>NC_137591.1:8202287-13002287 GCF_963210335.1 Falco punctatus | reverse complement strand
TAACAGAGTTGTTGCTCTTGTTGGTTTGTGTTTTCTCTGGACTCTGCTACGCCTTTGTAGCCTGTAAAACTACATTTTATGCTTTGGGTGCAGTTAAGGTAGAGTACCTGTTTGAAGTCTTTTGGTTGAAAAAAAGTCATTTTAGATTGGCTGTTCATTAACTTAAATTTCCTGAGGTCTGTCCTGTTGCAGGGGGTTCATTTCAACATAGGTCAGTAGGTACCAGATCCTACTTTTTCACCCAGACAGATCAAGATAGGGAGAACTCATGGAAGCCTCTAGCATGGCCATGATTTTAGCTGCTTTTTTTTTTTGGTTGATGCAAAGCATAGCTTTCTGTTATTCATAGCTGGATTTTGGATGAGAGTGAAGCGAGTGTGGGCTCTCACTGCCCCCACATTTGAGTGGGCAGGTAACCGTCCTTTGCACAGAGATGTCTACCTCCTGATAGGGAGCATCACACTTTGTTTTCCTTTTGCTGCTGCTTGCCCTGTTGGTCTGGGTCTGTGGCCGAGGCTCTGATGGCAAGGGCACCTCTTGCCTGCGTGCAGGACAAGTGCACAGAAATGTAACCTGTGTGCCTCAGTGGTAAAACTCCAGCAGCTCTATAGGAGCAAGCTGTTACTTCCAATAATTGTACTTGGCAGCTACCATGTTTCTTATCTGAAGCTTTTTCTTTGTCAACACTATAATAAAGTATGCTGCTATCCTACCTCTGTGCCAGTCTTTTTCTTATGCCTACGGAGGGAATAAGGAGCATTATTATAAGAAGGGAGAGTTCTGAAGGGTTAAATGGCAGCAGCCAGTCATGGTCTTCTAGTGCTCCCCCACCCCAGTATCAGAAAGCTGGGCATCCTTTAGGAGCAGCATTTTACTAAAGAGCGATCACAAGCAGCTTCATTGGCCAAAACCATATAGGTGGGTGAATGTTTGTCTTAAAATAACTTGCACGGAATTACAGGGATTAGCAACTTGACTGCAGTGACGAAAAACATCTTCAGTACACTAGAAATTGCGAATTGTGTTTCATTTGCTTAGGCCATTAGTGTTTAGGGCAGCACCATGAATTGTACGGTGTTAAAGAATACATTGCACAGCAGTTATGTTGCTGAAAAGGATTTGTAAGTATAAGTTTGAATTGGAGATATTTTTTTTTTCCTTATTAAACTTTGAAGAGTTGTGCTTTGAAGACCAGTGGATTTCTGATGCCTTTTAAACATTGTCTACAAGGAGCAGGTGAGGGGTCTCCTGACCTGTTTTGCTCTTCCCCTGCGCTTGAGCTGATATCTATTATATGTTGGTTTTAGATGTTCTGGTTTTGGCGTTTAGGTGATAGGATGGGCTGACACAACTGTGTGGGTTATAAATGGAGGATGAGCTCTCAGATATTGGCTTTCTTTGTGTCTGAAGTGAGTTAACAGCCTCTTGGATTCTTGTTGCACAGTGTAATTAAAATAAACACTATAATGCTAATCATTTATGTATTTTTGCCTGTGGGTGAAGTTTTAAATTAGAAGTAGCTATACTTCGGTGGAAGTGGATTTTTTTATTTATTTTATTATTATAATGTTGCCTGTTTGCAGTCTGGTAATATTTCTGTGAGAGTGCATAAAAAATATTGCTAGGCAGATTTGTTTTTGTTTTTTATTACCTAATTGTATATTCTAGTAACGATGTAATTATTGCTTTTAACAAAAACTGCCTGACTTGAGTGTTTAATTCCATCAGACTCAAGCAGTCACTGATGAGGTGATAAATGATAGGTTATATGTAGAAGTAGATTTGCAATCATTTGCTGCTTTGGGGGAAAAAAAAATGTTTTGTTTCTGTCCAGTGACTAATGTTGAAAATCAAAGCGGCGCACCAGATGTTTTTTCTAATGGCTGTGGTTCAAGGTCTCTTTTGTATGGAGGAGGGTTTTGCCTGAGTTTGTCTTTTGGCTTTGAAGTTTCTCTTGCTTGTTAACGCAGCACTCCTCTAAATCTTTTGCCCTGGACTTCTCTGTGGGCAGGTTTTATGGAAGAGCTCGTTTCCCAACCCTTCGTGAGTCTCTCAGCTCCCGGTTCATCGGGAGGTGGAGGGGCAACAGCATTTTTATAGTGTGAGCTGAGCACTTCCATTCACTTGTGTTTATTTCATAGAATTAAAACAAGAATAAGTGTTTTGCTTTATTTGTTGATGTCTGATTAGGAATTAGTGGAAGAAACTGAATCGCTGGTGTGATTAATGGTAGGTTTTGTTTCTGATGTATGAAAGGACTCATTGTCTGAGGCTTTTCCTCCATTGCGCTCTGCCTAATCCTGCTGAAATCACGCTAACGATGGCAGTGCTTGAGGCTCCTTGTCTTGCTTTCCTGCGTGCTTAATCATACAGCTGGAAGAATTTCATCTTCCGAGGGATGGTTGCTTCTCATGCCGAATCTGCTGTCACGTTGTAGGGGCCTTGCTAGGAAGGTGGGCATTAGTTTGGGGGGGTCTCGGCGGGGAGAGGGTGGTTAATCTGAAATCTGCAAACTGATCTAATTTATGCTACATTTGGGTTCTGAATCTGGGCCTGATAGTTTTGTTAACACAAACTCTTTGCAGCCGTGGCTGAAGGAGGTGAGCTGCCTCATTCTAACTTTTAATTCCTCCCAAATTTTTGTTAGATCCACTTCCTGCAGTTGCTGAGGTAGTACTTCTACAGGGAGGAACTTTAGAATTGCTAAGTGTGTGTTTTCAAAAGCAATTTAAAAAGTTGGAGATGCGTAGAAATGAAGACATTTCTAAAGTACCTGGCAAGAAATTACAGTGGACACAACTGTTTCTTTTTGAGAAAAACCTGGAAGAAACACAATACCCCATCCCATGAACATTAGCCTGCCTTTTCCTCTGAATCAGGTTGTCACTCCAAGGTCTCAGAGTGATTTAAAAACATAAAATAAACTCCCCTGAGGAATCTATTAAAAATTATGTGGTTCACTGGACATTCAGTGCACGTTCAGTCTTGGAATCCATTACATGTCTGTAAAAAAATCCTTTCCGACGAAGTTGGTCTGAGTTGTGTCCCTTTTGGCAGGTGGGCGTGAGGGAATTCCGTTGTTTTATTTTCCAAACAGAAGTGTGCAGAATTAATATTGATTTTTATTATAGTTGTCTGCTAGAGCCACTGTATCCAGGGGTTGTATGTCAGTTCTGCTTTTCTAGTGGCAACATTCCCTTTTCCTTTGGTTGAAGTCTGTACTTGTGGAGCTCTGGAAATAATTGGGAAATGCTGTTTTTTTTTTTTAATCCTTTGAATTCAATTTGTAAAGCTTTATTACCTAGAATTAAATTCTTATCAGGTTGAAATGGGGCATAAATTCTTGTTGAATGGAGACAAATGCTATTAGGAATTGGTGAAACTAAGCTATATTTTTAATCCTAGATTTATTTTCATTTCCGCTGTTGTACATTGAAAACACTTTAGATCTACTTTGTCTACCTGTGTTGGTATTTTCTTGTTCTGATAATTTTTAATGGTTAAGTCTGGGAGAGACAATGTGTGTTGGATTCCCACTGACGTTGCGGTTGTGTGCTGTGACACGGGTTACGTTTCTGGGTGCCTGGTGTAGGTGTTGTCAGTTCCCATCAGCACGTGCTGCCTTTGTGTACCGAAGAGATTTCTCATGTTACTGAGCAAAAATATTTCTTTTGGAAGAACTTTCCCATGTTTTCAGCTCATGATGGAGAACTGTGACATCTGCTTTGTTCGTTTTTGATTGCAAATATTCATAGTTGCTCAGAGCTCAGTAGTTTTTCAGAGCCTAGAGTCAGGTAAGGACTTAAAACACAAATAATGGGCAATCCCTTTGGATATGCAAGTTTATTTGATTAACCCACCTGACCCACAGCATTCGAGAGCAGTTAAATATTTGGACAGTCAGCAGTCCTGTTAGTCATGTTTCACTGGGTGATGGCCACCTCCATTTCTGGTTTGCTGCTATTGCCAGGTCTTGTGCCATCTTGAAAGGGAGCTGGTGTGTGTGTGTGGGAGCACAGCGGGTGCTTTTGGGGGTGTTGCTGACCCAGGCTCCTGGGAGCAGCTGGGGATACATGTTGCGGCAACAGCATCATCTGTGGTGGGTAAGGGATCGGAGGCAAGGGAGAAAATTGTTAATTGCAGATTGTCAACGCTGTGAAGGCTGGCTCGTAGATAAAGTTACTATCCTAAGCAGAAATAGCAACGCTGCCCTGAGAAGTGTAAAAGACTTGTCAAAACCTAATCTAATCTCCTGCATTAACTGTACATTGCAATAATGAATAAATGAAATTCCAGCAAGCTGAGATGGTCCAATTTTAATAACTTCTCAAAAAATCAGAATGAAGTATTGCACTGGAAGAGGCATATCAGGGTTATCCAAATTTCTTTCTATGGAATCGTTTTTAATTTTATGCGAGCGTACACTAATGGTTTAAGAACTCATTTGTCTCCTTGTCAGCTGCTTGACCGGTGTTTTAATACGAAAGACATGGGTTTATTTTGAACCGGTCTTGTTTTTCTATGGGTGTTGCAGCCAGCTGGAAAATTGTTTGACTCTTTAACTGCTGTGGTTTTGATGCAGTGTCTACTGTAAGAAAGTAAGATTTATGTAAAACCAGTAATGCTTTCAATTGTTGTATTTCCGTCTAGATTCAGGGGAGGGGAGTAGCTCTTCATGCTGAAGCACTCAGTCTTGCCCTTTTTCTGAAGATCTGTGGTAACTCTCTGTATTATGACTAGGTAAAATTCCAGTCCTTGCCAAAATCTGAGGAAAGTAAGGAGAAAATAGCTGCTGCAATTGTAACTTGGTGCATTTCTGGATGCATTACTGAAGCTGTGCTGGTAGAAATATGGCTAGTCAATTTTATGGGAGAAAAAGCTAGTACAAAAAAACCCCACCCAAACCCTTTGGGGATTCAAATGTCTTTTTAAAAACACTGATAGTACCTTTCTGTCTATTCTGGCAAGAAAAGAACGTGATTGTAATGTGTTTTTGTCATACAGGTTTTGTGAGTGACTAGACAGGATTCAGCTCTGAATTCCTAACTTTGGAGTGTCCAAATTGTGCATAATTAACTTAAAAGTCAGGTTTTGGAGATGCAAATGTTTCACAAGAAAATTAATGAGAAATCTAGTGTAATGTGCTACTGTTTTTCAGTATGGTTTTCTCACCTGAAATTACTGAGTTAGAACAATTTTAGATTTAAAATATTTATTAAATTTTGATTCTGAAATGAGCTGTGAACAAGTATTCTCCTGTATTTGTGGTCTCAAAGTGAAAAATGTTTTGATTAATAGAGCCACTACATTAGTTTTTATGGTAGTTTGCTGTGACACAAATGCAGTTTCTAGGTGTGCTTAAAGATGTGAGATTGGCAGACTTTCTGCTGTATCTTTTCACCTAATTGCTTTATGGGTTTGCATATAATCTTGTTAATTGAACCATTTTTATGTGATCGCTAAAGCATCTCTGAATGGGTAAAAAGTGCTTTTTATGGACCGAGGGGTTCGTGGTGTGGTATCAGTTGTGCGGTGAGTGTTCGGGTGCTGCTGTTCAGAGAAGGACAGTACGGTGTTGCGCTGCATCTGCCTGGGGAAATGCAGTTGTCTGAGCCGTCGGAAAAGAAAACAAAATAGTTTGCCTTGGTGTGAAATAACTCACACAGCTCAGTTTCTCAGTGCTGTCTTTTGTGTGTGTCTGTGTGAGGAGCAGGGTGGCTTTGTCCGTTAATGGCATGATGGAGGGGTGCAGAGCTCCTGGAGGGGATGACAGTAGGTGTTTGTCAGTTTGTTGTGCTTGCCTTCTGATGCCACAAGACCTTCTCAGAAGGGTTGTCTTGCTATAACTAGTGTGGGTAAGTGGAAATGAATGACTTCAGAGGAGGTTTAAGGTAAAGGCGAGTGTCACTATGAAGGTAACTCCAGGAGACCAGTCCAGCCAGCAGCTGTGGGCTGTTTCCTGAGCGCTGGCTGTGACCCTTGGTGTGCATGGGCAAGCCATGAGAGCTACTGACAAGCTACAGAAATCCTGAGTGGATGGGTGGCCTCTTGCTTTGGTTAATAGTGGATTATTATTATTTTTTTTTCTTTTTTTGAGGAGAGATGGACAAGATGCTGAGAGTTCCCAGCTACAACGCTTTTCAGATCCTTATTTGAAAGTGTTTTAAACAAGGGACATCAGAGGCTGAGATACAAAGCAACCTTTTGAAGTTAAAAGTGGGTCTGCATGAAAATGAACTGCTTGTCTGTGAAAAGAGTCAAGTGTGAAAGGATAGGATGGTTTCACTAAATGAATTTGATAGTCTGAATAAGTGTGGCGAGGCAGAGAGGAGAATCTGGAAAGGTCAGGACTAAGCATGTGACTCTAGACGAGGCAGTGGAAAGACATGAAAGGAATTGAGTGGAAATGCCTCGGTTTACACTTTTTTTTCTTAGAAGAGATTTATTTATTTTGGTGAGGGTGGTCATAAAAGGGGAACTTTAGAAGCTTGCTGCGGAGAAGTGGGGAATCTGATTCCTTTGGGATCTTGTACCTTTTTCATTCAACTTTTGTGTGGTTTCAAATAGCTAAAAGATCAAAGTCCAAAGGAACTCCCTGTTACATGTGCAGTTCCATTTGTAGGACTGCTCTACTCTGCATGCTCTCCGCAGTGGACTGCTTCAGCAGCTTTTTGTCCCAAGTACAGGATTTCTTATTATTGCTGTCTTGGTTTCAGGGATCCATGTAACTTGCAGATTTTAACTCCTGTAGTTTGTGATATGTTTTCTAGGTCCCTGATACTGCTTAAAAGGGTAAAGTGTGTCGTATTTGTATTCGGTGTAGGTAAATGTGAGGTGATTTGCAATAGTAGCAGGAAACGGAACTGTTTGTACAAAGTGATGGACTGCAGGTTGACTGTCACTACTCGGGATGGGATCTTGAGACCAGCAGTAGTTCTGTCAAACTATCAGCTCTGTGCTTAGCAGTGATCAAGAAAGCATATAAAATCTCAGGAAATGCTATGAAAAGAGTAAAGAATAAGATGGAAAGCATTGTTATGCCATGTCTAAATCCATGGTTTGTCCATACATTAGATACCGTTTGATCTGCGCTTCATTTCATCTTACGAGCAGATGGAAGAAGTATGGAGAAACACAACATGAGTCATTAGAGATGTGGAATGGCTCCCACGTGACAAATGAATGGGAAAGGAATGGTTAAGAAGGGTGCAACAGAGGTCTGTGAAATCATGAGTAGAAGGGTTTGGCTATTTCATCTCAGTGTTAAGAGCAAGGAGAAGTCAACTAAACTTTGTAGGAGCCAGGTTCAGACCCTGGAAGAAAGAAGTGGTTCTTCATACAGGGGTGGTAAGCCTGTGGAACTCCTGGAAAAGATCTGGGGACTACTCAGTGCCAGTCTGAGGAAATCTTTACCAGTGGAAGTATTGAAGGCTACAAAGGATCTTGGGGGAAATGCAGTTGTGCTTATCCTGTTCTTGTTCTTTTCTAGCCCTGCTTACAGGCTGTGTTGGAGGCAGGCTATTAGGCTAGCAGGACCTGCGGCGTGACCCAGCACATCCGTTTTTATGTTTGTGTCCTGTGCTTTGCCATGAACTCAGTGAACTTTGTGTCCCCAGTTTGCTTAACATAGGGCAAGCCCTCTGCAGTAAAGCCTTTGCTGTGGAACGAACTTTCTTGAGCAAGAGCAATGAATAGATAAGCTGCAGCTGGCAAAAGCTGAAAGCAAGAAGGGGGAGTTGCTGCTTTCCCGTTCCCAGTTGCTGTGGCTTACCTTATGCTATTTTGGTGTCTGGCCATTTCACTGAAGTAGCAGAAAAATAACTTCGGGGGGAGGGGAAGAGCTGAATAGCTGAATAGCTTTCCTGCTGGTTAGTGGATTAAAACAGTTCATAGGTGCAGCAAATGCCCAAGGCGATGGCACTGCACAGCCTGAGAGGAGGCGGCGAGGCATCCTCCTTTTCACCACTAGTAAGCCGTGAGATAACTCCGATGTCTCGGGGCACAGCCCACCCATCTCCCAGCTGCAGTCTTCCCTTGCTTACGCTGACTTCAGTGATCGTTAAAGCAACTTGTGGAAGGCTACAGCTCAGTAATACAAAAGAAAACTATCAAGTTCTGCTGCAGTCCACAGTTTTTAGCAAGCTTAAATAGACCACAAATGGTGCTCAAGCAGGGCTCCAAGCCAGCATTGGGTAAATGGCAGCAGTGCCCAAACAGGCATGAGCAGTCCCTTTTGCAGTGGTGGCAACCTCTCTTGCAAAACCAGACAGCTGCTGCTATCAGTGTGTAGCTGCTTCCCACAATGTGGTAGAGGCTGTGACTCTCTTTGCTGTCCGAGACGCGTAAGCAGTGTCATTACCTGCCCCCTGTAACCTTGGGGTGCTCTGGAGTGAAGAGGGCACCTAAGTGTGCAGGTGGGCAGACGTTAACTTGCTTTTGCATTCAGGGGAGGATTAGGAAGTGTTTTCCAAAAGCATCTTGAGAAAAAGGGAAGGTGGTGGGAATTAGAGCTGGAGCAGAGTTTCTTCCTTAGTGTCTGTGGATGATATGGAGATGTTGCTTGCCCAGGGAACAGCAAAAAGCTAAGTTCTACTGCTTCTGTGAAAGTGGATTGTTTTCTGTTAGAATGAGTGCTTTTGTGTACAAAATGCTGATCAAGGTCTTAACACATTTAATGTGTGCAAAAAAGCAATATTTGCAAATGTGCCCGTTTGTTTTAAAAATGGATGGATCACGCTTTATGCCTCCTTTTGACATCAGACCCCCCTGGAAGGCTGTGATCTTCAGGGCTTTTTATTTTTATTGGATAAGAACCAAAAAAGGCCACCATACAGAAAATGAAGAGAGATCTGCTTTTAGTTGAAGGGAGTTACCTTGTGAATGTCATAGGCACCTATGAGCAAGCAGCGGTGGAGGATAAAGATTTTTGTTTGGTTTCTTCTAAGAGAACTAACACTAGAGATTGATGGAAAAAATGTGTTTACTTTTAAAAAATATAATACAATATTAATGACTTACAACTATTCTGCAGATGTCTTCATCTTTCTAGGTAGAGCTTTGTACCTTACCCGTATCAAAAGAGATTTGCTCTACTGCTTCTATCTAGTGCTACATGTCAAAATAATTTTTCTCTCATGGACAGGCCAGCAAAATGTCATGTAGACTTTTTTCCATTATCCTTTTAGTACAGGCAGGTCAGCAGCACTTTGTACAGGACTAGAAAATTTCCCTGCTTTTGCAAGGCTGTGTAAATAGGCATATCGGTGGCCTACTTTTCCACACTTCTGTAGTGTTTTAGAGTCTCACAAACTTACATTATTTTTTTTCTGAAAGCTTTACAATTCAGTTTTAAAACGGTGCTAATTCAGTGTGTCTAACTAGCTGAAGATCATTAATAGCTTCTCTATTCAGTACAGATATGCAGTAAATGCTATTAAATAATTCACTTATTTTCCTCAACTTCTTTTTCTGGTGGCCTAGCTTTTAAAATCTTTCCTAAAATGTTGTTTGAAATCTTAATCTTATTTCTTCTTTAAAGATTAATTCCATAAGTGTGTAGTTTATGGAGGAGAATCTTCTATTATGGAAGAAACGTACGCAACTTTTATGATGGATTTTGAAAATGTCAGTGTGAATATAGGCAGGACTGGTGATGGAAGATGGTTGTAGAAAAGTAGCACATTTTGTTTAGCTCTTGGAGCGTATGTGTTAGGAGTGTGGATATTAAGGCAGGTAAAACAGGCTACATATATGGAAATATATTTAGAGTGGTGGAAAATGAAAGCATCTGAAGGTACTTTTTTTTTTTTTTAATTATTTTGGTCACAGTCACAAAAGCTGTCCAAAATTTAAACTATTCAGTGAAGGGAGTGGGTTATACTGTGACTTTGATAACTTTATTGTGAGGAGAAATTGCTCCCACAGGCCCGCTGTCAGGAGTTGCTTTTTGCAGGGGATGTGGCCTGGATTCATGGCATGCTTAGGCATTGGTCATCAGTCCTCAGCTTGGTTTTTACTTGGAATTTACACTGGCTCATTTCTTCATCTAGGGAACTGGCTCATGATGGGTGATTTGCAATACAGTCATTCTTTCCACATCGCCTGATAGCCGCCTTTATTCTACTCCTTGGTGCGCTGCCAGAAATAACAATTAAATCCAAACCTTTACCTGCATTTTATCGAGGGCAGATTTGAACTGATTTCTGATGAGATCTTTGTTCTTTGAGGATCATTGTGGTGTTTTGGACGTTTTCCAAATGTGTTTAACGGTCTTTGGTCTTCCCCCCCCCCCCCCCCCCCCCCGGAGCGCACAGGAGAAACTCGTGTTTTCTTGAGCTTGCTGACTGTTTGCCCTGTGGTGGTTATTAGCCTGTCGGGACTCTGTGTGGGTCTGTGCTCGCCTCGTTGTCCTCTGTCCCCACTGGACATGGTTAAAGGCGTTACCCCGTTCACACTAGTGGAGTATGACTTGGGTCACACTGTGTCTCTGTGAAGCATTGTGCTCAGGGTTACTGCATGAAGATTGTGGCCTCAAGCAGCAAACTCCTTAGCCAGGAGCCTGGAGAGGTCTGCACCTGGGGGAGAGTCAGTCTTTTCTCCAGGTTCGGAATTGTCCCAAATAGCTCCTTGTGGCCAGGGCTGAGTTTTGTTGGAACAGGCTGATTCATACCTGTTTTCCTTCTCACCTTGTGCTTCAGAGCAGAAGCTGCCTGGTGTATCCAAGACATCAGGAGGGCTTTGCCTGGCTGGACAGCCAGACCCTGTGGGTGAACCTCCAGGTTGGTTGTCCCAGTGGTGTAGAGCTCCAGGGCAGTGATACCCAGCAGCTGTTGCAGTGGACGACAGCATGTGCTTGGAGGCTGCGCTGGGAAGCAGCAACCCAAGTGATGCGGTTGGGAGGGCGTTCTCCACCTGTGGTTTGTGCAGTGGTGTTTCTCGTGATGCTGAACAGCAGCTGGTGGGAGCTCTGCTTGCCCCCTCCTGGTCACGGAGCTGCTGGCAGAGTACCTTGGCATGAGGCTGTGCTTGGTGAGGCTGTGCTGAATCGTTATTCCCCTGAAACACACCGCTGCTGGGGCCCTTGGAGTTGTGTGTGCGCATTGCGCTGCTTGCAGGCAGCTGCCGATCAAATGAGTTGACTTCTGGTTAAAGATGGGAACAGAAGTTACTTGCCTGTGAGTGGAATCCTTGAAGATGTCCAGACCATGCATGTTCATTTGTCCTCCTGGACTTGGTGACCAGGGTTGGAAGGTGTACTCCAGTCCCAGCCCCTCACCCCGTGCCTGTGTGCGTGCAGAGTCAGCGCTGGTGAATCTAAGGAAGTCTCCTCTCTCCTCTGCAGTGCTTTGTGGCTGCTCAGCTCGTAGTTGTGGGGCTGCGCATCTGGAATTTGGGTTGGTAGTAATGCTCTCGCTCACTGGTTCTCCATCAGGTATGCTCCTTTCCCTGCTCCGTGGAGTTGCAGCTGCAGTGCTTGCACGCGGGGTTTCATGGCTGCCCCTATCCACCTGTATTACTCATGCTAAAGACTATTTGTAGCTGCTAATGATTTGCTACAAAGACTGCTGCGGAAAGTGAAACATTGCCCAATTGTATATTTATTTTAGCCTGGAAAACAGCATTTGACTCATTCACAGCAGGATGCATAATATTTATAGTACTTGAAATGCTTGCAAATACTTGTTGCAAGCAACAATATAAGCAATGTTTTAAGCCACATGGAGCAGCTTATCTCTCTGAAACTGTTCCCTGGATTAGTTTCTGATCTTATCAATACAGAAGACTCACTCGGGGTAATCTAATCAATGTTACTAATTTTTAAAGTAATAAAAATATAATTTGATATACCTCCAAATTGACTGAAAAACTTCTTGTTGAAAGAGAAGTTCTTCAGATCTCAAAATCCACTAATACTGTGTAAGTAAATAATAAAGTGCTATTTGAGTTTTATTTAGTAGCTTTACATACGGAATTAAAAGAGATGCCAGGAAAGGTGAACAGTGGTCATCTGTGGCTAGGAAGATTTCACATGAAGAGAAGCTGAACTGTTTTGCATCAAAAAAAGGCAAATCGGAAGGGGCATAAGAAGTCTAGAATGTAATAAATTATTTAGGGAATCTAGGTCAGGAGACTGTTCTTGCGTTGTGAGACAAAGGAAATCTAAAACACTTCGAAGTTGGTCAGCTCAAGATGAGTGAAATGAAAATCCTTTTTATGGTGCGTGCAGGAGGACTGTAGCAATGTTTGTATGGGAGGTCAGTTTTTAAAGCTCAGAAGAGAGATATTTATATAGGTATTGGAGATATTTGTACAGGTATTGGGATTTGTGAAAACATTTAAAGAAGAAACAGAATGTTGTGCTTCACTTCTCTTTGAGCAATCCCTAACTGTTAAAAGAATAGCATGAAGCTTAAGCTGAACTAGGCAGCGTTTTCTCTGTTGGAGGTTCTTGCATCTTCCCTCAAGCCCTGCAGTGTCTCTGTAGCAGTTTGGTGGTAGCTGGGTGGGCTTCAAGGCTGATCCTGCCTTGCTTGTAGCATCCTCTGAAGGTGGACATCTTGTGCACCTCTGCAAGATCAGCGAAGTGCGCTTTATAGACTACTATGCAAGTAAAAATTAATAATAGGACATAGCCTTCCTCTGGGAAGCTGGCAGATCATGTCAACCACTTGATAGGTTTTTTTATCTGCAGGTATAACTGTAATGAATTTTAATATTTAGATTAATACTGATATCTGGTGTGATTTTTGCTGAGTTGGTGCAGAGATTCTCGACTTCTGTGGATATTGGGTCAGGTCCCTTAAAGGCAATCCTATATCCTGTGCAAATTACTGTTTTAAAAGGTCTGTCTACCCTTACTTGATAGTTGTATACCACTGAATTAAAATATTTCAAATGGCAAGTAGAAATCTTGCATGTTGTTGACATGGGAGGAATTGTCCAATTACCATGATCCCAAAAGTCTGCCCAAAAGGCTTGCCCAGCCAGCAGTATTTTTAGCAGTCTTTGTCTCTAAAGCAGGTCACATAGGTTCTTTTTAGCTACAACTTACTACTAAAATCTGCTTTGTTTTGGGAACACTACATTCATTTCTCAGAACTGGGGCGATTGCTGAAGGTCATCTCAGAGGAAAAAACTGTTTTTAAGCCTTGAGGTTTAACCTTGGGAGATATGATGGTGAAAACTCAACGTGCCAGGCAGAACTTATGTTGCAGTCAGCCTGACAAAAACTGTTGGAGCAAGTGATGATTGAACAGAAAGGACAGGAGAAAACAGGGGAGTTCAAAATTGTGTGGTTGATACATTGCTAAGTATATATAAAAAAATAATCCTGATTTTTTGATTGCAGGACAGCAAATTGGTCTTTAAAATGGGTATGTTGGTAAGGGAAAATACATATTTCTTTAAATTTGGTCTAATCTGCAGTTCAAAATTACATATTTAGAACGAGTGTCTAAGCTAATGCTTAGCAGCAACGAATATATCTGGCAAAATTGCCACCCTTATGTTCATTCTTCTTTTCCTTGTGCAGAAGTAACCTGAAAACCATCTTGTATTTGAGAAAACTGCCATCCATGAGATTGCTGGGTTGCGGCGCTGTTTGTGGCAAACCAATGGCACCACCTCTGTTGTGTGGCAGTAGGAGCATTCAATGAACATCACTGAGCAGTTATTTTAAAAGTTCTGGTATTAGTGAGTTCTAAAATCTCAGTGTCTAAATATGCTTGCAGTGTTGTTCTCTGAATAATGCATGCTCTTGAAATGGTCTGTACTGTGGAGAGGCAGGCTGGCTGAATGTGGAAAGGAGTGGGAAAACAAAGCGGGTGCAGCAGCTTGGATAGTCTAGCTTTCAGTTCCGCTCTACGTTTTTCCTTTGAAAGACTTGACTGGGCTTGGTGTAGCTACAGCAGCAAAAGAAAACCAGAGCTCTTACCCTGCAATGTTTGCATCCAGGTAGACAAAGTCCTGCGACATGCCTGATACTAAATGCCAGGGTAGTAGTCTGTTTTGAGCGCTTCTTTGGCGTTCATGTTTATTGATATGTATAGGTGTTTGAGCTATGCAGGGAAAAATGCGGATTTTGCATGGAGAGGACAGATCCTTGACACTGTAGGAGAAGAAGGTTTTGTGCCTGCTTGGTGTTTCAGCCTCTGTTGCAGTGATAGTGAACTTCAAAGCCAGCCATCTGCTGGGAGGTGCGGTACCACTCTGCTTATGTCTCTTTGCTTTGCTTTTGTTAAAGAAAGCAACAAATTAATGCTGTGTTAAGATACAACAGGTAATTATAAAAAATTGGAAAACCCCACAAATTTTAACACTGCATATATGGTATTTCTTTTCTTTTGCTCATGTGTTCTGCAAACAGGAGGAGGTTTACCTTCCTCTTCCTCCATACATTTCTGGTCTGAAGATTGTGCTTGGAAGAAAAGAAATATTTACCTAATCATTTGCTGAGAAATTCATGACCTTCAGCCAACTTGAGAGCTACCCAGGCTCATTGTTTGGCCCTGATGTAGTGTTGCTTTGCACTATTTGTATGTGCCTGCCTCACTGGGACTGTGCATGGTGTTCGCAGAACAAGCCCACGGTGTTTCCGGAGGGAGACCCTTCAGCACATCTGCAGCTTTCTGCTGCCCGTCTCGTTGGTGGGAGTGCTCTCTTCTCAAATGGTCATTTAAGTCTCTCTCGTGACTCTGGTTTGTAATATTGGAGCTTTAGAAAGGCTGTCACAAGGAATCTTTCAGACGCTTATCCCTATTTTCCTTTCTTTTTAAATATGTCCACCTACTACCGCATACTAGTCTGGATAAGCCCTGTCTCATCCCAGTGGTATTTGCATCTGTTTTAATACTGCAGACTTCTGTATTTTTTTTTTTCTATGTTGCTTGCTACCCAGAGTGGGCATATTTAGCTGTTGCTTCGCTCTCGCTTGATGTGGCATTTTTTTTTTTGCATGTGCAGCCAAGGTTTCATTAATCTTTCTTGCTACCAGATCACACTGCAAACCTTGTAAGAATTTCTTGGCTCTTCAGTTTGTCACTCCCACTGAATATTTCTTTCAGATTATTTTCCTGTTGGATGTCTTCACTGCACTTTCCCAAGGAGAACCTTATTTTTAATTGCCTGCTTCTCAACTTTCTCTGTCCTCGCTGGGGCTTGCAACTCCTAAATTTAGTATCATCCACAGATTTCAAGAACACACGTTTTACTCCTGTTCTGCATCATTAACTAAGATTTTTAAGTAAGAGAATATGTAAGAAGATTTCTTTTATCCTTGAGAGATAGTTTCAAAGATTTGGTATATGGTTTTAATTTTCTTTTGTTTATGTTTTTTGTACAGTGTTCTGTCTGTGTCAAAACTGGTTTCTTAAATAATTTTGAAAGTGTATCATTTGATACAGTCAAATGGTTTACTGACAGCCAAGTGTGTTTTATCTACTGTGTGGTTGCTATCAACAAATCACAATTCTCTAAAAAAGTGATGGGCTGTGTCAGATTGTGCGCATACTTTATAAATCTCATTTCTCATTTTGGTTGAAAGAAGATAATCATCTTCCAGGAGTGTTAGGCGCTGGTTTCTCCTATCTTAATAAAACTGTTCTTTCAGGAGCAGTAAAATTTGCTTGCTTATACGATAACAATTTTTGTGTGTTTTATTTTGGTGAAGCTGAGGTCTAAATATGTCTTTCATCTATAGATACTCCATGTCGTAAAGGAATTAGTGGCTCTATCTACTAAGCTTGTTTGCTAATTTGTCTTCACTGGCTTAAGTCCTTGGAATAAATGATATTATGGAGTGGTTGTGATACGTATGTCTACATTTCCTAAGGCTTTTACTTGTAATTATTAATGCCCATTTGTAATGGCTATCAATTGGTACTTTACTGAGGTAATACAGATAAAAGCGTGGAACTGCAGTAGTGGGTAGCGCCAGGAGTGTTTGCTGAGGATAGCTGTCCGTCATAATTTTGATTTCTCTGTGTTTGAGTTCGTATGTTTCTCACTGTAGGTGTCTGAAATTTTTACTTTGTGGTGCAGCTCATACTTGTCGCAGCTAAGTATCTGTGTGGGGGTGTGTGTGTATATATATGTAATGTTTTATAAGTTCATAATTACATTCTAATTGTCCAGTCTTTCCTTTATTTTCCCTTTTAAATTTTAAAAGGTGGTCAGTGTAGCAAGCTACTTGAGCTTTTAATTCCTCCTCCTTCATCATTTATTAATGGTCCAGCCTATCCTTGTAATGGCCACAAAACATTAGCTCGTTTGGCTTTTATGCTGTGCTTATCTTTCCCTGCAGGCTGTAACTGGCTGTGTAATTCTTGTTGGGGTGTCCTCCTCCTCCTCTTCTCCAGTACAGAGGCTTGTTGAGACGCAAATCTTGGTGTAGTCTCCCTGGCACCCACATTGATCACATCTCCATTCTTGCATCCTTGCCTTTGCGAAAGCCTGGACTTAGTAAACTTCTGGGTTATTTTGTAGATCTCGTGAGGTTGTTCCACACTCTTAATCCTTTCTTCCACCTCCACACACTTAATCCTTTTTTCCACTTGACCTTGTTCTGCTTTTCATGCCACATGGCTTTTGTTCCTGAAGTGAAACTCCAGGACTCTGATGGACAACTGGAATGGTAGTTCCCAGTTCACCTGTGTGCCAAATCCATAAAAGTATTTGGCACCAAATCTTGCATCGGTGGTAACTTGTTCTTCTTGGTAGGAAGCTGATTCAGGACAGGTTCCCTTCTTGAGAGATCTCTCATAGGTCTATTAAGTGGGCTTTGTGGGTTGTTGCTGCTTTTTTTTTTTTTTTTTTTTTTTTGGTGTGGTGTGTTAATCAACAAGAAGCCAATCTGACTGTAGCCCTTAGGAGCCTGGAGCATCTGTTCTCTGGGTGCGCTGTTGTTCGGTCCAGCAATGTTTTGTCATCTCCATCGCCCACTCCTGAAGGCCTGTGATGAGTATCAGTATTCTCCCTCATTTCCTCTCCCTACCATTCATGCCTACCCAGTTTCTGTCGTAAATTCTTTCCTTAAACATTCCAAACTTGTTCTGAGTGTAAAATTTTTGTTCGTCTGTAGTTGGGCAAAATGGCTTTAGCCTTTGTCTTTTGTAACTCAGATTTTGTTTGATAATTAAGTGCCATAGTCTCTCTTATTTATAATGTATTTCATTGCAGTTCTCATTTGCGTCATCTTTCTTGGTTCTGCTGCTGTCCGGGTTACTACCTCTTATTGGATACATGTGTTGGATTATTTTTTTCCTGCTTGTGTTTTTCTGGGTTGAAAAGGATGGGTTTTTTTTCTTTCTTTCCTGCTGTAATATATAATCTCATAGTCTCTGATGGTAGCTTTCAGTTTTCTAGACTCTCTCAGAAAATGTAATTGCAAGGTGTACTCCCATCTTTATATTAAATAAGATACTTAATACAGGCAGACAAAATTCTAATCCCTGTGGCAAAGTACTGAACGTATTTGTGGCATGTAGCATAGCTAACTATTTTAGTCCTTCAGCCATTCTTCAAACCACATCATGGGCTTGGTAGCTACAGTCATGCTTCTTCGGAGCTATGTTTTCCAGAGGAATTTTTCTCCCTGTGTTGGTGCTTACCTCTTTCAAGACTAGGAGAACTTTAGAACTTTAGAAGGTGATCTCCACTTATGCATAAAAATGAACATCGAGGTTCAAATTTCTTGCTGTGTGTTTGTGTGTTGTGTTTTGTTGGTGTGTGGTTTTTTTTTTTTTTGTGGTGGTGGTGGTGTTTTGTGTGTGTGTGTGAAGTGCAGCTCGTTGTACCTGAAAGTTAAAAACTTTTGTTTTCTTTAGCCTGATGTACAGCCCCCAGGGGCTTTCTGGCTGACCTCACATGCTAAAAATGACCGTGAGCGTTGTGCTGTTCGTAGTTACGCTCTCTTGGTGGTTGGTTTTCATTCTCTTTCACAACCACCCAGTCGTGAAGATGTGGAAGTGACAAACAGGAGGAGGCTATGTTGCCTCTCCTGCAGAGGATGCACAAGTTGCAGTGGCACCGACCTGCTGTGCTCTAGGGAAGCTTGGAAGGTGAACTTCGCTCTTTCCAGAGAAAGTGAAAATTAGAAATGGACCTCAGACTAACTGTAACATTCATTTCGTACTGTATATGAATGAAAAAATCTTGAAATACGATGAGACTGTTTCAGTGTGTGGTAGGTAGATCTTTAGTTTAAATCCGATGGATTTAAAACAGAAAAATATGGTCAGATAAACCTTTTCCATTTCATTTGAACACTTTGAAAGACTTAAATCTTATAAGAGAAGCTGTTGCATACTTTTGAGCTCAATTTCTATCAAAATTCAACTGGAACAAGTAAAAAAAAAAAAAAGTAGTTGGTGAACAAAGAAGTTCTACATCTAATACCAAGCATAATTTCCCTAAAAATAGAAAGAGCGTGTGCATATATATGTACATGCAGAACATACACATGAACAGGTATTACAATTTACGCAGGTAGTTTAACCATATAAGTACTTTTTTAAATTGTGAAGTGTAGGTTTACAAGCAAATTGATGCTGACTGGTATCAAGCAATCAATAAGAAACAGCATTTTTTCTGGAAAGTAGCTGGAAAGCACAAAAGCAGACATAAATTAAAACTTTATTTAAATCACGGGAGAGAAATCCATTCTGTTTATCACCTTTTTAAAAACCCAATCATATATATACTGTTGAAGTAAATGGTATAAAATACTGGTTGGCAAATTTTTTTTGTAGCTGTTTGTTATGGAAAGTCTGGTCAAAGTGAGGAATGGGTCTGGTGTGATACCTGAAATTAGGACTATGTCCTTTGGTTTATCATCACTGAAAATGTGTTCTCCATCACTTGCTTCTTAGATAATCTTTGCATTTCAGCAGTCATATGGTAAGGATTTGCCTCTTGAAAGGATTTAGCCAGTTCACAATAGGCAGCTTATATACTGATACAAAGCCCAGGTAGGGAGGGGTGATTTAGGCATGGCAGACAACTTTGTTACGAAACCTAGGTTGATAAGGGAGATTTTGGTAAGGAAGAAAACTTTACCTGCAAACATACAGCTCTTCACTTGAATGTAGATGCATTTGATGTGTGCAGGACCATGCTATGTAGGTATTTCAGAGAGAAGCTCCAAGTGTTGATTCTCCTATGTTTACTGAGGGGTTGTGTAGTGGATGCTGTCTGGAAAGCTCACAAAAGGACGTTACTTGGAAATTTTGCCTTGGTTTTAATTAACCAGAGCTTTTTTGTGGGCTACAGCTGTTGTTAAGCAGCATCGAGGATTGCTGTCTTGCAGTCATCAGTCCATATTGTCAAGCTGTGCAGAAACAGAAGCATCAGCTTGCTGTGTTGTGCAGTAGTGGTTGTGGAGCAGCTGCAGGAGTGTTGATGAAGAACCAGCAGCACCACTGGCAACATGGCCAGTAGCTGCAGCTGTGCATGCTGCTGAGTGCCTGCAAAACTCATGGTGGTTGTGTGTTACTGGGTGTATGCATGTTTGTATGTAGGTATGCAGCAAATGCATGCACTAACATGCAGCCAGCACACATTACTGAACATGAGACTTGAAAGCTGAGTGACTCTGAGCTCCTGCAACCAGGTCAGCAAATCCCACCGTTTGAGAACCAAGGGGTAACATAAGTGGCTTTAGGAAAATGGTGTGCACCCAGCAAACATTCTGTCTGGTCTAGAGGGCTCATCTCTCTTAAAATACTTGCTGTGTTGATTTTTGTATTAATTTTTGTAGCATAGTCTGTTAGAACATGTGCCTGCTAACACTGTGATTGAACATCTTATACCTGATAAGTTATGTAGTGATATTTGAGACTTACATTGCCTAGGAACATGGCACAATTTCTGGAGTTTGAAATGTTGTGGGTTTGTCTTAAACCGCAAGCTGTGCATTAACAAGTCTTAAGTGTCCACCTTTCACCTGCACCCACAGTGAAATGCTTCTTTCCTCCTCCCCTTCCTGGCCTCCATGTTGCATCTGTAAAAGAAAGAAAATACCTGACGAAGGAAGGCATGTTTCAATTGTACCTTAGTTTTGTGGTCTATAACCTTCATCTGTTCTGTGATTACAGAGATTTGGGGACAGGGAATTCTTGGGGAGAGTAAATCTTCTGTTTTCTTTTGCTAAGCTGGGAAAAAAATTATATTTTTTTGAGTATTTTCCAGTCCAGTAACTCAGAAGGATTAACTTTGCACTCTAATAAATAAAACAGCCAAGCAGATTTTGTCCAAATGTTTCTTTACCAGACTTAAATCCTAATCCTGGACTAAAATCTCACAGGCTTGTAGTAAAATTGTTCCAGACTAAAACTTGGCAAAGTAAAAAATCTCTGAAAGCACGGTTCACAATGGAAATGCTGATGCAAGCATAACTGGAGCATTGCAAACGCGACGCCATAAGAACAGCTTTGCATATTGCTCATGAATAGCTCAGAGGTAAAAGGATTAACACTTCTTAATACTGCTTTGAATCTGGTAGACTTTTTGCTTGCTGGACTCAACACAGATACTCTGTAGTGTATGGCTTCGTATATTAGCCTTTTATTCTGATCCCTTCCCCCCACCCCCCCCAGGCTGAGAAGCCTTTATTGCTGCAAACAGAAGCCTTTGTTACCTCGAATTTCCTGCATCACCTATTGGGATCCGTCAGGAGACAGAAATTAATACCAGAAATAACAATTTGAGCTCAGTGTGTAGCTGTTTAATTTGCAGACTAAAGGAACTTTTGCACTTTTCATATTTGAGGAGGAGGAGGGATGGGACTATTGGTGAAGGAGAGGAGGGGCTGGATCTCTTAAAATAAATGTGCACTGTCCAGTAAGGCTCTAGTACTGTGGGTAAAAAGCCCCATTAAAAAACCCAAACAAACCAAAATAACAAACCTGAAAATGAAGTGCTTCTTATGTTGATGGTGTCACTGAATCTGTGCCTGCAGACGTTTGGGTTTCTTTTTGGTTATAGCTAAAGCATTCTGAAGTGAGCATGTGTTTGTGTACACTCTGTAAATGTTGATAGGTTTCTAGGCTTCTGTCTTGGAAGATTTTCATCATCTAAAACTTGCTGTTGCCACCTCAGCCCTTTTGTTTAGAAATGGTTACCAGTTCCTGTGAAAATGAGAGCAAAGAAAACCTTGAAGATCATCTTAACCAGCTCACGGTTGTGTGTGTGTGTGCTTGTATATGAGTTTATATATGTAAGCATGCACAGGCACACATATACATAGATATATAAATATCCTATTGCTGTTGCCATAGTCACTCTCTCGCTGGGCTTTATACCAGCAACTGTGCAGGGAGGTGTCAGCAGAACATGATGTATTTTAAATATAATCTGAAACACCATCCAGCAGCAAATCAGATGTTTATTAAAGGTCCCCTTCCTCCAGCAAGATTTCACTCAATTTGTTTTCTCACAAAAGAGAACAAACTTGAAATACTTCAGTGTTTAAGCAAATAATATTTTATAAAAAGGGTGATATGCATGATTAAAGATAAAATACAAGGGTTCTGGCTGCTGATTATTTACAACAGGCATGGCCTGCAGACAGCTATGGTAAGAGAAGTGAATATATTCTAACTGTTAATCCACTTGACAACTGATAGCAACAGAAATTACATTGGCAAGAAAATAGAGAGAGGTCTTGTACAAACGTGACATTAGTATTTTCTTTGAATTCTTTTTTTCTTTATTTTCTATAAAACAGATAAGTGTGCATATAGATCAAAGTAATTTGAATTGTATACCAGAAAAACCCTGTAGTTGTCATTGCTGTAATTTAAGTTGTTGGTATACCTTGCTGTTTCAGGACTTATGGTCTTGGTCATTTATTACTGGTGGTATCAGATTTTGATGTTGCTAATGGATTTAAGCGTGCTACAGTATGTGCTGTGTGTGGTGCTGTATATGTGAAAACTAAGGACATTATAGTAGTCTCTAATTTCTTTAGCTTTGAAAATTAGCAAATAAAAGAATAAGCAAGAAATCTATGTAGTTAAAATTCACAATGGAAAGGAAGATCCTTTAGGAAGGTTTGAGTTGGTCTGGGTGGTTATTAAAGTTACTGGTTAATATTTTTAATATAACTTCTGAAGTAGTTTTTATCAAAAGATCTAGGTGCATATTACAGACTAGTTTAGACTCATATAACATCCCTGTGGCGAGCTGGGCAAGTATTTTCAAGAAACTGATGTCCAGAGATGCTTGCCATGTTTGCCTGTGCTAATTTGGAAAGCTTGGTCTTGTTTATGCTTGAAGTGAATGCAGATTAAGGTAGGGTGTAAGCACAGTAGATGTTTCTTATTAATTAAATGTGCAGAAATTTTGTCTGGAACAAGAGCGTCTTGTTTCTGGTTAGCATATCCTCTTTGAAATGGCAGTCATTACAGAAAACTGCCCACTCGTGGCTTTAATAAAGAACTATTGTGTGCGCAGGAAGGTCCTTATTGCTGAAGCTGGGGAAACAGAAGGTGGGGTTTCTTGCTCTTGGTCCTTTGTCCTGTCTGATGGACTGGTTGGTCCAACAAGTGGTCAGATGGTCTCAGGGAGTCAGTGGCCACAACAGACTGGAGAGGAGGCTTGCCAGTTTTTACTAGTGTTCAGCAGTTGAGGTGCATCCTGAGCCTGAGAGGTGTGATGCCCCCTTGGTGCTTCTCAGTTGTTATGTGAGCGAACACGACTCCATCTTGCACTGGGTGACATCAAATGTTGCCAGGGAGAAAAGTCTGTATTTTGTAGTTGCTGTAGTGAAACTCTACTGCAAGTCTGTGTCAACGTTTCCTGAAAACTGAGGAGACTTTGCAGCTGTTTCTTTGCCCCTCAGCATCCTGGTGGGCTGGAGAGGTCTCCTAAAATTTGAGTTAATATTGCTGTTTGTTAAGGAATTATTTTCCTTGTCTTTCTGACTGGTTGTTTAATGTAGCCAGGAGACTTGTCTTGTTCCTGGGTGCAATTTCACAGCCCTGAAAACAGGCCCTTCTGATTGCCTTAAAAGATGTGCAATCATTGCTTTCACGCAAAGATGTTGCACAAATCCTTGTCTGTCCAGGTGTCCACCCAGGTACTCAGATACAGCAGCAGTACAGGCTGTTACAAAAGACTTGCATTTATTGATAGATTTTTTTATTTTCAGTTAATTCCTGTGGAAGTAGGACAGTAAAAGCCCCACTTCTTATACATGGAAACAGGGAATCTGGTGGATTAAATAACTTGACATTGAGTTTTTAGCTGAACTGAGAATGAAAATAAGGTCTCTTAAGTCTCTGCTTGGTACTAGGTATGCTAGTTTCTTTCTTGCTAATTAACCTAATACAATTTGCTGGTGTGGATACATCCATATTGTATTTATTTTGCCATATTTGGAAAAGATTTGACTTAAGATGTGGGGCATAGTTGGTCTGCAGAGAATTGGGTTGGTTTGAGTGAGCATACGTAAGTCCTCTCCTAAATGTGTTTGCAACCACTATGTGGAGCAGGAGAACCTCCTTGGCATGGTGGATTGATCCAGTTGTATTAAGTGTCTGTTTAAAACAACAACAACAACAAAAAAAGACAAAAAAATGCAGGCAAACCCAGCTCAACCCAAAACTTTACCCCCTGCTTTCAGTGGTTTTCTCTTGCCTTCAGTTTTGTTGGCAGATCTGCCAGATTTGAGTGTTGTGTGTCAATCTGAACTGACGTGGGGGTGAGGGGAGAACATCTGTTGACGTGTGGATTAAAAAAGCACCCCTCACAGGGGCGTCTTGGGGTGGGCTGAAGGAGGGTGAGATCCCTGGGACAACTGTTGTTGGGGTGCAACTGGAAGCCATCACTGTGGCAGTAGGAAGAAAATGGAAATAAGAAAGGGAAAGCAATGAGATATTTGGATGTCCAAAGACAGGCGGATTAAACACTTATAGCTTAGTACCTTATTAATTAGCACTTCTCTGTTTTCCTGGACCCTATGAGTGACAGCTCAAATCTGTCTCTGGTTAAAGAGCAGTAAGACTTGTGGAACTTGGGTAAAGAAATGCAAGATGAGTGGTTCCACAGGGTCCCACCACTCTTCTGGTTGAGTGTCTGATGTTCCCTAGAGCAAAGCAAGGGCACCAACAGCACAGGCCCTGCTGGCTTGCTGCCTTTTGCTACTGTGGGGTTTGGCTTCCTTGGTTTTGAGGATTACAGTGTGCCAGTATGGTGCCTCTGCCAGGCAAAAGCAGCCCCTCTGTCCATCTCACGGTCAGCACGAGAGCAGCACTGTATGTCAGTGACAATGGGTTGGACACGTTGGTCATAGGTTTTGGTCAACTGCCATAGCAATTGTCCTGAAATGTCTTACTTGAGCCTCCAACTGTCTGTATAATGGGGAGAATAAAAAGGCGTTGTATTTTAATGTTAAAAAAATTTAAGGAAGCATTCTGTAAGTGTCAAGTAATTCATAATTCATCAGGGATCAGTGAATGTCTTGCTTCTCCGTTCTGAAGTGGGCATTGCTTGTTCGTGCTGTGGTCTGTTTGCTTGCAGTCTTTAGTGCTTGTTTGATCACTTAAGCAGCTCGTGAGAGGACCCTTATAATACAGGGAAAAAGGCCAGTTTGAGGAGTCCTTGTATAATGTAAAATATTATGACTAGAAGACAGCACACAGCTTTTTGCCCTTGCAAAATCCTGCAAAAATATTTCCAAGGGTGTCTGCAGACCAGGATCAGTGGCAGCTTATGTGTGAGTGGAAACGGCTTTTGCTTCACTGACGTTCTGCTTGGAAGGTGCCGCGTCTCTCGAGCAGTGCTTGGCGTGATGCTGGTGTCTGTGGTAAATCTGGGAGGTTTACAGTCTCAAGTGTGGAATGAGAATTATGTTCTGCAAGCTTTCCATGATGTTTTTTGTATGATTCCCAAACAGAGATGAGGATTTCACATGGGTTGCTGGAAACACTTTTTTTTTTTCTTTGTCTGTTTTTTTTATTTATTTAAGGAGTAAGCTACCTCTGCTCCCCAGGCAAGTTAGGGTTCCTGGGTTTCTGTTCCGGTTTTGAGGCTGAAGCTGGGTTAAGACTTGTCTGCGTTGACCAGGGGGTGTTCTGGAATAGCTGCTGGTGGTAAGTAACCATCCTTATTGTGGGATAGTGTGCTTACAAAGTGGAGCCAGTAAAACTAACTCTCGCTGTGGAATAGTGCATCTGCTGGAGGAGCAGTCCCTGTTCTTACCCACCATCTTTCTTGCAGGAAAAGCCTATCCAGTGACCTTATAGGTTGCTGAGGTGGAGGTACAGTTTTTTCCTGCAGTCTTCATTGCTGCGGGCTACTCTCTCTAATTGAATTCTCTTTTCACTGCCACACATTGCTTAACGATATCTATAGGATGTGTTACTAATTGCACGCTTTCACTGTGGTAGTTGGCATAATTGAAAGCAAAGGTTTCCAACATAATAGAGTATGGCTTCTCCTGTGTAATGTTTCTTCATGCTGACATTACATTTTAAGGAGTGCAGAGAAGCTGGTTTGATACTTTGGAGAAGCTGAAAGACCAAGTGGTTAGGCATCTCATGCTGTAATTTTCTATTCAGGTACACAGAAGACAAATGTAAGGAACTAATTTTGGAGAGGTGAGATGTTAAAGGTGATTTGGTAACATTGTTTTTCACACTGCAGGTGCTCTGGTTGTTTTTGTTTAATAGGTTATAATCAAAGAACACATGACCATTAAAGAGTAAATCATTGGGGGCTGTTGGGTCTCCTGACACCAAGTGAAGAAGTCCATCCAGAGTGATAGGGTAGGGCGGTCTGGATTGGAAAGGTTAAAATCATGATCCCCTGTTTGGTGTTTTTTGTTTGGTGTTTTTTGTTTGTTTTTTTTTTTTTTTTTTTTTTTTGTCGGGTCCTGTCCATGTGTCGTCCCCCCCTCCCCCTTCCCTGTTAAATGAGTGTTTGTGTTTCAACAGAATAGGTATTTTGTTGGCATTGGTTTAGAAATCAGTAGGGTCAGGGCGTTAGTGAACTTCAGAGGATGGGTTTTGCTATCTTCCTCTGCCAAGTATTAGTATAAGGAAGCACAGTCTCTCCTTGTCTTTCATCCTGTGTTTGACTCTTTCAGAGGACAGACTTGCTCAACCAACAGGGTACATCACATGGGTTACGGTTGCTGGGAGATGAGATCTGAAAAGATACGGTGAGCGTGGCAAGAAATGTAGGTATAGTCTCATAGTGTTGTGACCGATAACAGAGAATCAGGTAATGACTGCTAAACTGAATAAAAACCAGGCTTAGCTGACTTTGACTTCTTAATATGTTCAAAAATGTTAAAGTGGAAGAGAAAGAAAATGGTTTGATCCTATTCCTCTCTGTTGCTCTTTGCATCCCTCTTTCTTCTGTGGAACCTCTGTAGACTCCTTGGGTCCACAAGTCAGTCTGTGCCAGGGTGATAAGTAACTCCAGGGTAAGAATTATTCTGACTCTAAGTTCAGGGAAAATGCTTTAGTATTTCTGTCTGTAGTTGCCAGGTTGATTCTTGCTGATCTTGGCCTTGCAGATCCCAATACTTGCTGTTTGGTTGATGCTTTGTCTAATCTTGGCTGTCACTTCCCACTTCATGGCTTACCATCTCAGATTGGTTTTCTGTATGCCCTTGGTTCTCTCAAAAGACTCTTAACTGTTCTGTCAGGCACGCCTTTGGTGATGTGAAAGCAGCAGGACTTGAAAAGGTTCATGTGATGCTGCCGCCCAGGAGATGGTCCATCTCATGGCAATCTCTTTGCCCAAGTATATACCTGTTGCCTTTGGGGGATGATAGATTCCCTCACACCAC
This sequence comes from Falco punctatus, assembly GCF_963210335.1. Lineage (NCBI taxonomy): Eukaryota > Metazoa > Chordata > Aves > Falconiformes > Falconidae > Falco > Falco punctatus. The sequence goes on along the minus strand of NC_137591.1, from coordinate 12,975,493 downwards.
CCTCCCCTGCCAAGACCTTACCCCCAAGACCTTAACATAAATGTTTAGGTGTGTGTAAAAGGTGCAGGTGCACACATGGGTGGTAAATGCTTTGATAAGCCTAGGCAGAGTTATTGCTGTTGTACTTGGCTGGCAGTGACTTTGTTCTCTATAAAAGGACCTCACTGTGCTAATATTGCATTGTAGCACCTGTCACCTACCAGGTAGGTGTTAAATACAGCATTCAGAGGGGATTATCACCAGCTTTTCTGCTCTGGCTATAGAAAAGGAGGACAAGGGAAATTTCATCTGTGCTATAAGGGAGGAGTAAAGAGGAGTCCACTAATACAGTTGTAAAGGTCAGGAACAGCACTTCAGGAATCCTTTGGGACATATCATTAGTCCCTACATTTGGGATTTCATATTTGAGATAGATTTTGATGTAGAACTCACAAGCTGGAGATCTGCAGTTCAGTGTTACAGCACTTGAATTGATGCAGGTTGTTCATCATTGCTATCTAAAAGGCCAGTGTGTTGACATATGGCAGTGTTACTATATCAACATGTATTGTTCTGACAGGCTATGGGAGTTGTGTACTTGTTTTTTTAAGGTATGTAGCTGTAGACTGGACCACAGGATGACATGGCTGAAATTCTGCTTGTATGTGACTCTTGCCTGACGGCTGTTGTTTCTGTGTGTACAGTAGTTTCTTGAATTCTTTGAGAAGCTCATTTTGTAGAGCATAATAAAGCAACAACTTGAGTGCTACCGGAAGTGTGGAGTTCCGTGTGTGTGTAGAAATTGCTGCTACTATAATATACTTCAAACCTATGCTTAAAAAAAAGAAAACAACAAACAGCAGGAAACATGGATTGCTATCATGGATTTATCCAACCTGAAACAACTCTGCAGCAAGCTTTGCTTGATCTAAGGCTGTTTATACAAACTGAATATTTTGTAGCTGTGTCATCTTGTGAGTTGTAGGCAGTACAAATTAAAAGTTACTTTTGGCGTTGCTCCAACATACGGCTGGGCTGGTAACTTACTGGAGAGCAGTTGAAGGGAAAGGGCTAACTTGCCCAGAGCATCTTCTCTCCGGCAGCATGGCCTGTGTTTATCCCTGAGACCAGTCCTGGCTTCTGAAGTACTGTACCAGTAGACATGTGTTGCCCATGCAGTGATGAGGAAAACAAGGGTAATACGTGCTGCAGGGTGTTTCCTATGCATCTGCCCAGTTTTATTTTTACATGATGTATTTATACACATGTGCTATCTTCCCAGTTTAGCTCTAATGCCCTCTAATTCTGGGCACACAGTTACAAAGAAAGTGAAGATCAGTATAGAGGGAACAACAAGGACCTCTGAAGCTTTGTAGAATATAAGAAATACCCAAATCTTCAAGTGTTTTGCATGTTTAAATGAATTAGCGCTCCTTATAAAAATGTTCCTGCAGATAAGTAGAAAATAAAACTCTGGCTTGAGAACTGTAGCAAAATACAAGGAGACTCAAGCTGTCTGATTGTAGGCTTTAAATATCCAGAATGATTCATCCTGCTTTTCTGTTGTGCAAACCTGTAGTTAAAAATTACTGTATACTTTCAGTAAATTGAAGAAGGGTTACCGCAGAAGTGTGAGAATAAACTTGAATGACAAAACATCAAATTACTTTCAATTCCTCCTTTATAAGACTGCTCTTAGAGTCGAAGAATAATTATTAGTGACCTGCAGTGCTATCCAGAAGGAGTTGGTAATTTTCAGTTGAGTCGACACTGAGGATTTAGCAGCTGCCTATGTAAGAAGAGTGGGCGACATAAGCAAATTGTGAGAATTGGCAGAATGTGGCTTGGATGGCTACTTATTAGATGAAGACTGGAGCGCCCAAGACAGTCTAAACAGACTGCTGATAAATTAGGACATACCTACTAAGTAGTCTGCAAAGAGAAATGATGGTATAACAAGTCTAGGCACTTGTATCTCAGTTCTCCTTAATCGGTGATTAGCAATGAGCTTAGCCTTTTTGTATCATCTTCCTCAACATACGGCTTTTGCTGTCCTTCAGCCTTTGCTTGCTGAAAGTAGAGAACAGATGGGAGAAACAGTAGCCCTTGGTGTCTGACTTGGGAAAGATAAGAGACTTAGGTCCCTCAAACCTGAACGTAATCTGGTCATACTGCTGTGTCATCTGGTATGTGGCTGTGGCATTCGCTCCGGTGTCAAAAGCCCAAGCACCTTTGGTCAGCGTGGACAAATGCCTGGGATGTGCTAGTTTGTGTGCAGAGGAGAGGGGCAGTTTCCTCTGCTTGAACTGTCTGGAAGGGGTGAGACTCAGAAGAACCTCTCTGTTCCCTCTCCCATCCTGTCCTGATTACAGGTAAGATGAGAGCTCGCAGATATTATGGAAGGTGCCCTCTGTTCAAGTAGCTCCGTCTAAATGTGACCTCTCCTGATTTCCCAAAAGCTTGAGAAGAGGAAAAGAGACAGGAGGAACTGCAGGGTTAGTTGTGTCTTGGTCTATGAAAGAAAGCGTAGCTGCCAGGGAGGGGGCGATTATGCAGGTTTATCTGTATGGTGTAAGGGGACCAGAAAAGCTGTGCTCCACCATGGCACTCGTACCTGTGGTGAGCACAGAGTGGACGCTTCATGGACTCATTTTTAGCCTCTCGTGTAAAAGTAATTCTCCTGTTGACACTTCATATCGTAAGAAAGAACTGAGCTTGGGCATCGGTTGTGGCTTTTAGCTGGGATGACTAACTAGTTCTCTCATTCACCACCCTGTATGCCTCAATGATGATTTCTCAGCCACAGGTTCCAGTGGTTTGGAAGGTTTGGGTTCTTCATGAGGAAGTGGTAGCTTTTCTGTGCTTCCCCAAGCAAGAAGGGGATGTCACATTGCTCTCCGTCTTGTGTTTGGTGTCTTGGCTTTTTACTATCTCCATTCCAAACTAGAGAGTTGTGTTTTGCAGTGCATCGTATGAAATCTGTATATGTGAGTGTTGCTGTGCTAGTAAGAGAAAACTATTTTGATATCTCTTTTTGTCTTTCTGGGGATGGGGCGACTGGAGCAAGGGAACTTAGAAGGTCAGTGCTGTGGTTTGTCAGGCAACATTGCTACTCTGTGTGCACTGCATTCAGCGTGAGCAGATGTCTGGGGAGCTGCTTTGACCTTGCTTCTGGGTGGCTTATAAATAGGGAATGGGAATAAATTATTTCTTCATTTGTCATTGTAAGTGAGACATTAAACGCAGAACCCACAGTTCTTGAGAAATCCAGTGATGGGTGGACAATAAAAGGAAAAATAGTTAGGGGAGAAGAGGTTAGGAAGTGGGAACATTACTTGGGTAAAGGTTTTGAATCTGAGCAGCAAAATGTCTGAACATGGCATATTTTTTAATGAAAAAAATCTGTTTATGATGACAAGACAACCAGGGAAGAAAAATCCTTAGATGTGTGGAGTGAAGTCAAAATTTGCTGGCACTTGGAGGACATGCTCTCTGATCAGCTCCTACCCTGCTTTCCTCTTTTCTTCTCTCTTTAAATGACCATGCTGTGGATTGAGAGACAAATTTGAGGAGCCCTCAGTCCAATTCTTAAACAGGGCACCTATTGATGTTAAGTTTCAGCTGTCCTGGTGAGCATTAACTTGTCTCCTGCTTTCTGAGTTTGCAGACTCAGCCAAGACACAAAGAATTGAATAACCCTTGAAGAATGAACTCCTTTGTTGCCCACCGAAGCATAGCTGTGGCATTGTTTTCACCATGGGCAGGACAGTGAGTAATAGCATTGCAGCTGCTTCACTGAGCTCTGTGCTGGAGAATGCCTTGGTCTCCTTGGACTTTTCTCTCTAAAATCATTCACGTGTGGAAAAAGATGAAATACATTTGTAAGCAAGACTTCATTATTTTTTTGTAATTGTAAGAAAACTGAAAGTTGTACTGTGGAAAAAAACCCCAAATGCTCTCAGACTTCACTCTAGAAATTTGAAGGTATGTAGCAAGGTGTTGGTGCTGACTTTTTTCAAAAGTTTCAAAATGTGGTCACAGCTTTCTTCTCATCCTGTGTTCTGCGTCTGGTATTACTAGTCTGGGTAGAACTTTATCTCTTCATCAAGGAGACTGCCCTTGCCTAGGCGGCATTTAGCAGTGCTCCATCCTCAAAGCCCAACAAGGAGTAGGCTGCTCATTGCATTGACTCAAAGCATTTACCTCGCAGCATTCCACTTTTATGTTTGATTTAGTAGCATCAACTACCTTTAAAAGTGTTTTTGCATTGCTCCCAAGTCAGTCTGCCAAGAACTCTTGTCCAGTAGAGCTTAAGCTACTTTCTAAGTGTAATTTAGACATAATTATCTCACCAAGATTGTATCTATTGAGAGCAAGACTCTATTCATCAAGGGTTACTTTAAAAATATTTTCTCAAGTGGATACTTCTCTGTTTTGTGAGATCTTTGCACAGCAGACCACTGATCGTTGGTGTGGTCAGCAGTGATCAGAAAAGAAAACAATTTTACAGATTACTATGAGATTAATAGAAAACAAAGCAAATGTACAATTGCATTGTTGTCTTAGTCTGTGGTGTGTCTTTGGCCCTGAATGATAGTCAGCTTTTTTTTGTTTGTATGTGACATAGGTGATGCCATGGATTTTGACTGTTCGGGTGAACCTGATGCAGAGAAGAGGCCTGATGTCATGAGACACATTATTTTAGACATACTGGGCTCATGAAACAGTCTGTCCCAGATGTAATTTTAGGTACAAACCCAGAGTCTAATATTAGAGAGTGCATACTACTTTTATTTCATAGGCAAGGCTATTTTAAATTTTTATACAAGTAACTTCTGAAAACAACCTTTCAGCTATAAATCATGTTTGTTTCTTTGTGCATTTTAAAATATTGTTCTACCTATCCTTGTCTTATCTTCCTTCTAAAAAGCCTAGCATGAAGGGAGACCAACAGAAGTGTACTTTTCTTGCTGTCAGTTAAGTGAACTGTCTTAAGACTTGAAGGCCGCAATGTGAATAACTGTGTTTTTTTTAATGGAAAGATTTAACATCCATCAGCATTGTCATATTGTGCCGCTATCACCACATTGGATTTGGAAGAGGAATGCTACTAGTAATTTGCAGAGTATCATTTAATCATCTTTGTCAAGTAACGGATTTATTATTGATTTCGGGCTCCTAGTTAGCTTAGGGAATTGTATCTTAATTTGCTTTGCCTTTCTTCTTCCCCAGAGGATGCATTGCCACGCTGCAAATTTCATAAACCAGCTATGTTAAAAGAACATCAGGGTTGAAAATTCAGACATTCAGTTCAAGCACTCAGAATTTAAGTATGAGTATCATCTGTTTTCTTCACTGACTATGGCATGATTTTGTGTAAGAAATGGTACCTAGAAGTGCGTTTAGGTCAGGAAACATATCCAGAAGAAGCTGAGCTATTCTTATTTTGGAATGTACTTGTTTGTTTTAATGTTTGCTTTTGAATTTTTCTGTTTTGAATAGCTCTTGCATGTAAGGTAAGGAATAATGCTCTGTAGTTCTTGATTTATGGAGGAAAAGTTAATATTCCCACTACAAAATCCTATGCAGATCGTCATCAGGGTTGAATCACAGCAGTTCACAGTTCATGGTGAACAAAGAGTAACTAATAGCAGTAGTAGATTCCTATCCTTTATCCATGGGCTTTAAGGTGGGATGGTGGTGTTAGGTGTCTTTTCTGATTTTCTGTATATTGCAAACCAGTATCTTTCATCTAGGCCAAGGCATTACTCTGATTTTGTTAATACACGTTTTCCTAAAAGACATCTAGCTTGAGGTGAATGTGTAGAGAAGGAAATTCCTGTTCTGTTAGTTAATCTACAGCTGAGAGCATTAGAAAGGTAAACCTTGTTTTTTCCATTTTCAGCTGGACAAGCTTCAGCATCTGGTTGTGGTTTCTGCTTAAAGTTTTCTCCTTTATGTGGTCCACTTGTACCTCTTGCTGCTTGGATGTTGTAACCAAGTCACCTTTGCTGACTTTTTTGATAAACAGAAACGTTGGCTCTTCCTGGTGTTTCCCAATTTACCGCGACTGCATTTTAAGGTCTCTTAGTGAGTTTGTAATCCAGGTAATGTGTGGTCTCCTGGTATTTCGCAATGTTAACTTTCTAATCAGTGTACCAGGTGACAGTAAGTCATGTCCCACTTTGGCCAGTGTGGCTCTCAGCTGTTTGCTGAGCAGCTGAGGGGTATCGAGATTCATCAGTCATGAATTTGTTTTTAGGGTTTTTGGTTACTTGGCCCTCGCTGCATTTTTAATTCTTTCCTGCAGTTGCAGCCATCCTGTCTTCTCTTCTTCCTATGATCTGTCAGCATCATCTGCCCTCCCACCTGTGTTCAGCTCAGGTTGCCTTCTCCTCTGCCCTGCTCCTGGGTCCACCTGGAGCTGGAGACCTGGGGGACAGAAGTAACAGGGAAGGGGGCATCTTCAATCCTGGTGACCACTGGGGTTTCTGACAGGTGGGGGAAGAAATGGAGAAAGGATCTACTAGATCACAAGGCAATTGGGTTTGTTATCTTGATAAAGTGTGCAGTCAGGTGGGTGCATCAGTGGGACAACTGGAGTAATGGGCATGTGGGATGTGGCGAGGGTCTTCTGCAGCTGTGTTGCCAAGCCTCCCGCGAGGACTCAGCTAGTGCATGCTGTGTTTTGTGTAGTCACATGCTTCTTGAAGCCTATACAGGTGTGCTGGGTCAGCGTTCTCTAACACTTGAGTGTTAGAGAAGCCACTTTGAGAGGCAAAAACGTAAAACAATCTCATCCTGGACTTTAGTTGTTTGTCAGCGTGCAGTCCACAGAGAAACAGATTTATTAAAACAGGGGAATCGCCAGTTAGCCATTTACATGGTTCTGTGGGAGGTTTAATAGTACAGTGTAGCTGTTACTTATTAAGGAATAACTTGCACTTACTGTGTCATGGCATGGAAAGTGGACCTCAGACTGGTCACCCCACTGACCTAAGAAGTGGCAATGTTGAAGAATTCAGTTGAGCTTTGCCATCTGAGTTGGCTTAAAGTTGACGAAAGTCACTTGCATTCTTTTACCTCTGTTTAAGAGGCTTTTTACTTTAATTATGTAGTTCAGGTGGGCTGCATTGAATCAATAACTTTTACAAGTAGCAGACTTTTTTTACAGAAGAAAAGGATATTTCTATAGATTTAGATAGTGCTTATTACGGAATTGCAGAATCATTACTATGGGGAATTTAATTCAGATCGTGTGTTCAGTTTCCAAAGAGAGGATGTATTGGGGTGTGGTCTGTGCCCCGACCCCCCCCCCAGTACCTAACAATTATACAACTTATTTCACAGATCCTTTTCAACATTCACACTTGAAAGCTTTTTATTACAATGAGAAGACAATTGTTTGCTCAGAAGTGCGAACATTTCAAGTGGTGCAAATCTTGCTCTAAATCCTGGTTTATCGATAACTTAGTTTTCTTAGTAGGGTATCAGAAGTGATGGGGGAATCAACAGGCACTTGTGCTTAGTTTTCCTCTTCAAACCACAGAGAAACTGTAGTTTCTGTAATAAAGTGGCATCCATTTTGTTAGAGAAAACAGCAAGCTTTTAAAATGGCATTTTATTCTCTTTTATAATCTTAGTTTAAATGAAAATTGCATGTGAGAGTGCCAAGCTTCCGCAGATTTTACTTTGCAACTTATAGAATATGCTTTCTCAAGGGACTACAGAAAATTACAAGTATGCTCTGCTGTCTCAATGTCTGCCTAAGGGGAGTTTTGCCCTCCAATAAGTAAGAGTCTACAGATCATAAATCAGCATTTTATCATCCGCCACCAGGTGACTCTCAAATGTCAAGAAAAGGTGCATGATAACTCTGAGATTTCTCTTGATGACAGTGGCTGCCATCATGTTGTATTAAGCAGAATTTTGCAAGAGGCAAATGTCACCTTTCCTAAATCTTTCAAGTATATGCTTTGTGCCTTTTTAATTGGTGCTCTATAAATCCAAATGTAAAATTTTTAAACTAAAATATTTGTTGAAAACAAGTGGAAGTGCTTGGAAGAGAAAGAGAAGCTGATGAAGTCTTGGCATTACTGGAGGAGATGCCCAACTTGGACTGATGTTTAATGACGGCGAATGTTTCAGTGAGGAGCATTAAGAGATCAGCTCTTCTGCAGTGTAACCTTGATAGAAGGGGTTATTGAATGCATTTCTCATGTTCATTTATATCAGCCTTTGGAAGTGCTGTAAACAAATCTGTGTAACATTTTGATAGCGATTCGTATTGTAGAAAGAATTGTTGTGAAAACAGATTTAGAAACTGGAACTTCAGCGGCTCTATTTATTGCTGAGGTGAGAAATCTTTTTTGGCTAAATAGACAAAAACCAAAACCAACTCTACTTCCCCCTCCCCCCACCCCAGCTTCCTCCTCCTTTCTCTTTTCCAGTTCTGCCACTCACAGCATCATGTCACTAAATCATGAACTGACACAGAGAAAAGTTAATTGTGCATTGCTGGCTATCCGATTAAATCCACTCTTCTGCATTTAGACTGTAGTGGATTTATGAAGATGAAGTAAAGGGGAAGAAATGACATGGCTACTGAGGGAAAAATGAGTATTAACGTCTTTTCAACAACAGTCTGATGAAATGTCGTATGTTTAAGCTACCTGGCTGTTTCAATTACCAATGAAACAGCATGGGTTGGATGTAATTCTGCTTGCTAGCGCTTGCTAAATGCTTCATAAGTGCTTTTAGATGACCCAGTTTTGGGATTGATATAAGGAACCCGTAATTGTTGAATGCAGAAGAAACACTCTAAAAGGGCTCAGCAAAACTCCTATATTAGGCTGTGTTTTCCAGGAAAGGTGGGACTGATATTTTAAAATGCTAGATGCCTATTTACTTGTAAAAGTGAAAAAGCGGTAGTATGTTGTTAATGAAGTAAATAAGTGGAGCAGATCAATAGGTGAATATTTAAGAGGCTCTTTAGATGATTATGCTACAAAAATTATGCAGGAGGAAGAAATAACAGGCTTCTGACAGCTAAATCAAGCATCGGTAATGCAGGTAAGCTTGTCATCAAGATTCCTACCCACGTGTGAGGAAAGAACCAGGACAAAATTGGTAAAGATTTTTTCAGTCTTCACCCTGAGCTTTTTTTTCCCTAAATCATCAAATCTAAATTTGCTTAAATTTAACAAAATAGATCAAATTAAAGAAATTAGAGTAATACTGGAAGGCTTCAGTCTGAATAGAATGCACTTTGGAAAGCTTGAGCCTTTGACATCAGGATTAGATCAGATACATTGCTCTGCAAATTCAGTTGCTAGCTGTGGAGGGCTTTATTGCCCTTTCTGTGTCTTAAGACTTAAACTTTAATATATGCAGTTTCTGTGGAAGTAGTGAGGAAGGAATTTTCAAAAGGGCAAAAATTTGCTTGGAACCTTATTTTTAGTGTGCCAAATCCCAATTACCGTACACATTGTGCATTTGGAGTATGTGAACAGTCTCATCCACTGCATCTTGCCTTATGAATACTTAATAACACTTAAGTGGTTGACTTTTAGAGATCTACACCTTTCCTAGGAGTATTTTGTTTTGTAATGCAACTTCCATCAGTTAAAGTGGATAAAAGTTCACTAGTGAAGATCACGAGGGCTGGCTAGCTTGCTGAAACTATTTACTCCTTGGACAGAGATGCAATAAAAAACTCAGCACTTTTTTGTAGTCTATGTTTAGCCTACGTTCCCCCACCTCTGGGAGCGGGTTTTACTTACATTACCTTGAACCTCATACCCATTTAGTCCAACACAGTGCACAATGAGGTCAGCCCTGTGATGTGTGAGGGTTTCGTTTTATGGTCACACTTGAGCAGGCAACAAATCGTGGCTGAACTTTGGTTCCTCCAGGTTCTTGTTAGCGTCCTTGGTCCTAGCAGCGTTGCACCTCGCAGCTGGAGCGGAGAGCACTGTTGTGTTTCATAATCTGCTGTGACTTCTAGGTGTAGGCTCCCAGTTTAGCTGGTCCTTCCGTGTGGTGAGACAGCGGATGAGGAAGTGGAGAAAGTGAAGAGGCAAAATAAGTGGGTACTTCTGCAAGGGGTGGCATTCATGCAGCTTGCTGTGCTCTAGCACTCTGGCTTTCACACCAAACTCCCCAGCAGCCACGCTGCTCGCTGAGCAGCTGGAAAACGTGTGCCAGCACTCTGTGTCCTGGTTAAAGCCATTGAGGAGCTGCATAGGTGAAGGTAAAATAAAAAACTTACTGGCTGGAGACACGAGTCACTACCTCTCCTTCCCCTTAGGTAGATCCCTGAAGGGTTCACTCTTGTTAAGCCCAGAGCACAACGTCTAGCATCTGTTTTATGCGTTACAGTAGGATCTCCTCAAGATAGAGACTGGCTGGACCTTCCTAGTTAAACAGAAGAGCTTTCCTTATCTCTCCAGGTGTCTCTGCAGTGAACAAGGTGAATCTTTTAAAATTTCAGCTTCCGCTAGTTCACTTAATATTTTGATGCCAGTTGTGTTGCAGATGTGTTTCCTTTTTCTTCTTGTGTAAACATGTCTGTGCTGCAGGACAGTCTTTACTTGGTAGACCGTAGGCTTTCTTTCCTCCATGGTTTGAAGATTGTTTTCATGGAAGTAATTCCAAATATTTAAATTCTCAGTTTGTGGATGGATCCATTTATTGCAATTGTTGATAATTCTCATTAGTGGAAATTAGCACAAGCTGTGACATAGCTTGGCTTGACTTTTCCACCACAGACCATAGTTACATGAGCTGAAATAACTCATTACTGAAATCATCTGTAGTTAAGCCTTCTGTCAAGTGGATTTGCAGAGAGCGGAGCATGATTACAGCCTGGGGAGCGGTGTAACACAGAGCAGTTACTCCACTGGAGCAGGACGTATGGTGAGCTGTCGGCTGAGCCTGCATCTCCAACTTGACGGCCGTGATCTCCTATCTCTAGTGTGCACTGTAAGCTAGGGTGAGGCTGCAGGCAGGAAGAGGTGACGCTGCTACCCGGAAGGGAGCTGATGTAAGAGTGTATTCTTAATGCTGTGCATTTCTGATACTTATTCTTACAAAACATGTTAAAAATCTGAAAGGGTTTAGAAAAGGTACACTATGGCGTGAGGTCTATAGACCCTGCCTTGCCTGAGCTTCTGTACTCACTGCTGGTGGCTTATTTCTAAGTATGTTCAGAAATTAATTACCACAGGCATACAAGTGCCTGCATGAGTAGAGAATTTCTGGTGGAGAGCTATTTTATTTAGCAGCAGAATGAGGGATAAGGTCAGTTGGAGCAAAAAGAAAAGTAAGTTGGAGGCCATAAATGCCCTTTCCCAAGGACAGGGTATTTGCAATCAGGATGGCTGAGAAAAGGTGATTGAATATAACCATTCTCTGTGTACTGCTGAAGATGGTGGCTTGCCCTAGCTGCTGGGTTGGAGGCAGAAGCTTCATGAGGAGGATCTATGCACAATGGTAAAAAAGACCCCCTGGACACAGGGAAGCAAACGTAGGTTTACTAATCATGGAGGAGTTGGCCTTACTGCCCTTGACATGTTCCGTGTTTAGCCCGTTTTTTCTCCCTCTGCTTTTTTTTTTTTTTTTTTTTAATTAAATAAAACCCATAGTGATGTGTGTGGGAGATCCTGTCTGTATTATGATTCTTGTTTACTCCATTTATTTCTTGGCATCTCGGTCACTAGTTGTTTACATGCTTTTACTGGGATCTGTAGTTCTGCCGTTTGTTCGGCTCCTGGCACAGTTAATTAACTGGTAGGCTTGGAAGGAAACGTGCTTCTATGCTCTTTTTTTTTTTTAAGAGCTGAGAATAAACTTGTGAAAACTGGTTGTTTCTTATGGTTTTTATATATGATGGAATGATGAGAAGGCAGGCGTAATAATACTGTGTATTGGTTTTTCATTTAATCAGTCCTAGAGGTAATTTTGCTGTAGCATTGTGTATTGTTTGTGGATGAATCTACTCACAAAAAGATAGCTAATGTTGTAATATGGCTACAAGAAGTTACTGTGAACCCTTAAATCTAGTGACGCGGTGTATCCCAAGTTCAGCTATTTGGATTTTGTTGTAAACCTCTTAGATATGATACAGTGGAATCCTCTTAAACACAAATTCCATGTAGCAAGTGACAGAACATAATGAAAGCATAAACTGTTACACAAATAAAACTGTCAGAAGCATAATACTGCAGCTATAAACAGCTGTGGATTTCAGCATGTTCCATAGAGTTTAGTGAGCTGGGTTAGGATGCACGTTTTTGGGGTCAGTTTTGACTATCACAGAAGAGCTTGAAACAGTATTGACACTTGCTAAAATAAAACTTCCTTGCTTGCAGAGGAAACCTTTCTTGTCAATATCTTAAACTAACTGCACTGCTGACAAATGAGTAGTTATCTTTATATAATGAATTGCAATTGAAAACCACTGTATAGTCGTTAAGTGATGCACATAGTAGGAGATACAACATGTCTTTGATACAGTGCAAGAGGATTTATCTGCCTGTGTGGAACAGCGCTACCAAATGCTTGAATTAAGTGTGAGGTTTTCTCTTTACGCTTTCAGTATTTTAAAATGTGTAAGGAAGTATGTCAGCATAGTCAGAAGTCATTCAAAGTGGCTTTCCTATCTGTCCTCCTGAGAAGTCTGCATTGTTGCCGTTGAACTTGGTGACCACCTGGGCTGTTGGAGTGTGCCTGTCTTACCCGCAATCTACCTGGGTAGATGGTATAGCAGGGTGGGGTGGAGGGATGGAAGTCCTGAATGCCTCTGTGCTCCCTGCAGTCTGTCATCAGAAGGCAGTGGTGTTTTACCAGTATCCTCCCACAGCTGCAGACCTGGGCATCTGGGTAAGAGTTTTTGGTAGATCCCACTGCTGACGTAGCGAAGTGATGTTTTCCTGCTGTGCTGGTGTTTTTTTGCTTTGTGCCTGCCACAAACATTTTGGAAAGGATTTTATTCGTCATCATTAACCCTGCTCTGCGTGGGGATGGATGATGGAGACTTTAGCAAAAAAGGCAGACAGCCTGTCCTCTGTTAAACAAACAAACCATCCCATCGAGCAGTGCTGGCACCAGCTCTGGGGTTGCATGTTCAGGAGCTGCTGGAGGGGAGGATGGCAGAGCGTGTCTGGTGCTGGTGGCACCTTGCAGGAACAGCCGTCTTCCCCTTTGCAGCAGCACGGGGATGTGCGTGGTGTTTGCCATGGTGTGAATGGATGTGTCAACACAACTCGAGCGTTTTTGCGTTGCCTGTCTCAGCTTAACCTTCTCTGTGATGCAGCTGTATAAATATCTGAGTCCTGCCTACATGGCCAGCAACTGCAGATACTCCTTGTATCTGCAGCCAGATACAAAGCACATGCCTGCCAGCGCTGCGGCAGCTTGGTGATCCCTTCCCAGCTCAGCCTGTGTTGTGGAACAAAGCTACTAAAATATGTGTAGGTTTCAGAGACACCCGAAGTTTCCAGATGGGATGCCTGGTATGTTATAGTTGGGTATTTGTCCTTCAGATGCTGTAAATAAAACAAAGATTTGCCTGCACTGCGGTGCTTGTGGCCCACAGATATGTGGTATTAAGAGGAAGACCGTAGCTTACTTTAGTGGACCTAAACCAGATAAAACTGTTTCTAAGTAGCCTGCATTATTTTAACAAGGTGATTGGTTTTTTTTTTTATTTTGTATTTTCTCCCCAGGAGAATTGTTCCTATGTGAAAGTACACTAATTTGGATGACTTTTGAAGGCATGTGGCTCATGTTTTGCATAATGCTGAGTTTTCAGGTGACCTGCGTTGTGACCCAGTATCCTGTTCCTCTGGCAGATTTATAAATGTTCATAGTACAAATTTGCAATGCAGGGCACGCTCTTCTTTGCTGCTGGAAGGATGTTTGCTGCCATGAGAACAGGACAGATGCTCATCCCCCTTGTCGCTTTGTTACCGGTGTGCGGTGTGCTGAGAGCTTGGCGGCAGGAGGCTGAATTGCTCAGCTTCCATCAAAGAAGCTGAGGCAAGGAAAGCAAAAGGAGAGGAGAGGGTGGGTTTTGTGGTGGTGGAAGACCCTCATTGTCTTAGTTCTGCTTAGTCATTGATTCACTATGGATCCAAGATCCTAAAGACAAGCTTTCTACAAATCTCCCAGAACACCATCAAGGGTGAAATAATGGCTGGTGCTGTTGTGGTGGTCCTCTCGGTTGAAGAACTTGTAGGAAACATGGATATTCCCATTTTGTAATGTAATTAATGGAGAAGGCTTGTACTGCCGTGCTTGGTAGAGGGATGAGGATCTCTACTGAAACCTCCAGCACTGGAGTCATACTTGAGCCATGTCAGCTTCAATTACAAAAATCAATCAGTAGGACTTCATTAAACCGAACACAGTGTTTTAAAAAAGTTTATAAAAGTTACTATTAGCAGTCATGAAGAAAGATCTGTTTGTTTTTGTAGAGTATATTAAGTGTAACATTGATTTTGACTTGAAAGTGTCCAAAACCAGAATTTAAGGCAAATAAAATGGGCATGCAGGGACGTGTTTTGCTTGCATTCATAAAGATGGTACTTCAGGGATTTATATGAAATAGAAAACCTTCTGCAAGTTGCATGAAATGTAATAAATTGTGCCTGAAAACGCCCCCAGTTTGACTATAAAGGCCTTATCTCACCCATGTAAAATATTTATGCGTAAATGCATATTTTATATTTTTCCTTTACCATCCTTGGGTTGCTTTATACTTTCATAAATGGCATCTCTAGTGTTTACTTGTAGTGGAGGCAGCAAAAAAACCTCATACGTTTTATTTGATGTTGTTATTTTGACTTTTCTTTTGTTTTATTTTGGGTATAAGGAGGAGCAAAAAGGCTGATTAGAGACTGGTAGTGTGATAAAAGCAAAAGTGGAGAGCTGGAAATTTTTCTTGAAGATCTTTGTTTAATTGGGACTTACGCCTTAGACACATGGATCCAAAGTTTTTCATGTTGTTTTACATGTCACTGTTGTTTGCCACTTCTGCCCCACTTTCAGTTGTATCTAGTGTTAGTCTAAGAGGATATGACTTACTGTATCTGATTTTTAAGGCATGTCACTGATTCTGTGGTTAAAAGACCTAAAATGTTCTTGAGTTCTATAGTTGAGGAAAATACTGCCTTAACATACTAAGGTGATGGCTGTCTTGGCATTTGGTAGAGATGTGATTGCTGTAGGAATGGTTGTGTCCAGTTTTAATGTTCATGTTTCTAAAAACTTTCAGGATTTTGAATGCTTTCAATGAAATCTTCAAGAACGATTCAAGTTTGGGAGACACTTCAGTAAGTGATTTAAAGCTCAAACTGTTTATTGAAGAGAAGGTGAAAAGGTGACATTGGCATTGCTTAGAAATACTTAAATAAGAGTAAGATATCAATTTAGGAAAAAAGGAAAGAAGAAAGCTACAGGAAAAGCCAAAATTGATAGTTGAAGCCAGACAATTTGCAGAGAGAACATAAAGACATGTTTACAGGAGGTAATTAGCAGTTGATGCATTTTTTTTAAGGCACTTGGTAGATGAAAGATGCAGTGTTTTTAGCGTTTTTTCACCTTAAAATTTGTAGTTACCAATTTTATCACAGCGTGCCTTGGAATTCCTGAAGCTGAAAAGTTTATAAAAGGATTCCCCACACTTTCCCCTGTGTCCTTCCAGTGGTGCTTCTGATTCAGCCCTTCACTGTCCCACCTCATTGCTCTGACCTGTTTGTTTTCAGCGGTATAACCAAGGCAACGTAAAGGCTATAGACGCTGATGCTGGAGGAGGTCTTGCTCTCCCCGCCAGTCCCTGCTTCTCTTGGGCCAGTACCAGTGTGTGCTTGGTGTGGTGGGGGTGAGTCACTCCCAGTGCCTAATTAGCAGCTCTGCCAGTTAAGGGCTGGCAACAAAAATCAGAGGAGCTTTTAGCTCTTTGCACTAGCTAAGCAGGAATGTTGCTTGATGCTGGAATAAAAGAGGGACTAGTGCAGTCAGAAGTGAGAAATGGAGTGGTTCTCTTTGGCAGTGATGCATTGGGTTAGTTCAGTTGTTGTGTGAGCTGCACCCTTATTTCTAGAGACCTGGAGCAGCGTGCCAAAGCAGGGGTGGGGAGGTCACTGGCTGAAGGAGCAATCCAGACAGTTGTGCTTCCCAGCCAGTGGATTAATCCTGTGTTTTCAGCAGATTCTGTGCAATGGATAAATTTAAGACTGTTGTAATGCACTTTGCTTTCCACATATCCCGGTGAAACGTTTACAGAGTTAGTCATGTATGGGGAGGGAGAGGGTGGGCAACTCCTACGACGCCTACATTCCATGTAGTGTGGGAGGTGCAGGATTGCACTCCTGTGGTATCTTATTCTTAACTGTTTTGTCAGGCAAGGCATTGCTGACGAGGAGGGGGTTTGAGTTTTTTGCTTGCAGACCTGCTCTGTGTTTTATCAGTTCTTTCTTGAAGAAATTATGAATTTCACACTCTAAACGCACAAACTTTTGGGATCCTGCTGGTCATTTCTTGATCAATTGTCCTTTTGCAATGAAGGACTAATTTCAAGATGTTGCAAGAAGAAAACTTAAACACAAATTTGCAGCATGGCTGTTTAAGTTAGATGTAAAGGAAGTGTGGTGTGCTGGTTAAGCTGCTATTTCACCAGTTGCTGGGACTGACTGATCCTACAGTGTAAAGAAGTATAAGGACTTGAGCACGGGTGGAGAGAGCTGTTGCTGTAGGTCTCACTGTGTTCCCTGCCTTGCTGAGCTAATGAGGCTCTGCGCTGTACACTTGATTCTTTCTCTTTTTTGGAAGTGGACCTTGTATGTATTAAATTAAATGCTAAGTTTCATCCCATGTGTGTTAGCGTCTCCGAATAAATAGTTTAATAGCAGCTTGGACATGCTGTTGAGCCATGATAAGCAGTGGCCAGTGGAGAAGGGTAATTCTTAGCTGAAATAAATCTGAGCATTGCAGGAGGTCATTAAGCTAGTTAATTCTCAAGTAAAAATTTTAAAAAGTTCCAGTAACAGTATTATCTAATACTTCAAATTCTAAACCATAGGTTTCTGGCTTTCTGCAGGAAGGGAAAAAATCCAAACTTATTTAACTTGCTGTGAGAGGAAAAACTTGCTGTGCACAACCAGTCTGGATGGTCTGTGGGCTCTGAATGAATCCAAATTCTTTATTGACATTCAGACTGCAAAATACAACAGATACCTAGAAAGTAGTTCATTTTCATATGCTATTGCTAACGTAGCTGTTTGAATGCTGATTTACTCACTGCATGAGACCAGAATACAGATTTACGCTGTAGGATTCATGCCCTGTGTGTGAGCTGGCTTTTTGTATCTCTGTAAATATTGTTTAGACAAGGAGAATGAACTTCTGATTGTAAAAGTACCCTGGGCTTGGGAATGTTTTAGTAAAAACTTGATTTTTTTTTTTTTTTTTTTTTTTTTTTTTGCTATTCCTTAGGGTTGTGAGCCCCACACATACTGTTGTGATATCTGTAGTATTATGGTAATAGAATTATTCTAAATTCATTTTAGCTGCTTGTAAAGCAATTTTGCGAGTATCCGTAGAAGAGGATTGTGCTGACTTAACTAAATTCATCTCTGAATTGGTATGATTTATGTGAGCCATACGTTGATGGATATGCTGGTAAGAGCTGGGAGGGAGTACTGGATGAAAAGTGGGCACGTGGGAGCAGAGGCTCACTCCAGATCCATCACTGGGGCAGTTGCATTGCTCCTCTGACGCAGCTGGGCAGTGGCAGGTGAGTTTGGTGCTGCCAGAGGCTCCAGCCTGCTGGCATGGTGCATCTTCTGAAGCTCGGGCTATACTGATGCCTCAGGTACAGCCAATCTTCCCATGAAGCTGATGCGTGTGGAATAGTTCCTGCAAGAGACAAAAATCTCTGGATTGTGTATTTCTGCATTTCATTGGAAAACACAAGTTGCTAGAGTTTGAGACCACAGCTGGGGCATCCATCGGTCCACGACTTCTGCGGATGGGGTAATGGTGTAATGTGTACCTGCAGCCTTTTAGTGCGAGAAAATCACTTTCTCATTAAGGCTGCAGTGCCTGACCACTTGTGAGAGGAAGGGGCTTTCGGTTGCACAGGAATAATTTTGCGTTGTGAAAAGTTGATAGAAGAGAAGAGATTAATGAAGCTTCTCAGCTCTCTTCAAAACAGAAGCTCTCTTCTCAGCCCTGGGTTTAGTTTTTAATTAGTTTGGATTATGGTTTGATTTAAAGCGGGTAAAGGTGTGATGAGTTCATGTGATCTGGAGGTTTGAACCTTATGCTGCTATTTGTACTTTTTTGGTTAATAATGTATCCTTTGCTAGAAGGATGACTGGTGGGTTAATGGGATTCCTTCCTGTAGAACATTTTTAAAGAAAAACAGTTTTTCTGTAAACTTCATACCAGAGTAGAGTTGCCAGACAGCAGTGCAGAATAAAGAAAAGAGTGGCTGATTGTGAAATCCACTTCTATTTAGGAAAAAAAAAAAATCTGTGCAATACCTAGTTCAGTGGTGTTATTTTTTTCCTTGTTCCTCTGAGCTATAGAGGCAGCATAATTTTATATACTTCATATTGAAAATTCATTCAAATGCAGTCTGGATTTATTTATTTTTACTATCTCATCAGCAGACTATACTTTTTTACATGAATGTATTTTATAGATATAAAAAAAAAAGCAGGTTAAAAAGAATGTTCCTGAGGAATTGTTTTATTTGTTAGCACAATATATATGCTTTTAATGCAATTTAGATTGCGTCTAGTAAAAATCGAGCTTGAAATTCTGAAGCTGGTGCTTGTCCTTGTAAATAATGCACACATTAAATCAACACTTTGCATCATTATCTTGAGCAATGGTTTAGCCTTGGTATATTTAAAAACACATATATTAAATAACATGCTGTATACTTGTATAGTTATTTATGGATATAAAATTTCTGATTAGATATTAATGTTAAAATAATATCAGAATGTTTGCTGAAGATGTCTTCCTTGTTCTACCCTTTAATCAAGACATGGTGTTAATACTGCATATAAAAAGTAATATGCAGGTACTAGAATTTGTCAGCTTTTAGTGAATCAGATAAGCACTCTGTTTATGACTTAACTCTCTTCCTTCAAAGTTGTATGTTAAATAGTATGTAAGATAAATGTAAGAGAATACATTTTCTAGCAAGCAGTTTATTATAGTTTGAGTGGTGAGAAGACCACTCTTTTTTGTTTTGTATTTAAAGGTAGTTGGTCCTGAAAATGTCTTAGCAGAGCAAATTACCTGATTGAAGAAAATGCATTTGATACTCCTTATTTCAGAAGTGGAGCTGTTTGTGCCGTCATTTACAAAGACTGAGCTAGTGGCGGTGTCTGGGGAGCGAGTCCTTTGTCTAAATGATAAACCCACCCTGAGAAAGGATTTATTTTTTTTTATTGGGATATTTTGGGAGAGAGCTTAGACATCTGTTCTATCTTTACTGTTATACCTTCAGCTGAGTGTTTCCTTCCCTGTCCTTCCCTGATACATGCGGAAGATGATTTGTACTTTGTATTGCAAAAGGACTTCCCACAGATGGAAGGAAACAGTAGAAAAAAAATTCTTGCCAGCTTCTTTTGCTAGCTGTTATCTGTCTCGGTTGCATGGAGCTTATGTATAAACACAACTTTAGTAGTTATTGTTTCTTGAATTATTCTTGGTTGTTAGTCATTGCTGAGATTCATAATGGTGACATTTTGATAAAGGCACAGCATGTGCAATGTTCATCTACTTCCATATGAAGAAACTTGTGTTCTTTTAAGTATGTTTAAAGGACCTTTCTTTATTCAAAATATCATTGTGTAAAAGGTTGCTGTGAAGCTAGTTATTTTGTTTTCTTAGTTTAATTCCACTCACAGCTTTAATTCCATTTTCTTCATGTAGTTAGAACAACTACGTTGCTGACTGATTACACCTGTAGTGCCCTGGTACTGTAAGTCTCCTGTACTGAAATTAAAATGAGAGTTTGTAGTGTTTATCAAGAGGATCTTCTTTTGTCCTGGTAGGACATTGCATTTCAGCTGCTGAAAATCCTCAGGAGCTGGGATTTACTCTGCAACTTACTCTGGCAGCTGCTGTGCAAGAAACTCCCCCTTTGCAGTGGTATTTTGGATTTTGTCCATCAGCAGTTTCCAGATAACTGCTTGGGGAGAGTAGATGCCTGGGTGGCAAACTTGCAGTCACCCACAAATACTGGAGCTTGCTGATTTGGAGGTGAAGGTCTTTGCTAGTGTATGTAATGTAATTGGAAACTTGCCTTGTAATTTCATGTATTGATCGCTAGCATATGTTGGCTAAGCCTGCAGCATACCTTTACTCATCTGACTTTCATAACCCCTTGTCCGTGGTGAAGCTGTGCAGATATGCCATCCCTCAAGGGATGGTGAAGTGTAATAGGACAGGGAATGACATACAAGCTAATTGACCAACCCATGTTTTCCTCTTCTGCGATTGCACTGTGATGTACAGGGAGAGCAAAAACATTCTTTATTTTCTGAACCAGGACTTCCCTTAATGATGTAGCACATACTTGAAGGTGTTTCAGTCAGGGAGCTTGCAGGTGTTTCAAGAACCACTGATGTTACTTTCCATGCCCAAACTATTCTCTGTAGGTGAAACCAAGGAAATTCAGCTCATGGCATCGATCTTCAGAGGCTGGCCAAGCAGCAGTCTGTTTCTCTAGGTAATATTCTAGGTGGTATGTACAAAGAATTTGATGTGAAGAGGAGCTAAATTTAGTTATAAACTTGCAGGTGCTAAAATAAAAGCAGTGATCAGAGGGAAGTGTTTTGTTAATCTGGTATTTGGGGATTAATTAATTCTTTTGAGTTTTGTATGTTCTAGCTGTTTGCTAGGTATACTGTGAGCTGAGCAAAGTGGGGCCAATCTGTTCACATCAAATATTTGTCCGCACTCTTCCTGTACCTTTATTTTGCATGTATGTAGGTGTTGACTGATAGTAAGGAAAACAGTGGGTAAACAGTTCAGTCAAAAAATCTTTTTAAAAAGATTTTAATATGCATCTAAGAAGGAACCTCTGGCATGGAGTAGAACGATGACGTTTACACAGGCACAGTTTCAATTACAGTTTTGGGTGATTGCTTATTGATGGTAGAAGGAGCCATTTCTGCTAAAGTCTAGTGCTGTTGCGGCTAAAGGACATGAGATATACTGCTGTTTCCACAAGGCAAAATAATCTGCTTCCTTGCTAGAAATCTGTTTTCACTTTTTCCTTTTTTCTGTCCTGGAGCTTTGTGCATGAGGAAACCGGGGGAATTATCCTCCGCTGATAGTGTCTCCAGCTTGCCTGTGTGTCGCCTGGTGAATCCTGCTGTCCTGTTGTCACCTGTATAGTTATGAAGATGTATGAGACCCCAGCCTCCATGCAATACAGCTCTGGGCAGCAGTGGATTTTCGCTTGAGTTGCTTTGCACACCAACGCCAACATGTCAGATGCAGTTTACACTGTTTGAATGAACATCAGCCCTCTAGCAGGAACTTTTAAAAACATTACTCGATAAAACTCAGTGCGGAATTGAAATAGGGAAGATAATCCTCCATTTACTTGTAGGACAGGTGTATGTTATATAAAACAGGATGGCACTGGGGATGGTTTTTGAGGCTTATGAATGGGAGTGAAAGAAATCTGCATTGTAGAGCATGTGCTGGACTTGATTGTCTTGGGCCAGATTTGAGCTGAAATTCCTGTGCACTTTGTGGGGAGGGATCTGCTCTGGTCTCTGAGACTATGCTGCCAATTTTACAGCTCAAATACCAATTCCTCGTCCTCACACACCTTTTGACTTCTGTAAGCTTTGAAGAAACGCAGTTTGTAGAAGTGCAATTTCTCTTCGGTTCTCCTTGAGCTGACCCAGCCCCCTGGTTAATGTGCTACATGCTGTAACATTAAGCCTTGTAAAACTCAGTATGCTGAGCTCTAAACCTGCATTTGTTATTAGCCCTAGAAGTCAAATCAATAATTTGAAGATCTGTAGTTCCTTATCCAGAAGGAAACTCCACACTGGTGTGACATGCCTTGCAGGCTGGAGAGAGGAGCACAGCTGGGCAGCCTCATCTTGTCCTGGCATTTGGGTTGGCTCAAGTCACACCACAGGGTGGTCCTGCCATAGCCTTTCCCGGTGAGGAAGAGGGTGGCAGGAGAAAGTACTCTCCACAAGAGCGCTCTGTCACACTCTGCAATAGGGAGGTAAAATGTATGAATCTCAGCCATATGTTATGTCCTTCTCCTGTAGGGTCAATTCTCCCCTCACATCCGTCAGCCTTGCTGGGTATTTCTTTGCTGCCCAACATCATGACTTGGTTGTCTGTGTGGCAGGTTGACTTTGGCTGGACACCAGGTGCCCACCAAGCTGCGCTATCACTCCCCTCCTCAGCAGAACAGGGGGGAGAAAATAAGATGAAAAAAAAGTTGTGGGATAAGGCAGTTTAATGAAGGAATACCAAAAGTCGTGCACGCGGAAGCAAAGGAAAAACAAAAGGTGTTATTCTCTACTTCCCATCAGCAGGTGATGCTTGGCCACTTCCCAGGAAGGAGGGCTTCAGTATGTGTAGCAGTTGTTCCAGAAAACCAATGTCATAAATAACAAATGCCCCTCCTTCCTCCTCCTCTCTTTTAGCTTTTATATCTGAGCAGATGTCCTATGGTATGGAATATCCCTTTGGTCACTTTGGGCCAGCTGTCCTGGCTATGTCCCCTCCCCAGATCTTGCCCACTCCCAGCCTACTGGGCGGGCTGGAGTTGGAGAGGCAGCCTTGATGCTGTGCGAGTGCTGCTCAGCAGTCACCTAAACACGGGGGTGTTACCAACACCTTTCTAGCTACCGATACAGGCACAGCACTGTGAGGGCTGCTGTGGGGCTCAGCCAGACCCAATACAGTCTGTAAAGTGTTTTCTCCATAATTATAGGTACTCTTCCTAATGATGAGTGTTTGGAAATTTTGGCCAAACCTTTTGGTACTGTTTGTTTGGCTTTGGCTGGGAGCATCTGGGTGGGGAGAGGAGGAGGGTTAAGGCTGTGTTTGGGGGCATCTTGAAGCTGTGCAAGGCTCACGCAGGAAATTAATTCAGAATTTAATTACACAGAGATACTAGGAAATGAAAAACTTGCCAGTTCCAGGGAGGGAGAGGTGCACCCCCCCTGCCTCCGGGCTCTAATGGCCGCAGTTTCTGGACACAACCAAACTCTTTCCACAGTCACAGAGAAGTGGCTTCTTGCATGGTCCATACGTGTGGAAATATGCGTAGCAGAGCCTGCCTGTGAAGGGTGGTACGCAGAGGGGTCTGAGGTTAATGGGTGGTATGGATTTATGGATAGTTTTGGTTATGCTGGCTGGCTTTTGAGTTCAAACCTCTTGCCATTAAAAAGAGACTCTTTTCCATTTAGCTTGAAACATGTGTATTGTGTGGCCAAACGGCAGGACAGTAGGTGACAGTGCATCATCAGCTCATAGACCATCAGTCAAAAAAGATAGTGCTTACATCATTAGATGTGAGATCATTGCAGAACAAAATTGATAGAGGAAATTAATTATGCAGCTTTTATATTAATCCAAATATCTCTGGCTATGATGATGAGTCTACTAGCACACTTATAAAATTTTTAACATAAGATGTCTTACCTCACTGGAGAAAAAAGGTCTTTTGGAGCGTTTTTAAATTCTCTTGACTTGACCACTGAGGTCTGATAGCACGCTGGGCTGTCCGTGAAGCTGCATTTTGGGAGGTTTGTGTTTTTTGTCATTGTTAGTAAGTAATTGATTAGTGTTGCTATGAGCCTGCCTCTTAATGGGTGATTGTGTGATTTCTGAAGGCTTTTGATTTAAACTTAATGCAGAGAAGTGAAGAAATATGGAAGTATCTACAGAAAAATGATTCATATTTTTGATGTAAAGTTATTTCCATTTGAACTTCCCACAAACTTAGAATGATGGCAAGAAGCACTCGAGCACATAGACAAGCTTTTTGTGGTGACTGAGAGAGTTTGAGCTTCAGCATCTTCAGGCTGGCTGACAGATATGGTGGAGGTAATGTAGCGACATGGAGGGCTCCAACAGAGTCTGTGTTTTGGTATCCTTAAGTTCTGTTTTCGTATGTCTAACCATTTTACTTTTCTCCATGGAATTGAGCATTGTAGAGATGTGGAAACCCATCAGGTACCCTATGGTGAAAACTGTATTTAACAGTCTTCTGTAGTATGAAAGAGACTTGAACGTAGTTTAGAATTTTTCACGGCAAAGTAGATCACAGGAGCTGTTAAGTGCATGAAGGAATGACACCTTCAGCAAGTACCTGTAATGTATACACAGTGTGCATACAGGCACAGGGAGAAAAAATCCCCAATTTTATGATCAGCTTGTTTCTGCTATGTTTCAAGAGGATATAGACGTAGCATTGTGTGAAAAATAATGTATCTGTTTATTCATTTTGGAATTTAAGGTCTACTGTGAGAGACAGGCACATCTAATCTAAATGTATTTGCAAAAGTCAGAAATGCAAAGGCATGTTTTCTTTAGGTGTGGAACATCACAGATTTATTTCATTGTTTACTCCTGTGTTGATAGATGCTGCAAAAGCTTTAAACGTGAAGTACTAGTTCTTGTTCTGGGTCTCTGGGGTGTCCAGAATCAGACCTAATTTGATTAGAGGCACCGTTCTTTTTAAAGCAGTGACATCTGAAATCTGCAATTTACATACACACACAGCTTTCACGCTGTTCAGAGACCCCAGGCAAGGCTGTCCACCATTTCCTGGTGTTTTAAAGCCTCTGGCAATAGCCATTAGGAAAAATGCGTCACTAAAAAGCATAACTGTGGGGAATGGATTATACAAAACGCCTTACTGTGCCGGTACTCTGGAGAACTATTGATGGATACAGGAAACATGAACGTTTAGCTGGTGTTAGCAGATGTGTCTAAACGCTGTGCCCATAGAATGAGCTATTTAAGGAGAAAAGTTGCTGGTGTTTGTTATTTCAGGTGAATGCAAAGGGAAAGTGCCTTAGGATAGCTGTGACAGAGTGATGGTTTTGAGCATGCTGACATTGATGATGATGCTCTGTTTTGAGTGAGAATGTCCCCAGTGTCATGCTGGGGGAGGCGGACATGCTGTGCATGGGGTTGCAGAGTCACCACTATTTGTTAGTTCTGGCAGTTGTTACTCACTGAACTAAAGAAAGAATAAAACCTGAGTGGTGCAGAGGGTTGCAGCGTGTGCCTGGTGCTGCATGCATGTGTCCCTGTGGGACCCTGGGCAACTACAGGCGAGCCACCTCCCCGGCTGCTGGAGCAGGCAGCAGCCTTCCAGCTTGGCTGGCTACTTGGAAATGCTTAAGCATTGCAGCACAGCACGTGCCACGATGGAGGTACAGCTGCAGAGGAGCACTGGGCAGGCTGGAGGGATCGCCTCGTTCCCTTTTGGATACAGCAACCAAAAGAGTGAGGACGTTTCTCCTGAAAAATTGTGATTTTTCCAGTCTTCACCCAGCAAAGAGGCAAAACTCTTAGATCATTATATCTGCAAGGGGATGAAAACAAGGAAATCTGTTCTGTTCCTGCCTGTGAAGACTGGGACAAAGAGGAGGCTCCTGCATCACATACTAACATGCCCGTTCAAGAAGTACTTTAAAAAGAAACCCACAGCTTGAGTTCAGCCCTAGTGTCTCCTGCAAAGGGTTTGTGGCTTTTTATATAGTTTCTGGAACAGCTTTACTTACACTCAAAAATATTTTGTTTCTTTAAATTGCATGGAGTGTGCTGTGCTATGAGTTTTGAGGGGGTCTACCCTTCTTGGCCACCACTGGATCTGTCTTATTCCATTAAAAGGGGGGAGAAAAAAACCCCAAAGTGTGGGAGACACCCATGATGGAGAGTTGGGAGCAGTGCAAGGTGGAGGAGCTTGTGCTTGGATGCTTGCCTGGCGCAGGCTGAGCCGGTGCAGCTCCGGGTCTTGGGCAGCACTCACCCCTGCGAGGGGAGTTGTGAGAAAGGGGTGTGTTCAACCACTATTGCCTGTGTCAGAGTGTGCCCTTTGCTCCAGCAGCATGAGGTCATAATGAATGCAGGGGAAAGGTGCTCAGAGTGAAAGTGACCCTGTGAACCTTAATTGCAGACTCACTTGCATAGGCTCTGGTGCTCCCTGAAGGCTCAGTGGCCCAGTGGCTGTTGGTAGAGGCATCCTATGGGAGGGTCTTAACCTTTGTTTCTGTAATTTGGGTATGAGGCTCTTGTATAGCAAAATATTCCTGGTTGTCTTGCATTTCTAAGTCTTTTTTTCCTTCCTTTTCCTCTTGGATTATACTTGCTGCTTTGTATCTTCAATATCAAATGTTACTCTGTCTGGGCACGCTCATTAGGAAAATGTTGATGGTTGTGTTAACTGGAAAAATATTCAAATGTTCTAGACTAAGTCAAGTAAATTAAGGCTTCGTTCTTTGTAACATCCCACAGCATAGTGTTACAGCTCTGAATTTCTTAATTTGCATGTTTTGTATGTATTTTTTTCTCATTATATTCATTTTTGTGAAAAGAAATACTGTGTTATTCAAAGACAAAGTAAATTAAGTAAGATTGGTACTAAAATGGTCATCACAAAATGTATCTGTTATGTGCACTAATGAGTACTCAGACCTTGGATGGTGCAGAAATAAATTGCTTGCTCCTTTTACTCATTTTTGGCTTTTATTGGAAAAGTAAAATTGAGCCTGCTTGCCGCCTTCTTACATCCTGCTTTCCTTAAGTAAAATTCAAAGTAAGATGAGATTTCTTTGTCCTATTCTGGTGGAGGCTTGGGTAGCCTTTTTTAGATTGGTTTGCTGGGATCTATTTTTGGGGCAGATGTCCGCTGGACCCTTAGCAGAAGTCAAGACCTTGACAGATAGCGGAGCCGCTTGGAAGAGGTGGTGCTTGCAGGCAGCCACTGTTCCTCTGCCAGCATTCACAGCTGATCAATTCATTACTCTGCTGAGTGCTTAGAGAGAATACCCTTGTGGCTGTTCAACGTGGCTCCAAAACAAAACCATATTTTGCTCATTTAATAATTGAAAATACATTATTATGTAAAGTTTCACTGGTACTTCACGGTGCTAGAAGAGCTGTTGTTATTGGGCTTTAACCCCATATTTAACTCCCTGATCACCTGCAGTCTCATTGACGATGTTGCTTAACATACAAGCAATTTTAATAACTGACCAACTTCTTTATTTTCTTTTTTTTTTTTTTTTTTTTAAACAATCAATTATGAATCTTGGTCTAAATATGTTCTGTGCTCCCTCTGCTGGCTCAGTGGCAAGGATTAACGCTTTGCCTGCCCTTCCCGTGGGGTGCGGTGACGGATGTGTGCCCACAAAGTGTGAACACAGGAGCAGGAGCTCCGTTAAAATTACAGCGGGAGAGACCTCGGTGTGTCAGAAAGGAAAAGGTGGTTTGGGCCAGGAAACCCATTTTGTATGCAGTGGTCGCATAAGGTTTTACTAACAGAGATAGAGCTATAATTTGAAAATAGTATGTCAGTAAAAAAGCTGGCATTTTTTAAAGGTAGTTAGCTTTTGCAAAAAATAAAATAGGAGGCGGGTGATATTGACAGGAAAATAACATTTTAGTAGTAAGCTTGGGGAAGCTGAAGTTTCTACCAGGATAGAATCAGGCTTTTTACATACAATTAAAAGAGCAGAGGGAATTAAATGCATTTTAGGTATAATTTGATGCCTACAGTTTCTTTTTCCTTAGAAACCAATGAATATGTGTTAAATTTATCTTGGCATATGAAAAAGATGTAATGACTTGTGCTAACAAGATAAAGGAGAAGACAGCACTTAATTTCCTAGGTAATACACAAAATAAAAATGATTTACATGCCTTCAAATGATTATGCACAACCTTGTTAAATGTTGCACAATACAAACAAAGAACAAATGAGTTATCCAGATAGGACACATTTTGTGGCTGCAGAATGCCTGTGGAGGGGCACGAGGTGTGGGACTCATTCTCCACTAGTGCTCAGGTCTTTGGTAATCATTGCTGGCAAGACAATGCATTGAGAAACACAACGTCAATAACATAAACCAGCAATGAAATGTCTGTGTGAGATTTCATGGTTATATGGTGGTGTTTTGGTTAAGGATGTGTTTGTTCTCTGAATTTAAATTGTCTGAGTTGCTCTCTATACATTTAGTCCCCGATTGCTGCATAAGGTACAACTCCTTGGTGATGCTTACAGCCCTGCTCTGGTTTTCTTCTAAGGACTGTCCTAGTGACATGACACTTTCTGCCGGTGTTTTACAGGCAAATTGCACTCTTTGAGATTCCAGAGGGCATTTGGTGTCTTTGTAGGCTACTGTAACGAGTAATGGGCCTGGTAGCAATAGCGGGTAGTGCTGCGTATATTGACTGGCGCGGCACTGTAATGAGGCGTGGAGAGGAGCTTTGTGCCCAGCTCACTCCGTTTGAGTTGTCAGTCACTGCTACATCATGCTCGAAACGGTTTATTGGGTATGACTGCCAAATTTTACACAGGTGCCAGATTAATTTTGATATATTGTACTAGTAGCAGCAGCTTTGGACAGTTTGCGATGTCCCTGCCGGAAGACTGTCAATGGACGTATGTAAGCAGCTGGCTAGCAAAGCAGTGGTGCTGTAAATAATTTCCTCTATTATTTTCAAAACATCTCAAACAGGAAATATATTAAATGGAAATGGGGAAGAGTTTCTACTGTAAGCTAGACTTCTCTGGTTTCAGATTGCCTTTTAGGTGGGCAAGGGCTGTTTGAAGTGTTGCTTTGCTGCTGCTCCTGTGCCCCTGGTATGACAAGTCCACTCTGCTTTGGGAGAGATGGTTATTGGGATCTCCTCCTGCTTCTTTTGCTAGGGTCTTTGTCTCCAAAAAACCTCTTTACAGTCAAGCATTGAGATGCAGATGCTTTTTCTTTGGGAGGTTTGGAATTTGCCATTTTCAGCTTGTTTACATATTCCTGCGATGTACAAACGCCTCCCTCAAAGGTCCCACCCAGCATGTGTCCTCTCCTCCTCTTCCAGCCCACCCTGCTCATGTTGGTTACAGGAGACTGGTATGTAATAAGGTTGGGATGCTGTACGTACTGGGCAGCGGTGTGGACCTTTCTTAAGCTTGTGCTGGTGTGAGAAGTGTGACTATGCGGCAGGGTGGTGGCTGCTATCAGGTCCCTGTGTTGGGTGTAAGAGAGCGCTGTAAGATAAATCTGGGTCAAGGCAAACCTGGGTGAGTTAGTTTCAGGTAGAACAGTATGGGTTGAAATACAAAGGAGTTAGCTTTGGTGGTGCCAGTTACCTGTAATTCCAGGAAAAGTGTGCTCAGAGCAGCACAGGGACCCAGGGTCCTGGCACCTGTCTAGCACTGTTAACTTTCTTGCTTAAGGAGCATTGTAGCAGGTAATTCCAATCCCTAATGTTGCTTCCTTTTTTTAAATGCTTGAACTTGTTTCCCCTCATCTACTGAAATGAAGAAAAAAGCCTTTGTGTGCCCGCTGTCTCTCTAGCCATCCCAAGTGAGAGGTCCTGGTTTTTGCTTAGAGCCATATCTTGCTTTCTGCCGCTGGTGCCTTGTGATAAACTTGGTGACCAGTTCAGACCTCTGGATTTCAAGTAATTCACATGTTTTTTTCTACTGTTGCTGTTGTCTCACCTGACACCCATGCACAGTTCTGTTGCTTAATTATTCAGCTTTTGGTGTGCTTCTAGAACAGAGTTGTTTTTGTTCCAACTGTGTTAATTTGGAGGGAGAAAACCACCAACCCTAATTTTCCAGTAAGTATTAGCTATGTTCAAAAGCTGTTCTTTAAAGGCACATTTAAAAAATGGCTTCTGCTAACACAGTGTGATACTTAAAGCAATCTCTACTGACCATACAAATCACATTAGTTATTTTACTAGCTTGCTTTTTGCCTGCTTTGCCATAATTTTATAGCAAGGGATATTGATGAATCTTGCTTTTCAATAACAGCCTTCCAGGAATTCAGTTTTTACTGGAAACTGATCCAGCTTTCCTTTCTTATTTTGTAATCATATTCCAGTCCACAGTGGAAGTTGGTCTTATCTCATAGCTTCCTGCTCTCCCTGATGGGGTAGTCTTGTGATAAATTCATCCATTTCCTCAGGATATTTCACTGAAATTACTGACCAGTTTGGTGTTTTGTTAAAACATGCAAAGATTTCTAATAAGTTGAGGAAGCATTTTACAGAAACTGTGCTCATTTTATTTGTAGTCTAACTTTTGTACAGGACTTTGTAACTTGGCAGTAAGTAGCTGTATTGGACAGGCTATTAGGAAATACATGGTGGGAGCAATCTGGGGACAAGAAAACCTCACAGGTTTCTTCTGCCTCTGACTTCTGGGATTTTTTTTAATCTTCTAGAACCACCAAGAAAATGCAAGTAAAGTTACAAAAAAAAAAAAAG
Organism: Falco punctatus; assembly: GCF_963210335.1. Lineage (NCBI taxonomy): Eukaryota > Metazoa > Chordata > Aves > Falconiformes > Falconidae > Falco > Falco punctatus. The sequence goes on along the minus strand of NC_137591.1, from coordinate 12,944,995 downwards.
TTCTGGAATTGGTTATTTTTCATTTTTTGCTACTACAGTTTTATGATTTGCTTTTACACAAACATAAGTGAAAGAATAGAGTGCTGGTCATGTAATTCTCATGCAGCCCATCTTTGGGACAGTGCAACTACAAAGCTGAGTATTATTTGTAGGCTTTTTACAACTGAAGTGAATAAATGAGGCAGTATAACTGTCTGTGAAGTATCTTTTATTTATTTATTTTTTGCTGCTGTGGGCCCTGATCTCAGCTGAGCTTTTGGTGTTACTTCTGTACTAATACCATTGACGCTCTGTACCAATTTTTTCAGCCTTCCTTTGGGAAAGTATGTAAAACCAAAGGTGGTACTTGGGTTTAATTAGCACAACATATTTGCGTAATATTTGCAGGGCCATCCAGCCTCTCTGGATGTAGTAGATGGAAACTGAATCTTCTTTATATTTGCTGGGGTTCTGAATATATCTAATAGTGATCATTCTCAGCTTAATTACTGCAATTATTTTGTCGCATCAATAGCAGCTGCTATATGCAGCTAAAAGATCACAAAACATGAAGGAGCAAACAACTCTGCCTCTGCTATAACCTTACATGGGCTGCCTTAATGTCAAGACAAATTTTATTCAAGGATTATGCATGAAAAGTTGTAAACGACTGTTTAGTGGAGCAGCTTGGTGGAGAGTCCCTGAGAAGAGAATTGTGTCTTGGCACAGTTGGTTTGAGGTCGAAGTAAAGCCACTGTGACAGCAGCTGTCTTGTACTCTATTTTAGAGCAATAACCCCCCACCCCCATCACTGTCATATTCAACTTCTATAATGAGTGACGTGAAAATTATGAAGATGAGAATTCAATCTCTTTTTTTCCTTTTGTAAAAGAAACAGCAAAGAGTTTGAAGTGGTTGCAGGATGTGTGGTGACTGTTTAAGGACGGCGTGTAAAGAGGCTCAGAGCAGCCTTCTGCCACCAGTAAAAAGGGGGTGGGGTGGGTTTGAGGGAAAAGCCAATGTTGTCAAACCAAAGATGATTACTAAAAGTAAAAAGACACCTCTGAAAAAGGGGAAGCAATCGTGAAACAAGGAGACTAGAAAAGGGTGTGAATTCTGGAAAGTGACATGTAAGAATGAAATAGGGAAGTCTGCTTCTGAGATTAAAGATCAGCTTAATGACTGCAGGTGAAAGGACTAATAAAACCTTTTCCAAATAGATTGGCTTCCAGGTGTAAAATGAGCATTTGAGAAAGATAGGAACGCATATGTAGAAACAAAACTATTTCTTTGCATGCGAGAGGATTGTAGGTTGAGTTGTACACATTGGAGTCTCTTTCTTCCAGACGACTTTTCTGAGGAACTGTCTCAAATTGAAGTGTCAGTGGAATAGGATTTATAATTAATTGGTGAAAGGAACTGTAACAAATCATCAGGACCAGATGGTATTAAATCAAGATTTCGAAAAGCATTTGAATGTGCACTTGATGAGCCGCTGACTCTGGTGTGTAACCTATTACTTAAGTCAGCCTTGATGCTGAAGAATAGAAGATTACAAATGTGATGCCAAGATTCCACCCCCCCCCCCCCCTTTTTTTTTTTTTTCCTTCAGAGCTTGGCGAGAGCTGCAGACAGTAAATGTACAGGGCATATTGACAGAAACTGTAATAAAGAATAGACTTAATGAAAACGTGGGGAAGAGTCAATATTAGCTCTCAGAGAGGAAAGTTGTTTGAAGGAGCCTGCGAGCGCGAGGGTGTAGGCGAGCCGACTGGCACGACAGGCGTAGCTTTCCAGGAAGGTTACAAGAAGGTCCCTCACGGAAAACCCTTAACATTTCAAAGGTCCCAGATAGAGCCTCTGCTTGACCAGTCACAGGTGAGTGATAAACTCATTGCAGTTGAGAGTAATATGGAAAAAGGGGTAACAAAATCCATTATCTTATGATTTCTTGTAATTTTGCGACTCCTATACTGTCACTGGGGTTCTCAGACATGGGGTTTGAATCTGCTGGCAGGAACACTTTAAAACTCATTGCAGAGTGGTCAGATGTTCAAACGGAGACAACTAGAGGAGGTTGGTTAGTGCCTATTAAATCCCAAGTTTTAAATCTCACCTGTAACATGTCAAATCCTTAGCTGACAGTTGTTAGAAACTGATAGAAAGGGATTTTTTGAGACTACTACTGTTTTTACTGTTCACTGTAAAAGTTTACAGTGGCTGTAGGCCACTACAAGAGCAGAGGGCTTAGCTGGATGTCGGGGCTTTCAGATCTGGTGTGGCCACTAAGATGCTTTTGGCTGGTTTATGCTGGCAATAACTCATTTAATACAGCAGTGTTACGGAAAGGCACAGTGGGCTGTACTTCTGTGGCATGCGGATATATAAATACCTATTTTCTTCTTAAGGGTGGAAAAGAGAACATATGGGTTCCTTTCTGGGTATTGTGGTTGTAACTTCAGGTTCTACAGCTTTTGAGGTTATTTGAATAAAAATATTTAAAGGAAAGAATAGAAGCCTTTCAGAACATGTGAGTCTTGTGCATTATGACAAGATAATGAATATCCAGCTTGTTCAAATTATTCTTTGTTTCTGCCACCTTCATCATGTTGAAACTAAAATGTTCAGAGGCTGCAGAGAGGAGAAGAAACAAAGATATTATGCTCGAGATCATGAATTTACATTCCCAAGGTTACCTATTTTCTTGATGTGAGGAAAGGAAAATGGGTTTGAGCTGCTTGTCCAAAACCTGTTCTGATGTTCTGACGATAGCTGTCTATTTAATGCTGTATTTTAGGCATCTGTTGTTCTGACTTCTCTCCCTTGTTTCCCATTATGGTTGAAATGTTGCTTTTGATAATCACTGTATTGGCCACATAGCAGTTCCTTCAGATGCATGTGCTGTTCACATTGCATAGCAGGGATGTTATGCATATTGTTATTCCTATACTGGCATGTGGAAGAGGAGCTGCAAATGCTGGAGTGTTTATTACCATTCAGCAGCACTTTCATTTGAGGTTTGTGATGGAATTTGCCAGCTCCTATAGGACTGTTCTTACTTAGTATTTCTGGCAGCATATATTTGCTTTCGTTACAAGAAAAACTCCAGGAAAGCAGTAGCATGTTTACAAAATGGAAAGTGTTTCATCATGGTGTCTGCAGTTTATAAAAGGCTTTGGGGACTGAAGGTGTGCAAGTCTGTATACGAAGCAACCTTACTGTATCAGCCCAGGTTGTGGGTTTTTTTTTTTCTTCATTTTCTGTCTCCTCACTCCACCTTTCCTGTTCTTTATAGGGCTGGCTCAGCCTGGGATGACTTCTGGATTAAAAAAATGTTCAGGGAAACACATTGTTCAATAAATAGCAATTAATGCCTTTTGTTTGTTTGTTTGTTATATGCAGTGTAAAGACTTCACTAACTTTGTACTGGAAGTGCATTGGTTTTGGACAGGGGATAATGATGTACATCTTTTGCTCATCTCAGGCTGAGATACAAAAGACTTAATAGCTCAGTTTTAAGGGCTTGCTTTTCCTTTTCATCAGTGGAGCTCGAAGTAGAGTTATTTCTGAAAAGGAGGAGAACTTGCACTACTTACAGTTAGGAAAAATGGAAATAATTTTAATATACAAATCATACCTATGTATAGTGTGCGTCTGCCGACACACTTCAGAATTAATAAAGTGATATTTACCTAGTAATCACTTCATTTCTGGAATTTGCTGCAAGAAACATTCAATATTTTTCTTCCTGCCTCAAAAAACCCCAACCCAATAAAAGTACAATTATATTATTACAACAGTAACAGATATGCAGCGTGGGATAATTTTAACCAGCTCTCATTTCTTCAGGATCTAGGATTGCTTGTTGAGGGGTCAGGAACTTGTTCTTCCCACAGTGCCTACCTGAGTCTAGTATTGTGCTTCTCATTTAATGTGGTTTTTTGCTCAATTTTAAGTGTGGAGCATGCTAGTGGCTTGCTGAAGGCAGCTTGCCAGGTGCGGCTTTGGCCACTGCAGCAGGGTTTGTACATATGCAGGAGGCAGTCTTCTCTCCCCTGCTTAAGTGCAACTGCACAAACCAGATTTTAGTCCTTGATAAATCTTCTAAATCCATTTTAATTCCTGTTAGGAGTTGCAGAGGTTTGTAGGGGCTAAATAACTCTTGTTTTACTAGAGGGATGCTGTTAGGTTTATTATCATTAGAAGCAAAAAAAATCAAAAGCAATGAATTGTCAAGAATCCACATGTGCTAAATGCACCATCCGGGCTGTCCTGGTGGGTCCCAGCTGCTGGTGTGTGGGTTTTCCTGTGCATGGGAGTTATATGGTTGCATTATCTAGGAGTTGTTAAAGCAGTCTGGATAAGGCAATGTGACTGTAATGGTTAAGGCTCCAATCAGTTATCTGTCGGAGTGCTTGCCTGTGGTGTTAGGTTGATCTAAGAGAAGTCTCTCCATTGGACTGAAAAAATTGTTTCTAAATTAAACCCAAAATAATTTAGCCATGAAGTAAAACAAGTTATTCCTTGTGCCCTCATCTTCATGTTATTGAAGTGCCCATAGTGAAGCTTAGGTTAAAAAACCTTGGTGAGATCTACATTGGGAGCTAGATTGTTAACTGAAGAAAAACATTTTGAGAGAGAGTTTATTAGTGAATGAAGAAATACTTCTGACCTTTCATGTTTTCAGAAGGCACAGGGTAACACTAGAAGTTTTTTGTTTTTTTTTTTTCTTCCTGCAAAGCAGAACAGATCCCCTCTTGCTGTTCTTTTCACCCTGTTCTGTCTCTTCTTTTTATGAACCTTCTTTTAAAATGAAGCCGGTGGCTGAAAGTGGATTCAGTGCAGAGAACAGTATACTCAATTGCCTACTCTCTGGCTCCTTCACTAGTTGTCCTAGTTGTCCTTCCTGGTTCCAGTAGCGTTTTTCTTTCATTCAGGTATGTGCTGAAGAATTTGCTTTTAAAGAGAAAAGCAATGCCCAATGCCACTTCAAATTTTTGCTTGTATTGGTCCCCTGGTATGAATACGCATCGCATCTAGTCCACTGATACTGCAGGCAATTGCATCAGAGTCCTTGTAATCTGATCAAATACTACTTCAATATTTTTTTTGTGGCTGTTGCTTGCTGAATGGGCAAAGCATTCATATATATATATATAGATATATATAAAATATTTCCAGCCTAATTTGTTTAGGGATTGTTTGTCTGCAGGGTATTGTTCTGAAGACGTATTTTGTGAATGTGAGTGACCAGGGCTGCCCGTGAGGCTCAGTAGAGCCTCACATAATACGAGCAGCAAAAATGCTTCTCTGAGACTTGTCTCAGCGCTATGTCACTTACCTGTCCTCCATCTAATATGCCAAAATGTCTTTTGTAACCATTTTCTACCTGATTGAAGCAGAAATTATCTTTTTTTTCTTGAATGTGCAGTTTTGTATGTGGTACTAAGTATTTGGGTCTGTATTTGTTACCTGTCCTTAGAACTACCCTGTCATGCCATCCTCTGCACTGACGCACAGCAAACTTGTTTTCATTTTGTCTTCAAGTTGCTTTAATTTATCTACATACTTACACACACACATATATACTTAGAATATGTATGTCTCAAGAGAAACCCTTGAGGAAAAGAAAATCTATTAGTTACCACTACAGCCTCATTTTTCTAGTTTGTATTTGACCTTTTGACTTAGCCTCTCCTTTATCTTAGGATTCTCATATTATTTTTTATTTCTCCCACTAAATTGGTTATTTCCTACATAACATCACAGTGTTGTTTTCTGATAGCTGGATAATGAGACCTACCACGTTATGCTTAGAAAAATCTTTGTGTTTTATTTGCAAAACATGCTGGGAAAATGTGGCATGAATTATTGCTGGTTAACCCAAGTTGTGTCTTACCCTGGTTTTTTTTCTTTTCCTTCAGGTCTCTAATTATCTGTCTTTTGAAATGTCTTAAAATATTTCATTACTCCTGAGATCAAATCAGCAAACGTTTAGATAACAAAATTAGTTTTTCCCTTTTTTAAACACATTTGCATTTGCTGTTCTGTAATCCTCTGGTACCAGTCTAGCTTGATATATTTGCTATCAGACCTGCGGTAATCACACCCCATATGAATGTTTTGAAAGTTCTTTTCTGGGTCCCTGAGCTGCAGTGCATTGAGTATCACAGAGCTGGGCTTCCTCTTTGGTTGCAGTGGTTCCTGCGTCCACCCTGGCTGCCTTCAGCATCCTGCCTTCATCCCAGCCTTCTCACAGCTGTTGCCCTCACTGAAGACTAAGGCAACCTATCCAGGCTGGTTTGGATAGTTTATCCATGTGTTCAGCAACCCCATTCTCCTCCGGTTTGCTTATAGGGCTTGAGAAGCATTTTTGCTTAATTCCCTTAATGCAACAGGAACTGAAACTTTGACAATTGTAATTTCGTTCTTGGGCTACTTGTTACCCATCAGTCCTTTTTTCTATTTCTTTTGAGCTTGTTGCTTTCTCCCCAGCCTTTGTGGAACAGCTCTATTTGCAGTGAGGTGTGGATCCTTTCTTTCAACAAGTTTTTCTCTGGTGATTAGGATCTGCATTCCAGATAGCTCTTACAGGTTTGTGCTAGAGAAATGCCAAGTTTTCCCTTAATGGAAAAATAACCAAGAAAATTTGCCTTTCAGGCATGTACATGTGCATAAATGAGTACGTGTATGAAATCATGCATGCTGCAGAAGACTAATACAAAAACACTTTAGTCCAAATGTGCTGCAAGTAAATAAAAATGACTTTGGGATAGAGGACATTTGTAGCTAACCTAGTGATGATTACTGTAGCTTGGCTGTTTAAAGTTACCTTTTTCATGGTTGTGCAAATGCTAAACTGGCAGAAGGATATCAACTTCTTAAGAATGTGAACTGCTGGTTTAAATAGTTGGCAGCAATGAGCTTACATGACAGAGGAGCAGTTCTCAGGATGTTTCTTGCTAAGTTAATATACTGCTGATTAAACCTTTGAAGCATGGCTCTATAGAAAGTCTTCAGTGAAAATGCATTCATAATTGCCAGCAGCACTGGTTAACAGGTTGTCCAAGCGATTTAATGGCCCAACTTCAGAATAGCTTTAATATATTCTTGTCACCCCGTGTGAATAAATTGATACACTGATTAAGATAAAGCTGCCTCATTATTCAAATATTGATAGTAGTAGTTTTTTGTATGTTATCTTTCTGGGTTTATATCCTTTTGTACTGCTATGCATATTCATATTCTTGGCCACTCAGTGGGAATAAAGGACCCAAAGAAGGTCTGCTTTTACCTTAGCCAAGGAAATAAATATATGGTAACTTCAGATGAATGAGAGTTAACAGGTTATTCAGTTTCAGAAAAAATGAAGACTCCGCAATTTAGGATTATTTTGAAGCCACGTACCTTGCCAGCAGGCTTTCAAGACAGTGGTGTAATCAGTAGTATTTGGCTGGGTTCCATGTTATGTATATTTTGCTCAGAAACGCGGGTTCAGTGTATTACAAGTGATGTTTTTGGAGGATATGCATTCATCAGTAAAAAACCACCAGAACAGAGATTGTAATCAGTGCATAGTCTTTACAGCTGCAGGTCTTGGTGGTTATTTAGTAAATTGTGGGTGTTTTTTGTCTCTCCACCTGTGATGTTGCAGTGTCAAGGTTTGTTGTCACTGGTGGTGGTTTTCATTTGGTGGTGACCTTACTCGTCCTGGAGACAGAGGTTCTAAACCGCAGCGTCAGCCTTGAACAAGCTTTCAGCTTGGATTTATGGGTTTTGGTTCCCTCCATCCCCTGTTGTGACATGTGGCAAATGCCATTACCAGCCCCTTAAACAGAATCCGTTTTACACGGGAAGAAGAAATCAGTCACAGTGAAGTGTGGCTTTCAGGAAGGTGAATGATGAATGTGGTCATGGAAAATGACTTGAACTTGTGGCTCAGTTTGGGTTTTTTGTTTACTGGGATCACGTTACATGCTTTGTGTTAAGAGTTAAAATGCCGAATGTCTTACTGCACTGAATATATGAAATTCAGTATTCATTACTTTAGTTTTATTAAGGTGGTTTCCAAAATGTGTTGCAGTGTTCTCCTAATGCAGAAGAATATCCTAACTAGGCTTACAAAATTTGGTTGTTGGTGATAAGAAACAAGTGAATATCTCAAATTAAATCTGCAGATTTAAATCTGCGAAGGAGGAATAAGATGCATGGGCAAGGCCGTTCATAGAAACCTGTGGTTCCTTAGATTGCTTTGGCAAAGAGGCAAATGGCCTTCAGTTAAGGAACCTTGGTGAATGTAGTTCTTATTGAAAAAGCAGTGAAAATCTGTGGTTAAAATTCTCCCTTTTTAGGCTAGGTAGACCTTACCTACCTTTAAGTAAGGACCTCTGTGTTTTGGCAATATGGGAATAGCTGAAAAAACCTAGAGGACTTCAGGGGGTTATGAGTTCTTGCTGCATGATCACTTGCAACAGTCCCTTTTCAGTTGTTCTAGAAAATGGCCAGAATGTAGGTGGCTTATTATTCCTCTGCCACAAATTGATAATGTTTAAGATTATAAATTATATAGTTCAGGTTCAGCTTTGAAAGCACTATAGCTACTTCTCAGAACTACTTAAGTAGCTCCTTAAAAGGGCTCCTGTGTAACTTAGTACTATTTATCTTTATTTGCTCCCTGCCTAGAGGGGTTTTTTGAGTAGTTAGAGAACTAACTAACTGTACCTTTAAGTTGATGACTTCCCACTCTTCTTTTCCCTTGATTGCTTGTTGTATTTCTTTGTTGCATCTTGTCTATGTTAGATCATAACTTCTTCAAGACAGGAACTGTATGGTGGAGAAGCCAGGATCGGGGGTATGATCTTGGTTTAGGACCTTCAGGCAATATTAAAATACAAATAACTATGCTTGAAAGATTTTTAACATATGATCTAAATTGTTACAGGGCAGCAGTTTACATTCTGTTTGAGCTTAGCAATATGCAGTCAAGTTCCAACAAGTTGGAGGCTGACTGTCCTGAGCTGTAGTGCTTGTTCTGTGATTTACCTGCTTCTCAAGTCTAAACCAAGCTCTGTTATCAAAAAATGAAGCACAAACTGGTATGCTAGTACAACATATGTTTTGGGATTTTAGTTGCAGGAAAGCTGGATAATTCCAATATTTCCAGTGGCAGTTTTCACACTGTAGTGTAGCTCTTCACAGTGTGATTTTTATATGCAGAATATGCAGTAGTGCACATTCAGATGCTGTAAAACCAGTAGATCTTTATTAAATAATAAAACCCCCCACCTTCATAAGGGTAAGCACTTTAAAATTGGACCACAACATTCCTTTTTATGCACATGTTAAAAGCATAGTATTCAGTAGCACTATTGCATTCTTTTTCTCAGATGATCAGATAATGTAATTTTTAATAACTTGTCAACTACCAGTAATATGCAGCTGTGCGCAATTTGTATAGGATCCATGAAAGCCTTCAAAGTGGAAAAAATGTACAATAAACTTATCTGTGTAACATATGATGCATTATTTAACATCATAAAATGTTGTAATACTGAAAATTTACAGCTGTCTGTAAGCCACAGTAATAGGATGGTAAGTTACCTTTGCAATGAATATGCTTTAGGTAGGAGCCTCTCTGTGCTGCTGCCTGTGCTCCTGGCTGTGAGCAGCGGGGATGCCAGGCTGAGCCGGCTGGCGAGCACCTGTGGAATTGAGACATGTCAGGGGTTTTTGCACTTTAATTCATTTCTGTGTCCACTGATGTCGCGGTGATTACGAGTACAATGAAGAAAAAAATCTAAACAGAATTGAAAAACCTCTGCTGGTGCAGCTGGTTGCCCCTAGTCAAAAGTCCATTTTCTGTTGGTTGAAAGGTTGTCTTATCACAAATTAAATTTTTCAGCTGAGGAAGCCATCTGACTGGAAATGGAAGAGAATAGGGGGTTAGGGTTAACTGAACTGCTAGGGAAAAAAAAGGATAAAAGCATTCTGTTGCCTTTCCTATGGGAGGAGGTGGGTCATCACTTGATTTGCAGGGGAAGCATTTGGTATGCTGAATGTTACTAAAGAAATCACTGTGTTTGACACATTTTTATGTTGGGTAGGGTTGTGTGAAGTCATAAACAGGAGACCGATTAAGGGACATCTAAAGCAGAGTTTTTATGTGAAATTTAATTTAAAGTTCCGTAAAATGGACAGTGATACTAAAATGCAATTCATTCTTGCAACACTGAGTGTGTCTTTATGGTGAGCCTAATTGGTTTGGAGATAAGTTGCTGAGTTGTAATACTGGAGGAGAAGGTAGGATTGTTATCAAATAAACCTGATGGAGCGGCAGCAAGTCCTGCTGGTGGTTCCTGGCTGTGCTGGAGCTTCATTCATACTTGATGGCAGGGTTGGGGTGTTTTGGGTGAGGATTTGGGATGGAGGTCTCCTTTGCCCGCTGGCTATTTATCAGAGGAGAAAACTGAGCTGTGGGGTTTTGGGGCATTCTTTGCTTTTTGTTGTCTAGCATGATTGAAAACTGAGAACTGAGGAGCTTTTTGGGGGTTGGGGTTGTTTGTTTTGAAGATTAGCTTTCTACTTAGGGCTAATCTGGGGAGCCTGTAATGCCTGAGGGCAGGTGGTGCCCACCAGTGGTGTCAGGTGAACCCTGGGAATGACCTGTTGGGTTAGTGCTTTGCATTTTCTGTCTATCCTGCTGGGGTTTTTCAATACTTTTTTTCTTTTTTTTTTTTTTTTTTAAATACCCCTTCCCTCTCCTGAAAGAGGAATGGATGAAAGCAAGTTGGCTGATACTGGGCAGCCGTGAAACAAGGTGATAAGGGTGCAATGTCTGAGCAGGGCTTGTATTTTAGGATAGATGGCTCCAAAATGAAGTGTGGGGAGGAGGGATAATTGGGGACAGGGAAGTCACCAATGAATGGTTTTCAGAGAAGTCACCTTGTTCCCGCAGCATCCCCAGCACCTGCCAGGAGCCTGGGAGCTGAAACTGAGGTTTGGAGGGGTGGGGAATTAGTGCCCCTTGGAAGCTCCTTGGGTGATCAGGGTTGTTTCTCTGACACTTTTTAGGTATTTATCCCAGGATTAAATTTCCAAATGACTGTATAAACTACCTTCAGGTCTTTGAAAGAATGGAATTACATAATAAAAGATAACTTGATGGAATGTCATACCATGTTTATATATAATATATACAATTTTCTAAATGTGATTCACTCAGAGTATGAATACAACTGTAAAATTGACCGGGTAGATAACTGAATACTTCAGCATGAATTTCTGTATTGTCACAATTAGGAGGAAGCAAATTTTGGGTAAACTGTGGATTGTTAAGGCTTGATTTTGTTTCTAACACCAGAGGAATCCTGGATATTATTGGAAAAGAAAGAAGTAATAGGGCCCTGGGAGATCTTAACTGCGAATATCAGTGGCATGTTTCCGGGTGAAATCTTCCCAAAATGTGAGCTGTGTCTTGGTGCTACTCTGTAATTGCCCCTTTGTTGGCTATCAAAAAAAATTACTGGCGGTGTTCACAAGTAGTTCGAAGTGATATGACATAATCTACTGGGAGAGATCACGGGGCTGGGAGTATTACTTTGGCCCTGTACAGGGCTTAGTTCAGGCTCTTTCCTTGGTGTGTTTGCTTTTTAATAAGTAATTCACTCTGGGAAGTTTTCTCTAGACTTCTACAGTTGGTGAGTGGCTATTTGAAAATTAGGAGAAGCACATAAATATGTGAAACTGATGTTGAAACCTAATATCCAGAAATACTCTCTGTTTGCATAGAAGAAATAGAGTTAAAGCAAATGTGACTTTAAAGTTGTCTAAAGGCAGGGGGTGGGGGAATTCTGTGGGTTTCAGCAGTGCCACTTGGATAGGCTACATTTGGAAAGGGTAGACTCTTCTTCAGACTCTGAAGACAAGTATTTTGAAATAGGCTACAGTATCTGCTGAAGTAGATGACTTCCAGGTCGTTTACAAAAAGTACAGGGCAATTTGTGTGACGCAAAATTGTTTATTTCCTACTCTTGTTAAATTTGTACTCAGTAACTAGATCCATGTATGTAAACAAAAAAACCCTCTTTAAAATACTGCCCTGCAGTTTATTTCGAACTTGCATTTCCCTTTTGGGTTAAATAGTCAGTTTGGTGAATAACTTCTGATCCGTATAAGCTTATCTAAAAGAAAAAAAAAAATCTTTGTCAAATAGCACTGTGCTTTTTTTTTTGGTAATTATTAATATTATGAAATAACATTCTGAAGTAGTAGCACCTTTTGAGTGTTGTCAGCCTTTGTCTGCATTGAATTTGTACACTATTAGAGCAGTGGGCTGAAAGACCACGGAGATCCTGTTTTCCTCCTTGCATGTGCAGTACCTGCATGTTTATGCAGGATTTCAGAAAACCTCTTCTAAGAGCATCTAAAGTGCTGTTGGAGTGTGCCCTAATGCAGTGTAAGGGTTTTACCTCAGAAGCAGTCTTTTGTTACAGAAAAAATCGTTTGCAGTGAAAAGGCATAAATATTGAGAAGGTATTTTTCTGGGGAGGAAGCCTTTTACGACGTTTTATTTACCTTCTGTGCTTCGAACTGCACTGTTCTGATTGTGGGAGTAAATAGCAGTGGGTGAAGGGGAAGGCAGAACCTGGCATCACCCGTTTGCAGGTGAACATCAGAGACTGGCCCCCACATGAATTGGTGTGACCACAGATTTGAGTGTACCTTTACAAAAAGTAGAAAACTGGGAAGCTGGTGACTGCAGTGTGGAATTAAGGCTCACACGCATTCAAGTTGGCAGGAGTTGCTGAAGAGAGAAATGATGCTTTGGTAACCTGATGGAGTGAGGACTGGTGGGCGTGAGGCTACCTGGTGTGTAGTCTTGCTTGGCATTTTGATAGGGGGACAGGTCTTTTGCCAAAACCATGTCAACGTCCATCTTCTGTGGAATACAAGCAGATGCCTTTAATTGATTAAAGAGAAGTAGAGGTAGGACTGTACAGCTAGAGTGTCAGTCTGTCCCGGACTGTGTCGGTCCCCCATTGCATCGGGGCTGTGGGAATGTGCCCTCGTACAGGCGCAGGGTGCAAAGGTGCTGTCCCACACATTCGGTATTCAGTCTGATCAGTGCTTCTTTGTGCAAACACAATACAAATATTAAATTACTCTTTTTTTTGTTTGTTTGTTTTTGTTAAACGTTTCACTTCACAATGCAGACAAATTGCTGTTGGCGCAGCTATTGTCTTTGGCGGTGTTACTCTGGGGATGTATCTGACAGATCTGTATTGTAACACATGGAGGAAAATTCTGAGTGGTCTCCCCTTTCAAACAATGCAAAAGCTTTTCATTTGGTTTTGTTGTATTTAATTAAAATAATACACCCAGAGGCTTGAGCAATTGCTGGGTGTTTAAAAAATAGAAATAGGAAGATTAAACAATTGAAAAAACATTGTAATGCATAAAGTTATTATACAAAATGTATAAACTTATGTTAATAGGATGATAAAAATTCAAGGGAAAAACTGGCGTAAATATTTAAAAGTGTATCTTTAGATCCATTGCCCTTTAGATCCTGTGCCCTCTTTTGGCATTACTTAATCTTCATATTGGTACTTTAAAATATTTAACTAACTGTATTTTAATATTGCCTTGCTGAATATTGAGTTGTGTTACACAGATCCTAATTTTTTTTTCTGTGTCTTGTCTCTAACTTGTGTTAGTTCTGCATGCCGATTTGATGAAATATTACTGGTTTTGTTTAACTGCTTTATTAGATTAGAGGGTGATGGGTTTTTTTGTTACTTTTTAAGAAACCATTCATAAAAGACATGGTTGCCGTTCTCTTATTAAATATTATGGGTTACACAAATTATTTAACAAAGGTGAGAAGAAAGGAAAAAGCCAAATCCATAAAGTTGTTTCTGGATGATATGATTGCTCAATCTGTCTGCAGGCGAAAGCATCCTACTCTGCGCTGCAGTGTCACGGTCTTCATGCACCGTGGTCAGCAGTTCAGGTGATGCTGGCCTCTTACCCTGCTAGGATGCATGGTGCAGTAGTCCCTGTTGAAGGAATTTTTTTCCCTTTTTTTTTTTTTTTCCCCCTTCCTTTTTTTTTTTTTCTTCTTTTCAAGTAGAAGCCAAAGTGCATTCAGGTTTCATGGTCCTCAGTTGTCTTCTGCATGAGATAGGTGAGTGCTGCTAAGGTGGGAACAAGCGATGCTGGCGAGATGGTCCACAGGCTCTGCCTTTTTGCCAGACTTGCAGAGGGCTCTCACCCAACTCTCTTGCTTCTGGAGACGGGATGATGGGCGTTTTGGGAACTTTGAATGAAATATTGGAGGCTTTCTCAGTATAAATATTGTCAGTAGAGATGAGAACATTTCACCCTTCGGTGTCGGATGGTGGCACGCATTGAGATCTAAGTGGCATATCTACATATTTCAACAAAATATGCTGCCTCTCCCGCCTTCGCATTCACTTTTTAGTTTCACTGGCAGACAGATTGCGTTTTATGTCCTTTCTCTGCACATTATGCCAGAAGGTTCCTTTGCAGAAAATAAATTTATAGTCACTGGCTGATAAAGGTCTTTCCACAGCGGTCTTGCAGAAACACTTTCGGAACTATCCTTCCCATTGCAGTGGCATCGCTCAGCCGTCTGTCCCAGCACCAGAGGTGTCAGCCTACCTGCAGTGATTTCCACTGTATCCTTCCATTATCATTTTCTAGACCACATCAACCAGAAACTGATATTTTTCTATGGAGAATACTTGGATAACTTGGTCCAAAGTATTCTGTTGAACTTGAGATATGTGTACTCATAAAAATATATTTTTTTAAGGTAGGAGCTGCAGGTTTATTTGCCTATGGGTGGCCGTTGTGTATGTGCTCAGATGCGTGTGTGTGCACGTATGCATTTACTCTTCAAAGCCCACAAAGAACAAATCACCTGTGTTCATGATGTACCATTGTAGTTTAATGCCAGTGAGTGCTTGAGCTGTTCTGTGGTTAGCAGTGCCATTGTATACCGAGTGATCCCATATTTTAATAACATTACTTTTAGGTTTTGCAGAACCATAATGGGTTTTATGTATGTAAGGTATTCAAGTTTTTTAACAGTCTCTCAAATCTGCCATTTCACATGCTCCCTTTTTTTTTTTTTTTTTTTTTTTTTATGAATAGAAGTAGGCAAATGAAAAATAGCCTAGCAATCAGAAATTGTTCTTCACAAAAGGTTAGTAGTGAAAGTGAAGATGTGAAAGTACTTTTAAATAGCAGTAGTCATCTTTGGCACGATAAAAAAAAAAAAAAAAAGCGCAACAGCATTTTGTCTTGCATTCAGTTGAATTGAAGAAAAATCTTTGGAAATAATGAAAATTAAAATTCCTTTTGTCTCCCCTGTTGCAGCATTCTGAACAGAATTAGGACAAAAAAAAAAAAAAAAAGACCAGCTGATTTGCTGTAGTTTGCTGAATTCCATCTCTTGATATTTTGCAAGAACAGAACATTGTCTAATACCAAAGCAAGAATTTTGGCTATGCGTTTATTGTGTTAATGTGGTTAGAAAAAAGTGCTTTGAGATTCTGTTGAAGCTTATACAGTAACAAGATGTATTGAGATGACTTGCATATCTTAATAGCAAATTTTTCATCTCGTTAATAAGGAGGAGATGTAAAGAATATTATCAAAATAGTCCGTCTGACAAGCAGAAAATGTTAAACTTTATCACATTGCAACAAAAATAAACTCATTTATGGCCACACAAAAAATGATTATGCCTTATGTTTGCCTCCTGTAAATTTGATTTATTCCTGTAGTAATTACAGTCGCTGATTTGGTAAAAGTTGAAAACATATATTTTTTTTTTCCCCCCAAGTGTAACAAGACTTCTGCATTCCTATTTCTACTGCATTGCAACACTTTGAACTTGCTTAGCAGACATGACAAAAGGTTTTAATTAAAATACTAGCAAGATAAAAAAATAAATAATCATTTGTCTGCATTAACTTTGTATGTTTCTCATAATTCTTTAATTCTTGTAATAAAGGAAGGATACCATGACTGAGATAAGAGGTTGTCCTCCCCCCTCACTCCTTCTCATCAGTAAAAGATTGTGTCGGAGCTCTGGAATGTTCTGTTTAATCCCGCTGTGAACTCTGAAGTGCCGCTGAGATGTTACTTGTTGGTGCACAGATGAGTAGGAGGTGCTTCAGAGGCTTCATTCACCAGCAGGAACATGGTCCTAGCGTGCGTTAGGGGTGTCCTGAAATCTAGCTAAGTATCCCAGACTTCCCAGCTCCCAGGTGATTGTAAAATAACTCATTCTTGAGTTCTACTCCATCTGAATGTTCTGAAATTAAAGGTGATCAGCTGCAAAACAGTAGGGTAGCTCAAGGACCTTCAGCAATTTTTCTGCCAAATCCGTGGTAAATTTGGGATGAGGCTAAAAATAGAGATCATTGTCAGAGTTCATTAAATCTTACCACTCTTTTTTTGCTACTTGGTAATAAATATCTAATTCTCTGAAACATGATTTAAATAATGACATAAATCAGGCAGAAACTTTGATGTAAATCAGTCACTTTGATCTTACTTTGTTACATTTCTCAAAGGAGAGGTTAATTATTGGTAGTTTGGTAATTATTAGATAGCCTTGATTTGTTGCTAAGTACAGCTTTTACAGTAAGGTAACACCTTTTGTCAACATTATAAGCATATGTTATAATTGTCTTAAGTATGCGGGATAAGCATTTGGATACTTCACGCTCATATTTTTGGTAGTAAAATACTTGTTTAACATAAATTGAGTTCCGAGTATATAGTTGTATTGATCAAAATTTGAATTCAGTTAATTTAATATTGTTTCAGGCATTTTATTAACCACGTTTTTCTTAAATCTACTGGAAACGTAAATCAAAAGCAAACTTACTGCATTTTGCTTTTTGAATTGGTAAGGGTGTGCTTTCAAGGTTTGAAATAGTTACATTATTAACTCTGGATAGTGACTGGAAAATGGTTTTGGCCCTGGAGGATTTTGTAAATGGTAGAACTCATCCTCTTGCACTTAATGTTTATTTCTGGATTGGAAAATGAAAACAAATCTTCATGCTGTGTTATGTCTTAATTGATTTCTTATTTTGAGCAAATCAAGTCATTGAATTGAACTGAATAAACTGAAATTAGGAAAAAAGCTATTTCTACATCAGCCAAAAGGGCAATCATTCTTCAGAGTTGGTTTAGTGCATCGCTTTGTTTAACCTGGTGATTTGCCTTTGTGGAAGGCATGGGAAGCAAATGCAGGTTTTTTTGAATGTATATTAAATTTGAATACTTTTGATATATAAATTCATTTTAATGTTATGCATATTTATAAATATATAAAACATGTAATGCTTTAGAAACATGAACCTAATTTTTATTAAGTACTTTAGAAGCAAAATAAACATTTAACATGTATCTAAATGTCTTAAAGGAAAAATCCTGAACAATGTGAAAAGGCAAATTAATGTATCTGAGAATTTCTTTTATTCCGTGTCACTTGTATAAGCACATTACAGGATTACGAGAAATTACAATTTCTTGTATTTGTGATTACAAGAAGTAAGAGCTCTGACTATCCAAAGTTGGTCATTGTGGTTACTGTACTACTTGGTACTGTTAATATACTTTTTAATATGTAGTGTTGATACAGCCTTTATAATTAGTGTGGAAATCAGTGTTGTAGTGTATTGGTTACATTTGATGTCACATGCAATTTTTTGTGAGTTTCGGAAGACACATATTTCAGCGTATGATGGTATAAAGGTGGAATTGTGGAGCAAAATGGATATGCAGTGCATTTATTTTACTATTATCAATATACTCCATTTTTTGGTGCTTTATTCACATATATAAAAGTGAAATACAGGTCCCTCTGAGACAGGATTTTGGCTTATTTTACTAAGCAAAAAATACACTGTTTGTATTGTAAATAACTTTTTAAAGTGCTCTTTATTTTAATACTTCCTGTTATAGCAGATCACTCACTGGGGATTATAACTCATGATAATTCTGGTATTCTGGAATAGAGAAAGCTGTTTTTTTAAAAAATATGCTTGTCTAGATTTTGTGAGTATATCCAGCAATGTTCAGTATGCATCTACAATAGATGCTCTGTACTAATGGATGTGTGAATATAGTGTGTTTATCTTTTTCACTTCAAATGTGTATTTTATTTTTAAGCTGTAGCTCACCTTTATTCAGTTGGCAGGGACTGGATATTTTGGTCTGAATGATTATTGCAATTCCAGCTTTTTTTGCTGCTGAAAGGGAAGTCTTTTAGGGTCATGTACATTGCTGCCATTTTATTTCAATTTTTTGTTACCCTTTTAAAGAAGGGGGAAAGAAAAAAGTTGTGTGTTGCAGAGGTGTTAAGAAAGCTTCATTATATTTACAATGAGGGTTTGGTGGTGGTAGTTGTTTACTGGTTTGGATGTTGCCGCTAATTCTCCGATGTTAATGCATTCTTATGGGTCTTTGGGCTTTGTGTCAAAACCCTTATAGAGAGGCATCAGCTCTTCAGTGCAAAGGAGGATACGTTTCAGGCAATACTAATGTGAACTTGATTTAATAGTTCTTCTGAAATTTTTTTCCTGCTGTTTATTGCTTTTCTTGGATTTATGCTGTAGCAAGACATTAACGCTAGCTACTTAAAGATTATCCTGTTGTGATAGTCTGATGCAACAAATTGCAGTGGATTAAAAAGAAACAAACCTTTCCATTGTATATTTTTGCATTAATTTTGTAACATTTGTTTCTTGTAACAGGGAAGTATTCTTTTCCGTTACAGTCAGAATTTACTGTCCTGTGGAGTAAGCCATTGGGCAACCAAAGAAGGCTGGGAGCCACTAATCCTGAAAGAACAGCCCTAGTCCTGACTTCATGCTGTCACACCAGTGGCACTCCTGCAAGTTCATGTAGTAGTGTAGTTTGGATGTTTTAGCATCTCAGATTCTCTTCTGTACCCATGTGCTAGAGGTGTTCTGCTCTTCTGGTGTTGCCAAGTTACTGGTCTGGTCTCTTGTGCTAAGAAACCTTAAAGTCCTCTAGACTGCCTTAAAGTCAGTCGTGTACAGGAGTCTGCTTGATGTGGAGTTAAAACCTTGCAAAAGAGGAGGTGGGGAACCACTGAGCAGCACTTGGAGAGTGGTCCTTTCTAGCTCATCCTGAACAAAACAGCAGTAAAACTGGGTTCTCCTTTTTTCCAGGCTAGTTGAGTATCGGCACAGGTTTTTCTTGGACAGCAGAATGTGGAGAGCTGGGATTTTGAGATAGTGTGTACAGAACAAAATACTTCTTCTGGTTTACCCTTGGCAGACTCCAAGGTTGGGGCAGCTGTTGAGGGAATGGGTGTTTTGGATGAGACAAGAGCTGTTGCTCAACCATCCTATTTAGTGCTGGATACTCTTATGTGCAAGGAAAGGCACAGTAGGCTGACGTGTAGTAGTAGTTAGTTTCTTAAAAAGAATAACTCTAATCCCAGTTCCTAATAATTAGCCACTCTTAAGTCCTAAAATGTGTCTTTATCCTTTTGGTTACTCAGTAGCTAATGGTAATTTGTATGCCTGTCATCCTTGCCTCCTCATTCCATAAATCTGTGTTAAGTTCTTGGAGACTCCATTCACATTATTCATTTGTTCTAAAGCTCAGTACTTTTTGAGAGTGGAGAGGAGGTGCTGTGTGGCAGCCTGTATTGGAAAGGAGGTTCCTGCTTTTCCTCTTGATTATTTTAATGTGATGAAGAGGGTGAGTGGATGAGTCCTTGGGGCGGAGTGGGAGAAGGTGGGAAGTGGAATTTCTAGTGAAAATGAGTCTGTTCCAGGGAAATTGTTCATCTTGTTCCAAGCTGGAGCCTTGTTATGCTTTATGTCCTCTCTTCTGAGAGAACAGCCAAGAAGAAGTATGAAGTCATGTAATAACTTAACAAAAGATTCTAGGTAACTAGAAGGCGAATGTGGCCTGCGTGTGCCTGACTGCTGAAAGTCCAGTTTGGTCTCTCCAGCAAAGTTTGACAGAGGCTATTCCTGTTTAGCCACAGATAGCATTGCTGCAGTGTTGTGTGTACAGGAATAACACAAAAGTAGTGAGAAAGTAACACTGATTGCATCAGCTGCATGAAAAAGTTTCAGCCGCATCGTGCTTTATCAAGCTCGTGCCTGTGTTGGCCTACCGATCCGGCTGTGTCGGTACTGCTGAAATAGAGAAAAAAAGCCTTTAATCTGGTGCAGCTCTGAACAAGGTGACGTGGCTGCTGCCCTTTGGTAATCAGCAAGAACTGTGTTACTGACGTGTTCCCCTGCCCCTGTGGTATGTGGGGTTTGTGATTGTTCCTGCTCCTCGGACAGTACTGGGAATGGGGGTGAGATGTTCAGCTGTGCTTGGATGTAATGGTAGAATGTCAGTTGGATAGATCTGAAAAAATTTAGCACCTCTCCCCCCAGCAGTGTAGACAAGATACGGTCTTTGACTTCAGCACTGTTTTTGCTGATCGATATAGAAAGCAATGTAGGAACTACCTTGTTATAGTAAAATGTACCAAGTGAAACACGGGGACTTTATGGGCTTCAGAAGTAAAATTCGTGGTCAAACCTTGAGTTCCTCAAGACAAAATACTATGCCTACTGAATATCCTAGTCGGGTGCAAGGATACGCTTAAGCAGGCATCTTCAGTTTGCATCTCTGAGAATTTTTGATACACTTGACCTTATAGGCGTTTGGGGCGTGAATTTTTCTCCTTGCTACAGGATCGTCAAAGAAGATAAAGCATATAAATAGTGTTCCTAGATTTTATACAGGTGGGAGTAGTGGAGGTGTCATTTCTCCCTGGAAATCCTTGTAACCTGTTCATCAAAATGAGTCATGCTTGGTGCTGTAGTAAGTGAGATTGTGCAGAATTTGAGTGTCTTAAGAAATGTTTTGGTTTATGGCGAGAGGTTTATTTGCTTTGTGCCCAGAACTCACGTTCCCACATTCATACTGCTGCTGAGATGCTACTGCCAAAATAACTGATAATCTTTTATGAAACACTACCAAGAAACCAAACGTCTGTCAGCTCCTTTCCTTTTTTTTTTTCCAGAAGAAAGTTGTGGAAGGTTAGGCAAAGATGGTTTTATTTTAGTAGTTCTCCTTTGGCTAAAAAAAGAAAAAAAAATAGTCTTGGGCCGTTGGTAGTCTTTCAGATGGTGCCAAATGCTCATCTGCCTTCCATCTCAACGGGATCTGCAACTGGAAAGGTCACCAGCACATCAGGACACAGATACTTAGTGCGTCTCTGGTTATACAGGGTCCTAATCACTTAAGGCAAGCACAAAATGCCAACTCCTCCAGCTCTAGAAATGCTCATATGACTCAGTGCTGTAAAGGGCCTGGCAAATATTTACCCAGCAGTGCCAAAAGAAAGGACATGTTGTTTCTGCCACAGTGTTTTATGCATTCTAACTTCCTAAGTGTGTAAGATTGCTGTGTTAGGTGGCTTGGAAACGCCAAGCCTGTCAGTTGGCATTCTTGCTGCAGTAGGCAGGAGCAGGGTTTCTTCTCGGTCACATGCCTAGGATTTTTCGAGTACAGCCCTTTAGAGCACTTCTGAAGCATGTGGGATTCCTCTACACAATCGTGGCTTGGTTCTCCGCAGCCTAACTGGCCCTTCATTTGAATAATGCATTTTGTTGTCTTTTGTCTTTTGTAGACATTGAAGTCTGAAGTGATTGCTGAGCTGAGAGCTCCCTTGTGACCCAGAACTGCATTTTCCATAGAGATAAACTGGCTCTTGAAATCATAAAAGATGGATATTTTTTTTTTTTAAATTGTTCTGTCCTTCTGCCCAGCTCTGTTTTACACTTTGGAGAAGCCATGATATTCTTTAGATATCCACAGAGTTCTTGAATAAATTAATGTATGATTTGGAAAACAAACCCACTTTGTAGTTTAGTATCAAAGCAAAGAAGCCTCAACACTAACTCTAGTGTGTAGCTAAGACCAGTGTAGCTCAAACGTGTGCAAATCAAATGTTTCTTCATCTTCTTAAATGAGTTTTCTCACTGATTTGCAGAATATCAGCTTGGTTCATTATTATGCAATATACAGTTTCTGCAAGCCAGATGTTCACCAAAGGTAACATTAGACATTGAGCAAATAATTGTGTCCTGTCACACTGCATTAGTAACTGGGAAGAAAGTGTTTTCCTAGTTTGTATTTGTGCAGAGCTAAATATAGCTCTAGTGAAGCTTAACTTCAGCTTCAGCTATTCAAGTCCCTAAGAAATTCAGCACCATGTTTGTTAGTCACTGAGTAAATGACTTAAGACATTCTTGCATGTTTCTTGCCCTTCCACTTGTGAGTTTTTTAATCTTAAGGACTTGAACGTGAGGCTAACCAAACTCTCAGAAAATCCTGATAGTCCTGGGTTATTGCTGTCTGCAGGGACTATTGCAGAGATGTTTTTTCTATTAGGAGTTTTAGGATGGCGAGCCCTGGCTGCAGCTCTCCCTTATTTAACAAAGACAAGGTTAAATTGTGCTGTAGATATGCTTTCCAGCAAAAACTACTCTGATTTGTCACATTGAATCTGTTATTTATTACTTGTTCTACTCTATAGCTCTTCTGTAGAGCTGATGGTATGGTGCCTAAGACCTTAAAAAAAATATGTTAAGAAGTAACCTGATTGGACTGTACCAGTGAAATCGTGCTGCACACCTGGTAAGAAAAATCTGGTGATGTAGAAAGGTGTGTTGAATGTGTCTCCTCCCTGGGAAGCGTACAAACTGATGTCTGTGATGCCTTGGTATCAAGTCTGTCAGCTGTGGGATAATAACCTTCGTGCTGCATCTGCACTGAAAAGGCAGCACTGCTTCCTAAGATGATGAAAATGCCAAGCGCTGCGTTCGGGAGCTTGAATCTTTTGGCTGCCATCGGTGAGGAGGGTGCTTCAGGTTCATCTCTTCTAATGGGTCTACGTATGAGCCTGGGCTCAAGGCGTTAGTCCTGTTCCTTTTTTTTGTTTGTATTTGAATTCACCAGTATAAGCTCATCCTCCCTAGTCATTTCTGCTTGACAGTGAGCAGGATGAGTGTGTTTCTGAGCAATCTTACATCTAGGGTTCGTAGAGAGACCAAGACAGTACTTAGTCATTCATCTGTGTCACTTCTTCAACCTTAAGTGTGTTAGGAACTTGTGCGTTTTCTCATTGCACTGCCCAGTTTCTTCAGTACTCTGCCCAACTTTCTTACGGGTGATGCATATAATTTGGAGGAGGAGAGAACACGTTCACCGTTGCTAGTGGGAAGGAGGAATCCTGTGTTGGCTGTCTGCCTACACCTGTACCTCTTACCTTCCGAGAGATCCTTTGAGGAAGTGATCTAAAGAAATCCCAAGAAAATTGCTGAGGTTTGTAACAGCTTTCCTCCTGGCAGGCTGAGATTTATAATGTAGGATGTGACGGGCAATTCCTGGTGCCTCAGCTCTGTCGAAAGCGTGAGTGATCGCTGGAAGTGTGAGGGATTGCATTAGAAGCTTTTCTCCCTCCAGTGGGGAGAGTGTTTGAGCTTGAACTCTCCCCTCATTGAGATCTTTGAAGTTCAGATCTTTAAAACTGTTCTCCACTCCAAAGACCTACTAGTGCAGTCGTCATCCTTCCCACCTGAGACAGGCTGGACCAGGCTCCCTTCAGAAGCCATTAAAGCTGCTTGTTTCATCCTCCAGAGGGGTCAGCAGAGAAAGACATAAGTAAGTAATTATTCCCTGCCTCTCCTCCCAGTAGCTGAGTGAGCTGTAGAAGTTGAAACATCATTAAATCTCTGAGCGGCACGAAGGGGCTGCAAGCCTCTGCAGACAGGGAGCCCATGGCACACAGTGGAGGGGAGGGCTGAGTAACAGGTGGTATTTAGAAACTAATTAATATTTGTGAATAAGAATGTGCCATTGGTAAGAAAACAAATCAGTCTGCTTGTGAATATTTATGTGGTGACTTTCAACACTGCTGGGATTGCGCAGTCCTTTTCCAGCTGCCGCATCTCCTCTTGTGTCACAGCATTTCACACCGGGGTGAAAACCTTCTCTGGTGTGCGGAGCTGTGCTGCGGGGCAGCAGCCAGCCGAGCAGCTCAGCAGAGTATACCCTTTTAGAAGAATATTCTCACCAGTTTGGTATTAGTGGGGCACTAGGTCCCAAGTATTTTATAAAGTATTCCTTGCTAGTGGAGTAAGCCATGCTATTTAGCTTGAGATTTCATCCCAATAAAAGCCAAGCCACGCACAGAGATAATGCTATGTTTGAAGAGAAAGCAGGTGTTAAAGGTTGTTCTCCCTCTGCTATGTTTGAAGAGAAAGCAGGTGTTAAAGGTTGTTCTCCCTCTTAATGTTGTGTGTGAGTGTTTTACAGTAGATTAAACTTGCCTAATGTAATCTTCATAATGCTTTCATTTAAAATGCTCCCTGTGGTTTGTATTTGTGGAATTGTAAGAGCAGAATCTACTTTGTAGCTTGGTGGGGCGGGGTGTTCGATTGAACATATGTTCGCACTGTCATTTGGGAAAGATAATAGGTTTTTAACCTCTGTCAGTGTTAGACTGAGGTATTTATGGAGCTCTATTAGAGCTGTGCCTAGGCAGCTAACCTTGCAATACAAGATTTTCACAATTTGCCATTTTCTTGTGATAAGTTGCAGCTTTTCTTGGCCTCTCGCAGTGCTCTTGCTGTGTCAGCCAGCATGGGAGCTTACCAAGAGAAGAGGAATTCCTTGCTGTTGTCAGTGCTGCAAGAAATGCTCGTGGCTACTGGTATTGCTTGTTCAGTAAACACTGTCATGTAGATGGAAAAGCAGCCCTGAAGAGTTCCGGAAAATACTCTTCTGGGCTTGACGCATGGAAACTGGCAAAATCCGTGGTGGTGGCAGCACTCGTGCCTTTGGTTGCAGAGGTGTCCAGGTGCAGCTGTAGGTGCTGAGCTCTTGCTCCAGGGTGCTGCAGGGAGATGTGCAGCGTCGTAATCGCTGTGCACAACAGGGAAGCTCTAGGCAGCCTCTCTGCTGCTTTTGCTAGCCCTGAGTTTAACTTGGGGGAGGGGGGAAGCTGTGTGTAATTTAGTGTGCAGCGATCCTGTTGGTGTACGGTCTTTCTTTAGTCACTTTATAGGCTTCTAACAACCTAAATTAGCCTGGAGTCTGCAGTGTGCTTCATGGAGGAGGTTATCTCCAGTGAACTGCCATTACCACTTTTGTCACTGCTGATTAAATTTTTTTGTTAATGTTTAATCCTCAACAGCAAACACCTAATGTTTATATGCCCTCTCCCTGTATAAGCAGAACATCTGTTTTATAAAGTTGGCTAGGACATCCAAAACTGAATCAGTGTAAAATTTTAAATATACGTCTCAGACAAACAGATGCAAATTGATTCAGAGTGTAAGCAATTGCTTCAGCGTGCACAGGTCCTGTTTTGGCAGGGGTTTCCAGGGGTCTTAAATTGCATATTAAACAGTGCTTGGTATGACTGATAGAGTATTTTCTAACCTCATCTTAAAATACTTTGCTTTCTGTCCTGTCTTAACATATCTAGTGTAGAATTTTTATTTTTATCGGTGGTGTGTTTCCCCTTCTTCCTTTTCTAGCAGTGGTACTACTAAGCTGAGAACAGTTGACTTGAACTGCCCCTACTATGCAAATGAAAAAATCTACTTGCTGTTTGGGGAGAAATTGTTTTTAATGAAATACGTGCATGTGTACCATGGACGACTGCAACTATGTATGTTAGAACTATAGGAAATTCCATAGGGTTTCCAAAGATATTAAAAAGAAATGCATAAAAAGTGATATAACAATTATTAGCAGAGACTGATATTTTTAAGGAAGGATATTAATGTAAATTGTTGGCTTACAGAAATTTCAAGCATTTTTATGCATTTAATAAAAGGTTGCCATTTAAGTAGCTTAAGTACCCTTTTCTGTATACACATCCTGGGATTTAACAAACAACTTACTGCTGGATGGATTCCACTCAGATGTGATTGCCGTTCTTGCAACAAAGACTAGCTGATGAAGAGAGTGAAAAGAGCCAGTACCGAAATGCTCATTGTGTTAGTCCTGGGGGAAAGAAGAAAGCAGACCTGCATAATCTGTCTTCTGTTCATTTAGTATGCTAGTCTTGGTTGTGGGCATCAAGGTGGATGTGTGCGTGCCCAAAAGAGGACTTCCCTCAAATCCCAGGGAGCCTGGCAGGAGGTGCCAGGGTGCTTCTCTAAAGTTCTGACCTGAGGGATGGAGACTGACAGTGTGGGACAGCTGAAGGTGGGAGCCGGTGACCTGACACTGAGGGAGAGATGCTGAGGTGGAAAATCGGGACCTTGTATGAGAGGGGAAAAATCTTAACGCCATGTTGTGGGCAAGGGATCTTGTAGGGACAGAAGAAAGACTGAGAACATGGTCAGAGTTTTGAAAAACATACTGGGGAGCATTGCGCATAGATATTGGCAGGGTAAGACCTCTGGGTTTAAAACAGGAACATGCTCGGAATGACTGTAGCAAACGCTGCCAGCATGTGCCAGAAGTAAATATAGTAGAGTAAGCACAGCTATAGAGTCATTGAAGTCAATGCTGTATAACATAAAATTGCATAATATATTTGTTTCTGAAGGTTATTGGAGCACAGTTTTAAATGGATGTGAGTCCTTGGAAAGGTGAGTGTAATCTGGTTCCCTGGGCTGAGGTTTCCAATAGGTCCCAGTCTGGCTGGTGGCATAGTGCCAGCAGAAGGGATAAGCTGGCTGTCCCCTTCCTACCAGCTCCAGCGCTTGTCCGACCGGCTCCCAAGCGGGCTCTGCTCCCTGCACCAGGGGAAAGGGAACTTTCTCTCTCCCCAGAAATGGAGGAAAAGCGAGGGGATTTTGGTTGTCCTGGTCAGCTCAGGGTGTGAGGGGATGAGAGAGGGTCCCCGAGGGGTGTATGTGTAAGAGGATGGGTGGAAGTATCTGTGAGTGTGTGGGGCAGCGGGCGGGCAGGCTGTCTCAGCCCTGTGTCCCACCGCAGAGCTGGAGCAAAACAGCCGCGTTGCTCCATGCTCCCACCAAGGATGCGGTTGGTGCACGATGCAGCAACCATCAGAGACCTGGATGTCAGGGCACTGTCAGTCTCTCTGAAAGAGTGCTGAAATTGTTTATGAAATGAGTACTTTGTAAACGATAAAGACTAAATAACACATTCTATGCATTTGCATAATTTTGAATTGCTTATCCTTCTGAGGGCTGTAGTCATTTGGCTCATGTTAAAGAATGGTGTAATTGAGCTCAAGCCATCAGTTGTTAAGCCAAGCTGACACTCAAGAGAGGAGGTATGTTTCTGGGGAGACTGTGTGTTTCCCATAATGTCCCTGGCACCTTGGAGCAGTCTCCTGAGGGGTCAAAGTGCTGCAGGTTGGACAGGTGGGAGACGTGGTCAGGACAGTGAAGGGTCGGGATATCTTTCGGAAAGAGCTTGAGACCTGGAGCAATGGAAATGGGATGTATCTCCATGGTGATAGCGTGCAGGGTCATGACCTTAGGGGAGGCACTAGGAGAAAGAAACTTTTGCTCTGAGCTGGTAGAACGGAGGGGGTTACCAGCTGGAAATGCTGGAGAAACACATCTGCACTTGGCACAGCCGCAAGGTGACAGTGAGCCGCAAGGATGGCGCTGGGCAGAAGGTGGTGAAGTGGGGTAACAGAGGAGGTAGGTAATCCTAAGGATGGGGAGTCATCTGAGACCAGACTCCAAGAATGTGCTTGGTTTGGGTGGTAAAATGAGTCCTGACAGGGAGGTGGTGTAATTCATTTTTATTGTCAGGGAAATAAACTTCAGGGATAGGGAAAAGCTGTTTAAGCTGCTGGATCAACGTTGGCATGAAAACAAATGGATAAAAGCTGTTCCAAGAGTAAATGTTAGGCTGAAAATTAGAAGTTTTTTTTAACTATTGGAGGAGCTCAGTTCCGCATTAAGCGCTGGGTACGGAGACTAAGGGGGAGCATTGTCAGTGCGTTGGGGTT
Organism: Falco punctatus; assembly: GCF_963210335.1. NCBI lineage: Eukaryota > Metazoa > Chordata > Aves > Falconiformes > Falconidae > Falco > Falco punctatus. Next base: position 12,916,977 of record NC_137591.1, on the reverse strand, counting down.
CGTTGCTGTGATGAGGCTTCTTGGATGTGAGACCTGTGATGGAGGGCCTGAGCTGGCGACGTGTAAAGGAAACAACTTTCCTGTCTGGATGTGGTGCTGGGTTATCATGACCATGTCGTGTCCAAGGAGGAAAGGGGAAACTGTCCCCGGCTGTCACAGTTTTAAAAATATCTGAATTGGACTATGTGCTGAACTGAACCGCTTCTTCCTCGGGGTGGAGAATTCGTGTCGTTAAGTGAAGTTTTAAACTTTGCTTTACATTTAATCTGTGAATGTCTCTGCTGTTATGGTCACTTATGACACTTATGTTTATGGTTGTTTTTTTTTCCCTCCCCATAGGTATTTTTATGGCCTCTGTCACAGTGGTGTCTCAGTGTCTACCAGGCATCTATGGATTTATTCTGAGAACGTTCCTGTGAGGTAGGGAAACCTTACCACCTTTGTTTTACAGATGGGGAGCTGAGGCACAGGGAGAGGAAGGGTGCAGGAGTCTGTAGCATAGCCAACACTGTTGCAGGCAACATCTTTATTGTCCTAATCCCAAACCCAGCTACCTGTCTTTGGCTATTTTGCTTCTTTTTTTTGCTTCCTTTTTTTTTGCTTCCCTGCCCCAGTCTTGACTTGTAGTAGAAACAGTCTGCAAGGGACTATGAGGACCTGTGGAAAATATGATTAGAGTTACTGGTGTCTTTTTTTTAACATTGTTACTTAGGAGTTGAAATACCTTTCTAAAAATACCAGCAGATCTGTTTATGTTAAATGATTAACATGTTTAGACTTCCACAGATAAGCAGTCATGCTTTTTTGAGTCAGTAACTCCTTTATCCTACCTGTCTAGGCTTGTGGCTGTTGAATTCTTACCCTGCCTAAGCTAATGCTGTCCCAATCACCTAAAGCAATGCCAGGAATTTCATCATCCATGCAAAGATCTGATTCATGTCAAGACAGGTGTAAAGTTTCTCAAGCACACTTACGTGTAATTATTGTTTAACTTTATTTTTCAAAGATCTTTCCAAGCCAGCTAAAATGTTTAGCTTAGAGCACCCAGATTCTCCTAGAAACTGTATTTTGGTGCCTGATTAGCGATGCTGATCCCTTTCAAAAGTATTGCAAAGTTCCTGACATATGTGCATGCACTAAATTACAGTTTACATCATAAAATCAAATATCTTGAATAACAGCTTGAAAAGTGTCTCATTTTTCCCCTCCCCCTTCAAATAAGAAATTTTTAAGATAGGTCTCCCTCGAGCCCTTTTCTTCCTTCAAGTTGGTATTTAGCGTGACTTTTAGAGCTATATCAACATTATAAATTATGAAGGCACCAGCAGACTCTGACAATTAAATATTTTTATTGTATATTAGAATAAACGACATTATCTAAATGATAACATTGCAAAGAAATTTTTAATGCCATTTCTCTAATTTCACAATCTGTAAAATACATGCATTGGATTACATTTATGTTCTTTATTAATGTATATTATATGAATTTGCATCCCCAAGAATAAAGCCCTAATGACTCACAAACTGTCTCAAAGTGAGCTAAATAAGATTAAAGAGCTGGTCAGTGACCTTAACAGTCAATTAGGCTATGCATTACTCAGCCTGGTATTTGTGGAGTGTAGAAGGGAAGCAAAAACTCATTAGCTACAATGCTGATGCTTCAAACAAACAAAATTTTTCTAAAACCAGGAACTGGTGGTGTTGCTTAAGTGGAGATGAAAGCACTTACAATCAGTATGTCTTTTTGTGTGTGTGTTTGAAAGTACTGCTGGTGTGGTCCTGGGGAGTGGAGAAAAGCCTGCTAGTGAGCTTTTGGGCTCTAGGCCTTTTGGAATAGGTCCTGCTGGGCACGGGTGGCGTTGGGTTGGGTGATGGCAGGTGCAGTAGGATGTGGTGCTTAGATTTTGGGGTGCAACATCTGGGAGGTTATGCAAAGACTGCACAAATGGGAGGGCTGATTTCAGAAACCTTGCGTTTCACAGAAACAGCAGGGCAGAGGAGAATATCTTGGTGTGGCATGTTGCCAGCTTGGCTTTCCGCAAAGGTGAGCCCAGGGTTGGCAAGATTGTATATAGATACACACGGGAGCGTGAGCAGAAAGGCCCTGGGCTGCTGTGCCCACTGAAGAGCAGAGTTTGAAGTCTGCATCCCCTTACTGCACAGCTTAGGAGGGGAGAGATGAAGGGGTGCAGAGTACTCAGACGTACTGCCAGGTCAGATCCCCTGCTCCCCACCAACTCCCCCACCCCTTGCAGGCTCACCTGGCCCATGCAGTCATCAGTGTGAAACCAGGCTGGCAATGGGCAGCAGGGCTGAGCGCATCCCAGTGATGGGGTAACTGTGAGATGCAAACCTGGACAGTGTCTGAACTGCAGGAGAGTCTCTGTCATCTTTAGGATGACATTTCTTAGCTAATCATCTGCATGTCGTTTTATACTGCGTTTGGAAGCATCTTAGAGCAGTTCTAGGTTGGAGATGGCTGCTTCCTGAGAGGATGCTATGTGATGATGAAACTGAACCAAGAGCAGTGACAACATTACATGAGAGCTGAGCCGGCAGCTTGGTCATGCTGCTCCTCAGCAAAACAGTGGTCCTTGAGGGATTCTTAGTTTTCTAGTACTTCTTTTCTGGTATGCGCAGTTATATATGCTTCTAGCTGACCCTGAGAAGTTCTTTTAGTGTTCTTAATGGAAACTCAGGTTTTAGGAAATAAAAGATGACAGCCTCAGTCCATACAAAATGTGGGGTGAAAGTACAGTTTAAGTGGCATGCAATAACATCTCTTAAGAGTCAATCAATGTTTTTGGATATAAATTGGACGGAATCTCCCTGATCTAGGTCATTGTTTATCTGCAGAGTTTTCTTTTAAAATAATGTCCTTAATAAAGTCCATCTGATCTGGGAGGGAGGGGGCAGGGGAACCTGGAAAAAAGAAGTGCACTTTTGCTGTTGAGATGAATGGGGGAAGAAAGAAAAGGAAGCCTTTTCAGTCATGTCAGGCTGAATCTAAAGCATCAAGGAATGATGTTACAGGAGAACCCCTGAAGATAAACTGTAACCTAGATTAGCAGAATACAGATTAAGTTTTCAGGAGTTTGGAGACTGCTGTGCATCCTGAGCAGTCTTTTGACATTTATTTAAACTAAAAGTGTTGTATGGTTGCTCTTCAGGGATACAGAAAAATACCTAAAGTTTCCATTTGAATGTTACAGCCCTGAAGTTAATAAATTTATTGAAGTAAAGACTGCTTGAAAAGATTAAAAAACCCAAACCTAGGATTTTCTGTTTCAACTTGGCTAAGGGAAATACTATATATCTATGTGATTATGGTTTGGGGGATTTTTATACATGCAATGTTATCACTGAAAGTTGGACACCGGATTCACGGTGTAAACTGAGACTTCTGCATGATTTTCTTCATTCTGACTTTTAAAATATAAAACAGCTGTTATCAGGTCAACATTGTCCACTTATAATTCTTGAAACGTGCTTATTTTTTAATTTATTTGCATTTTGGAAAATGTGATACCATGTTCTAATTTAAGGGGTGTTTTCTGTGATACAGGTTATGGCCCTACAAAATGTTGGCACAAAGCTTATGTGATTCAAAGCGATTTGATTGTGTGTTAATGCCACAGTGGCTGGAACATATTAATATTTAATGCAAAACAGCAAGTTACCCGTTACTTTTCTCTGTAATATGGTGAACAGTATTTTCTGGTTATATTTAAATGACAGCCTTGAAAGGGCATTGGCTGAATTAATTGGTGTAGCTCAGCATTCTTTATGTATGGCTATATTTTTTTTTTTTTACTTAAAAAGTCTTTACAGGTCGTTTTATCTTACGAATGAGTGGAGTGCTTTAATATATTGGAGCCCAAAGGGCATGACTGCTGGCCATTTACCTGGTTTTGTATGTTGTGTGCTGGAGAATGCATGTGGAGAGGGAAGGGTGGAGTTTAAAGGTCCAAATTGGGACTAGTAAAATTCCCATCTGCTTTGAAGGTGTGCTTTAGCTGTCTACAGGGATGGTCTCAAAAGTGTATTTATGAAAAAGAGCATCAGCAGAAGCTGGAGATGTTACAAGATTTAACCATCTTTGCAAAATTAAACATGAGCTTTAGCCCTCTGGTCTTTTTCATTTCCTTTTCTATTATATAATCAGTATATTGGTAGGTGGCTTTTGTTTTGTCACTTAACCTATTTAATTAATTTAGCTATCTAAGAGTTAGGCAATAAAGGTAGAATCACCATAACTGGCAGCGTAACCTTGTCATCCCACAGAGTCAGCACTTGCTTACACTCTGATGCAATGGCTTTGAATAGCTGCCACCCTGTGTGTGTGTTTTTTAAACCCAAGACAAGTGCTGAACTCATTAAAAATACATGCTACATAAGTTAATGTGCATAAGTTTTAGGACTGAGATCTCCTTTGAGGATACATTTAATTCTAATTAACTCAGTTTCATTCTATCTACTATCAGCATAGGTTTGGCTGAAACCCGCCAGTATTGGTTAGTCTTCTGGTTTGAAGTGGAGCCCAGCGGGGATGGCAGATGAAAACCCACACGGTTGTAGCTGTGCTGGGGTTCCCGGTGCCTGTGCCAGCTCCCGGGGCTGTGCCAGGCATGAGCACATGTGAGAAATGGCTGTGCCATTCCTGGGGGCAGCGTGCCACACCATCCTACCGTCCTCACGGGCAAAACTGTGGATTTCTGGAGGCCTGAAATAATGAGGTTTGCTGAGCTCCGATGGAACGATTGCATGATACCAAACTCCTGTGACTAAAATAGTCTGAATTTTTCCACTAATAAGGAACAGCAGCAGAGGCTATCAGTATTTTCACTGATAGTGAAAAAGTCTGGCTTTTTTTCTCTGTTCGTACCTTCTTTCTATTCATCATTAACTCAAGGATGATTTTCAAGGATTCTGCTAATTATGATCTGTTTTTCAGAGGAGGCAGGCAGCGAGACGGGGATTACTGATGGCTGCATTTGTAGTAAGAGCGAGTACAAGCGTACAGGGAGCTGAAATACTGGGTGGGTTTTTTTGGCCCAACAGCGCTGGAAATCGAGCTTTGTCCAGTAGAGCAGGTTTCACTGAAAGCTGATGATAGTATTTTGTGACAGAAGGTTTTCATGGCATCGCTGGAAGAAAATACTCACAGATCCATATTCAAGAGTAGAGTGCTGTGCTTTGTGTAACTGGAAGAATGTATGGATTTGTTGCATTTTCATCACAGCTAGCAAAAGAAAGCTGTTTTTTCCTCTTCTTTTTGACTGGTACTAGGGTCTTATTTTTGCAAAAGGATTTTCTAGGTAGAAGCATCAGGTGAAATGGATTGTGGATTTAAACACTGGGAGGGAGGGGGGGAACCACCACCTGGCAGTTTCTGAGTGTTCATCATTTCCTGAAAATTGGACCTTTTAAAGTGTTTCAGGTTGGGTACACTAGAAATTGAGGCATTCAAATCACTAACTGCTTTTGAGAATGACAGCCAGAATCTCCATTAACATTGCATCTTCTGCCTAGGGGATCACAGAGCAGAGACTGATGTGTCTTTGAGGATGGAAATGGAGCAGTTTAAGAAGTTACTGTGCTTCAGCTGAGATGTGGTAACAGCACACAACTGTGTCTAGTTCATTTTGCTGAAAAACAAAATAGAAATCACAGAGGATGATCCAAGGCTGTCTGTTTTGCTTTGCATAGAAGCAGGCTAGCTATGCTCCTGTAATAAGTTGCCATGTCTCAGCTACAAGGATGGTAATTTCCAGGTGATGAAAGGTAAATTATAGCTAGAACAGGTGGGTGCATTAAAATTTTAATGTGCTTCAAGATACCTGTCTGTGCTCATGGAGGAGTGGGACTTGCTGTGCTGGTTTGGACCAGTGGTCAGCCTAATGCTGTGCCCTACCCCTGGCAGTGATCAGTGCCAGATAACTGAGGCAGTGTACAGGAAATCATGCATTTGATTATCAAATGTTTTATCTGCTGGAGAAGTGTTGGGTTTTTTTTAATGTATCAAACCAAAACAGACTGGTTTAGTCACTGAAAGAGTTCCTTCTACAATGCAGTTAAATTTCTCCTTAAATCTTTCTTTGCAGACAAGGAGTTTATTGACATTTCTTAATGTTTTCCCTTCAGACATCTCAGCTGAGGGTTGGTTTAAGCCAATTACAGTCTTAAATCTGGCTTGGGTTTGGTGGTGGTTTTTCTTTTCGTTTCCTTTTTTTTCTTTTTTTTTCTTTTTTTACTGCATGTTGTTTGTTTTTGGTTTTTTTTTTGGTATTATTATTTGTTGTGTTTGGTTTTATTTTAAATACTCTTTTGCATCTCCAAAAAGCCAGAGTCATGGTAGATGAATAGTCTGGGGCTTGGGGTTTTTTTCTCTAACATTATAGCTGAAAGATAAAATACTAAATGGGTTTCATGTAGTTATCGTATTGCTTGAGTGTGTCTTCATATTAATTAAAATGAATTTAAACAAGGTGATATGAGTAAAGTGCAGAGTAGGAAAAGGATAGATCAGAAAAAGCAGATAAGATAGGTGTATTCAAATACTCAGTGCCTGATGAAATTCGCCCTAGGGTACATCAACAACTAGCCAGGCAACCTTTGAACCATTTACAATTATCTTTTAGAAATTGTGAAGAGCAAGAGAGGTCCTGGAGAACTGAAAAGGGCAAATGCAGTACCTGCCTTTGAAAAAGGGAGATCCAGGGAGTTATAGAGTAGTTATTTTAACTGCAGTGCTTAGAGAATTGGAACAAAATTTTTAATCAGTTTCTAGGAATCTGGAGAATAAGACGATGATGAGGAGGACTGGGGGGAGTGGTACCTGTGATGTTACTTGGACTTCAGTAACTTTTGACATAACCTCTTGTGGCATTTCTGTGGAATAGGGAAATAGATGTATTTAATTAGAAGTAAACAAATAACTGTTTAAAGACAGTGCTTGAAGAGTAGTCACCTATAACTTGCTGTGAAAACCAGAGAAGAAGGGGGGTGGCATGAGGTATTGTGTGAATACACCCCTGTTTGTCTTGGGCTGAGCTTTATTTGCTGTTCTCTTTACTGATGTGGGCAAGGGAATACTTATTAAATCTCCAAGTAAGCCCAAACTGAGAGAGGCTCAAGCATTGTGAAGGATAATTCAGAATGAAATGGCTACAGTAGATTGAAAAAACATTTGGAAATTTGCAGCGTATAACTTAATGAGCTGAAATAAGGAAATCCAGAATGATGAGGACGTGGCTAGGCTGCACAGCTGTGGAAGAGCACTTTGAGACATGTGCTGGATCACCACCTATGCACCAGCTAAGAGCTGCAGAGAGGACAGCCTCCATCTGGAGTGTATTAAGAGGGCTGTAATTAAAAGTAATGGTTCTGCCGTGGTCAGCGCTGCTCAGGCCCTAAATGCGGAGCTGTGTCCAGCTGCAAGGATGTACATTGGGGAGCATGGGTTGGCTGAGGGCATCCCCAGGTGGGGCTGGGGTCCGGAGGACAGATGAGATAGGGAGGTTTTTGGAGCCGGGTCCGATCAGCCTGTAGATTAGGAGACCGAGTGATCAGTTGGTGTCTTGACCAAGGGATGGACAAGAGGTTCTCCCAGTTTGTGGCACAGCTGTAACTGTGATCCCACTGGCGAACACAAGTATGAGAAAGGCATCGATGACTTCAGAAAGGTGCCAAAACCTGGAGAGAATCAGGCAGAGTACTGTGGCTGGCTGGGGACTGGAGCAGGAGACGTGCAAGCAGGGTCCCAAGGAGCAGTGCTTCCTGAGCCCGGGGAGGGGGGTCTGACTGCAGTCACCCACCTCGAGTGGGCAGCTGGGATGACGGCAGTGTCTGACTCTTCTAGGGGGAGCCTAGGGAAGGGAAAAGAGGCTAAGTCTGCAGGATGCAGCAAAGGAAGTTCCAAAAGTTCAGCTTCAGAGTAGAAGAGCACTGGAACAAGGATCTAGAAAGTTTGTGGCACCTCTGTCTTTGGTGGTACTCAAAAGTCAACTGAGCAAGGCTCTGGACAACATGGTCTGACTTCAGAGTTAGCTCTGCTGTGAGCAGGGCTTTGGACTAGGGACCTGCAGAGGTCCCTTCCCACCTGCTTTGTTCTGAGGTTAAATAAACTACTTCCATACTCCTTTTTTGGTTTGGTGTTGTTTTTGTTTTTATTTAAAGAGAATGACGTTTTTGAGTGATAGGTCTCTCAGGTCAGTGTCAGTGCTCCTCCAGGTTATGTTGATCAGTGGTTCAGAAGGGCCAGGTATTACTGAGATTGCTTCCTTTTGAGTGGTGTCTCTTAATAATGTAAAAATGTTTGTTTTCTCAATCAGGCTTCAAGAGGAAACATTGTAATCAAATGTTGAAATTTCTTCAGTGCTTCAGCATTTTCTTTTGTTAGAAACAGCAGTGTGTTTTCTAGGATACAGGTGTTTAAATTCACAGCCTTTAAGAAACCTTTGCATCAAGCACATGGATTAGATCGGGTGCTCAAAGATGATTGTTGCCTTGTAATATAATAAACATGTACCTAATCAGAGAAGCTGATTATTTCCCATCACAATAAATAGAAAACATGTGATCAATGACTTCAGCATCTATTTCTTTTTAGTGTTTTGCAAAAGTAATAGGTATGAGCTTGTAATAGTCATACACAATCACTAACACGCAGTGGTTAAATATTAATTTACATTGGCTGTGTTTAAAGATTGAGAACAGCTCTTAGGTAACGAAATGTTAACTCTCTCAAGTTCCATCAAGTTTGTAAAGTGACATCTAGAAGGGGATCGTGTTCCTTTTCGGAGTGGTGGTCTGTTGCATGAACCGTAGCAATGATTAATTTTTTTTTTTTTTCCTGGGTTAGAATATTGATAAATCAACACTAAGGCTTTGGTCGAGGTCTGATTTAATCACTTAAAACATACACAGGCTGCTTGACGGCTGACTGCATAAAGCATCCCTGAACACTAATGATCTGTCTTGCTCATCTGTCCCCATTTCCTTAATCATGCTGATGTTTTTTTTTTTTTTTTTTTTTTTTTTTTTTTTTTTTTTTTTGTTGTTGTTTTGGTTTGGTTTTGAATGGTGCCATTAAGCTGCCAAGGCAACCTTGTTCAGAGGTGCGGCAGTCGAGGGGTTATTTCCCATGATAGCTGTGACAGTCTGTAGGGGCACATAGTTACGGAGCTGCCCCATCCTCCCTCTTGGGACAGTCTCTCCTGGCACTTGCCCAGTGCCACAGGGACTTTGGGCCATATGTGTAATCTCAGTTAATTGTGTTAGATATTTGTTCTCCTTGTTTAATGTTTGTTAAAGTCTTGTAAATGAAGTTGCTACAATGTGAAACTTCATGGTCTCCAGGTTTTGAATGATCCCGCTTACCTTGTTGACTTTCTTCCAGGCTGTTTCTTGTGGTGGTTCTGCTTTGCTGGCCAGCATGCAGGAGTGGCAAGCAGGGCTTTTGTCTGAGTTTTACGTGAAGTCAGTAACTCCAGATGGCAAATACCGTTTTATGCTGTTGTAAAAGGAATTTTGTTTAAATGAAGTTGTTTCACATGTGACTGGGTTGAGTTTTTTTGGAAGTTTCACTTTATTTGTTTATTTGAGGAGCACAAATTGTTGGTGTTGGGAGAGCCTAACTGATGAGGTACACAAAGAAGGGCTGCTGCTACAGATGTTATGACAAGAACATCATACTTTTTTGCTGGATAGCAGAGTGACTGATGGGCTGTAGACATTCCTGACACTGCCTGACAGAAAGGGTTATTTTATCTGAAAACAGTGCAGTTACAGATGAGAGAGCTCCTGAAAAACATCACTCACTTTTACTAGCGACATCCATCACTTCCTAATTATGGGTGCTTTCAGGTGGAGAAACCAGTTCTTCCCATTGCTCCTCTGAAGCTTTTCTTGTCACTATGGTAGCAGTGTACGTTTAAAGTTGGCCCTTTATCCAGGGGCAGAGGGACCTGTGGATTAGATTAACACACATTGGTGTCTGTATGAGTTAAGATGGGTATCATGCTGTTATGGGGATGGCAGTGGCCAGCGACTATGGAGAATGAATAAGACTTTGTAGTTTAACCGCCTACTTTGAAGCACAGAAGATCTGTTAAACTTTTTTGTTTGGAAGTCAGGAATTTTCATTGTCCTTTGAAAAGCTGAATTGGAGCAGAGCAAATCATGAGTGGTGAAGTGAGAAAGCAGTGATACTTGTTTAGAAACAGGAGAGAGTCTCTGAATCTGTTTTCCAACATGTGCACGCACTTTGGGGTGTGTGTCACTCCCATGGACAGTCCAGCAGCTCTCACCCTTCTGGATGTCCCTGGGGAGCCTTGGCCATGGCACATTCTTCCCCAGCCTCTGCTGGCTGCTGACTCTGGCTGCCTCCAAGCATAGGAGAGGGAAGGGTCTTCCTGGGCTCCTGGCCTGGGGAGGGGCAACTGGCCGAGCTGCCTGCTCACCACAGGCGCTGGGCTGGGGGCACTGCCAGGACAGAAACTCGGGTGGCTTTTTTCCAAAATGCTGAATTTGCCTCACTTTTTCTCGCTGAATTTCTTGGTCCTGGTACCATACTTCAGAATTTTCAGAAAGCTGTATTTTTTTTTTTTTTTTTTTTTTTTTTTTTGGAAAGCCACATTTTTGGTGCGGTCCCTGGCACTGCCTAGAGATCTGGTGCCAATTCCAAGCTCTCTGCTGCTTCCTGGCATCAGAGCAGACGTTGGCAGCTGTGTCCATTTTAGAATGGCCTAATTGATTGGAAATTGTCATATCCACAAGAGCCCTTTGCATGGCTGGGTATCGTACGCTCTGGTTTGCTTTGGCCCACCTTCTGTGTGGGGCTCAGATCTTCAGCTGGGCTCTTCATAGATTTGTTTTCTTTTGCGATGCTAAAAAATTCTCATCTCACAGTCTTACAGCAAGAGCAGGGCAGGTGATTTACTTTCTCTGTGTGCTACTGTTTACATACAGATAAAAATAACAGTTGGTTGAAGTATTGTTTGTTTTTATGTATAGATGTGCCATGTGCTCCACCCAGGAGTGTGCTTCTCTGCCTAGATTTCTTTGTATATTTACTTTGTGTGTCAGATCAGACCACAGGTATGGAGATGGTGAGGATACCATGGTGATATGGTCAGTATAGGTGCTTCTGTGTGTGGTGTGGTCCAGGAGGAATAAATGAGTGTTTTCAAAATTGCTGTTTAATTCCAATGACTCTGTAGATGGCAAAGTATTTACAGTTGCTGAAATAATCTGTGCTGCCCTGTGCTGCCTTTTCACTTTGAAGAGTAGGTGCCTTGTAGCCCTTCCCTGGCTGTCAGTAATAGCAGTAATTAAACACACCTGGTAATGACAAACAGACCTGATTCACCTGCTGCCGAGGACACTGACATCCTGAGGTCGGGAGCACCCGTTGCTGTTTCATATGAGCCCTCAGTTTTGAACACAAGCTCAAGGTTGAAAGCACAGCCCATAGGTAAGGTGGGAGTGGATGGCTGTGTTCTCTGAATACATCCCTGGCTTCCTCCTGGGAAGTGGAAGTAGGATGGCCAATGTGCTGTTGAATTCAGTTGGTATTTTATCATTTCCCTTTTATCCTTAATTTTGTACTACTCTAGCAGGGCCTTTTTGCAAGAAGACACAATGGTATCATCTGTTTGAAAGATCAGATTGAAATCATCAGATTGAAAGAGGGAGTCCAAATGAGATGAAAAGTAGTTTAAAACAAGAAGTGTAGGTTTGGTGATGCTGCAGTCCCCAGACTTGCCAAAGCTTCTAACACCCCAGGCGCTGGTTGTGGATGATCATCACCCACAGGCTGGAGCTTCAGGGTTCTGGAAATGGCTCTGGACATCTTGGAACACTGAGTAAAACCCCCAAATGTTACTGCGCTTCTGGAGAAAGAAGTGAATTGTGCAGATGACCAAGTTCATTTTTTGCTGAAAGTATGAGCTGATTTACTGTTGGTGCGAAGTGGGATGGGACACAACGCCACCCCCACCCCAAAACCTGAAATACCCCATGTCCGCTTTTTTGAGGTCTGAAGGACTGAAATGGATCGTTATCCATCAACTTCCCAAAGGCTAACTTGTGGCGAAGGTGGTGTCAGAGCAGAGGCTTTTGCAGGGGAAGTGTGGGAAAGCCCATCTGTCAATATTGTTCTTGCTGCTTTTACAAATTGAAAGTCTGGGAATTGTCTCTGCTGCAGGTAAAGCTGGTTTCAGGCCCTTGTGTGCAGATATTTTATTGAAGTGAGACATGAATGCTCTAGGGGAAAACAGCATTGTGAGATAAAGGGCTCTGATACATGCATATAGCTTAAATGTCATCTTACAAGAAAGATAAAGCAGATGTTAATTGTAAAACTGTACTTCATGTACATTTTTTCTTATTAATTTCATCTAGTTCAGCATACCAGAACACATGTGACTGCTGTGTTTATCCATCCTAAAAATGTTCACAGTTTTGTGATTATGCAGATACATACTTTTAATAGAAGGGAGAGTAGATTCAGTAGTCTCTGATTAGAGAGAATATTTTCTTCCAAGATTAAGAGGCTGAAGTAACAGTCGATTTTTATCATTTGTTTTGAAGGAGAGAATTGCAGGTACACATGTTTTTTTAAAGCATTAGATAAGCGGTCTGACTGGAATAGCAGTTTTAATCTGTTTTAATGATGTTTTTCCAATATGAAAGGGGCCAAGAGATGCATAAGTCTAAAGGTCTACTGGTAATTGTTGAAGTGATGGGAGTTGTTTACAGAACATACAGTAACTGGATGGTTGCCTCTCGCTAAGAGTGTATACGTGACCTTTGTTCTCAGTTTAAAGTATAATTAAGGAATACGTGCCTCTATTTAAAACCAATAAAATCATCCCATTTGCAGGCTGTGAGGTATTTAAGGGTGGTGGATATGGATGAAGCATTTCAGTGAGTGTTGGTGTTAACTGTTTTGTTATTTACTGATGTTGTGATGCCCTTCTCCAGTGCAGCTATAATGAGGTCAAATCACATCTTTTATTAAATGTTACTCATACAAGTGAGGGTAGTGGCTTGTTATCTCATCTGTGTAGGTAAGACACTCATCTTTTTCAGGTGATCCTAAAGAAGAAACGAAGAAATCCTGGCCTGGTCTGCCTTTTGCCTGTGGTGCATGCCAGGACTTTTGCAGACTTGTTACAGAGATATTAAACAGGCTTTACTTTTTATCTCGCTCTGCTAGTAAGGCCATGCGCTTTAAACACGTATCCAACTGTAGAAACCTCAGAGGAAAAAACCAGGGCAAATCACTCCTGAAATCCTTCAAGACTGACTCTTAATTCTTTATATTGTTCCTTAATGTCTGGTATTTCTGGGGCTGTCAGGGTTAATGCTGGTCACTTTGTGACAGTCTTTTTTAATCTTTTGGTTTTAAATGTCAAGTGGAAGCTTTTTGTTGCTCTGGTGTTTGGTGCTGTGTGTCTGCATCCCCCATCTTACACATGGGAAACGTAGGGAATATATGACACGTGGCAGTAGCAGGTTTAAAAAGACCAGCTGGGAGCTGCTAGGAGGTTTTGAAAGTGAAAATCTTGTGTGCTAGATGCCTTTCACAAAGCTGTGCTGTTAGTCTGGGACCCGTAGGAGAGAAGCACTTGCACTATGCTCAGGGCAGCTGTGAAGACTGTCACTGGGGCACTGGTGGTGGCAGGTCCCTGGTGCTCCCCATGCTGCTCTGCTGGTCTCATCCCTTCATGCCCAGCTTTGCCGCTGGCCCCTGCCTGGAGGGTTGTTTTGCCTTCACAGTGCTATCTCACTGCATGTCATGCCTCTTTACTCCCCAGCAGCAGCATCAGAGCCGTGCGGATGGGTTTGACGGAGAAGGGTATTCACTGCTGCCCAGGCACGGGGATGGTCCAAGTGTGCTGGTGCTTTGGTGGGGTGGGCACACAAGGAAAGTGCTGGTGAAACGCCCTCGTCCTCAGCCCTGGCCTTGCCATGCTGTGCTGGCTCTGCAACAGTTGAACCGTGGTGACCCGCAGTGTGGTTGGGACATGATTTTCTGGTCACAATCAAATTAACGAAAATATTTCTAATAATGTGTGTATGTGCACAAATATGTACTTATTTAGCAGGTGTAGTGTTTGAAGTACAAACTATGAAAGGGCTAATGTAACACTCTTTAAACAGAGGAGGCAAGCAGGGGATATTTCTTAATTTAACCTCTTTGAGCTGGATTGTGAAATCTGATAAACAGCTACCTTGGAGTACCGGACGAAAAAAGCATCACTAAATAGGGGAAAAGACCTGAAAACAAATATCCTGGCTTAGTCCTCTTATAGCAGTATATCAGCCGGAAAGAAACGAAAGCTCTTTGTAAGGTGTTAAGCAGTAGAATTATGAGGAATGGGTATTTCCTTACCATCCATACAGCCATGGGTAGCTGATGACTTGGGAAAAGGCCTTTGGTGTGACAAAGTCTGGGTTTTCCTTGTGAGGAGGGAACTCTAGACCTACTGTCAGTGCCGTGCACTATGGTGCAAACCTCCCTTTCTAAGGCTTGGTAATAAATAGAAAGTTGACAACTTAAGAGTGTTGTTTTGTTGTTGTTTTTTAATTATATTTTTTGACCCACTTGGAGACATGAAAATCTAGCCAGGAATCTTTCTCATCTCTTGTTACTGCCTAAGATTAATGCCCAGACCCTTTTAAAGGCCATTAGTACAAGGAACAGAAGTTAAAAGAAAACAAAGTCTCATTTTCAGTTGCTTTCCCAGTTATTCATTTTGGATTCAGCGCATGAACAACTTGTAGTTCACTGTGGGGCTGAGTTGCAGGATCAAGGCTACAATGGAGGCATTGTGATCACCTTTCTCTCCCTGCCACCCTGCGCAGTCGAGTTGAAATCCTGCTTTTTGGCATCCAGGCTGTTGCTTTGGTGACCAATTATGACTCCAGAAGTATACATTGTGGTCTCGCTGAATAGCTGAAAGAGTGTAAGGAAAAAGATAAATGTGTTCAAACACAGCTCTGTTTTGCAAGCCTTCAAGGTGATTCAGAATAGAGTTGTTGGTGTGTTTGATTTAACGTGGTGTATCAGTGTAGTGTTAGGAATTCAAATGTCAGTGTTACAAATCCAGAAAACGTAATTAAAAGTGATTTAACACTCTGAATGTTGTGGCCTTTACATATACATCATAATTATAATTTTTAGTAGCATGGAGTTCTCGGTTTCACTAAGCAGTGCTGTTTCTCTGCAATTATTTAATTTTAGAAACAGTTATGTGTTAATCACGCAAACCTTTGCTTTCTAGAAACGCAAGATGCAATCTGTAATTCTGGGTTTAATGGACACATCTTGTGCTCCTTGGTCTTGTTGATGGTCCTGAAAGTCTTCATGTGAATCCAGCAAGTTTGTATAAAGTCTTTCTAGAATGGAGGGGAAGCTTTATGCCAGTGATGTGGCAGGGATGAAAGAATAGCAATGGTAAGTTCTGTTAGCATTTGGATATAGCAGCCCTTTCACAGGTAAAGGAAGAAAAATTGCCAGATTAGTGTGCAAATAGAAGAAAAATGTGTGGTTTCAAGGAAAAGAATCACGTGTGCTAGTTGCACAAAATCTTTCTTTGAATGCTTTCAGCAGTGGTATTTGCAGGATTCCTTCTTTGCTTCCCATGGCACTTAATCTCTGCTTTACTTTGTGTGGTTGGTGAGGTCCTTGGGTCGGTGATTTCTTTGTGTTCAGACACCCCTGTCCATGCCACTCATGCTCACAAGTGACAACTGTAATGATTTAATGACTCTCCTGTAACGTGCTGATACCACAAGTTACTAATGCTCCTTGCGGGCTAATGAGCGTGTCCGTTCTCCATGCTGGGTAGATTGCTTTGTTTGTCCTCCCTATAAATTAGCGTTTATACTCCCTTGATAAAAGAAAAAGCACTCCAAACATGTTCAAAGTGAAAACGCTTGTAGATCTGGCAGGCATTACAATATCACTAATAGCAGCGGATACTTAAGCAGCCTATTTTCATAATCCCGCAGGTAGTTGTTAAGAGCATTTTCTCCTACTGGGAGAATATCTATCCCTCTGCTGAACTTCTTGTCAGCTATCACCATATTTATGACCTTAATGGAGTTTCCAGCAATCACACCAAGATATAGTAGGCCCTGTGTGTATCCATGTTTGTGTATTTTATTTTACATCCAGTAGTACCTCATGTTGCCGTAGATGAGATATTTGGGTCACATTTGTACTGGTAGCATAGACTTTTCCCATGTCCTCGTAAACGTTCCTTCTTTGATGGTTGATCTGTACTAAATTTAGACGAGCTTTTAGTTGCATTTTGCTCCTTTAAATGAGACTATTCTCTTGGGCTAGATGGCATCTGCTACTGAAGTAGTACCTAGGGCAGAATTAGTAAGTCAGTCATTTCAGTGCGTTTCCCCAAAATCCTGGTGTGTGGAAGAGAATAGATTGGCAAATCGGTAACTTCTCTCTAGGGTTTATGGAAATTACCAAGTCAATTATATAGCCCAGGAAAGCTGTATAGTGCAGCTTGTTTTCTTTTCCTTGTATAGTTTTTAAATACATTGTGACAGTTTTGAACTGGGAATAGTGTTTTAAGAGGAGACACTTTGGTGCCACTGGGAGCACAAATGACGTGGTGCTGAAGAACCAGATTGTATGTATAAAGAGGATTTCAGATGCTCATAGTGAAGACCATACTCATTGGTGATACAGGAATAACAAGTATGTTGCAAGTCAGATTACTTCATTCTCATTATTTCAAAACAAAAGTTACCTGGGATACATATTCTTATTTTGATCAATAAGCCAATCTAGCTAATTGTCAAAGTTTTCATCCAGGAAAGCCTAAGCCTTCAGAATTAAACATCTGTTGCTGAAATCTGAGCCTCTGATCCCTCTAATCACTTAAGTAAAGGAAGAGAGAAAGAAAATATTCTCCATGTTACTTATTTTACCAAATACCCTTTTCCCACTGTTTCATCATTATTTTTTGCATGTCAATCAGTAATTTGTAGGCTCTAAGAGGTGGGATAGGGGCCCTAATTACACGGTGTGTTTGTAACGTATCAAAGCTGTGCAAAACCAAGTATTTTGGTAGGGTACAGCCTTACTGCCTTGAACACCAGTTGTCCAGGAAGCATCATCCAAGGACTGGATGCAAAGCATGTGCCACCTCGTTGTTCTTGTCAGAGTTTGCTGATGAACGCTTTGCTCTGAATAAATCGGAAAAAGTTTAATGAAGTTTCAATAATATAATCCGCTTTCCATGGGCTGTTCTCCATTGTTGTCCCCAGTTGTTGGGGAATTACAGGTCCTGTCTTGCCTCCGCACTGGCATCAGCTGTGATTCCCAGGTCAAACAACAGGGCAGAGAGAGACTGCGAAAGGAGGCAAATTCTCAAAGGCATCTTTTCAAATTCTCATTAATAGGTCGTTATCAGATGTAGCTGTGCTGCTTGAAGGAACTTAGACCGTGTAAGTTGTCAATCCTGAAATCTTCTGTTTCCTTTTTCAGTCAGTTGCTTGGTGAGGAAGTGTGTGACAGTGGCTCTTATCTGAAAGATGAGTAGAAGGTCCTCAGTGTTGTGCTGAAACAGCATTTACCATAAGATTCTCCTTCTTGAAGAGCTGGCAAAGGCTTTAACCTCCTGGAAATGTTGATGATGAGGGAGGAGCACCACTTTGGCTGTGGAAGGGTGCTGGTGCTTTCCTTAAAGGATGTTTTCTGCAGAGGACATAGGTTTTACGAATTTTTTTTCTGGTGTTCTTGAAATACAACCATAGACCCTGGATGGGATATTATTTTGCAGAAGAAAATCAATCAAAATAGTGCCTTGAAATCTTTTTTAGAGGTTAGTAAGTACTTTACAGTATGCAGTAACTGGGCTGCCATGTGTAGTTAGAATGTTTCTTCCAAAGGCGACCAGGGCTTTGGCAATCTCTGCCCATCTCCTCCTGCTTGCTCCAGACCTGCTTCATCACTAGCAGTGGGGCAATAAATCAGAAGTCTGCTTCAGGTTAGAGAATTGTCGTCGTTTTCCCCCCTTTTGTTTGCTTTTAACTAAGATTGTTTTCCTGATCCAATCCACTGCACAAAACTGTACTGACGCAGCCAGGGAGGTGACTGGACTTGGGCACCGTGACTGCTTAAGCCATCACTGTTGTCACTGTTGCTGAAAGATGTTTTAGCAAATTAGAGCCTCAGTTAAAAGAGATGAATGTACCATGTAATGCTAGAGACTGTTGTGAAAACATGGACTGTGTACCCTGGGTAGCAGTGATCCCTGTTGATGTGCGAGTCATCTACTTTCAGAAGAACCTGCTATGGTTTTTGAAAGCTTTCAAGTAAAAATTAAAAAGTTTTCAACACCCTTAAAGCATGGGATTATACTCTCAAAGGTGTGAATACTAGTGTTGACCTATTTTACTTAAAAGTTTTGAGATTATGAAGTCAGGTCTTTTTTTAAAGAAAAAAATAAATCCTTGGGGTTTTTTTTTTTTGCTCCTTAGGATTTGGGCGGTTGGCTTTCAGTTGTGTTCTCAGTGACTTGACAGTGGTTTTATCACTTAAAGCTTTGTGGATGAACTTTGGGGTTTTCTTCCAAATATTTCAAGTTTGAATGTGGATAACATCAAACCAGATGGATATACTGGCTCTGCAATGAAGACTTGTGAATGATAAAGTTTTTGACTTGAAGAGGTCTTAAAGTTACTTTTTGCAGAAGATGCATTCACCAGCGGCTGGGTTTAGATCTTACTGTCAGTGTTATACAAGGAGGCACCTGCTCATCCCAGGAACAGTGCTTTGTGTTTTGAGATGGACTGTGAAGAGTCTGTTGTCCATTAAACCTCGTGGAGGACAGGGATGTGAATGCCCCATCCCTGGAAGTGTTCAAGGCTAGGTTGGGTTGACCTTTGAGCAACCTGGTCCAGTGGGAGGTGTCCCTGCCCATGGCAGGGAGATAGGAACTAGCTGATCTTTCAAGTCCCTTCCAACCCAAACCGTTCTATGATGACATCAACTCAGTTTCTGCTAGAGGACTGGAAGATAATGGGAGGTAGTTAGATTTTTAAACCTTTTAGTTTGAGGAGTATTTTTGATTATTGAAATTGGAGTGATGAATAATGTGGAAATTGTGATTGTCCATATTAAATGAAAGCTGGCTGATTGTGCCCTACTCTTGAATAGAAAGTAAGGGGGCATGGGTTTTTAACTTCAAGAGCAGATCTATGCTGAATCTCAAATGACTAGACTTTTATACATGAAAAGCACCTGGATGTAGAAATAGCAAGCATTTAATTCTTAAGATTGCCTAGCAAAAGTAAACTTGGTCTCATAGCTACATTTATATTAAAAATTTCAAGCAAGAAAACCCACCTTATCTTTACCAACTAACTCCCTGCTCCCTCAGCACAGTCATGCTGTGCTTGATGCTCCTGATGGGGAAGATTTGTTACTAAAAGGTGATTTTTAGGTTGTTTATATGAGAGAGATCCTGCTGTACTCTGTAATATTACTTTGCTTTTTATTTACCATCTCCCATCCAAAGATCAGAACTTGCATTGCTGAGTACCAGTCCTGACTCCTGTTTACAGATAGTGGGGCTCAGGAATGCAGAAGTGGAGCAGCGTGTTCAAGTGCTAAGGCACATCTTAAAAGAACAACAACAACAAAAGTAAAAATCTTGTATTGTTTGGGGTTGGAGGGTTGAGACAGTGCCTGGCACAAAGGCATAAAGTCTCACTTGGGAGAAGCCCCTGGAGCAGTCACCATTACCCATCTTCTCCACAGTATCGCTCCACCCCCCTGAAAAAAAGATTGGGCAGTAGCATTTGCAAGTCGTTAGTAGAATTATCATTGTCTTTCCCGCTCATTAGATGCAGGGGAAGACTGCTAGATATTTTAGGCCTACGTTATTATATACCTATGTAATATCAACACAATTGCATCAGCCAAGAGCTAGTAGGGCCGTCCGTTTCAATCTCTGTATGCAGTGCAGGAGAGCACAGGGGGGCTGTGGCCATTGCTCCCTGCCCTCAGGGTCTGGAGGGCTCTTTGCAGCCCCGTGCATTCAAGAGAGACAGTGGGATGCTGTTTCTTTGGTAAACGAGATGCTGAACTCTAATGTCAGGGCAGCGCTGATGATGTTGAAACAGCAGATTTTGTAGTAAAGATAGAGGTACACAAATTTTTTCGTTACACAAAAGAGGCTGTAGCAAGTCCATGAGAGACGTGTAGGAGGATGGGGGAGAATCAACATTTGCCAAACAGAAAGGGATAAAATCTGGTGGAATAACAGAAACTTTCTGTCGAGCTGCAAGGCAGGCAATAAATAAAAAATGAAACCCCCAAAACCTGGAGAAATCGGCAGAGGAAGACGGGAGGAGAGGAGAAGGGATGCCACAGCATCTTTTTAAATCTAAAGTCAGTTCATCCAGATCAAGAATTGTGCTCCTAGAGGACATATTAGTGTCTCTGAATAATGTGTCTCTGAATATTCTGATTATTAGATTGCTCTTTTGTGTGTGTATCTGTGCACATAACAGGAATTTTCCAAAAGCACTCAGTCACTGAGGCATGCAGACTGTGCAGCAGCTTCGCAGTATGTGCTCTGGTAAGTCAGTGGGCGAGCACTGTACCAGCATTTGAAAGTTTTTATTCTCTCTAAGCCCTGGATTAAAAAAAATGAACTTGGCTGTGGGGCCCAGGCAGTGTAAAGGTGTCTGCAAAGCATTACGTAAACTGTCTTCGCTTGTAGCTCAGTTGGTTCATTTTTTGGTGCATGTCAGAAT
Source organism: Falco punctatus (assembly GCF_963210335.1). Classification (NCBI taxonomy): domain Eukaryota; kingdom Metazoa; phylum Chordata; class Aves; order Falconiformes; family Falconidae; genus Falco; species Falco punctatus. Next base: position 12,896,172 of record NC_137591.1, on the reverse strand, counting down.
ATGTTTATTCTTGTGAGGCTACGTGACATCATCCACTTAGGGAGGTGTAAGACAGCAAAAATACCGTATGAGGCTGGTTCCAGCTGTCTGAGGGGTAAGCATTTTGCTGAGCGAAAGTGGAACAAGACCAGCTTTAAAGGTGGTTGGTTTTTTGTTTCACTGGAGGAGCTGTTAAAAGTCTAAATTATAGTTTTCCTGATGGCTATTTGAGCAAGGGTATAGCTGAGAGGTGTGTGTGTGTCAACGCAGTATTGGTAAGAGAGAGGCTGCAAGAGCTCAGAGGGCTATTTAATTCTTCTCCTCTTCCATTAGCTGATGAAGCAAAACGAGTGGGAGGTCTGTGAAGCCAGATCAGCGTTGATAAGGGAAAGCACAGTTCCCAGTGCAAAGATTTAAAATCGCAGCAAAAAAGCACAGCAAGAAGGTGTGACTGGGTGCTGGAGCCAGCAGTGCTTGAGCTGGAAGCGGAGCACCTCTCTTGGGGACCTGTGAGAGGGCAAAGAGGGAGGGGTGGTAGCGTCCCCTCTGTGTCCTGGTGTCTGTTCTGGGCACCAGTCTGGATTCCTCCCATACTGAATCCAGATTTGCTTTAGTCAAAGAGAAGCTGGGCTCAGGATAGCAGTAACTGCATGAAATACCGTGTCCATGGGCTTGTAGGAGAGGCTGGGCTAGTAATCCAGACTTGTCTTCTGATCTGGGACACTGTAAACCTGAACTGGAGGGCTTGGCAACAAGCACGGTTGCATTTGGCGGTGTGGATCGGAGCATCACTGCCCTGGTCTTACCCGTTATAAAACAGGCAACTCCGGAACCTGAGGTCTTCATCTGTGTATGTGAAGTAGAGTGATTTGGATGCAGATATTTCTGATATTGGTGAGCTCTTAGAATAGTCTGATTTTTCGGAAGAGGCAGTCACACGGTGCAGTGAAGATGCGGCTGGTGCGTGACTCGGCGTGCAGGTTTTTTCCCTCTCAGAGGTATCTTTGTTTCTGCTTGGTATTCTGTGCACTGTGCTGAGACCTGGGTCTTGTTTAATCAGTTTGGTTCTGATTGCTTCCTTGTATCCATGGGTCGCATCTTGAATTCAGTGTTTTGCATTACAAATCTGCTCTCCAGAGATGGGCAGGATATATAGCTCCATCTGCCACATCCAGTTTTAGCCCTTTTTTACGAAGCCCTGTTAACAGGTGACACGCACAGCCGGACAAGATTCTAGCTAATTGTTGGTGTGTAATTAGGAAGATGAGTGCTGACCAGATCCTCTTCTGCAAAATGGAGGAACGGCTGCAGGCTGCCGAGGGATGGGGCAGCGTTGGCCAGACCGCTCGGTGCAGCTCCCGTGCTTGCGCTGTCCCGTAGCCTGCCCTGGCTTTGAAGGGCGAGATGAGTCACGGGCGCTGGATTATTCTCCTCACGTGCCAGCTTCTAAATGCCGGAGGAGACATGGGGTAGTAGATATCTCACAGGAGTGTCATTTGTTCTCTTTTGTTTTGTGACATTTGGATGACAGCGTTTTTGAAATGGTCATTTCTGCCGTTACTGCTGTGAGAAAGAGGTTAGTCTAGAATCAGTATGTGAAAGTGCTAATAAATACAGTGTTTATGCACCATCAGCAGATAGATGACCGTTTGGATTTCTTATCTCATTGTTCTTCTGCTAGAGCCAAACCTCTCTGGTTACGGGGCTATAAGAGATAACCTGTATATTTTTAGGCCTTTCTTAAGGTGGAAAAACTAGGATTCAAATGGTTTGCAGCTGTTCTCCAAAACGGTGATATAAATTGTCGTACTAAAACTAAAGGTTTAGTGGAACGTTAAGAAACAGAAGAATAAAATCAGTCCAGAAAATGTTTCCAGGATATATTTTGGTGTGTTTTTATAGAAGCCTGGTAACTGGAGTAAGCTTCTGATGTTTTCAAGATAGCAGTATTTACTCTTCAGAGTTTCATAGTTGGTTTTTCGTTTGGTTTTTAGATTGTTTTGTTGTTTTTTTTCTGTTTGTTTGTTTTTTAAATTATTCTTACAGAAGAGTGTTAGGGAGGCAGAGTGCTACCACTGCTTTTATAGTCGGGGAGTGTGAAGTGCAGGAGTGAAGGCACTTAGCAAGGCCACAGGAGTCCTTCTGCTTGTCACCATGGTGGGAGCTCCAGACCTGCCTAGCTCCTGGGAGCGCAGCCTCTCTGCTCTGCTGCCTCCAGTGTAAAAGCAAAGCACAGCAATGGTGCTGGAGCTGTTCAAAAGAAAATTACAATGTGTTGACTATAACACACACGCATGGTATCATTTTGGTAGAAATAAATGTATACAGATGTAAAATGTACACAAATAATGTGTGAATATGTGTGCACATGGTGTTTAAAGTCCTTTGGAACAAAAACTCTTAGTGGGTCTGTATTGGAGTCAAATAAAAGGAGTGAGATCTGCTCACTGAGTAAAATCTGGAGAGGCACAGCAGTGGAGATTGTGGCTGCAAATCACGGTGAGGAGGATGTCTAATGAGACCTCCTGCACTGGCCAGTTCCTGCTTTTAGGGAACCTTTTCTGGGCTTTTTCCGCCCTGGGATGCTGTCTCATAGCACGCGCACAAAATCTGGTTGTCCAGTCTGGGAAAGCCCCAGGGAAGGAGATTGTGGATTGTATTTTGAATGCAGCAAGTAGGACTGTATCACCCACCTTTAAGTATGCATTTTATTTTGTGTACTTGATGCCTTGGACTGTTGAAACTAAAAGCTTCCCTTGAAACAGTATATTGAGAGATTAAAGTTTTGAAGGAGGGCCCTGGCAGGTAGTTCTGAAACACAAGTGTAGTTTAAAGCTGTTCTGAAACAGCTGTAATGACAGTAACATCATATATTGCTGTCAGAGAAAAACATCGTTTCTTCCTCTGTGGGGAGAGGGAAATAGCTGGTTAACAGCTAGAGACATACTTCTCGAGATTTACCTTTTTAGATGCAGCGCTAAAGAAAAATTCATGGCTTTCTTATCAAGTATCTATTGTAAGTTGTGTTTATGTTCATTGTTTTGCTGCCAGGGTTAATGAGGTGACTGGAGGCCAAGTAAATTTAACGTATTCGTAGGTAACAGTATTAAAAATGAAGCCTGAGAAGGCTGGCTGGCAGCCAGCCCGGGGTCTCTGTTTCTCACCGTTCAGCTGGGAGATAAGCTGTGAAGAGGAGCATCTGTGAAAGATGGGAGGCAAGGCAAAAATGCTTAAAGTTGTAGCTTAGTATTTACTTTCCAAACAACACCAGGACTGCTGGTGCCTGTTTGGTAGTTTATTAGGGAGTGTGTTGCCTGTGAAGTTGTTGTAGCACAGGCTGCTGCGGTCTATCAGGGTTGCAGTTACCACTTGCCTCCCCCGGTGCATGGAAGCTGGTTTCTGACTTGACCTGCTGATGTTGAGTTATGCGTAACACTTTTCAGTGAAAAATATAAATGTATCGTAAAATTGGATATGGTTTCTTACATAGAAACCTGATGCAAAACATAGATGGGGTGAATTTTGTTAATATTCATCTAAGCTAATTTTAGAGACTGCAAAGGAGGAGCAGCGCACTGTAGTGGGCTTACGGTGCTTCATGAAAAAGGTGCTTGGCTCTCCATTTCTAGAAAGCTGATGTTAAAGTGTGAGGCTTTTAAATCATTACTAAGGCTGTATTGCCATCCCCCTCTTTCTGAGGCGATGCTTTGTGTTTTTAATGTGTTTTTATTTTGATTCATTCTAGTTTCACGGCTATGGACTTAAGTAATCATTCTGAATAAAGCAAATTTGTTTTGGTTGCATCAACAGGGCATTTAATGTCCACACAAATGCTAATCATTCTGCAATCTGTGCAATTAGAATAAAGCTCGGGTCATAAGTGGTAGAAATAGGAGAGAGTCTGAAGCTGCTGTGCTGTTGTCTACTCTTAGCTTATGTGCTACAGAGGTGATTTTAGCCTGCTCCTGAGCCACGGGGTATTTACTTCAGCTTAATTAAGCACCAGCCCTCTCAGTGCTTCACCTCCTAGTGCAGCCAGTGATCTTGATGCATTGGTTGGTCTGGAAGAAGATACAGCCATGGCATAAAGGATGGGGTGTTTTTTCTTGCTGGTATGTACTCATCACTGCTAAGTGCTTCCATTGATTACAGCAGTGCGGAACACAGCTGAAAACAACACGGTTGGTGGTTTTTAGGAATGCTTGCACTACTGTTTACTGAGCCCTTGCCTCGTTGCTTGAGGACTTTATTTTGAAACAAAAGTGGAAATGTTGGGCAAACATGTGCAAATGCTTGTTGCAGTTGCTGTTTGGAGGGGCTATCCGCTGGCTCCCCACAGTGATTTCACAGCTGTACGTACTGAGCATCACTAGCAGGCAGACTCTGGTTGCTGTTGGGGCATACTGGAACCAATCTGCAGAAGCTGGGCAGGTACTGGCACAACTGGGGTGTGTGTGTGTGTGGTGGGTGGGTGGGTGATTGTGGGTGTAGACGGTGCTGCACTAGTTGTATGCGTATCATGTCATGTTATCCCTAACTTTTAAATGGCAGGTGAAAAGCTTCAGCTAATGCTCCTTTAATAATTCATTGATGTGAACAGGCACATCTTCGAGCCATTTTCATTTCATATGGTTTGATAGACTTTTGATTAATTACCCTAGCTTGTAGAGTTGTAATAGATTAGCGTCTTACTTAAGGGAAGGAAAGGCTGTACTTTTCTTGTCATTGACCAAATACTAATGGATCAGTTAGGGGATGCAGCCAGCTGTAGTGCTTGCATCCTCACGGACACACCACGCGGCTAGCAAAATGTGAGCCTGTCTTGAATGCATCTGTTTCTCGTGTTATGTGTTCGGACTGGACACATAGAATAGAAATGCTGGAATAGAAATGAGTTGTTCTTACAAAGGTACAGTAGACTACAAACTTGGAAGAGTTGGGCCCCTTCTTTGTTAACCATCTGGGCTACCTCGTGTTGAGCTGAATTGAGATTACAAATTACGTCCTCTCAACTGTCTTGAAACAAACTTGGACGTTGGGAAATATGCAAGGAAAGACAGCAAAGGGAGGGGAAATGCAGGTATAGGCAGTAATGTATGGGACCTCTGGGGCTAGAGCTGCTGCCAGTCAAATTGCCCATGTTGGCTTTCTGGATGTGCTGGTTGCCTGGATTAGGGCAGGGCACGCTCCCAGCAAGGACTTAAATGCTGCAGCAAGACCCCCTGGTGCTGCAGTTGTTTAAATAACAAGTGTGTATTGTTATTGAATTTAGTATGAAAATGAATAATACGGTAGCCTCTAGGGCACTCTTCTGATAGTGTTATATATAAAAATGGCTTTTCTGTCCTGCCTTTTTTTTTTTTTTTTTTTTTTTTTTTGTGTCTGTGTGAATGGGCAGAGTGTAGACAGCCCTTTTCAAAATGATGTTGAGCTGGGTGTTTGCAGTTTGATCTTGTTACTCCACCCATCACCTCTAGATACAGTTTGGCTGAGATGGCTTGGCACTGCTTGGCCTCCTTTCACCTACAGCACATGTACAGTGATCCCTGAGATGCACCCATTCCTCTGAAAACACAGCGGGGTCAGAAGAAAGCTTAAAAAGTGTGTTTTCAATGGGTTCTTTGATTGTTTTGTCAATGGTGTCCCCCACAGGTAGGGTAAGAGAGCCTGGCCTGTGCAGGGCTGTTAAAGCTTCTGGGGCAGGAGCAATACAGATGCTTTCAGCTGGGGTTGTATCAAGCACCTGAGAAAGATCTTCTGGTAGCACCATGCTGGAGCTACGCTAGTTCTGGCTGCTGTTGTTTCTCACTGTTCTTCAGCTGCATGAGTTGAGATGAAAGCATTCGTTATCTGATGCTTTCTCCAGTAGTTAATAAACTTAAAGGACGTTTTGATTCTCTGCCCCCCAGTATCGATTGCTGAGTGTGGAACGATTCCGAAGTCTTTGTGTAGTTCAGGATTTAAAGCCACGTGAATAAACTCCGGGTTTAATAAACAAAAGATGGATGAGATGGTTTGCTGTTTTTCTCTGCACGTTTGCCTAAGGCTTTCAGCTGTCCAGAAAAATGACAAACCACATCAAACATAACTAGTTATTGGTGGTAAGGTATTTTTTTAACATTTCAAGAAAGTTGCTACTAAGGTTTTTTTTCCTAGCTTCTGATACACTCTGTTGGCAAAAAAGAAAGTCCAGAAGATCCTGTTTGAAAGAGAGCTTAAGAAGTCTGTGATAATCATGAATTTACAAAATCCCTCAAGATAGAAGTGTTTCTATATTGATACTAATTGGACATGTATTAAAGGTAAATTTAATAATATTTTAGCACTGTCTCCTGTAGTGGGATTTTGACCTTTTCATTGCCTGTGTGAGCCTGAGATGTTATTTGAGGAAATTGCACATGAGACATAAGGAATGTCTGAGATAATTTACCAAATTCTGCAGGTCCTTTCTTGTGGACAAAAACTTCTAAAAGTTGGACTTGTTTAACTTATAGAGGAGCTCAAATTACAGTAGCTGTGCATGGTGTATGCCTTAACTCTCAGCTTGCTAACAGTTCAGAGATTGCTGGCTGCTCTGAAAGCTTAGGATATGGGTATGTGCATTTACAAACTCAGAGGGGTTAAGGAGGCTTGTAGTTAATCCAAAATACAAAAATGCTGCAGCAGCAGAATTGCTTCAAGCTCTTTTAAAAGTCCTTTCAAGTTAGGATGAAGTTGCTTTTGGTTTAATATAATGAATTCAGTAAAGCAAGAAGGCACTAGCTGTTCTGCTTGTTCCCACTCTCTGGTAAGTTGAGGGGGGCTTACAGGATTCTTGTTCACCTAAATAAAGTTTGACTTGCCTGTCGTGTGATAAATTCAAGTAGAATGCTTTCAAAGACGAGGAGCCAAGTGTCTGCAGCTTTTGTGCCTCCAGTAACTTGCAGGAAACTCTCCTGGACAGTTGATGGGAAAGGGTTTGGGGACAGTGGGTTTTCCCAGGGTGGTTGGTCTGTTTGAAAAAGAACAATCAGCTTTGGTTCGTACAGCTGGCTGTCAGTAGTTACTTGGTCTTGGGTCTTAATGATGGTTGCTGCCTATCAGCCTGCTGTCAGTAGTTTTGGCTGGCCTTCCTGGGGCATCCTCACTTCAGTCCGTGGTTTGGTCAGCTTTCCCTTTCCTGTCTGCACAGTGAAGAAAGAAAACCCTGCTGGCTCCTTTCACAGCGCTGCTGCTGCTCGGCAGCAAAGGCTCTCCAGGAGGTCGCAGGACAGGTGCTTGCAGGCTGGGTAACAGTGTCTGCTAGGCTCTTGAAAGGTTAGCCAGCCTCCTCCCAGACCTGTCACAGAGTTGGGGCTGATCTTGCAGCTCTTCATCTGCTATAATGCCAAAACGAGACTTGGAGCACAGCAATGCCATCTGCGCCTGGGGAAGGCTGCCACGACACGCATGCGGCAAGTGTTGGTCAAACTTCTGGTGGTGGTCAGTGGTAAACTAATGAGTAGAAGAAACTGCAGTGTATCTAGAAGCTTTGCTGTGTAATCAAGGAACAGTTTTCCATGTTTGCTGGCAGAGAAATGAGCAGAGGGATGTGTGTATCTGAAGTCTTGACTGTCCGTTCCAGCCCTTGTGGAGCTCTCCTGTTGCCTTTGCTCAGGAAGGGTTTCCATTTTCCAGAGATCATTAGTTTGCTTCAGCTAGCGATATGAGTCTTAGCTGTGTTTTGATGAAGACTGTCAAGGAGGTTATATACTTTTTATTTTATTTTGCATTTGTAAAAAATCCACAGGACGGTGCTGACTTCCATAGGAGATGCCAGGTGACAGGCACACTTCAGTTTGGACAAAGGCAGGCTGGCTGGACTGCAAAGTTTTCTGAAGCCTGCAAGGCTCTGCTGAAGGGCAAGCCCGGCATACTTCTGCAGGGATCTACACCGCCATGGCCCGTCTGGTGCAAGACTTCGGTGCTTCTGTGGGTGGGCCAGAAGCTAGACAGAACTGTGGGGAATCTGCAGTGCCTTAAGCAGCCGTTTACTGCCAGTGCCCTCAGTGTGATGCAGAAGGTTAGTCTGTCAGGAAATAACTCTGCGAGTTTGGAGGACAAGATTAAGCTTTATTACAAACAGCAGTGCTTCATGAGGAATAGCTGTTCAAATTCCTTCAAGTATTCTTTTTTAAAGGGCTGCAAACAAATTGTCTCTCATAAACCACCTGCATGCATAAAACACATTTTCTATTGCTAGCATCTCCCAGAGTTGAACTGCTGATTTAGCCCCGACAGTGCCCTGGGTACTTTGTTCTTCTGCTTAAAAAGCCTATCATTGATAGTTTTCCAAATGCTTCCATGTCTTTAATGTTTGTTCAAAATACCTATTGCATTGCTCCTGCAGGCAGAGAGGATACCAGCTGCATCAGGCAAGTTTCTGTTCTGTTGCCTCCTTTCCTACAGTCAGGAATGACCCATGTGCTTCCTGGGAGAAGCCTGAGGTTCATTTTCACTAGAAGACAGGGAAAGAGTGGTAAAGGGAAAAACAGAAGACAGATACGTAGTTCTGTCGCAAAGTCCTTTTCATAAACCTTCTTTTCCCTCTGAGAAAGTTAACTTATACATGGCATATGATTTAGGCTGAACTGCCGCGCCCCCCCCCCCCCCCCCCCCCTTTCCAACACTCAAGAACTTCTCTTTTAAAAGAAAAAGACAGGAAAATAAAATTTAAGCCCAACCTGTCAGCAAAGAGTAATGCATTCTGAAGCAAAGCCTCTGGGCTTTGAACCTGTGCCGCTTGACTCCCAAAATGCTGCTGGTGAGGTACTTCTCTGTTATAGCTATATAGTTATATTTTGAAATAGTCAGTGGATGCTTACCAGGTAGAAGGATTTAACTTACTAGCCATGGAGTGAAGGAGCAAGATTCTTCCAAGAAATTTCTGGAAATGTCCTGGAATTTCTGACCTGAAATCTGTGGTTCTGTCTGCAGTATCTGCTTTCCTCTTGCTAGTAAGTGTTGGGTGAATTTGAAGTGTTCCCCGTGCCAAGATGACCTAATTTTTTCAAGCAATAGCTGAGCTGCCTTTACTGCAGGGAGTGTTACAGCTTCTGTGTGAAGAAGTGTCTCCTTCATTGCTCTGGCTTTAACCCATCCTGTTTTGGGGTCTTTGCTACCTGATGTGTGAGAATACTTGTTTCTCCTTCAGGAACTGCTCCTACCTTCCCCACCAGTGACGTAACGTTGGCATGCATCGCTTCAAATGAGCTTATGCAGGTGGTGCATATGCTACAAGAGGAGCAGAGCTGCCCGCTCCCTGACAAAGATCAGTGGTACAGCAGGTCCTGTACTTGATGGGTGAGATTCCCTACAGTTCCTAAAACGTGGTGCTCTGATATGGAAACTGGGGAACAAGTGCGTTCAGAAGACATGCTGGCTGCCCTTCTGCGGAGTGCACAATAGCAGCTCCTTTTGCAGGACTGTCCTGACCTTGTTTATTTTGGAGTTGGGCACCATAAAATAGCTTGTTAATTGCTGCTCATTAGAATTATAATTAGGTGTTACCAGATGAGTTCTGTACTACTACAATTAAAAGGTTATAAAAAAAATGTGGTTTTTAATACTTCATAAATTGGTTAAAATTTAATTCAGAATACACTGATTGCAAGTTCTCTGTGTATGTGCATAATTATTAAAACCCGCAAGGATAAAACCGAAGCAGAGATCTCTCATAAAGAATGTACCAGTAAAAACAGCTGTGTCCTTTGCATTGAGCTGCTGGGGGAGGTTTGAGTGACACGGAATCCATGCACCAGCTGGAGGTCAAGCAACCAGGGATGTGAACTCCAGCACTGGGTCCCTTCAGTAAGCAAGGAAGGAGTCAGGGCTCTGGTCACTGTCTCGGGGTATATAAAGAGAATGAAAATCCCTGAGAGCAAGATAGAACTGAAACTGTTTGGAGTTTGCACATTGCTTTTCTGAAATGCAGGATGCCCTGTAGTAAGAAGAGCTCTTCAGCAAGTGACAGCAGATGCCTTGAGCCTTAGAAAATCCATTATATTCTGGGTCATATATTACCAGGTCAGGACTACCGTAGTTAGTGCAATGCATAGTGCTGTACTTGTGCAAGCATAGTCTGGTCATTCAAGTTGATTCAGAACGTGTGGAGGGGATAACTTTGTCCAGCTTTCCTGTAGCCAGACCAAAGCTTAGAAGTGGCACCAACACGGTGTTGTGTACTCTAGCTAATTCAGTAAAACTGCTTCCCTGTTCATGCCTGGTTCAGGTTCACTTTAACTAATGGGCTGGGCATACATCTAGAAGTGATGGACATAAAGCTGTGGTCTCTGAGCAAATGAGCTTTCAGAGTGTACATCATCAAAACTGCTTTGCATTAGTCTGCAGGTAAGAAAAAGCTTGGACATCTGGTGGTATTGCATATCCAAAAGTAAATACTTGAAACTTGGACCATGTTCCTCATGAATTGCTAAAGGCCTTACAGCCATTGCTTATTGGCAGCGGAGGAGCTGCTCTGTGCTGCTGTTAATTTGATGTGTCTGGGTTTGACAAATAGGGTGCTGCATCTCATGTTGTTAGCCCCACACCAGCATCAGCCATAGGGGGGAACAGGGGCTGGTTTTTTCCTGTATTTAACTAGGTCCTGCTTAAGCTTTCTTTTGTTTTGCGTCGAGTTAGGTAACATCTTTCCCCTTTAAGATTGGGTCTGTTTTTCTGCTGGAAGCTTTCTGCCTTCAGGATTTCACGTTCTGGCAACTAACAAAATGAAAATAGCTTTCCTCCTAAGTACTGTAAAATGTACATTGAATCTGATTTCAGTGGCTCCAGGCATGCATTTCAGCACACTAATGTACAAATGGATTGAAAAAACAGCTAGCAGAAATTTTCTTTTTTTAGGTTTTACTGAATGCTGTCCCAAGAAGCTGCACATTATGTAGTATCCTCTTTATGTTTTACTCAAGGTCATGTAAAGGTGATGGCCTGGAAGGAAAGAGTGGATAATTTCAATAGTAAAGCTGCAAAGTTGCTGCATATGACATATGGGATGTCTTATTTTTCAAAGGTCTTTCCATCTGCTATTGGCAGAAGTCTCCATTACAAAAGGGCAGTTTTGTGTGAGGAACATAATTATTATATTTTTTTAGGTTGATCCTTTATTAGCATTCAGGTTTATCTTGACTCAGACCATTACCATGGGACCATTCCCCCGGTGAAGAGAATGCATAGAAGTTGTAAGATCTAACTGAGATACAGGGGAAATGCTCCCAGAGTTTGGGGAGGAAGGAATTTTTAAGATTGAATTATAAAAATCAAGAGCAAGCTATCATCTTGTGGAAGCAGAAGTGTTATGGTGGTAATTTTTGTTTGTTTTCCTTTGAATACCTTACTTAAGGTTGAACCGCAGAACTTGAAGCTTCTAGAGCCACAAGACGTCATGGAGGAGAATTACTTTGAAGGGTGGAGAATATCCCCTATCTGTATGTGCCATGTTGAATGTAAGGACTGATCTCTCCTGTTGCCTCTCGAGTGTAGAAATGCCAAAGCCATTGGAGGTACTACACAGCTGCCACACACTCAGTACCCTTGGCTAGGAAAGCATGCCTTTTCTAGTAACCAACAAATTATTGGATATTGAAAGCAAAACCCCTCATACATTTAGCATGGATTTTATGGTGGATGAGGGTCCCTGGGGAGGTACAGGATCACTCAGAGTGCAAGGAGCAGTGAAGTTGTGCAAGGGGTGGTGATGTGCCCAACTTACCTGAGAGTTTATTTCTGTTTGTATGTTATTTCTGTTGTTTATTTCTGTTGTATGTTTTGGATTTCCTTCTGAGGGTGGGAGAGGCAATCATTACAGATTCATTAAAACCTGCAGAATATTTTTAGGCTGCCACCTTTTCTCATCTTTGTAATCTGAGGCAGATAAAGTTGCATATCCTTGAGAAGCTGGCAGGCAGCACGGATCCGCAGCCACATGGAGTCTTCCTATCTGCTGCCTCTAAATTTTTAGCACTTGCGTGTGGTTCACACATGTGAGTTTGCTTGCAGAACGTGTGCATGAAAACGTGAGTGTGGAAATAGGTTTTGGCCTGTTTGACTCTGTGGAGTCCTGGGATTTGCTTTGTGGCATGGAAGATGGAAGATGGCTGGTCTGTCCAGAAAGTGTTGGATTTCACTACAGCCTTGATGCAGCTGTTATCTTGGTCCCTCTAGCCAGGAAGTTAGTAGGAAACTACTGCTTTGATCTGCCAAACAAAGATGACTTGTAAAATATATTAATTGATTTTCTTCCATCAAACTGTTTTGAACATACAGCCTCAGATCTGAGTGAGACAAAATCTGATGCATAGATGTTTTGTGTGTTTTACTGTTAAAGAACGTGATGCAAGAAACCTGAATTTAATTTTTTAGCCTGAAGTACTACTGAAGGAAAGAAATTGTATTTTTGGACTGAGTCAGAGTTAAGACTGACTTTGCCACCATTAATTCAGGATTTCTTAATTTACAGACCTGTGGTTTCTTCATCTTCGGTAAGCATTATGTTACACCTAGGGCTTGATTTTTATTCACATCTCTTTAATATTGCTTGGGTACTATGTAGTATATGCTACCTCAGAGGGTGTTTTCTTCTGCAAAAGCAAAGCTAGGGGGCTTAGTAGAAGGAGAAAAAAGGAATAATCATAAATTTAGCATCTTATTACAATAAGCTTGATTGCATCTTTGTTTCTTTATAGGTTACAGAAACAGTTTTCATTTTTCATACAGAAGGCAATTGCATGAAACTTGTGCTTTCATAGTTCCTGCTTATTAGTTGTGAAGGGAATTTCTGGGTGCTGTCTTCCATGGTAACAGCTAAGTGCCTCCAGAAGCAGAGGACTGCAGGATACTTGGGCGTTCTGCATGGAGAGAATTCAGTTTAATAAATGTAATAAGCCCATTTACCCTACCAGGCTACGTTAACTACCTGCATATAAACTGAGCACACATAATGTTTGGGCAAAGGTTACGGAAGCAGTTTGTAGGAAAGGCTAGTTCCAGAGCACACCAAAGCAGCAGCTATTCTTATTTTAGCCCTCAGTAGCACACACAATAATGGGGTTCAAGCAGTATCTGTGGTTGAGACAGTAATAACAACTACGATGTAATGAACTTCAAAACCCCTTAGGAGAGAATAATTCCGAAATCTAGCATTGAAAATGTTCATAGTTTCACAAGAAGAGAATTACAGAAAGTTTAATTGGATATATATAAACCCTCCAGTAAGGCATAAGTTGTCTGCTAAATGGTGGTGTTCGGCAGAAGCCAGCCCCGTGGCAGCCTGCTGCTGTCTTCTCCTGCCCGGTGTTTGAGGTGGCTGACACGGGCTGGCTGGGGCTGGGATCCCGTCTGATGTAGTGGTGCTGCTCCGGCACTGGCAGTGACCACGTCTAGGAAGGATGGCAGCCAAGATGCGTTTGTGTGAGCTTGTCACTTCATGCATGCTTGGTGGACCTGTGGAGAAGGATTATCGTCTCTGTTAGCAGGATCAAAGCAGTCGGTCCTTTTTACTCGACTGCTGCATGTGAGAGCAGCTGTGAGACGGTGGGTGGAGGTTTTGTCGCCAGCGTGTGCATGCTTTCCAGAGCCCAACTTGAAATAGCTCCAGACACAAATAGTGGCTCAGCATTGTTTAATCACACGTGTTTGTGAAGCTGCTGCTGAGTCAGAGTTGTTTGTAGGATCCTCACGTATGTCTTCATGAGTGGTCATGACTGTGGTGTGCATCGTGCATGGTAGAGTGCAGTCACTGAGCTCTGAGGGGCCAAGAAGAAGATGAGAATGTTGAGAATGACACTGAACTTGAGAAAGGATATCTTAAAAGAAAGTGAACAAGTTACTCAAAGCATCCCTAAAATTAAAATGGGAGAAAGTAAGTGTAGAAGAGAAAAAGGGTGGTGGGGTGGGGTGTGAACCAATTCCTTGATGTGGTTTCAAACCAACAGCAGAATATAAGCGAGCCGACTGGGAAAAGCAGTTGAATTAGCAAGGCTGGGAGTAATTCATGCCAGCTAGATGGCAGGTTTGAGAAGCTGTATGAGATGAAATCTTGGAAACCAAACTCACAGGTATTAGTAGTAGAGTGTACAAAGTATAACAAGTATAGAAGGAAAACTGAAAGATCCAAGGTGGGTTTTGAAGAACTAACAACTCCACATAGAAGACAGATAATTTAGGCAAATAGTTGACATTGTCTTGTGTGGAAATTGGGCTTGCTGGATGATGGAAAGTTAAAGATGGCAATTAAGGAAGAGAAGGGCACTGACAAAAAGAGAAGTTATTACTTTACGTAAGTTTTTTAACTGCTAAAAATGTTATGGAAGACTTGATACTAGTATTGTGCCCAGTCTTTCTAAATATAAAAGATAAGCAAATTTCAGAAATTGAGGTCTTGGCTTATTCCAGATCTACTTTTGCCATTAATCTGAAAAGCATTAAGTGAGCAGACCCCGATAGTGTGCTGTGTTATATAAAACGTAACAACTTCCAGTAAAATTAAGGGATTTTCATTAAAAAGATCTGCTTTTTTTGGAAGAAGGTTCTTTATATACCTTGTACTCTGGTTGAAGCGAAAACTACTGAGAAAATAACAGAATACCTGTGTAGTGTGCTTGCATGGCAAGGTTTTGGTAGCGGGGGGTGGGGGGGGCTGCAGGGGTGGCTTCTGTGAGAAGGTGCCAGAAGCTTCCCCCGTGCCCGATGGAGCCGATGCCAGCCGCTCCGAGATGGACCCGCCGCTGGCCGAGGCCGAGCCCACCAGCAACAGTGGCGGTGCCTCGGGGACAGCGCGGTGAGGAGGGGGGAAACGTGCGACAACGGCAGCTGGAGAGAGGAGCGAGGCTGTGTGAGACACCAGCCCTGCAGACAGCAGGGCCAGCGCAGGGGGCCGGGGGGCTCCGGGCGCCGGAGCAGAGATTCCCCCCAGCCCGTGGCGCAGCCCCCGGCCGGGCCGGCTGTGCCCCTCGGCGGTTCACGGTGGGGCAGATCCCCGCTGCAGCCGGGGGGGACCCCACGCCGGAGCAGGGGGTGCCCGAAGGAGGCTGTGACCCCGTGGGCAGCCCGCGCTGGGGCAGGGTCCGGGCAGGGCCTGTGGCCCCGGGGGGGACCCCGGCTGGAGCAGCCTGTGCCTGAGGGACGGCACCCCTGGGGGGGACCCTGGCTGGGGCAGGGGGACAGTGTGAGGGGGAAGGAGCGGCAGAGACAGCGCGTGAGGGACTGGCCGTAACCCCCTTCCCCGTTCCCCTGCGCTGCTCAGGGGGAGAAGGGAGAGAAATCGGGAATTAAGCGAAGCCTGGGAAGAAGGGAGGGGTGGGGGAAGGTGTTCTTGATTTTAGTTCTCCTTATCCTATTCTGATTTGATTGGTAAGAAATTAAACCAGTTTCCCTAAGTTGAGTCTGTTTTGCCCAAGACTGTAATTGCTGAGTGATCTCCCTGTCCTTATCTTGACCTATGAACCTTTCATTCTGTCCCCCATCTGATTGAGGAGAGGATCAATAGAGCATTTTTGGTGAGCACCTGACATTCAGCCAGGGTCAGACCAGCGCAGATCATGTTCTCATAGCATCCAACTTTCATGGATTCAGCAAAGAAAACTGTTCTAGCAGTTGCTTGAAATGTCCGAGCCAGAGAATGGGCTTTCAGTTTGTTCAGATCCCAGGAGATGTCTGAAAAATTTCTACACTGGGTCTGCTAACAAAGCTGAGTAGACACGTGGATAGAGCAAATGCATTCTTCTAAAGAAGAAACTGATCTAGTTTTGAATTAGGATTGATTTAGGATTTAGTTTGTTTTAAGGCCAGTAGACACCATGCAGATCCTTGAAGGAGAGGAAAGACAGATTATCCCACATCTGATTGATCAGTTGCGTTCTTGCTGTTTTGATTAAAGTTAGGTTTGGTGCTCAGTGGATCTTATATCTGTTCTGCTTTGCCTGTTCTGTCAGGGTGAGATGCAGAACCACCGTGTTTGGCATTGGTGGAGCCAGATGCAGGAATAAAAGTACCACAGCTGTACAGTAAATAGCAGTCAAATGCAGTGAGTTGTAAGCAGCAAGCCCAGAAGGACCATGTTTCTCAGCTCTCCCTCTCTTTAGTTTAAAACCTTCTGTTCTATATCCTGGATGTGCTGAACTCGATGCCAAGGAGTTTGGGTTTATAGAGGAGAGGACCTGGTACCTTGGGATTTTAATCTTTACACCATTTTCCATTGTACTGAATGCAAGACTGTAAAGGCATGGTCATTTGTGTTAAGAATGTATTGTCATGTGTATAGTAATTTGTAGAAAAAGCACAGGAATTCTTGCTTTGTGGAAGCAGCTGACTCATGAGCACGTTCTTCCGCATTAGTGGAGTTTGCTGATAGCTAAGAAATAGCTGATTTTTTTTAGGATGTTTTTACTGCCCTGGATCTTTAATTCATGCATCTGGTTGCACTGCTGGGCCTATTCTGTAAATGTAAAAGATCTGTGTTGAACGGGCGATATGCAATAGTTCACTTCTTTTAAGGAGACTTTACAGCAGACATTAAGAGCGTATATGCTCTGGTAGGGTGATCTACAGCGATCTGTATTTAGTGCTCCCTGTGAATGATGGCTGGGCTTGTGAGGCTAAAGGCTGATCTATATTTTAAGTGGATGTTTTGACTTATCACTGTAGTTATTTAATGGGGCCCTTCATAATCCTTGTTCCAGTGGAAAAAATCCTCCTTTTTATTTAGGATTGTCTGCAGGCAATGACACCTTCAGAAATTAATATCTTCAGAAGCAAATGTATCCAATAAGGCTGACAGGAGTATCCCAGGCTGTGCTTGCATCCTGCTTAAAAGCTTCTCTCTCTGCTTCTCTCTTTGGGTCAAGGTATGACTATGCATTCAGGATCACAAAGATCTATGGCTAGGCCAGCTTGTTGCTGAAGTCTTCACGCTTGTTTTTTTGTTGTTGTTTTTTTTTTTCCCCCAGTGCTTTGCTGAAATAAAGATGATCTTTTGAAGTGCTTTTGAGTTGTTCTTGCTGTTGTATGTATTTCCCCATACCAATCTGCCTCTGTTCAGGGTTGTTTTTTCTTTCCCTAGATTATAAGATATTTTGGGGTGTTTTGTTTTTTTTCCCCACCCCTTTTTTAATTTCCATCAAAAGAGATGATGAAACATTTTCCCGCTGGGGTCTGTTCTCTCTTTTTAAGAGTTTACTGAGAATACTCAACATAGACTTTTTTGCTCCGTCTCGTTCTATTACTCACAGTTATATGCCTGTGGCTAATTATACTCCTCCACTCCTTTCTTGGTGTTTGTATCCTTCATGTGCTTACAGATGGTTATCAAATCTCCATCTTGCTTAGCCAGTCTGTCTAGCGCTTGCGACTTGACAAAGATTTTTATCCTTCCTGGTTCCTGAATTGCTTTGTTCATCCCTTCTCTCCAGATGGTTTTAAGCGTCTTCAAACTGATGCTGTAGGCCTGCTCACACCCAAGTCCTGGAGGTGATGCCTTTGCTCATGTAGCAGTCTCTTTAGCTTTTGGCCTTTTTATTGTATTGCAAGTTCATATAAAGTTCTTCCCTGGATCTGTGCTAGTGTTGCCATCTTCATATATCTCCCCACTGAATCTTTCTAATACGTTCCCTGCATGTGGGAGTTTGCAGTGAAATGAGACTCATATTGTCTTTTTTGGCCATATTGCTGTACTCCCCAAGTCTCTTTATATTATATTTCTAGCAGAAAAGCACAGGGAAACCTATGCTAAAAGAATACTAATGTAGTGAAGTGAAACATTCAAAAGTCATTAACTTGTATGTAACTGTGCTTCTACAACTTTTAATGTGTGCAGTATGATGATCTTGAATTATATGGTGCTTCATGGTTTTCCTCTCCTCCTTCAGAGCGCAGATGAGGCGTTATATACAGAGTGAAGCAGTTGAGCTGTAGCCAATTACTGTTCTCATTTTTAATAGAATAAATAGCTGCCTCGTTGCTCTGTGTGGCATGTGCCCCCTTCTTGCTCGGTCAGTTCTTTATTACCGTCATTTGTGTGACACCCCCATAGTCTGGTGCTGACTGGGTCCCTCTGAAGCACGTGGTTCCGTTCAGGGTTTTTTGTGTAAAATAAAAAGTTGTGGGTAGATGTCCAGAAGGAAAATTAGTTTTTACTGTGTTGTGTTTGTGGTAGAGTTGGCAGAAGCTGGTGAAGTTTTAGCTCCTTCTTTACTATTGTCTGGGTGGTGTCCAGTCAGTATCTTCTGACCTGCATCGTTGAACTTATGCTGAGAACGTTTAAGAAGTTTCTGCCTTGAAAAGCAAACACAATTGTTTCAGGTTCCTGTATGAAAAGATTCTATCATGTCTTCAGGTCAGATAAGGACATTGCTTATGCACTGGAGTTACCTTCCTGCCCGTTAAGTTTCTAGAGAGTCTTTTAACTGTGTTTCACAGCAAATGCAGTATTGGTAGTCACACACACACACAACTGAACCTGGCAGTTCTGTGGATGTACAGGGGCTCCTGGAGGAAATGTTTTTGTGCTGACTTGTTAGATACTTCGGGTTGCAAAGTAGCTTAGACTTAAAAAGGGAATTTTAGTGCAGTATTTTTGTCCTGGTTTGGAATGGGCAGATTTACATTGGGGATGCTTTTCTTCACCATGCCATTTATGGCTAGTGACCCATGTGACACTTGTTTCAGTTTAGTTTAGCTTCCAGAAGAGTTCATAGAGGACATAAGCTATTCAGTGCTGGTTTGAAATTTCTCTTGGCTCTTTAAAGTTGACTGCTTTTTCTAATCTCTTTGCTGTCTCCTGTGGGACATACTCATTGCCAGAATTTCCTAGTACCATATGAGCTGTTGGTATTCTTGGCTCTGTTTTAAATGAGTCCAGCTTTTTTTGCTTGTTTGAAAGACTCAAGCCATGGAAGTTTCAAAAATGTTCTCAAGACTGCCTCTTTTCCATCCACCTGCCCCATGGCAAAATCAGTTATATTTAAGTGAAATTTGCTACTATTATTGTTTTGTGTGTGTGTGCGCTTTCCCACTTCCTAGTTTTCTGCCAAACTAGCACTCAGTAGTTCTAACATCAAGTTTGGAGCAGAGGCAGGAGGTTAGCTTGCTAAACTCAAAGCTGTTTTGACAAAGCCATCTGGAGTGCTTAGCCTCAGCCGCCTTTTGGATTGGGTGGTCTAGAGTTTGTAATATTGCCAGGACCAGATGCAGATGTAGCAATGAGAATGTACGCGTGTTTTTGAAAAAACACCTTCTACAGTGTCTGGGCTCCCAAGTGCAATGTTAGCTGTGAGATGCTAGCCAAAGCAGTGAGGTTAAAGGAGGCCTTCAAATGAAGGGACTTGAGGTCATCTGGTGCACAGGAGGTAATTCCAGAGGCAAGAGAGCAGCCTGAAGATGTATGAGATTGTTGGGCCAAGACACACAAAGTGTCTGAAGAGCATCAGTTGGTTGGTTGCTGTTGGACTTGATTTTAC
Organism: Falco punctatus; assembly: GCF_963210335.1. Lineage (NCBI taxonomy): Eukaryota > Metazoa > Chordata > Aves > Falconiformes > Falconidae > Falco > Falco punctatus. The sequence goes on along the minus strand of NC_137591.1, from coordinate 12,876,709 downwards.
CAAATCATAGAATCATTTAGGTTGGTAAAGACCTTTAAGACTGAGTCCGGCCATTAACCTAGCACTGCTAATTCCACCACTAAACCATGTCCCTAAGTGCCACATCTACAAGTCAAAGCAGTACTGCCTCTGTATCTGTTTAGCTTATCCCCAAAATCTACCAATGTTATTTGGCTTATAGCTACTTTCTGTCTTAGCTGTCTTTCTGCCCCAGCAAAAAGAAGCCTTTAGCATTGGTTTGCATTGGCTGTTCAAAGCTGTCAGAGTAACACTGGTCTGCTGAGGGTTAACTTGGTTTCAGCTAACACCCTGTCACCTTGCTTTGAATATTGGGTTGTCTTGCTGGGGGAGAGCACTTCGCTTCTAAACATGGGAGAGCTGAACCACTGGGAGAGGCTTTCTCATATTTTCATTTTCATAGGAGAATGGCAGCTACTGAGATGTATAAAATTTTAAACCGTTCCAATTTAAAGGGCTTTAAATATTGAATGCAGTCAATTTTTCTATAGGCAGAGCAACCATGGAAAGAGAAGTGGCAAAGTTTGGTCTTGTTAAGGGCCAAAGGTGCTCTATTAACTTTCGAGGGACAGACAGCAGTGTTGTGTAAGAAAATCTGGCTTTTCTACCAGATGGTAAATTATTATAGAGCACTAAACAGTTGCAAAAAGATCAAGTCTATAAAGCATCTGGTAGGGTAACTGACAATTCATCAGTTTTGCATGATGCACGTTGTATGCATCTCATGGGCTTGAGAGGAAAGTTATAAATCTGTCAAGCTTGAAACTGGAGAGAAGCTTGATCATATTTGCTGCAGTAAGAGGGAAATCAAGAGACAGGCCTATTCTTCAGCTGAGGTTTTTGTGTTGCTGAGAGTTACTCCCAAATGAGGTCTGCAGAGGTGCCATTCACATGACTTCTGGGCGCTCTGCACTCAAGGATCTGGTGATCTACAGGCTTGTCAGCCTGACCTCGGTGCCAAGGAAGATTACAGAGGAGATCATCTCGATTGCCATCACGCAGCACGTGCAGGACAACCTGGGGATCAGGCCCAGGTCCTGCCTGACTAACCTGATCTCCTCCTGTGGCAAGGTGACCCACTTAGTGGATGAGGGAAAGGCTGAGGATGTTGTCTGCCTAGACTTTAGTAGTCTTTGACACTGTTTCCTACAGCATTCTCCTGGAGAAACTGGCTGCTCGTGGCTCGGATGGGTGTACTCTTTGATGGATAAAAAACCGGCTGCACAGCCGAGCCCAAAGGTGGTGGTGAATGGAGTCACGTCCAGCTGGTGGCCGGTCACAAGTGGTGTTCCCCAGGGCTCAGGGTTGGGGCCGGTCCTGTTTAATGTCTTTATCAACCAAAACCATGTAGATATGGTGCCTAGGGGCATGGTTTAGTGGTGGACTTGGCAGTGCCAGGTTGATGGTTGGACTGTATGATCTTAAAGGTCTTTTCCAACCTAAACAATTCTATGGTTCTAAAATACACCATTAAATCAGGCACTTTGTTGTTAATGGAAGTGAACGAAAGAGGAAAAGCGCTCTGAAAGCTGTTCATCCCCAACTTGGTCTGGTATATACCTAAGATGTTTTCAGCACCACCTGTAAAACTCACACGCTGTCCTAATCTAAGAGCGTTTGACACACATCATTAGTTTTGACACAGTAATTTCAGCCCTGGGTGCTTTCCCTGCCCATGCCCCCCCCCCCCCCCCCCCCAGAAGAGCAGCCCCTTCAGATTCTGACTGCTGTTGAGCCAGATGTAATGCTGCCTAAAGTGTGCTTCATTGGCTTTGCTTCTCCAGGCTGCACAAATTAGCACCGTACACGCAGAATTTAGAAACATAATCTTCACTCTTAATCCAGGCGCTTCTTCCCATTCCCGTGTGGGCTGTATCTGGAGAGCTGGCTAACACCGGACAAACTGCGTGGGGACTGAATGGAGTTTCCCCGTTGGAATAGAGCTTATGCAGCTGTAAAGATACAGCTATCTGTCTCTGTCTCTGCGGTGTAAGACATGTTAATGGTGCTTTTAGTAATTCTTTGGCAAGAGATGAATGAGGATGTGGAGGTTGGAGAGTAACAAAGAGAACTGAGTGTGTGGCTGGTATGAGGAGCCTCTTCTGCACTATTCAGAATCTTACTGCTGAGCTTACTTGGATTTATGCTTTCTTACTGAGATAATAAAAGCAGGATGAGACTATCAGTATTCTCTCTGCATCTAGGGTAGAACCAAGTTATTTTGTAAACTATTTTCAGATGTCTTGGCTGTAGATGCTGCATAAATAAAGATTTCTCTGTGTTGTGTGATATTGTAACATGTGAAAAGATTTACTGTGCAAATACAGTAACAGAATGGAGAAGAACTATGATCTGCTGTTTGTTAGTACGATGTGATGTAAATATTTGCCCAGGTAGATTCTCTTGAGATTTCTTGTGGGTTTCCCTCGGTACTGTCCTTGCTGGCATTCTTTGAGCACTATGTTTTTGTCAGAAGTAAATGTGTTCATAAGGTGATACTTCCATCAAAAGCTCAGCAATTCTCAATAAATAATAATAAAAAAGGATACTTCCTCTTCCAAAACCCCAGCAAAATGCAAAAAATACCTTTTTTTTCAAGAGCAGTCTTGAACGTGTTTTTGAAATGTCTGCCAGCACAGATGAGAGTGGTGGCTTGTGCCACATACAGCCTGTGCGCTTGCAGATACTTGGCTTCAAGGGTACTCATAGTGTCCACTTGGGCTGGCACCTGCCAGCGTGAGATTTTTTCAGTAGTGATGCTGTGTTGGCAACTTCTGGTAACTCTTGCAGCTTAGTGAAGGAGAACCTTTTTAACAGATTTTGATGAGTGCTGAGCTTGCGCTGAGATGCCCAGCACTGAAAGAGTGAGCTCCTGTCCCTGCTGAAAGTTGTCACTTGGAGGGATTGGGGCTTGCTCACTCCTTCAAAATCTGTCTAACAGGCAGACCTTGGACCGTCAGGAGAAAGTAAAATGAGTATATTCTCATGAAAAGAGAAAGGAGACAGATAAGCAGAAATTGCATTCTTTTTAAATAGCTGCCTTTTTGGGTTTGGTTTCAAGGAATTTTCTGTATTTCTATATCCAAGCAGATGCCTAAGTTAAGCCAATTTCCAAGATAATTCGCTTTGTTTTGGAGAAGGAATATCCAATCCTCAGTTCTTTCAGACGGTCTTCTTTAAGACCTCTCCTTTTTTGGGAAGTTGAAGCTTAGGTGTTTGCTTTGGGTAAAGCGTCTCTTTATAGAAATTTCTTACTAACCTTCTGCTGTGACTGGTAGCCCAGTGAACTGACAGCTGATGCAGTTCAGCTTCTGTTTCATCTGCATGGACCCGTCGAGACTTGCCTGGTGTACACCAGCTCAGCTGGATGGGCAGAGCTACGCTTAACGTGTAGTTGATTGCAAACCACCCTACATACGCAATCAAACACGTCTCTCTTGAGAGTTGGATGAGGAAGAGCTACATGAGTTTAAGACTGCTTCTTGTAACGTGCAACTTCAGAACTATTTGTTATTAATAAGAACAACTAAAGGATGTATTGATAGGCCATAATAGAGACTAGACATGAACATAAACTTGAAGATAGGCATGCATTTATGCCTCATGACCCTTGAAATCAGATTATTGGATTAGGGGACATCAATATGGAGCTTTACTGCTCAAGCAGGAAAAATAGTTAATTTCACTTTAAAAGTAACTAACTATTTCTTTACAATGTAGTTTAGTACTGTGAAGTTAAACTGTATGTCATATTTAATCATTTTCCTTTTCTTCCTCTCTTGGTTTGCAGGAGTAAGTCTGTGTCTGTTACACTGGATGTACTGACCACTTGCCTCTGACTGAAGAGAACTTGCTCTACTTTGGAATATGGTGCCTAACTTCTGTGTCCCAGTACTCACTGTGCCAGCAGCCATCCTCTGCTGCTTGATGCTGCCTTTAGCAGGAGCAGACAGTAAGTAACGTTCAGTTTTGGAAAGCTTGAATACCTTGAAAAATATCTTTCCACAAATATTAAACCTTCTTGGTTTGTACAGGAAACACTGAGGATGAGGGGATAACACCCTCAACTCCCCAGTCTCTACAGTATGTATGTGAAGGGGCACAAGTAGAACTAAAAAGACTGACAAAATCTATTCAAACACAGGAAGAGTTTCTGTAGTAGCTGCAACATCAAAACCTGACAATTTGATTTTTAACATCTACTGATGAGTAAAGAAAATTGGGGGCGGAGGAAGAGAGAAGTAATGGGGTCACAGTAATCCCTGTTACTTAATTTTCCTTGTTCTTTTACCAGCTCTCGTAATTGCTGTAGTACTGAGGCATCTCCTCCTGAGTCAGTAGGTGATTGAGAGCTGTTGGGGAGAGGATGTCATTTTTTACCTTCTGGTATAGCTCTCCTACACCTGTATTTCAGCAGAATTAGAGTTGAATGTTTCCTTGTGGTTGTACTTTAAGTTGTTGTGTCCGTGCCTGTTGTCCTGATAGTCTTACAGTGCTGCTGTGACTGACTGATTAGTCCCATCCAAGCCAAGAAGAAAGCTGTGCACAAAACGCTGTTGTGGACAGGCAACAGGAGAGAATTTTGGCTGATGGTGGGCTACTGAAAATACCTTAAAGTAGGAATTTCCCATTGAATAAGTTAAGCAGAGTGCAGGACATCTTGTGGGTTCTTCGCTTAGTTTTGGTCTTCATAACTCACGTATTCGCTAGGCTATCCCCAAGTATTTGTGCAGTCCCCTTCCCCTTGGTTTTTTTTAAACCAGTAACCAGTTTTTCAGTGTCAAAACATTTGCACATTTGTTGCAGACACTGGCAGTTGTGAATACATGCCTTAGAAAGAGCCCAGGACTCCTGGGATGCTTCAGTCGGAGCAGAGAGGTGACTGTGATGCACCTCCTGAGCTGCCACCAGCCATCTGCTTCTCACTCCAGCTTTAGTCACCAGGCTTATAATTAAGATGTAATTTTGTGAAAGTTGAAAGAGATATTGATTCATGTTGGTAGGAGCCTGGCTGAATGGAGAAAACAGGCTGGGGGGTCCTAAATGTCCTTGATTGAACAGGAAGGAGTAAATTTAGAGAAGCTGGAGAGAAGAGTGAAAGGGGGATGTGAAGAAAGAAACAAATACATTGTTTTTGTCATCACTAGGGGTGACTTGCACAGGCAGCAGATTAGCATGTGGTCTGTACACAGTCTGAGCTGCCCAGTTAAACTGGGGGCAGCAGCTGTCTCCTTCCTCAGCTTTCTTCCCTGGCTGCTGGTGCTGCTGAAATCTGCTTATTCAGATCACTTCATGTCTACACATTGTAGCCCAGTGCGGAGTCTGGCACAGAGAAGTGTATGTTTAATGTGCTGAGGTGTATAAAAATTCCCCAAGGTTAATTATCTTTATCCTAGCCTCTGCAAAGGAGAGAGGCATCACTTTATCAGGTATGTAGAAACTGGTGGAGCTTGAGATGTCCTAGGACAGTTCTTCACTGGAGGATAACTTGCAATAGACATGGTTTGATAATTCTGTGGAATACTTCCACATGCTTAAATTTAACAAAATTGGCTTTGTTTCACAGGCCTATACCCAAATACTGGTGTCTCAGATATGGAATGCTTCTGTGTTGAGAAGCAAGCCTGTCTCTGTGTATGCCTTTTTCTCTGGCGCAGCCTGACTCTGAATTACTTTTTCCTAATCTGGAAGGCAGATCTGGAGGACAACGACCTTTTAACTGCCACAGCCACCATGGATTAACTGAGGGTTTCATAGGCTGGAAAGTGTTGCTCTGTGTATTTTAGCAACTTACAGCTCTTCTGTTATCTTACCCACTGAACCTTGCCACTGACTGTCAGTGGCAGGGAGCTGTGTGAAGGGGCCTGCTCTGCGCCTCCGCAGGGGGGGAAAAATCAGCCCCAAACCCTGCATATTTCATGTCCTGCCATCAGTGATGCAGACGGGCAAGATACAGTGGTGAATATGACACTGGGGAGTCCTGGTTCAGGACAGCAGTGAGGGGCAAGGCAAAGCTATGATAATACATGCACACTGAAGCTTCCTGTAAAAGCTAGAGAGGGATGCTGTGAAAAGAGCGTCCCGTACGTACCCTCTTTGGTTTTTTGGTCCCCTAAGCATCCTGTTGGCTCTAGTCAAAGACCATTTATTTACATGGATTCTGATGTAATACAGCTGTTCCAGAGATCTCACCGTGATTCTTCCTGCCCGTTGCAGTGCTGCTTTAATGCAGTGGAGGGATGGGTGGGCTCTGTACCTGCAAAGCATTCCTGCATTTTCCCAAATAAAAGCAATGTGATAATGGGAGCGGGGTTATCCCTGGAATTCCTGGAGTCAGTCCCCAAAATTGCTTTTTATAGGAACAGTATGGATCGAGGGCAGGGAAGGAAGGCAAGGGATGGACTGTACTGCATCCCTGGCAGCCGGCTGCCCTGTGGCTTGTGACTGGGTGCTTGGGGAGCACCCACAAGCGGGGCTTCCCTACCTTCCCTGCCTGTGCTTTGGAGCTGCTGTTGTCGCACACATTCAGCATGACTGCTGTAGCTTCCTGACAATTAGACAGCTGGCAGATAGCTAGATGTTAATGCCTGAGATAAACCAGATTGAATATGTATCGCCTAGCGGAATTAGCGCCGGGCGTGTGCCGCGATGCTTCTCCGGAATTGAGTTCACAGGAGCTGTGGATAATGTCAGTGCTGAGGAATTGAAGGGGCATCCAAAGGTTAAACATGTGGCAGTATGTCAGAAAAAGAAAGGCTCACTGGGTGCTCTCCTGCCAGCAGGATGGGAGCAGTGGTTTCCTGGGTGCTCTGGTGAGGTGCTGGGAGGAGAAGGTGAGTGGGAAGGGGCACGTGCGTGTGAACAGTGGATACAGAATTGCTAATTTGGCAGAAAGCACTTTCAAATCCTCCCCGGCTTTTACAGACTGCGGTAAGAAATTATTAAATTTTCTCTGTGATCTACTGTGTTTCTGTCAGGGTGACCCTAATTCCATTAGAGCAGCTCAGAGCTGATTCAGGATGGCTGTTTTTACACTTTCTCCCTCAGCTTGCTTGTAGGTTTTTTTAAATGCGCTCTGTGCTTCCCTGTCTGTCAGCTTTTGATTGTGCATGGGAAAAATGGCTTTGCAGATTTCATTTAATGTTCAGTTCAATTGTCAACTAAAAGATGCTCTTTTCCAGCTTTTGGAAATATGTCATTTACTCTAATAAAAGAAAAAACAAAAATCCCCTCTCAAAGCAAAATGCAGAGAAAACAGGAAAAAAAACCCCAATACTGTCATCAGAAATCATCAGCAACATGTTTTGTTGTTGGCTTGTTTTTTTAAAAATTAGGCTTTGTTTTTGATGTCCTGGACACAGCTTCCATTAGCCAAAGGAAGAGAGCAGGTGACCCATCCAAAGTCTTTCCTAACCAAAATACATCTTGGTTTGTCTTGCGCAGAATTTCAAAGGGTTTAAGGAAGCAAACTACTTCAAAAGTGACCTTGTAGAAGGAAGGAACTAAGGCAGTATTAGGCCAACTACCTGTGAAGTGATAAGTGGTAAACAAACAATTTGCACCTTTTGATTTCTGAAGATAGAGCAAACTTGGCTTTTGTTGCAGCAGGTGGGGAAGCTTGCAGCAGTGAGCTGGGACTGGTGGAGGCAGGTCTCTGGCTCTCACCACCTCAGGTGAGCAAGGACCCAAAGTCTGAAGTGTCTCAGCGCTGCCCTCCCCCTTGTAAGAGATAGTTGCTTTATATCTGAAAGGTTTGCAAATTGCACATTCTAAACTTTTTTTTTTCCCAATCAGTGATGTTTCTTGGATGCTAACTGGATTGAGGAGACACATTAAAAAAGAAAATAGGAAGGTGAGATGTTGATACTTGGAAATGTTGGGGAAAAGGAAGGGTACTGATGGCCTTTCTAGACACACAGCTCTGTTTTGCCAGGGATTTTGCATCGCGCCTGAGGTGCCATCCAGAGGTTTTGGACCAAAGAGCACTGGAGCATTTGTACAGTGGTTGGTTCCCTATGTGCCCCAGCTCTTCTGTCCGGTCTTACTGTTTTGTGTTCCTGGGAGCCAGGAGTAGCGTGGCAGGTTTTGACTCCCTGATTCAGCTCTCTCTTCTTCACTTCATAACCTGCATGATGCCTCAGCAACAGCTCAGCTCCAAACACAGCTGCTCTGGGCCACCCTGCGGGACAGACTTGCTGTTGTGCAAGTCTGGAAAACAGCCGTTTATGCAGAGCTGTGCAGCAGGGTCCCATCCCAGAAGCCGGACCTGAGTCTTCTTTGCTGCTGCCTTGCATCTGTTTCTGCTTCCTGGTTTCATGTTTGCATGCCTGTCCCTAAACACTGTTTGTAGTGATTATGTGTTGGTACAATCAGATCCAGCTACTGCAGCACAAGTAAATACTAATTTTCTGCAATTCTGCCTTGACCAGCTTGACAAATTCCATCAGTTAATGGAAAATATTGTTTAGGGAACCCCTGTACCTGAAGCATTGGGGTTGCATCGTTAAAGGACAGATTGAAATATTAACCATAGTTATTGTGCAGCTTTATTTTTGGTGTCCTTACTCATCATATACATATTTAGGTATAAGTGGATTCCGTACTTTTCCATAAAATGTCTAAATGCTGCCTGCTTGTGACTGAAAGTTGCAGACATCAGGGTAGGAGGGATGCTGTGAGAGAAAATGCCACATATAGAGTAGACAACAAATCTTTTTCTGCGTTTATGGCCAAGCCCCTTTTAGTTCCAGCAGTTTCAAGAGTCATGTGAATCTGGGTAGCTACCTACGTCAGGTCACAGCATTGTCATTTGTGTGTTTTATTTTTTGTTAAAGCTGACATCATTCATCAATCAACATCAGCTGCTAGGTCAAAAGTCCGCCTGGCCCCCAATGCCTTACCTGGCAATGGTCACTAGAGAGACATATGCAAGGTGTAAGAACAGCAGAAATCCATAGTGATCCCTTCCCGGTGTCGTCTTTGAGCCTTCAGCGAGTGGTGGCCGGGGGAGATGGAGTGGTAACTTCAGACAGGCTCACTCTGAGTTTTGCTCTCAGGCAACGCTGAGCATGTTGTCAGTCTTCAGGGACATCCTGGGGGCAGGGGTTTCCATGAAGACCAAGGTGTAGGCTCTGACTTTCGCCTCTACACCATGGCCGCTTGTTTAACCCGCTTACTGCAGCTCTGCAGGGCTGAGCAGCCTCATTTGCCCTTCACATCATTCAGACTTGCTGTGTAGCCACAGTTTCTCCCTTGCCTTCACAAGGGAGTTCCTATGTTTAAGTGTCCATTTATCTGGCCCGGTGGCAAATGTTGAGGGGGTGATATATTTAATATACGTTCTTTGAGGGAGAGTGTGCTTATTGGCTTGGTGATATAGAAAAACAGTAAAACTACCTGCTTAAAATTTTATCTTCAGTGTAAATTCATAGATTTTAAGGCCAGAAATCAGATCAGTGTAGTCTTCTACTCTGACCTGCATAGCACAGGCTGTATAATTTCAGCTAGTAATTTCTGCATCTGCTTTTAACAGCTGTGGATGAGCTAGCACGTAGCTTTTAGGAGGCTATCAAATCAAGATTTGAAGACTAAATGGTAAAGAATTTACCCGTCTCCTATGTGATCTGTAAAAATGGCAAGTAATCATTCTTTTTATAAATCTGTATTTATTTCAGGCTTTGGTTATGCATTTTTTGGGTTCAGACACTGTGTCAGCTAGTCTGAAGACTCCTGCTATTTAGTGCAATCTCCCTGAGAAGCAAGTTAGTGTGTAGGAGTTAGACAAGCTGAAAGTTTGTCGGTTTTGTTGTAGAAAAATGTGTTGGTCTTGATTTTTATGATCAGAGATAATTTTTATAGTTCTTTGCTGATCTTCCAGACTTTTCAATATGTGTTTTAAAGTCAAGGGACCGGGACCAAGAAGAGAAGTGGCTGCACCTTGCCACAATACTTGCCACATCTTGCACTTTAGCCCTTTTACCCATAGCACTGAGCAGGGAACATGATCCCCCACAATGACCTTTGCATCCCTCTCTGGGCCTCTTGATTCTCAGGATACAAACTCCTGTTTCATCGCTATATCTTGGGGGTTTGCTCATGAATATATGCCCCTAAGTACATTAAAACACATTTTGCTGGGTCTCAGGTCATCCAGTCATCTGAGTAATTCTGTACAGGTAATCTTCCCTTGCTGTTACTAGCTGACTACTGATTTGGTAAAGTTTGCCCTTTACTTTCCGAACCTACTTGCAAGGTAGTTGCATTTATTCACGGATGTTAATCCGCTGTGACTGTTTGCAGTGGATGTTGTGTGTATATTAAGGAGATGCTTAAAATATTCTGTAGTAGCGATGGTAAGGAAAGTAGGATTCTTTGCAGGTGGAAAGGAGAGCTAGGAAGCTGATCAGATAATGTGGTCTGTCATGCTGCTGCTTGCTACTTGGAGTACTAATGTCAGATGGGGGAAAAGTATGAGATCTGCTAGAGCTTTCAGTGTTTTAGCTGAGCAGTTGTAAAAAGCAATGAAGTGGTAATAGGGATGCTTTTTTTGCTTCTTTGATTATCTGTTTGTTATATTGGCGCTTCAGAATGATCCTGTAATATAAGATGATCAAGCTCATGTTTGTGAACAACCAAGAGTATGAAATTTGTTTGCTCAAAATGTTAATCTTTTTTGATGGTGAACATGTTTGGTTTAAAAAAAGCATCTGTTCATGGATGCTTTTCCTCTGGTAAGCTGTCTGTGTATCAGTAGCTGAAAAGTGTACTTTTAATTGAATGCTGTATTTAGTCTCTTGTGAGAATCAGTGCTTTGTCTATGCCAAAGAAAAATCTCATTTATTTTGTCACGTGAAAACACCGTAGGGTGCTTACTGAAAGTTTTAAGTCATAGAAATGGCTTTTGCCTTGCATACTATTGATATATGACTGCTGAATTAAACCAAAGCACATTTTATAGTGGATGATGGCGTTACATATGTATATGAATTGTAGCCTGCAATGCTAGACCTTGCTTTGAATGTCAGTTACGTTTGGGCTTTCTCTGATGCATCATAACATTAAGCCTTCACAACAAGAGGCACTCACATGGTATTAAAAAGAAATAATTACAGAATATATTGCACTTCGCGTAGTACAGGCTGGAATGAACTTGCAGTCCTGCTGTGCTTTTCAGGTGGCCCTTCATTGCATGTATTATTCATTACTTCCTTCCCCACCCCCCATCAGTAATTAACAATACCACTTCCAGGAATGCATTTTGTAAAATTGGTTTGACACATGTAGATAGAAACTGTCAAAACTTAAAGCAGATGGAAATGCCACCATTTTCCAGCAAAGGTTCGTGGCACCAAGGGGGACCATTCTGACTTGGTGCTCTGGATAAAATCAGCATATCAGAGGTTTGGGCTTGGTTTGGCTCTGGTGTGTGTGGTTATTCTACTTGAGCCAATAACTGGGTTCTCTGGAAGTAGCCATGGTCTCATAGAAAGGACCATAATCGGTCCGCTGTTTGCATTAGTTAATACATACTGCAAATTTAAAAGAAAAGTTGCACTTGGGCAGTTCCTCTTGCTTGCTTTGCCAGCTTTTCTTGTGTATTTTTTTAGTTTTTTTAATTATAAACTCTGCCTACATCTAATGAATTTGTTGGCTCACCTCAAAGGTGAGTGATAAAAGCCATTGCATGTTAATTGCCGTGCGTGGAGAAGACAGTGACTCTTGAGCATCTCTACTTGGGTATCGGAGTGCAGAACACCTACCTATTTTCTTTGGATTTATTTTTAGCCAAACTCACTTCACCTGTTAGTAAAACTGTTGTTGTGTTACCTCTGTTAAAGGTTGTTTTGAAAAAGGGGCTTAAAGAGGCCAGGAAATGTTCAGCAGCTTCACTCTCATAGGTCTTTTGCCCCTGAAAAAAATCTCCATTTGTAATAAGTGTTTTGAGTCTTGTCATTAGCACATCTGTGGCAGGCAGGCAGTACTCTTTGTTTTCACCCGCTTGTCAAACCCAGCTGGCGGCTTGTGCGGGTAGGAGATGTGAGCGTGTCACCAAGCTCCTTCTTTCGGCGTGGGGCCATATGTAAGGCAGAAGTGGCACTAAGTTGGTTTTCAAACCTGAAACTGAAGTTCTGTCTTTTGACATAAATGTGAGAGTTGCTGTGCATTAGTTCCAGAAAGGATTTCCATCTTTGAAAAAAAGATAACAGCTTGGAAGTGAGAAGGCTTATAAGTGTATTGTACTGGCACTGTGTTTAATTTAGAAGACAGAAGATTCACTGGAAGAACTGAATGATGAGTAGTGAAAATCTTGTGAAAGGCTGAAAGTTAAAATACTGTTATGATGAAGTTGACTATGTATCTTAATCCTATTTAGCATCAAACAGAAGCTTTCAGTAGTTTCAGGATGGAAGAAAACCCTTAGAGAAGGGAACTTATCTCGTGTATTCACCACATTTGATGTATAGGGCATTTAAAAAATAGGGAGGGGGTTTGCTAGCAGGGGGAATCAGTAAAACTTGAAGAAGAAAATAGAGAGAGGACTTGGATGCCATGTCCTGCCATGGTGCTCTCATTCTTGGCATGCTGACAACAACGAGTTTAGTATAGCTCCGGGGAAGATGATGAAGGCAGTCCAGCAGCTGGAAAGGCTCCTTTGCTCCTGTTTGGTGTAACAGGTAATGGTCCTGGCTGTTGACTTGTCATTTATACATGCTGTATATAGACTTCCAATACACTCTTTTATGCTCCATTACATACAATTTATCAGGGGTTACACAAAGTTCTTTAGTTATAACCTTTGTTTTCAGCTTTTTATGAGTTTTGTTTCATGGCTGAAACGTCTCTTGCTTGGTCTTCAGCCAAAGTTCAAGTCGGGGGCTGTATTTTATGAGTTGGACATCTGTTTTTTGGATCTTTATGCAAAAATTGTCTTTGGATGCTCTTAAAAATAGAGTGGAATATTATCGTTGTACCTGTGAAACAACCTGTGGTGTTACTTATAAGTCTCAAGTCTAAAATGCCTGTGAAAACATTTGACATTACTCCAGATGCGCTTCAGCAATCAAGAGAAAATGGAACTTGATTTGCAGAAGGGAGCGACCCATAGAAAAATAAGCTGCTGAATAGTATAAAGGGGATTCCTTGCTACATCATTAAGTGCATGTGAGTAAAGGATGTTGTCTGAGCTTGTAACTGAATTGCCTGTATATCCATTCTGTGAACATAGCCAGAGCTGCTCTCATCTTAGCCTTTTGAAGACCCAGAGGTGCACAGCAGAGGCACTCCTCCAGATGCTACAGCACACAGCCTGTAACGTGGGCAGAGGGAATTAATTTACATCAACACTGTGGAGTTTGTGTTCATTTGTCTATTTCTTGAGGCAGTTGCGCAAATAGAGAGTTTTCTTTGTTGAAGTTGCTCTGTGGTTGTACTGTAGGCCACAAGGGTTTGGACTTGTCTCGATGCCGCTTGTTGAACCTTGATTCTACCGTAGTAAATGCATGAAACATTTAATATATTTGACTGTCTAGGTTGGTTTGTTTGGGTTTTTTTTTTCTAAAATCCTAAGATATGCTTTTCTTCCTATTGCTGCAGAGCTGTGTGCCTTTATTCTAGGAACAGAGTATGATTTTTGGGTTTTTATACACATTAAGACAGAATCCCTGTATTCTTTAGTTGGCATCCATGTACTGCTTAATGTCTTTTCAATTAGACACACAGCCTTCTGTTGCAGATAAAGCTGCTTCTTTTTTTTTTTTCCTGAGACAAATTTAGCTAAAATTTCTGGCATTGTCTTTAATCTGTAGTGTGAGAACAGTTCCCTGTGTAATTTTGAGGAATTTAAGAAACTCCATTTAACAGATAAAGAGCAATATGCAGTATACCACATGGTGTTTTCCAGGTTTATGTCAGATTATAGAAGATTCTATAAACTCTTTTGTGTTGTAATCATTGCTGGACTGCATCAAACTCAAGGTCTATTTATCCCAGAACTGCCCCAACATAAGCCTCCGATGATGGCCAACAAATGCCACATGTTTTACGGAGGTGCAAAAAGAATGATCCCATACTCTTGCCTTTTCTCATCCCACCCAAATTAGTTCCCATTTCCTATGTAAAATTAGAAATTGTTGTAAGAAGTTAGACTTTTATTATTGCTTCTGTAAAGCCTTATTAATTCTAACAACTCTAAGTAGTGTTATATCCACATAGGCAAAGGAATAATGCCCAACATAGATTTGTCAAGGTCAGATCAATCTAATTTCCTTTAATGACAGGATAACAGGCTTTGTGAATGGAGAAGCAGTAGATGTCATTTATCTCTAGTACAGCTTTCAGTGCTCCCTCATGAGACTTTTTCTTGTGAAACATCTGCTCATAGGGTGGGCATTTGGCAGTTTGGTAGCATTCAGCATTTGCAGTAATGATCTCTGTGATAGAATAGAGAACATGCTTATTAAATTTGCAGGCAAACAACAAGCTGGGAAGAGCTGCAAGCATGTTGGAGGACACCATTAGAATTCAAAATGATCTTTACAAATTGGAGAAACTGTCTGAAAGGATACATGTCAATAAGGAGAAATGTGGATAGATGTTTGAAAATAGGAGTAATCAGCTACATAAATACAGAATGAGGCACAACTGCCTAGACAGCTGGTGTGCAGAACAGGTCTTGCAGTGCTAATGGATCAGAAACCATACTGGAGTCAACAATGCTGTGCTGTTGGGAGACGGAGAGACATCACAGTGATACGCAGAAATGAGGAGTACCATCTTGAAGACACATTAGATAGTCTTTCTGCTCTGCTCACATTGATCAGGCCTCCAATGAAACAACTCATCTTAAGCATCCTGTTGCCAGAATGGAAGGGCTAACTCAGTCCTCCCTGTCCAGTGCTAGGGGAAGAAATACTGTGCTTAAACTGCAGCTGGGAAGTTCAGGTCAGGCACTAAGCAAAGCTTGCTGACTTGAAGGATTGTTGAGCACTGAATTGAATTTCCAGAGGAATTTCTGGAATCTCGTATACAAACAAAAAGTGTTCCCTCATACAGGTTTTGAATTGCCAGTGTTATTTCTTAGATGGAATGTTTCTTTGTCTTCATTTATGAACCAGGGAGGTGCAGACTCCTAGTCTGTCTTCTCTAGGACACTTGATACTCTGATATTTTTATGCTGTCCTTTTTCATCCTCCTCTCAAGTGACAATCACTGTCTTCCATCTGACTTTGTAACTGTGTGAAAGTGTTCTCCAGGCCCTTAGTCCTCCTTAGTGCCCTTCTCTGACTTTCTAGCTCTCGTCAAAAGGAGCTGATGGGGACAATACAGAGGAGACTACGCCATTAACAAAATGAGACTTTAAAACTTCCTCTATATGTAGTTTCCTCGTGAACCCTCATAGGTTTGCTGTATTTTTCTCCACATCTGTGCACTGACTAGAGGTCTTTCAGCTGCCTGTTACGATGCGTGGTTCATCTTCTGAAGCCATACAGTTAATTCAGCTCCGCAAATTGTGCCAGGCAGTTCTGGGTTTAGGTTGTGGGGTTTTTTTCTCTCTGTATATGTCATGCATCTGTAGGTAGTTGTCTGACCTGAGACTTTACCAGCTGTATGTGTATACAGAGTTCTGGTTTCAGGAGTTTTGCTGGTGAGGCAGCCGCTGCGCCAAGACAGGGAGTTTTGGTGCGTGTACAATGGTTTCTGCCATGATGCACAAAAGCCTGTCTCTGACACAGCACCAAATGTCTCTGTTGTTCTGCAGTGGCTGTCAAATATTTCTAATGAAGTTGATGTGGTTGTGCCAGACTGTGTGACAGTCTGCCTGTCAGAGCGCTCCAGGAGAGCGACGCTGCCTGCTGTCTAGAGCAACACTGACCGGCAGCCCTTGCAAGGTGCATTGAAACTGCTTCTGGCAGCAAAAAATGCTTCGGGGGACAATTGCAAAGGATGCTGTAGGTCTTGTAAGACCGTGTGATCAAAATTGGTCTTAATGCCTATTTGTGTGTATGAAAGGGAAGGTGTATTAGAAATGTCTGTTTGTGTAGAATGCTTTTAATGTCAATGGTAGTGGGAAGGAAGATGTGTAAGGTTTTTTTTCTTCTCCTCCTAGTATTTGCTCTTCCTATGCATAACTGTGCATCAACCTGTGGAGTTGTGTCTGCTGAGTGGAGTCCCAAGACTGTCTGACATGGGAGTGTCTCATGCTTCATGTTAAAAGATTATTGTTAATTCATTGCTACTTTGTTTTGGATAAGAAAAAGCTATTTGCCCACCTAAGCTTTTCCTTTCCTTGGCTTCATATGAACCATGTACTGCTTGGAAACCTTTATCAAAAACAGATTAGGGGAAAATTTAATGAATTGATTTAAATAAAGGTGCAGGCCATTACATGAGTTCTTGAATTCTGGAAGCTCTAGCCATTATGTTGGGGTTTTTTTTTGCAGTCAGACTTTGGATTCAAACTGCAATTATTTTTCACAAGACCAAGAATGAAGTCTGTTGCCTGTTATGAATAATAGAGTATGGTAATACCACACAGCTATATATGCAAACTCTGCAGACTGGCAGCACAGCTGCTAAGTGTTACGTTTTTAAAATATGTACAATCTGTTGTCAACAGAATTAAAACCAGGAACTTTATATCGTTTGTTTCTGCATGAGGGTGTTTTGTAGGGATATTTAATGATGAACTGTTCTACATTTTGACCTTTAAAAAATTTTTCGGAGGCTTTGCACCTTCTATTGAATTGGGGAAATTGTCAGATTAAGACATGTGGAATCCTAATGGCCACCCTGACATTTCCTAGACCTGGCTGGATACCTGGGCTTGATTAGTTTTCTAATGTACCTGCTCTGCCAAACTGGAGAGGCTCACACACTCTGCAGCTGAGCTTTCTTTAAAGCGATTGCACTGTAAACCTCATTCCAATTAAAAGGTGAATGCTGTTCTAGTAATGGAAAGTTGTTTTATTGTTCCTCTCCCCAGATACGCATGTGAGTGGAAGTGTTGTAGGAAAGTGTTATCGCTGTTGTTTTTGTGGTTCATTCTTATCTTCCATCAGTTTTCATATACAAAAAAGTGAGAAATGCAGTATGCCCAGCTGTCTGAGGGTGAATGTGAATCAGCAAGATAAACCTTCAGAGGGTGTAATGGGCCTGACTACAGATGATCCTTCAGCACTTCGCTGCCAACCTGTAGCCTGTTAGCCTGTATTGTGTGTCGAGCCATAGGCAGCAGGAGAAAACAGGTGGAAATACAGCAAAGAACCCATGGCAGCCCATCATTTTGGTGCTGAGAAGGGAATGATTCATTCTCAGGCCATCTTCTGCTGCTTTCCTCCTCCTGTGTGTGGAGCAGTGAAATCAGAGGGAACAACCCAGGAGTATGAGAAAGTAAGAAATAAGTACATGTGAAGATGTAGTATGTTGCAGTGTTCTATCATGCCAGGAAAATGCTAGTACAGGCTTTGGAGTCCTGCTGTTTGAGAGAACACAGAGGTGAGTGCTATTCCAAAACACCAGTGCCAGGGAGCCTGGCACTGCTGAGCGCCTCCTCGGGTGGCTCTGTGCTCTGTTGCTCTCACCTGCAGAAAGAAACGCCAACATTAGCAGATCACTGATTGTGTCTGTGCTGGCAGAGGGTCCCAGAACTGATTTATAGCACTTGTTCAGCTTTCAGCGAGCAGCAAATGCGTTGCTTAATTATTCATGGCAGATGTATTATTGCAGGAAATTAAGACATCAAGGAAACAAGTAAAAACTATTACTGAATAGAGCTATAAACAAGGAAAGGTGGAAGGAAATGCAGGGGCACAATGCTGAGACGTTAAAAAACCATCATGCTTGGAAATATTTCACACCTTCTGAAAATAATTGGTTAAATTCCCAAGTCTTTAAGTGATCATTCGTAGTACATAATTAAATATTCCATTAGCTAACAAGTTGGGTTTAATTTGTTACATTTGTCATCTAAATTATCACATTTGTGAATGTGTGGAACCTTCCTATGGCTTCTTTCAGCATATCTACTTATGTAAAGACACAATTCTCTGCATCTGACTTTCCTCAAAAGATTTGGCATTTAACTTGTACAGGAAGGTTAGGTCAGCCTTTGGCTTTCTGTACCAAAGAAATTGGTTTTGGGTCCCTGGGCTACCGTTCTGCCTGGAGCGATGGTGGAGTTTGCTGCTGCAGAGAGTGGGACCTGAGTCTCAGCTGCTGGTACTGGATTTCCATTGCTTGAAACCGCTGCAGACAGGCGTGTGTGTGCCCAGCTCTCTTTTGGATGATACTGTGGCTTTATTCAAAGATTTATTCATGTGTGTTGGTGATCTCTGCCATGAACCTGTCCTGTGATCTGCGCCTAATGCCCCATACTCATACAGAGTCCAGAGCTGTTGGCTTTGAAGAACAACCAGCACCTTCTTGCTCGTTGGGTGGCAAAGGTGGGGTCTGGTGTTTGCCCGCTCCCCTTTATGCATGGAGGGAGTTTCTCATTTATTGTTGCTTGAAGTTCCCATTAGCTTTAAGCCTTGCAGATTTCATGACAGTTTTTGAAATATGTAGTCAGTAACTGACCAAAACTTACTGAGAAGGAAGTGGTTTAAAGAAAACCCTTTCAACTTCTCTTTTTAGAGTAGAATTCTTAGCTTTATTAAAAAAAATATACTGAGCATCTCTAAGTTTGTGTGTAACCTCAGGCTTCTAAGAGTTTCCATTTCATTACTGTTCATAAGCTCATTATTTTGGTACATCTGTAGTAATTTTGAAGCCCTTTATAACTTCAATTATGTCGTTTGAATGTAATATTAGAAGTCCTGTTATGGAGGACTTGGAGCAATTTTAAGGCAGGCAAACGGGTGATTCACCACCGTATCGCACAGAGTGTGTCCGCAGACAGGGTTACTCTTTGAAACAGCTTTTCCATGGTGCAGGTATACAAAGTGGTAAAACTTCAGTTTTCATAATATATGAATATGAAAGAACATGAATAACTTCATTTTATATATATAATTCATAATGTATGAATATAAAGAATATGAATAACTTCATTATTCATAGTCTTTAAAATTTAGTGACAGAATAACCTCGTGTGGTTCCATTCCTATGATGGGAGGTGTCGGAGTCCATTTACAAACTTAGGACTATTTGGAGACTGTGCAAATATGGGAGATGGAAGGAAAATACTCTTTTACTTGTCCTATAAGGTTAATTTTCCTGAATCTTGCAAGCATGGTATATGTGCAGCTCATATATGAATATAACATATAATACGAATTGGGCAAAAAAAGAGATCTTGCAAGAATCTGACACTAAGTCATGAACGCTGAAGAACATGTTCCTAATTTGTGCTTTGTGAAAGCTTGCTGTTCTGTACACGTGCATCTCAGGATCGCCCAAACAGAGCTTTGCTTGCAGACCTAATCAATTGGCTCTCAAGCCGTTAAGCTTTTTTAATTACTCTTGTCAAAGTGAAAATTATGTGAAAGGACTTGACTGTGCAATTAGCTGCTGAGCATTTTCTGCAGCAATAGCGGGAAGACAATACTAAGTCCCAGAATAGCAGTAGATACAACCATAGGAACAAATCTGCTTCAGCGAAGAAAGAGATATTCTAGTAACTAATCTGAATGAAAGATAATTTATTTTTTAAATACGCATATATTCACAGATGCGAGCAGAAAAGGCTGTTTGTTAGAAATGCCTGTCCCAGCTGAATGCCAGGTTACTTACCACTTGATTTCCCTCTGGTTTGAGGGCTCTGTTCTTCATAAGCAGAGGCTGCTGCTCTGCCCGCAGTCAGGGCTGAGGCTGTTACAAGAGGTGCCAGCTCTTTGACCTCTAGGCTCCAGGGATGGTGTGCATGTGGCCAAATTTTAGGAAAAAAAGGTTCATCTTTCCTGTGCTGCAGCCATGGGAGAGCGCACGGTGGACACCTTCTGTGGGCTGCAAGAGCCTGGTTAGTGTTCGTTCAATGATCTATAGATCATCTGCTCAGACAAATTATATCTCTCAACAGCTTCACACTAAACTAATCTAGGCATTTAAAAAATAAATAAATGAGGCAGTATCTATAAAGAGCTCCCGTCTAGTGAAGTGGAGCAGTTGGAGCCTGATTAATGAACCCCATTTACCAGCCTGCGTGTGCGTTCACCGCTCCCCTCCACCAAGCTCTGTCATCCAGGACAGCCCTTGTCGAGCCACACCGTGCACCACCAGTGCCACACCGTGCACCACCAGTGCCTCCGCCGGGACCACAAGCCACAGCGGTGGGGCCAGGACTTCCACCTCTGTGGCCAGTGCACGGCCATGGTTTGGAAGGCAAAGCTGAGGTGGGATATCCGTACTGCTGCTGGTGCCTGGCGGGGGCTGCACTGTCCCTCTCCCGGCTCTGCCATGTCCAGAACCAAAGCGCAGTGGTGCGTGTCGGGGAAGATGTGATCTGGTCGGTTTGGTGCTGCTGCCCCTCAGGGCTCTAATGCGTTGGTTTTCACCAAGTTAGAACAGTGGTTTTATAAACGCGATAAAAGATACAGTTTAGATTTACTGACTGTATTAAATCACTGAGCTGATGGAAGGGACCTGTGCCGGCTGCGTGCCGACTGACCGAGCTAACTTCTTTTCCTGGGAACTGGGAACGGTGAGGGCGGTGAACAAATCCTGGTACTCGTACTCCTGTGTTTGGAAATGCTCAACAGATTCGAAGGCTCAGAATTTTAATGTGGCTCTTTTCTGCACTGAGGGAGGTCTTTGAAGTCACTTGAACATTGTACTAAGCGTACATGCCAGGTTTTAGGTTATTTGTAGCCGAGTGCTTGATGATTTCTGATCTTCATTAGGCTGCGTACCAGAAGGTCAGTGTGCACACATGCACATATGCCTAAAATAATTTATTCTGCTGCCTTTTAGTGCCTGCTGCACCTGGACATGTTACTAGGAAAGGAAATTGCTTCTTTTGGCTACTGAGTAACAAAATTTCTCCCAAGACACAACATATTTACAAGGACTCCAGGACCCTACGTGGCTGGCATTTTTTTTCCCCATGAGGTGACAGGGCCAGATCCAGCAGCACCAAGATCTCATTTCCTTGTGGAGAGGTTTGAAAGCAGGTGAAAGGGCTCAGAAACCGAAGTAATACTTTTACTGGGCCTGACATAGTCAGCACATCAACTTCTGGTTTTGGATTATAGCTAGAGGCAACAAGATATTACGAGTATAGAAAGTTATTTTTAATGATGTAGAATATGTAGCCTGGCTATGTGTGTAAGCTGGCTACAGAGAAATAAAGGAAATGGACACAATTCAAGCTTAATTGTGGTTTTTGAGTGACTGGAGAGCTCTTAAGCATGCAATAGCTCCTTTTTGTGTGTAATACCTCTTTCATTCAGTTCATGAGACAGAAGGGCTTTGCAAATGAATGGTCTGTGGTGGGGAAGGACACTGGTGGTGTCAATTGCCAGTTTTTCTTGCTGAAGAAGATGGAAGGAGTGTAATGAATGGGTTGTGGGACTCTGAGAGGGAAATCTCATGGTGAAAGTAGTTTTTTGTGTCTCAGAGGTACGAATTCCAGAAGTCATGGAGATGCCTTTAATTGTGAAAGGGGAGCAAATCTATATAGAGAGTAAATTTTTAAGAGAAGTAATAAAATGTAACCTAAATGCAGAAGATGGTGCCACTCCAGTTACATCATGAGGGCATTCACTAAAGGGACAAAACCACATAAATTTCTGGATTACAAAAAGTTCCAAATAGTCTCCAATGTGTGTCATCGTGTGAATATTAATGTTAAGTTGCGTATTACAAATCCCTTGGAAGAGCAGTGAGGAGCTGCTTTCTGTTCTGAGACTTGATAAAAAATTTGGAGATTGGGACCAGGCTGTGAGCATCAAGTTTTTAAGCTACAAAAAGGGTGAATAGGAGGGAAGAGCTGCATCTGCCTGGGGGAATTTAAATACCTTCTCTCTCGACATGTTTGCAGATGGATCACCTTACAGGTATGTGAGAAATGTTTGCATTTTTGAGCTCCAAGAGGTGCTTGAGACAAGCTGGTCTCCCATCTTCACCTCCCTCTTCCTCCTTTGCTTCTTGTGATTTAACATTTTTGAAGTTCTTTGGGGAGTTACATTTTGTCCCTGCAACAATTCTTAGATTATAAATTACTTTTATAAGCAAGTTCCCTTGACTGTGGACTGCCAGTCTCTGTAAATGATTTGGGGGGATACTTAATTTGAAGTTTCTTCATTGCTTATGACAAGTTGTTTCTGCTGCTGTCACTGTGGATGACTCATCGCTCAAGTAGAGGGCTTAGCACCTCAGGAAACACGTAATGCAGGCAGTCCTACTCATAAAGTTTTTCCATCCCTAAAAATTAAAAAAGGTGGAAAAAGGTCCTGTGAGAGCTGTGGTGGACTCTGCTGAAATGGTGTGTGAGGCTTGTCTGCAGGACTGGCTCTGAAATGCGGAGGGGGAGGCAGGGGCCCTTCCTGATACTGAGTCAGAGAAGAAACTGAGGTGGCATATGTTCTTAATTCCTCTTATTTTCTCTTGAGCGTATCTATGAGCACTCGGGGGAGTTTGCGAGTCTGTTAATATTTGTGTGTGTGCATGGGGACAAGGTGCCTGTTGCAGCCCCACCTGACTGGTGGTGTTGTGCTTTAAGAGCTGGGCTCACGGCACTATATTGCATGTTCTTGCCTCAGCCATGGGGTATCGGGTGGGCGATTAGAAGGAAGTGGAAAAACCAGAAAATAGAGTACTGAAGTACTGGCACCATCTGGATGTGGCTGATACTGTGCTCAGTGTCTGTGTCAGAGCAAAAAGGGATCCCTATTACAATTATGCAGACACAACCCTTTATAGGGCAGGAGGAGGGAGTGGCTGCTTGCCTGAATTCCTGCTGTTTTGACATTACTGATGTTTTTCCCTGTAAGAAGCTTCAGTGAGGAAGCCTGACAGATGGCAACAAGGGAAGCGGTGCAGAGGCACTCCTGCAAAATAAACGTTGTGCTTTCACTGTTTCACTGAAGTGTTTAAAACACATGTAAGAATCTGGGCAGAACTACACAGGCATGCTACAGTGGTTAGGTGAAAATTCAGAAAAAAGCAGTGGCGGTTGTTTTTTCCACAGCCAAGTTGAATTCCAGGGATGCCTCTGAGAGAGCAGCTGCGAGCCCTGAATGCTGATGGGCAGCTGGTGCCGGTCCCCCACCAACTTCCTCCATGTTTCAAGAAAATTCTTGTGTTCTTGTTTCCAGCATCACATTATAGAGTGCACGTGCAGCTGTACGAGTTCAGTGCAAAGGAACAAAATCATGAATGAGCTGGAAGAGTTTGAAGAGACGGGGGGAGTCTGGCTGGTTTGGGCAGGGGGTGGCTGTGGGCTCTGTACTGGCAGCCGGTTGGGGGTAGAGCAAATTGACTCGTTTCAAATAGTTATTCCAGGGTTTGGTCAGGTTTTAGCTCTTTGAGTACTCTTGGTCCCGTGGGGAATTGAAGGGTTTGTTGCTGAAACTGGATGAGGTTAAGTGGGGGAAATTTTAGATAAATTGAGAAGATCATGATGTGGGCTGTTTACAGACTTGTGTCTTTTAAATCTAAGGCAGTGCTGGATGTTTGAAAGCACTTAAGGTTTGAGTGGACCATAAAAACGTGGGCAGATGTTCTTCCTTCTCGACTGTCAGCATTCAGGATATTCAAATCACTGTGGTGACTTTCTTCAGAAACTGTTTTATGGGAATCTCTACAGTATTTTAAAACCCAACCAAGACTTCCTTCCCAATATTTAACCTTCACTAGAGAGACATGTAAAAAACCAGTCCAGTGTGTGTTTCTGCAGGTATAAATTACATCATTTACATTACAAAGAGAAAGCCTTTTAAAATCAAAAGCAAAAGGTGGTGGAGTGGAAAGAAAGGTAAACTACTGCATCTCCACTTCATTACCTGATCTCTGAAGGTTGGGTTTCTTACCCTGGCTTTGTGCTAGTGCTGTGGCAGGCACGAGTTCAAGCTGCATTTATGCTGTGTTTGACTGTGGGTTTTGTTTTATTTTTTTGTTTCCAAGTCACCAATGTGTTAATGAATGCAAACTCAATTTAGACCCTCATAGGACCTCCTGTATTGCCTGTCGCACATTCGTCTGAAATGCGACAGAGAAACTAATCCTTTCTTTTTTAATATTAAAGAACAATAACAGCTTATTTAACACTGGGTAAGAAAGATGCTTCAACAGCAGTGCACTTCAGTGAAATAAGAAATATATTTCTGTGAGCTGCTCTACATCAAAGCTTATGGAGCAGAATTTCTCTGCCACGATATGACCTCTGCAGTGCTTCAAAGTGCCAGTGCTTTGCCCATCAGCCAGTTCCATGTTCCCGCTTTGACTAGTGGTGTTCTTGCTTAAACCACAGAAAAGGGCTTTTATCTAAGCACTTTCCTAGGAAAAGTTTTCTTTAAGTATATGAACTTTTGAAATCAAATGTCACAAATGTTTTTTTCAGTTGCCATACAAGCATACTTGGCAGGGATGGAAGAAACTTGAGTATAGGGGAGCTTCTTAGGAAAGGAACTCTCCCTTTTGGTGGTTTCTGCAAAACTAAATGCATGTCCTTTCAGTGGTTTTTATTTTTGCTCTTTTGTAGTTGTTGCATGGCAACTTGTGTGTTTTTGATGTAGCACTAACGTTTTAGCACTCTTACTCATTGAGGAGCTCTGTCTCATTTGTACATGTGAGTTGTATTTCTGTGCATTGTGTCATGGAAAGTGAGAGTAATTTATTGTCTTTGTTCATGGCATGTGTGATCTGGATCAAAGTTCTCTTGAAACCTCCATAAACTCGTAATAGCCAGCCTGTTATCAGTTGATGTTGGCCAATATCAGTCATTTTCCGTACAGGAAATGAAAATGTTCAAGCATTAGGCCAGGGGCCTGATCCGGTCTCCTTCCTGTTCCTTCCTTATCTCTCTGTTTCCATTATGTGTTGCTTTACACCGGGGACAGTTCGCATGCAGTATAGGTTGGGTGTCAATGTCATCTGCAAACCTGTTTATTTCCTCAGGATTTCAGCATGTTGGTGATTTTCCCAAGAGGTTGGTTCAACCCATCAGCCTCAGAAGTTGTTCCATTTTGGTTGGGATTCCCTTTGTGGTGGACTGCGTGGTGGGGTACTCTTCTGTGCGTGTCCTTGGGAACATCTTCCCTCATTGCTTTTTCCACAGGCAGGGCTCCAGGCACATGCCCAAGGTGTATTTACAACACCTTGTCTGAAACACAACTGAAACCATTGGTAGCCCGTATGTTTTCTTCCTTGAAGAAAGTAAATCAAAAGTAGGAATGGCAGGTCAAGTGGTCCTGCTTTGTGTGGACCCATGTTCTTGGAAAAGCCAACAAGAGCCTCTAAAAGCAGATCTAGCTCCGGCGACGCTGCTCCTGCTGGGCATGCGGGGAGGTTTGGACTCTGCTTCCCACTCTGCTCTTGGCTTGCTATGATGAGGAAGGACTTGGCAAGGATGCTTAGTGTGGTGCAGACTTTATTTGTCCTTCCAGACATGGGAATTAAGATGCCTCAGCATTTGTGGAGGAAAGTAGTTACCACAGCTAGTTACAGTTAGTCTCCTGCTGATTTGCTGCTTTCTTTTTTTTTAATACGTTTTCAGCTATTGTGAATGAATTTAAGAAACAGATGAGTAATTTTTGTTTTAATTAACACTAATCCTGTGATTTGAAGTAATATGTTATTTTTTGCTATGACTTTTCTGTTTTAAAATCTGATACAGAGAAAAAGTAACTCAATAGACCATTAAATGAAGGACAAAAATGATCATGTCATACATTCTCTTCGTGTATTGTTCAACCATAACATAATATATATCCTGTCATTATTCCCACCCCATCCATTAGCCATCACAGTTCAGAAATAAACAAGTTCCCTGCTCCCTTCTCCATTAAATGTAATTTTATAAACTGCATTATAACAAAGCTAACTGAGCTATAAGTAGGGAAAAAAGACCTTAGTTTTCAATGTAAATGGCATAAATCTGATTGTGCAGAGAGGATATGTGGGAGGGTATTGTTGCTGTAAGGTTATTAGATGAATAAATTTCAAAAAAAATTAAAGAACTGTTTTAGAATTCAGTAGTTGCAATCAAAAAGTAAGTGTCTTTTGGGGAAAAAATGGAAATGCTTCTCCTCCTAGAGGTAAACACTGAAAAACAAGAGTCAAAAATCACAGGTTGCAACCAGGGTGTTACAATTGATTATACAGGGAAACTTTTTGATGGTGAGTGGTGCCCAGTGGGAACAGGGGACAGGAGAGGTTTGGGGGTCTTCGTTTGTGAAGATTTTTAAGGCTCAGCAGGACCAGGTCCTAAGCTACCTGCTTCAAACTTTACACACCACTTTTAAAGTTAGTGTTTCTCTGAGCAGGAGGTTAGAGTAGCTGACCTTCTTGTGTCCCTGCCAACTTAAATTATTCAATCCTTTATGTAATGGACTAAGACACTTCATGTAAGAAATTTAGGAGACAATTTTGTTGATGATGTGAGCTTCTGTATGTCATCTATTCAGTGTACACTGCAGTGAGATGAGAGGTGGTGTATTTCCCTGATACCTTGTTTGCAGCTTCTGGAAACATATGTGAAAATAGGTGAGTTGGAAATGCAGAAATAAAGCCTTCTGTCTACAAAAGTAGTACAGAATAGAACTACCTTAAATTTTACCTTAGTTTAGATGTCATCTTCCTTTATATTTTCGGTGGCTTTTTGGTTTTTTTTTGGTGGTGTGGGTTTGGTTTTTTGTTTGTTTGTTTTGTTGTTGGGAGGGGCGGGGAGGAGGACTGGGCTAGATTGTTCTCTTCTTTCTCAGTTGTTTGATCGTATTTCCTTTTTATGGGGATAGTGAAAGCTAGTGCATAACATTATTCAGGACAGCATAGGTTTGTTGTAAATGTGTGTTGATCTCTCCTTTCTGGTTTTTGCATTATTTATAGATCAGTCTCTACATAATTGCATTTGAATACTAGTAACTAGTCATGTTTGGCATAAAAATAGAAAATGCGTATTTTAGAAAACTTTAGAACTGTTTTGTCTTTTCCCTTTGGGTGTCCTTGTCATTCTGAACTCTGCTAGACCCCAACTCCTCCTCGGTCTGAATTCACATGATAGCTGCTTTCCAGAGTTAGCCTCCAGTACTGTTGGGATATCCCCATTCCTGAGCTGGCCTGCAACACTCTTGTTTCTTGTCCTGCATCCCAAAACTATTGTGAAATAATGGGCTGAGTGTTGAGCTCCTGGTGCCCTCTTGGGCATCCTTGTCTTCGGTGATCCCGTGCCTTGTCCTGGCTGCTGGTGCCAGGTTTCGTGGTGATACCGTTAGACTGACATTGCCTCTGATGGTGGGGGAGTCACCTGGCCCCAGCTTATGTCTGCTCCCATTTGAGTCACCCTGATACAAAGATTTTCTTCTTTCCTGTTGAGTGGAGGGAGGTGAGCTGATTCCCTCAGCATAGATGAGTGTAAGAATTCAGTGTTGGAGAACCTTGGAGTGAAGTGGCCAGGGGGGAGATATCTGATGTGATAGTCAAAAATCCAGGTGAGAGCTGTGGGGAAGGTTGAGGTTGGCGCAGAGTGTTTGCTAATTAGGAAAGGAGAGTAGCACTTTACCACAGAGTTGCTGGAGAGCCCTAGACCTGCTTCTATGTATCCGTAACACCTGTTTATTTGAAGGGACTCTTCAAAGAGCACAGGCTTGTGCTTCTGCAGTGGTGGTCTGTAGAGTCGGGGTGCCACTTCTGTCCTCCTGACTGATCAGTTTTGTTTCTGTAATTGGCAGGCAGTGATGAATGCAGTCCTTGAGCAAGTTGCTCTTGTTTTACCAGTGTTTAAAAATGTCAAGTGGACACATGAAATAATGCCCTCGCTTTCCCTACTGCACTTGCAGAAGTAGCAGCCAGTGAATGGTGAGCGAGTTGGGTAGCTTTTTGTCTTCTCTCAGCAGCCCATTCACTCTTAGGAAGACATGGTAGGTTCTCTGCTGTTATTATTTCTCTCTCTCTCTCTCTCTCTCTCTCTGTAATTATTTCTTTTTTCTTTTAAAATCCCTTCTCCTTACATCCACCCGCCAGCCCTGTGCACATTCCCTGTGCTGGGAAGGGGCTGGCTGCAGAGGCTGTTAGCATCAGCCTGAAGCTCAGGGGACTGCAAGGATTAGATGTGGGAGCTGATTATCATTTCAGGGGCAGAAGACAATCAACATTACACCTAAATATAAATGTGCTTGTTTAATCTCTTAATGTCTCTCGTTTGACCTGTGTCATGCCTTCCTTCGAGCCTGTGTATATGGTGTCAAGGGTTGTTGCCTGCCATTCACTGTGCTTTGCTGCTGGAGTGTCTTGGCTGTACATATCTATGTCAGTCCTCTCTTTTTCAGATTGAGGTTAAATCCATTTAAGGTAAACAGATTAACATATTTTCCCATGTCTAACATGAGAGCAGTGAGTCTGTCATTTCCCTAAAAGCATTGCATGCGACAGGTCCCAGATGCTGAGCTTTTCTGGGCAGCTGTGTTATTTGCTTGACTGGATGGGTTTTACAGCTGGTGTCCGGCTGTTCTTTGTTATGTTTATCTGCAGTCTCTGGGGCTAATGAGATTAGCAGATAGTGTAATCTGGCTAAATATCTGACTCCCTTCTGAGCCCTGGGGTGTCAGCTTTACTGGTCTCTGTGGTTTCTGGGGGGAGCTATGCTTTGGAAGGTGGCGGAGGTCACTCAGAAGTGGCAGCTGCATCTCCTGGTCCTGCACTGAAGTCCAGCGTAGGCTTCTTCTGGCAACTTCTGTTATGGCTTTGTGCAGCAAGTGTGTATGTGAAGATAAAGTCAGCTAAAAGGAATTAGCTTGAATGATTGGCCTTAAATTTTCTCCTTTCCAGAGGATATGCCCTTGGTCCATATTCTAAAGTTTTTTCCTGCAGGTTCTTCAACCCAAGGTACTGTTGCTTGCTTGTGAGACAGAGGCTGTTGGGTTTCCAGAAGTACTGTGGTTTGGAGTGCTTGGAAATGGCAGCTGGGCTCACTGTGACTTCACCAGCCTGGAGAGCCCTGGTGTGGGCTGCTGGCATGGCTGGACATGGTGGTAAAGATAGTGCAGAGGGTAGGACTGGGGCAAGTCTGCTGGTGGGTTGTGATGGAGCTTGGCTGTAAAGTGTGTTTGGTGGGGATGGGAAATGAAAGGACCACAAAACCCGCTCTACAATTGCAGAAATTGGGGGTTTTGGCATGTTTATGACCTGTCTGTAAAGTGTCATGCTGAAACTGAGCACAGCACTTCTCAGCCTGAAACATTATTTAATGGCTGCAAAAAGAATCAGTGTGGCAGAATTGTACCCTTAAAGCACATCCAGCACATGCAATGGGTGTACACAGAATATTATTCCTTCTGTATAAAGCATCTTTGATTTTTCTTTTTTGAAGAAGTATTTCATGCTCTTAATAGAATCTAGAGCTCTACACAGGTTGAAACTCTTTTGTGTTTTTATTTTTTTTAAAAACGCCTGGCTACCAAAGTTGCAAAAGCCCTGTTTGTACTGGTTGTGGTGATTTGACCCTGGCTGCACACCGGGTGCCCATCAAAGCCACCCCATTGCTCCCCTCCTCAACTGGACAGGGTACAGAAAATGTAACAAGCCTCGTGGGCTGAGATAAGGACAGGGAGATCACTCAGCAATTACAGTCTTGGGCAAAACAGACTCAACTCAGGGAAACTGGTTTAATTTCTTACCAATCAAATCAGAATAGGATAAGGAGAACTAAAATCAAGAACACCTTCCCCCACCCCTCCCTTCTTCCCAGGCTTCGCTTAATTCCCGATTTCTCTCCCTTCTCCCCCTGAGCAGCGCAGGGGAACGGGGAAGGGGGTTACGGCCAGTCCCTCACGCGCCGTCTCTGCCGCTCCTTCCCCCTCACACTGTCCCCCTGCCCCAGCCAGGGTCCCCCCCAGGGGTGCCGTCCCTCAGGCACAGGCTGCTCCAGCCGGGGTCCCCCCCGGGGCCACAGGCCCTGCCCGGACCCTGCCCCAGCGCGGGCTGCCCACGGGGTCACAGCCTCCTTCGGGCACCCCCTGCTCCGGCGTGGGGTCCCCCCCGGCTGCAGCGGGGATCTGCCCCACCGTGAACCGCCGAGGGGCACAGCCGGCCCGGCCGGGGGCTGCGCCACGGGCTGGGGGGAATCTCTGCTCCGGCGCCCGGAGCCCCCCGGCCCCCTGCGCTGGCCCTGCTGTCTGCAGGGCTGGTGTCTCACACAGCCTCGCTCCTCTCTCCAGCTGCCGTTGTCGCACGTTTCCCCCCTCCTCACCGCGCTGTCCCCGAGGCACCGCCACTGTTGCTGGTGGGCTCGGCCTCGGCCAGCAGCGGGTCCATCTCGGAGCGGCTGGCATCGGCTCCATCGGGCACGGGGGAAGCTTCTGGCACCTTCTCACAGAAGCCACCCCTGCAGCCCCCCCCCAACTCCTTGCCATGCAAACCCAGTACTTTGCTAAAGGGTTTTTATCGGAAAGTCTTGCGTGTGTCCTGTACGAACTACTTCCACCCTCTGTGTAAACTGGGATGTGTTTGTTGCCCTTTTGAACAAGCAAACAAAGCTTCCTGTTAGAGCAGGGTTGCCTGTCTCCTGCCCGCCAGAGCAGCACGAGCAGGTGAAGCCATCTCTATTAGGGGTACTTGATCTCTATTCACAGAGGCCTCATTTGCTGCAGACTTGCCCAAGGTGGGAGAACGCTCACAAACTGGGGATAATCCGTGACAACGTGTAGGTAAAATGCACTGTGGATTGCTGACTTGAGGAATGTTGCTATTGAACAGACTCCACGTGTTGTCTTTTCCCCTTTAAATGATGCCAGCTTTCTTGTTGGCGGACATAATTCAAAGAGTTTGTGGGTTTTCATGGCACCATAGGGTTTGTTACTTCTATTCAGGTGTGTAGAGGTCCTGCTCTGGAACCTGAGCTGACTCTCTCTAGCCTTTTCCTAAAGCCTTGATGTTTTCTGTGGAGGGAGGGTCCCTGCACAGATGCCAGGCTGTAGTGCTGTGCACCCTGGGGTACACACTTGTGCTGGTTCTGTTGGAGCAGCAGCAGCATCTTGCCTGTCTGTGCTGACTCCTGCCAGCACTGAAGAAACCACCCAGTGTCTGTCAGGTGCAAGGATCCTTCTTTTTTCCCCTTGTAGCCTTAGGAGGGTCTGTATGGAGCTTAAACAGAGAAGTGAACACTCAGATATGAAATCTCAATGGTTTTTACCATAACAAATGTAACGGGAAAAAGTAATGGAAGGCTCTGGTTAGGAGAGGATGGGATTTATGGACTACTTAATGCTGTCAAGGGTTTCTGCTCATGATGCCTCCAGGACTGAAGCTTTTCTTTCCCATATTGATGAACTCCTCTGCTGCACAACAGCAGCAGGAGAAAAATCAGCAAGTCCAGTGAGATTTCCTGAAGGAGGACACGAGTTTCATACTCAGGATCTCTCCACATAAGGCGCAAGCTCCACTGCATGATGCACGTATCCCATACATTATTTAAACACTTCAGCTAGTCCGGCCTGCAGCTTCTGTAGGAACCCCACTGTTTGGTGTTGCCAGTATTGGCTTCTTTATCCCTCCACAGTGTCATGACTGATCTCCATGCCGTGGATCTCTGCCCTAGAGTGGTTGCCCTTTAACTTGAACTGTATTTTCTGAGCATCTGTAATTCTGGGGGCAGGTGGTGGTTGTTTATTAAAATGGATTCCAATACTGGTAATATATTCCTGAACTGGCAGTATGTGCCGCAGCCCTTTCCTCACAACATTGTTTAACGAGCTGGAGAGAAGGTTGAGCATTTCAGAGGCGGCAGAGTGAAGAGGAGGGGGCTTTTCCTGCATGGCAGCCCCTGATGAGCAGGACTCAGTTGCCACTTTGGAGATCATATTTGATCTGTTCTAGGCTCCCCTAAACTGAATTTTGCCCGTGCTTGTTGAAACGTAGTTTTTTCATTGACAAGACTATTGTTTGGGTAAACGAGTAAAGTGGTACAAGAACTTGCTTGGCTGTACACCGGAGTCACTTTTACTGGACCTGTTTGAGTCCAGTGGGGTTTTCCCTGCCTTGGCTCAGGGAATAGCAGGCAGACCTATAGATTAGGCACCAGCGGGGAACTGGCATTTTAAAGCCACAATACCGTTTTTCTCTGTTTATCTGTCAGCTGTCATTAATATCTGAGGGATGCAGTTTCTGCTGCTTTGGCAGGTAATTTGCTGTGACAAATGAAAATGTGGCTGCTTCTCTTTTTGCTTAAGAGGTGTAAAGGTGCTGGATGTCCCAGTGAGTGGTTCTCACTGCTGCTGGGTACAGGGGTAGAGGTGATGGAGTAGGCGCAGATTTTCCGCTGATTTGGGGCGTGATACAGGAATGGTCTGTCTCTCTTCCCTCCCTCCCCAGAGTTCACTGGAGGGGCTTCAGTTACCACTTAGCTCTTAAACAGGGAAGCAGACTTTTCAACAGTTTCTGCCACAGAGTTGTCAGTCTGAAGGAAAGTGCGTCAGACCAGGAATTGCTGCTCTTTATTTCCATAAAGCCCATAATGAGATAGAAACTGTTGGAAATCAGATACTGTTAAAAAATAAAATACAAAAGTTTAGGTCCTTATTTTATGAAAGGATTCTTTTTGGGTGGATATTAATGCTTGTATTGAGCTGTATTTAAGCTATGCAGTTCATGAGAATTAACCTTTTCAAGGAAGGGGTTACCCAAAAGCTGAACCCTGTTAAAATTAGTAATACAAATCCTCCTTTTTTTCTTTCAGTGTCAGAGGTGAGAAGAATTTTTTATAAAAAAAACTTTGTTTGTCTCCTCGGTATTTTTGGTCCAGAATGGATTAAAAACATGTCATGGCTTGTACATACTACCATTCCAAAAGCATTAGCTAATGAGGAATGGTGTGATTCTGTCATTTGTAACATAAAAATATTGCTGACTTGCATCATGGAAAAGCCCCACGCTGCATTTGTGGGTGGCTTCATAAAAGTGCAGCGACAGCCTGAAACAAGGCGTCTGGAGAAGGGCCGAGAATGTAATTTCCCAACCTACTGCAGGTGCTCGGAGAGTGTTTTCCATTTCCTGCCTCTTGGATTATTTGATGCCCCTGTAGGGTTTATTTCATTCCTGACACTCTGATCTCAGCTCAGTGCTTTATCACCAGATCTTGCTGAGCCAAAATTTGCATTACACCCTCCTTAACAGTTTCTGTATTACAATGGGGAGCTAGTTCCTATAAAGCAGCCTCTTTTGACCTAGCAGAGAAAATCCTAACGAGGACTGAAGGCTGGAGGAGCTGGCTAAAACACATCCTGTGTCAGAAGGGAGGTTAGGCTGGATGATAGAGTGGACCATTCAGTCCTAAAAATCTATGAATATTAATATGCATCTATTATAGCATAGAGTACAGTGAGGTCATTGGTTAATGCCGTTTTTGCCCTAAGCTGTTGTCCTGTAAGGGGATTCTCCAAGTCTCCTGCCTCTGCCGCTGCTCTGGGGCACCTTGGTGACTAGAGGTTAATTATCTGTTGTGTGGCTATTAAAACAAAAGACTTGCTGTTGTGAATTTATGACTTTTACATTCAATTGAACTACTGTTCTTCTTGCAAGTATGAAATAGAAGCACCCAACTCGGGTCTTTTCTTGGAGACAGTTCTCCAGGGTTTTGTGAACCTCCTTGTCCAAGGGCAAAGTCACGGTTGATGCAGGTATTAGATTATTTTGCCTCAGAAATTCTCTTGCCTTTTTACAATAGTGTACTTTTGTATTGTTCCATATCCATTTCTGTGTACTTCCTAATGCTTAGTTTCCTTTTATGACTGTGCCTGCACTGAGCAGCTCCCTGAAAATATCTGCTTAGGTAGTTATGTCCATGAGTGGTTACGGTTGATTTAGCATCCAGAAAAGTATAAATTTGTTTGAATTATTCCCTACAAAATGCATAACCTTAAATTAGACGATGCTGACTTTCATCTGGCTTTGCTGACCATTTATATGGGTTTGTTACCATAGATTCTTACATGGAAAAAAACCCCAACAACCCTATTTTGTTGTAATTCTGGTTAGTTCTGTCTCGGAGGACTGGCTATCCTTGTACTCTCCCTCTTTTCCTAATTGAGTAATAAGGTCTAGTCTCGGGTCAGAACTTAGGGACGCTACAGTGTTGGTCTTTTTGCTGTGCTAAAAATGAAATAGATTCAGGTCGTACTGGGAATTTCACCGAGCAGCAAACAGGCTCTTGAGTTAGCCTCATGAAAATACGGCTGGGAGAAAATGGCTACTGTAAGAAAATCACAGAAAGCAGATGCTGCTGTGCCTTTTGTGGAGGACTCAGAGGGGTGTGAGAGGGGAACCCTTAGGCATGAGTGGGAGGGAGCGGTGCACATGACGAGCCTTTGATGCTCGCCGTCAGGGGAAGCTGCCCTTGGTTCGTCCAGGTCAAAGTACCCCAATCTGGGGCAAACCCAAATCGATCTAGAAACGGAGATTATGCCCTAACAGCCTTAAAACCAAGCAGTAATGTGAGCAGCGTTAGTTCCTATGGCTGGTGGTTGTCGCATGTTGATGGCCACCTGTTATGGTTAAGAAGACTTGGTTCAAACAGTTTTTTCTTTTCTCTGCAGCAGCCCTTCAGAGCTTCACAAGTGCCACGCAGAGCGGCAGTGTTAGAGGCCAGGACCATTTTGTGTAACACATCACCTTGATTTGGTAGGAAATAATGCTGCTAGGGTTCAAACAGGAGTTGCTAGGAGAATCAGGTTTTTTTTATTTTTGCTGGTTTAAAACAGATTAGTTACGAAAGCTGCCATTCAGAAATTTACTTCTTACAGAAAGTTTTCCATGGTTGTTTGAAGAATAGCCCAGGTACTCCTTAACCAACAAATCAACCTGACAACAAAACCCCAAAAACTTTGAGACCTGCAGTGCTATGCATGTTTTTTAGACACGTAACATACACCTAAACAGTTAATCAAAAGAGAGTGATGACTGCAACAAATCAGTTCCCCTCTGTTGAACGCGAGTATCAAAAACCCAACAGGCATGGTAAGCTTGTAAAAAAATCTGTTAGTAGACCTGAAAGGGTTAAGCTATTGCTGATTTTTAAGTTAAAATGATAAATACTTTAGAATTAAAATAATTGATAAATTAGTAGTCCAGAATGTTACGGGTTTAAATACTTATTTTTAAAATACATGGAAGGCTTAGTGTGATTCCTTGCATTAGAAAATTTTTCCTTTCAGCCCCGTAATCTCTTATGTTGCTCACGAGTTTTACCTGCATAGTTTATAGATTTAGTAGTTTGATACAGTGCTATGAATTTGTAAACTATTCCTATAATCTAGTATAAATCTGAGGTTCTTTTGGCTGCAGTCTGGTTAAGTGTACGGTGCAGAGGCAGGCTGCCTGCAGATGTGCCCTGATGCTCACTGCACCACTGCTCTTTGCAAGGGGCATTGCCAAGCACTTGGGTCAGCTCGAGCAGCTCAGAGGGCTCTGCAGGCTTGCCTGGCTTCAGGCTGGGGCTCTGTCGTCTTCTGGCACAGGTAAAATGAGTCTGTGTTAAAAGAATACATGACAGTATAAGGGCATCATTCGTCAGTGCCAAGTATTCTATCCCCATGGAGCAAAAGGGATGCGGGAGTACCTGGCAGCACTGTAGCTGCATGAGCCTTGACTTGCTTGTCTGTAGCTTTTCTCCTGCAGGTGCGTTGCAGCCCAGAGGTTACAGCTGTGGCCATGACTAAACTTTTCTGCAAAATCTGAAATAAAACAAGGGTTCTTTAACTTTGAAAAGGAATAGAAGACTTGTAGCGAGCAGTGGCAGAAGAGATTTTTGTCCCTCCTTTCTCTTCTCAGACGGGATTGCTCTAAGCTGTTCACAACAGATGTTTGTCTAGCATGTTCTTAAACAATTCTGGTGAGAGAAGAGCCCACCATGTCCTCAGCAAGCTGTTCCAGTGTTTAACTGGCAGTACATTTATACCATGGGAGTATGGCATAGGAGTTTACCCCAATAATCCTAACCTTAAACTCCCTTTCAGCAGTTCTTTTACTATGAATTCTTGTCTATTCACATGCCATTAAAAAAAAAAAAAAAAAAAAAAAGTTGCTTTTTGTCTTGTAATTTTCTTCCAGATCCTTGAAGGCTGTTCTCATGTTCTCTCCCTCCTTGCTGCCACTGTTCCTTCTTTTCTTCCTAAGCAAGATAAACTTTATCATTGGAGGAAAACAAGGTGACAACAATCTCATCCAGCCTTTCTTGACTGCTTAGGCTCTTTGTGGAAGTCTGCCTTCTGGTAGTTTCACCCACTGTTCACATGAACTGTCTCCCACGTAGCTGGAGTTGTTGCTGGGTCTTTTCTGTTCTGCCCGTTTGCTGTCTTGGAAAGTAGCCAAGAGTTTGCAACACCGAGCAGTGTTTGTGACAGTCCCTAGCAGTATTCCTGAAAACAGTGTGTATACTTGCAGTCCAACATAATGCAAGTTACTGTTGGGGATACTGAATTGCATTAGAAACACAGGGAAAATACAGGAAGATAACCACTGACTTGATAGGAAATAATTCAGAGGATTATGCAGCTAATGTACCTTGAGCTGCAGTTCACTTCTATACAGGTAATGGACCTGGACTGTGTTACCTGCCTGGGGTTGCTGCTGCACCCAGTATATTGCCTGCTGCCTCCTCCCCAGAGATGCAGGAGGGGCAGTGAGCCCAGCCAGCCTTCTCTTCATCTCTCCCACCTGCAGAGCCTGCTGCCTTGCTGCTCTGTGCTCTTCAGTTAATAGATGGTAGTTACTGTATTTAGCTGCACACTGTGGGTAGGCTTTCTCTCTCTAGTGACTGACCTTAAAGCTAGATGGAATGACTTGTCAGTGTAGAAGCTTCCTCAGTGCAGGGGTTGAATTGCTGTGGCTAAAGGAGTATTGCTAGGAACAGGCTGCCTCAATTTCCCTGCCTTCCAGTGAAGCCATTGTGTTTCTTCTACAGTTACTATTTTTCTTTTGAGAGGGCGTATTTCTTAACAGTTGCTCATTCCTCCTCCAGGAGGATGCAGCAGATGAAAAAGGCCCTTTTGTGTGCCATGTCCTAGATGTTTAAGCACTAGAGTAAAAGGATTTGTTCAGCCTGAACACATTTGTCAGTTCCCTCTCCAGCCAGCTGGTGTTTGGTTTGAGCTCTCAGGCTCAGCTTCGAAGAGGCTAAACCTTCGTTGCTCTGCTGGTCTTGGTAACATTTCTCCCCACCTGAAAGATTTAATAACGCCTTCACTTGCACCACAAAAAACAGGTTGTCTTAGGGATCCAGGGAAGCAAGGTACATATGTCCTCCTCCAGAGTGTAGGCTATTACCTAGAGATTGCAGATGGGCACTTCTGCTGTTTCTGCAAAGCCCTTTCTATCTTCCAAGGGGCAAGTAGTTAGCCATTGTGAGAGGACAGCAAAGACTGATGTCTTTGCTGATAGATGGCTAATCAAGGAGGACCCTTCCAGCAAATGGTAGATTTCTTTAATTCTGTCTCTTGTTACCATTTGGGGATCTTGAAATGATCAGGAGAAAAACCAGAGTTGTGAGCACAGGTGATGGTTACACATGGATAGTTTCTCTTGTCAGTTGTTAGGCTCGGGTCCTTGTCAGCCTAATCATTATCTGCTAAGGTTTCGTTGTTCCTGGTGCTCGATGCTACACTACGTGCTAAGCTTATCCCTTATGCCATGCGAAGTATAATCAAAGTGGCTTTGTCAAGTCGATAAGTAGTAATAGTTCAGCTTCTCCAGGGAGAAGTTTAGAGCCCTGACCATTAAATGCAGTTTCCCTGAAGGTGGGGACAAAAAATGGAGCAACGTTTTGGTTTGGTTGGTGCTGTTTTAATACCCGTGTTAGTGCATCCTTCTCCAGTCCCCCATACTGAGGTTAGCAGGCCAGCAACACTACTACTTGACAAACTGACAAGAACAAGAACGTCATGTGCCTTATGCGTAAAGAGTGAGAAACTAGTAACTGCTTGTCATTGCTCACCTGCTTTGTTGGTACCAAGAGATTTGATGGTAACAAATGCGGTTTTGAAAGTTTACTCTTTGGTGTCGGTGAATTAGCTCTTGAACCTGTGTCTAAGTGGGAGTTAGGAATGTCTGTTAAGAGCTGGATACGATGGAAAGTGAAAAAGAGCACTTGAGGAATCAAGAAGAAAGGATCTGTTTATATAAAGTACATATAGAACATATATTTCCCATGGCATTAAATTCTTGTGATGGTGGCAGAGTCTAAACAGTTTAGTTTCTCGTGGACAAAGTTGAAGTAATACTGGGGTTAGAGAAAAAGGCTGTCTGCTGTGATTGCTGGTGGCAGCGAACCTGCTCTTTTCCTGTTTCCATGGCTGTTCAATGAACTGGGGAGTTGCTAAAGGAGGTTTCCTGAAAACCAAGGCTTGAGAACAGTGGGCTCTACATGCTGCTGCTGCTGCTGCTCTTGTTATTCACTGCATGGCTATTGATAGTCTGTGAATGGTCAAAAATAAATAGAAATATAGTAATGCAAAGAGTTAATGGAATTGCCAGTCTGGGATAGTGGTCTCCTGCTCTCATTTTGCCATGTCAGAACTGATAAAGTTTGTTGCAGTCATCATTCTCTTTTGATTAACTGATACAGCCTTCTTTTGAGCATTTTGTATCTCGGATGTCAGACTCTCTTTTTGCAGTGACAAAGGGCTGGTTTAGAATATCCAAAAAAGGCAAAATCTTTTGTTTGTTGCTCTAAAAGGCTCAGTTACTTCATTACTAAGTGGAAGTTGCAACTGGGATTCATTTGGTACACAGACTAACATAATAACTGAAAGTAAATGGAGGTGATATGTTGAAACAGAAGTGGGAAGTGTCTTTGGAAGTGTTTTAATGTTAGTAGAGTGTGTAGCAGGAGCTCCATTGAACTGCTTTTCTTTTAGAGTGCCAGCATACGATGAATCAGAAATGATAACGATAGCCCCACATTTTGTGGTGCACTTTGTAAACGTCAATAAGCACAGCAGAACTGTTTGTCTTGCCGTCAGTGGAGAGGAGGAAGTAAATAGTGGAAATCTGATTTAAAAAAATTCAGTGAAGATGGGCAGTCTAGCTAGGGGTGTGAGGAATATGACAAGCACCAGGTACCTGGGAATAACAGTATTCAGGGGCTTGCCATTTCCTGTGCTAATATTGCAAGATGTGAAAACTTCAGAAATAATTGTAAATGATGTTAATTTGGAAGGGCTGTGGCTGCTAGTCAAGTAAAATTTCTGTGTAAGGGAGATAAATTTGCGGGTTGATATGCTGCACAGTTTGTGTGGTCTTGGAGGTATTGTAAGAAGTCATCTTTCATTAGCGATGGTCATACTTTATGCTTACAGCAGATAGCTTGTAGATGCTTATGAACACAGAGCCACAAACTGAAGGATTGGAGAGGGAGACAGACTCCTAAATGCAGCCCGTCCTGTTTAAGGCAGGTAGCAAAGAATACCATCTCCTGATGAAGTGATGAGGAAAGGAGTGCAGCAGCGTTGTGGACTGGTGTGGAAGCACACAGTACACTGGTACTTGGCTGGTGAGGGAGCTCTGGAGCACCAGATGTACCAGGAGAGGCGGGGGAGCTGGATTTTATTCAGCCTTAGGATAAGATGGCTTAGAGGGGGACCTGACTTCAGTCTTCAGCGGCCCAGTGGCAGGCTGTAGAGCAGGAGTAGTCAGGCTTTTCTAGCAGGTTTGTGGTGACAGGGGGAGAGCCAACAGGCGTAAGCTGCAACATGGGAAACAGTGATAAAATATAATGATATTTTTTAAGTTTCCCTAGCATGAAGTTGGTCAAACATTGTACCAGAGCCCAAGGGAGGTTTTGAAACGTCCATCCATGAAAATCTTTAAAGCTTGACTGGACGGGGCCCCAAGCAACCTGATCTAGCTTCGGAGTTGGACCTAACTTTAGAGGTGGCCCAGCTTTAAGTGGGTATTTGGAAAGGATGACCTCTGCAAGTCCCTTCCAACCTGAATTGTTCTATGATTCATAAACTCTGGACAACGTGCTCAAAACTGTGGCAGGGTGTGTGTGTGCACAGAATGTATACGATGAAACAAATTCACTGTCCATTTGTTCAATTTCTTTTGTTATTTAATCCACTGCATTTGATCGCACTCCAATTTTTCTTTTATTTTTGAGACATAAGGTTGGAATGGAGCACTGTGTTGTTTGAAGCGAGTCCCTGCTGCTGCAACATGCATTCAACCATGTCCTGGAATCCCATTAATAAGTCTGTTGATGTGGTGATTAGCCATGTTTGAAAATAGTGGTTTTGTTTATTTAAACATGGGCTCCCATGCATGCATACAGTCATAGTATTTGCCATCTTTAGTCATCCAGTTGCTCAATAGCTGTCATAATAGATAAAGAAGTTTAGCAGAGATGAGTTGCGGAGATAGAGGAAACTGTGTTGAAGTTCACTATTAATAATGGAAATACAG
Organism: Falco punctatus; assembly: GCF_963210335.1. Classification (NCBI taxonomy): domain Eukaryota; kingdom Metazoa; phylum Chordata; class Aves; order Falconiformes; family Falconidae; genus Falco; species Falco punctatus. Next base: position 12,836,152 of record NC_137591.1, on the reverse strand, counting down.
GATCAGATGTGTTAGGAACAGCTTTCCTTGGAGTGTAGAGCAGCACTGGAACAGGCTGCTCAGCGGGTTGGTCGATTCTCCACCCTTGGAGTTTCCCAAGCTTCAGACAGACAACCCACCGCTCAAATGGCAGTGTTGGTGAAGGTCCTACTTCAAGCAGGAGGTTGGACTCTTGAGGTTCCTTCCCAGCTATGCTTTTGTGATTCAATGGAATCTTTTTCATAAACAGTTGAAGAAAATATTTTCCTTTTTCCTCCCTTCCTTACCTGTATTGTTGCAGAAGTGGTGCCAGCCTTCATGAAGACAGTTAGGTCAGCTCCAGCTTTTATTTGTATTGTGTAGTTTTCCATCCTAGGTGTACTAGTCAGAAGACATCTGAAAACACTCACTTTTCTCAAGTAACTAGGACAAGCATATTTTAGCAAGCTGTCACTTGTTTAGGTTGGAGGAGATATAATCAAGCTTGTTGCAATGTTTGCTCTGGTTTTCAGCCTGGCCTGTACCGCTGGAGATCAGGGTTCAGTGTGTCACGTTTGGTGAGCAGAGCATGTTCTGGGCGCTTGGTGGCAGGTGGGAACAGCTGAGCTGCCTTTGGAGTATCTTGCCCTTTCAGAGAGCAGTTATTTCAGCTGCATGGTCTTGGTTTTTTGTCACCAGTAGTTAGTGAAAGACCATAGAAACAAAAAACTTAAATTGCTAAAGTTAAAGAATATGAAAATCCAACTGCAAGCCTTGAGTATTTACTTAGAATAAACTGGCTAAGAAGTTAGTAATATAATTTTATCTGATTTTATGTTGGAAATTAATAGAAGGCTGGAAAAAGCAAGTTCTAGGAAGTGGGTGACACTACTACTGCTTTGCTACAGCTTCTTCCAGAATAATGGCCCTTTTAAAACTCCTAATGCAGTGTTTTCCTTGTTTCTCTCATAAATGGAATGGGTTTCACAGTGTTTGAAAGAAAAACAAAAAGGGTTTGCCTTACTTCTGAGTCAATTAGATACAGTCAGTCTCTTTAAATCATGCCAAAATGGCAACAAACCTGGATTTTAAGGAAATTTCAGAATTCTGAAAAAGGAATTACAGAGCAGATGTCCCAAGCAGCTGAGGCCTGTTTCCTCAATAAAATGATAAGCAAAGAACTGGAAGAGAGAAGGGGTCTGAAAAGAATATGTAATTCTCTTTAATCCTGCTTGTCAAGTCCTAAATTCAGGCTTCCCTTTCCTGTGCAACTGCAAACTCTCACTTGGACAGCAGTGAAGCAGCAATGAAGTTGTTTCTGTCCTCCTTCCTTTCTGTAGCACATTTGACAACGTGTGACAGTCTTGCATTCAGTTTTAAAGCTGTTTTAATTTTAGCAATCAGCGTTCTAACTAATCTGTTCAAGAATCATTATTCCAAGAAAGACAAAAAGACCCCAAATCCAAGAAGAAGATGAGAATTGGAAAGGCATCTCTGGAGTTTTTCTGGAGTTCCTAGGTCCGTGTTAGAGAACTGCTGTCCTCCTGCCCTGGCTTTGCTAACCAGTTCAGCTGTGCTGCCATCCAGAAGGGAGTCCATGAAGTGTGTGCTTGGTTGCAAGCCAGCCCATCAGTGCCTAATGGCATTATGTGCAGTGTGGACACACTCAGAAACCACTGTGGATGAATTACATACATGGGTGCCTGTTAATACAGTAAGAACAACACTATTATTGTTCTATGTAATTTATTTTGTGAAGTTCACTTATTCATAGGTGAAGCACCAAATTAGAAAAACAAAAGTGGCTGGTAATATTATTAATAACGATCGCAGCAGTCTGAAAGAAAATCCCTGTCTGCTGCAGTGCCACTGCAGAATTTATACTACTTTGAATGGGGCTTTCTAGTACTTGGAATTTAAAACACTGGCCTCTGAAAATGTGATTTGATGCAACTCGGTAAAGATACTTAATAGCTTTAGCTTTTAAGATGCAGTCACCTGGAATGGGAGGCTGTATTGCCTTGTGGTGGTGGACCGGTGTGTCACTTCTCTCCAGGATGTGGCAGTGTGATGGCTTCACAATGCCAAGACAGTTGGAAGTTTTAAATTAGTGTGTTATTAATTGCCACACTGTCATCATCCTTTCTCAAACCTTTAATTCATATGCCAGCTTTATCACCAGTAATAGTGGGAAAACGCTTGGCTGAAGGAAACATGCATCTCAGATTATGACTGGTGCTGTTGGGTGATTTCAGCACTTTGCAAATCATATCGTCAGCCTTGTTTTTACGGTCTAAGCACTGAAAATGTGGGCAGCTGCTCTTGTGCTGGTGGGCTTGTTCTCCCAGATTATGTTTCATCTTCTGCTTTTCTACCTTTATCTCACTTTTAATTATCTGAGGTTATTTTACAACAGCAGCTGAATTGCATATTTTGTATAACTCTGCAATATAGTTCCTAATTTGCACAATAAACATGCCTTTGAGGCTTCTGTCTAGTAACAAATAAACTTGTCTTCATTACGTAACCATGGTTAAAGTGGAGATCTGGACACGCACTTGTGAAGGAAAGGGCAAGTGCAGGTTTCTTACTGTCTTGTTAATAAACACTTTCTGCATGTGATCAACAGAACTGCAAGTTTTCTTGAAACTTGGAAATGGTTATGCGGACATTGTAGGTGTGATCTTATAAATTAAACTGACTGAATGGTTTCTTGGTTCAGTTTATATAGAAAAATTATTAAAAGCTGCATAAGTTTAAAAGAAAAGGGGGAGGAGGGGGAAGGAGAGAAGATAAGGTGATGAATGGTAATCTCAAGATGCCCAAACACAAACGTATGCTTTTTCTTGGTTTACAATCAGATGATGGTGATAAAGTATTATGGATTCTACCAGAAGGGAGTATGAAGCAGAATTCAAAGAAACCTTGTAAGAATCAACATGGAATATTTTTTACTTTTTTTTTTTTTTTTTTTTTTAAGACATATTTAATCTGTGATGTCTCACAGGGGTTCTATCAGACAGAAAACATTTTGCTGTTACTAAGAAGGGAGTAAAAATGATCTGAGGTATACATTGGGGGAAAGAGAGAAAAGCAACAGAGATTGACCGGAACCCTTTCCAGCTAAAGGGTCATGTTAACATACAAACAAATGGGTATAACTGACAACAAATAACTTTAAAAAAACCCACAGTGTGTTTTCCTGCTGATGTTTCCGTGACCATTATTTTGGAAGTCTTCCAGTAAGAGAAGTGTGGCTGAAACTCAAACCTATTTTAAGATGGTGTGTGATCCATTTACAGAAGAGGTTGCACAGTGTAGCCCTTTCAAGGCTGAGGGACAGGACTCTACTTGAGAGCCCCTTCCAGCCCTCTGAGCCTGTGTGTTTTGGCTGTCCCATGTCACACTTGCTCTGACAGACTTCCGTGTTCAATTCCTGCTGCTTAGTGTTTCTATTTCAGATTCCTTTTTGATAATTTGACAGGAGTGACCCGTTTGGTACCCTGTTGGTGTAACTAATTCCAACTCAGCAAATGGCAGACACCCCTTTGATAAACATTTATTCTTGGAGAACGCAAGTGGAGTTGACAGGCACCTACCTTCAAGTCAGTCTTCAAAACATAACATGAAAATCAAAGGCCCCTGATAGGCAGGGGATTATTCCTGCATGGGTAATTCTTAAGCAAGATCCATTTGTGTATATACAGATATGCTATCCTCACCTTTAGTAGAGCTGAGCGACTAATAAAATTCACTTGAGGCAGGCATAATTGGACAGATTCTTTTGTCTCATCCTGTTCTTCCTAGGCTGCATTACAATTTAGCAATGAGCTGACTTGCAGTAGGTAAGGAAGGCTGCCGTTCTTTCAAGCTTCAGATTCACATACAGATTTGTGCTTCACCTTGGTGTATGTCTATGTCCTTCATGAAATATACTGGGATGTCAGATCCCCAGGGTGGGAACAGTGCCTTCTTTCTCGTGAATGTAGAACCTGAGAAGCACGGTTACTTGCACTGGGGTAACTCATCGTCCTTTCTGCTGGTATGGATTTTAGTTCAGCAAATCAAGTGTGAAGCTGGGAACCTTGGGACTCGGTCAACAGCATGGGGATGGATGAGGGAGACTTAGACACAGCTCTCTGAAAGACAGATCTGTTTTCTATTATAAATATATCCTGTGTAGTCTCCACAAAGAGCTTAAAAGCAAGCTGAACCTTGCAGGTTTGACATCTGTATGCATGTCCCTTAAGGTTGTAGCATGTGATAGTTTTGTCTAGCAGTGAGAATGAAAGTGAGTGATGCAGGTAAAAACTAAGTACGGCAAATCTCTGTAAGCAGCACACTTGTTTACTGCTCTCTTGTGGCACCTGCAGCCTTCTATGTATTTGTGAGCTCTGATTTGGGGATAAACATCTTGCCAGGCTGCAAAAGTCAGCATGAGGACTGGTATCAACAGTTCTGGGTTCTGCCCCGATGGGCTTATCCTGGTGAGTGTATGGCAAGGAGTCAACAGTGGAGCAGCCACTCACAATTCCTGGCTACCCTCTGTGATCATGTGAATCTGTCATGAAACTGGGACTTGCTGCTGACATGAGGAGAAACGTGGAAAAAGATGCTGGAGGTCTGGGTTGGGAGACAATCCAGAACTACTTGTGAGCAGGTCATGGCTAAAATATAAAGAACATATTTGAGTTAAGATGCATGAGAAAATATAAAAAAATAATTACAGGAGCTACTAGATGCTTTTCATTGTTCATAGATATTTCCAGTCTTTGTACTGAGCTTCTGCTTAATGCCAGTTTGGTAAACATGACTCTCTAGGTACTTTGCCAGCCCCTGTGGCTCATGACTCTTGCGTGTGAGCTGAGCAGTAAGGTCTTCACGGGGAAGGCAGCTGCTGAAGGGTACCCAGCCTGAAAGGCCATGTCAGCCTCTTCCTTTGGTTTTAGTCGCGTGCTGTAGCTCCCAGCTGCCACTTTGTGTTGGATTTTGGTTTGCTCCTGTTCCACCAGGTACCGCAGAAGCTGATGTCACAGTAGGGTCTGTGACCCACAGCAGAGTTCCACGGTGAGCGAGGAACATGTCCTCCTAAACCAGTGTGGGTTATACTTTCGGTGCTTTTAATGAGGGAAGTTTGTTTCTGGGTAGCAGCTTTGTGAGGATAAAATACAGTGTGTCTCAAATGCCACCTCCTTGGTGGAATATATGTGCTGTCTTGCCAAGATACCTACTGCAATGGTGATGTTCACTGGTCTTCCCTTTTCCCAGAGACACAGATGTTGTCAGAGGCACTGAAGAAAGTGGTAATTCATGAGATAGAAGAAAGACTTCCCTTCAGAGCCCCATGCACAAAGCACCCTCAGGGGTGGCTCCCTGGTCCCGCATGCAGCCTTTCCTCTTCAGCGCATACTCCAGCCTGTACACAAGTGCCAGGCCAGCTCCGGAAATTCAAATTCAGCATCTCATGGTCCCAGTACATTATAGTCTGGGCTTCAGGGTAGACTTGGTGGCCAAAGTTTTCACTTTGTGTGGCAAATAGTAACTTCTCCATGGAGACCACAGCTTTCTGCATTTTCTACAATCTTTGCATAATCAGGTGAAATGAAATAAAAGTTGGTGCAGGTAAAAGGCCGCAAAGAAATCAAATTTGGGATAATATGTGATAGCTGGGGAGAGGTAGGGAGTGCTATTTGGAAACAAGAGGCTGACCTCATCTTCAGAGGAAAGTTATTAAAGTGAAAAAAGTTTTTCATTTTATCTGTTACATTCATAACACAGCAAGGAATGGATGCTAGAAAAATTAAATCAAGAATGCATCAACCATGAAGATGATTAATTTTGATGCCTTTCTAGAAGTCAGCCCTTGCTGAACCGGAAAGCCCTGGGTGGGGGAACGGGCACCTCCTGGGATCAAGTGCCTGTCCTGCTCTGTGCATGGAGCAGGGCTGGGCTGCAGCAAGTGTAGAACTGCAAACCTTTGGCAGGTGTCATTTGTTCTCTTTACTGTGGGGTTCAGGCACCCAATATTCACATTGGACAGTCAGCTGTTTTCCACATACATACAGAGCCATTTTGGGAAAACTGGGGGACCGTTCAGGGACAAGAGGCAGCAGCTCCTGGAGCTTCCCTGGGTTCACCACCGATTGCACCAAGGTCAGCATGCAGCTGGGCACTGTGCAGTGTGGCCTTGGTGTTTCCTTTTGGTTCTTGTATTTATGCTCTGGAGGATTGGAATTGCTCAGCAGCCTCCTGCCAGGGCAGTCCCACTTCCAGGCAGAGGTGGTAGCCCTGGCATAGAAATTGCTCAAATGGCTTTTGAGCTATGCTTAATTTAACCACTGCTAAAATACATCGTTACTGGGAAAAAAAGCTGCCTGGTGTCTCCCAGAAGCGTTGAACCTCTCTATGCAGACTTACTGAGGAGTCTGACTTAGAGGAAGCCTTTTAATAGGGAAATATTCTTGTTTCTTGGGGAATTTCAAGGAAGAATGGGCAAAAAACAAACCACCACCACCCCCTTTTTTTTTTCTTCTTTTTTTTATTTTGTTACACTTGAGAGTATTTTGCTTGGGTGCCTAGCTACCTGCTGAATTTTTTTACACTCTGGTAAACATTTAAATTTGGAAATTATATTTCTTGGGTTTCTGCAGACTGTACTACAGATACTGCATGATGAAACAGTTGATAACAAACAGGAAAAAGAAATCACTGGTGTAACAGAAATGCCAGAGTGCGCTCATTATCATTAAGCAGAAGGCTTTCCTCCTTACCACATAGATGAGGCAGAAATTTGGCTCATTACAAGGAGGAGGACAGAACAACATACAGTGGCATTAAAATGAAATGCAGGTCCGTTCCTGAGAGCCCAGGACGCCTTTGCTTTAGTAACTGATATTCTGAAGAGGTTGCTTACTCTGGTTCCCAATTCTATTAAAATCATTGTAGTATGTTCTCTGTTTACAAAATAAGGTTTATGCTCACTTTTAATTCTTAAAAGCAGGGGAAAAACCTGAGCTTGGCAAAGCCTTTTGAACTGCTGAATCAAGAACTAGCTGCTTGCAAAGAGGGATTAAAACCTTTTAATCCTTTTGTGTAAAAGAATATGGTGTTTAATGTGGTAGGCATGCTGGCAAAATTAATTTTCATGTTTTTTCAAGCACAAGATTTCAGTTCTGTCTTTGTTTCCTGGTCCTGCATATCTTAACGGGTTCTTTACACTATGCAGTACACTTTATTAACTTTGAAGTTTTGAATAAATTTGCAAATAACATGCAGATTTGGAAGAAAAAGTTCATTCCTAGGAGCAGGCACAGCTGTTAGGTACCGCTTCAGGCGGCGTTGTAATGACTGATTTCAGAGCCCAGTAGCTGACATTATTATCCTCTTGTCCATTGTATCTATTCTGTGCAAGAGAGAGGAGACCTGAATTCAGGTACTGAATTTTGTGTATGATTAAATGAGTGTTCTGTAGGTATGCATTTGAAAGCCCTTAAGTGAATGTTGTGTAAATGGTGATAATTGGAGGCAGTCTCCCTGCAATCCTTTCTCAAGCTAAATAAGGTCTAAGGCCAAAGGCCCAAACGTTTAATTGTATTAAACACAGAGGCTGCAAAATTTATTAACTCAGAAAGTGTGTATTACCAAGTTAATTGGAAGTGCCTTTAAGCTATTACCAGGTGGAAATTTGACTTCAGGTTTCAATTTTAAATTAAAGCAAAGCAGAAACCCATTCTGTGAGGCTGCTGGAAGGTCTGCAGTTAGAGCAGTGCTTCTTTGCTCTCCCTTGTTTTTCTACTCGGTATAATACTTGGTATAAATGCTGGGGAGTTAGAATCAAAAGCTAAACCCATACATAGGCATCTGGCTTTTCCCCAAGATATGTGGCAAGCTGCACACACAGGCTGCAGGTGCTCTAGGGAAACGTAAAAGCAGAGGAGGGGAAATGAAGATGACCTCAGGTTCCAGAAGGATGTTTCTCTGGGCTGTTTTTCTGCTTTGTTTTAATCAGTATTCTTCAGTTGTGTGCAGGACTGCTTTGTGCTTCTTGGCATATTTTTCTTTGTCCAGTTATGTGTTGTTTCATTTATTGGAAGCAATTGTAAGAATGGTGTCATAGCAGGGAGACTGATTTATTCCCCGCCCCCCCCTTCTTGGCACACAAAAAACTTCAAAAAAATCCATGGACAAGAGTCAATCACAGCACAGGGATTAGCCAGAGCTAGGGATTTTTTTTACTGAGATGTAAAGCAGCTCACACTGATAGCCAGCCAGGCACTTTGAGAAAGACATTGCAATTACAACAGCCTTCAAAAATAATGAAGAAAATTTGCCACCCTATGCACAAAAATCTGTGGGCACCCTGCAGATATGATATGAAGAGAAACCACCTCCCCATTGCATTAAGGTCTAAGTTGCCTGCCTAAAACTCTCTCAAAAAATAAATCAGCACCCAGAATGTTGAGCACTGCTGAGTGACTTGCACAGCATACTTGTGTGATGGTTGCCGGAGACAATTCTGTTTCAGTATCATGTCAGTTAATTTTAGGTGTTTAAACTCAGCAATTCCCATGATTCATAAAGAGGCAGAATTAGAAATTTACTGAAGTGCGATAGTATGATGACAGGCTTTTGCTGTAGTTTATTAATATCTAGTAATCGTGGCCTTAACGCTTCAGTGACTTAATGGCTTTTAACCCATATTTCTGTGGAATAAACAGGTTTATCCCAATGTCAGCATTTTAACAGCAGTCACCCAGTTTCAACTGGTGAAGGGTTGGTTTATATGTAACATCCAGACACTGACCAGAAGTACACAGGACACACAAGGTTTTAAGGTGTTGGTTTTTTTAAGAAGAAATTTTGAAATACTCAGTTTTGCCTTAAAGACTATTCAGTGTTTTGTATCAGATTTAGTAAGTATAAATCCTCTATTAGCAAAAGGGAAAACAGGGCTTGAAAATGCCAGCCTAGGTGTGAAGGTTCCCATATTTGGTTCTCACGTCCCAGAGGCACCTCAGCCACATCCAAAGCTTTGCCTTTAGGTTGGGTTTATTGTAAGGAAAGACCCTATAGAAACTGTAAGCAGTTTCTATAAAACTAAAAAAAACCTCTTTTGCTGAGGCAGCGAAGAAGCAGGAATCAAAGATTATCAGAGTTTCTGTGCTTAAATCATTACAAATACCTATAAAATTAAACATTTGACCTGACATGTACCCTTGCATTCTCCTCAATTAAACTTAATACAGATAAACAAAGCACAGTGGGTCTCACCTGCTGAAATGAGTACCTTGCATCTTAGTTCACTGTATTTCCTGCTAGTGTTTAGAGAAAAGTGAAGCCTCTGCTGGATGACTGCTTTTATTATTTTTGTAATGTAATTTTTCTACTGAAAGTTACAGAGGTCATCAAACATGTTAGGAGATATACTTAGACTTTTGTGTATTAATCATTCACTTGATTTCATTTTGTAGGAACTCAAAAGATATCTATGAGTAACTTTATGGAAGGGAGGAGATGAAGGTGAGGAGAAATGCAGCTTGTTTAGAGATAATGTTTGTAGATTTGATTATCACAGACAACCACACATGAAGCTGGAAAACTCAACCACTAAAATTGGATTGAAATAGCAGAGTCATTTCTCCTAGCTGTTGGGAATCTCTTAAGCATTAAAAGCTAATAACACTAAGATGATAAAACAAGAGAGGAAGATGCGCAGGTAACATTGGGTAACCTGTAATTCAGAGTGATCTGAGGAATGTGTTGAATTTGGAATGCCACTTTCTGTGATTGGGATGCAGTTAAGTGGTTTTTGAAGTGGATGGAGAAAGGGTTATGATCCATTCACTGGATAAAAAGAAAATTGTGTACGTACTTGAGCATGCAACACCCCACTACATATATTTGCATTTATTTAATAAGTACCTTCCACCAGGCAATAAAGGACAAAAGTTTCATTTATAAAGTGCTGTCGTCTTAGTGAAATAAAACTGAAATAGGAGAAATAAGGAATAAATTAGCATTGTGATCACCAAGACCTACTGATGCTTTAGTAAGCTGCTGTTAAGAAATGGTATTATGAAGCTCAAACAGGCTCTTCCTACTTGTAAATTATACAGGAATTAAAAGTGCAGGAATTAAATAAAAAAAATTGTATTTTGCCAAACAATATTTTTAGTAATCACAAAGGGTCGGGAACCACATTTAAGCGATGGTGGGTATATTGGAAAGAAAACATAAGGATATTAAACATAAGGATAGTTGGAGAACCCACAGGCTTGCCTCCTGCCCTGCAGTAGATGCTTAGGAGAAAAATCATAGAGTAGGTTTCACCAGAGTATCTTTCCAGCGGGCATCCATCCATGCACGGTTATCAATCATCCAAGATCATAAAGGAAATGGAAAAAGAGAAATACCCTTGCTGTATATATATATGAATGGGGCACCTCTGTCTTCTAGACCACTTTATTTCCACTTCAAAGTCAGTCGTGAACATGAGAAAGTCTGTGTCATTCTTGGTTTCTTCCCAGTGTTATAACAACTGAGCCACATCATTTTCTACGTATTCGTCCTGACAGCAGCCATGTGAGAACAGCAGGCAAGTTTTGCAGTGGAAGCTGAGGCACAGTTGTGCCTTGGCATATCTGACGGGAAGGTTAAAGGCAGGGATTTAAACCTGAACTTCACAATTTCCAGGATCGAGAGTTACTCCCATTATGATCTTTTTATGCTTGTGTCAATAACTTCTTTTCATGCATTTAGCCCAGGCACCTAAATAAGGCACCCGTCTATGCCTATTATATGTGCTTACCTAGTTCATCTCATATCACAACTGTTTTTTTCCTTCACAAAAGATTACTTTCAATCTTAATTTAGCCCAAGTCATAAAAGTTTTCAGTTAAAAATACAAGCTTCCCCTCTCCTACAATCCTGGTCTTATTTTTGGCTGCTCTTCTGTTTAGAACAGTGGGCACTTGTAGCATGAGGATAGAGATATTTTTCTTTAAAATCTCTCGCAGCAGGTGAGTGTTCATGGAACACTTAATTGCAGACATGTGTTTAATAATTCATTTTTCTCAAAACCTGTGTGCAACTCTTTGGAAAAATAGCATCCACAAGAACAGGAGGAGCAGTATGATTGCCAGTTTTTGAATTAGAATTTTTGGATGAGGTATATTTGACGTGGGTGCTAAATACTGTAAAAGCATCAGGATTCAGTTTAATTTTCCCATTTATTTTAAGAAACCATCTAATGATGATGGGTCTTTGAAATAAAACAAGTTAATATTTGGGTATATGAAGCATATTTATGTTGGCATATATTATGTTTCAGCCACTTGAAATTTTTGGCTCTTCAGAAAATTGCAAGAAAGCATATTTTACGTAACTGGTGTGTGTTTAACGTGTAGTGAAATACAAGGTTCTGTGCTAAATATACATGACCCAGCATCATTTTTCAAGGCTCTGGCTGGTATTCAAGTCAGGTAAAGCAGATCATACGTTATTTCTCAAAGGCCATGGTTCACATAAAAGACACCTTGCCAAGATAGAGGGAAGCTACACCTCTGTACTTCTGCCTTGAATGAAATCTGGCAAAAGAGACTTTTCTCTGTGGAAAGGTCCTTTGGGTTCACTGAGAAGCTGCACAGCCTAAAAACAACACATGTGATGAAGTCGCTCTGAAAGCAGGAAGAAAGAAAAACCTGAAAAGGAGAACTGTAATGTTACTGCTCTGCTACACATTTTTGATAGGGCAAATTTTAAAATAGCTACCGAGATGCTTTTCTGATTTATAACAATTGTTTCACAACAAGCAAATTGTCTAGAATAGCAGAGAGGAACAGCGATTTTATATATAAAAAAGTATGGGTGAGAGAGATGCATGTTCATGGTTGGCTGGCTGGCTGTCACTCTGAGTCGTCCTGCAGGAAGGCTGTGTCACTGGCTTTCCAGCAAACCAGAGAATTCTGCCTTTGAGGGCTTCAGGTTCCTCTCCCAGCCCATCACGCTTGCTTTTGCTGGGGAGGGCAGACCACAGCCTTACTGATTAGAGCCTACCTAACTTGTCTGCTTGTACTTCTCTCTGGCTTTCTGTACCCATGTTCTTGGGGACCTCTTAAAATGTAATTCAGGGGAGCATTTCTTTTAAAAGCGTCACGCACCCTAGGCTGAGCCCAGGACTCTGCATGACTTTGCTGATGTTTTCCAGCATAGTGAAGTAGACAAATCTCTGCTAGCATCTCTTCCACACCATGAGGCCCTCCTTGTGATTCACTTTATAGGATTATCCAAGAATCCGTGCTTGCTCAGCAAGTGACTTTTTCAGCACTATCAACTGTGAAACGAAAGTTCTTTTCTTCTCAAATTTTTTGTTTAAAAAAGGTTTCTGAATGGTGAGCCTGTCTGAGCCAGTTGGTTTTCTTTCAGCTCCCAGCCAAATAAGATAAAGCTTGTTTCTCTCTCTTGTAAGAAAATACTCTTATTTTTCACAGTCTTCCTCCCCAGAACTGTGTTGTTCCCATAAGCTCTCTAGAATAATTTAGGTTTTGAGCAAAGACCAAACAGGGAAAATTTCAGCCAAGAAGGTGAAAGTTTTCCCATTCTCCTGCCTGAAGCTTATGAGTGAATAGAAATGATGATAGCATTAAGTTCCACTCTCTGTGTAGTGGGAACTTGCTTATGAAGTGAGGAGCAAGAATTAGTTTAGAGTGTGAGGACTGAACATGCTCCAGGGATCTGACACTGAGCAGAGGCGCGAGAGAGAGAGACTGGAGATGTTTGGACTTGGTGTTATCAAATGAGAAATACACCAGTCTGGAGTTGTTACTCCACATGATGGAGTAAGCGAAGGTGGGTGTGATGGGCACCCAGCCATCTGGCATCTCTCCCTGCTGTCACCCAACACTTGCTCGGGTGATATTTTACAGATTTGTCTTTGGAATACAATCAGTCTTCTTTTTCCTTTTTTAAACTTCCAATAAAAAATCTTCAGCTTTGCCTGGTCCTTAGGTCAGGAAAAAGACACTGCAAAATACACTTCAGTTCCTTTTGTTTATTTGTAGCTTGTTTGAACAACAGTTACCTTAAAACTTGGCATGTCCGTAGTCTTCTGTGGAGACTCTGGTCATATTGAATTTAAGATGACAGGAAAGACAACAACTAGGTTACTGATTAAATGCTGTATTTTGGATACATTGGGGGTTTTTTGTGGTTGTGTTTCTAGGGCTACCCTAAGAACGCAAATACTCAAAACAAGTTAAAAAAGACATGCTTCTGTCTGGCCCTATCCCTGGTGGTTATTACTGCCCTTTGGAGGTAGCTAGTGATGTGTCCCACAGCAGCTTCCTCTGGGCAGTAGTTAAAGAGGTGTTGGTTGGAGGAGAGGTGTGGAGGTAGTCTAGTCCACTTAACATGCATTTTCCACAGACATCATTTTTGTGGATGATCTGTCGCACTTCTGTTAGCTCTCACTGAGATAAGTTTTGGGATTTGTGGTGACAGTTACCGATCAGTATAAAAATGTGTATGCCTATGTCCAGCTCAATTGTCCTGGGGCCTGGACTCAGGATTTTAGGTTTACTTAATTAGTACTTTCCTTCCATTTCAAAACTTCAGGGCATACAAATGTTTAAAATGGCTTTATAGAAATATCCTTTCCCAGACTGTGTGAAAATTTGATTTATATACAGGTATACTTTTGTGACCAGTCTCAGTGGATTTAGATAGTTTCTAGAAATCAGTGTTGCTCAATTAAATGTGCAGGGGGAAAAGATTCATTACAACAGTGTAAATTCAAGCTGAAGAAAGCAGCAGGTTTTTTAGGTTTTACTGCAGGTGAGCATTCAGTTTCCTTTTGTTCTAGTTTTTAATAGTATTGATTTTTTTCTTTTAAATGTACAAAAGTAAAATAAGTCCTCAGTGTACGAGCTGGGGAGTAGGTGTACAGTGAGAGATATAATTGCATTGTATTCTTCAAGGACAGAAGTCTTTGGATTCTGCTGTATTTGTCATTTGAAAAATGTACACTATTTTACTAAGATCATAGAGTAAATAACAGAAAATCAAAAAAACAAATCAGCTGCTGAAATGCAATACAAGACTTCAGCTCAGCACACTGCATAGCAAAGCAGTCAATCACACTGCAATCACTAGCAGCCTGAGCAGTAAATTAACATTTCACTGGAATAGATGAGAGGTGAATAAACACAGATATATGTAAATACAAACTAAGTAGAAATAGACATGATTATAGATGAGTAAATATGTGAAATCAGCATCAGTTAAGCAAGCACACTTAATAATTGCTTGCTGTTCATGTCAGGACAATGTGCCAAAGACTGCAGACAGCAGCCATGATGTCTTAAAAGGCATCTTCTGAGTTTTGAGCTATTTTCTTTGTGCAGTCCTGGGGCTCCCTTCGCCAAGGATGGCAATGTTCAGTACACCTGAGTGTGATGAATTCCTGTGGTCAGTTCAGGTCTCATATTCCTTCACAGAAGCTTTTTGAAGACAAGAGCACGTGTATCCACCTCTGTGGGGACAGAGCTGACCTTGGTGGATCCACTGTTTGTGAAGGCCTTTCAGAAATAAAGCTGAGCAAGCAGCAGTAGTAGAGGTCGAGGCCTGTGCTGTAGTGACCCCCAGATCACCTGGGCTCAGGGTCGGTGTGTCCCCTGGTGCCCATGTCCCATGTGAGCGGTGGGTCAGCTCCCCAGCACATGACCACAGTCTGCATTGAACACCTGATGTTGCAGGTTTTGAAAGGGTCTGCTGTCCTGCTGCCTCAGGAGTGGCATGCCACCAGCCCTTCTCTGCTAAGCGTTTCCTCAGCAGGTGGTTGCTTCTGCATGTCGCACCACCAGGTCTGGCCTCGTCCTTCACCCTGCAGCTGTGGTGGGTTGACTGTGGCCAGCTGGCAGATGCCCACCCAGCTGTGGGCTGCAGGGCAGTACCTGCCACACGCTGGGCTGCAGGGGAGTCTGCCCGGGTGCCTGGAGCTCCTCGTCCCCCTCTGACCTAGGTGCTCACAGGGCTGTTTCTCACACTTTTTACCTCACTCCTCCCAGCCATGAGGTGTTGTGCCCCTTCTTAAACCTGTTACCACAGAGGCGCTGCCATGACAGGCTTGGCTGTGCCCTGCAGTGGGGCTGTTGTGGAGCTGGCTGTGTCCAGCAGCACAGGGCAGCCATGATCTCTCCACACAGAGACCCTCCTGCAGCCCACCTCAGCACCCTGTACGGACAAGGGTGGTGTGTGTGTGTGTAAAGTGAGAAGCATCTTGGGCCCTCAGCGGTCTCCCTGATCTGATCCACACTGGAATAGGGCAGATCCCAGCCTCTGGGCTTTGTCAGGAGCAGCAGTTGGAGTATGTCACTGGGTCGAGCTGCTGTCTGTGTTGAGTCACGCTGTGCCATGCTGAAGGGACAGTGAGGGTCTGCGTAAGTGTGAGCTAAACCAGAAGGTGGAAGTGGGACTGAGGAGTTACTACTGTTTTAGCAAAGTCTTCAGAGATCGTTGTTGAGGGGTGAAGTTGCGCTCGGCAGCTTCAGGTGGCGGATACCAGCCTGCAGATGCTGAGGGAGGGACGCCACGCCATCTTGCAGTGCCCCCTCGCCCTCTCTGATCCTGCCCAGAGCTGCTGTGCTCCCTACCCTGCTTAGAAAAGAAGAGGTGGCTTTCTGCTGGGTTAGGGGCCCAAAGCTGCTCCTCAGAGACTCTGGTGATGCTGGAGCTGCTCGTAGGGGTTTGGATGCCAGTGTCTGGAGGCAGGGAGAGGAGGGGAGGGCATGAGGAGCAGAACAAGGTCCCCTGCCCTCTTCAGCAGCTGCAGGCTGCCACACCGGCTCAGCTGCAGTGTGCAGCCATCCCCTCAGCATTTTAATCTCTTATATGTTAGGAAAGTGTATTTGAAGATTGTCATTTTTTGGGGTCACTGAATATGTATCCCTTCTAGGTGGGGGAAACTCAGCCCTCAGTGCTTCAAAAGCTTGGTGTTTAAAGCACCTGAGCTTGCAGATGTTGTCCCTGTCTCCCTGAAGGACATACTTGTGGGCACGGCCAGAACGTGAAGGTGTGGAACCACTGCCGGCTCTGCTGAGGACGTTGGTTCAACGGCTTGGTGTTGAACAGGTTTCTCCACCTTTCTACATCCCAGAAGCTGTCTCTGCCACATTTATAGGTCAGGTTCTTCCCTGAGGTAGTCAGTCAGAATTGTATTGGGAATGTGGCCTTAGTGTGACCTGTGCGCTGAATGACATCATGGGTGGACGCTGGTGACTCCCTCTGTGGGGCTGAATGTTTTAGTGCTTTATAGGGATAAGAGATCATCAAACATTTCTCACTTGAACAAAGCAGTGTTTCAACATGATTCTCAGATCACATGTTGCAGAATTCTCTTACACAGCGAGTACAAAATAAAAAACAAATGTTCAACCTCATGCTTTTTTAATCCATGCGAGTCTGTCATGTAAATCCAGAAGACACAACTGTATTTCCATGAAACTTACTGATTATTAAAATGTTAATATTTTTTTAAAAAAAATATTTCTGCCAAGTATTTCAGGCCTGAATGTCACTTTGGTTTCTTTGCTGACTTTCACTTTTAGTGATCAGTTTCTTACCAGGCATAGGCCAGCCTGTGCAAGTTTCCAGATACTTACAGACTGTAGAGTTTTTTATAACAGTAGACATTTAAAATGAATTACAGGTTGTTATTTGTGTACTTAAAACTGTATCTGTTAATTTGTATGAATGTCTTAACAGTTTTCAGGAAAACTAATGTCAATATATAGCAAATTTTATAGGTTTGTTGTGTCAGCTGTTCTGTAATTTCCAGTGCTATGACTATGTTAAAAACCTGAGAAAATCCATTTATTTAAAAAAAAAAAATCTAAAAATGGTTCCAAATTGTCATATACCTGAATGAATGCCCAGGGGGCTTTGGGGAGCCCTCTATTGCCCTCTTTTACCAACAAGCCAGATGGTCTTTATTAATTTCAGGGAAAAAAGGGTACTGAAGCAGAAACTCTACCTGTCATGCTGCAGTCTGCACTGAATTTGTGTGGCCGAGGCCATTCAACCTGGATTTGTAGTAGGAGCACCAATTATCTTAGAATTTAGATTAACATGACCCATTCCTTGCTTATCTGATGTTGTGTCCTCATGAGGGTGATTTGGTTATTTTTGCAGGCAAGCCAACATTTATGAAAGCTCCCGAAGATCAGATTGGGATTTCTGGAGGAGTGGCCTCTTTTGTGTGTCAGGCAACAGGAGAGCCCAAACCTCGTATCACATGGATGAAGAAGGGGAAGAAAGTCAGTTCTCAGCGGTTTGAGGTAATTACAAAAAAAAAAAAAAAAAAAAATCTCTAATCAGTCTAATGCTTGCAGGTCTTAATTACACAATAGACATCATTGCAACCCTGCATATCTGCATCACTACCATATAGAATCTAGAGCTTTAGAGTAAAGTAAGTTTCCTTCCCTGCAGCAGTGCAACCTGTAGAGCGAGTGTTGTCCTTTGAGCACTGGAAGCACATCCATAGGACATTCTTCTCCAGATGGGAGACTGGGGCATACACCGAACCGGATGGTGGATAAGAGTTTGATCTAGCAGTAATTTTCTGGTTTCATTGTGAAAATTGATAGATAAGGCACCTCCTTGGCCTGCTGTCCACAGTGGAATTCAAAAGTGGGATGCCAAAACATTGTTGGAAGGCTTTCTAAGTGATGGCTACTGCCGTCTCTCCCAGAAAGGCACTTGGAAAGGGAATGGTGAAGTCATCCTGAAGGGTGAATTAACTTCCCCATGAACTGAAGTCTGAGAGGAAGTAGGAGTGAAGAGCAGGTATCAGAAATGCTTTTGAAAAAGCATCCAGTTTGGTTCGTATTTTAAATAGCAGATACATTTTCACTGACTTTCTCCACCTTCTTCTCCACTTTCTTTTTCTGGAGTTGGGCTCTTTTCTCTAAAACTGCCCTTGGAAACGTGACCCTTCTACTATTCTGCTGCCTTTCCTCTAATCCGCTGTCTTTGATGTTTTTGCTTTTCTGACTGGAGCACAAGATGACTTTGCTGCCCAGAATGGATTGATTCAAGTCACCAATTTTAATCGTGATTTTGTATGTGAGCGGAAAACCTTGATTAAAGTAATCAATTTTAACCTTGTTTTACATTGTTATTTTTCCCTATTAAAGGTTAAGTTTTGTTGTATAGTAACCATTGAAACATTATAATTTGTATGTAGATACAACCTTTATAGTTCATGAACTTGGTACTTATTGTGGCTGATCAAAGGGCTATGCCATATTATATGCATTTATACGAGCAATTTCATACCTTTATTCACACAGTTTTGATACATAGTTGAGGCATTCTTATTGTGTTATGAGATAGTGAATAATACCTTTTTTTGCTGAATAACTATTAATTTTGCCTCATTACTAGGATACTCTTTATTTCGAAGAAAATTGGAATTAAGTTTAAATGAAAAAAATAATAAACAAATCTGATGTAGACATGCTGGGTTATTACACAAAAAACTTATCCATCGTTAGCAAATGAACAGCATTTTTGTCTCAGCATCTGTCAGGTCATTAGTAGCTGTGGCTCCTTTCCTCTCACACAGAGTGTTTGTTCAAAGAAGAGTAAGGGCAAAAGAGCTTTTCTGCTGTTTCATCTTTTAGCTTTTTAGTTCTTAGCTTTTTAGTCCTTATCACTGAAGTAAATTAATCTCAGCATCTGACTTCGTCTTGTTTTAAAATTTGGCAGTAACCCTATCCTGTGTAAAGGTTATAGAAAGTTTAGCATTTTGTCACAGTTTCATATTTAATTTGAAAATGAGTATTTTTTTAAAAAAAATTATCTCCTGCAATGTACTGCGCTGATGTTCATATTTCTCTGTCTGACCCCAGCTTAGGGGTTTTTGCAAGCTGTGTCTGTTCCTTAGAACAGAAGGGCTATTCCTTCAAGTGTGAGGAATAAACAGATTTGTGGTGGTCTTGGTTACCTTTTACTGTCTTCCTATTTCTGCTGTCACTGCAGAGTCTTGTGGTGCACATTATTTTTCTCCTTCCTGTTTTCACTCATTTGGCCTTTATGCTGTGAGAAGGACTCCTAGAAAGAACTCTTGAAAATAGGCTAAAATTTTTGCATGGAGTAATGCAGGTCCTAGGCTGACATTTATGTGTGTGGGACGAAGTATAGCTTAGTCTCTTCATCTGCCCCTGCAGTTCCCAAGTGACAGGAGGAGGGCATTTGTCTTTCCCTCATGCTGTCACCATCTGCAGTTCAGTTAATATTTCCAACTTTTGCTGTGTTCAGTAATGGGAGAAGGATGAATTTGGCATTAACAGTGGCCTGAGGCTGTGCCTTCACAGCCTTGCCATTAAGGCATAGCATATAATGATCCAGCTGCAAACTAACAAATACCACTTTCTTCCATGTAGAAGTTAGAATAATGCATGTTATAGCTTAGCAGGATGGATGGAAAGGCAATGATTTATTAAGGACTTAATTTATTACGCTGGGGAAGGAATCGTAACGACATCATTGTTGATTATGTCAGATTTGCAAGAGTTGCAAAGTACCCGATGCTGAAGGACATTAAAACCCCTCACTTTCGGTTGGAGTAAGCATGCACTGTAGGTTCTCAAGGTTTTATTCTAGCTTTGTTAATATTTTCCTGGTAATCTCACAAGAGTATATTGTTCTGTTCTTCCATCAAGGTGAAAGTTGGCACTAAATTGCTATCAGTGTGATTAGTAAAACCATTAGTGCAAATATGGCTCAGATGTTGTAAATCATCAGATACACATCTTTATTATCAGGTTGATAATTTGTCAACCATAATCGATTCATAAAGAACCTGATTGGATCTTCATTTGTTCTGGCCTCCTTAGAGGACAAATATGTTCTTGACTCTGAAATTTTTGCATTTCTGGACTTGGAACATTTGACTAATTACATGGAATTTTATAGCTTACTGAGCTTGGTTTGTTTTTTGTTTTTCTACTCCGGGATTGTTTTGACTTCCAGATTTTGTTGCAGAAGATACCAGTAAACAAGTGCTTTCTTGTTGTTGTTGAAGGTTATTGAGTTTGATGATGGATCAGGATCAGTTCTACGGATACAGCCACTCCGTGTTCATCGAGATGAAGCTATCTATGAGTGCACAGCAACCAATAGTGTTGGGGAGATAAACACGAGTGCCAAATTAACAGTGTTAGAAGGTAAGTGGGAAGCTTTTTCTTGCGGGTGGCAGAAGATGACTTTGGCTTTGATAGCTACATGTTGGTGTGGTGCTTTTAAATGACATGGTGATATTGTAGCTTGGTTTGGAAAAGATGTGTTGTTCTTCCTGTATTATTTGCTATGTTTTCTCCCAGTGATAGAACATAATATTTTTGAGACAGCCATGAAAGGATTGCAGATTATGAACTTCCTTTAAAGTGTTACAGTTGTATTGTCTGATTGAGGTGTGTCATTTCTCACTTGGAGGGCTAGCTATAGAGACATTTGTATACTTTTCTCATTTGTTTGATGTAATACCCATCTTCAGGGTATGTAAGAATTGTCAGAAACTTAATTGATGTTGCTGTACCTTCTAGATTACATTGGCACAGTTCTTGAATAGATTTTCAGGTTACTCTTCAGATTTTCAGTTTGATGTGGAATTTAGCTGGGTTTACTTTTAACCGTAGTCACAACTTGTTATTCTGTTTCTCCTGTTAAATAGATTTTGATCCTTGTCTGCTATATGAGCAGGTTTTATTTTGCTTGCTATGTTGTTTCTTCTAAATAGAATGTTTTGTGGAAGAACAGTGTTTTAGATACAAAACTTGTGGTCAGTTGATGATTTTTTTATATTAGAATGTCAGAATTACTGTCTACTTTTAAGGAAATGTGTTTTTTTCAGCATATCAATGTATTGTTTACTTGATTATATATAGGATTTTGTAAATGTACGAAGATGTTACAAATCCAGGGCATTTGGCTGAATGGATTGGGTTTTTTCCTTGCATTTACTAAGACAAGCAGGAAAAGGCTTAGGCACATTGCTTGTTGTATATGGATTAATGTAGAAACTTTTGAGTAATGAGAAAACTAGACTGAAAAGCGTTTATTATTGTATGATTTTGAACCAGAGGAGACTGGTTTTCCCAATGGTGAGCGTGCCAGCCATACATGACAAGTTACCTATTTTCCCTTGTTCTCCCATCCCCATTTACAGCATAGTTATTTTCCCCTCTGCTCTGTGACAAAGAATACATTAAACAACTGTAATGTGCTCAGACACTGTGGTGATGGGAATCATAGAAATCATTCAATACTTGATGTGATTGTGTGTCTTGTTTCTGGAGGTGGGGCATCTTAAAGGATCAGCTTGCTCTTCAGTAGTAGTATTATTAAGAACAGGATAACAGGTGCAATAGGCTTGAAAATTATTGGGGGTGGGGTGGGGAATCAGATCCTTTTTGTTACTGCTTGCCTTTACAGCCGTGTATGTGAGTGCATGAAGCTCAGTGGAGCTCTTTCAGCAGGTTACGTGCAGATCTGCATTTAAATGCTTCTTGCAACTGGATTTTTGTGATACTACTCGAATACACAACTGTTCCAAGGACATTGCTGTTTCCTTTGGTTGCAGTTGCCTTTATGTATCTTAGATATGTATGCACTTGCACACACACGCTAATAATTTATTTGCTCTATGTTAAATGTTCAGAGGCCCACAAGAGACATGCATTGCATAAAGGAGCACAACAGTATTTCTTTAGCTCTGTGGTGGTCCTACTGTTTTCCTGATGAGGTAAAACTTGCAGACCACTACATAAATAGGGAATGTTAGGAAACACCAGAGACAGGAAAAGATGTGCATGCATACAGCTTAAGAGGCACAGAAGCAAAAGTCACTACCAGTCAGGCACAGAGCCTGCTTTTCTCTTTGGAAATTTACTTTAATCGGGAGTAATGGTAGTTTAACATGATCCCATAAGGTCAGGAACGATCTGCAGGCTGGGGGGCTGTGTTTTGCTCTCTAATTGAACAATATCAACCCTTTGCTGAACATTCGCATAATGGACAAAATTAAGAAACATTTGCTCTATACCAGTTTGTATGTGCTCATGCATGTAGAGTTGAGCTTGCTCACAAAGCATGAAGAGCTACATGTGCCTCTTATGTTGGCTTAACTGATGAGGATGAGTTCTGTAATGATGTATCTGTACTTGAGAAAAAACATTTTAGATTCTCTTTTCTGAGACTTTCTAAGGACAGGTCTGTATTATTTTTTTTTTCCTCAGTCATGCTGTCTTATTCTGTGTCATTTGCCTTAGATTATGCTTAGATATGCATTTTGGGGGTGTGAAATTTTTATTAATATTATTACAATTCCTTTTTTTGCTTACGTGTTGACAAAGTGGATATTGCAACTTGGTGCCCTCCCTGGTTGGGGTTGTATTTAGTCTCAGTAGGCTCCAAAAAATAGTGTGCCCCACATCTCTGTTACACCATTACTTTCCTAACATGAATTTATAGAGCTATTTGAAAATGACACATTTCACATGGAACCCTTGATATCCTCAAGACTGTCAACTAGGATTGGATTTTCCCTCTGCCTCTGGGGTTAAAATAATTTCTGTAATTGCTCTCAGGTGGCAGTTTGAATGATGCAGACATTCTGCACTTCCCTTCAAGAATTTGACTAATGCAGTGGTCCCTGGTGCATGACAAAGTTCTATCATAGACGTCCTCGTGGTTACATGCTGCTAAATACACAGCACGTATTGATTTTTACATTAAAAATCCTTTATTAACAGTAAGTTTTAATACTTCTTCACAATTTGCTCTTTAGAACATAGGCCTTAACATTAAATCCAGAAGTCACAGTCAGGGTTTAGCAGGCTGTTATTAGATGTCTTTGTAGCTAACTAAGCTGGTGCTTTATTTTATTTAGATTTCTGCGATGTTTTACAGATCAGGGGCAGATAATCCTTTCTAATTGCCAACTTTTTTCCATTCTGAGTATTAGGAGAGAAGCATGAGTCCAGTCTCCTGGAGGAATCGAGAATTCTCACATAAGTGAATCTCTTTTAACAGTTCGGTTCCCTACTACCCTTTCATTCTCTGCTCCCACGTCTCTCATTTTTCCGTTCTAACTGCAAATCCTGTTGTGACCAAACTATGTATACTTAGTGTAACTGGAAATTATTTCTCCTGTTGATAGTAGGAGAAATAGACGTGCATATACCTTCTCTTCTTATTTCTCCTGGGTAGCTGATAAGCTGAATTATGTATGAGCCATATTGAACATTTCTATCTTTTTTCCAATTATGACCTGAAGCAGCACAGAAGTACATCCCTGCCTGCCTGGCAGAGGAGGAAAGCAGTACAGGGAGGGGAGGGCTAGAATCAATAAGCTGACACACATTCCCAAGAAAAGCCTCAGGGACAGTTAGTGGCACTAACACATTAATAAATATATTATTCATTGGTAATGTTGAGAATTACAGAGTTTTTTAAATAGGGAGATTATATGAAATGTGAGTAGCAAGGATGCCAGTGTGGAAGAATATGTCAGCGGGCTGATTGCAGGAGTGTCTACGTGCTGTCCTTCCACAAAACTCCTTGTACGTTCAGCATTGTGGTTGTATTAGGAAAGGTGATGATAACAGTGTTTGTCTCTAGTTGCCTGTACTCCAAAGAATACCTTGAGTCTGTGGTTTCCAGCAGTCTCCACCCAACAGGAAGATGGGGAAAAACAACACAGAAGTAGTCTTCAAGGGGCAGTGAGGAGTATATCAATTCTTCAGAGGGGAAGGAGGCTCAAATACAAAATATATTATCGGTCCTTTCTCCCAGGAGTTTCCCACTTGGACATTCAGTTACAGGTTTTGATTTCCAGAATTGGGAAACTATTCGATTGTAACTGGTTCCTTAATGTTCTGCAAGCAGTTATTTTTCACTCCCCTGTAACCCAGAGCATACAGTCATACCCAAGTGTCACTGAATATGTTCAATTTCATTTCCCTTTGGTTTTAAGTAGGTTAAACGAACATACCATCTCCAGTTTCCATTTCCAGCACAGATCTATGCAAATACCCTGTGACCCTGTCCCAGACTCCTAATCACGTGGCATGTAGTTTGCCCAGAGAGTGTTTCCACGCTCTACAGGAGAGCAGATCCTGGTGAAGAGGACAGACAGAAGAGCTGGGAAAGGGTTGCTTGCATGCTGGGTTTCAGTCTCAAGGTAACCCAGCAAGTTAAATTTTACTGGCTGGGTTTGTGCTGACAGAAGTCAGCTTAAGTTTTGACATGTTTCAGTGGAGCCCTAGAAAGTTTCCCAGTGCAGCAGTTGTCCCAGGATGGGAAGCACCTCCACCTTATCGTAATCTGTTGTTTACTGAACCATGTCATGAGCTTAATTTCTTTCACCATCTGCTAGCTGAATTCCAGTTCCTGGGGTTACCCTGTTTGAAATACCGTAAATGATAAACATTTGACTGTTACAAATGATTTCTGCAGAGAGCTAGATCTCAAAAGGCCTGAAACAATATGCCCTTTTTGTAAACACTCTTCTAAAAAGTGATTTTTGTCATTAGAATAGTCAACAGAAGTTAGCTATGTTTCATCCTTGTTTATGTTTGGTTAGTTACAAAGGATCAGTCGGATCATTGTACTTTAGTTCATGTTTGTCTTCATTGCTTTTGCATCCTTTTGCCAAGAAGACTTTCTAGCAATGTGTTATAAAATTGAAATAATTATAGAAGGGAAATTGAATCCATTTGCATGTGCTCATTCTGTTTGTGTAAATGAATTAAGGCTGCCCCTGCTCTGCTGCTCCTGGGATTGGTGGGATTCTCTTCATGTCTCTGGTTAGGAGTGGACAGGTCTTTCATCTGCATATTTCATGTTCATTAACTGTTGCAACTTTCTTTGGTCTCTCCCTGTGAAGAAAGACTGCTGTGATGGCAGAGGTCGAACTTGCATTCTTTATTCTCTCTACACAAGCACCCACATAGTACGTACTTTCTGTATGAGGCAGGCGGTTAATGGACCTCTGTAACTATTGCATTTCCAAGGACTGCAGCACAATGAGCCTCCACATGTTTCACTGCTTAAGGAAATGTCCTAAAATACAGTGGCGTGCAGAGAAATGAAGAAGCCCGAGTGCAATTGCTTTGCAGTCATGTTCAATCATGGCATGTCCAATGCTTGTTGAAAGGGGAAACATTAAGTCAGTTAACTCAAACTTCTCAATGAGGCCACCATGAGTGTCACCTGGAAGAATGTAAATCTGAGCTCACACGGACTTATGCTATTAAGGTATAAACATTGTTCACAAGGAAAGAGTGTATTGTGCTGCTCGACAGCCGGTCGCCTAAGATTGGTCTGGTAAGGCAATTTAGAGGAGCCCTGTCATCATGCTAAGAACTCTATAGTCATTTCTCGGGTACTGGACAGCGGCTAGAAGAATCCTAAAAGTTCAAGAGGAAAGAGGTGGTCTCTTGGTCCCATAGCATACAGAAGATTGAGCAGAATTTGCGATCTGTTTCAATTAGACCAAGAAGATTTACAGAGAATGTCTCACTTGTATCGCCATTATGTCCCATGCTGTCAATACCTAGGCTGCTGCAGTATCTGAAGAACGGTTCCAGCTGTTTAATTTTTGGTAGCTGCAGAATATGTATCATCTCAATCCAGGTGTGACGCTCCTGGTTCTCCTCATTTTATTTATTAACTTTCAAAGATTGGATTCAGTAAGAATGTTAGTCTTACTCTTACGGTTTATTTTTTATAATATTTGACAAGAAATACTTTCTTGGCTATGAATGAGAGACAAAGAAGTAATATTCTCAGGTGATGAAAAGTTTTAAGTGTTGTTGGTCTCTCCTCCAAACAGGAGAGTCAGCAGGTCTTTAGAACATATCAGACCCAAATGCCATCATTTCCATTTCTTATCTCTGTTTAAATGATTAACTAATGGCACATAACCATGTAATGTATCTGTGATAGCAAGTTCCATCAGAAGACTGCCATACACTAAGGTTAACATCCAGGTTCATTCCACAAGTTTATGAAGCAAGAAATAAAACCTTTGAAAAGTTTTATATGAAATATCACGTAGTTAATGCCAAGCTGAACCCTTTGGAGCTGTGCACTCCCATAAAACCTTGTGTCTGAAATGGTACTGACCTCTTAATCTTGACAACATTTTTCTTTTACAGCAAGTGGCTGTTTCTGCATATTGCTTCTTAAATGAGGTCCTATGAGATTACATCTGTAACAGGACAGGATGTTGCCACATTCTTATCAGCAAGCTAATGGCGTCAATGATATTACGACACCTAAAAGCAGCACCTGCGATTCAGGAGGGAATTCCCAGATAAAAACAAGTGAGCTTTAAGTGTCAGACAAACAAAAAGGAAGTATATTCTACAGAATTCTGCAAAAGCTTTAATGCAGGGTTCATATTGTTAAGTACTAGGTGGCTTGCAGTTGTAAGTGTGCAGTTATATCCTGTGAAAAGACTTCTCAGACCTCCTTGTACCATGCAATTAATTTATGCCAAGTTTATTCAGCAGTTGTAAGTGCTGGTTTTGGTACTGGAAATCATATTCAGCTAAGACTTTTTGTCACCAATAACAGTTATCTCATTTCTATTTGCTCCGTTTCTCAAAACCTTCATGAAGATACTCAAACATGGATGCTCATTCAGAGCCTTGTGGCAACCTACTGGTAACTTCTGTCTGATGTGAAAATTGATAATTGAGTCCTGGGCATTATTTTCTCTCTTTTCTTGCGCTCAGGGTCTAGAGACAGGTTGCTTCTCACTCTGTGCTATCTTACACCTTCCTGGGGGATTGTCACGGAGAGTGTGTCAGGCTGTTCTTCTACCCTGCTCTTCTGTCAAAACATTCAGCCTAGTCCAATAGGAAAATGAGGCACAGTTTAACTCTCTGGCAGAGATGTGCTCACACAGGCAGGTTCCCGTCTTGTTGGGGAGGTGTCCCTTTGGGTTGCCATCTCTCAGCTGAGACCAGGGATGACCAGATGACTGCTTCTGCATCTTTGTTCCAGTTTGAAATCAGACAGATTAAATCGTCTGTGGTTTAAACTAATCTGTTTAGACTGTCTGTTGGAACGGATCATCGGTTCCAGCTGGGAAGTGGCAACCACCAGTGCTGCCTTTCACATCACTGCAGAAAGGCTGGTGTTCCCATGTGCCCCAACTCCTGTGGCCACAACAATGTCTGAAAGCTTAGAGAGGGCTGGGAGTTTGATTGTGTTGGTAGGCAGTAAACCAGGGCAGAAGCCTTGGCTCAGGCTTGGGCTAGGAAGACTGGTAGTCTAAAAAGGGTGGGAGAGTGGAGCGACAAAGTCAAGGCTGCCAGGGAGGAGATGTGTGTCTGTAAGCCTTTTGGACTAGATACTATGGAGGAAGAAAAGGCAAGAATAAATAACATAGGCATAATATAACAGATTGTAAATCCTGAAGTAAATATATTTGTTGGGAAAATGAGGGTGTTTAGGTTGAGGTGTGTGCTTGCCAATGTCCTGATCTGTACCAGAAGGTGCCCAAGTAAGCCTCCCCTTGCAGTAAAATCCCCACATCAGTTTCATAGGTGATCTGCCAGTCCTCTTTGGGATTCTCCTGGTCTCAGTGGTCCTATTCTACACCCATTCCTTTGCTATTATGGGACCTGTTCCTTATGCTATTTCAGGGACTGCTTTTTTTGAAGCACCCCCAACTAGAGACATGCACACAAGGAGCCTTGCAAGTGTCTTTTCAAAAGCACTGATGGATCCATGGATTTTGGAGATACACAATCAGATGCATGCTAGGATCATAGCTGCTTTTTTCATTCAGTTGGTCACTGGCTAGTGCAGCTTCTCTGCATTTCTCTAATGCACCTGTGTTTGTGTTTGCTCCTCTTGTTTCCAGGCAATATGTGCCAGGCTTATTGCAAGGATTCTTCATATTTCTTGTATTTCTCCCTATTATCCCTGTCATTCAAGGCAATTTGGCTCTCTTTGCTTGATTTTTTTTGAGTGTTCTCTTTATTTACAGCATCTCCACAATGCTGTCAATTTAATACCTGCCTTTTGTGCAGAGGTTATTAATGCATCTAGTCATTTAAAAAATGATGTTTGAGGAACTTATTGATAAGCCTGTTGTTGCACTACTAATAAAAAAATTGGTGAACAAGGGAGCGGAATTAATTAGGCTCTCAAAATGTTTATCTGGTAATAACTAGGCTGAGGCTGGACCTGGTGACTCTCAGGTAATAAATTGAGTTTGGAGAACTGGCAGTTAGAAGAAAATACTTTTACTAGTGAATTCTGTATATATGGATCTAGAAGTCTTTCAGAGGAAAAAAAAATTTTTTTAAAAAAAGACATGAAACCCCGCAATTATAACTTAATCAGTTTCTTATTGTAAAAGGCACTTCAATGGAAATGTGTTTAATTCATCTGGAACAGGCAAACAAGAACTTAGTTCCTTTAGATAATTTGAGTAACTGTAACTGTAAAACTTGTCAGAATAAAAAAATCAAATTTCTTGTCAGATTTAACATCTACTGGTGACCATCAGAAGCTAAAATAATAGATCTTTAGCATCAGATGTTTCAAAAGACCTTTCTTATTGCTGGATCTCTTTCAAGATGCCTCATTCTGAGAGTGTCTGTAGCAACCTGTTATTGACAGATGTGCTCTCTGTGGCTTGTATGTCAGTCCTGCTGCTGTCTCCTGCTGACTAATGAAGTTAGTTGCCGGTATGTATTTGTAGAGTCTTTGAAGTCTGTTAGGTTGTGGAATAGCCTTCTGAAAAAGTTAGTAGCTCATTGTTTGAACTATTGGAAGTTAATGGGAAACACGACTTGATTATGTTTTGGTTTATCTGCTTTGATTCCAAGGAAAAAGGGAAGGGCAAGAGCAAGGTGTCCTGAAAAGCCTTCCTGAGTCCTTAACTGCTTTGGAAAAATTATCTTGTATATCTGCTCATAACAGAGACACTCTTTGCTCAAAGTTTAGTGACCTGTTGTCATTTACTGGTATGCCATGACTTACACAGGCACTTAAGAAACAGCACCACAGTGATCTTCTATAACTTCTTCTGCAGAAGTGGGAGAATATATCCACTTAATAGAACTGGAGAGTAAGTTCTTAAATGGAAAATGGAGCATGGAGAGAACAGAATGTGATAACCATGACCGTAGGGAATGCAGTGCTTACAGCTATGAAAACATAAATCACTGCATCCAAGGAAGTTTCTGTACAGTCATCTTGGGCATATGTTCTGTGCCTTCTCTTCTTCCTCTCACAAAAACAAACAAAAAAATACTACAGCCTCAATTAAACCATTATTGGAGAAGTCAATATTTCAAAATGAAAGACAGAAAAATATGAAACTGGAATATCAATGCATGCTAACAAATCTGTAGCAACAACAGCTGTTCAGAAGAGAGGATGCCTGTGTAGGGAGCAGTATGTGTGGCGTTACTGTACCTGTGGAAGAGAACATTTCAAAAGTACTTTATCTTTCTCTCCTGTGGAAAAAAGGAAAATAGCATAACTGCCACCTTTTGGTCATGGTCTGAGATGTTGACTGCACAAAACAAAGCTGGCTTTGCATTAAAGACCTGTAATATTGATCATTCTGACAGCTGGTTTCTGCGAGTCATGCTTATTCACAAGTCCTTATGGATCTCTTGTTGATCTTGTATTGTTTTTATACAGTCTGGTGTCAGGAAGGCTCTACATTTTTGATGCTTATTAAAATGCAGTGCCCAGATTATGAGCAAAAGGAGTAATTGGCCCTATTTTTGGATGCAAGGAAGTAATTATGATGACCATTCATTGTTAATTTGTTACTTGAGCTGTTAGTGACTAAAACATGTTTGGTGTAAAGATGATCTAAAATACATGCATTCCACTTGCTGTCTTAGAAGCCCAGAGAATCTTTATGAAAGTATTAATCTTGTAGTAGTAAACCAACACCTTCCCCATAGAGTTTTCTAACAGCTGTTTATTCTTGTGGATATTTCAGCTGGATAATGAAGTAGTGACTCTTTCTGGCACTATCACCTGCTCAGATTATTTCTGCCCAGAGCTCCAGAATAGTTCTTTCAAATCCTTTATCCTAAGGAAAACCAGCAGGTGTGAGGTATAATAAGATCTGTCTTTTCAAGATCATCTAGTGCCTTGATGAGGCAGGTTGGATGATGCCATGGGAGAATGCTGCAATGAATTCATCTGTGTGCTAATCCTATGCTCTGTTCCTTCAATCCCTTTATCACAAGAGTCCAGCCTGGATGAAACCTTTCCAAGTTCTTGGTGTATGAGTTGAGTGGAGAAGTCTAAATAGCAGTCAGAGTGATAACTTTATCCAGCTGTAGTGCACGAATGTTCACTATTGTGTTGCTGTTCAAAGCTGGGACTGGGGGGATTTACCCTGCACTAAGAGTGTCTGTCAGCACAGGTTGCAGAATGCTTTAAATAAAACTAGCTGCACAAAGCATTACATCAACAGAACTGGCATTAAGACCTTTTAGCAACTTTGAGACTACTGGAAAGGTTCTGGACACACTAAACTGTTGGAGACCTTAAAACCCCCAGTCTTACTTCTTATTGCTACAGATCCAAAATGGTGCTTTGTTCACAAGCAAGGAGGTACTGAAATTTATTTTTCTGTGTCTCTTTGATTTAGACAACGTCACAGTTGGTCCCAGTGAGGAGAAAGTCTTTGGAGAGTGAACAGAAGTCATAAACATGTTGATGAAAAATGCATAAATGGCACACAGGGTGATATTAACAAAAGCTGTTGCAGGGGAAGGCAGTGAATTGGGGAATGCGTAGTCCAGGATGTCAGGATATCTGGTATAGGAAGGGCAGACAGAGATGGTCAGGAGGAGGAACAGAATGAGCTTTTTCATGTGAGCCTGCATCTCCTTCACTTTGAGTCCCAGCAGGGAAGAGTAATGCGTGCCAGCAGTGCTACAGTTCAAGGAAGTGCCTTCCAGATGGAGCTCCGTGCCTAAGGTGTGACAAACAAGCCAGGCAAAGCACAGAGCTTGCTGTCCCTTGGAGCCTGTCTGGAAGGCAGACAAGAGCCCAGCTGAACCCCTGGCAAGTACCAATGCACTGAAAGCCTACATATGGTAGAGATCAAAATGGTTCACCTGAAAGAGTGAAGGGGTCAGCAAGGAGTGCCCTTGCTGGCATGGACCATTCTCTGTAAGAAGATTGGGTATTGTCTTCTGCCTCCTGCCAGGAGATTAATTAGGGCAGCTTTTTTTCCTGTAAGAATATCACTAGCGTGAAACGTAGCTTGATTATGCATGTAGATGTGTCATCAGCAAACCCAGCACTGAAGTTGTTGAATGGGTTGAAGCCAGGGGGAAACTCAGTGTGTGTTCTTTACAAATAAATGATTTGGTTTCTTGATTGGGATATGAATTTATCCCTTCAAAAAGTAGCATTGCAGAGAACCTTAGCTGACGCTTTGCCTGCAGAAATAATCTGGCCTCATCGAAAAAATAGCAGTTGTTTTGCCTAGAGGTGGTAGGCTTAATCAGAGTCCACCTGATTGGCATGTAGCACACGTCCTAACTTTATAACTTCTGCCATGTGCTCATAGTCCTGAGGAAGAAATTGCTGATCAGATGAGTACTATCTAGACTTGAATTTAGCAAACATGAATAAAATCTTTATCTTTTGCAGTAGGACTTTTGGGGGTGGGGGGTGACGGTGACGGAGAGAGGAAAGGATTCTGGAGGATTCATGTTTTTACTAATTAGACACTAAAAATGATAGAAGTGCTAAAAAAAATAATAAAATAAACCCTTAGCTCTTGCCCCGGGCGTGAATTTGCTAGCTTTAGTTTGTTGTTCAGTTTGGTTCATTGATCTTGTCACAATTGATGATTCATTAAGTTGTGACTACTGTAGAAATTACAATGCACAGATGTAGCTGTACTGCACATCTGTGTGTTCCCAATGTGTTAATGATTTAAAAATGCACTTTCTGTCTGGCCATCCACTGTGCTTCAAGTGCCAACTGACATTTTGTATTACTGAACCATTTGTTGTGGTTGGCAGGGGAAAAGTCTTTTGGTTCTCATCGTACTTCTTTTATTACTTTTATCCATATTTCAGATAGCAGGATTTGATTTTCCCAGCAACTTTGGCCTTGCAGAATGTGAGTTGTGATATCTGTCTCTTTCTGCAGGCTGCCGCCACCTTTTTCATGTCACATGTTTTCTCCTGGTGTTTGCTTACAGCAGGTGGGTTTTTCTCCTGTACCGAGTCATGAGGAGCATGTCACGCTGAAAAATGGGTTTTGCTGGTTTCCTGGCTTGTTCAGGATTCTGAATTTTAGGTTTTTGAAATTTGGCTGAGGTGTTATTGACTTGGTTCCTACCTTAATGCTAACAACTGGGTTTATCTAAAGCTTCTTGTCCTGGCAGGTCCCAGAAGACATCAAAAACTTTCACTGTCTTGACTTACAGGCTGATCAGCACCAGCAATTCAACAATGTGTGGCAACACTGTAAAACAACTTTATTGTTAAACCTACCTCTAGCCTATTCCTCTAATTCAGACCACTATTCAGACTGGTCCTTACTAGAGACTTGTGTTTGATCAGAGCAGAAATCTGAGGAGTTCCCTGGTGGAGCATGGCTTTGCATTGATGAAGCAACCTATGCCCACTATTAGGTCATGGTAAGGTTATGCTTGTTGTGTAGTTAATGCACTACTTTGTGATTACGTTCTGCCTCTAATACTGCTTTTAGTGCAGACAAACCTGTAGGAGTCCTCTTGCTTCAGGCCTTTCAGGGAGTACCCAAGGAGAGCAGACTGCATCTGTTCAAGCACACAGCAGCTGACATACCTGGCTCTGTATCCATTTCCAATTTGATCATAGGCTCAGTGGTAAGAGGGTCCATGTCTAACATCTCTCACTTGCATCTTCTTTGTTTCATGCCATGCAGATATTTCTGAAAGCTAGATTAAAGGATGTCTTTAAAAAATTACACACTGTATCATCAAAAAAAGTGCAAAGCAACTGTGAGTCCAGCACTAACTGGTCAGTTAATTCCAATAATTAATATTTAATTCCAGGGTTGAAACTGTATAATCTCCATTTTAATCCAAGTCATTTGGCTCTTGGTGTGGCTGTGAACCCTCTTTTCTGCCCTGTCTCTCTGAGACCTCTTTTTTCTACCTAAGCATTTGTAAATTCTCTTCAACAGACTGAACAGTTTGAGCTCAGTAAGCCCCAGTATGGCCTGTTTTCTAGTTCCTGACTTGCTTTTGTAGCTCATCTTGAAATCCTACATGCTATTTCCATGCTTTTCTGGAAACGCATGCATTGCAGTTCCTGCTGTATTTTACTGCCTTAAGAAACAGCCACAATGATTCAAACTGAAGGTCAGTCTATCCCGCTGTCTTTTCCAGGAGCCAGTGCTAGATGCTAGGGAAGTGTGTAAGGACAAAACACGCTTATAGCAATGATTCCTCCAAATACATGTTTCTCTAGCCTCTACTGATGGCACTTTGAAGCTAGAGATAGTGGGTTTAGTCAAACTAATAGAATCATAGAATGTCTCGAGTTGGAAAAGGACCCATAAAGGATCATTGAGTCCAACTCCCTGCTCCTCACAGGTAGAGCATCTCGTAACTCAAAATCCAAGAATGTATTTTTCACTTCTCTTTCAGACTGAAGAACAGACTATTTGTCTTACAATTCCAGTCTCACAAGCCATGTCTATGCTAAAATAAAGCAGGCTGGAGGATTTTCTCCAGCAAAGCAACACAGTAAAACTCCTGTCTATACTATTAAATTTTCTTTCCTTGGAAACATTATGACTACCATCCAAACTGCCTAACTGGGACACTACATGATACATGCCATCTCCTGATTTGGTCTGAGGCATTGTTTAAGAGTTGTAATTTGACATTAGCCAAAACCGAGGCAAAGTATCCACCAACATCCAGCATAGACAATTTAGCACAAGTTAAAACGTACCCAGGGAGTGCACTCACATACAATATAGTCAATTGTGGGTCAGTGTTGAATGTGTGCTACAGCTGAGTGAAAGAAGAATGTAGTTATTCTCTGAACTTTTAACGTCTAGTGTGTATAATATCCCATAGCAAGATGTTTCCCAGCCTGTGTGGTCTGTGAAAAAATACCTGTTAATTGCCAGTATCATTTGATGCCCAGTAGCCTTTGTATTAGAAGAGACAGTGGATTATTATTATTAGAATGGACTCTGGATTTCATAGCCCTTTATTGCACCCATCCTTGTGTCTTCCGTACTAAAAAACATTGGTCTATTTAGTTGTGATCTAACATACGTCGTTTGCAACAGCAAAATTATGCATCCTCATCCAGTAGAAATAGGGCTGGGCAGCACCCTGGAGTTGCTTTACCTTCTCTGTCACATTCAGTACAAATAGGGCTGGGCAGCACCCTGGAGTTGCTTTACCTTCTCTGTCACAGTATTGCATCAATATTGTGAGCCCTTTGAGTAGCTGTCTTCCAGAACTGTCTCTCACCTTGCAAGTTGAGCATATGATTTTGCTCATTCCTGTAGCAGCAGAGAAGGTGTCTGGAAGACTGTAGAACAACCCCTGTTTGTCCGAGTGAGTCAGCGCACAGGGTCAGACTAGATAAAAGATGAAACTTGAGGAGAGTAGCTGGCCTTAGTGACTCAGGGTTTTTTTCAAAACTCTCTTATTCCGGAGTATTTTATTTAAATACTCTTTTGTATTCAGGTATAATCTGTTGGATGTTGCTTCTGTAATTCTGCATGGTTTGTAGCAGTAGCTTGTCTTCTTTATTTATAATCCTTCTAAGATCTTTTGTGTTTGTGAAGCAGGCCTGCAGCAGGATGTGCTTTGCAGCTTACCTCAGTAGCTATGATGAAGGAAAAAAGCTCTAAGGTCGTCTTGTGCAACTGCGGAAGGCTGTACCCAGACCTTCCTTACATCAATTTTGGCAACAGAGGCATGCACATCCCTCATCTCCAGCCTTGACTAAGTTTTGCCCAGCAAAGGGAAATCTCAAAAGCTGTCAAGCACCAAGGCGATTTTCACTCCCTACAATGGTACCTTGCTAAAAGTCAGCCCTGGCTCAGCATATCTGCCTTGATGTTCAGACTCCCCAGTTCAAGATTTTGAGCTACTTGATGCAAATAAATGAAGGACAGTAAGTGGCAGTAACCCACTGAGACTTGATTGAAACCTACTTCCCATTTTTTTAGAACAATCAGTCCTAACACAAGTGAGATGCTATTTGTGAGTTATGCAAGTCATAAGCAATGCTGGAGTAAATTCAGGAGTGGAGCTGAGCCAGACAGAGCTGGTACTTTTGATCTTTTCTTGCTCTTTATATAGGAAAAAGTAAGATACGTCAGGGGTGTCCCATCTAGTCCTGTGCTGACATATGGTCCCTTCATCTGACCAATGGCAAATACATAAAAGGCATCCATTTAAAAAAAAAAATAGTGTGTTTAACGAAACTGTCTGAAACATAACTCACAAAACATGACAGCTCATCTTCTCCACCTTCCTAACAACTGTGTCACTAATATTCATTGAAGCATAGAATTGAAATGCCTTCTTTTACCACTTAACCTCTTCTTTTATGGTATGCATTTTTTAAAAAATTGCAGCACTGTTGTCCTTTAGATCAATGTTGCTATTCTAAGCCTGGAAAGTGTTGGTTTTCTGTGGCTGAAAAATAAATCTGCAGAATTTGAATATAACATAGTGATTCATTACTTTATGCACTTTTCAGTTTATTGAGACATGAAACTGGACCTCACTGCCAAATAACGAAGTTTGAACTTGTTCTCCTTGTGGAATTAATTGCTAATTTACAGCTACTGTGGAAGACCAGGTAGAGTGGTACAGGCACAAGATGCACCAGCAGAAATTACCCAGACTCCATAGTTACACAGTTAACAGTGACTCTGTAGTGCTACTGTTAGTGTGACCCTTTCAGCATTTTTTTAAGTGATTTTGAGATTTCTTGCAGTAGGACATTCTATCTTCAAGACACTCTTGACAGATACTCATTAAAGATTGTGATCTTTAGAGATGAAGCTTTGTAGTTAAATACAAGTTTCAGTACAGTTATGGCTAAACCATAGGAAGTTTTGTTAGTGCTTCTTCCCATCACCAGCATGTCTCCCAGGCTATTTTTCAATCCCAGGCAGGAAGGGGAAGTGAACATTGTTTCTAATTGAAATAGTATTGCCTTTCCACTTGAGTACCATTTAAGAGAGTAAATATGCAGAAGTCCAAAGTTTGTTTAAAGTAGAAGTACATTCCTTAGACTGATGCTGCTCATCTTCAGTCCACTGGTCAGCTGCCTTAAATGATTACCTTCTACTTCAGCAACAGAATAGCAACCTGTTGGTTATTGATATACCAGGATATTTTTATAAAAGAAGTCTGCCTATGATCTTATGTGACTTTTCAGGCAAGGGGGAGTGTAGTACCATTTTTCAGGACATGTTTGTCTGTATGTTACCATGTCTGTTGCTTTGTGCAGCAGTGCAGGTAGAAATTCCACTTGCTGGTCTCCCAACAGAGCTGTTGATATTCATAAAGATATTTTGCAAGTGCTTTACCAGTCTGGCTTTATTAAGTAGTGTATAGAGGGTTTGCTCTGTGAGCTCTGAGGATTTTCCAAACTGAATAGTTCGGAAATAACATTTGGCAAACCCTAAATTCTGAACAAAGCAGGTGCAACAAATGTTTTTGATCTGTTGAGCTTCAATTTCTTAGTGTTGAGCATTTCTACCAGTCGTAGCAATGCTCGTTGCTCTAGAATCTAGGTATGTGGAAGTGGTGCCACTTCTGTAACTGTATCTGAGGTGGCCCTTCATTTGGGATTAACTCAGTAGTTGTTTAACACCAGAAACATAATCTGTTACTCCAGTCGTGAGACTATTCTAAGTGGAAAAGTCCTGGATAAAAAAAGTGAGTCTTGCACCATCTTACTTGTGGTGAAACTTGAGTTGTTTTTCTGGATGGCAGCAAAAGGGAGGGCGGCTCAGCTCGCAGAGAGGGCACAGCAACCTCGTGGGACGTTGTTGACTGTTTTGTTAAGAGTAATGAAGGCTCTGATTGCAGACCTTCATAGAAGACCCTATGAAATGGCACGCCATGCAGGCACGCTGTGCTACAGTGAGAAAGTCCAGTTAGAAGACAGGACAGTAGACGGACACAGACAAACCTTTATAATAACACAGAGACAAAATGAGCGCCAGGAATATCACTGGTTATAGCATAATCGTTGCTTGACTCCTGAAGAAAGCTAACTGGAAAACAAGGTTTTGGAGGCCTGTGTCTTGCTAAATGTGCTATGGAAGAGCCTCTGCCTTAGCCAGGGGCACTGTGTGGGAAAAAACGTGAAGGAGCTTGTGTGAAAATGATGCATGTGTGATGACTCATTGCTGGTGCCTGGAGAGGGTCAGCACCTCAGTAGAACATCGTCTATCAGGGAGAAGCGTGAGTCTTTCAAACAGCCTGTTGTCTTAGAGAGCACGGGGTAACAGTTGGGCATCCTTCACTGCATGGCCAGGATTCAGCAATCTGATATTGCATGTCTTCACAGTTCTGCCTGACAAAGATATATTCTTACTCTGTTGTGCATTAGTAGAACACAAAGAGCATTTCCAAGGAGCTTCTGAAGTCTTTTTAAGGCACCTACTTTTGAGGCTCCACAACATTCAGAACGTTAAATGCTGAAAGAAGCTTAAAGGAACAGGGACTTTTATCATGTGAATATTCACTTTTTTAATGAAATAAAGCAGGTACTACTGGAAGGAAAGGGAAGAAAAGGCAGCACATTCTCAGGCAAAAAATACTAGCACAGATTCACTAGTAAAAAGTAAGGAAGGTCCTGAAGTGTAATGGAGTGAATCACTTATGACCAGCTTTATGGTGGTGTAATCTGACATTTACTTTCAATGGTAAATACAGAAAATGATAGTGAAATGTTGAAAATGTGATGTGTCATAAAAGTTACAGCCTCCTCATCAAGTTTATTATGCTTTGGGAGTTACAAGGTCTTGGTTGCTTCCTGGAATAGTTTAGATGTTGGAAATTTAGACACTGAAATGTAAACTAGTCCTTAGCTACCTGTAGGTTGGAGATGGTCAAATATCAGCATAATTACACAGCCGACCAGTTCTGCTCAAGTGCCCATTGCCTGCAATTGGCTGTGCATCGGCTGGTGGTGAGCTGCAGGTTTCCACGGAAACTGCATGTACCAGTACCTGTGAATAATTGAGAATGGCAGCTGTAATGAGAGAATTTGGGACAAATTGTGTAAATATTCGTAACTAGATTACAGTGGTAAAATATTTTCACTGTAGATGAAGATTTAACTTCCAGGCTTAAGAGATTAAATTGAAGAGGTCCAGGAAAGAATCCATCTTTGTGAAATCTGGGGATGAGTGTTTTAAAAGCCATTACAAATTCCCAGAATTTTAGAGCAGGGTTTGGGAAAGTTGTATTCCCTGGACTGCCTCAAAGGTCTGATATCCTTTGTATTTTTGTACCTGGGGGCAGGTAATTGAAAAGCAAAAGTTCTGAATTTGTGGCAGCTATGTTGGCTGGGAAGTCACTGCTCAGACCCCACTGCTTCAAGGCACAGGTGCCTTGTTCTTGTCCTATTTGTGAAGACATGTGAGGATATAGCAGAGGTTTGGAATAAAATAGCCAGGTAGTATCTGCCAAGTCTCCCCTGGTTTTGCTCTTCAGCTTATGTATTTATTTTTTAAAAACGTAGATGCAGTAGCTTAATATTCAGAGCACTCTTGTGCTCTGCAGTGTGATCTGCATAAACTGAAGGAGAGATGCTACAAGCTAGCTCTTTCTGTAAAGACAGCTTTGTGTGTGATGGAGAGGAAAAGCCAGCTGGATGTAACAGGATTCACTGTGATTGCTGCTCAGATAGCTGTAGACGTGTATTTATGTTGGGTTGAAGTGACCTGAAGAATTTCCATTGCCCATCTCTGGGCATACTGTCTCTCTTGCACTGAAGAAATGCAGAAGAAATGTGTGCTGTCGTGCCAGCAGGAGATATATGTGTTTTATATTAGCCTAAGGTTAAAAAGAAATGGGGACTGTTTTGTGTGCTGCAGCTAATGAAAAGGTTTGGGCTAAGACATCATAGTTAATTTTATGTTAAATTAGCTTGTCTTTGAAACTTGTTCTGTTTTATTTTTTGCCAGCAACAGTTTCTCACCACTGGTAAAGCAACAGAGTATGTCTATTTTTATGTGAGCCCAGAGCAAGCCAGGGGGTTGCTATTAAATGGAAGAATGTCATCTTCATTGGGAAGCTTAAAAAGATGATGCTGGACTCCTGGTTGCTCTCATTGCTTCTCAAACCACAGAAATACATGGGAAGTAGCTGTTTGTGCAGTTCAGAGAGAGAATGTTAGTTGGTGTAACTGAGCTTTCCTCCTCAAAAGTAGTGAACTCTGAAAACTCTCAAATCATGAATGTTGCTAGGTTGAGTGGTTAAATTTCTTAAAGCCTCGGCTGTGCCTCACTGAATAAAATAGAGCTACCATTTATTATTTAAATGTCTGTTGTGACATGAAGTGGTAGCTCAGGGTGAGCTACCTTGCAAACCAGGCAACCTAGTAAACAGTTATTGCTGACTTGAAAGAGGGAGCTTGTCATGAATTGCATCTGCATTGATGCTGTCAGTTAATTTGGGGGCAGATAGCTGTAACTATTCCACTTTTCATTCCACTAGCAAATACCTGGGGATATATGGGACTATGTACTAGCAGTGCTTGGCTGAAGAGGAATTAGTTTTGTCTTACAGTCAGTGATCCATGGTATTCAGCAGCCTTATTAATTAAAACCAGAACATGTCTAAAGACTCTAATCTGTGTTTGCAAAAAGGAGGTACCTTAAACTTTGTATTTTGCTTTAAAAACAAAAAACAACTCACCGAAGAAATGCTTTTCTGATGACTAAAAGATTTAATAATAAAGATGGTTTAAATGGGAGGAAATACTCTTGCTCAGGTTTCCCTCTGCTCATGATGCCAGAGCCTTGTCAGAGTGAAATATGTAACACCGGCTGAATGGCTGAGCAGCTTCCATCTGCTTCAGGACCTCTCAAAGATAATCAAGAATGATGAAAATTGTTTCTTCATTTTTGACCTCTAACCAACCTGTTAGCCTTATGTCTATAAAACAAGGGATGTCTCCAGACTGGACATAAATTGTAATGCCAGTGTAGATCACAACTCCTCTATCAATATTTGAACTGGAAAGAGCTTATATCAGTATAGCAGCAGTTTATTGTGTTCATGAGAAGAACTCCATACCCTTAAGACTCATTAATTTGACAGAACCCTAATAGCAGCTTGCAAATCTTGCTGCCATTTCTTGCAGGAAGTGAGGTCCTTCAGGATATGCTGTCCCAAGACTAGAGGAACCATCAGTAGTGTTCACTAACCATGCATGCAATCTTTCTGCAAAACAGGAGATTTATTTTTTGCTACCACAAGGATTGGTATGTGGCACTGGCCCATCCTCACTCATCTCTCTGCCTGCCACACGCCCTCTCCCAACAATCTGTCTCTTCGGTATAATACAGGCATTTTACTGCCATTGAGAGTTTTCTGTAAGTCCTTTGGTTGGTTTTTTTCATGTTGTTCTTTCAGCCACATTCTGTGTACTGCCTCTTTGCTTGCACCTTCGCTGCCTTGGAAATGGGCTTCCTGCATTCATGAGTGCCCTGTTCCTTCCTTTCCCCCTTGCACTGTACTGATAGCACAGTGATGATGCTTAGCCAACCGTATAAAATGATACATTATCTCACACCCCTCCTTTCCCCAAGTTCTGTTTTTAATTTCTCTGCATGATCTGTATGTTTTAGGCTGCAAGCACTTTGAGGAGGAGGAATGCTTCATGTTTAACTCTGTAAAGCCCTGTGCAAACTGCTGCTAAGGGGTCTAACAGCACAGGCTGTCACTCTGGACTAGCACATCTGTTCAGAAATGCTTGCTTAGAGCAAAATAGCACTTGTACTAACTCTTACCTTTTCTCCAAGGATGAGTGTCATAGCTTTCTGGAGATATATATCGTCTTGCAGAAGTTTTGCTACCCTGTTGAGCAAATGCTGCATTCCCACAGCTGGTTAACACAGCCAAGGCAGCCTCTCTCTTGCCCACTGTTGCCAAGCCCCTTGTGCTGTCCGAGTTCAGTGAGCAGGAGCACGAATTTTGACATACCTCTCTACCTAACTGTTGGTCCTTCCCAAATGTCATTCATCTGTCGTTTTGGCTGCTGCACACTGTCTCATTTGCTTACATTCATTAAACTCTCACTGCACTAACTCTCAAGGGGTAATAAAAAAAGTCTGTTGGGTCTAAACATTGTTGTGAAAATGTTAAATATTGGAAACCTACTGAGAGAGGTTGTTGGCTTAAGAAAGATTTAGACGGCCTTAAATAGCAGAGGTCATATTGGTTGTGGAAGAGAAAAAAAAACCAACATGAAGTATGTTTGCAATAGATGGAGAAGTCCCTGAAAAACTGAGTATTTCAGCACAGCTGTCATTGAGCTACACACAAACTTGAAAAAGCTGAACTGGAATACACAAACATTGTCCTTTCTGTGTTTCTTGACAGCTAACGCATTCATCTGGGCCTCATTTTTAGTGTGGAATGAAAGGAGGGTGCATTGCTTTAGTTGCAGACTCTCCTTTGCAGAAAGCCAGGCAATCAGAACACAGCCCCCCATCCCAACAGCCAATTTACTTATTACAGAATTTTAAAGGCAAGATTTGAGACAACTGGCCATATCTTTGCAAGTCTTCCACTGCCATCCCGTGAACCTTCAGGAGGCTCTAGAGAGAGATTGTTTAAAACTCAATTTAAACTAGCATGTTAACACAAAGGAAGATAAACACCTTTCCCATCTCTAACATTAAAAAGAAGGCTGAAGTCTTTGAGGCACTGTGGAGTGTTTCGGTGATTGAGGAGGGAAAGCTGGATGAGGCACAAGCTGGTGTTAGGACTGAGCTTTGGTTTTCTTGTTTCTTATTTTGTATGGGACAGAGATTCGTTATCCTGAGCTTTCTGTCTTTGCGGCTGAGTTTCAGAAGGAGTGCCTGTCCTGAAGATGCCTTTGGTATGGCTTGGAGATCTCACTGTTGGAATGTTTTTTCTAGGAAACATGAGAAGCAAGTGGCTCATTTGAAAGGCTTGTTTGCTTGGTGGTCTGTCTTTGGTAGTTATTTGTGCTGACAACACAGCCGTTGGCTGAAGCAGCCTGCATGCCGCAGGCTGGGTTGTGGACTGCAGTGCTGCTGCACTCTTACCAGGGCAATGTTTGTTCACCTGTAGCAAGAAAGTGAAATTGTGTTTATAATCCTTGCCATCTCCCTGCAGAGCTGTCTCATCCATGTTCCTTTGGGGCTTATGTGAAGAGACACTGTTACTTCTTTCCCAGCACCAAGTAGCAAGGAGGGGTTGTCCATTGTCTGACTGAATTTCTCTCCCTCCTTTGCGTTGCATTCCACAGGAGCATCTTTCACAACACTCATGGTAGCTTCTGTTCCATTGAAAAAGAGCAGTCTTGCGAGGCACTGGATGTGTTCTGGGGCTCTAGGATAGTGCCTGTAACAAGACGATTAGCATGGATTTGCTGACTGGTGTGGATAGAGACCAAGCATGCCAGTTACTGTGCTGATCCTAATGGTGTTGTCCCTGGTAAGGGAAGTGATGCGTGTTTCCCTGCCGTGTCCCCAGGATGTGTGCTAGTCCAGCCAGTAGGAGCTTGTGTTCTTTGATCTGCTGCAACACATCTGCTCGAAAGGATTAGCAGAAAACTCCCATCTCAGCAGCTTACAGTTGTCATATACTGACACCTGTATTTTGGTATTTGCAGGCTAAGCCTGTGCACTTAAACAAATAAGCAAGCTCAGTTCTACATGGGTAAAATTGTAGGATGAGCCTGCTTTAATTAGAGCTGGTGGGAATCCTCAATGCTCCTGCTGTTTGCTATCGTAAACATCTTGCATATGTTTGCAGCAGTGAAAAAGACAGACTTATGGGGCAGGTGCTTCTTTTAAAGCAACAAATCAACTTCCAGATAACTGAAAAAGCCACAATTGTTTTCAGAACAGGTAGAGGATGCAGAAGGAAATGCTGTGGCCAAACATCTGGTACATGGTCTGCAAATCTCATGAGACAAGAGTGGGGAATACCTTCAGTCATGGGTCTCCTAGGCTGGTTGTCTCTGGAGTCTAGAGTGTTCCCTAGGGGGATGGTTGGTAAGCGGCTTTTCTGTCAAGTTTCAAAGCAAACAGAGATCAGTGCCTGGAATTTTCTTTCAGGATCAGCCTAAACTTTTCATATGGATAAATCTGGGTACTTAACATTTTTCAGATACATTGATAATTAAATCAAACCGGGAAACTGTCACAGTACTACATAAAGAATATTTAAAATAAAGAACGCATATCACCGTCTCCAAAACAATGATCCCATACTGTACCAGCTTCTCACCTGGATTCAGTCTCTTGTCAGGGCCTGCAGCAGGAGCCAGTGATACCTGCCAGTCAGAACAGTGAGCTTGGGGTTTTTTACCTCAGAACAAAAATAATATGCTATAACCTCTTTATTCCCTCCTGTTTTATTTGGTCTATACGAAAGCTCCATTGGCTACTTCTTGCTTCAAACATGTCAGCTTTCTTACTAAATGAATCAACCTACTTTACCGTAATTTTATTAGGTAGTAGGTTTTTTCAGTCTTATTTTCTATGCTTGTCATTTTTATTAAGCCCCTTAGTTGTATGCTGCTCAGTGTGAGTGGAGGCCTGCTCATGCAAATATTCACATTGATATTAGTGAGCTATTCCTGTGTTCCTTCCTGAACTGACTTAGCTTTGCTTTCCTGAAATCCAGTACTGCTGCTCTGCTGCATTTGGAGATTATGAAAACTAGAAGGCTGTGATCTCTCATACAGGCTTTCTCTGGATTAATTCCTGTTTGAACTTGAAAAGATGTTTTAGAAAAGTATCCCATCTTAACTTGACAATTGTCAGCAATGTGCAGTCCTCTGCAGTTCATGGTATATTGTTTCAGTTGTTAATTAACCTGCTAAAAGTTCTGCCTTTCAGCGTTCCCCTTTTATCCATTAAGATTCTCTCAACTCTAGTGGTATTTCTGTTTCTGTGCTGGCATTCAGTTACTTTGATACAGTTACCTTTCAGTCTTCTCTGTGATAAGGTGAACAGATTGAGACTCTGGAACCTCTCTCTGAAATGGTGTGTTTCTCTGTGCTTAAACCATTCCTCTGGACAGATTCAGTGTTATCAATATCTTTCTAGGAGGAGTACCAAATGCAGAGGCAGTACAGTCTGTGTGCTTCTTGCCAGTGTCTCTGTGTAGCCGAGGGCTCTCTCCTGTGGTTTTCTTTCTTACAGACCTGGTTACAGCATCCTGTGCTGTGTTACAGATGTAGCTCCCTTGCACAGAGAGGCTGTTCAGACACAAGGTCTGTAGGAAGAGATAACATTTTTATTAGACTAGATAACACAGATGGAAAAAATGAATGAGAAGCCCTTCATCAAATACGATCCTCCTCCACCCTTGCAAACTTAGGTTTCCTTGCATCTTTTGAGCTACCTGGTTATATCAAAACGTTGCCAAATAGTTTGACTTTCATTTTCAGCCTTTATCTTGTCCTCTTTCTCTGTAGGATTCTTCTGGCCTCACCTTTAGCCTGATGAGGCTCATCATGTCAGGGTTCCACTTTATTAAAGGGATCATGATATTCCTTCTGCAGTATGGCAGTTCTCCCTGCCTTGAAAATTCTATAGGTGACGTTTAGCCCAAGGCACCACAAAAGTATACTTAGGGTCTCGTTTTAAAATAGCAACTAAACATGCGTAGCACA
The DNA here is from genome assembly GCF_963210335.1 of Falco punctatus. NCBI lineage: Eukaryota > Metazoa > Chordata > Aves > Falconiformes > Falconidae > Falco > Falco punctatus. The sequence goes on along the minus strand of NC_137591.1, from coordinate 12,791,249 downwards.
ACCACACAAAAAGTCCCTTATCTCTTAGTTGGCTTTTCATTACCTCCTGTGGCTCTAATCTGATTGCTTTATATATATTAATGAAGAAGGACATAAAATATTTGTAGTAATAGGTGCATTCTGGATGGCATTCTGGGATTGATGATTTATTTTCCAGAAAGGCATGCTTTGGTCTTTATGCCTTCAGGCAGTCCAAGGATGCTGGTAGTGGCTCCTTAGTTGTTCTTAGGGCCATAATCGCGATGCAGTGAGGTGATGTAATGAACTCAGTTCCCTGCTGGCTGTTCTTTTCCCATGAACGCCAGTATTTGGGCTGTGACTCTGGTTTGTGGTTTTGTTCAGTACTTGTAGATCTACAGTAGAGAAGCCAGCCTGCACAGATATTTCAGACCCATTCATCCAGAAACTGCTTTTGGAATAGAGGGCTGAAGTGACGGGCTACAACACAAATACTCCACCACACCCTGGAGATGAACCTCTGATACTGAAACACAAATGATGGAAAAATCTTGATGCTGCTTACTTATTTTTAGAAAAGGCAAGACGAAGGCATGTGGTGTTCCAGCAGACACAATGAGAGGAGGATCCAGGCCCTCCATTTCTGGTCTCCTCCAGGAACACCAGTATCTGTTTTTCAAATGGTTGAAAGGGAAGTCTAGATAATATGAAAAAACAGATTTACTTTAGGGAAGAACAGATGCTTGCACTGAAAATGTGACTGGTTTTCACGTTATCCAGGGCTGTCAGTGGGTGTTGAATATTTATATACTGCAGGGAAAAGGTGATGAACTAGTTTGCTTCTTACTAGCTTTTTCTGCAGGAGTGAAAAAGCCAAAAATTCTCAGATGAAGCTTCCTGTTAGTCGTTTGCAGTGCGTGAATAGCAGGGATCATGTGTAAGAGTTTGTGGGTGATGAGAGAAACTCCTCTGGGTTATGTAGCGAGGTTGGGGCAATTCTTACCTCTCAGCATGTGTGCTTGGTTTGACAGTGAAAATAAATAAGAGGGACCTAGAAATGAGAGTTTTTCTATTTCTGAAAGGGAGCCTATGGAAGTGTTTTGTATCTCACTTTCTTTACAGCCTGTAGCAGCTGACATCCTCTGATTTTAACCTCTGCACAGCTGTAAATGCTACAACATATTCAAAAGGCATGATGATCACTGATTGCCTTTGGAGATGTGTCTATTTCAGCCACCTTGCCGCTGTCCTGGAAGATCAAAATATAGCTACCTCACACTTGAAATGTTGTTGAGCCCTCTGTCCCTTCTGTCTCCTGATGGTGATAAGTGTGGAGATACTGAAGTGAAAACATCAATGACTTCTTTCTCTAATAGGTGAGAGCCTGAGCAGATGGAGCATTTTTACCAGGGGCCAGGTCAGAACAGTCTTTTCACAGTAGATGTGTACTTGAACAGGTCTCTGTTGACAGGATTCTATTTTCCCTTGGAGGCAGTTTCTCTTGATGAGGGGGAGTGTCATAAGCCTTCCCTCTTTGGGAGGAAGGATGTGAGAGTGCGTGCGGGCATGTAGTCTCTCTCTAGAAGCTGCCTCTCCACCGTGGTGGTGCTGCTCACCCATCCCTTCTTTTGAATGCTACCTTGTTTTCTTGAAGACTTATCCATAAGTGGTTTGCAGTTTCACAAGAAAGAGAGTGTAGTAGCTCATGGTGTTGGAAGATGAAGTAATATCTTTAAACTCTTCCAGTGATGTAGGAAAGAAACTGCTTGTGAGAAGAAGCTGGTAATAGCAAGTGGAGTTCCTTCTAGAAATGAAGTATTAAATTACATGATGTACTTGTATTTCTGCCAGTCCTGTGCCTGGCTATTGTGGAGATGGGGAGACCAATTACAGTGCCAGAGCTAAGCAAGGTGAAGCTGTGCAGAGCAGTGCAGGGCTTGTCATGCTGATTAGTGTGTGTGTGACCAAGGGAGTGGGGTGGTCTCTGTGCCGAGAGACCTGATGTGCCTCAGGACAGCACAGCCAAGGGTTCTCTGCAGGAAGGCTGAAGGTGAATGTGGTCTGGGGGGGGTTATGGAGCCGGGCAATATATGTACTGTCAGCCTGAAGGCTAGCATGAGAGCGTGTGTGTATTTTAGAATTAGGCTAGGACAACTAATGAGGGCAGAAGTACATTTGTCTGCCTATATTTATTAACTTCATTCATTTGCAACTTTGAGTCGCTCTGAATTAGCTGTTCCAGAAAGGACCAAGTTGCCACCAGCCAGTGTAGATATTAACTATATATTAACACAGCTTTATCACTGATCAACCTGGCATTTTAACCAGAAGGATAGTCCCAGGAATTATCATCAGTTCCTTGGCACAGTCCTGATGGGTGCAGTGAGCTCTCAAGGCCTTGCCCAGCATTGCGCTGTGGGTTAGGGGGGATTTGGGAGGGAGTGGATTTGATCTCCAAGTAAAAATGAAGGCTGCTGTATGTTTCACTCTCATATTGCCCATTGCAGTGAAAGGGGGATTATGACTGTGCTTTCAAATGTCTGAAAGTTGTTGACAGGGACAGCAAGAAATCTCAGATGCTATCTGTATTCCCAAATCTCAGTTGTTTTATTCAGTTCTAGCTACAGTAAATTTCAAGGAGCAGAGGAAAAAATGGCATGTCTATTCCCTCTATTCTATTTCAGTGCCTTTTGGGCAGCTCACTGCCCTTCTTGGTCTGTTAAGCCACTAGTATTTTCAGTGCTCAGTTTTTGGAGGGTCTGGGGAGGGAGAGTTGCCCAGAAGCCCCAGTGCAACATGCCTTTCATGGGCCCAGTGTGTGGGAGGAGGCTCGAGTGCAGCTGTGTTTTGTGCTTCCCATAGCAGGAATGGAAACTGGGTTTGTTGCCCTCCATTTCTGTGGGAGGCAGCAAGTGGGACTCAGCCCATGCTATGGAACAGGTAAGCCTGTCTTTCCCTGAAGAGTAGGGATTCTGGGGGACCCAGCACCACATGGGAAATGAGCCATTCTCTCATTCTCAGATCCCCGGAGCAGGGGGTTGTCATTCAGGTGGGAGTGGTGCACACACAGGTGGGAGAGCAGCAAACGGTGCCATGCCGAACTCTGCTGCAAACTCCGCTGCTTTGTTCATGTGCAAATTCTGCCTTGACCAGCATGCAGGTAGGTGGAGGTGGGTGTGTTCTCATCATGGACTTGCGTCTCACTCCACTGAGGTGTGCAGTATAGTCCCTTTAGCACCAGGGATGCATGGCCGACTGCTGCTCAGCTCTGGCAGGACCCAGCAGAGGAAAGCTGTGCTGCCCCAAGCTGCCTAGCTGTGCTGTACCCAGAGCCAGCCTGATTTCTTGGCTCAGGGTTCTGAATATCCCATGAGTGAGAAAGGGTGTTGGCTTCTTCCTGAGCGTTTGCCTGAAGGAGTGATAGGTTCATGAAATAGGTGGGATAAACTCAAGAGTAACGGGTGCTGTTCGAGGCATAGAAGAGTTGCAATCGCATTCCCTAGTCTTTGACAGTCTCTCAGTACTTTCATGAAACCTTAACAAAAGCTGCTTTAGGATCTTCTGCCTTGGGAATCCTTTGCCTGAAGGGCACCAGATTTGGACTCTCAATCTTAATCTTCATTTCATGAGGCACCTGCTTGTTTTTAGACTATCTGTGACTATTTTAGAGCACTCAGAGCTTACTTTTAAGCCAGGATTCTTCTAAGAAAGATTTTTAACTCTGGCAGAAGCTGTACACAGTTGTAATATTTTTCCTTTGGGAAAGTTGGCACTGATCATTTATGTTCTGAGGAAATACTGGTTTTCACTTTACAAAAGAAAGGGAATTAAACCCCAGGTTAGGAAGAGTGAGAATAAAGAATTCCCCTGGTTTTATTTGCACAGGCCGCGTACTTCCTTACACATCCCCAGTGGCATGGAAACCCCATGGTGACCCTGTCATTGTGCAACACAGAATGGAGATTAATCTGGAGAGCAGTAGGTAGTGAAATGAGTAGTTCTAGCTTTTTTTCATTGTGTTACCAGTGAGGATATTAAGGGCTTGAAGTGAGAGAAATACACTTACTACTGTTTTGGGGAGTGTTTATCTGAAGAGTGAGTTTTAAAACGTCATTATACAGAAGTCTAAAACCTCTTCTATTTGTGTTTATATTTTTGGTCAAAAACCAAGGGGTAGGAAATACTATTTATCAGAAGGAACTGCAGGTGTTTAAGCTCTGGTATTAACTCCAAGCATTAAGATAGTAAAGGACAGAAGAGGGGTTTTCCAGTACATTTTACTATTCTGCTTCCTTTTCCCGGCTTTTGGTTTCCTTAATCTCTTTGTACCTGGGTTTCCTACCTGTAATTGGGAGTGAAGATTCTGCTAACTCTTCTGATTTCCCAGTGAGACAATAAGAGCAGACAGGTTAGGGCTGCTTATTAGTGGCTAGCAGCAAGTTGGAGGCCATAATTTGCAAAGAAAAATAGTCACTTACTGTATTAGCTATAGTTAAATTGGCCTCTTAGGGCTTCCTAAGACAGAATTAAGAGAGGTCTCTGATACTGACGTAGGAAACGCTCACTTGCACCTTTGGAGCAGACACTTCATGGACCTGTAGCAAAGTTCCTGGTGCTGTTTTAAGGCAAGGTCAGTGCGAAGTAGCCCTGCTCTACTCAGGGAGCAGTTGCCTGTGCAAACAGATAGCACTCACTAGAGATCTCAGAGACTGGGCAAGCTTTTGTGCTTGGACTTGGGGCACAGTGAGGTGCCTTCTGGACAAGATCCCAAAACTGCCAGTCTCTCTGACATATATGCCCGAAAAATGTGTGTAAGGGTGTTTAACATCTTGATAATCTATTTTTTAAAATGCTGTCCTTTCAAGATCTAAATGTTTTAAGAGCGAGGGTTATGTTATTGCTGTGGTAACATCTCCTGGGATGGCTTTCACGTCATATGGAAGTGATGCTTTGAAGCTGGTCCCTTTACTACTTGTTGTCTTTTATAATCTTTGTTTCCCCTCAAGCATCTCACACCAACCTCCTTTCTCTGCTCCACTTCCTTTGTAACTGCATGGTTCTGCATCCTGAAGATTTTCAAAACCACCTAAATATATACAGGGGGAAAGGATTTTCAGAAATCAAAATTGCTTAAGGTGTCTTTCACAAGCAGAAGCTGCAGGAGAGTAGGAGGAACAAAGGTGAGACTCTTCCCAGCCTTGTGTGTGCTTGTTTTCCTCTGTCCCCAGCCCAAGAAAGTGGCTTTCCATTTGGTTATAGACACAGCAACGCTTCTGTTGCTGAGCTCTGGTAATCAGGCAAAGTAGGCACTTGGCACAACAATCTCTCCTTGTTTTGGTCACTCACTTGGCCTTTTTTCAGGACCCATTGTGCTCTGTGGGCAAGGTGGGGATGCCACTGCATGCGCCAGATATTGTCCATCTTACGGTCCTCTCAATGCTGTCCAAGTATGGCAGTACTGTGAGTTGTCATATCAGTCACATCACTCCCATCTCGCAGGAGCTTTTGGCAAGACCAGCACCTGCTTTTCCTTAAAACAAGACTGGGAGCAGTGCATGCCAGCCCTGCAGGAACCTGTTCCTGGACGGGAAACAAAAGCATAGAAGCCTACCACAACCAGACAGAGAAGTTATTTGAATTAAAGGCGCCTGCTATCCCCAGCTGAGCACTGGATACTAGTACAGAGTGTCATTTGCTGGACAGACCAGTACCCACTTCAGGGGATTTTGGCTTCTGCAGCTTTCTCTCTGCTGTCTTGAAGACCCAGTTTGTAAGTTTAGAGCCCTGGGGTGAATAGGTAGGGAGGTGTTCTGGGGAGAGGGGGAAAGTGGGAGTGCCACATGTTTGGAACTGGAATTCAACCTTTTCTAGGCCTCTCTGAATTTTTGTGTCATTGGGTAGATGGGACCAGGTGTGCTTTCTGCTCTCTACATCCCTTCAGGGCTTTTACCGAGAGAGTCTGTTGCATTATTTATGTCAGTGGCCTGTGGGAAAAACATGACAACCACGGTAAATATGAACTGGAGGAAGGAACTGGGATTTATGTTACCTTAAAAATAATAATGTCCTCTCTTCTTTTTCATGTTGCCCTGCTTTATCTAGGATGCTGGCTTACTCCCTCACAGGGCCTCTGAACAAAATGAATTGTGCATATGGCTCTGCACATCTCATCCTAAACAGGCCTATGGCAGTAACGTCTGGGTGTTTACATGGGTGCCATCACTTTTCCTGTTTGCTTCTAACATGTGGACAAGAGATTGAAATGCAAAACGTGTGCTGTGGCCAGACTTCCCACCAGCATGCAGGGAGAGGAATGGATGTGGGGATGGGTGTGTGCCCACTTGCCCTGCAGATGGAATCCTCAATTTTATCCTTATCAGTTTGAACTTTGTCTTTGAAAGGTGTCATTGGTGGAGTATGATGTGGCTGAACAAAAACGAACTCTTTAACAACTGGAGTGCTTAGAAATATCACACATTTGTGGATAAATGCTTCTGTGGCCTTAATTTTATATGGCCCCCTCTGCAGTTAAACAAGCTATTACTTGAAGGATTATAAAAGCATTATGTTCACAGTATTCATGCTTCACTTAAAACCAATAGTTTAACCTCTCCTTTGGTCCCAGAGAGACTCAATAATTAACACCTGATGCAAACTCAGCTGGGAGAGTCAAGATAAAGCTTTACAGTAGAAGGGTAACCAGGCTGTTGGTTCCTCTGTGTGATGAGGGTTCTCTGCTCTTAACAGGACAGCCTGTGGATGGCAGCTTAGTTTATCTGGATCCTGTAAGAGGACTTCTCTTTGTCTGAGAGGAAGGTGTCAGGTCTGCTGTGCTGATGAATGGCTTGTTATCAAAGGACCAGGGTTGGGGGAAAGAGGTTAGAAGACACCTTTGGAGGTTGTCTAGCCCAGCCCCCTGCTCAAACCAGGGCTGACTTCAGATAGTCTGTGACAAGAAGTGCTGCAAACTGGGCGGTGCAAGCAGCCTTCCAGAGCACAGATGTCTGCCAGGAAGGGGTGATGTGAGTTCCGCTATGGATGCTTAATGAATCTTCTGCCTTTTCGTAATGAAGTGCTCATGCCTGCTCTATCCATGCGGAATCTAAAGAGATCTCAAGAGGTGACTGGGTTGAGGAGACAAATACAAAAGAAAGGAAGCCTGAGAGTGTGAGAATGGATTTTTATTTTCTTTTTTTCCCCAAAATGTTTAGGAAATCAGTGCAGTAAGTTAGGATTTAGGCATTCTTCATGTGTGAGGTGTAAGGCAGCTCCTTGCATTTCCAGGGCTGCAGGTGAAGAGTGCTTGTGCAAGTGCATGCTACCTGGAGCATTTTGGTTTTCCTTCCCAAGGAAAGCATGCCTGCAAACCACACAGACAAGACCTTTGGCAAAGCTGGAAAGCCTGAGCCAGCTGACATGATACAGCTCAGGGAAAACAAACAGTGGGGTGCTTGTGTAAGAGTATGAGAAAAAGGATAACTCCTACTCTTCCTCTGTTTCAAATCACTTTTTGAATTCAGTAGGTAACAAATCTAAAAGAAACTCTGACCCTCATCATGGTTGTATTGGGCAATAATAAGGATTTTTTCCCTACTATTCCTTGTGGTTATATCCCCAGACGCAGTATCTGAAGCCCAGTAACTACTGAACATTGTTCCTTCATACTTTTTCTCATACCTCCCACTCTGAGGAAGCTGCAGGTAGACATACTTTGATTTCAGAGAAATTAAGCCAGTCCACCCCAGCAGTTTAGTCAGAAAAGGTGATATTGGTGCCTGTGCTGTCTTCACCAGCCATTAGGAACAGCTTGCACTTTGAGAGAAGGTTTCAGGTGGCAGGCAGGCTTGGTAGTTCCCCTTTGAGTTACCTTGTGTTCAAATATAAGCATTACTTAGGGTCTTAAACTTTTCTGCAGACTGGTGATGCTGTAAGAACTAGGTTGGGAAGGTAAGTCAGGACTGATTACCTTGATGCATATAGGATTGTAGATGAAGCATTCCTGTTTGAGTCTTTTGCCTTTAAATGTGTTGCTCCACAAGACTGCTGAAGTAAAGGCTCTTCAGCTTTGGGGTGATGGGCAAAATGCGTGTTTCTTAAACTTCAGATATATTTACAAGTGGGATGTTGTTGTTGTTGTGGGTTTTTTCTTTTCGGAATTAAAAAAGCAGAGCATAGGAAAGATGATGCTGTCCACCTACAATCCCTTGTCCATGCATACCTCCCTTACAGGCAGGCTATGGACTATAGGAAACTTGACTGTAAAATTCAGTAAATGTACATTGCTTTGGGAATGTGCATAAATATGATGCAAAGGAAGGAAAGGAGACTTCAAAGACAAATATTCAGTATGATGATAAATAAAAAGGCTGCATATTGTAATTAGAAATAGCACTTTTAAATTTTTCATGGGGTGTTAATTTCTCCATAATCTGAAATAATTGAGTCAAATGGTATTTTTATTTTTTTTTCTGTTCCTAGGGAGAATAGAAGGAACTGGCTAGTTTGGTCCCACCCATACTTTATTCTTCTGCAGTCTATTTATAGCCTCTGTAGAGGGCAAGGAAGGAGGGAGGCCTTGGAGCAACACTGGGGCTTAGCCTTATTTTACATTTGAAACTCTGACTTTAACCCCTTCCTTGTTCAGTTGCACCACAAACATCTGAAATCTTTTACCTTTGGCAAATAAAGGAGCGCATCTCTTGCTGTCTGTTCTATAAATAAAATATGCATGTTGTTAACTCCACATTATTAGTTATGAAGGCAGAGTAGCTGCTCTTCAATATTTGTGAAACTGTCATCTGTTGTTGTATGTTGACTTCGTCTCCATGCTGTGACAGTCTGCATAGCACATGCGCGAAGCTCCCATCCTCTCCAGAGGTGCTCTGTGGGCTCCGTGGTGGCAGTGGGTGAAAAGAAGAGTGAGTGCCGGCTGATACTTTCAGATCCACTGTGCTGAAGAGATAAATGGAATTGCCAGAGGGTTACTAATACCCTTTAAAAGAAGAAATATTCTCTCTCCCAAAAGGATGTGGAAAAAATTAGAGCAATTACATTTGTATCGTGAACCTCTGTACCAAAGGGAACAGGGAAGAGGAGTGGGATGAAAAGGACAGAGTTCCCATTCTGTGCTCCAGACTGAATAGCTGGGCTTAAAACTGGGACAGGAGAAAATGGTTATCAGTGTTTTTCTTAAATGTGTTTGCTTACAAATGCGGGGATGAGCAGAGGGCTGTTTTTCAGTATCACGATGATGTAGAATAGGTTAGAGATGCATATTCTGACACACTATGGTGCTGCTCCTATGCAGCTTTATTTGTGTACCTAGAGCAGGCTGTCTTTAGCACCTAGCACCCGGTGCTGGCAGAGCAGCATTCCTTGAAGTGGGAATGAAGTTAAAGGTGGTACTTTTTTTCCCAATTAATTAATTAATGCCAATTTATTTTTCCTTATTAAACCGAGTTCTCTCTGCTGCAGCCTCTGCCACTGCATAACTGGAGATGCCCTGCTTGCAAATGTCTGTGAAGTCAGTCTATTTTTCATCTGTAAGTAATGTTTTAGTGTTTAATGCAATTTATCTTCACTCAAATTGCAGAAGATGTCAACACTAAAACATTTGCTACAGACATCATAAACTCCAGACATTGGCAGGCACTGCTGAACAGAGCAGAAACAGTGGCAATGAATACATATTTTTAAGCCATCTGGTATGCAAGTGCTATTGGATCAAAAATTGACATGGTGTAAAAAACTCGCCACTGTTTGTCAGATGACCTTTGGGCAGTCAACAGAGAAGTCAGTACTGCATGTAAATGCACTTAAAATAGTACGTTCTGTCTCAGTTCATACTTCTGGGCCTTGTTCTCTTGCTTGCCAGATTTCAAAAACTAATAGGCTTATTTAGTAAGGTTTAGAAGAAGCTCAGATAAACCAGTGCCTTGAGGGCTTTGCACACCACTCAGCTCTCTGAATACGCGCTTCCTTTCCTCTGTGGCCTGCAGGGAAGCAGAGCTGTGAGAGCCATGGGTGAGAAAGATCCCTTTTCTTTTTTCTCCCCTTGTCTGTTTTCACGTTTTCCTTTCTATGCAGTTTTCCCTTTGTCAGGAGCAGCTTGCATGGGTGGTATATACACACACATGTGCTCACACAAACACAGACAGCACTGTTTATTTTGTCATTGTGGTATATGTCTGTAGTGGGAAGAGGACTCATGGGACTCTTTGTGTTTTGATGGAGAAGCCCCTTGAAAACAAGTGGCCTGGTTATTGCCAGTCTTTGGCTAAGGGTACCGTATACTTCAGCAGGGACACGTCTGCAGACAGCTGTTCCTGAAATAAATGTTGCAAAATCTCTAGAATTTTCCCCTTTCCTTCCCAGAGGATTTCTAGCTCATTTCTGACCATGCGTCAGATGACTGTGTATATAAGCAGCAGCCAGCATGAGAAATGGTAAAATTTCTCAGCTAGCCCCTGAAGTATGATTGAAAGTAGGGGCCATATGAGCTCAGAGTCTGAAAGGCTGAGGGTGTGCCATCTCCCTCAGTTGCAGGTGGCTCAGAATGAACCCAGAGAAAAGTGGCAGCCAGCTCCTGGCATTAAAAATCCAGATACTACAAAAGCCCCCACAGAGAGCAACCATGATTCTGTCTTTCATGGTTAAATTAGGCTTTGAAATACACTGTCTAGTGCAGATTACTTGGAATTCCAAACTTCTTAAAAACATTAAAACAAAAATGAAGATACCCTCTTTCTGCAGTAGCAACAGGTTATCCTGCAGCATCTCCCTGTCTCAAAATGCATTCAAAATATGATGTCCATAAAAGGCTTTTGAGTCAAACACCCCATTACTGCACAGGTATATGAAGAAATCTTCAGCACCTCCACAGTTCCTTTTGCTTCAGCTTTACCTTTCTTTTTTCTTTGGAGAATGAGGTAATTTCCAGATTAATGCTGTCTCTTTGAGAACAGACTTAACTAGGTTGCTCTACATCTCTTTGTCTTGGAGGATGAATAATACACAGGTGATAGCAATACGAGTCATTTGCTGCCTTAAAAGCAGCTGATACTATGTTTTCATTAGGCAAAAAATTTAGTGTCTTGGTATAGACCAAGCACCTGACTTCTACAGTCTCTGCCCAGTAGGTTTATGTGTATGGGAAAGACAGCCACATCTCCTGGAAGGTGAAGTTGCTCTGAATGAATGTATTGTCATTATTTAGAAAGCTCTTCTGTAGCCATACTCCTTGCTGAAAAGGAACATTACTCAGTTGCAGAATGCATCCTCTGTGAGGAAGAACAAGGTGCCCAGGAGTCCTTGAGATTGTGAATGGCGTGCGTTTAAATGAAACTTCTTCCAGAGCCCTTTGCAATGGGAGGACAGGGAGATGAGCAAACAAACGAAGGAGTGGACTTCCCTCCTGCACGCACACTAGCAATTTCTGGATTTGCGTAAGTCTCTTGACAGAAATGCATGCAAACTACCTCCTGGGGCTACTGAATAAAATGGGGAGGTGACACAGGGTGTGCTGAGGCACTATTAGGTATTGTTTTTCCTTATTCCCGTAAGAAAGATATTGATTTCACAGAGATCTCTAGTTCAGGCTTTAAATAAGCTAGAGCCAAAGTACAAACCTATTTTTAGTTGACTTTAAAATATCCTGACATGTTTACCAAGCTGGCTTCAAACCAGCTAAAACATGTGTAAACAGTTAATACAATATATTGCTGAGACAGATAATTTCTGCTTTCTTACAGTGTGGGTTAGTAAGTGCCTTTATTCACCACACAAGCAGTAAAAAGGAAGGAAGATATAAATGTAAGCAACAGTGACACCTGACACAGTGTCGGTCTCCGAGCATCCTCTTGATACATACTAGCACTGCAATACCTTCTCCAAAGTCACATTTTGTTTTCAGACACACATCGCGGGGCTGGGGGGACAACAAAAAAACTGCAATGCACAGCCTTCAGTCAAGCTTTCTAATGCTATATTGCTTAATAATTTAAGGACAGTGATAGCCTAAAAATTGCAGTCTTAGCAGCTTCACCTAACCTACATTAGACAGAGGGTGAATATCATATTTATTACGTACTCAAGATGTCTGATTTTATCAAGATGAAGTCTTCTATGTGTTTGGCACTATATCACTTAAAGGACTCAGCTATGTTTTCTATTACTAACAAAGCCATCTATAATCAATTTAAGGGTCTCTTTCGTGGTCTTTGCTTCCCCTAGTGCTACTTGTGGGGCCTCACTGGAAGAAATAGCAGTTCTGCTGGAATAGCACATAGAGAGGCACCTACTTGTTTTGCAAACAGTGTCATTGTGCTATCATGGTGCCTTGCTCCTGACAGCTTTCCTTTTCCCCACAAAGGTGCCTGTCCTCAGTGGGTCTCTGCTTAGCGCCTGTGGCACCAGGAGCAGGTGCAGCTGTACTACTACCAGTCCTACTAGTTGGTTAGGTGGTGTGGTTTGCAGTCAGAGGTGATGTTTTCTGGTGTGATGTTTTTGGAAATGGTGTCTTTCCAGTTATGAGGTTGCTTTTTCTATTTAGAAAAGTGTGACGTCAGTGCAGGGCTAAGAGGTCATGGGAATCACTTTTTAGCAAGGTAATTTCTGTGTACAAGGGACTTTTAATTCAAATGATAATATAACAATGATATTTTCTTACATCACTAAGGTTTTATCAGAGTACTAAACCAGAAGAATACATTCATCTCTTGAGAGTGCAGATGTTTCACAGGGCCTGCTATTGACTGTAGCAGAGAAAGGATGATTTCAGAGCTTAGAAGATACGTAAGAGACAACTGATTTCCTCAGGAAATTACAATATTTCCATAAACGTGGCAGGAATATTGTGGTAGTGGCAATCACACACACACAAATAATCTGCGGTCTTCCTCTCCTACTGATTCCTTCTTGCAGGCTTTGTGACTTTAGCTAGGTGTTGTTTTTCAGTTGACAGTCATCCCACAATCTCCAGCTCAGCTGGAGTTACCTGTGTGGATTCCTCTTGATTTTCTCAAAGGATTCCCAGTTTTCTGGAGTTTGGCATGACTGTTAGATGTTTGCCACCTATCTCTCTGAGCTCTGGATTATGCTGCCGGCTGGCTGAGTTGCAAGAGTCTGTTCCCCTTTTGTACTGGTGATGATTAGCTGTTAATACAGGTGCACTGTGCAGCCTTCAGGTGCCTTCATTGAAAAGGTCTGTTTTTCACGGAGGATTGAATTGCAGCCTCTCTGAAGTGTTAAGTCTCCACTGTTCTGTGCTGTGGCAGGGGGCAGCAGCCTTTATTTCCACCAGGATGGCATGAGAGTTGGCTGTCACAGCGCAGTTACAATACCATACAATACAGTCGCCAGCTCCAGTAAATCAGTACAGCCGGTACTTGCTGGGGTGCCATCTTAGCTGGTATATAACTCTTTTCACTGACACAAAACTCATTCTTGAAATGTGGTATTGGTCAGCTGAATTTGCAGGACCAGAGATCCGCTAAATGTCACCATATCATGATAGCTCACATTCCCCTGTAATGTGGCAGTGGTGACAAGGTTATTAATAGGTGTAGGTACCTGTTCAGGATGCTTTATGGGAGCACAGTGGGCATAAATGGCAGTGAAGGGATTTGTTTGTGGGTTGAATGACTTCACAGGATAACAAACGTTATCGTCTGCCACGCTGTCAAGGACACAATTAATTCTGGCTTCGTAGTACAGTTAATTTGGTATGCATCTCAAATGTTTTCAATGAGCTTTGCATGCAGATCCAGCGGACCGTAAGAAAAGTTTCTTTTTAGCCCTCAAATATGCCTCATCTATTTCAAAGTGATTCTAAAGGGACCTGACAGTGTCCCTTTATATGAAACAGAGCTGCTGGTTGAAGTCAGAGGCACTCTGCTCTGTTCTCCCTCTCCCTCGGGGCACTTGGGCTGATTGCCTTTTTGTAAGACTCCAACCTTTGCCGTATCAGCCTCCTAATCAGCTCCTAGAGCCCTCTAGGTGCAGGGCGATCACCCACAAGTGGCAATCTGTAGCAGGATCCCTGCCTTCGGGGGGCTCCACTTAAGGGTTGTGCTGGCCCTTATAAATCGAAATGAAAGCATGGTTTAACCATTCTGTTCAGATTTTTCACAGGTATTTCTAAGGGCATCCATTTTAAAATTGAAGCACCTAACACAAGAATTCAGCTTTGTAAGTCCTGTCTGTTGGAAAAGTGCTGTTTTGTTTTGTTGGGGTTTTGGGTTGTTTTTTTATTTAACTCATAATAAGGAAATGGTAACACAAAGAGTAACAGATTTTTAGTTACCATTCTACCTAGCCACCTTCTGTGTCTTCTGTTTTCTACTTAGCTTGCTGAAAGTCAAGTTTGTTGTTAAAAGAGCAAACTTGGTAGTAATGGGAGCAAAGAATGAACTCTTTGTTTAGGAACTCACTTAAGTGTAGAGAGGAGAAAAACTCTTTAAAAAAAAACAAGACAGGGAAGGGGCAGTAACTTAAATGCAGCTATTAAGCCATATTATTGGGACCCTGGGTTTGTTCTTAATGGAGGGAAATTAGCAATGCAAATATTTCTAGTCAGCAATTATCCATGATATAAATAGGTTGGAAATTTGCACTGTTAATACCAGCAGTGTTGAAACCTTTTCTCAGCAGTTCATCAGCAGAGAGATTTTGGGTTGTTTTTTCCCTGATTTGTATTCCTGTGGTTTGTTAAAGGCTTGAAGAGGGGAAGGAGAACAGGACTAGGAGAAAAACAGGTTTAATGGGCTGTAAGGAGTAAAACTCTTTTCTGTTACTTCTACTGTAAATAAAATGATCAGCTGAAGCCTGACTTTGTTTAAAAGGGGAAAAAAGTAAATAGCAGTGATTCTCCTGTGCTACTGCTCTTCCATACTTCCCCTTTATGGGCCTTCCTTACAGAGTTTTATCCTTTAAATACAAAGAGGCATTAAAGGTACGTAAGTGCCAGAACAGCTCTCTCCAGTCAATATTTCTGCAGAGCCCATAACCTGGGCTGTGGTGAGAGGTGTGAGGAGACCAGGGTGCCAGATGTTTCTGTTGAAAATTGAATACATACACAGACACATGGAGATATGCCTTCTTTCCTTTCTGCTGTTTTAATTTTTAATTATATTATTTGAGTGATTGTGGGTTGCATGTTTTGCTTCAGTCAGCTCTTCCGTGTTGCATCCCCACTAAGAAACCACAGCTTTTCTGGTGCAGAGAACCATGAGATAACCCAAAACGGTAGTACTGACGAAAATTTTTGTGAATTTGGTATTGGTATTATTGGATGCAGTAGCTCAGGCTGTGGAATAGCTATGCCATCTTACAACATACTTGCTACCTCTCAAAGAGGAAGGCTACTCAGCCCAGGGTAGTTCTTTTGGAGTAGCCATATGTTTAGAATTTAAAAAATATATGAAGGAGAAGGTGAAGGGATTTTTTTGGCTTGTGTTCACCTTCTTCTTTCAGAGAACATAAGCCACTGGCTCTACCCATGGGAGGAGTTAAACCCTAAGCTTCTACTGGGACCTCTGCAGTATTAACCAACATCCTCCAAGACTTTATGATGTGCCACAATGGCCTCAATGAAGTATGAGGATGGTGTTAGGGAATGGCTGCACAGGTAGCTTGTATGCTTTTTTTTCCCCTGGAAATTCCTAGCACGTTGACAGAATAGTACGTATGTTGTACCTGCATAATTGTGTACAGGTGAGAGGTGGGTGTCACTGCTCTACTGCTGATGCAATGGGAATGTCGCTTTATTTAAGGTCCGTGAAGGGACACTGTCCAAACTGAGTCCCGAAGGCAGAAAACCTCATTTATCCTCTTTGATTCATTCCAGCACCCAGACCAACTCCCTTGCTGTTGAACCCAGACTCGCAAAGTGCCGTAACTGCGTTGTGGGTTCCACAGTGAGCAATTCCTTTGCTTGCAAAGGAAGTGTTGCAGGTGAAGGATCGGCTTCACTGATACTTCTGGGGTGCCAGACTGGGGTTCAGATACGCATGTTGCTCTGTTGCAGTTAAGATTTCTCTGCAAGGACAGGTGGTGCTATTCCCTCGGCAATTCTTACCCCATTGGCTTATGTGGAATTAACAGCAACGCTTGCAGAAGTTTGTCTGTGAAGCTGGCATTGGGAAGTCAATGAGCAGTGCACTGTGTGATCACATTCTGTGCTGCACACAGTAGGAGTGTTTGCAAGGGCTTTTCAGTAGTGTGTAGATGTACTAGCAGGCCAGGTCAGGCTATGATCTCTCCCTGCAACAAGTGTGATCCAATGCAAGACAAATTGCTTGGCAAATGTGGGAGTCTGTGCACGTTGTGTGTACGTGCGGATTCGGCTGAAGCAGGGAAAAGCGAAGTGGCCTTTTTTAATGATGATATTTGCCTTGTAATTAAAAAAAAAACATTCTGCAGCTATGATTAACCACACTCATGCACGGAGCAGGTAACTGAAGGCTAGGAGCTTATGCCCCTGATCAGTAGCTATGTGATTTGTGTGTTATGGCTCATACAGTTTTATACAGGAACATTTTTAGTGTGATTGTAATATCCTATTTCATCAAAACTCACCCTTCGAAGGAACAGTGCACAGGGTTAGGAGAGAATGGTGTTCACAAAGGTTTCTGCTGCTCAGCTTTTCCTGAGAAGAGCTGTAGCAGCTGCTCCTCTCTGTAGGATTGCAATGCTCTCATTACTCTCTCTTCTCAGTTGCTGTGTGTCAGATCAGGCCATTGGTCCATCTACTCCAATGCTGTGCTTGCTCATGTTTGAGAGCTCACCCATACCCACTCCTGCACTTAGCTCAGTAACTAGCACCAAACACATGCAAGGAAGATGGATTTCTCCTGTCTTCCCCTTCCTATCTCCTGGCATTTGCTTGTGCCTCAAAGCACTTACCCTTCAAGTAGGAGCTGGACATGAGAAGCTGTGCTACCACAGCGTTCCTGCTGACAGAGAGTCCTAAGAGACTCTAGTGCTGTCCTGTCTTCTTCCTCTGTGAATTCATTATATGGTCTATGTGCATCTGCATCCTGTAGAACTTGGGAACCTGTGTACCTTAAGACCATTTTATTTTAGTCATTCAGAAGGGAGCATTATCATCATCTGTCAGAAATATGTTATCAAGGCAGAAGAGAAGGCAGCTTGTCTCCACATGCTTAACCTGAAGAGGAATAGCAGCTCTCAAGGGATAGCAGTTCCTGTTTAAAAGCTAAAGAATTACAGTTTTCTTTCAAATCTCCTCAGAGATTTACATGTCATTAGCCCATGCTCCCAAATCTGGCAGACCCCAAACACTGAAAACTGGACCAGAGCCCTAATCCTGTCCTGAAAATAAAGATGATAGAGGTCCTCCCTCATACTCAAAGGTGAGCAAAAAGCACAAGATTGTTGGTGAAAAGCTAAGCAATGGCATCCCCCTTGTGTTGCCAGGAAGGACAGCTTTCCCCTTGTGTGCTGGTCACTATAAAGCTCTGCATGCAGTTCAGGGGTTAACCTGTGTTAAAACAATTAATAATTGGATGCGTAAAGGAAAAATACCTCTTAAGAGTGTTGCAGAAGTGACAGGAGGAGTTGGGAAGTGTACACTGCTTGGGTACACTTGAAGAGCCTGCAGTGACTGTTCAGTTATACTACTGAGCTTGAGTTGCCTTGGCTTTGGAGTGACTTGTGGCAAGCAACAAGAACATGAAGAAAGAAATGAAGTGCTAACACAGAAGCAAACTCATTAAGTTCTACAGCTCTTGGCTCTTCAGTCTGTGATTCAGTGTGTGTTTGGAGTTTTTCCCCCGTGAGTAGATTTGCCTGTCTGCTTGTGTGTTGGGGTACAGATGTCAGGCAGGTGAATGTGGAATGGTGGCAGAGTAGCTTGCTGCTGGTATCATCAAAACATTAAAGTGATACACTTCTGCAGAGCCAAAGTGATACTGCTATGATTGTTCACTTTGGGGAGCCAAGGAAGTCTTGATAGCCCCCGGGCCAGGAAAGCTTACTGTGCAAAGCACTGCCAAGTGATGCTTTCTGCACACTTGGTTGGCATGGCAGCATGGCACACTTCTGGAAGAGGCAGAAGTGAAGAAAATAGAAATTGCCAAGCCCAGATGGATTGGGAAAAGTATATGTGTGTGTGTGTGCGTTAGCTCACTCACAGAATATTGATAACTTCTTTTTCCAGCATGCTGAGCCAGTTGTCACTGAATGCCAGTCCCTGAATTTCATACATTACTGTCTCTGCCTAGTAAGCTTAGACTCCTTGTCCTTCCCTTCAAGGCCTTCATGCTTGCATCTTGGTGCTTTTGTCTATCTGTCATTGCCACCTCCTGCCTCCTTAAAGCTGTCTTTTTTTTGTCTTTGTTGTGCTTTTTCACCCACAACTTCACCTTTTTCTATCACTCATAGTAATCGAGGCTGGAATAGCCTGCCTGCACCACACCAAGTCCCCTGATGGGAAAGGCCCACTGCAGTACAAAGTGGTGATGCAGAAAAAGTCTGCAACACGTTCAATCGCTGTTTCAGTTGTTATTGATAGAGGTACGAGATGACCTGTATTTGCATTGTGTGCAGATGTTGGTATGTGCTGGCTTCTTAAAATTAAGGATGCTAGACATCACATACAAAGACTGTGCATTTTTAAATCATAAGGTCTAAAAATTGAATGCTCCTGTTTAATAAAACCTGAAATGCCAGGGAATTCCTAGATAGAAATACCGTACTCTCTTGCTAATATTTTAAAAAGGCAAGTGGTTGACCCATTTAATGAAACCTAATATTTATGCTAAGTAAAAAAAATTTTTTTTAATTGTGACAGGATTTTGTCTGTAAAGACTTAGTGTTACTAAGCCAATTCGAGTTAGTGTGGATTTATGGAAAGTGCTTCCATCGTTTGACACTGCAAGTTTAATTAATAAAGATAATTCTGCAGTAGCAATATACTAATTTTTGTAAGGCATTTTATTATAATGCATGTGATAGAAATACATAGTGCTGAACAGTAGTGTGCCAAATTTGATCAATGACCAGAACTCAAAGCAATTCTTGTTGTGGGCAGTCATCAAACAGGGATGTTTCTGGTGGGACTTAGCAAGGACTGGCACTGGCTCCAGTGCTAGTCAACGCCTCCATCAGAAAGATGGGAAATAAATTTTCTGATATTTGTGGATAACAAATGTAAGCAGATGATTGGTGTGGAGAGTAAGAACTTTTTCCAGAGCCACACACGAGGTTGCACAGTCTTTGGGCAGAGCAATCTAGCTTCCCGCTATACAGAAGCAGTCCTTTTTTATATTGTGCATGCAGCTGTGGGGCTCTTGTGACTTGCCCAGCATTTCAGCCTGGTGGAATGGACTATAATGTGGTCCTTAGACCCAGACAGGGAACATACAGTAAGGGAAAATACCCAACTTTAACGCTGCTAAGAGCAGAAGAGCATCCAGTTCTCTGTGTTTTGAGAGGAGCATTAAATTGGAGGTAAGAGAAGTGCAAACATCAACTAAGGTTGAGGAAAATGTGATAAAATGGTAGACTGGAGGAGATCAATTTGCTTTCCTTTATTAATGTGAAGATGGGGAGGAATTTGATTATGGTATATAAATCATTTGATGGGGAGAAGAAGGGCTTTTTAAGGGTTTCTTAATCAAGTGAAAAAACTATTAGAAGGACTTAATAGCTGGAAACTTCAAATGGTGGTGAATTCAAATAGAAGCAAGGTGCAGGTTTCTCTCAAAGAAGGTGGGTAACTGTTAGAACAATCCACCACTGAAAGTGACAAATTCTCTATCTTCGAGTGACTTTCATGGTGACTGGGTGATATTCTTGGAGAACTTTTAAAGCCTACATTTTCTGTATGAATAGCAAGACTGTGATGAAACAGGATATCAGACTGATGATCTCATGTTCCCTCAAGACCTTAAAATCTCTTTCTATGTATCTGGGTACACAGCTTTTCTTTGTATTCTTTGGCTGGTGTATTGAACGAACTGGGGAGGGGGGAGGCGGAGGAAGCCACGAACCTGGCACCCTTTCCGGAGAGGTCCAAAAGAGGTTCAGCAAGGCCAGCATGTAGAAATATGCAGGTGACAGCCTTAGGCAGAGCTTTGCAGGAAAGCATAGAGATCTTAAATGTGTGAGGGTGGGAAAAGCAGAAGATGATGGAGTGGTTCCTGTGGGAAGGAGCTGGAGCGGAGCTCATGTGGCATCAGCTGAGCAGCAAGTAAGGAAGATAATTAGTTGCTGGTTTCTTTGGTGGACTAAGAAGGTCAAAGAGCAAGAGGGGAGCTACCGTACTAATCAGGAGACAGTCAGTGTAGTAACTTCGCAGAGTGAAGGTGAGAGAAAAATGGAGAAATTTTAATATAGTACAGGATGGGAAATATGTAGCAGACTGGAGGGCTGAGGAAGAAGGGCCTCAGGCAGGGCAACAAGGACAGCAGTAATACTGACAACTGCCAAGGAAACTGAAAGGAGGAAAAGGAGAGCTGGGGGAGGTGGGTCTACTCAGCCTTCATCATGGTGAAGCTCAGTAACAGCAAGGCAAAATGTTGTAAAAAAAGGCTTTGAAGGGAGTCTGGCCACTTTGTGATGCAGGGAGAAGTTTGAGATTTCTGCAGATCCTCTGCCTTCCTTCTGAAGGGAGCGCCTGGAGCTGCTATTGCAGAAGATGTGTTGAATAAATACAGTACAATGTAATGCCCCTAATGGTGGCTGTCAGTCAATAGGGATCTCACACTATTGTAATGTGTTTACACCCCAGTTATCAGAAACTAAATGGCCAGGGATGAAGAGAGTACTGTGCCAGTTATCTTGGCTGCTACTTCAGCTGAATGACAGATACAAATCCTGAACCCAAAAAAAGGAAAAACGATCTAGGCAAGCAGCAGTAATCTGTCTGTAGATTCATTTTACAGCTAATCAAAGTTGCATATAACAAGCTTGTAGCATCTGGCAGTCCATAAATGGTATGATGAAACCTTTAACTCTTTGACTTTCTGGCAATGCTGCTATGATTTAAACAACTCTTCCTATGTTAAATACTGGAGGAGTGGAAGGGAGGACAGAAAAGAGAAAATTGTTGAATCGTGGGACCTTATATCTTTTGAAGAGGTGGTTGTCTCTTCATCCACACAGGACTCAGCAAAGTGGAACTCCTGATCTTTTGTAAGCCCTGTACTTTCTACAAACACTAAAACCCTACATCCAGAGTTATCGTCGTCACTTGTTCTTGCGTGCATGAAGCTCACGGAGGCAGAAAACATCTTGGAAACAGATTTTTGTCTTTAGGAATTCAGTTTGAATCAAATAATTGTTAACATAAGAAGACCTGCAATTATGTGAAGTATAGTAAGGCTTTCTGCTTTGTGGCTTTAAAAAAAGTCCTTAACCAAAAGGGTCACCTTTTAATATCATCCTTAACAGCCAGAAAGCTATGGTATAAAAATCCAAGTAGTCAAGTTCAAATGGGTTCTCTGTGCCTTCTGAGGGAATTCTGCTGAGCAAGACATAGGTGTGTTGCATGCAGCATGTATGCCATAGAGCAGCAGAAGCACTGGGAACTATGTCATTTCATTGTTTCTTAATGCAGAAGTCTGAACAGAAAAGAGTGCAGCCTCTGAGAAGCAGTTACCTAAAATTGGAAACAATATTTTAAGGCTGAACAATGTTTTACTCCAGAACAGTAGTATGAAGATTTTGGTACACATTATGCCTATACAAATCTGCATCTAACCTGACAGCAGGACAGATTCAGGGGGATATACAGTGCTTGTTGTTACCCGTTTTTGATTAATTCTCTTTGTGTATATCCCTGTTTGTCTTTAATGGATGCAGACCCTTTCAACAAGGGTTTCCTTGGTGGTTTCTGCAACTGCTCTTCTCTACCATTCTGTTTCCTAAGCTCTTATTAGATCAAGGTCCCTGAAATTCTGATGCTATTTTAATGTAGCTGTTAATCTCAACTTTGCTTTGTCCGTATGTAATCGTCAATCATTAATATGGCATGTTATGCACTGGTAATGTGCTTGGCCTTGTACATGGCAGAAAATGAGAATGACTGCTGGAAAGATGAACTAATAGACTAGGGACGTGCTGGGAAACCTCAGAGGAGGGAGAAATATGGAGGTCTTTAGTTTTATATATGATTGTTACTATTGACTCCCTTCTTCTGAGCACTCTGAGTGAGGTTTGGGGAAACGTATTGCATTTTCTCATCTGTCCATCCAATTACTCTGTTTTCATTCTGTTCTACATTTTAAATTAGGGCAAACTGAGGTGGAAGACATTTTTGTGCTGCATTTCTGAAGCTTTTTCTAATTCATCTATGGTTTTGTGTGTGTATGGCTCTACCCCAGCATCTGTTTGCACAGAGAATTTGGAAGCTGTTCACCGAGGCTTTCCAATTGCTTCTTCTGTTTTGTCCACCTGTGGAGCATTGTCTGTTCAAGTATGAGCAGAGCAGACAGTATCTCAGGGGAGGAACAAGGATTCATGCTTGTATTTAGAGTGACTGGCAGGGAGCCTTATTCTTAGAAATACTGTAGGAATGTCACACCAGAGCACTTGGGAAGACGAAGATATATAGAGAGCTCCATTCATTCAACTGTTGTCTAATGGAGTTTCTGCCCCTTACCTGAAGTTAGGGAATATATTCATTATCTAGTGCATAATGTGGTTGATTGCAGGCTTTAAAGTAGGCAATAGTGTTTGTAAATCAACAAAAGTTGATCAGGATTAGAGCTGAAGTATGAGTAAAAATGTGTAATCAACCATTAGGGATAGTTTTAACAGCAGTCTTCAGTCAGCTGCCCCTAAAACAAGGTATGTAATCTGCTGGTAATAATGATGAACGTCCTTAGAGATGTTATGAATCAAACCTCGGTACTGACTTTCAGGAATTTATTGAAAGATTCCATGGCCTGTTCAGTGCCCCCTTATGCACTGCTTATCTTCCGTTGCTCTTTGTATCTGAGATCTGCTTTGAATTTTTACAGAATACTCACTTCAGCCGTATTTTTGAAAGGGAACATGACATCTAGTCCCCTCCTTAGAGTCCTGTGAATGAGCATTTTATCAGTGAATCAGCCTTGAAATGTTACAATGCTGTTTTAGTATTTGTCAGTGTTTGTATAAAACATGCACAAAGCCAAACCATAAAGAACTCAATGCTTAAACAAGGAGCAGTAAGCATCTGAACTGACCTGAGAGCTTGAGAGATTTTTTTCAGCTCCAGAGATTACTATGGACATCTGTTTCAGTGATTTTTCCTGGCTCTTGGTATAGCTTGCACCTTTGCTTCTAGGCGTGAAGCCAGCGCCCCTCTGTCAGAGTAGCCCAGAAATATGTTACTGGGGCACCACAGCTTTTTCTAGCCTTACAAGAATACACTGAAATGGTAAAACACTGCTGAATACAAGGCTGAACTATCTTAGCTGACAGTAGTTTTTCCAATAGAGCAATTGATTCTGATCCTGTTGAGTTGATGCCCTTTTCTGGCCTCTGTTAAAAGTAGAGGATAGAGTGGATGTCATTTTGTTTGGTTGAAATACAGAGATTTACTCCCACCACCATTTCATCTAGCTTTAAGCTTGCTTCCAGCTGGAACAAAGCACTCCTGAAGTTTGGGCAGTGATATCTCAAGCTCCTGGAAAGGGGCCAGTCCAAAGCACTTGATGTCAAGGAGATTTAATATAAAGTTTCTCCTCAAAAGAATGTGAACTTGGTGCCAAAGGCCTTGATTAAGACCATTTTGAAGCCTGTTGGACACTGTCAGATGCCTTTCCTGGTGATTTAATTAGCTTTGTAGGAAGGTTTAGTGTCAGCTCAGAAAACAAATGGGGAGAGAGGGTATTGCTGGCTGTCAACAGTACATTAAAGTGTTATGTGAGAATTCAGCTTTAAAAGCATTTTTCTCAACTATTAACCATAGTTCTCATAAATCATGGAGTAATGGTTTCAAAATTATCCTATACAGGCCGTGCTGAAGAAGTGTTAATTATCTGAAAGCTTACATGAAATGGTGACTTGAGGTTTGCCCCAGTTGGAGGGAATCTGTGACCAATACATCTAGGGGCATGGCAGAGCAGGTCATGGAGGATTTTTCACAAGGGTGAAATAAATAGGAAAGACAGAGGAGCTGGCTGACATTCAGAAATGCAGCTGCCAGACATCACCTCTGCTTAGCAGAAGGCAGGGTGGTCTGTGCTCAGGTGTCCTCTTGTCAGAGGAGCCCTCTGGAGATCTGTTCCAGCCCAAGCCACATCCAGCTCTTCCTTGGGGCCCTCGCAGACAGGGTGCTGCTCTGGTGCTTTGACCCCACTATCAGCATGCCAGATTTATAAGCATGGAATGGAAATGGGTGCACAGTCCTGTCTTGATATGGGCCAAAACTTGACTTGGCTTGCACACTGCTGTGGCCGGGGGAAGTGTGGCGTTGGTCTGCATGTGCGGATGGTCACGAAGGTCGGATGCACTGTGGGAACCAACACAGCCCTGCTTCTTCCCAATGAAATGGGAAGTTCTGGCAGGGGGAGGGCAGCGAACAACACATGTAAAGCTGTGGCTAATGCCACCTGCTGTGCCAATGTCATAGAGGCTCCTTTAATGATCCCACATGGCATTTCTTAGAGGAGATCGTGGGGGTGGCAAATACTTGCAAGGCTCAGGAGGTGCTGGGGGCAAGAGCGACTTTATCATTACTCCATTTCTCCAAGTCCCAACATGGCAGTTTATCAGCTGATTTCTAACTGGAAAACGTGAATTTCAGAGGCACAGGAGGAATCTCATTCCTGCCCAATTGCAGCCAGTAGCATGGGGACTGCCATTACCAGCTGCTCACTTTGTAGTTTGGGTCCTGTGCTCTGCTGTGTCCAGCTTGTGCAGAGAAACTTAGCTTTTCTAACGTGTGTTTCTTCCAGAATTGGAAGCACCAGGGGGTGCTGTCTTGGGTGGTAGAGAGCAGAGCACAGAATGGGGTAGCCTGCTGTATGGGGTGAAGGGAAACCAAACCAAAGCATAGGTATAGGATGGAAAGCTGAGATCGCAGCCTGTCACCTTGCTACACATACTGCTACTTCCGTGCAGTAGTTCTGTCCGCCACTTGCAGCATGAGCTATGTACACCTATTGTAGGGTACAATTATAACCAGTGCTCAGGGATTATTGTACTGCATATCCCCTCAAATCTGGCAGGCTTACATTGCTTTCTAGTCAAGATGGACTCTTTTCGTATAGAAAAAATTAGAATCCGTTGCCATTTCAGTAACGTAGATGATGACAATTTCTTCGTCATCTGAAATGTGCTGTTTTCAAGTATACCAGCTTGGAGGAGGCAACAGAGAGGATCCCACCTGCAGCATGTGCACACTTGCACGCAGTCTTTACCAAACACTGCCTGGGTCCATCTGTCATGACAGAGTAAAAATAATTCCACAACACCGTACACTGTGCAGTTGCACTAATACAGAGGCATGCTTAGTAATAAATCAAATGCCTAGGTGTCATGTTTCATCCTGAGCAATTAAACTTTGTAAAACCTCTGAAAAAATGTATTTTAACAGAAGTAGCAGTTCACTGTGAGAACCTCTAATGTGTGTTTGACATGGTCGATTCAACAATTCATGTGATGCACTGAGTGTGACAGTGATTAGAGGATCATCATTTCAGTATTCATGCAGCTCCATGATTATTTAACAAAGTTCCAGGTTAGCTATATGGAAAATAGTAATCCAGGCTATTCTGTATGTGAAGTAAATATACAATTAAGCCCATGTCAGATCAGTTGGGGTCAGCAAGCACTCAGTCGTTTTTTTTCTGTGAAGCAGTATAGTGTGATGTTATTATACTGGGCTGTGGTGCCTAAACCCTTACTTAGGCTTCCTGAGTCAAGTCTTTGTAAAGCGATGCTCATGTCAGCAGGCAGGGTAACTCCTGTGTATAGTGTTATTTAAGCTTATCTCCTTCCTTGCAGTGCTGGCAGTTTAAAAAACACCTGATGTAATTTGTGCCGGTCTGTCAATCATCAAATTCTAGAGGCTTTTTCTGCACTCTTCACTGTCTTACAGAGGGTCTTTGTGATTTTTGACATTTCTGTGATGGAGCACTAAGTAGTATAAATTTGCGGTCACGAGGGAAAACAAAAATAAAATTTGCATGCAATTCCAGGTTGTTTTCATAGCTGGTGAATAAGCCCTGGCATTAGGATGTAGTTGTGATTCACTCAAGTAAAAAGGTCATCAGCCGATCAAAATGAGAGCTAAATACCTTGACAAAAATATCTACCATGGATAATTTTTTTTTTTTTTTTTTAACATCTGTGAGCTTTACTTCAGGAAAACATTATAACATTGTCTATTAACAATTCTACAATAAACAAGAGGACTCCTACCAGGCCTGTGAAAACTAGCTTGCTGCTGAAATGTTGTGTAGCAGGGAGGACCCCAACAGTGTGGGTTTTTTTAACAAAATAGAAACAAAATACAAGCATTTGAAGGACTTCTCTAATTATTATTTTTGTATAGCCTTATAAAAAAATAATTTAATGTTTTACAGTAAAATACAGTGTAGCCTGTGGAGTTACTACTTCTGATATTCTGTAAATAAAATATTTTGACATGGTTGTGATGTGGAGTGTTGAAGCTGTCTGTCTCACATGGACACTGTGTAATTACCCATCCTAATCGCAATTATGTAATCTAGTATGTTGTTACAAGATTAGGGTATCTATTTATGTAGCTGAATCCCTGAAACGTTCAAAGTACCGAAAATTACTGTGGGGAAAAGAAGGAAGCATAAATGTTTGAAAATCACATTTAGGAAAGACCATTAGGCTTAAAAGATGTGCTGCCAAAATCGAGGATATTTGCAATCAAAGGGGAGGCAGCAAGTTTCGGCACAACGCAGCACCCCAGCTGTGCCCGTGGTGTTCTTGCAAGGCGCCCCGGCGGGCAGGCTTGTGTCTGCCTGGGACCGCTGTGCGCAGTCACCCTAGCTGTGCCTTTTGGCCCACCCAAAAGCTGTCATGCTCGCTGAGCTCTGGTGGTTCACGGCTCTGCCTGTGACTGCCCCGGAGCTGGGCATCCCAGGGGGAGCATGCCTCGGCTTAGTCTTTTGCCACCACGGCAGAGTGGCTCAGACTGTTTGCAAGTTGAAATCACGGAGGTTGCTCCTTCCTCCTAATTGTCTGCCTCGTCAAGGGAAGCTGTTCACTTTAGGTCAAAACTCGGTGCCATTTTCAAATTAAAGTTCATTGTTGAAGGCTCAAGTCTGAGTTTTGTACTTCTGTGACAGCTTTTCAGTTAGAATTGCAGTGAATTATTTTGCTGCTTCCCTTGCCGGGTAGGGAGTGAATAGATTACCTGGGGTTCAGCCCTTCTGCTGAGAACAGAACCTTCTCACTAAAAGGGAGACTGGTCATTGTGCACCTCGACCCAGCCCATCATGTCGGGCTGTTTCACTGTGTACGGAGGAGATGCGTGGAGAGAATTCAGCAAGGGAAAATGTTTTGTGCTTTAGAGGGGAAGCCCTGTAGTAGGCAGGGAGAAAAAGCAAAAGAATTATTCACAATGCCTGTAACTGAAAAGGTCTCGAAAGAATAGAAGTCTCAGACTGGAGGCTTTCATCATGAATGTGGATTTTAAAACAAACCCAGGTTTTTCACCTAACTTAAGCAATATGTGTAGGAAAGATACCCTTGCAGAAGTGGTTAATGCAAGCAGAGGGGATGATAAAATGAGTTAGATCTTGTAAAAGGATTCATTTATCAAGGCTGTGTATCAGGAGAGCTGCCATCCTCAGGAGGCTGGCAGGGGGATTTGCAGAGCCTGCCTTTGTAGGTCATGGCTTCCTATTTGTCTTAACTTGCTTCTGATTAAAAGTTACCAGCGAATCTCTGTGTATTAGCTGTCCAAAATGAATTTGTTACCTCAGTATTGCTCCAGCAGATGCTGCGTTCTGCAGTGTAAGAGTTGCCGTCGCAGTGGCCCTCTTCTCTGCAGACTCAGCAGAGAGCTAGAGACAGAACGCTGCTTGTCTCTTCCTGATACTCGGGTTGAGTCCTCAGAGACCATTAAGGGCATTTGTGGCTCCACAAGAGGTCTCTTGGGTGACTACACAAAATTACTTTCTTTTACAGGGCTCCAGGTCTGTCTGTCAGATGGGACCTGGTACGCCGCCTTTGTAAAACCGTTGAGACCTGTTGATGAATAGTGCCACAGGAGAAACATGAAGGTAGTAGTGAGGGTTTCCTGGGGTTCAGAGGCAGTGTGCAGGTCAGACTGTATGACATGCCCTTTTTGTGTATTTTCTAGCAGCTTTTTTTATATCTGATACCCAGCATCGGTCGCTTTTGTAAAATGCCGTGACAAAGAGCATATTCCCTATGGATGGGGAAGGAGGGCTAACGTCTGTTGAAGCCATCAAAAGAAGAGGCGAGCCTGTGCATCCAGAGCAAAAAGGGGTCCCTTGGAAACATCAACACAGGAGTGGAGACCAACAGTACAGAAAGAAAGAATAACATTGGCAATAGTACATCTCTTGGCCAGAGCTCTTTTATTCTTTGATGGCCTCTATGCTCTTGAATTTTATGTACACCGTATTTCACCTCTAAACCAAATCCAAGTATTCATTAATACCAGTCAAGACTTGCTGTGGAGTTTTTAAATGAGACTCTTCTGCTGAGTCAGATAGATGAGACATCCACCTTCTCATGTTACATTGCCCAAAATAGACATCTCTTTAAAAGCGGAATTAGAGTTCATCTTGTCTCGCTTCGCTCTGCATACTTCCACAGGGATGCCAGAAAGTGACTTCTCAGACCACAGTGATTTCATTGCAGATGGAAACTTCTCTTGTTTTAATAATATATGCTATATCAGTGACTTATTTCAGGTGTTGGAAAGGTGGTTATCAATGGTTTAGAGGAAGACTACTTTGCCGAAGGCTCCAATAGCAATTTGGTACTTACCTCCCCAGTAGCTTTTAATGGGAATTAAGCACCTACAAGCCATTTTTTGCCTTAGAAAATCTCCCCCGCAGGCTATAGAAGAAGATTGGTAGCATTAAAAACAATGACATTTATCCAAGAAATGGCAAAAGGGAGCACAATAACCCCACACTTCACAGGTGCTTTCCATCAAAAAAGCAGCCCCACATCTTTACAAATTCAAGATACAAATGTTGCTGCAACCTGACGATTGACCAGTTCAGTGAACTCTTTAAGACCTTGTATCAATGCTACGTGCCAGCTGAGGACACAAAGTGAAGTATATATGCTGCCTCATTTCTCATTGCAGTATATTTTGACAATAGGAATCAGAGCTGTGGTCAGAGCAAGCAGGGTGAAAATACGGTATATTCTGAAGCATCTTGTAGTCTTAAGGACAATATAAATGATGTGTAGGTTATCAGGACAGTAGACTCCGGATGCCTCCTCCTCCCATCAGTCTCTGGGTGGGTTAGTGGTTAATTATAACCTGCCACTTGGGTTTTCCCCATGTGACTAGCAATGATTTCCCTATTCCTAGATTAATTAAAATGTTAAATAAGATCTGTCCCTAACACCGGTCTCAAGGGGTAGCATGTTACCATTTATCCTTACCCTTTAGTTATGGACATTTAGTAAGTTTTAAAACATCTCCACTAGGATTTAATCCCAATCAGCTTCAGTTTTGGGGATGGGCTTTTATGAAGTGCTATAGCACGCTTTTCTGTTGACCCTGTAATTCAACCAGAAGGAAGAGCTTGGGTTTACTTCTTACCTGCTGTTTTTGTATCCCTGGTGAGTCGTGGGTTCCTCCTAGCATTTCAGCACAGGCAGGACTGTCACTCGCATTTGTTCTATTACACGTTTGGCATTACAGGGCACCGATTCCCAGATCACCCTTTTTGCCTGTTCTTGCAGTAGGTTCTGCTGCTTTTCTGATTCTCGGATGGCTTAGCTCTCTACAGATTTTAAAATAATTGCAATTGATACAGTAAATTTGTTAGCTAATTCCCTTAACACATTGGTATTAAAACTAAAAGCTGAGTTTTCTTTCCTATACTTCTTTTTGAAAAAGTGCTGAGCAGCTCAAGCACTGGAATCCTAAATGGTGCTTCATTCTCTCTTACTTATCAAACCTACTTTTTGGTTATTTAGTTCTGCTATCTTTTCATTTCTCAGAACTTTCATGGCAGCATTAAGTCATTCTGGATTTTCCACTTTCTTGACTTGTCTATGCTGCTTTTTTCTTGTTTTGATACTGTGTTGTTTCTGTCATGCCTTTCTGCTTTTGCATACCAGCTTTGTGGTGGTGGGGTTTTTTTAACTGCTTGTTTCATAGTGGAGCCATGCTGCCCTCCCTGTTCCCACAGACCGGGCTGGCTGAGTTGGTGGGAGAGTCTGTCTATGCAGAGCAGATGTATAACAAAATTAGCTATTAATAAATAACTGTATGACAGTTACTATTTCTGTACCCCTTCCTTTTGGGGAGCTGCATGTCAAAATCTGCACATTAACAGAACTCTCTTTAATTTCAGTTTTCTTGTGACTCAATGGCAATAGCATTTGCTCTTTTATTTGGCCATCGCAAGGGAATAGTAATAGATTTTCTTTGAAACCATTTTCCCTCATCATTTCCCATTACAGCAGTATACTTTGGCTTGTAAGGATCTCCTCATACGCTTCTGCTGAAATAGCTTCTTGTACAGCAAAAGTGGTGTAATGGAGCTACGGTTGCCTTGAAACTCTGAAGATTTTTATTTTTTTTTCCCGTCTAGATTCCATTTTAACAAATATAAAGAGAAACCTGGGAGGAGGCAGAGGAAAGTGGTTTATTTCCTGTGATCACAAATGGACATTCCTCCATTCTCTCACAAACCAACATTTTAGATGCTATAAAATGTTTTAAGTTGAAATGCAGGGGGAATATGGACACACATTTAAGCTGGTTTCCCCTGAGAACTGTAGCAATCACGTACTGGTTGTTTTGAAAATGGAGGTTTGCAGTAAAAACAAGTTCCACCCTGTGATGCTTTAACATCCTTAACACTTTGAGATTCTGCTTGTGTAATAAATGATGGACTGGTAAGATTTAAAACCACAAAGATGCAAGCGCCTAGGAATACAAATAAAAGTATTTCTGGTCTCACCTTAATAATTGCTATCAAAAATATATCCTGACACTGATAACTAAAGCGAAAGAGCAGCTGACAGAAGTCAGCTGGAAAGCACAAGGATTAGCTGGTGACATTCTGATCCGTACAATTAGGTAGATGCTATTAACATTTAAGTAGTTTAAAAATCAGCTTCCTGAAATACAGAACTGTGTGCTTGAACTGTAAAAATGCCGTCATTCTACCTGACTCAGTGATAATTGCCTAGTAAGCGCTAAACTTAGTGAAAATGCAGCAAAGCCTCAGAAATGCAGGCTAGGAACCAGAGATGGGAATGAAAGCAACATTCATCTTTAAACAAATTCAAAACAGCATTCAGTTTAAAGAAGGAAGGAAGGGGGAGAAAAAACAACACACAAGCTTTTAAAATGCCAAGTCTGATATAACCAAAGGAGGAAATAAGTGGTGGTAGTTTTCAGCTGAAGAAATCAGGGATAACATCTTCACTGGATATACCATTTTCTCCTTGTCACACACACATGCACGCACATGTGTCTGCTTGTATGCATGCTGGAGCCAAAGAGTTTTTCTTTTTTTCCCCGTATCTTCAGCCAAAGTCTGTATAGGTAGTTGAGTTTGTCTATGTGAAAGCAGTTTTGCTGGATAAATCACAGTTCTGTTTGGCAACAAGTTGCTGTTGTTGTTAGCACATCTGAAAACTCACTTCTTGGCACTGCATCTTCTGCTCTACAAGTTTTGTCTTGTCTTGCTTACTGAAGCTAACCTACCTCACCAGGATGGTCCCTTAGAGTTGCCTTGCTCTCTCTATGTAGTTAGACCACAGCCCTACAGAGTTCATCCCCTCCTGTGGCTTGTGCATGCCATGCTGAGCCTCCTCCTAGCACTGAAAGGTTCATTTGCTCCAGTGATCAGCTGCAGAAGGGGGAGGTAATCCAAAGGGTTTCATGGGAACATGGCAGGTTGGACTTGGCGGTGATCTTTCCAAGTTATCTTGTAGCCCAATGGCAAGGCGCACTCCCTGGGGAAGGGGAGCCCATGCGCCTCTCTGGTGCGGTGCCGTTCGGAGGGCCAGGCAGGACGCAGCAGAGGCATGCTGCCTGTTCAGGCTGCCTGAGAAATTGCTTTAGGGATCTTAACAGGGTAAACAGCAGCACTTTTTTCTTCCTTAATAAGAAAAGAAGCGTGTATGTGCAGCTGTAACTATCTGTGTTTCAGAGCTATAAGTCTCTGTCAGCTTCAGTGCCTGGTGCATTCCTCGTACAGTTAATGCAGCAGCACCTGGGAGAAAATATGGTCAGTGTCACCCACAGGCTCAGCCAAAATAAGCTGAATCAAGAACCATCTTGCTGTCACCCCTGGCAGCTGCCTCAGTGTGTGAACACCTCTGTAGGAAGCTGCTTTAGAGAAAATGTCATGTCAGCATGCTTGGAGATGTATCTGGATTCGGAGTGCATCTCCCTAAACTCATTGGCTCTATTTAAAGCATTTTGCTTGAACATACATGACAACTATTTAGAAAAGCTTCCTTTCTTACTGCCATATTTCTACAGAGGTCATCTTATTGTGTGTGTGTGTGTGTGCGCTATTTCCAAATTTCACTCCATATGGTAAAGAAGAAAGTCTTTTGACTCCAGAACGAGAAGTTTGCTGCTGGTGGTGGTCCCTCTGCTATAACCACTAGAGATTCAGTAGAAAACAGGGAATAAAACTGGGATATTAGTTCAGTAATACAGTAATTCAAAATTTTGCATATAATTCTATTAATGATGTATGAGCCAGAATAGATGCCAGCTTCCTCTCCTAGAGCTACATTTATTTTGCAAAACAATAGGATAACAAGATGTTTAGCTTCATTTTTGTTAATATAGTGAGCAGACATGACTGATTACACACAGGGAGCGGAACAGTTGTGTTAAAAAAATGATGTAGTCATTTTTCTGCCTATAGCCACACTTCAGAAACACAAAGGATTATTTGTAGATCACTGCGAAGTGTTAAATGAGTTCATTGAATATTCTGTTAATATGCAGAGATGCAAAAACAAAAGACACAAAGGTATGAATTCCTTTGCATCTGTAGTTTCTCATCAGAGAATAGCAAAGACAAACAAGAAATTAAAAAAAAAAACCAACCAAAAAAAAAACCAAAAAAAAAAACCACTAACCACCTCTGGCAGGTTTGGATAAGGGAGGAAATTAGAACTGTTCCATAGGGGGGAAAGAAATTCAGATAAAGTGGGAGGATTTTCTTCTTCTTCTTGCTTGTAGAAATAGGTATTGACTACTGTTAGCAGGCTGCCAGGACTGGGGAGGTCAGCTCCCTCAGAGGGGGTACCCCCTCCTGTGAGAGTAGCTTCAGCATCGGGTCCTCCATCCAGGAAAGGTCCTTGATCCGCATTTGGTAGATGTATTTCTGCTTTGGACAGTGCATCATCTTTGTGATATCACCAGTGGAGAAGTGAGTTGTGCTTTGATATGCTGCCTAGCACAGATGGGAAGATCCCATGATCCTCACACACATGCTCTGTATTTCGGCGTGCCTGGAAAGGCTGACTGTGCCACTGGTTTTGTCAAGAGATTTTTGTAGTGATTAATATTTGACCAGCTCTTAGAAGGTAATGGAGGCTTGTTGTAGTATCTTTCCTATTCAACTCCTGCCACGCACATCTGAATTTATTTTCTTCCTGATTGGCTTTAAAGGTGTGTAATCATGCAAGACTTAGACTGTTGACAGCACCATTTTAATTCTTACCAGCCACTCAACAGACAATTGGTGCAGCAGGAAGAGAGTGCAGGTTCCCACTGTCCTCTCATTTTAATAGATGCACTGCTATCTCAGTTTCATTAATCGTCTCACCTCTGAACGCAGTATTGAAATGTTATCAGCTTCTCTCTCAGTGTTTCATATTCTTGCCATGCTCATGCGTGACTGGAAGCAAGCTGGCTGTATCCTTGTAAGGCTGAGGCTACACCTACACCACAAGATGCGGTTCAGCATACAAGTGCTCACGCTGGCTCTCAAAAAGGATCTTGTTTTGATAGTGTGAAGCTAAGCATGGGCCAGTTTACCTTGCTTGTGAGTTAGTTCAGCAGAGGTGTACCTGAGCTATCTGCCATCTCTTTAGGCCAGGGATTCAACTTTGATACGTTTGTGGTATACTACTAGTCCAGTATAAACAGGAGATGCTGCACAGGGACAGATTTTACATCACTGGCATTCCTATCTGTAGCAGGAACAGCTTGACGCTTTCTTCTGACAGTAAATAGTTAGTGTGTCACTGCTTAGCAGAATAAAAGCAAGGACAGGAGTGCAATGCTAAGGTTGCTGTTGTAACTGAAGACCACCAACCTGGTGCCCTGAAGCTTCTCTTTGTTGCTTGCATTAACTACCGTTTCTTTATTTTCTTCAATTATTTTTCAACTGCAAAATACCAAGAATGCCTTTTTTTATTATTATTTTTATTTTATTTCCTTTTATAGTACTTCAAGTGCCTCTAGCTCTTTGACTTTAGCCATATATCTATCATCAGGAAGGTTGTTTTAGATCTGCCTGCATTTAGCCTGATGCATAAAGAGAAGTATTAATGCTGATCTCATCTTGAAATGTTACTAAGAGGAAAAATGAAATTACTGCAGGTCGTTTTGAAGCAGGAGCAGAGTTTGTAGTCAGAAACAATATTTCAGTGTTACTGGGAAGGAAAAAGTGAACCGATGACAAAACCAACAGTGGGAAGGGGAGGCCTTTGCTGCTTTGAGCAGCACGCTGTGCCATCTACCCAGACTGCCCAGCCTCTCCTGTGACAGGAATCACTGTGTTCGTAAAGCGTTCTGGGTAGGCTGAGCTGTATTTCGAAGTATCATCTTTGAAATATGTTGATTATCAATATTTAAAAGGACTCAATTAGAAGTTCAGGCATATTACACAGTGCAGCTAATAAGAGCCATGGTGTGAAATACAATAGCACTCTGGTGACACTGTTATGGCATCACGGTTAATGACCAAAATATTAAAGGACTTACTGAAGTTCAATCATCAATCAAGGTAAATTGATTCTTCTGGCAAAGAATGCAAATGTGTTCCTTTGATACTGCATGCATACCAACTACCCAGGCTCAGCTCGTGCTCATTTCTATGGTTATCAATTTAAGAACAGCTGGGTGAGCCATGGTGAAAGAAAGGGGGGGGGGGGGGAGTAGCCATAATTAACTTTCGTTTACTAATTAATGGCTGACATCACAATAATCCAGATTGCTAGATTTCTCCTCAAAGTTTTCCTCCCTCCTCTTTGCATGTTGTCTCCATTGTTGTCTGTGTTGAACCCAGGGCTACTTTCAACAGAAGCTGGAGAGAGGATGAGCGGTTTAAATCTTCCTGCAATCAGTATTTCCTTCGGATACTAAATTTGTGTGAAAGTGTCTCAGTCTGTCTTGGTCAAAATTGCCATTATAATCAAGATATCACTGGAGCAGAGGCTTATTCTCCTGTTGTCAGGAGGTCATCTGTGCCTCTTCAGATCCTGCTCTGGTTCTCTTTTACCTTTCTCATCCAGTTTGCTCTGTTGGGCCCTTCACTCAGAGGTCTTGCACAACTTCTCCTCTCCAGGAGTTCCTTCCTTTTACTGTTTTAGTTCTTTGGCTGTACCAGTAGCATCAGCCTTTGCTTTGTTCCCTGGTGGATATCTTGCCTGCAGCTGTACTGCCCCGGGCACAGAGCTTGCCTGTCATCCCTAGACCCTGCACACCTGGAATGCTCTTCCCATCTGTGAAGCCTGTAAACACAAGCAGAAAGCCTGCTATTTTTAGTACGATCCCTCCTTCCCCCCGAGTGTGCTGTGTTACTGTCACGTGGGGTAACTTCTTGTGGCACATCCTCTTCCACAGAGAATAAGTTTCTGGACAAGATGAAAATCTTTAGAGGCTACGGCTGTTTTTCAGCAGTGTGACGCGCTGCAGGTAAAGCAGGGGTTTCAAACATGCCCTTTGCTTGCATGTCCCCTCTCACCAGCATGGTGCAGTGAGCCTCAAGCTGTGCAACCTCACGATTGCACTTGGCATCCCATGAGGGTTCCTTGCATGGGTGCTTTGTTGGCTTCCAGCATGGGTGACAGGCAAACTGTCCTTTCACCTGAGTCATCACAGGAGCGGCAGAGGTCTAATGGGTGCTAATGACAAGCACTGATCTCTTCTCATGCTGCTTATACAAATGTCACATTACGCTCTTGTAATGACAAGCGAGAACAAGCCATTCCTTACCTCAAGGACAAAGCTGGCACCATGACCATGGCTAGCAATTCCTGAAATCTTGCCAGGACTGATAATATACAAACCAAAATCGCTGTAGTAAGGATTACATTTGTTATATTTCATAAAAAATACCCTCATTAAACATTTTCAGTGAAGGCCCAAACTGTCAGAAATAGACCTAGGTTTATAATTGATTTTTCCTACGTGGACTGCTCTTCATCCCAGCCTTCGAGTGAGCTTCATTTATATGTGAAGTGCATGTTGAGTAAGTGTAAGAGCTGTAGAAGACAGGGACAGAAGAGCTAAGTTGTTGCTGGCAAGGAAGGAAGTACAAATGAGAAAGAGAGAGAGGTCGGCCATTCTTCTTAGGAATACAGATTTTTTTGAGAGATGGTTCTTGTCTTTTGTTCCTCTGCCCAAAGTTACCCTGAGGACAAGTGCAGTAACAAAGGTTTTACATGCCCATATTTTTTCTAACAGTGAGGAATACAGACCCTAACTACAATATGGGATACGTAAAAGGCTCAAGAAGTAATCTACAAATGGAAAAATATTCCGTGCAGCAAAAGACTTGAAGCTCTGTGTGCTGCACTTACCAGAAGGAAGAGCAAGAGGTGAAATATTTGTGGAGTATGAGTACCTAAAGTGAGAGAAGATGCTAGCTGCAAAGAATGACTGTTTAATCCATCAGAGGCAGAACAAGAATCAATAACTGAAAGCTGAAACCAGAGAAATTCAAGCAGAAATGAGGCTCAGGTCTCCAACAGTGGGGCTGATTTGCCACTGAAGTGTTCGTTTCTCTATCTCTTGATGTTATCTAATGCTAGACACCTTTCTGCAAGACCTTTCAGCCCAGCGCAGGTGGAAATAGAGCACAAGGTGGGTGTGAAGGGCTGCTGCATGGAATTTGTCTGATACGGGGATCAGGGGAGGTGACCAAAATGCTCTTTCTGGTCTTAGGACTTTTACCTGCAAATACAGCAGGTAATTTCTGGATTAACTCAGCTTTGTGTTTCTGGTTAGATATTTTCCTTGAAAACAGCAAAGAACTGATTTTCACTCAGGCTATTTTGAAGTGTGAATGAAATGAAATTTGTGCTTATCAGTAAGTAATGTCTGTTGGGGTAGCATGGAGAAAAACCCAGAAAGCAATCATATGAATTAGCAGCAGATCTTCCTCTCTGTCTTTGCAGGCACACTGCTTCCATCACAAGGTTAACTAGGTCCTTCTGCCTTACAATTTCATCTCTGCATCAGACAGCAACTTAAATTCCTTTACAGGGAAGTGCAGGTCCCTGCTCTGGGGTCTCAGAAAGATAGCACCCGCACTAAAACTCATGCTGCTGGATCAACATGCCATGAGTCCTACCTGGACATCCAGAGTGGATGTTTCTCTTTCAGGTGAGATCTTTTTCTCTTTCAGCGGTGATCCTGGGAGGTTGCTGTAAAAACAAACTCAGAAACCAATGCTGACCTTTTTTGTTCAGTGCTGGTTTGGGAGTTTCCAGTAAAGTCAGAGTAAAGGGAAGAGCTGTGTTTTGAAACCATATTCTGCTAGTGATTGACCACGAACAACAAACCCCGATTCTCAGCCCATTGATGCGGTGCATAACTGAAAACAGCTCTTCCAGGAAACAAGAGCAGGGATGGATGGGTTATGTGGACACAGGGCTCGCATGTCATCAGCTTCCCAGAAAAAGAATCTTTCTCAAGGTGCTGGAAAGAAATTGGCAGCCCTGGGCACAGGAGAGAATGGAGCTGCAATGTTGCAGCTGGTAGAAAATGCTGTCAAGTTTCCTTAACTGTCAGGAGGAAGAGAAAATGTAGCACAGAGATGCCAGCACATCTAGCATTAACTAAAGGTTTAACTAAACTGAAGCATCCATCCTCCAGCTTGGCCAGTTACACGCTACCCAAGAACAAATGCTGTGGAAAAGCTGACAGATAACAGATGGTACAACCAACATAACTTTGTTTGTCAGCTCCTACTGCCAGTCATACTCCATTAGCAGAAGCACTTCTTCTCACCTGAGTTAGGTGGCCTGTAGGAGCACTGCTGTGGGCTAAGCTTGGCTTGTGCCATCAGGGTTGTTCTCAGGTTGATACCAACTGCCTTGTTTGGCATGTCAGTAACCACAATTGTCAGGTATGGATTTTAGTGTATCCCTTTTTCTTCTGTAAATGTATCATAACTGATCACATCACTTTTCTATTTCTAGGTAAGAACACAAAGCTAACCCTTTGTCCTATGATCATTATTCATTACCAAGCTATTTTCATTAAATTATTTTATATCCCCTGTTACTTTTGACTATAGCTAGAAAACACAAAAAGACATTAGAGTCATTTTCATGTGTGGTGGAACCAAGACCCAGACCCCAGTAGTCCCTGAATCTGAACTTGCCACAAAAATGTTTAGGGTCTGTTGGCTATGCTCAAGGAGGAACAATATCTGCTGCGCTGAGCAGGGAACAGCTAGTTAAGAATAAATGTAACACTCGGAGATGGGAAGCAGAAATATTCGTCCTCTTATTGCCATCTGCTTTTTACCCATTAAGGCATGTGGCATGCTTTACTTCAGTCTAATGCCAGCTCTGCCCAGAGGGGTTAGATGAAACAAATTAAATTTTTTTCTTCCTTATACTGTCCTTGTAAAATTGCCTGACCATAAGTCTTTGCCCTTTTTCACCAAGATTTAAAAAAAAAAAAAAATAGCATCCCCACCACTAGTATTTTACTTTTTGCCTCTGTCTGCATTTCCTTAACAACTTAATGCTTTCTGGTATTTGTACGTGATGCACATAATTGTTGGGGGGATAGGGGCCGTTGCATTTGTATTGAGACATCCTCCCTCATTGCTTGCCTCACCCTATCCCATAGCTTATCTGTGCAGTCACTGGGGTAGTGTAGCTGTTCTGTTACTTCAGCTCGGTGCCTAGTTAGATCTTTCTCTTCAGAGATATGTTTTTATGACTTGCCAAACCAGTCCAGTCAATTGTGCTCCCAGCCAGTCTAGTCCCACATAGCAATGGCAGCTATGGCCATTTCCACCTTATGAGCTGAACAGCACCTTTGAGACTTTTGTGGGCTTTAAGGCTGCAGGAGCCCACCTGGCCGAGCCTGCACATCCTTAGGAGTTCTTCTTTCGATTGCTGCCTTGCCTAGACCTTCTACATCTTTTTTTCCTTTCCTTCCTGCTCCCATGCAGTAAGTACACTGGCACATTTCCTCATTAGTGCAAGTTTCTGTGGTGGCTGAATTGTTTGAAATGTTAAAATCTGGACTATGGTTGTCAAAGCTAGGATGCTTAGAAAAGAATGGCTCTTTACAGAGCCCTATGCAGCTCAAGTGAAATTTGAAAAAGAAAATCTGTCTGTAAAGACAGTGTGCACTTGACTGCCTTTTTTTTAAATAGAGCACCTCATAACACTTGCAAATATCTACTGTAACCGCAGCTCAAGCTTTTTTATGAGCATGCATAGTGGGCAGTAGTTTTCCCTGGGCACTTGAAGATATGCTATGTGGGGGATAGGCAGCAGCTTTGTTGTAGACACCCAGCAGCGATGGGCAGAAGCAGCACTAGGCAGTAGCACATACTAAAATCCTGTTCCTACAGAGCTGTGCATTACTTGGGACTGGCAATCCTGCCCACTCTCGTTGGACCTGCAGGGTTTAATAAGCTGTGTTATGCTGCCTCGGCATAGCAGCTTTCCCTTTCCTGCCCTGTGAACTCTGCAAGCTTTCTCCGTGTCCCTGCTGCAGTTTATAAGGTCTGTCTGCCAGGGATGCTTTGGAGCTCCTTCAGCTACAAAAAAAATAATATGGTTGTCATGAGTATTTTTAAATATAGTCAGCCAATCTCTAAGAATTACTCAAATACAGGTTACTAAATGGAGAATTCAACTAGAATGCTTTGAGATAGTTTTCTAGGAAAGCTGTGAGAGTTTACCACCTCTCTGCCATCTCCAAAATACATATTTATTTGACTTCAGATTGCCTTCAGAATTTCACCTTAGTCAGTACCCTGTACAAGGTGGTTCTTCCACTTGAAAGCAGGGCAATTAATTACAGTCATAAATATGCAGTCACTGGCCAGCATCCCTGGGTAGATAGGTACCACTGAAATACAATTTGTGGAATTTGGTTTTGCTGTAGGACATTCAAAATTACTGTCCTCAATTGAGTATCCCATGGGAAGTTACAGTGACACAGATGTCCTCTTGAAACCCAAGACTGTTGAAAACACCTGTGAAATAAGGGGTATACGAATTCATATAATCATATATGAAAAGTTAAACATGAATTTGCAAGAATTGTTTCCTTTAAAAGACACAAGTTTAATGATCCAAAGAGCAGCAGTAGTGGTATCATTCTGTTCCTCTATATGTAGCCCAGCAGAAAGAATTACTGTGATGCTGCATAAAAAATATGACAGAATCAAGTGCAACTGTTAAAAACACCTATTTAAAAAGATTTTTGGTGATTATGAAATTAATTGTACAATATTTCTGCTAATGTTAGAAGTGCCTCTGTAGTTCAATAAGTGGAACTGTGTGAACTATGAAGCCTTAGGATTATAGTTTCATAGAAGGAGGTGCATGACATGCCTCCTACTACATTATATATTCGCCTCCTACTACATTATATACTCCCCCCCTGGAGTACTTCCTTCTTGCAGAGTTTCATGTATGGAAAAGATGAGCTGTTACATTAGCAAAAATAATTGCCTGTGATCGGGTATCATTCCAAGACTTAGAGTCTTTGTAATTAGCAAGGGGAGCAAAGCCCTTGCTCTGTTGCTGTAGTACACAACTGATATTAGGTGAATTGAAGCAGGGTAGCGTGGGGTTTGGATGTGTATATGTGGGACAGCTGCAGGTAGCATCTCAATTAAATGTGTCTGTTACCTCGTGGTATCCCTCCTCTTTAAAGTGTTCCGTGCTGTGCTTTTCAAGGTGTTGCTTTTACTGGCTTAGAGATTTGTGCGGGCAACTTCCTAGTAGTTGCAGTGCCAATCCTGTGTGAAGACAACCGGCTAATGCAGATTCCTGTGCTCTTTGTTTGATTTTAGTACCTGTGCACATCCCCAGCATGGCCAAGATGGGGCATGTTCCACCTTGCAGTGGGCTGGGCTCAGTCGCTGGTGCCCAGCAGCCATCCTGTCACAGTGCCGTGAGGCGTGCTGCTGGGCTGGGTGTTGTGGACACTAACTTACTTCGAGGCCTCCAGCCAGCATTTAGGAGCTGCACAGAAGAGCTTATTTAGGTGACATGTCTGTGAAAGAGGCGTTCAGTGGGGACATCTCCCTCCAGGGTGGCTTAATTCAGAGACTACTGCCTACGGAGAGGGGTATCATTCACAGTGAAATTACAGGCAACTGACAGAAACCCTGTCCTCGTAAATCCCCAATAATTGTGACGAATGTCTGGAGCGCCGCCGGCTAGCAGTGCTCTGCCAGCTGCCCTGCCAGCCCCGCAGCAGCCACAGCGGCTGGGCCAGCACCTTGCGAGGCTGCAGCAGCATCATGGCCCTGTCCCTGGGCTGCTGGGGACTCTGCTGTCACCCAAGCTGGGGCTTTTAACTGTTTTCTGGCGGGGACAGAGGATCAGATCTAGTTAAAGGAGCCAAAATGGCAGCAGTTTCCTGCTGCCTGGTTTGTTCATATTGATTACAGACCCCAGTGGAAACCCACAGCTGAAATAGCAGTTTGCTACCAGTTTTGCTGTGTCAGCAGAATCCTGAGATTTGTGTAGCATGAGATCAGAGGGGAGATTAGGTTATCTGTCCCAATGTCCTCACATCTCAGGCAGTCACCAGATAGCCCTGCAATATACCTGGGTACCTCATTGCACAGGAACCCATCCCAGGCACAGCTGCGGAGTGGGAGCCTCAGGGGAGCTGCTGCTGGCAAGGCCCCACAAAGCAAGGGAGTGTTTGCAAGGGGCATGTGCCATGCCTACAAGCTGCACTGGGCTGCACTGATGGAGAAGCAGCCCTTTCTCCCTCTTCTTCAGTCCTGGTCTGCTTTCTCTCCCCAGAGATCTGTTAGTATTTCTAATCCACCAGCTTTCCGCAGGTTTTGTGGGATCATTCTCAGTGCCACCCCCAAACATCACTTTCTCCAGCCCATGGTATACCTGTAGCTCCTCTCTGGTGCGTCAAAGAAAGCTGGGAAGAAAGCAAAACCACAGACGCACTGCAAATAAAATTCCTCCCTGAGCAAAGCAGACAGTTGTCTGAAGCCCTGGGCTACAGGAATTGATTAGAAGTTGTGTTGTTGTAGCTGTCACATGTGTGCTGGGGCAACACAAACATCCACTCCTGCCTCAGGTCGCTCAGCAAGATGGGTGCTGGGGCTTGGCAGTTTGGCTTCCCAAACCAGGCAGCACCCTCAGGCCCACGAGCCCAAACTCCTTTTTCTGCACACATGCACTAGCGATACAACTTCTCCAGCAGACTGGAGGAAACCTTTTACAATTTTTTTTAACTCTTCTGAAAAATCTCAAGCACCAGTGAATTCATCATTCTTCCTGGTGACATGCCCCAGTTTTGACTCAGCTTCGCGATGATGAGATGGTGCCTGTCTCCAGCGCGGTGTGTGGCTCTGAGGATGGAGGGCAGCTGCAGAGCTGTGCCAGTGCCTGGGCAGCCATCAAGTTGGCTCACACACCTCGCTGAGGGTCATGGGCTGTGGCTGTGTGGTGGAAGGAGATGAGGCCTCTGTGATATTTTTTTTTTTTCATGCACTTAAAATTGACTCTGATTTTAGCAGCTGATAAAATACATGCTAAAAGAACGTGTGGGTTTTTTCCTGGTGTATCGTTCCTCCCTTTTTTTATGTTGCATGGAACTTGCTTACTTAGCAAACTTTTTTATTTTATTTCTAAATTAAGGATGTGAAATTTCTTTAATTTAAAGATCTTTTTTAAAAAAAAATCTGTGGAGCTGCCATATTGAGATTGATTCCTCTGGAAAGTGTGGTATTTAAAGCTAATCTTGCTTGAGTTCGTAAATTGCTTATTATGTGTGGTGCTTAGGACTTGAATCACTTTTCTTGGCCAGGATGCTCCAAGCTCTAGGGGAAGAAGAGGAGCGTGAAAGGTGCAGCTGCGTTTAAAACTGAAGTGCTCATTTTGAAATATTTCCCTGTAGCAATGCGATTTTTTTCCCCCGAAACAAGTGTTTGGTTTCAGGCTGGTTGGAGACACAACCTTAAGGAAACAAAAGAAAAAAAGGAAGGGGGGGGGGGGGTGGGAAGACTGTCTGCAGATTCATTTTTCCATTACTTGGAAGTCATCTTGTATATAATTTAGATGGGTCTTAACGAGGCATAAAGTCACTTTCAGAAAATTGATGACTCTTCGTTCTCTCCTCTGTGAAATGAGGGCCTGGAGCCTTGCCTTTGTTCCTTTGGTGGGATCATCAGATTTGATTGCAGAAACCCGATGAAGCTCTTAATCCAGGCACCAGAGTAACCACAGCTCTGGCCTTCTCCTCTTCATTGATCGTGTGGCCACCTTTCTGTTTCAGCCTAGCATGTTTCCTATGGCTAGCAAAACTCATCCCTGCCCCTTTTGGTTTTATTAACTCTTTAGTCACCTAATGTTGTTCAGTGAGTCTGTGGCTATGCAGAAAGGACTTCTGCCATCTCCAGCTCTGAATTTGTAGTTGCGTGAACAGAGCATGAGGCACTCAAAGAGCTGGGGTCTGTGCAAATCACAACACATTCATAGCCTCCAGTTTCACCTCTTTTCATTTCCATTTGCGCTGTTGTAGAGCAGGGTGCCAATACAGCCCTTGGGGCCACATCACCCACCTGCAGTGGATTTGCATCTGCTTGGATGCTGCCACCTCGGCAGCCTGAGGGGCAGGTGAGCCCAAAGGACAGGCGAGGCCTGCCAGAGATGGTGTATGTTGTTCATTCCCTGGTTCTGAATTTGCGAGTTTGAGCTCACCGGAGGATCTGGCAGGTGTGAATTTTTCATTGCTATTTCCTCCCTGTGCCTCAGCGCGCTGTGAGCTGCAGTTTGCCAACTTGCCAGCTTCGTAGCAGGAAAGGTCAGGAACCACATAAACAAGGTGAGAAGCAGAGTGGGGCGGTGCAGCCACCCAGGCTGCTGATTCTACCTGACATTAGAGTGCTAATGAATGTTCTGTCATGGTCCCGTGAATATTGCAGGAAGCTTTCGCCTCCGCCTCCCCTGCCTTTGCTGGGCCTTGGAGTTACCAAGGTTACCTGACGTGACTTTCCCGAGAGAGAGAGAGAGAGAGAGAGAGAGAGAGAGAGGAGCAATAGCTGCAGGTCGGCTGCTCCCAGGAGCATCTTACCTCCACAGCGGGCGGGGGGAGCATGGCCAGTGCATCGTTGCCTTCTTGTGCTCCCTTTGGCTGTTGCTGTTCCCCTCACTCCCACCCCACACTGCCTCAGGTGTCATTGGTTTAGTTTTATTTCAGGTTTTTTTGAGTGAGGATCATACTAATTTTGTTTTGCTTGCATAACCCGGACTGTTATCA
The DNA here is from genome assembly GCF_963210335.1 of Falco punctatus. Classification (NCBI taxonomy): domain Eukaryota; kingdom Metazoa; phylum Chordata; class Aves; order Falconiformes; family Falconidae; genus Falco; species Falco punctatus. The sequence goes on along the minus strand of NC_137591.1, from coordinate 12,746,431 downwards.
TCCGACTAATTACTCACACATTTTCCTTCTGACAGCAAATGGGAGAGATAAAGCTGCAGCAGGTTTATGTGATTTCTGCTTATCAAATGACTGTAATTATTTGAAGAATGGTTTAAAATTGTATGGAGTAATGAATTTAATTATGAGTTTGCAGCAATGCCTTGTGCTGCATGCAGCTTGCAAATGGGCAAGTTTATGAGGAGCTTTTCACAAAGCGGCAGCAGGCAGGATTGCAGCACGCTCTTTGCAGAGAGGCTCCAGCACCTCCATACCCCAGCAAGGGAGGACGAGGCATGCTTTTGCTCATCATTCAACTGATCAGCTCACTTAGTTCAATTCTACTACAAACCCAGGCAAGACAAGTGCTGGCAGCCTCCTGGTCATGGCATGCTGCAGCCAGTTGGCTTTGCTCGATCTCCTCAGCCCCAGGGCATGTAGGGGACCAGCTCACTTGCCGAGACCTCCACACCTCCTTCTGTTATGGAGATCAGCCTGCGGGTAGCTGTCAGCGAAGGCAAGTCAGGCAGGGCTGACAAACCTGTCCCACTATAGCCACAGCCTGTTGCAACCTGCTGGAAACACTGAGTAGTGTTTGCCATCTCTCCACTCCACACTAGGAACAGCAATTTTTTTCACCACAGCTGGGAGAGGCACAGGGACATGCCTGACCCCTGTGAGCTGTGGAGCACACTCTCTGCTCTCAGGGTGTCCCCAAACCCTCAAACACAATTAATTTCTCCGTGTCTGCTTGCTGAGGCCAGTTGAACAGCTCAAGGGAAGGAGATCCCACATTCCTGTAGGCTGCTCCCTGTCTCTTGTGCACAGATGCAGAAACTTTGTTTCCAGCCTGTTGAGGTACTGATGATACATGCAGTTTCAGTCTTTGGTTTGTTGGCTAAAATACAGACAGTAATGAGACTGAACAGTATTTTTTACACTTTTTTCCATTACATGCTGCTGGTATTTGATGTAGATGATGTTACATAAATGGATACATAGCTGGGAGGACTGGTCAAGAAACAGGCAAACCCAGATGAAATACCATCCTTCAGAGCAGGTTTGTTTCAGAAAGCAGGAGTGTGTTCCTGAGGGACAAGCTGGCAAAGGTGGATTGCACTATCATTCCCAACAAAACTGGATTGTAGAGAGAGACATAGGGCCAATGGAGTGAAGAGATTTGGGCTAGATGCATTTAGGTAGTGGAATAAAAGTGCAGCCAACAGAGGAGTGAAACTGGGTGTATGAGAAGTGGAAAACCTGCTGGAACTTCAGATCTTCTGTGCTGTGATGTTCTAAGCTCCATAAAGGACTACTACTGGATCATCTGGTACAACCCGACTGCCACCTCGTTCTCTGTGGCATCCCTTATAACATGGTAGATAGTTCAGGCTTAACTACTTAAAATATCAGATATGAAAGGCAAAAGAGTACATGGCCAAGGGCCTTGCAATGTCTGAAACTTTTGCAGGGTTGAAGTGGCTTAGAGATGATACTAAGAAATGGTTCATGGTCTACAGCTCAATGATTATACTGTGTCAATGTTTGGAGGGTTTTTATTATTTGAAAAATTGGTGGCTAACTTAAGAGGTTACCGAATTTTGAAAGTGCAAGCCTGCCCTAATTTGGGTTTTAGGCAAATCTGGTCTCACATGCAAAGCCATTAGCAGTCAAAACTCTTGTCTTTCTTGACATGTGAATAAGGGAGTTTGTGTGTAGGATGGACTTGTACATGGTATTACTTCTGTCTAAATGCAAGGTCAAAGCAAATTCTAAACAGCATTGACTTTTAAAAGAGCTTGTCACAAGGCAGACATGAATTCTGCATAATCTCTGCAGTTTTATGTGCATGAGGAAGCAGCAAGGTACGATGAGAACGCTGAAAGAAAATGCGGTGGATGAAGCCATAAACAAGGTGTAAATTTTGGCCATCTTTCCATAAGCCTGCTTAAACCAGGAAGAAAGAAAAGACCACTTTGATTTGGGAAACTCAAAGATTTGTGCAACAAATGCTATAATTGTTAGTATGTTGACAGTGGTCATAAATACAGTTGAGTGAGAAGAGATTTGCAGGACGTAGCACTTTGCCGTCAGTCTAGCTGGCTGTGACTGAGACCTCCAGCCATAGCCAGCCCCTGTGGGTATGTCCCAAGGAGAATGTGTTTTCTCCTTCCCATACCAACATTAACTATTTCCACGGTTCAGCATGTGGGACAAGAGGAAAGAGAGTACCTTAAGCACCAGAGCATGAGATTTCATTGCCTCTAGTGTTTTCAGCCTTTATAGCTACAAATGTTATTAAACATCATAGAATTGTCCAGTTCTTTTAAGTTCAGGTACAGTACTTTTCCCAATTTGTGCTTATATGAAAAAAGAGGACGGCAAAGCTTGTCTGAAAAAATGAGAAAATAAGAGTCATCTTAAATTCTTAAAAACAGTTTAAAAATGTGAAATAAAATTAGCAATAATGTTTTGCATACAAAGCTGCCTTCAGGAGGGATCTGTTATCAGAGCAAATAACAGTGGGTAATGTTTTCTTCTCTCAATCATTTTCAAAGGTCACTTCATGATCAAAATCTACCTGCTAATTTAATTTCTGTTCTCAGTGTAAATGTACAATGATGCTGTTACGCTGTTTGCGGGTGGTTTGCTGGGGAGAATCAACCTTTTGCCTTTGTTCTCAGCATGTCAAGGTCTTGGTCCAAAGCTGTGCGTGTGGCAGCCCAGCTTCAATGCTGGTAGGGCCCCATCTCCCAAACCAGCGTTTCTCAGGTGTTCTAATACAAGGGCTCGCTGATCTCTCTGAAAAAAAATATGTAGGCTATCTGGTGTAATGTTGTCTCATGGTAACAAATAAAAATCGTGTTTTCACTTGCTTCATTTATTTCACTGTTTTGCTTTCTGCTTGCATGTATGGGAAAGCAAACTTGCGTTTATTTGCTGTTCTGTAGCAGCCCAGGGTTGTTGATGAGCCACAAGTTGAGAGGAGCTTTCTTGCTCATCCAGACTCACACTGCCTTAGAGATTTCTTCTCCCCAGATCTTTCCAGTGTCTCCATTCTTTTAGGATGCACCTTTCTTTCTCTAGGCATGGAATTAGGTATGTTGCTGAGCAGAGTTCAGCAGAAAGAGAGAAGGAGAGGAAACCTAGGGAGTGAAATGCTTTGGAGATTCATATTAGCCTTAGATCAAGGATTCAACAGGCAGTATGGAACCTGGATTTTCAATTCTGACGTGGCAACATTCATGGTTTTGTTTGGGACATTCCCCTCCTACTTTGTCACGGGGAATGATTTCCTCTGTATGGGCTCTGCAGAGATCTGTCTCAGGTCTGCTGTGGGGGAGATGCGGTGAAAATCCCAACAGCTGACTGTCTGCCGGAGACCCTTGTCTGCAGCGTGCAAGCCACACAGCTCAGATTGCATGGGGCTGTGGTTTCCCTGCAGTTTCTGTCTCCTAGAGAAACCCTTAAGATTTTGTTCAGCTGCTGAGGCACGGGGCTGGTCACAAGGAGACTGAGCGCTGTCTGGAGAAGACTGGGACAGTGTTGGTTTTCACAAATAGGATGAGGGCCTACTTCATCTTCCCTCAGGCAGGTCATGGTTCTAAAAACCCGTCTGGCAGGAAAGATGTTTTCCCAAGGAGTCTGAGGCCCCTGTGATCATTGCCAACATCAGAGACTCATTGTGCAGGGTGTCTCTTCCTTGCATTTTGTGTTGGTTGTCAACTCAGTAAAGCAAGCAGCTGAGAATCAGCCAATTCCACTTCTGTTCTTGGCAAGTGTGTACTCTTGTGTCCCAGGTGAGCTTGTGGTTGGAGCCCCCATCAGCTCTGAAAATCACAGCTACGTCTTCAGGGCCTCAGCAGAGTATGCCCTGCTGCAGGGTTTGCTGTTAATGCTCAGAAAAGGGACACATGGTCTTGTTTACTCTGCATGTGAGAGATGCCTAAGATAGGAGTCCCAACAGTTACCAGCTGTGTGGTGAGCTGGGGAAATTAAGATTTGCAGTCTTATTATCTGCAAGGAGATACCTGCCTCTTACATCCTCCAGGAAAGACTTACAGTGGCCTCTGCTTAGCAGAAAGTTTTATTTCCCGTTAGCAGTTGCAGCTGGGAGAGCTGTGCCTCATCTCTTGCTTGTAATTACATCAGTAGAGTATCTTGGGAGAAGGTTAAATAGTCTTTTGTATATCAAATAAAGCCAGTGAACTTCACTGAAATCATTTAATGAAAACAATCCTGATTATCTGTATATACTGCCATGTGATATTTTAAAAGAACATCTTAAAGGGAAACATGGAATTGTTTAAGGCCTCTAAAGACTAGAGTGCAGAGGCTGTGCAGCAAATACCTTTATAATCTAGGATCTGAAGTAGGCTTTGAATCCAATTGTTTTTTTCACTGTTGTAAAACATGAGAGATTTTGATACGGTAACTTGGATTTGATTCAGAACTTTCTTATTAACCTTTCTTCACGCACATCAAATTTTAGAGACTGAGCTAAAGGGCTCTGCACATCAAGGATGGAACCAACTCAAGGACAGAGCTATTAAGGTGTGCAATAATCAAGAGAGGAGAATTAATTGTCTTTAATTTGGCATAAATCCCAGGGACCATAACTTTGGTTATTAGGAATTCAGGGCCTATTTCCAATTAGTTATACCCAAGCATGCTTGCATTTCCAGCTTTGGGAGTCTAATCCGTGAGCACGTTAGCCCAGCAATCGTTGACATGCTAATGAAGGACAGCACTAGGCTGACCTCTCTGTGTGTGGTCACTGCCAGCCAGTGTTTGCCTGGCAATCAGTCAGACCGTGGTTTTGCTTTATTGTTTCTGACACCTTGCAGTGAGCAGCTTGGTGCGCGGCAGCTGCTGGGGCACTCTGTGTGGACAGAATCACCTGGGCCATGCTGGAGCGGGTCAGAGAGGCTGCTGTGGCTTTTACGTGCTTTTTAGTCTTTGAGCTTCCTTCTAAGACATCTGCTCCAGCAAAGCCAGGGTGTCTTCCCTTTAGGTGTATGAAATGTAAATAGTGCAATTGTTATCTATACCAGAAAATCTGGTTTAACCTAAACTGGGTTAAAGAAAGAGGCAGCAGCAGTGAAAGCACTTACTGTGACCGTGTGGCTCGAAGTGCAACACCTCCATGCTGACAACATGGGAAAGTATGCAGGACTGCTCAGCCACGGCCAGCCAGCCACCCCTGCACATACCTCCAGAGCAGGGTGGAGGTGCCACGTCCTGCAGCAGGGCTGGCTCCTTCACACACCCCAGGAAATGGAAGACACAGTCCCATCACCCTTATTGTTGTAAAGCTCTCAGCGTAAACATCTGGGGGTTTTAAGGAAAGGTGAGCCTTGAGAGTCCTGTAGGAACAACCTCTTGCAAAGCCAGGCTGTGTGTATCTTAACATCAAAACACCAAAACAGCATTGGCAGGAACACTTGTAGCCATGTGTATGTATATGTGAGGAAGGATGAGGAGGAAAGATGGTTCAAAGCAAGGGAGAGAAGCCAATTCATGCACTTAATTCCCTCATAATCGTTTTCTGAGACCTACAATTTCATGGTGCTTTAGTCACTGTCTGTTGAATGCTGCGTGCCAGTCCGTCAAGAATGAAACAAAACTTGTACAGGACAAGAGCATGACACCCCTGTTGAGAGCTATGACATCATAGCTATTCTCAATTCTGTTTTTCCTGAACTTTGATTTTATTGCATGAGAAGGTCCTGGGAAGTCCACGGTGGGTATCTTTGCCGCCCCTTTTTCTGTCATTTCCTGTTCAAAAAAGAAATAAGGAAACCTCAACAACTACTGTGGGGACTATTCCTCCCAACCACTAGTGCGTGGAGCTAGTGCAGGGATCTTTCTAAAAAAACTGGAATTACATTGCAGTGAAAAAACAGCAGATTGTCTTTAAAACTTCAAGGCCAACTATTCTTCATTTTCAAGAGGGGAAGAATCCTTTTAAAGCTTTCCTTAAATTAATTTTCCAGCATAGTGAAGCTGAATCTTGCCAAACCCAGGTATCTGTTTAGCTGTCTTGGTCTGTATCTGTTAGATCTAATTTGCGGGGGGAAGGGTAGGGGCCATTTGAAGGAGAACACAACCTTCCATCTGGGAAGGAGGAGTCCCATGCCACTTGAGCTCTACAGCCCTCCTCGCGTGCCAGGGTAGAGGGGTGGAGAAACCCACAATTTCTGTAGTGGTCATTTGATAAAATGAACCTTTGACTAAGAGCAAATATGTATAATGTTAGGGAATGCATTTTCCTTGAACGACAAAGGAATTTCAGCTGATCTTCTGCATTTGGTTTATATTAAGATGAGTACCACAAGAGCCAAGAGGTGCCATTTTTTTTATCCACTTGGCCTTGATGTGGTTTCACTGCCAGCTTTCCATTTATCTGTTGCATGCTCTTTAATTCATGAGGGCCTGCACTGGGGATTTGTTTAAAGCCTTGGCTGAAATTGTCAGCCACTCCTTTTATTGCACAACTTTCTGAAAAGACGGGTGTTGTGGTAAAGCAGTAAATAGGATATTGAGCCTCTGCAACACTTGCTATCTGTAAAAAGAAGAGTATGTCCTCTGTTAAACTCTGATTGATTACATCATCCCAGCATTAAAAATCAGCACTTGTCTGGCAACAATGTCTTATTTGTGTTTGCATATAGCCATTGGCTTGCTACGGGCTTTCGCTGGGGGCCTTTCTACTTCATATAGTCTCTGAAAGACTATTAAGGTAACCAGGGTCTCCATCTAAAGTGATGTTGGAGCCAGTGCAATTAATGGATCTTCTAGAAAGTGATGGCTTAATATAAGACATAAAACTCGTGATAAAAGAATATTTCTGTCCCTGACTGGTCAACTCTTGCTGTGTTTTTCCCCTTTTTATAAAGTCACGTCTCCTCCAAGTAAATAAAGTTAGTTACCCAGTATCTAAAGATGTTATCTGTGATAAGAGTATTTTTAAAATTCTGTATGGAAAGCAGTGATTTGCTGTATCACTGATCTGTCTGGAGTTCAGGTTAAATTAAAGCCCTTCTTACAATTCTCAAGTGATTTCCATGCCTGCAGACCCTCTATGCCTGAGCTGGCTGCAATAGAACAAGTGCATTGAAACTTCACATTTATTGTTTCATTGAAAATAGAATTTCTCTGAGAAAAGGTACGTGAGGAACTTTCAGAGTCACAGAGGTACCTGGTGTCAATATGTGAATATATTCTTAAAGGTTATTTTCTTTTTGAATGCTATAAAGAAATAATGCCTTGGACTATAAATTTAACTGTTTTATTGTACTGGCCTTTACGGGAACTTGTTCTACGTACTAGTTTTGCTAAGTTCTTAAAAATATTTTTATATGATTCCTGAGCATTTGCTCAAAACAAAGGTCACTACAGTTAAGGAAATGGCAGATGGAACCACATGCGTTAAGTATTTATTGACAGTGGCAGGAAAGGATGGTGGTGGAGAAAAGGCATAGGGTGAGGGAAGAGGCAATATGAAGAGGTGGAGAGAAGAGCAGGCTGTTGAGCACCAGGGCTAGTGCTTTTCAGCTTGTTTGCTGCAGAGGAGCCTTGTTTTTGTAAGAATCATGTTTGTCCTCCTTTCCCACACCCACACACTTTGATTGCTAGCTTTGGGATTCAGACTCTCACGGCACTACAGAGCCACTCCATCCCATAGCTTGGCAGTTTTGGAGGTTGCCTTCAAGTTTCACTTCAGTCTTTGAGATCAGAGAGCTGCAAGGTGTTTCAGGAGGGTATTCTTTGGGGGAAGAGGGAATCTTTGTTTTCCTTTTGAAGCACTGGCTGTTGTGAATACCAGAAGTAGATTTTTGAGTTTTTTCTAATGACTCTCTAGTTCGTCACCAGTACAACCTTAAGTTTGAATTTCCAAGCTAATCATAGAATCACTTAGGTTGGAAAAAACCTTTAAGATCATAGAGTCCCAACCATTAACCTGGCACTGCCGAGTCCACCACTAAACTATGTCCCTAAGCGCCACATCTACATGTCTTTTAAACTCCTCCAGGGACGGTGACTCATGCACTTCCCTGGGCAGCCTCTTCCAATGCTTGACAACCCTTTCAGTGAAGAATTTTTTCCTAACATCCAATCTAACCTCCTCTGGTGCAGCTTGAGGCCTTTTCCTCTTCTGCTAATGCTTGTTGTCTGGGAGAAGAGACCAACACCCACCTGGCTACAGCCTTCTCCTCTCCAGGATAAACAAGCCCAGTTCCATGAGCTGCTCCTCACAAGACTTGTGCTCCAGACCCTCCACCTGCTCCATTGCCCATCTCTGGACACGCTCCAGCACCTCAATGTCTGTCTTGCAGTGAGGGGCCCAAAACTGAACACAGTGTTGAGGTGCAGCCTCACCAGTGCCGAGTACAGGGGGACAATCACTGCCCTGGTCCTACTGGCCACACTGTTTCAGACACAAGCCAGGATGCTGCTGGCCTTGTCGGCCACCTGGGCACACTGCTGGTTCATGTTTAGCCGGCTGCTGACCACCACCTCCAGGTCCCTTCCCACCGTGCAGTTTCCAGCTGCTCTTCCCCAGGCCTGTAGCGCTGGTGGGGCTGGTATGACCCCAGTGCAGGACCCGGCACTTCTCCTTGTGGAACCTCATACAGTTGGCCTCGGTCCATCGGTCCGGCCTGTCCAGATCCCTCTGCAGAGCCTTCCTGCCCTCAAGCAGATCAACAGTCCTGCCCAGCCTGGTGTCATCTGCAAACTTACTGAGGGTGCATGTGATCCCCTGGTCCAGATCGTCAATAAAGACATTAAACAGGACTGGCCCAAATACTGAGCCCTGGGGAACGCCACCTGGGACCAGCCACCAGCTGGATGTGACTCCATTCACCACCACCTTTGGGCTCGGCTGTGCAGCTGTTTTTTTATCCATCAAAGAGTACACCCATCTGAGCCACGAGCAGCCAGTTTCTCCAGGAGAATGCTGTAGGAAACGGTGTCAAAGGCTTTACTGAAGTCTAGGTAGAAAACATCCACAGCGCCTCTCTCATCCACTCAGCAGGTCACCTTGTCATAGAAGGAGATGAGGTTAGTCAAGCAGGACCTGGGCCTTTCATAAGCCCATGCTGATGGGGGCCTGATCACCTGGTTGTCCTGTACGTGCTACGTGATGGCACTCAAGATGGTCTCCTTTGTAATCTTCCTTGGCAGCAAGGTCAGACTGACAGTCCTGTAGTTCCCCGGATCCTCCTTCTGGTCCTTCTTGTAGATGGGCATCACATTGACCAGCCTCCAGTCTGCTGGGACCTCAAGAGGTTTTGGTTGGGGATTTTGGGGATGGTGAAAAACAAGAGGGAGTTCTTTCTCTCTTTCGTGTAATATCACAGTAATTATCCTTAAAACGTTAACAGCCTTTTTCATGCTCTTCCATGTTGTCTGAGTACCTTCCTTTTTCAATAACTTAGATGCAAGGAAAGGCAGTGCTTTTTCTTTTCCATGTTGGAAGAATTGCTAGAAGAGAAGACTTTTTCAGCAGGGTATTTTTTCAAAACATACAACCTTTTCTCATCCATAATCTTAAAGTTTTTGCTTGAGAGTTGCTGGCCACTGTTGCTTTGACAGGCTGTGATGTTCCCCCTATGGCGGGAGGCGAAGCTGCTGGATTGGCAATGATGCAGACAGGCTGCAGGAGCTAAATAGAAATCAGATTTTATCACAATCTAGCCCTTTCAGTAGGAGTTAAGTGACCAAAAATCTTGCATTCTGGCCTGTGAAGTGGAAATGAACAGATTTAGTATTCCAGCTGAGCGGCAGTAGGAATGCTTCACTTTAATCTGAAACTCGATGTTAGAAAGCGTGGGAGAGCTCTGCTGTCAGATTAACTCAGTTCTCATGCATTTTTTCCTGCACTGAGCTGCAACCAAACATATGTGGATCAAAAGTCAAATGCTCCATTAATTTAACCACACATTGGATTTAATGGCATATGGAAATACATTATTGATTGCACATCTTAAAAATGAAAATCTCTATGCTAATTGCATATCACATCAGTGCAGGTGAAGTAGTGTAGAAAATGCAGGACATTAATAAATGACTTAGAATACAAGTAAGAGCTGTTCCCATGCTTTTCTCTGAAAAGATTGAAGTTTTGGGTATGTTTTAGTGGGAGTGTGTTTATATATTCTGTCATGAGGAAACATGCAGTGGCAATAGTTATGTTGTATTTCTCAGTATGAAATATTAAAAAGAAACAATGGTTTGAAAACAGTTCTACAGGCAGTTACATTCAACAGTTCATACCAAAAAATGTCACAGTGCTCCCTGAAAGCACAGCACGGTGGTCTTCTACTGTTCCTTTACTACGGAGTCTTAATAGCTGGCTGCAAAACCTTTCTGTATTCATTGTGTTTAAAGAACTTTTGTGAGTTTTTTCAATGCGTACTTCCAGCTGATGAGGTTTTTTTGTAAGTAATAGTTGTTGAAAGAGCCTAGGCTTATTATTTATCAGCTGGTGGATATGACCCACAAAACTATTTTTACCTACTTGAAATTATGCTGTAATTTTGGGGAAGAAAATTAAAAAAAACTTTTTTTTTTTTCCTCACTGAATGAGTTAAAAAAGGGATGCTTGCTCAGGCATAGAGATATGATCTAGTTTACTTGTGTGTAAGCTCTTCCTCACCCACATTCTCGACATTTTTTGCTGTAGTTTCTGCTGTGCTATACTCTGAACCCTGAAATTACTTTCAGTGCTGTACAATCTAAGCCCTTTTTAGTACTTCATTAACATGAGCAACTAGTTTCTCTGGTCTTTCAACAAAATGCTTGTTTTGATGTGTCTTTGAGTTGTCTGTGGACATTGCTCTACATTCATGACAGAACAGTGGGCTTGGATTTGGAGCAGGAGGTGTAGGGTGGTACTCACCTCTTAGGAGGCTTTGCATCACACTTCCCACCACTCTGAGGCTGTGCCATCAGCTTGGAGAGGCTCTGCCCTGTGGCACAGAGCTTGTTTAGCCTGAGCAGATGAACTTCCACTATAATTTTCTTTCTCGGGTTTTTAACCTATATTACATATATTGGGCCTCAGTCTTGGGAAGACTTGAGTTTAGGACCAAGACTGCAAATGTGACTGTCGTTGTGAGGAAGACAAAACGGAGAGGAAGAAGAGGTAGCCAGGGTGGCTGAAGTATGATGTGATGGTAGGGATTTGGTAAATGCAGTCTCAGACTGTTGCAATCTAATCTGATAAAGGTGTAAATAATTGTTTTCTTCCATCTTCAGCTTTCTTCCCATCTTCCAGGATGGGTTGAGGTCTCCTAGCTAACAGCAGGCTTGGCAGCTAACACATACTGAGCAAGTTGTTATTACTTAGGAACATCCCTAAACTGAGAACTGAAACAGCAGGTTGTACGTGCAAACCTTTAATTTGCCCAGGTCTGTGACTGAATACTTAATTCTGGTCTGCTCTGAGTCAGCTTCAGCAGCTGTTAATCATCTTGGTGTCACTTTCCATCAAGCACAGGTCACAAGCTGCTATCTGTGAAGGAGAGAGGAACTGCCTGATCACCACTGAAGCTGTAGCTAGACTCAGTCATCTTAGCAGATCTTGCAGTGTTTATGAAGACCCTGGATCAGAGGAGTGCAAGGCCATGGTAGTAGAAGTGCACTTTCTCCCCAGAGGGACCTTTTTCATGCCTTCCCTTGGGCGATGCTTAGAGGACTGCCATGCTGCAGAGTGACTGCTGTTGCCTCCATCAGTGTGTCTAGAGCTGTGGCCCTTGTCTGTGCCCCAGTCTGAATCCAGCCTGGATTAGCTACCCCGTGAGAAGCTTAGCAGTAGCTATGGCTTACCTCTGTGACTCTGTCTGGTGTATCATGGAGGACTTTGGTAGTGGCATGCTGCTGTGCTCCTCAAAGGGAAGGAGGATGTATTTCCTGATGGAAGGCTGGCTCTGCATCTGTGGCACCACCTTTTGCCCTGGCCAGTTCCTTGGGGCTGGTCAAGAGGCCTTATGAGGCCTGAAGGAAGGTTGTTTGGATGGTAACAGCATCTCTTAAGGGCTAGGAGAAACAATTTGTGTAATCCCATTGGGATGCGGTGCCGTATCAGGCCTGGAGAACTAAGGTTGCACCCAGGGTGGGAGGGAGCACTGGATGCCAGTGTACAGCAAATGCAGGGTGCTCAGCCTTGGGGAGGTGACACGTTGCTGCAGTGACCCAGCGACCGTGCATTACCTTACCATTGCACTTGTGGGAGCGTGGTGAGAAGCAGCACTGGGAATTGGCAGGAGCACAGGCTGAATCCATGTCAGAGCCAGCTGGGAGGTGCTGCTGTGTCTTGCCCCTGGGAACACCTGCCTCTCTGCAAAGCTATCCTGCTCCCCTCTGAGATAAACAGGTGCTTGGGAATGGCCAGCCACGCTACTGGAAAGGTATCAGTAGCTTGCAAATGGAGATAATTGCTGTCAGCCATAAAAGGACAACGTTAGCTGCGCCCTTCTGGCACTTGAAGGGTAGCCCTGTCTCCATCAGGTGTTTTATGGACTCACAACCTCTACAGTAAGCAGGTCCTGTGAGCTCCCACACCATGAGCCCCTGGGGCAGGAATCTGCCTGACGGTTTATCCTCTTCTGCCGTGTCTAGTCTCGTATTTTCTTGAATTTTCCTTACAGTACTTTCTTTGTTTTGAACTGACTCAGATTCTTTCTTTTGTGAACTGTTTTGCTGCTGCTGTGATCTTCCTAAGAGATAGCAAATACTTTGTTTACTGTAAGCTCTTGTGCAGTAATTCATGTGGTTACACCATGACACAGAGAAGTCCTTCTGGAGCTTGTTTCCACACCCACCCATTCATCTGCGCCCTTCTCCCCCATTTTCAGCAGGCAGCTTCAGCATGTCACGTTGGCGTGATGTCATACAAAACTGGCAGATTTGTCATTAAAAGCCTTGTCATCAATAGATGACTGTTTGTATTTTCTGCCTGCCTGAAACAGTTTTATACTTAACTAACCCAGTAATTAAGACTTTGCTGCCTTTGAAACAGGTTGGTTTCACTGCCCCACCTTTTCCTTAGGCAACTACAAGGTGGTGCCAGTGTTGACGGGGCATTCATTAGCCTGCATGAGACTTGGCTCCAGCAGTGAGCACGCACAAATGCGCTCCTCCCACTGCTCCCCACATGGGTGGTAGCCCAACACCAGGCAGCCTTTGGAGACCACAAATTTAGATAGTATTTTTGGTTCACCTCTTAGGGGGCTTTTGTAAGAAGGGGGATGCAGGAAGAGAGCGTCGCCTCAAAATGGCTGATAAAATGCTCTTTGTGCAGCTTCAGTTGAACCTGAACAGAGTGGTGTCAGGGTTTTCTTATCATGTAAAATGATGCCATTCTTCTAGGCCGCTGGATTGCTCGACTGCTTTTGATTGTCTTGCAGTAATTGAATAGCCGCCTGTGTAACCTGTACTGAAGGAATTAGGGCTGTTTATTCAGCAAACAGATGTCCTGGATTGTGATGTGCTTACGATCTTACTGGTTTGCATCTTTCATTAGTTAATATTGCCAACTACCCAGGCTATCATCCTTGCAGTGGTAATTTTGTACTTGCTAATGCGTTTCAGTGTCTCAAAGGGAGATTTGGAAGCTTGCAGAATTTGTAAAGTAATTCCGTTGATCCATCAAATATGAGCCTGTCAGTACGCAAGGGTTACCCCCGCAACATCCTACATTATATGGCATCAGGCTGCTGCCTCTTACCAAGAGTGGTTCAGCCCTGGTGACTGGAGCTGGGTGAGATCCCAGTCTGCCTCACCGAATGGGTAGGGAACATGCGAAATAGCTTGTGATGCGTGCATCCTGCTCCTGTGCAATGCTGACCGCAGTCAAGTGCGTTTATCAGAGAGATCTCTGCCCTCAACCCATTTTCTGGCTTTGTCCCTAGCACCACATGCTCCTGAGTGGCTTCAGATAGCTGGCAGAATTGAAAACAAAGCAGCTTTGTGTTTTAGTCATCCCTACCAAGCCCCTAAAATTGATGCTGGGCTGGAAATTCCTCAGCTGATGCAGGCTGGCAGGAGCCAGTGGCCCAGATAAGCTGTTTCCAGCCCTGTGTGGGGATAAGGCCCAATATCTCACTTGAAATGAGTTGAGAACACACCTTCTAGTGGGGCAGTGGTTTTGATAGGTTATTGTAAGAGATTTAAGCTCACAACTGTAGCTGTCGTATATAGAGAAGCTACTTTTTGCTATTTCCAAGTCGTATTTGGTATTTTTTTTCCTCTCCCTCAGCAATCTGAACAATTGGACTCATAATACTAAGCAGCCCTGGCTTTTATAGGAGGAGTAGTATGACAAATAATTCCCATAAACGTGTTTACAGTTTGCACTATCATTTCTAAAATACTGTTTCCTGCATTGACATAGGAAATTCACAGTGGTAGGGGGAAGGTTTTATGGGTGCCAAGTCATGATATGACCCCCAAAGCACAACCATATGGCTGCAAGACCAGTGAGTGTTATATGGCATTTGCGCTAGTAGGAACGTGATACCCAGCCCCTCCAACTTGTCTGTTCTGTGAGAGATTACAAGTTTTGAGCAAAATCCTGGGGGTAATCGTGCAGGATTCAGCCATCAACAGCTGTGCTCACCAGAGACTCCTCTGCAGGCCTTTTCTGTGAGCAGCTGTTACCCACATACTGTTCCATGCTGGGGCTGATCCGTGCTTCTCATAAGATATAAAATGGAATTGCCTCTGTGTCCCTTATCATCACTTGATATTTGGAGTGATGCAGAAAATAAGGACACCCCAAGGGGTACGTGTCTCACAGCAGCATCCTCAAGAAAGGTAGTTTTCTGGGGAGCTGGTGAATGAGCCACATAATTGCAGCTGCTCTAAAGGAGGTCTCAGCTCCAGTTTGGGGCAGTGGGAAAGGTTTCTTACCTTAGCTTTTCTCTTAAAGATGGGAAATGTGTGGCACAAAAGAAATGTAAGAGAACAGGGTTTAGATTTCTGTCACCTCAGAAAAGAGATTAGCAAAGGGAGTTGTCAAGTAAGCGTGAGAGATCCTCTGCACATGCTGTCATGCTAGATGGCAGAGGGGCATTCCTGGCTTCTTGGTGACTGCTGCTAGCAAGACCTCAGCCTGGTCATGGATCTTCCAAGTTTCAGTTTGTAACTGCAAAACATACTCCTTTTTTTCTCTCTTGCTGTTTCCCACTCCTTTCCTCCTGCTTCTCTCTTCTCTTCCTGCTTTCTGTCATTCCTGCTTCTGCTACTGTAGTCCATGGAGGAAATGAGAGCTTGCAATGCTCCCAAAAAATCCTGGTTGTGCCTCAATTTTACTTGTTCTAACCTAATGCCTACCTGAAGCATACCCCTTCTGAAAGCATCTGAAACCCAGAAAGAGAAACTGGTTTAGATAGTCTGTGCTTGAAAGCAGATTCAGAGCTTGTTTTAATGTGTATTAAAAGCACTCTAGCTGTCCTTGAATAAAACCAAGTGCTGACAAACTCATTGTCTAAAATAAGGGTAGCCACATATTGGCATGAATAGGAGGATAGCTATTACTGCCGAGCTCTGTATGCGGACAAGTTAGTACAGCTAGCAAGGGCTGAAAGGAGCTGAGGCATGACTGAGCCTCATAATTAGACCTAGATTAGACTTTTGCCGGAGGGGAAGGCAAGGCAAGAACAGCTCTGAACTCCTATCGTTGCCTGTAGTGTTTGAACACAGAGACATCCCTCGCCATCCCAGTGAAATCAGCAACGCCAAGCCGGGCTGGAACAAAGCCCTGTTATCTCTACAAGAGTGTTGCTGACAGGGCAGGCATGGGCTTGTGCTGGGCTGTGCTCTGCGGTGTGACCAGCTCAGGTTTACTCCTCAGCCACTCTTCTCCAGGAGGGTTCAGAGGGCTGCCAGAGGCACACAGTACAGAGGAGACCTAGCACAGTAGAGGTCCCCCATTTTGTGATGGTACAGGCACCTGAGGCCCTTGGACCATCTCTGGAGAAGGTCCTCATCCTCCCCTTGAGCTTGAGCCCCAGACACTGTGACCTAGGCCCAGTGCAGGTCCCCTGGAGCTACCCTAGAACTAACAGCAGGTGAGCCCTGGCCTCCGGGTGTCTGTGGTGCCATTAGAGACCGGCTGTTAGATTGCTCCTGGCATCTCCTCACACAGTGATGCGGCCTGAGACTGCAGCCTCCTGGAATCACGCTGCTGCTCTTAAACACCACCGCTGCCTCTACGTTTGATTGACAAGTGATCAAACAAGTCCCTGCTGCCTGTGCATTTTTGTAGACCCAGACATGCCAGCGCTGCTTGCTTGAGTTTTGGTGGTGGTGTGGCCATAGCAGATGACAGGCAGGTTTCTGTCTCCAGGCTTGCACGGGAGCTGGGCTGTACCAGTGCTAGCCTGGGGATCCTGCTGTGGCTCTGACTACACCAAGTGCACCACTTCTCTACTACTGTCATTTGCCACAGTAGTTTTGGGGCTTGTGTGCAGTTAAGAGGAAAAAGTGTGTGCCACGTGAGCCCTGCATGCCTGCCTGTGCCTGTCTGTGTCCAGCTCGGCATGGGGGCTGGGGGCTGAGGGCCATCAAGTAGTGGTTGCCTCTGCCCTCTGTCCACATGTTGAGTGCCCAGCATTCCCATCTGGGCTTGCAGGGGATGCATGGTATGGGAGCAGCGCTGTACATCCCTTTGGAGTCCAGAAGAGACTTGATCTAAGATTTCTGGTATGACAGAAGTAGCTTTGCTGCTGGGTCTTTGTAATCAGCATCTCTCTGTTGTACCCAGTGAAGTTAAAGTTAGATCATGTAATTTCTGCTGGTCTGTGGCTCATTGCAAACTGCTAATTTTGATCAGTCACCTCCAGTGCAGCAGGCTGGTCGTGTACCTGTGGACCCAGCCCCTGTGAAAGATTTTCTGATCTTTCTTGGGGTTTGTGGGCAAAGGATCATTGCAGATGGGAAGAGATTTCTTGCCCAAATGCTGTTTTCAGGTTTGCTTTTAGTGTGTGCTAAGCCTCCACGCAGACTTTGGATGAAGTTAACCGGGCATACTCGGCTCAGTGTACTCTTTGTAAAATCTTGAACAAACCAGAAAAGATTGTACATGGTAATCATGGTGATTAGATTAGATCACTTCAGGTTTTCAGCCTCCCCAGAGTAAACATCTGCTTTCAGTACCGTAAATAGCAAGGTGATGCACTTTTAGGCAAACTTGGCCTCAATCCAAGGGAACGTCATTGTTCACTGCTTTGTCTATGTATCTTCCTTTGCTTTTCAGTCTATAGCATGCTGTACTTCGGTGTGTACCCTTCTTTTGTTTCTTTTCAGCCATGTAGGAGTACGCATTGTGGTTGCTCAGTATTGAGTGCTTCTGTTGCTTGTTATTGAATGCTAGCTCTGGTGTCATTCCAGTTAAGCTCTATGTACCTTTTGTCTTTGAAAATCAATGGAGAGTAAATTAAAAAAGAACTAGTTTTCATGGTGCCTTTCATTTAAAAAAAAATAATTTCATTTATGTTTGCTCATGATGAGAGAGGTTTCTAGGGAGGCCAGTCTGGGAGATAGAAGTGTGGTTTGTGCTTTTAATAAGCATCAGGAACCATTTTTTTCCCCTTAGAAAACCCTGGATGCTTCATAGTCGCTCTCATCTAAAAAGAAAAACAATATTCCAGGG
Organism: Falco punctatus; assembly: GCF_963210335.1. Taxonomy (NCBI): domain Eukaryota; kingdom Metazoa; phylum Chordata; class Aves; order Falconiformes; family Falconidae; genus Falco; species Falco punctatus. The sequence goes on along the minus strand of NC_137591.1, from coordinate 12,728,772 downwards.
CATTGTTTTGTTTACAGGAGATGTTGCCTTGTGCTACAGAGTCTTGATTTGCGAGCAAGTCAAGAGTCTTGGGGATTCTCCAGAGATCTTGGAGGGGAATATGTAAGATTAGCCACCACAGGCCGTGTTTGTGCTGCAGGTGTGGCAGTACAGGTAGAAGGAAGCACCTGAGGTGGCCTATTACCAGTACCTTCCTGTCAGAATTGAGGGGTACAGTTCCAGATGTGTGGTGATAGCAGGAAAAATCAGACTGCAGCAAGTTCAGACTCCTCTGGGACTTGAGAAGATGCTGAGGTCTTGTTTGTTTAAACACTGCAGTGAGCTCAGAGCCTTGTAGAATTGGATTTGCCACAGAAGAAGGTTTGCTTAAGTTCCCTCAAAACAGGGGGGAAAAGAAACATACTAGAAATAATTGAGTTTCTGGTGTTTTAAAAGCTTCTTAATGTTCTTCAAGTTCTTTTTTTCTGCGTAAGTATGTCCTTTTGATTGCAGTTCAGGCTTAGCAGAGTACAGTACATCTTGCCACAGAATGAGTAAATGAGCCCTGTTCTGCAGCTGCTATTGAATGACGATGTTGGAGCATGCCTTGTCTTTTATCAGTGAAGGCTGCCTAATGTATTCCACCCAGCCTACCTGAGCCTGCTCTGCAGCAGCAAACCCAATTAACTATTTTCATACCTGCTGTATGAATGATTTCAGCAGGTATGGGGGTGCTTTGTTTTATAGTGTTTCAGTAAGACGTACAGAGTGTGCGCTGGCCATTTCTTGCACACCTCTGTTGCTCTCTGCAGCCCAGAAGATGCACCAGGAGCATGCCACAACACAGTCTGGTGAGGCAGCTCATGAGCAGAGTGTGGCTCATTAGCTTTACTTTCATTAATTTCTAAAAGCCTTCTGAATCAGATCTGGGGGCATGAAGAAGAGATTTACAGGCTATCCTACCAGTGTGACAGAATGTTCCTAGTCAAAAAAAGAGAAAATGGGCCTCTCTGGACCATTCTAAAGGGTTTTATTGTTTAGCTGTTGTTTTTCAAGATGCCTCAAGCTATTTGGCTTTGTGTTTGTCTGTTATCTTCAACTCAGTCCTCCCACAAAAAGGCAAATACCTGCTTTTACTGAATTATTAACAACAATAGATGGAGCTTACATATCAATGAAAATTATGGACGTTTCCCAAGGCAATTGATTTAAATGGAGTTAAATTTAGTGGAAGCTTCTATTGGTGTAATGAATGCTCATTATAGAGCCTAATGTGCTTTAAGGGCTTGAAAAGCTTCTCAGTAGGGAAGTCAGGCTGCTGTTTTCCAACAGAGGCACAGATGCTCTACCATGGCACTGCTGTCACTACAACCATATCCCATTGCTACACCCGAACATTTCTCTCTAACCTTGTGTGTTTTTTCCTCTTGCAGAAGACCACCTCCCAGCTGGCTTCCCGACCATTGACATGGGCCCGCAGCTGAAGGTGGTGGAAAAGGCCCGCACAGCCACAATGCTCTGTGCTGCCAGCGGTAACCCTGATCCTGAAATCTCCTGGTTCAAGGATTTCCTGCCTGTCGACACCGCAACTAGCAATGGGCGAATCAAGCAGCTCCGCTCGGGTAAGGTAGCAAAGCAAGTAAGCCTTCCCTACCTCCTCACTCTTCCTCCCATTTCTCTTTAATTGCTGCTATTGTTTTTTCCCTTGAAATGCTGAAATGCAATTCTAAACCCAGATGTCAATTTGATTTGAGCTTGTTTCTTTTACAATATAAAAACAGTTTTTGGAGCTGATCCTCTCTGGCAGGATATCGAGACATTAGAGTGGACATGCCTTTTGGAACATCACGTGGATTCCTTCTTCGGTAGACCATCTTGACATAGCCCCCAGTCCTTGGTAGGCTCAGACATTTCACTACCAACTCAACAGGTCTCAGATATTTTTGATAGGAGCACAGTGCAAATCAGGACAATGAGATACTGGTTGAGATTTTACAATAAGTGGTCACGTACTACTTCACTCCTTACATAGACTCTGCAAGACAGTGCTCTGCTTTCTATTGAGATCTTTATCACTCTTGCTGTGTGGCACTACAAGAATAAAGAAAAATCCAAGAAGCACCAGTTCTATGGATTTCAAAGGAAAGTGGACACAGTTTTGCAATATACCATTTCTTTTTGATTTTTTTGTTTGATAAGCCAAATACTAGCTTTTTGAAATACAGGCGGTTAGTTCTTGTGGGTGACTAAGAATGCACTCATTTTAGCAAGCAGCTCTTGTTTTTCTGCTGCACTGTTCGGTCTCCTGAGACTGTAAGGCCCATTAGAGAATTAAAGAAAGTAAAACGTTGCTTTATTCACTGATGAAGTGCAGCTCCCCAGCGTGAATTCAGTGGCTATTTAACAATGCACAGCAGCTTTAGTCTGGGGGAAAAAGCCCACAGTACCCTACATAAAGTACAGAAGGGACAGATCTGAACAACTTCGCTCTAGAAGGGTCTCACACTTAAATAAGAGGCTGACTGCCTTGCCTGGCCACAATGTATCTCTCGGCACTCAAAAGCCATTTGTTATGAGTGCTGCTGCCAGGACAACACCATCTTCCTCCTAGCAAGGTGAACATCTTGACACATTTCCCCATAGTAGGAGCCCTCTGCATAAATCTGGTGATGCTTGGGTGATAAGAAGTAGGCTTCTGCTTGGGGGAGTGGGTAATGAGACATCACTCTCATCAAAAATAGAACCCAGCCTGACACTCCTGATCCCACCTTGATGTAGCACTGAGCGCTAATTATACTAATGCATTTATAGCTTATGAAATTTCCCAGTGACCTTTAGCTTATCTCCCCCACAACATGGTTTAATCTTGATCTGTTTGTGCTGAAAGAAAATATCACGCTTGTTAATTATTCTGAGAAGCTTTAGGAAGCAGCAGTAGGAAAGTGCACATGGATGTGTTTCACTTCATAGCTGACTGAATCGGCATCAGAAATTGCCATAAATGAGCAGCAAGGCAGCTCCTGATGCACTTGCTGTATGTTCTCCAGCTTCCTTCTCACAGGCACTTGGCTGCCTCTCTACCAGCTGCTTCACAAGTTTAGTGAGATAGAAAGTTTAAAAACAAATAGTAAACCCTGTCACTGTGTCCAAGTTTTGCTTCCTATTCGCTGTTCTTGATCAACATCTCAATTGAATATTTCACCTGGGATTCAAACTCCAGAGCTGGCTGCCTGCTGAAGACGCAGTAATTACCAAGGGAGGTGTCTGTCAAGGGAACCTTTTAGAAATCAATGAGCAGCGCACACCTCCTCAGACTCACAAAAGAAACTGATTAGCTCTCTAATGTAGTAAGGGAGGTTTCCACAGTTCAATGCAAGAGACTTCCAAATATGAGTGAAGCTTTATCTTCAGGGACCTGGTGATATGATGCCAAGATTCACCAAGGCTCTGCTCCACCCTGGCATAAGCAGGGAGCAAGAAGTTTACCACTTCTCATGGGCCAGAGATCCAACCCCTGCTTGTACTTGTGGCTTTTCCCTATACTTCTAGTTGAAGTAAAGTAGGGCCTGTACTTCGATGTGTCTGAGTCCTGCTTACTGACTGCAGTCACCCTCTGTGATGGGTTGGGCAGCGTCTGATTCATTCTGCAAGGTGCTAATTGAGCTCTCCAGCAGTACACCATAGTGGGGCAGAGTTGTTTTTCAAAGAAAAGAGTATTTAAATAGATACCTCATTATATGGGAGAGTTTAATAGTTTGCAAAGTCTCTGCTCCATTAAGATCATATCTTACAGCCAGCCTGGCATATCTGCATGAATGTCAGTTTATACTATCTCAGTCTAAATATATGCTCATTTAATTTCATTTAATTAAAACCCAATAAAAGCTAGACAGATGTAATATAGTTAAAATAGCTACAGCATGGTGTGAGCCCAGTATTGCATATATAGAGTGTCCAACCTTCAATGAGTACATATAATATCATTATTCAGATATACTAAATATAGGTCATAAGGGTCAAAGCAGCTTCGGAGTCTGACTTAAAGAGTCGGTTGAGGGATGATTTCAGACTCCTAGTGTGGAATAAATAGTTAGAGGTTAAGAAGCAGCATGTTTGGGAAAGGTGCTCTCTTCTGACACTCACAGTTATGTGGGCTGGCGGTGCTCTGGGGCCTTCAGGTGGGTGTTTGAACTTGCATGCAGTCAGATCATGTGCCCAAGGGGGCTCTGAACATCAGTTTCTAGAGGTCTGTTCATCTTCTGTCAAGATACTGAAGAGTTTGTGGTTTAAAGACAACGAAGCTGTCATCCTAGGCTCTTTTAACCCCAGAGGACTGGTGTCTTTGTCAGGAGCAAATACACAATTTATAAATGTGCTGTGTATCCTACTGTCCCTCATTTACTAATTACATCTATATGTGTGTTCATGCATTTTTCTCATTAAACCTTCTGACAATTAGCATGAGTTAATACATTTAGAGGGCTTTTCCCCCTTTTCTCCTGAATACGTAGATCTTTCCTCCCAAGTAATGCTTAATTCTTTTTTAGGTCCAGCTCTTGGGTAGTTTTGTTAGTAGGTGTTGGGCTAATTGCTGTAGAGATGAGAACACAAATAAATACAAGTTTTCATCTCCATTATCACAGATCAAGGCAAAAGCAAGGTCTCTGACTCATGCTTGTTGTAGCCCTTGTTCATCTTGCTAGTACTTCCCACCTCTTGTGGAGAGGCTGCTTTTCTGCAAATGCAGTGACTCAGGACAACTCCTTGTTCTCCCCCAGGGTGCAAGTCATTGCCTCACAGTCGCTGACACCGGATCTAAGGCCAGCTTTGGGCTGGGAAGCTTCCCCAGCATGATAACTTGTTTAAAACCTGTTCCGCTGAACTGATTTAAAACTGTCCAGACATTGTAGTATCACAGGTGATGTGCATATGAGTTCTAGCAGCAAGGGTCAGTGTTACACCTCTAACCAGGTGTTAAAATCAGTTGATCATGTGGCAGAAACTCTCAATATAGATCAGATTGTGCTGGTGCTTCACAGTTCTTTTGTAAAGATTCTTGGATCGCAAGCTCCTGAAGACTTCAGAGCAACTCCGATTGTATTCATACTCTCAAAGCTCTTGAATTCTTCCAGTGAGTTTCATAGTTAAAGAATTCTCTTTCACCTTGCTCTTCAGAAAACTCAGGAACAAAATGTCAAATTGGAATAAATAACTGTTCTGAATGTTAACATACAGTTATCTTTGCCATGTAAGGAAACTTCAGAAATTCAGGGAGTATTGTCATCTTTCATCTAATAAAGAACTTGGTCTTAAAACAAGGATCGTTCTTTTCTAATCATCAATTAACTGAGTTACAGAACCGTGCCCTACACCCTAGTGTGGCTTTCAGGCAACTAACTGCAAGTGAAGTATTGGAGAGGGCTCTGCAGCTAATTTCAGTCACTCTGTGGAAAAGTGTAGGTGCCTCTAACAAAGAAGCAATAGGAGCCAGCTCACCACATCATCTTGCTGCATTTATGCTTCTCAGAGTTACCAGCAAGCATTTTCATTTTAGTCTTGATCCTATAGGTAGAAGCACTGCTTATTTGGAAACAAAAGGAATATCCAACATACACAGAACAAATTTGCAAAAAGAAGTGGTGCCTGTCCTAGTGAAATGGCAGTGCTGGCTATATCCTGCTTCACTGATAATAACCAGCAGTCAGTACTCGGTGGAAGACATTCAGTGCAGGCATCAAATGGGTATCAACTTGGGACAAGATGTTTAAGGATAGCCCAAAAGAATGAGGATTAGGGACTATTACCCAAAAGGGTGAGAAAATCCACATGAGGATGGGTCCTGTCTCAGAGAGGACTGACTGGGCAATGATCGAAATTTTGTGCCCTGGAAGAACCTGTACTGCACATCTGGGTCTTGCTGTGTGAGGCACACGCAGCAGTGATGGTCCACGCAGACTGCCTACTGCAATCTTTTCTGTAGTACTTTCATTTCTGAAAATAGTTTCCCCGAAAACTGTGTTAGGAAGTAGCCAACTCAGTGTTGCGCTGCCCTAGTGCCCAGTTGCAGCCAGCAAGAGCCTTGGCTTCTCTGTTTGATGTTGCTTTGGAGTGATTTTTTTGGTGGTTTAGGTTCCTACAAGAGAATGGTGTGTTGATAAGTTTGGGGTGAGTTTGTGTCAAGAGAGTGAAAGTCCCTTCTCCAACAGACCCTCTCCTCCACACTGGGAAATACTGAGGCACATAATCCCATGGGGTTTTCCAGTGTGTCATCCTATGTTTTGCCTTGCTTTGGGTGCCTGGCTGTGTGCTTTCGGTACACAGAGGATGTCAGGGTTGGCGTTCATTCCTGACTGAAGTGAATGTAGGGGATGTTATTCAGTGACTATTATCATGAAGGGGAAATAAACTCTCCTTCCTTGTAAGTGTTTCAAACCTTTCAAACACAAGGAATTGGGTTTGAAGTTTGATCTTGAGGTGCCCTTTAATAAAGCGGCCTGGTAATCACAGGGCACAGCTTGGCTTAATAACCATTCAAGTGATGGCACCTCCATCACTTGATGGGCTCTTTCATGTTGGCACGTTGTGGTCTTTGTGCTTTGATTTGGTCCCTTTGAGAGACACCCTAAAAGGACAACAGCCAGAGACGCATTGTCATATGATGTGAAGGGCAAATGGAAACTTTTATTCCTTCTGGATGAGGAAATTTGGGGTCCAACAGAAAAGCCTTGTGCACTCGCCGTAGTAGTGTCCTCTGAGTGAAGAGTGAATGTCTTAACTTTGCAAAGGTGAGAGAGACCCAGAACAAACACCGTGCTAAATACAGCAAGCCTGTGCTGCTCCCACAAGGGTTGGCTTACATTTAGAGGCCAGGAGGTTTGGGATTTAATGCAGGAAAAAATGAGCTGGTCACACTTAGGTTTTAGGGAATCTGCTTCAAGTATGCAGTTGCTCCTAGAGCTCTGTGTAGACAATTGTGTATTAGAGAAAGGGTTTAACCTCTACAGGGAGTAGATTTAAAGATTCGCTGCAAATCTTTTCAGTTCTAGGGCAGAACAACAAACCCTATTTCAGCCAGATGAGAGAGAAGGAAGTCCTGTCTCCTGCCCCGTAGGCTTGTGCTCAAAGTCATTGCACCATTCCCATGGGAAGTGACACACTGTGGTGATGCTTTTCTTAACTCTGAGAATTGTGGAAGGGGACAGGGGAAGAGGGGGGATGAGAGGAGGGAGGCCCTAGACCAAACAGAACAAAAATACCACTTGGCAAACTTTCCAAACAGGCTAAAAGAAATAACCCTGTCTTCCATGGCTGTGCTATTCCATGCGAGTATCTCTGGGTGTAACTGTTCTGTCTAGGGTAGCGGTAGTTACTAACATAGATAAATAAGCAGCAGATTTATTACTGCAAGAGAGAGATTACCCACAACTTCAGTCACTGCAAGATCTTTCCTGATGCTTCAGTCATCTGTGGATATAAAGTGTCAGAAAATGTAACCAGACATAAAGTTAAAATGGGTTAATGTCATCTTGGCAGAGGAAAATGCTAAAATGAGTAGTTTGAATTGCTGCTTTTGCTTAGAGAAAGGACTCTGCCTAAAGGAAGTGTAGTTACTGGGGAAAAAAAAGTATAAATATTGTAATTACTTTTTAAGAGGCAAGTTAAACATGCTTAAAATATGCCTTCTTTGTATTTACAGAAATTCTTTTCTGTCTTTCTTTCCCATTGGGTGATCATTGTTGTGGATAATGGAATGAGCTGTAAATCTGAGATACACGACACTCTTGTATGCATACTGGTATTTATTAATCAATACACTGAACATGATTTGGCACACTGTGTCCTGTTTAACCCTGTTTTTCTGTCTGTTTAAACTCCTCAGTTTTCTTTGGTAAGTGCTTGGTATTCAGATCCTACAAATCTGCATAAAACCAACACATACCATGGACTGCCTACAGATTTGATCTGCATGAATCTCTCCCTTATACTAACAGCCTTCATGTGTGCAAAATAAGACCAAGGGGACAAAAGTGGGAATTAAAAGGGTTCCCTGCCAATTTGCCAAGCTGGAGTATCTGCCCTTTAATCATGCTTCATTATTGATTGTACACTGAACTCAAGACACTGACCAGTGGATCCTCCACTTGCTAAACACACTGACCTCATAAAACAAACCCTGACAGATCACTGCAACAGGATAACTTAACCTCACTCCCAAAGAAGCCCTCCTTATAAGATACTCTTCATTGTAGCATGTAAAATTATCTCCAGTGCCTTATAAAGAGGGTAGGGATTCCTTTCTCCAGCTAACATCCAAATCAGGCAGGAACAGCAGAGGTCTGGCCAGCATGCCATTGTTACATTACCAGAAACTACCTCATTTCAAAATATTTCTGTATGGAAAGCTAATTCTGCATGACACCGTTTTTTTTTTTGCCGGAGGGAACCTGATGCAAGGGTTATGTGAATGCAGAGAATGGCTCAAAACTGATTTGTTACACTCTCCCCTTAGTTTAATTTCTTTAAGTGAGCAGATTTTGTCCCACTGGTCATTCTAACCTCAAAGCAAAACTGCACCTAGTGCCCGCAACCATGTGCTTTCCACCCCTCCTGCCCAGCACACTCACGGTCACACAGCCCCCAGGACACCCCCTCCTTGTTCTGTATGAGGAATGAAGGGGGCACTGCATCATCTTCCCAACGCTCCCTCCATCTCAACTGCTTGAACAGTGGTGTGGATGAATGCAAGTGGTGAGGCCAGCCAGCAATGCCACCTCAGCAGCTCTAGTTTGGCCCCGGTTCATAAGGGTGGTGGCTTTAATGGCAAGATGCAGGGTTGGATGCTGCAGTCCTGGAAGCAGTGAGCTTTACTAACCTCCTGAGAGTGTCACTCTGACTTTTATCGCACATCAGTTTCTTTTTGTTTATTCCTGTCGCGCTAATACAAATTCTAGCTTTAAAAAAAACTTTCTGCTTTTTAGTTATAATTTCCTTTCCTCTTTGTACTAATGCTTCTCTCTAATCTTATTTGCATTCAAATTACCTCACCAGGTGGTACACCGATCAGAGGTAAGAATGCTGAAATGTGCCTCCAGTTGTCACGTCACTCCATCTCCTGTCTGCCTTGTCCCTTCTCCTCTGGTGTTTCTCATCTCCAGCTTTTACTCTCAGCCCTAACTGCCAGCGCTCTCGCTCATTTGCACTCTCCCACTAGTGTGTTTTTTTTGATTGGTTTCTAGCGTGATTTCTTGTAGACTCATCCATTGCGATTTTGCACTGTTGAAAGGGGGTTATTCAACGGAAAGTTTGCAAACTGGAAAATGGGCCCTGGCCTTTCCGCCACAGGAGGGTTGACATCTCCTGCAGCTCCTGCAAGTCTCTGAACTTCCCACAGAGTTGTGGCCTCTAAGGTTTTGTGTCTAGGTGGTTTTAGATGGATTGCTTTGGTGTAAGTGTAAGGAGGTAACATTTTCACAAGAGAACAGTCACGTTCTTCACTGCTGCTGCTGCTGGTCATGAAACCCCAATCAGAGGGAGATAAATTCTTGAAAGTTTGAGCAAATCTGGCTCTGGAATAAGGAGCACATTTGTTTGCATTCGTCATGTTTGCCTTTCAAGTGTGCTGACCCTCTAACGTGGCAACAGAGTGGAAAGCCACTGCCCCAGACTCCCCTTTCTGAGCCAGTCATGCTGATGTTGCTTTGCAGTGCAAAGATTTGTTTTAAATAGATGAATAAGAAGTACATCTGGCTACTTTAAGCCTTCATTAATTAAACCCATCCTTGGTTTGACAGCCCAGTGTGCACAGTCCCGGGCTACTTTTCACAGCCTGTATGCACCAGTAATGACTTTCCAATTGGAGTGTTGTCTTTTCTAGCCTAAACACTCAAAGCTGTCTCTTTAGATTAACTTTAGCATGTTAATCAGTGTTACATGCTAAGGCCGTTCTGAATTCTCTTGTGATTTTGATTACCCCTGTTGACTGACCCCTGGATTTCTCGACGGAATGACTACCACCTACAAATCAACACGAGCTTGTTCGTGCAGTTTTCCCCCTTCTCTCCTTTCCTCCCCCTTTTCCCTGAATCACTGCTGGAAGTTAATAATCTGACTCTTTGGAACTGGTTCTGTTGCTGGGGGTTAATGTTTTCAGCTCCTGTTAAGTGATTTTAGAGTAAATGTGAATTGCCGTTTGATGCGTATTTTCATTAAGTTGCCTCTGTAGCAAATCTGGGTCAGGGAAAAAGACTGCAAACCTTATTTCGATATGAATGGGCTTATATATCTGTCATTCCTCCCTTTGGAACACTGGAGATTGACAGCTGTGATGTTACAAGCTCCTTAAACTATTTCTTCATCTCCTATTTCTACTGCAAATCCTAAAATGAAATGACAGATTGAATGCTAACTAGCCGAGTGCTCTGAGCTCCCAGCCATGCACGCTGAGTGTGCAGCCATCCCAGGACCTCCCTGCGCGCCCGCCCTAGCTGATGACATTAGTGACTCAGCACCAGAACCACGTGGATGCTCCATACGTCCTGCTTGGGAACTGAACGCATCTCTGTGAAAACAACCATCCATCTCATAAAACATAAGTTCCCCGCACCCCCACCCCTCCTTCCCACCCCTGTTTGAGTCCTGATGAGGTATTTTAAGAATGTTCTTGACATTATTTAAAATATGTGTCCTGTTTGAATGTCAAAGATGACATTTCTGTGAGAGCAAACTGAAGCCACGTGCTGCTCTCTGGCTTCTCCCAGAGGATTTCTGTCAGCCTCTAATGCCTTTTATTTAAAATGGAGGTCATTGAATTTCTAAAGATAACGACAGATTAGATGAAAGTGCTTTTATGATGGTGAGGTTGTGTCCATGTAGAAGTGACTGTTCTGCCATGTTCTATACCCAGCTGCACTCTTGTTCCTCATTAAGGTAAGTTTGATGCTTTGGAATCCATTAATTCGGTCTGAAAGGAAGGGTGAACTAATGACCCTTAACAAACACTTTTGGTAATAAAGTTGTGGGGGGAAGGGGTGGCTTTGGTTTGATTTAATTGTTGCTGTGACTGTGTTGCTAGGAGTTGTGTGTCTGGAGTACTTGAGAGGTTCGAGCATTACCCAGAGCAGCAGAGAACCCACTCACAGGGAGCAGTGTGTGGTTAGTGAGAGGATAGCCTGAGAAATTCTACCATGCACCCCTCCGGAGAGGATGAAATTTTTCTCTCTAAATGCCTCATTTGACCTTACCCTCATACACTTGGTCCTTTCTGTCCAAGACATCTCTGGCTTCCCTGAAATGGGAGGAGCTCCCATTTATAATTCAGAATCTCCATTTGCAGCTTCACTCTTTACCCCTCTGGGACTGCCCCAGGTAGTAATTTAATCTTGAAATCCCTATTTATTCATCAGGAGGACATGGAGCTGGCAGATGCCCACCAGGTTAGGCAATATCTAGTTTCTTAAGGTGACCCACAGACAGTATCAGCGAATCCATGTTTAAGAAAGTTCTGCCCCATTCTTGTTTTCAAAGTAGAATATAAGATGTTCATTTCCAGCATTTCTCTGGAGTTGAACTCACTCAAACTTTTTGAAACCTAGCTGCATTTTCCTGCCCTGGACTGTAAAAGAAAGCAGGGCACAGTTGTTTCTGGTGGGTGCTGGACTGAACAGACATTAGATTGGATACACATGAGGAGGTAAAGAAATACCATCATCTCAGGCATTATCCCTCTCCAGTCAGATTTATTTGTTACTTTTCTGTCACCACAGGAAATACCTGAGGTTCCTAAACATAAGAGTATTGCTTCCCTGCAGACGTCAGCGTAGCAGAGGTCTGTCTGAATTAACTTTAGATCAGCTCACTTGGGTGTCAGAAGCTGTCTGGGAAGCCAGGTAAACACCCGCACCAACTTCTGTATAGCTGCAGCTAAACCTTTTCCAGTCCCAAGCAAGCTGGTTTAAATATAGCTCCAGTATTTCGATGCTGTTCTGCGAGCTGGAGCATAAAGCTATCCAAAGAGATTAGAGAAAGCTCAAAGAATTTTGCTGTCTCTTTTTGAGCACGTGTTTGTACATTTGATTGCACTTTGTATATGATAGGATTTTTTTCATGTTTCTTGAGCTTTTCCAGTCAGAAAAAAAAAAAAGCAAAAGGAAAACAATTTAAAAATGAGAAGATAACGCTTGCAGGAGCAGACAGTGTCGGGGGGAGGTTGGTTGGGTGGGGTAGTGCCTGGAAATGTTTGTAATGCCATGTTTCTTACTGTCGGGATTCAGATTGACTCATGTCCCTTTAGAAGCACACAGGCATTACTGCGTATTTGACAGTGCTGTAGTTTTGCTTCTGATGCAGAGTCCCCCGAGATTTTCTGTACCTGCTGGTGAAAGATCAGAGCGTCCTGAAACTCCGCTAAGAGGAGATCTTGTGCTGCCGAGCACGTCGGGTCTCCTCTACTCCCTCTCTGACTGAGCCCGACTCGGTGGCAGCAGTTGGGAGCTATCAGGAGCTATCAGGAGAGTGATTCCTCCACAGCACTGCCATCCAGAACACGCCCTTGCATGCCCGTCACCAGCCTCTCAGGCATCATAACCGTAATGAACACTAACAATGAAAATATATTTGTAGTTATCTTGTTTTGCATAATTGGCAGTGATGATGGCTGGTAGAGGCTAGGTGCAATCCTCTGTGGCAGCTGGGAGATGCTGCTGTTATAAATTACAAAAAATAGTGAAGATGAGAAATGCTTATTTTCATTATTAGGGACTCTTGCATGGTTTTGGTGTCTTTCAGTTTTTCACAGCTCCCACAGCGAGTGTTGGTTATCTCAGGCAGCAGCCAGGGTGTCAGAGTCCAACTCGGTCATTGTCAGGGCTTCACCATGTCTCTTTCTCCACCATATTCATATTTACGGGTCCATGTTGGGTCTGGGCTTGCCTCTGGCCCTGCTCCCTGGATTTTATTAGGAAAATTCACTTTCTCTGTGAGGGAATTTTTTAGCAGAAGGGGGATTGGGACCCACACCTGAGCACTGGCTGAAAGGGTGGCCAAGAATACTGCTTCAGGAAAAGTCAGGTGGTGTTTCTGTGGAGGAAGCTGGTGGAAAGGAGGGGCTTGAGGTAGCCAGGTACTGTAGTGTGCAGGATGGGCAAAATTTCCTTCTTCCCTGGGAGGAATGGCCCTGGTCAGGTTGATTTATATCTGCATTGCACATCGTTTCCTTAAATGAGTGCTGTGACTGCAGACTGGTTCCTCTGACTTTTGGGTACTTACGGGAGCATTTCATTCCATGTCTAATTTTATAACCAGGGCAAAAGGTCAGTCCTCCTGCTCTGAACCAGAGGGACTGATGTTGTGAATACCCTGCTAGAGAAATGGAGCTGCTCCCACTGCTGGGGATGGAGCTTTGACCCAAACAGATAAAGAAGAGTGTCACCCAAAGAGCTGCTGTGTTTAGCTCAGTGCGGTGCTCTCTGGGAAAAAAGAGCACAAGCACTCGATGGGCTACGGAGCAGGATTTCAGAGAGATCAGTTTGTATGGCAGCTTGGAGCTTTTTACATTTGGCTTGTCACCTAGAGAAGAGAGTGACAAGCCCTCCGTGGCATAGCAGTACCCAGCACTGCCAAGAAGCAGCCCTTATCAGGATCTACCTTCCCCATGCTCTCTCTGTGCAGTACACTTTATAAATGCTTCTTTTAACCACTGTCACTGCAACTAATGATTCTGCCTGAGCACAAATATATTTGAATAGATAAGTATCTTGGAGAGCTGCTAACAGGGCTGCTATCTGTGCCTGAGTTTAAAGAGCAAAAGAAAAAGCTAGGAGAGGAGGGAAGGGACTGACAAGGAGAGATCATCACAAAGTAAAGAAGCTGTAAGGGATGCTTGTCAGTCAGCAGGGCCAGCTCCTGCCCTCAACTCCAGAAAGCTCTGCCTTGTCACCACCATTCTGCGCTGGAGAGCAGCCAGGGGTTTTTCTCAGGAACTGTCAGCTCCCTGGTAAGCTGAGATGTGTTATCGGGAACAGATCTGAGCTGCAAGCAAGATTGACAGGACATCACAGAATGGTGAGGAGTGGCTGCCCCTCTTTTGCTGGAGCCCTGCTGTGGTTCAGGGTGCCTAGGAGGCAGTGAAGGTCAAGTGGTGCTCAGCAGGGAAAAGTTTTGCTCTGATGCACGTGTACTACTGCAGAGCCCCACAAGCTCCCAAACAAGCGGTTTGCTGCTCCTCTCCATACCCATAGGCATGTCCTGATGGTAGATGGTCCTCATGTGTCCAGTGAAACCACGCTGTCTGATTCCACATCAGGACTCAGCCATGCAAACGAGAACAAGGCACTAGAGCACCGCAGGAGTCCGTATGAGAAGTCTGCAGTAACATCCCATGTGAACAAGCCCTTGGCAACTTGTGCAACATAAATCCCAAATTAAATACTAAAAGTAAATCGGCCTTCCTAGCCCTGGTTTGCAGAGGTGCAGAAGATTGTAAGATGAGATGTTGACAGGGCTAGGAATAGAAATCGGGTCCTTTTCACTTCTCAAGGCAAAGAATTCACTGCACTTTTGAGGATCTGGATGCAGCTTCAGTGAACATCAGGGAACAGAGCTACTCAGAACTCAGGCCTTTCTTTCCTGTAGCTCCTTATGTCCTGTCCAGCCTAGACTTGAACCCTCCAAGAGATGAAGCTGTTGTCTTTCTCTGGAATGACTACAATAGGGCCTGGAGCAATTTTATGCATCACAAGTTTTTCCCAAGGCTCAGATGCATTTGTGTCTGCAGGTTTCTGATCCCAGCAACATCTGAGCTTATCTTTATTCATGAATTTCTGTACCCTGAGATATCCGACACTTTTCTGTAACCATCACTTAGTTGTAGGTTATTCTTCAAGAAAACCCCTGTAGTACCACTGACTGCCGTCAGTTTACTATGATCCTTCCACTTTCTGCTGGCTGTCAGCTGTAACGTGGGATCTATATGTTTGTCTAATGATGATTTATTGCAGTAACTGTTTTCTTTCTGGTTCAGTTGAGAGGTTTACATTAACTCCCTTCTGCTTTCTGGGTTCTCTCTTGCTTCTGACGCACCATAGTTTGAATAGCTGTGCCAACCCAGAAAAAAAAGAGGATTCCTTGCCCAATGTCCATGAGCAGCTTGCAGGCAGTTGCTGACACATTACATGTTTATAGTATGATTCTTGAAATTGGTCTGTGTTGGCTGCAGAACTGGCAGGCAATAACAGCATGTAATCTGAAACTCCCCTCCGCCTTAATTCTCTTCATCCTGTTATGTTTTCCTCTTCTCTCTCCAGCGCTGATGTTGAGATCCCTAGACGTGAAAAATAGTTTGACTAACTGACGTTTAAGAGGTGTGGTGATCACAAGTATAAAGGGTATAAGTACCAGTGATATATATTCAGTGGCTGAAAGGGGCATATAAGAATGTATGTGTTCATGGCAGAACTGTCTTAAGGATTTTACTTTTTTCTAGGCAGACATCACTGCCTGTCACCTGAAGCTGGCTCAGCTTTCAGCCCAGCCAGCTGATGAGGGCTACAGGCTAGATCAGAGGTAGGGTCTTCCTTAGGGTGATGACATCCACTCTTTTGTGTTTGGTTTTTTTTAAGTTTGAGCATGTTTTGCAGCAAAGAGCTTTTCCCAGCCAAACTTGATGCAAGCACTAAGAATGAACTCTGCAGCACATGCATGCCCACAGAGTAATGAGCAGAAATTAAGAAGCTAAAAATAAATGGTGAGTTCCAGGAAAATCATCCTGACAGAGAGCATAACCAGGCTGTGGCATCAGTTCCTTGAGGAAGTGGGTGAAAGACCTATCACTTGGCCATGTCAAATGGGATTGGACAGAACACAAGTACATTTACAACAGGGAGCATTCCTGCCCTAGCCCCCAGGGATGCACAAGATAACCTAATAGGTCTTTTCCATTTCTAGATTCTCTGATGCTTTGTGTCTTGTCAATGCTGGGAAGCTTCGTCCTGCTCCACTGCCTGTCATGCTGCTGTCTGCTTGAAGATGTTTTCCCAGACAGCATGTAGAAATTCAGCATTCTCCCTGAATTAAGCAGCAGTGGTCTATAGGCTTTGGCCCGTGGGTGTCCAGAAAGTGCCATGGCTAGGGAAAGCTGGCAGGTCCTTTTGTTACTAGGTGGAAAGACTTTTGCAAACAAGCTTTCTCTGTCTAGCTGAAGCCTCATTTCCAGCACTAATGCAACAATAGGGAGGGCTCTGTACATCATTTTTATTATATGGCAGAACCTGGGGAAGTTCATTTTTCCCCATGACATATAGACTTATGCTACAGTCTCAATTTATCCTTCTAAATAATGTAGGTGGCAGCGGTTGATTCACATTAGTTTTTCTTCTGTTCTGATGATACGAAAAACTGAGTTTGACCTCTGCAGCTTGAACCAGCAAGAGGGGAGAAGGCAATTCACCAGCTATTCTCAGTGCCTCTCTCAGTGGTCGTTTTGAACCGTGGCAGGCAGAAATGAGTTCAAATCCTTAAAAGCAAAGGGGTTAATGTTTTCTTTTAGTTCAGTATATGGTTTGTGAGCAGAGTTCCCTTACAGGCAATCCTAACCAGCAGAATCTGAGCACTTGGAGGAACTTTAAGAATTATTCCCACGTTGCTTGGGCACTAGCCGCTTCAGTGTCTGGGCAATGGCCATTTGCTCCTGCAGTGCCAGCTTGCTGTCATACACACCCCGCATCTATCTTTCTTTGCATCTCCGTCTGTTAGTCTGCATATGGGGCCTGGTTAGAGCAGTTTAGGTGTGACCAATTTTGCAGTCATCTGTGCTAGGCAAGAAGCTGTAGAAAAGACCAGCCTCCCAGGCCAAGTGGTGCTGGGCACTGGTGGAATAATCTGAGCAGATGAGAAAAAACCACATTAGGCCAGCACTCACTTCCACATCATGAGTACCCTGTGTAAATTGCTACTCTGTGTGCTCAGACAATTACTGCGGTTATTTACATGCACCCCTCACGCATCTGACACTTTGGGGGTGGGATCAGATCATGTCCCAAGGAACCTGCAGTCTGGGCTAAGCAACTATTCCTGACCCAAAGCTGGAGGAGCAGACACTGCTGGAACAAAGCGAGGGTGCCTTTCACATGCGTGCGGTGTGGCAAAATGCCTGTATTGCATTGATGTATATCTTTGATGTGTCAGACTGAGTTTCTAATCTTTTTTTGTCACATATCATGAAATCTGAAAGAACAAGGAGATCACTGACATGGAGGAAGCTGACGAAAAGCGAAGTGTTTTCTCAGAAGGGGATGTCTATTGGAAGGAGGGGTGGTGAGGTGGGAGACGTGGGACTCTGCCAGTTTCTGCAGGAAGGTCGCAATTTGTTGAGCATTTGCTAGGCTTTGTATGCATCAGATAAGAAACAAACAGCTACAGTTAGTGTGCTTTGTGCTTGGCTGTTTTGATTAAAAGCTTATTAAACGTCCTTTTATTCAACAGGAGTTCCATACAAAGCTGTAATTAATATGTGTGTATGTGTATGGTTTTTTCCTTTATTGAAGCAATGAGTATAAGTGGTTGGGGTGGTTCGTAAATGGTTCCCTGTACATTAAAAAAATAACAATAATCTATTTCACAAGCTTCTAACAGCAGACTGGGTACCTTTTGGCTGCATGCTGGTACCCTGTGGGTCCAGGGAACATCACAATATACTTATCCAGGAAGATATAAAAGCATGAGACATGGCCTTCCTTTTCTGAGGCTGGCTGTTCAGTTACCAGATTTGCCATAACCTGAATTGTCTCTGTCCTCTTGTTTGTATACAGGAGCTCTACAAATAGAGAACAGTGAGGAGTCAGACCAAGGCAAATACGAATGTGTTGCAACCAACAGCGCAGGAACCCGCTACTCTGCCCCAGCTAACCTTTACGTTCGAGGTAAGAGCAGCTTCCACCCAAGTAGGTCACTCTCCTCCTGCCCAAAAGGCTCCATGGCTTTCAGTGAAGGAGTATGTTACCTGTCTTAGTGCCTTGATCACACTTTGTGGATTGTGTGATGTGGCCTTTGCTCAAAAAACAGCGAGTTGAGTTCAATATGTCTTTGATCCACATCGGGTTTGACTCACGTTTCTGGAAAACTGTTTTTACTGTTTGTATGGTGTTACATAAAGTGCTGAAATATGGGCAGAATTGGAATTCCTTTCGTCCTTGAACTCCTTAACTTTGTGTCATAGCTATTTGAACTGGGATCGAGGGGTGCTTAATCCTTTTAGTATAAACTAACCTTTGGCTGGAGGAGTGTAAAACTGGTCATGTGCTGATGAGCCAGAGGTGCTCAGCTATAGGTGAGCTGATACTTAGGCCTCTGCTTTGGAATGTGTATGTTTAAAAACCAAACAGGTTTTTGGAGTTGTCCTGATCTCTCTTATATGCATCGATGATTGAGCCTCTGAGTATTAATGGCTCATACTGGGAACCTGCTGGAAATTAGCTGCAATTCATGTAAAGTGATTTTTCTAATGGTTATGCTATGTTGCCAATTTAAAACTGTTTTCAACATACCAGAATTAACTAGGTTTTACATTAGGACGGTATCCTGCCTACATTTCTCTACATTAAAGGTGTTTGACTTAGGTTGGAAAGAAGCAAGCGCTAAATTCCCTGTACACTTTCTGTTAATTTTGACAAGGCAAAAAAACGTGCTTCTTCATATGAAACTCTGTATAACCAGAGCCAGTGGTCAGGAGCCCCTGGGAAACTTAGTTACAGGTTTTCCCAACAAAAGAAAGAAAGTTCATGTGCTGGTACAACCCATTGTTTGTGAGGAAGTTAGAACCAGATTTTATTTCCACATAGTAAATCAGCTGTGTAATAATTAAATCTCATCTTCATTTCTTCCTTCCTCTGTTTTGAAGAAAGAAAATACAATCTTAAAGCTGTATATGCATTGGTTAATATGGAAAGAGGACATGAGAATTTTGAGTCTTCACACACTATGTGTTTGTTGCTAGGGGTGGCTTCTGTCATTGTTTTCTTTGCTTATTCTGGGGGACTGTTTTTTTATTTTGCAGCATAATTTGGATTATAAGAGTCTTTGGAAGACTGAAGTACCCAATTAAGCATATTCAGAAGATGAAGCTGTATCTATGCAGTGGAATCACTCATTTCACTCTCACAGTGTACATATGGATGATTTTAAACTCCCTGTATTCTTGCAAGTTCATTTTTCAGGCAAGCTGTACTAAAACACATCCCAGATTGTCACTTTGCACTTTGAGGGAAGGGATCCTAGTTACCAGGTTGGCTGTTGTTGCATAGGTTTGTGTGGTTACCCGGCCATTTTGCTGCAGTATTTGGGATGCTTTCGCTTCCTGTGACATGCTCAGACTCTCAATGTTCTGTTTCCAATAGAGCTGTAACTGAAAAAAGGCACAGGAGCTTCAAGAGGTAGAAAAACCTTCTCTTAACAACTTTCTGATTTCTTACTAATGAACATTCTTTATTTAGCAAGTGAATCCTGTAGGACTGAGGAATGTACTGAATTTTGCATTTGGCTTGCTGCTCAGCAAGGTTTGTCCATCCTGTTTGGGCTAGGCATGGGCCATGGATAGTCTACACATGTGAGATGATCCTGACGTTCACCGAAGAAAGCATGTTCTTAGACATATGCTTTACTGTTAACTATCATTTTCTTACACATAAATTTTTGGAACAAGCCTTTTTATTGCACATAATCTTTACAATGTCAGTCTCTAGCCTGTGTGATCCTGATAAAGCTCTGCTGTATATTTAAGACAGGATACCCCATAAATTATTTTCAGATAAAATTCACTGTGCGTACTAGGTCCTAGATGGTATTTGGGCTTACATTTTCTGATAGCAAATGTTCTACAAAAAATTATAATGTTGTTATTCTTCAACAAGGAAGGAAAAAAAATGAAAGTGTCTTTCTGAGGTCTAGGGTGCAGAATAAAAGAATCCCTTTTTTTATTCTTGTGATAATCCTACAGGGTTGTCATTAGATGGATCAGTGACTTCCAGTAGGGTCCTCAGAAAGTACCTGCATCTTTTACTAGAGAAGACATTAATTAATGCTGGAGATTGTGTCGGCTGCACTGCCACTGCATGGTGGTTTCATAATGATTGCCATCATTGTATTGAATACCCAAGAAGTTGACCATTTTCTCGGAAAGCACAGCTGAGCAGCACTGCTGATTTCCACCCTGTGTAGTTCTCAGTACTGCTTGTGCCTGCTCTTATTTACAGCCTACTGGGTTTTTTTAATAGTTCAAATGTTTGTTTGTCTCTTGACTCTTGGGATTTATGGTTTTGATCATGTCCTCCCCTTTTCTAGCCTCCCAGGTAATCCTTTATGAGTGTGCTGTGTTAGAAAGCACAGGCTCATTAGCATCTTTATCATACTTTTCATGCTAACAAAGGAAGATACTGGGTGCTGAGAAGAAGTATCCAGGCGCTGCTCAGGGCTTCCTATATCAATGAAAGAACAGGAGGAGGAAAGAGCAGGCTACACCAGTGTCTTGTCTCTCTGAATTCTTTAGAGCCAGCACTTCTGCACAGATGGACTTCATTAAAAGTTAAAACATTTCCACACCAGGGATTTGTAAAGGAAAATGGATGCATTTTCCTTGAAGCTATTATTTTCATCTTACTAAGCGTGCTGGAAAGCAACCTTCATAAGCCTTCTGCTTCTAGACTGACAGGTCTATCTGTCCGCTGCTGCAGAGTCAGGATGGGGCTGGGGACCAGTGCTGGGAGCTGACTGCCTCCTGCTGCTGCTCTTCAGCCCTCCGTGTATGTAGCATTGCAGAAAACATCCCAGACCATCAGAGGAGCAAGAGCAGAGGGAAAGCAAGAGCAGGGAGCATGCCTGAGCAAGGTGGCTGGCTGGGGCATAGCAAGGACTTGGAAGGGGGCACAGTGGCATATTCCTGTCCTGCCCTTTCAGCATAAGCACGCTTGCCATGCTGGCCTGGATGTTTATCGTTACCACCATGAAGGAACGCTCATCTATTTGTGGTCCATGGTTACATGTGCCACAGTGCATCGTAACAGTGATTAGATTTGGGACTTGATGGTGCTGCAGGGAGAAGGGAAGGGAATAGAAACATGTGGAAGATGCGACTCCTCTAATCCAGAGAGCTTACTGTCTAATTTAGCAGCAGAAATCCAAGATGTTGATTCAAGGCATATAAGAAATTGATTTAAGAGTAGAAGGCAGATATGACCTAGTGTGGGGAAAAAAAGGTGGTGTCATTTCATCATGCTCACTGGGAGTATAGTATAATTGCACTGATTCACCTGCGGTATTGGGTTTTTATGAACACATTTCACTCTTCATTTGCCTACAGCTTTCAGACATATCTGCACGAAGAGGAGCATTTTCAGCCAGAAGTCTTGTCCTATGAAATGCCTGTGAAGGCAGTGGCCTGTGTGGTGCTCCCCTCAATGGACACACTGTTATTTAGCACTTTACCCTGTATGAAAGTTTTTTTCTGCCCTTCTCTTTACACATGGCATTATTTTTTTTTCCTGCTTCAGTGAAGCAGATGAGCAAGGAAGACTGTATAAATAGAGTATCCTTATTAATACACTGTGGAGTTCACTAGGTATGTTCCCCAGTGCTGCTTACAGCAATGAGCAATGCAGATTCTATTAGAATAGTACTTAACTGGAGCATTGACTGCATACTTCCCAGCAAATGAGAAATCTCCTGCCCAGTTTTCACTTAAGTGCTGCTTTTCAGGCCTGTAAGGCACAGTCCAGTGGGGTGAGTGCAGCAGGTTCCCTGGCCCAAAATGCTACACGTACTGTAGAGAAGCAGCTCACAGCTGGTTTTAAAGAAAGACTATTTAAAACTGAATTGTCTCCTCCGTCTCCAAATTGCAAACTAGTAAATCAGGATGCAGTTGATAGAAATGGTATTACTGCAAGAATCTGTGGTTTCTTGATCTGCTTTTTGAAAGGTTGGGCTAGTATTTCATTTTGCAGCAGGGAAATTTGCTTGGAGTCTGAAGTTTTATTTGCCAAGTTTCACTAAGGAGGCATCACCCACAATGAAATTAGGATTGTGGCTTTGACCCCTAGCAGTGATTCTCTGCCTCCACAGGGTTTTACACTTGGGGACTTGGTGGTAGCTTAGGCTCAGTCACAGAGGGAGCTCACCAAAATGTCTGTTTGCGACTGTGTGGTGCTTATTGCAGTAGGGGCCTTGTGTAAATAATAATTCTGAATGACTGACGTGGGCCTGGAGCAACAAGACTTGAAGCCTTTAAAAAGAACATTTTCTGCTTATGTAATATTAAAACAGCTAAAATAGCAGCAGCAGTCAAAGCTCAAGGCTATTGCCAGAAGAGTAAAAGCTGAGGACGGTGGTCAAACAGTCAGCTACCCAAACTGGGGATGTCTGAAAAATGGCTAAATAACAGGGAATACATTTTTTTACAACCTAGCTATATGCAACTTCAGGCAACGCGCTCCATTAAACCTGCCTCTTGTCAGGGTTGATGGGGGTGACATTACTTGACCAGAGAGGGGCACTGCCAGTGCTTGAGGGCCTGGCAGCCGTCACAGACAAGCAAAGACTGGAGAGAGTTGTGAGGTAGATGCCTGGATGACAGGAAACACAAACAGGCAGTTGAATCAGGCTGGATGACCCAAACTGCTGCTTCGGACAGATGTCTGCCCTGGACCATATGAAGAAGCAAAATCAGACCACAGGGTAACTACCCCTCAGCAGCTGGTATATGGCTGAGGAGGACTACGGGTCTGACGGGCCATGATCTCCACGTGTACACTCTGGGCACTGCTGACCTCAAGATAATGCTGCAATACAGCAATTCAACAGAGAGCAATGACCCTTCAATGAAGAAAGTACACTCCTTTTTATGGGATTTTAGTATTTTTAACTTCATTTCCTCTGCCCCCAGGTGCTGCTCCATGTTGAAGCTACTGCTGTAGCCAAAGCCAGAGCAGATGCAGTTTGAGCAGATGCACCTTGGCTAGTTGTAAGCAGGCTCAGGGTGAGCGCAGCTGGCAGCGTAGCCGGAGCTGTGCAGCACTCAGCACCAGCAGACATTTGCTGCTCAGTCAGCACTGTGGTTCTTGCTGCTGTGACTGTATGTATCCTCATACTGGAGCTGACTGGTTTCAGAGCCAGAGAGGCAAGGAGAGGCTTCTGCCAAGTTTTCTCTTCCCCATATATGAGTATGAATATTTTTGTCATGTTTTCTCCTGGGGTGAAGTGTGTTCACCGTCAGTGTTTCTATGAGCATTTTGCTATGCCGTAATGATTATAATGATCACAGTTTAATAAATAATAATTCTTTGTCCTGCTAGCACATTTCAACTAAAGATTTCAGTGTGCTTTATAGAACTCAGCTAAATAAGCTTAACAGTTTTATTCCTTCAAAGTCCTTTGGCGGTTAAAAGTGCAGTGCGAGGCTCAAGTCTGATTATTTGTAAAATGACCTTTATGGAAAATAGAAGGAGAGTGGCTGGTGGCTCAGTGCATAATAATACAACACAGAAATGGACTTTGAAACCTATTTCCCTCTCCTCCCCACATGACCTGCACAGACGTCTGTGGAATAATTAGGCCTGCATATCTGTGTGGATGAAACGTCTGTTCCCTCCCCTTCCATATCCACTTGCACAAAGGGTTAGCATATCCACCTCTGGTGCTCTGATGTTTTCTGCTTTTAATTGAATTCATGCATGCATGTGTGTGCACTGTGAATGGGAAAGGATGGTTGGGTGCCCTGAGCATCCTGTCTGTCTCTCTAGGATGGAATATACTCGTCACTGTGGCATGAGAACATTGTTCATTGCATATAATGGGAGGTTGTCTTACTCTCATGTAATCTGGCGTAAAAAAGACAATCTGTCCTTTTGTTTCTCTATACCTCTAAAAGCTGTAAAGGATAAAATTTGATTTGTGTGGAGTCCTTGAGACACAAGATGTGCTTTTGGAGATAAGCAGGAACAGGTTCATCCCCATCTGGGTTTCTGTTAACCTCTCTGTCTTTTGGATTCCAAAGTGCCCAGGTTTGTCTTCATATTAATATCTTGCATAGCACCAGAGGGTTTTCAGCACAGGACAGATGCTGGCAGCTCCCAGCAGAATTGCAGAGCCAATTGGGATAATGAAGTTTCTTGTTGCTTTCAGGAAAGTATTAGCTTCCCACTCCAGAAAGCTTTAGAAATGTGTTCCTTTGTTTGAGCTTGTGATCTAAACTCTCAGACCTGTGCATTCGTATCTTGGCCACAGCCCCCTGCCTTGTTTCAGGGAGCTAATGCCCAAGAATACACAAAAGCAGAACCTCCCATAAGCCCAAATTCATTCTTTCTGCAACAAGCTGCTGTGGTTAGAGTATTGCTGCTGCTGCATAAGATGAGCATGTCTGTGGCAGGGTAAAAGCCAAATTCAGTCGGCATGGGAATTTCTGCCTGCAGAGCACTGGAGCTATCTGACAGTCAGGGCTGGCAGACACGTCTCTGAAACAGCCTCGCTCTTTGCTGTTTCGCTGTTTCAACTTGGATCTCAAAAAGAGCCCCATTTTTACCTTCTGGAGTTTGTTATCCTCTGGTGGCATTTCTGCTGTGACCTGACTTGCTCTGTTTTGCACAGACTGGCATGTGTAAATTAGCTGCTAGGCAGCTCGTGTTTGTGGGAACATGGTAGTGTGCCTAGTGAGCTGTGGTATTCTTTCTGCACAGGGGATGTTCTGGGTAACCCCAGCCTAAAATCCTGTGTCCCTACTTGGGAGGGGGCAGACATTATTTACTGTCACTGCTCAGTCATTTGTTTTGTAAAAAAACTGAAAAACTGTTGGTAAAAACATGCTTCTTAGCTTAGGAGTGACATGGATAGAGAACTGGAGATAAGGGAGCGTGTAAATGGGATCTATAAGGAGATGAAACTTTCAATTTATCAGGTTTATCTCAGATAAAGCAGCAGCTGTTTAAGTATTAACTAAAAGGAAAGGAGAGAGAACTTTCTGCCCAGGTGTTCCCTGTTGCCTTATAGCTGTTCTGAAATAGCCTGCTACTGGTTTTTATTTCCCATAAGCCACTAATATAATAAGAGATTAAGAGATAATCCAGCAATTAGTGACAAATAGCAGGCCCCAAACTTGTTCCTGTTTGACAGACCAGAAAGTAATCTGTTTGAATTAGCGTGTTTCACATGTGTCTCCTCACCTTTCCAACTCTAATCTGAAGTGTCAACACGTGGGGAAAGCCACCGCCAGAGCCTGCTCCTGTTCATGCACACTTGATGCAGTGCAATCCCTGGCAGGTTCCTGAAAACAAAGCTCCTGGCTGTCCCCCAGCTGCAGCAGCACCCCTCACCTCACCCCCGGGCAGGCCCAGTGGCACCACAGCGAATCCCCCTGCTATGGCTGGGGTCCATCAGCTCTTCCCAAGGGCAGGGGGAGGCTCTGCAGCTTCTGCAATTCTGCAGCAGGGATGCGTGTTCCCGTAGCCGTTTCAGCATCATCCCCCAGTCATACACCCTTCACCAGCCTCTTGCTGTTCAGTCACACAGTCCCAGCGGGTGCAGCAGGTTGGTCCATGCTTGCAGCACTTGGAGTTTGTGTTGCCCTGTTAGTTCTGCTTTCCAGAAATGCAGCCATCCACGGGTACGCCTGCTTTGACAGAAGCACTGTCCTTCCTGGGCAAGGGCAGGAAACAAGTCCTCCCTGTTGGGAAGAGCTGAGCAGAAGGCAGAAGCCCCTTGCTGTCTGCTGAGGCCATGCAGATGTGATACACTCCATTAGATTAGGAAATAAAGTGGTGGCTTGGGAGCAGCAATAAAGAGGTTCCCTCCCATCACAGAGTCTCACAGGATTAAATGAGCCTTATGTTCATGTTTTGTGGACGAAGATGTTAATTCCAGTGTCTGAAGCAGGACAGAGGAAACCTGGGCCTTAAGCTGGGACTGTTTGTTTTGGGGATGTCTGGGCGGTGATCCTCACTGGATGTGGCCCTTGCTTATGGGCCAGTTAAGCTCCAAGTTGGCTGGTTCTGGTCCCCTGGTATCAGTTCAATTGAAGAAATGTAAACAACTGTTTGGCTGTTCTCCTGCAAGCTCCATTACACTTCGTAGGCCACTGTAGTAGCTGTTATTGGCAGTTTGTTGCCTGGTTTGTACCATGTCAGTGTTGGTTAAAATCCTGTCCTCTAATTGCTGGGAATGGCTGACTGTACTGTTGCACTGTATAATGCCATGTACTGTTGTCTAATTTGCAGTGTTTCTGCTGGAAAGCAAATTCCTCCCCCCACCTTCTCCTTCCCCCATCAAAAATGTGACTCATAAGCAGTCTTTAACTATCAAATCCACTTCTGTATCCTCTAAGCGAGGGTTCCATTACAGCTGATACGCCACAAATCTGTAGCTGGAGTGAGGTCACTCCTGCTAGAGAAATAAGATCTCCTTTGTCTATAAGGAAAATGCAACTAACCTTCTACTGTCTCTCCCGCAGGAACAAAAACTGGGACCTGCTCAATTCTCTCTGGGTGTTTTTGTCCTTCTGATTTCTTGTCCAGCTCTCACTCACAGCACAGTGTATCAATAAGGCTCTCCCGAAACTGAGCCCAGCTGAGACTGCGCATGTCTGTCACTTGCCTAATACCTCTCTGCTGCATTTAGCTCTTTGTTTGGAGAGGGAGAACAGCTCTTCATGGTAGAAGATTTTCCATTCACCACTTGGAACATTTCTCTCATACTTGATAAAATTTGGATCTATGTATGTGCTTTTCCCAGTGTGTGCTCAATGGGTTTAAAGTGCCTATGCCATCATCTTTATAGCTGGAGTGGGTGTGTGGGAGCACATCAGTCTGTGTGGTGGCTGGAGTCCTTTGCTCTGTGTGTGAGTGTTTTGCATGTGTAAACGTGTCTGTGCTTCCAGCATCTGGCCCAGCGCAGGGCCGCCCCCAGAGCACCCTCCATGTGAGTATGTGTGGGACGTGCGGTCCCCTCCGCGCTGCCTGGAGGAGCGGCAAGCGGGTCAGGAGGCGAAGGGGCCGGCCGGGGCCAGAGCAGTGCGAGTGCAGCGCACTCCTGTCCGTGACATGGAGTGGTGTGTGTGCACGGTGGGAAGACATGGCTGACCTCTGTAGTCTTGTCTTGTCGTTTCAGTGGTGTGCGGACAGATGAAGCTTGGCCTGTTTTTACTCTCTGTGTTTTTCCTTGTCTTTTTTTATTCCCTCCTCATCTTCATCGCACTCTGCCATCAAACAAAACAAACTTTCATCTCTCAGATCAGCGAGAAGGTTGGTCCTTTTCACTTCTTATCCATCTACAGTACGCCACGTCAGATGGGACTTTTCCAGTAGGGAGAGGAGAGCCATCCCCAAAGGGGGAGGAGGCCCTACAGACTCTGGCTCCCTTCCAGGCACGGCCACAGTGTGCCTGATGAAATCTGCTTACTGTTTGCTGTGACTCTGGTGATGGCATTGATACTTTGCTTGCATGCCTTTGTTGCTTGAGATTTAAAATGCACAAAATATATTTTGCATGCAAATACAAGTCAGGGTGGTTTTCTTCAAAGGTAGGGTGGGAAGAAGTGCATGCTACTGTATGTGGGGTCCCTCTCTAACCCATTACCTGTGCTAGATGCCGGCGTAATACCTCTAAACTGCTGCTGTTTTCTGGCCAGAGATCAAGAGCAGTCTTTGGTAGCAGAGGTCAGAATGATCTCCAGTCTCCTCACGAGCTGCTAGGGAGAGCAGCTTCCTCAGTTTCTCCTGTAGCTTTAAAAATTTAAAAATTAACTTTTCTAGAGGCAAAAAGCTTACTTTTGATCTCAGCTGGAGAAGGACCAGCATGCTGCCCTCCCTTGCCATAGGGCAGCAGGCTGAGAGATGCGAGGGCCTCGTGCTGAGGCAGCTTCCCTGCTCCTTGGCAGTCCCTGCTCTGGGGGATGGTCAGCTCTCCGTGCTTGGACGAGGGCCTTTTGCATGAGCAGGTCTGCCTCTCCTTTCTTCCTTGGGGCTGGGTCTTTTCTCTTGCTGGCAGGAGAGCAGGGAGCTCTGGCAGGGGCCTCAGCCTTACATGGCATGGCTCAGGGAGGCCCATGGCGACGTGCTCAGGAGCTCATAGACACTCAGCAAAACCTGATCTGTCCCGCTGCCCTCAGAGCGCCAGAGGTGAATAAAGGACAATAGTGAAAGGCAACTCCAGCTTTTAAATTGAATCTAGCTCCAGAACTAGCTTGAGGCACTCATAATTTCATGCTGAGGAAGGCTGGTGGTTTTGGCAGGCATCCTAAGCTGGTTTCCAGAGATGACTTCTTCACCATACAGGTACCATGCGGTCCGTCTCTCCACACACACTGAAGGAGAAGGATGCTTGCAGTGGCTCTCTAGCCCAGCACTGCTCCTGGGTGGTACGGAGAAGAGACCCTGGCTCCTCTTGCACATAGCATCAGGCAGCTGCATGAGCTGATCTTCTAATCATCACTGGAACAAGTTTTAACAAGTTGTCATAGTAGTTGTTCCAGTACACTGACTTCACTCCCGTTTCTGTCCCTGGAACGTGCTCTCATTTAGATCGTACTGAGGCACAGGGCCCTTGTTTACCTTCTAAAACAGATCTAAAAATAGATTTCGTAGAGGATGAAATTACCTGAGCCCAAGACAATGGTGAAAAATGAGAACGAGGAAGAAAAGAGAAGAAATTGAAGCCAAGGCCCAAAGCCTCCCAGATTTCAGTGAATTTGGAGCACCGCTGTGATGGCTCAGGCACCTCTGGAGAATAAACCTTTGACAAGGCACTTAAACGTTTTAGCCGCATGGTTTAGCTGAGGGGAGGCAGCTGAGAATGGATATAAGCCAGCGGGAGCAGATAATTTCTCATTCTTTGTGTCGACCCCTCCTTCCCACCCCACCAAAAATACCCACGTACGCAAATATTTAATGTGAAGCCAGAAATTAGTTTCTAAATATTCCATTGGGATTTGCCATGCTTATAATTTGTTTGGCACTGATAATTACATCTTACATTTTTCCAGCTTTACTTAAAACTGCGTACTGCTAAACCATGCATTTAATTATTGCACTGTGACTGCTACAAGGTTGTTTATTAACGAGTATTTTATCTTGATACAGTGGATCTTTTCTCTTATTCCCCTCCTTAATGTTGTGTTATTTTCATCAGAGAAATTTCAGAGAGTGAATGCAAATTGCATAGCTCCACAATCTTGCTCTCCCTTACTTTGCTATTAGTATGTCAGTATGCTGAATGCTGATGTGTCTCCAGTGCTGCACCACTGTAATGATATATCCTCTTTTATATGTGGTTGTCAGCGCAAATAATTAGACCTAAAAGTTATAGCTGAAATATAATCCAAAAATGGCAAGGCCCTGTTTTGGAAATTGTCTATAAAATGTCAGCATTCAGGGATGCATTGGGAGCATAAATAGTACAGCATTGTTTGAGCACAAGATTAGACTGTAAATGCATTTTTTTCTGGTTCCAATTTTTTCTCTCCTGCTGTTGATTCTGTCAATAGATTGTGAGACTCCAGCAACTGCCTTTCCATTTGAAGTCCTTCCTTAAAATGATAGCACTAGGGAAAGATGAAAGGTGTCTACAGATGAGTAAACCATGCAGACTGATGATGATGTTTGAGGATATCTCCTAAATACACTCATTCCTGACTCTGAGGAGGTGGTTCCTGAGGAAGGCGGGATTTTGGGGCAGGGTAGCAGTGTGGCAAAGGCAAGAGCACACCTGCGCACCAAGAATTATCCAATTTGCCTGGCTGGAGCAATGAAATTAGGCAGTCTCACCTTCTCAAAGATGTGCCCCTGCATCACACTCTACTGCTCATCCCAGCTGGGAAGTCAGAGCAGAGCCCTCCGAGCTCGCCTTTGCTGGGCTAGGGGCTGGGGAAGAGCAGCCCAGGCAGTATTGGTCCTCCTTCAGAGCAAACAGGGCTTCAGACTGCTGCTCCTTTGTGCAGAGGAAGAGCAAAGGGAAGGATGTCGGGACATGGTGCGGGACCAGAGCAGATGAGATTGCCTTGGAGAGGAGCAGAGAAGTGTGAAGCACAGGCACATCTCCATCACCATGGGGCAGCACCCAGTGACCCTGCGATAGGGGTGCCAGGAAGGGGGAAGATGAAGCCCAGAGTTCGATGCCGGGTAGGCGTGGCAGGAAGGAAACCTAGAAGCAAGAGTAGGCAAGTGGAGGTCCCTGTATCTCTGCAAGCTAGAGAGAGGGGTGTTAGTGCTGTCATTTGCTCAGCTGTACTGTGGCTGACACAGCCAGTGGGGAGAAGCAATTTGGATTCCCCTTCCCTAGCAGCACTACACAGTGGGGGTCCCTGGTTCTCCAAGGGGATAACATCACCCTCAGAGGCAACCTGAGACATTAGGAAACAGCCTCTCCCGTAGTGAAAGGAGCCGGGCAATCAATTCATGCTCTTTGCTCTCAAGGCAAGGAATGTGCATGTTAATGCATGCTGAATTATTAACATTTCTCAATCTCAACCTTTGTAGCTGTTGTATTGCCTGCTCCCCTCCTTCCTCCCCACAGTTCCCCCAGTGAGTGGGAAACCAGTCTCCGTGCTGTCCTTTCTCCCTGTCCTGTGGGATCCAGGGCACGGGCTCAGGTTGTGCTGCACTGCTCACCAGTCTGGGGTTTCACTTCACTTCCCAGGAAACAGTCACTACAGGCAGGCATGCTGAATAGTGGAGCAGCACAGAGCCCTTACGATGCCTGTTCTTGGGATGAATGACAATGAATCTCATTTTTGACAGTCTGCTGGTTTCACTAAACCTCTGAATTATACTATTGTCCATTGAAATCATTTTAATATTCACAGCAATTTTCCCTGTGCTGTTCTTGCAAAACCTCCAAACCACCTTCTCTGATCTTTATCCAAAAAGAAGATTAAAAAAAAAAATTGCAAATTCTTGTCAAGAAAATTGTAATAAAAAGGGAAATTTCATTGCTGCAATAAATGAAGAACAACAAAATTTTCTGGAGCACTTAAGGTAGCATCATGGGCTGTGCCTAGCCCATGTGATTTGACTTGTAAATTGGACAGAAATTCTAAGAATGCTTCTTTTTAAGGAGTTACACTGATTTAAATTATTACCAGACTCTCATGCTAGGAAAGCAAGCGACTTAAATCATTGACTTGAGCCTGAGGAATGTGTTGATGGTGCTCTGCAAGCTGCTGTGAGAGCTCTGCCAGCTCTCACTAATGCTAACTGACAGCATCTCCCCTTCTCCCTCTGTACTGACTGGGACAAGAAGCTGCCAATTATCCCCCAAGAGGATGGGAGGCTGATGGAGCCCATCCCTTCCATTGCATACACTCCTGCCAGAGTGTTGTGCAGGCCAGATCTCTCACCAAAGGCATTGCCCTGACCCCCTCCTGCCTCCCACATTGAGAGCTGACCCCTACACATGGCATCCGTTTTTAGCAGGTGCGGTGCCTTGGACACTGCTGCTCTCCAGTGCAGAGCAATAAGCCCATCTTAGCGGCTCTGACGGTGTACTAATGAGAGGAGGCCGGCTCAGCCGTTCTGGGTCGCAAAAATACACCGCAGGGGCCTGCTTAACTGCTTGTCTGTTGCCAGGCTTGAGAGCTGAGGCCTTGCGCAGCTTCCTGGCATGCTGCAGGCTGCGGCGTGCAGGAAGCATGGCCCATGTCAAGGTTGGCGATGCTGCAGCCTGCCCACCCTCTTGTATGGATTGACCTGCAGGAGAGTTTTCCCTGCCATTCATCCCTCCCCTAGGCACATGAGTGTACCAACCATATCTGTTGCTCCCCTGTGGGTAGGACAGGGGAGAGCCACTTCCAAGGGGGCTCACCCCTTCTCTTCACCCTGCAAAGTGCTGCTGAGACAGCCCCCACCCCTTTTGAAATGCACCTCCCCTGTGCTGTCCACAAGGGAGCAGAGGGCAGTGGGCTGCTGGATTCCCTGGGGAGAGACAGCTGCAGTACCCACAGGCACTGCCTCTGCAGGACACAGCAAGGGGGACACAGCACTGCTGGTGCTCAGCATGGCCCCAGGAGCACCCTGAAAACTGCCTGACACAGGAGCACAGAGTGGGGTGCAGGGGAGTCTGCAGCAGGTTGTGCTGCCTCTGGTCTCACAGGGCTGGGAGTCAAAATATGTTTGTGCATGCTGGGCTCTGACCTTCCTGCATGGCCTCTTGTTCTGCAGCCTCGTGTCTTCTCATGCCCCTGTACGTGAGTTCCTGTGCGCCTTCCCTCTCCCTGTCGTGCTCTCACACCGCTTTCCCTCTGACTCTGTACTGGTCTCCGGTGCCTGCCAGCCTGTTTGCCTGGTGCATGTGCATGAGTGCTCTGTGCACGCTTATGGCTTTATCCTTGAAGTTTGCTCTTTTTTATTTTAATACAGCGTTGGGTGGGTGGGTTTCGTCCTTGAATGGGGATGCAATTTGAACAGCTTCTACCTGGAATAATTCAACGCCATGTTCACTGGAAAACAAAACCTGACTCTTTAACAAATGATGCTGGGATGTTTTGGTTGGAAATACACACCATCATGTTAAACCATTGCCATATCCATCGGGTTAACTCTGTATTCTCATGACTGCGTAGCACTTGAGTACACTTTCAGTTCTGTCTTGTTTGGGGAGTGCTGCCCTGTCAGTCAGGTAACGCCTCACTGGCGATCATTCGTGTAGCTATTGATTTGAGATTTAATAATTGATTAAAAGAAACAACCAGCAAGACTTTGGATTTAGACATATTAAAAAAAAAAAAAAAAAAAAAAAAAGGCAAAGCAAGTTATCCTTCCCCTGGCTGGTAAGGAGCTAATGAGCCCTGTTTTGTCACTGAGACGATGTGTAGTACACACACGATGTTGACAGTATTGTCTGATTTATCACGAAGTCTTAGCTCTGTTGTACATGCTAGCGTGGGAGCTTCTGTGTTCAGTCTATTTCTGCAAGCCTGTTGGTTTGGGAATGAATCATCAAAGAGAGCACTAGTGAAATTTGATTTGGGGAGAGTCAGCTTGGCAAGCGGAGCTGACACCTCTGCGGCCCACCGGGCTGTCAGCAGCTTTACTGTCTGCAGAGACACCATGGTGGCAGGAGCCAGGCCAGCAGAGCTGCGTCCCCGCCGACCTGCAGCGCCCATGGGGCCCATCGTGCCTGCGACTGTGTTGTGAGCTGGCACCGCTCAGGCTCCTGCCTGATTTCCACCTGCCGCCAGCGCTGCGGCTGTTCGCTGCTCCGCCAGCCCGGCGCACTGATGGAGAAGTGTAACGGGAGGGAGAGGCTCCTCGGGAGCCGGTCACTGTGAACCCAGCCAGTGCTCTGGGGCTGCCTTTCTGGTGGAGGAGTCTAGAGGAGAGCAGGGCTGCTGGGCGAGACACATTCAAGCAGTTTCCCTTTTTAACTACAGACTAAAATGAGCTTGCCCAGAGGAGACAAAGATTTACCGAGCACAGTTGTTTCTCTACCCTTGCTTAAATAGGCCCATAACACTAACCCTGAAGAAGGGGCCTCATTTCTCAGTGTCATTTTCCTGACGGGAATGCATATGGCAGGCAGCTTTAGAGCTTTATTGTAGCTGAGAGTTGCTTACAAATAAGTCTTGAATGAAATACCCAGCAAGGGATTGATATGAAGAGAAGCTGTGCAATGAAATAAGGAGGAATACATCTCCCGAAGTGCTGCCACAAAGGTGGGGAGGGTTCTGCCAGCCCAGCTCTCTTCTGTCAAAATGGATATGATCTCACATCTGTCAGGATTAGTTCTCTCCTGCCCAGCAAGGTGATCTGTTCAGGCCCTGACAATGTCATGCAGCTCTGGTGACTATTTTTTCTGAGCCAAGGTAGAACCTGAGTTACATTTTGAAAGGAATTATATTTTATTTAGCAGCGCACGTGTGCTAATTCAGAAAGAAACCCTTTTGCTGCTCCTGCCCAAAACCTGTGAGGTTTAGGGGATGGTTAGCTTTACTCTAGAGCTAATAAATTGAGCAGGTAATTCCATTTTGCAGAGCTTCAGTGGGCCCTGCACAGAGAGAGTGTGTGACTGGCATTTGTGCATGCTCTCTAATTAGAGGGATGTAATTTAAATGGAGGAATGTTTCATGTTAGTAATATGATTTCAAAAGGCTATGTTTGGAGGGAACGGATTGAGCTATCCCTTAATGAGTTCTTCTAATAAGATGCCAGTGGCTAAGGAAGGAGAGAAAAGTGCGTGTAATTTGGCAAAGCAGTGAACAGCTTTTGCACTTCATTTTATCTGTCCTGAGGCATAGACAGGCAAAAACGCTGAACCCCCCTCACATACCCCCACAATGCAACTGGGTGCTCTCTGCTGGTTCTGTGACCCTACTAGCTGTCTCCTCCTTGTTTCAGTGCGGCGTGTTGCTCCTCGATTCTCTATCCCTCCAAGCAACCACGAGGTGATGCCTGGTGGGAGCGTGAACCTCACGTGCGTGGCAGTAGGTGCTCCGATGCCCTATGTGAAGTGGATGGCTGGTGTGGAGGAACTGACCAAAGAGGATGAGATGCCTGTCGGTAGGAATGTCCTGGAGCTGAATAACATCATGCAGTCTGCCAACTACACCTGCGTGGCCATCTCCTCCCTTGGCATGATTGAAGCCACAGCCCAGATCACTGTCAAAGGTAAGGAATTATTCCTCATGGTGCCCCTACTTTGGTTTCAGCAGTATAGCCCTTTGCCAGAGTGTTTTTGGGTGCAGCCAACTGACTGCAGTCTCCTCTCCTGTGACTTTTCCACCTTGCAAGGAAGGTTACCAAACCCATAACTTCGTTTTTTTCTTGCTCACAGTATAGCGTTTGGTTTGGAGGTTATTTCCTCTGCATGTGGCATGATGGGCAACAGGCTTGTGGAAGGCTAGCTCCCTGTTATGCTGTGAGGGAACCTCATTGAGTCTGTGCTCATCCCAGCAATTTCTGGCTTGTTCAGTGCATCAACAGGATCAGCTCCGCACAGCAACAGGCTGTCCCAGGGCAGGGGTCTGTGGATGTCTGCACTCAGAGAGCTGTTTGCACAGACATGTCCTCTTGCAGTAAGAGCAGGACAAGAAGGTTAATCCTAGCGATGTGAGGTGTCTGTGGGCCTCACCAGAATGAGCATCCTCCCCCCATGCAGGGAGGACCTATACGCATTTTAAAATTGTTGCATATTCCTCCGTCAGTTTGGGTTTTTTTCCCTTACTGCTCTGCCTCTTTCCCTTTCTCTTTCTTTTGTTGCTGTCCTTAAGGCATGCTTCCTGCTGCCATTTCATAGGTAGCTTTGCCCCAGAGAGGACGTTATTGCTGATTGCTGACCGCTGGGTACAGAGCAGCCGACCCAGACAGCTCCCCAGTGGGAGGCTGAAGTACATGTCCTGCCTTTCCCATCTGGGGCCAAGCAGGTCTCCACTATCCCTTTCCTCCTCTCCTTGCAGTTGATTTGTAGCTCACGTTTCCACAGATAGGTTATCTTTTGAGTCTCTCTGTTCTTGCAGGCCCCCTCATGCACTTTGGTCACCTTCAGTGCAGAGTTCCTGCTTGAACAAATCACAGAATTGAGTGTTACCCCTCTATGACCTGGAGATTAACAGCAAATTCTCTTTTCCCTGGTGCTGTTCAGAGGATGCTTTTAACCTTAGCCATACACCACTCTGTTTACTCACAGCACCTGCTAGTCAGTACCTTTTCCAGCCCCCATTTTCTTATAGAGCTCAGAGGTTGCCTTGGTTGTAGTACATACCCAAGAGTGTATAGAAGAAAGGGGCATGATGGGGAGGAGGTTTGGATGTGGAGGGAGGAGGCAGGAACTGCACCATTGCACTTATCGTTCCCAGTATTTACCTCTTTGTACCTGCGACAACTCTGCCTTGCTCGCTCTTGGGTGGACGTGATACACCCACTGCTGCCCCAGGTCTGCAGAGGCCCCCAGGACAGGGAGCAGTCTGCTCCACTCCTTCAGCCCTCTGCCTTCTTCCTTGTTTCTCTGTCTGCCTTTTCTGCACCTTCACTCTGGACATCTTACTCTCTCTGTCCCTAACTCCTTTGCCCAGTGTTGCTTCTCCTGTGCTTGCTGGTAAGTAGACTGTTTACAGGGCAGATAGGAGAAGCAAGATGACGCAGAGCTGATTGCAGTAAGCACATTGAAGGTATCAGACCTGCCATTTGCTCACATGCAGGCTGCACACCCAAGAGCTGGCAAGTCAGACTTGCAGCTCTCCAAAGGAAAGGGTGGATGAGTGTCATCTGTCCTTGAAAGCTTGAGGGAGGCTGCCAATTTCTTGGATGCTGTAGGAAATGTGTTGTTTCAGGCTGTAATATTGGGTGGGATGTGTTTGCCCTCCCCGAGCCCTCCATGGGTAGTGGTGTGGTGTCTAGTTGTGGGTTGCATGCCCCTCCCACCCATGCCAGTTCAGCCCTCACTGATTTTCTCAGTATTCACATTGTAGTAGCGCTGCAAAATGGCATCCTCCCAGGCACATAGAGCAGGTATGCTCCTGGGCTGAAGAGCCTGCCCTCCTCAGCTGAACCATGCGGAAACTGGGAACCTGATGGCTTTGCCAAAGAACGAAGTACTTGAGGATCTCAATTTGGGCTGAACGTTTTTCCTAGTTCCTTGTCAAGCACAGCTGCGTTACAAGTCACTAATGACTTTGAGTGGTTTGTAGGAGGTTTAAACTTACTGTAGACTTTAATTCAGTTATTGTCTTAAAGTACTTGTGTACTCTGAAAATCTCTCTCACACACTCTTGTTTCTTTGGTAAAACGGCAAATCTGGAAATGTGTCCTTGCAGTAGTTGTATTCTCATTAAGACTTCAGAGGTGTCAGTGTCACAGAGTTCTTGTGTAACAGTTTATTGTCTGGTTGCAGTTTGACACACCACCCATGAAATACTGGATGTGGAAGTTGGTAGTTTCTCTGGCTGTATCCCTCCTGAGTGGACTTTAAGACCTATAAGGCATTCCCCCATCCACCCATCTTAACAGCACTGTCTGTGAACTCTCTGTAGCCTAAGATGTTGTCCTGTGGAAGCAGGAGCATAGCTCCAGATGACTTGTGGTGCTCCGATCACTTTACTGTATCCCTTTGTAAATCAGCTGTACAACTGCCTTCAGGGACCAGCCCAGCCCAGCCCAGAAGACACCTTCCCACTGCCAGCTGAACCCCCATGATAGAAACATTCCTGCATCCCCTTTGAATAACCTTTATGTAGCCTGCTGCTGGTAACTGCATCAAGCACGTCTAATAACATGATTGCTCTGTTTATCCTTCCATTAAGAACCACTTCAAGCAATATATGGTAATATAAAAATGCATGTTCTAGAGTATGAAATGATTTCTGCCTTTTAAAGAAAAATGTTAATGGGAGGTGGCAGCTCCATTTTTATCCCTGTGCACTAGCAGGGTATGAGCTGACTGAATTATTTAAATCACACCTCTCTGCCTTCCAATTGCAGCACTGCCAAAACCTCCAACAGAGCCATTAGTGACTGAAACGACGGCTACCAGCGTGACCCTCACCTGGGATTCAGGCAACTCTGACCCCATTTCATATTACGTCATCCAGTACAAGCCTAAATCATTGGAGGGTCAGTTCCAGGAGGTGGATGGAGTGGCAACAACTCGCTATAGCATAGGTGGGCTCAGCCCCTTCTCGGAGTATGAGTTCCGAGTCATCGCAGTCAATAATATTGGCAGGGGTCCCCCCAGTGAGCTGGTCGAGGCCCGGACAGGAGAGCAAGCTCCTTCAAGTCCACCCCTCAAAGTCCAGGCACGGATGCTGAGCGCCAGCACCATGCTGGTCCAGTGGGAGCAGCCAGAGGAGCCAAACGGACAGATCCGAGGGTACCGCGTTTACTATACCACTGACCCGCATCTGCCTTTGAGCATGTGGCAGAAACACAACACTGATGACAGCCACCTCACCACTGTGGGGAGCCTCATCACAGGGACCACATACAGCATCCGCGTCCTGGCATTTACTTCAGTGGGTGACGGACCCCCTTCAGACATCATCCAGGTCAAAACACAGCAGGGAGGTACGTATGGAGTGAAGTGCCATGGCTGCATGTCCGCCCCAGTGGTGTGCAGCTCAGCTGTGTGTCTGATCTGCACCAACCATTGCAACCGCTCTTGGTGCCCAAATGGTTGCATGTCGGAGTGGCATCCCTGCCCCACAGCCATCAGATTTAAGCTGTAAGCTTGTCCTGGTATCAAGGTCTGTGTAAGCAACACAGACCACGGGGGTTTTTTTCTGGGGTACGGTGCTAAAAATGTGAAAGAAGGTCCTGGACATGGATGTTGTCCCCTGTGTAACTGTACTGGGCCTTTCTGGGGTCTGAGTACAGAAGGAGCTGGCATGCAGTCAGGAGCTGGAAGTGAGCACAGTTCCCAGCGTCACCTGCCTGGGTCCCAGAGGTGCTTGGTTGTTGCCTGGGTTGTCCCAAAAGCACAGTACAGGGGAGAGGGAAGAAGGGAGGGTCCGGAAGGAATGAAAAAGGATCCTTGCAAGGCAAAACACAGACTGTACAAACCATGCAACTTCTTTCCCAGCATCTGCCTCCTGGCACTAACCATGTGTTTGGTCCCCAGTTCCTGCCCAGCCAGCTGACTTCCAGGCAGAAGCAGAGTCTGATACACGCATCCTGTTGACGTGGCTGCCTGCCTCTCAGGAACGCATTACTAAATATGAGCTGCTCTACTGGGAAGGGGAGGATGGCACTCAGGTGAGGATCATGCCTCTATCAGCAGCATTTGGGGCTGCTGTTATCACAATTCAGCTG
Source organism: Falco punctatus (assembly GCF_963210335.1). NCBI lineage: Eukaryota > Metazoa > Chordata > Aves > Falconiformes > Falconidae > Falco > Falco punctatus. The sequence goes on along the minus strand of NC_137591.1, from coordinate 12,690,037 downwards.
CTTGGGAAGGGTGTCTGCTTCAGCTGGGGCAGCGCCAGGATTGTTTCTTCTGTGTGTTTCTTCTGTCTCAGGTGTGTGATAGGAGTATGACAATTTCTGTCTGGCTTCTGTGTAAGTGACCTCAGCAGCTTGTTGATGCCTAGCAAAGTAGCTAGTGACTGGTTTGGGACTGAAAAGGCTCTAGAATACCATGACACCATCCCTGAGGCATCCTTACTGCCGGTGCCTTTAAACAGTAGGGCTACTAGGTGGGTCTGAAATGGTCTCCAATGTGTGTCTGCAGCTCCAGGACTGGTTGCACTTAGGAAGTAGACTGAGGGTGGCCTATAGAGAGCCCTTGCACATTTATTGCCAGGGCCTAAAGGAAGTCCAGCTCTAAATATATCAAAAAGTAGTGCTGGCTTCAGGGCAGCACATTGAGAACTGTGCCATGGCAGCATCACAGTGTCCCATGGTCCTCTCTGCCTCCTCCTCCTCCTGTATATATAGTGGCATGAGAGCTGCCAGAAATAAGTACTCTTCAGGTGAAGCAGCAGCAAAACAAGGCCTTTACCAGCACTGTTTAGGTGCATTAGACATCCTGACTGCTCCAGGACAAAGGCTTTACTCTGTCTCACAGGCAGACACTGTCTGTTGAGAGGAAACAAACACGTGTCCTGTGCCCCTCATCTGAACTGTATAGCTGGACTCAGCATTCCCACAAAGCTGTCAGGCAGTGAGTGCAGTCTGGCCACCAGGCCGTGTAGCCTGGCTGTCAGAGAGGTCTGCTTCCCTGCAGCGTCCTTGTGTTTCACCCAGGAACCTGCATGCCTTGGAGTCCTGCAGGACTGCAGCAGGTTTGGCAGCATGGCTGTGATTTTCTGTGGGGCCAGAATGGGTGAAGGGGCTGCTTATGCCCTTGGCACTGGGAGCTGAGCACCGACTTTTCTGTGTTCTCCAACTACACCAAATAACCTGTATTTCCTTTTATTTGCCAGCAAAAGTTGGAGTTTGACCCAACTTCCTCATATGCCGTGGAAGGTCTCAAACCAGACACTCTGTATAAGTTCCGCCTGGGTGCCCGCTCAGAGCTGGGGGTAGGAGTCTACACCCCCATGATCGAAGCCAGAACTGCTCAATCCAGTAAGTGTGTAACACTCTGCACTACTGAAGATAAAGCAAAAGCAGTTTCCATCACCTGGGCATGGAGTTGCTTGGTGCCACTGCCATTGTGGGTCTGCAGGGACACCTGGCACGCAGTTTGCTAAAAGGATGTAATGGGGAAAATCACGTGGGGTTTTGGATCAGGGCTCTTTGGCAGAGGGGGTACACCCAAGTGGTAAGTTCTTTCCTCCTGTCCCTTTGATCATGCTGTCTTGCCCCAAGGGTAGATTCATAAAAACTGATGGAGGAGTGAAACAGGCTGGGAAATTGCTTTGGAGAGATTGATTTGAGTGGGTTTGTGCATCTCTATGAATTTACTCCCATGCAGACAAGCTGTCTGGACAGGCAGCATATGGGTGTTTGGCTCTAAATGTGACTGTCTCCAAACCATTGGATTTTCACCCCTTCACTCCCCATTCCAGCTGCCTTGCTTCCGCAGGAGTCCATCCTGGTCCATACACTTGATTGCAAGGTGAGGCATCCTTTGAGGCCAGATGTGCCTGTGGCTCTCAGGCAGCTGGAGGAGTCAGTTTGGGAAGGTGGCTGTTTGCCAGCGTTGTGTGAGCAAGTGAGGCTGCTGCTTCTGGGACTGCAGCACTAGGGAAAACCAGAACAAGCTGCAGCCGAGTTAATAGAGAGGCTAGATAATGAGGTGACCCAGGCAATATCACTTTCATCCTTGCACTGCCCCATGTGATCACAGAGCAGGAGTTCGCATTGCTCTGATTGGCAGCTCAAAGTGCTGTGCATAAGCAGATTAGGGCTATCAAAGGGCCCTGCGATAAGCTCGTTTTCACTAACGATTTTTGGGCTTGCCATTATGCAAAGAGCATTAAAAGGGGGGGGGGGGGGGGGAAGACATTTCCGTTAGCACCGTCTGTCTGGGATTTACTAGCTATATGGGGTGAGCAGCTGGCAAAGGCAGGCAGCCTTCCCTGCAGGGAGGGCACCAGCATGCACAGCAGCCGAGAGCCTGAGATGGCCATTAGAAAGGGAGCTCGGGCAGGGAAGAGCAGCTCTGCTCACTATTGGAACGACCTTCTCTTTGAGGAAGACTCAGCTTCATTAACATACCAGTTGCAGGGATTCCTCTACCTTGTTAAGTGAGCTAATAGTGTCTTTGTGCTGCACAGCAGACAGGTATGAAAATGGACAAAGGTTCAGATCATGCAGTTATAAATATTTGAACATTGAGAACAAATTCCGAGTGTGAGGATTTGTATACCTATTTCAGATAGCTTTTGTATTGATAGGCAAAGGTTGAGGCAACTCTCCTGCCACTTAAATTTAATTCCATCAGTGGATGCTCTTATCCTTGAACAGACTTAATCAGAGACGGCTCCATGCATAAATGAGTCCTTCAGAGTCTCACAACAGTCCAAGTAAGAGAAACCTTTGCTTCATGGCTCTTCAAGACAAACATCTTCGCATGCCCTACTCCACGTGCTGTCTGCTCATAGGGGATCTCATACTGGTCTGTTTTTAAAGTCGTCACTTCACTGGCCAGTGGAGCAGTAGCTTACTGGTTCTGGCATCTGTTTAGTAAGAGAAATGTGCTAAGGTTGGAAGACATTTGACCAAAACCCACAGGAATACCTCAGTTTGACCACTGAAATGCTCCTTATATCAAGGACCTAACAGTTTTATCCAAGAAGTGACTGGATCTTGGTTTACAGACCCCTACTTGAGAAGATTTCTGATGGCACACTACTCTGAGAAGAGTGCTTGGCAGTTACTACTGGGCAGTTCAGTGAGGATGACAAACCACTGGCTGAACAGTCCCAGGGCAGGGTAGTGGGGGTCTCAAAGTGAGCAGGTCTTTCAGAAAGCTCTGCTTTAGCCCAGCAGAAGTTGTGAGCACAATGCACAACTTCCAGCTAGAAATTCATTGGTCTGCACTTAGCAATACCTCACGTTAGATGGTTGGGTCGGTCCCCTGTGGCCTTGGAACTTAGAGAAAGAGTGTTGCTCCTAAATTCAAATTTGTCTCCTTCCTGTACTCCCATCTGGTTGCCCTAAGAAAGGCTGTTAGACCTTGGAGGCTGACATGTTCAGGTGGGACACAAATTGCAGGAGCAGTCAGACTCCTGCTTTCCAATGAGCCTGTCTTCAGGCTCTATTCCTGGCCCTGATAAACCAGTCCAGGGTAAGGTAGGAGGTGCATCATCGCTAATGAGTCACTATTGGGCTGGAGAAGGATGTCTGTATTGCTGCTGCTGGGCTTTTCTTGTGGCATCTCTGCTCAGGAGTGGCAGGGATGCTTGTCCAGGAAGGCCAGAAGGATGCAGTGCCCGTTAGCACCTCTCCAGCAGCACAGCTCAGACCGCATCTCCTGAGAAGACAACTGACTTGGGGCTGTCTTTCCTGCTAAGCTGCTTGCTTAGTTGCTGGGCACCCTGCAAAAAGTACAAGCACCGCTGCTTTGAGGGACTGAGGAACACAGGGGAATTTTCCAGGAGTCTGCAGTGCCTCAAGGCAAACAGTATGATGCAGGAGAGGAGCATCAGCTCTGTGCCCATCAGGCCTCAGCATTAAAATGCTGCTCTCGCTTGAAATATGAAGGTGGGTCTTAAGGCTGCCTTCTCCCTAGCTTAAGGACTAGGTGGGCTGGATGGGTGCACAGGGCTGCTGTGGGCTGGTGGGGGAGGCCAGTGTTAGTAGCCTGGAGGCAGCAGAGGTTTGCACAGTGTGCATGTGGGTGCATCTGTGTGTGTGGGTACATGCTGGCCACCCGGTCTGCTCCTGGCTGGCCCCAGGAGGGACAGTTCCACTCCTTTTGCATTTTAAGTTGATCCTGCTCATGTTACCAAGTTTTGTTTTGCTTTCTTTAAGTGTTAATCTGAGTTTTTGCCTTGCATGTCATGTGTGTGACTCTTACCCAGTCAACAGCCAATGTCTGACCTGCCCACACTGCCAGCCAAAGCTGCTTTTGGAGAAGGAGCTCACTGCTGCATCCCAAGGGATGCTGTGAAGGCCCAAAGGCAGAACAAGTCTCTTATGTGAAGGGCCTCTCTGAGACAGTGGCAAAGGAAAGGCTTGCCAAGCTCCCTCCACGTGTGTCATCTGTCCCCTCTGAGGGATGCCACCAAGCACTGTGTCTACTGTATGCCCTCCCTGAATTCACTTTTGGTGGCGCTTTGGTGCTATAACTTCCTACTGTCTTCCCTGCCACTTCTCTGCTGATTAACCAAAAGAGCGTGAGGATTCATTTTTCTACTCCTGCTCCCTTCCAATATATCAGATGACAGGGCCGATCCCGCTCTGCCTCCCACGCATCGGCAACTGTTTTCCTCCACGCATTGCTTTGACTTCTCTTTCCTCCAGTGTAGCCCCCATAGCAGCAGCCTGACTCTGCTCAGGCATCATCTCTTCCAGCTCTATCACTGCTCTCCCTCCATTTTTCCTGTCTCCAGGCTTCCCAGCCTAGGCGTCAGGGATGGGCCCAGATCCCAGACGTGGGCACTAACAGTTAACATGCAGCCTGTGACTGCCTCTGCAAGCAAGTGGGCCTTGTTCTCAGCGTGCAGAGGTCACCAGTGGTATTCAGAGGTCCTGCTTGTCCCCGGCTTTCCCAAATCTTCTCCCACTGCCGACCTGTGCCCAGCAAAGCCAAGGCACAATCGTTGGGTGCTTTAGTTATCTGATGTCCCTGCTGCCATCTGGAGTAACGTAGGTCGTGTTCACCTTTGTGCAGGTGGTGAGTAGGCAGGCTTGTCCCTGTTCCTTGGGAAGGCTGGCGCTGGTGCACCGATGGCTTCAACTGCATCATGGGGAAGCGCACCAGCCTTCTTTCAGGCATTTCTAGGTTTCTGGGTGCAGTGAAGAATAGAAGTGGCCTTTCACCTGCCGTGGCAAAGCAAGATGCCTTGTGCTTCATTTTCACTTGGCCAAACAGCTTCTTACCCTTACAGCAACTGTGTGTGCTTTTTTTGTGTGCTGGTGCCCTCTCTGCTTAGGGCTCTTGCCTTCTGTGCAAGCACCCAGGAATGCACCCATCTCCTTTATGCCTTCCCTGACTGGGTGGGCTCCCTTCCTCCTCCAGCCTTCCACCCTTGCCTTCTGTACAAGCACGCTGTCTGCCGCGTGCCTGGGTAGTGAGGCCAAATGAGAGCGCTGCCGCCGCCGTGAGAGAGCTCCCATGCTGCTGGGGCCCTGTTGCAACAGGACAGCAGTTCTGCAAGGCTGGAGAAGGGGGTGAGCCAGGCAAGTGTCCTAGAGATGCTCTGCTTTGTCCAGGTCATTGTCTCCTTTCCCAGTCCCTCTCTTCCTCCCAAGATTTGTTTAGCTGCTCTTCCCCAGCAATGCTGTGTGGAGGGAGCTGCTCCTCATACTGATGAAAAGTATGGCCAGATCCCATTCCTCCCCGTGTGGCCAGTTAACATTGCTGGGGCTTAGAAGTTAACACAAACTGCTGGTGGTTTTTGCCTGGGAGGGAACAAGACCTGCCTACCTTCCCCTGAATGGCTCCATAGGCCAGGAAGCTACTGAGGCAGGTAACCAGTTTGGCAGGCATGAAGCAGTTGATCTTAGGTACTAGGCACACGTGTGGAGCGGCACAACCATGTTATCTCTAGTTTCCACGTGGTGCCTGGCTCCCACCTGGGTCAGAGTGCTGCTCACGATCCCAATTTCAAAGCCCACCTGGACACACTCCAGCCAACCTCCATCACCTGCTTTCCCTACCCTCTTTTCTTTCCTCCACTTGTCTAGGAGCAGGTTTTCGCAAGCCTTTGTACAATCTGGTGTGTGAGCTTCCCTTCTGCCACTCTTGCCTTCTGTAGCTTCCTACCTCTTCTGGTTTCCATCTGCTTCAGATCTCCACTGAAAGCATCTTTCTTCTCCCTACCTTTCTCTCTTTCCCCCCAGCCATTTGTTCCTTCCTTTACTGCCATTTGTTGTGTTTGGTAAAGTAAGCGTCCAGAACTGCTTTGGGAAGATATGTTCTCTGATACAGAACAGCACTTCTGTCTCCACACTGTTCATCAAGTTTTCAAATACAAATTGCCCCTAGTGCCATCTTTGATGATCTGCAAGGAAGGCAGGAGGTTGACCAGGAGGCTGCTGGCTGAATGTGTATGTTCAGTGCTCAGTTGGCTGGGTAAAAGTTCCCTGTGCATTTTGGTTTGTCCTTCCACTCATTTCCCTTCATCTCCCCACTTCATTTATTTATCCCCAGCCCCCTCCGCCCCACCCCAAGAAGTTGAGTGTGTAAGCACCAGCTCCACTACCATCCGGGTAAGTTGGGTGCCACCGCCTGCCCAGAGCCGCAATGGGGTCATCACCCAGTACTCCATTGCCTACCAGGCAGTGGAAGGAGATGACAACACCAAGCATGTGGTGGATGGCATTGGACGGGAGCACTCCAGCTGGGAGATCAAGGACCTGGAGAAATGGACCGAGTACAAGGTGTGGGTAAGGGCTCACACCAATGTGGGTCCAGGACCGGAGAGCATCCCGATGCACGTGCGCACTGACGAGGATGGTAGGTGTTACTGAACAGCTCCTTCAGCTACTGCCTTGAGGTAACCAGGACTCTCCTAGCCGAGTTGCTGGAAGGGGGAAAGGGAATGGGGATACTGGCCTGGGAGTGCTTTTCAAGCAGGACCAGAGGCTGTTGGGAGCAGTGCTTTGGTCAGCTGCTCCAGGGAGTGGGTCTCCACAGTTGCCCTGGAGTGGAGTAGGGGAATTGCTCTGCTGGCCCTCGCTGTGATATATGATGGTTGCCTCCAGGCTGTGGGTCAGATGTCCTGGCATGGTCCCACAAGGGTCCTGCGTGTATTAGCAATGCTTCCTGCACGCGTGAGGAGGCATTACGCTGCTTTGCCATTTTGGATTTCTAGTGTTCGGTGGTGGTGGTTTACATTTCGCTGAAGGTAATGTGAGTTCTCACAGCCAAAGGCTTCTCTCACATTATGAGATCGGGACTTAAAAGTTTACTTGTTGACCTGAAATCCAGCAAACTAAAGAGGGGGAAAGAAATCCATTTGAAACTTGTAGATATTGCAGGAAAGCTGCTTCCTTGCTCAGCTTCCAGGCAAGCCACAGCTTATATAAATCTGTTCTTCTGCTCAAGAGTCAGAATCCCACATGTACAGAACACTTTACTGGATACGACAGCTTTAAAGAGAAATTGCTTTGTATTAGCAGGGCTGTCAGTTATGTCATCATGACTTAAGCCGTTTCCTTTGAAAGTGCCAGAGCTCAGGGTGACAGTAGGAGCTTCCATGGCTTCATGCTGACCCCAGAAGCTGCAGATTTAATGGGAGAAGAAAGACATGCAGCATCCAGGCAAAGAAAGGACGATCTCTGCATTGCCCAGTCAGCATAGCAAATTGAAACCAGACATGTTACAGTTTCCCTAAATGGGCTGACACTGTGCCCCATGTCTCTGTGGCCCTGGGAAGTGGCATCTGGGAATGCTCTCTGACTGCATTCCTGGGCTTGCAAACACATCTGTGTGTGTCCTGCTGCCTGTATTGTTTGCTTCAGTTCTCATTCAGCAGAGTTGTAGCCCGGGGAAGCTGCTACCCCAGAAATGTCGCAACAAGCTCTCTCAGTCAGTTTTCAGGCACCATGGTTGGACATTCCAGCTTAGCTGTCAGGAGTGATTTCATATCCCTCTGACATGCCGATGCTCAGTAGATACCCATGAAGAAATGAGAAATGCTAAACTGATGTGAAAATGAATTGTACTTCCCATGTTTGGGTTTCAGATGCAGCACATACTTCCCATAATGGGGTAGGATAGTGTTCCTTGAAACACTGTGGTCTGCTCACATTCACATCTTTTCATATCCCTGCAACATCCCTGTATCGCGCCCCGCCGAGGCCTTCCCCCTTCTCGTGCCAGCAGACCTCGACACACAGCTTCTGTCTGGTTCTCAGGGAGGATCTTGTTTTTTGCTTGGACTCCCAGCTGTGTGTGTGGGCAGGTGTCTTGCTAGGGCAGGAGAGCCCTGTGGCTTGTGCAAGGTCACTGCGCTAAGTGAATTGTGGATTACAGCGTAGGCTGCTCCAGCCAGAAGGTGGTAACTATTCAAGCACAGCCCCCTCCATTCCCATACCTTGAGGTGGCCTCATGGTGCTAAAATGCTCCATTCTTCTTTTCTCTATTTTATTTAATTATCTACAATTAAGAAGGACATCTGGGGAAAATAATGAATTGCCCTACAGCTTAAAAACTGTGCTTACCTGCTGGGTAGCTGTTTCATCCCATCTAGTTGGTTGAAATAGTAATACTCATTATGTCTGCTTGTCAGCTACCCATCCCAAATTTATCTAATACTTGTTATTTGTTGCTGTGTTGAGAATTAGGGCATACAGGGTTCCAAACCCCTGGATTTTCCCAGGCAGTGGAGGGTGGAAAGGGTCCTGCAGTAGAGGTGCTAAGATGGAGCTCAGGTCCTTCATTCGGGTGCTGGGCACTTGGGTAGCAGCGGTATCCCCCGCAGGGCGTGCAGACCTCTTCCTCCCAGCTGCTTCAGCCAGAAGGAGTTTTCCGGGAGCAACCAAGAGGCTAATTTTTTAGCATTGACATTTTTGTCACAGTCAATGCAAGAGCAAAAAGTAATAAGGAGGTAATTTTTCCAAATGGTAAATAAGGGTATAAATACATTTTTAAACGGGCCTCACCTTGCAAGAAAATTGATATTTTCTGGGCAGTGTAATTTTTCATTTTATTATCAAAAAGCATTCAGCTAGCCATGCATGAAATACAGTCCCCAGAGCTGTCACAATCCCCACAGGCCCCTTTATCTGGCTGAGTTCAGTGACTGCTGTCTCTGAGCTCTGGGTTATTGTTTTAGGATGGTGCTTTTCCCCCTCATTAACCTCTCGCTGTCACAGGGGAAGAGCACGTGTGCACTCTGGCTGGTGGCAGGTACCAGGGCTCCCCGAAAGGCAGGCTTGGCTCCCAGTCACACTACCTGGGGCTGTTGGACTGCGTTTAAATGTATGCAGAGGGATCTGAGAGGAAGTGTTGTGACAGGCAGGATGCAAAGAAAGCTTCAAAACACCTGCCTCTGCTGCAGGGCACCCTGAGCTGCAGTTGGTTACATATTCTTCATATTCTGTTATGTTGTTGGATTATTCCTTGCTCCCCTACTGCTGGAGACTGAAGGGGGATAGAAGGACCTTGGGTCTGATCCAGCACAGTGGCTTTTATTAGGGGTGCTGCTGCGTATCACAGTCATGCTCTCTCCTACTTCGCGTAGAAAAAGTGCTCGGATGCTGGGAAAGGGTCAGGGATATGGTTACGCTGGAAAACTGCAGTATTACGACCTCCTGGGCAAGCACGGGGAACTTGTGTCAGCAGGACCATCCTTGCAGTGAGCTGGAGGGGAGGTAGCAAAGGAGTGAGAGGTAGCTGACAGCGGTTGTGTGGTACCTGCTAACTGTCTGCCTTGTGTGTGTTGCAGTGCCCAGTGCCCCACCAAGAAAGGTGGAGGTAGAGTCCGTGAATTCGACGGCCATCCGGGTGAGCTGGAAGCTGCCCATCTCTAACAAGCAGCACGGGCAGATCCGCGGGTACCAGGTTACGTACGTGAAACTGGAAAACAACGAGCCCAGAGGACAGCCAGTGATCAAGGACGTCATGCTGTCGGAAGCACAGGTACAGTGTGGGGACTGTGGGCTGGCAGGCATGGCACCTTCCCTCTCTGCGGAGGGCCAGGCTGGATAGATCCAAGTATTCCTTGTACTTTTCCTGTGGCTCCAGAGTGTGGGACTCAGCCCTGTCTGAGCAAGGCGAACAGTTTATCCCTGAACTGTGGCTTACAAATGGGTAAAAAGTTCAATCAGGAAAGGATTGCTTTAGGAAAGATGATGTATTGGACAATGCTCCTCTCTTACCCCTTCTCCAACACGTACCTCTCTCTGCCTGCCATGTCCTGTGCAGATGCCAGCTGGAGCAAGCTGTGTTTTGCCAGTCAGTTTATAAACTATTGGAGAGTTCTAAGTAAGCCTTGAGTCCGCTTATTTCATGCTACTGACTGTGTTCAGGGTGAAGCTCCTCTCTTGGCAGTCTACAGGGGTGCTGCCTGCTGGCGGGGCACAGGGGTGGCTCTGCACCGTTGGGTGGGCACAGCACACCAGGCTGGGCAGCCCTCCTCCAGCTCAACAAAGCCTCCCTTCCCTCCTGTTTTGGCAAGGCAGGGACTTGACCTTGCATTGCCTCTTGAAGTCAAACCACCAGTGAAGCCAACTGAGTCTGGGAAGGGCTAGGGGGGAAGGAAAAAAAAGTGAGGTGCAAGCCCACATTGCCTGTAAGTGACTTTGCCCTCTGAAATCCCCGTACAACAATTTGCTCATATTTATACGATCTCCTGGATACTCACTGACTGAGAGCTGTGCTCCAGGCATGGATATGCCCTCTGCTCAGCCCAGCAATGCGTAATTGCCTCTTTCCCAGGGTCCAAGGAAAATTTTGGTGCCCTGTCTGATGAAATACAACTCTTCTTTGGAGCAAGGGTCCTTCGTCCTGGATGACCCATGCTGTTCTCAACAAAGATAATCGTATAAATGAAGTACAGGATCTGCTGCTGTTGGAAGCGACGAGTAATCGATTCAGAGCTGGCTTGGTTGAATGATGCCCAATATAAATACTGGAGAGCTGCAACGATTAATTGATCTGTCTTCTGAACGCAGCTGTGAATCATTTATGTGTTTGTCAGTGGGGAGTACAGTGCACAGAGGCAGCTTTACTCCCCATTCATATTCTGAAGGATAAAACACAGTAATAATGTGGAAGGGGAAAACTTTAAAAGAGAGGAAATGCTTTGAGGGTCCTTGCAGTGTTGTCTGGGGCAGGTCTCTGTTTATGTTTCATGTGTTGCTTTATTTCAGTCATTAGAAAAGCTGCTTACTGCCCTTTCCTTATTCCAGGAGGGTATAATCTTCTGGGTTGTTTGAACAATTGATGCTGTGTTGTTCAGCTGGAGTTTGGAGTTAATGGGTTGGTCCCAAGCATAGGTGGCTGAAGTTGGGAATGTTCTTGTTGGTGTTTTCAAATATTTTATGCTTGCCCAGCCAGTTTCGTTTTCGCTCCTTACTCATACATTTCAGAGAGAAAAAACCCATGGTAATGTGCAGGAATGAGGATGCCAGAGCCAGAAACTTTCCAAGGAGTGATGGATTTTGCATTATTTTGAATGTGTGCATCAAGGAGGCAAGTTGCTTAAAGCTTCCTGGCCTGCCAGACCACTTACCAGTCTTTTGTACTTGCTGAATTCATGTGGGAAAGTTCTTGGTTGCTATGATTTTATTTGTTGGGGGGGGGGGGGGTTCTGGTGTGTATGGTGCTGAACTCATCCACTGTAGTTTTTGTATGAAAGCAAAGGCCAGAAGATAGTTGCAGAGAAGTGACTACAGTGAAGGAGTCATATCACTCTTGTGATGACTCTGCAGGAAAGAAGTTTCACTGACTTGGCAGAAGAGATCTTTATTTCCCGAAGGAGTGAGAAGCCAGGCATGACCTGTGCTTGTGATGAAGTACATCTGCTCCAGAAGTTGAAGAACCTTGTAAGAGCTGCCATCTTTCAGTACAGCCGTGCTGTACAAGATGTACAAAGTTGTACTTTGCAAACAGCCAGATCAAACTTTAACAAGTAGTCTTGGAAGAGTTATTTTCCATGGAAGAAAACAAAAAGATTCACTGGAACACTTCTCCCTGAAGGTCACAGGATGAAGATGACCAGAATATAGCTACAGTTCAGTACGTATAAACATTCATGAAGATTTATACCAGTGCACAAGGAGAGAATTAAACTGATTGAAAATCTGGGGTTCAAGAAGAAATTCTCTGGAAATGTAGGCAGAGCTCCTCCTCCTGCCTCACCAGGCTGTCAGCTGATTTTGAGTAGGTATGTACCATGTAATCTGCTTCCTGCAGATGGTATGAAGACACTGGTATTAAAGCTGACTCGTGATTTTTCCTGATTGAAGATGAGAAAGAGAAGAGAGTAAACGAAGATGAAAGGAAAAAGGAAAGGGAACGGAGATGTTAGCTATGCAGATAATACAGATCCTGAGTTTTCAAAACCATTTGAGCAGAAAGGACTAAAACATCAGCAGAGAAGTAGTGGCCCTAGTGCTGGAGAGATCACATTTTATTTTACGGCCTCCTGCCTAGGGAGAGTAATCAGTTCTTAGGAAGGCCCTGCCATGGAGCTGAGGCCTCTCCTCCCCTCTGTGGCTGTGCCTGTGACTGATTACCTCCGTCAGACTTCTCTGTGCCTTCCAGTCTGAGCTCTCACCTCCTACTGACAGACTGATGGACAAGCAAATGTGACCGTGCCCTGTGGAGAAGCGCCCAGGGAGAGCATGTGTACTGCTGCAGAGCTGGGTCAGATACCCACGCCACCTCCTGCACAGGCACTGCCTATCATGGCTCAGCCAGGTCCCATGGTGGGTGGTGGCAGGAGATTCATTTCTGTGCCCTGGGTCTTGTGCACAACACATCTGAGCACAGAGAAAGCACCTTCGAAAGGAGCAGGGGCACCAGTGCGGGGTCTCAGCTGCACTCCATGACCCATACAAGTCCTCGCCAGCCTGCGGGAGCAGGGGGGACAGCAGGGCCGTGGGGCACAAGCATTAGGTTCTTCAGTGGAGGGGAGGGGTCCGCCTGCTTTCCTTGGTCTCCAATCCCTGGGCGGCTGCTGCGTGTCAGAAGGAGCAGTGGGCTTGATGCCCTCCATCCCTTCCCAGGTGCCAGGACTGTGTGCCCTGCACAGCTCAGCGCTGAGCCTGGAGCACTGGGCACAAAGGAAGCAGCAGGGCCAGGGGAGGACGGGCCTCTTCCCCCATGCAAGTGTGACTCTGGTTTGCTCCTTCCAAGACAGGCAGCTAGACCCTGCATGAATCTACCTGTTGATCCGTTGTGTCCTGCTGCCAGCCTGCTTGTTCTCGGCCCAGACTGGAACATCTTGAGGGGTGACTTTCTCCCCAGGCTGTAATGTGGCCTCGACAACTGCCTCGGCCCTCGACTGTGCAGTGTATCTGCCAGGGAGCCTGCTGCCTGCATTGCTCTGGGGATGCAGCGTGCACATCAGCCTCGCTGCTCACAGCCCTCTGCACATCCCGCCTGCCTGGAGAGCTTTGCAACGCTTTTGCTGCTGGGAGCCAGCTGGGTACAGCTGGACGAGGAGGTCAGGCTTTATGGAAAAGAGACTCCTGACACCTCCTCCTACTCCTACTCCTACTCTGCAGGGTTGTGGCAGGGAAGAGGTGTGCTGCAGGCTCACGGGAAGATTGTGTGGTCTTCGCAGGCAGTGCTTCTCCATCCAGCATGCAGACTGAGTGCACGTCCCATCGGCTTGCTCCAGAAGAGCAGGAAGAAGTAACAGCAAGCACTTCAAGCTGTTGGATTGAGATCAAAGGAGGAAGGGGAAGCAGAGACTTCTATTCTCCCTGGGCAGTGCCCACCCCAGGCGTAACACAGAGGAATTTACAGCCTCCTTCTTTTGCTGTGTGATAGTCAAGGATCTTTACTTGGAACAACTCCTCATGCATGTGTACTCATCTAGGTAGGAGTCTGGCATGGAGGTGAGATGTACTCTGCTTTGTACGTGGAACAAATCTGAAAGGCGTCATCCAAGAGGCACTTCAGTAATGGACAGAGGTGAAATTCGGGAGCCTTAGACTGCTGCATCCCACAAGCTGAGCACCCAAGATTACATCTGGAGTTCCGCTGTTTTGCCAAAGTCGCTGAAGCCGAGAGGAGAACAATCTCCAGGAGAACCACAATACCAGCTTCCTGTAGCTGGGGCTGTTCAGGAGGGCATGAGTCTGTCTTTTGCAAGAGCCATGGTTAGGGAAAATGGACGTTCCCTGGTGAGACATGACTACGCTGTGCGGTGTTGAAGTGTAAAATGAAATGTTAAGGGATTGCAGCTGCCATAAATACACTCTGTTAGCTTTAGCACTTCCCTGAGCCATCCTGCCTCATGCACACAGCCCTGTCTGAGTTCTTTTTATGACGGCTCCTGGGCTTTTCAGATCAATTTGTCTTACTGACCAACCTTAAACAGTTTAGAAGCAATTGAGCTAGTTTAAGGAAGGAAATGTTTTGATCTGCAGATGATATTTTCATAATGAAACTGAATTTATACGAGGGTATTTATGCAGGCCTGGCTTTTCACTGTTACTCCTCCAGCACAGATCTCAAGGCGTTTCTTTGCACTCTGATCTGATGCAAGATTAAAGTCCACTGAAACATAAGAGCAAACAGTTTGAACATTAAATACTTGGTCTAAAATCCTAGTGGGTGATAAACTCCCTGCTGTGGTATGAGAGGCTGTGAGATGCAGGAGCCTCCTGAGCCCACATCCGCTCTGCTGTTCGTTGCGGTGGAGTGTCACCTTCTGCTCCTGCAGCTCTGTGGAGGCATGTTGGGGTGTTACCATCCACGTGGCCCCCATACAGCAGGGACGTGGCATCAGAGCAGAAGCTTCTTGGAGAAAGAGCTACCAGGCCTTGTATCCTTCCTGTAGTAAGACTTTTGCCATGTTTCAGATCAGCAGGGAAGAGTGTGTGGCTGTTGGCCATGGTCTGGGCTGGCTGGCAGAGGTAGAATGTCAACAGCAATGACCTGGGGTGAGCTAAGCATGCGACACTGGAAATAACACCAACTTGTGTGTGGAAGGAGGGCCTTTAGTGACCATAATACTTAGTGAGGGCCTCGGCTTTATAGGAAGTCTTTAGGACAACTTGATCCTTTTGTTGAAATTATATTTTAAGATAGTTTAGGGGGATAGTTCTACTGCAGTCTCATGGCATCAAATAAAGTAACTATAATAAAATCTTACAGGAACGTTTCTCCAATAGCTGTTTCTTTCTGAATTTAGAGAATAAAATGACAAATATTTTGAAGGTATACCATGTATTTTACTGCTGAGAAGAGTACTCTGCCACTGTGATAGGCTGCAGCCTGTGAAAGCCACCTCAAACAGCCTGACTACAAATGGCAACCTGAGGCTTTAATACCATTTAGTGCTTCTGCCACCCTTGCAGGTTCCCAGGCACTTCAGCAGCGTTAGCTGGACTTCCCGGTGTCCCGAGGAAGTCGGTGTCTGAGCGCCATTTCACAGTTGGCAGCTCAGACTCAGAAGCAAGGCTCACCAAGGCTCACACTGTGTGTTGGGGCAATAATACCTAAATTCCACTTTCATCTCTGTGCTTGAACCCATCGACCGGTGCTTCCTCCAGGCAGTTTTAGTAACCTGAGATGTAACGCATCACCCTGGCTGAGAGTTTGCTGTGATCTCTGCAAACCTTCCTTTGGTGCATCAACCACAAAGAGCAGTGCTACAGGCATGCGTGGCAGCAGCCAAGGTCTGCTAAGTCTCACCACCCCAATGCAGCTTTGATGCTTTAGAACCCCAAATCCAGCCAGAAACCTGCGTGTTCCCTCTTCAGAGCCCTAATTGAGCTGCCGTGGCTGGGAATCCACATGAGTTTTTGCTGGGAAATGGTTTGTGTAGAAGTCTTACCTGCAGGGCTGCTCTTGCCAAATGAGTGTTTGCCATTTGGTGTTGTGTAAATTGAGAGTGAGAAGCTGTTTCCTCAGTACGTGCACCAGTTTTAGCCTCGCTGCAAGCCATGCTGCGCCGCTGGAGTGGAGCAGCTTAGTGTGAAGCTCTGTGTAGCATCTCAGCCTGTCTTGCACTGTTTACAAGAGACAGCACTTCTTGGTTTCTGAGGTCCCCAGAGCATTTTCTTGAAAATGATAAAGGAGAGAGAGGCTCTGTAGAAGTTGCATTGGTGCTCCGTGGCAGAGTTCCCTCTGAGTTTTATGTGTTGAAGTCTTTGGTTCTCAGCCAAGAGATGGTGGCTAGAGGATCGCTAGGACAGAAACTGATGGTTAGGCCACAGAACTGTTGTGAGTGACTTGTGGGGCAGCAGTCAGCCCCAGAGCCTTGGTACAAGCTGTCCCTTCTTACTTCTGCTCATGGAAGAGGCAGAAAAGTGCAAACAAAGCCAGAAGGGGAAAGGACGGTAAAGTTAAGAATGATGACCTCTTCATCTATATGAGAAGGAAGTTCTTTGACCCTGTTTGTGTGAATGATCTTAGATCTACTGCGCAGGCTAGCGGCATGTAGAAAATTGCTCTATGCCATTTCTTCCCTTGGCACAGCCTATGCCAAGTGACCCGCTGTGTATAAGTGTTGTAATCCCCCCAACCCAGTCTTGCTAACCCCTGCTGTTGTCATTGTCATTCCCTTCCTACACGTTGCCCCTTAAAATTCTGTGTCTCCATTTTTCTCTCCTCCTTCCTTTCTCCCCCATCAGTGGAGAGCTGAGGACTCCGTCGACCATGTAAGTACCACTTGTGTGTATTCCAGGTTGGAAAAGAGGGGTTTGGTAAATCAATTTGTGAATTTTGTAGACACAGTGCTGTCAAAACATCCCTTTCACTCTCTTAATGAGGCTGGAGAGTTACATTGTGAAACCTTCCACAAGCAGCAAATCCAGAGAAAATTGGCATTTAGATTGCTACTAAATGCAGAAAAGCAATTGACATTTCCTATAATCTGTATTTCCAGCTTGTTGCAGTGCAGTTTTAGGCAAGCTCAAGTGATCGACTCAGAGGTGCATCCTACTTTCTGCAGTAGTTGGCCCACCAAGTTACATGGTAAAATTAGATATATAATCTTTAAGCCACATTGATCATAGTCATAAAAAATAACCTACACTCTCAACTGTGACCTTTGGCTGAAACACAGATAGTAATAAGAAAGCAATCACATTTAAACAGTTAAATCCAATTTTCCCACATAATTTTTAAATATAAACTCGGAGGAACAAAGTAGAAAATGACCTTTTTAGAGTCAGCAATTCCATTACGTGCCCTACTGTGAGCTTCCCCAGCACGATGTATTTCTCCTGCTTTATACGGAGGATTCTTGCTCGTAGTGGCTTTGTCATGACAGCACTGTGTTTACATTATGCAATCAGACCTTCTTTCATCCATCCCTCGTCGCTCTCCCCTCCTCCCAGCTCGCTTGCTTTGCTCCTGGTGGCATGCTTTTGCGTGAGAATTTCTCTTTGCATGGATTTGGGAGGAGTGAATTCTCTTGGGATGTTCAGAGTCTGCAGGTTTCGTGTGAGTGCTTCCCCTGCGGGTCCATTGGCACCGATCGGACTGCGTGTCCACTCACCCGCACACATGATCTGCTGCAGGGGCGGAGTTGGGATCGGACTCTGGTTCACACGGTGATTTTGGCGGGGTTCTTGTTGGTGCTTGTTGATTTTTCTCTGGGCTGGCTGGTTCCGCGATGGTAACGTGGTGGTTTTCATGAGTAAGCCTGGGCAGGTAACCTGAACCAGCAGCACTGACTGGAAGTCAGCAGGTTTAATAGCGTGGGTGTTTGTGCGAGTGATGGGAGACTGGCTGTACTCTGAGAGCAACCGCAGGTGCCCCTTGTACCCCTCAAGCTAGCAGGGATCCCCCAGGCAGAGATCAGACCCCTGGAGCAGCCTCTAACAGTGCCCATGCGGCCTGTCCTCAGCAACTGGAGATTAACCCTCTCCATCTCTGCTGCTCTTGTCTGCAACCAACCGAGAGCCCCTGTCTCCTTTCCAAAAGCTTCTCCAGCCCGGTTGTCTCTTGCTCCCTGACCTGATGGGTTGTTAGTGCTAATGGCCCAGTCGCTTTCACAGCACCCACAGATAACTGCAGTTCAGGGGTACCTGCCCTGAGCTCGCTGGGAGCTGCTGAGCTCACTGTGTTTGCTTGTTTCAGGCCTGGCCAGCCAGGCTTGGCACGAGTCATGTTGTCGCTGGAGGCCAGGAGGGAGGAGCAGCGCTCCCCTCTTTGATCTCAAATTGAGGTGCAGAGCCATGCCCTCCTCCTGCCCAGAGGAAACCAGAGCATGCAAGGATGCTAGGACCCCTGCCGAGTCTGCCTTTCTGCTGCCAGACCTCCCATAGTGCAGGATTTTCCCTCCAGGTCTTGCCAGCGTCTTGCAATGACCCCATCCCATCCCTGCAACGCTGTGCCTGGCAAGGAGGGTGAGCATGATGCTGTAGCACTGCAGGTGCTCCCTGCCTGGGGCCCCCCGCCCCTGCATTGCCTCTCTGTGCTCCCCGAGGCTCTGCTGCAAGAGGCAGCTTTAAAAATCCCCAAATTAGCCCCCAAGAGATTTCCGCAGCCAGCTGAACTGGCTTTTGCTCTGGTTCACAGCTCCACAGTCCTCTTACTCTCAGGTTTCACGCAGGACCATCTCTGGAGCAGATCTCCCTCTTGGCAGAAGCCGTGGGAGAGCACAACTGCTGACACAGGTTGCTGGTGGGTCCTTGGAAAGGCCAAGTGTTAGAGGCAGGGTTGAAATTAGGCAGGTGAGCGTTGCGAGTGGCAGCACTTGTAGTTTGCTGGCTCTGTGCAAGATGCGTGTGTTGCAGTGCGATGCGTGGGTGTGAGCCAGTGAGTGTGTCGGTGTGTTGCTGTTGGAGACACTGACCCCAGTGCCCTCTTGCTCACTCCAGTAACAAGCATTTGCTCTTCTCGTTTGCCTCTTCTCTGCCCCGTGGATGAAATCCCAGGAGACAGTCATTGGAGGCCTGCTGCCAGAAACCACCTACTCTGTCACAGTCGCTGCCTACACCACCAAAGGAGATGGTGCCCGCAGCAAGCCAAAAGTCATCACCACCACAGGGGCAGGTGAGTGTGGGGAGTGGATGCCACAGCCACAGTAGGGGTGGTGTTAAAACCTCCCAAGAGGTGCATGGGGAGTATGGCCAAGGCAACTGTACGAGAGGAAGCGAGAGGGCTGGAGACGCTGCAGAGGTACATACTCTTGTGATCTCCAGCCCTTACTTACAGGCTTTGCCACTGGATCACCTGAGCAAAGTGCAGCAAACAGATGGACAGACACTGCCAGGGCCTGTGAGAGAGCAATGAAACTCATGGGTCTGAGCTCATCTGCATAGTCCAGAGACCTGGGAAGAGGAAGCCTGAAAGTCCAGGCCCTCCTCAGCTTTGGAGTCATGGCCTGTCCTCACCTTGTTCTCGCAGGCGAGTGCCATTTCTTGCTTCCTGCAGTAACTGGGATGGCCCCTGGCACAGGGGGCTCCTCGAGGTGCTTCTCAGCTCCCCCCCAGCCATTGCTACTGCTGCCTCCCCAGGCTTATATAGGTGAGCCCAGCTGCTCCTAGAGTCATGGTAAAATCTGGAACACAACAAATCCTGCCATAGGAGTGCTGCGAACACAACTTCTAGGTCCTGGTGATCCCAGCCAGGTTGGTTCTGCTATCTCAGTAGAGACTCGTACCCTGTGCCTAGTGCAACACGGGATCCTCAACCTGGAGCAGGGGCAGCCAGGAGTTCATCAGGTGCTTTCCTCCGGATGCGGTCAAGCTTGCCTTTGGCAGTGGCACCAACTAGTTGACATTGTCTTGTCCACGATTTCCACTCACTAGACCTGTCCTACAACCGATAATCCTGCTGCTTCCTCACACCAGCCGCAGGAACAGTATTTACCACTTGTTATTATGGGAATGCAGCTTGTGCAAACTGAGAGCATTTGTTCCTGGTGCTTTTAAACAAGGAACAGCTTGCCATCTCCTCCGCGCTGCATATGGGGAGCTCCAGAGGTAGTTTCCACTGTCACAATCTCAAATGCTGTCTCCCTTGTGCCTCACCATGATGTATGCTCTGTTCATCAAATTGCTACAGCTGTCCTATAAACAGGAAAAGCTTCTTAAACATCCCAGTGTTGCACTGTAAACCACAGTGGGTCTTCCCATGTTATGATGCACATTTAAAGTTAATATTTGGAATCAGCTTTGAAAATAATGTGTCCCTTAATACTAGCTGCTGTTAGACATTGTATTATGAGTGCAAGGAGGATGGCACTGGCAGTGGAAATGTAATTGTACGTCTTAAATAGGTACAAAACCACCCCCAGAGCTGCCTTTGTACGGGCTCGTCTGCAGGCTTGACCTCAAAGGAGAGTGTTGGTATCGCCCTCTGATGGCAAAATCGGGGCATAATTCTGTCAAAAGCATTTTTCTCTTGTGATCGTCTGTGGGCTCATACATTTCAAAACTGTGCAAGGATATGTAACTAGGTTTGGCTACAATCCCATTTTCGTTTTCATATCGATGGCCCCATTCCTTTGATTCTGAGTATCTTCCCTATCAGTTGATTTGTTTACAAATCTAAGCTGATGTGAAGACGCATCCTTTTTTTAACTGAAGGAGATCAAGGTATTAAACCATCAATTTAAAGCCATCAGTTCCTAACCAGTGACGACAGCACCCCTTGACTTGTGCAGCATAAGCAAAAATCCTGTGGAACGCTTGTGTTCACCTCTCACATCGACACTGACATCACGAATCTGCTCATCAGCTAAACCAAAATGTATTCTGATGGCAAACAGCCCGCCCAGCTCTGCTCGCTGCCTCTGCAGATGGTAAAACTGCAAGGTTTCAGGATGAAATTTGTCTGCCTCCAGACAGATCAGGATGCTGGACTCGGGCTTCTGTGTGCCTGTTGTGATACAGTGCACTGGGGCCAGCATCCAGTGAAGACCACTGATTGGGAGGACAATCTTCTCAGATCTTCTCTGAGATAAATATTATACTTTGAGGTACCTTAAACCTTTCCTGTAAAAGGGGATGAATTTTGGGGCTGGATATGGCTGAATTGATTCTCTGTTTAGATGGCAGCACATGGGAAAATGGCAGCCAAGAGCTGGCTAGCTCCAGCTTCCCTCACCACCGGATTAGGGTCAGTCTGCCTCTATCCATGTGAATTGTCTGTCATCCTCTTCACCCTGTTTTCTGAACTTTCCCACTTTCCTCAATCCTGACGGACTGAGCAGCACAGAAGCGGTCCTTCCTTCCCCTCCTCCCAGGCTATAGATGGTCATTGTGTGTTTATGTTGCAGTCCCGGGGAAGCCCACCATGATGATTAGCACGACAGCCATGAACACAGCCCTCATCCAGTGGCACCCACCCAAGGAGATGGTAGGGGAGCTGCTGGGTTACCGGCTGCAGTACAGACGTCTTGATGAGGAAAAGATGAACACGATAGACTTCGGGAAGAGAGACCATCACTACACTGTGACCAACCTGCACAAGGGGGCCACATACCTCTTCAGACTGTCTGCCAAGAACAGAGCTGGCCCAGGAGAGGAGTTTGAGAAGGAGATCACTACTGCGGAAGATGTGCCAAGTGGCTTCCCGCAGAACCTGCGTGTGGTGGGTCTCACCACTTCCACCACAGAAGTTGCATGGGACCCTCCAGTCTTGGCAGAAAGAAACGGCAAGATCGTCAACTACACTGTGGTATACAGGGACATAAATAGCCAGCAGGACCTCGTTAACATCACCAGGGACACAAGTATCACTTTGACAAATCTGAAGCCAGATACCACTTACGACATCAAAGTGAGGGCCCGCACCAATAAGGGGGTTGGGCCGCTCAGCCCCAGCATCCAGTCCCGGACCATGCCTGTGGAGCAAGGTAAGTGCCCCGCTAACAAGCCCTAACAGCAAGCTCTGCCTCCGGGACAGGGACCTTTGCTTTGGTTCACGAGACTGCGTTCCCTTTCGCTCTGACTAATGAGATCAGGTACAGTGTGCTCCCTAGTCTAAAACTAGTTCGGCGAGGGGAGGCTCAGCGAAGGTTTCCTTAAAGTTGCTGTTTGAGGGGAGAGGGGCGTTGGTGGTAGCTTAATTGCCTTTGTTGCTCCACAGGCACACTTTGATGTTTTATCTGTACATGAAAGGCTCTTGCTTGAACTGGAGCCGGCAGCTGGGTAGGATCATCTGCAGATCCAGTACCTGAGCACCACTGTTCTTTGATCGTGGCAAAGGGCCAAGAGAGTGTGAGTGGAGGGGGGAGAAAGGAAGGCTGCAGTTCAGCCTACAACTTCCTTTCTGTGGTGCTGGAAAGTATAGTCAAAAAGCAAAACTCCACTGGAGACTGGGGACTTGGTAAAAGGCTGTTGCTCTTTTCTCCTCATCCCTCGCTTCTCTGCTGTAGCTGAACTCTTTGACCTCTGCTGCTGAGTTAGACAAAGAGAGACTTGGAGCCAAGCTGCTGCCTGGCTCCCTCCTGACTGGCCTTACAGCGCTCAAATATCTTGTTTTTCATTCCAGTGTTTGCTAAGAACTTCCGCGTCAATGCCGTCATGAAAACGTCTGTGTTGCTGAGCTGGGAAGTGCCTGACTCCTATAAATCTGCAGTGCCTTTTAAGGTAAGGGTGGGATGCAGAGGACAGGGAGCTCCACCTGTGGCAGTGAGCAGGACAGTGGAAAGTGGCATCTTGACCTGCCATGATGTTTTCAGGCCATCACCCAAGAGACGAGCAGGGTCACGTTGCTCACTGGCCTGGGTTCTTGTGGAGCTCAGACCTCCAAGCCTAAGTTATGTATCTGCTCTTGCTTTTGAGCACCCACACGTGAACCACTGGCACACAGTAGAGCACAGAAAGCTGCTTGCTTTCCTTCCTCTCAGCCTTCTTTGGCCAGAAGGTGTGTAGTTTTGTTTCTTTCTGTTTTGATCAGTTGTGGAATGGCCAGTAAGCATGGCTCGTGGTGACAAAACAGGAGTGAATAATGATGGCTGAAGCACACCAACAGGAAGTGCCAGGCAGTGAAGGCATGTGCTGAGCAGAGGCAGTGTGAGAATGCGGATGTCTTGGCGATCATAATATGTATTTCTGGCTTCGCACCATCTGGCTAGAAACCGATCTTGACCATCAAGTACCTTGATAGTGCCTCTGAATTAGTTGCCTTTTCAAAGGCAAATGGAAACTGGTCCAGCATCCCAAATCACTGATGCTTTTCCCATGAGCAGTTGTGGTGGTTTTTTACGCAGTCCCAAGCAGTGCTTCACTCCTCCATCAGCTTTCTCAAGTAACTTGTTACCTAGTATCACTTGGTCGGGGCCTACTGGTCAGGCTGGCCATTGCAGCTCCGAGACAGTGGTTACACAAGCTTGTCCTGATGCCTGACTTGGTTGAAGTATGAAAAGTCATAAATGCGACTTAATTGCAACAGACCACCAGGAAAAAGTGGTCTGAAAACCAGCCAGTGAATCAAACTAAGGATGACTCCTTTTGCAATGTGTCCTGTCTCAAACATCTGTATTGCCTTTATGAGCTACTGCAGAGCATCAAGGGAGATGCATAATCTCAGGGAGCGAAGGAGAGAAGCATCATCACCCTTCCAGAAGGTGTTACAGGTGTGAGCAGCACAAGATGTGTCGGTGCAGAGGGAGCACTGCAGGGATGGCTGCTGCTCTCTTTTTCTGCATCACAGTTCTGGATGTAGTGTCATCCACCAGGCTGCAGACAACACTGATGTCTTCCTGCTCTTATCTGTCCCCCAGTGCAGATCACAGAGTGGGTAAAAGACTTGAGTGCGGTGGAAATTTCTACAGATCTCAGTGCAGCTTGTCTCCTTTAAGAAACAAGACCAACATGTCACATTGCCAAGGATAATCTTCCACCCAGTTTCAGCAGCTATCTGCTGCCTCTGCAGAGGTGGCCAGGGGTGGGAGCAGTGTGACTTCCCTTCCTTCTTGCACAGGCATCCTGCCGTGCTGTGCCTCAAGAGCAAATGCAAGGCCTGCATGAGCTGTGGAGACCCACGGCCAGCAGAATGAGGGGAAGGTCCTGAACTGCCTCTACATCAGACTGTGTGTGAGCACCTCCCCTTCCTTGTTACACTCTCCTTGTTTAAATCCTGAAGCTGAATTACCATGATCAATAGCAGGCACTTGTTAACATGCAGCGTTTAGCTGAAGCAGACACGGCTTTTGTGAAGACCTTCTGGTATTCAAAGCTTTCCCAGATGTAGGGTGCATTAGGATCAGTGTTCTGATATCTGGCCGCAAGGAACTTCACAGAGCCCTGTTACTTTGCACTCTGCTGGAGAACCAGTCTGCTTCATCTTGCCTTATTCTTGTGGCACAAAGCCCACGTCTCTCTCTGACAGCACAGTGCTAGAAAGGGACAGTGTGACCTTTGGAGCATTACTGCCACATAAGGATGGTGGAGTGGCTGGAGGTAGCCAGGAGCCAAGGACGTAATGCTGATGCCTTGTAGCTGTGATTGTTTACACAGACGGTGACTCAGGGTCTGCCCCTGCTGCGGGTTAAACCTCAGATGACACAGAAGCAGATGGCATTAGCCACTTGCTAACTGAAGAGCAGTCATGCAAATGAGAGTGTTAAAAGGATATTTCTCTAATAGTGTCTTCTTTCTATTAATGTTCCTAGACTTGCAGGCACACATGAGTCAAGGCCAGGAGCTAAGAGGGTCAGCTCCAGGTCGTTGATTGTGCCACTCAAAAGAAATCCTTAACCTTCAGGACTTCGTATTTTTATAAACAAGGCACCTCTCTCCTCTAATTCAGGCACATGGGATGCTGAGGCCAGAGCCTAATACTGTAACTAGCATAGCAGATAAATCTCCATGGGAACAATTAGTATTATCTACACTTGATAAACAGTCTCATGCTAAATCTATGTCCCAAAGGGTGTCATATTCTACGTTAACAGATTTAATTAAAGTAGATATTGTTCTGACAATGAATAGTAAGGCACAGGCAGGACTGATGCTTTTTTGTTTTTATAGGGGATGAACTGAGACCTTAGGAATTTTCATTGCTACCAAATCAATAATGAAGGTTTGACTTCTCTTTGGGGAATTTTCACAGCTTCTTCTGGTCCAGGAGATAAATTCCGTGTAAAATGTTGCCCAGCAGTTGTGGTGGAACAGAGGCACTATTCCTTTTCTGTTCCAGTGAGCTTGCAGAAAACTGTTCTGGAGCTTTCATGGAAAGTGCAAGATATATACAATCTTCTCCTTGGGGAAACTGCACTTTCCTGAGACGAATTTTTCAACTTAAGGGCAGGACAGAGGATATATTAGTTAAAGGCAGCATCACAAGGTATTCAACAAATAGGGAGAAGGAACAGCACCTTTTGAAAATTATGATGGTACTGGTTCAGAAATAACCCTGAGAATGCTGGGCAGTGCTTTCTCACAGTGTGTCCCATGGAATGTAGTAATTACTCCTGCCTGCAAAAGAGGCAACCTTGTCTGCTTCTCCATCAAGTCATTATCTTTTCCAGTGTTGCACACTATGTGTCTTTTCATCTTTTAGTTCAATACATTCTTTGCTGCCTTGAAATCAAGCAGCAGACCTTCAGCAGTGACATTTGGACCCACCTAGCCTTGCCAATCTTCTCTTGTGGGTAAGAGTAGCACAAATGACATTTTACAGCAGTCCATGGGCTAGTCAGCAATGTTTGGCAGTTCAGAGCCCTTGGGCCAAATTTGCTGCTGACTTAAGTAGTTACCAGTGGGCCATGATGCAACCTCTAAATAGCATTCCTGCTCGAGCTCCCGGGCATCTTCAGCTGCACACAAATGACTGTTTCTGAGACTTTACATTATTGTAAGGTTTGTGTAGAGGCCTTAACTAATGACGCATAACATTTGAGAAGACAATGTGTTGTGGCAGGTAAAGGAACGTGGAACTGCTACAGCAACTGGGAAAAGGGGGGATGGTGGAGAATGCTTCAGGAAAGCATTGCAAATGCCAATTTCACTGTCTTTAGACACAAATGTCTGTGTATGGCAGTAAAAATTATCATCTGGTGTCAGGACTGAATCAGAGACTGTGTCCTGACCAGTTCCAGTGCAGAGCCTGCAAGGAAACTGAAGTGCCTGACCATCTCTTCTGCATCCTGTTGCTCCAGGAGAACAGCTACATCCCCAGCAGGTGCCTCATGTGTAGGCAGCTAGTGGGTGAGTGTCTTCCCTAGAGCACACACAGAAGCAGTTCATGATACTTTTACCAGGAAAGAATTCATAATGAGAAATCTCATCTGAGAGGCAACAGAACTCTGTGGGTTTTGCATCCTTCCAGCATAGCTCTTAAAGCTGGAAGTTCGGTTTTGTTCAAGTCTGTGTTGGAGCGCATGAAGAGAGGTCCCACTGCTCCACCAGGACACCCCCGGACTTGCTCTCATTGGGAATATCTGGACCTGTACTATTGCATTATCATTGCAACGGATGGTGCTGGCACAGACTGCAAAGCTGCTCAGATGACTTGAAGTCTAGCACTCCTGTCTTTGTTGTGCCTACTTCTGTGTCAGAGCAAGGTGAAACCTGCCGATTAAATATCTGATATTCCAGCACTATAAGAAGCATTTCTTCATTTCACCTTTTTCACTCACATTAGCACCCACCCAATGTACATGTCTTCAGAGAAAGGGATTAAAGCCCAGGAGAAAGTATCTTAAGAGGAGTCACAGCAGAGAACAATTCCTTCCTCGCATCCTACCTCTGACAGCCTTTCCTGCACATGGACCAGCCAGCAGGGGCTTTGTCCCTGAAAACCTCTGTTATTTTAGTTCTTGGTACTCATTTTTGCAGTTCATCCCTGAAGATTGTAGTATGTCAACAAAAGTGATTGATTGCATCTCTTCTCCATTGCTGGCTCCTCACCGCTGCTCTGTTGGGAGTCTCTTCTCAGCCACAAAAAAGCTGGGGCTCTTTTCCCATCCACACCTCCATGCAAAGTGACCTGAAGAGGATTTGAAGTATGCTGCGGATATCACTGTTTGGATAGCACAAAAGCAGAGCTGCCTAGCCTGGTCCCTGTGCTCCGTTGTCCTTCATATCTCTTTCCAGGGCCTCCCTCCCCCTCCCAGCTCCAGCACTAAGCATTAGAAGAGTGCTGATCAGCTGCCCTTGCCCCAGCAAGCCAGCAGCCTTCTGCAGATTTCTGCCACCTGCTGAAAAGGTGACTTGGAAGGTTTGGTCCCTCCCTTGCTGCCTGCATCAGCCTGAACAGTGAGCTCAGCTGGTGAAAAATCTGGTTTACCTCAAGTAATTTTTCTTCCACAGAGCTGTCTTCCCTCTCAAGGCTGCTGTTGGAAAGAGCATGTTTTACTGTGTGGTCTCTTGTCTGTGACACATAATAACTGCCATGGTTTAACATGCTCCAGCTCTGCCATTGCCAGTTTTTGGCATGCTGTGTCTCTGCACCGCGATCAGGAATCCAGCCCTCCTCTGCCAGGCTGGACGGTCGCCTGGTGGAAAGAAACAGGCTGGTTTATCACAGCTGGGGCACAACCTCTGGTCTCTCCAGTTCTGTACACCCCATTTGTCTCTGTCTCCAGGAACTGCTTGAGTTTCTGGCTTTGCAGAGGCAGTGCCCAGGGTTTCAGGTACAGGAGTTGTTCCATCAGGATTGAGTTTCCCAGGGCAGACAGGCTGTTTGGTGCAGCTAATCCACCAGTGCCTATGGCTGCTGTGCCTTGGGGGGGGGGGGGGGGTGGTCCTGCATATCTGCAACACTGAGGGCACTGAGAAAATGTCATTAGCTGAGGGGCTGGTGGGCCCAAGGTGGGAAGCTGTGCGTGGGGGCTGCCCCGGGCCACCAGCAGCTCTGCCCTGCCCTGCCTTGCCCAGCAGCCCCTTGCAAGCACAGCAAGGAAAAGCTGCAGGAATCTCCTGCCCATAGCTGCCACAGCACCAGCATCTGTTGTCATGGCAACAGAGTGTCACACCTGCAAAGCCGCTGTTTTGGGTACCAGTTTGTGAGCCCTTCGTGGAATTTGTCAGATAGTTGGTACAGCATGTAACTCCCCCCCAGGTCACCTTGCTGGGATGGGGTTGCTCTGCATTAACCATTTGATCAGGCATCAGCTGGTAGACACAGGAGTGACACCAATTTAAAGCAGGCAGGATTTTACACCAAAAGCATATTGTGCACTGTAGCCTCGTGAGACTAGAAACAAAGACCCATTCATCTCCGCACGAGGGCAAAGCACAGCCATCTGGATTCCTCCCTCGAACCGGCACTAAAAAGCAGTGCATGTGTCACCAGCAGCCTCACAGCTAGCACAAGCCACCGGGCTTTGCTGAGATGACCCTTCCTCTGCCCCATCACTGCGACACACAGGGAGCACAGCTCAACTTTCTGCTGGGGGTTGTTCTTTAACTAAAGATTTATGGCTGTTTATGAAGCACACAGTAGCTGAACCACCTGAGGGAGGGCCCAGAGCCAAATTGTCACCTCTAATGCTGCTATTTTGAGGGTGAGTTTTCATCAGCAGCTGTCGGCTGCATGAGTATGTCCTTTTCCTGTTTCAGATTCTGTACAATAGCCAGAGTGTGGAGGTGGATGGCCACTCGATGAAGAAACTCATAAGTGACCTCCAGCCAGACACGGACTATTCTTTTGTGCTAATGAACCGTGGCAGCAGTGCTGGGGGGCTCCAGCACCTTGTCTCGATCCGCACCGCTCCTGACGTCTTGCAAAGCAAACCCATCGCCACAAACAAGTACATACAGGAAGGAAAATTCACACTCACCCTTCCCAAAGTCCAGACCTCTGTGCCGGTTAGGTAGGTGCCATGCCTGGGTGGAGGAGGCAGGGTGGGGGCCTAAAGATGGGGAAAAAGGCAGGGCAGACCACTGCCAGCTTGTGGATTGGTAACCTGGGAGTGAACTTCGAAGCAGGCTACAGTACAGAGTGAGGCACTTACTCGTAACATGGGATCACGCTGCTGGCTCTTTCTGAGCAAATATTTATGTACAATAAAATTAAGACAATTCTTTGACAGTTTGCCCTCACTCTGATGGGTATACTCCAGATGCTACCAGCAAAAACACAGTTGAGGCTCAGGAGGGACTTTCTCTGACACTGTATAATATCCTTTAAATAAATAATGCCTAAAGCCTCAAGGAGATTAAAAAAGCGAGTTTGTAGAAGTCCTATTTGTTACTGTGGTATCCTTGCACTGAAGCACAATTCCCCCAGGGTTCTTGCTACAATCCGATTATATAAATGTCCTTCTCACAGCTCCTCCACCACCCTCTGGAGCACAGTCTGTAGATCTTCATTAACCTAATGAGTGCTAATGGGAGTGTTCTCTGCTCTGGTGCAGCTGGAAAGCCAGCCTTTTCCTTACTGAAGCCTTTTGCTGCTTAGAGGGCAGGGAAAGGAGCAGGTCATCCTTGAGAGGCATGTGGCACATGTTACTTGGTGACCTGCCAGAGATGACTTGGGGTCCAGTGCTTACGTTTTCCTTCCTTCGCAGGTGGTACTACATCGTGGTTGTGCCAGCAGATCAGAGCACCAGCAGCCCAACTGCTCGATGGCGGACACCTGATGAGATGGAGCTGGACCAGGTAGGCATCTGTAGCAGCTGATGTGATGGAAGTGGCTCTCGGGTGGCCCGGTGTGCTTTGCCCAGGCCTCCTGGCAACAGCATGGGTGCAGCAGCATAGGTATGTCAGAGATGGGAGGCTGTGGGACATGTGGTGGCCACTCAGCCTTTCTTGGCTGGTGACAGCGTATAGGAAGGAGGCTGGAGTCAAGCAAGGGAGAAGCCACCTCCCAGAATGTGCCTTATTAGGAGACCACGCTTGAGTGTCTCACAGCTCTGACCAGGACAGATCCTGTCTCAGGTTGTACGCTTTTTGCAGCCTTTTTCAGCTGAAGCAATTTGATGCTAATTTGAAAACAAGCTAGAAGAGAAAGATACTGTTCTCAGTTTATTAAGCTGTCCTGTCAGGAGGCTGTCCACTCTCTGGATGTGACCTGAGCCTTCAGTTTGGATAAAGAGTTCACTCTAGTATCCAACAAAACCTCCAAAGTTCCCTTCACACTTGCTTTGTTAAAGGCTTTCAGTATTCACCAGCCCATTCACCCCAAGATGCAACTTCTTCTGTGCAGGAGTCCTCCAACACCAGTAGCACAGTATGTGTGCAGGTGTCAGGAGAGTCCCACAAAGGGATTTGTGGGCTCTTTCTTCCCCATATACACCACCACACCCAAAGCACTAAGGAAAAATTCCAAGAAATCACACACAGAAGGGTCCATTAAGAGAACAAAGTTGCAAGCTTGAAGCGCTCAGAAATTACAAAGCGTTAGAAGCTGCAAATCAGCCCTTGCTTATCATCAATCTTTAATTACGTGATTGCGCAATCTTTTCCATGGGGTCCCAGCTCATGGCATGTATCAGTGGGTCTGTTCTGCACATGGAGCACAATTGTGTGATGGAGAACCATCATCTGTAGATCTGCATCACTTCATTGCAGAAGCTGGAAGATGTCACAAGAAATAGAAGACTAGGATGAGAAAGTATGGTTGGGTTTTGGGCTTTAGGTGGTTGAAAGCTATCAAGAGAAATGGTTTCTATCTCTGTTTCACCCAGCCCCAGGCAAATGACTTAAACCAAAATTTTCATTAGCAGCCATTGTCTTCCATGTTTTGTTTTCTCAGAGTGCTCAGTTTGAGATCTCGGAGCCTCATTTGCAAAGTGTAAGCATCCCCAGCTGCAGAGAAAGTCAATAGGAGCTCTACTGGATACAGTTAGTGCGATAAAAAAATGCTAAGTTTGCTTTAAAAGACAAAACAAGCCAATGTCTTTTCAATTTGACATTCAAAATTAGTGGACATTTTTTACGTTAATGTCCCTGTGTCTCTGTTCTCCATCTGTAAAATTAGGATAATCACTTTCATCTCACCTCATACGGGTGTTTGGAAGATAAAATCGTTAATGTTTTTGAAGCACTTGTAATATTATAGTGATCAGCACCATAGAAAAGCCCACGAGGAAATTATTAATTTTGTCTTCAGAGCTGGATTTGAATAGTAAGCAATAAACAAGGCCTCAGGCTGCATAATGCAAAGAAGAAAACAAAATATGGAATAGCTGCTCTTTGATTAAGCGCTGTCTGTCCTGTGTATTGAACAAAGCAGGGGAGTTACAGAAGAGATAGTATGTGACCATGCAGTCAAGGATAGTAGCACAGTGCACATACGTAAGATAGCTGAATTAATTTTGCACAGGCAGTATTAATTTTCTAATTTTTCAGGATCTGAACTTTGCGAGCCTAGCGTTCTTTTGATGCAGTCTTTTGGTGTGTGTTACATGTATAAGTGGCAGTAGCATCCAGCAACCTCAGTCATACTGGAGTCCTGTGGTTTCATGCCCTTGCACATAACAGCTTGCTTTCTGCCCCAAAGAGCTCAGCTGTAATTTCAGCCAAGATACAAGAGATGTGTGTAGGGAGCAAACTCCACAATCTAAAGACTGTTTTTCCGCCGTTCCTCCTGCAGTTATAAGGACATTTGTGAAACAGATTTCTCCATCCCTTTCTTTGGTCCCTTTTTCTTTTTTTTTTTTTTTTTTGCCTCTTTTTTTTTGGGGGGGGGGCGGAGGTGATACTGCAAGACAAGGTACAAGGTATAGTTTTTCTAAATTGCTCCAACATGCATATTCATAAGAGGACAGGGATGGACTGTTGAGAGGAAAGAGAAGGGGGTGCCTTACCCAGCTTTTTCCCTTCAGAAGGAATGAGCTCAGCTCAGCGGTGTGGCTTTGTGTGCACATCACTGTCCCCAGCCCCGCTGACATTCCCTGTTTGCCCTGACAGTGCTGCACCGATACACTCGTGTGTAAAATGTATTTCATGCATCCTTCTTCATTTTAAATTAGAATTTCTGTTCCAAGGCTGATATTCGTTTTTATTCATTAGAAAAACGTCTTTAAACATCTGAGAGTGTTTCTTAGCAGTATAATTGAATTTTTGTGTGTTTATATCCTTTTTCATGAATTTGTGGCTGACTATGAAATTTGCCATTTTTACTCTGAACATCCCATGAAATCTGTTATCA
The DNA here is from genome assembly GCF_963210335.1 of Falco punctatus. NCBI lineage: Eukaryota > Metazoa > Chordata > Aves > Falconiformes > Falconidae > Falco > Falco punctatus. The sequence goes on along the minus strand of NC_137591.1, from coordinate 12,658,239 downwards.
TTCTGTGTGATTTACACAAAGCTCTGCCTGCAACCCCGCAGCAGGTGAAATACCGAGGCACTGACAGAAGGGACAGACGCAGCAAATGTCACTTTTTCCCTATATATCAGTATCAGCTGTAATTCACATGCAGTGTCCATAAGAGAGTATGAGCTGCTTTCCAGACCAATATTTGGACTACAGAACGTGGTCTAATTCCCTTGCAGCTTGTTGGGATACATTAACTCAGGGTGATGGGGCAGTCAGGCTGTCTCAGCCCCAACATTCACCGTGTCAGCATCCCAGAGCTCAGGGCTCTCCCAAAACGGAGAACCTGGTGGAGCTTGCAGTGAGGGTCTGCAGACAGGTGCCCCAGCAATGCCTAAACGGATAATGCATCCCTCTGGTTTCTTAGTACCACCATGTCCAAATCAAACCCAGTATCTTCTCCCTTCTATTTCACCCTGCTGAGCCCTACAACCAGTAAGGTAACAGTGTAAGGCGGTGTCACACTGGGCGAAGCAATAGTGATGCACCTTGTTTGTCCCCAGCTGCTGGAGGCCATAAGCCAAGGGAGTCAGAGCAGGCGCCAGCGACGCCAAGCAGACAGACTCAAGCCCTACATTGCTGCTCAAGTGGACGTGCTGCCCGAGACTTTTACCCTAGGGGACGAGAAGAACTACAAAGGTTTCTACAACAAGCCCCTGTCTCAAGACTTGAGCTATCGTTGCTTCGTGCTGGCCTCACTGGAGGATGGAGACACGGTAAGGACTCTGCTGGGGGGACACAGCCTTTCCTAGCAGAGCTGGGGTGGGCTTAGTGCAGGCAGGGCGAACAATTACTGCAAGCCGGGATGGCAGAGTTTTCTCTGAAGAGAGGAGAGTGAGGCTGCATACGGGTCTCAACAAGCTGAGGTGGCTGGCATGATAGATGGTGTTTTTGGAGAGAAATGGCACATGTATTTGACAAAACAGATGAGCATGGCGGGCAGTGTCAACACACGTGTTCTACATAAGCTTGGTTGTGGCTTGCTGGGCTGTGTGCAGAGCAGAGCTTGACACACGGTTGGGATGGGCTCGATTCTCATTCTGCTTCGGTTCAAGTAAGTGACTGGAAAACCACCCTGTGAAATCCTACCCTGCACGGTGGCTGCTGAGGCTCTGTGGTGAACAGGATGATCCCCTTGCAAACCTGCCTTCACAGGCCCTTCTGTGGCCAGAACCTGGCTTTCAGATGACATCTGAAGCAAACGTGCTTCCCATCGCAGTGGGTTCTCAGCAGGGCGAAGCTGCACACTTGCCTGCTGCGTAGGGATTCTTGCTCCTTTGCCTCTCCTTGCTAGAGGCAAATGGGCTATGCCTGCGTCGGCAGCGTGCCGAGCACACAGGGCCTGGCCACGTGAGGGGGAAGGGAGTAGCTGATGCAATAAGCCAGGAGCAGCACGGCGAGACCTGCGCATCAGTGTCCAGCTGTAAACGCGGAGGGCAGGAGTGGTGGTGGCGGCGGCAGTAGCGGTGGCCAGTGTGTAAATAATGGAAATAATAGAGATGCACAGAATACTTTGGTCGGCTTTCAAGCTGCGGCTCCCTTCCTCAGCCTCATTTGCTTGTAATGGCTCATTAGGGCTGGTCAAGTTCTTCATTACTCATCCAGCTCACATGTTCCCGTACAAGACGTGCACACTGGTGAGGAAAGAAGAGGCACAGATTAACAGCAAGGTGAGGCAGAGGCCTCAGGATGTGCTGTCCTGGTAATCCCTGTCAAGAAGAGATGACCTTAACTAGTCGATCCTAGATCATCATCATCATCTCCTCCCTAGCATAGATCTGCCACAGCTCTCCAGTGAACCACCAGGCCAGCAGAGTTATTACACCCTGCTCCTAGAGACCACCTTTCTGCATCCCCCGCTGTGTTGCATCCATTTTCATTTGAAGCATGAGGCATTCCATCCAAGGCTGTGCACTATCTCCCCCACTCAGCTCCTCTTAAATTGCTTGCTCTGTCTCTCGTGTCAGCAGGCGAGCATAACATTGCCATTCTTCAAAGGCAAAAGGGAGTGTGGTTGAAATGCCATCTCTGAGAGCAGGGGCACCTGCACCTTGCAGTCTGCCTTTGGAAATGCCACTGAGATAACAGTCCTTCTGATCTCTTCTACTTCTGCCTTCTCCCGGAAGGAGGCATCTCCAAAGTGTGTCTGCAGAAATACGAATTTTTGCCCCTTGCACAAAGCTTTGGAGATGAACACACATGTTACCTTGCTGCACAGATCAGCATGCTCCTTCCCCCGCCACCTAATGCAGTTTGGCCTTTCTGGGTAGTCACAGGCAAAGCCTTTGTGCCTTCCTCACAGAGCAGCCATTTGCCCACACAAAGGGGAGCCCCAGGCCTTCTACTCCATCCTCTCATCGCCAATGTAGCATCTTCTTGTCTGTGCCATGCCCAGACAGAGCTGTTGCAGGCTCCCTGCCCTGCTATTTGAACTGGATGAGGGGGTGAAGGAACAGACCGATGGGTTGCAGTGATCCCATGCAGACTTGTTTTTTAGGAACAGAGCTGAACTGGGAGCCGGCAGCTACTTCAGAGTCATTGAAACAGGGTCGTGTAGGGCTGAAAGATTTCATGGTCAAAGCAGCAACCACCCTCCACGCTCCCCCTCCAGCCAGTGGCATCTCTGACCACTGATAAATCTGAGGAGAGCAACTAGGATACCACCACACCTGTGCGTGCTGCCAGAAGGATGTCACAGATAAGAGCATTTTCTGTACTCCACGCATGTTTGAAACCAGGCTGGCTGGGATCAAGGGCACCTGTGAGGGGAGATCAAGATGTGCGTTTGTATGACACCAGCACGCTTGATTTTTCCCTTTCTTCTCCTCACATGCACACAGACAATGAAGTGCATGTTTAAACTTCAGCCTTAAAGCAGGAGATTTATAGATCCACAGGCACCTCTTCAGTGACTGACATTTTCTGTGGCAGGAGCAGAGCATTTCTGGCTCCCTAATGCTGGGCAGCAGGTGCTGCTCAAAAGCCACAGGCACTGAACTGATACACCTCTAGCCCTTTCTAACAGGGGGAAGGGATTTCTTTTTGCAGCATTTAACCCTTCTGACCCAGCGAAGCTGAGCTGTGAAGGGACAACACAGCTTCATAAGCCTTAGCAACAGCAGAAGAACAAGCCAGGTGCAGTGTCATTTTTCTGCAGGAACAGTTTGGGTCGCTGCTAATCCTGTCTCACTGGTGGGGCTAGAAAGCTGTCCCTTTGGGTTATAAATCTCTGGGCTGCCAGATTGCAGAAGTCTCTGGAAAGAAACCTGTAAGCGTGAGCCCCTTTCCAAGGTCTGTTTATGAGGGCTGAGACATCAGGCAGAAAATGTTTGTGTCATTTCGTTCCTTTAAGAAAACCACCTAGCCAAGCAGGGGGTTTCCTAATATAGTCCTGTCCAGGAGAGATGTGTTGGTATTAACACAGCAGGTACTATAAACCACTTAGGACTCATCAGCCAGCCCCACTGTGCAATTGGTTGGGATTCAAAAGCTTGTGATTTGGCTCCGAGAGAATCCAGGGCTGGCAAGTGGCGCTTAGCTGGGCTGCTCCAGTTTGGCACCTCGAGGCCAGGTCTGCCAGCCAGGAAGTTGCTGGCATGGAGAATGTTTCACACCAAGAAGAGATTTCCCACAGCGTGACCTCCGCTGATGTCGAGGGAGGGAGGATCTGGTGGGGTGCTGCTGGAGTTTGAGAAGCATGACCGTTCCCTGCTAGCCAGAGGCAAGGGGAAACCTCTGCATTTCAGGGATGTAGCTGATGCTTTAGCATAATGGACACTTGCTTTTCTCTCCCTCTCCTGCCAATACTGTTCAGAAGAGATATGCAGCCAGCCCCTACTCAGATGAGATCGTGATGGAAGTGGCTTCAGCAAAACAGCAGGATGAACCAGAGATGCTGTGGGTGATGGGACCTGTCCTGGCCGTGATATTAATCATCATCATCGTCATTGCTATACTCCTCTTCAAAAGGTGAGATCCAGTCCAGGACATAGCAGTTATGGCATGAGCACTACAGGTGGTGGCACCTTCAAGACCCTCCTTGTAGCCTTCATATATGGGGTGCTGTGATAGACGGTCCTTGGTTTTCCTGGGGAGGAGGAAGGTCTCTACCTGGCTGCTTTATAAAGAGGGTAGAAGGGCTGGGTATGCAGGAGTGATTTAATATGAGCCCCAGGACACAGAACTGCTGTGGATTCTGGAAATGTGTAAGCAGAGGAGAGCGGCTTTGTCCCTAAGCCAGTCTGGCCACTCTCTGGTCTCACAGCATGGATTTGCAGCCTTAGGGACTTTTCTAATACTGAGTTTCTGTGGGAATTGCCTGCTTGGTCTCTGGCAGGTGCCCTCACTACTGTGAATTTCGAGTGAGGAACATGGTCTTGGTGGTGAGAACAGATGATGGATGTGACAGGCTGAAAGCAGAGGAGGAGCTTTCTTCATGAGGCCTCTCAGTCCTGGCTACCAAATCAGGACCATCCACGCACTGTACTCCCTGCTGAAGCAGCCACCTGCTTTTGCGTAGCAGAGCAGTCCTCCTAGAGCTGTAACTGTAGTGTGAGGTGCTTGTTAGTCTTCCCGAGGAGCCGCAGGTTGCATTTGCATGTGTTTGGGTAGCCTGTTCAATTACAGTAGGTCATTCTCTATCAGCTCAGTTCTGAGGTTCTGCTCCTCCTGGACTCTCTATTTACACATGTATCTGTAGCTCGGGGAAGGGAGCAGGCTTTGTTGTCTGATTAAATGGAGCTCTGCTGTGCAGTCAGTGCCTTTCTGTGTCAGTGATCATCTCATTCTGTTCTTCCGTTTCTGCTCTTCCCTGGATCTAGTAAGCAAGAAAGGTATGAATCCATTTTATCTTCTTGTTTTGCTAAAATCTCAAGTCTATTTCCCTTTTTAAAAATCAAGCCTGAAGCTACTAAGGGGTATCTTTGGTTTTGGGAGCATGGAGCATGCCAGCCCAAGGGGTTTACAAAGACTTTGTTTCCTCAAAGGTACCAACCTCCTAGCAATTGTCAGCCTCTCACAGCTCTGAGGGAGACAGTTCCAACATAAAGACTTCCGGGATTGTTTTTGCAATTAAATTAAAAATCAAAAAACCCGACAACACTAGCAGTTATAGGGGTTTCTTTGTTTTCTCAGTCACTTCAGACTGAGAGCTGTTTCATCAAGAATGCAGGTGCATTCTTGCAGTCTGTAACAAGAAAGCTTTGAGGGAATACCAGGCAATTGTAAGAAACAAAGTGTTACGGCTCTTTAAGGACAGAAAATGGCCCCAGAGGGAATTTCTGTACCTGGGCCCCATAGATGCTGTGCCCCATAGATGCTGTGCCCAGCTTGGCTGAGCTTTGCTTTGTCCCAGAGTCTGGTGTGGGTGGAGCACCAGGAAGCAGCACCAGCCCACTGTGCTCAGACCTGGCATTCATGTCCCTGCTGCGTCCTAGCCCATGCAGCAGCAGCATATCCCCTTCCCGCACCACCTGTGTGCTCAGGGTGATGCTGTGTTACCCACGGGTACTACTTGCTGCCCAGCTTCTCTTTGGAGGCATTTTCTCCCCGAGATAGCTGTGCAGCATATTCACAGTGTCACATCCACAACAGGAATGAACTGAAACGTGAGTAGCAGTGGATAGCTCGGGATCTGGAGGTTTGTTTAGCAGTTGCCCTGACTAGGCTAATGAGAGAGACAAACATTAATTATGTGTTCTGCCCATTCCCCAGAAAAGCTGGGCCGCTTTGCTCAGGGGCTCAGGGACTGGTACACAGTAGCACATGGCACATCCTGCTGTGCTCCTGATAGGAGAAACGCTGCTTTATTTGTTTGCCATGTATTTTCCTTTCTTTCTGTCAGTGCACTCAGTTCTACAGCTCTTTTGTCTCTGTCCAGGCAGCTAGAAGGCTTCTGAGATGTTGAGATGACTCAGAGTAGCGTAAGACTCACAAGCTGGTCCTCCCCATTGAACAACTTCAATGTTTGATGCAGCCGTGGGCTGCAGATGGAGCTTGCTCACAGTCTGGGCCTCAGAGGGAATGCAGGTTTCACTCATGATTTATGCATTACATTTTCCCTAATTGCTTCTCACTAGTGCCAGCCCACCATGCCCAGCTCCCCATGGAAGTGATAGTGCCCTGGGCGTGTGCAGAGCATTTCTGATCCTGTGTGGCTCAGGGTCACCGCCATCCAGAGATGCAGCTGCCTCTGTGCAGAACCTGGCAGCTCTTCAGGGTGCCTTGAAATGCCTCACAAGGGGGTAGAAAATAGAGACTGACTGCTGCGATTCATGGGATGGTAAATAAGCTGGCATTCATGCAGATTAGCAGCGATGCAGCTTCCTCTCTTCTAGAAAACATCAGGTCAGGAGAGGGATTCACCATCAGGCAAAATCCATTTTGGGGCTGTAGCCAAAAGACAACATCTCAGTGTATTGCTGCGTACTCAGCACGCTGGCAAAGTGTCAGGGTCACCACAGACTCAGAAGAGAGCAGTGCTGTCCTGCTCAACACCCCTCTCTACGGCATGGGTATATCCACTATACTTGTAATACAGAGCAAGAAGTGGGACTTAAAAGAATCCCTAGAAACCCTTCTTGCGTTGTTAGATTTTCCTTAATATTCACTTGTCCACTTCTTGATTGGATCTGTCCCTGCTTTGCCTGTGCATTCCAGCAAGAGCCTGAGGTGGTGGCATTGTTCTAGGCATAAATATAGCATGAAGAGACAACAGTGTATTTTATTGTTCCATTAATACACGCCTTGGGTGCCTTCAACCATTCAAGACATGTATTAATGGCCCAATAAAACACACCCTGAAGAGCCTTTACACTATTATATTACAGTATTCTATATTTAAATATTTCTAATACTTGAAAAAAGATTTTATTATATCCTTCCACTGCAGGAAATAGTTCCTAGAGAGAGTAAGAGGAAACAACATCTTGCATATATCTGCTTTTTCTCTAATAAATGTTATGCAGAATATCACATTTCAAAGTGCCTCACTAATCAAACCTCTGTCATTGCTTGCATATGATCCTTCCTGTTTCATAGATGGGAAATAGGAGGCACAGGAGGGGGATGTGACTTGCCCAGGGCCCCAGCGAGCCTGGGATGGAGCTGAGTATCTGGGACGCTGGGACCCCCAGACTCCTTCCCAGGGTGGTTCATGCTGGTCTCTGCCAGAGCTCACCTGCTTGTCTCTGTCCATAGGAAAAGGGCACACTCCCCGTCTTCCAAGGATGAGCACTCCATTGGCCTGAAGGACTCGCTTTTGGCCCACTCCTCTGACCCAGTTGAGATGAGGCGGCTCAACTACCAGACTCCAGGTAAGGAGCAGCTAACCCCCTTGCAACCCTCCAGTTCCCCTTCGCCAGGTTCCCGTGCCAGAGGAGGAGTTGCAGTCCGCCCCCGGCAGCAGCTCTGCCCCTTCTCAGTCACAGTGGCACAGGGGGAGCTTAGACCGAGGATATCCAAGTGTCCAGCCTCTGGTTTGCAAATCCTTCTCCCTGGCCCTGTCACTGCAGGCACACAAGGCTGGGGAACCTGGATGGGGACAGCCTGTTGTGTGGTTGTGTGTCAGACGTTATGTGAAGCTCACTGCCGTTGCCCAGAGCTGGGAGGAGCCTCCAGGGAGAGCTGGAAGAACTCATCAGTGCCTGCACCTGCATTGCTCCCGGGTGCTGTGCTGGCTTGGTCCAGCCTGGGATTCAGCACTGAGCACCACTGGTGCAGTGCCGGCCACAGGGGCTGCATCTGGGGGGATCAGGAGGTACAGAGGGCCCTTGTACTGCTGAGGGTATCCCAGCAGCTTCATCCTGGGATCTTTGGTGTGCTGACCCTCCTGCTCTGCTCACCAAAAGGTGAAGAGCTACCTGCAGCCTACATTGCTCGCCAGCCAGTGCTGTGGCCCAGTGAAGGGTGCTGCTGGTCGCAGTGGTCTCAGCACAGAGGATAAGTTCAGTAAAAGCTGTTGCTTTCTGCATGCAACTGTTCACTGCAGAGCATCTTGTCATGCCTGTACTGGCCTGTAGTGCCTCGGAGTGTAGCTAGTTCGCCAGCCCATACAAGCAACTGTACTTGGCACTGCAGAAAGATCTCGTGCTGCTGCTTTGTGCCTGTACATTTCTGATGGCACTGAAAGCACAGTACCTGTCATTGTACCAATCAGAGACAGGCTCACCCTGACTCGTTCAGAGCCTTTCAGAGAGTCCAAGTCCTAGATGAAGTGGCAGAGCACTTGGGCTTTTGAGATGGAGGGAGCCGTCCAGCAATAAATGAGGCACATACAGCTCTCTTATAACTTGCAGCTCCTCCTGGTCTGTAACCTACTTTCCTTTTCCTCCTGCTGCTCATTCATCTAAAAGCTTTCGTCTAACAGGAAAGTTTTGAAGGGACCATTTCCTGATGTAAACCTGCTGTGTCTGTCTGGGAGGGAGGGTAAGAGGAGCCTTTCCTGTTGCTGCTCACAGCGGTCTGGCTCAGACCTGGGGTGGGCTTCACCAGCACATCTCCCTCTGTGCCAGAGCAGCTGTCAGAGTTCCATAGTTAGTGAATCTCCCAGGCAGTATCAGTGGCAGATCTCATGGGTAGGATGCAGCCACAGCCTGGCAGTTGCCAGCAGACCTGGCATGTTAATTGGCCACAGCACAGACCACTATGGTATTGCAGCAGAGGAGGAAAATGTGTGGGGAGCCAGGGAGCCACCTGCACTGGCAGAAGATCTCAACAGGCAGATCACTGGGAACAACACTAGGGGAGGGGGTCACACACAGTCAGCAACAGCATGTGGCTTCTTAAGAAGCAGCAAGGTGCTGAACAGGGCTGCTCCAGGACACCTGTGCGTGCAGACAGGCCTCTGTGACATGCCTCCGCTGCCCAGGAACACAAGAGCCATCTTTGCTGTATGCTCATGGTTTACATTGCATGGAGGAGTGTGACAGGTCAGTCTTGTGCCTACTCCCATCTACAGCAAGGTCAGGGTTTGCAACAAGGGCATCCCTTGCTAGAGCTGTTGGAAGGGTCAAGAGCTGCCATCAGAAAGAGCAGCCTGGGAAATTTTCCTTTTCCTGCCTGTGCCTAAGGATAAGCCAGAGATGATGGCTCATTCAGTAAGTTTGCAGAGCTCTCTGGAGAGACAAAAACAACCCAAAGTGTCCAGTTCACTCAAGGCAGCAGCAGTGCCCTGGGGTGCTGCTAGCTGACACTCCCCTGCCAAGTGACAGCAGTGTGCCCTCCTCCCCTCCTCCCCCCTGCATCACTTGTGAGGCTCTGCAGGGTGGAAGCAGGTGTTGTGCAGATAGAAGTGACTGTTCCAGCTCCTGACGAGCTTGTTCTCATTAATGAGGAGGCATGAAAACCACCAAGCCCAGTGGGCCCATGCTGTTGCCTCTGTCACCTGCTCAAGGTCAAGGCAGTGCTGCATGGATGCACTGATGAGAGGTGCTGGCCACCAGCCCTGCACACTTTGGTAGCTGGTCTCCCTGCTGGAGTGTGCTGAGCAGGGAAAACTTGTTTAATGCATAATTAATTGGGCTACTGTTATTAAATATTAAGCTTTCTCATATTCATGGTTTTTACTTCAGACAAGGGTTACTTCCCCCACTGTCGGTGTCCCTGTACTAACGTACCATTGTGCCAAGTTGCTGAGAGGATACAGGGCCAGGCAGTGTCCCAGTACACCGTGAAAGGAGGCTGAGTTGTGCTGCTGATGAGCTGCAAGCGAGCTGGAGGCTCAGGGGCACTGAGTAGAGATTGCTGGGGCTGAGCGCAGTCCTCCTGGCCACCGAGCAGCACAGGTGTCCCCTGTACCTGCCACCCACCTGCCCCCTTGCTGGCTCCCCTTGGGCACAGGGCCATGGACAGTGGTGTGCAGTGTGACCTGTAGCTCTCCATGTCAGATGAAGACCTGTGCGTTCTCTCCCCTGCAGGCACCTCCAGCTCCACGTGTTTGTCAGCATCAAGGGATGGTGCTGGCCAGGGCCCAGTGTGTAACAGCCAGCCACAGAGCAGCCCCCAGGGCCAGGCAGGCGGTCCTGTGCGGGAGGGAGGCTCCCGGTGCTGTGGCACATGGTGCTTACCTTGCATCTTCATCTCTTTGTCTTGCCGTTTCTGAACTTCTGCGATGATGACTAAAGGCTAATGGGATTTCTGTTCTTGCCCCATTTCTTTTCTTTGCAGGTGCCAGTGTCCCCAGTTGCCCGAATATCTCAAGTTAGTTTTAACTCCTGTATTTATCATTCAACACCTTTTGCTTTTTCTTTCCCTTTCTCTCTCGTCTCTGTAGTTTTTGTTTCAGTGTCATGAAGGTCACCCTCACTCACAGCAGACTGTAGAACAGCAGTGATTTCACTCTGACATGACATGTGGGGCCAAGCTTGGGTACTGTTTGCGCAACACTACAGCAGCTCACCACGGCACAGTGCAGAAGGGAAGGCCCTGGGTGCTGGGCTGCCAGGAGGCTCCTGCAGCAGACCTTCACCTGCTCCCAGGCCTCCTGCCCCCTTGCAGTGGCATGCCAGGCTTTGCCATGGCACCAGGCCTGCAGCTGGCCCTGTGTGGAGACAGACCCTGGCCATTCTGGAGGGGGTGGCCAGCTAAAAACCCCTAATGGACAAACTGGAGGGTGCTTTGAAGCCCAGTAGTTGAACGCACTCTCCTCCTACCTCAGGCAATCTGGCTTCCCTAGGCTGGGTCACCTGTGCCATAGGGTTAGGCAGAATGGATGCCAAAGGATGCTGATCTCTGAACTGCTGTGCAGTCAGTCTCCTTGGCAGTCTTGGTGCCAGAGTCCCAGGCACAGAGCAGAGGGACTTACTGCTCCAGCGGGTTGGATGGAGTAGTACCAGGACTATGAGTGTAGCTGCCCCTTTACCTCTTGTTTTGTGAGCTTCCAGTTCACTCTCAAACCACCATAAAAGCGTGGCTTCCCTGCTGCTTGGTGTACAAGGCGTCTGTGTCTGCATGCAGGAATGGGAGAAGTACATAGGACAGATGCTTCCCACAGGAGCAGAGCCAAGGGCTTGCAGTCTGTGGCCCTGCAGGCATTGTGAGACCTCTGAGCCCTTCTAGCCTGGTGGGGAACTCGCTGTTCCCTTGCCAGTCACTGGAAGAGCATGTGAGGGTCCTGGTAGCGTGTACAAATCCCCTGTCTTGCCCTGCACCGTCGGTGGCAGTTGTTCTAGGTTCACCATAATGGGGCACCAACCACCTCTTACTCCCCATCTGCTCTTGCAGCTACTTTGTTGCTGCAACACTCCTGTGGCCAGGAACGCTGAAGTTTGGAGAGACCCCATTGTATTTCTCAGCAGAGATGTGTGTCCGCAACTCTACTGTGGTCCACGGCTCTGCCATACTTCATACATAGCCACAATGGGATAAGCACATACTGTGGCCGTGTTCCAGGCTCTTTCTTCTTCCAGCCGCATACTTCTGCCTTGGTCCACCACTGTACTCCTTCAGTTGCTCGTCAGTAAGAGCTCTGCACTGCAAAGGCTGCTCCTGAGCTGCAGCCTCTGGTGCTCTGGCAGCAATAAGCAAACTGTGCAGAAAACCGACCATCATCTTTGTGAGTCTGCTCAACCATCTCAGGGATCCTGATGGGTGAAGTGGCAAACAGGACCGTTTGCAGGAGGACTTCAGCACAAGGCAGAAGAGGAACCTTTCCTTCTTTGTCTGTCCATGTGCTCTCAGGCCATCCATGGATAGCTTTGCACTATCAAGTGATAGAAAGACAAGTGTGTGTTGGATTGGGTCTTGCCTATATGCAGCAATGTCAGATGGTTTTGGGCAGAGGTGTGAGGAGCCCTGTGCTGGTGCAGTGGCTGTGGCGTAACACTTCCATGTTACCACCTAGTGACTTGTAGCCACTGTGTGAAATGCACATACCCAGCCTGGGGGCTGCTCCATCACCTCAGCGGCCCATCACTGCCATCTGTGGCAGCATTCAGGCTCCTGAGTGATTGAGAAGCTCCTGGCCATGCTCCAGCCTGTCTCCCTGGGTGTGAATCAACAGCCTCAGCCTATTAATAATCATTATTACCCACATGGGGTTTCTGGGAAACCCACAGAGCAGCCAGTGGAGTCACAAGCCTTGGGATTTGGATGAGCCAAGCTTTGGATGAGTTGTTTTACAGCCACGTTCCTGCCAGTTCACCATCTCCGCTTCAGAGAAGGAGGTTGCAGTGGTTTGCAGTGGTTGAGCCCTGAACCCTGGGGCCCCAGTAGGGCTCCTCCCGATCCCACATGTACACCCCCACATCACCTGTCCCCCTGTGCAGGACCCGTGGGATCCCCTCCTCCAGGCCTCTCCCCCGAGCAGGGCTTGGGCTGTGCCCAGGATAAGCCATGCTGTGCAGCCCTGCTTCAGACAGGGCAAGGCTTCTGCCGTGGCTTGAGCTGCACCCCAGCTTGCAGCAGCCTCCCAGAAGCTGCTGTAGGGCACATCGCTGCACATGGTGCCTTGCACGAGCCAGCCCAGTGGAGCTGGATTTTGGGCCCTGGAGCTCACTCTGCCTTTGGAACCCCACTGAAAAGCACCGAGTTACGCAGATGCAGGCAGAGCTGCTCCACAGCTCTCTGAAAGTTGTGCAATCTCCAACCAGGCGAGCAGCCGTTCCTCCATGAGGCCCTTCCCCTCTTCCTCTAGCTCCCCAGGGGCTGGGCAGCACCTGGCTACCCAAAAAGCTGTGCACGTACACCACAGAGGTTTCCCCTGGTGCAGGTCTGGGCGAGTTCCTTTTTGGCTGATGCCATTGTTAGGGGTAAGCAGGAGGATGAGCCTCAGCCCTTGGCAGCGAGAGCGCCAGAGAATCGGCACCTTCAACTCCAGCCCGTGTGGGAGCCTGGGAAGCGCACTGACAGCATGTCCTCGGCCCGTTCCTGCCAGGGGCTTGCCCGAGCCCCTGCCCGCTGCGTGGCCTGCTCTGTGTGCCCGGTGGCTGTACTGTTCGAGCATGCTCCACCCGGTCATGCACATTCTGCACCTCACCTTTCTGTTTTGTTTCACTGAACCATGTGCTCTGAGAGTGCGTGCAGCATGCCCTGTGGTCTCGCTGACTTCCCATCCATCCCGCCCAGCACTTCACACATAGTCACACATGTCTGCCTTGCACCTACCTTTCGGGTTTGATGTGAACGTGCCGTTGTGGAGCCTTCCTCAACCCTGCAGAGCCATAACCCTTCTCCTCTCCCTTTTTTCCTCCTTGTCTTGCTTGCAGGCATGCGCGACCACCCCCCCATCCCTGTGACAGACCTTGCCGACAACATCGACAGGCTGAAGGCCAACGACGGGCTGAAGTTCTCTCAGGAGTACGAGGTGAGCGTGAGAGCATACCAGCATACCGGGCGGTGGGGGCAGAGCGTGGCTGGCCAGGACCCCCGGCGGAGAGGGCTTGAAAGCTGAGCCGAGCCTCCCCCGCACCGGTACTGCCTGTGCAGGCTCCGCGCCAGCCCTGGGAGCCTGCCAGCTCTCCCTGCCAGCCCCAGAGCGGTGGGAACTCGCCTGGAGCAGTTGAAGCATGGCTTGTACAGGGAGAGGGCCTTGCAGCCGAACGCGCAGCAGCCTGCCGTGCTCCCACCATGGTTACGGTCTTGGGAGTGAATGGGAGTCGTGTCTACCCGCCCAGACTGTTGCTGTTTGCTTTGTTCTCCCGCTCCGCGAGGATTGCCCTCCATGCAGGTTGGCTGAGGTATTTCAGTCCACAGCATCACTTCCATCTGCATTCAGAGCTTTGCTTTCTGTGCCATCCTCTGCTGCCGACAAACAGGCATTTGGGGTTTCATTCCTGCTTTCCCCATCTAGTCTCCCCCTGCACGCTGCTGGACTGTGCTGGCATTAGCTGTGCCATTTAGCATCTCTGCCACCAGAAACTCTGCTAATGTCCCACTGCCCTGGAGCAGTCCCAGCTCCCCTCCCTACATGGAGCTCTTTGTGACTGTGCCCTGCAATTCTGAGCTACAAACTTCCCAGCGGTGCTGGGTCACATTCCCACCTTTACCCTTATCTCTGACGGAGCCCCTGAATAGGTACCGTGGACACCTGCCACCACTGCTGCCTTTGCTCACAAACGCAGGCACGTGCTGGGTGTTTGGCGAACACTGCCATCCTGCGCTGCACCTCTCCCAGCCTGATCCCCTCCATTTCTGTCCTCCCCTGAGGACAACTTGCCGAGGGGATGCACACGTGGAGGGGAAGGGCTGACCTGCACAAGGGCTGCTTTGCCCTTCTTGCCACTCTCTGGGCTAGATGACTAGCTTGAAAACATGTAAAGCTGGGGAAAGTTCCTCTGCAGCCATGACAGCAGCAATGGCAAGATTATGTTTTCCTCTGCTTACATGCAGTACCTTCTTGAGCTGCAGGGGGCTTGTAAATAAACCCCCCACTAGTATTAAAGAGGGAGTAAATTTGAGAAGTGTCCTTTGCACGTGTTATCACTTCTGTTTGAATTGTTATCTGCCTGTGCCTGTGGCCTCCCCTTCCTGCAGCGTACCTACGCTGATTTATGGGATGAAATCAGAACATCTGCCCACAAGGTAGGATTATATATACCAGGAAAGGGAGAGCAGATCTCTACGTTGTGGAGGTAAGGGACAAATTCCAGCTAGTTCAAAGGGTCTGCTGCACGTATCTGAGGAAGGGGCAGAGCTCCTTTTTGCTTCAGGATGCCAAGTGGAGGGCTTTGCCATCCCTTTTGCATACTGCTGTCTAGACCAGAAAGGAGCTGAGTGTTCACCAGCTACAGCATTACACTGCAACTTGGGAAATGTTTAGAGGAATAATGTGCTTCCCTTGCAGTTACCTGTGTGTTCATGTATGTCCTGCCAGCAGTGCCAAGGTATACAGTCATATCTGTCTGCCATGGGCTTTTTGTTACAAGTCCAGCTGAAATGTTAAGCAGGGCTGTCCACTGCGCTACAGGCAGACTGTGCCTGTGCTGTGTTGGGAGGATTCAGCAGGATCCAGTGTCTGTGCGCTCCCATCTTCACACTAGGCCAGCTGGAGCCTGCAGCATAATACTGAGATGTGGGAACTGTTTTGGAAAAAATGAGCATTAAGTAAATTCTCTTAGCTGTTTTCATGAGCCTCTCTTTTCTCATTTCTCTTTCTTAAGAAGTATCATGGCTGGTTGAGAGCACCAATCAGTTGTACTTTTCATGTTGAAGCAGCTATTAAGTAGCTGATTGTTGCATGTAATTTTTTTCCCCTGGATTCTGCTGTATTTGACTCATATCAGCTAGAAGTTTGTGAGCATGACAGGCTCATACGGTGTTTGACACTAGGATGGACCCCAAAGCAGAAGGGGTTGCCCCTTGCTGGCATGTGGGGATCAGTACAGTCATTCCCATTTGAAATGCCCATGAGAAAAATCCTGGACTGAGTTTGCAGAGAACAGCAGCTGCTTGGGCAGGATTGTGGCAGCAGTGGGTCTGCTCTCATCCTGGTCCCTATGTGCGCTGATTTGGCAAGGTGACAGCTCCCTTTGAGGCCTGTGATGGGAGTCCTGGAGGGCAGGATGGGCATGGCACGGGCTGCTGAGTCAGGGAATCTACAGAGTGGATGTGGAAATAGCAGAGGTGGGAGGGAAGCAGGCTGTGCAGCCCCTGCGGGAGCCCGAGGGGCAGGAACCACAGCTCTGCAAATTCTGTGCAACTGCTGTCAGGAAGTGATGATACAGGCCCAGCACTTGCCCTGGGACTGTGTGAGCCCCAGACCTGTGCAGAGCCGCGTGGTGACCCAGCACTTCAAAAGATGGAGGCCCCAACCCCGTTTCCCTATGGCATGCTAGTGCTGCCTGAGCGGGCATAGCACAGCTGAGCAGGGAGAGCTGAGGGACAAAGGCATCACAGGTGAACCCCCAAGGCCCATTTACTCTTTGATTGTGCTCTGGAATAGTTGCATTTTAAGTGTTTTTGCAGAGCAGCCTGACAGCCTAACATCTCGGTGGGGTGCAGGGCTGTTTATAGATGGCTCACATTCTGGGAGCAGTGGCACCACAGGCGGAGAGCAAATATTTAACAGCACTTTTAACCACTGAGGCCAGCTGGCTCAGAGCCATCAGTCTGGTGTTCACTTTGGTTGTGCAAGCGATAGCAGGGTAACCTAGACAGAGGTGACACAAAACCAGACCTGTCAGCACCTCCCTGCATGCCTGGGGAGGGAGCAGGGAGGGTGGCAGAGTTTTCTTGGAGCCGTCTGGCCTCCATTCCTACAGGTCGGAGAACAAATGATGCTGCTCACACCAGTTTGCCAGCCCGCATGGCCAAGCAGCCCGTGCAACGAAGGCAGCACAGAGAAAGCGAGCTGTGCACCGGCTGCGGCAAGAGCAGGCTCCTGAGCTGCAGGTTAGCCCTCACCCTTGATGGGCAGGGAGCAATTCCAACGGGACCTCCACGTACTCCTGGTGCAACAGGAGAGGTTGAACTGCAGGTGCTGGGAGCTGAGGCGGCTGCAGGCACAGTTCACTGCTGCAGGCTGCTCGGGTGTAGGGTATGGCACAGCCCCACCATGCTCTCCCAGGCATGCAGCAGAGCTGGGGGGAGCGGAGTGCAAGGGTCTGGCAGCAGCAACCGGCCTGGCCACTCCAGGAGAATATTTCATTTTTAGTGTACAGTGAGGGCTACAGTGAATTTACAGTGTGGGATTAATGGAATTAAATAAGTAGAAGGGAGGCTGAATCGATGAGTTATTTATCCGCGGGCTGTGGCAGGTGCTGCAGCTGTGTTGGAGCGCCTCCTGTGGGCCGCCGCCCCATGCTGCAGCCTGCGGACGCGGGGCAGGATCCCGTGTCGGGTGAGGGGGGGTCGGTACTAGCACTGGTACAAACAGGCGTGCACATACATATGCACCGCATCTTGCACTTGAACTGTGGCATCCAGCAAGCCGAGCACTGCTGTCCCTTTTGTTGCTGTTAGCAAACACGGGACAGACTGGCTCCAGCTAGGGCTGCTTCCTGCTCCCTTGTGGCTGCTGCCATTTCTGGGCTAGATCCTGCACCACCTCCCCAGGGGAAAATTTTTTTCCTTACGTCCAAACTGCAACCTGTGGCCATTGCTCCTTGTGCCTAGTCCCTTCAGCATGTCCCTCCAGTGGATGGCCCCTGGGAGCAGAGCAGGCTGGAGGTGATGAGAGCCAGGCAGTGTCCTTCATAATCTTTAAACGGTACATGAGATCTGACTGCGCTCCCGCTTCTCAGTGTGGTGGGGAGGCTGCAGCCCCTTCCCCATAGTTTTGTATGGAGAGAAAAACACTGCTGGCCTGCCCAAATCCCATGTTTGTTTGCATTTCCCTTAAAGGCAGACAGGGACTTTGCGTCTGCCATGCCTGCAGCCCTGGCAAAGCAGCTTAAGCAGTGGGAGAGGTGCTTGGGTCCCTGGGGCTGGTTAGCCCAGGAGGTGCTGGACCCAGGGTAGCTGCATGTTGTGTGTTTAATGGGCTGACCTGGAAGCTGCCTGGCAGGCACGCAGCGCTCACGTTCCGGTAATAAGAACAGTAAGGCTGAAGTGCTGCCAGCGATTGATTCAGGAACGCATTATGTCCTCATTTGAGGCGCAGCGCAGACTGACAGTGGTCAATGCTTGTGCTAATGCGGTTGATTTCACATGAGGCCGGGAAGCGCTCACAGCCCCAGCGCCTTCCCCTCCCCGTGCCCTTGTGCAGCCGCCTCTGCCCAGCTCCTTGGCTGCCTCAGCCAGGGCCAGCCGAGCTGCTGTGCTGCCCCAGAGGGCTGCCTGCCCATGCCTGCCAGGAGGCAGCTGCAGGGGCTCTGCATGCAGAGGGGGTTTGGAGCTGCACTGAGGAAGGGGAGCAGCAAACCCAAGGTGGACAATATCTGAGAGACAAACTGGCACCCAGGGATGTTTTCAAGATGTTTGTAAAGTGCTTTTGAGTCTGTCGAGGAAAGAGCCTTTTTCCAGTCCCGTTTCAGTGGCTCTGTCTTTGTGTTGATGGCAGTAGCAGCAGGGCTCCCTGAGCTGCTTTGGAGAGATTGCTCCTTACACCTCTGTGCTGGGAAGGAGGAGTTTTACTAATTGGGCTTTTTCTTAATTTGCACTTGCTATCTTACAACATCTCCCCTGTCACTTTAAAGTAAAGCAAAACTAAAAGTCATGGCGCTTTTAAGTTTGTTCCTGGCTCATTTCCTTCCAATTTCCCAGACCTTCTGCTTTCTAGGAAGGATGAGTTTAAAGTGTTACTTTGATCAAGTTTGGGGATGAAGCATTGATTCCTGTGAGCCCCAGAAAGGAACCTGAGCAGACTCCCAGTGCTCAGGAAGTTGGGGAGCAAAGAGGAGAGACAAGGCAGTGCTGCCATAGTCAGGGGCTGCAGAGCATCATACAGAGGTGGGGCAAGACTTGCTCCAACTGCTGTCCAAGCAGCCCATCATCCTCCCATTTATTTACGCATTTGTTTGCCTTAAAGGGGGGAACAGGTGTACATTAATTCATCACCAGAGTTTAAATTAAATCATTTTACTTCTAAATGAGTCACTAATTTGCAGGAGTATTTAATTACAGCCTCTTTGCACTCAGGTGCTGTATTACTTCTGACTTTCTCACCTGTTTGCCCTCTTCAGAGGCTGATGATGATTAGACCATTTCTGCACATCCTCATTGCACATCAAAGCAATTAACCCTAATGGCAACACCTTGATGCTGCTCCTCGATTCTGGGGGCTCTCGGCAGCCTCCTCTTCCACCAGGAAATAACCCTTTCCACCACAGTGGCAGGACACAGACTTGCACACTGCACCCCACAGCTTGGGCAGCCCTGCAGCCTCTTGGCAGTGGTTTACAGCGTAGATTGAGCACGAACAACTGCACTGAGCTCTCCCTGCCTCTGCTGTGAAGGGAGGACTCGCTCCAGCACCCACCTGTGCCTGGCACTGAGTGAGTGTTCACAGGGTGCAAGCGGGGCTGGTGCTTTCTTGTGTCTCTCCTTAGCGGCAAGAAGATGCTCACTCATACCTTTAGGGCCAATCTCAGCTCCATCACTAGCTAGCCAGCTCTCTGCGTGGGCTGTCTGTGCAGACTAAGGCCACCTTTTTGACAAAGAAGTGTTATTTATGTCTTTAATAGGCATGGGTGGATTTTTCTCCTTAGTGCGTCTATTTGTGCTTCTCCTTCGTGTGCTCCAGACTGACTAGATCGGTATCAGAACCCCTGTCACTCAGCTCTACTCCAAACAGAGAAGTCTTTATGCATTTTGTTCCTCTTAACCTTTTCATGTCTTTGATCATTTCTACTGCCCTTCTCCAGTTCAGCCCCACCATTAGGTGGGCAGCAGTCATCCCTGCCACACAGCTGAGGGAGGAGAGCATCCAAAGAGCCGATTCAGTGGGCAGCCTGTCCTGAAACCAAAATATAGGTGCCTCAAGGAAATGAAGTGCCCTAGAGAGCCGTGAGTTGCACCGGGACAGCTCTGTGCCTGGGCAGAGGAGCGTGCAGGGGCCGTGGCAGCCAGGCCTGTGGGTTTCCAGCCAGGAGCGTTGCCTGCAGCCTCCACTCCCACCATCCATGCTGCAGGGCCTCTGAGCGCTGCTGCTGCCTGCTTATTACGCTGATAATAGAAAATTACAGGTTTTCTGTAGGAAATGTCTATTTACATCCTACATTTCCCAAACTACCTATTAGCATCGCTGTGATGTCACATCCTCCTGTGTGTTTTCGTCAGCAGCGGCCCCTCTGCCTGCAGGCAGCCTGCTGCTGCGGGGTGGGCTGGCAGCGCGGGCCACACGTGGGGACAGGCCACACGTGGGGACAGGCACAGGCGGCTGCCACCTGCCTTGGGGCTGGCGCCTGTTCTTGGGGCTGGCACAGGCAGTGCCTGCGCTCCGTGCCCAAGCTGGGTGGCTGCACCCGCTGCCAGCCACTTGGGAAGGGCCTGCTCAGTGGCACAGGAGGGTAGGGGACAGCGATGGGTGTCACCTTGTGCACAGGTGGAGGTTGGTGGGGCTGAGCAGAGGGACCGTGAGGGCCGTTCAGGTGAGCCCAGTCAGAGAGCTGTACTTCCCGGCTCAGCCTTTTGCTCACAGCTGATCCAGAGCTGACGGTCTTGTGGGATTT
Source organism: Falco punctatus (assembly GCF_963210335.1). NCBI lineage: Eukaryota > Metazoa > Chordata > Aves > Falconiformes > Falconidae > Falco > Falco punctatus. The sequence continues at coordinate 12,638,167 of NC_137591.1, read as the reverse complement.
TTACAGCTTGAGAAACCTACTGCAATGGCTCTCTGCCAAGCGATGAACGTGGATGCCTGCAGAGAGAATAACGTGCAGTACTTCCCCTGGCCTGTTTTTGCTCAGTATTTTTGCCTGTGGGCCAGCAAAGCTTCAGAGACCGTGAGCTGGAGCGTGATTTTAAGAAGGCTTTGACTGTGCTGGTAATTGTGGGGCAAAGAGGTTCACAGGATGACTGATTTCTGCTCTAGCTGCCTGTCCCAGGCTTGCCCAAGGCTGCATGTGCAAAGCAAGTCCCTGTGTGGAGCAGCTGTCTCACATATCTCTCAAAGAGACCATCCCATCTCAGAGGGGTGCTTTGGGGATGGTCCTTTTTCACCTTGTTTCATGCATGGACAAAAACAACAGGAAAGGCTTTGGGAAAGGGCTGCCTGGCCATGGAGGAGCCATGCACCGGGTGCGCCAGTGAGAGAAGCACTGGGTGTGGGAGGCCAGGACATAGGTGGGATCAGGATGTGTGCTTTTCAGGCAGCTGCAGAATGCGCAGGCCTTTGCCCAAGATTTATAAGCACATCTCGTCTCCAGGTTTATAGTTCTTTGTCACTGTATTAACTCAAATGAGAGATGTTTACTTTGCATAAGTAGCTGGAGCAATGGATAGTAACCTATCAATTTTCATGAGTATTCCCTGGCAAAAGCTCATAGGCTCTTGCAGGACGCTAATACCTAAAGCTCCTGGGGCACAAGACACCCAGGGCTTGCTATATTTCAGGAGACTGCAGTTCAACAGCTAATAAAACTGCTAGGTCAAGAACTGCGCAGTCAGGTCTCTGTGGAGTCCTGGCATAAGACCAAATTTCTGCTGATGGGTAACTCCAGAGGAAAGGATGAGCGTGCAGCCAGAGTGGAGATGAAGGCTCATCTGCAGCAAGCTGCCCTAGTGAGGGGCTGCTCTGCCTGCAGGTCATGGGAGTCAGGTCCCACTGGGGCGTGGGTTTCAGTGTGGTCTGGCTTGACACTGCTGCTGGGGACACCCACACAAGCTGTGTCTGGCCTAGAGAGAGGTATGTGGGGGGATGCAGATTTACTGACTGAAACACTTGAGCTGCAGCATCCTGCTGTGCTGTAATCACTCCTGACTCCCTCCTCCTCTTTCTTTCCACAGTCCATTGATCCCGGGCAGCAGTTCACCTGGGAGAACTCCAACCTGGAAGTGAATAAACCGAAAAACCGCTATGCAAATGTGATCGCCTATGACCATTCACGAGTCATCCTGACTTCCATTGATGGTAAGAGTGACTCCGGAGTGGGCACCGCAGCAAACGGTTGAATCTGACTGTGGCAGGGGACCATCTTTTTCCCTGTTCTCAGCTGAGCAGGGACAAACACCAAGAAACATACCAGCATGAGCAAATGTGTGTTCTGGCTGGCAAGAAGAGAGGAAAGACACTGCAGAGTTCCCCCAGCTTTCCCACTGTCTTCAGAGCAGTGTGCCCCATTTGGTTGCTTCTTGCTTCTGCTGGTCCCAGGAGCCTCCCTTCTCGCTGCTCGCCCCCCTGTGTGACTTTAGCTGCCTTCCTCAGCATGTGGTGGGACATGGCACTGTTAGCCCTACCACCCTGTGCCCCAACACGACTGCGTGGCCAGTATCTTCCTCTGGGACTTGTCAGTGTTTGCTCCAACTAAGTGGCCAGAGCTGCACAGGATGAGCATTGCCCCTTCCCCTGGGGTATCAGGCTCCATACATCCCTGTGCTCCATGGGAGATGCAGCAGGCCCTGGTGTTCATAGCACTTGACCCCAGTGGCCCCACATTTCTGGAGTCTTGGCTAATACATGCTTTTAGTGCCTGCTTTGTAGTCACCTTGCACACAGGAGCTGGAGCCTGGGTACCAAAGCCCGGTACCTCACCCATTCCCACTGTTTTGTAAATCAGCACCCTGCTCTGCATGCCAGTACTGAGCCCAATTGTGAGGGAATGAGGAAGATGCAGCTAGTTCAACGCACCCCTGCCTGGGGAAGTGACTGGGACCTGGCTTTGAATACTGGTGGCCTTGCAGTCACTAGCATCCTTTTTCTTGAGATGGAAGTCTTTTCTAATGCTAATGCACTGCTCATCCTGTGCGGGAGGAGGAGGGGGTCCCTCACAGCAAGGCCTGTTAAGCAGCAGCAGCTAAGCAGAGGCCTGGCATGCCTGATGATGGGCAAACCCTTAGACAGCTGTGGGGTGAGCACATGGGGGAATCCCTGCTTTCCAGCCTGACTCAGTTGCCATAAGTAGTGTCTGTGTCTTCCTGGGAACAGTTCCCAAAGCGCCCTGCCAGGTCCCCGCCGCCGCCGGTGCCAAGGGAGCCGGGTGCTGCACTCCAGCTGCTGCTGCTTCCCCAGAGCCACCAGCACTTTATTTCTGGTGGAGACTTGGAGACTGCTGGGACGCGTAGCAAATTCCCCAGGACAGAAGGGTGAGGGGGAGACCCCCAGCTTTATTTCCTTCCTCTAATGAAATGCAGATGCACTCTCCTCGGGAGACAAGGAGATATCTGCTGCTTTTTCTCCCTGCAGCCCGGGCAGCCTATGCTGAGCAGGGTTTGGAAGAACAGCCCCAGGCCTCTGCTTTGCCATTTATTTTACTAACTGTATGTTTGCGTTTTAAAGGCCTTTACAAGAAAGTCCTTTCCTTAAAGTGGTGGAGGCAGAGTAGGAGTTGGAGCAGCCTCTGCCAGCAGGCAGCAGAGGGGGGTCTCACACTGAGGAGGGTTTCAGTGGTGGTGGGAGGAAGGTCTCTGGCTCCTCTGGGGTACTTGTTCCTGCAGGAGGGGTGGGAGGACATCCCTTCCTGACATCCCCTGCTAACAGAGACAAGCTAATGAAGCAGCCTCATTTTTAAAAGGTGCTGTAGGACCATAACAAATTGCTAGTGAATTTAAGACAATTATTTCAATCAGTTGCTTGGGGCCAAACGCGCTCCTTAATATTCCTGCCTGTGAATTTCCCTTTGTGTGCGGGTGGCAGCTGTCTCTCTGCTTTGGTGCTGCCTGCTTGTTGCATTAATGTGGGAATTACAAAGGGTTCTTCTTTGTTCAGGCACCATCCCTGTCCTTTGCAGTATCCTGGGAGAGATTCTGGCATCACCCTGTAAAGGAGATTGTCGAGAGCCTTGTGAACGTGCCAGCCTCTTCCCCTGCTTGCAGAGGGCAGCAGAGTGATAGGCAGCAGGGTCATGGGCTGCCCCTGGAGTAACCAACGCTTCACCCTCTTTCTCCACAGGAGTCCCAGGCAGTGATTACATCAATGCCAATTACATTGATGGGTATCGGAAGCAGAACGCCTACATCGCCACGCAGGGACCTCTGCCAGAAACCCTCAGCGACTTCTGGAGGATGGTGTGGGAACAGAGAACAGCAACTATAGTCATGATGACCAGGCTGGAGGAGAAATCCAGGGTACAGTGTGTGTTTCCTCTCTTTTCTGGAGCTGGTGGCAGGGGCAAGAGAGAGCTAAGGGCATCCAGGGAGAGGCAGGTCCATTGGTGTGGCTCACTGCTGCAGGCACCCCAGCAACAAGTGTCTTGTAAGGATATCCCTGTATGACAAAAGGGTGGCAAAACCTCCTGTCGATGCTGCTCTTTAACCTCTGTCTTGCCTGTGTGTCTGCATGCACACCCATCCTTTCTCTGCCCACATCACTTGTGCCAAAGGGAGAAAAGAAAGCTCTGAGATGGGGAGTGCTGACGGTCCCCGAAAGCCTGGGGGTTGTGTCTGAGAAGCTGCAATGGGTAGGTGGCATCAGCAGCATCCTGCAGCCTGACAGGGCCCTGGTGTCTCTGGTGATGCAGGGAAATGGCTGACGGGGTCTCATTGCAATAACAAGACTAATTTGTGCCTTGTCCAATGATAACATTTATAAATGATCAGCTCATTCTGCCAAGATTAGATATTCTGATGTAATAAATGCAAAGCTGCCTGAAAACCATGGGGACGGCACAAGGTGGAGAGAAAGGAGCAGGAGCCCTTGCTGCAGATGATGCTTATGGTGTCTCATGGCAGAGGCTCCCGCTCAGCCCCTGAAGCAGCAGCTCATAAGCTGTGACCGAAGTGCTCCCATGCCCAGATGAACCCTTCAGGCAAAGCCTGCCTAAGCAGGAGGCAGCTTATGCCTCTCATGATTCAGTATGTTCCTAAAAGTAAAATTTTAGCAGTGAGCATTTGTACTTGCAGAATATTTTAGTGTTGCCATGCCAACAGCAGGAGAAGGGGCTGTGCACTCAAGCTGTGAAGCACTGGTTATTTTTAGCCCAATAAGCTCGTTCTTGAGAAGCAGAAACTGTCAAGTTTGTGTTTAGTTAAAACTTTTGCCCGCATGCTCTCCCTCCGTTTCAAAGCTTTAGCACCGAAATGCTCGCAGGGGTGTCCTAGCTCACGCTGGCTGGGAGGAAGCAGCTGGAACAACTGATCACCATGGCAAAGCAGATCTGCTTTTTCTGCGTACAAAAATAGGCTTTGTTCATGGGCTTCCCCGGCTCTTACAAATGCCCTACAGCCTGCAGGGGAAAACTGTTTCTTGGAGACAGGCTGCCTCTAGAGATCCAACCCCAGCTTTGCACTGTGCCTCCCACTGCACAGCCCTGCCTGCTCCATCTGATGGCCACCATCACCTGCCCGGTCCAAACAGGTGAATTAACCTGCCTCGTCCTGCGGCTCAGGGCTTGCACCTGGGCTAAGCAAGATCAGAAGGTGCTGATCAACTGTTCTCTTCAGCTGGGGGTTATATGGGGACTCTCTTGTGCTTTCACATTTCAGTGATGAAGCGTATATTTGAAGTATGAGGAAAAGCCCTTTTAGGTTGCTAAGTAAATCCATGCCCAGAGTCCTGACTTAACTTCTAGGCTGCTTAGTTAAGGGAAGGCACTCCAAGGTGCCTGTTTCTCAAAGATAACGGGTTTCCTTTGACCCCACAGGCACTTGTCTTTGCCTGAGATGCCTTTGCTGCTGAGCGGTGCGTTATCTCCCTCCAGCACGCTCCCTGTCATGTCATTCTGCAATTACCTCCTGTGGTATTGGTTTCTGTCCCAAATACAGTGCACGTGGTCAGGCTTCTGGTGATGGGACGGGCACTGTGAATCCCTGTCATGGGCAGGTGGTGACCAGAGCCCTCGCAGAAGCTGCAGGCAGCCTGCCTGACTGGGCGTGCTGCTCAGGGGGCTCTAGGCTGACCCGACTGGACCCAGATCCTAGCATTCACTCCCTGACACCACTTGCCCATGCCCCGCTGGCTCTTTGGCACATCCCCAGCACTAACAAGAAGGGCAGTTTTCTCAGGCACTGCAGGAGGGGCAGGTTGCCAGGGGAGGCAATGGGGAAGCCCAGCCACTCCTGAGTCAAACCAGCTCCTCCACAGCGAGGGCTTCCCTGTTTGCTGGACTCTGTAGGTGCCTCAGGGCACCCACTCACAGGAGGGCCCTGGTGGGGAGCTGGGATGTGAACTTGCAGGAGGCAGTTTTCTCTGGGGTTTTTGTTGGCTTCTCCAGCATCTCCCAAGGCAGGACAGCTTTCAGCCACCTTCCTGCTCCTGTTTTCCTCATACCCTTTTGGTGATGACTAGAGCTCACTCAGGTGCGTACCTTTTTGGAACCAAGGAAGATCCCGCTCACTGCCCATTACTCCCAGCTTTCGGCATGAGTCACTGTTTTACAGTTTACTCCACTCCAGAGCCTTCAAACCGCATCTGATGCAACCCTTTGGGTCCCTGCAGCACTGCTGCCTGCCGATGTTCACACTGCAGTGGGACAGCGCTGTCCAGGCGGTCACATGGTGTCACAGCATTACCCACGGATGACCTTGCTTGAAAGTCCCCTTGCCCGGGGGTTTCAGCGCCAGCACAGGGCTGTCTCTCCAGCTGTGGAGCCTGGGGTGGGCAGCAGGTCTTCATGGCAAGAGCAAGCAGGCTCTGCCACCTTCCCACGCGAGCTCCCCAAGGACCCCTCGACAGTGCTGTTTGTAGATAAGCCGACCGACCAGGACCAGCAGCAGCTTTGCAGCCCTGTAGGGGTAGCACTGCTTTAAAGGGCTCCTGAGCTGTAGGGGGAAAAAAAATAAATCTTTAAAGAGCATCAGCTTTTACGGTCTGCAATTTTAGCTGGCTTGATGGTCCAAATCATCCTCCCTTTTTCATGTTTTCACAAAGCGAGAGGCACATAAAGGATAGAAATGGCTGGATTGTGCAATTTAGCTGCCTTCAAAGCTTTACAATCAGTTTCAGAATCATTTGGTGGCAGTTCAGAAACACACATTGTAGATTAGCTTTCCCGAAGCTGCAAGCGTGGCGTGTCCCTACCAGAGTGTGTTGCATGAGAGAGGTATTAAAGCAGGATTTCTCCTACCCTGGGCTATCCCCAAGAGCCCAGCAGAGCGAGGTCTCCCAGAGCAGTGCCATGGCTTGTTCCGTCCCAGCCCAGAGCACCAAGCAGCCATCCCTGGGGTGTGATCTCCTCTAGCGCTTTGTGTCCCCAGGCAGGGGTGCAAAGAGGCTGGTGCTCAGGCGCTCTGGGGAAGAGAGGCTTGACAGCCACATCCCGCTGCAGCCCTCCCGCTGGCAGCGATGCCATCTGGAGCTTGCGTGCGGGGCTGGGAGCAGAGCACAGCTCTCAAGCTGAGGAGAGGTGCCCGGCTGCTCCTGGGCACAGGGCATCAAAGGGGAGGGACAGGAACCACTCAGCAAAGCTGCAATAAATGGCTGTTCAGGACGTTACCATGCTCCTTAAGTTAATGAGAAGCAAGCACTGCCAGAAGAAAACATCTCTTATCTGCTTTAGTGCCACAGTGCATCGGCTTCAGCATAAAATTTACAGAGCTTGAAAATGGGGCATAAACATTATGGGTAAATTTGGCAGAAAATGTGACTGACTCTTATCTGGTCATGAATAAATAATTTTCAATTACCGGCCCAGGCACTGCTATTATCCTGCACAGGGAACTCCTCTGAAGTTTGTTTTGTGCTTGAGCACACATGGCTCTGTAGCACGTGGCTGGCAGGAGGGGGCCACTCTCCCAGAGGTGTGGGCTTAGGCTTGGGGACATGTGCTGCTCCTCTGCAATGTCCCCTGCAAATCACACCAAGAGAGACACAGCAAGCAGCTGTCCCCAGCATTTGCAGGATGCCTTTCTGCCCTCCCCTTACCTGCTTTAGAGAGGGGTCACATCATCCCCAAGCCAGGCAAGGCAAACTCAGATAGCCAGAGGTGCAGCTGCCACCTGCTTGTAAGGATAGGATCAGTTTAGCTGTGAAATAGGGTTTGTGACCTCAGAGTTGTTCGCTCTGCAGCTAGTCAGCATAAAATAACAGGCTGCTCTGTGCCAAGCGAGGAAGAGAAATCTTCTGAGATTTGCACAGGGCCTGCCATGCTGGGAGCACAGATCCAAGGCAGCACAGCAGCCCGAAGGGCAGGAGATCCTGGGCAGGAGGCAGCAGAGCTGCTCTGGGCTTGCAGGTGCCTGCAGTACCCACCAGGCAACCTTGCCCAGGCTCTTCTGCCAGGGCAGGGCTTATTGAGAGCAGACCCCAAAAAAAGCAGGGACAGTTGCCTCCCTCCAACCCCAGGTTGCCGCACTCCACCAGCCAGAGTACAGGATAAGGGCTCTTAGCTCTCACAAGCCCCACCCTGCTTAAAGTGCCTTCAATTAAAAGGCGGAACTTCATTGATTTCTAATTAAGCCTGTTGTTTCCCTTCCCACACATTCCCCTGTAAACACGCTCGGTTAATAATTAAGTTTACTATTCCTTGACAAGCACAGATGATCTTCCATTCACTCCTCTCTCCTAGGGCGGGAGACCATTTTCGGTGCAGTGCACATGGGTGGGAATGAAGTCTTCCTCCTGTCAGCCAGGCACCGCAGCACCGCAGTGCCAGATGAAATAGGGATGCTCAGGGTGCCAAATTAAATAGGGAGCTCAGGGCTGGAGAGAACAAAACTGGAGGAGTAGTTTGCAGATGCTGAGCTGTGAATAGGAGGAGGAGGTGGTCATCAGCAGGTGAGCAGGGAGTGATGCACAGGGAGATGAAGGGGGCAGAGGGATGGGGCCCTGGGGATGCATTAGGGCTCCCTGCCAAGTGGGCTGCAGCAAGAGCCGCAACCAGTAGCTCAAAGTGCTCTGGCTGCTGAGTTGGGAGGAGGAAAATAAAGGATGCTGAAAGTCTATGGGTCTCTACGGAGCAGCACAATGAGACAGTCCTGCCTGCAGGAAGGGGCTGAAGGGCTGGTTGGGCCACGGTCTATATCTCCTCGCACAAGGAGAACAAGTTGTGTCTGAGCTGGCATCTGTGCCTTGCTGTGGAGCAGTTTTTGAAACACCTAGGAGATGCAGATTTCCTGGGATGCACCACCTGCCAGAAGGGCAGGTTGACACCTCCAAGGGATGCTCAATGCACTTCAGCCTACGGCAATGCAAAAAAAGTGGCAGGGTCAGCCTGTGGACACTGCATCCAGGCTGGAGGCTTGGCATGCACCGCATCCCATCTTTCACTAGCGTGGTTAGCTGCCTGGGGGCAGCTGGCAGGTATTTATGGGGAAAGGCATTGCCTGTTGTTGTGTTGTTGTGTACCATGCTGGACTCAGAGCTCTGTCCAGTCTCAGCTCAGTGCTGTGGGTCGAGGACTTGGACTTCAAGCTGGGATAGAAGGAAGCTGGTGCGGGGGCATACAGGCTGCATCTCCCTCACCTCAGCTGCCCTTTGAGCAGAGCCATCCCCAGAGAAACCAGCGCTTCCCCTGCCCTGCTTCACCAGCTCTCCTCCCACCAACGCACAGCTGCTGACCTCTCTGTCCAGGCGGAGCTCCCACAGGGGGATGCTACAAGCATAGCCCTGAAGACCTTCATCTTCCCAAACAGGAGGTAGAGAAGAAAATTACAGGAGGCACAAATCACTGCTAGCAGTTGCTGCACACAGTCTTCATACCTGGTGCTGCTCTTGCTGCTGTGTCTGGTAGCCCGGTCCTCTTCACCACTTCCCACCAGTGGCGCCAGGGGAAAAAAAAATCCCTCTTTGAATATGAATCTAGTAGAAAGGAGACCAGGGCAATACTGCCTTTCTGCTGGGGACTGGGAGACTCCAGGAGAAGGAAATCTGTGTGTTTGGGGCCCCCCTGCACAGTGACTTTTTCTGTCTTTACCCTTTGAGGGGCAGAGCCCTGATCCTCACCCTAAATGCCCCAGCCAGCAGCCAAGCGCTGACTCTTCCTCCTCTCCTCCCTGCAGGTAAAGTGTGACCAGTACTGGCCGAGCCGGGGTACTGAAACCTATGGGATGATCCAGGTGACTCTGCTGGACACAGTCGAGCTGGCGACCTACACCGTCCGCACTTTTGCACTGTACAAGGTATGGTGCTGGCTGGGCCGTTCCTCCTCCAGGTAGTGCAGAGCCCCTCCCCGGTGCTGCAGGGCCCACAGGCAGAGCCCATCGGCTGGGCCTGGCGTGGCCGAGATGCGGCTAGTCCACACACACAGCTGGGCGGCAATGGGAGACCAGCTGCAGGCTGTGCATCTGGCCGCCACTGGATTTTGGCCAGGACACCTGTTGCTCTCCTGTATGCACTGAGACCCTGTAATGGGCCCCAGAGCATGGGCCGTGCTTGCCTCTGTTGGGTGTACATTGTAACAGCTGTCCTCCCATTAGAGGGACAACGTGGGAAGCAGTGAATTTTTAGCACTCCTGTCACTAATAATGCAAATGGAGGGGTCACACTGACACGTGTGCAAGCCCTTCTCTCCTGCCTGCTGCGTAGCTCATTAGCGTTTGGCAATCCCTGGGGACACTGCTAGCAGTGGTGTGTCATGGCAATGCAAACAGGCTTTGCAGCAGGCTGCCTCTGTGCGTGACTGAGTCTGTGCCACAAGCACAGCAGTGTGCGATGGGGACACACTCAACGCCCCAGGAAGGCATCTCACCCCCAGCAGTCACCCAGCCAGTCTTACCGCATTGCTGCATAGATCACTCAGCTAAGCCGAGACAGGAGCCGGGCTGTCTCTGCAGATGCAGGCTGATCAGCGATCCCTGAGAGACCCATGATGCAGAGGAGCAGGGGGAGCTGGCTGCTGCGGCCCTTCCATGCCCAGTGCCCATTTTCCCTGAACGTGCAGTGAGTACGTGGGTACTGACCTCATGCTGCGCAGAAGGGAGTCTGTCACCTTCCCTTCAGTCTGCTTCACTCCTGCAGAGCTGCTCTGCTCTCTGTATCAGCTGGCTTTCCACAGAGCATCTATGTTTACAGAAGCCTTGCAAGAAACCTACATTTAGCCTCCAAATTTTCAGTGGTAAAAGCCCAATACATGCATGATCACGCACAGCATTACATACCAGCCAGCTGGGTACCTTGTTAACCCTTCAGTGGGTTCTGGTCGTAGGATGAGACTGTTCTCATGCAAAACAACTCCTCTTTGTCTTCCACAGAATGGCTCCAGTGAGAAGCGAGAGCTGAGACAGTTCCAGTTCATGGCTTGGCCTGATCACGGGGTACCAGAATACCCGACCCCAATCCTAGCTTTCCTGCGACGGGTCAAGGCCTGTAACCCACCAGATGCTGGGCCCATGGTTGTCCATTGCAGGTAGGACTGTGTGTTTGTGAAGCTGCACCTGGGCGCGTGCCTTCTGGCTGCTGGAGCTTTAACCTGTCCAGCTAAAAGTGGAGTCTCCTGTTCCTGCAGGGGGGGTTCATGGTAGCATAACCTGCACTGCCTGCTTGGGCTGGGAACAGGACAGCAACCAGCAGTGGTGACGTGTACTGCTACTGCTCTGTCAGACTAAACAGCACTGCTGTGTGGAGAGCCTCAGAAAACACTTTTCCTGCAAAACCACAAGTACCATTTAAAAATGAAATGATCTGTGCCCAGCATAAGTAGGTGGTACCTTTCAGAGGCTCATCATTGACAGACACACATGCAACAACCTCTACAAACATTCGTACATAGTATTTACAGTAGAACTCTTTTGCAGGGTAGAAAGGCAGCTCTTTAAGCAAAATATTAGTCTACTAAGGCTCAGCATCTTATCCGGGCAAGATTTATCTATACCAGCTGAGTGGGGACTATTACTGAACAAACCACTCCATCATTGCTGTTCCAGCATACGCCTTACCAGCAGTGTTTAATGCTCTTCTTTCATGCTCTGTTTCAGATGGGAGTGGGGTATAATTAACACATAAACAAGCTGTATTAAAGCCCTGTTAAGGATCTGTCTTACACCATAAATGAGGAGATGTCTAGCTCCCTGTCTCTGCCTGTGTTTACATGTCACGACAGCGTGTCTGTTGTTTTCAGGGTACTTTCAGGGTGAATAGTTTGGGGATTGCTACTGCCCTTCCAGCAGATGTGGAGAGGCATCCAGTGCTAGAGCCAAGGGCTCAGCACAGATGTGTGTGACCCCCGGGCTGGTTGTCCTCATTTTATGGGTTAGGAAACGGTGACATTAGGTTAAGAGATAAGCAGGCTTGAAATTATGGACTTCACTTGTGCTGGGGCCCAGCCTGGACTTCACGTCTTCCGACTTCATGCACAGGTATGCTGTCACTCCCCTGCCCGTTAAACATATTTCTCCTTCCCTCGTGGAGGTGCTGGCAGCCACCACAGGGACCAGCAGAATGACACCACATCCTTTCTGCTCCGTCAGTGAAAGGGGGACAGCAGAAGGGCTGAGTAGCCTCCCACATTCTCTAGTGCCTCTCTCCCTCGCTCCTCCTGTCACCTCTTGTTTGGGGCTCAGTTCATTATCCCTCACCGTGAGGAGCAGCCTTTACTCCTTCCCCTCTGTGCGCTCTAGGGCCGAGTGCTCTCTGAAGCAAGAGCAGAGCTTGCGTGGCATCTATAGGAAACGGTGTCACCTCGGGCCGCATGCTTTGTTCCCACAGTGCTGGTGTGGGCCGAACTGGTTGCTTCATTGTCATTGATGCCATGCTGGAGCGGATGAAGCATGAGAAGACTGTGGACATCTATGGCCACGTGACGTGCATGCGCTCTCAGCGCAACTACATGGTGCAGACAGAGGACCAGTATATCTTCATCCATGAGGCCTTGCTGGAGGCAGCCACATGTGGCAATACCGAGGTGCCTGCACGCAACCTCTTTGCTCACATCCAGAAGCTGACCCAGGTGCCACCAGGCGAGAGCGTTACTGCAATGGAGCTGGAGTTCAAGGTTGGTGGCAGAGCCCCAGCATCCCCCTTCCCCGGTGCCCTGTCTCTGCCCACGCAGCCTCACGGGGCCGCTTGCCCAGGGACTGGGAGAGGAGAGCCGTGGATCATTACAGATAGTTATTCTTTTGTGTGTTTCTAAACCAGGTAGGCAGTGATTTAAAATACATTTAAATTGTAAAGCTTGCATTGGCCATGGCTCCCCCTGGATTGGCAGCTTCTGGGGAGGATATAAAAGGCAGATGGATGCGCAGTTCTCAGCAGCACGTTCTGCTCTAGGTTCACTGTGCGGTGGGAGCTGCATCTGAAATCAGATGCAGATCGTGTTAGTGATAATTGATGTTACTGTGAACAACTTGTCTGGAAATGGCTCCAATTTAAATATGTGAGACGTTTCTAGTCTCATTTCTTCAGTGCTGAGCTCTGTTATCTTTTAACCACCTCGACACCAAGCCTCGGTGTCTAGAATTGGTGAAGGCAGTGTTTTAAGGCACACTGTTTTTAAGAAGCCAAACCGACATTTTGCTCTCTGTATCTGTGAGTGCCAGCTGCAGATACTTATTACAGCCTTGGAGATGGAAGTGAGCTCTGGTAAGCGCCCATATTCTCAGATGAGGTGCATTAGTCCAGTGAAATCGAGCAGGGGAATATAGCTCACGCAGGGAGGCAGCAGACCATGCAGGCGGTGAATTGAACTGCAGCAATACAGCTTCACCCTGGGGATTCCCTCCAAGTGACAAAGAAGCAGGAGATACACTGACTTTCAGCGTAAACTGGGAATAGCTGAGCAGCTCTGTCCTGCGGTTACCAGAGCTGCTGATGTCCTGGGCTTGGGACAGTAGATCGTACTGCATTAGCATCTCATGGTGGCTCTTGCTCTGAGAAAACCCTCAAGAGAGCCATAGAGTTAGGCTAAACTCTAGCAACTCTGTTGTAAGATAGGCAAAAAATTCCTGTTTCTCCAAGGGTCTCTTTAGAAAAGTAATAAGGTTTGCCCCCTTCTGTGCCCTGGCAGCGTCAACTGCACGGGAAACCCTGGGGAGCAGGATATGGGAGGGCCTGACATGGCCACATCACTCCCCGGAGAGCAACCCTGTCCTTCTGCAGGGAGCCTCTGCCAAGGACCAGCTGCCACACAGAGCAAGAAGGGTGGCTCTGGAGATGCTGGAGAGGGTCTTTTGGGGAGAGAAAAAAAAAAAAAAAAAGAAAGAGAAAAAGAGAGAGACTTCTGTTTGAATGTCTCTGACAACAGATCTAAGTAACGCATTTGCCGTGACTCCAGTTTACAGGGCTCAAAGAGAACCGTGAAATGTCTCACGGTAACCCAAAATAGATTTTCTTTACCTAAAACTGTCACAATTCTCACATTTTTCTTGGTTTTTTCTGGGGTGAGAAGTAAATAGCAAGACATTGTTGGAAGATGGAAAGCTTTCCTTCCCTGACACCACCAGGCATGTCCCTGGTTCAGCGAGGAACAAAGCTTCATGGTTCGTGTCCTGGCCCTTTGTGGGTCAGATTGCTGCTGTGGGTCTCCACTCGGCTATGTGTGGCTTTGGGGCTGTAGTTCCCCTGCTGTCACCTACAGCTGTGCACCAAAAGTCAGCAGCAAGGCCGTGCCGCCGTGCCTAGGTGTGCAGTGCCATGGCAGCGGGGCTGACATGGTACCGAAAACCAGACTGATGACTGTGAAATAGCGCAGAGGGATGCAGCCTCATTGGTGGCAGAGCCGTTTGTCTGGTCCGGAAAGAAGCGGTCGCCAGCACAGGGGGGTCCCGCAGTCTGAGGAGGGAGCGTGGGTGCATGCCTGGAGGGATTCCTGCCTGCCCTGCTGCCAGGGTCCTGCTTTTGTCCCCAGGTGCTGCATCCCCAGCAGGGGTCTGACGTGTCTCCTCCTCTTTCAGCTGCTGGCCAACTCTAAAGCACATACCTCACGTTTCATCAGTGCCAACCTCCCGTGCAACAAATTCAAGAACCGCCTCGTGAACATCATGCCATATGAGCTGACAAGAGTCTGTCTGCAGCCCATCCGGGGCGTCGAGGGCTCCGATTATATCAACGCCAGCTTCATAGATGGGTACAGGTAAGGGCCACCTTAGGTGCCTGGGCCAGCCTGTCCTGCCTGCTTGGGAACCCGGGCAGAGCTGCCTTCTCCTCTTTCCCAAGGACTGGTCCTGGCTGCCTAGAGGTAGACCGGGGATCACTTTGTTGCATCTTACCTGTTTCCATTTTCTCAGACACTTCAGTGCGTATAGTAACAATATGTGAAGACTGCTAGTGAGTGCTGCCAGGCTGGCTTGTATTGCTGTAGACAGATGCCCACATGGCTGGGGCGGAGGCTGTGCTGGTTCCTGTGGAGTTTTATAGGATCTTCTAGTAGGCATCGCTTGGCACGTATATCTCTAGCATCTAATGCAAACCTGCCCCCTCTCACTAGCTGTAGCAACCAGAGGTAGAAGTGTGCCTGATACAGGCAGCAGCCCAAGGCTCATTGTCCCATGTCTTCATTTTGGGGGGAGTCTGTGGATCTTCAGGCAGGGCTGGTGCTGGACACTGGGGACCCCATCACTGGGTTCTACACCCCTCCCAGGATACCTTTTAGAAAGCACAAATTAAGATCTGGTGGGGCAGTAATACTTAGGGTTTCTGTATCTAACTGCTGGCATCACATTCTCAGATGCTAAGTGCCAGGAGAGAATGCAGGGAAGCAGCCCAGTGGACGAGGCTTCCTCGCCAATCCCCAGACATTAATGCAGACCAAACCGCAAGCATGCGTATACAAGGCTCGGTGCTGTCATCTCTTGGTGCACTGTCGCAGGAGGGTCACCCAGTGCAGGAGTGAGGGCTATAATGATGAATGTGGCACAGTCCTCCTCCAGCTTGGCTCTGGCCAAACGCTTCTTATGGGCTGGTGACTTCCCAGGAGGAACAGGCACTGCCAAAGGGAACAGATGTTGGTGCGGCGAGGCCAGCGACTCTGTGCCTCTATCCTTGCCAGCGGCTGAGCCCAGGAAGAGTTCCCAGGGGAAAGGGCTACATGGAGGCAAGTGTGGGCAGGGAGCAGAAGGGGAGCAGGGCAACCCAAGGAGCATCCCAATGCAGCAAAACTGCAGCGAGCCAGGCTCCCTCAGGGATGGACAGAGTAATGGGGAAGGACGAAGGGGCTGTAGAAAAGCTGTCACAGAGCAGCCTCGCTTCCCTCCTGCCTGTGTGGCTCTGAGCCGTCCAGCACTGCGTCATTAATGTGGCCACCTGCCTGCGCGCCCACCCGGCCGCCCGGTGGTGGCTGACAGACACCGTGTCCTGGCTCCAGAGCTGGTGAAGAGGAATGCTGGTTTTGCCCCTTGGTGGTGCCACAGAGGGAGGGCTGCCAGCACGGCAGGTGGTACCATTTCATGTGCTACCATTTCATGTGCTACCTGCCCCAGCCCCGAAAAGAGCGCTGTTATCTCTTCCCACGCTTTCCTTTGAACCGAGCAATCTTCTCTGTATTATCTAAGGAGATCAGTTGGCCCAAGGTCCTGCAGACACCACCGATGCTGCATCTTTATTAGCTCTTTGGTTTCGTTCTGCGCCCCTGCTCCCTGCTTTTTATGATGTCTTATAAATCCACCTTGAGGCAGCCCCTGTCTTCATCCTGCACATGACAGCTGTCCTGCAGCACGTTCATTAATTTTTAGCACCAGGGAGGAGGTGGGGGGCTGGGTGGGCTGGGAGGGGGCTGGGATGGCGGGGGCTGCCACCAGGCTGGGTGGGCTGCCACCTGGCCTGGGGGGCTGCTGCCCGGCTTGGGGAGCTGCCACCCATCTTGGGGGGCTGCCGCCTGGCTTAGGGGTTGGTGGGGTGCCACCCGGCTTGAGGGGGTGCCACCGGGTGGGGGTGCCGCCGCTGCTGTGGGCTCCAGCACCCTGCAGCGGTACAGCGGGGCCGTGTCCCCACAGCCAGCGGTGGCAGGCGGTGCAGCGCTGGGCGCTCGGCCGGGCAAAGCACCGACATACCGGAGCAGGGCCCCCCTCGGAGCCCACTTTCTTCAGGGCAGGGCCCAGGCTGGGGCAGGTCAAGCTCTGCTGTCACACGGAGCGTTTTGAGAGACGCTCTGTGTCGCGGTAGAACTGAGGACAAATGTTGAGCCTCAGGAAAGTTGGCGCAACGGCATTCATGGTCTCCGTGCTGCCCGAGTGCTGCAGAGAGCGACAGCGCAGGAGCCCGGGGCTGCGGCTGGGGTCAGCCCCAAGCACAGCTTCTCCCTCCAGCCCGGGTGGGTGCTGGCAGCCCGCTCACATGGGGCTGGGTGCTGGGAAGGGACCTAGTGCGGCAGCGCTGCTGGGGATGCTGTCACCCCAGCAAGGACTAGCAGCCCTGCCGGATCCTGCACCTGGTGGTGCTCGCTGCATCTGTGGGAAGCACTTAGAAGACATGGGCTGGGCAGGTCCATCCCTCCCACAGAATCCATGGCTAGTCCTACAGACCTGCCTCCTGCAGCTGTGTTGTCAGCCCTGCTCCCTGCTGCACAGGGCCCCTGCCTCCAGCTTTCCCAGCCCACCGGCCCCCGGGAGCAGCTGCTGCCTGTCTCCCAGGAGCTGGTCTGAACACCATTATGTTTGTCACAGGCAGCAGAAGGCCTACATCGCCACGCAGGGACCACTAGCCGAGACCACGGAGGATTTCTGGCGGATGCTCTGGGAGCACAACTCCACCATCGTGGTGATGTTGACAAAGCTACGCGAGATGGGCCGGGTAGGAGTCCTGCCGCGGGGAGAAAGGGGGCTGTGTGGCTTCTGTCTGTGCACACAGCCTCTCAGGTCACCCCAGTCTGTCCCCAGCACCAGCCATTTTGGGCCAGCCTCCCCCTGGCACGTCCTCTGGCTGGTCCTGTGGCTGACCCTGTGGCCCCACAGCCACATACGCTCCCAGGGAGCAGGAGGGAGACGCAGCGGCTTGTCGGTACTAATGTCTTACCATGCTCCTCATCCACAGGAGAAGTGCCATCAGTACTGGCCCGCAGAGCGCTCTGCCCGGTACCAGTACTTCGTGGTGGACCCCATGGCAGAGTACAACATGCCGCAGTACATTCTCCGGGAGTTCAAGGTGACAGATGCCAGGGTGAGTGCAACTGCTGGCTCCCCAGCTCTGCTGCCTCCAGTGCCTCTGCCCCACCTCTGTCCTGCCCACAGCAGTGGGGGGAGTGTGCCACAGCTCCTGCAGGAACCGGAAAGCAAGGTGCTGCCTTGCACTGCAGGCAGAAAGGGCTACTGCCCTGCACGTGCTGCTCCTCTCACCACAAGTTCCTTCCTTGCCAGCTGTGTCAGCCCTGGTGAGCAGCTCAGGGATCTTTATCAGCACCAGACCCTGCCTTGCCTATGCCGCACACTCAGGCAAGGATTAACCATGGGCTGCCCTGCACCTGGAGTCTCTGTGTGCAGCATCTCACTGGGCACAGGATCCCTGTGTGACAGTAAACGTGGTCTTGGGGTGCAGCTGCGCCCCAAACAGGACCAGGGCACTGACCCAACAGACGCTGCAGGGGCCTAAAGCCCTGCTCAGCTCAGCCACCCTGGGGTGAATACGGGAGAGCAGAGGCAGGCCCCAGACACTCGGCGAAAGATCTGCCTGGGCTCTTCCATGGCCTGTGCACCCTCTCACCTGGCCTGGGCCAGGGGGTCTGAGAGCAGGTCAGCAGCGCCAGTGCTGAGGGGAGCAAGAGCAGCCCCTCACCTACTGCTCACGTCTAACAACCCTGTCCCTGCAGGACGGCCAGTCACGGACCATCCGCCAGTTCCAGTTCACAGACTGGCCTGAGCAGGGAGTGCCAAAGACGGGAGAGGGCTTCATCGACTTCATCGGGCAGGTGCACAAGACCAAGGAGCAGTTCGGGCAGGATGGGCCCATCACGGTGCACTGCAGGTGAGTGAGGACAGATCAGCACCCGCCTCTGCCTTTATCAGTCCTCGGAGATGTCCCCTACCTTGCTTACCTCGGCAGCTGCCAGCTCCCCTGCCCCCCCCTGTTAAACCACTGTCAAGAAGCAGGCAGGTGACGAGGAGGCGGCAACGTCCGTGGGTGCCATCGGTAGCCTTTCTGCCAGGTGACTAGATTAACCCACCCAGTGACCTGGTGGTACGGATTTGAGCTCCTTGGAAGAGTCCTTGGGCAGGGCAGGGTGCCACAGCAGCTTGGCCCAGAGGCAAGGCAGAATTGGTGGGCCCCGTGGGGCTGAGGAGGCACCTCTGGCTGGCAGTGTCCCTGTGGCCTCTCCTGGCCCCACTGAACAGGTCCCTGTGCTCCATGAGCTGGGGACGCTTGCACTGCTCCTAGGAGCTCTGCAGAGCTTCGCTGGGGCTGGTGGGTCTCTAATGACACCTCTTGCTCCCTCTGCTCAGCGCTGGGGTTGGGCGCACAGGCGTGTTCATCACACTCAGCATCGTGCTGGAGAGGATGCGCTACGAGGGGGTGGTGGACATGTTCCAGACGGTGAAGACCTTGAGGACGCAGCGGCCAGCCATGGTGCAGACAGAGGTGAGTGTTCCCTCCTCCCTAGGGCAGTGGGAGAAGGGAGGGGAGCCGGTGTCTCTGGGTGGTGAATCCTGCTGCCCGCTGTCCTTACATCCCCGCTTGTCACGTTTCCCCCCTTGCTGCCTTGCAGGACCAGTACCAGCTGTGCTACAGAGCGGCACTGGAGTATCTCGGCAGCTTCGACCACTATGCAACGTAACTAGTGCTTTCCTCCAGTCGCGGTGGGGATGTCTAGGAGTGGAGACGGGTCCCTCTGAGCCAGAGCCGCTCATTCCTCAGTCCTTCTGTACAGATGGAGGTGCTGCCCAGGCAGCAGACCTCCATGCCAACCAGTTTTGACCACGGCATTTAGGAACTTCGCCCCAGCGCCAAACGAGGGAATCCGACTCCAAAAGCATTTCCAGTCTCTGGCTGAATTTCTGCTCATGTGCATCTCTCGCCCTCTCTCACGCGACTGCATTTCACAGCGAGGCTTTAGGTGGGTGGAATGGGATCTTTTTTTTAAACATGTAAAATAGTTACTAGTGGTTTTTATAATCTCCTCTCTCTTCATTTTTTATTTTTTGCAAGTCTTAATGTTTTGCCCGGGCAGAACTGGACCCACCAAACCTTTGGGAGTTGGGTTGTTTGTTTTTTTTTTAATATCCTATTGCTTTAACATTTTTTACTGCCCTGTGTTTATTTCAGCCAGTCGCTGCTGGTTCTGCCCATTTTAGTGCAGCTTCCTTGGTAATTTGCAGCAGCTGGCTTGTGGTTCCTGCCCGGCTCCATTCCCCATAGGCTGCTTTTTAGTCCTCTGTAGAATATTAAATTTCATGGAACTGGACCTAAGCTACCAATTATTTTTTTAGCATTCCCCTCCCCGCCCCCCCCCCCCCCCCCCCCCTTATTTCCTGAGTAGGTTTGGGTTTGGGAGGGCATGTGGGGTCACCGGAGAAGCGGTCCCTTTGTCAGCTGGAAACCGTTCAGTCCTATTACGATGCGTGTTAAACCAATGCAGTGACCGTGTGTATTGGCAGATCCCGATATGACGTAAGTTGTCGTCGCCTTGTTTGTGAGAGACCTGAAACCCCAGGCTCCAGGCTTTGGAGCCTCTTTTTGTGTGTCTCGCTGGGAAGGGGGCAGGAGAAGGGAGTGGGTCCCACGCTTCCCCAGGGAGGGGGTGGAAAGAGCGAGACACAGCCCTTTTTGTTAATCCCGCGGTTCTGTGCGTGCAAGCGCCGTTCTGTCACCTCTCACCAGTGAAGTGCATCAGAGCATTTACAAAGGCAAGGAGCACAAGCCCAGCCACCCCCAGAGCAGAGCCAGGCCGGCTCTCTTTGGAAAGCAGAGTACAGCAGGGAAGGGGAGGGGAGTACACACGGCTTCAGAGGTTGGGTGTATCTATAATTTCTGCTATCCTGCAACTGTTAAAAGTCACTAGAATATTGTACTTTCCGCTACTTCAGGACGTTCTAATGAACCAATGTGGCAAGACTACTGGACTTAATTTAATGGTACTATATATTAATACTCCTTATTATATCACGCTTGCACTAAAGACAGGGAGTGAGCAGCCCTCGTTGGAGTGCATTGAGTTATGAATAAAGGTGGTGGAAGGGTATCTAATTGTATTATCACATGTATTCCGAATGTTAAGAATCCAAGCTACGTTGAAATCAGCAATCCAGGGTTGGTAATGTTGGAGGACACATTCATTTTTACCTTGTGGATGCATAGTGCTGTAGGGGTCACTGTTGTATACAGTCTGTTTTCTATTTGTTAATAAAAAAAAAATCTACAGCATCATTGCATAATTCTTGATGTTAATAAATTTGAATAATTGGGTTTCATACAAGCTGGCTTTGCTGTCTGTTTCTTCAGCAGTAAGCAAGAGGCCATAGAGTCCCTCGGTGATGGACATGCTCCTCAACCTGTTGCCAGGGAAGTCCTTTCCCACAGGCACATCCCAGCCACGAGTGCCCCACACTTGCTGCAGCAATGCTGTGCCGGCAGGGAGCTCAGGCACCCTCTGCGACAACCCCCTTTGTGCATGCGTGAGCTCACCTCCTGCCCGCCTGCAGCTGTACCGGGCTGCACTGAGAGTCCTCAGTCCCTGGCACCTCCAGGAATAGTCCTGCCAAGCCTGTCTTTGCAGCCAAGGCCTTCTCTGGGTCCCCTCCATTTCACAAAGGATGGATCATTCCCAGCAGGAGGAAGCCAGTAGCCACTTTCTGCCCAGGCCATGCTCTGCACAAGCTGTCCATGGTGGCTGGGGTCCCCACCTGCTGTAGTGCCCATTACTGATCCTCAGAGGATCCCAGGATGTAGCAGGATGCAGCCCAGGGGTGATGCAGGGCTTTGCTGGAAACACGTTTACCTGCACCCCCTCCCCTGCCAGCGTGCTGGCCGCAGGACCAGGTTGGACTTCGCTTGTGGGTTTGCAGGAAAAAGAAGGGTCAGTGACTGTGGGTTTGGTGGCAGTACCAGTCCTGGATGAGGCTGGGGTGTTGCCAGCCTCTTAAGACACTGCAGTAACACTCTTCTGCAGCACTCGGCATAGCTGTGTATGCAAAGTTACTGCTCAGCAGTCAGACATTGCCTGGCCCCTAACTGCAGAGAGCACCCGGCTATGTTGAGGTGTGAGACCCCTGCCAAGGTATGTGGCTGTGCCCTGCCCACATTGGAACTGCAAACCCTGGGTCAGTGCCAGCTCCTAGAGAGAGCAGCACCTACAAACGGCACAAGCGTGCAAGGGAAGGGCCAGTGCAAAGGGCAGAACCACACAGGCCAGGGCCCCGTGGCCTGTCTGTCCTTGCTGAGGAAGCCAAATCTGCCCTGGTCACCATGTGCGGTGATGGGTGGGAGCGTGTAGCAGAAAGACTGATGAGCTTTTCCCCAACATGACTATGGGCAGCTTCTTACTGGCTCCTCGCTGACTGTGCTGGAGCTCAGCCACACGTAGTGTTTCCTGCCAGGCCAGACTGGCGCCTGAGCAGGTGCCAGATGCAAAATGGTGTTTCCCCCTCACCTCACTGGTTCCTACCCCAGTGCTTCGCCCCTGGGGAGACCTGAGGGTGGTGGAGCCTTTCTCTGGCTCTGCTGTTGGGCAGCCCTGTTTGGTGCAGATCCAATGGCAAAGCAAGCTCCTGCCCTTGCGAGGCAGCACACGCGCACAGGTGTGTGTGCATGCACGTGCCAGCACCGCTGGCATCGGGATGCTTTGCTTTGCATCGCTGCCAGGGCCCAGGATGGCAGAGCTACGCAGCCAAGCAAGCACCTGCTTGTACGTGGGTGCGTGTGGGGAGGAGGGGTGCCACTGTGCTGTAGGAAGCCGGCTAGCTGGGAGGCGGGCAGCGAGCACCTGCCTGCGCTGCAGTGACAACGCTCTGGCTATGCTGCTAAACTACAGGGGTGACAATGCTTTCACCACATGGATATGCTGCTCACCGAGCACCCACCAGGCACTGCCATGTGCACAGCAGGAATCTTTAGTCCGTGTGTAACTTTAAATGCAGTGATTTGCTCTCACCAAAAACAGCAGGTGCCAGAACACTTGCACAAGCACATGCACATGTACCTTCTTCTTGTCCAAGAACACCTGAGGCTTCCTCCCCATCTGATGCCTTGTTCTTAGCCCAAACTCTCTACAACCAACCCCAGGAAAACATGAGGGAACAAACACTCCCGATGTGCTGCCTGATGGGCTCTGCTTCTCTGCCTGCCACATGCATAAGGCACATAGTGACTTTTTCAGGTGGTCAGTGAGTTTGCCTATGGACCAAGTAGAAACAGGAGAAGGCAGGGAGAGGGAGAACAAGTGTCTCAGCACGGGCCACCCTGGGACTGCCTTGAGTGAGCCCAGGCCTCTGCAGCAAGGCTGCTGCTGGGCAGATGCTGTGTAGGTACTTAAATTGTGAAGCTGAACCCTTGTGGCCAAAGCTTTGTGCTGGCCTCACAGGGCCAAGAAAGACTGGGCACGTAGAGAAAGCTGGGAGGCCCCGAAGTGTCAGGACATTCTGCCTTGGCAAGGGGACAGGCCCCCAGAGGACAGCCAGGTCAGAGAGCAGCAAAGGCAGCTGCTGCCTGTGGGGGAAGTCTTGCTCCCCTGCCTCCTCACACAAAGCCAGCACTCCACTAAAGGGGATGGGCTCATATCAGTTGAAAATCAACATTTACTTCCCTTTATCTCTGCATATCTCACAAAAAAAAAGGGGGGAACAACAACAACAAAAAGACTAACCACGCAGAGGGGACACACAGGGATGCTAACCCGATCTGCCCTCAGAGCCAGCACCATGGCTTGTGCTGTGCTCCAGGCAGAGCCACACTGCCTCTTCCCAGGGCCTGGTGCTGCAGCGCCTGGGCTGTGATGCTCAGCTTTCCCTGTCTAGAAAGGATTTATCCCAGCTGGCATTTTTTTGCCCTGTCTTCTTTGGTATCAGTTTGAGACTTCTCCCTCCCTCTGGTATCAGCCTGGCTTCACAGTGCCCCACTGTGCTCCAGATCTGAAGGGAACGCTCCCAAGATGGTGCCGTAAGGCGGCGTTTGGCCTCTTTCCTTTGGAGTATCTCTGACAGACCGACCACATTTGCACTGAGCAATGGCACTGGGTAGTTACTGCTGGCCTTTTTTTTTTTTTTTCCTAGTGAAAATTTTCCATTCTTTAATTGTACCAGGTAGCCCCTAATGCAGGCTCAGATAAGCGGTTTTGTAAAGGGCACGGTTTGGCAGGTGGGACAGCAGCTAAATGGCAGCTAGTCAAAGGTGAATTCCTGAGCTTCTGCTCTTTCTGTTTTCTTTTTTTATTATTATTAATTCCATTGATAACTGTAGCAAGAGAGCTGTGTAGGCCCTGCCTAGGCTTGGCTTGCCTCCTAGTGATGCTAAATCACAGGATCATAGAACGGTTTGGGTTGCAAGGGACCTTTACAGATCATCTAGTCCAAATAACATCCTGCCCAAGCACTTGCCCTTTGGGATTCCATTACTTTAAATTTTCTTTTTCAAGGGCAAAATACTTGTTAAATAAGGAAAAGAAACAGCTGCACCATGGAACAAATCTGAGCTTACTCTGCGCAGTAGCTTGGCAACTCCTTCCCCCACAGTCCTGGCATTTCTTGTTCTCAGCAACGTTGCCATTTTAATTTGTAAAGTTTCCCAGTTAAGACTGACTTTTTTTTTTTGCCTGTTCTGCCCTGGTTAATTTCTGAGAGCAGGAAAAGTTCTGATCCCTCCAATTAAAAGTTCATTGTTGCCCTTTTGCCAGTTTTGCTAAGTAATCTTAGTCCCCAGCAACAATTATGTGTTACCAAGCTTTCCTGCCTTGACTTCTCTGCTTGTGGCAATATTTTACCAATCTTCACCATAAAAAGACTGGCTTGTGTCTCCTGATATTAGAAAGTTGGTCTTTCTTTACTAATGGTTAGCAGTTGCAGCTGTCAGGCCACCAGAAAGGCCAGAAACTCAGAGTTCATGTCACAGCCATTACCTGACAGTTGTCTGTGTTGGTACCTCCATCTGCAGGAAGCTGAGTGTTGCACATGCTGTGATTTTAATCCACTTCAGGGTTCTGGTCCAAATCTGAGTTTGAGGAGGCCAGAGAGGCAGCAGACCACAGAGAAACCTGCGTTGGTGTGGTGTTTCAGTAAGACTTTCAGGGCTGCCGTGTGCCTGTAGCATGACACCAAAGGAAATGCGTATCAGGAGAAACACACAGTGAAATTAAAACTTCGTTTAGGGATGAGTGACCGAGTGTGGTCTGAGGATGAGGATGGTTACGAGCGCTTTTGGGTGGGTTGTGCTTACTTTCAAGGTTGCCTGTTGGCACTTACACATTTAAAAAAGCACTTAGTACATCGCCATCTGTGAAAATCGCAGCCAGTCCCGGCCAAGGGGAGGTCAGTATCCCTAGACAGGCCCCGTCATGCATTCAGCCTTGTCCACACTTGAAAGCACTTGCTGCTAAAGCTACGCTGTCAGCTCCCAACCCTCAGCACAGCAGCGGCAGATACGGACAAGGCACACGGGCCACGGGGGCATTTTCCACATTTCCAGCTGACCGGGCTGCACTGGCAGAACTCCCTGGCGCCGGCCCAGCCCCAGGTTGCGCTTCGCTGCCAGAAGTTTGCATAGTATCAAATTCTACTTTGGCTTTGCTTACAGACATAAATTGTAGGAGTATAATTAGCTGGCTTAATAAGTTCAATTGGCACGTGCCCATTGCACGTCGCCGTGCGGCGCCTGAGACCCATCAGCTCCCATCAGGGAGCACCCACTCACAGGGTCCGGCACCGGCTCCGCAGGCCAGCGGCCTGCCCTATTCCGACGGCTAAGCCGGCAGCCCCGCGCAGCCCGGGCCTGCCCCGGGCCGTTGTGAGGCTGCGCTGCCCCCCGGCCTGGGCTCTGGACCCACCCCCTGCGGGTGGCCCCGGGGACCCGGAGGCGGGGACGCGGGTGGGCCCAGCCGCCCCCGGCCCAGCCTCCCCGGGAGCCTCGAGTAGGCCCGGGCCTCCCTAGCAACCGCCCCTAGCGACGGCCGGCCCGGCCCTCGGCCCGTCCGCCTAGCAACCGCCCCGCTCCCGGCCTCCTGATTCGCTGGCCCGCCCCGGCAAGCCGTCGAATTCCTATTGGCTGTGAAGCGGAAGCGGGCGGCGATTGGCTGCGGCGGCGGACGCGGGGCGGGCGGTGGAGGGGAAGGGGGCGGGCCGGGGCGGCAGGGCGGGGCGCGGGCGGTGGGGAACGGCCGCGGTGGCGTCGGCGGCCCGTTGGACTCATTGGGCGCGTGGTGCGGAGGGATACGGCGGCCGGGCGTTAGACCTGGGGGAGGGCGGAGGAGGCGAAGAAGAGGGACGCCCCGCTGACGTGAGCACGCCGGGCGGGGACTCGAACCCCTCCGCGTCGGAACGGGCTCGCCCCGGCCGGGGGGGGCGGTGGAGGGGAAGGAGGGGGAGGGGCGTGAATCGGTGGCGTTCTCCGCCGTGAGGAGGAAAGAGAGCCGCGGTCCTGACGGGCAGGCGCCTTCCGCCAATGGGGAGGCAGGGCTGGTGCGGACCCCGCGGCGATTGGCCGGCGGGCGGAGAGGGCGGGGCGCCCGGAGCGGCGGGGCGGCGTGGGGGAGGGGTGCGCGGGGTGACCCGCCCCCTCCCCCCACACCCCCCCCCGCCTCCGCGCAGGGCCGGCCCGGCAACATGGCCTCGGAGCTGGAGAGCCTCAACCCCAGCGCGCGGATCATGACCTTCCGCCCCACCATGGAGCAGTTCCGGGACTTCAGCCGGTACATCGCCTACGTGGAGTCGCAGGGCGCCCACCGCGCCGGGCTGGCCAAGGTGCGACCCCACCCCCCCCGGCGCAGGCCTCGCACCGGGCCCGGCCCGCGGCCGCCCAGCGGGGCCGGGCCGCCTCCGCCCTTTGTTCGCCCGACGGGGCGGGCGGGCCCCGGCCGCGGGGGTCCGGCCCCGGTCCGCGGCCCGGCGCTGAGCCGCGCTTTGCTCCCCGCAGATCGTGCCCCCGAAGGAGTGGAAGCCGCGGCAGTGCTACGATGACATCGACGAGCTCGTCATCCCGGCGCCCATCCAGCAGGTGGTGACGGGGCAGTCCGGCCTCTTCACGCAGTACAACATCCAGAAGAAGGCCATGACGGTCCGCGAGTTCCGCAGGATCGCCAACAGCGACAAGTGCGTCCGCGCCTCCGCGCACACGGCTCCTGCCCGACCGCAGATGGCTCCCCCCCGTGCCGCGTCCCCCCCGGCTCCCCCCCGTGCCGCGTCCCCCCAGTTCCCCCCGTGCCGCGTCCCCCCCAGTTCCCCCCGTGCCGCGTCCCCCCCAGTTCCCCCCGGGCCGGGTCTCCCCCAGTTCCCCCCGGGCCAGGTCCCTGCTACATGCAGATACCGGTCAGAAGCATGAGCGTAACACCCCGAGCAGATGAGGTGTGCTTGTGATGCTGGCCGTGAGGATGGGGACCTGTGTCACTCGTGTCCTCTGGCAAAAGGAGATGTAAAGCCAGCAGAACTTTCTGCTGCGGACTCCTGTCTGTCTGTCCCTGGTTAGCTACCTGGGGCCATCAAAATACTCGCAGAGTAGCAGAAAAGGGAAATTTCATGACATGAGAAAGGAGACAGAAAAAAGATGGCTTTAAAAGGAGTTTTAAATAAAAAAGCCTTTGAAATAACCGTTTAGAAACCGCATGGGAATTGCCAGCCGCAGGCAGTCTGCTGAAGCGTATTGTATCTTGCAAGAGCAGTACACATCAGGTGTCTTAGGATTCTTTTTCTCTAATACAATAATTCAATGAAAAAAATTCTCTTTTATGCTGTATATGTAATTATCTGGAATATACACACATTAGGTAGGGTTAAAGTGTAAATTTGATCCCCCAGTGCTGCACAGAGACTGGTCTATAGTTTCCAGGGAAAGGACATCAAGAGCAGGTATTTTGTTGGTAAATTGAACATGCTTGACCAGTTTACTAGCAGGTGAGTCTGAAAATGTTTGGTACTTCTACAATGGCAGAAAACTTTGGGGTTTGTTGCTGGGTTTTTTTTCCCAAGCTGTATGTTGTATCACTTCTGGTTTTGACTCCATCCCTTCCTCTTGACAGCTAGAAAGTGAAATTGTTCTGACCTGAGAGAAGTGCACAAAGTAAAAACGAAAGTAAAATGAGAAATGGGGAAAGTAATTTTCCTTCCAATCTTTTGTTCCCAGCTCACAGGAACAGAGCTGCTCTCATTGCTGTTCTGGTTGTTAGTGGTGTGGCTGATGACATGCATTGGGTATTCCTGTTGTAGCTTTTGATTCTTTTGGTAGTGGAAAATGTTGCTTTGGATTCATTATCAGACTGCTAAGTCTTTAGTATCTTTGATCTCTTTTCAGATACTGCACACCCCGCTACACGGACTTTGAAGACCTTGAACGAAAATACTGGAAGAACCTTACGTTCAATGCCCCAATCTACGGTGCTGATGTTAATGGCACGCTTTATGACAAGGCAAGAAAACTGTTTTGGTTCTCAAGCAACAGTTATCCTTGTATATTGCATTCCATAAATACTAATGTAGCATTTGATTCTTCACCTTCAGGAAGAGTTAATGATAGTCTTAGCAGAGCTCCAGCTTCTGGAGTAGGCGGGAACACGATAAACCGTATGCTTATAACATACTCTTCATCTAACCCAAATGGTTAAAGAAAGCTAATAGACATAATGATCTAAGGGACCTCTGTTAGTGCTTCAGTATACTACGGTTTAGTTCAAGAAAGCAAAAACCGCTGTTGTCCAGCTGTTGCTTTTATCCTGCTTTGTCCTGAAAGGCATATGAGAGTTGCAAGTGTTGATCATTGAACACGCACTGCTCTGGTATCTGCCAGTGCATGTATTTTTGTGGGACAGTGCTCTGCCCATTATGTGTTAGGATGATGAACATTAGAAAAGAGTATGCATTCTACTTGCTAGTCTCCTAAATTATGATGATTTACTCTTTCAAAAGCTGTTTGGAATGAAAAGTGTTTCTGTTCAAGGGGATTTAGACATCATCTCAGCCTCACACTACTGTTCTGTAAAGTCCATAGCTTCATGGTTATTTCGCCTTCCTAATTGTTATGTTGGATGACAACATTATTTCTTTTTTCCCCTCCATAAAGGTGGCTAGTAAATAATCGGTATGTAAGCTAACACCATGCAAAACTTTTGGTTTAGGTGAACTAGCTAATGGTTTGAGCTGTGCCAGTAGATGATTTGTCTTGATGTGCTGTTTCACAAGTGTCTGATCACTTTTGCAGTGGTCATCTTAGTTGTGTGGTTCTGTTCTTCATAATGCTTGTTTAACATGAGACTCGTGTTTTGCAGCATGTAGACACATGGAACATTGGCAGATTGAACACGATCCTGGATATTGTGGAGAATGAAAGCGGTATAACCATTGAAGGAGTGAATACTCCTTACCTGTATTTCGGCATGTGGAAAACTTCCTTTGCTTGGCATACCGAGGACATGGATCTCTACAGTATTAATTACCTGCATTTTGGGGAACCCAAGTCGTGGTAAGATTTTTCTAGGGAAGCTTCTAGATGTAGAAACACAATACCATAAAATACTGAAATCAAAGTTGTGAAGTTACGAGAGTTGACTAAGGAAATTACCATCCCTCCAGTCTTGCACTGCAGTTGTATCTGATGACAAGAACACTGGAAAGCAATAAGGAACTGCAAACAGTGCTTGTCCTCAGAAGTTTTTTGGTTACCTTCTAGAAAGTCCATTTGCTATCCTGATGTAGAGAGTTCTTCAGAATTGTAATATAGGGTGGACGCTTTATGCTGCAACAGGGCCAGAACTTGGAAAACTTGCTTATGATTTCCTGAGGCTCTAAAATGACCATACAGAGGTAATGTGCCTATTGTGATGCAGGCATTAGGGGAACAGGCAACTTTTAATAGACTTTGAAATGTAGCTATTTATCATAGATCTAAAAGCAGCCTAGTGGATCTTGCTGAGTGGTTTATCCAGCATCTGAGCTTTCCTGATTAGTTTTTGGGGAGGCTCCCGAATTTTTCTGTAGCATGGGTCGCATTTTAGGAGTGAATCATTCCCTTCTGTTCACAAGTAAATTTCTCAAGCAACTTCAACAATTGTTTCCATGGCACTTTTGTTGGAAACTAGTATTTTTGGCTGCCTTTTAATACAACTTTGAAGCAAAAAATAATAGCTAGCGCTATGTGACCAGTGAACAACCCCATGCAGTGGCAATTGCATGGGAACACAAAACAAAATAGTTCCTTCAGATAAACCTTTTGGCCGTTGCTGCTTGTAGAGTAGTACATGGAAGAAGCTAACTTTGCTGATACCTTAATTTAACAAGAAACTCATCAAGAATATAGCACTCTATTCCAGAGAGAAAGTAAGCGAAGCAGGTGGTTTTATTTACTGTAGTCAAACCAACTAGGAGTTTTTTGACACCCACAAAAATGTGCGGGCAGAGACATAGCCCTAAAGAGCGTGCTGCAAGTTGTGCACATCAAGGATGTGGCATTGTGTCTGACTCAGTCCCATATTGGTCTGGGCAGCTGAAAGAGATGATTCCATTTTCTCTCTTTCTCTATGTTCCTCCTTGTACTGAGTTTACTGGCAATTGCATGACTGTGAACTGGAGATGGGTTAAGAAGTAGTCTTCCCTGCTTGCAACTCATGTTTTGCTGTGCAGATCTGCTAATTGAATACATCAGACCTTTTACTTCCCTGACTGCTTAAGCAAAAGTCAGTGGAGGAGATGGACAGCTTTTGGCTCTTGATTTTTCTTGGGATAGAGAGGTAAAAGTCCTCGGTAAAGAGTTTTAGCTTTATATCATCAAATTTTGAAAGAGTTAGTGAATAGACGGAGGATTTTTTTTAGTTTTTTTTTAAAGGCTTTACTAAAGTCTAGGTAGACAACATCCACAGCCTTTCCTTGATCCACTAAGTGGGTCACTTTGTCATAGAAGGAGATCAGGTTAGTCAGGCAGGACCTGCCTTTCATAAACGCATGCTCACTGGGCCTGATCTCCTGGTTGTCCTGTACATGCTGCATGATGGCACTCAGGCTGATCTGCTCTGTAATCTTCCTTGGCACCGAGATCAGACTGACAGGCCTGTAGTTGCCCAGATCCCCCTTCCAGCCCATGTAGGTGGGCTTCACGTTTGCATGCCCATTTGTGATTTCCAGTCAGACTTTGAGATTTTGTCTTGTCACTTGAATTCAACAGACTTGTTCTTATGACTGCAGGTACTCTATCCCTCCAGAGCATGGGAAGCGACTGGAGAGACTTGCAAAAGGTAATCGGGCAATTCACATCATGCCTTTTGCAGAAAGTGGGATGGACAGCCGCAGCGGGTTTCAGCTCATTTAAGAATATGATATGCTTGTGATGTTCATAAGAGCGCAGGCTGGCACGACTGAATTGATAATTTGCCTTTTAGAATATAGTTCATATTATTCTGAGTGTTTATAGTATACGCACAAGATAAATGTGACATCACAAATAAAGCAGTTGTGGTCTGTCTAACCTTTAATGAGAAAATACTTAACTATTGATTATTAGAACTGGAAGTTTATAGCCAAGGGAAGATCCTTCTACATGCAGTCTTTCTTATGCTCTTTCAAACTGGTATGATCTGTTAAAGATAAATTTCCAGGAGTTATCCTTTTTCATCTTAGTGCCAGCTAGCGCACTTCAAATAAGGTGGTCCAAACTTCTAGGCCTAGGGAAGAATATTGTTTAGACAATAACTTTTCCTAAAAATTACTGAAGAATTAATTTTATTCACAGCAGAATGGTAACAACTCTCTTTGACTTTATTTTAAACAGGTTTCTTCCCAGGAAGTGCCCAAAGCTGTGAAGCGTTTCTCCGTCACAAGATGACCCTCATCTCTCCATCAATTCTGAAGAAATACGGCATCCCATTTGATAAGGTTAGAAAAGTAATCACTGTTACACCCACTCAGTCAAGAGGTTCATGCAGCCCTGTCTCATCTCTAACAGCAGCCAAAAGTAGATGCTTAGAGAGGAAAATCGGAACAGGGAGGGTATAAGGCAGTCCTTTCCCACTGTACCTCCATTTATCTGGCAGTTGGGACCTGAAAGAGTTTGAGACAGAAAAATCTGTCAAGGACTATTAAAAAAAAAAGGCTCTGTCTTCTGTGATTATTTTTTTTAACTTAAAACTATGCACAACATACTGTGTCATATTAACTTCACAGCTTCACTGTGTATTCAGTGAAGATTGTTCTTTTTTTGTTTCAGACTTGTCCCCTTTGTTTCAGACTTGTTCCCTGCTGATTTCATTTGTTGTGATCTGCTTCCTCAGTAGAAAATATAGCTTATTCTCTATCAATATTTTTTTTCATTCCATTAATAACTTAATAGACTTCCTTACTTTCTTGGGTGGTAACCTGCCATCTCCGCCCCCCATTGAAGATACAGTCTGTGAGCCCTTATTCAGAAGTACTGTCACATCTGTGTGGGCAGCTGAAGGGTTTTGTTGTCATGAACAGTAGGGAAATGTTGAAGAGCAGCAGTGGAAGGCTCGCAGGGAGTTGTACTTGAATATGAACAGCAAAAGAAAACAGTAGTAAATTTCCAAATTGTGTGTGGATAGAAATTTTACTGGCCTTAAATACTGTTCAGCCAAACCTGGAGCTGATACAGATAATTACCTTTACGACCTTCAGATAGCTTGTCACAGAGTATTTTGTATGTATAACCACTTCTGGTTGACCAGTTGTGTTGTATTTTAGTAAAAATCTGTTGAGTGTTGCTTTCCAGTATCAGATACTTAACTAGGAGAATAGTGAAGGTCCGTATCGAGTCTCTCCGTTGCAGCAAGTAACTCTGGCCACCATCTGTGGGTGGGGATGTCAGGTGCACTGCATGAGGGGTACAGGAGCTCCTTTTATTCAGACCCATCAAGTAGACTTTTAAGCTGTGAATAACAGTGGGATGTCTCAATTGTCTTCTAGGTGACACAGGAGGCTGGAGAGTTCATGATAACCTTTCCTTATAGCTATCACGCTGGCTTTAATCATGGCTTTAACTGTGCTGAATCTACCAACTTTGCTACTCTTCGGTGGATCGAGTACGGGAAGCAGTCTGTACTGGTAAGTGGTCAGTTGTTATCCTGTTGTGTACAAATAACCTAATGTTCTGCTGCTCATCAAGCCCTCAATGCTTCTTCTAAGGGAGTGAGTTCAGTGCTTTGTCCGTTTAAGATGCAATGTTTGCCTTCTGATAGGGTTACAATGTCCAGTCAGCCTCCTGTTTCATGTCCTTGTTTCAATTATGGATAGCATGTAACATGTGTTTTAGCATTGTGCAGATCAGCTGAGGCTTCAAAGAAAAGCAGGGGACTGGTTGGCTTTCCAGAGATGAAAGGGTGTGCTTGGTGGTCAGGACTCACCAGTATTTTGTCTGATATTTAAACCATTATTTATTGACCACATAGCCTGGAAGTATGACTTCAGTAACTTAAGTCACTTATCAAAGTAAGTATCTTGGCTGAACCTTTAGGCTGGATAGTGTTACATCCATGTAGAGGTGCCTTACAAACATGAGTTATGTTTTCAGAAGTTACATTTAGGCAAGTGCTTTGTAGCACTTCTTGTAACCATGCCCAGAGGAGGGCAACCTCTGCTGCTCTGCGTAGGCCCAGAGTTTGTACGGCTCCAACTTCCTCGTTATAGTCTGTGGTTTTGCTGGCTGTTTTTGTATGACCTCATTTTAAAACAGTCAGCTTCTACCAGCAACGCTCTAAATAGGCTGGTGAGCTTGCTTTCTTAGTTACTGCGATAATGTCTGGGTTTCTGTTTTGTCGTTTTTTGCTGGCTTCTCTGCCTGGTCTCTAGTAACTTAATATATGCCCTTTTGATTTCCTAGGAAAGTCTGAGAGTTCTGAGGATCAATTACATGTGGCTCTGGGTTTGTGGGTTTTTTTCTTCAGTTAAGCTTGTGAAAGCAAAGTGATAGGGAAGTGCAGAGTAGAATTGTTGAGTATGTGGCCTTTACTTGACTGTTTTCTGCGACTTCAGTGCTCGTGTCGGAAGGACATGGTGAAGATCTCCATGGACGTGTTTGTGAGGAAGTACCAGCCAGACCGTTACAAGCTTTGGAAAGCCGGGAAGGATGTGACTGTCATTGACCATGCTCTTCCAACCCCAGAGGCAGCAGAGTTCCTTAAAGGGGATCTCATGCAAAGAGTCAAGAATGGGAAACAGTGTGCTGAGGAAATGGAAACGGGAGAGATGTGTAAAGACAAGGTGGATGGAGATGAGACGAAAAGGTAGTGCTTTATATTGTCTTCTGCTTTTCTCTTGGATTATTGGAAATTGGGCCCAGCTGCAACTGAATGTTTGCCATTCTGATAGAACAACAGCAGTCAGAGTTAGCAGTAATCTGCTTTCTTGGGAATACAGTTTAGTCTTAAATGTTTTTTTTTTACTATTTCAGTCCACATTGATGATAGTCTGTGGTAGACAAGAAATGCATCAGCTTGGAAAGTAGTTCTTCATCTTTGGACAGGCATCCAAAGCGTGGACTGGGAGTGCGCACTGTACACTGGGAGGCCAGAAGAAAAAGAGGGTGTACTGGGCTCATGGGGCGATACAGGCTAGCAAATTCTGATACTATCAGTACTGCATATTGTGACATCGGTGTGCAGTTTCTCGTTGCTGAAGGAGGGCAGGCTGATTGTTTTACACCTTGCAGTTAAATCTTCTTCAATCAGTGTCAGCTACTATTCCTAAAGCTGTCTTTGGTGGGTTTTTCTGTTGGTTTGATTTTGTTTGGGGTTTGTTTGGGTTTGTGGGTTTTTCTTCTGTTAAAGGTAAAGAATGCCTGGCTGGAACATAGCTGCCTAGTACATGATTAACCCATACTGAGGAGTCATCCCTAAAGATTACTGACTCTCATTCTGTAAAGGCAAAAAACCCACTTCCAAATAGTTTGGAAACTATTTGGCTTGCCAACACTGATCCAAACCAGGTTGTATGTTGTGCATCCAGACAGAAATTCAACACACTTAGGTGTTTGGTAACCTGACGTATGGATTTGTCTTCTACAGCGTCCCCAAGCATCGCATAGGAACAAAAAGACACAGGGTCTGCCTGGAAGTGCCTCAGGAGGTGAGTGAGAGCGAGGCTTTCCCCAAGGAGGAGCTGAGTTCCACACACTATGAAGCAGACATGGCAGAGCCCCGTGAGAGAGCTACGAGTGAACTGGTGCAGCAAGGTGAACAAAGACTCAAGCTGCCAGGTAACTGTGTGTCAAGCTTTATCATGGTATGAGGGGACAGGTTATTATTCTTCAGGGAGAGAAACTGCTAGCTGAATCTGGGGCACTTTCATATGAAAGTTGGTAGGATGTTGTCATGTCCGAAAACACAGATGCTAGTTTGTCAGAGCCATGGCAAGCACTTCAGAAATCTAGTCATGACATTACGGATTGATTTTTTTCAAGACCAAAAGGTGCATCTAGAACAATTTTAGGTTGTGCCCTTTAGGTAAGTTTTTCTGACACTTCTGCCACTGGTCTGAGTAAATGAAATAACCACAGCTGGAGTTGTTAGCTTTTGTGACCTATCTGTGGATAACTCCCCAGTGAGAATTATATAAAAAAAATTTGCTTGGTGGAAAGCAAAGGTGTAGGCAGCCATCCTGTAGCTGACCAGGTAGATCACAGGGATGTTGCCTTTCAGCTGAATTCAGTGGAACAGAAAGTATTGCACGAGACCTGCTTAAGAAATTGGTGGGTTTTAGCTTTTGATCTTTGCTTTTTTTATTTTGCCTGTCCGCATGCAGAGACATATTGGATGCCTCAATTAGTCTACACAACAGGGTTACAGAGGACTTTAATGTGACCTGTTTATAGAAATTGCTTAGTAAAACATAAGCACACTTCCTGGTAGCATGGGTCTGGTATACTGTATGGATCTTTTATTTGTAATTTGGTCATAAGTAAGCTGTAGGAAAATCGATGTGGCTTGTAATGGGTCACTTATCCTTGCTGTTAAGGGAGGAGCAAGGGGCCCATGAAACAATATAAGAACAGGGAATGTCTCTGTCCAGTATTCTATTTTCCAGCCCTCTGCAGCTTGTATTTAATAATCTTCTGTTGGTTTGTGGACTTTTATTTTTCTTGTATTAAAGTCTCCCATGAACACTTGTAGCCTCTTACCTACAGCATCATGTGGCCAGAGGTTGGGCTGTTTAGCTGCACTGTATAAAGTGTCATCTCTGTTTATTTTGAACTCACTGTCTGCTGTTTGTTTGATATATCCTAGTTATTGTACTGGAAGAGGCAATGAGCAGACACTCTTATTCTCTCTCTTGCTAAGCCACTCCTGAGTTTATGGGTGTCTGAATTAATTATCTGCTCTTTACATGACCTAGTGTGTTTTTTTTGTGTAGTAGTTTGCTTTCTTATTTTGGCTTTGTGCAGGTGGCTGCACAAATGTTCTGTCTGCTGCCCAGACTTTAGAAAAAGTCAGTATATCCTTTCTTCTAGATCGTGTGGACTCAGCCAAATTTGAGGAACTGAAAACAGTGAAGCTTGAGGAGGAAGAAGAGGAAGAACAAGAAGCAGCTGCATTGGATCTTTCCATTTCACATGCTTCAAATTCCACTTCAGCATTGCCAGCTTCAAAGCAGAGTGCAACGTCCAGTGTTCTGTCCAGTTCACCTGCGTATTCTGGTTGTTCAGACTCTGAATCGACTGATCCACTGGCAAAACGAACTCTTCCTGGGCCAGCTGGGGTGCTTACAGTCCATAGCTATGCTAAAGGGGATGCCAGCGGATCTGACAATGAACAGACTTCAGGAAAGAAGGCCAGTGCCACCGCCAGTGTGAATGAGCAAGAACTGGCAGAGGTATGAATGGCAAGAGTACTGAAAGCTTAAGGGCCGTATTACGTGGTCATGGATTTGCTGTGACAAAACTTCCAATCTGTGCAGATTACATTTTCATTCCATTAGTGTTTGCATAGCAGGTTGCTTAGTTGTCAGTGTTGTTTTTTTTTTAATACCTATGAGTTTTGCTAAACAAACAAGAATTAAGATGAAAGACTTACACTCTTACCTCTTCTAGAAAACAAGGAGATCCCTTGTTTTGAGAACTTCTCTAAAATATTTAAGTGCTTTAAGGGAAAGGGTAGCTTGGTAGTTTTGACATGGTAATGTTACAGGCTGATTCAGGTCCTTTTATATTAATAGACACTTGTTTGTACCTAAAATGAATCTAGTTCAGTGCAGCCTTTACTATGAACACATTGAAAATGTTTGATGACTTTTTTTTAATATAAAATCACGTACATGTGTACCTCTGTGTGCCCCATTTTAGAAAAGAAATGACAGAACAAAGATTATTGGTTGGGAGAATATGAATCTGAGTGTTTAAGCGCTGCCAATGAATGTTTCATTAGACAGCCAAAGAGAAGGCTGTAACAGTTAAAATCTTACCTGGTGGTGTCTTTTCAGATTATTTTGTTTCCCTCTTTAAATCTGTGTTTAGACCATGGGAGGCGGATAATGATTATGGTTTTGAAATTCAGGAATTACACAAATGAAACGGCACATGGGCAAATCTGTTGTTAATTAAGCTGAAACGAGAAAGAGTTCTCACAGATATTTGAACTAAAGAAATTCTGTTGCCAATACTGATGGCTTCATTGCATACTCCATACAGTGAAAAGGTGAAATCTTTACTGGGTCTAGATCATTTTCCCCAGTATGGTGTATTTGGAAATAAATTTTCCATCAGATGGTAACAGGGAATGCTAATTTCCATTTGAATAAAAGCATTTCTGTTTCTTAGAAGTCTTGTATCCAACTGTCTGTAGGAGATCAGAGATAATGATTGTTATGCTCTCTTCTGGCTTCTTTTATAAAAAGAAGAGATTTTAAAAAGACGTAAGATGCATTTAATCTAAGATTTGCTTCTGCTCTTAAAGGAATAACAGATTCAAAAAAAGAAAAAAGGGGGTTCTTATCTACTGAGAGACTTCCTGAGATGTTAAAATCATTGCCTTTATTGCCTTGCTTGTCAGGTTAGTAATAATTTTGTCAGTGTGTCACTTGTTTTTACATAAGGCTAAGGGAAGAGGAAGTAACTACTGCTGTAGGCTCCTTCTTCCAGTCTGTCTGGAAAGACATCGATGCAAGTAATAAGCAGACAGAGTGAATGTTTCCTTCATTTAAAATAAGCCTGTTAGTTTGAAATGCCAATGAACTCTGTAACTTAAAATTTATTTTACTGCTTTTTATTTGTTTTTAAATTTGGGATTTTTAAGTTGACACACAAACTGAAGATTTCCTCAGAATGCATGACACAACTTATTGTGGCTTTTCTGAGCTGAGCCATTCAACTTGTCTTTGTTTCTGTTACATGATTCTGATATAAACACGACTTGCATGGAAAGTTATGCTGGGATCTGTGAAAAGTCTCTATTCTGATAGCTCAGCCGCTCAACAGCTATACAGCTCTATCTGTTTTTTCCTAGCAAAAGTGCTGCAAGCAGTTCTTTCAAAAATTTAGCTAGTTTAGAGCTGAAGTTAGTTTGTTAGATATAAAATAGTGGAAGTATGTGTGCATTTTGTGGAGGTTTCTTTGTGTTGAAAATAAATCCCTTTAATGTCAAAAGGACACGTGCTAATTGACTACTGAACTGCTTCTCCTCGTCCAGGTAGCAAAGGAATACATAAGGTCAATGAAGGAGAGTAAGAAGTCCAAGTGTCGTCGCCAGCCATTGAGCAAGCTCCCACGCCATCACCCTCTCTTGGTTAAAGACTGCATTAGTGATGATGGTAAGTAAGGCCTTATGCTCTTTGGGAAACTGTAGAGGCCTCAGCTTCTGTGGACAGTGTGGGATATTCCATTAAATAACTGGCAATAAACAGGAGTCAGCAAGTGACACCTCTGCATCCTCGACAAGGTGCTTATCGCACTTTTTTTTTTTTTTTTTGTCTGTGCTTGCATCATTAAACTTCTCTCTTGAATGGTGTCTTCTTTCTTTCGTGTTCCATTCTTTGGAAAGTCACAACTCTGAAAGGAAAATTAAAGAGAAACTGTTCCATAATTGCATCTGCCTTGGAGCATTCCAGTAATTGATGTAAATATTCATGATCTAAAAAACAAAACAAAAAAACCCAACAACAAACAAACACCACCACAAGATTCCTTAGCTGACAGTCTTAGTCTTGACATAATTTGGAGCTGGTGCTGTCCTCAGCCAATAAAACTATCCTGTGTCTGCACAGTTGCTTGATTAGTAGAAGCTTCTTAAAATGAGACCAAGTTACTGGTTCCCATCGCCCTTCTTGGTTTGCTTTATTTAATTTAGTTTGCAAGAAGGGTATCTCTAAAAGGGCACTTAATCACAGAGTTAATGATCTGTTATCACAGAGGCATCAGAGCAAGTAACTCTGGAAGAAGAGGCTGAGGAAACAGAAGCATGGGCCAAGCCACTTAGCCAGCTGTGGCAGAACCGGCCACCAAATTTTGAGGCTGAAAAAGAATACAATCGGACCATGGCTCAACAGTCTCCTTACTGTGCTGTTTGTATGCTCTTCCAGACGTATCAGGTATGTAGACAATGTCTTTTAATGTAATCAGTAGAGATAACTAAATAGGCTGCCACTGCTGTGCATAGTTTTTTAAGTGTCAATTTGCATTTTGCTAGTTAACAAAAGCCCTATCAGTGTTGCAGTCTTTTCAAGGAATTATTCTGGCAGAGTACAACTGGGTGAACCTCACCACACCTGGGATAGTCTGCCTGTGGGTTCCCAGGGGCTCGCTCAGCTGTTCAGCAGAAGCTTTTGTGTTCTGTGGAACCATGAAATGGAGCCGATTATAAAATCCCATTTGTTTTCCAGACTGACACCTTCACTTCCACACTTTTTAAAAAAACACTAAGTCCACTGATAGCACATGGTCTTTGGGGAGCTGGCAAGGAGCCTGAAGCACCTGAACCTGAGAACCACAGGGAGTGTGCTGATGTTTGCTTTAGTGTTAGATAGTCCTGTGAAAAGCAGGGAGTCGGACTTGATCCTTAAGGGTTCCTTCCAACTCGGTCTTCTGTTATTCTCTGATCCTGTGATGTAGGGTTATGTTTGTGGATGGCATAGATAGAAAATAGACAAGATAGAAAGCTGTCTTGTCTTGGAGTATATCTGTGTTGCCAGTAGCTGTGGTGTGTGAAAATGTGCTTTAATGAAGTGCAGCACCTGTAGCAACGTATGGCTTGGGATAGGTTGCAGAACCCCTCTGTCATGTTGATGAAATGTTTAGGCAGGAGGCCCACTGAATTTTTTGCTGTGCATAAGCTATGCAGTTTGGAGGTAGCTTGAATAGTTGTCTGATTGCGTGTTTGACCTGCAACTTAGAGATAGTTTGTCCTTTTCCATGCGCTAAGCATATTTGATTCATTTGAGATCACTGTATGATGATGGTGGCACTAGAAACATGTTCACCATAGTTTTGGAAAATAAAGACCTCAAACTTTTGTTGAGGGTTTATATTGTGTAATTTCCATAAAACCCACGGACTTTAGTTTCTGTTCAATCTTGCTGTTTCTGAGAGTAGGTTCTTGTTAGGACTGGAAATTAATTCTACATAGAAGCTGCATAGTACATGGGGATTTCACTAGTGCTGGTAACGTATAAAGTTAATTTGAGGACAGTTTAAGTTCTGTTAGCTCCTTTTTTGTGTTCTAAATGCTATTAAGCAGAAAACTCTAGCTGCAGGTTTTTAAATGTCTGTCCACACCAGGCGGTAAAGCAGAAACTCTTCCAAAATTTGAGCTGTGGTTAGACTTTCTGAAGTTAGAACAAAGGCTCTGTAGCAAGTCTGGGAACTCACTTCAGTTACCCATTCAAATAAAAAAATTGGCACAAAACGCCAGACAAATATTCACTTTGCCTTTGTGAAGAAAAGTATCTAGCTGCTCAGAAACAAAAGAAGTTGCATTTTCTTCAACTTTGTTATAGATTTCCCTCAGTCATTTAGTCTTTTGCTTGGCATGCGATGTTCAGTTTAAATCAGTAAGTTTTACATAATCTGAATAAGCAAGATTTGTTAAAAACACATCAGTTTCCTTCCAACTGTGATCTTTACCTGGCCTTTTTTTTCCCCTACCTTTTGATGCACTATAGGAGGGACAGTGCAGCTTCATTCTGCTACTGCAATTTTTGCTAATAATATTTTAAAAAGATTAGGCAAGGTACTTTTGTGGTGGCCTGTGAGGTGCAAAAGATGGTTTGAAACATTTCTTCAAAGAGAAAGATTAATTTCTGTTTAGCTGTTAAGAAGAGTAACTTGAATGAAAGCATATCTCTGTCAACTTTACATGTAATTGCTGTTTGGTTTGATGGTGGTGTTTTGGTTTAGATGAATAAATCACACAAGATTAGCCTGAAAGTCTCCTGAGCTTTAACTGGGAAACTGCCTTTTTAGTCTGCTTATTTCTCAGGAACAAATTAGTTTCAAAGCCCATTAGATTTGTTCAGAACTACACTACCAAAAAAATTGTGTGGATTGCAGTAGTTATCTCGTTTGTGTAATCATAATCCTCCTGTACTGAGGTAAGGTAATGTGCAATGTTGGATAGCAACATTATGATCCTCTGTATTGGGTGGGGGTTGCAGCAGAGGTGTTGCCCATAGAGCATGAGGTGAGCATGGTGATCCCACCTCTTCTGTCAGAAGAGATGCAGTTTGATGTGCGTCTTGTTGCTCATTAGAGGGATGCAGTTCAGACCTTGCATTTAGCCATTTGGGTAGAAAAGAATTTCATTCTGAAGCTGCGGTAGCTGAGGATTTTATAAACTATATTTTCACCTAACCCACTAACTTTAATTTTTCAGCACCTTCATTCTTTCTTTAAACTGGATTTATGTATGGAATAATGGGTGAGTAAAGATTATATGAGGCAGTTTTACTGGTAAAACTGAAATTCCCTGTCCATGCCTTACAGGCAGAGTGTGGAGGCAACAGTCAAAACTCTGGAGCAACTCCAGCTGCTGTGGATGGGAAGATCCGAACCAAACCCCTGATTCCTGAGATGTGCTTTACTACAACTGGCTGCAGCACTGACCTCAATCTTTCAACCCCCTACTTAGAGGAAGATGGAACCAGTGTACTCATCACCTGCAAGAACTGCCATGTCTGTGTTCATGCAAGTGAGTGCATCTAGACTTACCGCCAGACTCTAGTGTTCTCTCTAGCAAGCCTCTACCAGCCTGTGAGATGCACAAACAGACCAAGTTCAGCCCTTCTCTGAATGATACGTGCTTGAGTGCTGGCCGTTGAAATACGGAGTTGGCTGCATAGATATTTTCAAATATACAGCATCATCCGGAAGCTCGTTGGTTTTAATTCCTGCTTTATTTCTGGGACCTAGGGGAGTGGATCTGAGTTTAGGGAAGCTCTTAAGTGAGATGTGTCTGTTCTAGGTTGTTATGGTGTGTCCCCTGACAAGGCCACTGAAGACTGGATGTGCTCCAGGTGTACAGAAAATGCCTTAGAAGAGGTAAAGTTTCTCATAGAATTCTCACAGATAGAGCCTGGTACATCTGGGAACTTGCTTACAAAGTACATTTCCTTAGTCTTGTTTTGTATTTTGTTTGGGGGTTTTATTCTCTTCTCTGAAAAGAAGGCAATTTAGAGAATGTTTAGGAGCTGATATCTTGTATTTTGGTGGTTTGTAAGCCATATAAGTGATATAGTCTTTTTAACCGGTACAAAGCTGCTGAGCTCGGTTGAGTCACAGGGAAGATATTCTGCATGAATGTGGGAACAGCTCCATTGTCTGTCTTAATTTATGGTAGCTACTATTTCTAAAACAGTAACTTTTGTTAATAACTAGGGAGGTGTGCACATGTGAAGAATGCAAGAAGAATGATATTCCCTCAAAAAGCTATATAGACTCTCAAGCAGCAGAATGGGTCAACCTTTCGAATTCTGTTTGCTGGTGTTTGTTCCAGATGCTTTAACACATCCTCAAAGGATACAGGGTATTGTGGCTTTAAAAGGAACCCATAACAAGTTGAATACGTCTTCAGTGGTAGGTCTGCTTGTCTTCAACAGACTTGGAGTCTGTATTTGTTGCCCTAAAGGCAGCAGCTTTTGAGAGCTAAAGGGCTGATCTGTACAAGGTAGTTAGCTCTGTTCCTGCAGTGAAACCATTTTCTTCCTCTGGATGTGCATTTTGAGGAGGAAGTTCTAAAGCAAGTGTGCTGCTCTGGACTTCACTCTTTCAGCTAATGCTTTATTCCTTGTGCCAGGACTGCTGTTTGTGTTCATTACGAGGAGGAGCACTGCAGAGAGCCAATGATGACAAGTGAGTGTTCCAGGTTTTTTGATCTTAAGGGAGAAGCTAGTAAAGCCAATGTCTGCATTTGGTGTAATGGAGTGACCGACAGCACCTTTCACGCTTTGTTACTCAGGGGTGCTGTGGTAAAGCGTGTTCATTTTGGACACAGGCAGCAATTGTCGTCTCTTTGGGTAATGCCTCATTCTGGTGATAGCAGTTGTTAATTGCTTTGCATTCTATAGTGCAGAGGTATAATGTACCACATAAAAATAAGATTCATCATGAGAAAACATCTCTCGGTACCTTCTCATAGAGGACTTTGATTTCTCCATGTAATATGTGGAGGCAAAGGAGACCAGGGACAACTGTAGCTTCAAGTAGCACGATATTCTGAAATTCAGAGTACCTCTGCAGCAAGTATACTGCCTACAGCTGCCTGTCCTGTGTCCTTTGGTGTGGTGGATTGTCTGAAGTTACTTGATACAAAATAGCAGTGGGACAGACCTGTAGGTAATTGAAACTTTGCCTCCAGAAATTTTGTGCATGTTACATAAAGCCTCAACCTCTGATCACAGTCTCAAAAGTAACTTGGTAGTGACTGAGCAGTTGCTATGGGTCAGGTTTGTGAAGGAATAAACCTATCAGGCAGGCTTTTATAATGCAGGTATGCAGCCAGCATGAGCCACGCTAAATTGCTCTCCTGTTAAGCCTGTTAGTAGTAGATTGCAAGTATGAAAACCTCTTGGTTTTGCCCCACGTGTGCCCTGTTACTAGCAGTAGGAGGGAAGATCACACTGCTAGTTCTCAGAGGCTGTTTATCATGATTTATCTGGCAAACTTCACCAGAACTGTATTTACTTAAACTCCAAAGTGTCCCCTGTCAGCCTGATGCATACTAATTTATTTTTCTCCTCTTCTATCCTGACAGGTGGGTTCATGTGATGTGTGCTGTAGCTGTACTGGAGGCGAAATTTGTGAACATCGCAGAGCGAAGTCCTGTAGATGTTGGAAAAATCCCCCTGCAACGTTTCAGACTGGTAAGGGTCACCTGTGCTTCAGTGATGGAGTTTCACAGTGTCTTCCATCTGTTCAGAAGGTGGGAGACTTTGCTTATCCCTTTAAACCCAAGGCATCTCCTCTCCAGATTAAGCAAATTAGTCTGGTCTGTTCTTTGTATTGGAAATGGCAGTTGTCCCTGCTGGTTTTTTGAACCTTCCTTCTTCTAGTATACGTTTATTCAGATGAGCCGGCAAGGGGGAC
This sequence comes from Falco punctatus, assembly GCF_963210335.1. Classification (NCBI taxonomy): domain Eukaryota; kingdom Metazoa; phylum Chordata; class Aves; order Falconiformes; family Falconidae; genus Falco; species Falco punctatus. Next base: position 12,594,443 of record NC_137591.1, on the reverse strand, counting down.
ACTTTTCAGTATGTGGTAAATGACGTTTATACAGTGTTGTAATGACGGTATTTGATTTTTTTTGTTTTGTTATTTTTCTAAGCCCTGTATTTAACTTGCTTTATTGACTGCTGTTGAGATGCTGCTGGATGTGGGAGGCATTTGTATAATGGGTGCATGCCTTCAGCAACAAAGCAGCTGTACTTAACTCTTCTAAGAGCTCAGTGTTGAGGGGAAACTGATGTTAATTGCTTTGTATATGCTAATGTATTTCAGATAACATTCTTTTCCTTACAACAGCCCATCAGGCCTGACCCAGGTGTAGTTGGATCACTAGTAGTGGTGATAAAATTCTAGTTGTTATTTTTGTGGTCTTTCCCCATTATTCTAATCTTATTGCTTGTCTTGTATAACTTAACAGCCAAGTGCTGAAAGGCCCTCTAGGCTTTGGAGTGTAGTAGACTGATTTAATCCGAGATCTCAGGTTTGCATGCTTTATGCATGTTGAGATGGTAGATATTTAATGTACATTTTTCATCTATGGGGTTACTTTAAATGTGCAAATTACTGCCGTGCCATAAACTAGAACTGGTAGCCTTCTGCTTCTTCGTAATTAAAAAGTAGCAATGCTCTCACAGAGAGTAAATGGCACAGTATCAGGCTCTTAGACCAGCTAGCCCTTTATGTTGGGTAAAAGCTAGTGCCGATCAATAACCTCTAGTTTCCTGTCCACAGAAATGCATCTTCTGCAAGAAACGAAGAAAGAGAATTGCAGGTTGCTGTGTACAGTGTTCACATGGTCGGTGTCCCACATCCTTTCACGTCAGCTGTGCCCAAGCAGCAGGAGTCATGATGCAGCCTGATGACTGGCCATTTGTTGTCTTCATTACCTGCTTCAGGCATAAGATTCCATCTCAGGCAGAGGTGAGTAGATGTGTCATTCCCAGGATTTTGACCTGCAGTATCTTGGAGGGACTGAAAACTTTCAGATTGTGTGATTGTTTTAAAACTTCATTGAAGGCTTGGCTCTCTCACAAAGTTCAGTATAATCTAATGGTGTTGGTCTTGGATTCAGATTTCAACCTTGCTGCTGCTCTGAGTGATCTTAGTTGTATTTTGGTTTGCAGCTCAGAAGAACTGAGAGCATTACATGTCTCCTGTGGCTATTGTAATGGAGAATAATAGTGGGGTTTATGGTCTGATACTTAATACACAGGAGTTAGTGCTGGGACTCCAGCAGGCTGCATGAGTTGATCATAGAATTTCATGTTTAAGTGATTGATTAGTTTATAAAGTTCTCATGTAGCCCTTTTAGCCATCAAAACCACAACAGTCTATTAGAGAATATTTACTGTAAAGGCCCTGCATTGCTCTGAAGAATTGAGAGCTTAATTCACTAAGTAAATTAAGGACAGTGGCATCTAACAGATTAGGCTTTAAGCATTTGAAATTCCAGAGGCAGAACTCTTCTAAAAATGCCGCTGATGGTGTCTTGAGTAGAGTTACTCACCTGAACTGAAATATTTTGCTTCCTTGTCTGCCAGCACTGGAGCTATGGTCCTCAACACATTCTTTGTTGAGTCATTGTGTAAGAAGTGATTTTTCTCTTCTCAGCGAGCTAAGGCTGCACTCCAGGATCTGTCACCTGGACAGATAGTCATCAGCAAGCACAAGAACGGTCGATTCTATCAGTGTGAAGTGGTCAGCCTTGCAAAGGAGATTTTCTACGAGGTCAACTTTGATGATGGTTCCTTCAGTGATAACCTGTATCCAGAGGACATTGTGGTATGTTAAGCAGTGGAGTCTGGCTCCGGTAGAGGGCACATGATGCAAGTCAGCTCTTGCTGCTGCAGAGCAGACACACCAGGGGATTTGGTAAATGTTCCAACCCTAGGTCATGTTGTGGCTGAGATGTAACACCTCCAAGGCAGCACATAAGACTGACTTAACTGAGGGCACGTAGGAACAGGTGTAGCAGGCAGTGCAGCTGATCTTTGGCTGCTTAGCCGTGGTAGGTCTGAAGGAAAACTTGCTGATATTTGCATACCATTCCTGCATGTAGTACTATGAAGCTGGGCCTGCTGTTGGGATTTAATACAGGTGACAGAGATGGATGTTTCTCAGCCTAGTTCTCCATCCCTAAAATAGAGTAAATGTTGGGGTGTTGTGCAGGGTGACCGGGATGGACTACCGGGTTGCTTACTGAATCTTCACGTAAGGAAGCTCCTTGTCTCTCCCACCTTCCTCCTTTATGCTGTAGAGTCGAGACTGTCTTCAGTTAGGTCCCCCTGCTGAAGGAGAAGTTGTGCAGGTGAGATGGACAGATGGACAAGTTTATGGAGCCAAGTTTGTCGCATCACATGCCATCCAGATGTACCAGGTACAGAATTGTCTGAAAATTCATCATTCATAACAAGCTGATCTTGTTAACAGGGCTGTTCTTAAAGCCAACAGAGCTGTAGGGGAGTCATAGTGAAACACTTCAAGGGAAGTTACTCAGTGTTGTCAGCAATGTCAGATGCTGGTGACAGTTGCTAGAGTTAAGAGCAAAGTGATTGCTTGCAGCTCTACTTATATCTGGCTACCTACTTGAAAGTGTCACCTTCTGAAAAGTTGCCGATCTGTAGTTCTTCCACAGACTATGTTCCTAAAGCTTAAACTCCTTAAAAAAAGTTTGGTTTTGCTTTTCTCTCTTTAGTGGAAGTGCATCATGCCTTGCAGACATCCAAAGGGATGAATATTCAGGCCGTATTAAAGTGACCAGCCCCACTGTCTTGTCTGGCATTACAAGAATATCCCAAAGCTTGCCAGGCTACTTTTGCTGTCATGGGATTGGTGAGGTTTTAGTTAAAGTCTGTTGCAGTGTTCATACCTGTGTATGGATCTTAAAAAATTTAAGTGGTAGAAGATTATTTCACGAGGTGTCTCTGGAGAGGAGAAGGCAAATTCTAGGTAGCTGTGCAAGGGTCCTGACTGCTGGTAGAACAATGTCTGGTTTTCTTCTAGGTGGAATTTGAAGATGGATCACAGCTGATGGTGAAAAGGGATGATGTGTATACTCTTGAAGAGGAGCTTCCTAAGAGAGTGAAGTCAAGGCTGGTAGGTAGATGGGCTGCAAACTTCTACTGAAGAAGCTCGTTTAACTTAATTTGTCCTTGAACAGCAAGCTGAGTGCATGGCAGCAAAAGATCACAACCTGATGTGCTCCTCAGTTGTTGCAAAGCTTGGTACTTACTTGATCAGGCTACAAAAGCAAAGTTCTGTCTCACTCTGGAGAGACTGAAATTCTTGTGTAGTGATAGGAGTTTATAGCATGGAGTCACTATTTGGGACAGCAAGTAAATACCCTTTCATGCCTGTGTTCATAAGTTTCATTGTTTATTTGCATTGCAAAGAATGGCGAAGTTCCTTCATGTGCCCCTTGTTCTGAAAAGCTCTTTAATAGGGTGGCATGAAAAGAGCTTGCCATTTCTTTAAAATTCTAAAATAATCCAGGTGGGAAAGGACCTCTGCAGGTCTCTGCTCCAGACAGCTGTTCCATGCAGGGGCAACTACATAGTTGGGCAGGGTTGCTCGGTGTTCTCTTCAGTCAAGTTTTGATTATCTCAAAGGATGGAGATCCCACAGCCTCTTTGGGTCCCTCTCCTGTTGCCTTATGCTTCCTGCTATAAGAAACCATAACTGTGGACAGCATGCTGGGTATCTTGCTCTACAGTGTGATCATACACACCCTAATGCAGAGCCTTTTGGCAGGCACACAGGCTGTTGGAGGTTTAAGGAAGAACGTATCATGGCTCAGTCCTGTGACCAGGTGTTTAAACATGCCTGCTCCACAAGGCACCAAATGTACTAGACTGCTTGAAAGCTGGAACAGATGAGGGTGTTTATTCCTTTAAGAAAGTGACTGTGAACTTAAATTCGCTACTCTTAAATTTGAAAACTGTGATTCTTTAGATCTCTGATTACAGTTCCCTTAAACTTATCCCCAGCCTTTTAAATCCAGTTTCTTAAATATTTTTCTTCTTGTGTTTGGTCAGTTTTTGTAGCAGGCTGAATGTTCCCAAGTTTCCTGCCTGGTTCTTTCTTACATGCAGTAGGAGGATGTTGAGGCAGGGATTTGATCTGTGCTCCAGTGACTAATTCTAGTTTTTCTCTTAGTCAATAGCTTCGGATATGCGCTTCACGGAGATCTTCGCAGAGAAAGAGGTCAGACAAGAGAGGAAGAGACAAAGAGTGATCAATTCACGCTACCGTGAAGATTACATTGAACCTGCGTTGTACCGGGCCATCATGGAGTAAGCACTGCCTGTGGCAAAGGAAGAAGATGCCCACCTGCCCCAAGGATTTAAACGTTCCAGTACAACAGGCCATATTTGGATGCTTCGAATCCAGGGTTTTTTTGTTTTGTTTTTTAAGGAAGCTAAAAAGCTGATGCTCTGCGATAGCTGAAAGGCAGCTGTTGGATAGTGAAACAAGATTCCGTTTGCTGAAGCTGATGCCTGCAGACTCCTGGTCTGAAGTTGGGTCCCTACTGAATAAGCCAGCTTGGGGGTGTTGCTTTCATCTCATTGAGCCGGCTTGCTTTTTTATTAGAGACAATTTTGACAGGTGGCAAACTCTTTTGGGAGTTGTAGCCAGAAATCTTGGCAGCTGCAGAGTAGTACGGTCTATTGTTTTCATTGAATAATGTTCCTGATTTTGGGATCTCCCTGGTGACTACACCTGGGCTTGAGCAGGCAGTATTACTGGTGCTTGAAATTGAACCTCCTTTTATATTTATATCCATCTTTTTGTCGCAAGCAGCTTCAGTCTCTTGTTTCTCAGCACCTCCTTTCTGAAGGTTGAGCTGTAGGCTGTTCAGGTCCAGGCAGACAGGAGGTGCTTGTGTGAACAGGTGAAATGTGAAATTGAATCCTATAGGACAAATTATTTAACCTCCATTTAATAATTTTGTTCTGGTATTCGTTTTGACTTACTTAATCTTAAGTTTAACTGTAATAGTATGTGCCTCAGAATCAATGACATCTGTCTGGAGCCCTGTGTGCAGTGCAGCCTTTTAACAAGAATAGGCGTTCAGCTCCCAGTAGACCTTCAGCTCCCAAAGAGTTTTGAGTTTCTCCCCATTCCCTCTAAGGCAATAATGACCAAAGGGACGGAGTCCTAACTCCCTTCTTGAAATGCAAGCATCACAGTATTGGAGATGACGGGGCAGCAGTATCTGAAGCAGTGCAGTACCTCCTCTGTGGGAGCACTGTCTGTTGTGTGGCTGCAGGCTTTCGCTTACAACAGCTAGTATTGGGTCTGAGACAGATAAAGCATGCACTGAACTGTGTGTATTACTGAAAGGCTGTGCAGTGCTCTTCTGAAGCAGGAGTGCTGCTGTGTTGCTGTCTAGCAAAGGTTATCACAGCATTTTTAGAGTATTAGTAAGGCACATCTCAGCCGTGTTGGAGAGAACTTGCTACCCCAGCAATAGGAAGCTGAGTTAAGCTGGGCAGTAGGAGTACCTGGAAGATGTGCCAACTTGCTCCTAGTAACGTAAGCATTAACACACCACAGTAGGAGCTGTGTAAATAAATGTTCCTTTCCCATTCTGTAGGAGAGGGGTTTTAGGCTGTGGAGCAGATTGGCCACCTTCTTTTTGCATGGAACAATGGGGTGACTTTTCCTGCTTGGAGAAAAACATGGTCATGTGTTCTCCAGAAACAGTTCAAGAGGAGAATTTTCTAGTGAAACAGACCTAATGCATCCCTGCTTCTATAGGGACATGGCAGTGTGTCTGCAAAGTCTGGATTTTTAACTTTTTTTTTTTTCTTTTGTTACATAGGAACGCTATAAACCAAACTCTTCTGAAACCCCGGTGCATCGATTTGTGACTAGCAATAAAATGTAGTATTGTGTAGTGATACAACTCTTGATCAGCAAAGAAATAAACTACAACTTTTTATAAAGAAAATCTAACTTATCCCTACATTTTTATAGGGTCCAGAGGCTTATATGAGTAGCAAAGATTTGCACAACCACTGTTTTGCGTAGAGATATTCTGTCCCTTTTTTGTGGTGGGATACATCGTTCATCAGTATTGGAAGGTTTAAACAGATTCTGAAAGGCTTGCCTTTGTGTTGGTTCCCCCCCCCCCCCCCCCCCATGTCCAAAACTCCTGGTCTCAGGGTATTAAATCGTTTTCTCATTAATGATATAGTTGGCTTGATAAAACTAGGATCTGTTAAGACCAGAGTCTAGTAGCTGCGGTTACTCTGGTCTAGGCAATGGGAATGAAATTGCACATTGTCTTAGCTTTTATGTAAGCCTCTCTGAAGTGATGTGCTGTGAGCAAAGGTGGAGAAGAGTTGGCCGGGCCTTAAGAAACTTGCCTCTGTTCTGTCAGAGTTAATTTGATATTAGCTACTCGTAGGCTGGATGCTACCTGTATATTACTGGAAAATACACTCTATGTATCATCTGCCATTCTCCCTACACAGAAAAGGTGCCTGTGTTCAGGCTTTCTTCCCAAACTGCCATATAACTTAAATGCACCTTTTAGGTGCCGCATGCTACCTGTTCTGCAAACACCTGGCTCGACAACTTCATCCTAAAATGATGACCTAGTACAAAACAGCTGGATTTGTTTGGAGACCTGTTGTTCAACTGCAGCAGGTTTTGCCACTCACCTCTAATGGTATCGAGTGACTTTCAACAGCTCCCTATGCCTAGTATTTGTTCTGGAAGAGGAGCTTTGTTATGCTGCATTTTCTGTGGGCTCCAGATTTGCTGTTGTCAGTTGGCTGCACTGTGGTGGAAACCGCTGCCATCCTGCACTCTGAGGCAAAGGGCCTTCCCAATTTTCCTGTCGGTTCTTGTGCTGCATCGTTCGAATGTGAGCGTACTTTACTTGCTGCAGTGATTGAACTGCATTTTGGCTTCTGTCCTTGAATTAAAAATTGGTGACCCTGATGTTTGAGGGGTCTATATTATTTGACTTTGCAAGAACAGTTGGTTTTATGGCTTGAAGTATAACAGGTAGCAATAAAAGCTCTTTACAGAGCAGCTGTCTCAAAGGTACATATGCTTTCCGTTACCTGTGCTTTGATCTTGATTGATAATTTTCTCCAGTGGTTTGGTTTTAGAAGAGTATTTATCCCTATTACAACATCATTCCAGTGAGGGCAAGGTGCTGCCTGAGTATCAGCTAGGCAGGCACTTCATGAACGTGTTTGGTAGGAAATCTTGCTCAATGTGCCCCACAGGAGCTCTGATGGCCCTTTGTCAGGTCTGTTGCCTGGGGTGCTGCAGGCCATAGACCTCACTTCACTTTTCATGAAGCTTCCATCTGCGACTGGTTCAGGTTGGACCCCTAAAAAGCATTTTTAGTATAAACAAATAGTGTCTTGCCCTTAATTCAGGGTAAGCTTGGCAAGCCAGTGATTACTTTTCGTAAGGTCTAAAAAGGTGGCTGTATTCTTTGTAAAGCACCTGATTGCAGTAGTGTTTCTGCCTGTGGCTGGACTGCTGGAAGACCTTTCTCCGTCAGCAGACCCCTCAGGTGACCAGAGACAGTACTGTCGGTAGTAGGACCCATTCTCCTTGCTCCTTCTCTCTTCCCAGTGTTTTGAGCTGGGTTGAATTGATTCTGCACTGTTTGAGGAGAGTAGCCACATATCCCAAGGCTTCCAATGCATTTCTGTTCTTCCATTCTCTAACTGGGCTCCCATTGTCTGACATGTCTGCAGTTATGCTTGTTTTTTTTTAATGCAAACATGGGATGGAATCAAGACTCTGGTAGCCTGTATGTTGTTTTCAATTTGATTAAGTAATAAATCTAATTTCAAAATTGACCATCTGTAGACTAATTTAAGAACTAAAGCAATGTAACTTGGAAATCCTTGCCATGCTTCTGTTTCTTTTAGCATTACTCCTTTCTAATACTCATCTCCTTAATGCTTATCCAATGAGTTCTTGGATGTCTTTCAGAGACACTAAGTGGAGTTCTGTTATTTAAGAACTCAGTCGAGAAGGGTTGTTCAACTAGAGCAGGAACAGAGCCAGAGTCGTCCCTCCTCATTGAAGTACAGACCTGACACATCTGCAGTAAGAGCTGAGTTGCCTTAGGTTCCCCCTGTAGCTGAGAGTGGCAGTGCCAGAAGAATCGTCAATCAGAAGATCTTACCTGGGTGCAACAGCGCTGTTCTTTACGTCGGTGTTCACTCTTGAATTTCGCAGTGCTGGTTAAAACTTGCTGAACTGGCAGTCGGGGAAAGGAGATTATTCTACCTTAGCTCAGGGATTTTTGTTACTGATACACAGAGTAACCTTGAATAACTTGCTTATTCATTGTAGTATTATTTCAGCCCATGTCTTTGGAGCATAAAGTGCCAGGTGTTCCTGGAGCAGCTGTTGCAGTGGGGGAAAATGTTAACGTCTCCTTTTCCCTGACAAAGTTGTAGATGTTGCACAGAAGCTTTAAGTGTGTACATTTAGGTTAGTGTGAAGCATGTAGTATTTTACGTTCAACATGAACAGCATGGGGTATTGCTAAAAGTCAAAATAAGCCTTTTTCCTCTTTTCTTGCAATAATTCTTCATTTCTTTGCATTGCTGTTAGAGCTGTTCAGCAGCTTTAGGTTACTCTTGGGTGAGTGGAGTGCAAGACTTCAGGTGGGTGTGAGGGTGTTGTTGCTTGGTTCCAGTAATGAGCGTAGCTGAGGGTGTGTATCAGGAGTTTCCTTTGACCTCACCAGAATGCTCTACAGAGGAATGGGAAACATGTAACCTGATGGGTTTCTTTTGAGGAACCTGTGGCAGATCCATGCAGAAACATTGCCATAGCCTCCTTGCTGCAGCATGAGTAATGTGACAGTGCTGAAGTCAAAACTGTTCTGACAGCACCTAGTGAACAAGGGAAATGTGTGGGACAGTGCTGGAAGAAGATTTTAATGGTATAGCATGTTTGTTAATTTCTAGACAAAACAGACTAAAGGTAGGAGAGCCTGAAAACAGGTGTCCTTGGCCTGTAATTCTGCATCTTCTTTAAGAAAAGTTCTCGCTTTTATGAATGGTTCTAGTGGGCTGTGAACACCTTTGGTACGTGATGCAAGGGAGAAATGAAACAGGCCTGCTGTCTGGGCTCTTCTGCCTCGGCTGGGGGAGTTAGTCCCGCATGAGTCACGGCCTGGGATGCCCAGCGTGTGTGCAAGAGGATTGAACACCCCAGGAACTGGGATTGCTCTCATCTTTATTCACACCACTGGCTGAGGAAAGGGCCGCCCCCTCACAGGCTGTAGGCGAGGTGGGTGGCTGATGTGCTGGGTATTTTCAGACCCAGGTGAAGTCCTCTATACAGAGTTAGGAGAAACCAGTCTTTGCAGCTCAAGAATTTGTACCAGCCGGTCTCATGTCTGAGCGCTACCTGTGTCTGCACTGTGATACGTTACATACAAGTATGCCATAGACCAAAGCAAACTGCGTCAAGAAGTGTAAAGAATCAAGTCTGCAGTCCTGCTGAATTTAAGGAGGTGAGGGGTGGTGGTGGTACCCCTTGGATCTCCAGAGAAGCTTCAGACATGGGAATCTGATGGCTGTGCATGTGAGTTGATGTTAGTTAATTTGCTTGGACTCTCGTTTGAGTGCTGCTGCTTCTCTTGAATACAGTATCTCCAAATTTTGGGTTAATTTTCCTGCCTGTCTTCACAACAGGGGTTAACTCAAACTTCATTACTGATGGCCACAAGGAATTAGGAAAAAAAAAAAAAAAAAAAAAAAAAATGAGTGACTCTGTATCCTGGGTGCAGGACATGGGTGCCTGTAGTGTGGGTGGTGGGTGCTGACCAGATGCAGGTCGCATGTGTGGCGGAGCTGTTAACACGCAGCCAGTTTGAGGAGAACAGGAGTGGTGCTGGGGGGGTGCTGCTGCTGGAGGTAGCAGGGCTGTTCCGCTGAGAGCGAGGAAATTGGCGGTAAGGAGCAACTACAGCAACTACTGGTTGGAGCTGTGGTTGCCTGTGGTGGATAGGTGCCCAGGCTGTTGGCTCTGCAGCAGGGACGCAGCTTTTGCTTGTCCAGACCCAGCAGAGCCAGGGCAGGATGAAGGGAGCAGTTGTGTTGGCAGCCAGAAATGGGTCTGACCCCAGTCTTCTCTGGCTTTCCCATTTCCAGCTGGATAGATGTTTCCAAACACCATTTAACAGCTGGTGTCCGCGGGGATTGGCAGGGGAGTTAATGCTCTTACTCTGCCGTTCTCCCGGGCATGTGGAGAGGCGACGCGGGGCGCCCTGCCTGCGCCCTGGGCTGCCCGGCTCTGTCTCTGCTTGAAAGGGGATCGGTCCCTCGCATCCCTGTGGGAGCAGGGATCTGCAGCACTGTCCCCATCAGGGAGGCCCCAGCTTAGGCCCCGAGTGCTGTGCGCAGCCTGGCAAGGGGAAGGGGACAGAAAAACAGATTTTGGCTCTTATCCCGCGCCAGCCGGAGCGGCCGAGGGGCTGCCAAGGGCTGCGCGGCAGGGAGAAGAAAGACGGCGTTCATGGGAGCTGCGTGGCTCCACCGGGCTGGGAGCCAGGCACGTCAGCACCTGATGGGCCAGCCCAGGGAAGGGCTGCTCGCTCCTCGACTTCTCCAGCCGAGCCCAGGGCTTCTCCAGGTGAGCCCTACTCAGGGGTCCCAGCGTAGCAAGGCCTCTCCTGCCCCCCTGCCCTGCCTGGGCTGGGCTCTCTCCTGCGTGGGGCATTGCTTTGGCACCAGTGTGCTGGGGGGATGGGGCTCTCCTAGGAGCCTGACTCCTGCACTGCTGGGCTGGACCACGCTGAGGCAGCTGCCTGGGGTCCCTCCCGCTTGCCTGTGTCCACCAGCCTGCATCAGTTTGTGGGGGCAGCCCTGGGGGACCTGGGTCAGTCTCTTGCCCAGCGGCGCTGGCCGTGTGGAGGCTGCAGGTCGGCTCCCAGCGAGAGGCGCAGGGCTGCGGGCCGTGGGGGCAATCTCTGGGGGCTGGGCTGTCCTCGCCCCTCACAGCAGATCCCCACCACTTCTCCAGGCAGGCTGGAGCACCTCAATCCTTATTCTAGGAGCTGCTGGACAGAAGAGCCCTTTTAGGGGGTGCCTGGTGCCTGCTGGGGAGACCTTCCCCTTCCTCGGGAGCGGGTGCCTGGCGGTGGCAGGGCCCTGCTTGGTCCCTCAGAGGAGTTTCAGCCTTGGCCGCCTCCCAGCACAACCTGTCCTGCAGCCCTGCGAGCAGGTGAAGTTGCTCAGGGCTCTGATCCATGGGGATGGCTCCACGCGGGCTCTGGGAGCTGCCGAGGATCCCGTGCGGGGAGCGGTGAGACGGGTCTGCGCCGGGAGCGTGTCCCTCTGGGAGGTGCCACGCAGGCAGTGTGGCCTTGGCCCTGGGTCACCAGGGCCATGGTATAGTGGTGGGCTTGGCAGTGCAAGGTTAACGGTTGGACTTGAGGTCTTTTCCAACCTACACAATTCTATGAAAGCAGAGCACAGGGTGGGGGTGAGTAGGTGGCACTTCAGGTTTGGGTTCAAGGATGCTGGTGACATCCCGGGGGCAGCAGCCAGGTTGGGATGAAATCAGTGTGGGCTGGCTGCGGGCTGGAGCAGCAGGCAGTTCCTCTTGGATGGCACAGCACCGGGGGCATCCAGATGAGTGGGGTTGGTGGCAGTCATGCTGCCCGGGGACTAGGGCGGTGCACATGGCAGGTCTCCCAGCGCCTGACAGCAGTGGTGACGGCGCTGTTGGCTGCAATGGGCCCTTGGGGTGGTATCCTGGAGGCCAGAGGAACTTGCTTGAGATGTGTGCACACTGCCAGAAGGGATGCTGCAGCAGAGGGCAGGGCTGCCCTGAGCCCTCTTCTTCCACAGTCCCTGCAGCCACTCACAAGCTGGCAGAGGGCCCGTGTGGGTGCTGACACGCTCTATGCACCCAGCACAGTCACGCACAGCAGTGGCAAGTGCAGAGGGTGCTTAAGGTCTAGTGGCTGAAAGCATGTGAAATGCATCCTGAAGGCGAGCGGGGGGGGGGGGGGGGGGGGGGGCTCATGCACTTCAGAGGGCTGTGGGATGCTGGGCTGGGCAGTAAGATCTTGTGCCTTATGTGCTGTTGGTTCGGGAGGACAGTGGGCAGGTGTTTTGCTGACCAGCTCTGGAGCAAGAGAGGAGATGGCCGCAGAGGGTTGACACAGCTGCTTGTGGGATTGGGGCGCGAGGACGTATCTGATGGCAGCTGGCGCAGGAGCTGGGTGGGAGCTCATCGTCCACTGCGTGATCCTGGGCATAGGGCTGGACCTTGAAGAAGCCTGTTGCAAAGGCAGTGCTGCGGGGCCGGTGTTTACCCTGCCATGGTGTGCTCTGCCCTGACCATGGGCTCCTCCTGGGCAATGGTTCTCCTGGGAGTGCTGGGGTGGTAGGGGGCCAGCCTGGGGATGGGTTGGTGAGCCTGCCCCGCTGCGTCGGGCAGCTCTGACGGGGCTGTACTTGCCCTCCCCAAGCAGCCCTACCTCCTGCCCCGACCCGCTGACCTCCTCGGGGCAGGGCGGCCGTGAGTCTGTGTCAGAGCCAGAGCCTCTGCTTGGGGCTGGATTTGTGCTCTTACCCTGTCAGCCATTCCTGTGAGAGCTGGTGCATCGCTCCTGGCTCCTCCAGCAGTGTCTGCTCCTTTTCCCACTGTCCCGTTTATTGGGTGGACGATTGCCCGAGGCTCAGCGACAGCAGCCAGCTTGCTGTCAGGCCCTGTGGATTTGGGACATGCAGGGATGGGGAGGGAGGAGCTGACGGCTTTACCCTTTGCCGGCGTGTTGCCGGGCACGATGCCAGCCCTCTTCCTGGGCACGCTGCAGGCTTGGCCGTGCTCTTCGGCTTCTCTGGCTTTTCCTGAGGGTTGTGCCCGCTCTCCTGCTGCGGCTGCTCCGCTGGCTTGCCTTCCAGCTCCCTGTCTAGCTGCACTTGCACCCACAGTGCTGTCAGCTGGGCTGGCTGGGTGCACTTCGGATTTGTCCTGGGCTGTCTGGGCAGCACCCTGTTTCATCATTGTCAGAGGTTCGTGGCAGTGGGCTGTGAAACCCCTGCCCTGCTTGGTCCCGTGCACCCGGGAGGGACGATGCTGGTGGAGCTGCCTGTCTCCCCTGGCTGGGACAGCCCCAGCAGTGGTGCTGTGTACCGTTCTCTGCCCCTGCTATGCCTACACTACAGGGGTTACTGAGGCACAGCGCAGGATCCCAATACCCCGTGCTGGTGCGGGGTGGAGGAGCTGGCGCTGCCCCAGGCACTCTGGCAGGGACCAGCCATTTCCATCTGTGTAACGGACACTGTAGCGCAACCACCATCGGCCCACTCTTAGGATATTTTTAGGCCTGGCTGTGCGGATGAGGGAGAGATGACAGGCTCGCTCTGCACCAGGACCACGAGATGCCTCTCCCAGCTGCAGCTGCCTGGTGTGATGGGAGGAGCGTGGGCCTCCAACAAGGCTGCTTAGGGCCACAGTGTGCTGGGGGCTGGAGCCGAGCCATCCCCCCAGGAAAGGCTGCGCTTGTGTGTCTTGTGTGCCTGTGTGCCGTGGCTAGGCACTTGCTGGGAGCAGCTGCTGGTGTAGGATACCTCCATCCTTCTTCCTCTGGATTCACACAGCTTCACTGGTCTTGAGAGAGCAGGTTAATGAATCCCCCAGATCTCACTGGTTCATGAGCTTGATGGCATTTCCTGACTTGTGAAGAAGAGGAGGGACGTATCTGAGCAGATGATGCTGTGGGACTGAAGTGTGGGCAGCAATGTGCCTGCACGTGGTCCACTGCTGTCACAGAAATGGAGACCCCCTTTCAGCTGAGGAGCTTTTCTGTTCTGTGGAGCCTGAGGCTCAGGAAAGCATTATGGGGGAAGGGATCAAAACCTCCCCTTTTGGGCAGACCCCTGGGTGGGGATGCAGTTGGCAGAGAGGAAAAAGTGGCAAGTCGGAGGTGACTCTGGGGTGAGATGCTGGAGGACAGGAGGCCTGGGGCAGGGGGCGGTCCCTCCTGGCCAGACTTGCCTGCAGCTAGTCCCCCAGCATCACTGGGGATGCCTGGCATGAAGTGGGTGCCTGATGCTCTGGGCACATGCAGTGACACGTTGCTGCTGGGAGGTGACAGTGCCAAGCCATGGCTGTGCCCTGGGTGCTGGTGGAGGGGGGAAGAGCCCAATGCTCCCAGCAGTGCCAGGGTCTGTGGCTGGGTTGGAGGTGAGCTGGGCTGGGGCAGGCTGCTCTGTTCAGCTTCACGCTGGGGCTCATGCCCCAGCCCAGGTATGTTGTAGGTGCTGGACTCTGAACACAGGACCTGTCTGGGTGGCTGTGCAAATGAGTGATGCTGATCTACCCCATCCACCAGGAACCAGTCTGTCAGGGAGGATGTCATCGGTACCAACACCTTGCTGTGGTGAGCTTCCCCCATCCCTGCGTTGGAAGGACCAGTCCTGTCGCAGGTGTGAACCCTCTCCCACAATGGGGTGCTGGGCACTGGAAAGCTCCGGCCCTGAGCAGCCGCCTCTGCTGGCCCTGTGTGCCCGCCAGCCTCCCCCAGCATAGCAGTGGTGCAGGTGATGGCTGCAGAAAGCTCATACTCTGTCCGCGGCGGCACAGGGAGCTGGTTCCTAGGGGGAGCAGGGTGGGGAAGCTTTGCTGGAGGGGCTGAGCTCTGTCCCTGCCTTCCTGCGGCTGGTTGCGTGGGCCGCAGCTGCCTCTGAGCCACGGAGGGTGAGAGATGAGGGACCTGCAGGCCTGGCTGTCCCCCTGCGGCTGCTGGGACAGGGGCACAGTCCTGCATGGCTGGCAGCCCTGCACACATTGCTTAGGACCCCTCTTGCTGCAAGAGGATCTAGTATCCCCCTAGTCCCGCTCTCGCTCGTACCTCCCACCATGGGATTGCGTGAATGCTGGTGGCATGCTGGAGAGGTTTGCTGTGCTGCAGCAGCACCCCCTCTGCCTGTGTCCCCTGCCTGTGGCTGGCAGCTGCCTCCTCATGGTTGCTGCTAGCCTGGTCCCGCCAGCAAGCACAGCACTCAGGGGCACTTGCCCTTGGTTGCGCTAACTCCTTGTTATGCAAGGCAGCTGCAAGGATACACGGGTCGCCACAAATGCTGAATCTCCAGAACAGCGTGTCGATGCTCCGCAGCAGAGCACCAAACCCTGGCCCCATCCTGCAGCGCAGGGCTCAGTGGTGCAAACCCCGCACCCAGCCCTTATGCCCTCCTGCACCAGCCCTGCTCTGCCCACCGCCCACCCCATGCTGGTGGCCCCTCTCCTCCTTTCCCCTTCCCGAGTGGGAGCAGATAAGCCTCAGCACCCAGGAGCAGGGCACGTGGCAGGGCTGCCTTAGCTGGGCCTCTGCCAGCCCAGCACCCCGTGCCAGGCAGCTGCTCTGGCACTCACAGGTGAAGCACCTGCGCCGGCAGCTCCAGCACCTCCTCCTGCCGCCTTCCTGGGGACTGGCAGGATTTGCACAAAGTCACTGAGTTGTCTGGCCCTTTCCCCTTCCTCCCACTGCCTCTTCTCGCCCCCTGCCCTCGCTACCTCCTGTCTCGTTGGTCCCTTTCCCCGGCATCATGCTTGCACTGGTCTTGGGTGAGCAGGTGGTGGGATGCTGCAAAAAGCGTCCTCACTTTGGGCACACAGCCCTGCACCCTGGGAGGTTTTGCTGTCCCTTGGTGCATCGCAGAGGGTTTCAAGGAGGGGCACTCACCCACCCAGGGGTACAGCTTGCACCTCTGCAGACAAGACAGGTCCTGGGACTGCTTACCATGGCAGCACGGCCCAGCATCCCACAGTACAACCTGCACAGGCCATGTTGCAAAATCAATGTTTTATAACAAATCATGCAAGAAATGGGGCCAGCAAAGGTGATGTGAAATGACTGATGCCAAAGAAATGCGCTCATACCCAAGCTATCTGTTCTGCCCCAGCCTGGCAAAAAAAAAAAGGGGAACTTGTCCACAAGTCGTGTCTGAAATCATGACAAATGACATAACGAAATTTCAAGCAGGGCACAACTCAGCTGTTGCAGGAGTGCAGCTCACCCAGGACCAACGCTGGCTTGCAGCCTGTTCCTTGGGCCATGTGGGGAAGAGATCAGAGCAACGCAAATGGGGGAGATTTGTAAATCCAAAATGGGGACTGAGCCAGCAGAGCTGTGGACTACAGTGCTTATGCTGGGGGCTTTGGCACCAGCTCACTTGGGCACGTGTGGCAGAGACCACCAGTACAAACAACAAGGCTGTTTGCTGTGTTGTGTGAAGGTCACTGGTGTGTTACTCTGTTTCAGAAGCTTCAGTTCACCAGGCATCAGGGAACAGTGGAGATAAGATGGGGGTTGGCTTGAAAAGGCTGAAAAGAGGAGCCCTTGGCCATGTGGCTCCATCACCCCAACGGGCCAACTGAAGGTGCCCAGGGGCTGGTTTATTCCAGTGCAATTAATTAAGTACTAGAACTCCAGGCTGGAAACGTGGCATTCCCTGGGTAAAGAGCTGGCAATGTGCGCTGCTGCAGGCAGCTTGCCTGCCTGCCCTAAGAGCAGTGTAACGTCCTGGAGCTGGCTCAGGCTGTCATGCCTGGTTTTAGAAAAACATGTGCGTGATCTGGAAGAGCAGGTGAAGAAGACTGTCCTCAGGCTAAGCCTCTCCGTTCTCTCCCCGCTGCCTTCTCGGACACACGGGAATCGGTCCTGGCCTCCTCTTTGCTGCTGGAGCTGTTTGGACAGATCAGGAGGGGTAAACCCAACAATGCGTATGGATCGGGACGAAACAGCGAGCACAACCATGTGGCAGCCCTTCCTCATGCCTGAGCCACACGTATAAAAAAATTAAACTAAAAGCTGAGACCATCTAATCTTATCTGCAAGCTGCTGTGCAGTGGAGATAGCTACCCCTGAAGCCTTTAGCAACAATGCTGCAATATACTTAATTTCAAGTGTGAGTTCTTCCAACTTCAACTCCTTACCTTTGGACCCTGCACTTCCCTGTGTGGGGCTGACACACTGCCCCTAGCCGTGCTTGGTTCCCCCATCAGCCAGGTGATGTTCTCCTGGGGCCATGGAGTAGCCCATGCTCCTCGCACCTCACACAGCCTTATTTGCCACAGTTCCAAGCCTTAGCTCCTTTTTTGCAGTGGTGTTGCTGCTCCTCAGGATTTCTGTGTCCATTTTGAAGTTTGGAGAGCTGGACCAGGTGTCAGGTAGGGTTTGCCAGACCTGTAGAGGCATGAGCGCTGCTGTGCATCTGCTCAGAAGTCCCCTCTGTGTGCCTCTGGCTCTCAGAGCCAAGGCACTGTGATGCAGGCTTATATCAGCAGTCATGTGTGGGGACAGCTTTCTTTTTCGGCTTTTTTTCCTTAATTCCACTCCCTGCTTTCCAGGAGATCCCTTACGCCACGGTAAAGCCTGTCCTCGCTGTTCCCAAGAACCTTCCTTTGCAGCCGGTTACTGTAGCAGCAAGCAGCCTGTTCAGTATTTTATCAGCCACAAACATAAGGCTTCATCTCAGCATCTAGCCAACCGATTTTAAAAACTATTAAATGGCACTGGATCAGGAAAACGCCACTGGGGGTCTAGGTATGCTCCCCCTTGCTGATGTCTCCTCATTAAGACCTGGCTCACTGACAGACCTCAAAACATAGCTGTTAATGCCCGTAGTTGTTAATCTATCGTGAGCCTTACTAATTCTTTATAATACATACTTTTAATTAAAATCCTACGTCATTGTTGACAGCCGTGGAGAAAGCAAAGTGTGCTCCTGCTCTCACCCGCCAGACCTTCCCTTTTGCCCAGGGAGGATCTTCCCTGCAGGGTCCATGCTGTGGAACCCAGCACTCAGGATGCCCTTAGCTGTGCTTCTACCTCCCTAGCAGCAGTCTGGGTCTCTCTGCTGTTTCTCTGCCCATTGCTTTGGCTCTTTAAGTTAACTTGGCCTCCCGCCAGCCAGGTTTTGTTAAAAATGAATGTGCGTGTTTAGAAGAGGCCACGATTATGTCATCAAAATATTGTTTGCGAATTACCTGGGCCTGTGGCATGAACATGGCCAGTTTGGGGAGCTTGTGTCACTGCCGAGACAAATTCCCTCCCCTCCGCAACAGCACATGAGATGGGGTCACTCCTGCCATTCCTGTTTGAGAGGAGGTAGTGGCTGGACGGTACCTGCCTGCTCTGCCTGCCTCTTTCAGCTGGTTTTATGGCACAAAAGGGAACAGGGAAGTGCCTGGCTGGAAGACTTGGGATGAGCCCGTCGGGGTTCGTGGTCATCACAGCTCTAATAATCTCTGAAATTCAGGTTTATTCAGCAATCATCTCAGAAAGTCAAGGGCAGCAGTCTGGTTGTGCACTCCTGGATCCAGAGAGGCGGCCCGGGCACAGCTGGAGCTGGGCTTCTCCCA
Source organism: Falco punctatus (assembly GCF_963210335.1). NCBI lineage: Eukaryota > Metazoa > Chordata > Aves > Falconiformes > Falconidae > Falco > Falco punctatus. The sequence goes on along the minus strand of NC_137591.1, from coordinate 12,576,086 downwards.
GGTTCCTGCAGCAGCGGCACAGGGAAGCGCACTGTGCTATCTGGTGATGGCGTGTGGGCTGGGAAAGATTCCCCATTTCACTCCCAGGTCTCAGGTAGGCTTCATCGAGGGGGTTGCTGGGGAGAGAGAAAACCCTTCAAATGGCAAATATGCAAAGGCTATTTCCGCTGGTTTCTTTAAGGGGCAGAATTAAGAAAAAAATCCACCCGGTTTATTATTTTTGAGGGGCTGCTCTCACGGCGTGCAGGCCAGTAACTAGGCAGTGACCCGGGTTCCTCAGTGACTGCTGTTACTGAGAGCAGGTTTGGTAAAATGTTAAGAGGCATCGTGAAATATTTCCCTGGCATCACACTCAAGCCAGCCTGGATGGCAGCAGGCACCACTCGGTTCTGTGCAGTTCCTCTCTTTCACAGGACAGTGACCTACCGAGAGCCGAGCTGTCCGCTCCTGGAGAGCTCGCTGGGGCTCAGCAAACCTTGCTCCCACCTGCCAGGCTCAGTTCCCTAAGACCCCCAAGCATGGCACCCCTCTCCTCCACGGTGGGGTCTGTCTGCATCCAGCCCTGGACAGGCAACTTGCACCTGCAGCAGCATGCTGGGAAGAGGAGGCACTGGCCGCCCAGGTAAAACAACCAGCAGCTGGAGGGAAATCCCACCAGACAGTGCCTGCAGGCAGTCTCTTGGCTCCCCAAGGACCCGCGGGCATGGTGCCCTGCGTTATGCGCACTGCAGGTGCAAGCCCACCTTTGCAGACTGCTCTGGGATGCTGCTGGAGAGGCAACGGTGACATCTGTGATCCTGGGACAGGGAGAGGGCAAGGAGGGTGTGTGGGAGTGGAGATGTCCCTCACCACCCAACTCCACGCATCAGGGTCCTGGATGTGCAGCTGAGACACATGCTGGCCAGCCCAGCTGGCTCTAACCTGCCAGGGGCAGGTCTGGAAAAAATTTGGGACAATCCTGCCTGAATGCTTAGTCTGATGCTAAAGCAGAAAGGAGCAACACAGCCCTCTGAGACAGAGAACAGGAAAAAGCAGATTTAATCCCTGTGTTAAAGCATTAGGGAGGCTCACTGTGGGATTCTAAATCTTGAAAAGGATTCAGGAAAATCAGAGAGGCTGTGTAGAGCAGAAATGCAAAAAATGGCTTGAGGGTGGGAGGAAAAGCCTGGCAGTAAGAGAATTAAGCAACTCAGTATATTTAGCTTATCAGAAAGATGGATGAGACGGGGTTTGCTTGCAGCATATGTGTGGTGTCACAAAGAGAAAATGCCAGGCTCTGAAAGGCTCTTTAATCAAGCAGAAGGCAGAACAAAATGGTATGTCTGCAAGCTGAAGCCAGACGCAGGGATGTGGGATGCTCTTCTGAACGTGAGGGTGAGGGACTCCTGAAACAGACCCAGAAAGGTGGGAGTCTCCAATGCTTGTCTTCAAATCAAGCCTACCTCCGTTCTTGGCAAATAATGCGTGAACCAAACATAGCGTACTGGAATTAACGCAAGGGGAGGAATCGCTGAGTGGTGTGCTGGCCGGCTGCTCGCACTCGCACAGCCGCCTGTCCGGCAGGACCGCTGGATCTTTTCATCTGAGGAAGATCCTGGGAATCCCGGTCCAGTTGGGCAGAGTGCTTGGAGAGCCATCCAGGCAGGCTCCGCGTGTTTACCTGCACCCACAGTGGTAAGTGTGACTCTGCTGTTGAAAACATCTGGAGGGTGGCAGAATTTTTCTGTCAAGTTGAGCTTGTTTTAAATTGTTTTGTGAGGGCCTGCTGACAATGATGCTTAACATTTCTGTTCTTAGCGTAGCCAGATCACCAGAAATGTAAAGTGCTCTCCACAGACTAATCACACTCAGAGCCTGCGTTTAGGAATAATACGTAGTGAGTGTGTGCAATGAAACAAGTTTGACCAGAGAGATAAAGGCAAAATACGAGTGTGTTACAGCCCAGATTGCATTCCCTGAGCCTGTGCATCAGCAGAGGTAATCTCTACCTAGCCATTACTGGAAAGAGATCTTTGCTGAGGTATTTAGTGGTATTTAATTAATAATCAAATATTGCATTAATTAGATCAGGTCTGATTTGATGGCATGTAATTTGGGGGGAAGGATTACAGTGTGAGTATTAGAAAGAGAATTTTTATAGAGCAGAGGGTCAAACTGAGATTAGCAGTCTCGCTACGGAGGAAGCCCGGAGGCTGGTGTGTGTGTGTGTTTGGCAACCGATGAGATAGTTACAGCATAACTTTATTTACTAATTGGAAAAGTACCTGTAGCTGTTATTTACCTTTATGTGTCACCCTGTATAATGTGTGGCTCAGTCACCATGAAAGAAAAAAGCAAGCGGGTGTCACTTCAGCAGGAACACCCTGTAGTGCCCGGCACCACGCGAGCTGCGTTTGCAGAGCAATTCTGGTGTGCCCCAGGCAGGCTCCTCCGGGAGGGAGGAGGACACTTTGCTGATGGTCACCCTGATGTGCCCAAGCTCCACCGGGGATGTGAACGGCTGAACGAGCGCCTGGCCCCTTGCACAGTTCTAAGCCAGGCATGCTATATGTGCCACATATATGCCACTATGTGCCATGCCCTCTGCCACAACTTCTTTTGTCCCTGCTTGTGGCCAGCGTTGCGGCAGGAAACGCTCTGCAGCCACGTGGGCAGCCACAAGCTCAGCGGGGCAGCCACAAGTGGGTTTTGTTGAGCAGGATGGGCTGCTGCCCTGCCCTTTTATTTGGTCAGTTTGGCTTTGAAAAGCTCCAGAGCATTCTGGAAAGCGGCATGGCAATATGATAGGATTTGATCAGACTCAATTATTCCCCTGCTGTTGATCTCCTAGCAACATCCAGCTTGACATCTGCCTGCGAATGGAACATGTAAGCTAAGTAGGAACATGTTCAGACTAAAGTCCTGCTACTTGAACCAAATCACTTCACTAATCATTGCCTTAATACATCTCATGGCCGTTAGACAGATGCTGGGAGCTGGTACCTGATTTCCATACATTCACGGCACTCACCTGCTGAGTTTTTTCCAGGCTGGCAAGGAGTGTGGCTTTATCCTGGGCTCTTTCCAGCGCACTGACACCTGATAATGGTGGGTAGAGTTTCCTGAGTGACAAACACGGGCTCAGGAGCAAGCCCCAGCCTTGTCACTATCTGGCTTCGTGCTGAAGGTCCCCGCTTATCTCATCATCAAAATCAGATCACGATCACCCGCTGCGCCTGCAGACCGCGGGGTTTCAACTCTGAGCGTGCAAGCGGTAAAGTCGAGGTGGTTTAGGTGAGGTTTGAGGACAGTCAGAGCAGATGTGGTGTGGGGGTGGCCGGCATCGCAGGCAGCTCTGTGTGGCTGGGGCATGGGGGCTTGGAGCAGGGAAAAGAGACCTGGCTTACGTGGATGGAGGGATGAAGGAGCGAAGAGAGGAGCAGACATAAAGCAAGTTTTTGTAAAGCAAAACTGGCCTTCAGCCAAATGCAACACGTCAGTGGGGTTATGGGAAGAAATGAGCCCAGCAGCTGAGCCAGGGCTGGCAGAGGAGGGTGCCCAGCCCGGCCCTGGGGTTCCTGGCTCGGCATGAGGCCGGAGGGAAGGGAGCTGCCTCGGCAGGGTGAGAGCAGCCAGTGTCCTGAGTGCGTCAGCTCTGGGGAGCTGGGGGTCAGTGTGGGCAGCAGCGCAGGGTGGGAGACCTGTAGGTGGGCAGGGCTGCGGCGATGTGGTTGTGGCACCTCCCCACGCACATCCTCAGGGGGTATTGTGGTACCTGGTTGTTGGCATGAGTCTGTTTGTCTCCTGTGCTGCACCTAGACGTTGTCATTGGCATCCAAAAAGCCTAACGGGATGTTAGTGTGGTACATGTCTCCCTTGTGTATCCACGGAGGAGGGTGGCAGCCCTGCAGGCCCCGCTGTGTGTGCGCCACACTTGCAGCCACAACACACTGACATTGTGCCGAAGACAAAGAGGGGTTTCTGGTTGTGACAGCGGGGTCGGGTGAGCCCCCACCAGCTCTCCTGCAACCCGTGTGGGCTTTGCCTCTCGGCGACAGCTGGGGCACAGGCTTGAGCAGTGCTCAGCCGGCACTGCACCATCCAGGGCAGTGTCTGCCTGTCGGCATCGGCACCTGGGCTGCTTGCAGTGGGAGCTGCCACCACGCTGGACGTGATCCTACTTAGTTTCCCTTAAACTCATGTGGCTTTTTTGTTTTCCTTGTGTTATCAGTGACTCAGGGAGGGTGGAAATAGGAAATGATTTGGCTGCTTTGCTGTCCTGAAGATGCATGTTTATTCCTTACAGTCTCTTTCCTTTTAGATGACTTTTCCCCTCATGCCTAGTAATTCCTCTCTTTATCATTCCCTCCCTGTGCCGCCTTATACTTGTGTTTCTCGCTTGCCCTGTGCCTAAGGAGCATTAGGGTGTACCCAGCAAGGCTGTGGGGCCAGCAGCAAGGAGGGTAATGCTGCGGGAAGGGCGGGGTGTGGGCTGGCCCCACTGCGGCAGTGCTCCTGGGGCAGCTGTGCAGTGATAAGGTGGGGACCATAATGTAGCGGGAGCTGCGCTGGAAGCGTTGCCAGCTCCATGTTGCTGGCTGCATGGCACCTGCTGCATGGTTTGAGCTGTGCTGTGCTGCAGGAGGGCAGCTGCTGTGCTCTGTGCAGCCCAGCATGGTCCTCGCAGCCTGGTGTGGTCCCGTGGTGGAGGCTGTGCCACTCTGGGAAGCCCGTGCAGAGGCTGGGCACGGCCTTGCTGGGTGTGCAGTGGTGTGAGGATCTGCAGAAGCTGGAAGATAGTGTGAAGGCAGCGGCCGGGGGCACTTGACTGGGTGCTAAACTGGACGGTGTGGCGTGGCTGGATGCAGGGTTGTAGGGACGGGAAGCAAGGCAGGGCTGGGCTGCGCTGTGCAGCGGCTGTGGGCCAGGCTGGGCAGGGCCGGGAGGGAGGCACCGTGCGGCGGCTGCGAGCCCCTGGGGTGCCTCAGCTGGGGGCAGCGCGGGGGCGGCAGCAGCGAGGCACTGCGCAGCGGAACAGCCGGTGCAGTGTCGCAGGGGCCCCGCAGCGCCATGCCCGGAGGCGGGAGCGGCGCGGCGGAGCGCCCGAGGGCCCTGCAGCGGCTCGGGGTGCCGCTCGCAAGCCGCGCAGGAGGAGCGGTGCGCGGGGCAGCGACCGGGAGCCGGGAGAGCCCCGCCAGGGCGGGGGGCGCTGGGGGCTCCGCGCATGCGCGCCGCCGCCCTGCCGCAGCGCCCCTCCGGCGGCGACCCCCTGCCGCCGGCCGCCATTGGCTGCGGGCGCCTCCCGCGATAGGCTGCGGGCGCGGCCCCCCGCACCGCCCCATTGGCCGGCGGCGGCCGCTATGCGGGCGGGTCGGCGGCGCGGCGACCCGCCCCGGCGCCCCATTGGCGGCCGCCGTGCCCCTCAGCGCCGCGGCGGCCGGTCCCGCTGCGCTGCGCCCGGCATGGCGGCGCCCGCAGCCCCGCGCCCGGGGCCCGCAGCCGGCGGCCGAGCGCCCAGCGCCGGCGGCGGCCGGGTGAGGAGGGGCGGGGGGCGCGGGGGGGCGAGCGAGCGGGGCCGGCCCCGGCGGCCGCCGCCGTTTCGGCCGGCGGGGCCCGGCGGGGCGGGGGCGGGCGGCGGGGTGTCCGGCCGGCAGCTGGGCGGCGGTGCCGCTGCCCGTTCAAAGCCAGCCGCCGGCGGCGAGCGGCCGGTCCTGCAGGGGCCGGGCGGGCCCCGCTCTTCCCGGGCGCGTCCCCGCCGTCAGGGCAGCGCGTTTCCTCACCGCGGCGTGCCCGGAGCTGCTGGCGGGCTCCGGCCGGGACCTGCGCAGCCCCCGCGGGCGGCGGCCCGGCCCCGTGGAGTCCCGGGCGCTGTGGCCGTGCCCGTGGCGCGCTGGGCTGCCCTGTGCCTGGCGGGAGCGCGGTGTTCGCCAGGCCTCGCCGGCCGCGGCCCTTCTGGGTCCGATCATCTGGAGCGGGCTGGGGCGTAGCGGCGAGCAGGGCGCAGGGCTGCGGCACCCTCCGGCCTCCCCGGAGCGGCGTTTGCCCTTGTGACAGAAAAAGGGCAGCGGCCGAGGTGGCGGTTGTCCCTTCACTGGTGCCGCTTGGGCCACGGGCGTGCTTTACCTTGCGGGTTGGATCTGTGGGTGTGGGATCGCGTCTTTGGGAAGGATGGCTGTCGGAGAAGGTGGCTCCAACCTCAAGGTGGTTCTTTTTTTCCACAGGTCATGTAGAAGAGCAGATTTCATGTGAAGATGGGACTGTTGGTGTTTATGCGTAACCTGCTGCTAGCCCTCTGCCTCTTTCTGGTACTGGGATTTCTCTACTATTCTGCTTGGAAGTTGCACCTTCTCAGATGGGAGGATTCAAGTAAGTATGAGCACCGTGTGACTGCTCCTGGGCTCCCAAAACGTCTGTCAGAGAGTTGCAGTAGCACTAAGGTGGTTCTGATTTAGTAGTATTAGAGGGATGTGATTAAGCCCAATCAAATACTGGAGCTTTTAGTATGCTTAAGGGGTTGAATTTATGATTACCTAATGCTCTTTATGGCTTTGCTTTTATTACTGGGTACGAAAGCAGGTTCACACTTTATAAATCTACTATTAGAGACTTTGGTTCTTAGAATTTTCTCTGTTAGTTTATGATTCCTAATTGTCAAAATAAAGAGTTTGTGCGCTGATACTTTTTGTTTCCTGACTTTTTCTGTACGTTTGAAAACACCTGAAATGAGGGGGTTTTCCATGGTGGATTTTGATTTCTTTCTGTAATCATATATGCTGGTTATCTCATCATCTTACTTTGTCCTTCAGAAATCCTCAGCTTCCATTTATCTTCCATGTTATCATGTGCCAATTATCTGTCATCTGAAAGGATGTGTCTCAACCTTTTTAAGTCCAAAGAGACATCTGACCTCATTGAATACAATCTGAGGATTGTACTATGTGGTAATGCCATGGGAGGTTTTAGTTGCAATGAGATACAAACTAGGCTGAGGTTTGATTGCTCAGTTACTGCTCTTATTTTTGCTTGTGTTGATTGCTTTCTTGCTTGCATGTGAGAATTGTTTATTGAAAATATAAAAACAGGAAAACAATTCCCCCTCCCACCCAAAATGCAAGCCAGCCTTCTCTGCAGCTGTTCCGTGGGCTATTTCAGATGTCTTACAGCCGACCGTTGCTCCCTGGATCAGCGGCTGAGAAACTCTGATCCAGGATTGTTTTTCTGTCTGACAAAAAGCCATCGGTCAAATTCCATCTTCGCTGTATTGTGTTTCTTTGCATGCTGTGCGAGGTTTCTACTGCAGTGCTTATTAAACTTAATATTTTTCTACCTCTGCATGCTTTACTTACATGCTCTAAGTAAAGTTTTACATGATGCCAGATGATGACTTGGATGTGACATTTGCACTGATGCAGTGATTTTGACAGGAGGACTGCTAAGGTGTCTTGCACTAGAACAGATATTGTAAGACTGAATTTGTAAAAGGAGATGCGTAATGTCTTTCTGAGCAGGGATTGTTTCTTTAGGTTTGTGCTTCAGAGAGGGAGTAAAAAATCTTGATTGTGACCTAAAACTAGCACTTTTGTCGATGAGGTATAGAAAATTCTTCCTGCATGCAAATAAGCACAGAATATAGTTAAAATAAAGTTTTGCCATATCTGCTACCACATAAAGATGTGTATGAAATTATACTACCTGCCATCCTTTGCTTCCTTCGTACCACCAGAAATTGTGTTGGAACTTACCCAGGCCTGCAAAAAAATCCTTCAGGCCACAAACTTCATGTATGAACTTAGTTAAGCGTGGAGGAGAAGCTTTGTGTTTGTGTGACGTATACCAAGGTGCTGGCATGGTTTCTAAATTTCTTCAGGTTTCACTTCTTTGGGTTTTGTGTCTGTAGTTTTGCATGCCATTTGTTATTTTATGTCATGTCAGTCCCTGGGGAGTTTTGTGGCAAGTTTTGTGATGTGGTGTTGCAAATACATATGCAAACATTGTGGATTTCTATAAATGGAACCTGGAAAGATGAGTTTAAATGCCAGCCTAATCAGAATAATTTCTGTTGAGTGAACTGGCTGCTTTTGGGTCCCCAGGATGTTCTGATAGCACTGTGAGGTGATGTCACAGACTTTTTGTTAGATGTGTGTCTCCTTTTTTCTAATCTTGGGTGTAAAATGTGTTCTTCATTTGTTCTTGTAAGATGCAGTGCTTGCATTAAGCTTCTTCAGTGTGTACAAAGCAATGATGCTATTGATGCTTATTGATCTTTATCAGCTGTCACAACTGATACAGGCTGTACCAATATTGCTTTTCTTCTAGATGCTTTTATGAGTTGTGTATTAAATATCAGATGAAGCACCTTGAAATATTAGTGTTAACAGTGGTCTAGTGTAAGAGGGCAAATTTTTATGTGATTGCTTTTGAAAACAGTTAAGGTGGTACCAGTTTTCAGTTGATCTTCAGAGTTTTGTTTGTATCAAAAAATGTTTTACTTACCATGTAATTTTATGCATGAGGAACTTAACGCAGATTTAAAATACAAATTTAAAAGCCTGTATTGTGAAACTTGATACGAAGAGTTAATGTTAAGCTTCTATAAATAGGCATTTGAAAGTTAACAAATGACAGAATTGAAGTTGCTCATTTAACCATGATTAGGGTTCCTTGAGCATGGGTAATGTGATACAATGTATAATGGTGCAATTATACTTTCTATTTTCTGAAAAGGAGCTTTGCTTAGTTCAGTGCACAAGACAGGTGGTGCTTGATAACTGTTTGTGGTTTTATTTCCTGAATTACAATTTGGCGTGTGACCTTGTAGATTTCCTTAAGATGGATACGATAATGCTCGTGTCCCCAAAGGCAAAAACTAAGTTAATGTGTTAAATTTTGGGGTGCTTAATACTCTTAAGATTTTTTTATTATTATTTTTATGTGTAAGTTATCTTATTAAATTATTTTCTCTTTTCTTGTGACCAGTGTCTTTATTCTGTGTGACTCCCTAGCTTCAGTGGTCACATTCATCTTTTCTCTGTTCCATTCTTTATGCTAGAGGAGGCACCGAACTAAGCTATCCCTGACATCTGACACCCTTGCAATATTTTCAGAGACTCCTTTCGGTAAACTTGACACCTGTGCTTAGTATCAGACACAAACAAATTTGTCATAGAGTATGGTGAAAAATATTTGATCTGCTTACTTGCTGCTTGTGTAGTTTGTTCATTTAATGTTTTAGAAAATGCCTGTGTATGTTGTTGTTATGGATGAATTTGATGGTAACTGTAAGGAATCTAGTCAAGCTGAGACTTCAATGTTTGTGTATTTAGCTGCTAAAGTAAATGAATAAATGAAAAGCGTTTGTTTATTTGTACTTCTGACATCTCCAAGAAAGGAGGCTAAACTTCTGCATAGACTGAAAGATACATATCAGTGTTTCTTTAACTGTCTCCATTTGACTTTAAATCTGTCCTCCTAGAGTGATGCCTTAGTGAGTTCTGAGAGATTGTTCTCCTTGCTGTGTGACTCTACACCTTGCCAAAATACAAAGGAGAATAGGAAAGAATTAATTCTCTAAGGCTTATCTTTCCTGTGACAAGAATAGATTGAATTCAACTAATGTGAACTAATTAAGGTGAATTAAATTCAACTGCTTCTTGCATTCAAGACGAATCTCCTGTGACTGCTACCCCTCTCTCATCCTTTTAGTGAGTATCATGGCTGGCTACTCTTCCTCTAGCCTTGTTTCATGTCGGTGGCAATATATTGTTAGTTCTCAGAGCAGCAGCAAAGTGCAGAGAAGTGGTATGTAACGCTGTGTGAATGCAGGAGAGCGTTTGAATTCTGGTGATCATTGGGAGTATCTGCACAGTGTTTAGGACAGAGGTAAGCTTTCGTTTTTCTTTCCTGATTTCTGTAATGCAGCTTCAGCCTCTGACAGTAATGGTAAGAGATGTACGCCATCCTTGCACGTTCTTCCCAGACAGGCAATAATGATGGATGCTGCAGCCCTCTGGTTAAGAGTGTTGAGTTGCATGGAGGTGTGTTAAGCATGTAGTACTGATAATGCGGTGTGGGAGACAAAAAGAAGTAAAAGTTTGGCATCAGTTTAGCTGACCTGTACATTCTAGAAGGACCTTGCAGCAGCAGATAATCGTAACTGTTCATTGTGTTTCTGGACACCTGAGTTGTTGGGGAATTCTTATATAGTGATAGGTAGCGATAGGTGCGAGCTTTGAAGGTCTGAGATGTGCACTGCGGGCTCTTTCCTAACAACTGCCTGTCCTTTCCTTTCTGCCTTCCCTGATGCATTTGACTGTGGGGAGGAAGGAAGATGTTATCTGTCCAAGTGTGAAGAAGACAGCAGGTGGGAAGGTGCCCCATTATCTTTGAAAAGTACAATGGGAGATGGAGTCCTGCTGACAGTGCCTCTTAGATTTGTTTTATCGCCTTGGAGGAATGCATTTTTACCTGTAACTGAAGGACAGAATATAGTAATGTTAAAATTCAATACTGATGCTTGCTACTTAACCTAGCATGTGTATAGCTGATTTTGCAACTTAAAAATTAATGTGTTGTAAGGAAGGAATGATTCCATTTAAAAATGTCCTGGCTATGGAAATATTGGACTCAATACCTCAAGACAGCTTTTTTCTTTTCTTTTGTCTCCCCCCACCCCCAGCATTGAAATATACTTGGGAAAAAGTGTGACGCTATTTTCCTGTTCTCTATTGTATTTCTGTCTACATTAGCATTGAATTAATTTGAAGAAATATATACTCTACTTCAGGTACTTTTGCCAAAACGTAAGTTAATACAATTTGTAGCTATAGATTTTGAGCTTGTCAGTTTGAATGTAGCTTTTGAAACATCTCCAGGTATGTTCTGTTGATGTCTCCATAAAGAAATCAAGTCACTACTCTGTCATCTGTTGCTCTGTGTTATTTTCAACTCTAATTCTGGAAAGGCAGCCAAAGAGATAAAGCTCTGGGAAGAGATTTTCTGAAGGTATTTCAGGACCCTTATCCTTTTTATTCATTTTTCTTTTAATGTCTGTTTCCATGGGAACTGAGGAGACATAAACAGGCAAAACTGACTCACTTCTGGTTGCAGGTTTTTGGTCTGCTTGCATTTCCATGGAAACTAGTCTTGCAGCAGTAAAAGGCTAAATTAATCAAAAGCAATCAAACCTTTATCTTTAATATAAATACTGATTCCTCTCTTTCAAAGTGAAGTGGTATTTTTGTCAGTTCTTGTATTAGGGACGAAAAATGTACAGAAGAAATGGATCTTTTTACAAGAGTTTGGAACATGCATGTTCTTTCTCACGTGGCTAAAGCCTCCTGGCATGTGTGGTGGTATGTAGTGTGGGTACAACTGTTGTATCGAGTTACTAGGGGTGTCATCTATTCTGTTAAGGGAGTGGATCTTGCATACACTGACATCTGACTTCTTTCCATTCTGTCGTTTAATGAAAAACGAATGAAAATACATTCAGTCCATGTGTGATCAACTAGGCCACAGAGACAAACTTGTCCCCTTTGTGGAGAAAGGCGTGTAATGGTTTCGTGTTCAGACCCTTATCTCTGGGAGTTACTACCCTACTTGCCTTTGCCAGAAGAGGGAAATGCAAGAGTGCTCGTATAAAAAATAACATCTCTGGGCCAGCTCAACTTGGCACTGGGAGCATAAATCTCTCATGAAGGGGGTTTGAGCTATGCTGGCTGAATTTATCGTTAGGTGGATGAGGGAGCATATCCTTTTTTTACTGTAGAATGACAAGGCACTCATGCCTCTGTTGTGAAGGGTGGCAAGCAAATGGTGGTGGTAACCGTATCTGTCTGTGGCCTTGGCTTGAGGGGGGGGTGTATGTGTCTGTTTCTCTGTGTGTGTGTGTGTTTTCGTGCTTTGTTTAAGGTGAATTTATTCCTGTTGCTGTTGCTCCCCAGGCTGAAAAGCCTGAGAGACTTTAACCTTGTGGTCATTACCTTTTTTTTTTTTTTTTTTTTTTTAAGTGTTTTGGAGAGTATTATGCAGCAGTGTAAGTGTTCTTTGCGTTGCAGAAAGAAACTGGGAACATTATTGAGACAGATCATTGTGAATTTACGAACGTTTCAGTTATTAGTAACTTCAAGGTTTGTTTCATCTACTCAGCTGTTCTGTAGTCTGTCTTAGTGCTATACTTATTGCACCAAAATTGAGAACAAATGTTCAGAAAGTTCTCATAACATGGATCCAGCTACAGATTTAAGGGAACTCTTTGCTACTTTTCAGATGCTTTAGGGATTTGAGGATTACAACTGATGCTTTGAAGTGTTAAAAATAGGAAGTAATGTTATCAAGGCAGCAGTGATTATTAGAAAAAAAATGTAAAAATAGGAGTTAAAACAACAGTTGTCTGGTAAAGTAGCCTAACTTTTCTAAGAATTCTCCTGTTGGACTAAAATATTCCACTTGTGTTCAGCTTGAAACTGAAACCTGTATTATACTAGCTGTGGTGGATGGTTCTCTTATATGCGTAGAACACAGAAAAAATGGATTTAGTGCCCAGAAATTGTTATCACTGTTCAAGTTATTTTGTGCTCCCTGTTAATCTGCCAGAATAAGGAGCATGGCTAAACTTAAACTCCTGTAACTCAGGACATTCGGTTGTGGTAATATGTTCCACGGCTGTAATTGTGCCAGCTACTTTTTGCTTGGCTGGAGACAGATGTGTACGGTCCTGGTTCCTCTTGCTCTGGCTGTTTTGATGCAACCACACAGGGCTGCCCACCCTTTTCGCCAGAGACAGCTGCATGTCTGCCACTAGGACAGAAGAGGCTGTCTACTCAACGAATATGAATGAGAACTTTTAAGGTGTATGAAAGAATTCAAAACAAAATTAACAGAAAAATCACGAGTGCCTCTCTGTCTTTTAGAAGGCAGCATTTCACAAGGAAGGCTAAAGAAACAGGAGAATGAAAGTGTTTCATCTTTTTCTGACCTGTTACGAAATATTTAGTGAAATACCCAATGTTGCTTTACAACCTTGCTGTTCTAGGGACCTCGCTGTCTCTCCAGGAATTTCTAGCGCTGCTGTAACGTTACCAGTGCAGGACAAAACTCTGCTGGGGCAAGGAGAAATGATGCATGACAGAGCTGTTGAGGGAGGGAGCAAGTATAATATTGCCTCGCCCTAGGGATTTCTTCAGAGGATGAAAACTGCCCAAGCACTTCAGCCTTTAGGAACCTATAGGGGCAGGTTTAGGGAAGGGTGTTAAGAGCATAGCGCCCTAAGCACTTTGCGGATCAAGGAGTGATTGTTACGCTGTGCTTGTACTCATCTTGATTTTGTCTTCATTTTAGCTTTTTCAGCCCTGGGTTACTGTTTTAGTTCGGAGCTAATGTTGACTTCTTAGTGAGATAGAAAAGCAAGGTGCAAGAATACTTCTCCGTCCCCCTACACACAGCTGGGTCTTAGCTTTGCATCCTAAAATAGTAAAGTGCTCTTGCTTGTCTTGACAACAGCAGTCTTGTTGCTGTTGGAGTCCCTGCTCAAGCCTTTGTATTTCCCGCTCTCCCCATTTGTGTGGCGAGCGGCTGGTGCAGCTGAAGGAACTTGTCCAGTTTAAAACAGGGTGTGGTTTTATTTGTTTTGCCCAGTTGACCTTAAGCTAACTTAGGGTTTCACTTGCTCAGCCCTTGTGCATTTTCTCCCAGTCCCCCCCAAGTTTGGGAAGGATAAGTCCCTGTGACATTTGATAGGTGGATGGGGACAGTGTTTGTAAGGGGCAGCACTCAGTGTCCTACCTGCAGCTGGAGCTGTGTCCTCTGATACAGTTTTTCAGAGGTCGAAGTCAGCAGCTTTCTGTATTCCGGAAGGTACAATGCAGTGAAAGCACTTTACCTCTCTTAGCAATTGCTCTGCAGCTGAGTGCTTTCCGAGGTGAAAGGACTTACTCAGCTGACTGTGAACCCCTTAGCAATGAGTTCAGCTGGAAACAATACCTCCCTGCGAGGGCCGTCTCATCCGCGTTAGTAAGTGGTTCTCTGCCTTTCCTCCGTTTTGTGCTGTGCATCCCCTTGGTGCGCGAAGTGCACGCCTCTGACCTGTAGCCATTGCAGCAGCAACGGCTGTCCTGCCTTCAGATATTACCAGCCTTAATGGCAGCTCCACCCTATCACTCATTTGAATGATCACACGGACTTTCTCCGCTGGCTTTAATACAGGCAAGGCTGGCTTTTGGGCACCTTTCATGCCCACTTCAATTCTGCTTCATGTCAGTTCTGCTGATGTTGTTGGGGCAGTAACTTCTGGCGCAAAAGATGTGTGATTTGTTTCGAGTTGGACGGCTGTTGCTGCTGTGATCTTCTTGACTGTGGCCTTAGTACCGATTGTGACCATGTCTGTCACACTTTGGGATGTTTTGCAGAGGAGATTTTTCCTAGATTGTTTTCTTCTGCCAACCTTTTCGGTGCTCTTGTCACTATAACAACTCATTTTTTCTCATTGCAGTCTGGGTTTATATCCCTGTGTCAGGCTTAGGCAATAAAACAGCCAAACGTGGGTATGACTTGCAAGGGCAAGTACAATTGGGCCATGAGGCATAGCTCCGTATGAATTATGTATCTCTTCTGCACTTCAGAAGGAACGTAATTGTGCACCCAGGCATCCAGCAAAAAGCAATTTGTACTGAGTGTGCATATCCTGAATATATGTTTGAACCTGAGATAGCTGTTTTCAAGTGGTTGCTCCTTCATGGCACCACATGATTATATTGGTCTTGTATGCTTTGCTTTCTCGAGGCAGTAATAGTGTGTGAGGATAGTGCCAGGATTCTAGTCAGGTACAGAAACTACAGGATGTTTCTTAACCAGTTCTTGGTATTTTGAGTAACCAAATGCCTAGACAATCCATGTATCTGTCTATCTCTGAGAGTCAGAATTAAGCATTTCTTGCTCTGTTCCAAAAAAGAAAAATCAGACTGTGGTAAAATCAGGTATTTTATTTTTTTGCAGCTATTATCTGGTGGATTTCAGTGTTAGGGAGACTGATTAAACATGAGGTTCATCTGAGCTGCAACGGTGCGGGAAGTATGCCACTGAATAGCTCCTGGAACAAAAAGAGTTAACACAGTGTAAATACCGAAAAGTTTAACTGCTATCTTTTCTAGCTACAGTGACTGTGCATGTTTTGAGGAGTATCTGTTCAAAATGTTATGCGTAGATACACGTGTGCTTTAAAAGAAGTAATAAAAATGAGATGGCACAGATACCAGTAAAAGTTGAGTTTTCCCAACAGGTAAGTAGATGGTTCCTATGTATGAAGGCTTACTCTAAAATAAGTGTTGACAAAGTTAATAATTTATAAGTGCAATTGCATCTTTTTATCTTTGTCACAAATTAATCGATCTCAGAATACCTTAAATACTATATAGATACTGATTTTCAGCTGTGATAGTGTCTAGTGTCCAGCTGGCCAAACAAAGGTCGCTCTCCTGTGATTATGCATTCTACATCTGTGAAGTTCAGGAGAGCAGTAGTATGCTGAAGTTGCTTGCTTGGGGCAGAGATCATCTGCTGATGTTTGTAAAAACACAGCAGTATTTCAAAGTACGTATTGATGATAACAAAACTGGCGATGGTCTGCATGGGCAGCGCTGGTGGCCTGATGTAGGTACTGTAATTGGGGTACCATGTGGCTAGTGTAAGTTGATGCTAGAAGTTGCCTCAGATGCCACTGTGGAAGTACCTCAAGAAGGAAGTGTACAACCTGAACAGTTGTGAATGCTGGTTTGGGGTTTTTCAACATTCAGATTCACCACATCAAAGGCGCTGTACTTCATGCTTTCCAGCTGCATGAATACCGCAACTGCCTTTTTCTTTTTAAAGGTAGTAATTTATTTTTTTTTAATAATGGAAAAGTTTAATTTTTCTCTCCATACTCAAACACAGAATTCTCTTTTCTATTTAAACTTTTTAAAAAAATTATGTTCAGGCACAGACTAAGCTTCTAGAATTTCTGCTCAAGGGATGCGAAACTGAGCTTTTGAAAGGAGGGGAATAATGGAACAGTTCAGGCAGTTTTAACCATAGCAATCACTAATGCTCTAGGTATAATTAGAAATCTAATTACCGTGAATTTAGTTGCTAAGACTTTTCTGCCTTTTGAGACTTGCCCCACACAATTCTATCAGGTTCCAAATAGAGCATAGGCGGTTCTCCATTATACTGCTAGGAAATTAGTAATGCTGCTTTTCTTTTTAGCACTGTTGCCATAATCTCTGTTCAGAAGTGCCTTATCTGAACATTGGAAAAGCTTTTATTATTTTTAAATAAGATGTATTATAACATTAATTTCTGTATATTTGAGTTCAGAGCTTTTGTGTTTGAGTCCAGTACTTCATTAGAAGCAGAATCCTGAGTTAATACAATGTAAAGACTGCAAATTGGATTCTAGTGAAAAAATGTGTTAATTCTGATTGAATTTTCTAAATTTGCCTCCTGCTTAGAGATGCTTCAGATGTAGATTGAATATTTCTAAACTTTTGAAAGATAAATTTGCACATTGAAAAATAAGCCTTATTTGCATTACAAAAAATATGAAAGCTTCCATACTGTATAATAATATATTACTTCTGCTTACTGCGTATTTTGTTTCCCACAAAGTTAGTTTTATAATTACAGCATATTGTATTATTTGGGAAATAGTTTGTGCTTCTATGAATAGAGACCATGCCATTATATGAAGGGACTGCCTTTAGGCTGGTATTTCCTAACCTTTGAATGCTTTAAGCTTCTTGATATAGTTACTAAAACTTTTCTTTTTTCAAGAATTAAAAATAGCTCATAACTAGGGCTAAGTACTCTTTATGATGTACTCTCCTATGTAAGTTACACTTCCTGCTTCAAAGGGTGGATGGGTAAAGGACTAGAGAAAACTGCTGTTGTCTGGCCATTTACTGCTTTTCTGATACAGCCTTGATGCAGAATTCCTTCCTATAATTAACTGTAAGTTTGGCTTCAGAAATGCAGTTGAGAAGTAAGGGGAACCATTAGTTGAAGAACAAAAACCTTGGTATTTGGAAGTTCACTTTTTTCTAGCAAACTTTATAATTCTTACATAAAAAAGAACAAAGGTAAGACATTTTTCTACAGTCTTCAATGTGATTTCAGAAAGTTAGGGCTAATTTGATTTTTATTTAATACTGAACAGTGTAGCCAAAAGGTTTTAAAAATCCCTCTCAGTTGTTGTGTATTAATTGCTATTTTTGACACAATGCTGCACTAGTACAAGCGCGCCTTGTTCAGCGGCCCTGTATTTGTTTGTGCCTTTGCAGAAATGGAATTACCCACTAAGTAGCTTTCCTTATCCTTGTGCCTGTTCACGGTGTTAACTAATCTTGTGGCGGTTTCTTTCTTGAAGGACCTGTTTATAAAAATGTTTGAGATATCTGTATAATTAATTTTTAATTTTTCCATTGTTTGTCTGGAAGAGCCAGACAAAACATGTAAGATGATTTTATTCAGCAGCCAGCTTTTCTGCCTGTGTTGTGGACCGGCGGGATTTGAAGAGTTGTTCCCATTTGTGTGAAAGTGTTCTACTAAGTGTGGTATCTACTGTCAAATCGCTCTCCCTGAGAGCTCTATGTAATGTACCTGGAACTGCCTGCAACAATATCCCTATTACCTCTTCCTGCGTGAGCAGTTCGGTTTTTTTCCTTGTTTTATGCTTGTCTGTTTCTATATAGCAACGATTTTTTTAAAAAGGCACTTTGTTTCGCGTGCTTGAAGAAGTGAAAGTTGCATGGGATACTGTGGGGTTTTTTTTCTTTCTCTTTCTGAGGAATGAAGTTTTTTGCTTGGTTCTCTCATTTAATTATTTTTTTTTAAATGCTTTAATCTTTTTAAGGAGTAAATAGCATGGTAGGGTAAGTAATGTGAAACGAATTCTGGACTTGCTTTACTGGAAAAGTTTCTGCTGAGCCCACGACTAAGCAGCTTCTGCTCCTCTGGCTCCTGTTCAGATATGCTGGAAAACTGGTTTGTATAGTGGATAGGACCAGGAAACTGATACAGTGTGAAAACAGAGGCCTTCTCTTCCCTCTCCCTCCAGCTCTTTAGATGTTATTTTTAATCCATACCTGGCAGGCTGAGATGCTTAAACCAATATTTTTACTAAAATACCCTTGCAGGGTCGAGCCGGGAAGGGCTGTGGCTTGTGGCAGCGTGCTGTTGCGGCGGGTACCGCGTGGGGGCAGCAGATGTCTTCTGCTTCGTCATCCCAGCACCCCCTGCCGCGGGAAAACCCAGGGCAAGCTCAGTAAATGGTATTTAAAAAAACCCGGCAAACCAACTCACAAAGAAATGCCTAAAACAAACCAACAAGCACAGCATTCTTCTTTCCTTTGCAGTTACAAAGTGGCAGCTGGATGAACTTCAGTAAATACCACATCAAAAAAAGCTTCTATAGAGTAATTCGGGTTTAGAGTAACTTGATTTAGAGGAGCCTTGCTATTCATATCCAGTCCACCACTGTTGCCAGTAGCTATTTTAATAATCTGATCAAGTCCCATCTTGTGACAAGTTTCTAGTTTCGCCTCCTGACACTCCTGTTCAGAAGGTCTTTTAGTGCCTTATCCTAATAGCTGGAATTTTTGTTTAATTCAGTTAAAATTATGCATATGCCCAAAGAACCTGGGGAGAGTGGAAGACATGACGCAGGGATGTCAGGTTTTGAGTACCATGCTTGTGTTATTGCAGGGGGAAGAAAAATCTAGACAAATGTAAAATTCTTAAGAAACCAGGCTTTGTTACTTCAGTTATTGACAGAACAGCTCATTTTATTTGAAGAGCTTTTGCTAGTTGAGGAGAAAGAGGAAAAGGAAGGAAAGGTCTATGTAATCTTATCTCATGGGTTGGTGCTGTGGTGAAAGTCTGAATGCTTCTAATCCTGAGATCCTTCTTGCAGATATTTTAACAGAGAAGGAGAGTAAAGAATGAAAGACACACTTGATAATTTGAATTGCTTTTCACTGGGTAGAATTTATATGAGAACTGAAGACCAAGAAATGCTGAAGTCCTCTGCCAAGTGATGATGACATGCTTATAATTTTTAAAAGAACTACTGCTGTTAATTTCACACGCTTTAAAGAGAGAAGCAAAGTAAAATTGGGGGGGAACAAGTTTGTGTTAAGAAGCACACCTGTTGTATATTTCTTTCATGTTGCATGGCAAAATCTGTATGGGTAAGTTCTGCCCCTCCATCACTGCTCATGGTCTCATGTAGGAAAGGCGGTGTCTTAGAAAACCCTTACTGGGGTTAGCATTTACTGCTGTTTCTCCCTTCCCACTTTCCTATCTTCCTGCCGTGTGTGACCTTAGATTTCCTGAGACAGACATGTTGTCTCTTCATGTCATAGTGCCTGCTAAGATTTTTTGACATAAGCTTGTCTGACTACTTTTCAAACTTACGTACAAGCATCTGCTACAATCTTTCCATGATATTGAGCTTCCCAAACTAATGGAGCTGTGTGAAAAAGCACCCCTAAAGCCTAGTTAAAACATAAATGAATTAAGAAGATGGGGAAATAATTTAGTTCTTCTAGAAATATTTTGTAAAATTGCCCTAAATGAATGGCAAAATGTTTTATTTGTTTGTTTGGGTTTTTTTTTTTGTTTTGTTTGGGTTTTTTTGTGTGTTCGTTTGTTTTGTTTTTTTTTTAAAGAGATTAAGAAGATAGCATAGTGAATGTTTAATTCTGGTTAGAAATGACAGTGAGAGTCTAAAAATTTATTTGGGTTCAGGAAAGAATTTAATACCTATATAGAGGTTGGAAAAACTAAAGATGTCTGACTAACCAAGATTTTTGGAAGGAAAATGAATCTTAGTTCAAGATATTAAACTTCTTTATGTGAACTTACTAGGAAAAAAACATACTCTGATTGAAGGTTTTCATTTAAGGCTGCCTCAGATATGATTGAATAGAGGCATATTCCTTTCCTGTGAATTTTTGTTCTTATCTCATAGTGGATGCTCTCAACAGAGGAATTCCTGTGTATTGACATCTGATGATTTTAGGTCCAAATCTAGCCTTTCAGAAAACCTATCCCAAATAGCTGTGCTTTCCAATGTTTCCTATGTTGTAAGCACCTAAAAATATTAAGTACAGATGCTTTATTTCTTTGAAAGCAACTAGTCTTTGTATTTGTTAGGTTCACATGTGATAACTATTGATAGGAGATCAGCTTGAAGATGAAAGGTTTATTCTAGCAAAGCAGGTTAAATTTGGGATTAGGCTTGTGAAATATTCAGAATTAGTCTGTGGTTGATGCTGGTTTCTTCTCTGTAACTTTCTTACATTGTTGTTCTGAAACTCAGCAAAGCTTAATGATGCTCTGTCTTCTGGCTCAGGTTCATTTGGAGAAGTAAATTAAGGCTAATTTGGAGTTACCAATCAATCTACTGCTGCTTGATTTGCTTTTCTAGCAAATTAAGAAGGCAATGTTTTTCTGGAGCAGAATCTCTATCTTTATTCTGTTGTTTAAAACAGAATCCTTTTTGCTTCTCTCACTTGAGTTTATATTATTTTTTTTTCTGTGTCCCTTTAGCCATTATTCTTGCAGGCTTAGTAGTAAAAAGAGTGCTTTTACTAAATGTAACTGCAGTATATGCTCACATTTGTGTGTATACATGTGTAACGTGCAAAAAGTGGGGAAAAAACAGTTCTCATTTTGTATTAGGTGTCCAAATACAGAAATACAGAGGAAAATACACATACCTTTGTTAGTCTTAATGTGCCCCCCTTACTGTCCAATTCTTTCTGGCTTAAAACATCTTCCAAAATTTTTCAATGTTTTTAAGAACAGAGCAAGACCTTGCAAAATTATAGGATAACACTAGTTGAAAGGAATGTAAGGAGGTCTGTAGTCCAACCTTGTGTTCAAAGCAGCATCGATTATTAGGTGAGACCAGGTCTTTCTGCAGTCAGGTTTTGAAAACCTCCAAGAATGGAGACTGCACAACCTCTCTGTACATCACGGTGAACAGACTTTTCTTTTACACCCAGTCCAAACCTGTCTTCTTTCAACTTATGCCCACTGCCTCTCATCATCCCACCATGCAACAATTCAGGCTCTGTTTTCCTGGTAATCTTCCTGCAGGTGCTGGAGGGCTGCTGTTTTGTCTCCCCAGAGCTTTGGCTTGTGCAGGCTAAGCAAGCCTCGTTTCCTCAGTCTCTCCACACAGGTCTTGTGTTAGCACCCTAGTATTTGATCATCTGCACAATCCCTTGCTTGTCTGTAGCCTTCCCTAGGCACCACGCATGATGCATTAAGACAGAGAGCTCATTGTCATTTGGATGGGTTTTTGTTGTTGCCTCCCCCCCCCCCTTTTTTTTTTTTTTTTTTTTTTTTACGGCTTCATCAGTTAAATCATTCCATATACTTTCTGGTATTTCACGTTCTGTTTTAAATACCTCTTTATTGTGCATTTGTTACACTGAAGGTGCCTGGTGCCTGTATTGGAGCTTGCTGAAGAAATGCCAGATCAATGAAGGGGCACAATGTTGAATGTACAATACTGAATGTATTTAAGATACATGATGATACAGGTAATGCTGTTGCTGCCACAAAGAACAGATTGATGAGCAGAAGAACAGATTTCAGGCAGCAGACACCCCCTCTAGGCAACCTGTTCCATGGTGCTCTAGCAGAGAAATTTTTCTTTGTCCAGTCTGAATGTCCTAATCTGTAACTTGTGGCTGTTGTCACTTCCCTCCTCTGAAAGGCTCACAGGATGGTGTGGGCATTGAGTATGTTTTCCATATGCCTACTGTTCTTTTTTTTTTTTTTTACTTTTATAAATTTGAATGTAGGTAGAAAGTGAAGTCCTGAAGGCAGTTTGAGAAGTGGGGTATTCCAAGATAATCAGAGCGCTCTCTTGGAATTCCAGAGCTCAACAGATGAGAAAGTCAGTGAGGAAAGGCAGTGAGTGTTTGTGCAATACTACTAATTTAGGCTCTGAGTACTTGACGCGCAGCTATTTATTAAGCTCAGAATAACAACTATTTGGAAGAGGATGGCTGTTACAGACTGCTGTGTAATCAGATGTCAGGGACTGGTGTGAAGATGACGGTTGCAAGGAAAGCCATGCATGTGGTAATTGGCTCCTGCTGGAGAAGACAGTGCTGCTGAAAATAGCTGGATTGGGTGCGAATACTGCTGCATTTGAACTGCTTCTGCTGCTGCCAGCTATTAACGATAGGCATGTCTGGGTTGTGACTAAAAATGTGGAGATGCTTGGAGTGTTGAACACAGGCTTGATCTTCACTGAAGTGACTACAAAGTTGGTTTGCAACCAGATTTGAGGGGAGCTGGGTGACTGCAGTGTGTTGCATCCAAAAGGAGTAGCGCCCATAATGTCTCACTTGTGTACTTGTGTTTGTTTTTTCTAATCCTTTTGAAGATTTGTATTGCTTATTCTGTCATGTTTCAACTACCTGGACTTCTTTCTTCAACTCCTTCTACTTCTGCAGTTTCCGATATAGAGCAGATGTTATTTTCCAAACTATTTTTGAGATAGTTTATTTTCTTAGCCAGGCACACAAACTAAGCTGTTTTAAAACTCTGCCATGAATTGCTTCATTGATTCAAAACTCTCTGTGGTATAGAACACCTCAGGTGTTCCCTTAGTTGTGCAATAAGATGTGTGCTGGTGGTGACCATAGTCTAGCATGTTGCTGATTGATCTACCTTTTGAGTCCTTTTAGCCATTGCACGCAATTGTCTGACTTTGTCTGCAGTGACTGCACCAACAGTGACAGTTATCTCTTTCATAGCAGCTCCACTTGTCCTTCAAAGATAAGATAATCCAAGCATGCAAGCTAATAATCGGTGAGAAATACCATAACCTCTTTTCTTTCAGTAAGAGTTGAGTATATTCCTCTTCTAAGCTATTTTCTCTTAAAATGACTTTCATCAGTTCCTCCTACCATGTGCCAGTGTACACTTCATGAAACATTTTAATTAAAAAACATTATTTGTGGTATTTCCTTTGTTGATGTCCAGTGGGAGCTATTGGGATGAATGTTTCCAGAAGGCTTCATTTTGCATTGATTGCTGAGTGGTTCCCTTCCGACATCCTGTACAGGGTGAAGCCTCATCTCTGGAATGTCTGTCTGGTCCAATAAAATGCTTGGGAAAATGTGGTTATATGCTGTCATGTGAGGTATAAATCCCTTGCAATTTCATGTTGTATGCTGTACTCTCAGACAGGATTATAAACACATGGAGGTGCTTGTATATTAGAAGTTTCATCTTGAAGATAGGAGCAAATCCAAGTTAATTTTTAATTTCACTTTCCCCCCATGTTGTTTCTCCATCAAGGCAAATGCTTTTGGCTTCTCTTAAACAACACTCTTGGAAGTGCGTCAGATTTCTAGGTGAATGTAGGGCAACTGTGCTGAGAAAGAAGTTATGTTGTTGTGATTGTAGCCATCTTGGGACTTGGGCTGTATTGAAAAATAATGTACTGATGTTAAAAATGGGGCGAAACTTAATCAATTTTTTTTAAAAAAACCCCACTAACATCAGAAAGATGTGAGAATAGCAACCCTGTAGGTAAGGAAGGGATGGTGTTAAATTCCAAAATACGTATTTAAGTTTAAAAATTATTATTTTTATTTTTAACTGCTAAAAATCTCACTTATTTTCCTATTTGTTAGGTATCTCACTGCCATTATTTTGCATTTCTGTACTCCTGGTGCTGACCTTTAGCCTAGCTATATCACTGGTGTTTAAGAAAAACAACTGGGAGTGAGCTGGAACTGCAAGGCAGTTTCTTTTTCTGTTGGATAATTTAGTTACTTTCTAAGACACTTGGGTAAATATTTAATTTTTAAGCCGATTGTCCTGCTTTTTTTTTAGTGTAGATTAATATACTTCATTTCTAGTACTGTTTATTTTCTTGATTATCTGATCTTAAATATTGCTGCTTATTTTAGAAGTTGTATTTTTTAATAGTGACCACGCCAAATGTTTTCCTTTGTAGGAAATTGTAGAAAATAGGCTTGGAAAGAACTGCAGGGGGTCTTTCTTCAGGCCTTTAGAAACAGTATTTTTAACATCATTTTATGCCAACATATGTCAGATGTACTCTATAAAATCTGATGATGGAAACTTGGACAATCTATCCCAGTGCTTAATTATTCTTCCCTGTAGACAGATTTTTCCTGATGTCTACTCTAAATCACTTTGGCCACAATCAAGTCAATTGTAGGCTCCTCTGATCCTTACTGCCCCCCCCCCCCCCCCCCCCCCCCCCAGCATGTGTTTCTGTATTTTAGGCTTGTTGATAGGTTTTTTCCAGTCTTATTTTCTTCAGATTTGGGATTTTTAATCGTTTTAGTGGAAAAAAGTTTTTGGAGTCTGATCATTCTTACCTTCTAAACTCTCTACAACTTGTGTGTATGTTTCTTGGGGTGTGGTACTCCAGAAGGTATTCCTTTGGAGGCTCTGTCTGAATGAGTGGAGTAGAAAAATGTGGCTTGCAGTTATGTTCCAGCTAATGCTTTTCAGTGCAGAAACACTGGGGTTTCAGTATTGTGGTGCCGATTCAGATCAGCTTGCTGTTCGCTCTAACTCCTTATAACACAGTTATGTCGGTTCACTTAGAAGTACTGTGTTCCCTTGCCAAGATTCAAATATTTGTATACTTGCCGTATACTTGGAAGTCTTGTTGCTGTTGCTATGGAATGTATCAAAATGTGGTTCCGAGCCTGCTCTTACGGAAAGACACGAAACCGTCTTTAAAGCTTGAAAGTTGTATCTTTTGGTCAAAGGCAACTGACTGCTGTCTCCCGTCTCTTCAGAAAAAGACACAGAACTGGGTGGAAGTGTCTTGTTGACAGTATCATTATGGACAATATGTTTTGTTGGATTTCTTTCAGTTTCAAGCTCTGTAGACATTTTCTGTCATGTGTGTCCCTACCCTGAGATGCTTTCTAGATCAGGAAGTATAAGGTTCTTTTCTATTGCAAGTTGTACAGTTTTTTCTCTTTTCTGTACGGAAGGATTTTCCTCTTTTTTTTCTTTCTTTCTTTTGAAGACAGGTGGTGTGTACATCTGGATCATACTTTGGTGTATTTGTTCACAGTTCAATTTTGCAACAGTGATCTTAAGCCACATAATCTAGATGGAGCATTCCTTGCTCTTGTATGTCTTTTCCTCCTTGCTGCTTGTTCATACAGGCATTCTGTGATGAATATGCCTGTGCTTCAAGCTCAGGTGCATTTTTTTGCCCTGTAGGACTCACCTAGTCTGTGCTTATCCTCTGTCCTCTTGCTTTCCACATGATGAGAGAAGAACAGTGTGCATACCCAGTTCCTGAATTTCTCTGCTGATAAAAATCATCAGCGAGACACTGTGAGAGCAGTGTTTCCTGAAGTTCATGGCTTGTGCTGAGGCTTCTGTGAATGGGTCTGGAAACTCCATCCCAAGGAGAAGCTAAGGGACTCTATGACCTCTCGGTTTCTGCTCTTGCCATGCTGAATTTGCAATGTGGTGGTCCTTCCAGCATGGGGATGGTGGGTGGTCGCAGGATATCGGAAGTAGAGGAGTCTGCCTGTGTTGTTACCCCTGCAGATGGGATGCAGCCTTCAAGTTGCTTTTTGAGGAACATTCTAATAGAATAGTTGGATTTCTCTGTATGTGGCTGGTGGATGATGCACTGATTTTAAAATCTGAAGGCCACTTTCGGCTTTGCAGAAGACATCCAGAAAATATTACTGTAGTGTTGACTGGCTTTGGTCTTCCTTAGAAGATTGTTTTAATATTATTCTTTTAAATGTTAGTGGTGCCGAAACCCGGGAAAATCACCTGGAGTCGGGTGAACGGCGGCCGGAGCGGCAGGACCAGCCCGGCGGGGAGGACGCTCCCGGACCGGCCAAGAGGATGGAAGCTCTTGCGAAGCTTCCATAATAAAAAAAACTTATTTTTAAGGCTAAAACTATGTCATTTTCCAATCACTGAAAAGGTCTTGGAAAAAATAAATAGATTAACATCATAAGTAACCCAAAACCTGTTTGTACTGGGAAGACACAAACAAACTGGGAACATCTCTACAGGAAATTAGGCAGGTAATGAGTAAAGCTAGGTGGGTGTTCGGGTGCGTCGGGTGTTTCTCATGCTCAGGTCTGGGCTTCATCTTATGCTATGCTGCTTTGTAACAGTAGAGGGTACTGTTGGTGTAAGATAAAAAAATAGTTTTTTCACACAGAGCTTCGCTGTTGTTTTTTTTTTTTGTTTGTTTTCTTTTCTTTTGCTCCTAATATATTAGTCATTGGAACTGTTGACATGTTATTACATAGTCATCATTGGATCGCCACCTCGTCTTCATCCCATCCACTTACAGATTTATTAAGTAGTTTTGCGGACAGCCCCCTAATTAAGTGTAAATGTTTTCTTCTTATTTTTTGCTGTCACAAGTGCTTCAAAGACATGTCTTCTGATACAGCTTGTTTTTCCGTCAGTGTTCTGGAAAGAATGTTCCCTCCTTGTTCTAAATTGAGGTGTTGATTATGCTGGTCAGCTTTCCAGAGAGTTTTTCTTCCGGAGATAAAGTACACAAAAGAACAGTAATGGTTTGGGGACAAAGTTGCAATTATTCCATCTTTTTTGTTGGACAGCCTTACAACAATCTCTCCTTCTCAGCTTTATTTACCACATTCTTACATAGTCTCTGGCTGCTGTTCACCACAGACTTGTGTTTTATTTGAATGTTGACAGGTGTGCAAGTTATTTAAGACATGCTTTTAAGGAATGTTACTGCTTTGCCAGGGATCATTTCAGTTCTGTGGAAAGGACCTGAGCTTTCCAAATCTATGTTTTGGAGGGTATAGTTGCATGGTATGTTGATTTTGGTGGCAAATCTGATGTAAGTAACTGGGTAGTAGCATTTTCAAGGAGTATTTTTGGTGGGTTTTGTCCCATACTTTTTCAGTGATCTGGTTTACAACCTCCCCCCACCCTGTTGAGCAGCTGTGCTGGGGGGAGTTGCAGTGATGTGCTGGACCACACAGGACGGGAAAATTTCCTTAATTTTGCTTTGCCTTCAAAGTACTGTGTAAGTACACCTTGAGGCTGGTGTTAATTTGAGGTTGGAATTGGTAATCCTTATGGGAGTGAGACACCTTCACTTTGGTCACTGCAGTATTCTAACTGTAGTGTAACGTACTTATGCTGTTGGAAATCCTAATATGGGTTGATTTGATATTATGCTGGCAAAAAGTACTACCTTGTGAGTAAAGTTTTCCACTTGGCAAACTGATTTAAGCCATAATGCCAGATTCAAATCATAATGCCCTTGTAGGTACAAGACATAGTAGGTATAGTAGCAAGCTCATTGAAGCCCCAAGTTCTTCAGCTGTTGAGTCTACCTTTCATTATGGCTTGTCCACATGGATCATTTTGCTGGAATTACTGTCATTTCATTGGGAGAAGAACTTACGCAGACAAGCTTGAAAGACATTTATTTTTTCCCCAATCTGTCTTCATTCTTCTGCGTGTTTCTGGGATGGTAGGGTAGTTTTTAGTGATGGAGTCAGTTGGGAGCAGAAAAGAGAAGAGAGATGTCTGGGAGGGGTTGAGCTAAGATGGAAGAGGAGTGAAAGGTATTGGTGTGCTTTTGGGCTTTGGCTACCAGAAACACTGCTAGCACTGATTGTAACATGAGTGATGTTTCAAAATGTATTTCTTCGAGCTTCAACCCTAACCCTTATTTCTATTGCTTACCTGGAGCCAGCTTTTTCTGTTTGACTGATTGCATGGCAAACAATGCCAGCTTACTCCAAAACAGCAGAAGATCAAAGGGGAAAGGTATTTTGCTAGTTTGACCTTTCAGTGTCATGTCAAATGAAGGGACATGGGGGAATGGATTCAGGGGCTGTTTGGGGCTGTGTTGTGAAGCTGTGCCTTCTGTGGCATCACTGTTTAAATTTTCACTAGCATAATGTAGAGCGTTAATAATCCATCTGCTTGAAATCTTCTGATGGGTGAATTTTGATGGGGAAAGTTGTCAGTGCAGGACACTTCAGTCAGTTTAGTATATTGACCAACTGCAGAGAAGCTGCCTGGATCTTGCAAGTTAACTCGGGTGGCCAGAACACTCCAGTTTGCACACTGTTGTGTTTAAGTGGCTGCTCCTCTTGTGAGAGTCAGTAGTAAAGAACAGTTTATTATGCATAATAGTCATGACCTCAGCAAGATCTTCTTGGATTTTCACTCCTGGACTCTAGTAGCCTTAAGAATACGCTTCATTATTTTGGGAAGGAAATTCTTTAAGTGAACCCTAACCTTATAGTTATTACATTTATCCTGTGCTCAACTCGGGATAAATTCAGTTCTCACTTTGAAATGGATTGTTAAGACTTGCCTGGCAGAGTATCACTGGCAGACTGGAAAGTTTGTATTTTTTGCAGTTGACTCCTCTGCATGTAGTTTGTTCTGAATCAGTCTAACATGAAGGGAAGTATTTGCCCTAAAACCCTGAGAGCAATGCTGATTTAGAGCAAGGATGTTTCACAGAATCACAAAATAGTTGAAACTAGAAGGCATCTCTGGAGATCTTTTTCACCCTCACGGTAGGATTGTGGGTTTTTTCTTATGTTTAAATAGAATTACAGTTTGTTCCCATTACCTCTTATCCTTTCACTGGGCACCTCTGAGAAGAGTCCATCTCTGCCTTCCTCATTCCTTCCCATCAGATTACATTACTAAGATCCTCCTGAGCCTTTTCTGCTCAAGGCTAAACAATCTCAGCTCTCTCAGATTCTCAGAGTATGGCAGATGCTCTGATCCTTTAATCGTCTTAGCTTGTTGGACTTGCTCCAACATCTCTCTCTCTTGCAGTGGGGAGCCCAGGATGGGACCCAGCCCTCCAGCAGCGCCTCCCCAGTGCTGAGCATCGGTGCAGGCTCCCCTCCCTCGCCGTGCTGGCAGCCCTCTGCCCAGTGCAGCCCGGGATGCTGTTGGCCACCTTTGCTGCGAGGGAGCAATGATGGCTCAGTTAAGCTGCTCCACCAGGACTCCCAGGTCCTTCTCTGCAAAGCTGCTTTACAGTAGGTTGGCACCCAGCCTCTACAGTATAGAGTTATTCCTCCCCAGGAGCAGGACTTAGCATTTCCCTTTGCTGAACTTCATGAGATCTGTCTGCCCATTTCTCCAGGCCTTTTTCATACTTTTTGTCAGCAGGAGGCCCATGTTTTTCTTCCTTTTGCTGCTAAATTACTGTAGCAGCACTTCTTGTTGCCCTTCATGCCAGTCACCATTTTCAACTCCGGGTAGGCTTTGACCTCCTAAGTCTGTCTTTGCACACTAGGGCAGCGTCTCTGTACTCATCCTGGCTCACCTGACCCTGCTCCCAACTCTTGTGTGCATTCTTTTTATGTTTAAGTTTTGTCAGAAGCTCTTTGCTGATCCATGCAGGTCTCCTGGTGTCTGCTTGATTTCTTGCATGTTGGGCTTAAAGATTCTTGAGCTTGGAGGAAGTCATCCTTCACAGTCAACCAACTCCCCTGCACCAGTCCTCTCTCCAGGCCCATATCCGATGGGTTTCTCTGAAGCAGGTCCCTGAATAAGCTGAATCCTGTTATCCTGAAGCCCAGACTTATGATCCTGCAATTTGCCTTTTTTCCTTTGCCTTGGTTGTGACTTCAGGCTTGGTTCTGTGACTTCCCTGACTTGAACATCAGTTGCGTTAATACCTCAGCCTGCGTTTGTGGTGAGCTGGCTAGGCTGTATGTCTTAATCTGGAGTAGAGATTTTTGTATCTGAAATTCCTATCTTGAGTGAACCAGGTGGGCCAGTTCTGGGTAAATGCTAAATGTTCCTGCAGGAGGCTGTTGTTTCTTCTGGCATGTTCTTAACTCATATTTACTGGTACATCTGTTCCTTGTGTGTGTCGGTCTTATGTACCAGTGCTAGTACTGATGCCGTAAGTCTCTCTTGTTTCCGATTGCTGGACACAGGTTTACCTTAGAAGAACTTCCATCTAGTTAGATGTCATTTAAATGACTTTCTTGCTAGACCCATTTCCACCTTGTTATGTGTGCCTGGAAACGGGACTTAAATTTGCCCAGTCTAGCCGTGCCCTGGGTTGTTTGAGATCATGGTGTGAACCAAAGCATTTCTTCATGGTAAAGATACCCTATCCTGTATGTATCCACAAAGAACAACTGGCCTAGAGGAGTTGACTGCACAACTAGCCTAGGAATTATATAGGCTGTTCTGTTTCTTACAGCTCCGAAATCTATACAATATCCACATGGTCATTAACAAGTTGAATGTAGCATGGGTATGGCCAAGGTGTAATGGGATTCTGGTAGGTGATCCACCTGCCTTCTCAACAGTGGTTTTCTTGGTGTAGTTTGTCTGGTACCTTTCTTTTAAGTTCTGCATCTTCTCCCCACACCCAGTTACCTGTAAGCAGTGGCTGTACCAGCTGATGCTTAAGGGGGGTGGATGCACCACTCTTAAATGCTGTACCTCAGACAGAGCTGCAGAATAACACCTTACTTAGTATCTAGTATTCCTGGTCAGCACAGATGGTGAAGTGCTGGCAAAAATACTTGCAAAGTGATTTGAGAAGGGTCTGCTTGCTGTTAGTCACTACCACCAAATTAGCTAAATTAAAACCAGCTGTGGGAAAGTGGTCTGCTGCAACTGATAAATCTCATTTCCTTCTCAAGTGTCTGTGGACCTGGAGCGGGTGATAACTGCCTGCTTGGATGCAGTGAGGATCTAGAGGTGGTTGCAGTTCTCTTCCATATGTGCAATTTTGAAGTTGGCCTTAAATTCTGCTTTCGGCTCGCATTTCTCCATATGGAGTCCTTGGCCTTGAGATGCTGGGGTTTGCATATCACATTGAATAGCATCTATTATGGTTGGTGTTGCCGTTACTTGATTTGGTTTGGGAGAACTAGTGGACGTGTTTGTTTTACTGTGGTTTAGAAAGAATGTCAGGGTTATCTAGCCTGAGAGAGACACTGTTTTATTAAAGTTTAGAAACCTCACAAACCCAAAAGCACCCTTTCCCCCACTACTAAACCCTGACTTCAAAACCCAACAGCTTAACCATTTAGAGAAAGCAAACTGTGTGTTTCTGAATGACCAGCAGTCCTTTGTGTTTTGTGAACTGACATCTCGGGCTTCTGCAGTATTCTTTATTCACAGAATGCCCTGCTCGCTGCTGTCTCGCTTCACTTAATCCTCTCCTCTCTTTCGCTATCATCTGTTCAGTTGTGCAGGCAATTTCACAGTCAAGCTTACGGCCAAAAAGTTGCCTATGTTGATGGCTTGTCACAAACCAAGAAGAGGCCATTTTCCATTTCTGAATTGATCCCAGACCTGCCAACATCAAGCTGTTGGATTTTTTTTTTTGCCAGTCAGATGAAGTTGTGTTAGATGAAGCAGCTGTTTTAGAATAAGGTTAATAAAATGACTGTTGCCTTTTATAAGGAGTTCTGCTAGTGGAATAATCCGCAAATGGTGAAACTCTAAAATTTGTGAATCCCAATGAGCCTGTGAAATCCTGACTGGGAGTGTACTTCAGCAGGTGGCTGGAAATGCTAATAAGGAATGGGATCTGTCATGGAGTGCTGTGGAAGGTTGGTCTTTCTGAGATTACAGTGGGTTTTCTTTGTGGAAATTGAATTAATCCAAGAATGGAGTGGCTCTTGGCAGCTCTCAATTTCTGAAGTTCCAGCTTTTGGTGAAGTAGAGTTGGCAGTTTCACATGATCTTCATCAAAACCATTTGATGTTCCAGTGATGCTGGTACTGTGGGATTACTGTTCTTAGGCAAGCTGTTCCATTGTCTTGATATTTTGATTAAAGTAGTCTGTTGATCTAGGTTGTTTTTTGCTTTCTGTTACTGGGGTGTGTTGTTTTGTGTTATGGTGTTGGGGTTTTTTCTGTTTGTTTTGTTGTTTGTTTTTTTTTTTAATCAGAGGCCCTGCAAGTCCTCTGAAAGTCTACATGGCTGCTCAAAAGAGCAAAGCTAGTATGGGTGTTTCAGAGGCCTGACTGAACAGTGTAGATCATTGCACGCTGCATCGTGGCAGAGAGGAGAAAAGTGGATGTGACCAAACTTTGTTGGAGTTGCATCAATAAACACATTTCTACTGAACTTGTAAAATTTTAGTTTCTTTTCTGCAATATTGTTATAGCATATAATGATGTTATCTGTTATGTGTGCTTGTTGCCATCATGCAAGAGACTTAGTGGCTTTCCCAAATAGGGTCATCCAAGATTTTTGGATGCAGTATAGCAGGTGAGCCTGGTCACACCACTCATCTGCATGCAGTTCCCTGGTAATTGACTGCCTATGTCATTTCTGCACACGAGCTCTGTATCACTATAAGCTTTATTTCTGACAGACAGGGATCTTTCAGTACAATTTATGCTTGAACAGTAAGTGTTCTTGTAGCTGGAGGTGAAACTGGCCTTTTTTTCGAGTCCTTTCATTCCTTGGGGGAATGGCAGCTTGGTTGTGTTTTTAGCCACTGGAAACCACACTGAGTTACTTTTTAAAGGGAGGCTTGCTTGCTCTGTGAAACAATTTCGTTAGGTGCTCAGCAGTTCAAGTCCATTCATCCTGTACTGGAACCAGTGTTTCTTAGGACACTAAGTGGTGTGCCTTGGAGTTTTTCTCACTGACTTGTTTCTCTGCCAAATGTAACTTAAAGGGATTCATTGTATTTTTGTACGTGGTGTGATAGGAGGAACACTTTTTCTTTAGATTGTCTCCAGCTGTATTTGTCCAGGAGCTGGGTGCTGTGGTGATCAACTTCCGCTTCTGCTGTTTGAATTAGTTGTTCATTGTCCTGCAATTTCTGCACACAGAAATGAAGCGCTGTTGGCAGTATTTAGTCCATCTCTGGGTTATTTTTCTTATGTTTTTATGAACCAATGTTGTTTTTTTTTCTTCAAACACAAACAAATAAGAAAATATTAGGGAATAATAAACTGTATATGCAGTGTTCAAAGTTACTGTGGTTTTGTTTTTCTGTTTTGGGAGCTTTTTTTGTTTGCTTTTTCTTCAGAGTATGGGAGCTTTCATAATCAAGTAGATACTCTGGGAACAGAATAACATTTGTCTTTTGCATCCTTCTGGGATGCACAGATGATTTCTGGAACATCTTTATTTCAGGTTTGCATCTGTCAATGTATGTTTGGTTTAGGATGATGCAAGGCTTTTGTGTAGACATAATGCCCTTTGTAGACCAGTTACTGTGGCTGGAAGGTAAGGACAAGCCAAAAGCACACAAGCTTCAAGACATTTGTCTTTGAAAGAACATATGCTCTTTGATTTTTTTTAGTACATAAAAAATAATGTACTGTGTAGAACCTCTCAAATCCAAATTTTAGTGCACGTTTTGGAAACTTAATGAGTTTTAGGATGTGATGGGCCAGAAAGCTCTTCAGGTTTTGGAATCAGTTGTGGTAATGTTAAAAACCAAATAAAAACCCCAAACTTGCCCCTGGCTCCAAACTGCAAAAACCATGAGTAAAAAATGGATGTAACAGACTTTCTATTCAGTATCACCTTTTGTGTTAATAAATGGTCTGGGTCCTTGGCATGCAAAAAGTAGAACGGTGCCATTTTCTAGAGAAGATGCCTATAAAGCACTTGTATTCAGGAGATGTTTACGTTCATATGCTTTTCTTGTACCTTACTCCTTCCTGTCATTTGTTTGTGTTCTAGGCAGACACAGGAGGGAGGAGAAGCGTTACTATAAAGCTGTACATATGGACTTGTTGGCAGTTATTCTGCCAGATGGGCCAGATATGGTGTGCTTTAAGGTTTTGGGAGGTTTTTGACTACTGGCTTAACATCATAAGCAGTCGATCACGTTCAATCAAACTTAAGGATGTGAGTTTCCTGATGAAAGTACTTATATTTCTGCTTTTGAGGAAGGAGAGGTTTCTGAGAGCTTAGCTTGGAAAAGCCACCACACAGAAAAAGTTTTTTCCATACCAGAGACAAGGAGGAAAAAAAAAAAAAAGGTTAAATATCTCCAGTAGGCATAAAAACAAGACCAGGCTATTAAAATCATTGTCCTAATTGCCATTAATTGCATGTAGGGACTCTTATTTACGTAAAACAAAGATAAGGTACAGCAGCCTTCCAGAGCTCTCTGATAGTGGTGTGAGTATGTGTAAGTTTAAGACACTGTTACTAATACAGTCCTTACTGTGCTTTGTTAAGGTGAAAAGCTCATGTCCATGTTTAATAAAAATGTTATTAAAAATAAAAAAAGACACAAAGCATTCATAATTAGAACTACATTGCTTTAATTTTATAATATCTAAGGTAACAATACATATTTTGTTTGCACTGTGAAAATACAGAATTCATTTTCCTTGTGCCACTGCTGTGCAATAACCTAATCCAGAAATTTTAGTGTCTTTGTCTTTAGTTTGAAACTGAACCTTTTAAAGACAAATTTAAAGGTATTTTGCTTTCTTTGTAGTTTCAGGCTGCTAGTATGTAGTGAAGAGTAGTAAGGTTTGAATGTTTTGAGTGTTTTTTTGATATGGAAATTGCTTAGTATTCAAAAAATTATGTGAAGTGTCATTGAAAGCAATGAGAGCACGTTGGCCAATTAATTTTCATTTACATCTGTTTTGCATCACCAAAATATTATGTTGAGTCTGGCCCTTAGTTTGCAAATGACATATTAGAGTATTTTCAAGGATTTACATCCAAATGAGCATTGTTAAGTGCTTTAATTAAAGAAAAAAAAAATTAAAAATTAGTTATGATCTGTAACCTTCCTGTCCAGTATTCTTGGCTGAACTAAATAATGGCTGTGTTAATACTAGACACATTCCACACAGACACGAGATTTACTGTAAATTTGGTAGTTTTCTGTCTTACATCAGTGGTTAAATTGGTCTATCCTCTAAATATTCCTAATAGTTAGATCCAACAGTCATATACAGGTAAGTCTAAATACAACTTCTTCTGTACTCCTGATATATCCAGTGTACAAGTTTGCTGTTAATTTTAATAATAGACAGCTGCAGTGTTGTTTTGTTACTGAGATTATCTAGGAAATACTAGTAGTGACCCTTTTGAAAGAAATGTGTTAAAGAATTCATAATTTTGAAGTATTAGCTGGAGGGACACATTCAGAAGAAGATACATATTCTGAACCTAAAGCAAGTGCTTTATATTTGAGTGCATAAATACTGTATTTCTAGATGAAAGGAGTGAATCTTTTATTCAGAAACAAAATATGGTTTCGCTTCATATTGCTTTGATTGAAAACGTACTACCACTGATGCTCAAGAAAATTTCTTGAACTGAGCTGGTACTATCTTACTGTCCCACGTTTTTGCATTTGTTCCTGTGTAATTCCCTAGCTGCCAATATGCATTTTCTGTCTTGCCACGTGGATTGTAAGCTTAGAAGAGAGCAGTTTTACTGTTCTGTAATTTATTGCATGTTCCACTATGGAATTTGGGTGTATGACAGAGTGCTGCAATAATAATTGAAACCAAAATATAAGACTTGGCTTAGGAGATCTTGAGCTCCTTAAAATACTGAGGCGCTGCTTGGGATTAATTAAAGGATTTCTCTCTGTCAAGAGAAAAACCTCTCAGGTACCAGCTTTATTGGTACAGTTTGGCGTGTTTGGTTTTGTAGCATTATGGCAGATCTGGACCTTCTCTACAGCTGCCTTCCTCAAAGCCAAGTATATTTTCACTGAACTTTTGCAGCACCTTGGTCTCCCCTTCTCCTTTGCGCTTGGGGACTGTTTGCCCACCTCTTGTGGTGGTTGGTCTTCCCCTGCTTAGGGAGCTGTGGCAGGCACTGAGGAGCTACACGTACTGGATGCTTGGAGCAAAGCACCGTGTTCCCTTGTGCCCAGAGTTTTGTTGGTCATGGTGATGCAAAGTTATGTAGTAGATCCAGATAATACTGATCTTACGAGCAAAACATACCAGCCCTTCCTGCTACCAAACTGTTATTTGAGCACTGCTGAAGACAATAGCAATGTAATATCCTTCTGAAGCATTTGCCAGCTGGCGCAGGACACCACATCTTTTCATTCAGTTCATTCATTGCAGAACAAAGAAAATTGGCATGCTTAGAACATCTTAAAAATACATCTGTTCAGAACATGAGTGTTGTTTCTTGCTTAGTTAATTTGCAGCTTCATTATGAATGCCTTGATGGAAAAGGAGCAATGTGCACAACAGCAAGTGTAGAAGTTGGTTAAGTTCCATGAAATTCATAAATGTTCGTGGAAGAAATACTACTACGTCTTTCAACTTCTGTATCACTAAGAGAGTTGTAGTTTCAATTAAATGGCAGGAAATTGAGAGCTGATAGAGAATTACTTTGCAGTTTACAATGTAACCGTTAGATCTTGATGCCACATAAAACTGAGGCAAGTGATAATACTTTGCTATATCCATTCTTAGCTCTCAAGCCTTTTTTTCCAAGGTTCTTTGAAAAAAAGCAGGTTGCTTATTTTTACAGATGAGAAACACTTAATTTCATCAGAGGATTTGTTCAGGGTTGCACAGGTAATAGCCAGATCACCGTACTGGCTGAGGTTTAGTTTGGTGACGAGCTTGCAGACAAGAGCTCTGAACCAGCTGTGTCTGCGCTCCCCGGGGCACAGCCTGTGCCTGAGCCTCCTCGCTCTGTCGAGTCTCCGTGTGGCAACTGGCTGGTTCCGGGCTGAAGCAAAAAAGGGACCTGACATCTGGGCAGAGTGGATGGCCAAGGAATTTGGGTGCAACTCTAAGCTTGGCTGTGAAGTCATCTGTCAATATAAAGATGTGTAGTTGGGTCAGCCACAGAAATGGAGAGAGAACCTGCGTAGCCTTCTTCAGTACGATATGCTTAAAAAGTTAGTACTATATAAATGAGACTAGTAATTAAAGAGATGCTGGCTAGAGCAGCAATGCAGAAACTTTTCAACTTTGTACAGTGCATAAGTAAATTAATATTTAGATCAGAATGATTTTTTTCCATCTTTATGGCATTCTCAAGTGAGAGTGAACCTTCCCCCACAGGTGCTACACAAAACAAGCACCAGCCTGCACCCACATCTTCATACTAACACAAATATAGCCAGGTGGCACACAGGACAGGCATTCAGATTTAGTGCAACAGGAACACTGTAATACAGCCTTATTTTAAGACAATTTTAAAAAGTAGAAAATCCAGAGTTTTCTGGAAGCGTTCTTTATTATCAGATGTTTCCTGTTGCCGAGTGACTTTTCCCTTCCCATAAAGGCAATAAGTTTGAACTTTGAACCTGGGTCTCCTATCAGTTGCAGACAGCACTGGACTGAAGTCTTCATCCAGTGTGCTTGCCAAAACTTGCAGTGCCTGTATTTACTGCTGTTACTTTGCACGCCTGTGGTTAGGAAGTGCGCCTGTGCTGTGTGTGTGTCGTCTTTATGTATTCCTCATCTTGGGTTTTGAAAGTGTTAGAATAGCACTACTCAAACAGTACACATGAGACTGTAAGTTCTTGTGGTATCTAAGCATGGGAACACTACTGACTGTTTTTCGCAGAGTATCTAGGTAGAAGCTGATGTTACTAGTAAGAGTTATGTTACACAGGTTTTCTTTGACCTTCACTGATGCTGTGTGAAGTGGTGCATAGAGGATGTCATAATTAGTGCCTTGAGTTTTGAATTAAAAGTATGAGTAACTCAGAGCATCGTTGAAGCTGTGATATAGATGTTCCTGTAGTGACCGCTGCTTTTAGCACAGAGCCATCTCATTCTGTTCAGAAAAAGTTGGAGAAGTAGGAAAATCAGTTGTACTATAGAAGAAAGAGCTTAATAAAGTGGAACAAACCAAGCAGTGGGAGGGGAATGCAACATTAATACAAAAGTAGGATACTTAATGAATTTGTAGGGTGGCATTTATCATTAGACTGAATAAATTACTTAGCCCTTCCCTAAACTGGTCTTCAGAAAGTAAACCAAAGCATTAGGAAGTGAAGGATGCCCTGTTGAGTAATTCGTAAGTGCAGGCAGTTCTTCTGTTTTACCAAGTCTGAGGAAAGATGTTCATGCTTTAGATACCTAAGCAAGATATCTGTGAAATAGAACTGGAATTACTTAATTCCCTTCAATTCCTTGGATATAAGAATTATTCGGAGTGTTCCGTAGTCATGATGAGAGTGAAGAGTTTTCCAAATTTTTTTTATTTTAAGGCAGGGAATGTTCCAAGACAGATCTTCTTGCCAAATGAATCCTGACAGTAGCATGTTTTCTGACAGTGGCACTGCTTTTGTGAACCTTGTTTTCTGACTAGGTGAAATATAAGGATAGTTTTTGTTATTACTGGCCTTCTTGTCACTAAGTTATGAAGTGTTTTGTGCATTGTGTTCCTACTCTGGTATATGTCATCTTATAGAATACTGATCTCAAACAGAAAAAAAAATTTTGACGGCCATTGGGGTGTTTGATCCTATCCTTTTCAGTACTCAGCTGAAAAAGAGAAACAGCTGAATGACAGACCCTTTTTTTTATGAATGGTTTAATTCTGTGGTAAAACAGCACCTAAAATATTTTCATTCTGATTAAAATCAAAATGTTATTCTTTAATGTTATTACTACAGTTGCCATCCCCAGTCCAGGTGATGGACCTCTGCAGGATATCTGGTCTCTGAGCAAGCTCTGGAGATAGAAATTACATTGAATGTTACTAAATACAGGTTCCAGTTCTGCAGGAGTCCATCAGAGTATCTGGAGAGCAGGGGTATGAAATGAGAAACTTAGCAGTGATTATGCGTAGAAGAAAGCAATACAGACCTCAGAGCTTCAGTCTCTGTATGAGGATGTGCCAAATTACAGCCTTATGTTGGATGTATTATTGTATTCCCTGTTTGGCTTGGTCTGTGGAGTATATTACTGTAATGGTATGTGGTATCGAGGCTGTGTTAAGCCTTTATTATTAAACTCTTATAACTCCTGTGGGACTGATGGTTTGTGGTTTCTCAGGACCACTTCCAAAGCAGCATGCAATCATTTTTTTACTGACTTTTCTCCTACCCACCCCCTCCGGGAAGTTGGTTTATTGCTGAAGTCTGGTTTTGTGTTTTGTTTGTATTTTTTTTTTAAATGAAAAAGGGTAAGAGAAGTTACTGGTTCAGCTTCTTTGGTTTCCAATAGAATGAGACAAATATCTACAAATCCTTGCAGGGACAATCTGTAGAAAGCAAAAAAAGTTTGTGGCTTCTTGGAGGGACTTACTGTAAAAGTCCTAACTGAAATTCTGAAACAGCACTTAGGTAAACATATAGGTTATACACCGTTCTTGATTAAAAGTGGATTATATTTGCTGTTCTTCTTCTGTATTGCCACTGTTTATTTTCAGTTTGTATATTGCATTTTCATCAATGATGAAATCAAAGCAAGGACAATATTTGCATTGGAAGTTGGTCCATGTATTTGCTTTTACATGATTTCAGGAACTTGACACAACTGGGCTTGAAGACCTGTTTCCACACACGTCTTGAGTGCAGTACCCAGCATGATATTGAATGTTTATCCTGTGGTGTCCATATCTCTTTTTTGGAGTATGAAACTTAAGGTGTTTTCCAACATGGCCTTGTTTCTCTGTCTCGTACAAATCTGCATTTTTTGGTCAGGACCATCGCTCCTTTATGAAGACCCAAACCTTCATTTATTTTTCTGTTCAGAGACTAGAGTAGTGGAAAAAACATGGCAGTCTGTAAGGAATAGTAGTTCAATGCTTTTCTGGTGTCCAGAAATGCCTAGATCTAAGGCACATAATATATGCAGCGAGATAATTTATTTTGCCTGTGCTGGGGACAGGGTAGCGCGGCGCAGAGTTACCCAGACACTGAGAAAGATCATGGCTAACAAAACAAACAGGAGGAAGGATTTGCAGGAGATCTAAGATGGGGATATTGAAGTGGAAAGGGATGTGTGTACGTGAAGAGGTAAGGGGTTAGCAACACTTGAAGTGCCTCCCTTGCCTTGAAATAAACCACCCAGGTATGAGGATTGATTCTATCTGGATTGTGGTGTAAGTGCAGCCACAGACGTAGCACCTCAGATTTGCAGGGTTTTTTTAACTTCAGGACAGAACTATGTAAATCCAATTGTGTTCTTTTGAAGTTAAGTTCAGCTCTATCTCCAGTATGGAGCATTGTTGGAACAGTTTACATTTGTTCCCGGAGCAGCTTGAGTCTACCTGCACAGCCTGTCTTGGAGCTCCTGATTCCTGAACCAAATGGGATCCTTGTGTTTGTTCCATAGGAGTGAACTCTCCTGGAAGAGGAGTCTCATACAGCACTCCTCCACACTCCAAAAAGGCTGTGATGGAGCACATTCAGGTAGCCCTGGACAGCACTGGTTTTTGGGGGATGATGGGGCAGATTCATGTGTTGGTCCAATTTTTGGCGGTCTAGCTGGAGGGTGGGTGGGAGGGGAAAGTAACCCAGAACATAGGTCTCAGTGTGACTCTAACCCAAAGTTGACACAAAGTGACCCAAAGCAGCTTTGCACTCTGGCTGGTGAGGTCTCAGCCATTGTTATTCCTGGCACTGAGTGCCTTCTAAATAAGTATTTCTGCTGTCTTTACTTCTGATGGATTGGATCAGATGCAGAATTGCATTTGGATTTTGCTGTATCTTGTTTGATTCCCCCCCCCCCCCCCCCCTTTTCCTTTTTAAACTGCTGCAGCCCTTAAAAAATGATTGTAGCTAACATGAAAACAGATGTAAAAGGCTGGCATTGTGATGTGTGTGGCTTTAAGCTCTGCGTACTGGCAACTTGTTGGGTGTCAGACTTCATGATTTGGCCATAAAGACAGTTAAGAAGGCAGGAGGAGAACATTTTGGATGCTTTATGGAAGTAGGTAGCTGAAAGGTTAGAGACTGCTCCTTCAGACATAAATGCTTCTTGGCACTTAAAGCAAGGGCACATGTGAGTGAATATGTTTTACATTGTGTCTTAGTAAGTTTTGAAAGGTGGAGCCTTTGAAGGTTGCCTTTGTGAGAGGGAAGGCACTGGGCACAGACTGAGCAGCCACTTTGTCTCTGCAAAAAAATGTCTAGAAAGCCAGGAGGACTTTGAACTGAGTGATGACTGGAAGAGATTTGAAGCTAGAAGCAAACTTTGCTTTTGGTTTTGGAAGCAGGACTCAGTGTATTTGCAAATAAATCTGGCTTGCCTCAAGGAAATGGTTATCTCCATCAACTTCTGAGAAAAATAACCTGTAGCTCTGAATTTGGCTGAATGTGAATAGCTGTCTGGGTGGAAGAAAGGTGACATATTATCTTCTCAGCCTTTTTCAAATTTATAGCTTTTTAACTTTTGAAGTTTTTAATGCCAGAAATAAACACAGTGGTTTAATAAAGGTCTGTGGTTTGTGAAATTACTTGTGGGGACAGAGGGGGAAATTGACTGTAATACAGGTTATTCACCGTGAGTTTGAGGTTGAAACTGTGAAACTAATAGTCATGTGGAGGACTGGACTGGAACAGGGAGCTCACATGTTTGCTCTGCTTGTAATT
This sequence comes from Falco punctatus, assembly GCF_963210335.1. Classification (NCBI taxonomy): domain Eukaryota; kingdom Metazoa; phylum Chordata; class Aves; order Falconiformes; family Falconidae; genus Falco; species Falco punctatus. Next base: position 12,534,556 of record NC_137591.1, on the reverse strand, counting down.
TTTTTGTTTATATGAGGAAGATAGCATTGTCAGTTAAAGGAATGAAACATTATACTATTTTTGTGGGCTGCGAGACTGGTATTAATTTGGTGCTTGCAATGCTTTTCAGCCATTCTTAGATAGGTCCTAATATTTCATGCGCAGTGTTTGAGTGCAAAATATATTGCAGGAAAATGAACAACATATAAATTTGGCAATAACTACAAAGTAATAGTTAATGTTGATAAAAATCTCAACAGTTTTTTAAAAGTACAACCCCACAGAGATACTTCAGAATTAATTGATGGCAGATGAATTTAACACAGTTAAAATGAATTAAACCCCTTGCTATTTAGAATAATATAAGGATGTCTGAATTTTATCCCCAAAAGAGGAAATACAGTTGTTAAGTCCAGATGGATTTTTATTTTTATTGGAATAAGTTTTGAGACTAGTAATATCTATCTTTTTTTTTTTTTGTTACTACTATAATTTTGGACATGGGACAGCACAGACCTACTTTTAAAATTGTTTTAAATCCAGTTAAATGAACAGTTTTAGTCTGTTAATTTTGAAAATTAGCACTTTCTTACTGAATTTGTAAGAATGGGAAAATAAGCATGAAGGTGATATACAGTATAGAAAAGCCAAGGGCTCAGTCCTATGTCAAGTTATTGTCAGCTGAAAGGTGGTAACTGTCAACGTCTGTGATTGTAGCCTGCCGAAACGTAAGGTGGTGCAGTAGGAGCTTAACCTCTTTTCAGCACGGTAAATCTGACTGTGCTTGGGCTTTCTGCCTTGTGCCGAGGGCTTGTATTGAGGCAGCTGCTGTGGTGCTGCCAAGGATGTGTGATAAGCTGGCGGCATCTGAGGCCTTAAGTTACAAAGAGAAACTTTAAGGGATTCAATCTATTAATTTAGCTGAAGGTGAAAGGCAGTTCTGCTATTGCTGTGTAAATTTTTAAAGCTTCTCATTCCATAAAATTATTAAACCTATTGTGGCGGTTTGTTCTTTGCTGTCTTTTACCCATTGGCAAGTTGCCTTGAAGTTCTGGGCTCAATTCTGCTCCACTGGTGGTGGAGTAGAGTTCAGTAACTTCCTCCTTCAGCTGGGATTGGCATCAGAATGGATGGCAAACCAGGAGGCTTACTACCAAAAGAATGGTTGGTTTGTCTTAAGTAGGAATAAAGCTGGAAAAAACGCCCACCATTGAGGATGGTACCATATTGCAGCTCCACTTGGAACAAAATATTGAATTACTACTAATAAATTTTGCAAACAGGTTCTAGGCTGGGAGAGTGGTATATGAGGAAAGTGAATGACTAATAAAGGGGTCTGGATCATGCAGTAAGCTAAGTGCAAGCAGGCAATAAAGGTTTCTATGTGGCCAAAAGTCAAGTTGCATATAAAAACCTGGGGACTGTAATCTACAATTGAAGCAAAGTGTGCCCTATCATATGAAACGGTGACTAAAAGTACCAGGCTTTAAAGGGTGAGCAAGAGTTGTCATTGCGATCGTGGATAAAAGCACTATTGTGATCCCCAGATGGCAAAATAAAAGGGTATCAAGTAGAGACGTTGTATTTTCTTGATACTTGGCAAATGTGCTGCATGTAGTACAAAGGGGAAGGATATTCATAGATTGAGAAGCCATTAGTGTGAGTAAAGATGTGGAAAACACGGTGAGAACTGCAAGAACCACGAAATACTTTGCTTAGCAAATAGTGTCAAGGAGGAGCTGTTTGTAACAGATGAGTCCCCTAAGTGGGGACAAAATATTGATAATGCCTTTGATAAGAAAAAGCTCTCCAGGCTAGCAGTCCAAAGCATATTATGATTCCATTTTGGTAAGGTTGACCAAACTGGTCAGGCATAAAAGGAAATTATTTTCAATAAATTGTAGCTACTTTAGGTAATGACGTTGTGATTTGTTGCGTACTGCAGAGTTTGCCTTTGCTAGATGCCTGTTGTTTTGCCTGGCTGGTGAACTTGTTCTGCTTCCTGGCAGAAGGGAGCATAAGGAGGTATTTAAGCAAAATAACAAGAAAATGATACAGCAAGAAATGGTGCTAAGAAAATGGGGAAAATGAACTTGTACTCTTGTGTTACAGATTCAGTGGTTCTTTCCTTTGACTCCGTTGGACATACAATAGGCTCAGGTACAACATTGCCTTCTTCTCTATCGCCCACCTCATGACAAGGCTTCTACTTAATTGGACATGGTAGCCATGTTGGGAGGCAGGTCACAGAGCCAGACTTTTGTGGGAATCAACCATCTAGCCAAAGTGGGTCAATAGGTCCTTTCCAAAGTGTGGTGGAACATGAAGGGTCTTAGTGGAACACAAGGATTAACATGTTGGACCCCGTCCATAACCCAGCAAGGCAGGTAACCTGGACACGTTACATGTGTTAGTGATGTGGTTTGTGCTTCTCTTCTCATGTGAAAGGCATTAAGATGATGTCACCCACCAGCTGAAGAAAAACTGTTCCATGCTACCAGGAGTGTTTCTCAGCTAAACAAACAGTTGAGTTATTTGGGGAAAGACATGAGGAATGCTTCCAGGAAGGAGAAGGCAAAAGAGTCGTAGCTAAACAAATAGGGCTGGAAACATTTTTTTGGGTGGAGATTGACCAGCATTATGGAACCCCAGGGCAAATCCTGCCCAATCTAATTTCCTTTGGAACCTGAGCATGACCTTCAATTAAACTGAACCAGAAATCAAAGATTCTTTTGTGTTGGGGGCACTTCATGAAATCAGTAACTATCCATTTGGCTATTTGTAATATGCGAGCTGTAGCCAAGGCATACCATATGTATGAACAAATGATATATGAAGTACAAGGGAAAGGCTAAGAGTTACTTATAACTTAAAACCCCTTAACGCTTTAAAGATGGGGGTATTTGCTGTCTTGCAGAAAAGAAAAAAATATTCCAAGTGGAGATTTTGTATTTTATCTTGCTTACTAGCCTTTCCTCTTAGGTTGCTAGGGAGGGGGAACATGCTGCCTTCCAACATAGCACCTGTCTTCTGCCTGCACAGTCTGAAAGAAAGCCTGCTGCCTGACACTAACAGCAAAGCTTGAACATAGATTTCTGATTTACTAACCCCCGAGCTAGTGGTAGTAACTTGCTTTGTTTACAAGACCCCAAATGCTTTCTGCTTTCCCTGCTTCTTCTCTAAAACTTGTATCTGGAAATGAATCCATTGTGGGTGCATGGTCGGATGTGGGGACATTTCAAGGGTGCTGAGTGCAGAGTGGAAACGTTGTGTTTATGGGGGGAAGAGACCCTCTATTAACTCCCTTCTACTAATTCATACCAGTCGTAACTGAAGTGTGTTGTTGCCTGCCTCCTTCTGTATTGGGTGGTGGTTTCTTTAGTCTGCAGAAGTAGGGGGGAAGTTGCATAGGTTTTAGATACAAAAATCTGTGAGTAAAATTCAGGGATATATTTTGATTACAGCTGAGTATGTCTGACTCGGCATACCTACACTGGAGTTATGCTGGATTGATGTTGGTACAGATAAGGCCGGGATTTGTCCTGGAGCAAAACTTCTGAATATTGCCTACTGTGGATTTTTTTTTTCCCCTAATACTATTTTGGCTTCTAGCTGATGTGAAAGCAGTTAACCCTGTGGATAGTTCCCAGTGGAGGGCATCTATGGAGTTAATCATAAATGTTGTATTATGATACTACCGATAGGGTGGTAAATGTACTTGTGAAAACAGTTCAACTGTTCTGTGTCTTTTGGAGTTCTGTTAATACGGAGGGTGGGAGACAAGCTAATGGAAGCCAACAGACTGCCTGGGTCTGTTTTAAAAGCACTGATCTTTGTTCTGCTTGTATATTGCAACTCAAGCTTGGATTGGGTAGGAGTAAGACAGTAAAATTTGATCTTTTGTAAACCCTTCCACTGCAACAAGGTTGAGTTTTTTCATTGAAGAAATGTGAAGAAAACTCATATATTTGAGAAGGGAGGCTCAGAAACCTCCAAGAGAGCTGTATGTTTATTGCTTTCATATTTAGTACTGTGCATTCGCTGTGCTGCAATCTTTAACTTGCTCTAAACTGATAACGTGTAATAAAATGTCAAGATGCGTGATGCCTCTCCAACTGAGGGATAGCTTTCCTTGTTGAACAGGAAGGAGAGAGAGAAAAACTGTGGCTATTGTGCTTCCGCTGTCCATCCCATCTCACCTTGCTGCAGACCCAGGAAAAGACAGAGCCCAGAAAGAACCCACAGAAACAATGGCAGCTCCAGGCCCCGCCATTCCTAGTAGGTGATGTTTCAGGTTGGGGTAAGAAGGGGCTTAAGTTATGTACTTTGAAACATAAAAATACATACACTTTTCTCTTTATTAGTCAGAATTAAACAGCTGTGAGTAACAGTCTCCCTGTTAAGATTTCATGGTCCTTAAAACTAGTACTCATTGACTTGTTTTTGCTTATTAAACAGCTGCTTAGAATTGCTCTTTCATAGTTGTTAATCATGCCATGTGAAGGGCAGTGTCTTGTTGCAGCCTCTGTATTTTGAGTTGTCTTTATCTTGGTTTTCCCCTTAACTCTTTGTCCAATGCACAAATCTCAGTTTTCGGGGAGACTGGTAATCAGTTCTTGTGCATCTCAGGTTAGTGACACTCTCTAGGTTATGCTTGATGGCTTTCTGAGCTGAGTGTTCAGAAGATCATCTGGCTATGGACCCTTAAAGTACTGCCTCATAGAAGATTATTAACTTAGAGAACGTGAGAATCAAATATGCTTGGAGTGAGACTGAACCATCTAAGGTTCACCCTGCAGTCTGGCCTTCACAAGTCCAGATGTTTTTGTGATTCTTTTCACGACTGCCCCTTCCCTTGAAGGATAAAGTTTGAGCAGCAAAGATAAATGTTTGAGGGGATGTCTAGGCCAGCGTTTCAGCTGAAACCATTTCAGAAAGGAGGGTGTCATGCTCTGAACTTGAGAAACATTAAGCAGGACACAGGGTGTTTGAGGAGATCTAGACTTCATTTGCTTGCCATAGACAGCTTGTATTCCTTCTCCCTGCCTTCCCTCTCTGGTTGCTTTGTTTTACTTTGTTGCTAGCAAATCAAACATTGGACCTTTAAAGTCAGATTTATACCCCTGCTATTTTTGTTCAAGACTTTTTCTACCTCCTGTGCCTGAGAGCGTGCAAGTTAAATTTTTCTTCTCTAAGCCTCTTCAGGATAAAAGTGCACTGAATGTACAACTTTCCCATCTGCTAATGTGCTTGCTGGAAATACTGTGGTTCTAAATACCTTTTGGCTGTAGGCTTATGCTGTTCTTAGACATGTTGCTATACAACCAACAGGTTGTATAGCAGTTGTTCTCACTGCAGGTTTAAAATCTCAAGCAACCCAGTGTTATTTAGGTCTTCCTCAAATTGCTTGAATATTTTAACTTGTTGTTGCTTTCTTCAGTTTATTTCTTAACCCTTATCAAAAGTTTGGCTTGATATATGCAAAGAAAATGGAGCTTTTAAAACTTGGAGTACTGTATCTGCTGCAGCTTATGTGCTTGAGAAAGCCCACATTCAATCCCATGCTTCCAGATGCTGACTTCACAATGATAGTGGAGCAATCATCTGAGAGTTTAAACCCATGCTTATTTAGGAGTTTGCTATTAGTAATTCCTTATGGTAGAGTTCTTAACTGTTTTGGGAACTATGAAGGAAACTTTTTCTGTTTCCTTCAGCTGCTGAAGATGGTTAGCTAACTATTTTGTGAAGGACAAGAAGAACCTTGTGTCCATTCTCCTAAATACAACTCGAGAGTGAATTTGTGATTTTGCTTACGTTTTGGATGGAGGGCAGGAATAGGGATACAACGGAAATCATCAGGTATCAAATTGGTAGAATAGTGATAAATTGCTAGCATGAGAGAAAAACATTGGTGACTTGCAGAAGATCACTCACTGTTCTTTGGCGTCCATGAGGCGTATGGTATAGGTGACTACAGTTACAAACTCTGATCTTTCCCAGATTTCTAGATTAGTGGTAATTAATTAAGATGTTATGTTATATAATAGAATTTCTGAGGCTCTGGTAGATGTTCTTCGAGGAAAACAATTTTAATTTACATTTGGAGCTGATGTGGTTCTAGTGTGTTGGCGTTTTTGTGTTGTTTTTTTCCCCCAATGTGTATTTCTGGCTGCCTAATGCTACGTGTTAGTGATGGGAAAGGAGAGGTGAACTTACTGTGCTGCATTTTTCTGCATTCCTGTAAAGCAGTACGTAAATGGGAAATATTATTTCTTTTCTGCTGGTTTTAGTGGCTTTATTCTGCAAAAACGCTTTTTTCTTTTAATTTTTGATTAATGAAGTTCTACTTCATTCTTTCTGTGAGCTGTAGACCATGGGAGCTGCTTGAATCTTTGCCAGTGACTGTCATGTATCGGTTGCATAGTCCTTATGTGACTTTGCCAGCATGTTCAGTATCATCATCTGTCGTCTTATAAACGCTGTATTCCTCCAATTGAAAATACAGCTGTGGATGAGTTTAGGTGCAAATGCCAAGAAGTGGCTTAAAAAATACCCTGAAATAGAAGTACTTTAGTGGGATTTTTCTCTGTCATGTGGCATCTGTCTTCATCAAGTCAGTACATCTTGTAAGTCACTAAAAGCCAATATAGATTACTGTTTTTTTAATATTGTTCTTGACTTTTACTAGGAAATTTGATACAATTTCTAAAAAAAAGAATATGTCAGAAGAATCAGTAGGGCAGCATTACCTCCCATTAGCCAAGTGTATACATGGTAGTAAATGAAACAACTGTTTAGCAAAGGTTGCAGTCTGGCTTTAAACAGATGACTCTCTGGGAAAAGAAAAAGGGCATATGCAGTTCATGGGAGGAAATTTTTCATCTTCCTATTGGAGTCTTTCATAAATTCAGCTTAAAGCAGTCAGTTGCTTTTCTGCCATTGGACGTTGCTCTAATTTCATTAGGAAAAAAATGGTAAGGAATTACACAGTCCACGTTAAGGTAACCAGAGCGTTTTAAAATGTAATATGCTAAATGACCCCTTTTTGGTCAAAAGGCCGTCCTGGTGGATGATCTATACAGCGCTATCAGCAAGTGATTACTTATTTGTTCTTTCTGTGCCTGAGGAATGAATAATGTAGTTGCAGTGTCTGATGAAGGAAACCCCTCTGGTGTACTGCTTTTCTCAAGCTGTAAAGCTGGGCCAGATGTCTTTGGGGGCCCCCATAAAGAATTACAGGGGGGAGAAAACCACCTTGAAGGTATAGAGCTGAAAATTACTGCCTTTTGCTGTTAAATCTGAAACAATAAATAGTATCCTCCTGTTTTTAGGTGTCACCAGGGCATGCAGGGTTTTGTGAGACAGATTTCTCCCTTCCCCACTTTAAACTCACAGGTTTGTATTTTAGTTGTGCTTATAGTGCTTGGCATATCCATTTCCATCAAACACGGCTGTTCTGATCAGGTGCAGTATGTGGAAAATGAATATTGAGCTCAGTGCACTGGAACTGGTCTCCTTAGATCAGTTTGCACAGTGTATGAATGTTTTTAATAGATGTGAAATTCCAAGTTTTGCTGAAGGAGTATTATTGTTAAGGAAGTTCTTTTGTTCCTCCCTCAAAAAGGGGAAGCCTAAGTGAGGCTACATTGAATGTTGTTGAAGAATCATATTTTTTTTTGCACACGTGGTGGAAATGTCAAATGGACAGATAGTTCTATGTAGACGTAGATTAACAAGGCATGCTTCTAGTACTGGGCTGCAAGGGCTAAGCAGTTGTCTTTACAGATGTCAGTTCTACTTCTTCTGTGTATTTTTACAGAGCAAGGAAAGGCACCAGGGACTGGACTTTGTCTTACCAGTATACTCAGGGTTCTCCCTGATGTCATTTGGACAACCTGGAGAAAAAGGCTGTTCAACTTGTGTGCAAAAAGAGTAAATGGAGGTGAGGAGGAAACCAGAATATAGACATGAGGCAGTCTATGCAGGACAGTGCTGAGGAGCCCAGGTGGCTTTGCAATCTTTTTCCACCCTCAGTTATTCAATTGCCTCAGAAAAGAATGCTTTCATCAGTAAGTTCCGTCACTGAAGAGGTTAAAGTGAAAATGCTAAGGAAAGGATGCAACATTAATTCCTTGTTTGTCCAGTACTTTCGTTGTTGCTCACTAGTCCTGAGTGGTATTTTTTTAACCCTGAAAGAAAACCTTTCTTTTGTCCTTCTCAGTTGATCCATTGCATATGACTTTTTTTTTTTTTTTTTTCATTAATTCTTTCCTGTCTCTTGAGTTCTAGCAGAATTGTTTTACATCAGCTGAACTTTTATAACTGTCCATATGTGTTTTCTTAGTCCAAGGTGAATGGGAGGGGTTTGACCTTTTTCATTGCAGGGTAAGTCATTTTACCTGGCCTTTGCCATAGATGTAGAACTTAGATGTGGACAGGGACCAAGGCTCAACTTAGTTGGAGCCGCAGTTCCACAGAGACCAAGCTGCACTGGACAGGATGAAATGTATCAGGGTGGTCTGAGCTGTTCTTGATAGGACTCCTGTCTCTTGAGTGTCATACTGATTTCTTTGACAAACACAAACATTTTGAATAAAATGCCTAAAATTGAACCTTCTGCCTTACCTCCTATACTTGCCTTTACCAATTAAAACAGAGAGAACTGTAACTACATATAGCCCATGTTAAAATTAATTTTCTATTTCTGTGGGTAAAGTTATTTGTACTGTGCTTCTATATAGCTAGCTGCTAAAGGAATAGTATTCAACCCAGCAGTGAAATCAGTTACGGGTAGTTTGGAAGGATAAAACCAGTGAGCCAAGTTAATTTCTGGATAGTTGATTTCAGATTAGTAGCATAAGGGGAAAATTTTGCCCATTTTGTTTGTATATAGCTATATTGGCTACAGATGCAAAATGCAATTTGAAAACTTGATAGTTACTGTACACTGAGCTTTATGGCTTTTTGGGTGGTCTGTATGGAGTTTATAGGCATTACACAATGCATTTCTCACTTACTGCCTGGTAGCTGGATTTCTGTTGGATACTTGTGAGAAATTTCCATGATAATGTCGACATTGAATTTGGCACAGGATTTGTATCATTTTTACAAATTGCTATGCTTTGCTGTACTTCTATTCATATAATCCTAATTACATGCTTTATTATGAAATCATTGTCAGTTATTAGATTCTTATTCAATTCCGATCTTCGTGGAAATGTAGAAGTGCATTTTATTTCTGACCTAAAAAGACCTCTTGTTTTTATGGGGCATGATGAAACTTCATTTCCCATGTTTGTTCCTTTCTGCTTCTGTACACTACTGTACCATTAACTGCTGAGATCTGTAGCTTCCCAGCACAAGTGAATGTGGTCCTAGGATTGCTTTGCTCTCAGTGCTGTTGTTTTTATCCCTCATGAGCCTTTCAGTCTCTTATGGGCTGAGAATGTAAAGCCTTGTTCGGACTCTTCCATGATGATCTTCTAGTGGGTGCAGAATAAGTTCTTTGTTACCTTTACTATTTCTGGCTTAAAAAAAATAAATATCCTATTTCACACAACCATATAAATGCCTTGCCTGAAACTGCTGGGTCAGACATGGCCTGAATTGGATCAGACCGACCAACCTGGTTAGATCTGAAGGGACTTCTCCAGCACCACACCTGCTGGTGGCTCTGCATTGTACTTCAGTGCAGAGATGCCCTGATGGGGGGGTCATCATGATGATGCTGGCAGAGGGCAACATCAAACCGCAGTTACCATGGCCAACTGGTCCAAGCCAGTTCTTAGTGGAGATGCTGGAGTATTTCTACCTTGTTCTGTCTGATTGTTTTGTTCCATTTTCTCTAATATTCTAGCACTTCTCTATCCCACTGTGTGAAAAAGAGGAGCAATATTGTTGCGTATTAGCTGGTGAACTTGGTGAGTAAGGCTTTAAACTAAGGTGATGGGGGGTGAAAGCAACCTGTAGGCTAGAGCACAGAGAGGTCCCATGAGTGCCAAGGCAGGCTTTTGCAGCCAGTGTTTTCAAGGGAGGAAAGGGTAGGAGTAGGATTGCCCCTTTCTTTAGCAGTGAGCTGTGTGGCCACTCAGTCCATCCCTGTAATCATCACACCCTGACCATACTGTATTTTATATTCATTTGTACTTGTCTTTGGTCTAGTTGGGTATGTGTTTTATTTTGTTTTAAATCAAATACATAATTTCAGACAAGGATTTTTTTTTTCTTGCAGCTGGGCTCTGTGTGTTTGGCTTATTCCAGGTGTTTGGGGTTTTATCTGTCTTTTGAGAATCCGGACCGCTTCCAGCCAACATGTGAGCTACACTTTTGTGTGTCGCACTGACTTTCAGCCTCTGTATTTGTAACGATACAGCTAAATAACACAGGAAAATCTGTAACAAGAATCTGTTTTTTGATAAAAAAGGAAGCTAACTTCCTCTAAATCTGTAATTTAGAGACTCCTAGTGTCTTTCTTGGGGGAGCAGCATGTGGTGATAGAGGTTAACTTCCAAGCCAATAGTAATGCTGTGACTCCCAGGACTCCCAGTGAGTGTGAGATGGCCCGTGATGAGGGCAGCGTTTCAGTAGTTTGCACATTTCACCAGCTAGTGAGAGGAAGGAGCATAGATGCTTCTGGTTTGATGTTACAGCCTGAAAGGATGATTTACACCCTACTGAAAATCAAGAACACACCTGTGCTTCTAGTTTCAAACCAGAAATGTTATTTTGTTTTGCTGTACTTCATTTTTTTTTTTTTGAAAGTGTCTTTTGCAAGATAGTTGCCGTATATAATTTTACAAGATTACTTAATATCTCTGTTAGTAATCATCAGTGAATGTTAAAAGCAACCACTTTAAACCTAGAGAAATTGAAATGCATGTGACAAACAGAAGGTAAATCTTATGAAACATTGCAGTGGAGGTACGGCATCTGTGGCACTTGGCATTTAAGTAGTGTTTTCTGGTGCTTTGGTTGAGAAGTTGTGCTGAGTTAGTAGAAAGCCCAGGGTGATGTTGTACTTATGAGGTGATGTATCTTTTACTGCATTTCCTTTTCTCGTATTTCCCATTGGGAAGAAGGGAATGTTAGCTCAAATGGCATAAGACTGATGACAGGTTGATCAGTGACTGTAGATGTTAAAAAAAAAAAATATATATATATATATATATCCCTGTTGCTGTTTACTCAATAGGGATGTCGGTTTTGGAACGAGGAAGGGTTAATGAAAATTGAAGGCATATTTCTTTTTCTGGAATTAATACCTTCCCATGCGGATCCTACATGCGGAGGAGGTAAAGTTGGACAGGGAATAAATTCTTGTAGGAGGAATAAACTGAGAGGAAGTTACAAGGAAAGCAGCACACGGGGGAAACGCAGCGATCAGTGTGTGGAAGGTGGAAGGGAGATGCACAGGTGCATTTCTAAACATCAAGTACAACAGGGATGGTGGGTGGTACGTGGGTGCTGTCAGAGAACAGATAGTAGTGCCAATATCAAGTGCACACATGTTCTGCAACTTCTGTTACCTAAGTTATGTCAAAAATAATGCTTCCCTTGGCTTGGGAATTAAATTTTGATGGGATTGAAATCAATGGCAGAGTTTATACTGACTTATCTGATGCAATCCTTTTGTCTTAAGCACATGTTTAGGCTTTCGTAAGTTGTGCTGGTAACTGGGTAGCATGAAAAGCTTGTGATCTTGTTAGGTATATTACTGCTGCAGAAATTGTGGTGGTGTTTCGTAAAGAAAACAAACCTCTATTTCCACTGAGCTCTTTTGAAAAGGCTATGAGAATTATTTTTTTTCTTCTTGTTTCTTTTAATTTATCCTGATCGTTAAGCTTCGGAGGAATTATCTTTTACTTCTCTGTTTGTATTGCTTTTCATTAAAAAAAAATATTGGTAGTGAGACCCAGCGGTTCTCAGTGCGAGGAGGCCCCCAAGCTTAACCCAATGCAAGGACACTGCACCTTTTAGATTTTTCTGTGAATTCTAATAGTTTTATTTTTTTGTATCAAGTATCTGATTTACAAGATCACAATGTATTCAAAGACACTGAGTGCAAAGTTCACTTTATACAGGAGTTACAGATGTTCTGAGTGATAACTTTGTTTCTGTAGCTGTTCCCTGTTTGTGGCATAAACTGTGACTTTGCAGTTTCCTATTGGACGGCATCACCTGAACTTAGAGCATTTCTGCCACCATGAATGACTTTCTTTGAAAGAAGGGCTGCTTGGTTATGAGGCTGTGGGTTGGAATAGACAAGGAATCCAGAAAAATTTCAAAGTTTTACCACATCGGGACCTAGGAGGAGTCTTTGTCATGCAAATTACTGGCAAAATTGTTTTACTCCAAGCAGGAAAGCCTTCTATATTACTGCGTGTATGGTTTCAGTAGTGCTTTGGATTTATGACTAAAGATATCGTGGCTAATTCTAGTGATTTCTGAATTGATTACCCCTACATTATCTTGCTTTAGTATTTCCTGGAGATTCACAAATGTTTATTTAGAAATACCTTGAAGTAACAATAATCTGTGATAACAGCTGCTAGTGACTGGAAATTACAATATAGCTATTTTCAGTTAGAAATAATTATTGCCCTTCCATAAGGACTTGCTGATTTTGGGTTTGGGGCCTTTTGCAGAGGAGACACTTGCAGTTTTTATGATAACTGTTCCTTGCTTTTGTTTTCCAGAATATGACAAACTGGGCTTTCTCCTGAACCTGGACTCAAAATTGTAAGTAGAACAGTAGGACTCTTCTTTGTTTCTGTAGTTACAGATTTCTGTTGTAAGCAACTTTTGTGTCACCTGGACAGCTGGCTCACTGGACTGTACATTGCTACCAGAGACAGCCAAGTCCTGCAGCAACCTGGCAATTACAGCTTCTTTCCTTACACTAGGCTTTGCTGGCCAGCCCAGATTGTGGTTCACTGTCATTAATTCCCTAATGACTGATCAGGAGGCTATAAACATCTACCTGAAGCCATGACTGTCAGTCTGCTCTAGATACCCTACTGTTAATCTTCCGAATGAGGAAAAATGCATTAAACACTTGCAAGCAGGAAGACTGTCAATCTGCAATTTACTGGGATGCTTAGAAGTTTGTATTCTTTAAAAATAGATACTGCTCTTTTTGTTTGTAAACTGGAGCAGAAAGTACATCAACACAAGGCAGTGACTATTTGCTATGTCAGAAGAACAAAAAAAGTGCTGAAGGGTGATACTGGTGCTTTTTGCCAGATCAGTCAAATTGAGACTGAACTTCTTAACACTAGGGGTCACCAGCGACTCTGTTTCTGATGTCAACAGCCTTGTGAAAATTGTGGAATTGGGAGCCAAAAAGTACTAAAAACTTTCTGCCTCTACTACTTAAAAAGGCACCGAAGCAATCTAGTGGCTTTGAATGAATTGAGGATGCATCCCCTGTACAATGTAACAAGTTCATATAAAAACTATTCTTAATATTATTAAGTTTCATTGTACTGATAGGGTGTAACATTAAAGTTTTGAGTTTAGTCTTGCTGAGCAGCTTGGGAGCATCCATAATAAAATAAACCCCTCATAAATATGTTGGGAACTGCTTTTTGCAGGAAATGAGAAAGTCTCTAGGTATGAGCTGCTTTTGCAGAAGCAGCTGGGTACATAAACTCAACTATAGTAACGGATCTGGCAAAAAAAAGCTGCTGGAGAAGAACACATATGAGAAAAAAGGAATATTGTGGGGGTTTTAGTGTTGTGTTCCCACCCCCAGGGTCTATCTTGTTCAGTGTGCAGGAAGGATGGCATTTACTGTATGAATATCTGGTCAAGGTTTCTTTCTGGTCTTATTTAATACAGTGTTCTCTGCACTTTTTGTTGCATGCTGTCTGGAACCCATGCTGGTTGCAGTTACCGATATTCTTTATCGAATTTTCTGTATTGGGGCTTCCTTGCGATTTAGAGACAGTAGTCTATGTACCCTTACAGTACTGTGGGATGAGATGATACATTATCTTCAATTTATACATGTACAAGTCAAAGCAAAGAGATTAGTCCAGAATTGTGAAGTGGGTAAATAACCTTTGAATTAACATCTTAGCGTTGGTTAAGGAAAATAGAGCTTTTAAAGTTTTTAAGTAGTCTTCAATTTTGTGGGTTTTTTTTTCCAGACTGCTTTGCTTATTTTGTAATGACCAATTTATTGAACGTGCCCATGACTGTCCACACACTTCTGGCATACCAGCCCGTGCTGTGTCCACACCATTGCTTCAATCGTCCTTCTGTGTTCGCTGTCCTTTTCTTTGTTGCTTTTAGCAAGTCCTGTTGAGTCTTCCTTCTCCTCAAGCCTCTGTTGCATCCCTTTTCCACCCTCCTCTTTACAGAGTTATCTGCTTCGATTGCAGCTCTCAGACGGAGCCTGCTCATTCTTATACTTCAGTATGAGGCCAAGTGAAGTTTTTACCTGCTAAAGGGCTTCCAAAACCCTAAGATTTTTTACTAAATCCTACGCATGATAAAAACTCACTGTTATTTTTGATTAAGGAAATAATTTGTTGACTACTTTAAAATAAATAAATAAACAAAAAATATAATCCTAAATGTGTATGTTTGCTTTTCAAAGAAATAAAGTTAGCTCCTGGAAAGGCTTGTAACAAAATCAGCATGATTAAAATAAATACTATGAGGTGAGTTTAAGGTAAGGAGCAAAGAAAGCAAGTACTATACATAGGTGAAATAATTTTTTTTTCCCTATAATTGTCCTTTGTTGGATTTAAGTTGGAGGTGGTTTTCCCTTGTTGTTGTTGTTTATTTGTTTCTTCTGTGGAAGTAAAGCTGGCCCTGCTTTGCGAATAGACCTGATGACCTGCAGAGTTCCCTTCCAGCCTGAATTATTCTGTGATTATTTTTTTTTTAATAACAAGGGAGCTATGAAAAAAGCTGAGAATACTGTAAAGCATACTAAATAAATTTTGAAAGAAGAACGGGTGACAGCCTAGGGGAATTTGCATCAGTTCCACAAGTTCACTGTGTGTGGTCAGGGTACCAAATACGTTTTCTAAGTACACACTGAATTTAGTGGAACTTGGTAGCTAAAAATGCTTTCTGTGACTCAATCAAGATGGTA
The DNA here is from genome assembly GCF_963210335.1 of Falco punctatus. Classification (NCBI taxonomy): domain Eukaryota; kingdom Metazoa; phylum Chordata; class Aves; order Falconiformes; family Falconidae; genus Falco; species Falco punctatus. The sequence continues at coordinate 12,519,471 of NC_137591.1, read as the reverse complement.
CCATTGTAGAAGCCATTTCTGGTTAAAAAAGATTTGCTTAGATTTGAAAGGGGTAATATGTTCTGCACTGATGACTTTATTGGCAGAAATAATTTAATGATGTCTGTTGTGATATAATCATTCTGGTGGAATTTTGCCATGGATCATAACTTTATAGGGTTCACTTAATTGATAGCATGTGAGAACCTTGGGTGACTTGAAGCACTTGAGGCAACAATTAATTTTCTATTTTCTCTCTCTCTCTGCCCGCTCCACCCCCCCCACCCCCCCCATCTTTACTCAAAATCTGTTCCTGGCTGTGTTAGTTGGTGTCATTTAAACTAATGACCTGGAGAACTAACCTTTTCTACAAAGGTAGATATGCATTAAAACTTTTGATAGTAATGTGTTGATTTGCCTTTGCATCTTTAATTTTTTTCAGGTATTACTTACTACTTTTTAGCATCCTCTACCCTGTAGATGCCCAGGGCATGTTATTCAAGTATAATTCATTCTGTTGTGGTTACAGCAACGTAATGATTCTGTTCACTCGTTCTCTTCGAGTTCCTGGAAATGGTAATGAAACCAGATTTGTTCACTTTGGAAAGAAAAATCTGTCAGAAGCGCTTGAAAAGTGTTTTCTGTGTGAACTGTATGCATGCCTGATGCATGCCTCGCTGTAGTGTTAGTGAGGCTGGTATGGCCAGGAATCTCACCTGGAAGGGGATGGCCAGTTTTAAAGATACTGTACAGATGCTTCATGGAGATGACTGGTTCTGACCAGAAGTCTTGTTGCTCTGAGCTTGTCAGGAGAGTATCAAGAAGGAAGATGCTTCCTTTCTGTTGCCTGTGCTTAGGCTAACTCTTCTTTAGGAAGTCTTTTAAAAAGCAGGATGGTGTCCGGGTGGGGGTTGTTAATGAAATACAGGATGAATATAAAGCTGGGGACTTCTGTAGGCAACATAGTTTGTTAATTATGAATTAGTCAAAACAAGACCTAAGGCTCCTTAGGACCAGATTGGTGAAAAAGATCTGTTGCAAGAGGAGCTCATCTTTTAGTTATGCTTGTACCAACCATAAGGTCACTACCAAGATGAGAATATCAAAACAAAATGCGCACAAAGTACAGAAACTTGCCAGTTGCATCAGTTTCTCGCAGGTAGGGACTTCCCAAGCAACAGAGCCACGTACTGTTTTAAAACCTTTGAGAAAAAAAATCCAACATTTACTGGTTGTGTAGAGAAAAGCACTTATACAAAAAATATGATATAATTTGCAGGTCTTAATTCTTGGAAAGGCCAGTAGTTCCTGAACAACTTAAGGCCATCAATCACATTAGCGACTCAGCCAGTGGATTGCTGGGTGCCACCAAATGCCAAGATTTGCAGTCACTTTCTAACATCTGTGCTTGGCAAAGGGTTGCATGCTTTTATTATTATTAAATATAAATATTGTAGTAGTACTTTGAGACTGGCCAGGTTCTAGAAATGAGAGTTTCTACAACTGCAAATTCTGAATCATTCTGTAACCAGAATCTATGTTTGTATTGAATTACATGAGATTTCTGTAGGAGGATCAGCATATGATCATGGAGTTAATTATAGCCTGTATCTTACTGCGTATTTAGTGGGCCCAGGTGAAGGTTGTGTGGTCATTCTTCATTCTGTCACTTAACTACTCTGTGAATGCTTGGTTTAGTCACCTTAACAATTACTTTGAGTATGCCTTGGCATGTTACAAGTGTAGATTCACTTGTCTTGGCATGTGAAAAGCTCCTTTTTTGTAACAATCCCTGTGATTTGGTGGCTGTTCCCTTGTGTTGTTGCCCTCATGCTTCTACACCAGCTTTCTTTACTCTGCTGGCATGCCACTTGGTGAGATGGAAGCTAGTGACTGCTGCTTCTGTCCTCGTTTCAAACTTACCTTTCAAAAGCTGTTTTCAAAGGTGCTTCAGCAGTTAGATTGGTGATTTGATGCTTCTAAACAACAGCCAGAAAAAAGTTCCCTTTGGCTGATGGTGGATCTTTTCACCTGCTGCTACAGTCAGCTCAAAACCTTGGATGTTAAAATCTTAGATGATGAATGACGGAGGAAGCGTCTCAGAGCTTGACTATGACTGGGGAAGAACCACTCCCTCAGAGCTTTGCAAATATTCAAGATGTGCTTGAGCTTACTAGAATCATTCTTCACTTAAACAAAAAGATAAGTGGATATTACAATGTGTTAACTGAGAGAGAAAGTAATTTATTTTTTTTAAGGTAGAAACAGGCAAAAGAAATCGCTACCCCTCTCAGTCAGAAAAATTACTATGAGATCAGTATGGTTGATCACAATAACTAATACTAACATAGTTAATATACTGTATTTATACAATATATGGTGTGTATTTTGTATTGTGTACTTTGGGAATTTTTAGGCTGTACTTAATTGAAAGGAGGAATATTTTTTCCAGTGGGCTCTGTGCTTTGCTAAACATTTTGTGATGCTGTATGTTTACATGTTTTTCCAATATTACAGAGTAGATTTGGGAGGTGCAACAAAGATTTTTTTGAATATTCATGGTAATTTCAAACTCCGCTTTAGAAAGAGACCGAGTTGGGGAGGTGGGGGGTGGAGCCAGAAATAACAATCTTCACCCTGCAAACTCAAATGAAACTTGATCTAGATTTTGAAAAGACCGTAAAAATGGAGGGAGTTTGGGCTAGGGAAACACACAGATTGGGTTACTTGTGTTTGTTGAAATGTCTTTACTTCAGAGCTTTAATAATGAAGAATTGAAATGGAACCCCTTCCCCTTATTTTGTTTCTAGGGTGGGAGGTTGCTTTGAAAGTGTTTGTGTCTGTGTGGTACTTCACCATTAAGCATTGTAAAAACAAGCAATAAATGTGTTGGAATGCTGGACTTTCCCTGTGCTTGCTGCTGTGGCATTTCTTTTTGTCCCGTTTTCCTTCCCATTTGTCGTCTTGTATTTCTGTGGTCCTGAGGTGGGTTAAAAGAAGTGAGAAGTCCCAATGATCTCCCATCTTGCCTAGGCAGGGGTAAGAATGTGTCTTGTGGGCTAAATCCTGATGATCACAATCAAGAGCATCCTGATGCTTTTTCTGAAAGATTATTTCAAGGCGTAGCATACTTTACAACATTGGTATTTTCCTGGCAGTTGGTTATTTATTTCTCTTTCATTTCAGATTTTTTTTTTTTTTTTTACTTTTAATTCATGTCCTTCTACCTAATCTCTTCAAATCTATACTAATTGTCCGAGCACTTCAAATATATAAGAAAATGAACCCTAGCTATTCACAACAATTCAATTACTGGGCTATTTGTTGTTCATCCATCAAACCTCCCACAGTTGGGTGGGATGTAACTGCAATCCCGTTTTTTTTTTGTTTGTTTTGCTGCTCTTAGTTCATTTCAGTTTTTCTCAATTTTGAACCTTTGGAATTGTCATAAGGATTCCTCGTGTGAGTCTCCGTTATCTAACTTGGGGGATTCCTGTGTTAGACACAGCCTCAATTGATGAAGAAGATAGATTTTGGAACTCAGAATTCCTAGCTACTTAGATAGAACTGATTCGTTACTTGATTTGTTAAGTACAAACAAAGTCAAAAACTTATGTTTGGTACTTCTAAAAGGGCCAGTTTCCTGAAGCTGGAAGTAATTATGAGCCAAACCATGTGGGAAAAGAATGTAAAACAAAAAATATGAATGGCTGGGCATTGTTTAGAGCAGTTTTATACTGTCTGCCCCAAGTTCAGTTTCACAGGAAAGAAATGTTAATGGAAAAACAGTTTTACTGAGAGTATAACGCAAAATAGTAATAATGTATTTATAGAAGATGTAGAAGTGTGCAGTAAATACACCAAGTTTTGTTCAGTTTGGATGAGGGGAAAAAGTGTTTTCCTTAACAACAAAAATTCAAGCAATCGATACCTAAGTTTGTGGTTTAGAACTGGTACGTCTGGACAACATTCTTGCAGGAATTTCTAAAGAATTTCTGAGGACTTTTTGGACTGTTAGGGATTATTAATAAATCTTCAAACACTAGGGGATCTCCATATTCTTGGCAGAAAGTTGATGTACAAAAAAGCAAAAAGGAATGACTCATAAGCATTTCAACCCGTTTTTGATTCGGAGTACAATACATAATGGTGAATATGAGTTTCCACAAAAAAAAAACCACCAAAAAAACATACAGTTCCAATTAGTGTAAATATTGAATAGGAAACACTTTTTGTTAGGTGGACTTGTTCACATGGATGTCCATGGAGGTGCCTGGTATGTGTGAAATTGATCTCTTCCTTGGTATGTTCCTCTCAGGACTGGGTTTGCACATCTTGTGTTCTTTTAACCAGACAGATTAGTTGTATAAAAACTGAGAACTCTATGAAGAAAAGGTTCAGTAAGGTGGAACGCTTACTTTACTTGTAGTTCTTCACCACAGTAGCATTAACCTAATTAAATATGTATTTGTTTGTTTTCCTGGGGTGGATGTGGTTACAACTACTTAACTTTACAAGTCTCTATTAACTGTTGTTTGAGCAAAAATTTTTACAGTGGTTTCATTCACAGAAGGCTAAATTTACTTTAGTTAGTAAAACCCAATTCAGGGTTTATCTATAAACTCATAAATGACATGAGGCTTTCCTGTTGCTTTATCCTCTTGGGAGAAGAGCATATAAAAACCCACGCTTCATGTTCTTCCTTCAGAAAACTGTTCAAAAGCTCAGAGATAAGTTACTTTAGTTTTGGCCAGCTTCTGCAATGGTAAGCTTGTTGGTTACTGAATATCCTCCTACAAAGACCTTCTTGATCTCTGAATAACTTATGAAAATTGAATGGATTGGGCTATCTAAGTATTGATCATTCCCAAAACTTCAGCTAAACACATTAGAAATACTGCATTAAGACCATTAAGGGAATTAGTCTCATTCTAATTCTAAGTGATAATCCAGTTTACTGCAAGGGCTAAACGTTCTGTGGGATCATGGGTTTTGATACAGATTTATGTTAAAACATAGATGTTTATCATTGTTCACTATGACCAATATCAAGAATACAAAGTGCTAGCACACATTGTGGAAACAGGTGATTTGTTGCTCCCTGTCCTGAATGAAAGCATTTGTGAGCTTATCATGAAACTGATGGAAGTGTTGCCTCTGTTTGAAATCCCAAAGGCATGTATGTCATCACACAGCATCAACTCTTTGGCACCTTCCCGGCTTGACATAGATCCCTCTTGCAGGCCAGTGCTGTTCCACCTCCAAAGAGAAATCTACTTTCCTTTTGTTTTTCCTTGGAAATGTTTTAGGGAATCCTTATCTGATGGCTGAATGGAAATCAAGTGTATTCCAGCAAAGGAACGTTATAGTGTTTATCAAGCCTGCCTCTGAAGCACGTCACTTACTCTGAAGAACACTTTTATATGGTATCTAGACACAGCTTAGTTGTCAGCTCCTAATTTATACTTTTTTGATTGTAGCTGGTTGTGAGGAGGTTTTTTGTAAATGGCGTGCATGGGAGGAGACAACTTACTTTAGTCAGTCTGCCTCTAAATTTGTCTTCTGCATTGCTGTAACGTGACCAGAGACGTCAAAGTTTTTCTGTCTCTGTGTGCTAAGAATGCCGTACATAAATTTTAAGAATATGTAGTAGGTCATCAAGGCAGAGAAGAGTATATGTGTTTGTTCCGCCAAAGACTTTTTGCACGCTGGGGAAGGGCATTAAAACCAAGACATACTTTTAACAGCTGTGATTATAATCTGTTAGGTAAGAAAACAATATTTCATTTATGCTGAAAGACAGCAGGAAGCCTTTTTGCTGTGCTTGAGAAGAATTGCCTAGCAGAAGGGAGGATGGTGGTCTGCCCAGTAGTGACATGCTGTGAAACCATGATGCTTAGCTTTCTACAGAGATGGTAGGCTGGAGAAACTCTAGGTGAGAGAGACTGAAGGAACCCTGTTAAATATAATCCAGAGGTGTATCTTATTTCAGTTGTTCCATTCCCAATCTTATGACTGCAAACCTGACAGTAAGTCTTGCTTAGTAAAAATCTGTCTCTCTCTCTCTTTTTTTAAAAATTATTTGTACTGTTTAAAATTGTCCTAGGACTGAAGGACAAGTTAAGCTTTGATTAGGCTAATAAATTTAGAATATGTTTTTTTTCCTTGAGGAAGCATGACATTGCTGCTAGCATCCTTGGCAAATCTGTACTGGAGAAGTACTCTGCAGGACCCCAGACCTGACAAGGGCTGGTGAGGGAGCTGGTGGTGTGTGGTGCCCATTGCAATGAACACAACACGATGAAGGCTACTTTGCAGGAGGAAGGTTACTTACAGCTGTGTCTGATGCGCCATGCCAGGGAGGGAGTCATGTAGCAGTTGTTGCTGTAAGATGTTTTTGAGGCTATGGATGTTTGAATTGTGAGGCTCAGATAAGGTTTTCTCTAGCTGTTTTTGAGAAATCCAAACAATTAAATTAACTTCTATGAGATACTTTGTACTCTTACATTACACAAAAGCCCCTGTGATTCTTTCTCAGCTCACAGCAGAAATGAAAACAGGCAGAAATGCTACTCCTGACACTAGCTGCAGCCCCAAGTCCTGCTCTCAGCAATGACAGTCATGACTACAAAGGGAGGGATGGAAAACTGACAGATCACGTATGTGCTGTTTCTTCCTTGTCTGCCTTGCAATCTGTTCCAGCTCGTTAAAGAAGGATAAACTGAAAAGCCAACAAAAAAAAAAAAAAAAAAAAGTTTTTGATTTGCATATTGAATGTGTTTGGATACTTCTGTTTGATTTCAGACCTTTAAATTCCTACTTAAAAATATCTTCCCCCTGGTTCTTTAAAGGGTTTAATCTTAAAGACCTGAAAAATGTGAGCAGTGTCCTATACAGCAGCAAAACCTCATCCTCTTCTAGTCATGCTTTCTTACATCACTGAAGGAAAAATCCCCAACAGGGGTTGTGTCATTCGACTGTTTGTTTGTGACTCAGATGTGTACAGGAATCAAAGCTGCATTTTATCATCGTGAAACTTGGGCTCAGGTGATCTTGTGAAGTGTTGCTCTTTTGATGAATTAGCAAGGAGGAAAGGAGAGGATTTGTCCTGTTGAAAAGTGAAACTTATTTCAGTGCTCAGCCTTGGAGCTCTCCGTTAGCCTGTGCACCAGACATCTTAGAATACCACTTCTTTCTCTCTCTTTTGGAGAGCCATGAATAACCTTCTGATGCTCAGTGAAGTTAAGGGTGATACCAGATGAACGAAGGTCTGATTAATTGGGCTGTTCACAGTTCTTCGAGGCAAACTTTATTCTGTTCTCTGACTCATTGCGGTTACATATGGCAGTTTGGATGTTGGTTGGATGGTCCTTTCAGACAAGCAGCTGCTCTTTGAAGGGTGGGGGAGGGGGGGAAAGAGCTTACCTTAGCAGAAGAGCATTCACTAGACCAATGTGTGGAGTACACAGGGAAGTTTTTTGGTCTGGGTCACTCTGCAGATGTTCTTACTGCTAAGAGTTCTGACTATTCTTAATTATTTGTCCTAAAGCAGTTTGGATTTTTGGTAGTTTCATAGGGGCATGCTCAGTTAGGGTACCCACAAGGGTTCCTCCAGGTCAGCGTTATGGTCTCTATTTACAGCAAAGTTTCTGGAGGAAACATTTTCTTCCCGATATGTAGCCTTCCTCTTCTTACAACTTCAGTGTGTTACTTATTAGAATAATTGATTTCTGTTTGAATTCATGACATCTATCTATAATACAGGTCAGCAGACAGCTTTTTTTTGAACTGCTGCTTCAGAGGAGTAAGAAAAATTCAGAGCCTTGTGACTACCTATAGCATTTTGTAAAACTACTGTTAAACCCTACTGCCTGATTGTGAGGTCACCTCTGCGTACAATCTAAAGCAAATTATGCACTGGGCAGTGGGTTTTTTCTCTCAATTTCAGTCCAGCCCAGGAAAAAAGAAAAAAATCTAAAAGGCCTTGCTATAGCCAGCGTCTTCTTTTTCTTTAGTTAAGAGGAGTTAATTTGTTGTTCCCTCCCTGGCTGTCCATATTTTCCAATGAAAAGTTTAAAGGGCAACCTTCATCACCCTCACCCCTGCAAAATTATGGAGGCAACTGGAAAGGGAGGGTCTTGTGTACTGTTCTTGTTAAAGATTGGCTGTCAGGTACCTGAGAGAATTTTTTCCAAGTGGGATTTAATCCCCTGAGGTTTGGTCGCTGCCAGTTGCATGTGCAATAGATCTGCTGCTACTGCAACAGAAAGGGTTGGGCTTCCTTTGCAGAGAAAATAAAAATGGCCAGACCAAAGGCTCACCGGCCCCAGTATCTTTTCTCAAAGTGCTCCCTGGAATTGTTTAGTGAAGGAGAAAAATATACCAGTGTGAAGCAATCCTTGCTCCAGTGTCTTCCGTGGAGAGGAAGCTTTGGTATTCCCAAGTCTGGGAGACCGTTGGACCTCTTAATGGCTTTTGAGCCCATCTATACATCTGGCTTATATAACATACCAACTTTAAAGATTTCTTCTTTAAAGAAATCTACTGATTAACTGCATATTATATGAAAGAAGTGCTTCCTTCTGTCAGTGTTTTACTGTCTTTAGGACATTTAGGATAATTTTGGTTGACGTTCCGATGATAGGGGAAATAGTGAATAATAAATCACTGTTGATCTTCTCCGCAGCATTCTGCTGTGCCAGTGTGCTGTCGCACCTAGCTAAACAATGTGAATTTCTCTGAAATTAATTGTTCCATAGCCTGGCTGTGTTCTGCAATGAAATTAACTATGTTTTTCAGAAGGAAGATTTGGTCATTAAAACCTTAGTGTAACTGATTTTCTCGTTTGGCTTTTAAAACTGCAAAGTGCTGGATTTGGACATTCAAATCTAGTAAACTGTGGTATCCACAGATGTAAAACTGTTACTTCAGCTATGATGCTCAGGAATTCTTAGTTGATCTTTTTTTTCCTCACAGCTTAGGCTTTGGGGGAGTATCTTTGGTTTTAGATGTACTGATTCCTACTAGTCTGAGCAGAGGATTCCTGGGTTCTAATTGCATTGAATTATTTATTCTCATCTCTTTAGCAACTTGCTTGTCTCTTCTGGACCTACACTACTGGATTCATTACACTACAAATAGAAAAACGTTGCTCCTGATCCGAAGAAAGTGTTGCCCATTTGTAGATGTAACAGATAAGGGTTGATGAAGACTTAAGGGTTACAGCAACAAAACTACATCTTTTCGATTTATCTTCTTGCTTTTCTTTGTTTGGCCGAAAATGGATGAGATAGGTAAGCATTTGATTTCACATCAGACTTTTAATTTGCTCACTTTTTATGTCCCTTGTGCTAAAAGTGAGTTTTGAGAGCTATTTAAGTAGAAAATCGCAGCATTTAATTTTTCCAAGTTTTGAGAATTACAGGTTCTAATATTAGGGAGCATTATCATTTCTGACTTTGAAGAAATAGAGTTTATTTGGACATTCTTTAGACAGTTCAGTTCGTTCAGAACGCAGCTCGGATAGGAATCCCAATTGATTGCTGAGAGAGGTTTTTGTTGACAACAAAGTGAGTCCTAACATGTCCCGTCTTCAAAGAAGCGTCTGTCCTCCATTAGGTCATCCTTATCTCTTATCTGTAAAACCAGAATGTTGATACTTACTACTGAGGATGGAAACCAGTAATTTTGGGTCTATGGAAACTAGAATAGATAAAAGTCCAATAATACGTATTCAGGAATTATGTTGACTATCAGCAAGTTACTTCCTCATTCAGTTACAAGTTTATTTGTCCAAAGATTAGTAAATAATCGAAAACTGAGGGAGCAGTCATCTTCACTTTTTTAATTTATTTTCTTTCTTTCTTTGGTAAACAGCTGCCTTCTGGGAAAATAAAATTTCTGTATTTCATGCTTTTTGTTTAGTCTAACAATTGGGATTTCAGCCAATTGTTTTCTCCTTTCCTTGTTTCTTCAAGAACACAAACCCTCAAATGGACTGTTTTCTTTGTTCCTTATTTGTGTCTATTTGAACACAATTCTGCTTTTCCTCTGTGCTACTAGTCTTAAAGATAAGTTGTAGCAGAAACAGAAATTTTTTAAAAAGGGGAAAGTTTATAAAAACGAAAGGAGATCAGGAGATATTACTCAATTTTTGGAGGAGTATGCAGCGTTAGGTCACATACAAAATGTGCCATGGACTTTTCTTGGATTTTTTAATCTGCATCCTTTGAATCTGGTTTTATAAAGTCAGCATTCAAACAAAAACTTTCTAGCTTGAAAACTTCCAATTCGTTTGTCCACAAGGATCCCAACACTTTTTAGAAGTTGATAAAAGGTTATTGGATTCTGTGAACTATAAGAAGTGGTGCAATGATACAGTCCTTTCTGATAGAGAAATCACTTACAGCTGTGTTTCTGTATTTAGCATTGCTGAGACTAACCTGAAATTCCTTATTCTACCTAGTGATCTAATTCCTAGTATGTCAAAGGGTAGGAATGGAGTTTAGTAAGGGAGTAGGATCCTTGTGCCGCCTTTGGGGATGGAAACCTCTTTGGTGTGTGTGTGCAAAGATGACATTTCACACGGGATGAATGGCATTGCCAGCGTTCGTGGTCTTCAGCCGGCAGCACCCCCTCCTAGCGTGCATTTCCCAAAGGGCAGCGTTGACTTTGCATCGTGTCTTCATTCAGGGCTGTGGAGGTGGGTCACGGGTTTTAGTGGGATGGCTTTAAAACTTTGTTTTCCTGGGCTAGTTCAGTGTAACCTAATCTTCTTCAGCTGGTGTTCTTGAGTAGTCCAAATAAATAAATAAAAGTATGTGTTGATTATCTTTGCAGTTAAGAAATTAATTTCACGAGAAGCCACAATTCTTAGTGGAGAAGAAGAACAGGACATTTCTTCTAGTGTGCATCACATCTTTTCAGAAAAAGGGATTTGGGCCATCTTTCCTCGTATTTGGTGATACAGCCTCCTTGAAGAATTTGCTTACATACTGAAGTAACTTTTGAAAATATTTACATCTGTTTAGCTGGCAATACTGTGATAGATGCATTTCCTGTCTCTTTCAGTGTAAGCATTCTGCTTTTCCTCTTCTTTCTATCTCCTCATTCCTTTCTTTTGTTTGTTTAGTTTTTCCTCAGCTGGAACTAGAAAAATAGCAAGTATCACATGATCAGGCTGTGCAATTCTTTGAACCAAAGTTTGGAAACTTCTAACAGAGCTGTAATCAGAGTTCCTTAAACTTCTGTTTCAGTTTTCCTAACCTGTGCTGCCCTCCTGTTGAACATGGAGTTCCAGCCATGTACCAAGAGAAGGGTTCATCAGCTCATCTTGTTTCCATAGTGTCTTGCACTCAAGGAGATTCTGCCTGTCAAAATGACGTGATGATCATGATTCTACTTATAAAAATCAGATGTGAAAATACTTTTTTTTTTTTTTCTTTCTTCTTTAAGCCCCTTGCTGTTACCGGTGTATGGGAATTGACTACAATATAGGTGAAGGCTGCTGTTGTTAATGACCTGTGTTGTTAATGACTTTTCTTTCTCTGACTGAATAGCAGTAACTGAAGGAGAGTAAAAAAGCTGCATCCCCAGACCTGCTAAAGGTGTTCTCCCGTGTTTTTAAGTGAACTGGTAGTTGGTGTGAGGCTGACAGTCTTTAATGAAGGGGAGAGTTGATGTGACACTTACTTTTCCATCCATCTCTTTAACAGAAGTCCTTGCCAGTTAGGAAGGGAAAGCTGGTTTATGGTTCTGTTTCAGGGTGTTTTTTCCCCCCTCAAATGGTATTTGTTGCTTTACAAGTTTATGAGATATTATGAAAAAAGCATATTGAGGACTGGAAGCTGTCTATTTATTAGGCTACAACTAATGTATAAAACAAATACCATTCAAAGATCTGTGGCCCTTTGATATTAATTAAAATATAAACCAATGCACTTCCTAGCCACTCTGGTTTTGTCTTCTTCAGTGTCTTGTTTGGTGCAGTCCTGGAATTTTGAAGCAAATCCCATAATTGTTTCTTACTGTATGCTGATTGAAATGTAGCCCTGGGCTTATTTGGGGGAAACCAAACTGAAAGCTTGTTGCATTTCATAGACTCCTGGAATAAGTATTTGATTTGGACATAAGAGTCCAAACTAAGACTTGTCTTTTTGGCCAACGCTGTGCCTTGTATGTATGTGGTGGATACATCTGGCCTAGGGAATCTGACAGGAGTCCAGTCTAAAATAAAATGCCCTGAATCTCATATGGTGTCGATACAGGGTCTCAGTATTAACCGCTTTGATTTAGCAATCTGCTCTTTTTTTTGTGTGCCAAATTACTTGCTAATAGTATTTCATTAGTACTTCATAATAACCACTGTGTTTTATGTGCCTTTCATTTCATGTTCTCAGCACATTTCCTATTCATTCTTTAGCTATCATGACATACACTTTGTAGAGCTGCTGTATGGGTATAAGACTCAGGTTATTTTGGACCAAAGAGAAAGAAACCCCAAGGTGAAGGGTCAACCTAGAGAGCACATTGCCAAAGAACTGCTTTTTCTTGTTTCAGAAATATTACATGTATTTTATGTGCAAGAGTAACAGCAAGAGAAATCAGTCCTCAAATAAGACAATTCAAGATGATTAAGTTTTTCAATTTTTACAGTCCACAATTTAAATTCCATGTGGAAGTCAAAGTGGCAAAATCTGTCTCTTTAAGTAGGTTTTGTAATATTCAATTACGTGAGCTTAGTTATGGTCATTTTTTTTAGTAGTCCAAACACTTGAGTTTGTATTACTAATTTTTTTAAATGGATTTAGATTCCAGTCCTATGAGGATGACATGCTGTCCCTGATTAAGACATGATGAAGGAATTAACCATGATGACATTTTCATATTTGAGATTAAAGAAGGCACACATCTGCCAAATAGAAGCAGAAAGAAAAATCTTGTTACTTTTCCTAAACCTCTGAAAGCAGCTGGATTTTTAACTTACCTAAATTGTGAAATTTTGTTGACTGATGTCCACATAACTGTAGAGAAGCACAGAAAGTCTTAAGAATTCTTAAGAATTCAGGTTGTGTGCTACTCTTACAGGAGAAAAGTCAGGGAAAAAAAAACCAAGAATGCGTTTTCTTTTTAGTGGAATAATAGAATTACTTCCCTCTGACTTCACCCTCATGCAGGCACTTGTTTAAAAATTGCAGATGTTTACAGTTATGACTCTCAATTGTTTTCCTCATTTATTCTGAATAAATTTATTATCTTACTGTTTTTTCTCCTGCACAAAATTTGCGCAGAATTAAAGGGTCTGCAGTGTCACCTAATTCTGTCCTTTCTGCCATCTCGACAAGCTCTTTACCTACCTCAACCCAACTGATTTTTTCACTGTAACAAGGAGCATGAGGATCAGGAGCTGGAGTAACGTGGTTGGACCTGGAAGATGCAGAGGGGATTTGCACCTTTGTGCTATAACAGTCATGATAGCCCTGGCTGGCTTACCACAACAGCTTTCTGTGGGATCAGGATAGCCTGGGTTTCCAGGCACAGAAATGGAGCTGATGAGATGAAGCTATTTACTAGTAGAGCATTAAGAGAGTAATATTGTTTGGTTTGGTGCATAGTTCTTGACCCATCTCTTGTAAGCAGCATTCAGGACTATAAAATGAGAATTAAACATAAGCTCTGTTTTGGTAATTTGTCAGGCAGCCTCTGCAGAAGGTACTTCCAGTAATACTGCTTCTTCCATTTGGAAGTAAGAAACATAATCAAAGCAGCAGCAATATATGCGTCACTGTAATAAGTACACTGTCATCAGATGTGAACGAGGTGCTTATTCATACACTTTTTTTGTTACAGAACTGTATACCTGCTAACAGCAGTGTGATTTTACAAAGCTGGATTTGTTTGAAAAATGTGTACTTCTACATGGGATACTTCATGCAGGATATTTTGCAGTCTGATTTATGGAAGAACAATCTCTGCGAGATCTGTGAATCTTGCAGGAAAAAAACCACAAAGCAAATTTATGTTATCTAAAACGATGGTAGCTTAGATAGCTTCATGTGGTAGCAGAATGGTAGACAGCAAGGCTGTATTCAGCCTTACTCTAAATGTTTCCCTTCGAGTTACACCTAATGTAGGCTTATCGTTATGGGCATGCTGGCATTGACAGCGTGTAATGTGTAATCTGAAGAAATCAAACAAACAAAATGGGTCCCTAAAAGGATTTAAAACATAGACTGCCCATTTCTAGTTTTCTGTAGCCTGCTGACTCAATATGTGGCTAGAAGAACGGAGATAAGCAAATGTTGAATGATGCGAGATGGCAGCTTCGGTTGGCTTACGAGAATTGTTCTGCCTCTGGCACTGTGGATCATGAACTTCATCACATCCAAGAAATGTTAACAACTCTGCCCCTCAGGCTTCAGCAGCTCTGACTATCTTTGTGGGTTTTGTGATTGACAGCTCCACCATCAGTATGCAGCTCAGATTGGCATTCTGTGCCACTCGCATGCATGAGGGCTTCAGCCTGCTATTCTTTTGCAGAAACACCATGATGGGCATCTGAGGGACATTTTAATTTGATAATGAAAGCGCCATTAAATCAGAAAAGAGAAAAATGCCTGTGTTTGTGGCACAAGATACTTTGTATGACCACTGAGGTCATTTGAGAAAGGCCTGCTGTTGAAATAGTTATACAAGTTTGCCAGCAATGACTCACTACCGTGGTGCCTGCAGATAAATTCCAGTTGCTTTCTACTTGTTTTTGAAGATTTTGGTATGAGGGGTTTCTGTATGTTGCTTAAACAATAAAAATCCAGCAACCCTTGAGTTTGCTTGATAGAAATTACGATTTCCCACATTTCTTCATATCTGAAGTGCTGCAACAAGCTGTGATCTGTACACCCTGCTGTCCTTTTTGGCTATGTCAGAAGGTGACGTATTTTAACACCATTAAAACCTTCTGTTTTGTCAGCAACAGGCCGCTCCTTCCTGTGCCTATTTCTAAAGAGATTCTGACTGGAGTCAGAACAAAAGTCATTCAGTGCCACTCTTTGGCATTCAGAATTCTAGGTGTTCACATCTTGGATGCTTTCTTGTCTCTGTCATTCAGAGATACATATTGTAATGCCACCTGTGGAAACTGAGCTCAGGGATGTGGGTTGTACTAGACAGTGTTATGTCTGTATCTGTCTCTCCATGTCTATATAATGTATTTTAGAGAAATCTAAACTTTGCTGTAAATAATTGACAATTTATATGTAAATAGCCAAATGTATTGTTCTGCCATCCTATAGATGAGGAATTGTGATAGTTTTGGTCAAAACATGTAACATTTTACTATGCAGGAAGTCCATGGCAGAATTAGAACTGGGTCAATGTTCTTAAGCTTTTTTGGTTCTTTTCATCTGCAAAAGTCTTAAGAAATTATATACTTATAGTAACTTTTTATTTTCTCCAGTTTATTTCCTCTTCTAGCTGTTGAAGGTTTAGATTTTTATTCAGAAAAAGGGATATTTTTTTTCTTTAAGAACTATAAATTTTTAGGAGGCTTTGTACTGTATACAGTTAATTGTGAAATGAACTCTCCATCTTTTGATCACCCAGCTGGAAGGCTAGTGGTCTCTCAGGATGTGATGCCAGGACCAGTACAAGGACAGTTACTACCATTTCAGCATGGAGTTACTTTCATTCAGATACGTAATTTTGCCAGCCAGGGTTCTGTTTGCATCACTGCTCACAGTCCCTCCAGGACCTAGTCTTCAGCTCAGGGATCCACTTAGTCGAAACCCTCTGAATCCATGCTCGTTACATTTAGCAGTAGTTTACTACTTCAGCGTTATTGGTGATGTACATGTTGGTGATGCCTGGAAAAGAAAGCACGGTTTTGATAATAACGGGCTCTTGAAAATTATTTTTGTGGATCTACTATGCGGATCTGTACTCTCATCTTCATTTGACTCCCTACTGTTGACCTGTAGGGCAAAAACCTTTCTTTCATTACTTGCCTACTGCTAACAAAATGGTGTAGCAAATACAGTATTATTGATCAACTCTGCAGTAGTTAACACTTGCAACTTCCACTGAATGTTGAACATGTAACTGTAAATGCTTTTTTTTGGAAGCAATATTGATAATTCTCATTCTGTGACTGACAATAAAGTATCTAATGTTACTCTGAAAGCACAAGTGAGTTAACCTGTGGAATGTTTTTGTGAAATGGATGAATGTAAAAATTTTGCAGGTGGTGAATAGGGGCATGAATTGCTTGTTTTTTCCAGGTCACTCGGTAGATCTATGGTAAAAGTATGTACTGGACTTAAGTATCTTTTCTTGAGTTGCTAATCTTGTTTCTATATGAAAACTAAGTGGACCCCCCCCCCCCCCATATTCTAAATTTGGCCCCGAAATAACTATGCAAGCTGAATTAAGATACAGATCAACAGAACAGCAGCAATGTCATCTGTTCCAGATACTGAAAGCATGCATCCCCTGACGGTAGCCTGTCAGAATTGCTGCTCAGCAGTTTGTTTCAAATGCTTGAAAGGTATTTTCTAAATAATACTTTTCTATAATATTAACTTTGATCATACTTTAGGATTATAGCCAAAACAAAGTGCTGTTTATGTTTTCTTCCTTTTGAAAGGTTGAAATCTTGATATTTTTCTTCCATGAGCTTTACCTTCCTAGGTATGAAAACCTTTCAGTAAAACTAGTGGTTTAGTGCTAATTCAGATATCTTTAACTCTGTCCTTTGTTGGTTGTTCTCCTGTGATGCTGTATTGCAACAAATAGATACCTGTCTGTGTTGGCAATAATTCCTCACAGCTGTTTTTCATAAAAGCTATAAGGAAAAAAAAAAGACTTGGACGATTGCAAAACCCAGTCCATAGCCAGGAGAGTCGTGACTCTCTGCTTATTTTTTTTCACAGGCCTCCAGAATTGGCATCAAAGTATGCAAATTTCTCTGAGGGAGTATGCAAGCCTGGTTATGCATCAGCACTCATGACTCTCATCTTCCCAAAGTAAGTAATTCACCGGGTTTTTTTCCCCTCTTCCCCTGATGATTTCTCATCCCTCAAGGTGGGTGATCTGCAGATTGTTTTGAAAAATGTCATTGCTCTGTCGCTTGATCAGTTCAAAGGGAGACTGGTGTTGAAATTCTGGGCTTGAGTGGTCACTGGCAATGGCTTAATTGGTTTCAGTCTGACTAGGAGCTTGTTCAAAGGGTAGAATGTTGTCTGTGTTGAATAATAAAACAAATCGTATTGTTAGTGCATGATACAGACGTGTGGCCAAGCTCACAGGTGGTACCAGATGATGCAGTCTTTAGGAAGTTCCAGTCATGAAGTAACAGCTAAGTTATCTGGAGTAGTAAACTGTGTGTGGGTTTTTTGGGTGTGTGGTTTGCTTTTTTTCAGGGTTTTTTTTGTGGGTTTTTTTGGGGTTTTTTTTTTGAGAGAAAGCATCCTTGAGGTGCCAGGAGGCTTTGCAACAGTGTTTTCCAAAGAGTCTAAGACATGTTATTAACAAGTTATGCATCTTACTGTGTTGAGAAGTTACTGTTAGCTGAAGTGTTACTAGTTTCTTCAGAATTTTTTTCCCTCTGAAAGGGTGGAATGTTGCTGTACTATTTCATAGTTCTCGGAAATCAGGAATGTAGTCATAACAGATCAACCACAACTTACCTTTAAATTTGGCTAACAGCTTTCTCTAATGCACCATGCAGCTTCTGCATTTCAAGGAGTTTGTAGAATGGCTGGAAGACAGTTCAGAAGATAGATTGGCAAGAACTTTATGCTGTTGAGGCTCAAGGATCTTAATTTGATTTGTCAAATGGAAAATTTGAATGGTTATGTCTGACCTTTGTACAAGCTTTAAATGCTTGTGGAAAACATGCTCTAGTGCCGCGATCTCTTTGGCAAAAGAGGCTGTGGACTTCTTAACGTAACTAGTACTTTTCTAAAGATATATTTTATTTCTTTTAAGGAGGGAGTTTCTATGACTTGCACATATAGAGGTTAGGGTGGGTGACCATGGCCTTCAGGTGGTATATCTCTTTGTTTTTATTGGTAAACGTGGTATCTGCAAACTTGGAAAATTGAAAACAAAGATCTGACATTGCCTTGTAACCAGCAGATACTACAGCCAGGCCTTCCAAACAAAATGCTAGGCATTGAGACTATGTTCTCCATCACCAGTGTAGAACAAAAAATTATCAATATTATCTTCTGTGTGAGTTTTGGAACTCTGGTTAGAACATAAATACTAGAACTGAAGGTAGATACCTTACCATCCTCTTTTAAGAACTTTGAATACTTTTAATTCTGTGTCTGTGTATGTATTAAATGTAAATAGTACAGAAGAGGGATACAAGGTAATTTAACTGTGGTAAGATGTCTGCAGCTAAAGCCTTCCTTTCTTTATACAGCTGAAACAAAACTGCCCTTTCCAAGGCATGGCTGTTGTTACATATTGATTCTGCAGAGATAAATTATATACACTGAAGAAGGAAGACTGTTTAGTAGTTAGCAAGGCCAGAAATGTACCATTAATGGTCCCTTATGCAGATTTGTTTCATGACACAGGACACACTTTCTTCCAGTAAAGTCATCATGGATCACAGACTAGTTAGCTTGATTTAAGGATTTAAATTTATGGAGAATCTGGTAATAATGTGCTACATTATTGCTATGGATAAACTTATTATTGAAAAAATATTAATCTTAATTTCTATAAGACTTTGGCTTCAAGAAGGAAGTTTCTGCCTGCTAGAATCCAAAGTATTATTTATTCTCTGCTTCAGTAGCTACTTACAGATTGCTGTTCAGTCACCTCCTCCTTGTAGCTGACAGCAGTGAACTAATGCCATGCAGAGAGGTAGTAACTTGTCTCTAGCTAGGTGGTTGTTGTCTTGATCATACATTGAAAAATCATATTGATAGTTCTAAAGATAGCCTCTTGCTGGAGATTTATGTTCAGTTACTTCTCTAACATGAACCCTAAACCTTACTAAGGTTAACATTATTTTTCCAGGATGTCCTTTAGTTCTTTATTAGTTAAATTCAGTGTCTGACATTTCATTATTTTACCTAGGATTGGTGTAAGGATGGCTGACCAGTAGTTCTGCAAAGAATTCCGTGCTACACTTAAGATTCTTTCTCTTCTGAAACCTCTCTCATACTCAAACTATGCAAAGTTAGTATTACCAAGCCAGGTATCATCATTTAATATATTTAGAACTCTTAAAGCGAAATTAGGTTGTCTGTTGATTTAAGAATTTGAGCTGTATGATTTCTTTTATTATAGCTTTTGTTTTCAGTTGTTTGTGTCATTAGGAAAACATAATCTCTGTGGCTGACGTTTTTCAGGCTTGGTCTTCACCATAAAATGTGTGGGTTTGTTGTTTTTTTTATTATTATTTGGATAAAGTTGGTTTGGCTGTTTTCAAGCATGAATAAAATGGATAAATGTTTTTCTATTCTAAAGGTTCCTGACTTTTTACTGCAATTTTAAATGTAAATAGGCAAAATATGATGGAAATAGTTGGGATAGAATAAATATTTTTCAGAGGATGTAACTCTTCTTGATAAGTGCTTCTTTAATGGTGAAAATGTGAGTTCAGACTTCACCAAGCATAAGCAAGTGCTGGATGGATTAAAGAACAATGCCCTGAGAAATCTCAAAATGTGGTTGCTGGTAAGGAAAGACTAATTTTTATTTTTTTTTTCATTGTTATGAGGTCTTCAGTCGATCAGTTCTCATTCCAGCAGTGCTCGGTGCCTTCATTAATAAACCTAGCTGGAAAAAAAATCCTAGATCAAGTGTGCAGATGATACACTTAT
This sequence comes from Falco punctatus, assembly GCF_963210335.1. Taxonomy (NCBI): domain Eukaryota; kingdom Metazoa; phylum Chordata; class Aves; order Falconiformes; family Falconidae; genus Falco; species Falco punctatus. Next base: position 12,499,654 of record NC_137591.1, on the reverse strand, counting down.
TAGAGAGTACTAAATAAAGGTTTGATTACTTTTAGAGAACAGTCTGGATTGCCTGATTTAAATGGCCACAGTCCAACAAAATATATGTTAATACATCCAATATGAAATAAGACATCTGGGAGGAACAAATGCAGATTATATCTTCAAGATAGAAAACCTTTGTCTTGGAAACAGACGCAGAGAAAGCTTTGTGTAATCTCAACAAATATCATAGCTGAAATCCTATTTCAGGTTCATATGTACACACATAAGTTGAGAAATTTTGTGTGTGGCACTGATTTAAAATTGAAAACCCACCCCCCAACCCACCCCTCCAAAACCCCACAACCCAAGACTTCTAGAATACTGTGTCCAGTTTTGATGGTGAATAGTCCGAGGAGGGAGGGGAAATAAGAGATTGAAGGGAAGCCACAAAAATGGATGAGGACTGGTTTAAACAGTAAAGTAAACAAGGCTCCTAGAAGTAAGTCATCTTTCTGAAGCAGGAGTTGTATCCAAATGAGGAGAATAGGAAAGAGTATTAACTTTGGCAAGTTAAATATAAACCATAATGAGGCAGACAAAAAAAAATGTTGAGGAACAACTTTACAAAGACGTAAAAAAATAACATAAAATAAAGCTTTTTGTCTAACTGTCAAAAGCAGAAAGCCTGCCAGAGATCCCAATGGGCTGATAGATGATCATAATATTACATGTGAGCTAAGGGAAGGTAAAGTCGTAGTAGAGAAGTTATTTGCATTGCTATTCAATGTAGAACAGTTCCCCCGTGGAGCCTTCCTTTCTGGGGGACCGGCTGGGGGAAGCTGACAGAAGGTTGACGTTTTGGAGCAAATTGGCACAATGAATTGTTAGGAAAAGTTCTCACTTTGTGAAGAGCTCGGTGGTGAAGTTGCCGAGTTACACGCAGTTGTGTATAATCATGGCTTAAATTGGCCTCGGAATGGAAGAATGAAAAGCAGTAAACGTGTCAGGCTTTTCAAGAGGGGCCTGTGGAGCGTTTGGGAAACTGGAAACTAATAGTGAGCCTGGTTTCTGTATCGGGCACTTCGGTAGAAACTATAAAAAAAGAATAAAATTTGTGTTTGTTCACAGGAATGAAAGCGATGATAGAGAGGGGTCAGGTTGTCTTCTGCAGGAGGAAGTCCTGCCTTGTAAGTCTGCTCGTGTCGTTTGAATGATTGGGTGAGCATTTGCTAAAGGGGATTAAGCTAATACAGTATGTCTGAATTTCTTTAAAAAAACCCCAAACCACCTAAACAAAGCGAGCCACCAAAAAAAATCAACCAAACGGTGTTTTGAAGGTTTTTGGGGAATTAAACTGGTATAATCCTGTAGTGGCTGGGAAGGTAAAGGTTAGAAACCGTATGGAAAAGAGTAAGGTTGGATGGTACAGGGATGTTTTCCCTGGGTCCTCTGGAGAATGTGTGCTGGGAGCGCTGCTGCTCCAAGTGCTCATAAACTATCTGGAACGGAGGATGAATAATAAAGCACTGACACATTTTTCTAGGTAGCAAGCCCCAAAACTGACTGTGAAGAATGTCAGAGGGATCTCACAGTGCTAAGCGATGGGACAACAAAATAGCAGGCCAAGTTCAGTTCCGACAGACCTAAGGTAGTGTTTGTTGAGAAGATTGATCTGACAGTGTGTACCTGATGGTGGACATCGTTATGCCTTACAAATCAGGAAAGAGATCTTGGAATTACTGTGGTTGGTTCTGTGACTTACTGACTAGCGATGGTTAGAAGACCGTGAACATACTGGGAGGTCAGTGCAGAAAGCCCAAGAATGTTATGGCACTGTATAAACACCCACTTGTGCCTCTGTCTTGACTAACACACCTAATTCTCTTCAACTAATTTTTGAAACAGATCTAAAAGCATTAGGTATATATAGTGGTAATAAAGACTAAACAAAAACACGGAACTGTTCCCATGCTCAGAAAGATTGTATAGACTTAGACTTCCCAGTTTGAGGTAGAGCAAGCAGAAAGTATTCACAAGTACGTGTAACATGTTGAATGGCATGGAGAAGATGTTTAGATGATTGTTTCTCTATTCAGAGAGATGTAATCATGTACCTCAAGATTTGGAGGTTTTAAATGTAAATATTGTGCACCAGGTTTAAAATAAACAAAAGGAATTGCTATTTCATGCTATTTCCAGTTACGTTTTTCTGAGAATGACTTCCATAGCGGGCAAAAGATTAACAAAAATAGAGACAGACAGTCAGGTTCTATTGACCTGCAGTACTCAGAAACAGGCATGGAAAACTCCTAAGGTACAAGAGGCTGGAACCTAAATGGATGTTGAAGGCAGAGTGTGTAGCTTCATATATTCCCTGTTTCTTAGGCTTTTTACTGAAATATTGGGCAATGGATACAAACATCAAGTATTGGGCAAAATGGATGTTTGGTCTCATCCATTGTGTCCATGCCTGTGTTTTTGTTTTGTTCAGTTCTGGGTTTTGCAATTATTATGCCTTGGAGACTGGCATAGCTTCAGAAAAACATGCTGTAATCTGAATCGTGACAGTGGCTCCCCACCAAGAGAAATGGATGCATGATCTCAGACCTGCATCTCAGTGTAGGAGCTGGCTAGCTGGGCTGCATCTGCTGCTCACTGTAAATGAAGGAGTTACCTGATTCTTCACTTTCTAGGACAATATGATTCTGCCTCTTGCAAATCTCCCAACAGCAGATAATGACTCAAAGTGCCTGAAGTAAGGTTACTGGTTTTGGAATGGCACAAAGAAAATGACAAGTGGCTTTCGTAAAATGGTCCGTGAATTAGACTACTATGTTCAGTGAATTAGGCTATTTTTAGTAGGTCTGAGGTCACCTACAAGTCTGGAGCTAATGCTTTGACCTTTTTGTAGAAGGCACTAACTTGTGTTTGCAGTGGTAACACTGCAGTCTCCTGCGTGTCTGGCCTTACTGTGGAAACGATGCTGCCTGTGTACAGTTCTTTCTGTGCCCTATTCTTTATCAAATGAGAAAGGGGACCTCTGCCCACAGTTTGTGGCTGACATGCCAGCCCGGGACAGTTCAGCTACTGACAATTTTCCAACCACAAGCTCTTGTAAGTTGGCAGCTAATACCAGAAATTAGAGGAGGTGGTAAATAGAGCAGCAATGTCTGCAGCCTGCAGACTTGCGAATCTGTCTGGTAGGAGAACATGGGAATGAAGGGAAAGGGGAAATTCAATATGCAACAGATCTGTAGGTGTTGTGATCTCAATGGTGAATTTTACATTTATGATTAAGATACATAAGACTATTTTTAGCACCAAGGGTATGATCATAACCATCTCTTTCTAGTCAATGGGTACTAAGAAATATTCTTATATGAATCATAAGTTTCTTTAAATCAGTTCAGAAACAAAATTAGTTTGTTTTTTTTATTATCTGGTGCAAACTTTCTATTGATGAGCAATTGGTGTTTTCTTGCAGTTGGTGTTTTCTTTACTTTTTTTTTTTTCTCTGTGTGTGTGTGCTTATTTTTCAATACTGCAGCATGTTCCTCCGCTCAGGAAAAACAGCTTTCCTGTAAACTCTTCTGGGTTTATATTTTCATGCTGAATTGTGTCTTTGTACATAAAGTTCAAAAATTTTTAAGCTTTCATATCAGCAGAGAATGCATGACATGGATTTATGCAAGCCATAGAGATTTCAGTGGCTTTCTCTCAAGTCATTCTTCTGTCTCCCCCCTCCCCCCCATGTTTAGTTCCCCTTTGATATTGTAGGTCATAGGCTCCTGTGCATTTCTTTGCTTCCACAGGCCAGTGGTGTGTAGCTGGGACAGCTCTGGAATGCCTGTCTCTGGAGGGTGCAGGGTAGACCCCTGTCTCCTTGATACCAGAGCTTGGCAAAAATTCCTTTGCCATGGCTGTCTTGCAGGTATGGTTTATGCAGCTTTTATACTTCAGAAAAAAACCTGTTGCATACATTCTTACATGCAAATGGGGGACAGGCTTCAGATGGAACCGGAGCTTTAGCAAGGGGTTTAGCAGGGGTCAGGATAATTTAAAAATGTGGTCCCCTCATCCCCAATATTTCCCTATTAGTTTCCATGTGCCCTTCCAGGAAGCTGTGCCTCTTATAATAAGCACTCAAGAGCATCTTTCCATTCCATGCTTTTTTGTTGCTTAGCTATTCAGAAAAAAATATTTTTAAAAAGAGAATTTTTAATCCTCTGCTTAAAACTGACTTTATTTACATTTGGCTGTCTCTGTGCCTCATGAATTCCTGCCGTACCCAGCATGGGCTTGTACTGAAGTGACAGGGAGGGCATGAGCTCAGTGCATAGAGACTGTCAGTGCAGGTGGCTGCTTCCTTTGTGATTAACTATTTAAGGAGAGCAGAGGAAGCCAAAGGATGGCAGCTTCACGCGGTTTGTGAGAGCTCACTGAAGAAATAGGCTGGATAATTAGTTTGCCACTGAGGATTGCTATGGGAATTCAAAACTATTCCCTGACTGTAACATGATCCATCTGCTGCATATTTTGTGGTCTCTTCAGGTACAGTGGGTAGTATCTTAATTTTTTAAGATATATAAAATTGTATATATACCCTGAATTAGTTATAATAGGGGTTTTTTTGGTCTTCTAAATATATGTATAATGTACATCTCACTTTGAAATACACTGAAGTGGCTCATTTTGTTAATTTGAACTGTGAAAACAGTTTGTGTTCAATGAAAGAGTGGACACTTCTCGAGGCTCCCACTGAAGTCAGGGTCCCTGTGTCCCAGACACTGCTGTGAGAAAGGCTTTCTGCTTTCCTTCAGAACAAGATCACTGCTGTTGTAGGAATGGGGAGTACTATTCTGTTTTCCAGAATAATACAGTTATTTCTAAGTTATGAACTTCAACAACAACAAAAAAGGACAGCTTTGCAAATGTACAAATAAATAACCATATTTGTATGAGCATGTATGATTGTAATGGAAACAATAAACTTAATCCATGCCACCAAATAAGCATATTTTATTGTGCATGTGTGTTTGGGCTGTTGCTGTGGCCCATCTGCTCTTAAAATTATACCAATAAGAATGTTTAACTTTCAGGAAAAATCTTGCAGCAAAGATTGCTTGAGTATCTAAATGCATTTGAGTGAATGAAAATATCGGTGAGCCTGAAATGAAACGAATGAAAAATATCAGTGAGCTTGAAAGTTCCACTGTGTATGTAATATCACTGTGGTTTTGATACACGTCTTACCTTCTTTTCTTTTCCTTGCATTCCCCAAAGAAAGTGGTTTTGGGTATCTCTCTTTTCATTAAAACTCTCACTTCGACTCTCTGAAGGTTCATCTTTATTGGTGCAGCCCATCATCAGCCCAGAGCCCGAAGAAGTTCCCTGGTATCTCTGAGGCTGTGTATGTCACTGGTGATTTCCACTTGCCGTAGAGAAGAGTGCAGCTTCCCTCAAGAGTTTTGTAAATTGGGTTCAAGAGTGGATAATTGCTCTTTCTGAAGTCCCTACTGGTGTTTTTCATCAAGATTCCTATCTTGGGGTAGATTTCAAGTCAATCTGTTTTCCTCTTCTACCTTTGCTGCCTCCTTTCTTACTGTCACACTGTTCTATGATTGAAAAATTTCAAGAGTGTCAGTGCATGCAAATGCTGGCACCGAGCAAATGTACGTTAGCTAAGAATATGGATGAAAAGCAAGTCTGATAATTTATGCAAGATTATTAGACCAAATTAGAAACAGTCTGGGGAACCCTCCAACTCTACATTAGGCAAATGAAGGTAAAAACAGGAAAGATTGAAAATTCTCTTTGTAGCAATGTGAGAAGTCACTTGAGAATGTTGTTCAGATAATACTGTAGAAGCTCTGAGTCCAGTGCAGTGTGAGCAGCCGAAGCTCCTTTGGCAGTTAATTTCTTGGTACCTTTTACTATAATTCTGAGCTAACTATCCAGCAAAATAAAATCCTTAAATTAATTGCTAAATACTGTGGAAGAAATGTTGTAGCTGTTTTGATAGTGTCAGGGATGAAAGGAGCTTGGTGAAGTTCCTGGAATTTCCCAAGGACACTTGTTCACTGGTTCAGCCCAACCCAAATCACGTGAAATGCTGGAAACCAAGGTAAGAGCATTACCACGTACTGCAGTGAAGCTGACTGTGGGGGGATGGCATACTTCACTCATATTACTCACCTTGGTTTTTTAATTCTGCTTCTATTTTGCAAAATTCGGAAGATTTACACATTCAGAAAAAAGTTGCTTCCTTTTTGTGTCATCTGCCGCACCTTTAAGAACAATCACGTCTTTTTCTCTCCTGAAGCACTTTTGAGTCATTGATTTACTTGCACAGGAACTTTTCTGTGTGCAAGTCAGTGTTTACTGCTTTACAGGTTACTCCACTGTCCAGCTTACAAACCAGAAAAACTGTGTCTGGGTCTCATAAGTGTTTTGTTGTGATTTTCCTGAAAATCATGGCATCTGCCATGATAATTTGTTTTTCTTCCAAGCTTAAACAACTGATGTAAGCTTCAGAATTGTGTACAGTTCAAGTAACATCTATTGTACTGTTCTTGGAAAAAAGAAGGGGAAAAAAGATTTAGAGATTTATGTGGTTTCCCCTTTCTAAATTGATACTTGTTTCACACCAATTTTAGCATGTTTCTAATCTGTTTACCAGCAGGTTCATGTTTATACCAGGGCATACCTAGGAGCAGATACAGAATCGCAATGCTGAAAGTGATGCCAGTGTGATAAAGAGATTCCTGAGAAACGAACTGATTTATCTGGGAATGAAACAGATTATCTGTAACCTTCCGTGGGGTCACAAAGAACCTGAATCCAGAAGAATATATAAATAAACCAGTGCACAATCCCATAATGCTTTACTTATCGCCCTCCTAAATGAAAAGGTGTGTGTATCTGCTTTTACTTAGGGGCTGATGCTTTTAGGGAACCTCTGCTGTCTTTAATGGAAAGTGATGCTGTTTTAGCCACCAGAAGTGTTTATTTCTGGCCTTGGGTCTTTTTTTTATTACAGAAGGTTTACACTGAGAGTGAAAACTGGCCCATGGATGAGCTGTTCCAAATATAAACAGTTCCCACCGATGCTTCAGGAAAGGTGAAATAGTGTTAACTCACCTAACAATGACAAGCAAGGGAAAGCTGTTTGGGACATGATGGCTTTGCCTGTCCCTGCAGCCATCACTGGGGTCCGTGATGTGCTGTCCTGGGTTGGCCGGGCATGGCTGGCCCTGAACCCGCAGCATGAGCAAGGCCACAGCACAGCAGCTGTTGCGGTGGGAGAGTCTCCAGCTCCATTATGGAGAGAAAACGCCAACTCTGGAACGGTCCCAGGGATATTCAGAGCTATACCAGATGCTTCACCAGGCGGTGAATTAGGGATAAGTAGCACAGCCTATATCTGTTCTGCAGGTTTTGTTTATATTTTAAGAATTTGTTTGTAAACGTGTAACCTGATAGATGGGTAGGTATTTAAAGCTACAGCAGTCTTAACGTAACCTGTGGCAAAACAGGCGACTCCTTAGAGCCAGTGGGGCCAGCATTTTTTTGCTTTCGCTTTGTTTCTTAATCAGTGTCTGTGGAGTTCAGGCATCTGCAGAGGAAGATGCCGATCCCAAGGCTCTGATTAAACAGGCCAATGTGTAGTCTGTCGTCACTGGACTTGTTCCTGCTGCTCTTGGAACAGTTGAGAAAGGATGTCCAGAATTTGAAGGAGGCAAAGCATGCTTACGGGTCCTGGTTTAAGCAAAGAAAACTAAAATAAGAAAACCACAAACTTTCTCTGGTTTTTTCCCTTGTTGGGGATTTTAGTCAGCATATGTACCAAGCGTTTCTTTTCCTTTGGACAAATCTGATCTCCTGGGTAATAATAACTATTTCTGGAACAACAGGATACTGAACAGTTTATAAACACTAGGCTTGTTTACTTCTGCTCTGTGACTGCTCATTTCACATAGGGGTTTCCTCATCTGTCAAGGGTAAAGAAACTTGGCTGAGTAGACATATCTGTAAAGAAGTAGTTGCCCTTGCCACTGCCATGGTGTCCTGGCAGATCATCTGTCGCACTCAGCCAGCAAAATGTTGCACCTGTGCTCAGTAAGGAAAGTATTTTAGCAGGAAAGTAGTCATCTCCTATTTTCTAGGAGGAAAGGAGGAACCGTTCTGCTTCGCTTCTCCCAGGTCTGGCACCTGCTGCTCATGCTGGGTGTGGGTTTGGAGGGCTGATCTCTGTCTCCTGAGAAGCAGGTTCTTCATTCTTCAGTATTGCACTATTAGGGTTTGCTATAGCTGGGGGACTCTTAAACCATATCCAGACAGGAAATAGGGCTAATAGGGTGGTTTTTTTCTCTTCATATTAATAGGACTTGATTTCCAGTGTTTTGCCATCTCATGTGGGTTGTTGGACAGACACCACAGAGGGGAAGCAGCAGTTCATTCTGTGTAATTAGATGCCAGACATTGCACCCTCTGAGGAGGAGGGAACAGTGATGGTTTCAGGCTGTCCAGGAGGAAGAGGAGAGAAATGCTGTGAAACAAGCCATGTCTGGAGTGCTCTGAGATACAAAATAATTCACTTAGAAGTTGAGAGCTGTGTGAGATTTGCAGTGCTGGCTGTTGCACATTCAGACTCTATCTGAGCGGTGGCTGTGTGATGATGAACTGCTGAGATGTTTTGACAGATGCCAGTTAGAAGGATGTTTTTGACAGATTTTTGGTAATGATTAATGTCACTCTAAGCAGTTGTTTGTGTTTCTGCATGTTTGTTTTCATTCATCTCCTATTTGTTTCCCTTTCACAGCAGTGCCCAGTTTACCATAATGAGATTGAGGAAGCTGAAATCAGTCGCAATTAGTGAGACTACTGTAAATATTTTCACTGACAGAACTGTCTTTATTCAATTAAGATCTCAAAGTATTTGAATGTTGTTATATGATAAAGTTAGAAGATCCAGTAATTCAAATAAAGTGATACTAGGAGGGCAGTTTATTCTGAGATAATCCTGTCTTTAGTTTACCTAAAGAAATTGTGCAAGATGCAAGAACCCCAGTAAAAGGCAGAGGAGGTGAGAAGTGTGAGAGGAACTGGAAGAGGCAAAAGTTCCTGCAGACAAATTATTACTTTTTTTAACAAAGTTGTCTGGCCTGTCTGGAAGTGCACAAGGCATTGTTGCCTGCAGTTGATAAACTGAGTAATGATCTGAGTTGCCAGTGTCTGGAGAGTGTGAAGCAGCCATCACTGACAAGCCCCTCTGCCCTGGTAGAGGAGAGGACCCATAAGTATCCAAGACATCTGGCCTAGGAAGAGCCTTCAACAGCTTGTTTGCAGTGACCGCTCTGCAGCTGTTAAGGAGTAAAAAAAATAAGTGGAAAAAACAGTGTTAAGTATTGGGGCAGTTAAGGTTTTCCTAGAGTTGTGGGAATCTCTCACTTCTGAAAGTTATGTTTTTAGCATGGCTCTGGCTTTCAGCTGCTGCTGAGTTTTCTTCCTAATACCAAAGACCCGGCATGTCAACCTGCCTGAAGAGTTAGACATGCAAGAGCAGAGGTTTCCAAACTTGTCCCAGTTTGCTGGTGTTGAGAGGGTTTGTCTGCTACATTTCTATTCCTGTTTTGGGGTTTTTTGTAGATTACAATGCACCTTCTGCTTGTCAGGCCACTAAACAAAATTAAAAATAAAAAAAAACCAGACAAACCAAAAAACAACCTGATTTCTCTAGGAAAATTCTTGATTAGTAGCTTGGCAATAGCTACAAACCAAAAGCATAAAATTAACCAGATGCAAACTTCTGAATATACCTGGCATTGATGTCTCCATTTCATCAGCTGCTAGAAGATTTTGGAGGCTTGTCTTGACTGTGGAAGCCAAGTGTCAACTCTACAGTACCCTGACTCCGTAATGCTGCTTTTCACAGCTGTCCTAGGGAGGAAGGTGCTTGCTCCGTGTCTCCACCTTCCAGGGTTTGCTCCATGCCACTGCCTTGGGCTGGTTTCTGTCCCATGCAAGATACTTGCTTCCCTCCCTCTCCCCTTGAGTTTGTCCTCAGACCACTCCTCTTGGCTCCTTCTGCCTTTTCAGGTGGATGGAGCACACAGATTGCGTGGGACGTGGCCCTCCTTTACCCCTCTTGGGCTACATTTCTGTTTACTTTTTTAACAAATAAAATAGTAACCTTTGTTGCTCACAGCACTTTTAAGTCTTCTACAACACGTCATAAATCCTGTATCAGGAAGCATTTATGGTATGTGTATGTTCTAGTCGTAGTGCTTCCTAGCTGAGCTTAGCTGCCTGTAGGCTCCCCAAAGCACAGTGGTGGTACAGATGGGAACCTGAGGCAGGTCTGTCTTCTCAACTTTTGGGGGGAGTTTTGGATCTCCAGCTATCCCATTTTGAAACGGCTGGTTCTAGATGGCACGTGCCTACTCAAACCTTAAGCTGAAAACAAGGTAAGAGGGCCTAAAAAAGTAGAAAGTCACTTCCAGTCTTGAACTCACTAGAACTTGAAGATAGCAGGACTAAGTGTATTAGAAGGTGGTGTAACCAAATTGTGGGTATGTGGCTTTCATGTTTAAATGTGAGTACAGCCATTTCGGAGGAGAGTGGTGGTGAAAAGAGCCGGGAGGGGATTAAGTTGTGAGATGCAGAGTTATGTTTTGTGTTTGTTCATTGTGTGCGTTCTGTATTTCTACCTTTGTATCTAAAACCCTGACTTTATGTGAGGTTTGATAGATTTTTCACTTTACAAATTCTCTAGTTTTAGGAAGCAAGGAGGAATGGGATGGGAAGGCAGACTGGGAGGCACTAGATAAGACTGAGAGAGCATGTGCTGGTGGACCAGAGGGTTCTGGCTTTCTGGGGTGTTTTAAGGGAGCACGAGGGCTAGTGGGGGAGTACTTCGGTGATTTGTAGCCAGCCAGTGCAAAGCTTTGCATCCCAGGCCCCGAACTCTCTCAGTTCCCTCTGACAGGTACAAACTGGTGGGCTTCCAGTAAGGATCGCTCAGGAAAAGACCCCACAGTTCACATCACCCCTGGAGCATGGCAGCCACCTTTACTCTGCTGAAATGAATGAGCTAATCTGTTTTCCAGCAGACTAATTGCTCGTGGTTTATTATAGAGGCTATTTGGTACCCTGTTCTGAAGACTGTTTGTTCCGGACAGCATGTTTTAGAATATGTTTGTATGTGCTGGCAAATTTTTCAGGGTTTTTTTTTTTTTTTTTTTTTGGGTTTTTTTTTTTAAAGGTCACCTTGGGTTTAGGAAAGTTTAAAGAGCTGCAACAGCTAAATAGATACAAGAAATTCAAACAAATCCTGAAGGTGGTTAGACTGTGGAATTCTTTTCAGCTTTTCAATCTGAACTTCCTTAAATTTGCCAGATTACTGAACTGACTCATTTACATCTGTATTCCAAGGCCTTCCTGTCTTTATTGCCTCTAGCTGCCTTAGAACTTCCCAGGTTTTCTTAATTTACAGTATTTCATTAAAATTATCCTTGTAGTATTGCCTTGGTTTCTTCGTACTATTTGACCTAAACCTGTTTCTCAAATTCTGGAGCTAAAATAACTACCGCTGTTGTGTAGTTCCCTCTGCTTGTGAGATTTGTGTTGCCTTTCCCTTATCTGCCTAAATGCATGACAGATATTTTTGCAAGGGCTGGTCAGTGGTTTTATGCTGCATAGCACAATAGGACCTCAGCTTTTGGTCCTCAGGCTCCGCCGTGATTAACTAATGTTGTGAGTAACGTTCTTGGAGGCCACTGGATTATTCTGCTGGCAAAAGATGATTCTGCCTTTTCTGTGCTGAGTCTTTCTGCCTGTTCTGCAGTTCTGCACACTCTCCTCCCTGGGTAGCCGGGGGGTCATGGGCCACTGCCTTATCTATCCTGTTCCTTCCATGGTAAAATCCTCTATTTGTCCTGTAGACCACCATGTCTCCCACTAAGCTGTGATAAGATAGTGTGATACTACAAGTGTGAAAACACATGTCAGCTCATTCTGGTGAACCACTGTTCGTGATTTCTATTACTCCCTGCCTCTGAACCTGTAGGAACTGTTTGGCAGCTGGATGATAACGATCTTACTTTAACATTTGATGTGGTGCCATGTTTTTTGTGTTTGGAATGTACATTGGAAACAGCAGAAATGAGTTTTGGCTGGAACTTCAGTGCAATCTTGCAGGCAGTAAATAACAAAGACTTTAACAGGAAAAGAGAACCCAAACACTTCGTGTTCTGGGTTGGCTTGTGTGAATCAGCAAGCCCTGCATGTGTTGCTAAATAACAAGACCCAACTGCTAAATGTAACCCAAATAGTATACCCATGTAGAGGCATAACCCATGGGATTCTGCTCCAAAACTGATCTACAAAAAACATCAAACTGCCTCCTCTTCCCATAGCTGAGCCCTGAGCTGGGGCTTTCTCTTTTTAGTAGTATTACAGTAATGTGCTACTTTCTCCTCTTGTTTATGCTTGTATTGCTTCTTTTAGTCTGTTGTAAAACTGCTGCTAACTTCATCCTCCTCATTTGTCATACTTTCAGTGACAAGTTCTGCCTCCTTTTGCTAACTCCCTCTTTCCCACTCTATTAAATTCAGGCTTACTGGCCTCTGCAGGACTCTGTGGACAGTTACTGCCAGCCACTTAACTGTGGGCTGATTTAAACATAAAATCTTTTTATCTTTCCAAGCAAATCTGGGAACACTGACAGCTCATACAAGCTATTTGCAAGTCTATAGTGGATTTAATTGCAAAAATAAATTATTAAATGATACTTTCCTGTAAGATACTTAGAATTATTTAGACTTTGGATCTGGTACCTGAGCCTAGGGAGAAAACCAAGATGAAGCAGAAAAGAGCTCATATGTCTGGCAGAAGGAAAGGAAACTATTTGAATTGCTTACTCCTTGTCCGCCAGATGTTGCCACAAACTACTCGGCGAGTGTCAATGTGGTAAGTCTGAGTGGCATGTTATGTAGTGCATACACTAGGTGTAAAATGGTGTAGATGAACCTGTCTTTGGAAGGAGGAGCTTACCTGTGGCTCTTGAGCCAGAGCCTATGGGTCTCGTGGGTAGCTTTATTCTCTCTGAGATGGCCCTACTGCTTTTGGGACCACGCTCTTACCTGAGCGTCGTGTGCTGCTGTGCATGCATGGCAGGTTGGCTCAGCAGTAGCTTGAGGTCATGGCACAATGTTGTGTTATGCAGTGTGGATGTGCTGTAAGGTCTCTGACTGCAAGGGTGGGTTACAGCATCCATCGTTTTATTAATTGGAGGAAGGTGGAGTCAATCTAATGCATTGTGACTATCGTGAAGGACAACTCTATGCATTGCAGAAGAGTAAAACCACATTTTATTAATAAATGACAGAAATGCACGATGATGGAAATCACTGTAAAGTGACTGTATTACTAACGTAATGGAGGCTATGAACGTTAAAGATCAGTCTCGTGGGAGATTTCTGAATGTCAAATCCTTTTGCTGCCTTTGCTGTTTCTTCTTAGAATTTTCATTTACAGATGCTCTGAATTATGTTGATGAGGAGGGAAGAGAGGGTCTGTCTTTGTTGTTGTTCAGTGTGCAGACAACTGGCAAAGCATTTTGGCCACAGGGATAACGAAGAGACTTTCTTCTCGCCTGTGTTGGTTAACCATAGTGTTTTAGTCCTCTAGTTTGGAACTGGGTGGGAAATTAAAAGTAATAATGGGAATTCTTATAAGGTGCTAATTTAGTGTGGTTTGTCAGTGTTCTCTGCAGCGCTTGTTTGTAGCATCTGAGCTTAGTTGATGCAACTCTGAATTTACTGTCTTTGTTTGCCTACAGTTGAGAGTGTATAAAAAAAAAAGAAAAACAAGCAAAAAAAAAAAGCCCAGTAGTTATGCCTGTAGCTTGGTATCTGGAAGACTGAAGGAGAAGCTAGAATAATCCAATTACAAGCATAAGAGCTCTGCCTGCTGGGACCCATGCCACAGAAAAGTATAGATTTCTTTCTAAAGAAGCACATCTTCTGCAAGTGCTGTAAAAAGTAGTTACAGATGGAAGGAAACCAGTGGAGGAACCAGAGCAATATTCAAAGTGCGTGTGTCATGTTCTTGCAAGCACTAGGAATTATGTATGTAAATAAGCATTAGCACAGCTATGTGGAAGCAGTCCGTATATTTCATGGCAGACATTTAATAGTCCATTAGTACTTCTGGTGACATTTCCACAATGCCTCAGGTGCTTGTTAAAAGCTCATCCATTATGGATTATGCTTCATAAGGGGGGCGTTTGTGGGCATGGATCCCCCACTGCAATGTAATATTAATATTAGTTTTTAAAATTTATTTTAAAAGAGAGAGAAGAATGGGCCAAATGAAGCCTTATAGCAATAATTCTTTGCTCTGTGTGTGATGCTTTATATTGCAGTGGCATAAATGTGCTAAGAAAAAATGCGTAGAAAGTATTTTCACGAGCTGGCTCTGGTTTCTCTTGTGATCAGTTTCAAATCTTTGACTTTAAACCAACATTTCTGAAGTTTAGTCTATATCCATGATTTATGTACCTTAAAGTCTGATTTTTTTTTAGCTATATGAGCTACAGAGCTGTGAGAGCTCGAATGCATTCAATACCTCTGAAATTTGGCCGAAGCTTTTTAGACTTACTTTACTTAAATTGATGTAGAAAACTGAACTCTGGGTGTCTTACCTTGAAAGTGTTGACCTCAATCACTGAAAGTTACTAAAGCACAAAATTTCACACAGAGGTGGAAAGGCATCCTTCATGCGGCCCATCCCTTCAAATGATGTAATGGGGTAATGGTTGAACTGTTCGGATAAAACTCATCAAAATAACTTCTGAGTCAGTCTTGTCGTAGGACTATTCAAGAGAAAATAGATGGCTTAGGAATTAATTGTAACAGGCTTGGTGCCTACTTCACAAGCAGGCAGAGGATTAACTTCGGCTTTTCTTTCTCTTTCATTTGGATAAGAAAGGTAATGAAGTAAGGGCTAAGCAGACTCAGGTGCTTCCAGACGAAGCTCTAGGATGGCTGCTGGTCAGGGATGAATCTCCAGATGAAGGGTAGTTCCGTGCCCTGCGAATTATAGAAGCAGCAGCGGTTTGTGGGTTTGACAGCCTTTGCTAAATCACTGAAATGTGTTTGTGTAGTCGGGAAACTTAGCTTCATCAGAAGGATTCTGCCTGGGATTGTTACAGTCCTAAGTGAGCTACACACTTTTTGGATGTCCGCAGGCTCTTTCATGCCTGGGAGGCTCTGACCTCCAAGACCTTTTTGGACTCAGGTTTTGATAGTACTTCTGGAGAACAAAACCTGCCATCTAGCTGCCAGTGTAACCCAAGTGCTGACTGCTATTTCTTTTTTTCCAGTCTCTTGCTTAATACCTTTGTGAGATCATGTGGCTTGATGCTGAAATGATGTAGAAATGAAACCTCAGATCAAATAAACTGAAGTCCTGACTGCTCCCATGGTGTGTTTGGATTCAGGAAATGTCCTGCTTTGTGCTGGCTGAGATGGTTCTTGGGTACAAATTATGAAATGAGATCACGTGTCTGAGCTGCATCATTTACAAATTTCTGACCTCTCTGCTAATCGCTCCATGTTTCAGAAGGTTATTGGGAGCTATGACTGATAGAGAAATCGACAGATTGTTGCATTATTAATTTGACTTGAGGACAAAAGTGAAGCAGCTTCCCTATTTACACTTAGTTGTGTAAGTTTCTGGTTATATTAGTTTATAAGTTGCACAGTTTCTGTAGTTTGTCAGAGGACTATGCTGAAAAGTAGCTTAAAAAATCATCAAAACGTCAGAGAGGAGTAGTTGTCACTTTTACTATCCATTTCCTTTACAATACAACTTAACATTTTGCAGTAATCCATAATGTGCACACTTGCCGGACGTGCTGGGCTTTCTTGTTCTTTTAATCTCTGCTCTGTCACTGTCCTTTCGTCCTTGCCTGCAGCAGCACTGCTGGCTGTATGATAGTCCTGAGTCTCCCGACACAGTTCCCCACTGTGTCACAGAGCTCTGATGTTAACTTATTAATCAGTCCTACTGCTTCACTTAAACTGCAGAGGTGTTAAATGGTGTGGATAGACACTGGGCATTCAGGAGACTTTTGACTAAACTGTAAATATTGAGACTCACACTTCCCCATTTTGGTTAATTAATTTCTCTTCTTCAGCATCAACTGAAAGGAGTAGTTCATTGCTTTCTTTATATCTGTTCTGCAGGGGTCATCAGATTTGCATGGGCACTCTCAGTTTGGAGTAGGAGTCTAGGGATTTACACTTGAACATGTTCCTCGATTGGTCAAATTTTCCTTGTGTATTTTATGCCAGGTAAATGTACCCATTTGCACGGGATGACATTAAAGCTACAGATTTCCAGGTTTGTTGAATGGCAAATTTAAGCTGTGATTTCCAGAGGATGAGATCCTGCAGTCATGCATTAATCCAGTTTTCACAAGCTCTCTCTGACTAAGCATTGGATCAGCAGAATGGCTACTGGTATTGAGCAAATTAAATGCCCTTTTTTCCATTTTGTAATCTTAGCACTTGATTAGGCTGATTGAGATCAGCAAGAGTTACATCATTTGTATAAAATGGAGTTTTAGCAGACCCTTGTTTCTGAGATTTGACCTGCATAGGAATTGAGCTTACGCAACTTCAGTGTTCCTTGCTTCGTGGTGAGAAGGGTCATGGAATCACGAACCAGGTGGGGTGGGCAGGGACCTCCGGAGCTGGTCTAGTCCAACCCCCCTGCTCAAAGCAGGGTCACCTTGGGGACTCTGCAACCTGTTCCCATGCTTGACCACCTTTGCAATAAAAGTTGTTTTTATTTTGAATGGAATTTTTTGTGTTTCAGTTTTTCCTCTTGCCTGGTACTTTGGGCACCACTGAAAAGAAGTCTTTCTGCCCAGACTGCCCCCATCAGGTATTTTTGCACACTGGTAGGAGCCGCCTGAGTCTTCTCTGCTCAAGGCTAAACAATCCCAGCAATCAGTTTCCCCTCATATGGCAGATGTTCCAGTCCCTTAACCTTCTTGGCTCATTGGACTTACTCCAACATGTCCATCTCTCTCTTGCGGTGGGGAGCCCAGGATGGGACCCAGCCCTCCAGCAGCGCCTCCCCAGTGCTGAGCATCGGTGCAGGCTCCCCTCCCTCGCCGTGCTGGCAGCCCTCTGCCCAGTGCAGCCCGGGATGCTGTTGGCCACCTTTGCTGCGAGGGAGCAATGATGGCTCGTGTTGAACTTGTCCACCAGGACCCTCATCTTTGCTTGTCTTAGTCTCTGCTCCTTCTCAGAGATACCTTGAATAAAGGTCTCATTCATCCTTGGGTTATCTTTCTTCCTTTGGTTACATCCTTGCTAATAAGGATTAAAAAAATCCCCACTGATCAAGAGTTAGAGTACCATGGGAGCTATCAGTAAAACTAGTTGGAGGGCTTATTCTTCTTCATGCTCCTGCCTATAGTAGCAGCAAGTATTTTTTGAAAGTTAAATAGAGACATCTTGTACAGACAGGAAGGAGGCGGAGGGTAGACTGTAACTGATTCAAGCCTTAGCTCTCCTCAGTGGTGTGAGTTTGTAAATCTGCCCTCCTACCTTTTTGCTTTCCAGCCCCATATGCTTGGGAACCAGCTTCAGAACAGTAAAATCTCTCTGAAGCAGTGTCTCCGGTCCCTCTCGCAGCTAAACTAATGAGTGCTAAATCACCTGTGCTGGACTCTGTACATCTAGGAATTTTGAAGAGGCTTAAGAATGTAATGACTGAGCTGCTAACCAAAATGTGGAATCTCTCATTAAAATCAGACTTTCGGCTGTAGGAACGGAAGGAGCAAATGTATTACCTAAACTTGTAAAGGGACTTGAGAAACCACAACATAATAAACTTGCTTACCAGGAAAACTCTTTAAAAGGAATGTTAAAAATAGACTTGTAAACGTTTAGATGACCATGGTGTGACACAGACCAGCACAACTCCTATAACTGAAAATCATGCAATGTGAACGTATTTGAAGTTTTACTGCATACATAGTGGCACAAATCTCACAATTCATTGCCCATTTTCTCATTTTTTTTCTGTGACCCATTGCATGACTTATGACAACTCATTTGCTTTCCTTATATTACCTTATATCAGTTTCTTTTCCTCCACTGACAAGTGTTTTGTTCTCCTTGTCCTCTTTTTACTGGCTGCTTACTTGTTTGCCTCTCTTGTCTTCCAGCTGACTCAACCCACAGTGTACTCCTGTTCTTACCCTGCCAGAAATCTGGGACCAGTCTGACCTCTCCTGTGTTAAAAATGGATTCTGCCTTCCTTTGGTTTTGTACTCCTTATGGTGAAATGGTTCTGACTACCTGCTGTGGCCACAGAGATAAATGCCTTGTTGTTTGTGACCTGCCCTTGAGTCCTTTTCAGTTATTTGTTGCCCATAGTCTCACTGCTCCCCATTCCAAATGAGAGAGAATGGCGATACTCAGCACAACATTTTTGCCTTCTCGTTCCCCAACTTGCTTTCTTTTCCTTTTCCTCAATTTTTTTCTCATTCCTTGACAGGTCTTTTCCAGAAATTTCTGCTCTTCTGCTTGCTTGCCTCTTCCCTTACAATACTTCAGGATCTGAAGTTTACCTCTCCACCTCAGAGAATACTTGTCTGTTATCCTATTGCCCTGGTGGTTGCCCTCCTCTCTTCATCTCTGTGCTCAGGGATAATACTTCATTCATGTCCTCAAGCTCCTCTTCTCCAGTTCCATCCTAGGGTGCTTCCAGTACTGCTTACACCTTTCGAAGGCCCCTGGAAACTTCTAGACAGAGGTTCTGGTGGCTTCTTTGTAGGCAGAGTCTTTGACTTCTTCGCTGCTAAGCTGCAAAGACTGATCTCAGATGGGTTCCAAGCTGAATTTAGAGGTGCAACTCCGAAATATGGTTTTAAAAAGAGAATTCTGTAGTCCTAGTCACCAGATATCCTGTCCCGTGGTCCGTATAATACTGCATTTACCATTTCCTTGTTGCGTCTTCTTAGTTCTTCAGATCACAAACCAGTGTCCAGCCTCACTTGTCACTGTACCATACTCTGGCAGCTCTGTCTTCTGCCCTGTTGTATACCATGACCTGCACAGACCAGCATCCTTATCCCATACCTCTAAACACCATAAGCATGTTTTCCCCACTGCCCTTTTCCAGTACCTTCCACTTTTCCCAGCTGTGGCGCTCATTCCCTGTGTCCTAAGCTTCTCTTGCCTTTTCCATACCTGGAAGAGCAAATTCTGGCACGACATTCAGTGCCACTCGGGTGCGGTACAGCAGGAGCTGCCTTGATGCAGTAGTGGTTTGGTGAATATCAGCAGATCCCCAGGAATTGTGGTGTGTAGGCAGTGTTTCAGGCAGCTGCTGGAGATGAGCTGATGTGATGTGACTTTACAGGAGGGGGTGGAAGAAGCAGCGTGACAAGTGATTGCTTAAAACTGGTTGCCTTTTAGGTTGTTCCAGCCAACAGCCTTTACCACAGTCAAGCTGGTTCTTCTCAAAATGTTGTTTTTCCCTTACTTATTTGTCCCCTCTCGTTCCCTCGCTGGAGCACTCCTCCACAGGTCCTTCAGAAACTCTCTCACACCCAGCTCTACCAAGCGTCCTCTAGAAGGAGGCCCATGGAGCTCAGACCTTGGTCCTCTGCTCTTCCGCTTTAACTCCTTGCTAAGAAGAGGCAGTGGTAGAGAAGACCTGCATGTCTGCACACCTCCTTCAGACCTGCTTTCCAATCTAGTCCAAAATAAACTCGTAGCCTGTCTCTCTAGGAAAGATGCGTTCTGTATCAGTGAAAATGTGATATGTTTATTTGCAGAGAGAATGCCATAGGTGTGGGCAATTTAGTGAATGGCAGAAAAGTAGTAAATTGCATTAATATTAACCCTTCTTGGCTCTCAATTAAATGGAGACAGACCATGTTTCAAACTGGTTTAAGCTTGTAGACTTTACGGAGACAGGATCTGAATAAGAGATGCGTCATCATGTACTAATACAAGTAATAAAACAGCTACAGTAACAGTAGATTTTTTTAAAAAAGTAAGAATACGAATTCTTGCTCTGTAAGGCATTGATTCTGAAGCTGATCAGAGGTGGGTAGAAACTGTATTTCTGGTCAGTTTATTCCACTGGCTGAGTACAAAGTTATTTTTCTTTTGTGGGAATATGTGGCGGCTGTTTGTTTTAGGTGGGATTGCTTATCTGATTCAGTGTAGCCTTGATGCTTGAAGTAATACATGTCCTACTGTCATGTGATTGAGTAAAAACATGTGCAGCTGCACGCACCTTATTCATAGTATTTTTCCAAACGCACTAGCTAATCTAATCTTGCTTAATTGGTTGAGTGATTTCAGTGTCTACCAGAGGTAATTCGTCAACGCTTCCCACACAAGACTGGATCTTAAGTCACTATTGCTGGATGCAAGCGTACATACTGCTGTGCTTCCTGCAGGTTAGTAGAGGTGACGTGTGAACGTCCAAGGCAAAGGTGTAGGGAAGGTGGCATGGGAGAGTGTCTCTGTGGTCACCTACTTTCGTGCTGTCATGTCGAGACTCTGAAATTGCGCAGTTGGCCAGGGTTGCAGTAGCACTTCTCTTCTTCCTGTGCCTGACTTGTTCGCATGCCAACTCTTTGACAGCTGCAGGACATTACTACAGAGGCAGTTATCCTGTGTCTGAGCTTTATTCCCACGCTAGCTAGTGGGTAAAGAGGAGTAATGTGGCTGTTTGTCATTTATGTCTGGACAGACCTCATCTCCTTATGAAATACATCTTTTTGAAAGCTAGTGTTTGACTCCTTGTGCGCAGCTGCTGGAGAACATTGGCCGGCTCAAAAGAGCAGGAGAATAATCTCCTTGAAGCGGTTGATAGCTGCCATAATTACTGCTTCTTGTGCAGTGCAGTCTGTGGAAGTAGTGCCTTCATGTTCCTCACCAGCTGGAAGCCCAGACCACTTCCCGAGCGTGCCATGGTTTCTGTGCACTGTTTCCCAGAAGGCAGATGGGTCTTGTACGTGTATGGCTTTTGAGTCCTTTACAGATACTTCCATTTCTGGTGTTCCCGAACTACGTTGTGCAGAGAGAGATTTTCAGTTGTATGCAACAAATCTGAAACTTCCCAGCCATCTACAACTACCAGACATCTCTGGGAAAGCTGTCCTGTGTGAACACAGGAGGAGGCTGGGCTCCCTGTGCGGTGGGAGAGGGACTACTGCCTGCAGTACTCCCTGATCTTAAAAGTTACAAAGTGGTCTGCCAGGCCAAAAAGGGGTAGTTACTCATCCAGTAGGTGAGAGCAAGTGGCTTGAGGTAGGCACCAGGAAACCCAGTGGAGAGCTTTGGGAGATACAGTCTGAGCAACACAAGAAATGGATTTAAAGTCTTCTACTGCACAGAGGTAGCGTGCTTCCCAGATGAGAGCTGTATGAGACGAAACTTCAAGCTTGGTAGCATCAAATCCCAAAAGCAGAAGGAGACCTTGAGGGCAAAGGGCAATTGAGAAGTAGGAGGCAATGTGATTGCTGAGGCTGGACGTGTAACAAACAGGATAAAAACATATGTCCCTGTTAACGTCTGAGGGGAAGGAAGCAAGAGAGCAGAGGGAGATCTGATCTTCTGTGGTGGGTCTTCTGGCTGAGCTGCGCTGAACTCTCCCTTGGCTTTTACTACAGGGAAGAAAGGTAGAAAAAACACTGATACAGTCTTTCTGCATAATGTGTTTCTACTTCCAGGTATCAGAACAAAAAAGATTCAGTTCTTTGTGCATCAGGTCCTATATACCTGGGTAGCTCCTTGCCAAAGCGTGTGACGGCTGCAAAATATCTGTACAAATTCCAGGGGAGTCTGGACAAACATTTGGAGGCGAGATCCATTGCTGGGAGGGAAAGGGGGGTTTCTG
The DNA here is from genome assembly GCF_963210335.1 of Falco punctatus. Classification (NCBI taxonomy): domain Eukaryota; kingdom Metazoa; phylum Chordata; class Aves; order Falconiformes; family Falconidae; genus Falco; species Falco punctatus. The sequence goes on along the minus strand of NC_137591.1, from coordinate 12,477,748 downwards.
ATTAGACAAACCACATCAAGCTCAGGAAATCCACAGCTGAGAATGTTTGAAAGCTGTGTGAATGTTAGGGAGGAAATATTTTATCTCTTTGCCCTGTTCTTGCTTCACCTTAGACATCCATTTATTGCCATTTTTGGAAAAGAGATTTTGAACTCTGATCTGACCCAGCACAGTCTCACTCGCATCCTTAGGTAGGATTTTCCTTACTGCTGGGCAGGCAAGGTGATGAACTCTTAAAAAAATAATCCCAAGCTAAAAATCAAGCAACACTTCTCTCCCTGCCCCCCTGCTTCAGAAACAACCGGTTCTGATGCAGTAACTGTATTTACCAAGATAGAGCGCATCTCTAATCCCCATACCTCTGTTCTGGGGTCAGCGTTGGTGGTTAGCGCTTGCCCAGCTCCGTGCCTCAGGATCACTGCCCTCAGAGCCCAGGCTGTTCACGTGTGTTTCAAGAAATGCCCCTGATAGCTTTCCGTGGGTGATAACAGTAAGCAAAGGAGGCAAAGTTTGTTCAGATTTGTGCTTTGCAACCTTATGCACACTCTCGGTATGAAAAGAAGTAAGAAGCCACGGAACAAAAGCTCACACTGTTACAGATTCTCCAAAGCTGTGCTGGCTACAGGCAGGTTTAGAAGCAATTTGTTGATACTGCTGCATGTCAGCCAGTTCTTACTTCTACTAGAGCTGCCCTTGTGTTTTAACTCCTAATTCCTATTCTGGTTGTAGGAGATACTAATCCCTATAACTAGGCATGCCATTTTTCAAAGGTTAGCTGATAAAACTTGACAGGAGGGGAGGGGACCTGTTTGGTTGCCTCTAAAGCTTGGTATCACCAGAGGGGCTGTCGATTTGATTCATTTCATGATTGGCCAGGATACTAAAATGGAAACCATTGCCGCAGGGCATGTATCAGGCTGTTATGGTGGAAAAATGTGTACTGGGGAATATTCAGAAGTAATTACTGGAAGATAAGTATGGTTACATGGGTGACCTGATTTTTTCAGAAGACGGGTTACTATGCAGTTTCTGTTAAATTCAACAAAGTGCCGATTGTCTCTGAAAACCTTTTCTTCAGTCATTTGTAGGTTGAACTTTAGATGGTGATGTTTATACAGCATTGACATGAGAATCTGCAGGTTTTATAATTGTGTTGCTTGTGAACTTCACTGCCAAGTACACTTAGTCTGCAGCTCAGGAAAAGCAAAGTGTCCAACAGAACGGTACGGTTCAGGAGGGCTGAGCAGGAGCATTACAGAGGCAGAGAGAGTAATGTGGGATGATATTGTACTGTTTCCTCGCTCCGTGGTTGTCTGTTTGGGGTCTGTTTGAACACTTGTCCAAAGAGCACCCATAAATACATGTGGGAAGTTCGCCTTTCGGCCAACAGCATTGCTCTTTGCTGGTTAATGAAAATCTGCTGCTTCTCTGTCATTGAGATCAAGGGATACTTAGCTAAAGTAGTTCTTCAACTTTTCTCTTTAGACAGGGAAATGTAAGAGTATCCTGAATTAGATGGGGTTGTGGGCTTTAACTTTTTAAACTGCTCTAAGGTGATACGTGGAAATTGTTTTTAGAAAAAATAACTACTTGGGAAAAATTTGGAAGCGCAGTCAATGTTTTCTGGGCTCTTTTTTTTTTTTTTTTTTTTTTACAGCTTTGAATAATAATTTTTTTTAAGGAACATTATTTGGTAGCTTGAACCATAACTTTCTTGTTTTTTCTTGTTATTCTGTTCAACTTCAGTAAGTTCAAAGAACTGACTACGCATTTGCTGATTTATTGGACGGTAGAAGTACTTAAGATGATAAGATAGTAGAAATAGCTAGTCATTAAGATTAGTCATTATTTATTAATTTTCTTTTGCCAGTGCATTCCAAAGCTTTCACTCTTTCGGCTGTGAGCTTTCATCGCTTTTTCCAGTTTTTCTTACCGAGGTGATTGTTTTGTTTAAGATTGAACGAGAACAAAATGACTGCAATTTGTCACTGTAACCAAGAGATTTCTTGCACTGTCACACCAAGTATGTCTACAGCAAAAATTTTAATACCTTCATGGAATTAGTTTTAAAACTTTCAAGAAGTGGAATGAAAACAGGAACAACTTCTCTGTGACAGGTGTAAATTGTAAGTAATTGTGGAGCGCTTGAATACTGTAATGGTTGTGTGGGCCATCTAAGTGGTTAGACAAACATAGGTGGGCAAACAAAAGAATGAGAGAATAAACCAAAACCGGATGAAGCTAAGAAAATACAGTGAATAGACTGAATTCCTGGCTGAGGTGGAGAGTAAGTTACTTCTTTTGTGGCTCCCTGATGGAACTGTGGAGATGCTGGGTTACAGGGTCACTCTGTACTTTGTTCCACCCACTCACTTCACTAAGGGTATGGAAAAACTCCCGGGTGTGGCAGGATTTCTGTGTCAACTAGCAGTGCTACACACTGAAACTACTTAATACTGGGTTGCCTGAGGGGGTCACTGGGAGAATATCAATGGTAGGAGTGAACTTACTGATGCTTTCTATAAAGGCTGAATGCAGTTCACGCAATTAAATGTTGCTGCTGGGACAAAAGTAGTGGATCAGCAATGTTCGCGGCTCTTTGTAATATTCAGGAGCAAATACAAATGCTGATGGTGAATGTGCCTGCAGCATTTCTTTGGTTTGGAACTTGGGATCACTCAGACTGCACTGTGTCCGTGTGCTATGGCTCCCCTTGATAACAGCCAAAAGACCCGTAATTTTAACTTTCACTGTTACATTTTGTTTTCTTTCCCACAGCTATAGGAAAAGCACTTTCTTTATCAAGGGTACGGAAAGAGAAGGCGTATTTCTGGGGTTTTTTTTTTTATCCCCTCATCTTCACCATAACCATTTCCTTTAGTAGCTAATAATACTTAGTATTTATTTCAGTGACTTACATAAATCTCAAATGCATAAACCAGCAGCATCCTTTTTTTCTACTGGCTTTTCTTGTGGGAACTTGTTGAAATTAACCATCTCATTGAAAAAGCTCCATTCCTGGAACTGGGAAGACTGTTGTACAGTTCTTCAGGTGATGTGATAATAATTGGGAAGGTCTCTCTGCTTTGATTAGAGAATCAGGGGGGATATAAGTTCCTCCAAAAGGTTTATAGCGTTTTGGAGAGCAGGCTTTTAAGAACGTACCTTGGTCTTCAGGTTTCCATCAAGCCTCAGAGCACAGTCCTGCCAGGGGTGCCATTGTTGCTGCACAGTCTCTTGCCAGATGCAGTTGAACTTTGACTTGTTCACAGTCAAAGTTCTTGGACACAAAGACTTGGACACAGCAGATCATAGGACCCTGGTTGGAGGAGGCCAGTAGGTGTGCTGGCTGGAAGCATGTCTTATTTTTTGCACCTGTTTTGTAGGTAGGACAGGAGAGGTCAGCATGCTTCATGGTTCTTTTCTTTGTCAGAGTAGTCAGGTTGCACCTCCAGTCCCTTCTTCTCTGCCTAATCAAGTCAGACACTTTCTGTGTGGGATGATGAGGAAAGGATATAGCTGTCTAAGCTGTCAACCGTTAGCAGTTTTCTCCACTGCACCCACTTGCTCCTTGAGTCAGTAAATCCTTTTGGTTTTGTCAGGTGGCCTCTTACATGGAAACTTTCTTCAGTGTCCAGTCTCTGTGCCTTATCTCTGGAAGCAGTACCCAGAAAGGTTTTACAAGCTCCATGTCATGTGCTTTTAAAATACTTGTTTATTTTTAAAACCATGGGACCAAAGGAGAGAGGCTTATATTAAACAGTACTGATATTATCTGGAAGATTGTAATGCATGTTGCTTTACAGATCACTCTTAGGCTAAGGGCTGGAATTAATAAGGTGACAGAGGAGATGGAGAATTACATGAAACTGGGCACAGGGTCCATGTCTCCCATATCAAACATTCTTTACAGTTATAGAAGGACCTGCTGGCACTGTCACCGCTGGGGAAAAGACCCCTCTGAAAACACTTCTCCCACCCGGGGTACATGATTTGGCCTTTTTTTGTCTAGATTCCTAGTCAGAGCCTGTGAGATGCAAAAATCCTTGGAGATTTTTGCATCTGGTTAAAGGAAGAAAAAAGCCTCTGTCTGAACCTTAAATAGTAACAACTGGCTGCCCCCAGTTCATCCTGCACTACAGTGTGAAGTCTATTGTGCAGCAGAGTAACAGAAACACATCTGGAATTTTTCCCGTTGGGCTGGATATGGCTCTCATTAATAGCAGCTTTGTAATTTATCGGTAACTGTTTTTCAGTAGGTCATACTATTCTGACAGTAGTGATTTTTTTGGTGTATGTTGTACAAATGCACTTCAGGTGGCTGTACCTGGGAGGTGGCACCTAAGGCACCTATAGCTTTATTATCCTGTTTCACTGAATAGAAGAAAAAAGCTTATTCTCTGGTTGGGTGAATTACACTGCTTTGATTACTAGGCAAACTTGAAAATCTCACAACTGTTTTTTGAACAACTCCCTACAAGAAGGAGCATGCCAAGGTAAATTGTTTAGGCATTAGGGATTTGTGCAATGGAGAACATTTCCACCCTCACTGTCTTTTTTGTTAAGATGTCCATTTTCTGGATGGTGCAAATTATGGCATGGATTCCAACCAAAAAGCCTTGTCCAATTTCATAATGTTCGGAGAGAGCAGCTCTTGCCCAGCATCTCCCATGCTTTCAGTCCCTTCTTGTTTTCGCTGCAGATTTCATTCTTGGTTTTAGTTCGTATCTTCCTGTTTTTTCAACAAAACTAGATTTGTATTGTGATTGCTATGCCAGTTTTTGTCAAACCTAGATTGTGATGACTTTAAAGAACCCAAACAAACTCTAAGAAACATCACAGTGGGCTATCTGTGTGATTGTCTTTGAGCATCAGTTTGTGTAGTGTACAAAGAAGACGAACAACTTCTTGTCTTTGTTTCTTTGCATTTTATGATCTGCCTGTCTTATGTGCTTGTAGGCAACTGTTGGTGCAATAGCTTCTCCAGACTTTTTTCCCCTCCTCAGTTTTACTGTTTTACTTTCATTTCCTGTTTGTGTCTGAAAGCAGGCTTGTCCTTTGCCTGCATTTTCATTGGGGAGGCTTTCTCTGGAACACCTTAAAGTCACTGTAGGGAGTTGCACTGATGAGAATTGCAACCTACAGTCAGGAATAATGAGTCAGAACAGAAAACGCATGCAGTTTGAAAGTAATGGTTTCTTTTTATTTAATTATTTAGTTCTTAGTCTTTGTTAGTTATTGAGGTCTCATTTTCAACTGTAAGGCTAGGAAAATATTTTTTATTTGCTTTGGGTATTTTAACATGAAAGCAGAGTTTATCCCAGTAGTCTGGTATAAGGAACTGCGTCTCATAGAAGTTTTCAGAAGATTGCACTATACGTAAGAAAATCAGAAGAGCTGACAATACCGCTGTAATGCCATGATGTGTACTTCACAGCAGATTAATAATTTCAGTATCATCATAATAGAATTTTTTTGTTGTTTAGGTCCTGCAGTAGCATTGATCATTCTGGAAATATATGAGCCTTGAAAAAGTTAAGGCTGTTTTCTCTCAGAACACCCATCTGTTTCAGTAACAATGTTTGAAACATTGACATTTCTTCTGCCAGCATCCTCACTCCAGTAGGACTTAGCAGGAAAGGTTCCTGACCTGGGTAAGAGCAATATGCCAGAGGTCAAGGCACATCAGCCATTCGGGAACAGAATGAATTATGAAGTCCAGTCCCCTGCCTGTGAGACACCAAATAGTACAACCCTTTTAATGAACTGACCAAGCTTCAGCTCAGGTCATTTGTTTTGCACTTTCCTGTCTTCCTCAGCTTCCATCACAAGGCTGTTTTGGAGCTTACCCACTTTAAACATTAGTGACCTTATTTTCATCTTCAGCTGGCTATATCGTGGTCAGGTCGTGCTCATTTGTCTTTTGTGCCTATTTGTTCATTAATTTCAATAGCTTTTTCCCTTCTGTGTTGTATCCCCTGTGCTGTACATCAACAGAGCAGTCACATCTGTTCTGTGCTTGTGCTTGGCTGTGCTCAACAATATGTGCATTTTTGGTTTTGCTGATGGTGGAAGGCTCTTTTTCATCATTGTCCTGTTCCCTGAATATCTACTGATTTCTTTTCAGCTTTCTTGATATCCATGCACAAAAAATTTTATGTGCTTTTTGTTCTAGATGGAATACTTAATTCTTCCAGGCTCCTTCTGCAACGGCATTATTGCTTGTTACAAAGACCACTAAAAATTTTACTATTCCTTTCAAGGCTTTCAAGTCTGAAAATTGGTTTGATACAATAGGATAATGTCAGGATAGATAGATACATGAAATAACGTGGTAGGAGGGAACAAGATCAGAGGCTTTTGAAACAATTAAGTGCTGTTTGATTTGCTGTACAATAACACTGCCAGCAGCTCAGGATGGTCAAACATGCCAGTGGTGGCAGGAATGAGCAGAGGGTGGGGAGATTTCTGGCAATGGCATGGCTGTGGATCTGTAGTCTTCTGGAATGTATATTAGCTCTTCACCAGGAACAACAGATACTCTGCCTTTTAGGAATGCAATGTTCTACAGCAGCAATTAGCCTGGATGACTGCTCTCCTTTTTCATTGGAAACAGAGATCTCCTTTCTGTCCCAGTGGCATGTAATTGTGCTAAACTTTGGCCAACTGTCATTGTTGCTGGCTGGCATCTTCCATGTGAGCTAACTCTTTCTACTAGGGAGAAGGATTGGACCTTTTTTCCTTACCTCCTCATCTCATTTTTGTATTTGCACAGGAAGATTTGACAACTCTGGCAGTAATTGCAGTCTGCTTTTGCTCACCTTCCTCATGTTTCCAAATACCGTGTATTACTATGTAATCTCATCTATTTGGCTCAGTGTTCCCTCAGAGGCCTTGAACACCCCACCTGGCTTTTGGTAGGAAAAACTAGATGTAATTCAATCTTGCATCTTTGACAATAACACATGAAAAACAAACTATGACATTGAAAGTATGTTAGGAGACTGGTTTTTAAACTAACACCATTCTACACTGTCTAGAAGTCAGCTTTTTCACCCTTGCATAATTGTGTTTTGGTATTAAAGGGTTTGGTGAACAATGACAAATTTTGTGTGTTGTCTTATGTGCTGCACCACGAGGCAGGTCAGAACAAAGTTTCTGCCTCATCTGAATTTTATAGCTTTTTTTTTATTATTATTTTCCCGAAAGGAAGCCAACCTTTAACCGAAGCTTCGTGTTATTTTTGTGTGTGCATGTGTGGTTTTGTCTGAAATGTTTGGAGAACGAGTAGGAAAGTTTGAAGATTTTGTTAGAGCAGGCAAACTGAATTTTTTTTGGTCTTTATTATATTTTATTATATTTATAGTTTATCTCGAAACTTCCCAGTCCCCATAATGATGATTTGCATTATATTGGTAAAAAAAAGCTGTTCGGGACACTTCGGTGGACTTCATGCATGTCAGAACGTAGTCAGTTAGCAGGAGGGACTAGGCTGATATTAAATCAGTCTTTGATTTTGTGCATAAGCCCAAGATATTAATGACTGCAGAAAGGTTAAACTTTACGTGTCTTCCTGTTTATCACAAAGGTACAGAGTACAAACAGAAAGCAGTCTTGGCAGGCAACAGGCTTGCAAAATCCATGTGTTGCTTATCTACAGTTGTGTTTGTACTGAAATTTGATTACCATATATGAAGGTAAATACTTAAGAAGCACAAGAAGTCTGAAGAGTAGCTGTTGATTCCCAACTACAGCTGACTGTAACTTGGGTACTTGGTCACCTCCTAGAAATGTTAGCCCAGTGTGAAAATGGTTTTAAAAGAAATAGACCTGTGCAGAGTTTCAAAAGATCATATCTTTAATTTTCCCTCTTAAAAGTAGGCACATGGCTAACGCACGCTTAATGTCAACCTGTTCTTAAAAATAATACAATAAAATCAGAAACCAATGTAGTTGATGCAAGTTCTGTAACCCATATCCAGGCAATAGATGTCAATGTGTAATAATAATCCCAAGCATAAGAAACCTTCTTCTAATGTTTAATTTCAGTTCCTTTGCATTTTAGCCCCCCTTTTTTTTCTAATAGAATTTACTTCTATTTACCAGGGATTTGGAGATGTTACCTTTTTCTTTTGCAGCAGCCTTGTAATATCTAATGACTTATCATGTCCTCTTTCAATTTCTCTTCTCTAGACTGAACAAATTAATTTCTTTCTAGCTTTCCTCAGAGGTCATGTTTTCTAGACCTCGTATCTTTTCCACAGCTCTCCTACAGCCTTTTTCCAGTCTGTTTGTGTTTTCCACACGAGGCCCGGAACCAGCATGGTCGTTGAGCTGATGTTTTCTGATCCTGAACGAAGTAGAGTACTCCACAGGTTTTACAGATGTTACAGATAGTTAAATTTTTCAGTCATGATAGGATGTTTATCTTTCTGCAGTAATGTGACAGTGTTCTGTGTATGAACCACAGCATGGAGGCCCTTTAAGATATGTTGGAGCAGCTGGTCTGGCTCTAAGTAGAGCAACGAGCAGGCAATGGGAAAACGCCTGCATTGCTGAGTTTAAACACCTACTAGGTGATGGAGAGCAAAGAGGGCAAACAAGAAGGCTGGTGATGCTCCAGGGTACCCCAAAGGTACAGAGCAATCATTCCCAGGGAAGGAGGCTGGGATAACTGCTACACAGCCCGTGGGTGGGTAGCGGGTTTTTTTTGTTCAGTGGATCCCTTCCTTTGTTCACGGAATAAAGCCTGTTCAAAGGCTTTTTTTTTTTTTTTTTTTTTTGAGTGGCTGTGGCATTTATTGCCCCTTCCTGTCGGAAAGAAGGACCGTAGTTTTACACCTCAGGATCCTTCGTGCAGGTCTGCGAGGGAGCAAGTGATTCTATCAGCTTAGAAGCAGACAAAACCCAAATGGCAGGGTTACTGGGAAAGGGCAGAGAACAAAGCCAGAGTGTTGTGCCGCTGCGTAATTCAGAGGCATCTGTACAGGGAACAGCCAAGTAGATGATGACCTTTGAGGTGAAAGGGGTAACTGTAGGTACACTCGGGGTCTGTAGGCATGAATAACTTGGGAGAAGATGGGTAAGGATCAGTGGCTCACTGCCTCTTCCAAAGGAAGAGCTAGGGGGCTCAAATGGCAGTGGCAGGGTGCGCTGACCAACCACTCTTCAATGTTAAGTTATCTTTATCATATTGTCTGATTTTATTTTAGACTCTTCCTGCAGTTTTCTAAGATCAGCCTAATTTTTGACCTGATCTTTACTTTTGAAGATTTTCTTCTTGCAGCCTTCTATTTTTTTGGCTCATTTGTTTGCCGTTTTAGGAAAAGAAGGGTGTTGGTTGTAGGATGGGGTTAATCCTTATTAATGCCATTTCTTAAATTTTTCAGCTGCTTGAGGAATCTTTGAACTGCTGGGATTTTTGACAGAGGATTAATGTCAATAAGAAATGTGAAATCAGGACATCACAAACGTCCTCATTCCCTACGCTGTCACACCATGCTGCTCCCCAGAGAAGGGAGGCAAGGGAGAGAACACACATCTAGGTCTCGCTAGGGAAAAAGGAAAAGGTTAGTTTAGATTTTCTCTCCGTACTTTTACAAATGCCTCTATTAGAGCTCATTATTCAGTGCTAGAGTGCTTCGGTTTGTATTTTGGCCATTTTATGTATAAAATTGGTAGATTTTGTGCCTTCTGTCTAACTGTGGATGTGTTTGAACATAAGCAAACAAAAGACAGTAGTCATCACAGAAAAAATAAGGCATTCTTTTCTGTGTTTAAAAAAAAAAAAAGAAGGTTGTTCACGCCCTTTTACAAACGCAATGTGCAGGTTGTGTCCAACATTAGGTTCTAGCACAGTCTGCTGTTTTTTCTTCAGCTTCCAATTTTCGTTCACTGCTAATTCTCCCTAACTAAAGAAGAAACAAAACAGCAGGGTGGCTTAAGGGGGTGGGGGGAAGGAAGGAAATATCTAAGAAATAAGCCCACGTTGGAGCTTAGTGGCTGCCAACCTGCCTTTCCTTAGTGTGATGATTTCTAGAAATGTGGTGCCATCTACTCTTTTCAGGGACTTGGCCTTGTCTTCCTCCCTCCTCGTTGAACCTAAAGAGTATCGATCGGTTTATTTATTTTACTTTTTCTCAGGTCTTGCTTACTGTTCTACACGTTTATGTATTAATTGTCTTGAAAGCAGCAGGTAGGAGTAGGAAGCAGATTCTAGTCAAGATTAAATGCCTGAAATTGTTCAATAGCTGCCTTGAATAGTGGCAGTGCTAATCTGGGATTTGCAAGACACTTTGGGAAGTTAGTGCTGATGATTTTGAATGCCTCAGCACACATCAAAGAGGAGTAGCTGTGAATGGATCAGTGCATCATGGACAGAATGGAAAAGGTCGGAAAACTTGGCTGGAGAGCTTCTGGCAGGCTAGTTCAGCATCCCAGGTAGAAATGTTTGGGGTCAAAACTCTTCTTACTTGTCAGGGATAAAATAACTGCAAATGTAATTTTTTTGTTGTGTAAGCCAGAAATCCCCTAGTCACAAATATATATCACACTTTCTTCCATATATAGATTCCTGTTTAAGAATAGTTTTCTGGCAGCACACTTCCTTTTGCTGTGTGCAGTGACAAATTGTGTTAGAGGTTTTACTAATGTCTTTGTATAAGGAATGCAAACTTGAGAGCTGGGAGAGATTTCAACTGTACCTCGTAATTATCATATCCAGCATTTGGTCTATTCAGATGTCATTTGCTGTTTTATCAGGGTATGCCATTCAAACTAGAGATTTTAGATGCTTGGCATTCCTCTCCCAAATCATGCAGGCCCTAAGTGTGTGCCACAAACACTGAAATTTCTCATCTTTTCATGGCTGTCATGTGCTATGAGGCTGTATTATGTCTGTTCTGTAATTTAGGATGAGGTGGAGAGGAAGTGCTTAAAGTTTAAATCTGAAAAATTCAGACTCCCATTGCATGCTGTTTGCCCATAGAGCGCAAGCCCATTTCAGTTCTGGAGCTGTGTTTGCTGGTGAAGCTAACCTGCCTTTAGGTAGCCATGACAGATGACTAGGGTAAAATGCAGCGTTCCGTAGGCAAGCGGCTCAGTAGATACAAAATGTAACATCATTCAGAAACATTTACTTTTTCTGTTTGACAAACTCCCACGCATTCCTTGGAATGTATTTTAGGTGCTCTGCAGAGAGCATTCCCATGGCCTGTTTGAGGCATATCCTGATATTTCCTGAAGGGTCCTAGAATACACCAGACGCACTTCAGAGCCGAGACAGAACAGCCGTGCTCCTGGAGAGGTCTGGCAGACAGCGTTTCCCTGTCACTGCTGGACATCGGTTCTGGCCTGCTCTGATTTATTGAGGTGGCAACGTGTTTTTCATAGATCATGAGCTTATAGCATTCATGATTTCTTAATATTTCCAAAATGGAATTAGCTTCAAGATTTATGGGACCTAAATATCCTCTAGTTTGCTCCTTTTTTCCCCATATGAATATAGTATTTCCCTCCAAACCATTCCTCCCTCCTCTTAAATGAAGCCAAAGTATGAATTGAAAGTGTCCCTAGGTCTGTGTACAGTAGTGTTAAATGTTACCAAATAATAGTAGGTGGTCTAAGGCTATTATGTTCTTTGCTAGAAAAATCCCTAATTAACTTGTAGCAAATACAAGAAAAAAAGCCAATGGCCACTTCACACTTCTCTTTGGGCATCACTTTGATCCCCTGGTTGTCACATGCAGAAGGGACACCACAGAGCACCAGATCGCTCCTGCTAGTGCTTCACCTGAGTTTGGGGACTCCCCTTGGGGCCCAGGGAGTCCCAGGAGAGGATCTGACCTTCCTCCTGGTTTTACGGTGCACCTTGGAAAGGGATTGCATGAGGGAGAGACACTCCACACTCCATGTCAGACTACTATAAACTGTCTTTTACTGGTATATGACTTGCAAATAGGCCAGTTAGTTGCATCGATAAATAATACCAACTTCTGAGTTAGGCCCGACCTTACAGCCTGTGCCTTCTTTCTCGTGCAGTGCTCTTGAACAGGCAACTGAACTGGCTAAGTGTTTTATTTACACTGCCCTACTTTGTAGCGTTACTGTAGGGGATCCTTTTGATTCTGGAGAGGAGAACAAAACCTGCTCATATATGCATTTTCTGAAGCATCCAAAATTTTCCTGAAGATTGCATGTCACAGCAGGGACCAGAGTAGCTCGGTGACCTAACAAACCAGCCCAAAGATGCTGGTGACTCCCAGGCAATGCGGTCCTCCTTCACTGCAGCTGCCGCTTAGGGAGAGCACGAACCGTTCTGTGGGACCTGGCTTCTGCTGTTAGTTCAAGTGGTAGCTCTAAAGGGAGAGCTGTGAACATCTGTGCTGTAGCCATTCAGGTTATGAAAGCTCTCGCATTGTATGAAAATCCTGCAAAGATTCCTTCTATTGATTTTGGAAAGAGGTGGAGATAATTCCTTAGAGACCCACCGGTGTAACACAATACTTGCATTTCAGTGCACCAAGATGCTTGAAAAAACATAGAGCTAATTTGTCAGGTTATTGAAGTTTTTTAGGATATTTTGAGAGTATTATTGTATCCTGTTCTTTTTTTTTTTTTTTTTTATTAGGCCTCTGTATGTTTTTGTTTTTTAATTAAGATCTTCAGAAGCTTTAATATATCTAACACATCTTCCCCACCTTTTCCCAGGTAAAGTTATATAGATCCTTTCATATCTTCAGCTCTGGAAAAAACATCCTTTTCCTTCTAGATCAGCCACATTCTGTACCTGGCTCTGTTGTAGTGTAGATGAGTTTATCTTCAATCAGGTAGTTCAAGTCCAAAAGTTATCTGATTGCAGTAGCGTGGAGTCACACGCTGAGTGCAAAATAGCTTGAAGGGAGGATTAAACTGGTGCGTTACATCTATCCCACTACTACTACCTAGGTTAGCCAGGCTGTGTCTGTTTCAGGTATGTGTACGTTGCACTTGCAGTGTGGCTGTAGTGGAGCCATCGCCTAGCGGTGATCTTGGTACACTCAGAAGTGGTCCCATGTGAAAGTTAATATTTCTGTAGTTTCTTCTGCTAATGGTTTCCTTCTATCTGGCCACTGAACTGATTGTTTCTAGAAGAGACAAATTTTTAGTAGCTGCTGTGTTTGTGTGCTGAGGGTGTAATTAGGACAATAAATTCACATAATGACATGGTTTAGAAGGACTGGTTCTCTCTTTTGTAAGTGATTTTGGATACATCACAACTGTTTGGTTTGGCAGGGACCTCTCTTGGATCATTTGTATGTTAATGAATGCAAAAGAAAACACCTACATCTGTACTGAATTTCCATTCTCTGTAAACTAAGTCCTGCTTCATGATCTCCTGAGCTATTTCCTTTCTTGCCTGTGTTGTGATAGTCTGTGCGTATGAGCAAGGCAGGAGCAGCCGTGACAGCAGATAAGCCCAGCCTTGCTCTCCACATGCATTTGCCCAGTGCATCCACGCCTGCACAGAGCAGCAGGCTTATATGTAATGAATGATATAAAGGCAACTCTGCACCCCTTCCTCACATGCTGGCATGGACAGCACATAAATTGGCTTGTGCTTACAAAGCTGGAAGTAAAACTGCCTAAACTCTGGATGCAATTTAAAACTTATTTTAGCTAAATTAATAGCCAAACAATAGCGGGGAAGTTCTAAACTGTTGAGTGGAAATGATTGCCAGGCTCATAACTTGAATGATTTGGGTGGCCTCATGGCACGAATTCTGACAGATTTGTTCCACTGCAGGCACCTTTGGGTAAAAGTAAAATCTTCCACGTTACTATATTGCCAGTGAGAATGTAGAATCAGCACTTAGGTACGGATTCTTTCAACCTCCCTACAGAAATGTATCCTTCCTAGTTCAGGAGTTAATTTCTCTCTCAATTTGGTTTTCTCAGGTTCTCGAAGCCGGCACCAATGTTCTTGGATGATTCCTTCAGGAAATGGGCACGTATCAGGGACTTTGTACCCCCCTTTGGAATTAAAGGACAAGGTATGAGAAAACTGTGCAGCTGTTGAAAAGAAGGTGGTTCTGCAGATGCTTGCCCCATTTTGGTTTTCCATTTTGAAAGCTCAGGTGGTCCCCGGGCTCAGCTTTTGTCCCCTGTTCAAGAAAAATATTGTACATGTAGCTCTCAGAGATCCAGAAGGATTTTAACCGCTGGAACGTGGACCTTAGAGGCTGGTCTTAGGGAGGATGGTTTAGTATGTGCAAAGAGTCAGTGCAACAATGGCAATTTAGACCTACTACCATGTTCTGGAAGAAGCATTTTGACATTCACTGCCATAACATCTTGTAGCATCTTTGCTGACAGCAGAGAGAGTCCAAAATGATTTAAAATATCTTTAAGTCAGTAATTCCCCAAAGAACAGGAAAGACTTCTCTTTCTGGGTTTCGGAGCCTTGGGGTTGACCACTGATACAAATCTTCATTTTCTTCTCATAGCATTTGGTAGTATAATTCTTCTATAGGTGTGCTACTTGTCAACTTGTATAACAAACAGGAAAAAGATTCATTCAGGTGCTTTGGTGATGATTTATAATATGCTGGAGTGTGGCAGCAGGGGCTGCGTCTCAGGTATGCTGTGGCAGAGCAGGGGTGGTGATGAGATGGAAGCCAGTAGTCCGCGCAGCAGATGATACATTTTGCAGGTGACACAAGCTCCTAACTATCCCACATGTGCTACAAAAGGCCTCTTTGGGTGAATGATGGTGGAGCAGAAGGCTTATGCACACTGCAGTGATTTGCTGCAGACTTCCTGAAGTCTGATGCATTTATTAAGAAGCGTTTGTGGTATTGCATCAACTTCAAAGGTTTTAAATTTTTTTTTCCCCACTGACAAACTCAAGATTATAGATGGTACCCGCAGGAACTGAAATACCTGGTAAAGATTGCGGCCACAATAGGCTTGGAGTCTGTCTCTCTCCCTGGAAGCAGGTGTGGCAGTTGTCAGAGCAGTCTTGGATCAACTCAGAGCTCTACTGACAAATTTATTTTGGCTTGCATCAGTTCCCTTCTTTGTTTTGTGTATGTCCACTCCTTGTCCAGTTGGTCTTTTGCAGCTCAATAGGCAACTAATTACTGTCCTCTAGATCAGCCAGCAGAATTTGCAGCAAAGAAATAACAGTGACGGCACAAGTGGAAGGCTGCATTGACCGCAGGAGGGCTTGTCCCCTTCTAAGAGGCACATAAGGTGTACAAAGCTAGGGCAAGCTGCCTGACCAACGTGGAGGTGGGATTTGTAGATTACAGATGATGTCAGCTAGACCTAATAAAAATCATTCCGTTAAACTGAATCCAAATGGAGAAATTCACCAAAAGGGGATGACGGAACGGCTCTGGCAGCCTTCTTCCTGGGTTTGTTGCCAGCTTGTATCACCACTGCAATGTTATGTAAATCTGGTGTTTTATATTGGATTTCCTCAGTTAAAAAGAGAAATGAGAAATTGTCGTTATTTAAATGGCTGTGAGCTGAAGCCATGGGACAGAAACCGTTGAATGGGTTATTTTTTTTAATGCCCTCCTGGGACTGAATTTTGTGCCAAGTTTCAGTCTGGAGCAAGTTCTCTGTGTGGGAGGGTTGAATTATAAATCTCTGTAGCCCAGCATTTCTAATGGCCATGCTGACAGGCTGTGAGTCCTAGCGATGCGAATGGCGCCCTTTCATGTTACACATCACTTGGAATTCTTGCATCAGTCTTTTCTGGCTGTCCCACGGGATGCATTCTGGCTCAGCTGAGTGATTGGATGATGGGATCAACACCTCATTAGGGCTTTCAGTCAGGGCAATCTAATGATATCCAAACAACTAACCCAGGCAGGCAGCGTGGAGCTCAGTCACGTGCTGGTGTGAGATGAAGGCTATCAGAGCTGGGATGTGCATGGGAAAAAGAGCACTCGGGGTGGCTGAGAAAGTGTAGAGAGATGTACCAGTGGTGAAACAGACGGGGCAGGAGTTTTGCTCTGTGCATTAGGCAGCCCTGTGACACCATCAGCTGGGATTTCTGACATGCGTCACACTAGGGAAGGCGGCCGGTGTTTATAGATACTGTCTGTAGCTGGGTTGGTAATGGGAAGATTTTGCTGAGAACTTCAGTGAATATCACCCAGTGTTTTCTAGTCCAAGTGCAAAATGGCTTCTTGTTTGGTGTGAAATATAGTTGCAGGATGAGCTCCCTTTCAGTAAAGCTGCATGTTCCAAGAAACTCCCAGAAACTAATCTGTGGTAGCTTGAAAGTACTCAAGTTATGAAATCAAGAGATTCTCAGCAGCTTGGAGGCTCATCCACCATTTCTGCTTTCTCTTGTTAAAGTTTCTCTGTATTCTTCAGACTTTTAGCTAAGTTTCTCTTTGCTTTTTCTCAGCAAAAAATTTGAAAGAAGTCCTTTTTCATCCATCGCTTGGTGTTTACAGGTCCAAGAAAGAACAATTCCAAGATTGCAAGAGCAAATCTTGCAATCTTTAGGGGAAAGCAGCTTTTGAGGAGCATTGTCTACAAAGATAATTGCTACTACACTACTTTGGAGTGACAAGTCTGTATAAATTATATGTAAAAGAGTAGAAATGGCTCAGAAATTCTCAGGACAGGACCACTGCTCTTTAAAGGTGATCATATCAAGGAGAAGGCAATATGCTGATCATTTTGACACAGTTCATCAGGGATCTTAATTTTCTTCAAAAAGAATTGGCTTGTAAAGGCAGTCTCCCATCTCCAGATGCTAAGAAGTACTCGTTATAATATAAAAAGCTTAACCGTGTGCCTTCAGGAAAGAATGCGCGCTTCTTTTCTCCATTGGTCATTTTCTGATTTGGCCATTAGCCTGCGCAAGGGGATTTTATGACCAGAGTGCTCCACTCTCTCCGAGAGCATTTGTGTGTATGAGCCCTTAAGGTGAATATGGTTCTTAATATGAACGTTTTTTGACTTTCCCCCAAATGATGCTGGTTCTGAAATGGACTATTGCAGTAGGAACAATGCACATCTCATGTCAGACTGGAAACTGCTGCTATCACTAGTTAACTGCCTTAGTCATTACTTGTCTGCTAAATGAAACAAACACATGAGTAAGCAGGTGGTGACCTTACTGCTTTATGAACAGGATTTTCTGAGAAGAGGCACACAGTAGGAGGCCTCGTGCAAGCTCTTTTTGAACAGTGGTCTTCCAAGAGCCCTCTGCAAGGTATTGGAAGTAGATGAAGAGGAGTTTATGAGGAGCAGTTGCATCTTTTCCTTAACCCGTCTTAAATGGGCAGAGTTTTAGTACATGTTGTACTTGTTGACTCTGCCTCTGTTCACCAAAGTTCTGGACCAGGGATTGATCCGAATTGCTTGATCCCAATACCCCAGCAGCCTGGGATAAAAGTGGAGCTGATGTCAGGAGTTTTGCAGCTGATACAGCAGATTGGAGGTCTCATTGCACTCATTGCCGGTGTCTGTAGGCCTTTGTGGGAGCTCTTGCTTTCTCTGTGTGAACAGGGAAAGAAACAGGTATGTCATATTTCTGAAGAGGTGTGAGCACATTAGGTTTTGACACCACAAAGTGTCACTACCAGTATCTAGATGGCCTTTTGTGTAACAGTGGTTCTAGGTTTCACCCAGTGACTTCTGCCGCTGGCTATAAACACATAAGGTTGCCTTTCAGAATCTGAATCAGGATTTTTTTAAATGATAAGGAATGACCATGTTGTCAAACAGGTCAGTGTCATACTTGACTGCACTTACTCTTAAAAATGAGACTGTTAGTGCCACGTTGAGCTTGTTGTCTCCCACCGTGTGACTTGACAGAGTCTACAAACGGGGTGTGCCACTGTCAGCACCTGGAAATGACGCCTCCATCTCAGTTAAATGAAACGGTTGTCCTCAGGTCCCGCAGGCAGCCAGGCTCATTGTTCAAACAGGTTAACTCCCTCCCCGCCCCCCCAGCAAAAGGGTGGCTCTATCCGGGCTTCCTATCGGGAAAGGTCACTGGCCGGCGTTAGCCTGTGACCCTCTGAGTGCGTGAGAATTGGAGAGGAGAATATTAGTTGGTCCTGGTGAAAACCATCGGGGACTGTGCTAACGCTTCAGTGGTACGGGCTCGTGTAGGACAGCGTGAGCCCGTGCCCCGCTGCCGGTTTGTTTATTGGTGTGTATATAGCCAAAGCGAGGGGTGTTGTTCAGGAACGTGGTGAAATTAGACAACTTGAAGAGTTGTGGAGAAGATCAAACTGTAACAAGAAGTTGGAACTCTAAAAGCTACAAATGCCAAGATGTCCTCTGGGGGACAGCTCAGGCTGCCAAGCACTCTCCCGTGTCCCAGGCTATTGTTTCGGCATTAACTGGGATGTTGGAGTGCCTCCCATGTTTCACCATTTGTCAGGGCCTAATTTGCTTGTAGGAATTCTTTCCTAGCACCCACCAAGCCTGCTCTTGCAGCTTTTTCAGTGAAGAGCAAGGAGAGATCTCAGGCTCTTAAATGAGTTAAATGGAAACTGTTTTTTTAAATTGAAACTTCTTCTGTATTTTCACGCTTTTCTACCAGAGCTAGAAAAGTGTAACGTATGGAGGTATGAATAAGCACATGCTGTCCATACTGTTGCAGAGATCCTCTGGCATGTGCATTGCTTTTGGGGCTAAATTGGTCAATGAATAAGCAATGGAAACATTGTTTATAGTTTAGTGAGATTATTAATCCCAGAGGGCCTCCTCCCCAAATTTACCTCTGTAGCTAAAGCAAAAGGAAAGAGTTACTTGGAGAAGGGCAACAAACAAGACTGGAGAAATACCTGACTATTAATAGAATTTCTCAGTACATGTGGCTTAAAGAATATAAAAGGCTTTCTTAAGAAAGAGTAGCTGGTATCTGGCATTCTCTGTGTAATGAGGACGGCAGAGTTGGTGCAGTTTTTTTATTGAACTTAAGTGAAAACATATGGCACGGCATACGCTAAAAAACCAAACAGACGTGATCCATGTAATACCTCTTCCATGCATTTAGTCAGTAATTGTGTCATTGCTTAGCAGTAATTACAGGTCTTCACTTCTACCTTTGTGCCTGCTAGACTGCTTTAAGCAGAGGGGCTGCTTTGTTGGCCCTAATTCAGTTTGTCTTTGAAGGTGATACTTATTTCTTAGGGAGTGACTGTCTTGTCACTACCTCAGAATTTGCCTCCCACCAGGAATCTAGGAAGCAATTTCTCCCCCATGGTGATAAAAGAATATTAAGAACATGTTCGAAGTGCTACAGTTTTATCAAATGTAGTGTGTACTAATGGCCAGGAGACTTCATATTTTCATCTGATAGAAGAGGGGCATCTGGAATTGGTGACACATTTGGTGGCAACGAAATCAATTCTTTACCCAGAGCACCAGTGCTAATGAGATGTATTGTGCAATGGTTAATTGTTCTTGTACTTGGTTTTATTTGGATGTTTTCTTCTGTGTTCGTGCTTCTGGGAAGAACCATGGTTCAGTGCTGCGTAGCAGTGGTTTCATCAGTCTCATGGGGGAGAGGTCATTCATCTTCAGTGAAAATGTTGAGTTTTCAGGCATACCAAAGTTGGCATATCAAAATGTTATTGGGAGAAGATCTCGTCTCTTCATGCATGTTCTTTTCTTGCATAGCTTTTTCTTCCACATCAACTTTCTTGGCATAAGCAATACTTTATCTGTGAGAAAACATATTCACTTGGGCATCACAACTGAAATTTACAACTGACCCAAAGAAAAACTATCAGAAAAGTAGGTCTTTTCTGACCTGCTCTTCCAGCTCTTTATAAAGGCTGGAGTATCACATGCAGACACACCTTCCCTACATTTGACTGGGTCTGCTTGACAATGAGGTGTTCCTTTTCCACTTTAATTCTCTAACTTTATCCTTATTTTGTTAGCTGTGCTCTGTTGTACAGATGATTTTCCTACTGTGAGCATTTTTTTGTTCTTCGCATGTTCTTCCTTTAACAAATAAGCAAGAAGCAGAAGCGTGTATAGCTGTTAGCTCTGTTCAGAATAGGTACTAACACTAGACTGTTGTTTCTTCTTGAGTTTGAGGCAGATTTCTGAACTAGTTTTCACTAGAATTTTACATTTGACCAAAATTGGTAATAGTTGCAATTATCACATGGGAATATAGCTGTAAAAACGTTGCTGTTTCCCCGGGGAATCTAGCTGATTTTATAACCTCAAGAAATTAAATGAGAGGTTCGAAGGGGGGAAAAATTAAAAGCTTCAGAAGAGGTAGAGAATCAGCTTTTCATTACTGAATAAAGCCTCTGAAGGGAAGTTATACTGTGAATTTTGAAGGTTAAATCAGCTCACTCTTGAGCTCTCTTGATGAAAGTACAACCCTCCAGTGCAGTTGCTTACTTCAATCAAAATTGATGCTTTGCTGTTGAATGTGCTTAAAGAATAGTCTTTCTCCCAACCCACTGTGAAGGGAAAGGTGCCCCAGGGAGATCTCAGCCCCCAAGTTTGCAGTTAATTGGATGACTCCGTATCGGAGTTCTTCCCAGAATTGTTGGAAGTGCAATTGAGATATGGATGTTATTCCTGCCTTTTACCTCCTAGAAGGAAGAGCAGGTCATCTCTGGCAGTTGTGTTTTGAAGTGCTACATCTTAATGCTTTTGCAAGGGTCAGAAGAATTAGAAATCACTGTAGTAGTTACTGATTTTTTTGGCCTGGGAAGGCATTGCCTGGCCACTTGTGAAGGGGCTTCAGAAATGCAGAAACAAAGGGAAGAACAGCACTGTATAAGACTGCATTTATTTTTCCACTTGTCTTTGGACAGCACATTGTGAGTCTGTCAAGACCATTTTTATTTGGCATGAATTAGCCTGTTTCTACAGGTTTTATTGCTTCCTGTGTATCAAACTTGAGTTTGGATCAAAATGGTTAATGCATGGTTATTGCAAGATGTTGCCCATTTTTTTGGCATATTTTTTTTTTAATTAATGTTCCAATTTTGCAAGCCCTGGGATTATGTTGGGAACTAAGCTTGTATTCTGAAAAAACAAACTCTTGGTTGTGAGGAAAAGCTTGGAAAAAAATATCCCTGAAGGCTCCAAAACTACGATGTAAATGAAGAGGCCAAATGTTATGTATTTTATTTATATCTTGTTATAAAAAAAGGCCTTAAGGGCTTTCTGGAGCTTACATTTAATACATGCCAGGTTTTCCTAAAATTCTTAGGGAGGTACCATGCATCTTCAGTTTTGGTCTTTTTTTTTTCCTGTTGTGTTTTGTATCTGTGCAACACTATATGCTATTTGTCTTAATACCATTAAAATGGTAATGGAAATATTGGGATGTTGGAAGTAGTGGCAGTTTTAAGTCCTGTTGTTAGTAAGGTGTATCTCAAGTAAACCACCTATATCTGGTACAGCTAATGACCACAGGAAACCATTCTCTTGTATTTACACATGAGAGGTGATTTGGGGACAGATTCTTGCAGTTTGCAGTTAACTGCCTTGACTGTCTTTGAGAGCCAGTTCACGTGTTCGTTATTTGCTTCTAAGTTCTGGAAGTCTTTGTAGCTGCTTTCTCCTGCAGAGATCTCATATAGTTAGCTAATCAATAATAAAAGGAGGTGGTGCAGAGAATTTCAGACTCATTTTGATACCTGTTGTACTCACTGGTTTCCCAGCTTCACTAAGATACGATAATGATGTGTGTCTGCAGCTGGACACAGTATTTCTGGGAGAGAGCTGGGGGATGGAATACGTGGTGGGACTTGGGTCCGTGGCCTCATGCTAGGCACCAGGGTGGTAAATCCTTCTGTACAACGTCGATCCTCATATTCTGTATGGAGCGAGATCTTAAGGAAAAAATGCGGACGAAGGAACTTTATACAGAGCTGAACTTCTGGGTAGTATTAAAAAAAAGGGGGGCGGGGGGGGGGAGGGAAAAAAAGTATGCAAAGTATGCACTGGGGTTGTGCTTACAGCTTGTTTGTAAATATTGTGATTTGTTTAATCCATAGCATTGGTAGTGTTTCACTTACTCTCCCCACAAAGCTGACACACGCGTGGCATCCTGTTGTCATGGGACAGGGACCCATATGCAGAGGAGACTGCTGGCGTGCTGCAGGGATGTCTATCAACATCACTCCAGTCAGTGTATTCTCAAAAGCTGAAGCTGATGCGCGGGGCCCTGCAGAAGGGCTGGCTGGAGGTGTGGTGGCTGGGTGACCAGCTGCGGAGATGGGCACTGACTGCGGCTCGACGGGCAGACGTGAACAACTGCAGCAGCACACGGTTCCCTGAGCCTAGCCTGTGGTATTCAAATACTTGCTGCTGGCAATAAGGGCATGTAGACTTGCTGATTTTTAAGGAAGGTGGCTGGTATGCACAACGTGAAAAATGACAGCCTCTTCTCTTGGCCACTCGAGAGTGCATGAACAGCCTGATTTGCCTACTTTCAAGGCAGGCACAAGGTAGACCCTGTGAGATGCCTGCAGTAAGCCCTGTGGAAAGGTCTCCCATCTATTTTTTTTAAGGGTACAAGCAAGAAGCTTATGCTTTAGAAATAACAATGTTAAGTGCTGTTGACATTCACAGTGAAGGTCTCCACTCTACCACATAAATACCAGAGAAAAAGGCTGGAATTGAGACTTAGGCTGGTTCTCACTGTGTGGTCACTGCTCGCCTAATTTCTAACTATTTACTTTTAGTTTTTCCAAATGTCTGAAAATTTTAGGGTCAACCTGAAGTCAAGATGTACTTGTATTCAGAGAAATCATGCAGTCCAGAGCTGCTTTTGAATCTTCTGATGTTATAAGGCAAAACAGATAGAATATGTCATGATAACTCAGAATTCTTAGATAAATGTAGTCAACTCCTCCTCTAGATAGGAGGAAAATGTGCTTGCTTTGTTTGTACAGTAATAGTGTGTGCATAGTGCTTGATAGATGAATGGGTTAAGTAATCTCCCGCTCTCCTCCCCAGTAATCTAAATTCTCCATGACAAGAAAAAAATAGAATAAACAAGCTGTGGCTGCAGAAAACTGCGGTAGATTGCTTGCCCTGGTGATGTGTTCATTATTTAAAAATGGGAGAAAGTGAGGGTGAAAATGCAGGATATTGGTGTTCGTTTCCATTAATTTATCATTAAAGGATGGTAGCAGACCCATGCGAAGACCATGTAAGTCAGAGGGCTACTTGAAGGTGAAAACCTTTGCAGAGGGCTCTTCATCTAGGAGTCAGAGGCATTATTCTGTTCCTAGTTATGTCACTTACTTGCCTTGTGCCTTCAGTAAGTTTGATTCTCTCAGAGTATAAAGACATTTACTGCTTTTAGAAATGAGGAGAGCAGATGGAGGACCCAAGAAGGTGAGTTCAGGAATATGCATATATGTTTATATATGCGTGTATATGTATCACCTTATAGCCTTTGCCTTGAAGGAGCTGTATAAAAACCACATGTTTTTACTGTTGGAATAAGTTCACTTCAGCTAGGCTTAAACAGCGCAAACATTCCTCCCTATAGATAATAAATGTATGTACACTATGTTCTTATGCCTACTGTATGGATGGTTTCAGGTAAGCAGAACCACTGCATTGCAATTTGCTCTTTCTGATGTGAACCGTTGGAGTTAACTATTGGAGGAGGCTGGCACTGAGCTGCTGCCCAGACATCTGCCACTCCCAAGAAGCTAACATCTGTAGCCCTAAGGATGATGGCGCTGCCATTGCCGTTTAAACATCAGTGTTTGATGGAGAAAGGCTTTAGTATTAGTAAAGTCTGCCATCAGTCTCGTGGGGATGAATAGAAGGAACAGTACACAGGGAGCAATGTTGCTGTTAGTAGTTTACTCAGCCTTCAAGCGCTTACCAAAACTGTGGCCACTGAATGGCTGTTGGAGAATCTGAATGAGTCAGGTTTGATGTTTGAATTTGGTTTCCAGCGGGAAGTTTGTATTTCACAAAACGTGCAGCCAGTTAGCACCTGCTGGGCTGCCTGTTTGGCAGCCGGGAAGAGGCCAAAGATTAAATGCTTTTCGAAGATGAATCCACCTCTTCTCCATACCGGTTAGGGGAGGAGAGTGACAGGGAAGAAGTGCATGGGTTTGCCCAAGCTGTTCTGTTCCTGCCTGCTTAGTATGTCCAAAGGATTTCATGCAGAGTGCAAGGTAGCCATGGTGCAGTGCTACCAGCTCTCCTTGTCCGGGGTAAAAATGATGTAGAGCTGCTGGAGCTGCAGGAGCCACCTCTGTGCCAGCAATGAATGGCAGGTAATAAGTTCTGCTTGGTCTGAGCTGAGCTTCCATAAAGCCCTGCAGGTCTCTGCACCGTGCTCTCCATGATTCATGTTTCAGGGCATATGGTGCTGCCCCACGTCTGCTGGGCTGATTTGCTGGTGTTCTGAGTTGAACAAAAATAGCTGAAACTTTTACAGACTCGAAGTGGCCCTCAAAAAATGAGAGACTTGTTTGAATGGGGATGCGTCTGAGCTAACGAGTTCTGTTACACCTGAGCTGGCTGTGTGCCTGAGCCCTGGAAGCAAGAGATGAGTGCACACATACCTGTTGCTTGTAACAGGAAGGATTTTTTTCCTTTGTAGTACTCGGAACATGTATGCTCAGGCCCCTCCTTGGTGTACAGGTATACAAGGCAGAGCACACCCACCACTATGTCTGTTCTTGTCGCTTGCCAAGCACGAGAGGAGTTGTGCCTAGGCTAGCATTGTGTCTGCATCCATGCCATGGTTTCTTCACAACCTGGGTAAACCAGCTGGGGGGGGGGGGGGGGGGGGGGGGGCGGGGGGGGGGGGGGGGGGGAGGAATTAAAACAAATTGTTTGCATAGCTGTTGCCCTAGTAAAACAATCTTTCCTTTAAGCATGGGTTCATGTTAAAGCAAGGGCTGTATACAGCTGGTGCCTTTTAAAAAAATCCCAGAAAATAAAATCAGTGGATGAATGGAGAAAAGCTGACAGTTATCAGGAACAGAATGTGCTCCCCTGAAACAGTGATTATTTTGGGTTGCTGTCGTCTTTGTTCTTTGCTGTGGTCAATGCAAGCAGGTCCCAGTCACGAGCCTTATCCCTCTCCCTTAAGAATATGCATATGCTGGAGAAACTTGCTGCCCTGGGTACCAGCTGTTCCCACTGCTGTCCCACCCCATTGGAGGGATTCTGTGGACAAGGTGCAGCGTACCAGGTCTGCTGCTGATCAGATTTGTTACTAAATCAGGTAATGGTTTAGTGGAAGTTGTGTAGAAGTTTAGTGTATGATGATGTGTGCGACATCAAAACTGGGTTGGTAGCCTTTCTGGCACTGTTCTTTAGAACATTATTTTTTTTAATCTTCCCAGAAGCTACTGCATGAAGATAGAACATGTCAATTATTGCCTAGATCATGAGGATACCGACCTTGTTGTATGTACACTGGTATGCAGTCTCAGTGGCTCAGGTCTTGAAGACTTGGCCTTTCTTTTATCCTTGCAAAACTCACTTTCAGTCCGTGATAGATCAGTATTCAGCCAGTTACAAACAGCACAAATCCTGTTACTTGAAACAGGAAGAAATTTATCTTTGTAGCATTTGTGACATGTACTGGCATCCATTATCACTTAGTACATAGATACCTAATGCAGACTGCGCTCATCGCCCCTTCTGTTTCTCTTACCCTGAAGAAAGCATGCTCCATCAATTAACTTTACGTACTGCACTTGCTTCCCTGTGCCTGCTTTTCTTTACTTATAGTCTGGAGATGACCACTGTTCTGTGTCCTGCAGGTCCCTGTCTGTGACAGTAGTCTTTGCAGTGCTGATTTCAAGTGACCCTCCACCCTGACCCAGCTGTGCTAAAAGATCCTGCCAGTGGTTCCCTGTGCGGGTATCTTTATTGTCTTGTGGAAGGTTGCAGATCAGCCACAGCAGCATCTGCTGATCTTTCAGACTTTGCCTCAAGAAGATACAGAAGCTCCTTCTGAAGGAGGTCTTGTCCTTCCATCCTGGTGCCAGTGAGCAAGGCGCCAAATGCAAGTGCTCACCTCAGCAGCAGTGTAGTGTCTTATCTTCTAGTAGAGTTCCAGCTCAATCAAAAAGCTCTAGTATCTCTCCCCTGCCCAGGCTGGTAGCTTTTCCTGATAGTGCTGGTGGCTCCTGCTCCTGGCTTCTGATGAGGGTGCTAGACTAGACGAACTGGCACTGAGGGCATCTGTGCTATCTTCATTCCTTCTGCAAGTCAACGCTTGGTGGTGAAGTACTTTGTCTTTTATTGAGCTTCATTCACCAGTTTTAAATAATAACGCTGTGATTTGTACAACTTCCAAACCTCTTGGGTGCCATGTGTTGTTGGACCCCCCACCATGTGGGGGCTGCTAAAGAGATATCCTGTTTGGCCATTCATAATCTGTACGGAGTGTCCTGTACTGTTGTTTGTTTTTTTGTATTTTCTCTCTGCATGATGGGAATGGGGAGCATCCCCACCCCAAATTCTGCCATATCCAGTCCTACAAGTAGTCGTATTTCATTCCAGAGCGTTCACTATGAAGGCATTACTAATTAGCTGGCAGGATGAGAAAAACATAGTTATTTGAGTGTATTAGTCAACTGTATTCTTTTAATGTGCCTTTTAATATCGTATCACGGATGGCCTCCAAGTAGTGCGAGGTGTTAACTTGTGGGTGGTAGAGCAAACCTGGCATAAGAAGAGCTTGGTAGATGGGAGGCTGCAGCCCTTGACATGCAATCTTTTGGTCTCTTTTCTGAGAGTGTGGGAAAACAACCACGGTAATGTATACTGTCCAGCAAAAGTCAATGTATGAGACAGGCCAAGGAGAGGACTGTGGCATGGTGCCATTAGAGGTCACAACAACCTACTGCTGTTGCAGCAGACTTAGGGAAATAGCATTCCTGTTGGAGAGGGAGCCTGCTGCCAATGTGTCAAAAGAAATTCTGCAGATGAAGGAAAATTAAACAAAAACACTATTTTGTTAGCAAAGCTGGTTTACCCTACAAATTTCCTCTTTCCTTACTCTACTCCAAATACAATCTCGTGAAAGTAATCCCAGTTCCCAGCTTGTAATGGTTGGCAGGGCTGTCAGTAGTGCCCTGTCAAAAATTTCTCCAAATCTAGAAGTAACCATCAGAGTTTGCTGTTTATCACCTTTGTCTGCCTTGTGTCCCCCTAGCTTGTTATCAGGTTCAG
The DNA here is from genome assembly GCF_963210335.1 of Falco punctatus. Taxonomy (NCBI): domain Eukaryota; kingdom Metazoa; phylum Chordata; class Aves; order Falconiformes; family Falconidae; genus Falco; species Falco punctatus. The sequence continues at coordinate 12,450,583 of NC_137591.1, read as the reverse complement.
AGCTGTTTGGCACATGGGCTGCCTCGAGCTTGTGTGTTTGTCCCACACCCTTGTCCTGTAATTTCTGCAAAGGGACATAATAAGTAAGAACATAACTCTCTATTTGAAAGGGAGTCCCCTAACTGTGCTGATGGCAGTAAGTAGTGTTTATTAGGAAAACTATTTATGTTCACTGTAAACAATCACTTGATGTCAGTTGTCTTTATGTTCCTGTGTCACTTTTAATCTTTTGTAAAGAAATGAGACTTATTTATTCCTTTTAGCTGGGTTGTTTCCTAACAGCTTTTGGACTAGGTGACCAATATATTTAAGGGAAGAATATGATAGATATTTACTGTTTCCCAAGGGAGGTGGAAGGGGACTAATCGTTCACAAGCAGTATAAATGAAGCTCGAGGAAGACATACGCAAAACCAGGAAAGGGAAATGGTTGAAGGTCCGTATGGATCCAGAAGGATTCTGAGCTCATGGGAGAGAAACCACTGAGGGTTGCAAGATACATAGAAGCTGTACCTGACACGTGAAATCCCTGATTTGAAAACAATTAAATGTTAGAAGAGAATTTCAGGGAAATATTATGTCTGTTTGCTTGGCTGTCATGCTCTTCTTAGGCATCTGCTTAAGGCCACAGTTAGTTAAGAGTTGGGATTTGGAGGCAGATAAACTTTTTGTCAGACCCAGTACAGCCATTCTGAAGTTACTGGTGCATTTGTAAATTCAGACTAGCCCAAGCATTGCTGCTTCTTGGCCCTGGACAGGTCATGGTAAAGGAGTTTGGACCTTTATGAGGGAGAGAGGTGGAAAAATGAGGGACAAAGGACAAAATCTAGAAGGAAGCAGACTCAAAAATTTCCATAGTCGATATAATTGCTCATGTGTAATCATTGTGCTTGTACAATTTAATTCACTTAATTTGTATGTGTGTCTGCACTTGCATAACTTCCACCATCTGGTTGCTGCACTGTTCACTGGCTATCAGTGTAGGTTGTGGTTCCGTGGGCATTTCTTTAAGTAACTGTGATGGTTTAATTCCATTCTGCCTTGAAGAAAGCCAGACTGAAGAATGGAATCTAAACTAAAAGTAACCCAGGGAAATAAAAAGCACCAGTTTTAACCTGGTTCTGTTCCTGCATCCAGTACGCAGCTCAGCTGCATAAAAGCCTGTCTGACAAGAAGAATTGCCAGTGACTTTTTCATGTCTGAAGCATTTGTGAAACTGCAGTCTCAGGGAAGTGGGTATGAAACCACTACCCTAATCTGTACTGTGTTTGTTCCCTGTCACACTCTGTGCAAGGCATTTGCATGCCACATCAGAATTTGGCACATAACATGTCTTTGCAGGCAGTGTGTGAAGGTCATTGGCCAGAGAAAATAGGAATATGCAAGTTTAAGTGTTTATTGCTGATGTGAACCTTATTTCAGTTCCTCCAAGTAACTGCTTCAGATGCTTTACATCACTTTGTTTTTCATTTCCATTAGAAATGAGAACTTGTTTGTAATATCTTCTTCCTTTCTCCCCAGATAATCTGATCAAAGCCATCCTGTCAGCAACCAAAGATTACCGTTTAACTCCAGCTCTTGACAGGTAAGATGAGACCTTTAGACTAAGGGGAGTAGAAGTGATTATGTCCCACATCCTAAATAAATCTTGTTAGATATTTTTGCCAGAAATTATTGCAAATACATTTGGCTGTGCTTGGGAGGTAGATCGGGAACCAGAAACTGAATCCTCTTTCCGGTAAATCTGTAAACTCTGGAGACCTCTGTTAAGTCAAACATGAGTAGAAAAAAGCATTTACCTTTTGACTATTTCCTAATCTTTTGTTTCATATAGTGTTACAATATACCTCTTGCCCCTTTTTCAAAGAAGTAAATAGCAGGTTTTCAGTAAGCACATGACTCTTTTTCAGCCTTTCTGACAAAGCAACAGGATCAAGAGAAACTCATAAGAGGGAAAGAAGGGACTGGCCTGTTTTAACATTCCACTAATAACGTCACTCTTGAAGCAGGAATGTGCGGTTGTGTTGGCCAAGCCCATGCCAGGGCAGTCTCCTGGGTCGCATGGTATTTGAATTGATGCCTTTAGAAGAAGCTCCTTTGATTCTTTGGTTCTGTTGTAGAGGTTGCTTCTGAAACTCACTGCCATGTTTACAATCAGCTTCCTAATGATAGTCCTTTAGCCTTTCCTATCCTTGCTTTTTTGTCATTCCTTCCCTTTGCCCTGCAATTTTGGTGTAGTGCCACCTTCTGGATTAGAGGTACTTTATTCCAGAAGCTGTTGGAGGTTTTTAGTGGGACATGGTCTCTTTTCAAAGTCCTGGTACTACTTCTTTCCAGGTAGTGATACTTCCTTGAACGTGGGCTAACACCACAGTTCCTGCTTTCTAAACACATTGGGTTTATTTCCTGGCCCAGCTCCCCTTCTGCCCACTTTTCCATGACAAAGCTCATAAGCTTTTCCAGCCTTTTCATAGGTCTCTGCATCTCTCATGTTGACTGTAGAGCTTGGCCACTGCAGTTAGAGTTGGGAGTTACTCTCTATGTGAAAGTTTATTTTTAGCTTTTTTGCAATCTTTTGTGCTAATTTAGGTTGCTTTGAAGTTTGCCTTGCCCTCACAGCAGTGCCCGATAGGGTTAGCCGTCAGAGTTTGGATTAATTTGAGAACGCTGCCCAGAAAGCAAAATCATTTTACAAATGACCTTCTCAGAGATTTTGCACACAACTGAGTTTCACCCATAGGGTTTTATCTCAGCTCTGGTTGGAGAGTTAAGATTTTAATCTGTTGAAAAATCCACATATAGATTATTTCAGAAAGTTGCTTATGAGAAATTAGTATTAATGACAGAGGGCAGGTGGAAGATTCTTGCAGTGAAGGTTAATGTAATTGTGACCCTTGCTGCTCACCTGTTTTTCGAGGAGTAGAATGTTTTGGGTTTTTTAAAAGTCATCTCTCAGGAGGTTGTGAAACAGCCACTCAAGCATGAGCTGCTCACTTTGGATTTACGTTCTTTTTAATGGGTTTGGTGCAGAGATAAAAACCACCTGACTCTCAAGCCTTCATGGAACATATACAGAGTCCCTGAGATATCAAGTACAAGTAAGACCTAAGGAATGAGCTAAAAATGTATTTCTATAGTATTGCAGTAACAAGGTTTGGTAGTGTGTAAATGCACAGGTATCTTGGGGAAGTACTGTTGTCTTGGGAATTTTTGTAATAAATGCAAAGCAGTGGATGTTGATTGTGTGGTACATGTGCCTCACAGACAAAATACCTCGCAGAGCCCTTCCAAGTGAGCAGGTCTTAGGAAAGATTAAAATTGAAACTGATGTGGGAGAAAGGGACAAGAAAGACTTGGGGTAACAAGCCGCAAAGCAAGAGCCTAAAGCAGTAGGTGGATGGAGTTGCAACAGAGCAGTTGTTATGAGAGAGAGCTTGGGTACTGTAAGAGGTGTTAAGGCTACCACAGTGCTGCTCTTGAAAACCTGCTTGGTGAGTAGGACATAGATGAAGACTTGGCTATGCTTCCAGAAATGTTCTTCAGCCATGATCATCAATGAATTACAGTGCTGGCGGCAATGGGTATCTGCCGTTTTGGATTCCAGAAGAGCTGATGGAGCAGACTGGTGAGGGAAGGTTAGTTACTTTGTCATCTTGTCTCAGGCTCAGAGGAGAGCCCAACAGTTCGTTCCTCTGTGGCAGCTCCAGTGTGCTGGGAGCAGGGCCTTGGGGTCTGGCTCACTCCCTTGCTGTTCACTGGTCATCACCTTGGAGCAACTGGAGAGGGCCTGACCTGAGGGACCTTTAAAGGTCCCCATCAACCCAAACCATTCTGCGATTCTATGATTAAGGGCTGAAAAAATGTCTTAGTGTGAAAGAGTTAGCTAAGAGACACAGCTAAAGTATGTGAGGTACAAGGAGTCAGACTTAAGAGATCTTGTGAACCCTTCCACTTGTAGGCTCTCAGAAGTCTAGTGGGCTGATTCTAGCAGCAGGTTCACTTTCTCTTCAGGATGGAGTTACACCAACATTTTCTTGCTTGGCAAGGCCAAGCTGAGAAGCTGTATTTGCTGCTGCCTGCTCTCAGGCTGTAGCTCCCTACAGTCTCCTTGTGCTGCTGCTGTTGTCTGAATAGGGGCTTTAAAGTGGGTCACTGAAACGATTCCAGTTTAGTTTTTCTCTTGAAGCCACTGGAATGACCCAAGTTATTTACAGAGCTCCGCTCCCACTGATGAGTTGGGCTGGCACAGGGCTGGGGGGGGCTGGGAAGGGTGGGTGCTGCCGAGCCTGTTGACACCAGTGTTCGTGTAACCATCCGCTGAATGCAGATTTCCCAGGGGAAGGGTGGGAGAGGCAGGAGAGGTGGGGTCAGGGCAACGCGTGAGAGCATAGGAAGGAAAGGGGATTAGAGTTGTACGGTGGGGAGTCTGCACAAAGCCTTTGGTCTTGTCCCCACCCAAGCTTCTCCATTTTTGTCCTCCTTCACAAAGCTGTCCCTTGAGATGTTACGTTCACTTGCCTCCCGCGAGCCCTGGAAATGAACTTGTTTGTTTGATTATCCCTGTGCCAAAAGGGTGTCCTGATGCACCTTTCCTGACACAATGTACCGACATGGTGCTGAAATGAGGCAAACTCAATCCTTCTGGGTATGCCTACGCCTTTCATCATCCCAAAGCAGCTTTGCCAACTCACTCCAACTAATCCCTCTGTTGTGAATAGAGTTGTGTTAATAACTAGCAACAGCTGGAGGGCATGTGAACAAATGTTCATGCCTGTAACGTAGTGCGAGTGATGCCGTGCTTTCTTAGTTTTCTTCATGACTATTATCGCACCTTTGTGTTGAACTGCTTACAGCAACCACCTTCTGCTCCAGGGCAGGAGGTAAAGCTGCAGCTGTGATTGTGAGAGTAGTTGCGACTCAGCTCTGAGCTTTTCTGGAAAAGATTGGAGATCTAGGAGACTTTCTCTAGAATTGGTGTCCTCTTCCTTCAGAGCTGGCATGTCTTTCTCCCTGATGTAGATGTCGGTGGGCCTCATCTTTGACACTTTGGAGTTCTTTTGCCCTCTGTTGGCTTATCCAGGCCCATTTATATCACTGACACTTTCACTGCTTGCTTTAGTGGCTCCTCCAGTGGCCTGCCCCTCATTCTGCAAATTGATCAGGGCTTGATTTCTAGTACTATGGCTCTTCTGCTGGCTGGACTTCCGTGGATTTTCGGGTTAAATCTCTGCCATGATGACCTGTAAATTTCCTATGAAAAGGTTTCTGACTGACCATTTTGTATTGCCTCCAGGTGGTAATGAAGGAAAACTGAAAGTTTGAGCTTGTAACTAACACAGTCTTTACTAATGCGGTATATAAACTAACAAGTGAGGAAGGAATTTGATAGAGCAGGAGAAATGTGTGTTACTCTGGCTCAGGTTGATAGCACCAGTTTAAGTAGCAGCAGCCAGATCAAACCAGAATATGCTAAGCCTCCCTAAGCACCAGTTACCCTAAAGATGTATTTTTTAATTATTCTGTTATATCTTTCCTCAAAGCCTTTAGTTCCAAAGTTGCATAAAGGAAGGCTTTGTGGTTTTTCTCCCCTGACAAATCCCTAAATGCACTTTGATAAGAGCGGAAGAGGAAGGAGCAGTTGCTACAATGCATACATGTGTTTACAGTGCTATATTGTTCAGGAAGATCTGTTTGAATCCCAGTTTTGGTATAGATGAACTCAACCTCTGAGCATCTGTGTCAAGAGGCTGTACATCTGGCTGCAGTTCCCGGCTGAGGGCTTTAGGGAAAGTCTGTCTCGTGTGGAAAGTCCGTGACCCTCCTTCATACCACCCTGGTTGCAAACTGGAACCTGGGCTGTGTCCGATGTGTTCAGTCCTTGAGCTCTTGTGGAAAAGAAATAGAGCTTTGATGTAGTATGTAAGCAAACAAAAAGGTGTTTGGATACTTCTTTGTGGAGAAACAATTGAGCTGTAACTGATGCTGCTTGTACAGTGTGCTTTTTCAGCCAGAAACTTGCCTGGAGCCAGCAGTGACTTTGCAGGTTTCCCAGGCTCGGGCACCACCAGTCAGTGCTGACTGTGAAGGAGCCCAGCTACAATGGTATCAAGTCTCCAGACTTCTGGTTGGGATGTGAGGTCAGGTGCCTGATGTCCCTGCCAAATACTTCCCTTTCACAGTTCCATCAGAGTGGCCCTGCAATCCTCTCACTGTCCCGCAGTGCAATGGCCAAAGCTGGTGAGACCAAGCCTGCTCACCTTTTTGCTTCTCCTGATCAAAACAGTCTTGGCTGCCCAGACCTGATGTATGTACCTGGTGTGCAGAACCCAGGCAAAGTCCAAGACTCTCTGTATCTGCATCATGTGCACCTGAAGAAAGCAGTCTGCACCTGAGTACTGCCATCTGTGTGTGCAACAGAAACTTCCAGCTTTGCAGTGAGAGTGAACAGAGTACTTTTGAAAGAAATTCAAGAAAAAGTTGCTAAAAGATCAAAGATTAGACCTTAGCGTCAAAAAGATACTAATGAAAAATCTTACCTGCGGACTTAAGGGAACAGGAAGACACATTTAAATATGGCAAGACCACAAGGGCGTAAGAGTGATCCAGGCGTGAAGCTGGGCAAAGGTGATTGACTTGTCAGTTATGATGAGTAAAGGCAAAACCATTCAGTTGAATATTTGTTTCATTTGGGGGGGGAAAGATAGAATGATGTCCTGTTTTACAGCAACAATGAAATACTTTGTGTATTTTCATTAATAACTGTGAGGATGTTAGATGACAATTATATGTCTTTTTAAATCGGTAAGCACTGAAGAGTATTTAAAGAGTTAAATAAAGAATTCTTTTTGTTATCACTGTTTGTTTTTTAAGCCTTCTTGAAAGGTTGGATAGAACAGCAGTTCCTGAAGAAATAAAGGAGAAGATGAACAGATTACTAGCTCGGTTTTGCAGGAAAAGCCTGGAAAGTTATACCTGGGACAGAGATAGGATGGCAGAGTAATTGATGGTGCGTTATCTTGGGTTTTGTGGAAATGAAATATTGTCATGTAGAGGATATATTTTTTAGCTTGATTGATAAAGGTAACATTTTAAAGGTAGACATTAGTTACTTGTCTCAATCCATTATATTCTGATCCTACACAACAGTGTTGTAGACATACCCTTTTAGGAATGGGATATGTCACACAGCTGTAAAAAGTTACTGTTAAGAATTAATCCTTTAGTGACACTTCTAGTGTAATCCTGCTGGCAGGTGTTTGCAGTGGTTAAAACCAATCTGGAGGAAATGTGAGATTACACTGGAAAATTTGCCAGAGCCGGAGAGCGGGGAAGTAAGGAGCCGGAGGGCCAGGCCAGTCTAGACCTTGTCATAGGGCCCTTCTCTGAACAGTCCTTTACTGGAGCCAAATCAAAAGTCAGGCATCTCAGAGGTGACAACGCAGGTCATGCTTACAAGATGAGGATTATGTTCTGCAAAGCAATGGCTATAAAAAGAGCATTGGAATGATGTACATAAAGTCTCTGTGTAAAAGGGGCCCTGCTTTGAGCAGCATTAGCTCCGCATGCTGGTCTTCCAGAGTCAGTACTGCGGAGATCTGGGTTGTGACTCAATGTCTAGGAGAGCTGCCATGCTGTAAGAGATGTGATCAGTTTGCTCCGGTTTATACGGTCAAGAGAAAGTTAAGAATGGGCTTTGATCAGTCTACAAGTACTGTGTGGGAACAGGGCCATGAAGAGAGGCTGCTGGAACAGCTTTGGCTGGTGGAACTGGTTCTTTTATCTCCTATGTAGCGCCAGTCTGACCCGTGACTGATTATCCACCTAGAGGCAAGACGTTTACACACGGTGGTTTGTAAGTGGATTGCGTGCAGATGTGGAGGGGACTACTGACAGTAGATGGTGCTTTAATTTAGCAGAAAAGAGAAGAATGCGATTAGCCGGTTTGAGACTGAGACAAACATATCTGTATTCAAAATTGGTAAGATCTAGCATCCTAACAGTAAGTGGGAAGGGGATAGAGGCAGGTGTCTGTAGCTTGCAGCCTTTGGATTTCAGCACGGCATCCTTCAAAACATAAAATTAAGGAAAGTCATGGCCCAGAGACAACTGGGTGGAGAAATGGCAGTATTGCACCCAGAAGTCTCCTGTTCAGGAGATAACTTTCTTATCATAATCATCAAAAGAGCGTGTTTTCATCTAAAACTTCACCTGGCCAGAACTGACCTATTTCTTTTTCCCCTCCTGCAGCACCTTTTCCTTAAAGGTCTTGACAAAGCTGCTACCATCTCTGTCGCTGAGCTGACTCTTTCCCTTCCCTCCTTGACACAATATACTGCCTGAACCAGATCTTGCCTCTGCTTTCTCTTTGTTGCCAGAACTGTATTTTTTCTGTGCCTTTGTCTATAAAATTCTCTCTCTGTTGTGATTTGATTATCACAAACATCCACACTTCTTCAGCCCTTAGGCACTCTAGCACTGGGCTAATATGTCCATCTTCTTGAGGAGGTTTTTTTCCTTTGGAAAGGCTGGGATCTACAGTGAAACTTCATCTGGGCCGGAGAAGCTGTTCCTGAGTGTTTCTTGGTGCCGTTCACTCTGCACATATCTCCAGCTAATGGCTCTGTCAGCAGGGTAACCCTCAGTGGTTTAGCTGAGCCTTTTAAGTGCACTCCAGCCCTGCTCTGCAAAGTCGGACCCCACATAAGCAGAGCTTTCCTCACGCTGGCTCTTTAGATTGATCACAGTGAGGACAGCTTAGAAGAGACCAGTCGACAGTGCCTGGGACTAGGAAGACCGCCTAACCCAGAGATCTGCTCCAGACAACTGATTGCCTTGGACCTTTTCCGAAAAAGGCTCTGCAGACACGTATTCCTTCAGTGAACTACCAGAGATGGAGGCAGGCTGCCAGAAGAGCCAGCTGCGTTTGGGATTAGATGGCTGGAAAGAAGTCCTCTCTCTGTCTTCAAAACAAAATCACTTTTTAACATCTGCTGCAGCGAGTTCTCGTGACTCGTAGTTCCACGAGAAACTGTTCTCTTCTTTCTCTTTCCTGTTTCTTTGTTAATTAAGGTTATTTTCCTTCCCCTTCCTCACCCATTGTGTCTCCGTATATGTTTCCTACTGGATGGGGTGGGGGGTGGTATCCTTTTTCTACCCATTTAGTGGTTTTCTGTCTCTTGAAGTCTCATGATAACTGCAGCAATTTCGCACTCAGCAAGGTGAGCACACCCCAGATAACCTGGCAAGATGTGCCTGCACTCAGAAAATTGCTTGGAGAGAGGACTTCCTCACTAATCCTTTGGTTTATTGTTATTTCAGTGCTAAATGAATAATGAGAAGGTTTAAGTAAACAGATGGGGTTTATTCAAGCCCATCATACCAGGGGTGTGGGGGGAGAGGAGCTGCTTGTCCTGACAGCTCATCTCATTAGGCCACACGTGGTGTGAGGTGTTGAAAGCAGTTTATCACGTGCAATGCCTGGGCATGATGGGGTGACCTAAGGATCAAGTGTATCTCTGGCCTTCCTTTAATTCTTAATATTCCAAAAGGTTTCCTGTAGTTCTCAGATAGGTGCAAACTAAATGTGTGCGGCTCGGTGTGTTTGAAGTTATGTTACAAAAATCGCCTCTTTCCTCTGTTTCTTCCACAGTCTCAGCTGCCGGCGATGTATTATTGTGGGAAATGGTGGAGTACTTGCAAATAAGTCGTTGGGGTTAAAAATTGATGACTATGATGTTGTTGTCAGGTGAGTCTTTGGCATTGCAGTTGTTTTGTCACATATTTTGTTTCTGTATCGGTTCACGTGCTGTGCAGGCAAATAAACCTACGCTAGTGACAACATCCATGTGTATGGAAGCATTAACTAATATGGAGGGGAAGAAGACCCAAGAGCATATGAATGTTATAAGTGGCGATCACATCAAAGGGTAAAAGCACTCTTGAACCATTTCTTTTTCCACAGCTGTTTGGGAATGTGGTATCTCCTATGATCCCACTTGAATCTTCTCTTAGCTCCTTTCTAAAAGCTGCTGCTTTTGCAATGCCCTTAAGTGATGAAGCAGTGAAGCATACTCTTAAATCTGCTCCCAGATATGTCCCCTCGGTAGCTCAGGGAAGTATTATTGATCATACATGTGTAGTGTTCCCTGCGACCTACACTGCATAGTTAGGATGTGAAGAACTAAGAATGGTGCACCACAGGGTCTTAGGAAGCAGTAAGCCTCCATGGGTAAGGACTCAGTAATGACTAAACACCCACAGGTGTGCCCTAGAAACTGGGAGTATGTTGCCTGTTTCGCTGTGGATGATGATGTCAAGTAACAGGGCAGAAGCAGAGTGGTATAGGAGTGGAAAGGACCACAAGGTTAGGACTTCTTGCTTTTGCTGAGGACCTGGATCATCGCCATCTCGGAATGCCTCAAAAACGTGCTATGTGAAATCACAGGTCTAGTCATCACTCTCAGTAATAAATCTGTCAAGTCAGGGAGGTGTTCTGGGTGACTGGAGATTAACAAACATAATACCTGTACTAATGGAGAGTGAGAGAGAGTGTGTGTGTAGGAGGGAGGGGAGAACATGCTCTAGAGAGCTACAGACCCATTAGTCTGACTTGAAGAAAAATGCAGAGGTTTATAGCAGGTTCTGAATCATGACTAACAAAATACTGCAGTGGTAAATAGGAAAAGTAGGATAAACCACGGTATAAGTTTATAAAAACTGGTTTAACATAGTGTAAGTTCGATTTGTTTTTTTCCTTAGTAAGATAACTAATTTCATATTTAAGGACATGTAACTGATATCATCTCTCTGCACTTTAGTCAACCGTGGGACGTGGTGGCCAATAGCAAATTCTTAGTTAAGGTGGAAGAAAGAGATTAGTAAAAGAATTTAAGGCACAGTGGAATTATAATGTAGCACGGTCTCCTTTCTCTCCCATGCGCTAGTAATGGGCATGTGAAGAAAGAACGGAATGTACATAGAGTAATAAATACCTGCAAACTGTGGACAAAAAGACCAAGAAGATCCCTTTCAGTCCTTTGTTCCTGTGCGCAGTTCCCCGCTTCCCTGGCAGTGCTTTGGACACAGGAATGACTCCAGAACAGGGTGAAACTTTTACAGCCCTTCTCCTAGTTTATCCCACCATCAGTTGTTAGCAAAAAGCTCTTACTGCTCATCATAGTCTGGTGACTTGCAGGTATTTGAGCTGAATTAAAATTCAGTTACAGCCTTTTCTTGGGCTCAGACTGTTCAAAAAGTAGCAAGAGAAAAGTTTCAATCCATCTGGACTAAGCCACCCACTAAGATTTACATCAGAAAGTCCATTATTTAATTTCTAAATGAAAAGTTCAACCTTTTCTCTGCACATCAGTAAATCTAAGTCAGTTTGCAAGCTAAGAGGATAAGAGGGCAGCTAAGCACCTGTGCTGTTTGCGGGATGGATAAAGGAGAGAAAAGTCAACTGTAAATTTTAAATGAAGCCAGGTGCCTGAATGTGGGACTCCAGAGATGAGAGCAGACTTCTTAAATGTATCCAACTGCTTCCTTTACTCCAGTGGGAGTTGGGGAAATCCCTTGTGTTATAGCATCCTTTTTTATGGTTGCAAAACTTCTTTGAAGGATCAAATTTGGGAGCTAGGAGGTGAATTTTAAGGGAGAAAACATGGTACGTTTGTGGATAAAGAAATGGTCCAGCAATATGTGGAGATTTTGATGCTCGTGTTACCATGTGAGGGTTGCTAATTACAGCAAGAAATTTTGATCTTATGGTCAAGAGAGCCAGATCAGTTTTGACAGTTCTAAAACAGTTTGGAGTGAGTTAGTTACTGTTTTTCGTTAACTGGATATTATCAGATTTCAGTGCAGATATTATTCCCAGCTGTCATACTGTTAACCTGGCAGGAGCTTCTTGCAGCAGTAAGTCGTCAGTGCTCTGAAATGCCTCCTTAGAAGAGATTGCAGACAGGGGAAAAACAAGTGTGTATCTGAAATTCCTGGTTGGAATGATATAGGGATTCACCTGATGATGATACTTTAGTGCTATTTGAGAAGGTCTTCAGGGTGCTAAGGTTAGGAGTTAGTGCCTCTAAGCTCCCTATATCATTAGTAGAGATGGACAGAAAAACACTCTTATGGAGAAAACTGCCTGTCTGTGGGCAATACAAGGAGACCTGGCATCCTAACTGAGGTTTTCTAAGATTCAGCTGTGGTTTATAACCACCAGTGTGTCCTGCCCGAGAAGCGGTTCAAGCTCTGTAGTATGCACCTTCATGAACATTGGTTGTGGCCACCAGAGCTTTTCCTGGTCCATTGCCTGCGCTGCCCCTGGAGCACTGACCGTGGGGCTGACAGTGCTGGCTCGTTAGGACTCCATCGCTAGGACTCCATCAGCAACTCACACTCTGGCCTTTTGCTGGACACCTGAGTTCATTTCACTTGGGGAAATGGTTTGGTTTGTTTCCTATCTAGATACAAAGCAGGGGTCCCAGGTTTTGGGAGCTGTAACAAGGTAAGCATCAAAACAGTGAACCCAGCAGCTAGGGGTGGGGGAAACCCTGCCCAAGAGCTACATTTGAAATAACTGCAGATGGTAGCCTTCCCCTCAACTTCAAGACGCGAGATGAAAATATGTAAAGAAAGCTAGTTATACATAGTACTTTTTGTATTTATTTCTGTTACCTTTAGGGCCACATGCTTTTACATTACGTAGGATTATGTACCCCGAAGAGACACAATGCCTTGAGGTTTAGGTAACGGCTATAGCTAAAAGTGAGTGATGTGTGAACACGCTGTCAGCAACAGAGGAAAAAGCAAGGGATCAGGCTGGCTGGGAGCACTGTTTTTGCAGGCAGACAAGTCTCAATACCTCCAAGTCAGATTACAAAGCGAGGGTTTATAAACTACAAAAAAAGGCTACATCTCCTGTATAAATCATAGTGGTGCTAATTCTTTATATTCCCTTTAATATTTTATTCCTAATGATAAAATAAGTATTTTTATTAAAAATATATAGGAATTTATTCCTTTTAATTCTGAATAGAATTTCAGATTGTATACGGGGATTTTCTTCTGCTAAAAGGTTTCCCACCTAAAATGCTTACCCAGGCTGAAAAAGACAAATCCAGATCCTCATTAACATTCCTACGCGGCAAAATTTGCAGTCCATAAGCACTTTCCAGTATATTGAACTACCCCAAGTCAAGAAGGCTGCAATAATTCAAGCAGGCAATGCTGTTCCATCAGGGGCTGCTGTTTGATGTCAGCAAGATTTGTATTCCAAGTTACTTGAAATTTCCTCAGCTTTGGGTTTCTAGTTTTGAATAGAGGTTCTGAATAACTTTAATGTCATGGAAGTCATCATTGCTGTTAACACCAGAGCAGTTTGTTTTTTGAAGGGAAAAAACTTTGTCCCTGAGGGGTGTTTTAACAAAAGCACAGCTAAATACATCGCATTCCTTTGGATATCAGTGTGCCCAAGAGCAAAGCTGTGTGCCTGCTTGGGTCTTTTTGGAGTGGGATGCACTTCCACAGCAGAAACTCCTCCGAGTCCATGAAACCACAGTGGGCGCAGCCCAACCCCTTCCTTTGCGTTGGCATTGCAGGGCAGCTTGCCTTCTGGATGGGCCACTTTGGGGAATTAAACCAGGTGGAGATTGTTCTTTCGGGTTTTTTTGAAAATTATTAGCTGGTTTAATTCCCTAAACAGTCTCGCTGCAGATAAGATGAGCAGCATAAGCTCTGGGCAGTGGTTGGAGCATGAGACCGGTTTGTTTGCTTAAACTGCCATGGAGCTGTATCCTCTGTTTCAGCACAGTCTTGCAGAATCCAAGTAAGATACCCCAGGAGCAATGGGGTGTTAAAATATTAATGCTTAGTTTGTAACTCTAAATTTGAAAGGACAATATTTATCAGTTTCCTTTTCCAAAACTTCCAACCCAATTTAAATAACAAGAGTGGATATGCAGAAATGGTTTGCATTATATTGAATGAAATAATTTAAATCGCTTCCAATTAAACTCTTGTCAGTTGGTATAAAGCTTCATAAATATTTGTGATGAGGAATTGCAAGAGTTAACGATTGCTGCTGTAACAGCTGAGTACAGGGAGCTCTTGCCCAACAGTGACTGCTGTATCATCAACTTGCATGAGTGTAAGTGGGATTCCATGACAGTGTCTTCTCTGGTTGCCCTGCAGGCTGAACTCTGCTCCCGTGAAGGGCTTTGAAAAAGATGTGGGTGGCAAGACAACTCTCCGAATCACATATCCTGAAGGTGCAATCCAGAAAATGGAGCAGTATGAGAAGGATTCCCTGTTTGTTCTGGCAGGATTCAAATGGCAGGATTTCAAGTGGCTGAAATACATTGTTTACAAGGAAAAAGTGGTAAGAACACTGTCAGATGACATTGTGAAGGTCACCTAATGGGAAACGGTGGGCAGGCATGACACCACAGTCATATTTGCTGCTTTTTGGTCCGAGGAGAGTTCCTCTGTGTGTCCTGCTGCATTTCGGTGTGAAGGCTTTTTTTTACCTCCATGGACTTAAGCTTTAATTAAATGTGTTTTATAAAGACATCTCTCTTCGTAACCTGACCTTGCATCTCAGGTGACGCTTTCTATTCAAGATTATGTTAGCGTGTACTATGAACAATTAATTCAATTTTTATTTATTTTGAGGAGTATATAATAGGACTGGCTTTTGCATGGGTTTTATGGACTCTTAGGATTTAAGAACAGAGAAAGGAAAAGAGCAATGACAAGGGGAAGAAATGGGAGTTTGGGGATAAGGATGTGATGGCACAGGAGGGGAGGAGGAGGCATTGCAGCAGCAGTACAACTTGTTGAAAAAACTAGTCTACAGACTTAATGTGACCTCTGGAATAGCACAAGCCTTTATATTTCACTCAGTTATTGCCTGTACTGAGATTCATGCCTTGTGTTTGGCTAAAGTGCCACCCAGAAGAACAGTATCAAGTCTAATTTTAAAGCACTGAAATGGTGAATTCACCACTTTCCCCATGTAAATATTTTGTCCCAATCAATTGTATTAGTGCCCTTCTGAAGTACTATGGACCTGTTACTAGTCAGGGTTGTTCTCTGTAATTCACCCATCCTAAATGAAATCAGATTGTAAGCGATGACTTCTCATTCAGTGGATGGTTTGTCTTTATCTGTCATCATGAAATCCAGGATAAATGCCCTCTGTTTGGGTATAGTTCTTGTTTTACAAATTGTATGTATCTGTTTTCAAGTGTTCTTTAATGATTTTTCAACAAATAACCAGAGAAACAGATGAATGTTCAGAGGATGGGATGTTGTATCATGTGTTTTGAGACAGAGAGAGGAGGTTGGCAGTTCACCATATACAGAATGGAACAGTCTGGCTATATAGTTGTATACAGTTGTTACATAGATGGCCTTAGGAGCCAATACTTTGCTTTTGTCTCACACTGGCACCAACTTGCAGTTCTTTTCCCGATACCAGACAGCTGAAGTTACCTGTCAGCCTCTGGGCCAGCACAAGTGGGCTTCCGTTACATGAACAATTGAGTCAAAAGTAATTTTCTTTGGTTTATGTACACTCTTATTCTTCATTCTGGGCAAGGGAGAGCCCTGGCAATGTCAGTGCACTGCAACCTGAACACAGTTGTAGGGACTCCTACTGCTTAGCTTGAAGTTCAAAGGATGGATTGGTTTGCTTCAAAACAAATTAAATTTCCACCTGATGCTTGCAGTCGTGCAGCAAATAGTTTGTTAAAACTTACTAGAAGATTGGGGAAGGGGGATTGCAATAATCTTAACTGAGTGCTTCAGTGCCCAGCTTGGCAGAGGGCAGAAAGAACTTGAGTTTCTTGCATTGCACGTTACTCCAGTGCTCTTGTGGTTGGCTTTTATCCTTCATTTCTTTGGAATAAACACTCCATTTTTTTCAGCTCTTGTAGGTCATGTTTTCTAGATCTCTTGCAATATTCCTATTGCTCTTTTGAATGCCTGCAGTTGATTCATCTTTTTCTTGAAGAGCAGTGCCCAAAAATGTACAGAGTACAGCAAATAGAGAGGAGCAAACAGCTGCTCACTAGCCTTGCAGTTCTCATTCTTTATACATCCACTATTCAGCCTTTTCCACAGTGACATGGGACTGAAGGCGAGTGTCCAGTTCCTTGAGACTCCAGGTCTCAGGAAGAGCTGAAGAGCAGTTATCTCCCCAGCTCCACACCCTGTGCTTGTTGCCATTGGCCTTTCCTGCCAAAGACCAGCACCATGCACTTGGCCCTACCGATGCTTTCTTCCAGAGCACTTGTTCAATTTGCCAGGTTCCTCTGGTAAAGCTTTCCAGCGTAGCTGCCTGCCTTGCCAGATTTGTGTCCTCTGCAATTTAATAAACATACTTGTTACTCCATCATCCACATGGACAATGAAAACAAGACCCCAAAGTAGTAACATCCTTCTACAGTGAGCCCACTGAGAACTCCTGGATAGTTTACTTGTATCACAGTAGTATCATTAGTTAACAGTTTTTGGCATGTTTGTGAAAGTGATACGTCAGAAGCCTTACCGAATTTGAGTTCATGTCTTGCTTCTCCCCTATGATTTTTTTTCCTGTATAAAGAAATACTGATTTTTTGTCTTTTCAGTAGTGTTTCGCCCTTGACAAATGGGCCTGGGTTGCTACTCAGTCTTCGTTATTTTTTTCAGGTGCTTACAAATAATTAATCGTGCTGTTCTGAGAAGTGAAATCATAAATCAGCTCTCTTCCCTGTTTTTTGCCTGCTTAAGGCTAGGCACTACTTATGCCCATTTTTCAATCCTTTGACACCCCACCTGTTCTACACGAGTTCCCAAAGGGAATTGTTGCTAGTTTTTGAGGCTGCTGAGTCAGTTCATTGAATACTTCAGGATACAGTCTAGGTGACTGGAAAACCTCTGGCTTGTCCTCTCTAGTCTGATCTCTATGAGGCTGAGATCCTGCTGTCACTGGCTTTAGCTGCAAGCAGGTGTCTAGCACAGCTGCTTTTTCTGGTGGAAACCAATGCAAAAAGTGCTGCCTCTAGCTAGAAGAAATGACCTGGTGGAGAACTAACAGTGCTGTGGGAATAAGACGTAGGCATCTGTTTGTTCTGGTAGTGAGTGTTAGTATTTTTACCAGTGTGTGGTAGGTTCAAGATGACAAATGCTTCTCCAGTGCTCTCTGTGGAGAGTTTTTGTTTCGCTCTCAGCTGATTTTCCAGAGAAAATGGAGTTTCTTCCTTTCCTGGATTCATCTAGAGGTGCTTCCTTGACCTAGGATCTCTGTAATGCCACTGATGCCTGTCCCTCTGCAAGACTTCATCCCCGCTGCAAAGCAGTGGTTACAGTCAGGAGTCTGATCTCAGGACAGAAATAAGGGAGCATCCTTCTAAAAAATGTGACTGCTGTGGATATGGACACAATCCTCAAAAAAAAGGGCCAAATTCTGCCCTCTGATGTTTTCTTTGTCCCTGAATGTTGATAGCAACTGCGTGTGTCTGTGATACAGTCACAGGTGGGGTGTGAGACACTCTGAATTTTTTCAGACACCAGACCTGGAGCTGCTTGAACAGAGATTCTGGGCCAGACACTAGGATTATTGCTTAGTCCTCTTTTGGGTAACTCAAATCAAGGGGAGTTTGACTGAAAAAGAGTAAATGAAAGGTGAATGGCTATTTATTGCTGGGGTCAGTGGTCAGATAAGCTTATTCTCCCTGCAGCTGAGAGGGATTTGCTCTGTATTATGTTAGTCTTTTGGCAGCGCTTGCATACTAAGGAAGATATAAGTGCTCTGTAGAGAGAAGGATTGTCAGGAGATGTTATAAGGAAAAAGAATCAGTGTGATGCAGAAGCAGCAGCAAAATGGTGAGGCGTAGGATTTGATGTGTTACATACAGTGTGGTGCAACAGCCTTCCGGAGATCTGGGTGATGCATCAGTGCCCTGGGACATGCTATATCCAGAAAGAGAAACAGTGGAATATTGACCAAAGTGAAGTAAAGAGCAGGAAAAAGTAAAGTAGTAGTAAAGTAAAAGCCCAGCTGCTTTTTATTTCACACTAAAGCAGAAATACCTGCCAGGAAAAAAAAAAAAAAAAAAAGGTGAATCTAGAAAAAGAACAGGTTTGGCTAAATACTCAACATCAGCAGCAAAACAGATAGTCTCTGTGGTAGAGTTCTGGGAGAGCTGGCACTTAAAATTGCAAGTCTTCTAGCAAGTTAGGGCAGTACTGTGTCACTGGAGAGCATAGACCTGTCTTTAAGAAAGGCAACTGAGGAACCCTGGTAATCTGATTTCAGTCATTTGACGAGCATTAGCATAAGCTGAAGGAGAAAATAATTGCACTTGTTGCAAGTGATTGGGGGGAAAGGAGTATGGGATGGAGAAAGGGGATATGGCTACAGCAGGAAGCATTGCACCGTGCTGATCTAATATGTCGATGTACAAGTGGAAATGAAGTGGGTTGGAGTCCCACAGCCTGCAGTTGCATGAACCCGTCATTATCGCTGAAGGGTCACAGATGTGAGTTGTTCGTGCGTCTGTAGTGACTGGTCTGGCGGTGCTGACTTGCAACCATTAACACAAGAGCCTGCTGACACTTCCAGGCACCCCTTCTCTGATGAAAAGGCTGCTGCTAGGGTGTCCCCAGAGGGGGATTACTCATGGACAATCACTCAGAGTAGTTTTGCCAAGAGGTATTACCCTACATATACCCATACATACCCATACAAGGTGATCCACCTTGCCACTTCCCACTACCGTACGCTTCTGCCTCACCCTGGGTCTCTCAGTGACAGAAGTTCTTCTACCCGAAGTATCAGAGGAATTATAGGGTGAGGGAGGTTTGGCCATATACTGCTCTTCCCTGTTAAAATAATGGTCAAAAGCTAAAATTTTCTCTATTGTGTGGAGAGTAGGCGCTTCCTGAAACAGAGGAATTTACAAGCACCAGTTATACAAACCAGCCATCACAGCCTGATGCTGAGGCTGGGTCCAGGGTGGTTTTTGCCCATCATTAGTGAATCAGGAAGGAGCTCTCCTGCTTGATAGGGCTCACTGCCCTGAACATCTGGCACATGGTGGTAAAGCAGCCAAGTGAGGACAAAGGTTTCGCCAGGAATTGGCAGCTCACAAGCTTCCTTCTTATGGTAATGAGCCTACGGATGCTTCCAGCAGGAATCTCTTCAGCCTTTACCAGGAGGAGTCACTTGTGCAGTAAGTGCCTGCGGCACCTTGAAGCTCTCTTTGATAGTGAAAGTCATAGGAGCGAGTGAGCACCTGCCTGCAAGTGAGGCCAAGTTTGGTTGCCTGTCCCTTGCAGGGGCATGCCTCTGACAACTTGCACACAGCAGCGATGCCATCTGAAAAGCAGTCATCCTCAAGCAGATGTTGAGACCCCACCAGTGGGCACGACATCGTGCCTCCTCGTTCATCACAGCGTGTGGCTGCTGCTTGTGGAGATCTTGTGGGATGTGACAGCAGTGGAGACTGGATTTTTTTTTAACCTTTTATTTGGGAGCTACATTTCTGCTTTAAGTTAACAGGTTACTTCTAGTCCTGCTAAAATGTATGTTACGATACCTTCCTGCCTTGATCAGCTTGTGTTACTGTGCTAGAGCTAAGCCCAAGCTGCTGCCAGAGCCCTCACTGCCTGCTGAACTTTTGTTTAGTGCTTCTCTTCTTCATTACTTAGTGGCCTTGTCACGCTGCGTGTTTGCTAGGGCAGACTGTGAACGTCACAGTCTCGTAGTACTCTGCGGATTCCTCAGATTCTGAAATAGTCTTGCCTGGGGGCTGTCTTGCATCACTGAAAAAAAAAAAAAAAAAAAGTGGAGCCACCATGCTCCTCCTGTCAGCTTGCGGAATATTGTGAGGCTGCCCAACCTCAAGTAAAGCTTCAGCCACATGCATGTATTTCCAGCTTGGTTGGAACTTCAACCCAGCATGTGAACAGATGGTTTCTTTGCGTCTGGGCTAGGGAGGGAGAACTTGCTTTTTCCAATGCTGTCACTTGCCTTTGGTGACAAATGGAGTGGCCACTGCCACTGGCAGTTTCAGTCCAGAGTCTGCTTCTGGATTGCAAATATTTTCTTTCCCTTTCCTTCTTTCAGGGGCTTGTTGCTTTAAAATATTTTTTATACAGTTGGTCTTCTCAGTTTTTAAAGGATGTGAGAAAGACTCTTCATCTCATTTTGGTGGAGCTGTAGATCCACCGCTGTTTGTCTTAATGCATTACGAATGCAAAGCTCGGTTACAAATTTGTGATGCTCGATCCTGTGCTGAGACAGAGCTCTAGCACATCTGCTTAGAGATATGCCTGGGTAGGCATTGCCTTGTGTCCTCCTGCTCTCCTTGGGCTTGGGTGGAAGAGGACAGAAGCTGGACTTGCTGCTCCATCATAAATGAGAAGAAGCTTTTGAATTGGGAAGTCACCTTAAGGGTTTTGTCCCATTTCTTTCACAAATTTGAGTTTAAATAGCCGTTTATAACTAATCCCTTCAGAAGTATAATATGGGAAGGCATGGCTGGTGAGTAAGGCAGCCAACGTGCATAAAGGACGTGACGAGGCTTGCACTGGGGCAGAGGCAGGAAAGCCTTTTCAGTGGTGCTTGTCCTGTGGTTCTAGCACACGGTGCAAAAGACCATTTCCACGCACAGACCATGGTGGGATTTTAGGAGGAACTGATAGAGAATACCTTATCACATCATCAGGATGGTTCAGTGCCTCAGTCAAAGCAACTGAACCATTACTAAATGTTGAAGCAGAGACGATGCCTTATAATAAAGTGAAAACATGATGCAGACTCTTCTGGCTCCTGCCAAGTCTGTGACTGAGAAGAAGAGGTGGGAGAGTCTGCGTGACGTGTTCTCTGGAGTATATTCCATATTCCTTTAACAAAGAGTAGTTAGGAGTTAGTTTGCCTTTCTGGGGTGATGCTTGGGACAATGACTTTTTTTTTCCTAGGTTTTCTTCTCTCTGTGGGTGTAGAAGGCTTGTCCATACTGCCTGGGGGGTTCTGCTCCCACAGTCAGGACCTGCTCCCCCAGTGCAGTGCATTGGTGGGAATGGCCTAAGGGAACCAAGGAAGGCTTGCATATGAAAAAAAATCCTTCTCTATGACTGGCCTAGGAAATCTGAGCCATTTCCAAAAGTAAGGAGAAGTATGAACACTGGTGCCCTATGAGAGAAGGTGAGCCAGGTTTTTTTTCCAGTCGTGGTTAGAAGAGAGGCTGGAAAATATATAGGTATGCTATAGAAAATCTTGTCCCTGCTGACCATAAGAGGGAGAAGACCTTAGTTCTGTATTGTATAGTTTTTAACAAGCTTTCAGGTAGCACTGTGATGAGGACCATACAGAAACCTCAGGAGACAAATGACCCAGTTTGCAACATGGGCCCTGGGGGAGACTTCCTGGCCAGATTCCCAAAGAAGGTTGCTGGTATGGAAAGTGCAGGTTGGAGCCTGCCCTTCATACATACCTGCATACAACAGGCGTAATAAGATTAGGCAGGTCACTACATAGCTGAGAGCGGTTCCCACCCAGGCATACTTAGTGCGTCTGTAAGTACACCGTCGAGCATCCACTGGTGGCAGGGACTGCTCTGATGCCATTGCAGTGTGCCGCCTTAGTGTTCAATATTATCAGATGGATGCATGCTGGACAGTAATACTTTTCCACCTGGATTGGATAGTCATCAATATCCACAAGTCTGTAGCCACATTCACCTAAGCTTCTGGGACAGATGAAGAAAATAAAAAATAGCCATAAGTACACTATTTTCTGGATGAAAACATTCCATCAAATGTATGCAAAAGGTATCAAAAGTATGCAAAGTATCTATATTTGTAGGAATAACATAATTGATGACCCCAATTTTAGACAATTTCACCATAAAATTCAAATAAAAATTGTTGATTTGCCTGTCCCTGCAGTCATTCCCGCACCATGCATGGTTTATGTCCTTTTAGGTTTTTTGTCCCTTGCTTTGCTTGCTATTACCCAATCCAGACTTCCTGGAACTATACTTCCTATTAAAAGATGAGAAGCATTTACTCATGCTGCACTTCTGTAGTCCTTAAAGAACCTTTATCCCACATACACCAAGACAGCATCATCTTCATTTCTGGCTCAGTAATGTGCCATGGAAATCAGAGAGCTCTGGTTGGATTCTTGTACTTCTTTAGCTCCTTTTTCCTCACATCATTCTTCGATAAAGGGACCCAAGCAGAATTTACCCCCTGAAAAGACTGAATCATTGCCTCACCATCCCGCTTTATCCCGAGACAATTTCTTCCTAAAATGGTCATCTTCTAATCTCTTCTCATGTCTGCTGCCATCCAACTGTAACAGTCGCTGTCCTTTCCTAGATATTTGATCATTCCTTCCTTCTTCATTCATGCCTCAGGCAAAGTCAAAAAAAGATGGATAATTTAAAGAGTTTTTCCACATCTCTTTTGAAAAGCTAACATGAGTGAGGGCCAAAGACATGTAGATGTGGCACTGAAGGACGTGGTTTAGTGGTGGACTTGGCAATGTTGGGTTAATGGTTGGACTCGATGATCTTAAAGGTCTTTTCCAACCTAAATGAGTCTATGAAGACGTAGCACAACTGTCTTGAAAAAGCATCAGGAGGGTGCTCATACTGTACTCGCCCTCTTTGGCAGGCTCTGGCAATGTGCAGACATCAATATTGTGCAAGTCCAGGTAGGTGCATTTCAAGGTTATAGTGCATGTAAACTCAGGTTATACTGATTAACTGCAGTGATCAAAGATAAACTTGGAATATCTGAGGGAACGTAAAGAAAGTCATTTCGAATCTGATGCTGATCTTAATAAAACACACAATTCCATGAACAGCAGAGCTAATTAAATTGTGTGATGCCTGTGGATTTATGTCCTGCTCCCTCGTGCCTCCATTTTGCACCGCAGTACTCTCAGATTTCCCCCAAATCATAAATACCCAGTGTGCTCTGTCCTCCCTTTTATCCCTCGCTACTGCCTGGTGGTTGCATGCTGGCCAAGACGTGCGTGTTCACTGGCCCATACGTATGTGATTGGGCACCTGGCAGACCAAATGAGCAAGTGTGTGCTGAGCTCACACGGCATCATCTCCACCTGGCCTCACGTGCAGGTACGTGGGTGTCTCTTTCATCCAGACATACATGGCTTTACCACCCGTGCAGCCAGTGCCTGCTAAGGATATCGCGTTGCCCACGTGTGCGGCAGATGTTCCTCCATACTGGAGCAGAGCTTTGCAAATCCAACACATGGAAGAAGTCAGAGAACATCGTCAACAGCGAAACTGAGACGTCACCCAAAGGGTATCAGCTATTCATGCAAGTGTTAGTAGAATAAAGATGTTCTGTGTTAACACTTCAGTAAAGAACTACAAGAATCATTTGAAGTCTGCAAAGCCTCTCTTAGTCTAAGAGATTTGAGTTCAATTTATTTAGCTTATGCATGAGCTTTTGGGGAGATTTACTTGTAGTGCCTCTCTATCTACCTCGAGGGAACATTTTTCTCAGAAGACTTTTTAATTTAGTAGGAAGGAGCATATCTGAAGCTAGGCAAACAACCAAAAAAGGCAGCACATTTATATCAGTATAATTATTATTGCTACATCTGCCCTACAGGCTTGATCAATTTTCTCTTGAAGTCTTAAAATCGAGACTGGATATCTTAGTAAAGTTCTGCTCAAGCAGTGTGAGAGTAAAGGACCGGAAGGAGTTGTTGCTGATGGAGGGGGCACTGCCCCCTGCTATGCAGGACATCAAGGAGGATCCTTCTTGGCCTTTCAAGCAGTGCTGATAAGAAATAGCAGAATGTTGTGGCTAGGAGCTGAAGCTAGATAAATTCAGCCTGGACAGATGTCATTTCCTGGAAATATGTGCTTATAATACTTAAATGGCATACTTGCAGAGATGAACGCTGACTGCTGACACCTTCTTCTGAAATACAGACTTGATCCAGAATCTGGGAGAATTCTGTTTCCTGGGAGTAGCCAGGACAGGGCTGCACTCGTGTTGACTTCTCGCCATCCTGTTCTGTGCCTCTGGGAACGCCTGTCCTTCCTTCCTCTGACCCGTTTGCGACTATGCAAGGAACAGGATAACTAACTAGTAATACCCTTGACAGCTTTTCATGAAAGAAAGTTATTTGCTTCATCTAGCTGTCTGCAAGGGTCACAGGATTTTATTTTTTTTTTTTTCTTCCTGGGGCACAATTAGCTAGATCTGTTTCTGCATCCCGAGGGAGAAGGCTTCGTGGAGCCTCTGAGGTGAGCAACCTCCAACATAATAAAATTCCCCAGAAGAGCCTTTCGGAAAGCATTGCAACACCACAAGATGCTGTGAGTTCACCCATGTACAGTGTGAAGCCTCACAGAGGAAGGGAAAAACACTGATCTGATTCTGTAAATAAAATCACATGCTCTCTATCAGTGGCTGAAAAGAGACTCCCCTTTCGCAGCTCCGGGAATTTTGCTATCTACATTTTTTTCTTTAAACTGAAAAAAAAAAATATGTATAAAATAGCCTGAACAGTAAATATTTATCCAAGATGTGTGGTTGTTAATATGATCCAGTCTTCAGTCATTTTGAATGGTGTCACGATGACAGATGTTAATTCAGAAAGGAATAGATTGGACAATTTATGCCTGAAACACATGTGTTCCTTGGCGGGCTCTGTGGATGACTTGCATAGTTAGAGCTGTCTGAGTAATTTGTAACGTTTTCTCTGCCTCAAAGCACCGAGGGCTCCAGGACAGGGGGTTGACCTATATCTCCAGTTTGCTGTAATAAACGTTGAGGTAACTAAACTCCCTGTGTGCTTTTATCTTCCTAAATATATCTCTCCCCCTGTGCTCCAGCTGTGTGTGGTGCTTCTGGTTCTTCCCAAGAAGAATGGCAGCTTCTTTCTGCAAGAGAGGAGGACGCTGCGGTGTGTGAATCCCTGACCACCTCCCTCTCTAGATTCAGCTTCTCTCCTGCTTCAGCACTCACAGCTATTTAATGCAAACACTTGTCCTGACAGCAGGAGTGAAAATAAGCCAAGCCAAGCCAAGTGAAGGTAGTAAGCAAGAGAGATTCTGGGACAATCTCACTTTTTTTTGGTAGTATTTTTATTCTTACAGTTACAAATTTATGGCATGTGTCTAAGGGGAGGTTTCTTTTTTTCTTAGTTAAGACCGGGTTTGTGAAAGTCTTAGTATCTTAATTTTTATCGATTTTTTAAATCAGAGACATAAAATTGAAAGAAAATGGCTAAGCTGTAGGGTGCATAAGGCTTTTGTTAGATCTACTTGGAATTTTTTTCAGCTGGTCCATCAGTTAGTTGCGTTCTGGCCATTTTCTGTGAGATGAACTGTGCCCACAACTGACAAGCAGAGAAAATACTGAGCCTGGCCCAGGCAATCAGCACTTGAATTATTTGGAAAAAAATTGTAAATGTAAATGTTCTGTTTGAATTACAGTTTATTTAAATTCTCATTGTTTAAGAATATTAAATAATATTACTTTAAAAATCTTTTTTTGTAAAACACCTATTATTAATGCAGGTCTAGAAAACAAAGTAGGGCAGGAGCTTCCTGGCATCTTCCCAGCCTCTTGTTATTTTGACCCTTCTGATTTCTCCTCCTAAAGGATACAGAATAATTTGTATATATTCTATATGAATACTCAGTGAACATCCAAATTATTTGGCTTCTCGTTTCAGCAAAGATGCCAAAATAGGAGAAGACAGATTTTCTGTGTACTCTTGCTGTAAAAACAATGTAAAAAATTTCCCTAGAGACTCACTTTAAGATAACTTCAGAAAGCGATGAGGGTTTCTAGGCCATAATTCTTCCTGTGGTGATCCTTGAGCTTTTTTTGTTGTAATGTGCCAAGAGTTTAGTCTAAATATGTGTTATTTAATGAGTTGTTTGTATTCAAACTCATGAACCAGTTCAGCTCCCTAAAAAAGACTTTGCTGATGGGTGTCCTCAGGCGCCCTGGGATGCCCTCATGCTTTGTCACCAAAGCCTGCAAAGACAGCTTTTAAATTGTTTTAATTTTTGGTTTTCTTTCATGCAGGCATACTGTTGTAAGTGGAGCAGGTAGCTGTGCTTATAGTTAGGATCACCTTATGTTTTCTGTTATAAGCAACAGGGAAAATGCTTTACCATTTTATTACACTCTCATCTTTGAGCTGATGTTTTCCATGCCCTGTGTTTGGCACAGCTGGAAAATTCAGCTAAAATAACTTAGCTGTCTCTCAGGATGAGGCTACTGAAAATCCACCATTTTATCCCTGTTTAAAAAAAACTTAAAAGAAAAAAAAATAATCTCCCACCCTATTTTGCTGAGATTCTCTAATTCTTCAGGACAGTGGCTGGGCATCGGTGAGGCTGTTACCATGGCAGCCTGCTGTGGCTCCTGCTCGAAATCCCATGGCTCGGTCCGGGTTCTGTGGAGGCTGTTAAGACTCTGGCAGCGCAGCACTGGGCATGGTCCATCCTGCCTGTGCTGCTCAGGTGCCCTCCCTGTACGGCTAGTCGGGATGCAGCATCACCAGGGATGGAAGAACCAAATAGGATTTTCCCTTCAGTGGCTTCTCCACAAAGACATCGGGCCATGGACAACAGAGCTGGGAGCAGGGAATCTCTCCCGGACTCTCGGGAATCCTCTCTCCTCCTGCCAGCCACCTGGGCAACACGAAGGAGCAGTAGCCTGGTCTGGTGCATGGCAAGAGCAGGAGTATTGGAGGCTGAAGGGTGGTGGCTACTGAAGACAGTAGAGAAAGGAAGGAAGGATTTACAACAGCCCGGAACTCCTCAAACACTTGCAGGTTTCTTAGGTGTAAATAGTTCAGGAGCCCTGTAAGAGGGTGCATTTGTTTTCCCCTCTAAGACTGATCTAGAATACAATAGCTTACCGGAGCTTGTACCTGCACTTAGGGGACTGTGCCCTGGGTTTAATTGCTCCATTTGGTGGAGTTTTTCTCGAGCTGATTTTTTTTTGGTTTTAACATATTTAGCTACCCTTTAAGACTTTTTAAAGACCTTTATGGTTATAAAAATCAAGCTGCCAGAAGTTCAGAAAAGCAAAAAAATAACATTGCGTTTTCAAAATTAATTCAGTTCTTCTGTGCAGATGTTATTCTTAATTACATAATTACATCCTGGCTCTTTTAGAACACAGCCAACTATCTTGTGGAGGGGGAAGACTGAGTTTTAGACTGATTTCTGTAATGCAAGACATTCAGCCTTGGTATGAGTAGTTGCAGAAGCTGTGTAACATGTGGACAGAAGAGAGGAGAGGAGAAAGAATGGTCTGATTACAGGCACTGAGGGTTTCTCTTGTGGAGGCGGTTTAGTCTTTGACTGACCGATGTGATGCTGGGCAAGTTAGATCAGAATTTCCCAAACACGTTTGAGCCTTGTGGGGCAGATAGGCAGGATAGCTGGGTGTTCAGCAGCAGCAGCCGTGTCAATAGAGTTGTACTGTGAGTTTAACAAATGTTCTAAAAATCCAGCTTAAGGTGTCTGAAGTAGATCATCAGGAGGCAGCGGAAACTGTGGACATTCATCTTTGTCTGGTTTCTCCCCTGTAAAATGGTGTCATGCATGCCAAATACTGCAGAGATGCTCTAAATATCTAAGTGTTGTTTGTAAAACACTTAGATATATGGTGATATAAGAAAAATCTTGTGGGAAAATTCGAAAGTCACTGTTCACAACAGAAATCCTGAGCAGAAGTTGCAGGGCAGTCCTGCTTCAGTGCTTACTAACACATGGGTTTGGCCTTTCAGCCCTGGTATTCTTTTAATAGATGTTATACGAGTATGCCATTTCATAAACTATGTCATAAAAATAATAGTGAATAAAGGGGCTATTCCCTTATGGGATTAAATACCCTGGAAGTAATGGTGATACTATAGGGCCTGTTCTTCTTTGGGATTTTTCAGAAACTGTACTACTTTAGATAATTTGCATTGAAGGATTATTATTATTATTATTATTATTTATTATTATTATCAGACAAAAACCACAATACAAGTTATCTAAATTCCATCTTTCCTAAGATATTTTAAACCAGGAATATTTCTTCAAATTTTGGTCAAAATCCAGCTTACATTTTGAACAAAAGAGTCTGTAGTACAGTCTATCCATCACCCTGTTTGGACATAGTACAAACACGTCTTCTGACACACCGTATGTGAGCTATCATTTATGTTTTGACTTGTGAAACACAGTATTCATCAGAATAATCTTCAGTGTTCTTCTGCAGCTCATCTGACGTGTTCCAAGTTCCATTTTCTTCACAGAACAATCTCTTTTTCAATGACGTTTTGTTATCTTACAACTGTGAACCATGTTTTCCTCCCAGTTACACGGATAAAACCACAGACATACATTAAAGAAAGGAATTCCTTTTCATTTACAGAATAGCATAAAAATAAATTTGCTCTCATGACTCTTTAGGGCTGGTCTTGGCCTCGTGACCTAGCCCTGTGAATCTGAAGACGACAGTTGGTATTAGACTAGCAACACAGGAGGCCCATGTCTGTCTGTACTTAGGTTAGCTGTAGCATTCAGTTGTGTAGGTCAAACGAAGTTCGAAATTCAGGAGGCCTATCTGAGCATGCTTTTCTGTTTATCTGTAATATATACTCGCAGGTGAACAGGGCAGAAGGTTCCTGCTGACAGCCATGGGAATGAGCCCATTGCTGAGTTCTGGCAAACCGATGTGTAAGGCACGAGTGCCACCCTCACATCCCGGCTGGCTTTTGTCACCGTTGAAGGTGCTGCTTTCTGAGCCAGGATCTGTGGACAGGGCGGCTTCCAGCTGCGTGTGTAGCCAGGGGGCCGTGGAGGTTACATGTCTGGCACAAAGTTTAAAGTCTGCAACTGCTTCTTGGAATGAAGTTTCCCTTCTCTTGTGGTTTTAAACCTTGTTATGAAGCCTAAAGAAACTAACTCTACCCAGTGTAGTGAAGTATTATCAACCTAACTCTACCAACAAAGAAAAATAGTCAGAATTTTGTTTTTTTTTAAAAAAAAAAGCTTGACTAGTACCATGTATCAAGGTGCTTTTATCTCTATCATACTTTGCCGCTCTTTGCTGCTGAAAGCACTAGTTAGAAAATGTATTTGGGTTTCACACTGAGAAACATTAGTAAAAGCTAAATTTGGGGGGTTACGGCCTGTCAGGAGTTCTCTTGGGTGCTGCAAGGTGTTGGGAGATGGCGAATACCGACAGGGGAATGGCCTGGGAAATCACAGCCATTTGATTTTGGACTTGGTCAGTGGGAGAGTATTCAGGGGGAAGAAACAAAAATGATAGAAGAATAAAAGTACCATATTGTTGGATAGTCCAAGAGCCGCATCTCTTTTGACAGTGGGACAAAGAGGAGATAAAGGAAAGGCTTGAGCACAATCTGCAATGTTCCTGCTTCAGGCAGAGTAAGAACTTTTCAGTGGGGTAGATAAGGGTGGAACAAGTTGACTCTAGAGCATTTCTAGACTACGGAATCTGAAGACGGGAACATTCACAATGAGTGCTGGCCGTTGGAGCTGTGTACAGAGGGTGGTGAGGGCTTCTTCATTGCTTTGAGGAAGTTGGGTAAATGTATTGGAAGTGTGGGCTAGTGGGTCTGGCAGTTGACCATCAACCCAGACTGCAGGCTCTCAGCACCTCTGGTTTTTTTTGCTAAAAATTCCTTGTTGCTTTGGTAATCGGTGCAAATGATGTAACTTCATTTATATTACCACTTGTAGAAGAGCATTTTCTAGGCCTCCATATCTACTTGACCGCTGAGAAATGCAGCATTGGCTGATAAGATGGTTGTTTTCCAGTGGAAACACACCTTCCACATCTAATCCAGTTATGCCTGAGCAGAAACCTTTCAAAAGCCTCTGCAGATGGATTGCAGCGGTTCTGCTCTACCCTGTGTTTGTGTGCCTGTGAGCGCTTGTGGATGGTGGGTATAGAATAAATGACATTACAGCCTAGGTAGGGACAGAGATCCCAGTGAACTATGTGCTCCCAGGCACAGAGTGAGGTCTTGTGACTGGTACATCATCCCCTGGCTTTTTCTTTCCTTTATGCCCTTCTTCCTCTCAGTTTCTGATGTTATCAGAGTTTGAAAGAGCAATGATCTCGGTTTACCACAGGTTCTCTCTCCAGTCTTTTCATCTTTCAGCAGCAGAGTATTGGCATACCCAGACTTTATTCAGCTTTGCGTCGCATATAGCTGGCCTTTGCGATCTCCCTGTCCCCTTCCCATCAGACTTAGAAGTCTTCCAGAGCAGTGCTGCTTGTACTCCTAAATCCAGTAGTATCACAGAGGTACGGAAGAGGCAGCATCTGTGTCATCGGGATGCAATGGCATTACCCTTCATTTTCTTAGTATATTAGAAATGTTGTTCTTCTGAGAGACTTAGCCCGCTTCTAGCTGTTTGTGTCTTCTATTGAGGTGTGCTGCTTGGCTGAGGCTCTGAGTTTCCACATTTTATTTTAGTGTATGTTGTGATTCGCTTTGGTAAATCCGAGAACAGGAGATGAAAAACTGAATGGAAACAAAAATAGTTTACAACCGGCTGTGCCTATTACCCTTCAGTATTCTGCAAGTGGACAGAATGAGGAATTACATCTGGATTGTCATCCCTGTAGCTCTTAGTTGAGCCCTGCCATTTTTTATCCATGCCTCATAACCTGCAGTCTCTGGTCCGTCATGTCTGTGCCCATCTGTTCCTGGAGTGGTGTCTCTGGAGGGGATGTTAATGCCTCTCTCCCTGGATGAGAGCTGTACGAGAGACTGGCTTGAAAGCCCAGGCCCATCTACATTCCTTCTTTTTAAATAGTCTCCTCTAAAGCCTCTAGTGATGTCGTTTACAATTGTACAATTTTGAAAACTCTCCAAGATTACCTAAAAATGACCATCGTAGACTTGCTCTTCAGTCGTGTTTTCTTGTCTTCCTCTGTGTTGCTTGTTTCTTTA
This sequence comes from Falco punctatus, assembly GCF_963210335.1. Taxonomy (NCBI): domain Eukaryota; kingdom Metazoa; phylum Chordata; class Aves; order Falconiformes; family Falconidae; genus Falco; species Falco punctatus. Next base: position 12,419,602 of record NC_137591.1, on the reverse strand, counting down.
CATATACTATAAGCTTTTCTTGGCAGCCCTTGGCACTGTGAATGCTGATCTGTGACCGAGGCTCCAGCCGCACGGTAATACCAACAAATAACAAAGGTGGAAACTTAACACCGGGAAACACAATTTCCAGCCTGAACCCTATGGTTTCCACCTTGATGCCAGCAGGTGATGAGGTACTGCGGGAACATTGCCAAAGCAGTTTTCAGACTAATTTTCTGACTTACTGTGTTAATCAGGAAGGGAGTTACTGCATCCTCAGACCCGTAAGCACCTCGGGCTTAGTCACCTCAAACTGTGAGTCTGAGCTCCCAGATCTGGCAGGAGAAGTGCGCCTTCGCTCCGGTGCCTGCTGCTCCTCGGGTGGCTGCCTGTCTCCTCTCAGCCTAAAAAGGGACAGAGTTCCCCGACAGGAAATAATTGCTTTGGAAACCTCACCGAACATCTGTGTCCAATCAGTCTGAACATCCACACCCGGTGTAGCGCGGCCGAGCATCAGCAGTAGCGTGGAGCCTTGGAAGGGGCTGCGCTCCTGCCTCTGCCACCGACACCACAGCTCCCAGGGGGGCTGTGTCAGGGGAGCAGCCTCCTGGGGCTCGCAGTTGTGGTGGTGCTGTGCCTTGTAGCTTGCCAGTGTCAAGCTGCAGAACAAAAGCACGAGGCTCGAGATGTAGCTCAAAACTACAGGGTGTCTAGAGCCAAACCACAAGGCTGAGAATTTCACTAATCATAAGCCAGGAAAACAGTTCTTGGTTCTTTAGCCCTAAACGAGGCTTTGCCTGTTGTATAGGTGGAAGTATGAGAGCTGTCTGCTGAGGCTCCGTGTTTCTCCCTACAATTATTGTAGAAACTACAGAGGGAAAACGCACCAAAATGAAAGATTACCCCAGGTGTCCCTCAATAATCTTCAGGGGAACTGCCCAGAAGTTACAGGGAAGAACACGGAGCAAGTAGAAATGAGGCAGAAGAGAGCAACCAGAGCAATTTCAGAGCAGTGTGGTAGCTGAGGAAAATGCTTAGGGAAACAGTCTGGATGAATGACAGGAGAAGCAGGCACACAGCAGGGACCAAAGCAGGCAGGTTCTATCGCCAGGTAGCCATAGGGTCTACATTTATTTTGCAGTGGCTTTGAACTAGCTGAGAGGAGCCCAGGTATGGTCCTGGGGGTTTACTCAGCACTGGGAAAATGGGCAACTGTGATACATGTAGTTACCTCTTTCTGAGCAGCTCAAGCAACAGGCAAAGAATAAGACTCTCAAATGTTTGTAATCTTGCTTCTTTTTCTTCTCTTTAATGTTTTGTGTGTAATGTAAAAGCCACATAAAACCTACTTAAATCCTAGAACTTATGTAGAATCTCCTGTGGAGTACGAGTCCAAACAAAAGGCAGCTTTTGTCCACTTTAAATAGCTTGCAGACCTTTGGTTTGAATTGTTTGCAAAATTTAGGCAATGCCATATTTAGAGTTGCATGTGAAATCGTAATTGAACTTATAAATTTATTTTAGTTTCAAGGTCACACGCTATTTTTCCAGGGTGTGCCTGCTTAAACCCATGGTAAGATGGTTTTGCTGAATGAGTAGCTGTTCAAGATTTTTGTTTATCATCTTCACTTCTGTGAGACCTGGAGCGTGCTTAATGCAAGTGGAATCTGTGATATTTTTTTCAATTTAATTTTTTCCCCCCTCCTTCCCTGGAACTGAAAGGCCTCTGCTTTACGTGCACCCTTAGGAAATTCCAAAGGTTTAATATTTATCCAATTTTTAATGAATTTTCACAAGGAGACAAAACTCAGCTGACATTTCAAATCCCTCAAATCCCTTGGTCAAATGGATGTTGAACTTTGTTAACATTTTAAAGTTGATTTTTTTTTCTAATTTTTTTTTCAAATGGTGGGATCATTCAGTGGCTGAAAATGTTGTATTATAATGGAAAGTGTTAGACTGCTTTGACACCAAGCATTCTTTCTAATTCAACTACGATGAAAGAACATGAGCGTTAATTAGGATTTCTTTCCATTTAGGGTCCTGAAAGCACTTTGCCGTTGTCAGAATACGAACTTTAACTCACAGGATCCTTGCCCTGGTCAGCAAAAGTGTATTATGTTTGGGCAGCTTTGAGGGGGCACGTGGGATCAAAACAGGATAGCAGTGACATTTAGCTGTCTTAGATTGTTGGTTTGGACAACAGTGTGCATCCTCAGCGAGTTTGCCGTGTTCGTGACTTTCGTAGCTAGAGCCATCTACCAAAGTTTCATTCTTCAGGATCCGAAATTGAGCAGCTAGACACAACCCTGGGATTGTTCCATAAAGAAGTGTCTGTAGTGTGTTTAGCATCCCGTGGCATGAGACTTCGTGGGAGCTGTGTGCAGTACAAACAGTGTGTGAAATGTAGCAGGCATCAGCTGTGGCAGAATTAGGGTCAATAATTACAGGGGTAATCACTACTGGGCAGGGGAGGCTCCTGAGGATTTTGCAGGGGATCACCGTCATTTTCAGCAGTGCCTTGAAAGCAACTGTAAAGTCACTGTTAAGCTGCAAGCAACCCACAACTGGTGTAAATAATGACTTCCAAAGCACGTGCTTTTTATGTGGAGTGTAACGTGCTTTTTATGTGGAGTGTAACATTTGCCTCTGCTGCTTGTCGCGGAGATTCCAGGGAAGATGGCTCAGCGCTTTGAGGAGGTGCTCGGATTACCCCACCAAAGCTGTTGGTTAGCAGATTAAAATTCCTGCCATCCTCCCTGTGCCTTGCGCTGAATTTTTAACCCAAACAGAAGCGAAACATTGGAACGTAATTGTTCTGTAAGTGCTGCGAACACAGAGCCTTCGGTTATTTTGAGGGCAGTACGTGCCGTGCCCGCTCACGTCTGGACCCGCAGGAGCAATGACATGAAGTCATGCGGCCGGGAGGCATGACCCCGCTGCAGGGGGGGCTGTCTGCTGGGGCAGCAGTGTTCAAGGCCAGTGCTCTCCCGTGTTTGCAGGGTCAAGACTTTAATTAAAAAACAATCTATTGGGTAAAATAAAGGACATACTTAGCTGTTTTTTCCCTTGTACCATGAACACGCGTTCACAAGACAAGATGGCCCCTTTATGAGCTTAGAGCTTAATTCATGTAAAACCTAACAGAAGAGGATAACTCGAGGATAAAGTGGGAAGCACGTAGCTCACACTGGAAGTAGAGCTGTATGGTCATTTTTAGCTCTTTGGATGTTCTTAAAAGCATTTGCTATCCAAAGGTACGTCCCCTTGGAGGCAGGTGGGAGTCATCACAGTGTGTGCTGGAGTGCTTGAGCCGTTAACCAAACCAGCTGAAGTGCCAATGAGAGCGAAAAGATGGCACCAGGGAGGGAGTCATCCATGCTGAAGGCCAGACCTCTCAGTCTTCCTCACAGTTGTCATCCAGAGTAGCCCAAGTGCATCTGCACATGCTGCTGTCACCCCTCCAGGATACACCCCCCAACTACAGCCTTGTACTAGTGCCTTGTGGCAGTGAGCAGGGATGGTGGGAACTGCTGCCAGTAGTGCATTTAAATATTGTTAATTTTAAGAATAATAGTATATGCTATCTTTCGTATATAATTGTATTTGTTGTCTTATCTTTCCTTTCCCCCCCCCCTTTTTTTATTACCAGAGTGCCTCTGATGGCTTTTGGAAGTCAGTGGCAACCCGTGTCCCAAGAGAACCTCATGAGATACGTATCCTGAATCCCTACTTCATCCAGGAGGCAGCTTTCAGCTTCATTGGACTGCCTTTCAACAATGGCCTGATGGGCAGAGGGGTAGGTATAAAGTGAAGCAAGCAAAAGCACAGGGAAGGATGAGAGACCAAGCAGCAGAGTAGGCTTATGCTGTTCTTAGTTTCTCTTTGGGTGTCCAGTTGGACATTGAAGGGAAGGGACTTTGGCTCTGTTACGGTGTTAGCGCTCAGCCTCCCCCAGGCCAAGGCAAGATCTTTTCTTGGAACACACGGAGGATTTTGAGGGGGATCATCAACATTTCAGCAGTGCCTTGAAAGCAACAGTAAAGTTGCATCCCAGGCTTATAGTAAAAGAGGGTAAAGGTTTGGTTTATGAGGCCTTTGATAAGGAATTCTGATCTTACAGCAACAAGTTTAGATGTAAAAGTTTACAAAAGAAAACAATGCAAAACACAGTTTTATGTCATAGTTATTAACAAAATACCTTCATGGCCATTCTGGTATCTCTCACCCCCAGTGCAGCTTTTTGGAGTGTTAGTGGGGAGTAGGTGGTGACTTGGGTTTTCTGGATTATCTCAGAACCTATTTATATTTGCTCTATCTAATATATCAACCATTAGAGAAAGTATTACTTGGGTGGGTAAATTACTCATGTACCCATGTGATACAGTTCTTGATAGAGAGCACATGTGACATTTTTGGGCGCATTAGCACAGCTGACAAACCCAGAGAGAAGCACTTTTGCTGGACAAGGACTGTTTGCTCTGCCTCTGGCATTGTCCTTCCGTTGTTAGTACAGGAGATTTGCCATGTTGCAGCATGGGTTTGGACGAGACAGAATCATATCTCATTTTCTGTGTTCTAATTATATTGTGAAGTCTTGAGAAACTTTAGAGATACTTGTTTTGCGCAGGTCAGCTGGGTGGATGCCTGGACATAAGAAAGTCAGTCCTTATAATGCAGTGTGCAAGATGTGCAGACAGATTCAGCCACACAGGATAGGTCTTTTGTGAAATGCATTGCTGCATATGTGCGTACAGAAGCTGTCACAGCTTCTGGAAGCATTGGGGTTTTGCATTGTGCTCTGAAGAGATCTTACCCTAAATAATTCCTGTCAGCAAGGATGTAACTTACCTTATCTCTGCATTCTCCAGAACTTACCCTTAGAACTATGTGGTCTTGATTCGTCTTCCAGAAAATCAGGGCTGCTGCCCCAGTGAAGGACAGAAATCAAACTTTTGCCTTTATTTTCTCAAGATTTGTTTTAATTTTTAAGCACGTTATTTTAATACACAAGATATTACTGAAGCTGAGAGGAGAAGAGAGAATCCGGAAATGAAAATGCTGTGAACTAAAGTTTATGAGGTTTTGATAGGTTGTTTAGCACACATCAGATTGGGAAATGAAGGCATCTTAATTGAAACCTGATGTTTCACTCCATGAAAGTCCATTTGAGAATTTAAAAATAGTTTATGGAGCTTTAAGGCAAGCAATCTTTGCCCATGACCCCTGATAGATTGTGTAAATTGTAGTTCATTCCTTCAGATGGGGCAACAGGAGCTCTGCAGGTGCATCTGTGGGGCCAGCACGTCAGTATGCCCTGCGGTGTCTGTGCAAGGACACTCTAATAATAGTGATCCTGTCAGAGTTTAAAAACAGAGAGAGTATTTCTAGCCTGTGAGCACAAATTTTACTGCAGGTATGAGCTATGGACTGCTGTCATGGAGCTGCTGGGACTTCACGCTTTTTGAATGCTGCTGCATCAGTGCAAAGGCTCCAACAGAAGCTACTGCTGCCAGCGTAAAGAGGGAGGAAGAGTCTGAGTAGGATCCTGGTGACAGAAATTTGCTACAGGCCTTTTTCACTGAGATCTTAAATAGGAAGAGTGGAATTCAGAGCCTGTAGACCAAGAATCCAACTCTCATTAAAGATCTGAGAGAGATCCAGCAGGTTGAACGAGACAGCTAGAGCAGGGAGAATTGCCCCACAAAAGACAGTGTGACCCAGCAGCTGCGGAGCATAGCTGGTTGCGTTCAGGGTCACACTTTAGAAATGCAAGGCAGTCTGGAAAACTTTACTCCAGAAAGAAGCATATGAACATGGAAAAGGAAAATGCTGAGATCTAGTAAGCAAAAGCACAGCAAACAGTATCTGTCCCGAGTTTCTCCTGGGGAACCGGAACGGGGGTAGATTAGTGCCCCTGTGCTTGCAGTGGGCTGTGGTATGTTGGGCAGGCTACACACAGGAGGATCAAGGCTGGGGATGCCTTAGTAATCAAGGCCAACATGAAATCCTCATAAAGAGCAGTAATATTCCACTCTGCTTTGGTTCTGATGCCTAAATAAACTTCAGTGCTTCTCCTACACACCACATATGGTAACAATGTGCTACCAATTAACTTTGTAATTTGGGGGCTTTTTCAGCAAGGTTGAGAAGAGCTAGTAAAATAGTTCGGGGCTGATCTGAAAGTGTTTTTCCCAGGATTCAATAAAGGGTGAATGTAGTAACAGCCTCTGCTTTGATAATATAATTTGGGCCAGATGGTTCTGGAGGATAGTAGGGGTACCCGATGTGCATTTTGATTACACTTGTGGCATTAGTAACCAAAAGTCTGAGCAAGGAGCAAAACTGGTCACCCACAATGAACAGTGACTTCTCTCTGGGACCGGTACAGCTTTTCAGGAGTTTCCTTAGTCCATTTACTGAAGTCTTTAGAAGAGGGAGAGCTGTTTCCTACTACATGTGGACTTCTCTTTTCTTAAGATAAGCTGATGATAAAGAAAAAACTTTAGTTTAGGATCCTAGCAATGTCTGGGGAAAATTAAATGTTAACGCCTGAGGATGGTTTAGCGTAAAACAAACGACCTAGTAAAATCCTCTCTTTGATTAAAGAATCCTCTTAAGGTGTGGATGCAGGCTTGGCTGTCTTGCTAACTAAAGGTGTATGTATGTGATTTATGTTTAAGTGGAAGTTCTGTGTATACAGGTCTTTAGGGCTTGGAACCAGACATCACTGGTGTTGCAGCTGACAATTTAGGCATGCGATAACCTACATTACACTGCAGACAGCTTACTGGGGGACAAGCATGAACACTGGTTTAGAGGCATCATTGCCTGTTGCATGTACAACACTAAGGATGGTTATTGCCATGGTGCTTTTTGCTGTGTAGTGAATAGTCCTGTCGGCTCAGTAGTGGCTCAGAGCCATTGGAGCAGTGGCTTTCTGGCTCCTCTGGAAACCCTAAGCATGGTGCGAGGTGGCCAGAAGAACATTTCAGATTATACAAATTGTCAGGACTCTGATGACTCCAGTGCAGGCTGTGGTGTTGGTTTCTGTATCTCTGCTGGTGCTGTGCATCCATGGAACTGTTATGATTTAACTAGTGAGATTAAGCTCTGCTGCCCAAAACTAAACCTTTGGTTTGTTTGTGTAATGAAAATGGCTGAATCCATAGACCTCTTATTAAAGAGATAAGGCGTCCTTCCCTGGACTTCACCCAGCCTCAGCAGAAACTTAGTGAAGGAGGAGCCGGGTGCAGGAGGTGTTACGAGGCTGCGTCAGGCGCTGGGCCATGGATTAGCACCTCTGCAGAGTGCTGACAGCCCTCCTGCACCCGGGGATTAAGCTCTAATGCTGCAGTGTTAGCCCGTCCTGCCCCAGGGCTTCTCTTTGCAGTTATGCAGTTTTGACCGTAGGCAGGCAGCCTTTCTGGAGATGCCACTGGTGACCCTTTGCTCCTTAGGCAGTTTTCAGCTCCTCTAGCTGATCATAATGACCCTTTCTCTCATTAGTACTAGGTTGCCCTGGTATTAGCAAGCTTTTGGCTCCTGGGCTGTTCTTGCTGGACTCTGTGTGAAGGCCATGTCTTGGGACCTGTTGGGTCTTCATGGAGCAGAAGAGAGGTGGGGGACAGCAGGAGCCGAGCAGTCTGCTGCTCCATTCTTTCCAGTTGCATGCTGCTTCTTTTTTGGCACTCTGACAGCATCTTCTAAGGCAGGTAGAGGGACAGATAAAGGGCCGCTGCAGCTGCAGTTTGTTAAATATAGAGACTTAGTGTCGTCGTTGTGCTGTCCTGAAAAGCCAAAGCTTATCTGCTTCATGTTCAGCATGAGGTGCCAGGGAATGGACACTCAGGCAGCAGGTAAATGAATACCAGCTGCTTCTTGGTAAATGCCCAGCCACGTGCTTCTGCACATGATGCAAAGTAACAGAAGGGAGTTCACCTTTCAATGAAAGAGTAGGCCACAAACTCCCATTTAGCAAAGGGTGAAGCTTGTTGTGGTTACCACAGAGCAGCTAGTGTGTGGTGAAGTCGTATCCTTGCTTGCCCTCTGTTAAATTGTTAGGTCCTTAAGAGATGCTCGCTGCACGGCACAGGAATCTTCTCTGTGTCAAATGGTGAATCAGAGACTGTGCATCAGGTTAGATGTGGTCAGAGACACTGGTTTGGGCCGAGTTGTACAGGAGCTCAGCAGTTAGATGGCAGAATGGCAACCTGCTGGGCAGCTAGCCTGTCATGTCTCTAACAACAGGCCCTTCCCTTTTGCTCTGCTGCAGACTGCCCGTTCTGGAGGCTCTCTCCTGCTTACAGCAAGGAATGAGTAGGGGAGATGAAGGAGGAGTGTTGGAGATGCTCTGCTTTGTCTTTTGAAGCCTGGTATTGCAGCTGATTCTGTGCATGGATGGAGGTAGCTGTGGGAGCAGCACTGTGGGTTGCAAACTCCTGTGACAGGGACCACTGTAGACTGCCAGGCACTCATCTGCTCACAAGTGATGCTAAATTGCTTTTTATGCCATATTTCCCAACTTGCTAACTAGGGGAGGCAAAGAGTAGGTTTGGGGTTCTTTCATGTGAACAGAAAAGAACAAAAAGAAAATACAGTGACTGTTGTGTATAGCATGTGATGGCTATTATAGTTTTGTTCCGTATTTCTTTTGTTTTGGAAACCTTACTGCTATTAGGTGATCAGGTCTGTAACGGATAAACTAAGGTAGCAATTTTTCCCAGGTAAGCAAATTTTCAAGTTTTCCTTCAAATAAGTTGATATAGTAGTCAAACCAATTTGAACATCTAGATGCATTATTGTCTGTAGGGAGTTTATTCTTTAGCAGTGCTTACCCTTTTATTAAAAAAGGTAACAACTGGAATAGTCTGAACCATCCAGTATATCTTACCCTGAGCTAAGTAAAATCCCATAAATAACTGGAATTCATTTAATATATTAAGGGAGTCAGATATTTCTAAAAACAGATTTACAGCAGTCATTTCCTTCCAGTCCAGCAGGCAGTGACACAGGAATGACCCGGGCATGGAATGAAAAGCAGCAAGAGCTTTTCACATGCACCAAGCAAAGAGCAGTTACAGTCCTCAGGTTCAGTCACCGGCACTGGATCTCCAGCACAAGCCCATGATCACAACCGCAAGGTGATGCTCAGCCTCCAGTAAGTCCAGAGGAGGGCTAGTGTTCATTTCTGATGACTGGCTTCTTTTCTTCTGTGAATAGAAGTCAGTCTTTAAAGCCTCTTCAGGGAAACCAATGGAAGATGAAACAGCAATGTCTTGAGGTGAAGCCTTTTATTTCTCCTTGCAGCAGAGAACAGTGTAGGAGCAGTTAGGAAACCTGTCCTGTTGCTGTCTGTGCTGCTAAAGGCAGTTTGGTCCCCTCACCTGGTGGTGCAGACTGGCTGCGTTTGCACCGCACAGAGCTTGTAGTGATCCCTGGCACAACACAAGACCAGTGATCTTTGCCTCTCTTGTCTTTATGCTTTTCTCACCCAGGATCCACCATGTCTGTGCTCGCCTCACCCAAGCAGACCATGGCCAGGGGGGCCCTGGAAGGAGCCACGCTCTGGATGCACGGGCAGCCATTGCCCATCACTGCTGCGGTGACGTGTCGCTCACCACTGCTGTGTTTGCTGCTTCTGTTTGCCAGGTGGCCTTTCGGTGTCGTCTCTGGCTCGTCTGTCAGTCTGCTGCATCCTCTCAAATGGGACCAGGCAAAGAGCTGATGCCTGGAGAGCATTCTGTTAGATACTATGTTTTCCAGATGTTTGGGCTTAGACAGGCAGGCCAGGCTTGGGGATGTTGGCTGTCGGTTCAGGCCATGTTATCCAGGGAGGTTGCCCTTGTCGTTGTTTACCAGTGCTGGAGAGCGGATGCTGAACCTGGTACCCACCACAAGCCTCAGCTGTGACAGAAACCTGGGAGATGCAGCAGGAGGTACAGAGCCTGCAAGGCCAAGTTCAAGGCTTGTGGCAGGGAACTGGCAGGGGGAGGGGACTGCTAATGCTTTCTGGGGTCTTGCCATTCCCAACTCTCCCTGACTGGTGGGCATCAGTTCAGGTCAGAAACTCATCACAGCCACACCTGGAGCAGCGGTCCTGCTGGGCCACTCCAGACAGCCCCACGCCATGGCCTGGCTTGTACTGGCCAGTCCTGGTGTGGCTGGGAGGCATCCCAGGAGGCTCCTGCTTCAGCACTGGCCATTGCAGGGCTGCTGTTCTTCAACCATTTGGTAGAAAGCAGCATTGCTTGGTGGTCCAGGGATACCTGGGCACATGGAGGGCCATGAGCAGGAAGACAATCCAACCCCAGATGATTGTTCCTGAGGTAGGATGTTGGGATTTGGGGTTTCTTCCCTAGCAATGGCCTAGAATAACAAGATGCCTGCGCAGTTGTTTGAGAGAGTTTTCTTTTCATAACGCAAGAGGTGGGGTGGTTGCCTTGGTATGTCTTTGGGGCACGGCACGAGGGCGTGTGTGGTGAGATAGCACTGACGCATTGTGCAGGGCATAGCAAGCCAGGTTTGGCACAGCCGTGTCCGTGATGCCTAACTTCTTTTGGAGTGACCTGTCCCCCAACTTGCCCCAAAGGTTGTACATGGTTCATTAGATCTTAGCAGCAGATGAATTTATATGCCTGTGTACAATCAGAAGAACTTGAAAGTTGTGTACATGCAGCCAGAGAATAATTATAACCATTTCCTCTCTCCGATACATGTCCTCTCTCGCTTGCCACTTCTCTGCTGAGAGAAGAGCCCTTTCCCCTGGACCTGGAGAACACTGCAGAGTTGGTTTTTCTGCAGCACAGCCTGGGACACATCCTTAGATCCTACAGCGCCTTCTCTTTCCCATGCCGCAAACTGGACATGAGGCAGTGCTTCATTTTCAACAGAGGGAAGGAGTAGCAGAAGCTCAGCAGGCTGTCATAGGAGAAGAGGGCTCAGTTTCTATAGTTTAAATCAAATCAGGACCAAAGCACTGTATTGGCTTACTAATGACATTTAGTTAACCGGCAATCATGCTGCTTTTATACTTCTGTTCAAGCTGGCTCGTTTTTTTCCAAGTCACTCTGATTTCCCAGTTACTGTTTAATCTGTCTGATGGTTGCTTCTTCTTGAGCGTAAGCAGTTTGGAGAAAATGCCATGTGTATTTGATCCAGGCGCGTGGGTGCATATACAGTTTGTACTCATGTTCTTCTCTTAGCAGGTGCTGTTATCCATGCCATTTACTAGGGGTGGGCTCTGCAAGCACCCCTGTGCTCCCCTAACCGTTACTGCCCTCAGTGAATAGCAGGGGTAATAATTTTTACAGTATTTTTGAGGTGGTCCTCTTTAGCCCACAGGGTTCTGACTGCAGCAGTGGGACGTGAGGCTGCATCTCAGCAGTGAAGATGTGAATGGCTGCAGATCTCTGCCTTCAAGGGGGGCACACGCACTAGGCTGTATCATTGTATTGGAGGGTGCTAACATTGCTAACATCAGTAAGGCATAATCTAATCGACAGCTGCCATCAGATCATCAGTTTCTGAATGTCGTTTTTAGGGTAACACAAAACAATTTTGCTAAGGACACCATGTGAATTTCTGATAGTTGTAGAGGCCAAACCAGCTACATGCAGCACAGTCAGAGAAGTTAGGAAGTCTTTGGTAGGTTTTTGTATTTTAGTAATTTTTGAGAGAGGAGCAGGCAATGCTAAGATACTGGCATGCCAGGAAGAACTACTGAGGAACAGAAGCAGATGAGAAAATTATTCCATAAAGGACATTGGAGGTGTTATATGTAGAATAAAGTAATGCAGATATTTGGTGACCAAAGGGAAGTTCACTTGATTTCTGTGATCTGTTATTCTCCAAACAGAAATAAGAATATGCTTGAAAGAAAGTTATGGTGGTTTGGCAGTCTTCCCGTAAGGTTGGGTAGTATGATTAATTCTCTGTGGTTTGTAAGACTTACATTAGAAAGTTAGCTCTTAAACATTAACTTGGCCAGTGAAATTCCCTCCAGGCAAAGACCCTGTGTCTCCCTTGAGCTGTACCGTGGGAATGGGCCCAGTGCAAATGCGGGTGGTGTTAACGCCGTTATATTCCCAACGACGATACGTTCTCAGGGATGTAACCATTTACTCACTATGTTTTGGACACTGTAACTACAGCTCAGCTGAGGGAAAGGGTTTTGTGGCAAGTCTATTTACCAGCTGATGCTACTCCAGTGAAATCCAAATGTCGTCATCTATGTAAAACATAAAGCTGAGAATATTGCATTTGAACTGCCATGCCCGGGAAGACAGGATGTTTTTGCATATTTGAAGTTCGGGGGAATTTTTCTTATCCTTGTGTAATAAACTTTTTCCAATTTTTTTTAAACCCCTCCTTGATATTTTACGGCTACCAGTGAATTAACAATTAACTAAAGTAAGCAGAATAAAACCAATATTGTTTGTAGCGAGTATCAATTGAAATTAAGCAGTGAGAACAAAATGTCTTTGCTGGTTTTCCTAAAATCTAGGGCTGGCACTGGAGGATGTAGTAAGGTCTTTTTATTTCGAATGTGCACTGTTACAGATGCACTGCAAATGCTTGAACTGAATGTCTCGCTGATTTAGCTATAAGCAGGTTTTGCACATTTGTCTTCAGATTAGTGTAATTCTAGCGCACTGTAGTGGAGTTCTCCACAGCACACGGTTTGTACTCCCAGTTGTGCTCTCTCAGCTAGGGTATGGGTGGCATTCTTTGCTTGGGAAATGTTGGTCTTGGGGCTGGTCAGGCAATCAGAAGTGAGCAAGGCAGCGTGCTGCCAAAAGCCAGTTCCTCTGAATGAGAGGCAGAAACTCCCAAGTATTGTGTTCCCAGTCATCAGGTGAAATGCAATAGTGTTGCTCACCGGTTCAGAGTAAACCATTTTACATGCAAAATACAAGCTGTAGTTGGTTTCTACATCTCAGTTACGAGGCTGTCACCCTTGGTGACTGTCTGAGCATGTCCTCTGAATTTGTGATACTTTTGATATGGTTGATGTTGGATGTTCTACAAATGAAGATATGTGGGTGGATTTCTCAGCCTCTCCCTAGCCCCTGGGGTAAAACTAGCTCTGGATTCATCTGGCTAAAGGGGAGCTAGAAAAGTCTGTGAGCGAGGATTTTACACTGGAAACACTCATCTGTCACAGCAGTCGTGTTCATCTGAACACACAAGAGGAGTTGCAGCTGTGCAGCACCACTGTCACAGGGCCTCTGCAGAAGCCAGATGGAATGGGAAGGGCTGAGGCCGGACTTCGGTGCAAATGGCAGGTCAGCAGATGGGCAAGGACAGTCAGGATGCCCCTGCTCAGAGTGCTAGCACGCATCTCTGACTGGCTTCACGCTGCTCCTCATCTTCCAAGTGTGTGTGGCTGGGCAGGGTATGGCACAGGCCAGAGTGCCCTTTGCCTGTAGGAGTGGCCCTGAGCAAAGGAAGGGGTCTCAGTGCACACTGCTGCCTGCATCTGCCTGATCTCTCCATCTCCCAGAGCTGTTTAACAGCCTCCTTAAACTGCTTTTGCCATCAGTAAGATAAAGAGTTTGTACTGTTCTTCACTTCTGCTTCTGTGTGGTGGCTGGTTTGGGATAAGTATTCCTCCTTAACCTAGATGGAAGCCAGTAATGTGCATAGAATTGTAATCCATTATCTAAGTCTGTTCTGATTTTGGAAAACTAGCATATCCACAGTGAGTCACCCTCCAGCTTGTCTGGCGTCCTGTTCTTAGGATGGCAAAGTTGTGGAAAGGGACTGACCATTTTCATTAATCCCTCAGCCCTGCAGTACTCCCCTGGAGGGTCAGGTCATAGAGCCTCAAACAAGAGTCACTGCTTTTGTGCTAGATGCTTTGCAGGAAGCTGGCTAATGTGTGCTTGTATTCACAAGCTGGGAGGCTATCAACCCCACAAGCGGGCACTGGGCAGCTGATGTGCGGATGTAGCCAAATACCTTGATCCTGATTTTCTGCTTAGTAGCAGCAGTGCCCCTGTGAGCAGAGACAGTAAGAGGAAATCTTTAATTATAGAAATGGCAACCTGTGCTAATGACTTCCATTCCTGCTTTTTCTCCTCTCAGAATATCCCCACCTTGGGAAGCGTAGCAATAACCATGGCGCTCCACAACTGTGATGAGGTGGCGGTAGCTGGGTTTGGCTATGACATGAGTTCACCCAATGCACCGCTGCACTACTATGAGAACATCAAGATGTCTGCCATCAAAGAGGTAGGGAGCTCCTGCCGAGCACATACTCCTCCCAAACCCACTGATCACCCCGACTCCAGAGCCTCACTGGGCTGGTGATGTCAACTTCCAGCTTTCCTGTATGGGTCAAAATGCAGCTCCACCCATGCTGTGGACTGTAAAATTTTAGACATTCTCTCAAGCACAATGTGTGTTAAAAACAGTTATTTCTGCTGGGAAAAGTTCTCTGGAATGTGTATATGATGTGATTCCTTCTTCAAGCAGCAGAAAAAAGATTCACATAAATGTTAACTCAAGTAGGGTGAAAGGGAGCAACTCTGCTCTCGCTTTGAAAAGATGTGGCCTCCTCCTGCTTTTTGATCCGTTGTATTGCTCTCTAATCCATGGGCTTCTTTTGCTAGATGATCCCCTCCTCAGTCCCTGTGAAATGTGGGGGAGGTGAGATTAGCACGTGCATGTTAGCTCTCAGCTGACTGTTCAGCAGCAGTTAACTAGTGTAAACACATCATGGCTCTGTGGAGACTGTTCTTTAAAGCCAGATCTACACTAGAAACGTTTTCTGGTACTATCACAGTGAGATGACCAGCATTCTTAGAGGAACAAAAGTTCTCGTGTTGGTTTAAAGATGCTCTTTCAGGTCTGTCCATTTCCTGTACCAGACTGGAGTGAACTTGGACACTGGTCTAAGCTTCTATAGTGGGGAAGTTTGCTGCTATTTCAGTAGAGCTCAATCTTTCCCAGCACAGATGTGGCCCAGGTCTTTCTAAGATTGTTTCCCACTCTCCACTGGCTCCTAGGTATGAAAACTTTCTCCTTCCTACTCCACGTTGAGAAAAGTTGTATTGTCTATGAGCTGTAGCTGTCTCCTGGCACTTGGCATTTGCTCATCTTGAGCCCTTTGCCATTGATCCAGGTTAGAAGGGAAGCTGGGAAGTTGTGTTTTTCCAAATCACAAAATTGTACATGTCTTAAGACTCTCACAGGCTGCAGGCTGCATGACCCTAGGCAGACTGAGAGGAATTAGAGATCAGTGATTAGTCAGCTTGAGAAATGAGAAGAAGAGCATGTCTAATTATCAGAGGAATGAGACTTTGGAACAACCTCTTAGCAGGGGCCAGGAGAACAAAGGGAGTTAAGGAAAAGACTGTGAGGAGGTCCAAATATATCAAGGGACTGGACATTGTGGTCCTGAGGTACCTCCTGGGCCTGTGGAGGTAGCCACGAAAGTCTGCCTTGCTCAGTGGAAAACCATGGATTTAATCAGTCCTGGCTGGGAAAGCGAGTGCCCATTTACAGGATTTAAGGGGTACATCCAAAGAGGAAAACTGAATTGAGTCACTATGTACAGAGGTGGTGTCAGGCTTATGAAATCCCTGGGCCGAAAATAGATGAGGAGTATCATTCTTGCAGTGGTAGAGGAGGTACCACCACTGACTTGCCCAGTTCTGACTCTTCCCTGGACACCTGCTCATGCCCACTGCCGGAGACGGGACCCTGGGCTACCCAGGCTCAGGTCTCAGTCAGTACAGCTGGTTCCTTAGTCTTCCAGCAAAGATACGGCCTCACCAGCATGAAGATGGATGCAGATGCCTGGTTCTAGCAGTGGGTGCAGAGACTGTTCACGAAAGTTTCAGGAAAAGCTTTTGTCTCTGTGTCCACTCTGGTGAATTGGCAGTCTTTTGTGGAGAATTAATCTTGCCCGATTGTTCCTTCAGTCTTACAAGGATGTCAGGCCCACGGTCTGCTCTTGGATGTGGGGACACTCACAGGCAGGTGTCCTGTGCCAAGCCTGTTCTGCCACCTGGTTTTGCCACTCTGACCTCAAGGACACTGACACAGGAGCCGACAAGAATGAAGTCGTCTTGCTCTTGAACCTTATGTGGATCAGTAGGAAAAGCTGGCAAAAAGAGTCGGATGACAGAGTCTCTGGTTGAAGTCACCAGTCCAGATCACTTGGATCTTTGATTCTGGAGGCCAGCGCCCTGCATGGCACACAGAAACCAGTGGAAGACAGGAGGGAGTCACTCCTGGACACCATATGTGGTCTCAGGAATAAACATCACATGGCACAGGGCAGTAGATGAGGATAGACATGTGAAATGCAACCAGTAGGTTTCCTAGAGAGACCAGTTGGTGCCTGGTTTGTCAAGCCTCTGCTGTCTGGAAGCTATCAGTCATCATATCCAGGATGTTCTGTACAGAGGTGAGGGAGCGTTGAAAGGTTCTGATGAAGCCTCACTAATTCAGATGTCAGTGGATTTGTTTCTGCCGCCAGGATTGTTGATGAGAGCTCTGCAGGCCAGCGGAGCTGGTTCTAGGAGGAAGGTTCCTGTTCCACTGGAAGGCTGGTTATCTGATACGTGTCTGCCCATCTAATCCTCACATCCTCACCCACAGGCTCCTCTTACATTTCGCTGCCCTGGTACAAGAAAAGCCATCTGTTCCCGAGTATCAATAATTAATGCTCCTCCTGCCTCTGCCCCTCCCAATATGACAAATTGTTTGTGATATTGTGGAATGTGAAGAGCAGAGAGAGGATTGCATTTCTTTCTCTCCCATTTAATATTAATGGTAGCTGGTAATTGTTAGTCACATGAGGGTGAAGTTGAAAGGTGAAGGGCAGAATGGTTGGGTTGTGTCTTCCACAGTTGCCTTCAAATAACGCACAAATGGAGATTTGCCCCACTCTAGACTGGAGGCACCCTGCACACCTTGCTTGAAGAGAGACCTGCATGTGGGTTGCAAATCAGGAGGCTGGCCTGCGCTGGTACCTTGTGCCGAACCTTGCCCTTGGCATTAGTGAAAGAAGACTGACTCAGAGCCAAGCTCCACCAAGGTTTTTGTCTGTTCCACCTGCTTTGACACCCAGAGGCCCAAAAGCATCTACAGCGTTTTCCTCAGTGTTGCTTTGGACCTCTGGGATTATGTCCAGGTCTAGTTCTTTCTGGTCCTCTACATTTCAGCCTCTAAAAGAGCTACTAAAGCAGGCTATGCCTTGAAATTACACGAGTATCATCTTTGTCCTCTGGCCTGCAGACCCATGGAGGCTGGAGTACTTATTCCTGGGCAGGGGAGTGAAACAGGTTTGCTTAAAGTAGCAACATCACAGCACCAAAACAATTGTCATGGGATGCAGCTGTCATGGGATCCACCATAATGAACATCCTGGGCAGGAACCCCTGCCATTTGACCAGGCTTTGGTCGGGCAGAACTTCTGTTTCTGAAGTTCAAATCTTTTCCCTGACTGCTGGGCTCCTCCAGCTTGAATGACCAAAAATTTTCAGTGTTTAAGCCTGGAGAGCAGCTGCAGGGAAGGACTCCAGCTCCACCCTGAAACCATCACTGCCTTTACAGAGGAAATGTAAACACCAGCAGTGTCCTGGGTCTAGAGGTGCCACACATGTGCAGCTTCTGGGAACATCTATCAAGCCGCTTCCCTTGCCTGGTGTCCACAGGGGGAACAGGCCTGCCAGTGAGCATGCATCCTCTCAGCAAGGTGTGTCACTGATTTACACTTGAGGCAGGCTTGACATCTCTCTGGACACCCTTGAAAACCCTATGACTCACCTCAGAGGAATTTGTTCTGATTATATAAAAAAAGCTAGCAAAATGCGCTCGCTTGCTCACAGCTGGGCGGAGATGCCTCTCCCATGCCAAGACTGAGGTGATAAAATCTCTGTGGAAATGAATGTGATTTTTCCTGTTGCTCTGTGGGACTGGCAGCTGAATTTCCAAGAGGAGAAACAGGCAGCCCTACGGTATAGTTTTGCTTACTCTTTGCTTGCCCCACAGGGGTAAAAGCCCTCAAGGTCCAAGATTGTGCTGCTATTACTACCACAGAAGGCAGCTGCCTCCGCTGCCTCTTCCAGCATCTCCAACTCCCAGGGGCTGGGCAGGCATTTCCTACCCCAGAGGAAAAGGCTCTGCAAGGAGGCAGATGCTCTGGAGCTTCAGCGGTGTTACCAGTCAAGGGGAAGTAGATGGTCTTGGGACCCTGGTCAGTAGTATGGCTGCAAAACACGTATGGATTCTTCTGTGCTTGTGAATGCTCACGAGAGTCAATTTCTCCAGTTCAGTCCTGGATGGCTTCCTTACTGTCTGTCCTGGGTAGCGCAGTGTACTCCAGCCAGGACACATCCAGGCAGACCTTGTGGAGAAGACCCTTTTCTGTTTATAAGTGTTCTCTGGAGAGCTGGAAGCACACTGGTGTGGCGCTTTCTGTTTCAGGCTGTGAGCTGGAAGATCAGTGCCTGCAGTGCAAAACCGCCTCTCGATCCCAGCTCTGCTGCCCAGCACCGTCTCCCCTCATCTCTCATCATCTCCCCATCATGGCTGGGGGTGCAGCGTCCCTGGCCTGCACTTCAGCAGGGGTTTTCTGGGTGGTGTGGAGAACAGCCTGCTCTTCTCTGGTCTGTTACTGGGAGACCACTGCCCAATAGGCTCAGTGCTGTTGTGTAAACTCTCACAGGTGATTTTTCAGCTCTGATCCTGTCTCTTTCTTTTAATTTACAAAATGCAGAATGTCCAAGTGTGTCATCTCCCTTAAGTTACTATTTTCCCTATTTGAAATGTATTTGCAACAGCTTTCGACCCTTGGCTGCTTCCGTAAATGCTGTACAGACAGTGACTGCATCTTTGCCAAGGTGTCTGCTCACTTGTTTCTGTTTTCAAGGCAATGAATCCATCAGAGCTGAATTTTTATTTAGGTTATTGTATTTTTATTTCTTGCTCAGGTCCTCTAATGCTTCATGCCCAAGCACTCCATAAAAGTGTGTTTGTATCACAGGTCACTGTCTTCTACTAATGTACAGGTGTCAGATCCACTGGGAACATAGCAAAGGAAACATGGAAGTGGAGGTGAGGAAAAAAGGAATAATTTTAAAATAGAGTGAAGGCTTTTCTGGATTAAAAAAAAATAACAATTAACCTGCCTATAAAGATTACAATAGACCTTCAGTGCTAATGGCAAAACAGGCTAGTGTTTCAGGCAGAAATTATTGCAGGATGGGAAAGTGACAGTGTTTAAAATAGTAAAAACTCCGTAAGGAGTTGATGAAACTGAGAGAGCAGGAGGCTGTGTTGTATCACGGGAAGGAAGCACAAAACTGGCTCCCAGCATCCCTCCTCCACGTGCTCTGCCCCAGCACAGTCTTCCCTGCCTCGTGATCCAGAGGTGAGCTTCAGTCTCCTGGTCTTTTCTTGTGGGAGCAAGAATGTGAGCAAGGAGTCACCTCAGATGCCACACAGGGAACACCCTGAACTGTCTTCTCAGCAGCTGGCTGCAGACCACCTCACCTACACTGGTAAAAATGGAGAATGCACGGTTACGAGCCACCCCTGTCCATCCAGAGCCCATCCGCGGCATTTGGGTTGCTCGGTGGAGCTGCTGACTGGTCACCTTTTCACCCTAGAAGCAGATCAAGCGCCAGTGCCGATGTTGTTGGAGGTGTCAGCTCCTTTGATACAGCTGTGCCCAGCACTTCAGTGACTCGCTGCCTGACCCGAGGGGGAGGTGGCGCAGCTGCCTTTGATGGCTTCTTTCTGATCATCAGCGCCGCTTCCCCAGCAGGCCTTTGTGGGATGCTGGAGGACACCATCTTGTAACACTTCTTATTCAGCCTGTGTAAGGGCTGTCACAAGGGCCAGGGGAGGTGGCCTGCAGCACGCAGTGACACACAGCTTTGTCTGTGTCTCTCCCCGCCAGCAGCTACCTCTCAGAATAATCCACAAACATCAAGTTTGGAGTCTCGGCCCATAAAGGCACAAACAATAGCGCTTTATCATCATCTGGGCTCTCTCTGTGAAGCCGTCCTTTGCATTTTAAATCAACGCAAGTTGCTTAGGAGGGGGTGGTTGGACTGCTTCAGGCCTCCGAGTACCTTAAAAGTTTGCGGTAGCCAACAAGAAGAACAAAACTCCTTTGAAAGCCAGGCAGATGTCTAGCCTGGTGATTTATAGACTGAAAACACAGCTATTTGAGCCTGGCTGATGAATTGCGATTGGAGTACAAGGACTGGTGCAGACTGAAATGGAGGTCAGCGTTGGAGGGGGAGGTTAGGGGCTGGGGCAGGGGGACCTCTGAAAGGGCAGTGCTTTTTCCTGGGGCCGGCAGTGATGACTGATGAGGTTTATACATTTTTGTCTTTGTTTAAAAGCCACCTGTTTGACAGCGTTTTGGCTGAATGAAGGCCTCACATGCTGTTCCTGTGCATAAGGACCGTGTGCCAATGTAATAGAAATCTGGAAAAGATTGATGGAATAGCAGTCACGACCAGAGCACAGGTATTGCCTTGTTCGGTAGGACAGAAGTACAGTAACACTCGTGGGGTGCCACTGCGCACTAATAACAGCAAGGAAGGTAAGGCTGTAGGATGGACAAAACCAGATTTAGGGTCTGGACAAGATCTCTGTAGGAAAAGACAGTAAAAGATCTACAGGGGTGTACTGGAGACCAGCTGCTGACCCCAACGTTGAACACAGACCTCTGTAGGAGTGCTAGGTGTGACCCGAAATCACACTGTCACAGATGTACGGTAGGAGCCAGTATTCCTATAAAGGGGAAAGCCCAGATATTCTCAGATGCAGTAGCTAGCATAGCTCTCCTCACCAAACATGAGGGAATAAGAAGAGCTGAAGGCCTTTCAGAGCTGTTCTTAGCAAGCATGAAGACCTTGCAGAGGGACATCTTAGGAAACAGCCTTTGATCAGGTGCCTTCATGGTTAAATTAAATGGAAGGGCAAGAGAAGGGATGTTATAACTCTAATTTTGCTTCTAAAAGGAGGGAGCTTGATAAGCAGGGCTGCAGGGTGGCACTTGGCAGTGATGGTGGGTTGCTCAGGGGAACTGGGATGTGTTTGCAGACTCTGACCTCTCTGAATTTAGGCCTAGCCTAGGAGAATGGGCTACCAAAAGCAGATGCACTGAAGAGCTTATGGACTCATTGAAGAACTGAAATCTTTTTGTGAAAAGCTCAAAAATTATCTCCAGTTCATGTTTGCAGCAAAGGGGGAACTGGCAGAAAAAGGCTGTAGACATAACTTCATCAATAACTGCTTCAAAGTGGGGTTAGAAGTAACGGGGCCGGGGGGGGCATCAGCAGACTTCACCCCTGATGGCTGGAGAGGACAGAAGTAAAGTGGAAACTGGCAAAAGTCAAGTTGAGTTAGATCTTGCAGAGGAAAATTAAAAAACACTGGACAGTCCCACTATCAAACAAATAATACGGAAACAAGGAAAGAATTCGAAGGGCTGTGGCATCCAGGGAGGTGAAGGAAGCAGAAGGCGTAGGGGTTAAAGAGCCAAAGTGAGAACTACATGAATAAATATATTACCTCCATAAGGGTGAGAGGATGAACGTGAGGGAAAGGGTGTCTTTCAGTGAGAAGTTTGTAGAAACAGAAAATGACTGGGTCAGCAGTGAAAGGCAAAAGCCGTTGAAGATAATGCACCTAGGTGTGAGAGCCTGAAAGATCGCTGCTCCAACCACTGCGCCGTTGAGCCAGTTAAGCTGCAAGTGCAGAGGAAAGGGTCCTCAATAAATCTATCAGGTTACACGTGGCTCCACAGGATTAGATTGTGTTGGACACAATACCTCTTTTTCCTTTCTTTTTTTTTTGGGGGGGATGGGAGCCAGGCAAGGAAAATAATCCTGTCAAATTCAGACTCTTAATCTGACCTCAGAGGTACTGCTCAGAACTTCAGAGCGGAGTTTCAATGAAAGAATAATTAAATCCTGAAAGCAAACACAACACGGATTTACCGAAGGCAGGTTACAAAACCTACTTTAGTATCTTTACATGATTTAAAAAATATATAATTCTGAGGACAGAGGAAGTACACTAGCCCAATCTGTCTGAAGTTCAGTTAAGCGTGCGATACTGTGCCGTGTGAGATATTAGTTAAGCTTCAGAAGGTATGGTTTGGTGCAACACCTGTACGTGAACAGCCTCTCTAAAGGAGAAGACAAAGAGCAGCCCTGAATGGATGGCTGGGAGTTTCCCCACAGGAGGTCATGTTTAGTGTTTGCTTTAATGATTTTTGGCACAGAAGGCAATGGCGTGCAAGCGGAATTTGTGATGACACTAAACCAGGTGTGGTCAGTACAAGGAAGGATCAAAATACCATCCAGGAAGACCATGAGCACTTTGAGAACAAGAGCTAACTGGGTGGCATGAAACCTAAGAGTATGAATGGAAAAGGTCATGCTGTTTGGGGCAATACCAGAAATTTTTAGTCTAGGCTGGGATAGCATTATTTGACCATGGCAGAAGATGAAAATGCTTAGATAGATACAAGTAAATTACAGGATAATTTAGAATGCCAGGCTGTGCCAGAAATGCCAGAATGTTTGTCGCTGTGGAAAAAAAAGGCAAGTACAGCTCTGGAAAGACTAGAGGAAAGGACTTCTCGTAGAGAGAGAATTGCCTCTGCGTGAGGCTATTGTGAGCCCTCTTTTTTGGTTCACAAGAAGTGAATCTGGGGTAAATAGGGACATAGGGAGCTACTACATTTCTGGGAAATATCCCAATTTTCACAGGGGAAGTGAACAGCCTGTTTTGTTAGAAGGCAGGCATGGCTTGTTTAGCTTGGTAAAAGGAAGACTGAGAAGAGATACAATTGCGCTGTCTGTATGTATTAGGAATAAGCAGGAGCTAAAAGAGCTGTTTAAAATTTCAAGTTGGTATAAGAATGACTGGGCATAAAGGAGCTGTGAGCAAATCTCCTAAACATGAAAAGATGAGGGTGCCCATCCCTCCCTTTTGTTTCAATACGTGTGACTCCCAGGAGAGTGCAGGTGGGACAGGGCAGCGTGCGGTGCTGCCGCGTCCCAGCAGATGGACTGAGAGAGGAGGGGTCCCAAACCAGGGCAGGGCACTAGTGTCATGGGAGGTGCACTGGGAGGTGAAACTGCAGCCGTAACACACCTAGTGCATGTGGTCAGCGTGCCAGGACCAGAGCAAGGGCATGGGCCAGGCAGAATCATGAAAAATAAGCAGCTCTAGAGACAAGGCAGCGAAGGTTAGAGGCAGAGATAAATCGACACTGGTGGAGACTGGAAACTGACTGTTACCAGCGAAGTAGCACTTCTTGCCGCTGCTGTGGTTTCTGTGCAGGTTTTCGGGGCGAAATGCTGTTGACTTACAGAAATACGGAGGATGTTAATAGAATGGAGAAACCTCCTGCTTTACAACTTGCTGTTTTTCTTGAATGCATTCCTCATTGACTTCACTCTCTCTGATTTTATCTTCTCATATTTTAAAATACTGCGATATACTTGATAAGACTGATGTGCTCTGAAGCTGAGGCATTCCCCGATCGTAATTCATTACAGATGGGGAGCTTACTTTCCTCCTGGGTTGGTCTTTGAAACATTTTTCTTAGCCTTAAAATATTCTACTTGGCTTTTCTTGAAGGGACAGAAGATGTTTTGTGCTTCTTCATGGAATCATCAAGAAAAAAAGGACAGGTGGTTCGGGGCTGCTGCATTTGCATAACCCTGAAAGGTGGCTTTAACTGATGATAAACTTTCATCTAATAACTGTGACCAAACGATCAGACCCACTGCCACCTCTCTGGGATGGACAGGCATAACAGTGCATGAGCTTGCAGAGCTGCTCTGCTCCTGCTTCTCTCTGCTGAAAAAAGCAAACATCCACTGCTCAGAGAGAGACCCAAAGCAAAGCAAATCCCAGCCTGATCCCCAAAGAACAAGAAGGGCTCTGGGGCCTCCTGGGATGTGTCTGTTGGAACTCCCTGCAGCTGTGAGCTCAGACAAGCAGCCAGTTCATTTGCACAAGTGGAATCTGTACCAGACGGCTGCTTGATGTGGGCAGTGGCAGGGGGAAGAGGGCAGAGCCAGTCTGCCAGGTTGCAGGAGCAGCGGTGGTGGTGACACGTAGGGACAAGAAAATGGAGGTGGCAGTGAATGCCCCAGGCTGTTCCGTCACTGTCTGGAGGTGCAGATTCGTGAGAGAGGAGCTGCAGTTTTCTGCTTGTGATGCTGAGGTGTAGCTTCAGGACTCGGGGCAGGACGTTTGTGAACATGAACAGTCTGCATACAGGAATAGGAAATGAGGCAGTAACAGCCCCGTGCGTACAGGAAGAGCGGGTCAGAGCAGTCAGAAGGGGCAGCGAGCATCTTTCCAGCGCAGCCAAAGCACGTCCAGCATCTGAAGGCGGGAAAAGGCTTCTTTGCAGTAGCAGCAGAAGTAAACACCAGCATTGCAGCAGCTTCATGTAATCATTGTCCAGGCATGGATCCTGCTCACAATCATCTGCTTAAAATGTCAAAATGAGCACTCTGACGGCACAGCTCTGTCTGTGGGGGTATGGGTGACCAGAGAGTTGCCTCTTTCTTATCATCCTGCTGCAGCTCAAGACACTGTATCAGTGGGAAAGATTTCCAAGACAACTTGCCTGCAAGCTTAGTTACACAGAGCACCTTGGCTTACCCAGTGAGGGGTGGCAAAAGAGAACTTCCCCTTACAACAGCCGTAACGTAGTCCTGTTCCCAAAGCACACCTGAGCTTGCCAAAGCCTGGCTTTTCATGAGACCCTGCAGCCATCTCACGGAGCCCCCCCACCCACCGCACCCTGCTGGCAGTGTATGCTGCCCAGGGTGCTATTTAGGGTGTATTTTGTTGCCTTTCCCCCTGTGGGGGCAATGGAAGCAAGGTACCTGCCTCTTTCTGGCAGTTTTGAGAAATCTGCTCCAGTTCCTCTCCCCACTGCTGCCACTGGTGCTGGAATTTAGCTTCCTTCACCTGATTAGCTCTGTCTGTCAGTGCGGTGAGTCCCTCTCCTGTAATCAGTAACCGGAGCTGGTGTTGAAGACATGCCTCATCCCTCCTGCCTGTATTGCTGTCAGGCATGGGGGGAGCAGCGCCATGCGGAGCACCCTGCTAGTGCTCCGTGGGAGGGACGAAAGCCCATCCTTGCCAGGGAGTCCTCTTCCTCTGTGGTCTTGCATTCAACCACAAAATATTTGAGAGTACTGCTGCGGACACCACTAAGATTTGTGGATCAAGTGGGAGGCTGAACTCCCCTACATGTGGCTTTCTGCTTGGAAAGAGGAGTTTGTGGCAGTGTCCAGGGTGCAGCAGCCTGGGTGCCGAACAACCAGAGGTTTTATAGCTCTTGCCAGCAGCCTTGCAGTCAGTGCTGGAGCCGTACCTAGCCATAATGTGAGAGACTGCAATTGTATCACCCAAAGTTTTATTATCTATATACTGTACTTAAATTCCTGCTCCACTTGTACCTTTCACAAAGCAGATTTCCTCTTGCCATCAGATAAGGCACTTGCATGTGGCCTGAGGTGATGTTTAGGGTGGTTTTAGTTTCCCTAGAAGTGGCTGCTTCCTCAGTTACCGTCTGTACCGAGCAACACACGCAGGTTGTCCTGGGTGAAAGCACTTGGCTTCTCACACTGTTTGATGAGGCTGAAAGACGTGGAGGAGGGATCAGATTGTGCTGTGATGTATCAGGCACATCAGGCTCCCTGGTGCTCCGGATAGGCTTTGAACAACAAGCCCAGCCTGATGTAAGTGAATGCATTGGGGCCTGGTGTTCCCAGCATGGCCTCTGTGCCAGCGACAGCTGCTCGCTGCCTGCTGGCCGGAGCGTACACGCAGCACACTTGGCTCCTCTGCAGGTGCCGCGAGTCCCCAGCGAGGGGTTGTGTAGTCAAGAGGAAGAGACGCTGCTGCATGGCGGGGGCCAAGCCCAGGACCCCCAGCTGACATGCCACCTGTGGGACCGTTTCCAGCACACTGCAGGATCCCAGCTCTCTGGCTCCAAGTGACAGGCACATACAGTCCTGCTCTCCCAGCTCCCTCTGCTCTGCACTGCCATTGCTCCCACTGCTGTTTGCTGGAATTCGTACTTTTCTCCTTTTGTAAGCCAGCTTTCTCCCCAGTGCCAGTTTTCAGTTTCTGCTTTTATGCTAGCAGAAGTCAAGCACTGAGTTGTTTCTGGGAAGCATCTTTTCAGTTTAGAGATGAGGTCTTCTGCGTTTTCAGAGTCCCAAAGAGCACCAGCACAGCTGACCACGTGTGGCCCTGTTGTTCCTAGCGCTAGTGCACCCTTCGCAGCATTCAGGTAACAGTGTCACTGGAAGCAGAGGAAGTCAAAGACTTCTTTTGAACACAGCTTGCAAGGTAAAACCTGCCTGAACTTTCCTTAGCAGCTTTAACTGTCATTCCTGTGCACCGAGGGGATGGAAGTAGCTTGTGAATGCACAGTAGCAGCAAGAGAGGTATTTCCAAGATGTGCTGGAGATCTAGAGCGGGACCTTCCGTCTCTTGAACATCTTGGTGGCAGGCTGCACAGCATGACCAGGGCTGTCAGTGCCACACACAGTCACGGCTGAGAGCTGCTCGTCCTGGACAGGGCAGGACAGGAGAAGCAGTGGATGACAGGAGAGCCTCACGGATGTTGTGTGTGATGGATACCACCAGTGGTTTGCAGGCAGATGCCCGCGGTTTTACAGTGGGTGAACTGAGTTCAAATGCTTACGACAAAGTGCTTTCAGCGGGCTTGTTGGGCTGGTGCTTTGTTGGTTTGAGGCCATTTCAGGGAGGCTCCTATAGAGTGATTTTATCATGGTCCAGTTTGTATTCAGAGTTCAGATTACCTGCTGGCCAGAACACTGCTGGAGACCTGGGTTTGTTTACTGGGATTCTTGTCGTGTTGGGAGATTTTGGGGGAAGCTGCTTTTCCCCGCTGTGCCTTGGTCTTCCCAGGGAGATAAACCACTTACTGCTTTCATTAAGTGCTTTAATGGTACCAGTGCAGGGGGGCGATGGCAGATGCTGTGATCGCAGCTAAAGCCTGCTGCAGGGAATGCATCTGGGTGGGCTGACACCAGCTATAACAATCATTGCTCTGGAATGCCTGGCTGGGAGATGTGGCCATTTCACCCTTTGTGTTGTATTAGTGTAACCTTTAGCATGTCATTTCCGCTTGATAGGGCTAGCAGAGGCAAGAGCCGGTCTTGATGGGGCTGATCTTGGGGCTTTTCAGCTGCATGTGCTAATGTGCCAAACGAGTTGTCCTTTGGCAGGGAGCTGTATGTGGATACAGCATGTCCTGTCACCATGTTCTCTGCCAGCTCTGTTCCCCAGTATACATCACCGTTAATGCTGCGCTGTTGGATTCTTGTGTGTGGTGGCTTGGGAGGGCACTTCAACCAGCTACATCTGCCCAAGGAGCCTGGGTTGCCCAGATCTCATTGTGCCAAAAAAAATTCACCCGGCCCATGGGGAGACCTCATACTTCAGGTACACAGGTCTTAACTCTGCTGGCTGTGTCGGCTTTAGGTAAGAGAAGGCCCTTGGTCTGCACCAGGGTCTGTCTCCTTGGCAGAAGCCACTGCCCTACCCCAGCTGGAGTGTCCCGCAACGTGGGGGACGGGAGCATGCTTGGCCAGTGTTAGCTGCTGACCTCCTGTCTCTCCCATTTCCTTCCAGTCCTGGACGCACAACATCCAGCGGGAGAAGGAGTTCCTGCGGAAGCTGGTGAAAGCCCGAGTCATCACTGACCTGACCAGTGGGATTTGAGTGGCTGCAGCCACTGCCTCCAAGGGAGGAGACGAAGATGCACGCTGCAGCTCTGGGAGCAGGCACTGGCAGCCCCCCGCAAGAATCCCACCTCACTGAAGACACACAGAGATGCCCAAGTGCTCTGGGAAGACCCTCCCGCATTGCCAGTCTGCACAAGGGTTGCATCTGCTGCCTCCAGGCCTAGAGCTGGCAGGAGGTGGGCAAGGGGCTGAGTGGGCAGTTCTTGAACTCTGCATCGCAGACAGGTCTTCTGTGTCCTGAATTAAACAGGAAAGACTCAGGAGAGAGAAGAAAGATTTGTGAATAAAACAATTTGTGCCAAATGGGAGGTGACGCTGCCCTGAGGCAGCAATGCCTGAATGTACAAAGTATTATTTTTTAAAAGAAACTCTGCAGGAATCATACTAGAAATACCAAGGTGCAAGGCAAAGTCTGCTTGTGCACAGCCCTGCGAAAAGCCCGGCCTCTTCATGCTCCATCTGCATTGTCACCGGCCTTGGACCTTTCCCCAGGAAAACATATCCATCCAAAACTTTGGTGTCGTTGGTGCTGCTATAATTCAAAGGGAGAATAATGGCTTTCCCTCGTTCCACCTGGAGCTTCTGGATGCAGATGGGCATGGGTTTGTTTTTCTGCACTTTTCCTTGCTCCCTGCATAGAGGTGGCAGCCGCAGCCACTTACTTGGCTGCGTTTTCCATAGCCGTTTGCGCTGCTCTGCCTCTGCCCTGACCCCAAGGTGGAGCAGGGAGGCAATGGCTTTCTCTGGCTGCAGCAGACCCTCTCCCCCTTCCTCCTCTCATGGCACTGAGGAGCCTGCCTCGCTGTGCTCAAGGCTTTCAGGCCTTTTGGTTTGTGCCTGCTATGCAGGGCCCCCGTGGAGTCCATGCAGCCTGTTGTCACTGTTCCTGGACAGCATCTCATTTTATTCTCATGTGGGAGAGGAGTAATTTATTCTTTGGAAGGAGGTCAGATCTTGCACGGGGATCTGAAGCTTTGCAGTTTGAGAGCAAGCCACTGAAGATGTTTGTTTTACGTTCCAGACTTGATCGTGTTCCCTATTTCAGTGACGTGTGACCTCAGTGATGATGGAGCCTGCTGGCACGGGTGGGGGCCTGCTGGGAACCCTCAATCTCTGCTTGGCCCCTGCTCACTTCATTTCCCGGCTCCTCCCATGCTGCTCTAGCACCGCTGCTCTTCCTGCTTTCAGGAGCACGTTCCTTCCTTTGCTGTCTTGGTCCCGAGATGCAGTATTTGCACATTTGATTTGTATACATATTTCAGAGGAGCTGGAATAAACTGAGCAACGTGGCCAAGTGTGAGGACAGCAGGGTGGTCTCACCCACCTGGAGAGCATGGGCAGAAGGGGGATTGCCAGGGGAGTGGTTGCAGGTGGAAGTTGACTCCTATGCTCTCCTAGCCTGGAGCAGGCTGGATGGCACCCAGGGGCACTGTCCCAGGGCAAGTCCCTGTGTGTCGGAGCAGGGGTGTGCAGCCAGCCAGTGCTGGCGTGAGTGGAGGGAGGATTCTGGAGGGGTGCTGGTGGGTCTCATGCTCCTGGCACTGTATCTAGTGTAGCTCAGGGATTGCAGTCTGCCTTGCCCTGAGCTGGAAGGCGAACATGGCCCTAACGTGGACAAGGAGTGCTCAGAGCAGGGCTTGCACGGTTCCCCTGGGCCACCTCTGCTCCTGCTGACTTGCAGGGGGCTGTGGCTCTGGGGTTGAGACCCCAGGGGGGACGTGCAGGAGGGGCAGGCAATGACCCACATGTGGGGCAGAGGAGCAAACTGTGCGGAATGGTTTGAGGCAGCTCTCAGGACACGGTGCTGGGTGCGGCCCAGAGACCAGTGTGGGATGTGCCCCTCAGAACCCTCTCCTGTGTGGTGCGCCCGTAGCCAGGGAGCTTTGCTCAGGGGCAAGTCCTGTCCAGCTTCTGGTCGTGGCTGCAGCTTGCCTTCTAGTCTGGGAGCAGCTCAAAGATTCTGCCTCTTCCAGGCCACAGAAGACATGCTGAGAGGCTCTCCCTTCCCTTTCCCCTTCCCATGTCCCTTCTCCTGTCCCTCTGGCCTCCCAGCCAGGCGGTCCCTGCTCCCCCCAGTACATGCCTCTCCCCAGGATGCTCTGTGAGGTTTCTAGCATGAAGAGCTGGGGTTTCCAGCAGGTTTTTGAGCATATGCTGTGGCGGGTACTCCTTTGAATATTCTCCCACAATTTGTTTTTCCCGCTTCAGGAGCCCAAGGGACTGGATTTCCATGGCTCTTGCCAAGCAATACTCCTTTGCAGTTCCTGTGTGTCAGCCTGGACCTGGGACCATCCTCCACAGAGCCCCTGCCGTTGTGGTAGTGGGGGTGTGTGGGCTGGACCCAGCCAAGGTTGTGTCTGGGGTGGTGTGGGCACCCACCCTCTCTGCCTTGGTGCTTGAACTGGGTCTTTAACCAGCTGCTGTGGGAGCCCTGGGGCACTGTTGGGTGGATGGGTCACATCCATATGCTGCTGAGATGCCAGAGAATGGGCAGCTGCTGCCAGGAGGAGGGGGGTGAAGAGCCTTCAGTATCTGTGCTGGACTCCTCTCCACCCCTTGGGGAAGCACCCTCATGGAGGCTTGTGATGGCATTAATTTTGCAGAATCACAGAACAGTCCGGGTTGGAAGGGACCTCTGGAGATCACCTAGTTCAACCCCCTGCTAAAGCAGGTTCACCTAGAGCAGGTTACGCAGAGTCGCTTCCAGACAGGGTTTGAATGTCTCCAGAGGAGACCCCACAGCCTCTCTGGGCAGCCTGTGCCAGTGCTCTGTCACCCTCGAAGTGACTCAGATGGAGCTTCCTGTGTTGCTGTTTGTGCCCATTCCCCTTATCCTGCTGCTGGGCACCGCTGAAGAATCTGGCCCCATTCTCTTGACACTCTTCCTTAAGATATTTGTATAATTGATAAGATCCCCCCTCAGTCTTCTCCAGGCAAAACAGGCCCAGCTATCTCATAAGGGAGATTCTCCAGTCCCCTAATCATCTTCGTAGCCTTCCACTGGACCCTCTCCAGCAGTTCCCTGTCTCTCTCGAACTGGGGAGCCCAGAACTGGGCACAGAAGAAGGGCAGACCAGAAGGGGAGGACAGCCTCCCTCAACCTGCTGGCCACGCTCCTCCTGATGCACCCCAGGGTCCCACTGGCTGCCTTGGCCACCAGGACACACTGCTGGCCCATGGGCAACTTGCTGTCCACCAGCACTCCCAGGGCCTTCTCCGCAGAGCTGCCCCCCAGCAGGTCAGCCCCAGCAAGTACTGGTGCGTGGGGCTGTTCCTCCCTGGTGCAGGACCTTACACTTGCCTTTGTTGAACCTCATGAGGTTCCTCTCCACCCAGCTCTCCAGCCTGTCCAGGTCTTGCTGAAGGGCAGCACAGCCTCTGGTGTATCAGCCACTCCTCCCAGTTTGGTATCGTCAGCAATCCTGCTGAGGGTACTCTCTGTGCCTTCATCCAGGTCATTGATGGAAAAGTTGAGCAGGACCGGACCCAGCACTGACCCCTGGGAACACCGCTCGCTGCGGGCCTGCGGCGAGACTGCGCCATTGATCACAGCCCTCTGAGCTCTGCCATCCAGCCAGTTCTCAACCCACCTCTGATTTGATTTACCCTGTTTTACTGAGCACTACAAATCTACAGGGCACCTTTCTCTTCCAGCTCACTGGCTCCAGGTCCAAGGAGAGAGCATGGCCCCTGCTCTGTTTTCCCTGGCATCCCAGCTCCCCACCACAGCTGGGGACAGCTCCTGATGGGAAGCTGTCCCTGCAGACCAGGGAGGTGACTCCAGGCCCTTCCCTTCACTTTGGCGGGGGTCTCCATGCAGAAGTGCCCAGGCTGAATAGATGAGTGTGCGACCCAGGATGACTGGTGGTGGGTCAGGACCACCTGCAAGTAGAAGGAAAGGGAGGATAGGAGGTTTGGGGGGGGTGGGGGGGTGGTGAAGGCTCCCATCTAACTTGCTGCCCCGTTTGACACTGGTGGGGCAAGCACACCCATGGAGAGCCCTACGGCCGGGTGATGGGGTTGCACCCCCCTGCCCCGGGAGCAGCGTGCGGCGCTGGGTGTGCAGCGCTGGGTTTTGCTCCTGGATGCTGTTCCTTCAGCTGCCTCCCCGTGTGCACCTGCAGCCACCTCCCGCCCTCCGAAACGCTGCAGTCCTGCCAGCTCCGAGCGGTGCGCGCGGGTCAGAGCAGGGTCAGTGGGACGGATGTGAGTCTTGGCCTCTCCCTCGCAGTGACTCACCTTTTCAGCTCGGAAGGGAGAGCCCAGGGGAATTCTCCACGGCCTAAATATAGAGCGGGGTTGCCTGGAGCCTCTTGACGCGCTGCGGTGCAGAAAGGCCGCTCGGGTGGCAGGGAACCTGCCTCGAGAGAGGCCGGGGAGGCGCAGGGAGGCTGGGGAGCCAGTGGCCGCGCTGGGGTTGTGCTCCAGCTGGTGCAGAGAGCGGGTGGGGGAAGCTGCAGGCCAGCTAGCTCACGGTGCTCTGGGGGAGAGGGGCTACCAGAGCGCTGACCACACTGTGAGCACGGGCTGCTCGTGCATTCATGGCCTACAGCCCTCTCCAGTGCCCGCCACCCTGGCGTCAGGCTCCCTCCACCAGCTCACCCATTAGGGCTGGCCATGCTGTGGCCTCAAGCTCGCACGTGCCAAACGGCATCACGGCCAGGGAGCACGAGGGCACGGCGGGATCCTCTGCAGCCCAGCGTCCCTGGGCTTCCAGCATCTCCTTTTCCTGGGAAGGGGCAGCGAGGGGGCCCTGCCCTGCCGTGCTGCCTTACCCCTCAGTGCGGGCACTGCCGGGAGAGGGCAAAGGCGTCGGGATGGGGCTGGCTGGTGGTATCAAACCGGGGCGGGCAGGCTAGGTACGGGCAGCACCGGGGATGGCCAAGGGCTTCCAGCCTGCCTGGCAGGGAGGCGGCCACCTCGCTGAGCTCCGCTGGCACCAGCACGGCGTGTACTGTTGCTCCAAACGTGCATCGCACACAGTATTAGAGACATGTCCTTTGGTGCAGGCAACCCAGGCCACTACCCAGCCCACCTGGGCACTGTCTCCTCGCACAGCCCGCACAGGGACTCATTCCAAAGGCCAGTGCACTCACCGGTACTGTACCAAGCTGAGATGCAAGAACTTAATGTGGTTTTAAAATTAGTTTTAGTTTCTGCAATTTTTTTTTAATTACCCCTCTAGGCAGGGAGGGCAAGAGTCTTGCAGGCTCCTCCAGGCCGGCTTATGTCACATCAATTCAGTCATATCACAGAAGCAATAAAGCTATCAAACAAGCTTGGCTGGCCTCTTTCTTCTGCTGCCGTTGGCCTTTTTTAGGGGAGGCAGGAGGGATTCCCCTGCTCAGGCTGGAGACAGCTTCGCTGCTGACTCCTCCAGCACAGTAACCCAGGTTACTGTGCCCAGTAACCCAGCAGCTGCCAGGGGTTGCAGCTGGCCAATGCCACCAGCCTGGTGCTGTGCTCCTCCTTGCAGGTGACCTGAGGGGTGGGGGATGGGGCTCATGGGTTGGGTGCATGTCATGTTGGGGGGCAGAGGGGTGGGAGCTTGTCCTGCCCTGGGTGGGCTGCCTGCGGCTCTGCCAGCTTCCCGCCCAGGGTCACGGCAGCAGGCGGGCTGGGTGCAGCTGAGACAAAGGCAGATGTCCAGCCAAGTGACTTCTCGCCACAGCATCCAGGAGTTAGCGGTTTAGGAAGCTGGGGGCTGAGGCTGTGACTAGCTCTGACACCTGCCAGGTCCCAGCGGGAGTAGTGTAACCCCTGCAGCAAACCCCAGCGATGCCACAGGGTTTCCAGAGTCACGGGGTGAGTCGGGGACAATCCCACTGCCCTGGGGAGCTCGGTGGCTGCTTCCAAGGTGGGCGACCTGTCTCCCAGACCTGCCGACTCCTTCCTACAAACAAGGGGTGGCTTCCTGCCAGCACTGACAGGACGCTGCAGAGGCAACTGCTCAGCCCTCCCTGGAGTGTGGCTGCAAGTTCCAGATCCCATCCCAATTGATGGAGCTGCTCAGACCCTCCTTCCTGTCCCCTTCTCTTCCCAGCCCTTAAAGAGCAGGGCCACTACTGCCATCGGGCTGGGCCAGCCACAGGGGTGGCCTGTGCCCTGGTCTGGCCTTGGGAGGGCTGTGGAGGGGGAGAGTGCAGAGCTGGGACAGGCTATGCCTGTGGGAGGTCAGCAGAGACAAGGACACTTGTGTCCCCAAAGCAGCCACATCATCGCTGGGATGGAGACGATGCAACCAGATGGTCTGTCTGCATCACAGCTCTCTCCCACCTGTGTTTTGTCACACCCAGCCATGGCCTTGCACAGGCACAGCAGTGGCCATGGCATGCTCAGTCCTGCCTGGACCACATTGCCCCCATCCCACCTCATGCAAGGGTGGCATCTTCAGGGGCAGGTATGACAGCAGGCCCTGACCCTGCAGGGCTCATTCCAGACCAAACAAGGGACATGAGGACATCTCAGCGCTGCGGGTGCAGAAGCACAGGAGCCTTAGGAGGTGCCAACCCAGTCACTGCCAGCAGCAGCCAGGGAGCAGGTCACCCATCTGTCTGGAGATCCATGGGGCCAGGGGCCCTGCCCTGCGCACGCTGAGCACTGGCCAGGGCAGAGTCTGTCCTCATGGGAGCCCCAGGGGAAAGCGCAGTGTGTGGATTCAGGCACAGAGCTGGGATGTGCCACCTCCTGCCACCATGATCTTGGGCAGGGGGGACAGGGAGGGGCTGCTGCTGGCAGGACATCAGTGGGACTGACAGCAGCAGCGGAGTAACGTCTCCCAGGACAAGGACCAGGGGCAGAACAGGGAGTCAGGACCCTCAGGTGTCTGGTGTAGCAGCCACAAAGGGGGCACACCTGGAAGGGGACAGAGGTCAGGCTTTGCACAGCCACCCCTTTCAGGGGACTGGGGACACTGTGGGCCCACCTGTATGGGGTTCCCTGGATATCCCCCCTGTGCCGTGCCCCACACAGCCCCCTGCCTACCACCAGCATCACACCCACAGCGGCTCCTGGCTGTGCCCTGGGGACATGAGGACCAGCCCAACCCATAGGGAAGGTGGGAGGGGATGGGGTATCCCCTGGGGATGTCTCCAAGCCCTGAGGGCTGTCTCTGGTGGCAGCAGCCCTCCCCCCCTCCATCGCAGCCCCTCCTGGGCATCTCTCCCTGCAGTGGCAGGGCTGTGGCCAGTCCTAGCCCCACAGGGACAGCCAGGCAACCTGGAGCAGGACCTGCCACTTGCATGGATACTCTCCAACAGCCCTGCAAAGCACAGGATCCTGTTCCCTGTCCCCAGCTGATTCCCCACCCCAGGGACCCTCCAAACCTCTGCTGGGCCAAGGTGCCCAGGGTATCCCCGCTGCCCGCTGCCATGGGGGCATCGCGGGGGGCAGAGCCCACGCTCCCGCGCGCTCCAGCCAGTGGGTGTGAAGCCACCCGCGACCGCAGGCTCCGCCACGCCGCCGGTGCCGGGAGCGGGGTGGGACCGGGGCCAGGCGGTGCCGTGCCAGGGCAGGGGCAGCAGCCGCGGGCTGCCCGGCCGGCGGTGCCGCGGGAGCTGTCAGCCCGGCGACGGATAATCCGACGAGACGGGACGGGACGAGGCTGCCGGCCCCGCCGGCGGCTCGCACCTCCCGGCCGGCCCTCGGTGCCTGGGGGCCCGGGCTGCCGAGCAGCGGGGGACGCCGCCGCCAGCCGGGGGGCGCGGGGTCCGGGGCAAGACCCCAGGGGCAACCCGAGGCCGGCGTGTGCGGCCGCGGCACAGCCGGCGAGCGAGGCGCTGGCCCCGCTCCAGGCGGGGAGTTATATAAGCCCGGGGAGGCCGCGCTCGGGGCAGATGGCGGGGCAGGGGGCGGCCCGGGGCGCGCACCCGCCCGCCCGCAGCAGGCAGGGCCCGGGGGGCCGGCGGGCCGTGAGGGCTGGCCCCGGGGGGGAGCCTGGGCTGTGCCCCGGCCGCCGGCTCCGGCCGGGGGAGCACGTGTGAAGCGGGGCCGAGCGGAGGCGGCCCTGGGATTTGGCACGTTTGCAAGGAGCACTCGAGAGCCCCGGGATGGACGTGGAGGGCCCTGGGCGGTGACGTAAGGACTCGCACGGGCTCGGCTCGGCTCGCCAGCCGGCCCCCATGTCCCCGGGGCCTGCGACGGCCCCGGCGGAGGGAGGCAGGGAGACGGCGGAGGTAAGGAGCCCGGCGGCGGGTGGCCCTGCCGGGGTGGACCTGGCCGTGGGGCGCGGGCGGGCTGGGAGGCCGGGCGGGGAGGCCGGACTCCTCCTCCGGCGAGGGACGTGCACGCCAGGCACACCGGTGGCCCGCGGCGGCTCGGGGTGCGTGGGACGCCGGCCAGCCCCGCCGCGGCCCAGGCGCTGCCGGGACGGCCCCCGCCCTGCCCCCCCCACCCCGTACGGCGGCCCGCTGCATGCGAGGGGTCAGCGCGGAGCTCTGTGCCCCCGCCGCCGGGCGTGGGGTCCCCGTGGGGCACCGTTCCCGGAGCGCTCCGTGCAGGGCTGAACTCGGGCCCAGGGGTGCCCGTTTGTCCGTCCCGGCAGCGCCGTGACCGGGCTGTCGGGGCAGGGAGCCCCGCTCCGGGGGCGTCCGTCCGTCCGGGCTGCGTGTCCGTCTGCCCGTCCGCCTGTCCCGGGGGTCGGCCGGCGGGCAGGTGGTGCTGGCGGGGGCCGAGTGCCGCCGGGGGTCCCGGTGCCGGTCCCGGCGGCGGTGCGAGTCTCCACAGAGGCTCGGCGGCGGCGCGGAGCCGGTGCTGATGCGGGGTCGGGCTGCGGCTCCTGCTGCCGGCGGGATCCCTGCGCTGTCCTGGTCCCGGGGCGGTCCCGGTGCCGCTGCGGGGCGGGGCGGGTCGGGATGCCGGTTGGGATCCTGGTGCCGGGGCGGCTCGGGCTCCCGGTGCCGGTGTCGGTGCCCGCCCCGCCGGTCAGGTGACGGCGGCTGGAATTTGACACCGGCGACGGCGGCGGGAGCGGGATGGAGCCGCCGCTGCCCGGCACTGCGCGCCCGCCCGCCAGCACGGGCACCGCACCCCGAGGCGCACCGTGCCCGGGACCCGCACCCCGAGGCTCAGCGGGAGCGGCACCGGCAGCGGCACCGGGAGCAGCGGCGGGAGCCGGTGCCGGCGGGGCAGCGCCGGCCCCCGCCCGCGCCCCGCCCCGGCGCGGCGGCGGCGGGCGGCGGGGGGCGGCGGGGAGTGGAGGCGATGCGGGGCGGCGGCGGCCCGGGGGATGGTCCCCGCCGCGGGCACGGTGAGTGCGGGCCGGGGCGGCGGGCGGCAGCGTCCGCCCCAGCCTGCCGGCGGCGCCGAGCCTCGGCGGCGGCTCCTACCGGAGCTGCGGGGAGGACGGCGGGGGGGCCGTTTCGCCGCCCGCCCCCCCGGCAATACCTGCGGGGCGGTGAAGGGGCTCGGGCCGCCCCCGGGCAGGTCCCCGCCCGGCGGCTCCGGCGGTGGGAAGCGCGGCGGGGCCGGGATTCCCTGCCCGGGCGGGGAGAGGCGGAACCCCGCCGCGGGCGCCCGAGCGGCATAGGGACGGTCTCGCCCGCCTTTGCCCCGGGCTCCCGCACCGGCCCCGTGGGCACATCGGGCAGGTCTGTGGCCCGGCTGCCCGGTCGGTGGGCGGGGGAGAGCCCCGGGACGGGGGTGCGCGGGCCGGCGCTGCCGGCGCCCCCCGGCTCTGCTTTTGCCGGCTGGGGCCGAGTCTGGTGGCGCCCGTGTGCCCCACGTGTCCGGCTCCGGCCTCCCGCGGGTTTGCGGGGCGGCTGCCAGCGCCGCGTCACACGTGGGGTCGATGTCTGATCCCCCCTCCTCACTTCTCCTGCCGGGGCAGCGCGGCGGGATGCCGGGCCTCCGCCGGCTGCAGCCGTGCCCGCAGGTGCCCGTGGGGGTCTCCGGGCATCTCCCCACGCTGCCCGGCAGGACCCGCGGCTGCAGGGCTGGCACGGCAAGCAGCGCCGAGCGGCGCCCGAGCATAGCCCCCTCCCAAAAGCGGCCACTGTACGAGTTCAGACCACCACCCAGCGCTGGGGCACGCACTGGCGCGCCGTGGATGTGCTTCGCGTGTGTCTCCTGCCGCCCCCGGGGGCCCGGGGCAGCCGCTCCCCGCTGCCCTGTGCTCAGCGTGGGCAGCGGGGGGGCTCCCACCGGGGCTCTGCACGGGTGGGCGTGGGGTGACCCGCGCGGGAATTACCCCAACACGCTGGTGCTCAGCCCCCAGGTGCAGCACACGTGTGGCCGGGAGTCAGGCAGGTCCTCGCATTGATGGGCATGATCCTGACCCTGGAAAGGGCTCCTGTGCCTGTTAATAGCCCAGCTGGGCTCTTGCAGCCGTGGCAGGGGCAGACCCCAGCCAGATCCCGCCACCCACATGCGGGAGTTGGGGGTCTGCCGGTGGTGGGGTGCGGATCTGGCATCCCCGTGGGGTGCCCCGGAGCTTGGCTCAGCCCTGCCGGTGCTGGGGGAAAGCAGGGGCCGAGCGGAGTTGCGGAGCCGGCGCGGGCTGCGGGTTGCGCTCTCGGGGAGCTGCCCCCGGGGCCGGGACTCGGTGCTGCGGAGACGCCGGCGGGCCGCATCCGTAGCCCCGGCTCCGGGGCTCCCGGGGACGAAGGGAGGCTGCCCTCGCCCGGCGCCGCGCCGGCAGCGCTCCCGCCGCACAGCCCGGGGCCGTGCTGCCGCCGGACGGGAGAAGCCTGAACTGCACCGCTGCTCCGTCCCGTCCCGTCCCGTCCTGTCCCGTCCCGTCCCGTCCCGTCCCGTCCCGTCCCGTCCCGCCGGGATGCTGGGGCCGAGGGGCCGCGGCGGGGCGGCCGGCCGCGGGAGTGGGGACCGGGGGGGGGGCCTTCCCCTCCCAGCGGGGCGCGGGGACCCTCGCCTGGCCCCTCCGGGGGTGCCGGCCTGGGAAAACCATGACCTGGAGGCAGAGGCTGGCGCGGGGCCACGGGCCGCCACGGGAGCGACGTGCTGCGTGGGCTGTGCTTGGCCAGGCCGTGGCGGCTGGCCCGGCCGGGGGGCCCGGTGCCAGCCCTGCCTGCACCGGGGACGCATCCTGCCTGGTGCACGGCCCCTGCAGGAAGCACATGGGCCTAGCACTGCCCATCACAGCCCCTTGCCACGGTGTGGCCAGTGCGGGGTGGCACCAGATGTGGCAATCGAGGCTTGGGGACCATCCCCTGAGATGCTGGGGGGACTGGGGAAATGGATTTTGTCTCCTTGTCCCAGCAGTACCCAGCTGTGTCCCTTCATTTCTTTCCCAGGAGCGCTCTCCTTGGCGTGTC
This sequence comes from Falco punctatus, assembly GCF_963210335.1. Taxonomy (NCBI): domain Eukaryota; kingdom Metazoa; phylum Chordata; class Aves; order Falconiformes; family Falconidae; genus Falco; species Falco punctatus. Next base: position 12,380,559 of record NC_137591.1, on the reverse strand, counting down.
CCATCCTAGCTTTACTAGAAGCACCTGGGACATGCCAGGGCAAAGCCATGGAGGGGACGGGCAAAGTTCCTGTTGCAGGGTGTCACCGAGCTCCAAGTGGACAATTCTGGCCTGAGAGACAGGGGATCTGGCAGATGGGCCAAGGAGGGTTCAAGCCTCCTTGGGAGCCCGGGGATCCTGGCTTGGGACACAGGGGCCTCCCTGCACCCCTGGGGAGCTGGGGAAGGAGGTGCCACAGGTGGCACAGGTTCCCCCAAGACCACACTCGCTGCTCGGCTGGGACCATGCACAGCGGGGACTGAACTCCCTGTGTGTGTCACGGCAGTGGATGCTGGGCAGTGGTGTTGAGGTGAATGGCTACAGTGAGCCCAGTGTGGTGGCCTGTGCCCTGCCATGTCCCCATGGGACCTGCCTGCCCATCATGCCCCTTGCGGTCCCACTCACCCGGGCAGCTCTGGGGCTGCGTGTCCCAGCTTGGCGCAGGCAGCAGGCTGGGGAGCCAGCGCAGGGTCAGGGGGTGGCTGCACCCGAGGAGCCTGTGCTAATGGATTTGGAGTTTCCAAGGTCAGGCTCCCACCGCAAGCAAGAAAAACATTCCCAGGGAAGGGCCATGGGAAAGGCCCCCACCCCACCCCCCCCTCCGCGGCACTCCCAGCCCCAGCCACTGCTTCACGGCCCAGCCTGGCATCCCGGGCCGCTCGTGCAAGGAGGTGGCTGCATCCCCCTGAGGAGAGGTGCTGGGTACAGGCTGGGCCACCCCAGCTGCGAAATCTCTTGGAAGGGGTGCACAGGGTGATGAGGGTGCTTGGCTGTGCGGGAAGGAGACGGAGGGGGGGGTCATGCATGGGGTGCAGGAGGTGTTATGGAGTGCTGGGGGGTGAGGGAGGGGATCCATGCTTGTCAGGGGCAGGGAAGAGGTGTGTCGCTCCCAGGCAGCCCGCTCAATGCCCACTCCATCCCCTTCGCATGGACACTGACCCCCATCTCTGCGCTTGCAGCCAGCATGGAGCAGCGAGCAGGGACACCAGAGCCGAGATCTGCAGGACCCACCACGCACCTGCAGCCCAAGGTGAGCCCAGGCCTGGCTGGCCATGATGGCCGGGACCGCACATCCCCATCCCCAGCTCATGGAGCTTTGTCCCTGATGGGGGAACTCTGGTCAGGGCTCATGCCACTGTGCTGTGCCTTGTTGCAGGAGGGGACATTGTGGAAGCTTCTTACCATCCTCTCACTGCTGGCCGGGCTGGCCACGGGCACTCTGCAAACCCCACACTGCAATGAGACGCTGGACACGGCCCCCACGCCGCGGGGCATGGCCACCGCCAGCCCAGCTGTGGAGGATGGCGTGGAGGTACCGCTCACCGCTGCCTGGAGCCAGCTGTACGGTGCGTGTTGGGGCAGGACCCCCAGCCTGGGCATGGTAGCCCTGAGCGTGGGTGGTTTGGGAGCTGCTGTGGGGAGCCCCAGCCCACACAGGGCTGCCTCTGCACATCGGGGCCAGGCTGGTGGTGGGGGACATGTGGGGTGCTTCATGCTGGGGATGATGGCAGAGCCCAGGGAATGAGAAGATGCTTTCCTGGGCACCCATCTGTACCGCTGCCCTGCAGGCATCCAGCCAGTGCTGTGGTGTGGTGGTCAGGAGAGGTCTGCAGGGCACAACGGGGGATGGGCAGGCTCAGCAGGCCCCAGGAGGGCAGTGAGCGCAGGGTGGGGTCTGACACTGCTGTCCCCTCTGTGCAGGGGACAACATGACGACGGGTGGCCCGGGCACCACAGAGCTGGTGGAGGACCTGCTGCTGCGTGCTGAGCGCTCACCGCCGGGGACCAGCAAAAACAAGAAGGGGTCAGGGAAACACTTCCGGGGAGCCCGTGGGCGTAACTGCCACATCCGCAACCTGATGGTGAAGGTGCGCGACCTGGGCTTGGGCTTCAACTCGGACGAGATTGTGCTTTTCAAGTACTGCAGTGGGTCCTGCCACCGAGCACGCAGCAACTACGACCTGACGCTGGGCAGCCTGCTGCGGCAGCAGCTCATCACCCCGGGGCCGCAGGAGCGGGTCCTCAGCCACCCCTGCTGCCGGCCCACCCGCTACGAGGCTGTCTCCTTCATGGATGTGCAGAACACATGGCAGACGGTGGAGAAGCTCTCAGCAGCTGAATGCAGATGCATTGGTTGAGGAGGGGGCCACCGGCTCAGCTCAGCCCTGGCTCGATGCTTGGTGACAGACCCTAGTTTGACACGCTCAGTTGCACCGGCGCTCAGAGGAATGGTCTGGCAGAGGCTGGTGCCCCTGATTTTACGTGGCCACGAGGGACGAAATGGAGCCGTGACAGGGGATGGGCAGCCAAGCCCCCTCCTGCTCGGTGCCATGCAGCTGGTGCTGCCAGGGTCCTGCCTGGGTGCACCCCAGCTCAACCCTGGGAGAGGAGCTGGAGCAGGTATGGAGCATCCCTGCTGCTGGCAGGGGCCTGCCAGCCCAGTGTCCGCCAGCAGTGCCCAGCTTGGCTGCACCCTGCTTGGACTGCTGCTCTGGCACTCCCTGCTTTAGGGTAGCCGGGTCCAAGTGTCACCCAAGCTTCAGAGTGGGACAGAAGAGGAGCAAAACCTCCCTGTCCCCTCGGGCACCCTGGGGCTGGTGGTGGCCGGAGCTGCCCTGCAGTGCGGGAGCATCCCCGAGGACAGGAGTGCAGCGGGGCCAGCCAAACCACACCAGCGCACAGGGTGGGGGACCTGCACCCACCGGGGCTGGCGGCAGCCCTCGGTGCTCCGGTGGGGCACAGGCACTCACTGGGACCCCTGCCCGGCTCCCAGGGGGGTGGCAGGGCCCCCCCGCAGCCCCCACCATGCTGCGGCACTAAACTATTTATTACTCTAAATTATTTATTTATTGTTCTCGAGCGGCAGCTCCTATTTATGACTTTGGGCCCCCGGGGGCCGCGTTAATTTAACCCCAGCGCTGCCGTGAAGCCCTGGGCAGCGCCCCGGCGCCCCGTGGCCCCCGCCCCCTTTTTCTATTATTTGTAAAATGGGAGGGATAAGCTCTATTTTTGTACAGTCGCCTTTTCCCGTAGCAATAAAGCGATGGGCTGCGCGTCCAACTCCTGTCCGTGCCCGCGATGGGGGGTGCCCGGGGCTGGCAGCGGGAGGCTGGGGGCCGTGCTGAGCGGGGCCCCCGCCGGCGCTGCCCGTGGGGGGCGGGGGCGGCCCCCGGTGCCCGGCAGGGGCCGCGCGTGGGCCGGGACTACCGCTCCCGGCGTGCGGCGCGGCGCTGCGGCAGGTCCCGGGCTGCCCGGCCGCGCCTGCGGGGCAGCGGGGCGTGGCGGTGCCGGAGCGGAGCGGGGAGGCGGTGCCGCTCGGGGCGTCCCTCGGGCGCCTCCCGGCCCGACCGCCGCTGCCCGCCGCGCCGGTGCCGCCGCCCTCGTCGGGGCGGGGAGGCGGGTCCCGCCGCGATGCGGCTGCCCGTGCGCCGCCGCTGTCGCCCGCCCGCCGCCGCCGCCTCCTGAGCGCCGCCGCAGCCATGGAGCGGAGGGCGGAGGCGCCGCCGCCGCCGCAGGGCCTCGACTTCACCGTGGAGAACGTAGAGAAGGTGGGCCCGCCGCCCCGAGCCCCCGGCCCGCCCGCGGCGTTGGCGAGGCGGGTGGCCGCGGGCGCGGGATGCTCATGCTGCCGCGGGGGGGGCGGGGGGGGCACCTTGCGCGGCGGTGCCGGCCGCGGGGGCGGGGGTGTCGGCGTGCCCGGTGCCCTGCCCGCACGGGGGCGGCGGGGACCCGCCTGCGCGCCCGGGGGGTCCGGTGCGCGACGCGGGAGGTGGAGCCGCCGGGCCCGGTGCGGCCGGGCAGCCCGGGCCGGGAAAATGATGTGGCAGAAATGGGAGCGGGAGGGAGGAGTTGTGCCTCCGGCGGGCGGCCGCTGGGTCGCCGTGCTGCAGCGCCGGGCTGGGAGAGCCTGCGGGTCTGTCCCGGCCGCGGGACCAGCGGCATCGGTGTGATGCCCGACACGGTCAGTGTCTCCATCAGGCAGGGAAGGGACTCTCAGCAGGTGCTAGGAATTGCAGCTGGGAAAAGCCTTCGGAGGGCGGATGGCCCAGCGGTGCCTTTCTGAACCTGGAATCGAGCACCCCTGCTCCTGCTGATGCTTGAGGTCCTGCTAAGCAGCTGCAGGGCGAGAGGACCAAGGTCATGATTGCCAAAACCTGGTATCCAGGGAATGACCACTGCAAACTGAGGCCTGCTGGCATCACGCTGCTGCTGGGAAGAGCCCCAAGCAGCCCCCGTGTGACCTGGGGTTCATCATGGAGGCCGAGCAGGGCACCCCAGCCAGCACCCGGGGAGGCAGCCGAGCGAAAAAACCTGTCCCTTCGGCCAGCTTGGGGGTGATGGGGGCAGGGCAGCCGAGGCTGCATCCCTGAAGGGCAAACAGCAATGGAGAGCTTCTCCCTTCCACTCACCCTGTAGCCAGACAGCCGCTCAAAGACCAACAGCCTGTCAATCCATAGTTCGGTCCCCAGACAGCTAGTGGGAATCCCAGTGTCCTCATTTTTCCTCGATAAGAATAGATTGAGTTCCTTGCCAAAGCAATGCCCACGGGTGTGCCGGTGGGCACATGGCTTGTGTTTCACACCCGTCCCTCCCCAGCAGCTTGCCCGGCCTTGGGGGGAGTGTCGGGTCAGGGATGTCAGGTCTACCTGGGCGCTGGGTTACCTTTGTGGCCGCAGGTGAGACACAGCCCACCTCTTCCAGGGAGACAGCAACAGAGCGTGGCTGGGGGGATTAACTGATGTCTGGAAAATGCTACATTAATGCAACCTTCTGCAGCTTAATCTGCATATATCCAGGGCTGCTGGATGATTTTTCCTCCGACTTCCTTTCTCTTCGGCAGACACAAACCGCTCCTTTGTTTGCACCAACAATGAAGCACACACTTGCCGGGGAAGGGTGGGCAGTGCCAGGGCAGGGGGCATCTGGCGCTGGCCGGGCGAGGTGGGGCTGTGCCGAGAGGCAGCTCGTTTTCAGCACACTGCTCTGGTTTTAGTCTTCTGCTGCTTGGGAGGAGGCAAAGATGCCCTCTAGGATGCTTGTCTCCCCTCCCCCAGCCGGCCCAGCTTCTCCCGGGTCTCCATAGGCTTTGCCATCTCAGTGATGTCCTCTAAGGTGCGGCTGTGGGCCGCGAGGCTCTGAGCTGCTGGATGGGGGCAGCAGTACTGGCTTTCCCAGAGGAAGAAACACGGTGTGGGACCAGAGGTTAAGCAGCTCAGAGCCCTCCTGTGTGTCTCTTTTCAAGGGAGGGCTGTGGAGTCTTCCTGGTAAAAAGCGAAGGAAAGGTGCGCTTTGCTGAGAGCTGGGCTGGTGGGAGGCAGGTGGGTAGAGCTGCTTTGTCAGAGGTGATGCTGGCAGATAGATGAAGCTTCTACTGGCCTGAGCTGTTCTGCCTGCCGTGTTTTGTGCATGGCTCTATTAATAACACTGAATACTAATTAAAGTCAGGGTTTGACTCCACGTTGAGTCAGTGATAAGTGCTGGGGTTAGGAACAGCGTAAGGAGCTGGTTATCCCTCAAGTCAGAGGGTCGAAGCCTCTCCAAGTCACCTGCAGTAGAAGTCAACATGTGTGGCGGTTGTAGCCAGGGCAGTCTCTGGTGAGATCGCACCTGTCATGCTCTTCTGATGGTTTTTGTGGAGAGGATTCACATCCCTAGAAGACCCTTCTGTACCCCTGCTGTTTATTATGCGGTGTCTTGGGCAAATGCACCTGCAGTTTTGCAGGGCTCTGGGTGCCCATGTAGCTGAAGAGGATCATTGCTGTATTTATCCAGCATGACTTGTGCCAGAGGGAGGCGGTTAGATGCCTCCAGCTGTGACCAGTGGTTGCGGGGAGGTGGGAGGGTGCAGATGCTGTAGGCTGGGCCATCGCTGCCCTTTGCCAGCCATCAGGTCTGAAAGGCTGCGGGCAGCTGCCTTGGTTCCCAGGGGGGTGTCAGGTTCAGGTGCTGCACTTCAAGAGCCATCTGAAAGTTGCTCCCTGTATTTTTTTGCTTTGTTTTTTTTTTCCATAGGGAGCTCTCCCATGATACAGGGAAAGAGTGGGGCTGAGCTGTTGCAGTATGGTTACTGCGTCAGCGTCCCCCCAGTCCTAGCTGAGGGCTGCTCGGCTGCTTTTTGTTTCCATCTGAGCCTGACCTAGATGCTGCTCTGGCTTCAGCACAGCTAGAGCAGGCTGGCATGGCCATGGTGTGTAGACCTGCTGGGTGGCCGGCAGATCTGGGCTGGCTCTGCTTCCCTGCACCTGCTGCTGAGCAGGGCTCTGCTGCTGCAGTTGGAGGAATGGGAGGGAAGGGAAGGCTGGGCAAGCTGAGGGCTTCAGGCTGTAAGGATGCTCAGCCTCCCCATGCCTAAACGGTGCAATCTGGTTTGTGACCTGCATGTGCTTTTGTGTGCCCAGGGGCTGTCCCTGGTGTGACTGACAGCCTGGTGATGGGGTGACTCTGCCCTGTGGAGGTGACACTCCTGCTGCAGTATGAACCCTGCTCTGGTGAAGGTTGATTGCAGACATTAGGTCCCTGCTGGCTGTGTCTGTCTCGGAGGAGCAGTGCACAAGCAGGACTTGTGCCTTGTATTTCTGGTCTCCCCCGGTCAGGGGTAGCAGCACCTAACACTGCAGTATTGGCCAGGAGAAGAGGACTGCGAGACCCTCTACCTGTTTTCAGTGCAATTGAATCTGCCCCCCGCAATATCCCCCTTTTTGAAATAAGAAAGAAGGCAGTGCCATTCCTCCATGAATTTCCCAAGTGCCTGCTTTCGCCCGCTTTTTTTTGTCTGATTCCTTCCAGGTCTTTCCTCCTTTGGCCTGCCTCCCATCCTCTGGGGTGTTTGTAATATTCACTGACATCTTTTCCCTAGCACATTAGCGGTCTGGCATCTTCTGGTCCTTCCAGATTGCCATGTGCCTCTCTGGAGATGCTTGATGAACGCACAGAGTCTCTCTGGCAGGATGGGTAGGCGGGATGTCATGGAGCTAACATCCGGAGCCTACTGTGATGGGAGAGGGGTGGCTTTGATCACCGCTCCTCAGAGATGCTGAGCCTTGAGGATGTGGCAGCTGCTGGGGCTGCCTTCCACCCAGGAGGATGGGGAGGAGAAACCCAAGCGCATCTGCTTTCTTCAGAAAAATACTGCCTGCCTTCAGAAACCTGATCCAGAGAATCATGGATACGTCAGGGTGGGGGAATGGCACCCCGCTGTCTGGTGCACTGCTGGCAGTGGCTGGGCCACTTCTTCCTTAAAGGCAACCCACGTACATGAGATGTGGCAGCCCTGCCAGGGAGGGGAAATTAGGAGGCTCGAGAGGAGAGATTCTTGCAAAATTGAGGGAAATGAGGAGTCACCTTGTTTAGTGTTTAAGCAGATTCCGCCTAGAGCCAGCCTTGGCTGAACACCTTGCTCCTTCCTGTGGCATGGTGGTGATGGGATGGGAGGGCAGCACCTTGTGTTTCCCAGGGCTCAGCTATGCCCTTTAAGGGCCATCACTGGAGTCTCATCTCGGCCTCAACATCTTACAGAGCAGGAATGGGTGACGTTGGTGCCTGGGCACCAGCAGGGTTTCCCCTCTCAAAATGCTTGTGAACTCATTCACCGAAGTGATGGGTGGAAACACAAGATGGTGAGCAGGGGTGTTCAGGTCATCCTTGCAACTCATCCTGGGTTCTCTGCTCCGAGTTCCTCTCTGGTCCTGCTCAGGCTTTGCTTGCGCAGGCCCCTGGCCGCCACCGCTGAGAGTGCACATCTATAGTCCCCATCCCTGCTGGGGACCATGCTGTCCTCTACAAAGGGCTGCTGGCAGTGAAGCAGCAGGAGAGATGCTGAGGCTGCGGAGCTGCATCTGGGCTGTAGCCCCTTCCGGACAGCCAAGGACTCAGTGTGGGCAAGCTGGGCTCAAAGGGGGGCTGCGAAGTGGCAGCACTTCTTATTAAGAGGAGGGGGGGGAAAGCCCCACTCTTTGGGACTGCTGGCAGAGTGTGGGTGCCTTGAGCAGGAGCAGCATGCCTGGCAGCACACACACGGCTTTATTTTGCATCCATTTGCTATCCTCGGCACTTCGGCTGCCGCCTTCCCTGGGCTGCTGGCTGCTCGGCCTGCCGCACCATGGCAGGGGGAGGACGGCTGCTGCGGGGCGGGGGGAGGCAGGGATGACGTTCCCTTCGCTCGGCAGAGCCATGGTAATGGCTGTGCTGCTGCAGGCCTGGAGCACTGGCAGTGCGAGTGCGTTCAGCCAGAAAGGGCAGCGAGAGACTGCAGCGGGAGACATCCCCGGGGGTCCTGCTGGAAGGAGGCTGGTGGCTGCTGAGGGGCCGTGGCCACCGTTGCCCCTGGTGTGCTGTGGCTGTGGGCACAGGGCAAACAGCAGAACAGGAATGTTTTGCAGCTTGCTGCTTCCCCTCCCAGGATGCAGACCTCTGGGCTGTACCTACTGTCCCCTCCGCTTGCTCAAGCAGACTGGCCCCTGGAGGGGACCTGTCTCCCCGTGGAGCCCCCCAAAATGGCAAGCAGCACAGTCCCCCTCTGTGGGGCTGGAGCCACGCATCTGGGGCTCCTCTTGTCAATCCCACGAACGGCAGAGACAACGCCTCTGTGCCAGGGACCCTCTGTGAATGTGTTTACATGGTGCAGTCAGGGAGTCAGCCTGGGCTCTGGGCTCCCTGCAAACGCTCCGAGGGGTGAGGGCTGGGAGATTCTGGGCTTGTAGCAGCTCCTTTTCCCTTGTGATACTGCAGCGCAACCTAAGATCGAGGGCCTTTGGCAATAACTCTCCTTAGACTGGTCCCCCTCTACCTCCTGAAGTGACCAGTGTGGGACCTCTGACCCGTGCCTTTTGGGCAATCTGCCCTGCCCCAAAGCAGCTCGCTTCTGGCTCTCTTGAGGGGCTGATGCTGCTGCAGTGACCACAGCCTAACTGAGGCTTTGGCCACAGCTTTTTAGAGCAGGGAAGAGCCATCGTAACAAACCTGAATTTTTTTCAACCCAGCAGAGCCGATGTTGGAGAAAGCTCCTTCCCTGGCCAAAGGGCAGAGCTGACAGCCGGGCTGTTTACCAGCTCTCACGTTACAGGTCTAATTGCGGAGGAGGCAGGTCTGGTGTCAGTCACCCGTTGGAATCAGAATGCACAAAGCCTCCCTGTTAGATGTCATTGCCCGATTTCATGCCTTCTGCTTTTCCCTCCTGGCACTAATGAATTTCCCTTGTCATCTCCAGCGCTTCCTGGTGGGCCTGAGAGCGCTGGCGGGTGCGGTGATGTCCAAGTCAAACAGTGGCCAGTGCCGGTGCCTGCCTCTGGGATGAGAACGGTGCCTTTCCTTGCTGGGGAGGAGCATGCTGGGTGTCCAGCTACCCTTCTGCAGGGCATGGTGCCTTGCAGCCTCCTGTCCCACGCTCTCAGCAGGAGATGGTACTCGGCCAGTGTGGGTGGTAGGCGAGGGAGAGTGCCTAGTCTTCTCCCACGGGTTTCATCTACTGCTTTGAGGTGGGCTGAATGGTGCCGGTATTGATGCCTGTCCTTGGAGGTCCTCTGGAAAGCTCTCCCGCGTTGTATAGAGCACCAGATGGGGCACGCTGTCAGCAGCCCCAGGGCATGTGCTGCCCTGCCTCTGTACCTGGCATCCTGCACACAGGCAGGAACAGCGATGCTCCAGCCAGGAGCTGCCACAGCGGTTCCCTCTGAGGCTCGGGGTGCTTGGGGAAGGGAGGTGAGAAAGCCAGCAGCCGTGTTTTTCCAGAATATTCTTCTGATTTCCAACAGCTTGCAGCATGAATCTTCAGCATCAGCTTTGTGTCCATCTTCTGAATAACTTAGACTTGGTCCTCTTGCCACTCACCCTGTCTCCCCGAGGTGCTGAGCAGTGGAGGCTCCAGCATGTGTCCCTGGGGGCTTCTGCTGGAAACCTCCCCAGAGGCTCCCAGTGGGAGGAACTGGGCTGTGGAGTGGTGTTGCTGGGCGATGGATGCCTCTCCAGAGAGCTCAGTGGAGATGGCAGGCAGGGTGAAGCCTCAGGGGTGCAGATGGGGTGCTGGGATGGTGGTGGCTAGAAAGCTGACCCTGCCTGGGGAGGGGTCTTGCAACGCAGTTGTTCCCCATTCTTCTAGTACAGTGACAGTGACATCTCCCCAGCGTGGCCATCGAGGGGAGCATCTATCATAGCACTCCCTCCTTGCCGTTATGACGCAGCTGCCATCATAGTGCTGGACATCTCTACTGCTGGGGCTGCATGGGGGGTGCTTGCACCTCAGCCTGTGCTAGGCTCTGCCTGGTCGCTCGCTCCTCTCCCTTCAGTTGGGCAATCCCATGAAAGCACCAGGGTCTGCTTGCTTGGAGGCACTGGCAGAACCAGGCCTTAGCCAACAGCGCCAGCAGCCCCAGCCAGGTGGAGGACGAGCCCACAGCTGCTTCCCAGCGGGCAGGCTGTGCACGCCAGCCTCCTGTCTGCTGCCATGCTCCCCGTCACCTGCGGTGCTGTGTAAGGCTCGCCCCATGTGCACATCGCTCTGGGGGCTCACTTCAGTGTGCCCGGAGCGTGCGCAGTGCCATGCTCTGCCGGTGCAGCTCCCCACGAAGCGGCAGCCCTGAAACCAGTGGAGGTGAGCAGCTGCCGAGCTTGTGGGTTGGAAACCCAGTGCTGGAGGCCAGGTCCATCCTCCACACATGGTGAGGCCCGTGCTTTGCCAATTTGTACTGGGTTAGAGGCTAGGGCTCCTGGTGCATGTGTACACGTTGTGCCTCCTAATATATGATGCATAGGGATTTTTTTCTCCCACAATTTTCTAGGTATTAGTAGAAAGACTATTCAAAATAGAAGAAATCAATTAATTAGGGAATGTGGGGGGGTGTAAACAGAGAGGCTGGGAGGAGGTGGGGAGGGGTCCCAGGCTAGGGAGCAGGCAGAGGGGACCACTGCCCACCTTTGCAACTTGTGACAGTGCCCAGCAAGTGGGGAAGGGAAAGAGTGGACTGTCACTGACTCTGGGAATCTCAAGTGAAATTTCTTTTGGAAAGAAAATACGCAACAAGCTCTGACAAGAGCAAGTAAGAGACTGAGCCAACAATGGGGGAGATATTTGGGAGCTCCAGCTTAAGCCCTCCTGCAGCATGACTCTGTCCTTAGCAGAAGAGCAGGGGTAGGAGCCAGGTTCCTACCCCCAGGAGTGGTTGAGCTTTTAGCACATCTGCAGCTACTGCTCAATAGTGAAGTAAATTCTTGCTTTGATAGGAGAGGATAACAGCGCTTACCTCTGCCCCAGCAGCTGAGCGATGCTTTGGGCAAAATTCCGACATAACTGGGAACAGAACAAGGTTTCAGCTGGCTGCTGATAACTCACGGGCTCCCCTTGGCCACTCTGTTGGGACAGATTTCTCTCTCTCCCCATGTCCTGCTTACCTAGGGTTAACCTTTTCTGTGTCAGGATACATCTTTTAGTAGGACAGATGCCTGTCCCTCTGCAGCCCGTGCTGGCTGGCTCCATCTCCTACGACGTACTTCATAACCTCTTTCTTTCTTACAAAGAGGTTATCCTCATTTTCCCCTGCCACGAAGTCTTGAACAGAGGTGTTTCAAATGATGGCCCAGGCAGTGCTGTCTCTGTAAGGTTCCTGCCATTTTGTACTGCTCTTTGGTCTTGTGCTGGGAAGCAGCAGGAGGCACAAGCACTTGCTTGGGAAGCTTGTTCCTGTGCCCCAGGCTGCCAGCTCTGAGGCTTAAAAATAGGGTTTAAATCCTCTCCTGGGTACAAGAGCTACACAAGAATTTCATAGAGCTTTTTAGGGGGGAGGAGGGAGGATATTTGAGACCTGGAGCCAGGATGGGGACAAAAAATCCTCTGCACCTGCTGGAATCATCCTCTGATTTGCTGTTGGGGTGCAACGGGTGCCTGATAGCCTGACAAATGCCATTGCTTTTCCTTGCTCCTGGCATGTGCAGTCAGCGATTTGAAACGAAATGTGCTGTGCCAGGCAGAAACCCATGCTGCTAAAAGATGGAGCTCAGGCAAGGGGTAGTCACTCTCCCTCTCCATGTAGAGGGCATCACTGGTTACCAGTTGCACCCACTCATAATAACTAACTGATTAATGTTGGCCTTAAGGTCTATATAATTGAAGCCTTGCAGCCTGTGTGAGGCTGTTCACGTGGATCTGAGCTCTGCAAAGCAGTAACTAGATCTCCCAAAGCTGTTGGAGCAGGTAAGTGATGTTCCCCTTCTCCATATGGAGAGATGGAGTGAGCAGCCCTGGACTGTCGCAGGAGGCAGGGTTAGATGCCAGCTCAGCTGTATCTGGGCGGGTTTGGGAATACTTCAAAGGGACTCCATGGAGGGATAATCCCTGAGTGCAGTGACTGTGGGTTGCCAGGGCTCCGTACCACCTGACAGATGAAGATATCTGCAGTGGCTTTTGTGTTCCTTAGGCTTCTGGATGCAAGCTTTGGGCCGCACATGCTTCTGAGAGCTGGTGCATCCATAGAGCCTTTCTAAGAGTGGGTGGAAGGCAGGAGTGCCGGTATGCTGTGTCCCTTACAGCCCTTGTGCGGCAGAGTGGTCCTGCACCCACCACAGTGATGGCACATCATCAGGAAAGCAGGCAGGTTCGGCATAATTGAAGGTAAAAATGGGAGATGACTAAGGAAAAGAAATTTCCAGAGTGCAGCATGAGAGGAGGAGGGGAAGAACACTTTGCGGGTCCTTGCCTGCTGCCAGGTTGTTCTCACTTTGCCGAGAGTCCAAAGATGCCAGCTAACACAGGCTGACATGGAGAGGGGAGCTGGCTTTGCAGGGCAGCAGCTGGGTGCTGGGCTCCATCCCAGTGAGCCTTCTCATGGCGGGACTGGCCACAGTGGTGCTCCTCGGCTGATCTAGGATGCTTCCCTCTCTCTTCCAGGCTCTCCACCAGCTGTATTACGACCCCAACATCGAGAACAAGAACTTGGCTCAGAAATGGCTGATGCAGGCACAGGTCTCCCCCCAGGCATGGCACTTCAGCTGGCTGCTTCTCCACATGGACAAGGTGCCTGAGATCCAGTACTTCGGTGCCAGTGCTCTCCACATTAAAATCTCCCGTTACTGGAACGACATCCCAGCTGACCAGTACGAGAGCCTCAAGTCACAACTCTTCACGCACATCACCCGCTTTGCCAGCGGTTCCAAGATCGTGCTGACCCGGCTGTGTGTGGCGCTGGCCTCCCTGGCGCTCAGCATGATGCCAGAGGCTTGGCCCTGTGCTGTGGCAGACATGGTACGCATGTTCCAGGCGGAGGACTCCAATGTGGATGGGCGAGCACGGTGCCTGGCACTGCTGGAGCTGCTGACGGTGCTGCCCGAGGAGTTTCAGACCAGCCGCCTGCCGCAGTACCGCAAGGGCCAGGTACGCAGCGTCCTGGCACAGGAGTGTGGCTCCGTCTTCCCTTTGCTGGAGCAGCTGCTGCAGCAGCAGGACTCCCCGGGTTTCATCAAGCAGAAGGTATTGAAGTGCTTTTCCAGCTGGGTGCAGCTGGAGATCCCGCTGATGGACTGTGAGAACCTGATCCAGGCAGCTTTCACCTCTCTGCAGGACCCAGAGCTCTTTGACACAGCAGTGGAGGCTGTTGTCAATGCCATTTCCCAGCCTGATGCCCAGAGGTAAGGGCAGCCTCTCCCATGCGCTGTGGGTTGGTGCTCCTGGGCATCGATGGGGGAACAGGGTGGGGAGGAAAAGCCTCAGGCTTTTTGCTAGCTGCCATCTGCCCTGGTGGTGCTAATGATAGGGTTTGGAAGTGGGAGATGTTAAAAGCAGCCAGAGGCTACTGGTTTAACGTGGTTGGTCCTGGAAGGCTTTGCACCATGGTTGATTTGGGAGGATCATGTAGTCTTGGGCAGCTGCAGCCCATCTCCACCCTTTTCCTCTTAAGCAGATGAGGATGCTCCCTTCTGGCTCCGCATGTCAGATCCTGCAGCACCCGACCAGGGAGCGGTTGCCCAGCTCCTACCAGGGTTGTTCAGAGACTTTCCTCTGCCTCGTGCTGCTGGTCCAGCCAAGGAGCTGGTTTGATGCAGAGATTATAAAACCAGACCTGTTGGTTTTCTCCCTCCTCCTGGCTCCAACAGCTCGGGCCAGCCGAGGACTCCTCCTTTTGTTTGTGGCTGCGGCTGCCTCTGGAGCAGCTGAGCCCGGGGCTGGGGCAGGTTCTGCCAGGGCCACGCTGTGGGGCTCTGAGCTCGTCTGCTTGGCCACGATGTCTGAGCTGCTGTCAGCTCTTGGGACCAGTGCCCACAGAAGGAAAAGTACATCTCCTACGGTTCCTGTGGCCACATCCCCTCCTGGCTGCTTAGCAACCTTCCCCTGAAGAGGAGGATTTCCTTGAAGGCTGGGCTGAGCTGCTGCTGCTGTGCATCCTTGTGCATTGCTGCGCATTGCACAGGCTCCAGCTCTCTGCAGCGGTGCAGATGCTGCTGCGGTTGTGAGCCCTGGCCCTAGCCCTCCCCTTGGCTTCAGGTCAGGGCAGCCAGTGCAGCCCCCAGCTCGAGGCCAGCCTGGGGCTGTCTTCTTCCCTGTCAGGGGCGGTTTCATCTGGAGACTCTTAAGTGCTGGTGCACAAAGGGACCCATCAGGATTTTGATGCATCGCTGGGCGTGGGGAGGGGTTGCCTCATTTGCTAGCATTCAGAAGATGACCACAGGCAGCTTTTCCTTGTACCCGGCAAAGGCTGTGGGACAGCCCAAACCCTTGTGGCAGGATTGGCGCAGAAAATGAGAAGGTGAGAGAAGGTGACTTGCAGGTCTGAAATGTTGGACTCTCTTGTCTTCCTCCTTTCCATTTCCCTTGAGTCTCAGAAGTCCCTTGGCTGTGATTCTCTACCCACGTGCAGGAACCTGTCCCTGCAGCACTGTTCTTCAGTTGCGTTAAAAGCCTGTGCTTTCGGTTGAGCTTTCAAAGTGAATTTTGGTGAGAAGTGTGGCTGGCAACAGAGTTTCCTCTCTGCTCCCATGCTGACCCTGCAGTGCAGTTTCTGGTCCCGTTTAATCCTGCTAAGCTGGCTGCTCCCTTACAGCATCACCGGCACTTGCTCTCCATCCTTCTCCCTGGAGACATCACTGGCCACGGCAGAACACCCTCCTGTCCACAGGTGTGTGGGCCGTGGCCAGGATGGGGCAGGCAGCCAGCCTGAAAGGCTGCCCAGTGTGTGAGCCTGGTGCAGCCCCCACTGCCGGGGTGTGGGGACAACGGTGGCATTGTCACAGAGATGCCCTGCCAGGCGGCGTGTGGTGACAGCTGCTCCAGAGAGGAGCAGGACTGTGCTTGGTGCTGAGATATGGGATGGCTTCAGGAGTGGGGTAGCTCACAGAGCCACCTCTTCCCAGCCCCGGTGGGCTCTCTCTTCCCTTTTGTTCCATGTCCTCCACCCCACATCCCTCCTCCCACTTCCCCTGGTGCCAGCTGTCCCGCCCCTCTGGCTTCGTTGCTCAGCCGCAGCAGATCCAGCTCTTCCCCAAGCCCCCAGGGAGTCTCCTGACCTTTCTGTCTCTTACCAAGGCAGTCGGAGATCCCTGCTTCTTTTCAGCTGCTCTCTTCCTCCACGGTCTCTCACCTTTGTTTCTGCAGGGGCATGGCTCCCCACTGCCCGTGTCTGGAGGCTCAGAGCATCCTTGGTGCTGGGCTGCTGACATGGTCCTCTCCAGAGTTCTGTAGGGCATTGCTCTGTGAGAGGGTTGGTCTTGGGGCTCCCTGCTTTCCCATGGGTTCCCCTGAGTGTTATGGACCACATGTCTTTCTGCCTTGCTCCCTCCCAGCTGGCTTCATTGACATTGCTGTGGAGGCAATCGTGCAGGTGTGCTTCTGCCATCAGCAGAAGGCTCAGTGGCTCATGGACTTGGCTTCTGCTGCTGAGGGTTAGGTAGGTAGCCTGTGGGACATCTTCTCAGGGGGACACCACCTTGCAAGGCATCCCTCACACTGCAGCTCCTCATGCCCTGAGTAGCTTGTTGCCACCAGTGTCCAGGTGGAGAAGGGCAAGTGGGACCTCATGGGCAAGGATCACCTGGTCATGGTGCTGCCTCGCTCTTGGGTAAGTCGCTTGTGCTGGCAGCTTCCATGTCCCTGCCTGCGAACAGCAGCGGGTGGCTTCCCTGCCTCTGAGGTGTTACTAGAGATGATGCAGCAGATTTATAGATGCAAAGTGTTTGATCTCCTTACTTGTCAGGTGGGTGGGAGCCCTTTGCACCCAGAGAAGGAGGCATCCCAGGCATTGAGGGAGTCTGGATGTCGCTCCTCTGTTAGGATATGGCATTCCTGAGAAAAAAAAACTTGGAGACTTGGCCAGGAGCTGGCAATTGGAGCACCTGTGAGCACAGCTCCGCTCTCGGGTGGTGGGAAGCTCCTGAATCGCAGAAGGGCAGGAACAGAGATATTGGTGCATCTTGTTTGCAGAGGAGGTTTGGGCTGGATTTTCTGTCTCGTTTGAGGATTATCCCCCCAGCTAAGTGGGTCAGAAAGCTCAGTGGCACGAGCTGCAGGGGGAGAGCTGGCATATGGCTATGTTTCTGCACCCAAGTGGGTATTGTCAGAGTGGACAGAGGGACCTGCATGTGGTCTGTGCCCGTGGTGGGAGTTACAGAGCGTGGGCATCAGACACTGAGCCGTGTTTCTGAAAGCAGCAGGGAGTTGCTGTAGTGGTGGAGCTGGCAGGATTGCAGGTGTCTGGGTGGGATTGCTTAGTGTCCAGCCCAGCCCTTCCTGGTCTTGGCACCTGGTGCTGAATCCCTGAAGAGGAATTTCACTGGAAGTTTTCCAAGAGCTTCATTAGAAACAGGTTTTTAATAGTGTTGAGGTTTTCTCATCAGGATGTAGCTCAGAATTTGGATCAGGAAGGATGAGATTGTCCCATATCTCCCTTCTGCAGGCTGTCCCCCATACCGTGGTGTGGCTTGGGGAGGTTTGTGAGAAGAGCGGGAGGAGGTGCTGGTCTCACCGAGAGAGCTGTAGATGCTGCAGTTTACTAGGCTTTGAGAAGGGACCAGACAAACTCATGGAAGCAAAATTTGCTCAGTTGGTAAATACCAGGATAGCAAATCTTGCTCGGAAAGGCTAAGACAAATCACTGGAGGGAAATACATGGGGAAGCATTGTCCTATGGCTGCTCATACAGTCCTCCACAGGCATTCCCAGTTGCTGGAGACAGGCTGCTCAGCTGGGCGGCCTGAGGCTTGCCTGGGCCAGGATGGTCTTGTCCTCTCCTGCCTGATGCTGGGGCACTGGGGCTGGGAAGTGGTGGCTGGCAGAGACAGCACCAGCCTCCTGGGGCAAGCTCTGCGCCAGCCAGGGCTGTGGTGCCAGCTGGTTGCTCGGGGCTGGGAAGCAGCACTGAGCAGGTGGGGTGGCCTGGGTCTCTGTGCTCCGGGATGTGGAGGAGAGCCATTCAGCTCTAGCTGGCTCAGCCACGGCTCTTTGGGTGACTGGTTAAAACAGCTCTGAGCAAGAATTTCCTCCTCACTGGGGACTCTTGCATCTGAGCGGCCCTTAAATCTGCATAGGCAGTGAGCAGAGCAAGGTGGTGCTCAGGAGATGTGAAGTGAGGACTTCTAGAAAAGGCTGGGGGTAACCACAACATGAGATGAGTTGCAGCACGGAAGCAAGTCCAGGTGATTCTCTGTTAGCTGTGCAGGGAGTCCAGAGGATCAGTTCAGGTCCAGACATCTACACTGTGAGTATTTCAAGGTAACCAGCAGAAGCCAGATCCTTGTAATAAACTCCTGAAGTCATGAAAACATCTCTAGGGTAATGTGACCCCAGTGCTGCAGGGGAAGGATGGCTTTGCCCTACACTGAAGCAGTGGAAGGTCCCCTGTGCCTTTTTGTCTGGGCACTGCCCTGGCTCCCTTGGGCCAACTCTGACTGCAGCATCAGTTCCTGGGAAGACAGGCTGGTGAATTTCCAAATTCTCCATCATCACATCGCTCCCACATTGCCACATGCATCACTCATGGGACATGAGAGGCTTGAAAATGCTTTACACAAAAACGCCCGTCCCCTTTGCTGTGTGATTTCTTCTGGGGGAGAGGGGTGTGTGGGGGTGACCCCTGACAGCACACAGAGGGGATGCTGAGTGGCCGCTGGGACAGAGACACCCTGTTCCTTCTGTCTCCTCCTGTGGCCCAGACCTAGAAGCTGCCACTGCGACTCTCCCTGCACTCTTGGCACTGATGGCTTTATTCTCGCCTAAATCAGCCATAGAAAATGCTGCTGGTGCACAGGGCAGCTTTGCCACTCTGGGGTGGACATGCGGCTGTCCTGGTGTCAGCACTTACATCTCTTCGCCGTGGTGGGCACAGGAGAGCTGGCATCACGTGTGCCTTCTGCTCCGAGCGTCCTTGGCCCCTGCACCTGCATGCGGTGGGGCCGGCGGGGAGCACACGGAATAGCTGCAGCTCCAGATAACACGCCTGGTCGGGCAGGGAAGCGGCAGGCTGCTCATCAGCCTCCAGCACGGCCTCTCTCCGGGGGCCCTGGGCTGCATTTCACCTTGGCTGCCTCCTTCTCGTTGCCTTGGTTACCATCACTTACAGGCAGTGCGGAGGGGAGGCTGATGTGCATGATGTGATGTGGGAGAGCTGTGCTGCGCTTGGCTGCGGCAGCCCAGGAGGGTGGGGGGCCATGGCGCTGTGCCAGGGGGCCAGCATCCTCCCTGGGCAGGAGTCCCCAAGGGTGGCTGCCCACTTCATCCCAGGCAGAGAGCACAATCTGGATGTGCCCGTACTGGAGAGGCATGTGGCTTCCCACCGGTAGCTCTGGCTGCCTCCATGCAGCACCAAGAAGCGCAGGCTGCAAGCGTAGTGAAAAGAGCCTGCAGGTCTGCCCTCATCATCCTTCTGCCGTTTCCATCCCCATCAACGCTGCCATGCACAGGCACAGCCCGCTTGGAGCTGGTTATAGCAGTGACGAGTCAGTACTGGCTGGAGGGTGCTGGTAGCCCTGCCAGCAGCTTGGGGTGGGCAGAGGCAGATGCCCGCACCGTGCTGCCGTGGGGGCTTTGCACAGAGCTGATGGCCGCTGGCTCAGCCCTTCTCTTTGCTTGCAGAGACTGCGCTGCGGGAGTGCTCAGGGCTTCAGCCTTCATCCCGATGCCACAGGCTGGGAGGAGAGTCCCTGTAAGCGGTAAAGGCTCATGGATGCATCCTATTGCACAAAGCAGCCTTCCAGTAGGGAAAGCTGGGCAGGAGCCCTGGCAGAGCGTCAGGAGGGATGGGTGCCATGGCAGCCGGTGCCAGTGAGGCGCTGCCCGGCACTGATTTAGGCTGTGCTTGCAGGTACGTGAACACCCTGCTGAAGCTCATCCCCCCTGTGCTGGGGCTCCAAGAGCAGCTGCGCCAGGCGGTCCAGAGTGGGGACATGGAGACGTCGCACGGGATCTGCCGCATCGCTGTGGCCTTGGGGGAGAACCATTCCCGGTGAGTGCTGAGTGAACTTGGAGCAGTCAGCTGTTCCCCACGTGCTGCTTTGTCCAGGGCCTGTCCTGCACCCAGTGATGAGTGTCACAGTGGTGGTTCTGCTCTGACCGTGCTCTCTGCTCCCCAGGGCCCTCCTGGACCAGGTGGAGCACTGGCAGAGCTTCCTGGCCCTGGTCAACATGATCATGTTCTGCACCGGCATCCCTGGGCACTACCCCGTCAATGAAACCACCAGCTCCTTGACACTCACCTTCTGGTACACACTGCAGGTCAGTGGCCATCGTTGGGCAGCCTGCCTGGGTCCTGCCTGGAGGCACCAGTGCACAGGGACTGGGGCTTGGCCTGGCTGTGCTTGATCCCCAGGGATTTCTGATGTCCCCGCTCCTCGCTCTGCACTCACAGCCACCACAGGGCATGTGCCTCAGAAATGCTGGCCCTGTGGCTTGCTTTTTCCACCCCCGATCTTCCTTGGAAGTGTGAGCCAGCTTTTAAGGGCCTCGTTAACGTAACTAATTAGAATTTCATATTATTGTATTATTTTTTTCCCCCAGCACCAGACCTCGTTGTTTAGCTCCTTGCTGCACACCTACACCAGCTGCACGCAGGGAAGTGAGCGTGTGCCGGCTCACTGCGGGCTGGACCCTGCTGCCAGGCTGGGGGTCCTGGTCTCTCAGAGGAGGAAAGAGAGGGCTGGGGGCTGCTAATGGCTGCTCAGTGTGGGGTCCTTCTCCCAGGGCCAGTGTTCCCTTGCCAGCAGAGCAGCCCTGCCACATCATGCTCTATTTTTAGCCCCACTTCATCCCCGCAGCTCCATTCCTCCGCAATCTGATGCGGTGTGGCTGAGTGCAGGCAGGGAGGGGGGCGATGCTGGCACCGTGCTGGCAGCTCCTCTGCTGTGTGGGGCTGGGCAGAGGCTCCTACCTCCTCCCGCTGATTCTCCAGATAGGTCTGAGATATGGGTGCAGGCAGGAGGGCACTGTGCCCAGGCACCCATCCCAGCCTGCCTTGCAGAGGGTCCAAGACACGTGTGCCCCTGATGCAGGTGTGCTCCTGTGCTCCCAAGGCTAAGGATGCGGCAGGGTGATGCCAGCCCACTGTAACTGTGCTGTCCTCAAACACCTAAGGGTCCATCTGGCTGCTGGGGCTTCTGGCGTCTTGCCTCCAGACAGGCCAGCTTGCCTCTCAAGCTGCAGAAGGGCTCAGCATCAGGTGGGGGAGCTGGAAATACAACCTCCGAGGTGCGACAAGATCCCACCAGCCCTGGGAGAGGTCCCCAAGTCCTCTGTGCAGCAGGCATGCCAGCTCTGTTTTCTTTCCCCCGCAACACCTGATGTATTTCTCCTCCTGCCATCAGGACGACATCCTCTCCTTTGAGCCAGACAAGCAGGCGGTGTACCAGCAGGTCTACAGGCCTGTCTACTTCCAGCTGGTGGACGTGCTGCTGCACAAAGCCCAGTTCCCCTCTGATGAGGAGTATGGCTTCTGGTCTTCAGACGAGAAGGAGCAGTTTCGGATATACAGGTACAGCTGGGAGGTTTGGGTTTGCTTGTCAGGCAAGGATGCAGGCACTGTCCTGCCACCCTGCAGACTGAGCGCTGTGGGGAGACCCACGGAGGGACACGGGAGATTCCTTCCACCAAGAGCTGTTTTGGCTGTGGTGGTGGTATGAAAACGAGCTGGTGTTTTGTTTGGCACAGCGCCAGCTGCCCTGCCTAGGAAGACCTGGGAGTGCTCCGTGTTGGGCTGGGGCAGTGTGCCTGTGCAGGCGGTGCCTGCACCCTGCCTGGGAGAGCAAGTAACGTGTCCATGTGTGCAGCACTCTGCAGGGGATGGGGAGACCTCTGCATTTGGAGATGCAGTTGGAGACACCTCCCCCATGTTCTCTGCAGGGTGGACATCTCTGACACACTGATGTACGTGTACGAGATGCTGGGTGCTGAGCTCCTGAGCAGCCTCTATGACAAACTGGGACGTCTCCTGACCAACACAGAGCAGCCATCCACATGGCAGGTGAGCGTGGGGACCTGGGTGCCAGGCTGATGGCTACCAGCTCGTTGGGGACCTATTGTCACCATGGGGCATTGAGAGCAAAGGGTTGTGACAGAGGCAAGGAGCATGCCCACCTTGCCAGCACACCTGCAGGCTCTGTGGGGTGTGCTGGGAAGAGGAACAGGTCTTCTGCCTCCCTGTCCTTAGCGCTGCCTAGGGACCCAGCCTCCTTGGCCGCTGTGGGGGGCTCTGAGCTAGTGCCTGGATCTGGGGCTGGGGTGGGCATCAGGGGTCAGTGCCTGGCTCTGACAGTGCCTCTCCTGCCCTGGCAGCACACGGAGGCCTTGCTGTATGGCTTCCAGTCCATTGCCGAGACCATCGACGTGAACTACTCTGATGTGGTGCCGGGGCTGATCGGCCTCATTCCCCGGATCAGCATCAGCAACGTGCAGCTTGCTGACACCGTCATGTTCACTATCGGTGAGGCCTTTGCTTGTGTGCAGGCTGGGCTGGGGAGGGGAAGCCCCTCTGAGGCTGCTCCTGCCCAGCAATAACAGCAGCGAAAAGCAAAGCTGAGCGTCCCAGGACGCAGGGAGCAAAAGCCCGCAGTGCAGTCCTGCGGTCTGACCCCGTCTGTGTGTGCAGGGGCCCTGTCGGAGTGGCTGGCTGATCACCCCGTCATGATTAACAACGTGTTGCCGCTGGTGCTCCAAGCCTTGGGCAACCCTGAGCTCTCCATCTCCAGCGTCTCCACCTTGAAGAAGATCTGCCGGGAGTGCAAGTATGACCTGCCACCCTATGCTGCCAACATTGTCGCCGTGTCACAGGTAGGAGCTGGATGCAGACGGACATGTGGTGGTGACCTGGGGTGTGCTCTGTGCACACCCTTTCTTCTGCAAGGGGCAGGGCAGGGGGATGCAAAGCGGCAGCTCAGGGCATCTTGCTTGGTGTGGGGGACTTGTCTGTCCTGTTCCTAGGCCAGTAGACCCAGGTGGCAGGCCCTGTGTCCTACTGTGAGTGGAGAAATGGCAAGCAGTGGCCGACATGACTGCCAGGATGTCTGCTGGGGTTGCACATGGGCATCTGTTCTCTCCCTGGTGTTTTGTTTGCCTTATTGGGAGCAGCATTCTGCCAGCTCTGCACCTGCTGGGCAGCTGGTGCTGCTGCTGAGCATCTTGGGCAGCATCCTGGTGTTCAGGCCTCTCTGGGGACTGAGCTGGTCCAGGCAGTGCCAGGGCAGCTTGTCCTGTGGTCTTTCTTGGCTCTCAAGATTTGGGGCAGGTGGGGCTCAGAGTCCCGAGGCAGTAGGTGGAGGGCTGAGCTTAGGCCTGCTGCCAGGGTGTGCATGGGAGCAGAGAGGGGCACGAGTCTCTGCTTTGAGCCTGGAGGACACTGTCACTGGAGTAAGGAAGCCCTGGCTGAGGTTGGCTCCTCAAGCCATCGTGCTGCAGAGCCCGTCCAAGCCAGGGGCTCCCCTCGCTGGGTGGCTGGGTGGGCTGGCGTGGGGAAGAGCTTACCAGGGGACAAAGATTTTGCTCCCTGCCTGTGGTGGATTTGGGGGAGTGCATGCTCTTTGTCTGTGCCCAAACTGGTGTTGGTTGTCTTGATGTCCTGCGTCAGTCCTGCCTCCAGGAAGGGAAGGGGCTTTCTGCAGCACTCACATTCCTCTTCCTCTCTCTCCTTCCCTTTGGCAGGAGGTGTTGATGAAGCAGATTCACAAGGTAAGAGGGGCTGGCTCACACCTCTGGCTGGTTCTGCTTGCCCCCCTGTACCCCTTAGTTGCACCTAGCTGAAGACACGAAGGGTGCCATCACGAGCTGGGCTGTCCCTGGAGGAGAGCTCGGCACTGCAGCCATCATGTGTGGGGCCAGGAGTACCTGCTGGCTGCCTCTCGCCGTGCTCCCCCCACACATAGGCTGGAGTTGCACAGTGGCGTGTGTACCCATAGAGAGTGAAGCCCCCAGGGGGGGCTTAACTCTAGCAATTGCCAGTCCCTCCAAGCCCAGGATGCTGAGATGGCAGGCATGTCCTCAAGAGAAAAGAAAGGGAGATAAGTGTGGGGACAGAACCCTGCGACCAGGACAGGTGGGACGCTTGACCCCACAGGGGCTGAGACAGGCTGTGCAAAGGAGGGTGTGCTGGGGTAGGGTGAGTGGTGCCAGTGTGGAGATCTTTGGGCACACTGGTCTTTCCTTGGAGGGTTGCTGGGAAGAGGCCAGGTGTGCTGGTGGCAGAGTGCAGTCCCTGGGTTCTGCCATGCTGGTGGGGAGGTGAGATGCACCTAGAGTGACCCAGATAGAGCAGCTCGGGAGCTGCAGCGCACTGGGGTCCTGGCTTTGCTGACTGGGTCCCTGGCAGCTATCTTAGCATGTCTGTGGTAGGGCTGCAGGCTGGGCAGTGACCTGCCCCGTGGTGTCTCCTCTTTGTCCCAGACAAGCCAGTGCATGTGGCTGATGCAGGCTCTTGGTTTCCTGCTCTCTGCGCTGCAAGTGGAGGAGATCCTGAAGAACCTGCACTCCCTGATCACCCCCTACATCCAGCAGCTGGAAAAGCTGGCTGACGAGACGGTGAGTACCTCGTGCTACCTCCACCCAGAATCAGCTTCTCCCGCTGGCTGTAGCCCTGGGTCTGCCATGTTGAAGCAGCACTCTTGAATGCTGGCTCGAGAGAGAGCACAGTGTGGGGAACCCCTCTCTGGCACTTTGCCTGGGCAATTCTGGTTCCTCAGGATCCCAAAGGCATGACAGTGATTGAGCAGCACAGTCTATGTCATGCTTTGGCTTTATTTTCCCTGGCAGCCCAATCCCTCTAACAAGCTGGCCATCATCCACATCCTGGGCCTGCTCTCCAACCTCTTCACCACCCTAGACATCAGCCACCACGATGATGACCATGAAAGCACCGAGGTCAAGAAACTGCCAGTGCAGCAAGGTCCCAACCCAGTGAGTAGAGCAGTAGTTTGATGCTCTTTGCTGCAGCCTGGCCAAAGCCTTTCACTGCTGGTGCCAGGAGAGGGGGGTTAATGGGGAATGCAGCATGTACGGTGAAGAGGGTAGTGCTGGTGCATTCCAGCTGAAACAACTCCTTCAGCTCATCCCACTACTCTTGAGGTGGGCAGAGGTGACCTGCAGGATCCCTTTTGGCTGGGTGCTGCTCTGGAGGACAGCCCGGGTGCTAGCTGCCAGCTGTGAGCTGTGTGCCAGGCTGCTTCAGCAGGGAATAAAGCTGCCCAGCTTTGGGGAGGGGAGGGGGCAGTGGTGCCTGAAGGTTTGAGTCCAGGCCATGCTTAGTCTTGAATCTCCCCTCCCCGGTGTCATGGGGGCCAATTCTTTTCAGACCTCTCGTTCCTTACAGGTGGTGGTGGTTCTGCAGCAAGTCTTCCAGCTCATACAGAAGGTTCTCAGCAAGTGGCTGAATGATGCCCAGGTGGTGGAGGTAACCAGGCTCCTCCTGTACGCAGCCGGCAGCTCTGCCTGTCCTTGCTGACCTGAACTGGGCACAGCAAAGGACAGACTCGGGTTGATGCTCTGTAAGAGGGATGTCTTGCTGGTTGTCTGGACCAGTCTTGCTTGCTGTCACCAGCATCGTCCAGCCATTCTTGTCTGTCTCGTGCCCCTGTCAGCTCTGCTTCTCTCTGGTTACAGAGGCCCTACCATGAGCAGGGAGATGGGAGATGGGGGTCTACCAAAGCTGTGTTCCCTGAGAGGATAGCTCTGCTCTGACTTGGACCTGTGTCATCTGGTGTTCCTCCAGTTCACTTAGTCCAGTAACGCCCATGTGCAGCATCTCACCAGCCCCTTCCTCCTGGCCCTTGGGGAGGCTTCCTGCTGCAGTAGGAAGGGTGTTTCCTGGTCTCTGGGAGTATTGTGTGCTGCAGGGCACCAGTACAGGAGCAGGTCTGAGCCCTCTGTCTAGCTGGTCCCCATCTCCATTGCCAGGTCTTCCCTCCCCCGGGACCTGTCCATCAAGCCCTGTGCCCCAGGAGAAATCTCCTGGTGCCTGTTGCTCATGCAGTCCCTCTTCTTCCACAGTCTGTCTGTGCCATCTTTGAGAAGTCCGTGAAGACCCTCCTGGATGATTTTGCCCCCATGGTGCCTCAGCTGTGTGAGATGCTGGGACAGATGTACAGCACCATCCCCCAGGCCTCTGCCATCGACCTCACCCGGCAGGTATGGAGCCACGCTCGGGGCTGGGGCTGCCGCTCCCCGGGAAGGCGGGGGACACGCAGGACCAGCAGCAGCTTCAGTCTTTCTCTCTCTCTTGCAGCTCGTTCACATCTTTGCCCATGAGCCTACCCACTTCCCTCCCATCAAGGCCCTCTTCTTGCTTGTTACCTCAGTCACGCTGACCCTCTTCCAGCAAGGTACGTGGGATTAACCCTTCTTCGTGCTGGGGCTGTTGTCAGGCTGTTGCATGCATGGAGTCTGGAGGCGTCTTACCAGGAATGGCTGTTTTCACTCCTAGCTAAGCTAATGGGGCCATCTCTGTTTCTTGGATTCATCCCAACCCCTGGAAGGTGGGTACCTTCCCCGCAGGGCAGCAGAAGCAGCAAACCCCTGGGCAAGACTCTGTGCTGCCGTGACAGCCCCGCTTCTGCAGCAGGGCTGGGCGTCGTGTGCTGCAAGGGTCAAGCCAGAGCTCCAGTCCTGCTTGGGCAGGGAGGCTGTGCTCCCCGGGAGATCTGGGGGCTTTTCCGGGGCCCAGAGCTGCTTGTAGTGGCCAGGAATCGAGCCCTCGCACGAGCAGGAGGATGTGTGTGTGAACATCTGGGAAATTACCTTTTCAGTCACTGCTGTGATGCTGGGGATGCTGGCATCCTCCTGCAGGGCAGGGGCCCCTCTTTGGTTCACTGCCCACCGTACAAAAAGTGAGTGGGGTTAGGACAGGCCCTTCCACACCATGGCTCCCCTCAGCCTCTTGGTGACTTGCCCCGTGACAGGGACAGATGTATGTTGGAGCTGCTGGCTCTGGTCCTTCAGCACCTCTGTGTGCGGTCCCCAAGGGTCTTGTCTTTTGCTCACAGGCAGGTGCCGGGTAAGGTGATGCTGTCCCCCAGTACAAGGCTCAGAGCTCTCTAGAGTGGTGGGGGAGGTGTGAGGACCCCTGCTTCACCATCACACCACGGTCCGAGTAAATCCTGCTGTGCTGAGGTGTCACCGGGGTCAGTGGCAAGCAAGCCAGGCTTACCTGGAGATCGGGTCCCAGCTTCTGCCAGCGGCGTGTGGATGCGTCTACGCTGAAACCCTTTTGGCTGGGTGCCCGGGGAGGCGGCGATGCCTCCAGGCAGCAGCAGGCATGTCTGCAGGAGGAAAGGGGAGGGGATGAAGCCCGAGCTGTGCCAACGCTTGGACGCGAGCTTTGCTCAGGCAAGCGGCTGTCCGGCTCGCTGTGTGCCCAGGACTGTGTGCTCCCACCTGCCCTGTGGGTCCCCTTTGGTGGGCAGCCAGCCCTGAGCAGGGCAAACCCCTTCTGCGGAGCCCACGGGCAGCAGGAGAAGGGGGGACGCCTGACCCCACAGGGACCAAGACGTGTCTGTGCACAGTCAGATGCCAAGGTAGGGTGAGTGGTGCTGGCATGGAGATCTGTGGGCACTGAGCTGCTCTCTCCCAGGAGGATGCTGGAAGAGACCTCCAGGGGAGTCCTGGACTCGGTGTCTCGGAGAGCATCTGGGAACGGGGTGGAAGGGTGACTGTGCCAGGGGCTCCTGAGCAGCTGGTGCTGGTGACAAGCATGTGCACGCCTTAGCCCGGCTGGGCCTGTCAAGCGTTTGCTGAGGTGTTGTCGTTCACTTGCAGTTATCTTCCAGGACCAAATGGTGCTCTGAAGACACCCGCTCAGTCCCCACAGTGCAAAAGCTCTAATTCTCCTTGTGGAGATGGTGCCCAGATAGCCCCTGCTCCTCCTCCTTTTCCTCCCCAAGGACATGAAGATCTCCTCCTTGGCTCTGCAGCACCCAGGTGCTAGGTGGAGACCCTGGGGCTTCAGACCCTTTCCTTTGCAGTTTCTTTCTGTTCTTGGGTTCTCCAAGTTTCATGATTTTTTGTATGTTTTGTTTCTTTAACTTGCTTCAAGCTGCTCATGTTGCCCATCCCCTCCCCCACACACCCCTCCTCCCTTACACTCCTGTTTTCACTTGTAAATTCTTTCTGTATCACATAACTATATGATGTTGAGTTGCTGTTTGTATGATTTTTCTCTTAAGTTACATCTTTATTATATTTTAGGGCCCAGGGATCATCCTGATATTGTTGATTCATTTATGCAACTCCTGGCACAGGTGTGTTTTAGTTTCTTATTCATTCACTTTCTGTTCTCTCTCTTTCTCTTTTTAATTCAATTTAAACCTATTTTTAGCTTTCTGTTGACAACGTTTTTTTTCCTTTTAGTTGAATATCGAGTTTCTCCATCTGTTTCCGTGGAAGTTGAAAACAAAACATTCTCCTTTAGTTCTGGGTTTGCACCATCCCCAGGGCAGTGCCCTCCTCTGCAGGGCAGCCTCCAGCCGCCACCCCCTCGCCTTGCTGAAGCTGGTGCGGGGTGCTCGGGGCTGCTGCTGCAGTCACCCTTGGGTGACAGACAAATTAGAGCGTTAAGTGGATGTTTTCCCACCCATTTACCTGCCCTGCGATGGGTTCTCCAGAGCAAGGACAGGCTGAGCTGGCTGCCTTGCCCCAGGGCCGGTGGGAGCAAGCCCCTGCCCTGGTAGCAGGCAGCTGCCAGGGTTCGGCTCTGAGCAATGTGCTTGTGATGGTGTCCGGACCTGCCAGGGTGCCACGCTGCCTCCTGCCCCGGCAGCCTCTCAGGCTGGTGGCAACTCCTGCGCCTGCAGCCCGGGAGCACTCCCATGCTGCCGGCTCAGTGATGTGTGGGGAAAATTTGCGTCGACGTGGTAAGGGCCACGGACTGGCTTGTGGGGCTGGCACTCGTGTCACCGCTGGTGGTGGACAGACAGGGCCAGAGCTGTGTGTGTATACCAGCAGCAGGAGCCCAGAGTGCTCCTCAGCCCGCTGTGGCCCATGAGGGAGATGCCCTGATGTTCTTGATGCACTCAGCGCCTCTGTTGGAGACGTGTCCCCTGGCACGTAGCCACAGGGTACCCCTCCTCAATGGCAAGGAGGGGCCTGGCAGAGTCACTTTCTGCTTCGTTTCTGTAATGGCGAGACCTCTAACATGCTGGCCCGGTGGCTGTGCAGGAACACCCATCCAGGCAGCTGCCAGAACTGTGACCATCCTGCCCTTGCCGGCAGCCCGGGAGGGGTGTCTGACACGTGCAGGCGCTAAGCTGCCAGCCCCCTCGGACAGCTGCTCAGCCCACACATGGGTCTTGTGGGATGGAGCAGGCGACGGGACTGTACCGCACCCCCCGGGCAGGGTCTGCTCCTCATGGGTCTCACCTTGATGCCCAGATCCCACTGAGACCCGTCACATCTAACAAGCCATATTGCAGCATTTTCTTCCTTACTTTTCATCTTGAAAGATTTAACATAATTGAGATTATCAGAAAGCATTCACAGCTTTTGCCAGCACTGGTTTTGGAAGCTGTGACCTTTTAACAAGGGTTTCAAACGTGATGGGAGGATAGTAGATGGGTTCTGTGCGTGAGGTTCATGGAGGTGTCCTCCCCAGCCACTCAGTGGTGGGACCTCTGCTAAACAACTGTGCCCAGTTTGGGCACATTTCTGTAGATACAAACTGGAGAGCACAGAGAAAAAAAGCATCTGGGAAGATGACCACCTTGTACACATGGTGAGGAGGAAAGGCTGATGGGAGCCTGAGGAGCTGCATGGGTCTTGGAGTGTGTAGAAGGTAATGTCCTGGTCGTAGATAAAAAGCCCTTTTCTGTTCTTGAGTGGGACAAACAGTTAAAAGAAATCACGGAAAAGGATCCAGGTCAGGCAGTAGAAGATCTCTCTAAGAGCATGGGGGAGTCACCCGGGGAGCTGCTGTCGTTTGAAGGGCTTGGAAGGACTTAAGAAACCTGTTGCTCTTGGAGGGCAGGTAGAGGTGATCCTGCCAGGGGATGGGGCATTAGGTGACCCTGAGAGACTCTTCCAAGGCTATTTGTTGTTTCTTTGGGAAGTGCCGAGTTTCTCTCTGGCTTAGGGTCCTTCTCCGTGTCTGGACCTGGCACATTTGTGCTCTTTTGGAGACAGAAGTGCAGCCATGCTGCACTTCCATGAGGTGTGCGGTGAGAGCAACCACCACCTAGCCCAGCTGCTGGGAAGCTGTTACACACTGCCCTCTTGCACAGGATCTGCCGGCAGTGCTGGGGTGGTGTGCTGGCAGCTGGCCTGGGCTCCAGTGTGCCGGAGACCCTGCTGCAGGAGCAGCTCAGAGGCTCCTATCTCCACGGCTGCTCCATCTTGAATCACTGCGAGGTATCTGACATCATGCTGCCAGCCCGCCACCATCCACTCAAGACTTGGTGTTTTCCTGGAGATTTTATTCCAGCAACCCCACAGAGACCAAAGGATCCCATCCCCGCCCTCTGTCCTTACACACAGGACTTGTTTCAAGGTTTCCTCCTCTTCCTTGGCCTGCCCCTCTCCCCAAGACCGATGAGTTGACGGGGTGCTTTGAAATCCATCAAGAAACAGCCTTGCCATTCCCACTTGGCTCCTTGCTCCCAGGACTTCAAGAGCTGATGGCAGAGGTGGGTCCAGCCTGTCCTCTTCCAGAGGACCATGCTCTGTGGTGATGCTGTTGAGCATTTGAAGATCCAAGGATTAAAGTCAGAGAGAAATTGGATCTCTTCAGATCCAATTATCACGTGGTGGGGGCTGTACTTTCATCCCAGCCTGCTCCATCTGTGGAGCCCTTGACAAAGTAATGCATCTCCCAGAGCAGGAGTGAGTTTGGACCCAAGAGTGTGTCAAGGTGGAGCCTTTCCCACTTCCCAGACCGTCTGCTCCTGTGATGGATCACCTTGGTGGAAATACCATCTTCCCTGTTTCAGATTCCTCTGGTTTCTCCTTGCAGACAGTGCTTTTGTCCTCTCCCTCTGCCAGCAAGTACTTTCCTACCTTCTGGTAACTCACAAGAAGCTCCTGCCTCCTGATAGCTGCACATCAGCTGTCACTAGCTCACAGGGAGCCATCTCTCTGTGTGACAGGATTTCAGTTGACTTTACAGTGTGTTTATCTGCGCTTGGTTGCAGTCTGTGGGACCGCTCAGTTGGTGCGGCTCATCATCTTGCCACCATTAACTGGCAATCCACTCTTGACAATGGCTGGCTGATCACAAGAGCATGCTGGCTTAAACCAAATGTCTTACAGATGCCAGAGACTCTGGAGTTACTGTTACTACTCAAACCTAAGCAGAAAATAACCGGTCTGCTGTAAGGCTGCACAGAGTGGTGCCAACACCCTTTGCAGTGAGATCTGTCCTCAGCTGCTCCCCTCCTGCCTCTGCTGCGTGCTGGGGATGGTGCGGAGCATCGCTGCTGATGTGCCTGAGGTGAGCATCCCGCCTGGAGGGCTATGGGGCTTCTTGCCACCCACGCAGCTGGAGCACCTGTGCCCAGGACCACATGGCTGTGGTGGCTGGGGCTCATACCTGGGTCTGCATCAGCAAAATCAGGCAGGTTCTGGTGTCTGGGAGCTCTCGCCCGCTCCCTGGCCAGTGGGTACCACTCATGTGTATGCTCCCAGTTGCAGGTAGGATTTTGCGGGTCTCCAGCCTGCCTCCCCACTGGGACTGCAGGCACATCCATCCACCCTGGCAGGGTTCCATGCCAGCATGGACCTTGGGAGCACTGTGGTGACCTCCCCTGACGGGGAGCCCTGGGGCAGACTGGGCAATTGGGGCCTCACTGGGCAGAAGACGCGGGAGTGACCTTCTGTGATGGTACAGCCAGTGCTGTCCCCCACCTCCTTCACTTCTTGGCCTGGTCCAGGCTGCATGCAGCAGTCCTTGATCTCTCCACCACACCTGCTCCAGCCATAGAGCCCTGTGGAGGACATGGGCTCAGCATCCCCTCTCCCTGGCAGGCAGGGCTGACTGCTCCTCCCTGGCTCTGGTGCCTGACCAAGCTCATGTGCCCTTTCCAAAGCTGGAGGGTCTGCTCTGCTCTGCCAGACATGTGGTCTGGGAAGA
Organism: Falco punctatus; assembly: GCF_963210335.1. NCBI lineage: Eukaryota > Metazoa > Chordata > Aves > Falconiformes > Falconidae > Falco > Falco punctatus. The sequence continues at coordinate 12,349,024 of NC_137591.1, read as the reverse complement.
GACGGTGGTGCCAGGCACAAGGGTTTGATCTGCATGTTCTGGAGAGCTGCAGGAACTGGCCGTGTAGCCCACCACTGTCCCCTGTCTGCTGGAGGAGTGGGGTCTGGTGTCCTTCAATGCCTGCCTCTGAAGAGCTGGGTGCAGAAGAGGAGCCTGCTTTGAAGACCTATGTGGTGGGTCTCCCAGCTCTCTTGGAGAAGAACCCGACATCCTTTCTGTGCCAGGCTGCAGGGCAGCCCTCGACGGAGAGCCAGCGCCTACCTCTGCAGTGGCTGCTGCAGCAGAGGATGTGGGAGGATGATTGAAAGCATTTGAAGACCTCTCCCCATCCCAGAACATGCGGGCAGAGCTGCTCTGGCAGGAGACAGGGAGGACAGACTGGCAGTAAGAGGCCCCAGAGCTGGAGCATGATTCCGGGTGCCGGGAAGCAGCCCCTGGCTCTACCTGGTGCAGCTTGCTAATGGGAGAAACTCCACAAGGTGCCATCTCATGGGGCTAGAAAGCACCTCTGCATGTGTGCCCGGATTGGGCTTGCACTCTGCGGTTGCTTGGTGAAGGTGTCCTTTAGGAAGGAGCCCTCCCGATACTGGCACGTTTTCCCCCATGGCACTGATTGAGGAGCAGATGCCGCAGTGAGTCTGCAGGAGAGCTTACGGGGCTCTGCCTGCCGTGGGTCTGGTTTGGCTGGGAGGAGCACCCTGCAGGTAGGTGGCAATGTGAGCATGTTGGAAGAACCTTGTGCCAGCTGAACAGTCTTGCAGCATGCAGGACTCGGGTTAAAAACAGTTCCTTGGATGGGCAGGGTAGAGAAACCTGCAGCTGGGTGGTATTGCAGGAGCCAGCTGCCCTTGAGCAGCATGCTGCTGTGGGAGAGGCTCATAGTTGCTGCTCTGGAGCCCACGCCAGGGCCCCAGTGTTAGTCTCCCATGGCTAAAACTACAAAGTCTTTTGCAAGAATTTGTCCGGTGTGGGGCCAACTAGATGACATCAGCCACGATGGGTGGGGTGTGTTTCTAAACCATTGCCCACCTACTAGCTAGCCTTCTGATGTTGGTGCTAGCTCATCAGGAGGGATGATGCACACAGTCTGTATATACACACAGGTATAACATGGCCTCTGATCGCCCCTGTGAAGGTCTTTGCTTGTATCTAGCAGGAAAGCAGGTCCCTGCGATTGTGCCAGCTCCATCTGGCACAGCGATGCCTTTGGTGCCCAGACCTGAGTCATCTCTTGCAGCGTGTGATACAAAGGGTCAGAAGGGAGATGGGGTGACCCTGAAACCTGCTCCTCAGCTGCTTCTCTGCACTGGGCAGATGGCTGTGGGCTTTCCCTGGAGAAGAAGAGGTGGGAAATGAGTCCGATTTTGCTCCAAGTAGAGACCATGGCTGTGGGCAGATGGCCATGCATCCTGGGCACTGCCAGCTGAAAGCTGTCCCTCTTTTCATCCCCAGGAGCAGACTTGGAGGGTAGCAGTGGCCTTGCACTCAGCTCAGCACAAGGGCTGCCTGCCCTGGTATCCTGCTGTCCAAGCTCCAGGCACAGAGCGGGGCCACTCCAGTGCTGTGGCTGTTGTTCCACTGTGTCACAGTGACAGCGGGGCAGGAGGCATGGCTGCCATCCCCAGTACTGGCCCACAGCAGTGGGCATGGTGGCATGGTAGTCAGGGCACGGATGTGGTCACCTTACGTAGCAGGGCTCACTGTGGCAGGGCAGAAATTCTTCCCGTGGAGTGGAAGGTGCAGGCTGAAACATTTCTCTCCGGTAGCTGCCCAGTGCCAGCACAGGAGGGACCAAGCCACTGCACGAGGTGCCATAGCTCCACGTGTCCTCAGCAGCAGTGGCTGACCCCCACAGAGGCTGGTGGGATTGCTGTGTGGCAGAAAAAACCCAAAGCTTTTCTGACCACAGGTTTGCTGCTCAGGAACTGCCAAACAATGTTGGTGTCTCATTGTCATCTGTGTCCTGGAGCCCAAGCAGTGCAAGCTGCTAGTCCAGTCTGGGGTTATGGTGTGAACCACTTGCTGTGACCCCAGGGATGCCAACATCATCAAGAGGAGAGGAGCAAAGCACACAAGTGACCAGTCTCTGCTGAGCCTGGCATGGCTGTCCTTGTCCTGGGAGTGCTACCACTGCCTGGCCTACTCTGGAGGGACAGGAGTCCTCTGTCCCGTCTCTGGGACCAAAGCATTTGTGTGTACACTGCTGTGGCATCTCTCCTCAGGTCCTGGGGTCGGTGGTCCCTGAACGTAGCAAACTGCGTGGCTGATGGACATTTTCTTGGGGGTGGGGGGGTGGGGGAAGTGATGGTTTCCTGCTGTACTCTCTGAATCTGCTGTTTACCGTGAGCGTGCCCAGGTAAGTGTGCGTCCAGGCAGAGGCTGTCTGGGGCACTGGGTTCCTTGGAGGCTTCCTGGCTGCCTCTGCAGCGCTGGGTTTATGCTGCCTGTCTGTGTGCCTTGCAGGCTCTGAAAAGGAAGCCGGACCTCTTCCTGTGTAGCAACCTGGATGTCAAAGCAGTGTTTCAGTGTGGTGAGTACCACGGGCACGGGCACGCGCTCTGAACTGCTCTGCAGAGAAGCCAGCTTGCTCCTGCAGAGCCGGGCACAGACCAACCAGGGGCTGGGGACCACAGGGCTGATTTAGGATGACACATGGGGGTTTTGGCTGCTAACTTGAGTGATTTCTGCCTACAGGTGTTCTTTCCCTCAAGTTTCCTGAGGCCCCAACAGTCAAAGCATCCTGTGGCTTTTTTGTGAGTATTGTGGCATCGTGCAGCCCACTGAGAGCTGGGAGGGCGGGAGGTTGGGCAAGGGTGCTGCAGTGTGGAGCCTGCTCTGGCACTGAGCTGGCCGGGCTCTGTGTTTCAGACCGAGTTGCTGCCCCGCTGTGGAGAGATCGCCCCGGTGGGACAGGTCGTGCATGAGAATGGCAAAGTGCTGCTGCAGGCAGTGCTGGAGGTGAGATGCCAGGACCACGGGTGCATCGGGCAGCTTTAGGCTCTATTGCTGAGCAGCACCCCTGCAGAACTGGGGGCACAGCCCACCAGTTTGGGCAGGTGCAGGCATGGCGACACCGGGGGCTCAGCAGGGTCTGTCTGCTCTGTGGCAGGGCATCGGTGGCCAGGCTTCCCGCAGCCTCATGGATCACTTTGCAGAAATCCTCTTTGCCTTGAACAAGCACTGCTTCAGCTACCTGAGTGTCTGGATCAAGGAGGCCATGCAGCAGGATGGCTTCCCCTCAGCCCGCGTCAGCCCCGAGCAGAAGGAGACCTTCAGCCAGCAGATCCTCAGGTTCGTGCACTGCTTGCTGTGGCTGTGCCCCATGTGTGATGGGAATGACCCATCCTGCATGGCCTGATGTGTCCCTCCTGCTTCATGTTTGTCCCCTCCCTGTCTTAGCAGAGAGCGTGTGAACAAGCGGCGAGTGAAGGAGATGGTGAAGGAGTTCACCCTGCTGTGCCGAGGGCTGCATGGCACAGAATACACAGCAGACTACTGAGCACCTGGCCAGGACCGCGGACAATTTGCCCGGACCAGCTCTTCCCTGCAAGGAAGCCCCCATCCTCCCCGCCCTGCTGCAGTACGGCTCATAGAATAACCCTCCACCTAGAATTAACCCACTCGGGACGCTCCTCAGCTAGATTTGGTGGCCACATCTCGGTGTCAGCATCTTTGTTTCCCCCAGCATGCTCCCCCCTCACAGGGGACAGGAGTGCCGGCTGCAGGAGGTGGCAGCGGGGGAAGCCTGGGCAGGACTGCCCCAGCACAGGCTGCCCTGCACCTGGGCTACCAGCCCTTCCCCAGAACTTCCCCGTGGGTGCCTGTGCCCCACGGCGGGGAGGCTGCCCCTGTGCCCACGGCAGTGGCTGGCTGGGCAGGGTGGCTTGCCCCCTGCTCATTTGTATGTGTGTGGTTGGGAGGGGGGAGGCCCTGCACCTAATTATATTAAGAATATTTCTATGTTGTGGCTTTCGTTATTGCAGTGCCTGGACTGCCTGCACCTTGGCTCAGAGGAAAAGCCAAGCAGAGGGGCTTAAAACAAGGTTGGGAGGCCTCAAAGCCTCCTGTCCTGGCTTCAGGAGGGATGGCAAAAAACAGTCCCCCTTGCTCACCACGCCGTCCTTGCCCAGCACAGAGCAGGTCACAGAGAAGAAACAGTCCTACCCCGCATGAGAGGGGCCAGACTCCACCCCCGCCAAATGCAGGGTCCTCCCTGCAGCACAGGGGGTGTGTGCCACAGTGCTGCTCACTAGAGCAGGTAAGGGGCTTGCTCATGCCCAGAGCCCTCTCCCACTTGCCTTAGTCCCTCTGCCCAGCCTGCAACCATGCTTTCATTTCTGGGGGTCCTGGTTCCAGTCTTCTGTTCTCTCAGGCTGGTTTCAGCTGAGACACAGAGCTGTGCTCCCCAAGCAGGCATCATGACCTGTGTTTTCACTCTGGCACACCTGGTGTCAGCCCTGTCTGTGCTCCTCAGCCCATGTTTTATTCTAGAAAATGATTCATTACAAGTCCTTTTCCATTCAGCTTTAGTTAGTAACAGTAGCCCACAAAAGCCTCAAGTCCTCAGACTGTCAGCTTGTGCAAAGCTCTAACTTTTGCATGTAGGGCCAAAACTGCCCTGGGCTGGGGAACCTTCAGAGGCTGGTCCAGGCCAAGCACCTCTCCTGGCCCTGCTGCTGCCCTGGCTGTAAGCCCCGGGCATCCCCGAACACACACACCTGCTCTCCCACCACAGCACTACTGACCCAAAGCTGCATCCAATGCAAGGCCAGTTGGTGGCAGGTCCAGACCCTTGAGAGACCCTCACAGCTCCAACACTTGTTGGATGGCAATGCTTGGGCACCCACATGGCCCTGTTTCTGGCTGGGTGCCGATGCTGCTGCTGAATCAGGGTTGCTCGCATCCCTCATCCTCATAGGCAATGGCAATCCCTCGTCGGCCCTGCATAGCCTTGGAGATGGGCGTCTGCCCCAGCCGCTGCTCCAGACCCCGCCAGCTGCGGGACTCCAGGAAGGAGGCTGGAAGGAAAGAGAAAAGGAATTGGGAATTGTTGCTGGAAGCAGGGAGGCAGCACCTCCCCTGCACCAGGGCTCATCCCCACCACAAAACCAAATCACAAACCAGCAGGGCTGATCTCTGCAAGGGCCCGTGTCTGGTCCCTACAGGCCAGGGTAGTGCTAGGGGGCAGCTGGGAGGCTGGGGGCTCGCAGAGGTGGGTGGCACGCATCTCCCCTGTGATCAACGAGATGTCAGGAATAGCTTCTGCTGCAGGGATGGCCGGTGGGAGTTCAACATGTGCACAGGCACCTGTTGGGAAATAGTAACATTAGTCTGATACTCATATCTATCCTCCAACCAGCACAGAGCTGAGACAACTGTGACCTCCGGGTAAGGGAGCTTAACAGGACATGCCCTTGGAGGGTGCTGGGCAGCTAGTTTCTAGCTATTACCTGGCAGCAGGTCTCGGAAATCAGTGAGGTAGTTCCCTGTCCATTTGCGGGCTGGGTTACAGGCCAGCTCCAGCTCATAGGGCGTCACAATGGGCCGGTAGAAGTCGCTGGAGTCCAGCAGGGAGTTCTGAGCACAGGCCACCAGGACAAAGATATCCACCTCCAGGAAGTTGGCCAGTTTGGCAGGGTTTGGCTTCCCCACAGCCAGTGTGTAGCTGCGCTTGCCAGCCCGGTGCAGAAGCTCCCGGAGGTGTTGCAGCACAGCCAGGTAGCCCGCCACGCCAAGGGTGCCCACCAGGATGCCCACCACGTGGGCGTCCCGGGCCCGCTCCACCAGGTAGAGGCGTCGCATCAGGGCCCGGTTGACATTGAGAGTCTCGTGGCGGCCACAGCCGGTGGTAGGATCAAAGGAGCTGAAGGGGCAACAGTTCCAGGTCAGCATGAAGTTGGTGAGGGCCAGGCCCTCGGCTCCCACATAGAACATGGCACAGTCCTGCAGCCCTCCTGGCGCCTCCACCAGGAACTGGCGACCAAACCGCCGCTCCTCTCCAGGTAGTGCGGGACCAGGAGGGTCCCCACACACCACTCTAGAAAAGATGACATTGGGGTACTCAGGGCACAACTCCTGCTCCAGCTCACCTGAAGGGAGAGAAGAGTGAGAATGAAATGTGCCCACAGAAGGTGGGGCAGCAGATTAGGGGAGAGGAGAAGAGAGAAGTCAAGGCTGACAGTGTCTGGGGAGTGCCTGCCTACTCTCCTCCTGGCATCTCTGCAGAGCTCAGAGCAGCACCAGAGACCCCCTCCCTGCCACAGAGCACTCACCCATTGCATGGGCATAGACCACATCGCTTAGCACCACCACATGGCTCTGCCGGTCAGGGTAGAGGTCCCGGAAGGTCTTTGTGCAATGCCCGATGTCCAGGGGCTGCCGCCCGAAGATATGCAGCACCGGGAGCTTTCTGCAGGGGCTGAGGCAGGCTGGGCCGTAGTGCAGCACCGCCTCAGCACCTACGTGCTCGGCGGCCACTTCATCCACACAGCAGCTGTGGGGAGGACCCTATGTCAGACAAGCTCTACCCCGTAGAGCTCTTCCTTCTCCATGGCACTACTATCCCTTGCCTGAGCAGCTCCATCCCTCGGCCCTACCAGGCTGGGGACGGGTAGCTCCATTACTGCCCGTGCAGAAACCTCGGGACATGCCCCCACACCAACCTGCCGTACGTGGTGTCTCCTAGGACGTACATCTCGGCCCCGGTCGCCTCCTCCATCCGGGCCGCCAACGCCGCCGCGTCCGCCAGAAGCTCGTCGGGGAACTGGAGGGCGACCTGGAGGGGGGGGGGGGGGGGGGGAGAGGTGGTGAGGCACCAGGGAGGGGCGGCCCGTAGCTCCCGGCCCTGCTGCGGCCCCCGACCCCACTCACCTTGCGGAACCCGCCATCCCGCACGAAGGCGGCGGCCCGGTCCGTCTCGTAGAAGCCGTCAAGGTCCCCTCGCGGCGCCGCCGTCGGGCCCAGCTCCCGCCGCAGCGCGGCCTCCCCGTCGCTACTGAAGGCTGTTGCCATGGCGCCAAGGGGTTGCGGGTCAAGACCGCCACGCGGGGCCCCTGCGCCCGCTTCCGGGCTGGGGCGCGGAGTCGGCCAATGATAACTCGGCACCGCCCTCTCTTCTCCCGGAAATCCCGCCCTTTCTGGGGCGGGACCTATCGCACTTTACGGCAGGGCGGTGAGGGGAAGAGCAGCCAATGGGAAGAGGCGCCCGTCGCGGCGCGTTACGGTCTAGGTAGATCCCGCGCGGCCGTCAGGCCGGGCAGCCAATAAGCGGGCGCGGCGGCGGTGGCGTCACGCTCTTTCCGTCCGGACGCTGCGGTTCCGTTCACGTGACCCGCGCGGGTCAGGTGACGCGCTCGCGCTCGCCCCCGGCTCGGCCCGCTCCGTCCCGGCTCGGCCCGCGCCGCTGCCGCCATGACGGGGCTCGCGCTGCTGTACTCGGGGCTCGGCCTCGCCTTCTGGACCACGATGCTGGGCGTCGGTCAGCGGGGCCGGGGGGGCCGGGCGGCGGGCCACAGGGTCGGACCGGGGCCGCGGGGCGGGAGGGGGCTCTGGGCGTGAGGAGAGGCTGCAGGTCGGGCCTGCGCCCCCGCTGGCCGGGGAAGGGCTGGGGTGTGGCGGGGAAGGACGGCGGGGGTTGAGGAGGTGTAACGTTAGTACCCCGGTGGCCGAGCTGCCGGCGGGAGGGCTGGCCCGTGGCCTGCCGTGGCACCGGGAGCGCTGCTGTGGGGCTCCTCAGCCTGGACATCGCCCCCGGGTGCTTTCAGCGGCTCCCTCGGGCGGCTGGGGCCCCTGGCAGCGCCGTGTAGCTGCCAGCTCTCGGCACTCTGAGCCTGTCCAGCCTGAGCAGCTGATTTGCTTCTCTGCGTGTGCCGGGGTGGAAAGGTGCCGGTGCCAGTCAGGGGCTGTGTTTGGTTTTGGCAGGGCAGGGGAGGTAAATGCAGGTGCCTGTTTTTTCAGGCTGTGCTGGTTAATGTCTGCTGGATGGAGATCACCCTCCCGCTTTGCCAGGCTGTGGCGGCATAAGGAAATGTGCAGGTTTGTCAGGATCATTGCAGACCCGGTGCATGGCAGCTTCTTGCACCCCAGACTCTGCTGCTGATGGCATTGGGCTCAGCAGCACTGAGGATGGGTTTACTGCCCAAAGGGTAGCAGGAAGATTTTATGCTGGAGCTGCTAGTTATTTCCTCTTTCAGTGCAGAGTGAAGTGTGACCATGAGCCAGTCGGAGGCTGGGGAGACCTTGGCTTTTGCCTCAGTATTTGGGTGAGGGGAGAGACCGAGTCAGAAGCAAAGGGTGTCTCACTTCCTCGTGTTTCAGGGCCTTGTGGAACCCAGTGTGGGGCACAGGGCTGCCTTAGTGGATTCTCTGAATCACATGGCTTGCGCCAGTGCAGATGCATGCTGCGAACTTTAGACTGTCGGAAAATCTCAACAAGTTGAGCCCACAGGCTCTTAAGTTCCCGTCCTGTTGCAATCCCTTTTCAGGAAAGGCACAAGCAGGAAGCGATCTCGCCCTGTGCAGTGTTGCGGTGGTGCCTCTTTGTGCTTCCTCTCGTTGTCCTTCCTCTCCTTGTCCTGACCCCTGCTTTGGTCCTCTGGTCCTGGTGACCCAGCTTACAGGAAAGTGTCCTTCGCCCTGTTTCTTTTGTGTATGAATCCAAGGCTACACCTGCCTGAAGAGATGGAAGGTGCCCTGAGGATCTGCCCTGAGCCGGTTGTAGTTCTTTACCACTCCTGGGGAGTGGGGGCAGCTGAGGCTGGCTGGGTTCAGTTCCTGCTCAGCCAGCCAAGCAGCAAAGCCAGAACACAAGTTGCAAACTGGCTGGACCTAGCACCATAGAGATCATCCTTGAAGGTCACCCAGTATGCAGGCTGAGGTCACCCAGTATGCAGGCTGGGATGTGGCCTCCCTCTGCACTCCCTGGCCATGGTGGTACCGTTCCTCATTTGTGTGTGTTGCTGCTGGGGAGGGAGGCACCCTGATTCTGCAGGCAGGAGTGACCAGTGTTACTGCTTCCTGTTTTGGGGCCAGCTCGCCTGGTATGTTCTGCCGGTGCACTGAGCCCTGAGTCAGGCATGGAGTGGTTTGGCACATAGGAACAGTGGGAACATCCCTGCTGTGAGGCTGGCAGGTCTCCCTACACTGCAGTGCTGAGGTCTTATGTGGAATGAGTTGTCCTGCGGGTCTTGGCTGTGGGCAGGGAAGGGCTCCTCTGACCTGCGGCATGTGGTCGTGCTGGCCATGTTGTGGCTTGCCATCATCCCCTGCCTGCAGGCTGTGACTCGCTGGAGGAGGGAGCACTGGGACATGTGTAGTGACCTCTTCACTGCTTTTAAGCATTTCAGAAGTTTCCTGTTTATTTTTTTCTTGACTGTATGCAGGGTCAGTGTCACACAGCCACTGGCTCTAGTCGGCAATGATAGAGCCGTCCCTTCACCCTCCTTATCTGGTGTGGGGACAGTGTGTGTGCGAGAGACAGTGTGACAGACAGTGCCATGCTGCCTGTGCTTATCTGTTCCTCAGGACGTTAGGTCACAGTCTCTTTTCCAGCTGCACACTGTCAGCCATGCAAAAAGCAAGTATCTCTTCTGGTCTGCAGCCGTGTTTCCCGCTCATGAGGTCAGAGCAGGGCAGGGTTTTGGTGTGAGCACCTCTGGATGTGCCTGGGCTCTGCAGGGCTACTGCGTGTGACACCAGGCTTCGCAGGCTGGGGAGGAAACAGCAGTGCCGGGCTGGTAGTTGGTACCTGTCTGAAGGTCTCTGTGTCGCTCTTGCTTTCTAGGGATCTGCTACACAATATTTGACCTGGGTTTCCGCTTCGATGTGGCCTGGTGAGTTCCCTGAAAATGCTGGCATCCTCAGGGCTGTGTGAAGTGGGTGGTGCTGGCAGTGCCTGCCAGGAACAGTGCTCGTTTCTGAGTGATGAGCAGTGGTCACTGGATTGCAGGCGAACAAGAGCTACAGTGAGTAGGGCCTCAGCTCCCCAATAAGTGGGATAGATGCAGCCCACGTGTATGTCTGGCTGGCTCCATACAGGATCCTGGTGCAGCCATCACTGCCTTTCTCACCCCCTCTCCCAGCCCAAGCTTTCCCTTCACAGTGAGGGTTTGGGGGTGAGATCTCTGTCCGTGTGGGTGAGGGTTCTGAGTTGCTGGCTGGCAGAGACAGGCTCTCATGTCCCACTGTCTGGCAGTCCACAACCCATCTTGGGCTGCATGATCGAGTGGGGAGTACCTGCTTTGGGGCTGTGCACTGTGAAAAGGGGGGCTCAGCCTGTGCTAACTCAGGGCTCGCTTCTCTCCAGGTTCCTGACAGAGACCTCACCCTTCATGTGGTGCAACCTGGGCATTGGTCTGGCCATCTCCCTGTCCGTGGTGGGAGCTGCCTGGTGAGTGCGTCTGGCTCTTCATCAGGCTCCTACTGTCCCACCTTGGTAGCTGTGTAAACACTGTGGTTTCACCATGGCAGGCAGTAGCAGGACAGCATGTACGTGTGGGGCTATGCAGGTCACTGCAGCAGTGGGGCCAGGTTGCTGGGCTCCTGGGCGGGTCTAGGCAGGCTGCCTCACAGGCTGCAACTGCAGTGGAGAGGCAGGGATGTCTTTGGCTCTCTGGAAGCCGTAACCCTGAGCCCAGGCCATGCAGTGGCTCTTGTGCCCCAGCAGTTCCGCTGGCGTAGGTGGTGAAGCTTGGGACCACTTGTACCCTGGGGGTGGACAGGCCAAGCCCACGTTCTCCCCCAGCTGCATGACTGATTCTTGCTCAGCTGGAAGATCCTGGTTTCCTTATTGAATCCTTCTGCGAGTACCAGACCCTCCACCAACCACCCTTGTCTGCCACAGGGGGATTTACATCACAGGCTCCAGCATCATCGGTGGTGGAGTCAAAGCCCCTCGGATCAAAACGAAGAACCTGGTCAGGTAAGCACAGACCTGGGGTTAGGGCTCATGCCATGCCTGAGCAGGTCCCAGCCCTGTGCAGAGGCTCCTGTCCCATCTCTAGCTGGGTGCTGCTGGCAGACTGATCCTTGCTGAGCTGCTGCTGCTGTTTGCTTTCAAAACAAAGAACCCTAAAGGAGCCAGAGTGCTGATTTGAAGAGTCACTGTGCAATATCATGCAGTGAATGAGCCCAGTGTGTTCTAAACAAACACCATGAGATCATATTTCCTGCCCGAGGCGAGGGTTCCCCTGGCCAGACCTTGCACAGCCATTCCCTGAGGGAGCAGAAGGGGGCTAGCAGAGGGCAGGGCTCCCCGGGCCTGCTTCCCACAGGTCTGTCACAGTTTACTTGGGTGGCACAGCATGACCAGCACCCGGCCTTTGTGTTTGGCAGCTCCCCCTTGTTTGAGAGGAAAAGGGGTCGGTAGGCTGGACTGCCTTTCTGCCCTTGGCAGCAGTGGGACAAGCTCGGATATGGCTGTGGAGGGGTCTGGCTGCTGGCTGGCTGAGCATGAAGTGGTGGGGGCTGCTCCGGGTGGAGGCATGGCACTCAGACTTTGCCTTTCTCCCACAGCATCATTTTCTGTGAGGCTGTGGCCATCTACGGGATCATCATGGCAATTGTCATCAGTAACATGGCTGAGGTATGGGAAGATGTGGGCTGCCCTGCACCGGCCTTGGGGCAACGGTGGGGATAGGCAGCTGGGCAGGGGCCAGTGCTGTGAACAGTGGCCTTGTGGGGACTTTCAGACACTTGTGGCTCTGGGAGCACCTGGGCGGGTGGTCTGTGTGGTGGTCCTTGTCTGTGCTGAAGAGTAGGTTGGGGGAGCACACACAAGGTGAGTATCATGAAGCCACCCAGGGACATGGAGTCAGGGAGCAACTCTGGCCAAAATATGGCTGCCTCATGCTGTATCAGGGACAGGTACCTCTCCCAGGGACCACAGACTTGGCGCTAACGCAGACCCTGTGCTTTCTCTCAGCCTTTCTCTGCAGTCACCCCAGAGGCAATTGGAGCCAGGAACTACCACGCAGGTAAGGACTGCTTGATCCCTGGTGCCATCGCTGTGAGCATTGCCACAACCCTGACTGCCACCTTCTGACTGGCCCGTGGCCCACTGCAGGTGCCTGAAGGACATGTGACTCTTCTGCCAAAAAGCAGCTTTTTAGTTACCTTTTCAAGGCCCTCCTGCACCCACGGGGCTATGCTGCCCAGCAGCAGCACTGCTCCTCCCTTGGGTGGCAGAAGATTGCTGTCACCTGCTGGCCTGGCACTGCAGGAGCTGCTGCGCACCCTGGAGCAGTCTTCCTTCCCAAACAGGAGGATGTTGCTGATGCTTGGCAGCTCTGGGGCTTCTGTCACGTCGAGGCAGAGCTGCTGCAGCATGCCCCAGGTGCAGGTAGAAGGGGGTTACCCCCTGCTCTTGCAGTGTTCCTCTCTCACAGGTTTCTCCATGTTTGGGGCTGGCCTGACCGTGGGGTTATGCAATCTCTTCTGTGGGGTCTGCGTGGGCATTGTGGGCAGCGGGGCTGCCCTGGCTGACGCCCAGAACGCCAGCCTCTTCGTCAAGATCCTGATCGTGGAGATCTTTGGCAGTGCCATAGGGCTGTTTGGGGTCATCGTCGCTATCCTGCAGGTACCTGCCTCCTGGGGCCACAGGGTTTATGTGAGCACAATGTGCCTGTCATCCTGGGTGCTCCTCAGCTCCAGGGAGAGACACCTGGGCTCCAGCACAATCCTCTGCTCTGGGGCAAGGAGGCTGCTCACAAGGTTTGGGTGGGGGGCACAGCTTTCCGCACAGCATGCCGTGCCTATTTGCAGCAGCGTGCTGAGCTCTTTTGATGGCCCCTCTGAGCAACTGTCATGGAGGGTGTCACCTTGGGTGCACCATGTGTCGTGCTCATGTCTTATTGGTGGGGCTGATAAGCTGTCTTCAGCTTCTGGATGGTTTCAGGGTGCTTGGGTGGGACTGGGATGCTGGACTGGGGTTTGTGGGGCACAGCCTAACCTCTCTTCTTTCTTTCTAGACATCTAAAGTAAAAATGGGCAACTGAACCCTGTCCCACCAAGCCTGTTCCAGCCTGCCCCAAGAGGTGCTGTATATACTTATTTAATGTTTCTATCCTTGACTGGGGCAGGAGCTGCCTAGCAGCAGGAGCCTGGCTGTGCAGAGCCCCATCCTGCTGATCCATCGGCCCCTTGGAAGAAACAAATTTCTCTGTGTGAATTCTGCCCCCAGCAGCCAGGCCCAGCCCGTGGGGCCCTGCTGCTGCGTGTCCTCGGTGTGTGTAGAATCAACCACCAGTGCAATTCTGTGTCCGTGAAATAAATATGGTTCTCATCCAAGGATGCAGCTCTTCCTCTGCCCCGTGCATGCTGGGGAGACTTGCAGAGAGCAAGTGGTGATTTCAGCTAACCCTCTGCCTGAAAATTCCCCTCTGTGCCTCTGGCAAAGTCCCTGTCCTGCACCAGGAGCCTGGTGGTGTCCTCCCTGTGCGGGGTTAACCTGCTCGGCCTGCAAGCGGCAAACTTCTCTGAGCTGTGGGAAGGCAGAGCTCTGCCTTGCTGCCCAGAGCAGGTAGGAGGCTGCTGTAGCAGGCAGCAGCAGCCCCATGCTGCCTCTGCCAGGCTCCTACCGGCGCTGGCAGTGCCCCGTGTGAGGCAGGCGCAGGCACAAGCTGGTTTGGGCCCTTCGGCTCCCATCCAGGTAGTTTAGTGCAGAGGGAGTGTACACGATATCCGTAGCTCCATTGTGCAGCTGGGGAGCGCCAGCCAGAAGGGTGGAGGAGTGAAGCTTTTGCCCCTTCCAAGGCTGTCCTCCAGCCAGCAGCTCCCTCGTGTGACTGTTGCCTGGGGGGTGCTGGGGCTCCCTAGTCTGCAGTGCCTCTGTCCAAGGGGGGCCGGCAGCGGGGACGCTTCGTGCTGCCTCTGCTCCCCTCTCCCTGGCTGTGCTGAACACAGTGTGGGAAAGCTGGCTGTGGACAGCTGGGCCTGCAGCTCATCTGCTGCTTGGGGGAAGGGAAGAACAAGGTCCTCCTGCCTCAGCTCTGCAGAGAGCCTGGAGAGGATGCTTCTGCAGTCTGCTGTATCCAGTACAAGGCCCTCATCCTGCTGTGCTGCCAGTGCACCCTTTGTAGGGAAGCATTGATTCCCCTGGCGCTTCCAGTGCTGTGTCAGAGCAGCTGCGTGCCTGGAGCTGCCCATCTCCTCACCTGGATGCGACAGGCTGGGCAGCGGTGAGGCTGCTGGAGCCAGGGAGGGGTTCAGACCTGCCGATTTTTGCCCTTGGAGTAGGGCAGCTGCCTCTGCAGGGCCTCCCGGAGCTCTGCTGGTCTCCCAGCTGTGCTCCGCACTGTCTGCTGTGTCTTGGGACAGCAGTGTGTTTCAGCCCTGGTTGCAGGAAGACTGCTGGGGCAAATCAAGCCTCTGTTTCTGCTGGCTGCCCTCTAGGACTGGAGGCTGCGACAGGAGCTCTGTGCCTCACGTAATGGCAGGGACATGAGCGGGGCCCTACCTGCTCAAAGAAAGGGTGTCAGGTGTAGGCGGTTTTGCCTGTCCCGTGTGAGGGCTGTACCCTTGTCCTCTGGCATTGCTGGTGCTGCAGGCCAGAGGCATTTGAAGCCCTTAGAAGCTGCAGGGCCATCTCCTCAGACCTGTGCCAGACTTGCGGGGCTGTGTTTAGGAAGGAGATGCCTGGGGTTGGAGAGCCTGTGCTGGTGGTAGAGAAGCTGTGGTATGGGTTAATAGTCTGGCTGGTTAACAACTGTCTTGAAAGACTCATCAGCTTGGCTTTCAGGGATGGGTCTCGCCCTGCCCTGCCTTGGCTCGATAGAAATCTACCTGCTGTCAGAAGTCTCCCTCCGCAAGGTGCTTTCCCACCCTCCATGTCCAGCCTGTGTGTTATCACGGCTTTGGCAGGGGAATGTGCTCCAGGCTTGCCCACAGGCCCCTTGTGAGGATGCGAGACCCACCAGGGCTGGTCTCAGGGTGGCCCATGGCCCGCCTCTTGCAGTCACCAGCCGTGACCTGGGCGCACTCGGTGATCTCTTGTCCTAGGGGCACGCGTGCTCTTTGGTTCTGCGCCTTGTGTCACTTTAGGAGCAGCACGAGTTGGAAGATGACTTGGTGACGGTGTGTAAGTACCCGCAGGCGATATGCCACCTGCCAAGGAGCCGAACCCAGAGCTGGAGGCAGAAGTCGGGCAGCTTTCCCAGGGCTTGCCTGCAGGGTGGAGCAGGGCTGGGCTGGGTGGGCGCCAGTCCCGCCTGAAGGTTGTCTTCTGAGGGGAGCGGCCGTGGGGCAGAGGGAGAGCCCCGGCTGGGTGAGCGGCCAGGCGCGGGGCGCGCAGAGGCCTCGGAGGGCAGGGGCTGCGCAGAGCGGGCACAAATGCCGTGGGGCGGCGGGCAAGAAGTGAGGGGCTGTGGGCAGCGCCAGAATTCCCGGTGGTGGGTCGAAGTGGCGATGGGACCAGCCCAGGACCCTACGGCCATGCTGTCGTGGTAGGGAGAGCGGAATTCTCGGTGTTTCCTAGCAATGGAGCCCGGGGGGCGGGGGAAGGAGCCACAGATGGGTTGCGGCGGGTGCTGAGCCAGCACCGACGCGCGGGGACGCGGGAGTCGCCCCGGGGGGGGGCCGTGAAAGCGCCGCCGCCCGCAGCGGGCGGGAGGGGAGGGACACCGGGGGACCCCGTCCCCGTGGCCGCGGGGCTCCTCGGAGGGTCCCCGGTGCCGCGCGGGGGCCGCGGGCTGAGCGCCGCGGGGCGGGGCGGGGGCGCGGCGCCTCCCGGGGGGTCCCGGTCCCCGCGGGGCTGCCCCGGCCCGGCGGCGGCGCGGTCCCGGGGCGCGGGGCGGGCGGTGGCGGCGGCCCCGCCCGGTGCGGCGGCGGGCGGAGCCGGCGTGCGGGCGCGGCCCCGTCTCCCTGCGGCTCTCGGCGGTGCGGCGGCCCGGCCGGCAGGGCCCCCCGCAGCCCCGGGCATGGGAGCCCGCGGGCCGGCGGCCGGGGCTGGAGGAGGAAGAGGAGGAAGAGGAGGAGAAGGAAGCGGCGGCGGGGGCCGCTGACCGGCGCCGGGGCGGCGCGGCAGCCCCGAGGCCGCGGTGAGTGGAGCGGCGCGGACAGGCCTGGCCGGGTGGGGGAGGCCCGGGATGCCACCGGGGGATGTGATCCCGGTCACTTATGGGTGGTACCGCCCCGGCTCTGGAAGAAGCCTCTTTTTGAGGTTGTTTCTCGTTTTTTAATAAGTTTGTGTGTGTGTTGGTGACTGGGAAAAATGGGGGTGGGGTGGGGGGGTGGGGGTGTTGCATGCACCCCTTCGCCCTGCTTTATGGCCGGGAGGAGGCCACCTTTGGTGGCACCGGGGCCATCAGTTGTCCCTGCACCTCCCTTCTCCCAGCCCAGGAATGTCCTGCGGGAAGGATGGGGCTCATAGGGAGGACCATGGAGCATCCCCTCCAAAACAAGCATCACCAGCCCTATGGCACACACCGCACCGGGGTGAATCCCTGGGGACCAGCTCCCCAACCCCGGGTTGCTTTCGGCCCCTTGCACCCTGCAAAGACGCTGCGATGGGGGCAGATGACATCATGTTTCATAGCCCCCTGCTTAGCGCGTGTTTTTAAGCCCACTCATGTTCATGAGATCCTGTGGCCGCCGTTCATGGAGTGCTTCGCTTTTGTTCCCGTTGAGCATCACTCTCTACTTGCCTCGTGGACCGCCCTGCTAAAGGGTCCCTACAACCCGCTCTTATTCCTCCCTAGCACCTCCCTGCCTGGCTGTTCAGACGCCACTGCTCCATGTGCTGCCTGCTGCGAGGGTTTTTGAGGAGGGTTTCTGGCAGGCGCTGGTGGGGGGGCAGATAGGTCCCTGTGTCAAGGGCTGTGCTGGGTGACAGGGCGCTGTGACTGTGAGAAGGTTTGGGAGATAATGGCAAAGCTGGCTTTTCTCCAGAGGGCGACTTTCTAGAAAAAACCTGGATGAAGGGTTGGGGTGCCGGCATGTGCCAGGAGACCCCTGCCCACGGGAACCCCGCTCCACATCCTACAGAGAGAGAGGGCGGACGCATTTGGGGCACTGGGCTCGGAGCCTTTTCAAGCACCTCCCTGCCTGCCAGCCAGTGGGCTCCTGCCAGCACCCCGCTGCCTGCCAGGGACAGCCCTGCGGCTGCGAGAGGGCAGCTGGAGCAGAGTTGGGCAGGGGGTCCTGCTTCGCACCTCTGCTCCGATCCCTGCTCCCAGCCCGTGCTGCTGTCACTGCCCGCTCGCCCTGCAGCTCCCTGGGGGGCCCCACTGGCCAGGGCTGGCAGCTGCTGGTGGGCTGGCCCCAGGCCCTGGGCTGGTTGCCAGCACCCTCAGGTCCTAGCTGCGCTCCGGCTGGGGGGTCCTGCCGCGGCTCCCAGGCCGCTGGGACGCCCCCCAGGATTCCTGCAGTGGCACTGGCCTGTCCCTGGGTCTCTGAGACCTTGTGAACCCCTGTGCCTGTCCCTTGCATTTGCCTTGTCTTGTCCAAGCAACTTCCCTGAGAGCGGGGACTGGGGCAGGGACCAGGGCAGGAACTGGAGTGCCCAGCCATGCTGTGGCCCGAGCCCGACAGTGGCGGGGCTGGGAAGGGCCAGACACGGTTTGGCTCAGCTGGGGCCCTCCAGTGACTCTCCCGGCTGCCTTCCCAGCAGGGCTCTGGCCCAGCTCCAGGTGTCATGTGGGAGATAAGGGGACCCTGGCTCCCAGCAGCTCCCAGCGTCCCGGGGCCTCGCCACCAGCAGCAGGAGGAGAGAGGACCCACACTGCTGGCTGTAAGCTGGACCCCCCTGGACATGGCAGGGACCCCCACCCCAGGGGCTGGGACGTCCCACTCGGCTTGGCTCGGTGTCTGCCATGCTGCTGCTCGCCACGCTGGCTGCTCCGAGGAGGGCCCCGCTGGCAAGGCATTTGCTGCCGGCCCCGCTTCCGTGCCGCTGCTGGGGTGGCAGCACTGGGGGTGGGGGGGGTGGGGTATGGGGAGCAGGGAAATAGGGTGCCTCCAAAAGGGGTGGCTGGTGGCGACACCCACGGCACCCTTGGGACATCCCCGTCTGGCTGCGTTTTTGGAAAGCGTGACCTTCTCCAAGGGCCCAGCATCCACAGAGGCTCTCTGTGGCACGTGTCGGGGTATCCCCATCGCCTGCTGGAGGGGATGAGGAGTGGATCTGGCCTGGGCTTGGCCTTGGGAAGCAGGGAGGAGACTTGCTGCGTGGGGCTGGGGTCATCTTGTGTCTTTATGGCTGTGCCTTCAGAGGAGGGGTCCAAGCACAGCATCCCCCCCCAGAGTGCTCTCTGGCATACTAACCTGCGAGCCCATCACCTCTGCATCAGGCCTGTGCTGCTTCCACTGCCCTAGTGTCGTTCAGGCTGGGGTTGGGGGCTCAGGCTGGGACTGTCCTGAACATGGGGTGTCTCGGTAGGATTGGGACCGTGGCTGGAGCCGCCTCCCTGCCCCGCTGAGCGCACATGTCTGCCTGCTCATGCCCGGAAGATGACCAGGCTGCTCTTGGGGGTGACCCTGGAAAGGATTTGCAAGGCCGTGCTGCTGCTCTGCCTGCTCCACTTCGTCATCATCATGATCCTCTACTTCGACGTCTATGCGCAGCACCTGGACTTCTTCAGCCGCTTCAACGCCAGGAACGCCTCGCGCGCCCACCCTTTCTCCAACTCCTCCCGCCCCAACAGCACCGTCCCCAGCTACGGGCCAGCTGGTGCTGAAGCCCCGTCCCCCAGCGCAAAGCCCAGCGCCAACCAGTCCGCCACTGAGAAGCCCTTGCAGCCCTGCCAGGAGACACCTCCTGGGTTAGGTGAGAAGTGTGGGGTGAGCATAGGGAGGGAGTTGGGCTCTGGCTCCAAGTGTGGGGCTGAAGTGGGTGCCCATGGGTGGCGTCCTTGCCCCCTGGGCTCTAGGCATAGCTTCCCAGTGGTCCCAGGGGCGGAGCAGTGGAGAAACTCCCGCCTGGAACTGGTACCAGGATAGCTGGTTTTGGGTTTTATTAGCAGCTTACCCAGTCTCTCTGCACTGTTTGGGAAAGGTTTTGGGTGTCCTCTGCCCTCGGTAGTGCCGGTCCCCCTTGCAGGTCCCCCTCACTGTTTGCTCTGCTGCGGGTGACCATGACCCTGACCATGTCCTGTCCTGTGGGCATCATCCTGCCCTCCCTCTTGCAGTCGGGCGCCTGCTCATTGAGTTCAGCTCTCCCATGAGCATGGAGCGGGTGCAGCGGGAGAACCCCGATGTGCGCCAGGGTGGCAAGTACACCCCTCCGGACTGCCTGCCCCGGCAGAAGGTGGCCATCCTCATCCCCTTCCGGCACCGTGAGCACCACCTCAAGTACTGGCTGCACTACCTGCATCCCATCCTGCGCCGGCAGAAGGTGGCTTATGGCATCTACATCATCAACCAGGTGAGAGGGGCGAGGGCGACGGGGTAGTGGGGCTGGGGTGGGCTAGTGGGTATCACTGAGCTCTGCCCTGCAGTTTGGTGAGGACACCTTCAACCGGGCCAAGCTGCTCAACGTGGGGTTCCTGGAGGCTCTCAAGGACGATGAGGAGTATGACTGCTTCATTTTCAGTGATGTGGACCTCATCCCCATGGACGACCGCAACCTCTATCGCTGCTACGAGCAGCCGCGGCACTTTGCCGTTGGCATGGACAAGTTTGGGTTCAGGTGTGTGCCCTGGGGTGCCGCAGTGTTTCCACCCCGGCAGGGCTGAGGTGGCCTTGCCAGGATGACACTGGGGCCACCAATCTCAGTTTTCACCTGGAACAGGCATGGGGTTGCTGGTTGGGATTGTGGACGTGGGATGGGAAGAGGGCACAGAGCCCTGAGTGGGAGGGTGACACGGGGGAGGGCTGGTGCTTGTCCCTGGAGGTCCCCATGGGGCTGACCCCCATCCTGGCCTGTCCCTGGGGCTGAACTGTTTGCATTCAACCTGCAGGCTGCCCTACGCTGGCTACTTCGGAGGCGTCTCTGGGCTGAGCAAGTCCCAGTTCCTGAAGATCAACGGCTTTCCCAATGAATACTGGGGCTGGGGAGGAGAGGACGATGACATCTTTAACCGGTAGGTGCTAACCCCTTGCCAGCCCTTTCTGGCTGGGGTGTGCTGGGGGCTCCCCGCTGAGCCCCGACCTGCCGCCCTCACCAGCGCCGGGACTCCCCATTTTGCAAGGGACGTGCATGGCGCACGCCACACTGGAGGAGGGATTTAATTACCCTCTGCCTCCAGGGCTGGTGACCTTCACGGGGCCGTGGGGCACCCACATGCTCTCCTCATGGCTGAGCCCCCTCCACAGCATGGTGGGGCCCGGCCCCCTCGGGCGGTGGTAGGAGCTGTGCCGGGGCGGTGTGCCTGCGGGCTCCGCTCCAGGCCAGGGCCAGGATGCTAAACTTGGAAGCGTCTCGATGGCGGCTGAGCCGAACAGGCATTTCGGCCAGCAGCCGGCAGGCCGCAGCACAGCTGCGTGCAGCACCGGGGCGAACCCCCCCGCAGGCACCCCACCTTGGGTGCGTTGGGTGCTGGAGCTGGAGAGTTGCCACCTCATCTCCTGCGGGTTTCCCCACGGCACTGCCACAGCTGGTGGCACACAGCCAGCCCGTAACGGCCAGGCGAGCAAAACGCCCCTCGCATGGGCAGGGGTGACACGGTTGCGATTTCCATGCAAGGTGGGCTCAGGGTGGGGAACAAGCAGCATGTGGAGCTCTGGGAGAGAGCTTCAGGCAGCCCTTAATTTGTGGGGAGGGCCCCGAGGGAAGGGCCCGGCACCGGCATTTGGAGAATGTAAAGGGCAGGGGCTGTGGAGGGGGGGACGGCTGTCGGCGTGGGCTCAGCACGGGGCTGGCCGCAGCTGCCGGCCCTTGGAGCTGGAGGCCTCTGGACGGGAGCGGTGCTTGGGGCACCCAGCGCCCTCAGTCATGGCACCGGCCTCGCCGTGACCTGGCTTTGCTCATCTTGGCTTGGCATGGCCCTGTTTAACAAGGGGCAGGTTTATTTGGCCTGGGGGCTGACCCTGGAGGTCTCCGAGCCAGGGAATGTCCCACACTGATTCCCCCTGCTCCTGCCCCCCAGCATCTCCCTGAACGGCATGAAGGTGTCGAGGCCCGACATCCGCATCGGGAGGTACCGCATGATCAAGCACGAACGTGACAAACACAACGAGCCCAACCCGCAGAGGTGAGTGAGTGCAGGGGCCTGGCCAGCCGGGATGCCAGGCAGTCGCTGGGATGCCTCTGGCTACCAGCTCCCCTACTCTGCGCACCCCCACGGAGGTCCAGCACCGCTGGCACCATGGCAAGCACCCCCCTCCCCACCTCATCGCGCTCCCCTTTCCACCAGATTCACTAAGATCCAGAACACCAAAATGACGATGAAGCGGGACGGGATCAGCTCGCTGCAGTACCGGCTGGTGGAGGTCTCGCGCCAGCCCATGTACACCAACATCACGGTGGAGATCGGCCGGCCACCCCCGCGCCTGGCCCGGGGCTAGCGCTTGTGCCGCCGGCAGAGCCGCCAGGAGCCGGCTCTGTGGCCGGGCTGGCTGGGCACCGTGTTTGCCCCGGCTCGAGAGCCAGGACTGGCTGGGGATGTTTTCTGCCTACTCTGCTGCCTTCTGGAGACGGCCACCCCCCAGCCGGGCCCTCGGTGCCCAGGATTTCTCTGTCCCCTCCCCGTCCCCATGAGTGTGTTTGCAGGACCCCCGCCCCATACTCAGTGTGTTGGCGGATGAGCCCGGCTGCCCAGCGTGCGGCTCCTGGCACAGAGGGAGGGGGCAGCCCCAGCCCTGGCAAGGAGCCCCCTGCCCATGCCAGCTCCTGCCTGCACCCCAGGTGGGGAGGGTGAGATCCCGCTGCTCTGGGAGAGCTGGGGGGTCCCCACCAGCACTGCGAGAAGCGGGGTGCAGGCTTCCCCCTTCACCAGTGCTGGAGCTGCTGCTGCCCCAGCCGGGGTGGGAGCAGCCTGGGCCCCCCTGAGCAGGCAGGGTCGGGGTGAGGTTGCCACCCGGGCCAGGCGCTGCCTGTGCTGCTGGGCACACAGACGTGGCTCGCTGTCTTCCTCTGCTTTAGTCTGGTGCTTAGAGCCGGGCTCTGCCTCAGCTCTGCCAAACAGAGACCTCTGGTTAGCGAATGCCCCTCGCTGTGCCTCAGTTTCCCCAGGGCTGGTGGGGGGAAGCCGTATTCTGTCCCCCCTCCCCAAAGGCAGATGCTGTGTGCGTGTGCAGCCCCCGCCGGTGGCTGCCCTCACCTGCCCTCCCCGTTTTGTGGGAGGGTGGGACTCATTTGAACCCCCCCAACCCCTCTTGGTGGTGGCTGGCATGGGGGGGTGCGCTGCCCCACAGCTCCCTCCAGCAGTGGGTGCCCCACAGGCGGTTTGGGGGCCACTGGGGTCTCCCCCTTCTCTGGCTCCCCACCTCCAAGCCTGGGGCAGGGGGACTGCAGGCAGGAGAGGCCGGGGCCGTGCAGGGCAGGTGCCCTGTGCCCCTCCATGGGACAGGAAGGCCCGGCACCCCGCACCCCGCAGGGGGCCGGCAGCAGTGGGGTTGCAAGCGGGGCAGCACGCCAGGGTGGGGGGCACCGGCGACTTTTGTACATTTGAATGTCTGACCCTTTTTTTCAGCGTACGTTGAATGCAGCGTTCGGTCGTAGAGACCGGGGGTTTTGTATTTAATAAAAGTTTCAAAAGTTTGCAGGGTTTGTAGGGCTGGGGAGGGGGCGGGGAATCACCATGAGATGGAGCAATTTCAGCATCTAGTGGGAAGGGGTCTGGGGG
This sequence comes from Falco punctatus, assembly GCF_963210335.1. NCBI lineage: Eukaryota > Metazoa > Chordata > Aves > Falconiformes > Falconidae > Falco > Falco punctatus. The sequence goes on along the minus strand of NC_137591.1, from coordinate 12,326,309 downwards.
GCAACGCTGTCTGCCAGCTCTAACTGGGGGCTGGGAGGCAAAGCCCCCCTGCCCTGCTCAGCCCTGGAGCCTTTCCAGCTCACCCAGCCATGGAGCAGCACTGGGGCATCCCTGCCCCGCAGGTGCCCAGGGCACACATGGGGCAAAGCTGGCTGCTGTCACCATGCCACGGATGCTTGCTGCACCTCCCTGTCCCTGGGGACAATGCTCTCCCCCAGCAGGGACAGGCCCCTGTCCCCCACCTTATGCCTTAACTCCAGCTGGTTTCGTAGGTCCAAGGGAGCATTCCCCCTTGCCCAGTCTGGCTGCTCAGTGTCAGTGCAGGGCATGCAAGGGGAAAAAGGCTGCACCCATGGGACATGGTCCCCCACTCTCCAACCCGCACCCCCACCAGGGTCCCCAAAGAAGGGCACAGTGGGACACAGCCTCAGGAATATAAATCTCATTAAAATCTAGGATACTTTAGAACTCTACACCGGGAGAGACACTGGCACAGGCAGTGCTGCCCAGGGACGCGTGCGTTATTGCTAACAATTAGAGGTGAAGAGTAGCGGCGTGACACGTGGGGCAGGGCACGGGCACCATGCGGGAACCTGCGCCCCTCGCCACGGCACGGCGGGGGGCTCGGGACGGGAACAGGGGAGCTGGAACATCCTGCCAGGGCTCAGTGCCCACTGCCTCCAGCCACTGTACCAAGCCGCGCTGTGTCCCTGTGTCAGCCTCAGGGCTGTGGCATAGGGAGTGCAGAGCACTGGCTGGGAGGGGGGGGCAGCAGAGTGGGAAGGGTCTCACCCTGGCCACCCTGAATCAAGAGCTCCAAGCCCTTTGGTTGGAGCTGGAAGACATTTAAAGTTGCCTGGCCTTTGCCAGTGCATCCTGCTCCACTAATACTGGTTGGAGACAGAGCATCCCCTGATGGCTTGGAGCAAGTAGGCTGGTGCAGCCCTCCGTGTCTCCGCTGGTACTTCTTGCTAGCAGCAGCTGCAGGGGGGCAGGGGGGCAGTCCATCCTGCTCCCCCTTAGCACCATGGAAGGTCCCCCTTGCCCATGCCGGGGCTGCTGGGGAGAGCTGGACCGTGGCCTTGGCCCATCACCCCCCAAGCCAGGCGGAAGTACTCCCCAGCCTCCTGCCCTGCCATGGGGCAGGCAGGAGCACTAAACTGTGCCCACGCTGCGTGTGGCTGTGCCCAGCTTAGCAGGTTAATGCCTGGCCCCCAAGGTGGCACCCACAGCCCCTCAGTGGGGCCGCGGGGGTGGAGCGATGCATGGAGGAGGCACACCAGCTCACCACCTTGCACAGCCCCGGGGTACCGTGCATGTGTGCCCATGTACGTGACATGCATGCCCATACCGCATCTATGGGTAAGGGACACACACATGCACGCACACCTGTGCTCTAAGTGCTCGTGTCTTGTACCATGGGATCCGGCTGCCCATGCGGACACTGTGCTTGCCCCCGTCTCCCTCTGCTGGCCTGGTGCTTGGCACGGCCACCCGTGGGACCCTGCAGGCTCTGAGCCACAGTGGGTGCCCACATGGGCTGGGGGTCCTGCAGTGCCAAACCCTGCCACGACGGCCCTATGCACACACAGCTTGGGGCGGCCACGGGCAGCCCTGGCATGCCCCAGCCCTGGTCCCAACCCACGCCCTCCCCACGGGTGGGCCAGGACTGTGCCCCACGGTGGGGCAGACTGCCTGGCTGTGAGGGGGCTGGGAGCCAGGGGGCATCCTGCCCCCCATCCTGTGCATCCCCCTGGGGCAGGGCCCCCGCAAAGTGCCTCTGGCTCCCGGCCCTCCTGGGGCTGTGCCCCCTCCTCTCTTGTCCCAGCGTCGCGCACAAAGGTTACCGTAAACATGAGGGTTAACGAACGCCACGGGGGGGGCAGGGGGGGTTAACCGGCAAGGACGTGGGGGGTCTCGGGGTCAGGCGCTGAGAGCCCCCTGCGGTCCGGTGCAGCCCGGAGCCAGGCTCCGCCAGCGGAAGGTGCGAAAGTGTCACCGCGCGGGAGGGGTTAGAGGGGGTGCGGGGACGGCAGGGGGTCACAGTCTGGAGTCCTGGCTGTGGGCTGAGCCGTTGCTGCCCTGCACGGGGGAGGCAGCCGCTGCCTCGCTCCGACCCTTCTCTGGCTGCAGGGGCTGCACCTCCAGATGGGACTCGGTGGAGGGGCTGAACGCCGGGGCGTAGCGCCCGCTGCGGTGCTCTACCAGTGCTGGGCCCCAGTCCTTGCTTGCCTTGGTAGCGTTTTTCAAGCGCTAGAGAGAGAGGGAGAGGATGGGGACAGGGTTAGCACCCACCATGTTCCGCCACCCCAGCCTGCCCCAACATGCCAGCAGCTCCCAGGGTACCCAGAGGTGGGGGTGCCCCATGGATGCTGCCTGCACACAGCCGCTGCGGGGTGCTGACAGCTCCGGTGGGGTTGGGGACAGCCTTGCAGGCAGCTCCAGGTGGGACACGAACAAGGCGGTCTAGCCCCTAGCCACCCACCTCCAGCAGCGTGTCCCCCTCGGAGCAGCACACTTTGTAGATGGCGTAGATGGGGATGCAGATGACGGAGGAGAGTGCCATGAGGAAGCCGATGCTGATGGCCCAGGTGGGGTAGACGTAATCGTTGTAGGAGATGGGCCGGTACTGGATCACTGTGAAGACCAGGATGAACTGGGGAGGGACAGGCAGGATCAGCCAGTGGGGAGCAGCCAGCCTGCTCTGTGCCCCCCACAATCACCCTGCTCTGCCCCATCCCTGCCGCTCCCCTGCATCCTCCCCAGGGTGGGTATGTGGGGTGACCAGGTAGGCTCCCAGCCCCCTTCTCCCATGGCCCTGTGCCCCATGGTCACGATGCTCACAAAGATGATGGCGGGCGAGATGAAGCGCCAGCAGATCTGGAAGAAGAGCGGGGGTGGGAAGCCCAGCATCATCTCAATGTCCTTGAAGTAGTTGTGGTGCCCTGGGGGAACAAGTGACTATCAGCCCCTGCATTGCTGGGCTGGGACCCCAAGCCCCCTCCCACCCCTGCCCAGCACCAGCTCCAGACCCAGGTGGTGGGATCCACCAGGTCAGAGCTGCCCAACTGGCCAATGGCCTTGCCAGTTACCCCACAGCAAGACAATGACTAGCTAGAAGTTAGCCCACCAGTTGGCTGGGGCAGCCCTGGTGGCCAACTGGCCGTAGGCAGTTGCACCTACCGTAGATGTACATGATGGCCACGCACATGATGCAGGAGATGATGACCAGGGAGAAGCTGGCGGCGTAGTTGTCCATCAGCAGGAGCCAGTAGATGCCCGCCTGCAAGAGGCACCCATTGACACAGCTGCCTCAGCTGTACCGCTGCCATCGGCAGAGCAACGGCACAGCCACGCTGCCAGGGCTGGCATGGCAACACACAGCCCGGATCCCACCACCATGGTTGGCATGGCAACACCCGATGCCAGGGTCAGCATGGTGACACTTAGTCCGGATACAGATACCATTGCTTAGTCTGGATGCTGTCGCCAGGGTTGGCATGGCAACACCAGGCACTGGGTGTTACCACCACCATGGCAGCAATGGATACAGCTGGCGGTGTCGGCAGAGCAAGGCTGCCATGGCAATCACACCCTGTCACCACAGTCCTATGGTCACCTACCTGCGTGGTGAGCGGGATGCCCAGCAGGAAGCCTGCCACAGCCACCCCCAGCGTCACAAAGGTCTTCCTGCGGATGATCCACTCGTTGCCCACCTCGTCCACGATGGCTGTGACCAGTGTCTCCAGCAGGCAGAACTGTGCGTGGGACAGAGGGGGCAGGATGTCACCGCCTTGGCCCCACCATGCCACCCCATCCCAACGCACTGGTGCTACCATGCTGCCCCACCACGACCTACCTGTGTACCCAGCCCCAGGAGGATGAGCATGAAGAAGAAGAGGATGGACCAGAGGGGTGAGATGGGGAGCAACGTGAGGGCTTCAGGGTAGGCAACAAAGGCCAGGCCAGGGCCATGGTCAGCCACCTTGGAGACATCCACGCCCAGGTGGTTGGCCATGAAGCCCAGGATGGAGAATATGACAAAGCCGGCGTAGACGCTGGTGGCACAGTTGGTGATGCTGATAATGATGCTGTCCCTGCAGGGAGAGGGGTCAGGGCTGTCTGTAGGCCTGAGAGGCAGCAGGGGGCTGGGGCGGCGGGCCGTGGTAGGGCACTCACCGGTAGCAGTTGTTGTGGAACTTGTTGTAGGAGGCCATGGTGATGAGACCACCCCAGGCGCAGCCCAGCGAGTAGAAGATCTGTGAGGCCGCATCACCCCACACCTGCAGCAGTGGGGCGGTCAGCCCTGTGCCCTGCAGCCCTGCTCCTCCCTGGCCACCCACCACCCGCTGTCCCCGCTCACCTTGGCGTTGAGGATCTTGTCCCACTGGGGCGTCAGGTAGTACATGATGCCGGTGAGGGCCCCCTCCAGCGTGATGCCGCGCACAAAGAGGATGGTGAGCACCACGTAGGGGAAGGTGGCCGTGAAGTACACCACCTGTGGGGTGACACCTCAGTGGTGGGGGGCGGGGGGAGGGGACAAGGGGTGTGGTCTGAAAGGGTCGTGTCTGTGGACCGGGGGAGGGGCTATGGGCCAGGGGAGGGGTTATGGTCCTGAGTGGGTCCCCGGAGTGGGGAGTGGGGAGCATGCACAGGGCGGCGGGCTAGGAGGGGCTGTGCCCAGAAGCGGTGGGGCCATGTCCACAGTGGGAGTGACGTTCCCAATAGGGGAGGGTCATGGCCACCACAGCCGGGGGGCGGGGTGCACGTGGGTACCTTCCCAGAGGACTTGACACCCTTGATGAGGCAGAGGAAGACCACGACCCAGGAGACGCCGAGGCAGCCCAGCAGGGGCAGCCGCACCTCGCCCAGGTTCCCGATGTCATCTGACAGGTCCAGCACGTACCTCCTGCATGGGGAGGGGGACAGTGGATGTCAGCGTGACCCTGCCACCATCCCCTCACCTGTCCCACGTCCCATCCCCAGTACCTCCAGTACTCCTCGCTGGGGCTGGTGCGCTTCTGGGTGGTGTTGAGGAGGCGGGTGAGGTTGAGGGCGGCGCGGCTGGAGAGGTTCCCGTCCAGCACCCCCACGCAGTCGGGCGTGTTCCAGGCGTTGCTGCAGTATGTCCAGGGCAGCACGCGCGTCATGGACACAAAGAAGTAGTAGAAGGCAATACAGATCACCACGTTGTAGTAGATCCCGATGTATGTGGACACCACCATCATCCCGTAGCCCACGCCTGGGAACAGCACCAGGGAGCGGTGAGCGGCATGGTGCGGCACGGCAGGGGCATGGCACGCAGCACAGGGGGTTCTGGCGTTGGCACAGCAGGGGCAGGCAGCATGCGGCACTGCCAGCAGCAGCCTTGCAGCCGCTCCGTGGCTTGGGTCCTGGCTGTGGCACTGGGGTGGGGACCACTATGCATGGGATCCTCACCTCCAAGCAAGCCTGGTCATGCTGAGGGTCCCCTGGGACACGTGGCAATGCGCAGGGGATGCATGGCCTGCAAGGCTGCAGGCAAACTCCTGGGGTCTGCAGCCCTAGAAAACCACTGGGTGGGGGTCTCTCCTGGCTATGGTGACTTTAGGGCTGCAGCTACCTGGTGGCATGTGACAGAGGTGACACAAGCACAGGGGAAACGCACCCCTAGGCTGAGCACACCATGGTGCAGAGCACACAGAAGCATGTGCATGAGCTGCCCCCACTCAGCTGTGATGTGAACACATCACCCAGAAGGCAGCACGCAGGCATGTGCCAGAGCAGCCAGCAGCATGGGAGCACACCGATGTGCCGGGAGGTGCACCAGCAGCACAGTCCAGCCATGGCAGGGCAAGCTCTGAGCATGGACAGCACGCACGTGGGCACAGCACCCTATAGCGCAGGGAGAGGACCACAGGAGCGTGCCCACAGCCGGAGGGGCCACGGGTGCCCACAGCCTGTTCAGGGGACCTGACTGGACTCTGCAAGAGTGACACACTGGAGACACGTGTGGCCTGAGCAGGGATGTGTGTGTAATGCCTGCAGTGGATGCCAGTGCAGGGCTGGGTATGCGCAGGAGATGCATTGCGTGTGAAGGGACATGTGTAATGCGTGCAGGGGGATGCCAGGCGAGCTGTGTGCAAGGGAATGCAGCCTGGAGTGGGCATGCGCACGGGCCCTGTGCCATACAGGCAGTGATACATGTGCAATGCACACATATGGAGGACTGTGCAAGCTGCAGGTGCCTGCACAGGGCCACGTGATGTGCCAGAGGTGTGCGTGCAGGGGACACACAGGGTGTGCAGGGGCTGTACCATGTGCTGGCGGGTGTCCCATGTTGGTGTCTGCTGGTGGGGACAGGCAGCTCCTTACCTTTGAACATGGGGCTGACCCTCCAGACGCCAAGACAGCCCTGGCTGGCGAACTGCCCAAAGGAGAGCTCCATGAAGAAGAGGGGGATGCCGCAAAACACCAGCATGATGAAGTAGGGGAACATGAAGGCACCTGGCAGGCAGCAACCAGAGGGTGAGTGGGCAATGGCCCTGGGCACAGCTGTGCTCCCCATGCCCTGCATCACCCCACAAGCCTGGGGCTGGCAAGCACTGCACAGGGCTGGAGCACTCACCCCCACCCCTGCCCTGAGGCATCCCATTCCCCCGACACCCACCTCCCCCATTCCGGTAGCAGAGGTACGGGAAGCGCCAGACGTTGCCCAGCCCCACGGCGTAGCCCACGCTGGTCAGCACAAACTCGATCTGGTTGCCCCAGTTGCCACGCTTGACGCTCTTGTCCAGCTTGCCCCGCTCCCCGGGCACAGCACCATTCTGTGGAGAGATGCCGTGGGGTGTGTCAACCAGGAACGCCCCTGCCGGCCCCATCGGAGGGGCGACGGCCGCCAAGCGGGGCCGGGTGGTCCCCAGCATCCTTCCCCATCCCTCCCTCATGCCAGTGTCCCCCCCCATCCCACCACGCACAGGCAGTGCCAAGGAGGGGGAGGGCAGCGGTGGCAGCGCCCCCCCCGATGAATAGCTCTGCCCAGAGCCCGGCTGCAGCGAAGGAAGAGCCTGCAACTCATACAAAGCAGGTCCGGGCGCCTGAGCACAAAGGGGCCTCTGTTCCCGTGCCCCCTCCTCCCTGCGCCCAGCAAGAGAGGTCCCGCTGGGTGGCCGCTGACCACGGCTGGGCGAAAATGGTGGGACCCCCGGGGTGAAGCAGGGCCCCCCCCTCAATGGGTAGTGGGGTGCAGTGACCAGAGCAGGCGGGGGGCTGGGTGCCTCCTGGGAAAGGCACCCTACTGCCCCTGGGGTCCTGCTGCCAGCTCAGTCACCAGTGAGGGCACCGTACTCAGGGCAGCACCAGGGCAGGGGGTCCCATGCAACTGAGTCCCCTAAGTGGGACAGCCCCGGTGCCCAGCCATCCCTCACTGCAGGGGACCTGGGGGGAGGGGGTCAGACAGGGGCAAGAAAGGGCGCTTTGTGCAGGCTGCCACACAATGCGAGCTCACACCGGAGCCAACAACAACAACAGGGATAAGCACCCATCACCCCCAGCAGAGATGGCACCCATCACCCCATGGCTCCATCCCAGCATGGCCCTGGGCTCATGCTAATGTTTTGCCCAGATGCTACAGAGCTCTGGCAGGTTGGGCTGAGGGCAGATGGCATTTCTGGGGTGCTGCAGGTACCCCAAACCCTGCCTTCTCCACCCAAGGCCAGGTGATAGGTACACAGGATGAGAGTGCCGGTCAGTCCGTGACCCTACGGGAGCAGCACGGGGTGCCGGCAGCCCTAGGAGCACACTGGAGCTCCACAGTGACAGTCTCTCCACCACCATGGACACCCCATGCCCACACCCATGCCCACTCACGCTGCTCCCCCCGCTGCATCCCTGCCATGTGCCCCCCACGATGGCTGATGCCGTCAGCGAGCGGGCCACAAATGGGAGCCGTCGCTTTGGATCTGCTCACGCCGGCGGGGTGCAGGCAGCAGGCACGGTGCACCTAACCGTATCATTCGATTAGGGCCGGCACAGCCGGGACGTGATGCCCGGCGACTCCGGCACTGCGCTGCCAAACAAAGCCATCTGCTACAAGCGGGGCCTGCACGCGCCGGGGGCCACGGGGGGGCTGCTGGGGTGCAGGGCTGGGGAGAGGGGCGATGGGGGGGGTGGGGTGTCAGATCACTGGGCGCTTTGGGCAGGGCAATAGGGAAGACATGCTGGCCATGCCCAGTCAGGGTACCAGGGTGGCCACGCCACAGCCTGTGGGCAAAGACTGTCAGAAATGAGCTCACAGCAGCCCTGGGTGCTGGGGGAGTCTCCTGTGGGGTGCTGAGTGGGAGTGGGACCGAGGGGGTACCCTGGGTTGGGGGGCAGGACACTAGCACTGTCCCCACACTAGGGCACACTGCCCGCTCGATGAGGCTGATCCGATCGAGAAGCCTCTGATTAAGCTGCTCGCACTAACGAGGCTCCTAATGAGCTGCACGGCCAGCAGGAGAGGGGGCAATGTTCCAGCCTCCCTGACAAAGGGTCTGGTCGAGGGGGGAAGCCACAGTGCATGGCGCTGGGTCAGTCTGGAGCCCCGATGCCCACAGAGGACCTCATCCCTGTCCTAAAGCCAGAGGGCTAACCCTCTGCTCGGGTGACCCTGGCATGGCTTCACCCCCATGCAATGGGGCACACCAGCCTTGAGCTGCTTGGCACCAGTGCAACGAGAGCACCAGGCCTCTGTGCCCCCCCCTCCCCCCCCCCACCTTTCCTACAGTGCTGGGCTTTGCCGCACTTGTCCCCAATAAGGGGGCAGCCACGTGTGCCCATGCGTGCACAAGCATGCACACGTGCGCAAACACTTGCAGGCTCACCCATCAGCTTGCTACCACCCCTCCTCTCCCCAAATCTGGGAAGGTCAGCCTGTCCTTTACAGACATTAACTGTCCTCCCAACCCCACTTGGTAAAAGAGGGGGACGCACGCCGAGAACCCAGGTGTCCAGGAAGATGAGACAACATCCCTCCCTGCTGTGGGGATGGGACAGAGCTGGGCTGCAAAGGGCGAGCTGCCCCCCAGCACAGATGCAAGCCCCTGGAAAGGGCGGTCCTGCTCCCAGACCCTGCATTTTCCATGCACATACTCCCGTGCAGCTCCAAAAGATGCCTGGCTTGAGTGAAAATATAGCGGGAGGCGGCGTGGGGGGAGGAAGAAGGATGTTCCGGGCACCCCAAACATCCCCTTTGGAGATGTCCCGCACCCACCTTTGGAGATGTTCAGGGTGCCCAGGGCATCCTTTCTCCCCTTTCCCCAGGGACCCCCCTCCCCATATGGCCAAAGCTTCCCCAGCCCAGCAAAGCAAAGCAGGCATCATCCATCACACTGCCTGGCACCGGAGCCTTTCTCATGCTAAGCAGCATTGCCTCTCACAATGACAGCTTGGCTGGGGTGCCCGGATGCCCCCCACTACCCGAAAGGGCCCTGATTTATGGCTGGGAAGCTCATGGCAGTGGCAGAGCTGATGCGGGGAGGGGATGTCCCCACGGGAGGCATCTCCAGCATGGTGCCCCCCTCTTCTTCCCTCCACTCAGACTGCCCCCACAGAGGTATTTAAGCCCAGCAGAAGCACTCCATCGGGTATCAGCCTTATCCAGCCCCCCCTCGAACCAGTGAGAGACCCCCAGTTCCTTCCCCAGCCTCCTAACTGGGTGCCAGGGCTGCTCCTGCAATGCCAATGCAGGGTACCAGTCAGCCCTGATGTCATCAGCCTGATGTCATTGCTCTTTGCCACATCCATGGCAATGAAGTCACGGCTGGGCAAAGCAGGGACGGAAGATACAAATAGATGCTAATTACATTGTTTGCCAAAATAGCAGCTCTGCCAGGGCAGGGAACTGGGGTGCCAGATGCCTGGGGTAGGGGAACCCCAGCCTGGGACAGGGGTCCCCAGGGATGGAGTGACATGGACTGGGGTGTCCTGGGGACACTCGCTGGCTGTCCACAGATTCTGGGTGCTGGGGAGGGGGACTATAATCAGGTCCTGCACTCCTTGTCCCTGGCACATGGGATAATGAGCCCACAAGCACCAGCCCTGCACCAGAGCCTGCCGTGACCTGCCAGCTTGCCCGTCCCGGCTCTGCCAGCCCCACCGGCACATCCGAGCTATCCCTGCCCTCTCTCTGCGGTGCCCAGCCCTGTGTTCGCCCCTGCCCCGGTGCAGCAGAGGTACAGCATGGGGGCACTCCCAGGGGCAGGGTGACACAGTGCTGAGGGGGATGTCCAGATCCCAGGACCCCTCAGCAGTGCAACACAGTCCCGACCACCCTGCAACGCAGGGAGGCTGCCCAGCCCCACCAACAGCCCTGAGTGTGCTCTGCCAGCCATCTGCAGCAGCACCATCCCATCCCTGGGGTGCCATGGGAGGACAGGGCAAACTCTGACCGATGCCCATGAAATGGGGAGGGGGGGAGGATCTTTGCTAGCCTCTGCCCCTGCAGCACTGAGCAAGGCAAAGGGGTGCTGTGCACCTCTCTTGCAATCAGTAGGTTCCAGAGTTAATGAACACACAACCGTCCGGCAACCAACGCAGCCGAGGCCATGGAGGGGGTTGGTGCCACACTGTGCCCTCCATCCCCTGGAGCACCCCACATCCCTGGCTGTGGGGCTTCAGGGTGCCTCTCCAGCATCCCACAGCACAAAGCTGCAGCTGTGGCTCTGCCCTGCAGGCCCATCACCCCGGAGCTGGCACAAAGGGGCTTGGAAAGCCACGGTAGGGGGGTGACAGCGCTGGCGTGGCCGCCACCCACCCTGACCCCCCACTCTGCCCCCCAGACTGAGACCCTGCTCTCAGCTCCCCACTGACCTGCTGAGGGGGCCAGAGGGGGCCCGGCTGCCCACAGCCACCATCCAGGGGGACAGGCTGGCCAGCTCGGCGAGTCCCTAGCTTCATTGGCACCTTGGGCTCTGGTGCAGCAGCCGCCCGCCTGCCTCCCCCCACTCGCTGCCTCCAGTGCTTGGCACTGCTCCCCACTTGCCTCCCAGCCAGGCTCAGCCCCTCGCCGGCCACGCCGCCGCAGCACCGGCACCCCACCACGCTGCCTGCCCCAGCACCACCCCTGCCTGCCCAGGGACCCTTATGCCTCAGTTTCCCCCCCCCACGAGCCGTGCCCTCGTGAGCCAGGTGCCTGCCCTGGCAGGCTCAGGCAGGGCAAGCTGCACAGCGGGCTGAGCCCTGTCATGCTTAATGAGGCCTCATTAGCAGGGTCCAGCTGCTCACAGCCCCGCATGCTTCAGCGGGCAGCGCTGCCCTCCCTGCGGGCACTGCTGCCCGTCTGGCCAGGGCCAGGACCTGTGTTTGGAGCGTGGCAGGGGGCCACGTCCCCTTGGAGCCTGCCGTTCCATACCCCAGTGTCCCCAGCCTCACACACCTGACCCCAACCCTGGGCACCTGAGGGCTGTGAGGACCAGGCATGGCCCCGCTGGCGGATGGGGGCATGGGGACAAGCCTGCCTGCTGACACATCCCCAGCCTGGTGCCACACTACTCTGACGTCATACCACTGGCGACATCATGGGGTCTCCATGGCAACCCTTGAAAGGTCACTGCCCCACGGGGGACCATCTGGCTGGCAGGAGGGCTGTGCCATGACCCCCCTGCCACCCGGGCACTCCGCAGCCTCCCTGCTCGCCCCCTTGCTAGGGAGGGGTGGGACCCCAGCGGGGTGCTGCGTCCCACAGGATGGCAGGCGCAGGGTGCCCCTCAGCCAGGCTCGGGGTGCCCCAGCTGCTCCCAGCCCTGTGCCCCGGCTGGGGAGCGTGGCCAAGGCGCCAGCGAGGCGTGATGGTGCGCCAAGGGCGGAGGGACAGGACGGCGCTTTCGGGCGACCATCTGGGGTCTGGGCAGCAATGGCCGCAGGCATGCACATGAACAGCACACGTGTGCAGGCGGGTGCTTGGCCCCTCGTGCACCAGCACCTAGTGCTTGTCCCTGTCCCCTCCTGCACTGGCCACCCAGTAGCTTGGGACATGCCCTATCCATGGGATGGCAGTATCCAAGCATGACCCCCCTGGGACATGTGCAAGGCCAGAGCCACCCCACGCTGTGCCAGCCAGTGACTCCAGCCCTGCCCAGCCAGCTCAGCCACCTGTCCTGCCCAACATGCGGCCAGGCACCTTCTGTGCCCCAACACTCTGCAAGGTGCCCACACAAGCAACCCTCTATGCCCAGTTTGACCACATCACTTTGCCTGGGCCACCTGCATGTCACTACCACGATGTCTTGCCCCAGGCACAGTGCCCCCCTCCCCGTGCCCCTAGCAGCAGCCTGAGCACAGCACCACGGGACCCACCGTCCCATCCCAGGGATGCCAGGCCCTGTGCCAGCCCACGGGAGCACAGTGCTGCTCCACTGGCAGCCTGGCCAGAAGGCAGGCAGAGGTCACTGCCAGCCCTACGGGCACACACTGCTGCTAATGAAGGGCCCACAGCAGGACCCTCACCTCCCCTGGCATCCCAGTCCCACACCAACTGGCTGGCAGTGCTGGGGCTGAGATGCAGAGGCGATAGGTGTATTGAGGGTGGCTGTGGGTCTTCCAGCCCCTGTCATCCTGTCCCCGAGCAGGGCTGTAGGGTGCCTGGGGCAGGGGTGATGCCCAGGGACCATCCCCCAGCCAGGTGCTTCCGCCAGGGCTGCCGTTCTCCAGCCCCTTTCTCCCGGGGCAGACATGATTCTCCCAGGGCATTCAGGCAGAAAAATCCTGTGCTGCCTCCCCCCCTCCCCATCACTGCCCCTTGGTATTCCAGGAAGGGCTCCTGGAGCCAAGAACCACTTCTGCAGCTCCACTGGCTCCCCTGCCCGCAGCCACTGGCCAGTGGCACCACGCTGCTGGGGGTGTCTGGGACAGGCAGGGGCCCCCCACCTTCCCAGCCCTTAATCCCCAGCAGTGCGGTGGCAGTGGCTCCCCATTGTCTGCCCAGGGTGGGCTGGGGCGATGGCAGGAGCCCACCTGAGCGGGGTGCCCCGTGGCCAAAGGCTGCCCGACCGTGCCAGCAAGGCAGCCCGGGAGTCAGGAGCCACGGGTACTGCTGGAGCCTGAACAAAGTGCCCTGAGGAGAACAAAACAAAATGTTCTTAAAGGCCAGGGACAGAGAGGCTGTCTGACCCTTCCCACTCCTCTGTGGCGCCACGGGGACCCTCCTGCCTGGTCACACAGGAACTGACCCAGCCCCTGGAGCTGCCCTGCACCCCGTTGGCCGCCCACTGACAGGGCATCTGCAGGGCTTGGGAGTGGTAGGGGGGCACTGCCCACCCTTCTGCCTGTTGTTTTGGAGTGAGCATGCAGAGCTTCCCAGAGCCATCAACAAAACGCAGAGCTTGCAAAAGCAAGACACAGCACCCTTGTCACACCCAAACCAATGGGAAAGAGCAGGCCCCAGCCCACAGGTGGGGAAACTGAGGCACAGCTGCACATCACCCAGCTGCTGCCTCCATCAAACCCTGTCCTTCCCCAGGCAGGGCACAGCAGGCACCCTGAGTCCCACCGCGGCCCCAGGCGTTGCACACACATCCCTGGGCAGGGGTTGCATTGCGGGAGCCCAACTGGGCTGGGGGCAGCGGTGGCGGGAGCTGTACCTGCAGACAGGGATGAGAGGACAGGCAGGAACTGCACTTTACCAGGTGACTGGCAGAGCCCTGGAGGCAGGCCAGGGAGATAACCTCCCTTCCTCACTGACCCAGGCAGCTCAGCAGCTAGTGCCTGTCCCGCCACAGCTCCTGCCAAGGCTTTCTTATGGTGCAGGGATGCTCCAGGAATGAGGATGCTCCAGGAGCAGGGATGCTCTCACAGGGACCTCTGCCTTCCCCCACAGCCCCCACACCAGCATCCCCCATGCCCTGTGCAGGGGTGTCCTTGCACCCTGCAAATAGTGAAGCACTGGGCTGCAAGCCAGGGTGGCCAGCATAGCATGTGCCAGACCCTGTGGTCCCCTGCCCATTCCCACCTGTCTGCGTGCCCTGGCCCTGGGGTGGGCTGGTCAGGTACTTCCAAGAAGCAGGTTAAAGATTGACCGGCAGCAGGTGGGCACTCCCATGGCTGGCTCCCTGCTGCAGGTGCCAGGCTCAGCCCTCGCCCCAGTGCAACGCCAGCTGCTCCAACCAGGTCAAGAACACAACAGCCACACAGAGCCATGGCAAGCACCCCACACATGCAGGAGCACATCCCCATAACAGATCCCTGATCAAGCCCGGACACATCCTCAGCACCTCCCTATTCCCAGCCAAGGACTTCTGTAGAAAACTGCCTTCAGAGCTCTTCTACTGGCCACCTTCACCCTCCACACTGCCCGTTGCAGGCAGGATGGGTGCTGGGCTCCCTGCTGCAGGCACAGCCAGCAGGGCCATGCTGGGACACGCAAATGAAGGAGCCACGCGCACGCAAGTGTGCTGGAAGCGCCTGCTGGAGGACACTGCTCCTCTGGCTCTTGGCTTCCCAGGGAAGTCCTGGCTCCCAGCCCTCTGGCTGGAGCGTGCAGCTATTTCAGGAAGCCCCTGGGGAAGGGGAGGCCCGACAATTGTGTTGGCCCGGATGGTTCAGCTCCCATCCACTGGGAAAAAGGGAAGAGCCAAGCCCAGCCTGGGCTCACCTGCCCAACACAGCACAGCAGCCCAGCACAGGAACCTGAGCTCAAGGGCTCCCAAGCACCAAACACTTGCACAGCAGAGCTGCCACAAGCACGGGGCCATTGCAGCCCTCCAACACGGACACATGCCAAGCGCATCCCACATCCACCCGGCGCACTGAAGCCATTCCTGCCACTGATGAGCGCAGAGCAGCGCACAGCAGCCTGCAGCACACCGCCTGCAAGTACAGAGGGGTTGGGCATCACACTAGTGCCTGGAAAAACCTGGCTCTGCCCGTACACCATCCTACCAGCCCCGTCCAGGACAGCCTGCCGGGTGGAGGCAAAGGGGAAGCAGCCCCACACTGTAGCCCTCTGGGGGCACCCAGCACAGAGGGGTGCCTATGCCCTATGCTGAGAGCAGGCAGAGGAGCCACCCAGCTGGGGCTTTCCCACCTTTGCCGCCCGCCCAGAGAGCTGGGGCAGGTGATAAGGCTGGGCAGCGTGCCTGAGACGGGCGATAGCATCCCCAGGTACAGCGAGATACCACGCCCAGGGAGCCTTGCAGGCACAAGGCTGGTCGTAGTGCTGCGGGAGCATCAGGGTGGCACAACCTCAGCTGGGGGTCCCAGGGGGCACCAAGCCTTACAGGAGTCCCAGTGTCCTGCCCCCTACACTGGGTGCTCCGGGTCCCCAAGGCAGTGGCCCATGCCAGCCCACTCCCCACAGCCCAGCACTTACCAGCAGCCCCTCGCTGCACTTATCGGCCATCCCTGGAGGCTGGAGTGTGGCGGCGGCTGCCCACCGCAGGGTCCCTCGCCTGCCCGCTCTCCGTCACGCTGGCTGCGGCACCAGCACCAGTGCGCTTCAATCCACTGTCAGAGCAAGCTGGGCAGAGGGGAGAGACACCAAGAGAGCCGTGACTGGTAGGGTGGGCACATCCCCGCCCCAGGCCTCCCCCTCCCACCAGGAAGCAGTGACAGGCCCCCATACCTGCCCGCAGGGCACACGGGAGCGGGGCTGGCAGCGGATGCAGGGTCTGGGGCTGGGTGGGCTGGCAGCGTGGTCTCTCCCACCCACCCACTCCAAGTGTCTCCGAACCCCTGGCACTCACACGAACCCCCTGGCACTCACATGAGCGGCGGCTCCCAGGTGTTTCCCAAGAAGCAGTTAAAGATTTACCGGGTGTAGACAGACGACCTTGCAAGCAGCTGGCTGCCAGCCTCCCGGCAGGTGGGCAACAAGGGGCTGTGGGCAGGAGCAGGGCCCAAGCTCTGCCCCAGCGAGAGCTGGAGCTGAAGTGGCTGCAACACACTGCAGCGCCGGGACTGGGCGCTGAGCGGGGCCAGCGCAGGGCTCAGCTGCCGCACAGGACACAGATGGGAAACGATTGCCTTCTGCCCCGGTGCATCTCATGCACGTGCGGCGCAGGGGGGCTGAGCTGCTGGGCTCTGCCGGGCACCAGGTGCTACTGGACAGGGTGCAGGCGCGGGCAGCTGCCTTCCCTGCCCCTACCCCTGCCCCAGCCTGGGGCTGCTGAAAGCCTCAGGGAGCACCGGGGGCCTGACCTCACCAGGAGGGACAGCCACTCTTGCCAAAGACCAGTTTGATTGTCCGTGCAACAGCATCAATGTTTGCAGATCTCACACTAGCACTTGGTGTCCTTGCTGGCTGGGGAGGGATCCCCAACCCCCACCAAGAGTCCCCGACCCCCACCACCTGCAGTCGAGCACCCCAGGGCCTATCCCCAGGCTGCCATGGGTCTAGAGTGATCACCAGAGGGGCACGAGGCCCTTAAACCCTGGAGAGGGAGCATGGGCAGTGGAGATAAAGGGCAGGAGGCCAGGGGATGCGGGGTGAGCCCCCAGCCCTGGCCACAGCCCCTCCAGCGTAGGCAGGCTGCTGTCAGCAGATACCGCGTCCCACAGCCAAAGCCCTCCCCAGAAGCAGCTGCATTTCCAGGGGGAGCCGAGATGTCATCACTACCACAAGGCTGGCTGCTCACATGGCACAGGGACCTCTCAGAGTGGGAAGCGTAGAGCCAGCGGCCAGACCTCCTCCCCACCACACACCTATCACCGGCTATGCCCACCCTGCAGCCCTGAATTCAGCCCAGGGCTTCACCCTGTGTCCTGGGAAGGCAGAGCGCCCAAGTGGACAGCCCACCGCTCCCCCCGGGGTCTGCCAGGCGCTGATAAAGCTGTGTGCCTGCATAGATGCTGCTGGCTTCAGCTCCCAGCCTGACAAGGAGGCAAGCGCCCAGCCAGATGCAGGGCAGCAACGGGATGGATGCATGGATGCCTGAGGCTGCAGCATCCCCTGAGAAAGCCAGGCAGGGATGGGGATGCAAAGCACTGGCGCTGCGGGGCGGCTCTCTCAGAGCTGCGGAATGCCGTGACACCTCGGAGGGCAGGGCGGCTGACCTAGAGACAGGACGGATGCACCGTGGAAGTGGGAACACCTGGACACCCGCGGGGGCTCCTGGCTGAGGTGTCACACCTCGGCGGGAGAGGCAGCCCAAAGCACCCAGGGGAAGGCTGCGGATGCCGGGTCGCAAGATACAGCTCCCCCACCCCGGTCCCTTCCCGCCCGGCGGGTGCCCCGGGCCACCGGCGCAGCCATTGCCACCTGCGAGGCCATTTCCTCCGCCAGCATCCGCCGGGCCCGCCGCAGTCAGGTCTCCCCGGTACCCGCGGGAGGCGGGTAGCGGGCCGCCCTGCCGCCGCCCTGCTCCCCCCACCCCCCCATCCCCGGCGGCGGCACCGGCGGCAGCCCCCCCGGGCAGCGCCCGCCGCCACTCGCCCGCCGCCCGGCATCCCCCCGCCGCCGCCGCCCGGTGCAGCACGGCGGGGGGGGGGCCCGGTTACATCAGCCGCCACGTGGTGGCTGCTCCGCCGCCCCGCCCCGGCACATGCCCGTGGAAAATTACCGCCAGCCCCCCCGCCCCGCCACCGGGCCGGGCCGCCCCGGTCCCCGCGGCCCCCCGGGTCAGCTGCAGTGGCAGGCAGCCCTGCTCTGCGCGCCGCGCCCCTGCGCTCCGCCGGTACCGCGCCGCTGCGCCGGGAAAGCAACAGATGCGGGACCGCTCCGCATCCCGCTCCCGCCACCGTCCCGGCGGGTGGCCGCGCCCGGTGCTGCTCACAGTGGCGCTGCCGGTGCCGCTCCCGATGTCCCCGTCCCCGCCGCTCCGGAGCCACTCGCGGCCGCCGTCCCCTCCCCTCTCCTCTCCTCCCCTCCCCTCCCCGGCAGCTGCCCCCATCCCCGGTACTCCCGCGGCTGCCGGCCCGACCGGGCACCCGGTGCCGGCAGAGATGCGCGCCCCTTACCGTGTCCATGCCGCCGCCCGGCCCCTCCCGCCGCGCCAGGTGGGCCCACGGGAGCACCGCCACGCTGCGCCCGGCCCGGTACTGGTGCCGGTGCCGATGCTGTACCAGGCCCGGAGCCGCCGACGCCGCCGGTGCTGCCGAGTTAATGAAAGTTTGGAGGTCGGTGGGGGCTGGCGCCGCCTCTCGCCCCCGCCGCCGCGCTCCGCCCCCCGCGCCGCGCCGCGCTCCCCAGCGCCCCGCTCCGGCATCCGCACCCGCACCGGGGGCGCGGGCACCGCCGGCAGCGCGGGCACCCGCGGGGCGTGAGAGCGCACACGGCACACTGGGGGCACACGGGGTACATATGGTGCCCACGCACAGGCGTGGGAACGCAGGTACCTAATGGCACAGACGGGCACATATGGGCACACACCGGCACGCTGCATGCATGGGCGTGCATCGGCACACATGGGCACACACGGGCACACTAAGCACTTGACACACTTGGACACTCGCAGCCCACATGCAGCCCACAGGCACACGGACACCCAGGGGCATACGCAGGCTTGCAAAGGCACGTGGCACATGTGGACATATATGGGACATGCGGTCACACAGAAGCTTATATATGGGACATACGGTCACAAAGAGGCTCATACAGGGCATATGTGCATCCACACATACATGTTTTCACACCTACAAGCACACACAGAGGAACACCTGCACAGAGTCACTCTGCCAGGGCACAGCACCACGATGAACCCTCAGGCTCCAGCAAGGATGCATGTGGTTAGTGTGACTGTTGTACATGTGTGCATGTGTGTGTGTGCATGTGTCTGTTGCACATGTGTGAGTCCATGCATGTGCATGCTGCAGCAAGTGTGATTGCTGCCACATGTATAGACATGTGTATACATGCAAGTCTGTACATGTATACCTATGTATTTAGGGGGGTGTGTACATGTGTGTACACATGGAAAGGTACATGTCAGTGTCTATAGGCATACATGTGTGTGTGGGCATCTACTTGCATATGCAAACCTCAATGCCTGTGCATGTGTGTGTGGACATGTATGGGTACACATGCACATGTGAACATGACTGTACATGTACATGGATGCACATACTGATATATACATGCCCATAAATACATATGTGCATGTGCGCACTCCTGAACTCACGTGCATGTGTTCACATGCATGTGCAGCCAGCACACGCCCCCACAGCCCTGGCCAGATGTTTCCAGTAATGCATGACGGGTGCGACGGGGGCCGCCCCTGGCCTGGCCCCTCGCCGAGGCCTGCCTTCCCTCCCATCCTCTGCCTGCTGGGCTTCCCACATGCCGGGACAGTTGCCTGCACCCCGGCACCCTGCCCTGCAAGCTGCCCCCTGGATCCCTCCCAGCTCCCAGGGTGCGCTGCACACCCGGGCCTCAGGCTGGCTGTGGGGAACATGGCAGGGGTGCAGTGGGGCAGTTGCACCCCACAGCCCAGCGCCCTAAGTGCACCAACAGCACAGCCCTTCCCACATCCCACTGGGTGCTCTCTGGTTTTTTCTGCCTCCACAGCCCTCCACCCCATCCCAGGGCTGACCCCTCGGTGCTCCAGCCGACTTGGGGAGCATCCTTTACCTGTCTCTTCACAGATCCTGTTGTCCCTGCTGGTTGCTACCTGGTTAAGGAAATCCTCAGAAGAGACCGAGTGGAGGTTGGGGCAGCGATGGAGTGGGTGCCCCAGGGTCAGCTACTGCAGGCCCCACCGCTGCAGAGTCACCAGGGCACAGGGCTGCAGGATGGAAGGTGGTGTCAGCATGCTCACGCGCTGACTCTGCTTTCGTTTCGGGCACCCGCAGCAGGAAGGGGAAGGCAGCAGTGAAACTAGTGGGTGCTTACGTCCTCCCACACCGTCCCAGCACCCATGCATGGCAGCTCAGCACTGGGAGCCAGGTTGCTCACTAGCACCCTCGTTCCCGGCTGCACTTGGCCTCACACCCCACCCCACAGCCTAAATCTGGCACCCAGCATCCCACACCCAGCATCCTGTATCAGAGCCAGAATCCAGCTGCAACCTGTACCCCTGCCCCAGGCTCTGGGCTTTGGAAAGGAGCTGCCAGCTGTGGAGTCGTAGAATTGACCCTCAAGGGATAGATTTCCATGGATGAAATTCATGCTTTCAGCCCCCTTCTCAGGGTCTCACTCCCCTTCTGTGCATTTCCTCTGTGCACTCTCCTGTGTCTTGACTTGGGGAAACAGAAGGAGGGACCCTGCACCCCCCAGAAAGTCAGCGAGAGGCTGCTCCTGCCCCTCTGCAGCCTCCAAGATGCTGTGATGGCCTTGCAGCACCCTGTACCTGGGTGCAAACACCTCCTCCCCAAGAGCCTGGGAGCTTTATGCACCCATGGCTTTCGCCATGGCCCTGCTGCACCAGTCAGGGCTTCCCTGGGGTCTCGTGGTGCCCAGAGCCACAGCAAAGGCAAAGGCCAAACACAGGGCATGGGGTGAGAGGCTGCAGTACCAAAGGGGTGCGGTATGGGTGTGAGCCTCCAGCCTATGCTCATGCTCCCTTCACCCACCTGACAGCAATCATCCCACCATTCCCCATTTTGGGGCACCTGTCTCCTTCCCTCCTCACTGGCTGCCAGGTGTCACAGTGTCTCCCAGGACTTTGCAAGGTGGTGGGAGTGATACCACAGCACCCATTCCCCAGTGCCATTCAGATCTGTGGGGCTGGTGGCTTCCTCTGCTGTGGGCAGGTGCGATGACCTCACTGCAGCTGTAGCATTTCTGTGGGGCACATGCGTTGGTGTGCAGGTGGCATTGCCACCTCAGCAGCATGGTCCCTCCCCTCCCCTCTACCTCTCCTCTCCTCTCCTCTTCCATCTCCATGGGTGTTGTTGCCTGGGAAACTGCGGGCAGACACAGGCAGGGATCCAGAGGGGTGAAGGGTGGAGAGGAAATGCCAGCTCCCAGCACCTGAGAGAGGGCTGGGCTGGCCAAAATGCCAGAGATCTCCAGAGATCTCCCCTGTGCTAGGCCTATGGCACAGAGTTGTGGTGACCCCCCAGTGCTCAGAGCCCTGGCATGGTCCGGAGCTTGTCCTTGAGTTTGGACATGCACCAAATGCAGCAGGATTTAATGCTGTCCCCCCATGTGTGCCCAGCATGGGGGCTGGCTGTACATCTCCCTGGAGGGACCGTGGAGTTTTGTCCCAAGTGCTTCCTGAGCACTGTAAGCCCCAGCACCACTGGGTCTGGATCTGGCCCCAGGGTCTCCCTGTGGTGGGATGCTATGTGCAGAGCTGGGGGCCCCTGCGCTCCCTGCCCTGGATCACGTTCCCAGTGCTTGTGTGTGTCCCAAGGTGGGAAGCAGGGGGAGAGCAAAGTTCAGCTTTGGCATGAAGGGAAGTCACCAAAATCAATCAGTTTTCTTTTAAACCAGCTTCTTGGAAGCATCTCCTGGCTCTGGCTCCCCAGGCTGCAGACCAGCCCTGAAGGGGCCCAGGCAGCCTGGGGAGCTGCAGAGCCTGGGGACCATGCACCCTGGGCTGATCCTTATCCCGGTTCAGATGATGGGAGGGGACTGGGGTAGAAGTCCCCACACAGGGTGGCTGTCTAGGTCACAGCCGCCTCTACATTATTAGGAAAGGACCCTGCAAGAAGGGCAGGGGAAGCTCCAAGGAAGAGCCACCAGCTCATGTTTTGCCCTTCCAGCTTTCCCATCTTTCTTTTCTTCCCAGCATGCCCTCCCTGTCCTACACAGCATGTCAGAGAGGAACTGGTCTATGACAACGTCCCGCCTCATGGCTCCTGTGATGGTATCAGAGCTCTTGGAAAGCCCCCCAAATTGTCCCTGATTTGCCAGCAATTTGAAGCCACCTCATGAGAACTGTCTCTCCTCAGCAAAGACCTGGGTTTGCAGCTCTGTGGAGGCAGTGCCATACTCCAGTTCTGGCAGCCCTCTTCAACCTGGGACCCTTGTCCCTGCTGTGCCAAGGGCTGCCCCTCACCAGTCCTGGGCTCAGCTCCTGCCCCAGGCTCTGCCATGCCCCTGCCCTGGGCTTCGCCAGCAGCTCACACCCGCTCCAGCTCCAGGCTTCGGCTGAGTGCCACAGCCTGGCCTGGAGCAGTGCCAGGGCAGGCGAGTAGTGTCGCGGATGGGAGGAGATGCCGCAGGCATCGTTGCTCTTGGCCACAGGGAGCTGTGCCCCCAGCAGCCACAGCTCCTGGGGACTTTCCACTCCTGTGCCTGCTAGTGACCTGGGAAAAGTCCCTCACAGAAGATGCAGCCAGCCTAGGGGAAGCTCTGGTTCAGATGGGCAGTGAGATGAATGGGCAAACCCACAGTGTCCTGGGGCCAGCAACCATGGGGGATGAAGCTGGGCCCCGCCACTGCCTCATGCTATCCGCCCTGCAGCCCACCTCAGTGGTACACATGGCACCCAGCTCACAGTGCAGGGCTTGTGTTTCACACTGTGGACACGTGTGGCTGGTAGGGACAGCCCTGGGCACAGACAAGGGCTCCATTGTTGGGCACTCATATTTTGGCTGCAGGTCCCAGGGCTCTCCCTGCCCTGTTGCCTCTGGCTGGGTGGCGCAGAGCTATCTGGATGGGTTCAGCATCACCCATGTCAGCTCTGTACCGGGCTGCCTCATCCCTGGGATGTGGCTCTCCTCCGGGTGCAGGGGGCAGCAGGGTGGTGGGGACCTCATGGGAAGCATGTGTACCTCCCCTAACGCTGCTCATAGCAGCATCTGGGCCCCTGCCCCAGCTCAGGCTCTGTGACCATGACAGCTGGGGTGCCTTGGGCTGCCCAAAATAGCTGTCCCAGCTCTCCCCGCTGCCTGGCCGCTGGGAGCTATCCCATGACAGCGCTCCACGGACCTGGAGCAGCTGGAGGCGGCTGCCATCCCTGCTTGCAGCACTCAGCCCACCGCCCACGGGCTGCTGGCTGCTGAGCACCCTGGGCCAGGACAAGCATTGCCCCAGGGTCAGTCTCCCCTGAGCACTGCCCTTCCCTGGTGTACCCATGGGTGCTCTGCCCTGGGGGTGTGTGGCCACAGCCCTGGGGCTCTGCAAACCCAGTTGTGCCCCCTGGACTGGGATAGCTGGTGCCCAGAGGCTGGGCAGGGCTCGCAGAGCTGCTCCCAGCTCCTGTTGCAACTTGGCAGCCAGCCACACGCCACAGGGTGCACCCCTGTCCTCCTCCCGTCCCTGCCACAAGCCAGCCAGACACAAGGACCAGCCTCTTGTCTCTGCCACCGGGTCCCCCTTCCCAGCCTGCCCAGCCGGCTCTCGGATGCTGGTACAAGATGGGGGGGTCCTGCTGCCCTGCCCGGGCCGGTGCAGTGTCCCAGGGGAGCAGTGGGCAGGCAGGCAGCCAGGCGTAAATCACTCCCTGCTGCTGAGGCTGGGCTGGGCAGTGTCCCTGGGGTGTTGGGTTGTGGCACTCCCACAGAGAGCATGGGGGTGAGGGACAAGGGACAACGGCTGCACCAGCCTGGCAAAGCAGCAGCTGGCACTTGCCCACATAAGACATTTGCCGATGCAGGTCCCTGGGGACAGTCCCTGAGGCCATCTCCTCTGCATCCTCGAGGGCAGTAAGGAGGACAAAGCGCTGCCCACCCAGTTCACCCAGCAGTGCTCCATCCTGCGTGACACAGGGGTTTCGGTTCCCCTCAGGGCATGCACATGATGTAACCCTCCATGCAGAAGTGTCCCCTCACTCATCCTTCACCACATTGTACCTCTGACCTCTGCTGAAATTCCCTGCAGGGAACTCAGCCAAATGTCACCGGGGCTGGACCGTGGTGGGGACACACAGTGACAGAGTGAGGCTGGGGGCCCTGGGAGATAGCACAGCCCCCTGCAGCTGTCACCCTGCTGCAGCCAGCGTGCTGCTGTTGTCCTGGCCAGGAGACCATGGTATGCTGAGGAGTCAGTGGCCCATGTAACAGCAAGCCTGAGCAGGCCCAGACCTGCACCACGGGCATCCCTTGGCTGCAGGCTGAGCTCAGCCAGGTAACAAACTGGTACCTGCCGTGTGCATAGCTGTGTCTTTAAAACAGCACCAAGAAGTTCTCACGTGAGCATCTTTTTTGGCAGTTGAAATCATGAATAGGGCTGTTTTCTTCTAAGAAAATCCTATAATAGCTCAAATGACTAAAATGGAATAACCCTTTCCACGGATGGGATCTGCACGGCGCGCTGTGCGTGCATTGGAGGTCTGCTGGATGCTGCGCAGCTCAGGGCTCCTGCATCTGAAGGGATCTAAGGCTCTCTGTAGTAGCCTTTCTGTGGTGTGAGCTCTAATGAACAGCATTTTAAATGACACTGAAAGTATGTGAGCGCCTTTTTTACTGGCATCGTGACAAACCTCCTGGTGCAAAACGAACACGAGCTGCGCTTGGAGGAGGGGGTCCCCGAGTGAAGGGGGCAGCTGGAGGGATCCATGGTTGAAGTCCCCGGACCCCAAGACGGGTGAAAATCCTGGTGCTGCTGGAGATGAACGAGTGTTACAGCTGCTGCCTGGAGGGACCCCCTAAGCGGCTGGGGGTGTCTCCCCAGCACAGGTCCAGAGGGATGGAGGCAGGGGGACCACATGGACAGACCTCAGGCAGAATCCAACCGTGCCCACAGAGGGGGGAGGTCACCCCTCTGTCGGCCTGACCCCAAGCTTGCCTCCCTCTGTGCAGGGGACGCCCGGGGACCTGGCGGGTGCTGAGCACCCGCATTCTCCTCTCCCAGGCAAGGGGGGCCGGGGTCCCGAGGGGGGCTGCCGGCCCAAGCAGGACAGAGGAGGAGGAGAAGGTGGAGGAGGAGGAGGTGGAGGAGGAGGAGGTGGAGGAGGAGGGCCGGTGCCGGGGTGTCCGAGGGCTGGGAAGGGGCCGGGCTCCCTCTGCGGACAGCCGCCGCTCACTGCAGCCGCCGGCAAAGCACCGGGGGCCGGATCCTGCCCGCGCCTGCAGCACCTCAGGGATGCTGTCCCCGGCGGGCAGTGGGGATAGCCTGGCCTGGGTCCCCTTCGCCCCCGCTGCTTGCAGGGACAAAGGCAGTCTCCTCCTGGGGTGCCCCACGCCTCGTGTGTGCTGGTGCTCCCCTGTAGCCGGGGACCCATCGTTCTCAAAAACGGCTCCTGTCCCTGGGGAGAGCTTGCAGGAGCTCCGCATGTAAAACTGGGAGGTGGCTCCCTTCGGAGCCACTCACAGCAGATAAAATGCAGATATCCCTGCCCTGTGCTGCTGAGACTGTCCCCGAGTCTGAAAATAAGCTCCAGAATGACTGGGGACAGGGACAGGCAGCCTCTAGGCACGGCCAGGTTCTGCCATGCAGGGCTGCTGTCCCCAGGACACGCACCCCAGGCAGCCCTGCCATGCGGCTTTACAGCTCTTAATGTGACTTGGCAGCAGCAAGGGAAGCAGGGTACAGCTCAAAAAGGCTGGTAGAAATGGTCCAGGCTAGATGCATGGTCCTATGGGGTGGGGTGGGATGCTGGGGTGATGGGCATGCAGACCCCATTCAGGCTGGCCTGCTCTGAGCTCCCACTGCTCAGAGGTAAGAGTCACTTAGGATTTTTTTAGTCCAGGATGCAGGGATTTTAGGGCAAACTGGAGGTGCAAGGCTCAGTGTCAGGGTAGGATGAAGCACAGCATATTTAAGGGAGGACATCGGGCTGTCTTAGCTGTCAACAACAATCACAAGCTTGTGGGCATCATGTCTGTCCTGGAGAAAGAGTGGAAACTGAGATGGGATCTAATTAATAAAGAGTATGGATCCTAATGCACATAGCTTTTGCCTTGTGGAAACTTGAACTTGCCTGTCCAAACCTATTGGGTCCTCTCTGAGACAAGGAATTAATTTGATAAACATACTGGGCAGACCAGCAAGCAGTCCGGTAGGATGAGCAGGGCGGCACGTCCGCACAACGCAGGGCTGCAAGTGCCGAGGAGCGCTCAGGTGAGCGCCTGCAGCACCTCGTAGGGGATCCGCACGGGACATGGGGCAGCCAGGCCTGCGGGTGCCTGGAGGCTGCTCTGCGCTCCGCGGCGGGGCAGGGGCAACGCCAGCCCGCTGCTGGTTAAGCTCCGCAGCTCCAGCTCCGCAGGTGATGCTGTAGCGACGAGCGACGAGCAGTCGGAAACCGTATGGGAACCAAATGCCGCATTTCACCCAGAGCTGGGCGGAGGGGAGGATGGCTGGCAGGGGACAGTGGCGGTCCTGCAGCCCCAGGAGCGGGAGCGGGGAGCAGGGGTGCCCCGCTGCCGGCAGAGGGAGGCAGACACCGCGGCGGCGGGGCAGGGATGCTCCGGCACCAGCGGCTGGAGAGGACCGGGGGACAGGGGCCAAAGCCTGCGGAGCCGCGGTGGTGAGGCGTCCCCCAAGAGCCCCGGAGCTGCTCCAAGCCTAGCCGCGGCTCAGCTCCGAGCTGTCATTTTGGGGACGTAGCCCCAAGGTTGTTCCTGACCCCACAAGCAGCCCCGCATGGCACTGGGCACCTGGGATGGGAACGTGCCAGCTTGGCCCGGGGTGGTTTTGGGTCAGGGGAGACACACATTGGTGTCCTGGTGGCACTGGTGTCCTCACTGCATAGGCACAGAGCCCATGCCGTCATCCCTCGGAACCCTGGCCCTCTGGGTGCCAGCTTCATCCTGCTCCCATGAGAAGTGCTGCTGTCCCCATGGCTGTGCCTCTGTGCCTTGCACCCCACGGTGGGTGTCAGTACTGGGGGTGCTGGTCGTGGGGCACATCTGGTGCTGCTGATGTACGCGCTGCCTGCGCCGGCTGAGGCTGTGCTGGGAGCTTCCCCACGGCCGTCAGCACTGAATGGTGCCTGGGTGTGTCCCCAGCTAAATTTAAAGGACTTTGTGGTATAAATATCCTCGGTCATAAATAAACAGAGAGGCTAGATGTTTATCGGGGCCTTCCTGGCAACCCTGCTCCAGCATGCCAGGCACCCCATGCAGTGTCTGTGGTCCTCCCCGGGCTGTCCCCTCTGCTGGCTGCACAGCCAGGTCCTGCACTGCCCTATGGGGACATGGGCACAGGGTCCTGCCCTCTGCCGTGGCCCTGCTCCATCCCACCGGGCCCTCAGGGGAAAAGATCCAGCAGCCACTGTTGCTCCTCCAGAGAGGCTGACTTGCTGGCGGGAGTAAGGATGGCCCCAGGCCCTGTGCTGTCACCTGCCACCAGCCCTGTTTGCCCATGGGGAACAGGTTTGCATGGGGGCACTGGGAAGTGGGGTGGCCATCCTGGCACCCGCTGTGTGGGCCACCACCCGCCTGGTGCTGGGGACCATGAGGCACCACCGGCACAGCCTCAGAGCTGGTGCATGGGGCATCCCCCGGGGTGTTGTTGGCACGGTCCCTGGGGACATGCCACCATGAGGCCACCATGAGGCAGGGCCAGAGCCACAATGAGAGGTGGGGCCAGGACCACAATAAGGGGAGGAGCCAGACTACAATGTGCGGTGGAGCTGGAGGTGCTGAGGTGGAGCCAGGGCCACATGAATGGGAGGTGAGAACCAGGCAGGAGCAGCCCCATGGCACTGGCAGGAGGTTTCTGTGGGCCCAGGACCCATGGGCTGCCCCAGCCTGGCTCTTGCCTGCTCACCACGAGTGTCCCAGCACTGCTGCTGTGAAGCCACCCCATGCTGCACCAGCTTGTCCATGTCAGGTTGTGTTTGCACCCTCTCAGCCCTGCCATCGGGGAGCTCTGGGGCTCTGCACGTGCCCCCTGGGAACGAGGGCTTTCTGTAGGATGTGCAGCCTCCCTGCAGCCCATGGGATGGCATCAAGGCCAGAGCAGCAGCTCTGTGCCTCCACCTGCCCCCACGTCCCTGCTCTGTGCCAGGCTTTTGGCCATTTCCTCTCAGTCCTCCCTGGACTGCCCATTTCCAGACCCTGTCCTGCATCCTGCACCTCTCAGGGTGTCCCGCTGCTCGCTTCCACCCGGTCCTAACGGACCCACCCAAGCCATGCTGCACAGCCTTCCACCACACGGCTCCCATCATGAGGTCTCTGAAACCCTTCTGCCACACATAGGAGCTCAATCATCCCCCTGCAAGAGCCAGCAGCTCCTCTGTGACCTATAGCTGTGCCAGGAGCATGGGCTGAGCTGGAGGAGGATGGTCTGAAAGGGATGCTGACCCAAACAAAGCCCCACTGTGCTGTGCTGTGCAGTTCTGTGGGGTGGCCATGGCCCTGTGGACATGCTGGGCTGACAGTGCATTGGCCGCACCTTGCAGAGGTGTGAAGGGAAACCTCTGGCACATCAGCACCTGGTAAAAGGTCACCAGAATTTGCCAGAGCTGGTTCCCAGCACTGGCAAACTGTTCCTAGCTGGCTCAGATCCGTCCTCCTCACCATCTGCAGCCTGGGGTTAATGAGTACCTCCAGGGTACACAACTGGAGGGTCATTAAACAGCAGTCGAACAAGCCGGGGCTGCCAGCAGCACTTGAACAAAGGGGGCTGATTCACTGTTTGCCCTGTAACAATATTTGCTGTGGCCGGGAGTGAGGGAATGTTTGTGTGGGGCAGGATGGCACGGCGACATGGGGACTGGCAGGGGAGGGTGGCTGTGCTGGGGAGAGGACCACACATGCCACCTCAGTCCTGCTGGCTGCCTGGGCAGGGCCTGGCATGGCCACGTGTGCCCTTGGATCAGCAGGGTGTCCCTGTGCCCCTTGGGGTGACCATCCAGCCTGAGGAGCCAAGACCACCAAGCCACGTGGGGCTGGACTCAATCCTCAACCTCCCCTAGCCCAGCAGCCTGCTCCAGCATCCTTGCCAGCACGTCATCCTCATCATGTCAGTCTGTTTCCCAGAAAGGCAGGGAGCTGGGGACAGGGAGAACAGGGATGAGGGTACCTGGCTGGAGGTGGGGAAAGCCCTCTTCCAGGAGACATCTACCCCCAGACCCTGGTGAGAGACTGCTTGTGGCTCAGGAGTAGCTGGGAGGGATGCTGGGGGATGACCCGTGTCCCCAGTGATCCTCACTTGTCTCCTTTGCTGTCCCCAGAAAGCCAATGGAGGAGAGTCATTTGCTGATTAGCTCGCTACCTAATTAGCCCCGACTGAAGATGTGACACATGTACAATCAATATGCTTGTGCTCACCCATATGTGTATGCAAACACATGTGTCAGTGTGCACACTCAGCAGCCCCAAGCCCAGGACACCCACAGGGGAACATGCTGCATCCCTTGGGAGATGCTAAGACAAGAGAGGTGTTCAGCAAAGACGCTGCTTCATGCCAGGGCCTGCCATGCAGCCGGTTTCCCTAATGCAGCGGTGATGGGCTGGGACACGCAGGCTATACTCTCCCCATAAGCCTTCCAGCTGCTCTGGCTCCCAGCCCTCTCAGCACTGCTTGGCACAGCCTTTTCCCACAGCTGTGCACATACTGCACCTTGCTGGAGCATCTTTCTGCACCCCACCAGGATCACCCTCCCACCCACATGCAGGGACGGGAGCTGCTGGGCTGTTGGTGGCTGGTAGCCGTTGGGATCAGGAAGAACCCTGCAGCTCACAGGGACGTGGCGGGTGTGGATCTGCATCTGCAGGGTGGGTAAGCAGCATCGACCCTGACTTCCTTCCCCGCATCCCACCAATGTGTCTGGGGGGCAAAGGGGTGCTGGGCAGGTACGGCAGCACCGCAGGTGCCCTGTCCCGGTGAGGAGTGTTGCCTGCCCTGCCTGCGCAGGCTCATGGCGCAGCAGCCCACCTGCGCACCACTCCCTGCCCCTCCAGGCCCTGCAGTCTCCTGGGCTGAGGGCGGAGGGGGGCAGATTCCTTTCCAGGTGGAGGATTTCTCTCCTTGGGAGCAGTGAATTATCCCCAGCCCGTCACACGCGATCTGTCTGCTTCTCCACCCGCCTGCTCGCCAGGCTGCAGGCACAGCGCATGCCCGGTGTGCTGGGTACGCCAGGCTCCCACTGCAGGGTCCTGTCCACATACACCATGTCCATTCTGGGCTCCCCTTATGAGATGCAGGACCCCAGCAGGGATGAAGCTTGTCTGATGCTGGCTGTGTGAGCCTGGCTGAAGTGGGGACCCACACCTCCACCCCCAAAGGCCTGGGAGCATTCACAGCACCCACAGCAGTGTGGGAGCCTGTCCCACTCCTCTCCCTGCACTGCCCTGGCTGCTCCCAGGTACAGCATCCAGCTTAGCCCATGCAGAGCCAGACCCTGGCCCTGTGTCCCAGCAGCCATGGGCTTAAATACGTGTCTCCAACAGTGCTGGCTGATGTGTGCCCGCATGCTGGCCCCTGCATGGGTGAGCAGCGTGGGGGGCAATCGGCCCCATGTGTCTCTGCACTCTGTGCTGCTCTGGCCCAGGACTGATGCAGGCTGGAGGCTGGTGTCCAGGCATCCATCCCACCTTGGGTACACCCTGGCCACCAGAAATGTGGTGTCCCAAGACAGGACCTGATGGCTGGATGGATTTCCCTGCCAGGACCAGGATCCCCAGGCCTGGGTGTGACAGTGGTGGAATACAGCCCCCAGCCAACATGCTAGGGCTGGGCAGCCAGGCTGGAGCTGGGACTCCTGGGTCCCTGGCCAGGCTCAGGTAGGCATCTCTTACCGTGACACGGCCTGCGGGGGGGTGGGAAAGGCTGGGACTTGCTGAGTTCAGCCCTTTGGTACCCAAGCTTTGCCTGGGGCATCTTCATTCACCTGCCTCTGTCGGGGGCAGGAGCCGAGGGGACAAAAGTCTGTCATTACCTGGTCCAGGGAAGCCTCCCTGTGCCCAGAGCCAGCCCCCTGCCCCGCTAATCCCAATCCCCTCATTAGTCAGCCCCTCATTCAGCCCTGACGAAGGAGAACAGCAGGGGATCCAATTAGAGCCCAAATAACAGGCTGGGGCAGGGATCCTGCTCTACCTGTCCTGGCCCCAGGCGAGCATCACTCATGGGGCAAGGGCTCATGGGGCAAGGGCTCCGGCAGGACAATGTGGGAAACAACAGAGGCATGGTGGGCTTGTTGGGGCCCTTGTGTCCAGCACCCTGACTCTAGATACTGCTGTGATCCACTGGCACTGGAGCCAGGGCAGGGGTGGCAGATGCTGCCCACATGCTGCTGCAGGGGATCAGCCCATGCTGTGCACATGTGTGTGTATGTGTGCCAGGCATGTACAGCCCCGTGCACATGTGTGTGCATGTGTGCCAGGCTCTGCCACCCTCTTATGCCCAGGATTAAGTTCATACAGTGGTGTAAATTGCTGCTGTCCCATCTGGGGCAATGTGCTTGCTGCCTTACACCACATTAGGTCCTAGACCTGCCTTGCAATTGCCACTGTGTGTGGGGGGAAGAGCTGCCCCCCAAATACCCACTCAGGGTGCAGCCTGGCCCTTGCACAGCTCCATCCTTGCACCCTCACCATGCTGTTCTGCAGGGACCACAGGGACCTTTACTTCTCCCCAACATGGCTGTCCCCTAACTCACTCCCTGGGACACATGTGGGGCTGGATGGGACTACACAAGCTCTGCCAGGGTATCCAGACTCATCAGCGGCCCCGAAGTCTGGGTCCCTATGGCTGGTGCATCCCCACCCTCTGGGTGCTGGCAGTGAGAGGGTGCAGGACAAGCTGCAGGAGTCTGGGCAGGGAAGGGTTATGGCTGCAGCAGAACAAGGTTCCCAGCACCTTTCCAGCAGGAGCTAGTGGGGTCATTAAGCAGATGTCAACGGCAGTGATGGGAGGGACATTATTAGGGATGGAGAGCCGAGCTCATAGACCCAGCTTCCAGGCACCTCGGAGCTCTATCCCTCTTCTGCAGCAGGATCTGGCCTCGCTTGCTCAGGGAGAAGACCCTGACCCAGCAGTAGGGTTGTCCACCCCACCTCCTCAAACTCCTGGGCTGCCCCAGCAGTTCCCTCTTCACTTACCTCCTGCCCTGGTGCGCAGCACCCTGTGCAGCAGCTGCTGGGGCACCACACATGAGGGGCTCCTGGAAAGGATTAGGATGAAGGGAGCCCTTCCATCTCTCTGGTGGGGATGCAGTCCCTGGGTCTGGCAAGGGTACCAGGGGGTCTTCTAGCCCTGGGTTCCCTCTGGCTCCCTGCCAGCGGATTGCCCCTCCAGGACCCTGCTGCCCCTGCACTCCCCAGGCAGCCCCTGCTCCGGGCAGGGAGAGATGTGGGTAATTAAAGACCCCAGCAGCAATGCTAATCACTGGTTGTGGGAATAAATGAAGCAGGTTGTGGTGCCCAGGGGCCTGCACCTCCCCTGCCCCAGCCAAAAGCCTGTGTCCATGGGCACGGCGGCACAGCCTAGCATGGCCTGGAGGGGGTTGTCCTCAGGACAGTCCTCTGGCTGCTGGGAACACTGAAATAGGTCTGGTGTTGCCACAGTACCAGAGCCCCATGCTCCAGCTCTCCACAAAGGATGCTCTGGGAGAGTGTGAGGCTGGGCAGGGCTGCTGGCTCGGTGCCCACGGCTTCTGTGGGGCTTAACCCAGCGTGTCTCTTCCACCACACTCTCTGCCTCTTTCCCATGCGCAGGAGATGTGGGACAGCAGGCACATGAGCTGTCCCGCTGCTGGGGTAGAGGCAGTGGCACAGCCTGAGTTGCCCCAGGCAGGCTGTGGGGACAGTGAGGCATGGCAGGGCTCAGCACGGCAAGCGGCTCTCACGCTCCTGCCTGCAGCCATGGCTACACCCTCTGCTCAAAACCGCGTCCTCACCCCTGACACGGAGCTGTGGGTGGCACTAGGCAGGGAAGGGGTTTTCCATAGGCAAGGTGAGTTTGGCCAAAGGTCTGGCTTCTCCCCAAGGCTGAGCATCCCCATGTGGCTGGTACCATCCTGTGCAGTGGGAGGGAGAGCATGGCTCACCAGAGCCATCCCAGCCTGGCTCTGCCTGCCCAGCTCCTAGCCCACGACAGCCCCTTCCCTTCTGCCCAGTGCTGGTAGACACCTCTCCCCAGGCTCTGGCACCAGGAGATGCCTGCCCCACCAGCACCGATCCTCACAGCATGTCCTCCAGCCACAGCGGCAAAAGAATGGCGCTGGCACTGCCCGCCTGGGCCTGACTCACCCAGCCAGTCCAGCCACCCCAACCGCCCAGCAGAGAGGCAGCAGGTCTGTCCCCACACCTCCCAGCCCCAGTATGACTCAGTGCCCGCCTGCGGCCAGCGCTTGCAGCCCTGCTCCCTCACTGGCCACCCAGCATCAGCCAGGCAGGGCGGCCGCAGCACCGCGGGGAGCTGGCCAGCACTGGGGTGGGATGCCAGAGCCAGGGCATGGAGCTGGGGAGGCAGGGCAGTGGCCAGGGCGATGCGTTGCCCCAGCTTGGTGCTCCAGGAACTTGTCCATCCGGATGGGGAAGAGGCAGGTGCCAAGCAGCCATCCGGGAAATCGTGGCAAGACCCGACATGACTGGCCTGACAGGCTGGGAAACAGCCGGAAAGAGACAGCCTGGCCCCTGTGTCACGGCTTGGAGACACTGCTCTGGGGAGAGGCACCAGGAAGAGCTCAGGGCTGCTCCCCAGCCACCTGCTCGCACGAGAGCTCACCAGCCCACTGCCGAGTGAGCCAGCAGTACCACTGTGCACCGGGAGCTCCTACTGGGGACGCTTGCATGTGTATGCATGTGGCACAGGTGGACAGACACATGCCTTGACATTGCATGAACCTTGCAGTGCACACTCCTGCATACACACACACTCCCCCTGTGTGCACAACCCCTGCACACCCTTCTACATGTCCCCCCAAGGTGCTGTGCACATGGCCTGCACACGTCTCTCAGGCACAAGCCTCCCCACACATGCACCCTCCTAACACACTGTGCATACATCAGCATCCCCCATACACACACGCACCCTGCAAATGCCCCCATCTGAATGCATGTGCACTGCGCACCCCTCACATGCATGCACACCCTGCACATGTCCATAGATACATTACACACATACATATGTCACATACACACCATGCACAGCCACCACATACATACCTCACCCAGACCCCACACCATGTATCCCCCACTCCCACACCCATGTGCACACCCCTCACACATGCAAACCCACCATGTGCCCATTCACCCAGCTCCCTGCTCCTCACTCCTCCTCCTGCCTCATGGCTCAGTTCGGTCTCATGTGTGCCTGCGTGCCACGTGGGGACGCAGACACATGTCACACCCCCACAGACACCCCCAGACCACACACACACACATACCACCACATGACCCCACACACATGATCCCACATGCATACTGATGCCCCCCCCCAGCTGCTCCTCCTGGGGTCATCCCAGTGCAAGGCTGGCAAGGTGCTGTGGCATGCTGGTCGCCTGGACTCGTCTTCCACCCATGTGGCCTCCACCCACATGGCCATACTGCCCTGGGCTTGGCCATGGCTCAGCAAAGCCACTGCACATGCTGGCACCAGCGTGAGCCCACAGCCCTGCGGGAGGGCACCACGGTGGTTGTCGCTGCTGTGCTGGAGGGCTCACGCCTTGCCCCGGCGCTGGGCCAGGTCTCGGCCATTGCTGGGACAGCTTTGCCAGGCTCCACAGTGGATTTGAGGAGCACTGTGCCGGGATGGATGGGCAGGTGTTGGGAGAGGCTCATGTGCTCCTTGCCCACAGCAAGCCATCCCAAGGGACAGCCTGAAGGGGTGCTGGGGGAAACTCTGTGCACCCCTCTCTCTGCATGCCATCCCCACAGCCTCCCCAGCACCCAGTGCCGCTAGCCAAGTGCTTCTCGTGTGCCTGAGGCCTCGGCAATGGCTGCTTTTGTAAATGCCAGGCCAGCCCCAGTGCTGGGGGGTGGCACTCCTGGCTTGCCTAGCTGGGGACCTGGGCTAGCATAGGTGGCCCCAAGCAGGGGCTGGGGCTGGGGCAGGCTGGCTGCTGGCAGGGGGAGGTTGCTGGCAGCACCACTACAGTCTTCGAAAGAGTCAAGCACCATGGTGATCTGGGGCAGGAGGCAGCAGGAGGTTAGCGAAGGCCACCTGCAGTGCCCGGAGCTGGGGAGCTGGAGAGCGGTGGCGGAGGATGCAAACCCCTTCCCTGGGATGCTTGGGGCAAAGGGTGCAAGGGTGGGTGATCCCCAGCACCCTGCAAGGTGCAGGACTTTCAGCACCGAAGCTTCCCCAGGGCAGGACAGGAGCATTTGCCCCACGCTGCTGGGGCCCAGGGTGGGAAACCCAGCCGGGGGGCAGGGGAGGGCACCCTGGAGCACCCGCACAGGGACAGGTGCCCATCGCCTTGCATGGAGCCGTGGACGGCCGCTGGAGCCAGCGCAGGCTGCCAGCGCGGCTGGGCGCTGGTAAAGGTTTTGGCAGCAGAGGTGCTGGTGACTCAGAGCTGGGAGGAATGTGGAAAATGCAGCCCGGCCGCCATGCCACGTGAGATGCAGGCAGGGCCAGGCCTGCCAGCGCGGCCAGGCTCCAGCGCCGCGTGCACCATGCCGTGCTCAGCGACGCTCAGCCGGGGCAGCGAGGGTGCCCTGCTGACGAGGCACCACTGAGGCCCTAATTAGGTGCGTGGGTTGCTGGGACGGGTTCAGCTCGCCCTCCTCCGCGGCATTGAGCAACTGTGCGTTAGGCTGGCATGGCGCAGCTGCCTGGCTGGCAGTGGCAGCCGTCCGGGATGCTTTTGGGAGCCCAGGAGCCATGGGAGCCCAGCCCCTGCTTGTTGCAGCCCTGCACTGGGTGACAGTGGTGGGTGGCAGCTCCAGTGGTGATTGCCAGTGGCTGGGCAGGGTTAATCAAAACCACCTGGGCTTGCAGAGTGGCTGGGCGTGGAAAGTGGGGACCCCAGGTCTAGGCTTGTGTCCCCCACCATGATGTGCCACTGCCCTGGTGCCCATGGATGCTCTCCATGACCCCACCACCCTGTAGGCTCTCCAGCCCAGCCCCAGCCCTCCCCAGGTGTGTTTCTCCCCAAAAGACCTCATGCTGCTGGAAGAAGCTGCCCAGGGACACCTTAGTCCTCCCAGGGTGTCATTTGAAGGTGGCACAAGCTGCTGCTTTGCTCCCAGGTGCCTCCAACAGCCCAGGACAGGCAGAGGATGGCCCTGGAGACCAGCTGTTGCTGGCAAGACCTGGAGCAACGGCATTTGCAGGTGATGTTGCCTTCAACTGGGGATGGAGAGGACCCCACAGGAGCAGATGGCAGCAGCTCCCTGATTAACAGCACTCTCCACCCAGGGCAGAGCATGCAAGTCCCTCTGGGCAGGGCCAGCATGTGTCCAAAGGGAAGCAGCTAAGGGATTTAATGCCGCAGGGAGAGGGAAAGGCTACAGAGAGGTGGGTCCCAGCCAGCAGCTTTCCTGGAACATCCTGGGAGTGTAGGCAGGACTCGGTCTGGCAGCAGGGGTAGTAGGAACGGGGCCGGCTGCAATCCAATTAACCACAGTGCTCAGTAACCCGGTCAAAAGACAGCTGAGTGAGGCCAAATCCAGGCTGCAAAGTGCAAAGGGGTTGTTGGCATCTCTTCCCCCCAAGACTGTGCTGATAACCCCTTTGTGGACCAGGGACAGGTCCTTGGGGTCCAGGTGGAATGAAAATAGTGCCCAGAGGTTTGATTTGCAGGGAGAACAGCCATGTGACACTTGCCTAGTTGTCCCCATCCTACCAAGGGACAACTTGGAGAGGCAAAGACCCAGGGGCAGAGGGGTTCAGGAACCAGAAAGCACTCCTAGTGTGGTGGTCTCAGGGGCAGGGAGGTGTTTACGGGCAGGACTGGTTCGGATGCCTGGAAAACGGAGTGAGAACCAAGACATGAAGCTGTAGCTGGGGTAGGGACATGTGGGGGCAGAGGACACCCTCAGACCATGGACAGTGAATGGTGGGAGGGCAGGAAGCTGTGGGGTCAAAGTGAGTCAGGTGCGAGTCACGGCCAAACAAAAGGTGAGATGCTTGGATGGATAAGAATTGCAGCTGACTCAGAGTTTCCACCTCTTCCCGAGGGCAGTAACAGGGGACAGCAAGGGACCAGCTAGGACCCCCTTGCTGTAGAATCAGTGCTGGAAGGAAGTGGTAATTGCACCTTGATGCCTTTGGGACCCTGGAGCCCAGACATGGAGTGGAGAGAGCAGCACCCACTGCTGCCCAGGACCCCCATCCAGCACCAGTGTCCTGTGGCATAGAGGGTCCTGGGGTATCCCAGCAGGAGGCTAGCAGCCAGCATGGGAACCTGGGCTGAGAGCCGATACCTTCCTGGAGTGCTCAGGCAGAGGCTGTTTGAATTAAATAGGAGAGATTTCCCCCTTATTAGCAGGCTATTAATCACATTCAGTTTTTTTAAATTGAGCCGTTGCACAACACATTGAGTAACAACCTAATAACAGGCTGTAAATCTCAGTTTGCTCTCCGGGAGATTACAGATGTTAATAATAGATAATGACCCACAACTTAGGAGCTGCTCCTCTCCCCTACCCCTTTGATCCCTCTGCTCTGCCCCTCACTGTATCCAGCCCCCAGGATGGAGCAGGGCTACAGGGAGCCCCTGAGAAATGCAAACCACGAGGTAACCCCCCCAGCACCACCACCCAGCAGAGCTGGGGTCCAGCTGCTCAGCCTGCAGAAACCAGCCTGCACTAACCCCAGCTTCTCCTGCAGCTCTGTACCATCACCCATCCTGTCACCAGCACCCTTTCAGAGAGCTGGTTTTGGAGTCCTTGGCTCCATGTGCTGGTTCACATGACCCATCTTTAACCATGGATGCACAGGGATAAAGCAAAGGTATCATGGCAGCATTCGTGGCTGCACTCCTGCACTCCCAGGAACTCGGGCACCTGCAGAACTTGTGCAGGATGGCTGAGACAGGGAGGGCTTGGCCCCGGCTCTGCCAGCCCCAAGCCTGCATGCTGCCAGACCCTGGGCACAAATCCCTCCATCCCATGTCCTCCCTGCTGCAATCAGTGTGGGGATCTGGGCCACATGCAGGCTCAGAGGCTGCTCTTGGCTTGCTGTCACTCTGGACGTGGCAAGACCAAAGCACATTGCAGGCTGCAAGAGACTGTTGCACTGAGACAGGCACCCGCCTGCTGCAGCAGCAGCTGTGTACGGGAGCTAACCCCTGCAAAACCTTCTGGGGAGGTTTCCAAAGCCAGTCTCCTCCCCATCTCCTGTCTGCTGCCCCGTCCCTACCTTCCCATCCTCGATCCAGAGCGCCCTTCCCAAAATGGGAGCTGACCACCTGTATGCACCCCGATGTGACTTTGCATCCCCCCCTGGATGTGTGCACATGCTGTCTGCATCCTTCCCCCGGGATGCGCACACCCCTCACACCCCTGCGAGCCCTGGGGTGGCCAGGCAAGGTGTTGGTTGCACAGGGCTCTGCTCAGCCTCAGGTGCTGCTCTCAGGACAGGGACAGTCCCAAAGGACTCCCTCACCCCCTGCCCCGTGCA
This sequence comes from Falco punctatus, assembly GCF_963210335.1. NCBI lineage: Eukaryota > Metazoa > Chordata > Aves > Falconiformes > Falconidae > Falco > Falco punctatus. Next base: position 12,288,070 of record NC_137591.1, on the reverse strand, counting down.
CTGGCTGGGAGCAGGAGGATGGAGGGACACTGCAGGAGGGGTTGGGTGCATATTGACCCCAGAGGTGGGGACAAGAGGGGAAAAAGGAGTGGAGGATGACTGTCTCCTCATTCTGTCCTGGGTCTGGTACCACCAAGCCAGGACACAGGAGCAGGGTGGCAATGGTGCAGCATTTACCACGGGGTGCAGGGTCCCTCCACCCCCAGGCCCAGGGAATGTCCCTTATGGGTCACAGCCTTTGCTGCCAGCATCCTCCCAGTGCCTCACAGGATCTGGGCCCATAGCTGCTGCCCTATGGAGGGTGCAGGGGACAGGGGGACCTGCAGGGCTGCAGGAGTCGTCACCTAGCTGGCAGGGCCAGCAAGAGTGGTGAGTGTGAGTCACCACCACCTTTCCCAGCTGGGGTGGGACTGCCACAGCCACTGAGCGTCCCGCCACACTCACCAGTTGCACAGGGCAGCACCAAGCAGCCAGCAGGCATACCAAAACCAGCTCCCCTGCCCCAAGGGCTCCTTCCCCAGCTTGCAGGGAATCCTCATCTCCAGCAGGCCAGATCAGGCATGGGGCAGGCCGCAGTGGGACCCCATCCTTTGTGCAGGAACCTGATGTACCCCACCCTGCTCCTTGCAAAAGGGTGCAGACGGTGGTGGGGTGCTGGGTCCCCCCAAGGCTGGTCAGACCCCTGGTGCATGCACTTCTGCCACACTGCGCATACCCAGGCACTGTGTACACATCAGCACCATATGGCAAGAGTGACTGGCACTGGCGCTGGTGCCACCAGTGGATTCTGGAGAAGGATGGGGAAGCAGCTGTGTTTGCTGTGAGAGGCAACTGCTGTCTGGGAGCTGCCGGCCAGCGCCCCAGACGGTGTGGAGCCAGTGCAGCCAGCATCCCTGTGCCACTGTGTAGGTGTCCTTACACCCCTTCAACAGACCTGGGACACTGCTGTAGATGGATGCTAGGAGAGCTGTAGCCAGGAGCTCATCCAGGCAGGGCTTAGTCTCCAGCACCTACCTACAGCAAGGATTATGCAGTAACCTAAGGGGGGTCTAGGGTCTTCCTGAGCAGGAGGCATAGCGTCACCAGCCTGTGGCGTGGGAGCACCCAGCGCATCCCTCTGGATTCGGAAATGGCTCAGGTCTGTCCTGCCTGCAGGTGCAGCATGATGCCACCTTGGGCCGTGGGGCAGTGTCCTTTCCACACCCAGGGAAGGTGCTCTGTGGGGGGCAGAGAGGATGATCAAGGAGGCAAGCACTTTCCCAAGAGGAGGAAATGCTGGTCACGGGTTGATCTACAAGCATGCCTCGGGGGATGCGGCAGCCGCAGCCATGCTGCCGCGGGGTGCTGGCCATCCTACCCAGCCTCCAGCACCTCGCACCCCATTAGGCAGATGCCGAGCAGCGCTCGCCCAGCCGGTATGCGGCACTGGGGCTGCCGGCCCTTTCCCTAGGGACACCTCAAGGACCTCACCGCGAAATGAGGATGCTGCCACTCCCTGGTGCAGGGAATGTGGGCCAGGGCTGCCCCAGCCAGTTTCCTTTCGGATGCTGTTAGTAACCCTGCACGTGAGTCACTGTTTGTGGGTGCTCCTGCCTGCGCTGGCCCCACGCTCCCCTCGGGCGGGCGGCCGGGGCTGCAGCCCCCTCCCCAGGCTCCCCACGGCCACGTTCCCCCACGCCCTGCGTGGGGACTAGAGCTCCTCCACGCAGCCCTGCGAGGAAGGAAACCTCAGCAGCGGGGCGCTGCAGGGGGTTGCAGGCGGTGTCCCCAACCCAGCACCGGGGCAGGGCTGGCGGCCCTTTTCCATCCCTGCTCCAGGGGCTTCCCCGCCGCCAGGGGCTCCCAGGAGAGACGTGACAAGCGCCCCGGCAGTGATGAAAGGTGGTGGAGGGACGGTTTGGGGCCGGGAGGCTGCTATAAGTGAGCCCGGGACCTTTGATATGCAGCAGCCTCCGGGCCGCTGATTGCATTAGCGGGTTTAGTGCCCGAGCCCGCACCCGGCCCCCACTATCAGGAGCAGACAAGCTGCTAAAGGCCCCAGCTCCCATTTTAGATGCAAATCACCCTGCAATTGTGGACTCGGAGGGGAGAAGAATCCCAAAATCACCGTCGGGTGGAAACAGACCTGGCTGAAGACAAAGAGGTTCCCAGGTGGCTTGAGTGACCCTGTAATTGTCCCATTGATGCCTCAGGTGCGGGGCATCGCAGCCTCAATGCCTTCCAGGAACAGCCCCTTTACGGGAAGTGCAGATTCCTGAAGGAATGTCCCACCATCCCCACTGTTGGCCCGGGCTGCCTGCATGTCCCCTTGCCTGCCACTCAAGTCCCCAGGGCTGGTGGCTCCTGCCCCAGGGCCTGGAGCTCAACTCTGGTCTTGGCTTTGAAGTGCATCAGATTGGGCTAATGGGGAGGTGAATCCAGCAAACCTGCACCCAGAGGGGCTGGAGGAGGTCATCCCCCACTCAGGGCCAGGGGTGGTCCTGGAAAGGTGGCCAGGCACGGCTGGAGCTGCCCTGGTGTCCCCTGAGCCCTGGCAGATCCCAAGCCATTGTGCCTGCTGGGGTCCTGTTTGCACCAGGTAAACTGGAGCAGACTCACTGGGTCAAATCTGTATTTGAGTCACTTTAGGAGCATCCCAGCTCCCTAAATCCACCCAGGCACTCAGGGTGAGGCTGGGCCACAGGCCCACTGGGATGCTGTGTGGTCCCTTGCCCACCGCTGCAAGTGTAGCCCAAAAACCAGCCCCACAGAGCTCCCCAGCTCCATGGAGAGCTCCACAGGCCCACAGAGCTTCACTGCAGCCCCACAGAAACTTCCCCTGCCCCCCCAGCAGCCCCAGATCCAGGGCAGAAGGATAGATGTGGGGCCATGCATGGGGGACAGCGGTGGGGCCAGGGTGGTCTTACAGCTCTAACCCCCCAGAGATACCCTCTCCAACACCCCTGACTTTCCCTGCCCCATGGTGTGGGCTCAGCCATGCCCTGGAAACCCCCTCCTCACCCTCACATGTGCCATGAGTTCAGTCTGGCCTCATTCATTCCACATCCCTGGGAGAGGAAATGGCTTTAGGGCCATTGGCCCTGGGAAAGGTCCCCTGGGCCCCCTGCATCCCACAGTGGGTGGTGTGCCAGGGGAGGAAGGAGGGACTGAACTGGCATGCCCACCATGCAATGCAGGGGACCTCGGGGTCCTGCACAGTGCTTTAGAGCCACCATCACTTTCCAAAACAAGGAGACAGGCAGGCAGGTGCGCAGGGCATAGTGTCTCTGCAAAACCGCACGCCTCTGCTTTGATGTAGGTGGAAAATTCCCTGTCTGGCCGGGAATCTGGGGGGCTGGGGACTCCAACACCGGCTACCTCAGTGAGGAATTAAAAGCGTGTTTTGTTGGAAAGATTTTTCCTCTCCTGACTGGGGAGGTGACATCCGAACCTTATTTTCCTTTCCACGCTGGGACACATGCCAGCGGGGCCAAGTGGTCCCTGGGGAGCCATGGGATGCTGTGGCTGCAGTGAACCCCTCACCGGTGCACGTGGGAGGTAGCGGTGGAGCAGGACTGAGGCACAGCGGGACGATGGAGCTGGGGAAAATGAAGGCCGCTAGAGGTTGGGTTTGGGCTTGGGGCTGTTTGCCTGTAGCCTGAACACGCGCCGAGGTCGGGCAGGGAGCCGGCTCGGCTGTGGATTTTAAAATAGCACCTTGTTTGCCAAGGACCCTCCTACTCTGCCACGGGCTGGGTGGATCCTGGCCCTGCTGTGCACCTTGTGCTGCTGGCGAAGCGCTGCATGCCTGGCCGGCTCCGCTCCAGCGCCGCAGCCACTGCGGGGCCGGGAGGCAGGGAGGGGTGTGCGGGCTGCTCCTGCCGCACACCCGGCTGTGGCTGTGCACCAGCTCAGCTCAGGGACAAGCACCCCGCAGCTGCCCCCAGGCAGGGGACGCTTATTCTCAGGCATCCTCTGGGCAGGCTACTTGGGCTCCAGCCCCAGCAGCATGGTGCTCTGGAGCAGGTGGAGAGGAGCATTGCCATCTCCTGGCATTGCCCCTAGCAGCTGGGGGTACCGCGGACCCTTCACCCCGGGGTGGTGATCTCTGCTTTGGGACCATGCTCATGGGGTGGCATTACCCCTTTTGCTTGCTTCCTGCAGGGCACCAGTTTAGGGCAGGAGTAAACTGGGGCTGCCACACTGGGACCACCCAGGGAGCAAGGAGGAAAGCAGTGTGTGCGTGCTGCGGCTGGGAATATTCAGCCTTCCTCCTCCCCTAGGGCACTGTCCCACCGTCCCACACCTTGCAAATGGCAACTGGGTCCCCTTGGGAACAAAACCTTGCAAGAACCTCCCCTTCGAGGAACCTGCCACCCTGCCAGCCCTGCAGAAAGCTCAAGGATCGAAGGCTGGGATAAGGATCTTCCTCCATCTTTTCAGATGCCAGTGCTGCCCTGGGGAACACTGGCAGCCAAGCACAGGCTCTGCTGGAGCTTGGTGCTGTGGCTCAGGCTTGACCAGCTTGACACCACCAGTGCTGCACACGTGTGGGCACATTCACCTGCAGATGAGCTTGCAAGCTTCTTGGGGATTATGCTCATGCCACAAAGCTTCAAAGCTTGATGGAGTTCTGAGGCAACCCCTTTTCCATCCCCAGAACTGGCTGCAGCCCCAGAAAGGGAGGGCAGGATTTGGGCTCTGGGTCTGCAGCAATCTTTCTTCATCCCTCCCCTGCCTGCCTGGATTTGTCTCTATCCATCTTTGGACCAAGAGCACCCAGAGGTCCCCACCATCCCTGCTGTCCCCACCGTCCCCGCTGCATACCGGCACTGCCAGGGTAGGTGAAGCAGCCAGTTTTCTCTGAGTGACTCATGCTGAAATACATGACGTTCACCATATTTCAGGGCTTTCAACTTGGATGAGAAAAACATCAGGGCGTAAGAAAGTTTCTTTGCGAGCTGCTCTTAAAACACCGGAGGGACTTCTCCAGCTTGTTCACGCTCTACTTTTTTTTTTTGGAGAAAAGTAGCACTTTTAATAAAAAATCCTTTTGATTGTTTATAACATAGAAAACAGACAATTAAGCAGAGTGTTTTGTCTTCATTTATAAAAAAAAAAAAACACCTGAAGACCATGTGGGTCTACTCCAAACAATTCCTAGCTGCACACAGTGAGCAGCTCGTGTGTGTCCCTGCAGGGACATGCTGCCTCTGCCACCTCCTCCCTCTGCACCGGCCTGCCTTCGTGTAGGTGGCCAGGGAGCCACGTGGCCGCTGTGCCCGCTTGCCGCCTGCCTGCAGGGCTGTGCCGTGGCCATAGCCGGCAACACTGCCCATCCCAGCACGGCTCTCCCGGCAGCTCGGCGTGGTTTTGCTGCTGCGTTTTCTCGCAGGGTTATCTGCTCCGGAGCTGGTGTTGGTTTTGGCACGCAGCGCCGGGACCACACCTACTATTTAAATACCACAGCCAAGGGCTCCGAGGGGGGAAAAAAAAGGGAAAGAAAGAAAACGAATATGAAATATTTGTTGCGGTTTGGAGATACACACACACATGCACACACAACACAAACACACCAGCCCGGCTCCGGGTCATTGGCAGCCGAGGAAGGAAGGCTCCGGCTAAGATTGTCTTCAAAACCATGCTGGCGGCAGAGTCTGATGAAGGGAAACCCTTTGGGCCAAAATTAGCCCCCACCGCATGCCAAGCCAGAGCCTGCTCTGGCCCGGGCTGGGGAAGCCAGGGCAGCCCTGGTGCGTAGCTGGGGCCAGAGAGCCGTGCCAGCCCTTCCCACGGTGCTGCCCTCCCGCTGGGCTGCGAAAAGCTGGGAGAAAGGTGCCAGGGATGGAAATCCCCAGGGAGGCAGCCCTCGTGGGGGTGAGAGGGTTTTCCCTCCTCAGCGCCCTGGAATAGCAGGTTCTGTCCTAGAAATGCCCATCAATGTGGCAGCTCTCATGGTGGGACTGGGATGGCTGGGACCGGCGGTGGGCAGCACCGCTGCTTGGTGCTAACACGGGATAAATGAGCACTCGGCAGCCCAGGATGGGCTGGGGCTGGAAGTGAGGAGGACAAATGTCCCACAGGAGCAGGTGGCTCCAGTCCCGCCTCTGTGTTTTTGGGACTGGGGGGCATCTGGGACAGGCTTGGTGACATTGTGACCCTGCCCAGCCACTGGCACTGTGGTGGATGGGAAGCTGTGCCATTTACCCCCTGTCTCTGCTCATTTCACTCTGCTGGGGCAGGTCCCCCTGGCCGCTGCCCCCTTCCCTGATTTTGGTCCTGGCAAGGCAGCTGCTGGCATGAAGCCCCAGCATGGTGTCCCGAGGGGCACTGGGTGGCCATACTGTGCCATGCTGTGCCACACAGCGAGGCCTGCCGAGGCAGCTGGAGCAGGTGGATTACCGCCACCTTCCTTCCCCCAGGCTTCTTCCCGGAGAAGTTTTCCCGATGATCTCACTGGGTGCACATTTCTAAATCGTTTGGTTGATTGTTTCATCATCGGAGGTCAATTAAAGAGAAGGCGAGTTCCTGTCACCCCGTTCTGAACCCCTTCGCTGCCAGAGCCCCAGAACAAAGGGAGGAATTGGGCTTGGGCTCGGCCAGCTTGTATTCCCATTTGATTATTTCCAACAAGGGAGCGAATCTATTTTGGAGCCGGTATTCCCAGGGGATGAGCTCACCGGCGCAGCGCATGAGCAGAGCTGGGGGGGGGGGGAGCAAAATTCAGCCTTTTGTAATGTGTTGCAAACCTATTTACTACCAGGGAGGCTGGGTAATTAAATGCCACTTCCTGGAGCAGAATGAAGCAGCTTTATGTAACGCCGGTGCAAAGGGGTTTGTTCCCAACATGAGGCTGCCGCTGCTCCTGCTGGTTGCTGCCACGCGTGTCACAGGCGGGAGGATGCACTTTTGGCACTTTCGCGGGCTGCGTGCATGCAACTGCACTGTGGCATCCATGTGTGGCTGGCTGCAAGCCATGGCCAGTGTCCCGTGCCGTGTGGCCTCAGTGCAGCGCATGTCCTGGGGGCACAGGATGGTGGTGGGGCGGCTTTTCTGTGCAATGCTCTATGGTGTGTGATTTACACTGGTGAGGTGGTTGTGGGCAGATAGCTGCACGGGAGGAATAAAATCATATGTCCTGGAAAACAGTTTCCACAGAGAGTAGGATGGCTCTCCAGCTCCCTGCTTGTCCTGCTGTCCCCTGGGCTGTCCCGCACTACCTCACACCAGGGCTGTATCCCCATGGGTGCAGCCTGTTCACTCAGCCCCACGCCACAGCTCCCATCAGAAAGTTGTTCCCACACCGGGTTGGCAGTGCCCCCTGTACTGCGGCCACACCAGTGCCCAGCCTCTGGGGCCAGCCAGGCTTTCTCCGGGCTGGGAAATGGCATGGACCTGTGTGGAGCAGGGCTGGCTGGTGCTAGGCTCGATGCCTGCACTGTGCGTGGGGAAGGGAGGTTTTCCCACCTGCTGAGAGTCCGGGTTTGTTGGAGGCTGAATACCATACAGTATTGCTGAGGAGGAAGGATGGAGGCTGCTCAGAAAAGAGTGGCGGAGATTTTTACCTGTATTATTTGAAACTTTTGTAGTTGATTTGCTTGTACATGATGTATAGCTATTAATCCCCAATGCAGGAGAGAAGGGCTGTAACATGCACATCCCCTGTGCTGTGCAGCAGTACCACAATGTCCACTGCGAAACACCCTGTGCAACTTGCTGGCACTGCATGTTGGGGCTTTTTTTTTTAAAGATTAAACCACTTGGGGAAAATATCCCGCGTTCCTTCTGGCCTTCCCTGTTGCTCACAAGGAACCAGAAAACAGCAATTCCTCATTTTACCCCTGGAGCTGCTGGGGCAGCACAGGTCTTCTCCAGCCCTGTTGTAGGTGGCAATCAAAGCGAACAGCTCCCACAGCCACAGCCCAGACCCGGCTGCTGTGGCCAGGGCTGGGGAGGCTCACCAGGCCAGGGGGCAGGATGCGGCCCTGGGCTGGCACGTGAGCGCACGAGTTCACACATGAGGCTGCTGCTGCGAGGGCTGGCTGGACGCCTCGAGTGCATTGCGCTGCTGATGGAGGCTGTGGTGTGCATTATGGGTTGGGACATCGCTTGGCACCACGCCGAGTGCGATATCCCCTCCGAGCGGGGGGATACCCCATCCATCGCGGTACTGGACCCTGTGGCTCTGTGCGGAGCCTGGTGCTTTCAGCTTTCCTGTACCAGTGAAAGTTAAGCAGTGGAGGAAAAACGTTGCTGTATGTTATAGAGGAAGAGAGGTAAAAAGGGCAGGAAATTTGCACCATGTCCATTTCCCCTTGGCCCCCAGCCGCTGCTCATTCCGGATTCGGGATTTGCGTAGGCAGAGTTAAAAATAACAGGGGTATATAAAGAAGGACGGAGAGGGCTGCGCTGGCCCTGCAGCCGCCCGGGCATAGCCAGGCAGCAGGCAAAGATCAAAGCAGGATGCAGTCCAGGCGGTGCAGTGGGGCCGAGAGTGTGTGCGGGGTCTGGGGGTGCCAGTGCGTGGGGGGTCAGAGTGCCCAGTGCTGCCGGCTTGGCAGCCTCCCTGGGCTGGCAGCTGGGCAGCACCTGTGGGAGATGCAGCAATGTATGTTCCCATAGGCAAAGACATCACCCCTGAGCCTTGTCCCTTTGCAGCCCTGTCCCTCTGCGACGTTTAGTCCACTGTGACATTCATTGGGAAGGACCTGAGCCGGCTCCGCTGGCCAGAGAGCTGTGTGGGGAGCCTGGATGTGCCCCCCCTGCCAGAGCACCCCATTCCAGGCCTGAGGTGCCAGCTGGTGCTGCTGGGGCACTGCCTGCCTCCCCGAGCCCCTGGTAGCCCACGTCCTCGGCTGAGCATCCCAGTCCTCCCCAGGCCCAGGGCAGGCAGGGTGGACACAGCAGCTCGCTCCGCCAGTGCAAACGAATCTGCCCTCTGTGCCCTGATAACATTGTGTTTGTTGCAGAGCGGGAAGAGCCTGCCAGCACACGATAAGAGCAGATGACTTTACTCTGGACCCGCTCCGGATTGAATTATGCTTTAATTTCATTTTCAGTTCCTCTTTTCTTTTCAGAAGGGAAAGGGGGCTTGGGGGGGTGCAGGCAGGTCTAGGGGCTCCCGGACCCTTCTCCAGACAGGCCAGCCCTGTGCAGAGGGGAGGACAGAGAGTAAAACCCAGCCAAGTCCACTTTATGTTGTCAGGGATGCAATCCGAGTGTCACAGCAGCCCGGGGCGTCTTGCTGTGTGGGTCCCCATGGCACCTCCCCATGGGGTCCCCCGTGGAGCTTTTGGGGCTTGGGTTTTGCCTCCCACCAAAGCAGAAGCTCTCGGGGCTGTGACGCTGTGACTGGTGTTGGAAGGGCTCTGTGGTTCCCATTGGAGAGAGGGCACTGGAGATGCTCTCAAGGGGAGTCCCCTGGGTTCATTCCAGGCTCCCAGCTTCAGCTGATGGAGCACAGCAGGGGACGCAGCGCAGGTGTTTTTCAGTCCCCAGGTGTTTTGTGGGGTAGACTCCTCTGAGTCTCCTGGGGGTCCTGCCAGGTGGCCCGTGCATTTAAGCCATGTGGGGCATCGCCACCCCTGCCCACCCCACGCATGCTGCGTGCCATGGAGAGGGTGCCACAGCGCTGAGGCAGGGTTGGCAGAGCTGCCGATACTCTCGGCTTGATGGGGCCACCTCCAGCACACCAGGCTGGGCATGGCATGCTCCTCCGCTGCCAAATGTGCCAAGAGCAGGGATAACCATTAACCCTTTCCTCTTTAGCCATCACCTGGGCGGGCGGCCCTTCCCACCCTCTGTTTGCTCTCCTGCTGGGTTGCTGTTTGATCTCCTGGGATGCCAGCAACTTTACAGCCTGCTGTAGTGGCGTAGGAGATAATCCGTGTTTCCTAAATGGGCTTCTGTCAACAGCAGGCTGTGCACGCACTGGCTGCTCCTGCTTGCCTCCCTCTTAGCTCGGAGGAGGCTCCCAGGGCAGAGGGGCTGGCAGGGCTGCGGTGGGGAACCCCCGTGTCCACTCCGCCGCTCACAGCAAGCAAACCCCTCCAGTGCCGCCCTCCCCAGCTCCCTGCGCAGTCAGCACTGGCAGTGCTTGTGTTGGTGTGGTGCCTGTTGCGGTGCCGCTCCCCTCTGCGCTGGCCCTCCCACCATAGCATCAGTAATAAGAGTTTCCTGGGGAATATCCCACATTTGCAAGAAATATTGGCTATAAAAATGAACCCGATCTGCTGGTGACACCTCTTTTAAAAGAAGCCAGTGCTGCATGGGTGCAGATGCCAAAACTGCCTGGAAAAGGGGAAATCCAAGTGGAATTAGTGTTTGTCTCCTGTGGCATCTGCTCTCACTTATCTATAAAAGTTTGGGGCAGGAACTGCCTTGCTATTAATTATTATTTGGCCAAGAAACAAATAATGGGATTAACCAGTGATTTAAATAAGCTACTCTGGGGGCCAGGCTGAAAGGGATTTTGAGTGATGGCCACATGCTTTTTGCTACAAATGAGGTGACTTTTTTCAAGGAAAGACTTGCAGCCTCTGCGTTTTGGGCCACCGGGTGGCATTAATAAACCCACTCCCTCACCAGCAGCTGGGCACGCGGGGCCCAGGCAGCAACCCAGCATGTGCTCTGGAAACCAGGGCAGGGATTCTTGGTAAAAGGGGGAAGATTTGAATCGTTGTTGTTCCACTGGATTACTGAAATAATTTATTGCAATGCTCCACCCTTATAATTAAAGTGTGGTGATGAAAGCAACTGGTAGAGTAGCTTTGGATCCAGAAGCGGCGTGTGTGTGTGTACGCGAGCACCTCACCTTTGGTGTTTATATTTGTTTTTTTTTCAAATTGACTCTTTGCTTCTGAATAGTGCAGGCAGCAGCCCCCGTTCTTAGAAAGGTATCTGCACATGGAAAGCCCCAGAAAGCAGGGAGACAGGCTCCAGGAGATAAGAGCCATTGCTTCTTGACAAATGCAGGAGTAGCAGGGCCATTCCTGGTACTGGTTGGACAGGGGCCAAACAGAGAAGGTCTCACTGTGAGCCGGACAGGGCAGTAGAGAGCCCCTGGGGAGGTCTGCCCAGCACCCTGGGTCTCCATGCTATGTCCCAGCTCGCCAGCATGGACTGGGGCACCTGAGTGTCTTCTATGAGGTGGGACAGCTTGATCCCCTTGCAGCCCCCGCCGTGGGAAGTCCTGGGGCTGACAGCACCATCCCAAGGGGCTCCATGGGGTGCACAGGGTCGGACAGCCAGCCCGTACCCCCACGGCCAGACGGTGGGAGGCTGAGCCAGGGTGCTGATCGCCAGGCAGGCCAGGCAAACGTCTGGCAGGGGCTGTGGGGCAAGATGAGGCGCTGCAGGCAGGCTGCCAGCCCCCTGGCAGGGTATACCAGACGGTTATCTCGGCTCACACACGCACCCTGTGCATGGCCAGATGGGAGCCGGTATGCTCTGGGCTACTGATTGCCTCGCGGACCGCACCGAGGACGCAGCCTCACGGGCGCTGTTGCATGAAGCTCAGCCACACCACCTTTTCTCGTCGACGCGCTGGTCGCCCCCGACGGCGACCGCCGGGCTCGGCTCGCCGGCCGCACCCCCGCCGGCACATTCCCACCGCCCACTCGGGGCAGGGTGTGGGGGGACCCCCAGCTCTGCGATCGCCAGCCCCCCTCCCCGCCCGCTGCGCGGGGCAAGCCAGCAGAGTACCGCTGCTCCGCGGGCAGGAGGGACCCCGGGCTTCGCGACGGACCCCGCCACCGCGGGGACCCCACCGCGCGGGCAGGGGCCGGGGCCGCGGCGTCGGGCAGGGGCAGCCACCACCAGCCCGCCCGGGCAGCGCCACGAGAGGGGGCGTGGCCTATCCCACGGGAGCCAATAGGGCGCGGCGGCGGCGAATATCAAGGCCAGTCGGGCCAATAGGGGCGCAGCCATGCTGTTAACAGCTTAGGGGCGCGGGGCGGCGCAGAGCAGCGCTGCCGCCGCCGCGGGGAGCGGAGCGGTGCTGGGCTCCGCGCACCGCGCTCCCCCAGCCCGCCGCGGTTCCGCGGGCCGCCATGGCGGCGGCCGTGGACGAGAGCACCCTGCCTTCCATCTCTACTTTTGCTAACCTGCTGCCGCTAGAGGAGCGGCCCGCCGACATGCTCCACGTAAGGATTGGGCGGCGGTGTGGGGGGGATACGGGGCAGAACGTCCCGGGCTGGGGCTCGGCCCGGCTGGGGGGGGGGGGGCCGCTCCCGCCGTCGGAGGGCGCCCTGCCGGCGGTGCAGCCGCAGCGGTGCCGACCCGTCGGACGGGTTGGGGGGAGCTGCCGCCCCGGGCGGGAGGTGCGGGCCGTGGGGGCCGGGTGGCGGGCGCCGCCGTCGGCCCTGCCGGTCCTGACGCCCCTCTCCTCCGCAGAGGATGCTGCAGCAGGACGGCGCCGCCGCCGTCAAGCGGGAGGACGACGACTTGGGCAAGTTCGTGGACTTGGACTTCATCCTGGCGCACACCAGCAGCGGCGGGCAGGGGCCGCCTGGCCCCAACTACCCCTTGCCCGAGACCCCCGAGAGCTGCGGTACCACCTACGACAGCGACGGCTCCTACCCGACATCGGGCAAGTTCCCGGCTTCTTACCCCGAGGGCCAGGGCCACAGCTACGTGGCCGAGCTGCTCACCCCGGACCTGCCCGGCCACTGCGACCTGCAACGGAGGGAGTACACGGAGCTGCGGGTGCCCGGCGGCCCCCCCCAACACCCCCCCCATCACCACCCGCCCCTGCACCCGGCCCTGGCCCGCCCGCTGCCTCTGGACCCTGCGCAGCCCTTCGGGCCCCGCATCAAGAAGGAGCAGCCGGAGGAGCGCGCCTGCATGCTGGGGCTGCCTGCCGCCGAGTACCTGGGGCCGGCCGGCGGCGAGCACAAGCCGCGCGTAGCGCCGGGTCCCGGGCCGGGGCCAGTGCCGGGGCCGCCGCTGCCCTACCCGGGCTTCGCCCACGGCCGCCTGGGGCCCCCCGAGGAGCCGCTGCCCGGCGCCGACCCCCACCTCCTGGCCGACCTGCCGCCCCACTACGCCGTGGCCCCGCACCGCTACGCGCCCCACTTCGCCCCCCAGCCGCCGCCGCCGCAGTTTCATGGACACTTCAGTGTTTTCAGGGAGCCCCTGAAGGGGCCGGGCCCGGGCCCGGCGGGGCTGCCCGGGCTGCTGGTCACGCCGCCCAACTCCCCGGTGCTCGAGTACTTCCCGGCCGGGCCCCCCCCCGAGGACTGCAAGCCCAAGCGCGGCCGCCGCTCGTGGGCGCGCAAGCGGACGGCCACGCACAACTGTGAATACCCGGGCTGCGGCAAGACCTATACCAAGAGCTCCCACCTCAAGGCGCACATGCGGACCCACACGGGTAAGGGCGCCTGGGGGGGAGGGCGGCGCGCGCGTGTGTGGGGGGGAAATGCGCGAAGGGTCCCAGGTGGGGGGGTCCGGGCGTACGGCGAGAGCCAGGACCCGCTCCGGCGCCGTTCCCGGGGCTGTGGAGGGCCGTTTGGGGGAGGTGGCACCGAGGGCGCACGGTGAAGACCTGCCGTGGTCAGTCCCGGGGCGCGCGGAGGGTCCCCGTGGTGGGGCTGGGTGGGGGCACTCGGGGAGACCCCGCAGCCGGCACGGGGCTGCACGAAGGGGGGTCCTGCATGTGGGGCGGGGTGCGAGTGGGGATGCCCCTGGGAGATCTCTGAAAGACCCCGTGGTTGTGCTGGGTAGGGGCACACGGGGACCAAGGCACACAGAGAGACCACTCCTGTGACACCCCCACTTGCTGATCTGGGGGCCCAGGGGTGCCTGGAGAGGCAGGGCCTGGGGGCACATGGAGAATCCCCCCACGTGGGGGTGAGCAGAGCAGGGAGACAGACTCGGGGTGTATGGTGAGACCCCCCTGGCAGAGCTGGAGCAGAGCACATGGTGCAGCCCCACAGCAGGGACGAGCCAGGGGAGCACCCACTGTTTGAAGTGGGGCAGGGGTGCCCAAAGGACTGGCCCCATGCGGGGCATATGGGGAAGGGCAGGAAGATGGGGGATGAAGGAAAGGTGGGGCAGGCAGAGGTGTGCAGTGTGAGTACCCAGCAGGGCTCCCTTCTCTTGAGGATGGGTGGGGAGGTTGGAGATCTCCCTTGAAAAAGGGGGCTGCTGGGCAGGGGAGCACAGGGGCAAAGGCATAGGGAGGATGGGGACCTCCAAGCCCACTGACACCCCCTCTCCTCCACAGGTGAGAAGCCCTACCACTGCACCTGGGAAGGCTGTGGCTGGAAATTTGCCCGCTCCGATGAGCTGACCCGCCACTACCGCAAGCACACAGGGCACCGGCCCTTCCAGTGCCACCTCTGCGAGCGGGCTTTCTCCCGCTCTGACCACCTCGCCCTCCACATGAAGCGGCACATGTGAGCGGTGGGCTGTGGCCAGACTTGGTGTCCTCGGAGCCAGCTCACGGTGTAAATAGTGTTGGGCCTGGAACGGCACTGGGGAGCAGCCCGGCCGCCCAGCCCTCTCCGCTTGTAGTTGATAACTAGGTTTTTTTTCTCCTGCCCCTGCTGTGAGAGCTGGGCCCAGCTGAGTGGTGGGGAAGGGCTGCTTTGGGGTGTAGATGGGGAGCAAAGCTGCAAGAAGTGCCTCCAGCCCCTGCCAGGCATCACCACTCAGCTCCCTGTGCCTGGAGGGTACCACCCCCCCCAGCCAGGTACCCAGTGAGTGGGGGGTGCTGGTGCAGGCAAGGATCTGTTCCCAGAGCCCCTGGCTTGTATTTGGCATCAGCTTAATTTTTTCCCCTCAAATACTGGCACCCACCTGGCTCCAGGGACTCTGGTGGCTGACTCTGGCCAGGTTTCAGCCAGAGACCCATGCCCGCTGGGTGCATGGGTTGTAGTTCTGAAAAGTGGGTTGCTAGTCTTCTTGGTTGTGGCCATCAGAACAAACCTCCTGACCCAATAGCCCAGAGTGGACGGGATAAGGGTGGGACCTGACTGTGTCTCGTGGCTGTAAAGGTTGGCAGGGGGTTGGCAGTGCAGTGTCACCTTGCACAGGAAGCAGGGATGCTCCTGTTTCCAGCTCGGGACCCCACTGGGCAGTCCAATCCTGGCCGTTCCCACAGTTTCCTGCTCAGGAGCCTAAAGTGGCTCTTGTCTGCTTTAATTTGTCTTCTTCCCTTCAGGATGACACCAGGTACTGCTGCAGCTGCCTTTCCCATGCTGCTTTTTGAAATTTAGTGTGTAAAGGACTGAGTCCAGCTATGAATGCCCAGGTCTCTGCTATACTTGAAACTTTTGTAGAGGGGGAAAAAACTCAAAAGAAAATGAGTCTTTTTATGTGCAGCTTCTGCAAAGCAAGTTGTAAATTAAACAAAGCAGTAATATATAATGTTTCTGGTTTTTTTAATATATTTTTTTTCTTCCAGCTGGGAACACAGATGAGTCTCGGCTTTGGGAAGTGCACTGTTCCCGTCTGTGTATATTGTTAATTAACATTTCTCTGCTTGGGCACGTTAGGTCTCTCGCACCCTGAAATGTTACTTTTCTTTATATGCAAACTGTTGAAATATTGTGATCTGCTGTATAATAAATAAACAAGATGTAAACATGAAAGAGCCAGGAGAGTTTACTTTAAAGCTTTCTTCTAAGAGGAGAGGGTGAGGCTGGGCTTGCTTGTCAGTAAATATTTACATCGATGTTCATTTCTGCCTAAGTTAGCTGCGGAGGATCGATGGGGAACGCCCAAGCCTCGGCATCTGAGCAGCATCTCCTGTGCAACAGCTCTTGAGTCACCCCACTTCCCTGTGCCTCAGTTTCCCTAATCTGCAGATGGGGCAATTGCAGCACCGGGATGGCGTGACTGGTCCTGCGGTGAGTCATCCCCGAGGGGAATGGCAGCTGAAACCGTACCAGGAGCCTCACTGGTCCCAGCTTCATTCTGAGCAGTCCTGTCCCGCTGTCCCCTGCAGTGGGAGCTCTGCAGCACTGGCCTTGTGGTCATAACCAGGAGGCTGGTGGCAGCCACCTGGTCCTGTGTGCTGTCCCTGTTGTTCTCCCGGGGGTGGCCTGGCAGCTTGGTGGGGTTCAGGTGCTGAGGTTTCCCTGCGTTAATAGGTGGTGACTCAGCACAAGCGTGCTGGCAGGTCCCGAGCTCAGCAAGCAGGTCTGGCTCCATCCCTCCCTCCCACAGCTGATTACCCGTGATGCACGCATCCCTCTGAAGGCAGGGGCTTGTCTGGACCTGATGCCATGCTGGCAGGGCGGGGAACGTGCTGTATGGGCTGTGGGGTGCCTTGGCTCAGGGTGGTGGTGGCTTCCTCCTCCTGTGCTTGCTGCCATAACCCCCCTGCGGCTGGCCAGGGCTGGGGGATGCCCTGGGGCTCCTTGTCCCACAAGCAGAAATTGGATGTAGCTGTACTGCTAAGGTGGGCTGGTCTGATCCCACTCTTTCCCCGTTTCCTGCTGGCAGATGGGGAGAGTCAAGTTGGAAGAAGATGGGAATGGCAAAGCGGCGCTGGTGTCCCCTTGAGGGGTAGCTAGCATTTTGGGGCAGCACCCAGCCTTGGGGTCTGCCTGGAGCAGGTACAAAAGCATGGGTGTCTCCAGGCAGGGTGGGAGCAGCTCGGTATGTTATGTCCTGCCTGCAGGCCTGGGCATGGGACTGCATCTACAGGTGTCACGGATCCATCAGGCTCAATCACTTGTCCTTTCCCCAGCTGCCTCCACCCTTTGCTTGCCCCACTTTCTGAGAGCTGCCTGCGTGGGGGGTGGCCATGCTGGGATATGAGTGACCTGTGATGGGGTACTGGGGGTGTCTTGCTCCTGGGACCCCCAGTACTCAAGGGTGAGGGTCCAGTGCTGGTGGGGTGGCTGGAGCAAAACTGCCTCTTCCCTGGAGACTTATTCAAAACGTCACATGGACGGAGAGGGAAAGGTGTGGGCTGTTTGAATTAGCGATGAGTCAGGCTGGCAAAGCCAGATGGGGAGAGTGCGTGCCTGCATGTTTGTATGCATATAAGTAATCTCTGGCTTTGTGTTTTTATTATGATTATTATTTTTATTTCCAGGGGAACCATGAATTTCTCCAACCATCTCGTCCCACTGGAAAGGCTGGCTCTGCTGTCCTGTCTTCCCTAGGCATCCTGGGAGCTGGAGTGACAGTCCACGGCTGTTTTGAGGTTCAGCTCTGAGATCAGAGCACAAACCAGTTCTTCCTCGCCTTTCATCATCGCTACACCAGGGCGGGAGCAAGGTCCGGCTCTGCTGCCGCTACCTTACACGGAGGCGAGAGCAGGGGAAGGCATGTTGGGTCCTTCTCTGGGCAGAGCTGCTCCAGGTTTGCTCCCCCAGGCCTCGGGCAAGGCACTCCTTTGGGCACATGATGTGGCATGGCGGTCGCATGGACCGGCATGGCTGGGAACCTCACCTGGGGGAGGAGCAGCGGTAGTGGAAAACGCAATTATGGTTAATTTGCTGTTAATAAAAAACACCCTCTTCCAATTGCCTGGGCCAAGATGCACTCTGTACTGGAGGAGGGAGCCCAGTCCTGTCCCTGGCAAAACCTGCCCTGCAAAGTGATGAGGGCAGCAAGAAAACACCTTCAGCAGCACTGAGGAAGGCAGGGCTGGGGCACAATCCTTGCCTGTGGTCCATGTGCCCGTGGTCAGCTGGAAAGTCCTTTGTCCTGGCCTGGCAGACACATGTGGGGACCCAAAACACACCAGTCAACCAGGCAGGACCCTGCTTTGCAGGAGACGTGGCACTAGCAGTGTGTCCTGTGCTGTGGCTGTGCCAGAGAGGAGAGGAGGGTGCTCTGGAGAAGCCAGGTTGGTGGCTGATGAGCTGATTTGCCTGCATACAGCCCCTGAGTTCGTGGCTGGCACAGCCTGGGGCAGGTGATGGTGTCCTGGGTCACATGCTGGGCTGCTGCAGGCCCAGTGCAGAGGGAAAGATGGCTGGCAGGGCAATGCCATAGTGCCCATGTTACCATCCCCACACTGGGGCCACACAGACCCTGCTCTGGGCTGTATCTCTCCCTGCCAGCCTGGCTTTTCTTTCCCCCCTTGGTCACCTCCTATGAAAAAGGCCCCCAGGAACTTTGGTGATGGGTGACACAGAGGTCCCCGACCCCCCCTGCAAAGCTTAAAATGCAGCCCTGTGGCTTTGGGGTGCAGCTGAACTGGCACAGTGGGGAGGCAAGCGGGGAAGGGAAGGAGTGAGGAGGCATGGAGAAACACCTCCCAGCAGGGAGGTGAGTCATGGCTGCAGCGTGGCCTGGCACCATGCAGTCACCTGCCAGCAGGAGCAGCGTGCTGGGGGTTTCATAGCTGGAGGGGGGATGATAGAGCAGCTTGGATGAGTTTCTGTCCCCTGGGGATGATACAGTTTGTGCGGTTCCCCCATGCTGCAGCCAACAGGTCCCACAGAGCTGGCTCAGGGTTGTAGGGCTGTGGGGAGAAGGGGGGCTCGAGAAGGCCCCAACCCTGGGGTTGCTTTAGTCCATGGGGACAGCATGGAACTGAGGAGAGGATGAGGGTGCTGGATGTGGGACACAGCCTGGGTGCTCTGGGGTGAGAGGGATGGTTTGCGGGTGCTTGGAGGGGCTGACACAGACCTTTCCTTGCCACGATGCGAGGTGGGAGCTTGGGTCCCCAGGGCCAAGGTGTCCCTGTTGAAGGATGCTGCCAGGTCTGGTGTCCCTGCTTCCAGTGGGGCAGTGGGAAGTTTCCCATCTCTGCCACGAGGGAAAGGTCCGGCAGACTGCCCCCACATCCCCGCCGCTTGGGGTGGGCCAGGCGCCATGATAACGGGGCTGTGGCTGTCACCGCACCCTTAGGAAACATTTGGCTTCAGGCACCTGAACCCATGGGGAAGCGATAACTCCCCAGCTTGCTTGCCCTGTCTGGACCCACACCTGGTGCTATCGTGCCTTAGTCACACACCAAGAGTTTTTCCACTGCTGGGCCCCAGATAACCTCCTCCCGCCCCACTGCCCACAGTGTTTGCACTTGTCCTCCTCTGTTGGTGCCAGGCAGGGAGACACGCATACCTTGAGCCCTGGGCTGGAGGCATGCACACCTCTGGCCTGGGGCCACCTTTGGTCATGCCTGGCAGCCGGGGCACTGGCAAAGGGCATGAGGTGCATCCTTCCCCCTGGACCCCAGGGTGGGCGGGCAGCTGGCCTGGAGGGGACCAGTGCTGCCTTCCTGCCAGGGCTCAGTGTCAGGGGACATCCCTCCCCCAGCTGCTGGAAGGCAGTGAGGTCACCCAGGCTTGGTACCCTGTGCCCACAGGATGACAGGAGGTGTATGATGGGGTTGCAGTGACAGGACAGTGATGCTGGCTGTTGCTGTCCCCCACTACCAAAGCCCTAGGGCACAGAAGCATTGCTGGCTTTCCCCAACTTGCTGCATTCCCTGGGCTCTTCCTGTGCCATCGCAAGGCAGGACCCTGGTGCTCTGGGGAGGTGACAGATCCAGGCATGCGTCCCTGTGCAGGACTTTCAAGGATGGACCGGGTGTGTGCAGGCTGACCGAGGTCTCCAGCTGTGACCCTTTGCTTTGTGACACTGCAAGCTCTGGGATGCAGCTGCTGCTGCCCAGAAACATCTCTGGGACCCTTTGAAGGCAGTGCTAATTGCTGCACTACTGATCAAGTTAGCAGAAGCACCCAGCTGATGTGTTTTGCTTGCAGGCCCATACAGCTCCTAGTGGGACACAGCCCTGAAGGGACACCCGTGCTCACAAAGGTGCGGGGGCAGGCAGGCTGTGGATAACACAACCCAGCTGCCCACAGTCTCCAACTTTCATGAGGTTAAAAAGCTGCTACCCTGGGGAGAGGAGCTCAAAATGTGCTGCCAGTTTTGTTAAAGAGGAGCGACTTCATTGCCCTGCACTGGGGTAGAGCTTGGGCTGAGTCCTGCTGGGGCAGGGCTGGAAGTTGGGCTTGAGCAGGTCAGGTCTAAAAGCGGGAGATATAATCAGAACTCAAGACACTGAGCAGCCATCAGTCTCTGCACTTCATTTTGGGACTGGCTGCATTTTCTCTTAAGTGCCATTTAACAACATGAATGGGCTGTGAACAACCTGCCAGTGAGAGGCAAACAGATAGGTCCTCTTTCTCTGGTTTTATAAAGCTCTCCCTGGAGCAGCAGTGCCAGGCAGGCAGGGCAGGGGTGAAGCAGCACTGGGAAAGCCCTGTCTCCCTCAGCAGACCTGCCTTGTGGGAGAGTGGACCCCACTTCCAGGCCAGCCTTGGCAAGAGAGCAAGGAAAGGTGCTAGAACTGTTTAGGAATGGCTGCATGTCCTAATGGAGGGAGGGCTTGAGTGGACATGGCATTGCTGAGAGCAAATGCATGGGATGAGAGAAACTTTGGGATCAGTTCTGTCCTGGTGGGAGGAAGGGCCAAGATGCTAAAAGCCAGCCCTGGCAGTGTGGGAGGGAACAGATAAGGGCTTAAATGATTCCTGGGGACAACAGATGACACTCAGGGGGATGTCACCAGTTCCTGTTGGGGCATACTGGTCCTGGCTGGGCCCTGGTGCAGCAGTGGTGTGCCAGTCTCCATGGGAAAGGATTGCCAACAGGATGGGAACAGTGGCAACTCCAGCATCGCCTGGCTGGCATTGAGGGGCTGTGTGCAGGAGTCACCCTGGCAGAGCAGGGTTGTGCTTATCTTGGGCTGCTGCACAGGAGAGCCCTTCAGGGACACCCACCCTCTCTCCTGTGCTACCTGAGGTGGCTGAGAGATTCCTGTGGATCTCTGTGCCCTATCCCAAAACCTTCTGCTTCTGACAAACTTCTGCCAGGTGGCCTTGCTTCTGCCTTGATGCAGAGGGAAGGTCATTTCCCAAAGTTCCTCCTGGTCTCGCATTGCTGCTTCCTGCCCCATTCCCCCCTTTCTTTCCTCCCACAGGGAAGAGGAAATAGGACAGTCCTATAAATAAAACACACTCCTGGTTGCTTATGGCCTCAGGTAAGTGCTGCAGCTCTGGTGTGCTTCAGGAATGCTTTCCTCCCAAGCATGGAGGAAAGGAGTTATATGCTTTGTAAAACAAAGCCGGGACAGGCAGCCTGAATGTGCCCCGCGGTGCAGCACCCACCTGGCAGGCTGTCACCTGGCTTGCCACTGGCAGGGCCACCACAGCTGGCAGGGAGAGCGGGAGAGGGCCGCAGCCACCAGCCAGTACCTTAGGACCCTGCGAGGAGATGGGAAAACTCCTTACAAGCTGTGTGGGGCACGGAGAGCCCCTGGGAGAGCAGGGCCTGTGCGGCCTGACCTGTGTGGCCTGACAGCTGCCACCTTGCGGGGCGGGCAGAGCTGCCCCGGCCGGGCAGAGCCCGGCAATCCGTCCCCAAGGCCAGGGGAACGGGTACCTCGGCCTCGTCACCTCGGGCAACTGGGGGGCGCGGGTGGGAGCCTCCGCGCGCCCTGCATCCCCCGCTCCCGCACACGGGGCGACCCACGGCCGCGGCCCGGGCCGAGGTGGAGGGCGGCCCCGGAGGCACCGGCAGGGCCCGGCACGGCTGTGCTGCCACCTCCTGGCGCCGGAGCGAGTTCCGCCCGCAGCGGGCTCCCCGCCCTGAGCGGGGAAGGAGATACGGCGGCCCCAGACGGGCCCGGGCGCTGCCGCCGGGCCGTGAGGGAGGCAGCACCGGGCCCCGGCTGGCCGCGACCTCCCGGGCGCGGGGCGCGAACCCGCAGTGGCGGCGCCCACCTCCGCGGTGCGTTCCCCAAATGGCTCCGGGCGCTTCCGGGCGCCTCTTGGCGGGAGCGGAAGCGGCGCTGCCCGGCTCGCTGTGTTGGGCGCACCGTCTCGCTGGCCGCGGAGCCGGCGCCGGTGGGTGAGCGCGGGACCGGCTTGGCTTGGGGCTGCTGCGTCTCTGTGGTGGCACCTTGTCCCGCCCGGCCTCCCGCGGGCTCCCCGGGACCCCGCTGCTGGGCTCTGGGCCGCGGGCTCGGCCTGCGTGGCCCGCGGGACCTGCCGGGTACCAGGCCCGTTGTTGGGCCTGGGGCGGGGGATGGGGAAGCGGCTGAGGAGGGAGTGTGTGTGTGTAGATATACGTGTGTGTGTATGTGTGTATATACGTAGATATACCTCTGCGTGTGTGTGTGGGACAGCCCGGGTGGGAGGTGCACGTTAACCCCGGCCCCCTGGTTTCCCTCACCGCCCAGAGCTGGAGGCGGCGGGCAGGACGGGACAGCAGGGCAGGCCGGCGGGCAGGCGGAGAGATGGCGACGGGCGCAGACGTGCGGGACATCCTGGAGCTGGGTGGCGTGGAGTCGGAGAACACGGGCACCATCAACAAAAAGGATATCATCAACTCGGATAAGGTGAACTGCAATGCCCTAAGGGGCCGCTGCTTGTTTTCTAGCCACTGACTGACTTTGCATGTACTGTCTGGGGTGGATATTGGAAAAAAGATGGAATAAAGCATGTTCCTGCTGTAGTCTGTTTATTTTCAGGCTTCCTAGGAGTATGTGGAAATGCCTGGAGGGCCCCACTCCTGGGTTGCTGGTGTTCTTAGTTAACTGCGCTGTGGCATTTGAGGTGGTACTTAAACTGGAGCTGTGTGAATGGTGTCCTGGCCCCGGGACATTTTCAGCTGTTTCTGGAATTCCCATTTTGTGCAGTGAATGTGAAGTATGTTTACCATCTAGCCCACAAACAAATGGAAATTATAGAACACAGTCCTGTTTTAGAAGAAAAAAAAATCTGACTTGATTGAATGGTAGGTGTCTTCAAGCGTGGAAGCAGTCCCCGTGTATGGCTGGGGTTTGGGAGAACTGGGGTATGTTGTTGCCCACTGGAATATAGGCAAGTTAGTAAGCTCTTTTAAGGACCTATGCTGTCATGTGCTGTGTTCTGTGTGGTAATATGCTATGATGTATTGTTGCTTTCTGTATTTTAAATTCAGGCAAGGTCTTGGCTGTCCCATGCTTTGCAAGGTATTGGGAAGGTTAATTCATGAGTAGTTACGGGATGTGGAGGTGCTTGGATACGAGCTGGGGGAGAGAGCTCTCTGGTACAGAGATGGTGTGATTTGAATTAAAGCCGGTGTATTTTTTTGGAAAAAATACACCAACCCACCCCAATGCCATCCCAGACATACGCAACCACTGCAATCCCTGTAAATACTTCTTGATTGTTGCCTCCACTGAAGCGTCTCTGAAGAGAGGCACAGTGGTTTCATAACCCCTTGCTTGGGATGGGATGCACAGTACAATTGATGTAATGGAAAACTGACGAGTTTCAGTAATTTAAAGGCTGAAATGTTAGAATTGTCAGTTATCAGCTGTATTGGTGAATAGTGTGTGTGGTGAGCCGCTTGTTGGCTGGATTCGGCCTGCAATGATGTGCCAGTGAGTATTCAGAGTTGCGAGTTCTTTGATTTAGATGCATTTGTCTGTTAGGTATCAGAGAGCTGAAGGACTACAGGTGTCTGTCTGTGTCTCTTGGAGCAGAGAGTAAGATGGGTTTCTCTTGAAGTATGCTGTAATGGAATGATGGAAGAAGGGGAGGTGCAGTGAGAGGTTTCGGTGAGGGGTGCAGGAGGCCACTTGTGGCCATGAGTGAAACATTCTGAATTTCTACACAGTACAGAACCTAAATCAAACCAAAGGTATAAGCCATTATCGCATGGAGAGAGAAAAATTGCTAATAACAGTGCAGCACTTGCTCAGGAAATAGATCTGTTCTCAATTAGAAAAGAAACAGATTGATGTCTTTAAATCACAAGAGAACCGTGAAGTACTTTCCAGTCCATTAGTGACTGAGAATGTTAAAATAAAAATTACTAGGCATAAAAACATTTAAATCAGCAGGACCAAGTAATTTGTTCTCAACTCCTAAAAGAGCTGGCTGAGCTGATCTCTGGCCTGCTGATATTAACTTTTAATAAATCTGGGAACTTTGGGGGAATTCCAGAAGCATGTGTTCAAACAGGGTGTGTGGTGACCCGCGGGTAACTGCCTCAACTGGCCTTACATTGCTCCTGGGAGAAGTGATCGACATGCTAGGAGAAAGGTGTTTGATTAGGTGTGAAAAGGTGCTAATATAATGAATGTCTGTCATGAAGTTTTATGGAAAGTAGTTGTAGTCCAAGCTGACAGATGATTATTTTTTTAGTGGGATTTTGAATTTGTTTGATAAAGGTGACTGTATGGATTTAATACAATTTATGGTACAGCGTTAGTTTTACTACTGCAGAATACTCTGATTTAAAAGTTGGTAGCGGTATGGTAAACAAGTACTTAGAAGTAATGACATAGCTAGTAGTTATAAAGATGGTACAGTTAGATCAAACACTCTGGACTACTTGGTAAACTTGGCCTACTTAAATAAAGTGTGCCTTGTTAATGTGGCTGTTACTGTATCTACCTGAATCCAAAGCTGATTGCTTTATAAACTTGCGTATGTGACATGAGGTGGCCTATGTCTTAGAAACCATCAGTTCTGGCAAGGTTTTAGTCACCAGATCCAGTAGTCGACACTGAATTCCTCGTCTGAAGAAACTATATAACAAAAAAACTAACAAAAAATATTCTTTGCTGTATAAATGGGAGAGTGGAAACAGGAATAGGAGTTTACTTTTGTAGGTGATACTGGTAGTTTTGTCATGGGGCTACTGCAAGGGCTGGGAAAACCTGAAGTTGCTGCAGAACAAAGTGACAAAAGCTAAAAGAGAGTGAGAAGACATTTCTTATCTTCTCTAAAAGGCAGAGACTCAATTAAAATGCATTAATACCCTTATGTGAGGACAGTGCTTACCTAGTAAGAAAAGGCTTAGTCACCAACCCCTGAAAACTACAGCCAGATGTTCAACTTGGAATTTAGTTGAGTGTTATCAGCAACAAGTGTCTGAGTACTGGTGAGTGCTGTCACTGAAAATGGGCATGTTTTGCTCTCAGTGTCTTCCACGAGGAACAGGCACTTTCCTGGAGAAATTCAAGGTGTCTAAAACCAGATAAAAGTGAAAACCATCACAGAGGGACAGATTATGTAGTTTAGTGTTCCCTTGGCGATTGCTGATTCTGAATCTAAAATGCAATTCTTTTGTTTCAGAAAAAATCCAAGAAATCTTCGGAGACATTGACATTTAAGAGGCCAGAAGGAATGCACAGAGAAGTTTATGCGCTCCTCTACTCTGACAAAAAGTAAGAGCTTGTGGTCATTTGTGCAGTTTGTGGGGTAGCCTGGGCTTTTGGTGGCAGGGCAACATCCTTTTGGAATCATGGGCAGCCTCCCTTCCCAGACTGATTCCCCTTTGTGCTTGGCCCATGCTTGTGTCCTTTCTTAGACAGTCATAGACAGTGTCTGTCTTCTAAATTTGAGGGGTTTGCTCTGTGTAGGAGATGAATTAGGTACAGGCACAAGGCTAGGGCAGAGAAGGCAGTGTTCTTACCCTTCTGTATCTAATTCTGTTTGCAACTGGAACAGTATGTGATTTTATTTCTGCAAAAAGAATTCTGCTGCACCCTGTATTTAGCTTGTGGATTGTGCCCTTGCTTCAGAGGGCTCTTGCACAGTTTGCTTTCCAGATGGTTCTGTTCACACTCACCTGTGCTATGGATTCTGTCCTCTGATGTGGGAAGCATTGGAGTCTGGGAAGTGCAAAACCTGGAATAAAGTTTAGACTTGGGTTTTCCCACTGTGAACGTTGTTGTGGCAGATCTCACTCTGAGTCTGAAATCTCTTTGGGTTTGTCCTGGGCTGCTTCTTGCTTCTTGTCAGTCAGTACTTGTCTCCACCACAGGGATGCACCTCCACTGCTGCCAAGTGACACAACTCAGGGTTATCGAACAGTCAAAGCAAAATTGGGGTCCAAGAAAGTCCGGCCTTGGAAATGGATGCCTTTCACCAACCCAGCGAGAAAAGATGGAGCAATGTTCTACCACTGGAGGAGAGCAGCAGAGGAAGGGAAGGACTACCCTTTTGCCAGGTTCAATAAAGTAAGTGGGAGCACTTGCAAACTAAAGCATATAAATAGCAGCTGGAAAATACCCTTTGGTCAGCTTCTTGAATGTCCAGACAGGAAGCTGGTTCTTTCAACAAATGAAGGTTGAGTTAGATTTGGCAATTGCATTTTAAATTGCAGCATGGCCTGCATCTATGTGGCCACAGACTATGAGGTCTCCAAATAGTTCAAGCTAAGTGGGCTCGGAATGTTGTCAGAGCTTGCTGGAGACCCCCTGTATTTCGGGTGTGTGGTCATTGATTTGGTAAGGACACACTCTGCTGCTTAATTCTGTTCCTAACCAACATCCTCTCCCTGATTACAGGCTCTGGGTAGTAAAAGATATTCTATTCTGAGTGAGACATTAAAGTTATAAGTCTTGTTATTTTGCCCAGTATGAAAAAAAATGCTTGAGCTTCATGGCCAAAAAGCTGGCTTGCAGCCTCTTGGCCAGATTCCAGCACAGATGCTGAATTACGTTGCGTTCCCTCTGAAATTGCTCCTGTGGTATCAGTGTGGTGCAGTACCCTGTTCTTTGCGTCTTACATTAAATAGTCACAATGTGTTGTTGTAATCTCCTGCTGTCTTTCGTCCCAGATGTATCTGCTTTGAGTGGCTGGGGCTTTCATGTGTATGCACAAAGAAAACTACATCAAGATTTATACTTCAAAGTCAGGACCTCTAAAGTTAGGAATGAGCAGAGTTAGGGTGCCTCCATAATGTAATTTAACCCCCTTCATGCTGCAAATCTGAAGGGGGGAAAAAAAAAGTGTGTGCTAATATGATTCCACAAAAGCTCTGCTTGCGTATAACTGTATACAACACTTTAAGTTTGTCACCCACAGAGCATCAGCTCTAACAAAGCCTAGCTTCCTGCAGAGTTAAGTGGTTGGTTGACCTTATGTGTTAGAACGCTGAAGCTCAGACTGATGCTTTTCCTCTTGCTGGGACATTGGTAAGAGTCTCCTGTGGTATCTCTTCTCTGATGTCTAGGGTGGAAGTCTGAAGCATGACTCAGAGCACCTAACTAGCTGTCTGAGTGAAACTTTGTGAGTGTAATTGTTTCTAAGACACTACTGCTGTTAACTGTTTTCAGCTGAGTTCAACTGAGTTTATCAGGGGGACCACACATGGGTGTTGTAATTATACGATTCTCGTTTCCTTAACTTTATCATGTACTGTGAATTGACAGACAGAAGAGCCTTCAGCAAGTCTGCAGCCTTTAGATTAGCGGCACTGACCTCTGCCATCTGCACATGTGCAATTACATAATATTAGGAGCAAGTTGTTACCTTTGTGGATCTGTGGTTAAGAGGGCAGAAGGCGCTGATGAGGAGTTTTGCAGATACTTACTATGTCAGAAGAATTTTATTTACTTTTTCCAGACTCTCCTGTGGGTTCCTTTTCATGTACTTAATACCTCTGCCCGAATCTCTCGCTCCCTTGGCATAAGCCCATTTTCATGTGTGGTCTGTCCTATTGGTCACTCAAGCTCTTTAACCTGGCTCCTGTGTCACTGCTCAGTTGCTTAGTGTTTTCTCTGTGCTTCCAACCTCCAAACCAAATCCCTCCTCTTCATGGTAAGATCCAAAACGTAAACTTAGGTTTCACAGTGTACACTGAGCCTTGCACCAGGGTGTGAAATAGGAATCTAAAATCAACTTTCACTGGTGTCAGAGCAAAGGCCTCTCTGAGCCTGATACTCTGTTTCTGGCTACCATTAGTAAAGGCTTAGAGAAGGAGCATGAGAATGGGGCAAATACAAAGCTTTTTTCTCCTAGCTTCTGATGGTCTTTGGCTTAAGGATTTCTTAACTTGGAATTTGTGTTCAATAATTCTTGCTAGGTATGTTCAGGGCAGAAAGCTGTTCTGTGAATATCCCATGATAACGAGTTCTTCAGGTTAATTTTGTGTGGTGTGTAAAGGTGCTTTCTTCTGTTAATTTTAAACTGCTGCCTTGGGATTTCATTTGGTGCCTCTTGAGATCTTGCATTACGCAGTGTGGTAAATTGTCCTTGCTATGTACTGTGTTTTCCATAATTTGACGTGTATCTGCCCTTCTGTGCTCTGTCTCACCCTTGTTCTCAAATAGCCTTTCTTTTGAAATGAGTGGACTAGGAGTGAGTGTTTCACTTATGGAAGCATGGCAGCTTTGTACGTTGTCTGTGTTTCTCTTTATTTCCCTGATCATTTTCACTGCTCAGTTTGTCTTTTCACCACTACTAGGCATTGTGCTGATGTTTTCACAGAACTGTCTCATGGCTCCAGGATCTTTCCTGAGCAGTTTCAGCTAATTTAATGCCCATCATTGTGTGAGTTTATAGTGTGAGATGTAGGAGTGAGAGGGGTTTTCTGGGCCATTGAATCCTCTTCTTGGCTCTTTCAGGTCCTGCAGCATCCAATCCCTTTCGTAAACTGATCAAGTTCCTTTTGAAAAGCACTTGGATTATCCTGCCCCTGTGCTTCCTTGGGAAGCTGTTCCAGACTGTCTGCTCCATTTCTCATTTCCAGGTTAAATTTTCCATGTTAAATTGGCATTTCTTAGAAAGCCAATTTCTTTGTCCTTATCTCACTTGTTCTCTTCTTCCTTTGGGTATTCCTTTCATTCCATCTAGCATACTTGAAGCCTGCAGTCAGATTCCCTTTCAGACTTTCTTTGCTAGGCCCCTTTCTCTTCCAATCTTCTGTGGGAAGACAAGCTCCTCACCCCATTACTCATCCTTGTTGCTCTTCTCAGTACTTGCTCCCATTTCAGTTCGTCTTTCCTGATCAGGGGTCAGTAGAGTTGTAGTTGATATTCCTGCCAAGGTCTTGTGCAACTGAAACCCTGCCAGTTTCTGCTGGAAATCCCTCTTTGGGTGTCGTATTTGCATTTTCATGGCTACCCTTGCATTTGAACTTGTAGTCATCCTGTAGCTGGCACAGTATTTCTGTCTGGTGAGTTCCTACCTTCTCACTTCTCAGCAGTTCTCACCTGAGAAGCCATGAGTGGGGCTGAAGAAGTGTTTTGGAAGTGGTTTTGCTCTTGTTCTGTTCTCTTCTCTGATCAGGTGTCTGCCACCTTCCCTTAGATCCACTGCAGAGGGCCCTGCTGGCTCTTTTCATGTATGTATGCTACTATAGAAAATATTTTTTTTCATGCTGTACACAGGACATCCTTATGATGTCTATTTTGGCTTTTCTCTCATTGGAAGTGGTACTTGAAGGTTGAAGTGCAGTACATCCCCAAGAGGTGTGCTTCACCTTTAAGTTTCTGTGTGTAAGCAATGGAAGAAGGGCAGTAGACCTAAAGAGGCTGTGATTTGGAGGCTCAGAAATGCTCCTCTGAGATGTATGGAGTTCATGAAGGTGACTTTTTCTGGTGTAAGATTCAGGAGGACATAGAGGTGCTGAAGCATGTGTGCTGCTTGCATGCACATGATGTTTTCTTGTGGAGGCTCAGGCTGAGCAAAGTTACACTGGGGGACTGGTGGGAGAGGGTAAGGGAGGAAAGCACAGGCTTGCTTGTACTTTTGCTTTACCATGCACTAAGACTTCCCCTAATACAGTAAGTATTTTTACTGTTCCTTTAGTACTCATGTGACACTTGTGTTCTGAATAGAGCCCTTGCAGAGCAGTTCCAGGCTGGGACAGTGGTGTGGGTTCGGCCTTTTAGGCACCTGAGACACTCTTGAGAGTTGGACTGTTGTTTGGCCCTGTGGCTCTGCTGGAAAAAGGGTGAATGAGGAAGGGAGGAACAAAGTTGTTTGCCAAGTTTATGGCCCTCAGTTGTACAGTGTCCAGCCTTTCAGATCTTCGTGGCCCTGTGTGCACCAAACATGAACGAAGTGGGTTGTGTATCACAGCAGAAGGTGTGCTAAAAGCTCCTTGCCTTTCACATTCTTCCCATTCAAGTGAGTGTGTCCCAACCCAAGTAAAGAGTTCACTGTCAGAGCAGGTTATGTCAAGGTATTGGTGCTGCTGTATGGGAGGAATGTAGGGAGGCTGGCTGAACCTTGGTTTCACTGTTGTGTTAGCCTGATAATTCTGACACCTATAGTCAGGATGTGGGTTGCTGACCTCTCTGTATCAGTCACCTATTTCAGGTTTCAGCCTTTCAGGCCGTAGTTCCTGATGGGCTCCTCAGCAATGTCAAGTTTGTGGCCCTGAGGTCATGCATTGCTCCTTATCAAGTCCTCTGCCTGCTCGTCATGTTTCCTACCAGGACCCCATTGCTCAGGGTCCTGGCAGCCCCTTCTTGTCCATGTGCTGTTCTTGTTTCTGAATCAACTATCTCAGCCCTTAGCAGCTGGCAGTGAAAAGGGCAGTGCTGCAAGAGAGCTACCATGTTTTTCTTCTCTCTGAATAGACAGTGCAGGTACCTGTCTACTCGGAGCAGGAGTACCAGATGTATCTCCATGATGATGCGTGGACCAAAGCTGAGACAGACCACCTCTTTGACCTGGCTCGGCGTTTTGATCTGCGCTTTGTGGTGATTCATGATCGCTATGATCACCAGCAGTTCAAGGTGAGTCCCGGGGGCCAAGGTGCTGCTAGCAACCTGCTGCTACGGCATGTGCAGGGCTTGCTGCGCTGCAAAGACCAAATTACCCTTTATATCAACTTAATTAGGGGAAAATAATGAATTATTGGCAGCAAGGAATATTGAATTTCCACCACAGGGCATTGCTGCTTGCTTTGTTTGTAATTAAATCCACTGTGACTTGTGCTCATTCCCTGTTGTGTTTTATTAGAAAGTTAGAAGATTTGCCCTGCCAGGAGAACAACTCATTGTTCCTTTAAGATAAGGTAGCTGGGGAGTTTGTTTAGCTGAGCAGGATAGGTGTCCTGGGTTCCAGGCTGGGCCCTGGGAGAAGCTAATGGTCCCTGGGGATTGGAATTTTTCCCTGGTGCTGCTCCTGACTTGTGGTCTGACCTGGTGCAAGTTTCTGTCATCCCTGCTGTAAAGCAGGGACCATAAATGGTCTGAAGATGCAGCCCTGGTGTCATGATCGTAAATCTCCTGTAACTGCTGATTCTGTGCCTCCTGGTGACATGGTGGAATGATGTGACTCCTACAGGATAGCTCTAAACGCTGGAGCTTTTTGTTGCCATCTAAAATGCTTGTGTGAAGAGCCTGTACCAAAGTGAAAAACAAGTCTGCCCATCTGGGCAGCTCAAACACCTTTGGTGCTTGGGGTAGGGGAACACAGCTCAGAGTCTGTGTACCGATGGGCAATGAATTGTTGCAGCTGGTTATGGCTGGAATGGCCATTGTCTGGAGCAGGTCATAGGAGGCCTCCTGTGCATTTTCCTGTTCGTAGGTTTTCTCCTGTCGAGAACTATCCTTGCATTCTTTTATCTGGGAGTGCTTCACTGCTGTATTGTCTCTAACCCTCTGCTGTATTATTGGACCCTGTGGTGGATGTTCACAGCAGTAGCTGTGAACTCATGACAGTTAATTCACACAGTTCACTGAGAAACTCTTCCTTCCCTGTGGTTCCACTGGGACTGGCAGGGCTCCCTGCTGATCTTCCTCCCAGGCACTGTGTCTTATACCCTGTTTGACATCCTTCAGCCAGTGGTCCTTAGCTGGCTACTGCACAAAGTTTTGCTTGGTTCTTCCATAATGTTGTCCTGCTTTGATGTCTTCCATAGAAAAGATCAGTGGAGGATCTGAAGGAACGCTATTATCACATCTGTGCCAAACTGGCTAATATTCGTGCAGCTCCAGGCACAGACCTGAAAATCCCAGTCTTTGATGCTGGGCATGAGAGGCGAAGGAAGGAACAACTGGAAAGGCTGTACAATAGGACACCAGAGCAGGTAACTTGGGGAACCAGAGAGCATTGCTGCTCCGAAAGATTTATGATAAGTTGCATCAGTAGGTGGATGAAATAGACTGGAAGGTGGGAAGGGGGAAAAAGACTGAACAAGAAGAGCAACACCTAAGTACTGCTTTTATTTTTGAGTTCATGTTATTTTAAAGGATACAAAAGGACAATAACTGATAAATCTGACTATACATGAGAGAGGTTAGGTGAGCAGAGTTATGGTCTTTGGTAGCTGCCAACATCTTGTCTGTGACACTTGGTATACTAGTCCTCTGAATTAGAAACAAATTCTCATGTCAATGTCCTTGGAAGTCCCTGAGTCCCACAGGGAGAGAGTTATTCCCTTCAGAGTAAAAACCTTCCAGAAACATCAAAGACTAAATCTGCATGTTTAGTTCTCTTTGTTGAAGCTGTGTTACCGTCCCAGGGTTTAAAGGTTAAGGAACTGTGTGTCCCTCAAAGGCTGGGGAAGAGCATCCTTTTCTGTTAGTAGTTCCCATTAATGACAAGTTCATACATGTAATGACTCTGCTTGTCCTTCCCGCATTGACAGGTGTGCTGCTACTAGGCGTAGCTCTAGGTTCTACGTACTATGTCTGGGGAGGGGAGTCAGCTTTTCACAAAGCTGCATTTGCAACTGCAGTACATTTGGGCTTTTTTACCCTTCTGTCTGTGCTTTTGGTCTCTTTGTCTGGAGGCGGGATTGATCATTTATGGGTGCTACTGAAGGGTGCATCATAAATATTGTGATACAGTACCTGCCAGTTTGTAGGCTGGCATTGCCATGGATGCAGGGTAAGGCTGTGGAGCATGATGTGCTCTGCAAAGCCAAGATCCTGGGGCAGGGGAACTTGGTCATTCCCAGGCTGGCCCGGAGCAGAGCTTTTATCGGTAGGTGGCCCCCTTGCCTTGCCAGGCCTCCTCTGCTGCTCTGTTTGCTTTACATGCTCTGGTCTGCAGGTGGCAGAAGAAGAATACCTCATCCAAGAGCTCCGCAAAATCGAAACCAGGAAGAAAGAGAGAGAAAAGAGAACCCAAGATCTGCAGAAGCTCATCACAGCTGCTGATACCACCACTGAGCAGAGACGTGCCGAGCGCAAGGCTCCCAAGAAGAAGCTGCCACAGAAGAAGGAGACAGAGAAGCCTGTAAACATTTATATTTTTTTCTTTTTTTCTTTTTTTTTTTTTTTTTCCTTCCCCTGCTTATGCTCTGGCTGGATAACATGTTTCCTTCAGCAATCCTACTGGGATCAGGCCCTCCACTCTTCTACGGGGAGTAGCTGCTGGCTGCCTTCTGGCAGATGCTTTTCTGGCTATGACTTTTGGAAGGTAGGCTGGTCTAAGGCAGCCGTTGTCAGAGACCTCTGGTGTGCTCGCTGTCTCTCTTCCATTGGAAAAATGCTGGTTTAATCCTGTTTCCCTTTCCCCCTTTGAGAAACAGGATGAAATGATGCCAGCCGTTCATGCCTCATGGCAGGGAGAAGCATCTGTCTCCCTGCTTCTCCCAAGTGTATTCTGGTACTGCTATGCAGGGTTGTCCCAACAAACCTGTTGTCTTTCACCTGCCTTCTTTTTCTAGTCCAGGTTTCCCTTTCCTTCCCCACTCCTGGGTCTCGGCAGCATTTCCCCAGGCTCAGTACATGCCCCTCTCCTGATCCTCATCTGTGATCAGAGCAGCCTTGCCATGGGACTCTTGTGTTCTGGAAGCTTTTGCTTCTTATTTCTGCCTGAGCCGAGCTAAAGTCTAGGAGCCCAGAACACAGGTTTCAATTCACATTTGATGTTACCTCAGTTTCCCTTAATGGAAAGAGGACAGCATGGACTGAACTAAATTCAATACCTTCAGCAGGAAACAGCTGTTAAAAAATCTCAGATGTTCCCAGTGAGTGCCTGGGAATTCCTGTCCCTCCACCTTGTGAACAGAGTGCACTGATATCATTGTCCTCCAGAAGGGTCTGTGCAGGGAGGGGAGGGAAGCAGTGAATGCTAGACAGTTATTGCTTGATGAAGTGTGCCTAATGGCCACAACTTCCTTAACATTGTTTTGGTTCCCCCCCCCCCCCCAGCCCCTCTGTGTAATTAATATAATATCACTGGGCACCTTGTGCATTAAATTCCCTTGAGGGTTGGTCTGGTAAAGCTCAGCCATGGCTGGCATATATCCCTCTAAAGAAAGCAGCTAGTTTTTGGTGATAATGAAAAAAGGGTGGTGATGGAGAATGGAGCTGGAAAGGTGCTGAGGATGCCAAGGTGAGGGAATTCAGCCCTAAATGTTGGCTGGTGCCTGTCTGCAGGCATATAGCGGATAGGCATGCCAGGGTGGGCAGAGAAGCAGTTTCTATTGTTGCACTAGCATCATTTCAACCATGACAGAGTCCATTAGGAGTCAATTACCAACTATAGCTGGGAAATGTTAAGAAAAAAAATGCATTTTAACTAAGAATTTGAATCGGGAGCTGCATCAGCATCATTTCAACAAAGGAAAATCATTTACCAAAGAGTCAATTGAGGTTGAAGCGTTTACAGCATGTACAGGCACGCAAGGCAAAAGAACCCATTTAATTGCTTATGCGCTGAGTGCAGTCAGAGTTGTCTCGGCTAAGCCAACGATGCTGATTTACCCTCACTGCTTGTGTCAGGCTGTTCACCAACAGACTGGGGGGCAGAGTTCAGGAAGTCTGAAAGCCAGCCTTCATCCAAAGGAAGCAGAGAGGATTGGTTTTTGATTGTAGCCGCCTTTGTCTCTAATAATCCAATCAGGGAGGCTACATCCTACCAAAGATTGACGTGATCCCTACAAGTTCATGAGCCCTGTTGGTATTTACAGAATACTTTTTTCACCATGATCATGTTTAGAAATCTCTTCCTGGGGCCCCTATTTATTGGACTGATCAGAGAACTGAAAAAAATCTTAATGCCTGGTCATGCAGAACGGTTTGCAAGGTGCTGCCTCAAGACCAAGACACAGAGATATGAGAGTCATTGGCAGGGAACTTGAGTCACTGTCCTTCAGTATCTCTTATGATCTTGGGGCAGTCCTGATTGTCTCAGCCCTGTCTGAAATGAACAGAGAGCAAGCTGCAGAGCCTCTCTGCAGAGAAATGTGGGAGCAGCAAGGCAAACATCATCTCCAAAGAAACTGGGGGATTTGAAGTGACTCTTCCTTTTGGAAAAGTGTGATTGAACATGTGTTTTGCAGAGACTGTGGCTATTCTTAGAACGAATCATGAGTATCACTGACCCATTCAGTGGACCCCACACCATTCAGTGCACAGGGCCCTGCAGACATCTTGGTTTAATCATTGAAAAGTTTGCTCACCTTGTGCTTTGCACAGCAGCAGAGATTTTTAAGGGATTGCATTTTTTTTCTATTTTGTTGAAATGCAACTAAATGCTGTATTGCCTAGCAGCAGCAGCTTTAGAAGTTCGCTGCCTTGTATTGCTATGCTTAAAATTTGAAGTGGGGAAGAAAGAAAACTGTCTAACGAGTGGACAAATGGCAAAACATGTATAAACAGCAGGCCTCCCTGGAGGGGTGCAGTCCTTACATCCTCATTAGTGGGCTCATGTCTGTACAGATCAGAGGTTTCTCAGCTTGTTCCTTAGAGGACTTGCAGTCAAAAGCCAAGATTTAGTGAAGTCCTGAGCTGTTTTGATCAGTGAAATGGGCCTAAGTTAGATAAGGATGATATTGTGCAAATATGCATATGTTAGCATAAGGAGTACCATTTAGGGTTAGGGTTTTCTGCTTGTATGGGTGGGTGTAAGGCTTTGTGTAGAGCAGTGCATTTAAACCAACCAAACAAAAATGTTTGAACTCTCCAAAGATACCTTAAACTGGAGTATTTTTCTCAGTGAAGTGCTTGGGATTTTCCCATTGAATCCCATTGCTTGGGATTTTCCTCTTGCCTCAGCTCTGACATGTGGCCATGGCAGGTGGTTCTCTGTCATAGGAAACGGTTTCCCCTTCAGATAGCCTCTATATGAAATCTTGCATTTCTTGTGTTTCCTGCATCAACACATCCTGTTTCAATCTCTTTCAGGCTGTTCCTGAGACTGCTGGCATCAAGTTTCCTGACTTCAAATCTGCAGGTGTCACACTGCGAAGCCAGAGGGTAGGTGGTTGTCCTGGTCCCTTGGGACCTCTGTTAATATCTTTCAGTCTGCTTGTCTGTCTCCTCATCTGTTCTCCTTTTATAGCTAAGGAAAGGCAAGTTTTTGCCTCTAAAATAAGAAAGGAATCCCATAAATGTGGAGACTCAGAAACCTGGAATGTTGGCTCTGTGAAAGCCAGCTCATCGCCTTGCAGGGGCACCTGGACTTGCTGTTGTTTGTTACTTGTGTGCCCGTTCTGCTATTAGGACACATGTGACAGACCCAAATGGAGCTGGTCTAGTCCAAACAGAGCTCACAGACAAACAGGCCTCGCAGCACATGTGTGTTAATAGGTGAGAGGTGCTTTTAAGAACTGGGTGTTCGGGTTGTGTCTTGGAAAAAAGACACAGACACAAACACATACAATTTTTAGCTTTCCTATTTCCATTATCTTCAGAAAATATTATGGGGAAAAGCCCTTTTGTTCATTCTGTTGCACACATATCCCTGAGAACTTTGTTGCTGTTTTATCAGCAAGACTTAATACCTGTCTCTTAGTGACAGGTTTTGGGATACCAAGTATTAACCTGCCTGGCCGACTGAATGTTTTCAGAGGGGTTTTGATAGCAAAATCCTGTTTGCCCAGTACAAGTGCTTTTTTTTCCCCTAGCCAAATAAAATAATCTTCAGTTGCTCTATTGTAGCAAAGGTGGAGAAATAGGTTCCTTGCCTGGCACCCTCACTCGGCATAGTAATTTTCTAGGTCACTTTTAAAGACTGTTTTATGGGATGTTCTTTTGATGTCAAAATAGTTTCAGATCTTTCTGGGAACACCCTGGGGCTGTTAATAGAAATGTGTTTGGGATCACGTTGCTTTGGTGTATGGGTGCATGTGCACGTTAGAGGTAGTATGCCTCAGCAAGGTCACTGCTGGGGAACCCCTTTAGTGTACAGGTGCCACTGTCTGCAAGCTACCTGTTTGAGTGAAGGGCTACAGCCTTGGGAAAGTCACAGGCAAGGGACAGGCAAGACTGCAATGAGTGTGTTGAGATCTGTGGAGACGTGGCAGGTGTGTTCTGCACTAAGAAAATTTATGGAGATTGATTTGGATTTTGAAAACTAATACATGATGGTTGATCTTTATTTTTTTTTACCCTCTCTGGAAGAGAAACTGACAATGACCTTTCAGTGATGGAACAATGTGGCAAAGCCAGCAGCCTTTTCATGTGCCAAAAAGGCAATTCAGCTCCTGGCCTTTGTGAAAATGGGTGCTACATACTTCTTCCTATTCTCTTTAACATCACAAAATGCAGTGATAAGCTGAGGCATGTCAGTCTGATTAAGCAACTTTCAGCCTGCAGTATCCAAGCCCCTGGGATGACCTAGAGCAACTTCCTGTTTCTATTGAAATTTTTAAGCAGATAAATACTGTTACTAGAAGTACCAGTGGTATGCGAATTGAAACAGATTGCAAATCACTGATCTAGGTGAAAGAACAACACTTTGTTGCTTGGAAATGTGAAACCTGCTTCCAACTCAGCAGAATGAATTAATTTGTGGCTTTTAGCCAGTCACCGGGCTTCCTTGTTCCAAATTGTCCCTGTTTTTAAAACGGGAGCTAATAGACTCACTTGCTTCCCATATGGGTGATAATAGGGAGAATTAATTACGCTAGGTCAGTATGGGCCTTTTGAACTGGTAAGAGATGCTGAAGTGCTAAGTGGTATAGAGTTGACAGTCCATACTAATCTGAATTATTTTTCTTGTGGGATTTATATGGCAAACCCTCTATGTGCCAGTGGTATGGAATTGATAAGGGTGGGAGCCAACTAGGACTAAGTGTGGAACTGGGATGCTGTGCTGGAAACTTGTACTCTGGCAACATCCAGCATAAGATGTTTTGCCCTGGGCACATTGGAAAATGATTTCTAAAGGTTTGTGACGTCCTGCAGTAAATTCTTTTGCCTGAGGACCTAAAGGGTTCCTTACCTAAAGGCTTCTATTGTCCTCCTTTATTTTGTACTTTGCTACTGTGCTTTATGCCTTCATAGGCAGGTGGAGTTGGATTTTGCACTGAGATCAGGGACTCAACCTCTGTCACATGTGAAAAATGTACCATAACATCCCCAGGATAATAGCACTTACTCTTTGATTAGAGAGGTGATTTTTTTTTTTTCTGAGGATTTTCAATTAGACTGAGTTAAAATTAATTTATAGGAATGAGTCCTTGAAGAAAAAGTTAGCAATCTGTATTCAACTTAATTTGTTCCCAGTAGTTTTTATGACAATAGCCCTGGCTTTTCAAATTCTCCATCGTTAAAGCTTACAAAATCTTATATGCAGGCTGAATTTTAAGACTTAACCCCCACCCCCCCACCCCCCGGATTAATGGTCACTTACGGCCATTATTCTTCATAACTGAAAGTTTCTCCTTCAGCAGATGCTGAAGAGTAATCTCCAGTGAGTTCAACAAGCTGCCTTCTATCACAGTGGCTTCAGTCTCCCATTGTTCTCCATGGGACTTTGCCCACAGGCAAAGAAGGCCATAGCCCCTGTGCCCTTGCTCTGCATGGGATTTCCCCTCTGTCTCCTGACAGCACAGACTGCAAGTTTCTCTAAGGCAGTAGGAAGCTGGGCATTATGAAAAGCTTCATCTTAATTCAAGGCGGTGTATTGCCTTGGTGCCACTGAGAACAGGAGGCAGTAGCAGATGTTTTGGAAGGGGGGTAAGCCTTTCGTGTTTCAGTTTCTCAAAAAGGAGCTTTAGACCTTTGCCTTTGGTGTTAGTAAAACTGTTACGAAAATAACACAAGAAATGTATTATTAATCCTAAGCATTACTTCTGGAAAACTTCCTGTTATACCAAGTCGGCTCAGCTGGGAGGGCAGACAGCCAAAGAGCCAGAGGAAATGAGAGATGGGTATGGAATTTGTACAGGGAAAGGAGAGGAAGAGACTAAAGGGAAAGCAGGGAGCTATGAGGAAGGAAAGCTTTGCTGAGGGTCTGCTTGAAGGAAAGGAAAATGGGATTTGTTGAACTTGAATCTTTTCCAGGACCCAGACAAACCAACAACCACGTTTGTGATCCAGGCATTGTCTTGCTTCTGTAGGGCAGAGCTGAGTTGGTGTAGTGGTTTAACCCCAGCCAGAACTGAAGTACCATGCAGCTGCTTGCTTACTTCCCCCGCCCTGGGATGGGGAGCAGAATCAGAATGTAAAACTTGTGGGTTAAGATAAGAACAATGTAATACTTACAATAAAAATAGGAAAAAAAACCCCAAACAATACTACTAATAATAACAATTATAATGAAGAGGAGGTAGAAGGGGAGGGGAATAGAATCCAAAGTGGAGGGAGAAAAAACGTGATGCACAGTACAATTGCTCACCACCCACCGAGTGATGCCCAGCCAGTCCCTGTGCAGCCATCAATAGGTGCTGGCCAACTCCCCCCAGTTTATATACCAAGCACAACATTCTGGGGTATGGAATACCCCTTTGGCTAATTCAGGTCAGCTGTCCCGGCTGTGTCCCCTCCCAATTTCTTGTGCCCCTCCAGCCTTCTTGCTGGCAAGGTCTGAGAAAATGAAGAGTCCTCGACTTAGTATAAACATTACCGAACAACAGCTAAAAATATCAGTGTGTTATTGGCATTGTTCTCACGCCAAATCCAAACCACAGCACTGCACCAGCTACTAAGAAAATTAGCTCTATCCCAGAACAGTTTTGAATTCACTACAGTGTTTCTGTATCATGTTGTGTTCAGCTTTAAGTTTAACCTTTGTATTTGACTTTATTGTGTTCAGAGCAGTTGACGTTCACATAGTTGACATCTTTTCAGTGTGTTTTAAGTTGCACACCTTCTCTCTCAGCCTTATCTGCAAATTTTAAGTTACGATTTCTTTAATGCTGTTGAATTGCTGCAGTAGTGCTTTTAAGAAGGAAGGTGACGGATGGAAAAGGGTAGATGTTTGTCCCCACTCCTGCCTGTTGAGGTATAAGTTGTGTGTCGTTGCTCTGTTGTCATGGCTTTGAAAACAAAAGAACTGGAAGAGAATCAATTGAGTGATGTCTCATCTGGAAACAAAACAAAACTCTGGGATAACAAGGAGTTTGTAGAGATCTTAGTCCGCAGAAGGGACTGAGGGATGCTCCAGCTTACATCATTCACATCCAGCCACTTCCCCTCAGAAAAGGCTTCCAGCCAGCAGCCTGGCTTCATCTGCTAACTGCGATCTTGTAGACAATTTGCCAGTTGGACCAATTAGAGAAGTAGAGAAAGGAAAAATACAAGTACGGTTTTAGTACCTGCTGATTCAAATATTCATACGCACCAGCTTTTAAATATTTACTATCTCATTTTTTTTTTTAGCACTGATTAATGAGTAAGAATTTGCTGTGTTTGTGGGGGGAATGTGATGTGCGTGTGTGTGTGACTTCCATTTTTTTTTTTCTTGGCGTGGGAACTGAGTGCTTACTACAGCTCCAAGGTGACTGAAATTTCTAGAGGAAGATGGGGCTTTATGTATCTGTTTAGACATGTTTATTTGTCATATTTGATCTGACCTGCAATTAAATGGCCAAGCACGCAGTCTGTTTACTCTGCATTGGAGGCTGTTGGCTCTGTTCCTTCCCTGTCATTAATGCAAACCCAGACCTCATCGGCTGTGAACATGTGAAACATCTGTCTGTCCTCCTGTGATCAATAGTGTCCCTTCAGAGGTTTAGCTTTGGAAGCAGTTCCATAAAATATCAGTTATTTTTATTTGGATTTGATAAATTTAATTACTTGGAGCAATTAATTATTTATTTGTTTTGTATTGATTGCACTTGAAGGCATCCCGGCATCAATCTGATGGAGATCAGCATACCCTTATTAGGTAGGGAAGTTTATGTTTCCAGATCTGAACATTCCATGGATTAGTTAGCTGGGATGTGCTTGTTGCTTCTGCTAGCAATTTTTCATTAGCAAAGTTGTGTTTTGCACTCTAAGAGAGTGGATGAGTGTAATTTCCATGGGGAGCCTGACAGAGGTGTGGAAGGGAAAGTAGTAGTCTCATTTCTTAAATAAATAAAAATTCATAAAAGTTATGAACAAATGAAGCAGGCTGGATCGAATTCATGTTGTGCTATTGCCATCTATTTGTTGTATTACATGCCCTTTAATTAGGGCCAAGAGAGTGCTGGTGCATTTCTTAATCAAACTCCTGCCTGTAGAGAATGAAATAAGATGAAAATATTGGAGTATTTATTTTTAAAGAGAACAGCAAAGGATGCAAAATCGTGAATGGATCGAGAAGGTGAATCCAACACTTCTCTACCTCCATTCTCATTCTTAGCTAGAATGAAAGGCAGTTATGTTAAACTGCTGATGGAAAATGCATCCGTCACCTTTTTTGTGGAGTTCTTTGGTGTGGGAGAGCCTTAGTAGGCTTTTGGGTATGAAGAGAGCACTCTGGGTACAGTAATGGGGACTTTTAAAATAACTTACAGTTCTGGAAGGGATACCCTGTGTTGCTGCTTCTGTTGGATCATCAGGAACCAGAATCTCTGCATTACAAGGCCTCAGGGACTGTTTGCAAGTCCTGGACCGATTTGACAAGCTTTTACTACCTTTGTGTGCCCACAGTGACAGTCTTAGGTGTCATTTGTCAAGTAATCTGATTGTATGTAACTTGTGCAGAGCACCGCATATATTACTTTTTTGTTTCGTTAGCGTAACCAATATAATGATCAGTGTGTAATTAGTCACTGCATTTTTTTTTTATTTGTGTAAGTGTAGTTTCATTTGAATTATTTAAGAGAAAGGCAACGTCAATTCAAGACTAGATGTGTGTTTTGCTGCCATTTCTTGGATTTGTGTCTGATCTGGAAGTTTACATAATGTTGTACTGGTGAAACTCGTTGGAGTCCCCTCTCCTGTGGCCTGCCTTAGGGACCCCCTGTGGCTGTAGCGTGCTCTGTGCTCTGCGTTTGGTTAGGTTTCCTGCAGCCACCTCTACAGGTCTCAGCTTGGTTTCTGTGCCTGTAGTGAGAGGCAGGGGTAGGGCTATCTGTGAATCTGCAGATCTCCTAAAGAAAAATAGTATAGTGTCATACTGGTAATGTGTTTTTAACAGAAAACACTCCCCAGTGAAAATGTCCTGTGCAGTTCTTTCTTCTGCACCATGTATTTTGTATTTTCCCCTACACAAACACTTCCTGTAGTCCTTTCGCATTTGTTTTACAGGCATGCACTACATTTAAAGCAAAATTTATTAAGGGCAAGGAAATCTCAGGATGGGTAAGTGGCAGATAATACTGTGCTTGCTAGAAGATGACCATCTTCTAAATGGCAGGCCATCCTGGCAAGGTGTAAGTTCTTCTTGCCTTCTCAGGTGTCTTGTTTCTTGTCACAACCTGTATGTCAAATTGGGAGAAAATTGACTCTTTCCAGTTCATCAGCCATCATTTGCGTGGATTTCAAGTCACTCTCATTTTAGGCTGCTTATGCCGGGTCAAAGCAATCTGTATGCCCTTCCTAGGGGGTGAAAGGGTGGGAAGGTATAAAAACCTTGAAGGCCTTGTAACCTGCACTGGTGAAGAACCATCATGCTGAGACATTGATGCTCCAGGACCTTTGGTTTCTGTAGGAAGTATCTCTTAGCTTTTACTTCTTGAATCAGTTCTATAGATGCATAATGAAGCATTAATGTTTATAGGATCAGTAAGCTGCTACTTTGCCATATGCCTGAGTGTGCTGTGCTTCTACAGGATCTGTTAGCTGCCCTCATCCTTGACAAGGCTTGGTATGTTCCTCTAACAAGTAAAACCGGTTTAATTTACTAGGAGGATTAAAGCACAGAATTCATATTTTTGCACAATTGATTTGGGAATTTGTGAGATACATCTAACTTTAGTCTAAAAAACCCCATGAAATAAACATTTACATAAGTTAATATAGAAATGCGGTTGTTCTTAAAAGATTGATTTATTTAGCAGTAAGCCTCATTGA
Source organism: Falco punctatus (assembly GCF_963210335.1). Lineage (NCBI taxonomy): Eukaryota > Metazoa > Chordata > Aves > Falconiformes > Falconidae > Falco > Falco punctatus. Next base: position 12,245,253 of record NC_137591.1, on the reverse strand, counting down.
TGGCGCAAGTAGATGGTCATGTGCCATCTCAGAGTGATCACTGTAGGTTTCATGTGTTCCATAGCATATTAGAGATGGCATAGTGGTGTGACCGTTAAAATCTTAGTCTGGCAGATCAGCAGACACTGACATAAGACATTGGCTGTAAGCTGAGGGGGGAGGGGGGGGGAAGCCTGTATGTTCATTGAGGCAGAGAATACCTGTGCAATTTCAGACTTTTCTAACTTCTGCATATATCCATTGCAATTGCTTGTCCGCCTTCCATTGTAGCACTTTAGTTCTGAGCAGTTAATCACTTCAAATTTCCAGAAATGTGCATGTTCAGATCCCAAATTGAATTTCTCTGTTGGGGTTTTTTAAATTCCAGAGCTCTAAGATTAAAGTACTTAATATGGGTCTTTCCTTCCTTGAGTCTTAAAACTGTGCAGGAGTGGAGGCTCTCTGTTCCTGCAGAGTAGAGCCATGCAGCCGAGGAAAGGTTGACCTTCAGACAGAAAATGCAAAAAACATTATTCATCTGAAACTTTAGCACTCCTTCCTGGAAACCCTCTAAGCAATTCAGTACTCTAAAGATATTCATGAAGAAAGTGCCTAATGAAAAAGTTTTCTTGCTGCTGAAATCCATGAAAAAGGTAGTTTTCAATGTCAGTGAGATGTATTATGGTGCTGAACAACAATGCTGGTGTATAAACCCACAGTTTATAACTGTAAAGACACAGGCCAGATGTATAGAGTTCGTACGATTAGCGGTTTTAGGACAGTCATATTGTCTAGGTTTGGGGAAAATTGAGTTTATGGAACAGATTGTCTCAAAATTGAATTAAAATGAAGTGTATCAGCAGGGAGGGTACATGTGAAATATCCAAATAGCAATTGAGTAATTTTAAAACCCTTGTATTTTGGCGATAGGCCAAACAAAAGGTTTCAGCACAAAAGTGGTGTTATTTTTGTTTGTTTGTTTGTAAGTTGAGAGCACCAGAAGTGGAGTGTTGATGAAGAAAGCGATAAATTGAGAGCAGGACATTTAAGATGACCATATAGATACAATCACATGTGGGACCTGGCTGAATCTGTAGATTCTGCAGACCTCTTCCATTCCTATGTGCAGTGCGCGGTCCCAGTGTATATCCCCTGGACAGGGTCTCCCGGCCAGCTGGTGGTGCTTTAAGACATAACGGGACTGTGTTGCAAGCTCTGCTATTACTTAGACTTTGTTACTCCTCCAAGATATACTCAAATACATTTGCAACTATGCTAAAAAGTATTAGCATGAATCATGAAAACTGAATGGCACACAAAAATAAATGAACCAAGTGTGTTTGGAGAGGCTATATCTTCAGTTATTTCTTATCATGTTTGTTCATTTAATGAATTTTGCCAATTAGCAATTAATTTGCAGCAGGTCTCCTAGTCATTAGTGTGAATTAGCAAGGTTTTGTTGGCAGAATGTCTCAAACATTAAATAAAAATCTTGTATCATTCAAAACCTCAAGGGCATTCCACAGTGAGACCCTGTATAGAAATTGAACTGCTCGGGGCCACCCCCCACTCTCCTTAGCCCCTGCTGTGAAAGTGCGGTGGATGCTCTGTTCATCTCTTTAAGATGCATGGCCCAATTCCCGAGTAATGCCTTCCTCCTTCAGGGGAGAGCAGGCTGGGTCAGTGCCTGCCTCTCCAGCCGAGCGCAGGGCCAGCAGGGACTGTGCGTCCCAGGGTCGGGCAAGGCTCCTCTCTGCGTAGGTAGACTCTGGTACTGTGGCTTTATGGTGTTGATTCGCACAATTTTCTGTAGCCCTTTATTTATTTTTCTCTTGGTACATGCAGTTCATGTGTTTAATGCAGGTTGTTTATAGCAAGGACAAAGGATTACAGTTCTTAAATCAAAAGCGACGTTGGTGTAATTATAAGCACAGGCTGGTGTTGCAAAGAGGGCTGTAGGGAGAGGCTGTCAAAGGAGAAGAGCATCCAAAATATAGTAACCTCAAAAATCCCGGCTAATCAGTTTTCTGACGGGAGCAATCTGTTTCCCAGGTATTATTATTATATGGGGACTTTAAAGATAATAAATAACAATAATAGTCTAGTATAAGGAAGGAAAGAAAAGGGCAAATGCCATTCACCTCAGAAGCTGTGGTTGCTCACTGGAGTTCTCCAGGGAACATAATTTTCCCCAGCCCCTGTGGAGGACTCAATCCATGACAACACCAAGAACATCCCAGGAGCCATGGTGTAAGTGACGAGATTGCCCTGAGTGGTGTTTTCATGAACGCAGAGGTGTGACCTGCAGAAACCACACATCACAGCGCACGCATCTCCAGCCAGAGAGTTGTTCTGTGTTGCTGTTGGCTGGGACTTGTGGTCCCTGCAGATTACCTCGTTCCTTGGGAACGAGGGCAGGTGATAGGCCACTTCCAGCACTCTGGTGTCTCTCTGGACATCCACTTAAAAGATCGAAACAAAGAAGGGCTTGCTGAAGTAAGTTTGGGCTTATGAGAGCTGTACAGGGCATGAAGGCTTCTCTCCCGCAACAAGGCAGCCCAGCTAACGGACCCTGGCTAACAGATTATCAGCAGCATTTGAGTAATAGACTGCTCATTTAGTTTTAATACATTTTGCATAGAGAGCAATCAGCCTTCATCAGTCTTAGAGATGAATTGGCTTAGCCAGCTAAATTCTAAAGATATTAGTCCGACAGCAGCCACATAAATCATAACATTTTCTTAATGATGGTAAAATTAAAATATACTCTTGCTTTGAGAAACCAATGAAGCCTTCCTGTTTGCAGGCCAGATACTTCTGCCTGAATTAAAAGGAAGCTTAATTGATGTGTTTTTAAAATAAACTCACAGCCCCACTCCTTCTGAGCATCTCGTGTCCCTTTCTTTGAAGTTAATTAATTTGCCCTGCCTCTCCCTGCTCCATCCTCTAATCTTCAGGAGGGTCTGTGAAGACCTTGGCTCAGTATTCATTGAGCAGACTCCTGTGGGACGTGAGCAGGACATACACAGCGTCACAGTTGAAGGCTTTGCCAGGTTAATCATTTGTGTTGCCAGTAGTTCCTTGAGCTAGTAGAAGCCTCCCAGGAAAAAAGCTTGTGCTCTTCCTCTAACCATCAAACCAAGACCTCCTGTCTGTCCACCTAGCCTAGGCAAGTATGAACTTTTCCTGTTTCTTGTCCTTTGTTCCTGAAGCTGGCTTGAAGTCCAGCATGCTTTTGCCAGCTGGTGTTTTAATGGAAGGCAATCCTGCCTTTAGCTAGAAAGGCTGTGATGTCGGTGTTAGGGGCAAGGGTGAAGACAGGCGCTCAGAGCTGTGATAATCGCACAAGTATTGTGTGTCCAGAGCTCTTCAATGAGGAGATGCTGGGCCGTGTTAACTCTTTGTGTCCTACAAGTTAAGGACGGCACAGTATGACTGGGTCAGCCCATACATCCCCTAGCTGAGGCAGAGCTGGGTACGTCGCCCATCTTAACTGTTCTCTGTGATTCCTTGTGGAGCATAACAGTTCTCTGGAGCAAGATTTCTTGCTCTCAGGAACGTCTTCCTGATGCTCCAGGCTAACCATTCTGTCTCCTGCTAAGCTGTGCTAGGTGACCTTTCCCTCCCTGGCATCCCACTGCTAGCTGCAGCATGGCACCCGCCAAGTAAACAGAACCATCTCCCGTCCCAGTGCTCTGGGCACCCTTACCTTAGAGCTCTACCCTGTCCCGGTGCTTTTCAGCACAGCCTGTGCAGGCAGTCTATGCAGCAGAGCTCCTGGGAAAAGCTATTTTAGTAAGGTTCTGCACAAGTAAGGTCCTAGATCGAAGACTTGACTGAAATCCAAATACCTGATACCTTTAGCAGAGAAAGGCTGCCAAAACAATCATTTTGTGGTCAGCTGTAAAGATTCAGTTCCTGAAGTACTGTGCAGAAACCCCAGCTCTAAGCCAAAGACGCTCAGAGTATAGAAGAGGACAGAGGTGTCCCCTAGCCTTTACCTGTGCTGGCTGTTTGTACGAGAGTGGCTTTTCCTTTTTCCTTAATGCTCCTTTTGGATCCTCTGGATCAGGTTGGTTTCTTAGAAATCCTCCCCTGGTAGTCCTCTTGGTCCTTTGTTGGAGTCTTAACTGTGGCGGTAGTATCTAGCAAATGGACTAGGTGCTTCTCAGCGTATAAAAAGGGCCGTTCCCTTGGGGTGCTCTGTGGTTTCATGGCTGGAATGATGTCGTAAAGAAGGCAGGTTTTCCCAGCCAGTCCTGCATTGGGGTTGTGGAGCTGCTGATGGGACAGTGCTTTCACTGTTTGCGTATGTGCCTGCAGTCCTCCTGTCTTCAAAGGAATTAAGTTCCATTTTTGGGGGGGGCAGTAATGCTGTGGAAAAGATGGGCTTAACTTGGGAGACTGACATTGGGCTGTCTGTTTTGGGGAATTTAAACCTGCGGCTTGTGAGAAGGAAGGTGACCATGGGACCCTCTGGTGAGCTTACCTCAGAGGCCAGTTTTAAGATGGAGTCAAGAATAGCTCTTCCTTCAGGCCTTTCCCAGCCCGGTGTGGCAGGCTCGTGGTTGGTTTGGGCAGGGTTGGGGCCATCGACCAGTGAACGGTGTGCAGGACGGCTGCAGGATGCTCTCATCTCTTGGCTGTTCAGTGGCCTGTTGGGCAGCTTGGGCTGGTGATGGTGATCCCTGGGCGGAGGTGTGAGCTCACCTTCCCAGGGGTGGATATGGAGGGACAGCCTATGACTGTGTGCAGTAAGGTGTTTTGACACTGCTGTATTGGGAATAATTTCTTTCCTGGTCTGTCTGTTAGCATTGCTGAGGGGGGAAAGTGCTTTCATTCGTTCTTGGATATATCCATAGGGCTTGGAAACCTGTTCTCCCTGCCATATTGTGCCAGCTGCGTTTGTGCTGCTCGTAATCTAATAAATGCTTGGTCTGAGCAGCTAGCACTCCTGCTAGAGCCCAAATGAATGCAGAGGAAGGACCCTGCTAAGTGTATGCATTCTTCCTCTCCTGGCCAGCTCCAATTCCCTTTCATAGCTTACATCTGATGCTTCCTCTCTCACCTAGCCCCTTAGCTCCGATGTAAATGTGTGTTCACACTTCCGCCAGTCAAGTAACTGTGCTCTCTCTGTCTCTCCCCTTTGTTATAAAGCTTGCTCTGTAAATGAATCCCACAGGTCTGGGGCTCAGCAGGTAAAAGGAGAAGTGAGTCTGTTAGCGCATGAGTCTAATCAGGCCGGCTAAAGCGAATAAAGTAGGGCAGCATTGCACATTAGCCGCTGTGTAAATGAGCCCTTTGATGGGCTGGGCACCGCAGGAGAGGGTTTGAAGCCAAGAAGAACTTTTGTTGTTAATTCAGTGACACATGGAAACTGTAAAACAGCGTGTCTTGCACACACACGAGAGAGAAAATAAAAGCCCTCACGACCGGGCTTTTCAATACCTGCCCTCGGACCTAGTCTGAAAACTTTCAGCCCCTGTCTCCCTCTCTTGCCACTTGATTTTCCTTTCTCTCCCTTTCTTTTTTTGTTCCCCCTGCACTATAAAAAGAAAAGCTCTCTTGCCTTTTGAACTAGACGGCTGTGAGTGAGGGCTATCTCTGAGCTGTGTGGCTCTGTTACCTTTGTGTTCCAGATGAAACTGCCAAGCTCGGTGGGACAGAAGAAGATTAAAGCCCTGGAGCAGATGCTGATGGAACTCGGAGTAGGTGAGTAAAGGGGGCACGCGAGAGAGAAAGAGACACACAGAGCTAGCCTTTGTTCTTGAGATGGGCTATTTTTTCCCCTAGTAATACAGCCAGTTTCTTGAATAACAGTATGTGAATGGTTTTTAAAATATTTTATGTGTTTAAAAAAAAAAAGAGAGAGGGTAAAAGCCAGAACAAGATGCACAGTTTTTTTGGTGGGTTTTTTTTTCCCTCCCAGTAGAAAAATGTTTTAAAAGAGTCTTTGTTTCTCTCTTGTTTGGGCCTTTATAACCATCAAGAGAGGCAACACAGTATTAGGAAGGCAAATCTCAGCCTTGCCAGGAGAGGTACTTCTAAGTATGTTAGTGACCACGGCACGCGCATTGTTCAGGGCTGCCCTGTCTTGCTTTCAAGCTTCGTTTCCTCTTAATTTACTGTTCATGGTGGCAAGTCTAAAATGTGTCTGGGGCTGTTCATCCCCCCTTTATAGATTGCATGCTGTGTGAAAATCTGGAGCATCTCTGCTGAAAGGCAAGTAAACACACATCCCTCACTCTTGAACTCCAGTGTCTTAGCAGCAGAAAGAAGGGTTCACTTAACGTGTACAATGCCTGCTTGTAGCTAGAGGGGAAGAAGTGCAGCCCATGGCTAGCTGCTGCCCTCCGTGCAGTGGGTACAGTTTGCAGGTACTACAGGTCCCAGCATGCAGTGCCCTTGATTAGACACCTGATGATCCCTTTTCCCCCCACTGTGGCTGGGGGGATTTTTAAAAATAGAAAAGGAAAAAAAGAAGAAGAAAAAAACCCCTTATTGGTGATTTACAAGAGATTACCGAGCCTGCTCCCAGCACTGATTTCTGTTAGATCTTGTTAGTTTTTTTGGCCAACTGGTTTATGGTTTGATATGTTGTCTCAGAGACTGCGTGCAGTTCTGAAGGTCTCCTGTGGCTGGTGAAAGCAGCTCGACCAGGGTGGTTTCCCCTTTCTGCTTTAAAACTAAGGGAGTTACCATCTTTGCTTGCTAGAGAAGCCTTGGGGAAGGATGTGAGTGCTTCTTAGAACTCACTTTCCATGAGGGTAAAGAGGGGATCCTGACTCCCTGCTCCTGCCTTACAAAACACTTATCTTGAGGGCTTCCTGGTGCTCTAGTCCTGCTGTGTCTTAGAGTGGAGAAACACACCTGGGCTTTGTGTGGGTGAACACAGTGCTAGCAGGAAGGGATCGTGTGGGCAGCCCTGTGGACAGGGGCCCACTGCTGTGTAGCAGGACAACTGTGCAGAGCTTCATCCTTTTCTTCTCCAGAACATGCATGTCTTCCTGGCTCTGTGTACCTGTGTGAGGGCTGCGACAGAATGCATGGTGTGGGGAGGGGGTCTGCCAGCCCCCTTGCTACAAGCAGTTTGTCTGTAGCACAGCAGCAGAGCAATTCTCTGCCTCAGTCCTACGCTGGGAGGAGGAACAGGAGAGGCAAGGGAGCTCAGCCGGTCCACCCTTTTTTGGTGAAGGTGTAGGGAACAGCAGGAGCTCTTCTGTCCTCTGCAGCAGAGTGTGAGGACTTGTTCCCAAGCCCTGGTGGACAGCGAGGTTCAGTCATCTGGTCTGATCTGCATCTTCCATCAGCCTTCACTTGCTGAGTCTTGGAATTTGCAAGTTCACCTGTTAGTCCTTAGCCAGAGCCAAAGGACAACCTGGAAATTCAGGTCTCCAACCCTTAGGGATGCCGGTTGCTAATGATCAGTGCGATGGGAGTGAGGCTTCCGGCATGTCTTTGTGGGAGTTAATGGGCAGCCAGGACCTTTCTAGATTCTTCTGTTGTAGGGTTGCAGGTCTGGATGTTTAACAGAACCTCTTTTTCTCCCTAGATCTCAACCCTATGCCCACAGAGGAGATTGTGCAGATGTTCAATGAGCTGCGGAGTGACCTGGTGCTGCTCTATGAGCTGAAGCAAGCCTTTGCCAACTGTGAATATGAGCTGCAGATGTTACGGCACCGCTATGAGGCCCTGGCCAAAGCTGGTAGTATTGGCCCTCTCAGTGCAGAAGGCACCCATCCAGATGGCCAGGCAGGGCTTGGCATTGAGGAGGGCAAGGGAGATGCCAAGGACCAGATCATTGATGTAGTAGGAGCACCACTGACCCCCAACTCGGTGAGAAGGAAGGTTGGGGGGGCAGAACAGGGAGCACTCAGGTCTCCGACGCAGATGCCCTGACAAGTGCGCTGGGGATGCCGCCCTGCTGTCCCTCCAGGCATGCGCATCCACGGGAGCACAGCAGCCTGTTCCCCCGCAACTCCCAGCGCTGCTCTCTGGGTTCGTCTCCTGTGCTGGACAGTGTTCTTGGTGCTACAGGTGGGGTCAGCAGGGCTTTCCACATCCTGCGTGCAGGCAGATGGATTGACGTGGGTGCCACCATGGACCAAAGCAGCAAGGCTTTGGGTAACGAGAGCTTGCTCTAGGGCAGTAACAGTGATGCTAGCACAGCTGTAGGCCTGAGGCATTTTCATTCTAGACACACGGCCCCATAAGGGTTGCTCAGCAGAGGGAAGCGAGTGGGGAAAGCAATCTTGAGATGATGAGCTATGACCTGCCCAAGTCCCTGGAGTCAGGCAGTAGCCCTGGCTGGAGCAGGAGTCTTGGGAAGGAGAGAGGTGTTTGAAGAGCAAAGGGATGTTTTTATACCCTGCTTCCAGGTGCTGAGAAAGGAAAGCCAGACCTAGGGCTTCTTCCACTGCGAGCCCTGTGACAATGTCCTGTGCATCTACCTCTGCAGGATGTGACTCACCAGCCTCTCCTCCCTGCCTCCATGAGGGCAGGCTGCCCAGCCCATCACCACTGCCTCAGGGCCAGGGGTGTGCCTGGGGATCAGCTGAGGTTGCTTTCCCCTCTGTGCAGTCCCTTGGCACAGCTGAGCTGAACTGCCTGATAAAAGCTGCCCGTCTCCACACAGTGGCATCCTCGAGGCCTCAGACATACTGCCCCTGGTAGCAGCACAGACCTTTACTTTCTAAAATGTATAATGTATTGCAGGATATTGAGAACACCTTGTCTGTCAACAGCAGAGCTGACACATTAGTCTGGACTTGAGTAATGTCTGCTTGATTGTGACAATGTGGAGTCGTAAGGAAGCGTTCCACTGAGACAGGTTCATGTTTGCAAAGGAGACTTTTTTGGATTTTTTTTCCCCCTACTACGTTGTCTGAAATCTCACCCCTCCCTGCGGTCCAGAGTGTCCCGTTTTGCAAACTTTTTGAGCTGATTCCCAACACACTTGCTCTCCCTTGAGACTGCTTGTTGGGAAGGTGGGAGAGGTGGTGGTGATGGTGGTGGCCATGGCTGCAGTAGGAGGGAGGCCGTGTGTGTGTGTTCCTCAGTGCCGTCTCCTGGAATTGGAAACACAGGGGTGGGCCCAGGCAGCACAGAGAGGGTTAAACTGACCTGGTCTCTGACATATTTGAAAGAAATATAATCAAGTTAATTCACTGCAAGGCAAATTCAGTACCTAAAGGGCCCCCATGTTAAATACAGCACTGACCTTTACCGGCTGATTACACAAAGACGACACAATTAGATTAGTCCAAGACAAAAGGTCAAGCACATTCACACTGTGACCATTTTATGCTACCTTTTGAGGGGGGGAAAAATTACATCCCAGCTGGAGGGGTATCTTGGAGAGGAGGGGAAGGGACCTGCTGTACCATGTTCTGCCTGGCTCAGGTATGTTCGGAGAGTTGAGCAGGGCTTGGCACTTTGCTTGCCCTGAACCTTTTCCACAGTTCTGGGCAATGTGGTGGTGGGAGAGACAGGCCCCAAACCACCTTTTCCAAGGATGAGCTGAGCTGAGTGGAGGCCATGGGTTGGTGATGCTCCCTGCCTGGCCCAGAGCTGGCAGGGGCAGCCCCAGCGCCTCGCTCAGTGTCACGGCTAAAACCGGCTTCTGGAAGATCAGTGGGCTGGGGTCAGCGCTGAGAAGCGGGGTGGCTGGGGCAGTTGTTGGCTCTTTGGCTGGTGGGGTGCATGCGTGTGTCCCCACCCCGCACAGCGATAACCCTGAGGTGTCCCAGGCCCTGGTGTGGTGGGGACAGCGTGGGAGGCAGTGGGTCCAGGGCACGGTGCTGAGAAAGCAGCCTGCCTCTGCAAGCACAGTGCTTTTCCCTCACCCTGGGGTGCTTGCAGCGGGGGAAGCAATACTGGTCGTGCAAACGAGCAGCTCTAGAGCAAGCGCAGTGGTGTTTTGTAGTGGCCTTTGTCTCCCTCACCTCCTGCAGCCCTGGCCATGGGTGCTTGTGGGTGAAACCTCACCCTTCCCCTCGCTGAGGCTGCTTCAGCGGTTTAACTCTGCCACACCAGCCTTGAACTCCCGAGTTCAAGTGTGTGCTTTGCCACTGAGCTGCTGGGTGCCCTTGGGGGAATCATTTAGTTTCCTTGCTTCAAATTCCTCTGAGTTGGAGAATCCCTTTGTGCTGCCTAGCGCTGCCTGTCCATGGCACTCCACGTGTTGGATTAAGCATGGATTAGTTCACCCTCCAAACCAGCTGCTCCTCTGAAGCCAGATTTGTTTCCTTGGAGAGAAGCATCTTGCTCCTGATGTTGGAGGGAGTGAGTGGCAAAGTCAGGAACAGAGCTAGGAGTCCTGACTCCCAAGCCGTGCCCAGCATGCCTGGACTGCTTTCCGGGAATTACAATAGATAGGCAAAAGCACACTGGGGTCTTGAGATACTGCTTGTGGCAACAGCTGGCTGCCACCATCCCTCTTGGCCGGCAGTGAGGATGGGGAACATCTCAGCAGGGTGTTTCAGCCCAGGTTAGGAGAGGCGTCTGCCTGTCTCGGCAGCGAGATCCCGTGGGGCGGCAGGAAGCCTGACATCGTTCTGCCCTGCCGCCTCCACCGCACCCCTCTTACCCTGGCTGCCTGTCCATCCTCTCCTGGGGCTGCGGTGCCCATTGCTGACCATTAAAGCTGAGGCTGGGATCCCCTCAGTGCCGTCTGCCACTGACCCCGGTAGGGACTTCACTCGGGGCCTTCGGGAGGTGAAAGGTGAGCCGAACTCGGAACAAATTAGTTCCAAGCAGAAGTTCAGCCAGTTACTCCAGATTGGATCCTTTGATTTCCGCAACTCAGACTCCACTCAGTGATCTGTAATGAGTGACTCTCAGAAATCCTCACATTGCAGCACTTTGTTCCTGAGCTCACAAGTCAGCCCATTAATGGGTAAAGGAAAAGACCTTGAGTCTAAGAAGTCTCGGGTTCAGAGTCAGAATTATTTGACTTTTAAGCTTCCTTTATCTGAACTCCTGCTGACTTCTTGTTTTCTGAGCCTGTTTGAAAGCTAGAAGTTACATTGTTAAGATCAAACATTCTCTCTTTCCAGATGGAGTTACAATATCTGTCTTTCATATATATATATAAATATATATAGTGTATATATACCAGGGTGTGTGTATATATATATATTCCTCTCCTTTTTTTTTTAATCGTTCTTTCCATTAAAAGAAACTAGACTTGTAAGCTCTTGTAAATTATAATGTAAAACATTTTTTTTAACCAGACAGTTCCCAATTTTGCCCAAGGCAACTGGAATAGCAGCGCCACAGAAGGCAATAGGAAGGTGATTAATATGAATTTGTGACATATTTGAAAGATGGGTCTTTTGCCATATAAAGATTATCAAACACATGTGCTCTTCCCCATTAATTCCGCAGCCCTCCCAGGAAAGCCACAAAGCTCAGCTCCTTTGTTTCCAGGGTGGGTTTTTTGTTTTTTTAAATGTACCTTTCGGTCCCCTTGATTACCATGTATTTGATTTTTATAGGGCATCTGTTCACACTGCTGTGTGGGTTCTCTGGCCCTTTTATTTCCCCGTTAATCAGATCCCGCGAAGGCAGCCGTGCCAGGGCCTCTGACGAAATCCGTGTGTGTGTTGTATTTAACTTTTAGCCGTGCAAATTCCATGCTCTGTTTGCCATCCGCCCAGCGGGAACGGGGGGCCGCCTTCCCGCCGGGGGAGGCAGTGGGGCCTCCCACAACGCGCGCCGCTGCCGGGCGCACACGCGTGCCGGACTGGCAGGGCTCGTTTCAGAGAGCGCGTCGGTGCTGCCTTGTCCATCCCTTGGATGCTTGCCGGCCACGGCGGTGGCTCTGCAGGCCTCTGGGGACGGTGGATGGCTGCAGGGCTGAGCGCGGCGGGGACCTGACCGCAGTCGCTGTGCCTGTGCAGCGTGTGCGGTAGCGCTGGCCCCTGCCGCTGCCTGTGGCGCGTTGTGCGGAGCGGACTCGATCTGGTGCTGTGCGCAGGGGACCCCGGGGCTCTGGCACTGCGTGTCCTAACAGCACCCAGCGCACAGGGTCCCCGGTGGCTCTGGCATGCCTGGGGCACCCCGCATGCAGAGCCCTGCTTTGGCTGTTGACCCCGCTGTGGTCTTGGCCGCAGGGCCCGTGCAGTGCCTAGCACAGTCTCGTCACAGTGCAGTGATATGGCTAGGGCGATGTTCCCGGTGTTCCCGGTTTGGTGCGAATGGCCCCAGCTTTCCTATGGCCGGATTCAGTCACGAAAGCCTGTCTGTGAAGGGTGAGGCTCACCGGAGCCGCCAGTCTGGCTCAGGCATATCGTCGTACGCTGCCCAGAGAAGGTGGTTTCTTTGAGGAGCTGTGGTTCTCTGTCGGCCTCCTGCTCGGCTCCTGGGCCGCTTTGTGGTGGGTCTGGATGGTGGAGGGGCGTTTCCAGGCTCTGCCCTGTCCTGCAGCCAGCACCCCAGCACAGCTGACCATAGCACAGAGCTGCTCTGCCCCTTTTTTCGAGGGCCTGCTCCTTAGGGCTTATGGCATGCCAGCTCCTGGCGCCATGGGTTGTTGCCGAGCTCAGCCCCTTTCTCCTGCTCGCTCCCAGACCCTGTGCCACAAAGGTGACTGTCCCAAAGCCCTGTCTGCGTCAGGGAGGTGACATCCTGGCCCTGCATCACTGCTGGATTAGCTCTGTCCCTCCTATCATGTAAGGACCTGGCCCTTGCCTTTTGTGGTTCGCGGCGCTGCTGGGTGTGACGCTGGAGCCCTGTGGCCGGCTGCAGGACAGGCGAGTGTTTGCCATGACCCAAGGGCTCCCACCTGCTGGCCCTGATTCTTCTTTTGTTTCCCATCTCCCTCTTGGAGCAGAGAAAGCAAAGGGAGTCGGCTTCCAGCTCTTCCCCTGTCAAGAAGGTGAAGCAGCCGTGAGCCCCCTGCACTGGGTGAGGAGGTGCAGAGTTGTGTGCAGGGTCAGTGCCATCCCGTCCCGGAGCCCCCAGGGACAGCTGGCTGCCTGCAGAGATGGGGCGGGCTGAGGGCCTTGCTGGGGCAGACGCTGCAGCGCTCCAGAGCAGCAGGAGCCATCCCCTGCCCGGTGCCACAGCTACAGCCCCGTGTGGCCTCCGGACACCTGCAGCAGGTGCTGGAGGGTGGCCCTGGGGCTGCCCTGCAGTGGCTGGCACTAGCTGCTGTTTGTTCTGGTGGGTTTGGGTTTTTTTTACATGCCAAATTTTTGTGAGCGTCTCTGTAAATACAGAACCCTTCGCGTGTGCTGGAGCAGGGTCATCATTAGACCTGGCAAGGCCGCATGGAGCGGGAGGAGATGGTGCGAGCTGTCTCACACCCACCCTGGACAGAGCAGGTGCCACTAGCCGTACTGGCAGCCCTGGCTGCCGGTGGCTGTCCCTGAGCCCCGTCTGCCTCAGTTGCGGGGTGGCAGCAGGGGTTCTGCAGCTCCCATCCTGCTCCAGGCTGCTGCAGTGGGCTGGGGAGCTCCCTCCAGCACCCCACGTGCCCTGTGTAGCTGCAGCCGTCCGGCAGCTCTTGGGTGCCCGTGGCTGTAGGCGCTGCCTCGCCTGGATGAGGAGATGCCTCTGCTGGGAAACACTCGTGTTGTCCCCAGCGCTCGCTGTCAGCCCCAGTTCCTCCTGCTGCTGCCCTGCCTGAGGCAGGCGCACGGGGCCCCCGGTCCCCGCGCCATGTGTCACAGGACCTTGGCAGGGCTGAGGCATCGCCAAAGCCGCGCTGGGAGCCTGGGTGCATGCGCTGCCTGCTGTTGGCACTGGCGGCCCTGGCTGTGTGCCCTGCTCCGGGCCGCTGCCCACCCCGCGTCCCCTCTGCCTGCCTTTCAAGTGTAACTGGCCATCGACCCGCCATGACGTCCTCTGAGTCACATTCTCGCCTGCAGGAGTAAAGGGCAAAGGCCAAGTTCTTAGTTTTCATAGAAAACTGATTAGACGACTCCATCGAAAATAGGTCAATAAAGCTGATCAGGGGCTGCACAGAGGGAGCCATTAAAACCCTCGTGACCTTTGCTTGGAGCAAGTGGGCTGGGGCTGCCCCGTCCCTCTGGGAGCTGCCCACTCTGTGCCAGCTGGACAGCTGTGTCCCTGTCACCCAGCGGCACCGCAGCGCTGGCCAGATCCCTTGGGCACCTGGATGTGGTGGCAGTTCCTGCAGGGCTGGTTATGGTTCCTGTGCGTCATGGTGCTGTGCTCGTGCTGGCTTTCCTGGCCGGGGCAGAGCGGGTGCCCCTGCGCCCTGGGCAGAGCCGTGCTGGCTCCGGCCGTAGCAGGGATGCTCTTACGCACGGTAGCAGCCGCATGGGTACAGTGCCAGGCTGAAGGGCAGGGTGACAGATGCCAGTGGGACATGGTGGTTGCCGTCACACTGCACCAGGCAGCAAGCTGTGTTGGGGTGCACCTGTGGGTGCGGTCCCGGTGCGGTGGCTGGTGGCACCCTCGGGCAGAGCTGCCATGCGGCAGAAGCAAACCCGAGGAGGTGGGGGAGACTGGTGGGCCCACCCACGGTGCCCACGCTGGACAGCAAGGCAGTGCTCCCGGCAGCCGGGAACCTGGACCTCCCTTCCCAGTCAAAAACTTTCCCTTTTCGGGAAGCATGGACATGCTGGGACGCCATACGCCGGGGAGGGCAGCCCTGCTGGTGGGGCACCCTGCTCCCACATACCCAGGCGGCACACCCCCCCTCTTCCCCCGTACACACTCGCACATGCATGGGCACAGCCCGGGCTCCTTTACCCCCAAACTTTATTCATGTGGCACATTTACAGCAAGGATTGGAATAACTAGACAATGAAAATGCTGGGTTTGCATTATCGGTTGGTTTAACTGGAACACCACACACCATGCAGTCATGTACCGCCAAGTTCAGTGCCTGTATTGCCCTTCTGGCTGCCGTCTACGGCTTTGCTCCAGGCCATGCACGCACGGGCCCGGGGCTGCAGCCTCCCTGCAGGTCAGCGCCCGGATGAGGGCTCCATTCAGCAGGGCCTCAGGGCTGGGTGACACGGGGGGACGTGCGCCCTCAGCCTGCCCCACAGCTGTCCCCCAACCACCCTGGCCGGCCGGGAGCCCACCCAGCCGGAAGGGATGTGCTCGGCAACTCTCTCAGGCAACAAGCCAGCTGCTGCTGAGCGTCCGCAGGGACCTGCGAGGGGCATGGCACGGCCCCCGGGGACCGTGGGCACGTGGGGGGCCGAGCCTCAGCTCGGGAACCGAGGGAGGCCGGATGGGATCGGAGGGGAGCAGGGTCAGGGGCCCGGGGTAATTTGCAGCTCCCCTGCTCGGGTACCTGTGGGCTGGGGGCCAGCGCGCGCTGGCACGTCCACCGCCAGCAACGGACGCGGTGCTGTGGCGGGCCTGTCCCCGGTGGAGCTGGAATCGGGCGTCGGGGCCAGGGCAGGGCTGGGCATCCCACCCAGCCCCGCAAGAGGCACGAGCAGACGGGATGGGGACGGGACGGGGCTCCGCATGGACACTGTCACCTCCCTCCTGCCGCCCGCCCGCCCGCCGAGCCCCCACCCCACTGAAGGGAGCCCTCCGGGGCCCCGCAGCCCGTGGTGGGGCTGTCAGGGGCTCTGCAGCGGAGAATACAGGCACTTCACCTTGAACATAAAGAGACGGATCGCGTTTGTCACATACAGGAGTCGGAGAGGGGTTAGTGTTGACTCAAAAAGGGGAAAAGGCGCTCGGGGAGAGGCGGGGGGGCTGGCGGGGAGGGCAAGGGGCCGTCTCGACACTGCTGAGCCTCCACGAGCGGTGCCCCGTCGTGGGCACGCGCCGGCCTTGCTGCAGCAGCCGTCAAGGCCTGAAAACATAAAACCAGAGAACAGAAAGAAGGGAAGGTGGGGACGGCCCATGCCGGGGAGGAGATGGGGGATGCTCTGGCTACAGGGCGGGAGAGGGAGGACGGGGTGGGATATGGAGGGAGGGACGGAAATCGGGAGCCAAAGAAAAAGAACAAACTACGAGTCTAAAATGTGGTGCAAGCGCCCTACGCGGCTGTCCGCTAGCATGGCATAATGTCCGGAGCAGCCCAGAGAGGGAGTCACATCAGGTCTACACAGATTTGCCTTCCCATATATACAACCTCTACTGGAGTTAACAGCTGAAATTGAGATTTTTTGTGTCGGTTCCTCTGGCCTCGGTTGCCGTTTTTTTTTAATGCTGGAGCCCGTCCTCCCCGCCTCGCCGGCGCCGGGCACATGCAGCCCTTGCCTGGCTTGCCTTGGGGATCAAAAGGGTTTGGAGGTCTGCTTGAAGATGAAGCCTCTATGGGCCAGTGTCTTCATGATGTTGGCGATGTTCTTACAGTCGTCTGCGGAGAGAGCACAGAGATGCTGGGTTAGAGCCGTGACCTGACTGGGAGCTGCTGGACCAAGCTCCGGGACCCACGCCGGGGCTGTGCCCCCACCAGTCCAGGCACTGCCTCAAGTGCCTCGCAGTGGTGTCAGGCGAGTGCACGGTCCCTGGCTCCCCAGCACTTGCCACCTGCATCCCGGTACAGCCCTGCGCTGCACCAAGACGGATCCATGCCCAGGACCCAGAGGCTTGCCTGGGGCAGTGGCGTCACCTAGTCTGCTGGCTGCTAGTCACCTAGTCCCTGGGTCCTCCAGGCTGCTGCCTGCCCTGCAGCCCATGGGGAGCTGGTGCGTGGGGAAGGCGGCGTTCTTGCAAGCCAGACCCACGCGGGCCCCCAGCTCTCGGCCAGTGGCTACCTCCCTGCAAGCCCAGTGCCGGTCGCCCCAGACTCCTCTTCCAGCACCCCTGTCCCGCGGTGGCACTGGCCAGCAAAGGAGCTGTCCCTGCACCGGGATGGGGACAACAGGTGATACTGGAGCTGCCCTCCACCAGCCAAGGAGGGTCCTCTCCTTCCCCTCACCCTCCTCAGGCAGGGGCTGTGCGGCACCTGGCTCGCTCTGCTCGCTGCTGAGGTTCGGGGTCATGCCCGTGCCTGCCGGACCCAGGCTGACAAGCAGCGGGCAGCCGGGCCAGCAAGCCACAGCCGTCCCCGGTGCAGGGCTGCGGTCGGAGCGGGTGCCGGGGGCCAGCCGGCAGCACCGCAGCCGTCAGAGCGAGCAGTGGCGGGGCAGCGAGCCGGGGAAGGGGAAGGCTCCGGCTGGTGTTATTTACCTGGGACTAAACTCAGGCACCGTTTGCTAAAATAGAAGCCGGGCTTAAATTGATTCCTAGTGTCTATATTTCATGTTGAAAATTGGCTTGTAAATCCATGTTTTGATCTATGAGGGCCGTCTCCTTAAGAAAAAGCAAGAGTAAATGTGTAATTTCTCCCTTGACAGCACACGGCGCAGAGGCGATCCTTCTTCCCGCTCCCCTCCGTTTCGGGACAGCTCCACTCGTTCCGATTACCACTCTTTCTTCCTCGCCCCACGCCTTGATGTCTCCATTTCATTACCGCCCGCCCATTTATCAAGCTGTTACCGTAAGGGTGACTTTGCCCACTTGCGTGTGGCAGCGGGGCCCGGCTGACACGGGGAGAGGGTGCCCCGGGAGGGGGTGGCGCAGGCAGGGCCCCCCTCTCCCTGCCGCCGCTGGATGGATGTTGTGGTGGAGGGAAGGCTGCATCATTACTGATGTGTAAATGATAAAGAAGCCTCCACATCCATCTCCCAACTGTAAATCCAGGGAGTGCTTTATAATCAAGCTACAGCGATAATAATGTGAAATTAGGTCTCTCTATCAACGGGAGGAGGCCTTTTAATCACGGCTTAAAGGGTGCAAACGCTGTTTATCATAATTGAACTGTATCCGGGCTAATTGTAGCCATATTTCACTGTCTAGGAGACAGCAGGCTGCCTGCTGACAGTGCTGCGTGCCGGATTGAGGGCCCTGCGCAGACGGGCAGCACTGCCCTGCTGCCAGGCGCCAGCCTGCAGGGACCGGGCTGCCCGGCCACCTTGCTGCTCCCGGCCACACCGGCAGCCCTGCCCAGCCCCGTGGTGCCTGGTGACCCGGTGGCATCCCCCATCGCCGGTCAGAGGCACTGGGGGCTTCCCCCCACGTGCAGCTCTCCGGGGGACTGGCCTGAGCTGCTGGGGCAGCTCCTGGCTGATGGAGGCAGTGGGAGAGGTGACGTCCCCATCAGAGCCATGTGCCTCCCAAGTGTCCCCCAGCCCCTCTCACGGCACCCCTTCCCCTCGCTGGTACCTCGCCGGCACCAATGGCTCCGGGAGGGCCCTGGAGATGACAGGTGTCCTGCCTGACCAAGCCACAGCACCAGCTCCCGCTGCCACTTGTTCCTGCTCAAGTGAGCCCCTCACCATCCTTAGGACCCCCTGCTCCACCCATCTCTCCCCCCAGCCAGCTGAGCCCCCAGGAAATCAGCACCGGACCTGCCCCTGGAGCCAGCTTCTGTTGGGACCTAACAGGGAAACAGGGGCTCGAAAACCGGGGAGACTGAGGCAGGGGGAGTGCAACTGCCAGTGGCTAAAACACTTGGCCCCCACCCCCAGCCAGCCCTGGCCTGATCTCCCCAAAAAGTAACAGCAAAACAAACCCTGGCCTCTGAGCTGTGTCAGGCGAGCAGCTTGGATTTGAAAGCACAGCCCCAGCCACTGCCCTTCGCCACTCCCAGGCATCCCGCTGCCCACCTCCCTGCCCACAGCATCACCCTGGGCCGCTGTGGGCTGCCAGGACTTGGCTATTGCTCCGTATTGGTGAAAGGGCAACTGTGCAGAGCCCTGGGGAGCGGCCAAACTGGCAGTGAGACCCCACAGCACCTCCTGGACCCCCAAGCTGGGCCCCGGGGAGACCCTCTGGGACCACTGGCTGCTTTGTGAACCCCACCAGTCGTCTCCTCAAAGCCCTGATGTGCTCTTGCGCTGGATGCCAGCGCTGGGAGCTGCCCTGGGCTCTGGGCTGCCGCCCTGCAAAGCTGGTGGGACCCCCATGGGTCGGTGCCACCCACATGCCCATGCTGGCAACACTGTCCTTGCCACCCCAAATGATGCCACAGCCCCCTGGCAGCAGGAGCCCCAAGCTTGTCATAAGTCATTTAGTGAGACTCATTCCAAATCAGTGCTAAGGTAAACACGCTTATTATAATTATCCATGTAAAAAAAAATCAACAACAGCAGAACAACTTTCTAATATGCAATTACAGCCATCTATTGATTTTACAATGTAATCCGCTCCGATTGATTTAATAACACAATTATAGGCTGGCTCTCGGGATATTAGAGTGGGAGATTTTCATAAACTCCAAAGCAAAAAACTAAGCGGCTTTTAAAACAACACAGTCAGATGGCTGTTTGGGGAATTATTAGCGATATGAAATCCTCTAAATCTGGCCATCGTTACCTTGTGAAAGGAATTTCTATTACAAAAATGGCAATTGACAGCCTAAGAGAGTGCAAACGGGATTGCTTTGCTGCTCGTTCGGTGCTTAATCCATTGCAAAGGTGACCACGGGGCAGGGGACGAGTGGGGTCCGAGGCAGGTGGTGCCAGCAGCCCCGCTGACCCTGCGCCCCCAGCTCGGCTCTCCCCAGGGGGGCACGCACCTGTGGCAGGGCTGTCCCAGCACCCAGGGTGGCACCCACCAGCCCCGTCCCGGCAGGGTGACACTGCCTGGGACTGTGGTGGCTGGCAGGGTGTGGAGCCCCCCCCCCCCGATCCCTACCCCAACGCACCCAGCACCACACCCCGGTCCCAGGCACCTCCAGGGTCGTCGGGGTGCCCACCCGTGTCCCCAGGCGGGGGGCCGGGGTGAAGGTGGCCCTGTGCCGCTGGCAGCACGGCTCTGCGGGTGTGCACAGGCACGTGCACGCCCGCGCGCCCCCGCTCTCCTCATGCTCGCTCCCTCAATGTATTCCCGACTTTATGGGCACATTTTTCTTGTCAAGCTGACAGGGTTGCTAAGTGGATTTCTCCCTGATATGCGGACGGATTATCACATTACTCCAATGTCCTACACAAACATATTACTTTATATTCAATAGCCCTAATGAATATAAACTGCTTTTTCTTTTTTGGGGGTGGGGGGTAATCTATAGATTTTTAATGAGGGCACTATTAACTCCCTCCTCTTTAAAACAGACTTAGGTGCAGCCTCTGAGTAGAAAATCAATGGTGTTATTGTAGGAATATTGTATATTGATATTGTAATAATAAGATGCAATTGATTTAGGGGTGTTGTGCGGTGTGTGTGAAAGGGGTCAGCCTGGGGTTATCCTGCCTCCTGCAAGCGAGCGGCGGCTCTGCCCTGCCTCCTGCCCCATGCCGTGTCCTGCCGCTTCCCAGCATTGCCCCACGGGGTCGAGCTCGCCCCGAGGCGCTGGGTCCCGGCTGCTTCCAGGACCCTCTGTGGCCAGAGTGCCAGTACGCGGGGTGATGTGCCGCTCTGAGCTCCCCTCGCCCGGCTGGCTTAGCCCCGCCACGTTGTAAGCCCCCTACCCAGAGTTTTAGCGTTACCCACGGCAGCACCGCACCACCTCGACACCCGCGCCCAGCCCTCTCCGCGCCTTGCCAAGCTCTCGCTGCAGTGACAGCCGAGGACAGCCACATGCGCACACGCGTGGGACAGCGGCAGCCCTCTTTCAATGAGGGCTGGAGTTTGCCGCTGTTCAGCATCGCTGGCTGCCCTGGCCCCTGGAGGGGGACGGCCATTCCCACCCCGCTCCAAGCTCTGAGCCCAGGGTGCTGGGCTGACTGTGGGCACGCTCCCTCCCTCCGGCCACCACACAGCCGCACCGCTGCGAGCCCAGGACGGGCGCAAAGGACTTCATCAGCAGGCGGCTGGCCTGCAGCCCAGGCACGATGCGGCGGTGCCACGGGAGCGGGCTGCCAGGAGCGGCGATGCTGCCTGGCAGAAGCGTGTGCCCTCTGCACGCACCCAGGCACGGGGGAGTCGGGAAGGGGCCGTGTCACTGCACACGCTGCCCCGTCAGCGTCCCCCCACCTCCCCACCGGAGCAGACCACCCGGGCAGCACCATCGCCGCTGCCGTGCGCTGGGTTGAGACGCTGGCGGTGCGCGGAGCGAGCTTTTCAATCCTGGTGGCTGCCCAGGCGGGCGGTGGGTGGCTGGGGGAGCGCAGGGCCCCCCCAAATGTGCTCATTTGGCGGCAGCCCCGCCGCACCTGTGCTACGCCCGGGAAGACGGATCACCCCCGGCCCGAGCTGAGCAGGTCCATATTTAAACTGTCCCCATGCTTTATGGGCTGTACAAGAACTGATGCTCGGGCGACGAGGGGCCATTTGTCAATGTTCTAATGGCAGATTACTGTTAATGAATAATATCACTGCTGCCTTTGTATAACAGCTCCCTGCAAAGCGGGAACAGGGCCACCCGGCCACCGCCGCCCTTCGTCTCCCTGCTCCAACCCTGGGTGACAGCAGGTGGCCTTGTGACCGGCAGGAGCTGCACAGTCCCCACGCAGCCTGGCCCTGCTGCTGACATCCCCGGCAGTCACAAAGGGGAGCGCCGGGTGCTGTGCCCCCGCAGTGGGCTGTGCTGCTCCCCATGAGCAGGCATGTCCCCAGGAGGGCACAGCCACCAGGGCAAGGAGTGACAGTGCTTGCCCGGCATGCAGCGCCAGCCTCTCACCCTGTCCATGCTGGAGCCAGCAGGGAGCTGCGTCTGGTCCGCATCCATCCCCACCATGACATGCCAGGCAAGGTGGGGGCACCGGGGTGCCTGGCCACAGCTGTGACAAGGATGTGGCAGAGCACAGAGCTCCCAGCCTGAAGGGATCCATGGGGACACTGGGGATGGTCCTGCCAGGCTGCTCCCAAATGAATGACTTCATAATCCTGCGTGTGGGGCAAGGGGCTCTGCGTGACCCACACAGCCAGCAGGTATATTAGGTGGAGCTGACAGCGACGCGCAGAATATTAAGAATAACTTACCTCATTATCTGCAATTACGTTACTGCCACACACCTCATTTCTTCACGAAGAAAAGAAAATTAGTTTTATATTGACTTCATCCCAGTGCCTCCCCTGCCTGCCCCACCACAGAGTGCCCACACGGGCTCTAAAGAGGGTTTGGACGCAATTAATACTCGTCCTCCCCCAACCTGTTGCTGTCCCTGTCCTGGGGGGACAGGACGCTCGTCCCACCCCCTGCACACCAGGGTCAGTGAGGACTCCAAAGCCAGCTCACCCTAGCAGGGACGCTGGAGCAGGGAGGGCCCGTCTTTGGCAGCTCCCAGGTCGGCAGGGAGGTGACACCGCCAGGCGTCCCTGGGAAGCAGCCGGCCAGACGAGCAGCAGTGGAGGTGACCCATCCCGGTGTTCAACTTGATGCCCCAGACACCTGCTTCCTCCAGCCTGGGCTGGCCACTGTCACCCCGTGGGTGATGGGATGCTTCCTCCCGTCCTCCACGCTGGGGATTGCTCTTCCCATCATGCGCCTGCTGTGCTGGCCCCCTCCCAGGGCAGGCAGAGCGAGCTGGGTGGCTGGGTCACAGCACTGCAAGAAACTCAGCTGCTGAGACACCCACTGGCCCCACAGCTGCTGCGTGGCCTGGCACAGGCGATGCTGTGCAGGGGGACCCCAGCATTTGGGGCGTCCCAGCTGGACAGGATGGGCAGCTGGGGCTGAGCTCCCTCGCAACACCCCCAAGAGCTGCTGGAGCCCATGAGCCCAAAGGGCACTGACACTGCGGGGGCCAAGGGTGGCACCGGGTGTGCCAAGCCCTCCATTTGTCCTCCAGCCCCTGTGACTGTCCCTGCACATCCAGTATCCTGACTGGCCCGCAGGCATCCCCAGGCAAACAAAGCCAGCACTGCCATCGCCCCGCTCCCGGCTGCAGCCGCTCACCGGCCGGGAGGGAAGGGGAGTGGTGTGAGTGGCAATACAGGGAAAAAAGCCAATTTCATCTTTATTAGAAGGAGATTTCTCTTTTAGTAATAAGCACACTTCAAATAATTAGCGTGTTTTACGTAATAATGAAATTATGGAAATGCAGGCCACTTATTCAAACAAGTCACCATTACCATATTTTTAAATATTAGACTTAATTAGAGTTTATCACTTCAGAGAAGTACGAGGAGTGGAGATTTTTTTTCCTTTACAAAAAAAATCCTCATAAAGTGTTTATTAAGAGCGGGTAAGAAGGGGATAATGATCTGTTTGGAAATTAAGGCAATCAAACATTTAATGCTCTGCACTCCTGTAGGCAAAAGCATTCAAATGAGTCAATTATACATCCATTATCCAGGCACGATTAAACAAGGCAGGACGGGGAATTTGTCCTCAGCATCATGCGATTGTCGCGAGGACTTATGTCCACTTAAAGGCAGCCAATAAAACACTAAACTTGGGGAAGAAGAGGAAGGGAGGACTGAGAAAAGGGAAGACAGGAGAAGACGCGGCGGGTCAGTGGGACCGCAGAGGGGCAAGGGTGGGAGGTGGGTAAGGAGGGAGCTGTATCTGCATCCCAGCCCTTCATAAATCAAAGTAATTAAGTTAACATGAAAATCAACTTCACCATCCCGTTAAATTACAGCATTTGCATATTAGGACTCAAATGAAGTAGGTAGGGGGCGAGGGGGCTGGGAGGGGAGCAGGGAGTGGGGGGGTGGGGGTAGGGGAGAAGAGTGGGGGGGACCATGCACCAAAAAGGGAAACATTTATTACAGTGAATAACTAATTTCAGAATTTATAGCGCTGGATTTTTGTTCCCGTGCCATTTATATTACAGAAGGAAATTAAGGGGCGGGCAGGAGGCTGGCTGGACATCTTTCTGCGTTATTGCTTGTCTGCCATTTGCAAATCATTATTAATTGTGGCCCGTGTCGCTGGTGCAGCAGGGCAGGGTGCCTGGACAGCCGGAGCAGACACACATATCTCTTCATCAGGACCCCAGCCGCTAGCCCTGGAGAGCCAATTACCCCTCCCTGATTGGTATCAGATAAGGAGGGAATTTTTACAAATTAGGGAATAAATAGAATTTCCACACGTGGAGCAGGGAGGGCTTGAGAGGCAGTAATGAAAAACGATACATCACCATCAGCCAGACAACCCTATTCATACGCCGATGCATTACACTCACTACTCATAATCCTGCCGAGTGACAGACAGCCGCTGAACCAGCCAAGCCGGAGGGGAGCGCATCCCGCTGGCCAGCCCACTCGGCAGCACCAGCACCCCATGGCAGTCACGGAGGTTCCTGTGCCACCGGCCCGTGGCGCAGCCTCTGCTGCACACCTCCTGCCTGGCACTGCTGCACACCTCCTGCCTGGCACTGCGCAGCCGGGCGGGCAGCGGGGACAGACCTGGCAGCGGTGACGCTGTGCCGGAGCCGTCCCTGCTCTGCTGCCCGCAGGAGCCCAGCAGGACAAGCCTCCAAACTTGGCCTCAAGTTAAAGCCGGCACCCAGCTGCACCCAAGCCTCTCACCCGACTCCCACATCCCCGCAGGTAAAGCGTGTCTTCCCCAAAATTATCCAGCCCAACCCGTGCCCTCAAGAAGACTGCTCTGTTGGTGGCTCCTGGCAGTATCCTGCTATTACAAGATCCCTACCTAATTTCTGGTAAGGATTTACCTTCTCGTACTACTCGGCCCCCACATCAGCCCCGCTGCTCAGCCAGCCCTGGGTGCCATTAGCAGGGTCCCGGTGTCACCCTGTGAGCGGTGCTATGGCTTGAGGACCGGGGAGGCAGCGCTGGCTCCAACCAGCCACAGGAGCAGAGGATGCGCTCCTGCGTGGCTCCACTCCACTGCCAACGCGATCGGGCTGGGGCACCTCCATCCCCCTGAGCCTGCCACCGAGACAGCCCCAGCGCCAGCCCTCGCCCAGGCAGAGCCCAGAGCTGCCAGCCAGCTCTGTCCCCCAGCCGGGGCATCTGCTTTCCAACCCCAGCAGCTCCCGGCGGCAGCACAGTCCTTTGCCCTGGGATGTGACGGAGCTGGATGGTCCCAGGTACACAGCTGGCACCCAGCTAACGGGGGCCTGGCACGTGGCCGGCCTCAGAAAGAACAAATCCTGGAAGTGTGGGGACCCTACTGACATTCCGGAACCCAGTTTGCGCCGTACTCCCCAGCGTTGGAGCCGCGCGCCTCTGTGCCCGTAATTAGCTCTCCCTTATGACAAGCACGTCACTGAACAAAATGCTCGGCAGGAGATCAATCTCGCCTGTAAGTCACGCAGCCTTTAATTTATTCAGCATACAATGTCGCTCCACCGCTGGCTTCCTGTAATTTATACCGTACACTGTCGTGTATTATTTAACTCGTCCGAGTGTTTTACAGCTCGCCTGAAAGTCGCCGTGCAAAATAAAGTCACGGTGGGGCACTGGCGAGGTGCAGGGAGGATGCAAGCTGCACCCTTGTCCCAGGGCTGGTGGGGGACTCCCAGCCTGGCTCAGAGACAAGGTGATGGTGACAAGTTCTTGTAGAAGTTGGCGGCTCAGGACCCCCCCTCCAGGGCTCTGTGGGTGGGAATGGGAAGTAGGTCCCCACAGGAGCCCAGTAAACCACAGCCTCCAGTGCTGGTGCTTCCTTAGAGGTGGAAAGGATGGCAGCAGGGGCAGACGGTAGCAGGACTCCTACCTGCTGGGGCTGGGGTGCCTGGGGAGACCCAGCTGGACTCAGGGATGGGACAGAGCAGAGATGCTCTCCGCACTCCTCCTCCCGTCTGTGCTGGATGCCAGGGATGGCCAAGCTAGTGCCTGCCCCTCTCTGCAACATGGATGGAGGGTCCCTGCCCACAGGCGCTGCTCAAACACAGCCAGAGCTGCCAGAGCAAAGTGCGGTGAGGGAGGAGGCTGGGAGCCCCACGGGGCTCGGCAGATGCAATGGCCTCGTCTCCTGGCCTGGCCTGGGCAGGCTGCAGGGCTGCGGGCAGCTGCCAGAAGGGGATGGCACAGGCAGGGAGCTGAGCGAGCAGCAGCACTGCCAACGTGTCCAGCACCACCAGTACCAGAGCAAAGGAGAAGCCCAGGACATCGGTGGAAGCCAGAATGCTGCTGCAGCAATATTGCCCAGCCCATGGACCATCCCCACGGTGGCTCTGCCTTTCCCTGCCTGCACGGCCAGGACTGTCACTGCCACGGGAGCAGATCCCGGGCAGCGCTGGTGGGAGCAGGCAGCCCGGCCAGGGCGGTGGGGCTTCATCCCACAGGCAGGGCACCGGGGGCTGCCCCGTCGCCCCTTCTGCTGCTGCACACCGCAGAGTGGGCAGGGGGCAGGCAGCGGGCAGCGGGCAGGCAGCGGGCAGCGGGATGGCTCCTTCTGGCCTCTCCTGCAGGACACACAGCGGCAGCAGCCAGGCCCTGAGAGCAGGAGGGAGGTCCTACCCCAAAACTGGGGTAAGGACTGTGGCTAGATGGGGCTGAGGGCCAGCTGTTGGCTGGTGCAGCCGCTCTGAGCAGCTCACCTAGAGCATGCTTTTGGCCGTGCAGCTGGATGGAAACAGTCAGTGATGTAGAGCTGGATATCCTCCGCAGGGAAGGTTAAAACCTCTGTTCGGTGTAAAGTTGCCATATCTAAGCACTTATGATCAAGATATTTATGGCTAGTTTATTCCAGGCTGTTAAAGGCAGCAGTAGTTATCCACAGATAAAGGGAATTCGGCTCCCCTGATGACTTTTCTCGCTGCGGTGAAGGCATGCCTGGCCGGAGTTGGGCTGCTTGTGGTGTAGTAACACACCTGACGGTCCCTGCCAGAGCCAGTGCCAGGGCTGGGCATGCAGATGCTTGGCAGGGTCTGTGGCTCTAGTTCTGCTGTGTGGGAGCTGCGGGAACAGATGTGGAAGATGCTGTCTTCCTGCCCCTGACTGATGCTGCTGGGGGCCAGAAGGTCCCCAGGCTGCAGAGAGCAATTTGGTCTGCCAGAATTTCTGCCTGTCCCCAGCACTGGTACGGGTGTCCCTGCCTCCTGTATCCCCTCTGCACGCTGCTGTGCCTCTGCCATGCCCTACTCTGAAGGAGGATTTATTTAGGGCAGTAGAAGGCCAAACTGCCCTGGGGTTTTGCAGGGCATTTCAAGTCCTGTGAGCCCCGCACCACTGGCCCGGCTATTGGCTTCACTCCACGTCCAGCTCCTGACACCCAGTCCCACCACTGAGATTGGGACCCTAATTAGGGAGAAATTTCAAGGGAGAAATGAGAGAGTTTATAAAGCCGAGTTTCTCCTGCCTGTGAATGACACGAGATGTCAGAGAAAGGAAATAAAAGGCAAGGATGCAATTCCAGTGCCACCGAGAGTGTGTGGCGAGTCCTAATGGAAAGTTCTCCTGCTCTTTAAAGCTTGGTCAGATGGCCTAGTTATTGCTTTAAAAGGACCCAGAATCAAACCACGGTGTCGCACTCGAAGCCTTCAAATAAAGCGAGCTGTGTTTCTGCAGGTCCAGCAAGGCAGAGGCAGGCGATTACACAGAGAAGGGCAGGTCTCTTTATCTTGGAGGGAGACCTACCTATTTTTAAACATTAGCTCCAAATCAGCAGCTCACCTCTTTGTCTCATACAAACCCTCTCTCGTCTTCTGGAGGAGAGATCAAACGCCAGCCCTGCTGCCATTGTTTCTCTCCCAGCGAGATGGATGCGGGACTGTAATCTTCCCACAAAGCCGCATGCTTCAAAGGTATCAAAAGTGCTTATTAAAAGTCCTAGGAAACTAATTTAATAACATCCCAAAGGGCTGGAAAAACCAGCGCCAGCAGCTCAAAATACAACCTGGTGAGGGAGATGGGCCCCCATTCAACACGACCCCGTCCATGGGCGGCTGCCCACGGGGCTGGGGTGCTCCAGCACAGCACAGCACCACCCTGGTGCTGCCCGCACTCCTGCCAGGGATGCGGCCAGGCAAGCAGGAGCATGGAGGACCCTGCCCTCATGCCACACTGCCAGTGCAGCTCGCGTGGGACCATGTCCCCACCAAGGGCTTTGCTGGGCCAGAGGCATCCTCACATGGTGGGGACAGAGTCTGTCTATCCACCCCGGCTCCGCAGCTCGGCTACCCTTGCCAAGCTGAAGAGCCTGCACTGTCCCAGAGGCAGGGTTTCAGGCTTGCCTCCGAAACACAAAAAGCACCGGGTGGCCTTTGCTGGCCATCTTGGCAGCTGCTGGAGCAGTGGCTTTGTGCAATGCCCTCCCAGACTGCCAGGCTGGAGGGAGCCGCACATGAAGCAGATGCATGACGGGTCTGTACGTGGTGCAGACAGACCTGCAGAGCCACCTCAGAGAGACCGGTGTGCTGTGTGAGAAGGACCTGCACACCGCCTGCGGGGATGGGCTGCTACACGTGCCCTCCCACTAACGCATACGTGCAGCAGGCATGTGCTCCCAGCCGCAGCGGCGTGAGGGCTGTGCTCCCTTCCATCTCCCAGAGCCGGTCCCTGCTCCCGGCCGATGCCAGGCAATGCACAGCACCCTGGGGCTGCATCCCACCTGAACGGTGCAGGCTCCCGTGGAAAGGGGCAGGGGATTGAAATTAACGCTCCAGCCTCCGTCTCGTCCTGCCCATTAGCGGGGCTGTTTTACTCCGGATCATTAAATATGTATATCTTATTACACGCCTTGTTACAGTATTGAGCTCTATTGACTGATAATAAATTCCAAGCATCATCCTGGTCATAAATTTATCTGGAGATGATGAAGACTCAATAATCTAGTCATGCAGATAATATGATAGGGCCTTAAAAAAGATCATTACATTATATGCCAAAATTAAAAGTGAAATACACTTTATTAACACTGTTTCCACACTTGGGGCCATTACTTGTTATATCCCCTCCTGCCCTCCCACCCACCTGCACACCGTCCCTTGGGTGAGCCAGGGAAGGCGAGATGAGGCAAAGCTGCCTGGCAGAAACCTGGCAGAGGGGTACGGGGGGTGGCTCACACCGGGACTTCCCAGATCGATCCCAAGGATGCAGGGCCCTGCCTGATACAGCACTGCCGCCCTGCCCACTGGGCAATGGCCTCTGAGCATCTCCGGCCGTTTCAGCAAACTCCTGTGCCTGGTGCCGCTGGCTGCCTGCAGGCAGCCCTCAGCAGGCCCTGGCTGTAGCCATCAGGACGAAGGGCAGCCACGTCCCCAGCCTCCAGAAGGCAAAAGCCACCTCCTGCAGCTTCAGGTCTCCTGAGAAAGCTGCCCACCCATCGGGGTTAACCCAACAGCTCCCACCCGACAGCAGCTCTCCCCCAGGCTCCAGCGAGCTGCAGCGCCAGGACAGGGATCCTCGCTCGTGCTCAGCCGTGCTGTGGTGTGGCACGGACGGCTGGGGAGCAGAAATGGGGATGTGGGTGCAACGGGCACCCCCTGTGAGAGAGGAGGGCTCCTGGCAGGCTCCCAGGGCCCTGCTGCCAGTCTCACCCAGCTGCCTTTTGGCGGGACGGTGAGGGTTGGGCAGCTCCTGGCCACCCTCGGGGACTGTGGCTCGGCCCCCTCCTCCCACGGCCCTCCGAGGCCTTTCCTCTCCCTCAATAACAAGGTCACAGCCATTTAAACTCCTCTGATGAGGGCAGGTGGCTCGTGCCCCTCCT
Source organism: Falco punctatus (assembly GCF_963210335.1). NCBI lineage: Eukaryota > Metazoa > Chordata > Aves > Falconiformes > Falconidae > Falco > Falco punctatus. The sequence continues at coordinate 12,215,837 of NC_137591.1, read as the reverse complement.
GCCTGGCGGGGCTGGTCTGGCCGCACTCCCGCCTGCGGATCAATGGCACACAGCAAGTTTAAAGCGGCCCCCCCGGCCCCCCTTCCCTCCGCCACCTTGCTCTCCAGACACGCAAGGTGACGAGCGCCGGGGGGCCCACGGATCGATGCCGCGACATGGATCGGCTGCTGGGAAAAACCAATCGCGGATCAGATGGAAACCGACTTCTCCTTGTATCTGCCTGGCTCTTGCCGGGATAGATTGGCTGGAGAAATCCGATGGCGAGAGGAGACAAAGGGGGAGGCGATGGGGAGAGGAGGAAAGGGCTGATAATGCTCCTGCTGCGGCCGCTCTAATCTGTGACAGCCCGAGGATTTGCTGAAAACCATTATCACATTGCTCTCCCTTCTCTTGTCCCTGATAAAGCCCCAGCTAATCTGTTTGTTGCAGGTATTGAACGAATGCATTTAGCGAAGCAAGGGGTGTGTGTGTGTGTCTCCCCACTGGCACAGCAAATTTTTTTCCCCTGCACCTCTGGCCTCGCTGAGAGGCGAAGAGGGAGCAGGGAGGGCAGGGACGGTTTTGGGCGAGGGCTCACGACGAACGCAGGCTCTACCCCCCCGGGCCACGCCGTGGACAGGGATGCCGTGCCTGGTGTGGGGGCAACATCTCTGCCAACCACCCTTTGCAAGTTTTGAGGAGCTTTTCTGCAGGTGCTGCATTTCACCTTCATAATGCCACTCGTGGAGGGTGGCCAGCGAAGCTCTGTGGCCGGTGGGCGACGCCGGGAGGGCTGCTGCAGCCCACCGCACATCCAGCCGCACTCCCGTGGGGCTGCGCAGGGCCGGGGGCTCGGGGCGCTGTGCCGTGGGAATGGCTCCCGGACCCCCGTCTGCCGGAGCCCCGCTCGGCTCATGCCTCCTGTCCTGGTGCTGACCTCAGCCCTCCCCTTGCCAAAGGCTCTTTCTCCAGGGAGGAGAGATAATTCAGTCGCTGTGAAAGCCCAGACCCGGGGCTCCCGCAGCCGCCTGTTACAAACAGTTCTAGTGGAACATTAATTATAGTAATTTAGCCGTGGAACACTAACTGCAGCCAGTGCAATAGCATTCAGTACATTAGTGGCTATAACCCACTCCTTAAAAAAGACATTTGGCTACTGACAGCTGATAAAATGAGTTGTGAAGCATAACCAAAGGGAAAAAAAAATAATAATCAGGAGCGGGCTGGGAGCGAGCCGTGGGGCAGGAGGGTGGGGGGCAACACCCCACGGGGTGCTGGGGGGCACGGGGGGTGCAGGCAGAGGGGCAGGGGGCCGCAGCAGGCACCCTCCTGCCCGCCACACGGCACATGGCCCGGCGGGCTCCCCGCGCCGCAGGCAGGGCTCGGCGAGGCGGGGGGCGCGGGGCCGTGTCTCAGCAGTATGTCAAACAGAAGGACATTTCCTTCTATCTCCCAGCCGCCGCCCCAGGGTACAATCCACCTACATTCAATCTTTACTCCACTACACATGTTTCCTTTCCAGCCTCGGATTATTTTTTATCATCAAATTACCGTGGCGATAAGATGGAGTAGATGTGATAGCGAGCAGAGCACCCGTCCTCCCCTCTCCCCCCACCGCTTCCCCGGCATCTCTCCTCCCTCCGCCACCCCCAGCCTCCTAGCTCTGAGCAGGCGGGGGGTTATCCAAATGTCAGGGGGTGAGGAGAGACCCCCCCCGGCAGCTGGAGTTGCTGGCTGGGACCAAACAGTGGCTGACAGCGAGCGCCTGGGTGCAGGCAGGCAGCAGCTGCCGCACAGCTCGGGTGCCCACCAAGCTAGCCAAGGAAACTTGCGGGGTGCCCTGCCGCAGCACGGGACCCCGCCGGCAGCTGTGCTGTGACAGAGCCAGAGCTGAGCATCTGCCCCCCACAGCTCGGCTGCAGCACCCTGGGCCCCCACGGCACCCAGCGCCCCAGCCCGGTACCAGAGGTGAGACAGCCTGGTGACACCAGCGAGGCGGCAGGGACACGGGGAGCCCCGGCACAGGGGTGGCCAGGAAAAGCGCGGCCGTGCCGTTACTTTACAAGCCTGAGCAGTGCTGCAAGGCCCCTGCTGTGATGAATCCTCCCCATCTCCTTGTTTACTCCAGTCTGCAACAAATGAGTCCCTGCCTGTCCAGGGATAGCTCATCTGGAGGAATGCTCTTTCAGGCCTCTCCCTCTAATCCCTATTAATTTAAATAATGCTCGGCCACTCTTCTCAAACTATTTATTATTTATCAGGTTTGTTTATTTGTAGCTAACAGGTAGCGCTCAGCATGCATCCCCGGCACGGGGACAGGGGCCGTTCATCACACCGGCTCCCCTGCCATCTACCATCCGTCAATTACTCCTGCTTCCTTTAATTAGTAATGAGGACTAATATCTCTGCCTGGGATGGTGGCTGGAGCGGAACTTCCCTCCGGTGGCATCCGAGCAGCACAAGGGAAGGAATGAAAAATAAATACCTGCGCAAGGCTGCTGCTGCTGCTGCTCCCAGACAAGCAGGGGTGCTCGCCAGCCCCCACGCACCCCTTCCCAGGGAGGGTCTGGTCCCTGGCAGCTCCCCAAGTGTTCGCTGTACACCAGAGGCCCCTATCCAGCAGGGCAGGGGAGGTGATGCCAGCCAGGTCCTGATCCACGGGTGCCCTTTCCTGCATGGCAGGGCCATCCCAAACCACCTGGGGAACCCCTGCCGAGCTCCAGCTGCTGAACTCCGCATGAATATCAGCAAGGGGAAGTGTAAATTAAATGCCCATTAGAGCCTCTGGCCTCACTTGGTGGTCCTGGGGAGCTTTGTATCAGAACATGCCATCCAGAGACAGCCTAATAGCGAAGGCAGCACATGATATAAATGAAGCCCCTTTGATTTATTGACTGGGAGAAGTTTTTACACGATAGCCCATTAAGACGGACGGCTCTGTTTACAGCCAGGCCATCTAGCTATAGGGACCCTGAACTGGATGGTGTGTTTTGCTATTGCTCTTCAGGCAGACATCTCATTAAGGGGAACAGCATATGGAGCTCTCTGGATCTATACTTCACGAGTCCTGAGGGAGGCCTTTACCATTTTTAATAAGCGGGCAAGGTTAGCAAACCTGCAACGCGGTGACCTCCCCTCCCCGTGCGATGGATCTCCCTGAAACGCAGAGAGCTGGACTCACCGGGTGTGTGTGGGACTCCATAAATCACCTCCCTGCTGCCGGCCAGGGAAACCACCTGGGGAGGACAGCAAGGAGGGTCCAGACCAGGCAATGCTGCATCTCAAATGGGGCAGCAGCATGTGGCTCGGCTGAACATGCTGGGGACAGGCAGCCGGTGAGCAGCAGTGCGGAGCATGCCCCTGCCCATCATGCCATCGGGGTGCCGGGCAGCACATGGGTGGCTCAGCCAGCAAAGGTGCTTTAAGGAGAGAGCATTAACACGATAGCCACAGTGCAGGAAACGAAACCCCCAGCTGGCTGGCGAGGGGGGATTATTCTGTATTCAGTAACACGGCTGTTTAGGAGAACAAATAATCTCTGGCAAAGACCTCCGGCTCTTCTCCGATCTGATAAAGCCGTGCAGCCTACAGGCAAGCTGGCCCCTGTGGGGGCTGCTGCGGATGGATGCAGTGGGCTGGGGCTGCCAGGGCTGGAGGAGGAGCGGGGAGGCAGGCATGTGGGGTGGGCTGATGAGGGATGGGGTGGACACGCTGCTAACAGGTCGCCCAGGACACCTTTCCAAAGCGAAATGGCTTATGCAAGGTTTGGTGCTCCTTCCCAGGCACCACTCACAACCCCACGTACAGTAGCACAGCCAGCCTCAGGGCAGCGGGTAACGTGCTTATGGGCAAAGCTCCCACCGTCTCCTCCTGGCCTGGGTGCACCCACCTGCTCCCCAACAACAGCAATCTCACTCTTGCCCATCAGCCAGCCTGCAAACACCCATTTTTCACTCCTGTGGTACAAGCTAAGCACTATAACCATCACCATGCACTGGCATTTAACTTACACATCTAAAATTCACACCATAGAAAAACCTGCCAGAAAAGCAGGAGACCAAGAACATGATTGCATCCTTTTGAGAAGTCTGCCTGGCTCTGGTTGGGAAAGAGGGAAGGCAGAGAAAGACAAATGGACAGACACAGTGGCATATTTGGGTCTCTTTCCAGCAATTCTCTCACAAACACTCTGAGCATCTTTGAAATGAAATTTTGTAGGCGATTAGCTCACAATGTGAACTTAATTGCTTTTGGTATTTAAAAAAACCCATTAAACTAAATGGCCGAGATATTGAGGCTTCAGCAATGGCTGCTTCCAATGCACAGTAACTACCAGCCTCATTACTGGGACTCCAAATCCAGCGACGGAAGGCGCAGACCCATGCGACATGACCGGTGCAGCTCTAATGCTCCCTCCCAGCTCACAGCCCGTGGGCTAAAGGATCATCAACAGCAGTGACAGGATGGCTCACAGCAAGGCTGGCACAGAGCAGCAGCCCAACAGCATGCTGAGCTCCTAGCTCTCCAGAGCATCCTCGTTGGACCAGACAAGCCAGACCTGGGCATGTGGAAGCCAAGGGAGTATCAGGCTCCTTTGGGTTGGCAAGAGGAGTGGCTGAAATAGGACAGTCCCACACTGCAGGACACACGAGTGCTGCTCCTCCAGGACGTTAGGATGACCTCTGCTGAGCTGTTTTGGCCCCAGTTCCTTGGGGATCCCATGGCATTTGTGCTGCCTGCACTTATGGAGCGGTGGCTGCACAGCCCCCATGAGTGACTATTAAGTGATGCAGCTCAGTTGGTACCACCCATCCCCAGGTCAGCCCCAAAGCTGGTACTCTGCACCTCTTCATGCCAGCGGCACGCAAAGGAGCCCTCCTCTGCCACAGAGCCGGCAGCACTGCCCTGCTTTGCATTGAGTGCTGCAATACAATAGAGTGGCCAACGGTAGTGCTTTCACCTTACTTTACTTGTTTGTTTAAATTATTTACACTCCTCAGATGCAAGATTGCTCTCCAAAAGGAGCATCCTTTTGGCTGCTGCAGCTTTAAAATGACTTGCATCCATCACTCAATCGCTTTCAGGTCAAACACACGCTCCCAACTTAATGACCACATTTCCGCAGCAACAAATCTGTCACTGCTGTTTGTTTAAAGCCAACAATCTGTAGGAGCACTGTGTGCAAGGATTGAATTAACTCAGCATCTGAATGACTGCGGTGCCAGATCATTCAAATTGCACCTTTCCTAAGATCTTCCAGCAATGTTAATTAATGTTCCTTGGGTGATGTGCAACATGCTGCAGTGCACAAGGCTGCTGGAGAGAGCAAAGCCCAGTCCCTGTGGGCCTGGGGCCATGGGAGATGGCTTGCTTGCTGCCCCAGCTCCAGAAGCACCTGGTGGGGTGTGTGCTGGGGAAAAAGAGGGGCTGGTTGCTCCCCCTTGCTTTGACACAACCTACCTTGATTTTCCCAAAAGTTTAGTGATTCAGCTGAGATATTACATGCTGAATGTCTGACTCAAGTTGAATTTTTTTCCCAGGAAATTCCAGCCTGAACCATTAATACATTACCATCAACAAGAATTAAAAATATGCTGCTACTTCCCTTAAATTCCAGCTACTTGTTGTTGCGGGGCGGGGGGTTTGTATATGTCCAGATGTTTTGGAACAAAGCCTTGAGGTCTGTCGGGAATGCAGTTCTGTGATTCCCATCAGAATCTTGCCAACTTTGGGCAAAGCCAGCCCTGCCTGTGGCCCTGGGTGGCCGCACATGGGCTGACACCCAGCCCTCGGCCAGCTCCCTGCTCCCAGCTGCTGCAACCCACCTGGCACCTACTCCAGGCACCTGCGTGGGGAGTGGGGACCCAGCTCCGGGTGCTCCATGACTTCCTCAGGAAGTGCGAGGGAGGAAACTGCCTCCGAAACACTTGCACCGACAAGAGCTGGAGCTGGAGGCAGGCGAAGCCGGAATAAAAAGCGATGGGGAGTTAGTGGGGCTGGTGGTGGGGGGAGTTGAGATGATACCAGAGAAATGGGGGAAGGGACTGGGACAAGGAAAAAAAGACAAAGAGCTGGGGAAGGGATGGGGAGGCAGACCGAGCATGGCAAGACATGCAGAGAAGGGAAGAGGGAGTGGGATTCAATCCAACACCAAACCACCTATGTCTCCTGCTGCCATTCGTGGCCTCTAGCTACTCCAGCCCTTGCTGACCAGCAAGTCCTTGGCCCAGAGTGCTCGTCCCAGGCCCCTGGCCATGGTCCTTGTTTGTCTGAGGCATTTACATCTCCATAGAGCAGAACTGGGGTCTGCTGGGGGGTCCTAACCTGGAGAGCTAGAGCCCTTCCCATCTCCCCTCAGCTTGCTGCAGTTGATTGGGGCACTGCTCTGATCTCTACCTGCCACTGATTTCAATTCAGCTTCAGTTTTCTTCTTTGACCTTCTCTCCTCCAGACCCTGCTTGCAAACAGAACACAAATTCTCAAACGTGCCCTTCATTTCTCCTTGCAATATCCCAGCATGCCCCATTCCCAGGCTAGGGAAGGCAATGACCCATGCCTCTTTGAGCCTATACACGCATACACAGGGACGGACACACTGCTGCTGCAGATACCCTCCCCAGAGCATGCTCACCCCAGCTCCAGCCTGGACAAGGAAGCGATGATGCTCTGATGCCATCCAAACTACAAGAGGAAAGCACGATAAAGGGACTTCCAGATGGTTTCTTCCAGGACAGCTGCCTTTTTTCTAGGAGCTTGTGGGTCCAAGGGGCACCCGGGAGTGCTCCTGACTGTGCCTGGGTCTCAGCTGCCACGTTTGCATGCAGCACTCATCCCAATGGTTCTGCCTGCCTGAAAACTGGTCTCTCTGTGCTGATCCCCAGTCCTGTGTGGGCTGGGATGCTCCAAAGGCAAGCGGAAGGAGATGAGCTGACCATGAGCTAGCGGAAGATCTCCCCTTGGCTGTGTCCCTCGGGCCACAGATCAGGGACAAGGTCCACGAGCATATGCTCCCAGCCCCCTGATGCCCCTGATGCTCTATGCCGTGACCTGGAAGGGAAGCCAGCCACTCAGAAGCAGTTAAAATCAGATTGCAGTGTGCTGGTGTAGACAAGCAATGGAGAAGGTCCTAGATAGCACCTGGGAGACGTCCCCTGCAGAGAGACACTGCCAGCACCGCAGAGAATGGGGAAGGAGCTGTCAGAGGGGTACAAGATGGGAAAGGCATCGCCCCTTAAGGCCCACCCCTTCCTGGCACCCCAAAATGGGTGGGGAACCTCTGCCAAGGCTCCTTTCCCAAGAAAGCCTGGATGCCAGAATTTCAGCCCACACGGGGCCCTTCTTTTCCTGGCAGCAATTCACTATGTAAAGAGGCTGGATATTTATAATTATGCTCAAAGTGGCCACTTTGAAAATCTATATGTCTCTAGGCTCCCTGTACATCATAATGTCAAGTCTGTGAATGGAGGCATCTATCAGAGGCCTCACATCACAGACCTCGTAGCTGTGATAAACACTCGGGAAATGCTCGCTGAACCCCATGTCCCACTGCTGCCTTCTGGGGAAGAGATTTGGTCTTTGGGGGGTGCCACCATGGGGACTCCTCCAGGAGGGATGCTACCGCGTGCTCGTCAGTCACTGATCAGGGATGGGGACGGCAGCAGGGTCTGGGTTCCTCTAGCCAGAGCCTTCCCTGCTGACCCTTGCTGTCCCTCCAGGTGGGACCATCCAAGCCATTACCCTGTTTCCATGCCATCAGCACACTGCAAAAAGGCAGCTTCCACCCCTTGGTATCTGGGAAAGCCCTGGCGCTGGGAGGATGGTGAGCTAAAGGGACAAGATATACCCCTCAAATGTCAGCTCTGCTCTTGGTCATCAAATCCCCATCCTTTGGCCTCATCAACCCCAGGGTGTCCTAAGCCTGACTGAGAAAGATTAGGCCTGTGACAGAGGTGGGGTGTCAGTCCCCATTCCCAGCAGGGAAACCCATGCAGGGAGCTGAAGCCTCTTCTCCAGTACAGCAAATGTCAGAGCTGGCCCCAAAGCCACGCACCAGCCCACTGCTCCATTGTGCTTACGGGGAGTTTCTATCACACCTCTCCCAGCGTGGGGACACAAAGCCCCAGCTTTGTGTCACCTCCTTGAGAAGTGGGGCAGGTGCCCTGCCGGCGAGACGCCCAAGGGAGATCAGGAATGCCATTCTCTGCCGACAGCATGGCAAGAGGATGCGTAGCCTTCACTAACGCTTTGCCCAGGCTGTTCTTAAAAATTTATTACTCTGTTGCAACATGAAAAATAAGACAGAGAAGTAATCATTAGTATAACTATAACTCCCCGTGCAATAGTCCCACTTGTAAATTGAGATTTATGATTGCAGCTGCCAATATTTTAGAGGCCAGTGCAGGCAGCAGTGGCAGTACAGCCCAGCTACACGCCGCCCCGCCGCAGTTACAGTTTATCACAATCTGCAGAGATTATTGCAATGAATAATACACAACAGGCTGGCAGTGAAGAACTATTCCCGATCAAACGCTTCTGTAAACAACTGAATAAATAATATTGCTCAGCCCCTCTTTAGAGCCCTCGGAGGCCCAAGGAAATCTCTCATTACTCAGCAGGAGAGGCAGTGCCAGGCTTGGAGATGCCACAAGGGAGGGACACAGTGACTCTGGGCAGGCACTGGACATCTCAGGGACTGGCATTTGCCAAGCAGACAGCTCACCTTGCCATTGTTTTGGCAGAAAAGGAGGCTGAGACACTGAAAAGACGCGCTTACGTGCTCCATGTGCAGCCAGGAACAACCTGCTCGGACAGACAGACAGACACAAGCCCAGACAGACAGATATTGCTGTCCTCTCTTCTGCATGGCAAAGCTTTTGCTCGCTTCTGATACTGAGTTGGCAGCAGGTAAAGAGCAGGTTGCCGGCCCCGGTCTGTGGCAGGGCTGGGGCGTTTGGGGCCGAGCCCACCGGCAGCAGGGCTCCACGTGCTCCCTGAAATGTCAGTAAGTAATGCAACATGATCGGGGTTGTGCGCCAGCAGCTGCAGAAAGGGCATTTCTCACACAGCTCAAAAGGATAAAGTTCAGCTCCACGACGCCCCAGGTTCCGGTGCTGCTGCGAGCCCTGGCTCAGCTGCCGTGCCGTGCTGCCGTGGGCACCAGGTCTGCAGAGACCCCTGCCCAGAGGGTGAGCGGGGGGGACTCACCCCTTCCCCAGCACCCATCACGCAGAGGTGCTTTATTTACTCTCTGAATAGCTATGCTCACAACACAGTCAGCAGAGGAGGAGGGACTTGAAAGGTGCTGAGGGAGGGTTATAACCTTCCTCAGCCTACAAACCAGCCCTGCAGCAGCTCTGACCCTTCAGAGCCATCACACCCTGCTTTCTGTGGGGTGGTGCCTCTACCCAGACTCCCACAGGCAGGGAGCATCCCCTGGCACCTGCGTCCTGCGTGCTCCAGGACCAGCTCCCAGGGTTGTTCCCTGCTGCTCACAGGCTCTCCCCACGGCTGGGTCCTGGGGAAGGGCGAGAGAAGCAAAGCAGGAAAAGTTTGCATCCCTGTGTTGGCTGCAGCGCCTGTATGTGCAGCAATCAGCTCCAATTAATCCCCCCTCAGCTTGGCCCGCCCGCTTCATTACCTCCCCTTGATGAGAACCATCAGTGGGGCCTGTATGATTTTGCTAATTAGCCTCACTTCGTTTATCATTTCCATTTTCTCCCAGAGACGCTCGGCTTGCTGGGCGACAGCTTCATCTCCCGCTGAAACAATGCGGCCCCTTCTGTGCCTGTCTCACTTAGCGCTGTCACCACAGCCATTATGAAATTGGGGTTTCATTTACACACTAATTAAACATTACAGCTTGTTCACAATTACAACATGGGGATGAGGAGGTAACTAATTACTTAAGAAATGAGCTAACATTTATCTCTGATTCCTCCCCCCCCAGCCCACTGCCCTCCTCTCCAATCAAGATTAGAAATTGTTGTTCAACAGCAGCAGCCCAGCGGGCCCCTGCCCGCCTCCACATGTGCCGCATCCCCTTTGGGGGGCCGCACCGAGACCCCGGCCCCGGGACAATCCATCAACCCCTAATTGCAGCTGGGATGACGGGGGGCTGTGGCGGCAGCGGTGGTGCATGGCGCTGTGCCAAACGGGCTGCATGGGGATGGGCTGTGATGCTAGGGGTGCATCCGTCCCAGCTAGCCCTGCCCGCTGATCCGGCGTCCCCGGGACAGCCTGGCCAGGGTGGCAGCAGGGACCGAGGTGCTCCCTGGGCGTCACAGCCCCCTGCATCTACTGGGCTTTTGCCCCTCAGGTTGATGCCTGGCTCTGCACAGAGGCCGGGGATGTCAGCACACCCTCCACATCCCTGCTGATGGGCAGCTCATCCTGAAAAGACATTTTCTTCAGGGAGGAATTAACATTTAAAACTGAGAACCATTAGAGTAAATAAAGCAGGCTGTCACTCGGATCAAAAGGCAACGCAAAGAGTGGGCGCTTGGGACACAAATGCGACTGGGGAGATGGGCCCTAGGGAGCAGGCAAGCAGGGAAAGGGGCAGGCGCCCCTTTGTCCGTTGTCGGGGTGGGGTGGCTGCATGGGCAGGCTGTCACCCCCTGTTCGGCCTAGCAAGGCTGGGTGCTGCCGCTGAGCGAGCAACAGCCCCCTTGCACAGGCGGCACAGGGCTGCCACGTGCTGCTGCTGTGGCGAGCGGTGCAGGCTGCGGGCAGCGGGTGCAGGGCGCAGGCAGGCTGCACCCAGCGCCACAGACAGGTCACAGCACAGGGCAGCGGAGAAGGGTGACAGGGACCAGGATGGGGGGATGCACGGTTGCCTGCAAGGCAGCAAGATGGCTGGTGGGAGAGGCTGGGGATGCTGCTGCGGTGCCTGGACACTCCCGCGGGCTCTGGGAAAAGGCAGCGCTGCTGCAGGGCTTTTGAAACACAAGAGACTCCCCCCATAAACAGTCCTAAGCACTGGAAATGCTCTCAGAAAAAACACCTAGTTCAGCACCAGACAATTAAGGTTCTTTTGCAACTCTTAACCCGTGATTTTGAGACAAAGAATTTGGCCTTGGCATAATTTGAACTGCTAATTGCTTTCCTGATCCGCAGTCAGAGAACTGAGCTGAAGCTTGGGCACAAAAAAATCACCTTCCCTGTCTGGGAGAAAATTCAGAGCCGCTCTCCAGGGGGAAGGGGATGCTCTCTTCTTCTCTCCGAGGAGCTTAAAAAATAATGATCAGGAAACAGTTAAGCAAAAGGGGGGGTGAACTGGTGGTTTTAAAAAAAAAAAAAATCCCTCACACCACTTTATAATAATAGTAACAACTCATTCCCATAGTTTTTATCCTTCCTGTCTTTAGCCCACCAAAAAAAAAAAAAAAAAAAAAAAAAAGAAACCCTGAGCTAAACTACTGACACTGGCTGGGAGCTTAGAACTGCCGCATCAAACAGAGCCCTTGAATCTCCTGAACATAATTGTGCTGCCCTCTAACCTCAACCTTCAATCAGTGCAGTGTAACTATCTCATTTTAGCCTACAGGACACACCCCTCTGCTAACTAGCAGCCATATTCTTCTCATTAGGAGACTGCTCTGGATGGGAGCGTGGAGGCAAAGCCGTTGTCTCTCTCTTTCTCTCCCTCTCTGCCTCTCTCGGCTGTTATATAGGTACTTCTGGCGGCGGGGAGCGCACTAGCAGAGGGCTTTGTGGGTGCTGGAGATGGCCCAGCTGCCAAGCTCTGAGCTCCCCCGGCACGCAAATAAAGCCAAACGGCTGGTTCATGGCTGGAAAGGTCCAGGATGGGAGAGGGGACCTGGCCCTGGAACCCCTGGCACCGGGCGGCTGGCCCTGGCGAGCTGCAGCTAATGGCTACAGTGGGCTTCCCAGCAAGGTGCTGCTGCGGTGCAGGGCAAGGGGCTGGGGGTCCTGCCCAGCGCCGGCTCACCCCACGCACAGAGCCCCAGGGGCAGTGTCCTGGGGCGGCAGTGCCAGGGTACAGCTCCCCTGCCCGCTGGGGCAGGCTGAGGCGGTGGCACCAGGGAGGCACGCGTGCCCTGGGAAGCACGGGCAGCCAGCAGCGCCAGCACCCTGCCTGCCGCCGAGGGGTGGGCAGGGAAGCACGGGGCCGCGCAGGGCCGGTGTGCACAGCCCCCCTCCGGCTGGGCAGTCGCCCCCCCTGCGCGTTACAGGCCTGCGTGGAATTAACAGCGAGGCTAACTAATAGCAGGAAAACCTACCCAGGCCTGCGGGTGCTCTCCATCACTGGGGGGTTTTGCACCACGTCACTGGGCAGGGGGTTTTCCATGGTTAAAGATCAGCTTGGCACAGGGCAGGGGAGACAGGACAGTCCCGCAGCCCACCAGGACAGCCCAGCCGATCCCGCTGCACCTCTGGGCCACCACCTGGCCAAAAACCGATGGCAGTTCTTGAGCTCCGGCTTCATGCCATCCCCTCAGAGACCTCCAAGCACGCAGGACAGATGCGTCAGACCACAGCACTGACACAGAACCTGGGTCCCCGCAGCACGGACCAGCACACCGACCCTTAGCCATGACCATGACCCTCTCCTCCTGCCTCCCCCTCCAGGTCCTGCACACCAGCAGCACCCAGTTCAGGGCCCAGGCTGGAAGGTGCTGCTCAGGCTCTCGCTTAGTTTGAAGAACCCAGCTTCCAAGCTGGAGCAGGACTGCTCAGGACCCTTGGGGACTGAGGGAAACACTGCTGTCCCAGTGCGTGCCCGCTGCGGGGCTCGGCTGTGGGACTGGGAGCAAGCCAGATCTGGGGTGGTTAATGGCACAGCTGGGATCAGCCTGTGCAGTGGCAGCTGCAGCTTTGGGAAGAACCTTACCCTATGGAGGATAAAGAGGCGAGCAGATCCCCCCTCAGATCCCACTGTGTGTCTGCACCCACAAAGCGAGCAAGGCCATGCTGGGAAAGGGCAGCGGTTTGGCTGGTACAGCCCTACCCTCCTGCCAGAGCCCTCTGCCCTGCATTTCAACATGTTAGCAACTTGGGAGGGGGGCAATTAGACTGATTTGTGTAAGGACAGGGAAGAACACAGCACCGGACAGATTTTCGATGCTTCAGTGCCCATGTTCCCCACACAGCAGCATCTTCCCCATCCAGGCCTTGTCCCTAGATCCTCTGCTGAGTTATACCAGCTATTAACACGCTCCAAGTTTGTTATCTTAAACAGGCCACTCAGGACACGGGGCAGTGATCCTTAAACCAATTAATGTGATCCTTTGATTTCAGGGGAGAATGAAGAGGGGACTGTCAGAGTGGCGGCGAGGCAGGAGTTACGGGTCAGAGCCTAACAGCACAGAGGTGCCCGTTAGCTCTTAACAAGAGGTGGGGGCTGGCGGCAGCTGCCAGACCTGGCTTACATCAGAGCCCTTCTCTGCATCCTCAGCCCCGGCCCAGTGCCACTTCCCAGGCACCGAGGAGAGCAGAGGAAAGCAGCACCATGGCGCTTAATGGGGGCCAGATGCCAAAAAAGCCTCTGCCGCCCCGCGCCTGGGTCGCTGCTGCCAGGAGAGCAGTGATGGCACCGCATTCCGGCACATGGCATGGAGGCAGCTCCCCTCGGCTGTGGCGGGGACAGCCACGGTGCTGGCGGTGCTCAGCCTGTGGTCCTGGGCACCCCAGGGTGCCAGGGGCTGCATCACCCCACAGCCCAAAACTTTCCTCTCCTTCTTTCTTTGCTTGGCTGTTTTTTAAAGCAGAAGTTCTCTTAGCGAAGTCTTTCGGGGGAAGGTGGAGACAGAGTAGGAAGCCAAAGAGAATCGTCTTGCTAGTCAAAGCCTTTAACAACTATTTTTAATATCAGGCAGAGGAGCAGGATTTTGAAATGAAACAGCCGGTGCCTCTTTGATGGGCGAGCTACAGATCTTGAAACAAGGTCCATTCCCTCCTCCTTCACTAACTAACAGCCATATTTCTCTCATTAAAGACAATCTGGCTGTATTTTCAAACTTCTTAACAAGGCGATCACCGTAATTTGAGATTTCTATTATCCATGCTCCTATTACAGCAGTCTTTTAAGCAGCTAGCTTTTTTTTTTGCTTTCTTTCCCTGACTTTGTCTCTCCCCTCAAACTGCCATTAGTGGTAATGACGTGCAGGAAACAAGAGCGCCAAGAACCATCTTTTTTCCCCCCTTCTTTTTGGTACTAGGTTGTGTGGGGGTAGCAATAAGGAATAGAATAAAAAGCAAAATGAAGTTTGGTTATCTCTTATCTGGAGTTTGGGTTTTAATCCGCCCAGGAGCACAAACGAAGCCAATGCAGTACCTTATCTCCCCGGTCGATCACACACACCCCTCCTCAAAGACCCCCAGCTCTCTCCCCTTCCCAAAGGCACCCGGCCACGGCCCCCTCCCTGCCCCATTAGTCCTTCACTGGGCTCTGCCAGATGGATGCAATTTGCATAATATCACCAGCAGAGGCTGGCAGATCAGCTGGGGTCAGGCTCTGACATCCCCAGCACAGTCTATCTCCAAGTGCTAATTTGGGTTGCATTGATCTCTCTTTCTGATTTCTTTGTCATTTACGTCTGCAACGGTTTGACAGGAGATACAGAGACAGACAAGGGGGGAAAAGAAGGGAAGGGGGGGAAGAAGAGGAGAGAAACAAAGATTGTAGTTACAGATGTCTTTAAGAGAAAAAACAGATTAATCCAAGGACTCCTCTGAGGGTCGCAGCTTTGAAACATCCTAATTATCCTATTCTTATGAATTCCTGTACAGACTTGGGGGTGGTGGTGTGTGTGTCTTATCAAGGAACTCAGGGGAATGGAAACTTGTTAAATTGCAGTGGAGTCTCTCTGGCTGGCTGCTACCCCCTCCCCTCCTGCACCTTGCAATTGTTTCTCATTAGGTGAAGCCGGGCAGCTTTAAACCTGGCATCCCTCGCTGACACAGCCTTCCCCCCGTACCTCTGCCACCACTCTCGTTAAAGGCAGATCTTCAGTAAAACTTGGGCAGGAGTGTCTCCTCCCCACAGAGGTGCTCACAGCCACCAGCCCTGCGCTGCCCAGGGAGGCCAGAGCCAAGATAGCATGGATGCCTGAACCCTGGAGACAAGGGCTAACCCAACAGGGACAGCAGCATCCTTGCAGTCCCTCAGGATGTGCGTCTGGAAGGGCAGGTTTGGACACACATTGCTGTTGCAGGACAGTATGGCATTAAGAGATGCCTTCCACTGGAGTCCACTGCAGAGCAGGGCAGGCAGCCCGTGCTCTTAACTGAGGTGTTTACATTCATTAACAGGAAACTCTTCCCCTCGTCACAGGTAAGGGACGACGTGCTAGCATTTAGCCTCGTCTAGGACACATCAAGAGAGACACCAAGGCACCAAAAGAATCCATGGGGAAATCAAAATGTCAGTGTTCTACATCACTACTTTCTACAGAAAAAGCTCTCTAGAAAATTAATGATTTTCCATGGCTTTTCACCTAACACGTGTCTCACTGTGTTGAAGGATGCATCACGGTGTACGGGAAGTGCTGCTTGTTACAGGGGCAGGAGAACAAGTGCTAGCAGAGATGTTTTACCTGCCAGCACAACAAGGCACAGGCCTCGGTCAGGGCAAGGGTTGTTCCACCAGTGTGTGTGTGTGTGATATTTCACAAGGCTCAGCCACAGGACTGGACAAATAGCCAACAGTGGGATGGGTCCGAGGCAGTGCAAGGGTCTCTACAGTACAGATCAGTTCACATCTGCACACTCCTGACTTTGGGACTGGCTGACTGGTAAGACAGAGCACACACAACACTCCGTCAGCCTCTCCCCATGCTCCCAGTACGCCAACAACAGTTTAGAGGGATATGGAAAACAGATTTAAGAGGTTTCTCATCTGTCACGGGACAGGAACTGGGCCAGGTGTTGGGCTGAGGACCACAGCTGGCCTGGGAGGGAGTGGAGGACACTAGATCTGCTCTTCTCACCAACGGAGGCAGTCCTCACCATTGGTCCTAAAACTAGAAGCCAGAGGAAGGGGGTACAGCAGCAGCCATGCAAAGGGCAGCTGCAGGACGACAGCAGCACTGCCCTGCCGGGGGTTAGCCAGGTCTTAGGCTTGAGACAGACCTGCCCCGACCTGCAGCTGGGCCTCCCAGGCATTGTGGCACAGCAAACAGCGCATAATCCAGAAATCCCTTTTAAATCTTCAGTCTGACACTGGTGCTGCGAACAAAACTGCTTCTAGCCAGAAAAGAAGGGCTCGCGCCTACCTCCCATGTATCGCAAGTGAGCAGGCACTGCCACGAGGTGCACACGGTGGCACCCCAACTTTTCTCAGGCAGCTGAAGCCCCACAGCCCGTCACCTTCCTCTCCCAAGGCCCCTCTCCTCCGGGGTCCATGAGCCATCAGGCCTGGGGCAAGGTGTGATGAGCCCACCACATCCCCAGCAGGCAGCAGGGTCGGGCAAGTGCCCGTGCCCCTACCCCAGCGGGCGCACGACCAACTTTCGGCAGGGTAGGACGGAGGGGTGAGTGCAGTCAACACAAACACTCAATCATCCTTCCTTTCTTTCTTCTGTGCCTCCTTTGTTAACTGCAGGAAACAGCTGAAAGACCTTGAGTTTCCCATTGTAGCATGTATGGGAACAGAGCTGCAGTGATCAGAACATACCCCCCGCTGCTCCCGGGGAAAAAGGGAGAGCAGAATCCTTTCTAAAAAGGGTTTACGATTAGAAGAGTGTTCTGTCACTCTGGCGCGCAGTAATCCACTGCGCCACCAAGTCCCTTCAGAGAGATGTTGAAAACTTAAATGACTGAAAGCAAAAGAGCCCCGGCTCAGGTTCCCAGGCAGCCAGACATCCTAATTATCTTTAGATCCACTCCCACATGGAGGGGAGAGAGCACACAAGAGTGAAAAAAAAAAAAAAAAAAAAAAAAGAAAAGAAAAGAAAAAGAAAGAGGGAAAAAAAAAAAAGACTGTCACATTGCTTTTTTCTTTTTTTAAAAGCTTGTCTCCGCTCACTGCTTTTCCAGCTGTGACACCTCTCACGGTAGTTAATTAGAATCATGTCACCGCGTTAATGTGCTCTGACTGGACTCTGACAGACGCACGTCCTCTAACCGGCTGCCCTGGCCGGCCCGGCCCTCCCTCCCACCCCTTCTTGGGGATGTAGGGCCCGCTGCTCATGGCAGGACCCCTCCCCACCTGCCTGTCACCCTGTCCCCATGCCCACAGCCTGGCAGGTGCCCCGGTGCGGCTGGGCTGGTGCCTGCACCCTGCCCGCCTGTGCCCTGCCAGCACCCTGCCTGCCTGCGCCCTGCCTGCCCGCCTGTGCCCTGCCGGCACCCTGCCTGCCTGCGCCCTGCCTGCCTGCCTGTGCCCTGCCGGCACCCTGCCTGCACCCTGCCTGCGCTCTGCCTGCCTGCACCCTGCCCGCACCCTGCCCGCCTGCGCCCTGCCGGCACCCTGCCTGCCTGCGCCCTGCCTGCCTGCCTGTGCCCTGCCTGCGCCCTGCTGGCACCCTGCCTGCGCTCTGCCTGCCTGCACCCTGCCTGCACCCTGCCCGCCTGTGCCCTGCCGGCACCCTGCCTGCCTGTGCCCTGCCTGCCTGCCTGTGCCCTGCCGGCACCCTGCCTGCCTGTGCCCTGCCTGCCTGCCTGTGCCCTGCCGGCACCCTGCCTGCCTGTGCCCTGCCTGCCTGCCTGTGCCCTGCCAGCACCCTGCCTGCCTGCACCCTGCCTGCCTGTGCCCTGCCTGCCTGCCTGTGCCCTGCCAGCACCCTGCCTGCCAGCACCCTGCCTGCCTGTGCCCTGCCTGCACTCTGCCTGCCTGCACCCTGCCTGCGCTCTGCCTGCCTGCGCTCTGCCTGCGCTCTGCCGGCACCCTGCCTGCCTGTGTTCTGCCTGTGCCCTGCCGGCACCCTGCCTGCCTGCGCCCTGCCTGCACCCTGCCTGCGATGGCGCGCAGCCGCTCCACCTGTTCTGGATCCGCCTGACCTTTACAAGCTCTAATGCAAGATGACACTGCTCATTTGATGACATTTCTGTTGATTTTTACTTAAGTCTGTTTTAATTATTTAACTCGGAGTCTCTCCCCTTCTGCCTCGGGCTGGGGCTGCTGCGTGGCCCCAAGGCAGCCCCACGCCCCGCTCCACAGCAGGGAGCCCGGCGCTCACTCTGGCTCTCAGCATCCCCTGGCAAAAGGATGGTGTGGAGCAAACGGCACTGCCCCCAGGCACAGCACCAACTGCATGCCACCTCCGCTGGGAAACGAAGAGCTGAACAGGGTATGCCTGCTCTGGGGGAGCATGGGGTTCTCCCAGGCTTCTTCCATCCCCTTCGAGGGACAGGGAGAGTGCGACTGGCTATGCCAGCCAGGGCCACATGGGCTGGGATGGGAAGTGGTCAAAAAAATGGGAGGGAATTTCCAATACTGCTGTCCCTGTCCCCTTGTTGCCCCTGCCCCACTGCAGAGGAGGTGGGTGGGCTCCAAGGGTGACTGGGGATTCCATGGATGCTGGGGGGCTGCAGGCTTCCCTGCGCTCCCGGGAAAGGCAGCAAAACGAAAGAGGGGAAAAGAAAGCCGGGAAGAGTGAGAGGAGGCTGAAATAAAGCCAGTAAGCTGCCAGGACCACACACTCTCAGCACGTCGCAGGGTGAGATGAAGCCTCATCAGCCGCTGCCGAGCTCCCGGGGGGAGAGCCAGCGCTGACAGCCAGAGCCCCCATTACGGCGGGTGGCCTGCCACCTGCCACCGCACTTAGCGAGCGTGGCCCTTGCCGCCCTCTCCTTCAATGTCAGCACGGAGGGCAGCCTGGCTGCGGGGACACAAGCGGGCAGAGGGACGGCTTCGCCGGGCAGGAGGCACCCCGGCAGGCGCTGGCCCGGCTCCCCGCGGCGGTGGCAGCTCGAGGTAGTTAATTAGAATCGTGTCACTAAGTAAATGCGCTCTGACTGGACTCTGACAGACGCTCACCTATGACACTGGGGGCCAGGAGACAATCCACATCAAACTACTGCAGTTTGACCCTTTTAACACAAAGAGTAAACTCACTGTACATCGAGTTGAAGCTCATTAAAACTGTCTACTCTGCGAGCATCCCATTAACCTCACTGTTAAAAACACGCAATTCCTCTTCTTCTTTCCGAGGCCTAATTAATGCTCTGGATCAGGAACAATATCACACCCTAACCTTCCGAGATTTCCAATCAGTAAATGAAAAGCGAGAGATGGAGCCAGGAAGGGACGGTGGCTCGCTGGGTTGCTCACGGCATGGGCTGCTGACCTGCCCGAGCAGGTGGGGCTTTTCCATCTGGCACAGCAGAGATCGCCGTGGAGGTGGCATGGCACTGCCCCGGCCAGGGGGACTGTGGGCACAGGGATGGTGAAGCCCCACGCAGAGGCTCACAGCTCGCAGGGTTACAAGCTGGTGTAATAGAGCCCAGCGTGGGCATCAGGTCATGACAGGTGCTACTACGGGACCAGATCTCTTGGTCACGAGGCATGGGTGCTGCGGGTTCACTAGCAAGAGACACAGCAGCCTGGGTACCCTTCTTCTCCAAAAAAGAAAAAAACCCGCAAACCAGACATTTAGAACTAAATCTAAAATCACAATAATGTGTGTGCCAAAGCCTGAACTTTAAAAGAATCAACTAAATTAAATTAGATTCAAAAAAGATCGGCAGCAAGGGGTAACTTGTTTTAAAGACAGTCAGTGCACTAGAGGTGGAAGCAGAGCTGACAAATGAGAGAAAAACTTTCCCAGCAGCAGCAGCTACTTCTGCAGATGTGGAAACTTCCCCCTTTTTCCAGCGTGTTTTCAGTTCAGTAACTAGCTTGTTCAGAGCTGAGAAACAACAAAGGACTGGGGAAAAAAAAAAAAAAAAGGAAAAAAAAAAGGTGTGCCTTTTATCTTTTCCATGATCAGGGAAACAAACAAACCAACAAACTAAGGTGGGAGAGGATGAGAGGTACTGTACTAATACTAAAATCTTGAAAGGCCGGTTTCCAGAAACACTCCTTCAACTCACAGATCACTTCTTGCTTTGGTTTCATACACCAGCTGTTTTCACCTAGAAAGTGTTCCAAAATTTACTTTTCCTTCAATATTGAGTACATGCAAGGGAAACAGGATTTTACCAATAAAACCTATGTGAACTACAGCTGGGGTACTGTAGCACGGCGTTCCAATTCTCATCCAAAAGAGTAATCACAAGTAATAATTTAATAACCATCTCTTTAAGAGCAAACAGTAATTCACTACTTTTCTAATGTAATGAATATCTAAAACCTAAGACTAAAGGCATGTTATGTTACATGATTGATCAAAATAAATTAGCAAAAATGGAGTATTTGATGAATAAAAGAATAACCAGATTTAACAACTGGGCAGTGCTAAGGAGAGCTGCACTTGGTTTGATAGGTGCTGGTCAGTAAAACTTGGCCTTTTTTCAGGGAAACAAGTGGAAAAAAAAAACCAAAATAGAAGAAAATCAATTACTGAATCGAGGTGAACTGCTGGCTGATTTAAATCATAACTAAAGCCTGGAATTTTAATCCTTCTGATTTACATCAGTCTCTGAACCTCAGCAGGGAGAATCCACTGCAAGAACCCAGCTCCGCTGGTGAGGAGCCTGTGAATGCTGGTCTTTGCCTGACAGTGCCAAGACCCCCATTACAAGCTGCAGCTTGTTTTAGGCTACCAGCGTCTCAAAAATTTAAGAATGGCAACATGCACACATCTGTAAGATGAGTAACTTCTTGGTAACATTCAGCTTCATTTTGTTGAGGGCCAAGAAAACACCGGACAAAAAGAAGCTCCTCACCTCAAGGTGCTACAGCCTGTGCTAGAGCTGACACGCATTTAATCCGTGTTTGAGGAGAGATGGAAGCTGCAGAAAAAAGTCCTTTCCAGACCTCAGGGCCACGTTCAGCCCAGAGGGAATGCTTAGAGCCAAAATACCAACCTGAGAAGAGGCATGAATGAATCAGTCTCAATCCCCTTTTGCTCTTTTTCCCCCGTTTCCCGAGGGCTCTCACTCCCTGGAGCAGGACTTTACTACTTACCTACCTCCTTATTCTGCTCAGCACTTCTCAGCAAGCTGAAATACTGATATTTCCCCCCTTCCTTTACCTTCTTCCTCCCAAGAAAGCAATTGCACCAGACCTGCACCCACCCCACCCCAAGGCAGCTATATTTGCAGTGTATGCAAACACATTTTGGTGTATTTGGTGACACAAACCACTTTTCTAGCCCCTCGAAAAGATCTGCAGTTCACTTGCTCCCAAGTAGAAACCAGACAAAACCTAGAATGTGAGGTCTGTTCAGCAACTTGCTGTATGCGTGGCCATACGTCCCAGGGATGTGGTGAGACTCCACCACACTCCACCATGAGCCCCTCCCGCCCACACGCACCAGATGCTAAAGGTGAGGTTCCTGTCCAGAATCTGGCCTTGGTCCTGCAGGGTTTTGAATGCCCCTAACTCCCCGGATTTTGAACAAGATGAAGGAGAGGAGATGAAGCACAGAGCAGGACTGGTCCCTGAGCATGCCAAGTGCAGGGATTTGGAGCAGATATCTGCTGAGCCAGTGAATCAGAAAGTGATTTGAAAACAAAGCAATACACAACCGATCAGGCGAGACAGCAAAATTCCCTGCAAATTGTTTGCAAAAACAAGTGGCCATCCACTGCAATTTTTCTGTCAGATTTGAAGGGAAACATCCACGTTGCGCATTCCTGTATAAGCGAGCTGAGGCTTCACAGAACTGCCTGCATCCCCCTGGATTGCACCCCATGCTGCTGGGAAAGGAGCTGCATGGATGCTCTTTTACATGGCACAGTATTCATGAAACTGGTGTGGCTGGCTAACGCATTTCCTTGCTGCTTCCTTCTCAGCCCTCTGGTTTGCAGGCTTCTGGACACCAGTGACCCATGAGGGCCATGAAAATCAGAGGCTGACCCTAGCTACACCCACCTTGGGCACCCCTGGGGAAGCCCTCCACTCTGCTGCACCCCAGGATTGACCACAAAAGAAAAGGAAAGCTCTAGACCACGTGGGAACTCCCCCAGAGCCACAGCCAGCTTGTCTCACCACAGCAGCAAGAGGTGGGCAAGCAGCATGCTGCAGCATTCTCCCCCCTCCTCTCCAGCAGCTGTCCTTGAGGAGGGGTCGCTTATTGTGCGGGCAGGGCTGTGGCAGGAGCTTCTTACAGCCAGGGAGGGAGGGGGAGGGCAGCCTGGGGCAAGGGATGGCATGGCTTCTCCCAGTCCTAAAGGAAAAACAGTTGAAAGCATGAAGGAGGAGAGGAGTAAGGACTGCTCAGGTCACAGGGTAACCACCAGCAACTGGGATGACTGTGCCCAGTCCCAGTAGCCAGTATGGAAGGGCTCAGCTGTGGAGGACTGACACTTGCTCCAGGATGAGGCAGCAAAGCCAGACCCAAGGAAGCCAGGCCACTCCTGCAGTGAGTGGCCCCTCCTTGACCTAGGGACCTCTTGGGCTGTCACTAGAGGCAATACCTGATCCATGCCTAGGACCTGAGAGGCCAGCAGGCTGGGAAACAAAGCAGCCAGAAAGTCAGAAGGCTGGTGCCTTGACAAAATGCCAGGCAAGCCATGTCTCCAGACACCAGCATCGCCCCAAGCCTTCTCCCAGGGGGGACACTGGGCTACTAAGCCCAAAAGCCAGCAGCCCTGACACCACGGGCAGCAGCTGTGCCTGGGGCTCCCAAGCTGGCCAGGAGGAGAAGCCATTCTCCCTGGCTGCCGTTCAACAAGCCGTGCCTCCAGCTCACTCCCAGGAGCTCAGCCTGCAGTAAAGCCACCAGGCACAGGGTGCCAGTGGCTGCCACCTCCGCAGGCAGGCGGAGGATTGCAGATGCCCAGGGCAGAGCTGCTTTGGACTCAGCCCAAGCAGAGCAGCCAGTAGGCTGCAACACACAGGGCATGTGTGCACGGGTGCCAGGGTGATGGAGACCATCATGCTGCTGGCCTGGCATCCTTCACAGCACCCACATAAACCCTTCCAAACAGTGTGTGAAAGGCAGGTCTGCCACTGGGATGGAGCGCTGCAAGAAGGGAGCTTGGCTGGCTGGGTCTTGCTTCTCCATGGGCAACATGGCTCACCCGGCACTGGGGTGAGCTGGGAGTGCTCCCCCGCAGAGGGAGTCTGACAGAAATTAAGAAGCAAAACCCTCCTAAAGGACTGGAATAGGGAGGGACACAAACGGTGTGTCTCTGAACTCCATCAGGCACAGACACCTGTGCAAGACAACAGCACTGACATAAACACAGGCAGAAACCAACACCAGACAGATGATACTCCAGATACTGGGGACACCTTGTCAGAGTAAGAGATGACAGCAACTGAGGGCTCTTGCCATAAATAAAATGATGAAAGATGAGGCACAAACCAACCCTACATCCCCCAGGAGACCCTAGGAAAAGCCCAAGCCCCCAGAGCAGGACATGCACACACAATTCCTGCAGTCCCTGCTCCCTCCCCATGATTCCCCCCAACATGGCACACAAGCAAGGCAAATCGCAAATCTGCTCCCAGGCAAGGAAGCAAATTTTAATGCTACCTCTGTCAATAATGCAACCAGATCCATAGTTCAAAAGGAGCTTGCTAATTAAAAGCTAGTGAGCTTTAAATAATTCATCTCCTTAACTTGGATTGATTGGAGAGTTTAATGGTTAGAGTCTTGAAACAATATTAACCAGCCTCCTCAAGGCCCAGGTAGCCGGTGACTTTTCCAAGTAAATCTTACCTCCTTGCAAACGTTAACGCTCACAAGTCACGGTGGATGAAAGGCTGGGAGGCAGAGGGAAAACCTGACCGCTGGTCTCCAAGAGGTGATCCAACACCCCGCAGAGAAACAAGACTGGCAAGAGTGATGGAGCCCTGAATTACAGCCCTGCTTACAGCCCAGTAAATCTGAACTCCTGCCCATACCACAGCCTACTGCTGGCCTAGCTCTGCGCCTCCAAGCGTTAAGCAGCAGGCAGATATATGGTGTCAGTGTCCTGGGCCAGGTTTCCCTCCTCATACCACTTTCATCCCGGCTGCAGAGGAGCTAGGGGAAACATGGAGCTCTGCCACTGTGCATAGTAGTCTCAGTTGTTTATCTTGGAGCAGACTGTGGGATCATGAAACTCATCACACGTGTGAGCAAATGGGATGATGACTCAGTTCTCCAGCTGGGACCAAGCATCTTAGTTCTGCAGTAGGTCTCCAGCCAGCTCCTGAGGCTGCGCTGCCTGGTAGGGCCTCCTTTCCAAGGACAAATGCAGCAGCCAGAGCAGCCAGAGGACTGGTCCAACAGGGAGAGCATCCCACTCAGCCTGGGGACTCCTGCCCCGCACTCCAGGCACGGCACAAGTCCTGGTACTGCCCACATCCACCCCCAGCCCAAGCCCTGCCAGAGTGGCTGACCAGGGGAGCAGTTCCCCAGCCAGAGGGACAGGCAGATGTGTTTGGCACACTGGGATGTGCCAGGGGTGGAGAGCTCATCCACGTACCCATCCTGCCCTGACACATCTTCGTCCCTTCTACCAGCTGGAAACCCTGCAGCCCTTTGTCTGGCTCTCAGCACCCCAGCCTAGACAAGCTCTCAGAGCCAAGGCATCTCCTGTATGCCCGGAGCAGCAGCCATGGGGACAGGAAGGGTGCAGCATGGTGTCACTCACCTATCCCGCTGTGAGGCCTCCCTATGTGCTGTAGGTTCAGTCCTTTGTTCATGTCTAAGAGCCCGTTCTTTGGCCAACTCCCCATGGCAAAGCTGTACGCCTGGAAGAGAGAAGCAGAGGGTCAGACGGGTGCACAGCCCATGTGCAGACATGTTTTATATTTGCCCAGGCCTGGCTGCTCCCACGGCCAGCATTGAGTCTGTGTTTGCTGTGTTCAATGCAGCCCCATGCATCACCCTCATAGCAGCTCTCCTGGAGCCACCCAAACAAAGCACCCTCACCCTGGCCTGCCGCCCCTGATGCTCCTCAGAGAAAAGCTGTCCGGGGCCTCTGGTGGTGTCCTGAATAGGTGACAATCCTCACAAGGTTTACTGGGTACTGTGGCAGATTGGCATCACTCAAGACCACCTTCACCATACTGGGGCAAGCTGGGGGCTGTGAGCTTGTCACATATGTCCCTGGGTTGCTCCAACACTGTGCCCCCATTCCTGCCTCACCAAGGACGAGGTCAGAAGCAGGAGTCAGGGGGGCTCGGAAAGGGGTGCCCACATCCAGGCAGTCCCCTTCCCTCCCCGGCAAGCATAGCCCTCCCAGCCTCCCCTTCCCTTTCCATCCCCAGACCCCAGCTGTGTCAGGGCTCTCCATCGCTGGGAGAAACACTACTGGAAGCCAGCACTGCTCGCCCCACTGCACAGAGCCCACAGCCTGGCCGGCGGGAGCCTGCTCCATCCCAGCTGCATCCCCTGGCAAGGCTTCCACCAGGAATGAGGCAGCCAGGAGCCTGAGCAGCACAAAACCCCACCGGACAATGCACACATGAAAGCAGCCAGGACTCTGTGTCACACTCATGGCTGTAATTACAGCCTGACAGCCACGTATCTTCTTCATCTTGAGGAATTAAGCTCAGCGCCTCATTGTGAGCAGTAAGAAGGGTGCGTGGGCTTAGCGTCGCTCATGCTGGTGCTATCTCTGCTGCCGTGAGGGCCATTGTCCCCAGATGAGATCAGGTCAA
This sequence comes from Falco punctatus, assembly GCF_963210335.1. Lineage (NCBI taxonomy): Eukaryota > Metazoa > Chordata > Aves > Falconiformes > Falconidae > Falco > Falco punctatus. Next base: position 12,190,192 of record NC_137591.1, on the reverse strand, counting down.
TCCAGCAGCCCCTATCTCCCTCCTGCAGCGGGGATCATCGCTAACCACGGCCACAGCCACAGCACAGCAGGGCACCACCGACACCCTCCGCAGGCTGCGGACGCTGGGGGGGGGGATGCTCTGCAAGTGCGAGCAGGGCTGAACTGGGCAAGTGGAGCTGAGCGGTGCCCCCCGCAGCCCACCACCCACCTGCCTGCCACTGGGCCCTGCTGCCAGTCCCTCTGGCCCCTGCTACCTGCTGCTCTGCCCAGCACGGGCAGGGCCAGTCACCACGTAGCCCCTGCCGCTGCAGCCCCCCCCCCCCCCCCCGCCCCCCCAAGGAGCTACAGGGCTTGAGGGAGTTAATTTGTTACTGGCCTACGTAACCATTCATGCTGCTTTGTTACTCCTGCCTTAGCAAAACAGAGGGCTCCGCAGATAATTAATAGACAGCATTGCTAATCCTGTTGGGAGATGATTAGCAATTAAAACTCCTAATTAAGTCTGTGCATAATTCACTGAAATTACACTTTGTGTACACAACGGGGAGGTTTCCTTTGCCTTCAACAAACATGCTCTGGCATCTTCATTGCCACGGCTGGGAGGCAGGCTGGCCAGCCGCAGCGCAGTGGGGAGCTGGGGTCTGTGGTCAGGATGGGACCCTGCCACCCACCTGCCGGGTGGCTCGGGGTGACGGCTGCAGTGGCTCCCCATGCGGCTCCCTCTCCTGGGCTCTGTCCCAAAGAGCAAGCCCAGGCACACTGCAGGAAGGTCCCCACGCTCAGCACCAGTGTGGGTCCAGGCCCAGGGTTGCCAGCAGTGGGGGGGTATCCCTTGGGAAGGGGTGTCCCTGCATGCTTCCCGGGAGGACACACAGGACAGGGAGAGAGCAAGGCTGTCCCTGCACAGGGACAAGGCAGGCTCTGAGCTACCATATCACAGGCTGCCTTCCTAGCCCAGACACATCCCTTGGACTCTGGCCAGGAGCAACTGAGGGAGCACAGCAGAAGGCTGGCAGGATCCCGGGAAAGCCACCGCGACAGCTCTGGAAAGGCCCTGCAGCAGGGTGCTAGTGCCAAGCCCAGCCTGCCTCCCCAGGCTCCGCGGCAGCAGCATCAGCAGGGAGCCAGTGGCACGTGCCCTGGCCCCAGGATCAGCCCCAGGATCGGCCCTGGGCCCATCCCTGCCTCGAGTTTTGCTTTCCTAATCAAGGTCATTCGGTACAGCCACAATACCTGAGCAAACTAGCTAAGCAGCCGGGGTGGAAGTTGGCCTGACCACTGAAGGTCAAGTGTGCACTTATGCATATTCAAAGCTGCCTGCAGGATCGATCGGGTTTTAATTGTTTTTCCTGGGGTTTTGGAAGGAAGTGCCAGGGGCATTGATCAGTCCCAGACGAGGCCGTCCACACTTCAGGGCTGGCAGGGACCATCACTTTGCTGCAGGCAGCGGAAAATGTGGGCAGAGATGAAGGCAAGCCAGGGGAGAGGTCAGCCAGCCCCAGCCAGGAGGAGGAGCCATTGCTGGGCTGTGTTGGAAAATAAAGTTTTTTAATTAAAATTGGCAATTCTGAGCCGCCTGCCGGCAGCAGCCACACAATCAAGAGCGAGGAGCTTTGCTCTTTAATATTTAAAGACAACGTTTAATCTTTAAACAGGAAAGTTCTTCTTCTGACTGTTAAAGCGAGGCAGAAAGTGCCGGAGGCTCCCTGACACGGGGCTCCCCAGCCTGCTAGGGTGGCCATGGCCACCGGCTAGTCACTGGCTCAGCGCAGCCTCCGGGACACCGGTGTCACCCGCAGCCGCTCTCCCGCCACCCCGTGCCAGCCCCGCGCAGCAGCTGCCGGCGGCACGCAGACCCCTGCCCCTTCAGCACTTATCCCCTACGGCAAACTGTGAGAAAGCCTGAGATGCCTCTGGTTCCTTCGCAAGCCAAAGGATTTAAAAAATGCCATGAAACCCTTTTTGCGAGGAAATCACACTAATTTGTCTCTCCCTTTGGTTCAGTCCTGGTGTTGCAGGGAGTGGGTTGCTCCCTTCTAGGTCAGACACTGAAGCAGGGCCAGGACCGTGTGGCATTTGATTATCACCTTTATCTTTATAAATAAAAAATTCAGGTACCTTTTAAAAAAGCTATTTTTAAATAGTTTTGGTCAAAATTCTGATTTAGAGACAAACTCAATGCCTCTGATCTGCTAAAAACCACCCGAACGATGTTTGCAGAATAATTTTCAAGCAGCTTGAACACAATTATTATTTCCATTCATACCAGCTCCTAGAAAGGTCTTCCCTTTTTCCTGATTTTGTTTGTAATTCTATGAAGGCTACGTTTACCTCCCTGCCAATGCTGCTCTGAAGTCAGATGATTATTAATTATATTTATTTACTTATACAATCCCATAGGCATACGCAGCAGTTCACAGACAAATACCACCCTGGGTCCCTGATGTAGGGATCTCGAATCAAAGGTAAGCAGATACTCCTGTGATAAATGTGAGCTAACAGCACTAGGTGAGGAACGTACTGTGTTTCCATGCACAGAGCCAGCACCACGGATAATTCACACCTTGTTAAAAGTACCAGTGTGGGGACGTAGGTCCTTAGGTAACCCATACCTCACCTAACCGGCAGAAAATCCAAAAATCATTAGTAGGAACAAGACACGGGGTAGAGCAGCCTGGGGCATAGAGATGCTGCATGCAAAGAATTGCAGCACCTGCGGCTGGCTTTATAGGGGTCTGAAACCATCCTCCTGTAGCACTGGGTCACAAACCTTCCTGGTGGCCATGACGCATCTGCCTCAGTTTGCAAAAAGCCTGAAACAAGAGCTCCATGGCCCATTCCTGGTAGTGCTGTGGGACGAGAATGGTCCTCTGCACTGGGACAGGAGCGCACGGAGGGCATGCCAGTGAGGCTCGGCAGTGCCATGGCGCTGCTTGCAGGGGGAAGAATGCAGGATTTGCCCAATTTGGCAGCGACTTTGCCCCACCTGCCCTTGCTGCAATCCCAGTGCAAACCAGCAATGCTGGGGCTGGCAGCACCAACACAGCCATGTCCTGATGTCCTGCTCCCTGGAGCTTGTTTGGGCTACACACCATGGTTTATAAGCTGCACAGCTGCAGCGAAGACGTTCCAGGGGGTCAGAAAATTCTCAGAACTGGAACTTGTCAAGCTGATGTATTGATCTAAGTGGACTGAATAATGCTCCATCATTTATTTATGGGGAAGTGCCCGGCACACTTCACAAAAACTGGTGTTTGGCAGTCACATTAAGGCAAGATTTAACATCCTGCATCATGCAAACAGGGCACCTGTGCAGAGGTCAGGATGCTCACTTACATGGGGAGCCCCACAAATCCTTCCCACAGGCACAGGGATGGACAGGGCGGGTCCTCATGGAGCTGCCAGAACTCTGCTAGGGCAACGTGCTGATGCTGACAGAGCCAGCCATGTCCCTTCTGCAGGTGTTGATGCTGGGACCTGCTTGGCCAGCCCCCAGCCTGTCTGACCTCCACTAAAGCTGCCAGTGGCCCACTGCTCTGGGTGCTTTAGCTGAAGCGCAGGAGGGAAGCAAGGCTCTGGGCTTTGCGATGGCATGAGCAAGCTCACAAACCACAGCAGCAAAAACTGCCAGGACCAGCACAGAGCCTCCTCATGCCCAGCCCAGCCCGGCAACCCTGTCATTTTTCATGTCCCACCCAGAGGTTTTATCTGTTTCACCCTCCAATTGTAATTTTTATATTAATACAGGAACTTTTGGGCAGGGAGTTAATACTTCCTTTTGAAAAAAGTCCTCCTAGGAGCAAAGGGGCTCTGCGGTTTGAGAAGATGCTGAAGAGTGGATACTAAGGAATAAAAAAAGTGGTGTTTTTTGCTGAAAGTTTCTATTACGAATTTCAAAAACCACATGTTTTTAAATAGATAGAAAGCATCCATAAGATCTCCCCAGCTGCCCTTGGCTTGGGCAAGCAGCAAGCACCAGCTGTGTTCTCCCAGGATCAGGCTGGGCGCAGCAGTCTGCCGATCGGAGCTGACCCCCCCTGACGTTTCCACAATGGAGAAAATGACAACGACAGCAAAAGTGTCTTCCTCCTCTTGTCATATCACTGTGCACCGCGTCTGCCCAAAATAAGAATTTCCTTCTGACTCTCCTCATTCCACTGCTGCCATGATGAGATGTCAAGGTTTTATATTACTTCGTATGGTGGGAAGAAAAAAAAAGGTCATGTCTACAACTAAGTGGGCTTTCAAACACAGCTTAGAATGTTTTCAGTGCCACCCAGTAACCGTAAGGTTCTGGGGCTGGGGGTGTCTTGGAGGCCATCCCTGAAAAGCACCCAGGACACTGGGGACTCCAAGGTGGTCTCCTGACACCCCATTTTAATTGCATGTCACTTCAGGGATGAGGTGGACATTTCTAGCTGGGATTTCTTGCCACGCAAACTTACCGGCACAACAAGGCAAATTTAACACCACTGAGGGCCTGACCCCACCACCAAATCATTTGGTAGCAAGGCTGCTGGATCGGGGCTGAACACCATTAAAGAAGAGGCAGGTAATGAATAAGCAGCTTGTCAAGCCCCAGCTGACAACGGCAGAGCTCCTCTGCCGCAGGGAAGGTGCCGAGGGAAGCTGCTCCGGTAGGATGGCGGCACGGAGCCTGGGATGGCTCAGCCCCGGCAGCGCCGGAGCCTGCTACCCTCGCTGCCTGTCGAGAGGCAGAAGCTAAACCCAGGTGTAACGGAGCTAAACCCAGGTGTAACGTGTCCCTCTTAAGCAGTTTAGTCAGAAGTGCTGCCACATTCACAGCTTTTCAAGTATTTTTAAATCACTTACAAAAGCAGGATTAAACGATCAGGAATTCCATTTAATAGGACAAATAAAGAAATAACAATCTACTCCATCAGCCCTGCGAAAGGCAGGTTTGATTTAACGAAAAAAAAAAAAAAAAGAAGTATAAAAGAGGGAGAGAAAAAAGGAAAGGGAGGTGGAAAAAAAAAAGGATAATGTGTGTTTACTCAAGCAAAGAAAAAAATATTTAAGTGATGTAGGGGAGAAGATTGCGGTAACTAGTGAAGAATAACATCGTCTGCTTTGCTGTCAAATCACACAAGAATTTCAGTAATAGATTCTCATTCTGACACTCAATTCAATTCGAAGGTGATCCTGCTTTATCCCAACACATCAAATATTAAACACTCGTATTAGCCAGGGTGCCGTCGCCTTTCCCGGCTTAGACGCGGCAGGAAGCTTTTCCCCCTACTTTCTCTCACTCGCTATAATATTCTCAATGTTATCTAAACATGCCTTCATACACTGGGGTTCCTTATCAATCCCATTTGGGGAGGGGGGGGCCTGTACTTAAAATGGTATTAGTTTGGGGGGCTTTTATTATTATTATTTCCAAAGCTTTTCAATTTTGTGTGGAAAAAGCTTAGAAAAAAAAGGCGGAGGGAGGGGAAGCAGCGAGAGAGGGAGAGGGAGCGCGGGAGCGAGAGAAAGTATAAGAAAGGGAAAAGCAGCCAGCAGCTCTTGTTTGACTGATGCCTTTCAACAAGGGCAGTCTAGCTTGTCAAAGCCAGGGCTCGAGATGAATTGGCATATCTATTCAGCCTGCCTCTGGATGTCATGCAATACAGTTTCATATTCCCAGATAAGGCATGATAAGCAATTGCTGCCCTGACACCAACTCCATCCATCCCTGCCTTTCTGTCCACGTGTATTACAGATCTCTGCTGTGCTGCTAATAAGAGGCATTTAATTTTTACAAACGCAGTGGCAAGAGGGGCCTCCAGACTGACCAGGTACAGCATTTATACCGTTCATGTTTAATTACTTTTTTTCAGTGCACCAAGCTCCCCGAACACTCCTGAGTGGCACTGGGTGCATGAAAACAACTTCTGCCCCATGTGGCACCTGCTGAAGCCTTGGATTAAACATCTCTGCTAATAATTAAGGGGTGGGGGTGATAAGAGTGGAGAGTGTTTGTCCTCTGCCAAATAAATCTGCGGTGCCACCGAGCAGGAGGCGGTCTGGCTGGGGTTTGGACATGGCAGGACGCAGAAGGTGTGAGTGGTGCCCTTTCCCAGGGAATGTCCCTTTCCAGAGCACAAACCCTCCGAGAGCTGTTGGGGGAAGGAGAAGGGCTGACACACCGAATATAGGGTCACCACGATGGGTCTGGCCCCAGTTAGGCAGAAGCTGGTGCTGCCCTTGGAAATTCCTGCCGTTGCAAGCACCATGCGGTGGGAGGACGAGATCTGGACACAATCCTCCCATGTTGCTGAAGAGGTGCTGGGACCCTTCCTGGGGCTCTGCCCTCTTCATACAATGGCACTCAAAGGTTTTTCAGACAACAGTGCCATACAGCCAGCTTCCCCCATGTCCTGGATGAGCGGGGAGCCCTTCGCACACAAGCCACCTTGCCAGCCCCGCCTGGCCCTGCCGAGCAACCTTTGGCAAGCCCAGCTGGTGTCCACATCACTCCATTTGCAAAGCTGGTCATTAAAACAGCCACATATTTATGCCTCATGTCAGGCAGTAAATTAAACAAAAAGATGAACGCTCTGTTTTTGGAAAGGTGAGTGCTGGGCACACAGGAGCTGTCTGGCTCTGCCCACCTTTGGGAAGTGTTTTACAGAGGTGAGGTGCCCCCAGTCCATGATGGGAAGGGGACAGGTCAAACTTAAAGGAAGGCAGCAAGGTGTCAGATAAGATGCGGAGAATGCAGCATAATTGTATGTGTTTTCTCCTTATTAAAATAAGCAGCCCATGCCATCAGACCTCTGTCCATAGGAGCACTGCAAAAGGGAAACTGAGGCATGCAATGCCTGGCCCTCCTTCCCACCCAGACACACACCTGAGCATCCTCAGCTTGCCCATGTCCTGGCAATACCCCAACTCAGCCACAGTCATGCAAATTCACTGTCAAAACTCCTCTTAACTTCAGAAGGGGCAGGATGGACCCTGAAGCCACCAACAGCCTCTCTCCAGGGTGCATGTGGACGCTGTGGCCCTGCTGGGCAGCAGGGAGGTGGCCCTGCTGCTGTGCAGGATTAGCTTGTGCCCTGGCTTAGACTGCAATAGAAACACACCAGCGTGCCTGACTCCGGAGTGTCAAAGTGCCAAGCGGTTTAGGCTTCACATTTCCCTGTGTTTGAACAAGAACAGTTTCTGCCTTGCTCCCAGGCTAGGGATTATCCTGGATAAAATGTTCTCTGCTGTGTGCTCTGCAGCTGGCGACACACTAGGTTAATGCCATGGAGACCTGGGTCAAAGCCCTGGGTTTGGTCACAAGCAACACAAAGCTACAGGTCTGGGTCCCTGGAGGGCTGGGAAATAGAGCTGGGGTGTGCACAGCCAGTGCTGGCCCAGGAGAGGGGACAAGCAGAGCCATAAACCACCAGGAAAGCAGCTCAAGGACGGAGGCTGCTGGCAGGACCCAGGGGTGGGGGGGGTGTCTGGGGTCAGGGTCAGGCGGCCAAGCAGAGCATTGCAGCAGGAACCCAGGGGCTGCTGTGGAGACAAGAGGCTGGAGGCACACGTGCCCAGCACCTTTCCCGGTCTGGGACAAGTGGCCCTGCCCTTGAGCTGCAGGTCATGTCCGTTTGAACAGGGCTGCCTTCTCACAGTGTCCCGGAGTTTCTGGCTGCACTGCAGGGCGACCAAGACCCAGGCTGGGTTACGTGGATGTATGCAATCAGCTCCCAGCACTGAGGTACACAGGCAGCTCCCGATTAGCAACCTGAAAGGCAGAGACACACACCACATGGCAGACAGCTACCAGGGAGTACCTACACGAGGCTGATTTACCCCTCCAGCCTTGGGAAGGATGGGCTCACGTCCCATGGTGCCATCTCCCCGGTGCTGCCCCAGCCCCTGTAGAGCCAATTCAAGCAGGAAAGCAGCGCTAAGCCTTTCCCCACCACAGCGCTGTGGCTGGCAGAGCGAGAAAGCTGGGTACGACACCAAGGAAAACCTGCAAACATACTTCAAGGATAATTCACGCAGCCACGGTTGCCTCTCCACACAGACAAGAATGGACTAGTGTGATTCTGGCTGCTCCTGGGGAAACTGGGGGTTCAGTGGGAAGGGGAAGATGCCTCCAACAATTCTGGAAAGCAGGCAAATGTTGGCACTACCCCAAAATCAGACCCACCATCAGCCCCTGCACACGTGAGGACAGAAAAGGGCAGGATGGGGCCCCAGCAGACGTGCCATGCTGCAGAGCCAAGCCATGAGGGCAGCAGCGAGGTGGGCAGGTCTCATCCTCCTTGGATTTAGCTGGAGATTAACAACCACCAAAGACAGCTCAGTTTTGCTGTACTACATGAGGGTGGGTAACCGTATACACCAGTCGCCCCCTTCTTCTCTTTCCAGGGCCACAAACGATGGCTGCGATGCTCAGACATGCACCACAGTCCCCAGACATGCACCCCTTTAATCTAACCTCACGCCTTTCCCAAGAAAAGCTGGCACTGGGCTTGCTGTCAAAACCCTCAAGCCCTTTCAAAGGGGGTATTTTCCCCCCTCGATTTCTATTTTTACACAAGCACACAGTCGCCTCTCCCTCGCTCGCTGTTTAATTTCCGTGTGAGAGGGAAGCAGGTGCCCGTGCTCCCGTGAGCTCTCCCTTCTCTAGGTTTTTTTTCCCTTCTTGGATCCTGCCCCATTAGTTTAGTGCCCAGCCATCTGCGACGTCTCCTGTAATGCTGTCCCCCTTGTGTACCAGGGAGCTTTTCCATTAGTGCCTTTAATATTCTGACACCTTAGCACAGGCTGCTATTACATTCAAACACTGATCGCCCTGTGAAATTACATCGCAGGGCTTGCTAAAATGGAATTGTGTATAATCAGGCTCCTCCATGCACTGTCAGTCCCATCACAAATACAACGTAAAGCAGGCTTATGGATGGGCTTAGCAGCTGCTACAAGTGTATTTTTTTTTAATAGATGAAGTATCCCTTATTTAAAGCATTTCCTTAAGAAAAAAAAAACACCCAACAGTGAAAGACAAATCAACAGCTGCTGCACTATGTTAACCATACCACTGGTCTCTTAAAAACATGTTATTTACTAAGGTAGCTATCTGTTTATCTATAACTATATCAAACAGAGAAGGAGGGTGAGATAAAGATAGTTAAACAGACAGCTGAGGAGATATCTGCCACTGGGAAATAATAGCTAAATAAAAAGTACCATTATTTACTCCAGAGAGGGGAGGAGGGAGAGCCAGCGCTTTCCTCCCAGTGCCGCATCACCAGTAGCACAGGGCACGGAGCTGCTGCGGGAGCCTCCAGCTAACACGGGCAGCCCGTGCCAGCCTGCACGCGCCCCAGCTCACCTGGCTCCAGCCTGCTCACCTCCCCACCACCCCGTCAGATAAATCTGGGAGGAAAAAACAGCTCAGGACCTAAGTTCCACACCTCTCTGGGGAGGGTGTGATGCAGGGAAGGTGAGAGAGGGCAGCGGAGCCGCGCTGCTGCTGGGGGCTGGCTTGGTGGGGCAGACCCCACCTCCACGCAGGCTGAGAGTGGCTCAAATTAAGGCAAAATTGGCCACAGCAGAGGGTCTGGGTGGTTTCTGTGTGGGTAGCACACAAGGGACCAACTCCCCAGCTCTTTTTTTTAAATTCCAGCTAAGGAAGTGATGGTTTAGGACAAAGGTATTTCAGGGGGATGCAGGAAGTGGCAGGGACACAGGTGATGTGTCAGAGAAATGAGCTCCTGAGCTCCCCGGCTCTGAGTTCAAAACGCTGCCTCTCACCATGCCCTAAAGGTTATTCTGTCTGTCTGCTGTGAACTGTGATGGCACATCCGCACATCACCTGAAGGGAGATTTCCAGAGGCGCTGTGACCCTTCTGCTATCTCCTCCGAGAAGCCTCTGCAGGAATGATGAGATTGTAGCTCATTTCCACACACCTTGAAAGAGCTGGGCTGGATCAAATGTGCTGGAAGCAGAAGCAGCACATCCCTGGGACTCATCCTTACCTCCTAGCAAGAAGCACACTCTTGCTGTAACGGGCTAGGAAACTACGTCCACCCTACTGAAACATTGCCTAATGATGCTATGACATTGCCTTTCATCCTAAACCAGGATGGAAAAGCCAAAATACTGTCTTGTTTCACTGTGTGGCAACAGTTCTGCTTGGGAACCACAAAGTAAAACCCAGTGCAGAACTGCTGCCCTTTGGAAAGGAGCAATCTATTTCTGTGTGAAACACTGACGTGACATTTTGACTCCATTTTTTCCACTGCAAAACAAAGCCATTTGTCCAGAGCAGACACTCCACTCCTTTGCAGCACACAGGGCATGTCTCAGCACACGGTGCTCTGGACATTTTTGGAAGGGACACATCTAGTGATGGTTCAGCCACTGTTGCACAAACATGCCAGACAGGGAGGATAGGATCATGTAGGACAGAAACCCATGGGCAGGTTACCAAGAGAAAAGTGTAGCGCTGGTGCTGTACAACTGCATGTCCATTCACACTGCAGGGGTGAGACAAGACAACTTAACCCTCTGCTTTTCACTACCTGGCATTGTCAAGGTTTGGTCCTTGCAAGGTGGCAGCAAGGGAGGGGTGCTGGGTGACCAGCAGCTTCAACATCTCAGTTTCATAATCGGTTCCTAAAAACCATGCCCTGGAGGATGGGAAAGAAATCAGAGAGTGATCCTGCAGGACCTTCTCACCACTCCTATGCACTTGCCTGCACATTCTGTCACATGTATCTTTCCCTCTGCTCACATCTTACAACTCCTTTCACACTCTCACGTCCACCATGCCTTCCTGGGACAGATACATGACCTTCTCCAAAACTCACCTCTGGCACAATGCAGAGAAACTGGCCCATGTAGGACAGGCCAGGGGGGCATGGAAACATATGCTTTGCTCCCTCTTACCTCCTCCTCCCAAAGAGCAGACTCTCAGGAGCAAACCCCAATCTTTTGTATTTGGCACAGCACCAACCCAACAGAGCTGTCGGAGCCTCTGAGTGTTACTGCTCCGCAAGAACTGAATAAAACAGTTTCTCAGCATTCCCACAAGAAGCAAAGCCGCTGAGAGGAGTGGCAGCTGGAAGAGCAAGCGAAAGGCGAGAGAATACAATGCACGAGGCGTCAGGGAAAAGATCAATAAAGATTACAAGGGCAGCAGCCACGTCCCTTGCCCGTGATGGAGGCTCTCATGGCTGCAGTAAGGGAACACCAAGGAAAGTTAACAAGGCGCTGCTGCGCTGGTGCCTGGGGACGATACCTGTCTAATCAAAGGTAGAGTTTACACTGGATCATCTAAGCAGCAGCTCTTCCTCATGATTGTTGACTCAGGTCAGGGTTAAGACTGAGGAGGTTAAAGCAGAGGTGCCTCTAAGAGCTCTGATGGATGCAAACACCAGGCAAGCAGGCAACGTGTGCGGACCCAGCCTACCGGGGCAGCAGGCAGCAAAAATGAGGCTCCCCAATTTTAATGGAAGAGCAAACAGAAGGAGATGGTCTGAGGGACTGGGCAGCGTGCCATGAAAGAATTGATTTGGAGAGAGGTCAGGAAAGCGGAGAATAAAGGGACTTGAGAGGAGGACATGGCGAGGTCCTGAGAAGAGGTTATTAAAGGAGGCATAGGGGTATGAACTGCAGCAGCTCCAGCCAGGCAGGAGGTGGGGGCAGAACCGGCCACCTGGACTGGGAAGGGGGGACCAACACTGCGTTATGATGCTGAGAAGGTGACAGAGGAGATCATGACATGGTTGACAGAAATTAAGGGGTTTGGGTCCCCAAGGCCTCAACTCATATCTCCCAGGGGAGCGAAAGGCACCTCCATGGCTCTTCAGTGTCACCAGGCTCACCGATCGCCAGCCAGGCTGGGGTTCCACAAGGACACAGGCAGCGACCACCCTCTCTTGCAGCCAGCCAGCCAGGGTCTCCTTACCAGGCAAGCCTGGAGACTCTCTGGGTATGGCTTTTAGCCATGCCTGCAGTTCTGCCCCCAGTAAGGCACTGGGGAGTGCTGTGACACCCAGCCACATGGACGCCCCTGCGCCCCACTCCCTGCAGGAGTCATCGTAACCTTGCTGCTGCCGAGGGCCAGATTCACCAGCTCGGTTGGCCCTTCCCTGCTGATGCACTCGGGAAATGCTATTAGGGTTTGCCTAGTTGCTGCCTGCTGATGATACAAGACCTCAGGAGCAGGTCCCAGGAGCAAGTGCCCAACACAGTTACTACTGAGTGGGGTAGCAGAGGGATGGCGCCCATGCAGCCATGGTGCAAGGACAAAGCCTTGAGGTCATGTACCGCTCATCCCACCCCTCTCAGCATCCTTCAGCTTTCCCATGAACCAATCCTTAACCTAAATCCTTAACCTCACCTCTGGCTACAGCTGGTGGAAACAAGAAGACCAAGTGAGAACAGATACCCCCAGAGGAGAGCTGGTCGGCAGCAGAGTGCTGGAGGGCTGAGCTGTGGTGAGGACGTTCATGGGCTGTCTAGAAAGCACTTGGCTGTGGACTGCCTGGATTTCCCAGCCGCACAGCCATACCAGGCAGCCCGCCCGCTGCCTCCTGCCAACGTGCCAGCAAAGAGCGAGTGGCCGGGAGGGAACAAGGTGTCCCAATTAGCTCTCTCCACTGATCTAATTAGATCTCTGCAGGGAGGACTGGAGCTGGAGAAACGACATGGCTGCCTCCTTGACCAGACACTCAACCTTTCCCGCCTGCAGCATTTTATTTTTCAGATTTTTCACTTGCAGTACCTTTTTTGTTCGGCTCAGCAGAACCTGCCCTGCCTTGAGTCCTGCTGCAGGTCCTCACCAGCAAAGAGCAATTACGTGTGTACACAAACAGGTGTTCAGCAACTGCGCACAGCATCCATGCTCTCTGCTCCTGTGTCGGGGAACAGCTGCCAGGGTTGCAAATCAGAGGTGTAAGGAGAGGGACACGGGGCACCAGGAGGCAGAGCTGATCTGGACGACATGGCAGAGCGCGCCAGGTCCCTCTTACTCCCCCCGCAAACGACAGCAAGCCGTGTGAGCGTGCCTGCCCTCCCCGCTGCCGCCCCGCACCACCCCAGAGAGCTGGCAAACAAGCTTCAAACCAGCCCGCTCCTTGTAATCGGAGTCAGTCAGTGTGTGTGTTACGCTTGAGTTGATGGCTGGTGTTAAATTCAATGCCTTGAGTATTGATTTCCTCGCGCATCCCGGACTTTGTTAAAGGGTTAGCCGTGAACTGAGATCAAAGGGAGGTTAACTCGTTTCTCATAAGTGGTAAAGCAGACCTCTAGCAAAACCGGGCGCTGGGCTTCCTCCACAGAGGATGCTCCGTGCATGTTGTTAGCTACCCTGGTTGCCTCGAAAGCCAGATAAAGCCGCAAAGCTGCCTCAAAGCAGGAAGAAGAAATGCTACCGACAACTTCCCATGGACCCCTAAGCTATTATGAGTGCACACCGGGGACAGGCAGCATGGGCCAGCACACTCCTCCTCCCCAACCCATCCCTGCACCATGGGGAGCTGCTCTCCTCACTTGGCCACAGGAAAAAGGGGGGCAGCCAGTCTCTGACAGCTGCACTCCAAAAAGGCTGCTCCTGAGGGGCTCAAAAGAGGGAGAGAGCCCTCCCCAGGAAGACTAGGGCATCCTAGAGCTGCGGGTAGGAGAGGACGCCTTCACTTGATCCAACACTGCCATCAGCACTGTTTCACCCTGTGTGGCACCTGTTTAAATGCTCCATTTTACTTTACTTGGCTGTCCCTACCCCACACAAAGTAATTTTGGCACTGATAGCACCAAGACCAGCAGGTTTTGCCAAGGCAGTAAGAGTTAAGTGCACAAATAACATGACACTAACAGGGTTCTGGCTTTACCTTTGTAATTTTTAAAGGATGGAGGCAGGGAAAGAGGTGTAGAAGACAATCTGGAATTGTTATCACTAGTATTAATGAATGCCCAGAGGCATCGAGCAAGAAGCATCCATTTCAGATGAACATCTGTCAACAATAAGAGGTAAAATTTCAGAAGTAGCTAAGGTACTTCAGAGCCTAGATTGCACCAGCTTCCTGGGAGGCTTAAGCACCCAAGTTATTTCTAACAGGACCCCTGGCCCCCAAGTCATCTGGGCACCAATGCTATTTCACAACCCCTCTCCTCTACCCTAAGGACTACTTACAGCACAGCCTAGCTTTCCAGCAGCCACACTGCTCTTCAGTCAGATTCATTTGGTTTCAATGGCACTGTATCTTCCATCCTGGAATGACACCATGACTAGCACCCACTTCTGCCATGAGCCAGGCAGCTTCAGCTGCAGAAAATACAGCACACCGCCCCTCCACCCCTAAAAAAAACCCAACAAAAGCAACGCAGCAACGCTGGTGGTATAATTCCCCGTTCTACTGGTAGGGAAGAGGGCCCCATCACAGTCCAACTTGGGGGTGAAACCCTCAGTGGAAGCTTTGGTCTAGAGCACCTATAGTCATGTTTGACTAGGAGGTCCTCCCTAAGGTGCTATAGGCACTCCCTCACCCCTTCTCCCCTCTCCCAAACTCCTGCCACCCAGCACTTCCCAAGCAGCTGATTTGTTTTTAAGTGAAAGGTTTATACCAAAGTGCTTAGGGAATATCTGCTCAGTGCCCAGCATACCAAGTGCTGAAGATTTCACTTAAACTCTCAGCATCTGTGTATCTCAACTAAATTAAGCTATTTGCTATAAAAGAGCACAATGACAGTAATGGAATAATAACAGCATTAATAAAACACAACAATCCTTGAGTAAGAAGCGGACACATCAGCTAGCTTCAACCAAGAGAAGAAGGCTATTTTAAAATCACACACAAAAGCCATCTGGGGGTGGAGAAAACCAACAACAGCTCTGAAACTCAGAGGTCAGACTGAAATTATGTTTTTAGCCTCGAAAGAAAGATGCTTGCCAGAGCCTTCCCAGCCAGAGCGCTCCCACGCTGGTTGGAAATGAATTTCCACAGCTCCCAGCAAAACAAGGACTTACAATGTACAAGCTGGCTCTGCAAAAGAGGGGTGGGAGCACTCCCAAGAGGGAGAACGCCGAATCAAAAGCCTAAAGTAGAAATGACCCCTCCAACAGCAGAAAGGTTTGTAACCCAGCTCCTGCAACAGACGCATTGGAGCAGGGGGTGATGCTGCACCAAATGTGTGAATGCCGAGCTAGTGATGCAGGGCCAGGTGCTGGCGCATCATTATGCAAACATCCAGATGTCTCAAGCTCACCATGCTGCCATTCCCCTTGTGGCTGGAAAAGTCGCCTTCACTCCATCCACAAATTCTTTCTTTGTTTTGGATGAGGATGAGGTTAAACACAGCACCTTCATTTTCAAAGTCACCTACACCCCATCTTGCAGGGATAAAATAACCCTGGGGACCTGCAGTAGGGTTGGGGGCAGGTCCTAATCACAGCTCTCAAGAGGCCACATCCCCTCACCGGCCCCTTTACAGGAGGACCAGACTTAGTACTTGGTGACAATCCAGAGCAATTAATGCACATTAAGCGTGTCATGCTGTATGTCTGAGGTCTTGCCACAGTCCCACCCTGCCCAGGCAACACCCCAAACTACCACTTGCCTTGGGGGGGACTGCGAGGGTAGGTGACAGTTGTTTCCCGGGAAGGGGAGCAGATGGAGGAAAAGGAGACCTCCGTGTTCACCACCATGTTACGAAGGACCAGTAGCAGCTTTGTGCCAGCAGCCAGTAGGGTCTTTGTGCTTCTCTTGCTGGCACATTCCTCCAGTCCAAGCCTTGCCCCAACCCCACGGGCAGAGAGAGCAGAGTCCCTTCCCTGCCCGGCTCCGGTTCAGCTGGCTGCCTCTGCAGAGGGTACATGATAGCTGCTCCTCTCCTCGCCCCAGCTGCCCAGAGCCCACGTGCAGATCTTCCTGAGGATAACGTGGCAGTGACAGATGTCACCTCTTCTCACTAACATGGAAGGAAACACAACCCAGGTCGCAGTCCTGCGGGCAAGCCCACCACTGCCTACTGGCCCCTGCAGCACAGCCCAAGCCAAACACGGCTGAGCGAACCCCGACTCCAAAACAGGCAGAACTAGGCAGAAGGTGGGGAGCAGCTGGCTGGCTTTCCCACAGCACAACAGGTACCATCTTCAGGTTCACTTGCCTTTTAAAAAGGGGCCAAGAGGGGCTGGCAGGTCAGTGGTATAGTGTCCATAGCGCCCAAGCTCATGTGCTGCAAGACGGCTGGAAGGCTTCTGGGTACAGGCCCATAACACAAGTCCTCCTGCTCATCCCCTGAGCAGAGAGTTACAAGCTGGCTGACCTACCTCCTCCAGCTGATCGACAAGACAGCTCTCCTGACTTGCACCCTTCTAAATTCCTACGGAGAAAAAGCCAAAGCAGTGGTTGCCCCGGACTTGAACAGGCTGCAAGTTTCTTTGTTTTCATTACTATTGCCAACCCTGAAGCCTTTTTTTTTTTTTTTTAAGCCATTTCTGCTCTGCCCCTCCAAAAGGTGCTGCTGTGATTGAATGAAACACGACCCCAGGCTCCAATAAGTGTATTTCAATTACATCTGTCACCATGTAACAACGTAATGATATATCATGTGATATTAAATCCATGGTAATCATATCAGCGATTTTTTTAATAGTACACTAATCACATTATTACATCTCAATAATTAACAACAGAAGGCCTAAAAAACCTGGATACAAAGCAGAAAGCTCAGAGGGTCCCCAGCTCCTGCCCAGGAGAGGCCCGGAGGAGAGCAGGATGGCCAGACATTGCCACGCAGGCATGGCATGACAAGCAGCAATGGCACAGGAGTTTGGCACTGGCAGTGTTGTGCAGAGCAGCCAGGTCAGACCAGATTCTTCCCCAGTCCCAGACTAAAGGACAAGTGAGTATTTTGGAGCAGGGAGGAAGCACTTGGTACATCCCATCTTGCCTAGCATTGCTCCCTTCTCCTCTGCTGCTCCTGCACTGCCACTTTTCCTCCAGCAAACCAACCGCCTGGCTCTGGCAAGTGCTTTGCAAAGGTGCCGTCCTGCTGCAGACAAGCGCTGCTGCTGCCCCACTGCAGCAGGAAGGACGGTGTCTTGAAAAGGAAGGATCAATCTTACCAACATGTCCTTACCAGGCTGCTAGAAGAATGACATTATTTTCCTTCTTCCCTTGCACCAGCTACAGAAGAAGCTGAGAGAGCATCCCACCTCACAGAGCCACTGCGAGGCTTGTAGTCACTGTAATCTCTGCAGCAAAACAAATCTGGCAGCTTAAAACTGAAAACTGGTGAGAACCCTTTGGAGGGTCAGGGGTCCTCTGGTTGCTGCCTCCACCCCAAGCTCTTGCCCACATGCCTGGAGCAAACAGGCTGGACCCCAAAGCACTGACTGACATACACATCCCCCTGTGTGGAAGGGAGTTAGACAGTTTTGTGTAAGCAGGCTACTCCCCTCAGCTCCCAGCTGTATTTTACTCCTTGCAGGATGAGGAGAAGATGGGCGCAGGCGGCAGGGAGCTGTGGGCGGCACCAGGCTGGCGCAGAGTGCCGGGGTGTGGGGAGTCCTGTGCTGCACTGTCCCCGGCTGTGACAGAGCTTTCTTCCAGTTGCAGCCTGGTCAATCTAACAGTTTCCACATCACAAACTGATCTGAAGAGAGCCTCATTACCTGCCTTAAAGTTCCAGCCAAGCACTTAGCTCTTAAAGACAGGATTTAAGAAATATTTGACTGATCATTTCTCTCCTCATTTAGTTTGGCTGCTCTGAACCAATTCAACCTGTGAAGTTGAAATAGTGAGAATGGGAAGAAATGTGTGTGCAGGCAGTCACACCACACACTGCACACAACGTGTTCCAGCTCCCCTACCAGCTCTTCCCAAAGGGCCAGATCCTGGCTCACCCTGATCTGCACAGCCTCTCCTGTGCCAGGAAAACCCATGAGGCATTTGCCAACACCAAAGAGGAGCCACCTCTTCCCTCCCCTTGTGCAACAGACATTTGGGGGAATCACTACCTCCCTGGACGCATGGAAGTGCCAAGTACAGCATCCCAGACCTGAAAGCAAGGGATGGAGAGAGGGATGAGCCAGCCAAGGACTGACAGCACCACCATCACCACATCTTCAACTGACCCAGGACAGGACATTCCTGTGCCTATCATGTCCTTGCATGTCTTTCTCCTATTCCACTTTCCAGCTCCGCTGTTCCCACAGCTGTATCATACAGCAAAGGTGCTGCCTGCCACGCTCTCGCACGCCCAGCAGGGCCCTGCTCCCTCGCCCTGAGGACCAGAGCCTGCGCAGGGGCCATGGGTGGCCTTCATGAAGAGGCTCCTAGGGTCAAACAGGAGTTGCAGCAGCAAGCAAAGACATGCTGCTAGTTATTTAGGGGTGATCCTGCCAAGGGGCAGGCAGGACAGATGGCGGGATGCCTTGCTGCCCAAGGTAGTGCAGTTGGACTTTCTCTCCTTCCCCCATCCCTTCTTTTCCTTTTTTTTTTTCTTCTTTCTTTTAATTTTGTCTTGGAAGCCACGATCCTTTAAAGATGTGCACGTCTCATTAGCTCTACCTTGACAATCATTACCGCTCCTGCAAAGGCAGGAGGAGAGCTCAGACCGAGCGCGGGGGAGTCCATTACCCTGTAGTTAAAGGGACATTGACAACTCTGGGCTGCCTGTGGTCTGACTCCCCCTTCAAAGCAGGGTCCTTCCCGCACACTGCTGTTCCCCCTCCTCTGCCAAGCAGTAACTCCCTGCTCAACTCAGGCAAGAGGCAAACTTTGGTGGTGGCGAGTGGTCCTGCACCCACCAGCAGATACTTGGTGCTCCCCTGGATGGGCTGTAGGGCCAAGCCCATGCCCACAGCCCCTGGTATGAGGGGCACTGAAGCACCCAAACCTTCCCAACATGCTGCATACACATGGCCTTCACACAGCCACATCTCACTTCAGCAAATGCATGCTCCTGGGCTGGACCACAAGACCCAAACCTAGCCATGACAGGAAGCAGCGAGGCCAAAATATCCACAGCAAAAGCCATACCACAGGCTGGGATAAGGACCCCCATGAAGGGGCAGGCACAGTCCCCATGTGTTAATCCCTGGTGGCATCACCGCAACAGGGCAGGGAGCTCTGTGCTCATGAACCAGCTTCAAAGTGCAATGGATCCTACACCTGTGAGTCTGCCCCTAGCTTTTCTGGCTCTGTAGGGTGCAACATGGACCACCACGCACCCAAAGGTGGGGGTGAGGAAGGGTTCAAGTGGGTGAGCATGCAGTGGGGTGATCCCAGGAAAGGACCCTACTCACTAAAGATGCTGATCCATGAAGTCCTCCTTTGCCCATAGCTGGGGGTTGTTGCTCTGCCTGGCTGACCCCAGAGTCTTCTTTGCCCACCCCCCCCGAAGCTTGATAACAGGGGACCTGGCTCACGTTATGCAAGGGCAGGACCCCTCAATCAGGAGATTTCAGGGCAAAGATCTCAAAGGAACTTTTGATTAAATACCTCCTGCCTTCTCCCAGCCCCACGGGGCTTTGAAGCCTGGTGCAATCCTCGGGAGGCAAATGCAGAAGGGTGCAGCCCTACAGAGACGATCCTGCTTCTTTGTGCCTTACAGGACGGGAGCTCTGCTGCAGCCATGCTAACTCCGTGCTGCTCTCTGCAAAGCCACAGCAGGAGACAATAATGCATGGCCATGGCTCCTAGCCGTACTCCAAGGAAGGATCCTACCTCCACACAAGGCTGTCCAAGAACTTGACAGGACTCCGTTTGAAAAAGATGTTGAAAGAAATGATCTCTTTAAGTGTAATGGGAGATATTTGTCTCTGATTTACCCTTGGCTTTTTGCTCTGGTTCAGGTAGGAGCGGTGTGGGATGGCTGGCAGATCTGAGAGCATGGCACGCCCCAGCGGGCAAAGCGAGCAGTGCGGAGGAAGGCGCGAGTCAGTTTGGAGTGCTCCCCATTTATCAAACTCACGCAGCCCGCCAGCAGAGCGAGTCTTTCCATCATTACAGCTCTCAAAATCCGATTCATACCACTAATCCTGCCTTCATTCTCCCAGATTAATAACATCTCTTTCAACCTTCACAGTGTGATAAATAGACAAAGAGAGAACAAAAGGAGAAACAGAAGTGAGAGAAAGAGCCAGAGCAACTCCACATAATAAAGAGAACCAAGAAAGGGGAAAGGAAAAAAAAAGGGAAAAGAAAAGGGAAAGAAAGGAGCCAGCACACTTGACTCTGCCATTTACTTTAGCAGATTCTCCCCAAGAGCTCCCTGCGATCTTTAAAGAATGTAAAACATCGCTCAAAGGAAAGGCTTGTTAGCAACCCTGACCAGCCCAGGTTTGCTGGAAATCTTTTCACTTCCAGCCTCCACTGAGGTCAGCACTGAATGAGTTTGTTGGTTTCTCGTCCTGCTCCTCCCCAGACTCCTGTAGAGGCAAAGCCTCCAGCACACACTCGCCCTCTCCTTTACTTGCACCAGCTTCTCGGGGAACAGGGGGTCCTGGCCGGTGCCTGCTCCAGGGGTGCTGCAGGAGCTCAGTGAGCCCAAGACGCTGGCAGAGCAGCAGCGGGGCTGGCACAGCAAGGGCTGTCCCAGAAGCCAAGACCCTGTGTCGAGATTGAGATGGGGATGAAGACCAAAACCATGATGGCAACAGAACAGATGTGGGGCACCCCTGGGGCCAGAGCAAAGGAGAAGCCTGCACAGACACAGCAGTACTGCAGACGGGGGTGTGACAAGCCCTGGCTCCCTGCACCGCTGCTGTTTCCTGCCCTGCTCCTTGGCAGGGAGTTCCCATCTCTGCCCATGTTCCACAGCCCAGACCTGCATTTGGGCCACCTGAATTCTGCTGGCAATCCTGCAGGCTGAAGCACCCCTGTATGCTCATGGAGCTCTGCTGTGCCTGCTCCAAGCAAGGGGGTGGCAGCCACAGGCACCACCACCCCCAGCACTCCTCTGTTCTGGTTCACTCGGAAACAACTGAGCCCCAGGGAAAGCTGATCCTACAGCCCAGGACCCCAGAAAGCCAACCCCACTGGCCCCAGGTTGCATGGACAGAGATGTTTAGCTATTTCCCACCCACAGCCTTCACCAGAGCTGTGCCATTCAGCTTCTTCACTCTGCCACGCTGGACTGAACACTCCATGCAATCTCCAAGTTATTTTAATAATTAAATGTTTACTGGCACATTTTTCCCATACTGCTTCTAGACTTGATTTTCTTTCCAGCAAGTGACTTCACTCATTCGAAGACCACAGCATCTTTCCATAGGATGCACATTTGCAAAACGGTTCCCCTGCTCCCCCCACAGTGAGCCCACCCCTTGCAGCCCATCCCCGTGGACTCCTGGCAGGGGCTGTGCAGCACACCAAATAACACCACGCCAAGCCCAGATGAACGGTGCCGGCAGATTGCTGGATTTCTGGCCAGGATGGTGCTCTATTATGGCTCTGCATTCACAGCCTCCGTGCAGAGGCTGGGCTAGGTTGTTTTTTTTCCCCTGTCTTCTTTTACACTGTTCCATATTACTCCAGGCTTTGAAGTACAGAGAAAAGCAACACTCAATGTGCCTTTTTTTTTTTTTTAAAGCTACCTTTATCATAGCAAATCTTTTCCTTCTCTGCTGTGTCGCTGGAGATAGATATCAAGCAAAAAGAAAGTCTCCTCTTCTAACAATGGATTTCCCTTCCCTTCTGAACTTCAAATAGAAAACTCTTATCTACAGCCACAGTTGACCAGAAGAAGAAAAGAAAAGAAAACAGACATATGAACTGAACCTGGGCTCTCTTTCTATTCACTCTAAAGGCTGTGCTGGGTTCTTCATGCAGAGATGCTCTGAACATGTTTATAGCACATATTTACTCACTTCACTGGCTATCCCCCACCATGGAAACCTACCTTTCCTCCAGAACAACTCTCCTCTGCTCCATGTACCCTCTACAATCTTTTCTTTGCTTAGCAAGCTCCATGCACCTGGGCCATTCAGCACAGCAAAGCCGGGGACAGCGCAAGAGCTCTTCAAACTCAGCTTAAAGTAAAAGCAGCAATGCCCCTGGCTCACATAAAACATCACTTCTGTATAGTGCAAATTCTTTAAATGACAGGACGGATTACAGGTTACACCTTGCTGGCCGTACTTGCACAAGATGCCTTGCACACCCTTGGCTGAGACCAGGCTGCTTCAGCCGTCCATGACCTACGCACATGCACACCCTGTGCAGCACCCGTGTGCCACTGCTGGTGCCAGCCAACTCCTCTGTGTGTTTTAAGATCTCCCTTTGAACCATCTTTTTGCCTTTGATGGAGCTGCTCCAAGGAGAAATGTACAGAACCATGAAACTTCTTTCTTCCCCACTTCAGCCCCTGGGTGCAGCCCTCTCCTGCCCTGGCTTTCCTCCCCTCCAGCTGTCTGATCTCTGGAGAGGCACCACCAGGTCCCAGTTGGGTTGAACACCCACCTCCTGGGACTCACTGAGGTCCAGCTGCTGCCAAACCATCCTTGCTCCCTGCATAGCCAACAGAAATTAAAATGTGAGCACTGTACTTCACAGGTAGCATTTCTCCCAAAGTCAGAGTGCCAGGCCCAACACACACATCGCAAGAAACCCAAGGAGGCAGGCACTACTGCCTTCCCCACCGCCCAGCAGGTCCTGCTGGGTGACATGTGCTTCTTGAACCATTCTCATGTGCAGCCTTGACAGACATGGTCACACAAGCCTCGGGGAACCTGGCCCCACAGCCCCGGCGCATCTGGCCACAGCCACAGAACTCCCGTTCCTCCTTACCCACTCAAACCCAGCTCGGGTTCACGCAAAAATTTATTCACAGGAGGCTGCTATACAGACAAACTGTCCTCCCCACCACACATGGCACCATGGACTCCCCTGGCAAAGCTGGACACAGCTACTGCCATCTGTTGTCCCCCAGCCTGTGAGGACCCGAGTCGAAGAGACTCGCTGCTGGAACTGGAGCCTGAGTCCCAGATCAGTCAGGGCAGAGAGGGCTGGAAACTTTCCAGACCATTTTCCATTACAAATAAGAAATTTCCTTCATCAAAAGCCAAATCTCATTCTCATTGGGAAAATCTGGAGCTCCTGACCAAAGGGAGGATGAAGTCTCACCTGAGGCATGGCCAGGAGTCTTCTGCAGTCATGTGTGGGGACAAGGTGCAAGTCTGAGCTGTGCCTCATTCAGACCAGAGACAGTTTTGGTACCTCTACCTGGGTTGAAAGCAGCCCTCAACCAGGAGAGCCCAGCCCGCAGCCCCAGCCGTCCTGCAGGCTCTCCTGCAGTCCCTCACTGAGCTTTCCAAGCAGCATCACCGTTCCCTTCACGTTAAATTCCACAAAAGCCCCCAGTGCTCTTCTCTCAGGGCAGTCTGGGTGTTGCCGAGGGCTCCTCCCTGTGGAGCTGCAATGGGAAGATCCATCAGACAAAGCGCCTTCTCTTCAAGCTGTCTGATGACAGATGTTCAGCCAACGGTGCGGTGGGATTGGCGGAGCACCGCAGAAGCGCTTTATAATTCCTGCTCCTCTCCTCCTTCCTCAGCGTCTCCCAAGAGAGACACAATGATGGACGGTGACATAACTGACTGTTCCCAATCAAGGTAATGTAAGTAATGACAGCTGACGTGATTCCTGGAACGTGCAGGCGCTGCTGGCCCGTGTGCCTTGCCTACCACGGGCAGCACTGCCAGAGCTCGTGGAGGGAGAGGAGACCGGAGAATGGAGGTCTGGCTGGGGGACAGGGGAGGACGAGTCCCTAGACACAGAGCCTGTCTCCAAACCAGCTACAAATAACTCATTACATCAGCCTGCACACTGAGCAGAAGCCAAGGGGAGGTGGGTAGCACCTATCTTGTGGAGGAAACCCCTACTGGGCTGTGCACAAGACCTGCCCCACATCTGGACATTACTACACCTCTCTCTAGTGTCACCTGGGACTGTAGTACCCCTAGTCCTTAGAAGGTGCTTTGCTGGGGTCTTGCCTGGCCCCTCAAGGTTTGGCAAGGCTGTTCCTGCTCCGGCCCTGCCCCTGCTCCCCCCCATCATCAGTGACTATCTGAAAATAGGAGCATTAAGTCAGTAACCTGGAGCTCACCTCCCCATGCAGCTGGCAGGCAGGCAGCACCAAGTCATGTGAACCCAAGGCAAGGGGGTGCAGCAGCCCTAGGTTGCACACATCGGGGTACAGAGACTCATGGAGGGAAAGTACTGTGCAAGCTCATAGCCGCAGTACTCTTCCAGAGCCTCGAAATTAGTAAGAAAATTTAACATGCAGAGAAGCAACCGATTAATAACCCAGCACTGACTTAAGAAGACCTTGAATAATACATAGCGCTTGTACATGGAAGGGGAAAAAGTCAAGTCCATCTACTTGTCAAGTGTATTTGCCTCCCAAGCACCAACACTCGACAAGATACCTCCCTGCCGGCCAGCCACTGGCTTTAAGCGGCTCTTCAGAAATGCCTTCTGCTAAGATGAATAGCAAAACTTTGCGCCAAGTTAGACTGGCATTTGGACAGGTCAGAGTATGGTGGTGTTTTAAATGTAATTAGCACTATCTGTTAATAAAGTCCCTTTAAACCTGCCAAGCAGAAGATGACGCTGAGCGTTTGGAGCCCACAGTGATGAGCCGCAGATGCGCCGTGTTGGCTACGCTGATAGGTGAGAAAGAGGATCTTACCATGAGGCCACCCCCCAACCTTTCTGCACTCTGTCTGCACTGCAATCCTCCCAGCAGCTTGGCCGTGACACAGAAAAGTCCGACCCAAACAGACAAAAGATCGGCAGAAGCTCTGTTGCAGGCGCTGGGCTCCACTGCATGATGATGACAGCAGATGAAGCTATGAACGGATTATTCCCTTCCACAGCTTGATTCCAGATTCTGTTGTTCAATGTTGGTTTTGGTGAGAGGCACTGAGCAGTGGTATCAGCACCCCTGCATGGTGCTGTCTACTTTCCTAAATAATGATGACTGAAGAAAAACTGGCTCCCTTTTGGGAACATTCCAAACCAGAACTAGCAGAAAAATGATGTTTACCTTGACAAGAGCCACTGCTTTTGTATAGGGGCTACACACACAATGCCCATTGTGAAAGGGGTGGAGTGCTGCAGACCACCAGGGATTTGTATATCATCAATGAAATACTGTGAATCTCAAACGCTTTCATTATTGAGATGGGGAGAAAATCCAAACAGGACCTCAGGCAGAGGCTCCCAACAGCTGGTTGTTCTGACTCTTGTGGCTGAGTGACCCTCCTGTGCAGCCAGCCCACAAGGATGCTGCACGTATCTAATGCCTGCAAAACAATTTGGAAGTGAAAAGCCTTGCAAACAAGACTTGTGGCTGAAGCCCAGAAGCAGGAGAAATGAGACGTAATTTCTGTTCCAATCTCTGATATGGATTCACAGGAAAATCTTCCAACCCCCCCATGTATCCCCACAATAATGTCTATTGAGCTTTATGAGCCTAAATTCATTCATGGCTTTAAAGAGCTTTAGCATCTACTGCCTAAGGAAGACCAAAAGACCATCACTACGCAAAACATGAGCGTATGACCCAAGTCAGAAGGCATGTAAAAAACAGCAGCCAGCCAGTGCAAAACACAAGGGAAAAAACTTGAGCAGGAAACAAGATTTGTTGTCTTCAGATGTAAATGAGTGCCAGCCAGCCGCAGAGCTCCAAAGACATACATTTTAGTGCAGAAAAGCATTTCTACAAAGGGAACCAAGGAAAAAAAGCGGTAAACAGGCTCAATTCTTAGAGTTTGATTTCCAGAGCAATAGGCACAGAAACTGAGCCCAAAGAAAAGATCTGTATTAGCAACCAAATCCAATCATTCTGATAATAAAGAAGAGACATCCGGACTGGTGCAGAACTATTTTCAGAGAGAAGTTTGTCTCCCCATCCCTTTCATACCCTGCAGTGGCTCAATGGAAGAATACTTAAGAAGTTGCAAGTTTGGTCATAATGTGTAAAAAGCCCCTGAAATGCGACATCATTTACTCTTCTGTGGTATTGCTCAGCAGAGCTAATAAATCTTGCATGAGCAGAGCTGATTCTAATTTTCTAATATGAAAAGGCATTTGGATTGAGAGAGAGGGGAAGATAAAAGTGATTGAATCTCCAATAGCCCAGCGTCAGTGACAAGAAACATCCTGTGATGGACCCCAAGGAAGAATGGCTCCCCCTCCTCCCCGAACCACAGGCACACTCACCCGCTCACACATCCAATTCTCCCTGCTTTCTGCTCGCCACGTCTCAGTCTCCCCTATTGACAGGACGTGGTTTTAAACACAGTTACACAAGTTATCATTTCTGCCTTTTGATCAATCTGAATTTTCAGGACAATTACCCTCTTAATCAATGATTGCTATCAGCAGCCCCTTGGATTCTTCACCAAGGCAATCGTGCCGCCGGGGCAGACGGTGTGTGCATATGCAATGAAGCTGTGGGGAGGCACAAGTCCATCTTCCCCTGACGTAGTCGTCGGCTAAAAGGGTGGAGAGCTGTGAAGGCCACTTCAAGGAACACCTGACGTAAAAAATAAGCGTACGGAATTAAAAGGGACGTTGTGTGAGGTATCTGTGGCACAGCCAGGCTGGAGGGACCAGGGACCTGCTGAAACTATCATTGATTTGAAAAATAAGCCAACTAAACCAACAGATTTACCATCCACCGAAACCATATATTTAAGAGCTATCTATAGCCAGCACTAACTGCTCCTAATGAGGCTAATAAAGTCCATTTCCAATTAGAGACTGAAACTACTAGAACAAGGATAGGTGGAGAGGCAGCTTTTAACAACCTCTAAAGATGTGGCATTTGGATTTGGGGTTTTCTGTATTGTTTTTTCCATCAGAAATTATTTAATATCACCAAAATGCCCCTAGCATTTACACACACAAAGCAAGCCTCCCGCCGCTCTTCCCTGGCAGGGTATGTGCTTCGGTAATTGATGTTTGCACAGAATCTCAGCTCTTGGAGGACACAGCTCCTCTGAGGCACCTCTCACCAAAACAGAAACATGGCCCCAGATATTTAAATGCCACAAGAAACTCCAAAGTAGCCAAAGCCCAACTGCAGGGGCCACAGGTTGTCTGGGGGATGAGCCTTAGCATCCCTGCAAGAGCACCACAGGCCGTTGGCAGGTTCATGCTGCTTGGCTTGTTTTTGGCATCGCAGATGAGGCAGGGTGAAGGAGCACATGGCTCCCACCCACACATTGCTCTGCATGGCTCCCTCAGCTACGTTACGGGCTTTCCCAGGGCACAGGACTCCTTGACACATCATTCTGTCCAAAAAATAGCTCAGCCGGACCCAGGCACCATTGTATCTTTCCAAACAGCTCCAGCAGGTTCAGTGGCTAAAACTTCTCCCAGGCTCAGAAAGCACCCTGCACCTCTCGGGCACTGCGTCAGCAGGAGGGAGCTTTGGGACCTGGATGGCAGCAGGGAAATGCTGCTGGAAAGCATCTGAGCTCCCGCAGGAGAAAAGCGGTGTGGTGGCAGCATGGTGGCTTCACCATCTTGACCACCAGATCGGGCTGGCAGTAAGCAGCAGAGGCAGCGCCAGGTGAGGCTGGTGGGCCAGCTGCCTTCGCAGGCTGCTGGCTGGAGGAGCTCTCCGAAAGGCACAGTATTTCACTAGCTATTTTACATGGAGAATTGCCTATCAAAGATATCCCCACTGTGTACTCCAGAGCAATAAAAATAAAAAAACCCCACAAGAAGAATTCTTTAGGCGGGTAATGGGCATTTTATTCCTTTTTATGACACTAAACATAGGCAGCTGGCATAATTACACCACAATAAAGGCATAATGTGCACCTAGCAGAACAAACTCATACTTTTGATAATTAGGCAGAGCAAACACAGTCTGGGATTCAGTCACACAGCTTCACTGTCTCCCGGATCTGCTGGAGCCCCCATCCCCACAGCACATCAGCCCCATCCCCACAGCTGGATTTAGCTGGGCCCCATGGAGAAGACTGAGCAAGCAGAGCATCACCAGAGCTCTCCTGTACCGACATGAATGGCCATGCAGCTCTACCGTTTAGAGCAGACCAAGGGCAGGGTGCAAGGCAGGGAGGTGCAGGATCGGTCCATGTGCAGCTCCTGAGAGGCAGCTGGAGACAGAACGCAGCAGAGCACCAATGGAGGATGTCAGTCACCTCCTGATCAGCACTGACTGACCCCACAGGCAAGGCTGCAACAGAACCAACTCCATGTGGCCAAATCATACATGGTACAATAGCAAAGGGAGACCCAAAACACAGGACAGATGCAGAGATCTTTTGGGTTTGGCAGCTTCACTGAGGCCAGCTCCAGGAACTAAAAGGGCTGAACAGAGTCATGGAGACACCCCTCCACAGCAAGGACCTTGGCTGAATACAGTCGGTGGGACAATGTCCAGAGGGAAGTTGGCCCCTTTGCCAAAAGACAAGGACAGAAGGAAATGTCTCAGGGAGGCTGAAAGATCCTCACCTACAAAAAGGGCCAGCATGGACCGGCTGGAGGCTAGGAATTAGCTCTTTGAAGGCTTTGTGCTCCCATTAGTCCTGGTGGCCCTGCTAACCTACTGACCTGCCTCATCCAAAACACACCAGCAGGCAGCAAGCGTGCTTCTCTGGCAGTTGCAGGCATCCACGTAGGACAGCTCTTTCCTGAGCAAGGAGCACAGCCAAAGCAGAGATCCTAAATGATCTCTAAAATATTAATAGCATCAATCAGAGCCAGGTTGACAGAGGTTACAACACTGGGGGAGCGCAGAGAGCAGGCTTTCCTGAAGCTGGCACAAGACCATATAGTAAATATCCAGAGTTTGTTTAAAAATGCATCTGTAGGATGCATGCAGGAGCAGCACTGGCAGAACGGTGCACTGAGGTTTCATCTCCACACCACTGAAACCCGCTGGGGATGTCAACCACTGCACACAGCAGAGACCAGCTCAGCTATTCTCTGTTCTATGTGGCTTAATGGAAGTTGGTGGCTTTAAGATATATTGAGTGCAGTGCAGAAAAGCTAGAGTACCTTGGCTCAAAGAAAGGCGATGGAGGTGGAGCTAGTCCATCAGCCATGACTGAGACCTGCACATTCATCTGTGGATAGGATGCCCACAAAAACATTAAACATCATTATGAGCTTTTTCAACGTGACATTCAATGCAAGGAATGGAAGATGCATGTTGTCAGCAAATATAAGCATCTTGTCTCCATACCTACTGACACCCAGAAGGGCACTGCTGAAAACTTGATGAGTACTGAGCAAGCTTGGGAAGGCTGCAGTGCAGCAATCCAGACAATGGCTCTGGGACAGCCATTTGCTTAGGAGCTTTGATGGGCAGCAACAGTCATAACAGAGCACCCAAGGAAAAGATGGTCCTGGTCTGTAGGAGGCAGTGCCCAGGGAACCGGGGAAACCATCCACTGAGAGATAGCCCCCGGCTGGGATCATGTTTTGGAGTGATCAGAGCTGGCCTCCCCAGTGGGCCAAGAAACAGGAGACGTTTATGCCTAGACAAGGGCAAAAGATGGGGTGTTTCCTAAAAAAAAGCAGACTGCATCTGCAGACTTTCTAGCCAGTTCTTAGCAAGCCACTGTGATAGATCCAATCCATGGGCTGCAGGTAAACAGCTCAAGCAAGGAAACCTGTGAGTGGAAAGAGCAAAAGCCAGGATGCAGCCAGAAGCCAGCATGGGGGTAGGGCAGCAGAAGACTTTCAATCCCAACTATGAAATCAACTTGCTTCATAGCCTTGGGGTTCTGAGGGATTTAGTTAATAATTTAATGAGTATGAAGCACTCTTAAGTTATTAATATACAAATTACACTACAGTATCTCCCAGTTCAGCATCTCTTACCCCTTTATACTGAGCCCATGAGAAGCAAAAGCCAAGCCACGGTATGCCGCCATGCAATGGGGCAGAGGCTGTGCACACCCACACTTTCCCAGCTGAGAAAGCAGTAGCAAAGGTCCCATCCCTTTCTGCAGGATAGTGCATCACACTCAGCACGGGGCACCAGGAACATTTCATACAAAAAAGGCTCTTTCCATTTACTGGCAAGCTGACCGCTACCATAAACCAGCCTGCTGTTGCTGGTGGATGTGGAAGGCAGTCACTCTCCCTCTTGTAGCCGTGCTGGCTTGGTAGGACAATGACAACTGAACCAGTTAATGTTCTAATCCTCAAGGCTAGAAAATCTGATTAACCCCTCATCCCTCCCCGGAGAACTACACAGGTCCATTTTCATGTTCCTACATGGAGCTCCTGTCTTTTAAATGTAGAGAAAAGAGGACACAGCTCCTTTCCCAGGCACTAGGCAGCTGTGCTGGTACCCATGAAAAGCTCCAGCTGAAGGCCTGGGATGCAGAGATGCTCTGCACCTCGCCTGACCTACAGGACTCTGGGAAAGGCCATCTTTCCCACATTGCACCTTTGCCTCCCAGCACCTCCTGGCCTGGAATGCAGCACACGTTGCAGGATTATTGTAAAACATGCTCTGCCTCTAATCCCTTCTCCTCTTGCCTTGCTCTGGTATTGGCTGCAGGGAGCTGTGTCAGGCCCAGGGTCAGACTTGCCTCTTGCAATACAAGGGTACACAGGAGGCTCCAGTCTCTCCGGCTGACCGCAGAAAGCATGATACAAGGGAAAACACAGGCTGTGCCACAGCGTCACATAAACAGGCACATAAGACTGGAGGTCCCCAGCTTCTGCCAGCAGCACCAGTGCCCCACAGGCACGGCTGTGCTCCTGCATGCAGGTGAAACGCCAGACCCGTACCAGACAGACACCTGCTCACTGGGAGACTGAGAGCCTAATTCTGACCATTCTTATGGTTTCCCTGGTTTGCTCCCGGGCTGCCATGCCAAGGGTGTATTACAGGGCAAGTCTGGATGCAAGTGTGTGGCACATCAGCCATGCTGTCTGTGGTCATGCTGTACACACCGTTACACCCAGCTACAGCAAACACCCAGCTGACAGGTCCCAGTCACACCATGACCAGCCCTGCAGCAACTCCCTGTCTGTCCAGGCCCTATGTGGGGACCATCAGGCCATACTCCACAGCCTGCATAACACTGACATTGTAGAAAGATTTCTTATTAAAAAAGCACAAGATGCTTAGATTTCAATGAGGGTTCTTTTGCTTGCTTTCAAATGCTCTTTCCAAAACTTTTTCTTTGGCACCTACAGCACACTGCCCCATGAACAAGCAGGACCAGGACAGCCAGTGCGGATCCTTCCTCAAGCAAGCAACCTGCAAGCAGCAACCAGACTCATGGTGTAAGGGTCTGAGCAGTATGTTTAACCTCAGCAACAGCATGCACGCAGCCAGATGGGGACCAGGAGGCTCCTCAGTGCAGGGGACAGATGTTCAAATCCCCAGCAAGGGGAGCGCAGGCACAGTGAAGTGCAGCCAAGCAATACGGCACTCAGCAGGAAGAGCAGCACGCAAGGTCTAAGCAGCCACCTCTGCCTTTTGCCTGCAGGTTATGGCAATGTGTATGTAAAAGAACTACAAATACCAACCTGACTCCAACCACCTGCACAGACAAGGATGCTTTTGGTAAAGCAACCATTGCAGGGTGCTCAGCAAACGGCTGCTTACAATTTCATCTAGAAGTCAAAGCTTTTGCACCGGTTAAAAAAAAGCACAAAAGCCAAATTCTACTCTCTGGTTTGTCCAGTACCTGCAGGCTGCAGGAGGTCGAGTAAAATAATTGTGTTCCTCAGTTCCTCTTGACCTTCCACCTTCCTGCCTTATCCAAGAGCCCGCTGTACCACACAGTGCACCAGGAGGCCCTGGTCCTTGCTGGAGCCTGAAGGCACTACCAAATCATAAAGGCTGCTTTGGGATCTCCCCAATACAAACATACTGATCTGGCCAAGACAGCATCAGGAGAGAGGAGTAAAGACCGTACGCAGCACCCAAGGCAACCACCCCTTCTTTCCCAGCTCCAGTACTCCAAATTTCAGTGATGTGTCCCAGGGAAAGCACAGAGCCTGTGTCCAAGTGCAAGGGTGCAGGAAGTGTCACAGCAAACAGGGCAGGAAGGGAGGAGTGACGACTCACACTGTCTGCTTCAAGGTAGGACCAGCTCCACCCAAACCATCCCCACCACATTCTGAATTGTGAAAATTTTAAGAGATGAAGGTCCCACATGCCTGCCCTCATCCGCAGAGACTTTACTGATCTCCTGGCAGCAGGTAATGACATGACCAAGAGCTGTCCACCACAACCACCAGAATAAACTTCTCCCTTCCTCTGAGCACCTTCATTCCTCTACAAATGATTTCTGCCTGGTCTTCTCTAAGCTGAACATCCCAGATCCCTCAGTCTTCCCCTGGAGGTGATGTTTTACAGCTCTCTGACCCTTCTTCTGTTTCCTTCTGGGCTTTCTCCACCTTTGCCAGGTCCTCCCTGAGTGCAGTATGCAAAACTGCTTTGTCCCAAAGGCTAAAACTAGGCCCGAAAACACCTTGCCGAGGAAGAGAGGAAAGATTTTAACATGCACCTAGTGCATTTTAATATGTATTAGCAAAAGAGAGTGTAGGAGAACCCCTGATGGTAAAGAAGTTAACCCATGTACGAAATGCCATGAGATGGACAGATGCTAAAACACATGTAGGATGGCTATGGGAAGGAAGGACAGAAGGCTGGAAGGAAGTTCCAGGAAGGGCTTACTGTTAACAGGACCAAAATACTGATTTGTCCCTTTTGCACTGGAGTAGCTCTGAATGGCTTCCACATAACAGGACCTTGTCAGAGGTGGTCTTTACTCACTCAGCAGTCTAAACGGCAACGAGTGAGAAACAGGCTGCATATGCCCAGCCCACAGCCTTCTCCTTGGCATTAATTTGGCAGCAAGAAGGGTGCTTTTCCACAGAGGTGTGGATTTTATGGCCAAAAGGAATTAGTAAACTAATCTGCTATTTTGCAAGCCAGGAAACTTAGCTACTTTCTGGTGAACCAAGACCAAGAACTCATATTAAACCTCCGGGGATCACATCTTTCCTGTCTGCTCCCAAAACGGTTTGTATAGAAACTGCTCCTGTGCTTTTAGGATGCTCCACATGAAAAACTGCCCACAGAAAACTGCCCCTGTGCTTTTAGGATGCAATAAAAAAACAACCCCCAAAACAACCACCAAAAGCCAAAGGAGAGGGAAACACAAAACCATTTGATTTAGGCGAAGATGGACACTGCTTGTTTCTGCCCTCCTGGGATGGGCATGTATGTTATCGCTCAAGTCATCCAAAACCAGTGAAGCCTCCAGGCTGTATCTAGAGCCCCTCTCAGCTGTAGCAAGACCAGCTCCTGAGACTGCAAGAAAAGGAAATGAAATGTGAGGCTGGGATCATTACTTTGAAACTATAAGCTCGTGCCACTGAGCCAAAGCCTGTTATATCGACATGGGTTTGTGTCACCCCAGCAGCAGAGATCATTCTCCATCTCCGCTTGCTCAGCTCCCCTCCTCCCAGGACAGCTGTCAGCACAGTACTCTGCAATGCTCTGGGAAGTCTAGCTACATAAAAACTCCCAATGCCTTGCCCAGCAGGTTAAAGTCATAGGGCTGAGCTACTGCAGAGTGAAAAGTACCCTGCTGACAGCTCCACCACTCTTGGAAGCTGCCAGCAAAGCACAAAGTGCCACTTGCAGAGGAGCACACAGCAAAAACCCCAGGTTTCTTTCCCTGGGGCAGAGAGCCCAGAGTGGGGTGTTACTTCTTAAATGTTCCAGTATTTGAAAGGCATTGCATTTGCACCTCAGCTGTCACACAAGATGCTCCTACTCTGTGTCTCCAGCCACCAGCCTGGGCAGCAGCTCTGAGGGCGTGAGAAAACCTTGCCTGCCAGTGAGTCCCAGGCTGAGAAGGTGGAGGGCAGAGCCCTGAACAACTGCTGGCCAAGCAGCCTACACACCATGCCTCTGCTTCCTCTGTTTTATGTGAAAACTACCCTGATACCAGAACTAACAAAAATACCAGAACTAACCCTGATAGTTCCACTGGGCTACGTGAGCACCCTACTCTAGTACGTATTGCAAGCCCACTCACCTCGGTCCATCTGGTTATAACTTCCAGGGAAACTGAGGCAAAGAAGTCTGATGCATCAACCCATCCTGCATCGCCTTCTAATGAGTCCAGGAAGACAAAAGGCAAATGACTGCCAAGAACTTGCAGAGTCTCAACCTCTCTTCCCAGCACAAA
Organism: Falco punctatus; assembly: GCF_963210335.1. Taxonomy (NCBI): domain Eukaryota; kingdom Metazoa; phylum Chordata; class Aves; order Falconiformes; family Falconidae; genus Falco; species Falco punctatus. Next base: position 12,156,036 of record NC_137591.1, on the reverse strand, counting down.
CCCCTTACATGTTGGTTTTCCTTGGAAGTGTGTTTTTACTCAGCACTCCTTGTTAGATAAGAATGGGAGGACAGGTCACTCTGCAGCAGGACAGAGAGGACTGCTCCTTTAAGGCCTCTCCTGGATGCCCTTTCCCTTTGAGATGACGATCCTCGACTCCCTCCTCATCTCCCTCCCTTTGATTTAAGAGTTCCTCTCCTGGCCCTGACAGTAAGGTATTTCTGTCCCACAGATTATAACTCACTCTGGGCTATTATTCAACTCCCAAGCCCTGGCCCTGCTGCATTTAGTCCAAACATAATATCCTTCATGCATATATTATCTGTCTCCCTATTATCTGGAATCATTTCGGAATTAAATTTCAGTCCTGCAATATTGGCTTGAAGAGCGGCTCGCTTTATGGGCTAGTCAAAGGTTAGAATACCAATCAAAATAACACTGCCGATGCAGAGAGACATTTTAATATTCCAAAACCCGGTAATTGTAAAAGGACATAATATTTTTTCCCTGATTACCCCAAAGGCAACACATGTTAACAAGGCGAGGGAGAGAGTGAAAGAAATTTCAGAGTTCAGACAGCTGCACGACAGATTTAAAGGAGAAGTGGTGGAGGGCTGCCGCGCTCCAGCTCCCGCAGCAGGACGGCTCCCCTGCCCGTGCCAGCGGTGCCGCGCTCCCCGAGATGCTGGCGCCTCCAGCCCCAGCCTCGTGGCAGTCACGTCACCTGCGTTCCCCCAAGTCAGGAGCCTTTGAGGGTGCTCTCACCACAAGGGAACGGAGCAGCCAGAGCGACACCGAGACAGACGGTCGAAGATTGTCACGGCAGAAGAAACCGCCGCGATCGGCTGGCCTGACCTGCGCAGGCCACGAGGCTGCCCCAAATTAATTCCCGTTCGAACCAGAGATGATCATTTTAGGAAAAAACCTTCCCTCCTGAGCTGGAGAACCCACCACAGCCCTCGGTAAGTTGTTCCAATGGTTAATTACCCTCACTAAAAATCTGCACCTGAATTACCTCGCTTTGGCTTCCAGGCACTGGAACTGCTTATGCTTTTGTCTGCTAGACTGGAGGAGCCTCTCGCCACATTTTGGCTCCCTCTTTAGATACTTAGGGACTAGAGCCAAGTCTCCCTTACCCCTCTGCAGTACCCTAAATGGCTCCCATGGATTTTACTGCACGGTGACTGTTCCCATGGGTCTCGCAGTTCTCGTCCAGTCATCAAGCTTCCACAATTCTTTCTGTTGCAGAGATAGGACTCTGCATGCCGTACCGGTCAAACCAGTCCCAAAGAAAGAGATGATCCAGCTCCTCTGCTCCTACTCACCATTCCCTGTTTACAAATCCAACTGCAGCCACCTCCTAGATGCAGTATCTGCACACTTTATCGAAAATGATTTTTTATGTTTTCTTTCAGGGCATTGATAAAAGTGTTAAATACAAGAGGTCTGAGAAATAGATCCCTGTGGGACCCCACTAGGAAGACATGCACTCCATGATGATTATCCATTTACAATTAAATGCTAGGAGCTGTCAGTTTGCTCGTTCTTAATCAATGTAATGTGTGCCATGTTGATTTTGTATCACTCTTGTTTCTTAATCAAAATGTCATAAGGTACCAAGTCAAATGCCTTCCAGAAGTATATTACATTGACATGGTTACCTTTATCAACCAAACATGCAGTCTCATAAAAAAATATCAAGTTAGTTTGAAAAAGATCTAGTTTCCATAAATCCACATTGATTGGCATTATATTACCCTCCTTTCATTCTTTATTAATCAACTATGATATCTGGCTTTTCATTACTTTGCCCAGAATTAATGTCAAGCTGATAGGGCTATAATTACTTCATCGGTCATCCCATTTGCCCTTCTAAATTACTGGTACAACATTAGCTTTCTTCCAGTCCTCTAGAACTTCCCTCATGTTCAAAGACTTATTAACAGTCCAGGGCTTCTCAGCTAGCTCTTTAAGACTTGTGTACACCAGCTATGCAAAATGCCAACCAAAAGCCACCACTTAACTTTATCAGAAAATCGTGTTGCAACAGCAAACCTCTTGCTCAGTGACACAGCATCCTCTGCCTTTCTGTAAATACAGAGCAGCAGCATTTTGCTTTTGCAAGCAATTCCATCCATTTCCTTCCAACTATGTACCAATGCCATTGCACTGACACTTTTCTTTCCTAATCTCCATGGAAAAGACACTCTTCCTCCCCTTAGCCCTGGCACTGTGCTTCTCCTTGTGCTTCCTTTCACAGCCTCTCCCGTTCCTGCCTTTCCAAAGCCAAGAGCTCTGCAGCCAGGGGCAAGTAGCCCAGGAAAGCACAGTTCCCGCTGAAGGAAGGCATGACAGGGTCTCAGAGCACTCACCCATGCTGCAAACCAGCAAAGCACTGAGCACCATAGGTATATAAGCAGCTCCTCCCTGTTAAATGGCAACATCTATTCATGTGCTTGATGCTTGGGCCATGCAGCACTCTGCCTGAGAAGTCCCCCTCTGTCACTTCTAACCTTACTAGGTATTTTATATTCCCTATAGCCAGTAACTCAATAAAAGGGCAACTGATAACCATCACAGTAAGCCCTCAAGAAGCTAGACCTCACGAAAGCAACTTCCAGGCATACAGACCAAAAAATAAACCATTTCTCAGTTGCATCCATTTCAATGTTCCTCATCTAAAGTGCTTAAGACACTTCAGCACCAAGTGCCTAAGAAGCACCCAGAGCTCCTCCTCCCACCCAAAGGCAGAAGGAATTGTTAATTCAGAGGAGAGACAAAAAGCTGTTAGCAAATCTTTGTTTGCTTAAGATGTGTTTATTTCTAGTTGCCAAATATTAACAAAAACATCCTATTACATGCTTCCTCTGTCAGATTTCACAATGTGAATAAGTAACCTTAAAACATTTGTGCATGTGTATTAACAGTTTGCTTCCAACTATGAGTATCTACAGATCAATAAAGGCTGGCTGGGAAAAGGCCAGCTCTGCACACAGCCATGGCAACCCCAGCATGGTCATGCTGTGCTCCCCAAGACCCTGTCAGCTCTGTTTTGTGATGCCCAGAGAATGAAAGTTGCATTCCTCCACACACATCATTCAACCTTTGCCTTTCATAAAGCCTTCCCGACTTCAGGAGGATGTCAAACTAGGACCAGATTTCTGTCATTTCTACAGCAACCACTATTCCTGTATCTAAAGACGTGCTGCCCTCTGTGAACAGAAATCAAAGATGGTCAGACATGCCAGGACAACTGTCCTGAGAAAGGGGCAGCTCTGTCTTTTTTAAAAAAATAAATAAAATATAATTTGCAAAACAAGGAATAAATCGATCCCTCAGTGTATACATAAAACATTCCTTATCTTCTAAACGCATAACATCCAGAGAAGAAATAGAAGATCAGGATAGTGTATACAGTATTAAAAATAGCTTTCACAACCCAGTTCTAGAGTCACAGAGCCCACAAGTGCCTTTGTGGCAGCCCTCTGACAAGTTAGGCTGTTCTGGAAGAGACACAATTAAGCAAGACTATGGCAGAGGTCTCAAGTCAAGAATAACACAAGGGAGAAGAACCAGAAACACCTATTTGTTCTTTCACACAATGCAAGACCTAGGCCCAAGAAAACAATCTGACAGTATGCTTAAAAGAAACAAAAGGACTTGCATCTTCACACAACACATAAATAAAGAGCATAATTAAATAGCAAAACTCCTTGCTGCAGGATGCTGTAAAACCAAAAGCATGAACGGATTCAGACAAGGATATGCAAGTTTCTGATAGACAGACATGGTAAAAACAGTGGGTGCTAGACACAGTGGTCTGGAGGCAGTTGCCAGCCTCAACCCTTGAAAGACAGTTGCTGGGAACCAGAGAAAGCTGACTCGAACCATGCTTTCCTTGCTGCACCTGCAAGCATCAGCAGATCTAGGTTAGACCTGCGGTCTGGCCATTTTGACACTCTCATCATCCTTCCAATGTTTTTCTTGGACGAGCCAGTTGTAAGAAAATTTAGCTTCACCTCCTTTCTTCCACCTCTTCCCCCCATCAAACCACTCTCCCATCTGTGACGCCCTCCCAGCCCGGTGGTGCTGGATACTCCTGGTGCCCGCTGGGTTTCCCATTCGCAGGCACCCAGGCGCCCTGTGATCACAGGCACTGTGCCCTCAGCCTAACACAGCACTGGCTCCATCCCCGTGGGGTGAGGATCTATCACGGGACCGACCATGCTGCCAACGCAAGTAGGACCTGGAACGATAAACCACAGAGGCTCCCGAAAGAGCAAAGCAAGCATGGATGAGAGCCAACTCTTGTGTTAGAATAAGCACTAATGAATTTATCCAGGCTACCTGAGGATACTCTTGGGGCAGCAGCTCGGTTGTAGCTTGCTAGCTGCAGCAGCTTTCCTTTTTGCATAAATCTTGACCCACGGCCTCCTGCTTTCTTACTCCACTGGTGCCCCTCACTCCTGACACAAAGTGATCTCTGCTGTTTCCACCCTGAGCATCCAGCTCCCAGCGATGTAGCTCAGGTTCTGCACCTCTAACTCACAGGGCCTCTGTGGCTTGACATGATGGGTACATAAGGAGAACTGGCAGATAGGATGGTGGCTTTCTGTCAAGATGGTTTAGGGGGATACCTCAAATGCTGCAGCATTCAAAGAAGCCTCCTCTGCTTTCTGCTGCCCTCCCACAAGGCTGAGCTAATGGAAGTGAAGAACATGATAAACTCTCTGCCCCGAGTCAGCTCTACACTGACAGTTCACTAAAGATACAAGATCGCTCAGTGACATTAAAAATGTCAGCAAACACCGATCAGGCTTGATGGAAGGGACGCATTAGCAGGCTGGGGAGGCACAGGGCATGGCAAAACTTCAGCAAATGCAGTCAAGTGCATAGCCAGCTTTTCACCCTCTGTCCTCCACAGAAGGCTTTTTCCATAGATTGCAAGACAGTGGCCACTACCACAGCCGTCAGGTGTGAAGCTCACCACCACCTGCACGGCCAGATCAACCCAAAAGGTTTGCCTGTGGCAACACAAGCATGGCAGCTAGCAGAGGCCAATTCCCATCTTCAGCTTACCCGAGAGGCAAGTCTTGGAAACTTTCAAAGAGGCCTGGAGGCACGAGGTTTGCACCTCAACTGCTCGTGCAGCGCAAGAGTGACAAGGGAAGGAGTTTACTGGAGAAAGAACCCTGAGAAAGACTGTCTTACCACCTCAGGAAGAGGAACTCCTGAGCTTTGTAGCACCCTGCATTCTGGCAGAGACAGCACAGACAAGGACTGTTTCTTCAAATGATACAGTACAGAGACAAAGAGGAGCTGAAGCTGTGTGTGCTTGGGCAGAAGGAATCTGGAACATATTTTGTTGCTGCTGCACTACACACAAGTACACAAACATGTCTGCCCCATGCACACACTTTACTGTACGTAATCCCACACTTCTGCACTGCCTTGTTTTTACAGCAGCAGCTCCCTGAATCAGAAGGGTCCTCTTGTTATCACTGTTCATAAGCAGAGACCCAAAGAAGAGACAGCAGATGCAGGCGGGGCCAGCCTGCAGGAGACTGCTCTCAGTCACACATGCCTGTGTCCTGGTTTCAGGACATCAGGTTTTCTCAACATCCAAGTCTCTGCATTATCCATGACCTAGAAATTAGCAGTTTCACAGCCCCCCCCATCCTCCGCAACACCTTCACTTTCATGGATCAGGTCAGAGGCAGACTCAACCTAGAAGGTATTTCTAAGCCAGGAACATGCCAGAGGCAGGAGAAAAGGGGCCACCTGAGCTATGCAGGGAAGAACACTGGGGCTAGTTACCTGTCCACCCTTATTCGTCTCACACTGGGAGCTCACTCAAAAGAGACTAAGGCTCCATTGGGTCCAGCTGCTTGCACAGAATTACTTATCTAGGCTGGAAATCCTCCCTCATGAAAACACAGGGAGTTCCCCCACAAGCACCCTCTGAGAGCAGGGTAGCGAGTGGCATGGAAAGACCCTCACCCTGGGGAGAGAGCAAGCTGGGGCTTGGTCTTAGCAGCTCTTAGCCACAGGACAGGAGGTCCCTGCTCTCCTCTTCAACCTGGGTCACTTCCCAGAGGGGCGCAAGCACCCTGGAGCCAACCTGTGTCACAGGGTGTCAGATACTAAAGAATCAGAAAAACTTCAGATTTTTAAGGGATTAGAGTGGCTGGAGGAAGTTGAACAGTTCTCACACACATCTCCCCACACGATCTTAAGGAGATTGAAGCTTTACTTTCTGTGTAACACTTCCGCAGAGGAGGACAGCCCCAGCCCACGTGCCCCAGTCCTACGTGCTCAGCATGTGACCCCTTCAGATAGCTGGGCAGGGGAACATAACTGCAACAGCTTCCCTCCTCCTCCTGCCTTTAGCTCCGTGCTTGGTGCTTCACGGATGCTCACCAGCCCCCAGCTGAGTATCACAGTATTTGCTGAAGTACAGCACATGACCACCGATCTTGAAGAACAGCCACTTGCCTGGACGTCCATGTTACAATGAAACCCAGCTCCTAACACACTAAATCCAGGAGCCTTGAACTATGGGGAAGAGCTGTAAGTCATTCACCCTGAAGCCCAGAGGAGAGGCATAGCTGGATCAATCTACTTCTTAAGAGAACATCACAGTACCTACGGATATATATATATACATATATATTTTAAGTATTATTCTGTAGCCATCAACCTGCTGGTTATATAGCTGCTATCCATTCACCGGAAGTTTAGTGAACTTCAAATGGCGATCATTAATGGTCACTGAACTGCAGAATGCCCCAATGTGCTTTCAGATTTCATTTACCAAGGACCAGCAATCAGCCAAAAGATTTGCTCTGACAGCAGGGAAATACAAGACCCTTTGACAAGTTCAGCCAGAAATGTGCTGCCAGCATCCCTTGTTAAGTTCATGTTCTACCCTATTTGACGGAACAGATCATGCAAATTGTCCTTCTGCGGCTGCTCAGCCTGTCACTCATGCTTCCATTTAAAAACAAAATAAAAGAACAAAAGAAAAGCCCACAAGTACAACGAGCTGTTTGCAAGCAAATTCCACTTATCAAGACCCCTAATTATTGGGAAAAGTGCAGAAACCCAAATAAAACATTAAATTGGATGGGGGAAGGGAATCTTACTCATCCAAAGGTTTAACCAGGAGGGCCACCCCAGTTTCTTTTGTGCACAGACCCCAGCCTGCCCCCTCACCCTGCTACTGCTTGTAATCGCACTTGTTCTTTTCTTCCCACTTTGATTTGTGACTTACAGTTATCACCACATTTTTCTGGGCAGATGGAGCAGCTGTGCCAGGAGACCCTGTGGATGCAAAGCAGGCTGCTCCTTAAACACCCAGAGATGGTGTGGAGCAATGCAAGGCTCAACAGTAAAGTGCAAGGCATTCTGCTTTGCAAAGTGACCTTAGGTGGACGTGCTGCTGAGACACCTCCCCCTTCCCCATACCACAAAGGGAAATACTGATTTTTATACTGGAATACTTCCGCATTCATCAACCAGAATTTGTTCTAAAGAGAACTGTGCTCCTTAGGGGTCTTATATGGCTGCATAACAAAACAGAGGCAGCAACGTCGGGGCCAACACAACCTTTGCTGAAGAGGGGCCTCACAGTGTCCCACTATTATGCGGAGACACCGCGCTGTGCCCGCCACAATGGGATTCTCCCCAGCTGCAGAACACATCCCATCAAGTACAGTAAGACTCTATTAGCAGAGATACAATAGGGAGCCAGAGGACTCGCTCAGCCCAGCTTCTGAGAAAATAACTCATTTCAATGCAAAACAGCAGTAGTTATTAGACACCTCCTTAAAGAGGAAAGCAGAAGGGGGTGGGGGGGGGAGTGCAGGCAGAGACAGGGACCATGGCAGTTTGCACAAAAGTACCTTTTTCAGATTAATCCACTGTTTGAAGTAATCAGCAACCGGCAGCCCTAAGTACTGGCATTGTCCTGGTAACCTGTAAGAGAGAAGAGAGAGCAGGTTTGATTCAATCAGCGTCCTGACAACACAAACTCTGTTTTCTTAAGTGCATTTCGTTCTGAGATGGAAGAGACCCTCAAGTCTGCTGTAACATGCTGCACATCAGAAGGATTGTAGCTCCTGGCGAAAAAAAAAAAAAAAAATCTCACAAGAGCACAGCCTGGCTGAAGACTTACATCCATCCAGCTGCATCCAGGCTGCTGACACCTTTCAGACCAAACATTTTGAACAGAAGCTGTGTGCAAGTGCAGCACGCAGCTCTTCTCCACAGTGGCTAATACACAATCACGACTGGAGCATCCAGGCTGTCCTTAGCTAAGTAAACTCATCACAAATCCCTGCAAAACCATCCTGCTTCAGCCAGCGGCTTACAGGGCAGACTGAAGGACTGACAATTCACCTGTCATGCCCCGGTGCTTTTACATTTGGCCTTTATGGTTAAAACACCAGATGAGACACGAGGGAGGGAAGGAGGCACAAATATATTCATTTTTTAGGTAGCAATGCTGCACGACCAGTGTTTTAGGGCTAAGAAAGCAGAGGCTGTTTTCCAAACAGGTGCTTGGAAGAAGTCACAACTGAACATGTAAGATGCTGCACACTGTCTCACTACAGGCTCGAGCACCAGACAGCCAGAAGTGCGAGCACACGTATTTAACCTCTCCCTTCCTACAGTGAGCCGCCAGAACAGGGCTTACAAAATAAAACCAGCACCGCTAAGGGGGGTGGCTTGCCTGAAGGGACAGCAGGACCCCAGGATCCCCCACACTGTGCTGAGCCCACTGTGTTCGCACGGGAGCTACGATGTGCCCCTCAGACAGGGAAAGCTGTCGCAAAGCTGTGCGGCTCCAGCCAAGCCTATGCAGGGAGATGAGTTATGTGAGTTTTCCCCGGCCAGTTTGATCTGATCAAGAGTAATTGATGGATCTTGTTCATTCACGTACTGCTGAGCACGCCTGGGGCACTGGTCACAGGATCTTTAACTGAAGCAAAGGAACATCCCAAATAAATATGTCAACTAAATAAATGACTAAATTAGAGCCATTTGTGCATGTTAAAAGCCACAACCCCAGAAATCGGCTTTTGCAAACAGAGGGGGGTGGGGAAATCTCACAACTTCCTCAGGCACCTGGGGGCTGTAGAGGGAGGTTGTAAGGGAAAAGAGAAGAGCCGTGAGTGCCAGCATCAGCTGCTCAAACATCCCAACACAGACCATGTCTAGGGCAAAGTCTTCTCCCACTCTCCATAGTGGAAAGAGTAAATTATCCAGACTGGACTTCAGACTCAAGGCTGAAGTTCAGGAACAAGCTCTGGTCAGATGTGGATATAAGCTAGATACACCACCTCCAGCTAGGGTACACCATCAGCAACCCATGAAGTACCTGAGTGCTCAGCCCAGCTCCAAACCCTTTGGTGAACAGGGCAGCATCTCCTCAGACCTACAAGCAACCTCCCAAGTAAGGAGATGAAGGAGAGACACAGATAATGCATTTGGCAGATAACATGAGATTCAGGGTAGTACAGTACCAGAGTAGTTTGGTCTTGGTGCCACCTCCATTTCTATGGGAAGAAAAGGAAGGAAGCTGGCAAATATATCCAGGGGAATCTCCTGTGGCCAACAGACCCAGCACACCACTGGGACACACCACTGTATAGGCTTTGTGAGCCCTGCTTAGGCTAAGAAAGAAATAGACTCCCTGTGCCAAAACCAAATGCCTGATCCTGAAAAGGTCCATGTGTCATCATTTAGGAGCAATAATTTAAGTCATACAAACACATTTGAATAAGGAGGTCCAGAGGAATCTCTCTGAAAGCAGGAAGCCTGTCAAAAGAATGAGCTTGCAAGCAGCAGCAGGGCTATGGCGATTTGCAGGGTAAGCAACGTGACTTGACAGCACGGTCTCATCTCTGAGCACGGCTCATCTGATGCTAGCACCATCGCACTGAAATAAACCACCTGGAGTCACTCCTCGCAATTGCCTAGCCGTCACATAAATAGCAGCCTGGTCTATGCATTTTACAGCCATTACACATATGTCCATGACATCCTGTAGTTGAACAGACCCCACCAGCCCCAACCAGCATTGCTAAGAAAGTTCTTTCTCCAGGAAAGATGCTTTCTACTGGTGCCCAAATCAAAAAAGATCACAGGAAAAGGAACCATTTAAAACAAATGACCAGTCTAAATACAGACATGCAATCAGCTCAACCTCTCTTAAGACTGCTCACATTTAGCTAGAGAGGATGATGACAGCAGTTAGCAAAACATATGTTACTAAAAGCTGAGTTTCTTCTCCCAGCCCAAGAGGTTTTCATTAACACAGGTCTCAGCCTAGCTCCAGTTAGAGAATAATTAACAATTCACCTAACATTCGGATAGGGCCCAGAAGAAGCGAGTACAGCATTGTTCTTGTTAGCCACAGGAACTGACAGCTAACCACCCAGTGCAATGAATGACATCTAAAGCAGTTCCATCCCTGTGGGACCAAAAGGCCCAGCAAACTGGACAGTCTGGTTCTATTTCCAACCTGAGACTGATGGCAGTATGCCCTGGGCGCTGGACAGTGGGTCTTTAATTGGAGAAAATAAATGCTCCAAATAAATATGTCAACTAAATAAATGACACATTTTGGTAAGCAAGTAACAACCCCAGAAACTGCCTGTGAAGCCGTGTGACCTAAGGACATTCCCCCTCCCCCTCTGCACTTGTGCTCCCCTCATTTCACATTAGCACCAGAGAGACTTTACCAAGTTTTTCAAGCACTAGAAGACCTATGCTCATGCTATAACCTGGGCAGGCTGTCTGCAGCATGGACCAAAGCATCAGCCTCCTCTCCCAGCTAGAAGATGCAGGCCTGACGGCTCCAGGCAAGGAGGGATACCACCACTCAATGCACTTGCCTTTAGTGAAGGATTGCTGTATGGGTCTGGTCTAGTCTGGGTATGCAGTGCTCCCAGGAAACCAGGGGCTCTCACCGCACAGACATCGGGTCTCCAGGTAGCTACGAGGAGGAAAACACCCTACAGTGTCTTTTCCCCAGCTCCAAGCTCATCATCTGCAGTGGTCTCCTGATGACTCAGCCTGGTGACCAGGTAGGAGTTTCTCCAGCATCTTCTCCAGGTTGGAGTGAACAAGGCACATCTGTGGCTCTCCTGGGGAACAGAAGTGCCAGGGCCTGTAGGTAAGTATATCCATTTATCAGGGCCAGCACGCAGTTGAGCAGCTCATTTGGTAAACATGCTCTTATGCTCAGTACGGCTTCTTGCAAGAGTCAGCCTTGCTTCCCGGGGGCAGCTTTGCTTGAGCAAAGAGCTTGGGATTTGGCCCTCCCTCAGGTAAGGGAGAAGAGAAATGATGGCATATTTCACTGCATTTAACATCCCAGGATCCTTCCAGCTTTTGAACAAGGTCTCACAGCCTTCCCAAGCACTGAAGCTCTCGCTCCTTGGGAAGGAAGCTGGCTCTCAAAACCACCCGGCCAGCCAAACGCCATGGCTTCAGGTATGACCGCACTTGATAGAGAGAAACTTGAAAATGGCTGTGGGATATTCCAGCCTCCAATGCATCTCTGCTAAAGTCTGTCCTCCCAGCAGCAGAGATGGGAGTGCACAACCTCTGCTCACTCCCAAAATGCAGGTCCCCTTTGGGCAGAGGAGCAAGTGACATCAGGCAGCATGCTCCCCTTCACCAGCCGAGCAAGTCCAAGTCCTCCTTGGGACTGTGGTCAGCAGTGGCAGCTCTGCACTACTTTCGCAGAGCTTTCATCACCCCTGGCTCTGGTTCCCATCCAGCCCTGCTCCTTCACACTGCAGGGTAAATGGGGCCTGGAGATGAAGGGGATGCAAATAGGAGACGAGGTGACATGGCTGCATTTCTCCCGCTGAAGCCAGCTCTCTTCAAGGCGGCAAGAAGCGCACAGCTCGGCGGTGATAAACGGCCTTGCTTTAGTTATCACTTTCCTTAAGTTAAGGAGAGCAGCCTAGTGATGGATGGGCTGGAATTCGGTTATCAGGGAAGGCTGTCAGCCAGAGTTGCCTATCTCCACACACATTTAGCAGGGCGTCATTATGCGATGGCATGGAGTTAAAATATGACCAAGGGTATTGAAAGAAAAAGAACAGGATTAAAAAAAAAAAAAAAGGCAAATTGAGCAACAATAAAGGAACATGAGGCAAGAACGTTATCGTACTAGTGACACCTTTTATCTCAGTCTGGTTAGCTAGAGCAGGGCACAAATTGGTCCTTCCTCCACTATTGTATCCTCTTGTACAAACAGAGGCAGATAAAATGTGTCACCAGTGCGATAGCATATCAATTTAACCCTAATTATCTAGGGGGTCAAACTAAGAAATAGGGGTTTCTCATTTCAACAGGTTCCTCCGTCCCTGCTCAGAGCCACCACATTAATACGGAAGGGGGAGGGGCAGTCGTAATTGATTTCCGTCACTCAGGTGGTCCTGTCGTATAAAAAATTAATGCTTGATTCTCCCAACTAATCAGAGCTGGTTAACGTCCATCTGCTTCTGGGTTCACAATGTCAGGAGACAAAGAAATTGGGCCACTTTCTACACACTGGGTGTGTTGATATTGAGCCAGTTAAAAGAACAAGCCCCTCTATGGGAAAGATAAAGGGACATTAAATCTTGGTGTTTATAGACCTGATCTCAGCTTTTCAAAAAATCCATGCCCTGGAGACCCTACGTGGTAAGAGATGCAGAACATTTTAATTGTGTCCTGGCCAACCCCACTGCACTGGGCTGCAAAGAAGAGGGCTGGCAGGCTCCTGCCCTGGAAATCCTTCGCTGAACAAGGGCTGCAAAGCCTCAAGGAAGCTGCTTGGATGCTGCAACACACAACCGCAACAGGGCGATAGCCAAGGAGAGGAACTGTCAAACCATCTCAGCCTCGCACCCTAGTTCAAACCAAGGCTGGTCAAGGCATTGCTCTGGACCATATGGTGCAGAGGTGCCGCTCTGTTCTGATGTAGTGGGATGTCTGCCAGGCTAAGAGGGAAGCTTGGGTGCCCTCTCCTAACAGAGAAGACTGGCGAGGGAATAATGACCTGTACTAAGGCACCTGAGATGTTTTAGCCGAGAAACAGCACCGTGACAGGCAAAGCCACATCTGTCTGCACCAAACCTCACATAAGCTGGAGCCAAGCTAGGAATTTAAAGCAGTCTGGGTAAACCCACACCCTCCCAAAGAGGCAGCCTTAGGTTGATCCAAACTTTGTTAAAACAGTGGCGCCCCAGCCAGCAGGGTTCAAAGGCCTGGGGACGCAAAGGGGTGAGACCATGCTCCAAAGCGGTGAGGCTGCATGCAGAGGGGCAGAAAGCCTGGCCGGGCTTTGCCAAAACCACGGTGCCAGGCCAGGAGGTCTCTGACAATGGGATGCCACAGCACCTGCACACACCGTACAGTCCAAGCCATGCCGCACCCTGTGGAAATTGAAGCGTGCTGACACACCCCTCCAAAGAAAACTCCAAACCCCAATTCCCCCATCCCAATAATTCAAGTTAGACTGGAGCAGCTTTCCTGCATAATCCAAAGTTTTGGCAGGGAGGAGTCACTATGCCGCTCAGTGCAACGAGGCAAGAACTGGGCCAGTATCCTCTCATGCTTCTGTCCAAAGTGAAGGATGTAGGGATGAATCTCCTGTCAGACCTCTGGCACCCCACTCACACACTTCTCAGCCCCACAGACTTGCCAAGGGGCCAGAGGAGCTTGCCTGCCCTTGCCTTCTGCCAGGTGAGCCCTTGCTGGGTGACTGCACCCTGCTCTCACCAAGCACACCCATAGCAATGCCCTTCTCTGCCCCCATCAGTGCAGAACAAACCACCCCAGCACGGCTGTACTTAAAATTCACAAGCAGTAGCTCCGGAAAGACAATACACTTGGAGAGGGTCTGAAAAGCCCTGGGCTTTCACAGAAACCCTGAGACAGGTCCCATCTCCCTCCCTCTTTGCTTTCCTTCCACCCTCTCAGTTCTCTCAACCACCCCCAAACTTGTCACAGTGCAACAAGCCTACAAGCCGCACATCAGCTTTAAATATCAGCATGCGTGAAGCAGGGACATGAGAGCAGGGAAGTGGGAACAGACAGAGCAAGCCTCCATCGCCTGTCAGGAAACACTAATGAATTTCAACACCAGCAGCCATTGCCTCAGACGGGCTGGTGAGAGGAGGAGACGGAGTTACAGTGAGGAGCCTTTGCAGGAGCAGCCTGCCTTTTTCAAAGCCCCCTCTGTTAATAAATGTCATTGCTGAGTGGGCTGCAGCAGTCCTTGAGCTGGGATGTGGTGGGTCGAGGGAGAGACAGGCAACTGACAGCGCTCAGGATGCCTGGGCAGTGCAGCCTTTTCTTCTGCTGCATCCCCAGGTGGGAAGCCAGGAAAAGGAAGCAGTTGGGACATTGACACTGGCACGAAGCGGTCCTCCATTAAGGTCCCAGTACCCAAATTACAACCTCCACAAGAAGCCACAAGTGCAACCCCAACACCCTCAGTCCTGTTCATTGAGATGGACGGAGGGTCTAAAGGGAACAGTCCTTGGGATGGGCAGAGGGATGCAGAAACATCCAGACACGCTGCCTGCACTCCCAGCAGCAGCAAAGGGTTACAGAGCAGGCTGTCCCTTTGCTAACACAAATGCATTCCCCAGGCAGCTAGGAAGAAGCACCCAGCACAGGGCACCGCACGGCAACCGCACCGATGCTCAACATGAAGGTCAATGCAAGTCTTCTTTACAAATGTCAACCTGTCATCTCTGGATATTAATGAGGGCTGACCAGCAGCTAAAATGCATCCATGCTCCATTAGTAATAAGAGAGACACAATGCAGGAGAAGCGTACACACCACGGCATGTGGAGGCACCAGTGGGTCCGCAGGGCCTGGGGAGGTGTTGTGATGCACAAGATTAACAAGGGCCACTCCATTTGCCCAGGAAGGAAAGCAGTTGCCACACAAACCTCTTCACTGGAGTGTGTGTTATCTTTTTCCATCAATCTTTAATTGGATTAGTGTAATGAGGCCAAAAAACCCAAGGCTAAGCAGCGAGGCTAATACCTGGCACTTTCAGACCTTCCTTTCTCTTTCTGTGATGCCCATTCCGGACAGCACTGCTTTCTCTCTCCACCTGGCACATTCCTGCCTAGGAAGCTTAAAAGGTAAGCTGAAAGCCTTAACACTTGGGGCTCATAGCAGCACTAGCTGAAATGCCTGAATACTCATCACCCATCATGTGCTAACAGCCTGATCCCTCTTCTCTAAATCTTTGCTGGGTACTAAGAAATTTGGAAGAACCTCAACCCCCACGATTTCCAAGCAGCTAGCCTGTGAATGGAAAAGGCTGTTAACCCCAGACTGCAATGAGAACAATGTACACACTGGGAAAATAATTCTGCCACAAAAAGCACACAGGGCAAGTGGCTCATTGTGACTTGCTCGTCCTGCAAAGCTCTGTGTGCCTTCTACTGCCATCAACTTTAATGAAACATGAAGGCATTTAACACCATGTGAGATCTGGCCCTTTTATGGGTATCTGTCTGTGCGTCAGCTAGATGCTGGCAGAGATGCTATCTCAACATTAAAAGCAAGGCTGTAACACAGCAGGTATTCAGCCTCCGACAGAAGATGTTCATCAACAATTGCACACACATGATGCTACAATAAATCTATGTGCTACTGCTTAACAGCTTCTCTTAAAAAGATTCATAGCTCTATTTACTGGGCCTGATTCTGCTGCTGTGCATGTGGGAGTAAATCTGGAGTAGCTCTACCTGAAGCTAGTAAGTAGCCAGTGAAAGCAGGATCAGAATTGAGCCTTTTGATTTTTAAATAACTACTTAATTACCATGCAGGAAACCAGAGCTTGCTGGCTCCACAGTTCAGCTGAGGTTAGGAGTGCAGCAGGCACAAGCTTTGCACTTTTCCATAGCAAGTCCTCCAGATCGGTGAAGGCGTAGAGTAAATGCTCTCACCAGCCCTTCTAGACAGGGAGGATGACTGGGTAGACTTCCCTTTGACATCAGAAATGCATGCCGCTGCTCCCAAGGAAAGAGAAACTGGGACGTCTCCAAGGCTGAGGTTGCCCGCCCCCCCCCCCCCCCCCCCCCCAGCCTTGGGAATCTGAGACTATGAAAAATCCTTAAAACCAGATCTATACACATGAGCTTGCTGTAACAGTCTGTCTGCTTACTAAATACAACATTATATAGCATCTTATGAACAGGAGTGTACAAAATTGCATACTGTGTACGTCTACCACACAGGCATGTTCTCTGTGAAAGTCACCTGTCATGACTGCAAGGCTGCAAGCAGGTGAACTTCCAATTTGTCAGTAATAAAGCACTGGAACAGACTGGTGGTGCAATCTCCTCCCTCGGAGACACTCAAACTCAGCCGGAGAAGACCCCGAGCAACCTGATCTAAGTTTCAAATTAGTTCGGCTTTGAACAGGGGGATGGATTAGAGATCTCTATTTAAATTATTCTGTGATTCACGCTGCAGCGGAGCCTGATTACATCGTGTGTCCTTCCTCCATCTATATGGTCTCTTATGAAGTCTTTCATACAGACATTGATTTAGTAATCGCCTGGTCCTCTGCATACTAGCTGTTTTAAGAGGGAACCTTCAGACTCCTGCTGCAGAATACTGCAATTATTATGCACTGAATAAAGGAATGTATCTGATGCAGCGGATGCACCCACAACGCATCGTGTCTAAGCCCCCTCAAAACCAAAACACACGCATAAAAACTAAGCTAAAATTAAACGTGCTGCTCCTCCCACTGCACAATTCCCATTGCAGAAGTATTTCTCCCCAGGAAACCAGAGCATGCAAGACCTAGAGCAAAGCGCTGCTCTAGAACTGAGAAGACATGTCCCGTCCCAGTCCTTCCTTAGACCTGCCGTGCGACAGGCAGGAGGAAACCTTGCCTCTTCCATGCCCTGCCTGTCCAGACCATTTAGCGTATAAACTCTTCAGGACAAGGGCTTCTCTGCTATGAGTCATAAACCGTTTAGTGCCTAATGGTAAAGCCTATAGACGCTTAACATAATACAATCATGTCACTTAAAGGCCATTAGTCTCCAGCCTAAACAGCACTTTCCCAGTCACAAAAGGGACCTGGCAACTCAGGAAGGCAGGATAAGGGACGTGGGTGGCCAGTTGGGTCACCGGACTTGCAGACACCTGATGTGAAGCCCCAAGCAGGACAGAGCCCAGGCGAACACTGTGGGGGAAAGCTATGGCAGCTCTAGCAGTCAAAGAAGCTTTATCTTTTGGGCTTTCTTGAACCACTTGAATCAGCTGAAAGCCCCTGCCTGCCAGGTGAAAAACCTCTCCACTGCCAGCCACGGTTGTAACTGCCTACAAAGGGGGCAGGAGCCCATCACCCACATCTCTCTTCCCACTCGCTGAAGCAGATCATCTATATCTACAGGAAAATATGCCATCTTGTCTTGTGATGCTTTTGAACCCCTCTTTTTCCTGGCACCGTGTCTGCCCTCCTCTGGCACCACATCACCCAGGTCTACTCTCTCAATTGACTTCTGTGATTGCCTCTTCTTCCCTCTCCCCACTAAGGGAAGAGAGAAATCCTACCAGGAGCCAATGGGATGTGATAAACCTCCTCTCTGTCCCCTCTGGTGATATACAACCCAAAATTACATGCACAACAGCTCCACGGGCTCTTGGCACAGCCTCCCCTGGCACATCATGTTACAGGGTCTGAGCACAGGTTTCTGGGCAGCTGCAAATTACATCTGCATCAGGGGGAAACAAGTTTGTCTTTTCCTTGTGGGAAAGAGACCACTCCCCACCTCCAAGCGCAAGCTGCCATTAGTATTTGCTTCGCTGGAGAGAAGGAGCAGCGAATCCTCCAGAGCAAAGGACAAGTGCAGCAATTAGGATGCAGGGGCTGTGGGAGCTGTTTAACAGCACGACCCAGAGGTCAGTGCCGCCGACTCCCAGCCCTGCATAAATATTGTATGAGTCGGGGAGAGGGGCTGTTACAGCCACCCTCAGCTCCAGCCCTCCCCCCTCCATCACCACTCTGCATCTAGCTAGATACACCAGCAACATTGTTTACAGATGTGACAGTGGGGAAAATCACTTGAGTAACTAGGGGAATGGGGAAGAAGGCTGCTCGGTGGAGCAGGCGCCTGGGAGAGGGCTTCCACCCGCACCTTCTGCCTCCCCTTACAGGGTGCTCCTCTGCACAGGTAACTGCCAGACGGCATGGCCCCTTCTCAAACTGGAGGATGAAATACCACCAAGAACAAGGAGGGGAGGCTGTGAGCTCCGCTCTCAAAGGTTGCCCAGGGGTTTGATTATCAATACTGTTGAAGGACACTTCAGCCAGCAGTTGCTTTCCAGTTTCCTATCGGTAGCTCTGCTAGACCCTCCCCCCTTTGGAGGGAGCTTTATAGCAGTATGAGAGGCTTTACAGGGAGCTTCCCCCTCAGACTCTGTGTGTGTAGCTCTACAGAAAGGTCCCTACTCCAAGACAGCTACAGGGGCCTCATCCCTGCAGACTCCTCGAGCTGCTGTTTGGTACCAACCACTTTCTTCACCCATGACCTGTCCACTGTTCATTCTCTGAAGGATTGTCTTCACCTGCAGCTCCAGCCACACTGACTGGCATCGTTCCTACTGCATTCTGGAAGGCCCTCTCATTCCTCAGCCCATTTGTTTTTGCTGGAGATGCCAGTTGACTGCATGTTTGCCATGATGCTCTGCACAAATACAAACCCACTTTCAGGTTCACTGAGACTGGATGCTCCTGAGGACAAGGACGCAGGCCATTCTCCAACTGCACCAGCAGCCCATGAATTCCTAGGGACACACTGTTAATAAGCATTACTGCCCAGGGCAGCACACAAGGGCTACAAGATAGGAAATACAGCTTGGATGTGCTTCTGCCCATGACATCCCTCCAGAAATCCTCCTGCTGCTCTGTGGCTGGTTGCTGAATCCAGGGAAAGCAGAAGCCTGGTCTTTCCATTCGCAGCTTTCCTGAACTCACTGTGCAATTAATGGGCTTAATTATTGATGGCAAAGGCAGGGAAGGGAGGAAAGAAAGAAAAAGCCAACAAGGAGGGAATGATGTGGGGGTGGCGGGCACCAAAGGTCTCCGAAGATCTTCCCCTCAGCCTAGAGCAGAGAAAGAGCCCCTAGCCGCTCTGCCGCTCCCACGGCCCTGCTCTAACGCTCCCTGACATGCCTCTGAAGACAGCGAGCTGTTTGCAGTCACCACTGTGATTTGTTAGTAATTATTTTCACGGTGTCACATTGCTGTCACTCTCTTAACAAAGAGACAGGCAGCCTGAGGCTGCCTGCGAGAAAGAACCAGCAGAGAAAAGGAATTGTCAGACACCCAGGGATCCTCTTTGCTTCCCGGGTTTCACAACCAGAGTCCTTACTAGCTTCTGAAGAAACTTCTGAGGAGAAGTGGCAAGTCAGAATCATCTCCCATCCTGGTCACAGCAAGAGGAATTAATTACTTAGTTCCCTCCTAATTTCACCTTACCTGTAAACCCAGTGCAAGACCCAGGTGCTTAAAGCCCCTTAAGCCAGTGATTTGCTTCAGGCCTGCAGCAAAGCAAAAAAACTTTGGCAAATGATGACTTTTAGCACTCTCCTTTGCAAGTTCCAATTTCTTTTCATGTGGTCTTGCCATTAGACTGCACTTCCCAGGCACTGCAACCCTGATGACAAACCCCTGCCTAAGCCCATCACCCTCACGCACATTAACCCTCCAGACCGACCACGTGTGCTCTCCCTACACCAGCCTCATTAATTCCGACACACTGCTGTGCTCCGCGTGGCAGTAACATTTCACTTGGCATTTTGCAGTGCCAGGGGACCCTGGCAGCTTCCTCGCACCTGAAATACACAGTCTAATGGCTTGCCGTATCTTGTTCTCTCATACGCAGTGTGGTGAGTTGACGAGAACCTCCCCTTCAACCACCTCCCACCCATCTATCTCACACCTGCTGTGCAACCACAGCCATCCATCCTTCGGCTGACTTGTCAGTCCAAGGTAATCACTCCTTTCCCAGTAAGTCTGGAGCTTGCTTGGGCCCCCAAGGAATGGAAGCTATTTTGGCACCTGAAGTGTCACACAATATAAGGATATAGAGTTGAAAGACTAGGGCTGGCTGGCCAGGTGTCTCAAAGCGCCCTTGATCTCTATGCAAAAAGCAAGTGGACTTCCTCCAGAGCATTTCCAAGTTTGAATTATTCCTGGCAGAAGCGTTCTTCCCCTGCCTGCTTACTGATGGCACACAAGGGTCAGTCCCTGCAGTCGTGAGGAGACCTGGGTATTAATTCACCCTCTTAACACAGGGAGAGTTTGGAAATATTAAGCCTCACAGTCTAAGCAAAACCCTCCTGCAATTAACTGCATGGAAGAGCACTGACTCAGAGGGCAGCTCCTTTTCAGGGGTCCTTTTAATAACCAAGAAATGGCACATACATGCTGTGAAGAATTAGGATCACCATTGGGAAGCTAAATGGTCCATAAAATATAACAGTTCTCTTCAGAGCTGGGAGCACAGCGAGCTGGAGGAGAGGTCTTGGCAACCTCTCACCAGTCTCCTCCCTCCACCCAGTTTGCAGGGGACACACGTGACTCCAGGCAGGGACAAGGAGCTGAAGGCAGCCAGTGCCCAGGAACCTCCGGCATGCTGGCCGACAGTCAGCACTGAGAGCTGGCTCAACACCCAGATGGAAAAACTGAAGCAAGGAAACTAGAGATGACCAAGAGGCACCTACGGAGGGAAAACAAAGGGTGTCCCAGAGCGCAGGTGCTGGGCAGAGGAAAGCCCTGCTCAAAGAGAGGCAGACAAAGCTGGTGAGACCAAGGCAGGGTGAAGTCCTGGGCAGTATGAGCTTCCAGCACACAGCTCTGCCAGCACATGGTACTGCTTCCTCAGTCTCCTTCCCCCAAATCCCTCTATCCCGCTCTTTCTTCTAGTACCGCTTGCACATGCCCTGCATCATTGCTAACGCCTGGTCCAGAGCGACCTCTCAGCACAAGACACCATCTTCAGGGTGCCAGGCTGAGAGCAGCACCCTGGCCAAACACACAGAAAAAGGCGAATGGACTCAGCTTGAAAAGTCAGCCTGTAGCTTTGGCATCCAGAGTCCTGCATGCACCCAGACATCCACTCCTGAGAATACGGAGTCGCTGGACAAGACACATGAGAATATGCTGGAGGGAAAATACCAGGGATGACCTCAAGATGGCCCAGTAGGTCTTTGCCAGTCAGGAGCTTCAGGAGGAAATGGCCTGAACCCATCTAGGAAAAATGGCTCCCAACAGGAAACAAACACGCAAACAAAATAAAACGCTTTCAAGAAAGCTACCAACTCACACAACACAGCAAGTGAAAGGGGAAGGATGCTGCTCCCAGGCTGGCAGTATTTTTCAAGCAGAGCTCTCTAAGCAGAGAAACCATAAGAGCATCGCTCCCAGCCAAGCCACTGGGAGGGCAGCACTGGTGCCGACATACAACCTTCAGCTGGGAAGTAAGAAGAGCTGGGATCCAAAAGGGAGCCAGTTGACATTTTAGCCGTGGTGTGAAACACTATAGCTGTCTAACACTAGCAAAATTAAGCTTTTCCAAGTAATTCAGAAAATTCACACTTTGTGAAGCTAATTCTGTTTTTCACACATGCCACAGACAACAACATTCAGATGGCAAACAGCCCTCCAGTCCCCAAGCCAACCAGCTTTTCAGTTCCCCAGGGCACAGGATAACCACAGTGTTGAGTTGCTATTAGAAGGCTCGCTCAGACAGAGGCCAGGGACTGCTTTTTACCAAATATCCATTACAGATCCATTGATTTTGAGACCATTTCACCCAAGTTCACTACAACACTAGACACAGAATTCACCTTAGTGATTCCGGCTGCAGAGGGAATTACGGTTCCTTACTGTGTGAGCAGTACACCAAGACCAATAGCTTTCATTCAGTTCAGTGTGACTGTTTCCAAACACAGCTTGAGTTAAGTTAACCACGGACGGAAAACCCACCTTCTCTACTCATTACCCCATCCCAACATTTCAGTGCTGGAAATAAAGTACTTGATGCAATGTCTGTCTCATTCCCCGCCTCCCCGTAAATTTGTTCCAAGTTTCTCCACCATCTTTCATGCTGTGTCCAACTTCTTTGGTCCTACTTCCCAGGCAGCATAGTCCGTGCTCCCCAGAGCGCATTGGGCATCACAGCTCAATAAATCTGGGGCCACTACAGCCCTGGCTATAACAAACATCTTTGCTATGACACACTAGATAAAGTAGCAGACCTGAAGGTGATAGTCCATTGTATGATGATGCCTATGCAAAGATTTCATGTCCAAAGCTTAATTCAAAGGCATTCCGGAATCACACATCTCAAACAACAACGTGCAGAAGCTCATGCAACCAATGGATTTCAAAGGCAAGAACAGGAGATAGCCAGGGGAGCCAGTGCAGAAAGATAACAAGTGTGCTATATTCATTTTAAATACGAGTGTACAGAGGGGGAATCTTAAAATCCAAAATTTATTTTGCATAAGTGATATCATTACCTTTAAAAACAAAAAGCCGGACTGCAGGGTCGCAGAAGTGAATGGGGTCAGTGCTACTCCCTGTAAGTGCTAGAGGAGAGCATGCTCACAAGGCTCCCTTGCTTAGCTCCAGCAAAGCACTTTAGGATGTAATTACATGAACGACTCCATCAGCAAAGCTGACTTGAAAGGTTCCTGACCCTGGATACTCAGTCCCATCCCCACACTGTAGTTCACACTACCCTCTTTTTTCAGCCAATGTAACTGTGCGAAGAGAGACACCATAGGTTTGGTCAGCAAAATGACCCCTACTAAAACCAACAACAAGGTAATCCAAAGATCTTAGTTGGAAAGGAATTGTTTTATTATTTTTAAACACAGATTACTATGTTATCTTCCACTTACCAGCTCTTTCTTGTTACACTCAAAGCCACCCTCTGAACATACCTCCTGCCCTGCAGCCTAACCAGCCCCACGCTACGCCTTCTCCTGCCTTTCCCCACAGCTGCCCAAGTGGTCCCACTCACTCCATTCAGTGGCTGTCAGCAATTCCTTCCCAGGCAGAGGTTACCAACCCTCTCCCTGTCCTGTGATAAAGAACAGCATGCTCAAGGGACAATAACACCATCAGTCCTTCGTTCATGACCTAAGGCTGATCTCAAACCAAGCCTCCAGGACATAAGGCTAGAAAGACCAACCCGCTGCCACACTCGGCACTGGTCTGAGAAGGCAAGCATCCTCCCAGCCTGCGTAGCTTGCACAGAAAGAATTAAAAGAGTAAGATAAGATTAAGCAATGGTATAATTTACTGCTCAGAATTTACTAATATGCAACCTAGGAAAAGCACCGAGGGCTATAAACATTTCAAGACACTTCACTGTGTTTTATCACTATATTAGAGAGTACTTGCCTTTTAACACTTATTTAAGAAAATGAAAAACTTCTGAGCAGTAGTTTCCTGTAAAGAGATAAATTAGCACGTTCTGATCAGCCACAGTAAGTGCAGCACAAGCATCTTCACATCAGAAGTATACAGACCAAAGCCTACACGCATTTTTACCTATGTTCAGTGCATCTGCGGAATGATCCAAAACTGGAAGGAGAAGGATTAACTGATGCTCTTGACATTAAGGTGCAGATCTGAGATTCAGCACATGTGGCTTCAGCTCCTGCCTCTGCCTGCACAACCACAGGCATACCACTTAACCACACCATATCTCAGCTCTGTAGCTATGAACACACTGTAAAAATGCTTCTTCAGTTGCCAAGATAAATTCGCATTGTGCTTAAGAGCAAGCAGACCAGTTCCATACATGGAGGGAGGTAATTTGACATTTCAGAGGAGATAAACCACACTAAAGAGCTTACATTACAAGGGCTCAACCCTGGCAGACGCTCGAGTACCCTCTTTTCCACAAAAACTGTCTCCTGCAGTCAGCGACTCCCTCAGCCCTTCAGAGGCATGTTACCCTCACCACCCAATGCCACATCAATGCAATTTGCTTAATGACTAGTGGCAGTTCCATCCAAGGTGCAGGATGAGGTCCAAGCACTAAAGCAGACTATGCCAGGTATTCGAATCCATCCCTGGAGCTGTTAAACTTGGAGGATAACTCCTTGCAACAGGCTAAAGGAATCCTCCCACTGAACACACGGAGGCCTGAGGACCGTGTGCCTAACGAGGCTGTATCCCCACTCATATTTTAGCTTGGCAGGTCTGGTGCTCCTTTCATCTTTTGCTTCAGGTACCTCTCTTTAATTAATAACATTTCTGTGTCGACACAGGGAACTTTCCACCCAGAATGAATGGCCCTCTCTCATTAGAACCACAACTTGTCATGATGTATTCAAGAGCAGAAGTGTGATTCATTCCCTTGTCTGGGAACGAGGGGTGTTGCTGGGAGGTGTGGGGGGAGAACATTCTCTGTAATGAGTGACTGATATTTGCTGGAGTTGATATGCGACTCTGTCGGCTTGAACTGCCTTGTCAGGACAAGCCTTCAGAAAGGTGATGTTCCTACTCAAGAGGTTTTCCTCATTAAAGAAATTGCATCTTAACAAGAGGGAAGGGGAGGGGTGGCAGGAGAGCTGCTGTCTCCCCGACTCCAGCCTGGTTCACACACAGAGCGCTGAAAGCCAGTTGATCCAAGCGCAGCCAGTACAGGATCAGCATTCCGTTTCTGAGCCATCTTGCGCAACTGGCTCTCTCTCCAGCAGCGACCAAATCCCTGCAACAGGGACTCTCCTTCTGATGGTGCACCACACCCAGGACAAAGCCTCGGGTAGCACGGCTGAGGACCACCATTCATGCTGAACCTCCACGAGCTCTTCCCACATACCTGGTATCCTCCTCTGGGCACCCAGCTCCTTCAAACTAGCACTCCCTGTTGTCAGAGGGAAGCCAGACAAACAGCTCTGTGATCTTCCAAGAAAGCTCAACATTCAAAAGAAATGAAGTCCGTAGCCACACAGTACCTCATTCCCTGAAGATCCCTGAGCCAAGTGGAGGCTTCACAGGTCCTTTAGCAGCTGAGTTTCCATCTTCAGTCCTGCAGACTCAGATACTGCTAGACACCATCAGCAGGAGAGCACTACCCTGACAATCACTATTCCTCTGGTGCTCTTCTTCGAGCTAGGAGTGCTACATATATTGCAACTCTTGGCTTAGACAGGGCTAGTTCCCTACCTTGTCCCCACATCCACCATTGACAGGCTTGTAGATTCCTCCTCTTTGTTTCAGCCACTCCCCCGCATCCAGCTTGCTCACCCCCTGGCACCCACCAGTTGCACTTACGGGAAGCACTCAGAGTAGACAGGTTCGTCCAGAAGACACCACGCCTCTGCTCTTCAACAGCACATACAGACAGAAGCCAAACTAAATGCCCAGGCCACTGCTGGAGAAGCCAGGAACAAGGCTGCATGATTTCCCACCAACAGCCAAGCTAAGGACAACGGAGGACAGGAACTCTGAACGACACAAGACACTAGGTAAGAGGACTGCTGCTTGCTTTGCAGGCAGCTGTGCAAACAGCTGTCACTACTAAGGAAGCTGAGAAAAGAAGCAGCAGAGCTAGCAACGGACCTGCCCCAAGTTGTGGCTCCATAAGCCAGGAAGTGCTACATTTACCCCATTGTCCTGAATGCCTCTGGAACCCAGTGAGGTTTCTACCAACAGTGCTTCCACCAACACACTCCTCCAAATGGGGACAAGCAGCACCACCTCCCCTCCCACTGCCCCAGTGCCTTCTGTGCCCAGTGTGTGGTCTCAACATGGTAGCAAAGGGCTCCAGCTACACTGCAAGTCTTGTAGGGAAGCATAGGGTGATTCCCTGGAATACCTCCCAGATGTTCCACATCTCTGAGTCTCTGTCTCCCTGTCTGATCGGCCTTGTTTCAGCTCTCTGCCTTTCCTCTTTAAAAAGAGATGCTCAGTTCTGCTTTGCTAAACCTTATTTGGCAATGTGTCTAAACACACGCAAACTTAATTAGTTCAGGAGGGAGACTCAGCATTTGTGGTGACGGATACAAGTAATGGGAAATGAGACAAGTCAGAGCTGGCAGGGAGTCCTCACTCAAGCCTCATTCACTGGCACGGCGCTAATCAGATGTGACGCTACACACTGCAGCACCCAATTGGCGACGGAGCGGCATGATGTGCTACTCACCAAGCGGCTGCAGCCAGACTCCCACTATCCATGTGGTTGAAAACACGAAATGTATTTTCTGCTTTGCCCTGAAGATGCTTCAGGATTGAATTCTGAAGTTAATGGTTTAAAAAAAAAAATTTAAAAGGAAGAGGGAGAAATGAACCACTCGCTGCAACCTCATGGCTAGGAGTGGAGTCTTCTTTTCCAGCTGACTAGTGAGGCACAATCCATGCGAGAGACCACTGCAAATGGTGAATTGAGTCTCTCTGTTCCAGAACTGCATGTCCTGCTGAGCCAGCTCATCCCACAAACCCTACAGCTCACCAGAAATGGGCTCATCTTTACCTCTATTTGCCCACTCTAGAGCTCTGAAGCAAAAAAAAACCAACCCAAACTATCCAGAAGGTTGCCCACTCCATACAGACACCAAGTTAGGATGTCGTTATCTGGGAATCTTGTTAATCCACTGTGAAAGCGATGGGAAGATGGGCTTTGAGCAAAGATAGCTCTGTTCCTCACAACCATCACCAGAAGCAGTAAACTGGACTCTAAGAACAGCAATACAGGAGTAAAGGACTGAGAAAAGAGAACAGATACGAAACGGAAGTTCAGCGCATCCCTGCAGCTGTCTTTGTGCGGGTCTGTAATACAAATTTAAACATGATATGTGAAGAAAAATAAGTCTCACTCTTAATTTGAAGTAGTAACGCAGGAATTGGCAATATATACCAGTTCTGGACACAGCCCCAGCAGAGACCCAGATTTTGACTCAAAAACTCACACACCACACCCCTGTCTGCAGCATGGCAAATTTCTCTTCACTAGTGCCTGCGCTGCTGCTTCAGACCTTGTATCTCATGTCTCATTAATCACACCAAGAAGAGGCAAGGAGCTGCCGCTCTACAAAGACTACTCTGCAGGGAAGAACTGGTGCTGACTGCTCCCAGGCTGTATGCAGTTTATTTAGGCTTCCAACTTGGGGAAACCGATGTCACAGTGAAAACCAAGCAACACTACTAACGAGTTGTGGATGTCAGCGTAGCATTGGATGTGTCAAGCCTATGCTTTACCAGTGTGGTAACAACAAGAGTCTTTATCCGGCACTCTGAGGAAATGAAAAGCTCAAGTGAGATTCTACAAATCCAAGTGAATTCAGCACAATATGACACAGATCTGCGAACACCTTACAGATTACAGTAATCTAATTCTTAGACATTTAACTCCATTTTTAAAAATAACATATTCATGCTGGCGGTCTAGCTATTTTCATAACAAAACACACATACACTGACACTTGCAGATCCCAGTGCAGGACCCCATCTGGTACTCTCCAGATAGTCACCCAGCTGATGAAGGTAACGTTAATGATAAGAACACTGATGAAGCATGCCAGACTTGACTTGTACTCTCTTTCCAAAGACTACGTTGTGATTCACATCCAGTTAGAATGCCAAGATGACAGAGAGAAAGTCTTGCATGAGGAAGTCAGGTAAGGACCATTGCTTGATTTGGATGTACAGAAACAGAGTCCTATGTATGCACTCAGAAATATTTCTGGCTTTGGAGAGTATATTGTATAAAAAAGAAAACATCACAAAGCTCCACTTTAAACCTTTCTTGAGGTCCTGAAAGAATTAATTTGCTATAGGGAATACCCTAGGCAGTGATCTTGCACTATACCCAGCACCCACCTTTCTTCTTAAAACAACCCTCCATTCCCAACTATGCATGGCAAACAACAATTTCCCTAAGACACAAAGGCCAGGGACAGTCGGAGGCTTGTAAGGACAAAGACATATGCACTACAGGCAAGCACGGAGCAATAAAGCCCAGAAAAATTTCCCTCCCCTTCCATACTCACATCACTTTCAAATCCCAGTCTCCACAGGTCACAAAAATCGACTTGACGCTGGGATCTAAGAGGCCTTCCTTTGCCATCCACTCGTCAACTCTCTGAAAGAAAGGCAAGAAAAGGGGATGAGTTTTGCAGAGACAGGCCGAGCCACAACAGTTAAACTCAGATAAGCTGCTTGCAATCAAGAGAGAAGAAAATTGTGATCTTATCCACCCTCTCCCTCTCTCTCTTCTCTCTTTTCTTGCCATCTCAACAACAGCACATTTGGACCTTTGAAGATTTCCGATAGGAGACATCAGGCAACCAGAGCAGAGATGATCTTATCAGACACGGCAGCAGCTCTGCTCATGGAAGGATGGAAGCTGTGCAGCGTTAACGGGACTATACAACGGTGCTGTTACCTGGCATTCCTCCTGCACTTTTCCTCTGCCTGTACCAAATGTGCTCGCAGTGAGTATAACTCATGCCCCCTCCAGTGAGAAGAAAACACAGGCATCCTGGGATGGCATCCCTCACATGCTCCAATTCGTACAGCTCCAAGGGGATATGGGAGAGAGGGACAAATGGAAGGGCTGGGCACACACAGGCACTGTGCAGCACTAACAAGCAAAGCCATGTGTCCCCATCTTCTCCAGACCCGGTCTCTCTTTTCTCCTTACAGTTCTGAGGAGGTGCTTGTTCAGGGTACAGCGTGGATTTAAAGTGAATCCTGATCAACTTCCCATAGGACAGATGTTCTGGATCCACTTCAGAAATGGGCCACGTTAATCTGGAGGATGCACCTCCACCTCAGGGATTAATCAAAAGAAACTAACCTAGACTAAAACTGCATAGACACTTACTCCAGCTAGAACAAGCAAATGCCATGCCTAAAATCTTCCAGAGACAGGTGACAGGCAATCATCTGCTATTATGCAGCCTCACTAGCAGCATTTTCAGTGCTTCAGCAAGTGAAATCCCTCCTCCTTTCCCTCGCTCGACAACTTCCACTCTTGAATAAACTAGCACGTCCCAGAAGCTCCTGACCCGAACCTCATTTTAACCTGGAAACATGCTGCTGTATGAACACCTTCTCAGTCCAATGAATAAAATAAAATAAAATCTACAGAAACATTTCCACACTCTAAGAAGCTGGGCAGAAACAGAACGAACCATTTTCTGTGATACTCCAGCAGTGATGTACGTTCACCCACCCAAGCAGAGAGGGCTCTCCCTCCTGGGGAGGCAGGCACAAGCATTCATCTGTACGCTTATGGCCATGCACCACTGCTACGCGCTCTCTGCAGAGCACAAGGGAGAACGGGGGATTTGCATGGATGCAAGATGTCACCTTCGCAGAGCAGTCTTTGGCCTCATGACACTGCCACAGCCTCTCCAGCAGAGGATGGCACTTCTTTCTGTGACTGACTGTACAACAGCCCTCTGGAGTAAAGCTCCCCCCAAAGCAGCGTCCAGCCTCCCAGCCACACTTCTGCCTTCTTTGGGCTGCCGGAATCTTCCACCCAGCCCCACACAAGGATGCCTGGAGCGAGGGACAGCAGCTGTAACCTTTCTAAACTTCCTGATGTGAGCGCCCGTGAAATGCTGTCTCCATGGAGGATTTTAAAGCCTTTAATTTGATTTCCTCAGATAAGCAATTGTTGCAATTATTGTGATTAGGAACAATTAGGTAACACAGTAGTGGAAATCCTGACAGAGACAATGCATCGAACTCCAACCTGCAGCCCAAGTGAGCTCTGCTTGAGGAGGTTTCCTTCACTATCTGACTACCAACAAAAGCTATTGATGGAGAAATACTTCCAAGCTAATTAAGCCCTAAATGCTGTAGGAATTCAACATTAAGCAGATGGCATTATTAGGGCCATATCTGCATTTGCACATCCTCCAGATTAGATTTTAGAGGCATTTTCTTTCTATACTACATGTATTATTGAGCATTTAAATAGGTAGAAAAAATTAATTTAATAAAGTGCTGAGGAAGGGGAAAGAAAATGAAGGCAGAAGCTCCTGGAGCAATGGTCTCAAGCAATATCTTGGTGCTTTAAAACTGGCACAAGCAAGAATCGCCTCTTCTCCTATCTACTGGCAGGAGTTTGGATATCTTGTCAGCACCCTTGACATGAACAGCTGGAGATGACAGATCAATGGTTCAATACTCTCAGCAGCGTGTCACCAACGTGACAGCAAATGTTATTCTAATGAAGCTGTAATCATAGTCAAATTACGCGGTTCGATTCTCAGCAAGGGGAGGGTGCAGGGAAAGAGATGAAGAGGGGCCGACAGGATCAGAGGTCAGAGTTCGAGAACTAAAGGTTACTCTGCTTACCTCAAGCACTTGCTGGAGGCTTGGCTGCCCATCCACCATGCCTTGAATAATCCCAGTCAGCTGAAACGAGAGACAAACAGAAAGCAGGCATCAGAGCAGCACTCAAGAGATCATTAGAGAGGTCTCCTCTCCTGTCCATCTTGCTGCAAGCAAAACATGCTCCTCTGACCCACACGAACATTGCTGAGGAGCCAGCCACAGCAGAGCAACCCTGGCAGCTCCCCAGCTATGCGCAAGGGCACAGCTTCGTCCCAAACAAAGAAATTTAGGGGGGCTCCTACCCACACCACAGAACAGCAAACTCTCAGCAGGGCAGGATCCACTTGGGGAGCAGCGGTGCCCTCTGCTTCACGTACCGGCACGATTCCCAAAACGCTGCCCTTTTTCAACATGCATTTCACTAGTTTTGGTGTTTTCTTGACTTACACAGGCAGCAGTAACTACCAGGGTCTCTGGTCATTCCCCTGCTATCATGGCGAGATCAAAATTGCACAGTTAGATGAACAGAATAGACCACTATTGGTAAGTGAGACCCAGAGCGGACCCAGCCATTCTCCCCTGCACTATGCAGCCAGCACATGTGCTTTCCCATAGTCTACCACAGCATCCTTCTGCATTTCAAAACTGCATTTAAAATTGAATGAAATCTGAAGAAACCCACTTTCTTCCAGAACCCTGGTCTACTCTCATTTTTCAGAAGGTTCTTTAGAATAAGTCCTGCCAACCTAGTAGTCCTACTGACTGCACCCGGACTGCCTGGCTGTTTAAAGCTAGACACATGCATAAAAAGATGCGGTCTCAAGGGCCTCTGCCTGTGTCTGCCCAGGACAGCTTGAGGCACATGGAAAATAGATAATTTTTCTGTCTGCCTTCCAACTGACAAAACTGTCTTTTAACATATTGAATATTGGAGGTCAGTAGCTTGCCATCAATGCACCCAAGTAATTAAAAAAATCATTATTAAAACAAGTGCACACTACAGAATTCCACTTCATATGGCAGTTTCCTGAAGCTACACATCTCACACGTTTTCATAAAATAAAGGTCAAACACAGCCTAGGAGCATGCCCTGCTGCCTGCACATGCATCCGAGCCTCCAGCAGCCAGAGTGTCCAGTCAAAAGGTGCTGACAGCCCTACCACCACGCAGGAGTTAACTCTTCCACGCAGATCAGCTCAGCCTACTTGTAAAACATGAGCCCTCTCACAAACCACAGGCTCTGCTTTATTAGATGTGTGGCAACTGAAAAGAGCTCAATGGTTTCTACCTCTCCGTTTCTTTGGCTGCTTGGCTTACAGCACTGAACTTGGAGGAAGGGGTGGGGGGGAGAAAAAAAAAAAAAAAAAAGAGATTAAACTCCAATTAAACTGTAATTACATTTAATGAATACCAAATACCTGACTCACTGAATAAGCTATAAGTGGAAAGATTATTTTCTCATAGTGACTTCCATGGAATGGTAATATATACCTTTTAGGGAAAGTATTTTAATTTTAAGAATGCAGAGCTCCTCTAGGTAGGTTTCTCAAGTTCATCAAGCCATCATGAGGTGGAATTTTAAGGAAGTGGAGGGACACAGACACTCTTTTATATTCCAGAAACTGTTTTTATATTAATCTGTATTTTAATTGGGTAACAGCTGCTACCTACAGACTTCCCATACTAGAAAGGCAACTAGATTTGAGAGATTAACACACAGCTCTTTAGAGCAATTTTTAACGCTCACTGGCTTGTTTTTTGCTTTTCTTTCCATGCATTCACCTGGCAGAGGTGAAGAGCTCAGACAGCAGCTCAAACCAAACCTCTGAAAGCTGAATTTTTGGAGAAACATCATAGAATCATAGAATAGTTTGGGTTAGAAGGGATCCTTAAAGGTCATCCAGTCATCCAATCCAACCCCCTGCAACGAGCAGGGACATCTTCAACTAGATCAGGTTGCTCAGAGCCCTGTCCAACCTGACCTTGAATGTTTCCAGCGATGGGGCATTTACCAGCTCTCTGGGCAACCTGCTCCAGTGTTTCACTCATTGCCCTCATTGTAAATAATTTCTTCCTTACATTTAGTCTGAATCCACTCTCTTTTAGTTTAAAATCATTATCCCTTGTCCTGTTGCAACAGGTCCTGTCTGTCCCCATCTTCCTTATAAGCCCCCTTTAAGTACTGAAAGGCCACAGTAAGGTCTCCCTGGAGCTTTCTCTTCTCCAGGCTGAACAACCCCAACTCTCAGCTTTTCCTCATAGGAGAGGTGCTCCAGCCCTATGATTGTTTTTGTGGCCCTCCTCTAGACCCGCTCCAACAGGTCCATGTCTTTTCTGTACGAAGAACAACCTGCAACTTTTCGGTACCATGGCCTGCACTGATGTAAATGGCTTCTACCACTCTGGGCACGTTCAGGACTGCATCTGTTCAACACCACACCCCTGATGGCCATGGGGGGACAGGGTGAAATGGCCTCACCCAGACATTTCCCACCAGGAGGAGGGAGGGATGGGAAGGCAGATGCAGAGGTCCCGCCAAAGAGTCACTGCTTGATCTTGCCCAAGACTTCTCCACTCCTTCCCTGCCAGGCCCAGCAAAGTACCAACTTATCCATACAAGAATACACTGTCAAGCACACATATACACAAGATTCATGCTGCAGAAATCGCACACACGAACACAAAGGGATATACCTGCTCCATGAGTAAATTTCAATACAGGTCAGAGAGCGCTCAAAAGGGATGAGGTTTGTACTCTCTCACCCTTTCTGATCCTTTCTATTATCAGTTACATCCATCTGTAACATCCAGCCTAGCGCATTGGATCTCTGCAGCATTATCTGGTCTTGCAGCTTTGATAAAGTACAAAAACATAAAACTGCACAATTGTAAAGTTTCACTGGTGATCCCAAGAAGCACATGGTACTTGGGAACATAAACAAGCTATAAGGCATTTATCTTTTTGTAGTTTTATTGTCTGTTCCTTCAGGAAAAAAAAAATCAATAAAAATTAATCATAAAAAGAGAGCAAAGTACCATGAAAAAGCCTGTACAAGCACCTTGTGTGTGGAGGCAACCTTTCACTTAAGCTCCTGGCACCAACTTTCTTGAGCATCAGACAAACCACTTGCTTCTTCCAAAAGGGCACGATGAGCTTTATATACCTAATAATAGCTTTTAGCCACTAGCAGTTTCCGACTTCTCTGTCTAAACACTGAGCACCCCCTAATCATAATCAAGTCTCATGACCTGTTGTTCTACAGAAACAGGTCAAGAGGAGGACCAGATGAGGGCTACAGAGCAAGCCAGCACTGGAAGATGTGCTCTTGGCCATTGGTGTGGGGAGGCAGAAGAACCTCCTGTTGCCAGGAGAAAGCACAGACACACCAAAAGCTAAGCAAAGGGATGACCTGAGGGTGACCATGAGCTCTGCACCCTTGCAGACACCCTTCCTGTGCTGTGCTCTTCTTCAAGAAGGAAGAGGGATGTGAGAGGTACTCTAGACCCAAGGAGTAATGCTGAACAACTCCTGTAATCCCACACACAGTCTACACCAAGCAGTCCTATTGCTTCCTGGCAAAGGCGGCGACCAGGGGGGAAGAGAGGAAAGCAGCAGCAGAGCAGACAGGCTCCCGTGTAATGTCAACACCACTGCTTTTCCTACAGAGTTTATCTGGGAAACCATCGTATTTCTACTCCAAGACAGTCTGCTGATTACCTAAGCACTTGTCTCTGGTGTACAATCTGATAATCAGGCCTGGTCTTTCTTTGTAGACAAAGAGGCCAATAAATCTCACCCTTTGTAAGTAGAGGTGCCTAGACAAAGCCCTTTAGTGGCATTTAGCAAAATGGGTATTTTTCAGAAAACATAAAACAGCTGAAAGTCGATGGCAAGCAGAAGCTGCACAGGCAGCAGCTCCACAGGAGCTGGACACACGGCACGTCCTGGCTCTGTCCCCAGGGTCTCAGGGGAACCTACACTAGCAGCATGGGGCTGACCCCTGTGCCTGCCTAGCAGGAGCCACCAACCCCACAGGTCATACTACATGACTGCTACAGACTCCACAAAAAGGCACATGCAAAAACAAAAGGGTATTTTTGCAACTTAGTAAGGTCCTCAGTACAACCAGCTCACCTGTGGCTCTTAGGGCAGGGTTCCAAAGTCTGCCCCAAATATGAGGCCCAGGGACAAGCCCAGTGACACCTCCAGCACGATCCCACTCCCTGGACCTCATGGCAGCCCCTGCAACACACAGGGAGATGACCAAGCCAGGAAGGACAGGGGCCATGCCGGTGGCTTCCAGGCTAGGATTAAAACCAGCTCCCTAACTCACACTTGCTAATAACAAAGAAGTTGCCAAACCTGCTGAGTCAGACCATTTTTGCTACCAATACACACAGGTAGGGGTTCTGCGATCATTTTGCCTGCTGGCCTCCTTACTGCTCATTTTTATCCAGCCCTGGACACAAGACACCAGAACAAGGTCAGCAGCGGAGTCTGCAGCACAACACTGCAGCTGGGACACACATGCCCATCCTGGGGACTCCTACAAATGCACAGCTGGCATACACTGTTCCAGGCTCCTGTGAGCGAGAGAAGAGAGAAACCGGCACAACGATGTGGGAGCACTAGATGGGCTGAATGTCTCAGTCACAAGCTTGGCATCCAGTGAATGTCTCAATGCAGCAGGCTGGAGGCTCCATTCAGCTCAGACAGCCACACCAAGCAAGTCATGCAACCTTTAGCAGCTGGGGGAAGGATGCAACAGAGCAATTTCCAGAAAATTGAATTTTGGTGGGAGTTAATGAGTGAGATGACTTCTCTCTAGAATTTAGAGGACATGCAAAACAAACATTTTGGGCTATACTCTAGAAGATGATGTTACTTTTAGCAAAGATCAGATGCAAGCTGTGAGATTTATCACTTTTGTACAAGCATATGTCCAGCAAGCCTCATGGGGATAAGGACAGCCAAAGTAGTTGTCCAGCCTTCTAGCATTAAGGTTGCAAACTCGTTTCCATTATAATCCTCTGTTTTCACACATTTATAGCTTTCTGAAATCCTCTCTCCTGGGAACAATGTTTTTCGTGCCTAGTATTTTTTTTTTAAGTTTAAATAAAATACCTTCAGATGGTTTTTAGTTACAAGAGAATAAAAAAAAAAAAAGTATTTGTTTTTACAATGTGGAAATATGGAATGGGCTGGTTGGTCCTGGAGAGGACTCCACCTAACACAGAGTCATTTTTCATCAAGTTAGTACACATGGGACAAGCACTACAAGGGCTTAAACCTGCAGCCATGGAGGTCAGAGAAAACACACCATTAGTGTCAATGATCCCAAGTCAGATGGGGACTGAATGAAGAACTTGGATACCCTGATTCCCACAGTCAGTGCTTTAGTTGCTGAGCTGGCCAACATCAAACCAGTGACAGGAAAAAAAGCCCAAAGCAAAAGGAACTTAAACTTTGTTTTGATGGTTACAGCAGGGAAGATGAATAGGCTTGCAGAAACAGTCAACTTTTTGTGCTGAACAAAACGAAAAAAACAAAAAGCCCACCCCACCCCCCAAACCCAGCCCCGGCCCCCTATTCCTTTGAACCCTCATGGATCACATTTACTACCTTCATCCTCTCATCTGTATCTGGGGAAAGGTGGCCGCAGCTCCAGAGCAGCTGTCCTTGGCAGTGAGAGTAACCAGGTAACAAGAGGCCACTTCTCCAGCAATCATTTCAAGTGCCCCACAAACACAACATCAAAAGAAAGTCTCAACAATACAGACATGTGTTATCCTACCACGCTAGCGGGACTCATCGAATCCCAACAGCCAGGCCCACCGGAGAGCCACTTAGAACCTCTGAACTATACAGTCATACAACACTTTCTTCCCCTGGACCATGCTCTCTTTGACCTTCCCCACCAAACAGCAGCACAGCAAAATCATGAAGAGCTCTCAGAGAAGCTACAGGATTTTGAGCCTCAGCTAACGTGAGTGCTTTTATTTTGTGGTCACCCCATTAGATGTTCATGAATTGTAAATACAACTATCTTAGTTAGCAGATCATAGCTACAGTTATTTATGAATCAAAACTGAGGTCTTTACATGCTACTGCAATGACAAAAAATGATTCTCCTTGTCCTTCATTTGAGGCTGGCACGATACACCACCTTGTAGATGCACCATGAAGAGGCAACCCCAACCCCTGGTGCAACGGAAACCTGCTTCCCAGGGAGACTCTTGGAGCACCAGGGAACCTTTGCACTTTACCTCTGTACAGAAGGGCGTAAGCTGGGGATGCACCACAGGCTGAACATACATGTGAAAGGTGGATTCGATCTCCATCGTCCTGCCATTCAGCTTCAGTATAGGGAACTCGATGATTTCCTGAATAGGGCAAAAAGAAAAGCAGCTGTTCATTTAAAACAAACAAAAAAGGAAGGTGGAAATGATCCTGGCTAGCAAGCTGGCTGTAAAAAGAGGGGCCTGACAGTCCCAAACGAAAACAAGCCCAACACAAAGCTCTGCAATACAAGTGGGAAAGTGGTGCTGAAGCACAGAGCGCATCCAACGCCGTGAGCGCAGAGGACAGTACTGATGCTCATCGCAGATGGCTTGATCAGCAAGGAGGTCTCTGTGCTCATCACTGCAACTGCATACATCGTTGCCTAAGCTGAACCTAACGAAGACAGCCTAGCACCACTTGCATGCCTTACCCAGGGAACATGGAGATGTACTTGCAATGAGCTCGCATCTGTTTAGCAAGGACATCACAGGGGCTCTGCCCTCCCTAAGACCAGTCCCATCCTCTCCACCTTGTCATCCTCTTGGGGGACACCACCAGGCAGACAAAAGAAGCTACTGCATGAAGCACCTCCTCCCCAGGAGAGGCTGAGGGGCACTGCTCTCCTCCAACAGAGTGAGCCGAGGAGCTGGAAGCAACCCCCAAATCCACCCCTACAGAATACAGCTCAGCAGCAAGCCCCGCTTCATTTTCCTCTTGTGTAGCCAATTTATGCTGATAGGGATATAAAAACGTTCCTTCATCAGAAGAATGTTCAATTATTTGAATAATCAGCAATCAAAAATTTACATGGATCTCTTAATAAAAAGTTTAAACAAATCCAGTTGCGATGGATTTCTCAATTATTAAAAAATATACATGAAATTAAAAAAGCCGACCACTGAATAAAAGCGATAAAATCCTTTGTGTTCACCCCCCTCCTTCTCCACTCCCTTTCCTCCTTCCAGTTTAATGTAAGAGAAGTGACAATTTGTTTGGTGTCTTTAAAGAATAATTTGTCTATGTTATTTAATAGAGATCCATGGCACCAAGGTTCTGGAGTGCAAATGAGCCTGCTGAGTGATATCCATGCAACAAGCCTCTCAAATCACTTCTGGAGAGAAACAGAGAGAGGGAGAGAGAATAAAAAAAATATTGCTTTTTAATATTCAAAAACAGTTTGCAAAATTTAATCAAAGCAGAGCAAAAGCTAACATTTTTACCACTTTGACATTTTTATTAGCGCTTTCATAAATTTTTAAAACATGAATGGAATTAGTTTAACAACAAAAAAAACTGCCTGAAAACATCTGGAAGAGACAAATAAGAAATAATAAAAAATAAAATAAAAAAAATCCAACTCCTGTGAGTAAAATTAGCATGTGGAAAACGCAGCCGCTGCAGAGGAACTAACACAGTTTTTGGACCCTGACTACAACCCTCATGACCCACAGGCGGAAATTATCGTGAGGTCATACATATGAGTTGATGACATCACCACCCCGGCAGGCAGAGGGAGGGCAAGGAGGTGGGTGGGTAAAAGGAAAAAAAACAAATAATTTAAATAGCCAGGAGAAACACCCAATTTCCATGGTGGACAGAGCCCATGGCTGGAGCAGAGCAGCTCCCCAGAGCAGCAAGCAGAGAGCCCAGACCAGGGCACGTGGGGAGCACATGCTGCTAAGATGGAAAGTTAGAAAAAAAAAATTAAAATAAAATAAAACGTTAACAGTGCTGAGGTGCCCAGGTGTAGACGCTGAGCAGGCAAGCTGCTGAGGATGCAGGGCTTAACCATTTCCCCATGGTCAGCTGTGCCACACTCTGTGCGTGCCGTGCAGACTAAGGCAGAGGCAGAGGGGTGGGCGCATCCTTGCCCATGGCCGTACCACCCCATCAGGAGTCACCAAGTTTCCCCAGCAAAGAGAAGAAACCTGACTGATGGGCTGGAAGGGGAGGATGACAAGAGGCAAAACACCTGAGCATCACCCATATTGCCTGTTGTGCTGCAGCCAAACTCACCAGCTTCAGCTACCCAGAAGGCCTCGTGGAAACACAAGAAACTCAATCCGAGTAAGAAACGCTGGACACAGCTGAGCCACCCTACCAAAGGGCTACCACAGACAGACTCTGAAAGCAGCACATTTTTGTTCAGAAGACAGACTGCAAAGTTTGAAGCCAATGGACAGGACATCGTAACAGAGCCAGGCTTAATCTCAGGATAACACCACCACATCCTCCAGACTCGCTGGGGTGGTTCATTGCCCCTTAGGTCTGCGTCCCACCCAGGGGGTGACCATGGAAGTGAGCAAGCCCACGGCAGGGCAAGAGGAGCATTCCCCCTCCCGGAGAGGGCCAAGCACCGGCTGGATTTCACAGCAGCGCCGCATTGCAATGCCAAGATCAGTCCTGAGGGACCAGAAACATCCTCAGGGGCCTTCAAGTGGCTGGATGCAAAGCGAGACTGAAAGACAGCCCTGCCGCTGATCTGATACACAAAGGCGTCACTCGCCTTGCAGAACCAACGGCAAAAAGCACTTCCAGGAGGGTTGGATTAAGACAGACGGAGGAAATAAAAAGCCGTACTAAAAAAATGTGGAAAATTTAACAATATCCAGAATTACTGCAGGTCTGTGGGAAGCATGCGGCCAGGAGCCGGGGTGAAACCCCAGGAGCAACTTGAGCGTCTTGGGAGAAAGTGCAGCAACTCTTTTGGGCTAATTTGGTCAGTTTTTGAGGCAAGTGGTAAAGAACCTTTCCCAGAAGGCTGTTTATCTGCACGCTTCCTATAGTGGAGATTTTTCCAGTCTCTGGCAGTGTTTGCTCTACTGGTATCTAAGGCAACAGATACCAGCCCCATGAAATCAGCCCCACTCCCCACTAACGACGTTAGCCAGTCCTGCAATGAAATTTAACCTGTGACACTGCTGTACTTTTCATTTAAACTTTCATTTGGAGAGAAGCAGTGTTTGGAGACCCTGCAGTTTGTCCTGCTAATAAAGACAAGTGTTGGGACCTTTAAAGGTGCCATTCATCTTTTGCCTTTATTAAATTCAATTTTCTTAAGCCCATGATACATCATGAAATTAAGAGTTGACATTCCTGCAGAAACAAAAATATCTATCAAACACAAACAGAAAGGGGAGGGGGGAGGCCTCTATTACCAAGAATTTATGGCTTAAAGTTGATCTGTTTCCACTTTTTTCTCTCTCCGTTTTTTTTTTTTTACAAGCATATGGTTTGTTTTAGATATCCAAAATGTTATTACAGATCTAGAATTTCACTAGTAATTATTATGAAATGGTGAGCACTTAGACACACACACACAACCCCCCAACAGACCGTGATGCAGGAAAGCAGCCGGGTGCTCTCTCACGTTTCACAGCAGCCCGGTGAGCTCAACATGCCCAGCTCCATCCCCACCATCAAGGACCTCCGCTGCTTCTTCCCAGGTAGGAAAGGTGGAAGAGAGCGACACAAGGGAATTAAAAGGAGAGGTTCACCGACACTTCCTTCCTTTTATCAGTGTCTGATCATCCATAGGCGTTACCTTGACATCCTCACCCATTTCCACTTCCAACTTCGGCAGTGATTTGTGCCAGGAACATCTGGGGCTTCTAAGTCTTATTTTTCTTCCCCTCCCCCCACAGCTTTTCCTTATAGCACAACCAGAAGTTATGGATGTACCAAAATAATGCTGAGGGTGTCCAGGGGCTGCAAATAGCCGCAAGCTACTAGAAGAACAAATGTACCCAT
Organism: Falco punctatus; assembly: GCF_963210335.1. NCBI lineage: Eukaryota > Metazoa > Chordata > Aves > Falconiformes > Falconidae > Falco > Falco punctatus. The sequence continues at coordinate 12,115,640 of NC_137591.1, read as the reverse complement.
TTGAATTTTGCGAGCACTGCAATTAGGTATTTTATTTAGCACTGCAAAGTAACTTGAAAGGAAATCCAGGATTCAAACCACCACTAATAAATAAGCAGCTTTTTATTTTCCTTTCATTGTCATGAAAAGTTGAACATGTTTTCTGTTGAGAAATTCTGCACGCAGCTCCCAATTACAGGCATTTGCATTTATATTGTTGGAACACAGAGCTTCTAAAATCAATATTAACACGCTTAAAGAAAAAGACATCGGCACCCTGTCCCTCCCCTCAGCTGCGCCCCCAAACACAGCAACAATAGGAACCTACAGAGCCCGAGGCTTATGCATACCCATTACCTGGTCCACTCTTCTTACAACAATCTTGCATTTATGATTTTATAGTACTTTAAGCAGATTATGTTACAGCTTGCTCTGAATCTCTACTTAAAAAAAAAGAGTCACACCTCCTCACCAAAAAAAAAAAAAAAAAAAAAAAAAAAAAAAAAAAAAAGAGGCCCCAGGTGGAAGCCTCCCATGCGACCTGGCTGTCCCAGGCTGGTGGGCTGAGCAGCGGCAGGAGGCTGCAGGGTACCTGCAGAATGGCTAGGGACTTCTTTTTAAGAAGGATTTGAAAAATTCATAAGGGCATGTGAAAGCAGTGCTATAAACCCATTCTTTCCTTACCCAACTGTCTAGATGAAACTCCCCCCTCTTTAACACTGGAGCAGGGATACACAAATTCAGCTGTCTTGACCTTCTTGCTAATAAAAGAAATGAACAAGTACACACCTATACTCGCTAAATAATTTCCTGTAATGGATAGACCTCTGGAGTTCGGAGAAGAAAGTACCTGTAGTTACACTAATTCCTGAAGAGTAATCTTTTTGCTTATCCTTTTGGATCTGGGGAGCATTAACATCATTAGATGAAAAGAATAAAGTGCCCAGCAAGAACTTCCCAGCTCTCAAAACCTTTTAATCCAGAAGCCCATGTATGAAGTGGCCAGGGCACACTTCAGGACACTGAGTTATATATTTGAGGAGGACCATGTGGCCTATTCCGTTCAAAAACTACCAGAGAAGAATTTATCCCTTATTCCCACCCCCATGTGAAGAAGTTTAATAAACACAAGAATAAAAGATGCCCATAAAAATCAGAGCTGACTGTTCAAAACGCAATAAAAACAAGCAGAGGCTGTTGAGAGAAAGGCATTTTTTTCTGATAAGGAAAAGCATAAAACTTCCTACCAAAACACCCCTTTACACCTTCAAAAATGGTAAGGGCAGAAGAGGCATGGGAGTCTCCATGGAGGGACACAGCCTCAGCATCAGCTTACTTTTTTCAGGGATGCTTTTTTCCCCCTCCTCTTTAAAGAGAAAAAAAAGTCATTTTATGCACAAGGAGCTTATTTCTTAAACAAACACTCGTGTTTTTGATTTACACCACGGGCTGCTCCTAAATAATTTATGGCGGGTTAAATTTATTGCACAGCCCTGGCCGGCTGCAAATTCGAATTGCCAAATAATTAGATTTTAGGGCAATGCTTATAAATTATCCGCCGATTTGTCCGGACTTGTTTGTCAGTTGCTTTGTGCTTCGGGTCATCTTTGGCATTTCACTGTTTGTGTTTTAATTGCTGATTTACACTTTGACAGATGAGAGTTGATGCCTCCAAGATCGGGGAGGGGGCAGGGGGTTGAAGAGCATGAGGAATCAGAGCTTTTAAAGCCTTGTGATTTTCCTTTTTTTTCCAAGGCAATTAAAATCGAAAGGGGACATAGTAAGGACAGCACTAGCCTAACAGATCTGCCTCCCCAGTTTCCATTCTCTGCCTTAATTACTATTTTAACTAAAGCCATTTCCAAGCGAACAGCCTTGCACTGGCCCTCAGGGGCAGTAACCAACATGACCTCATAGGTCTTTTCCCCACTTCTAAATTTTTATCAAACTAACCAAAACAAGTACCATAAAGGCAACACCTCTGTAGTGGGGAACAGCAGGACTTCTGCTGAATCAGGGTTACGCTGACTTTCTGAAGGATGCCTACTTGCACACATGACAGAGTCTCTCAGCGTCTCTGTCCTGGGTAAGTTACTCTGTGCACTCATTAACCTGTCAAAAGGTCTTCGGGAAGCCGCTGACCCCCAAATTTCTTTTCCATCACTATCTAGCTTAACATACACATATGCATATACCCAACAATTTAACACATTTAAACAACTGTTACGTCCTAGGAAAGCACGAATACACATAAAAATCAAAACACCAGAGAACTGGCAGGAATATGGAAAGATCATGCGACACTGAAATACAACAATGTGAAGAAAAATTCTGCTGCCCAATCATTGAATTTCCAAGGTTTCTCCTTCTCCCTGCTCTTCAGTGAATCTCACTGCCTACCCCCAACACCCAGCCCAATGCCAAAGGCTGGACTTCCTCCAGGATAAATGCAGAGTTGCATTTTGGGTTCTGCATTGGCATCGAACCCGGCTCCTGTTTGCAGGTGCTTCCTTACAGCTGTGAGGGTGAGGGACCATTTCTCTCTCTTTAACAGAAGCTGAAATACCCATCTAATCACATGCCTCCAGGAGCTTGAGCGTTAAGAGACATCTATAGTCCATGCACCTGCTTAAGGGCAGCATCACCCCTCCTAAATAATTTCTGACTTCGTCTAGGCTGTTTTTACCAACTCCAATAACAGAGACTCACATATTCCCCAGGCACTCCATCCTCCTGTTTCAAGGCCAACAGCATCCTGGCTTGTATCTGAACCAGTGTGGCCAGCAGGACTAGGGCAGGGATTGTCCCCCTGTACTCGGCACTGGTGAGGCTGCACCTCGAATACTGTGTTCAGTTTTGGGGGGCCCCTCACTGCAAGAAGGACACTGAGGTGCTGGAGTGTATCCAGAGAAGGGCAACAAAGCTGGTGAAGGGTCTAGAGCACAAGTCTTCTGAGGAGCAGCTCAGGGAACTGGGGTTGTTTAGTTTGGAGAGGAGGAGACTCAGGGGAGACCTTATCGCTCTCTACAGCTCCCTGAAAGGAGGCTGTAGGCAGGTGGGGGTCAGTCTCTTCTCTCAGATAACAAGTGACAGGACAAGAGGAAACAGCCTCAAGTTGTACCGGGGAGGTTTAGATTAGATATTAGGAAAAAAATTTTCACTGAAAAGGTGGTCAAGCATTGCAATAGGCTGCCCAAGGGAGGTGGTGGAATCACCATCCCTGGAGGTGTTTTAAAAAATGCACAGATGTGGCGCATAGGGACATGGCTTAGTGATGGACTGGGCAGTCCTGGGTTAACGGTTGGACTTTATGATCTCCAAGGTGTTTTCCAACCTAAATGATTCTATGATTAGTCTTATCATTAGAAAGTTCTTTCTAATGTCTAATCAGAATTTTCTCTGCTACTGTTTAAATGCATGACTGCTCTTCCTACACACAGCAAACACGGGTCATAACATTGGCTTTCTCATTTTTGCAACAGAAGACCTCATCATACATACCCCTCTTGTCACTGCACTGAACACAACCCCGATGCCATCCAGCCTGCGCTCACCGCTGTGTTTTGCAGACCTCTGGTCATACTCGCTGCTTCTCTTTTGCACCCTCTTGAAAATGCATCCAAAATGAAGCGCTTCCTCAGCCGAGGTCCCTTCTTACAATGACAGGAAAAGGAGGATCCACGTCTCACAAATGACATTTTCCCCCTAAACTTATCACTGTGGTCTTTAGGACTTCTTTCATATCTGCCATTGTACCTGCCATCTCAACAGCTGGCTCACAACCCTTGTCCTGCCATCCCAAACAAAACTTTCGGTAGTCATTTGCTCAAAGCAATCAGCATCACCTCACCTTGCCAAAACCCACAAAGCTATTTTATTCTTTCCAGCAGCACCCAGACATAGAGAATAAGGCAGAACTTCCCTCCTCTTTCCACACATGGGATGAGAAATACAGAGCAACAGACATCAACACTTCCACTTGTTTCTTCAAGTACTACTGACATACATTTAACTACCCAGAAAATCTCCACCAACACAGCCAATAACAATTTAAGCTTAACAGTTCGGGGGAAGTTTAGTACTCAAACCAGGTTGAAAACAGCACACACACATATTCAAATATTACCTTTCCATTGCAAGATGACAACTTTATGTATGTACTATATATATACACACTATACCCTTTTTCATGTTCGCTCCTTTCTACCGCAGGCAACCAGCATGTGCAGTCCAGGTTACAGAATTATCAGATCATTTCAAGACTCAAACTCTTCAACCTGATACTGAGCAGCACAAATAATCCATGTTCCCAGCAACACTAAAACATCTGGGATGGCTAGAAAGGGCACAGCAGTGCATGTAAATGAACACCCACGGTCTTACAGACATCACAGCTACCTGCTGGTGACAGCACATTTCTGCCTGGCAGAGAGAAACTAAATAACATAATGAAAAACTATTTTGCCAGCTAACAAGCGCACAGACCAACAAAGACAACACAAGGACGGCTGCACAGCCAGCTTGGCACTAAAGGGAAGAAAACCACAGGAGTTAGGCATGTCCTGTGACCTTCTAACCCAAAGAGCTGAGCTGCACTTTATCAGGAAGGTTCTGTACAAAACTAAAAGACCACCTTAATGCAGCGAAGACCATTCCCCAGGAACCACAGCAGCCTGAAACACAGTCTGCCTGTGCAGCACTAGACAGATGGCACACAATTGAAGAACACTGCCCAGTTTGAAAACATCACGCTAGGAGGGATGCAAAATACCCACCCTGCCTCAGAGGCTGCGGAAGAGCAGCAGGCATACATGGACCATCAGTGACCGTACACATGGCAGGGCAAGCACACAAGCGTACAAACCTGTGGCACCCATTCCCTTCACTTCAAAAATGCACGTGGTGTGAATATTTCCAGCAGCACACGTTACCCTCATCAGCAGTTTTTACAGAGAGGCAAACAAACCTTTAAACACAATACAGCGGACTTGCACATTCCTCAGCTAGCCTGGATCTTTCCTTTCAGGGTGACTGCTGCTCAACTACTTTCTGCTGTAACAACAAGTCTACTTAACTTTGCAACTTGTCACCTAAAGGATGTGTAATGTTTGCACAGCTAAGGATACAGTGTTCAAACAGCACAGGTGGGGAATTGCACGCCGGGATGCATAACTGATGTGGGGTCTCTGCACGCTGCGAGGGAAAGGGCAACATGACTGATTGCTTTAAAGTAGTCATCTCATCGGCCTGTCAATAACCAGACGAAAGCTAAGCAGGTTGGGTCAGGTTAGGACTGCAGCAATTGGCCACCTGAGTGCCTTGGTATTTTAAGCTTGTTGCTATAATAATGCAGGGTTTATATCTTTAAATAAGAAATTGCTTTGAGTTTTTTTTCATTCATCAGATGTCTTGCCTGGTGGTCTCGTGGTTGTACTTGCCAGGAGATTTGGGTTCAGTAACTGTTCATGCTCTCTAGCTCATCAGGTTTTAAATAAATACAGCTAATTCTGTTGCCTGAAGCCATAACCCACCCTGTCAGATTCACATGGGTCACAGCAAGTTTGTCCCCACTTACTGGGAGAATGAGGGAGGTTCCAAGGCAAAATGACTGCCGCAGAGAATGCAGCTTTTGAGGGTTACACCGCACCTGGTGTCTCAGACCCTGTAGAAGCCTCTCTGAAACACTAGTCTTCTCTCTACATCCTTTAAAATACAGACATTATTCTCATATTGGTCAAAATAAGATTTCACAACAGTCCAAGAGAACTGCAATGAAGCACATGACATACAGAAAATACGATTAAAAAAGAATGACATCTAACTTCAGATGCACCTCATAGGATGTTGAGCTATGGATATTCATGCACCCTTCATGAAATTTTTAACTTAGAGGAACTGGCAACAAAGACTCAAAAAGTTTTTTCGAAAGATTGTTCAAAAAATGAACGTGAACAGAAAAACCCATCTGAAACAGCTTTCATATGAACTATTTCCTGGCACTCTAGAAACATAAAGCATTCTGACATAAGAACAATGGGATAACAACAGCCATAATTAGCAAAGAGATGATAAATATATATATAAAGTTTTTCTTACTTTTATTAAAAAAGACCTTAAGTCACTGTTAAGCGCATTTTTAATGGCATTCCTCTAGAAACAACATTGAAAGGATCTGAATTGAGAACTAGGCATTTAAAACTACACACAAGCCTAAACTGCATGAAGACAGGTAATTGCAGATTAATATTCCACTGTAATACTTATGCACACCAGTGCCATGTTAAAGTTGCCATGGGAAACAAGCCTGAATTTCTTCACTTTTCAGCAATTCACAATCATCCTTAATAAAGGTTTTGGCAGGTGATTTCTAATGCACTGAGCTTAACAGCCACACACAAACCATGCAAGAAGAAAGCTGCTACATGGGGATGTCCAGATAGAATAGGCAGACACAGGCACATCTCCATTATCTGCCTCTGGGTAGGACTGTGACGATCTGTTAGCGTGTGAGCCACCTTCTACATTCCCGTCCTGGCCCTCAGCTAGGATTGCCTCTATGCAGGCTCCACAGAGCACTGCTTAAAAAGCATGCAGTAGATACCATGCAGCCTGCTTCCCAGCAGACCAACAGTCACTCCAGAATCTCCTTCTGCAGCACGTTTGTGATCTCAGGGATATATTCCTCCTAGAAAGTCCTCTGAGCCTTGGCTACAGCTCCCAAGGTGGCTTGCCTATCCCCTATCTACCCACCCTGAACAGGAATGGAATGGACTGCACATCTGTGGCTACAGCCTAAATTTGGTGGAAATCAACATCCATTCCCATTACAAAGCCAGTCTATAAATCACAGCATCTCAGGAGCAGAGACACATCGTGGCCATGGGAACAAGACCACAGGTAGCGTGGTATGGGCGGTGGAGAGGCAGAGATCATTGCAGTCACTCCAGCTGCACCTGTCCGCGACTGCGAGCCAGAACTGCAAGACGGATAGGCAGGGGAAAATGCTTTTAATGCTCTTTTATACTAGCACTCAGGGAAACACAGCCTGAACCCAATTTAACCGTGTCCTACATTTGTACTTAATAATATCGCACAGAAAGACTGGCTCCCATTTGTTAATATGCTTTTGCCAATCAGGAAACGTACCGTCATCATCCGCATTTGTTTGTACACTTAAAAATAAATTAGTAACTGAACATATGCTTATTCATAGTCTCATTGTTTATGGTTTTGTATTGCAATGGTGAGTGATGTTCTGTATTTATTAGCGTGTCCAGTTTCATTTGACAGCAACTGCAATGAAAAAATTCCCCCAAAATAACAATCAAAATGCATGCTAAAGAAACTTGAAATATCTAGAATCCATTGAAGAAAAATATCAAGACAGTTTTGTATTTAAAATGCACTGCTTAAGAGAACAAGGGAAGTATTGTCTGTAAACAATTTATTCGTCTGTCTCTGGTCACAACCTCCTTCAGCAATCAAAAGATTTGAACATTTCATACCTTCCTCTTACAGAGAGTTTGGAAGAGGCATATTTCTAATTCCCAACTGATTATGAAATTTGAATGAAAGTGAGACACTGAAGTCACGTACCTGAAAAAACTGACATGAAAAAAAGCAACTTCATCATTACCAAAAGCTAATTTAGCCACTTAGCAACACCTAGGTCCAGCTCCTTCTGCCAGGTCAGGGGTCTGATACTCTTTGACACCTCCTCCAGGCAGCAGACATACAAAGCTTGAATTTTATTTCATTTTCATTTAAGTGGCTTTAATAGATTACAGTAGAGATTAACATCCTAAACAGAAGCCCAATTTCAAATTCAGTTTTGAACAGATCTGATTTCTACCTTCAGGCTTTTTACGTTTTTTAAAAAATCATTCCTTTTCATCCACTCTGCTGAAGTTGAAGGCACGACGCTTGGATAGCTGACCGAAAGAGGCACACCCACTCACTGCATTAATAAAATAAGGTTACAGGCAGCCACGGATCTGAGTCTGGGGAGCTCCTTAACACAGACACTGAAAGCACTGACCACCATAAACACTGGTGTATACAAGGACAAAAGGACAAAAGAGCGAGACTCCCACTTATTAATGCATCTACTCTTGTGTAACTAAAGCACCATATGTACCTGGCTCTACAGGCTGACAGCGTATAAAAGCAGCAGGTACTTATAAACTCTTAGTAGACAGTAAAGGAAAAAAAAGTCAGAGCTGAAAAATTAAGCACGCTACCACCATCATGGTCTGAGGTCCACTGATCTCCGCAGAATGACAGCTCCCACCTGACCCCACTGGGCTTTGGATCAAGCTCCAAATACACAAGGTAAGCTTTACAGAGATGCGAGGGGCCAGCCTTAAACATCCCTTACTGCCAACCCCTACGGACCTTTGGCTGGCTAAAACACTACACAACACAGACTGTACCTCTATTCTTTCAGGTTTTCCCATCTATCCATCCAGGGAAGTGCAGTTAAATCCCCCCGCACACCTACTTTTCTCTCTGGGATGGTCTCATCATTCATAAATATGTCCAAAAAACATATAAAGCTAAGCTGCTTCTTTGTGCATATAAACATGCATTTTGATTTAGAGGCATATCTGTTAAAAGCCATCAGAAGTCAGAACTGCAAGGACTCTACCATTCCTCTGTGAGTGTAGGACGGGGACATGAAGGACCTTCCATGCCTGACCCAGAAGTGGTAAAGGACAGCAGCCACAAGGCACTCAGCCAGCAGTCCCAGCCACAGGAGCCACAATGCAGACAGCTTCCCAGAGGAATACCGCTGTCCTTGACCCTCCTTGATCCCCATTACAGACGCCATACCATGAGACCTCCGAGAATTGGGCAGCGTGAAAAGGAATGGAAATGAAGGAGTCTTCAGGGCTCCCGAAGGAGCATGAAGGACTTCCCCAGGGATAAAGCCAGCAAGGCTGCTGGTTGCAGAAGAGCACAAACAAACAGTGGGAGGAGGAGGAGATGCGGCAGTCACACACCTTAGTGCAGATTAAAAGATGACTCTTTCAGTAGTTTCTGGTAAGAAGTCAGAATATTTTGAGGAGCAGTTAGTGAGAAATGTGAAGTGTGCTGGATGATGGCAAGTGCACTGTAGAAAACTTAGTTTGAGCTGGCTAAATTTACAGCTGTGCCTACCCACTTAAAGTAACCTGGATCAGTTTTGCTCTGTGTACGCAGCCTCTTCGTCAAATCTCAATGCATCTGAATTTCACTGTACCTAGACTTCTGTTTTTCAGGTATTAAAACAAAAGCAGAAAAAAGGTCAGGATCACAGTGAAGATCAACACTTCACCATTCCTAGCTCCCCTGTCTGTCCTCAGACCAAACCTCCAAAACCTGTCTGTCACTGCTCCGGTAAAAGATCCTGTCACTAAAACTGTGCACAAAACATGACTGAAATACATGGCACAATTTGCTCACCGTGACATACAACACAGCAGTGAAGAGGACAAAAGCCACACTGGTCAGCAAAAAGGTAGGATGTAGGTAGGGGCATCAACTAAAATTTCATCTGATAAAGTTGCCTGATCCTGGCAGGCACCTTCAGCCTTTCCAGCTATACTGATTTCCATGTAGCAAGAGCCGTTTTGTCAAACTAATTTGTCGGTGAGGGTGTGAGGGACTGACAGCCCTTTCCACACACGATATGATGCAGACAGGCACTGAACACAGCAGACTGGAAAAATAACACTGAAGAACATCTCCACCTTAAAGGTGCTATCTCACCAACAAAATATATAGCAGATCTGCATTGGCCCAGACCATTACTTTCCCTGGCAAGGACTTGGGGACAAAGCTCCTTAAAACAGCAGTAATCATATTCCACTCATGCTCCTTTTTACTGCCAGCTGTAAACTAGCTCCACATGCATCATGGTTTTGCATCAAAATGTGCACAGACCAAACCCATATCCAAAGGGACAAGGTAGATCCAATTTACAGCTTTGACAGGTCTGTGCACCCAAGGCGGAGCATGCAGGAAATAGCCTGACATCTCACTTGGAGAGCGGTTAAGACCCCGCCAGCAGAACTGGATGCAGAGCTACAACAGCTTCCCACAAAGACCCAGCAAAAGAGCAGGGAATTTGCTGTCCATTTCACAAGAAAGACGAGAGGCACGCGGCATTCACCAAGGCACCACTGAGAGGAGTCAAGTTTTATCCCAGCTCATGGCATCCCTTTGACAGGGCAAGCTCAAGGGAAACCACAGCTGCACTAGGAAATGAACACACTGTATCGAGTCACTTTGATAATGAGATACCACACAGAAAACTGTTTAGTCTGTAGTATATTTGAAACAAAGCAAACAGAAGTTATTCTGACCCAACGCATGTATTACCAGCAATACCCTTAAGAGGCCAATTGCTTGGCAGAGGAGGGTGTGAAGTCCAAGTTCAATTTAGAGACTTAAAAATTGTGTTTGTTACCAACCCAATATTACTTCAGACTATTTTCTTGTTCGCACACTTTTCTAATTTAAATGAAAAAGCTAGGCCCATCCTACTGACAACTGAAAATATATTTACTGATATGCTCTACGCTGCTAAAGAACTGTCTGCAGAAAAACCTCTGTACTTCATCTGGATCTCTGTATGCCTCAAGTGGTAGGGTAGGGCACTGGAGAATCTCTCTGAAGCTGAACTCTTCCTGTCTCATTACACTCCAGTTAACACCCAGGCAAGAGAACTTCAGCAAGATCAGATAGCCCCAAACTATTGTTCTCTACTTAGAAACCCCATTATGTTGCACACATTTACATCATTCAAACTATTCCTAAAGCTGTTGGCTACCAACAGCTTTTTTCCTTGCAGAATCAATTAAGGCTGCCATGAGTACTCTAATACAGGTTCCCAGCCAAAAACTTTTAGAGGCTTCCCAGTTCAGACAGATGACAAGCATACATGACTTAAAGATGTTTTCAGTAACACATGAATGGTCACTGCCTTGATGGAAATCGGGCTCCTTCATTTCATTCCCACCAAATGGTCCTGGTATTGCTCTTGAGACAGCAGGTGACCGGCAAGGGCCCTGGAGGACGAGCAACAGAACACAGGTGGGACAAACCAGAGAAGACAAGTAAGCCAGCACTGTGCTTTCTCCTTCCACCTCTCAGAACAGCATCAGCAACTTGCAAGGGCATAATTAACAGGACTGGCTATTTACCTGAGGATGAATCTGTGGTTTATCACATGTAGCCTCAAAATCCAGCACTAAGAAGTAGTGATATCTCTGTGGAGGGAAGGATGACATTGCTGCCATGGAAGCTCCAAAGCCGTGGGACGCCAGTTTCCTGCTTATGATGGAGCTGCACCCTTTGAGAACACCAGCCGGGAGGAGGGAGGACACAGCTTGTCTTGCCCTTGGAACTAAGTTTTGGGGAAACTTTGCTGCTCCAGTATGGAGAAGTGCTATCATTGAACATCCAGAGGCATCTGAAACTGAAGAGAGACTCAAGTTACTCATGCACGCATACAGCTCATCTCTGCTAGTATCTCTTCACTGTCCTCCTCTGACAGGGATTTCCTTTGTGCTTCCCGGTGGAGGTTCCAGCATCGCAAACCTGAAATAACACAGTAACCTGCTCTAAGCGCAAGAGATGACATTTGGACTGAGCTCAAGGTGTCCAGAATCACAGGCAACTGGAAATTAACCTCTGAAAATGGCTCTAAATTAAGAACTACAAGACACAAAACAGTCATGGCTCCAGGCACCAGATCACACCCTCCTGCTGAACCTTATCACAGTAGAACACAACACAAACCACTTAAAACATAGAATATCTGATCTAAACCCCATTAAAATTTCTGAGGAGGCCTTTTGTCTTTTCACACACAATGCAACTTCTGATACACAGTAGGAATTAAATACAGCAACACACATATTAACATTACAACCCACCCAGCCAGCTTGGCCCTGAAACACCTGTTAGTTGCACTGCAACCTCCCACTTCCATTACAAATCCACACATCTGATGGCTGGAAGGCTCCTCCCAGGGAAGTTCTCATCTCCAGTACAAATTTTCTTAGAGATGTGATTCTAGTGCTACACTCAATTTCTCACTTCAGGTATTTCTCAGAGGATGATATCAGTCCAACAAATCCACACCCAGGGACTGCAGGAACTATAAGAACTATAAAATGCAAGCAGGACTCCACAGGTTACAGTCTCCCTCCCAAAGAAATACCTCACCCAAGCATCACATTCTGATGCTTCCTTTTAACAAATGCTATTTAATAAATTACATTATCCATGTCAGACCACCTGGATTTCCCCCCCACCACCACCCTTTTCTTTGAAAGCACTGCAGGAAAAACTTGACAGGATTGTTACTGCCCAAGGCAGGTCAGTCTCAGGGTGTTAATAGATTTTTTGGGACGAGAGTTTGAGCCCAACTCATGGAGGCGTTACACAGCGACCAACAGTAAAACAGGTGAATTGCAACAACCCAGTCCTCTTGAATAAGAACATGGGTACCACTTCTAACTGTATATATATACACACACACAGACACACCTCTTGCCACATAGATATTCAAATCCATCCCCACGGTTCGTCCCACTGCTTGTGGCTCTGGGCAAAAGCTCCATCGGAACACGTGCCACCCGCCTGCCCGGCTTCTGAGCCCAGGCTCCCCATGCCTGTGCTCATTTTTCACTCTACCATGGAAGGGCTGGAAGCACCCGCCGTGAGACACGGAGCCGAAACGGGCAAGGCGAAAGGGAGGACTCATCACCCACGAACAAAGTCACTGTTTGCACAAAAGACAGCGTTTGCTCTTTCCCATCCGTTAGTCCGTCAGGTAAATAATGCACGTGCCAAAACACACACTTAATGAGGTAAATAATATGCCTTGAATAACGGCTAAATCTGTATTTACCTGCGAGACCAGAGAAACTCGGAAGGACCAGATTAGGAGATAATTGCGGCTGAGCAGGTTGTGTGCTTCGAGTAAACACGCATCTGGTAACCTTCCCTTTCCAAGGTTTTGAGTGAAAGGCAAAAATCAAAGGAGCTGAGATGTTTAACACTGAGCCAGTGCCCAAGCTGCCAATTTCACAGTGTAAATGCATCCCCACCTTGTGGCTCTCATGTTTGGGGGGCTGCTTGCTTTATTAAAGCAGTGTGCCAGGCAGCAGGTAGCCAGAAAACCGAAAACTCAAGTTTGAAAACCATAATGAAGAGCCCAACACTGCATTTATCCTAAAGGGGCTCAGTTCTACCTATTGCTTTTCCATCTACAGCTTTTACTTTCATTAATAAATGCATTTCAGCCAAATAGAAGTTAGTTGTATTCTAACCTGCCCCAGAATAGAGATATTTAAGGTACACATGCTTTAAATCTTCAAGCTACTGGCTATGAATCTAAAGGCCCATCACAGCAAATAAATATAGTATCTCAGAATAAAGCAGCTTGTAAGTTAGTTGTGGTAAAACCTGGTCTTTAGCCTACTGCATAAAGTAAAATATACAGTTGGAGTGGGGGAGGCAGGCAGGCTCCAAGCCCTATATCAAACACAGGCAATAAAACATACATTATCCACCCACAGACAGAAAGATCAGTACTTCTCTAACGTATCTTAACCAGCAACACTAGGGCATCAGACATGAACCCCATGAATCTTCAGGCTGGCCCACACCAGGCACAGCAGCACAGAGGTTTCCGAGCCACTGAGACCACACGGCAAAGGCAAACTGGCCATCTCGGCACGATTCAGGCACATCACCAGGCAAACACGGCAGCGCCACTCCAGACCCCAGCAGGTCTGTGTCACACAGGTACCATGGGACATCAGTAGAGGGAAATAACAGCCAACATCTAGTGCTTGTTTACACTAACAACTTCTGCAGGTGTCCCATGTCTAACAACAGGATCGGGTTCCCCATCGTACAGGCAGCCTCTCTCCCCACTCTCCCTTATAGCAGAGGGAGCAACGCTCCAAACAAAGGTGCACAAGTGGGATGTTGCATGCCGATTCCCCTACGCAGACTGAATACAAATAAGGGCAACTCCACTGCAAACTCTGCACCTTCAGCCAAATGACGTTTTAACTGCATGTTTACCCAGCCACTGCTCTAGGTGCCCTGGGAAGACCCCACATCATCTTCTTTGGCAAGGTCAGAGTGCCTCAGAGCACAAGATAGCTGGTGAGCAAACACACTTTATTGGAAGTCATGTAAAGCATTTATAACTGCTATGACAATGCAAAGCACTAGTAATTATCCCATATTTTTTTCCAACGGACAACAATGCAAGCAACTCAGCTTCAAAAATTAGAAACCCAGCTCTATCCATATAAATCCACATGTTCAGTGATTCCATTTCCAAATCTACATAAAACACCACATATATATTTCTTACGCATACAGGATCAGATTATAATCTCAGACATTGCAGGCTGTCACATCTGGCATTCAACCCTACCAGGTTAATATTTCATATCACACAGCTCCAATTCCTTACACAGATACATATGAAAGATAATGGGACCATGAACTGAGGCTGGACCTCAGGAATTATTTTGACAGATTGTACACAGACCTAGGAAAATGTAACAGCACTTTACATTTGAAACACCCAGTAACAGGGGTGCTGGAAGATAAAGTTCGCATTATGTGCTGTGTAACAGCATGTGCCACAGATGACACCACCAGCTATAATCAACTATCTTTTAAAAATAATTAAAAAAAAATAATCTCTGGACATCAGCCACAGGTAAAAGGACAAGCTCAGGCTGACCACAGCTCTTGCTTGTTAGCGGTCCAAGCGCACAATACTAAACCACGACAAGTTTGATCACCAGCAAGGAAGGAAAGCCAAGTGCCAGCTGTAGCCACTGGCTCGCCAGGGGCCCAAATGAGCACAAAGCAAACAATCCGCACCAGTGGCTCTCAGGCTCCAGGTTTCCCACCAGGGAAGCTGCATAGGGGTAACCACAAGCAGCAAGGAAAGAGATGAGGAACTCCTGCCACGTGAACACCACTGGCGAGAAAAGCCAGCAGGGCATTGCAAGCGCTCTCCCCCACCTGTAGGACAGCCCCAAAGCCACACACGGACGTGCACCACGCGAGTTGCAGAGGATTCAAATTCACCAATGGCGAGACAAATTAGCTTATGAACTTGAGCTTAATGGGCTCTTTGCACATAACATTCACATTTGCTTTTTATAACCACATCTAATTAAAATCACCCAGCAGCAAGAGAAGGCATAACTTTAACAGCTTGCCTTTAACCCAAAAATATTCCCCTTCTTTGTCCAGTTTGATAAGGTGATGTAGGGAGGGAGCAAGACAACAAACTCCCTAAGTTCAGGTTAGAGGGGTAACCCAAAAAATTATGTTTTACGAGAGCCTCTCATTTACACATTACTTTGTTATGGCAACATGGCCCTCCACCATATTAAAAAAATAAGCAAAACCAACCCCACACTAATCTAAAGGACAAGGCAAACTAAAATTCAAAAAAAAAAAAAAAAAAAAAAAAAAAAAAGCAACCAAGCTTTGGGAGACCCTGTGCAAAGCCTGGGTAGCGGCAGCTGTGAACTCCTGGCCTCCAACAGAAAACTCAATGCTAGAGCAACAAAAACCCACCCAAAATGTAAGCCAGGTTTGTCTTATTTTATTAAATTACAGTGTCTTATTTTATTAAATTATATGAAGACTAAAAAAAGATAGGGTAATAAAGATGCTTTTTGTATAACAAAACTGCATACATTTAGCAACACCTGGAACACAGTATAACAAAAAATGCAGGACTTCCATTTTGGTAGCTGTTCAAACGCATACTCGGAGGTCAAATGTGAGCCCGTATTTCAGCTGTGTGAAGATATAACTGAAGAACAATAGAGATAACTCCTTTTTTTAATCAACCTTAACCTAAATCCAAGTATTTCATTACATGAACTACAGTCCAAAAAAGACAGCACCTGGCTAGCCTGTGAGACAGGAAACAAGACTATGAACAAAGCCAGCTTATCCACTGTCACCATCCAAACTTGCAAAAAAAACCAAACACCAAAAAAACCCCAACACCATAAAGTAAAACAAACAACAAAACACAAAGCTTGTAGAACCATTTTAATAATGTAACAATTTTAGACAGGTAAATTTGCTTCTTTAATTTGTTAACCTCACAATATTGTCCCTCGAGCATGAATCATGGTTGCACTCCCTTCACTTTTGGCTGGGTTTGTCTCCAGCACTGCTAGACAACCAGCCTCACATTCTGGAAAATTCATAACGTAACTTTCTCAAAGCATTACCACAGGTTGTCTACATGCTGTCCCATCATTACTCAGCTCAGATACAACTCAGTATCAATAATTTTGGTTTTACAGCACTCCACAATCACACCCAGCCTCTTCCCGCTACAGATGAAGAGGACCCTGTTCTTGAGAACTTACAGTCTAAAATTAGATGCAATACAACAAGGAAGGGTAACAGCAGAGAAGAACGAGGATTACAGGAGCAAAGTCAGGCAACTGCTCATCCAGGGGATACATGCATCTGTAGTTCAATTAAAAAATCCACTCTATATAGGCACCAGCTCGCCCCTCTATGGCCATATGGAAGAGATAAGCCAACACAGAAAGGGTTGACTAAAGGATGGAGGGCACTCTCAGGTTAAGGAAGGTCTTTCCCATTTCTTGAACTCATTCTTCCCGCTGCGTTCCTTGGCAGATATGTCAAAGGCACCACCAGATATGTCAGCTATGTCAGAGCACCAGAATCTCTTCCATTGTGACATCACAGACGTGATGGCTTGTGAGATCACAATGAGCGAGGCCGAAGGCGCTGATTACTTAGCACTTGCTGGGGCTATCACACCCTATGAGGCTGGGAAACAAACACATCTCAGTTCACTTGACAACACAGTGAAACCCATGCGAGACTCCACACCAGCAGGACATGAACTTATCCAAGCAGACCACCCAGAAGCCATCCCAAAGATGCACAGTACAATTCCACTCCAATTTTATTAGGCCACCTCTGCTAGGCAACCCACTTTTGTCAGCTCCTTGACTAGTCTCCTAAGACCAGTATTTTTAAACCTTCTCCAAGAGTAACTGCAGATAGGTAAATGGGTCTAAGCTGGAGCCTGAAGAAGTTCCACACAGTAAAGAACTGGTCATTTAGAGGAAACGTAGAGGAAGGAAACAACAAAAATTAAAACAAAGAAGCAACAACAAAGATACATACAGCGCAAGACTGGAAAGCCGCAGTGGAAGAGTGGAGTTGGCATTAAGGAAAAGAACAGCTGGAGAGGACTGGAGCAAGAATCCTCTAGTCCAGTCTCCTGCCTCTGCATGAGAGCCATAACAAAAGGCACCAGGGTGAAACTACACAAAATGAGGCTAACAAGCCAATAGTTCTGGGAAGCCAAAAGGAGGCAGCTCTGTCCCTTCCTCAGTCTTACTCTCCTGCTGATTACCTTTCACCAGTTCCTGAGCTTGTCTGGCCCCTCCATGAGCCGATTCAACCACAGGAACCTATAAAAGGACTAATGCAGCCAGAATAAAACACAATTAAAACAAGATAGTTTCCTGCTGGTTTAGTGAGACGAATCAGCTCAGGGCCAGGCTGGATGAGTGCCAAAGCTCAAAGGAGAGGATGGGCCCACACTGGCAGAAGCAGGAGGGAGATGAGCCATTGGGAGCTGTTGGTCAGCTCAGCCACTCACCAAACCACAAACTTAGACCAGGATACAGACACCTGGGATGGCGCAGCACTTTGCAGGAAATGGAGAAGGTATCTTGGCTCTAGCAGCATAAGCACATAAAACGAAGTCAGAAAGCCCATTGGACCATCCTGTCTGAACCTCATGTAATGTTGGCCATAAAGTTTCCACTTCATTACTTCTGAATTGAGCCCAAAGGCTTGAACATCTTTCAGAAAAGTTTCTGGCCTTGAATTGCAGCATCAAGTATGGAGGCTCCCCACTACCTTCAGACAGCTTGTTCCAATCGTCAATCCATTTGCTGTCAAAAAATAACACATCTTAGTTTTCATTCAAACTTTCCCAGCCCTGGTCTTTGGAGCAAGTTCTGAAATTTTAGGCATTTCAATGCTCTCAATCCACAGCAGAGCTCCCAGTGCCAGGAGTAAGAGATTTGTAGCTATTACACTTCTAGTCAGTAAAAGCTACTATTGCATATTGGCCTAATTTAGTGGAAAGGAGACATAGCAGGCCACCCTTTGCTTAATGGAATCTAGCACGCATAATTACTTGATTTTCATACACATGAATGCCACAGTTGTTCAAACTGCCATACACCTTCGTTATCTGAAAAATGAACTTGAAGGTTAACACCTGAGAGTGTCAAATGAATCTCAGTCTGGATTCAGGGAGACAACAATTGCATTGCTCAATATACTGGTCACTTTTATCTTCATCTACTCCAGAAGTGTTAAAAGAGAGTGTGTACTCTGCCAAAGCTCTGTCTCGGTAGACAAGCAAATGCTCCAAGCAGGGCAGCAACTACGACAGGGCATGGTTTCCACACAACCCAGTCTCAGTGAGTCCCAAAAACCAGCCAGGAAAGATGTAACAGCCAGCACTTCTGCTCTACGTTATGCTTTGACAGCCACAATTTGTCCTCTTCTCCCCTCATTCCTCTGCTTGCCATTGCACCATGCTGGTATGTTAGCTCAGCACTATTAAAGTGAAACACCAGGAGTCTCAAGATGACCATTTCCAGCAATAACACATGCTTCAGATCCAAGGGCAGATTTGTGACAAATGTGTAGCTGCCTAATAGCCTTCAGTGTTCTCCTGTACGTAAAGCCACAGTGGCTGGTCCTACACCATTTACCTGAACTTCACCAGACCTGTGCTCTACAGTCTCACAGCCCTTTAGTGTAGGTGGCTACTGGACTGATACAGGGGCAAAGTCAAGTGCAAAAACTTCACACATTTCAGCCTCTTCCAGAAATCCATTTCCAAAATTCAAGCAGTGGGAGTGTCAGTAAAAAAAAATCTAAATAAATAAAAATCAAGGCCTAGTGAAGTTAACAGGGCCAAAACAAGATAAGCACCAACGCAAACAGCTGTGATCAGGCCTCCTAAAGGAATCAAAATGAAGTTAAGTATCTCTCAACTGCAAAGCAGAAACTTTAGGTCATATCAGCATACATGCAATCCAAGGACTTCTTTATTTAGCATCAAGCACCCAAGTGTTTTCTTTTTAATGTTTTAACAGATTTCTTCTTCTGGATTTTGGTAACACTCAAATCTGTCTAGCTATACATACTAACTTAAAAAAAACCCAAACAAACCAACAAAACACCCAATACACCATTCCTGTAGAGCAACCCTAAGTTTGAGATGAGCAAGAACCATAAAAGGGCCACTCTTTGAAACAGGACAAGCATTTAGTTCACACTACAAATGAACATGAAAATTCAGTTTCAAAAGCCAACATTCAGTACTTGAAAAAGGGAAACAAAAATATCTGAAATCAAATTTCCCAAGCCTACACACTGAAGAGTAGCCAACTGGACTTCTGACACATTACTTATTTTCAGAATAATTCGTTCTTGGAAATACAAGGTCAAACACCAACTTTAACACCAAGTGATATGAGATGCTACAATGCTGCAAAGGGCAAATAAAGGATAAAAGAAATTCAAGTTGCCATTAAAAAAAAAAAAAATACTCAGACAACTGTCAAACAGCATCTGATAGGACAAGCGCCTTTAAGATGTACCTGCCTGGAGCCCTGCATACCTCATCCTTCCTGAGGCATAGTGCAAGCATTAACCTATTGGAAAATTTGCAGATCCCTTGCATTGCAGTTGAAAGAATATTAAGAGTTCAGACTAAGCAGCAGCTGTCAATCCACCCATTTCTGAAGCCAAAAGCTCAATAAGGAAAAGAGGCAAGTAAAGAAGTAGGAAAACAAATGTCAGACTTATTAGCAAACAGGCCAGCAACGACCACGTAAATCCACTACACACAGGACTTGTAAAAGACAGAACATAAGGAATAAATGACAACACTGTTCCATACATCTCAGTTTAGAAGAAACACCTGTAACAGTACAGCAGCCAGAAAAGAACAGGAGAAGAATTTCCTACTGCCACTCAGAAAACAAGTAAACAGATCCTGCAGTTCTAAGCCTTCTCAAGTTTACTTCAGTCTCCAAATCTGAGACAGGTGACCAAC
Organism: Falco punctatus; assembly: GCF_963210335.1. Lineage (NCBI taxonomy): Eukaryota > Metazoa > Chordata > Aves > Falconiformes > Falconidae > Falco > Falco punctatus. The sequence continues at coordinate 12,095,476 of NC_137591.1, read as the reverse complement.
TCAATCCCACAGGATAAAAAAAAATAATAATAAAAATAATAATCAAACCTCCTACTCCCCCATCACCACCATCCAGGAACCTCCACATCCCAAAAGGCACATGAAAAATCCTCGTTGCTGCTGCCTCTCTCTCACCCCGCACATGCCCCTTACTCCCTGGGCACACGGGTGTTTTCCCCTTTCTCAAGCCCTAACGGCAAATGATCCCACTCCGGCTGGGACCGGCAGGACCGCTGCCACCCTCGAGACTTCCACCCACGGCAGAGCCCGGGCAGCGGAGGGCCCAGCAGCACGAAGCCGGGCCCGGCGTCGAGCGGACGAGGCTCTGCCACGCCTGCCCGCCGCCGCCCCTCACCCTCCCCTCGGGCCGGGGCCGCCCCCGACGGCCTCCCCGCACCCCCACCGCCGCCCCGCGCCGGCCCGCAGCCCGGCTCGCCACCCCAAACCCCCGGCCGCCGGTCGCCACCCCGGCGCAGGCCCCGCCACCGCGGGGGGCCAGGCCGAGCCCCCCCTCCCTCGCCCCCCGGGCCTGGCCTCCACCCCCCGCCCCGGGCCACGGCGGCCCCACGCCTCCGCCAGGCCTGCCGGGCCCCCGAGCCGCCCGGGCCTCGCCACGGCCGTGCCGCCGCCCGCTGCCCGGCGGCAGCCGTGCCCCCCCCCGCGGCGGGGACCGCCCCGGCCTGGCCCTCCCCCCCCGCCCCGCACACACTCCGCACCACGAGTCCCCAACACCGCCACTCACCTCCGCGCACTCTGACCCCCGACCCCGCTCTGAGCGGCAGCGCCGCCGGCCAACCGCAGCGCCGCCTGCCGCGGCCGGGGGCGGGGCTTCCTCCCCGCCGCGCCCCCTCGCGCAGGCGCCCGCCGCCCGCCGCCGCGCGGGGCATGCTGGGGCCTGTAGTTCGGCGCCTCCGCACCGCCCCCTCGCCCTGCCCCGCCGCGTGGCCGCGCCTCGACGCCGCTGCCGCGCCGGCACCGCCGGGTGCCCAGAGCCGGCCCCGCCGGGTGCCACAACGGGTCCCCGGCGGCCGCCCCGCGGCGTGCCCGGCAGCCACCCTGACCCTGCCTGCCGGCTCTCTTCCTCGTGTGCCCCGTGGCCACCCCCGTGCCCACCCCGTGTACCCAGGGGCCATCCCGTTGTGTGTCGTCCCCCACCCCGGTCCCCTGAGGCTGCCTGCCTCAGCGCTCCCCCAGCCCCCCTGCAGCCCGGGCCTGCAGCACACCCGCTGCAGCTGGACGTGTAGTATCGCACCTGGGCAGCGCTCACTGTTGGCCGCAGTGGAGGGAGACCGTGTCCTCGGTGCCGGGGCAGCGTGGCCTGCAGTTGCAGGTCTCACTGGGGAGCCCTCTGGGGTGTCGCCCCTTGCCCCCACTGCTGCTGGGCTCACTTCACAGAATCGCAGAATGGTCTGGGTTGGACAACACCTCAAAGACCATCTACTTCCACACCCCTGCCCTGGGCAGGGACACCTTCCACCAGACCAGGCTGCTCCAAGCCCCATCCAGCCTGGCCTTGAGCACTGCCAGGGATGGGGCAGCCACAGCTTCTCTGGGAAACCGGTGCCAGTGCCTCACCACCCTCATAATGAAGAATTTATTTTTAATATCTAACATAAACCTACCCTATTCTCAGTTTAAAGCCATTCCCCTGTGTCCCATCGCTACATGTCCTTGTAAAAAGTCCTTCTCAAGCTTTCCTGTAGGCCCCCATCAGGTACTGGAAGGTCGCTGTAAGGTCCTCACGGAGCCGGCTCTTCTCCAGGCCAAACAACCCCACCTCCCTTATCCTGTCTTCATGGGAGAGGTGCTCCAGCCCTCTGATCGTCTTCATGGCCCTCCTCTGGACTCACTCCAACAGCTCCCTGTCCTTCTTATGTTGGGGGCTCCTGAACCAAACACAATACTCCAGGTAAGGTCTCACAAGAGCAGAGCAGAGGAGGAAAATCACCTCCTTGGACCTGCTGGTCATGCTTCTTTTGATTGCAGCCCAGGATACTTCATTCTAGATAAGGTAGATGCTGCTGGCACTGGTAAGTCTTTGTTGGTCTTAACAGTGCCCAGGCAGGGCTGCACCAGTAACTGGCACTGATGCTGGCCATGTTTCCTCCCTCCATTCGATTTGGATTAAGTCAAAGTCAGGTCCTTCAGCAAGCCTAGGGCTTGCCTTTCCCCTCCCTCGCTCAGACATCAGTCACTGGCTTCCAGTTCTTTCTATGTTTGTGCAGCTCTGATCCTAAACTTGTGTCTGGACATTGCCCAGTCTCTGCTAGACACTCCTAAACCATGGCATCTCCTCCCCATGCATGTGGCTAGCACTCTCTGCCAGGACATTCACATCTTACCTGCAATGATACCTAATTTTTAGCCTACTGCTGCATCTTAACCCTTGGAAAGTTCAGTTGCAACGCAATGACAAGCATACTAGCTGGGGACATTCCCCACTTCGCTTGCTTCCTTGCCCCCCATGTTAACTCATGCATCCACATTTCAAGCCAGCAGCTCCTTTGCACCAGCCCTGATACTTCCACAGGGGTGTGAAGAGCAAACTGAGTCACTGACTAACACAAGTAGGACCACAAGGGATCCTAGAGGTCACCTCATCCATCCTCTGCCCACAGGCGGGAGCGGTCTTATCTTTCTGTCACCTTGCTGTCCTCTTCAAATCATCCCTTAAGCCTTTCTCTGGCTCCATGCCTTAAAATATTGGAAAAGGTAAGTGCCAGAGTGTGGAGATCACTGAGTGCCGCTCTGTGCAAGGCAGGCTGCTGGTGCTTTCCTGGCTGCCTGGCTGGCCTGCCTGGTGCCCCTGCCTTTAATTGTGTTGCCGACTTTTCAGGTTGGATTTATGGTTTTGCTCTGTTTGTATGCAGCCTTGAACTTGGGAGGCCTGACTCATGAAAGTAGCATGATGGAACTATAAAAGTACCAACAGCAAACCATTTAATAATAGAAAAAGTTCCTGTAAGCCCTCTTAGATTTGGCATCTCTCAGCCTGCCACCCACATAAGCAAGGATAATGTGAAGTTTTACTTCTAAGCTTAGCTGTATCGCTATGATTTGTCAAGCCTTTGGTGACTGATGTATGGCTTGCCAGCAGCCCAGGAGAGTCAATTGAGGGCCTTTGCGCTGTGGCATTCCTTGAGTGATCTGCCGCTGCCCCTCCTTATCAGGGATGGAAAGTGGCTGAGAGGTGCTTGAAATTATGCTGCAACCCCAAAGCTTGAAATTTAGGGATCACAGCTTGCCTGTTTCTATGAGGATGAGAGAGAGGAGGCCTTTTCACTGCTGACCTCTGCATCTAGCAGTAAAAAATATTTTTTTTCTCAGTCTAGACAAACAACAAATGGCTCATGGAGGTGTGCATGTCCTCTTTTCATCAGCCAGGCCCTGTGCTGTTTCCCAGGTTTGTCAGGCAGCACAGCAGGCAGGAGGTTTCCTCCTGCTCATTTCTTTGGGAGGGAAACCCCTCTTCCCAGCTAAGCATCTGTAATAACCAGGGGCCGCCTCCTGGCTTCTGCCAGCCTCAGTGACCCCTGTGAGATCTGTACAAGTCGTCCTCCAAAGACTGCAGGACAGTGATGTGATTCCCTTCAGCAACTGCGCTTTCAAAGAGGTCCTTTTTTCTGGCACAGCTGTCAGCTGCCAAAGGCACCCAAACCAGATTGAGCAGAACCATGTTATATTAAATATTGTCACTGTTTCTGTAGTGTTCATATCTGAGCCTGTCTTACGTGAGTGTGCATGTCTCAAATGAACGTTGCAGGCCACTGAAAATGTCACCTACAGATTAATCTGGCTCACTCCAGGCTTCTGGAAAAATGAATGAGGGTGATCAATAGCTATCCTGTGGCCTTCCCATCAATGCCCATGGCCCCTGCAGCATCCTTGCTGGGAACAGCTCCCCTCCCCAAGGGTCTCAGTCAGTGGCAGAGCTAAGAAATTCAAAGGTGGACAACTGCCATGGGGCCCAGGGCAAGCAATGCTGAGAAACTGGGTCATGCAAATGGGGAAAAGTGGGGAAAAGGGCTGATAGTTGTTAATCAGGGTCGCCTTATTTATTTCTGGTAGCACCTGATTATTCCTGGTAGCACAGCCCGTGCCAGTCCCGGTACCCCATTTCCTCAGAACCAACAGAATCAGCCCTCTGTCAGCACGAGAACAAGTGAGAGTGTTTCAGGAGCAGCTCTGGTGTCTTAATTGCTTGTCCTACTTTAGAGATTTTGAGATGGCTAGAAGCAGCCCAGAGGAAATAAGGTCCATGCTGGGGCGGTGTCTGAGCTGTCCTGATTTACACAAAGGACTATCTTTGAGCCTGAGGGTGGAAGGGGCAGCTCGAAGCTTCCAGCTGTGCCCCCTTCTCCCATGGCTGGATCTCCTGTGCTGCCACCAGCAGATGCAGCAGCTTGGTCTACAGTTACCTGTAAGTTTTATTTGTTTTTAAACCCCAACATTTTCTTAACAAAGCATCATTTCAGTGACCTCTGGGCTGATGGATGGACAAGAAAGCAGCAAACTGGTGGGGCAGAAAATACAGAATGCGCACACACACACACACACACTGACCCTGCGTCACAGCTGCAGAAGATCCTTCGCGTCAATAAAGGGCTGAGCCCACCCCAGCCCAAGATGAAGTATCAGGTCACTGCCTGCTGCTGGGTCAGCACAGCCGGGGAGGGATGGTCCCACTGACTGCCTCCCCAGCCCTGGTCCTGGTGCCTCCTCCCCAAGAGCCCATGGAACACAGCTCCTTTTAAAGCAATGGGATTTTACACGATTATGGCACAAAGAAACATCACCTCATTTTAAAGGCAACTCCTTTAGTTCTGTTCAGCTGCTTATGCTGAATGCAACTTTTAAATGTCTTATAATATACATGACAAGTAGTTTTGTATCACTGTTTTCTACTTAACAAGTTAATAACGTGCCAACCCAAATCCTTCAGTTACTAATGCCACCGGTGGGACTCATTAACCAACGTGAACACATATTTAAGGGAATACTAATATTCACAACGTACATTTTTATATTCATGTTGTCATTCTTGAAACCACAGCTCAGTTCATGTATTCTGTTGAAACATTTGTTTGCAGAGGATTTCTCACTCCCTTTTCCTCTAAATACATGTACTATCACTGGGGTACCATTCTGGTGAATGATATTAATGACAGCTTGTCATCACGGGAAGCTATTCCTAGCTGTCAATTAAAGGGTGTTTTGAAAGAAAGCAGCTCATTCAACCCCGGTGGGAGCAAGTGTGTCTCATTGTTTGACAGTGTCCCCCTTGATGAATTTGGGAGCAGCAGCAACAGCAGCTCTGTGGGGCCAGAAGGTTTGCAGATGCAGCACAGGGCTCTTGGGTGACAATGACAAGAGATTTTAAAGGTGCTGGTGCCCTTAGCAAAGGAAAGGCAAAAGAGGATTTCAGATCATAAAAGCAATCCACATGTAGGAGTATAGGCCAGGAAAGGAGTCCCAGGGACACTGAACCATTCTCCTCCAACTTGTAATATGATTTCCCATCCAACATCCCAGTAAATTTATTAATCTCTATCTTCGAATATGTTTCTTTACTTGCCCATGTTAACCCAAGTAGAAGGCTTCTCCAGGTCTTCTCTGCCTGATAGGTTGGAAACTTACTCTAATTCCCAGATAAAATGTATTCATAGCTAGTTTACACTAATTTGCTGTGGAAAAATATTCCTTTGCTTTAACTTGTGGGGTTTTTTTTCCTCCCCTGGTGTATTTATAGCAGCTCTCAGATCCCAGTCATCTTTGTTATCTTTGTTTTGCTGGGCTAAAAAAGCCGTTTTATTCTTGTGTCTCCTCATCACCATAGCTTTCCATTTTCCACACCATGTTAGTAGACCTCCTCTGCACCTGCTTCAATTTCAATTAAATTTTCTTGAGCATGAATGCCCAGACTGGTACGTGGTATTCCTGAGCTGCGCTCAAAGGCCTCGTACAATATTTGTCGCTTGACCCTGTAAATATCCCTCATATAAACATGCTTGATTTCTATATTTCCCCCCTCAACAGGGTGGTCCACTCTCAGGGCTTTCTTGTTCCTTTTATTTTCCTAAGCACTCCTTGCACAGTAATAAAAATGTACAGACTCAGTGGGGATCTGTTTTAACTTCAAATGTGCTGATTCAGTTCAAAACCCATTAATTCAGCCGGAATCAGGGCCATGGGGTGGAAATCCTTTTCCAGTTAAAACAGAGGTGAGAGGGACAGCCTTTGGCAGGCTAGGAAATAAAGTACATTAGAAAAACATAGCAGGACACCAGAAAGTGGGTGTTGACTGGGCTATGTTCACAGAGAACCAGGGAGACTTGGACATTTTAGATCAGGATGGGATGGATGTCTCTGTAGGAGATCTGCTGTAGCTTGGATTTGGGCAAAGCTCTGGGGTTTGATGCATGGGAGCATTATATTTCTTTAGCCTGTGCTTTCCTGGGTTGGATATGACGGTCCCTGGCGGACCTCACATTGACTGAACATGCAAGGCACTGTACAAAGCTGGCCAGACCACTGTACAGGGCTGGTCCCGTCTGGTCCTGCCTCCAAAAAATCCCTCGTTATCCAAGAACGCAAAAGGATGCAATGAAATGCAAAGCAAAAATAAACAACTGTGTAGCTTGGGCTACACGCTGCCGTGGTTCCCTTCTGTGTGGGCCTGGTGTGACCACTCCAAGCACAGTGTCTGGTGCTGCGTGTGAAGCTACCACCAATGTACATGCTTCAGGAAGCAGGAGCACACCTGGGTAGGTGGCTTGGGTAAGGAGGCAGGGTGAAGAATGCCCAGTGAATCCAGTTTTTGCCTCTTACCTCCACTTTGTACGTGGGCTGAGCAGAAAAACTTCCTACATGTGTCAGGAAGGCATTAACACTGAAGCACAAAATAAAATAACCCCTCAGCAAAGCATTTCCACAAAATGTTTGACCAAGGAAAAACGTAGGCTGACCATGGGAGAAATTTCCTGAGGCTATGATGCATTAAACTGTGGGATCACCTCCCGAGAGGAGCGGTGGGAACCATGAAACCGGCCACTTACAGCACCGTAAAATGTCCCGTCGGTGCCAGCCCAATTCCGGTTCAAGGGAGCTGCACTGAATCATCTACCATGCCTTTTCCAACTCTCACTCCTAAAAATCAGACCCAAGAAGTACAAAGAAAGAAGGACAAACAGTGATGTCAATTTGCTGAAGAAATACAACCTTTTTTACATTATTGTATGTCATAAAACCCTTGTGCTCGCACTGTATACTTGATCCTGATATTCCAATGCCATCCACAAAAAAATTCAGGCTTAACCCTCACAGTTTATATTGTCACTATAAATGCTGGTAAAAAAATATTGTACAGTTGGGTGCACTTGGGAAAATATTCTTTATATTTTAATGGCTATAGCAAAACTCCATTGCTAACTAGTAAAAAAAAATTTTTAAAAAATAAAAAGTTAAATGTGTTTTACAGCTATGTCGTCATGGGAAAGCTGTATTTCAAAGTGAGGGCATCAACAGCAGTGAAATGGGACATTTTAAAATATTTTAAACACTTTTAATGGGACATTAAAAAAAACCATTTCACCAAAATCTCTTTGCCAGTATTTTAGCTAATAGGGTTGCAGTGTATAAAGGAAGGGTTCTGACGCCTGCACAGGCCACCCAATACTGAGCCGCTGCTCAAGTGTCTTGAACTCTAAGTGTAAATGGAAAAAACATCTAAAATTAAGCGTTTCTCCTGGAGGAACAAATTGCTGATAAAGCAAATCTTCCCATAGGACAAGCACACCTGCTGGAAGGTAGAGAGACATTTTTATGTGTGGGATTTTTAACTTGAGATAAAATACTTTTCACGGGCAGTCATATGGAAGACAGCTGGCCAAAAATAATAATAAAGGAATTTGTGTCCCTTGGGAAATTCTGAGGTTTCAAAACCTATGATTTTTGACCTAAGCTGGGACAAAAAGTTGAGCTCTCTGATTTTCTTTTCATTTAATGACATACTCCTAAATAAAAATAGTATATTTCTTTTCACTTTACCGCTTCAACGTTTCTTTTGTTTTATTATTACATAATTCTAGAAGTCCAAATCATCCATTACACCACGCTGTTACATTTCCTTATACCGTACATTACATCGGCAGGCATAATCTCCACCCTTTTTAAAGATCCCTATTAAACCAGCTAAGTTTCTTCATGAAACTGAATATCAGGAACAACAAGGATCCCTGCCCCAGGCTGAGGGGATGATTGGTTTTGACAACTATTTTTCAAATGTGCTTTTAGAAGAATGATATAAGAGACTAGACCAGCCGGGAAGAAGAGGAGAGCCCAGCACCATCCAAACAAGCCCAGGGAATGTGACTGTTGAAAAAACCTGAACTGGCTCTCGGGCTGATGGCTGGCAGCAAAGTGGCCTGGCACAAGCCCACGGTCACTGGTGGTTTGATCCTTGCTGTGGGCAGGGAAGCGAAACTTCACAAAGGAAAGATACTGTACCCAGAGAGTGCCTGGCTCCCCCTCAGCTCAGGAGACCTCGTGTTTTTGGCCAAGCACTTGGATCAGAAGGGGTATATGTGTATAACACAGGAGTAAACAATTCTGTCAGAAGAAGATGACAAAAACCCCATACGAACATCCAAGCAAAAGCTTGGATAACATTGATACAGCCTAGGAAATGCTTCCAGTTACTCCCATCAGCATTTTCTGGTAGAAAACTGGTCTGCTGGAAAAAAATTGACCTGCTCTACCATGAAAGCTCTCATGTTCATTATTTATTTGGACACAACTGCGATGCTCAGTGCTATACAAAACTTTCTGGATCCAAAAATCCTCTGAACTGCCCCATAGAAACTAAATAATTACCTGGCTAGCACTAGCTACTGCTACTCCAAGTGTCCAGAGGCCAGGTCTTTAGAGTATTTCCTAAATTTCCGGCCAAAGTGGCTCCTTTCACCAAACGTAAGGTCTCGCCTCTCTCTCCACAAATGTGCATCTCCGAAGAAGAGCTAAATTCACCAGGAGGGATGTGCATAAGGCGTTAGTCCCTGGTGTGAGGGGCTGAGAGTTAGACCCTTGCTCTCACATACCTTCTGTCTACACTGCTTTAATTTCCCTGTCGTCTCCCCTTCTGTTTATTCTATTTTCTGCCTCTTTGTCTTTCCCCTCCAGTGTTCGGGGACCCTCCTTCCTTTTCCATCCTCTCTCTTCCTCCCATCATTTCCCCCTGCTCGCTCCTTCCTTCCTTTCTTTCTTCTTTCCTTCCTTCTCAGCTCTCTCCCTGGAGTTTCTATTCTCTCTTCCCTCCTCCCTCTCTTCCACCAGGACTTCCCTTCTGCCACCGGAGGCACCTAGTCTGCCAGGGGACGGGAGGAGAAGGACATGCCATGTCCAGAGGAGCCTGAGACACAGATATCCCACTTGCCTGGAGACTCATCGTAGCTCCCGCATCTCCTGCTGCTTTCAGTCCACAGGTACCAGCTGCATGCATCGCTGTGTAGGGGTGGGAACACCTAAGGAGTCCTGGGAGACAGTGCAGAGGGATCCAAAGACTGGAGAACTTGGCCTCTGTGCCTGTAGATGTCCTTTGAAACTCAAGAGAAAGAGCCTGTGAGACCGAGCAGTGCATCATCACCCAGACCTCCTCCTTTGTTACAGCCCTGAGGTAGCTGAGCTTTGAAATCTCAAAATTCCTTCTTCCCCCCCAAATATTCTCACTTATGCTGGCTGCCATCAAAAAGCACAGCTGAGACCACCGAAATTCATCACACTTGTCATCCACGCTGGAGGCAGAGACAGCTACTCCAGCTGAAGAGGCCAGCGTAGTAATGTGCTACCTTATCTCTAGTGCCACTGACTTCGGTCTATTTCATTTTCCCTTTGATTTTAATATAGATTTATTGAAAACAACAGTTATCAAAACAAACTGCACTGGCAAATTGGTGTTCGTCTGTAGCTGTACAAGCACCTATAAAGCTGCCAGTGTATGAAATAAATGGTGCTATATGGGAGGTCAGCTATTGCAATAGAAGTTCCCCAAGGATTTGCACTGGGCAGTTTGATATTTTTCTTATTACCCTCTTTTCTTTTTTACTATTTATGCCTCTCTGTTTAAATTTAAAACATACAGTCATCTGCCAAGACAAGACTCTCCGGTAAACCTTTTCATGAGCGGGCTTCCCTCAGAGTACCAGCAAATACTGATGTGTCCCATACAAAAGGCAGGCAAATGGGGACCGGGAGGCCAAGTTTTCTTCCCAAAAGGCTTCATCACCTAGGCCAGCTCTTTTTTTATTCCCTGCTTTTGAAAGGGTTTGTCCTTACCTCATGCTCCTTGAAAAAAATCCCACTGATTAAAACCCTGCTTCTTGTCACATTATTTAACCTCCATTCAAATTCCGTGGCAGTATCCCACCTTACACAAATTGTACCTGGTATCTGTGGGCTCCTCCCTACACACGGTTCTAAAAAAATCAAATCCAATCATAGTCTAAACCCGTTCATCAGAAGAGATAAAAGGGTTTCTGTACTGATCTCCACATCAGGAGAACACAAATCAAATAACATAACTGTCAAATGAGGAGATGGGGTGTTTAAATGCCTATAGAAATAGGAACTCTAATTACGGAAACATCTATAATGTAACTAATATTATTTACATTAGAGCGATGCTAATCCAGACGAGGGTTAATGTCGCTGCTCCTAAAACATTACAGTTTAAATAGACAAGAGACAGTGAGAGGATGGAGGGGAGCATCAGCATGCTCATTCCTGCTGGAAGATGAGGGATGGAGGCAAACTCCTGACAACAGAAGAGGATGAAAGCAAGCCAAAATGTGCAATAATGAAGGTGAGTTTAGATGCAGCCAGATAAAGCAAGCGACTTGCTCAGCCTCACACAAGCTGCCTGGGGTCTATGTGTGTGTGTGTGTGTGATGGGAAATGAATAGAGACTGTGGATGGCTTATACGAGTCTCTTACTCACAAAAATGTTACTCAGCAGTGGGTAGTGCTTGGATCTCACTGTGTTTTGCATGGCGCTCTGCAGACATCCAGTTCACTGGCCATGAGCTCCTACTGCCATTTTTTAAAGCCAGGCTGGCAGGTTTTCAGGCCACGCTGCTCCAGGTGGAGCTTTGCTTCCATGTGAGAGGCACCAGCCATCATTTGGGGGCTTCAGAGATCAAGGCATCTCACTTTGGTTGACAGAGAAAGAGTTGAGCTGATGGAGAGCAAGTAAAGCTCTCCATCCTCTGGACCTCTGGACTGATTCACTGCTCAGCCCATCAACATGCAGACAACCCACCCTATGCTTAGAACTGAACCTTCTGTCCTTAAAGTCTACTCTCTGGAGGACCTCACCCATTTTGTCCTTTATCCACTGTGGTTTTCGGCTCTGGCAGCTGTTTCCTAACTTCAGAGAGTACTGATGAGAGGACGTATTCTCCTTCTTCTCCTTCCTGCCCCTTCCCACTCATTTCTTTGTGCAAAAGCTCAATGCTTGCAACTACCACTCCTTTAGAGACCACCTGAAGTCCTTCCCGTTTGGCCAAGCTACCCCAATACAACCTGAGGCTGAATAAGACCTGTTTAGACCATACTCCATTTGATGTAAATTGCTGAAGTGGAGACAGACAGAGCAAGTATGACCTTCTCTAGATAGAGCTGTTGCAATATCAAATATAGCTCTGATCTCTTCTTAAGGGATCTCAAACATTTCTCATCCCCTTCAGAAACTTGCTGGAAAGAATAGGAGTCCCACAGACCTAAAATGAGACTAAGATCTTCTGCATTTGGCGGGAGAGGATCCATGCAATTTGGCAGTGGACCCAGCAGATTTTCCAAGGCTCTAGTAACAGTTCAGCACAAAGGGGTAAGCCAGCAGACAAGAAGCAGAGCATTAACAAGTCTGAATGACACGTGCAGCCAGATTGCCTGCTTCGCTGACAATTGATGTCATCCCTATTACTGGGAAAATATTGTAAGCATGCTTCCATAGCGCTCTGCAGCTTATTGCTACAGATAGTGAGTGTTTCTTGTCATGGCTTACAGCTTTTGTGAGCTGATGTAAAATGGCTTGCTGTTCCCATGCCGGAGTTTACTGGTGGAGACAGCCGAGGCACAGCCAGAGCGTGCCTCTCCAAGCATCTTGTATGCTTTGGAATTCTGTAAAGTAGCAACTGTATTATAAATACTCCTCTGGTACAGCTTAAGAGACAGCCTTCGGCAGAGAAGCTCACTGTTGAGGATCCAATACAGAACAAGGGAGAGGGACTTCCACAGACAAGATCTTCTGAACTTGTGCAAGGAGGGCACAAGGTTCTCCACAGATGCTCCTCTAAAATAGGACCATTGAGGAGCCCAAGGCTGAGATATTTAAGTTAGACCATTTACTCGCACCATGGCAGCAGTGCTGGAAGAAGAGCAAGTGCGAAGGCCAGGGGGCAGCAGCCCCTGGGCAGTGGGAAGATGCAGGTGAGCACCCCACAGCAGCCCTGGGGCAGGCAGTGGAGGGCTGAAGGAGTGGATCCAGGCAGGCAGGGACCGTGGGCCACTCTCTCAGGTAAGGCTCTGCTACAAAAGTGGTTGAGAAACAGAATCCTAAAGCACACCCCTTGTTTCTGTTAGTATTCCCTCTTCACTCTTGCTCTCCATTTCTTTTTCTTTCACTCCTGAGACATCTCGTAAGGAAAGACAAGCAGCTTGCCTCTTTAGGCAGTGGAGATGTGACACAAGCCTGTGGTTTCCCATCTTCACAACCCTCTTACATCCTCCAGGTACAGTCACAAGTACCCTGTAAGGAAAACAGCTGTGGTGTGTAGGCAGAGCAGGGGACGGAGGGAGAGGAAGGAACAAGAAGAATTGGAGGCTGAGGCAGAGCATCACTGTGATTCATAGCAATTTCCTCTGATCCTGTTTTATCACTGGGGGTGGGAATGTAAAAGATGCAGAACCTGTGTGAACAAGGTCAAATTAAATCACATTTCCAAGCTGGGGAAATTACTTTTGCCTGCAGCAAGAGAGGTGCACAACACGAATGAAGGAGGGGAGGTTCATGCCATCAGGCATGCTGTATCCAGCTAATGCAAGACAGAGGGAATTTATAATTAGCCCACTGAAATATATCCCTGCAGGATTTCAGTGAAGGGGGGGTGTCACACCAATTGAACATGTAAGAGAAAGACCAACTGAGATCTGATTTCAAACCTATTGCTCCTTATGGAAGACAGCTCGTCCTTATCTCAATGGCCATGTGTTTCTGTCTAATGAGATGACATTACTCAACAGGGTCAACTACCCACACACTCTGAAAATGTAAGAGAGAGACCATGAACATCTCCAGGACAATTCAAACCTGACTCAGCTTCAAGAGCATCAATGGGAGAAAGACCCAGACGCTACTGAAGCTCAAAATTTCCTACAAGAGCACACAAATTGTCAGGTCTATTTAACATCTCTTTGTCAAACCCTATGACTGTTTCTCACTGGCACGGCCTTAAGGGAGGGAGAACAATGCTGTGTGTAGATGGCTTGATGGATCGATGGAAGGATGGATGGAAAGGAGTCTCCTGAAAACCAGCCTAAGAACACAGGACTAGAAAAAATGACTTTTCCACATACTTCACATGCAACAGGGAGAAATTAATACCGACTCCCATGCAGCCTAACTAGCTATGCATGATGCGTGGCAGGCACGCGGGAATTGGTGTGTCTGCCTTAGCTAACTCACTGTCTCAGTGCTAACAAAGGGAAGTGGGCAAGATGGCGTGTGCAAGTGATGGCTGTCAGCTCTGAAGTGCCTGATTTGGAGTGTTGTCACTGAATTTTTGAATCCTGAGTATCCCTCATTCCCTTCAATTCTGACTAGAGTCAAATCCACAGAAGTTTGGAGATGGACCAGACCTAGAGGTCACCTAATCCATGTCTTGCCCCTGCTCACAGGGGCAGTGCCAGAAGGCACAACAGGCATTCAGGAAATCTTGCAAGGGGAAACTACACTGGCAGGACAAGCCAGTTTCTCCTTCAAGCTGGCAATGGTCCCACCTGTAGTGTGAGGGTTTATGCCTGTTCTAAGGTTTATTTTTTTATTTATTTGCTGTTAAAATTCTAGCTATTCTTGTTACCGGAATAATTTTGTGAATTCGAGTAAATTCTGACTTATTGATCCATTGAGGGGGTTGGAGTCTGCAGGAAAACTGCAGATGCAATGCAATGTTCCTCCAGCAATCAAGGCAGGCATCTGAACAGTTGTGAGATGTGGGACTGGATGATGGGATATGGGTCATTGGGACTGGATGGCAGAAAAAGCTAGCTAAAGATAAAGCTGGGCCAAGGTAAAGAAATCGTGAGTGTATCAGTTTCTGAAGAAGCTTGTGTCTGACAGAAAGCCAGCTTGTTGCATGTATTTGCCTGCTTTAAATAATTTACTGCTAGAGTAATGTGAGCTGGATTAAAGGACAAGAGAGAGGCAAGGAAAAGGAATGGGAAATGCAGGTGAGAAGTGACTTGTGAAAAAGACCAGTAGAAAGAAGACACGTATATCTTGGAGGAAGATGGGTAATTTCCCAGGAGAGGAATAGTAAGAACGAGGCACAAAGTCCTGGAAATCAGCAGCAGGGGTCCATCTCAGGAAGAAACCAAAAATTTTCCAAAGTTGTTGGAAAAGATTGTGTAAATGGTCTCTGAAGCCAGGCTTGGTGACTGAGCTAAGGAAGAGCTGGAGCTCTGGAGCGCATCACCCTCTCAGAAAGGGCAAGGAAGATCCCAAGGAGGAGCGAGGCTTGATTAGGTCTGTAGCAGCACCCTCACTCCTGCGCGTACCCCGACAGTTCCTCTGACAGGTGTGTCAGAGTGCAAAATCTCCGCCAGGGCCCCAGATCTGCTGGGGCAGAGCAGCAGGCAGGCTGCTGGGTGCTCCTGCACAGTGTGGCAGCAACAAGGACAGGCTTCCCTTGTACCGCTGCTCTGCTGCGGCCACGCTGCTGTGGGACCAGCTATGGGGAATTTAGCGTGGAAGTCCCTGGCCTGACCCAAATCCCTAGGGAGGGACCGATCAGGCAGAATTTCCCGCTCCCCTGCCCAGCCGCAGGAGGGGTTCGCTTCACTGGGGAGGAGATTTTACAGTCTTCTGCAAAGGGCAGAGGGGATGGAAAGGGTGAAAGATGTTTCGCTTTGCTCTCATCTGAACAGAGGCTGGTTTGTTATTTCAGCCTGGATTTTTCCCCCTTCAGATTTAACTTCCAACTCCTATTAAACAGACAGATTAGTCTAAGGAAAGAAAGTATTTATTTATTTAGTTATTATTATTTTTTTCTAGGGAGGAATACCATCTGGTTGGCATGACAACGGTGCTGTGGGCCACCATAAACACTGGATCATTAGCACCAATGCATTGGCTATTATGTAGGCTTGGCCATCAGCGCGGTTAAGGTGTGTGGGTTTATGGTGCAATCCCATTCGTATCATAGCATGGGAATTATCACAGCAGTCACAGTAGTGAGCACTACAGCTGATGCTGAGGTCCAGCCTTATGCAGGACTAGCTGCACTGGCATAAAGCATTTTCCTTTGAAAGAAGGCAGGCACAAAGCATAGGCTTGTCTTAAGTCACCTATGGCATGTGAGATGGCTAATATCTAATGTAGCTCCTGGGCTGGACCACAGACATTGTAATACTCAGCACTTTGAACTCCTAAACAACATCCCTCTGTATTGTGTATTATCAAGAGAAAATGCATGTGCCTATAAGGCACCAGTGTATTTCCTTCTGAGAACAGCCAGTTCCTATTACTACAGATGTGCAGGGTGCTCAGCACGGCTCTGAATTAGATCCGCAACCTGTACGTTCTTGGGAAAGAGCAACTTGTCTTTCTTTTTACTGTAAAGCCCCATTTCAGCTTATATATCTGTAGCAGATATTAATAACAATCATGCTGCACTTGGCTGCTACAAACTCTGACTGATGAGAGCAGCCCTAACTCACACAAGTTTCCAATTGATTTTATCTCATGTTAGGCTCTAACTAATCACACCGGAGAGCTGCCTTAAAAGCTCACTAGATCTGTCCTGCTCAGGTTTGCTTGTCTGGCTAAAAGGGAAGGTGGGGGTTGTTTCCAGTTCCCCATTGAACTGGGGAGCCCCATGTCTCAGGCAGGCATAGCCCTGTGTCCCTCCAGTCTGTGGAGGTGGTGCTGCCCCTGCATGAGGCTGTGCAGCCTGTTTGGGCCCTGGAAGCACACCCAGCATGTTCCCTGAGGTGCACTCACAGCAAACACAAAGAAATAAATACGAGCAGCAGTGTTACTCACCTCATGCACTTTCCATGGGCCAAAGCAGGAGCCACCACTCTGAGCCGCTCTCAGACATGGCTCCAGCTTCCCCTGGCTTCTGAGGCACAGTTCAATAGCTTTGCCTTAGTTTTACTTGATCCCATTAATGATAAAAATGGCAAACACATATGCTTTGCCTTTATAGCTATTTCACGCTTTGACATGATCCCGGGCAAGTTACCTGTGCTGTCAGCGTGATGGATGGTGCACAGAAGCGGGGTTGGACAGGTGTAGCTCTTCTCACAGGGAAGTATTTTTCCACACCATTAGCCTGTGGAACTCCTAGCAACAGGATATTTCTCAGAGAGGGATTTTAAAAAGCCCTGAAAACAGAGTGGCTGCTTGTGCAGAAAACAAGTGTCCAGTGCTCGAACAGTAAAAAGCGAGAAGTAATTGATAGGAAAGGATGTTGCATGCTGCACATGCTTCAATCATACAGCTTTGGTTACCAGAGTTTTGGAGAGAACTTTCCTCAGGAGCAGAGCCCCAGAAGTGCCTCATTTAGGGCTCTGGATATTTATCCTAAGCATCTGGGTCGGCCCTCAGCTTTGGAAATGATAATATGGTTGAAGTTCCCTTGCAAGCAGTGTACCTGAAACGGTTGATATAGTTACTTATCAGGCATCTGCCATCCAGCCTGCAATCTCCTTTTTGGAGAAGGAATTTTTCAAGGGCAAGGTCATGTAGGAAATACTACCGCAGGACAATGGCTTATAAAGAACACCTAGTACTCATTTGCAAGATCCTGGGCATGGTCTCCACTCTGCTGTAGAGATTTGGTGATGAGCAAGACTGCAAAGTACAGTGACATCTTGCACTGATGATAGCTTGTCCTGGGAAGCGGAACCAGGAGGTTCTTGCTCCTCGCTCTCCTGTGTTGCTCAGCTAACTTTGGAAGAGATCTAGGTGATGGTGATGATAATGATAAAAAAAGGGACATGCTTACTTGTCAGCCATATCTAGGCTGAAGAAAATTTTCTCACTACTAGTCCTGTGAGTCAACAAGTCATTTAAAGGACTGTTTTCCAATTCTGGGAAGACTAGTCACTGAGAGTACACCAGCTCTGAATTTCAAACTTCTGGCATGTAGTATGATTTCAGCCCTGCCTCTGCCAAATTCTTCCTCTGCAAGAGAGAGGGGACTGGCAGAGGGCAGTCACAGATGGCTCAGAAGATGAAGAGTTCCTGTATTAGCTCTTTGCAGCAATGGGACAATCCTTACACCGATCATTAGAGTAAAGCTCAGATTGGCCGCTAAGACAAGAATAATGCTCCCAAACGCATAGGTTGATCTTCATCTCAGATATCCTTGCTAACAGTGTCAGAGAGTGAGACACAGCTAACTGCAGAGGCTTCAAGCTCCTGTCCTCCTGCAGCGTAGCCAACAGCTTATTGACGCTTAAACCACAGCCACGGCTCTGATAAAACCAGGGGACAGAAACATTTGGACAGCAGGGACTACCGCTACTGGCAGCACTTCCCAGCATCTTCTCCCAGGAGGGGACGAGTGGTCCTTCTCCCAGCGGTGAGGGCAGGGTGGTGGTGGCACGCTGCTGAGACACGCTGGCTGTAGCCAGCAGAGGGCATGGAGATTACACACGCCAGCCAGCCACCCACACTTCGCTGGGAGCGATAGCTGCGTTGAAGCCTAATTGCGATAAAAAGCTCATTTTTAATTAATTACTTTGCCGTTTTTCGCTCCTCCATCCATACTGAAGATGAAAGGACGGAAGGGATGGCCTGGGTCTAGTGGAGGTGACAGTGCCGGTGACTTCAGGATGTAGTCCCAGACCTGCAGAATTTCAGCACTTTCTCAGGGTGTCACTTTTCTGGGGACCCACAACATCACAACAGGGCATAGCCCCAAAAATGCAAGGCATTGCCAGGGGATCCCCATGTGCTTCCAGTACGCGTGCAGTGTGGTTTTGCCCCATGCTTTCTGTACTCGCTGCTACAATTTGTCATATTTCTCAATCTTAATTTCTGAATTAGCAGCTAGAGGACAGGAAGATGGGTGAAGGGGGCTCTTGTTTTAAGAATTGTGCGTTGGTATTGTAAGATTCCATCGAGTTTCCAGTCGAAGCACTGTTTGTGGTGGAATTTACATGTACACTTGACTTTATGTATTCTTGGTAATCCTATTGAAATCTATGCATAAAGTTAAGTGCATCTAATCAACTCTGTAGGTTCAGGATTGTATATATTAATTTAATTTAGACTTCAGTATTTAGAACAGCACTTGCAATGAGAAGGTACAGCACTCTGATAGCCCATAAAAATCTCAAATCTTGTTTTAATATAAAGGGGGGGGGGGAAGGGGGGGGAAGGAGGGAATGGAGGTGTCCCCTATTACTCTTAGAGATGAGCAATACACACAAAGTCAAATCAGATGTTCAAAGTTATTTTAGGGTCCAAATTATCAGTGTAGAATATATTTCAGTGGAAATTTTTCCTATGGGGCTCTGTGCATATCACAGCTCCATAGTGGTGCAGGAGTCCATGTTTATGGATCCATTTTCAGGATCAAAACCCTCATTAGTAATACAGATTAATGGTAATTACAAATATAAATAACTTGAGTGTATCTTCTCATTTTCCTCTGAAGACATTGCTCACAGAAGCTAGCTAAATGCCAGACTTGTTCCCTGAATCCAAACTGTATTAAGTTCTTGTGTAACAGTGCAGTAACATAAAGTTAAATAAAGCTGCATAATTTTTTTTTATGCCTCAAAACACAGAGCTTGATTCTCAGCTAGCATAAATCAGACACTGGTGCAAGACTCAGATCCCTTTTTCCGTACCAAGGAACTGGACAAGTAAAAAATAAAAAAAAAATTTAAAATTGCTCTTTGGCTAAGAACAAAAGAAAGAATTTTGAATCCAAGGGATCGTTTTTCATGATGTTGTAAGCACCGAAAATACGGCTTTATAACAAGAGCACTTTTTTAACCAGAGTTCTGTAACTGTGACTGTGAAGCTGTAGCACTAGCTGGGCTGTGGCTGAATGTTTTCCTCCAGATCTCTGGGAGATAAGGGTTGGTTTTTCATGTGGCTTCCTGAAGTGTGTCAAAACACTGATGTTACTTAAAATGTGGCTCATCTATATGACCCTATGGAATATTTACTTGGAATATTTACTGAAGTCCTCAATTGGTTGCTCCTTTGGTGTGGAGCATGCTGCAGGATGAGTATCTTGGCAATGCGCGTGGTGCCAATTAATTCAGTGTCCCACACAAACCAGCAGGACTCATGTGTTGGGGCATGGCTGTCCAGGCAGCCTGCAGGGCAGCTGTTTCTGAAGGGATGTTAGAAATGACCAACCCCCCCCCCCCAGAATCATCCCTTTGGTTAATCAAGGGGTAACTGCAGATGTTATTCATGAGCAGAATATATGCACAGTAATGCTTGCTCACAACTGTGAGAGATTTTTACCTGGAATATCTAAATGCCAGTTTTCACACGAAGGGGAAAAGGAGCTCAGGAATCTGAGCCCGTGTTTACCATTGTGCCACTCCCGATCCATGGGTGAAGGCAGCACTTGCTGCCTGCCCTGCCATCCTCCTCACTCCTGCGCACGGTGTGCAGGAAGGCAGCAGTGGAGCAGGTCCCTTGAAGGGGAAGCATGCTTTTTTTGGTGGAGCATCATCAGCCTCTGTATGGCTGAGCTGCAGGTCAGAGCAAGGAACAGAGAGGGAACAGAGCTGCTGATGGTTACCTAAAGAAAGGACATGAAGCTTCTCCACCAAGTGCTTTCCTGAGTTGAGGAGCTTGAAATGTCACATTGTTTTATTTTGAAATTTAAGTGTGAAAATAAGAAAGCCTTTTTTTTTTTTTGCTAGATTTACTACCATTTCCAAAGGTTTTAGCATTCACGAGGCATGCAAGCACAAGTAAGAGCTGTCCCTGATGTGTTGTAGAAAGGGTGGGTGAGCCTCAGCCGCACGGAGAAGCAAACCGCTATGGCCCGCACAAGGCGCCCTGTTAAGGCCTGGGGGATGTTTCTTGCTGTGCCTGTGGACACTTCTGCAGGGGCTGGCGCATGCAGTGATCCCATGCAGTAACGGGCAAAACCAGCCCATATGCTTTGGTGAGGAGTCACTGCTTACACAGAACTTGTTGGATGTCATAAGCACATTATCCCTCTTACTCTCTGTCACACATAGGATATAGCCCAAGTGGTTGATGACGCTGATGGAGAGGACTTCTTTTTTCAGTGTATGTCGTATAGCATGGTCATATTTTGAGAATGCCAGTGCAAAGTTAGGTAAGAGCCAGAAAATGCTGCTCATACTCTGTTTTTAAGAACACCTGAAATTATTCAGCAGTGAAAGAAAACCAAAACAGTTTGCTCTTGGGTAGAATAAATAGGTCTTTTGGATCAATCCCTGGTGTACTTCACAAGAAACAATGAGACAAGTGTTACATCTGAGCCCCCATCTGAAACTGGTTCTTCCATTTGCTACAACCGGCAGTTTTTGCTTGGGACAGTCCTAGGGCTGGCAGGGGAGTTGCTTGGCGGCTGAGGTGGAGCACATGTGTGTGTGGAGCTGCGACGTGCATCCAGGAAACATTAAAACAGCAATGTGCATGCCGTGCGTGTGTGCTGCAGCTGGAGAGGCACTGGGAGTGTGAAGTCCCTAATTTGCTCTCTGGCTTTGCTGCGGCTGTCCAAGGCAAATGTGGGGATGCTGTCAGATCTGCCCATCCCCGGGCACCCCTGAGTGTCAGGAGATGCAGATGGGTGCGTGGGGGAAGGCAGCGCGCCCGTGAGCATCCCAAAGGGTGCCGGCTGCCCCAGGGCTGGAGGGGTCCGAGGCTGCCCGGGGGGGGATGCTGCTGCTGGGGGGCCCCTGCAGCATCCCGCTGCAATTTGGGAGGGAGCTGCACGGTGGAAAATATGACGGGTGCTAGGAAATAACGGCGGGTGAGTGACGCTGGAGCGGAGGGGCTGGGGGAGAAGCGGCGGCCCTGGGAGAGGAGCAGCCCCCCGGCGCCCCACTGGGGCAACTCCAGAGGCTGTGCCTGGCGGCCGGCCGGCGGGTGGGCGCCCGGTGCTGGACTGCATTTCCCATACTGCCCGAGTGCCCTAATGTATGCAGTGCTCAGCCTGGCTCCGCGTGCGAGTGTGTGTGTGTGTGCGCGCGTGTGTGTGTGTGTGCGCGCGTGTGTGCGTGTGTGTGTGCAGCCGGGAGTCCCTCGGAGAGTGGAGGCTCATTCACTGATGAGAGCCGGCACTGAGAGGCAGCACTGCTCCTTCCCTCGCACCCCCGGCGCCTCCCGCTCTGCTACATGCGAGCGGCGGGCGCGCAGCGGGGCCAGCACGCCCGGGACTGCCCTGCTCCCCGCACGCCGCCAGCTCCGCGCAGCGCCCGCCGGCAGCCGCACCGTGAGTACCGGCCACCGGGGCCGCCCGGCCGCACGCAAACTTTGCAGGGCAAGTTTCCCCCCCCGCCCCCCTCCCCGGCTCCCACCTCCACCCCAGTCCCCCGCGCCCTTTCCCCCTTCCCCCTGCTCCCTGCCCAGCCCCGGGGAAGCCGGCCGGCTCGGTGGCGGCGGGGAGCCGGCCGGCCGCGGGGAGGGCCGGGTGGGTGGGGATCGGCATGGTAATGCCGGGGGGAAAGGCAGATAAAAGGGCCCCCCCCGCGCCCTCGGCGAGCCCCGAGCTGCCCGGATCCTCCCCCCCGGTGGCTTTCCGGGGGGACCGGTAGCCAGCAGGGGGATCAGGTGCCGGGGACCGCCGCGGCAGCCCGGCTGGGGACGGCGCGCGCTGGGGGGGACCCGGCCCGACCCGGAGAACGGCACAGCTTCCTCGCTGCGAAATACATACAGGGGGTTGAAGTCTTTTTTTTTTTTTTTTTTTTTTTTTTTTTCCCCCCTCCTTTTTTGTTTCCCCTGGTGGGGCAAGCCGGGGAGTTCTTTCCTCGCTTCCCTCCGCTGCGCCCAGGACCTCGCTCTCTCCACGGTCTCTCTGGGCAGCGACAATTTCATTTCCCAGCGGCTGCAAAACAAAAACTTTTTTCAAAGGAAATAAGCAGATCCACGCACCCACCACCCAGTTTTTTGGGTTTTGTTTTTTGTTTGGGTTTTTTTTTGTTTGGGTTTCCCCCGCCCCCCCCAAATACACAAACTAAGGCTTTTATTTTGCAACAAAAGTATCTGAAAAAAAACCAACAACCCAACAAACAAACGAACCAACCAAAACCCAACCCAAAGCCCGCCAGGGTTTCTGTGCTTTCAAGAAACACTGAACAGCCAGTAATTTTATTTACTCCGAAGCTTTCATTTTTGCAATCGTGCAGTCCCCGTGTGAACTTTAGTTTTCAGCCATACCAAAAATGCGCGATCCCCGCTCGAAGACCAAATTATTTTATTTTTTTTAAAACGCACGCTGTAAAGTCGCCACTTTTAGCTTAATTTTGGACGAGGCTGAAGTTTGGCCAACATCCTCACCCCTCCTCGGGTCCTTCATCCCTAAAAGATTGCCGCCCTTGCCCCCGACTGCTTTCAGGTAGGACCAAACGCCCGGATCTCACATGCGGTGTTGTTCTGGTTTTATTATTGCAGATAAAACAAAGGTAGAGAGGCGGTTTAAATTGTCAGCGTTATTCAACGAATGAGCTAAAATTACTCCACATGTGAATTGCGTAGCTTGGAAAGCCAGAAGAGGTGGAAGGAATTATCCCTGTTTTCGCTTTAGGTCCTTTAGAAAACTTTCTGGATCATCCAGCGATGCGATCGAGAAATCGCAGGATTTGCTTTCTTTTAACCAGCCACCCCAGCTCTAGCCCAGGGAAGTCTGTAAATAGGTTGGAAGCATGGAAAATAATTCTTCACCTTCAGATCTAAATACATAAAAACCATCTGGTTGACCACAATGAAATCATTAGGAACTGTCTACTTAAAGAGTTGTATTGAATGCTTGTCCTTCCACACAGGAAATGTGTATGGTAAGTGATTGTTGCAATAAATCCAAACAACTCTGGGCATCTCCGCGTTTGAGGATCTTTGTGACTCGGGGTTTAAGGAGGAGGAAAAAGCGCGGGGGGGTGGGTGGGGGGGGAAGGCGACTTCGCGGACCGGACTGGCGGAGCCCCCTCCCGCCGCCCTCCCCGGGAGGGAATAATTCCCGCAGAGGCAGGAGCGGAGCAGCCCCGGCTGCGCCCCGCTGGCCGCTTCCCGGCGGGGCGTGCGGGGCCGTGCGGGAGCGCGGGGCCGTGCCGAGCCGTGTCCGCAGCCCCGGCCCCGCCGGGCCGCCAAACACCTGTTTAATTTGCCGGCGGGGGAGCGGAGCGGCGGGGCTTGGCGGCGTCGGTAGGCTCCAGCCCGGGGCTCGCCCCCTTCTTATTTTATTTTATTTGGATTTATTTAACACACACACACGGGCGGGGGAGAAAAATGGGGAGCGGGGGGTTAGAGGGGGCGGCCGGGGGGTGCCAGCCCGGCTGGCTTCCCGCGGCGGGGCGAGCGCTGCCGGAGGGGCCGGTGCCCGGTGCCCGCCGCCCGGTGCCCGCCGCCCGCGCTGCCCGTCGGAGCGGGGCTTCCCCCGGGGCGACGCCGCCCGCGATTTTCGTTTGGATTTCGCCAAGCTGGGAGCGGGCCGGGGGCGGCGGGCCGGGGGCGAGGCGGCCGGCAGTCCCTGGCTGGGCTGCGGGCTTTTTTTCTTCTTTCCCTCTTTTTTCCTCTTGCCAAACCCCGGGCGCTTCCTCCCTCCTGCAGCCCGCCGCCGCGGGGAGCACCCTCTCCGCCCGGGGGCTTCTTTCCCTCCTTTTATTTTCTTTAAAAAAAAAAAAATTTTTTTTTTTTTTGGAAGAAGTTTGCAGCAAACCCGAAGCGGGGGCAGAGGCCGGACTGCCCTGCCCGCGGGAGCCGCCCGGGGCCGGGGTTGGGGCTGCCCGCTCCGTCCCCGCCGCCGGCTCCTTCGCTCCCCGCTCTCCCTATTATTAATATTATTATTTTTTTTTCTTTTTTTCTTTTCTCCTTAAACCGATTTTCGCAGCAGCTGCCCGGGTGTGCGGCTGCAGTTGGCATATTTCACGCGTTGGAAAAAAATTAACTGTTTTTCCTTTGTATCTTAATCCAGTGATGAGAGCTCTCCTTTGTTGGCTTTCGAGCTTGCATTTGTTTTATTTATTATAAGGAAATCCAGTTTGGTTCAAATATATAATCCATTTGAGCACTTAAATCCCCAAACAGCTGGCATTATTTTGTTTTATAATCTTTGGCTTTTCTGCGCAGAGCATATTTCTAAATTCCTACTTGACATTTATGGGGAAAAAACTTTTTAATGTAAATGGATATTGCGATTTTTTCCTGGGTCTTTCCTAATTTACATTCATCATCAATTTTTCTGGATTTCCTATTGTTTTAATCTTTTTTTTCCCCTATAGCTTGTTAATTAATTTTTTTTCCCCAAGAAAACTTTGTTTCTGGAGGGAGAAAAATGTTAATTTGCCCCATTATTTTAATCTCTAGCATTTGGAAATGGTTGAGAGACCACAAAAATGCAACCTGTTGTAGAAACCAGAGTGGTGTGTTTTACTTATTTTAATCGATAGCAGAGAGGTGATTTAGTAATAGGAACTCTGAGTAACATTTTAGTAAAAGATTTGCAGATCTGGTGGCTGCGTATGGGGTGTGCATGTGCTCGCATATGTGCGTGTTTCTTTGCAGGCTGATTAGCAAGTGGGTTTTACGCTCAGAACCAGTGGTCACTGCTGTTTTCTGCACTTGCTGGGTGTTTGTGATGCCTGCTAAATCCAGCTCTGTCATGGCTTCTCCTACTTTTATCAGACTTTCCTCTTAACTAATTCAGCACAGTGCTACAACCGTCGTAAGCAGAGGAACCAAAACTGAGCCAGAGATAACCGATTACAACTTGTTCCTCGGTGAGACATTTTTTTTTTTTATGGTTCAGAGCGAAAGGCTGTTGATTCAATTTGTCTTGGTTGTGGCATGTTTAGCCTTGTTATTATGAACATACACGATTACACAGGTAATTTGTGTGCACCTTAAACAGGGTGGCTCTAAAAACCAGTAACTATGCACATAGGTAGTCATGAAAAAAATATTAATAAAAAAATCAGAGTTTGTTTTCAGTCTGTCCATCTAACCTTCATCTTTGGTAGACAGTTTATGTAGCTTCCTAGATTGATCTCCACCCCCCCTCCCTCTATGCCTTGTTTAGTTAATTCAACAAAGACTTTTTGCAATCTGTTTGGAGTTTGTCTGATGCCGTGGAAAAGTAGCTGCTGATTTATTTGGTTGCTTTTCGATTTCTGTCTCTAGCCCGTCTTTTCTCCTCCTTTCAGCGGGGATGTCAGCTGTTATTACTTCCTATTGATCCCTTTGCAAAGTGAGAAGTGAACTAAAATTAATGTCAATTCCACTGCTCAGATCAATAGCCGGAGTTATTTTAATCTGGATTTGCGTGAGGTGCTAAATTAAAAAAAATCAGCATAGAGGCAGAAAAGTAGCAGTTCCTCAGTCCACCTGTGCCCACTGCCTTCCCGGTACCCCAATGTTCCCTCCAGCTGATGACCCTGCAATCCATATTTTTTTAATTAAGAAGGCCAGTTAGTTTTCTTATTTTTGGGTTCTGTATTTAAACCTATGACATTTTGACATTGGGAGTGTATTAACGATAGATTTTCATAATGACTGGTCTGCCGCGGTCTAATCTGTCCATGTTGCTGGGGGTGGGGAGGTGCTGGGTGAGAAAGGAGCAAGAGAGAACGAAAAAGGAAGTGGGAGCTGAAAAAAAATTAAATTCGGCTGGCTGAAATATTGTAATGTGTTGATTTATTCCCAGTGTAATGAAGTTTGCAAACGAATAAACGGCCATAGTGATTCACAGTATCCTACAGGAGTGTCAAGTGTTGCGGCCAGATTACTAATTTATGAAATACATTTAACGTAATGGGCTGATAGCACAAGTAAAAATAGAAAAGGAGGCAGAGGTGGTTGCTTTTTTTTCCCCCTGGAAATCCATGTTTTCCCGTGATTGCTCAGTTTCACTTCCATGTTAATGATTGTCTATTTCTGAGAACGGCGGCTTATTTGCATGCATCTCTTTAGATATATAATCATGTGTGTGTACATGGATATTTGCGCAGTTGCGTAAGCCCCCAGCAACTCTGAATCTGCCAGTGGCTGCAGTTTCCTGACCTCCAGTTTTTGATCAGCCTCGCATGAAGAAGCGGAGCAAGCATACCCAGGACTGCAGCACTGACCAGGGTGCCCTTGGCATCCCCTCGCTCTCCCTCTCCCCCTTGCCCTCCATGGCAAAAACTCGACGCAAAAGTTATTTAAAATTTGGAAGAGAGCAAATCCGTTAATGTGAGATACATAATCTGGTAATTTAGCAATGATGTCTGTTAAGGATGGCTGCCAAATGAGGAAGCAGAGAGATGATGTCCACTCATCTTCACAATTAATAACAGTCAGCGGAGCGTCTGGGTACAGGATGGGAGAGAGGAAATGTTATCACTGAACTGCATTAAAGCCACAGACTGGATTTCATACACTTTGTTAACCTAGGCTCCCTCATTCATGGAGTACAAAAGGCACTCCATTAGGGAAGACACTCTTTCACTAAGTTTTATTTGAGATGTTTGACCCTCTGGATTTAAGAGGCACAATTTGTAACAGCTTTTTATTATTATATGATTTTTCTGGCCCTTTGAGCTCCAGCAGCTAGTATATTGTTTCAAAGTTATAGTCCTTGTATTTTAAGCTGGGTTGTGGGGCCTGAATGGCAGGCAGCGGAAGCTTGAAAGAAAAGACACGAGATTGATTGGGGAAGAAAATAACAACACAAAAAGCCGGAGCGAAACGGGGGAGATACAGAAAGGAGCATTTTCCCTTCTGTCACCCTGGGAGGGGGTTGTGGCCGGCTGGGTGGCTGCAGCCAACCTAGGAGGCTCAGCAAGATATGAGGCAGAAATTTTGTTAACATTTTCCTCTAAATGTTAATGGCACATCCAGGGCAGTTTACAAATCTACTTAAGAGTGAGTGCATTAGGAACTAAAATTACTGATCCATTCTCTCTTGTCCCCAACCCGAAAGGCAGACGCTTGCAGAGATCAGATGGCAGAAGCACCCATTATGATTTTAAGCATTGCCAGAGACGCCAGGCATTTTACTAGGGAAGTCTCTTCTTTGGCTAACAGGGACTGTGTGTGTTTGTGTATTGCATACACGCACCCATGCACGGCCACATTCCTACATTCCAACAGTGTGTGCATATATATATATATGTATGTATGTGATGGTATCAAGTACTGTATGTGCAAGTACTTACCTACCCATATAAACTGTGAGAGTGAGAGAAAATACGTCTCTGTTATGTATGTCCTGGGCAGCGTGTACAGTATAACCATGTGCGCCGGCTGATTTGGGTAGCTACGTACAATGGATATTTTTATGTTGGTTCCACGGGCACCCCCCCACAAGCAAATAGTGGTGTGTGTGTGTGTGTTTGGGGGGGGGCTTTCTTAAGTTTATTGCAATTATATGTATGTGCCTCTTTTGCCATATAAAATTCCAATTATAATTTGGAGTTACTATCTTAATTTTAGACTGAACCTTGTTTATTAGTGGGTTATTAGATCTGCATGTTATTATGTTTGGTTTGCCTTTCATTCATCTACAGTGGATGATACCCTTTAACCTGGAGGGCCAGAGCTGATTCCACTAGTGTGTGAAGTTGTCTATTGATTTTCTTGAATGGGAACAGTGGTGCATCTCCGGCCGGTGGGTTGTAACACATGTGGCCACCCTGCTGCCAGAGTGTCCCAGAGAGATGAGTGCAGAAACCTAACCAGTCGTGTTTTCTTTTCTTTTTTGTTTCTTTGCAGTGTTTGGAGGGTGATGATGCTCCAGTAATTTTCCCCACTCCGTTCCCAGGCATCGCCTTGCTTTCCTTCCAGGGAAGATCGTTCTGCTTGTGATCCTGCTGAGGAAAGAGACTCCGATGGACTTACACCGGGCAGCGTTCAAGATGGAGAACTCACCCTATCTCCCCAACCCGCTGGCCTCCCCGGCACTGATGGTTCTCGCCTCCACCGCCGAAGCCAGCCGTGATGCTTCCATTCCCTGCCAGCAGCCGAGGCCTTTTGGGGTCCCCGTGTCAGCAGATAAGGACGTGCATATTCCCTTTACCAATGGCTCGTATACTTTTGCCTCCATGTATCACCGGCAAGGCGGGGTGCCGGGAGCGTTTGCAAACCGTGACTTTCCTCCGTCCCTTCTTCACCTCCACCCCCAGTTTGCACCCCCCAACCTGGACTGCACCCCAATTAGTATGTTGAACCACAGCGGCGTTGGGGCTTTCCGCCCCTTTGCATCTACTGAAGACCGGGAGAGCTACCAGTCAGCCTTTACACCGGCCAAGCGCCTGAAAAACTGCCATGACACTGACTCACCCCATCTGCGCTTCTCGGACACTGATGGGAAGGAGTACGAATTTGGCACGCAGCTCCCCTCCAGCTCCCCCGGTTCCCTCAAAGTTGATGATACGGGGAAGAAGATCTTTGCCGTTTCTGGCCTCATTTCTGACCGGGAGACATCATCCAGTCCCGAAGACCGAAGTGACAGATGTAAGTACCTCCGTTGACTTGTTGGTTCTTCTTTAGTTGCGCCTCATTGAGATGCTCCACAGGTGTTTGTCCCGCAGTGCTGTGGTTCTTGCTGAAGGCAGAGGGAAACCAGCCTTTCCTGCTTGCCAGGCCCAGCCACGCAGCATTGCCTTGTCTCTTCTAAATGGACTTTGGCAGATGTTTAAGGTGAGGTGCTCTTGAAGGAAACTCCTCCTCCAGCATACAGCTGGAGAGACGGTGTTGACCATGCAGCAAGCTGTCTGTGCCCCAGCGCAAGGCTATAGATGCTGGTACACTTATGTGTGTAATGAGGGATGCAGCTGGAGTGTGTAGCCAGAAACTTTCCCAGAGCTTGAGGCAAACGTGTCCCCCCTGCTTCTTTCAGGTGTTTCTGACCTTTTCTTCATGCACACCATTCTTGCAGTAAATGCATCACCTTCGGGATTAGTGCCTCAGGTTAGGACAAAAGTACCTTTTCCTCTGGTTAACTTAAGAATAGTTCTGGCCACTGAGCTCCCTCTTCGAGAGACAAGCCCGAGTCTTACAATTCAGTAAGCTGCTGCACCATGTGCTTTCTCTGTTTCCTCCCTTTGGTGCCTGTCGAAAGGTGATGTGCCCCTTTACAGCTGGGTGGTTGGACTGAAGGAAACCAGTTCACATGCTCATGACTGTACCTCCCTGTTCCCCCATCACCTCGTCCCTTGTGGTGTTGCCTGCACAGAGCTGTCCTTCGGGAAGGGCAGGCCTTCCAGGTTGGTTGAGCTGGGAGGTGACCCGCAATGGGGAGGGGTCTGGGGCCAGCAGCAGAAGAGCACTAACTTATGATTAGAGTTTTCCTGTAAACCCAGACATGTAGACCAAGGAGCAAATTATTTGCTTTTCACACGGGCTCCTTTGTTCTGTTGAATTTTCTTCCTAGAAAACAATTTTATTATTGTTGTTATTATTATTACTTTTTTTTCCCCAACAAAAACCTGCTGCACTGTGCCTTCCTCTCCCTTTCAGACGTGATTTTTCTTCTCCCCTTTATGATGCCGAGGAGAGTAATAGAGACATTGTGGCTCTCTCTCTCCTGTCGGCGCTGCTTCCTCAGGCTGTCTCCTTGAATTAGGCACTGTGCTAACTTACCGGCGCTAAAAGGCATCTGCCTAAACCCAGCGTACCTTTTCAATAAAAGTCATCATAAAATCAACCTGCCTTGTAAATCCATCGCTCTTTGGTTTTGAAATATGCTGCAAGTGTGTCTTTTATGTCGGCGTTTGCGAGGGTAGGATGATTCCCACTGAAGGCAGAAGCCATGTATTCCTTGCACTAAGAATGGGATCTCTTATTTCTCTCCCCTCCCTCCTTCTGATCCACCCCTGACCATGCTACTTTCTGTGCTGTAAGCTCCTTTCATTGTTCAGCATCCCCTCTCCCTCCTTTTGGGTCCGGAGGGGAAGCGGCTATAGGTGGGAGCATGTATGGCTGTGTATGTGTGCGAGCTGGTAATATAATTACCCACGGGGGGAGGCAGGTGAGATGGCAAGGCTTAGAGACATCTTTGTCGATGCTCTTTCCCTTATCAATATAACCTGGCTGTGGAAATGAAGCTTGCTCAAAAGAGTACTCCGGGACATAGCAGCGGATGAGCGGGTCCGCTAGCTAAATTAATTTAGAGTGCATCAGCTGCTATGGATCTTGCTAGCAAAATCCTGTCAGATAGCCCATTTAAAGAAGTAAATCTGTTAAATGAATTAGACCACATGGAGCGCAGCTGCGGACAGACAGACGCATCCACATCCACCGCCGTGCCTCGCTTTTGCCAACAGCGTGTGCCGGACGTGGGTCCTCTCCCTCCTGGGAGCAGCCGGGGTTTTGCACGGGCGCGTGCGAGAGGCAGGCACAGTGACACCAGCTCCCTGCATCGCTGCCAGCGCTGTGGCAGGGGACTTGCAGGGAAAGGAAGCAGAATAAAAACTTTCCAGCCAGCTTGGAAAACTTGGGCAGAAGTGGAAGGCGTTTTGTTTTGTTGTTTTTCTTACCCTTATTGTTAAATTTCTTTAAGATGCTTTGCTGCATGGTAGAGCCAAGCAAATGCAACATCCCTGATATTTCATCGATATTAAAATTCTTCTGTTACTAGCAGGATAGTGTACGCTAAATAGTCTGTTGGCTCTGTATCATATTCCCATCACATATAGATACTGCACCATGGAAACTTCGCTCCATTAACACGGCGAGTTTATTTGGTTGTGCATATGCGGGCATGGGTGTGTTTGCTGGAGGCCGAGAGAGCGAGCAGCAGAGCCTTTTAGAGGATCCTAATGATCTTTGATGTTGACCACCAGAAAAGAAAAACTTCTGCAATGAGGAATTCGAGAGATCACAGTCAACAGATATAACTGTGATCCTGTTTTGCATTGACATTTGCATACAGATTTTTGGAGTTTCTATAGAAATGCATACGTGGGAGGGGGGCTTGTTGTCTGTGAGAAGTTTTGTGGATTCCTTGTGTAATTGTTGTATATAACTCTTGGTAAAAAACTGTGTACTTATGCTCGTGACAGAGAATCTTTTGCAGGTAGGTGGCTGTAGCTTCCAGGCAAAAATGTAATAAGGCTTCTTTATAACCGCGAGCAAAAATTGTAAAAATTTCTTAGATCAGCAACACCTTTACATGTCTAATGGGTGCTTTTCAGATTTGCAGAGCTTGACTGTTTAGCTGTGTTTTTCAGATTCCTGAAAGGGTTTGTGTTACATGAACTACTATGATTGCTCTGCATATTCTTCTGTACCACTTCGCAAGAACCTTTTTTGAATAGCTCATTTAAATATTTGTTTTGCCCCGTAGCTTAAACGGTGATTTTCTAAGAAACTTGCTTTTCTTTTCTTTTTTTTTCTTTTTTTTTTTTTCCTTTTTTCTAAAAATGGGATTCAATGCACTGGGTTTTAATTTTCCTGAAAAATAGGTTTACGCTTGAGATACTTTGCAGCGAAACAAGGATCCAAAGTCAGGCATTTTCATCTCAAGGAGTGTTTGGAAGGTGCTCTATTTAGTCATCTGCATCATGGGAGCAAAGTCTCAGTCTGTTTTCACCAGTGGAGGAAATTTGCAGAATTCAGTAAAATTATTTGGGAAATGTGCTGGTGTAACCAAGATTAGCACCTGTGAGATGTGTGTTTGTGCTGCAGAGATTGCTTAGTCCTTTGGGTGAACCTTTCCTGACTTCTAAAGCGGGGTGTTGCTTGCCAGCGGTACCCATACCCATGCATCCCATGACAGGAGAGCATCTCCTCTGGGGTGCATCTGGGTGGGATTGTGCTTCTTGTTACTCAGCAAATTGGGCTGAGATGTCTGCATTTGGGCAAGTTGTCTCTTGCTGTGAAACGCAGGTACTCAGGACATCCAGAGCGATGGAGTGTACAGGGAGCACATAGGAAAGTGGAGCCTTTCCAGGGAGAAGCAGATGCACCGTGTACTGGATGGGCCCATTCCCTTAGGTGCTCACTGAGAAAAAAATAATGCCATTTGTTAGAGTTTAGAGGCTTCTTGTAAAGCATGTGTTAAAGACACCGGGAGACATATTTTATGGGTTTCCTTTAATAAGCACACAATAGTTGAGATTCCTAGAAGGAGTGGAAATAAATGGCATGTTCCTTTCTGCAAAAGAGATCTATACCCCTGTTTTAAAATCAGAAAAAAAAATTAAGATCCCTGCTTTTATTCTTTGCTTCTAATAAAATCTGTCCCAGTGGCCTTCTGTACCCAGTCACTATGGCCTTGCTTTTGCACAAGGTGACAGGCAGAGGTCCATGCTGAAGCTGGGATCTCTTGGCAAAGAGCTGGACCTTGGCAGAGCGGACACCTCTGCCATCCCTGCGAGGCTGCCCACCCCCCCAGCTTCCCAGGGACCGCAGGAGATGGTTTCCCATGGCTGTCTGCTGCTTAGTCTTCATCTTGTGCTGTCTGTGACTTCTTGTGGAGCACAGCCTGATGTGTGAAGGTGACCCCCTGCATCCTGGCCACTGATTCAGTCTCATCTGGCCAGAGCCTGGCTCTCCTGGCCTCAGTTTCCCTGCTACTGCTGATGGCTCTCACCCAGCCTCTGGTGTGCCCTGGGGATGAGTGATTGAATTGGTGAGCAGGTTGGGATCCTTGCTCATCCCTTGGGACCACTGGGTACAGCGAGAGTGGTTCTATTGACATTATTTTGATTATTATTTTTTATAATCATATTTAACCTTGGTTATCTGGACAGTCAGTTTGTGCTGCAACTGGTTTCTCCTCTGCAGAAGTTGTGCACCATATTGGTGACCTCTTTGTTCCACTTTAGGGTTTTAAAGAACATCTGCAGCATGGAGTTAGTTTTCCTTTTGAAACAGCTGGTTCATTATTGATCAAATTCAAATTGTTCCTCAGGTGATAAACATCAGGGTTATGATGACCACAGCTTGAATTCCTGAATAACGTTGTGCTTTGGAAATCACACTGAGGACTGTCTGTCCAGCCACCCACCCCTTCAGACATGTGTGTGTTAGGCTTTGTGTTTATGGGCTGGGACCTATGTAGAGAGCTGTGTATGTACGTATGTATGTGTGTAGGGTTGTAGGAGAAGGTTTTCTTTCATATATTTTGTGGTAGAACAATGGGCTGGAGGGGGAATGCACACGTGCACACATCCGTTGCTCATGCTCATGACTCTTCCTGCTGGGGTGCACAACTTCCAAGACCAGTAAAATTTGGGGTCTAACGTGAAGTGATGCTTTGTTGCTTATAATAATCAGCCGCAACCATGGGAAATTGCAAGCTTGACAGTGCTTACGAAATAATGAAATAAATCAAGTGGAATGTTTGCTTTCCGTCGTGCAGTGCCCTGCGTGATGTAGGAGGAGTGAAGGAGCAACAGTGGATTTTCTGAAGGGGTGGGCAGGCAGATAGACAGGAACAGAGATGAGAGCCACTCATCCGTCCCTGTCGCACCACCAGTACGTACCGTCCTCGTGGAGCTAGGTGCACTGCGTGGAGGGAGGTCTATGGAGGATGCAGCAATCGCCTCCTTTTTCTGCTTTTCTGGCAACAACCTTCCCACTCCCTCTGCAAACTGTTGCCGAGACTCCTTCCCATGCTGTTCGGCTTAATTGTCTTGTCGGGATAAAGAAATGTTTGAACAGTTAAAGTGGGGAAGGGCTGGATGGGAGCAGGCCCGGCCGGCTGCGGGGCCATCTGGCCTGCCTTGGATCTGCTGGTCTCCGGTTTATATTTCTCTTTCTGTTATTTGGGGCTATCTGGCGCACTCGGAATACCTAATCACCATGGTGAGAGGAGGGACGGGGCTGCCTCCCCCGCCGCCCCCTCGGCCTCCCCTTCCCATCAATTGTCATGCAGAGCCCGGCCGGGCGGCTGTTCTGCTCGCAGCCCTCATTTGCTGTCCTCGCTGGGCTCTCGGCAGAAGGATGGCTTTTAATTGATCGTTTGAGGGGGAGGGTTGGGGCTGTTTTCTCCTCCAAAATGTTTCCCCGCACAGCCGCTGCCATCCGGCCAGCTTTCACGGCGCCTCAGCCATGCCAGCGATGCCTCGTGCCCTTTCCCTTCCCTTTTGGACTGCCCGGGAGTTGGTGTCAGGCCTTCTAACCGCTGTCCTCAGAGTGCTGGGCGACACCTAAATGTCATATTTATCTGTCTCCTGCTGGAGGGACGGGCACGGAGGCAGTAAATATTTATTGCTTCCCTTTTGCCCCGTGTGCCTGAGTGCTGGCATAAGGGTATTTATTGTACAACTGCAGGGCAAGCTCCTCATCTTGCTTGGTACTTCCCATCAAAACCATGGCCTCCAAACCACGGACCAAACCTTGCTTTTCGAGAAGGAATTAATCACATTAAATCTTCAGCCCCATCGATCAGACTCAACTGCTGTCACAGAACTGTGGCAGGAGAAGGGAAGGCAGACTTGGTGGCTGCCGTGCTGGCCTGGGGACTGGGAATCCTGACCTTGGGCACGGCTCGGAGTCATGGTTTCCCAATGCCTAACGGGAGAATAGTGATACCTCCCTCATGGCGGCGTGTGCCGCTTTGATATCTTCTGACAGAAGACACCAGGCAAGGGCAAAGTATTAGTATTATTAATATAGTACAGTTAGTAGAATATTATGAACTATTATAAATCATTACCACTAAACTACAGTTATTAAAGGAAATGACCAAAGTGCACTTTGCAAGCCAGGATCTCTGACAGTTAAAACATTGTTTTATTATTTTACTTGCTAACTTGCAAAATTCAAGAGTTAGCAACAGTTTCCTGGTTGATCGGTGGCGATTGTGTAAGGAGTTGGGAGAAGCAGTGGAGGGGCAGGCATACATTTCAGGGGGGAGAAAAATAAGCATTACTGCCTCGGTGATTTTTTTTTCTTTTTCTTTGATAATTTGACGGTCTCGAAGGAAAGAGATGTACTCAGGCATGGGCCTAATCCTGCTCTGTAGGAACGAAAGCGTTCAAGGCAACGATGTCTTAGAGTTTCTGGAATTCCCCCATGGAAAAAATAAAAGTGAAGGTGTTGGTGAATTGTTGCTGGTTGTTATTTGTTTGATATCATTTAGACAAGTCCCATTAAATGCTAGCAGCAGATTCATTTTTCCCTCTTTGTTTGCCTTCCAAGGAGCAGAAAACAGACATAATTATATTTTACGTGAGACTGTAAGATTTCCTCTCATCTCTTTTTTCTAGCTAATATCTGCAGCTATGAAATAAATTCCATTTGTGCATACATGGTGTTAGACTGAGGTAAATAACTGTCATCTAAAATCTGTCTAACCTTAATCTGCATCAGGAGCACTATAGAGATCTGTACCCATTTGTATAATACTAAGCTTTATTTTTATTATGGATTTCTAATGCAAATTCATAGTGGGGGCAAAGTTGTTTTCTTTTAATACCATATTCCAAGAAAAGCAGCCATTGAAAGCAAATTGTGATGATTTTTATCCTGTGGTTCATGTCACTGGTGGTCTTCGATCACGTCAGTTTGCCTGATAGCCTATGAATTTTTTACCTCTGTTCTTCAGGATGGAATAGCAGATTTGGAGACTTCTAAGGACATTTTTCAGCTATGCAAAGCGGTTTCAATTCTTCAGGAATAATGGATTTCTATTTGGGAAATTTAATGTGGGAACGGATTCCTATACAGCGTCCTCTGAAAAAGGACATGTGCATTTTTTTGTAGATGTACATGTCATCTGGGTATGTGCCTTTCTCCCCCCATCTCCCCAAACCTGGCTGTTTGCCTGCTTGGCTCTGCTGGTCTGAGCGATCCCTGTGTATACAAACACGCAGGTTACAGACTTCTGGGGCAAGTTCATCACCCTGAATTCAGTTTTCTTTACATCATAGTGCTGAAGTATCTTCCTGTTGCTGCTAAGGTATTGGGTATTTGTTGGGCAGATTGGAAGACCTTCTCTGGCACCTAGCCCTCTTGTCAGTGAAAGCTCTGGCTGAATAAGCACTGCGGGATTTGGTACTATCTGTGCCTGTCCCCTTCTTCTTTGTCTTGTTTTACAACGTGGATGGTGGTTGTGATAAGCAGGGCGTTCTTCTTTAGCCATCACTTTCTTCTCTCCTTCGATCATTTGCTGGCATCTTGAATTGCAGCAGTGCCCTGAGCAACAGAAGAGGGAGAAGAGCAATGTTGGGAAGGAGCGAGGCAAAGAGAGATTTATTGTCTTAAATGCAGATAACATGGGGAGGGGGTCCTGGTGACAGTGAAACTGCTTGGTGAGTTCAGGTGTGGGACACTTCCATCGTATTTTTCCTCACTTGGGACATTGTTTCTAATCAGTATTGTTTTAAAACCTTCCTTTTTTGGTAACTTGAGGCTGAGATCTGCTTTCTCACTGAATTGCAGAGCAAGAATGTGTTTTGTACTTTTTCTTGTGAATACTGGGCTGTTCTGCAGTGGGAAAAGGAAGGCACTGAGTGTCTCTAGACACCCCTAAAAGGAAGAGCTGGAAACTGCGTCCTTGCTTTCCCCTAGCAGCACCGATTTTTAGTAACTGGCTCGCACCAGAGTAACAACGTCAAGTTTTTAATTTGGAAAGACCCAGGAGCTTTCACACGTGAGCTTTCTGCTGGTGCATCCTTGCTTGTGCTTGGCAAATGCGCAATGCTGCAGCCCCAAGCAGGGTGCGGGTGGCAGAATGTGTCCAGCTGCAGACGCTGGGCTCGCTGGTGCGGCTGGTTTCCTGACACGGGCTCATTCCTTGGAAGGAAGGTGGAGTGCTTTGCAGCTCTTGTATGAAAACTAAAACAGAAAGCGCTGGGGCGGCAGTCAGCAGGTGAGCAGCATGCCGCCGGGTAAAGGTTCCCCATGACCACCTCACCAGACACAATAGGTTTTGTAAACAGAGCAAAAAGTAAAACTCAGGGGATGCATTTCTTTCCATTGGGATTTGCGATACTTTGATTCAAATTAAGATCTTTTTAATTAAAAAGGACTCAGCCTTTTCACGAGATTTTGATATTGTTTTCCTGCACTTCAGGAAACAACTTGCAAAGCCATTTAGTATGTGAAATTTTCTGTCCTGTAACATCCTTTTCTATAAGGAGACATAGGATAACAATCCCTCATCGCAGAGAGCCTGCTTCGGCAGTTGTGCTGGGATGCAAAAAGACCTGGTACCAGGTTACAGCAATTCCTTCTCCTTCACCCTCTGACATTGAAGATTTCATTTGGCATTTTCCGTCCCAGTCCTGTTTGGGGGGACACTCCACAAAATCCCCCTCCAGGGGTCCCCAGCCCCCGCACTGTGCAGGAGGCAATGTGAAGGTGTGTGTGAACAAGGGAGGCAGAGGGCTCCTGGGGAAAACAGCATGCCGGGTGAGGGAAAGCCTTACCGGGGTGGCCCGGCCGTGCCGCTCCGCACCCAGGCCAACCTTTGGCCCACGCAGGCCAGAGAGACCTGTGCCTCCTTGTCGCTGTTTGCAGCTTAGAGGGTCCTGTGAGGTCCTGATGGATGTGGATGGATGGAAAGTGGCATCTTGGGTGCTGGGCATCAGCGCAGGGACCCGGGCTGAATGCTGCAGCACCACTGAGGGGGCTGCAGAAGCTTGCTTCCTTCTCTTGTTTATTCTCCTTCTTCCAAGCCAGTCTCACTTTCCAACACCCGTGCTATGGGTTGGAGGTAAGCCTCCAGCAAAGTCCTTAGCCAGGGTGACAGCTTTTCCCTCCTGAGCACTTGCCTTCAGCCTCCCTGAGGAGGCAGCTTGACCACTGGCCTTTTTTTTTTTTGTTTTTTTTTTTTTACTGGGGAGATGGAGGAGCAATCAGTGACCTGGGTAACCCTGTGCAGAGCACAAGCAGAGGAACTTGACGGTCACAATGAAAAAGTTGCCAGCCTGAGTGGATTCATACCTCAGGAGGTGCCCCCTAGACAGGCAGAGGGGAGAAAGTGCAGCTATACTCTTACAGTCCTGCTCCTTCGCCCTTGGATTTGCGCTCTGCTCGGTGCACAGCCCTGTACGGGATTGCTGGCACTGCTCCTGCCCTCTCTGCTCCTGGGGGCTGGTTGCCACCGTCTGTGCTGCTCCTTCCTTTCTGCATATTGGGGTTCATGCACCAAAGCAGAACTCTCAAAGATCTGCCCTGGTTACAGAAGAGGCGCGGTGACCGGCAGCCTGCCTTTGCTCGCCGTTTGGGGCCAACGTGTTCGGGGAAGCTGTGCTGAAGGCGCCTGGAGATTCAGTAGCAGGGAAATGGGGAGTCTGCAGAGCAGAGATTTAATGTCAGCAAGAGGTCTTTGAGGGAGTGTGAAGCAGAAAAGCGCTACAAGTTATTTCTGTCTTAATTTGGCACACGTGTTGTGTCCAGTCCCATGTTGGGTCCAGGACTGAAATAAGTATGATGATATTTGGATCAGGACTGGGATATACTGGAAAAACTAAGCTGTGAAAGTTTGCAGATCTCTGTCTCCATTAGCCAGAAGTAATGTTCCCACCATCTCATTATTTTCCCCTTTTAAAATGAAAACAACACGTTAACTGTGGAAACAGGGGAGGATTGTGTTAGAGCAAGACAGAGCTGGGCAGAGAGAACTTGAATTGGCCTCACTTGCATGTAATGAGATGTTGTGGGTGTTGTAGCCTCAGGAAGCTGTGTATGCTGGGGTCCAGATCAGGCCCCAGGTTTCCGGCACATCTCAAGGAAGAAGGGGCTTTAAATTAAAAAAAAAGAAAAAATTGCTTCACCTTTGGTCATCTCTTCAGGAAACACTGTAAGGACCCAAGTCTGCCCTTGGGCATGTGCATCTCCCACCCGGACGCCCACCCCGGGGAGCGGGCACGCCCTGGCAAAGGCTGGGAAAGGTTACGGTGTCAATGAGAAACATCTGCATCTCTGTTCTTCCAGATGTTGCCAGTTGTGTCTGGGTTGTTAGCTGCACCTGGGCAAAGAAGAAAAGGAAATCCCCGGGTGGTGTGATGGATTTTGCAGACCCTGGGAGGAGAAGGCAGTTAGACACCACTTGCTGATAGTCTCCCTGCTATGTACTCAGGTGGCTCACTGACGTTCGGGTGATCCAGGACCCGTGGTTTTTGCAGCTAAGGAAATGTGTCATCAACTCGTCACATACCGATTATTTTACTTTTGTTGCACATTTCTAGCTTGACTGGTGTGGGGTTATGGAAGATGAAGGGCACTTTTATTGGCAGGGCTGAGCGTGCCTTCTCTTCACAGCCATGGAGAGCAGGAAGAGGGAAGGGCTTTCTGGGCAAAGCCCTGAGCGTAGGTTGTGCTTGTGCTGTGGACTCTATTGACCTTGGACAAACAGAGTCATTTCTCATCGCCTGTCTTTGAAGCAGGAGTTACGATATCCTTGTAGCATAGCTGCGTGCTGAAGGTGGTTGTGTTCACGTTTCGGAGGTGCTCAGGTCCTAGGGCAGGGGTTTATACCTGTGGTACCCGGGTGGTTACATGAGGATTGAAAAAGCTGTGTGGAGGGGGGAGGGATGGAGGCTTGATTAATAAACATTATCATTGGGATTTTATTCTGAAGACAGTTGCCAGATATTTTTTTGTATGAAAGTTGGATGAACAGCTGAAGGCAGTGGCTAGGAATGCTAGAGAAAGAACCAGGGGGGGAAAATTTGGAGTAAGGTAGATAAAAGTGAGAGATAAAAGAAATAATGCAGGGAAGGATGAGTAATCGACATTCTTGGAGTCGAAGCACAGGCTCTGGCTTCCTTCCTGAGCAGTAAAATAAAATAAAAAAAAAAAAGTCTTTAGAACAACAAAACTCTGGACGCACTGGTTTCCTTCCTGACAGGCCCAGCCTCGTGGTGTTTCGATGAGTCCTCATTGGCAACCAGGGCTGATCTAAAGGCCAAAGGCAGAAAGATTGGGGGGAAGGGAGAGGGATTTAACTCTTTGAGCTCTGCTAGAAAACCAATGTGTGGGTTCCTTTTGCCACTGCTGGGGCACGAACAGTGTTCCTTGTGGCTCATAGGTCTGAGAGGTGATCGGTACATCTATCCAGCTGCATGGTCATAGTCAGATGTTATAAACCAAAAGTGAGTATTTTTAATCCTTGTGGATAAAATTCCTTGGACTGTGTGCACGGTATGGCATGGAGCAACAGCACTAATGAGCAATGTGGGAGTGGACTGGCAGCTCTTGGTAGGAAGCCCTGACACGCCGCTGTTGCTGTCTCAGGGATGCTCATTTGACTCGTAGCATCCAGTTTATAGTGGAGTGCTGCTCCAGTGCCCTTTGTTAGTGTGCTTCCCAGTGGGGAAGGAGCTGCTGGGTGCAGAAGAGCCCGTGGTGCCCCAGAAGGCTCTGGGCAGCTTGCAAGGAGCCAGGAGCATGGGAGGGGAGGCTGTGTGTGTGCTAGACAGGTTGAATGGCTTGGGCAAAGCTTGTTTTGCAGCTAACTCTCTGAGGCTCGCCGCTCTCCGCAGGGTTCCCCTCTCTGAAAGGTCGAAGCTACTTCTTAATTCTCAGCAGCTGACAAAATATTTATTTTCAGGTACTTAAAATATTATAATTTGAAGTGGAGTCCAGGGCCCTGGCTGGAGCTGAGCTTTTGTACTAACAGCTTCAGTGAAATGCTTTTTTCCTCCTACAACTTGCCAACAAATGCTTGGAAAATAATTGTGGGACAGTCATCCCTTTAGTGAGCAGATCAAGAAGATTTGAGACTTGCCAGAGACTTTCAAAGGACAGGCCAAAGGTTCAAGTTGCTGCCAGTTCTATTTGTCTTAGCCTTTATACTTACTTTTGTGTCATTAATTTCATCAAATGTCTGTGGGTAAAAGGCACCCAGTGGGCTGCTGCTTTTGCTGAGCTCTCTGGGTGTACTTGGACACCTCTCAGGAAATAAGCCCACCTTTTTGTCTAGGGAGAGAGATTAGTCCCACCACTGCTGGAGCAGAAAGAGGCTTACCCACCAGCAGGCTTGTGATAACCTGACATAGGGACGGCTGCCCTGGGGGAACAGCACCCATGAGCTACTGGTGTCCTTTCCTCAGCCCTCTTTAAGTGGGTTTTGCAGGGAGATGCGCATGTGAACGAGGCTTCCTCAGTGGTGTCATACCTATAGGACCTATAGAGACCTACAGAAATAAGGTGCCGTGCTTGGATTTTGTGGAAGTTACTGAAATGAAGGCTCGGCCAGAAGGTGAGGTGAGCAGAGGCTGGGCAGAGGGGAGCCCAGTGCCCTGGGTCCTGTTCCTGGCCCTGCCGTTGGGTCCTCAGGATAATCATGCATTTTTCGAGACACTGGCAGGTCGTCCTGTTGATTTTGGTAGGCTGGGCATCTCTGTTGAGCTCTTTGCAAGGGCTGCCCTTGCTAGAGTAACAACTCTGTTGGCACTGTCCTCTCCTGGGAGCTGCGCAGCAAAAAAAGCAGGGAGGTGGCTGTTTTCTCAGCAGGATCCCTGCAGGCAGAGCTTCCCTGCCCTTCTCTTGTGCTCTTCGGCCACAAACCTCTTTTCTTGGTGCTCCTGTCGCTGCCTGTATCCTGACAGCTGCTTTCCTACCCTTTCTGCCCCAGTGCAGCCGGCCAAGCACATTAATTTTTCGGCAGAAGTGTTGTAATAATTAGGCAGCTCGTCGGAGGGTTTAGCAGTACTTAACCAGATGTGAAAAGACTCGTCCCATGGTCCCCGCTCTCTTGCTGGGCTCCAGCCAGCTGCCTTTTGCCGCCTGCTCAGGTTGCCTAGAAAGGGCTGCAGGAGATCTCCCTGCTGCCCTGGCTCCACTTGCCTCTCTTCTTATGCTAAACACTCATTTGTAAGGGAGAAGGAGGGAGGGTGGAAATCCTTGGGCTGTTTGGGAGAAGAGCAGCAAAGAATTAAAAGCAGACACCTGCAGCGCTAGGACTTGAGACCTCCACCATTAACTCTTGCCAGGGCAGCATCCCTTGGGCTTGTGGCCCATCTTTTGGTGCCTGGCAGGGCTGCGTGGCGGGATGCAAGGGCTGGAGCAGGTGGTGGTGTTCTCCAGGGCTCCTGACAGCTCCTTGTTACAGATAATCTCCATCAAGTTATATATATATATACACATACATACATATATATATATACGCATACATATATATAAAAAATATCTCAATCTCCGCTGCCTCAGTTTCCCTGCCTGTGGGGACGGTGCTGTTTCCCTGTCTACTGTGCTCCATAAGCATTTATACACACGGCAGTATTGTTATCACTAACATGGTTGTAAAATGAGGTTGTAGTAAACTGTATTGTCTGCCTAATCCATATTAATGGAAAAAATGTTGGAGACAAGATATTGGCTTGGATGGCCCTTGGACTGAGTCAATCTGACAATTCTTACCTTTCTATGGTAAAGTTTTATAAATACACACTGCCACCATATATTATGTTTAAAAAAATCTATATACAGCCTATAGGTTTATGGTTATACAGGGAAAAGACGTATTAAATCAGCAAGACCAAGGGAGCAGACAAGATATAAAAATGATACTGTATTATGCTAGAACTTATTGAAAATCCCAACGCATCTTTTTTTGTGTAAATGGTAAATTCTTTTCTATGTTCTGAATTTGTTTCTTAATGTGTGTCACGTACCATAATAGTAGCATGGACACAGTTGCAAATATGGTATGTGTTTTATTGTGAGTATTATACTGCATAGCAGAGTAAGGGTGTTGAATATTGCAGTCAGTTATATGCAGCTGTAAATGGGAGCTACCTGCTGTTCTGTATACAGCGAGCTGCATATTTATTAGTAAATACCATCTAGGTAAAATAAAAATAAACCAGGAAGTTGTATTAAAGACTTCAAGGTTTAAAACTAGTTTGCACAAAGCTCCTGGGATCCCACTGCAGGGAACGGTTGTGCATTTTCTGGCATTAAGTCTTTTCCATTAGATTTTTCTAGTTCTGTGAATTTGAAAGCCTCTGCCTAACTCCCCCACTCATCAGTTTGTGGAATAATTCATAAATGTTTCAAAGCAGGGTAAAGATCGTGTTTGGGACTGGAGAAGTGGCAGGTTGGCTCCTTCCCTGGTGTAGCTGCCGCTGAACCTATCGGAGTAGTAGCTCTGATGGGTGACATGCCGAGGACCCGTGGTTACGTGCACAGCACGGGCACGTGCACCACACACGCGTGTGCACGTAACTCAGAGAGCTGCAGGTGGGCAACGCCTGTGGCAGAAAGGCCGGGGTGTGCGCGGAAAGCGAGCCCCATGTTTTCTGGGGTACCTGCAGGCTTTCCGAATGACGGATGCCTCTCCGGAGATAAAGGCAGGAGGGCAGAGCGTGGACTCCAAAATGAGCAATGGCTTCTGAAATACCCGAGTGTTTAACCTAGAGGGAGCTCTCTTACATGAAGAATGAGACTCTTGGCACAGCCTGCCTGAACAGCTTTTAGCGTGTGTATCCTCAGCAAACTTCTGCCTCCCGCATCCTTGGCTTGCGCTTCTGGGTACCACATTTCCCTGGGCTGATGTATGGAGGGATGGAGAAGTCCCGTGGGTAACTGCTGCACTTCAGGCTGTTCAGAGGCTACAGCAGGAGCCTCACTCGGTCTCCAGAAATTGCTTCTTGGGGAAGTTGGTGGAGATTTCTCTGGCAATAGCTTTTATTCTATTTTTCCTGCTCCTGGTAGCACCATCACACCTCACAGATGAAGCACGGCTGTTGGGGTGCCAGGCACCGGCTCCCTGCTCTGCCAGGAGGAGGAAGGGAGGGCTCCTCAGTGAGGAACAGTCTTTTGTTGGCTGCTGAGGGTGCTGTTAGCAGGAGATAGTTCTGTGCTCGTCCAGGGTAGCTCAGTTTCTCCTTTTGGGTCTTTCCTTATACATGGCTTCACATCCCTTCATCCTCCCCGGGGTAGGTCCAGCTGCCTGAATACAAAGCCGTGATGTTTTGGGGTTAGGTGAACTGGTATTTCCTTTCCTGGAAGCTGGGAGATGCTGGAGGTGACACAGATGAATGATGTGAAGGTGCTTCCCCAGTGCACAGACAGACCTGGCTCAGACGTGGTGTGAATCCCTCAAATCCTTGCAGCCAGGGCCCCAGGGCAGCCTGTCTCTGGACACTGCAACGCATCAGTGACAGGCGTGAATGAGCCGACAGGGATCCCGTAGCCTTGTGTACCCACCGCAGCAGGGCAGAGGGGATGTGGCTCTCCAGAGGCAGCAATTGTAGCTCTGCATCTCCGGGCCACCCACTGATTTAACAGAGTGAAAGAGAAACTTGCTGAAGTACTGGGGCATGAGTCTTCAAAAGCCAGCAGTGTCTGAGATGTCATTTAAAAAAAGGACTGAATAAAAGCAGGATGGTGCAGTTCTTTCCTGGCTGGGTCCAGAAA
This sequence comes from Falco punctatus, assembly GCF_963210335.1. Taxonomy (NCBI): domain Eukaryota; kingdom Metazoa; phylum Chordata; class Aves; order Falconiformes; family Falconidae; genus Falco; species Falco punctatus. The sequence goes on along the minus strand of NC_137591.1, from coordinate 12,050,739 downwards.
GCTCCTATCTGGGAAGAGCTGGCCCAAAGGAAAAGCTTCGTGGTGCAAGGGCTAGGCTGGAGGGGTTGAGAGTGGTGATGCTGCCCTGCTCCTCTATCCTGTTCCCTGGCAGCCTGGGTTCCTGTGGTGGCTGCATTTGCCCCAGCAAGTGGCAGCTCTCACTGCTGGGGGTTGGAGGCATCTTTCGTGGGGAGCCTCTCTCTCCAGGAGCCTCCCTGCTGCTGGCACCGTGCTGATCCTTGGTGAAAAAAGAACCACCCCAAAAAGCAGAAAAGGGAGGTTCGTCCAGCCTTGGCCAACCTGTGAGGAAGTGCATCTGGGAGAAGCCAGGAGCTGAAATCCAGCCTGCCAGCCAGAGCAGGCTTTCCCAGCCACAGCTCAGTCTCTTCTTGGGGCCTTCCTAAGCTGCTTGGCACTGTCTGTCTGCCTTCCCATTCTAACTGCTAAGAGACTGAACAGTCTGGGGGACAGCAGGGACTCCCCTCTCCTTTGCAGCCCCCGCCTTAAAGAGTTTGTGTTATTAAGGCGGGCAGGGGGCTGGGGTGGAGGAGGGCAGGGGTCTTTTCCCCTCCAGCACACCGCTTGCCAAGAGCCACGGTGGTGTCAGTGGCTCAGATCCTCACACGGGCATCCCTGGGAGCGCAGGAGGGATGCTGTGCAGTGGTGGCACTGGCACTGGTGCCCCCCCAGCTGCGGCTCCTGGGACACTGCCCTGCTCTCTAGGCAAGGGCTGGCTGTTGTTTAATTTGCTTTTTGTCTCACTCCTGCCCCGCTGCCCCTCCCCAGCTCTGCAGACCTACTGACTAACAGCTTGAAAGGAGGATGAAGATGCCTACGCACAGAAAACAGAAAGGCCAGAGTTTGCACAGGAAAAAGCAGAGAGATGCTGGTGGAGTCTCTCAGGAGAGTTTTTATAGCAGAGTTCACGGAGAGCTGATTTGAGCTTTCCAGATCCCTTAACCCTGGCGTGCAGCATTGGGGTGATCTTTCTGCAGCCCCACTGTCCGGCAGCTGGGCTGCTTTAAAAGAGGGCTGCAGAGAGGCAAAGCTGGGAGGGAAATTAAGGACAGATGGAGTAGGACAGGGCATATTTTCCTGTGAGTGCTTTTCTTTTTGTTGGTTGTTTTTTTGTTGTTGTTGAACAAAGGAGTTTGGGGAAGGAAAGAACATGTGTGAGCGTAAGGAGCTGAACGGGGAATGTGGTTGGAGGGAAGAAATGGAGAAATGAGGCACCTTTTTCATCTCATTTTTAGAGAAAGGCTTTGTGCTAACTTTTTGTGTGCCTTCAGTTTGTAGCACAGTCTGTGTTTTTTCCAGAGTGGGCAAGGAGATGTGTATGCAGCAGAGGCAGAAGTTACTTTGGTTCAAGCCCCCAGTTTGGCTTGAAAAAAGCTAGAGGAAAGTAGATGGGGTTGGAATAAGCACTCTTCCTGGGGATGACTTCTCTGTGTGTCACAGATGATGGCCATTCCTTCCCCCATCTCACTGTCCTCGCTTTGCTAGCTAGAAAATCACACCTAAGCCTCCATCTTTCCCTTTTCTGATTTGACACAAGGAGATTCATGAAAGCAGCTAATTACAAGGATATCTCCCCTGGACTTTTAAAGAGGTTAGGGATGCTGCAGGAGAGCGAGCAGGTTTGAGTAGGCACACCCAGCTTTGGGGTCTCAGCAAATGTCTCTGCATGTTCATAGTGCCCAGCCCTGACCCCATCCTGTTTCTTTGGGGGAAGCTGCACGGTTGAGTACAACTCTCATGAAATTCAACTCCGTGAGGGCCTGTCCAAGTGTGGTTAGAAAAAACAACCCATTACTCTCATGGTTAGCTTTAAAGAAATCTGTTAACTCAATGAAGGAATGAGAGAGCTCAATGTGCTGTCCTTCTTCCTTGTCTTGGAACTGCTTCCCAAATACCAGAGTGGCAGACCAGTCCTTGCAAATCCTGTGGTCGCAGCTATTAGTTGTAAACTCTCACAATGAGCGGTCTAAATGCCCAAACTGTGCATTCAAAATTGATGCCAGTGTTGGTTTGATGCTTGTCCCGTGTTTGTGGCTGCAGCCTGGGTGGTGGTTGTGGACTGAAGGACACTGTCTGGGGCTCAGTCAGCCTGGGTGCTGGGTGAAGATGCATTGCATGGGAGCAGTTGGTGCCAGGAGCATCCCGCTTCCCACGCGGTGCGGCAGCTGAGGGTGCTGCTCAGCGAGGTGGCTCCCAGCCCTGCCCTCCTCGCAGGGCTCAGGAAGCCTGGGCCCTTGCAGCGAGCAGTGCAACCTCGGCCCAGGCTGCCGCTGCTGCTCACGAAGGGACTGTAGTGCCACGGCATTGCTCCCACAGGCACCCTGGTGAAATGCCTGAGGTACCAGCTATGAACATCCCCATGCAGCAGAAACGCTGCATCTCCTCTTCCTCTCTCCCTTGTTGTCCCAAGTCCACGGCCCAGCAGATACATGCTGCTTGAGGGCCTGGCTACAGCAATCTCTTTATTCTACATCCAGTTTTCTTGAGAGTGAGTTCCCTGTGGGTGTCTGCTCTTTGCTCAACACAAGCAGCCCTCCTTATGTGTCTGACCTTGTGCAGAAAGTGAGTTTTATTTTTGTGAGCGCCCAAGGGAGGTGGGTGGCTCCCCTGTGGGCAGAGCAGGTCTCATGCCCCATGCAGGGTGGTGCGAGGGCAGCTTGAGGGGGTGCTGGCTTCTTATCAGTAATTCCCACCAGTCATCAGCTGTTTGGAGTGTAACGCTTTGGCTCCTGAGAAGTTCCTGGGAATCCCAAAGGGTTAAAAAAGCCTGGAAATTCTGAGCTGTACCGCAAATGATTTTCCCCTTGTCTTTACCCTCTTCCCGTGTTCACCAGTCAAGAGGGAGCATTAGCCCCAGGTGCTGCAGGTGGACAAACCCAGGCTGATTTATGTTAAATGAATTCTCAGTGCTCCATGTTGTCACCAGTGACTGTCTCGCTGTTCATGACATGGGGATGAGAAACAAACTGCTCTGCTGTCCCATGAGACACTGCCTTTATACCTAGAGATATTAACAGTGCAGAGAAAACCAGGAGCAGCAGCCTGCAGGGAAAACCAGAAGGACTTAATACCCGCAGCCTGCAAAACAAGAGCAGCTCAGGACATCGGGATCGGGTCCTAGAGCCTCGGAGGTGGTGGGAGCATCCGTAGGAAACAGGAGCAGGGATGAAAGGGCTAGGGCAGGGCACGGATCGCTGTCACAGCCTGGCACGGTTTTCAGAAACAATCCTGGACCTTCAGTGGCTCAAAGGAATATTGAGAGTCCTACACCTATCTGCTGTGTGTCCGCAGATCACCATCTGTACATCAAACTGTACTCCCCACATGAGGATGCAGGCAGGGGGTGGTGAGCATGTCCAGAAGTGCTGAGAAAGGCGAGCAGGAGAAGCAAGGCTGTCTTCTCCTTCCATAGCCAGTCTGACTTAGAGCAGCCCCCTGAGTCACCTCTGGCTCTTCTCTCCAGGGCAGAGGGGTGACTGGCCGCACAGCCCTGCTCTGCCCATGCGGGGGGGTCTGGCCTGGCACGGGTGGCTGATGGACGCTTGCAGCTCTGCCTGGACGTGGCTGTCACCAGCTACTGTCACCGGCTGCAGCAGCATCTTCCCATGCTCTGCCCGGGGGTCTGGGTGGCTGCCAGCGGAGGGGTGAGGATGCTGCCGGCTGCTGCCCACTGCCTGATGGCCCCTTTGGGCCCTTTCGTGACCACCAGTAGGTTGTGACCCACACTCGGAGAGGCACTGCTTTAGATCAAGGGTGGCTGGCGAGCACACAGGCAGCGAAACCCAGCCCAGCAGTGTCCAGCTGGGAGACAAGGACCAGGGCTCAGGCATCCCCAGCAGATGGATTTTGAAAAGGCCTCCCTTTCCCTATATAGATGTGTTTTCAGCTCTTACTTGGACTTGAAACTTAAAAGGTATTTGCTTGGTAAGTCTGGAGAGATGTAACTTTGGCTTGCAAACTTCGAGCTTGATTTAAACAAGTGCAGCATGTTAAAAATAAATCCTTCTTCTCCTGCTTCCCTAAGATACATCCAGGTAGGGTGTGCTCAGCACTGTCTTAATGCTCTAGTTTAAAGAGATAATTTTGTCCAAAGCCACCCTTCTGAAGGAGCCTATAATTAGCAATTAAAGCATAAAAAATATTTCCATCGAGTGACTCCTAAATAAATGCTTGTCACTGCTGATCAGAGTTGGTTTATTTCCATGTGTGTTTTCCTTCCTTCTTTTTTTGTATAACTTACGGCCCTGTAGATGCTCAGAAGCTGTTAATATGGTTCTGTCGATACGTTTACCATGGTGATTTGGCTATATTTGGCGAGCGTGTGAAGAAATCACTCACCGGTTAGAAGGAGGAAAGACAAGCTGTCGATATCAAGGGAGAAATGCTAATAACCCCGGTGACAAATCATTCCTGGGAATCTCAAAGGGTTAAAAAAAAAGCAGCAGCACTTCCCGGAGAGAGGGGCCTTGGTGAGTGAAGGTGACTCATCCGGAGCTGCAGACACCAGCTGTCATCTCCAGCTCCTCCTGTGCTTAATCACTTCACTTTTCTAAAGAAATATTTTGTTCTAATTCAAACAGACCTGGGCTTGTTTGTTTTTTATGAATTATTTACCGGTGAGGAGAACCTCTTGAGGTGTCCATCTTCACTCAGAAATAAGTGGACTCTCAGAGCCTGCTGCAGCACTGTAAAGCATGCAGTCCCCTCCTTGACGGTCTTTTTTTTTTTAACACCCACTTAAAATCCGGAATAAACCAGAAAGTCAGCTCTGATACTTTGATCCATACTGGAGGGAATGCACGCAGACTCTGGCCTCATGCAGTTGCTCTTTGAAAGACATCCCTGCTCGTAGGTGCGTAGGTGCAGGGCAGTGATGCTCCAGCTGAGCCCTGTGGCTGCCGCTGGTTTCCCAGAGTGGAGGTAAAGACGTGTCCCCATACCTGACTGGCTCCCAGGTGTGTTCCTGCAGCGAGTATGCACTCAGCATGCGCAAAGCAAGTCATGAAGGGGCATGTGTACACCTCTGACCCCACCTCTGGGCACTGACCCCCTCCAGCTTAGGGTGATGTTTCTGTTACTTAATAAACCCATGACCAAATTCCAGCTGGCTGTTCCTGACTTCTGCTCTTTGCACATTTATAGCTCTTCCAGTGGCAAAGAGGAGCTGGTGTGATATTTTGCAGTCCCAAAAGGTCTGATCCAACAGCCGTGGAAGTAAATAAATGGAAAAATTTGCACTGACTGGACTGGGCAACAGATTAGTCCCTAAATGTTAGTTGATCTGCTTTGGGGTTATGACAGACAAATATTGCCCCAAGGTTACTGCTACAGGAATAATCGATCTACCTGTCTTGGATATGTCTAGGCTGCCTATCACCACTGTAATAGCTAAGTGAGTGTTACCTCCCAGGAAGGCTGTGCCTGACCAAATAAGTTGCCTTTTCTTTGTGTGGTCTGAGACCAGACAGTACAGTTTTCAGCGTATATAAGATAATTTCTATTTGACACTTACCTACTTTGCAGGATATTGCAACTTGACTGCAATGTTCTTATTAACTACTTCTTTCATTTCATTTAGAATTCTTTTTTTAAATTTATTTTTTACGAAATAAAATAACATGATTTGTAAATAAATGACTTGGCCTTCAAAACAATTTGGACAGACAAAGTGTCTTGAGTGTGATTTAGCTTGAGTGGTGTAAGTCGCACACTTATACAAGCTTCAAAATGTCAGGAAAGATAATCCCATCAGGCAGCCTGTAAAACAGAGCAAGCCTGGAGAGGGGTTTTCTTGTATACAATTACACTTCAAGGCACAGGATGAGAAGGAAGGGGATTCAGGACCTGGGGAGGCTGAAAGAGGCAGCTGGTTGCATCCTAAACACTCATTTGAGCTAAGGCCCCTTCATGCAAGACACCGCAGCCTATGGAAACTAGAGAGGAGATGGGCACATCCTTGTGGAAAGGAGCTCTGGTGCCACACCAGCATGGGTTTGGCCAGAGGGCTTTGTACCGATGCTGGCTGCAGCTTCCAGTGTGTTGCAGACCTGCCAGGAGCGTGACGGGTGTGCTGTGTTGTGCAGCCTTTCCTCCATCCCATGGGTTAGGTGCAATGGGGCATATTGTAGCTTCATTTCAGGGCTCCTCTTGTGTGAACCAGCAGCCTGAAGCCTGCCAGCTGCCCCTGAGCATAATAGACGAAAGTGCCCAAAAGTCTTCTTTGTGCCCCATTTTTGTTTGGAGAATGGGAACATCCTCTGGAATACGAGACACACGAAAGTGATGCCTTTACTGAAGTCAACAGTATATTTGCTTGTGATTCCTCACTTTTTTCTTTTTCCTTGCAGAAGACCCTTTAAGGGGCACTTTTTTTAAGGGGCACTTTTAACACCCAAGCCTCTTCTTCCTGCCCCCTTCCACCCTCTCCTCCCTCCAGCCCGCACAATCTGCCAGGTTCCCTCTCTGCTCTGCTTTCCTGGTGCAAAGACAAGACATTTGGGGTAAGGAGTTTGGACTGTATTCTTTAGTGATGTATAAGTTAGCAGAATTGAGGACTTCTTTGGGATTTTTGCCACTTACCATGAACTCTGGGATCCTGCTGTTTACAAAGCAGCAGCTGGTCGAAGGCACAAGATACAACAACTGAGGTTCGCTTCTGAGCCACTTTCTTGCCTTGTTTCTTGTGTGAAAAGTTCCTGACTCTGTGTTGATTTTCTTGAGATCCTGTTTATTTAAATCAGGATAATAATCTTCCAGATATACCCTAAAATTATATAGCCATATAAATCCTGTCATAATATATTCAGTAAAACTGTCAGGTGATCATTCTTAATGTAAAATGAGACCTTTTCATTTTCATCCAGTCAGTTAGCACTAAATTAACTCCTTGGAACAGGCTCAGAGTCATTCATTTGAGTAAATACCCCAGTTATTTATTGAATATACAGCATTGCTGTCTGTCTTGGGGCTGGGAGTGAGGGACTCTTGTTCTTATCCCAGCTCTGATACCAGTCAGTCAGGATGCTTGAAAACTTCAGTAACTCCCACACAAACATTTGTTTTGCTCTTGATCTCGGTGCAGCCATGAGCTTCCCAATGACAGGTTCCAGCCATAAGCCAGGCTGCAAGCAGGACTCCTGGTCCAGTGCCCTGGCACCAGCCCAGGAGATGGAATCATCCCACGCTGGCTCAAGAGCTTGTCTTGTGTCTTGGCATGCAGCTGAGGGTGCTCTTCTGGTGGGCTCCTTAGAGGAGGGCTCTGACCAGTTGGTCTGACTCTGTCCTCCTTGATCACCTCACCTCAGAGGACTTTTTCTAAATGATTGCCTTTCCCAGCCTTTTTGATTCCTAACCAGGACAGGTCTTCTAAACCTCCAGCCAGGAACTGGTCTGGGCACATCAGGACCTCCAGCTCCCCATCCTGGGAGGGAAAGGTGCCAGCAGGTGTGGGAGAGGTTTGCTGTGATGTTCACCATGTGTGGCTGTTTGGAACAAGCATTCAAACTAGTGCAGGAATCCTGGAAGGGCTGTCACTGAGATAAAGACCCTCAAAGAGCTTCAGCTCGTCCTTCAGTAGGGCGATTTTGTGGAGTGCCTGGTCTGTTAGGGCCTCCTCTCCATCCCCACAGAGGTTGGGGCCCCTCCTTGACTCCTCTTCATCCCTCCTCTGGCTGCCCAGCCAGCGGGGAGCATGAAGAGTCAGCAGACGCCTGCCCCAAAACAAGATGGAAATTAAAGTGCTGCCTGCAGGGGATTCCCTGGAGGACTGGGATATCTCATCAGCACACACTGTTTAGATGTTCAGTCCCATCACGGAGCAGGAGGGAGGGGTGAGCTTCCCTGCATCCCCGAGAAGACAGTGGAAGTGCCTCCAGAGATGCCCTGGCATCCAGCCCACAGCCTGGGAAGCACGGACTCAGCCAGGTTCAGGGAAACACCTTCTTCCTCCTGGACATAAAGAAAGAGCCTTGCTTGCAGCCCCGTATTCAGCTTGCCAAACACAAAAGCCAAATAAAAATAAACGAATCAATGAATCAAATCCTGACTGTCCGGAACTGGGCTGCAAGGAGACACACTCATCCTGCACTTCTGGGAGATCAAATTCACTACACAGATCAAAGAAAGAAAAGGAAAAGCTCTTCAAAAGTCAGGAAACAAAATCGCCTCAGCCTTCCTTTAAAGAAGGAAAGTTGCTGGACCGCAGCAGCCTAAAAGAACCAGAGGAGAAAGCATCAAAGGGAAGCTGTTAGTCACACGTGGCTCGGTGAAAGGTGAGGTCTGCCAGGTACTAGATGTCCAGTTTGAACTGACAAACCTCAGCTCCTAAAGAGCTGTCTCTTATCCTGCCTACTGGAGCTCTGCATCCCCCTCCCCTAGAAAAAATGAGAAGATTAGAATAAGGGAAGAAAAGAAGCTAAAAGGCTCCCCAGGTTTATTTGTAAATTTGTTATAGTCCCGCAGAAATTGGAGGGCTGTTCCCTTTCTGATTTTGTCTTGCTGATGCCCACTGTAACTGTAGCCTACCAAAAGCAAAGACAGTGAGGGTGGTGGATTGGTCTCTCCTTAGGAGGGTGGAAGAGAAATCCACCCTTGTTTGAGGATGACGCGTCGGGTGGGCATTGCAGGTTGAGTAGTAGGCAGATGTGCCAGCTGCAGGTAAGGCAAGAAGTTCGGAGCTTGAACTGAAGCCTTTCTGTCAGCTTTTATTGTCTAGCATGGGGGTGACAAAGCAATGCAATAGGCTGTCTAGGGAGTGGGGAGCACTGGTAGGTTTCAAGAGCAAATTAAGCAGAATAATTTTAGGGATGTGTTAAATATAGCTGTTTCCACTTCTGGACAGAGAGAAGCAGATAACCCCTTGTTCGCCCTTCCGCATCTGTGTGATTTTGTGATTCTCTGGCTATCAGGTTCCCACTGTTGTGCAGACACAAGGTGTGGAGCATTGGGTGCTCTCCTCGAAATGCACTCCGGTTTCTGTGGGAGCTCAATACTGAGGTAACCTATTGGATGGGGAGATGCTTTAGTAAACAAGAGGCACAGCATATTTAAGTGCAGAATCAGCAGCTGGCAGCAGAAATGGTTCCATGTAAGTTTATCAGCACATGGTCAACTAGAAGAAGGGAAAAAGCAGTTCCGTGCCCCCATCCCTCCCCCTGCCCTAGAAGAAAAGGAAAGAAGATGCAAAGGGGAAAGCTGTGAACAAATTGTGGAAGGATTGGAAGCATGGAGTGCAGCTAGAGACATGGCTTTTATATCTTTCAAGTCTAGGGGCTTCAGGGGTACAGTGACCTCAGCCATCTAGTGGGGTCACCTGTCCAGAGGACTCCCAAAATCGAAGCTGCAGTGTGTAGCTGCCCAAGGAGGACCACCCATTCATAGGTACCCACGGCTCAGCAGACAGGATGCCAGGGCTCGGTATTGGCAGGATGCTGAAGCCTTTTATCTCTGTTTTCTTAGTTTCGCTGACCCATGGTGATTTTGATGCCTAACTGGGATTTTGTGTAGTTTGTTTTAGTTTAGTATGACATTGTTTAGTGTTTAAAGGTTATCTGGGTTACAAATTTTACTGTTGTATTGATTGAATGGTCTTTTCTGCCTCGCTGCTGAAGATGAGAAGGAATTGAGAAAAATGTTCCTGATTCACCCACCAAACTGGAGTACTCTTCCCTACAGATGGCTGTCAGTTTTCTTCCCACATTTTCCTCTGCTACCATCTTGCTATGTGCAAACATGCATACAAGGCACGGGCTTCTTCCAGTATTGCATAATATGGTTGAAACTCACATTTACACACTGCTTTATATTTCTGCTGGTGCAACTTCTGCCTCTGGCTATGCACTAGGTTTTTAAAAAGCTTGCAATAACCAGCGTGATTTTTCTGAGCAAGGTGTCTGTGCAGGGAAAGCAGGTCAGAGACCACAGGAGAATGGCTCTGCCTTACTCTAGCCCAAGTACAGCCTTGCTAGCACTACTGCTGCAGAGAGTGGAGCTGGCAGCAGATGTGTTAGCAGATAGACCATGTACGTTCATCCACTGGAAGGTGTTGTACTTTGGCGGGCTGCTATACACTGAAGCCGTGACGGCAGCAGTTGCAAATTTGTTCCTTTTCTACTCTTTGAATGAGTGTAGGGTTCCTCGCTGCCCCCAGGTACTTTCCACTAGCAGTGTGGGTGTGTGATCCTGCCAAGGAGGATGCGTTGGCGCCACAAAGCATGGCTGTGATGCTGCTGTCATATCTCCACTGGCACCTTTGCTGTCTTTATTGATATCCACATGCCTCCATTTTAGTGTTTTAGCAGTCATGGTGATAAACAGCACCATAACAGCACCGTGTGGTACCTCTATCCCTGCGCTGTAAGGTGCTGTGTAAGTACCTGTGCTGCAGAGCATCTCTGGATGGGAGCAGGTGTGAGGGCTTGCAGCTGCACCTCGGCATGCAATACCTCTGGAGGTCGTGGTCCAAGGAGGCAGGTGGGCAGCAGGCACGAAGCTCTGCCTCTCATCTTTCACTCTATCCACAGAGTGCTGGAAAGCACAAGTTCTGTTGAGATTAAGTTATAATTTAAGGCAGTGAACATGTGCTCTGCTGGTGGCTATAAAGATTCAAATCATAAAGTTTTACAGTGGAATGGTTTCTGTAAAAGCATCATTAGAAAGGGGGAATCGTGCCTTTAATTCTTACGACTTATGGGGCTGCCTGGTTTGTTTTGCTTTTAGAGGTGCTTGGTGTGACGTGGGGTGGGGTCCCAACCCCATCTTTCCACTTAACTTTGGGCCTTTCTTCCCCAGGACCCTCCTGTTCCAGGGCCTTGGGAAGGACTGGAGACGGTGCGGTTTTCTGTGTTCACCCCATTCACGGGTGAGTTTTGGTACCCCTAATGTGTGCAGAGCTTTTGGCCTTCTGGACTAGCAGGGAGAAAGATGATCTGGTGCGTGCTGTGTAGTCGTGGTACGGAGTCTGGGGAAACCCAGGCTGAGATACCAGTATCCTGAGCGTGTTGTAAATGCCTGGCCAAACCGTCAGTGTAGGGTTAGGGGTGGGCTAGTCAGCCTGAGGCTTGTGAGGCTGTTGAATATCCTTCCAAAGGATGGATTATCTTCCTTGTTCTTTCCAACTCTGAAACCAAGTGAGGCTTAGTCGTGTCCCCTAACACTGGTTATCGGCCCAAAGGAAGCACCATCACACATTGCTTCAAGTTTTTGCGGCATGCAGCGTGGTGTTCTCCATCTAGAATGTCTTTACTCCGGTAGCGTTGGAGTGGAGACCCGATTGCTTTCGGCAAGCAAGGGCTCCAGGTCTGGGCTTCGGAAGCGGTCTGACACAGATGGTGAAAATCTGCAGCTGCTGCGTGAAAGGCGAATGAATTAAACCATAATATGAATAATACAGTCAATACAGCAGCCATGAGTTGTTTATTTTTATGTTAAATTCAATGCATTTTTGTCACCCTCATATTTTGAGTGATCAATAGGCCAAAGATTTTCATATTAACAATACTCAACTGCATTGTAGAAGCGGAGGGAAGTGGGAGGTTTTGGTAGCTGGGTAGACGCGTGAGGTTTTTGTCACCTCTTTGGGACGTGTGGAGAGCAGTTTGAGATTATGAATAAGCATCACAGGTACATATATTCAATGAAAGATCAGCAGTGAAATTGTTAACAGTATTCCCATTTCAATTGTCATCTCCAGCTCCCAGAAACAGCACCCCACTGGGATGAGTAGACTACAGCACACCTCACCATGCGATTATAGCAAGATCTTTACAAGGGGAGGAACACGTTGCTGGTGTGATTACACTTAGTTCATCTTTCAGTTTTGTTTTTAAATTAAAGCACGGGAACTTACTCATAATGAAAATTAAGATTGGCGGTGCAGGTGGCGCGTGTGTGATGTTTGGGGCTTTGACCCTAGGTGGAGGGCTGTGTTCTGCTGAGCTTTGCAGCTGGACTGCCATTGCAGGGCTTGCCTGGGTGAAACCGAGGGGGGAATTTAGCTCAGCTGTAAGTCAGTTACGTTTGAAATGGGGGAACATTAGAGTCCCAAGTCTTGGGATTTTATGTGATTCCGGCAAAGAGCTGAAATAGGGCATGGGAAGATCGGCACTTCTCAGCCTTAATCTGCAAAATGGAGGAGCAGACGGTTAGCTGAGGTGCTGTCGGTATCTTATGGATGGAAAGAAGGCATTTAATCTGTTCCATTGGGCGGTGGAAGTGACTTCCCAGCCTCGGCTGGCAGCTGGCGGCTGGCAAAATTGCCTTTAAAGCTGAGTGTCATGGGATTAGATTGAGTCCTGTGGCATTATGGCCAAGTCTTGTTCTGCTTTTGAATCCTCCCTTTGCCGAGCCCATAGATCAGCTCGGCTCAGGCTGTGCTGTGGCAGTAACCCGGCATTATTGAACCTGTCCTCCTTGCTTTCCCAGGCAGTCACACTTGCGTCTGGCCAGATTTGCAGGACTCAGCAATGGACAGCCCGGGCCCCACTTACTCAGAGGAGCAGATCGATAACAGAGGCGGGTGATAGATGAGGAGAGTTAGGGATGGATAATCTGCTGAATTTACATGACCCAGGGTGGTCCAGGGAAGGCTGCGGCTTTGCTGGGAGACTTTCAATAGGAGACAGAAGTTGCCTTAGTTTCCAGCTGCTGACTGCATTTTAAAAAACATTGCAGGGTCTGTTTGGGTGGGTGGAGGAGCTGCCAATTGTGAGTAGAAAATAAAAAGCGGCATGTCCGCTGACTGCCTTCAGGGCTGCATCCCCCCGGCCCTGCTCGGCAGCAGCCGAGCTGGCACTGCGGGAAAGGGAGCATACAGTGCCATCCCCCCATCTGCCTGTGCTGGCAGGCTCCATCCCACGACGGAATTTCAGGGAAGAAAGAAATACTGGCAGGGTGGGCAGGATATGCTTCGAGGTGTTACATAGATACATATGCAGTATATGCGTTAAATTGGCTGTGCTGGCTCACTTGGTGGGAAGCAGAGGGTTTCAGTCTGAAAGCTCTGTATTTCCAGGACCTGGTGAGCAAACACATCATAAAAACAAGCACCAGCAGGTAGAAGAGAAGCAACAAGCTGTGCTTTTTAGTAATAATAACAATAATAACAACAATAACAACAACAACAACAATAATAATAATAATATAAATTACAGATTTCCAGTCCCATTGGTACTGCAGAGTGGAGTTTTAGGGTTTAATCCTATCAGATGTTGCTAAATGCCTTCTCCCATGAGAACAGAGCGTATGCCAGTGGCTGGCTTTTGGGGAGAAAACTTCCCTTGAATTGAGGCTGCCTTCTAACTGTTTACAGTGGTGTCTTCCTTTTGTCTTCTTTCGTTTGATCTTTCACAGAAGCATCTGGTCTGGCCTTTGCTGGAGACATCACACTGGGCTGGAAGGGACCACAGGTCACTTCTTCTGCCCACAAGTGACAGCTCTGGTGCCCATAAAACTATAACCTTCCTGCTGGCTGGAGTGCGCTGCTGACAGACCAGCACGCTTTGATTTAAGTGGTTTAGCTTTTTCTATAATGCGTCTATGTCATTTGGTCTCAGATTTAGGTTTTGGTAGGAAACAACGTTTCTAAAACCTCAAAAGAATAAAACCCAAACAAACAATAATTTGAAATAAATATGTACACCAATCCTTTAAAAACCAACCTTCTTCCTTCCCTTTCATCTGTTCATCTTGGAGCTCAGGCCTTGCAGTATTCAGCTTTTGTACGAAACTCTGAAAGATAAGGCACTGCAGAGCGAATGGAAGCAAAAGTGAGGACAGGAAAGCTCTTTTCAATATGCAGACTGATAAAAATGCCCAAATTCCTGATAGCAGGAAGTAAAATAGATTTTCCTGATTCTTCCCAATGCAACCATCATAGAAGTTTCTAAAAAAAAAAAAAAAAAAAGAAAAGAGATATATTATTTTTAAAAAAATACATATGATTTTAATCAAGGTATGTTTCTTTATTATTTTACTGAATTAGACCCCAGTCCTACAGTTAGATCTATTCTGGATACAGCTGGTTGAGAATCATCTTACTATCTCTGGTACCAGGAGGCCTTTGCTGTCTGTAGCATCTTCCCCTCTGTATACCTAGCTGCAGAGATGATGTCTTGCAATGAACTATCCTCTTCTGTTCGAAGGTTGCGGGGTCTGGGATCTTCTGGGGAGAGCAGTGATGGAAAAAAAAAGCAGGACACCACGAGCTGCCTTGTGCAGGAGTGCATGGGGCTGACATGGATGTAAAATCATTCATCAGTTTTGCTTGTGTTTGCTATTTTGCTGGATATTGTAAGTAATGGCCAAGGAGAGGTGGTTTACATACCAAAGGTCATATGCTGCCAGGAGGGGCTGTGACAGCAAGGGCATCGGGAAGTCTTCACACCAAGCAAAAAATGCTGTTCTAATGCAAAAAGACCTTAAAGGGACTGATTTTAAAGGCTTCCCCCCTTCTTTCCTTCCTCGCCTCACTATATATTAGTAAATATGAGTAAATTAGTAAATAGGGCTCAGAGTTTGGCCCTAAGGCAGACTGTCCTACTGGGAAGGGATGTCCCAGAGTGGGGATGGCCTCACGCTGGATGCAGTGCTCTGTGTGTGCTGATGGGCTGCAGGACAGCAGCAGGGGTGGGGAGCTCTTGGCTGGAGGTGCCCTGCAGCTCTGTAGATCATCTCTTTGGGTAACTGTGCTGGGTGCCACAGCAACCCCAGTGAGGCCAGGGCTCAGTGATCAAAAGGAGCATCCTGGAGGAGGAAAAGGAGCATCCTGGAGGGGGAAAAGAAGCTGTGCAAGTGTAACGGAGCTCACAGGAGAGCATCAGTACCCAGGGGTACTCAGAATGGTCTTGGTAAAACATGCACCCTCCAAACAGAGGAGTCGTATTACTGTTGAAGCGCTCTCTAGCCAAGGTCTGTATCTCAATTCTCTTCAACACCTTTGGTTGCCTCTGACTTCTTCCAAGGAAGATAAACGAGCAATGCCAGGAGCCCAGCGTGGGTGTGTGAGCCCATACCAGTGGGTGTGGGTGCAGGGAGCATGGGTAGCCCTGCAGTGCCAGACATGCTCGTGCCACAGCCAACCTGTGTTGCCTTATTGTTGGGGGCAGCTTCAAGGAGGAATGGGCTGTTCTACTGGTCGAGTTGTATTTAAAGCAGAGAAGTTTTGAAGAGGCAAAACTTTATGTTTCAAACAATTCTGTGTAGCCGTGAAGAAGAGATGATCTTGCACACCTACCTGCTCGCTACGCCTGTAACACACATACACATGGGCGTATCGGTATACAAGCACAGCATGCGTGTCTTCTGTAAAATCGCAGGCGCGCACATATCTGGACACACGTACACACCCCCAGACGGGGGCCTTTGTACGGTTGTGTTTATTGAATGGGCTTAATACAGGGCAAAGTTCCCTTTGCTTTCTGCTTCCTGACATCTCAGGGAGAAAAACGTCCTGCCGTAGCCTCAGTAAAATAACTGAGGGAATAACTTAAAGGAAAAAAAAAAAACCAACCCAGGATTGCTCCAGTTAAGGAATTAGCCTGCCTTGCCTCTGCAATAAAGCTCCTCTCCCTCTCTCCCTGTCAGTCCTGTGGCACCCTCCCTGCTCTGCGTTTTAATTCTAGTCTCTAATCTCAGCCGCTCCTGTGATAAATTAATTGTAATGATAGAGGCCCCAGTTACAAGGTCTGCACCGTTTGCTTGTAATCTGAGCGACAGGTTTAGGGCCTGCTTTATTTAAGATGCGAGGGTAATTACATGGGAGTTAGCATATGCAGGCAGGGAGATATGATTCATTCTCCCAGCGACGGCCATGACACAGCTGTTTGTCGGATAAAATAGAGGAACCGTGTTGTTACAAAATGTTCCCCTTATTATACCTCATTAAAAACAAGGCTGCGATAAGTCAGACCTGGCAATGAATAAAATGTATTGCCCCCTGTAAAAGCTGATAGGAGAGAAAGAGGGTCTTCCAAGCAGCCTCAGGTCATTTATTTATTTTTTGTTCTCTTTCACGCTCCCTCTTCTTCTTTCCCTCTCGTTTTCTGCCTTGCACTGGCTGCTGGCGAAAAGAAAAGGAATGTTTTCTCTTGCTTTCTCTTCTTTCTTTTCTTCTTTCTTCCTTTCTTTGAACCTGCCTATGCCCTCCCCTTCTGGGAGCAATCGCAGATAAGGCAGAGTCGGGCCAACAGCAATTAGCAAAGCCTTTTGCAGGGAACAAAAGAGGAGATTTGTTCCCATCGGCCTAACACGAGTTGTGCCTCTTCACCTTGCCTGAATGCAACAGGCTGAGAGAGATGGGAAGCTCCCTCTTCAGCCCAGGGGGCCGGGGCCTTCCCAGGCAGGTTATTTAAAAAAAATAAAATAAAAGAAAAAGAAAAAAAATACAAACGCGTTCCTTTCAGGAGAGAAAAAATATTTTTCTTTTTTTTTCCTTTTCTTTTTAAAGAACCCGAGAAGCGTAAGGTGATTCTCTCCCCTTTTTCATCTGCAGGAAAACAGCAAAAGTTTAAACAATAAAAGCCAAAAGTGGGGGAGAAGGGCACAAATGACTTCTGAGAGCCCCATCAGGGTGAGATGTATAGAAAGGGTCTCTCTGAACTGGCGTGCCAGAGCAGATGCATAAATCCATCGCCTCTGAGAGTGCTTGGGCGAGGGAGTTCAAAGGATGGCTTTCACTCTTTCACCAGTGTTTTTTTCTTTGCGCATACTTTAAGCTGTCAGACTTTGTGGGTTGCAAGCATTCCTGCTTATTTATTTATTATTTTGGTGCCCTAAGAATGCAACGTTCACTTTTGTTTTAATTTTTTTTTTTTCTCCCCGGGGAAGATAGAGTAGTTTTAAAGTAGTGGGAGCAATAAGAGGTCTTGCCTGCTCTGGAGGGCTGTCATTTGGGTGAGAGGCACCAACCAACTTGAGCAAAGCTTGAGGCGGGCAGCTGTGGCCTTTTGGAGCTGTTTGTATGGACTGCATTAAACCAAATGACGTGTGTCTTGGTTTTTCTAACAATTTTTTTTTTTTAACACTGATCAATACGTTCAGCTGCCTCTTCTCAGACCATTTGCTTCTCTCTTGCGTATGTTGCTCTTTTCTTCCCACAATAGCTGAGAGGAATGAATAAGGCTGATTGATAGATTGGCTAGTTTATTTTTAACTTACGCTATTGAGGGAGATTTATAAAAGCATCATAATTTCTCTCTGAATGGAGATTTAATTATAAACACTGTAACATTTGACTAACAAGATATTGACCTGCATTTGATTTAAAAATTAGACGCAATACCTTAGAAATAACTTCTTGAAGTACCAGATACAGCAAATTAGCCACTTCTTAGGTTTGTTCCCTCAGGAATAGGTCCTGCTTGCAACAATGTGTATCTGGTTTGCATACAAACCACCAGAGTTTTGGAAAGTTAAGTCATCGCTTGCCTGGCTTATTGGCCACCATGCTGTACCCAGGTCCTGTGCTGCCATGTGACAGGTGACAAGTGTTACAGTGGGCCCAGGAGTAACAGTGACAGCAGAAAGCATTGCAGTACCATGGGCTATCACCATGCTGTTAAACCAGCTAGGGACTGAGGACGATAGAGACGGTATCCTGAGCAAAGAAGATCAGAACCCAGGGTGTAACCTGTGCGGATGTCCCGTTGCTGCTCACGGCTTCTCCTGTGTGAGCCAGAAGAGGCACAAGTCCTGCCAGGTCTTGCCTCTGGCTGGTGGTAGTATTTTAGAGGGAAAAGTGATTTCTGGGTTAGGGGCAGTATCAGCTCACAGCGTAATGGTAGTGCTGGTGTCGTGGACCTGCTGGGCTCTACAAGCCCATTTTAGCTGTGGGGAGATCAGTGCTGTGCATTCACAAAGAGTCCTGTTCACATCTCCTTGCTCCAAGGACATGGGGTGTAAGGATGAGGAAGCCTTTCAAGACACAATGTCCCAGGCAGATGTGCCCTCATGCAGCAGTACAGCATTGCCACGGATGGCAATGGTGCTGCAAGTGTCAGGATAAGACTAGTACATTTTGAAGGCTGATGTCAGAAGGTTGGGGAGAAGTCGAATGCAGCACAGGGCAACAACCCTTGGGCAGTTTTCCCCAAATCCCTGGGTTAATTACACTTTCCCAGACTGGCTTGCTTGTCCCCTCACCTCCTCTTCCCACTTCTGTATTGATCCTCTGCACCAGTTCTCCTTTCTGAGTAGATCTTGTTTACAGAGATGTAATGAAGTGTCTTATTTCCAAATAAAATCCAAAACAAGCAGGAGTAATGGTTTGCAGATTCAACCACTCCCACACTGGTAATTTACTAAAATTAAAACTTAATTAAGCCAGGCTCACTCAAAGGTTTTGCATAATTTAGTAGTCTGTCTTGGATAGCCAAGGAGCTGTACAGGCAGGCAAGCTGAGTCAGGAGCCAGATCTGTCATCCAGCTCTGGAGTCGGAGCTATTACCTGGTACTTTGTACACCTACTTTTTTCACTTGTACAATCTCAGAGCAGTTTAAAGGAATGAGCTGGGATCATGGCCTCCCTTTTACCGATGGGAAAAGTTAGGGCCAGAGAAAAGCACCAACTGTCCAGGCTGGTGCTGTGAGTAGTAGTAGGGGAGAACCTGATGTCTGCACTCCCTCATGCCTGTTCATGCATCACATCAGCCATTCTCAAGATCTTTTAAAATGGATTACCACACAGTAGCAGCATCTGAACTAGGACAGATGTCTTTGGTGAGGAATGCAACTTGCATGTTAAGGTCACATCTTGGGAGAGTATGTCACCTCTGAGCACAGGACCACTGAACATCACTTCGGGGCAACAGCTTAGCTTAGCATGTTAACATGACAGCTTACGCAGGTCATGGTGATTGGTACCCATATGACTTGCTGATATGGACTGGAACTCCTTTACAGGAGAGCACAGAGCAGGGAGGAGAGCTGCTTCCAAAGATCTTACAGTCTAGGGAGGGAAGTGAGGCAGGCAGAGCAGTATCAAAGGGAAAATGGAAAGGCTCGAGGTGCAATAGAGCAGCAGCAGAGGTGGTGGGGAGCATGCAGGATCAAAGACTGAATCACTGGGCTGCTGTCAGGGTATGTTAGGCTGTACCGTCTCCCTTCTCTGTGGGGAGATGCCCTGTGAGAGCCTGCTGTTGAATTGGGAAGAGATCTTTGTACCCACAGTTACTTGGTCTCTTCTCTTTATTCCATAAAGGGACAAGTTTCATCACCGGATCTTATGCTGCCTCTGAGAAAGCTTTGGAGAGACTTGGCAGTAGAAATGCCGAGCCCTCCTTCTGCTCCTGTGAAATGGCACTGGTAGAAGCACCACTGTGAGAGGGTATTCCAGAATAGCTGGTGGCTAATGTCTGAAAACCATGGCTTAGTTGGTGCAGCTTTGCTCTTCTACTGGGTGCAGGTGATCACCTGCTTCAGATACACCTGAGCACGCCTGTGGAGCAGTTTGAGCAGTAAAGCCTGTCTGTGACCTCAGTGGTCCCACTGACAGGGGCTGCCCAGGTGGGTCAGCGCCACAAGGCTTTGAAGCCCAACAGGGCTGCAGGACTGTCGCTGCCTTTCTAAAGCCTTTGAGCTATGGTGCCTCGGCTGCAAGGGACGGATGAGCTAGTGGAGTTGGCTTCCTACACAACCAGGCGTGAGCAGGGCTTGCAGAATGCAGAACTGGGGAGGGCGTTCGAGAGGGAAGCCAGGATGAGCTGAAGGTGTGCAGGGCAGGAGCTCACCTCAAAGGGAGGGCCCCGAAGTGTCTCCTGGAAGGGCAGGGAGCTGCAGGACTCGGTGTCTCTGGGCCGTGGGCACTGAACGGGACACGCAGCAGCGGCGTGGCGCGGAGGGCCACCAGCTAGCCGCGAGGCTAAGGATCACCCAGAAGGTGCCGGCTGGAGGGAAGGGAGCCAGCAACAAAAGCCGGGGTGGGAAGGGGGGGGTGGTGTAAAACCAGAGGCCAGCTCTCCCCTCCCCCTCGGCCCATAGAAACCCGGGGGGGGCCGGAGAGGCAGGTGAGTAAATCACGGCGGGGCTCCATCAGCCGGGTCCCCTTTGTGCGGGCACAAAGCGCGGGGTGTGGTACGGGCGGTGCGTGCGGTGCGGGGCCGGGCCCGCAGCCCCGGGCGCCCCTCGGCGCTGGCCTGGCCCGCCCCGGCCAGACAATGCGGGGGGTGGGCTGGGGGAGGCCTTTGTCTCCCTGTTTTATACACTCTCTTTTCAAGGTGGGGAGGAGGGAGAGGGGCTGAAAAAGTTTTTGAATTTCAATCAGGTTTGGCTTTGAAAGCCTTTGGCTTTTGTTGCGGGGAGAGGGGGGGAGGTTTACATTTCAGCTGAGCCTGGTGGCTGGGCGCTGGGGAGGCGAGGGGGAGGGGGGGGCAGGCGCTTTAATGACATCAGCTTGGCTTTGGGGCTAGGCAGCCGAAAAAAAGTGTCATCCCAGAGCCTGCTGATTTGGCAGGCACATGGCCGGGGGGGGGGGGGGGGTCGCGGGGGCACGATGGGACGGCTCCGCGGCTGCTTTCTCAGTAGCCCCGAGACGGGCATGCCCCGCCGAGGTGCCGGGTGTGGGACACAAGCCTGCCTGAATGGCTTGTCCCCGCGAAGCACCGGCCGCCCCCCCCCGCCTAGCTTGTCCCCCCCGCCTCGGTGGCAGCTTTCACTTGCGTAAGCTGGTGAAGAATGGACCCACCCATGCCTAGAAATCCGCCTCCTCCCTCCCTTCCCACCCCTTGTCCCCCTTTCTGAGGGGTGTAATGGAGCACATCTTACAGGGAGCAGCTGCCGCTGCCCCCGTGCCTGCCCGCCCCGTCCGCTTCCTACCCCGGGGTGAAAGGGGGGCGTGGGGCACCCGGTGCCCCCCAAGATGCAGGGCCCGGGGCTGCTCCTCCCGTGCAGCGCCACGGCTGCCACCACAGCACAGGCTTTGGAAAGCCTGGCTTGGCCAGGTGCCGCGGCACCCCTCGGTTGGGTGCCACGCAATTTCCAAGCTTGCGGCGCTGTGAGGGGGTGAGAGCAGCACACCACAACCTGCATGAGCTCGTTCATCTCCCTCTGTACCCCACTCACCCCCTTCCCCAGGCAGAGGCAGCAGGGGATTGCCCTCTGCATGGCTAGCCTTGGCTGGGGAGAGGTCTAGGGGGAGAGGAGTACCACTTATTCCAGTTGTCATCATCTCCAGTAACGTGTCCTTCTTGCACGTGGTGAAGCTGTGTGGCTCATGTCGCCCATCTGCCTGGTGGCAGGGAGGACCTGTACCAGCTTCCATGGTTGTATCTGACGGTGCAGATGACCCGTCCTCTGTTGAGTGTGGCCACATTTGACTCTCCCATTCAGCTGCAGAAGAGCTTATTTTCCTTTGTTTTGAGTAGAGTTAAGAAAACTACAAACCCACATGTCCAGGAGCAGATCTCAGCTCTTCTATCATGGGCTGTTTAGATGCATGCCTCTGATACTAAAAATCAAACACTGCCCTCTTCTCCTGGTTGCTGCAGTTCTTTGTGGGACAAACTTGGGAGTAAAAAATGTGGGAGAGTTCATGGAAAGAGGAGGAATATGATTTCACAGGATTATTTTCCATTTTTGAGGCAAATCCTGAATTCTAGCTCATAGGTCCCAATTCTCAGGACATAGGAGGAGTGGGACATTCCTGGTTTAAAATAAAACCAACATCCTTTGCGTTTTGATCAGAAACATTTTATGTCCCAGAGGTGTGTGTGCTGCCAGACCAGTGTGTCCTTGGCAGTGAAAGTAAGTTCTTCTTGTGCGTCCTTCAGAAGCAGCAAAACAAGGGAATGAGAGGGTGTCAGGAGCAGGTCTTAGCTCTTATAAATGGAGATGTCTCCTATTCTACAAATATAAAGAACCCATCTCTGTTCCTCAAAAGTCAGAAGGTCCAGAACTTCAGTCCTGCCCCAGGGGCAACACCTTTTGCCAAGTCTTATTTCAATACCATTTGGGAGGAATTTCCACAGCACAAAGAATGATTTGAAATGGGTTTCATTTCACCCTGAATTTTTTGGTTAGAGTCTATTACAAATATGGGCAGCCAAATGAAACCCCAGCAAAGAGCCCAGGAGAGCTTATCAGCAGCATGCCAGTGGTTGTGCAAGGTACAGGCTACGCAGGGTGAGGTGTACTTCTGTCTTTCCATATTGTGTTTGTACATTTCCAAGTATACTTCAGCTTTGCCCCTGGACAGTACTTACTAGGTAAAAACACACAATATAAATCATATTTCTTGGAGTAGTCTTGTCGTATGCCCTTTCTGCCTCGTGTGGAGTTTTCTTTGTCTTTAAAACAGTATCAAAATTAATATTGATTGCCTTGAGAGATATAAAGTGGCTTCCCAGAGTCACTATGATGCTTGGTGCAGAAGGACAAGATTGACTTTTTCCTGCTTTCAGTCTCTGATATAAGCCCAGCATCTTGAGCTGGTGTCTGATATGGGCATGTCCATGTTCATCATGTCCATATCAAGCTGTAAGGGTAGGGTCTGTTTCAGAAATTGGTCAGAAGAAAGCATTGGTGCACAAGGAAAGCTCACCATCCCTTTCAGGAACTTCACTGTAACCCAAGGGCATGCCTGCAAGGAAAGCAGTCTGCTCCTAGGTTGGGGATGCACTGCTGGCAGCTGCAGGTGCTCTGTATCTGTCGTTGTCAGGAGCTTTGCAAATGACCCAGGGTTCTGGGGAAGGCACGAGCGGTGTCGTGCTTTCTATCCATGTGTCCGTCACCACCTGTAGAACCACAAGGTGGAGGGTAGGAGCTGCTGTACCACTGCGGAGCAAGTCCCCTGAGGTGTTGACACAAGGCTGGTGTGAGTCTGAGGGTGAAGGAGGTGCCTGTACCAGCCCAGGCTGCTAAGCGTGGTCAGGGTGGGACGGCCAAACCCACTCGCACCCAAAACATGACCCAGCGTTGCTCAGGAAAGGGAGATTGTCAAGACAGGGAGG
Organism: Falco punctatus; assembly: GCF_963210335.1. Taxonomy (NCBI): domain Eukaryota; kingdom Metazoa; phylum Chordata; class Aves; order Falconiformes; family Falconidae; genus Falco; species Falco punctatus. The sequence continues at coordinate 12,027,784 of NC_137591.1, read as the reverse complement.
GGTTCAAAAGAGCAGGAGGTTTGGGGGAAAGCAGCTAGATCCTGAAAGCGGAGATGTTGAGAGGTTCATGTATGAAACTAGTCAGAAGACCTTTGAGGGCAGATGTTGGCTCCTGGTGGGGCTGTGTGAATGCAGTGGCGAGAGGTGGAGGTCAAGGAGGATATATTCCTTTTGTTTGTACATCAGCCTGAACCACAGCCATGGGAACTCCTGCCATCGCCTGTGTTTACATTCATATTTTATTTTTATCTATTGACCTCTCAATTTAAGAGAAATGGGAGCAGATGTCTCCTCGTCGGGGACTCTCTTTGAGCTCCTGGCTCCAGCAGCGTTATACCAGGATTTACACCAGCACAGTGGAGGTCAGAATCTGGCCCTGCCACCCCTCCTTCTTCTTGTAGGAACCTTTTTGGTTCGTAGCTTGCCCATGAGTCCCATGCAACTCCATTTTGCTTTTCTCTTCTTTGAAAAAAAACCCCACAATCTAATTTTTACTCTCTGACTGATACTAGAACCTGAGGTGCTACCCCAAAATAAAAATGCATCCCCCCCTCCCCAGGTCCAGTGAAGTTGTTTTCCTCTGCCTCCTGCAGCACAGGTTAAGCCAGTGCCAGCTCTGGTCTCAGGAGATTCCCTGCAACCCCCACTTGCCTCGCTCCGTCGCCGGCAGCTTTTTCATTATTTATTTAATGTCTTGTACCGTAAATAATGGTGACTTTATGGTTATTAGGAACGGGTTAAGGTACATGCGGGCAGCACCAGGCTGCCTTCAAAAGGAACAGGCCCGGCATAAAATGTTGCGATAATTGCTTTACTGCTGAGTGCTTGGTCTTTATTTTGTGTCCGATTTGTCTCTTAAGCCAGCGTAACATTCTCCCCGCTGCAGGAGAATGCAGAGAGCAAATTGAAGGTCTGAGCGTGAACAATGCAACATGGTGCACTGCTGGGTTTTTCTTTTCTTTCCTCTTTCTTCGTTCCTCTCTCGACCTCCCTCCAGTCATCTCTGCTCCCCCTCCCCCTCCAGCCTTCTCTCCCTCTCGGCCACTCTGGCTCTTCCACCTCTCAACACCCTGCTTACAGCAGGTGAGATGGGAGGCGGGAAGCCAGCAGGTCCTCTTCAAATGCAAAGAAAAAATATAACGGCAGAAAGTACCTTCTTATACGAAGCCAGGCATATCCTTCAGCCTGAAATACCAAGCACATGTTCCAATGCAAAAATAATGATGCCCACTCACGCAGCAGCTAAGGATGCTCCTGGGTGCCCATACCTGCCAGTAGTGGCACGGCAACTGCCTGTACACTGCACGTGCTGAGGAGGAGGCAACAGGGAGCAGGTCGTGGAGGCAGGTGTGCTTTTAAAACACAGCTCCCAAGGTGCTTGGGCCTGGGAAGTGTTTGTGTCATCCTGCTGTACACAATAATTACCTTGTTAGAAGTAATTAAACATGGATTTGTGATCCTTCTAAGGTGGAGCTTCCCTTTCCCTCCTCTTAATCATGAAAGACAGCTGCGGTTGCACTGCAGACAATGGGAGCATCCTGGAGCAGAGCAGCCACGGTGGGTGCATCAGTCATCCCAGGGCCCTGGCAGTTGACCTGGCTCTTTTCCCACCCGTATGCTCCTCCCTGGTGCGAAACCATCTGAATTGCTTTCTTCTGAGATTTATTTTTGGTGGAGGAGGGGAAGCCAAGTGCCAGACCGGTTCCTGTGTGGCACTGCAAGCCTATGCAAGGCTGCTGCTGGACCTTGACAAAGCTGCTCAGTTTTCCCGGACCTCTGTTACCCAGGCTGTGGAATGGCACCATTGCCCCCAGCCTACCCGATTATCAGCCTCTGTTAGTAACTATCTGGAAAGTGCTATACTAGAGGGACCGAGGTCTGCTACAGAGCCTCTTGTCTCTCCTCTGTACAGAGACAGGTAGAAATGAAGGTTGCAGTGTCTTATCTAATCTCTGGTTGTAGAAGAATCATAGCTTATTGACATGGCCTCGTGAACTGCTCTGGAGCGCCTGGGTCTCCTTCATGTTGGAGAAACCTCCTCTGGTTGGAAAGTCAGTTGTTTCTTGGTTGTACAGTATGTGCTGGCATGATGGGATGGAGTGATGGAGAGCTGGCCTGGTGCAGAGCAGGTGAACAGCCCTTTCTCCATGCATTGCTGGCAGTGTTGGGGCCAAGACAGTATTTTTTTTTACTAGGAGGAAACGGAGAAAGGGAGTTGGATTGTAAAGGAGTCCACAGCCTTCTCCTGGAGGCCTGGCCAGGAGTCTTCTGAGATGTTCAGAATCTCTCTTACTTGAGATCAGACCTTTGTGGTTTGGTCTTTCTAAGCCTTATCCATGTAGTATGGAAAATGCAACCAAAATATCCCCCAGACAGATATAATCTTTGAAAAAGCTTTGTTTTGAGTTTTTCTCAGGAGTTAAGATTTGGCTGTTACCCCAAGTGCAACAGCTACCACCTGAGAAGCTGGCATGTGCAAAAATATAACTCCTTGGTTTGCCCTTTCTTCCAACCTTAGCTAGAGACATGATGCTTTCAAAATGAGAGAATTTTACCTTCCCTGGGCCTCTGGAAAATAACTTGATTAACAGAGCAAATTATTACACAAAAGAAGTTCGGGTTTTTTTCTTTGCAAGGACTCAGGAGTTATTTCAATCAGAAAGTGCTAATCATCGATTTAAACCTAAGAATCAATGGGTTGTAGCCGTGGCAAAAGCCAAATCAATGCTGAAAATCTGACCCATGGATAGGTTTGGTCCCCTTTCTCACACTCCCCACCTGCCTTCCTTCACCCTCCCCTTGTCCCCTGGAGCAGCGACCAAGTAATTAATAAGGCATAAGGGGAAATATGAATGAATTGGGTTGAGCAAGAGAAGGAAGAACAGGAGGAAGGATTTGCTCTCTGTATCTGAACAGCTTTAATTAGCTGTTTCTTAGTCTCTTTGGTTTGGTTGCTTGTTAGGGTAATCCAGTTAAAGAGGCTGCCTTTCATCTCCGTTAGACTTTTTCTTAGCAGAGAGGGATGGGTGAGCTGTGCTGGAGCACGGGGTGGTGTGGGCGGGTGGGAGCCGAGGCCACCCCAAACCCCGAATGCGATTGTTCCTACGGGGCTGCCGCCTTTAAAAACAACTAAAATAACCCAACTCCGGTGCAGCCCTCTAGCTAGCCACGAAAGTCAGCAGTAAAATGGCCAATGTGCTTCTCTGGGCTTAATGTGTCCTGTTTTCTGACCCCGAAACGTTTTCTTTATGAAAGGATCAAGTTGGGAGCATTGTCCCAGCGCCTTGAAAAGAGCTGCACAGAATGCTCTTTTGTGTTAAGTTGCCTTTTTTTTCTTCTTTTTTTTTTTTTTTTTTTGAGCCACTGCCTGCTGTGTTTTTTTCCTCCCCCTCCCTTCTGCACGATGGGGGGAGAGGCTGGGACGGACAGTGATACAGACAGAGACTGTCTTGATGAACCATCTGTGCCACAGTGTAATCCAGTGGAGCTGAAAAATTAAACAGCATTTTCAATTAACTTTCTCTCTCTGGCTCTTTTTTCTTCTTCTTCTTCTTCTTTTTGGGGAGAAGTTTTATTTTAACCCCTTGGAAGCCATTGGGATGGGGAGAATATCAGATGCAGGGGCAGTGTGAGCTGGACTCATTTGAAAACACACACCTGGAATCAGAGCAGTATCCATGAAGCCCAGTGTCCTGTCTGGAGCAGGACATGCTGGCTGAGTTAGGGGATGATTCAGAAAGGCATGTAATTTTGGAATAAATGGGCCACAGGGGAACTTTCTCTTACTCAGTTGAAAGAGTGTGTACTCCTTTAAAAAATCACAATGGCAGTTTTTATTTACTCTTGCTGATATAAGCTAGAATGTTTTCATTATCCAGTTTGAGTGGAGTTTCTTCTCTTTAACTGTAGCCTCAGCGCTGTCTTGTGGCAAGGAGTCCCAGGGGTTAACTCTGCATTGTCTATAACGATTGCCTTTTTATCAGTTGTAAGGGGATTTTGCCGTTTATCTTCACTTCATTTGATTTCCTTCTTCCTTTACCCAAGGAAAGGCATAATAGGTGTTATTTTATTAAAACTACTCCTATTTCACTCCCTGTTTTGTGTATGTCCTTTGTAACCACTTTTATTTGTCCTCTACAGAAAAGGTATGTTCATTCTCTTTGGGAAAAAGGTTGCTCCTGACTTGGGACGGGGGCTGTGGTTCACATGAACACTCCTGTTTGCAGCAGAGGTGTGGGGGCTGCAGCATCCCTGCTGCTGGCTGCTGATGCACACACGTGTCTCTGAGGTTGTGGTTACCGTCGCTTTTTGGGGGAGAATCCTGCCTTTTTCCCATTGGTGACTCCAGCTGTCCTTGATGCTCGCTTGGGAGCTCCTCTGTCAAAGGCATTTATAGAAAGCCTGAAAAACTTGCTGACCAGTCATTGAGTTGAGGCACTTGGACAATTCCCACTGAGAAGAGAGAGGATTTGCATTTGCAGGAGGCTCCCTGCGTGGGGTGTGTTAAATCAGGGCCATCTGAACACAGTCTGTAATTCTGAAACTGTTTCCAGTGACTTCCCTCATACTAAAGTAGGGCTTTGCTCGTCTGTAATCCTCACGGCTGTCTTTTGGCCTCCTGGAGAAACATTACCAGTGTTTTGCCCTCCAGTCCTCTGACTTAGTGGTTGCAATAATAGTCATACTGTTTTGCTCTTATAAGCTCCTTTTATAGCTGTAGGACTCCCAGTACCACACAAGAGAGATGAACCTTGTTAGTAGTTTATTTTGAAGGAGAAATGAAGCATGAGGAAGCAAAGGGACTTGCCAGAGGTATCACCAGGTGACCAGCATCATGGCTGTCTGGTCCACAAGCTGGAAAGCCAGGCTGTTCCCTTCTCCAGTGGAGCTGAGCTGCCGGTGTTGAGGGGGATATCCAGCCCTGTCATTCCCACATCCCCTCGCTTGTGTCTCGCCTGGGCCTGGGGACTTGAATTCTTGTAACCTGTGTGCTGTGCACACACAGAGGCAGAGGTACCTGGGCTCTCACTCCTTCGGCTCATGTCTTGCCCTCCATCTCAAGCAACTGAGCAACCGTCCTGAGCCCTCCCCGCTCCACACCTTCCTCCTCCTCAGCCTTCCTCCTCAGTAAGTTCTCTTCTCCCACACTTGCAGCACAGCAGCAGCAGCTGCTTTTCCCCAGCAGTGACCTCGGGGAAGGACCCATGAAGATGGCCTCGTGCCCGTTTCCCCTCGCAGTGCTTGTACTGGGGCATGGAGCTGGCAGAGGGGTGGGTGCAGAGCCTGGGCCCAGCTTTTGTCCTTGGCTGTTGAACACTCCATGTCTCCATCCACGGCTGTGTTGGCTGGAGGCTTGGGAGAGAGGACCTTTGCCTCCAGTCACAGCCCCTCCAGGTGGTCCCCAGAGCCAGGCTGCTCCAGCCCGCTCTGCAGAAGCTGGGACAAGGGGGCTGTGGGCAGCAGCAAAGCCACAGTGTCACTGCAGCCTTTGCATCTCTGCACCAGACCTGTTCCACACAGATGGGTAAGGCCAGGCAAAGCAAAAAAAAAAATGTCCCCCCTGAGCCAGTGTCCCCAATCCACTGACTTCTGCCGCCAGGAGGGGAGGTGGCTGGGGCGTGTGGGTCCCTCCAAGCCCTCCACTGCAGCTCGAGCTTGTCACTTCTCAGGCTGGCAGGTGAGCAGGGAGGGCTGCCACCTGCACCAGCGTCCCAGTGCCTGCTTGCCCTCTGTTTGCCATGCACCCTCCCCAGCCTGCAGCTCCCCTGCGGAGCAGCCCGCAGCTCTCCCCCTGCACATGGGCAGCCTCCCAGTTTCCAGGGGCTGCTACTGGCATGACCGGGGGGGGCGGGGGGGGGGGGGGGGGAGAATACTCAGCAAATTGCTTTGCTGCACATCTTAAAGCAGCCCTTGATTTGATTTAAACAAAAACAAAAGGGGGCTTGGTGGAAAGCAGGGCGATTGGCGGGCGCAGGCCCTCTTCTGTGTCTTGCACACACAGGCTCGCATAAGTGACAGCTCAGTGGGCCGCTGTTGAGCGCTTTCATTGCACTGGCTCAGCCTTTCGGTCGGGAAAGCCAAAGTGTCTGTCACTGCGTCCCCCCCTGCGCCCCCCCCCCCCCCCCCCCCCCGCCTTTTCTTTTGCTTTTCCCTTTCTTTCCCTCCCTCTCTCTGCAGAGGAATGGGTGAGACCTTTGCATTCAAAGGGAGGATGGCTCTGTGAGGTCTCACTGAGGGTGGAAATCACTTTGGCAGAGATGATGTTTCTTTGTTTAGGGGCAAATTGTGCCCCTTCTCTGCAGCTCCAGGGTTGCCAGATGCTGTCATCTGCAGGGGGTCCCCAGAGAGGGGTGTGCGAGCCATGAGGGGAGAGGAAGGACTCTGGGAGGGGAGCTGCTGGTTTGAGCACTTTCAATGGGAGGCAGAGATACACAGGGAGACAGAGAAAGGTTTGGACGATTTGTAGTTGGTGGCTGGGGAGCTGCATGTGAGCAAGGACCCAGGGAAGAAGTGCAGCTGGGTGGAAAGGACAGGTACTCCTTCCTCACACCTTGGGGCTGTGAGGTCCATGCAGTTGCTGAGCAGTGGCTTTTCCTGGATGCTTTGGTCTGAGTTTCTGCTGTTATTTGATACTGCATCAGATTCCCATGCTGCTTCCACCTCCAGTCTTTACCAAAATGGAGCCCTTGGACTGAATTAACTGGCATCCAGGGAGATGGACTGGGTATTGCATTTCAATGTCTCTAGTCATTCCTTTTATTGGAGCTGTTCTGACCATATCCAGCTCTCATAGCAGGCCGGGGTAGATCCGTCCCTTGGCTTTCACGTGAAACTCATGCAAAATGCAGGATAGTGGGATCAAGAAAAAGCAGTGAACAGCATCAAGGGAGACATGAGATGCTTGGACATGTGGTGATGGGCACAATGGGGCAAAGCCTCTTGCTGCTCTCCCTGAAACTGGCACCCACTGAACTTTGTGCCTGAGCACTGAGCATACTGCAGACAACTGCAGACACTGCACTCCCTCTCCCATCATCTCAGGGAGAAGCAGGACTTAAGAGCACCAGCAGAGCTTTGGAGGACGTGCCTCGTAGCCCTATTCTGATGTCCAAGCACATAGTCTTGGCCACCTGTGGCCAAATGTGAATGTGTTTGGATGATACATTCTCCTGAGCCTCTGGACCAGGGCTGCTCTTACTTTGACAAGTGAGCATCCCTCTCAAGTGCCTGTCCCTTATCATCCTTTGTGAGCTGTCTGACACCCTTGCTGAGCTCTGCTCCCAGATGTATTCATTGGTGGGTCTTGCAGGTTCTCGTTACTGAGGACTGAGAACAGAGTCATCTCAGCCCTCCATAGGTAGTCATCCTTCCTGGGCATGATTCTGCAGTCTCTGTCTTGATGGCAGCAGATGTCAGGTCCATTTGTGTCCAAGGATGCTCTCAGATCACTCCCAGGCTCAATGCCAGCACTTTGGGTGAAGAGGCTGGTCAGTATTTGGAAGCAGATGGGGTGGTTGCTTTAGCAGCAGATCACTGTAACCCCTGGCATGTGGAGTGAGATGTGGAACACGAATTTTGGCATGTGTGCTACTTCCAACAGTCATTCTCTGTCTCTCTTTTCCCAGTGGCAGGGTCAGGCTTACCACAGGTCTGCTTTGGCAGAGAGGAAGGGAAGCAAATAACTCTCCAGTGAGGGATAAGGAGAGCGACTTGTTTGGGTGATCCCACAGAGTCCTCCTGCCAGCCCCAGTTTCATGCGCCTTGGCTGTGCTGAACACTTTCTCTCAGTCCTTTTGGCAACCTCACAGTTAAAAACTTTACCAGTTTCTTTCTCTCTCTTTTTCCCTTCCTTCCTTTTCAGAGCTGACAGGGGCAAAATAAAGGCTTTATTTTTTTTTAAACAATTTTGTTCCTTCTGGGAGTGATGGAGCGAGAGTGAGTGAAGATTATAGCTCTGTGTGCCGAAGACCTTCATAATGGGGGGAGAAGCAGTGACATAATGGGAACCTAATGGCAGTAATTGGCCCTGGTTTTGACAGGGCCTATATCACGGCTCAGGGAAAAAAGAGATGTTTAAAGTAAAAATTTACACAAAATTATACGGTTTGGGGGGTGAAAACGGCTGTTTGGTTTTTATCTCTCTTTTTTTCCCATTCCTCTGGGGATGTTGCCTCACACTGTGTTTGTGTCTGTGTGTGTTTTCATGTCCATCACTTAATCAAAGTCAGAATGCAGGTCCCTGAACAAGAGAGCCCTCCACGCAGTGCCCAGGTTTTTAAAGCTCTGGGTCAGACGCTGAAAGCCAGTGCTGCTGAAGTCTCCTTCAGGAGACGTGGGACATGGGGACCCACTGAGATTTCTCTGAGGCTCAGCTGTGCCAAGGCTGGTGGCACAGGAAAGCAAGGAGCATGGCAGGGTGCAGAAGCCGGAGCAGTAGAGAGGGGCTGTGGGCAGGGGTATCTGTTTCTCCTTCCTGTTCACACCACTGAGTGAGATCCCTTCTACCTTTCTCCATCTCCCCTTGCAGGGGCTGTAAGAGCCTGTGCGTGCAGAGGACAGCGAAAGGGATGTACATCCAGCAAGCCAGGGAAAGGACAGCACTGTCTCTGCAGGCTGTACTGCCATCCCCTTAGCCCTCAGCACAATGCATCTCCTTTAACGTTTGCTCTGGTATTGAGAGAGCAGAGGTCCACAATATCTTACCCATCGTTGGACCCTATGAACTTCCTTCCTTGAACATAGCCACATCTTCCCCAGCCTTAGTCAGCTCCTTGATCATCTCCCAGGATCTCTTGCTCCATATCGTCTCTGCCTCTCTCCAGCACTGCAGTCCCAGGGGACAACATCCTTTCTTCAACACGGCCACATCAGCACTGGCCAGAGTAAAATGCTGGTCTGAGCTCTGATTCCTTTGCAGGCCTGGACCACACCGCATGTTTTGTCTTGCCATATCACGGTGCAAGCTGAAGTCCAGCTTGATGTCCTTTACCATCACCCAGGTCTTCCCTTACACATTTTCTTGCTCAATACATAGCAGTCAGCTTTTTTTCCCTTGGAATAGTGCTGCAGGCTAATGAAAGCCTGCACACTATAGGATTGCACTCCGAAGGCCCTTAGCCAGAAAGCAGCCACAGGCTTGGAGGTGTGACTGCAAACAGAAGCTTGGAAGTGCGGCACCATGAGCGTTTGTGTGTGTCTGGGCATTTTTATATATGTTGCTTGGGACGGGGACTCAAAACCTGTACAAGACCCTACAGGAACCCTCAAAAAGTTTGTGCATATTGCAGTGTAAGCATGCTTATCACACATAGCTCAGTCATAAATTGCATCACTGCAATTTGGATCACAGAGCTATTCTAGAATATACTTAGATGTTTCTAGAGTGCATTGAGTTACAAATTCCTCTGTCTTCAAGCTGGATTTAGCACAAAAGGCTGCTGGCCTTACGGACGAAAAAGTGTTGAATTGCAATGCATGTCTGCATGTTGGATTGTTGGTTGAACAGATCCAGATTCTCCCACTCTCCTGATGCTAGGATCTTTAAATATATCTGGTAAATAAGCTCAAGGCTTGCCATGTCCGTCACCCAGTTGAAGCTGGGCAATGTTCTTCAAGGACTGATCCCAAGAGGGCAGCTGGGATGCACAGCGTGTACATTTATCCCATGGGAATGGCTAAAGGGGGCTTGTACAGATGTCTTGCCCCCATTCTGACCAAAACAACACCAGGAGATTTGCAGTAGTAGTACTTTTTGAAAGGGACAATGAGCTTAAAGCAGGATCTATCAATGAAAATGCCTGAGGGCTGTTGTTACACCTCTGTGTTAAGGGATCAATAGTCATTTGGACCAGATTGAGCAGAGAAATGACTAATCTCAGCAAACACCATTCCCTGCGTAGCTGGGTTGGAAGTGGTGTGCCATGGTCTGGGAGGGTAATCTGGGCTCACTGGGTGCTTACTGAATTTGCAGACCCCGGGTAGCCCACTCTGGTGTGATGTTCTAGGAATAAGTGCATAGTTCTCCTAAGCTATGAGCAGTTGTCTGTACTTCGACTTAGGTGTCTGAGAGACACGTCACAGAAGCTCTGTGCTTGTCCACCAAGCCCACAAGGGTCACCTACTGCTGTAGCCTGCCTGGAGAGGGCCTTTCCTTGGCCCAGCTTCTGCAGCTGTCTCAGCCCCCCACATCTCCCAACGGGGGACAGAAAATATGCTTAACATCCCAGTTTAAAGATAGGAATGCAAAACCCCAATGCTTATGCCACTGGCTGGCTGTGGGGAAGGGAAGTCCTTTTAACACTAAAGGCTGAGCATAGCCATAACTCTTCCCTGCGCTTGCTTTGCTTTACTCTGGGGTGCCTCGCTGCCCACCCCACTATTGAGCTCGTGTGTGCGAATGTGCATGCTTGTGCGCATGCACCTGACTGACCTTAAACAAGTGTGCAAAACTCGTTTGCCTTCCTGGCTCAAAGGCAGCAGAGCTGCTGGGGACCTTGGGGGCAGGGGGAAGGCAACATCTGTTCAAAACCAAACAGTGCCTCCTGCTAAATGGCCTAGAAAGCTCCTGCAAGCAGGGTCCTGGGTGGAGACTCCAGTGCTGGGAATGTTTTGTCTGGAGAGGCTGGGATCGGAGGTGGGTGTCCGTGGGGGCTCCCACATCCTGAGAATGAGCCACATCTGGGGAAGTCGTTTGGCTGGTGCTGATGATTCCCCAAGTGCTCTTGGCTTTAATGACTCGTGATGCCGCAAGAAGTGGCCTTGTAATGGCCATTCCATGCTTGGCCAAGGGGCGCGTGCTCTGCCCCCACACCGGTGTGTTTTCTCATTTCTACAGGGGACCAGCACCTTCTGCTCTCCAGCTGCCCCAGGCAGGGCCACCTGGAGACCCCAGCACCTTCAGGAAGGGTCTGGGGGATTTTCAGGTCGCAGTAAGGTGTGCTTCTGGTGGCCATCCAGGTGTTTGTTCTGGCTCTGCTGTACCCATCACCAGTACTGGGCCAGGGTGATTTCTGCCTGCATGAGGTGCGTTCAGGGGTGCTGGCTAAGCTGGGCTGTGCATGGACCTGCTGCTTGTAATGGGAGGGAGAAGGGGAGCACCCTGACCCTGAAGCAACAATCCTGGCTGTTTCACTGCCCGGGAGCTGGGTTTTCCGTGAAGATGCTATGTAGGAGGGGTGGCCAAGCCCCAGGACACCAGCACCAGGCTTGCCTGCTGGAACTCGCATGGGACCAAGCACCCCCAAACATGGCCCTGTGCTCACAGCCTTTCTTACTGTAAAGCTGAGAGGCATTTGCCCCTCCTTGTCCCTGCCAGACTGCCACAGATCTCCATTCAGAAAAGTCCCTGCTTTGGACCTTGCACCATTCACACAGCTTGTAGGGACCCAGACCATCCTGTCAGCCCAGCATCTGGCCAGGCCTGGCCATTTTGGCTCTTTTCAGCTCTGTTCAGAAAGGTGAGTTGCCATGGGACGTGTCCTGCTGGGAAGCACACCAGCTATCTGTTTAATCCACCACCTTCCCTGCAACAGTGAGTGGAGCTCAGTACTCCAGCAGGAGTTTAAGTACTCTGCAGTTGGCTGTTTGGGGTTAATTCCCTTCCAGCTCTTGTCCCACTCACTAACAGACTTAGATTAAATCCCCTGGCTGCATGGCAAATCTAAGGCAAAGTTTCTTTGACTGGAAGTGGCCTCCTGCTGACTTGGTGGTGTCCAGTAGCCATGGTGCTCATGTGGCTTTTCTACTGTCCGGGTACCATCATTAATCCTCCATGAGAGGGTTTTGGTCGGCCTCAACCTAGGTTCTGGTGGGACGTGCATGTAGTGGCAGGGACTTTGCTCTCCCTCCTGTTGTCGGCCTTGGCACGGAAAAGTCCAAGAGGGCCCAAGGAGAATGAAGCTGGCACCATGCAAAGTGTGTGTCCTGGCTCTCCTGCAGCCTCTGAGACTGCTGCTGACCCCACCAGGTATGTGGGGCTGGCAGTGTGCTGACCCTGCCACACTGCTTCGGTCTCTTTTAACCCCAGATAGCAGAGTACTGGGTCTGAGTAGCCGCAAGTCATTTTGTGTGCAGGCGCAATGTTCTCCAGGCTCCAGCTATGGTGAGAAGGGGTAGAGAGCCAGAGCCATTGCCTGGTGGCTCTCCAGTGCCTCCATGGACTTTCTCCTTGGTTGTCCTGGTTTGAGGGTCAGCTGCAGTCTGCTCCCATCCTTCCTGTCTCAACAGCGTCCAGATCTGACACTGCTGACTGCCCCCCTCTTCCTCCCGTCCTGCCCCTGCTGTGGGTCAGCTTCCTTTGGTGGGTTCTCTTGGTGCTCTCCTGCTTCCCATCCAGAGCCTGGCGGAAGATTCGTTTTCACACCAAACCAAACGCAAATCCCATGACAGCAACAGCCATGAGATTCACGGAGGGATTCGGGCCGCGCGGAGGGCCCAGTTCCTGCTCAGCTCCGGGTCGTGGCACCTGGTACCCCATCCTGGCAGGAGCCTGTCCGCCGGCCGGTGGGGAGCAGGGAATTCCCTCCCCCTGCCCGCCTTTCGCAGGGAGCACTCATAAAGCCGCAGGTGTGGGATGTTTGTTATTTAGTCTACAGCCTGGTATGTGACAGTTTCTACTCGGAGTGGTTTCAGATAATTAGTACATTATGATTCCCCCACCTTGAGTGGGGGAGAGAGGAGGGGGCAGCCCACCCTCAGACTACTTGTAATTTCACATCCTGTGTTTTATGGACCCGAACTGTTTGGGGCGGGGAGTTGGATGGGGGGGATCAGAGAGCAAACAGCGACTCCTTCCCCCACCTTCACCATCTACCAAACCCTGGGGTTGTTAGGGTGGCCAAATGTTATTTTGCAGAGTTGCAACCAACTTAATTCAGAGATGTTTGTTTGCACTTTTTTTTCCGCCCCTTTTAAGGCTTGAATGCCTTAAAAAGGGAAGAATGAAAAACAAGATGCTCCTTCTCCCGGCCTGTCCATGCTCCCCTCTCCCTTTTTATTACACGCTTATCGCTTCTTTCCCTCCTGCTTTTGAAATTGATTTCCTTTCCTTTCTCTCCTATTCAGGGCCTAAACGCTGAATGTTCGATATTTCATTTGAGGCCGCTAATCGCATTACCACCCTTGACGTTTTACAGATATCATATTATGGGCGCAAATTTGGCAAATTATTAGCGTTGTAATGTATAGCTTGTCAAAGGTATTTAAGACACTAAGAGCCCTGGGCTTATCGGGGTTAGCAGAGAGCTCTCGTTGAGCTTTTGAAATGCAGAGAACCGGTTATAAAACACACTGTGACTCTCTTTTCAGCTTGTAAAAAAAGAGAGTGTGAGAGAGCGAAAGGAGGGGGAAAAATATCATCCGTCTATCAGGGGCTTCCAGGGCTGATAACAAGCAAAATTCTTCTCTGTGGGTTTCACTGGAAATGTGAGAAGCTTTTAAAACATTTCACAAGCTGTCTGGGAAAGAGGAAAAAATCTTTATTGAAAGGATGTAGCAATCTTTTTACTGAGGTCTATTTATCTCCTGGGAACAAGCTGTAAGTAGGAGTTCCCCTCCTGGTCACTGGAGCAGTTTGGGGAGGGATAGCGGGGTCCTCCAGTGCTCCTGCGCCATCCCCTGCGGTGACTCCTCCTGGCCCAGCCTGGGACACCGGTGGCTAGAAATGGGTCCCAGCAGCCCTCCTTCACCCTTGCTTGGCGGGGATGCTTGTTGTTGCCACATCCCGTTAGGCAGTGGAGGTGGGATGCAGATGCTGTTAGGCCAGCCACAGGAGAGAGGGTCAGGGAAGGCCCTTCCCAGTTGTCCCAGCGCAGCTCCGGGCAGGCAGAGCAGGACAGAGCCAGTGTTGGCATTTGCTCAGCGACCCTCTCCCAAGGGGAGGTATTTCCTTTCTGATCAGTTTATTAAAATGGTTTTAAGTCCTTTTAAAGCCCTGGGGGGGATTTGTGCCTTCCCTCGGTGTTGAGATGAGAGCGTGTGTGTTTCCCCCTCTCTTTTCAGACCAAGGGGAGGAGGGGGCATGGCAGCGCTGGGTCACATTTTGCTCCCAATATTGTGATGCTAACAAGCTGTGGAGTTCGTCAAGGCAAAGCGGGGTGACGGGGTTGGCGTGATTCACTCCCCGCTGGCAGCAGAATGGATATCATGCGTCTTATTACGGAGTTAGACAGACAGAGCCCCACCACTGAGAGCTGTCAGTCCTGCCTCTGCTTGACAAAAACAAGCCATAAATAAGCAAATGCTTCACAGCAAGGGGGCTTGTGTGTGTGTGTGTGTGTGTGTGTGTGTGAAAGACAGGGAGAATGGCTGTGTGTGAAATACCGGGGGTGGGGGGGTGGGGGCTCTGCATTTGTAACTCCTGTTTGTAAGAGGGAAAATGGGTGGGATTTATGCCGTTGGGTCTCCATGGAAGAGAACGTCTGTCTTCCTATTGCCTTGCTTAAGTGTTTGGAAACAAACCCTTGTGTACACCAGGCAGTGCACATCTGGGTGAAAGCGTGCCAGCACAGGGAGTATGTAAAGCATGTTCAACAGAAGTTTGTGTTTGCAAGGCTGCATTGGCAGGAGAGGTAGCTGGGGGTTTCCTCTTGCAGAGGTATTTTGCTGGGAGGACACAGTGGGATGCTGAGGTTGGTAGAAGCTTTATAAGTACCTGTTGCATACGCATGTGGGCCTGGCTGTGATGCATGTGTGCTGGGAAGATGCAAAATGGTAGTTTCAGGAAGGTGTCATGCTTTTCTGAGCACAAAGTGTCTCTGAAAAGAGCTGAGCATGGAGATGTGTTGTGCAGGCATGGATGAAGTGCCCATCATATTCAGCAAGCTGTACCAGCTCCTGTGAAGGTAGGAGGACATGCAGCCCTCAAGGGTAGGGAGCCTGTCTTGTTTGGAGCAGGAAGGGTGCCTGGTCTTATCATAGCTTTTCTAAGAGAATGTCAGTGAAGGACCCCAAGCCCATGCTTTTTCATGTGCCCTGGGAAGGCTGAAGCATCAATTTGTCACCCTTCCCTCCCGGGCTGAAGCAGGGGCTGGCACATGGTTCCCTGTCTCTGCTGATAGGTGCAGCAGGTTTTCCTGGCAGCCTGGCAGCCCATCCAGCCCTCTTCCGCTGTGGGTGCTCTGCCGTCCACATCCTCCCAGCAGCTTTCAGCCTCTTCTCATTTTGTGGTGCCCCGCGGGGTTTCCAGCGGAGGTGTAGACCCCCCTGCAGAGCACTATTTGATCCTCAGTTTGCTTTTCTTGTTCAGCATTCCTGAGTAGCTGAGATGTAATCCATGGACCCTCAGGGGCCACAGACCACGGGCTGCAAATCACTGTGCTCTGCTTACATCTGTCAAAAGAGTTTTGTAACTGCCCCTGTGCCTGTTGGAGGGCAGGGTATGGTGTCCTCTGACCAGCCAGTTAAAGCAGTGAACCTGATTTTCATGATTTTCCCTGCAATACAAAGCTGCTTAGCACCTCTGTGCCATGCAGCACGTTTTGGGTCAGTGCTAAGGGCTGGAAGGGCAGAAACATCAGCTACAGGGCAGACAGCATTGCACAGACCTGAGAGGTGCTGGGCATTGCAGTTTGTTGATTCTTGCAGGCTCCCAAAGCAGTGGTGGAAAAGAGAAGAGGCAGCAGGATTTGGGAAAGGGTTCTGGGTTGGATTTAGCTCCTCTGATGAATTTGCCTTACTGCAGGCAAATGTGCCAGGCAAATCCTTGCCACATCAAATGGAGCTACTTTTCTATCTTGTATGACTGGCCGTGGTCCTTCTACCTTAGAAGGCGGCAGTAGGAAAAAGACACTGCCCTGTCCTCTGTTGGTTTCTGCTGGATTGAAGTCTGTGCATAAGGCTTTGGTTCCGTTTCCCTAATGGACAGAAGTTTGTTTGATCTGAGCATGAAGCCCTGGGCTCCCTTCCCCTCTCAGCCTCCTAAGGATGCAGCATTCACCCTCTCTCTCATATGAAATGGCGCATCGGTAAGTGCTACTTAAGAAAACACATGTTCTCCCCCTTGAAAGCAGCCCCCCCACTCCCCCCTCACACCAACACCTTTCTTTATTCGACCCAAACCTCACCAAGGGGAATTTGCAACAACTGCGGTGATAAATCCACCCGCAGATAATTGGCAAGAAAACAACACTTGTGCAGTATATAACGTTTTATGGTTGTTTCATGTACTTTATTATAATACTAATGAGCAGTTATATATCAGGAGCTAACTGCACGCTGGATTAGCTTGTTAGCATGATATGAAACGGCAGAGCAAATAGTCCAGTCCCCCTCACCCGCACGCCCTCCCCCTACCTCTCGTTCCCATTTGCACTGAGTAATTAGTATGCAAATTAGACCCCGGGACCACACAAGTTCTAGTATATTACAAGGGCTTTATTATGCTCTTGTGAGTAGATGATGGAAGCGGCCCATGACAGTGTTTATCTCACTACCTCTCTCTCTTTTTCTCTCTCACATACATTGGCAGAGAGTAAACACACACTGAGCTGGGCCCCATACCATTATGACTCCCTGAAGATGCCACCAGCTTGCCTTTATCCCGATGACCGGAGTTAAGAGCCTCCTCTGGAAACACCATAACAATGATGTTAATAATAATAATAACCCTGATGATGATGGTGATGCTAAGAGCAGCCTTGGCTCTGGCAGTCATGGTGATGATTGCAGGAGCAAGGAGAAGGATCAGAGTGAGCCAGAATGAGCTCTTTGTCACCTGGGTCATGCTGCAGAGGAGCAAGGGTTGGCCTCGGTTTCCAGCCCTGCAGGGATATCCTGCTTTCTTGTAGCACAGGATTATGGTGTGTTAAGTGCTTGTTGTGTGTGATGCTCAGAGCGAAGCATCTTCATAGTCTTTGGTGATTTCCAGCTATTAAGAAATAAATCTCAGCTGAAGTTTTCTTCTGGGTTCCTTTCCTCTTCTGTTTTCTGTATACCATACTTTGTGTCCCACTTTCTCTTTTTTCCTTTATTTCTCACTGGGGTGGTCTCTGTGTTCCATGTATCTGATGATGGACAGACCTCCCTAAATATAGGCACTTTCCATTAAAGTCAGACTGTAAGACACCGGCAGCATCCTCTGTCTTTCCTGCCAGCGTGACTCAGATGTGCACTGAGGAACAGACTGAAGTTGGTCTGTTGGTGCTCTGCTGGGACATTGAACGTGGTGCCATGGGGCTGTATTCCTGCCCATAGCCTTGAAGCACCCAGCTTGTGTTCCCAGCATTCTGTTGAGCTGTTGGTCATAATTTCTGATTGTCATAACCAGGGCCAATGCCCATCTGATCACCTGGGTGCGAATGCATAGAGTCTCATTCCCACCCCTGACCCAGCCTGCTCCCTTCTCACCAGGTTTGAGATCTGATGTCTCATCTAGCTGGGATTGCATTTTGGGTTGAAGCAGTAAGTATTGAGGAACCAGTAAGGGTGAAGGAATGGAAAGAATCTCAATGAGACCTCACCCCCACTTCTTGGGCCCTTGTGGAATGCAGTCACCTCTGCAAGTGTGTTGAGCTCCATCTCAGAAACAAGGTTTTTGTCCAGAGGCTTTCCATTACAAAGTCCTGGCTGTGAAGCTCTTGGGCTTTGACGAAAAGGAGGTGTTGTATGAGGGGGTGGGGGAGCTGCGCTTTGTGGAAATGCAACCTCCTTTGGTCACTGTAGTGCTTCTGAGGGTGTCTGGGACTTCATGAAGGTGCAGGGGAGTCAGCTGATGGGCCTGAGGTGGGGGCAGAGAGACCTGGATGATCGCCAGGCTCAGTGCTGGGCTGTCTGTGGGACAGGGCAAGCGTGGTGGGCATCAGGTATTAAACCATCTCCAGGGAGCTGCCTTTTGTGGAGTTTGCTGCTAGCGTTAGCTTTGGTTTGTTCCCATTCGCATCTGGCTTTTTCTCACTCCGAGAGCTGACCATCCTGGATGTTCGCTGTTCTGGAGGACAAAGAAAGGGAAAACCAGACGGATGGGTTTGCTTTTCTGGGAGGTGTCTTCTTCTCAGGGCTTAACACTGAAGAACTTTGTGCAAAAGGAGAGAGATCCTGAAATCCCAGAGAAAAAAAAAAATTGGCCACATTCGTCCTGAGCATAAGCAAGGGGCGGGGGGGGAGGGAATCTGTAGAGGCGGCAGTTTTTGTAAAGCGTTGAAGTGCCCCACACATCACGCCCTGACAGGCCCTGATGTTAGCTCCCGGAATGGATCACAGGAGACTCATTAGAAAAAACAAATATTATCACACGCTGAAATGATTTATGGAGAAAAATGAAAAATTTTGTGTTGTTGCGTCCTCGCTCTCCCGCTCTCCTCTGCTTTCGCTCAGGGAAGTTATTTATGGCAGCGGGCCCTTAACAAGAGAAAGGCAAAGCGCCGAGCCGCTCGCTGCTGCAAACTGCCTGCATTTGATTTTTATTAGCGAGTTAAAACTTCCTTCTTTTCACCTCCCCCCTTCCCCTCGTGCGCCTTTATTATCCCGGACTAACTGAAATGCATTTTAATGCCTACTACTTGTGCTTTTAATAGTGATCCTATCGCCACCCCAGCAGCAAATAAAGTGACATTGACAGGGGGAGGAAGGCCTGACAGACAGCCGGGCAGACAGGAAGGAGTTACAGGCCCGCGTGTGCTCCCTCCTGGCCTGCTCGGCGCCGCTACCTTCCCAGTAACCCGAGAGGCGTTTTATTGTCAGAGCAGCAAACGCACACGAAACCCAGTCCGTCGCCCATGTATTCGCAGCCCATGTACTCGCAGCGCCGGCGGCGTGCCGCCTGCCAGGCCGGGGACCCCGTGCACGTGTCCCTGTGTCCCTGTGGAGGTGGCAGGCTCTCTGCCTCCTGCCCGCGACCAGGGGACAGGCGATGGGCGACCTGGAGCTTCCTGAGCAGGGAGCTCTGTCCCCTCAGCTCTGCTGCTTGGGGGGGAACAGCCCGACAGCTTGGCAAAGCAGGGCCCTCAGCACCGGGCCTTGCCCCCCACACGGCCCGGCTGGGAGGCTGCAGCAGGGGCTGGTGTCTTTTCCCCCAGGGACACAGCCTGGCCTCTGGGGCAGTTTTCCCAGCTCCAGCTGCGCCATATCACCGCCCGCATCCGTGCCCAGCAGGATGATGCTGGCAGGGGTCAAAGGCACGGAGCACCCCCCAGCCCGGGTGCTGTCCGAGCTCGGCCGGGCGCCAGCCTCCAAGCCACCATCTCCTACGCTCAGTTGCTACGTGTCCCCAGGGCCGCAGCAGCTATGCCAGGCTTGGGCTCCCCCAGAAACTCTCTGGGTGACTGCATGGCTCCATTCTCCCCCTGGCCAAACATCCCTTGGAGCGGCAGGATAAGCTTTCCAGAGCGATGGTTATGGTCTGGCCTTCCTCTCCGCTCCCTCTTTGCGCGGGCCTTTCCACGTGAGCCCGGCCCGGAGGACCTGGCAGCCCTGGCTGCGGCCGCGCCGGCTGCCTCCCCTGCGGTGGCTGGGCCTTTCAGGGGAGCCGGGAGCCCCGCGCTGGCTAATGCCTGCTGACACCTGCAGCTCCTCAGCTGGTGCGGCTGGCTGGGGGGGAGGCGCGGGGGGATTGTTGGTGGCATTATTATGAAGAGCTCAGCAGGCCTGGGGCCTTCCATTGTCTGAGTGGCAAATAAATAAATAGAAGAAAGCAAGTCTTCCCTATGGCTCGGCAACGGGAGGTTAACAGCTGGACATGACATGACAAATTGGGCGGGTTTTTTTCCTGCGGGGGCTGATCCCAGCAGCTTGGTGTGAGGGGGAGGGAAGGGGGAGAGCGGCTGAAGGAGGGGAGGGACAGAGAAATCAGCCTGGCAAGGGTCCCATCAGCTCATGGAGGGGCTTTGTCCCAGGATGGCTGCCTCCCCACCACGCCAGGTCCCCAGGATGAGCCCATCTCTCGAAAACGTGTGGTGGGGGAATTATCCTCCAGGAGGGAATCCCCAACACTGAAGCTCTCACCTTAACCCTGCGCACCTGATTCCTGCGCCAGCAGGTCCCCACAGCCTGCCCCCATGTTGTGTGTCCCCCCCTCCCGGCGCAGCTCCACTCCAAAATCAGGCACCGCGGTGCCTTTTAACGGCCAATAAAACCCGGAATTCTCCAGCAGGAAAAGCAGGGAAATTAATCAAATCGTGGATCTGCTGTGAATTACGCGCTCACCTCCCATCTGCCTGTTCAGCCGGCTCACCTTCCCCTCCCTGCCTGCAGCCCCTTTGGCTTGCTGCAGGAGGGAGCCTTTATGGCTACGCCTGGAGCCCTTGCCATTTGTCGTGGGCTTAATAGAAAATGTGTTAAACATACAGGAAATAGCCCAAATGTTACCAACGGGTCTATTTTGCTTGATTTGTTTCTCCTTTTTAGGGGTGGCAGGGGGTGGCAGGTTTCATTTGGAAATTGTGGGATGTAATGGCAGCCAGCCTTGTCCCCAAGACGGTCCTTCATGCAAGCCTGTGCTCAGAAGGTGCCCCTGGCTGGACATGCTGCTGCATGCTGCTGGTCATGTCAAACACCAGCACTAGCATTTTTGTGAGCTGGGGTGTTTGTGAAGGTTCTCCCCAGGCCTTTCAACCAAACCCTGCCTCCCTCCACAGGGAATGGCTGCCCCACTGCACATCCCGTGCTGGGATCCATGGGCCCATCCCTGCGCTTTGCGGTCTGCTCACTGTCCCAGCACGTGGGCACCTTAAGCCTGGCCTGTCTTCACAGCTTTTATTCCCACCCTCATGCTTTCCAGGACCTGCCAGGGCCTTGGTGCACCCAGAAGGGGCTGCTGCAGCTCTTTGGAGGGCCTCCATGTGCAAGCACATTCCGAATTGCTCTGCAGCCCTTTCAATACAGTCACTCTTTGCAGTATGTTGACTTGCTGAAGGCTTTGGGAGGGCTGGAGTCTGCTCAGTGCAGCCCGTGAAAGCCTGGTGCAGTTAAGGGACACAGTCTCGCTGAGATTCAGGTTGCAGTTCGTGAGTTTCTGTCACCACACGGATGCAGCCGAGGAGGAGCTGCTTGTTTTCACCCATCTCAGCTGATGTGTCTGGGACCAAAGGAAGGTCCTCTAAAGCAGCAAGCCTGACTCAGGCTACCCAGCAAATGTGGTTAGGCCGTTTTTTTCTGTATGGTGGACACCAATGGAGCCATCACCATGACTGCAGTGTGGACAGGCCCAAGGGAGCTGGAGCCATGGTGGGTGGTCAGGAGGGAGACTCTATAAACCCCATCAATCTCCTCCTCTGGCTCCCATACATCTGCTTGCAAAGGGAGGGGGAGGCAATAACCTGGCTATCCGCTCACCATTGGCGCTTTGGGAGGTGGAAGGGGGAGGAAGGGGGGAAACGCCAGCCCTGATCCCTTGGCAACTGCGGGCTGAAATATTAACTGGAAGAATGTGCCCAAGACATGGCCCCCGCGCTGGCCTGCTCCAGCACTGCATCCTTGGGGGGGCACAGGGAGGGGGCAGCCTGTTTGCACAGCCCAAGTGTCAACTAATTAATAGGAGTTTATAGGAACATTTCCAGGGCAGCTGGCTCAGGAGCAGTGGGGGAAGTGCCCCATGTTTCCTGAATACCAGCCATGACCCAGTGCTCTTCTCTGCATCTTGGAGGGACAGTAGCTGCTTTGATTCACTCTGGGGTCGTGTGGCTGAAGCAGCCTCAGCTAGTCACTGCATCGCTCCTGCCTGCACTGCTATCACACAAAAGGGTGTCCATGGCTTGTTCTGGAGACCTCTTCATTGGACAGACACATTTCTCTTCCCAGAGGTTCAAAGTGCCTGTTGAATAACCCAGGTGTGTGAACCTGACGATGTGTGTCCTACAGCCATTCCCTGAACACCCATGCTCAGTTGAGGAGCAGCGAGTTTCACATTCTGCTCTCTGTCCTCCAAAGTGCAGGTGTGGATGAGTTCATTCCAGCCCATCATTTCTCGTGCTTTCTCAGATAACAGGAAAGATGCTTCCTGGGAAGTGAATACACTCCCAACAGCGTATCTGCTGGATGGTCCTCTCAGGGTGCGTGCACTGCTTCGTCTTGAGTTGACATCGGACTGTGTGGACTTCAATGAGAGGTCTTGCTTGTACATCTCTCCTTTTGCATAACATGTTTCATGGGGTCAGCTCCCCTCCAGTGCTTCACCAGGTCATGGAGGAGGGATCTTACAGAGGTAGCCAGGATGGAGTTGTCCTGGGGTAGGGAAGGGTGTGAGCTGGGGGAGCTCCCTGGGGTGCAGGACAGCAGCGCAGACCCCACCACAAAGAGCGGGGCTGGAGACCCCTGCTCCAAGCATCCCAGAATTTAGGCCTACCTGGCTGTGATCTTTGAACAAACCAATAAATGAAGTGTAATAACCAAAACGGTGATTGTTTTCCTCATGGTAGCTGTGGAAATCTCTCCCGGGGGAACACAGACCTGCCAGCCTCGGGTTTTAGATCACAATCCCACTAACCTTCCTGTCCCCTGGGCAATAGTTTACTGCTGCTGCCCTCAAAGCTAGGCTCTATTTATTATATATACTGGCCTCTGTGTGTGGCAGTGTGTTCGTAAAGCCTGATTGAGCTGTAAGGAAAAGTGCACTCGAGGGGAAGGAGGAAACAAATGCCTGATTTGGCCTGCCCTAAATATGGGCTTATAACCTCTGTGGGTGCTGCCAGAGGGTTAGAGGCGGTCATCCAGACACAGCCCCAGGCCCAGCCACACAAAGCTGTGATAGCCTTGATAGCCATCTTCTGCAGGGGACCGCAGTTGTCCTGCCCTTGTAACCACCCTGGAGGGGTGGAAAGGGATGCAGGAGCACAGCAGGACCTGAGCATATCTCTCTGAGCTGGTGGCTTGCCCTTTGCGTGGATCTGCAAAGTATAGCTTGGGGAAATCAAGACCCCTGGCCATGCAGGTGCAGCTTGGAGCAGCCAGCAGATGGGACCTCAGCATGGCTGGGGATGCTGAGTCCAGAGCCTGCAGGGTGTCGTAGCCATGGGATGCTAACAAAACATTTTGGGTTGGTTTGAAATGATAGTTGCATGTAGGCTGGACCAAAATCATCTGCAGGTGTCTGTCTTCAGATGACAGATGGACAGTCAGGCAAATGTGGGGAGGGCAGTGCTGTGATCTCCCAGTGGTGCAAGTCCTTGACACTGGGCTTGGAAAAAACTTGCCAGGGTGGCAGATACTAGCAGGCACCCTTGTCCCATGATGTCCAACATTGCTTCCATGAGCTGGAGACCTTTATGGTTACCATGTTGCGGGGAGAGGATCCACACCTCTCTGCAGGAGGGTTGGCTGGTTGTATGGACAAAACCTTGGCCAAAAGGGAAAGAGGGGTTTCTACTGGGATGCTGTACCAGTTGCTGTGTGTGTGCCCAGCTGTGTGTCATAAGCCCTGTATTGCTCAACTCTGTGAGCAAATCTTCTGTAGCAGTGTCAGCAGCCATCTGGTATAGACAACTATGGGTCGTGGCTGCTGCTGCTCGATGCAGTAAGTGGCCATGGGGCCCAGCAGAGCCTTGACTGGACATTCCCATTTCACTTTACCCAGCTTAGTGGTTTGATACAAGTGTGAAGTGAGCCTGTGATAAAACAGGACAAGAGACAACACAGATGGGGCCCCATCACCTGCTGAGGGATGACGTGGCCCAGGAAAGCCCCAAAGAACAAACAAACGTTCTCTACTCCCAAACCCCACTGTGAGTTGAGTATTGGCTTTAAGTACCTCCAGGCTCTGGAAGCATTCACTCCTGGATCACAGCTTGGTGTTTTAGACCCATCTTCAGACCTACACACTGGAAATGACCCTCCTGGTATGGCTGGCAGTGGGGATGTGCTCCAGCACACAATGTGGCTGGCAGTTGCTGGAATCATCAGCATTGCCCTGCTTGTCTTGCCATGGTTTTTACTGCAATGCCTGTGTTAGGTGAGAGCCCAGTACAGACTGATGTGGGAGCTGGCAGACTGGGAATGGCAAGGCTGCCCCAGCTACTCAAGAAGGGGCACGGTGGTACAGCACAGACATAGATATTCTTCATTGGGGTAATGGAGAGCTGTAAGATCTTTCATTTTCCAGGAATCTGCCCCCTCCCCCTACTTTTAGCTTTCCTATATAATATTCCATGCTGTAGCCTATAAATGCTGCTCTGAGCCCACAGCCTGATTGAATTTGGAAGCCTTTGTTTACAGATGTCTGGCTGTACAGGGGTATTTATTGAATTTTCCATGAAATGTTGCTCCTCTAATGCTGTAAAGCACAGGCTGCCCACATCAGAGGAGCTGTGTGTTAACGGATCGGGTTACTCAGAGCAGCATTGCTCGCCCTCGCCATCCTCTCCCCTGGCAGGGGAGGAAGGTGGGTGCTGGAGTCCATGCACAGCAGGGCTTTTTAGGGGACTCTCACCCTTGAGAAGAGGAGGACTGTCGGTTCTGTGCCCTGGGGCTGGAAGGTGCATTTGGTCCTGCAAGGCAGCAACTCCAGCCACATGTGATGCAGCCTGGCCAGTGCTGAGGGCAGAGCAACTGGCTGCAGGTCACAGCAGCAGCCAGGTCTGCTGGTGGGACTGGAGGTGGGTCTGACTTCGGGATGTTGTAATTGCTGCACTGGCTATTGGTGGCTCTGAAGAGACTTTGACGGCAGGCAGATGTCCTCAGGGCCTTCTTGTGCCTTGCTTTGGGACTTGCAATGTTTGGTACAGTCAAAATGTATTGAGATGCCACTTTGGTCACTGTGTAACCAGGGTCCATCTTTCCTTGCTATTCTGATCTACTGGTGCCCCATCAGCAGAAGACTGTTATCAGCAAAAGAAACAGGATTTTCTTCCCAGGAGACCTTTATGGAACTCCTTGGAGCATCCTCTGACCTCAGTGTGTCATTTTTAACCTCTGTCTTGAGAGGAAAATGAGGGAGAGCCTGGTCTGTGAAGGACACATCCGGGATCTGCCGTTCTTACAGTGGTAGCTGGAGGAATGTGTCTTCCTTCCTCATGGGGGAAAGTACAAAACCATCTTGCAAAACTCTGGGTCAGGAGCCCCAGGATCTCTGATGTAAAATAAATGATTCTCGGGAGAGAGCATGTGTTCACCATGTTAGAAAAACAAGCCCCCTGCAAACAGCACATACCAAACTCTGCCCAGAGGAAGGGACTTCAAGGGTGGACGGAGGGAGCAGTCCGAGCATCAGAGCACAGCCTGCCCCCCTCTCCCAGGCTGGATCTTCACACTGGTCCGAGGAGGAGGCAGGAGGGATGGGGGCTTGTTTTCTCAGATTTGATTGGTTTATTTATCCTTGGTCCAGACTCCCATCTGGTCCAACTTCAAACAGGGGCTGCCGCGAAGTGTGGAAGCCACCAAGAGAGATTTTGCAAACAACGGTTGTGCAAAGTACATAAATATTTCTGGACATAAAAATGACTATGTCTGAGGAGGGATCAGTTTGGGCTGGGATGGAGGGTTCCCCGTCCTGCTTGAGATAAGTCCTGGAGGGTGGCTGGAGCAAGGAGAAATATGTGCTTATCTACAGTTTACATGTGCATGTGCAAGAGCAGAACCAGGCCTGCTGTGTGCCGCTACCACCGGAGGCTGTAAGGCAAGGAGAGGACAATGGGAAACTCTGTCTGTCTGCTCCTGATTTAAGAGTGCAAAAATGTCCACTGATTTAGGGGGCCAGAGTTGGATTTGGGGCCTGCAATTCACTGGAAAATCCAGCATAGTCTGTCTCAACCTCCTAAACATAGCAGCTGTATTGGAAACGTTTGGTGCAGCTCCTGGACATGAACTTTTAATTGAAGATATGGGGGAAATGCAGTCCTGTTAGCAATGGCCTCTGGCACCGTTTGAACAGAAATGAGTGCGTGGGCCAGGATCCTTGTGCATCCCAGAGCGATGCAGCCAGTGGATTGTAAATCAGACCAACTCACAGATTACAGTTTGGATGGCATCCCTTCAGGGAAAAAGGCAATGGCTGGCATTATGCCTGGCCTAAGCTAATGTCTGCACTGGTGATGCTGAAGAGGATGTGAAGGCCATGCAGAAGAATTCGTAGCTGATGCTACAATGGAGAGAACTGCAAACACCACTGAGGGCAAAGAAATAGTGTCAGGGTAGAGAGGACAGTGCATGCTAAGTGAGGGACACTGATAGCGTAGGAACGGTCCGTGCCATTCCCTGTTGTGCTTCTCAGTGTTCATGTAACAGTCCTTCCTTGAGCGAGGCCATGTGTATTTCTGGCTGGGATGAGAAGAGGGACAAGGAGGACACAGCCACTTCTATGGGCTCATTGCTGCCTTTGGAAACATTTGGAGGTGCTGGGTCTTGTGAGGTTAGGCAAGGCATACTCCATGCTGCAGCTCTGCCAGGACTTAGCTGCCCATTGACATCTGGTTACAAGGGCCGGAGCCAAACCATGTGGGAGAAATCCCACCAGGCTAGCTGCTCTCAGATGAGACAAAGAAGAACCCAGAAGGAGGTGTTTCTTGAGTTGAGTCCTGGTCACGGGGGACAGGGCAGTTCCAGATCAGCGGATATAAATCTGCCTGGTTTACACTCCCAGGATTCAGAGGTTTTAACCTCCAACTTTGAGGTATCTCTTAGCATCAGCACACCCAGATGTGCCATAGGCAGCAGCATGCATTTTTCCCTCCCTCAGAGAGAGACAGGTGCTCTCAGCAGTGTGTGGTAGGACCTGACTGCTAATCATGGACAGAAATGACCTTGTGCCTGAATGGCAGGATGCTTGAGTGCTGTCCCTGCCTCTGCTGCGGAGCTGCCTGGTTTGCATCCCCAGCTTTGCTTCAAGAGGAACATGCCAGCTGGAGCCTGGTGGCCCGGACTCAGTCAAGGGAAGAAGAGCAGCTCTACCCAGGCTTGGCTTTTACCACAAACCGCATCAGGCAACAGTCGACAGTGAGGCAAAGCCAGAAGACCCCTTAGGAACAGAAGCAGTACGCTGAGATTCCCTGTGCCTCTTTTCCTCTTAGCAGGGACCAGGATCAGCCCCACATGAGCTCCAAAACCCACTGTCCTGCGGCACAGTGCTGCCTGCCTGGGAGCCACAGCTCTTCTGCCCCACAAGCACCACCACCTTCCCACGCTGGGGCTCCCCCAAACTGGGTGCTGACCTGAAATGCAGGGGCAAAGCCCTGGGGAAACTCACTGGGAAGATCTCAGGGTTGAACTCAGCTGTCTGGGATGGAGAGCGCCTAAAAAACGTCCTGCCCACGCAACGCTCAGCCTGAGCCCTGGCCCGGCCTCCAGCAGCCGCTCTGCAGCGGCCCTCAGTTAAACCTGATCCCTTGCTTTAAGGGCCTGCCTGGCACTTAGTGGAGACCATAAATAGCGATTTATAAACGATCTTCACGCCGATTCCTCTGCCGCTGCTCAGACATCAAAGTCTATAATTCACACCCTCCCGCGTCCTGAGCCTTGCAAAACCGGAGCCTTTGATGTGAGCCTCCCCCTTCGCTACCTGTGTGCGGGGACCGAGCCCGGCTGGGCTGCGGGCATGTGCACTGCTTGCAGCAAGGCGCCAGGCCCACTCTGCGAGGCATTTTATAAGGTGTCTGCTGTCACTCAGCCTGTTCCTGAGCCTGTTATCCCCTTTGGCAGGGCCGCGTGGGACGGCTGCAAAACAATGGGAATGGAGCAGGGGAGATTGCTGGGGGCAGCATCCAGAAAGCACCTGGTCTCTCCTTCCCCCTCTTCCCCCCAGCACCTGCAAATTAATGGAAACTTCTCCTTCCAATAGTGCTGCCTGTGCTGTTTAACAAGTCCAACTGCGTGCTCTGAGGGCTAGAAACCAGCCTCGCTTCTCAGGGTAGAGACAGCTCCTGGGATCCTTGCACCAGCCCTACTGCTCTTAGGGCAGTGGTGAATGCTGGTGCAAGAGCTGTGTGGTGTAAGCAGGGCATGATTACATCTAAGGTGAGGCTAAGAAGAAGTTTCCTGGCTCTTCAAGAAGGGACTCTCTGAAACAACCTCCCAGGAGGGAATCAGGAGGATGAAAATGTCTGGCTAGTTGTAAGGTGAAGCTGTATCCATTGCAGGAGGTGGTGCTGGTGACAGCCCCTTGGGGCTCCTCGGCATGCCTAAACTCACCATGAGCTGCTTCTGGTTTGCAGCATCCTTGGGGTTGACTTGACAGCCCCACTGGCCTCACTAGTCGTGGGGCAGTTCAGCTTTGTCCCTTTTATAAGCTTGCTTGGGATACTTTCCCCATTTCCCCTGACCTCTGTCTCACCTCTCCTGAGCCAGCATTGCCCCGGGTGAGCACAGGAGCACTTCTCCAGTGCTGCAGTCAGCCTTGCAGTGCTCCTTCCATCTCCTCCATTATTTTCTGAAATCTTGAGCTAGATGTCTCACGTCTTTTCTGTGAGATGGACGGTTTTCTCTTCCTTGTACGTGTGAAACTGCAAAATGAAGGCTCCATGCTGTGATTAAACTGATTCTGGGTGAGCTTTGTGGGACAGGTGTCCCTTGGGGACAGCTCACCAGCTTGGCAATCTCTTCCTCTTTCTGCCTCTGTTTTTTAGCTCATGGGGCTGTGGAGAGTACTTTCAAGATGTGAAACCAGTGCAGGCTCTGGGGAGGGCACACTACTGGTTATATCCCTCTTAAACCAAATGATTGTTCAAGGACAACATGCTTGACTGTGGTACCAAACCGCCGTGAGAAGGGAGGGAGAGAGGGCTCAGCTCCGTACTCCAGCTCCCCTTCATCTCTGCCAGTTCAGCCCCTTGTTCCCCACACGAGGGCCTGTGGGGTCAGGCACCAAAGCTGGATATAAGTCACATGTAAAGCACAAATTAAACTCCGTCTATAAAAAAAGCTGCCTGGTGTGGCGTGCAATACTATGTCTTACAAGCCAGACACTGCAAAATTGATAGAGGTGTTTGGGGTGTTGGGAGGATTTCAATGTATTTTGCAGCTGAGATGGTTCTGGTTTTATTTATTTTATTTTATTTTAAGATAGTATCTGTAGAAATGTATTGAGAGAGTCTTGCATGTGCTACAGGCTGGCAAGTGGTGAAGAAAGGGCATGAATCATGTCACTTGGCTCTGTATTTAATCATATCAAACTGGTTTGGTTCTCCAACAAGTCAACATACATTATCTGTGTAAAAAAGGCATTTTACAGGACTGGGAGTCTAAATATCATTTATAAATATTTAATTCTACAAGTGATCTTTGCAAAAGAAGGATAGCTCTTCATTATCATACCTGTGTCTATTGAAATATCACCATTATTTATCATCCACTGTTGGTGCAGTGTCCTGTCTGGGACTGGAAGAGTTATTTTGTACTGGAGGCCACTGCGGGGCTGGTCCCATCTTTCTCCCCATGCGAGGCACTGTATAAAATGAGACACATGGCCCTGGCATGGGTCCCCTCTGCCCTGACCCCCAGCTGCACCAGCATGGTGGCAGGAGGGTCATACCACAGAGGTGCTCCAGGACCCAGCACCTAAGCTCAGGGGAGCCTCATGCCACCAGGCTCCTTCCTAGCCTAAGCAGCCAGAGCTGCCAAAGTTGTCACTGCCTGTGACAGAGAGCTTTTGTGGAGCACTCATCACCCATCCTGCTGTGAAAATGCCCTGCTCCGCTGCAGTCTGGTTCCTTTTAATGGTTGCCAAAGTGAACCATAAAAAGCAGTGGCTGCCCCGTTCATCCTGTCCCCATCCCCATGGCTTTCTGCCTGTTTAATCTCTCTGACATTCAGCCCAGCTTTGCCCTGCTCTGTTTTGACTCCTGACAAGCCTTTCAATTTGCTCTCCTCTCTGAAGAGCTGAGAAGCCATTGATAGCTCTCCCCCTGAATTATTGAACCCTGGGGTTGGGTTTCAGGCCCCAGGGAGCAGCCTCACATACCATTGATCTGCAGGGCTCAGGTTCAGACTGCTGCTGGCACACGCCTGTCCCCAGGTCCCCCAGGTGGCCTGTGGCTCCCTGTGTGCACGGATTCTTGCTCTGTCATGGGAGGAGACACCCATCTTTTAGGGACAGAGCTCTAAAAGATGCCACCTCTGGGGACTATGTCATCTTCCCTGTATTTGACGGAGAGGGAGGAGATGAAATTGTTCCTGGCCGGCTTCCCATTCATGAAGCCCGCCAGCTCAGGAGCCTTGAGCCCTGTGTATCTCTGCATCCCCTCCTGCGAAACAGAGGTGTGCTGTTAAGGTAGTGGAGGTGTGCAAAGCACCAAGATCTTCTCTTGGAGCAGAGGGCCAGGAAAGGACAAAGGATTAGTCTGATTAGAGTACGGGAACCTCTGACTTTGCTCTTCTTGGAGAAACAAACCTCCCTGGAGAAGACACAGTGACAGGGAGTATCTCATTTAAACCCTGCTGGCACCTTGCCCCAACTACCTAGGACTTTCCTCTTGTCACTGCCACATGGGCTGATCAGAAAACAGATACCCATTCGCACAACAAATAGGCTGTTGTGAATTGTTTTCCAAAGACCATGGGAATGTGTGTTGACAGACCACAGAAAACCAATAGCATTTTTCACCATGTTTTCAAGAGGAACATTTTTCATCCTCTTTTTTCACTGCCACCCTTACAGCCGCTGCACCATGAAAGCGAGCAGGGAGCAGGTATCCCTCATATACAGCTCATGTCACCACGCATGGCCCCTGGCACTGCTGGACAGTGCTGGTTACCCAGGAGAGGACATACATCTTCTCCATCCCTCCCTTACCCATTTTAGGAATTTTTAGCCCCTGGTCACTCCATGGTCCTTCTCCCAGAGGCTGACAGGATGCAGGGGCATGGCAGGAGCTGGCCTGGGAGCCAGAGTGCAAATGCATTTTGGTAGTGGGGGAAGAGGAAGGGCAAGTGTGGATTTTATTAAGTGATAACACATCTTCAAATCAGATTATAGGAAATTTTCAGGGGCACCACAGCATTGATTGGCTGGGCCAGAGTTGGTGAGGCTGTGTGGGAGCACGTCAGAGCGTGTGCAATCGGATCCCTTCCATTAGCCTGATCAATAGCCACTGCGTGGGGGGAGTGGGCCAGAGTGTGGACAAAACTGCAGAAATATGTATGCAAGAGCCAAGAAATCACATTACAGCCAAAGAATATGAGTACAACACGGGTAACCCTTTCACCCCAGCACCCAAGGCAGGGGGAGCATTAACCCTTTCAGGGCAGCCCTCTGACTCTGGTGCTGGATTAGGGAACGACGGGGTTGTGGCTTGGTGTAGCAGGAGGAAGAAGTGAGGCACCACTTCCCCATGCCCAGCTTGCTGGAGGTCAGATATGTTTCTTTGGCTGTGAGGAATCTGATGGCACATGCTCTTATGTGCATGAGATGTAGTTGGGCACTGGGAGTGTGAGCAGCGTGTACGCAGCATCCCCTCAAGCAGTGTTTGCACTGCTCTTTGCAGGGGGGTGCTTGTGGGACACCATGTGAGTGAGTTCACGTCAGATGCTGCACCCGTGTGATGTACAAGGAGAAGGAACTGGCAAAGGGCTGGAGAGCCAAGCCCAGCCTGCAGGCCAGGTCTTCCTCCATTGCTTCTCCACCAGTAATTTGCTGTGCAGCCTGAGGAGGCTAGGAGCTACGGGCCTTTCTTCTGCATCGTCGCATGCAGCATCCCCAGGCGCTCACAGGCAGGCAGAGCTGAGTGCGCCCAGTTCAGGCATCCTGCTAGCAGTGTGGGAGATGCAGGAAGGGAGAACAAACACTTCCAGAGGGACAGAGAGCAAAACCAGGGGGGACGTCTGTCAGGGAGAAAGACAGAGAGCTAACATCAAAGAAAGAAATAACGCA
The DNA here is from genome assembly GCF_963210335.1 of Falco punctatus. NCBI lineage: Eukaryota > Metazoa > Chordata > Aves > Falconiformes > Falconidae > Falco > Falco punctatus. The sequence goes on along the minus strand of NC_137591.1, from coordinate 11,996,064 downwards.
TCTGTAAAATCTTCTTTTCTGCTTCTTACAATCCTAAGAATTTGTAGGAACATGGGACAGACTTTGTTGTCTTCTAAGCCCATCTCCTTTACATCTCACATTCAGGATTTCTGGACAAAAAAATGTCAGAGAAGCTCAAACGCCGCTGCAAGAGCCCTCCTGCTCTCACCTGCAGTGTGGTCCGAAGCCCCAGGATTTCTTGTCTCTCCACCAAGCCCCACTTCTCACATTTCCAGTCCCTCCCCAGCCATGCTTGCCTTTCCAGTCCTGTTTTGACACTTCTAATTAGCAGACATTTAACACCTTGTTTTGCTTGGACTCTGCCTTCAGCCAGACAACACATCGATGGCCTTTGACTTCTCCCCTGACCCTGGCTAACCTGGCAGCGCAGGGCTCTTGGCATCGCTCTGAAGACATCCTGTTCAATTTCCTCCCACTGCCCTCTGCCCCCACGGTCCTGCCGGCCCTCCCCAGCCCTGCTGGGGCAAAGGCACAGCGAGATGTGGTGTGCAGCCTTTCCCTTCGTAAGCGCTTTCCTGAACATGATTTAAAGCACTGAAGCAAGAAGAGGGTGTGTGTGTGTGTGTGTGTGTGTGTAAAGACCTGTAATAAAGTCAGCACTCTGCTTATTAAGGGGAAAAGGCTGTGCTTTACTTATACTAACATTAATTAGATAGATATACAAGGAGCAAAGAGGCCTCTAGGAGATTTATACAGAGGCTCTGAAGATGGATGTGAGGACTGACAGACAGACAGCAGCTCCCGTGTGTGCCAGGAACAGGGTACCTAGGAAGCAGTGATGGGGAGCCAAAGGGGCAGTGGTCTCGGGGATGCCTCAGAGCAACAAGCATGAGGGGAGATGGGGGTGTTAGAATCTGCCAAAACCACCTGGGAGTGCCATAAAACTGGAGGGAAACGGCAGATGGGGAGTACCAGGGAGATTTCTGAAAGCATCCTCAGAGAGGAGCATGTCTCCCTCTCCTGTTCCCCTCTGCGGTACAGTCAGGCAGGTGTAGTGGGCAGCCAAGGTCTTTCAAGCAATAGTTTGTCTTTCATGCTCTGGAAACCTGTAGTCACCTGGATGCCATTACCAAATTGAGGAGATGTTCAATTCTGTTTATTTTCACTGTGAGACTCCCTCTGTTCCCTTTCTCACTGAATCAATCAAATATTCTCCTACCATTCCCAGCACTGGACAGAGAGCAGAGCAGAAAACTCATCATGACTTTTTCATTGTCCCTCTGCAGAAGGATGCTTTATTAGCATCTGATCAGAGCAGGCCACCCCCTGCTCGATGCATTATGCTGAGGCAGAAGACTGTCCCTGCCCCAGCTGCCCCAGCTCACAGCCATATGCAGGAGGGCATAACCTTGTGTATGCCACTAACGCAACAGAACAAGTGACCATCTTCTTGGTCCTTCTGGGCCTGTCCTCATAGCCATCTGGACCATCCTTTTCTTATGTTTCTGTTTGGGGAGGTGACCACAACCCGGGGGTCTGGCAGGGATAGCTGAGCCCATGCCATGCACATACTCCGTCTTTTTCACCATCCTCCCTCCTTCCTCTTCTGTCACCCTGGGGAGGACAGAACTCCGTTCTCACTGATGCTTCAGCAAGGACAAGTCTGGAAGTGCCCTGTGATACCTTTGCAGCTGCTGAACCTTCTGCTTCACCAAGGCAGTTGGCATCCTTGGGTTTCTTCTCCTCTAAGCACTTCTCTTACCTGCAAGGACAAGATCTGAATTAAGGAGGAAAGGATGCTTAACTGTGTGTTCTTGCAGCCCCAGCAGAGAGGTCTCGCTCATCCTAGGACTGCCAGGCACTCACACACCAGTGAGAGACTTCCCCAGCCTGGAGAACTGTCTGTCTTGTTAAATCTTCATCCCCATCCGCTTTGCCCAGGAGGAACTTCCACACAGGGAAGAGCCCAGGGCTGCTTGAGGGGGGCCGCAGTGGAGGTGGGAGTTCACACGAGGTTTCTTTGATCCGTAGCCTTGTGCTTCACGACAAGCAGGGTTAGGGCTTGTAAAAGGGTTGTGGCTGCTGCTGACAAGGCTGAAGGCTCCAGGGCTTTTACTTGCAATTGCTGCAGCGGGCCCCCTGCCTGTGCCGCTGAGCTGCATCAGGGCCACTCGTCACCCTGTCCTCCCTTTGCTTTCTGATCTTGATTTCTCCATTCTGCCCAGGCAGTGCCCCCTCCCCTCTTTCCCCCAGCCTGGGTTAAATATAGCAGCTAACTTTGGTGGTGATTAGTAATAAAATTTTAACAAGCATCCATATGAACGTCTTTCTGTCACTTTTATGAGGCCATTTACAGCAGGGAGATATAAAAGCACCTTAAATCTCTCCCTAACAGGAGGGGTCACGTCAGAAGGGTGAGAAGCAGAAGGCCCGGTGTCCCATGTCACCTGCCAGGTGGTGCTGTAGGTGCTCCCTGTCCCCACGATGGGATGAGTGGCTCTCCTTTGTGCAGATGTTACTTTCTGGACCGGTGGGTGGAAAAGCAGAGGGGATGCTGTCGGCTGCCGGTGCCCACAGGTGCTGCCCATCTGCAGAGGAGCATGGCATAGGGATGGTGCTGGAGCTGGGGACAGGCACGGCAGTGTGAGGTTAGCTCAGGTCCTGTGGCAGGGCAGCTGCCTCAGCGCTGAGGTGTTGCACTTAGACAAATAAACGCTTAGGAAAAAGTGTTCACATCAACCATTTTCCGTTTGCCTCCCAAGCATGCTAAATTCAAAATAGGGAATAGTTCCTGTTGCTTTTCCCAAGCCTAAATTTGGGGTCTGAGTCTACCCTGACACTGTCTACCTTTTTAAAGAAAGGCTTGTAAAAGCCATACACCCTTCCTTGTTTCCGACCCGTATGGCTGCACACCAAGGGCAGGGACTGCTCCTGCTTCCAGCAGTGCAGATGTCCCCTGCTCTCAGCCACGTCATGCCTGGCATAAGTGGGAACAGGACTGACTCCCTGGTCAGCAATGTATGTGTGAGCAGCCAAAGGGATCCTTTCTGGGAGTACGGTAGAAGGAATAAGCCTTTGTCTTTCCTGTGTAACTACACGTCCCAGCTCTGCCTCTGTCTGTAGGCTTAATTTGTGAGCAGTGATATTTGAAAACTTTCTGCCTCTGGTTTTGCTCAGCATGGCAGTTGCATCAGGCTAGGACAGGTCCCAGTCTGGCCAGGCTGTGGGCTGACCACCAGGGACAAGCACAGTTTCTGGAGCACTGATCCAGCCAGCAAATTCAGTAGGTGAGACTGCACAAGATTTTTCTGGGTGGTGTTTCGTTCACAGTGTGATGGTGAGAGCTCCTTCTGCCCCAGGTAAAAGGCAGTAGTAAATTCCTGCTCCTACTGATGTCCCTGTGCGCTCAGAGGAGGGCAGGGTGCTGTGCTTTCCCCAGGGTGACAGGATGCTTTGGGTTGATGCAAAGCCCAAAATAAAGCCCCTCTGTCCCGACAGCTGCCAAACCAAACGGCTTCACAACTGCTCTGTGACACCCCTTTCGTGTGGGCACTCTGCTTCCTGTGCCAGGAGCAGCAGATCAAACAGCTTCACCAAGCCTTTTAATATTAAGAAAAAACATCAAGACTTGTGGTCTGAGTTCTGGGTGGAAGTTTAGGTTTGTTCCTTTTTCTAGTTTTGTTTCTTCAAAAAAAGGAAACACACCTTTGAACAGTGAAATCAGAAAATAAGGAAGCAAAATGTGTCTGAAATGAAGGCTTGTTTGTTGTGTGCAGTGCCTGGTCCGTAGAAGAACAATGTGCAACCTCTTCATAGGCAGCACAAGCTTTGCAGGAAGAGCTACTTTACATAGCTAATACACATTATAATTAATATACATTAGTTATGTAAACATATGTAACTGGTTTCCTAACTTCATATACGCTACCCAATCACTAACTGTGCAAGGCTAGTATAGATATGACCTGTACAAAGGCAAGGGAGCAGATGCCTTGTTCTAGGTCTACAGCTGGAATTACCATTCACTGTTGTGTACTTGCTCCTTTCTGAGGAGGCAACCCCCTGCTAAAGCAGATTCACCTAGAGCAGGTTGCACAGAATCACATTGAGGTGGGGTTTGAATGTCTCCAGAGAAGGAAACTCCACAGCCTCTCTGGGCAGCCCGTTCCAGTGCTCCATCACCCTCAAAGTAAAGAATTTTTTCCTCCTGTTGAGATGGAACTTCTTGTGTTGCAGTTTGTGCCCATTGCCCCTTGTCCTGCCACTGGGCACCCCTGAAAAGAGCCTGGCTCCATCCTCTTGGCACTCACCCTTAAGATACATGTATACATTGATAAGAAATGATCGACTGATAGTTTATTTTGATTTTTTTGGTGAGGAGGGAATCATTGAATAGGTTGGGTAAGTCAAACTGTTACTTTTTGCTCAGAAAAGGTGACTTTTCCATATCAGAAAATTTCATTCTGGAGTCTTGTAGGATACACCGTCCCTCTGGTTTTGACCAAGCAGGAAAGTGATTCTGCAGTGTTGCTGTTTCCTATGAAAAGCAAGGTTGTGTGGGTCAGCAGCTCCAGCAGACAGCACCTCAGGGCCTGCTCCCTGGATCGGTCACAGGCCGGGGGATAAAGCAGGGGTAGAGCACAGGACAGCTGCTGACAGCCTGTGGGTGAGAGGAGGCGGTGGCTGCTGCCAGGCCAAGATGATGTTGGCACTGCCTGCGCTTGGCAGCAGCAGACGGATGACCTTGCTTCTTGCTCCCACGCCGCTCTGTTGAGTTTCCCTTGGAGCCCAGGCTCACCCTGGGCTGCTATTTGGGTGTTTTTCCTGATTGCTTCCCTGGGTCAGATGAGACATCTGTATCCCTGCAAGCAGGAGGGACCCGATGCTCCCTCTGTGCATCACTTCATGTTGCTACTGAGAGAGCCTTGGTAACCCAAATGAGGTTAGTGAGCTGGGATGTCCCACACATCCTTGGTGCTGTAGGTAACATTCTCCTGTCCCAGAACCACACATCCACTGTGCGTGCCAGTGCAGTCACTGATAATGATTGGGATCCTGGGATCATCAAAGTGACCTGTTTGCAGAGGCAAGTTGCCTGAGCTTGGCAGAAGAAGGCACCTCGGGGCCTCCGGAGGGATGGGATGCAGGGGACAGTGCTGAGGGAAGGTGAGCGGGGAGCAGAGGGCAATGTCTGGCAGCCCCTGTGGATGGTGGGATGCAGGGGTAGCCCTGCTCCGTGGGGTTAGAGCCTGCTCCAGCAGGAGGTCAAAAAGGCAAAGTTTCTTGGGAGGTGAATTATCAGTGGGAGCAATATTGGCAGGTCAAGCACATCGGTGCTGGGGTAATACAGTTAAGGTGCAGAGCCTTGGAGGGAGCCCGGCTGAGGAGTGCAGCATTAAAGCAATGAGCCCAGCTTAATCTGCCCCAAGTGAGGGCAGTGGGGTCTTTAATATTGTGTCAGGCTCGCAGGCCCTTGTTGGCGGGTTATCCTTCATGGCAGCTAATGCCACTGGGCTAACTGAATTAGCCCCTCCTTCCACGGGGTGAGCGTGGGGTTGCCGGGAGGGCGATGGTGCCTCGCAGCTGCGGGGAGAGCGAGTGATGGCCTGGAAATTCAATCAGGTGAGGAGTCGCTGCCATCCCCAAAGGACAGGGAACAGCCAGATTGGGGAGGAAAGCCCAGGACAGGGACGCCAGTGACTGGCTCCATGCTGTCCCTGGGCAGGGTGTCCTCTGGGCGCTGTTCCCTGCTCTGGATGTCATGAAGTGCTGCCCTGCAGCCTTGGGGAGCGCCTTGGTAGAGAGCCCATCCATACCTCCGTGCTCATTTCCAGCTTGCTCGCCACTGGGTGCAGTATTCCCTCACGTATCTGTAGGGAACCGCGGCATGGGGAGGTGCTGGGATGTGCAGTGTGTCTCCAGCCAGGCTGGGCATCCCCAGGGTCCGGCCGCCAGCACACTTGCAGCGTTTCTGTTTGATCATAGATTAAGGTTTGCCAGTGACAGACAGCCTGGCCCAAGGAACTGGCAAGTGGGTCTTTTTCCTGGCTTTGCTGTTGGGATGCGGTGCTTCCCCAACAAGCTGCCGAGTGATTGCACTGTGCTCTTTGTAAAGCCCTGAGGGATGCACAGGCAAGGAGGATGGCTAAGAGTCTGGGTACAGCAATGGCCCGTCATTCCCAGGAGTCATTTTCTGTCCTTCAGGTTAAGGGAAAAAGAAACTCTGAACCTCGCAAGCATTTGCTGCTTGTCCTCCAAACCTGACATTGCTTTTTTTCTTTCCCAGCCTCAGCAATTGCTTTCTCCTTCATATCCAATTAAAAGCACACCCCTGGTGAATACTGCAGCACATCCTCAGTGGGTGATGGTGTCCATGCCCACCGTCAGCTGGCTGGTGCCGAATCCAGAAGGGCTCGCCTGTGTGCCAGGACCAGGGCCAGCCTGCGCCCAGGTGGTGGCACTTTGTCAGCCCCAAAGGCAGGAGTGGCTGGTGGTGGCCGTGGGGATGCTGTGGTCTCAGGGGCCTGGGACAGCAGACCCATGGCATGAGGCTGCTCCCCTCCCATGGGGCACAGCCCCCCTCGCTCTGCCACACCAGACCTTTTCCCAGCTGAAGCCACCGTTCCTTCACTGTGACTGCCAGGACTCACACGGTCCCCTTGCCCTTCCCAGGTGCCCCTTTGGTCTTCAAACCTGCCCCATCTCCCTCCACCCCCCTTTCCCTCACATTGTTATAAATGGAGGCTTTGGCTGCCTTTAAATAGTCATATCTATCAGACAAGCTCATGTCAGCTATAAATTCTACAGTAATGATGATTTTCTAAGTGGGTCGACTGGAGCTATTTCCGCTTCAGCCTCAAGTTACTGCACATGTCCCCCCCCCCCAGGGGCCAGCAGCCTCATTTGTTGTCCCCCTAATTGTCATTTCTCCCATACACACTTGGGCAGAGCTGGAAAGAAAACTGGCCCGGCTGCCGGCCCTGGGCTGGGGCTCCCCTCTGCTCCCACAGGTCCCTCCTGGTCTTCCCACCTGGCAGGGGGCTTCAGAGGAGGGGAGAGGGCTGGAGAATCGAGACAGCACTGGCTGCCTCTAATGCAGGCAGGGGGACTGGCTGCAGAAGCCCACCATATGGATGCCCTTACGTCTTGCTGCTCTCCCCCCTTTTCCCAGCCACTCAAAACTGGCCCCGATGTGTGAAAGCTGTAATTGCAGGTAATCCCCCCACACTGTGCATGGTTTGAATTTGGCAGAGCTGGAATGTGGAAGGGAGAAGGGGAATTACTGCCCAGACGCGCTGCAGGGCCAACATCTGCACGAGTCATCAGTGCACATCTGGCTGCAGCAGCCTGCGCTTGTAGCCCAGCCGGTCACTTTTTAGCCCATTGAGCCTGTCTTAATCTCCCACTAAGGGCAGGGCATGGATACCTCAGGACTGGGAACCTCAGGCTAATAGAGAAATTACTCCCGTCACCTGATATTGCTGCTGATATTGGGGTGGTCACACAGACTTGGTACGCCTTAGTTTATCCATTTGTAAAGTGGATTAAGGCTGTCAGGAGCACACTCCAGGGCACCCATCACACTAGCTGTTCTGGAGGGGAGAGTGACGGTGGCACCCTCTTACAGGTTTGCTTAAGGCTGGCACTGCTTTGCAGCATCCCTCAGTGAGATGCCAGAGCAAAGGTGCTGATTTCTGCTTCCACATACAGTTGGGATCAGTGAGGTGGGTCCCTGCCTACTTTCTGTTTCACTTGAGTGTGGTTGCAGAGACAGCAAGCTTTCTGCAGAAATCCTGCCTTGAGGTTCAGTCCAGCAAGGCTGAGCACTTGTCACTACAGACTCCCTGGAATAAAGCGAAGGACTTAAAATCTGCCTTTCGGGATCAGGCCTTTGCAGAGAGAAGTGAGGCAGCATGGGCAAAGTGGGACTCGCATGCTGCCAGTACCAGAGGGTCTTTGTTGCTTCCAGGTGCCGTGAACCTCAGTCAGTCTGCTTACAATGGATAGGGATGGAAAGCTTCCACCACACAGACAAGATGTACTCTTGGTAATCCCTCGCATTTCCCCGCTGTGTCTGGCTGGGAAGGCTGCTGGGACCCAGAAGGAAGCAGAAAGGGCTGGGGAGATGGGAGGGCTCAGGGCACAGAGAGGGGATGCAGTCTTGATGAAGGGGGGCTCTTATGTCCAACACTTGGTTTCTGTGGCTGGGCATGATCTGATCTGCTGGTGAGAGAGGGGGACAAGAATTAGGGAGGTTGATAGATAGACAGGCAAGTGACTGAAGATCCACCCGCTGCCATGCTCTGGGATGGGGGCTGGCCCCGTGGAGCAGCACTCTGGCAGTGCCTCATCCCTGAGGTAGATGACCCTGCTCTGTTTCCATGATGGAAAGGACCTGCTGGACCTTCCCATCCTTACCCTTTGCCTCAGATTTTTCTTTGGGAATGCGCATGGTCAGGATGTAAATCCTTGCTGCCAGGGAGCTGCCACATGCTGGGGAGGGGATGCTGGGGGGGCTTTAAGCAGCAGGCGAGGGTGTTATGTCTCCTCCCAAACGTGGCTGAGCACCTCTCTGTAAGTAGCCTGCTTGCGGCTGATCCAGGAGCAAAAGCATCTTCTGTTCAGTCACCTACACCCCTCCCTGCTCTCCCAGCCCCGAGGAAAGCAGCCTGACCTCGCTCGGCAAGAAGACAGACACAACCTCCTCCCCAGGCAGGCGACTTCCCAGATAACCCCCTGGCTTTCCAAGGGCAGTGCAGGTGTCAGAGGCATTGTCTCTTTGGAAATTAATTTTCCTGTCGATTTCCGTATTTCTCTTAATTGATGAGGGGCAAGTCTTAGGCGTGTTGCCAGCGGCACCAGCCACAGCCTCCTGTAGGTATCAGCAGAGCCAAAAGCACTAGCGCCGAGGGCTGGGGAGTGTAATGAACTCTCAGAGGACTCGTTGCAGCTCAGCCCGTGCTCTAGATTAGCTGAGGAATCATCTGGCCCAGCTATTAACTGTCCCATTTAACATCATAAATTATTAACCTAATTTTGAGGAGGGTTGGTGACGGATCACGCTGATTTTGTCTGCGGCCTCTCGCACAGCCTGCCGGTGCTGGGTAAGCCACGGGCAGGGCCTGGGGGTCAGTGCCTCCAGAGGAGGAGAGAGATGGGGCAGCACAACCCGGCTGCTGGCAGAAGGACCAGCCCTGCCTCCTCTTCCAGCCTGGCGGAGAGCTCAGGGACAGCCCGAGCAGGCGGAAATCTCCGGTGGAAATGGGGGATACAAGAGCTGCCGCCAGGGAAGAGCCAAGTCACCCACTCCCCAACACGCCTGCACCCACGCGAGGGACACCTGCACCCCTGCACATGGGTGTCCAAGATCTCTGCCGCTTGCTGGGTACCGGTATGTGCTGCCCACCATCAGTGCAAGCCATTACCAGAGGTGCCTTCTAGATAATTTAAGCAGCTATCGGGATGCTTTTTGTTTGTATGGCAAAGGCTTGTGGGCAGGAGGATTTTCTTTCTGGTTGTAGACTAGAGCTTGTTCAAAAAGTTTTCTCCCTGGGAAAAGTTTTAAATAAAATAGAGGGGAAAGTGGATTCTTTGGTATAAAAATTTTAAACCATTCAGACGTTTTTTTTTTCAGCTGATTGAAGTGTAATGAAAATTTAAGGGGTACCATCTTTTCTTTCCCCTTTATCTTTCTTTGAGAAAAGAGATGTGTGCAGGAAGAAAGGGCTGAGAATTGCACTCAAACCAGCATTTTATTTTAATTGAGTGGAAAAATTTTGAAGTCATTTGGTCTGTCGAAAAAAACATACAAACCTGAAGGAGAGCAAGCTCTGAAATCCTTGTAAAATGCCTCTTTCATTCTGGCATCACAAAAAGGACTTTTTGTTTCCCCACGAGCAGCTGTGCTGCTCGGTTCTGCCTGTCCATGGTGTGCGAGCGTGTGGCCCCAGGCTGGCCATGTGCGTGTCCCCATGCTGTGTCCCACAAAGGGGTGGCATTTGGGAGCGAGTGTAGCCCCCAGACCCACTCCCCTGCAAGGCTGAGTGAGGTCCAGCAGATCTGGGACCGAGCCCCACTCTCTGCTGTGTTTCCCTGGATGGAGGTGCTTGGGGTCAGGATCAGCAGGCTGCACTGCGGGTAAAACAACCCCCCAAAATCCCTAACAGAAGCACAAAGAAGTGCTTTTGGTTGTGATGGGGGCACGGAAAGGTGTCAGAGTCTGCATTAAATTGGCAAAAGCCCGTACCACTAACCTGCTTGTCCTTGAGTACCCACCTACTAACCAAAAGTGCCTGTAGCTCGTCGTGTCGTTACTGCTCCTTTCCCTTAGACAATGAAACGGGGAGCCCTGAATTTGCAGACCCACAATGTCAGTGCTCTCACACTCCCCTTGCTTGATGCAGGGCTTTACACACGTGCAGAACAGAGAAGGTGCAAGGAAATTGCCTTCACCAAAGGCCTGAACCTCGCAGTGCACACGCAGTACAGACCCGCGCAGGACTGATGCCCAGCGCATGGATATAAAATACAGCGCCCTGCAATAAAACATGCACTGCTAGTCTATATATTTTGCAATCCCTTTAAAGATTTTTTTTTCGTTAAACCCCTCACCCCAGCTCCCTCCCCATTCTCCCCCCAAAAAATTATTATAAAGAATTATTGCCATTAGTACGTCTTTCCCAGTGAAAGGAGAAAATCGCCTCATTCATAATTTATACCCTCAATTACTATTAATAAAGAAATATTTCAGCAGAAAATCGCCTGGGAAAATTACACGTAACATTGCATTAACATTCTATTTGAACATTTTCATCACATTTGTTATAGAGTTAATAAGAGGGATATGCTCCCCTGACTTCTTCATGAAATTATGGGCTGCCTATGATAGTTTAATCTTTTAGACTTTATATAATATATTCACTTTACTAATTGAGCTATCCAAGGAGCAGTTAGGGATGTTCTTAAACGTGGAAGACAAAGTAATCAGGGCCGTGACTTCCTGACGAGACGATCTTCTTCCGGAGATGAGGAGCCGCACGTGTGAGGAGCACACACATACGTGTTCCTGCGCAGATGTGCCACTCCATTAGCCCTTCCCTTAATGTCCTGCCTGCGCTTGGAAGTGAATGTGAATGAAAGGTGGAGGTGATTTTCAAACTGGCAAAATCTTCCCCAAAAGCTCTGTTTGTATTTCAGAGTGAAAGGGCATCTGGTGAGCTTGAGGAGGCAATTATTTTGTGAATAAGAAATGCTGAGCATGGGGGGGTCTCGGGAGCAGTACTTCATGTGGACAAGCCTTTACACTCAAATTCACCCCCACCCACAGTCATGCACAGACCGTCTGTAAAACTCTGGACAAGGAGCTGGGCTGGGGTGTACAACCCCTCTTCTGCTCGCCCTGAAGCTTCTGCGATCTGGGACACATGGTGCAGAAAGGCTTCCCCCCACCCTGAGGACAAACAACCCCAAAACTGGGCCAGAGGCAAGAAATGGGGTAGGTGTGAGCAGTGAGGAATGAGGAGACATTTGGAAGATGGGTGCTGCTCTGGTGCGCCATGACAGTGCCACCATGGGCATCACTCTAGACAATCTACTTGTCTCAAAAAAACTTGAGCAATGGGGAAGCCTTGGTAGCTCTCTTTTCTGCTCCTGCACCTGCAGTCAGCGATCTCGTGCAGCACCTGGAGCCTTGGTACAGACTCAGCTGCCCTTGGACCCTTTCTTGCACAGAGGCAGTGTCAGGCAGTGAGATTTGAGCCCCTCATACTGTGTGGGAGCTGAACCCAGGTCAGGGTCTCTCCGTGAGATCCTCCTTTCCCCTCCATGGGCACACAAGGTGTGCCTTACCACGGGATGTGATCCAGAGCTCTTGGTTTCAAGCGGGAGGCTTCCCGAGGTGACAGCAGGCAGTGGTTTGCACCTGGACCATGCAGAAGAGGGCTGCATTGTCAGCATGCCAGGAGGTTGCTCACTCATTAAGTCTAAGTACATGCAGCCACGAGCAGGTGCAAAGAGGGATCCATCACTGCTGAGCAATGGCCCTGCCACCAGGGATGAAGGCAAATGTCTGTTAGCTGGCCCTGACAAGAGAGTCTGAGGAAGCACAGGACCAGCTACTTCATTTCACATCCATAAGGTGCTAGTGTCTCCTCTGCAGCCACTTGGACCAGGCATGGGCAGGGAAAGGGTGGCAGGGCTCAAGGTAGCACACAGGCTCGTAGATGAGGATTTGTGGTCACCCCTGAAACCACTCTTGTGATTCCCAGGCTCCACAAAGCAGTGTCCAATGCTGATGGCAAGCCAAAGGGTTAATGAAAAGCTTTCATGCGTTTGGATTCATTAGCTGGGACTCATTAAACAGCAAATAAGAGCCCGGATGTTGCCAACTGAGCCCCGCTGAAGGCAGCTCCTGCGGGTGAGGCAGCCTGTGACTGCAGCGGACACCCGTGCTGGGGGGAGGCCGGGGGAGCCCCCATTGCTCCCTGGCAGACCATGGCTGGTGCATCCCCCCAGAGATGGGAATCAGTGCAGGAAGAGTGCAAGCAGGATGCTGGCAGTGAGCACCCCTCCACCACGTCCCCAGCATTCTAATGTCTATGCACAATGCCATCAACCCATCGGGCCCAGCCAGGCTCAACCATTCAGGCCACTGGTGTGACGTCCAGTTTTGTTACTGGGAAGAGGGGGCTGAGCCTCTGCCAGCTCTGTCCTCCCAGCCCACGTGAGCCCATCGGGGAGACAGGGATGGGTGTGTGACAGCCTGAACCTGTGGCCCCCCACTGCAGTGTGAGCTATGGAGGGCAGAGCACCCACACATGGTTGGATGGAACGTGCAGCTCCACCGATGCTTTCATGGTGGAGCATGGCTGTCCCCAGCCAGTTTCTCATGGGATGTGCTGCACCCTCAGCGCTGAGCTTGCAGCCAATGTTTTCCTGGGGGAAGGTGTGCCACCAGCCAGCACTGATGGGGGCTCTTGCCACCTGGGCCACCACCGAGCCATGCTGGGCAAGCAGCAGCCTGTGCAAACCCACATGTCCCCATCACCTCCCAGATGGGCAGGGGGCCACAAGCTTCCCTGCGTGCAAACACATGGAGAGTGCAGGGTGTTGGGCATCCTTCCAGGGACCACATGGGCAGCCTGAGCATGGCAGAGACTGAGGAAGGTGAGGCATGGACTGTCCACCCCGGGGATGGCCACTGCCTGGTCCTGAGCAGGATGGACCATGCTGTAAACAGGACAAGGCTTGTAAACAGGGCTCCAGCTGGGATAAATTTAGCCCATTGGGGTTGCAGCTCCAGCGCGGCAGGACACAGTGTCAGGGCATTGTCGAGAGGAGAGGGGGAGAAAGAAGCTGAATAAACAAACACAGCTTGTCTTTTTTTTTTTTTTTTTTTTTGTCCCAGCGTTGTTATTTCAGCCGGACAATTGCCCTGCAGATTGAGGGAACAGGCTGGAGTTCAAGTGAATTTGGCTTCTAGTGCCTCCCTTTTTACATTGTGTTTTCACATGGGAATGTGTCCTGGCATATATGGGTGGGTGTCTGTACCCATGTTTGTGGATAACTCAGTGGATGCTCCATGCACATCTCTGGGCTGGACCACAGGCATACAGGCTGCTTTGAAGCCCGGGTGAGGCTGAGTAACTTGGTGTTGGCTGTTGTGTAGGACTTTCTCCACATGCACAGCACAGACTTAACACCCATGGGTGTCCAGGAGCACCCATGCGAGGTGATCTGTGCTCCATACGTATCTGTACATGTCTCATGGGCCAAGCAGCCCTGGAAGTGTCCCTCCATGGCAGAGGGGTCACTGTAGAGGTGAAAGTCTTTGCAGGACTTTCAAGGAGATCAGGACTCCTGAGCATTTTTCCCCTAGTTCTGTCATGGGGCTTGGAAAAGTCATACTCCCTTGACAAAATCATCCGTGATCCCAGGAGCAAAGGGCATGGATCTTCTCTGTCAGTCCTGCTCTGTGAGGACCTAAGTCTTTTCTAAAGGCCATGTTTAGAGGCAGCCTAATTTTCACATCTTAGTTTTATTTTTCTCACATATCTCTCTGACACACACATACACACACACACTTCTATTGGAAAAACGATTTTAATACCCATGGCACATTGTCCTGGTGTGATATAAAATCCAATGACATGTGGCATTTGGAAAAGGTCACTTCCCCCATCAGGATTCATTATCCTACCTCAGCCTGGGAAGCCATGGGGTTGCCCCCTCCTCCACAGACCCCTTGCCCCCTCCCCAGCTGTGGCAGGCAAGCAGGGAGAGGGGATGAGGCACTGGGTGGCCATGCTGGGGACTTTGGCAGTGTCAGGGCAGTCCCGGCAGTGAGGGCTCTTGTTTCTCATGCTGATGTCCCTGCCCTTCTTGGTGTCTTCATTTTCCCACCTGCCGTAGGGCAAGAGGAGTGACAGGGATGTGCTGCTGGGAAGGCTCGGGCTGCAAAGCCGGCTCTGCTGGGTGCATGGAGCTCGGTTCAGCTTTTGCCTGCCTCCCCCTGCTCCCTGCTCCCCCTCTGTTCCCTTTTGAGCAGGAGCTGGTCTGGCAGTGCCCTCGCTCTGCACAGTTGCAGAAGGGAAACGCTCCCCTTCCCTGTTTCACTTGTTCAATTTTTCAGCTGGGTTGGTTGGGAACTGCCCTTCTGTGTCGGTGCTCACCACCACCTAGGCAGAACTGAGAATAGAAAGCAGATGGGACAGGGATATGGAAAGCCCAGCTCCTCACCAGGTTCCCCACCAAGCACGGGGTCCCTGGCTGCCCAGCACTCGGTGTCCCCCAGCCCCTGGGCAGACCAGCAGCACCCAGAAGGCTTCGTGCAGCAGCTCGGGGGCGGGGGTCTGCCCTGTCTCTTGGTGACCTGTGCAAGGAGCACTCTGGGCTAGAAAGGGGTCTCTGGTGCATGTCAGGGACAGCATGTCAGGAGTGGGGGATGCTCACAGCAGGGCAGAAGTGACAAGCTGTCCTGGGGTGCTTGGATGTTCTTGTTTTCCTTGGACTCATTTCTGCTCAGGCTTCACCAAGATGATCTTTATTCAAGTATACCCACCTCCCCAAGGTGTTTCCAGCCCAACTTGGAGCTATTCCCTGGAAAGACAGGAGGGCACAGGAGGGCCAAACCTGCTGTGGAGGCTGCCTGGGGGTGCTCAGGGGATGCAGTCCCTCGCAGGGCAGAGCGTGGGCTGTTCCCAGCAAGCCATCCCAGTGGGAGCCAGGACTTCTCTGCTTGGTCACACACTACTTTGGGGCAGCTTGGCCAAGCCGTAACCCTGTTCCCCACCTGCAGGGGAAGGGAGAGGTGAGGGTGGGTGCACTGACCATGCTGTGGGCTCAGGGCTGCAGGAAGGGCAGCAGATGGGGAGAGGGAACAATTGTTCCCAGGGAGAGGAGGGTGATTTTTGCAGCGGGGAGTGGGGTTTGATGCCTGCTGAAGATGACTTCTCAGAGTGCTGAGGGTGATGGTGAGCGTAGCCCCTTCCTACCATATAAACACCAATGAGTTATGGGTACCCCAGCCTCTAATTATGCAGTCAGCCCCAAATAGGCTGTGTCTAACGAGGCTGACAGACTAATATCTCAAGAGCCCTTAATGCGTTATCATCTCTTGCTGTATGACCTCATATTTATAACTGCTCTGGTGGGAGGTTGAGAAATGTCCTTCTCTTCCCCCAGCCCCCTCCCCAACTTTCCCCCCCGCCCTTGGAGCAGCAGCTCTTCAGCCTCATCTGTTAGGATCAGGAGGAAAGAGGCGACTTCTCTCCATCCATCATGAGCAGAGTTCGCGCTATTAGATGATTAAAGACATTTTTTATAATATTTGGAAGAGGCTTTGAAACATCTCTCAAACAGTGTGATTAATGCCTGCTTAACCCTCACCTGGCCGGGATGGTGTGGTGGGGAGGCCAGTGCATCCCAGGGCAGGGCTCCCCGGGCATCTTGGTGGTCACCCAGCCGTTGGGCACCCCGAGCCCTGACAAGGTGTGATTCATGAGTGTGGGACACCTGCAGGAAGCTCCAGCCTCCAGGCAGTTCCTAATGCACCAGGGACTTGGTGGTTTCTGAGGCTGCAACGGCCGGGGCAGGAGGAAGCAGTGCCTGCCCCCTCCCCAGCGCTTACACAAGAGGCCCCGGGGCTGTGCCCGTCCGGGTCCATGAGCCAGCCCATGCCACCATCCCACACTGATGCTGTGGGTTTCAAGAGTGGGCAGGGAAAGGGGGTGAGCAGCCTGTGCCCATTCCCAGCCGGCCTGAGCTGGTGGGGGGGTTGCTTTCCTCATTTCCCCTTCTTTTTCCTCTGCCTCTCCGGATGATTGACTTTCAGAGGCAAGTCTCTCAAAACAAAAAGCATAGACACCTAGGTGCTCCGGTGGGATACACCTTTAGGATGTTGCATCCTTGCTCAGTTTGCCATAAAGACCCGTGGGGCTGGTGGACATGTTCATGCTAAAATTTGTGTCGGCATTGTCTGGTACCTGCCAAAGGCCACATCACTGATGTTCGCTGACACTGGTTTCCATGGGGGAGTGGAGATTCGGCCTCGGATGGGGGAAGGATGCCCGCCTCCTTTGATCACAGGCATAATGTTTCATAATCTCAATTTCTTGTCAATTGATTGCCAGATAGAAGCGACAACCAAAGAGGGCCCCAGGCGTCTGCAACTGCCACTCATCGTATGATTTTAACTCTCCCCCTCTGTAAGTTTGCATTATTTTCTTCTTGTTGTTGTTGTTACCTAAAGAAACCTCCCCTCCCTCCCCCTCCAAAAAGCCTCCTAGAAATCCCAACGCCCTTGTCAGTTTGGTATTCAATGTACAAATAGCAGAGAAGGGTTAATGCATGATTAATAGGTGTTTTATTAAAACGGTTAATCTGTCATTATAGAGTCCAAAAGATCAATAGATTTCTTATAATCATGGCTTAAAATCATCTTTAGCGCTACTGCTTATGGGCTTAAGACCCTGGGCAAGATGCTTAGGGGACCTGGGAGTCTCCTGTTAACTCCTTCTAAACCTTCTGCCATCTGAAGTGTGACCCAGGGTCTCCTGCAGATGGAGAAAAGCTGACACAGGGCTGTACGTACCGTTATGGTTGCCATCCACCTTATCATTTATGGGTATTAAAATTGTCACACCTGAGCGACAAGAAAGGGAAATGGAAAAAGGGAGAAACTTGGAATGCAGCTGGATAAATGCTCTTTGTTATGATTGTTAGCAGCACCCGAGCGGAGCGAGGCGGGGGCATGGCTGTGCTGTCTCTGATCCATTAGTGCCATTGCAAAGCAGCAGGCGTTGGCCAAGCATCGCCCCATCACAGCCTTGCTCCTTCACTAACAAGTGTCGCCCCACACGCCGGGGCAAGGCGAGGGGGTTCCAGCCACACACGGAGGTGAAGCCACGTGCCTGGTGTGAGTCAGAGTGTCAGTGGCCAGGGAGAACCAGCCCAAAGACACCTGAGTCCCATCCATGTCCTCAGCCCCAGAGCTGTTTTCCTGGCAGCTGGGTGATGTTGGGTCTGGCTGACCCAACCCTGGTCCAAGCTGCTGTTTGATAACTCCAATGATACTCTGACAAATCCCAGAGCCGCTGAGCTGCCGACCCCCAGCACGAGGTCTCTGCAGGAGGAGGTGCTGTTTAGACAGGCTGACGCAGGGATGGCTGAGCCAGCGCAGGCAGGGGGGAGCACAGCCCCCGCTCTGCCCCCTGCCCGCCCTGCAGCATCCTCTCCTCCGCAGCAGAGGAGAGATCCTGAGGTCATGCAGGGCGTCTGTGGTGGAGCCTGGATGGCAATGCAGAAAGCACTGCAGGAGCACAGCACTCTGAGCACCAGGCAGGGCACCGAGTCATCCCTGAGTGATTTTGGGACCCTTGGCTATGCATGTTGCTCCGCCACTCTGCGGCGAAGACCCAGACCTGCTGCCTGCTGAGCAGAGCAGATGTTGGTGTGCTGGGAGTAGTCCTGGTGGCCTGAAATCCCTCCCCGTGCCTCCGTTTCTCCCTCCGAGATGCATGTGTGCAGGACAGGCAGACTCTTGTGCGGCCGCCAGCACCACAAGCCTGCCCAAGGCTGGAGACCCTCACTCGGAGGCTGCAGGGAGCTGGCACTTGCCCATAATACGGCCATGCAGAGTGCCTCTGCTGCAGCTCCTCTTCCTCACCTCCTCGCCCTGCATGGGGGCTCAGCCCCACTCCGACCGGGCTCTGCTCCCTGCCTGACCCCGCAGCCCGTGCCAGCCAGCTGCCCTCAAACCCTAGCTCAGGTAGAGTGAAGGCCAGTCCGTACCATTGCTTTCCACTCTCTTCCCTGCCTATCCCGCACTCATCATGCTTCGGGCTGGCTTGAATAACTCCCACCTGGCAAGAAATCCCAAGTCTGCCCCATTCAGCTGGCGGGTCTGTGCCCAGCGCAGGGGTCCCAGCCTGCTGGGAGGGTATCGCTGCCTCCACCTCCCACCCCCACCAGTGCTTGGTGTGGGGCTGGGAGGAGATTTTCCAGACCCCTGGGGTCCAGCCCTCTCTGTCCCTGCCTCATTTCTTATTTCTGGGCCATTATGTTCGACAGGGAGAATTTGTTTCTGTCCAGAGCAGATCCCCGGACAGTCTCAAACCTCTGAGGATTTATCATCCTGAGCTTTTGTTTGTGGGTCTCCAGGACCCTCTGCCCCACAGCTGAGCCCAGATGCTTCTCTGTCTCCTCCATGGAGCCTGCTGCCCCCCAGGAGCACTGACCCCTCTCTTCCTCCACAGATGCCCAGACGTGCAGGCTTCCCTGCGCCCCGGTCACACACATGCCTGCAAAGGCCACTGCTGAGGGCAGGGTGCTGTGGTCACAGATTAGGGGACATGTCCTACCTACCAGGAAGGTGATGGCTGTGGCTTCTTCTGGTTTTGCTCCCCAGGGCTGCTGGGGAGGTGGCCCAGGACAGGGCATGCTGGGATCCAAGAGGAGAAATGCCCCGGGATCCTTAGGTCACATTCAGCCTGCCCTGGAACTGGTGGCAAGGGAGGCTGGGCTCGTCCCCTTGCAGCCCCCAAGTTGCAGCCCTGCTCGCAGCCCTGCTCCGTCGCAGCTGAGTGACTGGGAGAGCCAGGCACAAGGCAGACATGAGCCCCCCTCGCTTGTCTCGGAGGTCAGCACTGACATCCCATCATGTCTAACAGAGCTGAAACAGTGGCGACCGCCTGTGCCAAGTGACAGCAGGGTGACAGCGGGGGTGGTGCAGGTGCCAGTGCTGTTGCCTGCAGTCTCCATCTAAGCAGATGTTTGGCTGCCCCCCGATCACGGTGGTGAGAATTTAGGGTCATCAACAGGTTCAGGTCTACCAGGACAGAGCTGTTGGTTGGCACAAGTAGCGACTGGGGTTGCGTTTCTAAATTGCCGTTGCTGCTGTGTTAGATGGGGACCCCACTTGCCACCAGCCCCCTCCTCACTCCCTCTGTGAGGGTCCCAGAGGCCACTGTGTCAGTGACAGAGAGCTGCTCTGGAGGCCGGTGGGGCGTGACAGAGAAGGAAAGGGGTGCGGGGCTGGTCCTGCAGCCCTGTCCCCTCCCCGGCCGCCCACATTCCTCTGCAGCAGCACCAGGAAGGGGGGGACCAACCTTTGGCACATTTATTGACACTCCCTGAGTTCATACTGCAACTCTACAATCTTTCCCTGAGATTATTAAGAATTAATTGATCACTTTTATATTCCCCCCGATACCCAGTGCTGCTTTGCGACAGGCAGCAGGAGGAGGGAAGGGAGACGGGAGGAGGGCAGGGTGTGTAAAAAACACACTGATAAATGTTAATTACTCTTTTACAGCCCTTGTCAAATTCCAAAGCAAGTCGTAAATTCATTAAACTCTAACGGATTAAGCACATGCAGCTTATTTAGTCGCCATAAACAAGATCATTTGGATGTTGATTTTCCCCTTTTTATTGCTGCAGCAGAAAAGGGGAAAAAAATCAGATGAGGGAATCAGTTGGTGATTACCAGGGAGTCAGAAAAGTTTGGATTTATTTAATATCTTTTTTTCTTGCTCCATGGCAGCTCTTTGCAGTACATCGGTCCTCAGGTTGCGCCTGGGCAGTGTCTTGCCGGGGAGAGTGGCCTTCCCAGGGCCTGTGTCCATGCCCCACGGCTGTCTTCTTAGTGCTGAGGCTCTTAAGACCCAGGCAAGATCTGGATGAGCAGAGATGGGGTGCTCAAAGGCCTTTTGGTGCTGGTTTCGTCTGGGCTTGCTGCTCTGCACTCCACCATGCTGGGAGGTCTCCATGGGCAAGGTTGTCTCCAGTGAGACTCAACTCAGCCTCTGGGATGCAGCCTCTCCGCAAGTGCTTGTGCAGGCAGAGTTAGCATAAAATTAGCTCTGCTCGTTCTGGGATGTTCCAGCTCATTGAAGTGCTGTCCCCAGCGTGCTGAGTGTGCCCGAGTGAGAGAGACATGTCCCCAACCAAGCCCAGCCATGAGACAGAGAGGCAGGGAAGGGATGCCACGCTGGCAGGGAGGGACAGGGCACCTTTGGCTGCTCTGAACACAGGGACATGGCCCAGGATCTGCCAGCCCTCTCGGTGAGCTTGCCATCCTTTGCTTGCACATGTTAATAATCCAGGCTGACCTCCTGAGCTGTGAGAGCAGAGGAAGGAGAATGAGAGGAGGGTCATGGAGATTAATTAATACTCAGGGCTCTAATTACGAGTTTCTTCAACACTGGGCTTTTAATGAAGAACAGGCGCTGAGGCAGCCTCGAGTCCCGCTGCCCCCCAGCTGGCCCTGCTGAGACATCTCCTGCCTCCTTGCAGGGGTGGTTTTACTGGGAGAGGGATGGGAGTTAGCCCCCGGCCGCCAGCATCTCCCACTGTGGCTCTGGGGCTCCAGGCTGTGTGGCCAAGAAGTGTCCGTGCTGCTGTGTAACCCCATCAGCACCTTGGGCTGAGCACGAGAGACCTGTGGCCATCCCCAGCATGCCCAGCTCCCTGCCTCTGTCCCACCTGAGTGTGGGATGGAGGCAGGAGGTGGCCTGGGTGCTCCCCAGATCTGGTGTGGGCAGGATGGCTGCTGGCTCTGCTGATGCTGGTTAGCAGCTCATGGCCAGCAATGCTGGCCCTGGGATACAGCTGTGCTTCTCCAGCATCTTGTAGCCTCCAGTGAGGCTGTGCTCATCAGGAACTGCAGGCAGCCATGTGCTGCAGGCAGCAGAGGCAACTCTGAGCACCTCACTGGAGCTCCCTGCCTGGCTGCTGCAGAAAAATTTAAGGCTTTTGCTTCAGAGTCCTCAGCAGCACGTCACCTAAAGGAGGTCACCTGGGTGCTGCTCTCCTCCAGCCCTGTCTCAGCCCATCTCTGAAACAGGTACAGCCCAGGAGGGTCTGAGCTGTGGCTATGTATGTGACCGCCCTGGCCCTGCTCCCCGCTGCGTTTGCCTCTTGAGGGGGCAGAGGTAAGAAGAGGAGCTGCTGAAAGTCTCAAATAGGACAGCAAGGGGCTGCCAGCCTTCAGAGCCCCATTCCCAACAAGCATTTCCCTCCTGCAGTCCTCACAGTGGGTACAAAGTGCACAGATATGTGCCGGCAGAAGTATCTCTGCCCACCAGATCCCTCCATGCTTTCCCACTGCATGGAGGTGCCCTCCAGAGATCACCCCAGGCTTCTGAGCACCGGTGGGGCATCCAGGGGTTAATGGAAGGAGCATGTCCCACGCTAAGCAGTAGCTAACAGCCACTAGCTAATAACTTTATGGCTTCAAAGCAGGGCATTTATCATGCTGAAGTTTGTTTATGCACTAGTTATATGGTGCATTATACCAGCAATGTGTTTGGCTGATAAATTCTCCGTGACAAGCGAGGCTACCAATGGGGACTCACTGAGTCCAAAAGACCAGTAGCTTTTTCCTGAACTCTGCTTTCTGAGATAAGGATGTTTTTTCCCTCTTTTGTTTTGTAAGGAGGAAAGAAAAAAATTCAACAACCTGTAAACTTAAAAAAAAAAAAAAGAGGGACATTTTTGTTCCAGATAAGTTGCCCAATGCTGTAGTCCCCCGATGGGGGCAGTGGAGAAGGTCCTGGTGAGGACTAGGCAAGCTGTTGTGTGAGGACCTCTGTGCTGGCAAGTGATGCACATGGACCTGTTCTGGGAAATTTGTGCGTGTGCTGAGTGGGCACTGACAGCTTGTACAGGCTCTGGATGTCTCTGGGAACAGCCTACCTCAGTCCCTTCTGCCCTCAGGGAGGGCATTTTTGGGGTGGAAATGTTAGAAGGCTCTCTGGCAACCCTCTAGTTCTGCCCAACGTTTCTAAAGTGAGCCATAATCATGGCATGTGTTGCTATTTTGAGGTTACATGTATGTGCAATTTGTTACTGAGCATGGCGCAGCTGCTATATTCACCTGTGCCCCCTCGCTCTGGGTTAAACTGTTTTAATCCTACTAATAATAATGACCTTCACATTTCTGGCTTGTTCTATCACAGGAGCCAAACCCACTCGGCAAACATTAACAAGCTCGGCCTCCTGACTGCATGCAAACATGATGGGTCAGGATTATTTTTCTTGCTGCGGCGGTGGGGAAACTGAGGCATAGAGCAAAGAGCTGGTGGGTCTGAGCCCACCCAGAGAACCCTTTGCTTTCAGCAGTAGACATCACCCTGCTTCAATTCGGACCAGTGTAGGCTTTCATGGGTCTTAACCTGTGGAGCAAGATCCGGGGCTGCCTGGCCGGTGGGATTCAGCGGAATGGGCCCTGATGCCAGGACCTGCCTCCACAGTGTGGCCAAGATGGTTCATGTGTCAGCAGCCTTTGCTCCTGCTGGGGAGTGGGACCTGCACTGCAGGATGCTGGGGAGCTGGGATGTGCCAGCTCAGCCTGGCCCCTTCCCCGTGGGGCCATGCCCGTGGCCACAGTGCTTGTCCCTGTGCCCGGCTGCAGCCAGTGGAGAGCTCCCCACCACAGTCCAGTGTTTGGGTGCAAACACCCAGCCAGCGGGCGTGTGGGCGCACACCTCCCTGCACGCAAACGTGCTTGTTACGTATATCTGCAGGTGCTACCCGGTGAGGGCATCTTAGCACATTTACCTATGCACGCCTCTGTGTGCATAAACAAGGATTCGTTAGCACACCGCGTGCATCTCCACCTCCGTCTGCTGCATTAGGATCCATCCACAGCTGCCCACCAGCGTGGGCACCGCCAGCTGCGCAGCCATCCCAGCCTGCGCATCCCTGGCTGCCTACCTGTTGCAGCCCCAGCTGTGTACCTGGGCTGGCGTGCAGGGCCTGGGCTGCGGATCTGCATCGGTGGCTGCGCGCAGTGGCCCCTGCAGGCTGTAAATACTGCCAGTGTGGTGGGGAGGTTGAGCGGTTTATGGCTCAAGGTCAGGCCCATGAATCATAAAAAGGTGTCGGAAGGAGCATTAACTCCTAGCCTTCGCTCCGTCTCTGTGTGGTTTCAGGCGGGGCCCCGGAGGCAGTGATTAAAGGGTGCACCTTCCCCTTTCAGTTTTACGGTAAAAGGAAAGCAGTAAATTAGAAGCCCACAGGCTGGGGCAGGCCAGGTCCCGCCAGCGCAACAGCTAAGCGAGTACCTGCCGTGCGCCCCGAGACCCCACCGCTGGCTCTGCAGCCCCACTGGCACGGCCCCGGCGCAGCCCTTTACCACGGCGGCCGCTTCCCGAGGGGCAGGGGCTGGCCGTGTGTTGGGCAGGTGGCCACACTCGTGGCCAGTACATCCCTCCATCCTTGCCCCATCGACGGCTCAGGGTGGCCGGGGGTGCTCAGCCCCGCTCACCCCATAGAGCAGCAGCACCTCTTGCTCTGCACCTTTTTATGACTCCAGCTATAATTAACTCAAGTAATAAATTTTTTTGAATCCAAACAGATATAACTAACATTTAATGCCCCTGTTTTCCTGTGAATTGTCAGGACTATTAAGAGCTAAGTATTGACTGAAGAGGTGAGGCAGATGTTTCTGCTGCTGAGGTGGGATTGCCGGGGCAGAGGTAGAAAGCCCTGATAACGGTCAGGTCCCTGCCCCACATCTGGACCTCGGGACAAGGAGTTGGGGCAGGGGAGAGCTGGGGTAACGACCAGCACTGCAGGGCTGACCGTGGCCCAGGGAGGCAAGGAGGAAGGGATGAAGGCGGCTCTCAGGATCCTGCTTTTTCCTACCACTCACCTATAGGCAGTCTCCAGTGCTTCAGCCTCATGGCGAGCACTCAGGCATGGGCACTGCTGGAGGTTTCACCCGGCCAGCGCATGCTTCAAATCCACAGTCTCCTGGAGAAGGGCTTTCATGGACAGAGGTGTGAACACACCCTGCCCCATCCTCATCCTGGCAGCGGTGCCGTCCTCCCAAGCCTGACCCTGCTGGCAGCTGCCCCGGCACCCCTGGCTTGTCCCCACCACCACCTGCCAGTCTGGCGAGCAGGACACGGGACATATGCAATAACGCCTTCCCCGAGCTGCTGCTGCTGCAGCCAAGGCGCCGTGCAAAGGGCCGGGGGCTCTGCCCACTGCCAGGCTGGTTTCCCCCAGCTCCTGCCAGCCTGGCACGGACCTGCCTGGGGGACCTGTGGCTGCTGGTCAGGCTGCCACCGCCTGCCGGGGACCTGCAATAGCAAGGGCCCGGGGGCGGGCGGGGTGCTGGAGCACATCTGCCCCGGGGACGCTGCACATCTGCCCCGGGGACGCTGCAGGTAGCGCAGCCCTTCTGGCCCTGAGCAGCCAGCAGAGAGGCTGGGGCTGGGCTGAATGAAAAGACCAGGTACATGCTGTGCCCCTGTCCCTGGGCTGTGTCGAGCATTCGATGTGTCAGAGAAGAGGAGGAAGGAAGCCTAGCGGCTTGCTGGGAGGGAAAATACTTCTCCTTTCCCTTAAGAAAAAAGTGCTTTTTCCCCTGGGGAATGGCATCGCAGAGCCCTGGAATTGACGGGGCTGCCAGAGCTGATGGATGGCGCCAGCGGAGGGAGCAAAGCGGGTCAGCAGAGCAGAAACCAGCAGGCACAAAGAGAGAGCATCCCTGCTAACCAAGGCAGGCGGTGACACCCTGTGCCGGGCCCACAACAGCCCCCTCTCTGTTGGCCTGGAGAGTCAGCACAGCTGGGGTACCTGGGGTGCCACCCTGCGATGCCCCCAGGCTCACCCCAACTGCACCCGTCGACAAGAAGGGCCTTTCTTCATCTCCGCACAAGCCCTGATTGTTCGGATGCTTCCCCTGCCACCGCCTTGTGCTTCTGCTCTTCCCAGAGACGGTGCTGGGAGGAAAGGGAGGACTTGCAACATCTGCTCAGCCAGAGCTGCTGGGGCTTCAAAGCTGCTAAAGGGGCTGAAGGTCCTCAGGCAGCTTCAGGCCAAGATGTCTCGGTCCTCTCAGCAGCTCTGCTGCGTGGCCGTGCAAGCCCATAATCCACCCGTGCCTCAGTTTCCCGACCAGTGGCTGAGGTCCTGCTCTGCCTCTGCAGGTGTGCTGCAAAGCGTGGGTGCATGCATTTGAGCCAAGGCACCCTTAAAGAATGGGGGAGCTGCAGTGCCAACTGCCCAGGGCAGCCTCCGTGCAGGCAGCTGAGCTGCCAGGTCCTCTGCCTTCCCTCCCTGGCACGCAGCATCCCGCTGAACATCCCAGGGCTGAGAAGGGGGAAACTGTAAGGTGGAAGCCTGGGCTGGTGTTGGTCTCTGAGGAGGGACCTGGCTGTGTTTTGAGGCTGGTGTGAGGAGCTGAGCTTTGGTAAATGGTAGAGGTGATGGCTTGTAGGGAGAGATTGAGAGACTGGGCAGCTGCGGTAAATAAGCCCTAACCTCACTGAAACTTGTGTGCAGTCTCTGCTTCCTCATGAGTGACACCCAGACAGCCTCCTGGCAGGAGGGGGGACAGCAGCTTGCAGCGACACCCGGGGGGATGCTGGCTGTTGTGCTGTGACCAGAGCTCACAGACACCCCACTCCAGCCTGGGAGCCCCTTGCTCTGCAGGCGGGAAGTGCCACGTCCCTGAGCACTGTCCCCATCAGGCACATGTGGGAGGGCAGGATCTGTCCCCATCAAGCATTGGGTGGGTGAGCAGGGTCCAGAGGAGGTCAGAGCGGAGGCAGGGCACACTGAGCTGCAGAAAGTTGCAGCTCTTTGGAGGGCTGGAGTAAAACAAGGGTGCAGTGAGCCCCAGGCTTGGCATCCAGGACTGCAGGCTGCTCCCCATCTCTCTTGTGGGGTCAGCAGGGCCTTGTCCTTTCTTCCCACCAAGCACAAAGAGGACAAGCTCTTGCCTCAGCCGGGAAGCCATAGCTCTTTGCCCAGGTCGCCCTGCATGGAGGTTCACAGTGCCCTCCAGGGATGCAGAGCTGCATCGCCCCTCCTGCAGCCTGGGGACAGGGAGTGGATCTCCCAGCAGACAGGTAGCAGGAAGGAGCTCAAGTGTCCTGTCTCCCACCCTGTGCCCTGTCTCCAGTGGGAGGATATGCCTGAAGCTGCAGGGCTGGAGGGACTTATCTCTGGAGGGATCTGAACCCCAAATTGTCATCTTTGCTCTCCAACAAGCCCTGCTGCCCAGTCCCTCTGCAGTGCCAACTGCTGCTCCAGTAGCTTCGAGAAGGAGGAGGAGGAGGAGGAGGAGGAGGAGGAGGAGGAGTGCGGGGAAGGGGCTCAGCTTCAAATCGATTCTGAGCACTGTGATAAGAATCTCTTATCACCCTTGTCATTGTAATGGCTGGGACTGAAAGGCTGGGTTGTGTAAGGACCAGATTTCTGCACAGCCCGAGGTGGGGAGGAGACAGGGTGCAGGAGGGTGGCAGCAGTGGCTCTGGGATGAGGTCCCAACACTTCGAGCACTTGCTTGCTCTCTCCAGTGATGGCCAAAACCAGCTCTCCCTTCCCTTCCCAACCCTGGGCCTGCCGTGTCTCCTTCCCCAGCTCCTTACAAGGACAAGGAGCTCCCAGTGACATGGGTAAAAAGTGGTGAAGTAACTGGTCCAGCAAATCCAGACCACCCATGGGGGTAAGGAGCACACAGAAGAGTAACCCAGAGGGCTGAACATTGCCAAGAGAGACCAGGAGTGACAGGAAGAACTGGGAAGCTCCTACTCCCACCTCCACAGCTACCTTCAGCCTCTTCCCACCTCCCCCTGCACTGGGCTCAGCCCCAGCCCTTTAGGGGGGTATAGCACAGGAACCCAGGCACCCAGGAGCCAACAGAGCTGACTGGGATCTGGTGGGGGGTTCCAGACCTTTCAGAATTCCCTCTGTTCCCATTACTGTCCAAAAGCAGCTTTTCCAGTGGGTAAGGAAAAGGGAGCCAGTAAGCTTACATGCTGTGGGTGGTATTGGACTAAACAGTGGCAGCATCCAGTGCCCTCAGCTGTGAGGGCCCAGAGCCCTGAAGCTTGCTCTGCCTTTAACTCCTTGTGCTTCTCCCCTGTGTTTTATTAACAACTGTTGATTGGGATTCCAAGGTCGTCTGGCCGTGCAGAGACACAGATAAAATCTAAGGCTGCTGCTGTCCCCTGCATCTCTGGACCCACCAATCCCTCTATCTACAATATCTCTCCTCCTGCTAAGCTTTCCTCTGGCGGACAAGCCTGAGAAGGTTAAACAGGGTCCTGCAGCAAGGCCACTGCTCTGTCCTCTTCTGACAGACGTGTGGCTGGGGGATGTGTTAGCTTTCCGCCCTCTTGCCCGGTTCCCCTTCGCCACGGTGGTGCAGGCTGTCCTGCTGCTGGGTGGGGATGGCCAGGCAGGGGCTGTGGTGCCGAGGAGGGCAGCGCTGCTCCGGAAGGCTTGCTGAGGCTCTGCAGCTGCCCAGGAGGTTTTGCTGCTGGCTCCACACTGTTGGTGGCAAAAAAAACTACGCTCAAAAGACCCCGTGAGCCCCCTGCACACAGATGCCCCGTCACTGGGGGCTCCTAGCTAGGGCAAGGTACCCAGGTGCGCTGCAGGGCTGGGGACTTGCACAGAGGGGGCTTTACTCGCCCAACAGTTGTTCTGCTGGAGAGGATGACTCTGAAGCTACGGGTTTTTCTTATCATGGACCAGACCCAGATTTCATGGCTGCTCCCAGCTTGGTGGCTGGAGAGTCAGTGGGCAGGGGGGTTGGCATAGTGCCAAGCAGCCCACCGCTCTGGACAGGCGCTTGGGGAGTCGCCTGTTTTAATTCCAGGAGGAGCAGCGTCAGGTCAGGTGAAATTGGCCCTGCCAGAGGATTTATTCATTTCTCCTTCCCTCTGCCTCCTGCCAGGGGCTGCACTAAGATCCTGCGCCGCACAGCCGTCTCGCTAAAGCCAAGGGGGCTTAGTGCTTAAACGGTTTTCATGCTGCCGTGGACTTCAGTGCTTGTCAACAAGTCTGAGGTCTTGCCGAAGAGCTGTGACAAACAGAGCAGCAGGGAGACGGGGAGAGTGGGCACCAGCCCTGGGAAGGGGGAGCACATGAACCAGGTCTCCAAACCACCCTGCATATGTGGGAACATCACATAGCCAGGTCCACATATCCCCTCCAGCACGGAGACAAATTTGGCTGTCCGACGCTCCAATGAGAGGTGTGTTTGGCCCAGCTCTAAGTTTAAACCATGGAAACACCTTCATTAAACCTCACTAATACGAAAAAGCAGAGCTCGCCCGTGGTTTTTAAGCCGTCGCTTTTGTCGGCCCTTGCAGAAATAGATGTATGCATACGAATATATTTTTTGCTGTGTATTCATCAGGCCTCTTTTACTGCTGGGGTGAGCCCGAAGCCGGTGGGCTGGCTGCTGCTGCAGTAACGTGCTGGCTCTGCAGATGGGGATAGCAGAGCTCAGAAACCAAACCTGGCTCCAGATGCCACTTTAAAAGCTTGACCTGCCTGGGGAGGGTGATGAAGGCACCCTCAATTCCTCCGGCACCCAAGCCGGCCCCACTGGGAGGAGAAGACCTTAAACTCATCTTCTTTCCTTTTGGGGAGCTGGATTTGCCAGGGATGAATTTGCATAAACATGGGATAGTTCAATTCAAGCTCTGGGACACAGATCTCATACAGTGCGGAGCCGCAAGGCACGTGGCGCAGGTGAACTGGCAGTGCCGAGGCCTGGAGGCTACTCATCCCGTGGTCCCCCGAGAAGCCACCCCACACCCTGGTGGCGACATGGGGAGTGAGGAGGCACGATGGCAGGGCAGGCTGCCCCCACCCTGGGCGGGCTGCAGCAACAGCAGCCCCCGAGACGCCCACTCCTGTGGGATCTGCTGCTGCCAGCGGGTCGCCAGAGTCAAGTGTTTGAGCAGGATTCGGAGGGGAGCTGGGTGGTTTTATGGGCAGTTATAGTATTTACAGCCCTGCTGGCTGAGGCACTGATCCAGGGGGAAGGGAGCTCCCTCCCCAGTGAAAACTGGATTGCAACACTACCGCGCCTCCAGCCTTCCCAGGGGCAGGATGGTACGGAGGATGGAGACAGATGGCCCATCCTATTTTTGAAGTGTCCTTGGTTGACCAATGCCCCGTGAACCTGTGGGTCAGTCCCACCTGGCATGGCCAGCATTCTGGTGCTGGTGAGGTCCTCATCTGGTGTAAACTCGCACTCCTCCATGGATTAAGCCCTTCATTTTCATGGGAAGTACCAGAGATTTTCTTTCTTCACCCCACTGCTTGGTTTTGTCCTACCATCCACAGTAAGTGCCTGCTTTGGCAGCTCCCCTGCCTGACGGGCAGGGATGGCAGGCGGCCCTGCGCACACCCCACATTGTTTTCCCATCACCTGCCACAGACCCTGTATGTTTTCATTTAGTCGACATAGGGGAAAGCTGTAAAACATATGTCTGCTTCCCAAGGAGAGAGAAAAAAATTACTCCAACATCTTGGTCCAGTTAACGGCTTGGGCTCTTGACTCCATAGTTGGCTTCTCAGGGACTTTGTTTCATGCTCTGCATTAGCTGGCCCCCTTCTCTGGCTGGACCAAGGTGTGCGTCTGGGGGCAAGGATGCTTGGGGGGGAAGGATGCCCCCAGCAGCTGGGGGTGTGTGGTGGGGCTGGGCTGCCCCCCAACAGCAGGCAGGCAGGAGCTCTTTCCTCCCCACCCTCTGTGGGCTCCTCCCAGCACAGCTCCCCATCCATCCCATACATTTACCTAACGCTAATGAGACGTATTGATTGGAATGATGGGATTTGTAAAGGTCGCAGGGTTAAAGTACATAAAACCAGCCTTTCTGGAGCTGCAATATCAGGGCCGATAGGTCTGGTGGGAGAGATTAAAGGCCTCGTGCTGCAAGAATGGAGAGAGCTGACAGCAATTACATTTCAGATGTGTGCATAGTTATAACCCTTCCCTCCTCAAGACAGACGACCACATCCCCACCGCCACAGAGCAGGTCTCCAACTCCCCTGTCTCCCTTTCAAAAGCAGGATTTCAACAGAGCAAATTGGGGAAGGAAAGACAGAGAGAAGGGGAAAGGAAGAGAGAAAGACTGGAGATCCCTTTGGAGGGGTGGTGCAGAGCTCATGCCTCTCTTTCGGGATTCCCAGCTGAGCTGTTATGGCATCACTGTGCTAAAATCACGTCGGTGGAATGCGAACTCTGAAAAGACTGCAGTCCCTTTTGTTAGGGCAGGACTCCCACTACTGGTAATGAGCTGGCAGGTCATTAGAGCTCTTATCTGTCCCCTGGAACGGTTCATGCTTATGGGCTGGAGGAGTCCAGATCCCCAGAACCACAAATGCAGTCGGCTGGAGGTGTGTCCCAGGTCAGGTTTAATAAGTCTTGCTGTAGGAGGCCAATGTCTCTGGACGTAGTTTTTTTTTCCTAAAGGCATTTCTCAGCCACACCTGGGAGCTCAGTCCCTCATGCTCTTCTCTGGGTTGTGCCCACCAAAGGTTTCTTCTGGAGCTGCAGGGCCAGCTCAGCTCTGGTGGAGTCATCCCACTCCATCACCCCTCCTTTCAGGCCCCTCTCTGCACCATGTTTTTGGGTTTTGGTCCAAAACAGAGAAGCGCAAGCACAGCCATGCCACTTGTACCACCTGAAAGTTATGTGCTTTTAACATTGCGGGCTCCTGTGCTGGTTCTGGGGAATAAGCATGTGCCTCAGTGGCTTTCTTGGGTCTCCAGAGGGAGCAAGCAGACAGACACGCAAGCTACGCTGAGGGATGTACTCATGTTAAGGAAGGATTAATGTTGACAATATCACTACACACAGAAACAGCTAAATTAGCTCCATGACCAAGCTTCATTAGCCCAGGCTTAAATCTCAGCTCCAGAGAGGATGAAGCCCAGCTCAAGAGCCTTCCAACCCCAGCTCATCTCAACTTCACAACACCCACCACACCTCTCACAGCAGGATTAACACCACAGGCACCCGGGACTCGGGAAACCTGGCTCCATCTGGCATCACAGCAAGCCAAGAACATGAGCAGGGACTGCACTTCCCCAGGGACGAACCCCAGGACAAAACGCAGCCAGGAAAAGGAGCCATTTACCATGCAAAGAGAGAAGCACGTTGCTCTCCTGTAACCATAGCTGTCCCGGGCTGAGAGCCTTCCCCTGGTGACAAGGCAGGGCTTTGCACATGGCGTGAAGAACCAGTGATCTTCAGAGCAGTTGTACACAACTTGCCCCTGCTGCCTGCCCACCCACACGTGCTGGGGCTTTAAATCCTCCCCCAGAGCCCTGCCAAAGGGGCTGCACCGGGAAGCAGGAGCATCCCCCAGCACCGCAGCTCACCACCAGTCCCAGGCATCCACCCATGTAGCTCAGTCTTTATTTATCCCTCCTGCGCACTCTCCTTCCCTCTCTCAGATGGTAATGAGTGGTTTGCACTGGGAACTAAATGAAGTTGATTGCCCACTGGTGTCTGCCATTAGTGGTAATTAGTTAAAACATCAGAGTATAAACAGTAAATTGGCTCTAATAATTAATACTAGCACTCAAGCATATGAGAGACACAGAGACTGGGAGAGAAGCAGTGGCAAGCTTGTAAAATCAGCTGGGGCTGCTTTAATTAAAAAAGAAGGAATGTAAGTAACACAGTATTGGAAAAAGGACAAAAGCCATCAGGATCTTGCTTGTTAGGAGCGTGGTTGTGTCTCCCCTGGTGTGCAGCAGGGCCGAGGGCTTGCATCGAGCCTCAGGTACCTGCTACTGCAAGATGCAGAGCCCACGATGCAGAGGCTGTTGCATCCCTGTGGTGCTGGGAGACTACTTGTGCAATGAGTTTTAGTCCTGTTGCCTCCTGGGGCAACAGGGAGGGCCATAACATGTGGATCTGCTCCTGCAGATGTGAGGCAACCTGGGCAGATGGGTGGGATAACCCCATGGGATTTTTCAGGGGAATTCTGCTGGGAGCAGAGGGGCTGAGCTCATTCTGCTGCTCCCTGCTTAATAAAGGCACCATCCTCTTCTTTTTCCTCCCACGGCAGATTTGACCTGAGGTGTCCTTTGGGAAGAAGGAGCCAGCAAAGGGTGGGTGGGTCCTGCTGGGGAAGGTTGGATTTGCTCTAAGAATAACAATATCTTTTTTCTGCAGGTTGCCAACCTGCATCCTTCCCCTTCTTCCAGCCACCTTCTACCCCTTGCATCACTTCCCCTTCTCCCAGCCAGAGTCTGGGGGGGGGTGTCCCATAGCCCTGCCCCAGTAGAAAGCCCTCTGGCCTCAAGTGCCTTCAACACTTCATCTTAAAAATAGTAATAATAATAATAATACTAAAATGCAGCTTAAAGCAGTAATACTCTTGGTGCTGGGGTGGTGCTGAGCACCTGGGGCTCCCAGGGAGCGGGTGCAGCATGGTTCTCCCCATGAAGGCAGGCATACTGGCTGCACCCTTGCATCCCCTGGCTCGGGCAGAGGTGGCAGAGATGCGGCGTTTGGGGAGGAGGGGAGGCTGCATGTATATTGCTATTAATCATCCCCGTGTACGTTAACCATGCTAATGTCGTAAGTGACAATAGCCCATCTCAGCTCGTGATTTAGGGTCTGTGAACGGAAGCTGGGCTCCTGGGAGTAAATGCGTGAATCCTCCGCTGGTACTAAACCTTCTAATAAATCTAACGCACACCAAAAAGCCCTGGGCACTAAATCCCAGAATCCGGTAATTGAAACCCTTACAGCTCTCAGAAATAAGGTAACCGGTGAGTGGAAGTGAGTGTATGTTTTTACAGAATATATATCCTATCTGCACCTGATTATCTCCAGCAGAGACAAAGGAAACCCAGTACCAACTCGTAAAGCACCTCGTTCCACAGACTTAAAATAATACCTTTGAAAATCAGAACCAAGCAGCCTTGTGCTTGCAGGGGCTGATGCTGTGCTCTGCAGACCTGAGTGGGCAGGAGCAAGGAGCCATGGCTTCTTGCTGCATCCCACTGCTGCCCCAACCACTGGCAAATGCCACCAGGACCGTGGTGGTCCATCTGTCTGCT
Organism: Falco punctatus; assembly: GCF_963210335.1. Lineage (NCBI taxonomy): Eukaryota > Metazoa > Chordata > Aves > Falconiformes > Falconidae > Falco > Falco punctatus. Next base: position 11,962,767 of record NC_137591.1, on the reverse strand, counting down.
GCCCTGGGCTGTAGTGCCTCAACGTCATGGGGGACTGGCCACTTGGGGACAGTCACCAACCCAGCCTTGCTCATGCATGCCTTTGCAGCAGGCTGTGAGTACCAGCAGAGGAGCGTGTCTGAGCTGGCACTGCCCTACAAGTCATAGCGGCAGGGAAAGGGCAGGACTTCCCAGTGAGGCTCAGCATCCCCCATCCCAGCTGAGGTGGGGCAGCGTGGAGCAGCTGCCCAGGACGGGGCAGGTGAAAATGTTCCTGCACTATGCAGGTCTTCAGTGCACGGGGCAACTGGACAAACAGAATCACGCGTGTGGGGCTGATCCCCACCTCTGAGAGCGGGGCGTTTGCAGGGACCAGAACCATTGCGTTGTGGCAGCAATAAATTTGGCATCTTTCCTGCAGCTTGTGTGTCTCTGGTAGACAGTGCTGAAGCTGTTTATCGTTTTGTTTACTTGAGAAAAGATCACATTGGTGTTTTATTCTGCTTTTAATCTCTGTTACAGACCACTCTGTAATGCCTTGGCAGGGGACTTAATAAATATAGTCATTTGGATAATGAATGGTGATGATACAGGCAAGCTCCGGGGAGGTTGCAGAGGAGAGATGCTGCACAGGGCACCTGGCTGTGTTCAGAGGCAGGAGAACCGTGTCCTCCCTGGGATCAACCCTCCACAAGGTCCTGCAGCCCTGGCTGGTGGCTGGGACACAGGGGTTGCCCAGCCCTTTCCCGGTTCAGCATCCTTCATTGTGTGAAGAGGGCTGAGACAGCATCAATGCAGACACCTGGTGTCCTGTCTGGCAGTAACCATGAGCCTGTCACCCACCGGGCCTGGAGGTGCCCTGTGCCCTGCACCCTGGGGACCTAGGAGCCATCCCATGCACACCACAGCAGTTTCTTGCAGCACTTCTGTACCATGGTTTTCTGCAGGAGATTTCTCTGAAACAAGAGAGAATTGGGGGTTTTATTCCCCCTCTCCCTACCTTTCCCTTTACTGCTGCCTAACTGTCCCTCTGTATTACAGTGGCTCATCCTTGCAGCCCCTCTTGCCATCTCCCACCTGCCAAACCCCACATCCCCGCCACCGTGCCATCTGCGTGCCAGCACACTGGCACAGCCGCTTTGGGTGACTTGGTGGCAGGCTGCAAGCGAGCTGTGATGGGACATCCAGTGCAGCTGCCCACTTCTACCTCCAGTCCCGGGGCTCTGGGACTGTCCCCTTGGGGACAACCATGGGATTTCCATTGCCTCTCCCCTTCCTCCCCCCCCAAACCTGGGGGGAGCCTGAGCACCCTCATTTCTCAGGTCACCGCTTGGCTAATGGTCTATTAATTTGTTCAATTGTCCCCTGTGAGGCAAACTCAATTTCTGCCCGAGATTTCTCCCTGGCTGTCAACACAGTGATGGATAGGATGAGCGGCTGTCACCGCCAACCCTGGCGCCCACCCGGCACACCGGGCACCCGCGCTGGCCCTGCGCTCGCACACCGGCGCGGCTCCGTGGGGCCAATCTGCCGCCTTGTGCCCAAGGATCTGTCTCCAGCAATGAAAAATGACAGAAATATTTAAGGACAAATAAGGTTTACAAACCCAATTTAAAATTATTACGGAAGGCCCTGGCTGCAGATGGGCCCAAGCTGATTCGCGGTGGCAATCAAATCGAATTTCCTTATCGTTGTATTATTTTAGGGCGTTATCTGGCCCCATAATGCAGTTATAAATTCAATTTCATCTGCGAGCATTCATTGTTTACTGTCGCCTGTTTGCCGGGGAAAATGTAAACACTTTGCAGCCTTCGGCTGCAAAATTAATTTCTGGTGGAAAACAGGAAAGGGGAGAAAATGTGGAAGGTGCCAAAAAAAAAAAAAAAAAGAGAGAGAGAGAAAAAAAGAAAGGTGGTGGTGGGAGTGCTGCTGGGCATGGCATGAGGGCTGGCCAGGGCACCGGCACCAGCCCCGGTCCTTGTGCCCGTCAGCTGTCAGGGCTGGCTGCCGCTGCATTGCCGTGCTTGGGATGGCAGCGGATGGGGATGGATGAGGATGGATATGGACAGGTACCTCTGGGCAGCACTGGCAGCTCTCACCTCTCCTCCCCACTGCTACGTTTCTCCCCCATGCAAAAGGAGAAAAAAAAATACTCAGTGACCTGCTGGGGCTGCCAAGGGAAAGTTGAAGGTCTCCCATTAATTCCAGACTAAAAATGACAAATTCATCTTCTACGACAATTAAATGAAGTCAGTAATTGATGCTAATTGATCTTCAGCCGAGAGGGCTCTTACTGCTTTGCCATGCTCTCCGTGATGCTCCAGCACTTTCCCTGCTTCCCCGCTCCTCCTCCTTGCAGCCCCCTGGCCACAGGGACATCCCCAGGGCCCCGATGACAACCGCTCCTGAGCCTGCTCAGCCTGGCCAGCTCTGTGCATCTCTTTCAGCCACTCGCTTCTTGGAGTTTACATTTATTTTCTTATTTATTTTTTTTTCCTTTTGGAGGCAGGTACCAGGCCTGGCTGTGTTAGCGACAAAGGATTTATAGCCTACAGCTGTGTAGGTTTCCACTTAATTTTTATAAGCCCAGCATAAGAGCCAGCAGGGGGTAAAGCACACTTGGATTTTCTCTACTTAAAATATTACAATGTTAGCACTTTTGCTTGAGCCCTGAAAAGGGGCGGGGGGGGGGCTGGATGCGTGTGTGTGTTTGGGTTTTTTTTGGTGTTTTGGGTTGGGTTTTTTTTCTCTTTTTTATGAGAGCCCTTTAATCTCAAGCCAATATGTCAAAATCAAATTAAGCCTTGGAAGGGGAGTGGGCTCAGCGTGCCAAGCTTGCTTGCTGGGTTGTAAATGTACAATTGTTTCTGGGAGCTGTTATTAAAGCGAGGTGACTGCTGCCCATTAAGGGACCCTGACGTCACGTCCTCCAGCCGCGCTCGGGAAGCGGCACTGGGAGGAGGGGGACAGGACTCAGCCATGCAGTGGCCGTGGGGAGGGGACAGACCCACGGCATCCCCTGGAGCAGAGTGGAGGGAGGGTGGCACCAGCCCTGGCATGGATGGGCTGTGTGGTGGCCACATCAAAGGAAGCCCTGGGGAGCACTGGGAACCCCTGGGGACTCCTGGGGACATGCCTTGTGTTTCCATGCAAGAGAGCACCTTGAGAGCCCCACCAAGGAACCATCGGAGGGAGCGGGTTTGGGTCTTGCAGCAGGGTCTGAGTTTTGGAGGTAGGAGACGTTGCTCAGCCAAGACTTCCCCTAGCCCTTTTGGAGAAGCAAAAGGAGGAAATCATGGGGTTTTTTCAGTTTTCTGATGAAAGTCCCTGTTTGCTTTGGTTGAGAAGCCCATTTCTTGCCCAAGCAAAACCCTTTCAGTGGGGTGATGGGTCCAGTTGTGAGCCCCACCTGCAGCGTCCCCTGCAAGGTGTGGAATAGCATTGCTGGTTTTGGGTAGCCTGGGTTTTTGCCGGGCCATGGTTAGGGCCAGAAGGGGCAAACCCTGTCCCTGGAGGTTACTGAACCCTGCTGATGCAGAGGCAGCATTTATGGTGCTCTGCTGTGGCATCATGCTTTGTGGGGGAGGTAATGAGCTGTTTGCAAAGTAACAGCAATGAGGATGCTGTAAAGTATCACTATTCTTTACTCAAGACAGTTTATAATTACCCGTAATGCTGATCTCTAACATGATATTTAGACTGTGCACATCTTTAAGGTGGTCACTTACCACCTTTTAATTCATGTAGTGGAACTGAAATGGGTTGGAGAAGCATGGGGGCAGCAGGGAGATGTATTGGCACACTGAGATCTGCTTGCTGCCCTCTCCCGTCCCACCCACCTTCGGGTCCTACAGATGCTGAGGCAGGTGGCCCCTGCTCCATATCCCCAGGTCCCTGATTTCAGTGCATCAAGATGGGCAGCTTCCTGGCTCGCCGGGAGCTGTCTGGGAATGGATGCTGCAGTCCCAGCAATGTTACCATCAGCACTGGGGTGAGGACCCAGCACAAGGACAGCAAGGAGACCTCACACCTCCTCTTGGCCATGCTACGCTGGGCAAGAGAGACAAACTAACAGCCAGGATAATTAGTTCTGGTGAGAGGCAGTGCTAATGAGATGGAGCATAGTGCTGCACTAACGGGGCTGTCTTGCTTCCAGGACATGAGACAGGAGCTCTGCACGGTGCTGGGCTGTCCTGGGTGGACATACAAGCTCATTAGGAGCAAGCTCAGAGACATCTAACATGACACTGTGGGCAGGGTGTCAGACCCTGGGGTGGGCAGCCCCTGCCCCCCTGACAGACATAGGTAGCAGCTCTCTGTGTTGCCTGGGCAATGCAGCGGAGAAGCCTGCATGCCCATTGCAGGCTGCTTTCACTGGTCTTGCTGGGTTGCAGCTGGGAAGCAACAGCACGGGTAGTTCTGTTCACTGGTCTTTATGGGTCCCACTAAATCCTGTGTAATATACTGTAAATAAAGTTTATAGCTGAAATCGGTGTTTTACAGGGGCAAACTGAAGTCCAGCTGCAGACCTACAAACAAATGTGTTGTATGCAAAGGGGTGACAGCACCGATGCCTCCTGCCGAGCCCTGACCCATTTCTTGGGCATGTTTCACTGGGTCTTAGGGAGAGTGTGGCTTGCACCGGCTGGCTCTGGCTCTGGACACGTTCATCACCTGCACATGGCTCCTGGCTCCCAGTGCCTCTTCCCCACAAGCAACTGAGCCCAAAAGTCACTTGTAAAGTGAAAATAAATTACATTCTCTAAGTCACACAAGGAATCAGCGATGAGGGCAGAGGTAAATGTCATACCCCAGAAAACTGAGGCACAGAGTTGCGCTTCAGGCAACGTTCTGGCAGAGCTGGAAGGAAGACCGGGAGCCCTATGTCACCTTCCTTGTGTCTCTGCTGTTGGTGCCTGACACGGTGTGCAAGGACTCAACCCTGTCTGTAGGGCTGTGGAAACCCTGATGTCTCAGAGACATCCAAAATACCGCCCTTGCCCCTTTTCCTGCGGCTCCACAGCTGGAGCAGCTGGTGGGCAGGGCTGCGCCTGCAAGAGCACTCCGGGTTCCTCAGCGATTCCCAGACGTGCTGCGCTCGCTGTTTTCCGGGAACCCAGCGGCCTGAGAAGAGATAAATAAGTGATACAGACATTTCTGCACTAAACACACATGACGCGCTCCCTCCCGCTCCCCCCTCCCCATGCACACAGTTCTATTAATCCTGACAAATTATGACGTACAGACGTGTAATGCAAACTGATTCATCATACATTCAAATCTGCTGTGCGGGAGCAGCGGGAGGGCAGAGGCAGACAAGTGTATTACACGGATAATGTATTTGACGTATTAATAAAACCAGCCGCATTGCTCAATCTGGAGAGAGGGGGGGATGCCAATACATCATGACAGATCACATATTGATGGAATCCAGATGTTGGGAATCATAGTCTTGGGGCCTTTCTTGTATTGACTAAAGGTAAAAAATGCTGTCTGTCAGCACATTAAATCTCTGCTTCGCTTGCAGAGGCTGGGGGAATGGTTATTTCTGGAGGACGAGGATGCTGGTCCCTGCATCCCCTGTCCCGTTATCCCAGACATCTGAGAGGGAAGGGTGGAGACAGAGTTTAGAACCCTTGTGTTATTATTTGGTTGCCCATCAACTGCAATGACCAGCCGGAGCACACGTTAATAGGGTCCTGTCAGCTTGGAATCCTTGGCTCAGGCCCTCAGCTGATGTAAATCAGCATCAAAGTGATTCCCATTGCGTACCTGGTCTCGGATTTTTAGCCAGTGAAACAGTCAAAAGCACCCCCTTGCCTTTACCAGTGATGCTGCTGTTTCCCACATTTTGCTCCTCTTGGACAGGGATGCTGCTCACCTCTGTCTTCCCTTTTAATCCTTATTCTGAGCATGTGGTGAGTCGCTTGAGTGCATGTTAGATATGTACTTGCATGTATATGGGTGTATCCATAAGTTGGTTTTAAGTGTTTTTCAGGGAAAGAGATTCTGTCGCTCACACTGTCATAGGTAAAGGTTGTTGTGCCAATAACAACTCCAGCTTTTCTTTTATCTTAGGGAGCCCTTTTGAAATGAAATCACTTTGTTTCAGATCTGTTTGGGTTGGATACTTTTCCCAGCTGCTTGCATTCTGGAAGCCTGATTGACTTTGGCTTGTGTGTGACAAGGTGTTACGCACATGGGAACGTTATCTATCGGGGTACACAAATATATGAATGTTCTGGCTTGGCTTTGCGCTCCCCCGCCTGTAGAGTGCCTTTCCCTCGAGCATCTTCTTGTTGCCTTGGGTTAAACCTGCTGCTCAGTGCATGGCAGGATGAAATGACACTGAGACGATGACAGAGCGTTATGCTAATGCTCTTTCCAGGGTTATTGCCATCTTGGAGAACCTGCTGTGCTCTGTGTTTTTGGGCCCTACCCCCGCAAGCGTGCATTACCTGCAGGGGGGAGTGACCGGGAGGTGGCTGGGACACAAATGGTCATTGCCTGGGAGGCCAGGGCAGCTCACAGAAGTGGTTTGGGTTTCAAAAGTAATGAACTTGCAGCAAAGAGGGAGGGATGTTTGAGCACTAGGAAGAGTTTGAACGATCGGGGCACAGTTTCCTTGGATTCAGACCACTGGGGCTTATATATAGGAGCCTACAGAACTATTATATAGGCTGAGAGAGAAAGAGAGAGAGAGACAGAGAAACTCTAGACAGGAACTATTTACATATATATAACACTATTTAATATAGATCTATTCTATTACATAGAACTAATATATAGGAGCCTATAGAACTATCTGTATGGCATTTCCCCCCCTATCAGACTGGATCAAAAAGCAGGAATCGAGGAATTTGGGGAAATACAAAAGAAGACATTGACATTTTGGTGATTTCTCCAGGGGAGCCCCAGTGGGTGTGGGCTGTGCGTCCATGCCTGGCACAAACGGATGCCAGGAGGTCTCTGGTGTGCAGAGGTGCAGATGCCTGGGGCCACCCTGGCATCGTTGGTCCCCTGCAGAGCACGCCTGAAATCCTCCGCTCCCAGGAAGGATAGCCCAAACTGGAGCTATGCTGAGCGATTAGCCTCACTGAGCCTTCCGAAATACATCCCCAGTATCCCCAGCTGGCTGGCAGTGGGGCAGGGATTAGCACGCAGTGTGTCTGCCAGGTGGGAGCAAGCCTGCCCCGTGTTCTGGGGTCAGGCTCCACCGCCAGCTCTGCAGGTCTGTGGTCTCACAAACAAGCTCGACTGATTGAACAGGAGCCGACGCTGCCTGCTGATGGCAGTGGCCCCACTCACTGTCCCGAAGGTGAGTGAGACCCGGCTGGTCCCGGCTTTGAAGGTGCACAGCAGTGCTGCTGCCCTCGGGCACGGCCAGGGCACGGGGCTGGCGGCCAGGGTGTCCCCAGCTCAGCCGCCAACTCCCTCTTGAGCTGTCGGTGACCCGCACCATGCAGGGCTTTCAAAAGCGAGGACACAAGTCCCTCAGAGTCCCAAAGTGCTTTTAAAACTCCTTCTTTAACCTCTGGAAGCCGTTTCCTTGCATGTGGAATGGAGACAATAAACACCTGAGATGAAAGGGCATCTTTTCTCTGCTAAGATAAAGGGGTTTGCTCTTTCCCCAGGACTTGTTTGGTACAAGTGGATGGGTCTGGAGGCTGAACTGCTGGCAGGGAGAGCACACCAGCCCCAGAAAGTAGCAAGGTCATTTTTCCAGTTGGAGAAAAGCAGCTTAGAGGAAATATAAATTGCACTGAGTGAGCAGGACTTGAAAGCAGGGAGGGCTCCTCAGATGGGGAGCCAGGGAAAATGATGGAGGGAACGTAAGAATGACAAAGCATGTCGTTCCAGTGGAGTGCAAGACGATTTGCTTTAGCTCATTAAATACTGCAATAAAATATTAATAGTTATTGTCCCTCTATTTTTTGTAATTATCCTTGCAAAGAAGGATCTGCTGCAAGTCACTAATGTATTCCCAGCAGCGGGTTGCTTTTTAATACGGCGATGGCAGTCAGGGGTGAGGAGGGGGGAGGAATGAAAGCATTTATGTGTAGCCAGAAAATAGTTGTATGATCAGGGTCATTAAGGAATCGGTGCCGTCTACAGAGGGAGCGACACGAGGCGGGGAAGAGGAGGCTGCGGGGAGAGGAAGAGGGTTCAGGTTAACCCAGGAGCACTTGGGAAGGGACAAGATTTCAGGGCAGTCTGGTGGCCACGTCCCACCTAACCCCAAGGAAGAAATTCATGCTGTGGCTGCCCAGCCTGGTGCACCCAGGCATTTGCTGGTGAATGTGGTGGTTTCCCCACCTGATCACTCTGATGCAGCTATGCAGGATTCTGGAAGTGCCAAGCTCCTGCTGCAGGTGCTCGGGTGCTCAGGGGACAGCTCAGGCAGATGGAAGGTAGCCCTCAGGGTGCTGTGTGATGTGCCAGGGAGGCTCCCCGCCATCGCAGCCTTCTGCAAGGCAATCTTTGTGCACGTTAGCTGTGCTGCTGCCTTCCAGTGCCCTGCGCCTGTTCCTGTGCCTGTCCCACCTGGCTTTCCTGGGGCTGTCCTCGCTCTGGTCAGCATCAGCCTCTCCCCATCCTGCTGCCATCTGAGGCTGCTCCCACCTCCTGGTGCACCCCTGGCCCAGGAGCAGGCATGTGCCTGCCAGCTCCTCTGCATCCCCACTGTGATGCCAGCCAGGGACTTGCTGGCACACAGCTGAGACATGGCACCACACCAGAGCAAGCAGTAGTGATGCTGTGGCCATGATAGGCTCTGTCAGAAACCTTAAAAAAGTGAGGTGGGATGTCTCCTGCCAGTAGCAAAGAGCCCCTCTAAGGCTTGTGCAGCAGCACTAACATCACACCCCACTGTGCTCTGGCCAGGTGAGACCTCACTCCGTTTCCTCCGGCTTTGTTTTCCCACTGCTTGAGCAAAGTGGGATGCGGAGAGGCATTTTGCTGAGCCTGGGCAAAGCTGTTGGCTTAAATGTGGTGGGGAGGGGTAGCTGGGTCTTTTCCAGGCAGGGGGGCAGCCTGCGGTGCCTGGGGTGGGTGAGGAAGGGCTGAGCCACAGCGAAGCGCTCCTGGCACGCGAGGCCAACCTTGTGATCACTGTGATGTGGCTTGGAAAGCTTTGGCTGGAGGAGGTAGAAAACACTCTGCCGTCAGAGGAGGAGAGAGCGGGGATCCCACCATGGCTCCTGCCCCTGGGCAGAGAAAACCCAGGGACGCAGGTGCTGGCACGGCGGCGTGGGCAGCAGCAGCAGGGCTGGGCCACGAGCCCACCTCAGGGGGCAAACCCTGTCTGCGCAGGCAAGCCGAGGGCAGCGCAGCCGTGCCTGTGATGCTGCCTGCCGCAACAGGGATGCTCCTGCTTCCCACGCTGGAGGAGGGATTGGGGCTCCGGCCCCACTCAGATCCCATCAGCCGGCCCTTGGAAGAGAAACGGTGCTGACAGGTATCTAAGCGAGGCAGAATTAAGGGAAATGATAATAAATGTAGATGGTCAGGCGGGGGAATGAAATGATCCATCTTTTGCATGTTAGTCAAGAGGTGCTCGCAGGCTCCCCCCTCCCCGCTCCCATTCAATCAGGGCCTGTCAGACCTCCAGCAGGCTGGCATTTTTGTGAAGAATCTCTCGGCTAAAAATTGTTGTCATTCCTATTTCCTTGTTATCAGTCGGCGGCACCTCGGCAGAGCCCGGAGATTAACGCAGAATCGCCGGGCGAGCATCCATTCCCGAGGAGCCCTATCCATTACACCGAGCTCGGCGGGTCCCTCCCGCCTCACCTCCCACATTCATCATCTTTAACGCTGACAGCCCGGCGCAGGCCTTTCAAATTTATCTCGCCGCGTCCCGGGCAGGCTCTATCCGTCAAACTGCGCGAGAGGGAGCGAGCCGAGCGCCATCTCCTCTCCCCTGTTCGTCAGGGAGGGAGAGGGGGGGAACAACCTGCCCGTGTGAGGGACTCGGTAAAAGATTGGTCCGAGATACACAATTAATCATGGCTCGCATCAATTTGCTTGATTTACTCCCCGGAGGGAGAAGGGGCGTAAACACGGCGTGTGCAGAGGCAGTGTGGAAACATAATGTGTCTGTCTATAGGAAAAACATTAACACATCATCCCCGTTGTGGGTGATTGATGGGGGAACGGGAGAGGGACAGCCCGGAGCTGGCAGGGTGACAGAGAGCCAGGAGCTTGCCAGAGAGACGGACCCAATGGAGATGAACCTCAGGGGCCACCGGTCAAGGCAGGCAGCGCCTGGCACGTCCAAGCCACCTTGTGCTTCCCTCCCAGTGCTCTCCTGCGGTGGCAGCCTGGCCCAGGCATCTCCCCCCACACCGGGACCCTCTGGGTGGGTGGGAAGGAGAGCTGCTGGCTGTGCTCTGTGTGCGAGGCAGGTGCTTCAGGGTATGGATGTATGAAATGTCCCGTCTTCAGGGTGATGCCAAACCCAAAGCAAAACCGCTTTTGCACGTAATAATTTCCAAGGCATATTTCGTGCTCATCACCATGTCCTAAATGGGTGGCAGTGCAGCTCGGTCTGCCTTGCCTTCCCTGAATTTCTCCTGTAAATAACTTTTTCTGCCTGTCCCTGGAAGTGGGTGCATTTCAGGATGAGTTCCAAATGTGCAGAGCGTGCTTGTGAAGCCCTTCGCTAGTCTTCGGGGTGGGAGATGCCATAGCAATGAAAGATACTGTTATTATTAGATCCCAAGCACTGGGTTGTGCCATTCCCTTGATGGCTCTGGCGGAGAGAAGAGGCTGACTTTTATGGAGAAAGTTACTGCTGTATTTACAATCCAAACCTCCTCGTAACCAGCCGCAGGGTGGAGGAGGAAATGCGGAGAGAGTGTGTGATGATTTAATGTGTCCTTCTCGCGTGCCTTTCAGCTAAGGAGCCTCCTCCCTCCTTCACCAACCCACACTCGGCCGGGCTCCGGCTCGGCGATCACAGCCACACGGACAAGGGGAGCGGGAAGAGAGGTTTAACCAAGGTCAAAAAGGGGGACCAGGAACCTGGAGACCCACATCCCAGACCTGCATCTTCCTTGGTAAAGTCTTCATGGAAATGAATGGTACTCAGACCTTGCTGGGTCAGGCACAGGGTTTTCCACTAGCTTTTGTGGAGATTATGGTGTTTTGAGGGGGAGACCAGGGGCTCGTGAGAGCTCATTGCCACCAACAAGTCACTCTGCACCTGATTTTGTAGGGAGTAACCTAGCTGATAGGAATAGCTCAGCGGTGGATTGTGCGGGATAGCCGATGCAATTTACCAGCCGGCTCTTACCACCCAGATGGACACGTTTCCCTGGGCAGGTTGCAGCCCACGGGCCGTTCCTAAACTCAGCACCATTCCTGCTGGGAGCTGCAGGCACCTGGCTGAGCCACCCTGCCAGGATTGCCCCCCGGATAGCCGGTGGTGGTGTCGGATGGGCTCGCTCCTGCCCAGCCATGCATGGCCCTTGGCTGGGACCTTCCTGCAGGTGCTCCTGTCATCTGGGCTCTGAACAAGTGGCAGTTTCCCTGTCTATGTTTCCTAATGCGCTCAAGGCCAAAGCCGCTCTTCCAGCTCTCCCAGTGCCACCCTGCATGGGGTTTCCTTTAGCTGTGCCCCAGCATTTCTGCCTGGGAGGGAGGGATACCAGCGCGGGGAGGTCTGTCATCTGTAGAGCACTGGGCGGTGCTTTGTAAGTCAGAAATGCACAAGACAGATGTGATCTGCCTGAAATGAAACCCAGAGCAGCGCAGGCATGATTTGAGTATCCAGTGTGTCCATTAGTCGCCCTCCTGTTTGCAGCTTCTCGGGGAAAAAAAGCCTCCTGTGCCACACCTTGTCACCCACCTGCCTGCCTGTCCAGCTATCAGTACAGTGCTGCAGACCATTCCTATTTCTAATTCATAGACTATGAATTAAACTCTGAGAATTAACGCTCCAGCTGGGGGCTACTCCCATCTGCAGGAAAATCCGCATCCCCTCTCCGTGATGTGCAGCATCACCTGTGCCCGCGTGCCCGACGCACCCAGCCCTTTGTCCTCCTCGGGGCAGATGCTGTCCCTAAAGCACTCAGGCTAAGCTCAGGCAGGATTAGGTCCGTGAACCCACAGTTCTGGGGTTGCTTGTGGTTTAAATTCATCAGTTTAATTTAGTTTTGCTCTCCCCTGATTTAGTTGCATCTGAAGAGGGGTTTTGTTTCGTCTTATCTTGTGGAAATCACTCATAATTTTGTAGTGGCTGTTTAATACATATATATATATATATGTATGTATATGCTGGGTTTTACAGCCCATTTTTATCACCTTTTTATTATCTTGGGTCAAAAGCTTTACTGGGTTGCATTCAGGGAATTATGCAAACTAAGAGAAAATACCATAGCAAAACTATAGATTTTCTCATTAAACTCTGCTTGGACATGTAGTTATTGTAGTAAAACTCTAGTAACTATTACAGGCCCTAATATAAAATTATAGTTTGACACCTCAGCGTGATTGGCCTTGCACTGCGGTTAAATTAACCCTTTCTGTCCCTTGCCTGCTCAGACTAAAGGCTTTTGCAGGAAGCGGGCAAGCCAGGTTTAGCAGGCAAGCTGGGCTTGGCAGGCAAGCCGTGGAGGCTGCGCGGGGGCTTAGCCTGGGATCCCCGTGGTGTGCAGCTTCAGAGCAGCTTTGTCTGATGAACAAGGGAGGATCCCACAACTCCAGGTGGATGAAGCCCAGCAAGGAAGTAGGAGCTTGCTGCAGTTTGCAGCCTCTCCCATCATCCCAGAAACTGCTTCATTCCCACCGCCCAAAGACTGTGTAATTCACCCTGCTCCATGCACAGCGGATTTAAGGAGCGATAAGCATATTCAGCAACTTAATTATCTCAGACCAGATTTTCTTCTCAATTACACTCAAGTAAATCTGAAGCGATTCCATTCAAGTGGATGGTGTTAGTCCACCCTTGTAAAAAATCAAAATCAGATGAAACATCACCCATGCATTTTAGCAAATCTCCACACCTCTGCCAGTAACAGTGCAGCAATCGTGGGAGGTTTCTGGGGCTGTCTGACACAGTGACAGGGAGCTGTGTTTAAAACAACTTGGATGGTCCGGCAGGGATGGGGACTATTTCCTTCCGATCGTCTGATTAACATTTTAAAGCCATGTTGATAATAACCTGGGGTAGCGTGACAGTTCAGCAACTTCATTCAAGGGAAACACTTAATCATATTTATTATGTAAACACAGCTTGCCATGCCCCCATTAAATTATTAATAGTACCATTAACATATTTACATATAAATCTTATAGCAATTGATGGAAATGGCTTCAAGAACCTTGCGTTAGCTCCCTCTTTATAATGGATTCTCTCTTGCAAATACCCATTTATTAAAGAGACAAAATATTAATTTTTTGTTAAATGTTCATGTCAAAAATGTCACCTTTGCAGTTTTCCAAATTGCCATTTATGCAAAACCTACTGACTTGGTATTTTCCTGTCTTTAAAAATGGCCTGTTTAAAAATATTGCTTCAAAAGGAGCAATTAAGGAGAATAAGGGTAAAGATATTTCAGTGATCTGGGGTTTTTTTGTGTTTTCATTAGTGATGAAGTTGATAAGCTGAACAACACAAGTACTGGTGGGGTTGTTACATCACTTCACCCCTGGAGGTACCCTAAAATGGCCCAAATCCTGCTGCCTGGGGGTTAACCTCTGATCAAAACATACACACTTCCTACGTGTTTGCAAAAGCTATTTGCTGTTACTGAGACCTGGGTTAATTTACTTGGGGCTGGAGTCACACCCAGACATTCCAGTTAGAACTGATCACTCTAATATGATGCTGTCCCACAGTTACGCTAGGGGGATGCTGGACCAGACTCCTGGGAAGATGCTACTGTCCCAGGGATTGCCTGGGACAGAGGGCAGAGGATAAGGCAGCAGGGATGTGGCTTTCACACACAGTAGTTGGAGATGCCAGGCACCCAGGGTCCACTGCCTGCCCTCTTTTTTTCTTTATCTTTCTATGAAAAAACGTGAGGTGTCCTTTCAAAACAGGAGTTGGAAACCGGGGGAAATAGGTGGCGCAGTGGGAGCATGGGGGGAAGAGAAGGAGTACAAAGGCAGGATTTACCAGACAGGATAAAGAAAAGAGGATGGAGGGTAGGTTAGTCCTTCTCCCATTTCTCCTCCAAATTCTGCATCTTTCCTAACCAGCCCAGCCCTGACTAATAATCCTAATTAGGCTGCATACTGTAATTCCTTAATACCTTCCAGGTAGCGGTATCCCAGGGTGATTCATTCTCAAGACTGCCAATTTTCACAAGTTTATCATAAGACTCTCAGGATTTTTTTCTTGTTCCTTAAAGTTTCAGCCGCTGCAATCAAGTGGTGATATAAGAATCTCAGTTTTCCTTTAAATAAATAGAAAAGGCATGCTCCGAGCCATGCGGTCAGGGCAGAAAGCTTGAATAGCGCTGTGAGCCTGGTCCTTAAAGCGTGGAGACCAGAAAGCAGAGAAGAAGATGAACGCAGGGTAGTGGAATTGTAGGATAATTTAGGTTGAAAGGGACCTCGGGAGGTCATCTTACACTTAATTTCTGGTGCATCTCATATTTAAATGGCAGTTTTCATTAGCATTTTTAGTAATAAAATTAATAAAACATAGCTCTCAGTTTTGTGTGAACTATGTATACTATACATCTGCATATGGTAAAGTATAAATCTCTGCTGAGCGCCCGGCTGCCCCTTGCCCCTCTGGTGCCCCCAGCCATGATGGCACATGTCCCATGCCAGCAGCTCTGAGCTGAGCAAAACAGAGGAAACCCAGTTTGCTGGGAAGGAGCCATAACTACCTGAACTGGGACCTGCAGGGGACCCAGCACGAGGCTCCCATCCCAGCTCCAGTCAGGATGAGTCACCTATGCAGGTTGTGTGTCCCTTCCCCACCTCCCTTCTTCCCACCTGAACACAGGGTGAATGAGGCACTTTCCCTTCTGGAGAAGTATTTAAGGATTAGACCTTATTATGGTAATGCAGAAGCCAGGGAAATACAGAGGGAGGTGGCATTACAAAGGATTTTTTTCCCTTTCTCAATTAAATGAATGTTCTCCTAATCCGTTGTGCCCAGTCCTCGTGTGTGCTGTTACAATTGTCTCTAAAAACTCTGTCTGATTTTTCAAGCAATTTCTCATGAAACAGGCACTTTCAGAAAAATCATAAGAAAGCAATCGTTTCAAATTGGTCATTTGGGACTCAAATTACTAATCTAATACATTTTTTATTGAGGGTTCTTGAAAGGTTCCATAAAACACAGTCTGTGAAGCTGCCCAAACTTGCCAGCCTCCCAGTTTGACAAATCAAACCCAACAATCCACTTTGCAGCTCAGGTTTAGGGCTCACGAAGCCGCCACCGAAATAGCAGCATTTATATTTTTCCATCAATAGTGACTATCTCGTCAGATTTTTAAATTCCCTGGGGTGTTTTGTTGATTTACCTTTTTTTTTTTTTTTTTTTTTTGCTTGTGCTGGATTTTTGTGTCCATGTCCAAGCTGCAGTGCTGGTATTGGGGATATCTGCGGGGGGTTGACCTGGAGTCTGCTGCCGAGCATCTGCTCTGGCTCTGCTGGGAGGAGCAAGCGGGAGGACAAAAGTCAGGTCAGGCAAGCAGAGGACTAGGAGCCAGAGACTGACTTTTTATTATTTATATTATTTTTATTATTTATATTCTTTTATTATTTTGTTGTATTATTTATCATGTTATTTATGTTTTTCTCGAGGCTGTGCTTAGATGGGGTCTCTATAGCAGCAAAGCACTATGCACAGTCGCTGCCCTGTTGAGCCTTGAGGTCTGAACAGAGAGGGGAGCCAAAATATGGGATAGGCAAGAGATTTTGATCTTCTTGCTAGAAGTGAGTGCTCAAAGCATGCGAAAATGAGGGAGATCAAACAGGCGGTCTCTGGTTCTGAGTCCCCGTGTCACGTCACGGCCACAATACCACATTCTGCTCTTTGCAGCAGTTTTTTGGGAAATAGGGATAGTGCTGACCCGCTTCCCAGCAGCCACTCATGGTTACAAAGCATCAGACTCCCCACACACAAGGCACTAATCAAATACGTGTTCATTATTATTTTGGCAGATGCTGAGGGCCGGCTGAGTGCTGCCTTGAGGTGGGACCAAAAAAGCTGTGCCTCTCTAATCAGATTTAATAAAATCCAAAATAAAACTCCATGGGTTGACAGCCAGCTCCTTCCTGATGCCGGAGAGGCAGCACCCAGTGAGGAAAATCAAGCGCCGCAAGGCCACTGCCAGCTCAGCTTGCCAAGAACCCAACCAAAATTGCTTTTCCCCTTTAACGTCTGGTGGCAATTTTTCTTTTGCAAGATCTGCCAGTCGGGAGCAAGGCAGAAATGTGGTTTTGGGGAAGATTGTCTAGCAGTGCCTGCTTCTTGTTTCAGCTAGCATAAGAGCGCAGGGGGGAGAGGGAAGGAGCAGGGCAGCCCAAGAGAGAGACACAGAAAGCTGCTGGGCATTGGGTGGAGATGGGGATGGAGAGTTTGGGGAGAAGGGGCAGCGCTGCCTGCAGCTCAGCGCCCTTGAAACCGCATGGCTCGCGGAGCAGGGATGGGGCTGGCACGGGGCTGATGCTCTTGGCTCAGTCCCAGCACCCTGGTTTGAATTTTACCCTCTGAGAGGAGCCATGTGAGCCTGTCCAGTGTGTGACAGGCACCAAGCGGGTGGGGAGAGGGGGCTTCCCTGCCAACCCTGCTGCACCCAGCCTGCTCCTTTGCCTTGCAGCCCCCAATGTCCTCTGGCTGTGCGGCTCCCTCGGTGCTGAGACAGCCGGCTGTGTGCTGACACGCTCCCCTCTAATGCCTCCAAGGGGGCCTGTTACTATTTATTGGGTTAGCGTACAGTTTTCTGCTGCCGTTACGGTTTTACTACGGGGATAATTCACAACGTGTAGTCAAAAAGTAGAGCCAAACGTGGCCGTTTTGAATGTCAGCTGGGGCTGCATTGCAGGGGGGAGCTGTTCTTGGCTGATTCTGCCCATGGCAGTCACCCATGGGTGACAGGGAGGAACCAGTAGCCTCTCCAGCCCATCCTCTGGCCCACAGCTCCCCGAGGGGTTTGACACCAGGGTCTTGCCCTCACACAGGCAGGGGGGACTGCACAGCTTCCTACACATCCACAGCCCCACAAACAGACCAGAGTTTATTATTGTGCTCTTTCTTTAAATATATATATATATCAATTTATTAAAATTAATAAGTAA
The DNA here is from genome assembly GCF_963210335.1 of Falco punctatus. NCBI lineage: Eukaryota > Metazoa > Chordata > Aves > Falconiformes > Falconidae > Falco > Falco punctatus. Next base: position 11,945,526 of record NC_137591.1, on the reverse strand, counting down.
TGTGATATTCCAGAGAAAAACTCTCTTCCCATTTCAAAGAAAACTTCCAAGCCAAACTCCAGGCTGAAGCAAATTCAAAGAGGACAATTTATAAATGAAGCAAAATGGAAGGTGAAGAGCCACCCTTTAATCTTGGCTGTGGCCACACCACCAGCAGTTCCCACCTGTGCTGCCCAGGCTGGGGGTGATGGTGCCAGTTCATCCCAGCTCTGCCAGCACCATGTCTGGCATAGCTGCTCCTCGTACAGGGGTACAAGTATTTTTATTCCTGATGGGAAAACCTACATGCAAACACGTGCTCCCAGCTGTGCACATCTTTTTGCCCAGCTCAACCTTCCTTTAGGCACATGTGAGCAGCAAGATGCCCACGTGTTTCCATCAGAGGGGCTGCATGACTCACGGGGATCCGTTTCCTGGGCTCAGCCCTGCCTTTGCCCTAACGCATCCGCACGTGAGACTGCGCGGAGTCCAGCCCCCCAAATGCTGCAGGCACCAGCCTGCTCTGCCTCTGTCCCTGCCAGGTAGGAAAGCCACCGGCACCGGTCCCTCACAGAGGGATGGAGAGGTGTCAGGCTGCCATCTCAATGCGAGACCCCTGCACAGAGACACGTGGGCCCCACGGCAGGTCAGGGGCATCACTCCTCGCCCCACTGAGCTGCAGGTATAGCTCTGCCAACCCCCTGATCCTTCCTGCCGCCCTCCCTTGAACTCCCTCCAGCCGCCTGATGGCTTCGCAGGGTGTGTGCATCCCACCTCCTCTTTGCTCTCATGATTCACACCTCTCCCCTGCCGGCCCGTTCCCCGCTCTGCTGTGTGCCATGGCCGCCTGCCACAGCGCAGCCTCCCCGGGATGGTGTCTGACGAGCTGTTTGCTTTAGCTGGAGGGAAGAGCCAGCCACGGGGCGGGAGCAGCGGGCGGCCGTGACGGCACGTCTCCCGACCCGCCGCTCGATAGACTTGGATGCCGAGAGGTGCGGAGGTGCCAAGTGCTGATCTGGCTTTCGCGCTGTTGAAGTCCATGAAGTTACTTTGGATTTACACCCATGGAAGCAGGATGGGAACTTGGCCCGAGGTCTTGGTGCCGTCGTAAAGCTGAAGGAGCCTTTGGACCCACCGCCAGGCCTTTAACTGGGGGGGGGGGGGGGGGGGGGGGGGGGGGCTGTGTGTGTGCAGTAAAGAAGAGGAGAGGTGAGGTTCGGGGGAAAAGGGAAGGCAGCCCTGGTCCTCTTGGCCTCCTGGGGAAAAAGTGATGGCTACAGTGACTGCAGCTGTCGTGGGAGGGAACAGCGAGGGTCTGGGCAGGTCAGGATCCAAAAAAGGGAGAAACCAGGACTTTCGATCCCTTCCCCACACTCCTCCACATCCCCTCCGCCTAGCAAAGGTGCATTTCTTTGCGCATCAGATGAGGCACCCCGGGGCACTGGGACAAGGGCGTCCTTGTGCCCAGAAGCCCTGCCCCTGCAGGTCAGGACTGTGTGTCAAATGCCAGATCCCAGCAGCAGGTTAAGAGGCTGCAGCATCAGGATGCATGCCCGCCTCATGCTGAGCATCCCTCTCTGGGGAGGGGAGGCTCTCAGGGCAGATTTCACCTTGTGTGAAGGGGTCAGCGAAAGACTCGCGTGCCACTTAAATCCCACTTAAGCACTCTGCACTGGGGTGAAATTAACTTTCTCCGCAGAATAAGCCATCAAGAAAAACTGATCTAAAAATCTACGCTGGGCCACAGCCGAGCCACACTTCTATTAGCAAGTAAAAAAATATTTCCCGTCCTTAGAGTTAAATGAGCCAATAGTTCAATCACGGAGCGAAAAGCAGCAATAGAGACGGGGATGCTGAGTGCCTCAGGTATTGGCAATCTATGCAAGGAATCACAATAAGCAGGACTCGCCTGTTTTCTCTGTGTTTAGCAGCAGTGTTATTCAACAACCTATTTGCAAATGCCATCTTCCAAAGTCCTTTTTCCCCCCCCCCCCTCATTAAAGTTGCAGCGATAATAGGGCGATTACAGTGCAATAAGCTAAACGCAATCCATTAGTGGCATCACGGCTGGTTTTAGATCTTAAAAAAAAAAATAAAAATCAAAGCTGTTTAAGTTTTCTTATTATGCACATTAAAGGCAGGCAGCAGGGTCTGATCAAAGACAACACCACCCCTGCGCTCCCCCCGCCCACCTCCTGTCCCTGCATCTTGTCCCCCCTCTATTCATTAGTGGTCACAGCTGTGCAGTTGGCCAATTACTTGGGAATAATAAGTACATTTTGCAGTAAATTAAATATTAATTAGTCCTTGGCAGGTTGTTTTGGTTTTCTTTTTTTTTTTTTTTTCCATTCTCTTCCCTCCACCTGAAAATGGTGGAAGGGATGTGACACTGTCACCGCCTGCGTTGGCATGTGGGTGACAGCGGGGCAGACTTTCCTCCAGCCCTGTGCTTGGTATCCTCTGCCGTGGTTTGCAGCAAGGTCTTTCCTGCTCTTCCTAAGAGGGTTCACTGCTGCTGGGCCAGGATCTGTAAACCTATCCCCAGCTTTTATGTTATCTTCTTCTCCCAACCCAAGCACATGCCTGGGTCCCCCTCCTGCATGCTCTCCTTGGGCACTCAGCTCTCCGGGCAGGGCATCATCCCTGACTGCCTGTGATGTGCCTGTGAGAGTGGTCTGCAGGCAGCAAATAAATCCATGTGGGTTTTGCTTGGCCATGGGGAGGGTCTGCTCCGTGGGGTGTGAGGGCAGCTTGGCTGCTGCAACACTCTCCCCAGCAGTGCTAGCAGGAGAAACGCTGCCTGGTCCCCTGGATGTGCCTGCAAGGCCTCATCCTGCCCTGCTCCTGCACAGCAGGACCCCAACCCAAACAGAGCGCGTTGTGCCAGGGGGTGAGGAAGAGGAGTAGGAAGGGGCTGGCTGAAGAGCGACTGTCATACAACCCAGCATCATCCCTGGCCAAAACAAGTTGTCCCTTTTCCGGTTTGGTGGCAGAGCCCAGGCAGGGTGACCCCTTGGTCCTCTGGCCAGGGACACTGGGAACAGAGTGACCTGGTCTGGCTTTGCCTGTTCCTGTGGCAGTCAGACCACCCTGAACAAGTGCAGACCCTGGGGAAAGAGCTCTGCAAGCTGTAGTCAGGTGAAGCCCAGACCAGATCCCAAGCATGGATCCGCTGGGAAGAGCAGTCCTTAAACTGAACTAGTTGGGATAGTTTTGATATTGTCAATGTACTGGTGTATTTTAAGGTTTAAAGGATGAATGCAGTGGGGAAAAAAAGTGGATGAAAAGAGCAGCTAAGTTCTGCATAGGAGGGATGAGAGCCTGATGTGGAGGGAAGACCTGTCCTTGCTCTGGAGCTCCCCAGGAGCACTGCAGAGGCTGGCACAGGAGCCCCTGGGAGCCCTCAGCAGTCAGGACAGGAGGGGAAGATGCTCTGGTGGCTCAACCATTCCCTGCTGGCTAATCCTGGTTGGCGCTGCTGTCCCTGTCACCTGGGCTGTATGAAGTGCAGCATCACCTTTGCTCCCTACAGCCAGGCAGGAGCCTGGAAACAAGGAGACGGGGTCTCAGCATCCCAGACACCACCCATCCTTCCTCCCTGGTACCAATGTCAGCGTGAGCAGAGCAGAGAGCTTTCCATACTCTCTGTTCTTACTAACCCATTACCAAGAGTTTCTGGGGCAGAAATGAGCTACATTAGGAAAGCCGGGGTAATCTCTGCCTGTCAGCAGACCCCAAAGTAAAAGGCTCCACTTGTCCGGCTCTTGAATTTTCACTTTACTAACAGCTCTGCGGGCTGCCTTGTGATGCCCCATGCACCGGTTTACCCCTTGGTGCTCTTGAGTGCAATTAAGTTGTTGGTTTTTTTAAATGTAGTTTGATAATATGCAGGTTAGGTTTGTATTTTATTTACAGCTTTTACTTGGGGACCAATAAAACTCCAGCTGGCTAATGTGAGATCTAAAACTTGCATCTCACTCTTTGCCTTGGATATCTTTTCTATGGTAAACTATTTATTTGCGTTTCATCTTGTACAAGCTCCTCTTTCCATGCTGAGAAGCTGAGAGCTCCAGGGGCTCTTTGAAGACTATTTGCTATAGGATAGCAACTGGAATTCTCTTTAAACATCCGAGCCTGCTTTGTCCTACAACTGGCCTCTTGGTGTCAACACACAGTTTTGGGCGAGTTTCCTGTGCAAAGCTAACATTTGCACACTCCCCTGGCAATTGCACTTCCAGATCCCTCTTGTTCAAGCATATCCCATCTTTTATTCTTGCAAGCATGAGCAGCAGTTATTCCACGTGCCAAATTAGAGGCAGCATCAAGGCTTCTTGAGAAAGGAAGATTTAACTGGGTTATGAATGACTGCAGCGCTGCGTGGGTAGGAGGAACATGGTGCTGCGTGACCTACACAACCAGTCAAAATGGCCCATGTTTGGACTGCAAGTATGTGGTCCCCTTATCTCTGAGCCTTCATGTTCTCATCACGGAATTAAAATGTGACAAAATCTTCTTGGAAAGGGTTATTTGACAACAGGATGAGGCACAATCCCAGTGCATTTCAATGTCGGGCAGTCAGACATCTCCACCTATGAGCATCCCACGGACGCTGACCCTAGCGTGCCGGCGAAGTATGTGTGAAGGGTGAGGTGGCATCAGGCTACTGACACAAATCACGCTAAAAATGCCAAATAGCTGCGTTTACATGCATTCACAACCCGAGGGTCGTGCTCTTGCCATAAAAAGGAAGATGAACCCCGGCGAGATGGGAGCGATGTTCCCAAGGATGCCTCTGGGAGGGAAAGATCAAGAACCATTGCTCATAATGGCCTCAGATGCTAAAACAGTCAAAATAATAACGGGGGGGAGGATGCTGGAGGAGTGAGATGCCGCCAGGGGAGCCATGTGATGAGTGCCCATCACGGGCTGGTGCCTCTGCCTGGTGACACCCCAGCATGCCCATTGTCCCTGGGATGAAGGGGAGCCATGTGATGAGTGCCCATCATGGGCTGGTGCCTCTCCCTGGTGACACCCCAGCATGCCCATTGTCCCCGGGATGTTGCAGGTCTTCGGTGTGCATATCCCAGAATCCAGCCCCCTTTTAAATCCCAGCAGAGATTTCTGTTGTGTGGGTGGAAATGGCCGGGACAAGCTCTCAGAAGGCACAGAAGGGAAAATATTTTCTTTCTCTCCGGCACTATTTTTTACTCTCTTTGTTTTCCTTTCTACCCTTCTTTTGCCATCTCACAGCTCTCTAAATTCATGGGAGCTCTTCCTCAAGGTGAAATGAAGGCTTTGGGCTGCATTTGGTGGTGCCGGTGGAGGGGGGGATGAGGGTCAGGGAGGGTTAAGCAGGGAGGGGGCAGTGCAACAAGGCAGCCTGATCTAGTGATTAAACAAAGGGATTCAGCCAACATGTGTAAAATTAAGTGATCAAGAGTTGATTACAGAGTGCATTGATTGTGTACTGATGGATTAAACAGAGTCGTGCTCGGGATGCGATTTTCCGAGCTGGGCACGGAGAGCACAGGCAATCGACGTGTTGGCCAGAAGAACCCGCTTCTCCCAATCCCTGGCTTTTATACATTCTCCGGATAAATCTGCAGAGAGGCCCGTGGAATTATAATCGATTATCCATTTCTCAAAGTCACTTAAGGGCCCTGAGCTACAAGCTAAAGTGCCGGTGCTGCGAAGAGGCATTGGGTATGCGCCGGCATGTGCAGGTGCTGGCGCGAGGGGAAAATGTGGCAATGACCCTGCGTGCTGCAAGCTGATGAATCTATTTTCTTGTAGGAAATAGTTTTGACAGTTCAATATCTGTGTTTTCGCTATATGCCCCACACACCCCCAAGGGAGGAGAGGAGAGGAGCTGGAAAGTGGGGAGGAGGGAGTGGGTGGGAGGCAGGGAAAGACTCTGCCCCATCACCCCTTCAAATTATAGGCGTATCAGTATATCACCAACTTAACAGGCTGCCCTCCAAGTCAAGGGCATGGGAGCAGCATGGCTGCCTGTGAGCATCTGCTGCAGGCGCAGGATGGGGCTGGAGCCCCTCTCAGGGTGCCTCACTGGGCTGCGGGGGGACCGACAGCAAGTCCCTGGCCCACTGGCAGTGGGGTGGTCCCCGGGCTCTCATTGCACTGCCAATGGTGAAGGCAGAGTCCCATTTCCAGGCTGATTCTGTCTTTCAGGATGTGGCCAGACCCTTTAGCGAGGACTCAGAGGAGCAGGAGGACAGGGCATTCGAGAGCTGAGCAGATACAGTCTGGTGCAGGATTGTCCTGCAGGTTTTGCGGGGAGATGGGATGTGTGACAGTGAAATGAGGCCAGGAGGGAAAAGCCCCTCCAGTGCTCCCCCAGCCCCTGTGCAGGGCTGTCGCTCCCACTCATGACTGCATCCAAGTTTCTGGTATGAATGAAGCAATCTGGGCATGGCGCAGAGTCCAAAAGTGTCTAGGACATCAGACCTCTTTTATGGGCTCCCAGCCAGACACGGGGATGTTCCTGTGAAACTCCCACCTTCTCTAGTTCCCACTGCTGTTATTTTTTGGCAGCTAAAGAAGGTATTTTGCTCCAGGTCTTTCCATCCCAAGAGTGGATGCAGAGCATGGATAATCAAGGCCCGCTTTGGCAACGCAGCCACACAGCTCCTTGTCTCTGCTCTCTCCCACTGGGTCAGCAGGAACCCCAGCTCGGGGCGCTGGTTCCACAAAGGACAAAAAGTGACCCTTGTAACAGCAAACGGGACCAGAGGCCAGGCCCGCTGGTGAATGTCACCTGGCTGCCAGCCCTGGATGCACAGCCCCAAGCGTGCCAGGTGGCCAAGGTGGAGGAGGAAGAGGGATGGTGAGGAGGCAGAGCCATTCCCACACTCAGTCCAGCCATGACTGCATACGCGGCGCAGGCAGCAAGAGGAGCCCTGGGGTCTCCTGCCTGGCTGCCTGCCTGCTGGGAAGTGTGCGGGTCCCAGTGCCTCGTTTTGCAAGCTCTGCTGAGGAAGGACTGGCTGTGGGCCACGGAGTTTGCAGAATTGCAGGCATGGTCCCTGGATCCCACTGGCCCTTGGTGGTTTGTCCATAGCCTGGCCAGTCTTGGCTGCGTGGCATGACAAGACCCATGGGATGGAGGGCAGCTCAAGGATGGGGGGGAAGGAGGTGCACCATGCTCCAGGACATCCCCCAGGCTGGAGGGACAGAGTTGTAGGATTCCCCCAGGAGCATTTCTGCTGTGCCATGTTTGCTGAAGCCAGGGATCCCACTGGTGCTGGGGAAACTCAGCTGCTCCCCAAGACTTGTGTGTTTTGGAGACAAGGCTTGGAGGAGGCTCCAGTTTCACTGCCAGGGCAGAGGGCAGGTGGCAGCAGGAAGGTCCAGCTCTGTGGTCCTGAGCTTGCCCAGGCTCATACCAGCACTCACCAGAGAAGCTGGAGCAGAAAAGGGATCATCTGTCTCTGCCCCTGTCCCCGCTGTCCCAGTTTGGTCAATCTCCAGCCCAGCACGGGCCGTGGCCAGGCACTAACATGTTTCCTCAGGGAAGCCAGCATGGGCAGCCTGCCCGGCCAGGAGCTGCGAGAAAGGAGGGCAGGGAAAGAAGCAGCGCAGCTGCTTGGCTTGCTGTCGGTGTTTCTTTATTTTTCTCTTGTGAAGCCCAGGGAGTCATTTCTGCTCTGCTCTACAGACCCACATGGAGCCCAGAGCAGCACCGTGGGCAGACGGGACCGCAGCCCATCCCAGCCCTCCTCTTGCCCTCTCCCTTCCAGGTCCCTGTCACGCTCTCCTTTTCCAGCTCTCCCAGCGGCCCGCGGCCCTCTCATCGAGGATTCATTGTCTTGTCAGCCTCTAGTTAGCCAGCATGCGTGTGAATCATAAATTACCCCGCCCGGGCCTCTGCTATGCTTCAGCACAGACAAAAAAATTGCACTCCATCACCGTGTCTCCCGGCTTTTAGTGGTATTGATCAATGCTGCTCCCTTCCCGCCCCCCCCCTTTTCATTTTAACCGAGCCGGTTAAGTGCAGTATCTTATTTTGTGCTGGGACAAATGAAAAGAATATTAGCAAGGGCTGAAATATATCTCTTTTTTATCTCTCTGCTACTTTTTTATTGAATCTTTCTGAGTAGGTGGCTTTCCGCAGGATGACAGCCTCATGACAGGCTCCTCATTAGAGCCGAGACAGTAATTGTGATGCATTTCCCTGCGCGGCCTTTTCACTTCTCCCCCCCTCCTGCCTTTCCTCCTCTCTCCTTTTCCCCTGATTTGTAAAGTGATTGGATGTACAGACTCACTCAGTTTCTTAAATTATTGCCCAGCTCAATCCATCTTCCTCTGCCCCGCACCGGGCAGCCATGATCTCCACAGATGGAGAGCCAGGACCAGGATCACGAGTGGTGGGTTTGGATGCTCGGGGACGCTCCTCTCCTCTCCTCACTGCCAGGCTGCCACCCACCATGAGAAATGTGTTGCTGGACCCAACGGGACATGCAACAGCCTCCGAAGAGCCCAGGGTGCTGGGTGAACATGCATTTTTACTGAGCAGCACATGGGATCACCCCAACTGGAGTTAGCTGTGTGGCAGCAACACCACACCAGTTTACCAGTCCTCTCCAGTGTCAGCTTGCCTGGACAGGCAGCTACAAGAGCAACTCTTTTCCTTGGAAGGAAATTAATATTTCAGCAAGCTTTTCTGCCTTAGATCCCTCTGTAGTTTTTAGCCTCAGGAGAAACAAGTGTATTTTCTAAGCTGCTTGGCAGCCTGTGCACCTTAGCAGGGAGCAGTGCTGGGGATCAGGCTGTTGGCAGGGATGCAGGGGGCTGAATTCAGCTCTTTGCTGTGCCCCACATTGCTCATGAGGTTGTAGAGGTCCCTCAGTCCGTCTGTGCCTCTGTTTTATACACCCCAGCTGCATGAAACCAGCTGTCATCCACCCCTGTGCCCCTCTCTGCCAGACTGAAGGCAGGGGTGGCCCCGTGTCATGTCCAGCACAGTCTGAGCCCAGCTTCTGCTGGTGCCCTGGAGCAGCTTTGCGCTGTGATGCAAGAGTAGAGAAGTGACTCCGCACAAGCATTTTCTTATATGAAAAGCCACTTTTCCAGACCTCTGCTCCCTTCCTGCCTGCACAGACCTCCAAAAAGCATGTGCTCCAGGGAAGAGCAGATCTGCTTGATGCAGGGTGATTCCTCAGTGATCAGGATGCGCTCACTGCACTGTGGGGTGTTTGCAGAGTTAGGTCGTGCTGTGGATGCTGTTACAGCCAGACACTGAACACAGCCACAGCACACGAACCTGGAGTTACCTCACTGCTCATCACTGTCGCTGGTGCTTGGCTCTCCGCCACCCTGTGCAGAGCAAATGCAGGAGGGGCTGGATCCAAGGCACCTGGACCTGGGCAGCAAGCTGAGGTCTGCATCCCACACATCCAAGGTCTGCATCCCACACAGCCAAGGTGTGCATCCCACAGCCAGCCAGGAGTCCAAGGGAGAGGAAGGGTTTGCTGGAAGGAATGGGACATGCCCTGACCTCAAGCCACCCCCATGTGCAGGTTTTTGGAGACCACGCACCTTTTGGCTCCAGTCAAAACCAGCAGGATCCAAGGTGGCACCTAGCAGGCAAGATGCAATCCCATGGGGATGGCACTGGGAGCACACCAGTAAATAACAGGGAGGTGGTAGAGCGATGAGCAACTTTTTTCTTGCTCCCTCACTTTACTACCAAATACTATTTGCCTCTGTTGTTATTCTGGGGTGCTCTGCACTGACACCTGAACCATCTCCACCTTCCTCACCCCACCACTGTCATTGTCCCCTGTCTGTGGTGCAGCCCCTTGGCTGTCACTTACTGTCAGGGCTCTGCAAGCCTCACTGGCTGCAGCGCGGGCTCACCAGGAGAAGAGTGAGCATTTGGCTATTTCCAAGCTAATATGGGGCTTTCTTTGAATTATTGTTTTTTGAGCTGGAAGGAAAGGAGGCTTGTCACACAAGATATCTGCTATCAGTACACAAATAACAGCAAGCCCATCATCGAATGGAAAATAATTGCCGCGGAAACTGAGTTGCGGGGGAGCCGGGAGGGATTATTACAGGCACTGGCAGTGGTGATGCTGTCAAGGAGCCTGTGTCAGCACTTCCATTACCACCCACCTGGTTTCAGCGCAGCCCCCAAAGCGGTGCACGGGGCCGCGGGGCCCCAGCACGGGGTCATTTCTATTCAGAAGAGTTTCAGATCAACTGGCTTTGATTGGGTTTAAATGATGGAGTGTTTAAGAGGGAGAGAGAGGAAATAGGAGGGCGAGATGGAGGGAGGCATCTCAGAGGAGGGGGAGTTTGGTACTCAGAGAAGTGGAAAACAGTTTGAGGTAGGAGACATCGAGTGTTGGGAGAGAAGAGCTCGTCCTCCTGGGGACAAGTTTCAGAGGGCTGTGAGGAAGGACGGTGTGGAGATGTGATCCGAAAAGTGGGCAGATGCCCTGGGGTCTGCCCAACGAAGGGCTGTTACGAAAGAGCAAATGCATCCCCAGCAGGGAACATGTCTCCATCAGTGCTCCTGACCCGCTGCCACCACCTGTGTCACCCATGGTGGCAGTCCCTGGGGAGGCACCTGGCTGTGCAATAAGCCATCAGTGGAGCTAAGCAATTGTATTATAAACAATTGATTTCATTCATTTGGCAATTTGCTGAGCTCCTGGACAGAGTGAGCCCTCATGCCTTGTAAACTTTGCTCATTCAGAGTGGCTAGGGAGCATCACTTACTCCGTGCTGTGTAATGACAAGGGGCTGTATACATCACGTGCTGTTGGTGGGCTTTTTTTCTCATGTAAATGTTCTCCAAAACAGCATTCCCTGTCCTGTTTATGAGGAGAAAGCTGTCTTCCAAGTGACTAAGTCCTGGTCTACAAATGCCTCGCAGTGCTGTCAGCCCTGTGTGCTGGGGCACAGACGCAGGGTGGGAGTGAGGATGGCTTCATGCCTTCATGCCTGTTCAGTGCCACACTTGCATCCCCGGTACCTCAGCCCAGCTCCCAGCCTGGAGCCCTGATCCCATTAGCAATACCTTTGCGGTGAACCAGGCCTGACTCAGAGGACTCAGGGGAATTATGTTGGATCCATATCAGTGTGACTGAGGGCTGGATCTGGCCCTCTGTCCCCAGCAGGATCAGGAGGGTTCGGTTCAGTCCCCACCTGAGCTGGGATTCGTTTGCAGATGCCCTCTGACGGAGCCCATGGATAAATTCCTCCGTGCAGGGGTGCGTCTGTGCATCGAGCCCTCTGCTTTCAGAGCAGGAAATATTTGGTTTCAACACTTGGAGTTAAACATTTCCGCGGAGCCCAGGAGACCATGCAAACAGCGGGAGCACCAAGGTTCTGCCTTTTCATCTTTCTGGCACTGGTGAGCAGGGGGTCGGCAGCAGGGGAAGCACGGGCAGAGCCGAGGAGGGTAAACACTGGAGCTGAGCCTGCTGAGCAACCAGAGAGCGAAGGGGAGAGAGAGGGGCAAAGAAAACAAAAACACAGCTGCCAAAAAACAAAAGCCTGAAAAGAGCCATTCAGGGTCTCCCAGGAGTAGGTTTGGCACAGGACTGGGAGGGAAGAGCAGGGAGCACTCACTGCTGGGGCAGACACAGGTCCAGCCCACTCGGGAATATGCTGGCTTCATTTTGGCCTGGACAGACCAATCTCCTGTGCTCCCTTGAGCAGGGTAAGCACCTACACCCCAGTGCGGTCCAGCCGCACACACGGTGCAGGATTCTTTGCTTTTTCATGGGTACCAGGATGTCCCTGCTCTGGAAAGTGAAGGCGGGATGTATGCACGTCCCTCCACCTTGCATTCACAAACAAAACCCAAGGATTCACAGTGCCCATCCTCTCCCTCCCCACAACCCAACAGCCCATGCCACGGAGCTGGGCACTGCTGCCTGGCATGAGCCACCACAGCGTGGGCGTGCGCCAGGCTCTGGGGCACACTGCAGATGTGGATGCCGCTGATCTGGGGAGACGCAGCCTGGTGGCAGCCTCTTGTGGCACTGCAGGCGTGCGGTGGGTCTCACAGACCTGGGGAGGCTTGCGTAGGTGTCCTGCTGGCATGGGAGATGATCCCTCCCTTCTGCCTGTCACTTGCGCTTAGCCCTGCTCCTGCAAAAACACAGTTGTCAGCCCCTTGGGCCAGGAGCTGGGGCTTCTTCTGTCTCCTGCTTTGCAATCTGTACATCAGGGACTTGGCTGCATGTCCAGGTCCCTGTTCTCCTGCCCCTCTGGAAGCCCTTGCTTCAGTGCAAGCACCAGCCTCCCGCACTCACTGGAGCAAGGGGATCTTCCCTGGCTGACACAGGGATGTGGGGTGACAGCTGTCACATCCTTCCTTAGCACGAATTCGTCACTGTATCGTTAATGTAGCTGGTGGGTAAAGCTATTGCTGCTCATTTCTCCTACTGGCCTGGGCTGGGGTTGGGAGTGGCCGTGGAAGGCAGCAAGGCTCCTTCCCATGGCCTGAGATCCCTCCTGGTTTCCCTGGCTGTTGAAAATCAAAGTCACCTCTGCTTAGAAACATGCACCCCATGGAAGAGCCCTGAAAAACAAGCAGGGAGCAAGGAGCTGCACATGCAGGAGGTTAAAAAGCCACCAGCCTGGTGCGACAGAGCTGGTCCTCAGGAGGGACCCCAGCTGCACCTCCTGGTCCGAGGCTGCTTATCCCAGTGCTGCGGTCCAGGACACTCCATCACCTACCCCAGCAAACAAACCCCACTGGGATCCCCAGAAAGCAGAGACCCAGGGATGCTCAACCTACGGTTCACCCTCCGGTGCTGCTGAGATCACCCCTGCCCCACCAGCCCAAGATGTGGGTGGCAGGCGAGGGGGGCTCACGGGCCCCACGGTGATGGTCTGGGCTAGGGATGCCCCCCCAAGTGGGGATGCGGTGTGGTAGGGCGGAGGGCAGCCTGTTTACCCCTCCATCTGCACACACCACAGCGGGGATCCAGCAGGATTTCCCGTCCGCTCAAAGGCTGCCTGTTTATTTTGGGAGGGAGACTCAGACAGCTCCATTGTTTTGCTGCGAAGTTGGGGTTATAAATAGCAGGTGGTCAGGGACGCTCCTGGACTATTTTGGGCCCCCACTACACAAAAGTGGAAAAGCTCCAAGAGGAAGGTGGAATTACTGAAATGCCGACCTTTCCCGCAAGGGTCAGCGGGAGCTGGTTTGGGTTTGGGTTGAGTTCTGGACATTACTTACGAGGGAAGGAGGAGAGAAGAAGATGTTCCCAGTTGCATGGGCTGCACACTGTGTCCTTCTCAGCAGAAGGGTGGTAGGGATGAGGAGCCAAGGTGCCTGGGGTCTCCTGGTGCTCTGCCTGGGAGCCACCAGGAGCAGCTCAAGTTCAGAGGAGAGACTGGCTGGGGTTTCCACCTGGTTCTGCAAATGGGAGAGTTGCCAGTGGACGGGGAAGCTGGGAAGGTAGGGGGTGCCCCATAGCACTGATCTGCCCCAACTTGCCCCTCGTGCCTCAGTTTCCCCCACCTCTTAAAGGGAGGCTGAAGAAAAGGGCAGGTGATGACCCAGCAACAGACCCGTTCCTGCCGGGCACGTACGCTGTGTCCTGCTAGAAGGCAAGGATGAGCCAAGGTGACTCACAAACTTATTTCAGACCCTTCCTCTCATTAAGTGCCTGCACCAGGCGGTTGTACAGTGAGCAGCAGGGACCTAGTAAAGGCACTCACACCGATATTTTATACTTTGAGAAGGTCTATTCCTTTAATGGGGATTCATTTAACTGGGCTCTGCCATCGTTAGGAGCCATAAAATGGCACCTTTTGGCTCCTGATTGGAAGGCCACGGTGCACACAGCCCCCTCGTATCCAGTGCCGGCTGCTTTATTGTGCATTACTGCCTCTCACTCAGATTTAACCAATTTGATCCATGTCTAATACATAAATAAATAATCCAGCAGGAGGGTTCACATTAGATGACAACAGGCGGCTATAAAGCATGTTTCCCCCGGCTGGAGCCATCTGAGCCGGGCTCCGCACGCCCTCTCATGAGCAGAGCTGCTAATACAGCTGGGAGAGGGGGGCCTGGAGACCCGCGGGCTCCTCTGTTTTATTGAAACTTCATTGTTTGCTTTAGAGTTTTATTTTATGTTAAATAGATGCTGTATATTCCTTACAGAGGGGGTAATAAAGTTTCTGAGCTGGAGGAAATTGGCTTCGGAGCAGGGAGTGAACCAGGGAGATGTGGCTGGGCAGGGGAGCAGTGGGGAGGGTTTGGGTGAGGCTGGTGGGAGGCAGTGGGGGCTCATCCCCACTCAGGATCGGGGTCCACAGGTACCCCCAGATCTTGCCTAGGGATGATGCAGCCCCAGGAGGCTCAGGGCTCAGGTGGCTAAGGGATCCGGAGCTGCAGGTGGTGCAGGGAGGGTGAGGGGCCCCATCCCAGTGTGGGGGCAGGGTGAACAGTCCCTGGTGACCACTGAGACGGCCGTGCCGAGCATCCAGACCTGCTCCCTGCCATCCACAGCCTGGCACCATGGGGCATCCTCTGCCTCTGCGTCGTGTGCCCATGGAGAATCGCTCTGCCCTTCGTGGGGGTCATCCTGACCCACCCGACTTCAGGAGTGCTGAGGAGGATGAAGGTGGCTCTTCTTAATTCATTGTTATTAGTTATTTCCCGGGGAGGTGGTGGAAACACCATCCCTGGAGGTGTTTAAAAAATGTGTAGATGCAGTGCTTAGGGGCATGGTTTAGTGATGGACTCGGCAGTCCTGGGTTAACGATGATCTCAAAGGTCTTTTGCAACCTAAAAGATTCTATGATACTAATGGGAACAGAGGGTAGTGCTGTCTCATCCATTTGCCTCAAGTCACACCATCTGCACGGCAAACTGGGGAAGCTGGGGTTGCACAGGGTTGCTCCCAAAATGTGACTGTTGTTGCTCTCGCCATAAGACTGGAGGGCCCACAGCCAGGGCTGGAATGCTGTTGTGCCAGTTGCTGTCCCGCTGCAGAACAGAGCCAGTCCCTGCCCCAGGGAGCATGGGATGGGGAGAGAAATGGGGCTATACTGGGATAAAGTCTTCTGGTTTCAGACCTCAATCAGGACATGGACCAGGGCAGAGTGCAGGCGATGCTGATGGCAGGTGATCAGAGCTAAAGCTTTCTCCCCTCTTTTCCTCCCCACAGGCAAAAAGAAGGCGACTTTGTTTGACAGCCAGGCTCCGATCTGCCCTATCTGCCAGGTCCTCCTGCGCCCTGGCGAGTTGCAGGAACACATGGAGCAGGAGCTGGAGAAGCTCACCCAGCTGAACATCAGGTAAGCAGCTCCCTGGGATTCACCAGCATCCCTGGCTAGCCAGCCAGGCACCTGCAGAAGGCAGAGGAGATGGTGGTACCCACAGCTACCAGATAGAGGAGAGGTAGTGCTGGCCAGCAGGGCAGAAACATTTCCCTGGAGTTCACCACAATGGTAAAGCCAGGCAGAAATGCCTCTCAAAGGCCACGGACACCTCTTTCACTGGGGACATGTGTTGGGCTGAGCAACTCTCACTGTGGCTCATGTCCCATGATGGAGCAGGCCTGCAGCAGCAGCAGCATGCACCACCCCTCGGCTGCCTTCAGCTCCCTTCTGGTTTCCCCAGCAGAGCAAAATCCTCTATTAAAATAAAAAAATAAAAAAAATAATTGCATTTTAACTGCTAGCAGTTATTTAGGAAATGGCTGCAGTCAAGGGTTGGCAGATCCATGCCCCTGCCTTAATAAAACTCGGCAGCCTTGGAAAAAAGTGTGTTTATTTCAATTATTAATGAATTCCCTGGTCATTAAAAGGTGAGGAAAGGAATCAAACTGCCGACTAGAAGCAAAGTTACATCACCAGGTGGTAAGAGAGGAGGGGGAGCGTGTGTGTCAGTGTGTGTGTGTGTGCGCACCAGGGCAAGGGGGTGCACGTGGCTGTGCGTAGGGCAGAGGATGCAAGAAACCATCCCTGCCTGGCTTGGGTCTCCTTTGCAACTGAGCGATAGCCATTGCAGGTGAAGGAAGAAGGAGGGAGCTTTAGCCAGAGAAAAAGAGTCCTCCTCAGATGGGCCTGGGCTCCGATCTCCCAAATTTGGCACCCACAGCCTGAGGCTGAGGCTCGCATCCCCCATGCATTGCACAGGAAGGTGGAGCAGGGCGAGGGGGGCAGGAAACAGGCAGCCCATTTATCCCCTGCGACACCCAGTCCTCTTGTGAGCATAATTTATGGTGTAATTTGGGCTGCATCCAACTTAATAAAGGGCCACTGCAAATTAGTGAACAGGTTTAAATGAACAGAAGCAATTAGTGCTCGGAGGAGCCCATCAAAGAAGTTGGGCCAATATCAGAGTGAAACTGAAACCGCAAGCCAGGAGCGGAGGCTGGCTGGCGCGAGGCAGTGATGGGAAGGTGGCGTTTAATGGGAAAGGAAAGGAAACCCTAAATCATAAAGCATGACAAGGGCCATTGTGGGCCAGCTGACAAATGAAAAAGAATGGCATTATTCCTTTAAATAACAGCAGCAGTTTGAGAGGAGACAGCTCTCCCCAGCTTGCCCTCGCTTCCCTGGCCCGCTCCGCTCGGCCATGCAGGCGGCAAAGAAGAATCAGAGGTCTTTATTAATTATTAAATAACGACTCCCTCTGCAGCGTGATAGATAACGTTCAATCTAGTCGATGGATTCAGGCGATGGAGTCTAATCTGTAATACAGCGGCTCTGCACAGGGACGGTCTCTCCCAGTCCTGGAGGGGAGCGATGCAGGGGCCAGGGCAGGCAGGGTGGGAAGGGCAGGCAGGGCAGGCAGGGTGGGCAGCAACAGTAGGCAGTGGGATGCGAGTGAGTCGAGGTCCTGGGTGCTGCCCGGCTCCAGCAGGGCGGCTCGGTCTAGCGGGTGGCTCCATCTCCCATTCCCCCACCTTTCCTGCCTGGAGGAGCCGGGAGCAAGAACACATCAACAAGAGGAGAGAGAAACTAATAATGATCTCAAATAACCCAATAAACATAAAAATAAAATGTAGGCCTATAAACGTGATGGGCACCGGCAGCCCTGGCCGCTCCCTGCCAATACCGACTTGTTACCGAAATGGCTGAGCAGCTGTTACTTATCAGTCTGATGGGGAGAAGCAAACTGGGGGGCTGCTTTCCAAGGGTCTTTTTTTTTTTTTTTTTTTTTAATTTAAAGAGGATGCAGCCAATCATGGCTTGTGCTGTTAAGTTTTAATAAACCTTAATGATTTGCAACAAAATCATAAATTTCCAGTGCTTGGGGTTAGGAAGGCAGATCCCCTCCTGCCCGCTGAGCCTGCAGCACTGGAGACTTGGCGGGCGCCACATCAGCTCCTGCGGTGGCACCAGAGCTCCCCATGCCAGGATTCCCCACCGGGCTGTGTGGTGGGATGAGCCAGCTGAGATGCTGCTGTAGCGGCAGATCAAGAGGAGGGGAGAGGCTGGTGGAGAAGCAAAGTGGAGGGGCCGCCCCACATCATCCTCTCCACCACGTATTGAGCTTTCAGGGGTCATGGGAGCAGGGAGCTCAGCATCGCTCAGAGGAGGGCAGAGGAAGGGAAGGAGCAAAAGGGATTCCTCCACGTGATCACAAGAGCTTCTTGGGGCTGAGCTACAAGGGAGCTGTAGGAGCCACCTGGATGACACAGTCCCCACTCACCAGGAGCCTGGGGTTCCAATCCACCCACACCAATGCACCCCTTGCTCAGCTGGTGGGGGTGGGGTTTGCTATCCCTCGGGGACAGGGACAGCCCTTCTTCCCCATGGGCAGTGCCAATGTGACTGTCATGGCTTCAGGGCAGGGACATCTCAAAACCTACCTGTCTGAAGCATCCCATGGCAAGGCAGGAGGAGCCATGCTGAGTCACAGGGCAGCACCCACCTGTGCCAAGCATGCCCAGGGGATGGATGCTGGCCGTCAACATCATTAACAACATCACCGCCTGAGCATCATTCAGGAGGAACCAACCCCGGTGCAGAGTCAAGCTTTTCCTTGAAAAAACAGACTTGAGCGGGAATAAGGAACCCAAGTTTCTAGCTCTGTTGCCTTCTTGGTGTGTCCAGTCTCACAAAGCACAGGGAGAGACCTGCTTGTGCTCGCCCCACGGCTCCTCCACCTCGTGTGGGTCTGGCCGAGCCCCGCGCACGGCTCCGTGCAGTGAGGCAAGGCTCTCTGAATGCAAATTTCATTTCTGAGCCACTGGCGCTGTTTCAAGAGCCGGCAGCCTCTGAGCCCTTCTCGGTGTTACATATGTAACAGCCTCATTGAACTTGACATGTCAAATTCAGGCCATTTGTGCAAAATCTCCCTTTAATAATACCGTTTCATTTCGCTCAAATGAGACTTGAATGCATGTAAAATGGAAAAGGATATTTAAGCGCTAACATTAGGCAGATGTCTTGCCAGAGGCCGATTGAATATATGAGATTTTGAAGTGCTTAACACGTTTTCGGTGCTCCCTCTTAGAATATGTCACCTGGCTTTCTTTTTTTCCCCCTCCTTTCTTCCCTCCTCCCCCTCTTTAAGTGAAGGGTATAAATTGAAAGAAAACAAAACTACAAGCCTTGGTTTTATGGGGTTTAACTCTTGCCAGGCAAGACCGTTGGTATTCCTCTTCCAAAGAGAAATTACCTAGTAGCTCACCTTTGCAGAGCACAAGCACAAAGCAGCAGAGAGTGGGAGATGGGTGAGCGGTGGCCCCACGGTGCTCTGCAGAAGGGATGTGCTCCTTGCTCTGCATGTACAGCTCGGAGAGCAAAATGTGCCAGTCCCCAGCTGAGCACCTAAATGCCACCAAGGCAAAAATAAGAAATAATAACAGCGACCCTCTGTGTACACCAGTGCCCTGTGCCCCAGCCAGGCTAGTCGCTGCAGAATACATGAATATTCCTGGCTTGTGCGCATGAAGCTTATCTGTGCACTAGATGTAGGTCTCCTACCCTCACTCAATTCATATTCACTTGTTTTACACCTTTCCGTATTAGAAGCTTGCAATAAAGCACACTGAAATGTGAGGCTCTTTCTGGAGTTGTCAATAGCCCCAGCTCCAAGCTTCGGCTAGTGCTTCAGCTGCAGACGCGCTGCCCGAGCCCAGGGCCACCCGGGGAGTGCACAGGGTGCGAGAGCAGCACCCGTGGTTGTCCCTCAGGACAGGCACGCACACACCCATCCCCGTGTGCGTACCAGTGTGTGCACATACGCTGCATATGTCACTGTAGGTAGATACTATGAGTGGAGGTGGTGGTGCACAGGGGACCCTTAAACCCTGCCTGCTGCTCCCTGGGCAGTGATGGGAGAGGACAACCTGCTGACGGTGGGGGAGGCTGGGTGGAGAAGGGGCAGGCTCAAGGCTATGGTTTGAGTTTGAAGGGGGAGGGAAAATGAATCTGAGGACAGGAGAGGAGTAAAGGAGGCAGTAGGAGCTGTGGAGCCTGCCTCAGCTGGTGGTCCCTGATGGTTCCATGGTGCTTTCTAGAGTTTGGGGAAGAGGCACTTATTGGCCATTTAAAAAACTTTACAAAGTCATTACAAATATTACAGTTGCTGAGTCAAACACTTGAAGGTTGGGAATGTGCCTTTGGATGTAGTGTTTTTAATAACATGATGCTCTGTTCTTGAATATGCAGTAGTCTTTTAAAAAATTTTATTTGGCAGGGGGCATTTTTATTTCCCTGTGTGATAGCTAGAAGATTCTTCACTGCATTACCAGCACCAAACCTATGCTTCAGAGCTGTGATTTCACCTCCCCAAAAGGATGAGGTGTATCATTATAGCTGGGGAATGGTCCAGAAGTTGGAGCAGTGAGTTGCACCGTGCCAGCTCTGTTCCTGCTTTTGCAGCTGAAGGACAGTGTGAGCCCAGACAGGACTATCTCAGCTCTTTCCCCTTATTTAAAGGGGGTTTTAAGCTTAGCAGATGTAGCCAGCAGTATCCTCATGCCATGCTGTAATATTACCTGTGCCTGTGCTATGGCATCCCAGAGCCGGGCATGGCAGTGCAACAGCTGCCTGGGGGGCTCGGCGGGGATGGGTGGGCTTGGGTGGGTGGGTGGGGGGTGACGCTGTTCTCACAGTGCCCCTTGGCTGCACACACTCTCCCCTTCTTCACTCGTCTTCCTTTCTTTCCTCCACACTGAATACTTGATCTGAGCGTATTTGTGTTTTAAAGCCCGTGCTTACCTGTTGACTGTTCCCAGCCTGGGCTAGAAGCTCCCGTTTCTCCTTGCCGCTGTGGTGGGAGCATGGGGACACATCCCTGTGCACCCAGCATCCCAGGAGCTACTGATTCCCCCTAATGTCCCTTCTGGTGTGTCCAGGAATAATTTCTCTTCTGATTCTCTGATTATGAAGCATTTCCCAGAACACAGAGGGCACACGGGTCTTTCACCTTGGTGCAGCTGGGAAATGCTGCAGGCTGTTTTCTGGTGACCTCAAAGATGCTGTCACAAAGAGGAAACAAACAGTGTCAGGCAAAGGAGGGCAGAGCAAGGTGCAGTGGGAGGGCCCATTTCAAAGCAGGTGAAGTGCCCAGATGGGGGATTTAGCTTGACTCTTGCATCCAGCTTTGATTCATGTCAGAGGAAAAGAGCCAACCATGGGGCTGTGGTGCTCCAGCTCCTGTAGCAGCTCTCAACGCACCTCTGCCCAGGCTTAAATCTTCCTTCGGCAAACCTCTGAAGCTTCCTCTCCCTCATTTGCACATGCGTTCTGTTCCTCTTGCTGTTCTTAATCCTCCCTCCTTTGGCAGCCAGGGTGGAAGCAGAAAATGCTGCCTCAGTTCCTGGCACTGCACTGAGCATCCTCACCCTGCTCGGGGCGGGGGGGGCTTCACCTCCTTTTTATGCAGAGAGACACAGCGGTAGCTCTCCTTGGGGGACAGAGGCAGCTCCGGGCCTGGTGGGATAATGAATAAGGAGGAAGCTGGCAATATAGCTACAACATGAAGGCTGTAGGACCTTGGGAGGTGGCCTGGTCACTCCAGGCAGAGTCACTGTCCTTGAGAAATGACTTCAGGCAGCTGGAGATGCATCCTGGATTTCACATCCTTTCACAGGTTTATTTCCCAGTGTTTCACGGTCTTTCTGATTAAACTCATCCCATGCTAACCCCCCGCCCAGAGTCTGCACCTGAGACTCCTGGTGATGGACGAGGAGAGAAGCACACCACCCCCATGGACCCTGCATGCCCAAATACCAGAGGCTTTCTGTGTTGCTCCCGGTCAGGATAAGGACCCAGAACAAGTTATGGGAGGTGGCTCATATCCTGCTCTTGCTCAGGAAACCCTATGTTTAAATACAGCTGCTCCTTGCACTGCCCCAGCAAGGGTTTGCTTCATTGCAGTGGGATCTGCTGGGCGCTGTGTTGCCCCAAAGGGCTCTTGGAGGAGACCTTCTTGGGGCTGGTGTGGGTGGCTGCTCTGGGAAGGGCGAGCGGCTGTGCTGCCAGGCCCAGCAGGATAAATAGAGTGTGTAAAACCCGAATTAGCTCTGTTGTCATGTGTCAGACCAGGGTCATGGCTCTCGCCTCAGGTCTCCTTGATTTATGCCTGGGGACTTTAACTTGACGGCCAGGTACTTCCCCAGACTCCATGTGCAGCGAACACTGCAGGTCCCCCAGCCTCTGAAGGAGTGAGATTAGAGATGTTTCTGAGTGAGAAGGGTTTTTTTCCAAAGCTCCCTTGAAATACATGCAAAGTCCCTTCCTTGCATGTGGTAGACACCTGTGAGCGCTCCAGAGAGGGCAAGGAGCCCTGGCCAATGAGTAAGATTGCAACTCGGGGAAAGCAGGCACTGTAGCCTCCTGTTCCTCGACTTCTCTGTCTTTTTTTCTTCCTTCTTTTTCCCTCTTCTTTTTCCACCTTCTTCTTTTCCTTTCTTTCTTTCCTTTCTCCCCCTCTTCTTCCCTCTCCCTCCCTCTCTCCCCACCCCCCAATATCAAGGCGACATCTCCAAGCCAAGTACTTTTAATTTCGCCCGTGGCCCTTGCTGACACGGTGGATATGCACAGCAAGTTAAATTCCCGCCTGATCAATAAAGCAGAAGCAGTGTGTCCGACTGGTCGATATTTTTTTATCTGTCTTCAGCCCAGTCCTGCTGATGACAGCCCCCTGCGCTTCAGCAAAGGCACTCAAGGGCATCGGGCTTTGGCAACACAGCTCTTTTTTTTATTTAAATTAAAAAAAAAAAAACCAGATGCCTAAAAAAAAAAAAAAGTTCATGGAGTTTGGCCTTTGCTTAATAATGTTTTATGATTTATCTTAATTTTTAATTGAAAAAAATTTGCGAATTAATTGATTTCTGGGACTTGCCAATTAACATTGTAATTGGGTGCATGATAAATTTCGAGGGAGCATCATTTTTCTCCCTCTCCCCCTTGTCACTGAGAAGGGGAATCACGAGGGCAGCTGCTTCCTATCCGTATGCCCCCCGCTCCTTCCCGAGGTGCCGCTGCCCTCCTCCCCTGTATCTTAAAGAAGGAACAAGAAAGCTAATAAAGTCATGTTATTAGAGTCTCACCAGAGGTGACCCCTCAAGGCATAAATCCAGGCCAAGGAGATAGTGGGGACAGGCACTATTAAGTGCCTGACAGTGCTTTGCGAGGCAGGACTGGGCACGTCCCCTGCAGCACCCTCTCCCCAGGCCAAGGCGAAGGCATCCAGCCAGCCCGCGACTCCCGCAGGCTTTCCCGGAGGGCTCTGGACCCTCTGAGGTGTTCAGCCAAGCAGTTCATTACCTGTGATGTCTCCCGGCACGCGTGAGCCTCCACACAATGCCCAACTGCTCCAGGGAGAGACCTGACTGCGGCACCGAGCAGCCGGTACCCAAACGGCGGCATCCCGCCGCGCATGCAGCATCCAGGATTTGTCCTGCAGCCAACGTCTCCCAGCAAAATCAGGCTGCTGGGGCAGGTCAGTGCTTGGGGGGCAGCTTTGGGGTCATTCATACCCTCCTCTGCCCTAAGCCTCCAGGGAGCAGGTCCTGCCGTGGGGCAGCAGCAG
This sequence comes from Falco punctatus, assembly GCF_963210335.1. Lineage (NCBI taxonomy): Eukaryota > Metazoa > Chordata > Aves > Falconiformes > Falconidae > Falco > Falco punctatus. The sequence continues at coordinate 11,922,554 of NC_137591.1, read as the reverse complement.
GGCACCTCATGCCACCCCACAGCAGAGATGTCCAGCGTGGAACCTCAGCTCTGGGGTCATGGGTCTCCAGATTCATGCACAGATGCATCCCCAGGGGCATGGGAAGTGGCATCACCTGAAGCTTTCTCCAGCAGTGTGACTCATGTCAGATTTAAACTAAACACACTCCATCACTGGAGGAACCTGGCTGGAAGTGTCAGCTCCTCCGTGATACCCAAGCAGGGTGCAGGGCCACCTGCCATACCGAGGCAGCTAACAGGGTCATGTCCCCACATGGTGTGAGGACAAGTGGGTAAGCTGGCTGCTGCCAAAATGACGAGTGAGGGCACAGTGTTGTGCCAAGGCAGGGAGAGAGGACAAGCCACACCTGGCAGGGACCGATATGGAGAGCATCCATATCAGAGAGCAATACCAAGTAAATTAAAGAGTGCTTGGTGCCTCTAGAACTTCTCCCACCCACTCCACGTGCTGGTATGGATCACCTCACCACAGTCAACTCAGGTGTCCCACACATTGTCTAAAGCCCGTGAGTCTGGATGGGGCTTTGCTATGCTGTCCCACAGCCCCTGCTACACCCCACTGGGTGCAGGGAGTGAAGGATGCCAGCCCGGGTGAAGGGTTCCAGACTTCCCCGGCAGAGCCACAGCTTTCCCCACCAGCCAGGACACCAGAAAGGCCAGGATCAGTCCAGCTCCATGCCTGTCAGTGTCAGTGGCGGAGAACCATGGGGGAATGGAGGGAAATTTATGAGGAGAGGAGTCTGTTTATTATGTAGCAAATGTGGTGCTGCTGATACCATGGATTTATCCTCTTTCATCCCCCCTCTGATTTGTGTCCCTGCCCCTCACTGTGGCAGATTAATCATGGACAGAAAGGGAAGAGAGACCCTCCAGCTTCCTCCCACACACTCAGAGGGTGGCAATGACAGCAGCCTGGACCCTTCATCCACAGCTTCTCCAGCAGAGAAAGCACAAGCCACATGGCTGCCTGTCCTGCACAGAGATGCCCCATTCCTCTCCCCCTACGCAGACCCCAGGGAAGGCAGAACCTGCTGCCCATAGCCTGTGGGTGAGAGCACTTCTTGTGGGTCAGGGCTTCCAGGGTAGCACAGCGAGCCAGAAAATTTTCAGGTCATGTATCCCCTGGCTCATGCAGTGCCCTCCCCGAGTGCTATGAACATTCCTTGAAGTGCCTTCAGACCCACAGTACCCACAGCCCACTGACTGCAGGGCTGGGGTTTGCAGGCTGAGGTTTGGGACCTCGAGGGCAAAGCCTTCCTCTGCTGCTGACTCCCAGGGCAGTGGGAAGTCTGGGAAGGGATGTGTCGAAACCCAAGGGTGAGAAATAAATCTTCGGTCAGTTATTTGCCCTGAAGCGATGTATGCCTCTTTCGGAGCCTCTTCTGAACTGCCATGTGAGCTGGGAATAATTAAACAGTCATTATAGCCACGGTAGCAAAGAGCCCCCCAGATCAATCTAATGCATGACCTTTCCCTCCGACTTTTCTCTTTATTTTTCCAGCTACCTCCTTTTCAAATAGTGGGAAAGAAATGAAACTACCTTCCCACCCCAGCCTCCTGCTTCACCCCGCACACATGAACTGTCACATCCTCACCCAGAAACTTGTCACCCACTCTGAGTGGGGGCTCCCAGCAGGAGCATGGTGTACCAGGGGTTAACAAATTAAAAACCCAGTGGGGGAGAAAGAGCCAAGGGTGTGATTGGGACAGAGTAAGTAGCGGATTTTAGCACAGTCAGGTCATGCCACAGTGTTTTATGATCCTGCTGCATTTCTGTTGCAGCTTCATCTCTTTGGGGGAGGTGGGTGGCTGCCCTGCAGAGCCAGGTTTGTCACAGCTGGCTGTGTTGGGCGCTGAGTTCTCACAAATACTGACTGGCAGAACATTTAGGAGGCACAGCTGGGACTGTAGGTGCAGGGCGTTTCTGCTCCTGACTCCAGCGTCTTTGGCAGTTTGTACCATCACTCAGCCCCTTTCCCCACCATGGGATGCAGGTGCCACTAGAGCAGCCACAGCAGGTTAAAAAGCCCAGTGTGCTTCCCTTGATGGCATGGATCACATCCAGCCATGCTGGGGACTGTCACATGAAGCGAGGTGATGATTTGGCCTCATGTAGTTTAAAAAGAAAGAAAAAAAAATCAAACTCCCATTTTCCTATTTAGGCTTCAAGTAACACTTCCACTTATTTAAACTGGCATTCACAAAAATCCAATTCCCTCTCTACCTGGCAACTGCTTATTTACAGCTGGTGTTGCCATCCACACAGCTCTGCAGGAGGCTTGCTCTGCTGCCGGGGCTCCCGTCCCAAGGCTGCATGCTCAAGCCATGAGTCCTGCAGCTAAAAATAAATTGCTTCCACTGGATATTTTTTTTTGGTTGGTGTTTTGTTGTTTTGTTTTATTTGTTTGGTTTTTTTTAAGAAATACATCAGTTGGCTACAGCTTGTAGAAACCTTTTGGCTTTGCAAGATCTCATGTGGGAGCTGCATATGCTCTGGCTGGTGCTTGTCAAATCCGGAGGGCTGCTGAGACGTATTCTGTGGAAGAGCTGCAGAGCTGGAAGACACCAGCTATGTGGCAGCAGCTCTCTTACCACCTCTTTAAACCTCTTCTGGCTGCAAAGTCATTAAGGGATAAGCACAAACAACTGTAACCGCCTGAGCTCAAGGAACTTCTCTTGCAGTTGTTACTATGTGTGGGAAGCGCCGCTGGGGGTGGCTGCCATGCCTGGTACTGAGCTTAGCCCTGTCTCGATGGTTGCCCATCATAAGCCCTACCTTGCCTTGGGTGGGGGCTCTGCAGAAATCTCATTTGGACATGCTTGGGAAGCCCAGGAGGCTGTGGTGGGCTGAAGCACAGCATCGGAGCTGCTTCTGGCCTTTTTGTTGCTGCACCGAGACTTCAGGCAAGTCCCATCACTGCTCTGTGCTCAGATTTCCACTCTGAGCACATCGCGCTCGCTTGCTTGCTCTCCTCACTCGAGCTGTAGCTACAATTACAACAGAGCTTTCCAACCCTTGCTCAGGGATGCTGCTGTGATGCCCCAGTGCTGTGGCAGTCAGTGTGCGTGCTGCGGTGAGTGCAGAGGAGGAAGGCTCCTGCCTCTGCTTCCCTGGGGCAGCTGCCTGGCACTGGACTCTGCCTGGGCTGGAGGGTTAGCAAGGGCCCTGCCTGCATGTGGTGGGCTCTGGGCACCAAGAGTACATGCTGGGTCGTGGTCCTCTGTCTGGCAGTTGATGGGCCATCTGCCATGGGAAGTAAGGCTTCTGCTTGTCTCCTGACTTGGGGCACCCATAAAATTTCTCTTTTCTTTTGGAGGAAAGCTGAGATTCCTACAACAGTTTGCAAGAGCAAGGGCTTAAAGGAAAAGGACAAGTACCATCTTGCTCATGGTAAAGCGCTGTCAGATCACTTAACTTTCAGCTCACACCCTGGGTTTTCCAAGTGGGAAGCAGCAGCTTCCATTCATGGGGATGATACCACTCGTTGCATAACACTTTTTTTTTTTTTCCTATGGCAAGCACATCTTAAAAGGCAGGACCGTAAGAAAGAAAATAAATAAGCTTGAAGGTCATTGTGTGTAATAACAGCCATGGCAGGGATAGAGAAACCCCAGGACTGTGGTAAGGGGGGAACATATCCATCGTGCTGAGCTGCTCTTTGCCCTTTTGGACACCATGGCTGAAGCACTGGGTCTAAACAGCTCCCTTGGGGCTTGCTCTGGGAGATGCCAAGGGATACCCAGTTGCATCTGGGGATGCTCCTAACCAAATATCTGCCTAGTGTTAAAAGACATCTGCATGTCTGTGGTGTAGCCTGAGTCTTGCTTTCATTGTGGAAGGCCTGGCTGAGAGTGAATGTTCCTCTTAAAGCTGATGTGCCCTAATATAGCGGAATGATGAGTCCCCAGCAAGTGCCCTGGAGCACGTGGGGACCTGGCTGTGCAGCTCCTGTTAGTGGGTGATGCAGCTGCACGGCTGGGCAGAGCCCTCCAGCAGCACCAAAGCAGGGACCTTATGTTGCCCCCAGAGAGGTGCAGGGCACCCAAACGTGTGGGGATGCAGGAATGCATGGCCAGAACCGGTGTCTCAGCACCATGAAAGGGAGCCAGTGAGGAAGCAGCCTCATGTTGCTTGGAAGTTCAAAGTTATTGAGAGAGAGAGAAGGCAGCTACCCAAATCGCTGGGTCTTTCCAGGGCACTTCTTGTCTTCCTTGGTACTTTGGGGGGGTTGCCTAAAAGGGAAAGGAGTTGTTTTGCTGTAATGAACTAGATAAACAATTCCCCAAATAGATTAAAACTAACTGTAACTTATAAAAGTGGGTAGTAATTATATTTTATTAGCTAGCAAAACACCATTTTTTTATTTCATAGGATAATTCTGTGTAAATCACCTTAATTAGAAGTGTCAGACGAGCCCGTGAATATCGTACTTAGTAACTAATTTCCTATGTACAGGTTATAATTTAAAACACATGGATCACTCGCCGAGTGGAAATATGCTAGCCATGAAATAATGTGGGGAGTGTTGGGGTTATTACTATGTAAATGTGTAATCATTTCAGACCACTGCAGCCTGGCTGGGTGATTAAAGAGAATCCCAAGGTCTCCAAAGATTGTGCTCTCTGCAAGGGCCTAGAGCAAAAAAACTTTAAAAGGCACTGAAAAGTGTTTGAACTTTAAAGGTCTTGATTTCCCTTTTACCATTTTTAATTTGTCTGCGGTGTTTATGGAGGGGAAGGTTTCTCTTTGCTGACGGCTTTTCGATTCTCAGCCCACTGCCAGCATCCTTAAGAGGTGCAGGGGCTGCAGCCGCTGTAATTTGGGGGGTTGTTGAGCAGGGTGGAGGAGAGCACCCTTAAACTGCAGCGTCTTGGGACTTGGATGACCAGAGCTTGTGCGCATTCCTGAATCATCTCTGGAAATGAATAAAAACAAATTGCAAGCTCTTATGAGCAATAGAGTGGGGCTAAATTGCAAGAAAGGGGGGTTGTTCTTAATAGTCCTCCAAATGAAGAATAAAATAAACTCTGCCAAGTTATCTAAGTCAGCCCCCTTCCTCATCAGACCCAACAGAAGAGGCTTGGGCTTTCAGATGGCCAGAGAAACTCTCATCCTGAAAACTGCAGTTTCCTGGCACTAACACCATTTCTGGGAGGAATTAATGAGATTCTTCCTCTTTCCCTCAAAAAGGAATGATTTTAAACACCTTTAACAAGAAAAGGGAGGAAATGAGTTGTTTTTTTTAACCTGGCGTTTGGATTATAAAAGAAAAAAAAAAAGTTGTTTCACACTTTGGGCGATTGAGAAATTCAAGGTAACGCTGGAGATGGGGAAGGGGGTGGAAATCTTTCCCATTGCACGTGTTTGGGCATGGGCTGAGGTGGTGCCAGGGCTGCATCTTGGGGGGCAGCAGGGACTGACCCTGCTCTGTGCCACCTCCGGAGAGTCGTGGGGGCAGAGATGGGGGCCAGGACATGAGGGGCACCCTGCACCTCCCAGCAAACATCTGGCAGCACATCCCCACAGGGAAGGGGGGCTGTGATGGAGGTGATGCCCCAGCCTGTCGGTCGGTGGTCCCGGGAACCACAGTCACTTTCTCCAGGAGCAGAGCTGTGGCGTTTGGGGTGACCTGATGGCCGTGAATAACTGTGTTTCCCCGCATTTCGGGGTAGGGGGCGAGGGCAGTGGCACTGGGAGAGGAGGAGGACCGTAGCCCCGGGAGAAAACACCTTCCTCCATCCCTGCTCATTTCATAACACCCAGCCATCTGCCAAATCAAGGCAGATTAAAGCCAGCCAAATTCAATTTCTCCCCGCTGGCACTGCAGCTCAGCATCTGGGGCTAAAGTGTCCCCGACAAAGCGAACATGACAGGCACATTGCTTTTTTGTCACATCTAGTACCGTGTTGATCTTCTAAAAGTCTCATAAAAATTTATTGATGTCTCCCATATTGCTGTGATTGAGAAGAAAGGAGCGCGGGTGTGCGGAGCCGGGTGCGCGCGCGCGGGCGAGCGTGTGTGCGTGTGTATATTAATGTTTCTGAAGTAGATCTGATTTGATATGTCTTGTTCTATTGTCAGCATCTGTTTAGCGAGGCTTTTTAATACTTTCTGGCTGCCGATCACTCATCCTTAGCCTGGGATGCAGGCTTGCATACAAATTTTGTTATTAAACACAATTCCATTCCCCCCCCTTCCCCAACCTCCACCTCCCCCTGCTATCCTCCCCCCTCCACCCAGCCACCCATCCATCATCTCCCCGGGGCTATGGGGAGTGGGAGGCAGCCGCCCCACCGGCAAGCACTTACAAGCACAGGCACTGGGCTTGGCAACATATTTCAAGAGCCTTTTGCCTGCTGCAGGTGCTTTGCATTGACAAATCGAATCATGGGGAAATAATTTATTTCCTAATGCTGTTTGCAGCATGTTAGCAGGAGAATTTACATGAGAGAGATTACTTTAATAACCAAAAAATTACAGTGCAGGCCTCCCCGCCATGTCGGCTTTGATATGTAATTGTTTCAAGTTTAACCTGTCTGGAGGGGGGAAGTTGTTATTAAATCTATAGCATCTCCCGCTGGCGAGGGCAGGCGAGGAGGAGCGCTGTGGCAGGGACCTCCTTCCCTGCTAAATGGGGAACAAGCTGAATTAACAAATCACTCCAGCCTCCAGCAGAGCAGCTGCCTCCACAGCATGGCTGGAGCTGAGGGGATCTTCTTTCCCTTGCTCTTACGTCGATTTAATCTCCCTCCCTTTCCTTCCCTCCTTTTTTTTTATTGTGCCTGACCCTATGCAGAGCTCACCACCTCCTCTCCCCTCTCCTTGGATTTCTTCCCCATGCCCCTGCGGGCTTGCTCCCTGCTTTTACCCAGGGCTAGGAGAGGAGCTGTGCAAGCCCCCAACAAGGGGGAGAGTCAGGATTTTACTCTGGATCATGTGTCTGGGTTTAGGGGGGTCCACTTGTAGGACCATTTTATTCCAGATGGAGAGACAGTCGGCACTGCCCTCCTTTCCGTGCCCCTCTGGTCATGGTGAGGAGGCTCTCGTTGGTCTAGGGAAGGGTAGCCATGCACTTTGCTATTTGACCTCACGAGATCCCTTGAAGTATCTATCCACCCCCTTGCCCACCGCAGTGGGTTTGTGACTCTGACCCTGTTCTCTTCTCTCTTGGCAGCAAGAGCTCCATCCTGAAGGATGCCATGGCAGCAGGCACCCCCAAGGTAAGTGACCACAATTTGGCACACTTTTGCCCCCCCTGAAGGATGCTTTTTACATCCACTCACCTTCCCAGCCTATTCCCTGTTCCTGGTACTTAGTGTCTCCCAGGAAGGTGGCCATGCTGTGGGGACTTGCCAGCACTGGGGGATGCAACTGCCCCCATTCACCCACTGGGTTGGAGTGGCCCAGTCCCTGCATGAGGCTCTCTTGTTCCCCGTGCAGCCAAGGGATGGTGGAGCTGAAGGACCCAGCAGGCTCTGGGATTCCAGATTGTGTCTAATGACAGCTAATGAGAGCTGATCACACGCAGGCTGAGCTCAGCCTGGGAAATCATGTGCAGGAGTTCCTGGAGCCAGAGCCATATGCCAGTTTTGGAAGAAGGGAGTGGGACTGCCTCATGGGAGCGACGAAGAACACCTGAGGAGGAACCCAAATCTCTAAAAGGCCCTGTGTCAGCCTCATCCTCCTCCCCAGGACCCACCTTCCATGCCTTGGCTCAGTATGCAAAAATACAAAATGCGTGGAGCATCACAGCAGCACTGCAAAGGGCATCATTTACTAATCGGTATCACTCTTAGCTGGACTTGGTATGATATGGCAGTGGGAAGGACCAGAGCTTGGGCAGGCAAGTGGGTGGCAGGGAGCACTGCAGGGCAGCCGGGCATTGCACCTCTGAAGACCATGCTGTGCTCCCCAAGACAGGTAAATGCAAGTGGGCCAGGCTCTCCTATGCTTCTGGTGACACAGTCCGAGACAGGGAGGCTCCTGGCTTCCAGGGAAGCACAGGGCATCTCTCATGGGAGATGTCTTCATGGTTGTTTTAGTAGAATCAACTTCAGGTTTCATTCTCTTTGGTTTTTTTCTGGAAGCTTTGGGTCATTTTTGGCATGTGATGTCAGCAGCAGAGACTGATGTTTCTGTTCTAGGTTTTCCCCTTGGGGCTGGGTGTCTTACCAAGCACACCAACACCTTGTCTGCTCTGCCAAGCCAGGGCCCGGGGAGCCACCATGCTGACCTGAGTTCCTGAGAGGCAGGGACACCTCTTAGATAAGCCCAATAATTTCCCATATCCTCCAAGAGAAAATAAAGATCGCAGTGATCCTCCATAGTGCTCCTTACCATTGGCATTCCCATCTCCTGCGTGACTACCCTTGACTCACATGCCCTGTCCTGCAGATACTGGGAGGAATGTGGAGACCTGACTATTTCTCCCATGAAAGAGCAGAAAGCAATCCCCAAACCCACCCTCCATGGACAATCCACTGAGCCCGAGGCTGCCTTAGGCTGTCTCGAAAGAGCTGGAAAAGGCACCCGCAAAACGAAAGCAGTTGGACTCTGCAAGCTCCCCTTTCCCTCCTCGTCAGATCTGAGTGTAGATAACTCAACAGTCCCAAACACATCGCCTGCGAGGGAGAAGGACGGCTAGGAAGACAGATTAGCTGTTTGGAGGGAAATGCAGCGAGTGACTGACAGAGACCAGATAAAGAAGAAGGTCCATCTCGCGGCAGGGCCGGGCTTTTGAAGTTTCCATTGACAAAGAATCCCATTTGCCTTGAGTGAGGGGATTAAACTGGGACTGGAGCGTCGTTCTATGTAAAAGAGATCAATCGTCCCCTGTCACCACATGGATCTCTTCCCTTTGCCCGTCACGTCTGGGGCTAAGAACATTAACTTCAAGAAGCCAGGAGAGCAGGGAGGGAGAGGGTGAAATCAGGAAATCTTTCATTCCCTTCTCAGAGAGCTTGAAAGCCTCTCAGCCCAGGAGGATTCATTATTTCTAGGTGGCTTTTGCTGGGAGACAAGTCCTGTGTGGCATGGGAAGGCACAGCGCTGTCACCTTCACCTGAGCTTGGTATTAAAGGCCCCTTTGTAACCAGGCAGGATTGAGGAGGAGGGTGGTGGGAAGATGAAGGCTGCTCTTTCCCTTTGTGCCCACTGAGTGTTTGCAGCATGGGGTGGAAACAGCCCATCGAGATGTGCAGTACCTCCAAGAAAGTCCTGCTGGGGACAAAGCTGGGTCTGGGTCACCCTTAATAGGAGTCCCAGGCAGAGGGATGGTGACAGACATGCCCAGGCACCCAGGCATTGCGGGAGGTCTGGCAGGCACTGCCTGGGAAGAGCTGGGACTTCTGCCGTGTCCCACTTCCCACCCCAGGAACCGGTGGGAGGCATCACAAGGACCGCGGGGACTGCTGCAGTGTTTCCTGGCTGGTCCTTCTCCCAGTGCCGACAAAAGGGCCAGCAGCTCAGCAGCAGGGCTGCACCTCCCCATCCCTTAGGAGCATCCCCTGGCAGCACAGGCAGGGGCAGGTTGGTCCCACTCGCAGACATAGGAACTGGGGTGGGTGCAGTCTAGCCACGTTATTTTTGTGATCACCAGTGGCTTTAAGACCACTTCAGGGATCATTTAGGACCTTTGCATACAGTCTCACTACCATATTGCTGCTTCTGCACTGGCCTGCAGCTCCCCCCAGGATGCAGCTGGGGACAGGGGATTTAACCCCCCTGTGCTCTGTCTCCTGCCCTGCTCCCATCCCTTCCCCACAGTTGCCCCTGCAAACGTCTCTCCTGCCAATAAAAGCCCAGATGTAAATGCATGTTCCTTGCTCGCCGCGTTCCTGCCCCTGAAGAGCTGTCACTCACTGCACCGGGTCAATTTTCATGGCAATATGTCAAAGAAAATCCAATCACTCAACATGGGATGTGATGAATGCAGAATTATTGTATCAGGTTCTTCTATTATTGGAGCGGACGGAGGCAGTGATGGCCAAGCAAGGGCTGCGAGCTGGGGGGCTCCAGCCAGCGCGACTGCTTGGTGCCTGGGCTCCCTCCCTGCACAGGCAGCTCGGAGGGCAGTGCTGAGCACCACGTAGCTCTGCAGTGCTCAGGATCCTCGTCTGCTTTCTATTAGAGACCAAGCCCAATCGATGGTGGTATGCCAGTGTGGACAAGCCACTTGGACAAGCAGATGACAAACCTGCGCAGTGAGTCTCAGGATGAGATTTCTATCCAACCCTGAGTGCCACTTTCTTAGGAAAGCTGGTGACAGCAAGCTGGGCTTTGCCAGCCTCTGGCTGGGGAAAAGGGCCTGAGGTAGCTGCCTGGTGTCTACAAGAAGTCCTGTGGCCTGCACATAGCAAGGGGAACACCACTGTCTCCTCCCAGCTGCAGTTTCTGTCCTGAATCCATGCTTGGATGCTCCCCACAAGGCTTGTGATAGCCTTTGGTGGCTGGATCTTCGTGTCGCTGAGAGCCAGGTAGCCCATTGAGCCCCCACAGGTCAGGCCAATGACTTGCTCTTCCTGGGCTGCCTCACACCTATACTTTGCAGAAGACAGAGGTGCATAAAGATGCTGAAAGCTCATCTCCTTTGCAGAAAGCACACCCAGTGGCACTGCTCTGGGAAAGGTATTCTTTAGGCATTGGACTTCAAGGACAGTCCTGGACACCCGTAGCCTCCTCCTCTGATGACATGCCTGAGACATCAGGAGAAAGAGGAAGGGTGGGAAAATAAATTCTTCACCAAAGAGGAGTTTCAGTGTCAGTGGGAACAGATGTTTCACGCCTATGTAAAGTGATGGAAAATGTCCTTGCTTTTACTGAGCTAGAGACCGCGGCTCCATAGTTCCATTCACCAGTGCAGTTGCTCACTAAACCTTCCCTGCCATCCTGGTCACCACGAGGCAGCCCAACACGAGTCACTCAGGAGGACACTTTCTGAAGGTGTGTCCAAGCCAGCCATGCCCCAGACCTCTGTGAGCCCAGAGCTTCCCTGCAGCACTCCCCAGCGTGGCCAGAGGCTGTGCCTCAGGCAGATCAGGCAGCAGGGATGCCTTGCAGAGGCATATGGACCACACTGCAGGCTCCATCCAGCCTTGTGGCTGCCCAGGAATCTGTACATAACTGCCAGCAGCGTGCAGTTCCCCTGGCCATCGCTCCTGGGCTTCATGCTCCCCCCTTGCCTTTCCCCTCTTGCCTTGGCTGCCTCTTGCAAGGGGTTGTGTAGGACAGGAGCACACGTTGGGCTGAACCCATGCTGGTGAGGTGTATGAGCAGCATAAGTCCAGCTGTTCCTGCTCTCCCTTAAGCAGCAAGTGGCAGCTCTGAGAGCCAGTGTCCCCAGGTCTTCCTAGCCATCTAAGAGCGCTTCTTTGCCACTGCATGTCTGGCTCGTGGCTTTCCCTCCATGGGCTGTCATTTAGGTGGGATATCATCTGTGCCCGGAGAGACCTCAACCCCTGAACCTAACAGGTGAACTGATAGCCCCTGTGAAAGCGCTGGTAGTGACCACTGAGGAAGAAGAGGCTGGGCCCCATGAAACACACCAGCTCTCACAGCGGGTTCAGCGCTCGTTTTCCACTGCTGCTTCCTAATACATGACTGCAAATTGCCGTTGCCACTAACAGTCTGTCCCATGCACCGGCGCTTGCTGCAAACACACACTGATGTGAGCAGCCAGGAGCAAACCCCACCTCGCGCACCCAGAAGAGGCTTGTGGCCGCTTGGTTTAGGTGTGCACCCAGCTCCTGGGGGGTGCCTGCAGGCAGGCAGCCAGCATCGTGTTGCTCCGAGACCGCCAGCAGAGCTGGGAACCGAGCCACAGTGCCAGAGCCCTTTGATTCCCCTCCCCACCCCCCCACCTCCACCCTTGTGATTTTACAGCTTCACCGAGCAGTTTGAGAGAGAATTACAGCATCTAGAGGGAAATTTGACCACTAAAGCCCTCCAAGGAAAAAGAGCTTTGAAGCAAGCAAGATTTGGAGCCTTAAACCTTGACAGAATGTCTGTATTAAGCCTTTCCCAGCTGCCTCGCTCGAGATGAAATTTCTAGCGCAATCATTTAACTTCTCCGTATCATGTCTGGTGGTAGGAGAAGGGGACGGGTGTCAGGGCCCTGGGGTTTTAACTCCTTCTCTTGTGTCACTGGTGGGGGGGTTGGAGAAGTCACTCACCATATCTGTGCACCCTCCCTCTGTAGCTGTGATTTACAAGGAAAAATTAAAAAGCTAAATCCAAATATTGTGGCAAAGCTATGGCCAAGCCAGGGACAGGAGAACAGCCCACAGATATGCAAAGGAGGGGAAATTACGTAGGAAGCATGCTGGCTGGCCGCACTCCCTGCCACTCCAGGGTGACGAATACCAGAGCCACTCCAAAAATCTCTCTGCCAGGTTTTATTCCATAAAACAAATTACCCCATGAACAAACAAAGGCCCTCGCTCCCCTTGGGCCAAACAGCTGTGCCCTCCCATTAGTATGGGGGAAACCGCTGTGTTGGGCAGGAGGAGCAGAGAGGGATGTGGTTGCAGAGGGGAGCCGGGCAGGCTGGCAGACCCGGCGGCCCGTGGCCAGACCTCCTTCCCATTCTATCCCCCGTGTGCCAATGGGCACTTGTCCTGGAACGGGCCCCTTTCCCCGCCGTGTAGCTGGTGTCTTGCCCAAGAGGACCCAGAGCTCGATTACAATCCCAGGTGTGACTGTAACATGCACAGAAATAAATTAGTAGCTCACATTTCTGTAAGCTCATTCTGCTTGCAGACCACTGGAATCTTTCAGCGAAGGCCAGGAGCTGCTGATACCATTATTTCTGTTCACTATTCACACGCTTCTCACATTTAAGCCTTTCATCCCCAGCTCCATCCCACCTTTATCTCTGCCAGCTAAAAGCCACTAGATAATTTTACCCCTAACTTTCCCAGGAGCAAATGTGGACCCTCCAAAAGCTTCTAGGAAACTCAGCTCTAATAGTAGCATCTTTATGTCAGGAATCCTCCAGCAATAACATAAAAAATGGCTAGCAGAGTTAAGGGGGAAAATCGCAGCAAGGCCTGGTATCATTCATTGCTTTCGGGTTACAGTTCCCAAGTGATAACAGCTATTAGCAACACTTTGACGGCTTCCCTACGGTGGAGGGGAGGGCAGGAGACAGAAAACATGTCAAGCCATCACCTCCATGTTAAGTGATAAGTACCTATTTAGACGGCAGAGTTAAAGCTGAATGCATCAAGCAGGGAACACTTTGTGCCAAAATAAAAAAAAAAAAATAAAAAAAGGCCATATAGATACATAAAAAGCGGGGTTAGGGTATTTGTTCTGCTGACAGCAGCTGTGATGGATTGTTTAAGAAAAATAGACTCCCTGTGTTTTTCCAGGGCTATCAGAAAGCAAGAGTCCAGCACTTTAATACTCTCAAATGACTGGCCTTGAGAGGCAGCGGAATGTCAGAGGCACCGGCTGGGCTCCCCCAGCACTGACACCTGCCCCGGCTGCGGCAAGAGGCAGCGCTCAGGGCTGGGGGCGGTGCGTGCCAGCAATTTCCATCCATTTCCTCGGGCCGGCGGCTGCACCCTGACACCCGTCCCTTCCCCTCGTGCTGCCCTGGGCCCACACCTCAAGCGCCTGCGGGTCGGAGCCAGCGACGCGTTGGCACGCGTGTCCTTGCCAGCATTGCCTTGGAGCTGCCCACAGCTCCTCCTCCCGCAGCGAGGAGCGGGTCCGGAGAGCGATGGACTAGGCTCACAGCAGCTGGCACACCAGCTGCACGATGCGCATTCATGCCGATCCTGCCCGGGTATTTATATACGTAAACTATATGTTGTTCCTAATTGCAATGAGACCGCCGAAACATTTGCAGATGCTGCAGCTCAGCTCTGCAGAATTGCACGGACCGTGGAGGGTGTCGGGAGCTACCAGAGTGTGAACCTCATGGCACGAGCAAGGCTTACATGGCCTCTGCTATCTGCCGGGATCCATGGACACAGGCACGTAAAGCCCTTACATCCAGACATGTCTCTTCCCCTTGGCACGGCACAGCAGGGCTCCAAGGGGTAGGAAGGAAACGCCAAGTGGGGCCATGGCTGCCCAGCACGGCAGGAGGGGCAGGAGGAAGGAGGGAGTGCAGGGCTCAGACAAGATTGATGGCCTCGTTGCCATTAAGAAAAAAATTAGCCGGTGGCGGCTATCATATTAAAGGGTGAAGAAGCTGTGAATTATTTTCTTAAAGATCTTATCACTTACAATGATAATTTTACCTTCCAAAAGGCCACTTTTAATGAGGCAAGCCAGGCAAAAAGTCATGATTTAATGCCAGATTTTTTTTTCCAAACACATTTTACTGCTTTTTTGTCCATGTTTAAAAAGCGCCGGTGACCTTTTTTTATTTAGCTTGCCCCAGGTGTAATGCTCAGGCTGATCCTCTCAGGGTTTATAACCTCCGCAGAGAGTGCCTTTACCCAGCGGAGAGATGATTTAAAGGGGAGGGAGAAATATGAGCTGCACAGCCGCTCGCACAAGGCCCTTGCCCCATCTTTCATGCTAGGAGCCGTGGTTCGCCAGGGGAGGGGGGACCAGGGAGGGAGGACGAGTGCTCTCACCCCAATAGCCCCACTCAGATGCACCTGAAGGGGAGCTGGGCTGAAATGGCAACCAGGTGGGGATGAGATGGCCGGTGGCCTTTCCCAGGGGAAAAAGGGGTATCTCACCATCAAGGCTTGTTCCCTCCGTGGTGAGGCGGCTGGTCCCCAAAGCCAGGAGCATCTCCACACAGCTGTACATCATGCCTGTCTGCACGGAGAGCACCCAGCACCGTGGTTTTGGGGTGGGATGGCAGAATCTGAGTCTGCCCTGCAGTGCGAGCATGCACGAGGGCTGGGAGGACACACGTAAGGCTGCCTTTTCCCTCTGCAGCCGTCTTCCCAGATGCTGGCTGAGATAGGGACGGGGATCATATCGCTGTCCCTTCCCCGCCTGCTGCGACCCAGGTGGGAATGAGCAGTGTGAGTGCGGGGGGCAGAACATCCTTGGCTTGGTGTGCTGCGGCCAGGCATCCTCACTGCTTAATCACTGGAAAACAGCCCCAACATGACAATTTGGGATAAAATAGGCCAAAATCAGGATGGCAGAGAGGCTGGCCTAATGCAGAAATGAAAGTGACCCTGATGGCAAGTGGCTCTCCTAATCCCTTAGCCCCTAAGCCTGCATCCCTGCCTGCTCCCATGGCTGCCTGAAAGGCAA
This sequence comes from Falco punctatus, assembly GCF_963210335.1. Taxonomy (NCBI): domain Eukaryota; kingdom Metazoa; phylum Chordata; class Aves; order Falconiformes; family Falconidae; genus Falco; species Falco punctatus. The sequence continues at coordinate 11,907,302 of NC_137591.1, read as the reverse complement.
AGTGTGGCACAGCGCATGGAAATGAGAAAAACAAATGAAGTCAAGTTTCCTAAGAGTGAAGGGGAAGTGTGACTTGGCATCTCTAACGCTGTGTTTAACATGCTGGCGAGGTATTTAGAATTGAAGTGCTTGCACACAATTTAAAAATAGACAGTTTATTAATCTAAACTGCAAGTGTATGTAGAAGAGGCCTCGAGATTGACATCTTTGGGATTAGTTTAGCCCTGCGTTTTTCCAGAGGTCATCGCCATGGTGCTCAGGAGGTTTGTGGAATAAATGGGGCCAGCATTCTTCCTGGGACCACACGCTAAAAACTAATACATAACGTTTAATTTACTGTCTCCATAGCTAGCCCAACCATTTTTCACATAATAATATTGGATTAGAGCTACCAGAAGCTGAGCGGGAAGCTGGAGGTGGGGAGGGTTTGTCTGTCTGTCGCGGAGGAATGGGGAGATGGGTATTTTTTCACCTTCTCTAGAATACATTGGAAGACAAAACAGATTTCACCCTCCCAGCTCCAGAGTGCTTGGCTTATTAGAGGAGGGGTTGGACATTAACACTGCTGCAAACAGGGATGTTGGTCTGAGTCACACCTGAAGGCTTTGAGCTCACATCCCTCTGCTTTATAGGGTATGTGCAGTCCTGCTTCTTCAAAAATGTTCCTCATCCTCCATTTAGAAAATAAACAACAGCAAGAGCTTGGGGTCTGCACTCTGCAGAAATTTTCCTGGTGGCTTCATATGGTTATCAGTGGGCTTCTCCAGAAATACGTGAGCGGCTCACCAAAACTCATCACCAGCTGGGTTCAGCCAGCAATGGAGAGCCCCCCTGCTCTGCCCATCTCTGCCCTGGGAAGCAGAGGCTGGTGTCTTGGGGCAGCCCTCATCCGGAGCCCCCAGCCCCACAGGCTACCACTGGCCCTCCCAGTGACTGGCATCCCCATCGGGCTGAGCTGAGGAGCGTGCCAGCCCCGAGAATTGGTCAGCACAGCCTTCAGCATTGGCAGGAGGGACCATGTCCAGGGAGATAACTGAGCACCCGTCAGGGAATTCCTTTCAGGACGTCATGGTCGGTAGAGCTATGCTTTATGGCAGCGCAGTGCAGACAGGGATGTGGCTATTGCCCTCGTGGCAAGGCTGGCAGCTCACGCCCATGGAGTTGAACATCCCAAATGTTCAACGCCAACATAGGGTTTATCATCCCAAATTCTCCTCCCCCACCACCATCCCGAGCCTGCCCTCCCTGCATGCCCACCCCGACTGCGCTGCTGTGCTTTTCTCACCGGGAGAGCTGTCCGAGCCCAGGGGATCGCATCCTGCTGACTGAACCGATTTGTATGCTGACTCATTTTTCCACTTGCTCATATCTTTTACAAAAAATGCACATTTTTTCACATTTCATTTCAGCCCAGAGGCAAATATTTCTGGAATACTTGCCTTTCTCCAAGGTATTATGCTTTTTAATAATGTTGTCACCACACTTGACCTGTCCAATTCAGATGATATCTACACTTCCTTTCGCAAACACACACATCTCTGAGCAGTCATTTATTGTCAAATCTTGCCAGCTGATTCTCAGAAACAAACATCTGGAGAGCTGCATTTCTAGTGTACATTTTTTACAATGTATTGGGCTATATTTAGCCTAGTTAGCTAATTTATATTTTAAATTAGAATTTTAAATTGCATTTTTCCCTCAAAGTCTTCTAGTAATAAAGTTCACTTGCAACTCAGTGTACATTTTTTTATGCACTGTCAAACTCCCACAGTAATTTTCCTGCTAGAGTTCACTGTGTGTAGAATTTAGACTTACCTACTATTGACTTGAAGTTTATCAGTGATTTCTTAGGTCTCAGATATCACTGATCTTTTTCACCTTCTAAAAGGCCCTTTTTTTCTGTGCTACTTATTAAAATAAATGGCATCATTACAGAAGGAAGAGGTAGCTGCACTGCAAAGGTGCTGAGAGCTTTAGTGGAGTTTACAAAGCTATTGAGAGATTTAGTGGCACTTAGAGGGGTGGACAAGGGCATGTAAGCGCCACACCACATCAGCAGGCCTTCGCCTTACCATGTGAATTTCTGGTGTGGTCCTCACACACTGTTTTGAGCAGGGCCTGATTCTGCCCCCAGCCACTAGACCTGGAGACAAAATGCCCATCCTTTTGTTGCCTGATGCCTTTGCACTATGCTAGACCCTGCAGCCTGGTCCCCTTTGTGGGGCAGGGTCCCATGGGAAGAGCAGAGCCAGCCCCACAGCCCAGCAGTCCGTCCCAGCGCCACCCCACAGCCCAGCAGACACTCTCCATGGCAAGCAAGGGGCAGAGAGCTCAGCAATGCTCACAGCATGAATTTCTCCTTTCTCTTGCAGTCAATTTTGTTGTCGGCCTCAATCAAGCGGGAAGGAGATTCTCCGACAGCATCGCCCCACTCCTCAGATGACATCCATCACTCCGACAGATACCAGGTAAGCAGGCAGATGCCGTCACTGGTCTCAGCCTTAGGCAGGGAGCCAGCTCGCCCCAGTGCCTGCAGCCCTCTGTGCGTGAGAGCCCAGCTCTCGGCTGTGCACCACTGCCCCAGCTCGCGTGCCTGCAGCATGGGGACGTGAGCACTGGGTCCCTCGCACGGCTGTGAAGGTGTGCTTTTGTCTGCAGAGTTCTCCCAGCTCCGACGTTAAATCACAGCTGCACAAAACTGCTTAAAATCTTTATAGAGGTTTCTGTTGCATTATATTCATCATCTTGGTCATTGCCGTGGCTATGTTTGTCATTACTTACCCTGTGCCACTGGGAAACTTTCAGAGAAGTGATTTTTTTTGTAAAACAGTGAATGATGTCAGCCTGCAGCAGGCCAAAATTTTCCATTTCACTGGTGTGCCACTGCCTGGCAAACTGACTCATGACTCCCACTCAAACCAGAAATGGTTTTGGACCATCCACAGCCATGCCAGTGTGTTTTATAAAACACCCTCTGCCCAGGGAAGCAGCAAGTCTTGACTTGTGATACAGTGGGTAAAAGTTGAGGGAGATGGAGCAAGATGAGAAAGGCAGCAACACAAGTACAGGCTTGGCTTGTTTTAAGTCTGTCTGTACTTTTGGGGCAGGCTGGCACACTGGACTAACTCAACACACATCCAAACTGTCTGGCTGCAAGCCTGCACTCAGCCACTGGCTTCAAGTAAGCTCTGAAAGGCAGCGGTCAAATTAATGGTGGTCTTCAGCACAGACGCAAGCATGCCTCCACCTGCCACGTGGACAGGCTGGGCGGGCCGTGGCTATACCAGCTTGGCATATGCCCATCACCCTGTATCCTGCGGTGCTCTGCAGCGATGCCCTGTGCCCAGAGTCAGGCAGACGATCAGGTCTTCCTGCAACAGCCACTTTACGTTATGCCAGGTCTGCGTTTGGATCTGCAGAAGGAGAGGCTGGTGACCAGTGCTGGGGGTCTTAACTGAGCAGCCCCAGTTAAACCATGTGTTCCTGTAGATAGGTCCTATTAGTAGCAGATTTGTACATTTGTTGCCCATTACTCTGTCCTCTGTTCTATTTATTGTTTATATTATCAAATATGGACCAGACCCTCCATAGTTTGCTACATATTCCCATGTAGCCTTCAGTTATAACCTGGTGTCACATCAGTCACTTCACCCTTCTATGAGCAATGAGACATGGTGCAAAGTAAGAGAAGCAAAACCCTGCAGAAGATACAGAAATGCCTGATTCAGGTAATCCCACTCTCTTTCCTGCCTGCTTATTAAGGCTAATAAATAAATCACGTTCCTTCCAAAAGGGCAAGGAAGAGACTTTTTCCATGGCCCCCTTTGTTGGAGAACACCCCTCCCTCCCCGCTCTGCCAGACTTCAGTCTCTGTGAAACTGGTGGTCCCTTGCAGTTCTCCATTCCTATAAATTTTTATTATGTCATACTTGAGGACAAATATTCTCAGCAGAAGCCCCCTCTATGTGCTGAGTCTAGGTAGTCTCCAATGTGTTTTAAGTTTGTGAGTGTATTTTATGGAAGGTTGCAGCCCTTAATGCAAATGTGTAATGGGAGTTGTAAGTCCGCACTGCAGGGAGATAAGACCTCTGGGGCCTGATTTTCATTTACGCTTCTGCTGGCTGCGTTATGCTGCTCTGGCAGTGTAAAGGGACCTCAGAGTGGGTGCCAGGGTTGTGTAAAGCCTCAGCATACCCTTAATAAAGCCACAATATGAATAAGAATTCAGTCTTCCTGGTTTACCAAGGGAAATGTTCAGCAAGTAGAGCAGAAGACTCTCATGGTAGTGACTTTAAGGGCTGCAAAATTTAGCTTTCCATATGCAGAGGTGTGCTGGAATTACGAATGTCCCTTGTGTTATCTGTGATCTAATCATGAATACACAGTGTATTAGTAACACGCTAGAACATGAGTTATTGGCGTATAGGTTTTCAGAATTCCTGTGGCTCGGTTTTCTTAGTCTTAGTGCTTATTTACCATGGGGATATTTAGGGAAGAATGAGATTTATGAATAGGAGTGCTACAGGAATATGGGCTTGCACAGCATTTGGGCTGCTCGCATTGCTCTCCACACCGAGAAGGAGCTGCAGCAGAGGCAGTGGGGTGGCTCCAAGACATGGGCAGGAGGGGTCCCCTTGCCTCCCCTGTGCCAAGCCTGGTTGCTGGAATTTGGTACATGGACACTGATCGGACTGAGGTGGTAGCAGCTGGTGTAGTGCAGGACCTTGTGATTTGGTCAGTGGTGGGTGTTGCTCTCAGATACAGTACATTCTGTCAGCTGGGGCTTTTCCTGTGCTCCAAGTAAAAATAAAGACATTTTAGTTAGATTTAGATACAACCCAGAATCCCCAGTGGGAAAAATCAACAGCAAATTATAAGTTATTCACCATACCACAAAGACAGCACTTCAGGCTTGGAGGGAGACCACCTTGCATGGGTCAGCTAAGCCCACAGAACATTTGTGACTAACATGTGGAGTAAGTATAACTGAAAGGCTAAAATCCTCGTCCAGGAAGGGCTTCCCTCCCTCCACCTGAGCTCAGCAGTGAGCATGCCTCCCAAAAGACAGCTTAATTAATCAAAGGGGTAAAACCAACAATCAGCAGCTTTCATTCAGTAAGCAAGCACATGTATGAAAATACAACTGCATTTCAGCTTGCAGACAGATGTACGATGCAGGTCAGCACTGTGCAAAGCTTACCAGCCAGCACCTGAACTTGCTAACTGCCCATCATCTTCTGAAACAGCAAAACATACCAGGGCTTTTTGGTTTTTTTCTCTGAAGGAGCAGCAGCTTGTCAGGTACCAGCGCAGAGACCCAATATGTAGGTTTGATTCCAAGAAACAAAGTCTGAGGAGTCTGCAGAGGGGAGAACAAAGAGGATTGTGTGTGTAGGAGCCTGTGCTGCCCCATTTCTAGCCCCTAGCTCTATCCTAACCTCAGGCTGGTCCACTGCGACCACCTCCCACCACAGCTGTGGGAAAGAAATCCACCAGACCAGTTGGATTGCCCAGGTTTGCTGAAATGCAGAAAGGACAAGAGGGGGAAGAGGCTGAAAAGCAGAGGTGAGGTGGCAGCACCCCACCTGCAGCCTGGGTGCCCCCACACCTGCAGCACTGGCCACTTCTCCTTGGGAAGGCCGGGAAGGTATCAGAGCCCCAAAACCCAGGTGGGTGCCACTGGGGTGGGTCGGGCCGGCATGCCCAGCCCAGCCCCAGCAGACACAGGGGGTGTCATTGTTCAGGCCGCACTCAGCCAACCGGGCAGGTGGGAGGGCCAGGGGTCCTTTCCCCAGGGCCTCGCCCGCCGCAGCCCAGTGCCTTTGGAGTGCCATGGTAGGGCTGGGCCAGGCCTGGTGGGGCTGCTGGGCCCCCCCCCGGCCACAGGCTTTTGGGCCTAGTTACCCCCCGGGTGCGGGACAGCTGGTGCCCTCGGGCCCCCAGTCCCTTAAGGGGCAACAGAAGTTGGAGAGCGGTTGCCCCTGGTGCCTGATTGGCCAGCAGCTTTGGGTTGTAGTTGTGCCCAGGGCCCTGATTGGCCAGTGATGTTGGGCCTAAAGGGTGCTCAATCCCTATTGGGCAAAGAAACCTGCCTCTAGTTGCTCCTGGGTTCTGATTGGCCAACTGGCCCTGGATTCCAGTTGCCCCAGGGCTCTGATTGGTTATGTACCCTCGGGGAGGGGGGGGTGTCCAGTGGCTTCTGATTCCTGATTGGCCAGACACTAGGGCCCCAGTTACCCTTGATTTCTGATTGGCCAGACGCCCCTGGGTTCCAGCGGCCCCGGGGCCCTGATTGGCCGGGGCTCGCTGGGCCCTGCTGCCGCCTGTCGGTTGCCATAGGAACTTCCTCTTCTCGCGACTCTCCCCGCCGGTTTCCTGGTGAACTTTCACCCGCTCGGCGGCGGGTCACATGACCGGGGCCAACATGGCGGCGGCCGCTGGGGGCTGATCGGCGGCGCCTGCCGGGCCGCGTCGTATCCGCCCGCATCCCGGGCCGCGCGGGGGGGTCCGCCCCGGGGCCCACCGCCCCGCTGCCCCGCCGGCCGCCGGCGGCGCCCGCGGCTATGCAGAGCGGCAGGAGGGGGCCCGGCGGCGGGGGCCGGGAAGAGGTGGGTGCGGAGGGAGGGGGGGGGGGGGCGCGCGGCAGGCCTGGGGCCGGTGCGTTGTCCCGGTGATGCGCGGGGCGGGGGGGACCGGGCCGGCCCTTGTTTACCGGCGGGGGGCGAGTTGTTTACATCGGCGCCCGCGGGCCCTGACACTTCTGCGCTCTTGTCTCCCCTCTGCAGACCTTCCTGCGGGTGCGAGCGAACCGGCAGACCCGGCTGAACGGTGAGTGCGGCCCCGCGCGGCGCCACGGGCTGCCCCCGCCCCGCCGGGCCTCCTCTCGCGCCTCCCTCTTCCCGCAAAGTTTCCATAGTTTTGTGACCCCCGTCCCCCCGGCGACCTGCCTCGGCGGGGCTTCGCCAAGCAGCCGGTGGGGTGCGGGGTGTGCTGGGGTGAAGCCCTCCAGGTTCCTCCCCGGTTCCCGGGCGAAGCAGCTCTCGGCGCTGGGAACCCACCAGCGAGCTTATAAGTGTGCCCCGAATCCTGGCTGTCGGGTCGCGGGGCCAGGCAGCTGTGCTTCCGCGGCTCACATGGCAGAATCTTGCAGTAAACTTTTAAACCAGCAGTCTGAGCGTCTGTGCATCTGACGTCATGTTTTGGGGGTTGTTTTGGTTTTTTTTTCCTCTCAAACACACAGATGCTGGTGCGTTACTTTTATTCTTGTGTTTCTGGGTGTTCAGAAATCTTGTTATAGCAGAAAGTCCCATCTCTATTTGTAAATCAGAAAAAATCTGAAAGTATGTTTGGGGGGTTTTTTCTTGAGCTGAAGAAGTGGAAACTTTTCCCAAAGTTCAGGGAAGTTGGAACTTAGTATTCAAATAATAACAATATTCTGTGATCTGATCTTTGTATTGTTTTTAGCCAGTCTAATATGTACCATTTAGTCAAAATTTGGTTATTTGGGTTATCAGGAGGCTTCTTAACCTTGAGCTTCCTGCTGTGATAGTTTAAGATAACACCGGTGATGTTCTGCTGATGCAATTTATTTAGAAGATAGAGCAAAAGATACTTTTAACAAAATAGAAGAAGGCTTCAGAGTGTGCTCATACCAAAATAGTTTGCTTGAATCTGAAGTATTACATGTTTAACGTAGTCTTAAGCAAATAGAAGCGTTATTAAACTACCGACCCAATGTCTTTGATAGGTTATACATAACTGAATTCAGAACTAGCTTAGAGATTTCTAAGTATTAACCCAGAGGGCCAAAAAAATGAACACTTGGAAGTCTGTGATGTCATACAATAAAGAGATGAGTTGCTTTGCATCAGTCACAGGTAACTGCTGGCAGGTGTGTTCACATTTGCACTCAGGTGAGTGCAGTGAGTTGCCAGTGCTGGCAGGTGGACCCTTTTCCCGGCAGACTTAAGACAGCTGACATACACTGAGGTATTGCTCTGCGGTGACTTGTTTTGTATGGCAGAGGTCTCTGGAGTCAGTTGTGTCAAACTTTATTCATCGTTTTTGGATAGCTGGGGCTGAGCTCCCCCCCTTCCACCTTTTTTCAGGCCAACAGTGTGCGGTTACCTTATTTTCAATAAAGTCGAGCCAGGCTTGTGAGGTTTTTGTGGAGTCCTTCAGTATGAATGAAGGCTCTTGATGACAGTGTGCTCTGCTGAACTGACTCAGTAGTACTTGATGCTTTTGACTTTAGCTCCAAGTAGGCCTGCAGCACAATCTGTGTAGATTGCGATCTAGGAACTCCTCTTGGGCCTGTTCTCGGATGCTTTTGTGAACCTAGGCTCATCATCCAAAAGAAGGCTGCTAATTTTGTATAGCATTTGTGTTGGTTTTGCTGAACCTTTTCCAATCGTTTTTGTACATACCTGTTGGGGTACAGTGAGTCGAACAGACAGTCATATTCCAAATGAGGACATTCAGTTAATTTATATAGTGCCCCTATAATGCTAGTATATCCTGTCAGTTCAGTTGTACACCCTAACAGTACTAGGCCCAGATGCTAGGGAGCTGGATGCAGAAATACTGCCTGAAGTGCTTTGGGTCAACAAAGAAGGTCAAACTAGGTCAGAACTGGTTCGTCCTGGCTGTAGCTTTTTATGAATCTGGTTACTACTGTTCCCAGAACAGAGCTGTACTGATGCCTGGTTCCATCCTATGCTGTTAGATTAGTATTCAGCTGGATGGTTGGGTAGGTTATGCTGCTTCTTTCTGTGCATTTATTTGACTATATTTGTGACCACTGAACTCGGCCTGCTTTCTTGTTTCCTTCTGCACTTTTGTTTGCACTGAAGTAACTTTGTGGTATTTGTAAGCTTTGCCACGTTATTGGTAAACAGTTATTTAAGCAGTATTGCTCCAAATGGAGAACATTTGGGTGTTCTGAGGGGTAAAAAATGCTTATTTATCTATATCTTGTGTTTTAATGAGCTTCTAATCAATCACGCGACTTTATAGCTTGCTCTGTGAGAATGGCCTTATCCCATGTTAGTTTACACTGACAGAAGTTATGTAGGACTTGGTCAAAGGTATTTGGCTTTTTGTTTCATATTCTTGTTGACACACTGAAAAAACTTAGGATCTAGAAAATGCTATCTGTCAAAGAAAAATCTATTTATTTCATTTGTTTTTTGTTATGTTTTAAGTGTACTTTCCAATATTGTTGTAACCAGTTTGTCTTGGTAGCTCTGTCAAGCTTCTTACCAGCTGAGTTCCAGAATCGCTTCTGGAAACTCCTCCCATAAAAAGGGGGCCATGGTATTTGCTGTTCCTCCACATAGTCCTTGGCTCAAGTCTCAGCTGCCCAAGCTTCTTGTGCTTGAGTCCTGTCAGATCGCCTCAATGTGTTCCATCCTGTTGTGGTCACTTGGGAAAGCACAAGAGCTAAGGAAAGAGAAGGTAGAGAGGGAGATGTCTTCTGTGAGCTGCTGTTGGCCTGGCTGCAACATGATTGGGTCCTGATAGTTACATGGTTCACAGGTACCTGATGGTCCAGAATTTTAATTCTGTAAGTCAAACCTTTGACTTAAATTGAACTGTAAGTAAGGTGAATATATTTTCAAGCTCTGAAGCAGGAGAGTAATGTTAGAGACTCGGCTGAGTGTTTGTATCTGAACTTCCCTGTCAGCCTCAGTGAGTTAATCCTGCACCTCTCAGCTGTGCTAAACTCACTTTGCAGAGGCTGTGTCCTTTTGAACCCAGGAGTATGAGGTGCTGATTCCTGATGAACCCATGTGATAAAGAAGGCATTTCCTTCATTTGCCTTATATCCAGTGTTGCCAAACTGGAAACTAAGCCACCCCGTAAATTGATGCTTATGGAGTTTGACAGTGCAGAGCAGGTTAGGTAGTTATACAAAATTAGAGGCACAAAGTTATGGGTTAGTGCATCAGAACATGGATTCAGCAGGTTAGGTATGTGCCAGCCGCAGAGAATAGTGTCAGATTGAAGGTTGCTGAAAGTCACATGTGAGTAAGTTTGGCTGTGCAAGTGTGAAAGCCTCACAGAGACCCTTCTGTGAATTTGGCCCTTAATGTTCTCTCAGATGAGCAGCAAATTGTACATAATTTCTGAAACAGATTCATTCTTGACCATCTGTTTTGCTTCAGCTTGTTCTTGAGATGGCTGTTTGTGCTCTGCCATTGCTGCCTTTGTTCCTTTAGATCAGATGCTCTTGGAGAAGTTGATCATCCACAGAAGCTTTTTGTGATAGGTCTAACAAAAAGGAGTATAAGCGCCCCACAAAACTCCTCTAGATTTGCAGAGAGCAGGTGGTAACTCTTGTGCTTTAATATCTTTGAGTCCAATTTAGGGATATTTGCAAAGTTGGCGTTCTCAGCAGAGTTGTAAAATAGGTCCTTACCCAGCTCCTTTTACGCCTGCCTGAGAAGCTGATTCCTGTTTTGGTGGTGGCTGTAAGCCCACCTCCCTGGGCACACCTCCCTGGAGGTGGTCACCGTGCAGTTTGTTGTTGAACCACCAGCAGCACATTGTGTGCTCTTGTACCTGATGGGTGGGGGAGGAAGAAAGCTAGATGATTTTCACTGGAAAGAAGACAAAAATGTTTCCACTTAATTTGATTGGCCTGCCATTGCAGGAGCTGCTAATGATGTCTGCATGGGACTCGGGGGACCACTCGAACTGGTGGAGGGAATCATAAGAGATATTGCTAGTAACTTAATCATCTCCTTTGATGCTGCAGTAGAGGTTTGTATAGTGTCTACTGCTAGATGCTATGTAAGAGCACTTCTGAGGTAATTAGTGTCCTGTCCTGAAGGTAAATTTTTGCTTGTGGAGGGACATACCAGTGAAAACTAAAATCCATTAGATTTTCTTTCAGGAAGTTTTGCTAGGCTAGAGAATAACATGATCTTTAGGCATTAATAAGGTGCAGCCTTGATGGGGACAGCCTCTTGTGAGAAAAGACCGTTGGTCTGTTCTGCCCACAGGCAGCAGGGGTGAGCTGGCTCCTCTCTCCGCACCCCTGGGAAGGCAGGGGCAGGTGTACCCTCAGCAGTAGAGGCTTTGTCAAGTGCGGTTAGGATGCTCCTCTAGTGCAAGCAGCTTCTCACCTTGTGTAGTGCCAAGAGACCCCATGTTAGGAAAGGGAAGAGCAGCTCCCTTAGGCAGCACAGCTCCTAAATTAAGCCAGAGACCGTAACTGACACGCTGGCCCTTGCTCTGGCCCCCAATTCTTGCTCACCTCCATGTGCTACTTTCTCATTCATATGCTGTGGTGACTTAAACTCCTGGGGTGCCCAATGGTTTAGTGTAACCTGAGGGAGAACATGCAGATGCAGCTGGAGCAGTGCGTAGGGTAATGTGCGTCTGTTAAAAATGAGGCCTCAAAGGTGCTGGAAGCCCTCTGATGGCCTAATAATAATTATCAATCCTAATAAAAACTAGTGAACTCTTCACCTCCTGGCAGAAGGCTGGAATAATAACTGTGGAGTCTTTGTTCAGTCAGAGGTAAGAATGGGCTAGCCTTGTGCAAAAACATTCCCTGGGCTCCATCCTCTTGCATCCAGTCCTCCGCTGTCTGCGTTTTTATCTTTCTGAATTATGAGAGGGAATGGCTTTTTTTTTTTTTTTCCCTTCCTCTCCCATGCTTCTGCGACAGGAGCAAGGGGGAAGAGGGATTAGTGAGCTAATTAGAAGTGATCATGTCTATCAACACTAATTAACAATCTTGTGGTCTCACTTGCGTGTTCTTTTGAGCTGCTCCCCTTCGGGACAGTGTCACAATCACCCCCTGCCTTTGGGGCTGCTCTGTCCCTTCTGCGCTGATTGGAAGTGATAGCCCGGCTGTGTGACCTGTCGGGTAGGGACAGCGCTGCTCGGGATGTGCTTTCTAGGCTGCAACATTCCCTTTTGGTTTCTGCTGTCACCAGGGGCTCCCTGAGCCTCTGTGGGCACAGCACTGCCGCTGCTAATGACCACAGAATGAAAATGGCAGGGGGATTTGTTTTCAACACCTCTTTATTCCAGTGGCTTTTTCACTTGTGGCACTAGAACTTATTCCTGGCAGAGCTAAATGAGCCAAGATAGGGACTGTCTGCCTGGACTTCCTTGGAGCTGGAGCAGAGTGAGGTTCCATTCCCAGCTCTGCACTAACATTTCAACAGCAGATCAGGTACTTGTTCTCACAAAACAGTCCCAAGAATTTATAAGTGCAAGACCTAAGATAAGTTGTCTTTCTTTTATCACTGGTACGATGCCTGTACTGGAGGATAGCAGTAAAAAAGTTAAAAATATTAACAGACTTGCCAAGCAGACTGACTTAGCTGGATTGATTGGCCACCGGGAGTCCTACCAGAATAATTAAACTGCTCCTTCCCTAAAAACAGGATGAGGTGAGAGAAAGAGGAGTCTACGATGAGGACAGAGAAAACTTTGTTCCTGTTTTCCTCTGCTCGGATAGGTGTTTGCTACAGAATGCTCAGGTTGTGTCTGATTCCAGCCTCGTCCCCTGTCTTGTGTTGGCTGTACAGAGCTAGTGAGGCAAGGAAAGAGCATCCTAAACTTACGTGGAAGAGCCGTACTGGAGGATATAGGATACAGAACTTCTGAAGTCTCTCGTGCACTGAAGTACAAACCAGAGGGAGCATAGCTTAACTCTGACTGCTGCTTAACAGGGCTGGATGATGCGGAGAGCAGGGGGAAGACAGTGTTTGGAGGCTCAGGAACAGGAGAGAAAACAAAGAAAACATGTTGGTAGTCATAGTTTTATTCAAAAGTGGAACATAATTTCATCTGGGCATAATGAAACTGGCAGTAACGGTTCATGATTTTTGCTTCTGTATTGACTGGAAGTCAGGTGATTTACCTTCTGGAGTAGAAGCTGACAGTATAGGTAAAATAACAGATTTAAACAGACAGAATTAGGAAGGAAACTATTAAAATATCTCAATAGGAATACTGAAATACCTGAAGGGTGTGGCGAGGCAGTGGGCTGTGGGAGCTGTCAATGTGGTGGTGGCGTACCCAACACAAGACAGGATTGTGGAGCTTTAACAAATAAATTTTAGACAAATGATGAAAGTGGTGTACATTTACTTTAGAGCCTCTGTTGTTCAAAGTGTCAGGTATCAAAAAGAGTCTTGTTTTGGTCTTGGATTGCTGCCTCTTATTCTAGAAATGTCACATTTGCAGGATTCTTTTCATGATGCTAGTGGCGAAGATTGATTTTGAAAGTTTTCCCACAAATCTGTCTCAGTAAGGAAAAGCAATGCCCAGGGAATAATTTAAAGTCTTAACCCTGGAGCATCAGAGAGTGTAGGGGATGACGAGTACCCCTGGTTCTGGATTGTGGGAAGGTATGTCCTAACCCAGAGAGTCCCGAGTCCAGGGAAGCCAACAAGAAAGCTTTCCAAGAGGCCTTTCAGGTCTGTGTTGGTGTGTTCAGTTGAAACTTTGTAATTCACTGGGTGGCGTGCCTGCACTAAACTCATGAAAATGATTGACAGAAACTTTCCCGTACCCTGGTCCTTCTCTTCCTGGCATTGCAGCAGCTTTCTCTGACTCGTTGGCTGCAGGGAGCTGTTGATCCTACAGTATTCAGGCATGAAGGCTTTGAGAGCGTGCCACAGCACTCACAATGTCAGTAACGATTTCTGGCTAATGCAGCTTTTTGGTAGTGTCATCTCTCATTATCGCATGGGCTTTCCTTGGGCTTTTCCTTGTCTCTCATTCAGAATTTTGACCTTCCTTATTAATTAAGCAGCACCTTTCCTACAGCCAGTGATTGAGTTATTCAGTAATACCTGCCTAAAGCCATCATAATAAAGGACAGAAGTTCTTTTTAATGCAAATGATTTGGTTCCAGATGTTTTGATCACATGAAATGATGGCTCAAATTAACCAGAGATTGGATTAAGCAACAGGCTACCTTGGCTGCTTTTTCTAATCATCGTGACTCCTAACATGTTTGTTTCCCAGAGCATGCCCTCAAGAAGGCAGTGTAGCCCCCAGTTTTCATCTGTGAAAACAGTGAAACAAAAATAGAGGCAAACTATCTAGCATAGGTGTTGCATTTTCATGGCAAAGATCTTTCCATAAATGTTACCCACTGCTAAGATGCTGCTCTGACTTCTTGTGATGTTCTGGGAAGGAATTATTCAGGGTGTACAGGAGACACGGTGGTCCTTGTAGTAACTGTTAGGGACTTTGTCCAAGGCTTTTCGGGTGCTGCATCATCCTTCTACAGTCTAAGCAAGTTCTTCTATAGGGAATAGATTGTTAGTGGATGGGTCAGGGACTTAGAAGGCAAAATCCAGAACAGGGTTCAGTGGCTTAATCGCTGAACTTCAAAAACAATTTCAGGCTTCCAAGAGAAAGTATTTAATCATTTGAGTAACTTACCTGTGGATGTGCAGCAGATATTCTGTCTCCTAGTTATTAGATCGTGAGTAGCTGCCTTTCTGAAATCAGGCTGTACTCAGCCGCAGGTTACAGATTTAATTTGGGAAGTGATAAGTAACAGTCTCTGTACTGTTTACAGAGGCCGGAATAGGGAGTTGCAGCGGAATTTTCTGGTGTAAAATCTTACCATTTCTGCCAAGGGTTTATTATTTGGAGCTGAGCAAGGAGAGAGAAGAGTGGATCTACAAACTTGACATGTCTTCCTTTTTTTTTTTTTTTTTTTTTTCTTTCTTTCTTTCTTTCTTTTCTTTTTGTTTTCTTTCCCTGGTTTCTCCATGCAGCTCGGATTGGAAAAATGAAACGGAGGAAGCAAGACGAAGGGCAGGTATGTCCCCTCTGCAGCCGACCTCTGTCAGGATCCGAGGAGGAGATGAGTAGGCATGTGGAACAATGCCTTGCAAAGGTAGAGGCGCAGCAGGATCACCAGCTGCCATTCCCTTCTCCCTACTCCTAGCTTTGTCTGCAGTTGACCTAACATGGGGCAAAAACTAACATTGCTGAGCTTGCAGGCAATGCTAACTGTCTCCCTAAGATCTGTAGTCACTTCTCTTTGTCTTAGAAGATGAATTCTTCTGGATTTTTCTCCTGTTGCATTAGTAACTTTTTTACTTCATGCACCCTTTTGCTGTTATTGAAGACTCAGTTATAGACTAAAGGTAGAGCTATTGAAGTTCATGAAGCCTTTCGTAGGACTTCATGCTTCCTATGTAGCACAGTGGGAAGAGTTCTTTCTGATCTCTGCCTTTGACAACATTAGAAATATTTTTTGTTGGGTTTTTTTGTAACAGACTGGCATTTGTAAATGTTGCATGACTACCTTACTCCAGGAAGTGCATTTGAGCAGAACCCTCCTCCTGCCGTTCATCCGAAAAACAGCAAGGAAGAAGGAGGAACAAGCCCTAGAGGAGGGAGTTGCGTCATAGGGCTTTCTGTGCTTGTTTCTCAGGAAAAGCCCACAGTAGAGATAACAAATTCATTCTTGTTGCCTCAGAGGTGCATGGTGTGAAGAGAGGTGTCTTCCGATCAGTGTGCCCCAAAAATGCTCTAGGAGAACTTTCCTGCTGGGGGTCGAAGGAATCAGTGGTTCACATAGTAGGGGAATTGTGCATGCAATGCAGGGGGATGCATGTTGAAATGCACATTAGCATGTTGTAGGAACCAGAGCTTAAATTGCCATGTGTAAAAGTGATGAACCTGCAACTTCTTTTGATCTCAAGGTTATCAAGTTCTTCCAGCACCCATTTACTTCTAGATTTAGATCACTTGGAATGGGGGGCGGGAGTAGATGCTGCTGTCTGCTCTATACTTAGCTGTCCTGGGAACAGTCCAGCTTTCCTTCTCCATCCCACCATGAGTTATTAACCCCAAAGAGGTATTTCATGCATCTCAACGGTCTGCCCCTGCTTTACCCTGCGCAGAGAGAAGGTTCATGCATGACTGAGGATGACTCTGTGGACATCGAGAATGAGAACAGCAACCGCTTTGAAGAGTACGAATGGTGCGGGCAGAAGAGGATACGGGCTACTACTCTCCTGGAGGGAGGATTTCGAGGTGCGCCAGTGTTTTGGGGACCCTTGTAAATCATTCTGCTGTGGAAATTGATCATTGCTTATCTTTAAGGGGAGAGATTTGGATATTTGTCTTTCACAAAGGGCAGGACCTTCAGCCTTTGTCAGAATGTAAAGTGATTTCAGCTTTGTGCCTCTCTCAAATGATGAGAGTCAAAATTTGTGCAAGTCTTGAACAAAAGCGTTGCATTATTTCTTGCTTGAGAAATGTGGCTGAAGAGGGAATGAGTAGGAATGAGTAGAATGGGGAGATCATTTGCAGAAAATAGCTTCTTATATGTTACACATAGTAAGAAATACATGGAAATATGTGAAGAGAGGCAAATAGAAATGAAATTGTAAAAATTCCCAGCCTGGAGTGACGAAAGCTGGTGTATCAGCCTCTGGTGATGTATTGAAGGTGACAGCTAAGTCGCTTTAGCACCTGCATAAAATATTAAAGGGCCAGTTGTGCATTTATCACTCCATCCCTTTTAAGGTTGATAAATGAGAATCCAGGAACCTGCTCTGCACCTCCAGCACTGCAAGCCCTTAGGGCTCCCAGACAAACACATTTTATTTTTCCTCCTTCTTTTGCTCCTTCCCCAGTGACGGGGAAATCAGTTACTGAGGAGAGAGTGAGTTATGGCAAAATTTGACCTCTCGTGAGCTTTATTGGTGAATGTAATTTTAGCTAGAAACCTGGCCCCTTTCTTACACTCAGCCCTTTGGCCTCAAAGAGGAGGATTTACTAAACTGTTTGTTGGCATGAACCTCTGGCACTAAGGAGAATCTCTCGCAAGCAATCCACGTAGTGCATGCCTAATGAGAGGAGGAATGCTGGCTCCCTCTGTTCAATAAAGAGGATGGGATGTGATCTCTTCCTATATTATCTTGAATTTTAATTTAAAATATCTCAAGGGGAAAGGCTACTATGTTAAGGGAGTTGGACTTAAAAGCCAGCTGTGTGCTCAGTGACAACCTGGCACTCCTGATCGGCTCTTACCTTTTTCTGAAATTAAATTGTAGCTGAGTTGTAGCAGAGCAGGTGATCAGGAGCACAGAGGTGAAGGAGCAGCAGCTTTGGGTTTTAAAGGCTAGCCAGTGAAGCTCATACTGTCACTTGCTGTGTCTGTAGCCTTATCTACCTTAACTTTTTTTGTGCCTGCATGGAGAGTTGCATCTGTACATGATTCCAGGTAGAGGTCTGATGAGGCCATGCAGTGCCTTATGTATTATAGTCACTACTGTCCATAGCAGGGAAGGATGTGATGTCTTGTCGCTGCTAGTCCTGATTAAAAAAAAAAATACTCAGTTCATTTCTGCCCTTTTTTGTGCGTGCATAATTTCTTCCTTCACCCCCACCAGACAGTTGAGTTTGAGAAGAGTATTCCACTTCCTTCATCATGGACATTGTACTGTCTTCACCTAGTTCAGCATTCCTGGTTGTTTTTGAGTTCACTCACTGAAGTGTGATCTGGACCTTTCATACGGTTTCAGGTATATGGAGACTCTTTCAAATGAGGCTTCAGGTGGATGAAATGTGTTTAATTGTGATTAGGCTGTGTAAATGCAAAATACTTGCTCCTCATTGCATTTTCTTCCTTATTTTAAGGAGTTCCCAAATGTGTCGGTTTGCATTATACAGATCAACTGCTTTCTTCTGCCAGAAGTTAGATTCTAGCATCAGTCAGGGCTGTAACCTCTTCTAGATGGCTGCACGTGCATGGACAGGTACTTCTGTCTTTCATACTTAGAAATAGCCTTGCTTCCATCAGGAAGTATGGGGTCCGTCTCTTCTTTCCTTTTTTGAGACCTTCATGACACCTTCAAGAGTATTTAGTTGCATGAACAGATCCAGCAAAGGATCAGAAGTCTAGGAGTAGAGCACAACTAGATGCAGTTCTAAACCCCTCCATAATTACCCTGATGAGAAGGCTTTTGGATTAGACTCCTTCCCTTTGTGGTGCTGGATGAAAGGTGTTGGTAGATCAGCTCACAGGCTGACCCCTGTAGCATTTGTAGTGAGGAACATCCTCCCTGTGCAGCTTTTGGTGGCAGAGCCAGTGCTGAAGAAATGACTCCACCTGAGCAGCTGGCACGTCCCTAGCGTGCACATTTCTCCCTGCCCTTCCTCCTCTGGAGCACACCTCTGCTGGCAGCTGGATTCGGCAGCTGTATGCTCCTGTAGAGAGGCGACTTCTTCCCTAAACAGGGGAACTTCTTGCCACCAACTTTCTACCTAGCGTTTTGGGATGAGCAGATAATATCTGGAGGGGGTACCTACCTATTCTATGCAAGAAATTTCTGCAAAATCGGGAGGCTGAAAAAGCAAAGCTGGAACAATCTCCCATAGTTGGCTGATTGTATCTCTTTTTAAGCAAGTTACGCTTTTTCATGCTCCCTTTTGTGGTTCTCATATTGTCTCTGGCTGCTGGCATTCGGAGGTCTCCATCAGTCAGGCCAGCTTTGTGTACTCTCAGGTAACCTTAAGGTGACTGTCTTTTTCCTTTCTCTGCCAGTGTTGGCTCTTGCCTTGTTTTAGGGACAGAATTCTTAATTTACAGCCCTGAAGCACAGCACAATGTTTTGGAGATGCTTTCCAATGCTTAAAACTGCTTTGTCTGGAGTTGGCAAGGCCCTCGTTAACCCCCGTCACCCGAGGCTTTGTGTTTGGCTCTGTTCCCTTTGCTGAGAAGTAGCAGCGATGTGGAAATCGAAGGCCTTTTATAATGCCAGACAGCCTTTGCCAGGCTGCAGGAATGTCACCAGTGTCTAAAGAGATGACATGAGGAAATACATAAAACCAGAGGGGGAAAATAGATGGCCGTGTGTCTCATTAATTTTGGTTTTAATGGTGTGTTGCTTTGAGGAGATGTCACAGCTGGGCGAAGGGGGAGCAGGATGCTGGCCAGCGTGTATTGCATGAGTCGGTCAGTCCGTTGGGCAGCATTACAGGAGTGACTCAAACTTAACGCAGGTCCTGGCTTACTCTTTTTATCATTTTTGGTTAGTGGATAAAGTTCATAACACCCTCAAGGTGAGGAAAACTCTTTGCTAATTATATGAAAGGTCTTGCCAGGTTCTCAGGTGGAGTAAGGTTGGGAGATCTTGGGGTTTTTCTTCTTGAAACAGAAAGGGCAGGGAAGTGAACAGCCCTGCTCAGATTTTGTGGAAGGTGGCCTAATACTTAGGATCAATCACAGGCCGAAACTCTCACTTGTGCGGTTCCTAGGATGATACTTGCTTCCACAGCGCTTGCAGGGAAGACTTGCTCCTGTCACCTGGGGGGATGTCTTAGAAGGTGGAAATAGTCTTCTGTGTTGGTGTTACAGCTGCAGATCCCCAGTCAGGTCTAGTGCAGCAGAGCCAAAGCACACCACCTGGCCTGCCACAACTGGACATACTTGAGGCAGCAGGTGGAAAGAACAAGAGATAGCAGCAAGTAGGAATATGACAGAACCGAGAAGCTCTGGGGTCGGTATGTTGTCTCTTAAGCTGTTGGGTTAGGTGAAGGTGTTCAGTCAGGAAATACTTGATACTTTTAGCTGTCCGTCTGACTTCTTAAAGCACCATTTGCTATCACTTAATTTGCTTACCCAAAACTGGAAGAATGCAGGGCGTAAATGAAGTTTATTTGCAATTATATGGGATTTGGAACCACTTTGCTTCAGCAGAGGGTCCTGCTTGAAATAGGGCTTTAGAGTAGGAGAGTTGTTGCTTCTGTTTGGGTAGGTGCAGAAGGCTACCAGCATGAAATACCAAGCGCTGTTTAAATCAATCACATGCTTCAGAGTGAAAAGCTATACAGATAAAATAATCAAATATTTCCCTATCTCTGTACAGTGTCACAAGACTGAAATTTCTCTTGAAATACCTGAACGTTCAGTAACCATCTATCCCCACGTCTCTGAATCATCCCTCTGAAGCTCTTTGTTACAGGGGATTATTTCATGCCATCTTTGTCTAATGAGTTTCTGTGTTTAGGAAGCCAACAAGGCTTCACAAGTGAAAGCATCAAGTGGCTCCCTCTCTGATGTGTTTTTTTTAACGTTCAACATATTTGTAGCAATTCTTCTGTTCCTCTCCAGAATGGATGCACGTTACCCTCAGTGTTTACACTGTAAGGTTATCCCTTTAAAGAATTCCTGAGGGAAGTTCAAAAGGGTTTTTTTTCTTTGAAAGATTCAGTGTCTCTTTTTGTGTGTATGTCTCTTACTTGAAAGAAGGGAAAGGGAGGGGGGGAGTGAAAAAAAAAGTGCTTTATCTGAAAAGAATCACATCAGCTCCGTGCTGATAGAAGCCGCTGTCATCGCTTAAACGGCTTAGCGCAGTCAAAAGGCAAGAGGACTTAAAACAGTGTCTTACACAGGGATCGATGGGTGGAACACATAACTCGTAACTGAAAAAAAAAAAAAGCAGCAGCACGGGGTGGGGGGAGAGATAACGGTAATGATTGCATTGAGGGAAGCTTGAGGGAGGCTTGTTCTTTGTAACACAGCTTCAAAGGTGTCTGGACCAGCGCCTAAGCAAACTGTCCTGTGAAGTCTCTGCCTCTGTAGGTCTAGGGGGAGGCAGGGGGGATGCTTGCACCCTTCTGTTTCTTAGCAGATGGGACAAAGATTAGTAAATGCCAGGTTAGCAGCTCCCTTCTGCTGCTTCGGATTTGAGGAGAGGATTTTGTCACTTGGCCTCTCGCTGTCCGTTCCAGGAAGATGGCTTGTCCAGGAGAGGGGAAGGAGGCAAGCGGTGGATGGGGCGGTTGGGGAGATGGGGTGGGGGGGCGGGATGTCAGTTTATCGATCGCACCTCAGTCAGGAGAGCTGCAGGCGCAGTGCTCTGAGCACGAGCGGCAGCGTGCTTAATGTGATTGAAAGGCAGTTAAAATGGCGGTGACCTTTTCAGGGGGAATTAGATTGCCTGCCAAGAGTGGTTAGAGGGAGTGATAACGCCAGCTTGAGGAAGCTGTCCAGTCTGCTTCAAAGGGAGAGAGACAGAGACGGGGAAAGCAAGCTGGCAGCAAGTACCATTTAAAGCACGAACTGTGTGGTCTGATAGAACAGAGATTGCTGTCCTCTTTAGATATGGAAGAATTGAAGAATTGTAGCTAAGTTCTCTCCACCCACCCTGTCGTCCTCTTCTCCCCTCCAGCTCCCCCAGAAAAAAGCATTCCTCTGGGCACGGTAGCAAGGTAGTCACCACTGCTCTTCTGGGTTTCTTTTCCTTCAGCAGATCAGTTGCATCAAAAATAACACAGAAGAGAGAAAGACTTTGAAAATGTTAAAATGGTAAGCAGGGCATTTTCAGGGAAGGATACTTTCTTAGAAAGATCAACATGACAAGGATCTGTCTGATAGATTGCGATAACTCTTGAAGAAGGAAAAACACACAGGGATTACTTAACTCTGAAGTTTCTCTTTATTTCTCCATGCTGCCCTCCTCCCAAGCTAGCAAAGGGTTTGTATGTGTTCGTTAATGTCTTACCAAGGGAAAAGAGCAGCACGACTTGGCATATGCATCAAGGGACTTGAGTAAAGCCTTATAAGCTGTAACAAACTACAGTTACCCTTGGGTGCCCATTTGCATTGGATCTCATGTCGTGTCCCATTAGAGCAGCTGCCTGGAAAGTGGTACTATGTTAAAATGCCTAAAAGTTTCTGACAGATGGCTGCAGTCCCTCTGTCAGCTTTCTGTCTCTGCAGAATCGAGATGTGCTTTGGTTTGAGCAGAAAATATTATAGGCCAGCCTTTGCCCAGCATGAGTTAGTTGTCCAAGAAAGAGCGTTGAGGCAATAGCTACATTCTCTGCCAATTTGTTCTCCTTCTAAATACATGCAATATCAGAAACATGCCCTCAGGTGTGAGGTCCTGTCCTCAGAATCTAAGTAGATGCTTTTCAGTTCTCCTGCTTCAGTAGCAG
Organism: Falco punctatus; assembly: GCF_963210335.1. Classification (NCBI taxonomy): domain Eukaryota; kingdom Metazoa; phylum Chordata; class Aves; order Falconiformes; family Falconidae; genus Falco; species Falco punctatus. Next base: position 11,885,357 of record NC_137591.1, on the reverse strand, counting down.
GTGTTTGTGAACGTAGTGACTTCGCTCATGTCTGGTACTGCTTGGCAGAAAGCTCCAAATAGAAGAGCAAAACTCAGTTGCACTTCTCAGTGCAATTTCATCAACACCAAGCTCTACAACAAAACTCTGCAAAATCTGTTTGACACATACGTGGAAACTGAGCATGGAGAAGCATCTTCTCTAATGTTATGAAGATAGTAGTGAAGCTGGCAACAGAGCTTAAAAGTCTTGCTCTAGAATCTCACCTAGTAGCCAGCCGTGCCCTCTTTTTCATGTAAAATATAATGAGGCATACAGAAAAGCTTCAGGAGGCAAGGAGAATTTCCATTTTTCCATGCCATGAGGTTCAGGCTGCATTTAAGGTGATACTAGGAAGGGTATAAATACTGAAATTCAGCAAAAGAATTTGAGCAGAACAACAGAAGTGTGACTTCTCCTGAGAGAGTGTGTGGGAAAGAAAACGTTGCTGGCATATTTAGACCTTTTGGAAGAATGGTCTAGTAACTAGAATAATCTTCCCCATTTCTGTGTTGATGAGTCAGAATTCATTCATTTTACCCTGGCAGGCTAAAGCAAACTTCACCTTGGATGCAAGAGCGGTCTGTGGTAAAAGTGTAGGGAATCTTTGTCATAATGAAATTCTTAATCTTCCTCCCACTTAGCAAGAGCTCAGTTCAGTGCCTTTCTCTGTAACATTTCCTGTGTCAACGCCCCTCGTTGCTTAGTCTCTAAGGTGAATGCATTTATACATCTGAGCATCCTTCCCAGCCTCGCAGTCTTGGTATTTTAGCCTTCCTATATTTGGTTTGATACCTTCTACTGATCGCTTCTGCCTGCTGTAAGCTTCCAAGTAGCTGAGATGTATAAATTTCATGTTTCTCAAGTGCTTATTCTGTGCCTTATCCCCCCTTTAGAGGGCTGCTGAGTCCCAGAGCACTCGTATGCCTTACCTCAGCCCTTGTGTAAAACGGTGGTAATCCTGGTAATCCCTCTGTTGCTGAAGGACAGTACTTTGTACTTGTCTGATGGAGTAGCCCAACCACTCCTTAATGTTTGCACCTCTCTCCTTTGAGAGCAAGTACTTGTCCATAAGGTAGTACTTGACCTAAAAATGCTAACAGATCTGTTTGCATAGCATTACATACAATAATCAGGTGGGCTGTACCTGAGTATTTGTTCGCAGTTTGTGTCCACATACAGAATTTGAGGGATTCTGTGGCTAATAAATGTCTCCTGGGTATTGTACTGTATATTAACATCAGAAGTTGACTTCAGTGAGCAGGAAAAACAGATGAGAATAGTACATGATTTAAAAAGAAAAAAGTTCAGAATTCCTACCTTACATACACAAGGCAGCGTGACCCACCATGTAATTGATGCTCAATATCATGTGTGTTTAAAGTTCATATAATGCTTCAAGGAACAGTGTTTGCTTCATTTTGGAACACAAAGTAATCAATGGGATTTAGCAAAGTAAAAATCACTTTAACTGGAAAAAAAAATACTAGTGTTTATAGCTGTTAAAAGTCCTGATTGTTGATAGTACATTTTCATTAACTTGAACACATGCAAAAATTTAAGAACCTTAATTTTTATGCTCAAACTGCCAGAATTCGTTAGCTGAAAGGGGTACAATCAACTAAACCTCACTGTTAGATTTACGATAAGATTTATCTGTGGGAGGAAGGGGAATTCTCTCAATTTGTCAGTATTACATATCGTGCTTGGGGAAGGAAAAGTGATGTCTGTCACCCAGCATCAGAGGAAGGAGGGAAAAAAAATTAAAAAGACAGAAAATGCAGTTGTAACACTGTGAAATTGGCAGGGGGAGTAAGGGAGCAGGTAGCACCTAAAACTAGTCAGGTTTTTTTAAACTGACTGGGTTTCAAGTTGACAGCATCCCTTTAAACTTCAGTTTTCTCAGATCTGAGACATGCAACATAAGATCTTCAACTTCCATCTGCTGCACTTGCGTAGCTGCTCTCTGCCATACATTTTTCTAGTGGTCTGTTTGCTCTGGTTTTGAAAGTCCCAGGCTTTAAGACAGTCATTTTATAATTTCTGGTTTTTTCCAAGTGTCTGCAGTTTTGCTAGAACTGCAACCTACTTCTTGGACACTCAGGTCAAACTTCAGCCTTAAGCACACAGTAGTTGATTGACGTGATTTTAATAGCATTTTAGAATACAGTTGTTAAGTCAGGGGCAGTGAGATTTTTCTAAAGGAAAAAGGGAGCACGGGTCTCAATGGCTCTAAACAGCTCCTGTCTCCGCATGTCGTCTCTTACGCTTGGCGGTGAAACGCATTATCGAGTAGTGCCCGGAAAGTGGCTAACTGCGTTTGACACACGCCAACTCCCTGCCTCCACACTGGATAATTGCATTGTCAACTGTTCAGCAAAGTGGCAGGTGACACTGCAGCCGGATTGATTGTCCTAGTATGGAGGCTCCCAAGACTGTCAGCCACCCAATCGATAGAGTTTACACAAAACACTGTGACTGCATCTGTAACTAATTTCAGTTTGAACCTTGCAAGATGTGGCTGTCCCTGTTTCCTGGCCTCTCTTCTTCTTTTCTTGCATCTCCTCCCTGGGTGAGGAAGTTGCTTTTCTGCTGAAATCCCAGCTTTATTTTGTATTTTGGAGCTGGAAGTGAACAAATCAATGGTGTGTTTTGTGGTTTCAGAGTTGAGGGCATTACAGCACATGGCTAACTAGCAGCTCCAGTTTTGCAATCAATAGGCTGATCAATTGATTAAATTAGCACTGATTTTTCTTTCTTCTTTCCAACCTAGAAAAGAATTAGTTTGGGGGGAAGAGCACATGGGTTTGGCCTGTAAAATTCAGCCCTTGGTTTTTCCAGTCCTTGGCTGCCTTTCGCTTACAAATACAATCTCAGTGTTCATCATTATTTAAAGCAAACTGCATTGAGCCCCGCCGCTGGCAGCAGCCTGTTGTAAGCCAGGGTGTCACTTTCAGCTGTTCACCAGCCTTGCTGCTTCATGCTCGGCTGCCTTAGAAAAGTCATCCTGCAAGCTCTGCTGTGCTGCTTTATTATTGGCAAAGTTGCGACATTCCTGTGATCCCTGTCAGTGGTGCTTATTGATCCAGTGATGTGAATCTGCTTAGTGATTCAAGATTACTTTAATTCTCCCTCTTCCTTTTTTGTTTGTTTCCACCCTCTCCCCAGGGGAGCAAAGGCTTTCAGATCCACCTTCCCCTGACTGTGGAAAACAAGCCATAGCTGCAAAGACCATGGCTGTTGCTGCTGCTTTTGTACTTCAGCTGTGGGTATTGAAGAGCAGCCTTCGAGATACACGTGAGGCTGTTCTCACTTTAGTGCATCGCGCTGGTGTGAGTCTCTAGGAGGCAGCTGTGCATGAATGGCTACACCAGATCAGACCTTTGGTCCGAGTGCGTTTTCCCCTCTGTAGCCACAATTCATACCTGACGGGTTACAGAGAGGCATAAAAGAAATCTCTGGAATACTCCTTGGTGCTGTGAGGGGCGGGGAAGCCTCTTCCCCCCGAGCGTTGCAGCAGCTGGCTCTTACCCCGTACAGTGGAGCTTGCCTGCCCTTTGTTCAGCACGCCGCTGCAAAATGATGTTAATGGTCATAAAATTATATGGCCCCTTTCTTTAAAGGCAGCTGTTCCTCTGATCTGTTAGCAAAGATCACTGTAAGTGTCCGAGACACTGATAAGCAGTCAGGTCTCTGGCAGCCCATTTGTGGCTCTGTGGGAGCTAATAGATGGCATCAGATGGATGCATCTGCTGTTTCAGGTGTATGCTATAATGACACAGTTGGGTGTCAGTTTTCCAGGTAAATCACTGTTTTGCTTGAAATGGTTCTGGCTCCAGAGAAATGAAACCCTTGTCCTGCAAACGGGCTGGGAAGCTTTTCATGGCACGTCATTTTTTCCTGCAACAGGCTGGGAAGCTCACCAGAAGAACTATTCTGTCCCTGTTTGTGCTAGGAAAAAATGGGGGAACAATTTCACTGCCTAAAAATGTGGCTGGGAGGGCGTGTTACAGACCTGCAGAAAGACTGCTGTTCAGCATGGCCTCATCTCTGCCTTCCTCTTGTTTTCAAGAATCTCTAATGGCTTTCTCTTTCTTCCCAAATGCCTTTTAAAATAAAACAGCATCCATGCCACCTTGTCCTCTTAGTACTAGTTTGGGATACTTCAGCAGCTGATGAAATAAACCCAGTTTAAAGCCGTTCTCGGGAAGTATGTGTGAGGCCTGGCCGTGTGTCTGCATAAACTACTTTTATTGCCTTCATTGTTTTTACTCTCCAAGAAGCCAACGAGTGACATTTCGTTAAGAAAATAGAGTGAACGTGCTGGAAAGGGAGGTTGGGCAGAAGGGGGTCACTGCAAGGAGTGTAATTAGCAAAGGCCAGTTCTGGAGATTTACGGGAGGCTTTTTTGTCTTCTTTCCTGAAACGTGTAAATTACCAGTGAGCAAAATGAATGCCTCTTCCCAGCCAAAACAGGCCCCAGTAGAGCTGCATGCCCCCGAGATGGATTTGGATTTAGACCCACTTCACAGAATTTACTCAGAATTCTGGATTTCTAGAATATATCTAATGTAGATTTGACACCCACTCCACCCCCACTCTTTGGGAGCCAGACAGGAGAAATGCTAGTTGTACAGATGAGTTTGATCCTCTGCATGAGCAGCATCCAGTAGCTGCATTCATAATGGTCGTGCAAATAATAATACTAACATCTTAGGTTTGTTCCTCAGTCTTGTTTGGAGCGATAATTGAACATATACAGAACACCTGGTCCCCAGAACTGACTGAGCAGCCCGGACAGGAGCTGAGGAGCAGCGGTGGGGTGCGGTAGGTCTGTGCTTTCCTAGCTGTGCTGATGAAATTTGGCTGTGGTCATCTGGGTCTGCTCTGAGCTGGTTGTCTTTACCTTTCTGCTCCCGAGACTGCCAGTCTCTGTGTGAGCTCATGCCTGCGCAGGAGCCGGCAGTGCTGCCAACACCTGAAGCAGCATATGTTGTCACTTTGACCATCTGCTACTGAACATGATGGAGAAAAGGAGGGACTTGAATGTGAGGCCCTTTGTTCTGTGAATCTGCTTATATATCATGTTAATGACTCTCGATCTTAGCTTGAGCCACCATTCACTTGAGAGATGCTGAGATGACCGGTCATCGGGGGGGGGTTGCACAAAGGAGGTGAGATTTGAGAAGCAGTGCAGAGGTCAGAGAGCATGCTTAGGCATAGGGGATGGCTTAGGGGAAAAAAAAGTGCTATGACAACTTACGTAAAGGGGAAGAAAAGGATCTCTGATGAGATTTATCTCCAGCCATTATTAATAGGCACATGGAAGAAAGTGGGAAGTGTTTTCCAGTCTCCTTCAAGCTCAGCTGATTCCTGTAGCCTGCCAGTGCCTACAGCCTGGCAGCAGCAGAGAGTCATGCGAATTTTTCTGCTTTTCAGACCTCTGAGTCAGTATTTCAATAACACTGTTGCTTGCGTGGAGTACCTAAATTTTTCAGAAACTGCCTTGAATTGGTGTTCAGGCAGGCTGCTCCGAGGCCAACCCAAGCAAAGCTGTGTACACAGTGCTGGAGGGTGGCGGGCGCTCTAGGTAAGTGATCTTGATAGGTACATTCTGATTGATGGGCGAGTTTGTCTCCCAAACTGTCACAGGGTTTATAGAGGTGCCACTCAATACCAGTGCTGGAATTGCTTGTCAGAGCACCTGGCTACAAGAGCAATGGGGATTGGAGACAGAGCTGTAACTTTGTTTTTTCTCTGCTTAATGGCCCCAGCATCTGACCTGCCTGCTCACTCCTGTTTGTCTGGACCTTAAGGAGGCAGCTGGGATTAAGATTGTCAGAGGATTGTGCTGCTTTAGCATTGGGAAGCTAATTGTATCAGGGCTGGCAGCATATGACGAGCAGTTGCCTCCTACCAAATGCATGGCAAGAGCAAAAAAAAGTCTTCCACAAGGAAAAGGAAAGATATAGTAGTCTGTATTTTGGGTGGTTCTTTTTTGTTTTTTTTTCATCTGAAAGTAGCATTTTCAAATCCACATGTGGCATTTCGTTCCTCAGGCCTTAGGTGACTCTCCTTGTAAGAGTCGCAGCTGCTTCTGTGAATAACAGATTGCGTCTCTTGTGAATTCTTAGGTCAAACTCACAACTTAACATTCAGTTGTTCGATTTCACTTTGTTAACACATTAGGATAAAGTTCTGGTCCTGAACATTGACCTCTGGAGAGCAGCACTGACTTTAGAGGTCTGCTCTAGGCAGCGTTGCTGATAGCCATGAATTACTGTGCGACCTTCAGAAGCTGAGCCTTGCTGGAAGAACCCTTCCCCACTCCCAGTGCACGCTATTGAATTGCAAATAACCTGAGTGTGATGGTAGGGGGTCTTCTGGAAGCTCCCGTTCTCCTCTAGTAGGTCCAAAACAATGCTGTTGCAAAGGCCATTTCTGCTTGACACCCTCCGTGCTCCATTTCACATTTTCCTTGCTCCTGGATGGCAGAGTACGCTGCCGGCAGGAGCTGGAAGTTGTGAGCCCTCTTTACACTTGGGCTGAGTTAGTGAGAAGCAGGTGTGATCCTATCAGGCCTTCCTTGCATTTAGTGGTCCTCTTAATCCATTTATAACAGTACTTGTTCAGAAATCTGGTTTGAATGAGCCTGAGATGAATGAATAATGTCAAGCAGTTCAGACGTCAAATATTTGAACAGCTGCGTGGGTGTTTTCACTGGCTTTGTGCATGGAAGCAACCCCAGGAAGTTAGACAAGGAGGGTCAGGTTGAAATTGTGGCACCAAACCCCAGCCTGCTGGAATTGGCCTCAAAATCCATCCCTGCTGCAGATGAAAGGACATTAGGATGCCAGCGACAGGCCATTTGCTCCACAGGTGATGCTGGACTGAGCTTGATGCTGGACTGAGCTTTGCATCCTGTTCTTTGGTGTTCTCTTGTGTGCAGTGGCAGTACTGGGATTTGTGGACCTTTTGATTCACATAGGAAACATATCTTGTGGATTTTGTTTTTCCTGATTTTTTTTTTTTTTTAAGTGGCCTCTGAAGTCCTAAAACTCAGCACAGCTTACATTCAAAGTCTTTTCTGGGTTCACAGAGGTTACTTTGTTTAACATAGTTTCTGAATCAGTATTTTATTTTATTTTTACTGTGTTGCAATGGACTGTACTTGGTCATGTTCAAAAAAAAAAAACAACTAAAATCCATATCTGGTGAAAATCTGAGAGCTGAATCACCTTATGGTGGCTTCCTTTAGGCGATGGCCTAGGAGTCCTTGTTTGATCAGGGAAGAAAATTTACCCTTCTCCTGCCCCTCATCTTAACCTATGAACTTTTCTGCCATGCCCTCCTTTGTGACTGAAATGCTCTTTCAGATGATCCCAGTGTGTATCTGTCTTCATAAGAGACGCTGTCCAAACCCTTCCCCTGCACCCTCCCTGCATAGGGAGGATAGTACTGTGTTGGCAGTGCAGTGGTTCCTATTACAGAGCTAGATTCAGCAAAAGCTCTGGAGAATTTTCCTTTCAGACTTAAAAGGATTTTCTTAAATTCAAAGGTTTTGAGAGCAAGGACACCAGGATTGTGAAGTCAAGGTGCCTTTATTTGTTAACTGTATCGCAGTAAGCAGATCTTCTTTTCTTAAGCTCTAACCATAAACCGCTAGTTGGCTTGAGTCACTTGGGAACAAAATTGATGGAAAGGTGCGTGTTTGCTGTGTGCTTGGCATCCTTGTGGAGAGAGGGACACCGAGAGCAGTCCCACATACATTCATTCTTTGGGGCGCCTTTTCCACCCTCCAAGGCACTTCCTCCAAGTGTTCATTGTCTGGCTAATGTTCAGATCACCTCTGGGACTGGCCAAGTCACAGCTCCAGCTTTGCATGATTTGTGTTTCCCACAGCTACAAGAAAAATGAAGAGCTGTGTGTCCGAAGTTTATGGCCTTTGAGAAGTGATGGGCTAAAGTAATGCCAGGTGCAGGGGATGGTGTTACTGCAGGTTAAATGCCATGCCTGTAAATTACCACCCCATCGCCCACTGTGACTTCTCAGGAAGCTTTGAAAGACTATCCAGCTTCTCTGACAGGTCTCTCTTACTCCTCTAAATCTTCTCCCAAACATTGCAATGAACTGAAGGGGTCAAGATTTACTAGATAAGCCATTGCAGCAAGAGAAGGCAGCTCATGACATGTCAGCTGGCAGTGTGCAGCCCAGTATGTGACATACTTTTAAAGGGGTCTGCTCAAGGGGGCTGCCCCAGTGACACTGCAGAGCTGACCTACAAGCATGGCTCCTTCAGTACCTGGTGCAGGCGGTGGATGCTGCATTGTCGATGCTAGTTGTGTTACCTCTGCTAAAAATTAAGGCTGGCAATTACTTTGAAGTAAAAGGTAGTTTATGCTTCTAGGGAAAGGTTAGTCTTAAAATCATTGTCATGCTGCGGTTATCACTCGTTAAGGACCTTCTTTATATTCAGGGAAGAGAAATATCAAATCCATATAAACAAATTTTATTGGGGTCTTAATGAATCGGTGAGAGCATCCGTTCCTCCAGAACGACAGTAAAGAACAGTGTCTGCATGGTGTCCTTGGAAATGAGACCTTCACCTTGCCCTGCTCTCTGTACAGTTGCAGACTGTTAGAAATACAGCTCGCTCTTCTGGGCTGGGAAAGTGCAAGTTTGCTGCTGACTGCATGAGCTTGTGTAAGTGTGCTGGTGAGAGCCCAGTGGGATGAACAGGCTCAGATACCTGTAGCGCTAAAAGGACTACCCTAAGACTTGGCAGTGTCCTCATTCTTCAGGCACACACCTGGTATTCAGTGCTTCTACATTAATTTTAGCCTGTCTTCTGCATTTCAAGCCACCTTCACAGTGCTGAAATGTACCCCCTTTGGGGCATTTGTGCAAAGCCAAGGCCATGTATGTCTGCCTTACTCTTTCAGTGTTTGCAGGTGGGATGTGCTCCCTGGTCTAGCCACAGACTTAGCTCACCAGCCATCTGGATGTGCCACGTCCTCCAGGCTCCAGCATGTACCCTCTATCCGTGAGCCACATGTCCAGGTCTGCTGTCTGGACAGTGGGGTGCTAAGTGAAGGAGTGTACGGGAGGCAGCCAGAGCAACCAAATTTCTGTCTGCATTGCTTATGTTGCCCAACAGCTTAGATCTGCTGCAGAATTGAACGTGAATGAGGACCTTGCACCACCGTAGGATTCAGGGGATCTTTGCTTAACTTCCACTCTCATGGGAGAGAGCATATCCAGTGTTAGATTTACTCATAAGGAGTAAATATGTCTTCCTTAGTTTCTCTTCTGTTAATGAACCTTAGGCAGCAGATACCACGTGAAGGTTCATCGTTGTAGGTGTTTGTCTGCAGGTTCAATTAAAAGAAGCCTGGTTACAATCAGCAATAACACAGTCAACAAAATGCTTGGGAACCAAAATATATTTATATTTTGGTAGAAGGTGGTGATTGTTACCCAGTTCAGTCTGGGGTGGAACAGTTCATACTTGCTTCCTGCTGAAGTTGGAACTGGGATCATTCCTGATCCACCCATGTTGGAAGTGCAGGACTCTTATTGATTTGCACTGCAGTTTGCTTACATAAGAAGTGCTTGTAAGGAGCTGTTAATGACTGTGGAGTCTGATTATTTTTTTTTTCCTCCTAGAAACAGGTTTCCTATTGTTAAATGGTTTATGTCTTAAAAATCTCAGGCATGACTAAATGAATTTAAAAAAGAAAAAGGTATTTCTAATTGTATTTTAGCTTCTGCCTGCCCTCTGCATCTGAATTGACTAATTCAGAATGTCCCTGTGGCCTTCTCTTACCTGCTAGTAGTGTAGTTTCTGTGTTAACCACTTCTGTGAAAAATCAGTCAGTCTTCCCTGTTTTCTGTGAAAAATCAGTCTTCCCTATCTTGCTTCAATTTTCTTCTGCCTTTGAGAGGGACCCTTCCAGTGCCTTCAACTTTAAAATAACTTGTGTTGAGACCAAAAGGTCAAGAATATTTTGTTTTCAGCATTGAGGGGCATTTTAGAGCATAAAATCCAGAAGTTAAAGCATTTCTGTGTTTCCTGTGCAGTCTTTGGAGATGGTACCTTTTGTGAAGCTGTTAAGAGGAAAGGACAGCCTGCAGACTGGTGCTGTCACGCCATCCTTGGGAGACCTCCTACACTTCACCTCCAATTCAAATGCTTATCCCTGTGTTTTATTTTTTTCCAGGTTCTGGGTTTATCATGTGCAGTGGCAAGGAGAATCCAGACAGCGACGCTGACCTGGATGTGGATGGAGACGACACACTTGAATACGGGAAACCACAGTATCGTTTTTGAAAGGCTCTTACTGAGAGGGAACCTAGAGGTGCATCTTCAGCTGGCTTTCATACGGCACTGCCCTGGGTAGTTGTGGATAATCTGTCTCTAGCCCTACTGGATGTGGCACCGCCTTCTCCAATTGCCATGTTATTTGAACTAGGAGGGATTCCCAGCTACACATTTTGAGATCCCTCTTTTGATGCAGCACTCCTTCAGACTGGTTGGTGAAGTAGGAGAGACATTGCAGGAGGTCAAAGTTAGTGTTTCCCTGTTCTGCTTCATAAGCAATCTGTTGTCTCCATCCAAGTTGCTTCCGTATGGATAGCTTTTCCTGCTTCATGAGCAGAAATTGAGTTTATTTTCTACAATACACCCCTTTGTTTTCAGGGGGGTTGCACACTATTCACTTGCTGCTCTGAGAGGCTGTAAAACTTTCATTAAGGGCAGTTTTGGGGAACTTCTGGGAGCCAAACTCTTCAGAGAGAGCTCTGGGAGAGGATCTGGGAGACACAGCCATCAAGAAGAAATTCCTGCAAGGGTATTAGGCAGACATTGGCTCAGCTATGGTGAGGGGGAATGTATAGCTATGAAATTAGATTTTATTTAAATCTGTACCAGCCTTTAAAACTGAATCCTCAACCCTTAGCCAGTGAAAGATCTCTGTACCTCAAACAGGAATAGTAGAATTGTGCAAGTTAGACTTGCAGAGGTTGAGGAATTGGTTTTCCCTTTCTAAGAGGCTGTGATGTTGCAGTCAAAAGACGTTTCTTTCTACCCAAAATAAAACTTTAAATCCAGAATTAAAAAGCAATTAAAAAGATTTTAAAAAAATTTAAAAATAAAAAAAAAGAATTAAAAATGTACCAGCCCCTCTTCTTTTGATGTGTCCTCAGTTGGAATGAATTTGTTCTGTATCCCAGATAGTGTCCTAACCATCTCAAAAGCCTTTCCACTGTCTGCAACGAGGCTTTACGTTCCTTAACCCCTTGTGCTCAGGTACACAGAGGCAGACGTTATCCCTTGCACTGGGGAAGAGCCAGGTGAAGCCAAAGAGAGGGAGGCGCTCCGAGGTGCTGTTTTAAAGTAAGTACTGACCCTTTCTAATTTGCTTTCGTTACTTTTGGGGAGTCTCCATTTGTGCAAAATACCCGTTCACTTGAGCGCAAGGATCACGACGAGAGGGACTTACAAAGAAGTATCGTGTGATGTGTGGGTCTCCATTTCTACCCGTGCAGCGTCGCAAAGCCTTCCTGCACACTCTCCCTCCCTTAGCCACTGCACTGCACAGCCAGTGCTGTCTTCTCCCTGAACAGTGCTGGACAGAAGGTGAATTCTGGCAATGGTGAAACTGTGCTGTACTAAGGCCTTACGTGTCATTTTGCTTCATGATGAAATGTGGCCTCTCAGTAGTAGTATAACACGATGCATGGTGCTGTCTGAATTGCATCCCATTATGTATGTGGGGTACGCAAACTAATTCCTTGGCATTCGGCTCTGAGGTTGGGGCAGGACGCGTGCTCTGCCCACATACATGTGTGGAGGATATAGGCAGCCAGCATTCAGGGCACTTGGGGAAGCATTTCAGGCAAATAAAATGAGTCTTAACAGGGAGGTAGGATTGCTTTCTAAGCCCTCTGCCCTGCATAAAACAGGGCTTAAATTACCCCTCTATCTCTTTGACTGAGTGATCCTGTGGGGTCAAGGTTGAAGTGATTGATAGAGCAGTGAAATGAAGTTTTCTTACTGCTTAGCCTGTCACAAACACTAGTTCAAAATTAGGTTCCACTCCATAGAAAAGTGGCATTTGCTGCACTGGATCCAAACCATTGGTCTGTTTGGTGCTTTGCTAACCGTGCTAGTCTGTAGGCAGGGCCTCAAAGATGCTGAAGCTCCTTCACAGCCAGGACAGTGATATTGTCGCAGGAGGGTATCGGGGTACCCTTTAATCAGTGGCTGTGACACTTAGTGCTTGGTGAGACCACTAAGGACCTGAGACATGGACACCCACGTGGCTCGCACCTAACACATCGTTCTGCTTTTTGGGCGAGGTCCTTGTGTGTCTCTGGACTTGTTTGCCCATCTCTAAATCAGGAGAGGTGATGTTGCTTGTAAAAGCACTTCGAAATTCTGGCAAGTTTCTGTAGAATTGCGGTAGGGTAGCTGATGCCTGAAGCGTGAGCTTATGTTACCTTCTGAGAGCTGATATGTTACCCAGCCACAGGTCTGCAGCCAGCTCTGCAGATCTTTCTCTTACAGTCTCTGTTACTGGCTTGAAAGTGAATGGACAGGATTAGGAGTTATCGGTACTTCGATGCTGCTGTGCTTCAAATGGAAAGATGGAAAAGATGGGGCTTATGAAGGTGTAAAGTTGTTCTTAAAGGGGGAAGGTATTGCAACACAGAGGATTTCTGGTCACAAGTAAGGTTTTCATCTTTGAAACTACATATTCAAAAATGAGCCTTGGGTCACAGGTGCTGTTTGAGAATTCCAGGCCTTCAGTCAGTATCACAACCACCACGTGATTCTACAGAGGTTGCAGCTAGAAGTGCAGGTTGGGAGAACGCTGGTGGAAAAGTGGGCCAGCACAAAAACACACCCGCAGCAGGCCAGCCGCTCAAATTTTGAAGCCTAGACTGATGGATAGAAGTATTGCATGAGAAATAGTGGGTGGAAGGGGTAGCTTTTCCCGAGCACCAAAATTTTCCATGTTCAACCTTTAGCATTCTGCCCTTTTCTCTTTTAGTGGTGGCACACCCAGTACTCGAATAACACCGGAGTTTTCTAAATGGGCCAGCGATGGTGAGTGTTGAACTTGTAAATTATTAATTTGTATGCTACAGGAGGGCAGATAGATATTCCATATCTTCTGATTGCCAGTAATTAGGCAAATAGTAGTTACAAACGCTCTTGCACAGTACCAGCAGATGTGTATGCACATACAATCATGGTATCTTATTGAAACTTTACAGCACAATTAACTGTAGTCAGTGGCAGCTGGGGGAGTTCCCAAAAATGCAACTTTAACTGGCATGGTAACGAGAGATAGGGGTTGGATTGACTTGCTGTCGTGTCAGTAGCAGACAGACTGCTGTGTCACAGGGGGAGCCATCAGAGCTTGACTATGTGATGGTGGTGTTCAGCTTCTGGGGGTTTAAACTATACAGAGACATGTTGCTTGGGGTTTTTTGCAACTGCTTTCTTATCATCTTCCCTTCTTTAAAAGGGTATGCTAGAGTCTTGTGTCATGGTCTGTTGGGTGGGTCTTGTCCTTGCTGTCCTCTGTATAGCCAGAAAAGCCTGCAGCGCTGAAGCCTGCACCTTTAGAGTCGCAACCCTAGGATCTGGCCTACTTCATGACCTGTAGTTGAAAGCTCATAGCATTAAGGGAAGGGGGGTGGGGGTGTTAAACCCATTCAGCTGCCAGGTTTTTTTATAATGCCAGCAGCACTGGAAGTGTAAGCAGCAACCTAGTGGAAATATGAGAATAATAAAACCTGGCGCTTTCCAGCTGTAGATGCCAAATCCATTTCCAGAGCCGGGCAGTGCTGCTCTGGCTCCCTTAGGAAGGGAACTGAAGCTCAGCGACCTGAAGAGACTTGTCCCAACGATTTTGTTCTCTGTTCTGTTACTGTAATGCTTTGGGCATTTGATTCCTAGCCTTGAAAGTACCTAGAAGACATAACCTCTTGCCAGTGAGGGAAATAAGTGGGTAGAACCGGTTTTGCCAAGGGCATGATGATTAAATGGAGAACATAGGATAGCTATCGCAGGCATTTTCTTCTGTGGGATAGGCAATCGCATTTATTTTCTGTGATGTGAGAGCACTTGCTTGTAGGTGCGTTCAGCTTCAGTAACTGCAGCCACCGGGATGATGAGGAAGCAGCCCTGATGACACTTGCTATGAGCAGTTTTCGTCATACCTTTTCCCTGAAGCCATGGTGCCGAACCAGCCTGGGGCTGGCCCCAGCACAGTTCATCTGGCTCATCTCCAACTGGTATCTCACAGCCCCTCCAGTGCTGGGAGGAGCCGTGGGACGGCTAGCACTAGGAGAGCTATGAGCAAGCTGTTCTGTCATACTGGTTACCTGGCATACATTTTTCTCCCTTTATGTGTCTGAGGGGTCTCCAGAAAAGGGAGAAGCTGAGAGGAGGATCTGGGCTGGGTGAATTTGTGCCAGACCCACCTTTCTGGAAGTACACTTTGCCTTGGCAGCTGCATCACACCTTTCTGAATTAAATCCCGGCTTAAACAACTGGTACATCCGTAAGGGTCAGTTACTATGAAGTGGAGAGAGGGTAGGGGTTGTATCTTCAGCCCTGAATCATAGAAGTGTGGTGTCCAGCGAGAGGGCCTCCCTGCCAGACAGGGACACGTAGCATCAGTCTCTTCTCTTTCCGAGAATCAGCATGAAAATGACTCATCAAAGTCCTCTGCTTCTGAAACTGTAACTTGCTCAGACTGTTTCATTGCAACGATCAAATGTTCTCTCACTAATTTGTCTGTTCTTCCCTCAACAGAAATGCCCTCAACGAGTAATGGTGAAAGCAGTAAACAGGAGACTATGCAGAAGACCTGTAAGAACAGTGACATTGAAAAGTGAGTGTAAAGTGGATAGCTTTCATTTTTCTTGATTCAAGGAACCGTATGTCCCATCTGGTGTTCCCAGAAGCAGTACTGGTTTGAGGGTGAACATATTTGAAGCTTTTACCACTGAGAAGGAAGTTGTACAATGGTGTCCAACATGAAGCCTGAACTTGGAGCTGTTGGTGTCCTGGCTTGGTGCTGCTGTATCCATAGAGGACCTGTAGGGAGTTCTCCCCCAGGTACCTGTGTGGTCCAGTACCCAGTGACAAGGAATTGAGCACAGCTTCCAAAGGTCGTCTCCACTCCAAATTGCTGCCTTTTAGAACACGTTGATAGATATATCCATGCTTTCTACCATATTCTAGTTATGGTGGGTTTTCAAGTATGTTGTGTGGTGCGTAACAGCCTAGACTAGAGCTGGGACTTGATGGGAGGTGAAGATTCAGACTCACTTTAACCAGACAAAAACAATTGGCTTGTCAGGCTATGCCTTTTTTTGTTCCCCCTGCAAGGTTTCAGCTATCAATGTATCATGGGATCCTGCTTTTACTGGAAGAGTTAACTTACCACTGCATCTTGGGTTTTGAGGACAGTCCTTCACATGGTCTCAGTTGTTTTCTCCATGGTACCTGCATGTTCCACCCTTCGTCTCTCCAGCAAAAGGGAATCCCAGAAGCCCAGTAACTTGGCAGAAGCCTCACTAAGAGAATTTCTTTTCCCTTAAGATACAGGTTTCACCTTTGAATGATCGCTAACAGAAATAATCTCTCAGTTCCTGAGTTTTTTTACCTGCAGTCCTTCCAGTTGATTCAGAAGTTTTAAGTCCCAGTCTTTGAATATACAACGTGCAGAGGCTCCTGGCCATCTGCTTTCCTGTCCCTTTCTGCTCTCTGGATATCCTGCAGTCTAGTCCAGGGTAGAAACAAATGGTTTTATCTGCACTGTGCAATTGAGTAATAACCTCTATCCTCAGCCTCCTTGCACATGTTCCTAGGGTAACTTACTGCTCAAGCAGATTTGATGATCCAAGCCTAAAACTACAGGCTCTTCACTGCTGCTGTGGATTGCATTAATTGGGATGGAGCAGTGTTTAACTTGATTATTGCCTGACATAAAATGTTGCCCCAAGATAAATGAGAGAGAAAACAGCTTCAGTAAGGTGGAAGCAATGAAGTAGTTGTGGGTTTTAAACAGACAGCATTTACTTTTTGGGGATGAGATCCATCGATAATTTGGGATCCGGAAAAAATGGTTGTGTTAAGATGACTTTACAGGAAGTTTTTATGTTTTGAGGGTTTTTTAATGTAGTTTGTGCTCCTCCTCCTGCCCCTGGTCCTGTCTCAAGGCGTCATGCCCCTGGCACATTTCATGATCTCTGGCAGTTCAGCTTGGCAAAGCACATGTTCACAGTCAGGGATTAACTGAGGAAACTCCCTGCTGCAGAGGAAACTTGTAACACTGCTTTGCTGTCTTGGCACAGGCTTTTTATTAGCATGTCCCAAACATGGGCTGTCTACTGTTTGATGCTTCTCAGTGAGCAGGCTCCAGCCAAGGACCAGTGAATCTGGGAGCTCGCAGGTCGATGCAGAAGCAGTTTTGTCCTTAGAGGGAGCCAACCATTGCATGCTGTCTTGATGGCAAGGACTCATCCCTTCTGCCCTCATCTGTCAGCCTCTGTCTCAGCCACTGCTTGGCTTCCCTTTGGGCCTCCTGCCTGTCAGCCCAGCAGCCCTCCACCCTCCCAGATCTGCTCCTATGGAAAATCTTTAAACTGCGGGAGCTGAAAGGATTTGACATTTTCCAGAACACTTGAGCTCAAGTGATAAAATTGACATAGCTTTAATAATCTGATCAAAGAGGCTTTAGCTAGCACCTTTTGAAGGATCCCAGAATCCTTTCCAAACAACACTTGTGCTAACACTGCTGTGAAGCGGGGGGAGTGTGTATGCGTGTGTGCACGTGTGCCACAATAACCTTGCCCCGGTAAAGCTTCAGTTCTGCAAAAAGTCAGCAAAACCCACTAGAAAATACAGGGAAAGCCTTAAGTGTCCTGCTGAATCTTCCCAATAATGTTGATTTTTTTTCAAAAGTAGTAGGGAGAGATTTTTATTTAAGGTGCTTTATTTCAACGAGGTTCAGAAAACAAGATGGTGTTTCAGGTGGAGAATTTCTAGCTGCTTTTTTTTTCCACCTCTCCTTTCCTTTGAGATTCATGTGTGATAAATAGTTTCTGTCCTGCCATTTAAGAAGTCTGAATGCTCTGTGTGCTTGTCTGTGTAGAGGGGTTCTGTTAAATTAATTGATAACAGGGATCAGAGCTAGAAGCCTACAGAAAAGGAGGGGGAAGGGTTTCACACTGTCTGGCTGCTTCCCACTCCACTGCTGAGCCATGATATATGGCGACCCAGCCCAACAGGCTAAATTGATTCATCTCTAGTTCCTGTTTCTTAATCTGGAGCTAAATTGGTTTCATTTTTCTTGTTTTGGGTGGTGCTTACAGGAAGTTTTTGGCAGCATCACTTTACTTCATTGTTTGTAACTTTAATTTTTGCCTTTAAATCTGAGCATTATTGATTGGCATGTTAAACCCTGTGTAGCATCTGATTAGCATTTTTAAAATTGTCCAGAAGCACATGGCTTACCACCTGTGTCAGCCATACTCTCCATTTAGAGCAGTGGCTAATAGAGTTAGCAGCGATCTGCGTATTGATCCTTCTCTCATAAGAATGACGTTCCTTCCCCCTCCCCTCTTCCAAAAATAAGTCTAGGCAAGGAGAGCGGTGTGGGTTTGCTTGTTTGGTTTTTAATCTGTTTAATACAGTACAGCAGGCGGTCCTCCTTTTGGCATGCAGCTAAAGCTCTTTGCTTGAGCAAGTTGATTTATTTTAAATTTGTGGAAGAGTCTCTTGCATGTAGAAACAAGTAGATGGAGTTTGAGGTAAGTCTGTGTTTGTTGCCCCACTCCTTGTGCCGTGCCAGGTCATCAGTAGCTTGAGCAGGTTGACCTCATCCGTGTTGCGTTAAACTTCAGACAGCAGCCACTGGTAATGAGAGAGGTGGTCCTCCTTCTCAGCACTGTGGAGTGTCTCATCCCTGCTGAGCTTTTCTAATCTTGCCAATGTGAGGTATCTGGGAGACACCTTGGGGTGCTGGAGGCTCGTGGGGAGAGGTAATTAAGGATCGCACTGGCTGAGCTCTGCCACAGTGGTCCTCGGCAGACAGGCAGAGCTCAGCTGGTGCAACGCTTACTTACCTTGACTCAAGAGGCAGCTTTGCTCGGAGAGAGCAGCCAGTTCCTAATTGCCCAGGTATCCTCCCAGACTCCTCCGCCCACGTTGTACTCTCAGCCAAGGCACTGTTGTGCAGAGCGCAATGCAAAAAGCACCTTTCCTGCAAAAAGTCTTCCTCCCCCTTCCCTCCCGAGATGCTGCCTGCAAGGGTCTGGTGCCATTTTGAAACTGAGGTTCCCTGGGGTTAAAAGCCAGCATCTTAATTCAGAGTGCCAATGTTCAATTTTGCTTTCTGCCACCAGACTAGATTGCAGGCCAGCAAGAGAGTCTGGGTTAGTGGCCCACTGGGTCACCTCCCATTTGTTTTCCTCAATTTTGTGTTGTCATAAATTCATTCCAGCCCGTTGTGGTTGATCAGTTTATCTCCGCCGGGGCAGGGAGCGCTGCGAGCATGATATATGGCACAGAGCATTGTAGCCAGCCTCTCCATGAATCACTCCAGATGTTTGGTGTCAGCCCCAAAGCAAACAGGACCCGGCCGCTGAGCGTTGACTACGATGAGCTCAGTATGGGAAGAGACATGACGTATGAATGTTTATTTAATAATTCTCTAATATTTCCAGCGGAGTGTGGCTGTGCCTTCTGGGGGAGGTGAAAGGGGGGGGAGGTTGAAGAGGGAAACTCTAATCTGTTGGGGTGGGTCATAAATCAGGCAGACAACATCATTAATCAGGGATGGGACAGAAGTGGAAGGAGGTGGGACTGGAGCTGCCATCCTTGGTGGGAAGGGGGCTGTGCTCCTTTTTTTTTCGTAAAACAAATCTTGTTTCTGATTTCGCTTGGCCCCAGCCGCACTGCCCGCATAATAGCAAACCCGGACACAAGGCTGTTTAAGTGAGTATGCTACCACCGCTATAAACCTTGCGATACGAGCCTGCCAAGCATTAAATCCCTTTATAATTATCTTCTTTATATAACACTTCATGCTCATCATGCTTCATTGGATGAGACGCTTGTTGGGTTAAAAAGAGGGTTTTAGAGACAAAAAGCAATTGTGTTTGTTTTATTTTTCCTGTCTCCTCTTTCCTCCCCTTCCCCCCCACCTCACCTCTTTCCAATCCAGCTGTTCCGAAAGCATTGGCTCCGGAGGGGTTCTAGCACAGCAGCACAGGAAGAAGCATCAGTTAAAATTAAACTGGGGTTGTGGTTTAGGTTGGAGTCCTTGTGCAAAGGGTCAGGCATGTGAGAGCAGCTGGGGAGGTGGCAGTGTCTTGTCGCAGGGACTCTGCTCCCAGGCAGACGGGTCGAGACGGGAGCAGAGTGGGTGTGAAGCCAGAGGATTAGCAGAGGCCTGGAAGGGAAGGAGCTACTTAAGCTGGTGTGTCAGAGGGAAACAGAAGCTGTTGTGAATTTACACCAGAGGATAAGCGCTCCCCAGCCCTTCCCCATAGTGTCACACCATTAACAGGCTTTGGTGGGAGACAGGAACATCATATAGCGAAGACAGAATTAAAAAATTGAGTCATAAATGAACTAACCCTTTGTGCTCTGCAAAGAGAGAGCGTGCTGCTCCTCGTGGGCCCAGTCCTAGGTTAGCCCCTGTACATTTGAGACGAGATCCAGGAAACTGAACTGAAGCATGGGATTGTCAGAGCCAGGCTGAGAAAGTGTTGCTGGGCTGTGCTGCTTGTGTCCAGATTTTTATCTTTTGTAGGTTTTACTTCTTCCTTTTAGTAGTATGTAACATGTGCTTGTCGTGTATACTGGCATTCAGTGTTGAAAGGGTGCAATAGGCAGATGCTCCATTTCTTTATGAAGCGAGACTTTGGCATTACTTCATCCTCTAGCTTGTGGCAGTGGAGAGCACAGTGCTGGGCTGCATTTCTTTATCCTGCTCCCTCTTTTAACTGTTCGGTGGAAGGTGAGTGTGCCAATGATGGTCTCGGACCTTATTACCACTGAAATTGTGTCATTGTCGTGGTTCAGCGCAGGCTAGCAGTTAACGAAGCTCGGCAAGGCTGGCTGACTGTATGAGCTCAGACCTGGCGGAAGGTGGTGTCTCTGTTTAGTGCAGCTGCGTCCAGAGGTTTGGTCTACTTACCATGCCTTGGGGCAGTTTTCTGTAGATTTTGACATCTTCATACCAGGAGGGACTCTTCTGTATGTTGAATCTGTGATGTTTTAATAGCAGAAGCATCTGCAAAGCCAAGGTGGCTGCCAGCTTTTGGGGGCAGTAGCGTCCCTATCCCACAACTGGTGAAAACCCTAGGAAGGAATTCTGTTCCTGTGTTGGGGGCATGGTTTAGGCATTTTGCCATTCATGTCTCTTTGCCCGCCCCCTTCTTTGCTTTTTTTTCTTAGCTTTTTTTCCTTAGTTTCAGAAATTGGTGTTAACTTTAATTTGTGGAGTTGCTTCCTGGGAATGAAAAATCGATGGGGGGCTATCGCAGTGTGAAATTCGACTGTCACTATTGAGCTATAGAGTTAGCAAGATGTCTTAGAAGGTAAAAAATAAATCGTGGCCCAGCAAGTGCTCAGCTGTGCTATTTCAAAGGGGATATGAGGCTGATGGTCTGTTAGAGGCTACTTCAGTTAGATGGATGATGATTCCCTGTGAAATATTGGAGTTATTCCATAGGTAAGAGAAACTTTAGCTTATAAAACACAAACAGCTGCCTTCTAGCAGATGAATTCTGCCCTTAGATGTGTGAGCAGCTTGTCAGAGAGAGGACTCGTCCCTAAAATTAGCCTATTGTGTTTAACAACGTCTCTGATGGAGCATTGTAGATCCTGCTGTGTTCCTTCTGAAAATATTTTGAGGATGTGACTGTTTATCCACATCCCTTACCTACACTGCAAGAATTAAGAGGCAGGGACTGATTTTTTTTTTTTTTTTTTTTTTTGTTGGAAATGTTTGTATGGTGCCCAGATGCTCTCAAGAGAAAAGTAACAGTTATTTTACATAGGCTGCATTCCCTGTTTGGATGGAAATGTTCCTTTGAAGAGCAGAAAAGGGATCATGTTGTGCCCCATCCGCTGCCAGTTTGCTGTCGCTGTCGTGCATCTGTTGAAGGGCAGCCCTGGCTGCGCAGGCTGTCTGCATGCTGGCGCTAATAGGGCTACTGCTGTCTTTGGCACTTACTGACTATTGTGGCAGGACTCAGTAAGTGTTTGTGCTGTGCCAGCTGCTGTGTAACAACAGGGTGATTGTAATTATGGCTCTTGGTAGTTTATGCATTTCTTAGACTATAGTTAGTAAGTGTAAATATGAAATAGTACCCAAAAAATACCCAGTTTATATTACTCCTCACTAAATCATGTCTGGGACAACTGTAGATTCTGTAATTATTTCTTGCACACTTGCATGCACAGTTGCAATACCACTGAGGGGAGCTTATTGCTGGAACAAGGAGTTTTAAGCCACATTTAGTTGGAGCTTGGTAAAGATTTCCCAAGGAATTTAATTACAGAAGAATTCATTGTGCTTTCCTATCTCTTCTGCAACACAGAACCCAGCACTGCCTTTACAGAAGCAGTGTAACAGCAAGTAATGTAATCCATGTAGTTTAATATTCACGTTGATTTTTTTGCCCTCGCTTCAGTGTCAGTGCTTGTCCTACCCTTACTCACTCCCCACCACTGCAAGGCGCTGCATCCTATTCATCCATTCACCACTTCTTTACTCCTTCTTGACAGTTTCTGTCCACAAAAAGCTGCTGTTTCCCACTCAGTTGCACAGGCATTCCTGCTTTTCCGTCAGATAGCCGGCTCATGACCTGTCCTTCCTCTGCATCGCTGGTTTCCTCTTCTAGCTCTGGGACCACATTTGCTTATGCAGTACTGTGCCGTGGCCTTCTTTAATAGCCTCATGTTTCTTTTTGAAGGCATGATTACCTTAAATGATGCTAATTCTGATCCTTTCTTTCCCCGTAAAGGAAACAGCAACAGTGTAAAAGTTCTAGGGCGGCAGCAGCAGTTGTAGGAAGCTGTCTGGAGGATGTGTTATCGTGTTGCCCTTGTGTACCTCCAATCAGCAGTCATGAATGGAAGTTCTGGAAAGCATATCACCTCCATGGTAAAGCCCTTAAAAGGCCACAGATGAATCCAAGTGTTGCTGTAGTAGCATAAATATTTCCTGTTTATTTCAGCCGTTTGGATGCAGGCCATGGGAGTAGAAGGCATTTCGTTCTGCGCAGAGGCTGGGTGCAAGACTCGGCTGCGTGTCCAACCTTCTGAACACCTTTCAGCCTGAAGAATTAGCTATTCCTCTTTCACTTCAGAGATATTTTAGAATTTTGTGCCCTGATTGTCCAACCAAAGCAATAATCCCAGACCACATCCAGGCCACAGTAAGATGATGTGTTACAGTTGCCATAAGTCTTCCACTAGAAAAATATACCTGCCTAGCTATACGTGGAGCTTGGTCATAATCCAGACATGTTTACTTGTAGATGGAGGCAAGTTTCAGTAAGGCTGGAACCTCTAATCTGTGTGCCTCAGCAGGGAGAGGAGCTGCATTTTCCATTTCCTCTGTGCATGCCGTTTGTGGCCCTGGCTTGTTCTGAGCTGGAGACCATCATGTACCTTCACAGATCTGCTGGGAATACAATTAAGGTCACCAAGGTGAATGATACATTTGAAAAGTGAGCTGAGATATTAACACACATTAGATGTGCCATTATTTCTATTTAGGAAGTTTGTTGAGAGGATCATTTTCTAACTCAGGCTGTGCTGCCTCAACAAAACCTTATTACAGCAAAATACTTTCCCGTAGCGTGGCTTTTTCCTTTATCGCCAAAGCTGCTCCAGTAAAGCAATGGGATTGCATTTATTTTCTCTTTGGAACAGGGGACATAGTCTCTAAATCGGAATCAGAATGACCCATGCATTCTTTCTCCCAGCTTTCATGTCGAACCATAATTGCTCAAATGGCACATTTAAAATTTTGGCGCAAGCTCAGACTTTCACTAGCCGCCTTTTTAAATCAGTCCCAGTGGCCAGTGGATACTGCGTAGCCCTACAAATGCATCTAAACATGCTGACTCCGAGGCTCCTTCTATTCTGAATGATCAGTGGTGCCATCTGTCTCTGTTTTCACTGGGGCTGGGCACATGTGTCCCAGCGAAACACGGGCCAAAAAAAAGAGAGAGAGAAAGAGCCAGTGCCTGAATTTACTTCCCGCTTCTGTAAAGACATTGTTGGGCTCTGTGTTACAGAGGCGGAGGAGAGATGAAAGCATAATGAATTCTTCTGTCATTAAATTCTTCGGGGAATCTTTACCCAAGTCCCTACTAAATGCGGCTTAAAACGCCTTCTTGCAGCAGTAAGCTCCCCTCAGTGGTATTGCAATGGTGCATGCATGTGTAAGAGAAATAATTCCTCTGCAGGGGAAAAAAAAGAGACAACATTTTTGGTTTGCATCAAGATGAAATTAGTCAGAAGCAAACTCTGAATTTGGCAAGCAGATGCCAGTATTAACAAGTTGTGCAAGCAAGTATAAAATAGAGGCGCTCGTGACTTGAGAGAGCCTCGGCATCGTGTGTGTGTGTGCCCTTGCATGCACCCCGCTCCAAATTCACAACTT
The DNA here is from genome assembly GCF_963210335.1 of Falco punctatus. NCBI lineage: Eukaryota > Metazoa > Chordata > Aves > Falconiformes > Falconidae > Falco > Falco punctatus. The sequence continues at coordinate 11,861,628 of NC_137591.1, read as the reverse complement.
AGAACACGGAAATTAGAATGGGGAACATTGCATTATTCATAACTTGGCAACCAGAAGCCAGGGCACTTTGCCAAAGTAAACTATTCTCTGTAATTACAGGTGAAGCAACGTTCTTTAATATCTTACAATACAAAAACATACATTAATCAAGGAAAGAGGGCTTTTTTTTTTTCCTAGAGGACAATAAATTAGCATCCTTGCCAATTTCCTCAATACATGTGACAATGTTTTACAGGATTATAAGTCAGCCTTTTTAAAGGAGGTTAGTCTAAAAACAAATAAACCCAATAAATGAGATTTTTAGCTAAATAAAGGGGAAACCAGCTCCTAAAAAGTTGACGTCTTGCCAGAAGATTTGCTTTTAGCACTGGCACTCACAGACTGAGGGTCTAAATGTCACAGTGTGATTTGACACGGCTCTACTGCAAACAGCTTTGCTGGGCAGTTTTCTACTGCTAGGAATCTGGCCCCTTCTGCTGTAGCCAGCTCATCTAGTGAAATAAAATTGCAGCGCATCGTGCCAGTCTGGTAGCCCGCATGTTCTGGGGTGATTCACAGTCAATCTGCCACTGGTGCCTGACACTGGACTTCTTTCACAGACTTAACATACTGAAAATGCTTGAGCTGTGTCTGTTTCCTTTTAAAGCCACCTGTGACTTTTCAACAACTTACTTATCAGTTTAAGTGTTTTGCTTGCTAGTAACAAACTTTTTTTTTCAGCTTTGTTATGTTCTTGCACTCCAATAAATGCAAAAGGCCTTTGTGTCAGTGTATCTCCCACTGACTTTAGTAATGCCAAAATAAACTGGCCGCATTGTTAGTATAGCGCTTGCTGCAGGTGATGCTTGCAAAGTCAAAAGAGGGGGCAAAATCTTTCACCAGGTTGAAAACAAGCAATTTGTGTCCCAGAAAACTTAGGGTTGTTTTTAGTTAGTGTCTGAAACTCAGATACTGAAGGAGTTGTGTTGAAGACACAGATACGAGTGAGAGCCAAGACAGCATCATCATGCTGTGACATTGCACAACGTGACCAGTGTCACAGCAGCTATGCACAGCGTGTTACAGGCTAATTAAACATGGTCTCTTCTCTGAAGAAATTGCCCCCTCACCCAAACCTAAATTGGCTATGAGTGAAGGCTTGCAATTAAATGACTGTGCGCTGATGCTGGAGTCATTTTTTGGATCATTTTGTCAAGTAAAAGCAAGGACTGCAGTAGGCTTTCTCTTCTGCAGCATAGTAGTGGCTGTGGTAATCGTCATCTGTGGCTGGATATGGCCAGGAGCGATTTCTCTACTCCTGGAATCTTACTGCAGCTTGACTCTGCCTTCAAAGCATTGACCAGTCTATTTCTAATATTTACGATATGTAAGCTGCTAGCGACCTGACCTCTGCCACTGGTGCAGGGAAATGGCATGTATGTTCTGCTGGGATCAGGTTCTCTACCTCGGACAAGGGAAGGTAAAGACTTTGTTTAAAAATAAAGACACCACGCAGGTTTGTCAGTGGTACTGTACATTTTCCCCTCTGCCGCTCTGTGTTTACAGGCATACAAACCCAAAAATAAATGTATGAGGAAGAGAGAGGAAGGTCAGAATATCAAGTGTCAAAAGTAGCCCATGAATTTTATTGGTGGTGCATTTAATCAGTGCTAAGCGTTTTTTACAAGGTACATACAAACAGTAGAATTGTAAAAATTTATAGAATACTGTGTACAGTGTGACTGTTTATGAAGAAAGGAGAATTTATATCCAGTTGAAATAAACCAAAGGGGAGTGTTTTATGGAGACTACTCAACAGTAGGGTACGTGAAGTGAGGTCTAGGTGAGGGAAGGATGGGGTATTTGCAGGGGCTTACTGATCTTTGAGGTGTTTTTCTGCTTCTTCAGCAGCTAACAGTTTGCATCTTTCAGTGGCTCTGGAACAGGCAGGATGCTGGACACAGGGATGGTATGGTGTTTTGTTTTTTTCTGTGCAATGGAAAGGAAACACAAGTGAACAGCTGCTACTAGCATCTCTGGTAAAGGCTCTCGCTCTTGGGCTCGTTCCAGTCCAACAGTTTCTTGAGCAGCCCTTAATATCCAGCTGGGAAGGGTTAACTGAAGCCAATCACTTTGACATCAGCATTTTTTTGTTTCCTTTTTGGTCCAGTATTTTGTTGATGATAAAGCACAGACTTAGTCAATTGAGAGATTCCAGAGCTGCAGAATCAGAGATAATTTAATTAACGGAATTGCTTGTGATTGCCCACTGGGACGGCGGGTAGGAATTGCTTGATTTAATTTGGAGAAACAAAGATCACATGCATGCTAATGTTTAACAAATAACCAGTGTTTGGGTTAAAGTTTTTTTGCAAAGAGGGGGGCAGCCAATTCCCAGGGGAGATTTCCCAGGAGATGATTGCTGAGTAACAACTCTATAGTATTTTTGTGCCCTTCTTCTGGCCTTTTATCTGAACAAAGCAAGGATTTGCTTAGAGGAAGAAAGTTTGATCTTATTTTCAGTGTTCAGGGAAAGATGCTATGAGAAGTGGGAAAATGTGCATTGAGTACAAAGACTGAAAACTGTCACATGCCGTCTGCTTAAGTCCCAGGGACTTGCTCCCTGGTACCCAGCATCCTCAAGTGTGACTGCCAGGTTGTTGAAGAGTTAACCACAAAGTCCAGAGAGAAGTGCAGGACTGAGCTTCCTCCTCTAGGAACCCTCCCTTCATGTTTTGCTCTTGGCTCCCCTATTTGTCGTGATGCAGGTCCACCATGAGTAGAGTGTGGATGTGCCCTTGTGTCCTCAGATATGTTCTCAGCCAGGGAGGACAATTCAGGTACCTGCAAGGCCACTTGCACCTGCTGGAGAAGCCCCACCGCTGGGGCTCAAGGCATTGCTCTTGGCAGTGGTTGTGCTCAGCAGATCTCTCTGGAGGCTGGTAAATGATGTTATCCAAACACGTCAAATCAGAGCGCTGAGGCACAAAATTGTTAAGAGAGTCCTCCTAGATCCAGCATAAGGTCAAGGCAGAGCTGGGAGAGCAGAGCTGTGGAAGCCAGTTCCTTCTTCCCTGCAATTCCCTCTGCCTCCCTTGGCAGAGTGGCTTGCACACAGCCTTACTGGGTCCACGGAGCTTGGCTTTCTGACCCTTGCTCCACCCTGGCACTGCCCTGCTGCAGTACAGCTCAGGCTGCTCCCAGCTGTGTCCGGGCAAGCACAGACAAGGTGTGCACGCAAGAGGGAAGCCTGAGGGAGTTCCCAAGATTACTGGTGCAGGAAGAGTTGCTCCTAAGTGATGCTTATCTTTAGGATACAATCAGCAGGTTGACGGTAAAATGTTGCTAAATGGAATGGCATGTGTCCCAAGTGTGCTGGCCACCACAGGAGCCAGACACATGGGAAGTGACTCTTGTCTTTATTCCATCCCTGGAGGTAGTTCCAGTTTCCTTTATTTACTAATGTTCTCCCTATTTCCCTTGACCTCATTTCCTCCGGCTTTTTGGAAGCAACCATGCAATTATCGCTCACTTTGGGTTGACCCTTGGCCACCACATCCCTGGTTGTTGCTGCTCCAAGAGGCTTTCCTGAAATCTCAAGTGCAAAATACTCACTTGTGGCCAAAACCTCTCTCTTGTGAGACAGGAGCTGTGTCTTCAGCGCTACACTGTGCGTCAGGATTTGTCCTGAGAGCACGCTTGGCAGGGAGAACATGGACTTTAAAAGTGTCACAGCAGAGCTTTGATCAGCGCTGGGAGATGCTGCAGTGGCTAAAGCTCCCTCTCTTACCAATGCACCCCAGTCTTGTTAATAAATGTATATTTAACAATGTCTGGAGCGTATGAAGTGATAATAACTAAATCAATACCTCCCACATTGATTGTCCAGGATCCCTACAGCGTGACGCACGCAGCGGTGCGGTAATTTTCCAGCTAACTAGCACCCTGATCTACAGCCCTCCTATTGATTGGCCATTGTATCAGGCAGCCTCTGAGCATTATTGCTCATACCTCTATTCAGCCTCCTTTTCTGATTCATTCGTTTATTACTGGACAGGGGCGATTATCTCAGAGACTTTCCGAAATTGGCCGGTGGGGGTCAGCCATTTAGACTTCTATAAACAAGCCATTTTCTATCTCCTCTAGTTGTTGCAGTGGCAAATTTTTCCTTTTCACGCTTTGACTGTTATTGGGCTGGGACTGGGATGAATTGGCCTTTGCTTGGATCAGCTCAAGGAATCAACTTTTAACTTTCGTTGCTGAGTCGTCTGCCCTTCAGAAGGAGGACGAGTAGTTCCACAGATGATAGTAGGAGAATTTAGCAAAAGGTTGAGGTTCTGCTTGCCACCTGCTCTGGGTAGGAACCACACTCACTGCCTTTACGCCTCCAGTGCCCTTATGCATGCAGGAAGGAGAAACGGATTCCAGAAAGTCAAATTCAACTGCAGCCTCCATCCAACAGCAGCTTATTAACGAGCCAGACTGGAAGGGAAACAATTTTCTCATCTGACAATAATCTTCACGCTAAAAATAAATAATTCTGTTTCTTTCTTCGACAAAACTAACACCTTTCTAGACTTTCTTTGAAAACTAACAACTCTTCCTTGAGGGTGGGAACCCAAGCTGGGATACAATAATAGTTTATATCAATGAGTAGGAGCAAGTGGGTGTTTCACAGCAGGGAGCGTTGGCTCCTGCTGAAGCTCTTTCATTCTGAACTAGAGAATATTTATTGATGCCAGGACTTGAATGCACAGTGTCCCTGTCCCCAGGCAGTCCTCAGCCACTAGGCTATCATGGGACATGGGATCTCTATTTCTTTGCCTTTTTTGCAGTTTTAAAACTCTTATCATTTCCTAGCAAGTGTCATTTGCAATGAATCTCCTTCTGATGAAGATCTCAGTTAGCTCTTGCAGAGCGTCTGATCTTTACAAAGGTAGGAAGAAGTTGGAGGAGCTTTATAACACTGGTACTTAATCGTATGTACTCCTACAGCTCCAGTTTCTTCTAAAGTGTCATAATTAGGGAAATCCTCAAGATCTTTTTGATTAGCTCTGTTTCCAGAGCCCTGGGAAAAGCCAGAAGAATCACCTCATAGGAGATACCTCAGGTCCCTCCCTGTGTGCCAGCAACATGCGACTAGTGAACAAAAGAACGAGTGGGTGCGTGCAGCTGGAGTGCTGAGATTGCCGCTCACTTTATTCGTTGTAGTAATTCTCTCAACCCATATTTAGCCACCTGTTGATGAATCATCCTCTAAAAAGGTAGAACATGTAGGTGCCGCTGCAGGTTATGTTGTGATTGATGCAACTTCTGGGGGTGAGGTACTCTTCAGGTTCTTCTGAGCTGGAGTCTGCTTGGACAGGCCTGAAATTCACTGACATATGTGAAAATTGCTGTTTTGTTTTGGTTTCCCGTAGAAGTGAAAGCTTTAATGTCAATGCAGTACTCTTAAACCTTTTCTGGGGAATGCTTGAGGGCCCCTCCTTATGTCTCCCTGTGTAGAAATTGGATTTTGCAGCATGCTGAAGTGACATATCCTTGTCTATAATGCTCCCTGCATCTCATTTGCTGAGCATTGCTGTCTGCCCTTGCTTTTTTAGGTTGGCAAGTTGCTCTTTTCACCAGCCTTGCAGAACCATGAAAATACACTTGCCTGCCCTCAGCACAGTGCCTCTGTGACAAAAGAGATAATGCTGCCCATCAAAAATGACCCTAAGAAATGGGAAAGCAGAGATTGTGAAGCTGCTTTTATAGCCACCTTGTTGGCGCAGTGTCCATTGCTTTTAGTTTCTCCTTTATTTCAGTATTAGAACCCAGAAAGCTAGGGGGTTCTTTGATATAAAAGCATTGTGTTGATCCTGTGTAATGAGCTGATTTTGTGTTTCACAAGGTTGATGGCCAGTGAAGACCTCCATTCTCTAAGGGAAAGAGCAACTCCTATTGCCCACAGAAAGTTATCTCACCTGCTGTAGAGAAACTTACAGAACTTTGTCCAAAGCATTTGGTCCTAAGGAATCTTTTAAGGGAGACAGGAAAAGAGGCAGAAAACAAAAAAAAAAAAACCACCCCAAACAAATTTCTTTAAATGTTCGTGTCTTGAGGAAACTTGCTCTCTGTATGAAGTTGCAACCTCAGCACTGTTTTGTTCTGACCTGATGTGTTTGGAAGTGTTTAGTAAGACGCCCCAAATAATTCACACCCGGCTTTTCAGGAATTCTTCACCCCAAGTGGGATGTCTTTGTTCGAATGTTGCCATTTGCTGTGCGGTACCTGTTGTGAGATCCTTTTTCACACAAACTCTTAACACTCTTGTGTGCTCAGTGATGCTTACTCTCCATCGTCTTTTGCAGAATTACAGAAGACTCTGCAGTGACAACATTTGAAGCGTTAAAGGCTCGTGTCCGTGAGTTAGAAAGGCAGCTTTCCCGTGGGGACCGCTATAAATGTCTCATTTGCATGGTGAGTAGCACTCCACTTGTGGTAATGAATCAGAAATGTCTTGGTATCTTTGCCGAGGAGGGAAGAAGCTTTTCTCCTTTTTTTGGATGGAGTTGGGGAGGTCGTCTTTGTCTCTGTACACCAATTAGCTTTCCACACGAAGGTGCTAGTGTTTTGGGCAATTGAAATTTCTGTATGCGTTACGTTATTCTACTGGTATTTCTAGCTGGCTGTCTGTATCGGGGGCAAGAAAGCCCCAACTTCAGAAGACTTTCAGCCTTCCTATAGAAAACTCCCAGACAGCAGCGTCCTCTTCCTGCGTGTGCAGATTTACATACATAGGAGAGAGCAAAATCTGTGATCTGAGACACACCATATGATTTGGGAACAGGAATGTTGCCTGAGCATTTAAAAGTTGTGGATGTCCTGCTTGCTTGTGGTGATGCTGTGGCCTTCTTAAAGAAGGGCAGCAGCTCCCTCTGATGGTCCGAGCCCGCAAAGCTTCGCGTGTCTGGTTAAGTTTTGATTCTGCTGATAGCAGGAGAAAATTCTGCTTGGCAGAGGGCTTCCTCTGCAACTGCAGCTTGATGCATGGTGCTCTCCCTCCCAGCTCACGACTTGTACGGGAGTGCAGCGCCTGCCTCTCATCCTACAGAAGGGAGGACAACTTGCTGCTGATGTCCAGAGGTTTATTAGCGGTGATAGAAAATACTCCAGAGAAGAAGGCATGCCTACTGAAATAGCAGCAGAATGCTTGGGATGTAGTTAAGCTGTTCCTGCAGAGCTAAGAGTTGTGATAAGGGTTAATCTTACCCTGTCACTGTTTTTTTTATGATCTGGTGACCTTTCTGATGAGAATAATGGCAGGTGGCCACAGCAACTTCAGATCTTCAGATGCTCTTGCGATAACTGTGCTGAGCCAGGTCACCACTTGAGTGGATTATGGGCTTCCAAGAGGAATTCTGGGAAGCCAGAAAAAGGGACGGCAGGAGACTTTCTGCCTCTACTACGCAAGCGTTACAAAAATACAAACTTACATACTACACAAGCTTATTTTTTTTTAATAGAAAATACAAGGCAGTGTTATCTACTAAGAAAGGTGTTGCAGTGGGGTAGGAGTGAAGAATCAGTAGATCCCTGCAGTGGAAATAACCTGTTTGCTTCCTCTTCTCAGGACTCCTACACAATGCCCCTGACTTCCATTCAGTGCTGGCATGTGCACTGTGAAGAATGCTGGCTGCGGACTCTGGTGAGGCTCTTGGCTACTTTCTTGTTGACTTACAGGCTTTTTTCTCTCTTCGGGGATACTTGTTTTAAACCACCACAGGGAAGGATGCTTTTTGCTTCATTTTAAACTATCCAAGTGCTGTGCATGCAGGCTTCTGAAGCCTTGCTGGTTAACAGCCCGCTCTAGCTTTGACTTGAGTGAGTCTCATTTGAGTCATCATGACCAAAGTGCAGTCCTGCCCCTTGCTTGCTCCTCTGCTGCCGTGGGGACAGCCATTGCTCATGCAAGAGCTCTGTGCTGGGAACAGTCTTGCCTTACAGTAATTTCCTGTGGGTCATCCATGCAGAGAGGTAAAGCTGTGAGAATGGAGGCCAAATCCACTGAGATTTCATGGAATGGGTAGCTTCTGAGAAACCTAATATTCCCCTGGAGCAAGGGGAATCATCTTCAGGATAGAGGATATGGAAGGGAGCTTTTATGAATATGAATCTGTATTTTTCAGTTTATTTGAAATAGCAATGTGCAGTTTTCAGGCATACGCCATTCTGTCTGGAAGATTGGGGGCTACCTTGATCATTGAATAGGTGACCCATTGCAGTAGTAATTTATACATGTATTAAAGGACATCAGGTTAAAATTTAAGGTGTTATTAAATAAAGTGTTTTCCTTTCCTGTGTTAAAACTGTGGGCTTTATAATCAGCCTTTAATGTCCCCTGTGCAGCTGATTTTCAAGCTTTCATTTTCCTCAGGTTGGGGAGTGGAAAATAGTCAGTTATGCTTTCTAGTTCTCCTGTTAGCAAGATGATACAGTGTTGGGTTGCAAAAAACGTAAGGGAATGCCACTCCTAAAAATTGTTCCTGTAAGGCATTACAAAATCTACTTTATAGAACACGTTGTGTGCTTGGAATTACGATTAAGTTGATCATACTCCTTTAAATCCTGCCTTTTAAAATTCTTGTCCAAGAAAAGTTACCAGGACGGTGAAGTGCCTGTGGGCTTGAGTACTAATAGCAACTCAATAACTTGGCTATCCCTTGGGCTGTATTTTATAGCTCTTCAGCTACACCCCGTCACTATTTAGATTATACAAGCTTTTGTAAACATTTTAGCAGCATGTTATAAAAGACACATATGTGGGTATGTAGCTGTGAGGTGTTTGGATGAATGTGTGCTCTGCCACCTTTGCTAAGTGAAGAGTAATCTTGTCCTTCAGTGATGCTACAAGCTGAGGGTAAAGCACTAATTTCTTTTTCATTTTCTTTACTCTGAAGTCTTTGTCCTCTCCTTTTCCCACCAGCCTCAAGTCATCTTCTAAATCTGTGGCACCGATTTCAGGCTGTTCACAGGCTCAGCAGCTACTTAGTTCAGCTTCAGGAAAGCCCCTTTGTTTCATGTACAGTGGTGGTGGCTGCTCATGAGAACGGGGAAACCCCACTCCAGGTGCTCAGGGGTTAGCATTTACCCTTGCAGAGGGGGAGCCATCTCCCCCCTAGAATTCCATGAGGAAGGTAGGGATGGAGCTAGCTGCGTGCTGTCCGCACGTGGCTCTTCTGCCAACCAGGCAGGCGGGATGGGAATAGTCCAGCAAGACATCATATTAGGACTTGGCACTTGCATAGGGGAAGCAATTAATAAGTGGCTACTCATGTGTTCCCCAGCCCTAGCCTCTCCCTGCAGCCCCCAATTTATTAAACCAGGCCTTTTCACAAGGCATGCTTGCACTCCCTCTCCCGTCTCAAAAAAAATCTCCCAGCCTGTGTTCGCATGTTTCTAATGTAACCATTAAAATGTAGCCCGAAGACAGCAATAAAAACCCTGGAACGCCTTGGTGCTTTTGTGTCTTGATCAAAGTCAATGTGTGTAATCTCGTTAAGACTGCCCTCCTTCCCCCCTCCTTTTTTATGAATTTAATGGCATACAGCAGCTGGGCTCAGTGTTTAATGCTCACCAACCTGCATTGTTCTAATTAAGGTATCTCCTTTTATTTCGGGCACAAAAGAGACTCTTGTTTTTTTTTAACAAGCGAGGAGCTGTGGGATAGTGTGTGTAATAATCGCCGCTGTTACCTTTCCCTGGGTATAAAGCTGGCTCCCCAGCGGGGGCGGGAGGGGGGAGCCTGCGCGTGCAGCACACATGGAAAGACTTGGCTGGGGGAGCGGGGCAACATTTTTCTTCTGTTGTGCAATAAACAATTTGTTGGAATTAATAGGAGTTGGGGCGGGTGGGTTGTGTCGGGCTTCCGGCCCCTTTTGAACATTCTGGAGATCTGCCATCCCTGCTGGTGAAAAGTCCCCTTTCTCCTGTGCGCCTGTGGTTTATGTGCCCAGCCAAGATCTAATATTAAATTAGAGTGTGAGTGTGTCTGAGAGAGAGAGGGAGGACCTTGTATTGAACAAGGACGTGGAACTGAAGGCACAGACTGCCTGGGAGCACTTCTAAACCTCTGCAAGGTATTGAAGACAGGGTGAAATTTGATGCTCACATCTGTCTGTGGACCAGAGGAGGTGAAGCAGTTTTTAAAAGGTTTAAGGTTTAAACATTTTCTAGGATACGATGCTACAGTGATCAGAGCATCCCTAGTATCCTTTGGCTTCAGTGGTGTCAAGGGCACTGATGAGGGTTGGGTCTTTCAAGCGCTTAGGCTTTCCGAAAATAGTTTTTGGACTTTTGGCTCTTGATGCCCAATTCCAAATTGTAACTGCTCTGTTGCTAAGGGAGAGGGGGAGATGTGTTCAACCACCAACTCTACAAATGGCGGCTGGGCTCTCTAGCTTAGGTACCGTTATACCAGATCTCAGTGCATCAAACTGGCTTCAGGTTCTGGGCGTGAAACATTCACCAGAGCAGACTCCATCTCTGTCTCCTGTTGCTGTGTTGGATTAGCGTGAAGGAAAGGCTGGGGCTGCAGAAAGGGACCCTGCAGAAAGAGAACTGAGACCGTGGTACTAGCTGCGTTGGCCAGCGCCTCAGTTCCGACAGAAGCTGCTTGGTTAGATGGTCCTCCTCAGGGTGGCCGTGGAGCAAGGAAGGAACCGTCCCTTCACCCAGCAGAAGGACGTGCTGAGTTGGGTGGTTTTCTCTCCTTCCACTCGCTCCGTGAGCAGAACTGGTCTGCCCAAGGGTTACAGTCCAGGGGCCACAGGCTAAAGGTGTGCTGTATGCTGCATGCATGTGCTGTGTGCATGCACATGCTCTGTGGTTCTAGGCACAACAGGAATGGAGATAGGGAGGGGGATGCAAGAACACGTTGCTTGATGCCACATGATCGTGCTTGGGATCCCAGGAAATCATGTTAGCTGTTTTGTCAGCTGGGTTTGTCTGCTGGTTTTGTATTGCTGTGTCAAACCACGCCGCTGAGCTTGCTGCTCCCTAGTTGCTGGTTGTCTGGGGCACTCAACACAGGGACATTTTTCATTTCATCCATCCTGCTTGCAGAGAGCTAGTTGGTATCTTCAAGTTACACAGAAACTGCAACACAAGCCCGGAGGACTTCCCTGTGATCACTTTTGGAAACTCCTGAAAACATATATGCAGGTTCTTCAAAGACAGGAGGGGAAACGGTGTTGCAGGAGAGAGGCTCAGCCTGGGCAGCAGGCAGTGGGGTTCATTTCCCTGAACATCAGCCATCCGTGGGGCAGGTGTCCATCCTCAGCTGGTTGTTGGACTGCAGCCCTGAGTCGCTGGGTGACGAGGGATGAATCTCCCTCTGGAGGAGGTTTGTTTGCCCCTTCTCTATCCTTCCCCATTAACCAGGAAGGATCCCACAACTACTAGTGTGTGGTACTAATTTTCCTTCTCCTGGGAAGGGTGCTGTGACAGTAGAGACTGGCAGTCTGCTGCAGTGCTTCGCTGAGCCGGTTTGGAACCTCCATCCTTGGAGGTTTGTGAGAACAGGTTTGATGCATGTCCGTCAGCCGTAATTCAGGTTGAAGTGATCTTGCCAGGGGAATGGGTTGGTGAGGTCTTGATATCCCTCTGAGCTGTAGGTCTGTGATCTCCCAAACCCCAGTATCTTTCCTTACGAAGTAAATGGAGTTAAAAGCTCTAAGTCAGGATGTTGTTGGCCAGTGATGGAGCTGCTGGTGGGTGCGGGGGTTCAGGGGCTGCTTTATCTGAGCATGTGCAGTTTGCTGTGTTTCCCCCACCGCCTGTACAGGCAGAGCCAGCATTTCCTATGTGTATTTGCTGACCCCAGGCTTGTGCTTGCCTGTCTTGGGCTTATTTGAAAATGACAACCTCAAGAGCAGGAAAAAAATAACTTTCTAAAAAGCCGCCTTCTTCACAGAATACGCTTCCAGGGGATACATCGATAGATATGTATGCTCTGCAGTTGACACATTTATATCTTTGGTAGATTACACTACTACATTCTTAGCCTTGTCACTTTTTCTAGGCTGTAATACCATATATCTCATGCAGGCTGGAGTATTTTTGTAAGAAACAGTGCAGATACAGAGCAATCCTTCTGGGTGATTCCTTAGTGCTTCCATCAACATAGAGACCTCCTGAGCCAGCAGCTTGCATGGCGGATGCTGCAATTGATCCTTCAGGATGTTCCTGTCTTCCATGAGGTTGTCTGGTTATTTATTACTGTGCTTCAGTTTTGGCCACCTCCAACAATGTGTGCAGGTGAGCTCTACCCTTTGGGGAGGCTCTGTGGAAAAGGTTGCTCTCCTGATCGCTGTGACCCCATTACCTGACAGCTGGAGGTACCCCACAATGGCAGTGGTGAACGGCTGCTTCGCTGGGAATTAGCGCGGGCAGAGAAGCTGCCACTTCGTGTGGAGGCTGTGGTCAGAGAGGGGGCTGTTGCCTTTGTTGAGAATTGGATCTTGGAGTTCAGTTTCTCTTCTGGCAGAAGCTGGCTCTTGGTTTGCATCCCTCCTGTCATCTCTTTACTTTGGTTTTCAGTCCTCTACAATAGGCAAGCTTTGAGCCCACGTTTGATGGTGGCACTGTGTAGGTGAAGTTGCTCTGTGTGTGTGTCTTTATTCTCTATGCCTGGTAGCATATTCTGCTTGGAAGTTACCCATTTTTAGACCCACAGGACAGCAGGAAGTGCCTAAATCCTTCCTTTTGAGTTTTCTTGCTTTAGCCAATTTATAGCAGACGTCACACCATTTTTTTTAAGAGGCAACTTTAAGACAAAATACTCCAATCCTTCCTGGCACCATGTGAGCCCTAACGACTTCTCGACATCTCAGCTCTCGTTAATGTATTTTTCAAACTACTACCCCAAGTGATTAGCCTGTATTGTGGATCAATCACTTGCCAAATTTTAATTAAGAAAGGAGGAGAAAAAATAAACTCCATCCTGGTTCCAGCCCCTTTTCTTTGCTTTGTAACAGCCCTGGAGCAAACTTCTTGCAGCAGAGTTTTATAAACCCCTCAAAACTGGGGTTTATAATGGAAAAGCTGAGGTGGCCTTTACTCTAGCACACGCAGCTATAACACATCAAGGCTTTTCCATGAAGCTATGATGAAAGGAGCAGAAGGACCTGGAAAAAAAAGAAAGAAAGAAATGGCCGACAGGTGGGACTTATTATTCCACAGCATTTTTATTTCAAGGGAAAAGTTTAGTAACCCCAGCTGGCAGGTGAGCAGTGGGGGAGCAAATGCTTTTTCATTGTGCCTGTGCCAGCATGTGTGTGTGTACAAGCTTATGTGCCTCTCTACAAGAGAGGAGAGCTTAAATGCTAGTGCCAGTGAATGTTGTACACCTACATGGAAAAGTCAGATGTAAGGAACGAGGTTCTAAGCAATTTCAATCTAAAAAGAAAAAGTCAGGACTTAGTTCTGAATTTAACACACATGCTTATGTGTGCAGAGGATGACAGTTTTATTCTAAAAAGAAAAGAAAAAGGCTTCCCCAAAGGTCCAAAGTCATTATTTTTGCTTGAACCGTTTAATACCAAGCTTAAGTGCTCGGGAGACCCAGAGACCTGGGCCCGGCGTGCCATGAGCAGTCAGCCTGCGCAGCACAGCCCAGGCTGCCGCAGGTCTCTAGGGTGCCGTTGTTCCCCCCAGCGTACCCGGGCTTCAGAGCTCCAGATGAGCTGCCTTTCCCACGTGCAGATGAAGCAGCATCCACCACTGCCCTAAATCAATCTGCAATCACGTAGCTTTTGCAGAAAACGGGTCAGAGAAGGTTCTGACTTCAAGCATGGATGAAAAGTTGGCGCTGGCTGCCCACGTGCAGCTCTCAGCCTTAGGTGGGGAGAGTGGATCCCCCTAAAGCCATCAGCATGTGGTGCAGGAGATCCCGGGGTGTGGCAGGACAAATCCACCCATCTTTCCTTGCCCTGTGGTGTGAAGGAGTTGCTTACCTGACCTTGCTTTGCCACAACAGAGAGGAGCAAAGCTGCAGTCAGTTTAATTAGGCTTGTTCTGCTGTCCTGTGGGCTGAATGTGGAGGACTTGTGCTTAGAGCAAGCACCTGTGTGCAGCCTTTGGAGAGGCACGGGCAGACTGGCTTTCCAGGAATCTGTCCTTCCGAAATTTTGCACATTGAGCTGTCTAGTCTGTGTTAGTGAGGTTGCCCCTGCGTCATCACGGACATCTGCCTGCAGCTGTCTCAGTCCACCTCCAAATCCCAGGATAGAGAATGAGATGCAAGACAGTGAGACGGCAGCAGCTGAGGTTTGCTTTTAGCAAAAATGAACTCGGGGGGGGGGGGGTGTCCGTGCTCCTCCCCAGCCACCTACAGCCAAACACCTCCAGCTTCAGCAGAGCTATGAGAAAATAACTGCTGAAATGCCATTCAGCATTGCACAGGAGCACTGAGGAACGGAGGGGTGTGGGTTTAGGTGGCAGCAAGCACTTTCCTTCACCCTTCACCCCAAACTGAAGGCAGGCTGAGGCATTTGATGGGTCAGGGACTGGTCTTGCAGAAGGTGCCTCTCCTTCATGCGTTGTCCAGAGAGGCAGAAGCTCCAGCTACTTGGTTGGATGCTTTGCTGCCTCTTGCCAGTAAGCTGTGCTTGTCTTGGGAAGGAGAGCGTGGACACAGATGTGTGCGGTGGTCACATCTGGAATGCCTTAAAGTCCCCATGCACACTTCTGCTTGTCAGGGCACACAGGAAAGCTTGAACGGGCAGCTGCCGCCCCTTTGACAACCTGCTGTAAATTCATTCTTCAGCACCTCCCTGCCACTTCTCCTGGGACCCTCCAAGCTAAAAGGTGATGCCAAGAGGCCAACCAGATGCAACAGGCCCCTGTGAGGACCAGGGAACTGCATGGTGATGCAGACCTGAGCAGGGACTCAGTTGAAACGGACTGTTTAGTGGTATTTGCATCCAGATTAGTGAGACCCTCCATGGCAACCCTCCTGTGTAGCCCAGCCCACAACGGCAGAAGGGGCAAATGTTTAGATTTTTCTCTCCTACCTGTTGTTGCTGCTGCAGGGAGTTTTTACTGGGACATGCAGGGTTAGAGCTTGCCCTTTTTTAATGGCAGAGATGTATAGCTCTGGTCTTGAGCACTGGCAAAGGGGTGTGCTATATAAACAGGCTCTGTTAAAGGCCAGTGCAGTCAGCCTTGGGTTTCAGCAGGGTTTTAAGCCTGGCCTTAGAGCTGTGGTTTGTGCTTGCTTTTGCCAGAATCCAGCATGTCAAGTCCGCTCTGTGAAGACCAGTGCATGGTGCTGCCTGATGCGTTGCCCAGGCACAGTGAGATGGTCCCTGTCCCGGAACGCTGAAAATCTAAACAGGCACAGTAGTTAGAGAAGGGATAAGATAGGTCCCAGACAGCTAGAAGGATGCGCCCACAGGCATCAGCACCAGAGTTAGGTGCACCATCCAGACCACCAGTGGTCTGTTGCTCACCCTGAGAGTAATGTCTGGTGTGTCTTGAATGTCCATCACGTTTCATAAAACTCCAGTTCAACAGGACTTTGTGAGTGGCTGTTCTGGAGCTCAGGTGCAAGTGCCCGTGGTTCCCCGCTGTGTCAGGGCAGCACCTCAGCCGCTAGCAGCAAGGGGTGTCAAATGGGAGCCTGATTGCTCAGAAGCCCGAAGCTCAGGGAACAGCGGGTGTGCAAAGTCCATGTCTGCCAGGAGTGATGTGCACTGGGAGCAGGGGGGGAGCTGCTGTAAGGCTGGTCTGTGGGGGCTTTTCGGTAGCACTCAGAACTACAGAGCAAACATGACTTGCACTTCTTTGGAGCTGTATCCTTGTGAATTACTTGCACTTGTGTAAATTTTCTGTTCCTGGGACTCTCTCCTCTAGATTCCTCTTAGTCCAAGGAGCTTCCAGGGGAGAAAGCCCCTGTCCTGTGTCTGCAGGTGTTGTCACAGAGCGGAGAGGACCTTTTCTAAGGGTGCTTGGCTCTTGTAAGCAGCAGTGCCAGTTCCTCTGCTAGGGATGTACCCAAATGCAGGGAGCAGTAACCAAAGCAGTGTGGCACGTCACAGTCCTGCCCTGCCACTCAGCCCACATCCTGCAACCCTGCAAGCTGCAGTGCTCACTGCTGCAGGTACTGAAACAAGCCCTGCTAAGGGAGAGCAGCCGCAGCACTGGACCAAATGGCTTCGGTTCTGCTAGCAAGCCCTGTGCAAGCCAGCAGGTGCTCACACGGCATGTTGCGTCCCTGTCGTCTCACTTGTCACACCGAGCACTGCGCATTAGCTGCTGGAAGGGCCTGTGACAGCAGTGAGCACAACTTGGGGTGCTCAGTTCTGTGTGGCAGGAGGTTGTGTCGAGGCTGGGGTCAGTGTTGAAAGCTAGGGCACCCCAGTTTCCTGCACTGCTGGTGCTGTAGACAGGAGGCCGCCTCACAGCAGAGCCATCTTTCTGTCATTTTTCCCATCAACTGTCTGTCACATCTGCCAATCTAACGATGACCAGCTTAGATTGACCCCAATTCTGAGGCTTATTAACACCCTCTTGCTGTCAGGCCCAGTGACAGATGGCACATCAGCCCTTGTTTTATTTCATGTAGCGTTCATGTCGGCCGCCTGTTACCTCGCCCCAGCTCACGTTGCAGTTTGCTGGTTTCAACTCACCTTGGCAGAACGGACTTGTCTCCGCAGCATCTCTGCAAGCTCGGGGTGGGCAGTGGGGGCTTCCTTCATGCCAGCAGCTCTGGGGCTTTTGCAGGATTGCTGAGGCAGTCCCCCAGTGTGCCGCCCTGAAAGGGATGGTCCATCCCCACCATGAACCAGTTCAGTCACCCCAGCTAAAAGCTGCACTTGTTCCAACTGGGCTGGTTTTCTGCCTGCTCAGTGACCTGAACTGGCTCATCGAGGGCTGCAGGTGAGCAAGGGAAGCAGAAAGGAGCAGCAGATCTCCCTGGCAGCCAGCAGGGATGGGGGGGGTGCTTGGGCCAGTCTGTCTGTAGAGACCTCTCTCTCCAGAGCTGCTGAGTTTGGTGACACCTTGGCTCTGGGTTTCAGCATCCTGCAGAGCTCCTGCCTGCCCAGCTGCCTTGTGCCTGGGACTGGAGTGGGACGAAGGGCTGCAGGGAAGGCAAGAAAGGTGATGGCACCTCCCCTTCCCACAGCTTGTGCCCACTGTTGGGAGGGCATGGCCCTGCCTGGAGGGGAAGGGGGTGGCCTTGGTGCCCCTGCTCCTGTGCTGCTCCCCCTGAGATCCCAGGCCAAGGGCAAGGTCGCGCAGTTGTCCTTCTCACGTTGTTCATCTCATCTGCCGGTTGCAGGGTGCCAAGAAGCTCTGTCCCCAGTGTAACACCATCACGTCTCCCGGAGACCTTCGGCGCATCTACTTATGAAGGACCCAGCAGGAGGGTGGGACCCAGCTACTCAGCTCAGCTCATCACACCAAGGGGGAGAACGACAGCAACAAAAAAAAGACGTTTTAAAATTTAAAGAAAAAACAAACCAGAGACTCCAGACATGGACTCGAGGATACAGGAGCAGTGGGGAGCCTTGGCTCCCAGGTCCCGCATGTTGAGACCTCCTTCAGCATCTGCAGCGGGCAAAACCAAACCCTTTGTTGTGAAGCCCCCTTTTTTAAAACCAGTATTCCCCATCCACCTGTTCCCTGGAGCTGGCTTTGCATCGGGGATGGCTCGTGAGCCCTCCTTTGGACTGTGTTGTTGACCACTGCCCCCAGGAGACTGGGGAAGGGACCCTTGAGAGAAAGATGTTAAATAACCTGTAACTTGTGTTCTTTGTTCAGGTTTTTTGTTTTGTTTTTATTTGTTTTGGTTTGGGTTTTGGTTTGGTTCTGTTTTGGTTTTTTGTGGTGTTCTAGTGATAAAAAAAGGTTTAAAGAAAAAAAAAAACACACCCAGGCAGAAATGAAGCACATGTAATATAGATTATATATGTTTACAATGTTGTGTATAAATGGGATAGACTCAAACATTACATACTAATAAGTTTCCCTTTCTTTTTTTTGGGTTGTATTTTTTTTAAAGAAAAAAATGAGCAGAGAACATTAAACCCATATTTTTCTTGGTTCAGCAAAGTTTTGGCATTAAAGTCATTAGTTTAAAAAAAGTATATATATACATATATATAATATAAATGGTTTAATGTTCTGTGGTGTATATTTCCTCATTCAGATATGAAGTTAACAGCTTTTAGTAATGGCTGTAGCATTGCCCATAACTTACAGAACTTATGGGGAGTAGAGGAGGTGGATTTTTGTCATTAGTTGTAGCTAATGGGGCTATTTATAATAGAATCGTTATCCCCGGAAAGACACGGCTTTTAACTCCTCGCCAGGGGACCGGGCAGGGCGGGGGGATCTGGCTCAGCCCCCTTTGCCTTTCCCAGCTGGGGAAGGGGCAAACGGTGCAGAGCTGGAGGGACGCAGCCCACCAGAGCGCTGCCCTCCCCTGGGCCAGGAGTGCCTGCTCGAGGGTCCGGAGGGTCCGGCTGACCCCCTCGTGCCTCCTCTGTAGCCCCTGCCCCTGCCGGGCTTTGCTTTCCTCCCCTCCGGTAGCGTTTGCTGGCCGCGGGTGCCTGAGCTGCTCCCAGTGCCTGCTGCCGAGGCAGGGGGTGGGGAAGCAGCGGGCATGGGGACAGATGGCAGGGGACAGGGTGGCCCTGCTGGTGGCTTTGCCCAGAGAGGCTCGGCGGGTTGCGCTGTGCAGCGAGCCCCAGCTCTGCCCAGTAGAGCCAGCCCAGCCCCGCGCTCCCGGAGCCGGCCTTTTCCAGAAGCGGGTCCGGCAGTGGGGCAGAGCCGGGCCAGCCCTGCCTCATGGCCGTGGCCACCACGGGGCTCGCCGGCAGGCCGCGGCCACCAGCGATGCCTCCAGCCAGAGCCAGTGGGTCCCTGCAGCCCCAGCTTCTTCCACGCAGTCCCTCATGCTTGTCCCTGTCTCCCGTATCCTCAGCCTTAACCAAAGCTGCCATCTGGCCTGTTTTTTTGTTGTTTTTTCTTTTACTTTCAGGACCTAAGAAACAGATGCTGAACCGTTTCCCAAGGTGAATGCGTGCCCCATGTGCTGACTTCTCTCAGTCCCGTGCTGTGCAGCCCTGCCCCAGCTCCCCAGGCAGTCGTGGGGTGCCAGCCTCCCGAAGCCAGAAGACAGGGAGGTGGGGAAGCTCATCTCCCCTGCTCCTGCAAGGTCTTTCCAAGCAGATCCCACCTGGCAGAACAGCGTGGCTGGGGCATTTTAAGACAGTCTGGAAACAGCAGTGGGTGAGGGGTTTGGAGCTGGGACCCCAGCATCGCTGGGGTGCTCTGGCGAGGGAAGGGCTGGGGAGGCAGGATGCCTGCGGAGTGATGGTCCCATCCCATCACTGCTTCTCTGCCCTGAGCTTGGTTCTGTTTTGCAGAGAACAGCTGCTGTCCTTGGCATCTCCTGAGTGATTTCAGAAGGATCCCGCTGCACCCAAAAAAAAAAAAAAAACCCAAACTGAAGGAGATGTGGTTTTTATTTTTTAAGCATCTCGTCAAAAGGTGACAATTCCTAACTGAGATTTTCCTGGGTCTCCAAGCTCATCACAGCTGTGGTGGCCTCTGAGACCAGAGCTGCAGCCTCCCCTGCTCAGGGACACATCCCTGCAGAGCCGCTGGGGACCAGAGGAAGCTGGGGCACCCCAGGAGGGTCCTGCCTCCCCGGGGAGGCTGTGGGCAGGGGAAGGGGCTGCAGCAGGGGGCTGTCGCTGCTGGGTAGCACTTGGGCAAGGGAAGGGCAGGCACATAGAACTTGGGTCTGGATCTGTAAAGGGGGAAAAACTGGGGGCATAGCTGGGCTGCGAGTGCCACCCAGCCAGAGTCGTGGTGCCTGGGTGCCAGCGCTGGGGTCTCTGAGATGGATTTGGAGAGGGTGCAGGAGGGGGGGGGGGGTGGGGGGGGTGAGAAGCAGCCAGGAAAGGGGGAGAGGGCAGGACACCCCAGCCTGCCCTTGGAAACAGGCCCTGGGAGGGAGCCAGGCTTTCTGGCAGGTGTTGTGGACCAGCCGTGTGCTCTATGTACGTATGTGTAAAACCATATGTAACTAGTCATTGGTTCTTTGTTTTGGGGGGTTATTTTCTGTTTATTTTTTTTTGTTTTTAATTGTAAAGCCATCCCCTGTTTTCAAGGGGGGGTCTGCAGGGGGGAAGGCTGGGGAGAGAGGCATCCCGGTTTGTAGCAGGCATCCGCCACTTCCCCTCTTCTGCAATGAGTTTAAATGATTTTAAAAAAAAAAAAACATTTTTTTTGAAATATCGGAGTTACCTATCTTTGCCCAAAGAATCCCAGTTGCACAAAGCGATATTCCGGTGTGTCGATGATTGTGTGTCGGTGTATATTATACAAAGAGGTACTTGTCACTCCCGTTTGTAAACTACATTTGACATTAATTAAACAAGTATAAATCTTCTCAGGCGCTTTCCGCCTTTCTGTGTGTCCCTTTTTGGCAGGTCAGAGGCAGCAGGGGAGCCACCCCCCTACACATGCCACAGCCCCTGGGTGCGGGTCATGTCCCAAAGGGGAGCCACAGTCCTACTTGGGATGGGGGAGGTGCTGGGGGGTCTCCAGGGGTCCTGCCCCAGCATCCCCTGCAAGGATACATCTCTGCTCCATCACAGATGGGGTCCCCCCAACTTGTGTCCGTTCCCCCCTCCCCCCCAGAGCCAGGAGTGCAGGGCAAAGGGCACACGTCAGGGGACACCCCCATAAGGAAGTCTCATCAGCTGCATTAGTCGGGGGCAGGAGGCGGCCAGCCCCAACAGATCTATACATCCTGCATTAGGGGCCACTGGCATGGTATAGGGTTACCCCCCACCACGTGGATGGGAAGCTGCTAGGGCAGGGACGGGTAGAGGTCAGGTTCCCCCCACCACAGGGCTGGCGCCGACACTTTTGGTTTACAAACATTTTGCAGACGGGTCAATGGGGTGTTTTCAAACCCCTCCCCATGGCAGCATCCCCCAGGGATGGGGCAAGGGGGGTTCCTCAGGCTGGGGAGCGGGCAGCACGGGGTGTTAGTGACCTCTTTCCATCTACAGTGGCAAGGATGGGGAGAGGGGTGGATTTGGCCACCTTTTTGGTTGGATGCAATAGAGCATCTCAGCCATTCTCCAGCCTGCTTTCAGCCCAGCGGAGGAGGCCTGAGGCCAGGGTGAGGGGCAGGAACGCTCCCTCCCTTCCCCTCCACCCACCCCGCAGCAGGCTGCTAATATTTTATTTAAAATATCTTTAGGAAGCGGAGGACCATGATGTATCGGATGTATTGAGAAAATGCTAATGTGTAATAGCATGTGTCAGGGGCCTCGTTCATCACCCCGCACCGCCTTCTGGGGGATCCATATCTAATTAACAGTAATGAATGAGGGAGCCCACCTAATGACAGCCTGCCAGTTTGTTATGGAAATGAGGCAATCCCATTAGGCAAAACACTTAATTAAACAAACTGCTCGGAGTGGAGGCCAGAGCAGGATGGGCACAGGCCCTTTGGGGGAGCAGGGGGCCCTGGTATCCAGCCCCCCACATGCCAGCTGGGGGGCACAGAGGCTGCCACAGCTCCATAGGGCTGGGTGCCCATGGTCAGCCCCAGCAGCACCGGGCTGGGGGTGCCGAGGGGGACCCACTGAGGCGGGTCCCGGCCGGCAGGAGGGCAGCAGGGCAGCTCACATCCCCCTCTCATCTCTCCAGCACGTCGCCAAGCACAGAGGCAGCGGAGGCCAAACACAGATTTCCAATGAAACGTGTGTACTTGGCTCCTGCTCTATTGACACTGAAACAAGAAGGGCTCAAGGTTAATTCCTTATCAATACCCTATTGTCAGCTCATTCATCACCCGGGGAGGGCAGGGGCTGCCCAAGCTCTCCCTGCCCCAGCCCCCATGGGTTTGGGAGGGTGACCGAAGGATGCCGTGCCTCTGCCCACCCCAGCCCTTCTCTTGCAGCCCATCTCCAGCCAGCAGTACTGGCGTGGGCTTGCAGCCATGTGAGGATGCAAAGACAAGGGGATGGGGGCTCAAGTTCAAAGGCCAGGGGATGGAGGGATGCCAGGCAGGCAGAGCAAGCAGCTGCCCGGTGGGTGAGCCCCTGCCTCCTTCACCTGTGCCCCAGACTGGATGCAGGAGCCGTGCATAGGGCGTGCTGCTAGGGTGCAGGGCGGGGGGGAAGGTGTCAGTGGCTGTGACCCCCATTTGTGCCGTCCTGTTTCCTAAGTGCCCCCCAAGCCCCCAGCCCTGTGTGCTAGGGGGTCCTGCCAGCCTTTCCGGAGGGCAGCACTAAGCCCAGCTCCATCCCCAGGCCTGGGGGCTGCAGGGAACGCAAGGGAGCTCCACAGTCCCAGTTTTGGGGGGTTCTAGAAGTTGGACCAGGGTCTGTCTAACCACAATATGGCACAGATTTGCTTAAAAATAGCTAGCCCTCTCTGGGTGACGGAGAGGGAAGTGGTGCAACCTGGCCTGCTGATGCTGCGAGGGCTGTAAAGCTATTCATGACATTGGGCTTTTGGTTCTAACATTCAGTTAAAGCTGAGAAATAGGATCTTGTACAACTTGCAGGGGCAGAGAGCTCTAGGGCTGGATGCTGTTCTGTATTAACTCACGGTCTCTGCTTCTTGTCGTCGGAGTCCGTTCTCGCTGGTCTCTTTCCTTGCCTCGAGAGGGGACGTTTAGCGGGGGATGCTCTCAGGCACGCAGAAGCGCTGGGCTGAGCCGCCCTGTTGGGGTCTTCTCCAGGACCTGCTGTGCTCCTCTCCCGAACCAGAAGGCTCTCCAGGCAGGGAAGAGGCGCCTGCTGCCACCTCGTGGAGCCCTGCTCCGAGCGGCCCTCGCCGGCTCCCTCCATCACCCCACGGGGCGGTGATGTACGTACACCTGCCACGTCCCCACGCGTACCAAGGTAGGACCTCAGCCCGCACACAACCTGCTGCCCCAGCACACAAAAGACAACAGCTGACTTGTTTTAAAACACTCTTACTAGGTGTGGGCACAGGTCAGTCTTCACCCAGGGTCCCGGTTGCAATTACCGGTGCTGTAAGGTGCCGCCCCAGCTCCGAAACGTGACCCCTGGCTGTGCTGGACCACGGCCCTGCTCTGCCCAGGTCCCTCCCCCAGTGTTGCGGGGCGCCCTGGCTGCGGGGCACCCTCCCACGGCCCGACAGCAGCAGCTCAGCACCCTCCAGCGCAGGCACACAACCGCTCTGACCACTAAGTAGCTTTTTTTCTTTTTCAAAACCTTCCCGTAACACCACCGCTGCCTGGGGAGAGAAGGCAGCACAGGGGAGTGAGCCAGCAGGCAGCTCCCTCATGGGAAACACTCACAAACAGCTTTTGTTGCTGAGGAAAGGTTCGTTTGTGCTCTTGCAAAATGCACCTGGCTGGGAAACGCACAACAGCAGCAGCTGGCCCCTGGGCATCCTCCTCTCCCACCATCGCTGGTGATTCGCCCACACTGCTCCACCGTCTGTGCTGCAGGGAAACGAGACCGTCGGTGCCACGTCCCGCTCCAAACCCAAAGGCAAGCCCAAGGACACTGCATTTTTCCTCCCAAAGCGCAGATCTGCAATACCCCTCCCACAGCTTATCTCAGAGATTTACTTGGATTTGCCAAGATATCCCAGCCTTTGGCCTTCAGCGTTCAGGCTGAAGCTCTTTAGGAACACAGGCTGCACCAAACTGTGACAGTTTAGCAAGGATTAAGGGTTTGAGGCTAGGGTTTTTTAAATCCAGTAGTGCTTGGATCAGTTCTTGGCCGTGTGCCTTCGGGCTCCAAGTTATTAACCTTCTGTTTCAAATAACAAGCAACAGAAATAAAGAAGGCAGAAGGAGGTGGAGGGGTGAGTATACATGCTGTACAGGAAAGAAGGCGGCAATATATCACACAATACATTTAACACACTGCTCATAATCATAATTAAAACTTGCTGGGGCACGGAAAACGAAACTCGCCCACAAGATTGGCACTGATGACTTCCTCTGTAAACCACAGGCTTCCTTGAGATCCCCCTGCCCTTAGAGAGCTGTGTACACAAATGAGCTCTGGATTTCAAGTCAGTTTTGCAGCCCTGGAAATGCCTGTGAGCAGGTTTCCATTTTCGAAGCCCAGGGCACCTCCGACTGCGGAGCGCCAGCAGGCAGCACCTGCTCCCTCCCTGCCGTCCCGTAAAGCTGCAGGGTGGAGCAGAGCCGGACTGAGTTGAGGGAACAGCAATCCCGTGGTGGGGAGCTGAAGGTGGGGATGGAAAGTGTAGCGGACATGTGAGGGTCTTTCCAGAGGGAGCTTCACCATCCCATCGCATGGGGACGGAAGGTTTAGCTCCATCTCCTGCCAGCCATGCTCCGCCACAGCCCGAGTCTTTACACAGAAATCCAACGCCCACAGCAATAAACAGGAACGGCAGATTCCCAGCTCAGCACAACTGTATTAATTCAGAAGCATATATTATGGAGTGTTTAACTGTTCTGTAAATACTGAACCTGTAGAAACCAGCATGAGAGCAAGTACTAGTTAAATAACCTTTATCACCTCTGCTCCCTAAGAGTTTTCAGTGCCACAAACAGGCTGGATGCTCAGAAGACAGCCCATCTCTCCGGGAAGGCAGGCAAACAGATCACAGCTCGGGAGTTACAGCACAAACCAGGGGCCTGCTTTAAAAAAGCTAAAAGATCTCTGATGGGCTTTCTGGGGATAGGGAACCATGACTGGATTTTATAGGTCCAAACCCTAGGAACAAGAATTTCTTCATGAAAAGCAGCAGGCTGAAGGCTATCTTACTGCAGTGTAGCCCTCAGCTTACCTTCACACTGGAAGCTGAAACTGGGATCACACCTACAGAACACTGGACCCCAAGAAACAAGTGCTCCTGTGCCTGGAGCCAGTTTTCACTTAAAAAAAAAAAAAACTGAAGACAAACCAGGCCATCAGCTCTTTTCCCATTAATTCTCACCTACCCTATACACCCCAGTCCACCCTTTAAAACTATGCCCAACATGGGGTTATTCTTTGCTTTAAGTAAGCTTTGTCACATTAGCCTGCTAAAAACATTTGTGCCAGCCACTGACCACAACTCACCCTGTGCTTCCACCGTGAGGTGTTATGGTTCTTGTTTTATACTTACGAATTATTTTAGTGCTTCCCACGAGACCTCCCTCTCTCTGTTTCAATTCAGAACAGCAAATGATTTGTCACTGTGGATGACAGCACCCCAAGGATGGGCAGGACAAGTACAGCAGCCCAGAGGCAGCAAACATCTGTAAAAATCCTCGTGTTTTTTATGTTCTTACTTCTCAAGGGCAGTCCTCTGTTCAAACAGGCCCGTATCACAGCCCTCCAGAGCCTGTTCCCAGCAATCTTTGGCTGGGAATTTGACGCTGGTTAATACTGTCCACCACATTACTAAGAAGCTTGCAATACTGTGACACAACATAAACATATTTGCAAGCTCGCCTCTGTCTTTACCCCGACTTCTCCCCCAAATAAACAACAAAACCCAAAACCAAACATGGCTGACGCACAGTGCAATAAACTACTTTTTCACTAGGTGGAAGGAATTAGTTTCTTGTATTACTAGTATGCGCTGCACAGGCAGCAAAGACTGATCATCTGAAGAGAACATTGGGGGAAAAACATTGAATTTCATGGTCATTTGTGGGCTGGAAGTGATTTAAGAAACATCCAGTATGAATCATAGCTCCAAGAGACAGTTTCATTTTTCTCTGCAGTTGCACCTTTCTGTTTCCGAGGTCTTTTGGGTTACAGCTGTGCCAGTTTCCCTGTATTTCCAGATGCACAATACAGGCTGCTCAAAGACACACAGTAATATGAGCAATTCTCCAGGAAAGCAAAACTGCTCGGGAGAACACACAATAGACTGGAGGGAAGAGAAACAAAACAAGACACATTCAAAAAGGTTAACTTAAATCTTTCGGTTGAAGAACACAGAAGTTATCACAAATATTTGAGCTCCCACCAAGGATCAGAGCTTTGACTGCTTGCTCTATCTCAGCTACTTAAAGGAATCAGATGACAGTCTGCTCATACTGCCCTATATACACTTTTTCCAGGTCTTACACTTGATTTCTGGGCCTGATCTCCAGCAAGGAGTATAACAAGATCTGGGATGCACCAAGAGAAAAGTCCTGCAGAGCTGCTTCTGTTTGCTCACTGCAACATAAAAGAAATGGCGGAGAGGAAAAAAACAGCAAAGACGTGAAAGAGCTATATTGTAAAATCAGTACAAGGCAACAGAACACGCACATTGGACATCAGGGACAACTAAACATGGAAAGTAGAGAACAGGAGACAGAAAGAAACAGGTAACACTCTGTGTGAACTTCTTGGCTGACACACCTTGATAATGTACATCAATGTCAACCATGCTAGGATTTTACCTTCAGTACTTTAAACTAATCCACATTTACTTTCTGCTATAACGTGGCTGGCCCAAAGGCCAGCCCAGAGGCTTTCAGACTTGAATATGGGGGGCAGCAGGGGGAAGCTAAGAAGTCTCTACTTTCCTCCCTCCAAAGACACAAAGGCAAAGGGGGTGACATTTCCCATACAAGCTGAGCAAAGCAGAGGCAAACACTGCAAACACTGGAGGTCATTATACCACTAACGAGGTGAGCCCCCAACACAGTCAGACAGGAAAGTCATACAGAGGTTGCTGTAATAGGTGGGATATGCTCGCATATGGCTGACATGAGCTGAATCCGAGAAGTCTACAGCTTTCACAGAAACACCAAGCTGCTGCCGGGCATCAGCCATGTGCTTAACTTCGCTGGCCTTGATGATGGCATCAGCTTGGGAATAGAGGTAAAGCTCAGGCCACCGTGAGGGCGCTTTCAGCAGGGCATCGTAATGGCTCTCGTGGATGAAGCGGGTCAATGGGTACAGCAAGATCCGCAGTACAACAGCTGTAGTAGCAAAAGTGAATAAGAGGAAATACTTGAGCAGCACATTTGTGGACACCAAGACAGTTGCCAAGGCACGAAGGCCTCCCCTCAAGTTTCTTCTGCCAGGGGCACTATCAAAAACAGTGCCTGCTACTTTGACGTTCTTAAATGGCTTGTGAGTGTGGAGCGCCTCAATGATGTAACGGTACAGCATGACACCACCATTGCTAAAAACATGAAAAAGAACCGGTCTGTTTTCTACACTGTAGTCAAAGAGCAGCTCCAGGAGTCTCTTGGCTGGGGTCTGGAGGGATCTGATGCCAAAGGTCTCAGAGAAGAATATCATCTTCCATGGAGCCGTGTAGCGGATGACTGTACACCCCTAAGAACAGAAAGAGACCCCACAGACATTTAGGCTGTGCTGTAAATTACAAGGAGTAAGAAAGCATCAGTACAAAGAACATGAAAATTTAGGACAGGTTTCCACCAGAAACCACAGGGCCAGAAGAAGGTCTTTAGTGTCAGTAGTGAGGCACCAATATGAATAGGATTATATTAATCATAACAGCACACAGTATTATGAAAAGGTTTCTGCAGTAGCAGAGGCCTGGACTTGATGACATTTGAGATCCTTTCAAATCTTGTGCTAACTGGCACAGCCCCTGGGGACATTGCCACACAAGTTTTATGAGTCTTAGTCTTCACCCAGGAAGAGAAAACCATTTCCTTGATTCACAAACCTTCAGTATAAGCCATTTTAGTAAGAAGGGCCTTTTCTGCTACACATCTAGTTCATGACATTGAAATAAATGCAAGGAGGAGTTGCAGGAGGAATTTCTTCCTGTCCTTGGGTAGTACTTGTTTGCAGCGGTCTCTAAGACTCACCCACAATCAACACTGACATGATTTTCATGAGCCTTTCTGAAATGCTCCAGCTGTGCAAATGAAGAGCACTGGTTCAGAGGTTCAGAATGCCCGAACAATTGCCATTACAGTCAAAGCCTTACACTTAGGTGCAGCCTGGGAAACAGGATCCTGAAGGAGTTTCTAAACAGAGCAGAAGGAACTGTATTTATAAATACCTTAGGTCTTTTCTATCACCTAAACGCACTGACAAACACAAGGCAAAGTCACCAACACAACCCTCCTGCCCAGAGCTCCCTAAGTAGTGAACAAGAAAGAAGAGGATATCAAGTTCTTAAATCAAAGTCTTCTGTACCATCTTGCAATGGTTGCAGCCACTTCCTTATTAGGGAGCTAATAAAACCCTTTCCCTCCTTTCCCATTCCTATCATCTTTCTGATAGAAGAGTATTTTCAGAGAAGTTGGCATGCTGCCATGTAATGAGCTCCTCATCTGCTCAGCAGCACCTCAGTCATAACAGTCACTTAGTAATTAATTCTTCACTAGAACAAGCCAATTCAGGACTCTTGCACTGGATTACACATTAACAAGTTTATTGTTAAATAAACTTGTTAATGTACAAACTTTGCCACCTATAGCTGAAACAGACTTGGAAAATATAAGATCCTTGTATGGTGACAAAAAAAAAAAAAAAAAAAAAAAGTCTAATGTCTAACTGGGTCCCCATACTACAAGCTGGGGTCATTCCAGTAAAATACAGTATTAGAAAAGAAAACGTAACTTAGGGAACTAGCAGCCAGACAGACCTCTTTGTTTCAAACACAAGGATTTCCTAGTGAGCAGGTATGACTACCACAGGATGTGTGCTTCACAGACAGGATAAAATAAATTTGGATTACAACATTTAGATGAATCATCTTCAGAGGAAGGAAAAGCCAAAGGAATGACAGGTGTTGACATGTTTTGTCAACCTGGCCTCCCCAAGTCTGTGCTGTGGCCTATCAGCAAGCAGTAAACGCATAATCTTTCCCCCCACATTTACCTGTTTGGAAAGTTTACACAGTTCATGTCACTCCTGAATAATCTCATAACTTTAAAAACCTTAAAATATTCCAGCGATTCACAAAACAGCAGCAAGTTTCTCCAAGGAACTATTTTTGTCTCAGCTGCACGCAGAGATGACATCACCAACTGTTAGATAACGCTGCCTGCGCACTGTCAGACAAGGAGCTTTCAATGACAAGAGAACTTGCCACTCAATCCCAATGACTCTTCAGACTGTGAGCGGCTTTAGAGTGATTTCACCAACATGGAGAAAAGAAGCAGTTTCTCAGAGAGTTGTATAATAGTATCATGAAAATATAAATAAGCTACCCACCTTCTGACCGTAGATTGTGCTGTATTTGGCCAGGTATTTGTCCTGGCAGCCTGCCCAACCTAAAAGGATCACCACAGGCTGACCATCTGCGTGCCCCCTCTCTGTACCGCTTCCTGAAACAA
This sequence comes from Falco punctatus, assembly GCF_963210335.1. Taxonomy (NCBI): domain Eukaryota; kingdom Metazoa; phylum Chordata; class Aves; order Falconiformes; family Falconidae; genus Falco; species Falco punctatus. The sequence goes on along the minus strand of NC_137591.1, from coordinate 11,832,365 downwards.
ATCACAAGATTTAAGATATTTGTCCACCAGTCTACCAGAATCAGAACTTACGGCAACTTGCCTGGTTAATAAAGTTTAAAACTAATGGTGAAGCTGGTATTAGCTTCATTTATTAAGTCTGTTACGAACACTGCCTCGTTCCAGTTTCACTGTGTGGGCATGCTGAGGACGACAGCAGTTTCAATCCCTGCAGCCTCACAAAGCTCTCCGCTGATGCAAAGCCAGCGGTGTGAAGATGGCTACGGGGGCGGAGGCCCCCTCCTCACACCTCCCGGGCGAGGGGAGGCATCAGAGACTGCTGCCCCCTTCCAGGGGAAAAGGGACGTGTCCCGCCCTGCTCTCCAGAAACTACCAGACACCTGGTAGGGTACAAGTGTCTCCACGGCTCCTTCTCCCCCGACCCTGAGGGGTCCCCCAGGCCCGGCCCCCCCTCAGAGGTCCCCCAGGCCCGGTGTCCCCCCCACCCTCAAGGGTCCCACAGGCCCTCCTGTCACAGGGGGCCCGCGGGCCCGCCCCCCCTCCATCCTCGGGGCCCCCCCATGCTCGCTCGCCCCCGCACCGCGGGCCTCCCCCGGCGCCAGCTCCACCGCCGCCTCCAGCCCGCGGACCCCCATCGCCGCGCCCTCCCTCCTCACACCCCACTGCCGCTTCCGCTCTCGCCACCGGAAGCTCCGCCCCCACGCCCCTCCGCAACCAATGGGAAGGAAGAGCTTCCACCCCGCCCCGCTCTCCGGCTCTTCACCTTCCCGCCTCCTACTTCCTTAGCGACGCGCCCTTAGCACCCGGCCCGGGCTGGCCGCCCGCCCACTGGTGAGGGAAATCGGCCCACCCATTGGGCCGGAGGGTCAAAGGCGGGCCGCGATTGGTTCGGCCGCGGTGTCAGTTATTCTGATGGAAGTCCGCCCCCTCGGGGAAGGTGAGAGGGAGTGAGGGGCTGAGGCGGGCGCTGCGGCATGTGGGGGGAGGGGGGGTAGGGCCTGGGGCGGTCGGGATGAGGGGAGTTGTAGGGCCTGGAGTGGGGATCGCAGTCAGGGGGGCTGGAGGATAGGGTGGGCGTGGGGACTGAGGGGGTTGTTGGTCCTGAGGGAGGCATTTGGGCCAGGGAGACAGACCTGGGGGTGGGCACTGGGGTCAGGGAGTGCGTGAGGGGCTGTAGGGCCTGAGGTGGGTTTGGGACTGTGGGGGCCCACTGGACCCGCGGTTGGGCTGGATCAGGCCTGGTGGGATGGTTGTTTCTGGGGTAGGGAATGTTGAGACTGCAGTGGATTAGGGGAGGTAGGGGCCGAGGTGGGTGTAGGGATAAGTGCGGGGCCTGGCTGGGGGTGAGGAGAGTGCAGAGTTAGGTTTGGAGTTTTGACTGGGTTAACAGTGGGGCTGGGTGGCAGGACATGTGGGTGAGAGAGGGACCAGTGGCACTGTGGGTTGATAGGGGCTGGGTAGAAGGCACTGGGGTACACTGAGGAAGGTGCATTGTGTGTGAGGAAGGCTGTGGGGGATTTGAGGTCTGCCAGGAGAGGGTGAAACCTGCTAGGGAAGCAGAGGCTCTAAGTTTTGCTTGAGGCTGGGCACAACCTTGATGTTGCAAGGTGCAAAGCTAACACCAAATCACTATCACTTTGTCCTTCCATTGAGTCCAAGCCCGTAAGTCCCTGGCACCTCACACTTGGACTGAGGCTGACGCAGCACCAGTTTGCCTTTTGATCTCAATCTGATGATTTAGCAGCACTCTGGATGTAAAGAACTGCTGAATTGCCAGAGCCAGTCCCTAAATCACTTGTGTTTTTCTTGGCAGGAATAAACCACTGCCCTGACCCAGCCTTGTTTTGATTATTAGGTCCAATGGACTGGGGTGGCAGCCCAGCACTATTGAGAGCAGAGTTTGAAGCCAACAAACAGGAGTTATGTGCTGATGCTAGCACTGATGAACAACTCATGCAAGTCATTTAACTTCCCTGTGTCTGTATGTTCCCATGTATAAAATGGTCATGATAAAAATATTCATGTACATTTTCCTGGTACTTTGCAATGCTGGCTCTAAAGGCTACTATGTCAGCAGATGCTCTTATTGTAGCAGCCAGGGACAGATACCACTGTATTCTCAGAAGCCTCACATGATCATTGTTTCAAACTCTTCTCTTTTTTTGCCATTGATTCATATGCAAGCCCTTTGTATAACTAAAATCCTCACGTCCAAAGGCTAGTGCCGGTATTTCTGAATAGTGGGGGGTTACTGCAGCTTTATAATAAAAATAGGATAGCATTACACCACCAGCACCTTAAACATAAATATGGAAACGTTAATTTAGAATCAATTTTGGGATGTTTCAGGCTGTAAAGTTCTTTTAACTAGATCTCTGTTGAGGACAGAGGAGCACTTTATGGGACTGTAAATTTCATGCAAACAGTCTCTGTGAAATAGAGATTCCCCCTGCACACTAGCTGTTCTTTCAATATCAATCATATGCCTTGCAAGTAATGTTTCACAAATATTCTGTAAATCACAGGAAAATGCTAGTAATAATGTGAAATATGACTTTCACTTGACTGTTTCACCAGAGGCCCCTAACAGGCCATTCTCCTGTCAGCACTAACATTTGTTATGGCTAATAACATTTTCAATCACAACTATTTTGGGAAAATGGATTTATTTTAAACCTGCTTCCCCACAAAGGAGATCCTGAAAATGCCCTGCCAAGGACACAGACTCCTTATACAGTACAGACCGTTAACTCCCCAGTGAAATTTCATCTCATCTTAATTCTCAAACGTTGTTTCTTAGCCAGCTTTTTGAAGACTTTGTTTGTTTGTTTTCAGGCACTGAGGTACATCTTCACCTCTTGGTCATTGTTTTCAGTCTGGTTTAGATAATAGCAACAGAAAGTTATTTTTGAGCAGGTATCTTGGGGATATTCTGGAACTGATTTGGAATTTTGCTCCAGATTCTAGGAAAAAAGGCTTAAGAACTTTGTAGATAGGAAATTGATAATCTTAGCAACTTGTATTATATTGAAATAAACTTCTTATTCTGAAACCCAAAGATTTTTATGTCATTTTAACTTCTCTTAAACAACACTTTAAATAAAACCTGAAATTGTGCTTTTCTGATGTAGGAAGTCCAAGAACTATATTAGACAAGGCGTGAATTCCTTTCTTATCTTCAGACACATTTATACAGCTTGGTGGAGAGCAACGCACCTGTGTTAATGCAGCTGTCTGTGACCTTGTCGCTCTGTCTGCATCTGTGTATATACACAGGTACCGATGTTTAACTGTGTGGCTCCTAGAGATAGGTCAGTGTCCTAAAGCCAAAGGCATACATGTCAGTGGAATTCTCGCCTACCTGAATGAATGGAGAGCATCATCCTCTGACATTTCATCCCCTTGCTAAGCACACCTTCACATTTTTCAAGCTGGAATACTGAGCCAAAAGTGTGCCGAAGAAATCTGGCAAAATATGGATTGCTTTCTTTAACACCTGTGTGAAGGGATGGAAGGAAATGCAGGCAAGGGATGTTTCTGGAGCTTCTGTCTTCTTGCTTATTAGTTCTTATCATTTCAGGTTTTCTTAGATTGTTTTAAAACATTCCATAGAAATTAGATAAGAAAAAAACAGAGCAAATGTCTGTCATGCCAAAGGGTCCCAAAGCGCTCTCCCACTGCCAAGGCCAAGCACATCTTCCTGGAGTGGATATGGGCCCAGTCCAAACGACTGTCGCTCCATCACGTGAGGGAGGACATGCTGTACTGCTGTGCTAACAGGCATTTACAGCCCCCTTGACCCTGTCACTCCCCATAAATCCATACCTATTTGTGCTCTCATTTCACCCTATTTATTCTCTGGCAGGTCAGATATGAGATGCAGTGTTCATATCATGAGGCTAGCAAGAAACCAAGACTGGGGTAATGGGTAACATTAAAATGACTTTATTAACAGAGCAGAGAAGAGGGCTCCTGTGGTGAAGCCACCTGCCTTGGAAAAGAATGTCAAGTCTGTCGCAGATTCATTGTGCAGCTTCAGACATACCAGGAGCAATCCTTTTGCCCCGGTTTCCTATCTATAAAATAAGTATAAAGGAAAATGAGATTAAATTAATGTCTAGTAAGTGCTTTAATATTATTTGCCAGACATTTTAAATGTGATTCTGGTGGTTAATTCCTTAGTACAGGCTTTTTCTAGCTTCAAAGCCCTTTTTTAACTTCTTTCTCACTTTTGTCTAGGCAGAACAGATCATGACCTCTGTTAAAGAGCCGGAAGCCATCGGAAAGCTCATGGTTTCCTTGCAGAAATGGGATAGTGCCCACAAAGTTGCTCGAAGGTGCATCCTGGACAACTTCATTAAAAGCAACGATGGCAAGACAGAACCAGAGCTGGAGCTGGAGCTCTCCCAGGGAGCCAGCTTATTTCTGGCTCGCCTAACAGCATGGCTCAGGATGACGTATCCGTTTCCTTGGACAATTGGAGATGGCATGTGGTAGTGAGATGGAGAGGAGGAGAAAGTTCTTTACTGAAATTTTGTTTAAAGAATAACCTTCTGTATGGAGACATCCATATCCAACCATGTTCTGCAGGGTTAAAAAAACCACTGGCAATCTAAAGATGGAAGTGAAGGGAAAGCCACGTAACCTGTCTCACAGGGACCTAGAACTGATGTTTTTTCTCATATCGGGATGAGCGTGCTGCCTCTCTGCCTGTGAGAGGAAGGTCCATGCTCTCTCCCCGTTCAGACCTCCACATAGTCAAAGGCAGCCTGGGGAGCACCCATCTGGTCTGTAAATCTCTCCTTAGCCTTGACAAACAACTACACTTACAGCACATGCCTTGACAAGCTGCTGAAGTCCATTGGCATCCTCCTATCTGCTGCAAGTGGGTGAGTATAGAATGTCACTCTGTGAAAGGTGCCACGGGAAAGGCGCACAAGGGTGAGGGGGTGACTACATAGAGTAACAAGTCCTTGGGCATCTTTTGGGAAGGCTGTGTAAGCATTTCAGGCAAGACAGGCCCCAGTGAGGCTTGTGGTAGGAATTTCAAATGCTCTCAAAACCAAATGCACTGCTTGTGCATTTCTCCAGAGCTACCAGGTCACGATGTGGAAAGACTGTGGTGAGAGTCTGAGTGAGGCAACAGGGCTTTCTGTGCCTGTGGTTCAATATCTGAAATAAGCACAGAGTAAAACAGGAGCTGGTGACCTTCTGGCAGCAAAGCGTGCTGCTGGCAAGCATCTGCCTTTGCACTCTAGGGTGAGCCTCCTTGTGTTTACTGCCCGGGCACAGGATACCCACTGCAGCGAGGCCAGAGATGATAGTTCCCTGGAGCACAGCATGCTGACAGAGGAAGATGGGCTCCAAGGCAGGTGACACTTTGGCTTTGTTCCCCCTATCCTTGCAGGTGCAGATACCTTATTGAATTTCTGGAGACTGGAGGTATCTTGATTCTCCTGGAAGTACTAGGGCTGAACCACCTGAAAGAAGAGGACAAAAGGGAGTCTCTAAAGCTGCTGCAGATTGTTGCAGACGCTGGCAGGAAGTATAAGGAGCTCATTTGTGAAAGCTATGGTAGGCAGCATGTCCATCTGTGCTTTTTCCTAATTCAGGCAAGGATGTTCTCCCTGACCTCTGGCCCCCGGGGCTGCTTGCCACGCTGAGCCACTCCCTTCCCTCCACCTGCCAGATGGCAGATTGCCATGGTGTTTCTCTGGCTGGAAGGAGTTCAGAGTCTCGGCTATTGTTGAGCAGTTGCATTTCATCCCCTCTCTCAGTTTTTAATGAGCTCGCTTTCTTTACAGTCATTTCTTTTGATGTGATATTGCTGTCCCGCTGGTTGCAACTGCTCTGGTTAAAACCATAAAACAGTTTCCATTCTTACCTGCAGTGTTCACCTACTACAAACTTTTCCAGACTTCCTCTCTGGGGGTGGAAGGGGCTTGTGGCTTGTACCTTTTGAAAGAACATTGCAACAGGTTTTTTTCCTGTTTTTTCTCCTGGGCAGTGGAAGCCAAACCCCATTAGTTGTTCTGTAGTTTGGATTATGTTGTCAGATGCTATGGGGTGATACCTGCCATCACAGCTCCAAGAGAGACGAAGTGGCAGGATCAGCAGAGGGATCCTTAGCACTGTTGGCATCCCAGTGTCAGACTCTGCATGTCTAAATACCTGCAGAAGGGCTTTGGCCACCTACTCCAGCTGTGAATTTTGCCAAATGGTTTTCTAGTTGGTGGTGTGGCTTCTGACAAAGACAAGGAAGTTTTTTGCTGGCTTCTGTTCGAGCCACACTTTAAGTGGGATCTGGTACTGGGTTTTCTCAGGGATGACAGTGAAACATCTGAGATGGGTGACCCAGACTCATCCAGGCACATGAGTTGTTGTGTCTTTCTCTGCACAGGGGTGCGATCCCTCGCCAAGTTCTTGGCCACTTCCAGCTCAGCAGAGGCTCAAGAAGATATGCAGATTCTGCTGGGCTCTTCAGACCACGGCAATCCCAAGTACCAGAACCAAGTCTACAAAGGCCTCCTTGCTGTGCTGCTGCATGCCACCCCCCACCACCCCCACCCCACCACCCCCCCCCCCACCCCCACCCCCCACCCCCCCCCCCGAGCCCAGCAGCGGGTCCTGCAGACGCTGGGGGCCATGCAGGTAGGCAGCATGCCTCCCTGGGGGCGAAGGGCAGTGTTAGCTTCTATGTCCATCCTTCCTGCCCTGACAGGAGCTGTGCCAGTCTCCTCGGCATTGCAAGCTGCACTGGGCAGCTCCAGTACTTGGAAGAGGACAGCCTGGAGTACTGTGTGAAGACTGTCCCTGTCACTCTGTCCTTTTCCCCCCAGGACGTGGTGGGAGAGGCGCCATCCCTCCTGGTGGAGCCCGTGCTGGGCACGCTGTGCTCGGTGAACCTGGAGGTCCAGCACGAAGGTAGGTAGGATCCCTCCAGCCTCCAGGAGGCTGGGGCTGGGCGTCTCTGGGCAAGTGTGGCAGAGGTGTGGGGAAGAGCGGTGCGGGCGGAGGGCAGAGGACGGGAGGCCTCGGTCCGTGCAGCTCCGGGACCAGCGGCGGGGCCGGAGGGGCGCAGCAACCCCAGAGGCCCAACTCCTGCTGGGCTACAGCCCTGCACAGCGCTGCAGGGCCACGGCGGCTCATTAGCATGGTGCTCATTAGTATGTGCCTTATTTGCATACCCAGGGTGCACCACGGGCTGGCGGCGCAGTAGCGGTAAAGCTGTCCGCCGCCGCTGCAGCTCCCGCGGGGCCGCTCGGGTCCGGGCGCGGGGCCGTACCGGTGTGCGCCGCCTGGGGCCCAGCCGGCGCGGCGGGGGATCGAGCTGGGGGGCGGCGGTGGTCGCCGTGACCTGTAGAGCGCCAGCCGAGGGTGGGTACATGTGCGGGGGCCCTAGCAGCCATACTCTGGTTTCTCTTCAAATCGTATAAATCTTTCGCCTTTTACTAAAGATTTCCGTGGAGGGGAACAAGCACGAGTGTCAGGGAATTTTTTGAGGCTCCATTTCGGGAGCTGTCTCTGCGCTAGTGAAAGACAGAACGAATGAACCGGGAAGTATTGTAACGGGGAGTGGCGATCGGTGGGCGAGGTGACACCTACGCCAGAGCCGTCTGCTTCCCGCAGCGCTGAGCCGCTGCTCGGGCCCTTCCGCGCCGCGGCCGCCCCGTTCCCGTTGCCTGCCCAAATGATGAGCGGGTGACCAGGTGGGAGCTCGGGTGGGCCCTTCTCCAGCCCCGGGCGGTGCGGCGGGGCCGCTGCCTGCCGGCGGCTCGGGCCCCGGAACGATGAGTTAGCTGGGGACCTGTTCTGGCGCGACGGGCCGGTTCCGCAGCGCTGTCCGGCCGCTCCGGCGCTGTTAGCCCCGCGGGGCTCTCGGGCAGGCCCAGTCGGTACTGCTCGGGGCCCAGCCGCGCCCCGCCCTCGCCGCCGAGCTCCGCTCCGTGGCGGCCGAAGCGGCGGTGGGGGCGGCCGGTGGCCTCCCCCGGAGCCGATTTTTGGCCTCTGCGCGGCGCTGCCCGCGGGGACGATACGACCCAACCCGGGTGCAACACGGTCCTTCCCGCTTCAGCTCGCTAGCGCCGGCGGCTCCAACTCAGCGCTGTCCCCGTCCGTGCCGCGGCGCCGGGGGCCGGCAGCGCCGCGCCCTTAGCATGTCCCTCACCGCAATGGCTGCGATTAGCATACCCAGGGTGCCCCGCGGGCGGCGCGGTGTGACACCGGCCACGGGCACCCCCGGCTCAGCGGCACCGGGGTCTGGGGCCCAGCGGGGGTGTCGTAGCCGGGACGAGCCGGTGTCGGGCCGGAGGGCGGCGGGGTTCCGAGTAATGGTCGCCGTGTGTTGTGGGGCGGCGGCTGAGGCTGGGTACGCGTGCGGGGGAGGGAACACTTATACTCCGGTTTCTCTTCAAATCGTATAAATCTTTCGCCTTTTACTAAAGATTTCCGTGGAGAGAAACACATACGAGTGTTGTCGAAATTTTTTAAGGCTCCATTTTGGTGGAGCTGTTCTTTATTTGGTCAAAAGCAGAGCGAGAGTTAACAACTCAGCCTTGTATACCTGCTTGTGGCAGTAGCAAGGGGCAGCCGTCGCGCTTCGGCCTGGCGGCGGAAGGGATCCGCTGCGGGGTCGGGGCTGGCGGCGGAAGGGATCCGCTGCGGGGTCGGGGCTGGCGGCGGAAGGGATCCGCTGCGGGGTCGGGGCTGGCGGCGGAAGGGATCCGCTGCTGGGTCGGGGCTGGCGGCGGAAGGGATCCGCTGCTGGGTCGGGGCTGGCGGCGGAAGGGATCCGCTGCGGGGTCGGGGCTGGCGGCGGAAGGGATCCGCTGCGGGGTCGGGGCTGGCAGCGGCAGAGCCCGCCCATCTCGGGCCCCTATGCGCCGCCTCCGTCGACCCCGCCGCCGCCTCATTAGCATGTGCCTCATTACCCGGCGGCTGTTTTGCATACCCAGGGTGCACCGCGGCCGCACCGCGACGCTGCCGGTGCCCGCCGCCGCTGCTCCCGCCGCCGGTCCGGGCTGTCCGGGTCTGCCTGGTTTGTGCGGCCGCGGCGGGGCCGGGGCGGGCCGGGGTCCGCGATACCGGTGGCGGGCGGGAGGTGGTCGCCCTGAGCTGTGGGGCGCGGGGCCGGCGGGCGGTGCGGCGGGGTGGGCGCTCAGGGTTATACTCTGGTTTCTCTTCAGATCGTATAAATCTTTCGCCTTTTACTAAAGATTTCCGTGGAGAGGAACAGGCACGAGTGTCGAGAAATTTTTTGAGGCTCCATTTCGGTGGAGCTGCCCTTACGCTGGTCAAAGACAGAACAAAAGGCGGCGGGGCCGCGATGTTTCCGGCAAACCCCCTGTCCCCTTCCCGCGCAAGCACCGCGGCCCCTCTCCCCCGCCTGCCCCGGGGAGCCGGCCCCGCGCTGACCCGCTCCCCTCTGTCCCCTCCACCCACCCGGCTGCTGAAGGCCCCCGCGGCCCTGGAGGCGCGGCCCGCCCGGCTGAAGGGCCTGGTTGCGTTACTGGCTGCACCCAGCCAGAAACCGCCTGCCTTCCGCCGTGAGACCGCCCACGGTAGAGGAGCTGAGGAGCTGGCCCGAGCGCACAGCTGGCTGTGCCTGCCAGGGCAACCGGGGGAGGCTCTCCCAGGGTCCCCCATCTCCTGCAGGGCTCAGGGGAGGCGCAGGGGCTGTCCCCTGAGGCAAGGGCGCTGCAGGGCTGCCGGGGTGCAGGCAGTGTTTGCAGCACCAATGCTAGCGTGCAGGCCCGCAGAGACCCGCTGAGGGCTGCTGCTGGATGAGGATGGTGAGCAGGTCCTGCCACGGGTGTTTTTCCCCCTGATGCAGCAGCCCATGCTCGCTGAGCTGTGTCCATCATGCACACGCAGGGTACTATGTATGATATACAGCCACATGGTTTTCCTAAGGCATGTTTCCTGGAAAACTACATCATTCTTTCATGCTAACAGTGTAACTTCACCTCCCCTCCTTTCTAACATCTTAGAAGTGTTTGAAAACATCATTCTCACCTTTCTAATGTTCCTCATGCAGACTCAACCAGACTTTGTCTGAGGGAGCCTGTGCTGGCGTACGTTAAGCAGGCAGCTGCTGCAAAAGTTATTGGGTAAGAAACTTCAAGTAAGAAACTCTGGAGCAAAATGTACAGGAGCATAAAAGGGACCTTAGAGCAGTGGCTTCCTTTGGGTAGGAAAGGACTGGGAATGTTCCTCCCAGGGAGCATCCACCCATTCACCTCTAGCACTGCTCTTGTACCCCAGCTCTGCCAAATTTCCAGTATTGGGCTCTTTAGAGATGGGATGTGTTGAGGAATGGGGCAGAGCCGCTGCCTGCAGGTAGCAGTGATCAGACCCTCCCTGCTGCTGATATTGGAGCTGGCTTGAAGTTTTATTTATAGGGAGATGCCTATCTGCTCTGGCCCTGTGTGTTGTCACAGTGTCCCCTTTACGGCTAGACCTGGCAGCAATGTGTGTGCCCTGCCACACCGCAGGGCTGAAGGGTGTTGTATTGCTTACGGCCACTGTATTCTCCACATAGCTGGGAGTCACAGTGAGCAGTGAAACACCCTTATTTAACATCAGCCACCCAATGGAAGAATCTAGCGCCTATGATTGACTGCAGAGCCCTTACGGAAATTCAGCCGTTTGTGCTAAAATGTTCATTCAGTATGAATTTCCTGCAGTGTCCACAAGATAGTGCTATCAGAACATTTTTCCTGCAAAAGCAGATGACAAAAAACCCTTGGTGGGTAGGGAGACACGCAAGTCTTCCAGGGACATGTTCACAGAAGTAATGATGGTAGTGTTTGGGGCCTGGGTTCTTTATAGTCACACAAGAAACTTGCTACATTGAATACACACAAGAAAGCTCCTGCTAATCATTAAAAAATTGGTTCTCAGCAAGCCCACACATTAGATGATTGCTAATCCATGCGCAGTGTTTATTTTGAGACACTTCTGTCTATTGGTGCCGCTAGGGCAGGGTAGGAACATCATTTTCTCTGGGGGTCGCACCAAGAGGCCCAGACCTAATTTGCTGTGTGCTTCTTCCCCCATATGGGGTAGGGGATGATGGCCTGTCTCATTGCAGCCTATTAGCCAAGGAGTTAGCAGAAGTGGCTGAAGACCTGATCCAGCTGAAAGTGGTACATGGCCTGATGGTTGCTTTGGGGAACGTGGATCACATGGCCAGCCAGAGACATGCCAGCATCTCCCTGGAGGTGAGCGTGGTGGTACATGGCAGAGGACATCATAGAACTGGGTCTGTTGCCAGAGCACCTGAGCAGAAAGGCTCCCTACACTATGGTTTGGTTTTTTCTCCTAAGCATAGCAGACACAGGTTTATTCACAAAGACAGGAGTGACCCTTCAGGGAAGAGCAGTATTTCCTCTCCTGTCTGCCTCCCCTCCACACACAGGGTGCTGGGAAGCCAGTGTTAGCCCTCATACCTCTGTCCTGGGTAGGGAGCACAGACAGAGCTAAGGGCCTAACCATGACAATTTGCCTGGAGCAAGACACTAGCACAGAATTATAAGCAGGTTGTTTTTTTCCTGCTGGTGCTGGGTAAAGGGTTTTGGCCTGCCTTCGCACAGCTCTGCCTGTGTAACAGCCACAGGGAAGGACCATGCTGTCAGTAGATGTGAAGGGCTAAGTAAGTGATGGCTGAGAACAGGCTGCTCAGGGTGAAAAAGGGTTTAGAAAACTACCTGGTCATGCAGAGGATCAGTTCTTCTGAGCAGGTATTGACAGCATGGCAGGATGAACCTCCTAGCAACCACTGCACTGCAATCATTTCACTGAAACACCCTCCCGCCTCTTGTCAATGAAGGTGGGAACTGGCACTGGGGGAGGACAGAAGGGAACAAGGTGATGCTTGAGCAGGGACCCACAAGTTCCTCTTGGGTGTTCATGAAGTGCCGTCAGTAGCACCAGCGTTAAAGAAGGTGGGTGAGGGACTTGCTGACGTGTGGCCCAGGTTATCTGGAGCCACACCATCCAGGCAGCTCTACCCTCTATACATACACTCACATCCCTTCTCCCTACACACCAACTCTGTTTTGTTGCAGTATTTTGTCCACGCATTTCCCTTCATGGAGGAGTGCATAAAAAAGGCACTAGGACACACACTGCTCCAGCATTTTATGGTAAACACACCATCCTTACAGGGTTTATTAGTGGCCCTAGGACCTTGGTCTGTTTTGCAGGGACTGGATTTCTTTTCACAAGAAATCCAGTCTTGCACAAGTACCCAAAAATAAACCAAGCCATCCTTTGAGAAGTGTTCACCCTCAAATCTGGGTGTTCAGGAAGAGAATTGCTCTGACTCAGCCCCAAGACAGAGCAAGGAGGAAATCTCAGACTACTGCTGCTTCTGTGACAGTGGGAACTTGATGTCAGAAGCGTGAGCTGAAAGGCCATTGAGGCAAGAGGTAACCTGAGCTCCTCCAGATCAGGTCGCTCCTGACTAGCTCCTGGAGTAAATATACAGAGCAGTAAACAATGTTAGGTCAGGGTAGGGTGGGACAAACAAGGGGCAACATTTTGTTCCTTGCACCCAGGCCCACCCTCACTTATCCCAAGACACCACTGGGGAAGGCTGGATAACCCAAGGGTAGTAATATCTGAAGGGAAACAGGACTGCTTTGCTTTAGTCCATACTCGGTAGGGTGTAACAGCAACAGCCCTTTTACTCTGGATGTGCCACCTGAATATGATGCAGGCAAAGCCCAAGTACCATCCCACTTTGAAGATTCAGAGACCCTTAGAGCACCCAGCCCCACACTGTGCCCAGCACCTAAACTGTTGATCACAAAGTGCCCTAGCTGTCTGGGTTGAAGTATCCCTTCTCTAGCTGCTTGTCACTGCTATTTGCCCACATTTCATTAAGATCCTGACTCTTCTGTTGCCTTTCCTAGGACAGTCCTGAGACCTGGTACACAAAAATGGATCCAGTCCAGGCTGAAGAACTAGTCTCCAATAAAGTAGACGTCCCCAGAGACATGGCAAGGATGCAGTCCACAGCAGGTATGTGCACAGCTAGGGACAGTCACTTAAAATGACACACCCTTCACTTTCAAGGGGAGAAGGCAGCTCAGGAAGCAAGCCAGTGTGGGGGTCTAGGGAAAGAGGGAGTAATGGCAGAAGGATCCCTTTGTAATCTGACGTTTGCATGGCTGCTGGGCCCCAAGCTCACAGGGCCATTTGTCCTTTCAGAGACAAACCCTGGAGTGAGCTGAACAAACAGGAAACATGCCTCCCATCTGTCCTCCCTCAGCCTACCCCTCCTGTCTACTCCTTCCCAGAGGACAGGTTGTGTAGGGCCACCTGGACCAAGGTTGCACACAAGGGCCATGGCAGCACCTCCCTGCACCTGAGCCAGGGACAGCTTTGCACTTCTGCCCTCAGATACAGATTTTGGTGGACTGCTGAAGATGTGTGTTTTATGTGGCATGCTAGCCCTGGGAAATATGTGAAAAATAGTAGCATCCTGGAGCCATCTTCAAAGCCTAAGTAAATTTCCATGGTACACGAGAGTCACAGGGCCCTTCCTACTTACCTGATGTCATAAGAGCTGAATGACTCACTACATGCCCAGTCAAAGCTCAGGTGCAGGATAGGTACCCTCTAAACCTTTGATAAGCTAATTCTACCCAGCAGAATCTCAACATTAAGAACCAAAATTTATTTTGAGTGATTTTTCTGTAAACATTCCAAGTGTAAAGGCTTTAAAGAGAAACTTCAAGAGATCACCAGCAGCCAGTTGTTAGGGGCTGTCAGACTTCACCAAAATCAGCAAGAAATATATTTTCTATGACAGAAGATAATTAAATCCAGGAATATTTATTTACCAAACTTCTTAAAATACTAGGGTTGATGGGGTTTGGGTTTTTTTTTTTTGGTTTTGGGTTGTTTTTTTTTTTTACAATTACATATAGTACATTTTCTTTCTAGAAAAGCCAGACTTGCAAGTTTTGCAATGATTCAAGCACATCTGGAAAGGTTATATGTACACTAGAAAATTATACATGTGTATCTAGCTCTATTAGATGAAACCAGTGTCACTAGCAAAGGGCCAGATGCTAGACACATCTAGCAGACTCCCCAGCCCTCCCTTCCCCAAGCCTTGCATGGGGGTTGCTTCTAGCACTCCACTAGAAGCCTGATACCTGGCCATGAGGAGACAGAGGCTGCCAAGTTCACTGCCTTCAGGCACATGACCTGCAGACACCCTACTGCTTTTTAAAATGGGAGTTACACACACCACTGACAAACATGTAAGACATACACAAAACTGCTTGTGAACCAGGTTTTGCTGTATTTACTAAGGCTTCCACCACCTCATCTGCTTGCTGGCTTGTTCCTCCAGTTGCATGGCAGCCCCCAGGGCATCCAGTGTTTCTGTACAGAAAGACACGAGTGACAGGGTGACTGACTTAGACACTGAACACCCCAGCCCAGCTGTCCCCCTCAGCAGCTCAGCAGGGCTCTGCAAGGGCCACGGAGGGCCTGGGCAAGAACTGCTCAGCCAGCATCAAATCCTGCATGGTCCCACAAAGCTCTTCAGCTGTACTTGTTCATTTCTACTCATCAATAGTTTCAATCCTGCAGTTTGTAGTTCAAACTAGATGCCACTAATCAAACCATCCCAGAGGGCCAGACTTCCCTGGTCTGTAAGGCAGAGTGGGTGGTAGTACATACAATAGGATGTTACAGATCTGTTCAGATCACCTGGGAAATTGATCTGAACCGTAAGCTATGCAGAAGGACTGGGTGCTCAAACCTCCACAGGTATACTGGTGTTACTTTCAGGTCTTTGAAAAAAATATTAGTGACAGCACTAGTCTGAGACACACTAACATACCTCTGACACTAAGGAAGTTTCTTGAGCTCTCCTCTACGAAGTACTTTGCTCTGCTCACAAAGGTCTCAAGATCATAGTCTGGTTGCTCCGTGATTCCCAAGAGGTAGTCAAGTTCAGTAGCCATTCGCTATATTTACAAGGGTAACAGTGATGAGAAATTGACTTTCCAGAAAGTTTTTTCAGATCTGGCACGTCAATCAACAGACCTGAGCTTCTACAGACCAGTAACAGTCAGTGCTCATTGGCAGCACAGAGAGGTTGCCAGGGGGTTGTACAGGGGAAAGGGGTCTGGCTGGCCACAAGCACCAAACCACCTGGGCAGGAAACCACACAAAAAAGTTGGCAGTGAGGGAAAAAAAAAAACCACCCCACAGCATTGTACAGCATCTTGCATCTCTACAGCACACAGCCTCCCCAGGAACGCTTGGCTCAGACAAGGCAAGCTGCTATCAACTTGTAGAAGGCATCCTGGGCTGGGCTTGCCTTTTCCACATACCTGTCTCAGTTCTTTAAGCTGTTCTACAAGCTTCTCCTCCCGTTCGTTAATTTGAGTCATAGCCTCACGGAAGTTGGACATGTGGGGAGAGATGTCCTCATCATCATCCTTGGAGAGCTGCAAGAAACAGTCCAAGTAAGAGCAGAATGTTGCACCCAGCTTTGAGGTCTGTTCAGCCAGCTGCACACACATACATTGTATTGAAGACCTAAGCCTTCTGCACAGGTCCCTTCCTCATCCTCAGTTTCCATCTGATTCCGTGTTTCACCACCTCCATTATGAGGACTGAGCTCTTTCACTCTGCAACAAGAAAGTTTGTGAATCTTCCAGCAGCTTATAGGCTACAGCATCACAAAACAGCTACCACAATCAATCAGTGCTCAGCAACAAACATTCAGCTGCACTTTAAAAGTTGCACATTGCCACCCCCAGAACAAGCTCACAGGCAGAAACCCCAGAGGCTTATAGGAAGGAAAGCTTGAGAAATGTTTATCTCAGTGCCAAATCTGGGACCCCTCCTGGAGAGAAATGTCCAAGTACACAATGCTAACTGCCAGCAAAGCCTTTCACAGAAGCTGTCTTCCACATGTCAGCTTGGTCTGTCATGAGCAACTGAGAGAACTTAGTATGGAAAGAAAAGGAATAAGGTTGATTTTTCCCCCAGAGACCCACTGTGCCACAATAGGTCTATAATAAGGATGAAAGTCATGGCTGATGACATGCTATTAGAGGTAGGTGTCAGACACCAGCCAGCCATTTCATTCCAGTTACTCATGTCAGCTTCATATTTCCAGTGAGTTTCAGCCTAATACCCCCTTTCTTATAGCTTGAACTTGCCTTGTACATTGGCTAAGAACCCAATGGGCCCAACTCAAGACTAGAATCCTGCTGAAGTACACCAAGTCAGATGTAGCACTTTGTACTGTACTTTCAGGTGAGCAGGAATGACTGTCCACCAGAAGGGGGAAAAAAACCCCGCAACTTCAATCCAGAACCACACCTGTGAATATGTCAAGATTCACAGTGCTCCTGAATGCTTATAACAAGAATTACCATACGTCCTTTCAGAGTGGAATGCTTTCCAGGAAGGAACTAAGCAGCCTTTTGTGAACTAAATGAAGGAAAGCTACCAAGCCTGAAACGTGCAAGTGTCTTTTTACTTGTCACCTCACTGGAGAGGTGCAGGGGCATGTAAAGGAGAGACCAGGAGGCACTCACTACTCTGTTACAGGTGTTCCAGGTATCAGCAAGACCCCCCAGGGAAACTTGGGGCTCAGTCCCTGCAAATCTAAGCCTTGCCTTGCAGGTACCCAAAGTCAACCATGTGGCACTCAAAACACACTCCCACCATCTGCTTAGAGGCATTTGAGTTCTCTAGGTCTTTTAGATTTACCCAAATTATCCAAGGTGCCATACCCTATTAGTTCATATCAAAGTCCCTCAAGAACACCTAGTGTTTTGTGCCATCTCTAGGGCCACGTCAGGGACACATTCTTAGCCTACCCTTACAGGTGCAACCCAAAGTACTAAAAAAAAAGTAAAGAGCATGGAGGTAACCACTGAGGACAGTGTAAACTTCCTACAAAAACCAGGGCAGTCTGAAGTCTGGCATGAGAGACTGCTCCGAGGAAAGGAGACATTAGTCATGGTTTTATACAATCTCTATTATGTCTCACACGTAGAACACCCAGGTTAGTTTCATAAGACAGCTCTGAGATAACTTGCTTTTAACAACCAACCTCCAAATTACCATTACAAGCAATAGAAGAGAACTCTAGATTTCAAAGGTCAGAATAAAAGCAGCCAAAACACCTTCTGCAACAACAGTAGAATCCCCAAGTTAGAAAGGCCATTACCTGTCAGCGTATCTCAGTGTGTTTAAGGTGTACTCACACGAGCTCATGCCTGGAGAAATCATTGCTATCTGCAAACAGAACAGAAGACCTCAGTGACTCCCACATCTGACTTTTGCTCATGTTAATGGTCCTACAAATCTCAGCTGACAGCTAGGACACATTAGGACAAAGGGTCAGAGTTGAGATATTCTGTCAGGTCCATTTTTTTTTAATTATATAGCTTCTGCAGGACATGCCAGTGGCCCTGTATTCAGCTTCCCACTGGCTTCGTGTGCATCCACTGTGCTGCACCCTCCACAGCAACCAAAGCCCTTTGAGAGCACTCCAGGCTCTACTATAGATTCACTGCGTGAAAGTGACTTTGGCAGCCTTGCTGCTACTGGAGCTGGGCATAGCTCACCAGTTTTTTAGTCACCGTGGGTGAGAAGAGGAAACTGACTTTTCTTTGCAGAGAATTGAAGCTTTCTGACTTCAAAGTCCTCTCACTCTAGAAGAGCATGCATCTATGTGGTCACATTGCAGAATCCATAAGCAGCGTGTGTGTTTGTGCCACGCGCATACTCACCATACAGGTCCTTGAGTTTGTTCCTATGAAAGAGTCTCTTAGCACCTGGGTCAGCTTGCTCTCCCGGAAAGGGGTATGAGACTTGTTCTGCCCTAAAGCTCGGATACATTCCTACAAAAAGACAAGCCTTGTGAATGCAATGTCTGCATCTCCTCTCAAACCGCCCTGCAAGCTATCAATCACCAATTGCTGGTAAACCCAACAGGCTAGAGAATAGTCATCTCTATTACTCTGCAAGTGCTTCGTAGCCTTTTAAATATACTCCAGAGATTTGACTGTTACAGGACAGCTTTATGTGATATCCATCACATAAAGAAAAAAAAAAAAGAGACCAGTGAAGCTCAAAATGGCTGTACCAGTGTCTGGCCTGACAAAACTGCACTGCTTTCCTGGAAACATTCTAACCATTTTCAGGGTTGTTAACATACTAAACTAGGATCTTTTTGGCTATCCTTTTCCCCTGCACTGGAAAGAAACAGAAGAGATAACCGTACAGTTGAACGGAATCATGTGTTGATTACCACTATTTGCTCCCTGATCTACAGCTCACCTTCAAAGCCAGCAAGCTCTTATTGATTTCTGCACCTTCCATTCGTGTCTGCCGATCAGCACTAGATGTGTCCGCACCCCTCTCATTTCCTGCCAGATCCACCAAGGAAAATTTGCCAAGCAGTTTCCCTCTTTGGCGTAGTAGGATTTGGAAGCAGGCATGTGACCGTGAAGAGCTAGCATTTGCAAAAGTCTGCCCAGATGTCCTACAGCAAAGATGCAAACAAGTGTTAGAATTGTGTCACAGAAGGCACAGCAGGTCCTGACAGCACTAGGCAAGACCTGAAGCCATTCAATTAAGTTGTTTAACCTCCCATGTTTTATCCCACACATTAATACTTCAAGTTTACCTGAATTCCAGAATTACCTCTGATACAAGAGCACAGAAGGACTGCTGTAAGAAACATGAACCTGCACCCCAGTTGTAGAGATTTAAGGCTACTTAAGCTGCCTGGCTCAATTCAGCCGGCCTACACTGGAATGCCTTTCTGACTGCTAATGCCTTACATGCATTTGGAGCTGGAGGACATACCTTCAGCACCGCATGTCCCTGCCTCAGAGCAGGGCACATGTCATTTTCCTAATGCGTCTGCCATTACACGGCAAGCTCAGCCAAGCTTCCCATTAAACAGCATTAGCTGTGCTAGCACATTACAATCATGGTAAATCCCCTTCTTCAGCCAAGCTGGCTTGGCATTTCACCTCTGCTGTGCAGCTGCACCTGCCCCATCACTACAAGACACAGGCTGGAGTCTTACAAGTTACCATAAACCTCCCTGTGACCTTCACTGTCATTTACTCCCTAAGAAGGCTGACAGGTTCAGTATCACTTGTGTCCTTAATGCCAGGGGAAGGGAGGGAGGTTGTCCTAAAGTGAGGCAGGAGTCTGAAGTGTTGAACAGTTCTGGACTGAATTGTTAGCCGAAAAGGCATGCCTAGCAGAGTGCTGAATAAGCTTTCACAGGATGTGCATATGCAGTCTAATACAGAAGCCAAGGAGTTCTCATTTGCCTAGTAATGTTTTCACAGCAGTTGCAACTTAGCTGAGACAGATAAGATTGGGTAATACAGATTTTAGCCCCCACCACAGCCTTCCTGCCAGAACAATAAGCCAAGCCTGCAGCTGTCCCTTGGCACCTGCTCTCAAGGATTCTTTAGACAAGATCTCTGAACAACATGCAGCATTTTTGTTTGTTGCCATTGGAATTGCTCATCTGGCCTGCAGTTAAGCCAAAAAAGTTTTTGCAACTGTAAGTTGATGCCAGCTGCTCTTCCTTGATCTTACAAGCCCACAGGCAGTTAGTTCCCCATGTTCCTGTAAACTATCTGATACTTCTAGAAAACAGCTAGACTGCTGTTTAGCTATAGCACCAGGGCAGCCATCTCCTCATGTGATTAGTTTCTCTCTTCTTACAGTTAGTTACATGAGGACATATGAACCATGAACTCTGACCTTCTCTATGGAAGGCAGGCTAAACCCATTCCTGCTAGCCCTTTATTCTGTAACCACCTTCTTGTATTCATGGAGAGGTGTTGCTCAGTGTCTGCCTATTACTGGGAACAGCAAGCTTCCGTTTAATTCCCAAAGCACCAGATACAGACATTGTGTATTTTTTCTAGACATGAAGATACAACAGGACACTACTTAATGGTTTTAAGTCACCAAACCTGCAGGCACTGCCCATCTCAATCATTCTGATGACATCCTCAGCACAGGTGACTTGTCTTTCTTGGAGACCAACAACCTGGACCTGCTGCTTGCCATCCTCCAGGACTCGAAGCTTTGCCTTCTTATTCAAGAGGTCAAACACCTATATTCAGGCAACAAGATTGAGGAAAATCTGAACTAGGTCTCCTTTTAAGTATTTTGCACTGTCTTTTAACAAAGCTATATAGAAACAGCACCTTTAACATAGCCTTCCAAATCAATTCCAAACACATCAAGAACAATAGACTATTACAGAACCTAGTAAGTTTCACTCAGCTACTTATGAAGCATTCAACCAGCCAGGTCAAGATTTAAGAAGACTCTTACCTTGCCATTGTATATTTCAAAGAAAGTCACATAGACTTGCAGGTTCTGATTCCTGTACCTGGGCTGGTTTAGGAGAAGGAAGACATCTTGTGCTAGTGAGGAAAGGCAGAAGTTTAGTGAACTAGTTTAAAACTAATTCTAATTGCTACTTGATCTACTTTCAAATATTGTGCAGCCATAAGGCAGTATCTAGCAGCTGAATGACAGTCATCCTAAACAAATGCTAGTGAAACAATTAGTCCTGTGCTACCATCTGGAGAATGGTTTCAGCATCCTCCTCCTCATCCAGGGGAATATGGAGGTTTCTACTGCTAGTGTCACCCGCAGACAGCAATCCTTACTGATCTGGGGGAAAAAAAACCAGGGATCTGCTGTTGGTTTGGACAGGCCTGAAAGTCACTTATCTGAGTTTCAAGCACTTCTTTGGACAGCCTAGAAAACATGAATCTCTGAGCACCAGCATTGCTGCTGTTTAGAGGAAGCATACCAGATTAGTTCACCCTTTGGATGGGTCCAGTGCAGTTTTCACAATTAGGCTTCAGACTTTGAGCTGAAAAACAGAGCTTCCTTCAGGGCCAGACATAACTAATTTTCAGAAACTAACAAACAGTTGCTCATTTCAGCTGCCTTGCTACACAGACAAGTTTCACAATATGCCTTTCTAAAGGGAAGGTAGAAGTGGTCAGGGTTCATGGTGTTTTCTAAGCATTACATCAAGGAAAGGCTTCTAAGCATCTGTTTTCTGAAATAATTTTGTATGTGCTAGGTTTTTTGCATCTCATGCTTACAGGAAGAAACATACATTCACATGCTTTCTGTATAACAAGCTTTATATCAGAAATGGGTAGGGTTGTGTTGCATTCGAGTCAGGTATTTCCAAACACCATCCCTAATCTGAGACAAAGGCGAAGCAGAAGAATCAAAATTAGGTGGTTCAGCCCAGAAAATGCCAAACTAGAAAATGTCAACTCTTCGCCTCAAAACCAAATATCTTCTGGTGAGTCAAGTGTGGATCTAGAAACTTACAGGCTGGATGGAAAATATTTTGTGAAACTGAAAAAAACCAATCATACCTCCTGCAACAAACATGACTACCTATTACTGAAAACACAAATACTTCATGTATCTTTTACTGGAAATATTTTAAATAACCATACAAAACCAGTTCTTATCTATTTAAGAAAAACAAACACTAAATTGATTTTATCTGAAGAAAAGTCAACTTACACGCAAAAGCATATATGCCTTTTGAGGCATTCTGTGCTTTCCCAGAGAAATCTCCGCCCATAGTCTGTGAAGAGAAAAGGCTAGAGGTAAGGTGTGGTACCTTAATCAGGCTACCTGATTTTAGTCCAGAGAACATACGAGGAAGTTACCATATATATGTTCCAGTGTCAGCAAGATTATTAGAACACAGTGCAATTCAGGATAAAAATCAGTTTGCTGCTTCTCTGTCAATTCAGAAGGAAGATCTGGACTATGCAAAGCAACAGCTGAATGCCTGTAAGGCTGCGCAGCACAGTCACAGCTGCTGTTCCTCCAAGGGGAAATGCACGGCCTTGGCAGTGCAACCAAATAGCCTCTGGTCAGAAGCAGCAAAGCCTCATTTTCTAGGACACAGGTTGAGTAACATCTTCACTGCTACTTGCAAAATCTCACATGATATCAAAACACATCAAACTTCTAGATCAGACAATACTTTTAACTCCTTTGACCAAATTTTCAGTTAGTGCTATCCTGGCGATTTGCTCTGCCACTTTGATATGAGACAGAGCCAATTATTTAAAACACAACTCAATCCCATGACACATTCTCAATCTTCCAGGGTTTAATATGCAGCAGTCCAGCCTCAAGGTACAGCTATTGTACAGAACTAGTACAAGGACCCTAAGATCGGAAAGGGAAAGTAACTTCACTGCCTATGATTTTAGTGCCTCACAGTTGTATTCCTGTAGCGTAGCAATGCTCAGATGAGCAGGTTTGTCTGCCCATTCCAGGGCAATGGAGACAGCCTATGTCCAAACTTCTATAAACTTCCAGATTTCCTTCTGGATTGCTGGAAGATACCTGCAGCTCACCACATGGCACTAACAATAAGAGATCCTAGCCTAAAACTTGACTCTAACACTGGAATGACAGCAACTGATTACTCAGACTGGCAGGTTAGCCTAGTCCAGTCCAGATCACTGTGGTTTGAGGGAAAGGCTTCTTGCAGAACAAGACAAGAGATTTGACTCTGCTATCATGCTGTGGGGAGAGACTTTCCCACTTCCCTATAGTTTCCAGAAGAAGAAAGTTCAAAAGACAACACAGTAGTTGAAAATTCAGAGCAGGTCACCTCTGTGGCAGAAAACACAATCTTCAAGTCTCTTGAAACTGCAGCTGGTTGACTGGAAGGAGTGGTGAGAAAACTAATAGACTAATTTGTCCACTTCACAAAAAAATACCGAATCACTTAAATGTTTACTGCAACAAGAGGTTTATTCTTCTATAATCACTAATGTCTTTGGAGTGGCTCCAAGCTCTAAACAGCACAGACAATAGCCTTTGGCTCAGACGTAGGCTAATAGTCCCACTTTGCAGACTGCAGTTAGGCAGCGATAGCCATTTGAGGCAAGGAATACCCATGACTAACTCTAACATGTCAGGACATCCTAAGTCTTTAAAACAAACAGCTATGGGCGAATTTTAGTATTATTTTCCTCACAACCTCAAAGGAAACCCACTAATACATCAAACCACAGAAAAAGAGGATTAACAACTGACAAAATATTAACTTTAAGACAATAACACCAAGACCCAAACTCCTTATACAATCCTACTCATTATCAACATCAAAGAGCTTTAAATTAATTTATCTAAAGTAGAAAGTTTGAGACCTTTGATAAAAACTTACATGTGTTTTGCCACTGCCCGTCTGGCCATATGCAAAGCATGTTGCCTTCCCACCCTCAAAGATGGTCTCTACAAGAGGTCTAGCAGTGAACCTGGATATTCAGAAGGTAAAAGTTAAGGCAAGCATTTCACACCCTGCTTCACCAATTTTCTTTTAAAAGTGCAAATAAAAGCAAATCCTTAGGGAATCAGCAAGGCCGTGCCAAAAGTAAACTTCAGACTTTTCAGTCCTTTGGTTTCGTCCAAAAAGGATTTCAATATTTATTTCAGGTGGCAGTTTAAGTCAGGATGCCATCTAGCCATAGCTCCATGCTTTTATCTTGCAAGTCATTCCCAGTGAGAAGAAAGCATTACCTGTATACCATTTCATTAGAAGAAGATTCATCAAATGAGAAGTCAAATCTAAATGCTTGGGTGTCAAGGTATTTTGTCAGGTCCACTTTCTGCTTTGGCTCATGCACCAACAGGACACACTTGCTTGGAACAGTAATCACATCACATTCCTTTTTCAGAAGTTCTGTTGACAGAGAAGACCCTCAGTTTTAACAAGAGTAAGCAATGTCAAACTGCTCGGCGATAGAGCTGCTTGGCCAATACACTCACCTTGTTTATTGAGAGGGCGCTTCCTCACACAGACACAAATCCTATGTTCTTCTATCTAAAAGAAAAGAAAAGTAAGAATTATTTCCCAATTATACCCACACCTGCTTAGTGTTACAGAGAGAAGGATCCAATGCTCCCTCACATCTGCTTTTCTATATGGTGGACCAGTCACCGTACTGATCAGACCTACTCATGCAGGGATGCAAGTCTTAAAGTCTGTTTAGTGCAAAAGAAACACTACAAACAATTAACCTTTACATAGCATACTCCAGCATATCAGGTAGAAATGCTGCTATGCTATATAAAGTGCCCCAAATATTCTGTATCAGAATGAGAAACAAGTTTAGTCCTTGGCCAGCTTTCCAGCAAAATCTGTAATATCAATATTGCAACTGTGGTCAAATTCAGGCAAATTATTATTTTAATTTACCCCAGAGGTATTTTTTGACCTGAAGTTCTTTACTGATGCAGCAAGTTTAGCTATTTGTGCAGCATGGCTACACAGCAGTTGAGTTTGAAAAAGTGCATATTCCATTGGGTGAAGCAGAGAGCAATGACAAACTTCTGTCATGCAGTAATATGTACACAAACAGCTGGTTCCCAGCTCCGCAGGATGCAAGCACACAAACCACTCAGTGTTCTAAGGTAATTCACACCCACTTTTTGTTTGAATTTAAATGCTGTCATTTTTCACTGACTATAACAAGGCTTTTTTGAGACAAGGACTACTTGTTCTCAGGTATCAAACAATGCTACCTCCATAATTGCTGAAGATATGAATCAAGCCTGTTTTTCTAGGTTTTGACCTTTACTTTTGCTCCTCCGCTTTTTGACCTAGTTTAAAATTACTTAATACAGGATTTACATGCAGTACACTGCATTATAGGGCAATAGTCCATTTTAAATTATACCTAAATGAGCTAAGCTACTATGTTACAGGCTCTGCCATTTGCAAGCTCTGAAAAATACTGATGTTACCACACAAATCATTGCATAATTGTCAAAGCGCAAGCTCTTCACTAGTGACATATGCAAAGTAGCGCAAGGCAGCTTAGCCCAAAATAGAGAAAGTAAATGAAGTCACATATACCACCAGATGCCTCAAGATCACAGCATGCTCAGACTGTTTCCAAGGTGCAGTGATGCACTACATTGCTCATATGCTAAAATCTTCAGTACAAAATAAAGAACTGTCTACAGGCTGCAGTTAGTGGCCTCAGTCTTTACTTACTGGATCAGTTATAGATATTGGCTGGCAGTCTAAAGTTGCTCTAAACTCCTTGATCATCCGTGCAAACTCCCAGTTTGGGCAGCTGCTGTCAAATTCCTGCATGGAAAAAACATGGATGAGAAGGTAATTAACCTGTTGCAGAAAAAAGCCCCAGAGCATACCAAACAATCAGCTATACGCAATCAGAGATATTTCACAAGATTGAGAACTTCTGAAACTAGAGTCAATCCATCCTTACATACAGCTTTTTAAGAACAAAGCCTGACCAAAATATGTTTTAGTTTCAACTATTGTGCTACTGTCACATAGACTTTCCCTTTACTGGTGTATAGTAGAGTACTCCACCTGTGCACGTTTTGTCCTGATTTCACTAATTTGAGCTCTCTTTTCTTCTCTCTTGTTTTTCATTTTCTCCATCTCTTTCACAATGTTAGATTTTCTCCGAACTAGATAAAAAAACATGTCCTTGGATTAAATTTTCATACTAGATTTTAAGCACAATACAAGTATTTCAACTTTTCCAGGCTGCTGACTGACCAGCTTGTACAGGAAACAATCACCTTCAGAAGGATGGTCATTAGTTTTGCAACCCTTCCTTCCCAAACTAGATCTACCTACCACAGAAATCACCTAGGAAGTCTCATCCCCACTCCAAAGTAAAGGCAGCTTTTCTGAGGCAATACTGCTATACCACAGTTACACATTTGTATTAAAATTACTCAAAATATTCAGCCTTACTGCTGAAGCCACCTTTTCAACCTTTAGTCTCGTAGTATACAAAGCAGCAATCACAGTGATGCATTGCTGACTGGTGAGTCAGTTCTTACCCACTGGCTCCCTGGTACCTGGGCTCACTGAAGAGCTCATTCTAGCAGCGGGCAGATGATCCTCTGTATTCCCATTTACATTTGTCACTGAGGCTTCTGGAGCACAGCTCGTCCTGCTAGTCCTGGTTTGGCCAGCTGCATAAAGAAGCCAGACCAAAACCAATAATGAAGATTCCAAAGGTCAAGAATAATTTTGTCTTTTGGAAAGCCTCATAGACCACAGGCATTTCTCAGCTCCAATTCTGGATCAGGAGAGAGAACTAGCTAAAACCTGTGGTAAGTCTGCAAATAATTTTTTTAAATCCTTTGCTGATCACCAGCTTTTATTCAAAGCTACAAATCAAGGCCACAACAACTAGATAAGAATTTAGTATCAAGCCTCTTATTTCAACGCCTTTGCAGAACTTAATACACAAGGCATGCCCTCAGCTATTGATAGGGTAGGGCTGGTAGAGAAAATTTTGTAATTCAAGTAGGCTCAAGTTCTTGCTTCACTCAGCCGGGATAGGTAAAACTACTACCAGTATAGTTACAGAGCATGTTGTCAGCAGCGTTAAGGCACTTCTCTTCCCCCTCAAGCCCTTCATATAAAGTGAATACCACTTTATGCCTTTAAGCGGATACCACATCCACCCACACACATAACCAGTGCGCTCTGGCTAATAAAGCGCATCATTATTCAACAACATTGTTTCCAAAGTCCTTTGAGAATCCCTTCAGGTAGGAGCCCTGAATATTTACATAGCAACAGGCCTCTAGGTCTTTCTTGGTTTATATGTGAAGGAGTAGAGGTTGCCCATCCCCCTGGGATTTGCAGTTTACATAATTAAATGCACACAAAGCATCTTGCTTCACAGTAAGAATGCACAGGGTTCTTTCTCCACTCACCAGGAACTGACGAATTGTTTCTGGTTTGTGTAGAGGTACAGGGATCTACCCCCATCTCATTTTCCTGGAGGCTGCACTGAGATTCTGTGATAACAGACATCCTGGAACGGCCACGCATAGCTTTGGAAACAGGAATTCAAGGTCAGCATCATGCCTCAAACGCTTGCAAGTAATAAAGTGCTCACAAAATGCAGAACAATGAGGAACACTGTGTGGTTAAAAGAACCTTTTCCAGATCTTTGATACATTAACAAAGTACAGGACAAAGCAATGCAGGTTGGTGAAAAGTGATCATGAAATATACCCCTACAGAAAAGCAGTTTATTCTAGATTTAGAGTCCCAGTGAACTAATGAACTCACTAATATGGTAGTTCCAGAACCTTAGTACCTAGGAAGGAAGAAAGAAGTTACAAGTTGGGGAAATGAGAAATTCTTTGCAGCTTCACACTGGCAGGGCTGTGTGAATTAGCAGTTTGATGGTGACCAGTACTACTGCAATCTGGCAACTGGTCATGGGCAGCATCATGCCTACTATCACAGCACCCATGCACAGTGTGTGTGGTATACAGTGGAGTGGGAGCTTGACAACACTAAATTCAGCTAAAAGACTATATAATCACAACAGCAAATCTTTGGAAAATATACTTTTGTAGGCAGTCTCCACTGTCACATGCTAAGATATTGCCTTCACTCAAAAGTCCATCACAGAGCTTCCTAGGGAAAGAACTGGAACATACACCTCAGTATGTAATTTGTAAAGAAATTTGATCTAAAAAAATGGTGTGATATGCAAGCTAAAACTACCTTCACCTCCAGTGATCACAAGAATTTATCCAAAATCAATTGGTATGATTTCAGGGTACACCAGATCTGTTTCATACCAAAGGTTAATTTCAATTCTGGATCAAAGCCCTTAGAACCATAACCACAAAATTCAGTGCTCCTATCTGTTAACTCTTTACCTGGAATCTTCTGCTCAGGTGCAGAGACATTAGATGTCACTGCTGCATAGGAACAAAAAGTACCAGTTTCATTATACTCAGAGATGGCATTTTATTCCATTTGGTTTTGTCACACATGTCCAGGCCTGATCTTATCACAACTCAGCAGCACTTTTTCTGTAAATACTAGTGCTTCTGGACAGGCGTACCAACTGCAGAGTATGCTGCATCTAAATGGGTTTGATCCAAGTGATCCTTGTACATGAGGATATTCAGCATCCTCCAAAATTCTTATTGGTTCACAGAACTGAAGCAATATCTGTTTCTTCATTCATTCTGAAAGCACTGCTTCTGCGTCTCTCGCTTCCCTGAATGAGATGGGAGACAGGCAGCTCCTGATCTTCTTTAATTTCTTTAGTCTAAGAACCACCAAAACTTGAAGCCAGTATGAGCTTTCAGATTGGTGCAGTGCAGAGTTTGCAACAGGACAGATACTGACACTCATAGGGTTTGGCTAGTTATAACAGATCATATTATTTGAGGACTACTAGAAACGCTGCTTCTCTTGTACTCTAAGCAAATCTTCAGGGACAAGACTGTGCCAGTAGGAAAGGCAACAGGTATTTCAGTTTTGCAATTAGATTCTATACTTCATGAAAGCCATGACCTCTGTGAGGAAACTTTTCCATCAGTCAGTGACTGGATTAACACACTTTTATTTTTCCGGCTGGCTATTCAGCTCCATTAACTAACCTGTCAGAGCAGTCATAACTTTACCACATCATTCCGCTTGCCAGTTCACAAAATGTATGGAGAATTTTCTCGCTTTGAGGAAGATCAAGATATTCAAGTACAGAACAGCTTTTGAAACATTAAGCTGCTGGGACTATTATTGCCTCTCCAATGCAAGGGGATTGGTACTGTTGTCTTCCAGTACCAGCTCTCCTTTCTTGCAACACACGCAGCACAAGAGGCCAGATAAACCCGGATGTTTTGTTTACAGTTCAGCTGCATGGAAAAGCACACATTTTGGCTAACTATGTGCTTTAAGAGAATAATTAAATTGGCAACCATTCAACCTCAGCATCACACAAGTGTATTATAAATAAACCTGTAATGCTGCCACTTGCAATTCAAAAAGCCAGAAGAGTCAGCCTCATCTCATCAAAACATGGGAGTTTTCCAGCTCCTGACACCTCAGGAAAAACAATTCCTTAGCAATCCCACATCTCTATCTTCTCTTCTGGCTTTGCTCAAAACATTGTACTGACATACAATCACTGAGCCATGGCACACCAGCTGGCACTTTGGCTGCCTCATCTGAAATGTCTCCAAGGATAAAGCTGTAGTCACTGTTTAAGGCGACTGTTTGAAGAGGAGACATCCATTTGTCACAGCTATTTCTTTCTTGCGCTTTACACTGTCATTTTGACACTGGCAATCTTAATAGCTGCCACTTTTTGCTGTTTGTGGCATTTGCAAAACTCCATACAAAAATTTAAAACTCACAGCAACAGTAACTGCCTAGTGACAGTTAAAGCAGCATGAAGGAATAACTACAGCAATGCTGCAGAAGAAGGCAAAACGTCAACAAACCCTGGCTCACAGGAACAGGACAGCAATCTGTTAGCAAAGTTTCTGCGCTCAGGAGTCCAAAGCATTGGTATGAAACAGTACGCTCTTTATTAGCATTGCCCGACTGAGCAGCTTTATGATGCACTGAACTATAATATTATGACTACAATGAAGGATCACCACTGTGTCACAGGGATATAGCGGAGAAAAGCATTTTCTCACCTTCCCGGGGAGCAGGAATTTTTGAAAGGGTTGTTCTACGCTTCTCTTTCTGAAAAAAATGAATACTTTAAGTAACCTAAGTAAACTGCAAATACCTAGCACAGCACTGACTGAAACAAGAATTTCTGACTAAAGTTTGAGACAGAGAAGACAAGTTAGAGACCTCAAACTTTAAGACTGAGGATATTATTTATAACAAAACCTATGCTGTTAATACTTTAGTACCTTAGGAGAGACCAAATCACTTTAAAGCACTTACCTGTACAGTTACATTCTCTTGCAAAGGAAGGTTCTCTTTCACATCTGCAGCAGGTAGTTCTGCTAACTCAGGATTTATTGTTAGTACATCATCAATATCAATCTACAAGAGCAAGGGCAGGATTTTACAGAGTGGAAATTTGCTGCTACCACTTACAGCATTTTTTAATGTTTTTCAATCTTGACATTCAGTACAGGCAAACAAACCTGACCCACTGCCTGCCAAACACTAAGTTATAATTGTCTGGAAGAGCAGGAGAGTAGTTCATATTCCGTTTGAGTAGTCTTATATGTCCAAATATGCTAGAAGAAATGTGCTAGTTAAGCCATTTACCCTCATCTGCCAGACACCATGCAGGTGCCATAGAGCACTTCTGAAGAGATGCGCAAAGCACATTTGGCATCAACTGCTTTAATCTCTTACTGCTAATCTTAGTAAATCTCAGCTGCTCTGTGACTTCTGTGCTAGGAGAGCATTAAGTGTTTACTGCGTGATTGCGCTTACTGAAATAAACTTCAAAGAGCTACTTAGACTTTGGGAAATGAAGGATTCAGTATTTAATCCACAAGTCAATTCACCTGCATTTTCACTTGCTATTGCAAGCGATTTCACCTAGGGCCAGCTACCACCTCCTCCCTGACCCTCCAGTGAAGTCATAATCCTGTCTTCACCACATTCTCAGCAGCCACAGGGCAGGGGGAGTGATGCGGGGGCAGACAGCCAAGGGCAGGCTCCAGCACAAAACCCAGCAACTCTCCTGGGTCAGTTTTTCAAACCTAACCCTGCAGAAGAGGTTGAAAGCAAGTGTACACAAAAACCCCGGTATCTCAGCAGCTTGCACTGGAATTCACCTAAGGTAACAACACAAGCAACACTCCAGGAAGTTCTTAACTCTTAAATTACCTGAATAAAATAAAAGTCCATAAAAAGAGCAAAATCAAGTAGGTTAGCCTCTATAAAATATTTGTGTGGAATCTGTAAGTACCCAATTGGAAACCTCAGAAACCTTTACGTGGACAGTATAATGTATAAGTGTATATCAGTATATATACACTGTATATACAAGCATATGAGAACATTGCTAGATTTTGAAGCATATTCATAAACATTTAATATCATAACACATACATGCAATTTAACCAGCAATTAATTACATCTGAATCTGCACATTTTGCATATTTGAATGTCGTATAAAAAATGGGTCTGAATGCAGAAAACAGCGTAAGATCCAGTTTCAAAGAACCAGCCGATAGCAACGTTAAGATTCCAACTAAACTCTAGAGCATCTATGTTTCCAGATAAATAGGAGGTCAAGCACGTTTGCTCGGTTACCAAAGGAGATCTTGTTAAGCATCAGAATGGCAGCGACACCCACCTCTGAGAGCCCAGCCCCCCGCCCCATCCCACCCCACAGCAGCTATTGACATCGGCACAGCGTTGGGGCCGGAGGATGCCGTTGGGGACCGGGCAAGGCAGGGGGGCAGCCCGGGGGGGAGCAGGGCTGGGGCACCCAGCACCCGCAGCAGGAGGCCCGGCTCAGCGCCCCCCGCAGCGCTTCGACCGTGCGCGGCGCTGCAACAAGCGCACCCCGAGCGGGCTGCGGCAGGGGGCGAAGGGCAACGGCCGCGGGGCCGGCCCTAGCCCCCCGAGGCACACGGGGCCTCGCTGGCCCGGGGGGAGCCCGCCCAGCCGCCACTCACCTCCTTCCCCTTGATAGCACCGCCCTCGACCCACTCCACCGACACAGAGGACCGCTCCACGCTCACCGTCTTCACCGTCGCCTTATGGATCAAGCCTGGAAGAGGCCGGCGTTAGGCCCCGGCCCAGCCCGGCCACCCCACAGCACCGCCCCACAGCTGCTGAGGGGGGTACGGGGCAGAGGGGAGCAGCCAGGACTCCGCGGGCACCCCGCTGCCTTCCCCGCGCCTCACCATTGCTCCGCTGGATGTTAACGACGAGACCGGGGCAGACGTGGCGATGCAGCTGGCAGTCCATGGCGCGGAGAGTGCGGGCGGCTCTGCAGCGGCAGCGAAATCCAAGCCCAGGCAACGGCCGCCGATTTAAACGCCGCGCGCCGCGGGGCCTACCGGGAAACACGGCGGGAGGGGGGGGCGGAGCGCCACGCCTCCCAGCGTGCTCTGCGCACACGGCCGCCTACAGCTCCCGGCGTGCCCCGGGGCGCGCACCGGCACTGCCGGCTGCCCGGAGGCGAGGGCGTGGCGCTCGGCGCGGGTGCGCAAGAGGCCCTGCCCCTGCCGGCGGCTGAAAGGCGGAGCGGGACCGCCGCCATCAGTGCCTGAGCAGGGCACCGGGACCGGTAACTGTGTGTGGCGAAAGCGCTGGGGGCGCACCGGGACATCCCTCTATGGGGCATTCCGTAATTCTGTTTTTCAACCATAAAAGGAGTAGCTCCACCGAAATGGAGCCTCAAAAAATTTCTCGACACTCGTGCCTGTTCCTCTCCACGGAAATCTTTAGTAAAAGGCGAAAGATTTATACGATCTGAAGAGAAACCAGAGTATAACCCCGACCGCCCACCCCACCGCACCGCCCGCCGGCCCCGCGCCCCACAGCTCAGGGCGACCACCTCCCGCCCGCCACCGGTATCGCGGACCCCGGCCCGCCCCGGCCCCGCCGCGGCCGCACAAACCAGGCAGACCCGGACAGCCCGGACCGGCGGCGGAAGCAGCGGCGGCGGGCACCGGCAGCGTCGCGGTGCGGCCGCGGTGCACCCTGGGTATGCAAAACAGCCGCCGGGTAATGAGGCACATGCTAATGAGGTCCCGCAGCAGCTCCCCGCCGCCGGCCCGAGCCGGGGCGCCCTGCTGTGGTTTAGCCCCAGCCGGCAGCACCGCACAGCCGCTCGCCCACTGCCCCCGCCGTGGGGTGGGGGAAGAGTAAAAGTGACAGACTTGTGGGTTGAGATATAAATACTTTAATCATTGCGATAAAATAATAATACTTTTTAAAATAGTAAGGAAAAGGGAGCAAAAAGAACAGGAAAATAAAAAGCCCAATGGACAAGCGATGCAAAGGAAGCCCGTTGCGCGCCTCGCGCTGCTTCCCACCGCCACACGGGGCAGCCCCACGGCCAGCGGGGGCTCCGGCCGCCCTCCCCCAGTTGGAGCAGGCCCGGCCTGAGGCTACGCGGCGGCTCCAGGTGTTGCTGTAGCGCTGCAGCGCAGCAAAGGATCACCGGCCGCCGCAGGCCCGAGGCACCGCCACTGTTCTGTCTTTGACCAGCGTAAGGGCAGCTCCACCGAAATGGAGCCTCAAAAAATTCCCTGACACTCGTGCTTGTTCCCCTCCACGGAAATCTTTAGTAAAAGGCGAAAGATTTATACGATTTGAAGAGAAACCAGAGTATGGCTGCTAAGGCCCCCGCACATGTACCCACCCCCAGCTGGCGCTCTACAGGTCACGGCGACCGTTCTCGTCCCCAGCTCGATCCCCCGCCGCGCCGGCCGGGCCCCCGACGGCGCACACAGGCACGGCCCCGCGCCAGGACCCGAGAGGCCCCGCGGTAGCGGCGGCGGACAGCTTTACCGGTACTGCGCCGCCAGCCCGCGGTGCACCCTGGGTATGCAAATAAACCAGAATAGTAATGAGTTGTACGTTAATGAGCCGCCGGGGCCTCGCAGCGCCGAACAGGGCCGCAGCCCGGGTAGCGCGGGGACCCGCTGCGCCCGTGCGGCCCCGCCGCGGGATGCCGGGCCCTGGACCCTGCCCCAAGGCGCCCGGGGGCCGGCGGAGCAGTAAGGACGGACCTGCCGTAGGCAGCGCCCTAACAGCGCTCTCCCCGCCCTCCCGGGACCACCGGCCAGAGCCCGGTGCCGCCGATGCCTCGGCAGAGCAGCCCCGGCGCGGACGCACGCTGAGGCCCGGCCCGGCCCCGCCCACCGCCGCCGCCGCGTCGCCAGGCAACGGCGCGCGCCCCGCGCTGCCGGCGCGGTGACGTCACTGCCTCGCGAGAGCTCTCCCCGCCAAACCGCCCCGAGAGGCGCCGCCCCGCCTCTTTGCGCTAGTGCCGCATCATGGGTGAGTGGGGCGGTCGCGGGGCCCAGCCGCTATCCGCTGCCATCTGCTCGCGCGCTGCCGCTGCCCGCCGCTGTCCCTTACCGGGTGACAGCAGGGGGTACCGCCAGCCTGCGCTGCCCGCCATCGGGAGCGGCCGCGACGGCGCCGAGCCGCTGGCAGGGGGAGGGTGCCTAGGCCCAACATGGCGACGGGGGGGGGAGGCGCGGGCGGATTCTCCTTGCCTTCCTGCGGGTCCCGAGCGCTGGGCTCGCGTTCGGCGTCTTCTGCAGGGAACCCTGCCGACGAGGTGGGACGGCGTTCTGGGGGACCCAGCAGGAGGGGTTGGGGGGTGGCCTTGTAAAAGACTTGGCTGGATGGTGGGGGCTTGTAGGGTCCCCGGGAGGTGGAGTGCGCTGGGGAAATGGTCCCTCTGGGGGGCCCAGCAGGCTGGGCAGAAGCAGGATTACGTTGGGGTGTCTTGTAAGTACAGGTGGGATGGGGGTCCTTTCCCGTGCAGGACTTGCCACACCCAGCCGATAGCATGGGCTGTGTGCGGTGATGTGCCTGGCAGCTGGGCTTCTGGCACTGCCCGTAGGGTGCTCAGCATACGAAGTATGTTGGCAGGCTGCTTGCCAAAGGGGATGCCCGTCACACAGTGGAGGGAATCTGCTTTGTAGCACTTTGCTGGAAAGGCGGAGGTTAAGGCAGATCTGAGTACCAATGATGAAGCTTTTCTTACTGCTGCATAAGGCTGAGTGCACTGTGCGGATACCAACCTTGGAGAGCTGAGGACTCAGAACTGTGCCTAGATGTGGCCAGGTGGGGTCCATGCCATCCCCTGACCACACTGCGCTCCCATTCAGGTATCTCCAGGGACAACTGGCATAAGCGTCGCAAGACTGGGGGCAAGAGGAAGCCCTACCACAAGAAGAGGAAGTATGAGTTGGGGCGACCTCCTGCCAACACTAAGGTGGGTGATTTGGGGAGGGTGGTCACTAGCTGTGTCTTTAAACTCTTGATTGCTGGTTGCGTGTGCTTTTGGAGGCTTAAATACATGCCGTGTTTTGTGAGTGGTTAAACATCTGTTACTGCTTCTTTAAAAGGTGGAACTTTCCCCTGTGCCTATAGAAAGCAGCGACAACATTTTTGTAGTAAGGGGCAATTTGGAGTGATGAAACTTTCACCTTAGGTAGATGCAACAGACCGTTTTGGTCTTTTACCGTATCTGCCAATGCTCGGGTTTGTCATAGTTACACTGACCATGTTGCCTTCGAGGTTAGGGGTTGGCTGGGCTCCTGCAGGAGCTGTGTAGCGTTCCAGCACCAGCAACACCCTCCTGTTTGTTTCTGACTGTAGATCGGTCCACGTCGAATTCATACAGTGAGGGTTCGTGGTGGAAATAAGAAGTACCGTGCTCTTCGGTTGGATGTTGGCAACTTCTCCTGGGGATCAGAATGTAAGTGCATTGTAAACCTGGTGGGTTGGGAGGGAAGTCTTTTACAGCTGTGCTGGTCTCTGGTACTGCTGCATTGTAGAGGGATGATGATGCATGTATAGATTTGTAGGCTGGGTTTGAACATCTCGGGGCTTGCAGTCCTGGGTCTGAAGCAGCATGCATAGTGATGATACTTTTGACCTTATGTGGCCTTAGGAGACTTGGTTGTCTGCTAAGTTCACAGTGATTGGAGTGTCATAGTTACACTGAGTGACATGCTCATGTTACGTTTTTACTGGGGTGGGGGCATCTACAGAGGGGTAAAAAACCTAATTCAGATAGTGCTTCCTAAACGGAGCCTTTCTATGTATCAATCAAGACTTAATAATTGTTAAGTTAGGTGATCCTGTACAATAGAGAACAGTGTTGAGGGTTGTTCTGAGAAGGTGTGCCACTAGGACCATGTTACATTAGCATGTGCAGTTCACTTCATACTTCTGCTTTGCTAAGCAAAAATGGGAAGCACAGAAGCGAGAGGGGAGTCTGTTGTATTTCCCCTGAGCCAGGTGGGTTTTCTTTGAATACAAACATGAAAACCATGAAACTTGAGCCTGGGCCTGGTCAGCTTTTCTCAGTATGATGGTAAAACCAGCAGTAAGGAAGGTGATGTTTCAAGTGATCAGCATGGTGCAAAGGTGAAAGGACGTGCTTTCTCCTCAGTCATCACAGAGCGTTGTCCATACTGTGAAAAGTGCCGTTATTCATAGGCAGTATTGCAGGAGCGAAGAGACTGAGCGTACCTTGCAGAACAAGGATGAGGTACATGAGCAAAGAGGAGAGAACCCATCTTGTGCCTGGCCTTTGCGTGCATGGAGGGCTGTGTCTGCAGGGCCAGCCCCTGCTAAACAGTCACATGCTTCAGGTGGGTCTTAAAAGGTGGAAACACCAGGTTCCCCTCTCAGTTTGCTCATAAACCCTCATCCTACAAAAATGGTTTCTAGTATGCATTGCAGAGCAGTCCTGTCCAACACTGCTCGATTCAGTAATTTTAGGAAGTAACACAAACACATACAGGAGGTTGAGCTCTGTGTGCAGTGTTATTTGGCATCTGCTGAGGTATCTTCCAATCCAGAAATTGACTTTTTAGCTTTGCTTAGTCTTACTTGAGATGAGTTCCAGCAAGGCCACAGATCCCAGTTTTTCAGTTGGGGTGAATCAGTTTCCAGGTGTAGGCTTAATGTCCTAGCAGCAGAAAGTTGGACTGATGAAAAATAGTTGCACCTCTTAGTTAAATTTAATTCGGTGCCAGGGAGGCTGGAGGACATTTGATGGGGTGATGAGTGTGAGTTGCTGTACTGTGTTCTCAGTTGTCTGATTCCTGTAGGTTTGAGTTCATGCTCTTCTTTTGAAAGGCTGCACTCGCAAAACCAGAATCATCGATGTCGTCTACAATGCTTCCAACAATGAACTGGTGCGGACAAAGACCCTGGTGAAGAACTGCATTGTTCTCGTGGACAGTACCCCGTACCGGCAGTGGTATGAAGCCCACTATGCCTTGCCCCTTGGACGCAAGAAGGGTGCCAAGCTGGTATGTCTGGGATTGTCATTGTCATTTTGACTCCTTGCAGAATCCACCCTGCTAGAGGCAGTTAGCCATCATGAGTGGACAGTGCCTGCCAGAATAGTTTGCGTAGCCTTCAGTGATAGCATGGGCAATCTGGGCCCACCAGTTTGCAGGATGAGTTTGGTTCTGTTACTGGATTGACCAGTACCACAGAGCTCTGTGAGGCATTGCACCCATTTGTGCGCAAGGACCTACCTGTCAATCCCTTTCGTCTTCTAATGATGATACCTTTGTCCAGTTCTGCTGCTGAAGGGAGAGCGATGACATTTTATGATGCTGAGGAAGACTTGCAGGTCAGGTCCTTATGCCTGGGAATGATTGCTTTGATGAGAAGCTTGTGGATCAGCATGTTTTTAAGTGTCTTTTAAATTATCCAGACCCATTGCCTTTTAATTCATTTGAGGTCCAAACCCCAGACTGCTGAAAGGTATTTAAACCCCCATATGCAGCACTCAGCTTAAGAGTGTCTCCTTGCATTAAAAACAAAGCTCTTCTTATCTGAAGCACTGTGTAGTTCAGAAGCACAGGGAGAGCTCATAACCTGTCTGCCAGGAGTTGCACCACACCCAAGTGCTTCATGTCTGGAGAGGGAAAGAGTATTCGCTTCTGCTGGAGGAAGATTAATTCATCAAGGAAACCTTCGCAGTTTCATTTGTCTAAGAGTGCCCTTCCCTAGGGGTGCTGTGCTTTGTTGTCAGCAGTGACCGTAGTTAGCAACATTGCACTTCTTGGCCTCAGAAGTGAAACTCAGCACCTGGTTCTATGGGGATGAGGTATTTGTACCTTTGCCAGGTAGAAATGGGAAACAGTACAGTGCTGAGAATACAGAAGTCATATTAGTGGGGACCACCTGCTCTAACAGAAGGCGGCCATATGTTTAATCTTGTCTTCGCTTATGGTCTTGTTTTTAGACTCCTGAAGAGGAGGAAATCTTGAACAAGAAGCGTTCAAAGAAGATCCAGAAAAAATACGATGAGCGCAAGAAGAATGCCAAGATAGCGAGTATTCTTGAGGAGCAGTTCCAGCAAGGAAAGCTACTTGGTGAGTCCCTGCCAGTGTAATGTGAGTGGGGATAAGGGAGTTGGGGCACAAAGAGGGTGCCAGAGCAGATCTTATTCTTGGTGTTGGGATGGGATCGTTGAAAGTTATACTCACCTGTGATAAAGCTAACTGCAGGGTGAAAGCAGTGCGGTGTTCTCCGTATCTGCAGGAGTCCCTTCTGGGTCTTAAATGTAAGTTGTTCTTTTAGCTTTTCTGGAGATAGCCGACTTCTGGCAGGAAGGGGAAATCTGTTTCTGGAGCATGAATTGCTACATGTCCTAGTCAGGCTCCTGGAGTTGATTATTCCTGGTTGGCCTTTGAGAAAAATAATGGGGCTTGAGACTTGCAAAATGAGAGAAGACCCATGGGCTGCACTGTGTGTCAGAAAAATGTCCTACAAACACAACGGCTTTGACCAGTTTTAAGTTCTGGCGAACAGTTCAGTGTTCTGAAGTCTTCTGGTGATGAGACCTTTGTCCAGTTCTGCTACTGAACTTGAGCGATGACAGTTTGGAGATCTGAAGAGGACTTCATAGAGACTCATTCCAGCAGAGCAGGCTCACGAGCACAGTACCCTAGGGGGAGGTACTGAAGCCAGCACGTACCACTGGTGTATCCATTACTAGTAACTTGCTGGTCCGTGCCTTTGCAGAGAGACTGCATGCAGGGTTTCTTTCAGTTGCTGTATATATGGGGGTAGTGAATTATTAAACTTTTAACTGGATGACTTTTCCTTGCAGCCTGCATTGCCTCTAGACCTGGA
This sequence comes from Falco punctatus, assembly GCF_963210335.1. Classification (NCBI taxonomy): domain Eukaryota; kingdom Metazoa; phylum Chordata; class Aves; order Falconiformes; family Falconidae; genus Falco; species Falco punctatus. The sequence goes on along the minus strand of NC_137591.1, from coordinate 11,793,700 downwards.
CAGTGTGGCCGAGCTGATGGCTATGTGTTGGAAGGCAAGGAATTAGAGTTCTACCTGAGGAAGATCAAGGCCCGGAAAGGCAAATGAATGAAAACTATTCTGCTGAGAGAACGAATAAAACCAAGAGTCTACAACAATAAAGGGTTGTGTGCTCATTTGTGTCTGCAGGGTAGAGGGGGCTTGTGTAGCTCCTCCTGCCTGTAAAATGTGGAGGAAGGAAGAAAGATCTCCTGGAATCCCTGAGTGCTTTTTTGTCTTCAGGCAAGCTCTGACCCTATATGCTCTCAACTAAAACATCTCCCTGGATTCTGGGATGGTGACGTAATGGATCAAGTGGGTGTGGAAAAGAGTTGTCAGACTTGGCTGAGGTGGAGAACTTCCAGTACTTGAAACCTGCAAGCAGGAGGAAGGTGCAAATGCCCACCCCATTTAAGAATCCTGGCTCTTGGGGGGGGCTGTCGGGATCTGGCTGGGCACACAGTCCCCCCTTTTCCCATGTGTTTGGTCAGCACGTGCTGCATCTGGAGTTCTGGGGTGAGTCAGTGAGGAAGGGGGCCCTGCTGCCTCAGGAGAGGAGTGTCCAGGGAGCAGCTCTGCAGTGCTGTTTCATACTTGGCATTTGTGCCAAGTCTGGCTGAAAACTCCCAGCTCTTACACCTCCAGCCTCTGCAGCTGGTACCTGCTGCTTCCACTTCCTAGATGACACGTGTCCCCATCCTCTGGTTTGGGCCAGCAGTCCCTTTGATCATTGCTGGGTGTTTTCTGCCTGGCTGTACAACTGCCTCCAGTGTCTTGTAGCTCCTTTTAACCAAACTTGGCTGCACTGCTTAATGACCAGCTGGTCTTTTGCTGACCTCCTTGGTCTCATTCCAGTGCAAGATAAATTCCTTCTAGCAGAAGGGCCAGGCTGTCATTGTGGTCTGTCCCTTTCGAAAGCTGGGCACAAACTTCAGTGTTCTGCCCCGTCACTTGAGGTGGGATTGGAAAGCTGTGGTGAACAGAAGCTTTTTCAGGATGTTTTGGGGCAGGTGATGATATTCCTTGGGGCTGCTGGCTGAAGAAAGCCAGCATGATGGATCTCTGCATCCAGTTGCCAAATGGTTTGTGCAGGTATTTGGGGGTGAAGTTGGGAGCCCATCTAAGGGCTGGTCCTGGGGCCAGGCTGGACTTGGGGCATGCTGCACAGCTTGCCCCACTTACGTATTTTTACAACAGCCTGATGTATCCATAGGAGCACTCCGGTGCAAGGCAGGCTGCCTGCAGCCCCGGCTTCACAGGGTTGTTTTTTTTTCTCTGAACTGAAGAACATGGTCTGTGATCATCTTGCCCTAGGCAGAGGCATGATGAGATCTGTGTTTAGTGTCTTAAAATGCAAACTGCTCCACAAATAGTTTGAGCTCAATAGGGTTTTTTTTAAAAAAAAGTTTTTCTTGAGGTGCTCTGCCCTGGTGGCTGTGTGTGGCAGCAGGAGGTGCCCGCGAGCTCAGGTGTGCCTGGGCGGTATGGATTCATCCTGCCTTGCTGGCAGGGAGCCAAGGACGGGCCTGTGCCACAGATGGAGAGACACACCAACCGCATCAGAAGATGGTACCTGCTACCTGGATGGCGCGCGGTTACAGCGTGGTGGTTGTGTGCCTGGCTCTGCGCTCTGCAAACAGCCGTACCCAGCTGGCTGTGGCGCTTGGAGTCCCTGGCAGCGGGACCTGGGCTGGGTGGGACGTTTGCACAAGCACATTCCTTATCCATAGTGATGTGGGTAAAAACTTCCCTGTTCTCCAGCGACGCCTGCTTTCCAGAGAGGTGGGGCAGGGGCAGTGAAGGGCACTTGAGAGGGATGTGTCACGGCTGCTTCCTCTGTTCTCCCCTCGCCCTCGACAGAGAGCAGTAAGGATTCGGTGTGTTTCTGGGGGACTTTGTACAGGTGGAGGAGAAACTGAGGCTTACAGAGCAAGTGCCAGCTCAGCATCAGAGCAGGAGCTGTAAAACTGGCCCCTGATGAGCAGGATTGCGGCCAATTCATCAATTCATGCTGCTTATAAAGTTACTGCTCTGAAAAACACAGCTGCCAAGGGCAACAGCCCGTGGGAACGAAAGCGGCACCCATCGCCCACTGGAGCCATGCTGTAGGTGTGACATGGGAACGGGATGGTGGCAGCTGGCTCCCACGGTGGCACAGGCTGTGGGACCTTGTGCAGCTCGGCTGTGGGGTGTGTGGTTTCTGGTCTGGCCCTGCCATAGCCCTGTGGATGTGCACAGGGATTTTACGTGCCTGGGAGGAGGCGACCTGCCCTGCTGAGCCAGGAAGGGAAGGGCAGGGGCTGGGGTTAAGCACAGCTCAGTCTGGCTGGGGTACTGAGGTGCCAAAGCCTGGTCTAAGGACCTTGCTTACTTCTGCAGATAGGTGCCAGGGCAGAATTTTAAAAAAGCTACTTTTTCTATGATGGTGAGCAGCCAGCAGCATAACCCAAGTGAGGTCACTTGTCATCCCGAGTGCTGCCGAGTGGCTCTCGGCTCCACGCAATATTAGCTTTGGGGTATTTCCACAGGACATAGTCCAGCCCAGAAGATGACCTCCTGGTTATGCTTTAACAGGTCCAGCAGTGCCCAGGAGGGTAGTGGAGGAGGAATGGGGCTGGCTTGCTGGGGGAGATGGGAGTTTTAAAAGGGAGGTAACTGGTAAAAGGGAGGCTTGCAGGAAGGGGAATATTTTAATAGCTCTGCTAATATTCTCAGGGGAAACATGTCTGAGTGCAGGAATCCTTCTACAGGAGCTGAAAGCACTTTTTTTTTTTTTTTTTTCTTTCCTGGCTGTATCACTTGGTCTAATACCCCACAACCATCACTGGTGTCCGTCCTTGGGGCTGTGCACTTTTGGCCTGAGAAGGTGCACACTCCTTGACAAAACCCAAAATGACCCACATTTTCCATAAATGCGATCCCCCTGCTGTCTCACTGCTGGGGATGATTAGCACTGACAAGGAAGAACCTCAAAGCTGATGTTAGCAGTAACTTTATTAATATTGAGGGCACATTTGGATCACGGTGTTGGTTTTCTGCATGACTAATGCCCTTGTCCCATCCCTTGCTTGGGGTCTGAGCTGTCCCCTGTCCCCTGCATTGGGCCATGGGATCAGGGGGTAAGCCTGGCCAGCAGCAAGTCAGTGGCATCATCACACAGATGGGCTGAATCCTGCAGTTTTGGGGTTAACAGCTAGTGTTGAAGGCTGTCTGCCCAATCCCAAACCCACCAGGATCTTTCCATCAACCTGGGGACAGATCTTGGCTCAGGTCTGAGGGACAAAAGACCTGGCAATGTCCTGCTCTGGACAGGGGGTCCAAGATGGGTGTCCAGGGACAGGGAGCTTTGTGGCTGGCGGTGGCAGTGCCTGGGGTGGGGGCAGCTATTTGCCCCCAGGAAAGGGGGCTTCTGGGGCAGCCTCAGGGCTCACAGGCCTCCGGCCAGTCAGCACCAATGTTTTCACTGGATGGTGCCTTCACCTGGATCAGCGGCAGCTCCTCCCTCTGTGTTTCAGAGGCCTCCGGTGACCTGGTCCCCACTGGGTGACCGCCAGGAGTGGTGGGCTTGCTGGCCCGGCTCTCTTCATCTTCCATCTCCTCCTCCTCGATGCGGGACACTGACTCAGGGTCCTCTGAGCGGTTGGGGCAAGGGGAGGGGAAGCCACCATCTGCCCAGGGACGCCGCAGGTGGGGGTGACCTCGGCTGCCCCGGCCGAAGTTTTTGATGCTGATGGCGGGGGATGCAGCAGCGAAGAAGCGGCTGAGCAGAGGTGTCTGGATGCGTGGCATGCTTGGTGAGGCCTCTGCCAGCTGGCTCTGCTCCACGTCCTCGCACATGCTGAGGAGCATGGTGGGGGGATAGGGACAGGGTGCCATCCTCCGCAGGGATGCCCAGCACCTCCATCCCAATGCATTTGCAAGCAGGGAACGGCTGCAGGAGGCTACAACCCTTCCCCAGCAGCTCATCCATCACCCAGTGCAGCCCCCAAGCCCCATAGGGGCTGGGCAACACACTCCAAGGGCAGATTTGCTGTTTGCTCACCGTAATTGGGCCCAGGGGGGACAAGCCTGCTTGTGCTATTGTCACCCTGAAGCCCTGGCCCCTGTTCCTCCAGCCCCAGGGCTGCACTGCGCACTCACCCACTCACCGCATGTCAAAGGTAGAACCCAGGAATGAGGGCTTCAAGGTCTCAGCAGCTGTGGCCGTGGTGTAGGGCGGCTGAGCCATGGACTCGTTCCAGTATTTGTCCTTCACAGCAGGAGGCAGGTCCTGGTACATGTCATCCACGGAGAGCAGGGATACCTGGGCACGGCAAAGCCGAGGGACAGGGGTGGCTTTGCAAAGATATGAGTGGGATGGGTGGCTGCAGGTCCTCCCCATGCCAGCCTGGCAGGGGTAGGGCTGGGCTCTGCGAGGGGCCAGGGAGGCTCTGGGACCATCCCCTGGCTGCATTTGGGGTTTTCCTCTTTTGAATGCTTTTCTCAGAGGTGAGGGACTGTGCAGCAGTGCCAGGCTGCTGAGTGTCCCTTGTGGGGGTGCTCACCCTGCCGTGGGGACAGGGACAGAGGGACAAGGTGCAGCCCTGCTTCCTGCATGGGAATCTATTTTGGACAAGGACCTGTGTGGCCAGGAGCAGGGCAGGGGGCCAGGTCCCAGCAGGGCACAGGTCCCACTGCCAGGGGGCAGGAATGTCCCCGTGCGCCAACTGCAGCAGCCCCACACAACACGAGCTTAGAACAGGACCCACCTGCAGGTTCCTGTCTATCAACTTGTTGGTCTCAAAGTCATCGTCATCTTCTCCAAAGGGGTTAATGATCTGCTCTGCAACCTGGGGAGGGAGGGGGGCAGGTGAGGCAGTGGAGCAGGGACAGGGGCGCCTTCCCATGGGGCTCTGCATCCCTTGGTCCACCCATGGGGCACATGAAATGTGCAGACTTGGAGCTCTGTGGTGCCCCAGTGTGGGAGCTGTGCCCAGAGGACGTGTCCCCAGGGAAAACTAGCAGTGGCGTGGTTGGTGCCATGCCCTGGGCCAGCCAGCCCCTCAGCCCAGGGTGGTGCTCAGGGCCACCTGGCCACCCTCAGCCCATAAAGAAAAGCCCAGCTGCCTGGCCATGTCTCACCTTCAGCCAGCCGGTGTAGAAGAAGAACTGGAGCAGGGTGGAGAGGGGGACGTACATGTCTAGGTCCCCCTCCTGCCCTGGCTCCAGCGGCTCCAGGAACTGCCGCCCAATGAGGCAGAAGGCGAAGAAGGAGTAGACGGCGATGGTGACCACCTGCCAGGAGTGCGGGTCAGCTGTCAGTGAGGGTGGCAGCCGAAGGGGACACTCAGCACAGGAGCAGCAAGGATGCGAGAGGCTTGGCCAGTCACTGATGTTCTTGCAGGCTTAAGGCCAAACCCCACCGCCCAGGCTCCTGCACATCCCTGCAGGGCTGTGAACCGTCGGCTGTGCCAGATCCGGCACCAGATTCAATGGGGGAGTAAAGTGCTTTAAGTGCTCCTCATCAGAGCGGAGGTGAGGAGGCTGCAGGGCTCCTCTGCCGTCATGGGATGGAAGGAGCTGGGATCTGGGCTTGTTGGGCCCATGGGGTGCATGGGTACCCACCTGCGTGTACACCAGGGGGATGCTGATCCAGTCGTAATGGAACAACATGCTGCACTTGGCCCGGTAGAGGTTCAGCTCCTGGGCAGAGAGGACAAGGATGGGTGGCCAGGGCTTTGCATGACCCCTCCCCCCCAGCAGCCCCTGGTCCCCTCCATGCACACAGTGCTGACTCACGTCCATGAGCAGGCGGAGGGCCACATCATCACGGATGCGGCCATCCCCCCTTGCCTGGGCCGCCAGGTTGGTGAACCAGACGCAGGGGATCCAGTACTTGTTGAAGTCGGAGTGGAGGCTCTCAAACTTCTTGCACTCATCCTGCGTCATGAAGCCTGCGGTGGGGCAGAGGCTCAGTGCCACAGCCCCCATGTCTGTGCGGGAGAGCCCTTCTGGGGACTGCGCCCAGCCGGGACACAGCATGTTTCCAGGTGAAACTACAGCCCCAGGAGACAGGCTCTGGGCAGAGGGGATGTGGGGCTCTTTGGAGGTGAACATCCGTGCAAGGATGCCATGCTATGTTTGGGGCAGTTTGGGACAGGGATGCTTGCAAGGATCCTGGCCCCCAGCACACCCTCCTGGTGACGGACACATCTGTGGCCCCCAACTCTCACCCCACGTTGCGAGCCATCACCCCTAGAGTTTAGCTCCTCACCTGCTTCCACCACATGGTCCATGGTGGGGAAGCGCTTAAGCACCCTGGTGCTGACAGAGCGCAGGATGAGGACTGCCGACAGGTTGGCGTAACGGATGAGGGTGCGCCGCAGGATCCGGCCCCTCTCATCCTTGCCGTGGACATTGCTGGAGATGACACACATGAGCTGGTCGGGCAGGGGGATGCTGGTGTACTGGGCCCACCACCGGTTCACGATCAGGGTGACATAAAAACCTGCACCAAGAGACAGTGCGTGTGGGGCTCAGAGCGGCTGGGCAGGGGGTCGAGTTGAGGATGGGCCCTTGCCAGAAGAGCTGCCACATTACCAGGGGTGACAGGTTTCTCTGTGGCCGGGAGAGAAAGCGCACGTTGTGCTTCCCATTGGGCTGCCCTCCCTAGGGATGGAGGTGGGGATGTCCCTGGCTCTTCCCTGTCCTGGGCATGGGTGGCACAGGGCAGGACAGGCATCTCTTGTAGGTAAGATGCCCCTTTCCTGGGCATGGGGAGGAGGGTGCAGAGCGGGCCAGGGAAATCACAGCCCTCCCACTGGCATCCCCATGGTCAGGGAGCTGCATTTGGTGGGTCTGGGGGCCAAATGCCATGCCTGGGGCACCAGGCTCCTCCAGCCCCCATCCGATGGTGTCTAAGTGATGTTTTGGCATGGGGTCAGGACGGACAGTGGGGGCATCCTCAAGTTGCCAGCACCAGGGAGAGCAGGGGACGCCAGCTCCTGAGTTCAGGGGAGGGACGCGTACCTAGGACGAATGACATGGGGATGAGGTCTGTGGAGCGGTTGCAGTATTGAGCCACTTTGGTATAGAGGCGCTTCTGCTCCTCGGTCAGCATCTGCCTGCAACAGACATGCAGCAGGGTCAGGGACATGCAGTGGGGACAGGGACCCTCAATGGGGCCAGGGTGAGCAGTAGGACTGGGGCGCTGCCTCTGACCTCCACAAAAAGCCATTGCCCGATTCCTGTTTTCCCTGCCTACTCCCACCCTCCCTGGGGGAGTCCCCTGGACTTCTCCCCTCCCCACAGAGACCCCAGTCCATGACTGATGGGGCATCTCTGCACAGCCCAGTGGGTCAGCAGGGAAGTACACAGCTGGTGGTGACACACCAACCCTGCTCACCGGTAGATGAAGCTGAGCGCAGCATACAGCACCACGAAGACGATGAACTCCTTGTACAGCAGCTTGTAGATGCTGCCTTTCCAGCGGAACAGCAGCTTGGAGAAACCTCCAAAACGGGAGTTGGCAACTTCCAGCGTGTAGGAGATGGTCATCGTGGCTCAGCCCTACACCTTTGCGGAAAAATCCTTCCCTCACTGACTGGGGAGAGCTGGGGTTCCCACCGTGGCCCAGGCTGCAGGGTCTGGGGACACGCACTTGCTCCCACGCCAAGCGCTATGCCCCATGCAGCCGCCCTGCCCTCCCCACGCCTGCCACAGCCACCGCCGGCTCCCTGCCTGCTCCCCCGTGTCCTGCCCGTGCTTCTTCCCCTAAATACCCCAGCAGTGGCCTGTGCACCAGAGCCCTCCCCGTGATGAATTGGGGCTGTCAGAGGCAGGGAACAGGGAACTCCAGGTCGGTCACACCTCCCTGCCACCAGCCACAGCTGGAGATTTCAGTGGGAGCTGCGGGTGCCAGAACCGGGGCTGGGCAGGACCCGGTGGGGCGGTTTGAGTCGTCCCCCTTTGCAGCCATGGTGGCTGAACTTCGGCTCTGTGGGAAGGAGGGGAAAGGATGGAGGCTTGCATCGCTCCGGGCAGCCCTGGGAATAGGACCCTGGCGTGCACAGGCAGAGCCGGCACCCAGGGAGGGCTGCGGGATATTTCTGGAGCACGGGTGAAAAATGTCCCCGTCAGTCCCCAAGCCCTGGCTGCCAGCAGCAGGCAGTGCCGGCGGCCATGGGCTGGGCTGCAGCCCCTGGGGATGGCTGGCTGAGCCGTGCCCCTCCTGCCTCCGCACTGTGGCAGCTCCTGGTCCCCCCGTGTCCCTGGGGGTCTTGGGGATGACATGAGCTAGGGCACACCGGGATACCCTGGCTGCAGCACCTGGCAGGGGTGATGGATGCATGTTTAAGGCTGGCAGCAGGCCACTTTCCCAGGGCCTGGGAGAGAGCGGCAAGGGAAAATTCCAGTGGGACATAAACCAGTGGGAAACATCCCTGAGTGACAGAAAGGCATGCGGGGAAATCATCCCATCCTTGTCCCTGACCCGTGCTGGGGCTGGGGCCAGGACCGAGCACTGCTGTGGCCCTCGACTTGTCCCGCTGTGGGCTGCCGGAGGCTGTGCCGCGCTCCGCAGGAAACGCTGCTTCCTTTGCCGGCCGGAGCGCCGCGTCCTGCCCAGCCTGGCTCCCTCCCTTCCTGCCCCGGCACAGGGCCAGGCCCAGGCCCAGTATGACTCCAGTGTGGAGTGGGGTGGCTGCTGGGGCTCACAGCATGGGAAATGTCCCCCTGGGCAGTGGGGACAGGGCTTAAGGGTGCCTGCATCGCCCCATCCCTGCAGAAGGGCTGGAGCACCCATGGGTGAGACTCGCTGCGGGATACCTGTGCAGGGGGATGATTTACAGCATCCCCAGCCTTTGCCCCATTCCCAGGAGCCCCACAAGTCCCTGTCCTGGCCAGGAGCTGCGGAGTTTACAGCAGGCTGACGCCTTCCCCAGCCGGGCTGTAAATCCTGTGCAAGGCAGAGGCTCCACTCACCCTCAGCCAGTGCGCAGCTCTGCTCTGCCACGCTGGCAAAGCGGCCCCAGGGCTGCTGTATGAGACCCACACTGGGGCATCACCCAGAGCACGGAGGGGAGATGGGGTAGGAGCAAAGTCCCCCATCTCTGCATTCCCCCGCATCCCATCCATCGGCTCCTCACCACCCCAAACCACACAGACGGAGGGATGGACCCAAACCTGCCAGGAGTAAAACGATTTATTTCTTATTGCGAGCTGGATCCTACAGGGCTTGGCAGCACATCGGGCAGGGGAGCCTGCAAGGGGCCCCCTCCAGTGCCTCCCTCTCTGTGTGTGCACCTTGCACACCCGTGGACATCCACCTGTGCACAGTCCCTGCACACGTGTGCATGCAGGCTCATGCATTCAGCAGCACATGTGCACCAGTCGTTTCAAGCCCCCATGCCACGCGGTAGGACATGGCAGGATGTGGGGTGGGCAGCAGGCAGGGCCACCTCAGGCTTCCCCTGTCCAGCCAAGGGCACCCCATCCATGCGTGACACCCCCTGCAGACCACACAGGCAGGGCCAGCCCTGTTTCATGTCCCCAGACCCTGTTCTCTGTGGGCTGGGGAGCAGCAGGCCCATGCCAGGTGCCATCTGGCTCCAGTGAGAGGATGGAGGACCTAGTCAGTGGGTCTGGCACACACAGTATTGTCACCTGGTCCCCAAAACCACTTCCTCTCCCTGTTCTTCCTTGGGCACTGCCAGCCCACGTGTCCCCATACACCGCCAGCCTGCGGCAGGGTCCCCAGTGCCCAAAGCACTCTCACACCCCCTGCCCAGCTGCAGCACATGGCAGGCGAGGGGTGCACATGGTAGCGCAGGGGAAGGGATGGGAATTTGGGGGTGCAGCTTTGCAAACAGCCACTCTAAGCTACAGCAGGACAGCTCATGCTGCTCCTGCTCTGCCAGCTTTCACTACTGCCCGGCCCCTGCTGTCCTCCTGGCATGTCCCAGACGCAGCCCAAGTCCCGGCATCAGTGCAGGTCAATGTTTTCATACTCCAGGTTGTCCAAATCCTCCAGCTCAATGCCATGTACCAGGTTGTAATAGTTGGTTGTCTGACTCATGTAGATCTTCTCCCGGTCGGCAGAATCCTTCAGGACCTCGCTCACGCTGACGGTGTCCACCTCTGGCTCGCTGCCCCCCAGCTGCTCTGTCCTCAGTGCTGGGGTGTCCTGCTGCCTGCCTGGCCCTGTGGCCCACTGCCTTTCATGGGTTGGCACCTGGGAACTGCTGGGGGATCCCACCTGGATCTCCACCTCCTCGTAGAGGTCTCTGCTGCTCTCCAGTGGGTCCGTGGAAGGCTGGAGCAGGACCTGGCTCCCCAGCAGCACCTTCTTCTCAGTCTTGGAGGGGGTAGCAGGCAGCTCATAGGGGACATAGTGGTGGGGCTCCACAGGCACCGGCACATTGCCCCTCTCTGCTGCGGCCGGGTGGCTCTGGGACCTGCTCTGAAGGCTGTAGTTGGTCTTTCTCTTCTGCCTGCAGAAGCACCAGGTGATGCTGGCAAGGATGAGGAGAGGGGGCAGGCAGATGAAGAGGGCAGTGAGGCTGTGTGAGCGGCACAGCTCATCCCGGGGGATGCTCTGGAGGTCCATGGCGTGGTACCGCTCCGGTGTGTGGCAGATAACCTCAGTGGTCAGGTTGGGCCAACCCTCCAGGCTGCTGAGCAAAGCGCAGCTGCAGTCCCAGCTGTTGTTGGAGAGCTGGAGCTGGAGCAGAGACGGCTTCAGGAGGCTGGCGGGAAGGAAGGTCAGGGCATTGAAGCTCAGGTAGAGCTCCTGGAGCTGGGTCGATGCTTTCAGGAAGGACTTGGGCAGCTCCTGGAGCTGGTTGCTGTCCAGATAAAGGACCCTCAAATTAGGAGCATCTTCCAGGAAGCTTCCAGGGAGACTTTCCAGCAGGTTATGACTCAAGTGCAAGACCTCCAAGGCAGGGGGGACTCCCTGCGCATTGCTGATATCCATGATGCTGCAGTGCGAGAGGTAGAGCTCCCGCAACCCCTGCACCCCTACCAGTATGCCCCAGTCCAGGTGGGTGATGTTGGAGCTGGTGAAGTTGAGGCAGCAGCTCTCAGGGAGAGGAGCCTCCTGGAACTCCTGGAAGTCCATGGGCTCTGTGCAGTTGCAGCCCTGCGGTGCTGGGTCGAGGGCAAGGCCAGCAGCGAGCAAGAGGCTGCCCCAGAGGGGCACGGTCCCCAGCCCGGCACCTGCGGGGAGAGCAGCGGGGACATGGACAGTGACCCCCCTGGGGGACCAGCTCTCCTGTTCCCTTTGTCGCAGCCCGCCACGGCGCGGGGGGATGAACCCCGCTTCTCCCCCCACCCAGGGAAGGGACCCGGGTCCCCGCAGCCCCCCCGGAGACACCTCCCGCGGCCGCCGCCCCCCGCAAGCACGGGGCTGTCTCACACCCGACGTCCCGCTGTTCCGGCCGGGTGCCCGCGGGGCAACGGGGGACCCCGGGGCTGCGCTCGCCGCCCCCCACGGTGCCCTGCCCGGCCTCACCTGCCGCCGCACGCCCCATCCCGCGGGGCCGCTCCGCGCCCCACCGCGCTCCCGCCGGGCGCGGCCCCCGGCTCCGCCTCGCCGCGGGGCGGCCCCGCCGCAACCCGCCCGCCCCGGCCCGGGCCCGCCCGCCGCCCCCCCCTGCGCCCGCTGCCCCCCCCGAGGGACGCGGTTTCCCTTCAGCCCCCTGTGCCCCGTGCCCTCGCCGGGCTCCCGCCCGCCACGGGCTCTCCAGCCGCGCTCTGCAGCAGCACCCCCCAAAATAAGCTTGTCCCCGGCCCCCTGCAGTCAATCTGCCCGGTGGCCCCCCTTCCTCTGCCCCCCCACCGTAAACCACAGCCCCCTATCCCTTCCCCATCCCTCCCCTCTCCATCCCCCAGAAGCAGTGCCCCCAGCATCCCCCAGCCTTCAGCCCGCTCTGGCTCCCCACAAGCCATGTGTCCTCCAGCCCTCTCCGTACTCCAACATCAGCCCCCCAAGCTCCCGGAGAGGGGCCAGGCTGGGCTCTGCTGAGTTCCCCTCCCTCCAGGATGGGGAGGGGGCTCTGCCCGCCTGCTCCCTATCTCCATGCACGGGGTAACTCCCAACCCCACGGGGCAGAGGATGCAGGGTGGACATGCTTGCAGGATGGGAACCAAAGGGGCCAGTTTCTCTCACTGGACCCCTTATGGCTTCCTTCCATCTCACACAAGTCATGGACTGGGAAGGAGGAGCAGACCCAGAAATGAGCACTACAGCTGGCAGGGAAGCAGCACTGCAGAGGGGAGCTGTTTTTCCACACCCTGAAAGTGCATTTGTACTCACCACAGTGTGAGCTGGGTAAACCGAGGCACACGACATGGTACTGACAGCACTTTGCTTTGGTGCTGGTGGGAGGCGGGTGAGATGGGACCTGGCCTGAGCACGTGTGCCGTGCCATGGTGCCAGAGCCCGGTGGAGTGACTGCAGCAGGGCGTAGCTCTGGCAGCTGCTCTTCAGCCTGGCTTGGGGTGCAGAGTGCCGGGACACCCTATATGCTGCAAATTTGGGGTACCTTAGAGGCCTGGCAAGCCCAGCACACCAGTAATAAAAGTGCTGGGTTGTTTCAGGCTTCCTTGGCCCACCTGTACTATCCTCAGGGGATGCAGCGATGTTTGAGAAGGCACCAGGCTTCAAGAGTTTCTTCCCTTGATTTCCTGCTTACGGCTCAAAACTGGCACCTCAGGTGCTGCTCTAACATCTCAGCTCAGGGACACTCCAGCCCCCAGTGGGAGAGCGGCAGCTCCCCTTGGCACAGACCCATCGCCCACATCCTGTGTGCCCTGCTTCGGTCTGTCCCAGACCCCCACACCCTGGCAGTCAGTGGGTTTCTGGCAGTGGGACCTGCCCTGTCCTGCTGCAGGCATTGCCTCGTGGGCAGTGGGTTTGGGGTGCCAGCACCTCGCACTGTGCAGCAAATGCCACAGCAACGAACCCTGCACCAGGGGGTTCTGCTGGGGAGCAGGGATGGGATGGCATGGAGCAGGGAGGGAAGCAGGGCCAGCTGAATCCTGGCTGCTGGGGTGGGACGCAGGAAACGGCTGTTTGGCCCTTTCGGGAAGGGAGGTGCCGGCAGTGCGCTGGCCTGGGGGGCTGGCAGCTGCTTCCCGGGGTACCCTGGACATCAAGCTGGTACTCACTGGCCGGAGCCTGCTAACACCCTGCCTGGGGTAAAGCCTGCCCTGCTCCCCCTCCGCCTCCAGGGCAGCAGCTGAGCCAAGAGCCCCATTGCAGGAGGTTTCAGAGGGCTCCCTGAGCCTCCCTGGGCCAGATCCTGCCTCCCAGGGGGCACCTTCCAGCACTGACATTTTGCATACCACCTCAGATCCAAGTGCTTCCTTAATCCGGAGGGATCCGGGTCCTTTTATCTCTCCCTCCAGGCAGCTTCGCCGGATTTGCAGCTTCCCCTCTGCACCTCCCCAGCCAGCCCCTGGGACGGGTTGGCCTCTGCTGGTGCTGAAGCTGGTGCTGGTGCTGGTTCTTCCTCACCTGGCTCACCTGAGGGACCAGCCACCCTCTCCCTCCTTGGTGGCTGCAGCCCCATGTTTTACAGGAGCTCACGGGTGAGTGCCAAGGGAGGGGAAACCCCCACTTTCAAGGGGGTCAGGGCTGTCACCCTGATCCTGCGGAGCTCACTTGCACCCTGGGCTGGAGGGGATGCAGGTTTTCTCGCTGGCATTGCTTTTGCTGCCCTGGCACCACATGCCAGCACCCGCTGGGCAGCCCCCTCCCTGAGAAGGCTGCTGAGCATCCCTGAATACTGTGAGGGTGGGGGGACCAGGGCAGGTCTGAGTATCACAGAGGACAGAGATCCCACAGCCTCTCTGGGCTTCTGTAATATTTTACTGTGCTCACAGGGGAAAAAAAGTTTCCTAATACCTAGATGGAATTTCCCTTGATGCAACTTGCATCGGGTGCCTGTCCTGGTTTCACTGTGCACCTTCCCAAACAGTCTGGCTCCCTTTTCCTGTAACTCCATCTAAATAGCTGCAGGCAGCCAAGAGATCACACCAGAGCCTCCCTTCCCCAGGTCGGGCAGGTTGTTACGTTAAACCACACTTCCTCCCACCGACCCACCGGAAAATCCCGGGCTGTGATGCTTTGCATCACCACGGACCCCAGCTGCAGGTGGAGCAGGGGCTGCTCCCGGGCTCCATCCCTCTTGGAGAGGAGGTGCCTCAGCCTTGGCGGGACATGGCCTGTGGGGTTCATGGGTGCCCCCAAACCCAGCCCAAGAGCTTGCCCAGAGCCAGTGGGGAGCAGGAGCAGAGTCAGCAGCAATGGGACCTCGCTAGTCCCCACTGTGGCTCTGTGGGGGACCTTGGGGCAAGCCTGGTGCAGGTCACCCCATCACCCCCAGACTGGTCCCCAGGGCCTCCCCGCACCCCTGAGTGCCTCCACCCACACGCTGCCTCCAGACTGCTGACTCAGCTCTGCCCGGGGAGCTCCCAGCAGCCCCAAGCTGGGGCCTCCATCGGAAAACCAGCATCGCCCATGACGTGACAGCACCCGCACCCCAGGGAGCCCTTGAGGCCCTGGTGGAAGCAGGCAGCTTTCCCCCGAGGGGCTGCAGCCTCCTGCCTGCTCCTGGAGCGGGTTTTCTGCCAGGTGGTGTGTTTGCACGCACTTCCCCTGAAAAAGCTGGAAACTTGGGAAAAAAGCACAGATCTCGGCTGTTTCCTGTCTCTCTTCAGGCCGGTTTGCTCAGCTGTGCTCCAGCAAAAAATAGGGGCTAATTCCACTCCGCTGCCCTGGGATGAAAGGGGAGGTGCTGTGGTGAGCGGGGCTGTCCGGCCAGGGGTGCTCATGCAAAACGCTCATCATGTTCAGGAGTACATTAAGCATTGGTGATGAGAGCCCTGAGCTGCGGGGATGGGACATGGAGGCACAGAGCAAAGGACACGCACGCAGCCACCCTGTGTGCAACACGAGCAGGGGAAGGGCAGTGGGAGCTGCTTTCAAGCAGTGCTGCTGCTCCAGGCTTGGGGGGGCCGTGGGTCTGTGGCCCCTGCCAGCTCCCATGGATGTGGGGAGGGAGCGGTGCCCCGCATCCACATCCTTCTATGACCTGTTTTGGGTGACAGAGACGTGTCCTCCTCATGGCCATTAGAGAGCAGCACCGCTATGGCACACTGCCCGCACGTGGCAGCCAGGCGCACCCCGCAACACCAGGGACCCCAGGAAGCCCAGGAGCCAAGGGGCAAGGATGGAGGTCCCCAGTGGGACAGTCCTACAGGTCCCCAGTTCTGGACTGGCCACCGTGGGCTGCTGCAGAGGACTGACCTTCCAGGGCTCTTTGAGGGCTGCTGGGGCACAGAGCTGGGCTGGAGCTGGGACAAAGCATGGCCAAGGGGCACCTACCCAGGGGACAGCCCAGCCAGGGAGCTCACCTGCATCTTCCACTGTCCCCTGTGTGCCCACCCCCGCCCAGGGTGGGTGGGCTGTCACCCCCCTCCCTCTGGCACATGTGAAAGGCTCGGGAGGGGGGGGTGTCTGCCTGCATCCAGATTTGTGGGTGGTGGGCCAGGGCCCACAGTGAACATGTGGGATTTGAAATCCCACTCTGGCCATGGCCTTTCCGTGGGGTGTAGGTGGGGGGTCCCCAGTCCCCAGGGGTCATGTGACACAAGCTGGTTACATCTGCGAGGAAAGGTGCCCTGCGAGTGGTCGTATGTGGGGTGTTTACAGACCTGTATGGGGAGGGAGCTCTGTGTGTCCTGGGAGGGAGGGGGGCGAGCTGACCAGGGGTCTCTGTGAGTCTGTGGGGCCTTGGCATGTCGGGGGGGGTGTCTCTGTGTCAAGGGGGGGGTGCCTGTCTGGGGGGGGCTATTGCATCAAGGGGGGGCTGCCTGTCTGGGGGGGGCTATTGCATCAAGGAGGGCTGCCTGTTCGGGGGGATGTCTCTGTGTCAAGGGGGGGGGGCTGCCTGTCTGGAGGGTCTCTGTGTCGAGGGGGGCATGCAGCTTTTGGGGAGCCCCTGTGCCGGGAAGGGGCTGTGGATACATGGGGGGCCCCGTGCCGTGGGAAGCAGCAGGACCGTGGCTAGGCTCCCCCCGAGACACCACAGCAAAGGCGCACGAGTGGGTGCACAACACCCCCCACCCCCCTCCGCCGTGCGGCGGTCGCTTTAAGGACGGCGCGGGGCCGCCCGGGGGCGTGGCCCCTCGGGTGACGTCAGCGCGCCCATTGATAAAGCCGGCGGGATTCCCGGGACGGCAGCGCGCGCCGGCGGGGCCACGTGCGCGGGGCCCGACCCGCCCGAGCAGCCCCGCGAGCCGCCCCGCGAGCCGCCGTCTTCCGCGCCTGCCATGGAGCCTACCGGGCTCTTCCCGCCCTTCCCCGCCGCCTGCCTCCCCGCGCAGCCCGCCCCGGCGTCCCCGCACCGCGCGGCCGGGACCACCCGCATCGTCACCGACCCGATCTCCGGCCGCTCCTACAGCAAGGGCCGCCTGCTGGGAAAGGTACCGGGGGACGGGGCTGGGGGCGCCGGCCGGGGCTGTGCCGGGCGGAGTGGGGCTGGGAGCCGGTGCAGGGGAGGGGCGGGGGCTGTGCGCCGGCTCGACCACCCTCTGGGGCGGCCCGGGGCTGAATGCGGCCCCTCGGCTGCTACCGGCCGCCCCCGCCCTCCCCGCCTCTCCCGGCGGGCCCGCGGCAGCGCTGGGAGCCGTGAATCACCGGGCTGGCTGCGTGCCGCGCCGGCTATCGGGGCCACATCGGTTTCGGGGCGCCCCGCGGGGTGTGTGTGGGCCGGCGGGTGCCCCGGTTCCCAGGGGTGCCCTTCCTCCCCTTGCCGGCGGCGTGTGTGGGAGGCGGGTGCCGGTTCCCAGCCCGGCCCGGGCGCCCTCGGCGGCTGAGTGTGCAGATGGGAGGCTGACATCACGGCAGGAAAAACCTGTCTCCATGGGGCTGCCTTTCGGTGGCCTCCGGTCCCCGGCCTCCCGCCCTGCGCAGGACTTTCCAGGTCGATCTGTCATGTGGAAAGATGCAGAATCCGGCCGTGATGGGAGGAAAAACGCCCTGAAGGTTTTACAGAAACTGGGTGAAGAAAATCTCTGGTTGAGAGCATCACAGTTTAGATCTTAGTGGGCGATGCAGCAGGAAGGAGCGTGTGATGCTCGCAGGGCTGCGCTGCAAGGGAACGGAGGAGGCTTGTGAGCAGGCAGGGGCGAGGAGCAGTCTGTTACCCATCCATAACCACCTCTTCCCTCGCAGGGTGGGTTTGCCCGATGCTACGAAATGACGGACCTCTCCAGCAACAAAACCTATGCTGTGAAGGTCATTCCTCACAGCCGGGTGGCTAAACCCCACCAGCGGGAGAAGGTGGGTGCCATGGGGCTGGTGGGCTGCTGGCCTGGTGGGGTGCAGTGGGTGCCCTGTACTCACTCGGTACTACTGCTCCCTTTCAGATAGCTAATGAGATCGAGCTGCACCGGGACTTGCACCACAAGCACATTGTCAAGTTTTCCCACTACTTTGAGGATGCAGAGAGCATCTACATCTTCCTGGAGCACTGCAGTAGGAAGGTGAGCACTGGTGTGGCCTCCTTGTCAAAGGATCTCCTAGCAGAGCCATAGCTGGTTGAAGCAGCTTTATCTGAGGTGCTTTGTTAGCATTCTTTCTCCTGGATTGCCTTGCTGCCAGCTCTGTTGCACCCCCTGAGCTCAGCCATAAGCCGTGTGGTTTTGCATGGTGCTGGGGACACTGCTGGCTGCCTGTTCTTGTTGCAAGCCTGTAGCTCCTGGTGGGGCCACCATAAATCCAGTTGTTCCCCTGGCTCTGCTGAACAACCTCAACCTTGTGTGGGGAGTTTGAGGTCATGGCTGTGGAAGAAGGATTATTTGTGGATGTGCAACTTCTGGAAAAACTGGCTTTGACCCTGCCTGCCCTATGCCTAGTCAGCAGGGCTGCCTGTTCTCCCTGCCTGCTATCATCAAGCTGCCTTGTCTCCCTCTGCAGTCCCTGGCCCACATCTGGAAGGCCCGCCATACTCTTCTGGAGCCTGAAGTGCGCTATTACCTCAAACAGATCATCTCAGGCTTGAGATACCTTCACCTCAAGGGCATCCTGCACAGAGACCTCAAGCTTGGTGAGTGTTGTGGTTGAGGCAGGGCACAGTGTGGGGAGCAGGCTGCCCCAGAGGGACTTGTGGTGATGTGTTGACCTTGACTTGCAGGCAACTTTTTCATTAATGAAAACATGGAGCTGAAAGTGGGGGACTTTGGGCTAGCTGCTTTCCAGCATACCTCTGACCAGAAGAAAAAGTAAGTTTGAGGTTTCACTCTTCCTCCTGAAGCTTCCTGGGAGGGTGGAGGGGTGACTGGTCCCTCCTGGCCAGGGGAGAGGAAACATTAGGGCCCCTTCCTGGGGTGGGAGAGCAATTCCTGTCCCAGCTGCAGGCAAGGCAAGGGGGCTGGAGGGGCTTTGTGGCCTCTCCTGGAGTAAGCTTGCAGCCGTCGGGGAGAACAATGTGCTGACTATCGCTATTGTGCCTGCCTGGCTGCCCTGCCGGCTGCGTGGGGCTGGGACACAAAGGCTCTGTTCCTCCCCAGCTCTAGGACAAGCACTTCCCACCGGCTCCCCAGGAGCAGCTGCTGCTCCTGACCCCTGGGAGCTGGAGAGTCTGTATGGGGCTCCGAGATGGGGGGAGGGCTCTGAGCCACAAAGAGCAAAATGGAGCAGGAGGGGACAGGCGGCAAGCTAAATCCCAGGGCTTGACAGGGGAGAGGCTGTGAGGGGATGCAGAGCGTGTACTGACGTGGTGCTCTGCCCCACAGGACGATATGTGGGACCCCCAACTACCTGGCCCCAGAAGTGCTGCTGAGGCAGGGCCACGGGCCCGAGTCAGATGTGTGGTCTCTGGGCTGTGTCATGTAAGTCTGTGCTTCTGGGGGGGGCAGGGGGCTAGGCAGCCCTGCCTGTGTTGGGGTGGGGGGCTGGGCTGCGGAGCCACCCCAATGAGGAAGTCCTCTTGCAAGTCCTCTTGTGCTTTGCCTCGTGCCTTTGCGGTAGCTGCTGAAAGGCACGGGGAGGGGAGCGGGCGGCTGGATCCTGCCCAGCCCCTCTGCGGAGCGGGGGCTGCCGGGGGGCTGCGCGAGCCAGAGCTGCAGAGGGCAGGTGTTCTTGTGCCGTGCTTGACTCCGGGTCAGAGCAGGCTTGACTGCCCCGTGAACCTGATAAAGAATGGAAAATCTTGGTGGCTGGTGGCAGCTGCGGCTCTGTTTGGGGAGCGATTGCTGTGCTGCTTCGGCACATCCAGCCCCTCGGCTGGGCCCGCCTCAGCAGCTGCCCAGGGATGGGAGCGGTGGTGGCAGGGGGTAGCCTTTGCCTGCCAGCCTTGCTTCCTTCCCCGGGGCTCCTTGCCTGTTGCTCTAAACGGTCGCTAGGAGGAAGCGTGGCCGGATGTGAGCACGGCCACCCCGGCTGGAAGTGGTGCTCCCAGCCAGGTGTGGCCAGCCTAGTGCTAGTAATTTCCTAGCTGTAAGTGCTGCTGAGTCACAAGCTTGGTGGGGATGTGACAGTGGCACATGTGTCCCCTCCCAGGTACACCCTGCTGTGTGGGAACCCTCCCTTCGAGACCTCTGACCTCAAGGAGACCTACAGGTGTATCAAGCAGGTGGAATACACCCTCCCCGTCTTCCTCTCCCTGCCTGCCAAGCACCTCATTGCTGGCATCCTCAGACGCAACCCCCAGGACCGCCTCACGCTTGAGGAGATCTTGGACCATGAGTTCTTCAAGGTGAATGGGTGGCCCTGACCCTTCTCCAGGTGGGATGAGGCATTTGGGGCAGTGCAGGGTGCTGTCCTTTGAGCCCAAATCTCAGTCCTTCAAAGGAAGCAGCTGCTGTCCTGTCCAAATGCCAGCCAGGGGAACTGAGGGACCTAGTGTGCTCCTGTCACCTTGTCCCTATGGCATAGGCTGTTTCATGTACTGATGCTAGCTAGTTGTGGGGTCAAGGCATGATGGAAATGCAAGCTGGCTGTCAGGAAGGCTCTGAATGACTGTGGTCAGCCCAGGGCAGCTGCTCTGCCTGGAGCATGTGGGCTATGGAAACCAAACCTCTGCCTTGACCTCTCTGCAGGGCTACACGCCTGAGAAGCTCCCTCCCAGCAGCTGTGTGATGGTTCCAGAGCTGAGTCCCCCCAACCCAGCAAAGAGTCTGTTTGCTAAAGTCACCAAGACACTTTTTGGGAAGAAGTCATCCAAGGGTGAGTCCATACACTTGCCCAGGAGTGTCTGTGTGACCCTTCCTCTAGTGAGGAGTGGGCTCCTCCTGGAGAGATGTCCTGATGGGTCTCCATGCACCCCCTGCCTGGGGCCAGTAAAAGTTGGGCTTGCCCCTGCCCTTCTGATGCTGGTGGCCTGACATGGGTGTGTGCCTGGAGAGCGGATGCTGTGCTGCCACACATGGGGACAGTTCCTCCTGGAAACCCTTGTGCTGCATGAGAACTGGGAAGTGAAAGTGGGAGGCAGCTGCCTGACACAGTCCTCACCGCTGTAGGCATGGGAGCAGATGAGGGAGAGCTGAGCTACTGGGAGCAGTGGCCCAGATGTCCTCATCCCCTGTGCTCAGCAGTGTGCTTATTGCTTGCTCCCTTCTCAGCCAAGAAGGGCTCTTTGGAGGACAAGGATGATATCTCCAGGCTGGTCACTGGGCTGATGAAGACCTCTATCTACCGGCAGATGAGCTATAAAGCAGTGGAAGGGAATGAGGTGAGAACATTCCTGAGCCTGTGCACACCCCTCTCTGGGGGAGCAGGCTGGATGGTGATAACGCCAGGTCCCTCCACAGGTCACCCCCATATCGTACCGCAGTGCCAGCTCTAGTCCTGTGGAGACAGTGATAGAGGAGACCTCTCACAAGTCTGCATCCCCTTCCCTCCGGGGGACGATGGCCAGCAGCTGTGAGGGTGAGCAATACTCACCTGCCCAGGCCACCCCAGCCTACCCCGAGCTTCCTGCCCTGCCCTGGCTGATAGTGCGGCTGCCTGACTCAGCCTGTCATCTTCTCTCCACAGCCTTTGAAGACTGCATCACTGCCTCTACCATCATAGAGTCAGCGGTTCGGCTCCTGCGGACCTGCCTCTCCTCCATGCCCCCAGGTAAACTGGTTGGATTGCTTTGGGATGGGACAAGGGTGCTGTCCCTTCACCATGAAATGAAGGTGTGGCTGCTATTTGGGGTACCTTAAATGCTGTCAAAGGATGCTGTAGGAGGGTCTACTCCCCCCTGGGGCGTGAGGTGGGCAGAGGGCTGACTGCCTGCTCTGCTCACCCCCTCTTCCCCACCAGCGGAGAAAAACCCAGCTTCCCTGGCCCGCCATGAGCATTTTGTCTGGGTGAGCAAGTGGGTGGATTACTCCAACAAATATGGCTTTGGCTACCAGCTCTCCAACCGCAGCATCGGGGTCCTCTTCAACAACGGCACGCACATGACCCTTTCCCCCAACCTCAGGTAAGTGGTGGGGAAGGAGCTGCTGTCTCTGGGGAAGCCCCTCTGGTGGGAAGGGGCAAGGGGAAGCTGTGCCAGGGGTGGGGTTTGGTGCTGGTTGGCCCCAAAACTCATGGTCTGTTCCCTCCCAGGACTGTGCATTACAACCCGACCAACAACAAACACCTTGTTTTCTCTGTGGCTGCCATCCCTGAGCAGCTGCAGGGACAGATGAGTGTCTTGTGCTATTTTGCATCCTACATGGAGCAGCATCTCATGGAGGTGGGTGCTGGGATCCTGGGCTGGGCATTGGGTCATGGCTTGACCACACTGCTTGGGGTTGCAGGACTCCCTGCTCACAGGCTACGGCCAGGTGGACACCCAGAGTTGTCCTGGGAGTGGGGACCCATCTGGGGGTGTGTCCAGGTTTGGCTGTGTGTATGCTGGTGGCAGAGCTCCCATGTATGGGACCAGTGGCTTACACAGACCCTTCTCTCCAAGGGAGGTGACTTGCCCAGCATAGATGACCTTGGGCAGCCTGCCCTACTTCTGCAGTGGGTGAAGACTGAGCAAGCCTTGCTCATGCTCTTCAGCAGCGGCACCCTTCAGGTACGTGTTGGGCACAGCGGAGATGCCCAGACCCCCGTGGGGAAGAGGCTAGCTGGGGACTCCTGGCTTGTGTTAGATCTTGTCTGCCACAGCCCAAACGCAGGGCCCAGCTATGAAAACAGCTGTGAGTGCTGCTCCAGTACCTGGAGCTGGGTCACAGCTTGTCCAGCCCATGGGGGACATGACTTCAGTTGGCTGCCTCAGTCTGCCCCATTGCTGGGGCTAGTGCATTCCTGCCATGGGGCATGGAGCAGGGATACTCCTGGGCAGGTCGGGGAGGAGGAATGGGTCGAGGCAGGAAGCGTGGCTCCATCCTGGCTCCCAACATGCTGCACGAAGCATGGGTTAAACAAAGCCCAACCTGTCTCCTAGGTGAACTTCTACAATGACCACACCAAGGTGATCATTAGCAAACCTGACCAGTCCTGCCTTGTCACCTACATCAACCGTGAGCGCAACTCCTACACCTACAAGCTGTGCAGCATCCAGGAGCTGGGCTGCTCTCCTGAGCTCCACTACCGCCTCGAATACATCCTCAAGCTCCTCCAAGAACAGGCTGAGGCCTAGCATGGGACCTTGGGGGGACCCTCTCTGGATGTAGGGGTCTCCCCCTGCCCTCCTACTGGATGGGAGGTATGTTGTGGTGCTTGCTGCCCACCTGGGCACCCTGTATCCTGGTGCTTAGCTGGATTCTGGACTAAGACATGTGGATGTAGTTACAGCAGCAGGTCTGGTCATCCTTGCTGCTTCCTGGCTCTGGGAGATTGCTGCCTTCCTGCTGGCAGCTCCTGCTGTGGCTGTGCTGGTCTCTGAGAGGACTGGGGTGGCACGGGGGTGGGGGTGGGGGGTGTGTGAGTGCCCTGCAGCCAGCTTTGGGACTGGCTGTGCCTTGTTTGTGCCCTGGCTGGCAGCTGCCTGCAGTGAGGGCTTGGGCTGCCTTGCCCAGGGTGATGCACCAGTTGCACAGACCCTCTGCATGACATGGAGAGGACCAGCACAGCCTTGACATGAAGGCTCAGCTGCTGTGGGATAGGGAAAAACCTCTTCCCAGAGGTGGACAGGGGTGAAGGGCACTGCCTGCCCTGGCAGGGGCTGCGTGGGCTGGTGTGTACTACTCCACAACTGCTACACTAAGGAGGGGGCTGTGCTGGGCCCAGCCATGCCCTGTTGGCTTCCAAATTGTGAATTGTCTGGTACAACCTGAGGTTTGATAACGGGTGGGGGGAATAGGATTAGAGGGCTTGCCTGGAGAAGCCCTTGCTGAGACCTGGGAAGGTTTCTTGTTTCAAGGCAGTCTCTGCCATGGGGGACTATTTATGTGTCTTATTTATATGGAATTATTTATTTTCCTGTTGATCTGTCTATGTGCAGCTCCCCTGTCCCTGACTCACCTTAATAAAAACTTGTGTAAGGTCAAACTGCATCTGCCTTGCTTGGACCTGGGGCTGCACAAGGGCTTTGTCATTATCTTAATCCTTACTCCAGGGCTGCTTCTGCCTGTCAGGCAAGACCCCCTCTTGGCACTGGCTGTTGCTGGGGCACGGGGTCAGGGAGGCAGGATGGGTGTAAGGAGCCCATGGAGTACCTTCACTGCCCTTCCTGGGGCTGGCAGGAAGGGTGGAGTTAGTTCTTGCTGATGCCTGTGGAGCCTTGGAGTTGCCTCAGCTTCTCCTTGCTGCTGCCAAACCATCATTCCCTTTCTGCACTTGGACCAAACCCAGTAGCTCTGATGCTTTTGCTGAGCTGCAGAAGGCAGGAGCTGTGGCCCCTGGGCTGAGTGTGTTGCCTGGGTCCTTGCACTATGACACCTGGTGTGATGGGATATGAGCTGGGAATGAAGCCAGGAAAGAGGAGGGACTTAATCTGCTCCATGAGCTTGCTTTGAAGGTGGTCTGTCACCTCCTTCCCCAGCACTGGTGTAATCAATCTGCCTAGGAGCAGCTTGTGCTGTGGGAAGCAGCCTGGGCTGTTCCCTGTGGCACAGCCTTGGGGAGCTGCCTGTTCCAGAGCAGTGCAGCCTTTTGGGTTGTATTTGCTGCAGCTTGGGTCTTTCTGCAGTCTATGGTAGTAGGAGGTGTAGTGTGGGTGTGAGCCCAGGCTGGGGGCTGCAGTGAGCATCAGGGCACTGAGGTGCATCCATACCTTGCCCCCTGCGCACGCCATGGCCAAAGACTTCAGGTATGAGCCACAGCTGGAGAATATCTGTTTATTTCAGCTGCTTTCCCCCTGCAGCTCTTCAAGGCTGGGTGGAGGGAGAGGCAGGCACTATTCAAAGTAGACCCCATGCACTATGGCCACAGCAAAGAGCGAGGCATTGGAGAAGGTGGTAGAGGCAAAGTTGTCATTCTCAGGGTCCCACAGTGCCCGGCTGGCCACCAACAGGCTCTGCTGGCCCCGCTGGCCCAGCAGCACATGGCAGACCAGCTTGTAGCGGGGTGGCACCACCTCCTTCACCTGGCTCTGCAGCAGCTCGGCCAGGCTTTGGGCTAGCAAGGCACTGCCCTGGGGGCTATAGACCATGGTCCCCAGGGCACTGGCCAGGGCATGCTCCAGCACCTGCTGCACCCGCCCTGCATTGAACTTGCAGCCTTCGTCTGGCTGCATCCTGTAAGTGTTTTCGAGTTGGGTTTTGAGGATGGGCTGGAAAAGAGGGAGCCCAGAGAAGCTCACACGGCTGAGGAGCATCCAGGGCCCGATGGAGGGGCGCCTACCCCCCGGGGCAGCCCCAAGTGAGCTGCGGCGGCTGGCCAGTGGTGCTGGGAGCATGTTGAGGATGGAGCTGCAGCGGGAGGGCAGGAGCTGTGGTTTGCCTTCCTCGGTGCCCCGGGCTGGGGGCTGGGAGCTACGACGGGTGGCCCGGAGCAGAGGGGCTTCAGTTCTGTCTACAGCAGTCACCTGGGCTGGCAGGCCTGCCTCTGGGGAGGGCTGCTCAGCCATATGGGTGGCCTGGAAAGGAGACATGGCTCGGTTGTCAGGGGAAGGTGGGTTTTCCCCCAGCCTCTCTATTCCACCACCTTTCTGCATTGCTTCTCCCTGACCTCTGTAAATCCCATGTGTCCTGGCACACAGGTCCCTGCAGGGCTGGATGCAGAGGGGCTGGGGAGACCATGGCAGCTGCCTTCCCTTGCCCAGCAGCCTCAGCCAGCTGGAACTGATCTGGTGCAGCTAAGCGTGGTCCATCCAGCCCTCTGCTCTAGCATCCCCAGCCTTTCTGTGAGTGGCTCCTCCCTCTCCAGCCCCCCCCCCAGCCCTCCTGCCTGCATCTGGTTCCATACTTACACCTGCCCTGCCAGGGTAAAACCAGGGGACTTGTCTCTGGCTGATGTGCTTCCAACTGCCCAGGACCACCTTGCTCCCACAAGTGGCAGCGAACCTGTTGTGTTCCTGGAGTGTGAAGAGTTGCTATGTGACACTGAAACTCCCCAGGGCTGCTCCAGGGCACGGCTTCTGTAACTCCTTGTTTCCTGGTCCCTGGACAGCACAATCCCCTTACTCCTGCCTTGTCTGTGTTTCCAGCTGTGCCAGCATAGGGACATGGTTGCTCCAAGCACATGTCCTCCAGCCTTGGCTGCTCTGCCAGCCTGAACAATATTTGCTGACGTTGAATGTGCAAAGGAAGAGCAAGGGGTGAAGAACAACCACTGGGATCACCACTTTGCACCCCAGCTATGGGCTGCACAGGGGTTGGGACCTCCAGCAGCTTGATTTTACCCAGAGGTCTGCATCTTTTGGGTACTTATTCCCCTGCACCAAGGGAAAGTTTGAGCGGGTGAGCACTCACCGGGTGCAGCCCTGCTCTGCTGCCACAATGCCCTGCTCCAGAGCGCAGTTCTGCTGGGGGCTCCTGACCCCGGGCGAGAGGTTTCTCTCTGCTGCCGGAGCCCAGCCCAGCTGGTACGCCACAGCCGCCCCATCAATGTGCCTTTGTCTGGCCTGGCTGCTGAGCTATTTGAGGAAAGTGGAGATGCCTTTTGTGTTTCTATCTCCCGTCAGAGGTATTTATAGCCTGACGCTGACTAGCGCTGCCAAGCACGCTGGCAGCTGGACCCCGCTCCCTCAGGATGCCACACTTGCTGCGGGCCCTGCTCCTCCCTCTTGCTCCCACCACTGCTGGCAAGCAGAGGTGGGGTCCCTCTGTGGGCACCCTCCCCACATCCCTGCATGCAGGTTGTCTGGGGCCAGTCAGACTTGGGAGAAAGGGGATGGGGCATCCCCTGGCACAGCTCTTGGTTTGGGTTTGGGTGAGGCTGGTTATGCTTTTTGGCTGTGATTGCTTGTGTCCTAAGCAGCCATGATAGCTGCAGGGCTTTGGCCTGGAGCACTGGCAGGAGAGAAAGCTTTTGCTGTTTCAGGAGGCAGATCTCCCCTCTGGGCTCAAGTTTGCTCCACTGCTGGTGCCGGCGACCCAGCCATGCCTGGCAGCTTTCCACAGGGACTGTGCATGTGGACGTGGGAGTGATCTTTCTGCATTTAACCTGTGCATGTGTTGCCTTTTCCAAAATCCCAGCTACCTACCTCCCTTCACCCCTATCTGCCCCATCCATGGGCTTCTCTGCAGCAAAGCCATCAGGCTGGAGGGCAGCTGGAGGTGCTGGGGCTGTGCCATAAGCCATGGCAGGGAGATGCTAATCACATCAAGATCCAGGGCTGCTTCCCCACTCCGATCCAGTCCAGCAAACACCCAGACGGAGCTGCCTTAGCAGCAAGGGTGGGCTTTGCCGCTCACCACCCCCTCTCTGCCTGCCTGGCTGCCTGGCCACGTGCTGCCTGCCAGGTTTCCCTAGCAATGGGCCATGTCGTACAGCGCGGCAGCCTCCTCCCAGCAGCCTCCCCAGGCCGGCCTGCCTCCAGCCTGCCTCCCGCCTGCCTGCGCCGCCTTCCTCCGCCGCCCTCCCCAAGGCAGCCCATGGCCGGACTCTGCTCAGCGCAGCTGCAGGGCGAAGCGGCAGCCTTCACCGCCGCCCTCCGCACTCTGGTCAACAACCCCCAGTTCAGGTGAGGGGCCGGGGGGGGGCATCACCCCCCCCCAGCCATGCCGAAGCCCCCAGTGCCTGCTCCGTGCTGTTTTCCTGTGGTCCCAAACCCTGATGGGGGGGTTTGGAGCCCCTGGGCAGTGCGGGAGCCCCGGGGATCTGGCACGGTGGGGACATCCCGCACGGCTTTTGCAGCACTCCCCCCCACATCTGCACAGCAGCAGGAGCCCCCAGGGCTGCCGGGTGTGTATCCCCCTGGGACAGCCACCGGCTGTCCAGAGGAGGGAAGGTCCCCGGGTGCACGGTGCCAGCAGGGTAAGGCAGCGTCGCAGGCTAAACCCTGCGCTGGGGGTCCTGCCCTTGCCAGGAGTGGGGGTACTGCAGCCGCTGTGCTGCCCAGGGGCAGCCGCCTGTGTTCAGCTCCTTTCCCACCCCAGATTCACCAGTACTGTCCTTCGACATCTCCAAGCTCCTCGCACCCTGGAAGGCAGGCAGCAGCCTGGCTGGCCCTGTCACAGCACCTGGCATTCCTGTTACCTCCCCCTGGAGTGCGGAGTGGAGATGGAAAGCCACTGCCTTGGCCACCTCCCACCTACACGGCCTGTCCTGCTTGGCAGCTGGCTAGCTGTGTGGTCCTCTTCGCCTGCTTCATGCTGAGACCTGGCACAAATGCCAGTGCTATCTGAGGAAATCCCCATCCCTGCTGAAATTTTTGGCTACCCAGAAGAGAAATCCCAGTGAAAACTCCCCACCCACAGCATCAGGCAGTGGGGAAGCGGCTGCCAGTGCCTGGTCATCCCCAGCCCATATCCTGCTGCTCACATCTTGCATCTCACACCTTTTGTCCTGCATCCTGCAACCTGAGATCTGCACTCTGCATCCATCAACTTCATCCTGCATCCTTCCTCCTGTAGCCTGCAGGCTTCATTCTGCATCCTGCACCCCACATCCTGCAACCTTCGTTCTGCATCTCACATCCTGCAACCTTCATTCTACACCCATGCTTCAGCGTGCATCCCAGACTTTGCATCCCATAACTGCAGACTGTATCCCACATCTCACAGCCTGCACCATGCTTCCTCCTCTGGTCCTGTGGACCATAGCCATGGAACAGTTTATTTCAGTCCCCTTGCAGCAGCAGTCATGGAGGACCTTTTGGGCTCTGCTCACGCTGCCCAGCACACCCCAGCCGTGTGTAGCTGGACAGATGTGCGGGATGTTCTAGATGCTCTTCCCTCTGGTGGGCACATCCATCTCCCTGTGAGGGTCAGGCCATGAGTATACTCACAGCCTCATGACCGCTAGAGTTTCGGTGGCGTGTCTTCTGCTCATTGCCCTGCTGGGATGGAGGAAGAGAGGAGGAGGGGACAAAGTGATGGATGGGCCATGGCTGCATGGTGCGCATAGGCTGGAGACTCCCTGCCCCTTTGCCCATTCCCTTTCCTCCAATCTTGCCTTCCTTTCCTGGGGCCACAACGCTGGGGAGCCATGCTGGGGGGCTATGGCAGACCAGGTCAGCAGGATGGACCCTGTGCCCCAGTATGCACAAGCTGACCCCTCCTGCAGGCCTTGGGAGGGCCAGTGCCAGCCCTGCTGATGCTGGAAGATTTACATCCCTGAGCCTATGAGTCAGTTCCTGTGAGTCAAGGAGGCTGAGTCTGGTGACAGCCAGCTTTCCCCAGCTCTGTTGTGCCAAAAGAGAAAGCCACTTTCTCCACCTGTCCCTGGCCTTTCTCTGCCCTGCTCTGTGCCAGCATCCGTGGCTGTCTGTGCTTTCCAGAGGACCTGTCTTGCTCACCCTGCCTGCAGCATTCAGATGGCTGCAGGGAGCCACCAGCAAGGACCCCTCCCTGCCTCTGCTGGGAAAAGTCCCTCAGTTAAAACTAAAGGGCACTACCCTGCTGGGACAGGCACCCAGCCAGTGCCTGCCCATGTGCCCTGTCCCAGCCCCAGGGCATCTTGTCCCCTGGCTTCCCAGGTACCCCATCCCTCATGGTCGGTCCTCTCTCCCCCACAGCGATGTAACGTTCGTGGTGGGTCAGGAGCAGCAGAAGGTGTTTGCACACCGCTGTGTGCTGGCGTGCCGCTGCCAGGCTTTCCAGGGGATGCTCAGCCAGGGGCCGGTGGACAGTGAGGAGTCCCCCAGCAACATCCCACCCCAGGGCCCCTTCATCCTGGGAAATGTGCAGCCTGAGGTCTTCCTGGCCGTCATCGAGTTCCTCTACACTAACAGCGTCACTCTCAACAGCTGCATTGTGAGTGGGGCTGGGGCTGGGGCTGGCAGGGACCATGGGCGTGAGAGGGACAAGGGGGGGATGCAGGTGCACAAGGTGCTTTGCAGCTCCTGGGGTGCCAAAGGTGGTGGTGGGGGTGGTCTGAATGATGCTTTCTGACTGGCTAACAGTGTAATAAGTGTGGGGTCTCAGCACAGCACAGTGGGGAGTCCAGAGCACCTTGTCTTACATGTGTCTGCCCCAATCTTGGGACAGCTGGCTGTGCACACCCTAGGTGCTGGGAATGGGGACACCAGAGCAGGACACCTTTGTATGCCCCCATGGGGCAGCCCCTTCCCCCTCCATGTCCCATCTGGGAGCTCCCAGAGGGGCAGGAGGACACATGCCCTTGGCCCCTGGGTTGCCATGCCTGTCTGTGGCCCTGCACACCGATGCTCACAAGGTCTGTCTTGCCTGCAGGCGCTGGAGGTGCTGACCTCGTCGGTGGAGTATGGCCTGCAGGACCTGTGCAAGGTATGGCCCTGCTTACACTGGGGGGGTGGTCTCCAAGTGCCCCCGTGCTGAGGAGCACCCCAAGATGGTCCCTGCGTGGCTGGTGGCTCTGAGGATGGCACCACGGAGCATCAGCTGGGTCCAGTGTAGGCTCAGCCCCTGCTTCTCGATCCCAGAGGGTCTCTCCGGTGGGATCTCCCTTGAGGGGGTGCAGCACCGGCCGGAAGCCCCACAGGGGCTGGGGAATCCCGGGGAAGGACACGGGGCCTCCACACGGCAGAAAGCCCCTCTGCCATCGCCCACGCTGCCCTCCGGTCAGCTGGCAGGATGACGCCATAGGGAAAGCCCTGGTCCTGGGGAGCACTCAGCACCCCTGCCCGGTGCCGCTTCGGGAAGGCAGCAGCGAGTGAAAAGCAGGGGAGGGAGCCAGACAAGGAGGCGCAGGGAGCTGGAGCAGCTCTGCGTCGGGGAGGGTGGCCAGGCCACGTCATCAATGATTCCTTAATTGCGGCTGATCGCGTGACCTGCCGTCTCGCGCCCGGACTTCCCCTCCCTTCCCACCGCGCCGGGAGGGACCCTGTGGAGGGGCTGAGCGGTGCGCCGAGGCGGCAGGACCTGCCCCGTCACCCTGCGGGGGACAAGGTCAGCAGAAGCCCAGATGTGGCACAGGGCTGTCGAACAGCTGGCTGGGCAGGGAAAGGGCACAAACGGTGTCGCAAAAAAGGGGGACCCGGTGCTCCAGCCGCGCCCCGCCGCGCAGCAAATGCATCCTCAGGGAATGAGCTGCACCAGGGAGAGCCGTAGAGGAGGGGTGGGAGGGAAAGGGGATGACCAGGGACAGCCGGGGAAGGCCCTGGCTGTGTCCCCAGCTGCAGGGTGACCTCATGTCCCTCCTGCCAATGACTCAGGGCCCTTCTGCTCCAGCTGATGGCTCCTTCCTGCATGTCACATCCCCTTGGATTCCCCGGGGGCTCCGACCCCTTTGCGCTGGACGGACGGACGCAGCTGAGATGGGCAGGAGGGAAGTCCTGCTCCCTGACAGACATGCCTGTCTGGCTGCATCACCCGTGTGTGAGCTGCAGCCGGAGATGCTGGTCCCCCAGCAGGCATAGGCAGAGAGCAGCTGGCAGGCAGAGCTGGGCAAAGTTGGGGTCACCCCCAGTTCGCTGCAGCTGGCACCAGGGCTGTCCCCTGTGGCAGAGCACAGCTGGTGACAATGGTCAGGGTTAAGTGACCCACCTGGGGCTATGAGGCTGGCTGGGGTTTCACTACATCAGGCTCAGTCCCTGGCTAAATCAGTGCCCTGGCAGGCTGTCCACAGGCTGTGCTACAAGCCCTCATCCCACAGCCCACCCCACTGCCTCACGAAACACTGGGGGGCTGGCTGTGCCTCCACCCCATGTCCCATATCCTGGGGGGTTCAGGACTTGCTGAGAGTTGGGGGTGGTTGTGGTGCTGGTGGGTTTCCACCATACTCATCCTCTCCCCATGTACCTTCCAGCTCTGCGTCAAGTTCATCAAGGACACGCTGAGTGTGGAGCAGGTCTGTGAGGCCCTGCAGGTGAGTGTGACCCCAGTGGTGTCACAGGGGGTCAAATATAACCCGTCTGATTTGGGGCAGGAGGTGGCCAGACCCTCCTGCTCTCGGCTGGATGGTGGGGCAGGATTTCCTACCCACCCCTGGCCCAGCGGCTGCCCTGCCAGCTCCTGGGCACATTGTACCAGGCTGCAAGGAACACAAGGGCCACCACAGCCTGGCAGGGAAGTATCTTCATGCTGCTCTGAGCAGGGCTGGCCCAAGCTCCCCGGTGCCAGGACCTTGCCATCATCTGCATGAAACTGGGAGGCACTGGTTTTCTGGGAGCTCACATGGTTTTGAGGCCAGTACCAAAAAAACCTGCTAAGAGTTGGGGCACCTAAAAATAGCCTTGGGGGAGCCCCAGTGGCCCTGCCACGGTGCTTGATGGGACCCTGCTCCCCACAGAAGGGGCGTTTGTTCCATCTCCCACTGGCTGAAATAATGCTCTTGGGGCGGCAAAATGTCAGCCCCAGAGCACAGAAGTTTCCACCAGTGGTGGTGCCAGACCACCACGGCATAAACAGATCTAAAACTGGCCTGGAGGAAACAAACAGAAACCCCCAAAGCCCCAGAACAAAACAAATTCGAAGAAAACATCTCACCTTCCTCCCTGCTTGCATCAACACCAGTCCCCTGATGTGAGGCAGGCCATGCTTGCCCTGCCTGTGCTGGTACCAAGTACCCTGGCATGCAGGGGCTGCCACCACAGGGGACAGGGATGTGTCCTTCTGATGCCCAGATGGGCCATGCCAGCCCTGGGATGAGCATCGCTGGGTAGGGCTGGGTGAGGATGAGAGGACCCCAGATTCCTGCTGCACTGGGAGATGGCAGCTATGGGGCAGCTATGGAGCATGGTGGGGCGTTAAGCTGACCCTGTGCCCATGCAAGGAGCGCTGGGGATGGATGGCTACATGTCCCTGCGCTGTGGCCTTGTGAGATTGATGCCAGGGCCCTTTGCTCTCCCAGGGATGGGTGACATCATCAAGGAGCAGTGGAAAATCAGATGCTTCCTGCAGACGGTGGGGCTGGGTGACGGTTGTGGGTGGTGGAGCCACCAAACCTTTTGCTGTGGGGCACGCCAGAAAAGGAGGAGGTCCTTGGTGCCCCTTCCACACCATACCCGCACTGTGGCACCCAAGCACGGGGATACTCACTTCACCTGGGTCCCTGGGCGTGCCTGACTCTGTAGGGCTTTGATGAGGGGGTCCTTCCTGCTCCAGACCCCCTTGCAGGTGTCTGTGTTGTCCCACAGGCTGCAGTGACCTACGGGCAGGCAGACCTCCAGCAGCACTGCCTGGCCTTCATCGAGGGTTGCACTGCGGTACGGCTGTGAATGATGGGGGAGCATGGATGGGGTACCCCAGGGCATGGGCAGCAGCAGGGGACACAGCGTGTGGCAGGGGAGTGCAGCCCTGAGGAATGGGGTGGCTGGAGGCTGGGCAGGGGCGGAAAGGGAGCAAAGGGTGGTGGGGGAGACAGTGCTGGGTGCCAGGTAGAGGCTGGCTGGGGGCGTGCCAGGGGATGGGGGTCTGGGTAGGGGGGTGCCCGGGTCTGATGGCCTATGGAGCGGAGGGAGGAGCGGTGTGGGGGTCCTGGTACCAGCGCCGCGGTGTGCTGGCAGGAGGTGGTGCGAACACAGGGTTTCCACGAGCTGTCCGACGTGGTGCTGGCGCAGGTGCTGCGCAGCGACCGCTTGGCTGTGGATGAGCTGGACCTGGTGCAGGCTGTGCGGGAGTGGGCACACGTCAGCTCGGTGAGTGCAACGTGGCAGTGACCGGGGGTGGTGGTTCTGGCTGGCCACCCCCAGGCAGACCCACCCAGGGGTGCCTGGACTCTCACCAGCCCAGGCAGGGAACACAGGCACCCTGTCCCTGAGCCCCAGGGCTGTCTCGCTTCCCCCAAACACCCTGTGGTGCCCAGGGCATCACCAGCCTATCCCGCTGGCTGGCAGGCCGTCCTAGAGCGCCCGGTGCCCGAGGTGGCCGCCCTGCCCGTGCGGGAGCTGCGCCTGCCCTTGCTGGCACCCAGCGAGCTGGTGACACTGGAGAGCCACAACCAGCGGGATCTGCTCATCCCGGTGAGTTGCTGCCTCGTCTCGGGGTGCCGTGGCTCATCTCTGGGGCTGGAGGGTGCTGCAGGGCCGGGTCTGGGAGGGAACCATGCTGTGGCCACGCTGATGTCCCCGTCCCTCTCCCCGTCCCTGTAGGTGGAGAGCATCGCGGCGGCCTGGCGGTCCCACGCGCTGCGGAAGGGCAGCGGGGTGCCCTCGCGCCTCTGCCGGCCCCGCCGTGGCACGCGGCCCCGCGACCACCACCGGCACCTGGGCCCACACGCCAAGTAGGGCCAGCACCGAGGTGCCCCCAGCCCGAGCAGGGGGCTTGGGCAGCGGCAGTGCCCCCCGGCCGGGTGCCCTGCAGCGGGGCTGACATTGCCGTGGCCGAGAGCACCAGTGAAGGGCTTTGCCCCGTGCCACAGCGTTGGGGTCAGGGCAGGATGCCCAGGTGACCCCCAGAAGTGGTGGGGGGACCGGGGGGGGGTTGGAGCTGGGCCATGGCGGGGGGTGTGAGGACATCCAGTGGCAGTGAGGAGGGCAGTGACCCCGGGGGCGGTGGGGCCGCAGGGTGAGCCCCCCCTTTCCCCCCCCCACTGCTGCCCCCGCCCCCACCAGGCGGGCCCTTCCCCGGCGCCGTGCTGCCCCCCCCCGGCAGCGGGGCGGTGCTGCAGCGGGCGGGGCGCTGGCACCGGGACACCCCCCCCCCCAGTGGCAGCGGGGGAGGCGGGGGCTCAATGGGATGGGGAGCCTGGGGCTTGGGTGCGGGGGGGCAAATGCAAGGGGAGACCCTGGCATCTCTGCACCCACCCAGCACCGCTGCACCAATGCCAGTGACATCTCCCCCCCACCCCACCCCACCCCCGGAACCTCACCCCAAGCCCTGCCAGCAGCCCCCAGCCCCTCATGGCTCCGGGGTTGGGGACACATGCAGGACAGGCTGACAGCCCCCCCCCCCCCCCGTGCCACACACCCCACTCCACACTGTGCGCCCCTCCTTGCACGTTTGCACATCCCATTGCATGTGTGCACACAGCAGGGTCTGTCTCAAGCATCCGTCCCCCCCCCGCCACCTCTGCCCCCCAGAAGAAAGGGCTAGACATGGCAGGTAATTTATATATAATATATATATTTACTCTTTAAAAATAAACCTTCGGTCCCCACTACCGCCTGTACAAACTACAAAAATAAACCTTTGCTCTCTTTGATATAAATAACTTAGATGGCGTGTTGGGGGGGGGGGGAGCTGCCCGCCGTGCCCACGCCTGGCACGGGGACGGGGTCCCCAGGGCCACCCCAGCTCAGTGGCAGTGTCTGGGGGCCGGGGGGGCTGGGGCCATGGGCACAGCAAACACCGCTGGAGTTAAAGTGCTGGGTAACGGTGCAGACGGTGCCCGGGATGGGGCTGGGGACAGGGACAGAGGCTGGCCTGGGGACAGCCCTGACGTGCGGGGACAGCAAGGACCACCCCAAGGACACACACACAAACCCCCCGCAAAACCCTGCCCGTGTGGTGGAAACCACAGGCTCCCTGGCTCCGCTGCGGCACATCCCTGATCTCCAGCCCTCCCGTGTTTGCCAGTGGGGAAACTGAGGCACGGAGCCGCACACCGGAGAGGGGTGAGCTGCCCGTGGCCGCCCAGCACCCCGTGGAGCCGGGGCATGGACCAGGTGTGTGCCCCTACCCTGGGCTCCCGCTGCCTCCGGTGGGCAGCCCCGTACCGGCAAAGGGGCTGCCCCCTCCCTGCCTGCACCCCGGGCAGCTGGGCGGGGCTGTAGGCTGAAGAAATAAATCTTTTAAAATAAGCTTAAAAATATATATATCTCTATAGATAGTTTCCCTTTGCAATAAATAAAGGTGGGGGGTGCCCGCCCCAGGCCTTGCCCACAGCACCCCAGGGCACAGCTGGCTCTGGGGCTGCCCCCTTATCAGGACGGGGGGCATCAGGGCACCCTGCTGGAGCACCCCAGCTTGTGGCCCGGGTTGGGGGTCCCAGGAGGAGGTGATGGGGAGCAGGCAGAGACCCCGCAGTGGGGGAGCTGGTAGGGCACCAAGCCCGCCTTGCCAGCAGCTCCAGAAACAGAGGGGGGGGCGGGGGGGAGGGGTTAGTGCTTCCATTTCTGGGAGGGGGAGGGGGGGGCAACAAGCCCGGGGCAGGGAAACCCCACACCCTGGGTGAGGGGACACAGCACCATCGGCACAGCCCCCGCTAAGGGACGTGCAGGCACAGGGTGGCCTGCACACAGCTTGCATAGAAGTGCCAGCCTGCCCTGCCGAGCCCCTTTGGGGCAGGTGTGGGGGTGCCAGTCCCCCTCGGCCGAGACCGGGGGGCACCGCCGCTCCGGCGATTAGCAGCACGATGTGGGCGACCCTGCTCTGCACCCTCCTGTGCCTGCTGGGCGCTGGGGAGATGCTCTGCCCAGGAGCCAGCAACCTGTGGGGTGAGAGAATGGGGGGAGGGGCGGTCAGCTGGGTCCCTTCAAACCCACCCTGCACCCCCACGCCGCCACGCAGAAGCCCCGGGGCAGGGTGCCTGTGCCCCCAAGCTCACCTAGCGCCGGGTGCCTGCCCCGCTGCGTCCCATGCTCTGCATCTCGAAGGCGTCAGGCACAGCAGTGCCACTGGTGCTGGGTACACTGGGCTCCTCCAGGCAGTCCCGCTCGCCACCAGCAAAGCCCTCGGGGCCAAAGTTGGGGTAGGAGCCAGGCAGTGTGGGGTGCAGGGCCACCGTCACCGAAGCAGTGGCAGTGACGGTGGTGTAACTGCCGGCGGGACCCTGCAGGTGGGTGCTGTAGGAGGGCAGGGCTGTGGCGGGGGCTGGCCGGGCGCCCGGTGCGCAGGGCTGTGGGTAATCTCGGGGTGGTGTGGGGCACGGCTCCCCGAAGGGCAGGGGCGGTGCGGGCTGTGGGCCGGGAGCCTCCTTCTTCCCCTGGACCTCTGGGCTGTCCTTGTAGGGTTTCAGCACCTGGAGGGGGGACATGGAGCATGAGGGCCCCCAGCCACGATGAGCATCCCTTTGGCAACCCCAGCAGCATCACAGGGCACCCACGAGCCCCCATTCCCAGTTTTATCCATGACCCTCTCCCAGGGGATGCCAGGCAGCTGGTGATGCCATGGTGGGCAGAGACACTCACGGTGATGCGAGGGAAGCTGGGGTCCTTGCCGGCCTCCAACAAGATGTGTGCTGGGGCTGGGGGCACAATGAACGGCCCCCGGGGGCTGCCTGGTCCCATGCCATCTGCGTCCGAGGGGTCAGGGAAGGTGGCAGGCCATGCTGGGGCACGCCGGACATACAGCCCCCCAGGGCCCAGGCATGGGGGCACCGGCTCTGGTGGGGGCAGGCGGGGGATGTTATCAGCTGGGGATGCCTGGAGAGAGAGGGGACAGCGTCAGAGGGACTAGGGAAGTGGATGGAGGGATGGAGAATAGAATATGGAATAGAGGGATGGAGAAGTGTGGGGGCAGCAGGGAGCATGGGGTGATGCAAGGATGGGGTGAGGGCCGTGTGGGGTGAGGGAGATACAGGGTGAAGCAAGCGTGGGGTCAAATCGGTCAGGGAGGGATGGGGGGAGTCGAGTGTGGGGTGAGGAATGGGGTCAAGCAGGTATGGGGCAAGTTGGATATGCGGTAGAGATAGGATGGGGTAAAGCAGGGATGGTACAGGGTGAGGGATGGGCTGAGATGGGTATGAGGAAGGTTGGACTGGATAAGGCAAGGGTGGGTATAGGGTGAAGGGGGCACAGGGTGAGGGGCACTGGGGGATGAAGAGACATGGGTACGGAGTTGAGGAGGGACAGGGAGAGATGGGAGGGGGGTCTTGTACCTCAGGGGGTGGCCCAATGACAGAGAGCAGGACTGGCAGTAGCACCAGCCCATTCAGCAGCCCCAGCAGTGTCAGGATGGTGAGCACCGCAAAGAAGTACCTGGGTGGGCCACAGGCAGAGAGGGTAAGCAGGCACAGCCATCAGGAACCCCGTCCCACCCCAGACACGGCTTCCCACACCACACACTCCAGCCCCTCCATGTCTCCCCAGCCTCCATGCAAGACGGGGTGGATGGGCCCAGCAAAACACATTCTCGCCAGCTGCCCCACCTCCCCCCCACCAGCCAGGGGGGCTGCCATGCTCAGCAGCCTCCACTACCAAAGCTTTTGGGGTGCAGCAAGTGGCTGGTTTACGCCAGGCCCAGTGCTCACCTCATGATGAAGTCAAACTCTGAGCCAGCCAACATGAGGACGCCCAGGAGTGTGGAGACAGCACCATCCATCACGGGGGCAAAGGTGTGCTCCAGTGCTGCAGCTGAGCGCACGTTCTTGCTCCCCACAGCTGTCAGGAAGCCCTGCATGGGATGGGGATGTGACGCGGGGCTTATCCCCGTGAGCCATCCATGATGTGGCCACTCATCGGCACATGGCCAAGGGGATGAGAGTGCCAGGGAGTGGGAACTGGGGTGCCCTAAGGCTGGGCAGGGGGTCTGCCTGTGCTTACCAGGGCCACGTGGACAGTGAACTCTACACCGATGCCCACTGAGGCGATGAGGATGACCACGGGGATGGCGCTTAGCTTGATGCCCATCAGCCCCATGATGCCAAACAGCTCCACTGCCATCATGGCCAGGATGGAGACCTGGGGCAAGGGGGGTCAGTGAGGGGTGGCTCTGACCAGCTGTCCCCTCTGTCCCTCCACTTGTCGTGCCCCATCCTACCCCTCCATATAGGGCAGCCTCACCCCATTACCCCTTTTCCCTCTGTTCAGGCTGTCCCTCTGTCCCATTTTTGGGGGTGGCCCTCACCCTCCATGCTCACTACATGTTCCTTTCATAAGGGGTGTCCCTGATCCCTCCATACGGGTCCCCTACACACCGTCACCTCTGTATGGGTATTCCCTTCAACCTCCTCTGCATGGATATCCCCAGACTCCTGTCCCCTCCGTATGTTCCCTTCATCAGCGATGCCCCTGATCTTTCCATACGGGTGTGTCCCACCCACTGCCACCTCCATACGGGTGTCCCTTCCACCCAGGGTGCCCCTGGCCACCCCAGCACCCCATCCCCACAAAGCAGGTGCCCAGGACCACCCAGCAGGATGGGAGCAGGGCTGTATGTTACTGTCCCCAGGCACCAAGAGGGCAGCATGGCCAGCTGCCTGCCCCGTCCCCATGCATCAGGGTGCGTACTCACGATGATGCCGGCCGTCCAGGGGTTGAGCAGGAGCAGGGCACAGACGAGGAAGGTACAGGCCAGCAGGATGCTGATGGCCAGCAGGAACCAGTGGCGCAGGCCAATGTACTGCTCCCAGAAGAGGAAGGGGTAGCCACTGGGGTAGCTCAGTACCCCGTGGCGCTGGGCAGCCTCCCGGCAGATGGCCCGCACGCTCTCGATCGCCTCCACAAAGTCAGCTGTGCGACGCAGCCCGCTCAGGTAGAAAGGGAACTGGGCAAACTCCAGTGGCTGGGCTGCTGGGACTAGGGAGGAGAGCACGGGCAGTATGGGGGTACAGGCAGCACAGGAGCGCAGGCAGCATGGGGGCACCTCAGCCACACCAGCCTGAGTGCTGTCTGGGCACCACAGGGCTGGGCAGTGTGTGGGGAGCAGGCTGGGGGCAAAAAGGAGAGGATTTCTCTGCCAGCAGGATGCTTGTGAGGTAGGGGGTAACGGGAAACAGGGGGTTCTCTGCAGGGGCATGTTTGTGGGGCAGAGGGAAAACAGAGCGGAGGGGCTTCTTTGCGGTGAGATATTCATGGGCTGGAGCAGCATGTGCTGCTGCGTGCTAAGAGCACAGTGGGGTGCTCAGGGTGTGGAGTGCAGGGGACAAGCATGGGGCACAGGGAAGCAAGGCAGTTTCTCTACCAGAAGATGCTGACGGGATGAGGGATGTGGGGGATTTCTCTCGGGGGGGATGCTTGCAGGTCAAGAGAGGTGCAGGGAGCGGGGTCCTCTGCAGGAGGATGCCAGGGGGCAGGAAGGGGCCATCGCGTCACTCACTTCGCAGGTTCTCGCCCGTGGTGTCGTACTTGTCATGGATCCACTCCGGCGGCGGGGGGTAGAAGTTGGCCTGGGAGGCAGCGAAGCCCAGAGGGTCGTTGCTGGCCCACACCGTCAGGCAGATGTAGAAGGTGTCAGGGGGGATGATGCCATTCTCATCCACCAGCCGCCGGGTGGTCAGCTATGGGGAGAGAGTCGGAGTGGGTATGAGCTGGGCGGTGGGCACAGAATTGCCCCCAGCCCAGTTGCCCCAGCCCCGTCCCCACGCACCTGGTTGAAGTTGAAGGGCTCCTTCTTGTTGCCAGTCTGGATTAGGAGCTTGTATGCCAGCGCCCCATCCTCAGAGCCGTTGCGGTAGCTGTCATGGGTGATGCGCCCAGCTTGCCAGTCCCTGTCGAAGGTGGCCTGGAGCCCTGGGGACACATTGTGGGGGGTGAGCATGCCTTGGGGCACACCACCCCACACCGCATGCCGTGTGCCCTGGGGAGCATGGTGCCAGCAGGATGGGCATGAAAAAACCCCAGGGCTCAGCTTGGCATTGTTGGGCACCCTGGGGACACCATGGGACCACTCTCCCCGGGGTGCCACACACCAGGGAAGGCATTCCCAGGCCAGTGGGGAGTATGCAGGCTGCGGGGGGGTCCCTGGGCAGGTGATGTCATGGCAAAGAGGGACATCCCTTACCTCGCAGCCAGTCCTGGAAGTAATGGAGCCACATCTTGGGCAGGTCACGGTTGCCCTCCCGCACCACATACTTGACGGTGCTGAAGGCCTGGTGCAGGCTGAGCAGGGCGGCTTGGGCACCTGGGTAGTGGAAGCCACCCTTGGTGACGATGAACATGTTGTAGAAGGAGAAGTACTTGAACTGGGCTGAGATGAAGGCATGCGCCTTGGTGTCCCGTGGCACGATGTCCGTCAGATAGAGCCCATCGTGCACCATGGTGGTGCCGTAGAGGCTCAGCCCCAGCAGCGCCAGGAAGAGCACCACCACCACCGCCTGTGGGGACAGCAGGGGGGTCAGGCAGGGTCCTGTGCCACCGGCCCACTTTGAGTGGCATTGCCAGGACTTTCCCCTCCTCACCTTGGTCCGGGTCCGCAGGAGGAGCGGGGCGTACTTCTCCCGGGCAAAGTCAGCCAGGCTCCAGCGGCAGAAGGGCAGGGGGACACACTCCCGCCCACCCTTGGCCTCATCCAGCTGGGCCAGTAGGTCCCGGGTGGAGCTGGACGGGGTGAAGACCTGCGAGCCCAGGGGGTCGGTGGGGGGCAGGAGGACGGCGGGCGAGGTGCACACCTGGGAGGTGGGTGGCAGGACGGTGACGACATGGTGGCCTGAAGGGTCACACCGGGTGAAGGCTTGCACAGTGGTGGTAATCTGGGTGCTGGTGGCCACACCAGGGTGCCCATAAGGGGACGGGTGGCAGGCATGGTTGTCATTAGCATCGGCAAGCTCCTGGGGTTGGATCTGGATGACCCGCGAGGAGCAAGGGCTGTGGGGAAAGAGGAAAGGAGAGAGAAAAGGATGAGAAGATGTTGAGGGAGAGGAGCAGTCACCCCGTTCTGGGGGGGACCCACGGGGTCAGCCCCATCCCCGTCAGCCTGGTGCTGGTACCTGTAGAAGCAGCAGAGGATGTCAAGCCGGCGTTTCTCCCGGCGGTGGAGGTCCAGGCTCAGGATAGCAGGAAAGACAAACAGCACCATGGCGAAATTGAACACCACAACCACTGCAGCCTGCAGGCACAGGGGGACATGTCAGAGTGGGGTCTGGCCATCCCGTCCTGCTCCCTGTGGACAGGGACCCTGGCCCTACCTGGAGGGAGAAGGCACGCAGGGCAGGGATGGGCACCAGGGCTGCCATGAAGAAAGCGATCATGTTGCTGACAGAGGTGAGAGCCACGCTGGTCCCCGTGCGCTTCAAGCACTCGCCCGTCCGCTCCTGCAGGGACAGAGGGAGGGGGTGATAAGAGGGGCCACAGGGAGATGGGAGGGGGCCAGGGAGCCCCCAGGCAGGGCTGGGCACTCGCCTTGAAGGGAATGTGCTGGCTGGTCTCGGTGAAGGCATGAGCCAAGAGGAACATGTCATCCACACCGATGCCAAGGGCCAGGAAGGGCAGGACCTGCCAGAGAGCACCCGGTGTCAGTGGAAGGGACATGGCCACCACCTGGGAGGGGACTGACCATTCTGCAGCCCCCAGGGTCCCACCAGCCCTGCAGTACCCAGATTTTCCCCCAGCACATACCTGGGTGGTGGCTGCATTGAAGGAGATGCCCAGCAGTGAGCAAAGCCCCAGGCCAGAGGCCACTGACAGAGCCACAAGCAGGACCCCAGCCAGGCCAACAGCCCCTTGGGACTTGGAGCAGTCCCACCGCAGCATGGTGACGCAGGCATAGGCCAGCTGGAAGAGCACAGCGGGTTAGTGGGGATGGGGAGAGGACAGAGGGGGTGGGGGGGTGGGGGGGGTGCACACACACCATGAGGAGGTAGCCCCCA
Organism: Falco punctatus; assembly: GCF_963210335.1. Classification (NCBI taxonomy): domain Eukaryota; kingdom Metazoa; phylum Chordata; class Aves; order Falconiformes; family Falconidae; genus Falco; species Falco punctatus. The sequence continues at coordinate 11,751,837 of NC_137591.1, read as the reverse complement.
GCCACCCGGATGGCGCTGACGTCGGAGAAGGACTTCATGATGTCGTTGAGCGTGGTGGTGGAGAAAGCATGGACGCTCTGCGTGGCATTGGGCGGGATGGAGTTCTGTGCCAGCTGCCAGAGGTGCACCCCGTTAGAGGAGTCACCTCCCACACTCCCTGGTACACCCCTTCCCAAGCCACCCAGGGTATCACCACCAACAACAACGGTCCCATGGGACCCACCAGACTACAAGAGAATGGTGCCAGGACTCATGGCCACATGAAAACCTGGGTGTGGGGGTATGCCACATACAGGTTCATCCCCGCCCAGCCCCATGCAGGGGCTGATCCCGGTGCCCACCTCCACGAATTTCCTCTGCCAGGCCTCCAGGATGGCTCCCGCCTTCTCCTCGTTCCAGCTGATGTCATGGATTTCGTAGTCATCTTTGAAGTGCTCAAAGAGCTGCCGAGGGCTCATGAGGAGGAACATGGTCTGCAGGGCCTCGGCGCTGGGGGACAGGCATGCATCTCGCTGGGACCGGCTGCAGTGCCCCGGGATGCAGGAATGGGTCCGTCCCCCACCCCACGGCTCCCAGCCCCACTGCGGACAGCCAGGAGAGGACTCAGGCATCCCTCCCTCCATCCCCCACCTTGCTCTGAAGCAATGCCCTGCTTGCCAGCCCCATACACTAGCCAGCCTCACACTACCTCCCAGACAGCCCCACAGCCCCTCGTGCAGCCAGGGCAGGTTCTCATGGGCACCAGATGAGGAAGAGGACAAGGGAATCCTGCCCCAAACTGTCCGAGGGGTGAGTGCTACAGCTGGGCCCCTGTGCCATGCCTGGGGTACCCACACCACAGTGCCTCTCACCGTAGCAGCTTGCCCTGGGAGTCTTTGGTCGTGCCACCTAAAATCAGCTCCTGCTGCCAGCGCATGAACTTCCTGGAGAAGCCGTGGCAGCCCCCCGAGAGCTCGGCTGGGATGTCAGGGCTCTGTGGGTAAAAGGGAGGTGTCAGGGATGCAGGACTGTGGGGCAGGCAGGAAAGCAGCGAGCTCCCACACACCCCCTGGTCCCCACGGGCTGTGACCCACCTGCTGACTCTGCTTGTTGGGGGCACTCGGGGGGCACTGGGGGTCCTGGGGATCCAGGCAGGGCCGCTCCATGTAAGCCTGCCCCACCTCTGCCTTGTCTAGCAGCTCTTTGAAGCCTTCCAGGGATGTGAACTGCCCCAGCTCCTCCATCAGCTGCAGAGGGTCCAGGTTGCTCCACTGGATGTCCGGGCGGCCCCTGGGGAGAGAGCAGGACTGGGGTGACGAGGCATGCCAAAACCTACACGTGATACCACCACCACTGCCATCTCATCCCATGGGTACCCTTGAAGGCAGGGTACAAGGATGCAGAGGAGCAGCATCAGTTCCCAGTGCATCCCCTACCCCCTCCCAGGGCCGCCTGCAGCATCCCCCGTGCCCTGCACAGCGCAGCAAGCCGTGCCCGAGTCAACACTGCCCCGAGTCAAGTAGCGTGCCTGATCCTGTTAGGCTGGGACAAAGCGGGGGGAGCTGGCCCCGCTGCCTGGCCCCGCTTTGTGCAAGCAGTCAGGCCGATTACTGCCCGCAGGCTAACATCTTGATAGAGGGGAGCAGGCAGGCAAGGGGGCTCCAGGTATCCCCTCCAGCCCTTCCTGCCATCTCGCCTCAGGCTGGAGGTTTTGGGGCTCAGCAAAGGCTCCGGAGGCTCAGGATGGTGCTGAGAGCCGGGCACAGACCAGGTCCTTGGAGGTCCAGTGGGACCCCGTGGGACTTGGGTAACAGGGAAAAGGAACTTTTCCATTGCCTGTGGACGCTCTGCTCCCTCCATCCCAGTCCGGGGTGCTGGGGGGCAGCTCCCAGCCTCACTCGGCTTCTTTTTTAAGACAGAAAGGACACACAAAAAAGCCAATAACCCAGCCCAGCGCTCCAAAGAGGGGAAGAAAAAGCCCCAAGCGAGTGTGGGCTCTGGGGAGAAATGCAGCCTAATAATTCATGAAGGCTGGCTGGGCCGGAGCCGGCCGCTCGAGATTCCCACATACCAACCGGAGCTGCTGCTGCTTCCAAAGAGAGCCCCTTTTATCTGCTTTCGCTTGCTTCACTGAGCCAGGGCAAATCCTTTTGTCTTTCCATAGATTGCTGCTCTTTGTTCTCCCAGCTCCCGCCCCGCTCACCCCTAGGCGTTAAAAAGGGGGACGAGTCCCCATGGGCTGGCTGGTGCTCAGCCGGGGTGCCCACCCGGGCACCCGCTCGGCTGGCTGCGAGGAGAGATGAGTCCCACCGCTACTGCGGGTGCCACCCTGCCTGCCACATACTCCAGCACCAGGATGCTGCCCACCCGGGCAGATGATGCCACCAGCTTCCTGCTGGACGTGGCCACCCTGGCCCTGCTCGCTCCGGCTCCTGGCTGCTTCCCCGGCTGGGCTGGGGAGAACCTGAGATCTTGGGGGGGCAAAGCCAGTCCCCCAGTCCTGGCTGGGGATGCTGCGGCCCCTTCCCCCTCCTCCCATCCAGCAGCAGCCTGAATAAGGCCACTATTTCATCTGTTTGGCAAGGGGCAGCTTTCAGAGCAGCATTAGCATGAGAAAGCACAGGGCTGCGTTTGCTGACAATGCACAAGCCTCCCCGGCTCTCCCGGACGAACACACGCGTAAACAGAAGGAATGTGGGGGGGGGAGGCTCCCCCTGCCCAGCCCGGGTCCCCAGCTCCACCACTGCGGTGTGGGGAGCTGGATGGGAGTCACCCACCACCCACTCCGGGGACTCTGTGCCCTGTGTGTCCCTGGGCACAGCTCAGGAGCTTGGGTGCCTCCTCGCTACCGTGGCACCCACAAAGCGCTGGGGGCAGGGAGCAGCCCCCAGGGACCTGCCTGCGGCACAGCCTCGGCCCCTGTGTCCCCGTCCCTGGTGTGCAGTGTGGAACAGCCGGGATGGGCAGCTCCTACCCAGGGGCTGCAGAACCCCTGCGGCCGTGCAGCCCTGCCAGTGCCACCGAAGCCAGGCGGATGAGGCCAGGGACCTGTCTCCAAGGTGTTGACCCATCAGGAGGAGTGATGGTGATGGGACCATCCCAGGGCCCAGCAGGACAAGCAGCAGCACCGAGGGACCTTGGGGTGGCTGGGCCAAGCTGCATAGGAACGTCAAGCACAGCCCCTCGGCAGCGCGCCCCCGGTCCCTACTCCCATCCGTGGCCCCCCACACCCCAGCACAGCCCCCTGCACTCACGGGAGGTAGGCTGAGCCTCCCTGCAGCTTGGCACCTTCCCAGAAGCAGTCCAGGGGCGTCAGGATCACGCAGGGGAACAGCTTCTCTATCATCTGTGGGAGGAGGAGATGCGAGGGGTCAGCAGGGATGGATCAGGCCCTCCCTGCTCCCCCCCAGCCCTGCTGGGCTGCCCAGACCTGTGCCCTCCCGCACGGAGCTGGCCGTGCCATTGCAGCGCCTGGGGCTGGCAAGCCCCATCCCCACCACGGCCCACCTGCCCATTTGTTGAGGGACCGACTGCCTGTGGGGGGGCTCCCTGGGGGCCACACCGTGCCCAGCACTCACCCTCTCGATCATGCCATTCTCAATGATGGGGACACCCGACTTGTAGCAGATCTTGTTCAAATCCCACGACCTGGAAAGGCAGGAGGAGGAGATGAGGATGAGCATCATCCCACAGGAGACACAGCAAAGGGTGGGGGGACATGCAGGACACAGCGGGGGTCCCCATCCCACCCTGTCCGGAGTCGGACTCACTTTCCGTACAGCGAGACTTGGACTTTGCTGGCGGCCAGGGCCGCCTCGAGGTGGAGCTGCAGGGCCTCCTGCGTCAGGATGTTCTCCCCCTCCCTCTTCGGGGTCTGGATCAACATCTGGGAGGTGTAGACAGACTCCTCACCCAGCTTCTCCTTGGTGTAGCGCAGCTCCTGGCTCACCCGGCTGCCCGCTGCGGAGGGGACCACAATGTGCCCTGTCTGTGCGAAGGCTGGTAGAGCCCCCGTTACACCACCCTGTCCTGCCCATCAGGATGCCCAGGGAAGGGGATGGGCTGGATCAAGGCCCCACAGCATCAGATGGTGCCACGTGAATCTGGATCGGAGCGGGGTGGGGGTGGGGGGGGCACGCTTCTTGCAATGGGGTTCTGCAACAGCTGCATCCTCTGGGCACTTGCACCCAGGGCACCCAAGCAAGGAGCACCCCAGCCCACACTGGACCAGGCACCCCCCTCCCACCAGCACAGGCATTTCCAGCCCCAGAGAGGCCCGTTGGCTTTACTTTCCCTGGAAGAACCCTGCAGACCGACGGCTGGTGAAGCAGATGGGACACATCCTGCCCTGCTCCCACCTGTGTGCTGTGGCGCGTGCTGCAGATGCCCAATACAACCAGCTCCTGATGCAGCAAGCAGAACTGGGGACACCGCTCCCCATCCCTGCCAAGCTACTCCCTGGCACCCCAGGGTGGGCACCCCCAAGTCCCCAACAGTGCAGAGTGCCCTATGAGGGGTTTGGGGACAGGGGAGGGGCACAGCACTGGGGAACCCCGTAGGACCCCTCTCCTCTCGCCGAGGCGCTGGGAGCCATCCCCAATGGCAGCAGGAAGGCTCCCAGCGCAGCGCGGCAGGGCCAAGGTTTCCGGGAGAAGCCGCCAACTCCATTTGCAGCCACCTCAGCGCAGAAGAGAAATCCCCTCCCGGCCAGCGCAGCAGGGCCGAGATCAAACCCTGCGTGGCCTTTTGCAAGGCAGAGCCCCACCGCAGGGACAGCCAGCCCCAGCCCCGCTGAATGAAGGGCTCCCATCCCTCCCGGCACAGCAAAGGGGGATAGACACCCCCCCGAGGAGGGTGGGAAGCCGATCTCGAAGACACCAAGTGCAACACCCAGCCACCCTGCTCCCAGGTCCCTGCCCAGGGCAAGGGATGCTGCATGTAGCCCCCACCCCAGCACCACCCACCAGGGACACCCCAGGGTGCCTGGCATCGGGGCACATCCCAAGGCAGTGCCGCTGGCAAGGGGAAGGCTGGCTCCTGCCCAGCCCCGGGTGCTGGGGATGCGGTGGTGGGGGGTGTCAGGATTCATCCGCACCGGGACGCTCCCTCAGCAAGAGGCGGGGGCCCCGGCGGGCCTGGCCCCCTGCCAGCACCGAGGAGGCCGGAGCGAGACCACAAATAAGGAGCAGAATCTTCCCTTTTAATGACTTATTATATGGTTTGGTGTTTTTGGGGCTTTTTTTTTTTTCCCCCCCCTGCTTTTTGGGAACCGGGAGGGGAAGCGTCTTTATTGTTCCTGGCTGGGCTGGGGAGCAGCTGGTGTCCATCAGATGCCAGTTGGGGTGGAGGTTGTGCCAGGGTTGGGAAGGGGGGGGGGGGGGGGAACGACACTGCCGCGGCCTTTGTGTGTGTGTCAGAGGGGATGGCAGCGCCTGGGGCGAGGGGACGAGGACACAGGGAGGGTGGGTGTCACAGTGGGAGGGAATGGGACACCCCATCCCCTTCCTGGCAGGCTGGGAGGTCAGGCAGGAGGTGTACCGAGCTGCTCTGATCTCAGCTGCGCCACCCACGCGGAACCCGGGTGGGTGGTGGGACACAGCGATGGGAGGGTGCTCAGCATCGCCACCGCTCCCAGGGGACACATCCTGCTGCACCCCACGGGCATCTCCGCCCAGCACGGCCACAGGAGGAGCCACACATCTGCAAGCATGGAGGGAGGGGCTGGGGGGAGCCCCTCAAAAAATTAAAGGGGGGGGGGAAGAAAGAGAAAATAAAAAGCCGTCCCTTGTAATTAGTGTTAATTTGGAACAGGGCACTGCAAGCCGTCAGCAAGCTTCAAAGGCCGTGAGGAAGCCTCAAATTCCAACACCCTAATTAACCAAAGAGCAACATGAAAAGACAAGGCAGCGCACACAGGGCTGCCAAGGACACTTCAAACGGGTGCGCACCCGCCGGCCGGCCAGCCCGGGAGCGGGGCGAGACACCCCACGCTGCACGCAGCCCCCCAGCCCAGGGAAGGGGCTGGGGGGGGCACCCCGATACCAACAATGAGTACGTTAATGAGGAACTGTATGTAAATTTTTTTTTTTTTTTTAATTCCAATTAACAAAGGGAGCCCTTGGCTTTTTCATGCAAAGGGCCCTCTGGTTCCAATCAGGCGCTCCGGTCCTGCTTATTAACAGCCCACTCTGCTCCCCGGCGGGGTTTGGCTTCACCCCCCCCCCCCAGACCCCCCCACTGGGCAAACTGACCCCCATGCCCCCCAAAACACCACAGTGGGGACTGGGGGCAGGACAGTCCCTGGAGGCAGCAGTGCCTTGCGTGAGCATCCTCCCAGGGGTGGGTACCACTTCTGGGTACCACGGGCTGGGGGGTCATGGGGTGCAGTCCCACAACCGTGTGGGCTAGAGGGTGGATAAGACCCCAGCCCACCCACAGGCCAAACAGCCGGTGTGCAGAGCAGGCTCCCACCGTGCCCCAGTGGGGAAGGCATGGGTGCCAGGGTGGGGATGGGGTCCCTGGCAGCAAGGGCAGCTGTGTGTGCAGCTTCCCCCCTCCCTGCCCCATGGCCATGCCGGGGGAGCGCTCCCCATAATTGCAGCATCCGCCACAAAATTACAGAGCAGGGTGGGAGCCTCCCTGCCCCCTTCCCGGCCACCCTGCCTGAGCCACCCCCACCCCCCGCCACCACTCCCCAAACCCTTCTGGCACAGGACCCACAGCCACAGCCACAGCGCTGCAACCAGCTCACCCTCACCCAGTGGGACCAGCTTGTGCCCTTGGTTGTCCTGGTGGGTGCCAGGGCTGCTTCACCCGCTGCCCAGCACCAGCGCGCCCCCCCCCCCCCCCCCCCCCCCCGCCCAGCCACGGGCAGCCCCAGGCTGGGGTGGGGGAGGGACAGGGTTGCTGCTGCTCCTAGTCAAGACGGAGCCCTAGCCCCTGCATTTCCCCCTTGCATAGGAAGGGATCTGATCCAAGCTCACCCCACATCTCCCCAGGGGCAGACAGCACCCCCCGCCCCAGCTCAGAGGGTTTGGGGTCAGAGCAGCCCATGCCAGGTCCTGCTGCCCCAGTGCAGCTGCAAGCCCCCCAGCACAAGGGTCACCACCACACAGCCACCCTGACATTCCACCATGCTCAGCCAGGGCAGGAGGGGGGCAAACCCCACAAGAACCCTGTCTCCAAGCCCCCACAGGTGGGGGGCAGCAGGCTGAGCACACCGGGGCAGCATGCCCGGGTGACACAGGGAGGGCAGTGGGTCAGGGCAGGCTGCCAGCCCCACACCAAGCCCTCCCTGCCTGGCAAGGGCAAAGGAGGGCCATGAGAGGTACTGGGGGCCATGGAGAGGCACCAGTGTCCCTCCTAGCAGATGCATCCTGTTGCAAGGACCACTCCGTATCCCCAGGGCAGGTGGAGGCTGTGGTCAACAGCAGTACCACTGCTCTGCAGATGGGACCCAGGCACTGCCAGCAGCTGTCACCGGTGCTTGGGTGACCTGGGAGGGACAGGGTGGCAGGGAGGGAGGATGCCTGGGTAAACATCCTCACCTGGCCTCTAAAAAAATAAAAATAATCAGGCCCTGTCCTCCTGTCTGGTGTAACAAGGCTATGGGATGTGGCAAGTCCCAGATTCAGCTGGTCCACAGGGTATGCTGCAAACTGCAAAAACCCCTGGCAAGTGAAAAGCTGTGGGCAGTAAGGGGGGTGGTGGTGGTGTTCCCTGGGGAGCTGCCCCTTTTCCACACCACAACATCCTAATGCCAGGGCTAGAAACCCCGACTCAAGTCCACAGCTGGGAGGGGGGGCAAGGTCATGCTGAGATCCCCTGGAAAAAGCCATCCCCTACAGGGATCCTCCCTTCTGCAGCACCCCACCACCACAACAAGGGGCACACACTGGACTGTCAAGCCATCCCACAGCACAGACCAAGTGCATCCCACTGGCAGATATGCCCACTCCTGGGCGATTAAAGCTCCCAGGGGCATTGGGGAGATGCCAGCACCATCCTGCATCCCGGGGCACTGGGGAGATGCCAGCACCATTCTGCATCTCAACAGGAGGGGGTCCCAAGGCACCGCCCCGAGCATCCCTCGGCTGGCCGCTTCCCCGTGCTGAGCAGCGCGCAAGCCAGAGGCCACCTTCAAAGTGTTGTGGGGCGGATTAGCTGGATTAGGGAGGCAGTGAAAGGACCCATGCTGCTCCGGAGGAAGTCTCGCCCAGGGCACGCTGAAAGAGCCATTTTTACCTGTCCTGGCCGCTACCGCCAGCCTCGCCAAAAGCCCCGCAGCCCCGTCCTGTCAAAACAAGTCCTCCCGGCCCCATTCACCCCACGGCGCGGGGCCGGCCCCGGGGAAGGGGAGGGGGGGTGGTGGTGGGGGTAGGTGGGTGGCAGATGGGTGTCCCCAGAAGCGCGAAGGATGACTGAGGGCTCGCTGCTGGCCCAGTGCCCCCAGCTCCCACCAAACCCAGCCCCACCAAAGGGGCTCCCACCACCCGGCTAAGTCAAGAGGGGTGGCAGAAGAGGGGGCTGCCTTTAAAAAGCCAGCAGCAGAGGGGCTGAAAGGGCCCGTTTGGGGCCAGCTCCACAGCCAAACCCCTTTTGTTTAACAGCAAAGCTAAATTAATGTCTTTATTACCCCAAATCGCGGGGTGGCGGTTCCCAGCGCAGGGAGGGGGGCAGCCGGGGGCTCGCACCGCCCCGGCCGGCACCGAGGGGACAGCGCAACCCCCGAAAAAGAGGGGGGGAAAAAAAAGGGGGGGAGAGGGGATTCAGTTGGGAACTATTCACCGCTAAGACTCCTGTCAGCATTGACATAAATTTCCACTGGTGTTGGCATTTAGGCATTTGCCATTTCCATATGTATAGGGCTGCCTGTACTAATTATGCTAATCACCCCCTCTGTTGGCTGCTGTGAAAAATGGCCACATTAGGCACTCCACTGCTTGCTAATGTCACTTAATGTGTGGTTGAAACATACATTCATCCCCCTCTGAATGGTGAAATTTTTCCACATTGCTGGCTTCATTCAGGCAAGAAATGAATTTTTTGAACTCAGACCACTTTTCCAGGCCCGAGGGAGAGGCAGATAATAAAACCCTCTTCTCGGGCCCTGGCGCTGCCCCCTCCCAGCCGCCAAATAACATTTAAAACGCAAAAAAAGAGCCCCCCTCCCTAAGTCCATGGATATGTCTAAGTTAAAAAAAAAAAAAAAAAAAACACAACACACACACACACACACACACACACACACAAAATCCCCACTTTCTAGGAAATACAAAAAAACCAACATATAAGTTGAAAAGCAAAGCAAAATGGATAGGGGCAGATAAGCCACAGCCATCTGTAAAGAGTCTCCCAGTCTCTTTGGGTTAATTAGCAAAATTTTCCAGCTTGAAAAAGCTGACTGAGCTGTCAAGGAAGGGAAAAGGAAAAGCAAGAGGTTTTTGCACTCGCCTCCCAAAGATATATGAAGGCAAACTGCCTGCACCTCATATTTGGGCGGGTGGGGGGCTTCTGGGTGAGCCCCCCCAAGAAGAAAGGTCCTTCCAGAGCCAGCTGGGGCTGGGAGGGAGAATGTGCTTTAGAGCAGACTGCAGAGCCAGGCAGGCAGGTTTTTGGGATAACAGGGACCTCGGCACTTCATGGCAGCAGCACCCCAGCTGCCCCTCACTCCCCTGAGCCCCCAAGGATGGGATCACAGGGTCCCCAAGGATACCCAGACCCTGCAAACAGAGAGGACTGCAGGGTCCCAAAGGAAAAATCTCATCAGGCCAGGCAGGAGGGGGGCTCAGGGAGCCTGGGCTGCCCCTTCTGTCCCCATAGGTTGATACCTGTGTCATCATGCCCCAAGAGAAGTGGGGACCCCATCCCCACAGGATGCCCATCTGGGGATGGAGTGGGGACATGGCAGCCCAGAAGCCATCCCTTGGGCACGAGGCCAGATCCCAGTGGGCATCTCACTGCCCCAGCTGCAAGGGCAAGCTGCCGTTAGAGCCCCCATGCTGCTGGCACCAGCCCCACGTAGCCCCCCAGCCCTGCACCCTGGCTTCGCCTGCTCCTTTCTCTGCCCCCCACAAAACCCACCTGCCAGTAGCAACGAGACCACCCACCTCTCTCCATGCCCACCCAGGAATGACCACAGTACCCCACTCCCCTCCACAACTGCTGCCCCACACACACCCCACTCCGTGGGTCCCACCACGCACCGTGGGGACAGGGGCTGGGAAGAATGGCCACACAGATGATCTCCCCAGGACGCAGGCAGGGTGGGGAGAGCGTTCAATCCCCATCCTTGGCTTTCTGTTGTGCCTATCCCATCCCCGACACCCCTCTCTCTGCAAAGACGGAGCCAGCCAGGGTCTCTTCTCCTGCTTGCCCCTGCCACAAGGGGAGCCCCAGGCTGCCCCCCAACCCAGCCCTGGGTGCTGGGGAGGGGGTGCCCTGTGCCAAGTCCTGTTGCAGAGGTCAAGGAAAGGCAAAAGCTATTGCCAAGGGGATTGGGGGTGTCTTGGCTTCATGCCCCAAGCTGGGAACAAGGCAGCAAATTCCCCTCACCCCCATACCACACAGCCCATTTCATCCCACCAGCATATTTGGGGTGTCCCTGACCCCCTCCAGGAAAGGGACAGGGTCTTCTCCGAGGAGACTCGGCAGCTCTTTGAGAGTGCAACGGCTGCGCGGGGTGCTCGGCTGTTCCGGTTAGGAATTAACCCGGCCTTCCTTTGAACCAGCCCTCAGCACTATAAATCAGGCAGACCCATTCACCACCCAGGGCTCTGCCTGCCCGGAGCTCGCCACCCCGGCCCCTTGGCCCTACAGACTCCCTGGGAGAGCCGGGAACAGCTGCCAGGTGTCTAGAGGTAACTCAACACTCGCCGCTAGCCAGGATTTCAAAGCCTCTGAGTGGCTAATTGCTTCGGAGGAGCCTAATTGAACATTTCCACAGTCGAGTCCAATTTATGGGGTGACACAGTCTCCTTCCATCTCCCTAACAGGGATGTGGGTCAGGCACAACCCCAAGAGACCACAAGCACTCCCCAGCCAGCCCCCAGTCTGCGGGGCTGACGATTACACCCCCAAACTGGGAGTTTGTGCTTTCCCATGGCGGCCAGGGTCACAGCCCAGGCTCAGGGGGACATGCCACCAGCATGGCCCCAACACTGACCCCAGCCATGGGGCCAAAGCAGGGCTGCCCACCCTGTCCCCCTTTTGGGGTGGCGTTGGGGTGGGTGCCTCCATGGAAAGCAGCTCCCGTCCCTCCTTTGCCCACCAGCTCCCAGAGGGCTGAGCCAGCAGGGGCAGCCTGGTACAGGGTCACGCTCCACTCCCGTGGGGTTGGGACCTCACCTGGGTGAGGTGGTTTGTGTTGGAACATCACCAACCCACATCCCTCAGCCTGGCTAGGCAGAGGCAGGTGATCAGGTACAGACCGTTGCAGGGGGTCATCAGAGGCTTCCTGGACCCTCAACCACCCTGCCTCTGAGCTGGAACCTGCTGGCCTAGGACAATGGGACCAGGACTCCCCACACACACGCCCTGCCCCTCAAGACACCCCACGGTGCTGCCTCGGGGCTGGGACAGACCCTGCTCCTGCAAACATCTCCTTACATATCCAGAGAGGCAAGGAGCTGGGATCGCCTGGCACTCTGGGGATCTCAAAGCTTTGGGGCCAGGCTGATGGGGCACCAGCAGCACTGCCTTGACCTGGCACAGAAATGTCAGGCTTGCTGCAGAGGGAGCCTGAGCAACATCTGCCCCTGCACACCCAGGGATGGGAAGAAGCGGTGGCTGAGAAAATCCCGATGCAGTTTAAAATGCTCAGGATCCAGCCACACAGTCTGGGAAATTGTGTTCCGCTCCCCAGGGGCAGCCCAAGCCCTCTCACCTCCCAGTAATGCACATCTCCACACCAGCAGGACAGGGTCCAGAGATCAGGAAGGGCTGGCTACACCTGAGGACACCAGGGGATGCTTTGATCACACCAGAAAAGGCAGACGCCGAGGCCAGCAGAGAGGCAAGGACCCACAGATGTTATGGGGAAGGGAAGCAGTCCCACAGCTGATACACAAGACTGAAAGAGCCACTGCAAACCTTTCTTCCACACCCTGGCTCACGCATGCCCATCAGGGACCCTGCAGGACTAAAGCCACACCAGCCACATCATCCTTGGTGGTCGCACGTAGTGCCAATGCCTGAGGACAGCCTCCCTGAGCACGCTGGGGCCGTGCCACCCAGGAGCAAGGCACGGAAGGGTCTGCCCCAAATGCACACTCCTGGAGGAAGAGCCCTCCCAGGAAGACCAAGAGGGGTCCCGAGCAGCACCCCACAGAGCACCCCTAGCATCGCACACCATTCCCACTCCAAGCACTACAAATCCAGGGCAGGAGCTGTGTGCCGACCCAAGCGCGCCCACTGCCCAGGAAGGGATAGGACACCCCAGGGTTAGCAGTTTTTCACTATGGTGTAAAAATAAATAAATAATAAAAAAAATCCAGCTCCAAAGGTGCCCCAGTCATGAGAAAGAGGCGGCTCCTCAGAGAGGCCCCCTGACACCCACACCACAGTGCAGGGGAAATGTGCCCCAAGAGCAGGCACAGTCCCTCCTGGCTGTACCCACACAGGCAGGGAAGCATGGTGGGGCGCAAAGCGTGCGTGCAAGAAAAGCTGGGTTTCTGGGCACTTCCAGCCATCCCCAGGCTCGGCCACATCCCCACCCTACTCTCCACCCTGATGCGTTGCAAGTCCCATTCCCCCCCCCCAACAGGAACAACCACAGCCGCTTCCCTGGCTCCGGCCGTGGTTGCACAAAACACAGACTCCTTGCAACCCCAAAAGCACAATAAAAATCCAATGGAGCTGGAGCCGCGACCCGGAGCAAAGGAACCATGGAAGAAGCACGTCCCTCCTCCAGCAGCCACCACTTAGGCGCCGGCCGGACCAGGAGGTATCACTGGATTTCTCTGCTACGTGTTGCAGAGGAAAGGGGTGATGGAGACAAGATGGGGGGACGGGACACAACACACACGAACACTCCTCAGGAGTGGGGAGCAGGTGGGAGAGCCAGGCATTCCTGGGCAGGGGTGCGTGCATGCATCTGTGTGAGAGCAGGGCTTTTTTTTTTTTTTTTTTAAATAAAAAAAAAAAAGGGGGTGGGAGAGCAAAGTTGCTTCTATTGTTGAACCAAATCCAAGAGTAGCTGAGGACCACACAGGGAGCGGGGCGTGGGGGAGGAGGCAGCGCTCCCGCACAAAGATGGCTGACACCCCTCCGCTGAGCAACATCTGCCCCTGCACAGCACCCCGCCGGGGACCCCAGGCTGCCAGAGCCCCCCCGGCCCGCGCCTGGCAGGGATGGGGAGCGGGGGCGCCATGCGAGGCGCTGCCCCCCCCCCTCCCCCGGACCCCCAAAGTAGGAGGGAAGCGCAGGGAAAGTAAATCCCAGCGCCGGGAAGCAGAGCTGCAGGGAGAGGGGAGAGAAAATCCACGCTGGAGTTATTAATAACAAAGGAGGGGGATCAGCCGCTTCCACTCGGAAACGGGGATTTGCTCCCGCCTGACCCTGCCCGCCGCTGCGTCCCCTCCGGGTAGGGCTCCCGGCCGGCACCGGCACCGGCCCCGCCGCGCTGCGGGGCTGCGGCCACCCCCGGGGGCGCTCCCCGTGGGGAAGGGGGTGCCCACGCGCGCGCGGGGACACGCGCCCGCCGCCGCCACGCACCCGCCCCACCGCACGCGCGGGGACGCGCCCGCACCTCGGCGCCGGGGACCCCCGGGCGGGACACGCGTGGGGGGTCCCTTCGCGACACGGCACCACGCAGCCGCGCGGACGGGACCTCGCGCCGCGGGCGGCCACGGCCCCGCCGGCGGCACCGTCCCCCCGCCCCGCGCTGTCACCTGCCCGCGAGCCGGCCCGCGTCCCCGTGCCCACGGGGGGCTGCTCCCGCGGGGCCGCGCTTACCTTCCACCCAGAGGTGCTCGATGTCGGTCTCGATGGACGCCACCCGCAGCCCCACGGCCAGCGCCCCGAACACCAGCAGCCCCACGAAGAGCACCTTCCCGCAGTGCCGCTGGATCCGGCAGCCCAGGGCGAAGAGCAGCGCCTGAAAGCGGGCCCGCAGCCACAGCGGAGCCCTCTGGCCCACGGCCCGGCCCTGGGGAGAGGGCGAGGATCAGACTGGGAGCGGGTGAAGGGAGCCCCTGGCCCCGGGAGGGGTGGGGGGGAGTCCGCTGCGCGGCGGGACGCCCGCGGCGGCCGCTCTCCGTGGGCTGCGGAGCGGCGCCGGGACCCCTCCGGCACCCGCGATGCTAGAGGTCCCCGGCCGGGGAGAGAGCGGGTGCCCGAGTCGGGGGACCACGGGGATACCCACACCCGCTCCGCGCCACACCCCCGCAGGCTCCTCCGCGCTCTCGCCGCCCCCCCAACCCGGCTCAGAGCCCCCCGCGGGAGCGGGCGATGCTCGCCCCTTACCTCGGGCAGCGGCTTGCGGCGGGCAGCGCGGAGCGGCGGCGGCGGCGGCGCGGCGCGGGGGGGCTCGGCCGGCATGGCGGGGCGACTGGCGGGGCTGGGCACCCCCCGTTATGTGGGGCCGAGCGCAGCGGCGGCGGCCCCCATGCGCGCGGCGGGGCCGGTGGTGCCGGTGGCGGGGCCGGTGGCGGTGCAGCGCGGTGCCGGTGCGGAGAGCTGTGTGCCGCCGGCCGCCCGCCGCGCCTCTAAAGGGGAGGCGGGGGCGGGGGGCGCCGGGGCCGCGCCGCCGCCGCCGCTCCCATTGGCCGCCGCCGCCGCGGCAGCGCCCATCGCCGCTGCTAGGCAACGGCGCGCCCGCCGCCGGCGGCCACACACGGCGGCACCCCCTACCGCCCCCCCGCCCCGCACGGCCCGGCCCGGCCCCGCCGCGGGGGGGAGCGCGTCCCGCCCCGCCCGCGGACAACGGCACCCCCCGCGCCCCGGGCCGCCCCCCCTCCCGCGCCCGCGGCCCCCCTACAGACACCCCCAGGGATGGGCAGGTGTCCGCCTCCCCCCCCCCCCGCCCGCCCAGCAGCACCGCAGGGGTGGGCACCCCCACGCTGCCACCCCGCCGAGGGTAGGCAGCCCCCCCGTAGCTGTCCCCCGAGGATGAGCACCCCGCAAGCAGGGCAGCCCCCCCTAGACAGCCTCAAGGCTGGGCATCCCCCTGTAAGCACTCCCCTTAAAGGTAGGCGGGCCCCCCGTAGCTGTCCCCCAAGGACGGGCACCCCATAATCAGGGCAGCCCCCCCATTGCCACCCCCAGGAATGAACATCCTTCTCCCACAGCTACCCCGCAAGGGTAGGCAGCCCCCTGGAGCTGCCCCAAGGGATGGACATCCCTCCCAAGGGGGCCCCAAGGGCAGGATGTCCCCCCCATAGCCTCTCCCCGAGGATGGGCACCCACTCATAGCTACCCTCCCTCGTCCAGGCACTCCCCTCAGAGACCCCCACCCAGTGCTGGACAGACCCCTCATAGCTGCCCCAAGGGCCAGTATCCCCTCCAGGGCCAGGCATCTTCCCACAACCACTTCCCAAGGGATGGGCAGCCCTCCTAAGGGCAGAATATCCCCCTACGCCCACCTCCCAAGAGCTGAGCAGCCCCCCCAGCCACCCCCTAGCCATCCCAAGGGATAGGCAGCCCCCTCCCAGAGTCTGCGCATCTCTCCTATAGCCACCCCAAAATATGAGCATCCTTCCTTCAAGGGGCAGTTGCCCTCCCCCAAAGCACCAGGTATCCCGCCCCCCCTCCCCGATGCCTTTTCCCAAAAACAAACCATCCCCCCAAAATCGGGGTGTCCCCCACCTGAAATGCCAGTTGCCCTCCCCAAGGGCCAGACATTCCCCCAGGGCCATGGTGGGGACAGGGAGACACCCCACTCTTTGGGTGTGCCCACAAGTGCTGCCCCATCCCCTGCCATGCAGAGGCAAGCCCTGCACCCCAGGGATGGAGGCAGGGGGGCAAAAGACCCCCATCCATAGGGCAGAGGGCAGGCAAAAGGGCAAGGGGTAATTGTCACCAATAATTTGTGGCTTAATTAGGATTATTTCTCTGCTCCTTTTGCTCCCTTCTCACGCCTTTATTGGACAGACCTGGTGCTGCTCCCACTGGGAACGGTGCCCTGAGGAGCTGCTGAGGGCACCCAGGGAGGTCGGTAAACCCACGTGGAACAGCACCCACCCTGTGTGCGTCCCCATGCCTGCTGCCCACCCTGGTCCCCTGGAGCAATGGTGGTGATACTCATCCTGGTGTCTCCAAAAACGGGGGAGCCCCCAATAAATACACTCTGTTTGTTCCTCAGGCGGCTCCTCTGCACCCCCCCGGCCACAGCCCCCGCCTGCCTGACCCGCTGTCGCGGGGCTCTCCTGGGCCTTGGCGGCACGTAAAGGGTTTCTCCCTCATCCTGTGATAGGCCTGTAGCATCTGGCCTGTCCCCAAATACAGAAGGGAAATGGCTATTCAGCACTTCTGCTGCCTGATTGCTATTAACAGCTCCACCATTCCTCTTCCTCTGTGGACCCGCACTACCACTGGGCAGCTGCTGCTTTTTATGACCAGACTTTTTAAAAACTTAAGTTGTCATCCTCCTCTCCAGCACCGCAGGTTCCCCTGAGCTACGTTCTCTATCCACTTCCTACCTGTCACCATGGGTTTCCACCAGGGGCTCTCCCACTGGTGCCCTGCAGACAGGGAAATGCCATCCATGTCCTTGGAAAATTTGTGGGATGGTCAAATGGAGACCCCACTTGGTGTCTGATGGGGCCCAGGGCTGAGCTGGATTTCCCCCATCCCGGTGCCCCATGGGTTTCCACAGGACCTGGGCTCCTGGTGCTGCAGGACTGGCTTCCCCAAACCCGTCCTGGCTCACCCACACCGGCACCGGGCTCCTGCACCGCATGAGCATCACGCAGGACTGGCTGTGCTGGGGTCATCCCATTGCACCCCTGCCTGCTTTGAGCCATGCAGCCCTGTCCTACTGCCCACCTACTCCATGCTCCCCAGGGACCATCCATGCTCCCCAGGGACCAGCTGCCTGCCCAGGACCCGCGTGGCCCTGGCCAAGGCTGGCATGGTGACTTGCACCCCAAGCGAGAGGACACAGGGCTGGGCAGGAGGGCAGCTGGCGTGGGGATCCCGGCTCTGCAGGGAGGGTAACAACCCCAGTAACGGTGGTGCCAGATCCTGCCACACCAACGGGAATTGAAACCCAACCGAAAAACGCCTGTGGGCAGGACTGCCCCTGCCCTGACGCCACAGAGATGGGCTCCCAGACACAGGGTCTGCTCTGAGCCGGGGGCTTTAGGTCTCCCTGTAGGATCCTTATTTCCCCCGGAGCCACCCATGAGGGGACTTGGAGCCCTGCGGGCCACCGGCCTTGGGGAGTGGGCTGGGGAGTGAGGGAGCAGCTCGTGCGCAGGGAGACTTCGCTTGCTGCTTCTTGCTGACCGGCTGGTTTATATCAAAGCGGGAGGGGGGATTTGCTGTTCTAGATGGTATTTTAATGGGCAGGCAGGCAGCTGGAGCCTGGGAGAAGCCTGCTTTACATTGTTTGGGGTTGTAACAAATAAATTCAATTAAAGGCAAATGGCTCCGCGCAGCCCTCACCCTGTGCAGTGTCTCTGCGGTACCGGCGGCTGCGAGAGCCACGGGTGCGAGGCGGGAGCCAGGGCTTTGCCCTATGCCCGGGGCCACCCGGGGGTCCCTGCCCACCCTCGCCCCTGCCGCGGGGAGATGCCGGGATGAGCCGGCGGGATGTGGCAGGAGCCGGGGAGCGCGGGGCACCGCACCCACCGAGCACCCGGAGAGGGAATGGCGTGGCCGGGGAGCCCGCCCTGTCCCGGGGAGCCCACCCTGTCCCCGTACCGCACGGCCCACCCCGTCGAGCAACGGGGCTGAGAAAACTCCTGCGGGCAGGAGCCGCGGCGCGGCGGGCCGGGCGCTCCCCGGGGACGGACGGCCCGGGACAACGGGCTGGGCGGGCAGCGGCACCCCCGGGCGGCGGGCGGGGGCCGGGGCGCGGAGCCGGGCTGGGCACGGCCGCGATGCAGCCCCAGCGCCCCGCGGCCGGGGGAGGCAGCGGGGCTTGGCGGGGCCGGGACGGGGCCGCGGCGCCCTGTGAGCCGCCGCCGCCGCCGCTCCTCCACCGGGAGCCAGCGCCGGCCGGTCGGTAGCTGGAAACCAGACGGTGCCCACGGGGGCACCGGCACAGCCCCCCGGCCGCGGCCCCGGGCCAGCCGCAGGCTCCCAGGGACCCGGCGGGGGGGGGGGCTCCCGAGCCGACCAGTGGGGTCAGGGTGTCCCCTGTCCCGTTGCTGCCCCCAGCCAGCACCGGGTGTGTCCCAAGGGACGGAGAAGGGAGGCAGCATCCCACCGGAGGGGGTTAGAGATGGGGCTTTCACGTCCCTTAAAACCTCCATGCGTCTCTCTGTGCTGCACCGTGCCTCGGTTTCCCTGCACCTCCCCAACAGCGGGAGGGTGAAGGTGGGGGGATCTTCTCTTGGCTGGTCCCCAAGTCAGAGTCCACCTGGTCCCCCCAGACATGGTGGAGAGAGCGGGGAAGGGCTAAAGCCCCATCTCCGAGGTCAGGGAAAGCCCCGCAGGGAGCAGCGGGGTCCCGTCACATCCCACCTGTGGTAGTTCTCCATGAGACATGGCACAGGGGACATGTCCAGCAAGCCCGTGTCCCAGCAAGCCCGTGTCCCAGCAAGCCCGTGTCCCAGCACCGCCAGCAGGACCTGGGGGTCCGGGCTTTTTCTCAGCCCCCAGTGGTTTGGTCCTGGGGGCAGGTGCACCGAGGGGACACGGACAGACCCATCCCAGCCCTGGGATTTGGGGGGGGCCTGCAGCGAGCAGACAAACAGGGCTGGGGAGGGGCCGGAGGGTAGGACGGCATCCCCGGCAGTCGCGGGGGGGGGCGGGGGGGGGGCATCCCGTGGTGTTTACAGAGCTTAAAAAACGCCTAAGCCCCGCAAGGCCACAGTGCACAATAGCGTGTGGACGTGGTGACACCGGCCGTCCCCACACCACCTTGGAAGACAGAGAGCCCTGCCACCCACCGCCAGCACCGGGATTAATTATGATAATGTAGTTCTTTCCCCCTTTGTCACCCTAATGAATGGGCCCCTTTAGGATTTTAAGGCCTTTGTTTGGTGCCTCTTTACTGCGGTATTGTAGGATGGGGACTAGCAGGTGGCAGGTCCCCAAACAGCCCCTTTTGTCTCCTTTGGGGGCTGTTTTGTGGTGGGGTTGGGGAGGGGGATGCGAGGATGCAGGGAAGGGGGGGGGGGCTGCAAAGGGGCTCCTGGATGGAACCATAGCCCTCATCCCATCGCTGTGGGGCTGTGGCACCCCACGCCATGCGTCCTGGTATCGAGGACCACCAGCTCCAGCCGTGCCCTGAGCCACCCGCGCCCCGGCCTGCTCGGTAGGCAGATGCCGGGAGCCACCGTCTGAGTCCCTGCCTTGATCTTTTACTGCCTGGGCAAATCAATTACCCAGCAGAAAAGTCCCTAAATCCCACCATAAAACCCATTTAGCAGCCTCTGTGGCGCTTGGCGGGCCCTGGGCAATCTTCGCCCACTGCCGGCATGAAGCCGGGAGCGATTTGCTGTGGGGAGGGTGGGTGATCGCTGCTGGGGAAGGTCGGGCTGCGGCTGCAGCTGTGCAGCATCTCCCCACTCCTGGGAGGCGGACAGGGGCTTCCTGGGGGTCCTGGCTGTGCTCAGACCCTCTCGAGTCCCCCGTGATTCCCCACCCCTGTGCACCAGCCCGTGCCCATCCACATCCCCTGGGAACAGGAGCAGCTGGGGATGTGCCAGCACTGGGGATGGCACTGGGGAGCAGAGGCAGACAGGTAAGGTGGCACAGAGGCACGGGGAGTGGGGACAAGGCAGGGCACAGTGGCACCTTGATGGCGAAGCCCTGTGCCAGCGAGGGTCCCTGTGCCTCATGGCAGGGCCACTGGCTGTGCTCAGCAGTGAGTCTGGTGCCACCATGGTGGCAATGATGGAGCCTTGCTCCCTCCTGTGCAGCCACATAGGCACATCTTTAATACCACGGGGACAATGCCAGCATGGGGACAACACCAGCGTGGGGCTGAGGGACCTGCACATGCTCGATGTCTGCCTCATCGCAGGCTGGGCCAGGAAATGCCTTCAGGAAGCCCAGGAGCACCAGAGACATGGTATGGTTCTGCCTGGGGGCAGCACCAGGAGCTGGGCACTAGGGATCCCTCTGCCCCACGGTCCCTTCCCGACCGCACAGGGGACCCCGATCTCCCCGTCCCCCTGGCTGCGCAGGGCAGAGGGGGTCCATGAGGAGGGGGCAGATCCTGGCTGGGCACCGCCGGGGGCTGTGAACCGGTGAGCAGCAGGGTGGTAAAACAGTGACAAGTAATTGGTGTCCCGGCCAGTCCTTTCATGCTGACGCCGTTTTATGGGTGAGGAAATTGCTTGTGAGTCAGGAACACAGGAGACAAATTTAGGAAGTGCTCTCTGAATGTGCCGGGGTCAGGCGCTGAGGCCGAGTGCTTGAAACCTGGGTGGCCTCGGCGCTCGCCCTGCGCCCCCCCCACCCCCACCCCATCCCCCCCCCCCGCCCCGGCTCCTCGGCATGGGAAAGCAGACCTTTTATCTTATCACTGCTCTTCCGCCGCCCCGGCCTCCCCGCCTGGCCCCCTCCCGCACAGCCGCTCGCGCCACAGACACAATGTGTGGCGGTGGCCAGCCCCATGCCCGTCACCCTCCTGGAGCACCCAGGGGGCTGCTCCCACCCACCTCCACCCACCCACCCGCCTTCCAGGGGGCTTGGGGTCCCCCACATCACCCCACATCCCCTTGCATCATGGTGCCTTGTTAGCTTCAGAGCTGCGATGTGGATGTGGCCCCTCTGGCCAACAAGGTGCCGTGGATCCAGGGGACACGGGTTTCTCCCTTGGGGACCAGCCCTGGCGCAAGCTGCTGTGGCCGCGGGGACACGGTGATGTGGAAATGCCGGTGTGAAGGTGTCCGTGCGCTGTGGGGCAAGCGGTGCCTGTGGCCGGTCCCCATTCCTACTGACAGGCAGACACCCATGCTGCGGTGCTGCACCCCATGCCTCCTCCCTCCCCATCCAGCCTTCCCTACGCCCCCTCACGCACCCCCCCGCATGCTGGGGAGCAGGTTCTCCCTTTTGTTCATTTGCTACGGTTTTAATTGGGAGGAAAGGCCGCAGCCCCATTAAAACGCGCCTGAATGCAGCCGACAGCTACCTTGAGAGCGCAGCCCCCATCCCCAGCCGCTGCTGAGCGCGCTGCATCGGGTGGTTTGGGTGTATTTTTCTTGATTGCTGGCCAAGAGCTCTCTCCTGCAAAGCAGCATGTTTCTCATTTTCTGTAGGTTTAACTCCAAATTAATTTGTAAGTGATCTAGGTTTCTTGTTCCCTGAAAGATACCTAATAGCGGGGGGGAGCTCCTGCCAACCGAAACGTCTCAGCAGGGTAAAGGAAAAGCAGGAAAAAGAAACCCAGGAACTGTGACCCCTGGTGGGTATTTAACAAGGTGTCAGGGCGAGGGATTTTGGAGCCAGCTAAGTGGATGTGACACTGGCCCCGCGCGTCGGGACAGGGTGTGGGGATGCTCCCACCGTGGTGGCAGCTGCTGCCGCCAGGTTTCATCTTGACCTGGCCCCTGGGGGGAGTGGGAGCAGGGATGGATGCTCAGCACCCCACTGCCTGCGTCGGCAGGTGCTGTGAGCCCCAAGGTGCGAGGAAAGCAGGGGAACAGGAAAGGCTCAGGGATGGGGTGAGCCATCCCCAGCGTGCGCCACTGGAGATGCCTTCGCTGGGGGACCAAGGGAGCGTATTCGTGCCTGGCAAGGGCTGCCGAAGCGCCGGCGCCTGCAGGGAGGCAGGAGAGGCCCCACAGGGTGGGGGTCCCCCGGGGCTGGTGGGCGGTGGGAGGGGGCCAGCGAGGCCGCCGGGCGCCCCTGCCGCATGGGAAGCGGGCACGGTTTAATTGGGCAGGCGGCCGCTCGGCGGGGCCGGCTGCTGGCAGGCGGACACAAGCTCTTTTGTCTCCGCTCTCGCTCCCGGCACCGGCTGGGGCTGGCAGGGCCCGGAGCGGTTCAGCCACCGAGAGCCGAGCTCGCCACCGGGGCAAGCAGCCAAACCCACCCCGGCTCCTTGGGCTGTCACAGGCCTTCGCTGCACGCGAGGAAGCACCCAGGTGGCCGGCGAGGCTTCCCAGCTGATTAGGGGTTAGGAAACTTGTGGCAATCCCCGGCAAGGAGCCTGCAGCCCTCCCCATGCCCCCTTCTTGCCAGGAGAGTTAGCAGGAGCCGGGAAGACCCCTGCCCTCCCCTCTGGCCGGGGGTCCCCAGGGCTCCTGGGGTCTGGCTGTGTGGCCCAGGTCCTGGGGCAGCAGGGGTGGGAAAGCACTGTGGCTTTCGCTCTCCAAGGCAGGATCTGCAAGGAGATGCCAAGGAGGGAGCTGCAGTGAGAGCAGCCACCGCTTTTGGATCCTGGCTCCTCTTGCATCCCCCTGTCCCTCAGCTCTGCTCAGGTCCCCTCTGCAGCGTGGGGTCACCAGCCAGGGGGCTGTGCATCTTCCCCCTTCTCCAGGGGCACGGTGGCTCTCCAACCACTCGGGTGACATCTGTGAGGGTGGACAATGGCAGGGTTGATGCTGGCTGGGGAGGCAGGGACTAAGCCCCACCACAAGCATCCTTCGCCTGCCCAGTCTCCTGGGGGCAGCGCAGAAAGGAGCCCAGGCACCTCCTCTCCCCAATTTCCCTCGCTGCGGGGGCACAGGGGCTATGAAGGTTGGAGAGGACATCCTGGTGGGAGCAGGAGTGATCCCCAGGTGATGGGGGGGGACAGCCTGGCCACCACCCAGAGGGAACCATCCCTCCTTGCAGAGCAGCCCCAGCCCCTCGCATGCACGGGGGTAGCCGAGCTGGGCGGCTGGGTGCGTCGAAGCCAGACATGGATCAGCAGCGGCTGCAAGCAGAGCACGGCCAAATCCCTTCTTCCCAGCATCCGGCACCAGCCATTCCCTTTACAGAAAGGCCCAAGCAGGGGGAGATACCGCTGTTGCTCAATGACCCTGCGAGGGCCCAGATCCCCACTGCTTCCCAGCGCTGCTGGGAATGGCTGGGTGATGTGGCCGAGTGCCACCAACCTGAAGAGCGGCCACCGTCATGGTGGCAAGGGACCTTTCGTGGGCAGCACAGCCCAGCAGGTTTGGCTCCCTACGACTCCCAGTCCACCACCAGAGGATCCTGGGCTTTCCTTGCCTGGGAGCAGGGCTGGATACTTTGGGGGAATGCTGGCGCTGGGGTGAAAATCAGTGGGAAGGGGCTGCAGCGCCATTACCTGCCAGCCATCTCAAAAGTGCCCGTCACCACGGCTGGCATTGCCAGTTGGTCGTTCCTCACCATCCCTTCCAGCTCTCCCAGCACCAGCAGGCGGCTGCGCCCCGGCCCCGGGCACAGGTGTTTGCACTGGCGACCAGTGTCCTGGGGGACACCAGAGACCAGGGTCCTGGGGGACAGCATTGGTCACTGACTTCCCTGCCTGGGGCAACCCGCATCCTGCCACGGGGTTAAACTCCCCAAGGAAAGGAGGGAGGAAGATAGGAAAAACAATCACAAGAATTTGTTTCATGCTGCCTGGATCCCTCCCCGCACACAGCAGTGTTTTTGGACGGCCAATTTATAATCAGCAGTGTGGAATGTTGTAAATTAAATATTTTTAAACAACTTTGCTCTCTCTCTGGTTAAACATTTCAGAGATCGCTCTTTCTTGTCTGTCTCTTGCTGGGTGGTCCCTCCATTCGCCCGTACATCTTCCTCAAACACAATTAACCATTTAGATGTTGCACAAAGGAATAGCTTATGCATACAACACCAGTCGCTTGCTGCTCCGGCTCTGGGGGAGGGAGGCAAATAAGAAGGCAGCTTCTTTTATTTTCTACTAAAAACAAAAACAAGAAAATCCCTTTTTCCTTCCCAAACTATCCCATTTTTCCTTGAATTGTAAAGGCACTGATCCAAGCTCATCAGCTGTCTTGGTGCTCAGTCCAACAATCCCCTTGTGTCCCCCCTCCCCTGAAATTCAACATTAGCATTTTAAAAGCCTTAAACATACAAGTTTATTTAGACTCAAGCTCTCCCAAGCTCTTGCTTTCCATATTTATATACACACGTATTTTAAGGTATATAAAATGTCTGTCTATAGGGCCTGGAAGGAAGTTCTCGTCTGCCGGCCCGTCTGGGAGGCACAGGCGCGGCTGTGGACCTTGGCTCCCGGGAGATGGAGTGAAAACCGACAGGATCCAGAAATCAGCCGCCCGGCTGAGACCGCGCCGGCCGCTGCAGGCAGGCTGCTGCAGGGGTGCTCGGGGGGGTTGCTGGGTGCCAGACCCTGGTGAGGGAACCCCCACATCCCCAGATTAACCCTACAGGTTGCCCAGTGAGAAGGGACCTGTGCCCTGCACTCCCCCCATGGCACCAGCGGGGCTGGGCTGGGGCATGGTGGGCAGCCTGTAACACCAAGGGACCCTGCCCCAACTGCCTGCTGCAACCTTCAGCCCTCTAAAACAGGTGCCCAAAGGCCACAGGAATGGCTGCATGTGACAGGTGGGCGGCACTGGTGGCCATTGCAGTGTCCCGGGACCAGCAGTACCCAGGGAGCAGGTTACACCACGCACAGTGCAATGAGCAATTCCCCTCTGAGCCTCCCCTGGGGCTCGATCTAACCCTGCCCCTAGTGACACCGGGGCAGGAACCAGAGGAACCACTGGCCATCACTGCAGATTTGGGCCAGTGTGGGCAGCAAGACACCTCCTGAAAACACTGGTGTTCCCCAGACCTGCAGGGTTTTATAAGGAAAATTCTGGTCTCCTGGGACAGGAAGGTCTCACCAGCAAAGTCCAAAAGATGGGCAGAGCATGCTGAAAACCACTCTGTCCAGGCAGCCAGAGGAAGAAGCAAAGTGGGGTCCAGAAGCCAGCAAGGAAGCCAGCAGGAGCAACATGGCTCTGCATGATAAACCTTGCAGACTGGAGGCAGTAAAAGACTGGTGAGTCCTTATAATGGCCAGCTCCAAGAGGTTCAGGAGAGTCCGCTTGCCAGGGCTGTACACACAGCATCAGTTGAAAGGTGATGGGGGAGCCAGACCTGTGGACCGGAGGCCATATGACAGCTTAGCCTGGCGCTCCTCTTCTCTTCCTGCCCGCAAGCCAAGAAAGTGTCCCAAAAGTGAGATCAAAGCCTGGTGCAATGAAGGTTTTGATTCCCTTTGAACTCCGCTAGAAGCCCACTGTCCCGGGGAATGGCTGGCTGCTCGCCTCCCCCTTGTGTGGCTCCACTCCAAGGCTGCCCAGAAGATGGGAGCCATCCACATTGGTTTGACCGCAGAAGGGATCAGTTGAGCTGCTGCTTCCTGCAAGATCGCAACAGTCACCTACAATAGCAAACACGAGCGGCTGAGGCAGGAGAGCTACGGCTCTGGGCTCTGTAACTGCCCAGCCAACGCTTTTCCCAAACCTGTGTCTTGCAAATGGGCTTGGCTGCAAACATCCTGGGAAGGACCTCGCTGCAGAGCTGCTGCAGGTGGTACCCACCCCTCACAGGAGCCAGGGTAGGGGAGCTTCAGGTACCCCTGTCACAGTGTGCTAGGGGTGTAGGACCCACAGGGAGAAGTATGGGCCAGGTAGGCACACACGCTGCTGCTGGGCTCTGCACCTACGCCAACCTGCTGCCCTGGTCAAGGAAAAAGCCTTGTATGATCTGCTGGCAGGATTCTGCTGCACGGCAAAACCCAGGACCCAGACGTGCTGCCAGCTGGGGACCTCGCTAGGCACCACAGCAACCTCTGCTGTACGACGTGCGGCCGCGGCACGTGACATGCCACTGCAAGAACCTTCTCGCATCAACCCCTGCTGTACATCTGCCAAGGAAGTGTTCAGGACAAACCTGCCCAGAAAGCGGCAGCATCTACAGAGCTGGGAAGTTCCATCTTTTCAGAGAAATGTTGCCCATCAAGCACCACCTCGGTGCCAACAGCACTGTGATAGGCAGGGGCTGCAGTGCTCAGCTGCCTGCGTGTGACAGAACAGCAAAGTGAGGAGACTTAACTGGCTATCTGAGATGGCCTGTTCCTCAAAGCTGGTGAGCAGCCCGTACCAGTAACACCTTCCTGAAGCTCTGTATGACCTAGGACCACATCCAGAAATACCTGGGAACAGAACTTCATTTCCTCGATCACCTCCCCGATTTTCCTGAAGACCGCAGCATTTATCACTTGGTTTGTAAAGTTGCCTGGCTCAGCCCATCATCTGCTTACCTGTTGATGACAGTGGCGTGGAGACCAGGTTAGATGAGGAAGGGTTAACCTTCCAGTGCCCGCCTTGGGATTCCTGAAGGCCCTATTATCCCAAATTATTTTTCATAATTACTGCCACACACGTAGACTACATCAAGAGTGAATCTTCACTTTGATAATTTGTGCTGTGAAATCTCACTTTGGGATCTACTTTTATCTCACACCAAACACCTGCAGGTCGTAAAAGGCAAAAAGGAAAAGAAAACGCCTCAAATCCCGGCCAGGTTTTCAAGTGTCAGAGAACACTAAATTAATGCTAAATTCTAACTGACACAGTAAAGAGCCCCCCACCCTCTTCTTAAATTAGCTAAACAAAGGCACTGAGCCTGAAACATATAGTTAAGGCACAAGGAGGTAAATCTGTAGCTGTTAAGGGGATGTGAACTTTTCAGAAGTTAAGATGTATTCTAAAACCAGAGAGGGAGAAGGCTTTGTGTTTAAGCAAAAGGACCATGAGTAAAAGTCCCTGCGGACCTCTCTCGGCTTTGCCACAGCCTTCTGGTAAAATGCAAAGCCAGGTAATTACGCTCCACTCTGCTGCTGTTCCTACACACCCAAAATGGATGCCTTGCTCCCTTGCCGCACACAGAGACAAGAACTCTCTTTAATTAACCTTTGTAAAGCCTCTGCGATCCTTGGATGAAAAAGGCTTCATACCTTAGGAACATGTTTGCACACATATGCAAGGCAAAACCTCTAGCGCAAAGCCAGAGCCGAACTGCAGCACGCTGCTTCTTCCTGCAGCTTGTCAAAGGCCTTGAAGCTCATCCTTACCCATACCTGCCATCCCAATCTGGTCCTTTGGAGCAGGGATTTTGTTTATGAAACTCAGGGAATGTCTGGATTATAATCTTTCTCCTGTCAAATTAGCTAGGAAATGGTAATTTTCCTCAGGGGACACTGGTGCCCATGAAGCACACATTTAAAATTTATCACTTCAGTTAATGAAATACCATCCCAGCCAGTTGCTGTAGCACCTCTGGATATCAAACTGCCAGGGGCAGATAAATGTCCCGTTGAATCCTACCAGATTCTAATAAACAGCTTTTAGGTAGGAACTTGCGTCCAATTTATAAACGTTAAGAGAACAGCTTGTGTTTCAATCCCATCCAGGTGCTTTACAATCCTGGCACAACCCCTGACCACAAAGCTACGCGTTTCACATTAGCACACTCGACTCATCTCACAGACGTAGGTATAGTCATCCACAGATCATCTAGATGTGGGGAGGGACCTCTTGTCTGGGATTAGGAACAGCGGGCTGACAAGAGAAAGAACCACCAAAATAAGGCAGACAATGTCCACTGCTTACGCCCCACTTCCCCCCACACTCCCCCATCCCTCCAGCCCTCTCACATTCTTGCTCTTGGGCAGGATTTCAAAGTAACAGACCAAACAGCCCTGACAGAAACGGGTGCCAAACTCCTCAACTGCATTACAGAAGAGAAGAGGCACAGCTTCAACACTTCTGTGCTATGGGGCAACATCACGAGAGAGAGGAGGAGGAGGAGGCTGGTGAAGCCACCGGGCTGCAAAGAGCAGCCCGCATTACCACTGTGTTTCGCCGCCCGCCTGCTGTGTTGATGAGATGCACAAGCAGTGTCCCGAGCGGTCTCTCCCAGGCTCAGGGATGGTGGTGCAGGACTGCAGGGATGTGGTTTACATCGCAGGGAGGGTGGCTAAGTCATTCTTCGGAGGGGGCGCATTCTGTGTGGTCCCCACTCTCCCTTCTGCTGGAAAAGTACAGTGCGTTCGCCGGGCGCGCAGGAACCGATATTACCCGGCACAAACCCGCATGCATCCCAATGAGGGGGGAGGGGCTGACGGACACACCGCTCTGTAAATACTTCTTTATTAAGACATAAATATAAAGCTGAACAGGAAAGGAGCAATGATAGGGTAAACCGTGCCAGTACTGATCTGTATGGATGATCTTATGATGCTTGAACATCTGGTTCTGCTGCTGGCTTCCATAAAATAATCTTTAAAACCTACTCGGGTTATATCTCCATCAGCTGTTCGGTGCCCACAATGACTTCATTAACATGTTTGGCTGAAAAGAGAGAGGGAGGAAAAGCAGAGGAATTGAGTTTTGCAGCAGTGCTTCAGACCTTGCGTTTTTCAAATCCGCAATTTTAAAACAAATGAGAAAAGCAGATTCTGGGGAACTCAAAGACAGATTTGCTGTCTTTCTTTGGACTCCAGCATCTCTCCGACAGTATCCCTCCCCACATGGCAAAAGCCTAAACAACTGACTAAACATTAGGAGGTTTCTCTAATGAGAGTTTTCACGTGTGTCACTACTAAACAAGAGAGACCTGATGGAAGTCACAGCTGCTGCTGACAGGTGCACACCTAGGTTGGGGCAAAGAACCATCAACATCCAGCATGGAGATCTGACATAAAATTAAAGATCAGCAATCTACCCCAGCCCTAAAGAATGCTGTGTGCCCTCAAACTGCATGAAGGTTGGGGGGGAGAGGGGCTGCTCAGCATCAGGGGACCATCACCGAGGCAGCGTGAGATCCTCTCAGCAATCCAATCTCAACCCTGGCAGCTTAAAAAAATAGAGTTTTGGTGGTTTTAAAAAGATTTTATTTAAACCTGGCTTCTCCTTCCTGCATTAAGGTCTGGATGGAGCCTCTCCAAAAGTATCTGTGTGAAGCAAGGTCTCTGAGGACAGTTATCATCTCTGAGGGTAATGGTGGACAGCCCTCCTTGGACTCCTGTGGAGCAATTTTGTTGGAAGGGCAATTTTTACAGTCACTCCTTTGCCTGTTCCCAGGAGCTCTGCACAGCCCCAGTAGACACATTAAGGTGCCAGTCGTTGCCCCAGCGCTGTTAATGCACTGTACTGAAAGGGCCTTCCCTTTAAAATGCAAAAGCAGCTTGTCAGCGAAGGACTGCAAATAAAGGATCTAAAGCCAAAATAATAAAAACATGCAACTGAAAGCCCATCAAGTGCCTAGAAAACCCATGTGGCCTCAGAGCATGACACAAAGCCGGTGTGCTCAAAGTGGGTATCCTCAGGGTACTGTGGGGGAAGGCAGTGAATCTAAATTGCTCTCTGGGAGCTGGCTACCTATTCAGGTGGAGCTCAGGTGGTTCGACCCATGCCCCTAGGCTCTCCATCTCCCCTTCTGCACATTAGGAATAACAACTGGCTCTGGAGCCTGGGATAAAGCATCAAGGCCTGTGAGGTTCTGGGATACACTGGTGGAGGCTGTGTTGTCTCCTACCCGCCCCCCCCAGCATGGAAATAAGGAGTTGTGTTTTATTTACCCACCTAAAACTCCTCCCCTCAGGGAAGCAGATTTTGCAAGACTGCTGCAAAACAACAAACATGCCACTTTTGGCTAAATGAAGAAATTCCTGGCAATCCCCAAACTGGCCGGGCCAACACGATGCTTCTCTTGGTTTAAAATTCAAGACATTACCTTTGCACCATGCAAACCATTGCTCCAGAAAAGGTTTGATCAAAACCTGCTCTATAAACTTCAAGGAGTTTTGGACTGCGGCAAGATAATTTCCCACTAAACCCCTGATCCCACAGTCGTACGGATCCTGCTCTCTCCTCAGCCTGGGGGACAGAGTGGGTTAGCCACATGAGCATCCTTCAGAGACCCCTTCCTGAAGGCAAAAATAAAGAGATCAAGGAGCTGCTTCTCATCTTCAGCATCAGTTCTTTGCTGAAGGTATTTAGCGACAACTGATAATGAATCCTGAAGCTACATACTAACATCTTGGAGCTTTAATTTGGAACACAGAACCCAATCTCCAGCACTTTGGGCAGGACGAGCAGAGCTGGATGCAGCGCTCAGGAAAATGAGGGACTGACTGTACAAGTGCCAGGTGCAAGTGTGATGTAGGTAGCACCACACAACCTCTCCAGCACAGCTCTGCCAATAGCCCCAAGTCCAGCCTTCAGCGCCTCTCCCCTCCCGTCCTGGACCCCACACAGCTTTGCCAAGGTACCTCAAATCCAACCTGCAGCACTTCTTGCTATAACATTCCTCACCCCCAACAACTTTCCCAATATATCTCAAACAGGCCCTGTAGCAACTCCTGTGACTCCATTCCTGAACCTCCTCCAAGCAGACTACCTATCATGTTGATTTCTATGATGTGAATAAGACCCTGGCTACCATCCAGTGAGAGTAATTACGTTATGCCTCTGCAGATTAAACATGCCTTCATCTAGGCTTATAAAGAGCCATGTCGATTTATGGTTCTATATATAGGTTATCTGTAGCAATACTTTTTAATAAGGAACTTTTTCCTTCATTCCAGACAGCATCCTGCACTCTCCTAAATGTACAGAGCTGGGATGGGTCATGTCACATACTTTGTTGCAGAGGTGGTACCAACTATTTTTATTTTGCACTGACATGCTTGTAGCTGCCCTATGGTTATTTTGCATTTTACACCTGCTGAGTTCAAAATGCTTTTTGAGAGTGGGCACGTAAGAGCATTCTCATTTTGTGGATGTGGAAACTGAGGCAGCAGTGAGTTTAGGGAGTTCAAGTAGCTGAAGCCACACAGGAAATCAAGAGCACACATTCCCTCATCTCCCATCGCTCTGTCTGTTTCGCCTGCTCCTTGATCTGTGTGGCCCAGATTCCCTGAAGCGCACACACACGGCCTGCCCGGTATGTCACTGCTACCTCAGAGACTCGCATGAAATCACCAAACTCATTTCTCCTTGTACAGGCTAAAAGAAAACACATGAACGTGCCTGCCTTAAAATCCGCGAGAAAGTTTTTAAGCGATAAAGGGAATGGTTTTGCTAGAAACAAAGCCTGATTCCGCACCCCGAGGGGATGCGATAGGCAGATAAGGATTCACCCTGCTTCCCTCTTCCCTTCCCAAAGCCCCCCCTGTGGAGGGAAGGGAATTCAGACTCCACTGTGTGTGCCAGAGAGCTGAGCTGCGGATAGCGTTTCATAGCGTTTCATTATCAGCCGTGGCTGCCAGTTGCCAGTGGCTCTGGCTGGTACCAGCAAGCTCAGTTCATGCAGAAACTCTGCCTGAAACTCGGGGGGAGGAGGGAGAAGTATCTCACATGCTTAGCTGTTCAGCTCCCTTCTCCTTCCCCAGCTCCCCATTAGGGATTTCTTACCAGGCTGCCTTTTATCTGACACTGGCAGGGTTACAGATGCATTCAGCCCACAGAGAAAGAAGAGGGATTAGAGAAAGGACTTTCAGAAAGCCTTAGAGTTGGACTCTGCAACCTTAAATCATGTTCAACTAGATCTTCTCAGATTGGGAGCATCTGGTGCTAAGCAAATCCAGAGCTGATCAACACATTCAACCTCCTGATTAGCACTTCGCTTCAACTTGCTGACGCAGCCCAGCCTGAAGTCAGCCTGGGTGCTTGAACCGAGGGTCCACAGAGATTTTACTGAGTGTAAATCAAAAACCTGTCACTCTTTATATATGCGTTCCTGCTTTGGAAGACATTTGTTTACACATACTGTACACTAGCCCCTTAAAAACATACACACAAGGCGAGCTAGAGAGCTGGGGAGCAGAGCAGCTTTTGGTGCTTGGCTAAAACCAAATTGTAATGCAAATAAACAGAGGGGCGGAAATGACTGCGCAGCCCCAGCACAAACCCCAGCAGCGGCCGGGGACCCTGAGCTCCCCAGCCTTCCCGGCAGGTTCCTGCCAAGTTGCTCACAGAAAGGGGATGCCGGAGCATTCCTTTAAAAGCCATGTGAAAGCATCTCCTTGTTGTTTGCTCAATTAGCCCCAGACAGATTTCTGCTGCTGCTGCTGGTGGCAACGCTGGGTTGTAAAGGAGGAGGGGAAGGAGGGGAAAGGGGGGGGGGGTGAAGAGAGAGAGGGAAAAAAAAAAAAGGGTTAGGGCCTAGGCCCAGGACCACCACGAAGTTCCAGCCCTCAGGGGCTCCAGAAAACGTTCAGTTTACTCACTCAATTACATACACTGTTTTATAAACCCTTTAAAATAAAATAGAAAACAGTCCCTGGCACAGAATTACTGCTCTATTATACAGCAGTGATGAAAGCCACTGCTGTGTATTTGCTCTCTTTAAAGCAAGAGATAGTTTAGCTTAAAAAACGAGGCGGGGGGGAGGGGTGGCTGTAGAAACGCATGCACGAAAACACACGCTGTGGGTGGTTCCTACCACATTCACCCAGGACAGAAAGGATCAGAGAGTGGGAGAGGAGAGCAACTTGTCTCTGCAGCGATGGTTGGCCCTGGAAAAGCAGCCAGGTTGGAGGGGAGAGGAACTAAAGGGGCTTACGGGGATGGGAAGCAGCTGAAGCTTGACTTTGGGAGGCTGGAGGGTGTTTTAAATTACATGTAGAGATAAAGAAGGGAAGCAGGTGATGGGGGCTGATTTGTTTGTGTTTACAGAGCAGTGGGGCTTTCCAGTCACGGCCTGCTCTCTCCCCAGCCACACTTTACTTACGTGATCACTGGAGATCTGGGGGTGACCACGCTGTGGCCCCAAAGGCCAGGAGTGTCTCAGATTTCTCCCAAGCGCCACGTCAGCCCGCTGTGCAGCCATCAGCCGAGCCCAGGGGTCTCTGGGAGCGATGCTTCCCTGAGCTGGGTGCCCCAGCAACTCCCAGGGTGGGATGTGCAGCTCACCGCAGGGGCACTGGGCACGGGGCTGGCAGTAGCTCCAGGCAGGTCAGCTCTGACCCATGGAACAAGTGGGCAGTAGACATCTCGCTCCTCTCCAGCAACCACCAGCCACAGTGCCTGTTCACCTGCTTCAGCTGAGGCTTTTCTCATAGTATTCAACCAGGATTAACCCTTTCACCCTCAAACCCATCTAGGGAATAGACATGTCTTGGGAGTGTAAAGTAAAGGCAACACTGAATTCAGTGCCCCAAAAGAGATGAATTTATGGTGGCTTAGAGAAGGATGGGGGGAGTGAAGGAACTAGAAACAGAGGTGTACGGGAAAGTGATCGGTCAGGGTCTTAAGAGGAAGGTTAATAAAGGGAAAAGGAGACCAAAAGCTGGGGATGTGCCTAAGAGAGCAAGCTCCTCGGGGAGGGGGACGCACTTGAGCCCTAATATTGGGGCGCCGTCCTAGCAAAGTGTTTAAGAAAGGGACTGGATTGTGCTGGTCGATGTGCTCCCACAGGGTATCACCATCTCAAAGCAAATGCAAGCAGGGATCTCAGAAACGTCAGTCTGAACGACTCTGTCCACACTTCCTGCTAAGATGGCAGAGATGCCATATTTGCTGGACACTGCTGCCCACTGTGCTGGATGCAAGTAGAGGTCCCCTTCCTTTCTCAGCATCCATTGGGGTGTTCTTCCTGGCTCTTTCATGTGGCTGAGCTCTAGCAGAGCACAAGTGGTTATTTTCTCTGCGTGCAGCATGTAAAAATATTTCCACAAGGTTACGAACTGCTGCCTTATGGGTAGACTTCACAATCAACATGCTGCGAATGTGGCAGCTCATTTAACCCGCTCACTCAGGAAGCCTGAACTTCCCCGGCTGAGAATGACAGTATGCGTAAGTGTGACAGTCCCCTGTGGCAGAGGGGAGGACAAAGCATTGCTGGATGGATATTCTAGGGAAGTTTTATGCCATTGCAAAGGCCAGAACTCATAAACCATTTTTATACAACTTGGAAAAGAGGCTTATTAGGATCAGTTTGAAATGTAGTTGCTGCATAGTCATTGAAACAAAAATGACAACTATTTAAGAGATGCCTGTTTTAACTGCCAACAATATCTTTGTCACAGACACTCAGTAGTTAAACTACTTTAGGGAGCAAATCTTACGGACCTGTCAGTTTTGCTATAAATTTACACCGTTCCTACATCATCTCCAGCTCATCTTGCACCCCAGTGCACAATATACATGTGTGCACTGTTTAGTCTGTGTCTGTTCTTCATGAGCTTTCATAACTCCCATCTGCACTGCAGCATGCTTTCTGATCCCGACCTTGTGTCGTGCTAAGTGTTTTCAGTTCCTGAAGACTTCACCAGGAGGTACTCAGCATCTTGCAAGAGCAGATGCTTGTCTCTACTTGAATGCAGTGAGAGCATCAGAAAGCCCCTCAGTTCCTTCCTGTCCCTATCCTGCTAAATCTCAGCTGGGGCAAAGCATCCTCACAAGCAGTCACCCATTCATATGTGGAGGTTTGATAAACTGTACCTGCCTTCAGAGGATGACATTAAAGAAAAATGTGCTCTTTGGCCCTCATTACAATAAAACAGTTTAACTCTGTTTCATTGAGAAGTCCTAGGACTCCAAGCTTGGAACATGACTTGGAAAATGATCGGAAACGGGAGCCAGTCCTCACTGGATATATGCCTTTTTCTGTTCTTGTGAGAAACCACACAGTTTTGGCTATGTGATAAACCTCTGGAAAAAAAAATATCTCAGTTTGCACGTGTTCTCAGGAGGGCAGCTAAAAGCTCCAGAGACTCTGCAGTGAGCACTCTGGACCATGGAAGCACAGGAGGAAGGCAGGACTTCCCCAGTGCTTGTATCCCTGCTTTATGGACCAGTGCACTCTGCACACAACTGCTTCGCTCCTGTGCCCAGAATGATCCTGCTCAGGCACGACAGTGGTGCGGAAAGGGATGCAGTCTGACTCAAAGCAGTCAGGGGGCAAGTGCCAGATGGGAAATGGAGCATAGGACTGTTAGGCAAGGGGACTGGAAACAGCAGCTATGGTCAGACCCAAGGAGTCGTCAGGTGGGTGTCTGGGAATAACTAAGTAAGAGAGAAAACCAAGAATCTCCATGGGACAAAGACTAGAGGAAAAACCAAAGAGGTTTTTCCAAAAGCTAGGAATGGGATGAGTCTGCTACTGGGACAGAGCCATAGCAGGCAGCTCTGAAGCACGAGTCAGGATCAGGTAGGACTTAAGTGATGTAGTTAGGGCCCAATAGCTGATGCTGAGGGCAGGAGCAGTAAAGCCTACAAGAACTACAGCTGCCTTCTCCCAGCACCAGGATTGCGTCTCAGGGCTGCTGATGCCCATGGGCATCCGTGAAACCTGGCAAAGAGTTTCTCTTGTCCCACTGCAGATCCAGCTCCCTTTCAGGAAGGTGACCTACTACTATCAGTTCCCTTCAGCTGAAGCAGCAGAAAGCTGTACAATGGAGTTCAAGTTTCTGACACTGCTAATGATCCATGCGAGGGCCAACATCATTCTGTATAATAAAACTGTTTGGGTGGGGTTTTTTTCAGCAGACTGGGCCTTCCCTCCCAACACTTACAAAAAAAATGCTAAGGCTAAAATGTCAAGTCTTTTAATAACTAGGAAAACACCACATGTAACATGCAACTTCAGCACTTAAGCTGGCCAGTCCAAATGAATGGGCACATGACTGGAATCTCCCTGTCTCTCAGGTCTCTGTAAAATAGGAGGAAAAACCAACCACGTTCATATCGAGAAGGCAGAAATGAGGTTGTTAAGAATTGTGAAGCATTAAGATGACAAACGTTGCAGAAAAGCCATAGAAAGGAGGACATGCTACTACTAGGTATGTATCAGGACACCAAGGTAAGATTACATCAGCATCCTGAGTGCTGGTATTTTTTCCCTTTCTGAACATAGGCTTTGTGGCAACTGCTGTAATGCAGTTTTTGGGTGGGCAGTGATTCAGGCTGTCCCCAAACAACACTGGGTCTCTAATTCCCAATGCCCATAAACCATCCCTGCCCCAATGACAACAGAGATGAAGGAGAGGGATAAGGTGGTGAGTTTTACGTCCATTTTGCTAGTTCTATGCTATGTGTCTTGTCTTTACCATCTCTGTTCTTGGTGTTGCTTTGAAGAAAGCTTAGGCCACTCTACTGTATGTGCCTCCACCTGGCTAACCTATACCAGCTGTATAATGTAGTCCCTACTACGTGTGGCTTAGAGACTCCTGTGGGAACTACTCACTGGGGTAGGGCTCATCTGATTCCTCAACTGGCCCATCACCAGTACTCCCTCTCTCTAGTCGTGCTTCAATGAGTGCATGCTGCTTTTGAGCTCCTCTAAAAATGGGTTCATCAAAAAGGCTGGAGCATTAACCTAATAAATGTCTTTGAAACAGTGACTGAATACTCCGTACAATTAAGTTATTTCAAAACTGCTGCCTGCCATTTCCTATCCCTTTACTAACTGCCTCCTTTTCCTTAGGTACCAACATGTTTTTCAAACTGCAACCTGTGTGAGGTAGCTTTCACAAAGCCCATCTGTTCTCTGCTAGCAAATTCCTTAAATTAAAGTATCAAAGAGGAAGGAAAGTGGATGCTTCCTAAGCATGGTAATAAAAGCAGTAGGAAGAGAATAGTATGGCTCTCAGGAGACATGGCTTGCAAATCCAGAAGTTTAACAGAACTCCATACCTTGACGTTGTAACAGAGTCACTTAAAAGTACCATCTCTGCTGGCCAGTGTTGTGATATGGCAGAAGTCAAGGAAGGACTGGGACATCATTGCTGACAGTTACCTGCTCCCTCCTGTGTCTCTAACTTTCTTTTCAGTTTGAAAGTACTAGGCTGCATCTGATCTGCCCCAGTAACCAGTGTTGGAGTGTTCCCTCTATTTAGGTGTCCAGAGCTTTGCCAAGCCCATTATTAAGTGATGAGGTCTCCCACTATGTCCCCAGGGAGATTATCCCACAGCCTACCAGACCACATTGTTAGGAAAACGTTCCAGATAGCCAACATAAATTGTGTTTAATTCAATCCCATTACTCCCAGCTGTACCATTTGGACCACCCTAAATATGCCCATATTCTTCCGCAGAAGGAAAAGGATGAGAGCTGGTTTGAGTTACGTTTGCGTATCATTTGTGGTAGCTGTTCTCCTGCCATCCTCCTTGCATGGGACTGGAGTTCATTTTATGAAAGGAGGGTCAGTGCACCACTGGCTCAAAGAGCTCTTGTACCCTGAGCTGCCTGGGCAGCATGGCCAGGACTCATACGGCTGAGCAGGGAGCACACAGCCAGTTCTGCAGCAAAGTCAACTGCAGGATTTGCTTGGGGCTGTGTAGGATGATTCAGGGATATTTCTACCTTTGATGAATCCTGGCTGATGCTTTGGAATAAGGGATAGCTGTATTTTTATTTTTTTAATGTTTCTGGGAAGGTGTCTGCAGCTTTGCTGAGGAGGTTTCTAGCATGTAACTCCCAGACTAGGGTCAACAGCCAGCTGCTACCGCTTACGTCTGCTGAAGTGTGATCAGCTTGCAACAAAAGGTGGCTCCAGCCCAAGAGAACTAGCTTTTTTCTAACCCAGCCATGGAGGCTTGAGTTTGAAGAAGGAAAAGTTACCAAACAGAACACAGCCAAAGTCTTGATGAAAGAAGGAATATGGAAACAGACTTACAGGGCCACACCAAAAGCTTGGCACAAGATACAGGAAGTCTTGGGCAGGGGAAAGGAAGTCATGGCATGCTTTCACAGCGAAAAAGAGGGCCCAGTTTACTATGGGACCAGCCAAGGTCAGAAGAGACATGCTGGGCTGGGAAGACTCCACAGTTCAGGAAGTCAGTCATGAACTTCGCAGACAGATCCCAGACCACCGAGGAGAACCTGAGCCCCAGTCCAAAGAAATTCCAGAATAGTTAGGAAACTGAGGCAGGGAAATGAACTGAGGCTTTATTATTTTTTCTTGCTTAGCATAGTGGTGTATTCATAATCTACCTGAATGTGTCTTTGCTAACATCAATCATACGTTTCCGAACAGTTTAACTAAAGGGCTCACAGAGTCATTAAGAAGTGGCTTTAGACTTTGGAGAGATGAGCAGGTCTTGTAGACTCTACAAGAGCAGGCAAATGAGCCACAAGTTATAGTTCTGTTACTCTCTCTGCAAATACATCTACAGACCCTGAAAAATATTCAGACAAGGATGACAAGGACAATCAAGAAGAAAGAATGGTTTCCATACTAAGACTAACCAGACTAGGACCTGCAGAAAAGTCCCTGGAAGAGACTGCTGAAGCAGGTGTGAGCAAGGTCAAAGGGTGATATTTCCATTTGATATAACCTACTGAAGACATCAAACATATTCCTATTTCCTATATTAGCTCAATCTACACGCTGTCTCCCCATAGTTCATGCTGCAAGTTAGTAACCAAATGTGACCTGATTCAGCTCTCCTGCTGATCCATGCAGATGTGTCGGTGTGGCACTTAGGGGACGTGGTTTAGTGATGGACTTGGCAGTGTTAGGTTTGTGGTTGGACTGGATGATCTTAAAAGTCTTTTCCAACCTATACAATTCTATGATTCTATGCTCAGGGGAGGACAGAGGTGGAGCATCATGAACAGTGTAAATCTTCAGTGATGGGGTAAGGGGATGAATCCTGCAAGGGCCACTGATTCAGACGGATGTGACCGGCCAAGCCATGAGTAGGCACACTCTGGTATACAGGGACCAAGACTGCAGTGCACAGAACACTCACTGCGTGTTTCCTACAGTATCTAAGACGTGCAACTGCAAGATCAATACTTTGTTTTCGTGAGTCTTTTTCACTTTTAGTTTCAATTTAAAGGAAAATTTGTCATATGCGTAGCTGACAATAGGTTACGCTACACTACATTAAGTGCAAACCCTGCTCTGTATCAGGATACTTACAAATGGGAATCCACCCGTAAAGACGAAGCGAGCAAACAAATCCTGATCTGACTAAATAACTTCACATGGAGCCTGTGAAGGAACTCACTTTTGTCCTCAGTCCACACCCTAAAGCAGGGATCTGCCAAACCCCAACTATAAATATTCATTAAAAAGCCCTCTGCTTGGGATGCAGTCACCCAGACAGCCATTTCCTGCCCATTATCTCTTAGGGCAGGAAATCAACAGTTCTACTCAGGCGGTTACCGCGAGCCTTGCCACGCACACTTCCACTGGATGGCTTAACCTTGCCCAAATGAGGGCCAAGTAGTTGTAACCTCCCTGAAGCCCCAAAATAGCATTTCATAGCAGTAAAGCCGATCTGAATGTAGCTTCCCTTGTGTTTCTTACTGAGCACAGCAGCTCCGAGCATGATATTACACCTCAAGCTTTTGCTTGGAGCAAGGTGAATGGGAGTATGCTGGCACCGTGGGTTGGCAGCATCTATAAAGAGAAGGATGTCTGTGTGATCAATGATTTGATTGCATCGCCCCTGACACTGACAATGATTACTACTCAAAATAATGGCTCCTTCTGCTGAGGACAACTTCAGGCTGATCTAATTGTGGTCTCTGGGAAAAGACTTTCAGCACCCAGTTTTGTTCTTTATAACAACAACAGTTCTTCTGCCAGCTTCAAAGGAGCAAGTCCCTGAACTATTCGTATGCCAAGAAGCCGTACTTTCCATGAAAAACAAATCTGAATATTATAGGACACCACACTGTCGAACTGCCACTTCATGAAGAAGCAGGAGGAAAAGCTGTAGGAAGAAATCCTGAAGATGATTACCAATGCACTGTAAATACAGCTTCTCTACTTACCTTTAGCTTCCAGCCTCTGATCACTTCCAATCAAACAGTCTTTGATGTCTGCACCCTTCTCTATCACGGCATTATGACAAATAACACTGCCCTGAAGACAGCACCTACAACATAAACACAAAAGTAAAGCAAGAAAATAATTTAAAATGACAGGTACAAAGCAAAGGTATCCACTGGAATATCTAATGAGCCCATAACATGATCCTGTAAGTAAGTTCAGTTCTGCTCTTATCCCAAGAACTTCTGTTCTTCTGATCCTCACACCCAGTTGCTGGAAACACTGAAATGCCAACTGTCAGAATGGGTTTGCAAAAAAGGGTTTCCAGTTTTACCTCCTGTTAGAACAGCTTTCCTCTACATTTCCTTAACAGATTAAATACTGCCAGAGGATTTCAGAGGCAGGACACTGGCCTGGGACAAGCGACCTGGATCAGGTCTTGTGTTTTCCACAGACAGGCTGGGTAACTGCGGGAGTGGCCTCTCCGCTCAACTCGCCACTTGGAGACAGGAGCAGCAGCCCAGTCCTTCCCTGTGAATTTTGCTGAGAAGATTCATATGTTCCAGCTTGCCAGGCACTAAGAGAGGATGGCGAGAAGGGGGAGATCAATACCTCAGCTGGTTTGCTTTGTTCATATTACATTTGAGCATCCAAACACGATTATGCTGCAGTACTAAACCAATGAAACCCACACTGGACCTGCTTTGGATACCTTCACACTCACGTAGCCTTTGACACCACAAAGTCTGAAATGCTACATAGGACGGGATTTTAGCAAAAGTCACCCTCTTCCAAAATATATTTGATTCTATAATACCAGCTTTCAAACCTGCTGACTTGATTGCCCAGATAGGAAAGAAGTTGAGTCCAAGTGCTGGCTTCCTAACTCCTCTGCTGAGAGATGCTGAGTTACTACTGCATTGATCTGAGCCCTCCATGCAGTAACATGGAAGTTACGAATCTTTACCAATATCTGTGATGTGTCCTGAAATGCCATTCACTCAGCATCATCAGTACTGTTAAATATTATTAAATGTAATGTCTTTCAAAGCTACAGAGAAAAAAAGCAATTATGCAAATAGTTTGTTTCCTTATTTTCACATGTGCAAAGATAGAAGTCATTGAAGGACAGAAAATTTGAAGGCACCCAGCTAACAAGTGTCTAAAAATACTGTCTAACACAAATCAAAACCAAACCAGCTGATCAGGAGGATGGTGTAAGTGAGATATATCACCCCAGAGAGATGCAGATAATCTGCTCTCCTGTATTAATCCTATTGTGATCCATGGCATTTCATATCTTTTCCCCAATATTTCTGATAATATTAATTACAACCATTGTGGATATTCTTGCTATCCTCAGTTGAACAGCTGATCTCTGTCTGAAGTTTTTAGCTTCAGTGACTTTCTGCATGGTGAGTTCCACAGTTTAATGACCTGTAGCCGTTCCCCACCTTGGTCATGGGCATCACCACTACTCATTGCACTACTGAAACAGCTGCACCGCACCATCAGGCTGGCTTGTGGACAGAGTTGCTACCCTGGAATCTGAACTAACAGCATAGAAGGGTTTTGGTATCAGGTCAAACCCCCGAGTTCTCAATTCTATATTGAATGGAGAGTTAGCCAGCTGTGGTCCTCAGAAGAAGAGAGAAACATAAATCTTCACTCCAGAGCACTGATCCTAAAATTAATTCCTAGTATTTTCCCGCTCACACTTCACTATTATCTAGTGTACAGAATTTGCCATTAAACAGATTACAATTCTGTTACTTGTGTGAGTCAGAGCAGAAACCATCTGCCCCACAAAACCGGCATTAATTCTGCAGGAGTAAAAGCAATAAAACCGGACCTCAGCCACAGTGGTTAGCAGTTACGACCCTCCTTGAACAGACTGTCCCCTCTGAACAATTATTCTTTTAACTCGCTTAAACTCCCCCTTCTCTGACCTATAAGGAGGCAATATGAGCAATTACGCTGCAAGTAACCAGCTCAGGTTGCCTTGGCAAGGTTTTTACTAACATGTTAATAAGATAAAAAGCGGCAAAGATACACAGCAGATCCCTGCCTGCCTTTGCTCTCACACTGTCACAGTCTGCTTCCTTTCCAATAGCTCTGTGTGCCCACACAGCGGCTCAGGCCATCATCTTGCACAACAGTGGTCGCTGAGTGAGAGCAATTCTGCATTTGCAGCTGGGCTAGGGAATGAACTGGTGGAGGGAGGACGGTCCACCGCTGCCATCCTGACTTGGCTTTCAAACGGACTAGTGAAGGCGATAAGAGGTCGCTCATTTCCCACTGAAATGGCTCCCATCCAAAATGCACACTCCAAAATACCTCCTCCTCCACCGCTTCGAGCCAGTTGGACGAGAGCTTTCCCCTGCAAACTTTTAGGTTCCCACCATCTATCACTTCTTCTAAGCATGACAGCAACTATGAGTACACTACACCTCTCAGCATTATCCTCATGCAGGAGGATATTCCCCAACAGAAAGAGGATTTAAGCTGCTGGTCTGGAGTTCAGGCTGGAGAATACTGGATGTGTGTTCAGAGCCTTACTTGGGGAGTTTTTCAACTCCTGGAGAAAGAATAGCTTTGTAACCAAGAAACTGCTGATGACATTAACATCAAAGATAAGGGAGGTTCCTGCCAAACCATTTGATGGGAGGGACAGGCTGGGGAACCAAGATGAACTTGTTTGTGCCAGGTGCTCACAAACCACCCCTTCGCCAGTGCCAAGGTAAAACAAACCCCAAGAACTCTGCCACCCCAGGAGTTTCTTAAAACTTATAAACCCAACCAACTGCTGAAGTTTTAAAACCATACTCAACGCTCAGATTACCCCAATCACACAAACCAGCAGCGAATCCGACTTTTATTGCTCAAGTGGAACAAAACTTCAAGAGATAAAAACACAATTTGTGGGTGTTCCCTTCACCCGCTGACAGATGTAACACAGCCATTTTGAAACCACTTGTAAATGCCTTTTTTTTTTTTAAAAAAAAGTATGTTATAAAGCCTGCCAAGAGAAGTATTTTGTGTGTTTATTTAATTTTTACTATTTTTTTAGGTTGAAGAGTAAGGAATAAACTTTTATTCTCTTACAGGGTAAATATCACATCTCAGGGTACTCTATTCTTCCTGGCTAAACAGCCACCGGGGTTCCTGCCTTGCTTAACAATTAGGTGCTATTAGTCCTCAAAGGTGCTCCAACAGCATCCAGCTTCATCGACACTGTTGTGTGTGCGCATACGTGCACTCTTGATGTACTGCTTTATAATGCAAACCATATTTTTTTTTTTTCCCAAAAATGTAGTATATTTTTAAACTTTTCAGCACGGTGAAAACGGATATCTTCTGACCTTAAAATCCAAAGAGCATGTTCAAACCCACAAGAGGAACTAATTTGGGGCATTTGATTTATGGCTGAAATTTCAATTTGAATTTGTTTTAAGTGTAATCACAAACTGAAAGTCTGGCAGCTGGGTGTTTTTCAGAAAATAAATAAAAATATTCAGTGTGCGTCTGCATTCTAGAGAGACCATTTTACAAGCCCAGTCCTGTAGTGGGAACAGATGTAGCTAAGACATTAATTTGTTATACAGGTACAATGTGAGAATGGAAGCATATGAGAGAGTGTGCATGTACGTCTGTGTCTGTGCACGCATGCATGCATGTATGTTACGCGCCTGTATCTGAGAAGGAAAGAGAGAGAGAGAGGGGCAGACTTTTTTTTTTTTTTTTTGAAAGTGAGAGAACAAGAGTAAAAGGAGTAGTGGCCAAGGAGGCATGGGGGGATTACAAGGATTTAGGTCTTTAAACTGCAGACCACCTAACAAGATCACTCTGAAATGCCACTAATTTCAGTTAAGGCCACAGACCTCCCTTCCTCTGCCCTCCCTCTCTCCCCCATTGTAAACAACTAATCCCAGCAGAAAACAACAGAGAGCAAAATGTACACACATTCTGCAACATTCCAGGTCCTTCTTTATCTTTTATTTATTTTTCTAAAAGGTCAGCGTATGTATGGAGGGAGGGGGGAGGGGAAGAAAGCCAAAAAAACTCAAGTCCATCTCTTGTGTGGGCTTGAAGGAAGCTGGGAGAAAGCAAAGTCCAAGAGCATACAATATGGAGCTTTTATAGCACAGCAATTCCTGGACTTGGCTTACTTTCCCCTCCCTCTATTTGTGGCAAAGTCACATAGCTTTAAACCAAAGGACAGGGTGGTCGATTACATCTGAAAGAAATGTAAAGAATTGAGAAAGAATTCCATCTCCTGTCGAAATTATAAATAAGGAAGTATTAGTCCCAGAGACAGGCTGATTTACGCAGCCCTGGAACTGCTGACTTTCAGGCTGAGTATCAGTCTATAAATCAAACTCTTAAATCAAGTGTGTCAATCGCTGCAGCACTGCAATACTTAGGAAAAGCAAGGCACCTACCACTGAAAGTAGGAAGATTGCCAGGGGACTGAGGTGCCATACCCTTCTTAATTTTCTAAAGTGTAAATCTGAGATCAAACATCCTTTGAGGGAACGGGAAATCAAAATACGCAGCGCTCAGCACACCAGGAGCAGGCTGCAGGAGTCCAAGACACAACCCCCTAATTACAGGCTACCCACTGATTATTTAGGACTCTGTGATTAAAGTGATGAACGCTCCTGGGAGAAAGGGGCTTAAGTAACTGAGGTCAAGACCTCAACTGCAGCTCTCGCCCTAGTTGTGCAAGCTTAGGAAGGTATGAATGTCACAGGTTTGCCTTACAGCAAATCTCCTGAAATGCCAATGGAAGTTATCCAGGTCTGCTAGTTTAATCCAATTGTGCCAAAACCCCGACATAATCTCTGTTGGGCAGCAAAGCAAATGAGGTGTCTAAAATGCAACTCTTAAAACTATACACTCATGAGGAAGAAAGAGCCTGGAGCACAAAGCTTAGGACAGCTTGTTGGTACCGCTCTGCCATGCCAAGAAGTCAGGTCTCTTGCTCTTCCAGATGAGCTACGAAACGGAGAGACTGATTCAGGAGTTAAAAGCAAAGGGTGACATGCCTCGGCAGCTACCCTGCTGACTGAGGGGTAACAGCTGTGGATTCCCCTGGGAGCAACATCCCATTCTGCCCTGACCAAGAAGATAACAGCCACAACCGGCAT
Source organism: Falco punctatus (assembly GCF_963210335.1). Lineage (NCBI taxonomy): Eukaryota > Metazoa > Chordata > Aves > Falconiformes > Falconidae > Falco > Falco punctatus. The sequence continues at coordinate 11,706,912 of NC_137591.1, read as the reverse complement.
CTTAATAACACTGAGAGGTGGCAAGGAGGCAGGTAGAGCTCTAAAACCTACCAGCAACCCCTCAATGAATGCCCCTTTAGCTGGTGAGTTGGCGGCTGGGACACATGATCACAGGGTTGTGGCACAAAGACCATGGGAAAACAGGGAAGAGGCAAAAACACTGCTAGGAAACCTGGGAACCCAAAATGTTGCCTTCACCAACACGTTTTACACACCAATACTTTTTTACACAAACACAATTCTACTTGCGAACTCAGGGCACTGTGAATCTCATGTTATACACTCGAAGCAAATACCGAAGACTACAATAGATGCCAGCAGTATGTGCTATAATTTATAGATACATTTCAAAGCACGCATTCTTAAGTGAATTTGGGCTTTGATCTCCTATTTTCCCCCTTGGGGGTAACAAAATCATTCTACCAACCCCACTAAATTCTTCACCCGTCTCTGAGGGTGTTTTCACTAAGGAACTTGTTTCATGTCTCTTTTCTAGCCAAGCTCATCACTGTGGTATGGCTCCTTTACACTTCTTCCCCACACCCTAAACATTTTGCATTACATCTTGCATATACTTGCCAGCACTCGTATTTTCCAGTGAAAGTTCAACTGACCTTAAAGGATTGCCTCAAACCTACCTTAATGTGTTTTATTAAGTGAAACTTAGGCTGCTGGGGGAGGTCGCCTGGAAGGTTGCACCTCACCTCTGAAACTTCAGCTAAATCCAGCTGATCTTGGAACAAACAAATTGGTGGCCTTTTATGTAGCTGCAAGCTTGGTTTTGCACACTTCAGCAAAACTATGCTGCAAGGAGTTTTACACCAGGAAACCCACACGCAGGAAAACCGACCTCCCTCCCTCCAGATTCTCTTTTGCAGAGTTGGAGGGCCATGTCCTGCATGATTTTATAGACACTCGGCTGATGCCCAGGAAAAGCTACTGATATCTACGTGAAGGTAAAAAAGCAGAAGAATTACATGTTCACTTCCATCTCTGGGTTCGCTAGCTATACTGTAGTGAGAATCACTAGCTGACACAAACTGAGTCGGGTAACTGGCATGCAGAGTAGAAAGACTCTGCGGTAGAAGAATCTCTGGGGTGTTTCAAGGGCAATTCTGGCTTGAGAGCTATAGCCCTCCATAGGACATTATTGGTTAAATCAACTTCTGTATCATACGGGCTAGGTTGACAAGGAAAAGGATTTTCTAAATGTCACCCTTACAATCCGAGCCTAGCTTTTTAGAGCCAAGCTGAACTTGTTCAACCCCACGGTCCCCTTAGGAACTTACAGGCACAATTCTGGCACAATATAACTTCTGCCTTTTCCGTACACAGGTTGGGGAAGATTTTCAAGAGTACCAGAGACACTCACACCCAGATTCCCACCAAAACCCAACAAAAATCAGTTGCTTGTGGAAAATCTTCATACTCTTTGAATTAAACCCATGTGGCTAGCAAGAGGCAGAGGCTTATTTATAGCTCTGAGGTCAGACATAACTCTGGCCACCTGAAGAAGCAGATCAGCAGAATGAGAGGGGATGTTTTAAAATGCTACTTTTCAGAGTTGACCTGTGCTTTGAGTTCAACATTGGATGTACAAGATGTTTGGAAAATTGGGAAGAGCTCCCTGCACTATCAGAGAAACATCTGCATCTGAGATTAAAGAACAGGTGATTTATTTAAGACTGACTGATGTACCAGGAAGCTAGCCAGAAAACAACTTTTTTTTTTTTTTTTTTAAAGAGTGGCTAGTAATAATGGTTCAGACATTCACAAGATAACAGGTACTATATGAGAAATATCCTAAATACATTAGATATAGTAGAATTTGACTTCAGCTGAAAGTAGCTGAAAAGTGTCCCTGCAGGTAGCTCAACTGGTTCCTGCCCACTGGTTTCCTAGCTTGCCTTCTCTTCTTCAATTTGTCTTCCTGAAAGCAAACTCTGCCAGACAGAGGTTGTCTCAGTTGTCTCTATTCAGTATCTTATACAGCATGTGACTTGAATTAAATAGTAGAGTGAAATTATGGTTCCTGACCAAAAACAATTTAAAACCAAGAGGTGTGACAGAAAGGACAGAACATAACTGCTACATAAGACAAATAAGAGCTCTTTTTACAGCCAAAGCCTAGCTTTCTTCATACACCGATGTTTATCCATATCCATGATATACTTCCTGCATATATACACACTGAGGCTGATCATGTGCTTTCTCTGAATCAAGTTCTCACTTCCTATGCGCTTTCTGCGCTATCTATTCTAAACTCATTCTTCTTTCTAGGGTTAGCACAGGGCAGGGGGGCAATTGGTGGTGTGAGACAAAGTGTCCAGAAGATAACAGCCATCTTAAAAAAGGTTCAAGGTAGAAAATGTTTGGGAATCTCAGCATAAGAAAATCTTTATTTCCAGCTTTGCAAGCTATGGTGCTGGAAACAACTTCATCTCCTCATTCCTTCTCACGAGGGAATGTACTGTAAAATATATTTTACAATTTCAACAAATGTTGCCTTGGCAATAGGATCATTCCTTTGTACTGCCATTATCCAAGGGGAAAAAGACTACTTATGTGCTGAACCCCTATAAAGGCTCAATTCCATCCTGGTTTTAATTAGAACTTGCTTCAAACCACGGACTCTTTCTACATCAGGTGCTGATTTGGCACTATTGAGGAAACAACCAATAAACTTCACAATCAATCTGCAGTTAGTAGTCAATCCAGCTCGGCTTGCTCGTTGTTTTCTTCCTTTGTACATTTTCTCATAGAAAGTAGCAATAAATTGGAGACATGTGGTAAACCAGGGTGGCTTTAACCAGTCACACGTGGTCTCTCCAGTCCCCTCACTGAGTAATGTTACAGCATCTGTGCCATCTACTTTCACACAGGTAGCCAGAACACCTTTAACAAAATCCAACACACAACTTACTGTCCTCATATGAGTGAACAAGGAAGATGCTGGTTTTGGCTGACACAAATGTTTGGTGCCAGTCCTTCCTCCATAAACCTGGTCCTTCACACAAATTTTTAATCCAGCCTATTCTTTCTGCCCAAGGAGTCAGATCTCCCTGAGGTTTACCACACCTCCCTGTAGGACTCAACTGACTTTTCCTCTGTCCTCAATATTCACAACACCTCCCTGCAGTTTCCGTAATCTGCCACGCTCGGTGTCACCCATCTTGCATTCCAAGTTCCCTGATGCTGCAACACTCTGCAGTTTGCTGCCATTATGTGCAGCCTAACCCAAACCATATCTGCTTCTCTTTTTAACTCCTTCCGTTTCCAAAAGGTAACCTTAGCAGTGAGTCATACGGGGAATTTCAGCAGTTCTTTTTGGGTAGTATGTTTTTATGTACTTCCAACAACAGGCTGAAAGCTTTACAAACACAAGAAGGAGATGAGGTTATTGTTCAGTAGTTCCTGCCCTTGTACACCCACACATGATAATCTCAGTCACACCTGCAACCCCAGTCTTACTGTTCCTGAACTCAGACTGCCCAGTGCATCAGGCTGTCTGGAACCGTGTGCTGCAAATTCCTTTCTGGAAGGAACCCTCACCTTCTCACACTACTATTCCCAGTTTGGGGATACAACTTGAGGAGTTAAAGGGTGAGGAATCTTTTGAGATGTCACATCAAAGTATATCCACACGATGGATGCCAGGATAAAAACACCGTTATACAATCAAAAAGGGGAAACCTTGCAGAGTTCCAGCCAGAGAACTGTTAAATGTCAGCAATGTAAATACCAGAGGAAGGCAGTACCTGCCCATCAGAGCTTGTGATTCTAACATCCCACAAATTACACCTGTGCCGGCAAGCCTCTGTGCCACACAAAGCATCTCTGACTGCAGACTGTAAAACACTCGGGAACAGAGATGTGTCTCTATACATTACAAATGGAAGCAGGAAGACTAAAATGAACATTGGAACAGATTCCTGAGATGGTCAATAGACCTCTAATTGTTCCTGACTTTCAAATGAAGATCACCATCTTCTAAAGTCAACAGCTGCTAAGTTCAACTTAGGTATTGCTTGAAGTTCTCTGGTCTGTGCCAGGCAGGTGATCAGACATTTCATTTATCTTTTCCACTGTCCAAAACCAATCATCCCCAATGAGCAGTTTTTCTGACAAAATTATAGAGAAACAGGTTGAGCTTCCCTGGTACTTCCTAGCTGTGGAGGTGAAATCTTGATGCTAATCTTGGGCCGTTTGCATCTTGCTGTCACACTCTCTGATAATCACAGCAGCCTATTTATGATTTCCATAAAGATATCACTTGAAGCAGTATGCTTTCATGCATTTCCTTGAAAAAAGGAAAGCAAAAAAATACTTCATTTCAGAGGCTAAATCTGCCACAGAGCTCCTATGGTTCTGACTGCCAGCATGCCAATCAAGACCATTTCAAAACATGAATTACTGTGGACTCGGTATTTATCTGACCTTTTCATGCTTGCCTCCTCAACTAACCTCTAAACAGTCCAAAGATCAGGGTGGGTTTTTTTCCGTACTGTAGCCCTATCTCTTGAATCTTTCCCAGGGAAATGTTAATTTTCCATGACCAAGGAAGAAGAATATACTGTGTGCACATGTCAAAATGGCCAAGTTCCTTTCAGTAACTGTATACACTGAGATAGTTTTACTAACAAATAAGAGATTTCAAAAACTTTATCTGCAGGGATTGAATAAAGGATTCAACATGCTTTTCACACTACTACTATTTGCACGTTCAGAGCACTTTGGCACAAGGTCCTGTATAACTACAGCATCTAGATGTTCCTGCTGCCAGAAGCTAACAAACTAAGTAAAATGACAAAACTGGTAAAAATAAAGCCAATGTCTGAAAAAAACCAAACCCCAACAACCCAACAGCCAAAAGAAAATCCAAAACAGGAACCTGAAACTAAATGCATCCATCCATACCTAGGTCTCATTTCAAGGAAGCTGAGTGTGCCCAAGTATACTAAATGAAACAATTACCATGCTCAGGTCAGCATAATTTGTTGCAAGATCATCTGCAAGCTCCAGGAGCAGTAATTTCTGTTTTATGGACAGATCAGAGTGGAGTCAGAATCATAGAATAGTTTGGGTTGGAAGGGATCTTTAAAGGTCATCTAGTCCAACTCTCTGCAATAAGCAGGGACATTTTCAAGTAGATCGGGTTGATCAGAGCCCTGTCCAACCTGACCTTGAATGTTTCCAGGGATGGGCCATTTACCACCTCTCTGGGCAATCTGCTCCAGTGTTTCACCACCCTCATCGTAAAGAATTTCTTCCTTATAACCTAGTCTTATCTACCCTCTGTTTAGTTTAACACCATTATTCCTTGTCCTATCACAACAGGCCCTGCAAAAAAGTGTATCCCCACCTTTCTTATAAGTCCCCTTTAAGTACTGAAAGGCCGAAATAAGGTCTCCCTGGAGCTTTCTCTTCTCCAGGCTGAATGGCCTCAAGTCTCTCAGCCTTTCCTCATAGGAGAGGTGTTCCATGCCTCCAACCATTTTTGTGGCCCTCCTCTGGACCTGCTCCAACAGGTCCATGTCTTTCCTGTGCCGAGGGCTCCCGAGCTGGTTGCAGTACTCCAGGTGGGGTCTCACCAGTGGGGAGTGGAAGGGCAGAATCACCTCATTTGACCTGCTGGTTGCACTTCTTTTGACGTGGCCCTGGACACAGTTGGCTTTCTGGGCTGCAAGCACACATTACCGGCTCCTGTCGACCTTTTTATCCACCAATACCCCCAAGTCCTTCTCAGCAAGGCTGTTCTCAATTCCTTCATCTTGCAGCCTGTATTGATACCAGGGGTTGCTCTGACCCAGGTGCAGGAACTTGCACTTGGCCTTGTAGACCCTGATGAGGTTCACATGGGCCCACTTCTCAAGCTTGTCCAGGTCCCTCTGAATGCCATCCCATCTCTCAGGCATGTCAACCACACCACTCAGCTTGGTGTCACCTGCAAACTTGCTGAGGGTGCACTTGATCTCACTGTCTATGTCATTGATGAAGATATTAAACAGTACTGGTCCCAGTACGGACCCCTGAGGGACACCACTTGTCACCAATCTCCATCTGGACATTGAGCTGTTGATCACTACCCTCTGGATGCGACCATCCAACCAATTCCTCATCCACTAACAGTACACCCATCAAATCCAGATCTTTCCAATTTAGAAAGAAGGATGCTGTGAGGGACCATGTCAAAGGTCTTACAGAAGTCCAGATAGATGACATCTGTAGCTCCTCCCTTGTCCACTGATGTAGTCACTCCATCATAGAAGGCCACCAGGTTGGTCAGGCAGGATTTGCCCTTGGTGAAGCCATGCTGGCTGTCTTGAATCACCTTCCTGTCCTGGATCTGCCTTAGCACAGTTTCTAGGAGGATCTGTTCCATGATCTTCCCAGGCAGAGAGGTGAGTCTGACACTGAGGTTGGTAGTTCCCAGGGTCCTCCTTCCCACCATTTTTAAAAATGGGTGCTATGTTTCCCTTTTCCTGTCACCAGGGATTTCATCTGACTGCCATGACTTTTCAAATATCATAGAGAGTGGCTTGACAACTACATCAGTCAATTCCCTCAGGACTCTGGGATGCATCCACTGTGTCAGCTCCCATAGATAGACTGCTGTATGTTCAGGTTCCATAGGTGGTCATGAATCTGAGCTCTTACAGCAGGGGGGACTTTGCTTCCACAGCCCCCATCTTGTGGTCCATCCACTCAAGAGGTGTAGGAAGAGATATTGCCAGTGAAAACTGAGGCAAAAAAGTTGTTGAGTACTTCACCCTTCTCCACATCTGTTGTTACCAGTTGGGCAGCCTTGCTCATTGGGGGTGTGTGTGTGTGTGTAAATCTATCAGAGACATCACCTTCCACTTGCAGGTGGCACAATCTCCCTACATAACCAGCTTCAGTCAGTCTGCCAGTGTTACAGACTGCTCCTTTGCAAGCAAGCTGTAATGAGGGGACTCCTGCACCAAAGACAGCAATCCAGGGCTCTGCTCTACTGCACCACCTCTAGCGCAAATCGAACAGAAGGAGCAGCTCCAAGCTGCTGTAGAGACTGAGGACATGTACAGCTACTGCAGGAGCATTCAGATATACAGAGTTTTCAAGTGACCTATAATTCCAGCTCAATTAGTAGATTTTCTCCAACTATGTAACTCAGTGCAGTCATTTGTCACTGAGCTCTGGGGAGCTGTCCAGAGGGAAACAAGAACCATTTCCCCGCTGCAGCCTGTCACCCGAGCAGTCAGCATCTATCAGCACTTGTGCTGTTGTATAAATTACATCCCTCACAGCTTGGTCAAGTATGTCCATCATTCAGCACATATGTAATCTTCACTATTTTATTGTCTCATTGATGGAAGAATTAGCTGCACAGTGGGAAACACATTAAGAAAGGACTACCAATTATTTTGCCCCCAACTTCTTTAATCCCCTGCAATCTCTTCTAAGGCAGGGATTCACATCTACTCAGATCACTTCTGTTACATTATATATGTCTCCTGTGAAGTCCTACACACCACAGAAAACAAAAACCCCTGCTACTGGGTCCTCCACAGTATCAAACATACTAGCCATTTTTAGAGAACAGATCATAATTTACAAAGAGTATGCAATGGCACTGTCCAAGCTAACCCTGTTCCCTTCATCTATTCAGCTGGGAAGATCATCATCATTTAGGTCATAACCTCTGTTTCTCCAATAGTGAGCCAATCTAACAATAGGAACCTGGTTTTGTTCTAAAGCACAGCACCTTGTGGTGTTCCCATCTGCCCAGAAAGAATCTATTTATTCATTTCAGAAGCTGGTATCAAATGTGGTAAGGCTATTCAAAAGCTTTTTCTGGTTCGGAGATGTAATTTGTGGATCTTGAAGCCAAGGGAACTATGGCACAGGATCCTCAAATCACATTACAGTAAAATCATCAAGAGATAAAACTTCACTTCTTTTTTAGTTGTTTTTTTTTTTTTCTTTTTTTTTCCTCTATGTTGACATAGTGAACAGAAGTTGCTGATCACTTTTGCAGCTGAGTTGGGGCAAAAAAAAAAAAAAAAAGAAAAAAAAAAGAAAGGTAAGATTCAACCCAAAGAAGCTAGAGGTGATGGAAGTGGTAAGGGAATTACCTTACCGAGGCAGTGCCATGTATAATCATGGGTCTTCATAAATGACCTTAGAATGCAGACCAATTTTTGCATTTGGTTATTTCCAGTCTCCTGACTTTCAGAAACCATTTACTTGTTCTCTCTTCTCTGAGTTATGTAAATAGCTTTGTCTTTTCCATAATATGGGCCCTACTGCAGCCTTTTCAGCCTACTGCTTCAAGTTGGTATTATTGCAACGAACACTGCTGGCCCTGGCCTTCAGCTACCACTCACATTTGACTACAGGCAGTCCATTAGTTTGATGGAGCTGCTCATGTCATCATTAAAATGTATATTCTTTAAATGATACAGTTTTTATCCACTTCTCAGTATAATAATTAATATATATATTAATATATAATAACCTTAGACCTGTTAAAATTGGCTTATTTGTCAGACATTTGCTATGCAACAAAAAATGAATCAGTTCTGTTAAGGCATTTTATCATGCTCATTTTGACCTATATCAGCCAACATATACTGACTTTCCAATTAAAGTCCAAGATGTTTTCTGAAGTCACTGATTAGATAAAGCCTGAGTTATTTTAGAGACACCTGGGAGAAGAGATGTTTGTAAAGAGAAGTTCTCCACTGCGGGAGGTTTAAAGCAAACCCACATATAATTTATCCACCTGTTGCAAATGGACCCATCAACACGTGCAAGTCATTAGCATTTTAAAAAAATATCTATCAGATTTAATGCAAGTCATGAAAGAGGGTCAAAATACACAGAAATTCTTCACTGTTACAAGCAAGACTTCTTTCAACAAAACTCAGCAGCTAGAATATTTCTGTATCTCACTACCTGTGTATGCATGACTTCATACCCCTCTAAGTTTAAGACTTACCATGATGCAATAAGAAATATTTTATGAGCTCAGTATCTGTACAGATCTACACAGTATGAATTACAGTATGCTTTGAAATAAAGCTCCCTGGTCTATAGCCTTAATTCTGGCTGGAAAGCAGTAATTACAAATTTTACTCCAGTGCATCAGTGTGCAATAACCACAGAGCAACTAAAGGGGGTAAACCCTGGGGACTATGAGGTTTTTTACTCAATGGTAGCTACATTGTTTTCACCAAGAGTGACTAGGGATGACATTGTTTTCCAGAAATTCATAAAAATGTTACCCCAAAAGTTAGTTTATCCCTCTAAAAAAATAATTTATCACCATCTTTATGACGCTTGTGGAATTTTGTGGAATGCTTAAGATAATGACTCTGAGCTGAATTTAGGATTTAGAAGAGAATAATACTATATAACAGTGCAGGCAAACACATGCTGATTTGGGACTCTTCATAAACATAGCACTATTTATATACTTAGCTGCCACTGTGATTTAATGGTAGAGCCGCTCACCTCATATGCAAAACCATACCACTACGATTGTGGCATCAATTCATCAATCAAAATGACAGAGTCTCATGATCAAACGAGAAAGGTTCCCGTACTTCTTATGACAGCAGTGCTTGTGATACAGCCATACTGGATCTATTTGCAATTGAACTGGAAACCAGCTATTTTCTATACTCAATGGAATTCTGATTTATGATGTGCTTGAAATTACTGTGGATTTCTATTAAAGGAAAACACTTGGCAGTAAGGTACCATACTTACCTGTAATTTAGTTATGTAACAGTAGTATCCTCCATAGACCCCACATCCTTTGGGGTTTTTTGTTTTTCAGATATGCAACTTTAAGAGCCAACTTGGCATTTTTTAAGAGTTTGGCCTTTTTCCTGAGGCCCTAAGCAAACCTCAAGCCATGAAGGAGCAGCGAATTTATACAGGCCTGCACAGACTCAATCAGCAGTTTCCTTTCCACTGACATCCACAGGAAGCCAGCACGTATGGAAAGATGGGGGCATGCAGACATCAACAATTACAGATAGGCCACTCTTCCCACATTTGGAAATGTAAAGCTCAAGGCTACCTATTTAGGTAGTGTCTTTAATGCATGGATAACCTCTACTAGCTGGCAGATTTTCCCTTTGAAAAATTTATTAATTTATTCTATTACTCAGCACATGCAATGGTAAAAAAACTGCAAGATGACAAAAAAGGGCCAAAGAAAATGACATTTTAGGTGAAGCTGTAATGTTTCTAGTTGGTAAGTGTACTGCTTTAAAATACGCTTTGTGCCTCAAGTATTTCTGGTACACTCATAGTCCCAGCCACTAAAATAAAGTTTGGAAGAATGACACACAATCTTATGAAGACTCACACATACACTTAACTTATTTACACATTCTGAAGATTATACGATCTCCTCTAAAAAAGAAGAAATGTATGTTCCAAAGCTGCATCCCTCTCATTAATTTATTTCATTTGTGCATCTGTAGTCTGTTTACAGAGACTTATTTCTGACTTAGTCTTTAGAAACAACCCCCCTGGTATCAACTGTTGTGGCTGAGGATCGCTTAAAGGACAAAAGTTATTGACTCAGAATCCATCTAGAAAAAGAAACTGCAAATTTAAGAGGACTGAGATATAAAGAGATGACATACCCTTCCTCGACTGTAACAGAATTCATGATGATGCAGTTTGTTATCTTAACTTTGTCTTTTATGGTACACATGCTGCCAATGATGGAGTGTTTAATGGATGTCTTCTCCCCCACTTGTGTGGATGACCCAATGATGCTGTCTGATCCAACCTAGGGAAGAAAAGAACAGAAACTGGCAAAAATACCTGGCGCTCTCCGTTATCTGTTCTCCATACACCTCTTCCAAAAAGTATGTCTCAAGCACACATCAACAAAGTGCACCCTGCTCTACCCTAAGGATCCTTGGCATAGGAAAGATGTATAAATTTTGGGCCCATCCCATAGGCAGGCAGTTGGATAGTCTTTCCAAGGTCCTTTAGCTTGGTAAAGCTCCATTAGCTGGTCTGGCTCTGTAGGCTTCACACAGTAAGGTAAGCACAGTAAGAACAGCCCTGCTAGTACTCACTAGTTTCACTGTTTGCCCAGTGAGACCCGTGAAAAGGAGGTTTGAAGCTGGTATTCAACCAAAATGCTTCAGCAAGAAGTAGAGCTAAACTTTTCTGAGTTTGGCATCCTTTGGGAGGCAAAACTGCTCAACTAACATGAACGCCATTAGGGAACAAGAGACTGCAGTGTCTGACTTGGGAGCATGACAGAATTTTTACCAAACATTTTTACAGACAGAGAATGAAAGGCAGGAACTCGTGAGTGAGCCTACGAGGAGACTCTGGGCTGGATCACCTACACTGTAATTCCACACTTCAGAACCCAGCTTCACTTCTGACAGTGGGACTGAATATTAGGAAGCAGCTCTTGAAGCAAAGGGCGTGAAAACTTGTATTGAAAGAGCAGAGACAGGGAAAGGGGAGACTTACCATGCCTCTGTCGGTGATCTGTGCAGACCCATGAACCAGTGGCTCTTCCAGACCCAGATTAAGCAATAGCTTGGGAACCTGGATGGAAAAACCCACATCACCAGTTAACATGACAGTGCTGTACCTGCATGTTACATAAACACCTCAAAGATGAATTTGGTTTCCACTGCACTAGTGCTTTGACTGTAAACATTTTAACTTAAAGGAAAACATAGGTTTGTGCATTTTAAATCTACAACCAGGTACGTGTGATTTATCATCTTCCCCTTCTGTAAAGGACAGGTATACTTCCACTGCAGTGCACTGCATGTCTCCTCTCAACTCAGCTTCCCACCTGCAGATAAGCAGTGGATCAGCAGCAGCAAGCAGGCTGGCTCCAGCTGAACACTGTGACACCCTGTACATTACTACAATGCCATTTCAAATGTAGCTCAGTGTGGTGTACACCATTCAGTAATGCAAGAGAGGGAAGCAAGTAATATCAAATATAAACCAGTAAACTGGCATAAACAGATGACTATGTTCAGCCCACTCAATAAGGTAGCATGCTGAGGTGCAGGCAACAAACAAGTATTTCAGAGGTTTAAGAAGGAAGCAACTAAAGCTGATCAAGTGGCTATTCCAGATGGTAGAAAGCTGCAGAAGAAAAGGCTCTTGACAAAGAGAAGGCAGGTGTTAGATAAGCAGACAAAGCAGCAATGGTAATAAAGAGAGACATAGCCCATGAGGTAGCCATGAACAAATCCATGGAGAGCAATTTTGAACTGGCTCCTGAAAAGAAAGGGAAGCCAGCGTTGTAGGAGGATGGGATATCACTCCATCACTCCTCTTTCTCTGGGTGAAAGAGCAGCCTGAGGCATTCTGCATCTCCTGGCGTCAGGCTGGGGCCAAGGTCACACACACCAGAGAGGTGATGACAGCATGGATGGGGATTACAGGGGAGGTAGGACTCTTGCAGCAATGCACAGACACAGTGCCGTACAGAGTTATTTGCAGCAGCGATGCAATGTATGCATCTTGGTAAGACAGAGGTGGCTGTCAAAGAAACATGGGAGATGCATAAGGCAGCAAAGTGATGAATCAGGGCTACAGGGTCTGAGTCAGGGCAAATCATATGCCTGAGTGAGAGGCTGAGGCTGCGTGTGCCGGGGCTGGTGTGGAGCTCCACAGCTGTCTGGCCAGCCAGGATGCATGCACTGATTGTCCATCTGGGAGGTCAAATGGAGTATCAGCACAGTGATGGTGCAACTGGGTTTGCCTGAGGGGAGGAGTGGCACTTACTAAGTCTCTCTTTACCCAGGCACCTATTTTTATAGAACTCTTAGGAAAGCTTATCTTTTGAGATCTCTGTTGCGCTGTTAAATCTGGCTGAGAGTTGCCAGCAATTTCCAAAGCTGTTATGAAGGAGCTGCCATACAGTATGATTGTGTAAAACAATTTCCTTAGAAAGCTGGGATAACAAAAGCTGATGGCTTGGGAGTGAGCCTCAAGAAGCAGATCCCACAGATCTGAAGAAGTTGGGATCAGATCAGAAAAAAATATCCCAAGATCTCAAATGAGATGATACTTGCAGGAAATTGTTTGGATATTCCTAATATGACCAGCTTGTTTCCCTTCCAGCATGCAAGGATGGATAAACAGTGCTATTTTTCACACGATAAGAATTTTCACAGTTGATGCTTCATTCAGATGAGTGAGATGAGCTCAGATGAGCTCACACCTCTGAGCTATCGTTTCAGGCTGCCTGTTGTCCTTGGTAGACATTTCCACATTTGTAGTTCTCTACATCTTGAAGATGGTCCTTCCCACTAGACTTTGTTTTCTAGAAAACAAAGAGTAGGTTAGATCCTTTAGTCCAATGTGCAGGCACTACAGATAACCACCATCTCACCAGAACACCACAGACTAGGTTGATCTGCCTGGATGATGATGACTTGGTGAAGGGATGCTGTCCTCACCTGACACACAGCTAGGCAGCCACAACTGATAGATCCAAGAGAGGAACACACACCAAAGCATACCTACAGCATAGGCTGGAAAGATTCCTACTATCCAGTGTTGCCCTGTGGGAAGGGAAAGAAATGAAGAAAAGCTCTTGCCCTCCTCAGTGAAAAGGTGGTGTGGTGAAATAAATAAAGGATTTTACTGGCCAGAGCAAAGCTCTTGTTAGAAACAGTCAGTGGTAGTGCAGCCTGAGGGGTGACCCAAGAAAACTACCAGCTCAAGCATTTTGCTCTGAAAAGGAAGGTTAGATAGGGGGCAGGAGTCAGAGGGAGTGCCTGGGTCAAGGGAAGGTTTAAGATGTGTTTGGATTTAATTCATCTTACAAAGCAACTATTTCCTGCTATTGAAGATAACTCCCTCCTGAACCCACCTGCCCACACACACAGGCTGCAGGCATCCAGAAACCCAGCTGGAAATGAAATGATGTGAGTAAAGTGTTTCCTCACCAGAAGGGCAGTGGGTTAGGATGCCATTCCTTCCTACGGCTACTGGACTGGACTGCTACTGCTCCATGAGTCTGTCCTTTTGGACAGCAAATTATAAGTCCTGGCTTTCCAGTGAGGGAATCAGAATCTGGTCTACGAAGACCAAGATAATAGCAAACAAGACACCAAAAGTCTTCCTTAGAGACCAACAAAACAGGTAAAAAAAAGCAGATAAAATTTAATGTGTACCTTTTATGAGGATTAGCAAGAGAAACAAAATACAGTGGCACTGAAAAAAGGAACTCCTTTCTCACAACCCCTCATTAAGCTTCATTTTACGTTTTACCTCCGCATAGTTTCCTTAGAAATTTTACCATTCTGGAAAAGTTAAAAATTCAAAGAAAATCCTTTCCAACGTTGAAGGCCCCAATGTGATTTCAAAACACTAATTCTATGTACCACCCAGGAGCAAACACATTTCCTGAACTGACCAAAATGTAGAATATTTAGGTTAAAAAAAAAAAATAACCCCCCCAAAAACCCTCAACACAAAAAAACCCACATGGAGTCTGACTGGCTTAACTCAATAACTTTTTACTGAAGTGGTGGCTGCCAAATGTACACGCACACTTCCCCTAGCAAGCAGTGTTCTCCCTTAACCCTTTGGGCACATTTGCTTCTGATATTCTTGGGAAAAGTTTTCCCTTTCTGGCAGCAGTGATGCCTTTCTCCTCTTCCTCATGCCCCTAACTTCAAAACAAATCACTTTATTTCTGTGCTCCTCTAAAGGAACCAAGGAAAAAGACCTCCAGTGTGCAAACTCACTCTGCCATGCTGCAATTCTAATTTGCATAAATTCATCCATTCATTTTATTGAAAAGAAATCAACTCAATCTGACAGCAAAGGCAAGGCAGTGTTCATTTCCAGGATTCCAAATACAACTTTATCGCTCTCCCAGTCCTCCTTCCAGAAATCTTGAGTCTTTCCCTACTGTACTCCTTATTGGTCTTTCAAAATTAGAGGAAACTGTCCATTCCTGATAGCAATGAAGTGTAGTAAAAAAAAACAACCCAAAACATATTAAAAGCTTTTAATCATCAGCATATTAGCAAGTACAGGATTTCTCTAATCCTATCCTGTGATCTTTGCTTTTATGAATTCTCAGTACTGTGAAAGTGAAAGCTGCAAATGGATCAACACTTCACCTCTGTGTTTACCTGGATTGCCACTGTATTGAAACCTTTTCCTAAAATAATTCTTTCATAATGGACAGCATTAGGCAGTTTGAATGTATGGGTAGTTTAAGTCTTCCTGCAAATCATTAATAATCTTTGTCATTATCACTTAGATAAGCATCTGTTAGGAAAAGTCCAGGCAGAACTGATCTTGCTTTTAGGACATGGACCATATTGATTAGATGACCTATAAAAGCTACTTCCAGCCTTATTTTCCACACTTCTTGGCTCTTTGGCTGCAGGTCTTGCCACCTCCAAGAGTCTGTGGGGTGGGGGTTTTCTTAGCCAAATCAAAGCTATGGAGTGAATTAGTGACAGAGCCGTTTCCTGGCCTCATGGCCCCATCCTGCAACCAGTAGGGCGATGTGCCTAGATAACATGGCACTGGTTCAGTTCCCACATACTCCTCTGTTGTATCACCGGGAGCTACTCCTGGAGGCTAAAATGTCCCATGAACTACTGCTGTATTCCCACGTGGCAGTTCTGTATTTTTCTCACCTGTCGGTTAGCTTCAATATACAACCCGAGGGTATTCACTCGGTAGCACAGTCCCTCTTTCATTATATGGACGTAGCAGCGCACTTTTCCTTCATGGAGAGTTTCATTCATATCTCCTCTATGATCATTCCAACAAGAGTTATCTGGAGCAGGTTTCAGCAAGCTATTATCTTCCTTTATGAAACTATAAATGTCTGAAGAACACACACATGCATGAAGTTAGACAGGATTTAATGAAATACTTTCTGAAGAAGAATACTATTAAAATACTGTTGGTGAAGGGAAATCTTTGTTTCACATCATCTGAATGGCTAGATACTTAGCAATCATTACCAGATTTTATCACATGTAGTGAGTAAGTGCTTATTTTTATTCTGCAGGTGTGAATCAAAGCATCAGGACAGATGCAATGTTTTGCCCAAGGTCAAACAAGGAGACAGCGGAAATGCTAAAAATAAATTCCAAGATCTGAGATCCCGTCCAGTTCCCAGTGTAGGGTGGTTAAAGCTTATTCTGTTGCCCTATGCAATCTTAGGAACTCCCTCCTAAAATTATACTTTCAAAAGTGCATTTACCTATACTGTATTCCTGAAAAAAAGAATACAGAGTGCCTGGCTGATCTGCTTTTCATTTGCAACAAAATAAGGGGGGACAAAAATATTTATAAAATGCACAATACTGTTTGAAAAAGACATCTACTAGAACCTTTGCTATCATAAACTGTAAGGGAAAAACCCAAATCCCCAAAGTAGTGCTTCAGACTAATTCTGAACTCTACCCAATAATTCAGCTGTAGCACATAGGCTTTCAAACCTTCATCAAATCTTTGAGACTTTGACTGACCTAGTGATGCTTGTTCTTTTTTCTTTTGGTCCACTTCTTTGTTGTCTAGTCCTTGCTGCAAAGATGTAGGAGAAGAGAACTGTTTCCTAACCAGATGTGGAATCAGTTCACTCCGGAGAGATGTGATAGTCCTGGGGAAGGAGATAGACACATGAAGTCCACAAATGCTAATCCTTACATATCTTCATATTCTTTGCATAACTTTATTGGACATTTTGCACATTTTTCATGAGGACGAATCAAAATGCCAGGTACTCGAAGACAGCTGGCACTAAGGCAATGTCCACTGGTCATGTGCTACCTTAATGCATTAAAATATAAAGAAAGATTCGAAATAAGGAAAGAGCTTAATCTTCAGAACTTATTCCCCTATATTTTAAAGAGATGCCTACAATTTAATACACCATCACCCTGCAACTCATGCTCATGTGCAGATGGAATGCAGAAAGTACCAACACTGTAATGACAACTGAGATGCACTTTAAGTGGCTTTAAAAATGGCATTGATTGACAGGAAAAGAGAGAATAAAGTGCCTATAGAGGAAAAACCAAAGCAGTTCATTTTCTTTGTGATAAAAATATGGAAATGCTCAAGGATATATGAAATATCAGATCCTTAAATGAAATTATGTCCTCCAGCTCACATGAAACGTCAAGAACATTTTAAAGACTCAGCCCTTTAGCCAGCAGAAATCAGCACATTTTAACAAGTTTAGGTCCCAAGTTTCACACTCTTTAGGTGCCCTGATCCAAAATATATCAGTGAACAGAAAGCTTCTAAAGGCTTCAGCTGGCAATACATCCATCTTCCCTGCACACAGACTTCAACTTTTACTATATTCATTTTGACACCCCAATACTAGGAGGTAGAGAAATTACATGAGGGATTCGTGATAAAGCAGGAACTTGAACCCAAGCCACTTATGCCTTAAACAAGGACCCTAATCACTAGATTATCTTTCCTCTTGCATTGATTTGTACATTACAATGAACCAAGAGAAACTTTCCCTAGTGGACAAATATCAATGTAGAAAGCCTGCTGTACAATGGGATTATAACCTTGGTAATTTAATTTTGACTATTAAAAAGTAATTTTATTTTCCAATAAAGTATTTGGATCCCCCCCCCTCCTCCCAAATTAATAGTTTTTACAGTTGGAGTGCATTGAGAGACAGTCTTAAAAGAGCTTTATTGTTGTTGTTTTATTATTTTAACAATCTGCATTTAGTTCCTGAATTGTGGATTATTTAAGGTAGTGCTTGGGAAAATCACGTGGAAAACGAACTCAAACTTGGCATATAGAAGAGGAATTGCTAAACTTCAGAGGAAGGACTGGGAGAACTAACACAGAGGGCTTGACTAGAGGAACTCAACAAATGATGACCTGCAAAGAAAGCGGAGTAAGAATGGAAGGCAGCAAAACTAGAAACTAACTGAAGGTTAAATTAAAAACCAGAAAGTACTAGAATGAGTATCCTGAAAGTGATTGTGGTTGGCAAAATCCCTAGCAAAGGGGGATCTTCAACAGTTCAAACTTTAAGAAATGTGCGGCTCATGACCTGCCCAGGCCACTGTTCAGGTAAACGATAGTGAAGCAGACCTAAGGACCAAAACACTCAGCCCTACAAATACTTGACAATCTTTTCTTTCAGTCCTCAGCTGTAGGTTGTGTCATGTCCTCTGTCCTGTGGGATGATCTAACCCACCCCAGATCTGAAATTCTGCTTTTGTTGTTTATTTCAGATATGGAAAAGCTCTAGTCTTCAGTCTCTCCTCCTTGAAAATAAGATTATAATCACCTTCAGATAGCTGTATTTCAGGAAGTAATGAAGCAAAACACTTCATTCTTTAATCACCAAATTTCTCCCTGCTAACCACTTACAGGCGTGCTCTGCCATGGCTGCCCTGGCCCCGCGCTTTGACACACGTGTGGCTGTGCAGATGGGCAGTTTACTAGCTTACAATGTTTGCCTGCAGCTGTGCCATTCAGCAATGATTTCCTGCTTCGGTTTTATACTCCATCCAAAACCGACAATCCTGTGTTTCCCTCAGAGGCTGGCCATGGCATTTATAAGATATATTACCTATAAAATATCCAAGTATTTGGCAGTCTTAAATAGTCTGATGCAGAGGACAACACAACACGGTAGGAAATGAAAGCAGTGGAAAGGGGGAAAGACAAAGTTTTGCTTGGTTTTTGATGGTTTAATCTTTCTTAGCCAAACTCCTGCAGCTTTCCTGCAATTCTCTGAAGTGCTAGCCACATTCCTTCGGCAAAGGTGGAGTAAATCTCTGGGTCATCCATAAGATGTGGCTTAGAAACCCACCCTTCTTACCGGAAAAGGAAAAACAGGAAGGTTTGCCTTTGCTTGCTGTTTAAGCAATTTATATGCGACATTAAAAGGAATTTGCCTTTGGAAAGTATTAAAAAGTATGTAGCAAGGCACTCAGTGACAAAAACTTGGGAATTTTTTGGGACAGATCTTGCAAATGTGGATATACGAAGTGATAGCGTAAGAATATTATCTGTCAACAGAGGGGGAAACCAAACATCTGGCTGGGACTAGGAAAGGAATTTAAATCAAAGGAGGCATAGGACTGAAGACCCTTCATCAAGAGAGAGAAAAATCAGCAGGAGTTTGGAAGAACCAACTAGCCTGTAACCTAGATTCAGGAGAAAACAACCCAAAAATATTTCTGGTCTAGTGTGTTAAAAATTCTTACAATCAAATCCTGAACTATACATGCCTATATTAAGGAGAAATAAGTGTAAGACTGTATATACTGAAGAAAGCAGTATATGCTGAAGAAAGCAATCTTTTTATTATTCTCTTCAGGTTTTAAAACTTGGCATCTCCCTGGTTTCTAAAGTTTGTTATTTTCTTTAGCACCAAGAAGTAAAATGAAATACCCACTGAGATCAACACAAGGAAAAATCTGCTATAACACGGAGAAAGAGAGTGGAGGGGTGGGTAGAAGGAGAGAAGGGCACACAAAACTTTGGCTTAGAACTCCATTTCTGCCAACCTGGAGTAACCATGCCCTGACACCCCACAGCAAAATCTAGACAGCAGAGAGGATAAAAATGAACCTGCTTTTGAGGAACATTTGCCAAAATAAACATGCTTTAATAACTTCTAGCCCAAGTGACAAGCATTTTTCATGATCTTTCATTCCCTAAAATCTGATTTTTGATGTTTTATCTGTCTGTTTTCATCTTGACAGAAAGTAGTAGGTTTTCAATTGAACCACCAGAGATTGAGGATGCTGCTAAAATGCTGCTAGTAAAGGAAGTGGAGGGACAACTAATGCCTGCAGTACCTTATGGGGCTTCGGTCCCATGAGAACAACAGGACATGGCAGCAATTTTGAAAGGGGTTGATACTGATCAGGATTCTGCCATTCATGCAGCAGGTCCCAACAAAGGGGGATGCTGGCAAGCGACCGTGCCCACATTGGGGAAAATGAAGACAACAGAGCAGTTGAAATTCATGGTGTGTGTGCAAGCAACAGCTGGGAATTCAGAGAAGATGAAATTTTTAAAAGCAAAAGAACCCCCTGGAAAGGTCTACATTAAATGTACCTAAGAGCTCAGGGCATTTGCAGTCAGCTATGCAGACTGTAGACTCATGTAGGCATTACAAACCTAGGATATTCAAGGTTAATTTTATTTAAAACTTAAAACAATAAGTTACAAAAATGGATACTTGGTCAGACAACTGTAATTTTACCAAGTACTATCATTACCAGAGAGACATAAGTAGCATGCCTTTGGAATCCCTTTAACCCTGGTCCCTGTGCACTACAATGTCTTCCCAGTGCTCCTAGGATTTTTGCATGACAGCAAAGGCAGAGATAACGTTCATGCTAAGTTAAAAATTTTTACTTGTGAAGACCATTAGGTGAAAATACCCTAGATCTTTAAGTTTCATATTTAAACACAGCTATGCAGAGGTTTTCAGTGAGTTTTAACCACAAATAGAATTAGAACAGTCTGTGATATGGCAGAATTACGTTTGTATCTGTGTATATTACATTATAATATATTACGTTACATACATTAAAGCCCACAGAGGGCCAACTTTTACTTGTTGCTGAAATGCAACTGCCTCTGGGATGAAGGGAAGCTTACTGAAACTTCAGCAAGAAATGAAGAACAACGGAGCCAAATGAAACACAAGAACAGTTTTGGGGAAAAACCCAAATGTTGACCACTTAAACTTAAAAAAAATAATGTATTTCACAATTACGTTTCAATGGGCTGTGATTTCTGCTCTTAGACATACACATTGCTGTAGACTTTATCTTTCATATGACGGAGAAAATAATGGTTTTGACCAAGAGCGGTAAAGGAAAAATCTCATCAGATATATTATAGTAATAGAAGAGTCTATTTATTTAAGTCTAAGTTTAGGTGACCTTGCAAAAGTCTAGGTACCAGGAAGTGCTGTTTGGCTTGACCCACAGCAGGAATGGGAGCATCCACAGCTTTTATTTCCTGCAGTTAGTGCTCACCAGCTTCAGACACCCCGAACACAACTGTCAGTTCCATTTACCGGCTGTCACTCATTTTCATTTTCCATGTTTAATGTTAAACACCATAAAACAGTATTAATGAGTATTAGCATTTTAATATCCTCCCTGTTTTATTAATCTGTGATGAAGCATGAAATCTATCACTGCTGTCAGCACCCACCTGTGAAATCTGCTGTTACTCTCCATGGGCTAGTTGCAGGGGGTCTCCCTTGCTATCATTATTACCACAATCAGCTACAGGTGCAGATAGTGTTTGCAATTCCCCACTACAAACAAGCAGATTATTAGTCCTTTTACACCTATTTCTGCCCCCCTTTTTTTTGAACAGGCTGATGTTAGCTCTTGTACAACTATGCAAGCATATAGGAGGTTGGGTTCTGATCTTAGCTCTGTGGCCTTCAACAGAGATCCTTCAGATCACATCAAAAGCAGAACATGAGGCTGTGTTTCAGACTGGTGCTCATAATTAACATTAGAAATGTACACATAAATACAACTAAACAAATCCTAAGGCACTTACAGTTTTGGCCAAAAAGAAGTTGCATGTTTATGCAGAACAATCAAGATGTAAAAAAAAAAAAAAGTGAGGGAGGAAAAAAAAAAAAGAGGGTGTGTTGGAAGAAAAGAGAAAAGTTAATTCTGAACCCTGTAGGTACATAGTTCATGGTTCTCATCGCTTAAAGGATAAAGCCAAATAACATTTAAAAATTCCGTGTAAGCTGGGAGCTCTCTTGTTGAATCTCAACGTTATTTTCTCCTGATCCTTTGATGGAGATTAAAAATTTCCATGTGAATACAAAGAAAGAAACAACAGTTACTCTGAGATTTTTTCCCCCAAGCATTTAATGCTCCAAACTAGAGCAGCCAGCCACCATTCCCATCTCCTCCCCCCTCCTCAAAGAAAAAAAAAAAAAAAAAAAAGTCAACTCACTTTGAAGAAAAGACAAAACAGGGTCAGGGCAAGGGGGATTAGGGAAATGATATTTATATCATGGACCAAATTAAAATGTCAATGCAAGAGGCAGGCAAACAGCCCTTGCCACATATATACACCAGGCATGTTTCCTCAAGGAAACAGGAAAGAGATTTGAAAAGAGTTAATGCAGTTCTGAGTTAATACCACCTGCCTCAGACTCAACACCACTTAAAAGACAGTGTTTGAGTCCATTTCCCACAACGCGGTTTTAAGAAGCACAATGGAAAAAGTAATTACAGGCCTTTTCCCCTTCTTCTCACTGATTCACTGCTAAAAATGCTGGAATTTCTGAGACATGCTAAGAATGTGGAGAAAGTGGAGAAGGGCTACTTACAAAAGGAAAAAATACCAAATAATAAATTTATAGGGTGTGCCACATACCTGCAGAAGGTTAATTCTGCCTTTATATCTTGCAGTAATCTTTTTGCCTTTCTTGTGTACCCAAGACCAATTATAATAAAGGAAAACTCCAAAATAATCAGGCAAGCCAGTAAACTACCAGGCAATTACTTGTGCCTAATTCAATAATCTGCAACACCAATCATAGCATCAAGCAGATGTTATTTCTTGCTGCATTCTATTTGTCCTGTTCTATTCTCAAAATTTCTATCACAAAAAGAGAAAACAATATTTTTCTCACACACACACACATTTCATATTAATTACTTATTTGTCAGTGTCTTTTATTATTTTTGGAGCTAAAAGCCTATGGAGAAGGCAAGGAAACCTTGAGAAATGTTCTACTGAAAGGTAATTCCACATGACTGCATTTGTGCTTCATTTGTCTTTCCATACTATTTTCTAACCAAAACCTTTAAGTCTGACAGCAATGTACCCCCAGTGTTCAGAGAAGCATGTGGGACTATTCCAAAAGCCACTGCAGAGCAAACTGATATAACTGCACAGCTTTGCTTTGCAGGCTCAATTTTATGACTTTGCAAAACTGCAGAATCACCACAGAAATCCCTGCATTCTGGGTGATGGAGGAAAAGCAGAAGACGACGTGCAAGTGACAATCACAGACACCACAATGCAGAGAGGATCTAGATCAAAGTATAGAAGGGATGGTATGGATGCAAGCCACATAAAAAGCTGTTCTGAAGTTCCACCAAGTCTGGATGCACTTAAAGGAGCAGGGATCTAACCTCCACTTCTGCCAAAAATCCCTTTGGGAAACAAGGCAGCTTTCTGAAACGTTGACCACAGAAATTAAAACTCCTCAATTACATACTCAAATCCTTTGAAAGCGTGCGTGCATTCAGCTCGGGTCATCTAAGTAACCTTAATTCTGCCCACTCGCCAAACAGCCAGGAACACCCCACAGTTCCCGACTAATACAGCTTTTGCAGGGGAATGCCAGCAAGTTTAGACATTTTTAGAACTTCTCTCTGACCAAAAGTCTCTGAGGCTGTCAGAGGCCACCCAGGGTGTTTGGCAGGTTGTACATGCTGCTAAGGAATGGATCTCATTCATTCCCAGACAGCATCCCATTCTTCTGAAACAAGCGCACCTGCAGCAAATGTGATTCCTTGCCAGAACTTATCTTTCCCCATTCTCTCCCACCTCCGCCTTTGCAGCCATCTGTGTGTGAGTTACCAGCTTTTTTCTAAATGCCTTTGAAATTAGGCTCCTTTTCTGAAAAGTACACTGAACAGTGGTGTTCTGATAATATGCCTAAACAAACACATGCATATGATGCATTTGATAAAGTATATGTGTATCCAGAAAACTGATGAACTATGTAAACTTCAGGTGCATAAATATTTATTTAGTTAGTCAAATGCTTCAGACTTATCTGTATAAAATGTGTCAAAAAATGTAGACATGGCTGCAGCTTCACACGGTAAGTCCTTTCACCCTACTCTACTGAGGTTGCATTAAAGGCACCATAGACGTCCACACCTCTGCTCTGTTTCTCCATGCAGATACTGTGTTTGGTGGTCTGCAATCAAACAGACCCATTCTCCGTTCGACTTCACAACATGCCATTCTTCCAGCAGTCTGGGAAATAAACAGAAGCTCTGGTGCATAATTCAGGTCTGCTTCCACCTGTAAAAGTCCAATTTCTACACCCATCCCCCCAGCAATCATTCTCCCTTAATGAATTCCTAGCCTCACCTATTGATTACTAATCCTTGCTCCACCCCTCCCTGCAGGACAATTCTTCTGTTTACTGTGGCATTTGCAATGTCATCTTCTGTCCTGTAATAAGAGTAAACTTTTTTTTGTCACTATCATTTCCCGAAGAACTTTAAGATGAACCTTTTTGGTCAATCTCCTCTTCTTCATCAGCCTACTTTTATTCATAAAGTTCTTTCCAGGTGGTATTCATCTGGAGAAGTTTGGTGCAAGATGCTGTGTGTGCTACAGTTCATCTCTGCATCTTTGATTTAAGGAAATGTCACTCTTCCTTCCCATTCAGGTTGTTGACTTCTTACAAATTGGTAACTTAACTAGACAGCACTGAGCATTTCTCATAGACTGTCCTGTGGCTGTTCAAAATTTTATATTCCCTTTTTTTATTTTTCAATGTAAGTGAAGAAATTTGTAGCTGCTCCCCTTTGATTCAAGACTATGTTCTAAGATCAGCCCTTACTTCATACTCCAGCTACTCATCACATTCAAAATGGAACTCAGAATATTGTTATTAATTGATTGATCATTTATTGACTTAATGAAGATCTCTCTTAGCTACTCCACTCAGGGCTGTGTGCCTTGCCATCCTTATAGTATTTATTCTCCCTTATATATGCAGAAAGTTAAAAGCCTCCCATCACGATAATTCGATGCAATAATAAAGTCAGCAACAGTGTTACAGACATCTTTGTTATTGTTCATGTTTCATTTGACTGGCTAAGGCACAACGGAATTTGACACTGAACTAACGCCTAGAATACAAAAACTATGAGAAGCAGAATAGCAGGAAAACAAATACTATTTTCTCTCTTTTCCAAAAATCCAACTCATGAGTAAAAGGGGATTACTGAAATCAGCATTTCAGAAGGATCAGTCAGTTACTGAGGTGGTGTGGAAGAAAAGAGATTTAGAAACACACCAGAGAGGGGAAGAAAGGCAAACATTATCTTGAAAATTCTTGAAAGTTGTACAATCAGATCATCTGAAGAGAAGATACAAGAGAATTATGTTTTCCACTGCAAGAGAAACAGACCATATCACATATAAGGATTCTGTCCCCACAGGGAGATGTCCAGCAAGGTAAGATAATAATTTCACCTGAAGTAGTATCTTACATGCAAGCAGTGCTGTGTGGAAGAAAATGCACTGTACTGATAAAGGAATCACCGTTCCTCCTTGGTTCAAAATCCATGGCTCATATGAAGACAAAAATCAATTTGGCTGAAGGCCACCCAAGGAAACTGCAACTGCATGAAACAGTCGAAAAAACAGTTAACAATTTTTAATGTTTATTATCAGATCAGAGCAAGCCCAGCTGAGGCCATCAAGAGGGCCAAGAGCATGTGACGCAGGAGGAGAAGCTGGGGAAGCTGGGTTTGTTCAGCCTGGAGAAGAGAAGGCTGCAGGGGGATCTAATTAAAGTTTTCCACTACCAAAAGGGAAGTGACACAGAAGACAGCCAGACTTTTGCAAGAGATGCATAGTAAAAGTGCAAGAGGCAACAGGCGCAAGCTGCAACGAAGGAAATTCCAGTTGGGACAGAGAAAACAACTTATCGGTGAGTGGTACAGTCCTGGGGCAAGGCCCAGTCCCTATCCTTGGAGATTTTCAGAACTCAACTGCAAAAAATCCCCCGAGCAACACAAAAGTTAAGACTTCCTTGAGCAGTAGGTCGGACTAGAGACTGCTAGAGGTCCTTCCACAACCAAAATTTTTCTGTGATTCTATAACTGAATAACATTTTTCATGCCCTCCTTACATTCACTTTTCATAGGGAAACCAAAGGGTAATAATCTTATGCTGTACATCACAGTCAGAAGACAAGAAATTTTAACACTTACTTAGAAAAATCTGCATTAGGAGCAGCGGGCATGCACAGGATACTGTGCTGTGACCAAGCATGCTTCAGGGTATCTCAGGCACATGGCCACAATGGCATACTGTGATCTCACAGAAAGGTTTGTAGCCATTCATTAAGTTAATCAGCTCCAATTCAGCACATCCAAAGACAGGTCTACTCCCAGGTAGTACGCTAACAGGAACAGGAATCGTATTTATTACAGAAGTGATTTGCTGAAAATCATAGTTTAAGTCTAGTTTGGATCATTACTTTTTTCCCCCTGAGGTTTCAGGAGTGAGCTTGATTGGTACCATGGAAAGATGATAATGGTAATGATACCCTGGAGGAGAAGGACATCAACAGATTTCAAGTCTTGGCATTTCTAGTAGGGAGCAGAGAAAGCTCCAACAGCTGGATATGTTTGACAAGGAAAGGAAATGGGAAAGATAAATTGCCATTTCACATTCTAATAGATTAAAGGCACTAAGGAGGAGCTTGAGTTTGGAGATATTTTTTTTGGTTTTGGGGGGTTTGTTTTTTCTTTTCCTTGTTTGGAAAGCTACAATCTATTTGCACTGTCTTTACGCAGTATACTTCCTGTAGGAGCTATTTGTTTATTTACCCATTTTAATCACAAGGGAAGTATTCATTATAAAAACTCTCTTTACAGCAAAGGAGAAACCTTCCAGCCACACGGCTGACACATGTTAACTCACAGGTATTCACAGAGCAGGTTCTGTTTTAAGCCATCTTTCAGGCAGCCACACAAAGACCACCAAAGCTGGGTGTTCAGCTCTGCCAGACCTCCCCCAGCCAGCAGCCCTTGCCAGGAAACACAGGTGACAGCCTGAATGATAAAAAGGCATTTAGAGGGGAAAAAGAAAAAATGTACTGGTTTAGTCTGGGCAGCACCTTAATATAAACCTGTAGGGGCCTTTGTGTACAGCATAGCACACAGCCATCCAAGCAGGCATTTCAGAGACCAGTCACTTGTACCTCCAGTATTCAAAGATCTCATACTGCCCTTGCCATTTACTGGGGAGGAGAAGGTGGCTCCGCTGCAGCTTTTCTCACAGCCACAGATCTCAGAACACAGCACTGAGACAGAAAACCTTCCTCTCCCCTCCTAGTGCTGGCCCAGCGGAGGCTTTCTGGACATAGCAGAGGGGAGCTAAGACGAGAAGCTTGCACTGGGATTGCAGCTGAAGCAGTTTGGAAAGGCAGAGCGCTATGACCTCACACAATTTGCTCTTATTTATTTCAGCAGTTCAAAAAAAACCCCCAGTGTTTAACTTTGCAAACAAATCATACTGACTTTGGCTATAAAGCTTACTGCAAATTTGCTCAGTTCAGAGAAGAGTTTCTCTGCTGGCAAATTCTGGCAGGCAGCTCTCCAGGGCTGGAAGAACTGCAGAAGAGCTGATTTGTTTTCTTAGCTCCAGCTCAGCCTCTTGCAGGGTGCACCCCGAGAGGAGGGCTCCCCAAGGAAAGTGGATTTTCCTGGTGGCAAACAAGATGTTAGCACTCAGCATTC
Organism: Falco punctatus; assembly: GCF_963210335.1. Taxonomy (NCBI): domain Eukaryota; kingdom Metazoa; phylum Chordata; class Aves; order Falconiformes; family Falconidae; genus Falco; species Falco punctatus. Next base: position 11,679,388 of record NC_137591.1, on the reverse strand, counting down.
CCAGGACAAGGCACTCTGAATGCTTACTCAGACCTTTTGAAGCGACCACAGTGCTGCTGTTTTTCATTCTTGCCTTTCCAGTACCACACGACATTCCTTCAGGCCACAAATGGAGCTGCCCGCTCCCCAGGTGACTGTACAAGGGAAACAGTGGCAGCTTCTACACCCAGCAATTCAGAAGTACTAGACTCAGGACAAAATGGTGATTTGCAAAACACATTACTAAACACAATAAAAAAATTGACCTTGCTTTTAGGAGGAAGAGGGGGGGTGGGGGTGGGGAAGAGGGAAGGACACCACAAAAGTATGTGAAATGTTCTAATGTGTAAGAAGAAGATGTGTGCTATCAACTTCGTTTTAGATACATGGACAATCTTTTGAAACAAAGTCCATAGATCTCCTTACATTAGAAAATGCAATTGCCACTCTGGTGCATAACAGAGAAGCCCTAACATCTTAGCAAACACACAGTGGCAACTGCCTTCACAAAACCTGAGGTGACTAGCTTTCAGAGGTGATGCAGTTGGGGTGCCTATAGATAAATTGCCCAGCATTTCCTATTGTAAGTTTCTGTCTTCATCTGTTTGTAAACTTTGCCAAAGTTTAACTGTTTTGGCTGAAATTACCCATGCCAGGTGTTTGCCTCAAGCTGAATTCTTTTGGATAGCTTCATCAAAAATGTCTCAGCTATTTCCAAGAACAAAATTATGGAAAAAAAACACCCCAACTTTGTTTTGTCCATGTTAAAAATATTTCAGCTGCTCCACTGAAAAGCTCTTGTACTTCCATGCCTGCGATTTGGCGCAAGGTTGTCTTTTCGTCAGGGTGTTACATTTGTAAACACAAAAAGTGCCCATATTACATCAAGCTAAGTCTGAAAAACCACTGTTTGCACATGCTCAGAAGAGATCTGTTTTGCAGCTAAATTTTTTTGAGTCCTATATTGGGCATGCTCTATTCTCTCTCTCTTTCTGCGAGGTAACTGAACTACTCATGCACTACTCCACAGAATAAGAGTACACTCTAGGCCAAGGTTACAAAGGCTGAGCTGGATAGTCTTCAGAGTTTAGAGCATCTCATCTCCTTCTGGTAGCTGACCTGAAAGGTGATAAATCTATGTTGATAACAGCTAGTCCATTAGCAAGAGTCACAGTAGCCTCACTGATTAATTCTAAAAGGGTCACATATATAAACATATATATACACACTTAAAAAGAACATCACAGTAAAAGTTTGGGTACTCATATTAAGAAAAGCTAGAACTATGTTGCTTATACAACCTTAATTAAGACCTGGTGTGTACACATTATGACACAATCCTTAAAAAAACTCACCTACTTTTCCGCTCTCCCCAATCTCAGATCTCTTCTTCACCCAATGTAAAGATGGACTATGCCCTGGGGATGAATCAAGGTTGTGTAATGAGGCAGAAGAATGCCTGCCTCATTTGTTAGAACATGTGTGTTAAACGTACAAGGCAGAGGGCTACAAGAGGAGAAAAGAATTGGTAGTATTTAAGGCAAATGAATGATGCCTGAAGAACTAATTATTTTTTAAAGTTCCTTTCTGTCAGAGGAGTTTACAGATGTTGCTGAATGCAAAGCATAAATCTAATTTCTGTAGGTTGCCACTGACAGCATGTTTTTGATTTGATCAGTGTCACCCTGTGACAGCTATCATCAATGGAAAAGATTCTTTCAGTATTAAGAGATCTCTGTATAATATTAAGGACTGGAAAATGGCATACTTGAAAAGATGCTTCAAACTTCAGCTAGTGTGCCTTAGTTTCCCCTTTTCAGAACAGGGAAAGACTGCTACTTCATTAATAGGAGTACTGGAAAGACAATTAATAAAGTGTGGACAGAGCATTATAGTATCAGTGATGAGCACCAATAATCCAAAAGGAAAGTATTTGCCTTATCTTCAGAACAGGGTTTAAATGACAAGCAGCAAGTAATGCTGGTGGCCTTCACCTGAACTACAGAAGGTACATACAATATCGAACAGTAGTATTGCCTTCAGCAATGAATGAATTACTGAAATGAAACAATTGGCACAGAGGGAAAAAAACCCATAAAGTGTCATATAACTGCAAACCATACCATAACATAGTTTTGTGATGGACTTGGCAGTCCTGTGTTAATGGCTGGACTTGATGATCTCAAAGGACTTTTCCAACCTGAATGATTCTATGATTCTGTGTGGCACATATAGAAGCGAAAGGTTTCACATGGAGTCTCAGCTGTGGCACTTCCTAACTGCCCAGTGCTTAACTTTGCAAAGTTAGTATTTTTAAATGTAGCTTTTTGGGTACCCAACCTGTAACTAAGGTTTGATTAGCATATTCATGACAAGCTCTGCACTGATGAAATGTGACAAGTGATTTTGGGGAGGTAACTTATCAAGTAGGACCACATACTGCTTTGTTTTAGGGAGTCTTGATCTGGCTTTGGATTTTCTGGTCTACCCCAATGAGAGGTGAAAACTGCAGCCTCCACATGTCTATAGGTTTCAGCTGTGAGTAGGGTGAAATGCTTACACGTAACAAATGTTATCATCTGTACCTGCACAACTGACTGAGCACAATGCCATTCATGCATACATATAAATGCATATTACATATACTTTTAAGTGTATACACAGGATATATACACACACATCTTCCACATTTTTAGTTCCAAAGCAGCTTTGAATTTTCCACATTAAAACTTTACAGGGGAAGAGGTTGCTTTCTATTTATCGCCTCCTCCCGTCTTGCTCTCCCCAAATCAAGTATCTTATTTCACCAGGCTAGAGCTTTAGAAACATACTGGAAAAACACAACACAAACTACCATGCAATTTCACTTTGATCACATTTCTTCTACTAGCAGCTTTGCTGGGATTGTTAGCAAGCCAACTGTCAGCACACAGTAAAGAAATATCAGTGCATGTCTGTGCAACACGCTGGGCTCACGAAGCACAGGCCTAGATCCTGCCCTCCACTACAGATGAAGTTCACAGGGGAAAGGGAATAAGGACTCTCTTCTTCCATCTGCCCTGAATGCAGCAGTGAGGCAGGATTCCAACCTAGCACTCAGGATAGTGCCAAAAAAGGGACTGGCTACTGTGCTGGCTGCCACCCCAGGGCCCCAGGGGTGTGAGGCCCGCCAGCTGTGGGGTGGAGCCGTGCCCCCAGCCAGCTACAGCCTCTGCTTCTGTCTAGCCTGCTGGCTCAGCTCGTGTAATGATCGTTTTAAGAAAAGCAATATTGTGCAGTTCATCATGAGGTGCAGGTGTTCACCTTCAACTATCCCTGCCCTGTGCTGGCAGAGCAGCTCCTGCACCATACGTGGCCTGCGCTCACCTGCCCCATGCCACAACGCGCAGCACCTGTAAGGTTAGCTTTATTCTGAAAAAGGAAATGTTTAGGAAATGAAAGCTCTCGCCTGAATACAGGAAGATCAAATTTTTAACTGACCTCCCTCCTGTGAAAAGATGTGATACAATTTGGCAGACTCAGTACATCTGCCACATGAAGACCAACCTCATCAGCTCTAACTTCATTGATGCAGAAAGGAACCTGGGGAAGAACCAAAGACCTCTGCAGAAAAAAATCCCCAGGGATAGTTACAATCAGCAGAAAATTCAGCCCAAACAAGCTGCTGCTTATTCACATTGAGGTCACAGTCCCTGTGCAGACGTGGCTGGTAGCAGCTATGGTCTGTGACGTCTTGTGAGTTTAGTGGGAACAGACCCAGAGGTTGTCAGTGCTGGGTATCCGCTGCGGATGCAGGGGTGAAGATGTACATCCCAGGGCAGAGCTCTGAGAGCTCCCCTGCTGGTACCCTGCCAGGGGCTGCCAGTGCACTGGAGCTGACTAAGGAGCACTGAGATAACCAGCCCGTCCTGGTGATGCAGGAGTGTGCAGAGAAGGGAAGGAATAAATTTCAGCTGCATGGAATAACAAACTGATAGGGACAAGAACTTCTTCAGCTGTTCCCCAAGCCACTGTGGAACCACAAGCTTTTGACCTTGGTAAATTCAGACAGGGGAGAATTGTCCTGCCCTTGAGGACTCAATTACACTAGGATCCAGTGCTGAACTAGTGGGTGACAAAGATGGATATAGGGATTAACTGCTAAAATGCATTTTTTCTTCCTAGAAGAGGAAAGAGAAAGCAGTTTAATTCCCCAAAAAATAAATTCCAGGGGTTTAAAAAAAATTTAGTGGCATGATACTTTTTATTTTTGTCTGGACATACACATTTGAGGGGGTTCTAATAAACAAACCATTTCCTCTGACTTTTATTCAAAGGCACTAACAAACTCTGCGTTTTAAAACTCAAGAATTTGTTTGGTTTGCTATAGTGCAATAAAACTTAAGGCAGGAGAACCTACTATTCAGTTCTTTTAAAACAATTCATAAAAACGTATTAAAGGAATGTGAATTGAGTTACAGACTACCAAACAGTATTTTGACCTCTCCTAATACACCCCATAGTAGAACCTCACTGCTGCCAAACAAATACTGATTATTCTCCAAACAGTCCCACCCAGAAGAAGAAACAAGTGCACAGAAAAATTAAGGGACCTGTCTAGTACCTCAAAGCAAGACAGTGGCTGAGCTGATGATAACGTTTTGGCATCATAACTTTATGCTGGAGCTGAACAATAAATTCAGCCTTTCTCTAGATGGGTCGTATCACAAAGTTGTCCCAAATCCTAAACCAAGATTCACATACTTAGACCAAACTAAGATTTAGCCATTTCGTGTTCTTTTTTCCCTATTTTCATAGTAGTTGATAGTAACTTTGGACTTTATATACAATGCATGTATTAACCTGATCAAAGTGGAAGAATGCAATTTACCTTTACAGGTGCAGCTATATACAAACTACATTCACCTGGGGAGAGCTTGTTCTTGGCACATCTTTGCAGCTAAGCTGGGACTACACTGGGCTTTTATCCCATTTGAAGCAACAGACCCCACACACATAACTACATTAGTTTTCATGTAATTCTTTGACCTGGAAGTAATCATAATTTTCCTGTGCAAAAGACTGAGCTACAGCCAGTTTTAGGATCTCTATTTTTTACTGCTGGGCAACGTCTTTTCTGGTTTTGTATGTCAAAATAAAAACTGAAAGAAAAGTAAATGCTTCACTGAGCTACAAACAATGAAAAAAGGTGTTCTGCCTGCCATCAAACCCTGCTGTTAAAATATTAACACAATGTAAATATTGTAATATTGAGGAAGTACACTGTGTCAGTACTTCCTGGCACCGTACAAGAGCTTCACTGTTCATTTCAGTCCCTGCTGTTAGTTTTAAACATGCACAACTTAAACAAGGCATCTGAGCTTCTCCAGTCCTGGTGCGGAATTGCAGAGAGCAAAATCTTACTCTAGGTTCTCTCTGGACTGAAAAACAAAGTATTAAAAAGAATCCTTAAACCCAAACAATTATGTAGATGTCAGTACTTTTGAGGCAAAAAATATTCCACAAGGTCTTTCAAAAGTCCTGGCATATTGCTGCCAAACATGGAAAGATCTTTGGGTATGCACTGTCCTCCCCTTCCTCAGAGAAGAAAAACAACTGCAAATGCCCACCAATGCCAGAAGCCTGAAAGCCCAAGTTATTCCTCATGGCAAAAGTCCCATTACCCAGATTTGCCAGTTAAGCACATTACTTGCAATTGATGGTCTCTCTCAATTGACTGAATAAGCAGCATGTGTGTAATAAAGGGAATGAAGCAGCTACCTGCCATTAGTAAGCCAGATATTGCTATCGAGTCTTAAGAAATGCTGTCTAGCTGCTGTAATTATGTATTTATCATGGAAGAGTCACAGAAAAGCAGCACCAGTTTCCAAAAATAGCGAAGACAGAGAATGACCTCTCTATAGAAAATAATAATAAAAAAAAAATCCACAAAACCAACTGTAGTCAGTTTGGCCATACTTTAAAAAAGTCAGTAGATTTCTTCTAGGGGAACCTGGGGGCAACTGGAGGAGTTCAGAGCAGGATTTCACTCTGCTGGCTTTGGTTAATACAAGGTAAAATTTCACCACTGACAAAGCCAAAGATCTCACCAGTTTCAATGGAAACAGCATAAAGCCTTGAAATCTGAAGTTACTACTATTTATGCTTACAGGCTTCATTGTGTCATGCACTGTGGCACGTCTGACAAAGACTGTCCTTGTCCCACAAACCTAATGATCTAAATTCAAAACAGCACGAAATACCAAGGAGAAAAAACTGAAATGTGTGAAATGTCTAATATTCTGGAAATGTCTAATCCCAGCAAAACAGGGCTAGGATTTCAAGAAATAAGTCCTACATGCTGTATTATGACAAAAGAAAGGTGTAAACTGCTTCATGCTACCACAGGAAATACAAGAAGTACAAACTGTCACCAACTTTCTAAAATACACTGAATAAGTGGTTTATTTCAGATTAAAGCATCTGCTGCTCCTGAAGCTTTCTTACCTTTCAGACATGTTCCCATACACAAATGGGAACTAAAATGACTTGCACAATGCCCCCACGTGCCAGTCAAAGTATCGGATAAGCTTTGTTCTTATGCATGGTAAGAAATTGCCCTGGGGGTTAACACAGATTTTCCACTTAATTTTAACTTACTCACAGAACCTTATTCTGGAAGAGCTCCTTCAATCATGTATCCAGCTGCATCACCAGATTTGTATATGGTCCAGACTAACACAAATCCTTCCCCCTTCAATGTTTTTTCACATGTCAGTTAATTTGCTAATAAAAAGTCCTATGAACACTACACTTAGTCCCTTTATCTCTCATCTCACTTAAAAGGGGAGAAAAACTCTTGAGAACTCAGTGAGCACTCAATATATGTAATGGCTATAAGAGAACTAAAAAAAGTCTAGGAAGAGGACATCTTTCCAAAACTGAACTACTTACTGTGAGGGGAGTTGTTCATTTGTTTGTTTTTTAAAGATAAACAGGGGTTTTTTTCATCTGTTTCATGAAATATTATAGCTAAGATCTTTCTCCACTTCCATAAATGGATGTTTTTCTTACTCTCAGTGGGTGGTCTCAGAGTTTTGACAGAGGAACATCACAAGCTAAAAACATAGGATGCTACAGAGATAGCCCACCTGCAGTGATGGTGGATGTGAAGGGGGAGAGAAAAGGTGATTGCAAAGGCCAAAACAGACTGTGGTGGGGAAAATCAAAGGTCAGAAATGTATTCACAGCCCTAACAATGGGGGAGCCCTGGTGAAATGAACAGCCAAAAAACACAGATACATTCAGAAAAAAAGGGATGCAGAAAAGAGGCAAAAATTTTGGCTTTCACTTTATCCTGTTATTAGATAATTCCATTTTTTTTTTTTAAATTTAAAAAAGGTCTGAATAAGAAACACACATAATGCTTGGCATTCCTTTTAGAGTAGTTAAAGCATTTTGAAAACTGGTTTCTTTCACATTTCTGTTTCACACTTGCCAATTTAATGAAACAAATCTTCCTTTAAAAGCTCTGGTATGAACCATATGTCTATGCAAACTCCTGCTACTACCATGTGTATTGCTTGGTTTCTTACTTGTTTTCTACAAGGAAGTCTACCACATATTTCTTCAGACAGTAGAGATGAGCATCCATCAGCCCTGTTCTGATGTGCATTCTGGGGTGCCTGTAAAAGAAAAAAAAAAAAAAGAAAAATCATGGAGCTTAGCTTTGTGTGGCCATTTACAAGAGTTTGACTTCGCAATTAAAGCAGTGGATAGTGAAAACTATGCAAAGGCAGATCTGTTCCTTTCCATCAACTGCTGGATTAACAGAGAACAGTGCAGGCTGCCATTATTGGACTGTGTCTATAAACTTACACCTGCTGGCCCTGGGCTGATTTGCTGCGAAAGAAAACACCTCCTCCAAGGAGTCATTACTCCTGCTACATCTTCTTATGTAAGTGGAAATTGCACATTACTGGGCAGGAAGCCAAAGTAATGGGCCCAGAGTGCTAAAAGTTACAGTGGGTAGTGTCAGGGTACAATAATTCAAAGCTGCTGGCTAAGTGCCTGCCTTAATATGCAAGGCTGTGCATGTTCTGCTAGCAAACACAACAACGCTACTGTATTTTTTCCAACACTTCCTGGAGGGTAATAGGGGAAGGAGATGGGGTCTGCTCACCTTTCCTACACCACACATTACAAATGAATGCCAAAGCTCAATTACAAAGCGTTTGCCTATCCAGCCCAGTAAGGTGGAAAAGACCAGTGAAATTCCTGCTCATCATTAGCCAAACAATGGCAAACAGGGAATTCTTCCCTTTCAGACCAGTGGCAGGTTAATATTTCAGAAATTCAGAAACCTTCAATAGCTTCAATATTTTAAGAACAAAGTTTTAAATCATAAAAACTCATTGATTACTTCTATTACTTCTCTTTATGCATTCTCTGCTCTTAGTGGAAACCCTTTTTGGAACCTTTCTCAAAGTAGCTAGTTATTTTATGCCAATATTACTTTCCCTTCCACGCACCTGTAGCCTCATTTGAGTGTGTTCTGGCTGCCTGAACAGTCACCACCAGGTCTCAGGGCAGAAAAGCCACAGGAATATTTAGCTTGCGAATTAAAAAAGGCAAAACACAATGGTCAGGGAATACACTGGGCTGTTCAAGAAATCTGTAACTGTACTCACAGTCCAGAGGCTTTGTAACGAGAGAAATTTTAATTCACACCTGAAATTGTCTCCATTTTCATTTTTCCTTCCTTGATGCCTGGATTTTGTAATGAAGTTTGAATGAACATATCTCACCAGTATATTCCATCCAACTTTTGTTCGCCTAGCTCAGAACATGCTAGTCAGATGGTTGTGATCATGATCACTTTTATTATTTAGTGAGCTCAGCAGAGGGATCACTCACAACTAGGGCACACATCTCTCCCCCTGCCCCCCCATACTAGCACACCGAATATTTGGCAACACCAAAGGAGACTATCAGGTGCTCTAGTAAGCCATTTTCCAGTGCATTTCTCAAATAATGCATTGAACTACCAGAGTACTTAAATCTTAACATTTTATAATTTCAGTGGCATTTCTTAAGCATGCCATTCAATGCAAGTTAAGCATATTATTAACTTTAAAGAAATTCTTTAAGTCCCACTTGCAAAGGAAAGCTCCTATAATAGTAGTACAACACTCTGCAGTAAAGTATGTGGTACTAAAAAATGATATATGCACTTTCAGTAGATTACTTCATTAACAAAACATGAGCTCACCTAGCAATGCTCCAGTACTGATGTTATCAGTGGCCCAGATGTTGCTGTGGAAGTCAGCCCAAATAGCAATGTTCCTTATGCAAAGAGGATAGGGAATCCACTAATTTTAATGAGGTCTTGCAGTTGGAAGTCAGCAGACTCCCTCCTGCTCTGCATCCTGGGGATGGTTTCCACATTTTGTGTATTTATGAAGGAGAATTTTCATATCTACTCTAAGAAAAAGGGCTCCCTTGTATTTATATAATGAATATAACAGTTTATTGAAATGGGTCAGAGACAAATGGAAAGAAATAGAGCAGGAAGGAAAGCTGGGAAAATGAACAAAACAATGTAACAAAGCAAGAAATATAAAAAAATAGAAAGGGATGCAACATGGGAAGGAGAGGGAAAAACAGAAGGAAAAAAACCCCAATTCTTAACTTGAAGATGACAAATAGGACACAGTTTCTTTAGTGCCAGAATGCCAAGTTCTCTCTCTATTCAAGATCTGTCACACCCCTCCTTAAACACAAGGCCGGGAAGGCTGCAAGGACTAGACGTCAAGTAGAAGAGTGTAAAACAGGAACTCCTCAATAAATGCTGGTTCTGTTGCCAGTGTCTGTGCAGCTTTCACACATACAGTCTCCCCACCTGCAAACTGGAATAACACTATTTAGCTACACTGCAGGACACCGAGGATTTGTGGGCTGAAGTTTGTGTCTGCACACAAGTATTGTACCAAGTCTTTCTGTAGCTAAGCAACTTTGTAAGAAAGTTATACAAAATCAGTGCAAGTGGACAGGCAGTAGCACAGTGCTATCCTAGCTGCAGCTCCATCACACACACAAAACCACCCCACCCCCCCAAAAAAACCCCAGCCAGACAAGACGTACTGAAATGCCACTCCGAGTTAGCTTTCAATGTAGAATATACTAACAATAACAGAACATCATGCTGGACAAGAGGGAGGTCCCCCAATGAAAATCCTCTGAAATACAGACCACCTAAGTGATTTGCAACAGAATAGTCCCATAGATTAATATTATAATCACAGCTTCAAAGGTCAAACAGGCAAGTTTGGGCACATGCATAAACAAAGCTGCAATTTCTGTAAACCAGATTTAAGGAGAGAATAGCCACACTAAACCAGACTGATAAGAGCACTCTATCATAGCAAGCCACTAAAGATGATGCTAATTTTCATTGACTACTGCTTAAAACAGTTATCTTCAGGTAAAAGCAAAGGAGCCAAATAATCTAACAGATAACAGCAAACTCCATCACCATTTCAAATGAGCATCTGGTTACTAATATCGAAAGCCACACTCTCTTCTCATGCCTCTGATCTCCCACTCCATCAGTTAATCTTTACAACATATGAAAAATAAGCCTGTTGCAAGGAACAGCTGATACAGAGAATCAAATAACAAACAATGCATTTGCTGAGAGCTGATGCACCTAGACTTATCACTCTGAGGAAGATAATACAGAAGGCTTTCAATAATATCATCAAAGCAAGGGAGAAGGTACTAGAAAGGGCTGGCTGCAGATGGTTAAGTGTTAATGAATGCCGGGTTGGGTGGTTTATCAAAAGAAAAAGACTGGATATGTATCTGAGAGGGTCACCATTGAGATGAAAGTTTAACAGCCATTGTTGGAGCTTTTTAATGAGCAAGGACTGTCAAATGTGAACCCTCTAAGAATCATACCAATTACTAAATGAACTTCAGTTCAATCTAGCAAATGTAATCAAGCACAAGTCATTAAAATACATGGTAAAACTCCTATTGGTGCTGCCACTATAGTGTCTATTATTGTCTGTGCTCCCATGTAAGGGAGGGGGCTGCTCCCAGTTGTAAACTCCGTGTGTTATGTTAAGTGATGGGAAATTTTAGCCCTAATGATGAGGCACGGAGGGCTCCCTGGCAGAAAATCGACAATGAGAAGGCTCAGAGAGATCTGTGGAGAAGTCAGGGAAAGATCAGCAATTAAAAGACCAATTTCAAAGAATGCAATTTAATGTGTAAAATTAGCTTTTATTAGCACATAATTCCACAAAATCCTGACTCGGGATGAGAGTGCATAAAGGTCTGCCAGAGTCCTTAGAAAGGTCCGTGCCCGTAATTCCTGACGGGCCATTGTGAAATAATAAGCAGTACTAACAGGATTGATGCATGCCTCGTACATGGCAATGCTTTGTAAGTGGAGCCCAGAGCTTTTCTCTCCCTGATAACCTCTCTCAGGATTTCCTCCCTCAGGGAAATCAACCACTGATACAGCAAACTTCCCTTGTTTAAAGGCAAAAAAGACGACAATTGTTTCAACTGTAAACTAATTAAAAGAGGTTACCACCAAGAGCTGGAGGTTCAAACCAGCCCTGCACTCCCACTGACAGTGTGATAATGCCAGGCCGGGGTCAAAATCATAAATCTGAAGGGAGCACACACAATGCTTAAAGCCAAAAAGCCTCTCTACTAAGCATGGGATATTGCCACATTAACCTCACCACCTCACAAATAAACTAGCTGAGAAAGAGAAATCCCATGGCCTCTTTCCCTTTAACTTCATACAGCTGTTGACGGAAAATATGAAGGTCTTTAAATAAACTCAGGGACCTGGGGCTGTCCATGTTCTAACGCTAATCTGAGCAATGACACAATAAAAGTCCAATCATATCTGCTATTAACCTGGCTCCTGAACAGATATCCGAATTACATCCACTGTGGGCTTATGGGGTGTTAGTTCATCTTCCTCCCTATCCCTCCAAAATAAGTAAATAAATAACAGCACGCTAAGTGCAAACTATGCATTCCATGCTCATTTCTTTCCTAATTAATTGCATATAGCTCACATAGTCCATGTAGCCAAGCAGTCTTCCGCATTCTTCCTATCCTCCAAACTACAAACTGTATTCTGGTGTGACGAGTGTGCCATCCAGTTCAAACACACGGTGCTGACCCCTGACTGTGTGCACGGAGGTGATGCTCTCGTGTGGATACAAAGCCAGTGTACAGATCAACACGAAGAGAAGTCTTACAGCAAAAGCTGCCAGATCACCTTTAATGTCTCAAGCATTCCTACTTTTAAGGGGGGGGGGGGGGGGGGGGCGCGGGGGGGCGGGAAATAATCCCTAAATCGCATTGCTCATTTACGGGACGGCTCTTGGCTGTGAACTCGCTACTAATAAAAGACCACTGTTACATTGGCTCTTCAAAAATCCCGGACACCTTATGACCTTAATATTTTTATTTTTATTATTTTTTTTAAACACAGTACTTTTGGCCAAAAAGCTCCCCAAGCACTTAGCCAAATGAATGTCCCCACTGTATCCCAGGGCTCCTTTGCCCACCAGTGAAATGCTGCCACCTCCGGGCTGAACGGCCGCGGCTGTAGCAGCGCTGGCCGGGCCCCCCCAGCCCCCGCCCCCTCCCGCCGCCCGGGCGGTAGGGGTGGTGGGGTGGGGGGGGGGGCAGCGTGTGCTGGGCGATGCTGCTTCCCGGGTGGAAACGGCTGGTTCGGTTCTGGCTACGAGGCACACCTCGGTGATGGGCGAGCTGGAGTGGAGAGGGGCACAGGGAGGCAATCACCCAAGATTTCAAGCCGGCCCTGACCCCCCTTTCCAGCTCGGAGGCACCCCTCACCCCTTCCTCCAGTTCTATAACTACCTTCTTTTCAAAGACGTCACTTGGTCCCTGGAGGACCTGGCACGGGAGGACACGGCAGGTTCGCAGCTTGAATCAGCTGCCCACCGGCAGCTCTGGTAGCCACCCCACCCCCCCACCCTCCTGGCTGCTGCTTCCCCAGGCTGCAGCAGGAATGGGAAGTACTTTCCAAATGAAAATGTTTTATTGATCTAGTGACCCAAGTTGCTTGAAAGCCTTCCGAATAATAAATATTTTTCATTCAAAACCTTCATCGCATGCCATTTTTCTTTGTTGTATTATATTATTAATATACCCATGAGACTATAATACAAACTATGAACCTACTTCTGACAAAAACATGCTGAAAACTTTTTGGTAAAGGAACCAACTTTCATTGAAAGCCAAAGATTAAATCATTTTCTCTAGTATAAAAAGTATAGGTTAGCAGTCAGAACTCAGGATTAATATTTGTTCAAGGCCAGAAATGGTTTACAATAAGCCAGTGAGACCTCCCGTAGCAAGAGTCGTTATCTTGGCATCAACACGGTGCTTCAACATTAACACCTCTCCTGACTTCGACACTGAACAGCGAGGGTGCCAGTGGCTGCGCAGCCCACTTATCCCATGACCTTCTATAAAATGTTTTTCTTCACCCTGTTTCAGCTTCCCCATAGGAAAACAAGAGCAGCAGTGACTCCTCACCCACCCCAAGCTGGAGGAGCACTCCCATGTCGCTGGATGCACACGCATCCCCTGGGAGCACACCAGCCACAGCTGCTGGGGAAAGCATTTCCCTAAACGTGGTTCTAAGGGTCTTCTCTACCGTACCGAGTGCTAACAGCTGTAGGAAATAACACAGGGGCTGGGCTCCCCACAATGCCCCTGCCCCTCTTCTCCTTCCCTGTCACTGGAAAAACAGAGTTCATGCAAATATGTTATACTAGACACTTTGATACTAGATTCAAGTTTGCTAGAATACCACAATTGCTATGTAGAAACCGAGAAAGCAAAAGAGAGAGACCGAAAATGATAATAAGTCTGGAGCTCAGTGTGAACAGAAGAGAATACGCTGTGAAGGAGGGCGGGGACTGCCAGAGACATTATTAATAGGTTTTACCCTTGAGCTCTGGCAGCTACTTGTTCTATACACAGAGGAAAAGGATTAATCAAGCCTTGCACGTAAAGGTTCTTTCTATGGTCTGCCAAAATATTTAAAGCAGTATATACAAAGTGTAAGCCTTATTATTATACACATTCAATGTAATCATCTTATGCTACAGTTAAGGCCAGGATGACAATAAAGTAGATTATTGTGCACTATAACCAATTAAATTCCAACACAACAGACATGGCTTAGTCATTTGGTTCAGATCTGGTATTTGAGCTTCTTTTTCTCATGCTGGGCTAAACTATGATTTAAGAGATTTAATCAAGCTTTGGGAAATGCTTTCTTTGCTAAAGAAGGAGAAAGAACTAAAAAGTCTGCACCTGGAAACCCTAATCATTTCCAATTTTCAGCTCATTTTGCTTCCTGCTTCGTGAAAACTCACCTTAGTAAATAATTGTTCCCTAAAATCACCAGGGCTGAAAGGATGACAATATATAAGAGGAACAAATTTTAAGCAAACAATTGAGGCTGGAGGATTGTCCAGAGGCTACTGAAGAACAGCAGCTCCTGCTGATCCCTCCTATACCAGTTCCCAAAGGGCTACGCAGTAGACATATGATATATTTTCTTAAATCAAATAATTACAGTAAATGCATGGGAAACAGTGAAACTGAATACTAGGTCAAAGCTGCAGGTCACTAGCAATATATAGCTTAAACACAGCAAGGCTGCCACAATTTCTTTATGTCACTGGCTTAGACTCAGGCAAACAAAACTGTACTTGGCAGTGTGACTGGCTGATCGCAGCCTGGCTCGATGAGGCTCCAAAGACCTTCTGCACCTCCCAAGTGAGGTGGGTTTTATTCAGAATCTATGATCTGCAAAATCTGGGAATTCAAGGTAATGGCATACCTTTGGACTACTAAACCACACAGGCAAAAACAAATCTTCCATACCCCAACTTTAAACTGCAAGTAAAAGCAGAAGTGGAAAAAACAAAGTCAAAATAATCATTGTGTTTCCCTTTCACTTTACAGGGCCCAGAAGTACAACAAACTGGAGCTGTCACACATACCTTTGGGTTTCCTGTTGTGAGCAGCCTTCCAGGTACCTCACGAAAATCACCTACTTCTGTACCACCAGTTTATTAAAATGAAAAATATCTCTTTAAGCCTGTTACTGTGGATAGGCCATACCTGATCACTCACTTGCCTTTGCTAGGATCTTCGCCGGACAAGCAAATGCGCTCTTATGACAGAAGGTGCATGTACGTGAGCCTTTCTTTAGAAGATATTGGCATTCAAAACAGTTTCATGGGAACGAATAACAACCTGACAAGAGTCTGGTAGAAGGTCATCAAGGTTAGAAGGAAGGAGAGGGAGAGAGACGAGTAATACGTGTGTGTTAAGACAAGGCGGCATCTGGCTCCCCCCAGCACCTACAGTCTAGAAAGCAAGACGACATGCGCTTTGAATCCAATGATGGGAAAAATTCAGGTGTAATGGTTTAAATTACCAAACCCTACCCAAATCCAGCCCATGTAGGATGTCTTCCACAGTAGGTCTGACAATGCTCGTTTCCTTCATCTACTCTAAGTGAATTATACTCGGCTCCTGCTCCTCGAGGGTCTGTAGCTTCCTCAGCTGATGCTTTGACCTGTTTCCTTTTGATTTCCATCCCTGGAACATACTGCTTCTGCCTCACTTTTGATTCATAATAAACTTTTACAGTTGTATCTATTCACATCTCAAGTAGACTGAAACCTGAACATTTTAGCATTTGGCAACATAATAACCACACTTCACCCTGATGAGATCCCAACAACCGCAAGCATCAAATATTTAATCAGATAATGAAAACAGCTTTATCTCAGGCAGAAAATAAAGTGGGCAAAGAACCTGGCACTGCTGCCACTGCAGTGGGAGCCTGGCTGTGACTGCCAGCACACAAGCTGCTCCGTATCTTGGCAATGTTGACTGGGTACATGGAAGAAAGATAAATTTTAGGGGAAACTACACTAAGGTATGAGCAGTCAGACTTGACGAATCCTGCCTCCCTACAGAAAAAACAGAGGGGTTTCCCTAACTTGGCCACACTGAAGTTATGACTCAGCCCATGTATTCAGATACATCCTCAGAAGCATGCTAGCCTGGATCTAAGGCAACATCAGCCTTGAGCCACGAGATTTCAGGACAGGGGATTTCAGCCCTGTCAGGGCTCGGGACATCATCAGCATTAGACTCAGCCCAATTCTGCAGTGAAAAAATACCCCAAGTAACAGGAACATCACACAAGAAATAGAGAGATACTTATGTTCTTTTCTAGTTTAAAATAACCTATACTGTTTCATTTATCAGCTATTATTTTGATGGTATCAAATAAGAACTTCATTAAAACAAAGCCTTAAAATTAGAACATGTAGCATTCTTTTTGCACAGTGACAGCAGAATTTAAAACTAAGAAATAAAGTCCGACTGGAACCACTTTGCAGACATATCTTGTCTTTTCAACCCCAAAGAACACTATGATTAGTTCTTTTAATAGCTAACTGGCATTTTACAAAATACCATTAGAAACACCATGGGATGAACATAAGTATCAGGGGGAAAAAAAAAACAAACCAGGAAAAAAGGCAAGACACAGAAAAATCTATCATTACCACAAGAGTAGCTTAGCATCCACCCAAAGTCCCAATCTGTGTTGGTTTTTTTTAAACAAGTAATTACAGTGGTTACAACCACACCGTATTAGTTTCTGGTTAGACCAGATTACTCATGATTTAAAATTTCCAGATTTGTTAATAGTTATAACAGAAGTTGTTGCTTCATATTACTATAAGAAACTGAGCTTACACCTAAAATGCTTTCAGGAGGATGCTAAAGTTGGAGCACTACAGAATTAAGCCTAACTGGAAAAAAATCTACACTGTACTGAGGATAGAGCTGGACTTCCAGATCTTTCTCCATCTTCCACCCACTACTAGGGTCTGAATAACAGCTTAAGGTTGGGCCAGAGGGAATTTCCCTCCTTTTGATCAGTGATAATATGGCAATTGGAATACTGCAGAGAACAGAAGACAATCCTGGCAGATTCAACGCAGTGAGATGGTACTTAGCAGTAGGTTTAACTTCCTTCCCTGGGATGGTTACTGCTGACTGAGAAACTTCACAGAAACAAGAGTCTTGCTCTGCACAGCCCAGCACCTGCTAACTCTCTTCATACAGTAGGTAGGAGCTGCCTTTATAATAAGCAGGAGTCTGATCATTTAAAAAAAAAAAACAAAAAAACCCAACCAAAACCCCTCCATGTTCCTGAATGCAAAGCTGCCCAGACACTGCTCCTCTGTGTACTTTTAAAATTTAAATACTAATCTTTTGATTTTGGGGTTTTTTTTGGCTGCAGTTACAAAGTTGAGATTTTGGCCAAAATTATATTGCCGTGATAAGGAGACATCAGCACACTACTTGTCTGGAGACAATGTGGCTTCAGCAATGAAATAAATAGGAGAAATGTCAGTAGCCTAGACTGCAGTGGTCCCTAATAGCAAAAGCAGTAGTAGAGAACCATCCTCCCCACTGTTCACAAGCTGAAACTGAAAAGCAAGAGAGAAGACAGCGACTGACCCTTCTGTTGCTTATGCCACCTGGGGTAGCAAGTGAAACCTCACAGCCCAGAAGCAATGAACTGGCTATGGCAAGTAACAGAGGTCAGATGCCTCCATAATTTGCTCTCAGAACAGCTCTCTACAAAGACCAGAATGGCAACAAATCCAATCCTCTTCCCTGACAAGGCTAAACCCATGGTAGGACAATTTCCTCATCTAAAAACACTTTGCTTAACAGAAAGAAAAAGAAAATGGGTAGTGGATGACCTGAAGATTATAATTTACAGTTTTACGGCAACCTCAAATACTATTAAAACAAAACAACTTCTATTCCCTTTTTGCTTGGAAGAGAGTGGGACTATTCCGTCTGTGGTTGTGGACTGTTTCAGTATTATCCAACTGCATAAACGAAACTAGCGTCAAAATTAAGTTTTAAATGGCTTGAGGTTTATAGGAATTAAAGAAGGAAAAATTAAATTTGAAACTCTGCTTGTTTACTAGCACTAATTAAATATGCCAGATTTCTGGGCAAGCTTCCTAGCCTGTGGCTACTACGTTACTGGCTTGTAAAACAGTCAACAAGTACATGAGTACAAAGCACAAATACAATAACAGATTTCGTGTACAGTCCTGCCCTTAGTTTATAAAGAAAAAAATGTATTAGAAACCATCTGTAACTATAAAGACCTGTGCTAACCCTCTAGACTATATTAGTAATATTAAAAAGTGCCAAGTCTACAATGGTCGCTTTTGCAGAGAATAGTTAAAAAAAAAAAAATAATCAGAGAGAGGTAAGGAGCAATAAGCACAACCAAAACGAACAGGAAGCTTTAAAAGACTAGTTTACTTCTAGAAGTCCCATGCTTCTGGGCTCTGCTCTCAAAATAATTTGCTAATAAACAAAAGGGAATTTTTGCACTTCAACAGAAGAACTGAGTCTGATTATTCACACCACGGAAGCCGCACTCCTCACAAATAGTAGATTTTTAGTGTATTTGAATTCACTAGAAAATAGGTTTATTCTGAAGAGCTGGAATTCCATATTTAGTGGGAGCAAGGGCTATATCCATAACAGTAAAGTCCATTTAGACTTCAAACTTTCAGGACAGGTAGCATCTTTGCATTCCACGTTTCAAAGGAACCAGCACAATGAGCTCATAGTCTATCAGGAAGCTACAAACCAACGAAAAAGAACAAACTAAAGCCAACCTCAGATAAAAGGAGCCTCTGGAGACTGCTCATCTCAGCACAAAGGTGAAATAACACAGAATAAAATGCCGTGGTACCAGCATCATTGCCAGGTATGTAGGGGCAGGAGAAGGAGGGACAGTAAGATTCCATGGCCTAAATGCTGTTCTTTGCACATCCTTCTTTCAGGTGAATCTCCTGATTTACATGCTGTGGCTAAAGCAGCCATCTCTGCAAAAGTGGCAAACAACTCTTAATGAAGAAATGAAGACAATCTGCTGCCTTGACAGCTTTAAATTGAAAAGCCTTTCACAGCAACACAAATTAATGCGCGTTCCCACTGTACAGTAGCCTTGCTCAGCTTTAAGGAAACCAGGAATTATGCTTCAATAAAAATTCAGCCACGCAAATATTCTGCTATAAAAAGAGGCATAAACATATAACTCTCCAACTTCCAGAATCACGTACACGAGGCAAAGGGAAATGATATAAAAATAACTAGGTTTTTGTTTACATCTCAGATTTACAACAGCAATTCCAGAAACTAAGTTCTTCCACAGAGGCATTGATTTAATTAGCCTGCATAGCATGCTTTATTCGTATTCAGACCTGACGTACACTGATAAAAAAGAAACAAATACACCACTGACACACACAAAATAGTTTCCTAAACTTTTTCTATGCCCAGGTGCAGGTAAGAATTCTCAAAACACGCTTTCATGGGCTCTTCCTTACATGCAAATGATCCTTTTTTAATATCTACAAACTATGTATGTTTTCAATTAAAAAATGTGACTGGATCGATTGGATCATATATTCTTGCAAACCAGCCAAAAATCAGATACAAACTGAAGCCCTGAAGGAACTTCTGGAAGTACAAACCATACTGCAGAACAGTTCCACTTCTGGCAAGAAGAATCACCTCTCCTTTCGAAATGAAGCTAGAAGTGACAGCAGTGCATAAAAACATGCTGTCATTCAGCACTAAAATAACTACATTAATGAACAGTACTCAGAAATCATAAAAAAAAACGTGACTGGCAAAAATCTCAGCTTAGCAAGTAATCACAGAATTATAAAGTAACAGCAGAGCACTTGCTTCTTACTTTTTGATAACTGCTAATCTCAATTTTGGGTCTTACTATTCAACTGGATGACGAATTAGTTCCTCAGATATGTGAACACTGGATTCTCTTCAGGGCACAAACAATGGCAGGGAGGGGGACTTTTTTTCTTAAGGTGACAAGCAAGACTACTAAGAATTTAGTAGTTCTCATACACTTTTTTTCTACTTTATTTTGATCCACATTAGTGCAGACTTTGGCTGCTTGTCCTTCTTCACGTTAGGCTTAAAAGCCAAAACATCCCAGAATTTTGGGAACAAGTATTTAACCAAGAGTGTAAGAAGCTATTATCCACTCCTAGAGACAACATGCAAGTTCAAGTCAGTGCCAATCTGTAAGGAATGCTTCTGAGGCTCATCATTTTTTCTCCTCATAACTTCGTCTAATTTTCCATACCCATGCTCTACTCAGCCTGCAGCAAGCAGGGATCAACAATTTGGACCAGCAAACTTACACTCAGAAATCTGATCAGCCTTTGCAAAGACAGGGCCCCAATGTCTTCCACTTTTGCACATTGAAGTTGTCCTCGACTCTCCCATGCGCACAGCACAAAATTGGTTGTGGCCTCAAATCACTACAGTGCAGCACAGCTTCCCATAATCCCCATTAATTTCAAGCATTTGGATGCCGAATAGCTTGGTTCAGCTTTCACCTCTTCACCATACAGTAAATTTTCAGGCAATGACCAATGATGAAAAACACTCATCAGCTACATGTCAACATATCTGGAAACCTTAGGAAACAGCAGTATCCTAAGATACCCAAGACCTGGATACTTCCATTGAGACTTTAATTAACATTTATGGCCAGTCTTCTTACTGTCATTGCAGGAGGAGCCAAAATCATCAGCAGGTATGCAGGCATGTGGCAGGCAAGAGACTGAAGCCTTCCAGAAGTCCTGAATGGAATCTGCAAGTCACCTCCACTGCAGACACGTGTTTTTGTTTAGGAAAACTTAAGAACTCAAAGGACAGAAAGAGCATCAAAGCAAAACCAGCCTTCGCATTGTTGTGCTGCAGTCTGCTATGAGCTTTCAGTCACTCAAAGATGCATGCTCAGTACTAGATATCTTTCTCAGAGATGCACAAGTTCATATCCTTGTATCCACACACCATTCTCATATGTACAAGTTCATATTGTTGCATCCACTGCCCTCAAGATGGTAAATCAATCAGTTACAAATTCAAAACACAGAAATGAAGGAACAGGTAAAGTGACAGACTCTTTTGCAGCAGGTTACTCAACTGTACTTCAGCTCTGGTATTTGGCATTTCTGCTCTTTGTGGCACTCTTGACTTACAGGTTCATCATATCTTTATAAAGCCACTATTTAGCAGAGCAGTATTACCTTGGTTTATTACCATAACCTGTCATTCAGAAAACTAACTCTTCTTTATGGAAAAAATTGTCATTAAAAAATGAAGAAGCCGCTCACACACAGCAGCCCAATCAACTCATATGTTTTACAGCAGATCATTTGCAAAGGATAGTTGTCATGCTTTTAAACTGTTTAGGAGAAATGGAAGCAGTTAGTCTTTGGAATGATCACCTTCTAAAAGGTAATTACTTTTCTACTGTGAAAAGTAAGCTATTTGAAGAACTATAGAAGATTATACTCCTGTATGATATTTGCATTTTGCTGGAACCTGAAAGTGCTGACCAAAGCTGTACATATGGGTAACAAAAACACAATTCTTATTCCAGAATTTAATTTTTTTTGGCCCTCAGGTGGCCAAACTGGAAGTGGAGAGTAGCGAACAAATGCAAGGACTAAAGAAACATGAACATTGCTTTTTCTCCTTTATCCAGAGTAATATGGACCCAAGAAAGCCCAGATGATACTGCTGTTTCTGCACCAGAACTGGCTCCTTCTGAGTCCTTCTGGCACTTCCACAGTGTGCCCTGAGCCCCCACTTGCTAGCTCAGGAGCTGCTCTGTCTTCCCAGCTATATCACTGCCAGCCCAGCCTGGCCCCAGCAGCACTCGCATGTTAGCTCAGGTGCACTGCAATAAGCTGTGCCAGACTCGAGCCAGCATTTTTAAAACCAGTTCATGCGCACGCAAGGAATGCCCATCTACAAATCTGATCATGTACGCTCAGGAGTAGTGGCTTGTTAATGCAAAAGAAAACATATTTCATTTTTCATTGTATGACCAGTGCTTTTGTATGAAAAACGAGAATTAGTACATTGGTAAGAAATCAGAGACAGTGGAGTGATAAGAATAGCAGCACACAACAATGTTAACACACAATAAACTATACAATAATACCTTTAAATACTACTGGCATCTGACATGAAGAAATAAAAGTGCTGAAACTAAAAATCCAGGTTTAAACACGATCTGTAGCTCATGCTGTATGTGTTAGATCAGCTGCTTCCTGCAGGTCATTTTAACAAGTACTATACCTGACTCTAAATATAGGAAAGTTAATAATTAAATACCCTGTACTCAGAGCAGCATTCTACATTTACACTACTGACATAAACATTCATGGGTTATGCCCTTATGAGACAGAACAGTAATATTGTGTTAATTTTAAAAAGTGAAGAAAGTACAAGAGACAAACATTAAGTGGACTTCTCAAGACCACAAAGAAGTGAGATCTCTTTCTATATTAATTACACAACATTCTTAATGTAAACAGGTGATAGCCCATCAATTCACATGTTAAATTTTACCCTTTCCAGCACTAGATCACCTGTAGAACAAGAAAACTCTTCCTCTGTAAATACAAATGTTGCTTATTTCAACGGTCCTTTACAACCATCAAAAAGATTAACACTTTGGGTTTTTCCAAAGACAAGAATAGATTACTGAGAAGTAAGGTCGGAGAACTTTTCTGCAAACCCTTTAAGTCAACAGTTGCCCAGGACACGAGAAGTCAATGTTTCACCCCAGACATGAGGTTATCCCTGTCACATTATGAAAGCCTGGAATCTACATAACATCCATAGTATCACAGTCCCTTATTTTCAGTTGACAAACATCAAGGGCATAGCAAAAAAAATGCCAAAGACTACTTTTCTTCTGGTTGCTTTCTTCATATAATAATGTAAATCAGAAAATACACAGAATCCTACATTCTAGAGCTACACTGTCATGGGGTACATCTAAACCAAACACATGCAAGAGACTTATTCCTTAAATCTTAAATATATACTATTTTCTCAAAGGGTAAGATATAGAAAAGCATAACCAGGAAGCACTAATGTGTCTCACTGATCTATCCCCTCAATAGCCAGAGGCTACTTTTAGCTACACTGACAACAAAAGAATCTAAATTGTATAAATCAATGTCTCAACATTTTGTTTAGGAAGAGTTACAGAAGAGAACCAGAATGTAATCATTTGCTAGCACAGTAGCTCCAGAGGTCTAGGACCAAGTGCAAGAATGGAGTTGAACGTGGGAAGGGTCCATTATTCTTTCAATAGTGTCTGCTGCTGCAAAATAGGTGCCTGCATACTTTTCTACTGGAAGAGCTTAAGTCTTCAGTAGCTTCTTGGTCTGGGAAAATGGCAAGCACCCAAATGCTAACCCAGGGATCTACGAAGGAGATCTACCTGAAGAACAATATTTTTCAAGTGGCCTTAGAAGTGAAAAACGGCCATAAAGAAAAGTCTCATTCCCAAGGGATTTTATTCTTTCTGTCCGGCTGCTGTTCATCAGGTGCCGTTCCCTGCACACATCCCCAGCACATTCTAATGCAAGAGTGGAGAGAGGGCCTCTCTGAAAATAATCACACTTGCTGAAAGACTTGCCCTGCATAAATATCTCTAACAACAGTACAAACAGAAATCAGACTTCTTGCCTGATACTTTAGTTGAAATTTATGGCACTGCTGGCTGTGATTCTGTTATTACTATTCTACCTGGCTAAGGCTCAAAGTCACAGAAGTGGGAATTTCAGAGGTATATTCAGAAATGATGTAGCTCGTTTCGGGAAAAAAAAACAACAAAAAAATTACACCTAGTTCTACAAATGCTGTACCAATGCGTTAGTGAACAAAATATATTACACATATATGTATACATGTATGAACACACGTACCACAGAGATGGGACAGAGAAGTTAGGGACACACATGGCCTCTGAAATGATATTTAATGTTAGTCCTTGGGAATAATAAAGCAAAGGGGGGGCAAATATCAAAGGAAATACTGAAAGACAGTCTCTTGTGCTCTTGCAAATATCACCAGCTGCTGGAAGATTTATATGCAGAAAAACTAGAAGCTGAGCTTTAACTTAAATTTCCCTTGCTTTCTTACTGGTT
The DNA here is from genome assembly GCF_963210335.1 of Falco punctatus. Classification (NCBI taxonomy): domain Eukaryota; kingdom Metazoa; phylum Chordata; class Aves; order Falconiformes; family Falconidae; genus Falco; species Falco punctatus. Next base: position 11,655,239 of record NC_137591.1, on the reverse strand, counting down.
TGCTTCCAACCCTTGGAGTTTAATTAAAGTCCATCAGCCAATTTTTTTTCTGTCTGAAGGCCCTAAATTGCTCCCCTTTAAAATCTCTCTATATTGTCTGACCCAGATTTTTCAAAATCTTCAGCCTCCACTCATCCCCTCCCACCAACAGGTCTGTTTAAAAGGTTACACAATTTCATGATGATCGACCCAAATAATACCAACAGTTGTTGCCAGCTAATATGCAGGTACATGTAAGTTACACTTAGAATGAGTAATTGTGCAAGATAAAGCACTCTGCATTGCCAGTTCACATATCAAGATCTAAGAGCTACCTCCTCTTAACAGAGTATATCCTACATAGAGTCCTGTAAGAAATCTCTAAGACAAGTGGATAAAAAGTTTTACTGCTTGTAAAAAGAATCTCTATCTAATCTTCTCTAGCTGGGGAAATGGTGCAATAAATTTGATGAAGAAAGGAAGGATTTAAAGCCAGAGAAAATTAGGATTTCTCAAAGCAGAAACATAGAGGACATGCTGCCCTTAGGAATAGATCTCTGCTATTTACTTGATCTACTGGAAGAACTCCCGGGGAGCATGTCTTAGCAAGAGAAAGGAAAGTTTGCTATGCTCTTCATTTCCTGTGTAATTCCAGAAACTGCCAGCACAATGCTGTTTGGGGAGAACCACACTACGGCTATTCAAGAGGGAATTCAGCATTGTATTCTGAATGAATGGAAACATTTTGAAAGATATATATTTGCTGCAAGTAAAGCAGAACATGATCCCGATAAGAATTGTGGGCCCACATATACCTTCAACCAGCTAACTGTATATTCTGACTCCTTCCATTAGGACTTCCACAATATTCTTAGCAGTGCTAAACATTACAGTAAATCACCCAGGTTAGAGTTCACAGTAGCCATGAAGTAAGTGTAATAAATCAGCACTAAAAATATTATGCAACTACAGCTCAGCTGATAGCAAGTGTAACTAATTTTAATGGAGAGGCTATCACTTTTATGTATCCCTGCAAGTTAGTGATTTGGGATCTCAATGACCAGGACGAAAGAAAGGCTCTTCAAAGCCCAGGTTTCTTAGAATAAACTAGATGAATGGTTCCTTGCAAAAATCCCAAGGGTATTTCCCTCTAGCCCACTGCTAGGCATGACAATGTACAGGATTAATAAAACCACCAGAAACACAGAACAGTAAGGGAACCACAACCTTTGGCTGGGGTCATGAGCCAGGACCTCAGCCCCAAGCAGAATCAGGCCTTTTAACTGAAGAGGAACAGTCACATGCCTCATTTCACCCTTACTTTGCTTTAAACTAGGTCGTTTCCTCCCCCCCATATTCCACATTGGCTGATAAATTCCCCAACGGCGGGTGTTAACTAACTCCGCATTCCAGTCTGCTCTGCGTCATGGAGTTCCACATCCCGCTGATGAGGAACACATGGCGGACATGTGGTAGGGGAGAGCCTGACAGCGCTCACACAAGCAGGGATAACTCCTCTGACCTTTGGCTTTTTTTCCTCTCTGTACCATCCCAACTGCACAATAAGGAGTCTGTGCCCCTCTGTTGCGTACTGGTCATTCTGGGATCACCAGACACAAGCTGAAACACTAAGATTTCAACAGGCAGCTACACTCAATACCCACCATGGCTGAAAACATACACTGAAAGCAAATAATTGATCATTCTGTGTGTCTCCCCTAACCAAACCATTCAGAGGAACTTTAGATCATGTAGGTTACACCTAGATCAATTGGGGTAAAATAAGTTACAAAAACAACTGGTGATGGCTACATTTCCCATCAAATCTGTGAAACAAATTAACTCACAACATTGCTAAAAAATACACAGTGGCAACTGTACTAAAGTATTAAGACACCTTTCTAAAACAGATCATTTGTCATCTTTTTCAAGACCCAAGCCTGGCTTAGAGTAACAATGAGATTCAGCTTCAGTGTTGTCCAACCTGATGACTCATCCAGAGCACTGCATTTACCAAGTCACATGGACTTGAGGGTGTCCAAGCAATACAGTCATCCCTCCCTCCTTCGGAACCTCTGAAAAGCAAACCCGAATCCCAGGCTAAGTGCTGGTCTGAGACTGCAGCAGACAGACAAGACAAATGACAATCCGCACAACATACATTTACTGACAATTAGAAACCAAATGCTGAGCACCACACTCTGCTTTTAGTCTTACACATACTGTAATGCTGGCAAGAATCTTGCAGCAAAATTAAATCTGTTGCCAACAAGTCTTTCTATAGCTACATTCAATAGAAGTTCCTGCTAATATCCCAGATTCAAAAACTCATGCCTCTTACCTGTACAAGCTGTCAAGACATGGCAGGACCTGGATATGCTGTACATTCCTTTCAACCCCCCTCCAATGAATGAGCAAAATAACACAGCAGCAGAAAAACACAATAAAATCCCGTGGAAGCAAGAGTATTAAAATCGGTAATAGCAGCATGTTCTTTAAAATATAAAGTCAATGTCTCACTTACTGCTTTGATAGTATGTTCATATTTATTGTACAAGCATAACATACAAAAGCACCAAATTAAAATATTTTCCTTATATTTGACTACATCCATGTTAGAAATAATAAATCATTTAAAAAATACTCTGTTTCTGAAGCTGAAGGCTACCCTCATCCCCAATATATTTACAGAAAAAGCAGAGCAAGTTGAGCAAAGTTTAAACTCATAATAAAAAGGGCAAACTTTCTGAGAAAATTAATGCCTTTTATTTACAGCAGCTACTCTTAGTGAACTGAGAAAATTCTAAACAGGCACACAAGACCTCCAATAGCATCTTGAGAACATCTACTCTCAACTCATGGCTCAAACAACAACTTAGAGGCCAATATCTTTTTCTGATATGTTCAGCAAAATCCTCTTTTGTAAAGAAATATGATTAAAGCTACACCAACATTTTTAAAGTGTGGTTATAGTCTGAGAAGTTAGTGTGTAAAAATCACACCCTCTTATTCAATAGACCTAGTCCCCCTGTTTTGATTCACAGTCAGATCTGCTTGCTTTACTGGTAAAATAACTTTTTACAACTTTCTAAATTCCTACTAGTACTGTGAAACCAATTCAATTCTGGGAAGGGGAACCAGATTCTTTTCTGGTTTGTGCATCTGCAAAAGGTTTATTACCTAAATCAACACATACAATTTCTATTTTTGTGATGGACGAGCCAAAAAGAACCTGGCTTATTTCTGGGTGCTAGTCCAAAAATTTTATTTTTATGTGTGACAATAGCAGATCTGAAATAACAGGAAAGACAGGAAGATCTACACACCACTCTCTGAAAGTCACATGGGGGGGGGGGGCAGGGGGGAAGATATACCCAACATCTTTCCATGGCATTCTTCAAAATACCACTTGAATGCAAAATGAAACTTAGTAACAGGTTTGCTAATAGCAAAAACTACTGATTTTTCCAACATGGGACCATCACCAAAGCTAATACATATAGATTCATCCTGTAGACAGCTGAGCCCAGCAGAGTTTTTGCTCCTGGTCTGTCCTGAGTTGCTCCTCAGGATTCTCCTACGGAGTTGGGTTATTGCATCCCTCCCTTCCCTGCCAGTGGCACTGCTTGTGGGGACCACTCCCTAATGCATAAAGTATAAAGAACCAAGTTATCAAAGTCCTGCTGATTAATCTATTAAACATAATGAAACTCATTTTGACACATGTGGCTTATGAAGCACTCGATCATACACCCAGCTGGGGCAAGCTGGAGGTGGTGGTCCCCTTCATCAGCACAGCTGGATCTGAAAAAGGACATCTGCCCATCATCTAGTTTAGGATGCTTTACACAGTGGAACATCTCCTTATGTCTGTGTCATTCCCAGCCTTTCTCACAGAGTAGATTTTAAATGAAAAAAAAACCAAAAGTACCACCATACGAGTGGCAGAGTATTTTAGAGATGCCAATTCCCCAAGGAGTGCAGTTTCAGAGAACAGAAACACTAAGGAAGTTGCAGGGTGTTTATATACGATCCACTTATTTAAAACAAATTATCAGCAGAAAAAAAAAAGAAAGGCAATATCCCAAGGCAACAGAAAGGAAATCAAGTGTATCAAAGCTATTCCTGAACTCCCATTACCTACCTACTTGGCAACACCGACTTTTAAAATTATACTACACAGTTCATTTTTAGTCTCATGATGCAAGGGTAAAAGGAAGAAAAATTCCCCCATCTTACCCCCCTCTTTTTATTAAAGTATCTTAAAAACAGATCTGTATTGTTACTTCAAGGTTACTAATGTTAGTACTGTATATATTTATAGATGAGGTATTCCTTTCTGTCTGAAGCACATGAGGTAATAAGTAGCTGGAATTGTCACGGTGATTTATTAACATATTCTCTAGGAGAAGCCCTGCACCTGCGTCTGTGCAGACAGAACACCCACGAAGGCTGAACTCACCCTTACACAGCCCACAAGATCTTAAAAGGAAATGCTCCAAATTTAGACCTGCTCCAACAGGTGTCTTTTACTGTCTCACTTTGCATGACCGTAAATATCAGAGGTGGAGCAAAAAGGCTCCCTGTCCATTGTAATCGTGCTTTGAAAACAAATACCTTTGCCCCCTCCGAAAGCAAAGGAGGCAGCTATGGAATTCTCATCATTTCCTCACTCCTTCATCCTGTCAAGATCCAAGTCAGAGAGATGTCACCAGCAAAACCAGACTCCAGGGATGAGCACATAACTTTATTTTTTTCTCTTCAAAGGGCCCTAAGTTGGCTTCAAAACTTCCCCAAACTGTATTTCTTTCATTCTCGTATCTCATCTTGCAACTATTTGCCAAAGTGAATGACATGCGCAGGCTGTTCATGGCTTTTTATAAGCTCTCATTACCCAAACAGGGAACCATTTCCTTGAAAATGTTTCCCCCAGCAGCATTAGTCTCTCTAGGCACCACCAATAAATTAGTCTCCTGCCCTACCCTGATGCACACCAAAACGTGCCTGAATGGATCTGGATGGATGTATTTGATACTGTTTTGCACTTGTTTACTGGAGAGAGGATGCTACCTGTGGGACTTGTCATTAGGGTGATTAACAGCACCGGGGGGGTGAGGGGAAGGATGGAAAGCTTTGCCCAGAGGAGCAGAATTCAGACTCCTTTCTGTGGCATAACAAGGAGAGGCATTCTCAAAACCAGAATGGCTATCCACAACTCACAAAACCCCAAAACAAATCAAAACAACAAATCTGGAAAAGAAATCCTAACCAAAATGAGAATAAGAATAACAGGTTATACCACAAACCTAGAAATCCTATTAAAATGTTTCATTCTGAAACACTCTATTACAAAATGCCTGAGTCAAGAGCAAATAAATATTTAATACTCAACAGGTACTCAGGAGAATGTGTGTTTTCCCTTGTCCCTCCCCACCAGCTGCTCTTTTATGGCAGGAAAGTGAAGAGCGTGAAATCCAATGATAGGAGGAAGGCAAAGGTCAGGAAAAAGGTTTTTCTTCAAGGATTTAAATTAGCGTTCTACAGCTTTGGATGTTTTGTCAACAACTTCCCTCCTGTGAGGAGGGGAAGCCAAAGGTCTTTTGAACCATTTCTGTATGGGATCTAGATTTTTACCAGTAACAAGATTCCTATCTTTAAAGAAAAGTTCATCTTCCCTCTTCCCATTCCTTTCACCACTCCCTCCTTGTCCCTCCTTCCACCTCCCTCCTTAAAAAGGGAGAGAAAAAAGAAAATAGAAAAAGAAAAGGATCTGAAAAGCAGAACAAGCACAGAATGAGTTCTAGAGTTCATGTAACAAGACCACTATAGCCCTTCAAAGGGACCATTAAAAGCAAAACAAACAAAAGAAACACCCTCAAGATGTCTATTGTATTTTACAGAGGAACAAATGAGTGTACTGGAAATTCTCCCATCTTGCCACAAAGCCTGTTGTTTCATCAAAACAAAGTCCAGAGATCAAGAAACGGCCAACATGGTAGCTGAAAGGCAGTCACTTCCAGTTATCCATGAAGATGGCGAGATTGGGCTTGCTTTCCCCCCCCCCTCCTTGCTTTACTATGATGTATTAAAAAAAAAAAAAGAAGACTTCAAAGATCATTTTAAGTGTTGCTTTTGTTTCTCACATGAGAAACTCAGGGCTTCAGCAGGTCTAGACAACACAGTGGTTAAAACATCATTAGCTGCCAACACTTTGTCTTCCTAGAGCTCCCACAGTTGTTGCTACCCTGAAATTGCCTCATCTGAAAATACTTGACAATTTCCATATACTGTTTTGCTTCCCTCAGAGCTTCTCCAAGATGGCAGCTGTAAAACAGAGAGAGCGCACAAGTACCCACAGCTAGCAGTTCCAGATGTCAGAGGCTCACCCAGGTGGATACTGGTCCAATGCTTCTGCGTGATGCTTCAAAGCATCTTAATTTTTTGCCCTTCTTTTTAACACTTAGCAGATCTTTTCTCCTTGTGCTTCCAGACTACCATATCATTTATGAGCTTTACTTGAAGGGTAGCTAACACTTTACATTACCTTTCATAGCTGTGCATATGGAAATCTAAGAAAGACAGGGAGACACAGATTTTTATCCCATCTGTGTATCACCAACACTACATTTACCAAACACAAAACAGTTATGCTCAAGAAGATCTGCTGAAGACAATGTAACTGAACAGGTGTTCCTAAAGGCAACATTCGGCCTGCAGGATAAAGCCTGATTAATTTAGCTATAGGGTAACAGGAATGAGAATCCTCTGGTTAGATGAACCTGTAAAATCAGAGGTCAACTAAGATCACACATGTTACAGCAATTTCTAAGTTGTTATACCACAGCCATGCTAGTGCTAGGAGAAAACCATAAAGACAAGCCCATGACTAACAAGAGATAAAAATATTCCTCTCTAGCCCTACATAGATCTATTAGCCTTTGTTTGTGCAAAACCACCGAATGCAACAGTGCTGAACTTCCTACACTACGCAGATCAGCCTATATAGAACCATACAGAAGGCTTGTCTGCAGTTTGGTCCCTGCCATGCCCAAGAAAAACCCATGAGAGCCCCACTGGAAACGTGCTGGGACAGGGCTCTTTCCATCACAGCAGTTAACAGGCTCACTCTCGACTACCTTCCTTCAAGGGTAATCCTTAAACTTAGGCAGAAGAGCATTCATCTTTCCATGGGCATACAGCACCTCCCTCGCATCTGGTAGCGGGATGTTCAAGGAAAGATTACACCTAGCTGTGGCCTACAGCACACACCAGAGGCATTTTCACAGAAGAGATTTATCTGAGAGCAGACCCCAGATGTCCGCATCCTTAACTGACAGGGTTCACATGGATGAATTTCCCAGCTCTCAGATGGCTGCCCCACAGGTGTCTAATCTCACAGAGGTGAAAGTCTGTCAGCCTGGGACAGACTACAAAGGCTGGCCTCTCAAGGAGCCAGCAGAGCTTTCTACAGAAGATGCCAGACAACGTGTGTCTGAGAAAACTAAAACCACTGCTGAGAACAGCGTAAAGAGCAACAAGCCATCTTTCCTTCTTCTACTAATGGATATGAATTACACTGTGCAGGAAGCTCGCTAGTCTTGCGTATTTAATAAGTTCATCCAAGTCCCCAGTGCAGTTTAATGGTGGATATAAACATGGATTCTCTAATGAATCCTTTTGGGCCTGCAAAGATAGCTGAGGTTCTGTACCTTATATGCAGAAGAGTGCCATGAAACCCTGAGGGCCTAGCTCAGATAGTCTGTAAATCCATTTGGGACTTTGCCAATGAGACTAGCATTTCATTTATGGACGTAGGTCTACCATTTCTGAATCTAAACTGTATCTGAGCTATAATAATACTGGCTTCATTTCAAGGAGTTACCTTTGCACCCATTCCTTTTCTGTCCCTGGAATTTTTCACAATAAAGGTATCAGACAAGCCTATCAGCTGGTTGTAATGATGTAATGAATAATAAAATACTGCTCCCTGAATATTGCAGAAGCTGCTTTTCCTCCTCCCTTCTCATCCTACTTGGTCTTTAACCATCACTCCTAGTACACAGCTATTTTCCCCCATCCCAAGTTCAGCTTCTGTAACAAGGACTCATAAGCTTACTTCTGAAGGATGGATCTTTTAATGACAAGTTCTTCATCCAAGTCAGCTTCATTAGCCATGAAGAGCAATCTTTTTCCTGTGTCATCCACTCCAATGAAGTCACGCTGCTCCACTGAAGTAGAAAATCAAACACAATCATTATATAACCCTGTCTTAATGCAGGCTGGAAAGACAAATGGGACCACCAACCACCCCCGAAATATGAAATACTAGGTTTCAGACTGACCCAGCAAATCAGTGAATTTACAAAAGTTACCCACAATATTTATTAACTTCTTTTCAGTCAGGGTAGTTGATACACAGCATAACATTCACAACTCTGGCCCTGCAAGCTTTTTGCATCCTTTTTATGAAAATGCCAACTACAAGTCCTGACACGCAACACTCCCATGTTGAGCTGTGCTTTCCTTCTGTCTCTCTCTCTTTTTAAAAACTGCTACCTGAATTTACACAACAACAAACCCAAGGCAAGCAGAGAGTTCTTCAAAGTCCAACTGCTTCTTCCCCATCGTAAATCACTCATTAGAATCAGGTGGTCTGGAGAGGATTATTATTTCAGTTAAGACATAACTACTTTACAACTGATCTCCTATTTCAAATAAATACTGATAGCAATAGAAAACTTAAATCACATACACAAAAACACATAAAAGTATAGATTCTAACACTCCTACCGCTGATGTTTCTGGGTGGGTTAACTTGCTTTAAAGACCCATTTATAAAACCACCACCCAAGAGAATACCTCATAGTCACATATATTATTGTGGCAATTCCCACCTCCTGCAATCACTGACTGTGTATCAATAGTGACTTTGGTCTACTGACATGTAAAGCGTTTGTTTTTGAACAGTTTTCCACAACATCTGAATGCAGTGGTGGGAGCTTATTGTAACTTGCACTTTGTAGTATAAGCCATCACTCTGGTGGCAACCATCATTACAGGAACACAGACTGTACAAGAATGCCATGGTACACTTTGAACAAAACCTTCTTTTCTCCCACTAAATACTATTATTTTGGGCCAAACTGGCAAATACTCAATCTCCTAACTTCTAAGCTTTTAACCACACTGGAGTAACAGCATGCTCTTTAAGTAGTTAATTCTCTAAGATCTTTTCTCAGCCAAACTATTTTAACCCCATTTTCCCCAGTTCAGCCCCATTTTTTATTTTACCTTTTCCTTCAGAGTTACTATAGCAATAGCTATCAAAATAGAGTCAAATCTACGCACCTGTTGGAAGTTCTTCTATTGGGAGTCTTTGATCCAAGTGATCAAACATTCCCTCTTTACGAATCCCCCCCATCCCTTCTCAGAAATTAATCATACAGCAAAGAAGTACAAAAATAGGCCTGAACACGTAACTTTATAAGAAATTAAGTACATTTAGGATAAAGCTCACTTGCTGTAAGAATTCAGAAATAAGTCTTGAAAGCAGTGCTGAAACTCATGCGAAGGAGGGGTGATGAAGTTTGAGAGTAGGGACTAATCAATCATTGCCACAGCCACCTAACTGGGATCTCCTGACAGGCTAGAAACACAACAGTGACGAATTTTCCTCCATCAAGCTACTTCTCTCAAAGTTCAGGTCTCGGCTGCCCATTTCTGACTGTTCCCACAGTAACACAACATATTACACTGCTATAGCAAAGCTCTACGTAATAAGAAAAAAGGAAAAAAGTAAACTTGATGACAACAAGAGCAGGTACATGGTACATGCCACCAAACCGGTTTCTCTCACTTGTGTGGATAGGTGAGAAACAGACAGCAAAACCCTGTGGGAGCACTCTTTTTTTTTCTTTTTTTTTTTTGTAGCAGATGCCAGGTCAAGTTTTTCCCTGTACGCTGGCAATAAATAGCATTACTTTTGTAATTTAGAAAAGACAAAACTTATGACTAAAATCAGTCATACTCAGAGATACACGAGTGCTGTTTCAAATCATACTGGCATTAATTACTAAGGAGTAAATAAGCAGAACGACAAACACAACTTGTTTACAAACTCACTGCAAGATAAGTATGAGAAAAAAACATTAAGGCTGCAGTGATGGTAACTACAAAATTGTTTAAAGTATAAAAATGGAATGCAGGATGTGGTTTTCCTCCTCACAACAGATAAATAAGGATCTGACATAGCTATTGCCATTTATTAATTACCTTAGAAATTAGATCCCCACCAATTTTAAAGGGCTTTAAAGACCTAAAGAAATCATGACAACACAAAAGAATGGAAGTTGAGCAATTCAGAGATGAGAAGAAATAATTTTCAGTCAGATTTTCTAAAATGCTTTTTAATCAAACGTAATTAATTGACACTTGCGAAAAAGACACCTTTGTTAAAGATTCACTATCCCCACCCTTTCAATTAAAGGGAGAGAATTCACACGATGCAGCCTGCAAGACCACCAAGAGGTCTTCTGGCAAACACAGGGAATACCAGTGATGACATGCCTGCTGCTTTCAAGACAAGAAAAACAAGCAGACAAGAGTCACCATCCCCATCTTTTCTGCCTTTCTTTATACACAGAAAGGTTCAGACACTCTTTTCCACTCAGTCCCTTGCAGGTCATCTTTAAGCACATGGCTCCATTCTGGGTGTCTGAACTCCTGACACTCTGTTTATTTGGGTTACTAACATTCACTAGCACTCTGCCTTTTTATCTTTTATTGCCATGCCTCTTATTAATCAATTAAAAAAGCCAATGAGATTATTATTGTCAACATAAAAAAATATAAAACCCAATGAACTTCACTCTGCAACTTGCAGCTGAGTAATGTCAAGCATTTCAAGAAACCAGCAGTATGAATTGATAACTGCTTAACACTGAAATTCATGTTAATTTAAAAACTGTTCCTTCTATCACAGTTCTTGAATGTTCAATAATATTGCAAAAGCAACAATTTTATATCAGATTCCATGACATATGTGAAATAAAAGTCTTGCTCCTTCTCAAAAAGTGAATGAATTTGTAGGAACCGTGAAACAATAAATAAAGCTGCAGATGTATCTAGTGGCTTGTCAGGACTAAGGATCCATTTTGAACACTTGAACAGTACAGTGCAAGTACATAGAAGCATGTATATGTCACATTTAGAGAAGGTGCTGATAATGCCACATACTATGAAAAGCTGCCTAGCACATTCCATGTTAGTATCTTGTCCTCAGTTGCTTATAAGCTTCATCACATTTAACTGTTTGGAACGAAATTTTCAATGCCACGTGCCTGGCTTAAGAGGAACACTTGGAAAATTCAGTGAAAACAGTTCAGCTGCTTCTAAGGCTAAAGAAAAAAAAAAAAAAAAAAGCATTTAGCATAAGCTTAAATGGTTAGGTGGCCCTTCCCTTGAAAAGCTCTGATATTGCACTTCTTCAGAGAAGCAGCATGACATTCAGTAAGCGCTGCTAACCTGTGTATCAGGAGTGTACTTTTTGCCATCTGACTCCACTATAAATCTTTGAAAAACTGCAGTTTCATGTGCTCTTTCAAGACTTTTATTTTTGCTGCAAAATTTTTTTACACGTTATTCTTAAAGAAAGGTTGTTTCAATTCCTCAGTTCCTAGAACTGATCAAATAGCAGGTGACATATAAGGTCTTCTGTAACCATGAGGTGGTACAAGCAAAGCACACAAGCCATGAGACTCCACAGCCACGCTGTGATGACTGCTCCAGGGGAAAGAGCTTGATCTGCTGTTTTTGCAACCTGTTTTTTACAAGGAAATAAAACTCATAAGCTCACAAGGGTGAGAGGAAAGAAAAGCATAAAAATGAGGACTCTGCAAGACAGGCTGGAAGCAGGGGGGAAAGCAGTCCCTGAAAACTGGTAGAAATTGGGACTGCCTGTGAAAGGACACTGGACCACAGAGACAGGAATCAGAAGAGAAGGAAAAAGGGTGACTATTGGCAAATGAATGAAGCAGGTTGAGATGAGAAGTCAGAAGCGGAACAGGGAATGGGACTGGTAGTGAAAGAAAAGAGTAATATATGAGAAAGAAATGCTGGACTCTTGACAAAGATCCTTGAAGCAGGAGACTTAGCAAAGAATAAGAATGGAGGCTGGTGGTGGCAAGAAGCCAGCATGGGAAAAGAAACAGGGATGAGCTAGGACTATGCTGACAGCAACAGGACGCATTCAGTCAAGTAGAAATGAAAGGCAGGAGGGTCTGATACTCCCTAAAACGTACTGCCCCTCTCCAGAACCTGGAGAAGAACGCTGAATTCCTGTCTTGGCACTCCCCTGTTTTCAGCAAATGATTGAGAAAGGTCTGGTAGAGTTCATGTCTCATCCAAGGCAGTTCATAGAGAACAACTTACTAGTGCTAGCCATGACAGCTCAAGCTGAGTAGTTTTGAGTAGGAGACCTTAGCATCAAGCCCCACAGAAAGACACTGTGGGTGTCAAATCACTTCCACATAATGGAATTTTAATGTTTTCAAGTTTGGTCTTTCACAGATCTGAGAAATCACACACAAATTTTAACAAGTCACATAGGAAGAGTTATGCTACAGAATTCAAGCACACAGACATTAAAAACCAAGTGAATTAAGAATGTATGTGCAACCTGATGTGTTTACAATTGTGAAGAATCTTCAGATGATCTTGTTTATCCTCATAGACCTCCTCATCCTCGCTCTGTGCTCAGAGCTCACATACTGGGCAGCTCTATGATGTTTAACCACCAACCCATTAGTTTGTAACTCCTGAAAGCTCAACTCTGTGGCTGTAGTAGTGCTCTTGACAATGTTTTATGTGCCATTATCACTTAGATTGCTTTTTCAAAAACAGAGGATTCAGAGCTGTTTGAGAGTCCAAGTCCTAAATGCTTTCAGCCCTACTAACCTTACACTTTGCTCCAGAAAATCTTTTCATGCAGAGTCTAAGCAGCTTTCTTTTAAAAACACATTTCCTCCACTTTCAGACACACACGTAGTCCAACTGTTGGCTTGCATTTCACTCCCCTCTCAAACAGTTTGAAGCTATGCTTTCTTATTCATATTACTGTAATGCCTCTGAGCTTTAATCATGGACCAGGACCCACTAAGCTGGCAATAATCAAGCCTCAGCAATTTAACAGATATCATTAAAAGAAAATGTGAGGTATGGTATGGGAATAACTGTATGGTATTTAGTACTTTTAGCATATAAGTAAAATGGGGATAATAGCCCTGCCCTGCCTTACAGCAGTGTTGTGAGAATAGATACACTGAAGATTACAAGGTACTAAGATATTATGGTAAGAGGGACAAGATAAGCATCTAACCAAGTCCTTGAAATCAGTGGGAGTTTTGCCTAGCAAAAGGCTCCTGCATGTGATCTCAGAAGAGTAATTCAGTACATACCACAAGAGGGGAGAGTTTCTAGAAGTATTTGTTACCCACCTAATGCTGGTCCCTACAGTAAGTGGTAAAATTCCCAGCTACAATTTGGCTGATGCTTAGCACTCTTGAAAAACCTAACGGTTTTAATGTTCATATGTAACAAAAATTTAGGGTTTGATCCAAAACTCACTGAAGTCACCTGGAGCTTTTCCCTTAACTCTTGTGAGCTTTGGATCAGAGCCTGCAAGATTACACGAGTCTAATACTTAATTCTGAGCTGGAAAAAAAGAAGTCACACCCCCACCAGGGATTCTAAGGAAAAATAGGGTATCTGTAGCTTTTTTATTTCTTTCGCTCTGGGACTGATAACTAAACATATCATACATACCAGTGGTTTCACTATAATTTATTAATAAATAAATGTATGTATTCCTATCTACATACCTGGCTTTTTTTTCCCTTTCTGTCCTGGTACCATTTCTGTGGGTTCATGAGTTTTCTTCATCAGCATGGAGAGAGTAGCATCATGTGTCCGAAAGAGATCCACAACTTTATATAAATCAACATCTGTGATCAGATCGCAGCTCAACACCAAGACATCCGTCTGTCAAAGAAGAAAAAAAAACCCAAACCCTTTCAGAGATACAAATGACCACATATGGATTAGCATTTGAGGACTCAACAACAAAACCACTCATAACTTTTTCCTTTTTTAAAAAAAATCAATTTTATTTGGTTTTTACTTTAAAAAACACAGGGTCCATACTTTTCTGAAAATCGTTACTGTTTTTTGCCAGTTCACTTTTCTTGAGTCCTGCTGTTACTAAATTAGTTATTTAGTTAATGCTTATCCAGCTCTGGACTACAAAGAATATGTGACCATCTAAACTGCCATCATCTGCTCCTAAGGGAAAGAACCTGGACACAGAAGCCACGGCTTTCAAGACTGCCATGAAATTCTGCAGTATTTACAACTGCTACTTTTAGTTACATAATGATGTAGAAAAGAAATCTTTCTGAAGAAATCTTTTTTAGCTGACTTTGCATCTGGCTACAAACCACTGGAAAAGATATTTAAACTATGTTATTTTACTGGAGGGAAAAAAAAGCAAAGACTATCTAGGATGTGATTTACTCAGTAATTGCACTGCGATGGTGGGCTCAGTTTAGAAATACATTTCCTAAAACCAGCAAGACCATATTAAAGAAAAAAAAAAAAAGAAAAAGAAAAAAAAGAGGAAGTTAGGTCCTATTTAATTTTGATCTCAAAGGATTCCAAAGTGCCTTACAAAGTATTTAAGAGAACTGTGCATATATCACAGAAACATTGTCACACATTGAGCGAGACCTAGCAGCTTCATTAACCACGCACACTATCAATATACTCTTAACTTAGAAACAATTTTCTGTATTTCACGTGGGTTATGGAATATACTGCCAAAAATCTACTAGTTCAGCAATTATCTTCATTTAAACTAATCCTAACATAATATTTGTGCAGCATGGCCTACAGAAAAGCAGCAAGTTTCCACTTTATTTTTTGTTAATGATCAACCTTCTAAAGAAGATAGTGTTTCTTTCTTGACATTTACCATTTTCACTTTTTGTGCTACCATCTACTGTGGTAAGTCCCCCTGCAGAGCATGACATGGCTTCTTAGTTTTGTCTTTTAAAAAGACATTATTAAATAACGATAGGCACGAGAAAATACTTGGTAAAACCAGTATTAAGTCATGGAGGATCAGTAATTCTACTTTTTCATTAAAAGCGAACCAGTTTAGCATTGACCTTTTTTAATAGAAAGGCTTATTATAGAAAGGTTTGCTTTACAGACTATCTAATACTAGCAGATTCCACACTGTAGGTAAGACTAACTGAGGTCTGGTATGTACATTATTTGACAGGTTCTCCTACAAATGCTAGCCAATTTCTTGTGTTTACCAATAAGTCATTGGAATTCATCACATCACAAACCGTTAGAACTGCTGATTTGGCATGCTGTGCAAAAGGTCAAGCTCTTCAGTTTCCATTTGATTTCTCCCCACTTTACTGAGAAACACCTGGCTGCTTTACAGGAAGGAACAATGTGCAAGTTGAGAATTTTACACATTCAAAACCTGACTTGCATCACCCCTTTTAACGTATTTTCAAAATGTGTATTTTATATTACAGTTTTGCCCAGGAGAAGTGCTTTAATTATCACTTCCTTAAAACAAACAACATGCACATATTGGGACACACCCCCCCAACCTAAACAACCTAAACCACTAAAGCAAGCTGCCCTGCTCCAACATTCCAGTGTGTACAAAGAAAGTAAGAAAAAATTCAACTTGGTATGGAAGTAAATCTCCAGCTTCATAACTGTAAATAGTGAAGAAATACATATTAAATATCCTGGGAAAGCCTGCAAAATTTTCAGATATTTTATTTTTACAAGAGCACAACTGAGTTACAATATTTGCACAAAAGGCCAAAAGGTATCCAAGGTGCACATAAACAGACCTGTACTTTTCAAACTCAGTTTGTAGAAGGAAGAGATCACCAGCTTCAAATCTAAATGCATTCACTCCAGTGGTGGAAATAAGAAATAATAATAAAAAGAGAGAAACAGACAGACCAATGGATTTATCCTAAGGAACAAGTATCTAGACTTGTAAAACAAACCTTGTAATTATTTCATATTTTACTAAATGCTTTAATCTGTCACTATAACAAAAATCCAACAAGCATTTCATGGTTGTGAACCGGCTCCTGGGTTTTTTCTCCTCACTATAAGACAAGCTTTTTGCAAAAACTGAATGCAAGACCCCTGAGGAGCATACGGGAACAGAACCACCAAATGTCTGGTTGCCATCTGTTCTACCCATTTACTCTCCCAATATGTAAATAAACGTCAGTGAGCGCAGGGACCAGTGAAACACACAGTTGCTCTGTAAAGCCCACATTTCTGCCTCTCCTCCTGATGAGCAGAGCAGTGGCCTCAGAAGCACGCTGAGAATACACCATGAAAGACTCTTTTGGGACTTGACAGCCTCCCCTTTGAAACACAGCCCCCCCCCCCCCCCAAATAAAGCCCTCACTGTCTAATGGATGCACTTTTTTTCCAGTGTACAACTCCTGAACGAATAAACTAATGGCTGAATGAAAAAATAAACTATCCTAGAACCCTAGCAGAAGTGTGTGTTTTTCTTTACGTTTTTAGGGTGGGTGTAGAAGAAAGAAAATAAATGGTAGAGCTTGTGGGTTTTGTACATATATACATGCCAAATAAATAAAGTGCACCTTTCCCAATGAGCCACTGATACAAAGAGAAGTACGTACTTACTACATGCACTCATGTGCTAACAAGGGGTATGTGAACATACTTGACTTCATGAATTATGCAAACACCTAAGTACACACACATATACATTTCTTAATAAACTACATGTAACAATGATTACATCAACCCCAAACTATTATACAAACAGATGATAAGAATCAACATGAACTGATTAAAAAAACCCAGCAAGCACACACCCCAAGCAGAACCACTTGCAAAGGCAGAAAAACACATGCACAAATGCACACTCAACACCCATTACAACCACAGGAAGGACATGGAAAGGGTCTTAACTCAAGGAGGACCATCTAATGGATGGGACATGAAACAAATGCTTGGAATTTCTGGCATTTTCCTGCTCTGCCAAACTTGGTATGTGCCATTTTGTTTACTACTTTTATGACACAGAGAAGCCCTTGTTACAGACCAGGGCTCTACCACAGAAGCTGCTGAACAGACCAGGTGAAAATACCATCAAGCATAATAAAAGAGAACAACAAATTACTTTGGGTTGGGGAACACAAGAAAACACTACAGTGCTACCCAGGTGCAGGTACAGCAGCCCTAGCTTGCAGGCAGCACAGCTTACAGTTTTTTCTGAGCATCACAGGAGTCACAGAAAAGAGAAGAACATGACACTCCTTGGAAGAGTCACTTGGGCCTCTGTAATCCCACTTAACCTCCAATTTTCAATTTATGCGCTCAAGTTCAGAATTTAGACTTGGCTGCTGATCAATGGAGAAAAATGAGGTTCTGCAGAGATCATTCTACCTATGATCTAGTTTCAAGAAGATGTTTCTTTGGTCCTACTGACCATGGATGGAGTCCTGGGCTTCCAGTCTAGCTATCATGGAACACTGAGTGTTCAGTCAAATCAAGTATGGAAACACGGCACTTAAGACCTCCAGGTCTCTGCTCTCCTTTTCTGTAACACTGGCTAATGGCACTTCACCATCAAACGTTTCCAAACTGTGAAATGCTCACATATTATGAGATAACTTACATATTCAATCTGGATAAACGCAGCACTGTAACATAAAACATCAAGAGATTCATCTAAAATAGAGAAAAAAATAGTAAAGAAAAAACCCTCAAAACTAGCATGTCAACAATTATATTGAACCCAGCACAATATGGAAAATCTACACAAAAACAAGACCAAAAAGCAGAATGTTTCAAGAACTGAGTTCAAGACAACCAATTTAAAAATAGAAAACATGTTTTCAATGGAACTAATTCATACCACAGATCAAAAGATGGATACAATTATATGGTGTAATATACCAGCATAAATAAAAAGCCTTAGACTTTCTCACACCCTGCACACAAAAGACAATGCTAAAAACTCTTTCATATTCAGCAATAATTGCTGGATCCCTTCCGTTCAAACAGGAGATATCAAGGTTACCGCAGATAGCTGGCAGCAAATGATTCATTTTTAATGGCATTTTCTATGCCAAGTATGGACAAGGGCAGGACCTTGTAGCCTAAACTGCCGATGGCCTCAAAAACTGCAAACTAGAAGATGAGGAAACATGTCGCAAGGAAATTTCCAATTTGAACAAAATCAGCCTCAAGAGATAGAGGAAAACAAATGTTAGATCGCATTATAAACAGAAAAGAAGCAAAATATCCATGAGCAGTAGACCCAGCTCCTAACAGAAGACAGACAAAACATAAATGCTGAAAGTTTCCAACTGCAGAGTATTACAGCTGAGACTGACAAGAAGTGGAAAAAATATAATCAAAAAATTAGATAGATACTGTTCCTACACTCAGCCTAAGTTAACGCATGCACAGAGAACTTTGCATCACTTCCTGCGATGTCACCATACAAGAGGGGAAAGAGGAACAAGTTACAATTACTGCTGGAATTAAGACTGAGTTTTATACACAATAGCCTGGAACTTCACCCACATGTTGCATTAACAGTGGGGTTTGTGTGTAATGCTTTTATTATTCTAAAGAGTGGAAAGGGAAAGAACAGTTTGGCTGTGGGCAAGCATTTTGATTGCTTGTTAGCATGCTCCAGGCAAAGCCAAAGATACCTCCAAGCAATTGCATCACTCACCACTCTTCAGATCAGAAACTTACATTCAAGGCTTTAAAAAATAATGCCTTTTTATCTTAGTCTCCATTAAGAGTCCTCCAACTTCCACATCTGTGACCTCTTTGAAGATCTATGGCTGTTGCTGTAACTGGAGCAGGGAACTTCATTTATTTTTTGATGTCTGTAGGATCTTGTTAGCTACCAACCAAAATGGCTGCTTTTGGCTGGGAATTCCCACTCTGCTTTTGTAATGGCCTTGATAGCAAGATTCAGAAGAAAATAATGATTTACTACTTTGTTAGCAGACATGAAGCACTTACCTACTGTGCACTCATTCTGCAGCAGCAAGTTTGCTGTAGACCAGCACCTTTGTAACTCTTCTCAAGGACAGAGGGCAGTGGAGGCACAGGATGTGCCTCTATCTGAAATCCAGCAGCAAATTCTCCCCATTAAAAAATGGAAGAAACTTTTTTTTTTTTCTGAAAGACAGCGTGTAATGTGAAAGAAGCTTTTTTTTTTTAAAGAAAACAGAAAAGTCTAATGCAGGAGCCAAGGGAGTCTCTTTTAATTTCTTGGACGGCCCTGAATTCATCAGGTGAGGATATCTTAAGGCAATGTGAATGCCTTCACATATGTAACCTGTCAGCATCACTGTTTATCTTCTCAAACAAAGCTGGAAGAAAGATGCCAGAAGCTGGGGAGGAGACCTAACCCCAGTCCCATCATATGGCTCATCCTATGCGTTGTATCAGATGGGATCATACAATGAAAACACCATTTTAGGTTATCTTTGTATCTCAAGAGCTACCATCCAAAATCAATATTTTTTAATTTACATACATATAAGTTAGGAACAGGAAAGATATTCAAGCCCAGAAGGCATCCTGTCTCCTCCCAGGAGGAAGTCTTGTTACCTATTGCTCAAACTGACACATAGGGTGGAAAAGGGTAATTCAGTTACCAGCAACCAAAAGCAAAAGTTTAGAGATGAACACAAGTTCATCAGCTTATTAAGATTGTTTTCAAAGTAGGACATTGATATGACACAGAACTGTAAAAATTCTGGTCTGGAACATAATCTTTGCAATCCACCTTTTCCTCTGGCTCCAACTAATGCAACTTAGTCCTACTTACATAGTACTCCAAAAATCATTTTCCACGCTTCCTCCTCCAACCACATCACTCTGCTTCACTGGTTCCATTTTCTGTCATATCAAGCACAAGTTGTTTACCCTCCTTTTAATAGCCTATCCCTTCCACTAACCATGTACTTACCAAATCTACTTCTGCCTTACTTCAATAAAGGCTGCCAAGTCTATTACCTACTTGTACCTTCTAAAAAAAATGGGTTTAGGCTCCATCAACTTTTTTTACTTTTTTTTTTTTTTAAATAAATCTACTACCCTTACACTTACAGAAAACAGACAATTATCAGACTATCAGTACACTGGGGCACCAGGCTGATACTGACACATATCAGCCTGTCTTGCTAGGCTTGCTCATTTGTCCGAGGTCAGGAGTCACCTCCTGGGTTTATGTCCAGAACCTAAGCATGCCACAGAGGAGACTGTTTTCCCCCCATCTAAAGGCATCCAGAAAGCATGCACCATCACTCATGAGAACCATGCCTGCTAAAGCTCAGGGAAGCACCCCATAACCCAGACTGAATTCACCAGTTCATGGAGGGTGAGACTGGCAAGCTAAATTCTCCCCTGGCTCAATGCATTGCATGAACAAACTGCTTCACAGGCAGAGCTCTAGAAACAAATGGCACTCTCCTCGTCACTCCTGTTCCTGGAAGGCAGGTTTCCAGGACTACCTGGACGGCAGCGCTACCAGATCTGCTGTGCAGCTGATCTTGGACTCTGCCTCACATGAACAGAAAGAACACTGCAGTCAGGCTCCAATCTCAACAGCAGCAGCACAGCAGGCTGGCTGCCAAAGCCCAGAGCTCAAGCCCAGGCTTAACGCTTAATGTAAGCAGAGCCTTAGGCAGTCAGGTGCTGTAGTCATACAAACAATAATAATAAAAACTAGTCCTAATGAAGCTTAACCAGCTCAACTTACTGAACAGAGAGAAGGCCTTCGCCCACAGCCTGCAATTACCTAAACAGCAGATCTCTCAGCCACACAACAAAAAGCAGGTACAACTGGATTCAGTGGCTAGAAATCAGCATTCAGCATAGAAATAAAAGACAAAGTGGTTTAAGAGGGAGAATAAGTATAAACTGGAATAAAATACCAAACAATATAATAGACTCTTCATCTAGTAGAATATATGAATAAAGCCTTGCTATCGTTCAGAAACACATTAAGTCATCTGTAGTTTTTGGGGCTAAGAGCCCTAATTACCATGTGCAAATTCCCTTACAGACGAGAGGATCATAATGGTTCCTTGCAGTCTCAAACCAGACTACAAATGAAAACCATGACATATACAGGATGTGTCCTCAGGAATCATTCTGCCATCCCACTGCTAGTATTAGCATGATCTTAAATTAAAAAAAATGGTGTAAAACTCTTTCCAAGGTCAAACCAAATCATTACACAACACCCAGTTTCAACCCTGCTCCAACAGAAAACCCAAATGCTAATTCTCTGCAAAGCATTATTAGCAAAAGCTAATGCTCTTTGAAACACAGCTCAATGGCATTGCTATTTCACACTAGCCTGCATGAAGTGAGAGTCCACTTGTGTGAAACCTGATTAGCTTTGTTCAAATGTGGTGGTTTTCCCTGTAAAAACCAATCATACTATGTTAAATAAAAGTACTGTTTTGAACAGTAGATACCTGTACTATCCTCCATGCACTATTTCTCCTCTAGCACCTCTCCAATTTTTCCAGTGATATTTGGCCTGCAGCAACTGCTGTTGTAAGAAAAATCTTATGAAAACTTCAAGACCTCCACTGCTGTTTCCAGCACTATTAGTCTACATTCAGAATTTTCACCATCATCCCAAAGGAGCTAAGAGAATTTATAGTGCAGAATACCTCAATTTGTTTCAAGAAAATCTGAATACACAATTATTTTTCCCTTTTCAGCACAGAAATGAGAAAAAAAGAATAGGTAACCTATATGGGTTTGGGGTTCCCAGTTACAATAACATGACAAAACTGCAACATTAAACTCCAGGCATCCTACAAGTCAACTCTTCACCATGGCTTTCACCAAATCAAACAGTTACAGAAAACCAGTGCTGAGCAAACTGACAGCCTCTGGGACACCCTGTGCTGTTCACAGCACCACCTCCCCATTATCAATG
This sequence comes from Falco punctatus, assembly GCF_963210335.1. Taxonomy (NCBI): domain Eukaryota; kingdom Metazoa; phylum Chordata; class Aves; order Falconiformes; family Falconidae; genus Falco; species Falco punctatus. The sequence goes on along the minus strand of NC_137591.1, from coordinate 11,633,191 downwards.
CTACACTACTGTACCAGGCTACAAAAACAGACACAGGGAAAAATCCTCTCTAGTACAGTAACTCCATGGGTTGACGTTTGGCATCTGCTCCCTCCCACATTCCCCAATAACTGGAACTATGTACTTGGGTCAACACATGTAATTGTGTTTGATCTAAACAATTAAATTTCCTCTTTCAAATGATGAATACTTACTGTGGAATATCACCTGCAACAGTGACAGCTGTACAGCCCACAAATGCCATGAAAAGCCCCAACCTCCAATGAGGGAAGGGCTGTTCAGATCCAAACATGGGGAAAATACACAAGTAGAAATCATGCAGGCTAGAAAAAGTGAAAAGGCTGCAGACAGCAACATTATTCCAGAAAAATGTACAAACAGCTGTGAATGCCTCCTTGCAAGTATCACCCTACCTGAAGCTAGGGAGACCTTGAATCTCATGGGGAAAGGCCAAGGACATTGGCAATAACAAGCAAAAAATTATTAAAACACCAGACCAGATGGTGACTTAACACTGAGAACAAGTACATCACTGAGCAACATCCAACGGAGCCCCTACACAACTCCTCCTGCTCTGTGGAGTCCAGGACATCAGTGATGCCTTCCCACCACCCTTCATGCCCTCACCCAGGCATGGGTGACAGTCACATTTTCAAGGTTCATACATGGCACAAGGTTTTGCCCTCTCCACTGACAGCACCAAGGAAAAATGACAGCTGGAAGACACTGACTAACCTTTTCCCCCCATACTCTTAATATCTTAACTCTGTCTTCGGAAAGAAAATAAGATGCACAAACTAATTTTGCACAGACTTTTCATTTCTTTGAACATTCAACACAGAACAGCTTTTGAAAACTATAAACCTGAAGTTTGACTTATCATGTAAAAGGCTTCCTATGCCTCATAACATAAGCTGATAACAAAGGATGTTTAACTCTTCTTTGCCTTCATGTGCCCATGAAAGTGTTGTTAAAGACAAAGTGCAAAATGTTTTTTGAGCTTCCTTTACTAAAGCTGAAATTTTCCTTGAACACATAGCATAGTAAGTTAAGTACACAAGACGACTGTATATACTTTAAACAGGGAAAATGAAGGATTATTTACAAAAATGAACACTAACTTCTATTTATTTCCAAATAATGAAAAGGAAAAGATTTTTACCAGGACACTTTTAAACAAAGTATTTCAGCTATATACACATGCAAAGAGCTTACTATATCTGCGATTAGAATAGGTTGAATCCGTGTACTTCATCAGAAATCACATAGGGTCTAAATGAAAATATATACTGCAATATAAGAGAAATGCTGACAATTGACTTCTACATGGAAACAAGAGGCATTGGTTAACATAATGAGCACAGGCCTCCAGTTGCCAGGAACATGAAAAGGATAAGGACATGCAGTGGAAGATGCAACAGTTGAAACTGAAAGGCACCTCAGGTCTATCAATGACTCCTTGCAAAACACCTAAGGTTTTGCCTGCATGTGTAACAAAGGCATCTTCTTTAGCCAACAATGTGCAGAATAGCAAACGCCCTAATAAAAATTCTTGATCCTAACCTATAAAGCTAATTGCCTCATTCAAACTTCTGGTGGTTTAGCCTTGATCCATAGTAAACCCTGGCAGCAAAACAATTAGTTTAAGTAGCTACATTCTTCTAAAGCTGAGTAACTTGAAAAAACAAAACAAAACAAACCCAAAACAACCAAAAAAACCCACCCCAGAAAACACACCAACCACCAACAACTGTTTAATTCTCTAATTCTTAGCCTGCCAGAAAAAACAAAGATCAGAGCAAAGTCCTGGACACATTCATCAAGCACACAGTCAGGCAGCACTATCATTCCCCCCAGCAACATCAGCAGCCTGAGCACCTGCCAGTATAGCTGCTTTCTACTAAGGCAATCAGCTGTGCTTTGGGAATGGGACTTGAGCATGCAATCCCTAATAAATTCTGCCTAGTGCCTCAGTGGCGGCAGTTTTCAATCAGAGGTAGAGAAGGAAACAAGATGCTACACACCCTGTGACCCACCATCTGATACATCTGCTTTTCCCACGCAGCACTAACATTGAAAGGCAGAATCAGAAAAAACAGCAAGACAGCAACTTTTATTTCCATTTTAGACATTCCAGTAAATAGTATTTTCTGTCAGGTCTGCTGGAAAAAACTGATTAAGTTGGTTTTACTATTTCAAAATAGATAAACAGAACATTTAGTTGAGTCTTGCTCTTATATATAAAGACCTTGCCTCTTACAAATGAATTTCATTTGTTTTTTTATTTCCACTGACAGTATAAAAAAAATACATAACTATGTATTGTGGGGACTGAAGTTTTTCTTTCCATGCTCACCAAACTCTACTCAGCTGTACCAAAAGGATTCAGATTGCACCTTCCAGCCGTTACAGCAAGCTTACTTACATCATGTGTTTGCAAAGGAGGTTTTTCAACAGAGGAAGTGAAGCGCTTAGCCATGCGGTCCAAGACTCCACGGATCAGTGACCCTCAGCAGCATACAGACCACCACCGTGACATCACACTTTCCACAACATGGCTCCCAAAGATGCACATACCAAGAGAAGAATCTGGAGTTTCAATCTTTGTTTATTTGTTCAAAGAAAGTTGGTTTTTCTTCTTCTTTTTGGTAGCTTTTTAGGGTTTGTTTTGCTTTGCTTTTTAAGAGCTGTATTACTTTCAAATCTTACTTTTTGAAACTGAGAAAACCAGGTGGACCACCTGAGATGAAACATTTCACACGCAAGCACTCACAAGTGATAGCAGCAGAAGACATGCTGATTAATTCACACCATATTAGTCAGGGCTTCCATTAACACAACTAAGGGCTCATAAAGGAAGGAAAATGTGAAATTGTTCCATCGCTGTTACTCTGCTGGAACACCACATTTTAATCACTGGCTGGAGTATAGTTGAGTGACACAAGGGAGAGAAATGCTTAACAGAAGATGAAAATAATATAGACTCAGCGAAGACAAATGCTTGATCCAGGCACACCCAATCCACCTCCTGTTTCAGACTGAAACACAGACTCATGATTTAACCAGGTTTCTCAACCTGCTGCCTGGAGAGGCCCCAGCCTGGGAGGTGGCGCCAGACAGCAGCTGTGTGGGTCTGGTAAAATTTGGCACAGGAAACAAAATGGTCAAATATTAGAGATGCCTAAATTCAGAGGAACTCATTTATAAACTACAGTGACACCTCCTCAACCCTTGCCTTTCCCCCCCCCTTTTTTTTTCCATCAACAATAATCTACAACTCACAAAAAGGTCTGCAGCAGTCTGATGAATGGTATGAGCAGAAAGTCACAGAAACACAGTTCACAAAGGGGTTTCCTGAGTCAGAGGTTAGCCTGCTGCCATTTCAGGTACACATTACTTAGTTTATTTAAAAAAACCCAAACAAAACCCAACCAAAATAACAAAAAACTCCAGCTTCTCACTCTAGTATAAATTTAGGGGATTTTTGTCTTGATTACTCCTTCTGGAAGACCGTTTCACAATTCTATTATGCAATAACTAAAAACCTTCTGTAATTTTCAGCCTGTTTTCTCACAGCAAATTTAAACCCAATTATATTCCACTCTGAATATCTCCTCTTCTAGTGTTTATTCCACATTGGTGCATCGGAGTTCCACACCTGTGCAGCATTCTAGGCAAAAAAATCCTCCCAATGCCTTAAGCAATAGTACTGATTTCTCATCTTTACCATAAAAAAATACTTTTACCTGATACATTCCAGTCTTGTGTTTACCTTTCCTTCCTCCAGAGTGGCTGCCCACCATCACTCTATTTCAACTAGTACACTCTAAGACACTGCAATTTACTCTTGGGCTCCTAGCTCCTATTACAATTTCTTGTTACTAATCCCCCAGATCATGAGTTCTGCAAAGTCTTGACACTATTACCGTGCTATTAACATGGCAAGTCTCCGCACATACATTTTGCATACTGGTCCTGTGAATGATTCAAAGGAGGTCTACTGAACTGCAAGAGAAAGCCTTTAAGAATGGTAGTAGAAGTCAAATAAATGAAGACATAAATCTGGACTGAAGAAGTCACAGAACAACATGCTGGAGGGAATAACCCCACTAAAAAGCCCTGATGGACATATCAGAAGAATAAAGAAGACTTCATAAAGAAGACTTTACATTGTAACTTGAAAAAAAGTGTGTCCACTAACACCAGACAGAGGAAAAAGCCTCCCTAAGTGAGCCAGGGGATTTCGTTACATGAGATTACAAGAGACATGAAAATAAGTCAACTTTTTAAAAGGCAGTAGACTGTCCACAATTGGGGGTGAGGTGGGGTGTATCACCACTGAAATATGAGCTGCCTACAAAACAAAACTACAAAACCACATCATCTCCTACCACAGCATGCAGCAGACAGCGTTCGCATCTCTTCTCCTGCTAGAAAGCATATCAGATATCACCACTGAAACTGTCAAACTGTCAAGACTCTTACTAATTTCCCTATTATTCAGACTGAAACATGTCAAAGCTCCAGCCAGTGCTGCTTACCAATAGTGATAGTTATTGAGGACAAAGCAATTAGACATGATTTTATAAAAATAAAAGCCACACCTCTTACAGAGACCTCCTTCCATACTGTTCTGGGCAGTTAGAAAGCTTTAGATGCTAAAAAAAAATAAATAAAAACAAGAACATGGAAGTTACAAAATTACACCTTATCACCTGCTCTGTCACATCTGTGATATCATCCTTATTTTACAGCAGCATGCTGAACATACTATTTTACTAAAAATGCCAAACACTGATCTCACTTAAAATCCTCTTAATCTTGAGACCTATAAACACCCCTATGATGGTGAAGCTGCAGTTACAGCAGCATTATTATACCATCAACTGTGAGTCTACATGGTCTACGTCCTACCACTTCTGATCCTATATATAAATGAGAAAAGAATTAAACCTTTGCAGCTTCACTTTCATTTCCATATTTTCAAAAGCCATTCATTATCAGTCCTGCAAAAGATGAGCAGAAAACTAGGAACTTAAAGAGCCAAAAGAATAAAACTGAGTGATATTAAAAGTATATAAAAACCAAAGACTGGATATTAAAATAATAGCCATGGAAACTGCCACAAGGTACAGACGCTATAGCAGGATCTTGAAGCCAACTGCATTCTAGCGAAATGCTGGGATGGTCCACAGGAGAGTGATTAAAGGATCTGATCAATGATTGTCAAAAAGACTTTAAACAAATTGTTTTCACATCCCTATATAAAACAAAATATTTAACAAATAACTCCTATACCCACTTCTTGCTTTTTGACATCATCAATTTAAGCGCTGAACTTAGTGCAAAACATTGATAAGTGTTATATTACCCAATCAAAAATGATATGAACACAAGCAAAAAAAAAAAAAATAATCCCTATCAGTTTCTACTTCGTATGCTGCAAAATGATTTTTCAGTTACTTACATTTAGACAGACACACTCTCGAACTGAGTGCCTTTTTAAAGTCACAATCTAGCACACACTGAAGAAAAAACACAGCACTCTCAATTCAGGTAATGGACTGCAGCTCTACTGAAGTTTCTATTTCAGTAGTTTCCATTTAAAACAGCTTCAACTTGTGTTTAATCTCTTGTCCTGCTGGCTTTTTCAAGGTAGGGAAACAAAGCGTGCCATATGCACACAGTATAGAAAGATAATCTTACATATGAAACCATGACAGATTTGAGACAGACATCCAGTTTCCAGTACTGTTACAAATCTGTTTAACAATCCTAGGTAAATTACTGCACCTCGTTAAGCCTCAGTTCTCAGCTAAAGAGTTGTGAAGACATAATGGTTAATGGTGTTAGTTATTCAGACCCCAGATCTGAATGTTTAAATGAAAACAAACAAAACAACCCACTACAAAAGTCAAATAAAGACCTACTGGTAAAGAACAGACCAGACTGACAGCCAGGCCCAGGAATCCAGAAAGTGCAACTTATACCAACTTCTTCGTTGTTCATTACTTCTCAAGCAGGTGCCTTTAAGAATCAGGTTTAGTGTATCACCTTTTGTTGTGTGAAGGATCCAAGAAAAGGATACATTCAGACTTGTAATGAACATAAAAATCCTAATGAAGTTGCTACATTGTCCATCAGGTGTAGGCTAATGGAATATACCAATTTTCCATCAGAAATAACCGGAAGACTGTATCAGCTCTTGAAGTAAAAATGTCAAAAATCCTGTGTGTGTGGAGTGGGTGAATAGCAAACAAAAACTTGAAGGCTTTTTGTGCGCTCATGAACTTTTGAACAACCAGGGAAGACTAAGACTGGTAGTCAGCTGCTTGTTACTGTTAACCAAGACAGTCCTACCTGCCCAAGCTACCTTCTCTCAGCCCTGACAGGCTTTGCACATACGTATTCTCATGCTACTACTGAATGCAATTCTGTAAATCTCATCTCGACATATAATCTGTAAAGTATCAAGCTTCATTAACCAAGGTGCAACACAACATAAAGGCCTGCAACTGCAGGCACAGCAAGCAGCAATGCTGCACTGGTGGAATTCCCTCAGTCAAATGCTAGACAAGGCAGCAGGTCATGAGATTTTATGCTTTACAGTGGTCCAACATTTATGCATATCTCAGAATTTGTGATCAGCAGCTCAGCTACCCTTAGATGTATTTCTTACTGTGCATTTATAATCTTGGCTGCACCCCCTGTTGCTTGCATTGCACACAAGCAAGCTGTCTATACTGTGCCATGTTACCTCATTTTTATTGAGCATAGTTGTTCTTCTGTCTGTGGGCAGTTAACTCAGTTTGCAACAACTAAGTTTCAGCAACCAGTTTAAACTTCTCATCAGACTTTTGGCATGGGTTGCAAAAAGTCAGCAAACTATGGCCACAAGCAGCAGTTGTTTTCACCAGGGAAACTCATTCTTCAGTGACATCCCTCTCCCGCTATAGTACAGACACAGCCAACATACAGCAGCTTTTCAGCGACCTCAACACGGTGTAGTTCTCTCACCTATATCACACAGGAGAGGGTATACCCTGAAAAGGGTGTACCAGTGTTATGCATTTACTAGAGGAATGACTCCAAAACACACAGTGCAGCAATCTGCTCAGGAACTTGGTACAGGCTTATTTCAAATAAGAGACCACTTTGTCCCCTCTGGCCAGGCAAGCAAGACATGGAATAAAAAGGGCGGCAGAAGCACTTGCTGCTATTCAAACACAACAGCTGCTGAAGAAAAGGTGCATGTTTTCCAATACTACCTCACATCTTCCCTAAGTCTTTTTTCTAAAAAATTAACAGAAGATCAACACTGCCGCCCCCAAAGACACAGTCTGTTTTCTCACCTCCCCAAGCTTTACTGTTGTCTTCCAGGCCTCCCCCTAAGCAAATTTGCCTGAATTACCAAAAAGAGGGACACTCAGCCAGCCAGACTGATCGCTGTGATCAGGCAATAAAACTGTAAGGTCAGGGTCACCATTTGCAGTGCAGAGATATTTCCTTACTGCATGTATGTAATTAAAAAATACTGCCAAACTAAGTTATGACAGAGAGCAATTCTCCACGTGACAGAAACATTCAGTTAAGTTAAACTGATTTTGTCGATTTTGCTTTTCCTTTTTATATCTTCTCTTTGCCCTCTAAATTATTCTAGTCTGTGCATCAATCCCTCGCAGAATCTCTTTCGTTATGCCATCTAGACACCCCTATGTGCCTGGAAAGTTTCATCTTGTCTCAGCTAGAGTCCTTCTCCTGGGACTACACAGCCTGTTATGCCACAGTTTATTATCTTCAAAAAGACAAAAAAGACACCTCAGGACTTAAATGGTTCACTGATGTTCTGTTGCAACCTTTATTTAAATAGCCAGTTTGGCTAAGATGGCCTAAACAGGCAGGGAAGAAATCAGAAAGATTAAGTGCATGACAACGACAAAATAAAATTCCATCCCAGATCATGGTAAGAGCTCTGAGCAACATTTCTGCCTTACATGGGAGTGTTTTAATTGTGCAGCTGGAAATTAAGATTCTATAAACTGGCATTTTTATTACAACAGCAGCCCTTTATCACATTTGGGCACTGTTTACCAAAGAGCTTACCATATAACCAATACAGCAAAGCATAGGAAAAGCAAAAACTGAAGCGCAGAGCAAGCCTCTTGCATAACGGCACAGACAAGCTTACGGCAGGGCCAAGAACTGAACATAAACTTCCTTACATACTGGCATGTTGCTTAAGTTAAGATTACAACGAACATTTGTGCAGAACTACTTCCCCAAGCACTAAATGGACAACAGCGATCACATATCGTATCAAAAACTGTATAAACAAATACAACCTTTTAATTAACCTGCCAGAAAGCTCACACCAAGAAGCAGCCAGTGCCCAGCCTGGATCTGCTCTAGCCTTCTTAGCTGTCAGTTCTACTCATTTACAGTCTTTGTTTGAGTTCCCCCACGAGGTTTTTTACAAAATCTTTACAAAATTCAGCTTTTCTGAAGTTTGGTTACCTGCAATATCAATACATGGGACAACTCTTAAAACACGATGAAAAAAAAAATTATTACAAACAAATGTCTTCCAGTCAAGCTCAATAAAAGACAGTAATACCTTAATTTTCTGGTGAATATGCCTCAGTGAATCTGCTGTACCCATGTCCATGTTGTCACTGATGCACACAAAATCCAGCTTCATTTTTGTGTCCAAGTTTAACATCTTTTGGATTTCCTTCCTTGTAATCACAATGACCTCTAGGACAGAGGAAAGTGGGATCAGATCAAGCAGAAAAAAAACCCCAAAAAACATTCATCACAAATAGGATACACTCTTTATTTACAAAGGCTGATGGAACTGTCAAAAGGCTTGAGTAACATAACTGGGTTCTACAACAAACCAAACTCTTCTGGCAATAGTAAGTTTTGAAGAAGAGAATTAAAATTCTAATGAATATTGAAACAATCTCTCCTGCTTTGTGGAGGTTTTTACTGAAATGGATGTATGCATGTGAGTAGCATGAGTCAGCAAGACAGAACAGAAGCGTCTTCTATCATTAGCAAACAACCTCAAACCATATGATCTCAAACAGACCAATGAGAGCCTGTATTAATGTCACCAACACTAGAGCTTTGTTTTTTGCCCACCCTGGTCATGTATAATTCTCTGTGGACAATACCACCAGCCACAGTACTACAATACAATGGGCAAACTTTCTCAGCACCAGCTTGGCAAGAGTGGTATGTGTAATATGTGAGCAACAACCTCATTCCATCTTCAAAAGAAAAAAGGTAAACTCATATTTGGAGGTTATCAAGAGTGGCATGAAAGCACATTTTCCAAAATGAAGAATGTGAGAACAGAAGCTCTGCAAAGAAAAGATTAAGAAAAAAACCCAGCAAGACACCTTTTCCCGTGGCCTCAAGAACTGGAAGGAAAAGCAACAGTGAAACCTTCAAATTAAAATATCCCACATTCCCAAAACCCCAACACTGTAACATTGTATATGTCATACATACAGCAGAGAAGTATGGGAAGTAATACAGCCCTCAGCCTAGGAAGCTCCTGCGGTAAGACAAAAGCACACTAAGAGTAAAACTGTTTCAATTAAAACTGAACTCATTCCGAATCTGTTAACAGAAAAGAGAAAGGAACTGCAAACACGAGAATTGTGTGGCAGTTTGGTAGTGAAGATATGGGAGGGCTGCTCTCCCACTCCTGTACCACGTGCCAATGTGGATTCAAAACAGGCTGAAAAACTTAAGAGAAAGCACACTGAAAGCAAACCTTGAATTGGGGAAATAAGTAAGCAGTGGAGAAGGAACTGGTGTCGGGTGGAAGCTGTAAGCCCACACAGTTTAGCATAAATCTAGTGAGCAGGACAAAGGTCTAAATATTAGAAGGGATGAAGCACTTGCAATTAGGACAAAAGGGATGCAGTGAACAAGCCTGTGGAACACCTAATTACTAACATAAGCAAATATGAGGCGCTAAAGCCTTATGTAATATTTAATTAAAATTATGATCCAGGGAGAGGATTCGTGCCATTGGATTATTAACACAGAAACGTATAGCTTGGTCCCGGGCCAGAAGCAAGGGAAGAGCAGGAAGGTGGCAGTTTGCTTATTGAAGCCGCATGTACAACTCTGCGTGTCCAAAAAAAAAAAAAAAAAAGAGACAGGAGAACAGTCAAAGAAAGCAGACACTCAGGAAACAGATTCCAACAAACAGGCAACAAAGAATTCCAAGAGAAAAATAGTTCTTAAGGACTTCTTAATGGAACAAAATACAGGCAGTATCTTAAGTTTGCTCTTTCTTTTGTTCCTTCGCACTTAAATAGTAAGAGACTAACATGGATAATCATGATCTGATCTTTACATCTTCACAGAAAAAAACAGTCAGGAGAAAAGCTACAGTCTCAGGATTGAGTACAGAATAATCATACAATCATACAGGAGAAGCAAAACCAGAGATGCAGAAAGGCAAAGGACAAACATAAACATGAAAAAAAGAGACGTGAAGTATGTCAGGAAAATTTTTTTCTAAGAAGCAGCAGGAATACCACAGAGAGATTTGGTCCACCACTCAAAAGGCAAACAAAAACCTAAACCCAGAAAATACTGAAGAACCTCACAATGTGCTAAATACTGTTTTAGCCCTCCCATGAAACAAGGCCCACAGGCAAGCATTACGAGTCTGCCACTTCCCCCTCCGTGCTCTGTCCAAAACCCAGCACTTGGCTCTACAATGCAACAAGGACTGCATGCCTCAGACAGAGCAAGTAACCCTGAACTTCAGGCCAGGCTGAAACAACAAACCAAGAGATATCCCAAGAGATCGACACACTTCTCACGCTGCTTACATTAATCACTGAGAGAAAGCAACGAGTGAGAAACTCCTGGTTAACAAGACTGGGAAAGACATCCAAATTGGGAAAAGCATATAGATAGGAAAAGCCTTGGTGAGGGGAAAAAGAGGGGGAAGGGGGGCGCTGGCACAGGAGGCGCGGCCTAAAGTAAAGGAAGGGATGTGACATGGGCCAACAGCACAGCTCCAATGCAGAGAGATGTCCTGCCCCCATCAACACGGCACCTGCGACAAGACATTAGAACAAGAGGGGGCGACAAACGGGAGCGGCGGAGATGACCACGGGATGCCTGAAGAAACCAGGGTAAGCGTGTCGCCTCCACTCCCCACGACACCGTGGTGCCTCACCTTCGAAGCCGGCACGCTCCAGGAGGTTCAGCGGGTACCAGAGCAGGGGCCGGTTGCCCACCGGGAGCAGCGGCTTCGGGATGCTGGAGGTCAGGTCCGTCATACGGGAACCGCCTCCCGCCGCCATCACCACGGCCTGGAACTCCATGCTGCAGAGGGAGCACAGGGGCAGGGCCTCACTCAACCACGGCACAACCGGGCAGGACCGGCCCGGGATGGGACAGGCCGAGCCGGGCTAAGACCAGTTCGCTTCCACCTGGCCCAGCTTTAGCCGCCAGCACTTCTCGGAGGCGTGCGTCGGCTCCCCGCCTCCCCCGCGCCCCTCACAGCCCGTGCGGAGGCACCGGGCCGCCCCCCGCCCCGCCGTTACCTCCGCTCTGGCGGCCGCCGGCTCCCAGCGCCTCACTGACAGGACAGCAATGGCGGCGCCGGCGCACACCGCGCGTGCGCGCGCGGAGAGCCGAGCGGGTCGATCGCGGACAGAGGCGGTAGAGCACCGATAGGCTCGATCCGCCATTTCGCCTTGCTGCAGTCTGCTCCTTCCGGCCAGGGCAGCGAGAGGAACACCGAGAGAAGGATCTCGGCCTGCGGAGCGCCGAGTCATCGATTCCTGCCCGGCTACAGAAGGGGCTTGGCGGCACAGCGCCTCTAGGCGGCCAGAGGTGGGGCTGCAGGCAGCGCGCACGGCGGGGCAGGTTGCAGGGTGCATGGGGGTGCACGGGCGTGCACTTTGCAGGGTGCATGGGGGGAGCAGCTTGCAGGGCAGGGGGGGCAGTTTGCAGCTGTGCTCCCCACGCAGACCGTGCCCAGGAGATATACAGGACCCACAGCCACCACGTGCACGCCCTGCTCTCCACTCCGCGGCACCCGGTGCCAGCACAGCACCTCGCAGACAGTGCCATGCTGGGCCCCCCCAGTTGCTGGCCACTCCAGTCCCAGCCCTCGAGAAGCACAGACACAAATGGGACCTGGGGCAAGATGGCAAGATCCAGCCCTGCAGTTTTATTGAATCTGGTGTCCCCAGGGCAGGTGGCTCTGGTGGCATGGGGTGCCTCATTCATCCCAGGGGTTCTTGTCAGTGTCGATGGACAAGCAGTTGTACACGGCATAGCGCAGCAGCTCCTCGCAGGCCTTGGCCCTGGTGGGGGGAATACTGGGTCACGGCTGTTGTGATGGGCACCAGGAGCCTCATACTTCCCTCCCCGCACCCACCGGACACCCCGCAGGGCAGGACCTGAGGAGCCTGGAAGGAGACCCCAGTGCCAGCCCCAAGGAGGGGGGACTGTCCCTGTCCCCAGCTCGACTCACGAGGAATAGTTGGGCAAGAGGAAGGTGCAGGAGCATGTGCAGGCTTGTGGCATCAGGTCCTGTGTGTCCGAGCTTGGGAGAAAGGAGAGAGAGTCAAACTCCAGGATGGCAGAGGGACCCTGGCACACTGCGGGGATCTCACACTATGCAGAGACCCCAGCCTGGCCCAGCACAGGCAAGATGGACTCACTTCGTCCTCTCCGGATAGACGGTGATGTGAACTGGGAGGCGGCTCCGGCCAGTGACAAACTTGAGGAAGTGGCTGAGATCCTCTGAGGGAAAGGACAGGGCTCAGGGAGAAGGTCAGGACCATATCAGTCCCTGCTGTCATGGCAGGGTCTGCTCTTGCAGAATCATCCCAGGAGAATGGGGCAAAGCTAAGGGATTCTTTCAGCATCCCAGGAAGGGCCAGGTGGGATGACCCCAGCTGACTCCCAGGGGGACACGCAGCACAGAGGGTACCCAGTCCCCTCACCCACCCCGCTGCACATAAAGGGCAAGGAAAGGCTTGGGGTCACTCACTGCTGGTGAAGTTGTTGAGTGCTTCCAAGAAGGTCTGGATACTAGTGTCATCGGAGGTGAAGTCCTCAAACGTGACTGCGATGAAGAATGTACAACAGCTTTGTTGGAAACTTTTAGCAAAGCAAACTGACACGGGACACATCCATCCTGCCCTTCTCTGAGAGCCCAGAGCGCAAGCATGAAAGGAGGAGACCCTCTGCTCTCAGGGAGCCCCTAAGCGTTCCCAGCACCCCTGAGTGGGGCCGGTACCCTGCACAAAGGCAGGGGGAGAAATGGGGATCCTAGTTTGCAGGGTGGCCATGTGCCTCTGCACATAGCGGCCGAGGACTGCATGGACCAGAGTGGGGACCGGTGGGGTTTGCAGCTAAACCTAAAGCATCCCACTCCAGGGGCCCTCTGGCTTATCCTCCCCCAGGCTCCTGGGCACCCCACAACCAGGGACTCAGCATGGGGCAGGATGCGTGTGCAGGATGAGTATTGCCAAGGGGGGGCTGCCTATGGAGGGGGCTGGGAACAGCTTTAGGCTGGCCCTGGCACTTACTGAACTTCTGCAGCTCGGCCATCGTGATCTCAGGTTCCCCGCAGACTTTCTTCTCCAGCTGCTGCCAGGTGAGCAGATCCAGCACAGGCTGGGGCACCACACGGAGCAGCCCAGCACGCATGGCTGCGATCTTGGGGGGGACACAGTAGGGGCCCCACATCACTGCGGTGGGTCTGAGCCTGGGGCAGCCACATGGGACACCGCGGGCAGGGACTGCAGGACCCCAAAGGCCCAATGGGCATCCTGAGCATGGGATGCACAGAGAAACTGCCTGGCTGGAGCTGGTTTTAGGGACACGTTTTCACAACCACCAACTCCACAGCTACCAGGAGGGTTCACCACAGGAGCAGGGTCCCCTTGGAGCCATGCCAGCCCTCGGGGATGGCATTACCTGCTCCTTGCTCTCCTCCAGCCGAGCCTTCTGCACCAGGCGGATGAATTCCTTGCGGTCCTCGTAGCGCACAATGGTGCTGCTGCCATTGGGGATCAGCTCCACCATCCGCTGGTCGCTCTGCACCACCGTGTAGGTCAGCTCTTTGCCAAACATGAACTCAAAGGCTTCCCTGTCCACTCCCTCCAGCACCTCCAGCAGCTTCACCTGCAACCCCAACAGGCAAAAACCATCACAGCGGAGCCAGAGCAGCCACAGGAGCATGTGGCACTGCCCTGCTGGCCCTCAGCCCTGCTCACCAGCTCCGAGTCCACAGCAGCAAAGTCCTTGCTCCAGCTGACCTCCTCCCCTGCCAGCTGCTTCCACACCAGGGCTGGTAGGGCCAGGATCTGCCAGAGGGAGTGCAGACACATTCTCCCTGTACCCCTTGATCTCCCGAGGGTAGCCCCTCTGCCTGAGAGACAGTGGCCCCTGCCAAGCCCCCTCACTGGCCAGGGAGGCTCTGCCATGCTTACCAGAAATTCCTTGCTCCTCAGGGCTGCTCCTATCAGCTGCCCGATCCACTCATACTTGGGGAAGTCCTTGCAGGAGGGGTTGGGGACATACATGTCCCTGGTGACACTGCTACTGTTACCCTGTGGGAGAGAGGCTTAGGAACTGCTGACACAGATGTGACCAGCCCAGCAATGTCCCTTCTGCAGCCTCCCTCTCCATCACCCTTTCGCCTGCATCTCCTGCCCTTTACATCCTTCCAGGAGATCTCCACCACCCAGGTACAAGCACAGCCCCTCTAGCCAATAGCCCTGCAAGCGTTAAGATAGGACTAACACCCCAAAAGCCCCCGGGCTCTGCTGGCTGCTCCCCAAGGGCTGGGACAGGCAGACAGCAGGGTGCCAAACCTGGTTGGAGGTGTGCACGAAGAAGGGCAGGGGCACGGGGACATCGCCTGAGCTGGGACACAGCTCCTCCGACACATCTGACAGGCTGTCCCGAAAACCACCGCCTGCAGCAGGGGCAGAGGCTGGTTAGTGCCTGATACGCCAGGGCAAAACACTGAGCCACAGCATCTGGCCAAGGTGCCCGTGCTCTCTGGGGCAGAAGCAGTGCTGGTGGGGTAGGGGAGATGCAGGGGACACCTCACATGTGCAGAGCAGGGCTGCCTCCCACAGAGCAGCTGGAACAATGTGAGCACCCTGCCACAGCGGGCAACCCACCAAGCTGCACCCCAACATAAGAAAGCCCAGGGAACAGCGCTGGGGCAGGACAGGAGAGCTCTCACCATTGTCGACGATGCCCTCAGTGATGAAGTCGCACTCCCACCACTGGCTGTAGCTCAGGGGCCACCTGCAGGGAAGCAACAGCCCCATGCACATCCCTTCTCCAAGAGAACCAGCAGCACCTGGCATCCCCCTGCACCATGCTCCGGAGAGGTGACACTCCATAAATGCAATGCTGAAGACCTACCTGTAGTCCAGAGGCTGATTGTTCTTGGAAGATCTGAGACCTTCATACAACTGGAGAGAGGAGCAGAGCAGAAAGGGGATGAGGTGCAGCGGGGACAAGCAATGCTGCACTGGCAGGTACCTGGCACGGGGCATGGCGTTGCTGTACCTGGGTGAAGATGGCATTCCTGTAGCTGGGGTCCAGCGTGGGGTTGGCGCGGTGCTCCCGGGCCAGGTGCCGGTTGATGTACAGCTTTGGCAGGGTTTGTGGGGGGGCGGTCTCTGAGCACCGAAGGCAGTGGGCAATGAGGGCAGTGCTCTGCTTGCACAGCAGCAAAAACGGCTTCATGCTCTAGCAAGGGATGAGCAGGGATGGTTACAGACCTGATCCTGCCACCGCATGCCCTCTCTCCCCCTCTCCAAGCGCAGCTCCTGGTGTTGCAGGAGATGCTCAGCTCCTCCATGCCTCTGGCAAAGCTCAGCACGAGCCCTGGGCTGGGCTGTCCCCATTGGATCAAGTGGGACATGCCACAGCTGCCAGTAAAACCAGCCAAGCCTGTGATGAGATGCTCCTACTGGCACCATCGCAGGGGAGCCCAGCAAACGCTCACCCTGAGCGTATTGAAGGTGTCAATGCTGTCCTCAGAGAGGGGGATCAGGTAATGCAGGACACCGTCCAGGAGCTGGACGAACCTGGAGACCAGAGAGGAGCAGTGTAAGGATGTGAGGGGGCTGGTGAGCATGTGGAGCCTGATAAACCTGTGGTGTTTCATCGCTGACAGCCCCAGGCATGCACCAAGCCTGGGTGCCACGCTGCTGCATGTGGGTCTCCTCCAGCCCATCAGTTAACACCAGCACACCAAGAGGAGCACCCAACCAGCACCCTCTGGCCAAGCACTTCATTTTGTTCTCCCCAAGAAGAAGCTGCAAACGAGGACAGCCCAGCTCATGCTGAAGCTGGATCACTGCAGGGGGTCTCTCTGTGGGGCCGGTGCTGACCCCAGCCTGGGGCTGCCCTGCAGGCAGCAGGGTGGGGGACTCCACATGATGCAGGTCCCCCTTGCCCTGTGCTGCCACCATGCTCCCCAGACATTGGAAGCAGCTGTGTTTGGATGGGGAGCCGCAAGCTGAAGTCTCTGCCACACATGGAAAAGGAGCTGGCAGATTTCAAGCGAGACACGTGCGCCGCCTGCTAAAGCCCAGGGCACAATCCTTCTCAGGGCCTGGGCTCGCTGTGGGAATGGTGCCATCCCTGTGCCATACCTCTGAATGAGCACTGCCCGCCGGTACAGCACATCAGCATCCACCCCTTCCAGGAGAGGGTAGCGCACCAGCCGGGCTGGCTGGAACATGTCAGCGTTGAGGATCAGGTCCTGCTCCCAGAAGGACTTGATCTTAATCCCTCGCAGGCGGACGTTGCACCCTTGGTCTGCCAAGAAAGGACAGCGATGCTGCATGCGTGGTTGCAAGGCTCAGCTGGGGGCAAGGAGCCCACAGTGCTTGCAGCAGCCCAGATGAAGCTCATTCCCCAGCTTTCCCTCCAATGAATCCTGAAAAGCAGCCAGTGCGGCAGGAAAAGCCATAGATGCCAGACCAGCCGCAGGTTTAGTGCCGCAGCAGCGCAGGCTCACCCCGGCACTCCAGGATGCGAATCTCCAGCACCGGCAGGTGAGTCTTCACATCGCGGAGGATGCAGACATCCTGGAAGCTGTTCCTGCATGCAACATGGAGGGAGATGGCAGAGCCATGAGGCACAGACACAGTGAGGTGGCCAGCGAGGTGTGGGCCACTCTGGCTCCCCCAGCCAAGGATGCACCACTACCCATGGCAAAAGCCCCCCAGCCTCACCGGGGCTACAGCAGAAGGGGACAGAGTAGAGAGCAGAGGCTGTCAGAGGCACAGAGATGTCCTGAAGAAGGTGGAAGCCACATCCAAATAGCCAGAAAAGAGCATAAATTCAAAGCAGAACAGAAAGGCGAGATGGTTGAGGGTGAGTCACTGTTCCCAGGGTGTCCCAGCGCATCTCGCAACGGCACAACCATCCTTCAAGCTGAGCTGGTCACGCAAGGGTGATGTGTTTGAAGGAAACAGGGATTTGCAGAGATGAACAATTTGGTGATTCACTTGTGTTTCCAAAGCCTTTAGCAAGGTCCTGTCAAAGACCTATGGGCACGTAGGGAAAAAGCATTGCGACTGCCCAGACCCACTGAGGAGTTGGTTCCTGCCACCAGGAAGGAGACTTCAGTGGTCTTGCGGGTGCTTCTTCAAAGACAGATCTCATTGCTCAGCCAAAAAAAGGCAAACAGGCAAATTTTGGGGAAGGAGGAAGAGATTTTTGCACCTCTGTGTAAACCCCTGCCAACCTTGAGAAGGGTGCTACAGAGCCAGGACAAAGAGGAAGAGGTGAAGCACCCCAGGACTTCTCGGCTACAGCACGGCAGAGATGCTCAGAAAGGTGATGGCAGGGGCACATGTCCTCAGAGGCGAGGAGGAGGAAGAGGAGGGGGAAAGACCCCCAAAGTCATCAGGCAGGGGGAAGCATGCTGCAGCTCAGCTGCCACAGCACAGATGAAGAGCATGAGTGGAGATGAAGGTGCTCAGCTGGCACATCGAGGTAGGGGACCACCACACGTATGGGGACAGATGTAGCCTGCACCCAGGGAGCCCTGACCCTTGGAGCGCCACCATCACCAGCAGGTCACTCAAGACCAACCCTAGCCCTTCCTTAGCATCTGCTTGGGATGCAGAGACAGCTCAGGAGTTTGGCCCAAGCTGGGCCCAGGCTGCTCCTCAGTCATTACTCACTCATTAATTAGGATGGTTCTCAGGTGTTGCAGCCTGTTCGGTGCCCCCCCATACACAGCCACCCGCCTGGGTACATAGCAGCTGGACTGCCCATCCAGCCATAGCCACAGCTTCCTGGGGATGAGAAGAGCAAGAGGCAGTGTTGTCCTCCCCTCCTGAGCTGCCTGGGCACAGAGATGCCTCCAGAGATGTCCTGGGGCTAGGGACAAG
This sequence comes from Falco punctatus, assembly GCF_963210335.1. Classification (NCBI taxonomy): domain Eukaryota; kingdom Metazoa; phylum Chordata; class Aves; order Falconiformes; family Falconidae; genus Falco; species Falco punctatus. The sequence continues at coordinate 11,614,760 of NC_137591.1, read as the reverse complement.
GCTGTGTCCTCCTTGGATGTATCTGGTGGCAGCTGCCCCCCACACCAGCCCTGAGCCACCAGCTGCAGCCTGGGGAAAGCTGCATTCAGGAGGAAGGTGGTGCTTTGCCCCATACCCTGCCCGGGGGCACCCCGAGGTCTCACTTGACAATGGTGCCTTTCTTCATGTTGAGCCGCACCCAGTGCTGCCCTGGAGACCCGTCACTCTCCCAGAAGGTGTATGTCTTGTTGTCCGTCAGGTGGGCTGCACCGCAGTCCTCCTGCAAGAGTGCAGTGAGTGGAGGGAGGGAGCTGAGCATCCTTGGGCATGCTGTGGCCACCCCGGCATGGTCCCATGGGGCCAAGACCAGGACAGCCCCTTGGTTCACTAGGCAGCGGGTGGACGAGGTCTCCCACACAGGGCAAACTGGGCACGGCCATGGACCCCTCGCAGTGCTCCAGAGACACAATGGGGTTTTGCTCCAGATGCCCAATTCCTGGCAGCTTTGCTAGAGCAGCAAAACCCCACCACCATCCCCTGCCCCTCGCGGAGGGGACTGCCACCACCAGGCACTCCTGCCTGCAGTAGTGGTGATGCTCATGTGTCTCACACTGATTTTAGGCTGCAGAGGAGCCCCACTACGCACCAGCTGCGAGGAGACCTCGATGCTGCTGACGTGCTCCTTGATGCAGGCCACACACTGCAGCTTCTTCTCACTGTGATCATACAGGAAGCGCCCCAGCTCCATGTCATGCTCGTAGCTCCAGCCTGGGGGCACGGACCTGCAGGAGGGCTCTGTGTTAATGCGATGGGGACACCAAGCTCTGCCCCAAACCTGCCCACCAGCACTGTGCAGGTGTCCCAGCTTGGACTGGCTGCAGCATCTCATGATCACCACATCAGATGGCACTGGGCAGCTGTCCCCATTGCAGGCAGGTGGCACGGCTGTATCTGCCCACCACCACGCCCAGCCCAGCGGGTGTTTATGGCCACCCAGCCCAGCGGGAATAGCACCACGTAGTCATTCCGATGCTCCACAGAGCAAAGGCCATTTTTGCTTGAGCACTGTCAAATGGTATCGATGTAAAAAGGCATCTCATGGTGCCCATCCTCCCCACACCCAACCCTGAAGCCAGTCCTGGCCCTGCAGGCGTGTCCAGGCCCCAGCTAGCCACCCCTTGGGGTGCTGCAGTACCGCTCTAGGCAATGCACTCATACCGAAACTTCTGCACTGCGGCTTCATCCTGCTCTACAACTCTGGGCTTCTTTCCCAGGTGCACGGAGTAGGTCAGGTCCACCACTTGTTCCCAGCTGGAGCAGCACCGGTGAAGGAGTCATCCAAGGGAAAAGATGGGTCAGTGCTCAGTGTGCCCAAGCATTACTGCCTTAGCCCAGGGCAGAGGCAGCAGTGGTGGGGGACTGGGGATGACACCCAGGGGCTGCAGAAACAGCTGTGGGGGGGATGAGCATCCCTGCACCCGGGTGCAGGCTGGAGCAGAAGGGGGGAATCCAGCCCTGCACGTGGCCTTCCATCGTGAAAATCAAATATGAGCTTTCCCATTACCATTCCACCTCCACAACATTGCTCAGCCCAAACCCGAGTGCCTCAGAAAGCCCCTAGCATCATCCTTACCCTGCGCTGGTGCTGCCACGAGCCGTGAGGATTAGCCTAGGAAGGGGCACCTGCTGGCCCGCCTGCAGCTTGGCAGGGATGTGTCCCACGGGCGCGGGGGGGTGAGGGGGGCTGTGCTGGACGTGCCCAGGGGATTTGGGATGGCTGGGTCACGCAGCCTCCGTGGGTACCGGCCTCGCGCGCCCCCAGCCCCGTCCCCACCCGGGGCGCAGCAGGCAGGGGCCGTACCTGTCCGCGGGTTTGTAACCAACCCCCAACGTTCGGTGCTGCCACCGGGTCTTCTCCACGGAGTTAACCGGGACCAGCCGATCTCCTCCCTCTCCAAACCGCTGCGCCAGCACCCAGCCCTCCTCCAGGTCGTGCCTCCTGCCGTACTCCTCCAGCTGCTCCTGAAAGCACAGCCCGGCTCGTCGCCCACACCGAGACCCCACGGCCCCGGGGCGGCCGCCGGCCGCAGGCGGGGCGCGTCCCGACGCTACCTTGCTGAGCTTGACCCAGAGCCCGGCGCCGTTGCAGTACTCCTCGCCGGTGGCGCGGAGGCAGCCGCCCTTCCGCACCTCGATGGTGGCCCGCGCCGCCCGCTTGCCGCCCCGCGCCGGCCCCGGGCTGTCCCAGACGCTGAGCAGGCTGCGGGCGGCGGCGGCGGCGGCGGCGGTGGGGTCCTTGCAGATCTTGTACTGCACCTCCCGCGGCACGTAGCAGAGCGCGGCGGGCAGCGCCCGGGCGCGGCGGAAGCACTCGCTGCACTGCAGCAGGAACCGCAGCCGGCCCAGCACCTGGTGCGGCGCCTCCCCGCCCGCACGCATCGCGTACCGGCTACCGGCTCCGCGCCGCCCGGCCGTGCGGCTCCTGCCGTGCCCGGCGCGGTGCCAGCCTCCCCCCGGGCAGCCCTGCCCTGCCTCCGGGCCTTCCGCCTCCTCCCCGGGCCGGCGCCGCTCCGCCCGTGCCCTCCGGCACGCCCCAGCCCTTCTACACCCTTCCCGGGCCACAGCCCTCCCCAGCGGGGTGCCGGGTGCGGGGCCGCCCCCATCCCCCCTCCGCCAAGATGTCCGTGTTATCCCCAGCCCGGTCTCTGCCAGCAGGAGCTGACCCGCGTCACTTGCATTCCCTCGCCTCCGGCTTAGGACTGTGCTCCCTCCCGGCCTCCAACGTCCCTTGTCACTGCCTGCATCCCTACAAGCAGAGAGGGGCTCCTTGGGGGGGTGCAGGGCACCGGGCTACACCTCTGGCATGGGCAGGGAAAAAGAAGGGAGCAGGCATCCCGCTACGGGCAGAGCTGGCTCACAGCTAGCTCAGGGGACACATTCCTGCCCCAGGCAGACCTGCAGTGGGTGGGGAGACTCCAAGCACCCAACTGGGGAGGATGGTGGCCCTCCCTGTCCAGGGAGAGCTTTATCCCAGCCAGCGGTAGCATCCTGGCAGCAGGAACGAAGCCATGACTGCCAGCACCAACTCCAGCACCCACCCCAGAACTCTGGCAGTGTGTCACCCAGTGTCGCCCCTGCCTGTTGCATACCACAGCGAGGCGGTGGCAGAGAACAACTCAACTCCACCCCACACTACCTGAGTTTTTCCAGGCTGGGTGCAAAAAGCTGCATTGAGGTATCAGGAAACAACCAGGCTGGCAGAGCTCAAAGGTCCCCGCACCCCTCTGGCGCCTGCCTACTCTCCTGGCAGGTCAGAGTCCACTTCCATCCCTGCCCACAAAGGTAGGATGCAAAGAAAGGCCTGGCAGCTGTCACCCCTGCAGCAGTATCTACCGAACAGCTGTGACCATGCCTTACCACACTGATGGGCACCAGCCATGCCAGGAGCAAACTGCCCTGAACCACAGCACCAGCAAAATGCAAACTTCTGCCTTACTCCTAACTGCAGTCACCGTGGCCAGGAGGGTCCCGTGCCCTCCCTCCACAGCCATGTCACACTATGAAACTGGTTTCAGAGCTGCTGCAGAGCGTTGAGCCAGTTAACACCTCCAGTTGCTTCTCATAACCCCAGCCTCCGTCACTGTTTAACGCAACAGGACACAGGAGCCCCAGCCAGACCAGCCAAATCATCAGGAAGGCCAGGAGTTTGTTCGTTCACTTTATTTTAGATCCTACATGAGGTAGGGACAGACAGATCCTGTCGAACTATTTATAGCTTGTCAGACTTCAGGGTGTTAGGGGAATAACAAGAACAGTTAGACTACATGTGCGTTATTAATCACCTGAAGCTATTCTATGACAATTCAGCAAGCTGAAGTCAGGAGCGAGCAAGTGGTTACAGGGAGCCGCAGTGGGGCATCAGTCCCTCCCCCAGCTCATCCCTACCCACCCTGTAAAGGTGAAGCTCTGGCACACATGGATGCCTCCTCAACAGCCTAGGGGCACCAGCACCTTCCTCAGGATGGTACAACCTCGAAAAAATCAGTCTCAGACAACTTGAGAATGGGTGACAGGGCGGGGACACACACAGAGCCTCTGCTTCCTGGTGCCCAAGAGAGCTCCCTTGCCCCGGACCATGTGCAGCAGTAATCCAGGGCAGGGGTATGGGACTTGTGTCTTGTCAAACACGGTAGGAGACACCTCCTACATGTAGCTTTAGAGATCAGAGGAGAAGGAACACAACCCAGCACTGAAATAACACCTACTTTGAGCCCCTGAGATTGGCTAGAGCTGAGCCAGGCTGACCTTTTCCACACTTTGCTGGGCTGTCACAGCAGAAATTCAGTTTGCGATTGGCTTTAAAACACTGTGAATGAGACAGACGACCGTGCAGAAGAGATCCAGGCGGGTTACCAGCTCACCTTTGCACAGCAAACTCAACGGCATGATCCGTGGGTTATCTTGGCATTCTTGCTCAGCACCCACGTTTGCCCAGACCCTCTGACCACGCATTAAATGATCTCAGCTGAGACCTCGTTGCAGCAATGGGCTCTTCCTGCAACTGGAAGGGCTTTCACAGGTCTCTACACCCCAGTGTAACGTTACAGCAGCAGCTCCTGCCATTCTCCAACATGTGTATGGCCCTAACACAAAATGGACAGTAGAACAATGCTATATATGGTAAAACAATGTTTTTCTCAATACGCTTGTAGAGGTTAAAGCCAGACCATTCTGGATAAGCTCCCAACTGCAGCCTTCCTGCTAGAGCCAGGGTCCTGTTATTACAAGCATTTTTTAAATAGAAATCCCTATCACCAGCTAGATCCTTTCCTGAGCTCCAGCAAGCCCTTGGGGAAGACTCTTTTCTCAGTAGCAAGAACTAAACCCAAGGGTATGAGAGGTCAGACCCTGCTGGGAAGAAGCGTAGAGAAAAGTGGGAAAAGCTATAGCTGAAGCTCTATACACATAACCTAACAGTCATCAGGTGCTTCAGGTTAGGGAGGACCTAGACCTGAAGCCAGCAGGGCAAGACTGGAAGTTACATCAGATTGCCCAGGGCTAAGAGAAGTCTTGAGCATCTCCAAAGATGAAGATGCCACGACACTTCTAGGGAAGGATCCCAGTGCTTCGGCCAGACTCAGCTCTCAGCATCACCCTGCACAGCAGCTCCCCTTCACCGCAGCGGGCTGGGACTGTGGATGTAGATTATGAGGGACTAGAGCTGTCCAAGCATTTCATCCCTCAGTGAGATACCTGAGCTGCTCTGGGTACCTCCATAATTACCTCGATTACCCTCTGTCAGCTGCAGTTGCTTCCACCAAGGCCAGGGTAGCCAGCGGTCATCTGCTGATGTCTCAGCCAGAGGTGCCCATTCCCCCGCTGCTGGTCACCCCTAACAGCCCCAGCCAGCTTTTAGCCTGCCCATTCCCACAGGTGACATCAGCTCACCCTCCACCAAAGAACAGGGCCATTTTATCCATCCCACCCCGAGCCACTCATTGACCAACAGTCCCCCGCTTGGCAATAAAGCACCAGAGAGGAGTCAATTTTTCTTGCTGTTCCTAGTTCTGCTCAGTAAATAATGTGACCTCCTGCTGGTCTCCCTTAAGAGACAAGCAGACAAGGTTGGAAAAAGCAGGATCGATTCCACCCCAATGTCAGTGGCCTAAAAGGATCTAGGATGGCGCATTTCAAATCTCAGCTTGATGCTGAAGACTCCTTCATCAACACTTCTGACGGTGCCAGCAAGCAGATCAAAGTCCTTTCACCAGTTTGCTCATGCCCATTTAAAACAGACACCACTCAGCCACCAGCACAGAAAGGTATCACACTGGCTCCTGTCCACGCTGGTCATTGAAATCAGCCACAAAGCCATAGAGCTCAATTATGAGATAACTCTAGGATTTAAAAAAAAAAAAATATTCCTCCAGCAGACAAAGCAACCCACCCAGCTGAGCATGGAAGGCTCTGCTGCAGGCAAGGGCTGCCAGAAACGGCTTCCCCACTCACCCTATACTCCTTCCACTCACTGCGATGTGGGAGATGGGCAGCATGAGCTCTCTCCTGGTCCTGCATCCCTTTTAGCACAAACCCCCTCAGCAGGTCTGGGAATACAGCAGTTTCAAAGGAAACTGGCCAAAGGAAGGACTTAATTTACAACTGGAAGTGATTTCTGGATGACAGACTCCTTCAACAGAGAAGAAAAAGACATGAAGTGTTAAGAGAAGATAAATCTTGACTCACAGCGTCAGCGCCACTCCAGTGAAGTCCCAGTGACTCAGTGACTCTTAGTAGCAGCGGTCCAACAGATCACATGGGCTGAAGATGAAGCTGGGGGTATAAAAGTGGACTGATATCTGGTAGCTCACAGTGCTAGGCAATGAGTAGCCCTGCCCAGAGCCAGGAACATCAAGGAACATTTTCAATGCTCTTGGAGTTGTAAACCTTTCACTGCCCACACCTCACTCACACACTGGATGTCCATCTGCTCAGGGAGCTCTAACCCTTTGCCCCAGGGGAGTGGAGAGACTGTGGGTACCAAGGCTTTCCCTGCCCATCTGAAACCTCCACCTACCTCCCCACAGCAGAGGGGAGCAGAACCTGGCACTGCTGTGCCTGCTACTGCTCTAACCCCTGCTATCTGGGAGAGGAGCTTGGCCCTGCCTGCACATCTCCACGAGAACTAGAACAGATTAGTTGTAATATTGGCTTTTAGGGGAAAACCAAGGCTCAAAGGATGTGGGAGAACAACTGCTAGGCCACCACCAGCATGCTGAACGCAGCACTGCAGGTTACAGAGCAGAGAGGAAGCAGACAGTTCCCACCTCCTGTAGGGGAGCAGCTCCCCCAGCAGTCACTGCTGTACAAGGAGTGCGGGGAACCACGGGTGGTCACAGGAACAGATTTGTGCGATGTAAAAGCTTGAGAGCCCTTTTGTGACAGCACCCACGGCCTTGCTGTGCAAGTCTGTCATGACACCTGGTGGCCAGAGACACCCCTGCAGCACCTGCCATCAGCCTGCCCCATTTCTTCTTAAACCTAGATGAATGATCTCATTTCCATTGACCTCAGGTAAAAGCAGGAACAAGGTAAGGGAACGTGGTCAGGACACTCAGGCTAGGACACACTGAGCATCTCTGAGCATCCCCGCGGTCTCAGCAGCAGCACACAGTTCTCTGTCCTGTGCTGTAACTGGTGTAGGGCAACAAAGCTGCACAGCAGGTTTTGAGCAGAGTGCAGCCTGGGAAGAGCGAAAGTTGTGGAGCTGCAACAGGGACACTTGGAGAAGAAACTCATTACAAAAGCCTACCAGACCTTTCTGATGTATGAGGGCTGGGCCAGGGTTCCGTTATTGCAGTCACATTCACACTCCAAGCCAGCTCCCACCCTGCTGAAGACCCAAACCTCCACGTCCAAAGAGGTGCTGGTTACCACTGCTGGGAGCCAGGCTTCACACCTGTATGTTTATTATATATACACATCCTGGGGGGAAAAAGGAGCTCTTCCCACTGCACGGTTTTGTCAAATGATTGTCCATGCTGCTTGGTCAGTCAGGCTGCAACATCACTCTTCCCACGGACTCATATCTGTGTCGATGGCCACGCAGTTATAGGCAGCATAGCGCAACTTCTCTTCGCATACCTTGGCTCTAGAGATGGCAGGAGGGGTGTGGGGGGAAAGACAGACAAGGAGGAGTTGCCATTGCTGCATTTGCCAGCTCAGAGGTAAGATGCTTTCTGAGATGGAGGCTATGCTTCACTAGCCACCCACAGAGAGAATCACAGCAGCCACACGGTAGAGGCAGGGGGACATTAAGTGTGGCAAAGCGATGGGGCCCTACAGGTCAGCACCAAGGTTAAGAAGAGAGCCCAGACACACAGTCCCCCAGATGCAGGGAAGCACCAAAACTTACGTGGCATAGTTGGGCAAGAAGAGGGTGCTGGAGCAGGTGGATGACTCTGGCAAAGCATCTGTCGTCTCAGAGCTTGGGGAGAAGGCGACAAACTGGTCAGAACCAGCAGTCCAGCAAGGGAGGGGAGACCAAGACCACACACCCCTTTGGTGTGGGGTCTGTCAGCCTTGCGGTCTACAGAAGAACAGACTCACCCCATCTTGTCTGGATAGATGTAGATTCGTGCTGGAAGGCGGCTTCTGCCAGTGACAAATCTGAGGAAGCGGCTGCGATCCTCTGTAAAGAAAAAACAAAGACATCAGCAGACCTAGAGGATGTGAGATTGAGTACAGCCACTTCCAGGTATCCCCAGCACTAGCAAGCAGTTCCTTCAGCCCAGCTGCTTGCTCTCCTTGGCTCCCATCTGTTCCCCAGGCAGCAACGAGGGCAGTTTCACCCTCCCAGTTCCCACCCAGCATCCTGGGACTTGGCATGACACAAGGTGCACAGGGACAAAGCAAATCACTCACCATTGGTGAAGTTGTTGAGTGCTTCCCAGAAGTACTGAACACGGGTGTCCAGTGGCTCAAAGTCCTCAAACCGAGCTAGCAGAAAGGATACAGAAAAGGATTTTATTAATAGTCCAAGCTCCACCCAGGGGTTCTCTCCCAGCTCAGGAAGAAACCTCTGGGTACCTGCAAGGTGAAAGCACATAGACTCAAGGTACAAGGGACGCGTGCAGTCAGGCCCCTCCCAGATCCACATCTCTGCTCCACAGAGACTCAGATACCGGTGGCCTAGGGATGTCCCAGCCTCTGCTCTGAGGCCCATCATGGAGACAAGGGACACCCCTGCCCCCATCAGCACCCAGCTAAAGGCAGGAAGTATACAGGCCCATATTCTCACTGTAATCAAGGCTAACATCAGCTGCCACACCTCTCCTTGTGCCAGCACAGAAAGAGAGAGTCTTGTTTTCAGGGAAAGAGTTTTCAGCAGAGCCCTTCACTTACTGAGCTTCTTCAGGGCATCAACTGTGACTTCAGGGTCCCCACAGACCTTTTTTTCCAGCTCCTGCCAGGTGAGGAGGTCAAGAACAGCTTGGGGCACCACCTTCAGCAGCCCAGCCTGCATGGCCATGATCTGAAAAGGGGACAGGGCGGGTAAGCAGCATGTCTTGCCCAATTCCCTGGCTCATGCTTGAGCCTAGGGACTCAACTGAATGCAAGCCATGTGACTGCTCAGCAAATACTCCAAGGAACCTGAAGAAGGGAACAGGATTGCACCAAGATCTCAGTTTGCTGAGGAAGCCCGTGTCAGAGCTGGGAATAAAGCCCCATTTCTCCCACGCTGCTACAAGCCACTTTGCTTCTCAGTAACTCCACAGGTGCCAGGACCTCACCAAAAAGGATTGCCTACTATTGCACCAATGAACATGGGGACACTAACCATGATGCATTTTACCAGAAACAGACTTGGGGCGGGGGGTGGGGGTGGTGGGGTGGGCAGGGGGTATGTATCTGGGGACTCAATGACTACTGATGCTACGGGACAGCGTTACCTGCTCCTTGCTCTCCTCCAGCCGAGCCTTCTGTACCAGGCGGATGAACTCCTTGCGGTCCTCATAGCACACCACGGTGCTACTGCCATTGGGGATCAGCTCCACCATCCGCTGGTCACTCAGTACCGTTGTGTAGGTCAGCTCATTCCCAAATTTGAACTCAAAAGTGTCTTTGTCCATAACTTCCATCACCTCCAGGAGCTTCACCTGCCCAGATCCCATATAAGTGCTTGTTAGAGAGGGGCCCAGTGGGCAGTGGCGTGCCCAAATCCTCATCTCCTCCCTTCCCAGACAAGGGCTGGAGTGACTGTGACAGGAGCACAGCATGGGATATGCTGCCTTAGAGCTGTTTAGCAGACCCTGGGGCATTGTGTGCTTGAAGTGGTAGTTAGCGTAGCTACATCTCTACATTAGTTACAAGATACATTAAACGCTAAGAGTGCCCTTTTTGTGTGTGTTTCTTTGACACATCGCAGGAGGAAGCAAGTACAACATGAGGACACAAATCACCACCTTGCTGAATGCCACAAGGAATAGGATAGGCATGGCCTCCCAGTCCCTCTCACCAGCACAGAGTCCACAGCAGGAAAGTCTTTGCTCCAGCTGACCTCCTCCCCTGTTAATTGTTTCCAGACGAAGCCAGGAAGAGCCAGGACCTGAAAGAGGATAGGAATTTTGCTGAAACTGTGTGAAAGAAGACATCCCCAAAGATGGAGATAGGGCTCAACAGTGCAGACGCAAAGGAGTTTCCCTGCTCCTCCTGTCCACATTCTGAGCTCACCATAGTTGAGCAGAGACCAGACACCCTCTCCCAAGCTCCCAGCAGCACCTCCCAAAACTCAGGCTGTGCGCTCTCCTAACCCCTTGTGCCCCAAATCCTGTCAAACACCTTTTGTCCCAGTGTATGAACACAGAGCCCTCCCATGCTCCTGTTGGACTGGCTGCAGAAGGGGGCTAATAACTCCCTTCGTGGCAAACCTCCATGCAGGGACAGGATTGAAAGCTTACCAGAAACTCCTTGCCCCTCAGAGCTGCTCCCATGATCTGCCCAATCCACTCGTACTTTGCGAAGTCTCTACAGGAGGGGTTGGGGACGTACATGTCCCTGGCTTCTCCAGTGCCATTACCCTACAGAGGCAAGAGGCAAAACTCCAAGTCATGATCTCAGTGCAGCGTGAAGCACCACAAACTCAGTTCCTGCAGTGCCTCTGGGCACTTCTCACAGCCAAAGTGGGCTAAACCCTCCAACCTCCTTGGCAATATTCCTAGTGAGAGACTAATATCCAGGTGCTTGTCAGCATATCCTAAAATGAGATGACACAAAGCAATCTACCCAACCCTTCACGAGGAAAAGCTTCGCATGAGTGAAAGTAGGTATGTTTCTGGCACACAGGGGGACAGGGACAGCACTGCATTGCCAAGCACAGAAAGATCTGCCTCAGATACCCCAACCCACAGCACCTGGTTGGACGTGCGCACAAAGAAGGGCAGAGGCACGGGGGTGTCTGCTGAGCTGGGACACAGCTCTTCCGACATGTCTGCCAGGCTGTCCCGAAAACCGCCACCTGCAACCCCAAAAGAAGGACATTTTTAATGATGTGAACTCCCTATGTGCTGACCCTAGAGTTATGGAGCAAAGATGAAGAATTCCGGTCCAACCTGGCCCAGCACTGACCAGAAGGCTCCTGTCAGCCTTATGGCACCAGAATAAATAAGACATGAGAAATAACATCTCTGCCTGGCCTCTGCAGAGCAGCCAGAGAGAGCACTGGCACTATCAAAGCTGCTGTTAGTGATTAATGGAGGCCTGGTCCCCATCCCAGCAAGCAGCACTCCTTATCTGAGACATGGCCAGGGGTGGCAGGACAAGGCAACCTGCCTTCCCTCTCTCCTCCATGTGCAGTAATACCGGGAGTGAGTAAGAGCCCCTACAGCAACAGTCACCCCATCAACCCCCAGCTTGGCTCCAGAGGAGCCCTTGCCTCACACAGCCCCTACCTTGGTCGATGATGCCCTCCGCGATGAATTTGCACTCCCACCACTGGTCATAACGTAACGGCCACCTGTGGAGAACCAGGCATTGCCTGAGGTGCTGCTCAATGCCAAGGAGATGCTGGGGAGGCAGCAGCCACAGCAGGGACACCAGGGGACTGGGGTGGACCAGCCTGGGCTCAGGACAGGACAAGATCTCAATCTCCAGAAACAGCTTCATCCTCAGTAGGGAGGTGACACCTTGGGGAACAGGCCCTGATCCCGCGGCTGAGCTCGCTCCTGCCCTAGCAAACCGTCTCCAGAGCACAGGACATGGACACGCTTCCCAGACACCCTGCTGTGACAGAGGACATAGCTCCCAGCACTGCATGACCCGCCCCCCAGCCCCCAGCCGCTACTTACCTATAATCTAGAGGCTTTTCAAACTTGTCCGAGGGCTTCAGGCCTTCATACACCTGCAACAAGCAGAGAAGATCAAGGGTGGTATCCCCCGTCCAGGGATACTGGTGCCAGGTGAAGGCAGGAAATTGGAAGAGATCTGGTTTGCCCCAAACGTTTAAATACTGACTGAAGCTGATCTCTAAATGGTCTAGGAGCCCTTCATTTTTTGAAAGGGAACATAAATTACAGTGCTAATCACTGTATGGAACTTTCCGGCCTCAGAGGTACATTGAACTCATACTAAACCTCAGCAGCCTGGGATGTTTGGGCACACATAGAGCAACAGGCCTTTTGGAAGTAGGGGGCGAATGACAACAGGAAGATCAGCATTGCTGTAAAACCACGATACAGGACTGTGTGCAGCTGCATTACTGTGGTCATACAAGAATTCTTTGCTGCCCTTTTAGTGTAACAAGACTGTTATGCTCTGCATTAGCAGCATGCCACAGAGAGCATCCACGATAGAGACTCCAACTCAGAGATCCCAGATCCCTCCTAGATGTTATTCCTGGGTATGGGATCATCAGCACATGTAACTGTAGAGCCTGTGAGTCATATGAAGAGGCCTTGAGGAACTCCAGGTACTTCCAGATCCAAGTTGTCCCTTCCACCCACCTCTATGCGGCTCATTTTGGTTTTGGGATGTTCCACTCTCCCCAGAGCAGTAGGGACCCTGCCAGGAGGGACAGTACCTGGGTGAAGACAGCGTTCTTGCAGCTGGGGTCCAGGGCAGGATTGTCTCTGTGCTCCATAGCCAGGCGTCGGTTAATATAGAGCCGTGGCATGAAATTGGGCTTGCTGGTCTCCGAGTCCTTCAGACACTGGGTAATGAGAGCTGTGCGTCTCTTGGACAGCAACAAGAACTGCTTGATATGCTGCCAACAGGTATGTCCAAATGTCAGAAGTGCCCAGTGTCCAAAATACATCACCAACTTCCTACTAAAGCCATTGCACCGCCAGGTCTCTCCCCTTCCTCCACTGCCTTCCACACGCCCACACATCCTCCTTGACGGTATTTGCTCTACCTCTGTCTCTGAAAGATTTTGCTTTCTGGCTTAAGGCTAAGTCCATCCTCTCTCCATCAGTCATCATCTGATGCTCACACTCCAGTGTTGCTTGGATTCTCCTTCAACCTCACTCTCACCAGAACATCAGCCTTACTATCCCTCCTATTTGTAATCAAAGCAAGCCCCTCTAAACAAGAATCCTCAAACGCTTTGGGTCCTGTGTTGAGCTGGCACAGGAATTACAGTGTTTTCTGACACCAGGCCTGGAAACAAAGAGAATGGGGCTACCCCAGCAACGTCTAGCACACGTATTCTGGGAGAGGATATAAAGAAAACAGACAACTGGAGGGACAAACTCAGTCTTATGAGAAAGATGGAAATCAAAAGCTTATTAAAGTCAGAAAGAAATTACTGGTAAAAGCCTTGCTGTTTGAACACAGCCAGCTCAAAGCTGCTGGCAGCAAGTGCAGGAACAGAGTGTCCTGGGCCGAGATCTAGGAGGGGATGTGTGTCCAGCTCACGTGCCCAGTGTTGCTATGGTCCAAGTCCTTTTGAGGGCAAAGTGCTCTGGTTTGATTATACTTATTACCCCATAGCTACACGTTTCTACATCAGCGTTTTAGCAGGAAGCTAGCCCCTAAACAATATCACCTTTCACAGCTTTAATGAACTGAGCTCAGCCAGGTATTTCCCTTGAGCTGTTTTAAAGGCAACAAGCACTGACCTCCCCTAGCCCAAGCGCATCACCCTGCCAGACTGAGCCCCCACAAGACACAGAGGGAATCATTCACCTTGAGTTTGCTGAACGTGCCAACAGTGTGGTCCCAGGCTGGCACCAAGTGATGCAGGACACTGTCCAGGAGCTTGATGAACCTAAATCCCAAAGAAGGTGGTATTGTGACATAGGAGGGACAGACATCTGCACAAGCTTATCCAAGACCAGACACAAGCAGAAAAGTAACAACTGATCCAAACCCAACCCAACATAGTCTTTTACGTCACAGAGCCTTTGGTACTAAATTTCCACTCCCTGCGCACTGCAGGGACCCTGCATGCATCTGTCCCACACATTGCACAGAAACATTGCACTTGCGACACAAAAGATGCCCTGAACTTGAGCTGCAAAATTCCTCTGAAAGTGTAGGGAAGTTACCCCAGAGAGCCCCCTTTGTTGCCAAACGACTCTGCTATTTTTTCTAGGGTCCAGGATGCCTGTCCCAGGGGGAGTCACTCAGCTTTTCAGCTTCCAGCCTCACTCATGCTGGAGATGGCACCAGCCCCTGCAGGCAATACCACCGGGCTTGTCTGCCTCCCTCCATACAGTACCTTTGAATAAGCACGGCCCGTCGATATAGCAGATCAGGGTCTGTCCCTTCTAGGCGAGGGTAGCGCACTAAATTGGGCAGCTGGAACATGTCAGCACTGAGCCCCAAGTCCCTCTGTCGGGAGGATTTGATTTTGATGCCTCGGAGGCGAACATCAATCCCATCATCTGCCAAGGAAGACCACAGATGACATGCTAAGACCATGAGAAAGCAAGCCATCCAGCACGGGAGGTCTACATGTAAAAGCACTAGGAATGTGACCAGCTCCAACAGCTCTTGGGCTAGGCACTGAGAGCCTGAAATACCTCCGTGAAGAAGCAGCGGGATATTCACAAAAGAATGAAACCAAAAATAATTGAAGGCAGAGAAAGATAGGATGAAAGCTGAGGGCTTGCAAACCTCCAGGTCTCCCTGGAGTTTTCCATGGTTCTTCTGCATCTTGTCTTAAACACCCCATAGGGCTAAGAAGTACAACCCACAGGAAAAAACTCTTAATGTACTGTATCTTACAAGTACATTATGGATGAGGCCATAACACCTAGCCCTACCTCTGCACTCCACAATCCGGATCTCAATGACAGGCAGGTGTGTTGTCATGTCCTCAAGGACGCACACATCCCCAATGTAGCTCCTGCAAACACAGCAAAAACAAGGGCTGCAGAGCTGCTCCTTTACCCATCCCGTCAAAAATCCACTCAGCTGCTTATAAGGGAAGAGGGTTTGCATCTTCTGAAATGGGAGCCTGTGGCAGGAACCCAGACCCAGTTTGCCTACAACATGGCCTAGGCTGAATGCCTGAACCTGCTGGTGCTTCAGGTCCAGGCAACATGATCCTGACGGGTCCCACAACCTGATCAGGAAAGCCGTGATGATTGTGTCATCTGCTACTGTAGGCAGAATCTGTAGCTCAGAGATGGAAAATGCCTGTCCCAAGGCCCTGGGCTTCTTAAGACAGGCTGGTGCTGGCATGACCACTTAGGGTCAGGGTGTCCAGCACCCCCAGCCCCCGCAAGGGGACTATCCTCTCCACCTCCATCCATCCACCACTCACTCATCGATGCCAACGTCATTCAGTTTCTTCAGATTGTCCCCCTCGCCCCCGTACACAGCGACCCGCTTGGGCATGAAGTTCTCATCGGTGGTATCCACCGTCAGCAGGAGCTTCCTGCAAAGGGAAGCATGAAGTGAGGAGAAAGTAACTGCATTTGAACACCCATTGCTTCTTCCCCTCATTGCCTGGTCACACCTGTTATCAAGCACACACAACTGGTGCTGGGATCCCCGGGTACCTGTGATAATGCTAAGACCCTTTCAAGCCCAGAGCCAGAGCAAAGGCAGGGGGTCAGGCAGTGCAGCGCAAATTTGGGCCATGATGGACTCATGCAGAGAGCAGGGGCTTTGCCCCAGCTGCCAGCCAGCACACAGAGGAGAGGTGCCTCACTTGACAATGGTGCCTTTCTTCATGTTGAGCCGCACCCAGTGCTGGCCCTGGGACCCGTCACTCTCCCAGTACGTGTCGGCGTGGCTGTCGGTCAAGCATGACACATTGAAGTCCTCCTGGAAGAGGGCAGTGAATGAAAGGAAGATCAGATGGGGGTCAGATTAACTTCCCTTTAGTGGTTACTCTTGTCATGAATCTTAAGAGCCAGAGGGTGTCAAACTGGCCCATTCCCTTTGCTGGGCCGTGGGTAGACACAGGACATCGCAGCTGACCCTCCAAGGTGCTCTGGGGTCACACACGGAGCACAGAACATCAAACCCTCCCTAAAATCAGCTTAGCAGCTAATATTAGCATTTACTTCTCAAATCACAGCCCCTTCAGGGGCCACAATACGCTGCATGATGCTCCCCAGGCTTCTCTCCCACATCCTCAAACGCAGCCCAACCCATCAAGAAGAGCAGCACACCAAGTACCATCCATGTTCCCCAGCCCCACGGCACAGTGGGGCTGGTGTAGCCTTATCTCTTTAACCCACCGTGTAAGACGAGACATCGATGCTGTCCACGTACTGCTTGACACTGCCCAAGTTCTCATCCTCCTTCCCAATGTGATCATAGAGGAAATGCACCAGGTCTTCATCACACTCATAAGTCCATGTTGGGGGCACAAACCTACCATGGAAAAAGGATTAATAGGTCTGGAGAGCCAGGGGCAGCCAGGCTAACAGGTGAGGGAAGGCAGGTCCACATCCTGCTTGCCTTGGTCTCACCCTGTTTTCTGCTTCATACAGGCTTATCTAGGACAAGACTATGCAGAGCAGAGCTGCTCCCCACTGCCTGTATTCCCCTCTCTCCCCCTGGTCTGCAGGAGATGGCTGTCTTGAGCAGCCAGGGAGAGACAGTAGCTTGCACCCAACCACAGCAGCAGCTGGGAAACAGTTCATACCGAAGCTTCTCTACTGCGGCCTCATCCTGCTCCATGGGCTTGGGCTTCGCTCCGAGGCGCAGGGAGTACGTCAGATCCACCACCTGCTCCCATCTGAAACAACCCAGAGAAGGGGATAGCGAGCAAATCCCAGGGGAAAGGGGGAGCTGGTGGTCGAGGAGGAGCTGGAAGGGGAAGGCTGGGGTTTAAAGCCCACCGCGCTCCATCCCCCATCTCCTCCAGCCTCATCTGCCATCCTCTTCAACCATCCCCACCTCTTGCAGCCCACACCCAGCAAGGCAGGTGCCAAGCGGAGCGATGGAGCCAAACCCAGTGAACTCCCCCGCCGACATCCCTACGGCCTCGCTCCCACCGGAGAAGCGGCCGAGGGGGCCGGGGCACCCCGGTACCCCCAGGGGGCCTGGCCGGGGGCGTGGGGTGCGCACCGCGGGGCGCCCCGGAGCAGGAGAGCGGCGGCCCGCACCTGATGACGGGTTTGTAGTCCACCCCGAAGAGCTGCTGCTGCCGCTGGATGCGCTCCGTGGACTCCACCGGCACCAGGCGGTCCCCGCCGTCGGCGTGCTTGCACACCAGCACCCAGCCCTCCTCCAGCTCGCAGCCGCTCCGGTACTCCTCCAGCTGCTCCTGCGGGGACAGGCGGCCCCCGTCAGCGGACGGGCAGGCCCCGCCGCGGGCAGCGCAGGCCGCCGCGGCCTCCCAGCCCCCCGCCGCTACCTTGCTGAGCTTGACCCAGAGCCCGGCGCCGTTGCAGTACTCCTCGCCGGTGGCGCGGAGGCAGCCGCCCTTCCGCACCTCGATGGTGGCCCGCGCCGCCCGCTTGCCGCCCCGCGCCGGCCCCGGGCTGTCCCAGACGCTGAGCAGGCTGCGGGCGGCGGCGGCGGCGGCGGCGGTGGGGTCCTTGCAGATCTTGTACTGCACCTCCCGCGGCACGTAGCAGAGCGCGGCGGGCAGCGCCCGGGCGCGGCGGAAGCACTCGCTGCACTGCAGCAGGAACCGCAGCCGGCCCAGCACCTGGTGCGGCGCCTCCCCGCCCGCACGCATCGCGTACCGGCTACCGTGCGCGGCGGGCAGCGGCCGAGCCCCACACCGGCGGGGTCGCTACTCGCGGGTTTACGGCAAACCCCGCCCGCCGACAAGGCAAGATGGCGGCGCCCGGTGAGGCGGACGTAGGGCAAGATGGCGGCGCCCGTGCGGCGTACGGAGGAGCGCGGAGCAGGGCAAGATGGCGGCGCGTGGAGGGGGCGGGGCAAAATGGCGGCGTACGGAGAGGCGGGGCCACGGCAAGATGGCGGCGCCGGCGGGGCGGGGCGGGCCGTGTCGGGAGGCAACGGAGGGCTGGGCAGCGGCGCAGGAGCATGGAGGGCGGTGAGCGGCTCCTGTGAGTAACCGCGGCTGGGGAGGGCGCGCACCGGGGCCCGCACGGGGGATACTGGTGTGGCCCAGGGGGATGGTGCTGTGTCGCTGGGGACCTGTACTGGGCATACTGGTGTGGCCCAGGGGATGGTGCTGTGTCGCTGGGGTCCTGTACTGGGCATACTGGTGTGGCCCAGGGGATGGTGCTGTGTCGCTGGGGTCCTGTACTGGGCATACTGGTGTGGCCTAGGAGATACAGTGCTGGTACCAGGGTCCTGCACTGGTGCTACTGGTGAGGCGCTGAGGGTGCTGCCCCTGCACTGGTAGGGCACTGGGAATGCTGACCCTGCACGGGGATGGATCAGCAGGGCCACTGATGCGGCAGAGAAGTCACAGGTCCCACGTTGGAGGTTTTGGTGACTTGTTACCCATGGCCTGCACCTGTCACAGCAGGATGGTGCTGGCCATCCCCCGCGGCAGCCCGGGGTCCCCGTCCCTGGGCTCCAGCATCCCCTGGGTGGTGACACCGTGGCAGGGAGGTTGGGGACACATGGTGGTGGTGGTGGGCACTGGGTCTCCAGGGGCTGCATGGCACAGATAGGGACTGGGGACACCGGTGGCAGGGCTGGCCGCCCCCGCACCCCACCGGCTCCAGATCTCTCTGGGCAGGAGCAGCTGCTGGCCCTGATAACTTAATCTTGCGGGGCCCTGGGCCAGGCATCACCTCTCCCTGGGGAGGGCCCTGGCGTCTGGAGCAGGAAGAGGCCCTGGACTGCCATGGGGAGCATTTGTCACGTTTGTCACAGCTGGGTGCAAGCCCTTCCCCATGGTCACCGGGGAGTGGGGATGAGCTGCTGGCCCTGGCACCCCCAGCCCCCAACCGTGGGGGTCAGGCAGGGCACCCAGACCCCTCGTGGGTGACAGTCTGTGTCTGCAGCCCCAAAGGCTTCCCCAAGCTGAAGAATGACACGTTCCTGCGAGCGGCGCGCGGGGAGGAGACGGAGTACACCCCGGTGTGGTGCATGCGGCAGGCAGGGCGCTACCTGCCCGGTGAGCAAGTGGAGGAGTTGGGAGAGGGATGGAGAGGGGCGCCTGGCATGTACCCTGTAATGCTTAAGTTGGTCCCTTGCAGAGTTTCGGGAGACCCGGGCGGCACAGGATTTCTTTGCCACTTGCCGGAGCCCCAAACTGTGCTGTGAGCTGACCCTGCAGGTGAGCATCCCCTAGGGGGTCTGTGTGGCCCTTCTCCCCACCCAGACGGGTGGCCTCAATAAGTTACGCAGACTTTGGGGATGCTGCTGCCCCATGTGCTCGTAGGGCCTCCACGGGCAGGGTGTCACAGCCTCTCACTGATGCTGCCTCTTCCCCTCCACAGCCGCTCAGACGATTCCCCCTGGATGCTGCTATCATCTTCTCTGACATCTTGGTGGTGCCCCAGGTGAGAGCTGTCACCAGTGGTGGGAAGCAGTGACTGGGTTCAGGGCCACCCTATTCCTGTTTCTTCCATTCTCCCCTGTCTCCAGGCACTGGGCATGGAGGTTGTCATGGTCCCTGGCAAAGGACCCACGTTCACAGAGCCTCTAAAGGAGGTGGAGGATCTGCTGAAACTGCG
The DNA here is from genome assembly GCF_963210335.1 of Falco punctatus. Taxonomy (NCBI): domain Eukaryota; kingdom Metazoa; phylum Chordata; class Aves; order Falconiformes; family Falconidae; genus Falco; species Falco punctatus. The sequence continues at coordinate 11,595,216 of NC_137591.1, read as the reverse complement.
ACAGAAGGTGGATGTGACTGCAGAGCTCGGTTACGTCTTCCAGGCCATCACGCTGACACGACACCGCCTGGAGGGCAAGGTGCCCCTCATCGGCTTCTCCGGGGCACCTGTAAGTGACGTGGCTCCTCCACGTGGGCTTCCCAGGTGGCCTTCTCTGCTCTTTCTTTTGGGGTGATACCAGCCATGGCACCTCCAAAAGTGTGGGTGCTGTAGGTGTATGTAAGTGGGGAACATTCAGTGCAGGAGCAGCTGTGTCCCATACTCTGGGTTGCTCACAAGTCCTAGCTTCAGCACTGTGACCAGCCCCTCGTGTCTTCTTCCACCTCCATCACCCTCCTCTCCTTCCCACAGTGGACGCTCATGTCCTACATGATTGAAGGTGGTGGTTCTACTACAATGGCCAAGGCCAAGAGCTGGCTCTATCGTCACCCCGAGGCAAGCCACCGACTGCTGCGACTGCTGGCTGATGTCATCACTGACTACCTGTTGGGGCAGGTGGCTGCTGGAGCGCAGGTGTGTCCTGGGGCATGGGGACAGGGCCAGGCAGGAGCTGGGGATAGGGAGCAGAGAGGGTCCAGCTTCTAGGAGGAGGAGGAAGGACTGAGGTGCGGCTCTCCTAGTCCCATGTCTCCGGCAGGCGCTCCAGCTATTTGAGTCCCACGCTGGGCACCTGGGGCCGGAGCAGTTTCAGGAATTTGCCCTGCCTTACATCCGAGACATCGCCCAAGCTGTCAAGAGGAAGCTGAAGGAAGCGGCGCTGCCCCTGGTGCCCATGGTGAGTTGGGGCTGCCTGGATCAACCCTGGCATCTGGGGGCTGCTGTAGAGGGCTGCATCCCCTGGTTGCTGCCTCCCCGTCTAGCCTGTGGAGAGGGGCCTGACCCACAGCGGAGTTACCGCCTGTCTCCTCCCTTCCCAGATCATCTTCGCAAAGGATGCGCACTACGCACTGCACGACCTGGCCCGTGCTGGTTACGAGGTGGTTGGTCTTGACTGGACCATCCGGCCCCAGGAGGCTCGGTAAGTCTGGCGGAGCACTCAGGTGTCTGAGTAGCACCTCGGGTTGGGTACCCTGACCTCTTCACCCGCCCTGAGCCATCCCAGGCTTAGAGATTTCCGCGCCAGAGGTGGGGGTAGTTGGGCCCCCACATTGTGTGGAGCTCACAGTAACCAGGGGCTGCAATGAAGGGTCCTATGTGCCCTGGGGTGGGGGCTGCAAGCACCCGGCTGCCCCCAGCCTCTGCGTAACACACAACAACTTGCCTGCTTTCTCCCTGCTGCAGTGCACAGGCCGGGAAAGATGTCACCCTGCAAGGGAACCTGGATCCCTGCGCACTCTATGCACCCAAGGTGAGCGGTGGCCATCGCCAGCGATGGGGGCTAGTTCCAGCCTGTGTTAAAGGCCTCCCGCCTCTGTTTCACAGGTTTCTCCACATGCAGTGCTGGCTTACGTCCCAGCAGTTCCCCAGGCTGGCTGGGGGCTGGTGGGGTGGAGTACCCTGGGCTGGCTGGGGCTAACACAGTGCATTTCCCACTGTGCCTACAGGAGAAGATCGGCGAGCTGGTGAAGAAGATGCTGGAGGGTTTCGGCACGCAACGCTATATCGCCAACCTGGGCCACGGCCTGTACCCTGACATGAGCCCCGAGCACGTGGGTGCCTTTGTGGAGGCTGTGCATGCTCATTCCTGCCACATCAACAAGCACAGCTGAGCCTGGAGGCTTGGGGACGGGACTCTGGTTTGGGCACAGTCACCCCAAGTAGCGTGTTGTCACAGGGCTCGCTCCAGGCTGGGCTGCAGCATTAAACCAGCACCTTGTCTGCAGCAGCCGTGTGGCTCTGGCTGGGGCACGGGGAACTGGACGTCTCTGAAGGAGATGGGCAGTGCTGGCAGCCTGGCAGTGGGGCACGTGAGGTCAGGGCGAGCTGCTGAGCCCTGTCCTGCAGGTCAGAATGAGGAAACAGGGATGCCAGCCAAGTGGGGGGGAATGCATCTCCCTGCTGGGGGGCCCAGCGTTGTGCCAAGGGCTGGCAAGAGAGGACATGAACCTATTCTGGCAGTCCTGGCACTACAGATGTGTTCAGCCCTGCTAGGGCAGGTGGGCTGCCCGAGGCTGGCAGGGTCACAGTCTGGGAGCTGGGGGCTCACAGCCTGCTGCTGCCACAGGCCCAGCGTGAGCTGTGTCACAGTCCTGCTCAGGTGGGAACAAGCAACTTTCCATTGACCCAGGGTATCCCTGAGTGGGAGACCCAGCAGGACTCACCTGGGGGGCAGGTGGCCATGTGGCAGGAGCCCTCCAGACACTAGCACCACCAGCACCCTGCCACACTGGCTGGGATGGCAGCACAGACACCATGGTGCCAGCACTGCCATCACTCCAGCTCTCAGAGCCTCCTTGGGACCATCCCACTGGTCCTGGAGATCTCTCCTCCAATGCACACCTCCCCATTTCTCTGATCCTCAGAGTCAAATCTGCCTGGAGCTCAGCAAACCCCACAGAAAGCAGCCCGGGGTGCTGGCAGCACCCAGGAACCCCGCGTTATGACTCTGTGCCATCCCATCCCACACTGCAGCACGCTCCCTGCGGTCCAGGCTGGCTGATCAAGACATGGTTGCCAACACTGCGGTAGCTGGCACAGATGGGGCAGTGCCACCAGCGTGGGCAGGGACCTGCTGATGCTGAATGTGGTAGGGGATTGTCCCCCTCCTTGGGGCACAGGAGCTGGGTACCACAGGAGGCTGTGATGCCACCTCCTCCCTGCCCTGCCCACGCCAGGCTGTCCAGCAAGTGTGGTGTCCCCTCCCTCTTCAGAGAAAGGCAGTAGAGATACAGGCAGTAACGTTCATCCCTTTTATTATTAAACATCAGATGAAGAGGTCGCACACACACATACACGCACGCACGCAAAAAAGAAAGAAAAAAAAAAAAAGAGGAAGGAAAAAAAAAAAAAAAAAGAAACAGACTGGTTGAAGACCGCTATTTCAGTGGCGACAGAGACCGAGTACAATTGGTTTCCTGGCCGGAGCGCAGACACAAGTCACTTGCCAAAAAATTAAAAGTCAAATCAGACAGCAGATAACTAGCCCACGTTCTCTAACTACAAGTCACCGTCCAGGCCGGCCCTGGCCCCCCCCCAGCCCTCCCGACCCACTGGCAAAGAAATGAACCAAAACTGAAGAGCCACCGGCCCAGGGCTGGAGAGTCTGCCCCCGGCGCCGCGTGAAGCCGGGAAGGGCTGAGCATTGGCCGCACCACGGAGCCAGGACGCAGAACGGTGCGGGCAGGTGGCACAGCTGCACCTGCCCCCCCCTCCCTCCCCAGGAGCCAGACAGCCCCGGTGCCCGCCTGCCGCCCGGGCACCTCGCACCCTGCGCCCGCTGGGAGACGGCTGTGTACAAGGTGATGCACTCACGTCCTCCATCACCAGCATCCATGCGTGTCCGAGCAAGCGTCGCCCCAAGTCCCTTCCTTTGCTGTCCTCAAGCGCTGGGCTGCTGCTCCTCTGTCCGTCCGTCCGTCTGTCCGTCCCAGGGCTGCGAGTCGAGTGGACATTCGCCTCCCCCCGCACCCTTCTCACTGCCGACGATGCCGTGGGAACCTGAGAAATGTTCGCGTGCCTCCTCCTCTTTTTGTCTGTGGTTCTGTTTTGTGTGTGGTTTTTTTTTAAATAATAGTTATAATAATAATAATAACAATAATAATAATAGCAATAATAAAAATAATCGCCCCAGCCCACGACAATTTCAAGTATTCCCCAAATAAAAGACAGAATTATAAATAATTATAACTTTACAATTTAATAATTGACACATATACTATAGTATTTACAGTATCATAAATGCTTTTTTTTTTTGTGTTACTTTTAGTAAGCAATCCCTGAGAACAGTTACTTTAACTTGTTTTTATTGAAGTATCTTCACAAATAGAGGAGTTCGCATGTCTCGGGCGGGCGGGAGAAGCGCTCTGCAAAGCCATTGCTTTTGGTGACGCATGAGGTTCTAGTGTCGCGGGTTTCTTTGCTCGCTTTCTTCATTTTTTTTTTTTTTTTTTAATTCCCCACATAATTTTAGAAGTTTTTTTGCACTTTGCAACCTTCAGATCCCTCCAGCAACCGCTTCCTTCAGGAAAGAGGTATTAGATTTCCAGGTTAGCTTTTGGTATTGGCAAGGGAGGGCAGGGGGCTGAGCGAACCATCCTTTTTCCCCGTGGTTGCATTTTGGTTTGTGCCCAAGGAATCTCTGGATCCTCTCAGCGTGTGAAATGGTTAAATCCAAGAAAGAAGAAAATAAAAAATAAGAAAAAAAAAAAAAAAAAGAAAAGAAAACAAACAAACAAAAAGAAACAGAAGACCAGAACAGAGCAGCCTCTGCTGATGGGAGGAAGGTGATCTCTGCTTTCCTTCCTTCTCTCCCAAGTCCCCGTGCTGCGGCTGGACCCCGCCAGTGAGTGTAGCGGGGGCCAGGGCTCACCCAAACCGTTCCCGCACCAGCAGCATCAGTTTTTTCTTGCCTTTGTAGATTTGTTTGAGATTGTCAATGAACTGGGCGAACTGTATGTGCCCGTCCTGCGCCAGGAGAAAGGTCTCCCTGGCCTTGCTGAGGAACTCAATGAACTCCCCGTAGTGCCGCGGGCTGATGTGGGTGAGCCGGGAGTGGGTGGTGTTGATGTAGGCGCTTATCGTCGCGTCCAGCAGCTGCCGCAGAGGGGCTTTGTCGGTGGACATCAGCTTCCCCGAGTTCCTGCGGCCAGGGATGCCGGCCAGCCCTGGGGCCGTCATGGTGCAGCGGCGAAGGATGTCCGAGAGCACCGTGGCACAGTGCACACTCTTCACCACCAGTGGGATGATGGCCGCCAGCTCATTTTTGCCCAGAGAGTGGCTCAAGGCGCAGGCCCAGAGCACGTCGTTGATGGCCGGGTGCGTGTCCTGGTTGTAGGCCAGGTTGAGATGTGTCATGGCCAATGAGGCCAGTTTGAACGCCCGGAGCGGGTAGCCCCGGTGCTCCATGTAGCGGGCGATGGTGAAGAGCTGGGTGTAGGTCATGCCGGTGGAGGCGGCGTCAATGACGATCTGGTAGGCAGTCTCGAAGGCGATGTGGTCCTTCTCGCAGAGGGTCAGGGCGGACAGGGCGCAGTTCTGCGGGTCTTTCATGGCACACTGCAGGGCCAGGGTGCGGGCGCAGCTGGCCAGCTCTTCCCGCTGCGGGTAATCCAGGCTCAGGCGCAGAATGGTGTTGTGGGACATCACTGTGGCCGCCACAATGCTGGTGGCTTCCGTGGGAGTGAACAACGAGTACCAGCTCTGCAGGATGCTTACCAGGGCCCTCACCCCTGCAAGAGAACACTGGGGTCACAGCACAGCCCTGGAGCCTGGTGCAGATCACAGGGCTCCTCCCAGTCACCAGGTGCCTGGAGCCAGGGCGAAGCCAGCCTGTGGCGGTGCTGAGCTGCTGCCTCTGCCCCAACAGGGACAGGGCAGAGGGGGACAGGCAGTGGCTACCCTGCGCTGCCATGCTGCAGGGCACAGCGGGCACCGCTGGCCTGGCCAGGGAATAGGGGACCTGTCCCGGTCCCAAAGCCAGCCACCGCTGTGACCCCAGCACTGCCAGCTGGCGCTCGGAGGTGCGCCCAGTTACCAGGAAGAAACGGGAGACCCAAGAGAGCTCCGATGCCCAGGGCTAGGAATGGCTTGAGGATTTCTGTGCTCAGCCCCATTCTCACTGCATGCGGGACGGACTCTCCCAGCGCAGTGAGGCACTCACCCACTTCGGTGGCGCATGTCACCAGCCACCTCACCATCTCCCGCCGCCGCCAGTTGAGGGTGGACAGGGTCATGCGCATCACCTGCAAAGCAAACTCGGGATGATCAGCTGCCCCACGGGGCTTCAATGAGGCCACCCAACACAGTGGTGCTTCCCAAAAATCCCTCTGTCCTGGCTGGCTCCCGGCTCCCCGGTGCTGCCTCACCTCCTCCCAAACCACAGCAGGCACAGGGGCCTGCCAGGCCTGAGCTCCCCTGCTCTGGGCCATGCAGGGATGAATTTACTCCTTCCACGGGGGCCCACCTGCTTGGTGGAAGACCATCACCACTGCCACTGCCACAGCACATGAGGCAGAAGGGCTACCAGCATCCCCATCCCATACCTGGAGCCCCAGCTCCAGTGCCACGTTGAGCAGCGTTGTGTCCGAGTTGCTGTCGGCCGGTGTGGCGATCTTGAACGCATCCTGGGCCAGCTTGAAGATCAAGGAGGAGGAGTGAATGTTCTTCTGGATGGCCTCCAGCACTGTGCGTAGGCGCAGCATGTCCCCTGAGTGCAGGCAAGAACGGTCAGATGGCTTGGCCTCTCCCCACCCTACCCTTGCACCCCATATCCCACCTGCACTGGGTGGTGAACAGCCCCTTCCACATGGTCAGCCCCTCTGGACACACATGCGGACAGATGCACAGGGATGCCGGATCAGGCCCTGCAGTCCAATAGCAAAATGGGGCATCCTCCCCAGGAGGTGACACATCCTACAGCACCCATCCTCACTCAGTATCAACCTCTCATGGGGAGGACAAACAACCCAGAGTGATCCCAGACACATCCTGGAGCATCAGCAGACATCTCCAGGCACCTGGGTGTTCTACTCTGGGCTTGACAGCTGTAAAGCAGACTCTTTCCAACAAAGGAGGCATGTGGGGAGATGCCCAGTGCTGAATGGCTGTAGAAAGGCTAGTCTCCATTTAGGAACATTAAAAAGAAGAAGAAAAGCTGTTTGCTGCAAACATACTGTCTTGCCAAATAAGTCCTTTCCCTCTGCAAGGCTAGCAACAGCTGGGCCAGGGTCACCCAGACTTGCTGCAGCTTGGTCCTGGATGTCCCAGCTCAGGAACACAGCTCTCATGACCAAGACAGGCTGAGATACCCCAAAGAAGGGATTTCCTGGCACAACACCCAGTGATGCTGTGGTTTTCCTGCCACAGGAGGCCCGGGGTGCTAGAAGGATACAGGATGGCACTGGGAGACAGGGCAGGATCTCGGAAGAGGGACCCATCAAGGCCCTATTAATATCATGATCCTGCCTCTGGCTTGCGAAACGGTCCTGTGGGACACAGGATGGGGAGAAGGACCTTTGGCATAGGTGCAGACCAGAGATGCAAACATGCCACATCACATCCCTCTGCTTTGTTCCAGGTTCTTGTTTCTACTCCCATACTCATAAACTGAGCAGATGAATCTCAAGCAAAGAAAACCACGTAACGCACAGCAGCGTGGAAAAACCTCGTGCTGCACCAGGGCACGCAGGGACGTGTCAGGTGACTAATAGCTAAAGGTATCACCTGTCACCCACAGCAGCCACTTGCACCACCACCGAAATCCAAGCGTCCCTAAAACGACTCGTTGGGGCAGGAGCAGGAGAGGCTGCAAGGACACAGGATCGCATCAGGACATGCTGTGGCGGGGGAACACTTTGGAAGGGGGCGGTGGGAAAAACAGATGCAATCCAACAGCCCTACACCCCTAGCATAAAAGACTCATCCCCATTAGGTGCTCAAAGAGAGAAGAAACTCATGGATAAGCCAGGTACCAGCTCTCCATCACAGTACCACAAGGCAGGGCAGAATACCGTCAGCCCTCAAAAGCAGCCAAGCAGAGGAGGGCTGGAAGGAGAGAAGAGGCTGTCAAGGCAGTGAGGCTAGAACTTTCTGACAGCTCATTTACCTTCCACCTTGCCGGGGAAGTGGCACCTTCCCCATCAGGCTGGCAGTACTGGGAGCTGGAGGCTGCTGCGGACTGTGTGGGACAGCAGCAGGCAGCAGTAACCACCTGGCTTGCCAGCCCTCATGGGGCACAAGGCATTTACCGTCCTGGTGGGGTTGTGGTTTCTGGACAGAGGGATGTTTATTGAAAAGCCTGTGCTGGCCTTCATCATTGTGCCTGGGCAGGGACCAGAGAGGCCCGAGAGACCAGTGAGGAGGTGCTTTAGGAGCCCTCTGCGGCTAGGACCAAGGTGTCCCACCCAGCACAGCTGTCTACATCTCCAGCCCTGCTGAAACCCACATGTGGTTTGGTGCACTGGGAGGTCTTCTCTCTCCTACAGCCCGTGAAAGATCATTACCATAGGGCAGGAAGAGACAAAGCAGAGGTAGAAGGATAAGCAGCTTCAAACAAAACCATGCCGTGAACCCACGACACATCTGGCAGGGCTAGCTGACCTGGCAGCTGACCATGCTGTAGGGAGGCACAGTCCAGCATCACTCAGGGGTGCTACCCAGGTTCCACACCACTGTGGCCGGAATCCCTGCAGGGTTGCCTGCACCTCCTAGGAACCTCCTGTCCCAACCTGCCGGTCCATGAGCTTTGGGGCCCTTTGGGACAAGAGTCCTGGGGATCCTGGAGTCCAGAGGGCTCCGCTGAAGCCAGCTCACTGTGCCCTGCTCGGTCAGGCTGCCAGCAGGCCACCCAGCTGCTGTCTGCCACTGCTGAGGGAGCAGAAGCAGGAGCTCCCTCTGTTCTCCAGGACAATCTTCTCGATGCTCTTGTGCAGCATCATCCCACCACCCCTGTCCCAGAGCTGCCCCCCCACCAACCTTTGGCTGCCGTGAGCATGGTGGAGGCCAGCTCACACTGCTGCGACTCCAGGTGCCCCAGGGTGAACCAGCGAGGGTACCTGCTGGGGACCACTGAGACCAAGTGGTGGGGGTGAGTCACATCGCCGGATGGTGCCGTGGTCTCCAGGACAGGCAACCTGAAGGGCAAATGGGAAGAGGCAACATCAGACCCCAGCCCAGCCCCGGCTTTGCCTGCTCTTCCCAAGGCACTGGCGAGGCAAAGCAGGGGCTGCCTGCAGGCAGCTGCCCGCAGCAATGCCTTTGAAAGCATCCTGCTGCCGTGCACGTGTGGGGGCTCCTGAGGCTGCATGCTCAACACATGGGCATGGGGATCAATCTCAGACCGACTTGAAAGGAAGAGAATGATCCGTGAAGTGATTTATAAACTTGTAAGGAAAAGCACAAGCCTCAGGAAAAAAAAAAAAGGCAAAAAACCCCACCCAAATCCCTCCTCCCTCCCTGCTCCTTTCATGTCAGAGTGCCCAGAAGAACTCCTGGCTGTATCATCTGGTTCTTCTTAAAATGCCCGGTTATGATCAGAAGCAACGGCACATTTCCCCAGGGCCTCTGCAGCCGGGTTAGGTTACCTGCTTTTGTGGGGATATATAAAAGCCCGGAAAACCCAGAGGAAAAGAAAGTCTAAGGAAGGGGAGCAGGAGTCTCACATCACCAGCTGTGCTGACAAAACCATGTTGCCTCTTAAACCCCCAAGTCAGTGCTGGTGTTGCTAACTCGATGGCCAGCCAAGGTGTGCAGGAGGGAAATTGTCTCCGTGGACGTGGAGAGCATCTAACTGTCTCTGCTCGCCTTGCTTGCAGACTTGGGGGACCCACAGGGCAGCAGAAGCCCCGTTTTCCCAGCCCAGGCCAGAGACACCCCAACACAGGGAGTCCCAGCTGGGAGCAGGGGATGGACACTAACAGATGCCAAAGGAGCAACGCGCACCCCTAGGGCAGTTGGTCCTGGTCCTGTTCAATGGCTGGAGGTTGGTGTCCCCACGCACCGCAGAGGCCCTGGGCTGCTCAATAGGTCTGGCTGTCCTCCTGAGCAGCTCTTCCCAGGACAGGGGAATTTCAAAATTTCCCCCAGTGTTGGGGAGAGATGGTCCATTTCACCAAGGAAATGGTCCAAAAAAGACGAAGCTCTGGGCTGGGACTTTTAATGGTGTCAGAGGGAGAGGGCACTGGGATGCTCTGGGATTGATGGCCCTTCAAGCATTGACTTGTTTGAGAAATTCCAGCTTTTTCAAGCCCCATCCAGCCTCTGCCAAAAAACTTCAGTACACGTGCTGATGTCTGAGGTATGTCACACAGCAGGAGGGAGACGGGGCAGCTCTCAGCACCGGCCATGTCCCCCCTCCCAGACAGAACTTGGGCTTTAATGGAGAGCAGAGTGTGACCGTGTTCTCTGCCCAGCTCTGCAACATCCTGGGGCCCAGGCCAAATCACCTGCCCATCTGTGCTGGGATAACAGCCCTTCCCGTGGGCAGGGAGGGCTGCAGGGTGCCTGAGGAGTGGCAGACAGCAGGCAGATGACAGCACCATGTCTGCCTGGGGCCTGGCCTAGCAGAGGACACCAGTCACCAAGACAGGCAGGTGACAGTCCAGCCTGGGGTGAGGGGCTGGGTGGAGGCTGGACCAGCAGATATTGTCAGACCCACACAAATCCCTATGGATGGGACTTGTAAACCAGGAATCACCTAAACAGAGAGCAGGAGCCTCTCTGCACTGCTGCTGTGCCCGGGGGCCCTACACACTGCACAAGATCTCAGGGATGGCAGACTCCAAGCCTGCCTCCTCTCCCATTGCTGCTCTAGGGTTGCAAAGCATCCCAGCTTCCTGGTGGAGCACAGAAGAAAGGCAAAAAGGGGCGCAGAGACAGAGTAAAACATGCACCGACCTCATGGCCCGCAAAGCCAGCTTGTATGCCAGGTCTGCGTCGTGGGGCAGCAGGGCGGAGAACAGGTATTTGGCAAAGGTGTGCATGGGGACGCTCTCACGGTGGATGACTTCTCCCAAGCCGCTGAAGGGACCACCTAGGCAGAAGCAGAGGCCGTCAGCCATAATAAGCACCGCGGGATCTGTAGCTGGGGTTTGTACTACCCCAAAGCTTTGAGGATCTGCTCAGCAGCTGTCTGGTGCATTACTCAAGCTGGATTCAGAGCAAAGGGCTGCTCTTTCCTTTTCTAAAAACCTTTTCAGGTCAAAAATCCCTCAGAAACTCAGGCCACGTCTTAGCACCCTTCTTTGTAACCAACTCCGAGGTGGTCTCCCGGAATGTCAGCAACCCCTTGCTTTACCAGATGATGGGGCAAAGCATCCATCCTACAGACTCAGCACCGCACCCACAGAGGAAGAAGCCAGGATGGGGTCAGCCAGGTGTAAACCTTGGAAAGGGCACCCCAGAGATGTTACCAACAGTCAGCTAAGGTACAGAAGACAGCTAGATGGACCAAGCCCTCACCTTCCAGCAGCAAGATGCACTGCTTCCGCAGGGTCTGCACCAGCACTGGGTCCAGCTCCAGGTCCTGCAGCCGGGCAATGATCTGCTCCTCATTGCGGCACACTTTGTCCTGGGCATAGAGACCTTCGGGCATCACTCTCTGCTGACCCATCCCCATCAGGGCCACCTCTAAGGCCAGGGACAGGTAGGACTCGCCACTGTCTTGGCTGCCGGTTGCGACGGGCACATGTTGATACACTGGGGGTTTGGAGTCCCCAGCATCTGGAAGAAGGGGGAAGAGATGCAGCAGGGTGAGAAGAGCCTTCCTAGGTGGCAGAACCAAGGCAGAGAGAAAAACCCTCCAACTTCAGAAACAAGACACACTTCCGTTGCTGCCTGCCTTTGGTCACCCAGAGATGATGGATAAAAGCTCCCTGCAGGAGATGCGGGCTCCACCCTCCTTCGTGCTCTCACTAGGAGATGCAGGAGACCCAAGACATGTGCAACAGGGTGCATGGCTGACACCAGAGCCTTCCTGTGGGCCAGCACACCTCAGCCCAGCTCTGCTAAGCTGCTCTCCTGCTCTTCTCTGGCTGCAAACCCTGGGGCTGGGAAAACTCAGGGGCACTAACTATCCCTGTCTGCACTGCAGCTCTGCCCTGGCTGCTCCTGCAAAGGCAGAGAGAGGGGAGATTCAGAGCCCAGGGGTCCTGAGCCCCACACCTGCACCCAGGGCCTGCCTGACAGGCTCAGTTCAGCTGCAGCCACCGGGAAGGGAGCCAGGAGGAGCACTCGGTACCTGAAATTTCAAGGCAATTTTCCTCTTCTAATCTACAAGCTTCGGTCAGGGTGAGAAAGAGGCAGCCGATGGGGTTCAGAGGGTGGCCTACCCAGCCCTCCAAGTTGGTGATGGTTGTTGCTCCTCGCTGCAGCAGCTCTGCAAAAAATGGAACAGAAAGACAGTAAAAATGAGGATGTTAAAGACAGGTTCTGGACCCAGAGGGGTCTCTGAGACCATAGGCCTTTTCTTACCCCATGGCCTGGTACACGGGGACCTCCAGGATCGACTCAGGATCACAAGGGCAAGAAGCAGCTCAGAGCAGCCACCATGAATGCTGCCACAGTCATCAAAGGGAAGAGCAGGCACCCAACAAAAACAGGTGCCCCTAAGGCCACATAAGATGCAGCAGCTTGTGCTCTGTTCCAGGAGGACACAAGGGACTGTACAGTCCTGAGGTGGGGTCTATAAAGTCAGACCTGCAGCTTATGGACTCGTTTGCAATGGTAGCCTGAATGTTTTGGAAACACAAGCAGAAGTCTCTCTGGAGATGACAAAGACTCTCAGTGAGTCTTAAAAGCTCCATCTTTTGATTATCTCAAGCTGGCTGAGCTAGCAAGGTCCAGGAGTCACTGACTACCAGCAGCCCTGTAGTAACTGACCCCAGCTCCCTGCCAACTGCAATTGCAAAAGGAGGAATGCTGGGTTTGCCTCCTGGTACAATTTACTCAGTGAATGCAAGGTGGATGTAGCACACACAACCAGTTACTGCAGCTCTGCAGACGAGCAGCTCCTTTTTAATGCAATTATCACTTGCCTGTGCAATCCTTACAGGCAACCAGGCACAGTGATAGTGGGAACAAGAACATCCATACTCCAGCAGCCTGAATAAAGCACATGGGCTCACCCGTGTCCTTAGCATGTGGGTACCAACGCAGTTTGGCTCAAGCAATCAGATGCACCAGTTTGTCTTTCTAGGGTGTGAATAATCCCATACAGCTCTGCCTACCATCAGCCTCTGCCACTCTGGATGAGGCAGCGCTACCCTCTGAGGCAGAGAAGACTTTCTCAACCAGCTGGTACACCCCAGCCAGACCTCATGAGACACTTCTCCCATAGGTCTACTCATACCTTTCTTCTGATGCTTATATATTTCTAGCTGCCTTTGCTGCTGTAGTCGCAGGGTATTGATTATGGCAACAGTTAGTCGGAGAGCTTCTCTGGGATAGCCGTGGGAGCGCAGGGCATCAACCCGAGCGCAGGCGGTCGGGACGTGTTCTGCAAGGCAAGGACAAACATAGGGGCATGGCTGAGCCAGACAAGCACAGAAATTCACGGGATGGTACTGACGGAGGGAGAGAACCCGGCAGCATCAGGCTTCAGGGCATTTTCTTCTACTGATCTTCCCCACGCCCCAGCTAAACTCCTGCTCCCTGTGTTGAATTCATCCCTTTCTCCCCGCTCCTGGCAGAGATGCCTACCAGGAATACTAACGGGACTCCTACCATGTTCAACCCACAGCAGCCACGTCAGTACCTAAATCCCCACCTCCACAAACCTTATCTAATGGAAGCATTTCCAACACACCATTGCTGCAATACGGCAGCTCCCAACACAGGCTTTTACAACTCTGCCACTCATTTCTCCTAAAATCTGCACAGCTTACAGTAATTCCTTTCATTGCTATGCACCTAAAAACTTCTTGGCATCTCGTCCAACACCTCTCCCTACTCTCATGGCACAGGTGACAAGTGGGGTGAGGCTGTGCATCTAGCACTGCGCCGGGGGCACTGGCAGATTTGGGGTAATGTTTTGAACTGCTTCCTTAATGCCTCTGTGGAGTGAGCTCTGCAGAAACCCCATCTCCTCTGCAGCTCTCCTACCTGTTTTTTTATTATTAGGAACAGTTGCATGAACACACTCCTCCCCGCCCCAGGACTCACAGTTGCTTAGGAATTCATCTGCTCCTGCTGCTCATTGCTCACCTGAAATCACAAGCAACTGTGGAGAGGATTATGACTGAGTGAGAAATTAGCAGGAGCAGATGACATGACATGCCGCCTAACAGGCAGCGAAAATCCCATTTTCTTGCAAAATGTCCTACCGAGGCAGGGGGTGGGGCGGGGGGGAAGGCAAACACAGAAGATCTAAAATTATGGTAGAGGAATAATTTCTATTCCTGAAAGAGCTCAGAAAGCTTTGGAAATGCAGACAACCACCTCCACAAGTGGTGTTTCCACATCCCAAAGGTCACTCACAAGGAATACACAAGGAAGAGGTTTCAGAACAAAATCATCTGTAAAAGAGCTTCTTGTTGCTCCCTCTATTCATTTGCTAAATGGATGAAATATTCAGCTTCTCACTGAATTCATCACTAGAAGCTGCTGACAAATCACACTCCTCTCCCAGCACTGAGTCCCTGATGGGGTGCCACGAAAGCAAAAGCACAAAATCCAAAAATCACAGCAAATAAATCAGAAAAATAACATGCACCAACCAGCTGGGCTAAAGGGCTCATCAGAACCCAGATTATGCTAGGGGCAGGGGAGCTGCGGCCACTGTGTCCCTGCTAGATGGAGTCCAGGGCAGCACTAACCCACCACCGCTGCCGAAGGCTGCGTGAGGAGGAGACCTGCTGCCTGCAGCAGCTACACAAAACTCTTCCCAGAGTGGAAATGTCCTCTCCTGCTCCAGCTAAGCTAGCAGAAGTGTACCAGCACCCTTCAGATGGGCCCTTTATAACTGATCTCCTGGCCTTAACAGCAGCTTAGTGCCTGCTGCTCCACATCTCTGAATGACTTTAAATATTTTCTTCCCATTTGGCTGGGTGACGGCAGACCCTGGCTCCTGGACTGGACACCAATGCAGTGCTGGGTTTTGACCTGTTCCGTGTCCCTACATTCACCTCTTGGGCTGTAGGGGTGAGACATCCACCTTCCTGGAGGTGGGGGGGCACCCATCCCAGACACGTAGCTGTTAAGGGTCTGCAGACCTGCCCAGGGTTATGACTTTGCAGTAGAGAAGTTGTGTGGCATGAGGTGCGCGGACCAAAGGTCTACAACACAGCAGCATACTGGGTTTGACTCATCCAGTATGCCTTAAGTTCACACAAGACTTAATTGTATTGTCTGCTAATTGCCTTTAAGGGAAGACTAAAGAGAGGGTGACAGCAGGGAAGAAAAAACCCAGAGGATACAGCTGTGCTCCCCAGCCAGCTTTCAAGTGTTCCGTCCCACTGTACTAGGAACAGTGACAGCTTGCACTGAGGACAGCTAAACACTGGTGCGATGAAAGAGGACATGATGAGCCTGGTCCAAGCTGCCCAAGGGGAACCCAGACTGTGAAGATGTGGGGCTTGCTGTAAGGACTGTGGCTGGGGTGTGGGAGGACATCAAGTTCTCCTTGCCCTACTCCTCAGGTTGAGCGCCACGGAGGCAATTTCACTCTAGGATGCAGAAGCTTGCA
Organism: Falco punctatus; assembly: GCF_963210335.1. Classification (NCBI taxonomy): domain Eukaryota; kingdom Metazoa; phylum Chordata; class Aves; order Falconiformes; family Falconidae; genus Falco; species Falco punctatus. The sequence goes on along the minus strand of NC_137591.1, from coordinate 11,579,939 downwards.
AGGACCCAGGGTAGCAAAGCTTCTTTGATGCTTTGGGTGGCTCTTCTCCACTAGCAACCCCACCCACCCAGGCCACGAGAGGGGCTGCTGGTTCGGATGCTCACCTAGCCACAGCGGCTGCCCCTGGGAGTTGAAGAGGAGGCTCTCGCCCTCCCGCTGGTATGAGGGAGACACGTAGAAGTCACTGCTAATGATGCGCTGCAGGTGGCTGTCCTGCCAGTGGAGGTCACAGCCCTCGATCGCCCGGGTGAATACGGTTCGTCTGGGCCTGGCCAGCGAGTCTGCAAAGAGAACAACCATCAGTGCCTTGGTGGGGCATGGGCAGCCTGTTCCTGCCCCCAGCCACGACCTCCCTGGACAGAGCAATGTCTTTACAATGTGAACAAAGCCCCCGCTGGTCCCACTCCAGCTGTTTCTGACTGAACAGGGGCTCTGGCTCCTGAGCCGCAGCAGTCGGCCTTTAGGTAACTCTGCTGCCCGTCCCACCTCTGATGGCAACTGCCATCTCCTTAGACAGCACTGCTAAGCAACTTGCTGGAATGACTGCCTTGGCCAGAGAGGCGAGAGGAGGCAGGGACTACCCATCCATTAGCTTTCTGATGATAATCCACTGCCACATATGAGGCTGATACCTTGAAACGTGGCGGTGTGTTCCTACCCGTGACGCTCAGCATCACCGACATTACCGACAGGGTAAGGGCTGGCCTTCCTCAGCATTACTGTCCCACAAGCACCACCAGCTCTCCTCTTCTGCTCCAAAGCAAAGTCCTGGCTTCACTGAACCACAGCTGCTTACATCAGCAGCACCTGAAGCCGTGAAGGGAACCGCTCGAGTGTGTCTCATCTGCCTCTGGGTGATGAGGGGAACCATTGTCTTTCAGCAACCTCTGCGGGCTGCGTGAGAGGGCTGGAAGCGGGGAGAGAGCATCACCAGAGACCTCACTGCTGCTCCGCAGCAGATGTCTGTGCTCCTCTTCAGAGCTGCTCTGTAACTTCAATAACATTTCTGAAGCTATCAAATGCTGTACGAGCATTTCACTCTATCCAGACAGAGCAGACAAGTGGTTTGTCGGGAGGAAAAGGCCTGTCTGGAGCAATCCTGCTATCGCTCCAGCCATGCCAGATCACGAGGGCCAAACACAGCTGGCAGGCGGCAGAACAGGAAGCCCCAAAGGGGATGCAACACTGAACGTCAGGTCCTGCAACCCGCAGGACGGGCCGACTTAAATGCGTTCAAGGGTGGAAAACAAAAGGCATTGCTCAAAGCTGATCCAAGGAGGCTGGATAAACACGCTCCGGAAACGATGGCAACAAGCAATTAGCCTGAATGCTGCAGGCACCCCGAGGTGGAGAGAAATTAAACAGGTGTTTGTACGTAGAGAACAATGCTGCTCACTTTACTAGGGAGGATTTCAGGAATCAGCTGTTCTCCTTCAGTAATAAAAGAGGCTGGCAACAGTCTGCAGCGGTATTTGCGTATGCACAAACACTAACTCCAGGACACCTCCAGATCCACGCTGCTTTCGGTCCCCTGGCTTGGAGAGGCAAGAGCATGGGGACGAGGGGACATCCCCAGCGTGCACTTCATAAACTCCCCTGCTCAGCCCCAACAACCTGCCCCAAACACTGGAGCGAATCCTCGGCAGAGCCGGGAACACCAGCGGGGAGTCCCGGGGCTAGCACAGGACATGGAGCATGGCCAGGTTTAAATTCAGCTGCTCCCCAAGGATGCGCACGGGGAGGCACAGCGAGCAGCCGGGGCGTGCGGTCCTGACCGTGGCTGGGGTGGGTTGGCAGGACAGCCACACTCCCGAATTGCTGCTGAGGGAGTAATCCCACCCAGAAGAGTGACATCTCCCCCCCGGCATGGCTGCTGTCCCCCTCTCCTCTTCCCACGTTGGCCACGCTTAATACACAAAGGGCAGTTCCAGGGCAGCAGATGGAGGCACGGTAAGAGCAGCAACTTTCAATTAATGCCTATCTACTTCAGGCAAAAGCGGGGAAAGTGCTTAAATATAAAGGGATCAAATGCTTTGTCAGGGGTTGAGAAAATATTTTAGCACAGAGGAACAACCCCATAACTAGATCGCTTGTTTGTGTTCTGCACTTGAACTGCGTTTAATATTCCTGGCTAATGACTTATCTACCACCTGAATCAAAGCCCATAAGCAAGGCTCAAGGGCTGGGAAACGGGCTTGACACCATCTCCATCTCCTCACTCTCACAGCCAGGGCTGCTGAGCTCAGCTCCGCTCTGATTCAAGCAGCACCAATTTTCTGTAAAACTCCATACCCAAACCTACGCAGTCTGCAGGGGTCTAAACTCCCCCAAGGTCAAGCTGCTTTAAAATGGCATCTAATTTGATGTTCAAAATACAGGTGACTTCACCCAAGATGTAGCAGAGCCAAAAATTTCCACGTGTATCCAAAACCAGAGGCTGTGAAGCAGAAAGTTTTGTATTCCTGTGACTCCCAGAGACATCACCAGCAGGTGAACTGAGGTCTCTCCACTTTGGTGCGAGTTTTGACCCAGACGCAACCCCTGTGGCCATCGGCTGGACTTCCACTCCCTGCCCAGACTCACCTTGGCTGTGACCGGAGCTCTGCGTAAGCGCGTTGGTGATGTTGGGAAGCTCATTACCGTAATTGCCGTCTTCCAGGGGACAGACGTCCATCTCGCCCCACTTGCGCAGCTGCCGGAGCCAGCAGGATTTCTCTTCCAGCTTGCAGTGTGGGTTTAACACCACGCACACCCACAGCGCCCCTAAACAAAGCCAAGAAATCAAGGAGGTGTCACCACCATACCCGCGGGGCAAAGCTCTTCTGCTGCCACGCTCATCGTGAGAGCCTGCAAGGTTTCATCGGCGTTGGTAAACTCATTTCAGCATAATGCACAGACCCAGGAGGGGGATTTAGACAGCTTTTAAATAAAAGTAAAACTCCTCTGTAATGAAGCTAAATTATAATCTCATGAGATGGGGGACAGTGGGGAGGAGGGAAGGAGAGAACGGCTGTGTACGAATTTGTGAGTGCTTCTGTCTGCCAGGACAAATCTAGTGTTTGAACTACACATCAAAGCATGCTTAAAAACACCCTGGCAAGCTGCAGAGTCTGTATCTCCAAAGACTAACCTGATTTTGATCCTACCCACGTTCCAAGTGCTTTAAAGCCCACTCCGAATGCTATTTCATCTGCCATTGTTCTTCAGGCCATTTGCATTCTACTATTTAAAAAGGAGATTTGGTGTATTTTCTTCCCTTTTTTTTTTTTTTTCTTCCTTTTTCTCTTTTTAATCCCCAGTAGCCCCCAGCCTGCAGAGGAACCTGGAGCCTGGCTTGATGTCTCGCAGGCAAGACCCCCCCCAAGGCGTGAGCCCTCCAGATCTCCCAAGCAGAGGTGCCCATCAGTAGGACGCCCACGCTGACACACTCTGGGACAACCGTGGGATCTCACAGGCCTGACGGTGCTGTCCTGCTGCGTGAGAGGCCAAACCAGGCCCAAGGACATCTGTCATCATCAAGAACCTTTCATAAGACAGGGCTGACACTGGTGCTGCTCACCCAGCCTTGCTGACCCTTCTGAGTCACTCACTGCTCTGAAAGGGCCTGCAACAACCCAGGTAAATGGAGAACCATGAATTCTCCTTTAGCTAGTTGCATTTCTGCCCAAATTTCCCTGCAAGGCTGCCAGGATACAGCATGTCCCCTCCCTTGTGCCCGCTCCGTGGGGTGGGATGGCAGCGTGCTGGCACAGCTATGGTGTGTGGTGTCCCTGGGGAGCCCCTCGGGCTGAGCAGCCTGAGTTGCTCCTCTCTCTGCCAGTACCAGATCCTGCCATGCACGCAGGACAGCTCAGCCTCCTGCAGAAACACCCTCTGCTGCCTCTCCTCCATGGGCCCAGCAGAGACCTGGAGCACCTTCCTCCTCCCCATCCATCCAGTTGCTCTCCTCACCTCTCCATCACTCCCAAGAGCCAAAGTTCCCATCCCAAAGTGCCAGCCAGTGGCAGGACATCACCCAACAGGGCTCTGCTGCACGGCGAGCGCCCAAACCACCTCCCTCACTCGCTGTGTTTTGCGTGGCAGCTCCCCAGCTGCACAGCCACACAGTTGAGCCAAACAGCACCCAGCGAGGCTGCGACTCTGACACAGGCAGCTGGAGCAGCTGGTCCCTTTTCCAGGAAGCACGAGGCAAAACCAGGCTGAACAGTGATGTCCTGGCTCAGGCTCCGCTCCAGTGTCTCCCTGCTCCTCTGGGTTACAGCTGGGCTTTGGTCATGCTTTTGGGGTGCATCTCCTGGGACCTGTCCTCTGCCAGGTGGGATCTGTGGACATGTTTGGTTCAAATCATTAATAAGGCGTGGAAGCTGTGCATGTCCAGCTCCTCAGAGCAGCCTGGCTCGGCAGGACAGACGTCATGGCGTCACAACGCAGATGGTGGCAGCAGCATCGCATCCAGGAACAGGCACGAGAAAGGCAACCGCAGGCACTGAAGATCAGCAAATATTCAAAGCAGTGCTTGTCTGGTCCAGCTCCATCCACGTCTCAGCTCCACCGCTCCCACAAAACCCCACCAAAACCCTGCTCCTTTCTGATGAACAGGCAGGAATAAGACTTGAGTTGCAACATCAGTGATTAATGCATGTGCAAGAGAAGAGCTATCTCCTTAGGGACTTTCAGGGCCCATCTCTCCCATAGCATGTCTATGTCACTCACTCCCAGGCTCCATGGGGGTTGCATGGACACAGCATCTTTTCAAAAATCAGGTCTCGGCTCCAGAAAATGAGTCTTCCTTAAGGCTCTGGTTATTGTCCCTCACCTGAGCAGGGAGCCTTGTCTGCTGCCACCGCAAGGGCATAAAACTCCCCACCTCCTCAGGTGCTCACAAGCTAAGCCCTGAGCTAGGCTCCTAGCGATGGGCATCCCCAGGCTCCAACTGGTTTCGGGCATCCCCTTCCCACCCACGCTCTGGCACATTGTCATTGCCCCTCTTCCCCTGTTCTGGGGCTGCTTGTGCAAAAAGCAGCCTCCAGCAATTTCAGCTCACGCCTCTGATGGTGCACAGAGTGGCTGGGCTGGCAGGCGGTAACAAAGCTTGGTGCTCCGGCTCCACTGTCCCCAGGAATGGGATGTGCCTGCTGGATTTTTGGCTCCCACAGCTCAGCTCATGACTTTGCAGCCTATTTTTGGGAGCCCTCCGAGGCATCCTTTGCCTGCCAAAATATACTGTGCCCCTGGGCTCTCCTGAGGAAGGGATGATGTGATGGGGAGGTGGGGGCAAGGAGGGAAGAGGAATTCACATCTGTCTCAGCCCCGATAGTTATCTGGGAGATGGAAAAGAGGGGTTTTCTGAGCCCTGTGGTCAAGTGACATCAGCTGACGGCACAAGTGACTCCTGTTCTGAGCCGAAACGCCATGCCGGGTCAGACTCCCTGTCTGTTCACATGCTGCAGAAACCTTCATCTGAACTTTCTGATAGCAGGAGGTTAAGCGGGGAACAAAGCAGCAGATCACGATTAAGCTAAGCCTCTAAATAAAAATGCTTTTTAATGATGGGGTTGGGGGCAGGGGGGGGTGGGCAATGTTAGAGCCTTCCCAGCCCAGTGGTCCTGGTTGCTGGCCCCAGAGAGGACAGGCACTCCGATCCCGCGCCCAAGTTTCCAAACCATCAAAGAAATTCTCCCATTTCCCACAGGGCCGCCCCCCAGCTTAATCTGCTGAAATTCCCCACTGTAAACAAGTGGCTGAGATAAATAAACCCGTCTCCAGGCAGATTAAGGTCAGGCTGCACTTCAGCTGGTTTTTCGTCTATTTTTTGTAATTAGGCTTTAATCGTAAGTACTAATGCGCCAGGGCAAATACTCCCACGCCACAGAGCTCTCCATCCAGCAGGTCTTTCCTTTGGGTCCCCAGCAGACGGGGCAATAGATGTTCAGTTGGCAGCACATGTGCAAGTAAACGATGCTGTTTTAATTTTTATTTTTTTTTTTTAAAACTCTGAAATCCTGCAAAATCCTTCACATTTTCCCCAGCATAAATCCACAATCTTCTTTAAGGCTGATCTTCTTCCAATCCCACGCAAGTCTGTGATGCAGTCTTTGCTAAAATCGATGATTAATTATTAAACACGTGCCCAAAATAATTTCCGCAAGGCCCATTTTTCTCTTCCATGTGGCAACAGAACGTGGTCTGTGCCGGGGCTTCCCACGGCAGCTGGCAACAGGCCCCTCATCCCCCGCTTCAGCAGCAGCGGTAGCACCAGGCAGCTTTGGTATCTGCAGCCCACAGGTAGTCGGACAATGTGCCTTCAACAGCCCTGCACACCCCAGCTTCCACTACCACCCAGTGATGGTTTGGGACATCTCTCCGCGTTGCTGGTGTTTGTTACTGGTGAACACCAGCTCACTGCAGCTCTGGTCCCTCTGTGCCTCTACCCTTCCTTCAGAGGGATGCTCTGTTCCTATAGCAAACGCTGCCCAAAGCCAAATCCAAAAGGCTTCTGTAAGACAGGGGGAATAATCCCTGCTTTGAGTACAGTCCATGCCCATCCTGCCCTGGAGCCGCTTCTTGGACCATCACCATGTCCCCTGCAGGGGCTCCTCTTCAGCGTGGAGATGCACAGACCCTCCTGCGTGACGTGCCTATGCCAGGCGAGCCGCTTGCTGTGACGTGCATTGGCTGGCACCACGCTTCACCTGCTGTCACACTGATCCAGCCTTGGCGGGGCCCTGACATTCCCTAGCCACCTTGCCATCTGCTGATGGGGACGTGCTGTCACCTCCTCCCACTCTGCCGACCAAAACTATGCACACCAACCTGGTCCTTGCATGGTTAAATCAGGACTGAAACCCAACCACTCCTGCCTTGGTGTGTGCTGGAAGGGAGGGAGGGCTCTCAGCTTGAATATAGCTGGTTTGAAATCTGGCCAAACAATCTGTAATTCTGGGCAAATTCCTTCCTGTGTCCAGGCCTGCCCAGACACCCACCCATCCACGTTTCACCTATGTGTTTGCTTTCTTCCATGTGGAAATTCTGGCTTGGTGGATTTGGCCACCTCTCCAGGATCCTTGCATATCCAACCATCTAGCTGCAGCATCCCAAAATCCTGGAAATAGCTTCTTGGCAAGCAAGCACAGATGAGCTCTCCAGAGCTGGCATGTTTATTTCCATCCAGGGAACTTCACACAGAAGCAAGACACCCCACCCCTGCCTAGCCCCTGTCTGCGCAGTCTCACCAGGCTCTCTGCTCTCACAGCTAAGTCTGCATTCGTTGGGCACTTGGTAAGAGGGTCTGTGATCCCAACTGCAGTCTCAGGTGCTCCAGAACCTGGACCACCCTCATCCTTCTGCCAGCTCTACAACATCCCTCTGGTCCCAGCCCATGAGCCCTTGCCCTTACACAGCATCTCCTACCAGCAGGCTGCAGAGCTCAAATTCACTTGTAAAACTATGGCATAAGTCAAACTATTCACTCAAGATCCAGATGTCCAGGAGAGCCTAGAACTTCTGGGTTAACTCCACCACACAACCAACCTCCCTGGGCTCACGTCATCTAAATGTTTTATTCTAATGATATTACGGCGTCAGCCAGCTGAGCCCATGTCTAAGGTGCTTAGCTAGAATTACCCAGAACTGCATTTCCCTTAAAGCCAGGCTCTGCACTGGCCATCCTGCCCCCCTCACCCTGGAAACGTGCACCAGAGCAGGTAGAAATGTGTTAGATGGGATGAGATTTGAGAGCTGCCTCTCCCTGTCCAGATCACGGCTCCTCCGGGAACAGCACTCCCACGTCCAGGCTGCATCCAGCCCCAGGGGCTCAGCAGCCCCCATGTCCTCCCTCACAAAGGCTTCGGGGCAGCACACTGAAGACCAGGCTGCTACAAGTATGGGACCAGCCACCATCATGCACACCCATCACCCTTGACCCCTTCACAGGAGAGGGGCTGGTTTAAGGTGTTGGAACTGTGTCGTTTGGGCCTGATCCAGCTGTCCCACCAGGATTTTCCCAGCAGGGGATACAGTAAGCTCCTGGCATCTCTCAGGGCCTCCTCCCCCCAGAAAGAGGCCCAAAGGACTCTGGAACAACATCTGCTGGCCCAGCGGTGCAGGCAACCCTGCTGCTGCTGTCTGCAAGGCAGTGACCCTTACCCAGCTCATCCCAGAGCTGCCGGCACTTCTCCGTTATGCCCGTTCCCTGCTGCCTCCAGAGGGAGAGCCGAGGGTCGGCCATGAACTGCTCTGTTATCAACGTCAGCATCCTGGCCCCGTTGGAGTCCCTCATGCGCAGCATCTCCCGGACCTGGAAAGGAGAGAGAGAAAGTCTTTAGCAAGACAAACCGTGGTCCTTCTGAGATGCTTAAGGCCTAGCTGGTAACCCACAGCTCCCTGTCTGGGGGTCCAGACTGTAAACATATACATATATATACATATATGTGTGTGTGTGTGTGTGTATAACATAGTCACGCGTTATAACACTCATACAAAGTCTGTGAAGGGGCTGGTTGGAGTCCAACTGAGTAGCAGCCACCGCCTAGCTGTGAAGAGGACCAAGCATTTAACAACATTAACACAAGGCCCTTCTGCAAAGAAAGAGAAGGGACCGTAGGCTGGTGCCACCTCCCCATGGTCGTGGTAGGCTCTGCAGGGTGGGCCTTCACCTCCCTGTGCTGATGGGGAGACAGGGGAAAGCCCTCCCTTGTGCAGGGATCACGGCAATCCCATCGTGTGGGAGGAAGGGACCTGCCAGGAGAGTGGGTGAGACAACCCAGGCCTGACCCAGAGCCTGGATTACAACCGCCTGCTCCGTGACCGGGCGAGAAGGCACTGGAGCAGAGATTCCCAGCTGTGACAGGCACCCTGCCAGGGCAGCCGGCGAGCTGCCGGCTACGTGACACACCAAGCGAAGAGGGGAAAGAGCAGCCGGCTCCTCCTCACCTTGGCAAACATGGAGTTGAGCTGCTTCCCCGAGCCGTAGTACCCTCCCTGAGATAGGAACATCTTCACCTGCTCTCGGACCTGTTCCTCATCCAAGTGCCAGCAGTTCTCGTCATCGATGCTGGCCCCGGCGGTGGGGTCAGGAGCGCCTGGGGGTGTGGGAAAGGAGAAGAAAAGAGACAAGTGTGTTTTAGCAGCAAGGTCTGCAGTCCCACCAACAAGAAATGGACCTACCTCTATCTTATGCGGACCCGCCTCTGTTCTGCTAGCTCAGGCAAGGCAAAACCAACCAGGTTTCCAGGCAGTGAGCCCCAGCTGGCAGTGTCATGCTCTCCCTCCACAGCAGTGGCAGCAGGGGAAGCGATCCCGACCACAGGGCTAATGCCTAGCCCCTCTCCCTCTGCGCCCCATGTGAAGTGAGGCCAAGGAAGAGCAGGGACCTTCCTTCCTTCAAAGCCCTGGGGGCACAGGCAGTGCAGCTGCAGAGCCTGGGGTGCTCCCCAGCTCCAGGGATCGCCTGGGGTGCTCTTCCTCCTGCTCCACATCACCCATTTGTTTAAGCATCAATAAAGCTCCAATTCCTGCAAGCCCTTCCTCACATTAGGAACAGTCTAACAAAGGTACCACTGCGTCAGGGCTCCAGAGCCCCGGGTTAAACACCTGATCCCACCTCTCATTTGCTTTGGGACAGGGGAAAAGTCCCTCTGCATCCGTGTACCTGCCGGGGAGAGACCCTCCGCTGGAAAGAGCAAAGGATCAATAGTCCTTCAAAGAGCAAACTGTGACCACAGCAGGGCCTTTGGCAGGCACACGTGTGTGTTCACAGGCTGTATTTCATCTTCCAGAGAACAAAAAAAAAGACAAAAAAAACCCACAGGTGCTTTAAACAACAGCTTGAATCCACCTCCCCTTGTTTTGTCCCCTTCAGTTCCTATTTTTCCCCAGGTGCTGCCCTACCTCCCAGCAATGCCCCAGCTTCCCAGGCTTACTGGGCAGGCAGCAGCACGACTCCAGCAAGCAGCCAGAAGCACAAAAGGGAACAGAAACTCAGCTTTTCTGCTCCCCGCTTTTGAGTCCTGCTCTGCAGAAACTCTTCAGGGAACACCAGTGCCAAGGAGGGCCTGGCACTCCACTTTGGTTTGCTTCTCCCATCTCGTCTCCCTCTTGAGCAAGGAAGAGGCTCAGCAGGGGAAGAGCAAGGTGCTGCACGGACAGCCAAGGGATGCTGTAGCTGACATGTTCCCAATTAAATCTTAATGATGTCTTCCCCACTTGACTGGGATCTGGTTAGTGAGCAGACATCGCTTTCATGCAGAGACAACCCGGGATGCTGTGCACAGCCCAGCCCCATGTACTGCTGAGCCAGGAACTCAAGTGCAATTCATGAAAATCAAGCCCCAGGATGCATGCTCAGCAGGGCAACTGTCTCTTCTTGGCTTGTAAGTGAGAGGACGTCAACCCGAGGGGTTGTGCTCCTCTGGCAAAGGCTGAGAATGCTCCTGACCCGGTAAGATACAGCCATTTGTATTTGATGTCCTTTACAAAATTCCTTTAAGTTCTGCTAACAGTCACTGCCCAAGAGTGGCTCCAGCAAGCTCTAGGCGCAGTCTGCACCATGTTGAAGGGCCAGGATGCTGCTGCTCCCTCTGCAGAATGATTTATCATTGACAGAACCACGTAATTGGGACAGGAGCTGAAGCAGCAGAAAGGAAATCACGGCCCCTGGATGAGCACAAGGACTTTCGCCTACAGCCCTGCGCATCACCTGATGCCACTTCCCTGCCACCAATGGCCAAACCCCACCATAAGCCACGAGGGACCACCACACCAGGGACAGTCCATCCTGGCCTGTCAGCTTTTCAGTGCCTTTTCCTTCCCTCCCCCAACCCGGTCCTTATCTTGCAGATAAAGAGCAGACAAGCCAGCGATTATCCCCTATCAGGAACCGATGACTAATCTGTCTACCACCAGCGCTTATCCGGACCCATCTCCGAGGTATCCCAGACGATCACACTCATAATATCCTCCTCGCCACTAACCCGCCCGCTGCTCCCAGCTGCAGCTCCCCAGACTCGGCCAGGTCATCTCAGCTGCCTCTGTAGGGTCACCTGCCTGCATCTAAAGGGACCAGGAGGGCGTGGATGCTTCAGGTGACCCATCCCACCCAAGGTCAGCTCATCCTTGGTCCCTCACTGAGGTCACTGCGACAGATAAAGGTGGAGGTGTTAGCAAGATGCAAAAGGTGGATGCATTTTCTGGGGTTCCCGGGGCTACCCTCAGTGCTCGCTGCTCACACATAGCATTAGCAACGGAAAGCCCAAGCAGCGAGGAAAGCGTGCAGGAAGCTAAATAAAACCTCCTCCTCCCACGCAACACATTGAGCACTTCGCACGTTGGGGTTCAGGCTGCAGCCAAATTAGTAACGCACCTCCCGCGCCTCCAAATAAAACCCAAATTTGCTTGTAAATGTATTTTGCTCTCCTATAAAAGATTCAGAGAGAGGGTTGTAATAGCAGATTCCCACACGTGCAACACAACCCGACAGATAACGGGCTGCCCAATTACGCCCGGGAGCTGGATAAACATTTAAGAGCAAACAATGGGATTTGTGCTGGGTTTAAATATTAATGGCAGGATTTGTCCACTTCCCCTTGCCAATGTTCACACCGTGGGGGCTTCGGCAGCGGCACGCCGTGACGCAGCCGATGAGTGATTCCATGTCTCGGCTCCAAAGGAGCAGGGAACGGCATGTAAAACAGCCTGGCGCCTGCGTAACACATTTCTCATATAGCAGCATTCCTGCTCCAAAGAGCCCTGTTTCAGATGTGCTGGATCTTGGTCCTGCCGGATTCAGATTTAAGGAAACACCATTGCACATCTTGAGTGGAAAGTGTTTGACCAGCCCATTTACACTGGCTGTAGAAACAGAGATAAAAAGGCAATCCATCACACTCCAAGCAGGACCCCCCCTCGCTGCGGGCTCGGGCTTTAACTGCTTAAGAGCCAAGTGAGACTTCCCCAGGCGGATACAAAGACTGAGAAAGGAGGACTGGAAAAATCTACGAATTAGAAAACAGTGAAGCCAGACATGGAAAATTCAGTGCCTTGCTCAGAAATTAGCTGCCTAACACAAAGAAAACAAAAGGCACTCCTGGACTGGAAAGCAGCAGGTTTGCAGGGCTGAGGAGGTGGTCGCACCTCGTGGGTCATGCCAAGGCATCGGCGCATCCCGAACCCAAGCTCCTGAACCCAGGAAGGGGAGATACATCCACCAGGCGGCATGGGAAGCACTCCCAGCCCGTCTCATCCAGAGCAGGAGTGGAAACACAAAGAAAAAGGGATAATTATTATTTTTAACCAGTGCCTGGAGCTGATAAATGGATGGTAAAAGCAACCCAGGGATGCAGGTGGCTGCCCTGGCATCTCCCTCACAGTTGTCTCGGCCAACTGTGCCCAGCACCCACTGGTGGCTCAGGGTCTGGCTGTGCTGGCCCAGGGGCTGGCGGTGCTGGGGAGAGCTCTGCCAGCCAGCCGAGCCAGAGCCGCCCGGAGCAGGGCTGGCCGTCGTGGCAGAGCTTCACAAGGGACATCTCATGACTGCACGTGGTGGCGTTGCCGAATGCCTCCGGGCTGCCTCTCCTGCGGCCAGAGAGAAAACAGACGTGAAGGAACAGCTCAGGGCAGGGGGTGGGGAGGACAGAGACAAATAAACAAACAGCAGAAAACCTCAGAGAGAAAATAACCAGGCACCAGAAAGGAAATGAACTCTAACGAGGGATTAAAAATAGCAGCAAAGCGAGGAGTCAATCTCCGCCAAGGCTCCCAGTTCGTTTTCAAGGGGAGGCAGGTTGGATGGAGCCTCCAGGGCAGCCTGAAGATTCACACCCATCTGACAGTGATGGGGCAAGTGAAGCCAAACTGGCTCCCAGTATGGTGCTGGGTGATCTCTGGTTTAGCTGGTACCAGCACCGGGTCCAGCTGTCTTTGGAAGCTGCTTGTCAAGCACCACACGTGCTCTGAGGTCATTCAACCACCCCGGTGGCTCTGCAAGACAAAGGGGAAGAGCCGCCGGTGGAGACTTTCTCTCCAGCACTCAGGTGTGTTATTTTCCCTTAAATTCAGCTCAGCAACCAGGAACACGAATCCCCTGGAGACCTGACCTTCTCCTCCTCCCCAGCGGGAAGGCAGAATTTCAAATGATTTACCAGTACTGCCCTCCAGATGCTGTCGTGGGATGACCTCAAAGTTAAAGACCGCCTGAGGACTCCTCAACCATTAGCCCTGGCTCAGTGTGACAGGACAAGCAGGCAGGGACTTCCCGCACGGCCGACCTGGCAGCTGACTTGCTGTGCACATGGAGCAAGATGGGCCAACAGGTGAAGGACAGTACTAGCACTAGACCATGAGTTTAAGGAAGGGCTCAAGGTGGTCAAGAACACATCTGAGATGAATGTGAAAATATGAGGCAGATTGCTCCTTAGGCTTTTGCATAAGCAGATGTGGTTCTCCCACACCAAAGCCTGAGGAACCATTCACTCTAAGAGCGTTCTGAAGGTCCTCTCCTCCAAGGAAGCTCCTGAAACCTTGGCAGGACCACACAGGCCCCTCGGTGATTCACACTGACTCTCCGCTGGCTTGTCCTCAGAGGGAGCTGCCCTGCGCTCTGAGACAGCAGAGGTTTTGTGGCTTTTCCCACTTCTGGCTAAGAGCATCCCAAGCCTTTCCATGGCATCAGCTGTGCACCACAGACACTGTGTCACCCACTGGCATTTCCGTGGGGCGGACAGACCGCCCTGACGATGTCTCCTGGCCTCAGGGCAGCAGCTCTCGCCAACGTGCCTGAGTGCTGCTCGGGCAGGGTGAGTTATTGAGCTGCAAACACCGGGCCTGCCAAAACCTCCTTCTCCTTGCGCAAGGAACGGAGAAACTTCGCTAATAAGGCATGAAGGACACCTCTAAGCCCCAGATCTTCTGGGTCCACAGGCACTGTCAGTCCTCAGAGCTACCTTTCCTGTCATTAAGCTTCTAATTACAGATTTTAATGACCACTGCCTCTGGCCTTGCAGTGGTTTCCATCAGCCTCCAATCCTCCCTCGGCCACAGACTGCTTTTGCCCTCAGGAAGAATCCAACATTTGCCCCCAAAGCCCAGACATCCTGATCAGGCTCAAAGGATGTATCTGAGACAGCAGCTTTCCCTCTATATAACCCACACTGATCCTGTCTTCCTCTTAAAATAAATTCGTATCACTCCCTACAAGCACACACCAAAACACAAGAGGAGATGAAGGCCACTTCCCAAGTCTGTGGGATGGCTCGGACCCTGCACACCCGCTGCTGCTGGGTGTTGGATCCACACTGTGTGAGCAGGAAACCCAGCGCTGCTGTCAGGACTCATCGGTGCTTCTGAGTTCCCCCTCCTCCACACTGCTTGCTTTTGTCCCTGAAATCTCCCACTCCGCCTACAATTCCCATTTCAGCCCTTTTTCACAGCCTTGCCCTCTCCAATACCTCCTGGCCCTTTCTGCAATACTTTACTGTACCAAAGCAATCGCTCGTTGTTGCTCATTTGCCCCTCAGAGGGACTTACTCTTCCCATATTTCATGGTGGCAGAACATGGATCCCACACTGGCAAAGCGGCACCTATTCCAGCACGTCCAACCATGGCTGGTGGCCCTGAGCCACGTCTTCAGCTTGCATTTCCCCCAAGCCAGGCTGGCCCCACTGCAAACCAACGTGAGCCCTGGGCTGATGCTCTTGAAGAGCAGGGTGCCAAGGTGGCCACCACCAGACACTTCTCGCTCCATTGGAGGCCTGGCTGTTGGATCCAAGCTTTCCAGCTGCAGGTCCTGGCTGCCCACAGCAGCCACCCCACCAGGAAAGGCCAAGCAAGTCACATTAGTTGGTGCAATGACAACCTTGCAGCCTTGCTCCGTGCTGGACAGTCACGCCGCTAACTTTGTCCCCAAGCAGGAACACACTTGGGGAGGGGACCCAGCAGCAGTGAAACCCACCCCTGTCTCCTCGCTCCAGCTGCCACTTAGACGCCGAGTGTGGAGGTGTCAGACACGTGAGATGCTCTCACTGGGAGCACGCGGCCCTTCGCCGCCAGCTCTGAGAGCAGAAACGTGACCCACTTGAGCAGGCAGAGGTCAAGTGGGGAGCAGAGCAGCAGGCACACCTAGGCTCTCTGCTCGGATCGAATCCTTCGAGAACACGCAAGCGCCTTGGCTGCGCTCCGAGACTCCATCATTACTGCATAGTTTGCATTTCCTTCTAGGAAGGCAGCCGGGAAGATCGGCATGCGGTGCACAGCCCGCGGCTACAGGCTCCTGCAAGGAACAAAGCTCTGAAGCCCCGAGACAGCCGCCAGACAATGGCCTGTAATTTTCTTTGCAGTTCAGGCTCTGCAGGGGGAGAAGGAACAGCCCTGAAAGCCTTTTTCACAAAACCAGACGATCCCCTAGCACAAGGGACATTCCCCAGCCAGCCTGGAGTGCTCCCAAGGTGCAGAATCAGCTCCTCCATCCCAAGTGCTCAGCATCCACATGGAACAAACAGCCCTTTGGGTGACCAGAGGAAGATGGCGAAAACCTGATGCTGATTTAAAGCTCAACAGACCTCTCCTCAGAAGAAATGGGGTAAAAAGGAAAGGATTTCTGGAGAGGCTATTCTTTCTCCAAGGTGTAATAACCTCAGGTGTCCAATGCGCACACTGGGTTACTATTTGCCCTGCCAGAAGCCACCTTGGCCTCAGCCCCAAGGTGAATCAAGGGGTGAACCCAAGGGTCTGAACTAGACATGGCCAAGAAATACACACATAAGCCCATAAAGCTCTACATAAAGCACATCTTGAAGAATTTCAAGTCCCAGGATCAGTGACCCTCTATGAATGCATGAACCACAGCGGGGAAGGCCAAGATGAGGGAAAAATTTGGATCCCTTTCAACTGGAGCCCCCAGAATTGCTCTCACACATGCAGCCCCATATGCCTGCAGCCCTTCCTCACACTGGGCTTGTCGCTAAGTAGCTCTGCGATGTAATTGCACCGCAGCTGTGCTTCACTGGCAGGACGAGGAGGGCAAAGCTTGCAACACTGTCCAGGATCAAGAGCCAAAGCCCTGGACAACATCGTTCTGAACTTGAATGTGAGCTTTTTTGAACCTTCCTTTTCACAGGGTACAACATCTATGAGTTTTAGATCATCTCATCATCCTAAGGCTGATGTGCATCCCCTCCAGGATGAGACAAGGCTGTTCTCCTGCTTGCAGAGGCATTTACTTGCTTGTGACCCCAGCTAGGCAGCCACAGGGGTGTCGGATAGGTGCCACCTCCTGCCGGGTAAGTCAACGTGTCTCTGTCGGTTCAAAATCACATGCTGGAGTGTGTGAATTTGCATGAGTCTGAAGGAACAGAGAATTTTTGCTTTGTTTTTTAAAACCACTTGTAAAAACAAGAGGCAGATATTGAACCGGAGCCAACATCTGTATCTTTGTAAGACTCTCAATCACCAGCCTTTTGCTGACTCTAGAGCAATAAATATTCAGAGTCTTAAAAGCTTTTCTTCAATCTGCTTAGGAGAAAGCAGCCTCAAACAATGGCCAAGAAGGGATCTTGCCCAACCTCAGCTTCAGTGGATCAGCTCAGGAAGGAAATGGACCTCAACAGATTCTTGCAGTACCATAGTACCATACATTCTTTTTTAACGGCAAAAAATGAGGAACCCCCCTCAAAAGCCAGTAATTTAGAGCACAACCACCCATGCAGCAGATGTAGCCCTGTGGAGGAGACAAAAGCCTCTCCCAAGGTAGGAGCAGGAACGACCAGAAAGAGGGAGTGGAAAATATCTAAGATCAGAGCAGCCATCGCCCCTACCACGGAGGTGGACCCCTGGCCTCACACCTCTACATGTGGATTCAACCAGTTCAGATCCTATTTTAGGCTGCATAGGGGGCTTTTCATCTTCGGAGCACTTAACAGGCATGTGTTAATCCCCAAAACGCCCTTCCCCGGCAGATAAGTGTTCATTATCTCCACTCTACAGCTGGTGGGACAGGAGTGGTGGGGAGCAGCTCATTGTTACAGCCCCTGGGCAACCTCAGCTCCTGGGCTGGGAAAGACACAGCGAGAGAGTGCTGAGGAAGGGAGCCTCAGGGTGACTCTCCAGGGAGTCCAGGCCACCTCCTGGGCCAGTGGGCAACTGGAGTGGGGCTGGGATGGGCATTGTCCCCCAGCCAGGGCTTTCCAGGGGTTGGAAGTCAAAAGCATCTTTCAAACACACGCCTCCGCTGCTTTTACGCAGTAGGTCAGGACAGCGGTGCTCATTTATTATGGGTAAATTAACACCCATGGAGATTAAAGCTTTATCTCCCAGCAGCTCAGCTGCATCTGACTTAGAAACATGCAGGGCTGGGCTGACACTGTTTCTGCACGCTGGAGAAGCCATGTCCCCACTGCAGCCCCTGCTCCCCAGGGTCCCAGCACCACATCCTTCTGTGCTGGGGACTAATCACGCTCCCTTCCTCCACCCTTGGCTTCTCCATCCTGCTCCGAGCTGTGCCTTGTGCACTGCTCTGCCTTTTCTTGCCTGTTGAAGCCAGCGTTTGGCAGATAAAGAACAGAGAGCAGAACGGGGATGCACGGCCAGCACCGATGAGGTCCCAACACCCATGCATTAACATCAGTTTGACACTGCCGCCTCTCCAGGCAGCAACAGCCAAACATGGCAAAATGAAGGTCAGCACTATCAATGTGAAACCACCAACCACCCCGGGCCCCAACGCAGAGTCAGTCACGCCAAGCCACTCAGGGGGAAGGAGGAATTACCGTGCACTTGGTTGATCTCCGAGTTGGACGACAGGATCTCATCAGCCAACTTCTGGGCGGTGGGCAGCACCTCGGTGTGGTGTGCCGTGATCAAATACTGAACAAACTTCTGGAGCTGGTCCCTGTTCATCTGGAAAAGGGTCTCTGAGATGGGAAGACGGAGTTTGACCTGGTCTGGCTTGCGGATCCTGTACAGTGAAAGCGCCACAACATGGGCGCAGTAAAAAATGTCCTTGTTCCCACAGCCGCATGTCACTGAGGTGATTTTGCAGCGGTCAAAGCTGATGGCCACCTTGTAGGTCATCTCTGGTTCTGTTGCAGTTGCTGGCTCCGTTACTGTCCCACTGAGGTGGAACCCTGGAGAGGGAAAGGAGGAGAGGGAAAGGCCACGTTAGCTCCCCTCCGACCACAATCACCCACGCAAACTCTGGAAGGAGGACTAGGCTAGCCAAGGCTGCTCACACACATCGCTAGGTCAAGGAGCGCACCACCCAACGCACGCCGTCCTGGTGACTTACACCCAGCAACAGACAGCCTGCCTACAAACACACTTCTGCACCAACACACACGTGCAGCCAGACTCACTGGCGAGTTTATTTAACAGCCAAAACCTCAGGGGAAGAGCAAAGCTGCTCAGTTCCCATTTGTTTAAGAGTCTCTCAGACTGTTTCTCTCCTGGGAGTCATCTTCATCCACGCCTCCCTGTTGCTGAATTTGCAACTCACGCGAGCGAGTGCTGGCAGGAAAAGGCCAGGTTTTCTTTTCTTTGATGAGGCAGACAAAAAAACCCACAAATTAAATGCAATGCAATTCCAGCTTCAGTCCCTCAACCAGGTAGAGCACTCCAGGGCACGGCCACAGCTCTGAGCTCTTCCACGCAGCGGGAGCAAGGAGCAGGGACAGGAGCAATGCACAGCCCAAACTGCAGGCTGGGGGAAAACCGTTTGTTCCTTGAGCTCCACAATATTTTGCTGCTGCCCTGAGAGCTTGAGCTTTCCCTGAAATACTGCTGCCAGGGAGCCACCTGCTTGCCAGCAGGATCCATGTGCTGGGCTGCAGGGACAGCCCAAACCACTCACACAAACGTTACGGTGCTCCTGACAGACCCCACCGTGCTGCGAGGGGGTACAGCACCTTCAGGCACAAGCTGTGAAAAAAAGTCTCAACAAGTCCCAAACCGGGTCACAGGCACAAAATGGGCTCAAAAGGTCCTCTGGGTCTGAGGAAGGTGGACGTACCAAGCAAGTGAGGGACAAAGTCAGTGAGAAAAGAGTGGATGCCCATCAACGTCAATCTGAAAGCTCAGGAAGTCCTTCCCAGGAGGGTCCTTCCCAGCTGCCAGGGAGGTCCAACACCAACTTTGCACTTGCCCAGTCACCTGGAAAAGGGACATCTTTGCGTCCCCCCTTCATTCCGAGGAGAATGAGGCGGCACCAGGAGGTTAATTAACATGGCCAGGGCCAGCCAGTGCCCCCAAGCGAGAGCCTGGCGTGGTACCTGGGACGCACCCTGCCCGGCCCAGCCCTCCTCCCTGAAAGAGGATGCTCACTTTTCTCTGTGCCACTGCAACCTTATTAAGCCCGTGTTTGTACAGAGGTCCCTGCAGAGCTGCCGTCCGTCCCCCGAGAAGGCGGCAGACAGAAGAGAGCCCTGCAATTAGCGACAGAAAAGGAGAAGGGGTGGGGGGGTGAAGATTAAAATACATTAACTGCATCAAACCCTTGTGCATTTGCCAGCTCTCACAAAGGCTTTCCGAGACAAATTCTACCAGAGGTTTTTAATAAATGGCATCAAAACCAGCTATTCACTGCCAGTTTCTTTAAAGCCTCGCCAAAAACCACATTCAAATCTGATTAAGCGTCAAGGAGATCTGCTTTTACTTTAGCGTAGGGGAGGGGGAAAGCAGACCTGTTCTGTTGCCATCGCCCGAAATCCACCCCACGTGGCCAGCAGAGCAGGAGGGACGGCCCGCCACTACCCTCTCGTTCGCACGCTGCTGCCGTGGAAGCGCAGCCGCAGCGGTGCCGGGCTCGGCACTGCGGGAGCAGCACGGCCAGGGGCTGACGAGCCGCTCTCCACCGCAGTCCATCCCCCAGCAGCCAAACTATATAAATCCCGAGGATAAACTCCAAAGTGTTTATGTTTTACCACTTCTCTGGTCTGCGATGCTTGGCAGGCGGCTCCGACTCAGTGCCAGTTTCTCCCTAGTTTACTTTTTTGAACAAGATAAAAGGACTGGAAACCACATTCCTGAGGAAGAATGTATGTATATATGCATATGTACACCCGTAGGTACATACGCACATATACATAAAACCCTCTAAGACAAATTACTAGCCATAAACACTGCCTCGAAACGCTTACTTCTGCAGGATCATGGGCCAGACCCCACTTGGGGCTAAATGGTGTAGGCTGGAGGAACTCACTTAATCAAACGACATGTTTTGGGCAAGTTTAACTCTGAAAATACATCAATCATGGCGTGAATCCGGCCCCCTGAGAGAGGAAATTTGTCTGCATACTTCCGAGACTGCTCTCAGGCATCCTAAAAGCTGTGTTCCCCCATCCACTGCGAGAGCCACTCCTTGCAACTCGCAGCCAGGGTCTGCACGCCGAACAGGACTGTTCAGCACATCGGCAACTGCCCAGTTCAACTGGCACTCAAGCCCTAAGTCAAGTGTTGCTTTAGATTTTAGCTATGGTGGCAGCAGGTCTATTTAAGATAAACTAGGAACTCTATACAAAACATTTATCAAAAGCTTAGCAGAAATTAAACACAGTGAGAGCGGGAGAGACACAAGCTGGCAGGAACAGAGGCATTATTTGGGAATATTTACATTAACAGAGGTCAGCCTGCAGCTACCATGCTGCGTGCTGCTCTGTGGCCAGATCTGCAGCCCGGCACCCATGAGCACACCAACTCAGCGGCAATGGGTGTCCCAGTCCCAGAGAAGAACGGCAGTTAAAAGGTAGGTTATGGTGCGGTTACTCCATTGTCTACCAAAGCACGCACTCTTGGTCCACACAAAACCCTGATGCTCCAGTCACCAAGAGCCTACAGGACACCCTGGAGAAGGACAGCTGTCACCATACCCTCCTCTGCATTCATCTCACATCCTAAAAGCACACGGGGCAGGCAAACCAGCACTCCAGCAGAGAAAACACAGCCCTGGCCACAGACGCAGGGTCTGGATAGTGCTGAGAGCAAAACCATACTCTCCTCCAGGTCCCCCCTGCACGTTTCAATTTAAGACATTCCTACAGCTGAGTGCTTATCTAGGACTTCATCTTCTGTTCCTTAACATAAGCTAACTTGGTGTTTGATTTGCTGCCAGCAAAGTGACAGTGCCAGGGCTTGAAAACCATGGAAAAGAACTAATTAAACACCATCTTTGTAACTACAGACTCATTACGCCCCATCAGAGCCTAGCTTTGTCCCAAGAAAATGTCGCCGCCTCCCTGCCCCAGAACAGCCTCCCCTACTTTTACCACAGATGCTTCCCAGTGGATGTCTCTTTGATTCAGGTTGCAAAAGGAGCTAGGCATTCATACGTGCCCCAGAAAGAGCACAGAAAGGTGCCACGAATGTTCACAGGCACACAGGGCACAATGTCTCCTTCATAATCCTGCTTACCTGTCAAACGGGGACAAAACACTGGAGCAAGGATCTTCCTTGCATTAGTGCCACAGGACATTGTACCTCTCATTTAAATTAAAAGAAACCCTAGAAATGTCTTCTGGGAGTTCAAGAGCTCCACATACCAAACTTCATCAACTGGGCAACATTTTCCTCTTTGGAGCTGATAAACTGCACAGGCTGGGAGAAGCACAGATCCACAAAACATCCCTGGGCTCTGAAACAGCTACAAAGGATCAAGCCTTCAGCAGGAGCTCCAGTACAGGAGAACTTTGCTATTAAGACGAGACCATTAAGGCTTCAACAGAAGCATCTTTAACCAAGACGGAGAATTCTTTGATCTCTAAACCTACTCAACCAAAAGGAGCTTTGTAAACTCTTTAGTCCTCTAAAAGCAGCCAGAGTCTTTCAGCTGGGCATTATGAACCTGGATGTCCACAAGCCACCCGTTGGGAGAAACTACCAGCCTGTCCTGCAGCTCCAACCTGCCACCAGGCTGGCTGTGGAAACCCCTAGTCTTGGGTCCTCCAGCAAACCACTGAAGGTAAAGCCAACGTTCAAGCTGGTTACATCAAAATACCTGAAGTTCAGAGACGGGCAGACCACAGGTGGAAATTTAAACCCCAGAAATAAACAAAACCCAGGCATAATCCCTTCCCTTGTCATAACTGTGTCATCAAAAAGCCCTCCAACACCCGCGGGGAGGAGGAGGGAGAGGAGGACCCTGCAGATACAACACTAGCCGGGAACTCGAGAGCTCAGCTCTGCTCCCTCCGGCAGTTGCTGCTCACAGCCATCCTCCAGATTTCACACCGCAACCCAGGCAGAAGTCACAGTTGTCATTTGCAAACTTGTGCCATTCGGAAAAATTAGCTTGTTCTTCCCAGGTGCAGCACTCGCCTGCCTTTCACAGAACGTTAGCGCGATCCGACCCAGGAGGAAGGCTTCACACGCAGGAGGAGCCACCTCTAGGACCTAACACTGAACCAGCAGAGACCATCCCTGAGGTCGCTGCGCTGGCATTGCTGTGCAAGAGAGGATGGGGACCAGTAACGCACAGATAACGTGGGGTGCATCTCGTCACGTCACTGTGGTTCCTCTGCCTCCTCTGCAGGCTTTTCTCGGTCTTTGTGGAAACCTCAAAGCAGGGCAAGAAACAGTTCTGCAGAAGGAAACATGCAACCACATCGATCCCCCCAAGTAAGGACCACTGGCAGGATGCAGCCGGACACTATATCTAAAGAACTCACCCCCAACATCTGGCTGTCAAAACCTCAAGTGACCTCCCAGTAACTGAGGCTGGTGTTTTGGACAGCCTCCATCAGGAGCAAGGTGATGGAGAGTCCATCCACACAGCTTCCTGAAGGCACCAGCTGCATTCTCTTGCACGCCGGCCAGAGCGGGGTGGCTGCAAGCAGACAGCAGCTTGGCTCCTCACTGCTCTTATGCCTGGTGCTCAGCACCCAGGACCCCACCTCTAGTCAGACTAAACCCACTTCAAATTTGTGTTTGGGCAGCTCTGCCTTCAGGCAGGCAGGAGCTCTGCAAAACCAAACGGACACAAACACACGGATATTTATGGGGCTCAGCAGATGTAGACGAGGGAAACTGAAATTCTCAGCGCAAGTCATATACACTAGGTTAACATGACCCAAATATTTTTTTTTAAATTTCCAAACCACAGAAGAAAGGTATTTTAAACTAAAGCGATTCCAAGCTCTTTAGTGATTAAATGGACTGCAGCTCCAGCTCCTAGTGGAAAAACCATTTGTTTTTCCACTGTGTGAAAGCCATAACTAGCAATGAATAATAATTGCTGCACCGAGTGTTATTTATAAGCCATTCTCGGTCACATTTCCGTGCCTCGAAACAGCAGCTTTCTAAACATCAACTTAAAATCGGTCAATATTTGTAATGTAGACAACACCCATGGGAGGAAGGTGTCGGTGTGCTCATGTGGTGGGAAGCAGAGGTTAGTAAAATCTTCCAAAGCTTTCCAGCTTCTAGATCAATTCCTCCAGCCGGCTGATGCTGACAATTGCTCAGTCCCTGACCTTGCAGTTGGAAAGGAGATGGGCTCATGAACTCATTTGCACATGACAATGCTCCAGCAAAGTGAATCATCTGCCTCCGATAGTAACGGAGAGTATGGCTCGCTCCAGCCCTCCCGGGCTCCATTCAACCAGCACGGGGCTGGCCTTTTGTGCTGCCAGTGCAAGAAAGACTCTGCTGAAGATGTGTGCAATTAAACCCACTTTTCTTGTTGCTCTTTTGATTCAGCTCAGCTCAATGAGAGGCACCCTAGGCAGGTGTTGTCACACACAGATAAAATGTGCCTTTTCAGAGAGCTGGCAGACAAAAAGGAAGAGGGTAAGGCTGAATCAATTGCCATTTCTCCCTTGCAAAATAGGGAATCCAGGCTTCCTGCAAGTCAATGAGCCTAGCTGTTAGGAGTTTACATCCTCCCTCCTCCCCAAAGCAATTTCTTTTTGTGACCGCAGGCAAAGGTGTTGAACGAGACCTTGGCAGGGATGAAGGAGCAGGCGACGGCTGGCCGGGAGGATGCTGTCCCCGCAGAATGCAGCTCTGCTTCTTCTGCTGTAGCTTTTCCCCCGGCAGCCCTCCTTCCCAGTCCCCACCATGCTCCTGTCCTTGCCCAGTCATTACCACCCTGGAAAACCACCTCTGGCTTCACAGAGCTAACAAAGACCATTAATAGCCCCCGTGCAGGAGCCATGCCTGCAGCGGAGCTGGCACCGGAGAAGCTGTAACAAAGGGATACCGCTGAGTTGGAGAGGATGCACCATGGCTGCAAGCGTCCCCACACATACCTACAGCCTCGGAAACCAACCACCACGCTTTAGGAGGAATACTGTCTCTCCAGGTAGGCCAGGGAAGAGGCAGGAGCTGCAGCTGTAAAGAGAGGAGATGCAAGCCAGGCTGTTTGTGCTGGAGGGAGCCGTAAGCTCCTCTGGGCAGCTGAGTAAGCTGGAGGGACGCTCTCTCTGCCATCTGCTCTGATCCCACAACACCTCCTGCAAATGAAGAGTCAATCCGCTGGTTTCTATCCCTGTTAACCTCTAATCAGCCAAGAGGACCGGCCTCTGCCTTGCTCTTTATCCGAGGCAGCTAATGCGTGAAGTGCACTGCGCTTCCCATCTGCTCCAGCATTACTAGAGTTAAAGGACAAAGCCGTTTCCCTGTCCCGAGCATTCACTTACACAGATGCCCTTGTATTAACTCAATTTCCCAGTGATTTCCATTATTACCCTTACAAGATTTCTAGTGTTTGTTTATCTAGGAGCCTGAAATGGAGGGTTTTTTCCTCCCTCTACCCAGCCTTGGGTGTAGCTGGACCGTGGCTGTGCTACAGACGACTGGTCCCGATCTGTGACATTCCCCCCAAAATATGCACAACTGTTCCCCCATTTTCTCCCCAGCCTGGAGTGCTCTTTGTTGCCCATTCACCCCTGAAGACCCAGCTTTTTCGGGTCTTTGTTGCCAGCCCCAAAGCGAAGATCAGCCTTTCCAGCATCACCTTCCACATCCTTCCGCCGCCAGCTAGCAAATGGGTTTTTAATCTACCCAGATGCACAACCCTTGCTCTGAAGACATATGGTTTGGGGGAAGAAGGAAAAAAATATAACCAGTTTTAAAGCTCGGACTGATTTTCTCTGCTAAGGTGCAGCCCTGCAAGCTGAATTCCTCTGCTAGCAGTTCAGATCTAACACAAACCAACCCGAATGCCGGTTCTGTAGCAGCATAAGCAATAGAAAGGGCTTGAAGAGAGGATGAGTTCAGCACATCTCTGCTAACATGTGCTGCCCACATAATAACTGGTGGCAAAATGCTGTCAAGTCTCTGCTCTTAACTGCTACATGCTACTTTACTGCTATGGTAAGCCTGGATATAAAGAGCTTTCTCAAAACCATGAGAAATTAGAAAGATGAGGATGTGCAGTACATTTTTTGATAGAAGTGGTGAATGTACCATCTAAATCGAGAGAGAAAAAGCAACGTATCTCTGTGACCACCCCAAAAAGCATCTCTCCTCTCTGCATTCACGAGCTGCTGCCTCTGAACAAGGAGCAATACAGTTCCTTGGTGCAGCTCAGGTGTTTTCTCAGCAGATGCAGGGTTGTTTTCAAGCATGAGTGAAAACATCCACAGAGAGGAAATTCACTTTTGCTGGAATTTCCGGGCTTGTGCATCCCATCAGTTGAGGCTGCCACAGAGCAGACCCAGCCCCATGCTGTCACCACCCCAGCTGCCTCCAGGAAACTGATGGGAGATGCCAAAACTCACATGTGAGGCTGAGCTGGGGTCACCTCCCGACTTCAATGGAGCCACCCAGATTTCCAGCAGCTGAGAAGCTGGCTTCTAGTACATAAAAGAGTTTTAATTAGGAAACGCCTCTTATCCCTCCATGCAAGTGTCACCACGATGGGATCACTGATCCTCACTGCAGCTGAAAGCGAGCGGAGCCGCACTCTTCCCTCCGTCACCTTTTTTTATGTGGCAATTTGCATAACTCTTAGCCCCACAAGAACATAACCCCGACCCCTAAAAGCGAAGTGCCTCCCATGCCAGAGCTATTAACCTGTTGCTCCTGGGTTAAGGGCTCATCCCTGGGTACCCTCTGGGGAGCGAAGAAGTTGCTCCAAAGCCACAGACATCCTTTTCTCTCTACCTATCTGCCCCCTTTGCTGACCTGCTTTTCCAAGACATGGCCTTCCTCCCATGCTGGCTGTTTTTCCAGGCTTCAGGCTTGGCTTTAGATTTTGCCTCCAAATACACAAAGATAAATTGCATTCAATGCGTATTTTGTAACTCAAACCTGCCTCTGGAGCAGGCCACCTCCAAACCAAAACCCAAACTCAATCCACCAATATGGAAAATCAAAAGCAAAAAAAACCAAGGCGGAGAGCCTCCTGACTTGTCTTCTTCCCACGTTCTGGTTTTGCACAGGCAGGACCAGCAGCCAGCTTAACAAGGACCAGAATCAAACCAGGGCATTGTGCGGCAATGGAGGGAAGCAGGACGCCACCCCAATCCTCCCTGAGACACCAGATCTTAAAATAGCAGCTCTACAATTTATAGGGAAGTTATTAGTTATAATTTTCCTGGCCCTCAGAAGCCTTCCAAGGGAATGAGGCAGCCTAGATTCAGTATACGAAAATCTGCTCCAAATTCTTCCCAAAAAAAGACATTTCTTCCACTAAGAATAGTGCCTTTTTTTTTTTTTTTTTTTTTTTTTTTTTTTTTTTTTTTTTTTTTAAAGGGAGGATTAAGTCTGACTTTCTAAGTTATTGGCAATGTTGGTTAAACGAACATTATATTTACGACGCGTTTCAATGGCATTTGTGGTAATGGCCTCGGCAACAGATTTTCTGAAAAGGTCAATTAACTTCCTTCCAAAACCCTCACCTTTAAGCACAGAAAAGGGCTCTGCACTGAAACTGCTCCCCCGAAGTGGAAAAATCTTTGAGATGACACCGTTCTGCCGTTTCTGCTCTCCATTCAGGGGCTGGGCACAGACCTCTGGGGCAGGCACCAGGATGACCTCCTTCTCCTGCCAACTTTTACAGCCCCCATTTATAAGAAACCCATCTTTTTTAACATATATATTGGATTTCACTAAGGAGACCACAGCCAAACATTTTTTATATTGTAGAAATATTATTATACTTAAACGGCTTAGCTTACTTCAGTAGCTTCACAAAAACTTAGTGGTTTCCTTTCCCCCCAGCCCCCAAGCCAATAAAGCTTAAATTTTGGAGCTTATTAGGGCAGCTCCATATAGGGAAATTAACTACTCATTGCAGAATAAATTATTCAGCAATTACTATTCCAGATCAGCCTCCTCTGTGGACATTTCATTCCAGAATAATTCTGGGAAACTTTTGGAGTGTATTAATTGTTCCTGAAGGAAGGGACTTTAACTCCAGGACAGGGAGTCATTCAAGTAACTGCTGCACACCAGTGGCTGGGCTGGTCACCAGTCCTTGGTGACAACCCTGACCAGAACAACCCCAGAAGAGGAGGTGAAGGGTGGGGTCAAGCTTGGGAATGGTGATGATGAATTTCAACACCCAGAAAAAATTGAGATGAAGGAAAGTCACACAACTTGATTTTGTGTCAAAACCCCTTTTTTTCTAGCTTGCTTTCAACCCATAAGCTGCAAAGCGAGAGGAACCATCTAGTGAGAGGCTGGAGGAGTTTGCATCATGAGGTGTAACATCTGCCCCACTGTGCTGGGGAAAGCAAATGATTCCTGTCCCCGGGATCTCTGCACAGAGCTGGGAAAGGGGGGGGGATCTCCAGCAGGACCACACTTTGGAGAGGGGAACAACTGCTGTCATGTTGTTTCACACATATATATCTTGGTTCTGTGCTCTTCCCAGAGTCCTGCCCCATATATCAAGGTCCCCCGTCCCCTGTTGGTCCCCCACAGGAGGGATGCCAGTGCTTACATGTATCCCTGGGGGGTCACAAGGCTTTTGTTTATGCCCAGAGTGTTGAGGGTATCTGAGAAGCATCGACTCTTGACAGTGGAAGGACCTGCAGAGCATCCAAGTGTGCTGTGGCAGCTGCCAAGCCCAACTCAACCTGCTGGTGGATGAGTTTTCCACGTCTTTCACAAGAACCGGGTTTTTATTTGGTATCCTCCAGTCCTACCAAACTATCCATCACACCCAAAACTACTCAGACAACTACAGAGTCAGCTCCACAGAGACCAGATGCTGTGCCAGAGCAGCCAGACTCTTTGCCATCTCCTGGGCATGGCCATTTCCCCAAGACCCACAAACAGTATCACAAAAGGGATCCCTGATACACTGCCCACCGCCACCCACAAAGCTTAACACACTTCAGCGTGCAACAGCAAGGCAGCGTGCTCAGGCACCGTAAGAAAAATCAAAGAGGGACAAGACCAACCCAAGCGAGGCAACCACATGCAAGTTCTCAGTCGCTAGTATCTCCTCTCTGGTGAGACCCCACAGCAAAGTTTGGGGTCACAGCTGATGAGCAGTCAAATCGCCCAATCCTGCATGATGAAAACCCTCTGCAGAACAGTCATCACGCTTTAAATAACACTTTAAACCCCCTTTTGATCACATTAGCTTTCACATGACCCTTCTGAAAAGTCAGGAAGGCAGCAGGAGTTCTGTGGAGCAGACACTTCCTCAGCAGCCCTCTCTGCTTGAAAGGAAGGCGGTCGGGAGACAGATGCCTGACAAAGATGCTCTGCTCTCCTGCATCAGCAGTTTTCACCATCTTTAGCACGCAGGCATTTCACAAGATGCAGATTCCCATTCCGTGATTTTAAGCCCCTCAGCACTACCCGTTCTCCTTCTGGACACACGCTGCCCCCCAGCATCACCCAGCCACAGGTCACCCAACCTCTGGCTTTAGCAAGGAGCCTACAACCGGAAAGCTGTCCCAGAAGATCCACCATGCATGAGAAAACATGAGCCCTTCTTTTTAAGTTCAAGATGACTCCACAGCTTCAGAGCCTTCAGAAATACAAAGGGCCGCAAAACCTGATACCCAGGGAGATGTGCACCATCACTTCAGTGGGTCAGGAGCGGTTTATGGGCTGTCTCTGCAAAACTCATGTTTCTGATTAGAAACTTCACAGGGTTTTTTTTCCTGGAAAAACATTGTTATTCAATCCACAGCCTAGACTGCAGGCTCCTCCGTTTGCTTTTGGTGCAGCGCAAACATCTAAAATGACACGGCACAATGACAAGATCTGTCATCGGGCTGGCTGGGGCTAGAGTAGAAAGAAAAATGAGAGCGAGCGATCCATTCCTTCTCCGTGGAATTCACCACAATTAAAACAAAAGGAAACCTATATTGTGCAGTTAATGCTAAATACACAGGACCAAAAGGAAAAGGGAAAAGTGTGATGTGAGACACTTAGCGGCAGTTTTCTCCTGTTATGTAGCATGACATCCTTCTGGTGGTGGATGGAGAGTCTCCAGCTCCTCTAACCACAGACCTGTTTCAGTAATTAAGTCCTTGGGAGCCCTGCAATACCCCAGTCAACTACCTGTGGGCTGGCTGAATACAACCTGAAAGCCCCACCGGAGTGACACGCCACCCCTGCAGCCTCCTACAGCTCCTTGTTTGCCCTGATGCTCCACGGGATGAGCCAGGCAGGGCTTCCTGGCAGCAGACACATACGCGGTAGAGGGTTATCAGCAGATTTATCTCAATTTGGAATTGAAAGCAACCAAAACCGCAGTAAGCTCAGCATAATGAAACAGAAACAAAGTGGGGAAAAAAACAACTGGGGAGCTGGCTCCTGTCTTCCCTTTGAAAAGGGAAGCCAGTTATTTGAGAGAAGGTGGGTTTACCCACATTCTCAGCAAAGAGTTTTAGGAATTGCTATAATTAACCCAAGTGTTACATGGTGCTCCCACTTCAACACTGGAAAGCAGTGAGGGAAAAGCTTCCTCTGATCCCTGAAAGAGGGTCCACAGACACCCTTGGAAAAGGGGGAGCAGCCACACACTATGGGTGACGCATCTTGTCTTGGGGGGGGTCTCCCAGTTAGATGGCGGATGGCAGAGCTGGACTCCTGCGAGCCCCCTCCCAGGATGCCAACCCACAGTGCATGTCAATGAACAATCAACCATCAAACCATTTAGGGTGGAAAAGCCCCAACCTGTAAAGTCACAGGAGAAGCCTGGCTGTCACAGGCACTTCAAGAAGATGCAAGCATGATCTTAAAAATACACAGAAAGGTATAGAAATGAAACTCAGTTCTCTTTCCAAAGCTCCTAGCATTTTAAGTAAATTCGAATGTTCTTGCCACGGCTCAGGGTTTTCAAGAACTTTGGTTTAGATGTTTGGTGATGATCACCCTGATGCACACACAGCCAAGCTCCACCATCATGTCCACATTCCCACAGATGGGGTATGTATGATGCTCAGGGCCAGGCTGCCTCCAACTGAACACAGCATCACCTCGAGTGGGTGTCTGAACGAAGCAGCCGTGTGTTTCTGGCATATAAAGAGGGCTGAGACCTGACCGGCACCACACACTAAATGACAATGCTGGCCTGGAAAAGCAACGCTGGGATTGCCCAGTGACGTACAGGGAAGATGTGTCTGCCTAGTCATGCTGTGTTTCAAACCTATCCTGGTTTGCTAAAGGAGATGGGAGCCCCAAAGCTCCCAGCAAGACCAGCTTAATTCCCCGCTGAGCCCTTGCTCAAAGACCTACTTGCAAGACCTTACACCCAACGCTTGCGTACGCAGGCAACTGTCATATTTTACTAGCTCTGACACAGATGCGCCTGCCTCAACAGCAAACAGTCCCTGCAACAACACACATGCCAAATTAAAACAAATGCAACCTTCAACAACCTCTCTCTCTAAAGAGCAATTGCCATTACTTATTAATTTGCTTCCTCAAGATAAACAAGAAATTTATTAAAATCTGAAATAGATGAGGAGCGCACAGGGCAACAGAGGGACAGGAGGTTGCCACTTGTCTTTGAAAAATAAATACTTCTACGCTAGATTACACTTTCCACTTGCTATTTCCCCACTGCGCGTTTCCTCCGCAGGAGATGGAAACCCCACAGGCCTTCTACGGCAGGTCAAGGGTTCAGTCGTCTTCAAGGGGAGGAAGCACCACATTTGGGACCTAGCAGGTGAAATGTAAATAAGACTAGAAATTTCAAAATAAAAGTTTAAGAAATCTTAGTGATGAACACATCTGTCTACAGGCTGCTTTCATGGATCATGACCTTGACATCTTGCAGAGAAGGTGTATTCTTTTAAAATCAATTCAGTTCCTTGTTTGGAGAAACCACTCCATTAAACAAACTCATCGTGGATGGAGAGACCAATACCCGTCACGAGAGCTGAGAGCAGAGCCTCACTCCATCCAGCCAATGAGCGGGTGATGCCCACAGGCAGAACTGGAGGCACAAAACTCTTTAGTACAGTTTCCTGCATCATCTGCACTGAGAAGAAATGGTTGGAAGGATGATGAGGAGCAGAGTTTCCGTCACACTCATGATGTACGTTTGCAAAAGCAAAACGTCATCTGTGGATCTTCCACCCATGCAACAGCCGCTCCAACAGCCTTGCCTTCATACATCCCTCCCTGTTTCTCCAGTCACAAGGAAAGGATTAAAAATGGCTGTCGCCAGCACAACGTGAGTTATCAATCACATCGATACACCAGGCCAAAGTAGAAGCAAATTACATTCACAGTATACTCGGCATTTGTGCAGGCACGAGTGCGTGGGAGATAAGAGAGAGAGAAAATGCACAGCAGATAATCAGGACACCTAAAATACAAGTGGCAAGCTCGCAGTCATGGCTGCCTTCGGTCCTGGTGGTTTACTAAAAATCAACCTAAAATGCAATAGCACTGAGGAAACCTCTGGAGCAGTCACATCCACTCCACCCTGCAGGATCTCAAGGATGCCACAATGCCCCGATTCCTCAGTCTTCCCCTCAATAAACATATGAAAACCCATGTTAGCATGCTCACCATCTCCAATCACCTAACTGGCAAGAGGTGCAGCTTTGAGAGCTCACTGCCAAAAGATGTCACTGGATTTGGGCAATGGATAGTAAGTATGCTGGGGGGAGACACCACCAGACCAGTAAGTCTGAGTAAACTAAACGAAAAAGAAACGAAAACCAAACCCATTGCTACATCAATCCCATCACACTGTTAAGCTCAGCCAGCCACAACCATTGTCCCCTTCTCCTACCATCCTGTGGACCACGCCAGCCCTGGGGGCTGCCCTAGGCACACCTTTGCAATCCCCATGCCAAACACTTGGGAAACGCTATCCCACCTCAAACCCCCCTGGATGATGCGATGACCTAAGTGTCACCAGTCCACACTTCCAGGCTCTCCCGCAGCAAGTCAACACCCAAAACAGTGCGGCGGAGGCTGGTGCAAGCAGCAAAGCCAGCACCGGGCGGTCCAGCCCCTTGCTACCCTCCACCTCCCAGCCCACTGCTCACCCAGCCTGCGCTCTGCTCCTTGGCACCCGGGGCGGGCTGCAGGCATCACTCGGTCTCCAAGGCAGATGCTGCTGAACCCAGCTACTGCCACTGAAGACGCCAACTAAACTCACCTTGAAATTTTCGGTCGCCTGCACCTGCACCAACTGACGCTTTTGCACGTTCCCTTTGTCTGAAGCCAACAGATCAATCTACCTCAAATACAGGAGATCTCTTTTCAACACTCCAAAGCTAATGAAAAAAAAACCCCTCTGGTGAAAGGACAACACTGGATCAGAGAAGTTTTATTAGCCCTTAACCATGCAAAGTTGGAAGCTCGTCCCCTGTTTAATTCTAATACTCTGACTCTGTTAAACATTAACTGTATAAATAATCAAATACTTCACATGACAGAGCCATACTTCCAATCTGGGGCCAATAACCCAGAGGGTAATGAAGGGTGTAGTCTTCTGGGCTGAAGGATTTCCAGCACTCTCCAAAGAGCAGAACAAAGACAGTCCCTTCCCCCTCCACTGCCTTCAAAGCAAAAGCTTTGATTTGCTCTGCGAGACCACATCAAGCCAGAGCACAGGCATGCAAACGGTATGTATCTCATCACCCCCCCTCCGCTCCAGAGACACACGTGAAACCACCAGCCATTGTGTGGTCTCAGCTCTGTCAAGCGACCCAGGTCCCCTCCTAAAACACTCACCTCTTCCCGGCCCCTCCGGCTGGCAGCCTCCGAGCATCCCTCTCACCCTCACTCTGTGCTGCCGGGGAGCTGACATGGCAGCAACCCACCCAGCCCACACCAGTCCCAGGCACAGACCCTTCCACCGACCCCCGCCATGCTTCTCCAAGATGAGCATTCTCCTGGCAAACAGCACTTGGGTGAGACGGGAGCTCCAGCTCTGCAAACGCCTGGGGTCTTCTACCCAGCTCACATGGGCTGGAGACTCAGTACCACCGAAACCCACCCCAGTTCCCATCGCTTGTAATGAGGATCCTGACTGCCCGGCACCTCTGAAACAAAGCTCTCGTCCTCTTTGGGCTTTGGTTTCCCCGACTGCAAAGCCAGGATAATGTCCCCTCTGGGCCTCACAGAGGCATTTTAAGGAGCAAGCTGAAGTCTGGCTTGTTAGGAAATGACCGGTGCATTTGCAAAACGCTGCAGAAAGAAAAATCTGTAAAGGAAAAAAGCCCATTTGGAAGAAGTTAAAAATGAAAAGCTGTGTAAAAATATACAAATCTGATGCTGACCAACCCCCCCTTCCCAAGGTCAAGGTAAGGTTACTTTTTGGAATATGTAATCATCTGATGTCCAGGACTTCCCCGGCTTAGACTGACAGTCTCACTTCAATGCTGACTGAAAAGCTCCAAGTGATGTTTGACAATCAAAGTAGCAGGAGCCAAATGGAGAAACGTTTGACCCGCAACCCTGCCTAAAACTGCGCTTTCAGTTCTTCTGAGCTGACTTCGGAAAATTAGTATTGGCTTTGTCAGAACCCAGGAGAGCAAGTCTGCATTAATTATTGCTCTCGCTCCACAGACACACACACACAAAAAATAAAGACAATTGCAAGGCTTGTTCAGAACTGGGGATCTAACACCAGGTCTTAGCACAAACATTTTCTCCTTCAAGTGTTATTCAGCCATCCAGCTCCTGACGAAAGCCCTTGACTGTACTTACACTGCAAGGTAAAGCATGGACTCACCACAACCCATATGATTTCTGTCCACATTGCTAAGTTTAGCCTCAGCACACGACATTTGAGCTGTATAAAAAATGACCTGAGGTCGAGTAGGGGACGTATTGTCCAGTTTCTGGCTGCAGTGAGCATGAAGCCCCTCTAGAAGGGGCACAAAGTCTTCTGGGACATTTGCTGGCACACCAGCCTCACCCCATGCTCTGCACCACCTCTGTTCCCGCTGACAGTCCATACACACATGAGGGCAAGTGGATCAGACCGAAGGGCTGGCTTGCCTCCCAAGCAGGGCAGTCACACCAAGGCTTGCATCTTCGAAGGAGTCAGCAGGACTCCTCCCTCTCAGCTGCACGGACAAGAAACAACCCATCTCCACCACTACACCCCCAGCCGCACGGTTGAGTGGTGCTGCATACGGTCCATTGTGCCACCTGCACATTACGAATTAGACCAAAGCAGTGCAGTCTGCAGTTGTACTGTGCTGGTACAGGGACTTCTATCAGCAGCAAGATCCCCTGCTTCCCCCAAAAGGACCCTGTTCTATCTCCTCCTCTTGCTGAATGGAGAGAGCACAGCTGGGATGCACAAGCACAGGGAAGGGCCCTTGGTTTCCTAGCACATCAGTCATGGGGTGGGGGGACCCAGGTGTTGCATTCTGGGGAAATATTTTTTCTGGTCAGCCCAATGTTTTCAGTTTGATCCTCCCAGCACCACCATGAAGCACACACAGCATGTACAAGAGCATAAGACAGGGACACCCTTTCAGGGGACCCCAAGACCTACCAGCACTGACTGGAGAAGCTCCGGCTTAAGCCCAGCTCTTTGCAGACACAGCCCACCCCCACGTGCACTGACACAGCTTGAGAGCATACAGGGTCAACATGAATGGGAGGAAGGTCCAAGATCCTTGGGGCTGGGTCCTTTCAGAAAGCCACGCTGGGAAGGGCTAAGCACTGCTTTACAGCATCCACAAGCAGGTAACAGCAAGTAATTCAATGTCGTTCAAATTACTGATGCGGTGCCAAGGGAACGACCCCGTGCAAGCGCTGGACATGAGCCCCTCAGCCCCTCCCGGCTCCCTCACCCACGCTGACATGCTTCACAGGCAAACTGCCCACGCCAAGAACAAGCAGCCTGTTCCAGGGCCGATTCCCACTGCATCTCCCATCCTTATTTAAAACGGGAGATAGCTGGTTTCCCTGTTGTACATGGTGCAACGCCAGCCGCACTGAACAGGCTTCGTCTAAAACACAACCCGTTGCCTTTCCAAGCCAAGGGGGAGATGTTCTTCCAGTCTGCAAAGAGTAACTTCCGAAACCCTTAAAGCCAAGCTCTTGGTCTTGCTATCCTCGTCGTAGCCAAGACAGAGAAAGCACCGCAGCTCCCCGACAGATGCTTTTTCTGCCAGCTCCTTCAGTGAGATGGAGCTGCTTACAGCCCTCTTCCATCTCTGCAGCAAAGCCTTCTAACCCAGTCACACCAGACAGGGACGTGCCGATGACAGGGACACTGAAATTTCAAAGGACAGGAGCCATTGATAAAAGACACTGTTGAACGGATTTCTTATAGGAAACATTAAATCTTGAGGACTATTCCCTGACAAACCCACCCCATAGGGAAAGATTTTTTTTTAAGGTCAAATAAAAGAAGAAAATTCACCAAAGTGACCGTGCCCCAACCTGTGGTGCCATGACCGACGAACCCAGCTGGAGCAGCACAGTCCTCCATCTGCTCCCTGTCCTGTCGCTCTCCTTCCCCATGGCAAATGAGCAGAGAACCCAGGAAAAGCAGAGAGGGCAGACAAGGGTCCTTCTGAAGAGGACCAACGCCATACCTTGTGGGGCTGATGAAAGAGCCCTGCCAGGAGTATGCCCAACAGTAAGAGAGCTCACAGTGAGGGCTCTGGGGAAGCATGCACACAAGCCTTCCTTGCATATATTCTCTCCCTAGACACCTATCGTCGCTCACGTCAGAGGCATGACACTCACCCAGCAGGTCACAGACCAGGTGGAAGGCGCAAGAGGCCCCAAAGCAGGGCAGAGTCAGCAGCATCACACTGCACACCTCCAAGACACAGGAACCTGGGCTGGAGGAATGCAAGACAGCTGGGATGCTGTGGTGGAGCTGCTGCCACCAACGTCCTCCTACACCATCTCCAGCACCACCGGGAACAGGCGGTCCAGACCTGGAAGGTAAAGCCAAGAACTGCAGCAGGAGAAGGGTGGATGCAGAGACAGGAGAGCCAAGGGCTCTTCACCTCCCACGCAGCCATGGAACTGCGGCCAGAGAGCCCCTTTTTGACTTGCGGTTCCTCATGCTGACAGAAAATTCAAAGCTGATTTTTACTCCTGACTTGCAGATCCTGAGGAGGAGGAAAAGGAATAAAAAACAGCCAGGCCATCTGCTCAAGGTCCCTGCAGCAGAGGAGAGGGCTGCACATGGTGATTCTCCAGGCAGAGCTCTGGTACGACTTTCAGGTTGACTTGGCTGTTTGATTTCTTTAGCGCAATTTTGGACCCAGATGTTTTATAACACACGCTATCGAGCACGTACACGCGAGGAAACCAACTTTGATTTGAATATCCCTGAGAGCACATTGCTCTTATTAAACACACTCTGCAGAGCTATTGCTCCATGCAGCATTAGACAGTACAAGACGTTCTGGTAGACTACAAAAATTGGCCCATAAAAAATAAACACTTCTGCCTCACTAAGGGCATCTGGAAATGACCCAGAGAGCTTGTCTATTTTCATTGGTAGCATTTTTGTACAACAGAAGAAAGAATTTGATTGTGAATTTAGAGCAAATGTTCCTCAAGCGCTTACAAGGAATCCTTCTTGAAAACATCGGCAAGCATGCCAGCCGCCCAGCTCCCCCTGGGAGAGCTGGAATACCACAATGCAGTCCCATTTCATGTAGGCTTTCCCCGACAAACTCTCCTTCCTGCTGCCTCTCAGTAAATCACATCCTTGAGGAAAGAAACTTGTCTCAAACCCGGACTCACCTGCTCCCACAAGCATCCAACCCCACCACGGCACACAGGTGGCAGGGGAACACAGGCCAAAGCAGCAGGCAGGCAGCCCTCTACCATGATGCCCCTTTGACAGCAAACCGTGGTTATGAAAGAAAAACCCACTCACACTGTTTAAAGTTTATACGTTGCTACTTTGCATTCCCCGTGGCTCTAAATTCCTGCCCTGGCAGCTGGATGCAGCAACGGTTCAAACCCAAGAAGCAGGTTCCTCCTTGGCATTCCGGGGTGCAAATGTGAAATCTTCCTTTATGTGCTGGAGTGACCGTGGTCATTTCTGGAGCTTCAGCACATCTGCAGTGGTGCTGTCCCACATCACCACAGACAGTGGTGCATCCTGCCCCGCTGCCATCTTAGGACAAAAGCAAGTCAGGAAGCAGGAGGTCCGAGAGAGCTCAACTGACCTGCTCGCTCTGCTACAGTAGCAAACCAGGAGCGCTCGCATCCATCAGCGATGGAGTCCCAGATGAGCAGACAGGAATGATCAACGAAGGGACAGCATCTTCTTCAACCATCTCGTGTCCAGAGACACGTTGCTGGTGACTTGCTTCTCAGGGTTCTCCAAATTCCTGCTCCAAGCCCAGCAGAGTGGGAATAGGAATGGTGGAGCCTCCCATCTCAGATCCTACCCAGGGACTGCTCTGCTGCCTGCCTGGCTCCTTCCTTCTCAGCAGAACACTCCAAAAACGAACAAAACCGAACTCTAGCGTCATGACACTTCTCACGAGGCAGACTCCAGGCTCTCCAGCCAGGCCCAACTGCAGACACTACAGAAGTGTGTTTATTTTAAAGTGACTACTTGAGCTGCAGTTTGCAAGAGGAACGATCCTTTTTTTAAAGTGCTTGCGGTTATTGTAAAAACTGATTTTAGCAACAGTTACATTTCAGGCCCTCTTTAGAGAAACCAGCTGCTGATCTCCCAAACGTGGTGCAAGCGTCTCTGCAGACCTCTGCAAAGGCTGCACGCTGGAGACACAGCACACGGCGAAGGGCCATTTCTCAAGCCGCACAATTAGGAAATACTGGAGTGAGACAAACTGACCTGCTGTGTCCCTATTGCACAACGCCATCCCATGCTTCTTCCCAGCCCTCCTCCAGTCACTATCCCATTTTCTGCCTTTGCCCAGAGCATCTCCATTTTCCCATGTTTCCTGCCAGCCCCAGTCCCACCTGCCTGCCCAGCTGGGATTAGGACAAGCTCCCCTCAGCAGCTATTAGAGGAAAAGCCTGCTCTGCTGCAGCTTGCCCCAGGCTAGCACGCAGGGAGCCACTGGCTGGGGATGGCCAGCATCCAGCCCTGCCTCCCCAGGGAGCCATGTGGGAAGAAGCCTTGTTCATTGTGAAGGGACTCGGGTAATTACCAGCCACTGGAATCAAAGAAATCTCTGCTGAGCACACGCAAATTCCAGCTTTTCATCGGTTTGGCCACGTTTGCAGAGGGGAAGCAAAGGCATCTCGCAAAATGGGCACCTCCTCCCCCTTCCTCTTGCACTGAACTTGATAGCAAGCTCCAAGAAAAGCTCCTTGGACTTTTTCAGTGGGGCAAAATGAAGATTCTCCTCCAAGGTCGCTCTCCAAAATGACAGGACCATTTTACACTGCTGTTTCCCCGCGGCTAAAAACAACCAGTTTGAGGCCAACATCCTGCATGGAAATTGAAAGCGTGGATGATTAAAACCCTGACAAAATTACAAGCAAAACTGAAAACAGGGTCTTATATTGTGAACTGTTGGGCAAATCTTAATAATAGCTGGTGCCACCAACCCCGCCTCCAGCAATCCCCATCCTCAGGCAAACTGCTTCCAGACACCTGCTCGGCAGCACAACAGCACCCATCTCAACTCGCGCCTCGCCTCTGCCAACGCTAAAATCGAAGCAGACTGACAGCGGGATAATTTAGGGGAAAATTACATTTTCTATATAACTTTCATACATGACTATATTTAGCATATGGAGAAACAAAGTACATGTATTCAGTAAATATGTATTTTTATAGCCATAAAATCATAAACACATATGTATGTTCCAAGAAGATCTGAAGTCTATTTTAAGATGCTCTTCACATGTGGATCATTAAAGCCTACAATATAGTTCCTTTGCCATATTATAATAAATATGGAAAGCGAACACACACGTCTCAGCTCTTGTAGGTCATCAGAGACCTAAAGATGATCTCGTTTCTCTTCTGGTCGCCCTCCTTAGTGCTGTTTCAAAGGGAAATTGGTTTCATATGTGGGCTGACTGCTCCTCGCAGTATCATTTTGCCTGCAAACCTAATTTAGTGAGCTGCCGAATCACTGTAAAATAGGCAAGCATCAATTCCAGACCTCCGAAACCTGTAGGGTCAACATCAGAAACGCATTACTTGCCTGACAGACTGCTAGCCTTGCAAAAGCAGCAAAACCAGCATCTTTCCACCTCTTGTGTTCAGGAGGCATTAATCACACTTGCATTGCTCCAGCTATTGGAATTTCTGATCCGGGCTGATTAATTTCCTCCCTGTCCCTGTTTCAAGCTGCTCACAAGGTCTGGGATTTGCCTTTGGGGAGGGATGCTGAGCTCCTCTTCCTGCTCCCTGCACAGCCAAAGCCGGGAAACGGGACAACTTTCTCCACCTTACTTCCTCAAGACTTCTGTCCCTAGGGAGTCAATGAGGTTTTAATCAGCACCTGGCACTGTATCTATCAGATATGCTAATAAGGTACCTTACCTTAACAAACACCCTCAAGAGCAGACTCATCTATCTTAATTGGTAAACGCTTCATTAATAATGCAGCTGAGGAGTCTCAAAGCTAGAAATATAAATAGCAAGTTCTGATGCAAGGGCTTTTTTTTTGTTCTAGAAGTACAGATTCAGAAAGAAGGTCTCTTTGCCGTGCTCTGCTGCAGACAGAAGAGCCCTTTGCAGGCTGCACAAAAAGCCTCTTTTCTGCCTTTGGGGGGTCCAAGTTCAGAGCATCCCATCTGAAAGGAGAAAGCAGGCACACTGGAAGGCATTCCTGGGCTGGGAGGCACCCAGGAGGATGGGAACCCATCAAGCACCATCACAGAGGTCAGCGTGACAACACCACCAAGACAGTGGCTTCCAGCCTGCTGATCGATGACAGGAAAAGCATTAAAACGCCTCTTCAGTTAAGTCACAAATTCCAGTCCTATGATTAACGCTGCTCTTAGCCAGGGCGCAAAGCAAAGGCTCAAACATCACAACCAGAAGGGACGTCTGAAGAAAAAGATCTTGTGTGTCTGAGACTACGTATTCTGCAACGGGATGACCCCAGGCCTACCACGTTAATCTCCAGCTTTCCATTTTAAGGACTTAGCCAGAACAAGGCAGGGGAGTCTCTGAAACCCAGCTCTACTCATGAATGCCAGGGGTGTTGAAATACTAGGCTTGAGTTGTCCTTTTTCTTATAAACTTCATCCTGCAGACAAAAAGCCAGACAATTAGGGATTTTAAGCATACTCAGTCCAGTCGGAGACTTGATCTCACTGATCTTAATCAAGTTTCTCAGAGCGATGGCCATTATTTATACACAAGACCATTTTTATTGCCCTTTTTTTAAATCTCTGCTTATCAGTCCCTTCAAAGTCTGAATGGGTCAAACTAGGGGTTTAAATCCAAATGTAGAAGAAGAGAATACTGGAGTTTCTGGAGTTTGGATATAACAATTGTTGGTAAGTATCCTCCTCCTAATGGTATTTGGAGGATTTAAATAAAAAGGAAGCGTTAGATCAAATCCCAGATAAACAGGTTTTGGCAAAAATTTAAACACTTCAAACGAGGAAGTTTCGGCCACTTTTCTTGGGGAAAAACTGCCAAACCAGTTCTGTTGCAGATTCAGCTACCATGTCCACATCTTAATTTTATCTAAGCCACCCTTCCCTGACCTCATCTCTGACAACTCGCAAGTCTCCTTCTACGTTATTTATGGCATCGTTCTACAGCAAATGGCCCTTCCAAACAGTGAGAGGCTTCTTTCAGAGGTTTTTAAAGTGGTTCTAGCACCAGGCTGCTGTACAAGTCCAGCTCACAAACTTTCAGTGTGGCTTCAGGCCCCGTGCTTAAAGCTCCTTTGGGAATGGCTCCTGGGCACATGTGAAAACTCCTGATAGGAAAAAAAAGGCAGGCCAGAGACTGTACTTCCAAGGGATCACAAACAGTCAGACCTGGAAATGCTGGTTTTTTCCCCAAATCCTCTTCCAAATCCCATTTAGTGCTTGTGGGATAGTGACAAGAAACTTTGAACAGGGCGCTTGCCAAAAGTAAGTAACTTGGGTTTTGCACTCATTAAGAGCAGCAGCAGCAAGATGGGATTTTGCAAAGGGGTCTGCATGGACACAACATCCTTGTATCCTTCCACCAACCTCAGGCAGAGGGGCTCACTGTTCCCCATCCCGCCCAGCGCCTCTGGCTGGAAGCGCCTTGCCTGAGACAAACCCATCATTGTGCAGGATGCTCTGCAGCGCCAGCCCGGCAGGACACCAAGGACATTGGAAACTGACTTCTCCGTCCAGCCTGAGCTCCTGCCTCCCGCCCCACTGATTAATGGTTTTCTGCCACAGTAACTAATAGGATCCTCTTTGAAATCCAAATAACCAGCATTAGTGACCTCAGAGCCCTGCCTGCTAACTGCAGATACTCCCTGCCTTTAATTCCCTCTGTCTTTCATAGCATCTTCTCTATCAAAGCTTCCTTTCCCATGATTTTCTTTTCGAACCCCTACATCCCTGTTCTACTGACTGCTCCCTATCTGCCACCCCAGCTACACCCATGTGCAGATGTGCTGCAGCATCACCCTGACCCAGTGCATCCTCCTCCTGATCCCCTGTGCCTGGGGAAAGGTTCAGGTCAGCTGCTGCGACCCCACAGCAATGTCTGTGCCTGCACAAAGTCAGGAGTTACAGCAAATGCTTCCCTGGCACGGGCAATTGCAATCCGAGTGTATCCCAGGGCTGATTCTCAGGAGCCAACAATTCAAAGCTAAAATTCACTGGGCTTCCTTGCCACTCCCACACCTAGCTGAGCAAAAGCTTGTCTGTAAGGGACTAACATTTAGGCAACCAGCTCTGACTACAGTAAATCTCCTTCTTTCCTCCTCTCTTTTTTTTTTAAATCCATAACCACCAGCTTTAAAGCTTTAAATCAATATCCCCTCTTGCGATCTGCATTCAGCGAGGAATTATTCACATTGAGAGCTTTAAAAATTAAGCTAAACCCTGCAGGGCCCAGGCCAAACTTAAATCACAGCAAAGCTTTAAACACTGGATCAGGGACACAGCATGAGCCATGTCCTGGTCTTAGATGCAAACTAAATGTAGAAAACAAAGCCGCCGTCACTGTGTTAAAAGGAAAAACCATAAACGGTCCATGCTGCGGCTTCTCCCAGGGACACAAGGGACAAGGGCCCTCCTTCCATGAAGAGAGGTCAGCCCACTCCAACCAAACTTCTCACAAAGGAAAGAAACTAATTGTCCCCGCCAAGGAAAGAGACTTAACTGCCACTGTTTGAGGGAGAAAACAGTATCTGATCTATCCACCCATTTGCAATGCTGGCCAGAGGCAGCTTTTTCAGAGGGATGCTGTGTGGGCACAGAGGGCAGTGCCCTGTGCTCCCTCTGCAGCAGTACCCAACCCATGGGAACAGCAGGTCCTCAGCATCGCTCACCCGCTGCCACTGACTGCCAGCGACAGCCAGCCCCAGGCTGGGCAGAAAATACCAGGCGCTGAGCTGAGAGCGCACAATGTCCCTGGAGGTGCCAATTTTAAGAAGCAATTGAAGAAGAGGTGGGGAAATAAAACCCCACAACCTAAAAGAGCTCCTGTTTGTACCCTAGAGGAGCACAATGGCAGGAAAGGGTGGATGAAAGAGCAAAGACTCGCAATCTCACTGGGAAGAGGAGTTCCCATCTTTAACTTGAGATGGGTCTAAACCACTTGAAGACAGGACCATGTATTACAGGGAAGACCTGTTCCCCCATCTCTCCTCCCACCACTGGGACACGGGGCTGCAAGCACCTGCCTCCGTACAAAGATGCCTCAATCCCACCCCGTCACCCACCTGATGCTGTGATGGTGGCAGAGGGTTGGGTACAACCAGCCCAGGAAACGTCAGCTCCATTTCCACCACCCCCATAGTGGTGTCTAAGTGAGCAGTGAGATCTTCCCCTCTTCCCTGCTTGAGGGATGGCATGAAGGAGTTAATCTGAATGGTGCAGAGAGCATCCTTGATCCCACAGCCACCAGCCCAACGTAAGACCCAACAAGGACTGGCAAGGGCCAAGGAGCTGGAACAAAGCTAGGAAATAGGTACAAAGTAATGCAAATCAGGAGGCTCTCCTGGCCCCAAAGGTCCTCATTGCCCTGCTACACCTTGGCCTCCTACAGGTATGAGCTGCACAGGGGACCTCTAGGCTTGAAGCCTCCACAGCACAGAGGTGGTGCCTCGTGTCCAACCCTTCAGATGCCCACACACAGCCACATCCCCAGCTCTCAGCCATGGGGGTGACTGCCCAGGTCTTAATATTTGTAAAGTCCTTAGGAAATCCTTGGAAGGGAAGAGCAGAGTATTATTATGAAATAA
Organism: Falco punctatus; assembly: GCF_963210335.1. Lineage (NCBI taxonomy): Eukaryota > Metazoa > Chordata > Aves > Falconiformes > Falconidae > Falco > Falco punctatus. Next base: position 11,536,247 of record NC_137591.1, on the reverse strand, counting down.
TAGCTTTTTATTCTGCTCCATCTGAAAGCAGCGGCTCTTTGTTCGGCCCTGCGCTGTCTAAGCCAAGGGTTAAAACTTGACTGGCTGGGCTGTAAGAAGGCCATCCCCTGCCGTGGGGGAGAGGCAGACTTCTGAGGATCTGAAGAACAAGATGTCTTTCTAACCTGTTTGGACTCCAATAAGCAGCTTTAGATCTAACAATAGGGGGCTGAAAACCCAAATGCCCCAAAGCCTGGAGGCAATCAGGCCTGTTTAAGCATCCAGGACTGACATTTCTAACACCACCTGAAATGTGTATTTTCCTTTCTGTTTCAAAGCCTTATTTTCCAATGAGATTATGTGCAGGATAAATACTCTTATATGGTGACAGCAGGCACTGCACAAGAAAATTGGGGATAATGGTAAAAGCAAAGATTTACAGATACTTATCTCAGCATCTGCAAGAAGTATTAGCTTTGAATGCGGTGTTCAAACACAATGTCAATCACCAGAACCCAGAGAAACTGCAAACTTGCATAGCTGAACTCAGCCCTAAAATAAATCAAATTAAATTAAATAAATAACATAGAACTAGGTTTTTAGAGACCATCTCTCCAATGCAATGTAGCAGCGACATGCACGAAATGTCAGGCTGGTCCAGGCTGACAAAGCACAAGAACTGATGAGCAACCAAGAGTAATGACCCTGGTGCACCAGGAGAGCTCCTGTCCTGGGCCAGGGGCACTCAACCATGAGAGACCCAGGATCTGGCCGAAGGCTCCACCACTGCCTGCAGATATAGTGGGCACAGACACACCATGGCTGCCGTGGAGTACATCGGTGCCGGTCAGCCCGGCTGGAGGAATGGCCACACAAGCGCCCTGAGCCCACTGCAGTCACAAAGCAGCACCCACGTGCTCAAAACATCACGCTGCAACCCCCTGCCTTGGGGACCGTGAAGCCTCAATGGTTTCTGCTGTCACCATCCCCCTCCATACCTCCCACCTGGGAAGGGGACTCTGAGCTCAAGCTGTGGCAAACAACCCCTGGCCAACGCCGCCCAGGACAACGCGCCTACACACAGATTTGCCAACCAACAGCTGCTCAATGCACACACCAGTCCTACATGTTCCCACATAAATAATTCATGCAGCAAGGAGGCCCCTGCAACACATTTGCCCTGACACTGACCTAGGAGAAACGGATGTGCAATCAGGTCCTTAAACTTTAATGAATCACCTCAGAAAAGAATGCAACAGTCACCAGCTTAAAAATACACTATCATTAGCAATTTCAGTGGAAAGGAGAGATGGAGGAGGAGGATGCCTCTTCAACTGTCCAGATCTTCTTACCTCTCAAGGCCCAGCACATACTGGTACCTCTGAACATGCGGCTGGACCTCCTTCAACTGACCAGCCATGCTCTGAAAGCACAGGATCCGCCGTCCACTCGTCAGCTCCTTCCCCTGCACTGAATGTGTTTCACACCCCCAAAAGTTAGCCAGGCACACGGCTGATCCTCTAGATAAACAGCCCGGCATCTAACAGCAAGTCTTGGGCTACAGCTATAGATCATCAACAGAAAAACTGAAGCTGTGATCTGAAATCTTATCTGGTCGCTGCAGAAATGCGGCAGAGAAGGTCAACTTTCCATCATTCAACAGAGCGATTCAGCGCCAGCACATAAAGACACACTAAAAAATATCACTGTTGAGTTAAGACAACTTTGGGGTTTCTGCTTTGCAGTCAAATATCACTCAGCGGCCATTAAACAGATTTTTTAGTCATCAGTGGAACATTAGAAATTCCATGAATTTGAAGTTTATTATTTCCACGATACAGTTTATACTTTTTTTCAGGATTTATACTCCTTGGCTTCACTCTTTCAGCTATAAATAAAACCATTTGCTAAGTTGGCTGATACACTGCAGCCCATGACTGGCACATTATGCAAGTTGGCTGAAAAACAAGATGGTTCAAGGAATCGCCAGAAACACTAAATCCAGTTTTTTCAAATCCATTTTGAAACATCTAATAAATCTGCAGGGATCACCTGATATACAGAATTGGCTAAACTCAAGTAGCTGCACTTCTGCACAGCGTCTCTTGATGTTTACGGAGTGGCTGATGTGCATTTCACAGCTTTCAATCTCAAGTCCTTCACAGTCCATCACAAAATATTCATGTCTTTGGATAGTCTTCAGAAAAGAAACTAGGAGAAAGAAATGGCAAAAGAGATCCAGCAGAACAGTCTTATAGGTTTCCCCGTGCCCTCCCACAAGAAGCTGGGAACAGAAAGGAGACCCAAATCCCCGGCTTCCCATCTTGGTGGGACGTACCTGGCAGGAACAGGATGGGGCATGCAGAGGTCTTTGCACCCTAGGGATCCCAAGCAAAAGATATCCTGTGTATCACTCAAGAGACTAGTCTCCGCTCCCCGACACCTCCTGGAAGACACCTTCTTCAATAGAGAAGATACAGCAGCTTCTTAGGAGAGAGCGTTAACGTTCCCTTTCGTCAGCTTTACACCTACAATGAACCTATTTCACAGAGCTCTGTTGCCCGTGGGGCTTGTTCACACTGTTTCTTTTGTACACTGAAGACACGTTAGTTCTCATCACACGTTAACAGCAGCACTGAGTGGCAAGAGATGCCAGAAGGGGAAAAGCATCAAGTGGACCAGAGTGCTGCAACTTTAAGTCAATGTATATACAGGCTCATCACAAGCAAAAAGCAGAACTGGAAGGTGCTCTGGTCCACCAACAAGCTCTGGCAAAATGCTGAGCCTGCACAGCTACTCCCTAAGTCAAAGGGAGTTGGAGAGCTTTAAGACTCTTAAGGCTGGGGCCAACGGCAAACACTGCACTGGACTAAATCTGTGCAGCTTTGGGGCAGATGGAAATTCTGAAATGTGCCCAGCTCCCAGAGTTCCCTGGTTAGCAAGAGGCAAGCGATGAAAGACCTGATCACAGGAGAAAAAAAATAAAGATATCCAACTCAACGTTTTTATCACAGCACTTGTAATCTGTGCCCTGGGAACTACTCGGAAACAGAAAGTAACTCTAGCCTCAGGATACGTCAACAGATCTTACCCCAGCGCACAGGGGACTGACGGCAGCTTTGCTTCTCGAGTAAGACGAGCAAGCCAAAGGAGAAGGCACGGAAGTCATCTCACTGGGAGAGGTCTGTGCAGGAAGCCCTAAGCTAGAGGCAGGCAAAACAAAAACCTTGCAAAGCTGCTCAGACAGGTGATGATCAGCACTGCAAGAGCAAGGCAGGCCCTCCGGCAACAAACTCAAGGTGTGTGGTGGCCCCCAGCCACGAGAGAGCAACTTGAGCCCTGGGGAAACTGCGAAACCTTGAGCCTTGAATTGGACCAAGAATAATAGGGCCAAGGAGAATAAATCAGAGCACTAACAGATGAGCGCCACAGTGCAGGGCTTCCCTCCCCAACTTCCCTGCTCCAGCAGGTCGCGCGTCCAGGCAGGAGTCGATTTTCTCATAGCCACCAAAGCTGTACTTCTGAGTTTTGGTTTGGGGCTCTCTGACCTCCAAGACTGACAGCTTGGGTACATTCCCTTATAGCTGCATGTTGGGTTTTCCTTACCTGGAAGCATCATGATTTTTTGGAAGTCCCTCCTCTCCCTTTTTATCTCCCAAACAGCAGCAACAGATAGCTGCCAGCAGCCATATTTTATCCACGGAAATGCCAACCATTTTGGAGCATGCAACACTTGATAAACATGAAAACCTGTGGGATGTTTTCACTACCCTGCCCTGCCTGGTTAACAGGTGACAAGATGACAGCCACCAACAGCACGCTGCTATGCCATTCACCGCCCTCCTGCCCCCAGCCGCTGCAGGAAATCATTGCTGACCCCCACTGCAGTCTGCAGCACCCAAGGCACAAACCAGCTCCAGATACTTCTCCACCTCTGGAAGCCAACAAGCAATCATTCCCCGCTCCTCCCTGGCGCAACTGCTCAGAAACCGCTGAGTTCGACCTTACTTATCACTGGACGTAGAGCAGTTCTGTTTTCTAATCCCCTGCATCTGCATTTTGCACAGCCCTTTTCTAAGGCTCTTCAGATTTGCTGTACAGTTTATCACCCTGCCCCAGCAAGATGACGCATATTTAAACTTTCCACTCAAAAGAAGTGCTGAGGAATGAAACCCTTCAAAACCCAATAAACTGCCTCAGAAAATGGTCCTTACATAGAATGGCCAGCCGTTTTTTTAAGTCGTAAACTTAATGAAACAAAGGATGATCTTTTCTGTTGGAAAGACTCCTTGTCCCTGGTACCACAACAAAATAATGAACCACTTGAGAACTTTTCTTCTTAGCTTTGCTCAAAAACTAGGACGATGACAAACAAGTGCTGAGTTCAGAGTGAAATATTTAACAAAAAAACCACACCACATTTCTTTTTCCCTACATGGAGATAGAAAAAGGCTTCCCAGCACAGACCTAACGAATAGTCCCTTTTCCTCTACCCCAACTCAAGAAGTCTTTGTATGTCTCCAGTTCAGACGACCCTAAAGCAACCTAGATCCTACAGGTCCAGGCTGAAGTTTCCTTATCAATACAACCCAGCAGCCAGAAAAGTTTTGTCATAATCTCTAGAAGCTCAGATACACTTCAGAAGCTTGAAGGTCCCTGGATCCAAATGAGAAGAAAACAAGCCCAGCCTGGCTGCCAAAGTTATGTGTGGTGGAAAGGCCCCAGAGAAGCCAGGCAACACAAACACCAAAGAGAACAAGATCTAAAAGCAGCGATGATGCTGCTACCTGGCTGCCCATGAGGTTGACCTTTACATCCTTCCCCTTTCCAAGAACCTCAACTTCACAACCACCCACAGGCCCCTGGGGACCCCCATCACACAGGAGAGCACTGGCTCCGGTTCATCTGGGCTCTGGGGTCTGCAGGGTCTGGCCAGCACACGTTCACCAATCCAAGCAACAACAACAACAGACAGAGAGCCATTTCATCCTGTGCCTTCACACCATCAGCCTGCTCCTCCTCCTTGCCCTCGACACCACAGAGAGCCTCGGGTCCTATCCAGCTCCCTGAGCATGGCTCAACGGGAGGGCTCTCCATGGGGGCTTCAAAGACAAAATGCTGCCAGAACAGGAAAACCCTAGATAAAAAACAAGCGGGCAGCTCTACTGCTTCACATCAGGCCTGCAGGAATCCAAGGGCGCCTCTGAACACCCACAGCCAGGGTGCTAAGCCAGGAGCCACGTGGCCAACAACCCCCAACAACACTCGCTGCCACCCATGTCAGAGCCTCAAAGGATTATTCATATATGTGGCTGTGTTGAATCCGGGAAGCCAGAGAGAGCATTGCAGCTCCAACGAGGCGCGTACACACGGCCTCCCCTCATGGTGGAGATGACCTGACCTGTTAGCAGCCCCAGGCTGAGCTGTGCTGCACTGGTGGGGCAGTATCTTCAATGGGAAGGTTTGGGCAGGACAAACAGAAGAGGGGAAAGCCAAATTTTACTTGGCCCAGCAGCAGAGGGACCCGAGATGATGTCCTGGCCCAACACACGACCACTGCTGGGAGCAGAACCCAATGCCCTTGCTCTACCAGGGCTGCTCTTGCAGAGTCTGTGCTACCGGACCAAACCCCTGAGGCCTCTGCTGAGCCCTGGGAAAGTGCTGGGAATATCTGTCAGCCATTTGAGCTTGGTTTATCATCTGGAGAAGGCAGGACCCTCCACAGCGCAGGCAGATGCTACAGTCAGTCCGATTCCAGAAGGAACTTCTACCACTACATGTGCAACTACTTTCCCGCACTCTGCCCCAGTGATGTTCCCACATCCAGCAAAAAGATCCCCAAACATCCCCTTTAAATTAGGTTATCTGTTCCTACCGTAAGGTTCAAGCTAGACTCTGACTACCTGTGTAACCATTGCACCAGCAGGGCTGGCTGCCTCAGATTTGAATTCATCTTTTTTAGATCTAAAGAGAAAAAATAAAAAAGATAAGCTCTAAAAAGAAAAAAATGCTTTTGGTCCCCACTCAGTGATATCTTGCTCTCACCTGGCTTTGGCACACAGATACACAGCACTGCCAGCACCTGGGCAGACAGAATCATAGCATCATTCAGGTTGGAAAAGACCTTTAAGATCATTGAGTACATCTGTAAAAAAAATATGTATATGCACAGCCAGCCACACAGGTCACCACAGACACACTCAGTGCTCACACAACCACAAACAGCACCAACGGCCTCATCCTGTTACTTCCTCTGGCTGATCAGGATGAAAGCCCATTAGTGGGAAATATATACATAAACATACATATATACATGCAGAACACGCTCACACCAGCAGCAGAAAAATGGTCCCAAGCCCCCCAGCCATCGCATCTCCTTCCCTGGGCAACCCCCAGCACAGCAACACAATTTAGATGTGGTGTTCAGATGGCTTCAGCAACGATAACCAAACACGACACCCAGTCACCCCGATTTCGCTTGCAGTCCAGCTGTCCTGGAGAAGGGACAAGCCATCCCACTGCCGAGCTAAGACATGATCAAATATTTAAATGAACGTTTCTTCTTTAGGTCAGCTTCGCCTTCCTCCTGCCGACGGCTACCAAGTGGCAGCACGATCTCCTTGCATTACCGTGACAACCCGAGGATGGGTTACAGCCATCACCAGGCTGCTGAATGGCAGCGTTTGGGTACCTGACATGCTACAATAGGATACGTTTGCCTTTTTTTCCGAAACGAGAGGCCGACATTGTGAAGCAGTTAAAGCCAGACATCCAAGCGAGGCCATCACCGCACACGGGCTCAAAAGGCTTTGTCTGCCCTTCTAAGAAATTTCATAATATGCGAGGGTGAGCAGTCAGCAAAAGGCTTGGATCTCTCGACTTATAATCATCCCCGGTTTCCTCACAACGGCCCTGAATACATCTTTGATTGGTTATGTATGAGAGGAACCGTCCCCAGCGTGGTGCCAGACATGTGCAACACAGACCTGGGTTGGACTCTCAAGCAGGAAGAAGAATTCAATTCAGCAGCCATGCTTGAAGGAAGGAGGGGGGGGGGGAAGTGGCAATTATTTAATCCCGAATGGTTGCGAGCTATTACTGATTCAATAAGGGCTTCCCTGGAAATTAAAGGCTGGAGCACTTGCAGTGTTGTGTCCATCCCCCCCCGCCCCTGCAGATGAGGCGAAGAGCCAATTCCAAAGCTACAGCTCTTATCCCCCAGAAGGTCATTTCCACCCAGTCCTCCACTTCTTGCCCCAAAGGTGAGGGCCACCCTGCCCTGGGGGAGGGGGAACCATTCCTCAGAGCACCCAGCCACCTCCAGCATCCAGCCAGGACCCCAGCCCCTCCAGGGAAGGGGGAGGGGGGGCACAGATCCAACGCTCATCATCCATCGCACGAGTGGCTTTCCTGTTGTTCTAGGCAAACAAAAGCCGAGTGGCACAGCGGGCCCCAAGAAGGGTGCCTTCCCTTTAATAAACGTGATTTCAATCCCAGTGAATATTCATAAAATTACCCCTGCTCTAATTTGTATAAAATGACAGCCTGCAAACCAGGGATGATTGAAGAGGACCAAAATAATTTTGTTTGATTACAATCTCCCCTCCCTCCTCCCCCCCTCCCCACCTTCATTATCTTTTATGTCTATTTAAACTCTGGACACTGCATATTCATCTCAATTCTCCCTCCATCTCTCCTTCTGGTTGTGGGCTGCTGCTGCTTTTATTCTCACACACCCCCACCCACCCCCAGCCCCCCCCAGTCTCTCCTCCTCTCATTGTAATTTTCTTCTTGCTTCTGTTGTGCATTCAGGGATTTGAGGAGGTTTTCGGGGGGGGGGTAGACTTCATTTAAAAAAAAAAATTAAAAAAAAATAGTGTGTTGTCTGGATAGAAAATTGCATTTGCATGCTCAAGGGGCCTAAGGGCTTCTCTGTGGGCTTGGCAGAGATCCTGCCTCGAGGGGGGGAGGGAGGTGGAAGATGCTGATTTGATTTCCTCCTCTTCCCACCCCTTCCCCCTTTCCTTTCCATATTATAAATGTCTGCCTGATTTTTCTTTTCTTTTTCTGCATGTGCAAACCACTTGAAGAACAATGGCACAGATTAGAGGCCTTCCTTAGGGCTGTTTATGAATGCAGTTGTGGAGTTCAGCAAAGCAGAAACATTACATACAGTAATTGGACATTTAATTACTAATGAAGCTAGCAACTGAGGGTTTTTTTTTTCCAAGGGTCTGAAGCAATGTGACAGACCCTCCAACTGCAGGTTTAATTATGGTTGGAGATGGGCTTAATATTCCATCTTACACTCTACTACCCTCTCGAAAGCCCTTCTGCCTTTTATTTGTAATTTTTATGCCCCTGCCCCCTCCAAGGAGGGAAACATCCCAATGCTCAGGCCACCAGACAGGATGCTGCTGCTGCTCCCAGTTGCTGCAAAGCTGAAGCCAGCATCGGAGAGGTTTCCTACACAGAGCCAGCTCTCCTAGGAGCATGGAGGGAAAAGACCTGTTTTGGTGACCAAGAACATCCAGAACCGATCACTCCACGCCTGATCATGTCCCAGTTTTGGCTCAACCTAGTTTTTGTCATCTCAGCAGGTTTCAGTCCCTCTTTTTAAGAAATCAAATACTCGGATCATTTATTCCCAGCTGGAGATATTTCTTTTCCTCCCAGTATTCAGCTTAAGTTTTCCTTTTCTTCTTCCCCTTCACCAAGTCACTGCCTCCTTCAAAGCCCATGGGGCAACTGCAAACGAAGGCCTTTGTGGAAGTCCTCATGCTGCAGCGGAGCCAGAACGTGCTCTGGGCAGTGTGAAAGCAAAGTTTTGTCCCATGGAAGCTTTCCTCCCATGAAGTTTTGCTCCCCTACGTTTATAATCAGGCATCTGTGTAACACTGGGCTGATTTCAGGAGGGAGAGGTGAGCAGCTCGTGGGTCTAGAGGGGAAACTAGGCTAGGCTCATTTCAGTACCTGCGGTCTCAATCCTACCATTGGCAGCACATCTCAGAGGACCCCAAAACAATGAACCAGTCTGCACTGGATCACAGCGTTCACCTCTACCTTGTCTCCAACAGAGGCTGACAACCCCTAGGAGGACACAGTGGGAGCTTCTCCCCTGCTTCTGGCAGGAAGCAGCTTCAGGACTTCCTGAACTGGAAAAGTTGCATCTGGACCACTTGGTTTAGTACCACTGAAATGGGGCTACAATAGGGCTAACAAGCATGTTTGGAGCTTTTTGATCTCGTTCTGCCTCACTGAGCTTCATTCATTGCTGCTCCCATTTCCTTCTTCAGGTGAAAAGGAGACTCTGCCAGGCAATCCCACCTCCTTGTGCAGAGTGCTAAGCTCCAGGGAGTAAAACCTCCAGCTTCTGTTTATCAGAAAACCTTCTAATTGATTACAGATGAACACCATGCAGCAAAACTGTTGGATTTTAAGAGCACAGAGAGCACTTTTATAAAATGTCATATGCATATTGGGATTTTTCTTTCCTGGTTTTAATGATAAAGTGCAAATCTGGGGGAAAAAAGGCAGGAGAAGGCAGAGTAACAGATGTGAGGAGATGAAAAATGTTCCCAAAGAATAAGTCACCCATTTCTTCCTCCAGATTTCCCAGCACATCCCCCTACTTCTGCAAGATTTTACATTCTCAAGGTTTGTTCATGCTAATGCTTGTGTGTGTTACAGAGCGTATGACCAACACTCAGACAGGGTCCTGGCCATCGATTCAACTGACCTGCACAGTCCACACATAGCGGGGCCATCTCTGGTCTCAGGGTGCCAGGCCAGCAGGAAGGACTCATGTCTATGGGAATGTTGCGCCAATTTAGCTAACTCCACTGAAAAATGGAGCAGTCAATTTCCCACTCACATGGCTGGTGGTGGGATTCATCTCCTACCCATTGAGGGTCTAAGCCAGCGGACAGGGCTCCTCTACCACCAACTGCAAGAAAATCATCTACGTACCCCAAATGACTGGGTTCACATCACCTCCAGGCAGCACCGGTCTCTCCAGTGACTGTTAGAGATCTTGGAGAACTATACTGAAAAAGACACATAACTTTTAGATGGCAGACAGCAGGCAAGAGGAATCCTTCTCAAACAGCATTTGCTTGGGTAATAGATGCAATTTCCCCCCAGGATTTACCTTCCAAATGTGGGATTCAGCCAGTAAGCATATCAAAAGTTCACTGGCATCGATGAGGGGCCCTGCTGTTCTGCTTCCGACTTGGATCTTAGACAATTTGCCCCTGGCTGTTTTCAGAAGCAGATACCACGCTCCTTGGACCAGGAACAAGAGTCTGCACCAAGCCTCTTCCTAAAATTTTCACAGTTCCTCAGCTTTGACTGAATGCAAGACTCTTCTTGTTGCACAGACAAGCAGAGGGTGTCAGGGGATGCAGCAACCTGCCCCCCCGTTCACCTTCCTCGCACATGAAAGCAGTCAAACAAGAACTATTTCCACGTCCCTCAAGATGATTTTCAGCCTTTCACACAGAGATGCAGCTGATGGACTCGGTCGCTGCTTTACTAAGTCTTTTTAGATCGTTTTTCAAATCAGGCTAAACTATGGGAGACCACCATAAATTGGGGCAGTGCAGGACCCCTTTCAGAAAGGACAAACAGCCCATACAAGCCTGCATGGACAGACAGCATCTCTGGCCAGACTGCACTATCAGAAACTAAGTGCAACCAAGTAGAGATCTTCTGGCCTGTGTTGTGCCACTTGTAGTGGCCTCCTGCCAGCTACTTCAGCATGTGGAGGCCACTTCATGTTTCAAAGAAACCCCAAATTTCTTCCAGGGTCGTCTCCAAGAACACCTCAAGCACCAGCTCACCAGCAGCAGCCCCTACCCTTTGGGAACTCACCATTGCCACGTCAGTGCTACAGAAACGCTGGTGGCCAGACTCATCTACTTTCCTGTGTACCAGAAAAACACGACCAATTGACTCATCTCACCATTTCAATCATCTCAGAGACCTCATGGCACCAAGAACATCTCCTCACAGTCACTTGGACCCCAAGTTCTGATCACACCCACCAGTTTCTATCAATGTCAGCTATATTTCAAGCTATTGGAAAGCAACAGCAGCGAATGCAAAACACAGCCTAATACACATTATACGACAGAACATCGATGTGAGCTGCTGCCTTTGACCAGCACAGCTCCATGCACCCCCCTGCTGTAAGAAATCATACTTTGCCCAAGTGACTTGCAACTGCTGCTGTCCATCTGAGAGCCCTTAAACAGGGCCTGCTTTACAGAGGATGAACATCCTCCTGCTGAAGTCTGGGCCTCTTCAAGATGTCTCAAGTCAGACATTCAACCTTTAATTGCTTTTGAAGACCAAAGAGCCCCTCTCCACTCTGCTCCCATGTGTTTATCTTCTGCAGAAGTCAGCTGCTGAGTTTGCAGGAGAAAGATCAAATAACAACAAAAAGAAGTTTTAAGTTGCCATTAATCATATTTCCAACATCTTCCTTCCCTTGCCGCCTTAAAAATACTTATCTCCAGACCCTGGCCAACCTGCTCCCTACAAACGCAGGTATGGTGCCCATCAGAGAAATGGCTTCTATGGCCAAAAGGTGTCATCAGGTATGAGAAACTATTCCCTTACTCAACACATCCACCGATGCTGGGCAAAGGTGCCAGCCCGAAAGCAGGAGGACATGGAGGGTCAGCCCTGTCCAAAGTAGCTCCGAGGCTGGAAGGGAAAGGAGAGCAGAGCCCCCCTCCAGCCCCTGGGCCGTGGAGAGTGCCGGTGGGAGGGAGCTGGCTCCTCCAGCAGCACCGGTGCCTGTCTGGGATCTGGGTGCGGGAGCCTGAGCTCACCCTACAAGACCTCCCCGAGGTTTTGGGACCATTCACATCCAGAAAGACAAGGCAGCTGCATTTAGGGAGTGTTTCTCTCTTTGAGGGCCAACAGACCCTTCAAGCCACTTCAAAGAGGACACATCTGCCCAACAGTTGTCTTTTTTCCAGCTGTCCCATGGTCCAAGAAATCCATCACCTTCCCGCACGTTGCCAGATGCCATGCCTAGACAGGGATGCCCCCTCCAGACCCCGCCGGCAGAGCAGACTTGTGCATCAAACCTGTCCAGGCCAGAGCCAAAACCAGAAGGCAGCCCCATCTCCCCCAGCTCTCCCAAACTGGCCTCCCAGTCCACACTCGCTCCCAGGGATTTTGAAGCTGAGACCCATCTTTGCTCCCAGTTGAGGGTGTCTGCCGTGGGGCGCAAGGCTGGGGTGGCAGTGGGACCACCACAAGGCTCACAAAGAATGGCGAAGAGGGGAAAAGCAGAGCTCAGACACCCACATCAAGGAGATTTGGTCTCCAGCAAGGCCAGAAATGTCAAGCCAGTGCCACGGCATTGCTGAGTGTGAGCTGGATGGAGGCAGCGGGGCCCTGCCCGTTAGGCACTGCCGGGCCTGGAGACGGGACCGGGATAAACAACGCAGCAGGGCCCCCAGGATCCCAGCTCCTCATGGGGAGCGTGGTGCTCCGTCCCTCATCCCAAACCACTCCCGCTTCAAACCCCGGCAAAAACCAGTCAGAGACATCTGCCACTCACCGAGAGCCCGCTGTCGTGATGGAGAAGCACACGGCTCACAAGCTGGACTCTTTCAACATCTCTAACTTGCTACAGCTGTTCACTTCAACCGCTAAAAGCCAGCGTAAGCTGATTTTGCAAAGAGCCCATCTATGTAAACTGCGCCATTCCTCCAACATAAATAGTATGATCCTGGCTTATAATTTCAGCATCTTGATGTTTTCTTGGCCAAGAGCAAGCCCAAGGAACTGGAGATGGAAACAGCTTCAGAAACCCTGGCCAACCACACAAGACAGCCCGAAAAGGTCCCAAAGGAGACGGCGCTCACAGCCCCGTGGCCAAACCAGCACCCTGTCCCCATGGCACACACCCACGCACCCACGGGCAGGAAGGTGCTTTGCGCTGGGGCACACGCTGCACCCTGCAACGTGCTCCTCTGAGCCCAGGGTTATCAAAGCAGATGCAATGCAAAGCTGACAGAGAGTCAAACCAAGTGCAAAACCCACTTAAGAGTCATTAATCTAATCCTGCTCATGCTAAAACCAGGTCTCAAAGTCTGGATTTTTAGGAACAAAATGTTCTCCTTCCTGTTATAACACCTGGGAAAGGCAGATGAGCAGAGCGTGTTGGTGTGGAGCACCTACAGCCTCCACTGCCACCATCCTAGTGCCCCTTCATTTTGCCTCAGTCCCAAGCAGTCAGGACAGCTTGGTGACCGACTGCTAGCGGTGGCCCTGACCTCACCTGGACGAAGCACAAGGAATGAAGGATGAAGGAAGGAACCTCACAAGGATGAAGCACTCCATTTACACAGAACCCATATCACACATGGCATCTCCTGAAGGACACAAGGACCTGCACACCCTCAAGACCAGCAGCCAGGCTCCGCTACGCTGCTCACACGCTATATGTGAAGTAGTCTTTAAACCCAGTGTCCTACTGAATTGATGCTTCTCCTTTGTTCCTCAGTGCAGAAAGCATGCTTTGAGCTAGCTAGATTTCAAAGCTCTCCACTCCTCACTGCAGCCAGAGATAAATACATTAGAATGCAAGGAATTAATAACTTAAGACAACAATTCTGAGTTTAATAGAAAATGTTCCTCCCACCCCTCACTCTGAAGAGGAGGATGGCTGTTAAACCTGTGCAAAACTTGCATTAATTCACCAACTGTTTCCATGGCAGAAGCGGGCGATGCAGTGAAGTTGGTGACTTCACTTCCTGAGGACATCAGATCTTGCTCTATACTAAAAATACAGATTCGTATTTCAGGTCCACAAAGGGATGCTGGGTTTTAAGCTTCCACGGAAATCTCTAGGAAGGCATGTACCTGAGCAGGAATCAGGAGAGCAAACCCTTTGACGGATGTGTAGGTTAGTCTTTTGCCCTGGCGTCAGTACCTAGCTTGTCAGGTAAGCCACCTCCTTGCTTCCTTCGCTACCCTTCAGAAAAGCACGATGCCCACATTGGCTGCTCGTGCTTTGATACTGAAAGCAAGGAGATGTTAACGCCGCTCAGAGAGGAGATGGGCAGAAGTCTCGGGAGATTAATCTGGCACACACGCAAAATGACCGCCAGCACGAGGCTGAGGAGACTACACAGACGTTAAACACAAGCGAGAAACCCACAGGTTTATTTCCAAGGCAGCTGGCGGTGACACGGAGTAGCCATTTTACACACCTGAACTATCTTCAGCTGCCTGCTGACACTCCTCTCCCAACTGTGCAATTTGTTTTCATAGTTATTATAAAGAGAGATCAACATCAACCTGCAGAAATCAGGCAGCACCTTAGCTATTTTTGGAACAAAAAGCACAGGACAGAAAGTGATCTCCTTTGATGGGTAGAGAAGACACCCAAAATAAATGATCTTTTATCCTTCTCCATAATTTTTTTCCCTTTTGTTTTCATTTAACATCTTTGATCATTTTAAAACAAGACCCACACTCATGAATTCTCTCCTAATTAAATGTTCTAATTAAAATGCACCACACTCCATAAATTCACTCTGGTTTTGAAAGCTGGGTTTTAATCTGGAGGGCAAATAACTCTGACCTCAAAGCTGAAGGAAAAAAAACCCCAACCAAATCACCCCACTTTCAACTGATACAACCATGTTTACAAAAAAGAAATCTACCCCAAGACCTAGTGGGTAAACAGGAACATTCACCCCCCACTTCACGTTGCCAAGATGACACTGGCAGGCGACATCACCTCTTCCCGAGTCCATACATCAGCTGGCATAATGGCAGGGTCTATCCTAATACAAATATTTACTCTGATTTCAACTTATGTAAATACCTGTAAGGCAAGGAGATGTTTACGGCTCACTACGATCAATTTAACCAGTGTCCTACCTGCCCTGCCTAGCGCTTCTCCAGCCCAGTGCTGTAAATCCTCAAACACCCATATAATTTGGGAAACTACTGAAAGACCGAGCAGAGGGTACAATAAAGCAAAATTCTTCTTCAGTAAATCTGCAGTTTCACAAACTTCTGCCCTGAGGTTAAAAGCACAGACTCCAACAAGAAGAAAGGCCCTGCAGCCACCGAACACGACCATGCCTGTTATTGGGATTAAATGTCCCACCTCCTTCCCAAGAGACTGGAAGGATGAGTTTAGCACTGTGTATTTTCCCCACTGGCTATTAACCAGGACACCTTATACAACTGTGCTGTACACTAGACAGATGCCAAGTATCAAACATGCGAACTTCAGATCAAGTCTATTGTACATACGAAAAGCTCAAAAAGAAGAATTTGGAGAGATCCCACGGCGAGCTCTGGCCTCAGCCACCCCTCCCTAGTAAAGCCTCCGAGGCAGCTTGTGACATAGCACTGACCAGTGCTACCTCCCTCCTGCAAAAGGAGGCAGCCTCCAAGGTGTGAAGAGGATTTCAAAGCAGCAGCTTCATTTGGGAGAAGATTCTTCTACTGCTGATGCCATGAGGACACAGTGCTGTATGCTTCCATGCTGCACAGCTTCCCTGGCACTGACATCCACGGGCCAGCCCCCGATGCTCTCACCCCGCAACAAGCCCCTACATGGCTTCAGTGATGGAGTGGCTGGAGACCAGCACCTTGCCAAAAGACATTGTGTGGAACAAAAACTCTGCAAAACCATGTTTCCCTTGCTCGCAGTTAGGACACGTGCTTTCCTTTAGTTTCCTGGAAAGAAAAAGGATCAAACAGGCCAACTGATGACACATGAGCAGACTTGTGCATGTGTGATGACATCCCAACAGCACAAAATGGCATGTACCTGCTCCCCTGCCCTTCAATGGGATCCTTCCCCGTTTGCCAACACACCTCTACATATTATACAGACATTTAGCATCACACACAGGCAAAGCTTCTCCCTTCCAGGATTCTTCATTCCAGCATCTAATTGATTTGAGGACTTGTCCTTACAGGGACCAAAACACTGGGAAACACGACATTAGCCAAGTATTACAACACACAATCTACGTCTTTGCAGGAGAAGAGGGCACTTTCCCGTGGCCCAAAAAATTGATTTTGTTTGGATGGGCTTAAGAAAAAAAAAAAAAAAATCTGCAACCAAGCCTTTTTTCATCCCAAAAAGTCTTTCTTTTCCCCCACTCCCCAAACATTATGGTCACATACCTAAACATGAACCGATGGTGAGTTGTGGCAAACAAGCACTAGTAATTTCTTCCCAGTATAAAAGTTGCTATGAATCTTGCACTGATTCCATGCTTTACCACAGCTTCACCAGCAGACAAAAATGGAGTTTTCGGGGGGAAAAGGCTTACTTTAATCACAGATTTTCAAGATGACAGCTACACTGCAAAAATGAAACGCATTCATGAAGCCCCACAGGAAAGATCAATGGTTTTAGGTTTCAGGGAGATTAGACTGTATATTTTTAAAGTTCCGCAATGTGAATTTGGTTTAGACAAAAAGAAGAAAGTGGGGGAGAAGTGTAATCTATAACACTTGTTCTGAGTTTGAAAGCCATTTATTATTTTGGAGACACTTCTGCAGCACAATTCCCAAGCGACCAAGAATGTGACTCTTACAGCAGAATTAACCATTACAAGCAGAAAGCCCAGCTCCTGGCATCCTGAGGAGAACTGGAACAACCCGATACCGATGCTTGGAAAAGAGGAGCTGATGTCTTCCACTTCATTCCCACTACAGGCTTTGCCACCAGCCTTGTCAAAGTGGCCACCATGAGCCCCAGCCTGATCCATAGAGGCTGTCTACAAACTGCCCTGGAGAACTCGGCTCCTTCCAACATGTAGCCCTTGGCCTCTGCTACAGACTTGAGGAGGTGATGTCCCACTGGCACAAATCACTTTGAGTCATTGTGGGGTTAAATCAGGTGCGTAGTCCATAAGCTAAAACAGGGCTCATGTCCTCCTGTAGCCCTCAGATCTTACATCCAGATATTCCCTAAAACTGGCGACTCTGTCCATCTTCTGAGCTTCTCCAACTTGAAGAATATGTTGGCCGACAGAGTCATTATTTGGCTAAATCATAACGAATTCAGGAAAAAAGCCTTGCTGCATTTCACATGTGCTGAATACCTTCATCCTCCGTGCTCCTTCAGGCTACACTGCCCATGTCCTTCCAATTTTGCAACGAAGCTATTCTCTGCACTACCCAGCTTGATCAGACACCACAGGAAGCTAGAGACAAGAGCACGTCATCTTCAGCCCTTTTCTGTTGCAGATCTCTACGCATTTTCCCAGTGGAGATGCAACCCCACAGCATGAACATCAGCTTCCTGAAAACTGGCTGGGTACTCTTAGCCTGGCTACTGCTGCAGGTCCTCTAGGGTAATCCTCTAACCTCCAGGCCCTCAGGCCACAGCCACTGGGACAGAAGAAGAGACACAAAGATGGAAAAGGAAGGTGGGGGAGAAAAATGTGAATTTGGAAGAGAAGGTAAATTACAAAAATACAAATGAAGGAAAGATACTAAATCCTTGCCACAAGAGCATCAGCAAAACATACGTGCATTCCTGATACCTCCTGCCACTCAACAGCTGACCGGCCAAGCTAAAAGGTACTGCAGAAGGTGGATGTTGGAGCCATTTGCAACTTCTTACCTCGTAATATTCCTGCCAGGTGCTAGTTTTGTTAAAAGTTAATGTGCCACAGCAGGGATGCACAATTATGGGCAAGTTCTCAAAAATAGCAGGAGACAAGTTTTTCACCTAGCAATTGTACAGGCTCCCTTTCTTTGTCCAGCGGCACTGAATTTAACTCAAGTGAAATTCATCAGTTAAGGACTGTGGGGAATGGGCTGTCTCTCCCATCCTATTTACTCATCTGACAGGGAGGCAACGCTCCCCGTCTGTGTGAAAGAATTAGTGCCAACAGCACAAACGTCCCAAACCCAGAAGGGGAAGCCCACCTCCCCAGCTCTTTGGTGCCTGCAATAATATACATCTGAACATCAAATGAGCATTAAATCAGAAAGCAGCCTGGTTTCTACAGAACCCCAAGCCCTGATAACCCCCCATGAATCTCAGCAGGGCAGTCTCCCAGAGCGGCCAGGTGCAGAGCTCCACTGATCCCACCAATCCATTCCTCATCACACTGCGTGCAGGAGATTCACAGGAGTGTACAGGCAAGTGCTAATGAAAGCAAATGGCCAGGTTCTCCCACTCCCCAAGTCTCCTGAGGTGCTAGGGAAACGGGGACATCAAAACGGATCCTCTTGCAACGCAGGGACGTGATTGTAAGAGAGAGGCTTAGCAGGGGACCCAAAGACCAGTACCAAGTGGCAGAGAGAGACCGAAGGATAAACATTAAGAGCCCATTCCCAAACAGAATTAGTTATTCAAAGAAATCCAGGAAGACTTTTTTTAAAAAAAGAGAAGGAGAAGCCTTAGGAAATGTGGTCAGGAAAGGCAGAGGAGGACTGTTCTCTGAAGACTGTGTCCTTCTCAGCCATCAGAGGAGAGCACCTTCCCTCTGCCTGCATGCTGTAGCAGCAAGGATGAGGGATCTGCATCAACCACCAACAGGCAGCTCACAGCCAGCTCTCCCAGGGAAACAAGCTCCAGGATACCTCCCCCAGCACAGCAAGGACCTCTCCTGATGGACGAAATGGAGAAGGGCTTATTTATTTTTGCTGCCGTGAAATATCTAGATGCCAACTTAGAGAAGGAGAAGCATCTCAGCTAGCTAGCCTGCTACTCAGTTAGCAAGGGCAACACACCAGCTCTGCTTGGCCTCTGATTAGGTTTGCTGCCCTGGCATCACCTAATTGTCACTCCAGTTTATGAGCTGAAGATTTGTGTTGACTGGATGAATTTTTGACAGCATGTCCGGAGCAGACAGGAGGCCCAGACCTAAAGAAAACTAATTCAACCGCCTTCCCTGTCTGAAGTGCCCTCCTTCCCACTGGCAGCAGCGGGTCTACAGGAATGGGATAGAGCGGTAAGGATCATTACGGATCCAAGCCGCCGGTGATTCAATCTCAAGCATCAAACAAGCCTGCTCACTCTGAAATAAATGCACTTGTTTAAAGTGCCAGATGGACCTCATATGCTGATCTCCTTCCAAAGCAATAAAGACTACTTGAGCATACTGTTCACCTGACCCTGGGGGCCAACACCACAGTGAACGGTGTTCCCTTCCCACAGCAAGTGGACTTCTTACCCTCCCTAGAAACATCCCTACCACACTCCAGATCACTAACTCCTGCTGAGGGATCACAAAAGGGAGTCAAAATGGGTCCTTGAACCCTTGTAGGTCACTCAGAAAAAGTCTTCCAAGATCAACCACCTTGAGCCACCTTAGCCAAGATTCATCTTGTCCTCCTTTGTCCTAACTGCTCATCCACCCTCACTTTTCCAATCAGAGCACATCCAAAGTGCCCGTCTCCTTCCTCAACAAGACAGAGACAGTCTACAGCCAGATCTCACCCAGGACACACCATGGACATCCTCATGCACCTCCCAGCCACTCCCAACAGGCTGCCAACATGCTCCAAACTGGCACATTGTGGGGCTCCCCCAGCTCATCACCACCCCACAAACCAGCAAAAGGCTGAACTGTTGCACAGGATAAGGCTGAAACCAAGAGAAACATCTGCTTTCACTGCATTTGAAAACAGCAAAGCCATCAGAGTTCAAATTTAGAAATCAAGCACAGACTACTGCATATCTGGTTTTGCTCAAATTAGACTTAAAAAAACACACCAAAACCAACACCCCGAACCTGTGACTGTACAGTGCCCTAGCACCCCCACTCCATCCCAAACTTAGCAGGCGTTTTTCTACATTACAAATTCCAAAGGCAGCTAATTAGCCAAGACTCAGCAAACTCAGGTTAAAAAAAGAAGCTGCTCCAACTCCATCAGGGAGGCAGATGGCAACGGCGCGTTTCAGACACTGCAGGCTGCATCAGCAGTTTCTCCACCCGATGGTGTCTGAACAGGGAAGGACTGCAGATCGGAGGCAGTGCAGCGGTCTGTCTGCCAACAGGCCACAAACAGGTGACTCACTGCCATGAAGAATTCTTCCCTGGCTCAGGCCTTGCAGCCTGGGAAGGCATCCAATTGATTTATGAACTTGCTAGAAGTTTTCACCCGCCATGGGCTGACCCTCGTGCAGTGGTCCCAACCCCACACAGAGACATAAACATGTTACAGGCATAGACTGGGCATTTATTGGGGTTGTCCAGAGCCTAGCATTTCAGCCTGCCTTTCCCCAGATCTGCTTCCCACCTCACTCACTGGGATGCAGGAAAAAGATGGGGCTACCGCCAGTGGTGGGGAGAATGAACATGTGTCATGGGAAAACCTGTGCCAGCTACAAGCAGCAGTGAGACCACTGACTGACTATGCGGCCCAGCTGACTCTTCAGAATAATCCCTTATGCCAGCAGGAACCCAGCCAGGTAGACACAATTTAATTAAAATGACGTCAGCTCACAATGCAAGCATCAGAGGTCCCTCTGGACATGGTGCCCAGTGGCTCAGATGTTGAGCAGAGACTAGCAGAGGTCAAACTCGTTTGGACTCCATCCATCCATGCTTCTGCTCTTCCTTCCTCTTGGTTTCAAGCAGGTCTTCACTTCAGACACCTTCCCATGTGCTTTTCCCAATGCCCTGGGCTGTCACCAACACCATAAATCATCAGATTACATCGGGAGCAGCATATCCTATTTGCAGTGTCTACTACCTCTCTCAGTGCTGTCCCACTCCTTCAGGACTGGGAGGTGTGTCCCAGCTGAGAAGGAACAGGGAAGGCACATCGGCATGGGATGCTTTACACACACTGGAAATTCCAACAAAACCTCTCTCGCACTAGCCATGGAAGTAAAAGCCATATGGTGGAGATGGGATGCTGCATTTGCAGAAGAACACTCACCCTCTGTGCCTGGACAGACCACAGTCAAGACACACTTTGCTTTTTCAGACGGTTAATAAAGCACTTGCAGGTTCTCCTGCTGCCCACAGGTATCACTCCTAAACCCCCTACCATCTGCAGGCTCATTGCTGCCCTATTCCAGCTCAGTTATAGACTGGACGTTGCACAGAAACATCTGTCAGCAGAACCCATGTCACATTCCCAAAGCATCTAGCTGGAAAAATGAGGATCAGGTGACCAGTTTCAGCTAGATGAAACCACAAAAGACCACATTCTCCAGATGCCATCATCACCCGGATCCACTGCAGCAGATGTTCTCCCTGCCGTTCCCATTCACTCTACACTAGGGATACAGACAAAGAATCGCAACTCTGGGGATCCGGGTGGCTGAGGATGGTCCTACCCCCTTGACTAGGATGCAGGATGTATCTGCTGACACGTCCACCACCCTGTGCGAGGTGAGGAGACCTTAAGCGGTGGGCTAAGCTACCTGTTTGTGCTTCCCAGCACAGGCACAGAGGGCGGCTTCCAGCTGAGACAGCGAGGGCACCTGTGCCCAGCACATCTGACCAGGTCCTAGCTTCACGGGTGGGCAGGGTCTGGGCTCCTTATCTATAAGCTTCAACAAGGTCCAAAAGGTAACGAGGGACCAGCTGCCCCGTAAGCAGTATTAAAATCTCTTGCATCCGGCGGGGGGGCGGGTGCTCCAGGACTGATCGATGGCAATCGATTCCTGAGCATCAGCAGGATTTTACAAGTGCCTAGTGCTCTCCTGAATGGGGCCATTAGCACCTACAATCTCAAACTAATAGCCTGTAATGAAGGGATTTTACCTATGCTAATAGCAGGGCAGAAGATAAACAGCAATTTCACTATCAGTGTTCACTGGGGACCTTCACCTTGCCATGGCAGAGGAGAGAAGACAGAGGCAGAGATGATTCTGGTACCCTAGGAAGCTGGCAATTCAGAGGGACAGGGAAGGAGCAGGTGCCCAATGAACCCAAGAAGAGGGACCAGGAAAAAAAAGGCTGCTCTGGCCTGCCCAGGGGAGTCTCCAAGACAAAAGGACTAACTGAGCATTGACCAAACCCAAAAATAAATACATCTACCCGATCTTTTAATTTAAAAAGCTGAGTATTTCCACTGGCATTGGGGAAGCACGGGAACCACATCCTCACCCAGCCCTTTAATGTCCACAAAACTGAACCAACATCACAAGTTTCCCCCAGTCACACCATCTCCCTCCCAAGTGGATACCCTGGTGCCTGGTCGGAGGGTTGGGTTCACACCGATGCTGCTTCCCCCTGGAGACCTACCAGGGGTGGGCTTCTCTCCCCTCCCAAGGCCACGCACCCAGCAAGAGTTAACTCCATGGCTGGTTCCACCTCCTGCTTTGTGGGTTTAATACGCCTAGAGCTGTCGCAAGGGTGTTAAACTCCCACTCTTCCAGTTCAAAGGCAGCTTTGCAGAGCTGAGCAGTCTTAAAATGCACAGCTTTTCAGAAGTGTGACCTTTTCACAAGGTTTCCAATTCAGTTAAGATTTGTTTCCTCCCTCTTCCAGCACGTAACTAATGGTAATCATGAAACACCTCCTCCAAGGCAGCAGGCAGGCGGGCCAGGCTCCCCACCGGCCTGGAAATGTCATGACCAGTTACCGCAACGGTGTTTCTGCAAAGGCTCAAGGGCACGGAAAGTCACCACGCCATCACCAGGCATCCAAGCCCTCCAACACCAGGTCTCACACACAGCTCCACGCCACCCCCATCCCGTTGCGCTCTCCCCAGCACGGGGAGCAGCCAGTGCAGGTTTGGGGTCCTGGACCCACCACATCCCCCTGCGCAATGCGGGATCAGTGCTGCCCCAACGCGCACAATTCCCATCCACCTGTGGCAGGTGGGGAAGGGTCTCCCACTTTCAGAAAGCTGTTCAAATCCCTAATTGCCCTCGCCGTAGAGCCCACACCTAGCTCCTCCCTGCAGATATCAACCTGGGAGCCCTTCCCAGCTTTCCTCAATGCCAGATTTAGGTCACATCCACAGGTTTCATTGGCTGGCTGTCTTTGCTCTTGGCAAAGCAGAAGAGTAAGAGGAGCATTTTAATGTGTTTGCACCAATACATCCTTCAGCACACCAGAGGGGAGACCTTTCCATGCACATCAGGCAGGTAACTGTCCCCAGCCCCTACCCTATGCCCACTGCCCAGGGCAGCCTTGTTCACAGGTTCCTCCTCTCGTCCCTCTCCAAGACACTTGCAGCTCCAGTGTGTTTCACATTGCAATCCAAGGATAAAAACTATTGCTGAACAAACAAAGCAAAGCCTCAGGCTGACAGGATGGGCATCTGCATTGCTACCCAAAGGGACTTTTTTATCCTAAATGCCTACAAACCTGCAAGCCCCCAAAGAGCCTTGGCACAAGGTGCTGGTGGTCCTGGCTCCATCAGCAACGCCATCTTCCACGCTAAAACAAGCAAAACCCCTGCACACACCCTGCCTGCCCTCTTCCTCCTCCTCTGCTCACACTGCCAGGAAACCTCTTCTCATCTCCACATGGACTGGGAGATCTTGTGGCCTCTGCCCAGTTTTCACACACCTGGGAAGTGCCTCCATGTGCTACCTAGCTATGCATGAAGCACAGAACCACTGAACTGCTCTGTCAGACGACTACCTCTCACACATCATTTATTCCCCCGCAAATGAGCTAAACATTTCATATCTGGCCCTTTTCCCCCCGCCCCATTTACACTACAGGAATGGGGGGATGTGCTGCTGTCCCCTCCAAGGGCAGCAAGCCAGCTCTCAAAGCCTACCAAACCCAGTGAAGACCACACCTGGCATACCCCCACCAATACTGAAGCTGTTCCCAAGCTTTGTTGCTGCTGTTTCAAACAAGGACCTCATTTAAAGTTGCACCCTCCTTCCAGGGTGTCCAAGTCATCACCACAAGAACCAAGCCCATGACAGGAGGTAGGTGGTCCGTAGAGACATCCACAGAGTCCCTGCAGCTCAGGAGACTTATGTTATCTTAAAATACCTGGGGGGTTAGTAATCTAAGCAGGCATGTCGCCTGCTCCTTAGAGCAGTAGTCAAGTGCTGTAGAAACTGGCCTCAAATCCAGGACCATAGTAGAAGTCCAGTAAAATTACGCTGCTGAGTCACTAGCACTGACGTGCCAGGTATTTCTGAGCTAACCGATGGGACACACCACCAATCCCAAAGTTTACAAACTCCTAATCCAAGGCACTGTCAACAACACAGTTGATGTTTGCAAGGAACACATTATTTTTATGCTGACAAAGCTTCTCCAAACACAGGGCACAAGATCACACAGACCAAGCCTAGAGTTTGGGTTACGAGTTTCCCAGAAAAACTTTGGGCCAACCAAGGGGGAACTCCAGCCTTACACCAGACTCCATAAACCTGCCACGCAGCTCCAAAGCAAGCCTTGGCTAACCTGCATTTCGGTATTTTCCCTACCCATTGCATATTTACCACATGGGTTTGTTTGGATGTGTTTTGCTCACGACTTGCTCTTTGGAGCAACTCCAAATCTGCCTCCCTCTTAAGTTGTGCTACAATATAGTCATTGAAACTGATTGCAAACATCAGAAGCGAGGGTTGATTTCTTTATGCACACTAATTCTAGACTAGGTCACCAAACTATTTTCATAGTTATGTCAGCACTGTCTAGACAAACCATTAAAAACAGGATGCAACGATCATCAGAAATGCAACATCAAGCTTGTGCCCAGAGATACTGCAGGAGCCACGGGGAGAGAAGAAAAATCCAAGTCTGTCCTATTCGCATAGATGGGCCAGACCTGGCTCAGCTGTGACTTTTTTGTTTAAGTAGAACTTTACCAAAGCTCACCAGAAAAATGTGTATTTGACTGCGATTTAAAATAAATAAGCTGACACCAACAAGCTCTGAGAAGAGCAGGATCTTTTGAAGGAGCCTCAATGCAGTCATGAGCCCATCCAAAGCTGGCTCCTCTGTGCTACTGGAGGCCCACACCTCGCTACCGGCACCGGACCCTCACCGGGAGGTTAACCACCACATTACCACCTTCATGCCATCACGGGGAGCGCCCTGTGGCCTGAGACCAATCACATACACCAGGATTTGGCCCCAGGCATTCCCCCTGCCAGCCTCCAGCAGGCTCCCAGCCTCACCACCAAAATCAGCCTCCGCACCCAGGGAGAATTTCTTGCTAGCACTGTGTATCAGAAAGGCAGCTTCCCATTCCTTGCCACTTCTTGGCAGGGAACTCTTCCAAACTCCAGGAACACGAGCTGTAATCCTGGCAGAAAGGGATGCACATATAAAAATCACCACTCTGTCAAAACAGAAAAATAATGCTGGAGCTGATCTGTGCACATTAATCCGCTGCAGTCATGAGGAGACAATTTCCCTGGAGAAAGTCATACATTAAAAGGAAAAAAAGAAAAAAAAAAGGGGGAAGAAAAAAAGATTAATGTGACTTTGAAATATCACAAGCACCGTTTATCTTCCTCCTGCCACCACAGGTTTCTTGTCTTTTTCTTTTTTTTCCCCCTTTTTTTTTTTAAATACAAAGAGCCTTAAAATTCACTGTGAATACAGCCCTTTTGCCTCAGATGTGCAAACATAGGTTCATTACAGTATAGCAAAAATATAAACACAGTACCACCTGCTCTCTCGTATACTAACCTTAACATTTTTAATTAATTCAATTTAAAAAAAAAAAACACAATTGCTTTTCACTGGCATAACCTTCTAATTACACTCGGAGTAGATGCATGCTTCTCAGAGCTCCTACTTTTGCTAGCAATTTGGTCACACACAAAGTTCGGTCCTTGGTACTTCTGTGTTGGCATGGAAGCAGAATGCAAAATATTGCTCCCCGATAGACATTTAGAAGCAGATACAGAGCTCAGGCCTTGTCATGGGCATGGCCAGAAATTCAAGTACACATTCCCTTTCTAGGGCAGGACTGAAAGATTTTGCCAGTTAAAAAAATAAAAATAAATAAGGTTTAACCTATATAACACAAAGGAGACAGGCACGCTTAAAACTGAGGTGGATCACATCAGCCCAGCCTTTGGCAATCCTGAAACAAATGAGCTCACCATAGCGTTTATATTCTCATTTTCCTTTTACACATATCCCATAGATCATAAATATACATTAATAACTCTAACAGTCAAAGTTTACATTCGGCTGTAACATTTAGGATCAATACTCTTCAAATGACCTTTAATAGTAATGAGCTGCCATAACACTGTCTTGAGGACATTAAATTTTTATTAGAAATACTTTATTACAAAGGTTCAAACCTGTCTCCACGCACTTGCGCACCCATACAAATATTCTCCCACTACCATACAAATATTCTCTATTATGTTTTTCCTTGAAAAAAAAAAAATAAAGCAGGTCTTCCAAGGTTTTTGAAAAAATTTGCAGCGTGGAGGCTTTAGATATTTCACATTTTCACTTGGGGTGGGGGGGGGTCTTGTTTTTTAATCAAAACCCATGAGGAGCCAGGGGTTGGAAAATGATCCACTTTTCAAAGTGATAAATAGGAATTGTTCCCACGTGGCTTGAACAGGACAAGACCAGTCTCCTGATTATCATAAACCCTCAGTTCGAGGGGGTGGAAAAGGTGGGAGAAGCTGATGCCCTGTAGAAGGGTAAGTCAGGGCAGCATCACCTCCTGGCCCTGCAGACCACCCCGGCGCCCCAGGGAAGCCAGCCAGAGAGTCAGCTCCATTCCTGCCCTGGTCCATGGGGATCCCAATGGGGACCCCCTCCCCATCAAAATAGGTCCATCTCACGCAGCTCCAGCCAACTGAAAAGCAAAAACTGGAAAGATGGAGGAAAACAACCACCACAAAAAATGGAAAACATCTAGTCAAGATCCAGCCTCTCCTTAATTATTTTTTTTAAATGACTAGTCAAGTTCTAAGTCAGCTCACGTCCACGTTTCACTGCCTATTTAAGAATTTTAAATAATTCACAGGGTGGGGGGCTTGTAGCAATTTATTTCTTCAGTTACAGGCCCTGGACTCAAACTACAGAGAAATCTGATTTTAGCAGAACAATGAAACCGAGCGAACGGAGGTGAAGTCAAACAAAGGAAACACAGGGGGGAAAAGAAAAATATTTCTCTGCATTGTTATTAGATGCCACCTCTAAGAGCTGCAGATTGAACACGTTCAAGGCAGCGCCAGCTATTGCAGTCAATGTCCTCTAAGAACCTGCCTGGGCTCAAGCAGGCTGCTACCGGAGCCCCGAGCTGGCCAGGAGGGCAGCACAAGTACGTTCCAGCATTTCATTCTGCATTTCTTGGGAGTCTTGAATCTTAAGAAACATTTCAATTTTGCCTCTCATTCAAGCTGACCTAGAGCTTCATCTCTAAAAAAGCATTTTGTGATTTCCAAACTGATTTCTAAACAGCGGTGACCAAATCAGAGGGGGGCACTCCAGTAAAAGCACTGGGAAAAAGGCAGAAATACTGGGCAATCAGTGCTTGCGCTCCCTAACCCCCTGATTTTTAGGGAGACACTCTGAAACCACAGCAAATATCTTTCCAAGTCCTTCAGAGAAGAGCCTCCTTTCTGGGGGCAGGACCAGGAGAGCCAGCAGTGCTCTCCTCCCCTCTCCCAGCAGAAGGCAAACCGCATCCCCCCACCTTCCCGAACCCCTTATCTGGGCCAGGGTGCTGGCAGCCCCTTGCCGCAACCCCCATCTCTCCATCAGCTTTTGCGGCGGCTCATTAGGGTAGAGAAAGGCTCCGGCACATCATCTCTGAAGGCTTGTGGAGGGCTGATCCGCGACAGGTAATTCCCCCTGCTTAATGACCTGAGACCAGCCAGGCGGAGGCAAACGGGAAAGGGAATCTTCTCATTTGTTACCCATCCCCACATCCCGATAAAAAGAATGATTACACTTTTAAGTTCAAACAATTCCCTGCAGTTGTAGCCATGTCATATCTAGATTGTCTAATTTACATGCATATTCATAATCCCTGTGTATTTAATTAAATTCTTCAATCCCTGGAGTGTCTTTCCTAAACAATAGTAATTTATCTTGCACAGATAAGGGTGCCCTCGATTTATTCCACTCTGTAGCTAACAGCATTTCCTCCTGATCAAGGCTAGGAAGCAAACTCGAACAGAGGGAATCTTTAAATACATTTAAATTGCAAGATTAGGCTGCTCCTCTTTCTTTCTCTCTCACCCCAAGTTACCCTTTTAAATAATAAACACTTTCTCCTGAGCTCCGAGGAAAACCTTTTCACCCAACCTCCTGATAAGAGCTGCATGCTCCAAATGCAAAAATGCTGCCCAAAGCCCACGCTGCAAAGAGATCTCACAGGCTGGGCATCATGGGCTACCAAGCAGCACAGGTTTCATCCAGCGTGGTCCATGGGACATCCTCTGCACACACCTTCCATCGCAGGCTATGAATCCCTCTGTTGCAGCCCACGGCAAACAAGCCACACATTAAAAAGTTGCAGCCACGAGGATGAAGAGCTCTTCATCTTTCCAGCAAATATCCCTACACTAAGGGCTATTCCTCGACAGAACCTCGGGCATCCCAGAGAGGGACATGCAATGCACCAGGACAACTTGAGATGAAGCAGCTCCTCAGAGAGATGCCGCCATCTCCAGACCACTAACCCTGTTCAAATATTAGCACAGGGAATTTAATTTGGCCTGCAATTAGAGAAGTGTTAAAATATTTAGCAAAGTCAAACCGATGAGAAGATTGTGATGGGAAAGGAAGAGTAGAGCCTGGTGCTACAGCATGTTTTCCGATTACACATTTCTCACACCCTGTTAAATCCACAGCGCTTAATAGCTTCGCTCCCTCTCCCAAACCTCAGCCTGCAGCTCTGGGATGGCACCGAAGTGGGGTGGAGACGTGCCAGTCTCTCCAAAAGCCTCTTTAGCCCCACCAGCTCTGCATCGCCACTGCCTCCCAGAGCAGTGCCAGCTGTCCCTGCCAGGGGAGCAGCCACCCTGCTGCTCACACGGCAGGGATGCTATGCCCCAAGGAGACTCAGGGATAATCCTGGTTCTGCAGGAGATGTGGGGCCAGGACTGCTGTCGCAAACCATCTTCTGCATTCACGTCACAGCCAAGGGCCTGGGCAGCCCCTTGGCTGAAGACCCTGCTTGCAACCAGGGGGAAACGTCCTTCGGCTCCAGCCCCACTTCTTCATCTCCTCCCCAAACATCTGCTGCTGACCACTGCCAGACATGGGAACCCAGCCACCCTGTTCCCAACCAAGCCCTTGAAGCCTTTAAGGATGCTGTTACTATTTATGAAAATAGGGTCAGGATCCTGCTGTCAGCTCCTTCCCGAGCTGCAGTGTCACCCACGCCATTGAGGCAGCTCTAGGAAAGCTCTCAGGAATGGGACCGCTGGGACTTGATGGACAGGCTCCAAGTCACAGCCGGCTAACCGCGCTCTGGAGTAAAACCAACCTCCTCCCACCTGGGTGTCTCTGCAGCCACCTCCCTGGGGAAGCCCATCTTCCAGTTTCACGTACAACCACATCTACCAGGTCCTCCTCTGGGCCATCCCCATGGCCACCAGACCCCTCCTTTGCTACGCCACCGCATATCAACCATGGCTTAACCAGTGCAGCACTGTACAGCAGCACCCAGCTGACACCATGGACAGTCCCAACCCCTTGTAGTTAGTTGCTTCTCCCCCCATTCAAATAACAGAAAAAGCAACAGACAAGGCAGGTGGTGGTCTCCTTCAGCGCTGGAGCTGGACCTGGCACTGCCCTGGAGGGAAGGGGCTCGTGCGGCCACACTGCCCCATTAGCAGGGGGCTCAGCAACCAGCAGAGCCCGCGGGACAGCGAGGTGCTGTCCTCCACCAGCAACGTGGAGCCTGCCTGCCGATACAGCCTGCCATTGCCAAATCCTCTTCCCCAGGAATTCATAGCTGGATTCAGACATTCCCAGCCTGTTACTTATTTTGATGTTTTCAGCTCTCCAGAGTACAGGGACATCCTGTCTTAAACCTGCCGAGGCTCATGCCAAGAGGACATCTGCTTGGAAGACAGCCCCTCTGGCTGACCTGGCCCTAGAGGGCTGCCTTCCCGTCTCTGCAAGATCCCAAACATACCCTTGCACCCACAAAGCAAAGCCAGTTCACAGCAGAGCCAGCAGCAAAGAGCAGCCTCTTGGGCAAACCACAGCTCCCATTCCTACTTCAGAAGCTTTGCAAGATTTTTAGACCTTGGAAACATTTTCTTCCTACTCAGGGCATTTTTAGGTTAATGGTTCATCAGACCTCACAGTCCAGGAAACCTTAGCGTGGCTGACCAGTGTGTGGGTGTGGGGAAAAAAAAAAAACACCAAACAAAAAAAATACCCTCTTGGGCATGAGTCCTTCCCACAACGCTTGAACCACAGGCTCTGGACTGAGCTAGGAGCCACCAGAAACAAGCCAAAAACCAGGCCAGCAGACAAGGGAAAACCTCACCACTGCCTTGTGCCTCTTTCAGATACAGGGAACGCAGACAGCAAACCATCGCTGATGGAAAGCGTCAATCTCCCGCTTGGGATGCTCTCCACGACACTGTGTCCCCACGCAAGGAGGAGCCATTACTGCCAAGCCCCTCTGCAAATCCCCAGAGGAGCTGGGTGGCACCAGCAGCGCCAGGTGATGACACCACCATCGGCAGAGGGAACGTGTGACATCTTAACTCTCTGTTCACCCAGGAGCAGGTCTCCAGAGGAACACAACTCTGATTCCCTGTGCTGACTTCATTTGCCTTGGTCCTTTTTGCCTAAGCTTTATTTTACATGCATTACTCGAGTGCAAACAAGAACAAAGCCACGGTGTTTTTAGGAAGAGCCCTCAGTACCCAGCAGCTCACGCTCCTGGAAAAAACAGTGCTTTCAAGCAAAAGCCCCAAGTTTGGACAATTCCCATGAAGTCATTCCCCCACATCACCCAACTTCTTTCCTATAGTGAAAGTCAAGGAGCTGAGCCATGGCTAGGAACATCTAATCGTTCACCTTTGCACTGTCCAGTTTTTCTAAGTTTTTATGATTTTCCAGGGCCTAAGTAACCGCAGATCTTTACCACAACACAGACAGAAAGTCTGCAGAGCAAAACTTCCCTCTGCCCCATCTCCCACCAAGCACAGTACCAGTTCTTACAAGCTTCCAGTTCCCCTCCTGCCCCTCAGGTATCCCATGGGGATGTCAGGCCACCATCAGCCACTGGCAAATAACCTCCAGCTTAAGCAAGGCAGAAGGCACGGGAATCTTTCAAACCATGTCACTCTGATGAACTTTAAAGATAACGGATGTCTGCGCTGCATGAGGGCTGTGACTGGACACAGCGATGCACCTGAAGATACCCGCTCTTGCCACATTCCCCCAGCAACACGGTCAGGAGGTGACCAGAAACCATCTTTTCCCAAATAACCAATAACTTCCAAACTGGGAAGCAAATATTTGCTCCCAGTACACCTCACCTGCATAGGGACAGCCTGACCTTGACAATCACCTCCTCATCCACCCCGACCCTAAAGCAGCAGAAAGCACAGATTCATGCTGCTCTTCAGCATCCATTTGGTGAGATGGTTTCAGAAGCGCTGTCCTTGCACCAGAGGGCTGTGGGCAGGTTTTAACAGCAAGGTGCTGCGTCCTGGCCCTGAAACCAGCAACATCATATAAAATACCATCTGAATGTGCTCCTCAAGCTCAAAAAAGCTGGCTGCTACCAAGCACACCTGAGGGCGGTTTAGCCAAAGAACCTGAAAGTAGGATAGGGTCCATGAAGCTAAAGTAGACTGAACCAAGCTCAAGAGAGGCAAGAGCTGGAGAGACGTCTAGGAAGAGGAGGCAATGCACATTTCCATGCCATCTAGGAGGTTCTGGAAAAGAGCAATGGGGCTAAGCTCCACTCTGCACCATTTCAGAGCGCATAGCTAAAAAGCACTGTAAAACCCACTGCTCCTTCTTGGTCACCCTCACAAGCACCTGCTTTGTGCCTGCTAGCGAGTAGTATTTTCCACAGTGGGAAGTAAGTGAACAGAAGCAGCACACCAGAAGCCACCAAGTTCATTATCACTCTTGGTCACACATTGGTCACAGCTTCTCTCCATCAAAACCTGCAGGAGTTTTTAAGGGCCAACTCCATCATGAGCCAAAGGGGCAGGAGAGCTCACTTCATCATCCCTCTCACCCCCTTTCAAAGAAGGTACCTACTTAAAACAGACACTCTTTCCTCACCCATCCTCCTGCCTCCAGAAGTTACCTCCTAATGCAAAAGGTTGAGCAACACAGCAGGAGCCACCACAAGAAGTGGTGGCTGGAGACCACACCAGGCGCTGGAGCCCCCTGATGCACTGAAAGCATGTGTCAATGACACCAGCTGTCCTCAGAGACAGCCAACCTGCTCAGACCCCCAATCTCTCAGTCCGAGCCTTCAGAGAGCTCAGCTGACCTCAGCAACTTCCCAACACACCGTAACATTCCCGAAATGAAGTTTACAGCCTGGTTTTTCAGCCTTCAGGCCAGATGCCCCTTGTTTTAACGAGTAAGTTAAATACGGCTAGTCCACAGCTATGGATCAAATAAGGCAGGCTTAAAAGAGGTGAGACTCAAGAGGGGGATACTTCCCAACAGCAAAAAAAGTAGTATGTTTTACCTCAAAACATAACAGACTCAGGGGACAAATTAAAAAGGGAAACCATAAAATGCTTGCCTAACTCCTTTTTTTATTTCTTACATCTGCTGCTTTACAGTAAAGCTTCATCTACTGTGTATAATTAGATATATGTTCCTCGATTCTAATCTATACAGATTTATTTGAAACTTATCTTTACAGTTTTTAACCCCAAAGAAGTTTTAACTGGAAAGAAAGCTGCAGTAACAGCATCACCTCAAGCGCAAAGGTCTTGGAGATGCTGCAGTGTGAACAGCAGTTCCAGCCCGGGCTCTGCGGACTCGTGCATGGAAGGCAGCAAGAACACACCAGCTCATCACTGCTCACCTTCACGTGTGGCCCCACAGCCCCAGGAACGTTTTAAAGACCGCAGAGTAAAGCAGTTTGGAACGCGAAGCAGTTCACCAAGACCCAGAGGCAGAGGTATGGATACTGCCCGGCACTCCTGTCGCCGTGCCTGCTCTGCTGCCTCGGCCACCTCGCACTTCCCAGACGGCGGAGACGCTGCAGAGCGATTGCAGTGGACAACGTGGCAGAGGCCTTGGGGACAGGCCATCCCTCTCACAGTGTGTTCAGCCACCAACTGCAGCTGAAAGCTACCTGCTGCCTCCCAACCCACCACCCCTGCTCTTCCTACAGCAACCCCGGATGCCAAAGGCACCTCTCCCATCCAAGACGCTTCGCAGCTCTACTGAGCTCCTTCGTGCCCCGTGGATGCTACCACCGTACCAAATGGCCAAGGCTACAGGGCATCCCCTGAGATCCCTCTGCAGATCACACATTCAGGACCATACGCTACAGTGAACTCATGGCAAAGCCCAGCAGGTTTCTCAGAATGACCCCGTGCCCACCCTGGCCCAGTTCCTCCTGCCAGACACAGAACAGGGGTTTTTTGTTGCTTGTTGGGAAACGATGAAGCTTGCTTGGGTTTTGGTGATCCATGAAAGGGTTATTTCCTTAGAAATGGGAAACAAAACAGAGAGACAGAAGGCCACCAGGTTCAGTGCTAAAGATCCAGCAGTGCAACCAAGTATCTTGGACCTTGAGAAACTCCAAGAACAGCAGGTCCAGGACATGAACATGACCCAGATACCAAACAGCCAGCAGACAACAGAGCGGGAGAAGGGGAGGCCAGTGTATGGGCAAAGGGGATACCCTCAATTTGCAGTCACAGCCCCTTTATGTTTTGGCATAAAGATCCCAAACTCATTTAGGTCACTGTGCATCTCCTGAAACCCTTACATCCACCCATCAGATGCCATCACACTTCATAATTAAGCATTTAAAATGTGCACAAAGGGAGAAAGGAACCGTCTGCACTTACACAGGAAGGACCAAACACCTCACTAGGGCACAGAGCATCGAGACTGCAAAGCACCCAGTCACCCCATTCCCCTCAGGACCCACACAGCAGGCGCTCCGGGGAGAGGCCAGTCCGCCAGTGTCTCCACCAACCATGAGGAATACACCAAGGCGACATGCAACACCAGACATCCACCAGCCCAGCTAAGAGGATGAAGCATTTCTCTGGAAACAATCGGGTTCTCTAATAACAGGGCTGCAGCAGCGGCGTGAAAGGAGGGAGGAGGAGCAGGCGGGGAGAAAGGGACTAGCTGGATATTTATCCCATCCTCATCTTTGTGTTATCAGTACCCCGGTATCAGCATTGTTCAAAATGGCTGCTTAGATGGTTGCCAGCAGCAACAACAGAATTGGTCCATCTGCTGGCATTCTCCCTAATCTATCTCAAACACTCGTCTTCTTTTTAAATGCACGCAGGGGAAAGAAGGAAAAAAAAAAAAAGTCCGCCTTGTACAAAGAAACAGAATCCTCCTATAACAGAGCCTTTTAACTAGATTTTATGCCACCCCTGTTTCCAGGACACACAGACAAAAGTTAATTTTACGATAAAAGAACCAGTGTAAGGTGCTTTTTTGTTATGAGATCAGAAAGCAAATGGAATTTGAATTGTCTGCAGTGGCATGTATCTGACAAAGATTAATTTAAACAGATATTGTCTCTGAAACCAAAGTCCATTGAACGGCTTCACAGCCTATCAACCATGCGAAAGCAGCTCCTTAGCAGCACTGCTGACTCCACCACTTTCTTTAAAAATGGCTTAACCTATTTCTTGTAAGATAAAAGGTCATATATAGTTCTATTTTACAAACCCATAATAGCCAAATCCACACCAAGCGAAGACAATCGGGAGAAAATAATAACGGCGGGGGGGGGGGGGGGGGGGGGGCGGATTTCCTCCTCCTTCACAGACAGATGCTCGACACTCGCTGGGTATCTTTCAAAGCATGCCGGTAGCAAGCGGCTGCAGCGCCACCGAAATGTTTCGACATCCTTAGAATAGATTAAAAACCCTGGGGCCTCTGCAGGTCACCGGTGCAGGATGGAGAAGCCCACTCACACCCCACGCCCCCCCCCCCCGGGTGGAGATGCTGCCGCAGGGCAGCTCACCACTATCAGCCTGGGATGCCGCTTTTGCAGGGATGTAAAACCTCAAGGATGCAGGGAAGAGCAGCCAGGCTGCCAGCCCTTAGTCCTGGGCCAAGCAGGCAGGAGGGGAGAAGCACTGCTCCCCAGGCCCCCACTCACCCCCCAGCCCCTCTCTGAACACTGGGGTATTATTTCTCCTTTTAATCACAAGAAACAGATCTGTGCATGCCATCAGCGGGCTGTGCGGATGGAGACAGCTGCTCAGACTTCAATGGGATGGACACACACACACACACACACAGAGGGGGAAGAAAAGAAAAAAAAGCTGCAGAAATCCAAATCCTGCAATTTCTTCCCTTTTTATTTCCAGTTTATACAGAGCACCGCAGGGAAAATGCTACCAGACAGTTTCAGAGCATTTGATACAGCAACAACCCAGCTTTGGGAAAAGAATGAAGGAGAAGCAAAATAAAAGATGACAGCAAAAAGCACTTTTAATATAGTTTCAGTACTTTCAAGAGAAAGCTTCTGTACACAGAGCAGCCAATGAACTGTAACCAAAATAAACACAACTGGCTTTAAAAAAATTAAAAATTTCTTTCTGATGATAAAGAAAATCAAAAGAGACGAGAACCAGCGAGTGAGGCAGAAAATACATTTATTTTTCATCCTCCAGACACACTTCTTTAAATTTGGCATCCAAAGCCATTGTAGTTCATTAATGCAAATTTTATTTATCTCGGGAATCCATTTGTTGCTCTGCCATCCCTTTGACAGGGCACTCATCTTCATCAAGGCAGCCGCACAGCCACAGCCAGGGCTGCAGCACACGGCACCCCCTGCGATCCCTGCCTTTAAAAACCACATCACACCAGTAACAAGCAATGGCTATCAGTAACAAGCAATGGCTATTGCCCATTTGCTATCACCCACACGGCGGCATCAGCTGAAGGATGGGGGCCAGAGCTACTGGACGGCATCCGGAGCAGAGGCACAGCCTGTCCTGACCTTGCCAAGGTCCCAGACACCAAGTCTCCGGCGTTCCCACGGGGAATCCCTCCTCCTCAGCAGCTGCAGGGCACGGGCACCGTCTCCAGGTGCAAAGACAGCAGCCAGGCAGATACCACACCGCATCCCACTGAGCAAACCTCAGTAACAATTAGCGGCCCCCAGTCAAACGAGCTGGGTGGCGTTGGTGCAGGCAGCTCATTACGGGCATCCAGGGATAAGCAGGGCATCGCAAGGGGGACATAGGCACCCCCCCCCTCCCATTTTGAACCCAGGGGCAACAACAGCAGGACACTTGCAGATGACAAGCTGGACCAACACAGCCACATGCAACTCTTATGAGCTGGCATCCCAGCAGATCTGCCTCCTAAGCACATTCGTGGCTTTGTTTTTAATGATGTGAGAAATGCACACACACACACACAAAAAAAAAAAAAGGGGGGGGGAAAATCCCTGGCAACACGCACCTAGAATGCGACAAGTAAAAGCCCAGGATTTTATTAATTTGTGCATTACTTTAAATGCACCGTTTTACAAGGACTAACCCCAATCCTGCACAAAATCCTAAGCCGTAAGCTTGAGACAAAAAAGCAAATGCTCTTAAAATGCAACGCTAGAAAATCCGTTTGGAGAGAAATGTGGTGGTGTCGTGCACAGGTGAATCCTCGGCATTTAATAAAACACACTCACCACACCAACCAAGTGGAGTCTATTCATATTTAAACATCAGGATTAAGAAGAAAAAAAGCCTCTGAAAAATTGAATTTTCACTCCTGGGGCATTTCACTGTAGAACCATGAAGATGCTCTCCCCCTCCACATCCCGCAAGAAGCCCTTTTGCAGAACCAGCATCTCTCCGCGAGATGTTATCAGGGCTATTTCCAACTCCCATTGCAAAGGCACAAGAAGTCAGAGGTCAAGCCTGTACGTTGAACCCTACTCTTGTGAACACCAGGTGAAAAATGAAATGGGGCTCAGTCCTGCTCTTCCGAGCATGCAGGAGAGCATCTCCAGGGCCCTGGCAGCAGTGTGGGTGCACAGGGACAGCTCCCCACCGCCATCCCACATCCTGGCTCCATCCAGAAAGTAGACTTGTCCAATGGCACTTATTAACATACCCAAGGTTTGGCATCTTTGAGGTCTTGTTTTCACTGGAAAATGGATTGGTTTCTATTGAGGCTGATGCCAAAGAAAGCCAAACCTCAGCAGAGGGAGGAACCAGTTACTCAGAGGAGCCACTTTCCTCCCCTCCTCTCATCTCCAGAAGACCAGGAGTATGACAACCCCATCACATAACCTCTTCCAGACAGCATCAAATGTAAAGGTAGGACATACTAGAACTTCATTTCGATACCCTCAGACAGCTATTCCCTGCCTCTGGCTCCTTGCAAAATAAAGTCACCAACACCAGCCACAGATGGGGAGATCAATGAAGAAACACAGGTTCAACCAGCACCCCAGGTCTCCAGCAAACCTACCCACCACCCCACCAGAAGAAACAAGCACTGTGAGGGGACAGGGGAGCACATGAGGCTCCTTCCCCACTGCCTTGCCCAGTACATCACACGAGGTTGGCTCCTCAGAGAGCGCCCAAAGGGACAGAACACAGCCTCACATCCCCGGGAGAAACAGCAGCACCCCTACATCTCCAGGAGAAAATCCACCGGCTTTAAGCACAAGCCATCACCCTGCAGCAACAAGCCTTGGCCTCTCACTGAAAATCCCCAGGCTCGGCTGCCCTGAGAGGATGAAGAGATGCTGCTCCTCCTGAAATCCCTGCTCAGCTCCCCACCCGCACCAGCTCTCCCAGCCTCAAGGGCAGCAGGGGGAAATGAACTCTCTCTTCCACCCTAATGCTACCAAGGTTTGGATTTTTTTTTTTTTTAATATCTGTATTTTCAAAGAAAATTAAAAACTGACACACCACAGGAGACGATTCACAGCTGAATGTGACTTTACAAAGCTATCAGATAGACAAGCTCATTTAAGTTTTCCAAAAGTCCTATCTGAGGTTAGAGGGACTAATCATAAAACATCTAACATCAAAGCGAGCATCAAATAACAGCAAAGCACATTCCCTCGCACAAAGCTTCAGAAACAAAGCACGCAGGCACATGTGGTTTATGTTACTGCAGTTTTAGCACAGTTAAATATTTCCTAAAAGATTCCCTCTAGATGTGAGCAAAATTAAAATCTGCTGTGAGCGACGGGTGAGCTAGAAGGGGAGGAAGGCAGCTCCTCACCTGGGCTAAGCTTTATAAAGCACAGGTAAGCTGAGAACAAACTCCTATTGCCTGCTCAAGCCAGAAACCAGGCCTTGTCATGCTTTCTCTTCAAAAAACGCCTCAAACCTATTTATTCTTAAAGCCAACACTAAATATTTAGTTTCTTGTGTTTTATTTTTCAGGTCTTCTAGCCTCTTTAAGCTAGCATCATTTTGCCTGGAGTAATTAACCACCTAGTTAAAAAGGTGCCCCAACTTCAGAAAGTCTATTTATACTCTTAAAAAAAAAAAAAAGACTCAAAAGCCAATAAAAAAATCTGTTTTTAAAAAAGAAAGTTAAAATTCCAGCTGTCAAAGTCTTCCTAGCTCTCCCTGCACTACCAGCAAGAAATTCTGGTGGTTTTCATCATCTCCAGTTCCAGTTTCTGTAATACAGCCCAGAACAAGCTCAAGAAATCTCACCTATGAGGGAACAGCAATAAACAGATCATAAGTTTTAGTGCCTAATAACATATATAATTAAAACGAAGGATTAAGAAAAAAATAATTACAAACATAAAGCCCTTAATGTATATTTAAGATGTTCAACAGTTTCCATCATGATAGGGCTAGTGAACCTCTGCTGGCCTCTTTTATGTGGTTTAAAGTATTTTAATATAATATGGTAGGACAAAGTAATCTACCCATAAAGAAAAGTAACGTAAAAATTAATTACCAAATTGGAAACACGCTGCACAACAACCACTTCACCCAAAAACTAAGAGGGTACAGAAAAACTAAACTCTTATTAGCACCCTGACATGGGACATCAAGTTTCAATGTGGAAAAAAAAAAAAAAAAAACAGAAAAGTACTTCATGACCCATGGCGCTCCTTCCAAACCTCCTCCTCCTGGATACAGTCTTAAATCTAGACCCAGGAGGAGACCAATCTTTACACAAAACAAAAGCAACCACAACTAGCCCTAGAGAGCCCCATCAAAGTGTTTTCCCCAAAATAAACAGCTCTATAAAGCAGCACGCCACCTAGACTTTTAAAACAACTGGATACAAATTTAGACTCTGCCCCGTACCAGGTCACAGGGGAGGGAAACCAAATGCTTGCCTACAAGCAAGCATTTTTTGGGGGGGGGGAAAATAATTCTAAAAAACCTAAAAGTAGTTCCAGAGAAAAAAACCTAAAAGTAGTTTCAGCCATGTTAAGAGCATAGGAACCCATCGATAGTTTTACCTCTGAAGATGCATTCCAAAAAGAATCATTAAAATATATAACAACAGAAGCTGAAATCTACAGTGTAACAAAAGGCTTCCAAATCAGAACTCCTCCAATTAAAATGCATTTACAGGTATTATTTACACGTATCAGTTCTAGCTTAACCTCTGCCCAGGCAGAAGGCTGCTGAAGCAGGGTCAGAAAATCCCCCATGCCTGGATACCCAGCTTAACCACCAGACCAGGAACCAAGGGAAGGCACCCAGGACTGACCTGCAAAGCATCAGATAAAGTATTCAGAATTAACAGCAGGCTTGAAAATAAAAAATTAAAAAAAAAAAAAAAAAAACACAAAAAAAACCACCACACACCACCAGGCTCCCTCCAAGTGTTTACAAAGCCAGCGCATTTTAAAGCCCTGCTTCATTGTTACCCTAACAGCAAAAGTAAATTCTGCCTATGTACTTATGGCTGGACTGCATACCTCCCCACCAGGGCACAAAGGCTTATCTGTGGGTAAAGCACCACATGCCATATAGGTTCCTAAGCGGCTGGTTACAATGCAAAGAACACCACAAAGCTCGATGCTTCCTCTCACCAGTAATCATAAAAGCAATGAAAAAAAAGAGAACTCCCACCTAAAACTGCCACAGACACTTGCCCACCCATCAGCAGCCACAACAACTCGAAGGCAAACCGTATTATACCATACTGAGGAGCACAGGCGAGAAACATTAATTTGTTCTGCCAGATCACAGCTAACTGTCAAAATCCACCAAAGGTCTTTTCTCTCTCCAAAAACCCAAGAGATAATGGTGTAAAAACTTTTGTTCATAAATATTTATGCAAGTGAACTTGTTAAAAATTAACCGCTGTCGTTAAAGGTTTTGTATCCTTTAGGATTCCCGGCATGCAGTGCAGTTGCATGCTTTATATTAAGCCTGGCATTTCTGCATTCCTTTCCTGCATGCTTTTGTCATTTGTCTAAAAATTAAAAGAAAAAAAAAAAAACCCACACACCACACACACACAAAGACGGGATCTGTACACATAATAATAAAGCAGTTTTTAAGAAGACAAAGATGCCTGTGTTCAACATCCAAGATCTTTCTTTGAGCAGGGAAAAAAAAAAAAATCAATTTAATGACTCCAGTGAGATCAGGGTTTAAGCCTCGTTTAAGTTTTACTAAGCATGAAGGAATTATAGGTTGATAATGTGGCATATATGTTTTTTTCAGACCTGCCAGCCTTGTAAGCACAAGGGAGCTGGAGCCCAAAGCAGTTTGGCCCCACAAGCACAACCCTCCACACCTCCACGCCATCTTCCATCTCCCAGAAGGTCATTCCTCTCGGATTTTGGCTTTCAGGTTTTCAAAGTGATTTTTCCAACCACAGAGAGAAGGAATTTCACATTCGTACCATCCTTATTTTTTCACAGGTCTGAGTCAGAAACTCAACTGTACAAACATCTGATCTTTATTAACAGCAAATCTCAACTGTGCAAACCCCAGGTCGTGATGCCGGGAGCTGGCGGTGTCCATTAAAGAGATCCTTCGAGGGGAACAGTAGTTTTGATTTAACACTGGCGAACATCAAGTAAGCCAGGGTTGGGGTTTTACTTTTTTTCCAAGACATAATGGTTCCCATATAAGCTGACAACCAAGTTTCTATCTTAATTGCAAACACACACACAGCCACAAAGTGTTTGTGTCTCCAGTGGCTGGAGCTCTTCCACCTCACCTTCCAGCAGCATCTGCAGGATGGATGTGGAAAGTTGGCGGAGGACATCTCCGCTATGCCTCCCGTCCACCCCGGGTAAACACGAAGCCCTTCGCAGCCTTTTGTTTGATGTAAATCTTCCTCCTCTGGCTCAGGGCTGCAAGGGACTGCTGTGACAGGGCTGCTCGGGGGACAAAACCAGAGGTGTCTGACCCCGCATCACCCACCCGCTGCCGCCCAAAGAAGAGCCGCACTCCAGCCAAGACCCGAACCCCCCCGCTCCGAGGCGAGCTCCCACGGCGAGCATTCCGCGCGCCCCTCTCGGGCTGTAAAAACAAGAGATAAATCACCCACCGACTTTGCGGCGAGTGCTTCCAGAACATGCTGCTTCATCTAAAAAGCTGAAGGTTCGGAGGACAATGGGCGTGAGCTCCGATTTCAAAGCTGGGGAGATGGTTTAGACTTGTCAGGGGATATGAAACGCCAAAGCCAGGACCATCCCTCTGGCTCACCCAAAGCAGCAGCGGGAACCGCAGGGAGACAGGGCACGCGTGATGCTGGATGCTGGTACCGGCCATCGCTTTGGGATGGGACTGCCCTGCCTGTTCCTCACATACCCGACCCCAGCGCTCACCCAGCATTGCCTAAAGCCTCGTCAGAGCCACGTTTCAAAGCCAAATACGTTATAAAAAGCTCATGACGAAAGAAAATGCCTTCATACAGAACCAGCCCTGGTTTCAGGCAACCGTTACTCTGTCTCCCACTCCCAGGCCGGCTGCTCACTGCATCCACACCTCGGTGGGCAGGTCAACGAAGCATCGTCCACAGTGAGCAATTCTCTTCCCTCCCCTCCTAATTTTAAAGTTCCTGAAGAGCTTCTCCTCTCCTTCAAAAAAAAAAAAAAAAATATTTGGTTTTGAGTTTCCAAGTGTTTTAAACAGAATACTTAATCATCTTAACACAGCCCTGGCAAAAATATTAATTTACCCCAAAAGAGGGTATATAATCATATCCTCGGAGAAAAACCTTTTGTGCTGCAGGAATTTTTACTGCATATCCTCAGAGGCGGAAGGAGAATTCTTCCGCTCTCTCCTATTTCCACATCTCAAATGAAAAATGTTTTGATAACGCTCTTCTGAACGTAAACTGTAAAAAAATGGATTTTTTAATTTATTTTTTTTTAAAGCAGAGGGGTTTTTTTTCCCCAAAAGGAAGGAGGGCTCTTTAAACAACCACAGCCGAACTAACCATTCCTTACAACAAAACCCACCCTCCCTCCACTCATTCACGCCATACCCTGGCACAAGATGAATTTACATTTCGCATTTGCAAAACAAATTCCAGCCTAATGTCATTTTAATGGGAACGCGCATTTCAATCACTTCCAGCAACAACCAGGAGCGGATTATTTTATGTAAAACACCACCATTTGTTTCTCTTTGAATATATAGAGATATAAGGGGGGATTTCGGATGGGGACAGGGACTGGGGGGGACACATCAACATTTCCTCTGTGACAATCCCCCTCCGCCAGCGCGCACAAAAGCCAACCTGCCCGTGGAGACAACACACGATGCCATTATTCCCACCGTCATTCCCACGGCCCCTCGCCACCGGCGGGGAGCCAGAGGCCGGCGGCCCCCGGCCCCACCAGCGCCCCACCAGCGCCCCCCCCGCCCCCGGCCGGTCCCGCCGCGCTCCGCCGGCCGCGGGTGCCCGTGCGGGGGGGTGGCAAGGGGAAAGAGGGGCGCGGGCCCCCCCCCGAGATTTTCCAAGGGGGGGAAAGGCCCTGATGGAGAAGACAAAGACAAGCGCTCAGAGCTGCCGGAGAGATGCGTTATGTTTATAAACCCGTGTGCGGGTGGAAGGGCCGGGACCGGGGCGGGTGTTCCGGGGCGAGGGGAAACCGGGGCGGAGGGGGGGGGGGGGGGGCTGCGCGCCCTCCTGCAAACCCCCACGGGCACCCGGGGAGCGGGGGTGGCTTTATTTTCCCACTCGCACTGGACGGACGGCGCCCACGCCGGTGACACCGGGCACGCACACGTCGCCGGGAGCCCACCCCCCCCCCCACAGCCCTCCCCCCCAAACCTAAAGCCGGCATCTCCCCAGAGGAGGATAAGGCGGTCCCTGCCCCCGGGGCAGGATTTTCCTGTCAAACCACAACGCGCCAGACAAAAGGCTGGAGTGTTCGGAGGGGATGGCGGCGGCGGCGGCGGGGGGGGAGCGGGGGGGGCGGACGCGGGGCACGACGACCCAAGCCCCCAGGGGCCTCGTCCCGGCACTCACCGACTTGCAGCACGTTGTCCACCGCGCCGGTCTCCAGCAGGCGGATGCCGCGGCGGAAGGGCAGCCCCTCGCCCTGCGGCGCGGCGGCGGGGGCGGCGGCGGGCGGCGGCGGGCCGGCGGCGGGGCTCTCCTCGCCGGCCGGGGCGGGGGCGGCGGCGGCGGCCGAGGGTCCCCCCGCGGCGGCGCTGGCGGGGGATGCGGCGGCGGCGCGGCCGGGCTGGAAGCTGGAGTACATGCAGATCTGCCGCTCGCTGCGGGGGAAGCTCCAGTAGACGATGCGGCGCTGGACGGGCTCGGGGATGCGCTGGAAGCGGCCCTCCACCCGCTCGAAGGCCCAGCTCCCCGCCACCCGCTTGGCCGCCGCGTCCAGCAGCGACTCGGGCTGCAGCAGGCTGCCCGCCCCGCCGCCGCCGCCCCCCGGCCCCGCCGCCGCCGCCGCCGCCGTCCCCGCCGCCCCCGCCGTCCCCGCCGCCGCCGCGGGGCAGCAGCCGGCCAGAGCCGGGGGGGCCCCGCTGGCCCCCGCGCCCGGCCCCGCGCCGACCCCTGCGGCCCCGGGACGGGGGTGAACGGCCCCGGTGCCCCCCGCCGGGCAGGTTCGGGAGCACAGGCGCTTGGGGCCCGGGGCGCCGGCGGGCAGCGGCGGGCGGAGCAGCTCCTCTCCCTCTCCTCCCTCCGCCATGGCTGCGACCGACTGAGCCGGGCGAGGGGAGGAGAGACGGGGAGGAGGGGGGGGGGGGGGCGGGGGTGGAGACTAGAGGGGGTGGTCCCGCCGGCCGGGAGCCGGCCCCCGCCGGGGCGGGCCGCTCCGCAGCCCCCTGCCCGCCCCCCGCCGGACCCCGGCTCCGACCTGCACCTGCCGGGATGCCGCGGGGCGGGCAGTGGCGAGCCCCTGGGGATCGCCCCGGTGCCCTCCCGGCTGTGTCCCCGGGCGGGGGGAGGGACATTCGGGGGACGCTGTGACCCCCGCGCCCGGAGAGCGGGGTTGCCCCGCGGTTGCCGGTCCCGACGGCGCTGGGGGGCGAGGGGTGTCGGGCCAGCCGAGCGCACGGAGCTTGTGCTGAGTCAGAGGCAGCAAGGGGGCACGGGGGGCTGGGCAGGGGGCACGGGGGGCTGGGCACGGCACCGCTCCACCGGCGCTGCACGGTGGCAACCGGGGAGCGCTGCTGCCGCAAGCCCTGCGGTCCTCGGCCTCAGCGCCTGGCCTAACCCATACACCACCACCTTCGGGTTTACACGGGGTAGCTGAGCAGAGAGCAGCGTCCTACCCTTCAGTGGGCATCGGGGTTTGCTTTTTCTTTTAG
The DNA here is from genome assembly GCF_963210335.1 of Falco punctatus. NCBI lineage: Eukaryota > Metazoa > Chordata > Aves > Falconiformes > Falconidae > Falco > Falco punctatus. The sequence continues at coordinate 11,491,489 of NC_137591.1, read as the reverse complement.
AGCCCTGTGGTTAAAGATGCTCATCCCACACGTGCCTGCAGCATCCCTGGGTGCAGAGAAAATACTCGGGTCCTGTGGCACACGTGGCCTCTGGGAGAGGAGATGAAGCAACACAGGCAGGGCTGGCTCCCACGAAGCTCTGCTGTGCTCTTCGGTGGTGTGGCATTAAAGCCAGGTCCTTCAGCACATACTGCCTGAGTTGGCACCCCAAATTCCAGAGAACTGACTCCTCACCAGCGTGGTTGCTGGGCTGGTCGCTTTGCTGTTGCGTCCAGCAGGACACCATTACCAGGATTTTACAAAATTTTCTTTTGTCCCGTCTAATTTTAAGTGACAAACCTCCAAAGAAGAGCAGAGCTCACATTATCTCAGGGTTCACTTTTCTTGCTGTTATTATCAGTGCTTGGAGAATCTAAGACCACTTCCTTTCTATCGGCAGTTCAGTCACATCTAGACCATTACCAGTTACTCCCTTGTTGCAGAGATCTTCTATTTACTCTTACTGACAGAGCAAGAGTACATTTCCTGGAATAACAGGGCGATGCAATTAGGGAACAGGAAATAATTATGCACCTTTGCTATGCCAGGGGGTACATCCAAGCCCAAGGTCTCTCCTTCGCAGGACTCAGAGGGAAGGAGCCAGATCTCAGGCAGGTAGTGAGAGCCGGCAGAGCTAAAGCAACGAGAGATCTCCATTTTAGAGAATAAGCCACATGCTAATAGATGAAGGTCAGGAAGAGGTTTTCCTTGAAGGCTGAGGTGTTCCTTGCTGCCGCTGGTCCTGTTCAAGATAATCAGTGCTAGCTGGCAGCAGGGCCTGGCTGCAGGCAGCAGCTACATGAAGAGATTTGTTTACGTTTTCCCCAGGAATCACGTCCCCATTTCTTTAACGCCAAAGGGCATTTCACTCTCCGTACGGGATTGTTGTGACTGGGAGCACTTGTAAGCCCAGCATTTTGCCCATCACTTCTGCTCGCTGTGGTGGTGGCAGGACCTGGGGGGACAAGGAGGGCTTCTTCCACCTCTGCCCCTCCCCGGCTGCACAGAGGGACCTCAGGGGGATGTCCCAAAGCACCCTTCTGCCCTGAGGTAGAGCAAGTCTTCCTGGCAGAGACCAGACCGGCAGGATCTTAAGCTCTTTCGGTGATGGAGGCTGCGGGCTCTGGTGTTACAGCAGCCCAAATGCCGGGGAGTTTCTGCTGGCACCTGTGTCTCCCCACAGCCACCAGATCTGCTCAGGCAGGGGGCAAGCCTGGCTGAGAGCTGGGACACAGCACCCCAGCTTGTCTGATCCCTCCGCCACCAGTCTGCAGAGCTCACCTAGTGACAACCTTGAGTGTCCTTACTTACGTTGTCCCCAGACGGTGCCAATAAAGAGGATTTTATACTTCAGCCCAAGCAGGGATGTTATTCATTCCCAACAAGCTGACTTTTCACTGCATAAAACATATAATCCAGACTCAAATCAAAGCAAGGTCGATGCAATGGCTGGCCAGCCTGTCTCTGGGGGGTTACCATGTTATTTCAAAGACAAATCAATCTATTTTTCCTCTCCCTCTTCATCTGAACATTTGTTGCTCCCGATTCCTCTCCGTCTCGCCCTGTGCCTTTCATTACTGCCCTGAATTTCACAAGGGGGGAGCTCTCCTCCTCCCATAGAACATGGACAGGCCTCTTCTCCCCAGGGAAGGATGCAAAATGTCAGCCTCCTGCCCAGCTCCTGATGCTGCTCATTCAGAGCCTGGAACCAGGTACATCAATAATTCACTGCACACTTTCCTGAGCCCAGCCATTTGCTGAGCCTCTGCCACCAGCAGCCCCGGTTCCCTTCCTGGCTTTGAGGCTGTTTGGTCAGGGTCTGCCTGTGCTGCGACCCACTAACTCCAGCCCTTCTGGCCTGAGCGCTGGTGTTAGTCACAAAGTGCTGGTTTTTCATGTTGGCCCCAGAAAACATTTTAATTTGAGTCCCTGGCTAGAAAATTTACTGACCAAAGGGGCTAGAGCCCCCATGGCTTCTACACTGCAGCCAGGCAGCAGTCCATTGTAATACTGTGGGAAATTCTTTGGGTGCCGGCTCAGTCAGAAGTCCAGCTTTAAGCTGCAGGTGCTGTGGGGCAAGAAATCCGCTTTCCTTTTGCTAGAAACTAAATTCCAGAGCCCTAAAAAAGAGAGAGGAAAAGGATGCTGCTGAGATGCCCTCTGTGGGTTTCCTGGCACTTGTACTTTTTTTGGTGGCAGACAAGGTAAGTGCTGGCAGATGCCATATCTCAGCCCAAGGGGATGCCACATCCTTGGTCTGCTCCCACCTGTACACCTTCATGTAGCTGCTCTTCTCTCTCCCCACCGTGCCAAAACCCCATTCTCAGCAGAAAGACTGCCTTTCTCTGGGCATCTTCCTCTCTCTTGGATGCTCCCATGCCTCTTTGACATTGCTTTGACTCTGAATAGCCAGTGTTGTGCCCTCACTAACATGGGTAACACTGGCTGAGCCTTGCAGAGAAGACAGCAGAGCTTTGCAAGACCCAGGGAGCACCAAGGAAGTCCTCTGATGACGGGTGAAGATATACAAGAGCAGCAGAAGCTTTATAGCCAATTAACAATGGGAAAGGAGATAGAGGAGTGTAGGCAGCCACAAAGCTCCTGCTCTGGCCACCCAGAGGATTTGCTGCTCCAGAACATCCAAAGCCAGGCTGAGGAGCAGCCAGGCTCTCTGCTACAGCCACCAGCCCCAGGCACTCGTTGGAAGTGTGGCTGTTTCTGCCTTTCCTGTGTTGCTGGTGCTGTTCAGAGCAGTGGCAGGAGGGAAAGGACACAGAACCTACAGCTCCCCTGCCTTAATGCACTCAGGAGCAGTGGGATCTATTGCCTAAGATAGTTATTACATAGCATCCCTGTGGATCCGACGTCCTGGAAGAGACATAGAGCATTGCCCTATGAAATACATGGCCTTGCAAGCAAGAAAGCCCCATTTTTAGATTCTCCAGTGCCTGGTAAGGTCTCCAACAAAGCATAAGCTTGAGCTGGAGCTTTTTCCCATCAAATTGTTCAAATCCCCCATGGATTCTCCACTGACTCATTAGCACTGAGTTATTGCTGTGCTCATCTTTCAGCAGGGACTCTAATAAAGTTGCTTTTCACAAGCCAGCCAGTTATTTTATGAAACATCCCAGAACGGACAATTTCAGGGACCTCCTTCAGGTGTGACTGCAATTGTCTGTCTACTCAAAAGAGAAATGCAAGGACTGAAAGTATCATCTACCCTCCCCAAGCACAGGCTGAATTCAAAGATCAGGTACAGGATGGCTGCTCTCACTTTCCCTTTGGCACAGAAAACGCTCTGCTTGCCTGTATGTCCCTGTATCGGCTCAGGGATGCCCAAGTTTAAAGCAGATGCTCAGGGTGCCGCAGCTTCTCTGCCCTTTGTCTGCTGCCAGCGGGGACGGCAATCCTGGAGAAAAACCTCAGGCCATCCAGGGTCAAGGATGGCTGCACCCAGCACCGTGCCATGCCCTCCCCAGGGCACGCCATGACACATCGCCTCTGCCTGCCGTGTGCCACAGGCATCGGGAGTTTGGACCTGGCAGGGCTGGGGGGCCTGGAGGAGCTCAGCAGGAGGCTGGGGGGTGTGAGTCGGGGAGCTGGCAAGCCCTGCTGCAAGGACGGGGTCTGTGGGGCAGGGTGGAGGTTGGGAAGCTCCTTTGTATGGCTGGAGATGGGGCACCAGCAGAGGGGAAGGAGGAGCAAGGAGATGGTCTAGGGCAGCAGCGAGAAATGGAGAGAAATGGAGCAAGGTGCCCGGGTACCCGGTGCCAGGCTAGGGTCGGGCCGAACCAGAGTCCCCCTCGTACCCAACCAGAGTGCTATGGCTGCCAGGAGCTGTTGTTCCCTCTCTCCCACACACATTTTCATCTCTGGCTTGCCAGGGCTGCCTTCCCCCAGGCTCCCTAAGATTAGCAAAGTGCTGATCCTCTGCCTTGCCACGGAGATTTCTGCACCCTTCCAGCAAACGCATTTGCTGTGCCGACCTGCAATTAAGCATGGAGGAGCTGCCGGGCGAAGACCCTCGGCTTCCAGCAGAAGCGGTTGCCTCCCTGGCGCAGAGTCTAAAAGCACAGAGCGCTCCAGAAAGTTACTCAGCCCTGCACCGGCGAGCGACGTCCATCCCGGCTGGGCCGGCTGCCACGGGGCTGAGCTCAGCAGAAAGCAGCCCCCCGGCTGATCACCCCCTCCCAGCCACTGAGGCTCCCCCCTGCCCTTAATTAGAGAAGCTAAAATAACCCGGGGAGCGTTCTGCGGGCTGCAAGAGTACGAACAACTGACGGCAAAGCCAGGTGTCAACAGCGCTGCCTGCAGCACCGGGGCTGCCCTGGCCACCCAGGCACCGGGGGGGTGGCAGAGGTCAGGCTGAGGGCTCCCCCCCAGCCCCCCACTCCCCTTCCCGGGGCGGAGAGCCAGCAGCCGGTCACAGGATAGCCCCTGTGCCTTGCCCCAGCCTTTTACCCCCCACAGTTCACACGCGTTGCAAATGGTAATTAAAATAAATGGTTAAATTATTTTTTTTTTTTTTTTTAAAAAAAGAACCTCTGGGTGGGGAATGGTCTTCTAGGGGAGGAAGGAGGAATTAAACTGGTGGGAAACCACACACTGAACCAACTTCACTTTTTCAGAAGAGAAGAGGGCTGTGCCGGACAGCAGGTAACGCTAAAACACAGCGCAGAGGGGGCTGAGGCCGGACAAGTTCAGGCTCCAAGAGGAGCCACGACACCGCAGCGGCGGAGCGCAGCTACCGGCGGAGTGAGGGGCAGCCCCCGACCGGGAGCAGCTCCCGCGGGGTGTGCTGAGCTGCCAGCCCCGGCCCGCGCCGCCGGCCATGGGCACACGGGGCACGCCTGATTGGCTGCGAGGTTTCAATGCCGCACGCCTGATTGGCTGCGAGGTTTCAATGCCGCACGCCTGATTGGCTGCGAGGTTTCAATGCCGCACGCCTGATTGGCTGCGAGGTTTCAATGCCGCACGCCTGATTGGCTGCGAGGTTTCAATGCCGCACGCCTGATTGGCTGCGAGGTTTCAATGCCGCACGTCTGATTGGTTACGAGGTTACAATGCCGCATACCTGACTGCCTGCGAGGTTAGTATGCCTCACGCCTGATTGGCTGAGACATTACAATGCCCCGTGGCTGATTGGCTGGGAGGTCATAACACCCCACGGCTGATTGGCTGGAAAGCTGCAGTGCCACAGGGCTGATTGGCTGGTTGCCTACATGGTTGGATGTTAGGAGCCTGTGTGGCCTTATTACTGCCTGCTGATTGGCTGGCTGGCTAAATGCGGGGGAGGGGAAACTAACACCACACCAGCTTTGACAACAGCCAAATCATTTCTGCCCAGTTCATAATCCTTCTGCTTGTGCCTGGTGCTGCTGGGCTTTGTGATTGTCTGCGCCATTTTGCCAGCCCCACGGAGCTGCGGTTCCTCTGGTGCCACTAGGACGTTTGCTGCCACACCTGCCACCCTCCCAGGGGTTTCAAGAGCCGGAGCTCAGGCACCTGGAGCGCCTGGCCTGGGTCATTCCCCACCATCCAGTCCAGCCATCTCTTTATTCCAAAGCCATTTCCACAGGCACATCCATGGGGGTGGGGAAAAAAAGGCTCCAGCCTGGGACCTCTTCCACCTCTTCCTCAGTAAAACCCAAGGAACATCACCCAGCCCGCTTTTCCCTTGTAGCTTTACCGAGGTATCATGGCAGCTGGGAGCCACCCAGCCCTGCTCAGGATCTGTGTCCTCCTGGTAGGCACCACAGTGCTCTCTCTTGGAGAGCTGCTCCGTGGGCTTGTCCTCTTCCTTCAGCTCCTTTACAAGGTCAGGTGTAGCCCTCGTGATGGCTGCTCAGCTGCCTGAGCTCCCCGCAGCCTGCAGAGCCCACTGGTGAGGCCAGACACCAGCGCTGCCCTCAGCCCTGGTCAGTCGGGGCACAGCGGGGCGAGGGGAGGTGGTACGACACTGACCTTCCCTTGAACAGCCCACCCATCCCAGCTCCCCTCCGCGACAGCGTGTCCTCACCCATCGCTCCATGCGTAGGAGCCGGCAGCAGTTCAGCAGAGGCGGTGGCAGTGCTGGCACAAGGCTGGGCCACTTGAAGCCACCCGACAGAAGAGCAGGACATGGTGGCTTGGCACCGCGCTGTGGTTTGGCTGGAAACCAAGCGTCACATCTAACTCGTCTTGAGGACAGGCAGATGGAGAGAGACACAGCACATTTCCCCTTGCATGGCAGCAAAAAAGCAGTAGCCTGCTAGTTGCTGTCCTGGAGGGAAGCAAGGGGGGTCCCCCTGAATTTTATCAAAGCTCCGATGGACACAGCAACCAGCATGGGCTCCAGATTCAGCCTTGGGCACCTGCTCTGTGCTGCAAAGCTACGTGGGTTGGGCTGGCAAGATGTGTCTCTCCTGGGTCTGGCTGGGCTTTGTCTGCTCACACTGGGCTCCTTTCAACCCCCAGATCAAACCCATAAGTAACAGAAGCAAACTGTTCCTCCATGCTGTCGTCCATCAACAGTGAGCAAAGGTACAGGCTGGAAACCAGCAGCACAAAGAAATGACTGTTTTGTTTTCACACAGCGATGGCCAGACCGTGCTGGGTGGACAAAGAGAGGAGGTGAAGCCACACAAAGACGGTGGCACTGAGAGCACCTGGCTGGGGGGGGGGGGGGGAGGGAGCCTTGACATCCCATGGGGCTGGGGCTCCAGCTCTGCTTGCCCCAAACCACTCCAGACCCACCAGGAGGGAGGAAAAGAGCTGAGATGGGTCTCTTGCAGGTCAGTACATGGCCAGGGAGAGATTTGGAGGCCTTTGAGGGGAGGTGAGAGGTTATGGGGGAAGCAACAGGAGAGGTGAACCTGTTGAATGCACCTTTGCTCAAAGGTCAGAGAGGTGTCTCCACCCTCTGTCCCTGGGGACTGCTTTGGGGTGACTCTGCTCTCCCTCTGCCAGCAGACGAAAGATGGGCCATGACAAGCAACAGGGCTTTGAAAACCCAGGGACTGCGCTCTGTCCTGCTGGTGGCCTCATGTCCAGCCAGGACCTGTGATTGATGCTGGGCAGGGAGATAGGAATGAACGAGGCAAATATCTGATGCACTTCCTCAGCCCCTTCTTCACCAACCTCCAGCACCGGTGGCCATGCAGGGGACACAAGTCACTGGGGCTGGCTCATTTCTGCAGCTGTTTCTCTGCTCTGTCCCATCTCCTTGGGTGACGCTACACTGAGATGAGTCTGGACCTACTCACCAGGGGTGTCAGCAAGTTGGCCAGAGCTGGGGATGATCTCACCAGCTCCTAACCCATGATGGAGATACACGGCTGTCACCCCCAGGCAGCAGTGTTCACCCTCACCCCATAGAAGCAAGAGCGGCCTGGCTGGGCTGGACTTAGGGGACAGAAATGCAGCCGCCCACATTTATTTTGCCTAACAACAGTGATGTCTCTGTATATTTTCATTCTGTTTTCCTAGGCTCAGCTGCCTCCTCAATGAAATGTTTCCAAAGCAGCCTGGCTTGGCGGCATGCCAGCCCCGGCTGCCAGATGAATGGGTGGAGGAGGAGGGACCCATTCCTCTTCTTGACACAGCATCACTGCACAAGAGGCCTCTGTTGACATTAGAACTGGCTGTTCCCCCTCTGCCGAGAGAGAGGATCTGCCTGGCTCTTGGCAGGAGCAGGGCCAAGGCTGCATGTGATGTGGGAGCTGTCCTCTTGCAGGGTGGTGGCACAGCCACAGGTACCAGGGTACCACGGCGCATCCTCCTCCAGGGTGGTGGCACAGCCACGGACACCAGGGTACCACAGCACAGCACCACCAGGACCTGAAGTCAGCCCTAGTTTCTCACCCTGGACCCTCCCCTTGCTGAGCCAGCCCCCCCAACAGCTGAGCACTTCCTGGGGCTTTCTGACTCCTACTAACAGCATCAGCATCACTCCTTGAGACATCAGCAATGTGAAGAACATGTTAACTCCCCCAAAACATCTCTTTCTCCACCCTGCTCAGAGCAAAGCTCTTCCTCAGCACCTCAGGAGTACAGGCACAGACACGAGTTTTGCAGAGCTCCAGGTCTCTGGCACCTTTCGGGAGGGGGTGGGGTGGGGGGAGTAATGCCATGCGGGTCCCAAGCACAGCACCCCAAAACCTTTCAGGCCTTTGCACAATGATACATGGAGCAGCATTGGCTTCATCCTAAACCCTTGCCGCTACTCAGACATGCAGGACTTCACCCAAACCATGTCACAGCTCTTTCTCACACCTCAATTCCTCTGCCCAAAGCAAAATACAAACCCAAGCCTTCAGGGCTGGAAATATATCAGCTGAGAGGTAACTGAATGGCAGCTGTGCGGCACAGTGCCACTGGACTACCCACCCAGCACCAGATGTGATCTATCTGCCACTGCTAATTGCAGTTCTGGTTGTCAGCAAGGGAATGCAAATCTGTGTATGCCACATCCATAACCTGTCACCTCCCTGCCAGGGACACCTTTCAGAGCTAAGCAAAGGATGTAGAATTTAACAAAAGGATCAGAAGGCAAAAGAAAGCGACAAAAGTCATCAGCATCCTTCCTCCACCTCTCCCTTCAGCCAGCTCTCCTGGCATCTCCCACTGGTGGCCAACACTCAGCTGCTGCAAGCCAAGAACCAGAGGCTGGGTCAGAGCAGCACCCAGCAGCGAGAGACACAGGCTGCTCGCACCAGCCACGGTGGGGAGAGGGCTCTGCCTGGATCTGGTCGAAAAGAGGCCAACCACGCATCGATAAGATGAATTAGTTGTCTCAGCAGCACTGGCAAAATGAGCGAGAGGAGTGGAGCCCGTGAGGCCCGGCCTGCTTTGTTTCAATTACAGCAGCTGCCAGAAGAAAAAGATAACCTCAATATTGATGGCAGAAGCGGCAGACAGAGGTGCCCTTGCGGGCTGCTGGGAGCAGGTAGAGGAGGAAGGGGGAGGAGGAGGAGGAGGAGGAAGGGAGCAAGAGAGATGGAGGAGGGGCAGCCTGGCTAGCTCCCCTGGGCTGGTGAGAAAGACCCACCTGATCCCATTGCCCTCATCCCCACGAGGAACAGCTCCTCTTCACCCTGGCTCTTGCCCCAGTCGCTGGGAGAGCACCCCCCCGCACAGACGGGGTGGAGGGGGGCAGAAAGTCAGCCAGAGCATCATCAGCAGGACACGCACCACACAGGGCACCACATAACGCTGAACAGAAAAACCATCTCTTTGCTTCCCAGTCAGGCTGTGGGGCCTGGAGATAAGGTGGAGGGTCCAAGGGAGGCATTTGAATGGGGCTGTGTGGGATGATGGACAGAGCTGGAGCGAAGGGCTATGGGGCTGAGACAGGTGGTGGCCCAGGGTGCAGGCAGGCATGACTGCCTGCCAGGGATACAACACCCAACTGTTTGAGGGCTGGGGAGCCCCATGAGATGCTTGCAGCGGGGACCGGTCGGGGCATGGGGGACAAGGTGCCCAAGATGACATTGGACTGCGTGTGGGAACTTTTGGCCCCGCAGCAGCAGCTCAGGGCAGGCACCCCAACATCACACCTACAAGCCAGAGATGAAGGTGCCAAGCCAAACCCCCTCCTGTCAGCACAGGGGTAATGCCCTGCCCCGGGGAGGACCAAGCCCCGGGTTCAGGAGGTAACCAGAAGGTATGAAGAGATGGGGTCTCTTCGGTCTTCAACCCCTTTGCCTCCAGGTGTCTGCACAGGGGATCACAAATCACCGCCAGCTGCTGCTTCGTGGGGTCAGCACCCAGCCCAGTCCCCGCCACCGCCACCCCAGTGTGGGGGCAGCCTCCCACCCTCCTTGGGGCAGGGGCGCACCAGAGGCCAGGCTGAGCAGGGGTCACTTCGCAGGGCTTTTATTTGTACTCTGGATAGCATCGCCCTCCGATCTCGCTTCTCCCCCAGGAGGGACCCCAGCATCCTCACCCCTGTTGTCTTCCCAGGGCTGCAGGCGCTGGGTACAGCCCCCAGGTCTCCAAGAGGGGACAAGGCCACCACCTTGCGGCCACCCATCACCACTGCACGTACCCGTGCGCAAGTCGCCGGGATGTGACAGCTGTGGGGGTACAGGGTTTAGACCATGGGGAGCTGCCACCTCCCACAGCTCCTAGTGCCCCCACCCCCGGGGATCACCTCCTGCGGGGCACACTGCCCCCCCCCTCGCTCCCCAGCCAGGACTCCCATGGGTGCCAGGATGGACAGTGCTGCTCCCATCCCGGTTCTGGCCCCTCCACCCCTGCCCCGCTGCTCCGTGCGGTGTCAGCCAGCAGTGACCGGGGACTCCGGTTTGCACGGCGGGCTTCATTGAGCACGGAAAGGCAGGCAGTGGCAGAGAAAGGCTCAGAACCGAGCCCTGGGGCTGAAAATGCAGCACGTCGGGGAGTCTGAGGGGGATTTTCATTGCTGGCCACAGTGTGGGAGTACGACGCACACGGAGGGTGCTGGAGTGGGTTGTTATACCAATGCTGCTGGTGACCAGCGGCCCAGAGGAGGTCCTTTCATGCCCCTGGGAAGCGAGCTGGCGTGGTGTGCACACAACTGGGTTCTGCGAGGCTGCCCAGCCTGGCTTAGTGCTCATTTCCCTCCTTCTGCTGCTTCTTCCCCTCGTGATAGGGCTGGCCATGGTCCCCATGGTGGTGATGAGCATGGGGGGCAGGCTCATGGTCCCCACTCGGGTCTGTGGCTTTCTCGCTGCCAACTTCATGGTGGTGGTGAGGATGGAGGGGATTGTGATGGTGGATGAGGGTCTCCGACTTCTTCCCTTCTTGTTCAGGAAGGGGGCTCAGGGTTACAGGGACCTCCAGAGTACTGTTACCCTGAAAAAAGTAACACAAGGGCTGGTGCGGTATGTGAATGCACAGGGAGCCCCGCAGTGAGCCTGCGAGCACGCCTGTGAGCTGGGACAAAAGCAAACCACCATCCGTCGTACAGAAAGCTGCGTGGGTCAGAGCAAAGCCTCTCCAGCCCTGACCCAGGGTGCAGGGAGGACAGGAGAGGCTGGAGCACATAGAGCACATGCCTCTGTACCTACATCTCTCCGCTCAAGCTGTCTGTGGTCCAGGGAATTCCTAGGCCATGAAAGGGACCTGGCATTTAATATTTCTAGATGGATTTTTCTCCTGGGAAGTGACTAATTGCCTGCTGAGCCTGGAACTATGTCCTTGCTCTGAGCTTTCCACTTCTGGTCAGAACAGCCAGTGACCCTAGTTAGCTTTTCCAGACCTGGGCTGTGACCCCTTTAGTCAGTTCTTTCTCAGTCTGAAAGCTCTGACCTATTCGAGTGCCCTTATTCCAGACCTTTCATCACCTTCCCTCTCAACCATGGCTGAGGGCAGCTGCCAAGGCAGAGCCTGTCCCTGATGGGAAGGTGAGGTTGTTTTTCCTGATGTGAAACACCAGAGAAGAGAAGGGAGCCTGGCTCCAGCGAGCACCCCTGCGCCTTACCTGCTGGGTGGTGTTGGGGTAGAGGGAGCAGTTGCCACAGAAGTCCTTGCTGTGGGTGAAGCGGATAGCCGACTCCACGTAGGGGAAGTGGAGGAAGCTGTAGGGCAGCTGGATGTGGAAAGCCAGGCGGCCGCACCTGCGGGGGGAAGCCATGGCCCGGCTGGAGGCTGGGGGTCTGGGGTCCACGGGGGAAGCTTTTGGAAGCCCACCAAACACTCCGTAACCCTGCCAGGAAAGCCTCAGCCGAGACGGGGAACACTTACCGGTCGTAGATGAGGAAGTCGTCCTTGTCACCCCCCAGGACCTGCCAGATATCGGGGTCCTCCGGCTCTGGCTGGAAGACGGGCACGCCTGGGGGGGCCTGGCGCTCCAGCTCCCCGAACATGGCGTGGGAGAGCGGCGCCTTCTCGTTGATGATCATGTAGCGGACATCGACCGTGCCCTGCCGGGCCAGCCTCTCTCGCAGGCCCCCGAGTCTGCGGGGAAGGAGGTGCCAGGAGGGAGGTGCCGCGGTGGGGCCTGCCATGCTGCCCCCCAGCACGGCAGGGCTGGGTTTGGGGTAGGGAAAGGAGGGCTCACCTGTGGGCCTGCTGCAGGCAGAAGTGTCAGCTGGCCTTCAGCAGGGCCACCACCGTCACCCGCCCCGCCACCCCTGCCATGGGGCTCGAGCCGTTGATGCTCCATGCCGGTGCCTCCTGGCAGAGCCGGCTGCTGTTGGTTTCCCCCTCGGAGGCTGAGGCCAGCCCCAGCCAGGCGGCCAGGGCCAGCACCAGCAGCGCCATCCCGGACCCCCGGCCCTGGCAGGGGGGAAAGGGGGGTGTGTCTCCCCTCTGCCCCAGGACTCGGCCTGATGGGGTCCTCCCAACCCACCCCAACCGCCTCCCCGCACCCCCCTCCGGGGCAGACAAATACTGGTGGATGGTTCATACTGGTCCCAGCACAGCACCAGGAGCCGGGCCCCCCCAGCTGGGCGAGCAAGGAAAGGGGGATGAGGTGAGGGGATTGGAGTGCCCGACTCCCAACAAGCACAGCACCCTCACCGCTGGCCTTTGTGGGCACCTGCTGCCAGAGCCGGCTGCCCATGTGTCCCCCAGCACCGAGGCACCTGCTCCACAGCTCAAGGGATGAAGGTCCTGCCCCGCCTTCTCCACCTCCCTGACCCCAAAACCCAAACCCAGCCCCAGCCGGAGGTCTGCCTTTGCCCCAGAGGCAGACAGGGATGCAACCCCCATCATCTCCAGGCACCAGCAGCGAGTCTCTGGGACAGAGATGGTTTCACCTTCAGGTGACCTTGAGAGTCCTTGATACTCTGGGAGTGCACAGAGCCTTTAAACCCCCTGCCCCCAGTGTCTGCCCAAAGCCCCTTCCTCTCACAGTCCCCTAACCCTGCCCACCCCAAGATATACCCCATCCCTCCAGCATCCAGTATGTTTAATGGGCAGTGGGAGGACATGGGGCTGGGGGCACGATTTGGGGAGATGGGGAGGGAGCAGGGGGTTGCAGGGTCTGGTCAGGGTGGATGCACCCCCAATCCCCAGCCCTCTCCCCCGCGAGAACGAGCCCTCAATACCGCACTTCTCACTGCCGTCCTCCAGCCAGACCTCGCTCCTGGCCCCAGCAGCTCTCGGCGATGCCCAGCTGGCCCTGGTCTCCCTTTTATCTCCCGTCCACTCTCCCCGCCCAGGAGGGAGGAGAAGAGCCTTGGCTGGAGCAGGACCAGTGCCCCAGCCACCGCTGCCTGCCTTGGGGGACAGCAACAAGGCAGGCACTGTCCCCCTTGGTGCCATGCAGCTTCGGGGTCCTGCTGCCACAGCCCAGCCCGAGCCTTGCTGGGACAAAGCCGTGCCTGGTGCTGGGCTGGCGCAGAGGGTGCCAGGCAGTGCCGCCGGGAAAACACAGGCACAGCCACTCGAGACCACCCCGCGGGCACAGGAGGGCTGGGGGGATTGCCAAGGGCACTGCTTGCCCCAAAGGGTTGCAGGACCGCGGGGTGACATCGAACAATGCCATCCGTGCGCAAGGTCCCAGGGGAGCTGCCAGCACAGCCTCTGCCACCCCGCCGCCAAAAAGATGGGTGCCTGCCCCACACCCCTGGGGTGCTGGAGCTCCCTGCCCCGCGGGGTGCCACCCCGAAGGCCTCGCCACCCTGCTGCACAGCGTCACAGTCACCCCCGGCCGTGCTTGGCCCCCCAGCAAGCCCCCAGCAGCCGGTCTCACGCCTCCTGCCTGGCCCCACGCCGGGGGGGGCTGCGGCGGTGCGGGGAGCCGTTGCTCCCTTGGGAAATCACATCCCTTGGGAAATCACAGCGCCGGTGGATTCCGCCCCCCCGCCGAACCAGAGGAGCTCACCGCTCTGGCCACACACGGACATCTCCGCAAATATTTGAGCAGTTTATCGTAGCTGGGCTCTGTACAAAAACATGATAAGGCAGGGAAGGGCAGCAGATACGGACACAACGGGGGCAGCGACAGTCCCAGACATGGGGGGGGGGGGGGGGAGATGTCCATCAGCCACAAGCAGCAGGGAGAGAGGGGCTCGCTGCGGGGGGGCTGGAGGGGCTCAGGGATGTCAGCAAGGACATAGGGCCACGGGTGGGGATGGGTGAGCTGGCGCAGCTGCGTGGGGTCAGCCTGGAGCCGATCCACCCCTCGACCGAGGCGGGACCCTCCGCAGAGCTGTCACCCCCCCGTCCGCAAGATGCTCCCCCCAGGTCCCCGCCGGGCTCCCTGCACCGAGCAGGGCCGCGTACCCCGCTGCACGCCTGCCCTGCCCTGCCGGGCTGCGGGCTCGCCGCCGCCAGCCATCCCAGCCCCGCTCCCCGGGCACCAGTTCGCCACCCCCCTGTGCCCGTCCCCACGCCGGCAGCCGCAGCCCGGCTCCTCCGGCGCCGCCGCAGCTCGCGGGGCCCGCAGCGCCCGGCACGGGCCCAGGCCCCGTCCGTGCCCGGGGCACACACCGATCCCCCGCCGGGGCGGCTGCCCCACGGCCGGGCAGGGCGCTCCGCAGCCTCCCGCTATCGCTCCCTCCGCCCGGGGAGGAGCGAAGTGCACCGCCTCGGGGGCCGGCCCCTGCCCCGGCATCCCCTTCGCCCGCAGCCCTGACCCCGGTGAGCCGCGGCCCGGGGCAGCCGGGGCCCTGCAGGCCCGCGGGGGGGGGCGGGGGGCGCGGCGGGGGGGGCGGGGGGGAGCGCCGGCCCCGGGCACGTGCTCAGCGGGGAAGGCTGCGCGCGGGGCCCGCTCCCCGGCTGGGGGGGCGGGGAGGGGGGGGGGGGTCCCACCGCCGGGCCCGAGCCGCAGCGCCCCGGGGGCAGCGCTCAGCGAACGGCCATTGCGGGGAGGGGGGGGGAGCGGGAGGGAGCACTGAAGCCGGGGGGGGGGGGGTGCCCCCTGTCCCCCCAGTGCACCGCTGTGTGGTCTGGCCAGAGCGGCCGGTGCATGCACGGCGGGGGGGAGGGGCGGGAAGCCTGGGTGGGATGTTGAGAGGTGATGCCGGGTGGGCTTCTGGGCAGATCTTCTGCCCCCTTCGGTGTAGGGGGTGTTGGGGGTGAGGGGGGTCACTTTTCCCGCAGTGTCGTCCTCCCCCCCTCGAATTCACCCTCTGCGGCCCCAGGGCAAGGTCACTGCCCCCAGCGGGGGGCCTGGTAGCTGCACACCACCCTTGGTACAAGGTTGTGACCCCCCCGCACCCCCCGCCATTTGTGGGACACCCCTGACGAGCGCTGGGGCAGCACAGGAGCCTTTTAGCCGTAGTGACCGGTGTGTTGCTCCATGTTTACCAGTCCAACCTCCATGTTCCTGGTTGCAGGTACAGGACGTTCCCGCCCCGCCACAACCCTTGTCCCCATCCTGCTGCTCAGAGGGGACCCGCTGGGCTGCAGCCCCAGCTGAGGGCTTTTCCCCCGTGCCCCCCAGCGCGGGCATGGGGCAGGCCAGCGTAGCGAGGGGGTGGTGGGACAGCTCAGCATCCTTGGGTGGCTGGTGGGTGCCCTTGCACGGAGCATGCTGCCCTGTGAGACCCCTTCATTTAGAACGCACGCGTTTAAGGGGTGTGAACGGACACGGGGGTGCGTCTACACCTGGAAACACACTTGTGCTCCGTGCAAGGTGGGGGAACGGCTCCTTCCCACGGCCAGCATGGCCTCCCTGACCCCCTGCGTCCTCCCCGCAGCCTGCCCAGCCATGGCAGCCTTGCTGAGCCGCCCCTGCTTCATCTCCCTCCACGTGCCCTACAGGCGGGGCTGGACCCAGGACTTGTGGAACACCTTTTGCTTCCAGCCGGTGGCCCTGCGGGAGACAGCGCGGGTCCGGCAGCTGGCCTTGCGACGGGGATCTGCCGTCTTCCTCGTCAATGAGCGCTTGGCACCGGGGCCTGCCGGCGCCTCCTCCCATGATTTCCTCTACGATGTGGACCCCCGGCCCACCTTGGGCACGGCCTCCAACGTCTGCTTCGAGGTGGACGACGTGCCAGGGCTCTGCAAGCAGCTGCAAAGCTGGGGATGCTCCCTGCCGGTGCCCCCCACGGAGCTAAGGGATGACAGCGGCTCTGTCACCTACGGGGTGGTCAGCTCCATCGTGGGCAATGTCAGCCATACCCTTCTGGACCGATCCCGCTACCAGGGACCCTTCCTGCCTGGCTTCCAGCCCATCCAAGGAGCCCCCTTGGCCACGAGGGACGGGATTGAGATCACCCACTTTGACCACATCACGTACGTCTGCCCGCGGGGCGGCGCACGGGCGGCCCTGGACTGGTACCGGCACTGCTTTGGCTTCCGCCGCTTCTTGCTGAACCCACAGGAGAGGCCGGCGGAGGGGTATGTGCTCGGGGGGCAGGGCATGGGCATGCTGCTCCTGGCGCTGCAGAGCGCCCAGGGTGCCTCAGCACACGGCTGCAAGCTTGTCCTCGCCGAGTCCCTCTCCGAGGATGGCACCAACCAAGTCGACACCTTCCTAGAGCAGCACGGCGGGGCTGGGATCCAGCATGTCGGCCTCCGCACCACTGATATTATCGCCACGACCAGGGCTTTGCAGCAGCGGGGTGCGCGGTTCTTCACACCCCCCACCAGCTATTACAGCCAGGGGGGCAAAGTGGAGGAGATCCAGGGGGCTGGGCAGGACCCATGCACACTGGCAGAGCTCGGCATCCTGCTGGACACCACAGCACGCAGGGACAAGGGCCAGACGGGCACCGATGCCACAGAGAGCCCTTCCCAGGAGTATTTGATGCAGATCTTCACCCATCCCATCTTCTCTGAGGAGACCTTCTTCCTGGAGCTCATTGACCGGCGGGGAGCCCCAGGCTTTGGGGAAGGCAATATACGGGCACTGTGGAAAGCTGTGCAGGTCTATATGGACCAGCAGCAGTAGTGGCAACACTGCAATCGTCCCTCAGCTCCCCATCCTCTTCGGTCCAACTCTGGGGTGGTACGCTGCTGTAGAGATACCAGTAGGTGCCTGCAGCATGGCCCAGGTGGGCAGGGACGAAGGGAGGTCTCCAGGTCAACCCAGAGCCAACTCAGCGTGGGAACAAGTTGCTCAGGGCCAAGTCCAGCAGGGCTCTGAGCATCCCTCAGGATGGAGAGCGATTTCTCCCCCTCCCTAGGTTCCCAGTTATTTATTCAACCTCCAGTTAAGAGCTTTCTGCCTTAATTTCGTCTTAATTTAATGAGACTTGTGCCTGCAGCATAGCCAGGAACACTGCTGGCACGCCACCAGCCCCAGTTGTTGGGGGATGAGGGGCTGCCAGAGGGGAGTGGTTAATGCAGGGGCCCTGGACATGGCCAGCTGTCAAGAGTTACGACCCAGAACACGGCCAGACCCTGTGCAGGGCAACTGACGGCCTCTTGCTCCTCTCAATTAAAGAATTAACTTGCAAACCCTGCTTTTTCCTCTTCTCTTCTTCTCCTCCCATTTAAGATGTGCCAAGTGCCAGGCAGGGAGGAAAGGGCCCTTTCTGCCCCTCAAGGCAGGCTGGCCCCAGTCCTGCAGCCCCTAAACTGAGGGCACTTGCCCCCTCCCCACACCCCCAACCCAGCCCCTCGGCTTCTGCCTTTGCAAGGCTGCTACTGTGCAGCACAGGGAAAGCCACAGCGTGAACACAGCGAGGAACAGCCTGACAGAGAAAGTAAAAGGGGGGGGAAGAAAACCCTATATAAAAAGCCCGGGGCGGGGGTGGGGGGGTGTTGCTTGGCCCCAGAGGAGCAGCCTGTGGGTGGAAGCTGTGCAGCCCCTGGGGGCTGATGCCTCCTCTCGGAGGAGAGGGGCTCTGTGTGCCCTACTGGGCGTTGTTTGGGGTCACCAGTTAGTGCTCAGCCAAGCAGCTCCTGTCCTGCTGCCCCCAGCCCAGACGCAAGGATGACGGGCAGGATCTCTACATTTGACCGCATGCTGCCCAACACCCCCAGCTCAGCACAGCGCAACAGTGGCACAAAGCGACTTCAAAAACCACACACACTTTTTAAGATTTATTATTACAAAGCCTGTAGCTCAAGTTCAGTAAAAAACGAGGGTATAAAAAGGACTATGGGAGGCCAGGAAGGGTACAGCAGCATCCACAATTACTGTCTGGCAGACGGGGCTGCGGGAACAATGTGGCCACAGCCTTGCAGCTGCTGGAGAGAAACCCCTGCTGCGGTGAGCCCGCGGTGCCAGCAGTGCCTGTACAGGGCTGAATAAGCCCAGGAGAGCTCCAGCCAGGCCAGGAGGTCAAGCCTGGCTCCAGGTCACATCCAGGGCCACATCAAGGCGCAACTCCCACAGGGGAGCCACTGGACTCTGCAAGGAGTGGGAGACCAGTCCAGGGCTGTGTACTGGGCTCGCAGCAGTAAGGGGGACACAATGCCCACACAAGGCAGGACTCACCACAGCACGAGACCACCAGAGCCCTGTATGTGGAAGGTGCCATCATGGGGCAGTCGGTACCCGGAGGAAGGTGTAGAGGGAGAGCTGCGTCCCACCACCGCTGCTGCTTGCTCCCTGCGTTTTTGCCCCCCGCTTCCGTTTGGAGCCCTGCAGGAGACACGCAGCAGGGCTAAACCAAACCCCAGGGCCCCCCCACAGCCTCCAGGGATCCTCTCTGGGGCAAAGGGCCCCTAGTACTGGGGACACCCAGGGGCAATCCCAGCTAGGCAAATCCCCCAGACATTGCCCTGCTGCAAGGTGGGGATGCTCCTCAGCCTGACCCCAAACCCCAGGGGGGCTCCAGCACCACACACCAGAGGCTGGCCCACAGCCACAGGGAGCAGCTCCCGGGGTCCCGCGCACCCTCCAGCGATGCTCACCTTGCCAGGGCTGCTCTCCTTCCTGTGCTGCTTCTCACATGCTTTCAGCACCTGAAGGAAGCACAAGAGAGCCCGGAACTGAAAAGCAGCTGGGTGCTGGAGCTGGGAGAGCCCACAGAGGTTGGGGAGGGGATGCCAGAAGCTCTCCCAGGAAACCAAGAAGACTAAGGAAGGAAAGGTTCAGGTGATCCCAGTACCTTCTTCATGGCTGTGGACACAGCAGAGGCATAAAACTCCTCCTCTGTCACCCAGCGGGACGAGGACGAGGCAGGGTCCAGGGTCACATCCCCATCCAGGGGCAAGGAGTAGACCACATACGTCTGGTGGATGTGAGAGAAGATATGGACCACCTGTGAGGGGATGGAAAGACATATGAAAACAGCAGCTCGCAGGCGGCAGGGGAGGCATGGCTCAGCTGCCCCACAAACGCACGGAGCCTGCCAGGGCTCTGAGGACTGGGGCAGGGCAACAGCAGAGAAGGGGGACCCTCTTCCCCCCACAGCTGAGCAGAGGGCTCACACTGCATCCCTCTGGCTCCAGGCTCACCTCTCCAATGAACTGCAGGCCTTTGGCCACCACGGGCTGCCCCATCCAGGCCTGGAGGTGATCTGCCAGCGCCTGCCTCTCCTCCTCCTCCTGCAGACCCTGAGCCAGCGGGAGACTTGGGAACTCCCAGAGCCCGGCCAGGAGACCTGGGAAGGGGGCACGACAGGGATGTGAGCTGGCAAGGGGTGCATCTGGAAACACCGAGCCCAAGGGAGCTCTTTTCCCCGCCCCAGCAGTAAGTGCATTGCTAGGGCATCCCTCTTCCAGGCTGCTCTGTCCCTCGTACAGGTGGGAAGGGGCCATGCGATGCCTTCCCCCCCGCTGCTGCCCAGCCCCACTACCTGAGCTGGGTCTTTGCACAATGAGGTACTCCGGGGCCCCGTGGCAGCCCCTCCGCTCCAGCACACATGAGGCGGTTCGTGCCACCCGTGGCTGCTTCTTTGCTGCTTTCCGGGGGAAGTTGGTCACCCCCAGGCTGCTGTCCCATGGTTCCGTGGCTGGGGGGCACAGGGGACAGCCCCCAACACCTGCAAACACAGATGTAACAGATGCCACAGGGGCCAGACCCAGAGCTACAACAAGGTTCTCCCTGCGCACTAACCACAGTCCTCAACATCAGGCACTGGGGTGGGTTTTCCAAACAGCTGCTGAGAAGTGAAGGCCAGCTCCTTCTCCACCTGCAAGGGAGCTACGGGCATGAGGACAGGCTCATCCACCAGCCCACCTTGTCCTCACACATGGCAACCCCTCAGGGCCAGATTTTGGGATCATACTTACCCTGCGCCGTGCTCGGCAGTGCTGCTTCACAGGACACTCCCCGCACAGCGGGGCCTTGGGCACACACACAGTTGCCCCCAGCTCCATCAGGGCTTGGTTAAAATCCCCCGGGCGGCTCCTGTCTACCAGGGCATTGGCCATGTCCCTGGGAGAAACAGCAGTGAGCGGCACAGGACTCTGTGGGGAGAGGGCCCCAGGACCTTTGCCTGCCTCCTGCCTGTGAGGGGGGATGCTCCTAGGTAGGCACAGGCAACCCTGCTTCTTTCTCCACCACTCCCAGCAGCACCGGCTTCCCCAGAGCTCCCGCACCCCACGCCTCTCCCCCTTCACAGGCTCAGCTCCCAAAGGCTCCCGAGTGATCCTGCCCTCGGCCACCAACACAAAAAGCCACAATCGCCACAGCGTGGAGTGGGGATGGAGCGCTCCCCTTACCAGAGCTGGTCGATGACGGCCGGGCTGCTGGAGTCAGCACCGATGCACCGGAGGCGGCACAGGACCCGGATCACGTTCCCATCCACAACGCCGGTAGCCTGGGACGAGGAGCTGGGGTTACTGTGCTGGGAGGCACCCACGCTCCCAGCAAGGCGAGGAGCTGGGGTGCTCCCAGGACAGAGAGGGGACACACAGGGCTGACCCACAGGCCAAGCTGGCTGGTGGACAAGATTCACTGCCAAGCAGGGGAGCCGGAGCCAAGCACAGCCCTGGGGAGCCTCTGGCTTGAGAACCAGCAGCAGGATCTGCTGGGAGCGGGGCTGGGTGGCAGGGAGAGGAGACACATCCGCTGATGCCCAGCTCTCACCTGCCTGTACGAGATGGACGCGATGGCTCCTGCTGTGTATCGGCCCACTCCTGGCAGTAGCTTCTGCAGGTCCTCAGCTGTCCTGGGCATCTGGCCAGCCAGCTCGGACACCACCTGGCAGAGAGGGGGGCCGAGGTCAAGGGAGAAGCCAGGGTGCATGTCTGCAACCCATTTTACCCACAGCAAGGTAAGATCGCAGTCTCTATAGCTTTGTGCCAGCAGCGCACAGCCCCAGTGAGGCAGGGTGGAGGTGAGCCAGCACCAACCCACGGGCCGCAGGGGGCTTTGGAAATGCCCCCACACACCCCAGCACCAGGGCACCTTCTTTGCTGCCTCCTGCAGACGCTTCCCTCTTGAGTAGTAGCCAAGTCCAGCCCACAGCTCGTTCACCTCCTGCTCCAAGAGACATGGTGCAGGGTCAGACGAAGAGCCACGAGGGCAGGGGGAGCACCCGATCCCAGCAATGCTCACCTCCAGGGACGCCTGCGCCAGAGCCTGCAGCGTCGGCCACTTCTGCGGTGCGGAGGGAAGGGGACAAGTCAGGGGCAAACAGAACTGTGCTCTGTGTCTGGCCATCTGCCACAGGCAGCCGGCAAGGCTGCCAAAAGGGGACACGAGCACAGGGCACTGTCAGGAACAGTCACCTGCATCCAGCGGTTGTAGTAGTCAATCACTGTAGCCACCTGGGTCTGCTGGAGCATGACCTCCGATACCCACACTGCGGGGAGCAAGGCAGGGATCAGGGCAGAAGTACCACCACCACATGCCATGGCCACCTTAGCACCGGCTCCATGCACTGCACTGGTGTCCAACCCACAGGTCCCCTTCCCACCCCTCACCTTCCCCACACCCCACAGGAGCTCCCTCAGGCCCCAAGTGGGCTCTCCAACTTCCCAGCGCCTTGCAAAGGGGGCAGTGGCTCCTGGGGCCACTCCACGCCACCTTTTCCAAGGATGGCAACTGAAGCCACGTTTCCTCACAAGGCTGTGTTCCCCACCCGTGCCGGGGGGTGACACCCAGCTGGGCACCCCACGCACACCAAGGTGCAGCCCCAGCTCCTCACCCGCGTACGCCCGTCTGTCAGTATCCAGCTCAGTTGCTGCCTGAAGGGGAAGGAGATGGAGCATGAGGGAACAAGGTGACACAGGATCCCACCGCAGAGAGAACCCGCATATAAAATAAAATTGCTTATGGTGTGTTT
Organism: Falco punctatus; assembly: GCF_963210335.1. Taxonomy (NCBI): domain Eukaryota; kingdom Metazoa; phylum Chordata; class Aves; order Falconiformes; family Falconidae; genus Falco; species Falco punctatus. Next base: position 11,469,407 of record NC_137591.1, on the reverse strand, counting down.
TGAACACTGCGTGGAATCCGCAAGAAACCACTTCCCCCAAGCGCTCCGAAGTTCTGAGCTCAGCTTAACCAACAGCCCAAGCACCTTCTCCCTAGTGAAGCATCCCACAGTGAGAGTGGACCTTAGAGGGTCAAAATCCCACCGGAGCAGCTGTCGCAGACCTGAGCCCCTTCGCATGGGAAGCGGCTACAGATGCCAATCCCCCAGAAGGGCCACACGCTTCCCAGCGCCATTCAGATGGATGCTGCTGCAAAGCTGACGCCCACCCCCAGCATCTCTGTCCCCATCCAGTCGCCTGTCGCCAGGCTGAGTGCAGAGTGGGGGGCTCTAATGGAAGCGCCTGGCAGGGACGTGGCACACCCGGTCCGCACAGCGGGTACCACGGGGGGGGGGAACAGAACAGGCTTCAAGGGCCACCGGGCTAAGTCTGCCGGAGAAACGCGCTCCGGGGCGGGGGCTGGGTTGGAGCAGCGCGGCTTCACCCCGCGCCCTTCTTCACTCTTCACACCCGGAGACTGGCCACAGACCGCGCCCAGGGAACCGCCAGGACGAGCGGGGAGCAGCACGGTCCCGTTCCCAGCACCCGCTCCCACGCAGGCAGGGATACACGGCACAGGGAAAGGCACCGTGCAACCTCAGCACCGCTCCCTCACGGCGGGGGACCCGGCTCCCGCTGGCGCCCCCGCCCCCCTCACCAGCGTCCGCCAGGGCAGGTCCCGCTTGCACCGGTCGTACCAGCCCAGCAGGTCCCCGCGCAGGGCCGCGATCTCCGCCGGGTCGCTGAAGAGATGCCGGGTAGGCGGCGGCGCGGGGGCCCCTGCCGGGGAGCAGCGCGAGATCAGCGCACGGCGAGGGGCGGCGCAGGGCCGCGGGGCCAGAGGCGGGAGCCCGGCAGAGCCGCTGCCCGGTGGGCGAGCGCCGGTAACTGCCCAGGCCGGCGGCCCCGCGCCCCGGAGGCCGCCCCGCGCTCCCCCCCACCCCCGGGCACCTCGGCGGAGCGACGCGCCCTTCCGGCTCCGTCCCGCTGGCGGAGCCGCCCTCCCGCCACTGCGCCGGAGACCCCCGGCGGCCGCCCGGAGCGGGCCCATATCCAGAGAGACCCGGGAAGACCCGAGGAACGGCACCACACGAGACTTTCCCGGGAAAACGTTTCCCTCGCAGACCCCGCCCACGCGGAGGGACAAATCAGAGCGGGCGGCCCCGCCCACCTTCTCGCGTGAGCCAATCGAAACGGGGCGCGGAGGGGGCGGGCTCGCGCCCTCGCGCCTCCCGGAGGAGGGGGCGTGACCTCCCTGCGCACCGGAGCCAATTAGCGCTCGGGGGGAGGAAACGACCCCGCCCCTTCTCCCGGCGGCCCCAGCGGCCGCACGGAAGGACCCCGCGGGGCTGCCTGAGCTAAACGCCCGTTTCCTTAGGAAGGAAATTTGGGCTGACGAGGCGTTTCGGAGAGGGAGAGCAGCACCCGCTGGCGGCGGGAAGAGGCGGAGGCGCCGTGCGGGCCGGCGGCGCGGGGCGATGGGCGGGAGCGGGCAGGCGGTGGGCAACCGCGGCGGGGCGGGCGCGGCCATGGCGCGGTGGCGGGTGCCGGTGGTGGACGTGCAGAGCGACAACTTCACGGAGCTGTGGCCCTCCATGGTGCTGGCGCTGCGCACCGCCACCTTCGTCGCCGTAGACACGGTGAGGCGGGGGGCGGGCGGGGGCGGGGAGCGGCGGCACGGCCGGGCGGCTGACGGGTGTCTCCCCGCAGGAGCTGAGCGGCCTCGGCGCCAGGAAGTCGCTGCTGAGCCCGTGAGTGCCCTGGGGGTGTGTGGGTGCTGGGGGTCGCTCAGCCGGGCTCGCCGGCCGGGGGGCTCCGAGGGGCGCGTCCCTCCGGTACCGGTTGCCCGGCCCCTTCCCGCCGCGGGCTTGGCTCTGCCGGGGCGGCCGGTGGGACGGGCCTGGGCAGGGCCGTCAGCTGCCGCTCTCCTGCCGCCCAGGTGCATCGAGGAGCGGTACAAGGCCGTCTGCAGCGCGGCCCGGAGCCGCTCCGTCCTGTCCCTCGGCGTCGCCTGTTTCAGGCAGCTCCCCGAGAAGGTAGGGGTCCGCCTGCTCCTGCCCCCGCCTCCCCAGGGAGCCGCGGGCACCGGGACTCAACCCACCTGCGCCCCGGGAATTCCGGCTGGCAGCTCCCCGTGGCAGGCGTCCCGGTGCTGCCCCGCGCTCTCCTCCCGCAGCCCCAGAACACGTACCTCTGCCAGATCTACAACCTGACGCTCCTCTGCATGGAGGACTACGTTGTCGAGCCTCAGTCGGTGCAGTTCCTGGTGCAGCACGGCTTTGACTTCAACAAGCAGTATTCCCAAGGGATTCCCTACCACAAGGGCAACGACAAGGTACCGAGCCGCTCTCCTTCAGACACCTCGGCTTGCTCTGCTCCAGGCTGCCGGGGAGGCTGCTGGCTTCCCCCGACCCTGGCATCTCCCTTGCACAGCTGCTGAGTGAAGGTGGGCTCACGCTGAGGTCTTGACTACAGCGTTATCCCTTTCACCTCCCTGCTGTTTTATATCCAGGCTGATGATTGTTGCAGTTGGTTTTCCAAGTATTTGGGCCTCTCTTTGGTCAGAGCAGGTTGTAGCTGTAGGCAGCATTCTGCTACAGCAGGCACTGAGGACTTCCCAGGGTGACAGCAAGTCAAGGTGCTAAGGCTCGTTGAGTAATCCTTCTTCTTACAGGGTAATGAGAACCAGAGCCAGAGTGTTCGGGGGTTTTTTCTGGAGCTGATACGAGCGAAGAAACCTCTCATTCTCCATAACGGCCTGATCGATCTGGTCTTCCTGTACCAGTGCTTCTATGCTCACCTCCCAGACAGCCTCGGCACCTTCACCACAGACCTCTCAGAAATGTTCCCAGCAGGAATATACGACACCAAATATGCTTCAGAGTTTGAGACTCGCTTTGTAGCATCCTACCTGGAGTATGCTTACAAGAAGTGGTGAGCAGCACTCTGGTATTTAAAGCTTAACAGGAGGAAAGGCAAAGGGAGCAGCGGTATTTTGTTGTTTTGTTTTTCCAGGCAAGGGGGTGGGGTCTTTGTATTATCCCAGTGAGTGAAGAAAAGTGCTTTTCAGGTGACTCCGCCCTGTGCTTTTCACATTTCCAGGACAAGTGCTGAGTCCATAAGGGTGCGTTTTGTAATACACCTTATCTGTTCGGTGGGCAACTGCTGAACAGAATTTCAAAATGTGCCAGTGGAGGACTGACCACACCGTGACCTGATCTAACTGAAAACTAATTGATTCGCTATGTGGCTCTGGTCTGGTAGTGCCACAGGGCTACCACAGGAACACACATGGAAGAGACACCCTTAAAACTCAGCTAGAGAGCGAATGAAAATAGGGCTGTGCCTGCAGGGTCTGCTGTTACAACTCATTTTTGTGAGGGATGGTGCAGTTAAAGGGTGGGTGCTCCCCGCGCTTCCTGACGCTGACCAGGTCTGCTGTGCATCCTGCACATGATGCTGCGTGCGGCCAGTTACCACTCCCATTGCTTTCCTTCCAAGTGAAGGTTGTGCTTTTGTTCCAGGACACGTCCGTTTAGTTCATGTATCAGTCTGGCCCCTCATTCTGCGCTCCCCACACCATCTAAACAAGCCCCTGGCAGCGATACAGCCCCTTGAATCTCCATTAAACTGAAGTCACACTTCACACAGAGGAAAAATGGTATCTTTAGTGACTGTTTTATATCAGGAAATGCCACTTTGACAGGTCTGAAAACATTCAAGATGGCTGTTCTCAAACATGAGAATGCTTTGTTTTGACAAGAGAAAAATACTTTTTGAACTGACCTCTTAAATGCTTTAACCCACAATTCTAGTTACCTGGAGCTTTTCCAAAGGTTTTGGCCCTTTTAGCCAGCTCCTGGGACAAAACAGTTCTTTTCTCATAAGGTGAAAGACGTTTCCTTGTCTTCGTCGCCCAGGTTTGACCTGTCTGGGTGGTGACTGCTGGGTGCTCTACATGACACATCATTCTGGGGCTTTTTTTCTTCATCATTGACATTATGAAGACTAACATATATCTTAGTGCCCTTAATAGTTTGTCTTTAAATATGCGTCTCCTTTTCCCATAGCTACACTGGAGACACTGTTGTCCCTGCCTGTATGTTGGCATAAGAGAAACCAACCTTTAAATCGGCATGGAAGCAACTACTTACTAAAGCTGTTCTCCTGAGGCTGAGTTTCTTTCCAGCCAGCTGTTGAGCTGGGGCTAAAGCTCAAGAGAAGGAAACCAGTGGAGTTGAGGCTTGGTGGAGAGCAGCGTAGAGCTGGTGCACGCACACTGTGGTACCTTCAGTGAGGTAACTGCGTAACTCTGCTCTTATTTGTTCCAGCAAGCGAGAGAACTGCAAGCTGAAGGACTCCAATGGCCAGCACCTCACCATTGAGTTCTGCCACTACCCTGCCAACATGTCCCGTTATATCGACTACCGCCACTGCTCTCTGGAAGAAGAAAGCCACAACACGGGACGGGGAAATAAGGTGCCTGTCTGTGAGAAATTTTCGGTAAGTAACATGAATCCCTGCTTCTTCCTTGGCTCCATGGAAAGAGCCACATGTAGCCAGAGCAGGAAGTAGTAAAACACCTGGGAACTTTCCCTTGCTTGCTTCACAGTACAAGGAAGATTTTTCAGGCTTCAGGTGGCTTCATGACTGAAAGGGCAATAGGATGTTCTATTCACTCTGGAGGCAGTGAATTCCACAAGTTAGACACGGAGATTCAGAAGGAGATTATATAGCCCTAAATAGCAGGATGGTGTGAGTTACAGTACACATTTCTGCCTTTGGAGGTCTTTAAGATCTAAATTAGTTTGGCTTGTCTTCTGAGCAAGAAATGCCACCTCTTCCCTTCCCCATTACTTGATTAGATATTTAAAAAAACCCAAAACATTGCCTGTCTGCAGCATCTGGCACCGTAGCACAGTGTGATCCATAGCATCTCGAGTCCTGGTGCTGCTACTGCGGTAAACATAGTCCTTCTGATCAGATCATAACTGATTTCAGAGGTTTCAGGGAGAAAAGCTCTTCCAGATGTTGCAAGTTACTGTCACAAAACAACACAGGTTGGGGAAATCTCTGGAAGTTTCTCATCCAACCACAAACTCAATGTTGCTCAGAGCTTGTTCAGTGAATTTTGAAAGCATCTGAGGACAGAGACTACAAAACCTCTCCAGGCCCCTGTTCTAGTGCTTGACCATTTGCTGTGAAAAATGCTTTTCTATGTATCTAGTCACAGTTTCCCTTGACTGTTCACACATAACCTTCCCCTGTGCCCCCCTCAGAAGAGTTCAGCTCCATCTTCTCTATAACCTCTGCTTTAGGTACCTGCAGGCAGCAACTCAGTATCCCCAGCCCTTTAGCCTGGTGCTCTCCAGGTAGAACAAACCCGCCTTCCTTGGCCTCTCCTCATGCATCGTGTGCTGCACCTTGACAGCTCCCTGCCGCACTCACTGCCGTTTGTCAGAGCCTTTCTTGTGTCTTGTGGGACCGTAACTGGACACGGTGCCCCCACTGTAGCCCCACACGCCCTCAGCAGCGGGGGATAATCGGCGCTGCTTCACGTAATTGTTATGGTGAGAGGCTGCTGTAACCAGGAGGCTGGTGGATACAGGCTTCTCTCTCTCTCTCCCTAGGCCTATGGCTGGTGTCCAAAAGGGGTGAAGTGTCTGCAGTCTCATAACATTGACCTCATAATTGATGAGGACGACAAGCTTGGGGAACAGAAGCGGAAGAAACGGAAGCAAAAATGGAAGCGTTGGAAGAATACAGAAGAGCCCGCAAAGGTGTTTGAACAGGAAGGCTCAGGGAGAGAAACAGAGCAGGTTCAGAATGGGGAGGAGGGACCACCACGAAAACAGAGCTGCTATGAACCTGTAGCTGCTACAGAGCTGGAAGAGATCACATGCAACAGTGAGGGCAAATCACTGGAGGAAAACTCCATGGATGCAGAAGCAGAGATCAGCTCAGACACCAGCGCACAATGGGAAAAGGATGTGGGGAGCACCGAAGGAACTGCTGCCCAGGCAGCAGCTGCTGTGAGCCCTTCAGCCGAGGGGAACGCCTCTGGCAGTGACCAAGCGGAGGTGAAGCCAGAGGTTCCCACAGGGATGGACTCAGTCCATCACCCAGACATCCCTGAGACTGAAGCAGCATGTGCCACAGAAAAGGAGAAGGAAACCCATGGCCCCCCTTCCCAGGGGGGCACACACAGAGCTGGCTTTGATGCATTCATGACTGGCTACATCATGGCTTACGTCTGGATGCTCAAGAAAGGAAAAAACATGGACATGGGTGCAGGGCCCTGGTTGCCAGACTGCCATAATAAACTGTACCTCAGCGGGAAATCGGTGCCGCTTCAAATAGCAAAGAGCTTGTTTTCTAAATCTTCCAAAGCTCACAGCCAGAAGATGAAGTTGGCCTGGGCCAGTGGATAGAGCTAGAGGACTCCTCACTTAACTAGGCTTTTTATTCCCCTCCAGTTTTAAGTTCTTTATTCCATCAAGAACTGACCAGAAGGGGAACAAGTTTCTTACTCTTGCTTTTTTTTTTTTTTTAACTTCTGACTGATTAAATTGCTGTCAGTGGGAGTTCCCCCTGTTGTTCCTTAGTGGCACATTGGGCTGTGAAGGTGGGGTGAGGTTGGAAAAGAGGGAGGAGAAGTACACCTCTCCAACATGGATTGAGTAGTGTAACACTTAGTAAGATAGCAGAGAGAAATAACACTGATTAACGGTGAGTTTTCTTTGTTTATAATTCAGCACGGAGTAATTGCAAATACAATCTCAAGCCAGGTATTAATGTCATTCATAGCTTAAGTAAGCATTTGAACCAGCTTTTTGATCCTAGAGTTGTCTGTTAATGACAAGACTCAGGCCTTGATTTCATTTTTATTTTGAAAGCAAGTTGGGAAAGTTTACAAAACCTGACCAAGAAAAAAATTATGAAAATATTTAACTGGATTCATCTTTGGTTACTTCTTATTGCAGTTCCAATAAAACATACACCATTTCTATAGTTCAAAAAAAAGTCAGAAGGTCAATCAACATAAAAAGAAGACGTGCTTTCTTTACATATTCATAAATATCCGCAATATTAGAAAAGTTGTTTTGCAAAGATTTTTTTTCTGGCAGTGTTAACTTACTATTATACACAGGCTACAAACTTCTTCCTAAGCCTTTAATTACAAGTTGAGCTATTTACAGACTGCAAAATATTAAGACGTAAAACTCCTTCATAAATACGAAAATAGATCATCTCGCAAAGATCTTTATACTTAATCAAATATCTGGCTGCCCCTCCTCCCAAAAAAAGGTTATTTGTTTTGCATAGAAATGTAGTGACATGCAATATAAACAATAGCATTAAGTGCAAACAGGAATTATTCAAGTGTCTTTAGTTGTACTGGCAAAAAAATACCAATATTCTGTCACACATAATACACCAATGCCTCTCCAACAAGTATAAGTTTACTATAGCCCCTTGTCCGCACTGCTTTTGAGGGGCAGCAGTTTACATGCATTCTCTTAGTTGCATTTTATCAACCTGCAACCACAACAAAAATAGCTTATAACAGACCTTTAAATGAATTCAACATAGAGAGATATAAAGTGAATTAAAAATATCTTTTCTCTCTTCAGGAAACCTAGCAATGTATAGAAAGTTTTAAAAGAGCAAGAACCGCTCCCATAAGCAAGTCAAAAATCGTGATAAAATCCAATCACAATAAAACTTTGTCACATCACCATAAAACAAGGAGTTTGCTGACCACATGTTCATATTCATGTCCACCAGCAGCTGTCAGAAAATGTCCCTCTGTAGAGGAGCACCCTCAGGTAGGCAGAAAACCTAGCAGTAGTTACTAGGTGCAACCTAGATTCAGCTTTACATAACCAAAGGGATGAGATGTACTGAGTGCCAACTGCATCCAGACCCTCGGAAACACTGGGGTTTAGCAATCACTTCGCTATTTTTAAGTGGCCTTTTACTCCAGTTTCATACCCATGCCTCTTTTCCCATGCAGACCCAGAAGGAAAGGCCTGAGTTGCTATTCCTTGGCATTTCTGATATCTCCACCTCAATACAAAGAGCTAGAAAAGTTGATACATGTGCCCTATGCACGTCAGCTGGCTGTGCTGAGAGTGAACATTTAAGAAAATGAAATTTTAGCCATGCTGCTTTGTAAGAGAGCTGTTCAGGACAGGGGAACATTTTAAGAGACTGTGGTGTAAGAAAACAGATGAGGTCACTGTGATGGGTACCACAGAGGTACCCCAAGCCTGACTGCACAGGCTTTGCAGTCAGAGTCAGAGAGGGCATCAGGCTGCACGATGCGGTGTCGGTGCCGACAACCAGGACGAGTGGGAGCCACAGAGCAGCCAGAGGGGTGTGCGTGTGCTCTCCGAGGGGGCTCTACCGAGCAGGTAGCTGTAGGGTGCTGGACAGTCTCCTTGCTGCCTGGTGATCCAGAAGTAAACTATTTCTTATTATTGCTTGTTTTTCTGAAGTCACACACCTAAATGCATCTCGTGACAACAGAAGCTGGTGCTGATGGTTTCCCTCCCGAAAGATTACAATTGTATAAAAGACTGCGGGGGGAGGAGGGTGGGGGGGCCGGCACCAGGCAGGCAACGAGCTGGCAGCTGAGTTCTGCTTGCCCTGTCCTCAACGGAAATCGCACACACGCAGCGTCAGCCATACAAGCTGCTCCGCACGCTGCAGACAGGATACACAAGACACTCTACAGATCAGCAACACCTTCACGAGGCAGAGAAGTGTGTGGGCCAACAGGGGTGAGCTTGGTAAGTATAGGTATTTTCTCTTTCAGACTCCTAACAGCTGCCTGATCTGGTATGGACTGTGCTAAGAAACTCAGTGACCGGGTTTCTTACTTAATTCTATGCAGCCACTGCAAAGGGTAACTTCCTACTTCACAAGAGGAAGTCATCGTCATTATCACTCATGGAATAGTTACCTACATCTCTGGAAAGGATAAACATCTCAGCCAAGAAGGAACTAAGGCTTTCTTCTTCATCCTTTCTTTGAGATGGGAAAAGAATAGAAATAGTTTTGCTTCCATCAGAGACTAGCTTACATTTTCCACCCTTTTAAGAGAGCAGAAAGAAAGGGTAACAGGCTACCTGGGTGATTCCACTGCATTACCATCTGTTCAGCAGGCATGCAATGCATACCTCACTTAGGAATGATAATACAGGTTAAAAAAAAAACTAAAAAAAATTACACATCCCATGTTGGTGGGCCTATGATACTGGAAAAGGGGAGGATGTTGCACAAACATCATCACAGAACAAGCTTTCCTGTACATCACGTCCCAGAACAGGGATCTCTGATGCCGGTTCCAGCAAGCAGCATTAAAGCTTATGTACTGCTGCTTTCACATGTACCTGCTGGTGGAGGGGGGGGGGAAAGATAATCCTATTCAGTGACAGCAGACACCAATGAAGGTAACAGCTTCTTTCTGTAGAAGAAAAAAAAAAGTCAATTTGGGACAAACTAATCTTCTTCAGTTTGAAAATTCAAAGCCCTTCTGTGAGTCTACCGTCTATCCTCTCCAAGAGCACTTGTGTGGCTGCGACACTGCTTGGCAACTTCCCCTGAGCAGGGGATTCCTGTCCTCTACCAAGCAGTCTGATTTTAAATAAAGAGCCATCATTACTGCAATGATATCAGTGACGTGGGATGTCGTACCAGGGAGGGAGATGAACGTGACCCTTTTAGCTTAGTGTAATAGTCACCTGTGATGTAGATACTGTATTTAACTAACTATTCTGCAGAAACAGATCACAATGTTCATTCAGCTCCTAAGAGGGAACAGCCCTCGCCCCCCAAAAGCTCAGTACAACGGGTACTTTCACTGGCAGTTTCTCCAGAAGTTCAGAACTGTCAATGCCTAGAATATCGCTCTCCTCTTGAGCCCAGGGCAAATCTTCCTCCACATTCAGGTTGAGGTACATGAAGAGCTGTGCAAGGAGGAGAGCGGTGCTTACTGCATCCCGCTTCCCTACACTAATGTGTTAACACATCATTTCCAAATCCCAAGGGAAAATAGAACACCAGGGAACAAATTCTCATTAATTGCAAAGTACTTATCATGTGACTCAGCCTGCAGATTGCAACCAGCATGAGGGGTTTTGGTTTTGCTGCTTTTGAAAGAAGAGCTTTAATGTTGCAAGAGCATTCACAGCAGCTCTGGGACCACAGAACATTCCTATGTGCTCAGCATAGCTCTGAATTATCTCTGTGCCTGTGTCTAAAACAGAGGCTCCGACTCACGTGTGTTGCTGCATAATGTTAACACAAAATCTGCGGTGGTTTAGAGCAGCTGGTCAGTCAGAGGAAAACCTACAGGTCACTCTTTCTACCCAACATGAAGCTTAAGGCCTTGAAATGCTCCATGCTGGAATTCAGGTAAAACTTTAAGCAGCACCTGCTCTGGCTGCTGCCTCTTAGAAGGACTGTGGGGCCCACGTGGCCATTCTGGCTGGAGCAGTTCCCCCACCTAATGCAAATCAGGGAAGGGAATAAGCACAGTTTGAAATAAAGTTAAAATAATCAGTCTCTCCAGACACTGTCTGCAGCTATCTGCTTGACAGCCAGTTCCTACCGTCTGCTGAGTCTCTTTCAAACGGCAAGCCCAGCACTATAGAAAAACAGTTTAAGCAACTGGGAACAAGAGTTCCCTCAAGGACATGCTCAGTTTGAGGCCTCTCTTCATATGTCACAAGTTGACTGTGTGCTGCCACTTGCTGAGATGTTGGAGGAGGTCTGAGACAACGGGGCAGGACTGTCCCCATCCTGCTCCCTGAAGGGCCATGCCTCTCTCTTCAGCTCAGTGGAAGGACTAACACTGAACAGAGGCTTTGTAGACTCTAGAGGAGTACTTTTCAGTAGGTTGTCTTCCACCTCCATCTCTTCAGAAGGGAGACAACCTGCAAACACTTGTGAGGAGCCATGTCCCTCAGAGTTCACTGAATTCTCAACTGGGAGTTCTTTGTAAGACAGCGGCTCAGGCTGGGCCAGCGCTAATGGTTGATTACATGCTGGATCTCCACATGTGTTCTCAACAGGGCAAAACCCATTTTCCTCCTGGGCCACTGGCCCATCTGAACAGTCCATATCCTCCTCTTGTCCTGGCAAAGGAAGAAATTCTGACCTGTGAGGTTTGGCTTGAAAGGGGGGAATCTCTGACACACCATATTTACTGCTACTCAGGAGTTTTTGCCGAACCTCTGCACCCAGCTGGATTGGGTCACACCTGCTGACAGTTGAAGACAGTCCCCCAAACAGGCCATATTCCTTGTGCAGCAATTCAGGGGAGAGTGGAAGTGACCTGCATCTCCTCCCAGGAAGATGGGAAAATTCTTGCCAGTCTGTGCTATACGCCTGCCGGAACTGGGACTGGCTGGCTTTCAGGCCTCCACCTGCCTCTGGAGAATGTAAGTCAAACACCAGGGAAATCACAGACTTGCTTGGCATGTCAAAGAATTTGATCTTCCCCCCCTTGAGGTCCTCCCGGGCACTGAAGGGATTAACTTTCCGGCCTAACCCTTTGTTTGGCGTATAGTAGGGGTCCTGCACATTTATCTTCCTGGAAGGCTTGCGGGAGAAGATATCCGACTGGCTGCGTGACAACCAGATATTCCGACGTGGACGAGGTGACTTGGGTGGGATCTTATCATCCAGGGAACTCAAACGTTTTACTCCTGGTCCTTTTTCAATTGCCCCTGAGTAGAAGAAGAGAAATACTCTTAGCTTAAAGGTGCTATACACCTGCATGTCTGCTCACTTGCAGAACCTTCATGATAACTGTAAAGAAAAACCTGCATTTCTGATGTTCCAAAGTATCTTCTGTAAGCACCATCTGCTCGTTCCTTACAAGTTCCTGCACAAACGCAAGCACACCATTCTCTTCTCCTCAGTGCATTATTGGTTTCAAACATGGAGATTTGGCAACCCTGTCCACGGTACCTTTTAAAATTAAAAGTACCTTTTAAATGTAGTTTGGATTGTCTTACATTTAAAATATTTCCTCCTCTTTACTCATATCTCAGGCTAATCAGAAGTCATCTTGAAGACCTGAGGAAATGCAAATTCAGCTAATGGCATCTTACTTCCCTAGGCACTGAAATTGGACTGCTTCTTTACCACTTTATGATGAAGTATGCCACCCACGTTATGAGGGATGCTAACTTGGCAAGACAATGTTGTCTTCAGAAAAAACAAAGGAGGAAACTGTACAAAAATTTGGTACAAATGAGGAATTCTTTTCTTCTTCTATCCAAACCCTGTATTTTAGGTCCCCTTCAAACCTCCTTACTGCTAGTACCCTGAACACAGCAGAGATGGCACGGGGTGGTCTTGGAGAAGAACAATTTGCATGTTTCTAGATTTATCATTCTGGCTTCCAGCAGAGGTTGCCCAAGATCTGTTGATGATAATGACCATGAAAGAGAATAAGTACAAAACACAGTTACCAAAGGATCTGGGACTTTTTCACCCTGATGGGAAAAGTCTAAGACCAAAATAAATGCCCCTCCTGATACCAAGAAAAGTTGAGATGATTCCATTCCAGCCTTCATTCAGTTCGTTATCTGATACAGAAAGTAGGGATATATGAGAGTTTGACCCTAAAAAGTAGCAGTTAAAAAGGTGTACATATGCATATACATTTGCACACAGGCAGACACGCAGACATATTTTTCAATAGGTATCTATATATAAATAAAAGCTGTAACACTAGAACAAGATGGGAAAATTTAACAGTTTAGGAAAAGATTCTAACTCCTTGAGTGTTTGGGTCATGCATCTGCCACTGGCTCTCAAGGTGCCTCTGAAGAGCTATGGTAAAACAATAACAAATATAAAGAAGCGATATCTCCTTTTGATTACCACTTCCAGAATAAGCAGATATGGATTTCCCCTTTTCCCCTTAAATACTACCACAGTTTAGACTATAGTCACTCCACCTAGTAAAGACTATGCAAGTGAAAGAACAGTACATAATACTTCTTTAAGAAGATACAAATCTGACATGTAGTCCAAAGGAAGAATGCCAGAAAAATGAAAAAAAACCAAACTAAACACCCAAACCAAAAATTTTCCTTTTTAACTGATACCTCTTTCAGAGGTTTTCCAGGTGTGGGAGAACTACCACATGCATGCATTCCATGCGGTTAAAAAACAGAACTTACTTCAATCTATAACCATGTTGCAGATATATATATACACACGCCTATCTATTGTGTATTTAGATATGCAATATGAGAAACCATTTTTACTGCAGTCTTAAGTTTCCAGTGCCAGAAGTCTACTAACATAAAAGATACCCAAGTGAGAATGTCCCCGCCTACAAGAAGTGTTTGCAGTTTGCTCCCCACACCAGGTGGCACTCGACAGCTTTAGAGAAAGCCCTTCAAGGCCAGCATTCCCAAGCAGCTCCGGGACCCATCTTTTCCCCAGTCTTTCAGAGTATTACTTTATAATACTCTTGCATCTTCTCTGCTCGTCCTCCAAAAGGAATTTAAGAAGCTTCTAAGTGTTACACGTAATATACACCCAAAAGAAATTATGTATATGCACTAAGCATGGCAGGGACAAAGTAGAAGTTGATGGATTTTCATATACTATTAGCAACTTACAAAACCGTTCCCAAATGAACTCTGAATTTCCCCTCAAGAGCTTGTGGGCAGAATCTTTTGAGGCACTTTAAGAAACAGTTAGCTGTTTTTTTCCCAAAGGACACTCTGCCAGGCAAAGTATATAGTATTGCTCCAGAATAATTTTCAGGCTTTGAGTAAAATAATTCATAAGCTGTAAATAATACCATATATAGCTAAAATTCCAGTCTTCAAAATATGAAGCATTGTTCCCTCTTGCTATTAGCCTGCAGCAATGCTTGCGTGCAATACACTTACCTTTGGGTTTTCTTTCACTGTTGTCAAGGTTCAAAAACTTTCTCTCCCTCTCCGAGTCCTCATTTCTCAGACGGTTTAAAATCTCCTCCAGTGTTTTGACAATATCAGCAAATGAAGGACGCAACTTTGGATCCATCTGTGAATGCACAGAAATCAAATACATTCATGTGGGTTTGTCCATGCTATTTTACTTAAACAGTGGTCAGAGAGAGGGACAATCTGAAGGAACTGAGGAAATTCAAAACCATCCTAAGGAGTGTGTTGTCATTGCAAAAAACCTAAGTAAAGCAGGGGAAAAGTAGTATTCTGTCCTAGCTTATGTATATTACACCTCTTCACATTTAATTATCAACTTGTATGAAAAGGATTTATTTTAAATTGAAAAGGTGGGAAGCTGCTAGATTCAGGGCTTGCAAAGAGGTTTTGTTTAGTTGTTTGTTTTAAACAGCTTTTATAGTTCAAGGGTTTCTTTCTGGACTCCATTTATCAGTCAGAGATTATATATCAATGTTATTTCAAAAGGACTAAACAGAACAACTTGGCTGTCTCATTCTTTCAGAGTTTGTAATTCTTCCATCATCTCCCTGTGGCTTTAATTAAAACCCACCTAAATGGCATTGCTAATTGTAAAGTTTAAAAAGTTGTATCTTTCCATCTGCTAATAAGCCTTACTACTTGGTGTACTGGTCTGTCTTGTGTGGAAGCATGTCTGGTTACATAATCTGACAAAGTAATGTAATAGAAATAAACCCCATCTTTGCCCAAGTAAAATATCCCCCTTCCTGCCCCCTCAGTATGTATTCAGTTTGTATTTATATATTCACCATAGTAGAAATGGATCTCTAAACAAAGTCCAACACTAAAATTGTACTAGAGGGGAAGCAGCTTGCTTTAAGTAGTAACTTAGAAGGCACGTCATCATTTTGAACGTTGATCCTGTATATATGTTACAGGTTTACTGTAGGTAACAATTACTAATTCAGCAGCTGAAAGTTAACCTCATTACACTATTAAAAAAGATTCCGCTTGACCTCATTCCTGTTTCCAGCCCTCTAAAAGCTTTTTCAGAACAGACAAGCCCAGACAGATCTCGCCTCTGGTACAAAGAGAACAGTGCTGGTTTGTACACAATAAACCCCAAAGACGTCCCTGCTACTGCCTTGCAGGTCCTGAGATGGATCTTTCTGAAGAGAACTGGTATGGTCAGCAATGCCAGAACAACTAACAACACAAGGTAAAACCTAAAAATTCATACGTACAATAATTAAAAAAAAACCAAATCATACTTGAAGCGCTCAAGAGCGGCAAGAAGGTTGTTCTAATGTAGCAGGTGGAATTTCCTGGCATAGGAAAACATCTTTTTCTGCTTTCCCTATTTCACTGAAAGAGTAGAGCAGGGGCAACACCAAAGCACACACTCTGTACTCTGACAAATTTACTGATTTGCTTAGGGAGCTGTTGCAAGCTACAGGGAGTAAGAAGAGCTCTTGAGCTATTTTAACTTGTGCTAGGTAAGATCCAGGACAAGAGCAGCAATGGAAAAATGACTCTGAGCAACATTTGCTTCTTCCATCCCTGAGCAGTCCAGCCCCTGCTCAAATGGAATAGAACATTCTTCCTCAAGGCAGCAGTTGTCCACAGCTTGTGCTGGTAAGCTTTTTGTATGATCATACATGATTACAAGTATTTGCACAAGTAGGCTTATAGTTGTTGGGGAGCCTTAAGTTTTACTTGATTTGTTTGTCCCCTCCACTTGTGAGAACAACTCAGAACTATTTCTTCACAGCTCAGTAGGTCTGTACACAATAACAGCTGGATTTTGTCAGCCTGAGGGCCAGCCGGTATCAATAGCATACAACTGGTTATGATCAGCCTGAGCAGCCTGCAAGAAGCTGTTCAGTGTGCCAGACCTGTTTGTTTGGCATGACAGAACACAGAATTGCAAAAACTGAAAGTAGACCTTTTTGCAAGGGGAAAGGAAGGGTTATAAAAACTGCAAGGGACTTTCTGGGTTATCAGAATATACACTGCTTTTATAGGTAGGCTCTTCAAGTCTGTTCTGTAAACGCTTTAAGCTCTATCTTGAAAAGCCAGGGGGATTTAGAGAACTCCAGTTTAGGCCTCACCCATTCACTTAAGATACTCACATTACAGCAGTTGAAGGCCAGCTGGAGGAAGTCAGGGGGACAGTCTCCCACCATGTGCTGGAAGGCATCATAATCTAATCCAAAATTCTGTACAAATGAAAACACAGCATAGAGATATAAAAGAGGTCTGGCCCAAAGCATCATCTTTTCAGGGTGTCCCTACATGGAGTTATCAGAAATAACCATGAACACCATCTCTCAGCAGCCACATACAGAGGTTTTGGAGAAAACTTCACGCACGCTCCAAACTGCAGCATTCCCAATGGGGATTATTTGATACAAGATATCTGTAAGAGAATCAGCTGACTTCGAATCCCATCCTTCTTCTGGACTCAGCTGCAATCCATTGCACTTGAAGAGCTGCCTGTGCGGATCTGGAAGCAGTATCTTATACTATGGCGTTTCATCATGGTAACTTTCACAGTGTGAATTAACAGCCTGCTATAAAACCAGAGGCCTCACTATGATGAAAATCTATCAATTAAAATGGTTAATTTTTCAGTGGATGGTAGATTGGTAATACAAACTATCCAGTTCATTAAATGCACTTCTAGAAAATTTGAAGGGCAGAGAAACAACAGGATCTCTTACCTGCCGCGGCTCAAGACCTAAGCAATTCTGTGTTTTCAGAACAGGAGGTGGATAAACAATTTGGAAGACCCCCCACATAGAGGGGCAAAAGCTACTCTGCAGATGGGACTCAACCAAAAGGCAACTGAGGAACATAAGTATTTCATTTAATTAGTCAATTCTAGCTCAGATCAGTGCTTAACACATCCCATGCAAAAATAAGGGTGAGCATATTTCAGCTGCTGCTAACATAGCTCCTGCCCCTTTCACAAGGAGGGGCTGCTTAGTGGGTGCAGCGTGCCAAAAGTGCTGCTCTGAGCCGGGCAAGAAGTCTACCCAAGCTAATCACTCTACAAAAGCAAGGTCGCTGCAATGCTCTCAATGTTCTGCCAGTTAGGGGCAGAAAGGATTTCCCATGAGGACTGCAGCTGGACAACGTTTCTATGAAAGCATCTTCAATGGAGCTTCTTACAATAACAGCACAGAAGAACAAAAGCCTTTTAGAGGCTATTTTTCATGTAACACCTATTCACCGTATCTTTGGCAGCAGTGCCAAAAGTTGTAAAGGCCCGCCATATCGTGGCACACCTACCACCCACCACCAATGTCACAAACACAACCACTTACCTCTGTGCGAGGGAGATAGTCTGGATCTGCCTGTATTCTTGCTATAATCTCACACAGAATTATACCGTAGGAGAACACATCCGCCTGAAAGAGAAAAAAAAAAATAAATAGCCACATGGTTCTGCTATGAATACTCAGCGTTCTTATCAGCCACTGGGTTTCTCCCTACCCCAAATGGTTATCATGAAACAACGAAACAAACACCGCAGCCTTACAGCAGTAAGCAACTGCATTATAGCTAACATCTTCCATGTGAAGGAACACATGCTCACAGTAAAGCATTCTTGTTGCACAGCAGCAATAATAACTAAACCTCTTTCAAGAAAAAAAACATCAAACCACTCAATTTCGCAATGTAAAAAAAATATAATTAAATCCTTCCTGGCACAAAGAATAGTGAAGTTGCATTTGATGTCTTACAAATGGGAGTAATTAAAAGCATAGCCAAAACATGATATGCCTATATATCACTGTGGTTAGAAAGAGAGGTTTAGAATACACATGATCACAGCTTATCCAGAACATTAATGCTGGTTTTAAGAAAAATATTCATTTTTCTCTTCTCACAGTTCGGTACCTCTGGAGAAAAGTGTCTTTCCCAAAGCTTGAGATACCTAGTTAACACTGTCAGCATCAATTTCCACTGAAATTTCCATGACACTTAGCAATCACCTGACTAGCCCTGGAGCTGCACAGTTCGTCAGATTTTGAACCACCTGAATTTATCATGTAATGAAATTTAGGAAAATATGGCACACAAGTCTACGGAGCAGAAGCTGGCATTCCTCATCCCTTACATATTGCACAGGCTTATAGGTCACTTTTCATGTTGATGAGGTATGAGGCCTGCTTCCTCTTTAGTCCTACATGCCTTAGGGTTAGTGAAGAATGTGGCACCATAGATTTGGGTACTTTATTATTAATTTAGATCAATTGGAACTCTTAAAAAAGCTTTGAAATGGTAATTACTGCATTCATTACTGAGGTAGCTACTGCTTTCCTGCAAGTTAAAAGTACCACCAATTAAATTAAAGTAGTAATTATTGACTACTAGATATAAAAAGGTACAGGATGTGGGCTTTATCACAGAAAAGCTGTGCTTGCAAGGCTGAAGTAGACTATGTTGCACACGGGAGAGAAAATCCTATGTAAAGAGCAGCTTGATTGAAAATACTACTAAAATCCAGCGTGATCTGATCCTCCTCTGAAAGAAACATTTTCCAATGCTGCATATAGGAAAACTTAGAAATACCTTTGGAGAGCATTTTTATTCGGGTATCTTACCTTGAGAAATGTTGGGGGTTTTAAATTTTTTTAATTAAAAGAATTGTACAAGTTTACATACAGACCTTTTACTTCTACCCAGATTTCACTAACGTATGGTCAGGGAAGCAATCCCACTACATTTCTCATGAGACTTGGTTAAATTAAGTTGTGTTAGGCCAACAAGCCATTACCATATTTCTGCATGCGGGCTGTTTGAGAATGAAAGTAGCGTAATAGTGAATTATGGTAAAGGTAATTCTATTTTTGTATAAGAATCCATACTATGAATTAAAAATACTAGCTAATCAACTCAACTCTCCCTCAGTCCGAATGACCTACTGAGTACAGATATGTCACAAATGAAAAGAATAAGTTTAATATTATGGAAATTCTAAACCTTCTATATAACTATTGAAGAGAAACATGTACCTACCTTTTCATTGTAAGGTTCATCTCTGAGAACTTCTGGTGCCATCCAGAAGGGTGAACCCACCACTGGTAACTTCTCACTACATAGATATGGAATAGAAAGGGGGAAAGGAGAGTGGGGTGGGGGAACATCAAGAAGAACCATTAATTAAATGCTCAGACATCACTACTAACTTTCTGTAACTCCAAGGATCTGCAGAAACTTTCACCAGATAAAGTAGATACAATTGGATTCCAAAGCATGCTGTATTTTACACTGGTTTCCCACTGGAATCACTGGAACATTCAATAGCAGGAAGAGGAGGTGAAAGAAAAATAATGTTTCAATCAATTACTCGTATTTAATTTCCAGTTTCCAAGTGCCTGGCCACTTAAAATAATATTTTTTAAATTTTAAGGTCATGGCTGTTCAATAGTTTTGGTTTCCAAACTCTTGGCAGAGCTGGCTCCTTTATCTAAACGTTTATGGACAGCAGTTTCAGGCTAGATGTCAGGTTCTCCATCCATGCAGCAAGACATGCAGGTATCCACCTCCGCATGTATATTCAGAGATAAGCAGCTCTGAAAGTATTCAGCACAGCCTGCTTGCAAATGGTATTTAAAAAAAAAAAAAGCCAAGATTGACCAGATAAATCCTTTAATAGGGAAAAATTAAAAGTAATCAGAATAGAGCCGATTTGAAAAATCTGTAATGTTTCCATATGGCTGAATACGGGGGCCTTAAAGGCTTCCAGCTTGCCAGCCAGCTGACTCTGAATGAATACCTATTAAAAAAAAAAAAAAAAAAAAAGGCCTCAAAATAGCATGGCTTGCTAGCCAGCAAACTGGAAACAACCTCCATTTTCAAATGCAGTAAGACTAGATCAAACCAGAATGGTGCCTAATGTAACAATTTTATTACCTTGTTTGTTTTAGTATCAAGCTACCTTAACTTCAGCTATCACTTACTCTCTGTTTTCAGGGCATCTGGGTATTAAAGTGGTGCCCTCCTGATTTTGTGACGGGTTCTTAGGAATACAGCTGAAGCTTTCAGCACCTTATGGGGCAGAGAGTCCACAGCAGCACACAAGATACACATTGGCTGTATTATCAGTAGTTTGGAAATTAAGATGTTCACTTTAATAAGTTTTTAGGTCAGTATTTCATCTATGTCAATGCAAGGCTTCAGACCTCCCAAGATACACGTTTAGGATGTGTACAGTTTAAAGACAGTGCAGAGCTGAGATCTACTTTTACTGTTTCCTTTACAGTCAAAAGAGCTGGAAGGCTTTTATTTATTTTATGCAGAAGCACATTTCACAGTCAGAATACTCTGAAATACACAAGTCAATATACAGAGAGAACAATGACATCCTTGTCCTTGATCTCCCTAAAGGAGGAATGACAAAAGGACTATTTCCAATTGTGACAACAGCTTGTGACAGTCACCTATGCATTCCTCTAATGAGTTAAGATTATAATTTCATCCTAGGGAAAGCAAAATGGTGACCTACTGTTAGACAGTAATTTTAGTATCTCTTTATTATAAACCTGAATCTTAACAACTAACACAGAGGTTAAAGAAAATAATACTGGAATGCCACTGAATATTTTTATGAAAATGGAAAGAAGCTAATTAAAGTTGTTTGGAATTATCAGAGGACATTTATTACAAAATCATCCCAATTCAGAATGCTGATTTTTCTGTTTGCTTTGTTGTGTGGTTTTTTGTTTCGGTGGGTTTTTTGCATTTTTTTTTAACTTAGAAGATCTACTAAAAAGCTTGAGTAAATCCTCTACTCAACTGGAGCATTTCTGAAGAATAAATGTCACCAACTAAATCTATCAAAATGGACAATATCAAAATTAAGGCTAGAGCGTTTTGGTCATCCAACCTGCAATTCTAGATGGAAGACTAAGGATATTTTTTGCTAATTTTGATTCAGAATGCAACAATAGCCTCAGTGATCCTTCTGGCCTGCAATCACACTGCAACTCTTGCTGTATTTTGATTAGTTCACGTACCTGTGATCAGGAATTTTCTCTGCTAAACCGAAGTCTCCCACTATTGCTGAGTATCCGTTCTCATCATGTTTTATTAAGCAGTTCTGGGAACAAATCAAAAATAATAATTAAAGAAAACAAACAAACAAAACAAAACAAAAAAAACACCAGAAGAGTTATTGTCTGGGAATTTAATCCCTATACCATTTGTTTATTTATTTTTAATCTGGAACTAGACTAAAAGATACTGTTTGGAAGACATTCATCTATGGGAAGCTTTTCTCTGAAAGAAACCACCTTTTCCCCTATCCTTCCCCCTGCAAAATCACATGTCTGTCAAACTTAAGATGCTGCAAACAGCCTTACCCTTAGTTAATAATCCACTTAAAAACTTGCTGAGAAAGCAAGCACCCACAGGCAGCACATACCCAGCTAGGTTCTAGCAAAAATGGAGATGATTTAGCTCCCTTACTGCTCAAGTACTTGATACATGCTGTTCACCATGACACCTTAACTTTTGCCTTTACTATTTCCCTGTACCTGACCAGCATACAAGAACAAAGCAGACTCTAAATGCCGTTGTATATTTTGTTGCATTAACTACTGAAAAGGAACTCACTACTTTGCAGTAATTTCCATCAGAAAATACAAGATGCGACAAAGTTATATGTAAAGTCTCAAGTAAAATTCTTTATTCTACAGTACATTGTAAAACATGATTTAAGGGAAAAGGCTAATAAGGAAAAGCTGTCAACCCTTTCCTTTCAGAGATGCCCTCCAGTGTCAGGAGGGAGAGCAATTTAAGGACATACACAGATCATTCTGGTCTGGCTACTGTATCACATCACACACAAGGTATTACAGATTTATTTTTGTTATTTATTTACAATTCTGAGAAATATGCTTTGATCATTCCAGTACCACATCTTTTCCCTTCTCACCAAACTAATTGATAGCTGACTTCCCTACGTGGTTTTTTTTTCTGTCCTGCAATAGGTGGAGCAAGGCAGAGAATTCATTCCGTTAGCACACGCCTTGCTCTGTATCCTTCTGCAGGCAGTACAATAGCAGCGACAGGCAGCAAAACCACTGCCGACTCCTACAGAGTGGTACCCTGCATTAATTAGCTAAACAGCAGGAAACACTTTCTAGCTTTATTGTGCTTGGATGTACAAAAGCCCCTTGCTGTCCCCAGAGCATTAGCTTGCCTGTATAATGCAACTATCAAGTAAAGCGAGTCCCTTGTCTAAAAGATCAAGTTCAGGTCATCGCTGTTTACATTATTCAGGGATGACTGTGGCTCAGGCCATGAAGTGAGTTTTCTTTCTGCCAATTAAAAGGTTAAGCAAGCCACTCCTGCAATCATGTAAAGAACATGCAATGCCAGCCTCTTGAACACAGGCCAGGCTCCTGAGATTCAAAGTTTTATTTGTTTAGCATGACTCGAGCATAAGTACAGTTAGTTTGGAGATTCATAAACATGTACAAAGTTAAATCAACTATGCTTGCCCAAAGAGCTGCAAAGCTTCTCAGTTATGGCCTTTGTTATCTTTTATCAAAGAGCACATTCATTCAGCTTGCCTCTGTTTAAATATTTGGTAAGTGGACTTACAACTGAGAAGGATAAAACTTTTCTGAAAAATCTTAGTGATTCAGACAAGTGGAATTTCATTGTGTACCACACAGAAACAAGTCCATGAGGACACCAGAGATTTTGCAGTGTACAAGAATGCTGACACTACTTTATGCAGCAAAATATCAGGTTATTTTCTGCCATAAATTTCTTAGCAATTAAAGATTATTCGTAATTTGACATTAAAAAAATAACCAAACTATACGATTCATAAAAGAACAAGTTTTAAAATCTAGATTTCCTTCTTGCATTACCTTTGACTATTTACATTTTGTTCATTTTGAGTAGCAAAACTGCAGTAGTCCATTTTGCCTTCTGGGTTTTTTTGATTAGGGGTATTCTCCAATAAACCCTGGCCTCTAAAATTTCAAAAGAACACTTAAATCCAGACTAAGGACAATTTTCAGCGTCACAAAGAACTGTAGAAACATTGCTATTGACCTTAATATCTGCAATAATTTACAGGAATGCTTTGATACCAAAAGGAGACTGAAACACAACATCATCCTCAAAGCAAATTTTCCTTCAGCTTCTTACCAGTATACGACCACATTCCATTAGAAAGCAATACATCACCAGCTGAAGATGAACAATCTTACCCCCCCACCAAGCCTCAGGCAGTCCCAGCTCTCAGGTACAGCACTCAACTATTATACGAGTAGATTATTCCTAGATAAATCATAAATTAAGCCAATGGCGCATCCCATCTAGCTGCCAAGTAATGCTACTTGACAGCTCTGAGCTCCTTCCCAGATGAGCAGGAGCTGCCTGCAGCGAAGCAAGGTTCCCTTTCAGTGCAGACCTTTCGAGAAACCAAACAGAGCAGACACCCCACCGCTGTGGGGTCCAGAGGTCCTGCAGGAGAGGCCAGTACACCATAGCAAGGCAAGGGGGGAAAGCAGAGGGCAACATTTCTGCTATAAAATGCTGATGAATTGTTCTGTTGTGGTGGGCTGCACAATGTTAAATGACAAAGGCGGCGGCTAAACTATTCTCTCTCATTAGTGGAAGCTTGTCTTTTGTCTGCATATGAAGAAGTGCTGAGTGTGAATTTAAATCCAGTAGAGAGTGACTTTTTTATTCACACTTAAATCAGCCATGGGCAGGCGACATGCGCCAGACAAAAAAATGCCAGCGTCACTACAAATGTTCACTGTAGTGAAACTAAACTGATTTAATTCAAATGGTGCAAATTTATGTAGCTAAGCACCAATTTCCTGGAACCCAGAAAAGACTGAAGCCTACTCCTACCAAAATGAGTAGTAAACCCCTTCCATGGATACTAGGGTGGTCAGATGTCACCTTTCAAGCCTGTACTGCTCATTCAGGGCGGTTTTGCAGATGGTGATGCTTCATTCTGTGCTGAGGTTCCCCAAGTGCTCAAGGCCAACATCCAGCACCACCATATTCCAATTCCACCCTTCCCACCCCAGTAAAGCGGTTACACAACACTGCACCAAATCCACAGCACGGATAATTCAGTTACCAGATTTAAGATGCAATTCATAAAAAGGTGACTTAAGACACCTCACAGGAACTGGTAGTTCACATACACTCAATGGAAGACTTTTCTAAGCATTCACATTCTACTGCCAAGATAAATCAGGATCAAAAAAGGGACAAAGCTTCATTAGGGACTAAAAGGTTAAAAAGAGCTTTTACATTTAAGCTAGAGGTGGTATCTTAGTAGGAAAAGTACCATACAGCATACTGCACTGTTTCTTCTGACAATGATACTTCTCAGTTTCTACAAAAAAGAAACTACGTCTATCAATTTGGTATGAAGAAGTTTCATTAATGGATTTTGGCACAGAGACACAAGAGTTCAAATCCCCCTCTAGTGCAAAGAGCCTCTCAGGAACTGCCTATAAGATGAAATGCCAAGCAGCCTTTCAACACGGGCTTTAGGAATACACTTTCAACTTACTATTGCACTAATTGTATAAGCTGCAAAGCAATGAAACACGATGACCTTCCCAAGCTTTCTTTTTGGGACCTCTACAGACAGAGATGTTCTTTCCTTTGTCAGCTCCCATGTTCAAAAAGGACAGTATTTGACTTCGGTTGGGTTCTTGAGGGTTTTTCCCCCCTGAAATGGGGACCCCATCACTCCTTTCTAAGGCAGTGTCTTAATAGAAGCAAGGCGCTATTACATGAGCCCTAAAGAGTTAACAGAGCTGTTTATGCAGAGACAGATGTGAAAGAACATAAAGCCCCCTTTGTGTGTAACAGGAGCTTAACATCTGCTTTGCACAGCATAATCCTACTAAGATGAATGCAATATTCTATTCTCCCTTTTACATAAACAAAAATGAAAATAGACTCAAGCGTTTGAGTTAAAAATAAGTTGCTTAGATAAAGAAACCCCATCGTTTTATTTTACAATATGACATACAAGCTCAACTCCTCAGAGATTTTACTGCACTCCAGAAAACACAGGAATGCTACTGCAGAGCCCTCTGATGACCGTTACCGAACTAAAATACTTAAAGGCCAATAAGATGTATCAGTTGTTTTTAAAGTGCTATCCCCTAGGAGAAACACCATTGACAATTAAATGTACAACAGAAAGTTTACAATACTAGGTACTTTTTGAAACTACAACCATTATGTTTAGGGAATGGGGTCCATTTGGGTCCCAAGGTACCAGTAACAGTTTAGTATTGTGACTGTCATTGGAAACAAACATCTGTGACAGCTAATTTTTACAGTGCAAGGCCTCCCCTGCAGTGCAAAATACCCAGGCAAGAGCTTGCTCTAGCACAAAGATGACCTTACAACCACAGCAGCAAGTATGAGCCTCACCAGACAAAAGTTCTGTTCATTGCCTGGGTTTTATTTTGTGTTAAACAAGCAAACAGCATACAAGGTAGGAAGTCAGGGTATGTCACTTTCAAGCCCAAAGGCAGTGAATTTATGTTACATCAGATAATCCACAGTAATTGCTTACATGCATGATTCCATCCCATAGTAACTGAGACTACTCCTCTCGATGAAAGAACGGTGAGCCATTACACATTTACTGTGAAGTCAAAACAGATGTTGGCAAGAATACACACATGCGTACATGTGTGTGTATATATCCATCTATATAGCCAGAGATTAGAATTTCTTCATAGATTTTATCATCAATAGAGCTCACAATGTTCCCTAGAGCTGCTCACAACCTACTATTGATTGTAAGACCTTGTTTTCAATTGGACATAATTCTGCAAATCTAGAAGGCATTGGGGGGGAGTTACCTCTGTTTTTAATCAAGAGCTTTGGTAGTGGGTTTTTGGAAAGGGGGGTATTCAGCTAAGACAGCTCAGCTGCTTGGGAGAACAAACTTAGAATAAGTGTTGCAAGCAAATTCTGAAATAATGAAAATAAAAAAATCCTCAAAAACATTAGCCTATGGTCACACCAGATTTGGCACATTCTCAACTTGAAACATGACAAGATCTCTGTATCAGATGCACCTTTTGCCACCCCTACAAAAAGTAAACTAGGACAGGACACATGCTGTGTGAGGAATTTGGAAGAGTGAATAAGGTGACAAGACAGAGCAGGAGTCCAAGCTAGGGGCTGGCAGGCACAAGACCACAGTCTGGAGCTAAACTATTGAGATGGGAAAAAAAACTGAAGACTATTACCAGGACATAAGAACTGCAGGCACAGCAAACAGGTGGTGGTGGTGGTAGGGAAGCAAAGGTAGCCTGGAGCAGCAGAACAGGGGGAGAGCTAGAAATGGCTAAACATATACTGAAGACCAGAATGCAGAAAGATAGCTTGGATAAAGAATCAAGCAGAGGGTAACTGCAGTCAGCCAGACAAGGAGACTGAACAATAACGTTGAGGGTCAGGAACCAGGAGCAAAAGAAAGAGGAAAATCTTTGGAACAAGGATGCAAAGTCTGACCAGAGGCTGGCATTGTATGCTAGTGGAAAGGACTGGACAGTCACAGAGTAGATATGATTGGTCTTGGAAAAAATGGGCAGATGTTTGCTTCTCACTGCCAAGGAATCTCTCTTGTTCCTCTATTCCTCCTCTGCAGCAAAAACAGGCAACATGTATTAGTAATACTAATTAACAGTAGCAATAGGCACTAATTAAAAAGACTTCACGTATTAGTTTTATATTAATTAAAGCAGCAGACACCTCTGCCATGAATCTCAAGCTTCTAACCCTGTAAATGAATTGCATAATGCCACTGTTTTTTTCCTTCCCCCCCCCCCCCCCCCCAATTGGTAGGAAATTGCATACAACATACACTACATCAAATAATTAATATTGTACAAAAGACGGGATGTAAAACTACCTGTGAGAACTGTCATTCTTTCCCTTACACACACACACACATTAAGGTAAAGTCCTTAATTACATGATCACACAGTTTCCCACCTGCAATCCATGTCTTTCAGTGCACACAATGGATTCACACTGACAGTGAATTGGGGCTGTACATAAACCACTTTGACCACTATTTTTAGGAATCTGGCCACTCCTTTGGCACAGAAACAGCAGGGTGAAAGAAAGGCTGCAAAGAGATGAAAAGGAAAGCCTGGGCTGGAAATGATGGTCTTCTGTCTTGTAGTTAAAGACTACTACAATGTCATCCCAGGATCTGGATCCTGGCCTTCCTCAGCATCACAGGAGGATTCTGTGACAAGGAAGTCAGTTTAACAAAATCTTTCAGAGATTGCTGCTAATCTTGTGCTTTCTCTGCCTCCAGAGGTCAAACCTGACTATAAGAGCTGTAATGCTTCCAACTGCCTCTGAGGTCAGTGACCATATACTGCCTTGAACTTAAACATGCGTAGAATGCCAAATACTCCAAAGTAAGTCTTAAAACACATATCAAATATTCACCGATATTCTTGCTTTTAATCTGTTCTGATAAGGCCGAGTTCATTCATCTCCCTAATCTCTGAGATAACCTAAGAATAAATTCACTGATATTAGGGCAGCCACAGGTATAAGCTGCCAAGAAAATCAACAGTGCTTCCAGAGCAGGGTTTGAATGTAATGCAAATACAGTGTAAACAAGTTGCTGAAGGAACCCTCTGTGTAGTAGTAAGATAGTTGTTTTGAGGGGTGAGTTACAAAAGGATTTGCTATAGTCTTTTTGCAGGCTGGACACTCCTTCCCTGTGCCTTCCCAAACACTATTATTTCAACTGTAGGTAACAACAGACAGAATGTTGCAAAAACAAGTCAGATTAAGAAAAACTTTACCACAAACCACTGGCTCCTGTTGAAACACTTCCAAGGTTTCACATTATGATTTCTGTTTTAATGACTGCATCTTCTATGACTAAGACTTCCAGAGTTAAAATTCATAACCAGAGCTCCTTGAGAATCACAGGAAGATGAAGAAAATTCTCACAATTCCAGGATGCAAATTCTCCTTGTGCACATTACAATGAGCCCCACATAAAAAACAATTCACAGGGCTTGCAATGATATGGATAGGGGACAGGTAATGAGCCAGCAAGTCTGGCTGTCATAACCCATCTATGGCTTAACCTCTGCGTAAATCTCTTTATGTCAAAAGTGAGGACATGGCAGTTAACTGGCTTACAAAATGTACAACTCACCCTGCCCACACATCTACTATCTGCAGGCTGGAAACAGCTCATCTGACCACTTTTATCTTCTGACAGTTAGGCTGCTGCTGTCGGTCAGGGTAGATCAGCCTGGTCAGCTACAGCAGTAGCCCAGAGCCCAAGGACCGAGCTGCTCACGACACAAGTACTGGCTGGCTGGGCAGCACACTCTCTTCTAACAAACACTGCCTCTCTCTGACAGAAGGGCAGCAGGAAAGGCCTCAGTGGGATGTCAGGGCTGACATCCCCCGTGGGTTGTCACATCGACTATAATGACCTACATCTTCTCTACCACTCTCCCCTCTGGCTTTCTGCAGTATCATTGCTGTTCTGCTACTCTCTACACGGTGCGATCAGGAAAAGAGATCACTCTGCTGTATACTAATTGTCAAAACCACTTATTTTTCAGTCTTGGTTTGGCAGGGGACAAGAACTTTTCCTTCTAAGTTTGTACACATCCAGTACATAGACACATATAATGCTACTCGCAGAGCAAGACAACTCTGCTGCCATAACCGACAGAATAAACTTCATGTACTTGCACCACCTGTTCCAGGAAGCTGCAGGAATTAGAGGCTTACCAGAAACAGAAGAAAGGCAGAAGTACAGGTCTAAATTAATCCCAAATAATCTGTGTAGTAAAATTTATATTAGAGGAATAATTTGCAGTGTTCAGTGTAATAGGTAAAGCATGGAGACATTCCTGCACAGAAAGGCTTGGCTTCATTCTGCTCATAGTTCAGTCAAGGCCAGCAAGTTTCTTAGAAAAGTACCTCAGCTCTCCCATCCCACAAATTCAATCTGTGTTCTGACTTTTTGAGACATCTAAATCCTTGGTTTTGCCTTCATTCTATTAATAACGCCATCACATCCATTCCTGAAGTTTACCGAAGAAAGGACAACATAGAAAAGTATTGAATCTGCTCTGGTTCAGGCCAAATCTCAAGCTTTCTCCCAAGGAAAAAGCCCATCACATCTTCCTTCAGCTTGCTCACACGTTGACTAGTAAGAAAGATTACTCATCCCACCACCAGTACAAACCTGGTAAAATACAAGGCATGTCCTCAAACAGTAGCCTAAAGCCACAGTCTGAGAGCTGAACATTTTGGTGACAGGTTTTTGATATGGTTATTATCCTAATTCTTTTGCTTTGGAACAAAGTGACTTCTTTAAAACTTAGGCAGCCAGCAGGGAAAACATCTACCTAAAAAGGATAGTATTTTGCCCAACAGATTTAATTTTAAAGTATATTTCATCAATACAGTAATAAAATTCACAAGTACCCCAACATTTAAGGCCAGGTGTTTCACCTACTTACCTTCCTAAACAGAACAAGCAAGTGCATACATCACCTCAACAAATTTAAAAAATTAAATAAAATCCAAAGCAAAACAATGATGCAAGAAACTTGAAAATAAAAAATATAGCTGATGAGTTAAACTTTTATCCTGACAGCTGCCAGTGTGACCCACACAGATACTATAACTTTCATATTAAGAACCATCCAAATATAGCACAACTGCTAGTAAGTTCTTTGGGTTTGGTTTGGTTTGTTGTTTTTAAATAGCCCTTACTACTTCCTGTGGCCACCGATGAGTTTGCTATTGCAGTGAAATCATGCACTCCTCCCAGCGGGTGGGTCTTCTAAACAATTGACATTCAACAATAGATAACATTGAAGCAGCGGTAGGGCAGCTCCAGAGAATGACATACAATTATGTAAAGCTTTGAACAAAGGCATTCACAGATGTCTCAGGAAATGGATTTTCATATGACTAGCCATCACAGTACGTCAAGATAAATGCTGCAGGCACAGAGTTCTCCTTAGTTACTTTGATTCCTTGCAGTAACTCCACTTCCCCACTCTTAGATGTACTAATACATCCTGAACTGGAAAAAAAAAAAAAGGGGGTGGGGGAGGCAGGATGGGACGGACAGAACAACACTAAGTTATCTTTTCAGGGCTTTTTATGGATCTGTTATCTCCAAACTCCAAAGTGACTGAAATGGAGCTTTCTGAGTGTATCATGTCAAAGAGACATGACTCCAAGTCTGAGCATTTTTCATAAATTTGATATTCTTCCCTGCAGAATTCAGCACCTTTCACTTGAATGGACACCCAAGGAAGTATTTTATGACTTCACTGAAATACTTCTTTTACCTACTAGTTGAATATTTTTTTTCACCTTAGCTAAACCACATTCTTCATCTATTTAACACTGCACTCAGGTAGCTTTAAAAAAAAAGCCTAAAACTGGATGGCAGACTAGTAGTCACACAGTTGCAAACATGATATGCCATGCTTTTATTTTTAACAGCTGTTTCTTATCTTTAAAAAATAGTTCCTTCTAGGCTAATACAACATTCTTCAATCAAAAGTATCCAGAAGTGACACGATGAAGACGTCTTGAACAGTTTTGGAGTATTTTGATGTTGCGAGTCTCCATTGAGCTTAAACTAGCCCATTAGCTCCAGACAACAGGACAGACAGGACAGCAAAGCCCTGGGCATACGCTGCAATGGATGGCAAGACCCAGTGTGAATACTGGCGATACCTGTCCAGAGAGCTGAGTGCTCAGTATTTCTAGCTGAGCTTGAATTAGCTAGCTACTTCAGCCAACTAAATTTATACAAATTGTTATCAAAGCAGTCTGAAAAAAAAAATATAGTATTCATGTCCACTGAAAACTTTGCCACTGAAGTATCATTCTGGAGGAAACTGAAATTTGAAAATTTTAGGTAAACCGTTCTGATCTCACTGACTTTAGAAATGAAAGAAATATAAATCAGGATTGTGGACAACACTTAATGCTGAATTCATATTGAAAGGTCACTCTTCCTGCAAAGGATTTTTTAAATACATGGGGGAACAAAAACAACAAGGAGATTTTAAAGTACGTTTGTAATAATCTCCTCAATCTGGGTTCTTTATATGACTGACCTGTTCCAAATGTTAGATTGTTATGCATAATTATCCAGGGATTTAAATACTTTACTGAAACATAACTCAGAACTAAAAAACTGCAGCTGCTTTCTGAGAAATCCTAATCTGATTTTATTTAAGGAGTGACCTTCCTTCAGAATCGTTATTTCTCCAGTTCCCATACAAACTATCAACATGTTTTGAGAAAAGTTTTAATCCTACAAACTGTGTTTCAATTAATTTCTCAAAATATTTTAGATCATACCTTACAAAACAGCTGTTCTCTGCTGGAAGGAGAAGGAACCAAACAACCACTTATAGTACCTTCATTAAAACCTTCCCTTAATTTTATAAACAGTACCTTGGATGTAAGGTCTCGGTGGAAAATGCCTTTATAGTGAAGATAACTGATTCCCATAGCAATGTCATATGCCAGTTTCACCCTCACTGTCCAGGGCAGATGTTGGTTACTGTCTAATAGCTGTTCCAGGTTACCACAGTTGATGTACTGAAAAGACAAAGCAACATTTGTAATGAATTATTTAACTTTACGTATTGTCAGAAACGTAAAATTTATCATTACAAAGTGTCCTTGGCTCAGCTACACATTAAAAACTTTTTTTTCCATAAGGGCTAGGCAGGCACAGGGTTTGCAGCTCAAGAGAGGCTTCTTGAGCTTCATCACCTATACCAATGGCATTTACATTAAAGATGCATGCAACAGACACCAGCAAACTCACTCCAAGGTATTTAAACAGACCCTTCAGAAACACCTACAATATAATAGCACCCTCTCATTTCAGTGTGAGGAAAATAAAGGCGAGAAGAATGAAGAGCTGGCTCTCATACAGAGTAAGTCAACAAAGAGAGGGCTGAGTATCCAAGTGTAGGTCACAGAGCCTGATCGAGTTCCCTGATATCAATTCCCTAAACTGAAGCAGCATCAAATAAAAATATTACGACATGTTGCTGTAAGTTACATTTTTGTAATGCTCTATCTACAGGTCCTAATCAGCAATCTGATTCCTACTGTGCTCAGTACCACATCAACCCTGTCAAATGGTAGCCCCCATCAAAAGGGACCTACATTAAGTATAAGAGAAATGCTACAATAGACAGTGAAACAAAGCAGCACCCAAATGATGCTACATAGTATAACCCAGGGATAAGGGCATCCCTACTGCTCAGACCATCATTACAGCAACGCTGGGCTTATGCTTTATGTATAGACCCTTAATACAATAGCAGCTACACCATGTTTGAGTAGCTTCTTGTTTCATGCCCAGTCCCCTCACAAGCAACAAAGCAAAAAAACTAGCTAACTCCAGAAGGAAAACCTGGCAGTGACTCCTCTCAAGAAAATCCACGCGAAGCAGACAGGATAATTTTCTCCCAAGCCTGGTCTACGCCGTGGCAGGCTGCACTGGCTTTGCTCCTCCGTGCCATACAGTTCTCCAACTCTCTCTCAAGAGGCTTTGCACTTTCCTGTGTCATTCACCCAGATAAAACATGTGCCACCATTATCATGTTAAATCATAATTGCAGCTCTTATTATTTCAGAAACTTTGAACTTGCTTGTATTTTGCTGGGCTGCTTTGTGTCTTGGACACTGGGGCACAAGGCCAATGTGAATCACGCACCGTGCGGGTGTAGCTTATCTCCTCAGACCATATATACAAACCAGACTACGAGCAAGTCTGGGGGTCATGGCTCACCTCCTGGATAGTCTACAAAACTCAGCTTCTGCCTTACAGTCAGGCCCTGTCTTCTGAGCTCATCAGTTAATTTTGAAAACAAGTTTTCAGCAGATACACAAGTTTCCCAGGTTACTATTTAAAGAGGCTAAATTGTTCAGGCAGATGATGCACAAATTAATTTTAACTGTCAAAAAGCTTACTAGGAGGGGGCACCACAAATTGGCATGGGGCTCCGCTGCTCCCCTCAGCTACACTGCCCTTTCCTTGGGAACCAGGTTCATCCCAGCCCATGCACAGCAGCACATCTCACTGGCAGTCCAGGACACGACCCCTCTCCCCATTCTCTCTCCATGGAAGATCTGGTGACTGCTGGACAAGCTGGGAGGTACCCGTGCAGCACATGGACACAGCAGGCACAAAGCACCCTCACCCTCAGCATTTGCTTCTTCTCCTTTTAAATACAAATCCTTGACCTGATCATGGTGCTGCACATCCACCCGTTGTCCTTGAGCAACAATCAAAGTGAAGGGTGAGCACAAGAGTTACCTCTTTGCAATGTTCTTCAAAGAATGACAGACAATTAGCCCCTTATGAACCAGATTTTAGGGCCAATATCAACTGCCTTCTCGTATCAAAGCAGGCAATCCCACAAAAGGTGCCTGGGTCTAGAACATACTCCAATATTTAGCAATTTCATGTTCTCATGACTACTTCAAGATGCTTTTCATATCTTTTGCATTGGACTAACTGCAGGAGAAAGCGCAATGATATACAAGAAAGGATTTAAAAATAAGATAATAAGAAACAGAATACTTCCTCATATTGCGTATTTCTAGGCTAAACAGGCAAAAAGGATTTGTATTTCACAATTAGGCAAGGAAAGCTCTTAAACTCTAGAGAGTAATCTGACTGACATTCTAAAATGCACTGTCCTGTTCTTCAGTAGTAAAATTTTCTATCATACTATTCTCTTTGGTGTTGAATTCAAGATAATTTTATTACTCAGAAATTTGTGCTTAGTGCATATAATTTTGCAAAATAAAATGCTCACAGGGCCCTCTCCAAAATCAAAGGCAAACAAGACTTAACACAGCAACGATAAAAATCAAACGTTTAGGACTGGTATAAGCCCAGGCACTGCAGCTGTGGGGGGAAGGGAGTTGATCAGATGACTACACTGGAAACTAGAAATTGCAGGCTGGTGCAAGCCAGAGGTCCAAAACAACCTGTCCCTTACGCTAGGAGTTTGTGTGTCAGGAGAGCAGAGAAGCTCTGGAACAGGTCACTCAGAGGCTATGCAATCTCCATCCTTGGAGATTTTCAAGACTCAACTACACAGAGTTGCAGCCAACCTGACTTAATGTTGGAAACAATGCTGCTTTGTACTTTTCCAACTTTGATCTTTCTTTCTCGTTTCTTTTATTTGAACCCCTAAGGGAGCTAGATGACCTTACAGAGCATTAAAATAAAACAAAAAAACAACCCACTGCTCAATGTAATTTGAATATTTATTTTTCTTTAAATCACAAGTTGTTAGCATGCTTAAGAAAAAAACGCTGAGTAAGTTTTCTCCATTAACTTCAAATATATTCCCAGACTCCTTGGAAGAGTGTGAGCAGCACTTCTCATCCAGTTATGTTCAAATCAGAACATTAATGACCAACCTGGAACAGAAGGCACTAAAGCACCTAGCTCAATCACCCAAATAGAAAGTGACACTTATCAATTATCTCAAACCATTTCACCTTTCGGACTGAGCAGTAACAGACCATCCATACAGTGCAACCATACTTGAATGCATTGGTAGGAGAATGCAAGTGGGAAGGGAATCAATCCATGGCCTGGCTTTCCATTTTGGTTAGGGTTACACTGTGCCGTACCATGACAGTAATTGCTCCAGATATGCTAATAAAATACAACAAGCTTCCAAGAAGAGTATTGACATACATACTGAAATGTGACAATAGTTAGCTACTACTTTGAGCATGCTCATGCTTTCCTCTTCAGTCAGGTAGCCTACTGATTTGATCCACTGCTGCTGTATTAGTTAAGTGCATCTAATACATCTGTTCTCCCTGCGCCCTTCCAGTCAAATTAGCTTCCAGGATCATTCACCCATCTCAGCTGCAAGGACTGGATTCTAGCATTGGCTGGGTAAAAACTAACACACATAGGACACGAAGGGCTAGAAGATGATGAGGGGACTGCAGCATCTCTGATGAGGAAAAGTTGAGAGAGCTGGGCCTGTTTTGCCTGGAGAAGATTGAGAGGGGATCTTATAAATGCATATAAATATCTTAAGGGTGGGTGTCAAAAGGATGGGGCCAGACTCTTTTCAGGGGTGCCCAGTGACAGGACAAGAGGCAACAGGCATAAACCGGAACACAAAGTAAAGAAAAACTTTACTACGAGGGTGACAGAGCACTGGAACAGGCTGGCCAGAGAGGTTGTGGAGTCTCCTTCACTGTAAATACTCAACACCCAAGTGGATGTGATCCTGTGCAACCTGCTCTAGGTGAACCTGCTTTATCAGGGGGGTTGGACTAGATGATCTCCAGTGGTCCCTTCCAACCCCAACCATGTGATTCTGTGGCACCACATGCATGAGCTGCAAGAGCAAGAATCAAACCTGCCTCTAGCACATACATAAAACCCACTAGACCTCCTACCCAAAACTGCCACCTGGCAAGTGCTCAGACCTCATTTACTGGAGATGTGAGTTCTGGTTTTGGCTCTCACTTCTAGTGTACTTCAGTGAAGCACAGCAGGCTAATCATCAAGTGAACAACTGAACTAAGATTTTCCTATAGACTTCTTGAAGACTCTAGTTGATCTCCGATTTTAGCTGGCCAGCAGGTAATATTTGCACACAGAGTCCTGAATTGTCCCCAAGGCAAGCACCACACAGAGGTCAGTGCTCCCTCAGTGTCACATCAGTAATCCAATTCTTCCAGTCATTCAGGCTGATAATGCAAAAGCCAGCCTGATGGCCTATTTATTTTTCAGAGTCCTTGAACAATGCCTTTTTGGAATAGACGCAAAATTATGGACATTATTTCCTAATTGCCAAAGCAACTGAAAGAAAAATATTGTTCTCAAGCTCTTACTGGCACAAACCAGCTGTGTGTGGTAAGAATATCCTAAAGGACAGCAAGTGCACCTCTCCCAAAGAGAATACTGGATTTTATTTTGTCCCTGAAACATTTCAGTGCTGGTACAGTAAGGCTACAGCATACACATAATCTCTAAGCATTATTCTACAACAACAACACTCACCATTGCCTAAGTATACAAGCAACTGGAGCATGGATCTGATTGGGCTCCGACAATGAAAGCAAAGGACACTACATTTCATACAGTGACCTCACGGCTAAATGGAGCAGTGTTCAGACCTTTTCAAACTCTCTATCATCAGGTTGCAGTGAAACAGCTATCCATTATTCCTACTGCTAGTTTTTTGTCATGTAACGGGATACATCAAGTCAGTTTATCTGGTTGCCCGAGTCTAAAACTAACTGCTTTGGGTTGTTTATTTTTACTTTTACCACAACTTAACACAGCAAATTGAACACAGGCTTAAAAGACCATTTTAACTCACAAAAATATTATTTTCCTACAAATTTATCCAGAGCAAGAG
Source organism: Falco punctatus (assembly GCF_963210335.1). Classification (NCBI taxonomy): domain Eukaryota; kingdom Metazoa; phylum Chordata; class Aves; order Falconiformes; family Falconidae; genus Falco; species Falco punctatus. The sequence continues at coordinate 11,432,943 of NC_137591.1, read as the reverse complement.
CTCATGCTTCTGTTGCTAGAACAGAAGTTCAGCAAAACTATATTTGTTACAGTTCTCCCAAACCTTATGAGGAAAGAGAGCAGTAGCTTCTTTGAAGGACAAGCTACCCAGAAGCTCAGCCAAGCATAGGTGCTTTCTGGATCCAAGAGCATCAAGGAGGCTTCTGATGTTATAGCTTAATACTACAAAATGCAAAAGCAGCAGTATATAACCCCTTCCCACACAACAGTCAGGGCATAGGGAAACACACTCTTTTAACTTTAGGACAATAGGAATGCTTCCTTGCAAGACACTTGCAGTCACATTATCAGACTCAAGCATATGAAATGAGGAACAGAATGAAATTCAGTGTATAGTGGTACTTACACATAGCATTACATGCTTCATTTCAAGACACTAATACTGAACTTCAGCCGTCAGATTTTAGCCTTCAAAAATATTCAAATTATTCAAAATAAAAGGTTTGAACATACCAATATGAGAACTACAAGCTTTTAAAGAAAAGGCACATCAGATCCACATGATTCCAGCAGTTATTACTCAAAAACAAAAACTCCAAATATTGCCAGTTCTGAGGGGGAAGACCAAAGGGAATTGCAAAGTTGTCAATGCCACTTTAAAAACCAATACTGTTCCAATATGTAGGTCTAATATAAATAAGCCACCAGATACTGCACAGGAAAGCCAGGAAAAAACGTTGGCCTGGTATTTACTCAGCCTTAAATGTCACTGTTTGCCATTTAAAAAGCAACAAATAACGACAAGACACCCCTATACAGTAGCCCACATGTTGCCAAAGGCAATGCACTAAGTTGCTAAGAAAAGTAGGTGTAGAGAGTGCATTTAAGATGACAGACCAAATGAGGTAAATAAAGAGTAAGAGCCCCAGAGGTCCCGAACACTGTAAGACAAACACTGAGATAGCAACAAATTAATATACTGGAGAAGCCCAATGAAGGAAGCAGGCAGAGAAGCAGGAGGAAAGAGAAACTAGAATTGTGGCTGTAGCACCTTCAGTGTGGAGATGCAAGAGCAAAAGCCAGACTATGTAGCTGGACTCTACAGGGAAGCCTGGAAAGCAAAACACCACCACTGCAGAGACAAGTGCATTAAAGCAGTGTCAAGAGGCAAGAGCTGTGTATTTGTATAATTTCTAATGCTGGAAGTAAGAAGATAACCCTCACGCCTAATCAAAGAAAGCTGAGATCTTTTTCACTCTCTCAGCTTTCTGCAGAAGTTAAAAAAGTTTTAAACCACCTATTACAAGGAGGACAAAACCCAGTCTTCTGTTCTTGTTATGTTTAGCAGTCATCTGTAACATTCAGCACTGACTACTTTGAAGGCTTCTGGCTGCAAGACAACAAGCCAATGTACCCTTCTGCCACAACTGGTATAATTAGCTACTGTGGGAGGACTGGAAATTTCCCTGTTTCCCCCAACTGTTTTCATTAGCTTCAACTGTGCAGAACTGGGAAAAAAAGACAGTAGCAGAATGTTCAAAGCTACAGTAAGAGATACTACGAGTTGATACACCAAGACTGACTACCAGATTAAACTGAATTTTGAAGTTAGTTTACAGACCTCCACTTGGTTTGGTGGGGTTTTTTTAACCCATTTAAAAATCTACAAAACCACCTAACCCAAGCATCTCTGAACACTAACCCTCCATTTCCATTACATATCTAACACACTGATTGCACCAAACAAAATAAATTACATATTAGAACAGAACAAGTTGGATGTTTAATTTGGGCTGTACAAGTATATTTTTGGATAGCAGGTAAACTAATGTTGCCAGGGAGCAAACCACAAGTACTGAAAGTCAGAACATGCAGGTGAAGCAAGCACGTTTCACAGCAAAACTCAAAACTTTTTCATGAGAGACCAGAAGGGCTCAAGTGGCTTGAAAAAATAGCCTGATTGAAAGGACAGAAGAAAAGCCAAAAGTCTTCCCCTGAAGGCCACTTTTCTTCCCTGCTCCTTGGTTGCTGAAAACCAAAAGGGAAAAAAAGTCTGTAACCTAAAGTTAATTTCTCTTCAGCTTTTTAACCAATAAAACAATTCAGTTACTTGATTAAAAAGTATGTCTTTTCTTTAAAAGTGTTAACCATTTCAGGATTAAGATAATCCTGCTTTTAAAAGCATCAGCTGTTCATAGAGGAGAGGGCAAGCTTCCTTGTACAATTGCCATGGTGTTTACTCATCAGAACTTAGGACCGAAAGCCAAGAAACACAACTGATCTACCTCCGTTTCTTCTTCCGTGTCAGTTGTGGTGTTGATTGATTCACCAGCTCCTCCTTCTAAAAAGGCATGTACAGGCATGGCTTATTTTATAAGGGCAAACAAAAATTAACATGCACTAACTCAGGAAAGAGCTGTAACGAAAACCATTTGTTGGTTTTCCAAACATTTAAGTTTTGGCATGGAAAAGAATATGGCAAGATTTGCCTTCCTTTAATTCTCTATACCCGACAGCTCTTATGGTCAGCATACTGAATTTATCCCTTTCCTGTCATTCCATTCAGTCAAAACTTAATGTTCACTTGCTTGCCTGCTGCTAGAAACAGATTACTGTAGGTAACGCTTCCAACTGCGGGCACATAGCAACAACGCACTATTGCAACCCATATGTATGAAGGGTTTGAAATACTTCAGGAAATAAGCTTATTTTGTTGGAACCGGAAAACACTCCCAGTATATCTATACAAACTGACCTTGATAACCATTTTTCCTGCAATTATTTTAGTAGAAAAAAACAAAAAGCAAAGAAGGCCTAACAAAAAAACCCTCATTTATAATCTGAAGTCACAACCATCTGGATTCTAAATAGAGTCTAGTTTCAATGCAGATAAGAATCTGGGATATGGCAAGCTAGCAATGGCATAAATTAGCACACAGGCACAGAAGAGAAAGTACCTTGTTGCTGACACAGGCAACAGGAACAGCATCTCTACAGTAACACTTCTGTTAAGAGCATAAGGCTCTATCCATAATGACAGCATTCTGAACACACTAGACACTCGGCTCTGCCTAGAAGCAAGCTGTAGCCCCTGACAAGGAGCCTCTTATTTTAAAAAGGTCTTTCTCATCTTCCCCACAAAGATACCAGCAGTATCAGCCCACAGATTATATGCCTGCAAGATTCCAGATAAATAACCCATTTGCTTCATTTTGTGAAGCCTGCAGAACAGCTACAAGGATCTACTGAGAGCAGAACTTACAGCACACAGACACCTCTCATGCTACAAACTTTGTTTAAATTCTGCACAAGGAACACTGTTTTTGAGCTGTTTCAGAGTGCTTTTCCAAGCCTCAACTCTGCAGCTGTGCTGCAATGTCCATTTACATCTGAGGGTGCTCAAACACTTCGCTGGCAATTATAGAATGCACCAAGATCCCCTATTAATAGCAATGTGCAAAAGCAAACATTGAAAGAATTTTCGTGTACAGCCCTGTTTCTGAATGGCTTGGATGGCTGGTAAGTGAAATGAGGAAGTGAAACTACAAAACACTTTTTAATTCAAGAGTATGTTTCCTGGGGTCTAGGGTGAAGTGGGGTGGTGGCAGCGATGATGAAGAGAAAGCAATACAAACAAATTGTTTTTACTGGAAAATATCTGAGAAAAAAAACCCAGACAAAAAGTTAAAGGGCCAGCATCACATTATCTATTTGGACTGTATCTGTTCATACAAGCAACAGGAAAATCTACTCCTCAAGGCAGTATTCAGTTCTCCTCCCCTCTCTCCCCCTCATACCATAATAGCTGAGAAGTGTGCATCTTCTCACTCTTATTAACCTAGACATATTTCCAGGATATCTGAAAGTAACAATAAAAGAATTGCAGGGGTTGCAGTTCAAGAATGTTTTCATGTTTTGCTTGAGACAATGGCAAATGGTCCTGTAGGCTTACAACGAGTGTCAAAACACTGATACTAAAAATTCCTCCCCAAAAAAAGCCCACACAATATACACACACACCCCTCAACGGCATGTGTGCGCCACACATGCAGGGAAGGGAGAGAAGGAATGAGACAATGGAGCTTGCTGTTTGCAGTTCAACATTTACCTGCCTCTTCTCTTACTACCTTGTATCCTTACGACATTCTAAGAAGGATACTACCACAGCAAGATATTTAGCAAACATTCCTCAGAACACACTATAATTACATGCATCTATCTCAATTAAAATAATAAATAAAAAAGGTTCCTTGTACACTATTTAGGCTCTGAAGAGATGAAACAAGTCAATCATCCTCCTACAAGAGGGAAAAAATGAATTAAATTCAACATACAGCCTGTGTAGCCAAGATATTAAAAAAAAAAAAAAAAAAAAAAAAAAGAGAGAAAGAAAGAAGGGGGGGCTGGATAAAAGAAGGTTTAACCATAAGCTCTTATGCTCATACACAAGCATTTAAGAAAAAGACTAGAATTCAAAAGCTAGCACATCCAGAAGTTCTCACTGAAATAACTGGTTGCTCATCACTTCTGATCTAGCACCTGCATGCATAAATATAGACTGTGTGCCTGAAGTTAGACCCATTTTCAAAGTCTTGGCTTCTGTCTTTACATGAAGATTTCTTCAGTGTCTCTGATTATAGTACTTTTTACATCTGAACCTTCTATGTGAGAACCCACCCTTCTCTCCTCGCCTAACCACGTATTGCAAGTGCATCTAGCAGTTTCTCTGTGCCTTCAGCACAACCCAGCGCTTACGCAACTTACACTACTTGTCTGCTTTTGGTAAAAGGAGAGACTTTCTCTGTAGAATTATCCCCAGTGTGTTTAATTTACCTGGTCACCACCAACCCACAGTAGGTTTTTCCTTTAACTGAGCTGCCAGCACTGCCCTCCTGAGACAGAGCCTGTAAAGCCAGCTTGCTTCATCCATAAGTCTACATTTTTGTCAGCTGTTTCCTCACAACTAAGCTTTTTACTGCAGCTTTTTGAGAATCAATTCCACCTTTCTGTAAAGCAAGGATCCAATTGAACTTTTCTTACTTAATATTCTAATTCTGCACATGTCCATGATAAGAAGTCACTCTCTTTAAAAAGATGCATTTTGGGGGAACTGGTCAAATCGTATTACACAGACTGCCACAGGAAAACACACACAAATTCAGTAATTAAATCTTCCTCCTGTCCTCAGAGCAAGTGTTGTGACCAGGTACAGCATCATTTAACTTCCTATCAAACTAAAGCTATGCCACAGGGGGCCCTGCATCCTGTGGGGCTAATTTGGTATAAACAAACCAAAAATCAGTTTTAAAAAAATCTTCTATTGTTTAGTACTTTTCTGGAAACCCTCAGTCTTTGACCACTGCAATCAGACAAGATGGATAGATTTCATTTTTGAAAAGGTAAATAGCCATCAGATGTAGGGGAAAAAAAAAAAAAAAAAAGAAAAAAAAAAGGAAGAAAAGATCACCTAACTTAAATAAGGTCCTTTACATGCTTTCCAAGAACCTCACTTTTGATGTATAAGCACTCAAAATTGCAAAGCTACAAATCAGACAGACTTTGCTGAAACTCCTGTGGAGGCATGTATCATTTTTGCTGCAGAAAGAACTAAAGGGTCAAGCACACCACATATGCCGCAACATCAGGCTGCAAGAGTATGAACTGGAGATGGAATTTCAGCCAGAACACTAAATTTCCTGCCTCCTGTCACTGAAAGCCAGGCCCCCTTGTGTGATTTTAAATGGACTTTCTTGGTAAGTGCAGCACATCAAGCTGTGTTTGGGACTGAAGTCTTCTTTCTTTTTAACTAATTCACAAAAATATTTGGTGCCCAAGGAAAATAATATAAACAAAGTAAAGAGTATGTACTTTGTCTTAACTTCAGTGAAATAACGTCACTTAGACATACTGCTTTTTGTGTGTTACAAGATAATTCATGAAGCCTTAAAGTTACAGCATAAGGTTTAAACAGTGAGGTGTTTCCCAAATACCACCCACTGCCCTCCCTTTTCTACAAGCTTTTTAAACTCTGCTTGTTTTTAACAGTCTAATTTACTTATTACATGTACCACGTTTAATCTTGCATCCAGTGGTGCATAGCAATTGAGTCAGGTTTACTTCCACCTTTAATCAGCCTAACTCAAATCTCACGTAGGAGTTAGTGATGGGTACCAGAGTCTGCAGCTCTTCAGCTGTTGGAATAACAAAACACCCAGGCACCTGTACTGAGCCTACGGCATTATTTTTGAAAAAATGAGACATCTTTAGATGATAAAACAGCATGATGGTGTTCACATCCTTCTAACCCTCATTCAGTTTTCCTAGAGTTGATAATTTAGACTTAAGCATCACTGGAAACTGGACAATTTTTTTCCTTTTTTTCATGCATCCTTTCAAAAAGTGTAGTTAGGGCAGACATCCCTCCTCCCAAACCAATACAGCTGGTTAGTCTAGCACTCTCTAGTTAATGCTGCATCAGGGCATGGCTGCTTCTAGAGCTACCCGTGCTTCCTGACAAGGATCAATGACATAGGAATGGGTCTCTGCAATTCTGCAAACTGGGAAGTGTCAGACGAATTAAGCCTTTCATATGCGGATCTCTCAAGTTGGAGAGAGACATGCTGTACTCCTCTAGAAAGAATGAATCTATAGGAAAAAAGGACACTGCTTTGAAGATGAAAAAATATGATGCCTTGTAGAGCACAGAGAAAGGATGTAGTGGGTCATCAAGCACCGATCTACATTTGCTGAGAGTGCATTCAGTCACTTTTTACAAATTAAACTGAGAATTTAAGTGAAGCCTTGCAGCAAAACTGAACCTGATAGTCCACATATGCTGTGAAGAGTGCAAAACTTAAGACCAAATATGGCTCAAAGTGCTGACAAGTATTTTTAACATGCTATTATGTACAATCAAGAAATAAGAAGTGTCTGTACTGAACCAAGTTTATAAAAAAAATAACTGCATTTGAAAATTATTGAAGATGTACTAGGAATCATTTTGCAAGCTACACAGGGAACAAGAAAGCACACAAGATCTACATGTGGTCCTGGACAAAGCTATTAAAATAACTTATTTCAGATACATACACACATACAAGTACTTAATATTTAAATTTATAGATTTTTTTTTAATGTCACAATAATTTAAGCAAAAGCTAAAAATGATACTTCGATACAAGAAATCTGAAGGACATCCCAAGGCTTATCACCTTTAAGATTCAGGATCTTTAAAATTTCAAATAGATATTACTAGACACTTGGTTTGCCATGTTATAAACACATTCGTCTTGGAATATAAACGGAAGCTTCCTAACTTTTTGGCTCATACAAAAAGTCCCTATTACCTACGCCTGTTTCCTTTCAGCAAGATAGCTGCTGCATGGGACAGCTAAGGTGGTAACTTCCAGTTCCACCTAACTTAGCCCTACTGTTCATGTGCAATGAATTAGAAAGCACAGGCAAGACTTGTCTTTCTGTACATGTTCAGTTGGTTGGGTTTTTTTCACCCCAAAAGATTGAGCTGATATTCACATGCACCAGTAAGCAGGCACAGAGTAACAGATTTTTGCATCTTGTAGATTCATTTTAACGCTGTTCCCCAAAGTACAAAACCTCCACAGTTCTATGTATTTTTAAAAAAGGATGATAGAATTAACTAGATATTTCAAAGCGTCAACTAAATGCTTGCAAAATATTTCTGCAGTGAGGTAACTGTTTTTTCTCAAGAATAGAAACAAAGCAATATGCAGTTAGTGAACAGTCCTAACAGACATCTTATGTGATACATTCATTCTATTTTAGTGCTGGAAAAAACAGTTGCAATGAAATGGAATGATTTCTCACCTTTTACATTAAAGACTAGCCTAGTCTTCCTAACACCAGAGTTATTTCCCTGCTCTGTTTTAAACCCTACTGCTGCTGCCATGACCCCTACTCTTCTCCTCAGGTCTCACAGAGAACTTCTCACACAGTCCTCAGCCATTAAGGGAGGGGGCAACTACTGCGGCATCAGACAAGGTTACTGTTACTCTTCTCTAGAGGTCAAATCCCTGGGGTCCAGATGAATGGTTTTCTCTTGACCCTGAAAGCAAGTACATGCAAGGACGGCCTGACTCTTAATGACTCCTGTAAGGGTAAAGCTAATGAACCCAAACCACCAAATTAACAGAGGAATTAACAGATGTGTGCTGGCTGGACTCCCAGTCCTACAACAAAAGCAGCAAAAGGAGCAAGCAAATAACAGCAATAGGTACTCTAGTTTTATAATCCATACATCCCTGGAATTAAATATATTCAGTTCTAATACTGAAGCCCATACCAGGAGCAGTACAAAGGAACCATACTAACAGAGGACCTGATGCCTCCGAGATACTTTTGGGTAAGGCTAAATTTCCACTTCTGGTACTTGGGTTTTATACCTCCCAAGGCCCACAATGCCTCTACACTTCCCAGCACTAGAACCAGTACAGCACCACTGAAAGAACTCTTCTTCCTGTTCCCAGGGAAGCAAATAAAACGAAGCCATAGCTTTAATGAATACTATGAAAAATATCTGAACTAAAGGCAAAAAGAATAAAGCATGAAAGTAGAGATTTATTACAATATTAATCCACAAATCGTGCTTTTCATTGGCTAAAAGTTCATAAGGATCAATTTAATCTGCAGAATTTTACACATACTTGGAGCTCTTACAAAGTTTAAACAGCAGTCCTTCTGCAGCATCCCACAGCCAGGAGGCATTTTAAAATGCCAGCTGCTGGCTGCTGAAAATCATACGGAAGGCTTGGGGGTTTTATCCTTTGTCATCATAGCACATAAATCTTTTTTTTAAAAGTTACTTCAAAGTAAATTCCATCTTTTTTACACTACTCTGCATCAAAACTCATTCTCACAAAAGGAAGATGTTTAGAATTAGCAGGTACATTCTCAGAGCTGTCAACAAAAACATCCAAGAGAAAGTTTGCACAGTGGCTCACTTCATTCCTCCATACAGTCACAGCAGTTGCCAGTTCCACAAGACCATAACGTAAATAACTTGACATGCTGCTGGAGACCTCCAATACGCTCAAGGAAGATGCTTTATGTATGCAAATTAGACCAAGTTGGACGGGAATTGGAGACCAGATCCGGGGAGAGACAAAGGACCAAAACATCTCTAGAGTTTCCCCACCCCTTTGCTTTTTTGCTTTTCCTCATGAGTTTTCTTTTTTCAATACTACAGTCAGACAGACTATATGAAGTGCCTAAAGAAGATTTCAATAAGCAAGGGTAGCTAACAAAAAGCACAAGATATTAAGGAACACAAACTGATCTGGAAGCCTCTAATCAGTATGGCTTGACTGTACACATTGGGAATACCTAAACCTTTAATCTTACATGAAGTAAAGGGCTTCCCTACAAATTTTCTTTTTTTTCTTTTTTTTCTTTTTTTGCTATAAATTGGATGGCAGCATCCAGCAGATGCGTAACATTTTCTAACAGAATGAAGTTGAGAGTCCTTTCATTTCTCTTAATTTTTTAATTGGTGCCACCTTTAACACAACTTTCATCTTCAGTTGTCTCAAAGCTCAGGCTAATCAACTTAGCACTGCAGCTATTCTCTTTTTTTGAGTGACAACTACCAGAGCCACCTTATCCAGGAACTACAACAGAGTTAAATACTTGCACTGCTAAACAAGTAAAACCAAAGTTATTCAAGCAATATGAATCACACTGGTCAAGTAACATTAGGGATTAGCAAGTGTTACAGGAGATGCAGGGGAGGAGGGAGCAGGAATGGTGCTCCAGGGTTTTTTAAAACTCTCCGAAGAGTGCAATTGCCATCTGGAAGGCAACGTATGCCTACAATTTTTGCTGTAGCATAAAGATTTTGAAGGAGACCTAAGTGATGTCTGTCTGGTTTTCTCCATTCCAAGACTCTCCTTAGAAAGGTGCCTAAGAACTGAGGGGAGGAAAAAAGAAAGAAGGTCAATTAAATATTTTTAATGGTAGATTCTGCTTCTGAAAGCTGTATATCAGAAGGACATTCTTGCTTGAAGAACTTACTTCCCCTTCCTTGTAAAAGGATAATTCAGCACAATTGTAACAATTCTGAGAATTTTAAGATTTTCTTCCCAATCAGTGCTATCTTCAAAAGTAAAACAAACACCAAAGAAAACCCCCAAACACACACACAAAAAAAGGAAGATCTTTGAAGGCCTGAAACTCCACTAAATGCATTTATAGTTTACTTACATTATTGTTATTGGGAGAAGCAGTGAAGGAAAGTTTTCAGTTATCACAGAGGAGCTTATTGAAAAAAATCCTCTCTTCAAAAGCCACAGGCTTTTTCATTAAGATGAGCTTTAGTAGTAAAAGTGATACACTGGGTGGGGGTGGCAAAGTCTTTTCCAATTGCTACATAACAGCATTCTTGTCTCAAAACAATGGATTGTAGTTGATGGTAAAAACAGCAGTGTCAAATCCAGTAGGCTATTACAGTGCAACATGTCAAAATTGTCAAATAGCCATTATCTTGCCCAAGATAAAAATTAACAAGTCTGGAAGGATTTCCGTAGTAAATTTGTTCCTAGGGGTTATGATACAGCTATAAAAAAACCCACAAATTAAACGGAAAATCTGCACAAGTTCAAAGAATTCTGTGGATTCTCTTAAAAAAAAAAAAGTTAAAGCACCAGTCATGATTTTTCTTACAGCACTTTCTGCCACATACATCTGCATTAAACTCTGTTGTCCATACTACACGTGCCAGCATGCATTATTGCTGACAACGCCACTCTGAGCACCCAGGAAACATTTTAGACTTCAGGGCACTTTCATGCACCTCTGCACAAAGCCCCTGCAAGGTGCAGTACGTGGGGCAGCTAATAAGGAAAACTCACTCACTGGGATGCACAGAAAGGCAGGCTCGCCCCTTAAAGTTATCTCACCATTGTTCCGATGCCACATATACAGGACCTTAAACCCAAGGCTGCCCAAATGTACTCTTAGACCCAAGAAACACCTAATACCACACCAGATACTTGGGATGGAATCAGAAGGACTTAACTTGGTAGGATGCCAGCACCTGCAAGAAGGCAGGCTGAAAGGCTGCAGGAGAGGCATGTCAGCCAGGCGGACAGCAGATCCAGCTGCCAGCTGAAACAATACTGTCTGCCCCTCCATCACAGACCGTGTGCTCCTATCACACTGCCACGGCCCTTCTCCCTGGCTCAGAAAGCTCCAGTGCATGTCAGATCCTGCACAAAGCAAGTAAAGCTACAGCTTCAGAATGTGGCAGCAGAGCATTTGTCCACTTTTTTACTATCATAAAGTATGAATTAATAGCCATAAAACTTCCGTTGTAACAATTCACTATTGTTTTTGAAGCACTGCAATTTCAAGATATCCCAATCAACACATAATAACTCCCTTCCCCATCTTCTATACACATAGCTGTCAGGGTTTTCACTTCCTTCAAGAGGGAATTATCAAGCTGTATGACTCATTCTGTGCATATATATACATCTAATTATAACAAGATTTTAGCCTGAGCTCTCTCTTAGAAATTCAGATAAACGTGTTTAACAGAGTTCAACAAATAATTTAAGATCCATAAAAAGATATTAAGTGGCTTTTATATGCTAGACTGCATGCTGTCTGCTTCAATGTAATAATATAGGCCTATAGAACCTGAAATGCACATACAAATTTGCTTCCCATCTAAAATGGGTGCTTGCATCCATTCCATGGTAAATGTGTCTGGGGTAAGATCATACGCTATTGCTATTAAGCCACGGCTGCTCCACACTAACTGGCTCACGACTTCATGTCCCCTGGAGTGTATGCTGTCTGCTAACCTCCTGGCAGTGGCTCAGATCTGGTCTCCGAATGCTCAGCAGGATATCATGCTAACTGACACCAGAGCCTGTGCTAGTATGCAAGTTTCTCCAAGTCTGAGGATGCTGTGTGCCAGGAAATTAAGAAATGGAAGCAAACAGAGAGTTGTCAGATTAGGAAAGTGGCCCGAAAACAGAGAGGCACTTGAAGGAGAGGCTGAAATTAGGTTGGAGAGGCATGCAAGTACAGCAGGAAGCCCTGCAGATTCTTGTAGCTACAGAAACAAACCACTAGCTGCAGATTAGAGCTGAATACTGAGAAAGGAATACCCAGTTCCTGGCTTTCCAGAAAAAGAGCATAGCAATAACTCATCTGAGTGGTACACCTATCAAAGCATCTACTTCACTTCCCTTAAATGTTTCTTAACTATGCGCTTGCAAGGATAGAAGTCTCTGCCAGCCTAAACCATTCTGTGACTCTAAGGATAGATACTGAACTACTTCAGAGGAGGCTATGCCATAGTTTCTGGCTTTAGCAGAACTTCAAAAACAATACTGGATTTTCAAAACTGATAAGACTGTGGATTCAGAACAAGGCCAAAGTCCTAGTGCAGCCTGTAATTAAACAATTCCATTCGTATTTGTAAAAAACCTCAAAACAAACAGAAACTGCTTCTTGCCCAACAGTTTTAAAAACAAAAGCCACTTGAGAGAGGACAATTACAGCAATGTAAAGTGCTGCCAAAAGGGAAAAACCCAAGGCCTACATACCATCAACACCTTCATCAAGCAAAAACCTGCTCGACATAATCCACTGCGTTTAGCCTCCCATGGGTTTAAACGTGCAAGAAAAAAAAATCTGTAACACTTTGGAATCTGCCTTCCAATAACAAAGTGCTCTATATTACTAATGTAGCCCCTTAGAAGGCTTATAAAATCCTCAGGGCTCCTCTAACACCATTTGTGGTTGTTGCCCTGTGTGTTAATAGCACAGGAGGCTATTAAGTACAGATCATTTAAATCCATTCACCAAACATTTGCCACAAGTTCTCAACTTCTTCTGTCATGAAAACATATACACACAAAACAAACACAATTTCCCATCGTGCCCTCAGACACAAGTTCCAAGTGATGCTGTATGCCTTTTACTTAAGCATATCATCAACTGTACTCTCAAAACACAAGAAGGGATAATTAAGCTCCTTACAGAACAGGTCCAGCATAGGCTACTGCAAGAGAGGATTCTCCTTGCAGTGACTCAGTCACCTATTGAGCAACAAGCCTTTGAACCAACAGTGTCATCCCCAAAGAAGTGAAACTCTGGCAGAAATCCTCCGAGTGCTAGCATCACTAGCATCAGGCTAGTATCAATTATGTTGAGCACTGGAAGCTAGGAGACCACCTTTTTGGACCACAAGCTGACAAAAGCCACAAGACAGTGGCTGATTTGTTTATCCTCCTGGGCTATATTTGAACTAGTGATCCACCATCTCCATCTTACTAGTAACTCCTTCAGCTAGCCATTTCAGCCCCCTTCTCTAACCTCCAGAAGTCTTCGGAACTCAACTATTACTCCACACACACTTCAAGAGGAAAAATGCCATTACTGTTGCCAGAAAACACAACTAATTCCACCTGGAACACACACAGCTCTGAACTTTTAAAAGCTCTGTAAAACTAAAGAACAACTACTGTATTGCACAGAATTATGTGTGGATTCCCTAGAACATCAACTTATGATGGCCTTCGGTTGTGGTTTTTTTCTATTGAAGGTATTACATGTCCACCTTGGTCCACATAAGAAAACCAGTGATCACTACACGTACTTTTATAATATGTCCCTAAAACTATTGTGTTTCTCAAAGTTTTGCAGCAACCCTCTTCAGTCTAAAACCTTTCTTCTTTGGTCTCAAGATGCTTCAGGAATCTCTTCTGTTATTCTGAATTGTAACTATAAAAAGTTATTCTTTGAACTCTTTCTTAGATTTATTTGCTTGCCAAGAACACAAAAATAGCTGAACAAAGCAAGCAGCTACAAAGTTAGTTCTCCATGAGGAAGCATCTGTGCTGGTTTCATTTTCTTGGCTTTCGGGGGGGGGGTGGGGGGTGGTTAAATGGCAAGCAACTGGGATGAAGGGGGGGAACAAATAAACCAACCAACCCAAAAAAACACACTGAGGAAGATCGGCTAAGATTTAGTACAGCGAAATGTTATAAAGCTCTATCTCTTCTAGGATGTATTAAGTGAGTGGAAGGGTCTGAAACCTTACAGTTTTAACTGATGAGGGGTCCAAAAGAAATTAGCAATAACGTTAGCAAAGCCTGCCTGCAAGAATTGATCAGCCATCTAACGTCAAATCTTAGAAGTTTCCTCTACCAAGCACAGGGCAGGGGGAAGATCAAATAAACTGTCCCACTCATATCAAAGGACACCTCACACATACTATATCTTGAAATTTTTGAAAGTGTCTGTACCTTTGCTCTCACACTAGAAATATGGCCACTGTGAACTAGTGTGCATCACTCAAATAGTAGCTAGAACAAGAACTGCAGACCTGTCACCCCAGAAGGCGAAGAAATTCACTGCCCACATATGTGCATCTTTGTCTCAGAGCTGCATATGAAAGCTATAGAAAGCGACAGCCACATGTATCCTGATAACTCCATACAGCTATCCAATCTTCTCATTTTACAGCAGCTCTTGGCAAGCATACCAGGAACCTGTTTTAATTGCTAACTAATAACATACTTGTCTTCCGGGGGTGGGAAAAGGGTTAATCTTTTAATTAAGCAGTTCCTACAAAATAGAAGTAAATATGAAACAGTACCTTTATAAACCATGAGTTTCTCCTCAATCTATACTCAAACTAAAACAGCAGGAAAACTATTTTCTTGATTTTGACTCAAAACGGGCAATGCTATTCCTGACAAGAGCATACACCCTTCTTGGTTTTCCTGAACAGTTTACAGGGAGATTAAACATACAACCCAGTAAAACCCAGTGGGAAGACTCACACAAATGGAAACTTCAGTTTCTCATTTGATACCTGTATCTTGGCCAGGGTATACGGGCAATGGAATAATTCCTTTTTATGGGACCCAGATTAAGCTGTGATCTTGATGGTATTCCAAATCAGGAAGTGGTAGGGACTGAATACACTAACACCACCCAGCTGAAACATCCCCAATTCACCTATGAAACATAGACACAACCAGAGGATAAGTAAGACTTAAATACAATGCAATGTCACTGAAACAATTAATATTTAGGAGAAGCTCAACGGTAGTCCATGTCTCTCATTTAGAATATTATCAGTGAAATTTTATGTTCCTACTGTGAATTTTTTTATCCTAATAAGCACTTCCGACGAGAAAAGACATACAAGGGCTATGAGCAAAGTACAGTTCTGAGGCCTGATCCTGCAGTCTTCCCACTGCAATGCAAGCAGCATGTGATTAACTCACTAATCACCATAAAAGAAACTATCGCTCAAGGTGAACAGCCATTGCAGAATCTGGCCTGAGAACTGGTGCATATTCAGTATGTATATCATGAAATAGTCTTACCTCAGTAAGTGCGTGCAGCTGTCCTTGATGCACACAGACACCCATAAACCTACAAGAAACAAGAAAAGAAAAGTGGTTTGGGCTTTTTTCCCCCCCCCTCATTCATTTGTTTTTTTTCTTTAAAGAAACTAAGAGATTAAGTAGTACTGGATATGCCAAGAGAGAAGGAAAAAGAAAAAAAAAAAAAAAAAAAGTCAGCCTCACAGATATGGCACACCTCAAGGCTGATTATTTAAACAGCACAAAACAAAATCATGTGTCTACACTACAATACAATTTGCATCAGCAGTTCCAAGAGAGCACAGGAGACAGCTCAGACTCAAGATGGAAAGTTCCTAATTTGACTATAAGCAAAGGCCAGCATATAATGATTTACAGGAACAGCCTCAGAGTTCTGGTTTAAGGAAGTTTAAGCCAAGTAATCCACTGTTGATCTGCATAAATAGAATATTACTTCCCTTTGCATTTTGCTGCCTAAGCATAAAGATGTTTCTTCCTATCCCATTCCTAACCACTCAGGAATATGAGGGCACATACGTGCAATATACTTCCTCTCCCCAACCCCCCATTTCCAACACTTGGATTGAAGCAAGTTTCAACAGTATCCAGCGTACACATATCCCACAAAAGGTTACCTATGCTGCACAAGGTTCAGAATCATGCTGCTAATAGTAATGACTGTCACCCTCAGTTTTTCCGGAAAGCAATAGAAAACGTGCCATACATTGAATATATGAGGAACAACTGAAAGCTCATTTTTACCACCGTACAAGCTGAACTTAAGTGACAAAATGCAAATTGATATTAATGGTAAACATCTTCCATGAGAAAATTCAGTAAAACTTAAATTGTAGGCACTTCAGAGCTCTCCCTGCACAGTTCAAGTATTGGTTCTTTTTAGATTAATTAATTTCCATTTTTATCATTTAGATTTTGGTCTCAACAAGCAAAATCCACATTGTCTGTCACTTCCACAATGTTCAGAAATTTCCACTTTGCAAGCAAATTGTAGAAATGCGTGATTTCATTAAATGTGACGGGAATCTTGTAGAGAACAATTTGAAGGAAAAGGAGCTTTTATAACCTCAACCACTAGCGAATTTAAAAACAAAATTATGCAAGACATATGTAGTACTAGTTCAGCTAAGCTGCTTTTGAAGAAATGAATGATCCTCACTGTTCTCTTGTCTAACAGCTGACTGGTAAATTACAAGCAGCCAAAGAAAAATAATATAGGTAAGGTCCTTTGCATAAGCTTAGCTGTGGAAATCGGTTTTTATAACCAAAGAAGCAGGACTTGTACTTGAACAGCTATTGCCTGCTCTCACCTCAAACAATATTCCCTGAATTAAATATGCAAATTTTAATTTAAGAGATAGTGAAAATGCAGTTCCTTTTGTTTAATGAAAAAACAATGGGACACAACCAGGTGTTCAGGGGAAAAGGAAGAAGGATTCTTTTAGATATACCATCTACTCAAAACACTGCTGTTTGAGTTTCACTTCACACAGCAACTGCATATGAACAATTTTGTAAACAAGTTGACAAATTAAGCCTCCTGAGACTAAGAAATCCAGACTCTTACAGAGCTGAAAAATCTGTTTCTTCCTTAATGCAGCATTCTGAAAGGCTCCAGAGCTATCGGGCATGGTGTTAATAGCTTTATTCACAAACAAAAACTGAAAAAAAATCCAAAATATAAGTTCCACTATTAGACAACTTTTGAAAGTATTTTCTCTTTTATGAAACATGCTAATGACACAAGGTTAACCCAGTACTGCAGTGTTTCAATTCAACAAAAAATGAGGCTAAGTAATTGAAAGTAATAATGTTTTCATCTATATGTCAACTCTTCTTTTGTAAAGGTGTATTAAGTACTTTCATATTAGGAATTCACTGTATTTGACTTATTTCTAAAATATGAATGTGATTTAAGAATTTATCAAAATTTTGCCAAACTTAATTTTCTTGTCTCATCTTTACCAATAAAAAAAACAACACTGTCACCCAAAGACTGGTAGAATTTAACTTCTTCTGCCAACCTGTCTTGGTCAAGGGAAGTCTCAATGGAAACATTCATTACCTTTGTGAACCTACACTTAAGGAAGAAAAGACACACTGGCTCAGGTTACCAAGAGTAAGAGTTCAAGAATTCTTAAGCGTTTAGGGTTTCTACTGGGAAACAGATATACATCTCTAATTTTAAATCAGAAATTAAAACCAAAGCTCAATATCATGATCTCATGGAAGAAAGCTGGACATAAAGACACATTTATAACCCCCACGTATTTAGAAGTTATTACCCAGGAAAAGAGAAACCAGATACACTGATAAAGACAGAATTAATGAGTTTACAAGCAACATACTGAAATCATTTAAACTTTGTGTCAAGAAGCTCAGTTTTCAGACTCTGGAAAATAGATTGATATAATAGACCTCTAGTGATCCATATTCCTGGAAAACTTCTTCCTAGCTGCTGTATCAAGCAATAATAAGCCTCTTGGTTAAGCCAAGTACTGCTACAAAACACTGTTGGAAAACATTTTCACTAAAAGATAATACACACAGCTGCTACCAGGAAATACAATTACCAAGCAAGACTTCACATAAAATTTTACATTTCTGAGATTGCCCTAGATGAGAATGCAAGTTCTGTGGATAGGAAGCTGACATGCTGGTCCAGTACAGCTGAGATTATTCCTGTTGGCTAGACGCACTGTCTCCAGAGCCAAAATGCGCTTGTAGGTGAACATCAGCAGAATGTCTTGTCAGCCAAAGGTTACATTTCCTATAAGCATTGCTAGTTGGCAGAAGCTTCAATGAGCCAGTCATCCACAAAACAGGAGACCACTTGCAGATTTCAGGAAGTTTATTTTCAAGACAGTGTATGTGGCCTTATCAGGAAAGCTGAAGCACTTCCAAAATCCTAACTAGTGGTTGGAAAAGTTTCCCCAGAAGCTGCAAATATGAAGGATGCTATTTGAGTCTACCCTATAAATACAATACAGAACACTTCCACCACAAAATGCTTTCTAACAAATGTCAGCAACGTTCAGATGTTGGAAGTCTCTTTCCATAAACCAGATTATTCCTCAGTCTGGAATATCTGCCCTCCTAGAAAAGAGCATGAGAAGGTACTCTGGATATTTCTTAGAGCCATTACCCAAACTTCTCCCAGTTCAGTGAGACTGCAAGGGAGAAAATTCTGGACGGGAAGGGGGAGACAAAGAACTGTAGCATCAGCCTGCAATCTTTGCCTTCTTGATAAATCAAGGAAAACTAATATCCAGATTATAAAGCCACTGCGGACATCTAGACACTGAACACATGTTTCCCATTAAAGGAAGTTCACTGGGACACATTTCTGTTCTGTGGATAAACCTGGGGCAGCTAGAGTCCAACATAGTAAAAATCGATGCCCTCTGAAATTTACTGTTTGTATGAGAAAATTCGGCCATTTGATGATACATCAAACATAAAAAACAAAACAAACACACCAAGGCAAAAGTCTCTCCTATGAGCTCAGTAACACTAACAGAACCAAGGTCAAGATACACATACTTCATTGCACTGACTGTTGAAGAAGGGAGAGGGTGAGTAAGAATGTAAAGTCTGTGTTAAGACCCTCCTTAATGTTTTAGTCACCATGCTAGATTAAAAACTTATTTTAAAATAATTTCTACACTTGCATTTTGATTGTAGACATAGATGTAAGGCATTTAACAAAATACAGAAACTGTAACATATTATATACAACACATACAGCCTCTTTCCTGTCTTGTGCACAGCATTTCTAAAATACTCCTTTTTGATAACAACATCACAGAGAGAGAAGTAAAAATATTTGTCTTTTCTGTTAAAACATTGCTCAATACAGGACAAAGGATGTTAAGAGACAAAAGCCATCCCTCTGCCTATTGTAACAAAGTCCATCACAAGTACTTTCACAAAAAGGAAGGTCTGAAAGGAGAAAACCGCACACAAAACAACCCTGGTACAGCATCCCAAGGGTACTAGATCTGTCTGAAAGGAGACTAAATAAAACTCTCCTTCAAAGTTCATGTAATGCGCACACTGCTTGCTTATTTGTGTGTGTGCACACACAAGAAGGTGGATTTAATCAATGAGTCAATCTGCCTGCACACTCTCTGCCAAACACGCAGCAATACCTCCAAGTACTCCCATGAGAGCACTTAAGACATGAGCTAAGGCTTTCTGTGTACACAGTGTTTCAAATGAAGTCCCCAAGGTACAGATCAAATAAAGAAATACTTTTTCATGCAAACAGTAGTGATATTAATGACTGAAATTCTATCTCAAAATTGAAGATACACTAATTTAAGAGACAGCACAGCAGATTGAGAGTCTGTGTTAGCATACCACTGCATTTGTGAAAATGAGAGAAACACACCTGTAAGACATTACCAGAATGAAAAGGTATCAGGTCTCTCGGGCTGCAGACCTAAGGCTCCCAGCCTAGGACACAAGGACAGATTTCTTGAGTCCTTTCCAGCCTTATTTTCTTATTTTGATTTGGGTAAAAACTCACAACTATGGCAGCACAGCAGCATTCAGAGAAGCAGCAAAGCAGTAAAAAACATTTACAAGCATCTACCAGACCTTTCATAACCCTGGTACCAGATCTAACCCGTGCCTTGAACAGCATTGCACTTTAAATGGGACACAAGCTAATATGTGGCCGTGAAGAAATGCTCCCAACTGCTGTTTTCCCTAACCCCAGCAATTGCAGTCTTGCCATGTATCAGCTAACCTGTACTAATGTGGCTATAGTAAACAACGCATGGTGCAAACCAGAACTCCACCTCACTTTCCCACTCCTGTTCTCACCATCTGTTTTGAGAAAGATGTGATAAAGCCAGCACATCCCACACCCAGGGCAGGGAGAAGTGTAGATCAGAGGTAGAAAAGCATTTTAGTTCTCTATGTTTAGCTTGCATGCAGGAGTGACATGGAGATTGGAGACGAGGTTGATGGTAGAAACACAGCAGAACACTCCGTGAACACCATCAGTCTGCTTTTGCCCTGTCCACTCCTAAAATGTCCCTAAGCTGGTCCCTGGGGAAAAAAAGCAAAACAAAAGTAGCTCTTTCATACATAGCTTCTTATGATCACCTGACAGTGACTGAACAAGAAGTTACGACATTACGGTTAACATTTACTCTGCCTCTGGAATCACAGGAAGCAAGAGGGAGGGAGACAAACAAAAACCCTCTAAACCCCTTTACTTTTTTCCATCATGCCAGTGTAGCTGCAAGAGCTGGAGTCTTCTATTCCAAAATATCCTTAAGAGACTGACAAAGAGGTTCCATTTTTGCCAAAATAATCCCTCTAATAGTTTCTCATTTTCTTGATGAAAAATGCATCAGAAAATATTTCTATATGTATATATATACACACACTCGGTGGAAAACGAGCGTAAGGCAGATATTGTCCAGATGATCCAGAACCCACTGAAGCTCAAACGAGCAAGTGTGTGTGTGTGTTTGACCACTTGAATCTTTATGATGCTACCATAGGGACAGTATACTAACTGGGGACTCGGTAAGAGAAAACTAAGCTTTTCACTTACATCAGTCTTCTGATCAAGATGGATCTACATAGCAGGCCAAGAGCAGAATTTGAACACAGAAATACTGAAATGAGTGGGGATATTTAAAGTTAGCCTTTCGCCCCATGCCCAGAAACATGTTATTTTTAAAGCCTAAATAACAAGATTTATATTTCACCAAGTATTAGAAGCAGAGAAACTGAACTGCCTTGACACAACTCCATCTGCTATAGTAGTACAGAAGTGTCACTATGGCAAAAAGCACAGACCTCTCTCTAGGTAATCTCTACCGAGCTAAGGAATGGAAGCAAGTCAGCAAGTACAGACAAACTCACACTCCAGAACAGTGACGGCAGGCTAGGAGATGAAACTCAAAAAGGTATCCATAACTGTGAAAATGAGCCGATATGTACAGCACAGAAGCAAAAGCAGTTTCCAATAGTCAGCAATATTTATTATTCACATCAGTGCAAGTGATAGCAAAAAATACAAGAATATTTGCAGTAACACCTTGACATTAACTGTGGGTACACTGGAATTGATAGCTTGTAAAAAGTTGCTACGTAGTTCAGAGCACTGCAAAGAGATGGGGTTTTTAATCACCCAAAGGATAACAAGGATCTTTGGCTACTAGGAAAAGGAATCTCTTCTTTTCCATACTTCTTAGTCCATAGAAACCAGGGAAGATTTCTAGGACAAAAATACTGATTCTGTTACAAATTTTAGGTACCAAAGCATCAAGTTGTTCAAAATCATAACCATGTACCCAGATTAAGGAAGATTTGGGTATACTACAATAAATGCATCATTGCTCAATCTGACATTCAGTTTCTAAAACATTAACTGACTGAACTGCATATGTTAAAATCTGAGAGCAGAATTTGGACACCATAAAGCCAGTATCTATCCAGTTTCATAAATTTTACAAGCCATTTGATAGCAGAGCACCTCACAGCCCTCTGCCTGCTACAATTAACCACTGCACAACATGATCTCAACGTTTCAGCCTAAAAATCCACTATTATCCTTATTGGCAAACAATAGATCGGCACTAAGGAAAGTAACTTGTTTACAGCGTAAGTCAAGGGTAGGTAGTCCTAGAGCCTGCAGAAGATGAAGCAGCTCAGATGTATACATTACATAAAATCAGAGTACATCAAGGCATGTGGAAGAGATCCAGTGACTAATCAATAAATAACTAAACTCAATACTAGTGACAAAACAGCTTACTTAGTAATAACAGAGGAAGAACTTCAAAGGACAGAAATTAAGTTAAGAACAGAATATTTAACAGCAAACTGAGGCAGCTCATAGTCCCTGGAAAGGAGAAGTTACACATTAGAACTTACTGCAAGAGGATCATTCCCTGTAAATACAATACAAGCTTAATTTCCAAAAATAATCCTAGAAAGTGTTTCAGCAGGAAGATGTTCTACAACAACATGTTCCTAGTGACATCTCAGCAATACTACTCCAGCTGCCCTTATTTGACAACACGTTTTCACCTCTAACCTCACTCTACTATAAAAGCAAGTTATTATCAAATATTATTTTTAATGTGTTTCTGAAGTGGGAAATAGGTTCTAAATTAATTTTTACAACACTAGTAGAGAAGCACCAATGATTTCTAGGTTTCGGAAACAAATACAGATGTTTGCGTGCATGTGTGTGTAAATATACAGATATATGTAGACACATAGGCAGGTAACATTTAAAAAGGATAAAATCTTCTCCCAGATATAAAGGGACTGGGAACACTGCAGTAAGTGATTTTAAACCAAAAATAAAATGACACATAACTAACACACAAACCCACCAAGTTATCTCCTACAGGAAAAAAACAAACACTTTTATTGTGTGGTGTTATTCAATAAAATAATAGACTAAAATTAAATACAGTTTTCTCATTTGCATTTTCTGTAGGAATATTCTTGCCCCTTGTAGCAAGGGTATTTACCTAATACATAAGAAAAGGCAGTACTTCTTACCAGAGAACCAGCCTCTCTTTGAAAAAGCCTCAAATCAAGCAATTAATAAAGTGTATTTACTCTTCAAAACAAATTATGAAAAGATAAACCATTTCTACTTAATTAATTTATTTCTTATGTATTTACTCACAAGTGCTTAGTTGAGCACATGGGAGAAAAGAAAAGCTTTCTCTGTCAATTCTTTTTCAATTTCTCTATCTCTATTCTATGTATTAATTGGGAGACCAAATGGAATTCCTTTTCTGCTTCATGCATAAATCAATATATTCTTGTTCTTTCTTCAGGACCATCTGTGCAACACCGCTGCCTTCAAATTATTTATAGGCTCTAAGGCCAGAGGGGACAGGTATATCATGAGTATGGTCTCTTAAACATTGGACATTTAAATTTCAGCAATTGGTCAGAACTGAGCACGCTAACTTTTGTTCTCAGCAACACTTGTGTTAAGTCCATTCAAGGGGAGGGGGGCAGGGTTACATTAAGCTGCAACTCGGTGTTCTTTGCCTGTCAAACTATCTCTTTCCTACTTTCCCTCATCCCAACCCAAGTTAAATCCTTTACTTTGAAGAGTTGTAAAGCTACATGTTTTTTAAAATAAGATTTACAAACCACACAACACTGATAAAGAAACTGATGAAGTGTACTGTCACGATTTGACAATACCAATCCTATGAACGTTACTCTTTCCACAAACCTTACTAAAAATGCTGATGTATCAGTCCCCACCATATGCTGCTTATCTAAGGGTTCTGAGGGAAAGAAGTGGTGGACAGGTATAAGAAAGCACTAATGGTCCCGAAACCTAAAAAGCCAGGTATCTGACATCATTTAAAAAAAAACCACAAAAAACAAACAAAACAAAAAAAACCACAACAAAACAGAACAGACAGATGAGTTGCTGGGAACTCACCTCACCTTGGAGCAGAGAAAACAGACTAAGAATTCCAATTAGGGACAGATTACTACAACACTTGAATAAATACACTGCAATAAAACCAATACAGATTACTATAAGTAAAAAAATCTCTAAGTTCACAGGTTTTGGGGGGTTTAAGAAAAAAATAACAGAAAATAGGCATGAATTAATGAATGCTCCCTACAGATAGTGCAAATGCTTCTGATAGTCTCCTCAAACACTGAAGGAAATGAACAAGATAATATTGTTACACATCAGCTGATGAAGACTGAATCAAGATTTCAAGGATCAGAAAAGTTGGTTATAAAGGATTTTAAGAATCAGTCCTATGTCTGTACTATTTAACAGTCCAGTGAAGAAGTGAAAATTAAGTTACTTAAAGTTCAGTGTCTCCAAAACTTTTCAGAAATAGCTATACTGCCTGAGACTATCAAAATGGATCCCAGCTGTGCAACAGCAGTTTAGGAGAACCAGTTATTTGGTGCACTGTCATCACACCTTTAAACTTCTTACTGTTATGGCTTTAGCCAATTATGTTAATTGCTTGTCACATCATCATAAAGGAGTAACCAAGACTGAAAAGATTCAAGGAACAAGATACACATTGAAACATTCTGGATTTGCATCCAGTAATCTATTGCAAAACCAGAACTACGTTTTTCATTCCAAGAGTAGATAAATCGGGTTAGTTCAACCCTAGCTTCTTTTCTTCAGTCCTCCTTATCCCACCTTGCAATACTAGGAGAAGAAAACACTAAAAACTATAAAGCAGACCTAAAAATATGAGGAAGCTATGGCACTTTGCATTGTTAATCTGAGAGATTAGTAACCATAGATTATTTGAATGGTGCTAAATTTGCAATCATTTAAATTAATGAAGAGAAGCCAAATTTTACTCTTGATATTACTGTTGGACTTGATCTTAAAAGTGTCTTCCAGCCTAAATGAGTCTATTATTTTACTGATTCATCAGAAATATATAATATGAAAGCTTATTTTTCTCTGAAATAAAGTTACTCATTACTGGTAAACTCCAAATACCAAAATCATGTGGATTTTCAGTTTGCTCAAGTCTTTCCTTTCTCCCTCCCTTCTTCCACTAAATTAAAAGTGAATCCTAATACACTGACAACAGATACAGCTGTAATAAAAGATAAATAAATAAAAACTAGAAATAGGAAAGCTCTACTGAAGACAACCTATCCCTATGCAATTCAAAAAAAAAAGCCAGTATACCTTAAGATGTTTGGATGTGAGAGTCTATTCATAAGTTGAACCTCTTTCAGCATATTTGCTCTGTTGCTGTTCAGTGTGTTCATCTTCAAAGCCATTACCTGGTCTGAAGTTCTGTGCCTTACCTATAGGATACAAGCAAAAAACAGTAAGGATATGAAATGCAAGACTGAAAAAACAGTAATGTTGTAGTACAACTATGTCGAGAACCTCCATGAAAAACAACTTGATGTATACTTTGATTTCTGTAGTCTTTATCACACAGATCACTTTCTTTAAGCATACTATCCAAATATGAAATGGTAGTTTGCTCTTCTTTTGCAACTGATGGTAACAGGGCTTGAGAAGTCAAACAAAAAAAAAAAGTTATCAGCTTCTTTGTACAAGTGAAGGAAGCCACTTACTTGTCCAGGGAGAGAAAAAGTTTCCCACTCCAAGACCTATGAAACCCACCTTCATTCCATACATATCCCTCTTTTTTTCCCACTGCAATGGCTGGTGTCATTGTTCCACAGAACATGTTATGAGGACTTGCTGGTTACAGCTGCAGGGCAGATTTCAGAGGTATTCAGTATCTACTTCAGAACCAAGACTACTAATCAGATTATAAATTCAATGGACAGAAAGCATTCATACCAACCCCAGCTGCAAAGCAGAGAGGTTACTGAACACGGTATCACCTAATCTAGGATGTTAGTAGTGGCTGCAGAGTGTCAGCATGAAAAAAAGAGGATTTCTCTAGCAACGGTGCAGAAGCAGCACACCATTCAGTTACCTTCCCCAGTCAGAAATGCATGATTATGGCCATTTCTAAGTTGATACTCCCAAACTAGCCCATCTGTCATCACGAAACAGACCAATATTATATAGATGTGTGCTACTATTAGAAAGGAGTTGTCACAATAGTGTAAGGCTTGCCAATCCCTTGAATTTCCTTGCAGCTGGGCATTCCCACATGCATACTGGTAGTATTCATGGAAATTGTGTTCTTATTTGTATTGGGTCTGGCTGAGCCCCACAGCAGCCCTCACAGTGCTGTGCCTGTATCGGTAGCTAGAAAGGTGTTGATAACACCCCCGTGTTTAGGTGACTGCTGAGCAGCACTCGCACAGCATCAAGGCTGCCTCTCCAACTCCAGCCCGCCCAGTAGGCTGGGAGTGGGCAAGATCTGGGGAGGGGACATAGCCAGGACAGCTGGCCCAAAGTGACCAAAGGGATATTCCATACCATAGGACATCTGCTCAGATATAAAAGCTAAGAGAAAGGAGGAGGAAGGTGGGGGGGCATTTGTTACTTGTGACAGTCTTCCAGAGCACCCGCTACACATACTGGAAGCCCTGCTTCCCAGGAAGTGGTCAACCATCACCTGCTGATGGGAAGTAGAGAATAACACCTTTTGTTTTTCCTTTGCTTCCTCATACAGAACTTTTGCTATTGTTTCATTAAACTGTCTTTATCTTGACCCACAAGGGGTTTCCCCCCACCCACCCCCATCTTGTTCTCTCCCCCTGTTCAGCTGAGGAGGGGAGTGATTGAGCAGCTTGGTGAGCACCTGGCATCCAGCTAAGGTCAACCCACCACACCATTATTTTCTTCCTACATCAGCACCTGCAGCTCATAAACAGAAGACATGTAGTCCTTAAAGCCCTGAACTACCATCATGGTAAATTCATTCATGTTTATGGAGATTCAGTTAAAAGAGTCTGTGATGCAAGAATTTAAAACTGTCATCACCTTTCTAATTTAAAACAGAAATCTACTTTATGATGTAGGTCCATACAAGCTACCTATATTTTGAGCAATGGAAGCCTGCCTCCTTTTACTCCAGGAGACTGTGCTCATCTTTTCCAATAAAAGACTTCTTTAGCTGTGATAGCAAGTTCCAGAAAGAACAGCCGAACCCATGATAAGCAGATGCAAGAAGAAAGCTGGGTATGTTTTTTGCAGGTGAGGCGCACTGGTAGGTCTGAGGCAGCAAGTGATACCCATTTCCAAGTTCTATTTGTACACCACATCTGCAAGAACAAGGGGCACATTTCAGGTAAACATTCTCACCTAGACACAAAGCCCCATGAATTCCGCACAGGGATGGACTGGGAGGAAAGTGTCACATTTCAGGTGTGTGCCTGGCTTAACACTTCTGAGTTGCCTATTCCTGTCCTAGTTTGAAGTATAGGGTAGCACTGGAAACACCACAGTTAAGCATGGTAAACAATATAGAGGGACTGAGTGAGTAGAAAAATAGCCCACAGATGTTTTGTCTCCTGCTTCCCCCCCTGCCCATGCACATGAGCTCCTCAGATGCCTCACCCACAGTCACCCAGTAATCCCAGAGCATAAAGGATCAGAAAGGAGGTGGAGAAGGATATAGAAACCAGCACTGAGAGTTGAAACCAACCGCAAGCTCATATGCATGGGACTCCTCCTTCCAGTGGCAATACTGGCTTTAAAATGAAACTGGTCGAACTACATCTTTCATGCACTGTAACAAGGTAATCTAGAATCCTTCTGCATACAACCTGTCTTGCCTGTTTGGCATGCTTATTGGTTTTAGGTGGGATGATTGCATGTTAAGTTGATGAGGTTTATTGTTACTTGTCAGGTTTCTTGTGTCTATTGTGTGCTTTCATTAATTTTTAATTTTACACAGCTTTTGCATACCCAGCCAATTTGAATGAACAAGCTAAGTTGGAGAGGTCAATGTCTATATACAGACTTATAAAACACCTATTTTAGTTATACATTACTTTTTTTTACATAACTATTTTAGTTATACATATACATAGTAGCAATGTTTTGGCTGAGGAACAAAAAATTTTTAAAAATTCTTTCACAGACTTAAAAGAATATTTGTTCCAACAATGCAAATTTAAACTAAAAAGAGGACAATTTAAAAGCTTTGAATCTATATACAGCAGCTAAATCAGCACACTTCCTCTGGGAGGACAGTTAGGAATCTTGGGTGTTGCGGTAGAATAATTTGGGGTTTGCAGGGAATGGGAAAGAATTTGAAGGAACTTAGCTCCTACAGGCAGAGAGATGCTCTCAACAGCACTTCCTCAGAAATCAGCTTTCCGTTAACACAGAAGCTTCAAGGTCTGCCAACAGGGAATGAATAGAGGTAGAAGGTGAGCAGGAACTCACATGGAGCGTGGTCTTCAACGGTATTTGCCTTCTCATTAACTCTGCTAGCTACCTCTTAATTTCCTGGCCATTTGTATAATTCACTCTGTTCCATGCCCAAAATTTCAAGTCCCTGTGCCTCAACTCTGAGGTAAAAGTACTTCTTCCTGATTCTTTGCCTTTTCCTTGTTCTGACTGCTCTTCTTGAGCTAGGGAAACACCAGAAAAGAGGCTAAGTTTCTGGGACACTGCCCCCTGCGTGCTTCCTGGATTTTCAGGTCTGATACACAAGAGGAAGTGGTTAGCAACTTGCTTCCCAAAGGTCTGACTCTGCACAGTACTAACTCCACATCCACAGAAAACTGAGCCACTTTAGCAAAGATAGATTTTTCATCCTCCATTTCAGAAGGATATTCTGCAGTCTTTTCAGCCTTGATAGACTGAACAAGGTTCTGTGGTGAAGTCTGGGGGGTTCTTCCTTCGTTTGTTTTATAAAATCATTTTCCCCATGCTTAGAAATAGCTCAGATTGCCAGCATATATAGAATGTTCCATCCATATAACTTGTTTCTAAACAGCACCCAACACTGTGCTATGTTTTGTTTCATTTAAAGGGACACCACAAGGTAATACCGGCATTTTTATTTGAACTTTAATATACTGTGCTGATGGAGGATGTATTCCTGCCGAATCTGATAGAACAGCAAATTACCTAATCAAACCAAAGGAGAGGTGGGAGAACAGGGACTCTTCCTTTCTCACTAGCAAGGGAGGAAGAAGCTGAACTGGAGGTGGGAGGGCATCTTCTCAAGAAGACAATACCCACTATTATGAATAAAATCAAATACCAGCTTATATATATTATGGAACACAATGCTAATCACTTGGATTATACATAAGGCTAATTGTGTTCTCTGAATCAGTGCTGGCGAACAGTATTTCTGTGACAGAAATGGACTGCCAAAAGGAACAGGCAGGTCCTATCTTTAAGGTCCTGGTCAAGCTCCAGATAATCTACTCAGAAGGAGCTATCAGTTACACTACCCTCTGTGCCTACTTACCTGTCAGTCATACCCTAGACAAAATTTAAGTCTATTTTGGCATCCCTTGCCAAAACCCTGCCAAACTGTTTAGTTTTAATTCTTTGTCTCCTTCCAGGCCACTCTGTGCAATGAAAGGATGGAAGTGATGTTTCAACCACCTGACCACTCCAGAAGGAAAAACCAGCAAGTATTTTGGAAAGATTGCTGATCCAATTTAACATTTGTTTAAAAGGCAGTTTGCCTCAGGCATATGCCTGTATACTCAACATAAACAGGGATTCACTCATGCAATTCAAACCTTTCACTGATGCAACAGGCAGACTGCCGTAAAGCTTTCAAAGCTGTTGACATTATTATTAATTAGGGTTCCCTGCATATCAGAGCAAGTAACCTTTCAACGATGTCTGGGTGATCATGTCTCTGCTTAGAAATATTCTGATAATCCTACAGCTGTTTTCCCATGCTGCTTTGCACACGTTTCTCTCTTCTCAGTCTGCTTACCTATGTATCTCCATCTCTGAGGTCACAGTAACCAGATACTGCTTCTGTTTTATTGCTGGCAGGCAGCTAAACCATGCCTTTGCACTCTGATTCTTCTAGGATCAAAGTACTTTGTAAGTACTTTGACCTGGCTATGGCTAGCTGCATGGCCTGCCTGTTCACTGTGTCTCCAAATCATGTTCTGCTCCTGGACCTTACCCCTTCCTTTAGAAGAAAGCAAGAAATAGAGGAAGTCACACATCTAGATACAGAAATAATAGATTTGAAGGAAATCTCATAATAGTGGTGGAGCAGGGCTCACATTCAAAAGAACGAGCCATTATATAAATGCTGTATTGAGTTCACATGAGAAGTATCCTGCAAAACTGGTGGGCTTAAGAACTTCATAGCTACACAGCAAGCTGAAAATTTATTATTAAAAAAACATAAATGTTGTTTAGATAATTATTTATTAAGTCATTTAGATATGTCAGGACTTTCTGAAAATCCAAACATTTATATTACTTCCACTTTTTGCCTGAACTGAAGTGGAGGACTATTCAAGCAATAGCCAAAATCTAGCCGATTTCATCTTTCACAAGGCCTTTTTAATCTGTATTAACTGTACCTTTCCAGGTGGCCTTGGAATAAGCATCTGAAGAACATTTCCCAATATTGATGTTATAAATCTGTCAATACAGCTCTCAGCTTTGCCCCTAGCTTTTCACTGCATTTTCATTATTTTCCAAATCATCATTATATAGCTAGAAGTATTTTGCCACTATTCTCTTCCAAAACTGCATTTAATTGCTTCCTATTTTGTCCTTATCATCCCCTCTTCCAGTATCCAGCCTCACTGCCTAATTACATTTACAGATCTTTACTTATACAGCCTTCTACATAAAATCACACTGCCCCCCGAGCTCTAGCACCCACACCAGTTCTTCCTTCATTCTTTCACACATTTCAGTCTTCATCTGGCCGTTTCACCTTCACCTTTCCTGCCATGTGCCCAAAGTACCATTTTAAAAGCAGCCCTCTGTAGTCCAAATGTATGACCCTCCCTCAGTTTGCTTCCTGTTTCTGAGCTCACTACATTATTCATTAAAATGCTGCACGTACTATTTTGACTGATACTGGCTGACCAGCCTTACACTCACCAACTCAAATATTTCCCCCACATTCAGCCTGCAGCCTTCATGTTAGTGACATATACAGCAAAGGTCAAACAGCTTTTTATTTATATAAGCCACCTTCTATCAATCTCTTCTGTAAGCGGCTGTCTTCATCTGATTTGCAAGTATTTTCTCTTGCAATGACAATAGATGAAGACATTACCTTAGTCACCCTTCTAGGCCATTTGCACTAACTATGCTATATAGTATTTTGACTGAGTCAACAAGCCAGTGAGACACATGAGATGATGAAAATTATTATTAGAGAGAACTAATATTAAAGAGAATTATTATTATTATTGACTACATTATAGGACTCCCTACTAAACAACAGGGAAACAGTACTGAAGCTGACCAGCATTTGGCTCTAATGCCAAACTTCTCTCAAAAGCAGCCTATTTCCTTGCTGTGACAGCAGAAGGAACCCTAAAAAAAGTTAGGGTCAGCTGCATTTTATTCAAGTCTTACAGTCAAGCCAGCAAGTCACCACACTCATACAGACATATATTCATGCCTTGAGGATGAATGCATTAAAAGAATGCCTAAACTCTATGTTTGATTGAAGAAAGCTCCCTTTAATTGAGAAGACAAACCTGTTCTTCAGCTCAGATCACACTGTTAACAAACAGTGGAATCTCAAATGTTTTTCGAAACATTAAAATATACCCACAGTAAGATACACATATGCATGGTAGTGATGCCTGTAACAAGTCAAAAATCTCACGTCACTAGGAAAATTTGCAGTCACAAATAGAAGCTTAAAGAAATACATCAGATAATATTAAGCTGCTATGTTGATGCTAGTGAGTCCGACTGGGTTGTGGTTGCTTTCATAGTAGTAGTACATAATGTCACTATACTCTTTACTTCTTGCAGCAAGAGAGAAGCCCGCCAAGCATAACAAAACTTTGCCAAACAAAACTAGTCAGCATGTGTTACAAG
Source organism: Falco punctatus (assembly GCF_963210335.1). Taxonomy (NCBI): domain Eukaryota; kingdom Metazoa; phylum Chordata; class Aves; order Falconiformes; family Falconidae; genus Falco; species Falco punctatus. Next base: position 11,401,129 of record NC_137591.1, on the reverse strand, counting down.
AGCTTTAGCACAGGTTTAGAAGATGTACAGAAACTACGCACAAAACAAAACCCAAAACCTTTCACAAGCCTGACAGTAATTTTGACTAATTTCTATTACTAAAACGATTGTGCAAAATTTCTTACAGAAACAAAGATCCTACTTTGACAAGTTTAGTAACTTCCAGCCTCACCAATTCAGCAAAGTAACAAGTTCAATTACTACAGCATATTCCACACCTACAGTCAAACGAATTCTCCAAATTTTTTTGCCAAACTAAAGTGAATTTATAATTAGTGAAACAGAAGTACCATTGATACTTTGTAAATCCATTTGTATGTGCCAAAAACCTCTCAATTTTTCTTTTGTATTTTGTTTTGTCATTGCCCGCTGTAATGCAGAATCAGGGCCCCAAACATGGCATTCATTTATTATAAGCAAACCATTTAATGATAGGAATTTGTTTATATCTCTCTACCATTAACTTGATCGCATTCAAATCAAAGGCAAAAAGAGACTAAAGTCATATTTTGAGAGAAACCATATATTAATCAGAGGATTATTGTTCCACAGTTTGAGATGAGACAAACAGGCACAGCCCAGGTGGGGAAGCTGACTGATTTTGTAGCTAGTTCAGCAGAATGTAACCATACAAACTTCCCTAAGAGAAGGAACATGGACTTACCTCTTAAGCACTAGGCAAGAAAATGCAGAACAGCATTGCTGTGCCACAGCCTCAAGTATATAGCTCAACCATGTACTTTATACCAGAGTCTAATGTCATAGTCAGGAAAGAAAAAGAAATACTAAATTTGCAGTACAGAGAGCTTATTCTTCATATTTAATATTAGCTATCATCAGTTCATTGAACAGCCCTGGGCATGCTACTTCACTTACCTTGATCCCCTATTAATCTGTATCTATAAAATGGAGGTGATATTGCTGCCTGCCTGCTATCTATCTATTGCCTACTGGAAGTCTGGTATCTGCAGATGACTATTGTAACATCCAAAGATAATACATAATCAGATACTGTATCTGTGTCTTATTTTCCTTTATATATATATATATATACATACACACACACGGTTAAATATTTCCCATGTTGCTATGGGTTTATCCTGTAGGAAAGATGATAGCATTTACATAATCTGCAGATGCTTTTGAAGCAAAAAAATACTTTAGGCTGAATTTTCCTGCCATATAATTGCACCTTCAGTCTTTTACAGTATATTAACAGTTTGGTACTAAGCACACAGTCCCCTCACTGTACCAATGTCGTCATTGCTGCTATTCATCAAGCACATTTGTTTGATTTGTTTTCAAAAACTGTATGGGAACCTTGAGAGAAAGTTTTATTTTGGGCAGAAATAATTTCCTTACATTTCCTTTATAAATCTTTCAAATAAATGTTACCATGCATGAGTAAGGAAGTCAACCTCACATTCCAGAGCAGAGCCCGCTGGCATACAACTATTGCTACCATAATCACAGTTACAGCACTAGGACTTGACCACAACCACAAGTAAGAAGAGAGGAGGGAGTATGAAGGACCTACATTTTGCTTTCTTGAGGATACTAAAGTTTTTATAAATTGCTACATTTAGTAACTTTCAGGCTATAGTCAAAACCAAAAGCTCTAAGTAGTTCTTATTATTTAAGCCTTCATGGAACTGCTGCTGCTCTTGAGAATTAAGTTCTCCTAGTAAAAAAGTAGCTAATTAAATGTACCACGCAATTTCTTAGGTGTCTCATTGCCAGTAAAAGCTAGGAAGCACAAGAATTGGATTTGCAGGACTGAATTGCATGGAGCTGACGCGAAAGTGACAAACTGTTGTTCATGACTCAGTGTTACAGGTATTGTCAACTACGGATTAGTTAACAAAGAAATGCTGTCTCAGTATCGATTACTCCAGTGGATGTTTCATAGCTCTGTCCTCTCCTCAACCCCTAATCCAACAAGCCATCAAATAGAAGGTGCCACCCATGCAGGGCAGTCCCTGCTGCCGCTGCCCAGCACAAAGGGCCCTGCAGAGCCCTCGGGCCGTGGCAAGCACGGCGAGAGTGGGTCAGTGGCCACGGTGACTCCCAGGCACTGGAAGCTCACATGGACAGAAGGGAGCCCCTATAACTTGGATACAGCCTCAGCAGCTGCTGGGAACAGCATGGCTCTGGATGACTTGATACAGAACTCCCAACCGCTCCAGCAGTAAAGGCTCACAGAATCCCTAACATACAGGTTTTGGAGTTCCTTTCTCTAATCATTACCAACGGCTATTAAGGGGCTATGAGGAAGCGCTCCCTATGGATTCTGAGACTGTAAACATCATCTCTTTTCTGTTATTGCCATCACTAATAATTTGCACTTCTCATTTTTAGATTTCATATTAGTCAGTAACACATGCACGTGTATTACTGTCACGTACACATTCTCCAGACATGGGCAGTGAAATCCATCATGAAATACATTTAACTTCCCTCCCCTCCCAATACCAGTAAATAAATTGTGTGTCACAATGATCTTAAGTGATGCACTTGTGTTCTCTAGGCACAGTCATGTTAATACTGGACATATCCCAGGACAGTTATTTGAAGAACAGTAAATCAGCACCTGTCTCTCAGTATCAGCTATGAATGAGCTTACACAAATGTGCATGTTTGCCAGCTGGCAAAATGCAGAAAATCCCAGAGCTGCCAACCCAGCACATCTCCATCCAGAACAGAAAACTAAACTGATCATTTAACTGTGCTTGAGAAATTATTATGGAAAACAAGACAAAAAGCACACAAACATTTCTGTGCCAAGGGAACCTTGCCGTTTGTTTTGCCCCTGGGAAACTGCACAATGATACTCAGATTGGCACAGTTTTTCTTCCTGAAGAAAATCAAAGGCCCAAAGGACTCTGAACTACAGCAGTCACTGTACCAAACACAAAATCCAACCAGGAGGTTATCTCTTATTGCAAGGTCCCACTTGTTACGGTATCAGAGTGCCCTTACTGTTGACAGAATTTGTGAGCATTCTCTCTAGTTGTGAGGACAACTTACCTCAGACATTAACATATCAGCTGCTCAACAAGACATAGAAGAGGCCAAGTTTCCAAACAGGTGATAAGTACATTTCAAAATGAACAACTTCATATTAATTTACTTTTTTTTTTTTTCTTTTGATTGAGTATTCCTTTAGCATCAAGCTTGTTTCAGTGATTTTTGTTCTGGCTTTTTATTAAGTAAACAAGCCCTTCACTTTCAGGGTATAATTATAGTTCTGCCATGTTTTCCAAGAATCTCTTTCTTCAGCAGAGAAGCTGGCTGACCAAACCAAAGAAAGCGAAACATAGTGTAAGCAAAACTCATTCCCCTGTTTTTTAATTTCCTTCACGAGCATAGCTCTAGACTTTACTTGTGGTAATGCCAAATAAGACTGTAGGAAAAAGTATTACAGAAATCAGGTTTTAAAATTTTTCAACACCACAACAAAACACAAAGCTTTCATTAGATGCGCTACCTGGTCACAGCTTTTGAGTCACTCCCAGTGTTTCCTCAGCTAATGTTACAAGGTGATTATAACATTGGGTATCTTAAGACCTCTACCCAGGAAATACATAAATAAATAAATCAGGACTTGTTTCAGATAACAAATGTGAACTAGCCCTCCACTCCACCTTGTATTTCAAAGCATTCTCAATTCTGATAAATATGAGTGCACTGCAAGTCAGATAGGTGATTCTGAATTTTAATGACACTCACACATGAGTGGGAATGAGGTATTTTGTCCCGACTGTGCAATCCATAAAGAATAATAATTCTGACTAGGTTTTTAATTCCAACATTAATGATCCGTTGGCGTAAGGCCTATTTATTACTACTTCTCCCCACAGCCTATACCCTGTAAAAGCATTGGCTAATTAAGTGACAAAGACTAGGATGACAGAAACTTGGCACCTCAATAACCAAAAAATCATTAGCAAGAGGAAGACAACTGTCTGGTTTAGTGGTTACCATACAAATCATCTTAGCAGTCAGCAGAAGGGTTCCAAAAGGCTGACACCTCACACATTAGTGTGAGACAAATCAAACTTACAAGATTTCTGCTCAAAGCAGAGCTCTAAGAAAGAACCAGTATCCTCAGGTTTCATTTTATGAAATTCAATTTATGCCTCATTTCAGTTCCACAATGGTGCTTCTTCCTACTCCTGACAAGTACCAAAGCAGAAAGAGACTGAGTAGAACCACCTAGCTGATATAACTCCAGAGCTTGAAATGAAGTTTCAAAGTTATTCTAGCCTTCTTGGCCAGTTTATAGAATACACAGAGTGACTGTATTTCCAAGCAAACAGCAGCATGTTTTAATACTGTAAGTTCAAATAAGAGACCAAATATCTTGCTTCTGTCATCTTGATCAAGGTGAATGTTTCCTCCACTAGTCAAAAGGGGAAAATTTTCAGCTTAAAATTGAATCCCATTGAAACAAGAAATGAGACCAAAAGGCATGTAAGGACAAGAAGATTTTCTGTTTTCCTAACAGGTATCACATCAAACTGGGAGGGCAGTGCCAACTGCAATAGCTCCATCCCACTGTGACAGAATGAAGGAAGAAATTTAAAGAGGCACAATGCACCACATCTGGGTGAGGGAAGACACGCACTGTTCAAACGAGTGTCACTTCTCTGTCACAAGGTATATTCCCCATGCCTACAAGACCACATATTAAATCTGCGTAACCAATATGTAGAATAATCCACTTACTCATTCCCTACTCATTTTCCTACCTATGAGAACTTCTTCTGCCACTATATGCCATAAGCAGAGCCTAAAGTATCTCATCTTGCCTGATGTAGCAACACCAATCTCAAGAAGAAAAATTCAAACACTTCAGAAAAAGAAAAAAAAAAATTCCAATTGTCTAGACCATTAGTTTCCAAAATTGGTGGCCTTAAACTGTTGATAACTAAAAGTTTCTCAACACCTTGCAAAGATTAATCAAGAAAATTCTAAAAAACCAGGATGGTTAAAAATATCACTAATGAACCAACAGCACGGAGAAGACAATTTCTGGTTTTTAAAGATAATCACAATTCTTATTATGCTTTTTTTTCACTACACTGAAGTACTCTTCAAACAACCATTTTCTCATTGTAAGACTGTTTATGCACTGTAATGACATTTTTTATAAACCAAACACATTAAGACTCAAGTCATTCACTGAATCACTTTTCTAGTTATTAAACCAATTTTTATTCTTTATTTTTCCCCCATGTATTGACAAGTGTTACAGTTCTCCAACTTCAGAAAAGTCAAATATCCAAAGCTGAAAAAGTATTTAATACATACAATTCTACAGTATCCTAAAAAAAACTTTATAGGGTAGCTAAAATAAAACACCTTTTAAGCCTATCAAATAGTCCCACAAATATCAAGGATACTGTATGATCTCACCTCTAATATTTTACAAAGCTTTTTAAGAACACCTACATTTGTTCAGACTCCTGATCAGACTGCTAATTCTAGAGGCAATCAAAGACTATCCTTTCCTAGTGCAAACCTTACATTGCATGTTCAAAACACTTTAGAAAATGAGAGAACTTTGAAACTGAAGCAGTCAGGACAAAGAAAAAGCATGAGATAGATTTGAGGTTTCCTGTGAAATTACACATTATCAGCTGACTTGTACTTCAGTGCTGCCTTCAGAATATTTTTAATCTGAATACCAGAAATACTTCCTTATGAGTTATGAAGAAAGATATTTTTGTTGTACTTCAAATTTCCAAAATCAACAGTGTTACTATTTTGTTCCTTAAGACAAAATGACAATCATTCTAAATAGAGAAGGTATGAGGAAAGCCTATACAGATGATGGAAAGCAAATCTTTCATATGCTTTCTCACTTCCTCCGGAGATTTTCACCATCCCTCTGCAAAGATCTTCTGCCCTCCCAGCAAAACCAGGTGAAGGGGCTGTTGATGCACATTGTCTTCACAGGAAGTCAAGAGTAGCTTAATCTACTGCTGGAGGTTTTTCAGTCCCATGTGGCTGTCATGGATTTGGCCAGGATAGTTAAATTTCTTCTCAGTAGCTGGTAAGGTGCTGTGTTTTGGTTTTACTATGAGAATCATGTCAATAACGCACGGATGGTTTTAGTTGCTGCTAAGTAATGTTTATACTAAGTCAAGGACTTTTCAGTTGTTTAGGCCCTGCCAGTGAGAAGGCTGGAGAGGCACAAGAAATTGGGAAGGGACACAGCCAAGACAGCTGACCCGAACCAAGGTGATATCCCATAACATAGAACATCATGCTGAGTATATAAACTGGGGGGAGTTGGCCTGGAGGAGCTGATCACTGCTTGGGGTCTGGATGGGCATCAGTCAGCAGGTGATGAGCAATTGTATGTGCATCACTAGTTTTGTTTTTTTCCTCTAGGATTTATTCCTCTCTCCCTCCCTCTCCTTTTCATCAGAATTATATTTATTGTCGTCATAATATCTCATTTTATGTCAGTTATTAAATTGTTCTCATCTCAGTCCATGAGTTTTACCTTTTTCCTGATTCTCCTCCCCATCCGACATGGGGGGCAGGGAGCAAGCAAGTGGCTGTGTGGTACTTGGTTGCCGGCTGGGGTTAAACCACAACAGTGACTTACGATGCAACCACTGCTCTCTTGCTCGTTACCAATTTTACAATTGATTCTTCAGAGATACCTGGGAGTTAGTAGAGACTACTTACAATGGAAGATACTATCAGCTATGAAGAATAGATTAAGAAGATGTCCATGAAGAACAACAGACAAAGCTGCTTTTGCCCTAGGACAAAATGATGAAGAGCAAGATAACATGAAGTCTTTTCCAACCCTATGCTTTTGACTCCCAAATCTATAAAGCAAAGAAAAACATACGAAAATGTACAGTGTGGTAGGAAGTCCTAAACAGTAATAAAAATGCCTAAGCCTGACATAAGCAAAACTTGCAGAAAGCAGTTCTGCCTACTGGGCAAGAATTAGTTTCCAGGGAAAAAAAAGTAAGTGCAATTATCTCCAGTATGCTGCTAATGACAAGAGGAAAACTCTTCTTACTGCATCATAAGTCTGGGGAGACCATACAAGTTCATACATGCACTGTGTTAAGCAAGCTACGGTTCTTGCAATACTAAATATACAACAGCTACCATAAACAGAAACACCTACACACAATTAGTCTTCCTATCTTCCCCTACATAAAAGACACATAAACATTCTGCCCTATTAATTAATTTTATGAAGATATTAACGTCACCTTGATGAATGTAATGTTGACCTAAAGTCTGGTGACAAAGCAATGAAACAGATCAAAAGCAAAAGCCAGAATTGTACTAAGAGCCAAATTCATGCCCTTGTTTGGCATTAACAAAGAAACAATTTCTTTCCTGTTGTCAGTGTTCATGTTGAGAGTTTTTAAATAGTATTCAAAAGGGTATATTAGGATTAAGAAAAATTTGTCTCCAGCTGGAATGCCCAGAATCTTCTTGACTTATGCTGACATTTAACCCCTTTCCTCCTTAAAAGAATTCAGGGAGGAAGGTATAGGTTTGACAGTCCTGAAGGCTGACATCCCATTTACGTGGCAAATGGGTGCACGCAGAGGAGACAGGAAGAACTTGCTTGTAGAGTCCCGAGAATGTGCTGGGGCCTTGTCCTGCAGGAAGGAGCTCCATACCAGTTCTATTCTTGGCCACTCTGCAAAGACTGGCAATAATGCACAGACTCACATTTAGCTTTAGAACACACTAGTAGTTTAAATACTGTAGTGCCTGCTTATCTGTTAGAACCCACATTAATAAAGATTGCAGTTCTATACAGTGCTGTCTGCAAACTCTGAGCCACTGGTTTCCAAAACCACCTCCAATGGGATTTTGCTAAGCGTGGGCTGAAAACAAGCAGCAGCTCCCTTCCCTCGAATTCCAGATTCTCTTCCGCTTTTTTCTGCACCTTTTCCATGTCCATTTTGCAGTCATCCTCTCCTTCTAATCTGAATTGGCATTCCCTTCTCTGCATGCTCATTTATAAAACTACTCAAATATCTCCTTCCCTCTTTCCACACATTCACAGACATTTTACTCTTGGAAAAAGGCCTCTGTTGACATGATATATCACTAAATGCCACAGGAAAACTGAACCCTCTGCCAGTAATGAGTTGCTAGTAGAGTCAATAAGCAAATAGACAGGACCAGCTGTAGAAACAACTCAAACTGGGAAGTTCTGGTTATGAAAGTATAGTTAAAAAACCCAGTAATAATAAAATACGGCCTGGACACACCAAAGGAGGTTCTAGAATCTTCCACAATGGAAATTTAAAGGACAGGTAAAAAACAGCTGCCAAGAACAGATCACACACACTTAAGCCTGGCTCAGCTAAGGATACTGTAGTAGTTCTTACAACATCCCTTCCTAGCTTTACATTGAAATTAGGTTGTAAGTTTGCTAAGCTAATTGTATAAATGTTTTACAGTAGCAATATACACACATGAACACACAGATTTCTATAAGACATCTGACTTCATGCCACAACCCCCCTACAACAAGATTAAAGTCTGCCTAATGGTAGCTCAAGATACAGTTGTACATGACAAATAAGCATAAGATAGGGAAGTCTTCTACTGAGCTTCCAGAGGAACTCGACAAGGCCTCCTGTTACTCAATATTCCACATTCACTTCCAGCTCACTGATGGAAGTTGCCACTTTGAAAGATTTGAAACTTCTGTGTTTGTAGCATTACCCTGTTCATGTTATTTCACTAAGTAGTGAAGGCCACTTCATATCTTAAGTCCACTGGAGTAAAAATTAACAAACCCAAACACTACAAACAAGGATTTAAGGCTACAGAAAAGGAGACCCACACCCATCAAACGTAAGGTACTAACGTGCTATGATAACAAGTAGTGTGCTCTATAAAAGACTAGGACACAAAGTAAATGGGTAATTTTTACACATCACTGTTAAGAAGAAAACTAGGACATTCTGAGTTGGGATGTCCACTTGAAAAAGCTAAAGATGTTGGAAAGACTTAAATCTATATTGTAAGAACTAGGTCATTCCCAGGGTGGGGGTGGGACAGGAAAGAGCTAGAAATTAGGACTACTTAACACACCAAAAGGGTCAAAACCTAACTTGATAATGTACATCAAGTTTTATAGGGAGGAAAGAAGAGGTACTAAAAAGACACTGGCCCAGCCAAAACAATACAAAGAGCAACTGGGTGGACTAGCAGGTCCAGAGACTTCAAATTAGGTACAAATTTACAACAGTGAGATTACACACTGAGCACTGGAATCTATAATACTGTCTTTGAGGTCTTCAGTTCAGAACCAAATTAAAAATACAACGGGAAGGAGAGGGTATATACCCGTGTTGCACATGGCATCAGTATATGCTGTAGACAAAATACCAGTTACTGGTGACATATAATGACCTTTGAGGATGTGGCAGTGTGTGCATAGATGACCTAATAACTCTTCCAAGCCTTAACTGTTTGAAAAGTCCACAATGCTTTTATTTTTAACCATACAGTTTAAGCATGAGACTTAATGGGCAAATACAACATGAAAACAAATACTCATGCCAACCAAGACAGATAGGTTTCTGGGGTTACTTTTTTTGATCAAGTGACCTGCCTATTCTCGGAACTTTTGCACTTGAAGTTCTAGAAGTTAGTCCCTCACTCTATTGTATGGTTCTTACTACTCTGCACTGTTAATTCTAGTTAGCAAGCTCCATCAAACCTAGGTCAGAGGCCAAAAGAAAGCAGTATCAAACATTTCTGCACCGGACTCCTGGAGGGCTGCAAAATCATAGACAAACACAGAAGGAGGTGTTAATCAAGCAGAATAGTAATAAAGTCATAAAGCAAACACACACAAAAAAAAAGCCCTCAGTGATTTGCTTTGGGAAAGCCGTACCAGTAGTACCTCTCAGATCTACCGCAGATGTTCCAAAGATCAAACCCACCAGCATGACAATGTGCCTGAGAGACACAGTATCATAAATTATACAAAACTTAAATGATACTAGATAGCGTACATTAGAAGATAAAACTGGCAGTTCTGTTACCTAAGTACACTAAAAGTATGTGATAAAAACCAACTATATATGTTCTTCACACTACCCCTAAGCACAACTCCACATCAGCCCTGTTTCTCCTTTCACATTAGACAGCTGGATGCTGCTTATCTTTAAGGCACCTTGAAGACATTAAATAAATACAAGAAACAGGATCCTAGCCTCAGGCACAAGGTATGCATTTAGACAGGCACACCTTCCCTGATCAGTCAGCACTTTTGAAACTCTGGGCACATAGGTCTGATCATACAAAATACAGAGTAATAACTGATTGATGAATTGAGGACCATCATTCCAGGTTATTCAAATAGGAGGCCTTACAGCATAAGCACATACAGCATGAGTATCCTGAGGATACTGACTTACTTGCACCCACCACTCCCCTTGTTAAGTCAACCAAAAGTACACTGTCCTCTCTTTGTATTCAGACTTAGCCTTGTACCTGGATAGTGCCAGTTCCACAGGCTATGGAGTCTACACAACCCAGAGTAGCACCAATATATTTCCAGCATGTGTTTCTCAAGGGTATCCATGTCATATTAACACCAAGATTCATCCTATCTTGTTATTCATATGGCTTTGATGCATCTTTCAAGATTACTTTTCTCACTGTTATATGTGTCAGCTCTCTAGCTATTGGGGAGGGGGGAGAATTCAACAGTTAAGCCCACCATTAAAATAGCAGCAATCCCTGCACTACAGAGCTAATCAGTGACCCAAAGATAAATTGTTTCCCTCCTCCTGAATCATCTTCTGACAGTACTGCTAATTAGATGACTAGGTGCATTTAAAACAGGAGAACGGTCTGCTGTGGAACAACTGTATTAGCATCCACAACTGCCCAAGACAAAACCATGAATTCTTCTCTGGATGTCAAAAAACTTCACCATTCCTCAGCAGTCAAAACACTCAAATTCTCAAGTGATCACATCTGTACAGCAACACAAACTTGCCAACATGCAAACACACGGGACACTGAATTTGCACAATTCTCTATCGGATCAATGATCCTTGTTTTCATATATGCATGAAAAAAATGCAAAAAGTCTATTTTTAACATTCAGCCAAAGTGTTGAAGTATTTCCAGTCTTCCTCAAAGTTTAGCTACATGAGACAGAGCCAACAAGAACACCTGAAGGAATTTTGCAGCAACTTGAGTATTTAGTACTGGCTTTGAATTTGAAGGTATATTTGAATAGAAAAAGATTCTGGATTTTAGTACAACTGCTGTTTCAACACACATCTTATAATTAATAGTATCCATTTCCTAATATGGTGTTTATTTCAGCGTGATGCTTCTCTCCCCCACAATTACTTACAGCTCCATCAGCCCTTACTGATTTTCACAGCTAGGAATTTAAAGGTTTGGGATCATGGCTGGGCATTGTTAATTTACATAAACAGTCTTTACCTAGCTCAATCTTAAAAACGAACCTCAGTGTGCTGCACTTGCCATTGAAAATTAGAACAGGTGCTAATCAGTCAGCTGTTTCAAACTAGACTGCTAATAGTTTGACAAAGTTCAGTTTTTCTAAATTAGTTATAACAGTATTCTGGTGAACATGGATTTGAAGTGTTACAGTGACAGCTAATAAAATCAAAATGTTAGTTTAATACTTTATATACTTTAACTATAAATAAATCACAAGGTGCAATAGAAATAGTAAAAGATCATTCATAGCACACATGACCATCAATATATACATCTAAGCTATAATATACTCCTGTTCCTAAGCTAAGAGAAAACAACTTCTATCCACTGTGATAGACTATATTTCTGTGGAAACTCCTTTTTAAACGGATGGAGGGGAAAGTTATCACTGAAAACAATTGTCAGTTACATAGCAAAAGAAACATCCCAAACCCTCAGAACAGGCCAAGTGTTCTTTGCTAAATCACTTGACTGAACCCTGAGTATTATACTCACAAAACAATAGACAAATACATAATTGAAAAAGCTCTGGTGACATGGGGGTTTTTGAGACACCTCTGCTAATTTAATGGGAAGGCTTCCCTGCTCTTGGCTCTTGTGAAGTTGCTTATGCAGTAAGTCTAGAACTATCCTGGATTTTTCTCAAGTTCAATCATTTAGCTGAGAGCCTGCAGATCAGACTGAACTTCAACTGTGTCAACCCCATGAGGCTCTCCTTCCTGGAAGCACATCAAGGTTCTTGCGTGAAATCTGATCATCAGCACAGCAGGATTAATGACAGAGGTGGTCAGGCTGATAAACTAGCAGAACAGAAACCTACTTAAATGAGTATGGAACTACATCTAAGATAAGGTCATAATGCAGTCTCACCCCTTTGTGCCAAAACTGAAGCGAGACCCTGTTTGAAACTGATGTGAAAGAAAAGGCTTTATCACTCCTTGTCTCCCTGCAGGAGGTCTGTGGTTGTTTCTGGGAAAACAGACACTAGATACTCAGACTACCGCCATGCTCTCAGAGCAATGCCACTGATTGTGGACTGACTTGGCCATGTGATGTCAAGTTTAGCTTACTGAAAGAGGGGATGCAGGAGAAGGTTTTTAAAGTTAGCAGACTTATTTAAGCACGGGAAGGTAAACCGGGTAGCAGAGATTTCTCTCAGTCAATGTAAGTTCTCTAACAGCTGTTTACCTCTGCATGCCACTACCTGACTAAACCAAGTTCTCTCTTAAAATAAGGTATTCTTAGTAAATCAGTTACTATGAACGCTGGAAATTTACCTTTACTTTTAGCCACTTTTCCCCCCCACCTACTTGTGTTTCCTAATGATCAATAATACCATACCTTTCTGCTGGATACACAAACACCTTGCCTCAGGGTGCTTCTCCATGATGCTCCTCACCAATGCATGGTAGAATATTACATCTATTTCTAGTAAGTCTATTCACAAAGTATGTAGCTATTCAACTACAAAACTCTTTGAAGTCCCAACATAAATATGATTGGCAATACCACTAACAGAATAAATTTGTAAAGCAAGCACTGGAAAAGCCTAATATTAAAAAGAGGGCTAAATCCTGAATTTACAGAATAGGAAAAGGCACAATGTCTAATCAGCAACACTGAGATAAACCCAAGACAAAACTACTCCAAAACATGAATTCTGAAACTCGCACAAACAAGGTCTGTTACTTCCCAGTTACTTAGAGATGACCCAAGTCTATCGATACTCTTACATACTTCACAGCAGCTTCACCATAAAAGCTGTAAAAATGAGTTCCAGTGGCACACAGGACTTTAAAAATCAGTTCATTTCACATTAAGAAATGTCTGCATACAAAGACAGTTGCTACAAAATGCATTACAGAAAGTTTTCCAAGCAGGAAAATAAGAAAAAAACAAATAAATTATTAATAATAATAATAATAATAATAAAAACCCAAACAACCTTGTTTTCAACTGGTATACAAGCTGGCTTTTTAAACAGCTGACCCGTATCAAGTTTCCTACACACCCCAAATAAAATTCTTCATATCTGCCCATTTGAAAGAGTTAAAAACTTGTGTTAGTGGAAATTTAATTTCATATATCTAGCTAAACAAAAAAACTTCTGTGGAGTGACTTGCCCTTACACAAGGAGAGAGGTATATATGGAGATCTGAATGCCTATGGGTATTAAAGCAACATAAAAATAATTTTCATTTTCTAATTCATATACCTATTCACAGCAAGAAAACTGGATAAGAGGTTTTTCCGTTTAACTTCTTAAAGAAAAGACCATAAAGTGCCACAGAATGGACATAATATATTGTGAGATAAAGTCTTCTGGCATTTCACTGAAATGGAAATAATTTGGAGGATAACTTTGTTTAAAGCAAGGTGCTAGGACAAGAAAAAATTATTTTTGAAATGCCTGAAAGCCTAGAATTCAACTCAATGCCCTATTCCTCTAACCTTACCAGAGCAGTCAGAACAGCAGAAATATCACCAGCACTATAAAACTGCGGTTGCCTGTATAATTTCACAAATTGCTTTACAAAGATCTTATCCACTTCCCAGATTCATAGCAGCAAGTCACCAACAATATCAGATTTTCTCATTCAAACTATTTACTTCAAACTAATCTCTGATTATTTGAGTTAGAGGCATTGCATAACAAACAGCAAGGGAAACAAGAGAAGAGCAACTAATAGTATTTAACTTCAGTGCAATAAATTTTGTGGTTTCAAATTCAGTAATCATGTGTCGATCTCCTAATACATGCGTCTAGTGTTGGGAGGCAAAGACTACCAAATGAATGAGTACAATCCCACAAAACTAAAACTAGCTAAAACTAAAGACGTTCACACTTCCATATGACAGAATAGCCATTGGTGTTTAATACACTACGTGAATGCAAAAATACATGTCAGAGACCAAAAGATAAACCAACTTTTTGTTGGGTTTTTTTTTAGCTTTTTGTTTCTCCCAAATAACCTCTGCAACTCCCCAAATAAAAGTGATAAAAAGCAGCTGGAAGAGTGACAGAGGAAAAATCTGAGACCTGCAAGCTCTTCATCACTCACTCATCCAGACTAAAGTAAATAAAACAGCAGCTGACTTCAGTGAAAAGTACTTCTGCTGCTACTCTCATACATTCTCAGCACCAAACATGAGGCAATCAACATCAAGCGAGGAAAGAACTAAACACATACCTTGAACACCTCAGAGAAGAAACCAGAGCCAATTTTCTCACATGTGAAGTCATCAAGACGAGTAAGTCTGGAAAAGGCACTTATCAGGGCTCTGTATGAAGAGGTACAGACTCTTCCTATCTGGGAAGCAGTCCCTTCTCCTCCAGTGCCACCATCAAAGTCTTCAGCACGCTCCAAGCGTGGTGGAAATCCTGCTATTGAATTCCGCTTACTTCGGTCCATTTTGAAAACAAAGTTTTATCTTGCTAAGGGAGGACTTCTCACATCTTAGGTAATTTGCTGTCTTCTCTACTCTTGTGGGATCCTAAAACACAAGAAATTGAGATTACCATTATTGGAAATATATCTAACAAGTTTGATAGGACTCAAACACAGCTTATACCAGTTTAAGGGAATAAGAAAAAAAAAAACCCAGAAGATACACAAGTAGGGGCATGAAGAAACAAAAAACCCCACCACAACCAACCACACAGCATCAAAGTCAGACAATTTAATGAACTTTTCCTTTAGATCCATGGAAATACTCTTATGCTCTGGCTATTACAAGAATAGGTTTGGAACGCAAAATTTAACTGGTGAACAAACAACTTTCACCACCACCACCCCTTTCTTTTTTACTTAAGTTCTGGTTGCTAAAGCAAGCAGCTAAGCAGAAGGAAACCCACAAAGCGTAACATTCTGCTTTACTTCAGTAGAAGCCGGTGATCAATGCACTGCTATTGCAAGAAACCATTTCACATTAGTGACTGAACAAGGGATCCCCAACTATAAAAACCCGATCAACTTTCATTTGCCATAAGGAAAATTATTAGCTGTCAATAACAGTAGCTGAAGCACCAAAACCTTTGTTTTTAAAGCTTCCAGCTATGAGCATTCCAAGACCAATTCCTTAAATGGCAGAAAGACAAGTTTATATCCACTAAAGATCTAGCCCCCAAATTTATAAAAACATCAGCAATCCTGCTACAAAAACGAAGTATTCTTATAAGAAGCTGCCAGAACAATTCTACACACACACACTTTTTAAAGCTCTGTTAATTTCAGTTCAACTGAAAACACAGGAAACAAGCTACATTTGCCAAGTAGGAGAAAAGGGGAAAAGGGAGGTAGTGGGGGGGAGCAACAGTAAGGCAATTTAAAAAAAAAAAAAAAAAAGTATGTTGAAGTAATCTGGATTACTCTGGAGCCCATCAAATTCAGCCTGGACTGTCAACTTTGACAGGTAGCCTAATTTTTTTTTTCTTTGAACCCTAGACTTAAGAGGTTATTCATCTTTTCCACACTTAACTGCTCATTTACAACAATTTGATAAGCCCCTACAAAACCTGAACAAAGTGAGCAGTCACAAAGAGGACAGATTTCTCTTTCCCGAGGGTGAATAAAAAACTGGAGGGAGGGGAAGGAAACAATAAAGTTAAAACCAAAAAAATAATGGTGGACAAAATAACCACAAAGCAGGGAGCAGGCAATTATACTCCTGTTTACACAGATGTACAGAACCTGAACAATACACTAAATTTGAAGAGCATCTCAAAAAACAGAGGCACACCAGCTGTCCTCTGAATATATTAGCAGTGCTGCTATACCCATCTTTGTATGCAGCATATCTTTCAGAGATGCTCTGTGCCAACACATCAGAAAAAACACATAGTCCTTCCCTTCCTTCAAAAGTAAGCTTTTTTCAACTGTGTGGAATTAGTTTGAAGTTGTCCTCTCCAAAAACGAAAAAAACCAACACACACCAATACCAACACCAAAAAAACCAAGAACCCCTCTGTATTTTTCAAGGGTGTTTATTGCAAACATCTTAAGTAAGACTTACCTCTCTAAATGGCAGTTAGTGGGTATAAGTGAGTCTTACCAGGGCCTGATTAAGAAAATTTAATCTCTATCAAATCCCACATACAGAATTTTATATGCAGACTCCCATACGCATGAGTTTACTGCACTTTTCAGATGATAGCACTACATAACCTAACATTATGGTGTGGCTGACTGCCACACAGAAGATCAGGATCCAATTTCTGACCTCATATTCTTGCCCCATGAGCCTTGAAGGTCTGAAAATGGTACAGAAGCACCATGGAAAGGCAAAGCATGTTCTGTCTCCCCTAGGTGAGAAAAATAGCCCAGAGAACCTCCTCAGCTATAGAGAAGATGCCCAGGAATTTTCAATGCACGCTTAAATAATTCCTTTTGATCTGAAAGGGACAAACTATCATTTGGCCAACTTTAAAGGAGATGAAGAAAGAACTGTCTATGCAAGAAGGATAGAGAAGAAATCACAGTGTTAAAAATTCCTTTTCTGGAACAGGAGATGCAAGTATCTTTGGAGACTGACCAGAAAGCCTGCTGTAATTGAAGAAACAATTTTTTAGAATTTATTTGCACCAGAGTAGCACCCACATGTACTAGACACTTTCCAAAGAAGGGAGCAAGCATTTGCCCCAGAAACGCAGTCTGACACTCCAGTATCACAATAACACCATACGAAGTGGACCCTGGAGCTTGAAGACACCTCTGCTAAATCTAGTGGAACAACACATCCACACTGCAGCCCAGCAAACTTGAGCAACTTGTAAATCAGGACTGTAAGTTTAAGTTCTCAGGCAAAGCAAGATATATGCAAAAACAAGAGAGGGAAGATTGCCAATGTTTTAACTAGAGGAAGATACCAAGTTAGGTAAGGGATCTTAAACAGGAGGAGAAGCCCAATTCTGCCTTAAGTATCCAGATACCATTAACTAAAAAAGATAGTTTCAACCTAGCCTCTCAATCTATTTAACAACAACAATCTCCCTCACACATACACATTCTATTGACTGAAATCATGTGCTGAACTTTGCAAAACTCTATACAAATCCCACAATGAAAGAAGATATTCAAAGTACTTCACACAAGACAAACCCCAGAAGGTTTTGCCATCTGGATTCCCAAGTAAGCCATTCCTTCATTTCTGCCTGCTAGAGTTTGCCTCCTTTCCAGACAGCGGCACGAAAGCCTTGGAAATTATTAGGCTAGAGCTCCATTTGTCTAGTATTCTGCCCAGGATTGCATATGCAGAATCAGAGGAAAATTTCAAGTGGGCACAGTTCCAAGTAGGCCTCCTGTCATTTTGGCCAATTACACTAATGATCACATCCTCAATGAAATCAACCAAGGTTTAATTGACTGTCAAGTCAGTCAGAGGTACTTTAATTTACTACCTCGTACAGTTAATTAAAGTGCACTGAACAGAACCCAAGACTATCCTGCAAATCCTGCAACCAACTACAAGGTTGTTGGGTGGGTTTTTTTCATATTAAAGCTCAGTTTAAAAACTCTTAAGCTGTACTCAACAGCCAGTTAAAAAAGATCCTGAACACTCTAAAAAACAATTCCTAATAAATTCCCAGCTTTCAGACCAATTTTTCTGACATCTTTAACAAGAAAAATGCACTCAACTCCACCAAGACAAAAAAAAATTTAGAAATACACTTCTCAAAATGCACACCTGCCCTACTCATCCATTTATTACATTACTGAAGAGCACAATTTCAGAATGTTTCCCACATGCCCTACCACATTTTGATTTCCTGGCTTAAGAAAAACAAACCCTGAAGAAAAAAAGTATCTATCCTAACATAATATCAAGATCCATTTCTCCACTGCATGAATGCATTGATTTTTTAACTTTAGAAATTACTATAAAAATATTATCAGTATTTATTTGGTTAATTAGAGGTTTGGCTTTGAAAACAATGCCTAAGCCCGCAAATCCCCAAAACAGCACATCAAGTTACATGCCACACATCAACATAAAACTAACAGGTGACATATATTAGCCGGTACTTAACATTTTATACTTCATAGACATAAAAATGGGTAAGGTTTCTCAGCTTTAGCAGCATCCCTTTAATGCCTGAGGGTATAAAACAAGATCCTTCCAAAAAACTTTTCCATTCATTACTAAGATGTCTTCTGTCCCCAGTATCTTTATAAATGTGTGCATATTTGCACTCAAATGTCAACCTCACAATTTCCTAAAAGATGGCCTTAACAACAACAACAACCATTTTTAGACACAGAAGACTGTCACTAGGCATTCAGCCTGGAAAGCAATAAATCTGTTGGATGCATGTTATTAATTTGAAAAGGTTTTCTGGAGAACAAGATGCCAAAGCTTTGACATAAGTCATTTGCCAAGAGTTAACTATTAGAACTCATAGTCTGATGTTGCTTCAAAACCCAACACTACAAAAACATGAAGGAATTATGTTGGCAAGTGTCACTCAACCAAATAATAACTGGGGGGTGAGGGGGGTGGAATTCACTGTAGTAATGTGCAAATTTCAGAAAAGCTTCAATGGAATGTAAAGAACAAAATCTTCCAAAGACTGAATTGATTTTGAGGTCATTAGCCAGGAGGAGGGAAAAAAATAATAATAAAAATGTTTGGGAGGGAAACACAAGAAATCAAACTAAACAAGTAAAGCAAACCAGGCATTCCACAATTTTGTTCTCAACTGCTGTCATCCCCTTTCCTAACAGAGGAAAGTTCCTTGGTTTGTCTCTAACTTAGCTTCCAGTCTTCGGGAGAAAGATAGTATCAAATGTTTACAGTCAAGGTAGCTACAAGTACCAGAGCTTGTGCTGTTTGGCCCAGCTCACCCTGAAGCTGAAGTCTTTTTGACTAATTTTACAGGATAAGACTTCAGGTCCAGTTTACAGTCTTAGTTATGACACTGCACTCAAACGTGAAAATCCCATTTTCATGTAGGTAACATTTTGCTTTAATTTCATCTCCCCTGTAGGCAATAATTCCTAGCTCTAGCCAGTACTGTCACAGTGAAAGCTTCCCACACAACTACGGCTGACATTCCTCAGAAGAGACCTGCATTAGCCCTTACACCACTCCAGAAACTGGAAGTCTGCTAAACTGCATTGTGGTTTTATAATGCAAACAAACTGCCACAAGAGGCTAAACTGAAACAAACAGTTCATTTATTCTGTGACTGTAGCCAAGTTTACAACCAGAAAGAGACAAGCCATTAACTTACTGCAGAGCTTAGGATTCAGGGCCAAGGTTGTAGGTTTAAAAATATTTGCATCAAGCATAGGCATAAATTCTGACACGTATTTAGAAGGCAAATATAACGGTGGGGTGGGGGGGGTGGGGGAGGTGTATTAAAAACCCACAAACAAACAAACAGAAAACCACTTGATCCTTACGCCCATAATATAATTGCCGACAGTTTCTAGGGTCCAATTATAACACAAAACTAAACTTCTACAGAAGGACCTTGCAAAAAAAAAATAAAAATCCATTCCTCTCCTAGCCTGGTTTTAGTCACTCCAATCCACAGTGCAGACAGACTCTAGCCTAGCTACAGAGCACCATTAGAGTTAAATAATCACTCGAGTAGATCATGTACAATACACAGCTGCAGCTTCACATGGATAATTTTAATATATTATGTTTGCCTAACAAAACAGAGCTCAGTAAAGACACTGAGAAGCAGCTCATGCCTTCCAGGTGTCAGCAGGCTGGCATTTGCTTAGCTCTTGAGAAACACAAAGGGAACCAAAGCCTTCCGATACCAACAGGTATTGTAACATCTTAATAATCCAGGAATTTCCCCCTCAGCCTCTCCACCAGGTTTACGACTGAGGGCTGACAGCTCTATTAGCACTGCGGGGGGTCACAGGAGACATGAAGTAACTTTCTGCTGTTTCAATGCAGCCAGTGACAGTCCAGCACAGCAACATCAAGAAAAGAGAACATGAATGCTTTTGATGGAGGGACGAAGGTAAAATAAGCAGGTTGAATTTCATACCTGACTGACCTCTCCTAGACACAATTTTATATTTATACATCATAACACAAGGCAGTCAAGATTTGTATTTTCCAGCTAAAAGTATCATCCCCACAAATATTGAAAAGACTCTCTGTAATACACCCTTAAAATACAGCTGAAACACCAGTCCATGTGGTGGACATGGCTTCATGTTATGGTGAAACACCCAGCACCATGTTTACTTCAGGTACCAGCTGCACAAACAGAGTCTTGACTAATTTATTAATTTTTGAAGTGAGATTGGAGACATTGAAGACCACTGGTATTTACATATCAGTCCGAAGCACCCTGGTACCAAGGGGAAACATGTAACTCAGTTTGGAAACCACGGACCTGGAATATACAAAGTAAGCCTTCAAAAGCTAAGTCATCTCAACCAACTCCATTCTCAGTTTTTTTAGTCTGGAGCTATTACAGTTCTCCAGTGCAACCAATGGGACAGTCACATAAAGAAGTGGCTTAGCCACTACCAGAAAGGTGTTCAACTTAAGAAAAAGTGACAGGCCCATATGCAAAGCAGCTTACTATCTAAGTCAGAAAGAGGACTTGGCAACTGGACAACAGATGGAGCCAGTGCAGCACAGTTGCTGATTAGTAGATGTACTTACTGATAAATACATAACTTCAAATGAATACGTTAGGGAACCAATAAGCAGGAAAAGAGCTTTAAAAAAAAATTATGAACACGGACCTTTTTTGACTTTGCCTAGAAGGGTGCTTAATGTTGTGCCAGGCTGCAAGACACCATGTTGCAAGGATACAACAAAAAGCTTTGCCACTGTGCAAATGCATGGTTCTCAGCTACAGGAAGAATACAGAAAGGGAACCTATGATGCAAGTGAACCACAACCTTCATTCTTTTCTGCAGCCAACACAGAAGCAACAGTCCCCTCCGTTAACCCTGCATTTCTTTCCTGAATTTGTGAAACCATTTGCATAAAGAATTATAATGGCAAAAGCAAATTTAAAGAATTGGAGGGTATAATTAGGTTACAGGAAGCCTATACCACCAGAACACCTTATCTGAACCAACCTTATCCTTCCACTGTCACAAAAATGCTAGGCACTGAAACAAGGATTTTTCCATCCCTATCTCCTGCTGTACATCCCAATGAAACAACACAAAACCTATCTGAAGCAAAAAATGCACGAGAGCATGCACTTGCTGCCAGGTACAGGGAACACACCCCTCTGCCTTCAGTTCAAGCTACCCGTGTTTCGCACACAAGTTTTACATGAAGACAAACCAAAGGACAATGGAGCTACACAGCCATGTCTCCAGCTGTAGAGTATACTTCTGCAAGAGTCAGAAAATGACACTTTTATTGGCCTATCAAGATATAGTATGCAACAATAATTTCCAAAGATGATGACTAAACAGAAAGGTTTATGGCTAGTCCACTGGGCATACCACAGTTTCTCATAAAAAAAGCCTTATCTTGGGTTGTAAATTCCACTGCCTAATTAAGTCCCCAGAACTGTAGTGTCTATCAATTTTGCAGAGAATAAAATAGGCTAGAAGTCTGATCTCTACTAAAAAAAAAAAAAAAAAGTCAGTTGAAGCATAAAGGCTTCTCATAAATTAGCATAAATATTAGCTCTAAGTCTTTTTTAGGGGGACAAACAGAAAGATATAAACTTAAGTAACATTCAAGTCAGAGGTCTTGAAATTTTACCTTTCAACTATCACGGTACCACCTATCAGAGTATCCAAGTGGAAAGCCTCGAGCAAATACAGTTCCCACCCCCAAAGGAAAGCAACATTAAGAGCAATCATCTGCATTTATATAGCGCCTTTCATCTGAAGGCCATAAAGCAAACACATATGCACATACATCCACCTGAACAGCCGAGCCTGTCATTAAACCATGATTCATGTATTCTTACAGGGTTGCACTTCAAATAGCAAAACCCGAGCCAAGCTTTCACACCTCTTGGCAAAGCGACCATGTTCAAGGCAACCCCGGTGCGGCGGGGCAAAGATCTCAGCCGTCCCCAGGGCAGACCCTTGCTCCCGGATCCGGGCACGGCTCCTGCAGCCGGCTTTGCCGCCGCGGCACCCGCTGCCCCTCACCGCTCGCCCGCGGGGGGAACGCGGCCGCTCCGCGCACCCGTCCCCGCACCGCAGCGCAGCGCCCGGGGGGCGGCGGGACCCGCCGGCTGCCCCCTCCCCTCCGCCAGGAGGGTGCCCTTCCCCGGAGCGGCTCCTCTGCTCCCTCAGCGCCTTCAAGGGGGCTGCCCACCCGTCCCGCCAGCCGTCCCCCCCCCTTGCCGGCTGCCCCGCAGAAACGCGTCCGTGTGTCGTCGTCCCACCCCCCCGCCCCTCGCGCCCTGTCCCCAACCGCCGCGCGCGCGCCGGCCGTTACCTGAGCGGCGGCGCCAGCAGGGCCTGCGGGCGGCGCGGGCTCTCATGGCTGCATGCCCCAGCCGCGGCCAACCCCCGGCCCCTCAGCAGCCCGGCGAAGCTCTGCCCCGCCGCTGCGGCAGGCGAGGGGGTCCCATGTGAGGCGGGAGCCCAGCTGCGGGACCCGGGGCCGTGATCACCGCGGCTCCTCCTCCCCCGGCCGCAGCCCCCGCCTCCTCCCCCTCACGCGTCTGGAGCCCACAGCGCCGGCCGGGCACCGCCCCTGCCCAGCAGCCAATCGGAGCCGGGAGAGGCTGGACGGCGGTGGCACCCGACCAATGGAGAAAGGGAAGCCGAGAGGAGGGGCTCGCAGGTAGTCCACGTGAGTGCCCCTTTCTAATTGGTCGTGAGCCACTCGACAGGCAGGCAATTTGGCCAACCATACGAGAGACAGCAACGCCCTAGAGAAGAGCGGGAGCCAGTGGCAAGAAAGAGAGAGGGGCGTTGCTAGGGGCGCCTCGCTTTCACTGGCCAGCCTCTGAGGGCGGATTACAAATAAGGAAATTAGCCAATAGGAGCGTGGTGTGCGCGCTGACTGACTGACAGAAGAGCCAATCGCCGTATGTTTATAGGCAGCGGTGGGCGGGAAGCTGTCAGCGGGTCGGGCACGGCGGAGGGCAGCGAGCCGGGCCCCAAGCAGGCCGCGCGCGGTGCTGAGGGGAGCTGGCGGCGGCGACGGAGCCCCTGGGGTTGGGCGCCAGCCGGTTACCGACTACCGATTGTCCGTCCGGGAAGCGCGGTGACCCCCGCCCTTTTCGAGAGGAGCCGCCTGGCGGCCCGCGGGGCCTCACCGCGCCTTGGGCCTGCACCGCCTCGGGCCTGCGCCCTAGCTGCTGACCGGCAGCGCAGGCGGCCCGGCGCCGGTCCTCCCCCGCGCCCCGACTGCCAGGCACACCGGTGGGCAGCGCCCGGCCTTAAGGTGCCCGTACTGGGCCCCATGGCGGCGCCCCGGCTGTCATTGCCTCCGGTTACCGCACTTCCCCCAGAGTTCATCCCCGCTTCGGGTCTCTTCCTCCCTCCGGGCCCTGCAACCTCAGCGTTACACACGAACTCTTCCCTTTTTGTCCAGCCGCCTGCAGCCCAGCCGTGGTGTCAGGCACAGCAGAGGAGCACTCTGCAGCGAGCCCCCAGCACAGCCCCCCCGGTCCCTGCCTGCAGCCTGCTTCGTGCATCTCAACTATGCTGAGGTTTTGACTGCCAAGCTGTAATAAGTCTGTGATTTTCGCATACAAATTGTTCTTTTTCAAATTATGGCTTATCCACATGTAGGCACCTTGTAGCAGGTATAGAAAAAGATACCTTCCTTCCTGCAAGGATGCATGGCCAAACTTTAAGTATCCGTTCCAAAGCATGGCAAGACTAGAACATCCCATTAAGTGATTGTGAGGGGGGTGGTGGTTTTGTTTTACATTGGCAAGGGACTGATTTTTTTTTTTCCCCTGACTTCATCTTTGGCAAATTTTTACCAAAACTTGAAAGAACAAAGTTCATTTGCTGTAGAGTCTTGGGTACAACAACCAAATCCCAAACAGTTAAAATCGGCAGAGCTGTAATTAAAAAGGGTCTCAGACATGAACACATCACTCAGCCTTGCTATACTATATTAGTAATGCGTTTTCCCACTATCCTTTGTCGTTAAGTTTACATCTAATCTTTTCAGCTCAATCCAAAATGTGCTTGAGGGAGTTTCATGTTGAAATGTTAGCACCAACTCTACAAATAATACTGAGCAGAGATTTATCCTTACAGTAGGATTGAAATCCCCACTCTGCAATTTATTGATTAAATTTAGTCTCAGGATTTCACCTATGTCTACAGTGAAACTTTCTCTGTATATTTAACTACAAAAAAATGTAATCGTTTCTGCACAGGTAACAGATTAAAAGCATTTGGGGAGGGGGGAAATATTGACCTATTTTCTTTATTTTCCTTCTGGATTTCCTTCACAGGAAAATTTCCCACACTCCTAAATGTTAAATATCAACCATATGCAAACATCTGTTCTGATAACAGCTCAAACATAGGGTGCAGCAAAGCTTCTGTAATTAAGCCATTAAACAATTATTATTGTTTCCATCATACTTTAATCAGCATTGAAGCAGATGGAACTACTGAGATCCTTCAGTGTCTTCTGCTCTCTGACACTCACACAGAATTGAGCTCCAAAATGGGGCTTTTCAGCAAGACTAATTTTTTTAACTCTTTTTTTAAAGTTAAATTTCTGTGCTTTACATTTTTCTGGGAATTATCTAAGCAAGTTGAAAAGACTTTACAAAGCCAGCTCTGAAACATCTCCATCTCCTTGGTCATTCACTGTGCCAGGGCGCAGTGATCCCTGCAGCCTTGTACCCCCTTAAAGAAACCTCAGTGCTTGTTTCATCTCACTGTTCCTCCAATACCCCTCAGCCCTGCTGGTTTGGAAGCTGTTTGTTAGCGTCAAGATGACATCTGGCGGTAGGTTTTTATTACTCCTCTTTTGGGAGCTCATCCCGGCAATAAAGCAAATGTGTTCTCTTTCCCCATTTCCCCATCATAAATTTCACCTCTTTGCTTCCCAAACAAGATATACATTGTCTCTGCGTTTGACCTGCAGATATCTTACTGGTAATGCCCAGGAATAAGCATTTATCCCATGAGCTGGTGCAAAGTAACATCATTGAAATATGCCAGTGTGATTCAGTAAAGTTAAATCTCAGTGGGCAACACTTATCCTGTATTTCATGTAACATTGCATGAGGTCCTGTGGTGTATGTCATGAATGATCCCTGTTTTGAAAGGGAAATAAAATTGTCTTACTACCCCTCCTACAGCTTTATCTCAAAGGCAAGGCCTGCGTTTCCAAAGCGCAAAAACGTGGCTTTTGCTGGTGACCACGTGTGTATGTAGAGCAACAGCAGAAAGTCCCCCTTCCCTCCTCATAGCTGGCAGAAGTGCCCCAGCAAATCTGTGACCTTGAAATCTTCAGAAGACGAGTGGCTTTTGTAGTCTTCCTCTTTCCCGGAGAGAGGAAAATGAACATTGCATTAGAAGACTCATCAAAGAGACACATCAAAGGCAAAGTCTTGCAGATGTCACAGCGTACTGTGTTCTAACGATCTCTCTCTTGCATCCCAGAAGGTTCACACAGCCTGTAAATCCTGCAGGAAGCTCTGCTCGTGGTGGGTATTCCCCGCTCCCCCAGCTGCCCCCAGGCTGGCTGTCCCATGCAAACTCCAGAAAAGAACTGTGTGGCTTGCGGTTTGCTCCTCTCTGCTCTCAGACTGACTCTCTTCCCCAGACAGATCCTTTGGCTTTTTAAATGTAACCGGTTTGGCAAAAGAGTAGCCAAGGGTTAACTCACAGGGTGGCAATAAAAATAAACATGAGAGAAGTTGGGTGAGAGCAGGCAGGAGGGGGAATTCCCTTCCTCTGGGCTTTGGAAATGCCCGAGAGGAGAGAAGTTGGAGAGATTTCTCCTTCCCAAGGAGAAAAATACCGCAATGTAGCCATGCAAATTTGCCTCCACAGTAGCAGAACAGGTGTTTTCCCCAACAGAGAGGTTTTGTGGGCTCCAAAATTAAACAAGTCTCACTCCCCTCCCAAGGGACCAAGACAGTGGTTTGACTTCACAGTACTGTGATGAGATTGGGCATTTTAGTAATTTAACCCATTAAATACTTTACGTAATGAAACCCATCTAGGGAAAACATCTTTAAATAGGATTGGTCAAACTGTGCTTTGATTTACACCAATGGAGATCTGGAGTCATGTCACAGGAGCCAGAGGAGAGGGTCCCAGTGGGAACACTTGGAATTTGCCCTTGTCTAATGTCAAGATTGTCCCTTTTCTAGCCCGTCTTAGGTGGACATTTAACACGACAGTCATGAAAAATGACCCCTTTAGGCTTTCAGTCACACACCAAACCCTGTAGATTTTGAAAAGCATCTTAACAGGCTCCCTAGAGGCACATCTTCCCACCTGCACCTCCCCCAGCCAGCCTTGCAGCTGGCCTTTGCAGACAAAAGTGAGGTTGGCTTGTGGGGGAGAGGGCATTTCCCACCGCTCGGAGCAGGGGAAGGCACAGCTGGGGCGACGCTTGGACCACCTGCACCTCGTCACGTCATGACCATCTTCCCGGCAGCCAGGAGGGCTCTGCGGGGGCTGCTTGCATGCTGTCCTCTGGACGAGGATTTACATGCCTGCTGGTGAGGAACAAGGTTAACATTTCTGTCTCACCACCGGTGCCAACAAGGCAACCAGCATGTCCTTGTGCCCAAAGCCATGCTGCCACCTCAGCCCAAACCCAGCACCACGTGTCTCTGCACGAGACCTGGCAACGGTGGGATTGCCAGAGCATCTTCCACGTTCCTCTTCCAGGAGGCTGGGCAGAGCGTGGGCAGGAGGCTGGCACAGCGCCGGACACCCTGCCTCGGGAGCCAAAGGGGGCTTGTGCTGGGGCAGATGGATATTCCAAATTCAGCAGCTGCCATGCTGAGGCTGATGCCGTGGTCTTGTGCTCCCCTGCCTGCTCATCACGGCCATCTGCTGTCTTGGCTTCAGTTCGGAGCCTGCCCACACTGCAATGGTGCCGTGGTGTGGCTGTAGCCAACCTCCTGGTGGTACCATGGGCATGGAGCGGCACAGAGCTGGTCAGCTCGCTCCAGCCTGCTCTGTGATGCTCCCCACCATGAGGCTGTGCGAGCAGCGGGACAGCGAGCCCAGACTGACTCTGTGTCACTGCCTGGGTGGCTTAAGCCCTGGGGAGAGCCCATCAGACCATGCTCCAGCCCTTAGGCACTGAGGGGCAAAGGGTGAGACCCCAGTGCTCAGGGCAGGCCCCGGGGCACAGCTCCTTTCAGCAGCACCTGAGTTTTTGAATTGTCTGATATTAAAATACTAAAGCTGTATTCACAGCAACACCCGCCAGACTGCAGAAGTATGGACTTGCACTGGCTTGGACCATGCTGGACACCCAAAGAGACCACACAGTCCTATTAAGCATCAAGGCCACCAGCCCACATGGCCATCAGTCCTGCCTCTTCTGCCCCATGCTGAGGACCAAAAGGGTTCCTGCATTGCCTGGTGCACCGTCCTCACTCCCCAGATAAACCAGCTCCTCCCTGGGATGAAAGCACAGCTTTTTGCCTCTCCAGGTGGAGCAGCAGCCTCCCCTCCTCTGGTTATGCTCCTCACACTTGCTGCCCTTATCTCTGTGATTACAGCAGTGCAGGAGACCCGTCCCTTTCATGGCACTGAAATCGAAGACCTCTGCCACAGCAGAGCTCTTCAGCTTGTTCCCCCACAGCCTCCTCAGGCTCAGACACCTTCAGCTCTGCCCTTTCTGCAGAGCTTCAAGACCTACGAGCATCCAGCTACTACCAGATCCCTGCTCAGCTGTCTAAGAGATCCCGCTCTCAGATCACCATGGCCCCAGGTACATGCCAGTCACCCAGCCCCTTAAATTTCCCCGACTCCCTGAGCCAGCAAAGTCCCAGTGTTTATTATTCCTCTCCCAGAACAGTTCCCTGTCTCTGATGTTTGCTGTCTAATCTGCTTTTTTTCCTTCAGTTTTGTTTTCCCTTTCTTCCTTCATTGGGTTTACAAAGCTGTGAAGAGTCCTTGGAAAGGAAGATGAGTCAGGGCAGATACTCAGGGGGAAGAAGACAAGCTCCCAGCCTTGAAGTTAGGCTCGCTGCCTACGTCACTGTTATTAAAAATAGATGAATGGCAGCACTCTTTGCATTGGAGGAGAGACAGAGATGTAATACCCTGGGATGCTGAGCAAATGCTCCCTCTTCCTGCCTGCAAGTCACCCAGTAGCATCTTCTGCTCTTTGATAAATTCTTTTTTCTTGGCTCTGACTTGTGGGATTTAATTTGCCTTTCATAAAAAAATGGTTTAATGTTTCAACCTTGGGGAGAGGGGGAATGACTCACTTTGGATTAACTCTTCTGCTCCAGTCAGTTGGCTACCAGCTCTCTTGAGAACTGAGAATCTCTTCAAGTGCCGAGTCATGTCCCTTTGGGAGCAGCCCCTCTCCCCATCCAGCAGCAAAGTGCTTCTGGAGGATGAAAGCAGCCATCTGGGGGTGGTATATCAGCCCATCTACCCCAAGACCAACTCTCTTCATGCCCAGTCCTCCTGAAAAAGCAGGTTTGCAAGGTGGCACTGGGCAGGCTGGGATCCACTGAGCTCTCCGCGAGGCCAGGGTGAGATGTGCGCCAGCAGTGCTCCCAGTGCCCCATGGCAAAGGGCAGAGAACAGAGAGGCTGAAGCACAAGAAATGGGACGATTTACATAGCTCAGAGCCCAGGTGAACCACTCACATCCCCACAGCTGCCAGCCCTCTGCCCAGGGCTCCTGCTGCTGCAGCCACTCACCTCCGGGCTGCAGGAAAGAGGTGATGACTCCAGATTTTGGGGGGCCATGCTGGGGTGACAGTGGCAGTGGTACCAGAGCTGCACTGCTTGCTGCTCTGCTCACTCAGGGGGATGCTCAGCCTGTGTGATACTCTGGGCTAGGGGACACAGCCCAAGCACTGAGCTTACCCGTCTCTCCCAGGGCCAACATCTTCCTCCCTCCTACATATGCCCTTACTTCAGCCCTTTTGCTGACACTATTTTCCACTCACTTGTCTTCTATTATATGCTTCTTCCTATTAAATTAACATAATCAACAATATAATCTCTGGCCTGCTCTGTGCTTTGGCCGCCAGCCAGAAACAAAAGGACAGGAGCTAAATAAAGCCACTGCAAGAGAGAGTATGACACTGGCAGAAGGTGATGCTGTGTTTTTCGAGCACAAAACTTCCTTTCAGAAGTTATTGTAAGTCCTCAACTCTCGTCGCTACCTAGACATGTCTGGTGTAGGTGCTGCATGGGGTTGCAAGGGAGTTTTCAGTCCTCTTCAAGAACAGCCCATGGCAACTACCCCCTGGGCAGGTTGGAGCCCCTGTGTAACTCACACAGACATGGGGGGCTGCTGCCTGCTATCTAAGGGGAGTATTTTCACTCACACCATGAGAAAGCGGTCATGAACCAGCAGGATGCTAAAGTGCCCCTTGGTTTTGCTGCCTTCTCCAGGGTGGGAAAGCGGCACTGTCACCACAAAGACACTGTCACACCGATGCAGTTGCTTTTCTTGCTCCCAGCCACCCCTTCCATGCTATGGGGAGCCAAAGGTGCCTCATTAGTGTGTTAATCATAATCCTAATGAGTGCAGAGATTAGCTAAAGTAACAGCAGTGACCTGCAGGGGGGCTCATCTGCCCAGGTTTATCGTGCTGCTCACAAACCCCTTCGGGGAATGCCAACCCACCGCACCCCTGGTGTCCCCCCCCCCCGCTGTTGAAGATACCCCGTGCCGTGTCTGTCGGCTTAATTAAAGCAGAGGGACCGGTAACCTTGACGACTGAGCCACTATCTATAAGGCGGCTGAGATGGTTATCATTTTGGTGTCTCCAGAGACACCAGCGGAGAGACGTGAGTCAGGAGCTTGCAGGTGTTGGACACACTTGTGAACTGCAGTCACAGCCAGCAGCACCAGTGTCCCCCCGAGCACACGTCCTCCCCAGGGATGGGTGCCCAGGGAGATGGAAATGCCCCAGTGCCTCGCTGGTGAGACGTGGCGGACTCCTGGTGCCGGGTCGGGTGGTGGACACTGCGGCACTGAGCACCCAAGCCCGTCTGGCACAAAGGAGGCTCAGCTCTGCTGGGCAGCCCTGCGGTGTCTATGGGGAGTGCAAGACTCAAAACTTACCAAGAAGCTGTAAATACACTTAAAATAATTCCCCTTAGAAATAGGAAATTTGTACAAACCCAATTACTTCTGCCTTAACAGGATGCCAGAAAATGGTACGTCTAGTTTCGTGGTGATAAGTAGCAAAGTAGCCAGAAACACATTTCCAATGAAAGGCTGAGATTTAATTACTATTTTTTTAAAGAGCCGGTAAAAGACACAATCAGTTCTGCATCAGATCAACCCTATTCTCTCCTCCCTGCCTCTGAACTAAGGACAGGAGCTACCAAGGAGCCCCACGCTGAAGGAGGAAGACAAGACCTCTCAGGGAACAAAAATATCCATTTCCACCTTCCTCCTGTGCCCTGTGGTGCTGCAGATGCAGGTCTTAGGTTGGAGAAGGGGACCCACAGCCCCACTCCTGCCAAACCAGCCTGAGAGAGGGTCAGCAAGGACCACGCCATGATGTGGGGCCCTTGGCTGCCTCTGGAGCCTAGTGTTCCTTGCACCTCACGGTGAAGGGCACCTTCCCAGACCAGAGGAGCCCCAAACCTTCCCGTTGTTTCTGTGAGAGCTAACGGGGCAGGACGGGAGGGCTCGTTCCAGCTGCACCATGTGAGGCCAGGGTTGGGGAGGAAGCACCATAATCAGGGGTTTTTTGGTCCTTCCAGAGAGCAGCCTGGCCACCGCCAGCTTCATCGTGGGGTTTCTTCTTCAGAAATGCCAACCAGAAGAGAGAAGTCAGACTTTCTGAAGCATGGCTGCTGGCTCAGCGCTCACAATGCCTGGATGGGGCTGGCCAGCCCCGAGGAGGCTGGGGGGGATGCGGGGTCAGGGGATGCCCCCCAGGCTGCAGGATGCCCTGAGAAACCAGCCATGGCATCTTGAGCAGCTGTCTCAGCCCTGGGCAGGGCAGCATCCCGGGCTGCTTGGAGCAGCTCTGCAGCTGGCTGTGCCCACAGACGCGGGTAGCCCGAAACAGTGCAGGGGCCCCGGGGCAATGCCCTGTGTTCGGCTCAGCTGCTGTCCACATCCCTGCATGGGGCAGGAGTGGGGGTACCAGGCTCAACTGTGGTGTCAGGGACTACGTGGGACCAGACTGGGGGATGGCGAGTGCCTGGGCCGGGGTCACTAGGGTGACATGACTAGGTCACATGGGGTAACAGGGTGGTGCAGGACCGGATCGGGGATGAATTACCATCAAAATCCACCTTTTTCTTTTGGCTCTCTCTAAATATTTGGGCAGTACTGAGCACTGATGGAATGGATATAGATATTTCCAAAAATCATATTTTGCCACGTTTTCTCCTCACATGCCAATAATGCCGACCCCTGTGTAACTGCAGGAACAGGGTAGGACCGGACCGGGGGTGCCTGGGACCGGGAAGGACCGAACCGGGGGGTGCCCTGCCGAAACAGGGGTGGCCGCTCTGGGGATGCCTGGGCCGGTGCGGGACCGGACCGAGAGTGCGCTACCAGAACCGGGGGTACCGAGGACCAACCGGCGATGCTGCGGGCGGTGCCGAACCGGCCCGGGGCTGCCGGGGACCGAACGGGGACCGGATCGGGAGTGTTCTGCCCGAAACGGAGGTGCAGGGCACCGGCCTGGGGGCGGCGGGGAGGACGGTGCGGAGTCGGACCGGGGGTGCCGGGGGTGGGTGCGGGGGGGCCGGGAGTGGAGGGGGTGGCAGCGGCCCCCGCCCCGCGCCTCCGGGGCCGGACCACGTGTCGCCCGCCCCGCCCCGGCCGCCGTCCCGCCCCGGCGCCGCGCCGGTGCCGCCGGCGGAGCCAGCGCGGATCGGCCCAGCATGGAGGGGACGCGGAGCGCCCTGCTCCGCCTCGCCGCCGCCTGCTGCCTGCTCTGCGCCCTGCCAGGTACCGGGGCCCGAGGGGTACCGGGGCCCGAGGGGTACCGGGGCGCGAAGGGGAGGGCGGCCCGGGGAGTCCCGCCGGTCTCGCCGCGGCGGGGGCAGCCGTCGGGGCCGCGCCGGGGCCCGGGCTCCTCCGCCCACCGGTGGGGCCGCGGGAAAAGGGTCTGGGGAGCCCCCCCCGGGGATGGAAACCGCGGAGCAGCGCCCCGAGCCCGGCCTCCAAACTCGGGCGAGGTGCCCCCAGCGCCCCGGTGGGCGCGCAGGTAAGGGCTCCCGGCGATGCTCGGCGGGGGGTGGCCGAGCCCCGCGCCCAGGCAGCGGCCACGCCGCCCGCCCCGGCCTTGCCCGTACAAGGCGGCTGCTCCCCCGGCTTCACCTCACCGGCCCCGCGGGGAGCCCGAGGGCGCGGGCGGGGGGCGAGCAGCGAGCCCGGGGACACTCGCCCGGCAGCCCCCGGCCCTGTGGTCCCCCGTCTCAGCCCCCCGCAGCTTTTGGGTGCCTACAAGCTGCTGCTGAGCTCCCCACCGAGGGGACCCCGGACAAAGCCCGAGCTCCGCCGCCTCCCTGCCGGCATGGGGCGTCCGGCCCGGCCCGCGAAGGGGGAGGGGGCGACGTGCGTGCCCGGGAGGGGGCGGGGGCAGACCCCGGCCGCAGGGACTCCCCCCGGCTGGGTGTCGGGGCTGCTCCACCGGCAGCGCGTCCCCACGTGGGCCCGCGCAGCTGCAGCGTGGCGCTGACAGCCCCGCCGCGTGGCGGGAGCGTCCCGAGCGGGGGCTGTCGCCGTACCCCGGGACCCTGGCAGTGACCGAGTCCGAGCTGGCGTGTAAGGGCTTGCCTGGGGCTCGGGAAGCAAACGTGTTCCCTCTTCTGTGCCACTGAGTACAAACCCTTGGCCAGACCCTGGGCAGATTGCAGCGTGGTGGCGGCAGCAACAGAGACAGGGCTGGCACGTAGTAACTAGGTCTCTAGTAAGTCATTGGGTTGGTAAAAACCTCGTGTAGGTGCCTGCAGGGCTGAGCCTGGGCAGCGAGAGCCGTGCTCGGGCTGAGGTTTTGGGTGCCAGATGTAGTTTGGCTGGCTCGAGGCTGAGCACAAGGAAACGGTCCCAAACCAGCCCCTTCATGTGGGCAAAGCCTTGGGTGATGCTGCACTCCCCCCACCAGAGCAGCTGCGCTGCGAGGGGGTGACTGAGGAACAACTCGCTGACAGAGGAACAACGGGATTTCCATTGCTGAGAGGAGGAGCAGCTCAGGGCTGGCCCCGTGTTTTGCAGCGTTTCTGGCCCCCAGCACAGTGGGGTACCCCTGGGGACCCCCTGCTGCAGCTGGCTCATAGGAGAGGACACCTCTCACTGCAAACTCCAGGACTCGGTAACAGAATTAAGGTTGCACTGGGTTTTTCCTGGGATCTTTCATCCTTAGTGTCCCAACCCCAAAGTCCCTTCACAGCCTCAAGAAATGGCACCTGGGATTAGCCTGGCCCTTGTCCTCATGGCTTTTGGATCCCAGCCACAGTTGAGAGGGTAAATGTTTTGTGAAAATAGATGGCATAGAAGAGAGGCCACCAATAAAAAAAATGCCCCATGGCAAGCACAACCCTTAATGAAACACCAGAGAATCCAGCAGGATGGTGATGGTGGTAGGGAAAAGTTAACAGTCCCTAGACAAACCTGCCCAAAACCAAGCTTGTCCCAGCTCCATGAGCCGGTCTCTCCCCTGCTCCCAGTGCAGATCCCCTTCGCCCCCCTCATCCAGCAGCGGCTGCTCCGGCTCCCCGGCCAGGTTTGCTGCGAGAGCGCAGAGGGGCTCGGGCTGCCGCATCCCCCGTGCGCTGCCCACCCCAGCCTCTCAATGCAGCCTTTCTTCCTTGCCTGCGGAAATCCACTTCCTCCAGCACCGTTAGTTAGCCCTACAAATAAAACCCCGAGTAATTTTGTTCTGGGCACTTTGCTGCTTCCCCCTCCCGTGCCGAGCTGCCTCGCGAACGGAGGGGATGGCGCAGGGCCGGGAGCGGCAGGAGCACATAAAGCCCCATCTGTCGGCACTGGGGCCGCACACAGGCGGGCAGTGTGTCTGCTTGCAGAGCCCCGCAGCCCATTTGCCATGAATTTTTTTCCCCCTTGTTTTTCCAGGGTGAGGGGGAGTGGATGGACCCAACCCGACCCTGGCTGGATGGCTCCGGCTCTCCCGCACCCAGAACTGAGCCACAGCTCGGTCCTCTCCTCAAGGCTGGTCCCTCCAGCTCTGCGGGGTAACCACCCACCCTGCACCCCCTGCCCAGCCCCATCATGTCGTGCTGTCAGTCTTTGATGCCATTTCTGCGAGTGCTTGTCCCTCAGCCCCAGGTGTGGGGTGGGTCTTGGCTCCCTGCTGCCCCTCCAAGGCCTGACCCGCTGGGCA
Organism: Falco punctatus; assembly: GCF_963210335.1. Taxonomy (NCBI): domain Eukaryota; kingdom Metazoa; phylum Chordata; class Aves; order Falconiformes; family Falconidae; genus Falco; species Falco punctatus. Next base: position 11,366,213 of record NC_137591.1, on the reverse strand, counting down.
GGGGTGAAGCGCTTGCCTCCCTCAGCTCTCTTGGCCCCATCCCTCTGGCTAAAGAGGAGGTGGGACGAGCCAAAGCATGGAGGCCCCTCTCCCTCCTTCCTCTCCGCTGAGATCCTCTGGGTGGGCAGACACAGCTCTTGCTGCAGGGGCTTCCACAGGGCCGCCTTGGAGCAGCTCTCACAAGGCTCAGGTCTGGGGACATGTCCTGAGCTCCATAGGGCTGCTCAGGTCAGGGCCTGGGCACGTGCTTGCCGTGCACGACCCAAACTGCTGCTGCTCGGGGCAGGGTGGTTCATCCGAGCCCCACAGCCCATGAAACCAGCGTCTACACAGCTGGAAGGTCCTGGGGGCTGCTCGGGGCTGGGCAGGTTTCCTGATGTCTAGACTCACCTCAGCTCACGCCACACTGCACTGGAGACCAGGCTCCCTGCTGACATGGGCCTGCTATTGAGGCAACTGGCTAATTAATTTTCTCCTAATGACGTGAGTGCTTCCTCCACTGCAGCTGTGACTCCTGAGGTAAACAGGGCCAGGGCTGGCTGATGCCAGAGCTCCCTGCTGTTGCTGTATTTTTGGGGTTACGCAGCCCCAGAGAAGGGCAGGCTTCCCAGGCCTTGGTGCCGTGCGTGTCCTCAGCGGCCTCTGGGAAAGGGGTCTTCATCGTGGCTCTGTCCCACCACCAAAGAACAAAGCAAACAGCGCGGGAGCTTCTTGGGCACCTTCTTACCAGGCAGGATGCTTCATAGCTGCATATGGCCAGTGGAAAATAACTGGCTGGTGTGACAGAGTGGCTGGGCGAGGCAGCCTGCACCCCGCTTTTGCCCTGCTGCGGGAAGTCAGGATGAGCCCTCTCGCCTCTAAAGGGGGGATCAGCGATGGGGCTTCCTGCAGGCCTGTGGGAAACAGTTTCTTGCATCTCTCCCTGCCTTGGCTGGGTGGGGAAGGGCTCATGTGGCAGGGCTAGGCAGAGCATGCCACCCTGGGGTGCTGTGTCCTGCAGGCAGGCGCTGGGGCTGGCACTGCCCCCCTTCCCAGTTTGGGCTCCAGTACTGTGGCATGCTCTGGGCATGTCTGTGCTGTTTTATGGGTTTTCCTAGTACTGAAGAACCTGCCCTTGGCATTTATGGTGCTCATCTCTGCTCTCACAACTCTTGCTCTGCCCTGCTTTGCCATGCCACCGTTGGCTGGTTGTCCTTGTCCCAAACACAGTGCCATCAAACAAGGTGGCAGCACTTGCTCCCCTTTTTGCTCCCCCAGTGGTTCACGCCTGAGGCCTGGCATCTGCAGATGCCCTGGGGAAACGTCCTCCAGCCTGCCCGGGCAGGCTGGGCACTGGGCTGTCCCTCCCCAGTGCTGCACTCTCTGGGCACCCCATATCTAATCTGAGCCCTGTCTCGTGCTCGGCTCGTGGCCACCTGCCTATCAGGCTGGAAGGAGCTTCTTGGTCAGGAGACCCAGTTTCTATTCCTGTCACTTACCACAGCCCTTGCTTTGCAGCGTGCTTGGCCTGGCAGCATTCCAGGGCTGCACTGGGGGCTTGGCACCCCAGTTCAGCCCCCCCAGTTTCACTGCCTGTGCAACAGGGCACAGCTCAGCCCACAGAGGCCACATGGAGTGCGATGAATTAACTTGTTGCTGTGCAAGAGCATCACTTTGGTCCCTGAGCAGGCTGTGAGGTCCAATCTGTCCCCAAGTCCCATGGACGCTCCTTGCAGCCCATTCAGCCTCTCTCCGCTGCGATAGGGACAGTCCCAGCATCAGCCCTGACAGGGGTAACACTGGAGCCTGCAGTAAATGCAGCCCAGTGACATCCTACCTCCACCGAGGTCCTACAAGGTATCACACTGGAGCTGATCCGGTTGTTGCCCTCTGTACCGGATCTGCGACTCTGAGCCTCGCTTCGTTGCGATGAAGGCGTTTGCTGTACAGCATCCCTGGGTGCGTCTGGCACCTACCTGAAGGGCTCCAGAAATCTCTTCTGCCACTTGTGTTTTTTCATTCCAAGTTCTGCATTAAGGAGAAGAGGTCAGGCTCAGCTGGTATCTAATCAGCAGCTACTCCAGTTCTGCTTTTAAGTGAAACAAAGAGCCTTGGTTTTAAATCCCGCTATATGGTTTTATTTGCATTTATACTGGAGCTCTTTTCCCTTGAAGAGGTTGTTTAATTACTGTTGGTTAGTAACCATAAAAATGTAATAACTGGCAACAAAAGACAATTTCTACACTTAATGAAGTGCTTTGCTAAGCGATAGGATACAATGTAATTGCTTAAATACACATAAGTTACAGCTTATGCTGTTACTTTTTAAACATAAAAAAACCAACTTTACTAGGTTGTTTGCAACTTGAGCTGTTACACTTAAATGGGAATTGAATTCAGTTGGTGCACAAAAATAGCATTTCAGAAGTGTCTGGGTGCCTTTTCAGTGAATCAGAGTAGTGGTTTGACATGCATTCTGCAGGAAGCTGATTTAAGTGAGGTGCTATGTGCAGACAGTGACAGCCTGCGCAGGATACATCTGCACCAGCAGTCCTGCTCCTGCGGGCACTTTTTCTGAAATCCTGGGTGGTTGCTTTCATGTCTTTGTGCTCAGCTCTCGCCTGGGTCTCTGTGCACCTCTTCCAGTAGTGACTGCAATCTGCACCCCGCTGTCCTGCTTTCCCCTAAGCCCTAGCAGCCAGCCTGCCACTGGTCTCCTTACTTTATGTGGCTCTCCTACATCTCATTCTAGAGGGATTTCAGAAACAGTGGTAAAGCCTATGGACTGGAGTTGGGTTTGTGTTGACCCTTGGGGAGCTCAGGCTGCTGTTTCTGGCTAGGAAACCTTCTAGGTAGGAAGGGGAGTGCAGAGGATGCTGCTGGGACTGGGGCATGTGGGTTGTGGCAAGAGCTCGTCCGCAGGCTGGCCCAGCTGAGGCCCTGCTCTGTCTCACTGCCTTCTTCTGTTCCAAGAAACAAGTAGATGGCAGGGTGACTGTTGTGGCAGGGGACGGAGGAGAGGTCCCCGCTCTGTGTGGCTATCCTGACATAGCAGTGAACGCTCAGTGCTGGTTGTACAAACCTTCCTCAGCCCCTCGGCTTGGCCCCAGCCCTGAAACTTGGGCAGGGAGCACAAAGCAGGAACAGCCTCGTCTCCTGCAGAGCTGGCTTCCTTCACTCCTCTCCGTTATGGCATATTTATACCATGTCTGGAGCTGGTGGGAGCTTGGGTTCATGTGTGGAGGTCCCTAAGTGTCGTCACACAGCGCTGGAGAGGGGCCGAAGCCAGGAGCTGATGCTCAGAGCCCTCCCTTCCCTCGCAGAGCAGAGACTGTTTCCCACCCTTGTCCAAGGCAGGGGCTTCTTGGCTGGCTGCATCCCTCTTCCCTTGGGACTGCTCTCTTCCCTCGCCCCTCTCATTTCCCAGACAGAGGTCACTGCAGTCAGCACTGTCCCATGGGAGCTGCCGCTACAAATCCACCAGCCCGGCCCTGATGTGGTCTGAGATCGCTGGTTCTCACCACATGCAGATGGAGCCTGGTGGTTAGCGCAGATGCAGGGCAGGAGCGGGGCTGTAGCCAGGAGACCGCCAGCCAGCTCTGCTGCAGCAGGCACTGCAGCATAACCAAAGCAAACCCACACTTGGTTCCCCATCTGGGAAACAGAGATGCTGGTGTTATCAGAGCTCTTGTTTGCGGCTGGTCCTGCTGCTTCACTTGCAGTATGGTCGTAGCTGCTTTTTATTATGAATCCAAGAGTGACTGCACCTTCACCAGCTGTCTTGGGGTGCTGCAACTGTCAGGCCTCAGAGGATCCCAGAGAAGGTGAAGGGAATTCCTTCCCTTTCCATCTGAGACAAGAGGGGCTTGGTTCCCTCCTGCCTCCAGGAGCCGATTAAGGCGATGCCTTAGGCAATGCAGCCACAGCCCTCCTGGCATGTGATGCAGGAAGCAGAGCTCCTCCAGGAAGACACCAGAGTAACGAGCTCTGACATGCGTCTCTATAAGTAACTGATAAACAGCTAAAAACATCATCACTCAGTGACTGAAGCCGCAGCGACAGCACTAGAGCTGGGGATTTTCCAGCCTGTTGGGCACTAAGGATCCAGAGCAAACCACAGTGGTTGGACCCTGGAGGATCACAGCTGACCTGAGGTTTGCTGGGTCTCATCCAGCGCAGCCAGCTGCGGCAGCTTCGCAGCAGAGCCATGCTTTCCTGCACTGTACTGCGGGGACTGCACCGGAGCTGGGTGGGAATAGCTAGCCTGTTTGGGTGATAAAACTGCAGGAAAAAAAGTTGTGGCACTGCAGCAATGATGTAGCAAATCTTAATGCAAGACCCTGTGGGGGAGTAATTTTATTTTAAAACAAAACAAAAGTAAAACTAATTTGTGCCTGCACTCTTTAACACCTACATGCTCACAAGCACCTTGCACATATTGGGTATTTAGCACAGGTGCTTTGCTTGCTGACTGCTGGCTTTGGATGTGCCCTTACCCCTTAGGAGCTGATAGACTGTGATGTTGATCTTTTGTCTGTCTGGCCCCGACTGATCAGGATTTACTCGCTGTCCTTTGTTTCCTTGCCCATCTTAAGGCTCTTGCCTTGCTCTCTACCTTCCTACCTTAATGGCTTGAGTTTGTGTTAGCCTGGTTTAGGCTGTCCCTTTTTTCAGGCTCTCCTTTGTTTCCTGAGCTGGGTGTGCTGTGATTTGCTGGGCTGGATGACCTGCTAATCTAGGTGCCATCGACACCTGCCATGCTCAAAGGCTTCTGAGTAGGTGTCCTGCTGCCCCAGCTGTTCCCCTTCCTGCTCCATACCTGCCAATGTCAATATCTCTTCTGCAACTTTCCACAAATCAGGTTTTACACACCACAGTGCTGTGTTATGCCAGACCTGAGTCGGCTGCTGCTCCAGCACAAGCCTTTCTGCAACGGTCCTACTACACTCCAGTGGGATGCAGGGCTGGAGCAGCCCGTTCACCGGGGCACTGCTTCCTTGGCTGTCATGGACACTGGGCAATTCTGTGGGAAGAAGCTGTGTGACTACTTAGAGAGAGAAGAGCTTAAGGAAATACCACTCCGACTAGCTCTCCCTCTTGCAGACAGCAGGGAGCTGTGTGTGCAGCCCATCCTTATTCACAGGGTGGGAGGAGCAGTTTGTCCCTACAGCCCCTCCTGGCAGGGATGCCAGTCCCTGACACTGTGGGGAGGTGCCCTGGTGTGTATGGCCCAGACTCATCCACCCTCCCCCTGGCTTTCCTTTCCTAGTCAGAAACTGGCATGACTGTTTCAGAGTTGCTCAAGCCTTTGTGCAAGACAGCTTTCCCCAAATCTTTCCGCTGCGTGACCCCAAACACAGCTTCCCACCCTGTGGGAAGCTGTCCCAGGCACAGGCCAGCTATTCAAAGCAGCACACAGCCAGGCTCACCACTGACTAGGCACCTGGCCACCACCTTTCCTGTTTATCCCACGGTGACAGCTCAGCTCTGTGTCTCTGCTGCATAACAGCAAGTAGTTGGGTGTTTACAGAGTGAGCATCTGCCAGTGTCCAGCCGCGATCTTTCAGCATTGCCCAGCATAGGCCCTGGAGCTGCTGCGACCTCACCCAGCAGGAACTGTGCTGAACAGCAACGCTGGGTTGAGGGCTGGAAATTGCGGCATAAGGACATGCGCGCTTTGGTGCCTGATCCCAGGAAATACAGTGCTCAGCTTTTTTTCCTTCCAGGTGTCACTGGTGTAAGCATATCCTATGCCTTAGCTCCATTTCAGAGAGCAGCTTGCTTTGTTCAGAGGCGCGTTGTGGCCAGACAGCTGGATCCAGGCAAGGCCAAAGGGAGCATCACTTACGCTTTCGGTCTCTCTGTTTAAGTTGCCCCAGCTGGGGCTCCCGTTGAGAGCTTGTTCTCCAAATGTGCTGAGCAGGGTTGTGCTGCCTGCTTGTTCGTTGCCCGCAGAAACCCTCCTGGGACTGTGGCCCCGGACCGGGGAAGCACAGCTCCATCAGGCTGCTTTGGGGTTTTGCATTCTCCAGCTGGTCAGGGTACTGCAAAGGTCTCTTGAGAGAGACGTATTGTGTCTTTTTTTAGGGCCTGTTAAGTGCTGTAGCTGGAGAAGAGCTCTGATAACTGTGTCCAGTCTGAAGAGCTTTTAAAAACTGCTGAGATTTCCCCAAAGCCTTAGTACGAGAGTGAGCTGCTTTGTTAGTAGATGAATGTTTCTTGGTTACAGCATCTGATTTGGATGCTTCTCCATGGTGGAGAGAGTAGGCATGAAGATGTATTTACTTCAGTACCTTTATTTTTTTTCTGTAGTTGGCTCATCACGCCTCTGTGGCTTGGGTAGAAACTTGAACAGAAATTGTCAAAATATTGACCATGCAATGCATTTAAATTGTCTGGAGTGTCCATCCTGATGTGGCTACATTTCTTTGTTTTCTTCCTGTTTACACCCTAAAAAACCCTCACAGATCCATATTTATGAACAGGGAATGTAAGATCCTTGTGGTTTTACTCCTCCCACATGCTGTCACACTGTCTAGCAGCTGTAGATCCAGGAGGGATCCTTGCTCACTGAAGGTTCCTGCTAGGGAAGCTGGCGCTGTTTGCTGTAGTGGGAGGCTGAGTAGCTCCTCATTTTTATAACAACAGTCACACCTTATGGTGGTGATGTGTTCATAGTTCATGAAGGCGGCTCCCGAAGTATACCACAAGCCCTGTTAGCTGTACTACTCTCTTGCTAACCACTTCACTTTTCCCTCTAGCAGGAGCCCCATACTACTACTGACTAGCATATGCTTTACCCTTGCCAGCCACAGACTTTTTAAATGTCACTTTTCTACACTTCATCAGAACAGGGCAGCTAGAGGGTCTGCTTCCACTTTTTGCCTGCTTATATTTTTTTCTGCACCACTTCTGACTCTCAATGAACCAAGGAAGACTTTTCTAAGTTTCTCACAGAATCAGGTCTCAGGTGGTACTTTTAAAAAACCTCTAAAAAGGTTTAAAAGGTTCTCCAGGGCAGAGGGGTTAGTGATGCTAACCCCACAGATCAGGAGCACAGGGCCTGAGGCAAGGGAGGGTAAAGACAGGTCCCCTAGAACAGTTCACTTCCTCAGAGAGGCCAGGAGGACAGAGGAGCTATTTGAAGCCCTTCCCAAGTGTGAACCTGTGCTGGATTTGGAGTTCAGGGGATGGAGAGGTTCAGTTCCTGGCCTCCCCCTCTGATTCTCCTCTCAGTGTGGGGTCTCTGACAAACTTCTCAGCATTTCTTAACACTGTTCCATAGGAGAGGGACAGAAGACAGCAGAGATCTTGATGACACCATCACCTTTTCCTAGCACAGTGCTAACCTCGCATCAGTCAAGGGAAGCCTCTGACTTCAGTCCTGTGACTACTGCCATTCCCGAGACAAGCTTGGAGAAAAACTTCACTGCTGCAACACTCAATGCCACTGGAGCCCACGCTACAGAGATGGAGGATGCTTCCATCCCTACCATCCCCATGGTAGGCACCAAGGCAGAGAGACTGCAGGCTTCCACCACTGCCAGCCCTGGGAATGTCACAGTTACACAGCATGAGCACCATAACACAAGCTTGTCAGTCAACAGCAGCACTGAAATCCCCTCCTCTGCTGTGACTGCCAGTACTCTGGAAGAAAATCAGTCCAACCACGAAGACACAGAGCCTTTCAGCACAACTGAAGAAATGGATGATGCTAGCAGCGCAACACCCACGCTTCCTCTGAACAGTGTGCCGGGTGAGGTTTTGTCTTTATTGCCTGTGCAGAAAGTCCTGCCCCAAGGATGCAGAACTTGGAAACTTTTGTAAACTCTTAAAGAAACTGGAGATAGGGAGAACAATGATACAGTAAGCACAGCCAGTTCAGTGGGACTGACTTGCAGAGGTGCTGTTAGTTCATCATCCTCTTTCCAGACCCCATTAATTATGGTATTAATTGTGCTGGGTGCTTTCTGATGAGGGCATTGACTGTTTTCAGGGACGTCCTTTATATATTTCTTTCAAAACAATGTGCTTCAGCAGTGCTGCCCAGCTGGGCTCTTCCTGCACCAGCGCTGGGGGCTTGACAGGAGCCTTCCCTGCCACCTGCAGAACAGGGCAGCACACCCTCCCTTAACACAAAGCATGGAGATTGGCAGGGACAAGCATCAGCCTATCCATCCCTGTGGGAACCCCTACCCTACCTTCAGATCCCTGTGGGCAGCATGGGAACTGGCTATAGGGTCGGTGATCCCAGTCTCGCCCACCTTGGGGCCTGCCGGCTGTCACACACACCCGATGCAAGGCAGTGGTTGATGGACCATTGATTTGCATGGTGTTCATGCACAAGCACATCTTTCATCCTGGCTTGTGTCATGGGGTCCTGGTCCTGCTGTTCTGTGACACACAGACACAGCCTCAGGGGATGCTGCTACCCAGTCCCTGGGCAGCCCCCTTTGTGCTCGCCATAGGGAGGGATGAGAGACCTCTCCCAGTCTCTTGCTCTGGGGTGATGCCCAGTTCTGTGCAGAGCTGTTTGAGGCTTCTCTGCTTGGCCTTTGTCCCCAGAGGAGAGGACTTGTGGGCCCAGCTTAGGCTGGCTCCCATTGCAGATTGGCACATATGAAAACCAAGAGGACCTTCTAAGCACTGTGGCTTATAGTGTGGCTCAGCTGTGGCTGCGCTACAGGACCTGCTTGTTTTCCAAGGGCTGTCAATAAGCTGCTTTTCCTGTAGTCCCAGCAGTCTTCCTTACAGCCTTACTTCCACCTCATCCAGTCCCACAGAACAGTATGCTTGCACTTACCCTTTGAAATAACTGCTTGTTCCTATTTTGCAGCAGCAACTAACAGCTCTCAGCTGGGGCCTTTTGATGGGCAGACTGTGGGGCCCACAGAAGCAAGGTCTGAAACCAGGCCAGGAACGAGCCCTGTGGCTGCCACAGATGGGAGCACCACCGAGCCCAGAACCTCCTCTGCTCCCATCTCCACTGTAGGGAGCACATCTTCTGCTACCGCCTCCAGTACCGTGACAGTGAGACCCCTTGTGACCAGCTCCACGTCCACCAGCACAGTTGCCATGCCCACCAGCCCATCTACACTGGGGCAGCCATTAGAGCCCATGCGCGAGAAAGCTTCTGTGCTGGATGTTGGTGACGATGAAAATCCAGGTAAATGCTCTGCTTTTGTCCCTGCTCTCACAAAACATAGCAAAGGGTTGGGGCTACCTCAGATTGCCTCTCGGTTGTACTGAGCAGAACCTGAAAAAAGAAGGCTTTGCTACTCCAGCCCCTGAAGGCTCTCCTTTGGCCTCATTCCTTGGTATCCTTGCAGAGCTACCCAGTTCTCCTTTGGATGATACAGCAAAGGCTGATCCTTTGGTAATCATCGTGATCTCCGTCTTCATTGTCATGGTGGGCATCCTAGGCCTGGTGGGCTTCTTGAGATACCGCCAGCACAACAGCCGCATGGAGTTCCGGCGCCTGCAGGACCTGCCCATGGTGAGTAATGCCTTCAGCCCAGCCTGACATGGTCTGGCTTGCCACTGGTTGCTTTGCAGTTCCCCTTCTACCACATTAACGATGCTTTGGGTATTTGCAGCAGCAGGAATGCTGATCATAACTCCTGTTCCCTCTTAGGTCCCTCTCCTTCCATCCAGGGTTTGAATCAAAGACCCAAGTCTCAAAGTTGGCCACTAAAGAAGCTTCCTGCCTTCCCCTCACTCTGCAGGGGAATGCTAAGAGCTTAAACAGAGGAAGGGGAGCTCTGAAATAACACCTTCCTAGCCTCTCCTCCTGTATTCTGATATATTTGCTTTGTGACTATGACAAAGCAGACTCTGCTCTGTTCCAGGGAGGTTGTCTGTCTGCATTTGACCCTTTGGGGATATAAAAGGATGTGAGGGTTTCAGAGGCTGGATTATCTCTGAGGAAGCTGCAGCTAACTCACTGCGCTTTCTGGGATAGAGGAGTACTGATTCCCTGCTACAGCTAGCAACCAAGCGGATGCTGTTTCAAGCTGAGTGGAGTTTTCCACATCCCTGCAGCAGGCAGGCTCTATCTGCATACGCCTCTTCTCTCCAAAAGCTGCAGCAGGAGGGGAGAGTGACAGTCCAAAGATCCAGGAATTGCACAGGGACAGCATTTAGGTGCACTGCTGGGCAGATGGCCACACTGTGACAGTATGGATGAGAAGGCTGTGCTGCCTGCATAACACTCTTCCAGGCTGGGACTGTATGCCAATGTGCAGGCATCTTATTAAAGCACACTCTTCTCTACTTCTAGGATGACATGATGGAGGACACCCCTCTCTCACTCTACAGCTACTAGGCGACCAGGCTTTCCTCTGCCTGGCCAGCTGAACTTCCCAGAGGAGAAGGCCTTGAGGACTTGGTCCCAGACAATCTGCTGAGGAATAAGGGGCTGTGATTTGCACGCAACTGAAAGATCCTTTTCAGATGGCTTTTGGGTTTAGACATTTTACATAGTTCAATGTTGAAGTTTTTATGCTGGGAATCAGAGCCCAAGTCTGGCCCTTTCCTCCAGGCCCTGAAGAGGTGCCTCCTCCTTTTAGTGTGGTGACCGATTAGCCAAGACAACCTTTGCCGTCATGTTCTGCATGAATCTCTTCTGTCCATCTTGGTGGCTGCTGCTTTTAAAGGAGGTGGGCAAGTGATCCATACAAGAGCTGTTAACACTGGTGGTGTCAGCACAGTGCTAGCAAAGGAGACTGCTGTTTTCTGAGAGAGCCAAGGATATGGAAATCAGTTTTCTTGGGCTCCCTCTTGTTCTGTATTTTTAAGGTTGTTTGGTTTGGTTTTTTTCTTGCACTTTTCTTGTTCCTGTTTCAGCTTTAGTCCTGGGATTGGCACTGCCTATCCTGAAACACCTACCAGGAGGATGACAGACTGCTCTGCTTCCTTCATACATGCGTACCTTTTCTCTTTAACCAGGGAAAACAGTTTTGTGGCCACTGGAGAAGTGCCCTTGCTACTTGATGTTGCTTTGAAGTTGCTGGGAGGAAAATTAACATAATTTTAGCTTAACAGGGCTTCATAAGACTCAGTCTATTGCCAATTAGACACACTAATTTGGTCTCACCAAAATTAGGATACTGTGTCTCCTACACTTGATGCTTTCAGCATATGTGTAAACTTGTTGCCCAGGTTCAGTAAATGCTTTGGTCCATTTCCTTGCCTGGATTGACACATGCCTTTCCTCAGGTACTTCCCATGTTGCTGCTAGCATCTGGTTGCTGAAAGTTGTTGTACAAAACTAGTACTGTGCTCTCCCTCCTCTGCTACACAAGGTCAAAGCTCCTTTACCTTCTAATGTTGGTCTTTGAGCCAGATGGTGTCTTGTCATGAGGACAGATGCTGGATGTAGGTGCCTTCCTCCCCTTCCCTTTCTAGGTGTTAGGCTGATTAGATTCTGCACTTTTGCCTCAAGATATCACTGCTGTAGACTGCACCCAATGCTCCTGAGACCCTCAAGGAAACCCACAAATGAGAGCCTCTGAGTGCAAGTCTGAGGACCTCGCCTCAGAAAGACCAGAGTGTGCATGAGTGTCTTCATGTAATTAACACCTGCTCCTTTTTTCTGATTCATTTGACTGCAGATAAACACATGCCTTCTCTAGAGTGTTTGGTTTTTGACTAAGCCAGTTGCTCCCTCAGGATACAGCAAGGGCTAGAGATTATCTACCACATTGCTCTTACAAGCCTCAGTCTCTCCTTTCAGTAGCAACACTTACTGACCACAGAAAGGACAAATGCCAGGCCTCACTAGCAAAAGTACCTTTTTTTCTTTCCAGTGCTGTTATTACTTGTCTTTGCGCAGGGCAAGGGGAATTTCCCCCATCAGCAGGGCTCAAATTATCTGCAAAGCCTAAAGATGGAGCAGAACCGGTCTGGGTCAAATAGATGCACTGGGTAAGGCAGCAGTTCCTTCTTCCTGTGTTACTACTTCCGAAGTGGCTGACAAATGGCTGCAGTGCAGTTTGGGTTCAGCTGTTGGCTTTGGCCTTCCATCTATTTATTGTAAGGATGCCCAGTAAAATAGGGAAGAAGGGTTGGTTCTCTCCTGCTATTATTGCATGAAAACTAAAGGGCAATTGTCACAGCTCCAAAGCTTTTGTATCAAGCATTGTCTGTACAGAGCCATCTCCCTAGCTACAGACTTGTTTCCCTTGCTGGAGGGCAGGGTGCTGCTGGGTTTTGGCACAGAGAGGCAAATTAGTGGTGGAAAATAGAACTCCATCCTGGCTGGAACTGGTGCAGGCTGGCATAGCTGGGAAGTGTCTCTGTATACAACTGAAAGGGCAGGGGCTGGTTGTTCTGGTTTCCCATGCATCGCTGTCCAGGGGAAAGGGGTGAGGAAGAAAAATCACCCAACACCAAAGTGCAACTTTCTTTGTAAAATATGTTAATAGTGGATTTTTTTTTTCTGCAATAAAGTTACAAATGCCAAAGGTGCCCTGGTCCTCATATTTTCATAGCAAGCCTCTAACTGAAAAGCTTTTATAGGTCACAATGAATCCTGTGATAAATAAACAGCAGCAGTTTGGGGTAGGAAGGCTCACAGAGCTGGTACTAGTGAAAATGCCAGACAGCTATAAATCATCATTCTGTGGGTTCAGAAGGACACCACCCCCTGTTTGTGTCACTTCTTGTCAGGGTCATTCCCTGTCTGGGTTGACTAAGATTAATTTCTATACAGTCAAATCAGATTAAATCTGTCTTAGAGAACCACACTAGACCAAACAATCTAACATAAACCTTTAAACTCTCTTCCTTTGCCTCTGATTGAAGATATCCTTATTCTCCTCTGTTGTCAACTGTAACCCCAAACTCTGTTTACAGAAATATCCTGAAGCCAGCCTAATCCAAACCTAAGTAGCATCATCTGTCACACTTCTTTCCATTGTACAGGAGACAAAGCAAATTGAAAGGCACGAACTTCTTTTTTGTTTAGCTTTATAGCTGTTTTGAACTCTTTCCTTTGGAGTGCAGACCTACTGGAGCTAAGTGCTCACTGTTTGTTTCAAAAGTCTAGCTCTTGCTAAAGACCTGCTAAGAGTCTCTCCTGAGCTAATAGTCTCTCCTAGCTGTACAATAGCTGGGCAAAATCATTCAGTTCATGTCACAGATTGTTGGTGCTACAAGATTTTCTACTGCAATAGGGAGCATGAAACTACTCAGTCATTGGGCTTCTGCTGTTCTTGAAACAGGTCCCACAATGAATCTAGAAAAGCAAATCCCTGAAGATCGAGAGCAAACAGTGTAGCAAAGTGCTTGCTGAGTAATCTGAAGACTTGGGGGTTAACTAAACCCTGCAGGTATTTCAGTCCTGTCCCAGCATACAACCGTACAAAACAGAATTACTAACGGAACAACATGCTGCAACTAAGCCAGTCTTCTCAGGTCTGAAGTCAGCATTATTCCGGTGGTTTATGTTCTGCCTTTTCACCACCAACCCCACTCAGAGCTGATTAATTCCTTGCAGAACAAACTGCTGAGCTAACTTGTTAGAGAGGTAGCACACGGAGTAGATCTGTGTTAGCTGCAGAGGCAGCAGCAGGACAGGCTTGTGCAGGCAGCCAGCCTCGGGAGGCATGAAGCTTACTGCCTTTGCCTAGCCAAATTCTGACCTCCCAGCCTGGTGATACAATCTCTGAGGTGGCCAGGTTTGGAGATGGACCATGGGTCACTTGTGTGAGCTTCATCTTTCCTGTGCAGCAAAGCAAACTGACAGAATCAGATGACAACTCGCCAATTTCTGCATGTCCTCGTGGAACACAGCACTTGTTTTTGATGAGACTTAATTCTAATGCCTCCTAGGCTAAGGTGCAATTATATTATTAATTAGCAAGGGGACAAGAATCAATTAAATCAAATATATGTAAAGCTAAATAGGAGGGAAAGAAACGTAGTTAAAAGAAAACTGGAGTTTGAGACCCACCTGCCTTCTCTGCCCTCCTCTTTTCCTCTCTCCAGACTCATGTTTTGATGGGAAGGGGATTTGAGCAGCTGAAAAGTGATAGTTGTACAGCTACTGTGCCAAGGGCAGGGCTACCTGTGCTACCTGCCAGTTCTCTGCCCACTCAGTTGTCCTTCACGGTTCAGTGCCTGTAGTTTAGCTTTGGACAGTCATATCACGCTGCAGGTCTGTAAACAAGGCTACATACAGACGGTGTTCAGAGACAGCAACTGCCACAAGGAGCACTGGAGTGAACAAGACAGCATGTGAATGGCTCTCCAATGGGTAATAGTCCCCAGTTCCTACCACTTAAAGCAGAATGAAAAAGGTATGCTGATCCAGGGAGCAGGAGTGCAGAAGCAAGACAAGGAGGCAGAGCAGTAAACTCTCAGTAATGAAGGCTATGAAATGATGCATAACCTGGAAAGCTTTTAGTAGCCAGCGTTCTCATACCCAGGGGAGAACAGAAAATGCCTACTGTCATTTCCCAGATATCTAGGAAGGAAACTGGAGGCTGTATGCCTCCGCATTATTTATACTCCATTTTCTATTAATACATTCAATTCAGTATAAATGTGGATTTGTCGGGGGGGTTTCTAACTGTACCTCCTGAGCCCCTGCCAAACATGTTCCCATCTACTTGCTACCTCTGCTTCACTGCATAGCAGAAGTGAAAGAAGGATCTTCTCTCCAATCATCTCTTCCATCCCCCACAAAAAAAAAAGAAATAATACACTTCCTGTCCATAAAACAGCCAAATCTGTGGTGCCACTGACACGTAGCTAAGCAAAGCTGGAAGACCATGACTGCTAATATAAAAGTCTCTATCAGTATTAAGCTCCCAAAACTGTTTCTGGTTTGTTTTTTTTAATCCCCTAGAACTTTATAAGGTAACAAAGGTCTTCAGATTTCCCCCATCCAACAACCACATTTGAATGAAGACTCTTCCCCACTAAAACGCTACTGGGGACATGATTCTTCACAGATCTGAGAAAAGTCAGCCTTCATCCAAAGCACAACTTGAAACAGTCTCAGAAAATAAAGCACTTAGACCTGCCCAGAAGACGACCTTCTAGTTGTGGCTGGTTGATACATAGCTTGCAAACTGGATCCCCTACCATTAGTCGATTCTGCAATATTAGTAAGCTTTTATAAAAAGTCATTAACTATTACATGAAGCATAGATAGGGTGCTAGACAGCATCAAACTTGATATTTGTGCATTTTAAAGACAAAAGGATCAATGTATTCATCTGCTTGGCAGCCTGCACAGCCTTCCTTGTGCTTGTTCCCACTTCCTGTCTAATAAATATACTTGAAAGACGTGCTCAGCACAGGTCTGCTCTGCTTCACGTGCACCAGCAGTTTAACAATGGTTAGCCTCAGTTCCTCTGTCATATTTTTTCTTTTGAAAAACCCATCAGCCAAATAACCCCCTGAACCACAAAACCAGCTTGATTTTGATCAGAAGGACAGTGGTCACATCTGCAAGAAAGTAAGTATGTGTTTGTTCCTACTATTCAGCTCCCTCTCTGTTTACAGGTAGACCCAATTCCCCACCCACAGTTCAAATGAAGAGCCAAGTAAGTTACCAGAGGTATCCTCCCAGTCATAAAACAGGTCTCCCTGTGATGAACTGCCCAGAATTAATATATCCCTGCAGCAGAAGCCTTTTGCTAGTGCTCTTTGAACTATAATGGAACATCTGTTGACAATCTCCCGCAGGGTAACTTCTCCCCTCCCCTGTTTTAATCCTCTCTCCTTCAGAAGTACTTTTGCTCTGAAATTAGACACATCAGTTGCCACAGGATGACTCTCGCAAACATTGGAGTGTTTCCTTTCATGCTGGTCTTTCTGGGGAGCTGTAGGAAGAGGAATGAGCAGTCAGCACTGCTCAGTATGTTCTTAAAAATTTGCTGTTATGTCTGAATTCCAGAAGCTTTCAATGCTAAATTACAGGTTCTGCTTGGAACAAGACAAGGCTTATGGGTTCTGGAACATGCCTTTAAGCCAGGTTTAGGCACTCATTTGATTCTGACTGAGAAGGGTTTTACCAAGGACAGCTGCAAAATTAGCAAAGTTTTCCTTTGTGTTAATCCTGGCTATGCCTTCTGATCACACAGGCAGATCAATCCACTAACATGATCATTAATTCAATTTCCCTACTGATTAGCCTGGGGGCAGGATGAGAATTTCCGCCTACTTTTTTAAAAGGACCTCAATATTTGTAGGTAGAAGGCAATCATGCACAATACTATTTGTGGCTGACTAGCAGAAAGGGAACCTATTTTCAAAAAGGACTGAGAGAAACACTGGGAAAATAGCTCCCTTTGTTTTACAGAGTCTAACTTGGTGGCTCACACTGAGTGATAGGGAATTGGTCACTTCCATCCTGCTCAGTCTGTTTCATGGATGTGTTGTCACTTTTCAGATCAGCTTCAGTCAGGTCCAAGGCACTCAAGCAGGCTTTTATATCCTGACCCTGATCTGCTCATGGCTGTTCACAAATTCAGATTCACTCTAAGAAGCAGAGTTGAACTCTGGGAAGCAGCTGTTCACTGGAGAGGGAAAACTAACTGATCTCAGCCTGATCTTCAAAGCAAAAGCCACAGTTCATGCAACTGAATGAGATGAGGGTCAGAAGAGAAGCCTCCGCCAGCGTCTTGTCTTGATCTGTGCTCAGGCCTCCATTTGATGACTCCTGCTGCTACTCTCAGCATCACCAGTCTCTGCCTGCTTTTCAAACCAGTCCTAACCAAACTCTGCTGGGCCCCCTTTACAGCAACTCTGACTGTGCCACACCCTGTCCTCTGTATTGACTGAGAAGTGGGCAGCAAAGAGAATGCCACAGATCGATCTCCTGCACTATCCCATCTGCTAGACTACAAAGCTGTCACCATCAGATAGGCAGTTGTCCTCTTTCCCCATACTCTTAAGGCTTTCTGAACTCCATGTTGTTCATTCACCTCTTCCCTTCTTCAACAGATAGCAATTCTAAAATTAAATTATTACAGAGGAAAATGGAATTAAAAAAAAAAAATCAAACCACATAAGGAAATTTCACAAGGCCCTTTTTTGCCACTATGGCAATTTATTCTCATAAAACAATCCCAGCAAACTCCCCTTTATGGTGGTCATGGAAGTTTCTCTTCAAAGAACAAGATTTCTTAGCCTGTTTTGAGCCACAGAAAAGGAAGCAATTTACAAACAGTTGTCAAATCAGCTGCTCCATATCAGGTCTTTTCAGACAGGGTAAATCTATGGTCAGTCTGCATCTGCTCTGTTTTTGCTACGTATTGTCTCCCTAAATGGCACAATCTAAGCCCAGCTATATATCCCAGAGCTTTAGCTACCCACCATTTTAAACAATATCCAACATAACCCAAAACTTGCAATACATTGGCAAGAAAAAAGGTTTGAAGACATTAGTAGACACAACACACACAATCCTCTCCATTTGCTCTGGTCCACCAAGTGAGAGCTCACAAGACAGGATTGTACATCCCATCCCACTAGAGAGGGCTGAAGCAAAGGGCTGCAGCTAGGAATTCTCTGACCTTGAGGAAAGCCCTCATTGCAGACAAGCACCACAGCATCTCTCCCTCTGCAAGCCAGCTAAGAACTGCAAAAGCTGACTGATACACCACAAATCAGGCCCTCCATCAGTGTCTGTCACCTGGGACAAAAGAACAGAATACACAGTACTGTTCTGCAAAGGTATAAGGTGTAGGTCTAAACAAGAGAGCATGAGATGACATCCAACAGTACAGGTCTCAGGCGGAGTCCGTGAATGACTTACCAAAACGGCTGTTTCCCTTCCTTGAGTTGCCTCCCTTGGCTCAGCCCCACACCTCATAGCTTCCAGTTCTGGTGAATCCAGGTAACAGACAAGCCAAGAAGAAGAGTTTGCGTGCCTAGGGAAACCAATATCCTTTCCATCTTTTACTTGTTCCCTACATTAAAGAGTGCATCTTTTAGTTAACATTAAAGGTCACGCAGCTTTAGTTCAGGCAGGCGGTCAGCCATGTCACTGCTGAGCTCATCCGCTCCAGCTATTTCTAGCCTTTTCTCTAGCACTGCTCTTCTTCAGCTTAAAACACATTGTGGAGATATCTTTACAATCTACACCAACAGACCAGGGAATGAGCTTTCCCCAGAATCCTTACCCCATATGCCAGTCCTAAGAAGAAACAGCAACCTATGTCTAGCCCCTCTAGCACCGCCAGTTCAGTGTGGACTGCAATCTGTGTCAAACTCTAACAAAAAACATCCTCATTGATCTTCTGCTGAAACAGAAATGCCAGCAAGCATCCTCACAAGCTACATAAGCTCAAATAAAAATAGGTGCCCCTGTAAATGAATCATGGTTCCAAGTGTCCTAGCAAGCCGCCAACACAGCTACTGGGTGCCCTTACTGTAACATTGGCCAGGGCTTCTGATGCTACAACAATGTAAATATTTACTACTAATACTAAGCAAAAGATAACTAGCTGCCACTTACTAAAATGAGGGGTACTGCTTGAGCATTTGATCAGTAAAGCTCTATATCGGAGTCCCTACCTTGCATATGCCTCAGAATAAATGTTAAAAGAGAAAAACGTAACCCTTTGATGGGACATGAAGACTCCTTAGGCACTGTCCTAACAGCAACCTGACATGTTACAACTGCATCTACAAAGCAGTAAGTTGTAGCAGGTTTGCTAGTAAAGTTTGAATCAGCAGGATTAGTAAATTGGAAAAACAGAACACAGGGCAGTTTAATATGCCTTACAGCCTCCATTCACAAGAATCTTAAGCATCTTACTAAAGTAGGGCATGAATTTTTTCTTTTAAAGGAACATTAGTCCTTTGTTCCTGATTTCCTTTAATGCTGTGTTAATGCAAACACAAGGGGGTTTTATATCCAAAAAGCAAGACATAAATCCAAAAGGATAAAGAGGCTGAGAGACGAACCTTCTTGAAGTGAGCAATTTTCACCTTCCTAATCTCACTGGCTGTGTGTCAGCACCAAAACAAAAATGAAGCCACATGAAAAAGTGGTATCTTGGCATGTCAGAGGAAGTGATAAGTATCATAATTGGCCCTCACATGCAGCTTTACACTACCCTGACACTAGACAGGGAGGGAGGATGAAAGAACAGGCAAGTACACGCATGTTACCTCTGTTCTGGCATAGCAATAGTGCTCTCAGAGCAAAGTTTTAACTGTGGCCCAAGTGCTAGGCCACTACTCCAAATTGTACTGCCTTCCTGCCTTTAGGTGCCTAATACTGAGCCCTACTAGTAAAACTGGGCACAGCAAGCACCTCTGATCAAATTATCAGTAGGACCTCTGGAATGCCATGAACAGTAGACACAAATAGGTTCTGCAGACCTCTGTCATCTGCATTACTGTGGAAAATCCCACTAGGTTCTTCAGATCCTGAGGGTGCAGTAACTAGCCACACTTACCTTCAGGCACCTTGATCTCTGCGGTGCTGGAAAGCTCATCAGAACTGAAGTTTCTGAGGTGGAAACCTCACCCAGTGATGGAGAAAACCACTCCATCTCTCACAGCAAGCTTCACTCCAGAAGAAATGAAGCAAGCAGCAGATTAGGTCAAAAGTTCAAAGATGAACTTGCTGAGTCTAAGCCTCCACTTTCTACCTTTTGTGACACCTTTTATGACATGGAGAAACTACTGCTATTCTGCATACAACAGCATTTTACTCCTTGCACAGGTACAAGCAGTGGCACCAGGCAGCAGAAAGCAGGTTCCATGATACACAAACTTAGGCAGCAAAACACATCAATAAAAATGTTCAGGCACTGGATTTCATCCATCTTTGACAGCAGTGGCTCCAACCAACCCCACATCATCCAGATTGAAAACACAAAGATCAACCAGCTCATTTCTGCTCAAAGCCACAGTCACAATGCCAAACCCTTCCAATACAGGGGTCAGTTTGTCTTGGAAAGAGACAACAGGACACCTGACCTGACCATGAGATCTCTAAACCAAAGGGAGGTTGGAATACTATGTCCCAGAGTGTTAGTAACATTGGAGTAAGTGGGGAATAGTTTCTACCATCTCTGCCTTCCCCTGCAGGCTCAGTGGATGGCACCTCCTTCACGAACAGACTTTTCACTTGATGTTTCAGGTCAGAGACTGTAGATCTGATTGAAGCAAAAGGATAACACTGACTGTCCCTTAAGCCTAGCAATGCCTACTGGAACAATTATTGGGGGTGGGGATGGGGTGGGAACCACTTTGATGGGGTTTCTGACAAAGTCATGCCTCATAGCAGCAGAAGGCAGTTCTGCTGAGCAATTCATTTGTGTTTTCAGCAGATGAACAGTCTGGCAGCAGAACCTCTGCCTCCCCACCTAGCCCTGTTCACATTGTTATCTCAGTTGTGCCAGCACAATTTTTTCCTGCAGCAGCACTGTGAAGCACACCACTTCAGGGAAAAAAAACAAAACCAACACAAAACAATGATGTACTTGTTAGAACCAGCTCAGCTCCCTGATCGGATTTACAGCATACCAACAATTGCAGTGGCAAAAACTCAGGAGGCAATGTGCTTTGAGGCCAGGGCAGGAAAAAACAGAAAGGGCGAGCACATTTTAAGCTGATGTTGACAGCACAGACACATCTCATGAAATCGCAGCTTGACAATGGGTGGGACAGTGACATAATAAGGTAAGGCCTTAGGCTTCTATAGAAAGAAACAGGGAATCAATATTTAATTACAGGAGAACTGCAATGAACTTCCATTATTGAAAACATCTCACCAAGTTGATACAATATCCTTTATCAAAGAAGAGCTAATAATAGAGCTACATTGACCTCCACACTCAGTGTCCACCAGTATTTCCCTGCTAATACAGATAGACATTAATATGACTGTGGTCAAGAAGGAGAAAGATCAGAAAAGAAGACAAGGAATGAAGACATTCTTTAACTCCATTTCAGTTACCAAATTGCCAGGAGTCTTCGAAGAGTTTGTGTGACTATCTGTCTTGGATTCCTAGCTAATGCAGAGCAATAGTTCTTTAACAGGATCAGAAAAACATTTCAAGAGCTGTGGATGGAAAGCAGAAGGAAAGTCCCTTATATTATAGGCAGAACAACATTAATCATTTGACGTCATCTTGGTAATACTGACTATTCTAGAGAACACAGAGAATGAAAGGTCCTGTCTGTACAAATACTTTATGATGACACCAAATCACGCTGTAGCTCATGTGATATCAGCATTAGCCTGAGGGAGATGAATGACAGTGTTGTGTTTTTCCTAATAATAATAAATTAAAAAACCACAAAACCCCCATACCTGGAACAGACACCTTACAGAGACATCGCTGCATCCCCCCAGAGGAGTGATGCATATTCTCTGTATGCTGTTTTACTGTAGCACAAAGCTGTATGGGGAAGCAAACTAGGAACAGTGACATGAATCCCCAGCTAAACTTGTGACAGGACATCTGGCAGCTGTCCGAGGTCAGCAGGGGTTGGACAGAGGATACAATTAAATAGAGCCAGAAAGATCTAAGGATCCTCAACAAGGAAGCTCCGATGTCACTCATTTCTCCCCAGGGAGCAGGTCAGAGCCCTTGGGTAGGGGTGGGAAGAGAGCCAGGGCCAAGCTAGCAGAGATTGGAGGCAAAAGCAAAGCTAGTTCCCACCAGCTGAGCCTGGTGAGAATGGAAGGTGAGGGCAGCTGGGGAAACTGAGAAAGAATTACAGCTTAGGCAATGCAAATGAGCACCTCTTCTTGGAGGCACTGATTATTATTTCCAGTCATTTCAGCAAAAAGCAAGTAAGGTGCTGCCCAACTAGCAACAAGGAGAGGATGTGGAGTCCATCACTGTTGGGTAGGAGACAGCAACACACCTGATTAAACAAGGTGGATGAGATGGCTCAGAGAAGCCGTGAGCTAAGTCAGGCCCTGCCAGCTCAGCTCCAAGGACAGCTGGGAAGGGAACAACAGGTACCCATTCTCAACACCCCCATGGAATAAGCTGAAGGTGCTAGCCCTCTGGATACAAATGCCTCAGTTACAGAGGCTGCCATTTCAACCCCTCCACTAGCTGTCTCAGAAGGACTGAATACCTTGCCTGCACTTAGCCAGAAGTCCTCCCCAGGAGAGGGCAGACACTTAAGCCATACCTGCTTCCAGCTTTAGCAGTTCAGGATTTAAACAAAAGACTTTACCTCATAAACCTGACAAATCTACTATCTTCACGACCATTAAAACCAGTACCATACTAGCCATGGAAATTAACTGTGCTCCACAAGACAAATATTCTATCCAGGCAGGTACAAAGGACAGCCAGCAAACAAGAACAGCAAGATGAAAGGTCATTAGGTCAGTCCCCAGCATTTCTGAGCTTGCCAATCCAGCCCCTGTTAAAATGAGCTGCGACAGCAAGAGAGCTTGCAGAGCTCTGAACAACCACCAGCCAGCAGCACCCTCCTGTGACACACTCCTGCAGCTCTCGGGCAGTTACTCCCCTTGCGACCAAGAGCAGCTCTTGTCCCTGCGGCAGCTCTCAAGCGGCATGCACAGACCCCCAGATTCCCTGAAGGTGCATCCCCTCTACCCGATGTGGCCAGGTTTCTGTTGGGTGCTCCACACTTCCATCCTGAGTTTGTCTAAACTGTAAGATTGTGCTTTGAGAAAGAAGGGACAATCACTTCCAAGCATTTCCCAGAGGCAGCCTCTGATCCACCACAATACCATTAAACCCTGCAGAATAATCATGCCCAAATGAGGCCAGAAAAACTGAGAAAAAGTAAACAGCTGGACATATGACATGTCACCATTGGTGAACACTTCATGTTTCTAGCACCAAAGGTAATGCTTGGCTAATTTATATGCTTCTAGATCTGGATCACGATGGCACCCTACCTGGCATCATCTGTAACCTCTTGCTCATGCCAGCCCTCCTCAGAAGGAATTAAAGTTTTGCTACAGGTAGACTAGCACTATTTGCCCACAGTGACCACCTTACTTTTACAGAGAAGCTGAGAGCATGCTTCCACCTCCCCCTGGGAAGCAGATGACAAGCCCCAGCTGTGCAGGTATCCTTCTGCAGCAGGAAGTTTCCAGAAGAATGGTAACGTGCTGCTTGGTGCAAAAAATACAGGTCAGTTGTTAGCTCTACTTTCATTTCAATTGTGATCCTCCAGCTCTGTCCATTTCCTGTTCTTCTCCCATCAAGCCTTTTCTGATTCTCCCTTTTGCAAAGGTCATCTACTTCTGCAACAACTGAAAAAAATATCAATTCAATTCTGGCTGCAGTAAGACCTGTTATATCATAAAGCATACAAGCACTTATCTTTTCCCCCACTTACATATATTTTGATGATACCTTTCTAACTGCCCTCCATCATTCAACACAGGAACAGGAAGGCCTCTACCTGCTGTCTCAGCAAGCTTGTGAGGCAGGAAAGGTACCTGCAGAGCACCTTGCACACAGGCTGTCTTGATCAAAGTCTTTGTCTTGGCTTCAGCGGGGATCGAGTTAACTATCTTCTTAGGAGTTGGTGCGATGCTGTGTTTTGGCTTTGATGTGAGATTTTTCAGCCCCTCAGGTCTTGCTAGCAAAAAGGTGGGAGGGGACACAGCCATGTCCGCTGACCCAAACTAGCCAAAGTGGTATTCCATACCATGGGACACCATGCCTGGAATATATACCTGGGGGTTTGGCTGGGGCGGGTGAATTGTTGCTTGGGGACTGGCTGGCCATCGGTCAGCAGGTGGTGAGCAGTTGCATTGTGCACCATGCATTCCTTTCTTCCTCTCCCTCTGGATGTTATTCCTTCCCTTCCTTTTTTCATTATAATTGTTATTGTCATCATTGTTATTATTGTTCTTTCATTTTTATTCTATTACAGTTATTATATTGTTCTTATCTCAACCCTTGCAGTGTCAACTTGAGTTCTTTTAATGTAATCAGTTGCAGACATTTGGTTCGATAGTTCTTCCTCTTGTTGACCTGTGCAGTGAAGCAACTTGACCTCACTCAGACCAAGAAAAAGGCCATGGCTAAACTACATTCTGCACCTGATTTTCCATCTATTACTAGGCAAAACCTTACAGAATTATATCCACCCGCATGTCTCCCAAAGGCAAAGGGTGGATTGATCCCACGGCTGCCAGCAAGCCCTATGCCTGCTCTCCTCCCACAGCTCTCCCAGAACACAGCATGGAGTCACAGCTTGTCAGCCCCGTGTATTCCTCTTTTCTTCTCCTCCAGGACTGCCTGTTCAGCAGTGTTCCCTGGTTTCATTCTTCTGAACAGAGATCCTCAGCTATAACAAACATTACAGTGCTTCCCACTGGGGGCTGTTTCTTCTAGACCCCTTAGACTGCAGCAGGTTATCCTGTGCAGAATCAGGGTTCAGATCACACAAGGAGCAGAACACACCACCTCTCACTGACTTTATGCTGCAGTTGTTCCAACTCTTTCCTCACGCATTCGTCATTTTGTCACAGTAGTGTTTCACTGCTTAAAGAAAGTGGGAAAAGCTACATTTTCCTCCAGTACCTCCCTGCACCAGCTCTCAATCTACAAAGGTCTTAGCAACTGACGTTTCATTTATTTCTTGTGGACTGCTGGCTTTGGGATACAAATGAGATGCACAATCTCTATACTGTTGGTGAAGTACTTCCTGTTGCTAGTTATGGCATTCATCTTTCACCTCCTCTGTCCTCTCCGTCAAGGCCTCCGAGCTGTTCTGCAATCACTGAGCATCCTCTGTAACAGCAAACGGGAAAGGCAGGAGATGCTAAGGTCCCAGCTAAGCTCTTCAGTTGCTGGGACAGAAGGGATAAGAATAGGATCAAGGAACACCCAGCAAAATGGTTTCAAGGTTCAGTCCCGTACCAATCCCTGGCAGAGGCAGAGTACAGCAGTATCCCAGGAATTCCCCTCTGCCACTATGCTGTATGCTCAGCAGACCACAGAAACCCTGTCTTCCTGGACCACTATATTCAGACAGAAAACCAGGCAAGATACCCATTAAGAATTCAAATATTTGAACTAACCACCCTCAAAGGCAACTTAGCCAGCTGACTAAATATTGTGCATCACAAAGGTTTCAGCAAAGGACTCCATGTGAGGATATCTGACTTTACACCAAGCTTACTCATGGCCCTCCAGGAAATCACTTCAGCCTTGTTCTCCACTTCCATTTTCTCTCCTGAGAAGCAAAGGTGCTTCTCAGGCTTTCAGGTCAGTAAAGGCAAAGGAAGAAAAGAAAAATTCAAAAAGCCCTTTCTGCCTTGCATCTAACACCTTGTCTGTGTTCACTCGTTTAGTACGGAAATGAAGCTACACTGTGCCAGGCTACACTCACAGCCTGTTGTTTCTTCAACAGGACTTCAGCAACCTAGACAAGAACTGATTCGTGTAAGAGGCTCCTGTAACCATCAGCGCTTCAGTTCCAGTGCCTTTACCTTCGCTACCTTCCAGTTTACCAATCTGCTCCTGCTGGAGCAATTTCTCCTGCTTTAGTCAATTAATAGACTGAACGAACAATTCAATGATCTGAGCAGATGGGCAAAAACAGATTTTCTATGGAAATAACATAGTAGGCTGGTTCAACATCAGAAGCTGGAAATACAGTGAGAACCAGAGAGGACAAACCTCAGTTCTAAACAAGACTGATTGGATCAGTCTGCCCTTCTACAGAGGGCACGGATACAATAAGAAAAAACCCTGGGGTTTCTAGAAGATACAAGGGAACTCCACAGAGAAAGCAGTTTGCTTATCTGAACTAGTTCTTCTCCCAAGAAATTGCAGATTTGGTGTCCTGACACTTCATAAAACTCAGGACTAATGGCTGGAGAAAGTTGCACAACAACTATGAAGATTATGGTAAGCTGCTATAAAGATTAGGGTAGAGAGATCCAAATCTCAGGCGTGCTGTCCAATGTGGCAAATGCGGTAAGGAATAGGGAATCTGCAAAGAACACATACTTTCAGATGGCGAAGGGGAAAGGATTGTCAGCACAGAGGCCTCATTAACTATTTTAGTGAGCAGTGTCCACCCACATGGGAAGGTGGGGCTTATCAAACAGTGTACGATGAAAGAAAAATATGCACAATATAGAGTGGTATAGCACAGATGGGCACATTGTGCAACTACACTAGGAGAACTTGCTCTTAAGACAGACGATCTCACCAGAGCCCTCAAACCGCCTCAGTTTGGGATGGCTGCTGTCTCCACTGTTGCCTGGCTGCAGCGTGGGAGAGGCATGCAGGTACAACACAGCTGCTGGGTGCCAGGCAGGCACCCCTCAGTCACCACGTCGTCAGGGCCCAGCCTGAGAGCTGCAAACCCACCGCAGACAGAAAGCGACAAGATGTTAGTGGGGCTGTGAGGGAAGGTGCCCGCCTGGGCCTGCCCCACCTGGGCCCCCAACCCACTCTGACACCCCCCCACCCTGGCACCTGCCCCACCTTGACACCCCCCACGCCCTGGCACCTGCCTCAGCCGGCACCTCAGCTCAGGAACCAGCCAGGGCGCCCGTCGAGGCGCCGGCATTCTTCCCTTTCCCACTCGGACTGCACCACCACGCACAGCCGTTAGCAGCGGCAGGCTCTGCCGCGATTATCAGCAATAATCTACCGGGGGGTTATTACCCCCGCCACCCCTCCGCACGGGAACCGCCGGAGTTCACCCACCGGCAGCTCCCGGGAACACGAGCGGAGCGAGTACCGCTACACAACAGCCGGCCGGCGGGACCGCCGCCGCTCCTGCTCCGCAGCCGACCCCCCGGAGCCTGCGCCGGCGCCCCAGGAGGAGGGACAGCAGCGGTTGCCCCCCCGGGCGCCGGGCGGCCCCTCAGGCCCCTCAGACCGCCCCGCGCGCCAAGCCCCCGCCGGGCGATCCCGCGCGGAGGGGCCGCGCGCCGCAAATCCCAGGGTGCCTCGCGCGGCTGGGCCGTCTCCTAGGCGACACCTCCCGCCGTGCCTCCCGTGGTGCCCCGCGCGCAGCCGCGCGCTGGGGGGGGCCGTCGCAGCTGCCCTTGCCGCGGGGCGCCGCGCGCGGGGCATGGAGCGGCGCGTGGCGGAGCGGCTGCGCGGCGCCCTGGGCCCCTCCGGCTTCGAGGCGCACGCCTTCAAGGTACTGACGTCAGCGGGGCTCGCCGCGACGTCACTGTTACCCGGGCGGGAGGGAGCGCGGGTCGGTGGCGGCTCCCTCCGCCACCCGGTGACCCCTGCGGCCGCGGAGCGGCGCCGGGCCGAGGCGCGGGGGGCGCCCCCGGGAGGGCAGGCCCCTCGCTGCCCCCGCCTTCTTGGGACGAGGCCGGCGGCGCTGGGCCGCCAGGCTGCCGCCCCCAGTGCTGCGCGGGCCGCCCGCACCGGCAGGCCGAGCTCCCCGGGCCGCCCCCTGCGAGCGGTGGCGCCCGCCGTGCTGCTCCCGCGGCCGCCGGCAGGTGGCGCTGCCTGCCCGAGCCCCGGCGGCGCCGCTCCGCCCCGCTGGGGGGGAGGTGACTCGCCCGCGCGGGGCGGCGGGCTGGGGACGGGCCCCGCCGGGCGCGGGGGTGGCCGCTGGCCGGGGGAGTTCAGCTTCCCCCCCCCGCTGACCGCGGCCGGCACCGGGCTGGGCGAGTTGGCGGAGGAGCGAGAGGCGGGGGGTTCGCTCAGCCTGGCCGGTAGCGCGGGCCGGGGCTGCTGCTGGGGCTGGACATCGGCCTGGCACCGGCCTGCGCGTTGGTCCCGGGCTGGTAAGGTCAGGAGAGTTACGTAAAGATAACGCCTGCACCAGCAGGGAGTAAAGTCCTCTGAGCAAGCTTAAAATTTAATCTAGGCATACATTAAGGTGCAGGCTGTCCGGCTCGTTCTGCCCACTGAGGAGCGTCTCCCTTGCAGCTGAGGCAGCCTCTTGCACCTCCTCCGGGAGCTGAATGTGTCCACCCCGCTTCCACCAGGGCGTAGGGGATCCTGGCTGCCACTGTCACGTATAAAGCCAGCTTCAGATTAATTTCACTGATAGTTAGAAGTGACCAGTTTTGCATTTTCAGAAAATGCCAAGTGTTAGTTACATGACTTGATAATCTCTCTGAATGTTAAACCTGTTTTTTATAGCACCCTGGGAGAGTTGTCAAAACCTATAAAAAAGACTGATGTTATTAGTAGTGGAGTGCAGGGGGGTTTGGCCATTATTCCTCCTTGCTTGGCCGTTGTTGGTCTGAGCCCTGCCCCCCTGGTCATGTCTTCCTGCTGCCCTGGTCTGATCCTCCATTTCTGGACTGTGTTATAACACATTCAGCCTTGGAAACAAACATCAAAATGTGGCAGTGTCACAATCCACATGCTACAGCTGATGATTCTGGGAGTTTTTAGCACTGCTAGGAGCTTCACAACTACCATTTCCACACCTAAGTGTTTCCTGCTGAAGAAATAATCCATGCAACTTGTCACATGAGCAAAACAGAAGTACCAATTTCTTTCTGGGTGAAGATGGGGGAAAAAAAAAAACCCAAAACCAGAAACTGAAAGCTTTATCTAAACCAAAACATCTGATTTGCATTGGCAAGACTGGTTGCTCATACTTCCCTACAGGGTTTCTGAGCAGAGCTGGATAAATTAGGGCAGCCTTGAGCTGATTCTTATCTCTCACATACAGCTCACAGTACAGCTTCCAGAAACTCAATCCCAGTATGCAAAACAACTTGGTTTGAATAGAAGGCACTATGCAGGCTGCCTATCTGGGTTGCAAATGAAGGTGGCTACACTTCTTTCCACTTCTAAAGTCCTGCATGCCCACTAGCAAAAGAGTGGTGTCCCTGTTCTCATGGAGATTTGTTTTTCTTTGCAGGTTGGATGGTACAATGCTGTTCTCCAGCCAGCCTTTCATCTCCCCTACCCAGATGACACACTGGCCTTTGTGGTCCTCAGCACCCCTTCAATGTTTGACAAAGCCCTTAAACCTTTTGTGAACAAAGAACGGTTAAAAATAATCAGGGATCCTGTGGATCAGTGTGTTTCTCATCATTTATCACGTGTGAAGGAGGTAAGAACCTGAAATACCGATTCCTTTTACTATTCTGGCACAGTAGACAAAGCCTTCCGGGTTCCTGCTCTTGCTCTTTAGAAGGGTAAAACATTATTCATGATGGTAAGAGCATCAACAGGCTGTTGGCCTGCTTTAGTTGTATATTCTGCCTCTTTGCCGTTACAACCTGTAGCTATGGAGAGTTTTTTACAGTCGTATTTTAAAAACCCAAGGCCACAAGCACTCTAGTAGATTTCAGTAGCAGGATGTGGAAATAAGCAGGCTTCACATGTGCCTGTTTTGCTAGCATCCAGCACTCATGTATTGGCAAGTCTTTTTCCATGAGCCTGGGCTGATGTTTTTAATTTTCCCAGAAATTCCCTGACCAGAAGGTGGACGTCATATTTGATTATGAGATTCTGCCAAGCCGAAAGCCCAAGTTCTTGGCGCAGACAGCTGCCCATGTTGCTGGGGCCGCATTTTACTACCAAAGGAAGGATGTGAAACTTGATCCTTGGGGAAAAAAGGTGAGGGAAAAACAGTCTGGGAAGAACCACTAAACTGCAATCACAGAATCATACAACTATGTTTACTAACTAGTTCTTTCTCCAGGAAAATACAAAGTCCGTATCACATATAGATGTATAAAGTGTTTCAGACAAATCAGAAGATTTCAAGATTCTTCAGGGTGGTATGCAGATGCATACATAGAGAAGAATATCTTGATCTATTAAACCTACTTAGACAGGAGAATAAATTTCAGTGTGAAAAAAAGACCTGTTATTTGGAGCGTTACAAATAGGAGGAAAAAATTGCACTGTGGTTAATTTCCATGTTACATTTTCAAAAAGGGACCTCTCCCCACGTTACGGGGTGTTGTGTGTGGGCATGGGAAAATGGGAATGAAATGCAGTGCTTCAAGCCACATGTTCAGGAAAGCGCATTTTTCTCTGTATAGCATTCCAGCAGAGGGCTAGGAGCATGAGAAGTTGCATCAAAGCTTGATGCTTTGAACTCCATTACCAGAAACAAACCGAGACATCCTAGATCCTTCTTTTTTTTCTTCCAGAAGATCTATGGCGTATGTATCCATCCCAAGTATGGTGGTTGGTTTGCTATCCGGGGTCTTCTCCTGTTCCCAGATATTCAGGTACCATTCCTGGAACAGTCTGACCCTGTTGACTGTGTGAGCACAGAGGAGAAAAGAATTGAGTTGCTGGAGCAATTCAATTTCCACTGGCAGGACAGCCGCTACAGGGACATAATTGAAGTGAAGGAAAGGTATTCGGAGGAGCAAAAAGCCTACTTTGCCACTCCTCCAGCAGAGAGGTTGAGACTGCTGGGGCTGACACAAGAAGCCCAGAGAAGCACATTTCACTGAGTGACCTGGCTCCGTGAAGGGGTGGAGGGTAAGCAAAGTGTAACTCATCAGCACCTTTTCCACAGTGCTGAGGAGGATGGTGTGCTGATAACAGATGGCAAATCCAAGCAGCGTGATGCAGTGGTGCAATCCAAACGTCAGCTTCTCAGAGTTAAGAGGGGAGTGCTGCATCAAAGCATTGGTGGTCTGGAGGAAGGTGGGAGCAGCCTGTTCTGTACTGTTGCTGATTTGGTGCGTCTTCTTGGGAGTCTGATAAGACACCAGTTGGTCTTTGGTTCGGAAAAGTTCAGACACTCTGGAAACTGGAAGACACATGCTGCTCATTAGAGAAGTCATTTGTGTTCTCAAGAATTTTCTTTCCAAATGTTTTGGTATTATTCTATGTGAGAGTAAAAAACATTGATTTTCAGTCATTGTGCTCCAAAATGATTTTTTTTTTCATCTGAACTCGGGGCAGATGCTTTTTTACATTTTATTACCCTGTGTCATAACTCTCCCTAGGGCATAAGTGTTCTGTCTTTTCAGTGTTGCCTTCCTCAAAGAAAATTTGCCCTGTATTCCTTCACTTGCAGTGAAGCTTTATTTAATTAAGAAATATTTCAATGTGTCCTTTCCTTAATATCCAAAAGAAAATTCTCCAGATATTGTTTCATTGAGTAGTGTGATCCCGTACATGAATCAGGAGTGAGGATATTGGAGCCAACAGCAGCCCCCTCCTCCAGGGTAGTTAAGAAAGGGAAAGGGACAGGACAAAGGTCACAGCCCAAGTCTGCTGTTTCCCCTTCACCCAGGGCCAGCTTCTCAGAACAAGGTGACGTCTTTACATCAGTTTTAAGCATTTATCCACTGTATAGAGCAGCCAACTAAAATCTTTGGGAAGATGCTGCGTAATGTCTATGTGAGTGGAGTGTTAAGGTAACTGACTGAAAAAGACAATTCTCATTGACCTTTTTCTAAGGTAAATGAGGTTTGTATTTAAAATATTTTTCAGTGCTGTGCCAGCACACACCAACACACCACAGTTTTACTACCATAGTTTCCTGTTGTACCATCTGTATGGGGGAGATCATAAACCTGCTCACACGTAAAAACCACTGCATGAAGCATTGTCACACGCACAGGCAAACAAGCAGAGGCAGGGGGCGGAAAGAGAAAATATTCATTATGTTCATGTTACTTACATTGCTGGATAAAACAACTTCAGACATAAATATAGCAATTTTTTAGATGACACTGTCCTGTTAGATTTGCGCAGAGGTTACAATGGCACTGGGAATCAGGAATTAATTTATCTTCCAGCACTTGGAGGCTCAGGCCTCAATAAAATAATACAATAAAAATAATATTTTGTGGGAGTTCTGTTACTTGACTGCAGTGCAGTGCTGCAAATCACTAAGCACTTTTTCCCCTTCCATGATATCAACACGATGATGCAAAAATACTCACATTGCAGAACTGAGCCATTCCTTTTTATTTTTTGTTGTGATAATTCTTGATACCTTTTGGAGACTCAAAAACCAAGGTTGCCCTCATGATACGTCACTGCAGTTTTTCATAATCTGTGTACTAACTAAGCACAATCAAAATTCAGCATAACAAGTTTGTAATGTAAACAGAGTAGTATGCATGTGATCACTGGGTTTGTTCAGTGTATTTGCTGTTACAAAAAAGTCTTTGTTGCTTTCCATACTTTGTTCACCACATCTGGCTAAGGCACAACACCTGACTTACTGTGTGATAGTGGTATTGTGATTTTTAATTTAAGCAAAATAATGAAATTGGTTTAAATTCTCTTCTTTTGTTATAAAAGTACTTCTGGTTGAAATATTGGTTGACCTTCCAGAACTTTCCAATTGATCTGTATTTTAACAGGGACTTGAGTTAGTGGTTTGTATTAGTAACATATATAAAATATCGTTTCTCTTAGAAGGATAAATACAGAATGGAATTGAATTTATCTTTTTACACTACAACTTGAAGTAAAACATTTTGCAATTGATTTCTTACAAATATTTAATATCTTGTCTTAGTTAATTTCTTAAACTGATTACCATAGCCATTTCATTTCAATTTTTGTAATCTATTTCTCTCTACATGATATTTTGGTTAATAAAATACACAAAGTTATAAGTAATCCTCAGTACTGAGTATTTTTATTTAAATAATGCAACGATTAACTTGTGGAAAGCTAAAAATACTGAAGTGAGAATCGATTATTGCATTTTTAACATACTGAAAACAGTGGGCTACCTAATACACGCAAAATCTAGTATCTGAAAACAAAAATTTATTCTAGTAGAAGTTAGTAAACTATTATGGCAGACTCATTGGGATACAAAAAAACTAAGCCATACAGCACATTATGAGTAAGTTTAATAAATGTTTATCTTTTCCAAGTCATTTCAGCAAGATCATTTAACAGCAAGCACATGATGGTGCACTTTCATTTTTTCCTCTGTTCTTGCAGTTACAAAAGTTCAAGGTGTCCAGCGATACATGACTGGTATTTGAGGAGTTTCCCCTCATTAACTTAAAAGTAATACCTGTAAGTACTGAAATTCACGTATGTTAAAACACATCAGTGAACACTGAGTCATGGTAAGGGCAAATCTGAGTTCCTTGTGCTTCTGGCAATACAGTTATGTCAGGCAGACTGGAGAAGAAATATTTAGTAACATATCCTTTCCTACTTCTGAGTGAACTGGAATCAGTTCTTACTGGTTTTGTCTTAGCCAAGTCACAGAGATCCACAGCTGCAACCAATGATTTTCTTTCCTTGCTGGTTGAAATATAATGGTTTTTGTCTTACAAAATGGAAGTTTGAGAACCTGTTTGACTTATCTCTTGGGACAAGCCTAGACACGGTAATGGATCATTCTTGGATCATGAGGCATTGTGAAGACATTCTCATTTTCAGCACTTGGCAAAAGTCAAACAAGTAATTGCAAATACTTGGATAGATTTACTAATTCAAGTATCACATTTTACATTTTTAGACAGTTTTTTTTCTCTAAATCCTAATGTTTAAACATGTATTAAAGTATCTTTTCCTCAATATAACCAGTAGGGTGAATATTCAAGAGCTGAACAGTCAAACAAAAAATAATTAAAAGCTACCTGAATTTTAATTCCATTTTAACAACAAGATATTTGGTATATTTCAAGGTAATAGAATATTATATGGAGAATTAACAAATTTATAATGTTTTCATGCACAATATACATAACATTTATCATTCATCTTCTCCTTCAGTTAAAATTTCCTGGTTTTTACTTCACTAACCTTAACTGAGATTTTTATTAAGATTAAAGATGTGACAGAAAATACCAATTAAATGCAAAGCACAATCTAATCTGGTGACAACTCAGAAAGGGAAAAACGATTGAGAAACACTGGGGGTTTTCAGTGGTTGGGTTTTTTTGGTACCAGTTTAATCAGTTACATTTCAGCGGCACAAGAATAAGCATTAATCTTTCTTTAGAGTATAAAGTAAAGTTTGGCAAACTTAATTCCTGATATTGCCTTATTTCTTTCTATAAAAAGGGTGCCTTGTAACAATCCTGACTTCCTCTAAACTATGGAAGACTAAAGATGGTTTGCTGTATAAATCAGAGCTGGTGTGTCAGATGAGAATAGCCAACATTATGAGAGCAGTATACTCTTCTGTTCTTGTTGTTGCATATTTTTTTTAGGGTTTTTTTTTGTTTGTTTTTTAGAGTTGCCCTCTTCTGGGTCAGAAGCATAATTTTACTCATTCAATATAGTATACATGGTCTTTTATTCATTTGTGACTAAAATTATTGGTGGTGCAGCTATTGTTTCACATGGGTTAAATTACTGAAAATGCACAGTAACTTGAATTTGACTGAAAAAAAAATAATTAGTAAAGACTTCTGTATTTCTAAAAACAAGAAGTGGTAGCTACGGCTCAGTGCCACTGTGGTTATCAGCCCTCTTTCTTCAGCCCCATGCAAAAAGTACATTTAAAAAGTTAGCTTTGAATACTGATTTAAGTGGCAACAGTTCCAAATTTTTCCTCTAAGAGGAAGTGGGTTTTGCAGTTTACTGCAGTGGAAAGCCAGTGGTACCTTTGCAACCTTAACTTTCACAAATTCATCTATCATAATGGACAAATGTGTTAGTGAGACTTTTCTGCTGTGAAGTTGGCTTCCTGTCATATCATATATCCTGTGACAGATCATCCATCACGTTTGCTGCAGAAGGTGAACAGAGCACTTCCCTTCTGGGTTTTCAAGAAGGAAACTGAAAGAACCAAGGAACACAAACGTGCTTTTCTTTCTGTGACTGAAAAAACAGATAATGTTCACATTCTTTAGAAAAACAGTAGTTTAGGTGAAAAAACAGGGCAGGGGTTTTTTTCCCCCAATAACTGAAACACAATAATGGGACATATGGTGGGAAACTTCAAAAATTGAAATATTTTATCATAGAATGAGCTATACAATATTTCAGTGGAATGTTTAAAAACTCTCCAATAATATACCATTATCTGCAAAATGTGATTATATACATATAAAAGTATTTGAAATGGCTACTTCCTGAAAAAATAAATGACATAACCATCATTAATTAATATTACATGTATAATACATTTCTCATTTTATGTTGTTTTTGTTGATGTTTGTACACAATGCAATGAGCAAGCAATTTTATTTTTAAGAACGGCTTATGCTTTTATTTCCCCAAAACACTTCCTACAAGAAATTTTGAAAGAGGATTTGGGTTTTTTCTGTCTTCAGAATTTCTGGAAAGCATACACTTTACACTAAGTCACTCTGGGGATTTTTTCCCATGTAAAACAAAGCATGGGATAGGATAATTTTTGTAAGTAAATTAAAGACAGGAATTGTCATTTTTTTGCTATGAATGTGTAAAACCTCTTACTCCTTTTAAAGGAATTCACTAGTTTTTTGTTTTAATTTCATCTCATAACCCTTTTTCCAGTATTGTTCACACTAATCTTCCTGAATCATTCACTGTTGCCTCAATCTTTTAACAGGCTCTTCTTCTAAAACATAAAAAACTCCAGCAATAAAAATGAAAGAGGAAGTCGACTTACTTTTGCAAAAAGCTAATTTGATGCAATACATAAATCTTAAATTACATTAAGTTGTATTAAGTGTAATTAAAGACTTTTTGCTCTTTTGACAAAGGATACTAATATCATTTGTCAGTGCAGATACTTCAAAACTATGTTGCCATAGAATATGGAATATAAACCTACTGGGCTCACAGTTTCAGAGGACAGTGCAATCTTGATGACTTCACCTATATTCATACATATATATATTCATATATCTATGGCCAAATGGTATCTTGCACAGAAACATTCTAAATTCAGACACGTGTCCCATAATATGTACAATGATTTAAGTTTCAGGTGAAAGAGCCAAGTTTCGCATTAAAGTCCAAACCCATCATCACTAGGTGTGGTGGGAAATGCTTCCCACAGCACAGTTCAGGAACACTGCAAAGAATTCACAGCGTGACGGCAACCTATTCTCCTGCAGCCACATAAGTGTGTGCAGCACGGATTAGTTGAATCTACAGTCATTTGACTTGCACAGGCTTTGGCCTGTAAAGCCATTCTGTAATATCATACTCCTGTGAGGTGCTTAAATTATACCAATGTTACAGGTGAAGACACCGACTAGCAACCTGATACAAACTAGATGTGTGGACAGCCAAAATAAAATCATTTCAGACTGTACATTAAAGGCAAATTCATCTGTTTTTTCTTTTCTGATTATTAAAAATAGAAGCGGAGATACTCACAGAACATCAGAACCACTGAAAATTTCAGAAGATATATAACATTTTTCAAACTATTAATACGATAAACCCCATTATTTTAACATAACCCTTACATGAATGTTGTTTTGATGTATTACATTACTAAAAAGTACAATCATGGCGCTTTTGTAAACATACTTTCCTAAACCAAAGTGCATCATTTTGCAATACCTGCAAGATGTGAACTACTTGCTTTTGTTCTTTGAACTGTATTGATTTGTTGGCCAATCCAATAACCTATTCATCAAAGGTCTGATAAAAAGGCTGGAGCACTTGTTAAGAAAATAGTACCTTTTAAATTTAGTAACTATAAAAAGTATTTTTTCAAAGACAGTGAAAAACTTTTTGTAATAAAGTGCTAATTTTTTAAATATTACTAAGCAGTTTTTTTCTTATCAACATCTGTAAATAAATAATTGTTAATTTTGAAAAAACAGACTCATAAAAGATATACAATATCTAGTAAAGGTTAGGTTCTGTATGTCAAATATCAAAAGTCACATTCTAAGTATTCCATGATAAACATAATGTACTGTTTTGTATTATACATTTACAAAAATCCTGCTGCTCTTATACAAATGCTGTTCTCTGAAAACTTAATTAAAGATATCCATCTCAAAAATAAGGGAGTAAGTATTCTTACATAATATATGAGGAACGCAGGATGTGTGTATCGAGTTTGCATGGCAAGGTTTTGGCAGCAGGGAGGCTACACAGGAGTGGCTGCTGTGAGAGGGTACCAGAAGCTTCCCCCATGTCTGATGGAGCCGATGCCAGCTGGCTCCGAGACGGACCCACTGCTGGCCACGGCCAAGCCCATCAGCGATGGTGGTAGCACCTCTGTGACAGCATATTTAAGAAAGGGAAATAACCTGCGTGACAGCAGTTGCCGCCAGAGAAGAAAGGAGTGAGAATATGTGTAAGCAACAACTCTGCAGACACCAAGGTCAAAGAAGGAGGGGAGGAGGTGCTCCAGGCACCCCTTTGCACCCAGAAATCCCCTTTGCAGCCCATGGTGAAGGCCACGACGAGGCAGGCTGTGCCCCTCAGCCCATGGAGATCCATGGTGGAGCAGATCCCCATCTGCAGCCCGGGGAGGACCCCACGCCAGAGCAGGTGGGTGCCTGGAGGAGGCTGTGACCCCATGGGCAGCGTGCACTGGAGCAGGGTCCTGGCAGGGACTATGGACAGATGTGCTGTTTGGAGCAATTTGCTGGCAGGACTTGTGACTGATCCCATGGGGGACCCACACTGGAGCAGCCTGTGCCTGAAGGACAGCACCCTGTGGGAGGTATCCATGCCAGAGTAGTTTGTGAAGAACTGCCTCCCATGGGCCAACCTGCCACAATGTGGAAAATTTATTTCCTTCCACTTTTACTTGGTCTTCAATAGGAACAGACAATTCATTACCTAAAGCCATTGCCTGTAAAACTGCAGCAAATGGGAGCTTTGCCATTTATTTTGAGGGCAAGATCATACCACCTGAGAGGTGATGTCAGGGCTACTTCACCACAGCTGTTAACGTTCAGTTTCAAAGACTGACAATAGTTTGCTTTTGTTATGCTACTGTTACATACATTTTTGAAATAATATATAATTACATACAGTTTTAAAGTTTCACAGATCTCATCAAACAGCAAAAATCCCATATATATTTATATAATTACATCTACTATAGCTGCTTACCAGCGTAAGCACCTGGTGCTGTGTACTATAGCTCTCAAAACCAATATAAAGTATTAAAATATAGCCAATTTCATTATGGTGTTGTCAGTAGATGTCTGCTAGTACATTTGTTTCCATTGGCACTCTGCTATTGAGATGAATGTAGTATCATAAATTTCTGTAAAAATCTGTAAAAGATACATACAGGTACTTAAACTGATCCAAAGAATTTTTCAGGGATTATCTTAAGACTGAAACTTCATATGCTTGTAAAATGTTCTTTTGCAAGACAGCAAGCTGGTTATATAAACCCCCAGTAATCACAGCAATCAGCAACAAATAAAAAGAAACAGGAAAGAGGCACAGTAAGATGGGTTTCAGTTTCCCTTCATCCAACTATTCTGAGTGAAATATTCTAAAGAAACTAATGAATACAAGGTTGTATTTATAATAAGCACTCAAACTAGAATGATGTGCAATCACCCACACATTAAAAAAAACAAACATCACAGTCAAGATTCTGTCCTTTCTAAATCGCATCTGCTGTACGCACCTTCAGGGAAAATCCCACTAAGCAGCAGATGCTATTTGCAACAGCTGTTAGTCTTGTCACCAAAACGAAGAGCTGCTGATAGGTTTTTACCTCACTGGAAAATACGGCACCCATTGATCGTGAAAGCAAAACCAGTTCATGACCATAATGAAAATATAATGTGCATCATTCCTCAATAAATGAGGGTAATAGTTATTTGAATGTCATAAAAATGACACCAGTCTAAGATGTCGTGATACTAGGAGCAGGGTGTAAGCCCCAGAATGCTTAATGGAGCTTCCAGGCTACATCTGAATCAATATTGAGTTTAAGCCCAGAAATAAACCCGTGTGTTATCCATTTTGTGTGTTATACCCATGGAAACATTAAAATGACAGCACGGCGAACGTTCCCATAAGTGCCTCACACAGCTGAAGAACAAAAGAGATGTTTAATTGCATTAATTCCCACAGTCAGTCATTTGGTGCAAGCATATAATACAGTTCCTAACCCACAGGTATTTTGTTTCTTGGCTGTTTTGGATTTCCATATCATCATTTACCAGCAACCATGATGTTATACACGCCCCGCTGGTGCCTCAACTCCCAGGGAGAGCCCCACAGCCGTTACAGCCGCCATGTTTACCTCAGCCACAGAGCTGCCTCTGCATGAATACTTCAGTGACTATCAAGATTAACCATTTTCACAACAGGAAAATTAACACATGAACGCAACTGTTACTATTGGGACATTTAAAAGGTGGGAGGTAGTAAAAATGTGCTGCTGGGCAATGCGAGCTATCCCTCAAAGTAGGAGCGAAGGTAGCGGTGTCAGCAGTGAGGGAGAGGGAGAGCGGCGGCAGCTAGCGAAGCCCTCCTGTCACAGCTGGGCCGCCCCACGGCCGCGGCACAGAGGAACGAGGTATCGAACGGAAGGCGTCACATCGGAGAAGCCGGTTAAACAAATGAAGATGGCGGGTCTGTACGGGCCACCCCCACCCGCACGGCTCCCATCCCCCGCAGCCCGCTGCCGCCCCCGCTCCCGCCAGCGCCCGCGGCAGGGAGGTGAGGCCCCGCCCGCGCGCCCCGCCCGCAGCCAATCCCCGGGCTCCGTGCGCGCCGGCGGGAGGAGCGGCGGCCGTTGGGAAAGCGCGGGCAGCTCCCCCGCCGCGCTGGGGCGGGAGGGACAGGCAGCGCTCCCGCCCGGGCCGGGGGGAACCGCCGCAGGGAGCGGGTGGTTCGCCGCCGCCGCCAGGCCTACTCCCTCCCACCGGCGTCCTCTGATGGGTACGCGGAGCCTTGCTCTGCCTTCTGGGAGGGGAGGTGCAAGACCAGAACGTGAGAGAACCCCCTTGTCCCCTAACAAGGGGTAAGCGACAGAGCAGCTAGTAAGTCTGTTCCTTTTAAATGCAGTTTTTATATTTGAAGTGACTGTGCTTAATGATTTGAGAAAGGCCGTTTATATCACTGAGAGGCTGAACTTGGTCACTAATGCATACAGGCCCTCAGTCTGGGCACAGAACAGGCTGATCTGCCAGGAGTTAGGCCTCCATGTAGCATTATGCAATGTAATGGCCCAGCCAAAACAAGTGCAATTTTATTTCTAAGAGCAGAAGTCGCTTTAAGTCACATCATCAGGGTGAAGATTCCCATTCTGTAGGGCTAGACCATGCTAACACTGTACCCTCCAAAGAACTGCCATAATAAATTTTGCAACATTTCAAGGCTAATATAGCTGGATACAACTAAATTTTACATTAGATCAGCCCTGACTTTACTCCTGTTCATTTACTAGGAAAGGAAATTTGATAAAGGTAATCTTGTGATCAGCCATACTAATTACTGTTCATTCACTTAGCTTAAACCATATCCTATATTTTTGTATACATATATGTAAATGCTTCTGTTACTTCTCAATGCCACCCTAGGATGTTAGCCTTA
This sequence comes from Falco punctatus, assembly GCF_963210335.1. NCBI lineage: Eukaryota > Metazoa > Chordata > Aves > Falconiformes > Falconidae > Falco > Falco punctatus. The sequence goes on along the minus strand of NC_137591.1, from coordinate 11,325,936 downwards.
TTTGTTATTCTTTATATTAATAATTTGAATTTTAAATACTAAGAAAAAATGATAGAATCACTTAGGTTGTAAATGACATTTAAAATGGAGTCAACTGTTTTATCTAGCATTGCCCTAGTCTGCACACTAAAATGATCCAACTAAGCATCACTTTTACATATATCTTCAGGAAGATTTGTGGCACTTGAGCAAGACCCTATGGGATTTAGCTATTTTAGTATTTATTTGTACTTGGTAGTAAGGCTTCTGCTGTTAAGTATTTTTTCCAACTGCACAAGACTAGTTTACTACTTAAGGCATGCAACTTTCACTTCTGACTCATGCAAGTAGCCCTGGGCCTCAACTTTGTTATTGCTCACTTTAAGCAGGACAGAGCTTGTTTACTGCTTTAGGAGCTTAAAGGCTTAATCTTTACAGGTACATAAAAAACCATAGGGTTGTAACTCACAATAACTCCTTACCCAAATCCTCAGCTCTGAAGCTCAGGACTTAAAAAGATTGCTGTGTAGTTTCATGGTTATTACAAGTTGACACCTTTATGTAACTTAAGGCCATAGTCCTGTGTTTTGAGTTTTACAGTACACATATCATTTGCAATATGAAGATTAGAAACAAGGCTGAACACATTTGAGTAACAGATTATTTTTTAGTGCCACCCTTCTTTTGATCTTCATCATATGACAAGCTAATGGGTAACTGGCATATTGTCACTCCCATTCCCTGTATTGAGAGGTACTAGCAATTAATATTGTATATCCAAGGAAGTCTGCTTTCCAGAAAGCCCGATCTTCCACTCCTGTACAGTGTTCAAACTTGATGTTGGACTCCCAGTAGTTTAGCATGAACAGTCATAGCTTTGACTAATGTGGATGCAGAATTGTGTAAGTTGACACAGTGCATGAACATGCACCCAGCCTTTGCCAGTCACATCTACACCTCATGTACTGCACACTGTAGTAATGTGTAAGTCTGACAGACCAAGTTTGAAGAACATTCCTCTACCTAGTAGCAAAGTCATGAAGAGTGTAGGGAGTACTTCGGTACTGCAACATGAAAGCTTAAGTGTTGGTATCTCCATTCTAACAGAGCTCCAAAAGGCCCTTAGGAACAGATGTCTACAGACAGTTCAGTACATGGCCCTTTCAGAAGGGCAGCCTGCATTGCTTTTGTGCCTCCTATATACACAAGAAGTAAGCAGACCATATGCTCTTTCCACAAGTTTAATAAGAGTTACAAAAGGATACCACTGGTCTATATGCAACACATGGCTAACCACATACACTGCATTGTCACTAAACAGGGTTTGATGTACAGATACTGATCATTAAAGTTTTCTATGAAGGTACTGTCAACAGGACAAACTTTCCTTCAAGTAAAAAAGTTACTGTTTATACCTACAGCATGATCCCTTGACTCAGATGCAATGACTTAGTCAAAGTTCAGTAACTGATGCTTGCTCTTTATGTAAGGCATACTAGTTTCAACTCAGACTGAAAGTTTATTTCAGCTTGGAGAAATACTCTTTACTTTTCTGAACATCAGGCTTGATTGTGTCACTGCCAGGCTTCCAGCCAGCTGGGCACACTGAAATGATAAGAAAGTTTAAGTCTTAGTAGCTACTCCTGCAGAACATGTTTTACACAACCTTAAAGCAAACTAGCAACTCTAAACATCTTTGCAACATACAGAAGAAAATGCATTATTCAGTGTAGCATTATGTTCCGTTTATTTTACTAATTTCTATTTGCTTACTTGGTAATCACATTAAAGGAACCAGCATTCACTGACAGACTAGCAGGGCCTTTACACATGCACCCCTCCCCACCCCACTTAAAAGCTTCACAGAAGCTTGACAGCAAGGTCAGCCTGGGTCAGAAAGGCTTTACAACTACTACAGTACACTTCTCTCCTTGGATCCAGTCAAGCCTATATTCTCCTTACCTTTAATAAGCTCTAGTACCATTCTCCAGTTTAATGGGGAAAGGGAAGAAGAGTTAAACTGTCTCTAGTTCCCCTATATGGCTACCAAAAAAGGCCACCAAGATGCAGAGTTGCGTGGCCTCAAAATTGCAGGGACTCCTGAGCAGCATTTTTTGGACACAGTCTTCCTTGCATACAGCCATGCAAGGCTTGATGCTTGCTCCACACAAGACTGGCAATTTTAGCTATAGTATTCTCAGCTTCTGAGCATTGCTATACACCTAATTCTTGTGTATTCTGGTTTAGATGACATGGCAGTCTAAATCTGGATGAAAACCTTTTCACTACTCCAGGGCACAGTAAACCCCAAAGGCTTCATTTACACAGCATGTGACTGCTCCATCATCAAGTATTAGGGATGTCTCCTCAGCTGACAGATGGCATACAAGTTCAGAAACACTGATTCTCTTTGGGCTATAGGCTAGCCACATTAGCAGCTTGTTTTAATAAAATCTGCCACTGATTTACCAGTTCTGAAGCAAGTTAAGCACAACCAGCAGCAACATGTGTCATTAGTTAATGACAGCTGAAGACTACCAAGACCTACATAGCAATTTTGAGTTCCTGTAACCTAGTTCACACTTTTCATCTGCAGTGCCTTTAAGTTCCTGCAGGAAAGCTACCATCCTCAAGCATCTTATCACTCCTAAGTATGGGCAGAGAGACTCTTACTTGTTTTTCTCTCACTGCACATTGACAAATATCAGCAGGTTTTCTGGGAATCCACATGCTTTGTCTAACAGACTATGTTAAAACTCTGCATTAGTACTCGTCGTCTCAATCTACCAAATCCAAGAGCATCATCCAAATTATGCAACCTTGCAAGTTGTTATTACATGTTCTTCATTTGTCTGAAGCATTTTCTATGTCGAATTGAAAGAGAGACAACTACTATGTGCTCAACAAGACATCCAGCACCAAATTAAGTGGTATTGCAACATTAGCAAATACTCAATGAACATTTAACTGCAAAAGGATAATTATAGCACTATGGTGTCCTTCAAGTAGCTTTTCAGAACGAGCTGCATTTCAAGAGGCACAAGTGCTTGCTGTGCACAGATCAATTCAGGTATTCAGTACACCTTGATTTAACTTGCCTAGTTACTGTTCTCTAGAAAAAAAACCTGTAAGATTAGAAAGAGGAAGAACTCTTACCTTCACCATGTTTATCTGTAAACTGGAAAGCCTGGACAAGTCTGAGGGTTTCATCAACGGAACGGCCAACAGGAAGATCATTGATTGTTATCTGCCTCAAGATCCCTTTCTCATCAATTATGAACAGACCCCTAAAAAACCCCACAACCCTGAAGTTAAACACAGCTTTTGAAAGACTGATTAGACTGAAGTGAGCTTCAAAAAAGCCAGTTTAGTATTCTATTATTATGGCATTAAGTTGTGTCATCTGGTATTACTGACCTCTTCCTAGAAACCAGTACCTTCACTGTATGCATAGCACTGAAACATTAACAGTCAAAAGCCTAACATTCAGCAGGAACTGGGAGGGACAGAGGTCCATCAAGCCACTAACAGGAAAGCAGTGCTTCCCATGTAGGGAAGATACTAGTGGAAAAATAAAGTGGAAGAGAAACCCAAGACAAAAATGAACTGGAGACAAGGCATTCTTACATTTAAAGAAAAGCTAAACACACTATTTTCAAAAAACCCAACCAAGCAACGGCTCACCAGTGAGCGCCTCCAAAGTAATGTTATGAGCATGACTGAAGTCCCTCAGCAACTTTAACTGAACAGTTGATTAAAAGATAAGGCTTGGGGTTTAACTAATCTATATTTTAATCACTAAGTATCTGTAAAAACTTCCATGACTGTAGGTCTTTCATTACCAACGTTTGCAGAAGCTCATCGGCAGGAGACTCCTGCACAATGCAGACAGGTAATCAAAGGGAAGCAGCAGGTATTTATCTAGCTTACCAAAACCATGAAGTCTGAATGCTAAGGAGAACCAAGCAGCTATGTCCTTGTAAGAGTGTCTGATAGCTGGAGCAGTTAGCATCTACAATAGCCATTAGCTTCAGCTTGTTGCAGGTGTTCAAGTATATGCAAGGTCTGTGTCCATCTGACATGCTCCACGTATTTCAACTCAGACTTTAACAACGAGTTTACTTTCTTGCTTATTACCTGTATGCAATACCTTCATCCTCTTTAAGTACTCCATATTCTTTGGCAATGTCACGTTTTGTGTCAGAAATCAATGGGATTTTCATAGTACCCAAACCACCTTGTTTCTTAGGAGTGTTGATCCTAAAAGGAAAGAAATTCAATGTTAAAAATACGGAGAGTTCAGAATTAAGTATAACATACAACAGAAGCTGATTCCTTCTGCAATATTATACTTTTTCTGCCACGAGGCAACAAAAGAACTGAACGTATGTATGCTCAGTTCTGTTCAGAAGCACCTGGCACTACCAGTACTTCCCAGTTGTCCTTTGGAACTTCAGTAAACAAGTTTGAATACACTCAGGATTTGGTTCCTGCAAGAACTGAGAACAGGCAGAACATTCTATTAGGTTAAGAGGCTGATTCTTACCAGGCAAGGTGACAGAAGTGAGAGTCAACAGAAGCTCCAATTACTTCACAGTTAATTTTCTTGAATTCATCAGCTCTGTCACTGTATGCAATAATTTCAGTTGGACAGACAAAAGTGAAGTCCAGAGGATAGAAGAAGAACACAACATATTTTCCTAGAAAAGCAGTATAACCAGTTAGTCTCTTACCTTTCCAGGGATTGTCATATCCAATATCAACCATTCAAATACTACTAGAGGAGAAAGGGCTTGATACAACACTAAAGATACAACTTTAAAGATCAAATGGCAACCTACAGATGCCTCCATTTTAAGGCTTGGTATGGAAATGGCAAGCCCATAAAGCACCTGAAGGATTTACACTTCAGACAAATACTCAAGGTCATTCTACAGCTAATAACACAGAACCCTATCCAGCTAAGTCTCCAAAACCAGAACCCTGTCAAATTTGACAGGGAATGCCTGTCTCCTGGGTCTACTCCCACAGGCCTGCCCAGAGTACACCTACTACCTACACTAGGAAGACCCTATGGTTGACTACTAACAGAGTGCAGAAATACCACAGGTCTGAAAGGCTACAAGCCAAGGAGACATTTTAACTCAGTGGGTGACTAGTCTGTACCTACTCACTGCCCTTGTGCAGCCTGAGGGCCAGTATTGTTAAAAAAGCCTACAAGAGAAGATTCTGCTGTTCAATATAGTTTGGAGATGTTACATCAGTCTCATAGCATGACAGACAGGACAAATAAGCCTGATCCCAGATTACAGTTTAGATTAGTTTTATGCTAATTAGCAACAATCATAGCTGGGACATTCAACCACGCTGCTGACAGCTCTCCAAGCACACCCCACCCATCACCGATAACCACTGTACAAGTTATTTCAGTCCACTGCAAGTGGTCACTATTACTTCAAAACAAAATCAAGATTTATCCTTAAGATACCTTCCACTCCTGCACGTGGCCAGATTATATCTGTGTAATTAGACAAGCACATAAGCTTACCTTTATAGTCAGAGAGTTTGATGTCTTTGAATTGTCCATCTGGCATTACAGCCGTGGCAGTAAAGTCAGGGGCAGGTTTTCCAATGAAAGCATTTCCTGAAGACATCTTGATTTAATCTAGATAGGACTTAATAACAATACAGTTTGGATAATAGTACATTTGCACCTGGAAGTAAGCATTTATTCAAAGCATCTTATCAGTTCAGATCAAATACCAAAGACTGAGGATCAGCACTTGGTCTTGCAACACAAGGCTTGAGTGAAGTTAAGTTTTAACTTTCTCACTTGGGTTGTCCAACCAAAACACTTCACAGCCCCACATATCCAGACCAAGGCACTACATCGATTAATGGCACTTCAAGATCTATGGCTCATTAGCCTCCTAATGATACAGTAATGGTTATCTTTGACCAGTAACAGCACAGTCTAGGAAAGGGCTAGCACAGGAGTTTTAGCAGTAGTCACTAAGTCTTCCTGTTCCACTTGCTGAATGAGTTAAGAAGGCTGGGAGTTTTCTTAGACCTTTTGATGAAAAGACCTTTGTTCAATTTTATACAGAAATTTAAGACCTCAAACTATCTTCCTGTTGATTCCAGAAAAACTTTCGTTAATCCCCAGGAAACGGTGCTCTGCGTAACTGCATTTCAGCCTTTCAAACAAACCTTGTTTTATTTGCAGCTAGACACATGGTATACACGGGAATCACATTCTATGTTAAGACTTGGTGAAATTTTAATTGTAGATCAGTACAGCCAGGTTGTTTCCCCCCACAAGTCTACTGAAAAAGAGCACAGAAGGGTACACAAGGACAAGGGAACTCTACTTCTGGCTGCCTGCCTTAAAAACTAAGCATCTGTAACATGCCCTGTACAGTATTTTTACTCAGTCTGAGAATGCAGTATATCACTTCAGAATTCCAGTTACTTCCAGAGCATAGTACTTCAAATAGGTAACTGGGACCCTTGTTTCTTCAACTCAAATCTTCTTAAAAGTAATTTCACTGAAGTTATTCTATATACTGGTATGAGCACGAGTCACCTTGGAGATAAAAAAACCCCAAACTCTGAAAGGTTAGCATGAGTATCATGTTGCTAGGGAAAGTTTCTTCCAAGTCCTCCCTGCAAGGCACCAATTCCATTCGAAAAAAGATTGAGTGGCGCATTTCTTGGCTCCTTCCCTCTTGCCAGCCACTTTCTTCCTAGAGAACTAGCCTGTGAGCTGTAAGCATTTCGCTTTCAATTCAAGTTTAGTCTTTTCAGTAACGGTTTTACCTTTGAAAGTTTCCCTTACATACCCTGACAGTATATGGACAGTGACCATTTATCTCTCTTCTCATTTTAAGAGGCACCTACATGCCCAGCATTTCTAACTGCCTTTTGCAAAGCTCTTCATCCCTACGTTCATCCAAGGATTTAGTCTTCAACTGCAGTAGACGGGGAGAAAAGTTACAAATTTAGGAGGCCAGAACTAAAGAGTATTCCCTAGGACTGCACTGAAGCAGCCTAGCAGGAAGACATCGATAAGCCCTCTCTCTGCCAGGTACCACATGTAGCCACGAAGGCAGGTGCAACTCTGAAGCCGCAATTCTGTAAGAGGGATGGGGGGATTGCACAGTATTTATCCGAGATGCCTCCAGCTAGTGAGTTTTATCTTAGAAGCAAGAGCTGGTTTGTCTGGAGTGCATGACCCCACATGTTATCGCTGAACTACATTCTTCTCCATTACTCCAGCTCAAGGTCATCCTTTTGCTCAGTACTATGCCAGTCCTCCTTACATTTGTTCCATCAGCAATCCTCTGGAGTATTTCCCGAGGTATTCAATGTCAAATAAAAGCTGGCAGACTGCTCTTTTGATACTTCCCCTCTCTAAACTACGAGTTATTGCCCCCTTTTCATATAACATGGAAGTCTAATACTGGGAGTTTTCTTGCAGTATAAGGGGACTGAAATCTATGTGCTTTCCTCGGAGCACCTACTGCGACCTGCCAACATTTCTGCTTTTCCACGCGCGGTTAGCATGTGCTCCGATGTTCTGCTTCGATTTTTTGCCACAGCATTTGATAACCCACAGAGCAGCAGACCACAGAGTCAGCTTTGTTTCCTTTCATTCTAGAGAAAAGCACGGACGCTGCAAATCAAGCACACGAGCATCTTTCAGTTGCTCACAGCCACACAAAGCCTCAATTATCTTCAAAATGCAATTATAATAAACCAGGCCTGCACTCTTAACTAGCAATTCATACCTTTAGGGTACCGTGAACAAAAGCGAAAGACCATTTCAAAACACACCATCAGCCTGCCGCTTTGCTACCTTCAGACTGTCACAAAAATGCGGTTACGCTACTGAGCTGCGGTCGGCAGAGAGCGACACCGCCGCAATCCCCTGAGCTCGAGCACACCGCAGCCAGGCACACGCAGACCACGACACGCGTTTTGCTGAAAAGCCTCCCACAAGCGAGATCAAGGCACTCGCCTGCGCAAAAGGCCATCGCCTTGTCCTGCTAGAGGGGCCGCCTGCCCCCCTGCACGCCCCCCCCAGCCTGGATCCAGCGTTATATTTTATTAAAGCCCAAGAAGCCGCCATGCCCGCGGGGGGGCCGCTCGCTCCCGGCAGGCGCTGCAGCCCGGCTGCGCCCCCACCCCGGGGAGCGCCCCGCGGCTCCTCCCCGTGCAGCACAACGGGGAAAGGCAATGGGAAGCCGGAGCGTAGGGAAAAGTCCCCTATCCCTCCCCCCCCAAAAAAGCGGGGGGGAACCACTAAGGGAAGAAAGCAGCAGCCTCAGCAGGGCGGTATACAGACAGCAAGCGCTCACCCTGCACGCTTCGCTCGAGAGCCCATCCGCGCGGAGGGCGAGGGGAAAACAAAACACAAAAACCGCACAATGCAAAACCCCCAGGTACACCACCACCCCCAAGACACCGCCCCGCAGCACGCACCCCCGCCGCCGCCCCCTACTCACCGAACACGGCCAATGCCACCCCACCGCAGCAGGACCCAACTGCAGCAGTCCCCGCCGCGCCGCCTCTTTATACCCGCCCCGCTCTCGCGAGGAGACGCCGCTGCGGAGCGGGGGCCGCCGCTGCCAGGGCAGCATGACTTGGCAGATTTGCACCCATCCCTGGCGGCTTGCTCGATAGTGGGGCTTGCACCGCCTTATCTAAACGGAGACACTGCCCCGGACTGTTGAAAGCAGCAAAAGAATTTAAAGAAGTGGAGATAATTTTCTGGATAGTGGCCTGGGAGGTGCGGTGGAAATATCCTGTGTAACGGCTGTAAACAGTTAATGGGAAGGTAATTCAGATGGCTTCCTGCAAGAAGAAATTACTTTTTTTAATGCCTTAATAGAACCGAGCTATAATTATTAAAAGTCATCAGGGAGGCAGCAGGTGCGCAACATTTTGAGGGAGAGTAAGAGGTGACTGGCATGTCATTTAGGTGGACTTGGCCGTTGGGTTCAATAAAATCAGCCCTATTAACAAAGCCATATGTATTCAGTGTTACATAGGTGTGGGGTCAAATCTTTATCCTCAATTTCCATTACCAACTGCCTCCTCAGCCTGATACTACTTCCCAATGATTCTTCTCCATCAATGGGAGGACTAATCCAAGTCATGCAAGGCAGCAAAAGAGCTGAAAATTAAGTCTAACCTCTGAGCTTGGGGTGTAGGATACAAACCTGGAATTCTGATACTATCATTGACTTTAGGGAGTTTTGCATTATTTCCAGGGTGAAGCTACTCTGAGGGCCATTTAGCATCACTGAATCCTCACAAGCATTGTGTCTGCATCCAAGACTGAATAATGTGGTACTTTTTGAGGACCAAACCCTGAATTTAAATATAAAAGCTTTATTGGATAATGAATACTAAAGGTCATTAAGGACATGTCAATGACAAAACTGCTTGCTTTAGTCAAAAGGGATAAACATGTTTACCAACTGATTTTGACTTGCCTGTTTTGCAGTTTAGAGTTGTGTTTCTTATACCTGTTAAAACTTGATTATAAATTGTAATGAGGAGAAAACCACAAAAGGATTAACAAATTTTAAGTGTTTATCTTCTACCACACTGTGTGTTGTTGCTGGGTGACCATACCCATGTGGTGATTCACCCAAGAGATGACTGTTTTTTGTACCAGATGATATTACTCCTTAAGTAATAAAAGCAAATAACATGCATATGTGTACTCAGGAAAAAAATCTGTTCTCACCTTAATGCAAATAATTTATCTGCTGTTGCTTCTATTGTTACTGTATGCGTAATCTTTTACAGAAAGAGGTTGTCACCTTCTTAACAGCAATGTAATTGCTACAAATGTAGACAACTGAGGTCTATAAACTGAGACACATATATACCTACCTATCAACTCAGGCCATGAACCTGTGAATGGATTAACCCCTGAAAAGTCAGGCAGTAGTCTTCCTGCAGCTCCGGCATGTTTACCAACCAGTAATGACTTTCTTATGGTTTGTCTCCTTTAATGCTTGTTATGCTCATTTCTCATACTTTCAGATGCATAATATATCCATTTTGCATAGCTGCCACAGTGTGGTTTGTTCCGGGTTTGTGCCTGAAGCATTGCATTTCCATTCATATTTCCATGGCCTCATTATTGTTATTAGTTTCTGAGCTAGTCCTTCCAAACATTAATTTCTGAAGGTTTTGGAGTGATAAAGTGTCATGGCCACTCCTCATTCAGTGAGCTGATGGGTTTCTGTGGCCTTTCTCAGTCTTTAGATGTAAGATGCTACTTAGATTAAAAAAAAAAAAAAAAAAAGTTATCAAAGAGAGAAATGGCATGTCTACCCAAGCAGGTGCTGGAAGGACAGAATTCTTTCCACACCTTGCTTCTCCATGCTCTGTTCTTCAAACAGTGGATTAACTGTGGTGCAGTGTTCTGCTGAACCAGCTCCCAGACAGGATGGGCTTGTGCCTGATTAGCATAGAGCACCAGGAACCCAAGTGTAGGCCTCTGCACCCATCCATACAGATATGACCACAATAAGTATGTTATGTGTTAACAAAGAAGATCTGGCTGGCCCTGCAATGCCAGAGCACTGAAACTACCAAAAGATTTCCAAACTGGTAACCATGCCTGATTTTACATGTATCATTTTGATAATAACAAAACTCCCACTGTGTGTAAAAACAAAGGTAAAAATTGGGTCCTGTTTTGGAACACTATTGCACATTTGGGTTTCCACACATTTTCTTGGAAGAGAATTTGGAGATTTTATGTAAGTGGGTCCAGGACTTCTACGATAAGGTGAACTCAGTTGGAACAGTAGTGTGAACTGGGTTTGAGCAACGCTGGGCATGCCCCTTGAGCATATACATATCAGTTCTACAGCAGAGATGATCCATCCACCCAGCACATTTGGACATCACCATGCATGTTCTGTAGAGCTGATTTCTTGTGCTGTGCAGAAAGCCTGCTGAATCCTGAACATACTGAACTTCCTGTATACATGTGGTACCATCGGGGGTGCAGTAAGAGTAAAATCCTGGCCATATGGGGACATTTTAATATAATATATGCAAAAAGTAAACTCGAAAGTCAACTACTGTCATGTTCATAAGCCATGGGGCATTTACACACAGGCAGCTGGTGCACAATAGTTTTGATGAAAACAATTACATAACATTAAATATACAATGCACATATTTGCTTTCCTTGTTTTGCTCAAGTGAAGACTATATTTCTAGGTCAAAATCTCTTGCATTACCTCTTCCTTCTCTGCATATTTTTTTTTAATTAACAAACTTTATTACTGTATGTTTTGATAATCACCACCTTTTGATGACAAAATGTTTTTGTCTTCCTTACCTTTTTTCTTTTGGGCTATATTACATAATCAGAGGCTGAGGTTCGTTAAAGTTTCCACATGTGATATTCAAATAACTCAAGCGTCTTTTTAGTGCATTCAGACTCTGGATTTTCAAATGGATTTGTGATTGACAGTGTCTCCATCAAAATAAATCAGACCCAGCAGTGATTCCTTCCCCTTTATTTGTTCCTCTTCTCAGTTTTTTATTTCCTGTTACTTTTAATTGTCTTATCCTTGCACTCTCTTTCTACTTTCCTGTATTGTGTCAAAACAGGCTGCACAACAGAAAAATCTGGTCACGTGCATGCCCAAGAGATTCATTAACCTTTGAACCTTTAAGACTCTTCCGCAGTTCAAGTCTGAACAGCAAAGAAAGAATCTGCAACAGAATTACCCTTCTAGAAATAAGTCTCTCCAAAGCCCTGTTCTATATATATAATGCCTTATTTCTGATCTAATTTTACTATTTTCAAATTCTGAAAGTTTATAAATTACTTATAAAAATGGAAGCTTGGAGTAAAAGTCAAACCGGGTGTGTTTCATTGTGTCTAAGATTAGGTCTTTCTTTCAGTTACAGGGCCAGAGTCTGCTGCTGTTAGAGGTTTTATCTTTGACTCTCTGACAATATTGTACCTACCCAGAAGTAAGCACTCCGCTGAAGTCAGCCCGCTTTAATCTTACCTTCAATCTTGCACAAACAAGGAAACACATTCTTGTGCACCTGCAACAAAAGGAGCCTCAGCCTTCTCGGGGAGTGCCCCTGCTTTCTCTTCACGCACCTTTTAGCGCAACAGCTGCAGTGTACATGAGTGTAACTGGCCTTGCACTTTCCCTGGATTCCTGTTATTTAGGGCTGCAAAAAAACCCGGTGGAATTTCTCTCTTCCCACCAATAAAAACTGCTCGAAGAGGCCAAGACAAATAGCAGATAGGGAGACATATGTAAACGCGTACACTTCACGTAATCTTTATCCGTTCCGTTAGTTTTGTAGCTTCCCCCCGTGGCGCAGGCACTGGGCTGCAAGCGGGCGCGCCTGGCCTGCCTGCATTTCCCGATGGGAACAGAACCCAGAGCAAAAGGTACGCGGGGCACGGCCGGTACCGGGGGCACAGCCGCCCCGCACGGCGCTGGGGCCGCGCTGCAGCCCCACCGCACAGCCGTACCGCGGCCGCCTGCCCAGCCCCACGGGGGTGCTCGCTGCTGTGGTTCCGCTGGGTTTGTCTCGGGAGGCGCCGCCCCGCATGTCTCAGCCAGGTCACGGCTGCTCAGCACGGCCAGGCGCCCGCCGCCGAGCCCCGGGCGGCCGGAAGCGGAAGCGCTGGCCGAAGGCAGGCGGCGTGCGGGCGGTGCGGGCCGGGCGCTGTGCGGGTGAGTGTGACGGAGGGCACCGTATCTCCGCCCGCCGCGGGGAGGACCCTGCCTGGGCCGCCCGATAAGGGGGAGGTGGGCGCGCTGCTGCGCTGTGGGGTGCCTTTGGGGAGACAAAATGTGGAGGGTTAGCTCCCATTTGCAGGGTAGTACAAGATTCAACAGCAGGGACGTCTGTATTTTCGATATTTGCATACTATGCGAATTAATTTAACGCATATTTATGTGTGCTTGGCTGATGAAGGGCTCCTTGCTTTGGATTAAAAACTAGTTGTATCTGTGGGCTGATGTGCAGGTGCAGTTTATGCTTCTCTGGTTATTAACGCACATTCTCCTGGCCAGACTGCTTACCCTACACTTGAATTACTCTGCGTTTTAGCTCTTTTATATGAATGTGGCAATAGGTGGGTATTGTTAAGCCAAACCTACATCGTACTTGTCCAGAATTAGTTTATTTCTGTGTTTATTTTTGTCTTTGCCCTCCTAAAAAAAAAGGCTTCTAGCTTTTTAGCGAACCCAATAATGGTAGCTAGTAGATACTGTAGTTCTCTTATATCTCCCTTTTAGGGGAAGAATTTGAGAGGGAAGTGTTAGTGTATTTTCTTCCAGTGTTTCTTAATTCTGGCATGTTTTTGTTCTCCTAGAGTTTGTACTTTTGCTCTCTGCAACTTTAATATGCAAGTGTTACATGAAGCATAGAAGGTTCTTAGAAAATGTGCTGATGCTAGTTATTGGTTAAACATGTACCTTGTCTTTTGAGCTGTACTGTTGTATTTAAAACGATTGTGTAACATAGTTGTGTGAAGCATACAGTTGCTCACTTATTTGTGTTATAGGCCAATGTGAATCAAAAGCCCTTAAGTCTTTAGTTGTATTGCATGATGTAAGAAGATGCCTTTATTTGGGCTACTAAATGCAGGTTAAAAGCACCCACTTGCCTATAACTGGCTACAAAATTGCAATGCAAACTTGGAATAGAAAACTGTTAGCATTGTCATTTTGCTTTCTTTGACTCCTGTACCCCAAAAAATAGACTTAAACCCACAGTTTGGCTCACCAGTGATTGCTTTCAGCACCAATACCTGGACTTAATACATCACAGAGCAAATCCAGAGCTGTTAGTTTGTGTTTAACTGCTGTTTTGCACCGAGAGGTGCTGGTCCATTACAATCCTGGTAACAAAGACACTTAGGCTCTCTAAATTATAATCTCAAATGCTATTTGTTAGAAGTAATCCTATAAAGAAAGGGGATAATGTTGATAATCTTACATCCCTTCAGCTGGTGGGACCCTGAACAGCCCTCCTGTTCAACAGCTGATTCATGTGCATCATGCTGTGTAGACCCAGTCCAGAAAAGGGGTTACCCTGTTTTGGTCACTTGAGCTATTAGGGATTCTTTTACAAGAAAACAACCCTATTCATCCTTTCTACTGTCAGACAGAAAGGGTGTTCACATGAGAACTTACTGGTTTTTCTGATGGAGGCAAGGACACATGTAGGTGGTGTAATCGTAGGTACCAAGTGTGGGCTACCTGCAGACTTCCCTGTTACAACTAGCTGCTGAGCTTATCCTGCAGCCATGGGCTGTGACCCTGACAACACAGGCCTGAAGGCCATGCTGTACACAAAACACAGCACAAGACAACCCTGCACTTACTCAGATTGACTATGTGGATCACCAACTCCTTGGTGTACAATGACCTTCAGGTCAGGATTGCTCCAGCTATTCTATTAGGTCTCTCTGTACAGCAAGTATGCTGTTTGGTGTCTGCTGTAAATCTACAAAAATATGGCTTGAGAAGATAAGCAAGAAATTAAAAATATAAACTTTCTGTGTGAATACATCTATCAGCTGGGACTTAATTATCTGATGAAAATGGTAACATGGAAAGGACAGAGCTGTTCTGGGATAGTGTGCTGTGTGAATGCTCTGCTTTGAAAACATCCATTCCTCCTACATAGTCAGCCATTCAGTCAACACTGCATGCTTCCACCCTTAGTTTTGTTTTTTTTTTTTTTTTAAAACAAATAACATTAATGAGTTTGGACACAGCTGAACTTGGGAAGTAACTTCCTCAGCTTCTGCTGAAATCAGCTAGCCAGCTTTGGGGCTCATCCTGAGTGCAGTTTCTGAGATAGATTGTGAGGATGTTGGAACACACTAGAAAACCTTCCTTTTTGATAAAAATCTGCTACTGTGAGGAGGTTGCTGTTTGCAGCAGCTATAAAGCCAGCAACAGGTAGTGGAAGATCCTGCTGGACTTCTGTTCTGTTGAATTTCACAGGGAAAATGCTCAGATATCACAGTGCTAAAGCATGAGAGGGAAGCACAGGCTCAAAGTGACAATTGACTTTACATAATGTTTTTTCATTCTCCCTTTAGTAATGGAAGAACACTACTGTGAATTTATGTGAAATCAGGTGTATGACATGTTCTATAATAGCAATGCTAGCTGTTGCATTTTGTTTGCACTTGAAATGCATCTTATGCAAGAGTTGAGCTCTTAGTTTTGAATTTCTATCAGAGTCCACATGCAGTTTTTGACAGCATGGGAACAAGGAATCTTTCAGCTCTTTAAAAGGAAGATGTCCCTTTTTTGAATGAGCAGGGAGACAGAAAAGAGCAGGAAGACGAAGTTATTTTGGGATTCAAAACACACAAATACGTAAGGACCTACTGCATGCATCACTTTGCACACAGCTATTTCTAGTTCTATGTCAGAGTGATAAAAAATTATATACATACCACTTTTACTTGATCTGCGTACTGAGGTGTTATTTCCTAGTGTCCACCTTTGAAGGTGCCTCAATTTTGTCCTCTGCTAGAACTGACCTCACATCAGAGAGGGGTTTTTTTAGTGTTTGGAAAAAAAAAATAAAAGTAGCCTTCTAATTGGGTAGCATTTGCCTGTTGCAGGCAATATATGAATTACAACAATTCATAAACAGTTTTGCTTGTTGCACAGGAAGCCAAAATGTTTCTGATTTTCTTCACAGTGCCAGACAGCCTTGATAATGAGCTGTGGTTCAGCTCTGAGTTGGTGAAAATTGGGATTCAAGGGTGACAGAGCATGTATCTAGCATAAAAAGATGGGATGGATCTTCCAGCAGTGGTCTTTGCAGTATTATGTTTTTATTTTTTGGGTTTTTTTCTGAGCTATGCCTTCATAAATGCTTTTACCATTCACTCCTAATCAAAACCCTGCCTGTATCAGGTCTTCAAACTTTAACCTGCACCAGCTGTTTCTGACAAAGTGTGTTTATCCCCAGCTGCAGCAGTAATTAGAGCTTGGTTCCTGAGCTAGCTGGTAAAAGAGAAAAACTTAGTGTAGCAGTCCTATGCAATTACTGTACACTGAGGGAGGACAAACATCTCTTACTCCCTTCTGCCTCATCAATGCATACTGCTGATTGAAAAGAAAACACCACAATGTTTTCATTTGAGCTTCTCTTTTAATAATATGTTATTGCAGGATGCTTCTTTTTGTACTTGCTAACTCCGAGAAATCTTAAACCTGTGCATTGTAAAGGAGAAAAGAGAATTAGAAGGAAGAGGAGAAAATGGGCTTCTTTTCTAGTGTCTCCAGGGTAGCTATTAATCTCTTATACGGGTAAAAACTGTGAAGAGCCTACCTCATCTTTATTCTAGCATGACGAGGACCTCTGTGATCTTACATACTTGGTTTTGCATAGAAAAGGTAAATTGTTGCAACTTACTGAATTGCTGCAAAACTCGCTTTGTTCTTGTTCTTCTTTAGGCAAAAATGTCTGCAGCATGCAACTTCATTGCACTCCACACTGGGCAGAAGATGCCTCTCATAGGACTGGGAACTTGGAAAAGTGACCATGGCCAAGTAAGCAAAGAACAAAATAATATTGTGCTCTCAGCTAGTGTTTGTGTTTTGTGCACTTTTTTTGAAGAAGCTGGATCTGAGGCCTGGATTCTTCACTTGCGTGATTTTAGTCTTACATCCATTGAAGTCAGTGGAATGTATGTATGTATTTCCATGACTAAGACTTCAAGGCACAAAAGCAGCACCAGCAGATCCCTTAATACTTGTTAACCCAGGCCTCAGGCAGTGGTGCCCTGGGAGATGGAGCTAGAAAGAGACCAATGAGGAGGGTGAGACAGGGAGAATGCTGTACCTATGTTACGGTGCCTGACTCTTCCACTAGTAAATCCTCAGGCTCCCAGTTTGACCAGACATCCCTCTGGATTGGGGTGATGACTCAGCTGAAAGCATTATTTTGGCAGGCAAGAGCTCTAGTTGTTCTTGTAATAAGTCCTGTTCCAGCAGTCAGCAAGAAAACAAAGAACCTGCTTGGGTCATTCTGCTTTTAGACTAAGAAGACTAATGTGTCATTAGACATTCGCTGTGCTTCTAAATGCAATGAGTTGGCAAACACCACACTGGGAGATGATTCTGTGTGTTACTAGAAACTGTCTGTGGGAATGTTTGCATGCTATGGACTGCTTGCTTAGTATAATACTTCTCCCCCTTGTCTGTCTTTTCTGTTTCATTTATTTAAAAGAAAAATTCTTGGGGGAAGAGATCGCACATACTTGCTGTGAAAGGCAATGTCCATCACTTGGTGGAATTCTTAGTTGCTATTGTTGTTTATAATGCCTTTTGCATTATGTGTACCTTTGCATGTCTGCGCAGTAAATGTTGCGTCTCTTGCCACTACACTTGTGTTAGCTTCATGATGATTTTTGGAGGATGTCAGATGGCGTTGTGCCCAAGACTGAGAGGGAAAGTTAAAACCTGTCTCAAGATGTTGTGCTATTCTCCCGTGCAGAGGAATATGTGGGAAACAAGCTATAAAAATGAAATCTATTCAGAACCATTTTATTGTTGGTCTTCCTGTCCAAACAGCTGTCGGGACAGTGGATCTGTTGGGAATAGGAGCTGTGCTAATGTGGAACCTGAGTTGGTGAGAGAGCTCAGTCAACCTCGTAAATGAGGACAAGGGTGGATGTTCAGCTCTGTCACTTCAAACATCAGCTGATAGCTGAATTAAGCTTATTGACATGCAGGGGCTTAATGGATGAATTTCTGCACACCCAAAGCAGTTAAATGTACATTATCTAAAACAAATGCCTGAAATTAAGCAAAATAGGAGTGCATTATTTTGTGCACTGACTGTTCTGAGGAAAGTGTGGTCTTATAAAAGAACCAGGAAAAATCCTGCTTCTGCATAGTTTAAACCTAATTCAGATGGATTTTGGCATAGTCAGCAGCACTTCTAGCAGCTGAACCCCACATGGGATGCAGCCATCTTCTCTGGGATCCCATGGAAGTCATTGGGCATCACTTCTTTGGAATACCTACTGTCTTCAAAGACTTATTCCTGGAATATACTGAAGAAAAAACCTAGAAACTGCAGTGAAAATGGCCAGAGTTACAGAAGTTGCTGATACTTCTATGGAATACAAAAATTCCTGTTTATGGCTTGAAAATTCAGAAGCATAGCAGCAATTTGGCAGAGTGTCCAAATGATTTAGCCTTTAAAGGACATGATGTCATTCAGGGAGAGTAACTGTAATTATGAATTAAAAACTAAGGGCCAAAAACCTAGAGGAGCAGAAGAATTATCATTGCTTATATTTAATCTAGCTGTTTCCCACATAGAGGCTATTTATTGAACGCTCTTTTGTGCAAGGGCTGCATTAGAAGCAAGAGTGGATGGCTTTTAAATTATTTCAGGTGAATATTTTGTAGATTGTAATTATTTTCCTCGCTGAGCTGCTTTACAGTCTTGACTTAACTCTTGAGTAATTTCTTTATTATTGCTGTTACTATTCCTGATGCTAAATGAGTCTTGACTTTGTAGGCAGATCTTGGCAGTCGAATGCGAAGGCGTCATTGCAGCCCTAGTTTTCTAGACAGTAGGAATTGAGGAGGGGAATTATTGGAAGACTGTAGGGTTTAGATGCTATAAAATAATTGGATGTTGTCTGTCTTAAGTGATCAAATGCTAGAAGAGAAATTTGGTTTGCACGTTACCATAGGAACATGGTGGTGGGCTATTGAACAGAAGGGAACACAGTACAGAAGCTTATGAACTGGCAACATGAAACGAGTTCAAAGAGAAGTCCATTCAGACAAGAACATCAAGAATATTAGTAGCTTGATTTTTTAATACTGGAGTTTGATTATCTGTAATCCTTTAATGCTTTGTTCTCTTCTTTCAAGTGGTCCATGCTTTCAACCTGGAGGATTGATCCCCACCTGATGAGCAGTCTGACCTGCTGTGGCAGAGGCTGATTCTGTGGGGAAGAGAGGCTTAGGAAAGTTGTATTTCTGTGTGAAACTTCAAGAAAGCTGAAGAGGAAATGCATACCTCAGAAAACCAGTCAAACTGGGTGTCTTGTGACAGAATTGCAGCTATGGAGGAGACTTCTTGGTTCCTGGAAAAGTTTGTTAGGCAATATAGGGAATCCTGGTTACGTGCACAAAAATTTACTATGCTGGTATATGCGAAGGGACTTGAATTCAACGTCTGATGGACAGGAGGCAAAACTTCTATTTAAGGAACATCAGCTCTTAAATTGGCATTAATTATGTGGTGGTCCGAGTTCCTTTTCAGCCAGTTTTTGTACAGTATGTACAAACTGTGATAGAGCAACATTTATGGTCTGGTCATATTGCATCAAGAGTATCATGTGGACTGATGATCTGTTGGTTTTTTTCCCCCTACTTCCTGTCAGCAAACGTACTTGGACTGCTAGAACGTGACAACTTTGCAGGAAGCAGGGGAGGCTGTTGGAGCCTTTTCTTTCCAAGTATTATTGACTGGAACTGTTAGAGTGAGAAGCCTCTTCATAATGACACGAGGCTGTGCAGAAGAGGCTCCCTAGTCACATTATATTTCCAAGCAACACAGAGTTCAAGAGGGTTTTTTAGTTTTTCACCTTGTGATGGACAATTTGAAGAACTAGAAATCTAGTAATGGATATTGTAATGAATTGGGACTTACAGATTCTGCTTCTGAATCTGCTACTGACTGTTAGCAATATTGTGTTCCTCCATCTTCAAAAACAAAAGAGGGTGGGTAGGAAGGCCAGGTCCCTTGCTAGGATGTATAAACAGGAGTGTAGGTCCTAGGACTTTGCTATACAATGAAGGAGAGTAAGGCTTCAGTTGCAATATTATGTCTGTTTTGGTGCAAACCACTTCAAGAAAAGCATGAACCAGCTGAGGAGACAGCAGCAACAGTGATGCAGGGTTTAGGGAAGGTGAGTTGCCATGAAAGATGGAAGCGCTTACAGGTACATGGTCAAGAGAGGTTTGAGAAGAGGTATGCTGCTGCTTTCCAAATGTGCAAAAAGCCCTCATAAAGGGGAAGGGAGCTATGGATTTCATGTCCGTGAGGACATCACCAAGGTGGCATCAGGGCCATCTTGGTTAGACATCTAAAAGGCTTTGAACATAAAGATACCTAAGCATTGGAATAGACTGCCTGTCACTTACAAGAATGGTTTTGGCAAATGTGTGTTGGAGTGGTTTAGGCTTAGTTGGCCCTGCTGTGGGGTATGAAGATAGACTACATGATGTCTCAAGATCCTTTCAGACCTACTTTCTACAGTTATATGATGCTAGGTTGGGGAGTCACACTTAAGCTGTGTGACTCAACTTGCCTAATGCAAACCTGAACTCTAAAGGCTCCTTCCATAGCAGTATTGATAGGCTAAACTAAAGAACATATAGAAAGTTTGACGGCTCCTTTGGCTATTGTAACACGTCCATATGCATATGAATCTCCAACTGCTTTTGTTCTCTTCCTCTCTTCCTTTCTCTCTCTCTCTCTCTCTCTCTCTTTTTGTCCTCTGCCCCCCAGGAAATACATGTACCTGACTGAATATAATCTCAAAAATACAAAACTTTCTGTTAAAACAAAGTACTCTTCTTAAATTTACATATTAATTCTTTTCCCCTCCAGAAATGCTTTTTTTGCACATTATCTCGTGATCCTTTGCCTTTTGAGTGGAACAGGAACTCTCAGTTCACATTGGAATGTCTGAGTGAGCTGAGAGTAGTTTACACAGATACAGGTTTTGCCCAAATCCAAACTTTATTTAAATGACCAGTTACAGTTTTTCAGTGCTAGAAATTTATCAAAACGCACTGATATGGAAATACAGCCTCCTGTGTATTGCTTTGCAGAGATGTGTTTGGAGTGCCTTATCCCTAGTTTTCTGCAAGTGGTGCCTACTTTCATTTTATGGCAAATTTTGTGCCTGTGTGCATTAAAATAAATTATTATCCTGATAGAGGAAATGGAGGATTAGTACAGACAAAGAACACTGCTTTTTTTCCTCTCATTTCTGCTTCAGCTCCACAACTCTTCGCCTTTTTGGAGGGTGGATATTGAGTCTTAAAAGCTTTTAATATGTCTCAAGTAATTTCAGAATTACCATGACCTTGACTTTGTAGTGACCTTCTGTGGAATGTCTTTGTCAAGGTGAAACAAGGACTGTTAAATACCATCCTGCTAGAGAAAGGAAGAGCTTACTTCAGTGCTGTAATGTAAGTGCTTTGTGATTCTGGCTAAGGAAAACTGGTCTACATTCTGGTTTTCCTGTCAAAATGCCAAAGAATGCAGTCAGAATATCCTGTGTCTGCCTTTACTCTGCAGTTCTTGACAAGAAAAACAAATCAAATCCACTAGTAGAAGAGAGATCTTTTCTACATTTGGTTTCCCCCTTGTCTTTCTGTAGTATCTGAAAGCAGAACTGTATATGTCTTTAATTGTTGTTAATTAATGTCAGCTTTAAAATGGAAAATGCTAGTACTTTGCTTAAGTTGAAAGAAATCAAACTCTCCCCAGCTTTTGTGGACACGTTTTTAAATCTCTTGATGAGAGATGTAATCTCTATAAATACATTAGGACCCTATTGCATCAAGCCTTACACACAGAGTAATTGACTATCTCCCACCGTCTTGAGAGACAAGTCAGTGAAGGGTAATGTATAGAAATCCCTGTAAAGGTAAGCTGTACTTTTACTGTAGCACTTCACATGGGTAGATGTAACAGAGAACGTGTGCTTACTGTCCATTGGAAGTTAAATGAAATAGATCTTACTTAATGCACATCAGCCTAACAGCAGATGATGACTACATTGGAATCTGTAGTAATTCTTGGTTCTTGCACAATCTGTTATTAACAATCTTTATTCAAAATCTATTTATGAACCCTCGAAAAGATGCCATTCTGTGTTTCCATCTTCGGTTTCTAGTTTTGCTGAGGCCCACATGTGGAAATGTTTTGCGCTTGTGCTTCACTGGAGCTTTCAAAAGGAGAACCAGATTCAAAGTATCATGCCTTGGTTCTCAACCATTCTGATGCACATGGAGCAAGGGATGTATTGCTGTTGGCAACACCTTCCATGTCAGCAATGTGGAAAGCAAAATGCCAAGTTGTGAGCATCATCAGGAGATTCCCCGCAGCCCATGGGTCAATATTCAGCAGTATAGTGACTTTCATTGTCGTGCAATCAGTGGGAATGAGGCATGAAGGAAAAATGTGCCATAAACCAGCATTATCTTGGAAATTAAGTGTGAGCAATTGAACGAAACTCAAGCTCTGGCAATTCTGGAGTTAGAAACCAGGCTCTTCCTGTACTGGGAGAGAAGTATCTTCCAGGTTTGACTGACAGTGATTTGTTTGTAATTACTGAAAGTTTGTCTTCCTAAGCTAGGATTTATTTGAATACTGTTTCTTAAAGCTCATTTTATATTTAAGAAGGGTAACAACTGTAGTTAAGAATGAATCCCTGTTCTGTCTAGTGAGTTCTTGCATGCTTGACCTGTGTGCACAGTCTGTTTTCTTGTTACTCTTGGAGCATCTGCTAGCAATTAGGTCTTCACTCCTAGAGGCTGTGCCACAGAGGACCATATCCTGCTCTGAGTCTCGTGACCTTACATAGCTCTGTACTTCGTGGGTATTCCTCACTAGGTCCCTAACATTTTAAATATTTTTTTCCCCAGTGATAGGTCCCTTTTCACTGATGGCATTGGGTAATCTGCTTTTGGTTACAGGTGAAAGAAGCAGTGAAATACGCCCTAAGTGTGGGTTATCGCCACATAGATTGCGCAGCAGCTTACAGCAATGAAGGGGAGATCGGTGAGGCTTTCCAGGAATGCTTTGGGCCCAACAAGGTAAAAACACAAGAATCACCCAGCTGTATTGTTGTATCAAAATGTACAACTGTGACCTGAAAGTAGACTGCAAAGTTAACATTTGTGGCTTTTCCTATGGCATGAAAGAGGGCTGTCTCTCCTCATGTATCCATACTGGCTGTCAGGAGGAGAAAAGATTGTCAGGATTATTTGCATGGAAGCTACAGGAAATGCTGGGTGCTTTTTTTTTTTCTGTTTTTTTTTGTTTTTTTAATTTCTCTGCCTAACCTTTCCCCTTGCAAAGTATCCGATCTGGGTGTTCAAAAATTGGAGGTTCCCAGAATCAGTGGTTAAAATTTAAAATATTTGCCATGATTTATATGAAGAGTTACTCTAGTTTGCCAGTCTAGAATAGCGTGCAATCATGGGTAGCCACAGCAACTTCAGTGACTGTGGGTTTTTTGGTTATAGATACAATATGAGTGAGTAAATACATACCTGTTTTCCTTTTTTCTTTTTTTTTTTTAAACCGTGATTACGTTTGAAGGCTTGGTAAGTGTGACTCAAGGACCTGCACCTGAGGATCCATGGCCTAAATATTATGTAATGTGACAGGCATTCTTATGGATGACCCGAGGTGGAATCTTAAATTCATCCCCTTGCTCTTGTTGGCCCAAGGGGCCGGAAGGATTACCTGTACATCCTCGGAGCCCATGGAAAGAAAGTTCTTACTTTCCTGCTGCTCTTGCCTTGGCTTTGGGGCAATCTCTTGGTTATGTGATTAGCTTGAGAGAGGCTGTTTTCAGCTTGCCCCAGGGATTCCTTCCTACGAGATATGGTCACTAATAGAGGGAAGCATAGGACTCTTATTCAGTTCATGTCAGCTAGCTAACTTCAAAGTAGAACTTTTAAAACACCTTTCTCTTTGAACACAACAGCCATATATGAAACACAAAAATAACAGAATGATTGGAGGAGAGAAACTGAGGAATTAATCATTCCAGCTTCTGTAAAATGCAGACTTGAGTGCAATCTGGTCACTTGTAAGACAGTGAGAAGTGCCCTCTGATGGTGTTCTGTGCTTCAGTTTGCCAAGTATGATCTCCCTTTTGCATTTTATGCTTTCTAGTTAACCGACTTTCTGTTTAATTTCTGGGTCTTACTCTTCCAATACAGGGTACAGGGCACTCAGTTCCTAGTGCATTCTTTCCAGAACCTAGAAACTCAAGTGCAGAGGTTTGGGGAAACTTCTTCTGTTTGTTTTCCCACGCTCTTTCCATGAGAAGCATTCTTGGTTTATAACATGTGATGAATGTAGTAAGTTAGCTGGTTGCGCCTAGATTATGTGAACTGTTAAACAGAAAATACAAAATTTACATATGAATAAACGAAGTAATCTTTCTTTTGGCCACATCACACTTAGGAGTGGCTTTAACCCTTGCATTGGAAAATTTGGAAAAGCTTGTGTGCATGAAGAGGATTGTTTTGTTTTTCAGAACTTCTAATAAATTGCTAAGTATTTGGTGTATTTTAGGACTTTCCAGTGTGTGTATTTCTCTTGCTTTTCTCCATCTGGTATATTTTTGAAAGGTTTACATTTTAGGTTCTATGTGTTAACCTTTTTTATTAAAAAAAAAAACCCAAACTTAAATTGTTCTCTTTGTTTTAAGGCTAGTTGGGAAATTGCTGCAATTCTCTTTCTGAACTTGTTCCAGTAAATTATGCTCTCCTCCCTTTCTTAAAGGTTGTTAAAAGGGAGGACCTGTTTGTAACATCAAAGCTGTGGAATACTAAGCACCACCCAGAAGATGTAGAGCCAGCAGTAAGGAAAACACTTGGAGATTTGAAACTGGATTACCTGGACCTGTACCTCATGCACTGGCCTCATGCCTTTGAGTAAGTTCTACATGGAAAGGGCACAGAATGCAGAGACCACAGTTTTACATAAGCGGCTGGTCTTATATCCTGAGGACCTTCTTGCTGAGCTGTGAATATTTTCCTGTGTATACTGCCTGCAAGATGTTTTTCAGCGTGGCTAATATAGTGTAGTCCTATGGACTGTCATATAGACGCTCTTTTCTACCCATAGCCTGTACACTTGGTCATATTTGGTCCATTCATTCATAGAAACAATTGTTCAAATTTAATTCTTCTTTGAATTTCAGTTGGGTGGGAATTTGTTTAGTTAGATTTGTAGCATGTCTGTAAACACACAGTAGAAGAGACAAAACTGTTTTTGTGTAGAAGTATTGTAAGTAGAAAAGGGATAATTGTTCTCATTATTTAGCAGCGATGAGGCTGGAAATGTAAGTATTAAGTCTTCATTTAAAATCTTTAAGCAATTGCTTAATTTTTTTTAATAGTGAGCACATCTAGGTAATGGGATTAGGATCACTAAACTTCTGACAGTTTGGCATGGGTGCCAGAGTTAGGTAACTGAAAGTAGCCTAACTGGAAAAAGTAATGAAGCTTTATGGCACCAGTTTCCATATTGAAGCTTGCTATCTTATACTAGCAGAAAATTTGGCTTGCTGTGAGGTAAAATCTTTGTTGCGTTTAAAATGTATTAGAAGTTTAAAAGAGTCTATTGTCTTCCTCTAGGGGTTGGGGAAGTGTGGCAGCTGTTCTTGCTTGTGCCATTGACCAATATGGTAACCTTGAGGAAATACTGAAACTGCTTTGTGCCTAGTTTTACTTATCTGTAAAATGAGAATTAAGTGCTTTGTAAAGAAGACAAACACATTTCACAATGGTTTTCAACTGTACTGGAGTGGTTGAGCACAGTCAGTATCATGGTGGCACCTGTATAAGGCAGAAATGAAAATGACTTATGACACTTTAGTTGCAGTAATTCTACAATTTGAGGAAATACATACTGAGAAAGTTTCCAGTTAAGTGCTAAATGTGCTTGTCCTACAACCCCATTAGAAGCAGAGTTCTTTGCTTTATTTTCTTGTAGATGTGGAAGCAGTCGTTCTGCCCCCCTCCCATCCCTACAATCAGTGAAAAGGCAGGTGGGGAATAAATCTCCTGACCAGATGTTTGCATGGAGACTTCACTCAACAGGGGAAACCCTGTTAGTTTAAGGAGCTTCTGTCTGTTCGGCTAATCTGAGAATGTTTTTTTTTCCCCTTTTAGTCATATGAACTGAATTTCACAAAGCATACAACACTAACAGTAAGAGGACAGATGCTCAAAGCATAAACGTATTCCTCAGCATAACAGAATGAGAAAGTGTTTTCAACTAGAGCTGGTTTGGAGGAAGCACTGTTAAAAATTCCCCCTGTTGTGAAACAGGTTTGTTTTCCAGTTGATTGAAAAAAACCCGTTAAACATTGCTTTAATAACACATAACACATAATGATGTATATTGAGATATTACTAATATTTGAATTTGCCTGATGTTGTGGAAACTATTGACAAAACTGACATTCTAATAAAGCAGTTTCATGTTTTCTCATTGGAAACTGTTCACTCTCCAGTTTTGCATTAGCTCTACTTCAATGGTTTTCATGCATGGTTATCTATAATGCCTGTTATATTGGGAAGCTGAGCAAACATGTTACTTACACAGAAATTAAAATAGACTTCTGGATGAAAATCACAGTGCCTTTAGGTCTTGAAAATTAATCTTACATGGTATACCACTCAACATAGGAGGCTGCTTTTCTGAGTTGGGAGCTCATAAAGCTTTCAGTTACTTTTGATTCTAGATTTATCAATGACATGAATAAGAACCATCTCCCCTTGTCCCCAGCTGCTGCCATCTCTCACACTGGTCACTGCTTAGCTAGAGCAATGTAAGGCAGTCCCTGAGACCTGAGCTTGCAGAGTCCTGCAGTGGTTACGAAGCTGCACTCTTCCAGTGGAATTGCTTGTACCCCTCCAAGCATGGACTGCTCAGACGCCAGTCATAGCCCTTTGGCAGTGTGGTAGTGTCACCTGGCATAACCACGTTCTTTGTGTGTGTTTTGGGGTTCTTTTTAAACTCTGTTTTTTAATGGGTTGGTATGACAAACTGGAAACACGCCCAACCTATCAGCAGCACGTTCATGTTAAGACTTCTGTGAGAATCTGTGCTTGTATTGAGTACTGACACGGTTACAGAATTCAGAGGGAGCGGGAAGGCCAGCGTACTTTGAGTACAGTCTCTCCTAGACAGCTCTTAAATCAAGATCCCTTTGGTAGCAGCTCCAGACAGGCTATGAAGAATATCAGTCCTCTCTCAAAAACAAATTGGAAAACCAAAGCTGCCCTCTGAGTTTCTGCTCTCTAAATCAGCTGTTTTGCTAGGATCCAAGTTGGCAAAAAGCTGCTGCTGTGTATACAGCGGCTTATCAGTTCTATGTAGTCATACCGTATAGGTAAGTAGTTCAAAGTGCTGTATAACAAGTTTACATAGGAAAGACTGTATGTGAAATAATTTCTTATAGGTTAAGTCAGCAAAATGGAATTCAACGGAAAAATTCTGTTTGTATTCTATCCTGCAAACTACGTATAAGCTTTTAAGAATACTTTGAGAAAGGTTTATTTTACTGAACTAACATAATATAAATAATGTGGTATATGTACTTACATTTTTACCTTCGATGCTGTAGACGAGGGGACAATCTCTTCCCAAAGAATCCTGATAACACAATGCGTTATGATTACACTGATTACAAGGATACCTGGAAGGCTATGGAGAAGCTGGTAGAAAAAGGTCTTGTGAAAGCCATTGGGCTGTCAAACTTCAACAGTCGTCAGATTGATGACATACTAAGTGTGGCTACTGTCAAACCAGCTGTGCTGCAGGTAAGATGAATAAAGGAGAGGATGAATACCTTGCCTGTTTGTCCACAAGACTGAAGAATTTGCAAACCAATGCTATGTGTTTAGCACAAAGGGTGCAGCTTTTTATGTACAGGGAAAAATATGGCCAGGTCTGCAGGCATAGGGACATAGAAGCAGTCTCTGCAGGCAGATCAGTTTATTGGGGAGGAGGCCTGTAGCCATTTTTTGTGGCCATTTATACCTGCTTAGTTGAACAGGTCTGTAGAAGAGTTCATCTTCCCTGTGAGGAACAGTTTAGTCTATAAGAAAGAACGGTTGTGAGGGAGTAACTTGAATCCTCTCTGTAGAGAGCTTCCTTGGTCGTTGGATGATCCGTTTGGTACATAGGGAAAATCCAACACTCTAAACTTCGGCAATCTGTTCTCCTTTTCCTGTAAACTTAACCTACCAGACACTTTTTCATTCTCCTGGTGGTAAATTATGCTCTTAAGGTTAACTTACTTAACTTAAACCTTATCCTCATAAGGTTTTCCAGAATCTGGAATGGCCTCCTGTGTTGTGTTTGGTTCTGCTGTGCTTTTGGCTTCCTGTTTGTTTAGAGTTTTGTGTTGATACCTGTTCTCCAGCCACTCATTGTGGGTCATTTTAATAGGTAGAATGTCATCCTTACCTAGCTCAGAACGAGCTGATAGCTCACTGCCAGAAACGAGGACTGGTTGTCACTGCCTACAGTCCCCTTGGTTCTCCAGATCGCATGTGGAAACACCCAGATGAGCCTGTGCTTTTAGAAGAACCTGGGATCAAAAAACTGGCAGAAAAATACAGCAAGTCACCCGCCCAGATCATCCTCAGGTACAGAATGACTGTGAGAGAGGGTGGCATTTGGGGCTCAACCTTAAATAAAGCAAAACACGCAAGCTAGAAGGAATCCACTTAAAGTGCATGTTTTTCTGCAATGGTAGGGAGTTAGAATCACAGGGAGCGCCAAAAGCAAACCCCATTTTGTGCTTGTTTTACAGAGTTGGTAGAGTTGGTCCTGCTTTAGGACAGGTGGACGGACTAGAACAGAGGGGTCCGTTCAGGGCCTGGATGCATGCCTGGGACAGTTCACTACCTTTTCTGCTGTGAAACAGCAGCAGGACAATTAAGGCAGCAGTGTGCCACATCTGAGCGCCACTTACTTGAATTGGCGTGTGGCCAGTTCCTTGCAGCCTTGAATGCTTGCTGTGGCATTCAGGTGGGCTCCTGGGAAGTGGGGCTGAGGAAGGGACTTCCTCCTTTGCACTGAAGAACTGTTTGCTGGGGTTTTTTTCATACAGCAAAAGCCAGCTATTGGATACTGGGAAACAAGATGATTGAGTGGTATCCAGAATGAGACCAGCACCCTGTAAAGTAAAACTGGATTTCTGTCCTCATTTTTTGTTTAGCTTTGTATCTGTCAATATCACTGACACAATCTTGGGCAGCAGCAGGTTACCCTGCCAGCTGAGCCTGTTCAAGATTTTGTGCTCAAGCCACTAGAGAGGCACTTGAGGGATCTGGGTTTTCTTTTAGTTTCTCAGTGATTGTCATGTTAGAACTTGCATAAAATGCTTAAGTAAATTCTTCTGTTTCTTGGGTTTCTAGCTTAAAGCACCTGAGACTTGCTTGCTTGTTCAAAGGCACGAACATCTTGCTCTCATTGATTAGTCTAGTGGCTACTGTCTTGCTTAAGCTTGGACATGCTAGGTCCTAACACAATACGGTGCTGGGTCAACCCTCTTCTGGGTATTTTTATTTCACATAGAAACATAAGTGGCATCTCTGTTGCCACAAATTATTACTCAACCGAAATAAATATCGTGGTTCGTGGGCTGCACAAACAGAAAATCCCTCTTCTCTTGACAGATGGCAAGTGCAGCGTAAAGTGGTTGCCATTCCCAAGAGTGTCACTCCTGCTCGCATTCAGCAGAATCTCCAGGTAAGTTTAAATGGAGGAAAGAAGTTTCAGCAATGCCCTTTCATGTGAGTAATGTACTTCCAGGGCAACAGGCTGAGGCACTTGGTTCATACTTGTTCGTCAGGGTATGCACACACTTGGGAGGGTAGAAATTTCTGGAAAATGTACTTGTTATGTTTTAAGCAACTAAGTGTGTGAGTGTACATCTGTGCACATGCATAGTCTTGTTACCAAAAGGTAAAGAACATACTTTGTAGAAGTCTAAATGAAAAATCTTTACTGAAATTCATCTGATATATGATTTTATTGAACAAGGGAGTCTTCTAATTATGTTCAGTGGTTCTTCTTTATGAATAATAGTTGCTTTAGCCTGCAAGTGAGGGCTGGTGAATATTTCTGCAGCAAACTGCCATTCTAATGACGCTGAATTAATAAGGGTGGTTCACTTCTGCTCTGAGGTAGAGACAGTTCTCTTTAGAAATTATTTGAAAACTCTGGTTTGAAATAGTCTTGAAGGGAGGTCTCTGAATTACCTCCTGCGATCTTTTTTCAGCCCTTAATCATACAGGTTGGCTGGTTACGTACTTGTTTTTAAGTTAGGAGTTGTTTCTCTGTTACTCCTGTTAAACCAAATGCTGCCATCTAGTATACTGATAGAAATCTTAAGAAATTCCAGTAATCTCTGCAGTTATTCAAGGTTTGGACATACGTGGGAACAGAATATTGATTGAATAGGCAGCACTTACTTGGAGGAACAGTCCCACTGCTTTTTGTCTTTGTGGAAGAGTGCTATGCAGTATGAGCACCTCAGACTTTAAACCTTTGTTTTGGTGTTTTTTATAAAATGGGTTTCATTGCAACTTCATAACCGGAAGCCAAACTAATGGTAACCTATGGTTATTTAATAAAGCCTCTTGTTTTTGTTCTCAGGTGTTTGATTTCAGCCTCACAGAAGAGGAGATGAGCCACATTGGAAGTCTGAATAAAAACTGGCGTTACATTGTGCCAATGATTACGGTAAATTTCTCATGTTTCTAATAGTTTTCATTATGTGCATGTGGCCACATCTTTGGGTTTTTGCAGTTTTCTTTCTTTTACTGCCCTCATCAGAACTACTTACTTGCAAGAACACTACATGGCATTCTTCTAGAAGTACTCCTTTTTCCAACTATTCTCATCTAATTTATGGTATAAACTTAAGATCAGTGAAGACTCAGGATGCTGTTAGTTCTCCACTTCCATCCTGGAAGTTGCATACGGGAATCTGTCCCCTCCACTGGATGTCCCTCCTTTCTGAGTCTGTTGGAATGACCTTCCTGCAATGTAGGGAGTTTGGGTTAGGCTGTTGTATTTTTCTTCCCAAATCCATTAGCTGCAGCATCTTTTAGTATCAGTAGTTTACTCTGCCACATGAAACCTCATCTCATGTACCAGCAGATGCGATTCTGTTATTAGAGAAGCTAATGCCTTGTAAATGTTGAAGTCATCCTCTTAGTCTTTCTTTTCTTATATTAAAGGAGCTGACATGTTCCTTTCCCTTCACTGAAAAAAAAAAAAAAGTCAGTGCCTTGTCTTCTGTCTTCATAGTGTTCCTCATTTCCTACTGTCCTGCTTCTGACAGGAAGCTGACAGAGAGCTGTTGCCAGCCCCTGGTGCAACACCAACCAACATGTGGCAACAGTGCTACAACAAGTGTGAAGTGATTTATCCCTTCTCTGTCATACAGTACACTGCATAGATACAGTAGGTGTCTCTGCAAATTCGGAAGCTGTCAAGCATACCCTTGCCTCTTCAGAGTTTGTCTGCCTGTAAATTATTCTTCAATAGTCAGTGGCTACTGGCTATAGTTTTTTTCT
The DNA here is from genome assembly GCF_963210335.1 of Falco punctatus. Lineage (NCBI taxonomy): Eukaryota > Metazoa > Chordata > Aves > Falconiformes > Falconidae > Falco > Falco punctatus. The sequence continues at coordinate 11,294,521 of NC_137591.1, read as the reverse complement.
TTGGGGAAAGCATTTCTCCAGGATTTGTTATTGAGGGTTTTTTGACTACTTGAGAGTGTGTCAGTGACTAGTCTGAGTAAGGAAACAGAAGTTGTGAACGTGTGGTGGTGAATGGCTGTCTCATATCAAGGGTAGATACTTGTTCCAGCTTTCACTGTTTGTTCTGTTGGGGCTTAGGAGATCTTCAAAGCCACCATGCTTTTAACTTTATGGTTGCTTCAGAATGCGTGCATAAATATAAACGCCCGCATCGCTGCAACCAAAATTATCCTTGTGTTTATGGATCACGAGTCTGTACACCGAAGTGCAAGCTTAGCTGCTGAATTGTGTGAATGTGGTAGTGACAAGCACACCTGCTGCTGACAGTATGTTTCTTTCAAGTGTTTTGCTACTCATGCTGCAAACAAAGTTGTTTTATTAATGAAACTGCAAAATACATTAGAATATAGCCTGGCTTGGATGAGCTGAGGATAATTGATGTGCTTTTGTTACTTGGGAGACCTGATCAGATTACAGTGATTCACAAAGGAGAGATGAAATACAGTTCAAAGTGCTAGCCCATCCAACTAGAAAAAGGGTGAATGTGATGCAGCTGGGCTTCAAAGATACTGCCATATTGTCAGACAGAGACAGGAAGAAGCATGATGGGAATTAAAATGCGACTCTGTAGCTGTAAGATCTCTAGTGGAACCTGTTGTCTCCTGCCCATCCCTTCTGGGCTTATTGGAAAGAATTTTCATCAACTGTGAATTAAAATTCCTGTCTAACCTTTCATGCCTATCTCCTCTATGAATCTAACTTACAGTGTCTAGATTTCAAAGTGTGATATGGCAGTGGTATCAGAGCTCCTATCATAACTGATGAGACCATTTCCCCTTGCCTTATTTTACTGATATGTCACCACAAGTTCTTACAGTTGTGCCACTCTTCTCCACATTGTATTTTGTAAAGCCTGAGGAGAGGCTATTACATTGTCTACATACAATTTAGGTTGCTTTATGTGTTAACAGTTCATTGTCTGAATAGAGGTTGGAAACTGCCTTGCACCAGCCTGAAATCCAAACTTTTGGAAACATGTAATTGACCAGGGAATATACTTAAGTGAAACTTGAATGACTAGCAAGCCAGGAGAGGAAGGTGATGGTGTTGTACACATGATGATCTGTCTATTTTTGATAGTTAGCTACCATTGACTTGCAGTGTGTTCACTGCTGATTTTACCTCCCCCACTTTCCTCAAATTCCTGGGGTAGACTGGAATCAGTTGTGTGAGACATTGCTTCTGGCAGCTGCTGTCTTGGCATGCTGTGAACAAGAATGCTTACCTGAAGAGCTGTTCTGTGTAGTGAAGTATGCAGAGGGAAGAAACTGGGGGGGAAAATGAGGAATATAAATTTTAGAAACACAAGGAAGTTGTTGGCTCTCGAGAATATGAGGAAACCTGAAAATACAATGATACTTTTGTCCACAGTTTAAGAATTGCCTTCAGTTAAGGGCTTTATTTCAGCTTTAATCTGAGCATCAGTCAAATGTTAAACCTTAACATCTTCGTTTTCTGCTCTGTGGTGCCCTCAAGTGACTAATTTCGCACTTCAGTAGTCACTGTAAACAATTCATTGCTGGGGATTCCAGTTGTTGCTTTGAAATGCAGGTTTTATACTGGAAGCTAAGAGGGACTTGCTGGTGGACACTTGGTTTGAAAGTCCCTGTGGGTTCCTTCTGCCCCTGTAACATTTTGAGTGATCTTTAAGCGTCATTTATGCATATAAAAATCATTTATTTATCTTAACATAACTTCTGTTTAGTCATTAGTGGCCTAAATTAGGTTTTAGCTGAATTGTGCTTGTCTGTCACCCAGGGAGGTATGTATGTCTTTACCAATGCTGCACCTGAACTTCTCCAGACATTACGGGTGAGGAATGAGGTTTTATCTCGGCTCCTCAGAAGCTGAGGGTGTTGCAGTGGACTTAATGCAACTAGAAGTGTAACTTGTGCATCTGAATGCTTAGAGGTGGGATGTAGGCACTGAGATTTCTGCATGGCTGCGTCTGTTTTCCTGCCAGCCTGATCCTCTGTTTCCTTATCTGTGAATAGTGGTTTCAGTATTCCCATTGTATGGCTGGAGAAGCTTGTCTTCTGTGGAAATGTTAAACAAAAAGTGCTATGAAGGAGTTCAGTGACACTGTTAAGCTTCAGTAGATGACCCTGAACAAGTTCTTCAGTGTATTTCATCTTATCCATCTGTAAAATCGGCAGCCCAGCAACTCTCTATCATGGAAACATGGGCAAAAAGCTTCAACTCCAGTAAAGTGTTTTGAAGTGTGTGTGTTACACCACTTACTCAACAGCTACAAGGCAAAAGGCTTTTAACTATTCTTAATCTAATTCTTCACGTCTCAGCAGCTTGAAAGACTCTAGCTCTAGGCTATAGAATTCTATCTCCTTTTTAAATTAGTTTTTAAATTTGTCTTTCAAGAAGACTAAGAGGACTCTGGAGTAGAGGGAACAGCTCTTGCTTAAGCTGAAGAAGATACTCCCTGATGTTTGGAATGTGAAGGTTTAGAAATCTAAACCATGCAGAATTTGAAATGGAGAGTAAGAAACAGATTTTTATCTTCCTGACTTGAGTCTGTTTGCTTTGCAGGTGAATGGAAAACTAGTAGCAAGAGATGCTGGACACCCCCATTACCCTTTCAATGATCCCTATTAACTACTAGAAAATAAGGTGTTAGAGTAACATGCTCCTCTGCATGCCCTTCCACAAAATAATTGTTGCCACAATCTGTCAAAAACCCTGTCCAAATAAAGCCTTCCTTCCTGAGTAGGTTTGCTTACAATGTACTGCTTCTAATTGACCTCCTTTCTGGAGATACTGTAGCTTCCATGTCAAAGTTTGTGGATTTATTACAATGACTGCAAGCTTGCTCCTGGAAGCATCAAATATTTTGGAGATTAGATAAAAAGGTGGGGAATCTAAATCAAGTTCCAAACACGTCATTATCAAGCTAGGGCTATATTTTGGGTTTACTGCCTGTGAAACAGTTTTGAAAGCTTCAGTTATTACCATGAAGGAAAAAAAAAAAAAAAAGGTGAAGACATGAAAACATTTTAAGACTAAACAACTGCTCAGGCATCAACTTTGATACATCAGAATTGATATTTTTTATACAGGAACAAAGTGAAAAGTGCTACAGTTGCACTATGTCCATTCATTAAAACCCAAGTAACCAGCCTTGCCCAGTGCTTTTTATCCACCTCAGAGTACTTGCGGGACTTAGAATTCTCTATTTTCTTTTAAGTTGTCTGTAGCTTTGAGGAGAATAAATGCATAACCTGGAGCAGGCCTTCAGGCAAATCCTTTCTGTTGCTTGTCACATGGATAGGTTTCAGCTCTGACAATAGCTCTGATTGTCCTAACACAAAAGCTTGGAGAACTTTTTAGCAAGTCTTGTAAAAAAAAATCCTGTTTTTCCTGTAAAGTTGCCTGGTGTCTCTTTACCAAAGATGACCAGTTTGAGTTCTGGAAGGTCACAAAATTAGTTCCTGACTATGCAGTAAGAGCAAAGGCCTGTCAGAGGGCCCCTACCACGTAATGTCCTGTTTTTGACTGCTGCCGGGGTTGATGCTTGGGAGAGCTGGTCCTGTCTCCTCTTCTACCACTGACCTGCTGGTAAAACTGGGCAAGCAATTTACCTTTCCTGTGCCTCTGTCTTCCCACTTGCCATGTCTGTTTGTTACTCCCTGGCAGGGACAAATTTACTGAACGCTGATATGCTGTTGAGAGGACTGGAACTCTAGCTGTTTTATTTTGTTTCAGTCTCATAATGAATTGTCTAAGCCATCCAAGTACAAAGGGCATGAGGCGTTGGTACCTACTGGTGCTCTGATGGTGATACCTTCTGTGGCCTTAGCAAAGTTAACACTTTATTTTGATTTTCTCTACCTGTAAAATAGGTTTAATGCGCAAATGCCTTGCTGCGGACAGGGTGGCAAGGCAGAGTTTCTAAAAGCCTCTCAGAGTTAAAACAAAGGAACTCTTTCAGATCTGTGGATGCCATTCAGAGACGGTCATAGGCATGATTCCTTGTTTGCTGCTGGATAAAGAAAGCTTAACTGACTGTTAAGTGAGATAAAGAACACTTATTTTTCCTGTAGCAATAACAAACATAGAATTAGAAGAATAATCCTCTGTATTCAAATAGTGCAAAAATTGAAGAATTGAATTCTTTTCGTTTTGATAGCCTCGTTTACAGTAGGTCTATGGCAAAACTATGTTCATCTCAAGCATGGTGCCTCCTCAAGTATTTCCTGCCCTGGGCCTCACAGCATGCAGCTGAACTGGAACAAACCTGTTTATTGCTCTTTGTAATCCTTATGTAAAATTTAAAGAACTTCTGTTCCTCAGGAGAGTGTTTCCTAATTCCTGCTGAATGCACCTCAGTGGAGAAAGCCATTACAGCTCAGTTAGGATTCTTTTACTAGAGTGGACCTTTCCTTCTAAGGGAAATTAAATCCCTGTTGGTTTCAAATCAAGCACGGGTGACTTTGAATACAGTTCTTACTGCAAATCAGTAGGGAAGCAATTTTACTTTGAAGGTGCTATGTAGAATTGTAACAGCAGTCATCCTGCCAAGGAAAGTGGCTTTGTTGCATGTATTTCCACTTGCACGTTTGCATGTCTTAAATAAATACTGTACTCTGTGTATGACTTTTGAGACTTTTTCGTCACACACACACACCCTCCCCGCTTGCAAATGTCAGGGCCCTAATTAACTTTTTTTCTAGTTACTTCTCTGATCAGGAGTAAGTGGGCAGAGGGAACTCCCAAGAAAAGGAGATTAATCCTCTGTCTCCATTAAACCTGCAATTCCCGGCAGTGTGACTGCATGGGGTAATGTGGTGCAGTTGAAGCTGGTGAGCTTTTATCTTGAAATACCCCGGGGAAAATGCGCCCCCCGGGCCACCCCCAGCTGCTCTGCTGTCACGGCTGCAGCAGCCATGGCTGCCTTGTCCGGGCCGTTGCATGTGCTGGGGGAAGAGCAGAGCAGCTGCCTGAGCCCAGCCGGAGCCATGGAGAGGCTGGGGCTGGACGTGGCGACACGGCGCCGGTGCGGGGTGCCGGTGCCCCCCGAGGCGTGCGGCACAGAAACCCGAGCCCGGCCAAGCGCGGGCTGGCGGTGCCGCTGGCCGTGCGCCATGTTAGCGAGCGCCCGCCCTGGCTACGGAGCGGAAGGCTCCGCGGGGCGGGGGCAGGCCCGGGCTCCGAGCAGGCGCTCGCTTCGCCCTCCCCGCGGCCCGAGGCCTGCGCCGGGGCGCGAACCTTCCCCCGCCTCCGGGGCAGGCCCTTCTCCCCGCGGGCAGCCCCCACGGCACGGCCGCCCTGCCCCGGGGCCCGCCCAGCCCGGCGTGCGGAGCGCAGTGCGGGCCCGGCGGGGCCGGGGCGGGCGCGGACTACGCTTCCCGGCGTGCCGCGCGGCGGCGCCCCCCCTCCCATCCGAACTCCGTTTCCCGGCGCCTCCCGCGCACCCCCGCCCCGCCTCGCCCGGCACTACACTTCCCGGCGTGCCGCGCGGCCCCGCCGCGGCCTCCCCCCCGAGACTACGCTTCCCAGCGAGCCCCGCGCGGCGGAGCCCCGAGCGTCCCGCGGAGGGCGGGCGCGCGGCATGCCGGGAGCGGTAGTCCTCTCGCGGCGTGCGCGCGCCGCGAGGCGGGCCGGGGCGTGTCCTCGGGGGTATATAGGCAGCCGGAGGGGCAGGGGTCTGCACTCTGCCGCCGCCGCCCCTCTCTCCAGCAGCTTCTATGCAAGCGTCGGCCGTCGCCGCTCCCCCCCGCGCTGAGCCCGCGCCGGCCTCCCCGACTAGGTAGGGCCGCGCGGGCCGGTCCCGGTCCCGGTGTGTGCGTGTCCGGAGGATGGGGGTGGCGGCAGGGGCGAGGGGGCCGCTTTCGCGCCACGGGGGTGACGGGAGGGGTGGGGGGCGGCGGGCAGGATTTCCTTTCGGGGGGGGTGGGGGAAGGCTGGGGGCGCCGGCTGGGCTGCCGCCCCTGCCCCCCGTGCCCCCGCCTCACCTCCGTTACCCCCCCCCCCACCGGCGGTGGTACGTGCCGTCCCGCTCCTCCAGCGCCAGCTGGGCCCGCTCGGCTCGCGCGGGGCCACCACGTGACCCCTGCGCGGCTGCTGCCATCTTTGTTGGGGGCAGCCGATGCCGCGGAACCTTGCCTGTGGGCCGGGTTGGGGGAGGGGGAGCGGGGGGGCGGGGGTGGGTGGTCCCGCAGCGTCACGTGGCGGCGGGCCGCCAGCCCGTCAGGAGCCGCCGCCGGGGTTTGGCGCCAATGGCGGGGGCGGGGCCGGGGGAAGGCGGGAAAGGCGCCCATTGTCTGCCGGGGCGGGGGGCCCGGCCGCTGCCCGCCTCGCCCGGCCTTTGTTCCGCCAGCGCCGCCCCCGCCCCCTCCTGTCAGCTGCCGGCCGGGGCCCAGCGGCCGCCCGCAGCGGTGCCGGGAGGGCGGCCCGGCCGCACCGCTGCTTCCCTGGCTGGAAAGGTGGCGTGGAACACAAGGTTCCGCGTTTTGTGGGTCGCCGCCGGTGTGCGGGGGGCGGCCCGGGCTGCGGAGCCGCTGGCTGGGCCTGTTGCGGTGCAGCCTGAGGGCGGGAGCGGCTGCTTGCCCGGCAGCCTGTAACTCAGACCGTCACCGGACCGGCGGGGCTGGTGGGGCGGCCGGTGGGCACCCTGAGGCTCGCCCCGCCACGGAACGGGTGGCCTGTTACCAACCCTTCCTCGATGTTTGGTTTGCAGGATGGAAGAGGAATTGGCAGCTCCTTCCACGTCCACAGACAAGACAGACAGGTGAGCTGGAGCTGTCAGTAGCCGAATACGTGAGGTGCAGGGTGGCCGAGTGGAAGCAGAACGCTCGCCCTTCACTTGTGTCGGGCTTGAAGTTCAGCTGCTGCGGGCACTGTAGGTGCCGGGTACTTGCCCTCACCCGTTGGTAGTCTGCATCAGGCTAGTGCAACAAAGCTCTTTCAAGGGCTAATAAATAACACAAATACTAGCTGTTGTTTAGGAACCTTCTGCTCTGTGAGTTAGTGCTTGGAAAGCGTTTGGGAGGCACAAGTATGTGGCCAGCATGTAGCAGTACCTCTGTGGGCAGCTCTTGTCCCACTTCAAGGTGCTGCACTGGGATGCTCCTTCTGGAAATGGAGCCACGGGAGATGTGCTGAATTGAAACTAAGGCTTGCATCTGTTTTTCTCAAATGCATGGCTATTGTATTGGTGTGCAACAACTTGAAATATATTCTTTAGCATCCTTTGTCATACCAGCTTCTTGCGGTGGTTGGCAAAATCAACCTGTCTGCCCTTGGCCATCAGAATTAAAAGTTGGTCCAGATTTAAACAAAATCAAACCACCCCTACCCTGGTAATTCAAACCAACCATTGTAATGTATGCAACTTGCTGTTGTATAAAGCTGACTAGGGTTTGAAAGCTGGATGTGAAATTACTATGGAAACTAACAGGATTCTGCATTTGATTTATTCTCCCCTCTAGTATGGATGTGGATGGAGAATCAAAGAAACTATTGGGTTTAGGACAGAAACACTTGGTAATGGGAAATATTCCGGCTGCTGTCAATGCGTTCCAAGAAGCTGCGAGCTTACTGTGAGTAATAGAATGTTTTGTGTGTTTTTATAGGGCTTGGGTTTCAGCTTGACTATACTGATGTGGCTTACACAGGAAAGATTGCAATTCTTACTTCATACATGCTGCTGTGTTTATAATACAAACGAGGAGAGGACAAACTGTTCAAATTGAACCCAAGTGTTGGACAATACTGTAGTTGGTATGCAATTTAGACAGCTTTTGTGGTAGTAATTGCTGGTGCGCTTCCCAAAGGAGAAAAAGGGATTTGGTATTTTATTTTGCAGTGTGGTTGTGATGACCGTTAATATGAAAATGACAGTGTTATTTGCTAGTAACATGTTTACTAGTCTTGATCGTTCTCTGAGGGTGACACCTCTTTGGGTTTTAGACTAATTTACTTTGCTGGATGTTTGAGAGCCACATCTAGCTGAGAGGAGCACCCGTTATTTGAAACTGTGGAAGACGAGCCAAGAAATTGATTCTTCCTGTCAGGCATTTTTCGCTTTCAAGCTTACGTACTAAAATCTGAAGCGGGCATAGGCAAATAATTCTTCGTTGCTTTTGTAGGGGTAAAAAATATGGTGAGACAGCGGATGAGTGTGCAGAAGCTTTTTTTTATTATGGAAAATCTCTCCTGGAATTGGCAAGGTATGTTAACAGTTTCTCATTTGTTTAAGAATCTGCCTGCCGTAACAGCATTTCACCATTGTATAGGCAGGGTTACACTTGAACTTCATGTAAGCAAGGTTGCACTGGGTGGGATGGGCCGTGGTATTACAGCTTGTGCGGTGTTGTTACAAGAGCTAAGGGATAACAAACTTTTGTTCTTGTTAGAATGGAAAATGGTGTGCTGGGAAACGCCTTAGAAGGGGTGCAGGTTGAAGAGGAAGAAGAAAAAGCTGAAGATGAGTCTGCATTACCAACTGTTGATGGTATGTAAAGCTGTCTGCCCTGTCGTGGAGGCACCAAGGTGCATTTTCTTGTCTGAATGATCCAAGTTCAGTCCATCGGTATCTTGAGTAGCCTGAATCATTCTGTTGAAACTCCTAGCAGCCTGAATGGACTTTTTTTATTCTTCTAATCTTTGTTAAAGATTGAAAAAAAAAACCCCTTAAACTCCTGCGAGGAACTGGTCACTGAAAGCACACGTAAAGGGTCACCAGGTGTCTGTGTCCTGAAGCACTGCATTCAGACTTGCTTTCTTAAGCTTCACAGTCAACTGGAACTGCTTTGTAACCTTGTAGCAGTACATTGTGTGTAGTAGGGCAGGTCAGAGTCTCTGTAAAAAGCCCAAGAACAGTAACTATTTTATACTACCTGCAGCTGGACATAATACAGGAATTCCTGTCAATCCAGACTATTAAAAGCACTGGCACCTCTTGCTTAGCTGTGACTAAAAATGCTAGCGCGCAAAACTGCACACTGCTTGAGCAGCTGCTTGCAATAATGCAGTCTGGGGAAGGGTTTGCTTATTTCAAGTTAATATGTTGGTTGTATCTTAATTCCTTGTACTTTGAAAATGGACCTCTTAGGAATGTCATCTAACTTGGTGACAAACCAACACACTGGAGGGTCTGAGGGTGGTATTGTCAGTGCCCATTAATGTCTTTTATCACTAAACTCGAAGAAATGTTTATGCTTCCTCAATCATGTAGAAGAAGCAAGGGAAGAGTTGAGAGAACAGGTATATAATGCCATGGGGGAAAAAGAAGAGGCCAAAAAGTCTACAGAAGAGTCTCCAGTACTATCTGAGAAGGAAATCAAAGAAGAGGATGTTGAAATGGAAGACATCACGGAAGAAAAACCAACAGAAGAAGCAGTTGCTGACAAGGATGTAAAGCTTGAAGAGGCTGAAGAGAAGACAGAGGCTTCTGTGGAAAAAGAAGTAACTTCAGAAGAGCAGAAACAGCAGGTTGCTGTGGAAAAGGAGGCTGCAAAAGAAACAGCAGCTGTGGAAGAGAAGGTAGTGGAAGAAGAGCGGAAGATGGTGCCTGAAGACAAGGTAGCAGAGGCAACTGAGGAGAAGGAGAGAATGATAGAAGCTTCAGACAAGGAGGTGGAAGCCTCTGTAGAAGAGGCTGAAGCTGGAGAAGTGACTGTGGAAGAGAAGGGAGATGTGGCAGAGCAGACAGCAAAAGCAACAGAAAAAGATCTGGCTGTGGAAAAGGGAGAGGCTGTAGAAGGGCAGGCAGAGGCAGCTGTGGAAGAAGAGAAGGCAGTAGCGCAAGTGACAGCGGAAGTGCAGGCAGCAGTTGCTGTGGAGCAGAAAGAAGCTGCAGAAGGGGCAGCAGAAGCAGCTGAACAGAAGAAGGTGGAGGAGAAACAAGAGCTGGTAGAGACTGCTGCAGAAGAGAAGCCAGATGAGTCCAAAGAGCCAGAGTCCTCAAAGGAACCCATGCCCACAGAGGGCAAAGAGCCATCTAATGACTTGGAAGAAAAGGCTGAAGTAGCTGCTAAGGTAGAGAAAGAGGAAAAGAAGGATGACCTGGTGGAAGAGGGTGAAGGTGCTAAGGTAGAAAAAGAAGAGAAAGATGACCTGATGGAAGAGGGAGAAGGTAACAGTGAGAGGAGAAGTTATTGTGGGTGGATGACTTGATGGATTTGGCTAACAATGGGTAAAAAGTGTTCCATTCAGAATTTTCTGTTTGCCTTAGAATAAGGAAAAGGCACAGTAAAGGGGCTTTTGGAGGATTTTACATCCAAGTAAAGTTTCAAGGAATGGTCTCAGTTTCTTTAGACTAACGCTTAACTAACTGCAAAGCAAATCTTCAAAGCAAACTTAGAGCCCTGTGAAATGTGTAAGTAACGGCTAGGCTCGTGGAGAATACTGAATGGATGTTCACTTGCATGCGTCTGGGTGTATTGCACTAACCTTCAGCACAAGTTGTTCGGAAGCACAAGTTGTCTCTGGTTATAACCATACTTCATTTTAAAAGTGGAGCAGAAAAATAACAGCTGAATACATTAAAAAGAAAAGTAAATACGCTTTTAGTGGGGGGGAAGGAGCTCTCCCTTTGAGTCTCTCTGACAATTACAAGTAAGCATTTAGTTGGCAAATCTAAACTTAGTTTGCCTTGGAACCTGAAGGCTTATTGTTACTATCTAGTACAGTCTTCCAGCTCTCTAGCTTTTTCTGCCATTCTGCTTCCCTGCTTCACTGTAGCTGTTTTCTGGATTACGTTAGAGTAACTTAGTAAAACTTGCACATTTTGCTGAAGTATTACTTGCATGGTCTTAGTAGGCCAGTGCTTCCTATTGCACAACTTAATTGATGAGCTGATAATTGAAACTTTGCTTCAGAGGAAGAGCCTTATTTTAGGAGTGGTAAACATTCAGACTAAATCCTTTTGGACACTGACAGGATTTGTACTGCTGAGCAGAGTGAACCTCACTGGTGGAACAGCTGCCTAACAAGGTGTCTGTCTGGATGTAGTATGACTGAACATAAACTAAGAATAGTTATCCACTCATCGTTATCCTGTGAAAGGCTGCTTATGTACAAATACTGCTGCTTTCCCCCACCATCCCCAACTCTGCTAGTCTGAGGACACTCCTGAACGTCCTCATCTAGTACTGTGTCATTCCAGACTTCTCCCACTACTTAAAAAGTCTTAACTTCTTAACACCTCCTCTGGTTTACCTTTGAGCTGTCCTGATACAGGTTTGGCCATCTCAGTGGTAGGTGAGGGTTCTCTAGTCTCTGTCCCATCAAGCTCATGTTACTCTGGAATTAGCAGTCATGATATGGGAACTAAGCGTGTGACCTTAGCATGCAAGTCAACCAATGCTCTGAAGTTACTAGCCGTACTCCTTCATTGCACACTTTCCCAAAAATCTTTTCTACAAGTAGAATAGATCATGTAGTGCTCCTACATAGTATCAGAAGTCAAATCAGTGCTGCACAATACAGATTCATTAATAACATTGCTGATGTGTCTGACATGAGGAACATGAATTCAGAAATAGTCTTTATTTGTACACAGTTTGGCAGCTATCTTGCTGAAAACTGTTATCTGTAGCATGAAGTCCAGCAACTGACCGGTACCTCCAGAGCTCAGTCCAGCATCCTGTGGTTTCAGTGGGAGTTCACAATGAATTTGTGAGAACTGAATCCTGTGTTAGTTTCTGTTCTAGATAATGTGAAGTTAAACTTAAAACAAGGGCTAAGGCAGCCTGGAACTACTTTAGTCTATGGTGCCTACCGCTTTCAGCAAGATGGCTGCTGCTGAGCATTTAATGTATCTGTGCTCTTCTTGCATCACACATCTAACCTGTCACTGGAAGGATAAGGGCTGGATATTTATTCTGCCTGACTCCATATGAAGCAAGCATAACAACAAGTGTTGTTCATCTACTTTCCTTGTAGAAACAGAAGAATCTGAAGAGGAAGATAAAGAAAATGATAAAGCTGAAGATGATAAGGAGAATGAATTGACAGTAGAAGACAAGGTGAGATTGCTGAGCTCTGATATGTGTGCTCATAGGAGAGTGCAGTGTTTATCTAAATGTCATGTTAAAGCCTTTATAAGAGCTCATGTGTATTTCATTTAGTCTTGTGTAGGAAATTACTTTTGAAAACCAGTATTGCCTAAAGAAGCAGCGTGTTCTGCATAGTCTGCGTTGCAGAATCTTGCTCAGCTCTGTAAACTTGGGCTTGTTTAGCTGCGCTGAAACAAATGCTTGCAGTCTACTGATGAGTAAAGCAGCCTGGTGAATGCAGGGACAGGCAGGGACAGTTGCTTTAGCTTGTGGCTAAAGTTAGTTACTTGCAAGAGTTCATTCTCCGCTTGTTTTGTTGGCTCCCTGTGTATGTTGAATGCACCCAGTCCAGGAAGTCCTGATTAGGATGGGGATTTAGTGGGAAGTGTAGTGCTGCTTAAATCTGAGGTGTTATGTTGATATAGCAGTCAAAACACCTGGAAAAATCTGAAGCCTGTTAGAGTGTGCTACTAAGCATGCTAGACAACTGTTTGGAATATCGGTCTGTTCCTCAGGCTATTCTAATGGAAGCTCAAAAGCTCATTTGAAAAGCGGAACATGGAACTCCTTTACTTAGCTTTTGGTTCATCTAAACAGCACCTTAAATGAAATCCTACTCTTGGGATAATATTGGTGCTTGGTGCCCTGTTATTTCTGGAAAAAAGAATTAAGGCTGTATCAACTGACGACAGTGTAAGCCTATGTTCTACTTAAAACATCTTTGCTGCAGGCAAAATCTTGGTTGATGCAATAACTTCTGCTCTGTGTGTTTTGTTTTGTTGTTTTTTTTTTCTCCTAGTGGTAAACTGTTGACTTCTTCAAGAAATTTATTCCTTGACAATGCTGCTTAGAAATTCAGTGCTGGTGTTTGATGTGATATGCAACCAAGTCACTCAATCTTTAATGCATTTCTAGTCTTTACAGGAAAGTGAGGAGGATGAAATTGGAAATCTTGAGCTAGCCTGGGACATGCTGGAGTTAGCAAAAGTCATCTACAAGAGGTAAATACTGAAGTCCTAATTTGGATATGTGCTAGAGAAACTCATTGTAAGTGGGAGGTGGCATAAGCAATTGGTGAATGTGGCATATTCTGATCAGTTTTTGAAAACTACTTTTTTCTTGATTTAGACAAGAAACAAAAGAAGCTCAGCTCCATGCGGCTCAAGCTCATCTAAAGCTAGGAGAAGTTAGCATTGAATCTGGTTAGTATTAATGCTTACGTACAGAGTGTTCAGTTCCACTTTCTGTTGTGCTCGATTTTGTACTTAAAGTGAATGGAGGTGAGTTAAGGCTGTTAAGATGAAAGCAAAATAAGCTTTGTCTGATTATGGTAGTGCAGCCATGTGAGAAGCTTTGGAATCAAGGGATGAACGAGTTGGTGTCTTAAACAGGGTACTTTGTGCTTTTCCAGAACACTGAAGGAAGGCTGAGTGGGAGGTAGCGTGTTACCAGATCAAAACCAGCCTTGTGTTCTGCTTTATAGGCAGGGTTTGGTTATCTTCAGAAACTTGGGAGAGACCTGCTGTATTGAAACAGTGAGTCGCTGAGCTTGGTGGGAGGTGTCAGTACCATGCCACTTCCAGAACCATAAAGACCACAAATGGAAAATGGTTGACTGTCTTAGACTTTCCAAAATTTTGGGGTATGGTCAGGAAAGGCTCTTATGCAGCAGAAAAAAGGAGTGGGAAGGAAGCCCCAGGTTTTCACTTTCTAATGTGTCTTTATTTGCCCTTCAGTTAAAAACATGTCTTAAGCTTGTTAAATCCAAGTAGAGTGTAACGTTTTCCGTTATGGCAAGCATTGGAAATAATCTGACAGGTTTCTGGACCGGGGCTACAAAACGGTTGTGTCTTGTGTCACTAGAATGCATTCAGTGGAGCGCTTGACTGGAAGGTAGCCGGGGCTGTCCTGAGCTCTGGATTCAAGTTGCAGTTGGGAGCAGTTACGTACGGTTTCTGGTAGTGGGTAAATCAGGATTTGTGTGCCTGGCTTTGACTCAGCTGCTTCGTTAGCAGTGTTGCTGTGAGTAGACAAAGCGCTCCTGGGAGAACGAGAGGAACTGGACTCGAATCAGTCTTTGAGGGGGGAGGCAGAGTTGTCACTTGGTAGTCTGAGAGCAGCCTGTTGCTGAACAGAACTGCCGTGTTCAACGGTGGTTCTGTTTTCAGGCTATATGAAGTGTAATAAAATGGGGAGTAACTGAATGAGGGTTTAGATCTTGCTTGTTTGGATAAGTGAGTGTGGTTTGCAAAGACCTTGTGGCTTTCTCCTACAGAAAACTACACACAGGCTATAGAAGAGTTTCAGGCCTGCCTGGCCCTACAGCAGAAGTACCTGGAGGCTCACGACCGCCTGCTAGCTGAGAGTCACTACCAGCTGGCGCTGGCGTACCACTACAACAGCCAGTTTGATGAGGCAGTTTTGCAGTTCGGTAAATCCATGGAAGTCATTGACAAGAGAATGGGTAAGAGGATTTCTAAAACTGCCTAGTGAATGAGAGCTTTCACGAGTCAGAGCAGACTTTAACTGCCTTAAAAGTACTTAGGTGTGCTTACTGCCTTGCTGCGCAAACATTTGTGGGTCTGAAAGTGGTAACGGGCTGTACTGATACCAGAATTGTTGAAACAGTGTGTTAGCAGGTACTTGCCTCAGGATCACTGGACAGCTACTTTGTCTTGAGATTTTTTTGCCATGATAGCTCTTTTGTCCTAGCAATGCTCACTGAGCGAATAAAGAAGGCAGAAAGTGGGTCCCCTGAAGATGAGAAGGAGATCGAAGAACTAAAGGAACTGCTTCCTGAAATTAAAGAAAAGATAGAAGATTCCAAGGAGTCTCAAAAGAGTGCAAGAGTAGCTGAGCAGGCGCTGAAAGCAACTCTGGTTAGTGCACCCAGTGGTTTCCTTCTAACCAAGCGTTCTTCCAGTCACACTTGTAAACCAGCAGTGGAAGGAGCTCAGACTTGGTGGTACGGACTGGGGGCTGATGGTGGATGCTACAGGCTGTGATTGTGAGGAGGGAACTAAGGCAGCTGACGCCTGAAGAGAGGCTATTTAGTAAGTGCACCAACACTAACTGTTCCAAACTAAACTGGAATATGATGGGCTTCTATAGCAGTTGAATGTGTTGGGGCAGCAACAGGTCAGCCAAATGTGAGAATAGACTCAAGTGTTGCATCTGTCTGGTGTATGAGTGTAGGCTGCAGCACTGAGGCGTCAAGGATCTGGGTTTTCTGTCCTTCTCTAAACAAGCATATATGGTCTCGCCAGAACTTGTTCAGTGTTTTTTCTGCTTTTCTTAAGGTTGGAACTACATCTGGCTTTGCACAACGTGAAGACAGTGGCTCTGTTTCCACAGTAAGTTAACTTAAGATGGATCTTGATAATTCCTGTCTGCTCTGAGGATTGCTGTTTGCTGTTACTCATGTGTCAATGTCTGGTAACAGATTCCAGTGAGAAAAGCAGCTGACGGTGCATCTCAGTGTGTTACAGACATCTCTCACCTAGTCAGGAAAAAGGTGAGTCCAGAAATTACTAGTTGAACAGTTTGTTAAAGCACTCTTGGCTTACTCTGTATAATTGGATTTCTTGTCTTAAAACTTTTTTTTTCTTCACTTAGCCCTATAATGGAAAAAAACACTCTAAAAGCAAAACTAGAAACAATGTGTGAAACCCCTTTCCACTGGGAGCCACCCAGCCTCCAGGAGACTGCTCCTGATGGCTCTGCACCCTGCCTGACCTGCACTGGTTTAACTTCAGAGCAGAGTTGTGTGGCTTCTGCAGGTGCTCTCTGAACAAGTGCCCTCTTCTGCAAGAGGGCATCTGCAAGAAGAGCAGGGTTGCCTACAGATCTTAAGAAAAGGGCAAGCAACCAGCCTGGGCTGGAATCCCTTCTTTCCAAGTGGAAATGGAGAACTGGACTTAATGAATAGCAAAGCCAGTATAATGGTACTAATAAGCTGCCTCTAAAGAGATGCTGTATTGAGCGCTATTTTCCTGTTTGATGTAATTAGTTATCCCCTATAGGATCTTATTTTGTATGCTGCTGTGGCGCAGCCTGGCCTGTGTTGTATCAGCCTCTTTCAGTTTGGGTTTGCCCGGAGCAGCTTTGCTGCGCTCTACAGAGGTGATTGTAAGTGTGATAGATGCCCTAGATCTACCCCCTTACCAGTGACCTGGCTCAGCAGTTGTGTTTCCTTGCTGAACTATAACTAAGGATAATTTGGCACTACGGATATTAGCACCTAAATGTCTTAATGGAAATGCCTTCCAGTTGAGACCTTTGTGCCAAAGCCTCAGAACTTTGGTTAAATCGTAACAGTGAAGTTTGTCTTGAACCTGGCAAGTAGAAGTTGAATAAATGTGCAGTGATGTCTAAAAAAAAGTCTAAAAAAATAAAAAGCTTAAACTTTAATTTGTACATTGTGAAGACTATAAATAATTTTCTTCTCAGAGGAAACCAGAGGAGGAGACCCAACAGGGAGAGAATGAAGCTAAGAAATCCAAACCAGAACTGGCTGTCAATGGTGGTGCTGATGCTGTCCCCAGTGGAAATGAGGTTCCAGAAAAAATGGAAGAGGAGGTGGGCAGCTGAGTCAGGAGTCCGTGTCATGCTTCTTGGGTTTTTCTCCTTCCCTTCCCTCTGTTCAGGCATGGGCTTGTGCCTGGTAGATGTACTGGTTTTATTGCCTGCTGGTCTTTTCACAAGGCTTCCCGGATGGGATGGGGAGCGTTCCCCAGCTGGCAGGATGCATGTTCTACTGTGGTGTCCGACACTGGGCTGGGAAGACACCAGCTGTGGAGACTTGCCTGTGGGGTGGGACAGAAACATCTTCTGGGTGTTTGAGCCAGGCTGAACTACAGCACAGGGCCTTTTCCCAAAGTATTTTTGATACTCCTGGGTTTTCTTACTTACCTGGGCTACAATTGTTACATGTCAATATTTTAGGATAGTGTTGGCCTCTGAAGACCAGCAAAGCACAAGTAGTAATTTTAAGTGTTCAACTTACAGAAACCTTGAACTGCTGCATGAATTGGTGCTGTAAGGTGGTGTCTTGGTTTTTTTTTAAAAAAAAAAAACACAAACCCTTCTCTTTCCTTTTAGACAGAGAAAAGGCCACAAGCAGAATCAGGGGCTGCAGTTGAAAGCACAGTATGATAATTCCTTAACCTTGGACACTCCTCTCCTTACAAGGAAAATGGTTTTGTATATAGTGTATTTTTTCACTTTTTGGCAACTTTTGTATGACTCCAATAAAGATTGTAAGCAAATAATCCCTGCCTTGATCTTCCTCCTGTTACAAGCTCCAGCCTCTGTTCCTCACCTGGTTGCCCCAGGGTTGTGGGTCTCAGCCCTGGCACCCTCAGGGGCTCCCTGGGCATTTCCATCCACATCTGCCTAAGGGCTGGCTGCCGGTGGGAGGAGGGATGGATGAAACTTGCATGGGAAGGTTGAGACAAAGCCTTTTTGCCTTCTGCTGGGGCATGGGATAAGGCCGTAGCTCTGGCTGTGTTTGGTTCTTCCTGTGCTGAGCCTGGTGGTGGTTCCTGTGGTGCCTCCCTTGGCCTCCAGCAGCCTAAACATGCTGGGGAAGGCTGATAAGTGCTTGTGTGGCTGCTGCACCCTCTGTGCGTACTGGGACACTGCTGAGGTGCAGCACTGGCTCTGCTCAGCCTCCACTTTATGTCTCTCTGTGGGATGGTGGCTCTGGACAGAGGTAACAGCTACCCTCTGGTCCAGCCTCTCTCCCTGCGTGGGCCCAAGCGGGGATGAGAGGCTGCTCTAGGCCAACTGTATGTGTGTATGTATTAAAAAAGGCCAAGAAGTGAAGAACAACAGGTCGAAGCAATTTATTTAGCATGTGGCCAACACCACAGGGGAGGAAGTCTTGCTGTGGGTTTTGCTGGTTCCCAGGGCTGAGCTGTCAGTGCCTCTGGTCAGGCTTCCCCTAGCGAGGGCTGGAGGAGCGAGCCGAAGGGAAGGAGAGGGGGAAAAACTGGTTGTGTCCCCAGCGCTAATTACACAGCTGGTCCAAGGCCCCCAGCCCTGCAGCTGTAACACCAATTTTTGCCTTCCCTTCATGGCGCGTCTTGTTAACTACGACCCGGGGTCCTGCTCCAGCCTGGCGAGGGGGTGCCGGGGCAGGGCCGTGGGGACACCGCCTGCTCGTGGCTCACCTTCGGCGAGGCTTGTGCTGTGCAGGGGGCTCCCGAGCAGGAGGAGGGTCCTCCAGGGCCCTGAAGGGGGCAAGGGGGAGGCTGGGGGGCACACGGGGGTGGCTGGGGGCTGTGGGGCTGCCTGTCAACGCTGGCCTGGGGGACTCCTGGGAAAGGAGGAAGGTGGCGTTAATGGGAGGGGGGTCCCGGTGCCACACATGGCGTCGGGTGTGCAGAGCAAGCCACACCTGTGGGTCAGCACTGGGGGACACACCTGCCCCCGTGGCCCTGGCTCCGTGGGGCAGCCGCGTCCCCAGCTGTGTCCCCAGCTGCAGCCAAGGAAGCTGGTCCCAAATCACCTCCCCACGCTCATCCTGCCCCGCTCAGCAGCCCAACCCCATCTCCCCTCCTCTCCCTGGAGAACTGGAATCACCCTGGGACAAGGCACTTACTGCAAAAAGCTCTGGTGCGGCCAGGGCTGGCAGGAGTGGGGGGGCCGCGGGGGGCGGGAGGATGGCGGGGGGCAGCTGTGGCCCCATCCACTCTGCGTGGCATCGCAGCATCCCCACCTCTGCCTGGAGCTGGGCCAGCTCCTCCGCGTGCTGCTGGGCTGCCCACGAGCCTGGGGGACGGGAACAACTCGGCGCGGGGTTTAACCGCCCCACCCCCGCCCCCAGCAGCCCCCTCCCCAAGCATCCCACCGGGCTGGTGCTCAGGCCGCTGGCTGTCCCGGTTGTGCTGCTGCGGTGACTCTCCCCGCTTAATGCCAAAGGGATCGCTGCCACTCAGCGCCGTCACTGTTGCAGCCTCCCCACTTGCACACGCCATAGGCAGCCCAGGGGCTCCGACTGTGACCCCGCAGGCAGCCGGGGGCTGTGGGGTGCGGTGGGGGCTGCCCCATCCCTGGGGCCCAGCACCTACCGGCATCGGCTCTCCTCTCCCTCCTGACCTTCAGCGCCAAGAGCTCATCTTCCAGCCGCCGGTTCTCCAGCTCCAGGGCCAGCAGCGCGGCATCCAGGCCCCGTCCCCCCGCGCCGGGGGGCTCTGCCGGCACAGCCGGGGGCGCCTCAGCTGCCGGCCACGGAGCCAGGGTCCCTAACGGGGGCTGGGGCTCACCCGTCCGCCTGCCCCCGCGCAGCCCCGCGGGTCCCTTCTCCAGCAGCGTGGCCTCCACCTGGAGCTGGAGGAGCTGGTCCAGGATGGCGGGGTCGCTCCCGCCGGCGCGCAGGTAGGCCAGCCGCAGCGCCCTGCCACAGCCCGGGGTCAGCCGCCGCCGCGGCCCCGGGGCGCTCGGCTGGGCCCCCCCAGCGCCCGCGGCCCCTCACCTGGCCTCGGCCGCCAGCGGCCCGGCTGGGGGGGCGGTCTCCAGGCACGGCGCGGCCCTGGGGGAGGAACGGGCAGGTGGCGGGGGGCGAGGGCCCCTTGCTGGGCAGCACCTGGGCGCTCCCCGGGGCGCGGAGCCCCGTCCCCCCCCGGGGCTCACCCGCCGTGTGCCGCTCGCAGCCGCCCGGCCTGGTCCCGCAGGGCCCGGCTCCGCTCCACTTCCCCCTGCTCGGGGCGGGGGGTCGCGGCTGCCCGGGCCGCCAGCCTCCGGCACAGCGCTGCGGGAGGGCGGGGTCAGGGGGCTCGGCGGGGCCCGCACAGCCCCGCTCCCGGCGCCCCGCACCCCGCAGGTGCCGCCCCACCGCCCGGCGCTCACCCTCCCTCTGCTGCTCCAGCCGCCGCGTCCGGGCCCGGATCTCGGACACGCGGCGCTCATGGGCCTCCCGCAGCGCCGGCTGCTGCCGCCCGTGCCCCGGGGCCGGGCCCTGCCGGGGCTCCTGCTGCGCGGGGGGCTGCAACGGGCGGCAGCGGCTGGAGACCACCGGCCGCGGGGAGCCGCCGCGGTGCCGGTGCCCCCCCGGGCGCGGGGCCGTACCTCCCCCGGCGGCCTCCAGCAAGCGGCGCCGGCCGGGCGGAGCAGGGCCCTCTCGCGGAGGGTGAGCACCTGCCCCGGGGGTCCCCCGCCCCCCCCCGGCCCGCGGCAGCCTGGGAAGCACAAGGAGCCGGGGCGGCGCAGCGCGGGCGCGGTGCGGGGACGCCCCGACCTCGCGGGAGCAGGAGGGAAGGGGAAGGGGCGATGACGCCCACCCTGGCGGCGCGGCGGGATGCGGGGGGCGCAGGGTGCCCCCGGCTCAGGCCAGGCGGGACCCAGCCGCGCTGGCTGCGATGCCGCCCCCTCGGCCCCCGCCGCGCCCCCGCCCCCGCCGACCGTCCCGCCCCGCCCGCGCCCCCGTGCCCGGCCCCACGGTACCGGGGTGTCCTGCGGCCGCCCCGCCGTGCCCGGGGCCCCCCCCGCCGGCAGCGGGGCCCCCCCGGGCGGGCAGGAGGTGGCGGCTGGGGGGGCCCCGGGGCAGAGCCGCTCCTCGTGGAGCCGCAGCAGCGGCCGGGAGCCGAGCGCCATGCGGCACCGGGGGCAGCGGAACCCCGCCATGCCCGGCCTCAGCCCCCCGGCCCGGCACAGCCCCGCGCGGCGGCGGTCGCTGCCGTGTTTGGAGCCGTCGCTACGGCGGGAGGGCGGGGGCCCGGCCGTGCCCACTTTGCCACGGGCACCGGGAGGGGAGAAACGCCGCCCGAGCAACCGGCGGGGAACGAGGCGGGGGGGCCCTGCTCCGGCAGCGCCGCGACACCGGGCCCGGCCCCGCGGCCGTTGCCGAGCGACCCCCCCTCCCCCCCTCCGCCGGCAGGTGCAGCAGCGGCCCCGCAGCCCCCCCGCCCGCACCGGGAGCCGCTCAGGCAGAAGCCGCCGCCGCCGCCGCCCCCTGCGCCCCACCGCGTCCAGACCACGGGGCGGGGGGAGCCGGGGGGCGCCGGGCCCGAGCACCCACGTCCTGCTGCTCCCCCTCGGGGGGGCTCCCCGCGCCGGCAGAGCCAGTTTGCCCAGTACAGGTGGCGAGCAGCACGCATTTATTTTTAAACTCACCCCTTTTCTTGACAACGATGCAAATACAATACGTAATTTTTCACTTAAATGGATGTAGGAAGTGAAATTAAAAATAAAAAAAAAACAAAGTAAACTTTTCCAGCCAAAAGCCCTGTTCGATGGGCCTGAAGTGGTAGGACGGCAGTGGCAGCCCCCAGGGAGGACTGAAGCGGCGGTTCGGAGGAACGTGGACAATCTGTGCAGTGCCTGACAGCACCCCCAGCACCCCAGTATGCCCAGCACCCCCAGCTCGCTCCCAGCTCCCGAGCCCCCCTCGCCCGGGGGCTGCACGGCCCTGCCGCCCCCCCCAGCCCCCAGGACCTAGAGGCACAGCGCATGGAGTCCCACCTGGCTCATCGAGCGCTCCCTCGAGTCCAGCTGCAAAGGCGCCCGGCTCCGCCTTCACATCGTGACACATCTGCCCTCTCTGCCTGGTCACCAGTGGATTAAAAAAACCCGATCGTGGCCGGGGTGATCCCCCTCAGGGCGGGACCAGGGGTTCCTGCTCCACGTGCGATTCCATCCAACCCGCTTGCAAACAGTGCACAACCATGCCAATACTTTCCAATCCAAAACGTTTGTGTACAAGCTGAACTTAAAACAGACACTAAAATAGCTTAGGCCACAACTGAGTTGTTTGTAAAATCCTTTTTAATCTAATAGAAATGTTTTCATGAATTTTTAAAAAAGATTTCAATGAAAACAGCTTTGGATTCAGACATTCCCTTGCCATGTTGTGAACATAAACAGCAGCATTGCACTAGGAACAAGTGACACCGACCAGTTGAGCTTCACGATTTTGTATGAAGCAGAATAAAAAAGCAAACTGCTTTAAGTGGAAGATAATTTGAATTATTCTCTTAAAAAAACAAAAAAACAAAAAACCAAAAAACAACCAACAAAACAACAACCATGGGCTATCATCTCAGTCTTGTTCTTCCTCTCCCTTCTTAAAGGAAGAGTTTAGCTTCTGCAGTCTGAGCGCTACAGCAATGTTTGCCAAGTGGAAAAATACAGCGGGAGAAGAAACTATTTATCCCCAGTGCTATTAGACCCCCAAAGTTGCAGGTCCCTTTAGAGGAAAGCTTTTCTTACATAAGAAAGACAATTAGAATTGGCAAACTGATGCAAAATATTTATTCCAAGTTAGTTATTTTTGATGCAGTAGTTTCTCCCCCTCATACAGACTCAATGTGATAGTCACTTTTTTAAATCTGTAAATAATGTTATCAAAATAATCTTAATCTTTGAAATCTCACAAAAAATTTATATTTTACAATCCACCCTGAATATCAAGGCTGCAAGAAGAAGAACACAAACAATTCCTATATCCAAATATTTTACAGCTGTACCCAAAAAAAGAAAACCACAAACGCCTGGTTAAGTGATGAAGCTCCCCGAGCCGCCAAAAAAAATAAAATAAAATAAAATATTCATGTTATTAGCATTAATTTAACATAATTAGAACTTCAATAGCCATTTTGTCATTGACAATGATTGTTTTAGCACACTTACCGCATGACATTATGTAATGCAGGCGGCACTGTTAGAAGCTTGTTGTTGCAAAGATCAGTCAGCCACTTGTATCCTGCTTACAAGACTGAACTTGTGCACTGCCCCACAAGGGATTTTTGTCAAAATTTGCTAGCTGCACAAACTTCTATTAAGCATTAGGGTAAAACCAAAAGAAAAAGCTAAAGAAGCCAATTTCTCTCTTCTTTGGGATACAATTATTTCCCTTGTGCATGAAGTATCAACAACAAAAGAAAAAACTGAACAGACTGGAGACAGAATAAACTCTGTTTAGTTTATACAACCCCAAACACATGTTGAGCTATGAACTGAGTTTATTGGGTTGGTTTTATTTATTTTAATTTTCTTGTGCCCACTTTCAGGCATCGTCATCTGACGTTTCGCTGCTACTAGTTTCTGTGTCTGAGTCCTCAATCTTTGTCTTAAAAGTGCTTCTCCAGTGGAACAACAGGCTGGAGCCGCGGCCCTGAAGAAATCCGTTCTTCCCAAATCCATTTCTTCTTCGCTGTAGGAAGGAAATTAAGTTTTAAAACAAGCAAAAGTGCAGAAAGTAACTGTCACTAGCCACCTGCCGACACAAATTAAGTATTTAACCGCGTACACACGCTCTGCACAGATAATGCAGGTTAACCAATTACACTACAATCTCACTGCAATTCTCTGTCCTCTCCAACATCCTTAAGAATCACACCACGAAAGACTGGTGCATGAGAAGGGAGAGGGAGAAGAGCGGTCACAAGTGGCAAGAGCTGTAAACGTACCTGCTCTGATTTAATTTGGAACTCTTTGAGCTCATCCTCCGTGAGGGGAAGGTAGTTCTCATCATTTTCAGGATATTCCTGCCATCCCATTTCTTTCAATAACCTGATTTGCAGAGGAAATAAAAGGGGCATGGGAATTAAAGGAAGGGAACAGTGGCAAAGCAGAGAACACTTTGTCCACGAAGCACGAGGTTTTATATTAAATAACTCCCAATTCACCAGGGAGTCTTCTGTGTTAGAGACCGCTTCAACAGTGCCTCGTGTTTACCCAACATTTTTCAATATCTTTTACAAATACTACAGCAGTCCTGTACAAAGGGTAAATAACTAGCCTGGCAGAAGGAAAGCCAGGCAGAGATTTGAAATTCTACCCAAGGACACTGAAGGAGGACATGAGGCAATCAAACCAGTATCACAGCTCAGAATCTCCTAAAGCTTACTATCTGCTTGCACCAGGTGCTCACATGCTGCTTACTCACTGGTTACTGGATACAAGCTGAGATACTAGGTAAATATTTTCTTAACTCTCCTCCACTTTTACAGCATTTAAAGCAGCACAGGGCCATTCTAAGTGCAGACAGGAAGCAAGCAGTGTGTGAGGATGACCATCACATTTAGGACACCTGCTTGTAAATAAACTAGAATCACACCAGGTTCGTGCTGACTCCCAGTGTGGGCAGGTAAATACCTAGGCAGCATTAACACACAGGGATGTGGCACCAGAGAAGCCCCAGAATTTAATTACAGGCCTTGGTAAAGTCTTGGCTCACCTATTGTCAGTGTCTTGTTTTACTTTCAATAAGACTCCACCCAGTCCAGTGCTAGTTATGAAGCCCACCCACCTCTAGCTCAGTACACACAAAGCTGCTGCTGCTGCTTCCCAGAGTTTTCCTTGAAATAGCTTTCTTCTCCTCACACAGTCCAAGGACTTGCCCTCCTTTACTCCAGGCACCTTATTTTGCCATTTGCTCACCTGTGTTCTGCTTCCAATGAATGAGAGAGGTTTTCCCCCTCCTCCGGCAAAGGGAGAGAAAGGCCATTCTGATGGCAGTTCTCTTCCCAGTTTTCCTTTGGTTCTGGTGTGCTGTTGCTCTCCATCTAAAGAAAAATAAAAGCAGCAAAATGTGCTCACACAGGCCACGCCAACAGCACAGATCCAAGTTCAAAGCTTCTACTTTTGGAAGTAAAGCCAAGCCTTTCACCCCCAGCCAGTGTTTTTTCAGAGCTCAGACCAATAATGGTTGAAAGCAACTTCTACCTGGCTGTGACAAGACAACACAACATGAACAGCTGGCGGACTGCACTTCTGTGTCAGGGGAGTAAACGCCAGCATTACAGGGCCAGCAGCTTCAGAGCGACAGTAAGAAAATGATGGGAACGAAATACTCCTAAGGACACATTAAGCCACAGGCTTATGCATTTAGGGGTCTGGTCCAAGCCTGGAGCAACTATCCCACACCTTTCAAAAGCACTGAGTTCTGCTTTCCTGTGGATGTAGTTTGACAAGAAGAGTTTGAAAGCAAATTAAGATGTTAAAATATGGTATTGTTCCACTCCTTAGAGAATCCTTGCAAAAAATCTAGATGACCTTCACTATCTGTGATCTGCCCTTCCACCCCATTTATTACTTACCCATTTGCATTTCATCATGTCACTGATCTCCTTTCATCACAGTACTGTGCACTACTTCTGCTGGCATGTGTGCCAGACCAATGAAGTCATTCCTTTCCTCCTCCAGAGCCAGAATTCGTACACTGCTCTTTTTTTATTTCAGTACCCAACTCCTTAAATACATAACAATCATACACACAAGTAAAGACAGTGATCTTACATCATCCAGCTTGTCACATTCTCTGTTCTCGGTTATCTCCCCATTCCTATCATCTTTCAGTGCCTTCAGGAATTCGCTCTTTTTATCAGTGGTACGGCGCATCAGCTTTGTCAAGCGTGAAGAGCAGATCTCGATGGGAGGGGTGGTGCTGGAAGGACTCTAGACAAGGAAGACAGAATACAGAGCCTTTCAAACTGTATTGCTGCCAGGATGGGGCCCTTGTCAGTGCTTGTGCTTACACCTTTCAAACACCCATCAGGTTCTTCGGCTGGCTCTTAACCCCTCAAGCCAGAAAAATCTAATGTCAAACTTCCACCAAAATACTGGCTGGTGTTGCACATCATTTCTTCCCTTACCAGCACGCTGTTCTCCCACCTATCATTATCGACTCTTAGATTTTTTTCTTCCCCTAGGAGTCAATTCACACGGCCATGAATATGTTTATTTTGTTCCTTGGCAATGTAACTCGTATCAAGCAACGCTGGAGCCTACAACAGGATATTAAGGCTAAGAAATTAATGCAGGACTCTCACCCTGCAAAAATTAAAAAATTAAGAGGATTAGACTCAGTTCAAATTTGCATCTTAAGACGTCCTGGCAGACTCTACCCTGAAATTAAGCTATGGGGTGGTAATCTCCTTTTAGGGAGTGGTCACCCCCTTAACTAACCACAACTGGATGTGAAATAGGTAGTCACAGCCTCAGCACCCTCCCCTGGAGAGCACGATGCCAATTCCCTGCTATGTACACTCACAGCCCAGATGGTTCCGTGTGGAGCCAGACACAGACAACCCTGGAGCCTGGGGGAAATCTGCTCAGCTCAACTCCTGAACCCAAGGTCACCTCCCATGCTCTCCCACAGTGTTTGAGCTTTCTTAATGATCTCGAATCTGCAGACCAGGCATAAGTCACAAAAGTTTGCACATCAGCAGTACCCCAGCCAGGATGCTCCAATAAAAATATTGCTAACCAAGATAAGGTTTCCATTTAATTGTTCCACAATTTTGAGGGGACACATACAAGAACTCCAAGAACATGTTATGTGAAAATTCCCGGTATTTTAACCTTCTGATCATATATGGAGCTCATGTCTGGCTACCCTAAGACAACAAGGAATTTAGTCATTCATATGGATACCTGACGACAGTAGAATCTTGCACGCAAAACTACTCTTTCCCTTCACTTACTCGCTTTGATTTTTTTCTCAATATTACAACAGAGTAAAATTTCCTAAAGTCTGTAGTGTTCCCCCCCACCCCTTTTTAAGCTAGGGTGGGAAGGTTGCAAATTCAGGCTCTTCAACATAAATCTCTTTTGCAAAGTACTTTTATCATACTTACAGTGCTTTGAGCAAAGATCAAGGGAACTAAAATATTTAGCAAAACAAAAACAAGGCAGCAACTGCTGCTCGTACTTCTCACGCCTGTTGCATATGAAATACTGGTGTGAAATAATGCCTTTCAGGGACGTGCATGCTGAACGTAAGTAATGCCTTACAGTAAGCATTTCTCAGGTGGCCTTTTCAGATTTTGCCTAATTCAACACTGTAAGGAACAAATCCGCAATTGTAACAGACGTAACAAGGGACCATGAATATTAGGATAAAAAGCCGGCCCAGTACTGAAATGAAGCTCTCGACACGGTAACTAGTTTGACTGCAGTGACAGAAGGCACCAATGAACAAAGGAGACTAAAAATTAGATGTCTTCTGGTAATTTGGAACACTCAAGCTCTCTTTGCTAGTGGCTGTTTTAATGTTTAACAGAACTGCTGAGGTACTAAAACTTAGTTTCTACAAGTCAGGAGAAGACAATTACTAGCTAAGTTTAGAAACAACAGATTCCTGACAGGGAATTTAATTTCACCTGAATTCTGGTTTTATGCATAACCTTCTGCAGAAGGGTTTTTATGTAACATTCTCTTTTAGTGTTAAAGGGGTACAAGTAGTCATTTTAGGCATCTTTCCTAAAGGTAAGTTTATCCCTTTAAAACATCGAGGCATCTCTCAGGGTTTTTTTTTTTGTTGTTTTTTTTTGTCGTGATAGCACCACACATGACCTCAGATACCCGTATATAACAGGGACAGCCACTCTTACAGAAGAGTAATTTTATGAATTCAGACTATATCTTAATTTGGTTATCTTAGACTGACTTGTGAGGACATGGCGCCACTGGTTGGCACCCTCTTAGTTTTCAACACACTGTGGTCTCATATGAATAAAGGTGCTATTTTCAACACTTTGGCGGGAGGGGCGTTACCCCCGTTTTAGAAATAAAAAGGCAGAGGTTCCTTGCAGCAGGCCTGCGGAGCTAGGGTTACACTAGTACTTGATGGCCGTGGTCCTGTGTTTTCATACTGCAAGCCTCCAACAGATTCAAAGAAAAATGTACTACAACTGTTCAGTTTTAGCTGGGAGAAATTTTTAAGCCTTTTTGTTTAGTTGATTGATGCTGGTAATACAAGAAGCATTCAAGGAAGAACTGCTTGTCCTAGGGAAAACCCAGCTGCCTACTCTTGCTCTCAGATTAGGACCTGACATCTTGGCTGACTAAAGTTTCAAGCAAGACCTTCTTGGGGTGGGGAATGAAGGAGACTACTTGTGTTACTATTGTATGATATAAAATGAACGCCCTTCTCGGTATCTACTTGGAGGTGAAAGCCTATTTAAGCTGACATATTTACGCTGCACAGGTGGCCATACTGGGCTGTGCATTACACAAAAAGGAAGGCTGTCAGTGGCACAAAGGACTCTGTTTAAGGAGAGAAATAAGCAAGGTAAGGTAAGGGAATACAGTGTAAGATCTATTTGTCAAAGCAACGTGTGCATGATTGTGCTTTTACACTCAGCAGTGGCTAAAGCAGGAAAGTACAGGCTGTTGCAAAGTAAAGCCTGCAAAGCAGAGAATCATAAAGATTACAAGGTTTTATTTTAGAAGTAAGATCTGTAAAGGAACAAGACAAACACACAACTAGAAAAAAAACCCCACTGCTACACTTGAAACGCAAACACATTCATTTCAAACTTTGTGAATATGTCATTTATCACAATCTGTTTTATTTTTGTTCTTTTTACGTATGATCACAAACCTGTTGAATTTTGATTCCCAGAAGCAGAGGAGAAAAGCTATTCAGTGTCACTTTTCTCTTAAGCTTTATGGAATTTCAAGGTCCAAACCAGAATTTTGTTTACAAGCTATTAAGTGAAGTATAGGAATGCTGGCCAAATGTATATATGTCACAGTTACTGCTGAAACGTTAAATATTCCAAGGTCCTCTCCGTATTTCAGACCAAACCCAGGGGTATTTCCACCTCAGTAGATTACCTCCTTCCAACTCCAAAATTACAAACCGACACTGTAGCTGAAGATAGATTTTAAACTCCCTCAGTCTCCTCATAGCTTCTTCTACAGGAAGGATATGAGGCAGATCACCCTCCTTTCCCCTTATTTTCCCATACTGAAGAACAGCATGAGAATCAGTTTACCTTTCTATTCCAATAACACAAAGTCTATGCATATGTAGTTATCTGACACGATGTAAAGCATTGGTACTTCTTGTTTTATATTAGAGAGAAATTCTAACACATTTGGAACCAACACCAACGGCTGTACATCCAGGTAAGCCACATTTTTGTTTCCTTTCTTGTATCGGAGATGCGGCAGAACGTTCTAAGAACGTATAAGTGAGTTATTCTTCAAGGGTGCAAAGGTAGCTTCCATGTACAGAGAGGACCTTATGTTTAAGCTACAGCAGGTGATAGTGATAAAATTTCCCACCCTATCCCCAAACCCAACCCCGTACCTCTTTGGGAGAGGTGAGGACTGAGCCACTCGCCAGTACCGCTGGTTTGGTTACAGACACTGGACTGGTAAAGGCAGAGTCACGGCTGGAGGAAAGCGAGCCTGGTTTATGTTCACTTCTGTTGGCTTTCCACGGACTTGGCTATATTGAAGAGAACACAAAATACTGGAGAGTAAATGGTAAGGCACAAGAAGGGTTGCTTGCTAGTAGTAAAACAAATAAATGTTATGTTGGCTGTTGTACAGATTTTTTTTCCCCCTCCCTCTGCAAGAACAGTCTCAAGTTTATCTCAACACCCATTATTTTCACCCATCTTCTGTTTTCCCCAAACCCAATACAATTCTGCTTCATGGGCACCACTCTCCAGTAAAACCTCTTTATTACTCAAAGAAAATCCAGCATTGCTCTTCATTAATTGGAATCACCACCAAGTAATGCAATGCATCTTACAGCTACCCACAGATGGGAAGTAAAAAAAAAAAAACCCAAACCCATTAAATTCACATTTCATATGGGAATACTGTATGCCACAAATAAAGGGTTTGCATCACTTGACAGGAATTTCCCCTGTGCGAGGAAGCACATCAAGGAATATTTCTGTCCAGGTTGAGAATGCAAATTATTTATTTCCTAGGGTTCTGAAAGTGTCCATCATTAAACTGATTCAGCAATGAGGAAGAAAAAGCAGCCAGCTCATTAAAGAGCATAAGCATTTGCTGTTTTGTTTTGGATACTCTCTACAGTATCCCTTTAAATAACACTAGCGATGTGGCTGAAAAGCAAAGACTTCAAGGTAAATTGTTGTTACTTGGAATGTTACTCATATCAACCAAGGACAAACACTGTGAAGTGACAGTCTTTACAAACAGGATCCCAACAAGAAACTTGTATCAAAGAGCACGAGAAATACTCCTGCAGAGCATTAAACCACGCTGGTTCCTTTGACCCATTAGACTTTGGAAGCCAACTTCAAGCCATCAGCAAAATAACTCATGCACAAGTGGGATTCAGTTAAATCTGAGATGCAACATATCTTGCATTCTGCAAGCAAGGAGAGCAGAAATAATTATTTCAGTATGTTATCACTCTGCATTGGGTTATTTTATTAATTTAAAAATAAATAAATCAGTAGGGGAGGCCATCAGCATTCCTCTTCCACTCCAACTTAAAAACAAGAGCAGTCCACATTATTGAACGGATTATCTGGCATTCACAGCACACATTCCAAACATTCCCTTCAAACCCAGAAAACATCCCGATCTGCACAATATTGCCTGGTACTAGAATTAGGGTGTAGAATTACTGTGACAAAAAGTTTTTCTGCGCAGAGCCGGCGGTCGCCCTGCTTAGACACCCAGCTCCGAGCTGCTGATCCGTTGTTCTCCCAGCTTCCACAAAGGGGCAGCTCAGACAAATTCAAGGCCAGACCCTGTTGCTTTCTTAGGGAGGCCACCAGATTCAAGCACAACAACTAGAGATGAAAATCAAAAGGAATCGTTTGCAGATTACGACCTTGAGGAGGTATTGCTTGACTGTGAACAATTCGCCATCTCAATTAGCCCAGAAAGAATGGACTTGTTTCACTGCCACCAGTCCTCTTCCTTTCAGTGCTACTCGGTACAACTTAGCACAAACATTTTTCATTCTGTTTGCCTGTGACAGCTTTCCAATACTGCTGACTTGGTCAAAAGAGATGTTTTGACCCCTCTACTACTTTGTGCACTGCAGTTTCTGTACAACTTTCTAGAAGTCTTCAGAATAAGGCATCCTAGCATAACTGCTTTATGTCTGTACCTTTAAAAAAAGGCATCATGCACACAGTTTTTCTGGCTAAGGATATGCTGAATCTCACCTTTTAGCTTTGCTTATGGCCACCATTCCTTAACAAAAGTGCTGCTGATGACAACAGCGGCCAATCCTTCCCTGTTGCAATCCCCACCACTGAGGAGCACCATATTCCCCCAACAACCACAGCACCAGGTCAGTGCATGCACACTTAAACACTCTATTACAATTCTAATTCTACATCTTAATTGAATTCTAAATTAGCTCAAATACTTCTAAATCACTAAGTACATATTTATATCCTACTTAACATGACTGATCTCTTGGGCTACGTACCAAAAGTCAATACCTTCTCCACTAGCCAAACAGCATTGTGTATGTTATCAATACTGTAATACTTCAGGTATGAATCCAGGCGTAATCCATGCCCACTGACTGGCTCAGCACAGTGAATACTTCATTAAAAGAAACTTAGGCAACTATCACTACCTACTGTCATAATGTCTGATTTAAATATAGATACAGAATCTGGGATGGAAATGAGAGCTATGTAACATGTAAAACAAGCTAACAAAAAACCCTACCATTATCCTTCACATAAGCTGAACTTCCACACCATAGTCACAAGGCTGTCTCAGAAAAAGATAATGTTTATAGATAATTTGAAAAATACTAAGTGGCTTATTCCAACTGTGAGCACCAATTAATACATTTTTTGTTTAATCTCAGGAATCGAAAAACTTACAGAGTCTAATTTCAGAACAGTTAGGAAAGGCTTCAAAAGCAGCTCTTCTAGATGGAATTAATGGAAAAGCTCTAACCATGGGCTTCAGAAGTAGCCCAAACAAATGCAGTGGTGACGGCACAGCAAGGAGTAAAAGGTACACAGACTTTTATGTCCAAATTTTACAATTTCAAGCAACAGGTATACCATGACCAGCACTAACAACAGACATTTGCATAGCTTCAGAAATGCATTTCCATCTCTACAGTTGGTATAGCACTAACGTTCAGAGCTTGCAAGTTATCTTTGCACACAACAGCTAAGACAGAAAAGCTGTTTGCATTCCTGTTCACTAAAACTCTGTTTACTTTGAAGCAATCAAAAAGACAATCTTAAGAGTCTGGACAGAAACTGCATCTTTGACTTTTTGTTTCAAAGACCACTCAAAACATCCAGACTAAAAATAGGTAAGACTATATATACACATGTATCAGTCAAGCTGTACAAGCAAAAATAAAAGCCACAGGAGGCCCCTATCCATCAGAAGCTGCATCTTGTTTAACTATTCTAAACAAGTAGGTATATGGACTGAAAAACTTAGTAACAGCCTTATATAATGGGCCAATTCATCCCATCTCACTGAGAAGGAGATCAGTTGTCAAATTAAGGGTTTATGTAAGCTTATTTGATAATAATTTTAATCACTAGGATTTTTCCTGTAGCTGGCAGAATTTAGCCTGAATTAAGAGAAACTTAGAAAGGGGAAAGAAGCTCTCAGCTTGCTTTCTTACAAAAAAAGTTGTTAATCTTTCCTATTTTGCTTTGAAGTGTGTAAGACTGATCTACTCTAATCATAGGGAAGATTTTGTTGGAATGTCACAGCCAGCATTAGTTATCAATAAATTTTAGCACTCAACGTATTTGGACACCTTTTTAAAGAATGACCTAGCTAATAATTTTCTTTAGCCTCTTCAATACTTTCACTATCAATCCTACAAAGTTTCTAGGGTATCTATACATGTAGATTCTCTGGAAAAATGGGCAACATAAAGCCTAGAACCAAGAAACAAACAAAAAAAGTACTTGTTTTTTTCAACACTCCTATATTTCTCTCAGTAAAATAATTATAGCACAAACCCCATTACTTTTCCAGGCTGTCTTTAAGGCTCAACTAAATTAGAGCTAAATTGCAGGATGTTACAATCTAATCTGATCTTAGCCTCAATTGTGTTTTAAACACATCAAAGTATTGTAACCTAATAAAGATTTTCCAAGGTAGTCACGTGAACAATTCAAGCACATTGTAGCACACGTTCCATTTCTCTGGCATTGCTTGTTTTGTCTAATTAATATAAGGATTTGTCTAATGCATAAGAACACACCCATTCAGACATTCGTATAGTCAGAAGAGAGGTTAGTTCTCTGTATGGACAAGACCAAATGGCATTTTAATAGGGAACAACAATTTTAGTAGTAAACAGACTTCTACTGTAAAGACCGCTACCCTAGAAACTACCGGGATTCCAACTCCTGCTATTTGTTAGGGGGTTGATTCCCCTGTCAAGGGAGAGAGCTCTCCCTTGAACTGCAGTTCACTAACTTGGTTCGAAACCCTTGTACCTTGGAAGGAGGAGCTGCAGGTTTAGGAACCAGATTTTTGTAGACACTTGGGACAATGGTGGTGGCTTTGTTGCCATTTGCCAGGTGAGAAACAGGTGATGTAAATGCAGCTGAGAAGGCAGCGGCAGGATCCTCTTTTGAAACCTTTTTGATGACCAGCATCTTGGTAGGTTGCTTGGCACTAGGGGGGTTTTCTGTAAAAATTAACATGAGAAAGATTCTGAAATACAAATGTTCAGTTTCATAACGGCTTCAGTATACTGCTAGTTTCTCCCCTTTCAATCTTAGATGCTACACATCTGATTCTGAGACTGCTATCAGCTCTTCTTCCATTTCAGCTTTGAGCAAAGATAGTGGATAAGGATGTCGAAGTCCAATCTTTTTTTGTTTAACAGCTCCCCTGACACTGAAGGGAAAAAACCCAACAGTGATAATCAGCTAACAGCCTTCCGCCATACTAGAGGAATCAGAACAGATAGTGGCATTTTTTTGAGCAACCATGGATCAGCTTTGTTAATTCATTGACACAGCAAAAATACTCTGCATAACATATCTCAAAAGACACAGTGCTTTTACAAACACAATTAATATTTCTCAGGCCAAATCAACATATTTGCAGGAGCAAAACAATTTAAAAACAGTAGTAGTATAAACGGCTAAAAGCCCCATAAATACTAATTGTCATTATTTTTTGAGCAGAACAATAGCTACCTGACAAACATGCAAAAAGAACACAATCTAGTACTACAGCAAGAAGTGTTCTTGATTTTTTTTTTGTAGTTGTACTATTTACGGTATCTAACTCAAATCATCTAGCTATATTCTAACTAGAGATTAACAAACCTGTATTTAGCTGCTAGAACTGGTACCTTGTTTCACTAATTTTTAGGTTCTTTTTAAAGGCACAGATTTGCATACCACATCAGAATCAAAAGCAAGCCTGTTCTGAGTAAAAACCAACCAAACAAACCCACCCCCAAATAAATCCAAACCACAGAACTATGACAGTTTTGCTGTATTTCTAATATGAAGATCACAAGTCAGGAACTAATGTCTAGTTCTCTCAAATCTGCTCTGCCCTTCAAGTGATGTCTGCATGGAATTGTAACTGCAGTTAAGACAGGAAGCAAAGGCAGAACAATGACATTACTGCCACCAGCAGTTTTTTTATGACAAGACAAGCACAATTTCAAGTAGACAAAAAGGCTAAGAGATCAGTGAAGATTGTGGCAGGAAAACAACAAAGGAGAAAAAGCTGCAAACTGTCTGCTTTAGGTAAGTTTTTAAAAACATTTTTGAGTGGAAAAAAATAGCATCTGAACATCGGTCACAACTCTCTGCTTCAGCATCAGCATTCTGTACAGTGATGTAAATACTTTCACCTACCCCATACTCCAGAAGGTGTCCCTAAAGGTTTGTTCTGGTTGTTTTGTCTTCCAGCTTCTGGATTCAAAGATGGCTATAAAAAGACAATGCAAATTAGTATACGATCATATTGCATATAACAAAAAAAATATTCAGTATTAACATAATGTTTTACTTCTAGGAACCCAGAGTGTAAGCAGGTTTCTGTGAACAGCATCTGAACTAGAAGGGTGCTTTGTCACAAAACATCTGAAACCCAAGTTCGTATTCTCCTTGGCTTCAGCCAACAGAGGGTTCAGGATAGGCCCTTATGTCTTCTACTATACAATTAAGTAGATGCCACCAACCAATACACGCATAACAGATTTAGGTATTTAATAAGCAGCTCAAAATATAAACCAGAATCCTCATCATCCGTATATGAAGAATCTTGTCTAATTTCCCAAATAATTTTATACAATAATAATGCATTAACCAATTAAAAAACAACAACCCAAAAGCAATACTAGGCTCCTAATGTAAAGGAATAATGAATATATATATATATATTTTTTTACTGACAAAAAAGCTACATGTGACTATGTTAAGCTTCAGAGTCCACTTTTCAGGGCAATACTGCACGCAGACTCAGTGCGCTCTGCAGACTTACCTTTGATTCAGTATCACAATTCAACCTGGTGGAACAACTAAGGACACATCCGAGCTCAAAGCGAAGTACAGAAAAATCTAAGCATTCAATGACAAGTGCTTGCGATTTAGCTATTCCTCTTCCCCGTCCCAAATAACTTGAATTCAAAATAAAGCCATCTTTTTCCTCTTTTTAATGAATTCTTCATATGTTAGTTACTATGGTGACAGCATAAGTCTCTAATAACGAGCTTCTGAAATAGTAGGCATTCCTGTTCTATAAGAGTTACGAAAAAATGTCACACCATAGCATAAATTCCTGCCTCAGACCCTAGAAACTCCTGTTTCAGTGCTTCATTTTTTAGTTACAGGTCAGTTTTATAGCAGGGGTACTCACACCACAGGAGAACTTAAACTAACAGCCTGTGTTGCAGACCTTTCAGGGGAAGCGTTGCCATCCTCAGCCACACAGACCTAACAGCTACACACTTAACCACAGCATACATTAGTTTCACCACTCTGGCAAAGACAATACAGGAGTTATTTAGCAAAGCGTGCTGCTAGACAGTGTGTGGCATTATCATCTTTAACAAAATTGGGGGAAGTAATTACAGAAGAAACAGCCATGTAGATGGGGAAAGGCACTCATCAAGGCACTGAAGAGGAGAATGAAGTAGTATGGAAAAAAGATTTAGACCAAGATAGACAACAGTGCACAATCACAACCATTAACACTAACTTTCTACATTTCAACCAGCTTTTGACAGTCTAAAGCACAGGCTTATAGAAATCCTGAATTACAGTATTCTTGAGAAATCAAATTAACAGAAATCCACACGCAAGCTTTATCACTGCTCTCCAGGTGTTCACCACCCTGTGATGCTGGCTACCACTCCCAGCAGAAGGAGATGAAGAAGAACAGCACGCGATCGCTCCCCTGGTACTTCATTGAAAAAAACCCAGCAGCATAAATCAAACTGGTTCCTGTGGCAATTTAAGTGTAGACTCTAGATTCTGCCCTGAAGCAGCAGTGGGCATGTATTTCACTTCAATTCCTGACTTCCTGAATAGCAGCAGTGCCATCAAACTGCCATGACAATTTCAGCTGTGAACAGCCTTCCAGAGATAAACACTGAATAAGAGAGCAAAAAGCCCAAGATGATGATACACGCAAGTGTATGTACTATCACCAGAAACTCTCATCGCTGGAGGCAGCAATGGCTTTAGCATTGAAGATGAAGGAAAAGTCAGAGGAATTGCATTAGGTGAAGGAAATGAGTTTACTAGAACCTTACAGATGATAATGACCTCATTAGACTGGTCAAGAAGAGCCTACAGACCGCAAGAAATAGGATGCAAAAAGCAAAACATATGGTCTGGTAACAATAAAATTATCTTCAGGGGACAGGAGAAAAAAAATGAAATTGTAAAGAGAAAGCAGAAAAGGTGCATATATCTCAAAGTGTTAGCATTAAGGAATGCACATGGCAAGGATGAAAGCTGCAAGTCCAAGTACTATTCATGAAAGTTTGGAAAACTAAAGATATTCCAGTAAAAACAGAGCCAGGATGTAAGAGACTATCATACTAATAATACCACATGAATCAGTGTGCTGGGTAAGAAGAAAGTTGGTGAATTTGAGATACTGATGGAAGAAACGGCTCAAGAAACCCTGATCCACAGATTAACAGAGGCAGGAAAACATCTCTGAGAACAGAATACTACTCCAGAGGATTCAAGACAGACAGTTGCAAAAGTCTGAGCACATCATGAACAAGCTTGGGAAGGTTATCACAAACACCAACATGTACCAGAATGTAGGAGACAGGAACAGCAGGCAGACTGAAGATAAGCTGAACAGGCCTACTTAGGAGGGAAGAAAAAAAAAAAACAAACAAACCAAAAACCACCTTCATAAGCAATGCCACAAAGTCAACACAATTACTCTTCCTGTGGCAGACCAAAGTGTCACCTCATGGGTTTCCATGAAGATCTGGCTTGTGTGTTATGACGTGTCTTCAGTTCACAATAACCATTTGTTAAAATACACATGCCAGCATCCATAATACAACAGGCTGTCAGGTCCTGAGGACTCTGAGTACCAATCAGCATCCTGTCAGCATCAGAATCATTTGTTAAATCTGTTGTAATCTCAAACATGGAATGGAATGCAACTCTAGATCCTTGTCACCTATCAGCACTAATAAAAATGAGATCTGAAAAGCCACTTCTAGTGAGAAGCTACACACTTACAAAATCTTCTTCCTCAAATTGCAACTGCTCTTTATCTTCTTTCTTCTCTTCCCTGGATTCAACAGGCAGCTTTTCTTGAAAGGCGGAACTTTTCCGAGAATGGAAGTTGCCATTCCAGTGGCGATGAACTCCAGTTCCTCCTCCACCACGCTGA
The DNA here is from genome assembly GCF_963210335.1 of Falco punctatus. Lineage (NCBI taxonomy): Eukaryota > Metazoa > Chordata > Aves > Falconiformes > Falconidae > Falco > Falco punctatus. The sequence goes on along the minus strand of NC_137591.1, from coordinate 11,256,839 downwards.
TTCACACCATCATGGCCCCGTGAGGGACCATGCCAGCCAGGCTGACTGCCAGAAAGCCCAACGTGAGCTCCTTTAGAAACACCAGAATCTACAGAATCATGGCGGAGAAGGGACGGCTGATGCCAGCAGTCTAAACAAAAGGAGATAAGTGTGCAAATAAAAAAGTCAACACAGCGTGCAGAATATCGGAAATATCAGGCTGTTTTTCTTGTTGTTAAGTCAGTGTTCACCAAGTAAACTACTATACCAACCTTATTAAGCTACTGTGTGATTATAACAGAAATCAAACCAAGCTATACAATGCACATACAGCTATCATAAAAACCCCTCAAGGCCTGAGCACATGACGTGAGAGAAGAGCACAGCACAAGTTTGTTGTAGGATGTTTTGAAAAAATACAGTTTGGGAAAATGTTTATATTCTGCAGAATATTCCAAAATGTTTGCTCACAGGCTACATTCTGATCCTTCTTACTCACCTCCTGCAGTTCGGAGGGGCCCATTATTGAAAAATCCATCAGAGGAGTTGTGTCTCCTACGGCTCACCCCAAAGCGGCCCTCTCCCCGTGGAAGATGCTCTCCATGTTTCTCAAAGGTGGCTGCAGGGGACTGCAGAAAGTAAAAAGAGATGTAATGAAGCATTCATCAGGGCGCTCCAGGAGCCTGTCAGTCCAACGGCAACATTTTGTCGATTGAAAAAAAAACCCCAACCAAACCCACCCCCTTCACCTCTCTACTAGTTTTCAATACATCATCCATATCTCCATCGCTTAGCCAATGTCAACAATCATGTAAGCCTGATCAGAAAGGCACACAAATCCACTGTCTTACACAGAATCAAAGAGAACCTAACACACTACTATCAGCAGTCTTTGCAAACACATACTTTCTGCAAAATTAATTTAAGAAATCCTGTGATACATATGTGCTCATTGATTCACTCCCCCTAAACAGAGGAGCAGACAGCAATGGAGGATCCAATCAGTCTGGTTAAAATTCAGAGATACTCAAGTAACTTAAAGCACTTTTGGACTATGACTCTGTAGAAAACATTAATACTTCTAGCATTAAGATTCCAAAGAATCTTTTGCTCTTCACTTTCCCTCATTTATAAAAAATTCAGATCAATAAAAAAATGGATCAAACATCCTGAAATTACTTTTGTGTCCTCCTATTTAAGCATGGAGGCGAAAGGTGTATTCTTTCTTGTTCACCAATGCTGTCCATCATAATCTGGTTTGGTATTAAAATGTTTTTCTCCACCCCATGCAGAAGCGACACAAGTTGTTGAAGTCCTAAAGCAGACTTCCGGGGTCAACCCAAGCTGCTTCTGGAATCAGTTTTGTAAAGAAGGTGACAGGCAAACTGCCCTCATTTTAAGTTTGCAAAAAACCTAACGAGTATTTCTGAGTTTGGAGTTAGAGCCCAAGGGCTTATCAATATATTACTCCACAAGGGTCAGATTATTTTCATAAATTAGACTGAAATTGTATCCTGAAATGTAAATACATGGCAGCTCAAGTCCTGACTCCCACAGCTTTAGGGCCATTTCTTTAAGGATTTTCTGTTTGGGATCCCACTCAAGACACAGTGCAAAGACACTGAACTACTTCCATGTCTGAACACAAAGACTGTTCTTCCTCTGAAATAGAAGAGATACATTTGTCAAGACAAAGACAACAAAAATGATTTTCACCTGTCCTGATTTCAGCTGGGATAGAGTTAATTTTCTTCTTAGTAGCTGGTGCAGTGCTGTGTTTTGGATTTGGTGTGAGAACAATGTTGATAACACACTGATGTTTTTAGCTGTTGCTAGGTAATGTTTATACTAAGTCAAGGACTTTTCAGTTTCTCAGGCTATGCCAGCCAGAAGGCCTGAGGGGCACAAGAAACAAGACACAGCCAGGACAGCTGCCCTGAACTAAAGAGGTATTCCATACCATAGAACGTTGTGTCCAGTATATAAACTGGGGGGAGTTGGCCAGGGCCTGTTGATTGTTGCTCAGGGACTGGCTGGGCATCGGTCAGCAGGTGGCAAGCAACTGTACTGTGCGTCATGTGGGTTTTTTTCTCCCTTCCCTTTGGATTTTATTCTTCTCCTCTTCTCCCTCCTTTTCATTATTGCTATTATTGTTTTAGGGTTTTTTTCTTCCTGCTTTATTCTAGTTATTGAATTGTTTTTATCTCAACCCTCGAGTTTTACATTAATTTATGATTCTTCACCCCATCCCTCTGGAGGGTAGGGGCAGGGAGTGAGCAAGCAGCTGCGTGGTACTTAGTTGCTGGCTGGGGTTAAAACACATCATCACCTTAAGTTTCCAAAAGCCTTCTTTAAAAACACAAAAGTAGTTAAACATTTCACATTCCAGGAAACACCAAGGCATTTATTTTTCTTAATTATTATTATTGTCACAGCTGTAAAAGGAGGTGACCTGTATTAATGTTACCTTGGTTGACTGTGGCGTTGAGAAGTTAAGCCAGGCAGGAACAAAGTCATGCTGCGCCATTTAGGTCCAGTGTCTCCCTTCAATAAAATGAGGCATCAAACCTCATGGCCAGGATCTGTAAATGAAAAGAACATTCCCTGACTGTCATCTTTTCCAAACTGAAATAATACAATTTATTTCCCAAAGCTTGGCCTATATGAACAGGAGGGGAAAAGCACTGTAGTTTTTCATATTACACTCCAGCGTGTTTTGTTTTTTTTTTTTTTTCCCTGCTGACTTTGTTCCTCTGAATAGAACAGGTAAGAACTTAAACATTCCTAGTTACTTCCTGTTTACAATTAACACACCCATGAAATTCATGATAGGATGGGTGTGTAGGTGGCAAGGAAACCGAACAAACAGCATACAAAAGCCATACAATGCACAGATATGTAAAAGCAAGACATGGCAGAATATGGGGTAAGTTCCTTCATTGCTCATGGTGTCATAGTCTACAAAGGGGCGATCACTGCCATGTTTTATTCCAGAGGCCATACATCAAGTACGACCAAACAGGTGATGGATGTTAAGAGACACTGACAGAAGACCAGAGACCTGAAGGACAACTATGTGCCAGCTCCTGCACTCCCAACTTAAAACTGTATCCAGATCTACCAACTTCCATGCATCAGGGAATACCCTATGCTGAAACTGGTTTCATAGTTAAGAAACCAAATGATTAGTAACAGAACACAAACTGGTTGAAGGATCTTAATGGAAGTTTAACTGAAGACCAACAGAGGTGCCTCACTGAGGAGTCCGAAACGGAGTTGTTCTTTCCCACATGTCATGTCATAGCAATTTCCACTGCTCAAAACGATGAAAATTCCATTAGTGCTCTGTATAACTGAGTTCTGCCTTTTTGTGGAAAGTTCTCCAGTTCATCGTCTTGCTTTATTTTTCACCTTTAATTTATCTATGAACAAGTCAACACTACACAAGCAAAGAAATAAGTACATATGATCACTCACCCTGAGTTTGGCCTCTGCAGTCCAATGTCCTCAGTTTCTGTGCTTCACTGACCTTCGGGTTCCTTCCTTCCCCAGTATGCTGTAAGGCCAGCCTTCAGGCAACAGTGCGTCTCGAAGCAGAGCACGAGAGGCCGCACTTCGTGCCAACTGTGCCCTTCACCCCCTCAGCTGCTCATTTTAACCAATCTTTGCACTCTCACTACAAAAAAAGATACCTAAGAAGGTAATTTGTATTTTAAAAAAGCCACGACCACGTTCACCTCATTAAATTTTCTCTGGTCGTGGTAGTAGAGAAGTCAGCCTTTACATTACAAAAAGGTTTGTCAAGTCTGCATGACAACATTCAGAGCAACACCATGGTTAATACTGAATAGATACACTCAAGTCTGCTGGATAATGCATGATCTGCAGCCGATCAACCTAAACACTCTGGAAAAAGGACAATGTTACATAAAAACGTTTGCCCCAAATGCTGAGACCTAAACAAGAAGCATCTGCCCAAGTGTTCTTAAAATATAAACTTCATTTTTATCACATACATCTGCTAAAAAAAGGTATAGTATTTTAAAAAATGAATGCTAGGATATACTCTGATCTTCACGTAACGTGGTTAATGCTCCACAGAGCTAAGCACTACTTGATATAAAGCTCAAAAGCAAGCACAAATGTTTTCCCCGTTTTTCACCATTTACATGCTGAAACATAGGTCACATGAACAAAAAAATGCCAGGTCCAAAAATAATCTCTTCTACTCTATTTTTTTTTTTTTTTTTAGACTGGGTGCTGCTTTTAAAGGGACACAATTATTCCACAGGAGCTTCTTGTTCTACAGTGGAGAGTTCACTTCTTGGTCATAGTCCTCTTCCATCAAAGAGGTGAGACAGGAACTGTAGTCACTAAAAAACAAACAAACCCCCCATCAGTTCAACAGCATAAACATGACAAAGTATGACTAGAGAGAAGAACAGAAAGAGAAAGTGAGCAAATACAGTGCATGTGCCCAAACCTATTCTATCTCTGATCAAAACAAAACCTGAAATAATCTAATAAAGGAAAAGATCCCCGAAAAGGGCATTTTTGCTTTTAAATGATCACTTCCCAGATTTAGTTTACTAAAGGGCAATACAAATAAGCTGAATCAAAATAAAAGGGAAGAGTGGAGAAACTGCACACGGCTGATGAAAGGGATTCCACACTTCATAGCAATTTTAAAACCTGATGCTAAAATAACGAGACTCTAGACCACAAGTAGGCTTGGCCATTCCATGTGCCTCGCCTCCTCTACGCACCCACATCACTCCTCACCCGCTCCTGTACAGCCAGACTCCCCTCTCAAGAGACTCATGGTGGTAATACATCCAGTATTCCATTTACTCCTCCACAGAAAATATCAACAACAATTAGATTTTCTGCTATGGCCTCTTTTTCCTTGAGCCATCTTACCTAACCAGAAGCAAACAGATAGGTTTACTGCTCCTGAAACATCTGAAAAGTTTTATTACTGTTTTGATGCCATCAGCTGTTTCCCAGGATCCCTTTAGGTGTGCTTTACTATGCCTTTATATTTGAGTTTGTTTTCCTTGTTTGGATATGATTCCATTCTTTGATCAGTTTTGGGTTTTGTTGCACTTGTTATGCCATTCTTTAAGCATGTGGATTTTATTTTATTTTTTAAAGTTTTTAAGACAGATTTGACAGAGGCTCAAAATAAACACACAGCAGGAACAGTAAAAGAATCACCACCTTTTTATCCTCTGGGTCATTCTCTTTAACAAACCCCCACATTTTCATAAGTTTTTTCTCCTTCCAGGAACTAGATGTGATTATTGTGTAGAGGAGTTTAGAAAGAGGGAAACATGTCTTCACCTAAGCTGTGAGCCATGACCACATTTCTGGAGGCAGAGTAACAACAAGCAGCCTCACAACCCCTACAAACTACCAGCCAAGATGAAGTAAAACACAAGTGGACACAGCCATACACAATACTGACCTGGGAACTTTCTGAGCATCCCACCCTGTACCACAACCTAGTAAGCACCACACGCTGGAAACAACAAAAGCACTAACCTATCACGACCTGTTTTTATATTAAAGGGTAATTTTTCAGTGTGTATAGGGACATGCTGCAACACCTGCTGCAGACAGTCTTCCCATCATGCTGAACTCAGCACAGGTACAGAACTCCTTTAGATGTGACCTTCTGAGGCTGCTACCAAACATTTGAGTAGGAAGTAGAAGATAAAACAGGGACAAAGTCAATGCAGTTGACTATATTTAAACAAGGTTCATTACCTTCTGAATAAATATGCTTTTCAGAACAAACTGTATAGCAATTAAGGCATGTCAAACTATTGACCAAAGTCATATAATTTAAGAAGCTGATTTTATGAACCTTGAAAACAATTCACAGCGATGTGAAAAATGGACCTAACCAGAGCAAAGCCCATGCAAAATTCTCTGAATTTAAGGGCATCTAAATAAATGAACACCACAGAATTACAGTTTTTAAGTAGGAACTAGGTCTGAGTACGCAACAAGAATAAAACCACCGCAGAAGTATAATACCCAGGTTCCACTTCACACAAAATGTTCCCAGTACCTTTGGAATAGGCAATGGAAAAGGAAAGCACATCAACAGTTTGCAAAACTTGTACTGCTGCAAGACATCTTTTTGTATTTTGGTACAATCAAACCCAAGGTGAAACTCTGCAAAACTCCAACCGCCAATTAAGAAAAGATGTTGCAGAAGATTCAGGTCTCCTAACCTGCTGTTTTGGTACCACTGGTAGTATCAGTGACCAGGGCAGTTCATTAAGTGCTCCTTAATGATCTAACCGTAGATACTACAGTAGACAGACTACTGCAACTCCTAGACATGACATTTTGGACTGCTGTTGGAAGTCTTGCAAACATTGTGCTTGCAGAGTTTGCCTAAATTAGGGTGACCAGAAAACCTTGTATTTGTTAAAGAAGCGACCTCCACATCACCTCAAACCTTCTATGAAGTATTTTGATACTTTTGTAACCTTTATTCTGAAACAATCTCACTTGTGCGCGTCACAGTTACTGGGAGGGTCTGCACTGAGGTTGCAGTAAATTAAAGCAAGATGCTTAAAACTAATCTCCACCCACTTCCCTGCAGGCAGCCTAGAGAAGGCACACTTCAGACAATAAATTCAAAGCCCTATCTTAAGCCCTTCCAAAGTTGTTTTTCCTGACATAAGCAAGGTACTGAGGGCCACATGCCAACACACTACATGCAGACACAGCCTGTAGCTGGCTCCATATTTCAATAGGCATGTATACTGCTCTTCAGCCATCACCTTCTAGTGCACATACTATCCCCAAAAGAACAAGGCATGTGACATTAAAATGCAATACTTCTTGCTAAAGCAAAAAACCTGCTGTTAGATGAAACGTTGTACGTTATTCTACTACTGAAACCCTTCAGTCTCTAGGATTACCCCATGCATTCTGAATCCTCTCCAGCATTACACCTTCAACTTACCTAAGACCACTTCTGTAACGTACCACACTACTGAAACCAGTAATATCACACAATCATAATGGGCGAGACCCAAAGTTTCTCAATCGCCTTCTCTGACAACAACCTACAATAAATTCTTAAGGAAAAAAAAAAAAGTGCAAGAACAAGAGGTAATAGCATCCAGGCTTCCATGATACCTTCTCAGACTTTTAGGCCATAGTCTGTATTACAGTTTATTACCAGTCAGTGCTTCTATGTAAATCCGTTGAATTGTTTTGGTTTTAGACACATTTATAAATTTTGCCTCCCAAATGGGAAGGCATACAATTTGCTTGTATTTTGTGTAAAAGTCAATTCACGGCTTTAAAAATGTCAGCCTCAATTCAGCTGGACCTTTTCTTGTGCTAACAAAGTGCCCAACCGCATTCTGTTCAGTTTTTCATGATACTCATGCTTTTATACATGACATACGTATTCACCAAGTCATTCCTCTTCCAAGCTAAGTCAGACTTTTTGCAGAAGCTTTCTGAACACCAGTAATCATCCTTATGGCCTTCACCATATCTTTTAGATATAACGTCACCAAAACTGCACAAAGTGTTCAAGATTTAGGAGCATGACCAGTTTATACAGTGGCAAAAATTGTGCAAATTAAGCTTTCTTCCTAATATCTAACACTGGTTGGTGGTTTTTTTTTTGGTTTTTTTTTTTTTTTTTTTTTTTTTTTTGTTACTACCTAGAACTGAAATGACCTTTGCCAAGTACTCAATAATGAATAGAGTTAAGAGATTCCTCAAAGTACAGGTGGGGTCTGCTTTTCTCTGGTCATGCACATGAAAATGCAAGTGGAACAAACGCTCATGCATTCCCTTAAGGCAAAGTTCCCAGTTCTTCTCATATTGCATTTACAGTTCCGTCAAACTAGTCTCTGGTTCACTATGGAAAACAGCAAGCACAAAGATCAACCCCAGTAGCCACTCCCAATTCCAGGAAAAAGCAAACAAAGTGCTCGTCAATGCAAATTTAATTAATTCCCTCTCTCCATTTAAATGAGGTCAAGTTTGAATTATTTCTGGAAATACAAATCAGAAAAAGAGAAAATAATAATAATAATACCACTGAATGGTATGTTCTGAACAATGACATCTGCATTAATGAGCTTTGGTGAAGAAATAAAAGGTTGTCTGTCAACTGCCCCGGAATATTCTTTCACTGATCTAGATGAAGTCTTTGGCAAGTAATATTAGTATGTAAAAATTTAAACTCTGTATTAGCACTTTGGTTCCACTTGTTAGAAGTTCTAATTAGCCTGTTTAAAAAAATAATTTCAATTATTAATTTTTACATGTTGCATTAAGTGTTAACTGTAATTTCATAGCAAATTCTTTTCATAAGTTTTTGTAGTTACAAAAGTACTTTTATCGGTTGGTGTTTAAGTTTCATATTTAAATAACCTTCATGTCATTTAACACGGAAGTGGAAGAAATTAATTTATCATAGTGTCAAATAAATTAAAATTGTCAGATGCTCTTTTATATTACCAGATTTCATTGTGTATTTCATTTGTCTAAACAAATATTCAAAAATTGGCATGAAAATGGAAGGAATATACAAGTATATTTGATTTAAAGAAGAGAGACAGATGACAGTAAGGAAACATACATAGTCCAGGACAAAATCCCCATTCTCCAATAGACCGTTCATAAGGTGTTCTTGCTGTGTTACAGCTGAACATGGTTGCCCAGTCATTCTAATTCTTCTTTCATTTCTGCTCCTAACATAGACCTGATCAGAGTTAATTTCTAAACCAGAGAGTTTCTAAAGTTTTGATTCTCAAGCTGAGCTTTCCAGATACACCTGACAGTGGGAAGCAAGGAGGATTCAATACGTAAAGACCTATACTACCCAGAACATAAGACTAGAGAGACAAGCTAAAGATATTCAGTCACCGAGTGATGAAATTACTCACTGGAAATAGATCAAGATGTTTCAAAACTCCTAAGCAAACACACAGATTAGCCTCAGCAGCAGTGCACTCCTCTTACTTCCTTTCCCACCTCCTGCCTTGGCCCACAGAACTGTAAAAGCCCAATGGGAAGCAAAATCTACCCTGAGTCACAAGATCATCTGCCATGCCAGCACACAACCTCTCTAGGAATACCTGGAACCAGGGCTTCTAACCTTTGCTCACATTTCTTAAACGAACACATTTTACTGGATGCCTGTTCTGCATCGTTGTACCCTGCAAACCTCCTCAGGTCCTTTCAGCCCTGCTGTCTACCTAGAATCCTATTAATTATAGCCACTAATTCAATTGCTGTTCTCCTGCAACAGCAAATCACAAAGAAGTGGAGCTTCCAATGGAAAACCAACATAAAAGTAAACTTTTACCCTTCATTATACATTTATCAATCCAGCTAATAGCAGCTGTAAAAGTCACAAGGACAACATCTCTCTATCCCTGCCACAATTTCAGTTCACTTCAGTGCATTTCTATGTATTACTCTGAATAGAACATGTTTACTTAAAGAAGTAAAGATTTGTTTTTCTAACTGGCCAAGTCAATTGGGATTTCAGTAATATTCCTAAAGATCTGATGTCAGCTGGGTTGCAAAAGCATTCAGAAAAATTAGTGAACAATTTAATGGATGCATAAGGCAGAACAGAATTTACTTTCCTCATCAGTTTTCTTTCTGTGTAGCTCTTTTAAAGTTATTTAATCAAGCAGATATGCCTAAACATACACAATAGACCTTTCCACTTAGCTACTCTTCAGAGTAGCGTGTCATTTAATAGGTGTACGTTAGTTTGTGATAAAGAATTAATACCATATGCATTCACTAAGATATGGCCTCTTTCTAACAACTTTTGATTCATCCAACACATTCACAGAAATAGGGAGTCACTGCCTGGAGCCCAACCTAGGAGTTGTCAAAAGCACCCTAACGATTTTTTAAGGGTATCAAAAAGCCACACATGAAATTTCGTTATCCTGTTTTCCAAAAAAGCAGAACATGGCTTGGTCTTAATATTATTAGAAAAACTTTATTGAATAAGATAATAATATTTGGGTGCACAGCCCTTTAAAATAATGTAATTCTAAATCTCACTCCACCCTTGCATGCATTATTAGGCCTTACTATAAAAGACACAGGTGCAGCATTATTAGTTCAACAGTTGTCATAACAACTGGTGAGCTACATCTTCTCAAGTTGAAATAATTTATTTGCAGTTCACCTACATGAAGTATCTACAAAACAAACTTACTTTCATTTTGCTTTCAGCTTCCATTAATACAATTGTCTAGACACATGTTCAGTCTGCCTACACGACTGAAACACTGCTACCTTTTGAGAGGACAAACGTCGATGTTCCAGAATGGCACGTACAACTGGTAGTGCTCACACACCTGAGGTATTATGCACCAGAATAACTATAATACAGATGTGCCGTCGCTGCTTGTTTCTTTCCATTATGTCACACTGCTTAACTCCCCAAATGGTTACTCTAATATAAAGGACAGTTCTATTAATTAAAAATACCGCAGAAAACATTGTTTAAATTGTATCTCGCTGCTGAAAAAATCTAGCATGTGAAAATGCAAAGCATCACTCACATCAGATTTACCAGAATTATGGAAACATGAGCCCATTAAAACACTAAAAGATGGATTAAAATGTTAATCTTGTACCAACCCAAAATCTTCCCAGATAGAGATATTAAAAGTTTTTGTGAAAATCAGCTATTACTGAAAGATGAACACCTTGTTTTTCAAGTTTAAAGCAAATGAATCTGTCTTGCAGAATCATCAAAACTGTTTTGTGTTCTAGAAACAACACTGCAAATCTATATATTCCAAGATGAAAACATGCCAGAAGCTTGTCCATACAAAAGTTTTTCCAGAGTTAACAGGCTGGGGGTGGGGAAAAAAAACCCATAATAACTGTTACATATCTGACCACTTTTGCAAACCAGATAACCAACTTCAACGAACTAAAAATAGGTTAAGAAAGATCCAGACAGACACATCTATACCCTAAAACTCTTTTCCCTTTTGACAATCCTCCCACTGGCGTCTTGTACAGTACTGCTTCACAAACAGCCTGTCTATTTACCTACTTACTTTCCCCTTCTCTGAGGTCACACTGACTGAATCTTACTGTCAAAAAAATTTCTGGAACAAGTATATGCACCCACACAGCCACACACCTTGCAAAGCCCTAACAGCCCAGTGTTGTGAATACAGAGGTGTAGAATGCAGTGGGTAGGGAGACGATATTTTCTTTCTTTCTTTCTAACAGCAATCAAAGATACAAGGGCATACAAGAGTAACAGAACCAAACCACAGAGAAAAGTGACTGCTAGAACCGTGATGTAGTTTAGATTCTTCATCAAACAAGAAAACGCTATTGACAAAACCATCACCTTTAGCAATGCTATTGATTGACGGATGCCTGCCCTTCCAGCCCCAGTTGATCAAGGCTCCTGCCAGCAAGGCTACCACCACATCACTACTGGGTCAACAGTATTGGGTGCATTGAGGAGATCACAGAACCCAAAGCCAGCAAGCTTGTCTTTGGAAGCAAGCTGTATTTAACACAAAAGCCCAAAGCACGTTTTGGAAAAGGCAGCATCTGGGGAACCTGTACAGAAGCCTGTGTAAGATGATAAGTCTGAACGTCAGCCAGCAAGCACAATACATTGCAACTGAGCTGTTCTGGTGGGCTTTGATGAGTTTACTCTCAGTACCAAGATAGGACTGTTTTAAACATGTACAATCTGAAAGACTCGACACCTTACAAGCACAGAATGGGGACAGTACAAACTTTCTAGATACTATGCCCACCGACAATTATTCCTGGATGTTTTATACTCAACAGCCACTGGCAACACTGTCATCCCTTATGCCTCTCTCCTGCGCCACTTAAGATTCCACTTCCCTCCGATGTCTCTTTAACAGCCTAGTACTGTTTATATTAGAGAACTGCGGTATTTATCTGAAATACTAAAACCTGCTCAATGCTCTGCCCTACTGCAGAGAGTAAGGTTCCAGGGACTGTATACACCTCTATTAAACAAGCGTATCTGTTGCCACTACTGATGCAAAATAAAAGCATATTTTAAATAGTATTAGGCTTTAAATTTGAGCAATGTCCTGAACTTTCAACCCGCTTTAGCACTGTATGAAATAATGTATTTAAAATACAGAGAAGGTATTCTGCTAATTTCAGTCAAACCCAAAGGTCTTTTTAGCTCTTGAAGCTAAAAGAAAAAAAATCAAATATCTATTTTGTCACGCACTTTGATCTACAGACCTTTAGAAAGTATCTGAAGTCAAGATAAGGCTCCGTTCTGCCCTGAACCTTACAAAGCACACCACCTTGTCATGGCAGCCTTTAAAGGCACCACTACCCCCCCCGCAGACCTCATGACGGAACGAGTGAAACAGCAGCGAAGAGCCTATCTGTGTGCTCTGCCCAAAGCCTTAGTGAACAAAGTCACTTCCCACTGCTCCATAGCATACACCAGGATAATGTTCCTCATCATACGGAAAGAATTGCAAATATGTAATTACTGGCTTATCCCTGCCACGTACTACCCTGCCTACCTGTCTTCCAGAGACGTAGACGGAGCCTAAGCAGAAGTGAAGTAAGTAGTTCTTCAGTACCTTTAAAAAAATAAAAATATGGCATGGGTGTTTCCCACTAAGGGTATTTTATTACCCAGTATTTTACAAGGGTTACTATTGCTACTATAGCACATCTACATTTAAATATATTCTGTTTGGAGCGGAGAAAAACATATTTCCATCGGAAGGAGCATCAAATGCAGCCAGACTATTTATCAAATATTTGTGTCAAGGCAAGAGAGACTATAAATCACATACAGGGAAGTACAGATCTGCATTCCAGATGAAGGATAAGATAGTAGAAGGCATGTCACTTGCAGAGGAAACTGAATGGAGAGTCAACAAAATAAACAGAGAAGGATATTCAGAAATAATAGACCGTTCTCCTAAGCAATATTATAGTAATTCTTGCCCTCGATACATTTCCCTAGCCCTGCAAGATCAGTACTACAAACTGGGGAGGGCGGTACATTCCAGTTACAGGTACTTCCCAGCCAAGACAACAGGCCAAGACTAGGGGACTAATCATACCCTCTCTGCCCCTCCTTTCACTTGGATTATTTCCAAACTATTTTACCTCAAGACCAGGACAGTATGAACAAACTCCACATTTATTTGTCTGGGACTAGGACACAACAAAGACATGTTCACTCAGCACTTTTCACCATGTGTACAACACCTGCATTACAGTTTGTAAAGTTTACATTTTCTGTTATGTTTTTCATTCCACTAGCCTAACATTTTCAGCACTTTCTAATTGAAAAAGTACTATCAAACATCAATGCAAAAAAGACACTGAAGTCACTTCCATTTAAAACAAGTCCTATAAATATAAGTTGCGCAAATAATAAATATTCCATTTGTTTGGTCTTGGCTTCAAAAAAAAAAAAAAAAAAAGGAACAAGTGATCCCTGATCCTGTGATCTGATGATTTGCTGCAGCTGGCAGATATGTCAGTGTTTTGCTGGAGCTCTGTGACCTAATCTGTGAAACTCTTAAGAGATAAAATAAAGCAAGGAGTTATGGACAAGGTGTTGTCCAGCTGGTCTGAGCTTTGTCGTTAGATCTTGCAGAGGATTGTTGTGCTGTTTGGCAGCTACACTGTGCAGGCCAAGAGTTAAACAATGTCATTCTTCTATCCTAGTGCCCTACAATAAAACTAGGGAATACTAGGAAAAGACTGGGGGGGTGGGCAATCTTCAGAGGTTGCAGTTCCATCCTTTCTGAGATTTAAAAGACTACCTCTACCCTCTCCCATCAGACACCTTTGAAAATAAATTAAGCAATGCCCTCCTCCACCAACTTGTAGAGTGATCTCCATGCTGCAGACATCCAAAAATTAATCCTAAAATGTCTCAAAAAGTATCAGAAAAATGAGTTTGCTATCAGCAGACTGGATTTCATTATGCAGCTATTCAAACCTCCACTGGAATATGTTTTTGGGAGCTGTAAATCAAAAGAGATTAGCATATCAGCATTCTCCAGTGTATCTCTACGATCTGTTTTGGTTATTCTTATGGCCTGAAAGCCTGTCCCTGCATCTAATGCCTAACGTAAATAAATTCTGCTGCAATTTCAACCCATAACTACTTGCTTTATTCATGATGGATATGGCAAGCTGACAAACTTCTCTTTGCAGATACCTTTTAAGACATCTTTCCTCCACACCCGTACTTCAGTATTCCCTCACTGAAAGGCAACCTTAGCAGGTGGCTGGTTTTTTTTTTTTTTTTCGTTTTTTTTTTTTTTTTTTTTTTTTTGGCAGGGGGCGGGGAGGTGTCAGAGGGGAAGTCCCACAGACCACCCTGCATCCCAGCACTGTTTGGCAGCAGAAAAAGGATGTAATAACATATTCTGGGATCAAATATAGTCTTGTTTTTAAAAAACAAACACCCTCCCCCAACCGCTTCAATTTTACTGTTGAAGCTTTTAAGTTCAAAGCACTGATGATGAAAAAACTGATGCGACCCATCTACCAAGCATGACAGCTTGCAGGCAGTGACACGATGTCAGAGCTGGCTCCCAGTTATACCTGCAGGTAACTTTTTAAAGCTGCTTTATAGATCACCTGCTGATGTCTGATGAAACACGAGTTTTATAAAAGCATTCTAGAACTAAACAATCCAATTTTCCCCCCAGTCCGCACTCATGGTTTCTCTCTTTCACAGACTTTGTTATCTTCTTTACAGATCTTGTTATACCCAGTCATAACTTTCCCAAAGTATGACGGTATCACAAACCAGACAAGGTACTTCTAGCTGAAGACCTACCGCTCCTCATCAGAATGGAAAAACTGTTTAGTTACCTCGCTTACAATGCTCTTTTATATGTTCCAGTATGACAAGTGAACGTTCATGACAATGATGCTGCTGACTCATGGTAAGTTAGGAACCATGACCCCTAAATACTCTCCCACAGAACTACTGCCTGGCCAGCTGTCACTTGTCTGCGTAAGGTAATATTCCTGAACACAGTAATTTGAACCTATCAATGCTATTGATTTCAGACCATTTCTTGAATTTGTCAAGATCATAGCATCTGTGTGTTCAGTAAGAATAATACTTCAACATAAAGAAGTAAAAACACTGAAGAGTACACGACCTAGGAGAGACTCCCTGATGTGAACACTCTTCCGCTGACCATACCCAAAGTCCTGCCTTTTTCTAGATGTTGTGAAGGGAAGCGCTCCTCAAGTCTGTTCATTGTTCTGGAACTTTTCCCACTCCCACAGGCTCTCAGTTCCCTAAATACTGTAGGACACATTCCATAAAGCCCAGCCAACCTGAAGCCATTGAAGTCGTCATTACCTGTTTCTCTACTTTTAAGTAGAGTTCAAAGTAAAGGAAAGACAGTTTTCCCAAACTAACAGTCAAGATCATAACACATTCAACATTTTCAGGGTGAGAGAGTTCCCTTGCTGAGTTTTTTAAGATTAGCATCAAAGGTCTTTTCAGACCACCTCACGTGAATCCTGATTAATCCCTTGATGATGGATGACGCATTAGAACACAATGGCAAAACACTCCTTTCTGCTGAAAGGCTGGAGACCTGTTGTAATCTTTACCATACAAATTCACCAGCAGCTTTGTGAATACCAGTAATTTATGTGCCTAGAATAATACCATATACCTCCACGGCAGACCCAGTCCTTTATTTACAAGTTAATTGTTCATCACAAACTGAAGATGACAAAATGCCAAGAGAGTGACGATCATTGCCACACGCTCCGTATGTTGCAACTATGCTATGAGGGTCACACAGATATGTGGGAAAGCAGTCCCTGCCACACTGCCTCTGTCCCCAGTGCCACTTATTCTTGGCCATACCATTATCCACCCTGACACTTACTAGCTACCTGAGCCTGGAGCAGTTTTATTTTCAGCGTATGTTCTAAGGGAAATTAATCTAAAATTCTTCAATTCTTCCTTTATTGGAAAAAGGGGATTCCTAAAACCAGGGACATGCATTTAAGACAACATTATATACATCCACCCACCCCTTAGCTTATTAACAGCCACCAACATCAGACCATAAAGTTACGATGCTCCTTCCAGGGTGGAGGATAAGACTATGAAAACACTGAACTGTAAGTGACCAAAAGATTCAAGGAGGAGGGGGAAAAAAAAAAAAAAAAGCAGCATTTTTGTTAAAATGACTGTAAATCCTAGAATTTCAGTAGCTTCTGGTGAACTTTCCAGTGTAGAACAGTCCCCGAGGCATAAGGTCATGCTCAGCAAAATATTTGTTTCTCATTTATTGCAGAAAACCTCAGTAATGTTTGGATACACTGGTTCAAAGAATTTTTGTTAAGCCAGACCTTGGAAGCGCAACTATTTCAGATTAGTCATTTCATGGAACCGCATACACCAACACTTTGCAAATTCTTTTTGCTGTTTAATTGCAGAGAGGTCTAAGAAGCATAAAGTGTTAAAATTCTTCTTCTGACACTTCTGAAGGCCAGCTAGAGAAGGCAGGAACTGCAATAGTTAAGCATGCTTTAATCAAGAAATTCCAGTTTGGAGTGATACAGCCTGATTGCTAAGATGTATGATTAATTTAACCAATATGCTTCCCTTCCCACTTACTTGTCATGTTAATGGCCTCGTCTAACCTAGAATTTTTAGGTCTGCACAGTGTTTGCACATGCATATATGGGGCGGTGGATACATAGCCACCATCAATCTCTACCTAAATCCTTTCCCAAAAACCTAGATTTATCTTCTGACCATACAGTAACTCATTAAAGTTTGGCACATTTTCACAGGAACATACTAACTTACAGAACACAAGCTAAACAACATCCTGGCATTCGTGAAGTATTCTAAGCAGGACCACGTTTCTGCCAACTTCACTGCTTTTCATCAAATCTGACAAGTAAAGGGAACATGCACTTCAATTACTCTTTACTGAAACCAAAGCCACATACGATTTAGTTAGTATCCTGGTCACTATGTAAGTGGCAGTATAACGTCTACTTACACTGCTGTGTTAGCAGAACACAATCTAAACCACTCCTGCCTCCACCAATAAATTAACGTAAAACTTAAAAATCTCAAACTTCCCTGCTATACACACTGCACTTCAACTACAAAATTCAGTAACTATGACTTTCCCTGCCGAAGTTGTAGCAACAGTCATCCCATAGTTTTGTTTTCACAAAGCCGTAAGAAAAAACTGTATCCATGCAAGAGCAGCCAGCGCTTCACTGAAGAGAGGTGCTTTATGTTTTAGCTCTACTGAACACAGTCAGCCTTTTTCCAATCTGCTCATACAAATGAATAGTGTGCCCTGAAGTACAGTTCACAACTAAGTCAATCCAGCAGCTACACAACTAACTTCAAACATCTTGTAACACTGATATTCAATCTAAAAAAGCTACTTTAACTCTTGAGCCAATAGGTTTTGGTCACTTAGTAAAAGACAAGAACGACATTATCTGACATCGCACACTCTCGAACAAATTCATAGATCCAACCACAGTATTCTTCTGTATTGTATCCCACAGCTCTTGAAACATTTTTTACATTTCATAAAAACGCCAGTGAAGGTTATTTTTCTGTAGTGACTTACTAACTTAAAACAGGAATTTCAAGAGGCAGCAAAACCACGTGCAAAGCAGTCACATCTGTGAGACAAGTTGACCATACCCTGCAAAATATTCTTAAAGTATTTTTACTACTCAGGAAGCCTGTGCTTCCACTTGATTTGTTATATATCACATCTGCATTCTGCTCCTCTTATTTCTGATACATCCACAGAAAAAACAGGACTTTTTTTTCTTAAATGCCATCTGTTCCCTGCATATTTTTGCTTTAAGTTCTAATGTGATATCTGCAATGGAAACTTCTGTGTCACACAGGATTAAAACTACAAACCAGATGAATATAAAATGCAGAGGCTGCATTTTCCTCCAAATAGTTGTAAAAAAAAAAAAAAAAAAAAAGAAAAGAAAAGAAAAACAAACCTCCAAACATAGCAAAGTATCACCTGAAGCTTCTCTATTTTAAATGCAAACCTTCAAGAACTTCTCTTTTTAAGGTACTTTTCTCTAGGAACCATCAGAAAGAATGCGAGAGGAAAAACTGTTCTTAAACCTGGTGATTTTATTTCTCGCTTCCACTGCTCTACACCTGTTTCCTTCCTAAGTCAGAAGCTGGAAGTTTGAAATACTGGTCTCCAAAAGGATGAGTGCTGGGAACCTTTCACTGAAATACCAGCCATATTCATTCATGAAGTAACATTTGCATAAGCCTTTTTCATAACCACCTAACATTTTTACAGAAGCAATGTCAACTCTACAGAAAATTCAGCTTTGCTGCTCTTCCATTCTCTCAGCTGGTTCTTATCTTTGTACCCCCCCACACTGTTTCCATACTTTGCCCAGTCGCTTGCAACGTTTCAGAGCGTTATCAACATTACTAACACTTGTGTCACTCAGACCACGGGGGCGGGGAAGGGAAGGCTGACTTACCTGGTCATCTTAATATAAAAATACTTTCAAGCAGTGCTCTTAGATGATGCTACCATTACTTATAAGGATTTAAATAGCGACCGCTCCTCTACAGCTGTCGAAAAACTCCTAACTCGCGCAGACACCCATTAACTACTCTAAAATGGTTCCAAACCAGCTCATTACTAAACTAAGTCGACTCCAAAGTCTTAAACGCCTCTCGGAGATGCCAGGTGTGACCGGGGCTGCTGCGACCGGGCCCGGCCACAGCCGCGTTAAGTTCGGCCGCACGGGACCTGGGGCCAACTCGGCGCAGAACACGCCGGGCGCGCAGAAATAACTTTCCCGTTGGAAAAGGGCCGCCCCCCGCTCACGGCCAGGCGCCGGTCCTGCGCCAGCAGCTCACCGGCGGCCCCGGACAAGCCCCCCGGCCCCGGCCCCCGCAGCGGGCTGGCAGCGGGCCGGGGGGGCCGGGGCCCGGCTGCCCGCGGCACACGTGTCACTGCCGGGCGCCGGCCGCCCCCTCCCGCCGCGGGCTGCCGGAAAGAGCGGCCGTCAGTCCCGCGGAGGCGAAGGGAAGCGGCCCGAGCCAGCGCGGCTCACCCAGTTTCGTTTCCAGTTCGCGATCAAAACAGACGGCAGCGGGGGCGCCCCTGCCGCGGGCGCTCCGCCCGCCCCGGGGCCGCCGCGCAGGAAGCCCCGGCCCGGCCCCCCGGGGACTTCACCCCGCCGCCCCGGCGGAACGCGGCGGTCCGGCCCTGCCCCCCCCGCCGCCGCGCACCCCACCGGCCGGCCCGATGACAGGACGAGGCTGAACTCCGGGCGAGCGCCAGGAGGGCCGCGGCGGCGCCAGGCGCTGGGAACTTCCCAGCCAAGCAGGAAACAATAAGCGATGGAGCCTCGGCCCCAGCCGCCCTCCCCGGCCCGGCCCGGGGCCCTGCCCCGCAGAGAGCTCCTCGCTGCCGCCGCCGGGAGCCGGCTCCCCGCGGGCCCGCCGCGGCTGAGGGGTGGGGGGTGGGCGCGCGGCGCGGCCGAGAGCGGGGGAAGCCCCCCCGGCGGCCGCACCGCCCCCGCCGCCGCCGCCAGCGGGGTCCCGGCCTGGCGGGAGGCCGATCCCGGGCCGCTGCGAGGCCGCCGAGCCGGCGAGGAGCGGCGGGCCGGGCCGCGGGCCGGCGGCCAGCGGGGCCGCGCGGGAAGGCGCGGCGGGGCGCCGGGAGGAGGGGTGTGGGAGCCGCACTCACCGGCCAGGCCCCTCTCGCTGCCTCCTGCGGCCCCAGAACCATAACAAAGCTCTGCCCAAAATGGCTGCCCGGCCCTGCCCGGCCGGGGGCCGGAGGGGGCGGGGCCTGCGAGCGCGCGGGGCGGGGCCAGGAGGCGGAAGGGACACGCCCCCTCCGGCTCCTCCGCCGGCCACGCGGAGCGCTCCCCGCCCCCGCCCCGGCCTGGGAGAGGGGCGCGCGCGCACCCCCCGCCCCGCCAATCAGAGCGGCGGCACGCACCGCCCTCGGCGACTCCCGGGCGCCACCGGAGGCTGCGCGTCCCGCAAGGCCGCGCGCCCGCCCGCCCGCCGCGGGGCAGGCTGGGGCTTGTAGTCCGCCCGCGCGCCTCTCCGTGGGGCGTGGCTCGCCCGCGCCGGAGGTCCCGGGACACGGTGAGCAGCAGCGCCCCCCCCCGCCCCGGCGGCAGCGCAGGCCTTTGCCGCCCCCCCTGCCAGCTGCCGGGCCGGGAACGAGCAGGGCCGCTGCGGCGACAGGCGAAGGAGCGCGCCTTGCCGGCTCCGCTGCCAAGCACGCCAGCGACTGGCACCTCCGGCTCCGGGGGGTGCCACGCACGCCTGAGCGCTTCCCCGGCCTGGCGGAACAAAAGTGCCGCGCCTGTTCCTGTCCGGGCTCGTACCGCGGAGCGCCGGGCCCCGCCGGAACGCTTCCCGGGGCACCGGAAGCCGCCTCAGCGGGAAGGCCCGGGGCTGTGCCAGCGGGGACCGGTGGGCACCGGCGGGGCAGGGGCCTAGCGGCAGGCACAGCCTGGCACTCCCAGCAGCGGCACCCTTCGTGCCACCCCGGGGCAGCCGCCTCGCCCCCATCCCGGACACAGAGCTCCCATCCTCCCCCTGCGTGCTGGGGCCTGGGGCGCGCGGAGCAGCAGCACCGGGAACGCGGGGAGTCAGGTCCACCGGCAGGCTGCTCGCCTGGCCCGGTCCCTGCCCCTGCCTTGCAGCAACCGGCCGTTCCTCAGCTGCGCGCAGCCTTTGTCCCGCGAAGAGGAGGTGACCTGTAAGTGAGAAGCCATCGCCTGTTCCCCGATGCTCGGTTCTTTAACTCGTACTGGGTTTTGTAACAATTATTACACTTTTAGAACTTCAGATCTAGGGCTACTCGAAACAAAATATTCGGTAGTGGGTAAATAAGGATTGAGTATGCATTGGTCTGTAAATACGCATCCGTAAGAGTGGCATCTGATAAGTCTAGGCTGTGACTTTGAACGTAAGACAAACTTGGCTTTTCATCAGTTTCAGGTCTTCTCATGAACTTTTCTGTTTTAGGCCTTGAGAAAGCAAGTATGTTTCCTCTCATACAACGATGCTGCTTCCACACACCTTTCAAAGTAAGTTTCTGCAGGTTTTTTTGGTGTCTGTTTTTATTTAGAAGTAAAATAGCAAAAGATATGACTTGAGCGGTGACTTACAAGTTGGAGTAGCCACATGTTTATCAGTCAGCTTTTCTGAGAGAATTCCTAGTTTCTACAGTAGCTTTTAGCTAAAGCTATTTCTTCTATAAAAAGAAAATTTTATTGTCTAAAGGTCTTTTTTTCCTCTCTCTTTTCGGTAGTCAGGGGATAGTAGCTGGTTTCTGGGGTGACCATGTCCTACTTCTGTAATGGTTTTATATTCTACTCTGAAACAGAACAGTTAAGATACTAACTTAAAAATGCCTAAAGAATTCATGCGTGGGTGGAAGTATAGGTGGATATACAAACCATTTGTAGTGAGTAAGGTTTGCTTACTATGAAGAGCCTAGTTGCTCTTTATCGGCTAGGTTGTGAAAGCTGTGTTGGTTAGCTTAGGTAGTTAAGTTAAAAACACCTGAAAACTGAGACAAAGGGCAGTTGTTACTTGACTTGGAAAACTACTTGGTGTGGTATTTCATAGGTAGCTTAGGTAACTGTAGATCCATGAGCCTGCATTGTAAGGTGGTCAGAACAAGTTTTATACTTGCAGCTCCAGAAGTTAACCAGTCCCAGACTACTACTGTATGGAAAGAATAAGACAACTTGGTCTTCTCTTGGCCTCCAGCTGCAGAGAGGTATGTGTCCTCTCTCAAGACCTCCAAGCCTCAACCCAACATCAGTATATGCAACCAAGCTCCAGGCTTTTCACACCTCTCTCCCCTTCTTCAAGAAGAAAACTCCCAAAGAATCTGAGACCAAAGATTTGGGCGTCTTCAAACGAAGTATGGAATCACTCAAGGATTCTCCCAAGCCAGCCCTTTACTTAAGCCTCGCAGGACTAATTCCGTTTGTTTCTGTGCCACTGGTAATGGCCGCCCAAGGGACCTACTACCCCGAGCTGGTGTTTGCTCAGGTTATGTATGGTGCCACAACAGTCTCTTTCATAGGAGGAATGAGGTGGGGGTTTGCTCTCCCAGAAAACAGCCCGGCCAAGCCAGACTGGATGAACCTGGCTAACAGTACAGTTCCTGCAATCTTTGCCTGTCAAGCCTTACTTCTTAAAGATGTCACTGAAGGTGCAGTAATGCTAATAATAGCCTTAGGGATAGCACTACATTATGACGTTTCCCTTCTTCCCACTTATCCTAGGTGGTTCAAAGTACTGAGGGTAGTGGGAACAGTGGTGATGGTATTATCACTGTTAGCTACTCTAACGTTGAAGGTTATTTTAGAGGAGCAGCTAAGTAACACAAGACCTAAATGGCAGAACACAAAATAATAAATCAATAGGACGAAGCTATTTATCGGCCAATAAAGTTGTATTGAGTTCCAGGGGAAATAAAACTTGTGCTTAGAAGTAGTAAGATGGGCAGGGATCAAGATGCTTATTCACAAAGCAAATGACTTAGTGAGTTTTGGAGGGAAGGATTGTAAATAGCAATGACTTCCAAGGCAGGCATGAGTCTGTCCTTATCCGTAGAACAAAGCATCACTCTTCAGTGAGATGTTACTGTCATACGAATTTAAAATGGAGATTCAAATGACATGCCGAATTATTAAAGTACCTGGTTTAACTATAATGTGTGATGTTCTGTGGTGAGGAAAACAACTGCACAGTCATGAACAGTAATGAGGTGAAAGCAGTTCTTCTAGCTTAGTGTTTAAAGAAGCAGCAGAAAATTATGCAAAAGTACATACATGTCTGATTCCTGTGTGGTGGAAGACTCTTGTCTTACTCCAGCTGAGAAGGTGCTGAAAATGATACGTGGTTAAGTGCTAGTCAGGTAAGAAGGGATAGGTAAGGTTTGTTTGCAGTGGCAAGCTGAGGTCAGCACTTACCTGAAACACGTCATCCAGCTGCTGTGATGGAGTGGGGAAAGCCTTCTAGCATTGTATCTTCAACAAGGTGCCACAAGACAGAAAGTTGTCTTCCTACTTGAGCTTAAATAAAAAAGGATACCTGGGCCATCTGTTCCTAGGTTTTATTTGCGCTTAGGGCTGCCTAGCCAAGGAAGGTGCATGCGACAGAGCCATCAAGATCTATCATACTCCTACATTAAAGTATTATCAAGTGGTGATATGATATATGGACTTAACTGCTGGTGCTAAGGGGTCAGATAATGGGATTGAATGTAGTTTATGCCTTCCTCCTCAAAATTAATTTTATTGGAGCACCTGGGACAGGTAGAAATGGACTTGTAGCCTGCAAACACTGCATGATGGGTCAGTTATTGAAAACACTGCAGAAACGTGTTATTTCTACTTGAGTCTTTCTAACATGTCATTTGGGGAAGAAGATACAGCCTAAGTCACAAGGATTTTCTTTTCTTGCCTCAGCTACCTCAAGAAACCTTAAAGTTATATGTGGGCATGTTTACTGTAGGCTTTGTATCTTAAGTATTCTTTAAGTACACTGTAAGATGCAAAAAGACGGCTGAAGTGACAGCCACACACAGTATTAGGACCAGTTTAGGTAATCCTCAGTTCTCCTAAAGCACTGCTCCTTCAGTATTTTAAATCACAGTATGTGCTTTATTATCGGTTCATTCTGCAAAGAACAGAATTTCCAGTAAAAAAAAAATATCTATTCTATGAAAGTGGCAGTGATACAGCTCATGATGATAGGAAAACAACCTATTCAAGAGTATTCCAGTTATTTTTGAAAATACATTTTATTATGAAAAGCTGTTTAAAACAAGCCTGAACTTGGAGGAAAAAAAAAAAGACAGCATAGACATTAGTTTACACACGTAAGAAATCTTTTGAAGTAAAAGCACACACAAGATTATAGAATGGTCAAGAGAAACAAATGCTCCATCTAGCATGTTTTAGCCTGGCAATCTCCCAACCCAACCCTATGTTAGAATTAAGCTACCTGCAACACTCACCTTGGAGGATTTTATTCATGTATTGATTTGTTAATTTTACACAGGGGATATTGACCTACACAGTGCAGGCTTCCTGTTTTGTGATATTCCAGCTGTGGTTTTGTGTTCTAGAGTCTTCTATCAAAGTTCAAACAGCCTTTTCAGACTCCATCCAGTTCATCCGCAAGTGTGCAGAAAATGCAGTCATTGTGCAAAAAGCAACTTCAAGTATGTTAATTAAATGAATCTAGAACTAACTCCAAACTCCTAGTAGTATTGTTCTAAGTGTATCCAAGCTAAATACAAACTCCTTAAAACACAGTAATAGCATCACTTTTAACGCTGAATGCAGCTGAATCTATCATCAAAACCTCCATCCACTCAAATCTGGAAGAGACAGGATACAAGATGTAGCAAAGATGAACAAAGCGTGTACCTTTTAGAATAGCACATACTCGAATGCCAAGTCTCAGCATGTGTCACACAGGGTAAAAACACAATTAACTACAGCGTGAGGGGGAAAGGGCAAAAGGCTTTCCCTGTATTTTTATACTAACAGCAGTCCTAAACAGAACAGCTAATCTAATGAGTAGCATTTCTATATAAAATTCATCAGAGCTTACTCAAAAAGGAGCTCTGCTGTCACCACTGAAACCACTGAGAAGAAAAGCCTACGCTGAAGTGTAATGGCATTATTAGAACTGTGAAAATAACCTTCCAGAACAGGAAATTTTCAGCCACTCACCATCCAAGTTAGTGCAGCAGCCAGAAAGTAAATACCCCAATTCACATTTAATGCCCATCATGTCCAGCAGCGGACAAGAGGCTCAAATGCGTCAAGGTCGTAAGTAGAGGTACCAAGTCTTCCCCATCTGTTTTCTCTTGTTTTCTGCCAAAAAAGGACAACTAATGCTAACCAAGTAAGCCCATCTGCTTTTATCTATAGGTAACTCCTAGCTGCCTAGAGTAACCTTCTGGATTATAAGGCCAGCTAAAAATGCTAGCTTTGGTGCACCTTAGAGAGTTAACAGCTTGATTAATGTCTCTAAATGTGCTGGAATGATTTCTTCAGATTTTTACAAGGTAAATTTGCCATTTATTTCAGTAAGCTTAATCCAGTCATAAGAGGCATTCCTACTCTTAACAGAATACTTCCCAAGACAGACATTGGATAAGCCAATTTACTATGAAGGGCAAGAGTGGTAATATTTCTTTTTGCTCAGGGAAATCCCTCAGATTTAACTCTCCCTTGTCTCTACAAAAGCTCCTGTGTTAGAAGAGGTTTCTGGCCAATGAAACTGGAAATACGAGGAGACACGATTTACTCATTCTTTGTCTTCTCTGTGTTTTACAGCACAGCTACACCTCCTTCGCAGCGACTGGTAATCATGTTGGCAATTTCAGTCCAACTGTCCATATGAGGGTTATAAACTTCAACAGAGTCCGAGGTTACTGGAGCAGCAAAATCATGACTGGGAGCTCGGCCTCCCGAGGCATAAAGAAATCCATTCACAGCCACAACACAGACGCCAGCTCTTGGTACCTTCATTGACGCAACTTCAACCCACTTTTCCTAATGAGAAGGTGAAAGAGTCAACAAGTAGGTTGAGGGCAGTTCTGGTAAAAGTAACCTTTAAAGCTTAAAGACTGAAACATATGCAAAGCACACTACGCATATGCTTCACAGGCTCAAATATGGCATGTGCACAGTATCAAGAGGATTATCAGGACTGGAATGACAACATTTTGACAAGTGGCCCAAATCCTGCTAGTCGCTAAAAAGCAGATCACATACTATCCATACACAACAACCCTCCCTTTCTTTGGGCACTGCAAGATGCAGTCTGTCTCCAAAATGGAGAATTGCTACACAGTTTGAGGTGGGAAATAAGGAAAACTAGATTCAATTCCAAGAATAGAACAGAGTGGCACACTGGATTATGTTCTGCTTGTAACAATGGCTACTGTTCCCAAGAGCATCATAGAAACATGAGTAATAACAGTCGGGAGTAATTTCTTATCTTACTCAAAAGTGTTCAAAGTGATTTTTCTAGTCACGCTGAAACACCACTACATTTTGATGCATAAGAAAGATCCTCAGCTTTTGCAACAAAGGGCAACTCTTACTTTTTCAGGGAGCTTTTTCTCTCTAGTCAGATTATTGACCATTCTATCGCAGAGAGGGAAGCTACCCCCCCATCTTAACCCTAAGAAGTGTTTACCAAACTGCAGTATTATCTATGCATCATCAGTACTGGTGAGCTTTCAGTTTCCCAAAAGCATGCATACAATCTTTGTAAACACCTCACTAAGCCAAATAGCAAGATTCTACAGACTGGTTAGGACAGACAGACCCTGATGTCACCAAAGCTTTGTTTCACTCTGATTACCAGCCAGTAGTGAAAAGAAAATGTAATTTCCAACTTTTTTTCTTTTTAAAGGAAGCAGGCTACCTCTGTAGCATCTTACACAAAGTTGATGCAATCTACATTTATGAGAGGAAGGGACTCTACCATACCTCTTCAAAGGAGTATTTTTCTACAGTAGCTAGCGCATCCTGAGATTCATTCCAGCCTCCCACAGCATAGATACAATCGTTGAGAGCGGCTACACCGAGATACGCTCTTCGGGTGCCCATTGGAGCGAGCTCAGACCAACGTTTAGATATTGGGTCGTAGACTTCAACAGAACGTAGCTCTACTCCTTCATTGCTGATACCACCAACAACATAAATTAAACCTGTAGAAACAAAATTTCTTCTCTGTTAGGTTTCCTAACACAAAGGTTTGAAAGACAGAAAATGTTTGTCACAATACAAGTTTCAGCTTGACATTAAGATGCCTTAAGCATGCCAGATTAAAATCCTCCATTTGTCCAGCAGCACCATACATAAAGCTTTTTTTTATTAGTAACTTGAGGCTCAGGCACTAGAAGCTCTTGATGAAAGCAGCAATTAATCAAGTGCAACGGACAGAATTCAGAAGGCTGCAACTGCTGACCAGGTCTGGATGTCTTTAGACATGACCATCTTAAAATAATCTGTGGCAATTCATGATCGTCACAAACAAACATATACAAACCTACATATGGAAGGTAAATAAAAACAGTATCTGGAAGCACAGTCAACTATTAAAAGACTAGCTGGGTAACAGTTTTTACATGGCTTCCAGTATGGTTTTCATGAGATAAAAGGCAGAAGACCAAGAACTTCATAGTCTTTAAGTTCTGCAGAGTGAAAAATACGGTACAAGAACAAGTAAGCAAGGCACAAGCGTGAGCAATTGACAGCACAGTATAAGACAAAGGTAAAAATCATGACTGAAACATAAAGCTTCAAAATCCAATGGCTCTTGGAACTATTTAACAATATTCACCTTGCATTTCACAACACCCAAAGCAGTAACGAGGCACAGCCATGCTTCCCACCACATCCCAACTATTTTCTTCAGGATCAAATCTCTCAATTGTGTTGCCAATCTCTGCTCCAACCCAACCTCCTGCAAATAACAGCAAACACAGGGAAGAATTTAGCGGCATGAAGCTGCATGTTAGCCACATTTTTAGACGTATGGTGCACTTTTCCAGGACAGACTAATTCTGAAACCAGCACACAATCTACAATGGAAATAAATTACAATTGAGCATAATTAATCCACAAAGATTTGGTATACTAATGCTCATGTGAACAGCTGTTTTTCCAAACTTAAGTTTGCAAATTCGCAACACCAAGATGTAATATTTAAGATCAAATCAATTTACAAGTTCCGTGAATTAACACCTTTAAAATTAACTTCATCCAGTGTGGTGGTTTGACCCTGGCTGGATGCCAGGTACCCACCAAAACTGCTCAGTCACTCCCCTCCTCAACCAGACAGGGGAGAGAAAATATAACCAAAGGCTCGTGCACCAAGATAAGGACAGGGAGATCACTCAGCAATTACTGTCACAGGAAAAACAGACTCGACTTGGGGAAAATTAGTTTAATTTATTACCATTCAAATCAGAAAAACACAT
The DNA here is from genome assembly GCF_963210335.1 of Falco punctatus. Classification (NCBI taxonomy): domain Eukaryota; kingdom Metazoa; phylum Chordata; class Aves; order Falconiformes; family Falconidae; genus Falco; species Falco punctatus. The sequence goes on along the minus strand of NC_137591.1, from coordinate 11,228,769 downwards.
TCCTCCCCACCCCTCCCTTCTTCCCAGGCTTAACTTAGTTCCCAGTTTCTCTATGATGGGGAATGGGGGTTACAATCAGTTCATCACACATTTCTGCCACTCCTTCCTCCTCACACTTTTCCCCTGCTTCAGTGTGGGGTCTCTCCCATGGGAGACAGTGCTCCATGAATTCCAACATGAGTCCTTCCCATGGGCTGCAGTTCTTCACTTGCTGCCCCAGCGTGGGTCCCTCCCATGAGCACCATCAAAAAATGTCTTCAGGCACAGACTGCTTCAGTGTAGGTCCTCTGCAGGGTCATAAGCCCTGCCAGAAAATCTCCTTCAATGTGGGTTGCCCAGAGCCTCCTTTGGGCATCCCCCTGCTCTGGCATGGGGTTTTTCATGGGCTGCAGGAGGGTATCTGCTCTGCCATTAACCTCCATGGGCTGAGGGGACACAGCCTGCCTCACCGTGGTCTTCACCACAGGCTGCAGGGGAATCTCTGCTCTGGTGCCTGGAGCCCTCCCTGCCCCTCCTTCTTCACTGACCTTGGTGTCTGCAGAGTTGTTGCTCTCACACAGTCTCACTCCTCTCACTGATGCAGATTTCTCCCACCCTTCTTAATACGCTATCACAGAGGCACTACCACCGTCACTGATTAGCTCAGCCTTGGCCAGTGGTGGGTCTGTCTTGGAGCTGGCTGGCATTGGCTCCATTGGACATGGGGGAAACTTCTAGCATCAATTTACAAGTTCCATGAATTAACCTTCAAAATTAACTTCACCTAGAAAAAACCCAAAACTTACCTAAAGCATAGATAGCACCATAGCACGCGCACACTCCCAGTCCACAACGGGGATGGTTCATGGAAGCCACAGTGGTCCACTGCTTAGTAACAGGATCATAACATTCAGTACAGTCAAAAATCATCGAGTCCTTCTCACCTGCACAGTAAGATCAAAAACAGAGACAGGGTAAACACAATGTTTTGCACTGCAGATATAGAAGAGTTCTTCAACTCCTTCCAGGACAGACAGCATTTGAATACAACAACATCTTTTAGCTAACCAAATGGCCAAAGTAGCAAAAGCTTTGTTTATATCCAGAACTGAATCACCACTAGGAACAGCTTTCATCAACAGTTCCCTAAAACATTACTAAAAACATCAGAGGGGTGGACAACCACAGTGCTATGCACTTTTTACTCTGCAGCACAACTGACAGGGTTTTCAAGACCAAAGAATGTGTTTTGTGGTGACAAAAACAGTAGACATATGCATTCTTTAACAATGGGCTGGAATAGCTACTCATCGCACCCTTGTGCAAACATACACAACAAGCCTTTCCAGGTAGGCAGGTCACAAGCCTTTTACACTACGGGCGTCTGCTAGACTGCAAGTGAGAAAAGAAATGCTCTTAGGGATGGTACACAAAGTCTGCAGAATATCCATCAACTCTTAGTATACCTGCGCATGTCCATACACTTACCTGTGAGCTGCTACACCGTAAGGGGAGAGCAGCTTAGTAAAAAAATGGCCAACACAGGAGCCCAAACAGGCATTCACAGGGCACTGTCGGTAGAGCACCAAGGAACTGCAATTCAATTGTTATTACATCTGTTGTATTATCTACTGTTGGGTTCCTCAGAACCGATTACAGGAAGAATTTTAAAAATCTCCACCCATGAGTTCTGTAGCATCCATGTAACAAAGAAAGCACAGTTCAGCTGTTACCTCCAATGGCATAGACCATTCCTCCCACCACAGCCACACCCAGCCCACTCCGGGCCTGGTGGAGAGAGGACACTGTGGTCCAGTAGTGGCTGAAGGTGTCAAATCGCTCCACACAGCTGAGGGCTCTACTATCACTCCAGCGCCCTCCTTGCAGCCGGGTGTACCCACCTAGAAAGTAAGTGAAAAGATCATGGCTGAGTAATAGCTTCCTGCTCATCCCCATGCTCCTATATCTAAACCATTGAAAAAATTACAGTAACAGCCATTAGACACTTTCAGTAGGAACTGGACTTTTCCACGTAGCATTGTTTCTCCAGCACACAAGGAAGAACGGTTCCCTTGAGGGTCATGTAACTTGTTCCTGAGCTGACCACTTCAAAACACTACCATTGATGTTCTTACTAAAACACAGACACCAGCCAACAGCCTTTGCTACCATAAGTCGGTATTACTTCCCCATAGGGTGAAACGAGCATTCCCTTCCAATACAAAGCTGCAGTTTTGCTGAAAACTTGTGATTTCAAGTATCCTATCACATGAACCAAGGCATGCTAGATAAACTTCAGCCTTCAGAAGAACAGAGAGTGCAGTAAATTCACATACACCATTCCAGCACTGAACCCTGGGCAAATCTTTTCCTGATTTGCAGCTTACCACCCAAGACAAATAATTTCTGAAAGACAAATCTAGGCTTTGAATGCCATGTCATAATAGCAAGAAATGTGAATGCTGCACTTCTGTGCAATTCTAAGCTGAAAGCAGCTCACACGGTCACTCAGCGAGATGAAACATTTTGCTATTTTTTGATTAAAAAAAAATGTCCAGTATCTCCTCCTTCAGTACTGTAATATGAGATACTACTTCATAATTTGTTTTACAAGGTTCAAACAGTCACATTCTAACCTACTGCATAAAGGTACTTCCTGGCTTTCCTCCGGGGACGACCTTTAGAAGCTTGCAGAAAACTGCTGATCTTGTTCTCTTTTGGAGATTTACACACTTCACAATATTCTTTCAACAGAGTTTGCAGGGCCACCCGAAGGCTGAAATCTGGAATACCTTGAGGAAATAAGCAGAATAAAAAAGGCACAGTGAAAAGTTACAGACAGTAAGTAACTCAGTTGTAGAAAAGTTACTAGCTTCTCATAAATTCGCAGACAAATCAAGATTGCTTGCTTTTACAGGACTTTTTCAAAAGCACGTTTTTAAAGTAAGCTGTGCTTATTTGTTAAAAAATAGGACTCGTTTGCTCGGGAGTAAACATTTTCACTCATGATGCTATTAACCTAAAAGAAATCCATCAAAACACAGTAACTCTGAACAACACACAGCTCGCTCAAATACAAGCACCTGATGTTCTTTCTCTCCTTCTTTCACTTACTTTCTATGTACTTTAACAGCCTTTGTGCTGGTAGCAGCGGGAATCGAACGGGCTCCAGTACTTCCACGACGTATTTCTTCCTTTTCCCCACATCCTTCAAAATCCACTGCATCGCCGCTAAGAAAACCTGGTACTCGTCCTCGATGCTCAGGTCCTCGCTTCGCAGGATCTTAATCAGCTGCTCTTTTGTCAGCGCCAGGAACTCTTCCCCGCTCTGCACCTCCAGGAAGTGCGCGTGGATGTAGCTCTCGGTGAACTCCATCAAGTCGTGACAGGCGATCTGCTCGGAGAACTGGAAGAGGCCGATGCAGTTCAGCGGGTCGATCTGCCCCTTCAGGAACTCGCAGCACAGCTCCACCACCTCGGTGAGCTGCAGCATGTCGGCGGCGACGATCAGCTCCTGCACGTTGTGCTCCCCGATGCTCACCACCCCTGCGGGCACGCACACGGCAGCGGGGCTCCGCTCGAGGCTGCAGCCCTCGGGCCACCGCCGGGCAACCGGCCCCGCCGCCCCCCTCGGCCCTTACCTGTGTAGATGAAGTCAAGGAGCGTGTGGAAGATGCCCGCCTCGACGCCCGCGATCCGCACCACGTCGCGGCCGGACTCCTTCATGCCACCCGCGAAGAGCGCCGCGAAGTACGGGCTGCTGGCCGCCAGCACCAGCCGGTGCACGGCGAACGCCTCCGGGCCCACCTCCAGCCGCACGTCGCAGAAGCTCTGCCCGGCCCGCAGCCGGTTGATCTGGGCCAGGAGGAGGCGGGCGTGCCGGTCGGAGAAGGAGCTCCCGCCGCCCTTCGCGGCCGCAGCGCACGCCATAGCCCTCCCTCCCTCAGGCGGCGGCGGCGGCGCCTCTCCCCCGCCGTCCCCTGCCGCCCGCGGGCGCTTGGCGCATGCGCAACGGCACCCCGCGCTGCCCGCCCGCGGCGCATGCGCGGGGGGGGGGGGGGCGGGCGCGCGGGGGCTGTTGGCGGGAAGGGTTGCTCATCCCGCTGAGGCGAGCCGGGGGCTGGCGGGGGTGGGTTGTGCACAAGGGCTTGCTGAGGGGTGTTCTTCGTGCTGAGCGCCCTTCTCCCTCAGGGGGCCTAAGAGGTGGATCTGCTCTGGTTGTGGTACATCCGTGTGAGCCTTTCTCTCTGTGCTTGCCTAGTCGCTTGGCCCTGTGAGGCCTGTTCAACCCCCACGGGTGCCTCTGGCTGCTGCAACATGGGCTGGCTGCCTGCTCTGTGAGGAGCTTTGTCAGTGGTTAAGGCTGGTCCTCTGATGGGTTCGCTTACTGCGCCTGGTGCTGATGTCACCTTGTTCACTAACTTCACAGTTTCTGTCCCTCAGTTGTATTCCCTTCAGGCATGCTTTTGCACACTGGATTTCTAGCTGCCTTAATCTGTGCTTGTGAGAGAGAAACCTGGCAGTGTTGGTGAGTAACCACAGATACTGTCTGCCTGGAGAAACCCCAGAGATGAAAGGTGGGAGAACTGCCTGTCCTTTGCTCAGTGCTGGCATCAGAGCCAGCACCGACCAGAGGCGGAACTGGCCCACGCACCCACTTTGTAATGTTGTGCCATGTTTGGGCCTTCCTCATCATTCCAGCACTGATGTTTCATCGCAGAGCATGCTTCCACCTTCGTCTGTATAATTCACTGAGTCACCACATGCCTGAGCACTGACCAAAGGATGAGCATCACATACTGAGTTACAGGCACACAATCACGGGGTCTGGCAGAGCTGGCACTGATCCTGAGAGAAAAGCATCCCTCCTGAGCTTTCCACAACTGTTCCAGCAGCATGACATGCAACATGACATGCAGCCGCAGCAAAAAGCAATCAGAGAGCCTCTTGGAATGCTTCCATATCTATTTACTGTGAGGCTGGGAAAGAAAAACATGTCTGCTTACAGCCACAATGGTCATGGCCCCTCAGGCTTTTCTCATGATTCTGCATTTCGTTGTAATAATTTTTAAATGTGCTTCTGGGAAGGATCTGAGTCGTGGTACTCTCTGGGGACTGTTGGTTTCTCCATTCATCAGCATTATATTCTTGACAGTAGAGTGGTAAAGTTACCTTTCAAGCTGGTCTTAAAAAAATACCCACAGAAAATATAGATCCAGATAGAAAAATAAGATTTCTGCAAGCACACACAGTTGGAGGCATGCTGATATAACTCAGTACAAATTTTAAGCTAGGCTAATAAATGCGTTGAGATTTTTATTTCACTGATGAATCAGTAAAAGAAACCAGACCCCTCTCGCGCTGACATTTTATTCATCGGAAGTGGCCTGTGAGTAAAAGGCTTAGAATTCTCCTAAATGCCAGTGGCTCAGTCGCTGGCTGATGTCAGCTGTTAGACACTTGGCCAGTACTAGGATTTCACACCATAGCGCCAAATTTACAGACACAAAATAACGCTGCTGAGACTGCTAAATTTGCCCTGAAGGCCTGTCCGGTACCGTGTTAACGGCGTTGAATGGTTCTGCCTCCGGAAGAGGGCACTGCTTCAGCGTGCTGCTTCTGTACCCGCACAAAAGCTGTGCAAGATGGTGCTAATGCTCCCGTACGGTACAGTGCATCTCCCAAAACAAGCTGTAGATTTTCAGGAGTAAGTCTGAAAGTACATCTGGCAGTGTGAAATTGCACTGCGTAATGAGGAGCCTTTTGATTAACTAACACCAAGAATGACAGTCATTGCAGTGAAGGAATTAAAAATGTCTTCGATTTTAATTTAAAAGGCTCCTAGCATGACACTTGCCAATAAGCCAGCTGAATGCTGACGGACGTATAGGGCAGGTGACAAAAAAAGCATGCTCTTCAACATGTCCAACTGCTCATGCCTGCCCAGAAGTGCTGCTGCCACAGCACCAAAGCCTCTCAGTGAGAAGAATCTTGCAGACAAGCTGTTCAGACTTTCTCTTGAAAAAATCCTGTGCTGTGCCGGAGTACCATGAAGCATTGCAGTCCTCCCTGCGTTATCCCACAGAGGCCCATGGCTGCCCTGATTTCCCTGGCTGAAGGCTTCTCAGGAAAACCTTTTCAGATGCTTGGAAGATGTCCTGCTGAGCTAAGGTGGCTGTGCTCCTGCTCTCAAATCCTGCAGATGGTGCTGTTACTACAGGGTGATACATTTGAACGTGCAACAAAAATGGGTGGCTAAAAGCTGTTGCACGGGGGTGTTGTGGTTCTCCTCTGTTACAGGATGATCTTTGTTAGATCTAAGGGTTTGTTGGGTTTTTTCCCTCCCTGAACTCCATAAAGGTGGAGGGCTTTTAGTTTCAAAAAAAACCTAAAAGAAAAAATCGATTCGAAGGTGTGGTTTTGCCTGTCTGCCTCTAGTCAGAAGTCTGTCCATCATACCTATAGCTTTGGGGATCATTTTGACTTAGTATTCACGAAGTATCCTTACCATACTTGGCTGCTAAAATTCTCTCTTGCATGAAACTTGGGCTTTGACTATTTGTAGGTACAACAAACCCTGTGGGATGTTTTGTGATAGGGAGCCACTCTCCATGAAAGCCAAACGGTATGTGCCAGGTCAGATTCCTGCCCCAGTTTCCATGAGTATGAAATCTTCACTTCCCATTCCAAACTGCAGTGCATCTCTGCACTTTGTGCTAAGGCATCTACTATCATCTTTCAACGGTACAGTCAGTTGCCACTTTAATTGCTAATTACCCACTGCAGTTACTACTTGTATTTTAATGCACTTAACCTGTCAAAGGAGAGGTGTTAGAGAGCCTCACCAAAAGGGAAAGGAGCTTGCTTTGTGTTTTAGTGTCCAGGTCACAAAGCCTTAATAGGATATGACCATTTTTGTTCCACTTCCCTAAGTTTCTTAAGGACTTGAAGTCAGCCTTCTCTCAGGGAAGCCAGAATTGCAGAAGGTACAGAGCCACTGAGAGTTTATGAGGACTAGAAATATCTGTAGTGCACTAAGCTACATCTCTCACACTTCCAAGACATCTTTCTGTTAAGGCCTACATTTGTCCAGGTGTTTAATTTACTATGGATGCCCAAGGTTAACGATACAGATCAGCATTCTCTGTTGATGCACATTTTAGTGGAGCGCATCATGTGTGGCATCATGAATTTGCAGCCCCTAGTAGCGGGGAGATGGGAGAGGCTGCTGGAGTTCACAGTCATGTAACTGGAGGAGAAAAGGGGCTCCCTGGGTACTTTCAAGGTATTCCTCAAAGGCAATGGAGGTTAAGCCATTATCACCCCAGTGGGACAGGATATCATGTTATCTACTCAGCCAAAAGCCTCTAATTAGCTACGGACACTAGATTCTAATTAGATATCTGCATAAACATGTTGTCAGCTTATGTTTTTATGTGATATATAAGCTTTAGTGGATGAAAAAGCTTCCCTTCAGGGTCTGAATGTTTTCCATCTCAGCGGGTAAAGGCATTGTGCTTCACAGTCAGAGAACACATTTTCCAGACCTAAGCCAGGCATGGAAATACTCCCTCAGCAGGTTTGAGCCACACTCAGGAGCTATTACCTTCATTTCTGTGAGGGTTAATGAATCTTGATGATTATGTGTGTGTGTTTGTGCACGTGCAGGGTAGAGGTCTGAACTGAAATTGACCCAAGGATGGAGAGCGATAGGGGTCCCCAAAACCAGTCTTTCTGCACAGGCAGCCCCAGAATATAGGGCCTGTGCTACCAGCAAGGTGGTGATGGCTCTGTCAATTTCTCAGCCGAACTGTTAATGGCTAGGGAAACTGTAAAGCTCATTGAAGTGCCATGCTGCATGAATCTTCTCTTCTCTTAGAACTTTTTTGTCTATTTTGGAATTTGTAATTAAGTGTTTTTATTACTTTCACTGTAATATGGCTTCAGGTAAAGGTGACATTAAGGTAACTGCCTGATACCAGAGTTGTCAGTCCAGATAGGTTTAGTATTCTTGAACTGGGTATTAAGGAAACCCTCCTGAGTATCCACATTGCACCAAAGGTACTGAGAAGCAGGCTGTGCTAGAGTCCAACTGAGTGGGGCGATGCCTTCCAGTGACCAGCCATACCCCGGGGAGCCATTTGGCAGGCAGCAAAACTGGGGAGCATGCCAGAGCTGCAAGAGCCTCCAGAGGGAATGTGACATTCCCAGTGAGTAATGCACAGATAATGGCTTGTGATTTCAGGAGCACTGGCAATATTTCACTGCTGTGTGCTCCAGGCTTCACCTTCACAATAGCATTGGGTAGAAAGGTGATTGGTGTATGATAAAAAGTAATAAAAAGAGGACTTTTTTAGTCTTAAGGTATACCCTAGCAATGAAAGGATTGTGTCATCTGACCTACTTGTGTGGAGAGGTTTGTGTTCTGGGTACACTTACCTAGCAGGAGGTTTGGAGGAATTCCAGTGAAACTGGGAAAGTTGTGCAACATGCATGGCTACAGTTCCCCACCAGTTAAGATTCTTGTGTTTAAGCCATAGATCTGGAGCAATTCCAGGCAATTTGATTTAAAGTAAACATCCTGGATGCAGCATGTCAGATACTAGCACAATATTGTTTTAGTCTTTCTCATTTCTCCTGTGGGAATAATCATTCCATGAAGAAGGAAAGTGATCTAATGAGAGAATTAACTCAAGAGCTTGAACATTGAATTAATCACAGCTGTCTGAGAGGGGAACCAAGGCAAACTCCACAGAGAGCTTGCTGCATTTCTAAGGAAGGAGGCCAAAAGAATACTAAGACTTGGATAGCAGTTGGTGATCAAAACAGAGGCAGGAGAGTTATGCTTTTAGTAGCTAAAGGGAAGCAAAACTGTGCAGCAGAGAGAGTTTTCCCCCTCATTTCTCTGAGAAGTTAAATCTCAGTAGTAGGGGATCACTGCAGCTTTTTCTTGGAGATGTTGAAAGTTGCCAGATCACCGGGGTCTGATCCTAACTGTGTCCTCGCACTTAACTGAAGTAGATGATTGATTTCAAAGCTTGGCTCTTTTTTCACTGTTGTCTGGAGTTGTCCTGCAGCTTCACACTACATTAGACCTGCTTGCTAAGGTAAGTTTATCAAAGGTGCAGGTCTTTTTTTTGCCAAAAGGAAAAATGAGTTGTGCTTGAGAACTATCAGTCTTCAGACACATGGGACTTTAGTGTTGCCATTAGTAAAGTCTGGCAATGTTTCAAACTGTAATCCAAATCCTAATGCTTTTTGAACTCTTTACTTAACGCTTCTTGTCTAAATCACTGTGTTCCTTTGTATTATAGAGTACAGTACACAACAGATCCACGTGCTGTCTAGAGCATGTGGCATTTTTAAAAATGACTCCAAGTTATGCAAACATTTTGGAAAGAAAAAACCAAGGAAAATGATCAGAAAATGTGCATAAATTCAGTTAATTTTATTCCCTTTATTTTATATAGTCATTAGACATACACAAAGAGCGTGTTTGCTCTCCTAGAACATACTGCACTTGCATTGACAGAGATTCTGAGCTGCTTTCCTTGAGAAGATGGATAGAGTTAAACTGCCTAATACCCACCACATTCCACAGCCTGTTCGCAGTGGGGTCATTCCAGAAGCAGAGCCTCCATGGAATGTGTGTGAGATACTTCACAAACTGTGAGTAACTGTAAGTAGGATGTCTGTAGGTTCTGCATCTCTTGCTCTGTGAGTCAGGACTTCCATGGCTCTGCATACACTGAAACCTTAAAAGATTGCTACCACACAACCCAGCTCCTTGGCTGCTCTGCTGTTCCCTTGCCGTGTATTTTCCTGGGTGAATTTTTTCCTTGATTTACCTTTCCTCAATGCAAGCATTTTTCATCTCCCTTTTCAGAATTTCACCTTTGGAGGCTTGGACTAGTTCTCTGGTTAGAAAGATTGTTTTTATTCTAATCTTGTCCTTCAAAGTGCTTGCAAAATCTCTACTTCATTGCCTGAGTAAACAAAACTGTTGACTACATTCAGAACAGGCCCTGTGGGATTCCTAACAGAAGACCTGCCTGAGTTTAATGACAATATACTCATAGTAATATTTTAATATATTTTTTAATCAGTTGTGCACCCGTGTTATGGTGATTTCATTTGCACTTCGGTTTTCTCAGTTGGCTTATCAGAATGTTGTATCAAATACTATCAAAACCCTTAAAAAGCCATATCTCATCTACAGCTTTCCATTTTCTGCAGGCTGGTTGTCTCTCAGCAAGGGAAATTAGCCTGTTTTGACATTGTGTGTCTTAAATAATCTAACAATTATTATTTTAATATTTTCTTTATCCTTCAAGCTACATGGAAATGCATTGTTTAACAGCTTGTTCTAGTTTTTGAATGCTCAGGCTTTTGAAATGCTCTATTTCATAAAATGCTGAAGGGTGTCCAGAGAAGGGCAATGAAGCTGGTGAAGGGTCTAGAGCACAAGTCTTATGAGGAGTGGCTGAGGGAACTGGGGGTGTTTGTCCTGGGGAAAAGGAGGCTGAGAGCAGACCTTATCGCTCTTTACAGCTCCCTGACAGAAGGCTGTAGCCAGGTGGGTCTCTTCTCCCAAGTAACAAGCAATAGGACAAGAGGAAATGGTGTCAAGTTGCATCAGGGGAGGTTTCGATTGGGTATTAGGAAAAATGTTTTCACCAAAAGAGCTGTCAGGCACTGGAACAGGCTGCCCAGTGACATGATGGAGTCACCATCCCTGAAGGTATTTAAAAAGCGTGTAGATGTGGTGCTTAGGGACATGGTTTAGTGGTGGACTTGGCAGTGCTTGGTTAACGGTTGGACTCAATGGTCTTAAGGGTCTTTTCCAATCTAAATGATTCTATGATTTTTGCATAACTCTAGTTGAAGGATCACCTTACAAAGTGCAACTCCACTTGCAGCATGAAATAAGGCATTGAAACAGAACTTGTCTGTGCTAGTCCTAGTTCTGCAATACTTCCAGTGATCAGATAAGTGTCTTACTGACTCTTTACCACTGACTCAGTTTGCTTCTCACTACTTATTTTCCTCTCAGGTATATTTTGAAGATTAATGAATATTTATAAAATGCTCTGCATAAAACCTGCACATGAAAAATGCAACAGAAGTTGAAAATGTCATAATTATGGATGCTTATTATTTTTTAAAAAGGAAGCTATATTGCAATCAATATCCAAGGAGAATTATGAACTATAAAGATAGAGTGAGGACTCCAAAGGTACTACAGGAAATTGTGGCTGGCACAACTAAGCTGAAGGTGGAAACAGCTGAGTAACCTGATGAAGAATGCCTTGCAATGGCACAAGATACAGTGGGCAAGTTTTGGTAATAATGCTTAGTATTGAAATATATGCAGGGTGAAGTATTTGTATTACAGAAGGGTGATGAAATCCTTTTCAGTCTGCAAGTAATTAAAGATGAGGTTCATCATCATAAGTAACATTAACAGCTGTAAAGTAACAGGCTCAGATAACCTGTACTAAAAAGCTCTAATAGAACTGTCAAGAGAGATCTCATTTGTCATAACTCCTGGCATTTCAGTGAAATTTCAGAAGACTCATAGTACTGTGCCAATTTTTAAGGAAAAAAAATTAAATAAACAGAGCAAGCAGGCTGACCCAGCTAGCTGTGTTATGGTTAACGTGACATCAGTCCCAAGGAGCGCAGTACAAATACTGATACTTAGCCAGGTCATAAATAAATCAATAATTGGCAATAATTTATATTTTTATCAACATTGTCTTGTTGATAAATTCAATCTAGTTTATTGATAAAGCCTGCTTCCTACAGATTAGTGTAGGAACATATTTCACAAAGCATTTGATCTACCATTGTGACATTTTGATAAAGATCTTAGTTAAGTCTAGCGTCACGAAATACAGAGACATTTCACTTGTCTGGGCCAGTGTGGGTCCAGAAGCAGGACATGTGCTTTTGAGGTGTGATGCACAGCAGGCACTTACCAAATCAGGTCAGCATTAGCTGGGGATGTCTGCAGTCATTGGTAACTTGGGTCTTTCTTTTCCCTGCTTCGCCTTCACAGTATATTTTTGTAGTCTGATTTTTAGTGATTTTTGTTAATTTTGATTTATCTGAGTTATCCTAGCCTTTCTGTAAATGTAAAATCACCACTGATAGTATTGTTGAGTGACAGAGAGATTGTCTAAGATGTAAATTACTGTGAGTATAAAGCAGCTAGAGAGAACAAACAGCAGCTTAGGAAGGCTGGTATATTCACATGAAGGTTTTGTAATACAACCAAGTTCAAAGCAATAAGCCTAGGAGTTAAGATCACAGTTCACAGCTCTGGGACCAGGGAGCTGTATAGTGGAAAAGAGTAATGCCAAGAAAAAAATGAGGAATCGTTAACACATGGACGCTGAAGGCATGCAAATAATCAGAACAATGCTCTTGTAGACATGGGCACTGCAATTAGGGCGGTGTGTAGAGAGGCAGGGACATGGTGCTCTCTCTGTAGGTCAGCCTTAACATGCCATGGAGCATGGCTTTGTTTTGTACAATTTAGGGAGGATATTAATGACTGGAGAAGGTACAGGGAAGAGCCTTAAGTATGATTTAAGGAGAGAGGGTACATGTTGTAATGACATATGTAAACTCAATAGAGCTAATATGGAGCTAATTGCTAAGGAGCAGTTTGCTGAGCAGGAAAGCAAAGCTGAATACTGAAGAACTCTTTAATACAACAGGCTTTAGCGAGAACCTGTGGCTGAAAGCTGAAACATGTTAAATTAGGGATAATCTTTAACACTGAGGAAACAAATGATCAGGAGCATTGGCAATACTCTGTTATGTGGAGTTTTAAATCAAGACTGAAAGTCTTTCTGGATGATAACTTGTATTTGAACAAAATATATCTGGATCAATGAAAGAACAACCAAGAGGTATGGGACAATTTCTGTGCTAGGGACAACTGAGTAGTTGTTGACTTTTTGGCTTAGAAAAGAGATGACCTAGAGGAAATATGGTCACTTTGTAAAATTATTGGGGTCACAAAAGAGTTACATGGTTTCCTTAGGGTACATCATGAGTCAGTGGGAAAGTTATGAATGGCAGCTAAATGGTCCCTTAGCTGCTGTAGGATTCAGTGCTGTTCAAAAGCACACAATAACCACTCTCATGGGTCATCCTGAAACTAAGCATGGATGAATTGTTTGTTGAGAGTGGTTTCAAGAGTAGTTTAGCCAGAGCAGAGAATAAAGTGGAATGGGAAGAAAAGAGCAGAGACACAGGCAGAAACAATTGTGCTATACTTAACAAAAACCATGAAGGAAATCTTTGATACAGAAAAGATTGGTGTTATGGCAGTGAGAGGGGATAATTAATTCTTGAATTTTGAGCACAGCAAAGTAACAAGCAGAAAAATTTCTGTTCTGATTCAGGTGCAATAAAGGACAGGGAAGAACAGAGTGAAACAGAGGGGGAAAGGACTGTCAGTGCTTTACAGAAGACCTATTTCTCGTTCTTTCTTTTCAAACAGTAGAACTGACAAATTGAATTAGCATGAAATACATATGTGACAAAGTATCATTCTATAAAACAATTCAGTGCTGGTAAGAATTTGTCCATTGTTAAATATACTGAGAAGCTGGGTGGAAGCAGAGCATGACCTAATGGGCTTAGCATTACTATTGCAGCTGTGTGAAACCATTCCAATAAATAAACAGCCCAGTGAAGAAAGTGTGCTGGATTTTTAATATTCTCATAGTTTAACAGGATGTGCCAAGTAATTGTTTTAACTGTCGACCAGATCCTTAAATGCTGTAAGCTGCCTAGCTCCATAGCAAGCACTGAGATAATTCTGATTTTCACAATTTGATATCTGACCCACCATATTAAGTCCTTCTCATAGTTTCCCTGGTGATACCTCTATGAAAGGCTGTACAGAAAGGCACAGACCTGTCTACTCTACAGCTATGTCAGAGGGAGTATGGATGCATAACTCATTCATCCTTACTTGAGGAGTCCCTCTGGGACTGGTGCAGATTTTGGTTTTAGTTTGACTGTAACAGTGATGGTGGGAAGCAGAATTACTGATGGCAGAAACCTGACTGGGGCCCTCCCTGACACTTCTGTTTGTCAGAGATCATTTTGTTTGGAATCATTTAGTAGGATTAAATTGCACTCAAATTTATGCTTCAAATTCATATTGTACTGCAGTTTAAGGTAAAAGCCCAGTGCAACTCATCGTGTATACTGGCAATATATGGATCCAGGGATTTACCTAGTATACCACGATCCCCTGGTTTGCAAGATTGTTTTTGAGATACGAAATAAATATATTTTCAGTGGTCAGTAGTCAGGCTTACTGCCCTGTTTCTGCCTGCAGCATTTCTTCTTTACCTGAGCAGAGCTCACAGGAACTCAAGACAGAAGTGCTGTGTGCCTATGCTAATGAAGGGTTTGTGTTGAAGATTTGGTGCATTACTGGCACAGACTTTCAGAGGTCTCTACTTCTCGCTGTTCCACCTTAAGTCAGCAGGAGCTGCTTGTGCCTCTCCTCTTTGAAAGTCAACCCTTAGTTGTTACCTCCAGGCTCCTAGCTGTTCAGTTCAAGTCATAAGATGACACCTGTGCTAACCTGTCTGGGAGCTTTGTGATGCAGATGCAAAAACATCAGAGAAAGATTAATATAACCAGCCATTGATTTATTATGCTCTAGGAAGTAAAGAATAAAGCAGGCTGGCGTGATGCCCTGAGCCCAGCCTCCACGACGATTTCTCTTGTCCTGACATACATCCACCAGCATTTATCTTGTCTGTTTGCCTTCCTTCCCCTTTAGTTTCTCAAACTTCAGGAGTTTCTTTTGGCAGGCATGCTCCTCGCTGCTGCTGACGCTGGAGCTTTCCTCTGAGCTTTCTGAGAGGAGGTACTTGATTGCCATCATGTCCTTCTTGCTCATTTGCAAGCAGAGGCAGGAGGATTTGCTCACCTTAAATGACTCCCCCCACATGTTCTGGCACATGTCAATCCCATTTGCATACATCTGTGTGTCAAATAAGAAATGCATCAATTAAATTTAAAAAGGATTGAGTTAAAATCAGTTTGTGTCAAACTGATAAACATCTATCACTTTTCAAAAATTGCTACTAAATTATAAAAAAGCATTCTGTAGTCATTTACTGTCTTGCTGTGTGCCATGCTTCATCACTTCTGATATATCTTAAAATATATATCCAGACCCACAGCTGGCAAAAGAGATTTGCCTGTTATGAGATCAAGTGATTCCACAAAGTGCAAAGGGATCAGCTGCCAGCCCTTTGTTTACACCCTGGGGCTGACAGCCCAGCTAGCTTTCTGGGGCTGACAGACCAAAGATGTGTGTCAAAGGCTGTACAACTTGCAGCACATCAGGACACTCTGACATGTTTTAGGATCTGAGTAGTGCTGAAAGTGGCAGACAGTGCTTTGAATATGAGAATCTTTATATCTACGGGCCAGAGATAGCCCAGTGGAGTCACAGCTCTGTGGGCTCTCATTGTGCCTGCCTCAGTGTACATCATGACTGGGCAGGACCTCACAGACAAAGAGAAGGGACATAATGTAAAAACTGCTTGAAGAAAGCTTCCAAAGTGCTGTGTCCAGTGATGCAATGGCCTTTCTGGCTCAAGAAATTGTAAACTGCAGGTTCTTGTACTCTTTTCAAGTGAATCTGTCCTGTTCTTGGTACTACACAATTTTGTAAGGCCTGTGTCACAGGACCTGTACAACCACACAACAAAGATACTTCTTGTTTGCCAGACTCACGTTGTGACAACCTTCTGTCCGCCCAGCTTGAGTTTGCCTAAAGGGTATTAGCTTAAGAGTTATCGTGTCCAGCTGAAAAGTAGGCAGGGTATACACTTTATCTTGCCTGCATTACTCCCATGTGTTTGTGGTTGAAGCTCAATCTTTTTTGTTTCTATAAAGGAAGCTTTAGGTACTCCCAGAAACAAAGCTAAGAATGAAGTTGGGGGTAGGAGTGGTGGCAGGAGTAGAAGCCTTGGGAATTAAGGGGTGTTAATGAATGGAACAGTGGGCCAGGCTCCAGGACTGCTGGGCTGTGTTGCTGACTGATTGACCTTGACCAAGTCACCAGTATCTCTCTGAAGGAAGCTGCGTCTTATGTGTAATAGTTGAAGTAGTCCTTGCACATGACACTGACTCTTTAATCGCAGTGTTTCTCTTACTGCTGTAATTTCTGGATGGTATGCTGGTTTGCCGTCACTGTCAGCTCATACAAAGATCTGACACTGTGAAGCATAGAATCATACAATGGTTTTTGTTGGAAGGGACCTTAAAGACCATCCAGTTCCAACCTCCCTGCCATGGGCAGGGACGCCTTCCACTATAGCAGGTTGCTCAAAGCCCTATCCAACCGGAATCTTGGAGGTGGCCTGCATGGTTGGGAGATTTCTGCATGGAAGCTGCTCTGTATACAAAAAAAAAATAATTACGAATTTAAGTCTATCATGTGAACAAGTTCTTCTTATGAGGTGTCTCCCTACATGCAAAACTATGTTGACCTATACTGTGTGGGAGGGCAGACGAGAAGAAATCATCATCATCACTTTTGCCTTAGAAATCTGTCTTTTGTGAATAATAGAGTCCATGCCACATAGCCCCAAAGACTCTGTAGTCTGCAAAATAGCTTTTCAGTTCACACTATCTCTAGCCAGGGCTTGCTCCATGGATGCTGCAGTGGCTGGAGGAGGAGTGTGGAGGTTAGTTAGTTCACTGGGAGCAATGCAGGGCCAAAACTGGAAAGGTTTCTGCTTTCTCCTTGTGTTCTCAGGGCAGGCAGATCTTAGTTGTTTCTTTCCCACTATTCCTGTGCTTTTAAGCAGCATTAGACATTTTCTTCCAGCTCCTATACAGTGCTTGGATTTCTACCTGCTTTTAGCTAATAACTCCAGAAAGTATTAAAAGATGTCATGTGGGTTTTCTTAGGTCTGTAAGAAAGATACATGGCTATGTAATGTAATCCTATTCTTGTGTCCCACAGTTCTGTAACATGTATTCAAGCTCTTCTACTTGCTAAATGGGTAATTTTGTTTTGATCTTCCTCCCAACTCTGCTTAAAAACCAGAGCATAGCCAGAATGCTGCAGCAAATAAACAGGACACACAGTCCATTTACCAAACATGTCCCTAAATTACTGCAAAGGATTCTGATTTTTCAGCTTCTTGGAAAATGTTCCAGTCTGTGTGTTGACACCGCTTGGGGAGCGCTCAGCTGGGAGAACAACGACAAAATGTGCCTCATTTTAGCCAGGCCAGAACTGGCTAGGATCCATTGTGCGTTCTTAATATTCAGCATTTGTTCCAAATAGTCCTTACAACCACTGGCATATGTCAAATATAGGGCTGCTGATTGCTCCTCCGTATGAGCTGAAGGGCACCAAAAGAAAGTTAGTGTCTGCGCACAGTGCTCTGACATTGGAGAATGCTCTGTGCTTCTGGGTAACAGTAACTTTCTTTTCCACGAGTGGAGTCCAAACCAAGCGAGTCAAGTGTTTGTATATCATGTAATTTTCATATGGGAAATGTGTTTTTTGTAAGTCCTCTGAATAAACTTCATCTTTACTTTTACTTACCATGCAAGCCTATTTTTGGTTAAAAACATGGGCAGTTTAGGGTGTGGTTCCATTTAGTTTAGGAATAGCTGTGCCTGGCTTCAAGTGATAAGATGTCTGGATTTGCCGCATGTTTTTCACTGCAGATGGTATATTTTCTTTAAGAAATAAGTACAAGGGAATTCAAGGTTAAAAATTCCTATCTCTGGACCAGAAACAGTTTGAACAGGGACTGGAGATTATTTACAGAGATTATAATTTCATTTTTCATTTCACCTGGAACTACTGATGATTTAGCACATCTGGGAAACTAAACTTTAAGTTTCTGCAGCCCATTTGTTTTTTGGCCACTTTCCTGAGCCTGCTGATTAGTGTCACTGTCACAAGGCAAACAGCAATCCTGCACTAACTGAACTGTGACTTCTACTTGTATCAGTTGCTGAACTGCCTTCTGGAAGTACATGCATGTGAAATGAATTCAAAGCAATAAATCTGGGATCTCTGCAAGCTGTACTACCAGTCCCTAAGCATGACACTGGAATTTTGTTTACTTCTGCAATTTGGACAGTTTTCATGGACTCAGTGAAGATCAACTGTTAAAAATATTTGAATAAGTGTAGCAGTTTTGAGTTGTACTATATTGCCCTGATGCTATGCTGACTTGAGTCACTAGGAAAAATTCTACCTGACTCTTGAAAGGTCTGTAGATCAGGTTCTAGGCAACCTTGCTCCTGTAAGTCTTGTTAGTTCTCATTTTATACACTTTTGCTCATAAAATTAGTTATCTCAACCATTGGAACTGTCTCAGAAAGATGGGATGAGCTCTCAGAAAGCTTGTGAGTGCTGCGCTTTGACTACCAGTTATAAAGAAGAAAGTTAGCTCAGCCTAGCCATTGGCAGACACAATGGAGAACATGCTTGAGAGATAGGTCTACGGAGAACAATAGGGAGACAATTAGAAGAATGTCAGGACTCAGGGATTTGGAGGATGGAGGAGGACTTAAACATAACAAGGTAAAATAAAGGAAAGGGCAAAGATACCTAATAGGCAAGAAAACCTTAAAAATTCCTTAGCGATTTGAGAACTCGCATCCCTATTTAAAAAGACAGAGGCATATAAGACCCCACATTATGTAAGGAGCCTTATAAAATGCATCTCAGTGTCCCTGTAGTATGAACAAAGGTATTTTATCTTTTACCTTCTAAACCCCACTGTGGTTAAAATGTCAGTGCTGCTTGAACTTTTTACTTTTGTTTCATAAGTGGTATAAATAGTGATCAATTAAATGTATATATCCTTAGAGTAAGCAATCTACATAAATACAAATTTTTTAAAAATATATACTTTAAAAGTATGATGTAGGTATGGCTTGAAACTGCTTAAATAAAAATAATTCACCTGTTGCTTGTGTTTTACACCCCTATATTCAGGAAAAAGCAGAGAACTTTCAATGCCATTTTTTCTCTCCAGTTGATCAGGTTTTCTTACCTCACTGTATGGAATACATTTATTCTTACAGCGATTTTCTCCACTTTCATCCCATTCCCAGTCCGTCAGCCAGTTACGAACACATGTGGAATCATCTTTGCAGGCTTCATACCTTCATGGAGATTAGTGTGGAAGACACAGTTATTTCTTTCACTTTTTTTTCAGTGGACTCAGATTCAACTCAAGAAGTCTACGTGGGCTATCTTAGTAACATGGTATGGTTGCACAGTGCAGCTTAGCAACAGATCTTCAAGAACTGTGCACATTATCTTAGCTTGACATGTACATAAACTCTGAGCTGGCCAGGAAGACCTAAATCCCAATGAAAACTAAACAGTTCACCCGCTATGTTTTATACTCACAGATTTAAGTAAAGGGCTTATGTTCTGAGGAGCCACACTCATTCATGCAGTGTCTTCTGCTTGGTTATGTTTGCTGATGTTACTGCGTGGAGGGAGTTTCATGAATGCCCATGTTCAATATTGTGACACAACACAGGTGTGCTGTGAACTGTCACTTGAGGGAGATGTGGGGAAAGTTTGTATTTATGGATTAATATGGAAAAAGAAGAATATTTTCTGGGCAGGGAGTTGCTCTGTATACTGAAATAAGGAAAATCCACGAACAAAATCATGTAAACTAATAGGCTGCCAGCCTCAGGACGACATTATCAAAAGAAGTTAAACTTGAAGTGAAGGAGGAAAGAGAAGAGTTTTGCAGGGTATAAGTCTAAAATTTTAAGTTTTAAGTTAATTTTAACTTGTAAGCAGTAATGTAAAAAAAGCCTATACATGGCCTGGAATAAGTATGGTATGCAACTGGCTGGTCCATGTGATGAGAGATCTCATGACTTAACATTACCCTACATTATTTCCTTCCTTCCACTTATTTTTATATTCTACTTTTTGGCTCTTACCTTTCTGCAAATCAGTTGACTTCTACTTAAATTTAATCTCAATGGCTTTGGGTGGACTATTCACACCTGTAACTGAGAGTGCCAAAACCATGAGGCACAGCTTTTAAAAAGGTAGCCATAATTCAGTAGGGTATTTATAATTAATACCTTTGGATATATTTTCTGCTTGTCATTTTTGATCTTCAGAGTTATGTTTCCAAAATTATTTTGATATCATGAGGGTTGCAGACTTACAGTTTTAAATGAAATATGAGGTTGTCATGTGGTTACAGAACTACACGAACTAGTGTAGTACATTGCAGTATGTTTGCTGTGCAGAAAGGTAAGAACATGCACATCTCAAAGCCTTCACACAGGTTTTCTGGGCTATTTGGAAAGAGAAAGAGCAGTAATGGAGGGTAACCAGGGCCTGAACCAAACAGGTCTAGGGCAGGAGACTTGTATGCCCAAATGCGTTCATCCGTGAATCTGCTGTCAGGGGTAGGGCTCTGCTGGAAATACGGGCTGCAATTTGAAAATTAATATAATGTGACACTAATAGGCAGATCCTACCAGTTTGTGCCATGAATGGATTTGGGACTAGGAACTAAAAGAATAATTGGTTTGTTGTTTGTTAGCTGCTGTGTGTACCCTGACTGAGAAATCCACACAGAGCTAACTCCCCAGTGACAGCTGTTTCTCTAATGCTGGTCTCTTTGCCTGCCTGAAGTCATGCCAGTTAGGACAATCAATACAAACTTTTTGTTAATCACCATCTACGAACCCTCCACATGCCAGCACCACATTCAACAATTAGCCCTTGATTCTTCAAGCCGTGTTGGCATGTCCTTTATTTTATGCATGCACTTAAATTCACTGCTTTCTAGCAAAGTCGATCAGTATCTTCTGTGAGCTGCCTAATACTAGCACCCTCACTTAAAGCAATTGTGCCCTTCCCACAGTCGCCTTTTTTTGCTTTCCTTTTTTATTTGGCTGCTTTCAGCCTGATGGGTTCCCAGACCAGGGTTGCTTCATGGTATCTCAGACGGTGCTACTAGCACATGAGTAGGGACGTGGTAAGGTAAAGAACGAGCAGCCCTTGGGGCTGAGGAGAGGGCAGAACTGCTTCTGTTGAAATTAGTGTCACCTTCAGATATACTTTTCAGATTATGAATATTTCAGACTTCTACTGAACTGGAGCATTCATGCTATGGATCTGGTTTCCTCAGGAAATTGAATTAAATATATTTATTAAAGTGTTTATGTTTTTATTCAGTATTATCTACTGAATTATTAGATGAAATGTTTCCTAATTATGATTATTGCCTGACTTTGTGGTTTGTTATATAACCAGGTAGCAAGGCATAACTCTATTGCTACAAGTTTTTCTTTATCCCAGTGGAAGTAATTATGAAGCTAAGTTTATGAAAAATCGTGACTTATGAAAAGTCTGATTTCTGCTGTCCAGAAACCAGTAAGTGGTTTCTTCAAACATTAATTAAAACCTGTGAGAAACATAAACATAAATACTTAAAAGATCCTCCCTGAATGTATTAGCTCCCTATGCACAATGGGCAGGATATTTTTATTTTAAAGCTTCCCTTCCCCCCTTTTTTATAATTAGCTGTTTCTCTTTTAAAGGGTACAGGGCCCTTTCCCAGGTGGATCAGAAAATGGCTTGTACATCAGGCTCTTTCAAAAGCAATAGTTTTAAGACTAGTGGGGGCAAGGAATCCTAAGACTAAAGAAAGAAAAGGAAGGCCCCAAGCTAGTTAGATGAATTTCTTTTAAATGAAGTCACTGCTCATTCTGAATCCTCTGCACATTTCTGGCCACAAAGACATACAGTATGCAGCAGGCACACTCACGGCATGTAGAGAAAGTAGGTCACATCACTAGCAGTACTACAGCACGCTAACGGGAAACCGGTGAATAGAACATGAAAAAATGTTATTTTAAATCACCAGAAATAGTGGGAATTTTGTCCAGGCTCTTTTCTAGCCTCAGGCCTTAAGCAGTGTGAGGGAATGCATTTCACATTGGCATTAGGCAGGCACACAGGCTAGCATGCATGGTAATGGGTCATCATTACATTTTTGATTCAGGCCAGTCACCTATGACGCCAACAGGGGCAATAGATCATTCATTGTTCAGTATTTGTTTAGAGTAGAGCCTACTCTCTGCCAGGAGAGTCTATATGGGAAAAGTGTCGGTTTTTCCTATGCAGCAGCTCTCAATCACACCGCTTCATACTTTCCAATGACAAAAGTTAAAAATGCTGTTTATCTGGAGGTTCTGGCAGCACCCAGGTGACACCGAGTGTTTTGCTATGTAATATTGACCTCCCATATACACTTTGGTGTAGATCTTGTAGATACTAAGGCTGGCTTAAACCAGTTCATAGATGCAAACTAAACTTACAGGGTGTATTTTCTTTAATCTTTACACTTTCACTGGATATAGCAGTTGAGTGATGACTTTGTGCGCTACTTATTTTGGGACACTTTTGGTTTAGATCTTGGTATTCTATGGCTTTGCCCGTTAGATCTATTCTGAAGCTTAGTGGCAACTTCAATGCTTTACTATCCAAATGCTTTCAAATTTTGGTAATAATTGCTTCTGAGCTTTGAGATTCTGAGCACTGAGGTAAATTCAAGGTGTCAGTCTTTATGTTCAAGGAGGTCAATAATCTGGACTCAGTTTAGATTACCAAAAATTTAGGAAGGAAGACAAATCTGTTCATGAGGCACATGGAGTTTCCTAAAACACAAATAAAATTTCTCACTAGAGGAAACTGTAGGGAAGCTAAGAAATACATCAGCCCTTCTCACTATCTTCCATTACAAATCCAATCTGTGCTTTTTGTTTCCTTCCCTGGCACAAAGAAATGGAGACATATTTAAAGACAAATCCTACCAAAATACTTCACTGCATACATGACTTTGCCCTTGGAGAGTAGGCGAAAGTGAAAATGGATCCATGTGTCAACAATATTCAAGTTGCATAACCACTAGAGAAAGCACCGGACAGAGCAGTGCAAGACAACCTGACCATGCCCTACTGTGTGTTCTGTATTTTTTGTGCTTCCAAGAAAAGCCCTTTATAACATTTTTAGAAGTATTTAAGGTTTTCTGTGATTTTCAGAGCAACCTAAGAGATTCAGACATTCACAGTTCATTACTTTCTAGGGATGCTAGCTGTTACTACAGTGTGAACACAGCCTGTGCTGTTTTTACTATGCTCCTTGCCAATTTAAGCATATAGACTAGTTACTGTAGTTACCAGGCACAACATTAATATGGAACCGACTGAGATTTGTATGTCACATGATGACATTATTTAAGATCCTACATCTCAAAACAGGGAGGGAGGGAGGAAGGAAGGGAGAGATATATGCTGGATATGGACCACTGAAAAAACTTCAGTTATCCCACCTGGGTATAATACGCCTACCCCAAGACTAAGAACAAATGGATGCTGGGTTTTCCCCCTGCACGTCTTGTACTCAAAAAATAATGTGATTCCCTGATGCTATATTTGGGGAAACAAAATTAAATGCTATTATGCTCGCTCATTGCTATTAATATTTTTAGCATTACTTGGCTGCAGATTTCTCTGAGATTCAGGCTTTTACAAGTGATTTTAGAAAGAAGGATGATGGAAGGGAGGAGAAAAGGCCAAGGGTGAATAATTAAGGAATTAAGCTAATTTTTTATATGCATGAATTGAAAACATACAGGAAAGGGCTGCTTGCATGATTTTGTACTGCATTTTATACATATAAAATACTTGATCATGATATGATACATTTATTTAGATGTAAAATGCTAACTGTATAAATGCTAACTCACAGGCATGGACTTTCCAAAGGCTGGGCAGGCCCTCACTGCTGTTAGTGCCTGTAAAGGTGGTGAGAGCTCCTCTGTTGTGTCAGGCAGTTCTGATGCCACTGCACTGCATCCTCACGGAGAGCAGGGGCAGTGCTGTCCCTGAGTCACTAAACTCTCTTCAGTGACTCAGGGACAGCACTCAGAGTTTAGTGACTCCATCTTGCATTCAGCCTGTGTCATTATTATTTTGGGGGTAGTAGCTTAGCAGAGGAAAAAGCAGAGATGGCAAACAAGAAATGAAAAGGAAGAACAAGAGAAAAGGCATAAAGGGGTGCAACACCATCAAATCTTAGTGCTTCTTGATTGGGAGATCTGTGCTTCATCCAACCATGCTCCTTGACACCCTAGTAACACAGGCATATTAAAGCTAAATAAAAATACATCGATAAAAAGCTGAACATACCAGTCATCACAAAAGCTTTGACACAGTGGAACAGACTGAATAGCAGCAGCGTAGTTGGGATGGATCCAGCGAGCAGCATGTGGAGAACACCGGTAAAAGCACTCAATTTTCTTTGTGAAATCTTCACAGCTGTGGTGGGTGAGAAAAGCCACAAATAAGCCTGCTTCATAGCGTCAAGGCTATAGCCTCAGTTTTCTAGACCTGCTTTGATGTGGATGCAATACTACAGATTAAGAAAAAAACATAGAGAAGCATCCTTTCGTCCTGTAGTGTCTAGGTTCCAAACTCATTCCTTTGGCATTGTGTACAGACTCTGACTGTGCAATTACCATAGCCAGCTAAAGACTGCACAAATGTTTCCATGCATATTTCAGCCCTATTTATGTAAGCTTTCCGTAAACTTCTGAAGCCTTGAGTTTTCCTGGCAAGAATGTTTCCAGGCAATAATAAAATGTAGTTTAAAACTATAGTACAAACTTCTTCTATGTTGTAGCCTGATGGTTTCACTGATCTTCAGATTTTCCCACAGCCCAGCTGAAGTTACTTAAAAACAGCATACTGATGCTGCTCTTCTGGGAGTGGCAGGCAATAGCTGTTACTTTTGCACATCTGTTTTTGCTTAATTGTTTTGTACTTTCATTCTTTTATTTCTATAACTTGCCATGTTTCACAGCTCTAACAGGGTACTAAAAATCTTAATTATGAAGACATTCTTCATGGTTACAAAACCCACAGGACTACAAGAATTTTTATTCTAAATATTCATGAGTTTTTGGACTCAATTTTTATTCTAAATATTCATGAATTTTTGGACTCATGTGCATTTTGTTTGCAAGACTTAATAATCCAGTTGATCTGTTTTCTAAACAAAGGATGAAGCCTTGTCTGTATTGACTAGGGGTCACACTCACGGGTATGTGATGGTTGCTTTGGAGAGCTACAGAGGTGCAGTGTGGTTGATACCTACTGGTTTTATGACTGCTTTGCATTGCTAGTTCTGGTTCTATACTGAAAGTAAACTTAAAAAATCATAAGCTTTTCCTGATAAAATCGTGGCATAAATCTTTCTGCACAAATAGTATATACTTAGGGATTCATAGGGTTTTGTGAGAGCAGTCGTGGGTTTGGTCAGGTGTAGAGAAAAGATGGTGGAACTAGGCTGGGTGGCATAATCTCTAAGGCAACCCAGGGACTGTCCATCAGCAGCTCCAAGGGCAGTGACCATTAGTTGTGTGGCTGCTACAGCATAGCTCCATTGAATCGGGAAACAGACAACATCAAAGCTGACTTACGATTTACTGAGCTGCCCACATCTGTTCCAGTAGCTGTTGTTTACTTTAATTACTGGGGAATGAGCCAATTGCTCTGTGAAGTCTGCATAGCAACAGGAAGCTGTTAGGAAGGAAACAAGGATCTTGCAATAAGGATATTTTTAATACTATCTCAAAATGATAAGATTAATACTGACTCAAAATGTAAGATGAATCTGTTCTGATCCATAACATGATAAAATTTCTTAGTACTAACTAAAAGATGTACACAAGCTCTATCTTTTTCTTTTTGGAAGTAGTAATGTAAATGCTAAGTGAGGTGGACTGGTGTCAACAGTGCCTTGTCAAGGTGTGCCCAGAGAGCCCCAAGAATTTTACTAGTGTTCTGCCAGATGTTATGTCCTGAGGGATACTTTGAAAGCTACCAAACATAAAAAGGG
This sequence comes from Falco punctatus, assembly GCF_963210335.1. Lineage (NCBI taxonomy): Eukaryota > Metazoa > Chordata > Aves > Falconiformes > Falconidae > Falco > Falco punctatus. The sequence continues at coordinate 11,202,812 of NC_137591.1, read as the reverse complement.
AATTGAAGAAATATAATAAATACTATACTTTGCTTGCTATAGAATTTTGATTTCAACCTTCCCCCTTTGGTGTCCACTACAATTAATTAATTTTTATACTTAATTACATAAACCAAATTAATCTTTGCTGTAAACTTTTTTAGCAGATGGAGCTGCAAGAAAAGTAAACTGCACTAGAATTTTTTAAGAAAACATATGAAGTCAATGAGTTTTGCAGCTGACTATGTTAAGAACTAGAATCTTACTCTTGGTTCGCATGCAGCAAAACGCCAGTGAAGGAAGCTTTTCAAATGCAATATGTACCTATATATCTTATATAATTTTGAGAAATTAAGGGAACTGCCAAAACAATTAGTGCATACAAAGCTGTACTTCTAGACTATATTTGGCAAAAATTAAACCACTCTTACATTTAGCATACAGAGTGCATTCATGCATATTTGGCTCAGGACTTGGCTTTGGTTTGTGGGTGTCCCCTTCCAGGCATCCGTATTTTTGGCAGGTAGATGATGTTATGACAGCAAAGAGAGTGACAGCAAACCTCAGCATTGTTGTTCGTTTTTTTTTTTCCTGTATGGAGAGAAGTCTTTATTTATATCCTTTATTTCTAGGAGAAGTCATAATACTAAAAGGAAGGACTGCTTTCAAAAAGCTACATATATAACCACATAAAATATGCTCAGCAAAGATGCACACATAAATATTAAGACACACGCTCTCCCTTTCTCTTTGTTTATATCTGAACACTTATACTTCTGCTATGTATTTTTGAGGTTTGGTGGCAAGTGATAAAAGCTATCAATATTCCAGGCTATTTGTGAAAACATATTATAATTTTCAGTATTTAAGAAAATTACTTTAAATTTCTTACACCAGCCTGAGCTTATCTTTGAACACTTCCAAGAGACGTTTCTCTGCTTCACTAGAAAAGATTAATTAGTTCTAAAACTTGCAGAGTTGTTTTGCACACTGGGAAATTACACATTTAATGCAACTGCAAGTGAGCTAGTAGCGGTCAGCACCTAAGCTGGATAAGTTACACTGATAACTTGCCTTTGTTGAGGCTATGCTAATTTATACTTAAGAATCTGACCCATTATGTTCTGCCTCTTTTGTAGTTTGGTCAAAAATGCAAGATAAAAACTTTTTGTCTGTGCAACTAAAATTTCTCTAAAACACAGACTATGCATTAGCAAGCTGTATAGATAAATCTAGAACCTGTTACATAGATTAAGGCATGATTCTTTATAGTTGAATATTCCTGTTATCTTTTTGGAATAATTCTGCCTGAATAAGGACTGCAGCTTCTCTATGTACCCAGACTTTTCAGATACAAAGGAAACAACATGTTACAGAAGAAGAAAACTCTCCAAACTCTCAGTAGTTTTCTCACCTCTTTTGCTGTCCTTCTGGGTGATACTTCTCCCTGGAACAGGAACACAGTAAATTGCTTTTCTCATTTTCCACTTTATATACATACCACCTGGCATCAGTGCTCCAGAATTTGTTTGCCCTGGAAGAGTTCCTTGACCCTTTGGAATGCTAACATAGATTTATCTCAAAAGCAGAAGCAATGACCAGCACATAATGCCCTTTTATTGCTTGCAAATGTTGACATGATAAAGAGGAAAGCACAAACATAGGTTAGAATTAGAAAAACAACAGCTCTCCTATCTACCAAATACAACTACACCCCCACACACCTGATTTTTAAATGATTCTTTGTATTATTAATTATTACATTCATTTCTACAACAGTTTCACAGGGCTTTTATCACAGATTGGGACTTCACTGAATTACAGACATTCCCAGGTCTTTGCTCTTTCTTCACAAGATCCCTTTAAAGCCTGCTGCTGTTCACTCTGGTTGCTCTACCTGCCTCATATGTACTCTCCAACCAATGTCACAAGCACTACAAGAAACTGTTGCTTGTACCATTGATAACTGGTTTCCTGGATTTCACTGGAAGATCTGCTTTCTGCAAAGAGGATTCTGCATCTGAACATAAACCATCACATAAGGTAAATATGGTGATCACAAATAGTTACGTTTGCTTTCATAGATGAAACCTTGTTGAATACTGTAAAGAGCAGCACCACTTAGTACCTTGCAATTATTTAGATGCATAAGGGAAGTCGCATCTGTTGGTTTTGTGTTTAAAACAGAACACTGTTTTGTCAGATAATGCTCTGGCACCATTATTTACAGACCTTTTTTGCTTGAAAAACAAACATTGGCACATTGGAAGAGTGGTATGAATCTCGTTGAGCAAACTCATTGAGCATGAAAATAAAACAATCTCTATAAGCTGTAAGAACTGATTCCTACCCTAGCTCTAGTAAATGCCTCAAGGCAAAAGCCTTGCTGGCCTAAAAAGAGCCGTTTCCAGATCAGTGGAAACTGAGTGATTTTTATGTTCCAGAATGAATTTAATTAAGACAAGTTTAAAGAATTTATTTAATTAAGGCAAGCTTAAAGAATGAATTAAGGCAAGCTTAACAAGGCATAAAGTAACTATAGGAGAAAGTAAAGTAAATCTAATGGCTTATTACCCATGTCTTCACCTCATGTGGCTTGATCTAGCGTTGGCTGAAAATCAGAGCTCCTTGCTGATTTGTAATGTAAAGGGTTCGTGCATACTGCTCGACACCCTAGATCTGTGTAGTCATACAAAATTAAGTCCCCTATATAATACGAACACTCACTTTCAACATTGTGATGAGTGGATGGGCTAGCCAGCTTGGTAAAAAGCACAGAAATGGTACATGCTCTGTGCCTTACTGCTCAGTTTGCATAAAATATATGCACGCTTGTAAAGGTGTAAGCATGCCAGGAGCTTTCTTGTAATGCCTCTGTTCGCTGAATTGACATACAAATTGTATTAAGCTATAGGAAACTGGGATCTCTTTCAGGCTTTGAGTATGAGCCAAATGGGACCACTTGCTGGGAGATTAGGCAGAGTTTCTAACAGCAGGAAGGAAAATTGTCATATGTTTGCGATTTCTCAGACTTGGCTTTGGTTAGCAAGACATGTAAGCAGGCTCAGGCTAAGGAGCTTTTAGAGATCACAGCTATACATCTTCATCACCTAAGAAGTGAATAGTGATTATTTTTTCTTAAAGTATTCTCTGGCTAAGTTATTTTGTGTGTTGTCTTATACTGAGAAATTCATTAAAGGAAGTTTCTCACCTGTTCCCATACTTGAACGTGTCATTTCTCTTTATTTGTAAAAATTGAACTTATTTTCAAGTACTTGGTGATGTTGTTGTACTTTTAAGACTTCTACCACTATTTAATTTTTAATTTTAATATCAGAGCCCTGTAACTTCTATTCATCTGCTCACAAACTAGAGTTAAAGAGTGCCTGATGTTAAGAGAGAGTTAAAGCATGTGTGATGTTAAGATACCGCTACACTCAGCAATTCAGGCACCACAACATTAAATTATTATTATCATCATCTGTTGATCTAATTGATACCGGCCTATGATGCTAGTAATAGTATGCATCTATTCCAAACCCACAAGCACTGCTATACTAGGTCTCAAGAGCCACCTACCTGAGCAACTTCCTTCTGGCAAGAGCTATTAGCAGAAAATTAGGGAAGAAAATGTTTAAAAAATAAAGCTAGTTTCTAACTTCCCAGCTTCTAGCAATCAGTTTAGTAACTATGTCAGCTGAGATCTCCTAACTCAACATAGCAATTCCTTTTTTGTGAGTCAGATCTCTTTGATGACTGCAGTAAGCTTTTACGGTTTTATATTCTTGGTAACTCTGCAAAAGCCGGCGTGGTTAAAGGAAAAATTGTTTGTACTTCCAACCAGTGACGATTGCCAGATTCATTTCCCTTCTTGGCATACTGAAAGTGTAACAACGGTGTGACTGGAGGGAGATTGAGTTTCAGGAGTATTTGGCCTGTTATAGCTTTATTATAGATGGCAATGTGTGCTAATGAAATTAATCTTTTTTCCTCGTATCTCAGCATAAGCCTGCATGCTCAGAAGTTGGAAGTGTTTTTCTCATTAACTGTAACAAGAAATGTAAGTAGGAGCACAGGTTGTTATCTAATTTAATGTCATTCCTGAAGCTCCTTTGCAGAACTGCGTTTAAAGTTGCAACAAGGGCACGTTATTTGATGATCAGTTAAGTATATATTCTTGACTTTCATTATGTTAGACTTCAGAACCAAGAGTTTGTATTCACAAGTCTTTCTGCCTAATGTATCATGTCACAAGTCAGGCTGAATGCCAAAGGAGACTCTCCAGATGGACTCAGTCTGGCACTCCTGACTCTGGGGAAAAAAAGCTGAGGTCAAATCTTAACGCTACTGAATGTAAGGTGTGATTTGTTTCTGTTCAGTTTGGCGGGGCTGGGATTTTTCCTTTTATTTTGTCTGTGTAAGGAATACATCATGGCACGAAGTAAGGCTTACTTGCTTTATTTGAATACACAAATGTTGCTGAGCTAGTTCTCCAACAGGGCACAGGAATGACAAAAGCACCAGTAATTTTACATAACCAAGAGAGTGAGTCAGTGGTGGTGGGGAAGCAGATATTTTAATGAATAGTAGGTTTTAAAAGCAATCACAACCCAAACAACAAAATTATCATTGTAAAAATGTTATTTTAAGGCCCATGTTAGGTTTTTCAAAATTAAAGGGGACAAAAACCTACTTATTTTATCTTATTACTGAGTTGAAAGCACCTCTTGAAAGCATAACTGAATTATCTTCCTTTGCCCTAGTCTTTCATTTGCCTTTCAGATTCTGCTAGTCTGTTACTGTGAGGTTCCTTGAACCACTAACAATTATTGTTATTTTTTCTACAAAGAATGGGTTTTGGTTTGGATAGCTACTATGTGGTGTGATGTGGGCTCTTGCAAGTGACAAAGAAAATCTGGGTCTAGTTTGACCTACCTTCTAGAAATCTGATCACAGTTGATTAATTCTGATTTAGATATTAATATTTGACTGAATTTTCTACACTCACTTATGAATGATGAAGTTCTTGGGGGAGTGTGAATACTATTTCTTTTTTTTACACTTTTATTAAGGGTATTTATTATTTGTATAGATGTAATGCCTAGATGTCCCTGCATAAAGCTGTGATGTAGTGTTTTAAAGTACTTGGTGCCAATACTGGGTTATGGATGGCCGTGTCTCACAGTGCCCTTCTCTGCCATGATCCTGTGCTGCCCCATTCCCTCCACTGTGCTGGTACAGCCCAGATGGGGTTGTGCACCCAAACAGATGGGCGAACTGATCCAGCAAAAAGAAATCCAGCACTTCCCCCTGCCTCCAGTGTTTCTAACCAAATAAACTTCCTTGTTCAGTTGCTAGCACGGTTGTAGAAGAGCTGTGTTGCTGTGAGGAGAAGGGTGGTATATCACATTGAGTGAGACAAGTAGGGGAGGGCAGGAGTGGCAGTACTTTTAAGTCAAAACTGCCAACTTCTAAGCCCCATTGTGTTAGCATTCTGGTTTTTTTCTTTAAATTGTTGAACACCTTGTAATAAAAATTGAGAGCTGACAGATCTATAAAGAAAACAAATAATGCAAGCACAAGGTAACAGTGAGATCATACTGGTCAGCATGTTAAAAGGCAGTGACCGTAAACCACCAGATTAATCATTGCTGAGCTTTTCCTGTTAGTTTCACAGCAGGGATGAATTTTAAGGAGGACACAGTTGAGGTCCGTGTAGTGTCTCTGCAGACACCTCTGACGAATGACTCCCGTACATGTCATATTCAATCTAGACAGCTGTCCTGTGATGAATCTGTGGTTAGAAAATTGACCACAACACTAATGGAAAACATATTTTTTCCCGATACCTGTCTTAACATTGTCACCTCTCTTTCAGCATCCCTCAAATGGCTCCCCTCTCTGTTGTATCGATCAAAACCTGCTTTTACTTCCAACTCCCTTCTCAGTTTATCTATGCCCTTTCTGTCTGTTCTCTGTTAACACAGACACGTTAAGTCTCCTGAAGTGTCCCAGTGCCAGCCTCTACTGTGCACCTGCTGGATTTCCATGGCTTGCTTTTTTGTATTTGTTGTCTCATATTTGGGAGGCGTTTCCATAAGTAACAGTAGAACTATGTGTAATCCTCCTCCCGGCCTTTCTAAAACTCATCTTTGTTTGGGTGCCCAAAGAGAGGATGACAACAGTTAGGCCAGCATCTCTGTGTTCTGCATGTGCTTCCCTTTCTGGACCTTTCAGAAATACACACAAATATACATATTTATATGCATATGTAATTTGTACCCTGTTAACACCTGGGGGTAACAGCTCAACTGTGGCAACTGCTGTACAATCAAGTCCAAGCTGACAGTGAAAGCTGCGTATTCCCTGGCCTCCTTCTGTCTCCTTAAAGCTATAATGTGTTTGATGAGCTTTTGTGGCCAAGAACTGCTGTTAACTTAGCTATTGCGCTAAGCTCTCCCTAAACCTCACAACCATACTTTTAACTCCTGTTATATATGTGCATATTTACATCCTCTACATCCTCATCAGATGCAAATATGGTTTCTAGAACAAGGTTACAAGCAGTGCAAAGCTGTCACTGACATGCTGTGTCACTGCAGGCAAGGATATGTGGGTTTTTTTCATGGCATATAAGGAAGGAAAATAACTATTGGAAAGCAAATTATACCCAGTTTGGACTGGACTTTTGTTGTATCTAGATCTAGTAATTGCCATCCTGGACCAAGCTGTCACTTGGTTTACTTCTTCATTCTGCCTCTAAGACTGACTAATAGTAGTAGTTTTCAGTGAAGATGCACTGGAGTAATATACTATATAATATACTTCCATGGAATAACCTGCCTGTAAGAGATTTATTCCTAATCCTTCTTAACTCAATGATCAGCTTCTGCCTTGAAACATCAGTGTTTATATCCTTCCTGTAAAAAGTCCTTATGTAACTACCAGTATTCTTATTAATTACACAAATGTCTAATGCAGAACTTCTCAAATAGCAGACCTCACTAGATTCAGGTCATAAGTACATTTTACCTAGATTGTGCCAAGGTCCCAGACTTACTAACTTTCCTACATTATTTTGGAAAATCCTGTATTTCTTACCATTTTCCTGGAGCACTGGGGAGGGTGGTGGTGGTGGTGAGCTGTACCCCGTGGCTGCAGTTCTCAGCTGTGCAGGCAGCATACATTGATTGCTTGGCTAGCTTGGCAGAGCCAGGATTGGTGTCTTGCTTTTTGCTGAACAAAAATGATGCATCATTCTATAAAGAGTAATTGATTAGTCTTAGTCAAAGCTTTTCTTAGCAAATATCACTCTTCCTGCAGTTCATGTAACTTTTTTACCCTTATTTTTCATTTTGCTCATAACTGGTATCCTTTAGTCATATTGCACTGGGGTTTTTTCTGTGTGAATCTTCACAAAAGAACGCTGTCACAAATGTGAAGCTAGGGAAATAGCTAGGAGTCATGGTGATGACGTGCAGCCTGTATAATTACTTGTCATTACTGGCATTTGATGCAGGTACTAGTACAACATCCCCAAGTACTGTGCCGTCTTCCGGGCTGACTGCATATTGCCAATTGCCAAACATTAGTATTCCAGCATAAAGACCAAAACTTCTCTGTGAATACCATTAGAATTGGGTCACTAACAGAAGGTGCGTGACACTTTAACATGCAGAACAACTAAAGCCATTTCCTCTGTCTCATACAGAGCAGAAATACCGAGAGTGAAGATTATGTGCATAGCGTGAGCAGAATGATGAATGAGAAGCCTTAGTGATATACTTGTTTGATGGCATTAGTGATGCAGTTCTGCCTTGGAAACAGTGAAAATAGGTGATCAGCTGGGTTTTGTACCGCACTGGTTTTGCCAAATGTTTGAATTTCATAGGAATTCAGATGATTACTTAAAAATTTCATTTTATAGAGGAAATTCTCTTGCTTAGCAGCATCCTAATAACATTACTATTTAGCATTTTCTATTCTGTTTGGAATAAAGAGGTTTTAACCTCACTGCTTCAAGCTGTATATCTCTAGTCCAGATCCAGGAATTATTGCTGTAGCTGTGTGCTCAGCAGTCATAAAAGTGCTGCAGATGGATTTATGTAATTTCAGAAAATGTTATGGAATAAGCTGGACTAGACTCTTCATTCTGCCTTACCAAGGTCCCTTTAAACCAGCTAGAGAAGAATAGAAGGGAACTCATCCTGGATGGCATCGTTCCAGCTACCTTCTGAATCAGAAGGGCATGCTGAGACCTTTATATTGAGAAGATGGAAGGTGGAAGCCAGGGAAAGGAAGTATCTGAAACCGCAAAGACAAACAGAATTAAACTGAGTATTAGCTGAATATCAGCCACTGAGCTACACAGGCTCTCTGTGGTCCCCTGCTTTTGCTCTGTGTTAGTCAGTCTGGATAATAAAAGAATCAGCCCCTTTATAAGCCTTTATTAATTACTCTTGTATCTTTTTTGGATGTGACAGAATATTTCTGGAGACAAACACCACGAGCATAGGCATGGCATTGCACCACGCTCTGCCTCATACCCCTTTTCCCTGCCAAGCCTGTCATGATTTGTTCACTTTTATTTAAAACTGAAAAAAAAAGAAGTTCAGAAAACTAGCTTATATGGAAAAGAAAAATCAGGTCACTCAAATTGGTCTGCAGATTCAGGTCATATTCAGTGACGAGTTTAAATGGAAAAATATGGGATAATCAGTAAAATGAGGAGTATTTTTCCTATTCCTTCAACATGAAACCTCCCAGTTCTTTTGTTTCAAAAATATTGGAAAGGCATCCCAAGTCCAAAATACAAACCAAGGATTAAACAGAGAAGGAAATAATCCAGAAGCAACCAAATACAACCTTTCCACAAGTCAAACGTCCTATTAACCGTCAAAACAGCTTTTTGATTTGGAGTGATCAAAAAGATTTTAAAACTGTTTTGAGTAAAGTACTGAACCAGAAGCAATTATTTGCAATTCTATCTAAAGCTAACAAATGAAGATTTGTTTTCAATGTGTTTCAAAGGCAGGTAGCGTTATTCAAATTCCCATTGTGACTTTTCTTCCCGTATTCATGAATTCTTTTCTGGCACACGCAGCGAACAGGTGTGAGCCAGCACGAGGTGGCCCACAGGCCATAACCAGCAAGTAACTAATTGGTATCTATGTTGCAACAAAGCAGAGATTCAGCCAAATTATGACGAGGCACTGTGCCATCCTAATAGAATCACATCATCATGGATGCCAAAATTCCATAAATTTGCATTATTTACATTTAGTTAGGGTAGGATTCCCAGCTGGGAAATTCCACATGGTTGTCCATCTCTATCATATACAATTACAATGGAAAAAGATTTCTGTGACTAATCCAGTATCCTGAAATAGTTTTCAGCAAGAATTTAAGTATTTTAAGTACTTGAAAATGCTCCTACTCATCCTCTTCAATAAATATGCTGAAAGTATGTTTTTGTTGTCTGCATTTGTACATGATGAATTAAAAAAATATATAAAATCAGATTTCCTGTTGAAGACGTGTAAGCCTTTCCAGCTAGGTAAAAAGGGAAAAGGAATTGTTTTTTCTGCAACAGTAGCAAGGTTCCCAACTACGTAACAGCAGGGAAACAAAGACAACTTTGAAGCTGCTTTTGTGAAGAACGAATGCAGAAACTGGTAACTTATACCCTCAGGAAATAATTTGCAAAGACAAAAATGCCGAGAGGTTGTGAATTACTGAGATGAAACCAAGATGATGATATATGCTCTGATTGCTCCTTGAGGTAATGAATCTCTGTAGGTTTGTCTTTTCCACCAAGACGGCGAGCTACATCTTAATCTGTGCCATGAAGCAGCGGGCCGAGGCGCTCGATGGCCCTGCTGGTAAATGCTTCCCCGCTGCGTGGCTGGCGGGTGTTCCACAGGGGGCCGGGGGCTGCCTGGAGAGCTGGGGCATGGCTCCTCTCCTGCCGCCTCTCGCCCAGGAGCTGGCGGGCCTGGCAGGCCTCTTGGGGCTCCCCGGGTGCTACCGCCTGCTGGAAAGGGTCCCACTCCCCGTAGGTTTTCAGGGGCTGTTTGTTGCCGGTTGCTGCCGCACCCCTGAGCTGATGGCGGGCCGTGGCAGCGGGGACGGAAGCTGTGCCCTCGGCCGCGGGAGGCACTGCTGCACCGCGCGCCTCGGCGCCTCCTCCCGCCACCGCGGCGAGGCGGCCCTGTTTCTGCCGCCCGGCCTGGGAGCGGGGCCGCTGCAGCCCGGCAGCCCCACCGGGGGCCGCGTTCCGCCACGGTTTGTCGCCCCGGCGGTGCGGCCGCCGCCGCTGTCCCAGGGTGCCTCGCGCCCTTTCCCGCCTCACACCTCCCGCCCGCCCCTCGTGACAAGCCTCACGCGCTACCTCTGCCCGCCCCCCCCAAGTCTCGCGCCTCTTCCCCGCCGCGCGGCCGATGCTCTCGCGATAGGCGGCGGCCGGCGGGCGGGCGCGCGCGCGCTAAGGTGGGGGAGGGAAGAGGGGGGGCGGCACCGCGGCAGCCGCTGCGGCCGCGCTCCCTGACAGGCGGGCGGCGGGAGCGGTGGCGGCGGGCGGGCATGTCCCTCCGCCCCGCGCGCAGGTGGTGGCGGCGACGGTGGCGGCGGCGCCGCCCCGGCTCTCCGTGACTCCCGCCGGCCATGGCCGGCTCCGCGCCGCGAGGGCCCCAGCCGTGCCGCAGCCGCCGCTGAGGAGAAGCCGCCGCGATGAGGAAGGGCCGCTCCCGGGGGGACAAAGCGGCGCCGCCGCCGCCGCCGCGGAGGGAGCCCGGGCGGGCGGTGGCCGCCAGCGCGGCGGAGCGGAGAGCCACCCTGCTGGGGGGCGGCGGCAGGAAGGAGCCGGAGGACGCCAGGGCCGCGGGGGCGCCCGGCCGGGAGGCGCCGGAGCGGGTAAAGCCGGGGCGCGGGGCCGGGGGGCCGGCGGCGGCCGTTGGCATGGCGACGCGCGGCCCGCCTGGCGAGGGGGTGCCCGGCGCTGCCGTCCTCCGCGCCCGGCCGGGCGGCGGCTGCCGCAGTCGCGGGGCAGGGGAGCGGCGGGCCGGGCGGGGCCTGCGGCGGCCGCGGGGCGCGGGGGTGAGGTGAGGTGCCGCGCCGGGCGGGGGGCTGCGGCCGCCGAGCATCCTCGCACGTTACACGTGCTGCCTCAGGTGGGCGCCGTCCGCAGCGGGGCGCGGGGGCTGGGCGCTCGGGAGCGGAGCGGCGGCGTGGCGGTGCTGGGCGAGGGGTGCGGGGGTCGTGGTGCCACGAGTGCTGCCTGCGTGCCGGCGAGGAGGCCAGGGAGGGCGCCCCGAAATCTGGGTTGCGTTACGTGCTCGCTGGTCTATTGATAATTGCAGAATACTTCTGGCTGGTAACCTTCCGTGGGTGACTCCTGGTTGTGACGCTAATTACCATGCGTTTTCCAGCATTTTTTAGGTCTTAATTCCTAATGCAAGGAATGGTTTATTTAGGAAACGTACCTTTGCGGATCTTTGGAAATGCAGAGGCTTGCTAAAAGCTAGAGTGCGTAAGTTCAGTATGTCCACCTTTACGTCTTTCACCCCCACGAAGAAAGGATCTACTTTACTGATTGCTTCTTATGGTTACAGGAATGAGAGACCCAGGAGACCTTAAACTTTGTTTCAGTGCTTTTGGTATTCCTAGTTCTACAAGAGAGAAGAATGGGGCATGAGACTTAGCGGTTTAAAAATGTAGATGGCAACTAATGCTTTTTTTTTTTTTTTTTCTGAAGAGAAGACAAAAGTATCACAATTACGAAGACACAGGATGCAGTAATTCATTGCTTTGTTTTGCTGTTTTTAGGAGCAAAGTGAAAAGCTAGGTTCTTTGACTTTTCTTGTCAAAAAGGCATTTTAAGTTTACATTGTTGCTGCAGATGCACAAGCGTTTTTTTAATGTAATTTCTTAGCTTTTTCTAGAATAGCTGCATTACATTGCTGTCAGTTATAGGAGACTTGCATTTTGGCTTTGCTAGTGGATATCTCTTGAATATACATTTCTTAGACTGGGCCCTGGAAGAAGAGAGCTCTGTTCTTTTATTTTTTTAATTTTATTTTCCAGTGCCTTGTTAAGCCAGGTGGTTAAGAGCTGCTGCTACTTTTGTTGCTTTTCACTTCCTGAAACAATTAAAAAACATTGATATTCTTATTCAGGAAAAAAATAATCTGAAAGCAGAAGAGCTGACTTAGTTTCTTCCGAACTGTCAGTTAAAATAGTGGTCGGTAGAACCATCAAATGCAATGTCAAGGTGTTTGTACCGTTTTGATATATTGTATATGATTTTGACATGGAAATTGGAGGAATGTCTTTCCATTCTTGGTAGTTGTGAACTAAACTTTTTACAAATCGTGCACAAGGAGTGTGCTGCATACCATATAATGTATTGAACACTCGGGAATCTTCAAACATTGGGAAACCGGAAAGGCTGCGAATTCAGAAATACCAGTTTTCGTGACGCATAAGGCTTTTTAATGGGAGACACTGCCAGTTCATTTTTAGCTTGAGTGCTCAAAGACCTGATGTGAATTGTAGGATACAATATGTGCTGGCAAGTATTCAGTGTGATGGAGTCTTTGAGGAGTGTGGCAGCTAAAGTTAAGAAAGCTTCTACTCAACCTGCGAGAGAGGCCCTGCAAACATCAAAGCAGAATCTTTCATCAGCTCTCCCTTTTAGTCTTCCATTTGAAGTGGTGGGAGTTTTGTAAATGCGGTAAGCAACTGGAAATAAATAGATATGTTGGACAAATTTAATAAACAGGACAATAAGTCTGTTTACAACATTTCTGTCTTTATTATTGATAATCCAGTATTTCTTTAAACATCAGGAGTTGGTAGTGTGGATGTGCTGAAAAGGGCCGACTGAGATGCAAAAGACAGTGTGATGCTCCATTTCCACTAATGCAGCTTGTAGCCTGACAGATATTTAGGGCCACTTATGATTTAAGTAGCCCTGTTGTTTCCAAGCTTGTAGTATGCCTTCAGCTGTATCAATGCAACAGTGTGCACAGCTGTGGAGAACCATTCTGAATTAAATTCAGATTTCACAGTTTGTTTGCCATACAGTTGGGCAAGTTTGTGGTTGGGGGAGACTAAGCTACTCTAATGTTAGAAAAAATACTTACCAAGCTGTGACTGTAGTAGTTAATACTGTACTGACCTTTAGGCCTTTGAAAATCCAGTCCTTTAACAAGATTAGCGTGCTGTGCTTATAGTTCTGACACATACATATGATTAATGTTTTCACTTTTTTTATGAGTTACAGAAGAACATAAATAAGACTGTACTTGGTCACATTAAAGATCCCTCCAGCCCAGCATCTCGCGTCTCTGAGCTGCCAAAAGCAGATGCTTGGAGAAGAGCATAGTGTATATGGAGGAAATACCTCTCCCAGCCTCCAGTAATTTGTGGCTTGCAGGTTTCCGGAACTAGAGGTGATATTTGTTTTTAGTGCCCCCAGTGGGTTTTTTCTTCTGTGAATTTGTCCAAATCGGTATTTGTAGCCATGTGTGCTTGTAGCTTCCACAACATCCTGTGGCTGAGTGTTGGTGAAAAAAACACTTCTTCTTGTTTGTTTTTAAACTTTCTACCTGCTTGTTTCATGCCTTGTTTGTTAATTTTTGTATTGGATGAGGCACTGAAAAAGAGAATCTGTGTTATTCTGTGTGTCTTATGAGTTGGTAACTTTTTCTTTTATTTACCATCCCTTGCTTGTAACTTTTCCAGAGGTGTTTTAGAAAGAGGTGACTCTTATCCTTTTCATTGTCCTTGCTGTTTTCTTTGCACCTTTTGCAGGTGTTTTCCCAGTTGGAGGTAGCGATGCAGGAACCAGAGGAACAGGGTTGGGGAACGGTAAGCAGGACTGGCTGCAGTATTTCAGCGTGTAAACTTATACAGAGCATCTTCAATCTTCTACCTGCCCTTTCTTGACTATCTTTACGACATTGAGTTGGTACTTGCATGGAGATGTCTATTATAACTCCACAGTCACTCTTTGAAGTGGTAATAGCTAGTTGAGAATTTGTCATTGTGTGTATAAGTTTAGGATGTTTTTTTTACGCTGTGCATCACTTCACATTTCTCTACATTTAAACTTACCTGCTATTTTACAGCCCACTTAAACAGTAAGATTAAGGTAGTCATCTTCAGATCTTTGGCCATTGCTTTTACAACCTTGAGTAACTTTAAGCATGTCAGCAAACTCTGTCATGTAAATGTTAAGCTTCTTTGCTAGACTTTTTTTTAATTGTTGAAGGTGTTGATCCCAGAACAGATCCTTGTGGGACTCTGCTGGTGATTCTTCTTTTTTGGGTAGAGGGCCAGTTGCTTCAACTTCTTATTTCCTATCTGTTAATCATTAATTCATAGTTGAATTGTCCTTATTATCCTGTGACAGTTCAGTTTCATTGAGTGAGGGCGTCTTTGTCAAACACAACCCACTTGCATTTCCATAAAGTATCTGCTTAATCATCGTATGTTTGCTGCCCGCACTGAAGGAGAAAAATGGAAAGTTGGGGTGAAAGTTGTCATTGCTTATGAATGACCGTCACCCTCATCCAGAGGTATATTATAAGGATTAGATTGTTTTCATATCATGCATACACAGTCAGTCAGAGACATTGTATTTATTGTGAAAGATCTCACATGGATCTTTCCCATGTTTGTTGGGTTTTAATTAGCATTTTCCACTTCAAGTAGATGTCAGAATTCTCATGTAAAGGATTCTTCAGTGTCTGGAAGATATGACTTAAGGGGCTTGTGATGGAAGTATACAAGACCATAGCTGGTGTGTGGCGGGTAGATAGCGAACAGCAGCAGGCTGTTTGCTTTGGTATTAAGCTAGGAGTCAGGCTTAAAAAGAGGCAGATCTTCATGCAGAAAGTAACTCATGTACGATTTATTTTTTTTGCCAAGGGGTGTAATGGATTCAAAAAGGATTTGGAGGAGGAGGTATCTAGTGAAGGTTATAAAACAGACAGACTGCATCCACCTAAGGAAGACAGCTGAAATTAACTATCATTTAGGTGAACATTAGAATGCGGCAAATTCATGATACTTCCCTTTACTTGTCCATAGAGAATGTGTTGCTGGTTTTGTAGTTTTTTTTTTTTCCATGAGGAGTTGGGTGTTAGCCTGTCCCTAACAAATCTAAATCCTGTCTTCCTCTGAAAGCAGAGGGGTAGTAAACAGATGCGAGGAAAGCTGAAGTATTGTGGCAGGTCTAGGGGGTTGGAGGTTGAAGCTCAAAAAAGTAAAAATAGAGGGCACCAAGTATCCCTGAACAGCGTTCTTTGCTCTAAAGGCATTTAGGGAACTGGTGGGTGCTGCCCAGTGGTACTTTGCTGGGAGATATGACAGGGTGAGGGAACAGAAACAGATCCCATGCTTGTCACCATTTTAACTTCATTTCTGTCAAGCTTCTCTCTCCTCTTGCTATGGATGACCAGGGCTAGGAGGGGATTTATGAACAGGTTCCATGGCTTTGTGATAAAGAGATGAAAGGGACAACAGTAGCAGAATCTCAGCAAGCGGTTCAAGGGGCTGGTAGAAGGACTTGCAAGTTGCAGAGGCAGGATTTTGGATTAGATGCACCCTTTGTCTCATGTAATTTTAACTTGGCTGCTGCAGAGTTGGACTGAAATATTGCTAAACCTGGAGGCTCCCCTGCTGCATGTATGTTTGTTGTATGGGAAATGTTCAGCTGAAGCCAACGGGCAAGCTGCATATGTAACAGAGAAGAATGAAAAACCTCCTTAGTCCAGGTTAGTTTTGTGCTGGGGGAGCCCTTTCTGTAGGGCAGTCAGTGCAGTAGACTATCTCCAGGTGTAAATTTTGAGGTGCCTGAAGAAGGGAGGTCTTGTGTGTTCCCCAGACAGTACATTTTGTCATTTCTGCATTGGATAGAAAGTATTTTCTGAGCTAGTAAGGTAACTGACTGACAATCAAGTCATTTAGCTATTAGGGACATTTGGAGCTGTAGTGCTGCAAACTTTCTGAGAGTAGCAGAAGTACTCCTTTCTCTCCGTGTGTCTGAAACTTTGTAGATCTGTACATGCCAAAGCCAAAACGGATTACTGTGATTATCCAGTATAATTTCCCCGCATGTGCAGGAGCTTTCCTGAAAGATAAATCAAAACATTTCTCTTAGAAATTGATCTTATCCTAGCCTTAGATCATGGCATGTCTGTCACCTCTTCGGAAAGCTCTGCCAATGTTTAATTATTCCTGCAGTTAGGAAACTAAACCGCATCTTACTTCAAGGCTTGTTTTGTCTAATGTCCAACTTTCAGCTGTGGAATATGCCTATGCTAGCACAGACAGTAAAAGTTTTCTACTATCTGGTATCTTTTCCATGTATAAGTATTTGAAATGTAAAATCTAACTTCAGTTGGAACAGAGACACTGAGTTCTTTTGCTTCTAGCGCTTGTGCTTTCCCCCCAGTTGTTCTTGGACTGTGTGCACCAAAAAGATGTAGTATTCTGGCAGCAGCCTGCAGTAGTGTGTTCACAGACAAGGTTATTTCTCCACTACTGTTTAATACTTGTCTTTTTACAATTTCAGGGATTGCATTACCACAGTTGGGTGTGTCATACGACAGAGGGTTTTGTAACATTATGCTTGTGTGGATATTTCTACTCCCTGTATTCAGGACATCGTGCAAATTTGTCCAAGACTACTTACAAACATTAGGTTAGAAAGTTTATCCCCCCCTTTCACGTTGTTGGTTGTGTTTGATTGTTTTTTTTTTTTTTTTTTTGGCAAGAAATGGCAAAGGATCTTTTCCACTGACTTCTCACCCTGTTCGCTTTTTTGGAAAGCAGTCAGTGACCAGCAGGGAGAAACTGGCCAAACCCCAGAGTGCTAGTCAGATTTATTTTGCCTTCACAGCTGCAAAGAAGCTGTTACCATGCTTTCCTTGCTGCGTGGCAAGCCTGGAAATTCAAGAGATATTTTATTTTTTTCCTGATCAGAACTTCTATCCTTCAAATGTAGTAAGTGTTACCTCTTTTGTTTTCTTCTAGTCGCCGTCAGTGCTATTAAAGGCAGTACCTCTATTGCGATGAGCCCTGTGTGTAGACTGCATAACAGTTTGGTGTTTGGTTATTTCTACTATGAGTCTTCCCTTTTGTTTGATAGGTGAAGAAGCAAGCTTTTGGAGTTCAGCTGACACCTTGCTTCTGAGCTTTCTGTACACCTCTGTCTCTCAGGCTGCTGATCAGAGCTCTGTTGCAGCTCCTGTTCTGCTCCCCCAGCCATGGACCCTATGGTTAACAGCTCACAACACTCAAAGCTGTTTCTTCTAACTTCATATCAAAACCTACAAGTTGGGATGAAACTGAATCAGAAGAAGATGGAAGCTTACTTCCAAAATTCAAGCAAATAAGCAGAACCAAATGGATGTATCGCTAGCAATGCAATAAAGTATAATTTTTATTATTCATGTTGCAGATTCTGTAAAAGCAGATATAAATTAAACAACCAAACGTGTTTTGTAAGTATCGTTGCTCCCTCTTACCGAAAGAGGGACGGAGTGCTACTGACTTCTAGGAGATCAGGAACTGTCTGTTCACATAAATAGTTCTAGTTACCTGTTTTGGGATATTGTTGCTGTTTAGGGCTGATATTAGGGCAGTTCTGTCCCGTACTGGTTTCGTTAAGGGAACTAAAGAAAGTCTTAAGGAAGACATTGGTAAAGACTCCAAATTATGAGCTGTTGATGTGACTTACCATTAAAAGAACTCGGTTACTGTTTGTAGACCTCCGACTTCCTTTTCTCATCTCTTTCTTTGTTGCTATCTAGCTCTTTTTCTCGTGACAGGGAGAGAACAAAAAAGAAGTGGGTGGTTTTTCTAATAAGAAGATTCTAGCCTGTAAAGCTTCTAATATGGTGAACCAGAGTCCAGAGTGTATGGTTAGCTGCCAGGCATTCTTACTCATCCTCAGAGTTTAATTTCTTACGTTTATCCCCTTCTCTGTGCAGAAATAAAGGCAGTGAAAAGGCCAGAGCATAGCTGTGGAAGGAGCTGTTCCCTATGGCATATATGGTTCTGTGTCTGTTTTCTCCTCTGTCCTTTTCATAGAATCGGTTAGTTTGGAAAAACCTCTAAGATCATAAAGTCCAACTAAACCATGTCCATAGCACCACATCTATACGTTTTTTAAACACTTCCGGGGATAGTGATTCCACTGCTTCCTTGGGCAGCCTGTTCCAATGCTTGACTGACCATTCAGTAAAGAAATTTTTCCTAATAGCCAGCGTAAACCTCCCCTGGTGCAATTTGAGGCTGTTTTCTCTTGTTCTATTGCTTGTTACCTGGGAGAAAAGCCCAACATCCACCTGGCTACAGCTTCCTTCCTTTCAGGGGGCTGTAGAGAGTGATAAGGTCTCCCCTCAGCCTCCTTTTCCCCAGGCCAAAAAATCCCTCAGCTGCTCCTCACAAGACTTGTAAGGTCTCTTAAGACCTTCACCAGCCCCGCTGCCCGTCCCTGGACACGCTCCAGCACCTCAGTGTCCCTCTTGTAGTGAGGGGCCCAAACCCAGACACGGGATTCCAGGTGCAGGGGGACAATCAGGGCCCTGGTCCTGCTGGCCACACTGGTTTGGATACCAGCCAGGGTGCTGTTGGCCACCTGGGCACACCGCTGGCTCCTGTTCAGCGGCTGCCCACCAGCCCCCCCAGGCCCTTTCCCACCGGGCAGTTCCAGCCCCCTGCCCCAGCCCGTGGGGCTGGTGGGACCCCAGCGCAGGACCCGGCACTGAGACCTGTAGACCCTCACACCGCTGGCCTCGGCCCATCGGTCCAGCCTGCCCAGATCCCTCTGCAGAGCCTCCTGCCCTCCAGCAGATCCACACTCCCACCCAGCCTGGTGCTGTCCGCAAACTGGCTGGGGGTGCGCTCGATCCCCCCCAGGTCGTCGATGAAGACATTAACGGGCCTGGCCCAGCGCTGAGCCCTGGGGAACACCCCTTGTGACCGGCTGCCAGCGGGATGTAACTCCATCCTCCACCACCTTTGGGCTCGGCTGTGCAGCCAGCTTTTTACCTAGTGTAGAGTTTTCCCAAGGATGCAAGAAAAGAAGCCAGAAAGAACAAACTTGTCAGTGTCCTGTAGGTCTGTCTCCCTACCTTCCATAAACTGATTCTTTCTGATGCCAGAGCTACTCCTGCTTGCTGCCTTCATTAGCCATAGTTTTGCCTTTCTGTATTTTGATCGGTCAGCAACGGTAGCTGCTGGCAGCATGTCACTCTGAGCTCACCTGTATGTTCATAGTAATGTTTAGAAGTTGGGGTGTGGTGGGGGGAAGTGACTGAAGAAAAGAGTCATTTAAAAGCAAGCAAAGGGGCATAGAGTCAAGTGATCAATTCTGCAGCGTGCCTCGTAGATAATAACAGAATTGAGCCAAAAGATTCATCTAGTGTTAGATAATGGCAAAATTGCACTGAAGGGCATATGGCACTTCTCTGGCCTGATATAATAAAAACATCACTTCTCTCAAAGTAGAACATTAATGGATAAACTTAATTTGTTTAAATTGATTTGTGTAAATCAATAAGTAGGTAGGCATTGCATCAGCAGCTTAGATGATTCAGCTTGCGTGTGTGAGATTTCAAGTTTCCTGTCACAAGTGAAGAATAAGAGTAAATATCTTGTATTGGCCACATTAAGTTTATATCTTGCATATTAGAATAGCAGAGCAGGCAGTGGAGGGATTATGATTATATAGGTGTTCATGTTGCTGATGATTTGCATCTGACTTTAGCAGTGCACTGCATTTCTTGTCCAAAAGGTTTATAGAGGCGAAGGGGCCAAGAGAAGTCTTCTATCAGAAGTGGCTGAATTTGGTGTGGGACTACTTGCCTCTGTAATAATCAATTACTAGCTTGAAGGGAAAAGCTGCTGCTACTTAATATTTGTTGCAGAGCGCTAGGGGATAACAGTAGGCTGTTGTCCAAGGCTAGGATTAGGCATGTACGGAGCACTCAGACTGTGGATATATTCATGACTGTATGCTTCGGGAAACCAAGTAATTCCAGTGTGTGTTCTGTTGGAGCAATGGGTAATGCATTACTGAGTTTACACCGAGAAGTTGACTTAGTTCTTGAGCAAGCTGATATGCCTTCTTGCAGCACAAAGAATGTGAATGTTGTCCTGTCTGTCAAGGCAGTTCTAGAGCCTCTAGAAGAGGCAATTCTTTATTTTTATCTGATAAATTATTTTTATTGCCTGAGCTCCCTGTTGTGCTCCATAAGCCAACGTAACTTTGGTGCTTAAATGAAATGCAGTGGATTATTATACATATGATAATAGATATCTATTTAAAATAAAAGTGTTTTTTTTTACTCTTACTTAATTCTTATTCATGGAACCTGAGTCGCTGAAGCTAAGGAAGCAGTGAAGACCACCAGGTCAGTGAACTGTTTGAGACTAAACCAAAAAGTTTTGTCATCCATCAAGACCTAGTTCCTGAAGAACTACAGTAGCTAAATAGAGCACGTAGAGTCTTAATTTCATTTCCACATCAAATAATGATGTGCTGTGATTAGTGTCTTTTTGTAATGATGTAGCACTATTTGAACCCTGGTGAAAATACAGCTCTATTGGAGGAAGAAGCTGAGTCCATGATCACTCAGAAAACTTCCACTTTTTTGCTAGGAAGTAGAAAAATCTGTTTCAGGTGGGGAAAAAGCGCTCATTTTTAAAATGTATTGATAGATGTCACTCTAGGCTGTAGGACGTTGATGCTCTCATATCTCACTGCAGTAAAAAGATCTGAAGACCTTGTTTGGTTTGTGTTTAAGTAGCTGAAGAAGTGATGAAGAAGTTGTTGACTTTAAAACAGTTTTTTTTTTTCTTTTATTACTTGCTCTTCCTCCAAGCTGTGTTTTCTGTGATAGCGTATTATCTAATTTACAGCTTAGGTCCTGTGAACCCTAAAACTAGTAATCTGTCAGAAATTATTTTCAAATTTTACAAATACACATTACAGTGCAGTGAGGGAAAAGGGTTCAAGACTGCAATAATTAAAAAATCTAGCATGTCATTTTTTTGCTATTTGGAGTTGCTCTAGCATTAATGGAGGTCCATTATTTACATGGAAAACAGGATGATGCTCTCTTTCTTGCCAGGAAAGAATCATGCCTTTGCTATTACAACTGCATCCTAAATATTTTTATCATGTTGTAAGTATAGTAAACAATTTAACAATAAAATACTTTCTAAAACCTTTAACTGGTCTGGATTTTCATGAATGTAAAAGGAAGATGGTGCTTTAAAATATTCCATCTACCTGTTAAAATTTCCAGAAGCAGGTGGCACTGTTAAGGTTGGACTGTGGGGGGTTTTAAGAATTTTTGAAATGTAATTTCTGATTCAGTTTCAGTCTACACACGTCTTCGTGAACTGTCTATAAAGGAAGATTTTCTGTAATGTTTTTTACCACATATTTTGACAGGTAATCCACCATAAACATTTTCAACAGTACAAAGCCATAATAAGTTATTTAACTACTTAATTGAATGACATTTGGATGATTGATATTTTTGGCCTTTACTGTGTCATGCTAGTATTTCTGAAACTCTTGTTATAGGTGTGTGGCATCTCAGCTGATTCTGTTAATAGTAAAAATACTTAACAGTAGTTATAATAAGAAGCTGAATCTCAGTACACTTCTGGAGTGCTGCTTCCATTATCTGCACATCGTCTAAACGTCCAGCCATCCATTCAAGACAGATTTCCAGTAACAGTTAAATTTGTTGCTGATATGAGGCCACATTCTGCTGGCCCTAACTTCTTGCAGTGATTGTGAGCTGTCTTATGGAAATTAGCTCTTTATACACTATATGCATTTATCACTTTAGTATGTTAACTGCTAGTACATCAGGATTAAAAAAAAAAAAATGGTTGTAGGTTGTGCCATTCCTGTTGATTTTTCCCCTGTCGGATGTGGTGGAAGAGCTCGTAGACCAGTTTTTCTTTCATGACAGAAGAGGAAGTACAGAATGGTTAGAATCAAACAAATTGCAGCATATAGGAAGCACTCTTACTAAAGACTGAATTAGGTGTGCAGTTGTACCCAAACTTGAGACGCTTTGTTGTCTTTTCTTCATCCAACCAAACAAAACCTTAAGTGCAAAAGGTCCATCCACTAAAGAGTGAGGGGGGTTCAGTACTGCCTGTGGGATGAAGACTTGTGAAAACATTGTAGCTGCATTTCAGGAAGCTTGAAAATGAAACTTAGTACTTGTCAGATTGATTAATTGACACTCAAGCATATTCTTCTTTTATCCTTCAAATACACAGCTGTCATCCTTTGAGCTCAATAAGAATGATTTAAAAACAAAAAAGTTTTCTAATATGCCTTCTTGGTACTATGTATAATAACTGGAACTTGGTACTGCTGCTTATGAATGTTTTTTTCATGTCACTGAGAGTCGTACACAAACAGAAGGACTGCGTACACACCTGAGTTACACTCTACAGATGGTTTAAGTGTGGTTCCATGTTTTCAGGAAGGCTGTCTTCCTGTGCATGTTGATTTCCAGTTATCCCAGATACTAAACTCGGGGTTTCCTTCTCTTTGCATTGAAGAACATACAGCTTGGAATCACCAAATCACACTTCTTTGCACTCTTTCTTATAATACGGTTTGCCATTACAAAGCAAATCACAAAACTGCACAGATATCTTTTTCTTTTATGTGGCTCTCAGAGCTTTCTGAGGAAGCATGTACAAGACCCAAGGAACCCAACTAATGCAAGCAAAGTGTTAAACTCTTGGAATGGCAGAACTGTAAAAGACTATGTAGTGGAGACTTGTGGAGCTACTTAGGAAAAAATGCACTGATAGACAGTGAAATAATTTAATGTTTTGCCTTGTTTTTGTTATGTTCTGTTACTCCCCTGGCAGTTGCATGTCCTCTGTTCACTGAGGACCAGCTGAGGGGCTAGCAGCCACTGTTTTATGACTAGTTTTTGCCATTTGAAATGGAGAGCCCAGCTTTATTTTAAAGAAGCCATTGTAAGGCCCCAAAACAAGGAAACACATTCTCAAAAATGAAATGTTTAATAGTTAAAACAGGTTTATTAGCCACTAAAATCACACCATTCAATCTTTAGTGTATTTACTGTATTTTAGTGTAATTACTGTATTATCATAAAACCCACATTTTAATATGGAGCCTTAGAAGAGAATGTTAGAAGGGAATCAAGTGGTCAGGACTGATGTTAAGTGTTCTGGACAGCACCAGAAGATCAGGGAGTACAAATAAATAAATAACAGTCCCTGTTTTAGAGGAAAGCTTATGAATGAGTTATATAGTTAATGCAGTGACTGTAAGCATTTAGATGTTTAAACATTTAGGCATAGATGGATGTAGTGACATATTAGTAGCAATATGTCTTTCTCTTGTTTTATTAGATACCTTACATCGGACCTGTGCAGGGTGAAGATGGCAAAAATACGTGATCCTGAAAGTTAAATTTAGCATTCAGTTAGTTATTTTTGTGTTCTTTGATCTTTGCATTGATCCCTGTTTTTAGGAGAGAGGAGAGTCTGTTTACAGCATTGCTTTGCCAGTTTAGCCGAACTTTAGCAGAAGTGTCTGCTGACTGCAGTCTTTCAGTTTGAGCTTGAGGCCTGGTGATGTTCATAAACCTAACAGTTGGGCATTGTTTTTGTTCTAAAGCAGAAGGGAAGAAATACATGTCCTTGAAAAAAATTTGGCTGTTGTTTCTTTGTGATGGAACTGTATTATGCTGCTTGGTGAGGAGAAGCTTTTGTGCCAGACTATAGAGACTCCATTTCTTTGTGCAGACATTGATGAGGATTGTTAACTGGTTTATCTTTGTCTGCCATTTTATGTGATTTCTGTTAAAAAAAGCCAAGGATTAAGTGTTTTTTATGTGTTTCTAAAGGTTAACTTCATTTCCTGTAGGTCTAAAGCCATTGGTAGTTTTATTTACGGTCTTATAATTGATAATTTTTTCCCCTGTTCCATATGTGCAGCTCTGCTGTTGAGTTTGAGGGAAAACTTGTTCTCAGGAAAACTTCACCTAAGTGCTTCTTATTTTTGCTGTGTATTGATGTGCTTATCTCATTTGTGGTAGGAAGTGCGAAGACTCCGGATGGTTCATGGAGACAAAAATATTGATGCCAAAGGGTTGGAATTTCACTGTCACAAACAAAAAGAGTAATTTTTTTTCCTGCTGCAAACATTGATCTTCCTTAGTGATGATAACACCAGGTTAACACGTGTATTGGTCTTTCTTCGTCATGTACATGAACAAATAGCCTTGTAGTTCTTAGCAGACTGTTGTGCCTTGTTAGATTTTATTTTGCCACTTTACCTCTGTCTTAACTACAGACGATTCCACTACTACTACTACTATTCAGGTCATAACTGTGATACATAAAAGCATCCTGGGCAAAAAAGTAGTGTGGTTGAAGAGGATTCCTGTAATGTTTTCTGGTTTCATACTTTTCTGTTGGTGCAGTGGGTGCTATTCAAGTGAGCTTTACTAATTAAGATTAAGTCTTAAAATTGTATTGAACATCTGTAAGTAGTCATTGAATGTCTGATTAGAAAAGCCCCTTTAACTCACCTGAGTGGTTCCCACCAAAGTTCAGTTCATGACTTAACTTTTACTTTTCTTTGTAGGCAACTTCATTTGAAACAAGCTTTAGAACAGCAGTTGGGCATGGATTTCTCTCTTCTATCTCCCTTAGTCTTGGGATGGTTTCTTAAGGGCTGTATCACATACTGGACCGACGGAGACTTTTATTTGAGACTGTACTTCAAACTTAATGACCCTTAACATTTTTCTTTGAAAAGTGCTTTTTTCAAAAGATTTGAACTCTGCACTATTAGTAAATAAGTTATTTTTATACAGCATGCACATTTTAATACACTGTAGTATTGTTCACTTGCCAAACTTTGTCTTTTCAGCTAGTATTTTAATTTTAAATATATTTTCTTTGTGCCTCAGACGTAGAGAATTCTATATTGTTTTGGGTTGAGAATAAAATATTAATACAGATAACTTTTCCGTTTTTGAAATGTGACCCAGAGATTCCTGTCTGTAATGTGTAAAATTAGGTTAAACTCTCTTCCAGGTCCTATTGCTATGAAGCAATTCTTTGTTTATGTAAGTTGAATGAACTTTTAAGCTATCAGTATGTCTTGTTCATCTCTGTAGAAAAACAGAGGGAGTTTACATTCCCAATGAAATTAACTTGATTGTAACATTGTCTATAGGCATTAAACAAAATTTACACAGGTGTAAGTAGGTATTTTATGTTGTTTTGCTCTTCCCCTGTGAATGACAGTGAGACAATGTTTGTAATGTGAGCAAAAACAAAGACAGTTGGAAATCTGAAAGCTCGCTCATTGAAAAAAAAATTAGCATCAGTGTTGCAGGAATCAAGGTACTCTGCAGAATGTTCTGGTGATTCTCCTCCTTTTTATATCCAATATGAAATCATAGGTCCCTTTGCTTGCACAGCAGCTTAAGCACAGCTGCTTGCCTGGTTCCTTAAGCAGCTCCCATCCTAGTCTTTCTTACAGCACAATTGTAATAAAAGGTGTTAAATGCAGTTTTTTCTGCATAATCTGAATAAATCTGTAAGAAACTGGCAAACAAGAAAAGTTTTGGCTTGTTGATGTCATGTATTATGTAAGGTCTTTAGCAAATCTAAGCATACATCCGTACTTGTATAAGTTCTAATAGAGGAGAACATAGAAGATAAATAATTATTTGATAATGCAGAGGATGCTGAAGAGAACTTGCAGTAATACCAGTCAGTAGTGTTGGGACACATCACATGCTTGGCACATCTTCTGAGCTTAATGGAAGAAAATCTTCAGAAAGAAGGTGTTACTGGTATCTTGTAACACCAAATTTTATTACAAATCACATTTTTTGGGTCATAATTCTTTTAATCCTTACAGCAGACAGGACTCAAATGTACAGAAGATGAATTATAGAGTTCATGTTTTTTTTATCTGGCTAGGAGTTAATTTCCCTGCTCTATACAACCTTTTTGTATTTTAAATACTCAGAATACCGATGGTAAAGGAATAGAAAAGGATGACTGAGAAGGTTCCTTGTGGCGGTATTCTGAAATTACCAGATCAGGATTTTGACATGGGATATTAGTGTAATCTTACACATCAGGAAGTGCATTTAGTTTCTCGTCTTTTGTCTGCTGCTGTTGTTGCAATCTGAGTGGTTCTCCATCTTGCTGAGTGTGTTAATAGTCCCTGTGTGAGATTTCAGGCAAGAGAAACAGACTTGTATTTATTTGCAGTACCACAACTACTTGAACTTTCTCTGTGCAAGCGTGGAAAGTGACTGAGCTGAAATAAGCAGAACCTCTTGCTATTCAAGAAAAGCTTTGGCTATGCTTCTTCACATCCTACTGTTTCAAGTTATGTGAGCAAACTTTTGTATACCCTTACAGGGACTGATAGGAATAATCTTTGCCTAGAAAATCAAGATTGTGTGATGGTTTTATCTTCAGCCCTAAGTTTTACAGGATTCAGCTGTCTGTCTGAACCTGGTTTTTAGCTTGTGGCAAAAGCCACAAGGCCAAAGTAAATTCTTTTTCTGTCACCTTTGAAACAAAATGGATGGAGAGAGGCTCACAGTCCTCATCACACTGTGAGCAAAGCGTTTGTTACATGCTTGCTAATGCTTTAAATTTTAAAGCTGCAAGAATTTTTTCTTTTCAAAAGTGCAAGTGGAGTCCTTAAATTCTGGCGATATGTGCTATACAGTCTGTTCTTCAGCCACTTGCTCTGGTACTCTTAATTTAGTAATTTGAAAGCATGTAAGCAAAATTTTGCTCTGTCACTGCAAAGAGTTTCTTTATCCATTGATCTGGAGTGTTGTGTAAGATTTTTCTGTCCTTTGTATGTACTGTGTCTTGCTTTGGGGCAAGGGCAAGGAAAGATCTCTTCCTGTAGTTTTTTTTTTCCTTCCTTGTTTAAGGGTGGTAACATAAACCACCGCTATTTCCATGTAGTTCGTCTGTGAATTGCAATATTAAAGCTAGGTTTTGATGGATGAGTGAAATAAATTACAGTCTTGTGAAAGACAACTCTATTATTGTCAAGTTAAAACTTTCCCTCATTGTTTTGCTGACATAAGATAGGCTTAGCTCTTAGGAAATTAAATTTTAAACTGACTGTGTTGTACTTAGTATTTTTTAAAACATAATAGACTATTTCAGAACATTGCATTGGATTTTTTTTTAATATTTGAAAAGTGAGTTTAACAGTATATAAGCCTGCAAAGTGTGATTGGTGTCCCTTTCTTCCATACATTCAACAGCTGTGTAGTCTTCTGAATACTGCCCAAGTGTTCAATGTACTTAACAAAAAAAGGGATTAGAAAGAATTTTCCATATGTAATGTGTACTAATCCTATCTCCTGTAGAAGACAACCTATGTTCTTTGGCGAGTGGGAAGCTGTTACCTTTTCGTTATTCCTTTCGTATCTTTCTGGTCCAAGTCCTGGTGGGGAGGACTTGAGCACAGCTGTTGAAGAAATGCATATGGAATGATGTTTTGGGAAGTAGCATATACAGTTGGGTTGATCTGAAAGGTGGATGTAGGCAGGATGGCGTAGCTGAGCAGATACTGTGGTAGAAGTAGGTGTGCTCTTCAGTGTTGGTGCTCCACATGCTCCTTCAGTTGGACTACTTTTAATTAATATGTTATCAGATCTAAGAAGCTTGTGTACTGTAACTCAAGAAGAAATTTGAAGCAGAACTGAGTAAGAGACTCTGCCTAGAGGGGAAGGGGAATGGTAAGGAAGCGGGCCTGTTATTTGGTTGGTAGGGTATGTGAATGTCTATATATCTGGGGTGGGGGTGGGGGAGAGAGTTATAAAATACAGAAATTGCTTGTAACAGGACTTAAAGTACTTTTGTTTTCAACTTCAATGCCTTTCCTTACTCTTCTGCCTGCCCTCTTCCTCCCCCTGCCCTGACTCAGCTGAACGCAGACCAACTAGAGTTGCTACATCAGCCAAATGAGCAGGACTGTGCTTCTCCTTCCTAAGGGAATCTAAATGCACTGATGAAGGCAAGACAGTCATGGCAATGGCCCATACAGGGTGAGAGTGGGGAAAAAAAGCTGGCTTTTCTAGGGATTTATGTAAGCAGGCAGTACATGGACTGCAGGGATAACCCATAGCAACGTAGGGCCTTTCAACACATACGACTAGTTTCAGGGAAGCAGCTTAATATTGAAGGATGCAGGGAACATTTGTTGGAATTGAACCATTAGGAGTGTGAGCAGGTATGATGGATGAGATTTTTAACTGATTTGCTTGTAACCTGGAGTGTCCTTTTTTTTTTTTTTTTGTACGGTAATTTTCGACTGTTACAGTTGGGAAAGACATGAGAGATTTTAGATGTTACAGGTATTTAGGAGAGGCCATATTAAAAGTGTGTGTATATTTCTGTATGTCTGCTTACAGACATGTATAATACGTAACCACATTCTGCCATCCCAAATATTAACACCAAAGATTCTGCCCGGGCCTCTGCAGCTGTCAAACACATGCTGGGGGACTGCTCATGTCGTAATTTAAAAGTACTTTGCTTACTCTCAGGTACAAACAGAAAGTGTGGTAGATGTCTGTTCAGCTTTCCAAATGACAGAAGTATAGGCTATTGGAAATGAAGGTCTTCAGTACCTTTGGAAAAGGTCAGAGGCAAGAGAAAATCTGAGGTTCTTTGCTCCAAGATATGTGTGAGGGACCTTAAGATTAAAGCAGTTTTCAGCTCAAGCAGCTTTCTTTACCCCACATCACTTCTTGCTTCCCACACTCTTGCACCAACACAACTGTTTGCAGCTGTGTGATGAGCTGGCTAAGTGAACTGACCTACTGCAAGTTACCCAGGTCTCTCTCTTGATCTGGTTTAGACAATGCGGTGACTGAATATCTAACTGTAACCAGAGAAAGCACTTGTGTCAGTACAGTACCTCTCAACTTGTGAAAGGTGTACTACCTGAGCAGATGTGGAGCAAAGCACTTCTGTCCCTCAAACAAATAACAAAGTTATTGACTATTACAAGGTGGCAGAAGATTTCATGATTAGAAGGAGCTGGGGCCTAAGAAAGGCTGAGAATGAGTGGCTCGGAGCTAAATGAGGATTCTATTTCAAATCCAAATTAAGTTTGGTTTTTTTTTTTCATGTAAAATCACTTTATTCATGTCCTCCTCCCCCCAAAAATAATTAAAAAAATCTCGACGTTTTTAGAGTATGTAGTTCTGGACTAGATTTGACAGTTAAGAGGCCTAACACTAGACTGAATAGATTTGAATTAATGACTTCAGAAATAGATTTTGACTGGAATCTGCAGATTTTACTGGTAGACTAATTTTTGATTTCAGTGCGATTTAAAACTACGTTAAACCAAGTGGTGACGTATCATGGAGAGAAAGTGTTCCTTTCAGTTTAATTTCTGCCTCAGATTTTATGGGGATAAGCATGGCCAGAAGTGCTGTATAGCTGATGAGAGGCATTTGAAATAAAAGGGAGCAATCCATTAATGAGTGGAACATGTTGCACTACTGCAGAGAAGGGAGAACTTGACTGAGTTCATCTATGTAGACTGTAATGGAGAGTGTCATGTTATCTTCAAATCCATATATGATAGCTATGCTTGTAGTTCTTTGGGTGTGAAATGAGTTTGACACCTCCAGAATAATTAAATGCATGAGGAAAGCACTGTGGTTATGCTTGCCACTGTTCTACCTACTGCTATTTTGATTGAAAGTTTGCTGTATCCTGTGAAAGGAATTCACATGTGTGGGAGTGTTTCTGACAAATGCATGTCTAATTTTGTTTATAGTAATAACAAAGACATTACACAAAGGATGATTGCTATCCTGATTATTACTTAGTTATACGTATGGTCTTGTAGTGGAGCTGTAACTTATAATAGGAGTTTTGGGTTGCAATTAGACATTGCAACAGTTTCTTTATGGGCATGTTACTCATAGACTGGACGGAATAAATATTCAGGAAATTCAGAGAAAATTATCTTTGCTTTAGCAGGAAATAGCTTGAATCAAAGCTGAGCCTGATTTTTCAGGAGCCTCTTTTCCTCCATACTGTAAGACCAAAAAATTGTAGCATAATTGCCTTTTTCTGACTACTATTAATATTTCTTACAGCTATAGTGTCCAAGGACCATCTTTGACTGGAGTCTTGTGATGTGCATTCAGTGCAGATATGTGTCACAAAAGAGGGGGTTTTACAATTTTAAGTGTTTTTTTGGGGAGGAGATGGTGGTGTAGTGTTTGTGTTTTTTCTTGGTTTTTTTCCTTTTTTTTTAATAGTCTGGCTTTGGTGGTTGTATGTTTCAGAAAACAGGTATTTAGCTGTCATTAACAAAATTCTGCTTGTTTTTCTTTCTACAGGAGATGGTGACGGAGTCTACTCCATTACGTTGCAGGAAGCTCAGCAATCCTGACATCTTTTCATCTACTGGGAAAACCAAGCTCCATCGTCAGTTAAGTCAAGATGACTGCAAGCTACGAAGAGGTAGCTTGGCAAGTTCTTTGTCAGGTATGTCATTTTGTAAAGATGGTATGACAATGTATTAGTAATAAAGATGCAGTATTCCTTGTTGGCGTAACAGTTGTAATAAAAGATACTGACAAGTAATTTCTTTAAAACTAGAGGTGACTTCTTGTTGGGAGGGCATACAAAATTTTATGTAAGAGAAAGATGCAAAAAGAAACATGAAAGAGACTGGATTTGAAATGAAGTTTTGTATATTGGCTGGAGTAAAAAGTTAGAAGCTAAGACTTTTAATGTGCTTTAACTTAAGTTTAAACTTTAACTTAAGTTAAAAGAAGGGATTAGTGGAAATCCAGGCAACACAGTGATGCATTCTTACCTCTTTTAAGGTCTGGACTGACTATAAGCTTGCCTACTTTGCCATTTTATTTCTTACTGGGAAGCTGACTTTTGTATCAGGTTCAAATTAGTATTTGTTTCTTTTTGGCTTCAAAAGCACTGTAGGCATTTGTGGTTCAAAGTAAAAATCTTGCTTACTAACTAGATGTTTTTTCAGTTTGTGTAAAGTTTGTTTTTTCTTTTCTAGTGAACACAATCTTCAGCCCTGTCATAGGATTGAGTTTGTCAGCAGAACCATGGAGTGAGCATAGTCTAGTAATTAGCCAAAAAAATGGAGGACCAAGCTCAGTAGTTGTGTTTTTTTAAAGACTTTGTATGTGGGCTAGGGAGGGGATGGTTTCACAGTTGTTTGAAGCTCGTGTCAAAGTCTGTGATGCTCGCATTAGAACATGTAGAGCTGCATGATCAGTCTAGAATGAAATAGCTGATCTGCCTGAATACCACTCTTGTCCTATTGGGTTAACTTGCAGCCCATTTCCTCCCTGATTAGGCTGACTGTTTGCTTATTTGCATGTTAGTGCAAGAACTAGAAGAGCTGAAAACTCTCAGGTGGGAAGGAAAGAGGAAGAAGGTTAAACCAACCAATTTGGCAGCAGCATGGGCTTGACTTACATGATTGTGAAAATACATTCAGTCCTGGTCCCTCCAACCTTTATCAGGGGAATATA
This sequence comes from Falco punctatus, assembly GCF_963210335.1. Lineage (NCBI taxonomy): Eukaryota > Metazoa > Chordata > Aves > Falconiformes > Falconidae > Falco > Falco punctatus. Next base: position 11,171,208 of record NC_137591.1, on the reverse strand, counting down.
AATATTTTGACACTTGAGGTGCTAGGTATAATAGGAATAAGCAGTAAAGTATGCACAGTTTTATTTTGGCTTGGCCTGGTCTCAATGTTTTATTTGTAATAAGTGACTTGTTTCTGAAAAGTGGAAACATTCATATTGTTTTGCACTTTAGGTCTTCTTTAAGGTAGGTTAATCGCTAGAGGAGAACAGAAGTTTATTATTATTACACAGCTGTTGGCTGATTACAATGGCTGAGGAGAGTACTGTAGTTTGTTTTGTGGGGGGTTTTTATTTGTTTTTGTTTTTTCATCAAGTAGAAGTAAGCAAAGAAAAGTAAATAGGAGGAATCAGGAAAACTGGACAAGTTCTGTTTCTATTCTAAAAATACTTCTTCTTTTTGGAGATATTCTTGTAAATTTTGTGTTCTGAAATGATAATGTTCTCCAGAACTTGTGGCTTTATCTTAATGACTTTTCAATCTACTGTAGCCTGATTCAGAAATGGGAAAAGAACCCCACCAAGATCAATTTGACCCAACTGGATAAAGAAAATATGGATGTTTAGAGATATATTTTAAATGTGGGTGTTTGAACTTGAGGCATGGCAGGGAAAGGCTTCAGCTTCAAGTTCCATCCTGAAAATAATTCCAGCTTATTTTTGCAACAGAAGCAACTAAGTTTAAAGAGTATAGATGATTGTGCATGCAAACTGGTTGGCTTAGATTTGACTCTTGATGGAATTCTGTATTTGTGGATTCAGATTTTAGGGAAATAAAAGGGGATATTGATAACTGTATCTTATGGAGATTTAAGTAACGTTTTTCTTGCCCTCAAGCACTGGCATTTTGACCTGTTGGATAATTGTATGATTTGAATTGCTCTTGTAGGATATCTTAGCTTTGCTGAGATAAGTACAGCAAGGTACATTTCTGTAGTTTAAGATCTCTGCAGACAAGAGGAGTCATTGTATTCACGCATAATCTTGAAAATGAGCAAACCATGAAAGTCAGGTCTACAGCTGTAAGCAGCTTGAGTGGGATAGGGGAAAAGGTACTAGTATGCTGTGTCTCTGTTTGCTAGCCAAAGTTAAGCCTTACCATCGCTCATACACTTTTACTCATTCTGTTAATGTGTCATTGGCCCGTTGCTTGTAACTTAAACAGAAAATTAACATAAGCAAGTTAAAAATAAAAGACCAAAAAGACACCACTCCCTCCCCCCTGGCATCATGGCTAATCACATTATGTGACAGTCTTCCAAATATTGTAGCTCCTTTTATGTAATGAATGTAATATTTCACATCTAATTCTAAGTTGAAATTAAATTTGTAAAATAGTTTGCTGCCTCTGAGGAAAAGTATTTTTCTACAGTGTATGTGATTAAAGATGTAGACTTCCTCCTGCTGCTTACTGCAACAAAATTCTTAGTCTCCTGTGATTCCTGTTGTAGTATCTGAGCATGTAATATGAATGCAACTATCTTCACCATACTCGGAAGGGGTGTGTGTATAATTTAGCCTCACAGTCCTGATTTTAAGGAAAAGAGGTATTATTCAATCCTAATTTGCAGATGGTGAAACTGAAGTTCAGAGGTTGACTGACCAAAGCTACAGAGGAAGTAATCTGGAAGCTAATAATGGAACCCAGATTTACAGACTTTTTCACTTATGTGTTTTTAACCACAAGACTATCTTCAATCTCTTTTTTTTTTTTTTTTTTTTTGTGAATGACATTGTAACTAAAAGGAAACTGTTGACCTTGATGGACTTAAAATATGACCTACTTTGACTTTGGTTCTTTCTCATCATGGAAATCTACTGCTTGACATTTTTCAAAAAGGAGTGTTATATTGACTAGAAAAAAATTGTATTGATCGGATCCTTTTAAATGATTACTATATTTCCTGCAGTAAAGTGCATTGGTGTGAACTTGTTGAGATAGGAACTATTCTTTTCACTGTTTGTATATGTAGCATGGGAGATTGGCATCTAAGCTAATCAATCAGATACAGGGGAGACTTGGGAAAGCTACAGAACATTTTGTTTTCAAGACAGTATTGCTGAAGAGTGAAATTTTTTAGACAGAAAATATCCATACATGGTTCGAAGCAAAATAATGTTTAAACATATACACTATATTCTAACCATAGCTGCAAGAAATCTACTGCTGAATATTCCAATGGTAGGAGAAAGTGCAGATGTCTAGATGGCTAAGATATTTAGAAGAGGTAATATTTTACAAATATGAATGCATTTTCATAAGAATTTTAAAAATCACATTTAAGAGATTTTGCAGCGTTAACATTGCCTCTCTACAGGGCAATAAATCATTTAATTGGCAGCAAATATTGTTTCCTTTTTAAGCTGTGTGAAGTTTAGAAAGGTATAAAGCGACAGAAGTCTATTTCTACAAGGTTTTGGATTTACTCATTACCTCATGTTAGGTTTTTTGGAAATACCTCGTTATCAAACATTATCAACATTATCAAACATAAAGAATTTACAGGTAGTGTGCTTTTACAAGTTCTAACCTACCGTAAACCTTTAAATAGCTTTTTTTTATTAAACACTTTTTCTCCACATGCAGGAATTTTTTTCAGCATTGTATTATGAACTTGAAAACTTGTTTAAAAACAAGCTGATAGTATTTTGGTTTTATTTTAAAAGGAAAACAGCTGCTTCCCTTATCAAATAGCATCCACAGTGGAGTGGGACAGACGATATGGCAGCCACCTGGAGATACCTCAAACCTGGTTCGCATGAGAAATCAGTCTCTAGGACAGTCTGCTCCTTCACTTACTGCTGGTTTGGTGAGTGAGTCTGGGAATACTCATGATGTTTTTGTGCTATAAATAAAAAGTAGCCTGATCTTGTGCTTTAGTTTTCACCTTGCTTTCCCTGTTCCTGCTCAGTGAATGCAACATTTTCTTTCTGTGGGCCTTTTTTAGGGTAGTGGGTGGGTTAGGAGGAGAGTGTATGTTCATTCTGCTTTTGAGAAAAAGCAGGAAAAAAATGTGTGTGTTAAAGAGTACTTTCTTTCTGGGGAGCTTCTTTCTCAATGCTACTTAAGCTGCTACTGGAAACAAAATATCTCTGGAAGCCTAGGGAGATGTGAGCATGGGAACCTGACCGTTTAAAACAAGTTTAATTGGGAACCAGCTTTGAGTAGCTACCTCTGCCTGCTTCCCTAGAGAATAGCTAGGGGGATGAAGCTGAAAGGGATAACTGTCCAAGGAAATGAAGAGCTGGAACTGACATCTGCTCTTCTGCATGGTTTCTCTCAAAAAGTTTTGGTAAAGTGAATGTATTTTTGAAGAATGTTGCATCTGTTAAATTAGCATTTTCTAAGAAGAAAATATTCTGTACGGGAGGGAAACTCAGATGTCTATAGTCAAGACTGAATTGCAAACAAAAAGGACCATATGTTTTGTTCATACATGTTCCTTATTACCTCTAAATATCTAAAATCACTGAAGTGCAAGGAGAAGAAAAAAGAGGGGGAAAAGACAGTTTTTTGTGAGCAGTCATATATGCAACAGAAATTGTTGCTGAACAGTAGCTAAAAAGCAAAGCTGGAAGCTTTTTTTTGCCAAACTTCCATAGAGTTGCCTGTATAACAAGTTTTACTCAAATGAGGACATTTTGGTGTGCACTGGTTTATATTGCTGCAGGTAATTGGGTAGACTTGTATTACATTGTGAGACACTTTAGAAGCAGTGACCCCTTAAGTAAAAGGGTGTACCTTGGATATAGCATTTAGATTGTTATCCCTTAGAATTTTGGAGGGTAACCTAGACAGTTTGGCACCACCAGGCTATGAAAAGAAACTTAAATCTATAAAGTTCAAAAAGCTATGTATTTGTGTTAGCACTGATTTTGATTTCACAATGAAGTATTTGTAGCATTTTCAGACATGCTACTATATTGAAATTCTTATGGTTTGATTTAATTGTATTGTCTTAGTTTGGTGCCTGTTCGGTGTTTGCCTTAAATTTCTGTTCTTAGCTGTGGTTATAATTTGGTTGTACCAACAGAAATTGGAAATGCTCATGTGAACTTGGTATGCAAGTATTTATCTGATGAGGATTACAAAAAGTAGTATGTGTTAAAATACAAGCCTGTTTGCTGAAGGCAGGCAAATGCCTTGAAGCTTCATAGCTTAAGTTAATGAAAATAACTGTGCTTTAGAACAAAGCATTAGTTCTCAGATCCTTCATTTGGAATACTAGCTTTTTGCTTAACAGCTGCGTACAATTCAGTGAGCTGCAGATGTGTTTGCGTGTTACAATTCTGCATATTACTAATATTCTGTATTTTCAGTTTGTCATGTTAGTGTTTGTACTGTCTATCAAATGTAATGCCAATAATTTACTTTAAAATAATTCAAGATTTTCTGCTTTCTAATTAAAGCAGAGAAATTCATCTATAAATCCAGTATTTGTCCCTCTGCGATGGTGTTACGTACTGAAGTATATGGTCACTTTCCTATCTCTGTATACTTTCTGGTGGGCTGTATGTTAATTACAGTTACAGTTAATTAAGCCTAGAAATTAAGAATTTTTAGATGAAGTGGGCTTCTAAAGTGATGACTAAAGAGCTGGTCACAAGATGAACACCTAATTAAATGCAGTGAATCCTGGGATCTTCGAGCTAGTTACATGTTTGGAGCTGCTTTAATATGCTTGTGGTATTGAAATACGTTTCACAAATTAGAATGGCAAAAGGTCTCTTGCCAGTATAATTAATCTCCTTTGAAGAATAGCTCTATTAAGAGATGAGTAGGTTCAGTAATGCACAGTGTCAATTTAATATGCCAGCCTTGACTGCTACAGCATTTAATTCTTTTCTTACTTGTTATAATACATTAGATAGATAGCTAGAGAGAAGTGGGATGTGGTATGGGAAAGCCAGAATACTCAAAGCTATGTACGTTGTTTCTGCTCCCTCTTTTTGGGACTGTAGGTTATCAGTGGATTTTACTTTGCTAAATTGCTTTGCTGGCATTCAGAAATGTGTGTTTTGTACTTTCTAACCAGTACTAATCCTACAGATTGTTTGCTGTGCTTAAATTGCCTTCTTTCCGACTTTGAAAGTGTTTGCAAAGCAAAAAGATAAATTAACAATAGCAAATCTATAGAAATTAGTTTGGAGCTAATAAGACTGATAGCTGGACTGCTTACCAACAACAACTCAAGAACTGGAAACACATCAAATTCTAACATGCTAAACTACATAAGCACAGTTTATTGGTAGAATCTTTCAGGTCACATGTTATGTAAGAGTCTGGATTTATGTGTCTGCATAGCAGTTGCCCCTAGATCCTTGACTTGAGGAAGAAACCAGGGCAGACTATATGCTGAGTGCTGTCATTGTAGAATGATAGATGTTGATCTGATTTGTGTGCCTTCTAAATATATGTGAGGATTTCAGAGGATGACCTTCAGTTGTTCATCTACCCTTAAGACGGATGGCTCTGATGCTAGTAGATTAAATTCTGGTGGGGAGCATCCTCTTCAACACTTTTAAATCCCTAAGATAGCCAAGGAAGTAATCAAAGAAAAAAAAAGACACAAATCATCATTGTGGGCATCTCAGTGGTGTTTTCTGCTATCAAGACCCCAAATACAGTAAAAACTGGAGCACAGGAAGTGTGTATAAAGTGTGTGCATAAGGAACAGAAGTATAATAATGTGGAAAATCTCTTATGACTTAGTTTGGGGGTTTATTTATCTGAAATCTTGACCTGCAGGCACCCTGTTGTAAAAAGAGTTAGAACTTGGAATGTACTTTTAAGTGCAGCTGATATGAACGATCAGGAATATGGATGCATTCTTCTATGAAGAAAGGCACGAATAGCGTCAAGGTTTGTTAATTTTAGAAAGGAAAAAGAGCTTGTGAAGAGAAGGTTGTGATTGTTGTAGAGGAGGTAGATTGGGAGTGCCTTTCTTGCAGGTGTTTTTTTTGACAAACCTCAATGTGAATGAATCAATGCTGTAAGGTATTAATATTCTCGGGCTGGAGCATTTACGGGTGGGCAAGGGATGATTTTCCCCTCAGGTTTATTGTTAAGGCCGGGTTGCTGAACTGGAGCACTGCACTAATGCTGAGTATGTGTTTATGTTTGTGGAAAGAGATATGGGTGGTTTTGTGTGTGTCCCACCTCCTCACTCCCCGTACCTCAAGCGCTGTCTCCAGTATTTTGTGAAAGAAACATCTCGCAGCGTGCTACCTGTTAATTAGGACACATCTTACTGCATTGCTCACTGTCTAATGCCTGGAAAAGTTTGAGATGTTCCAAGAATAAGAAGCTGTGCATGTTCCTTCTGCCAACGGTGGCAATGGGAAAACATTTGAAGAGGCCTGTCAGTGGAGAATTAGAAACTTGCGTAAAAGAGATTCTGAACCTTTATTTTTGATTTTTTTTTTTTTTTAATACTACAAGCTTCAGTTTTCTAAATCTCTCCCAGTACTGAACTGAAATGTGCTGTACTCCTGGAACTGAAAAACTGAGCATAATTTTTGAAAATGAGGTTGAGGGTTTTAGCAGGGTGGTTGTAGTTCTCTCTTTAGCATAAAGTTTCTTTCTTATGTTGTATACCACGTGCTACCGTTGCTTCATCTTCAGAGATGAAGCCTGCAGACTGTTAATCCTCTGCTGCCAGATTTGCAAGATTTCCTTGTGGGGTCAGTCTCCTTTCTCTCTTCAGAGAATAACTTCAAATGACTTAACAGTTTTACGTTTACTTTGAAGGTAATAGTTAAAACGAGATGAGACAATTGCATATTTTTTGTAGAGTGCCAGATAGTTAACCTTCCCCTGGTCTTGCTCCAGAAGAAGTGGTTAATAAAAAAAGCCTCTCGTTTTGAATAATGATCAGGAGGGTGGAAAGGCTCAAATGCAAAGACTTGAATTTACGAACAAGCTGAAGAACTTCCTGTGTTGGATGACACAGAGCCGGTGATTTATTCTGAATGTTGAGTTCCCCGAAGCTGTGCGGATTAGGCAATGCCGAGTGGAACGGGAAAATGGTTGTCCTTGTGCTGATGGGTCCTTGGCACTGCAACTGGAAACCTGGCCACTGACGGAGCTAGCATGCTGTGGCATGTTATCTTTGATGGTCAAGTTGGGGTATGCTTCTTAGATGTAGGAAAGAATATTTACTGTTTATTTCCAAATTTTTTACTCCTTTTTTATTTAATTTTAGATAAATCGGGAACGGAATCAATTGAACTAATATAATGGTGTATTTCCCCAGTGCAGGTTGTTCTTCGTTACCAAAGGCTGTACTTCCAAGCAGTAGCATTCCTGGCCACCCGGAGGAGTGGCTAGTTGGCTACAGATGCGGGTTGGTGGGCGAGCCCGGGTCGTTCACGTGGAGCCCAGGTGGAAGCGCGGCCGCATCCGGCGCAGCGGCGGCGGGTCCGTGGTGCTGCTCTGCCCCCTGCCGGCAGGCCGGGCACTTGCCGCGGAGCCTTCCCGCCGCATTCCCGGCGGGCACGCTTTTGCAACACGTTTTTAGACATCCAGGTATTGTTAGTGATAACAGCACAGGCATATTATTTTGGGATCGTGTTCCACAGTGACCACTTGCTAATAACCTGGCCTTTTTTTTATTTTTTAGTTGGAGTATGAATTAGCTTTATATTTTAATACTGTACTGTGGTTTGCAGCATTCTTTTTCTGGTAACAGAGAGGTGATGGTTGGGATAGTTATGCAAAAACCAAAGAATTTTCTTTTCTTTAAATATTATTCGGAGGTAATCATATAAATCATTGTTTGCAATTTTTGGGTCAGAAGCTGCGCTGCCTAATTGTGTTTTGGTCTGTGGCCTGCCAGGGGGTGCTGGAGTACTGGCGGTCTCGGTATAGTGAATTGTATTTTCAACACAAAATGACACCTTTGCTACAGGGCCAACCTCAAGAAGAGCTAGAGACGTTTCCCATGGGCTATAGCAAAAGAAGACCTTAACCTTGTGTTTGTCACTTCATTGTAGAAAGTAATTCAAAAGCTCTGATACAGTGCAGTGGAACTAGAAATTCAAGCTGCTTTATACTCTGCTTCAAAACCCCTCATAGTTACAAAATTTTATGACTGGGTCTTCTGCTTAGTCCCTAGTGCTTTAATAGATTTACTGCTTATTATTTAGGGTCTCTGCTTTATGCACACATCTGGGTAGTGGTTGTTAATCTCATAGTGATGAGGTCTTGGAAGGAATAGAGTTTGTAGTGACTAGCAGGTATCCGACGAGCAAACTAAACATTAGCTTACAAAGCAGAATAGCTGATCTTCCACCGTACTTTCTACCTTTCTGCTCAATATGTATGCTGGCGGTGAGGTGAGTGCACAGAGCTTAGACTTCTACCTCCCTACAAAAGAATTGATTTAATCTCTGTCTTTTTACTGAAAAATTCAATACTAGTTGGGGACAAATCATTAATGCCAGTTGTGCATAGAGCTACCTCCTGCTGATTCACTGTATACTTATTACAGCAGCAGACATTTGAATCTGATTAGAAAACTGTCTTCTGAAACGTGCAGCTGCTCTTTTCCCCAAACCTTTTGTCATAGATAACCTTACTTTTAGTTTGTTTTATTAGTGGTAATATATTGACTATTTAAGTGTTGCTGAATACAGCTGAAAATATTTTTGTCTGAGAATAATCATTAAAGTTTTAGCAGATGAAGATCATTAATTGTTTTAGGGAGTAGAGAACTTTAAATACTTCACTGTACAAGTAGAATTTCATATTTTTGTATTGTTAGAAAAGCAGGAGACAGCGGAAACTATGGTTGTATGAATGAATGGATTTATTACTGCATGAAGGCATGGGAATTGCATTTTAAAATAGCAGTTGTAATTGTAGTAACCTGAGATGGGAAGTATGTGGATTTGTAAATTAAGACCATGTGAAGTCTTAAATTTATGCATGCTAATTAAAAATTTGCATTTACTTACATGCCAAAGGCTATGGGTGAATTTTTGAGTTTGGGTACGTTATCAGTTTTGGAAGATGTGGCTATAAGGAGAAATAATATGTGTGTTACTTGGAAGAACTAAAGCAGTATCCAGACTTGCATTTGTTTGAAGGGCCTGGGTCTGAGGAAGAAGTAGGAAGCAAGTTCTACACAGAGGATTGAATGTATTGGCATGAGCTGAATGATAAAAGTAAGAACAAGGAATTCGGACCTGAAAATGTGGGACAGTAGAGAATAATTAGGCCTTTGCAAAGAAGTAAATCATATTGTAAGCAAACTGCAGAAGACTGCTTTGAACATATTTAAGTATTCTGTGCAAAATTGTGAGCATGGGGCAGTGTTTAGAGTGCTTGCAGAGACTTACCTTTGTCACAGCTTTAAGGTATTTCTGGTAAGAAAATTAAAATGCAGGTGCTATAATTCTGTGTTTTCGTGATAGATTCAGGACACATGCTTCACTGTGCATTCAAAATGGATAGTCCCGATAGGTTTTTCACTAGTAAACTTCATTCTGAATAATTCATGTGTATCTGTGTAAAGAACAGCAAATGATTGTGATAAATTCTGTACTAAAGTTATATTTAATATATAGTGCATATTACTGAAACACAGTCAGCAACACAGCATCTTTTTACTCACTTCAGTTAAGTGAATTCCATTTTGGAGTGGACTCATTGGTTCAAAGGAGATTTTCATACCTGAAGGAAAATTTGAACACCCTTCTGTGTAACCTGAGGCTTGTCATTGTAGGAAATACGAATTCATAAAACTTGCTGTGTGATAATTGTTAAGCGCTAGACTGTCAGTTTGAATGATTGCAGTTCTCATTATCTTCAGAGTCTGCATGTAATTTTTTTGTCTGTGAATATGTTGAATTGATTTTTGGCACATGTAGTCAGTTCTGTTCCTGACAGCAGCACTATTGTAGGTGTAAAGTGAGAAACTGCCGTAGTGTGCATGGAAAATTAGCTTTTTTGCTTGGAGGAACTGTGGGGAACTTGAAATATAAAGAACTATTCAAACTGTCTTGAATGTGCATTGTCACTTACTGAGGCTTTGTTCTATAAGAGTGTTGTTCTGTGGTTATTATTAACCTCTCTATAAAAACATACTAATGTAGACAATAAAACTCATGTTTTTTTGATTTAAAATAGTAAAAAAATTGACTGTTTTATTTTCGTGATTTTTAGCAGGTATTTCTGTAGAAAGGCATTGTGAGATGTCCACATTTAGTATTTTAACATGGCTGTGTTCTGTGTCTTGTAACACTTCTGGGAACTGTTTCCTGGGATGTGATAATAGGTGGATCCGTCTTTAAACATGAAGTAGTTTGTTTGCATAAGTTTTAAACTACTTTGTTCCCGTAATGCAAACTGTTTTGAGCTTTAGGACATCTATAAAAATCCCCTGTAACTCTAAAAATAAACAAAAGTTTTGGAGATGTAGAAATTAGTAGCGTAACCTTCCATGTGTGGCTGCTGTTTTTTGTTTGGTATGTTTTCCTATACTGTATCATTTTGGTTTATCCAAGCCACACAACGTGTCTTTCCAGCCATCCAAACCGGTTCAGCTCCAGAGACAGAGTGATTGCTTATTTTACCACTTGGAGGAAAATGGGAATATGGTGGTTTCTGTGCTTCACCTCTGGACAGCTGCAGCTTGGAATCTTTGCTAAGAGTTAATCTAAAGTCCTTATTACCTTGAGATTCCTAGAGAGGGAGAGGTGAAATCTCTTGGCAGAGGTAAGTGTAGCCATGCAAGTGAAACACAGCATTAAAGCCCAAGACTTCTGCAACAGTCCTGATATCGGAACTCTGATAAACTGAGAGGCAGAGAGGTTAAGTCATTTGGTCATCAGTAGAACTCAGAGTAAAGCATACCTCACAGACTTTCTGGAAGGCTCATTTTTTTTAACGCTCAGCAAATGTTTGAAGCTGAAATGAATGGTGCTATGAAATAACTTATTCCTGCAGTTGCTGTATCTAGTGTGCCTGTGTCATTCTCTTATTTCTGATTGTCTTATAGGTATTTAGATTTTCAAGTCAGTTGTTCAAAAGCTAGGGAATACCGTGATCTATTCCCTGGCTTTGCTATGTTATTATTGCTAACCCAAGCCTTCCTGCAGGGATTGTGAGTTTTAAAGTCTTCCCTGGTGGGAACTGCAGAGTCCTTATGCTGTGAGAATATGAGGTATGAAGTCAGAATAACCATTACACTAGCAAGCTTGATTTCGAGTCCGTTATCTGTAGTTCTACCCTTTGTGAACAGAGACTAGGCTAAATAATGGCCAGGCTGTTTTTTCAAAGCATTGTTTATTATAGGAATAGATGAGGAGAATTCTTGGATTGTGGCATTTAGATTGTGGTCAACTAAGTATGTATAGTGGAAAATTTGCTGAGAGGATGCCTTATGTGTTCAAAACAAACCAGCTTACCTAAGCTAGTTTATTAGTAAATAGTGTGGAACAACTGAGTTGCTTCTTGCTTTTGTTGTTTATTGCAGTGACCAAGTTTCCATGGGGGAAAAAAAAAAAAGATTTACAAATATAAAGCGCTGTCATGTTAAGACTGGTGCGGGTCTGTGAAAATGTGTCAGTGTGAACTTTAAGTTACTGACAAGGGGGAAATGTTTATAATAGAGGATTGAAAGATGTGCAGAGTTTCAGATCTGTCATAAAAGGATGTGAAATGTAATTAACCTAAAATAACCCTTAAAATATTTTTGAGCCTGATAAATGAGCTGTTGAGATAATGACAGATTTTAATTTTATACCTTAAATAATATCCTATTAAAATCCTCAAGATTTTGCTTTGTGATGGAATTCACTGCAACTTACGTTTCCACAATGACCTCATGATTCAGTAACATTGTTAATATATTTGGTGCATATTTGAGGCGTAAGGTCTAGGTTAATGGCAGCATTTGTTCTTTAAGTGCTTGAAGCCACAAAGCTCTAATTGAAGATACGAATGTTCAAACCTCATTATTTTAATGTGGTCATACAGTATAGTGACAGAAAAAGTAGTTATATGATGAACTTCTGTGGCAGGGTTCATAATTTGTCCACAAAACCAAATTACTATGTGGAACTTGGAATTAAAATTATCTGCCTGGGAATTTAAATAAAACATGAAACTTCAGGTTTAACAGTTTCTGTTTTTGTCTTCACTCAAAATTAGAATTTGCATACCTTTAATATAGAGAATACTGCTAAGTCATTTGTTCACACAAATGAAGTTACAGTGCATACACTAAATTTTTCACACAAAGACTTCTAGTTAGATAACTTGTTACATATTTGTTTCAAATAGTTAAGTCTGCAGAGGTACTTTTGGCAAGTTTTGTTTCCAAGCTGATTTTCTAAATATTTGAAATTGAACTAATTTAATGGATGAGCTGTTGCCAAGGGAAATACATAGTGTGTTTATCACAGTGTCAAGAATCCAAGGGTTGAAGACAAAGGTCAAAATGTTCATTACTGCTTGCATTTCATCAGTGTTGCTAACCTTGGTTGCCTGTTGGCAGCTTTGCATACTGTGCTGTCTCTAGCATGAGCTAGATCCCTTTTAAGATCCCTTCTGCCTGTCCTGATGTTCCTAAGCAATCCTTTCCCTCCTGTGTTCTCCCAGAAGTGTTTATTTTTCTCTGTGGTTTCCCCTGTCCCCAGAAAACAGGAAAAAAAAGCCTCCCCACAGTAAAAATTTATTCTTGCTCATTGATGATAGCCAGAAAAGTTGTGAATTCAGACTGCTTTGTGCACTAATATACTTCTGTGACCTCCTTAATTCCTCTCCTGTAAATTCTTTGGGCTGTGGAATACTGGTCTAGGAATCTTAGTGGGAGAACTACAGAGCTGTGTCTTGTATTACAGTTTTACTGTTGCTCAAAATTTGCCTGTCCCTTTCTTACCGTACAGTTATGAGTTCTAATACAACCTTCATTTCTGTACCATCTCCTTGCTAAATGAATCGTGTTTTGAATCATGGGCTTTTGATCCACAAGCTCTTTGACTCTGCTCAAATGACAGTATGCAATATAAAATTAAGTTTGTGGATATTATTAAATCTGTTGATAACTGTTTGGTTTTAGGTAAGTTTTTGTTGTTTTGCCTTAGAATTCGCTTATCAAATAATTTCAAAATTAAATTTACCTTCAAAAAGTAAAATTAGAGTGTTACGAATTTAAAACATGCATTTCTTATCAAAGAAATCTTAAACCTTATTAGAACAAACTACGCCAATGAAATAATCAGAGAAGTTTGTCAAGATAAACTGATGAGGTTTTCAAAAGAAAAGAGGAATAATTTGTAATGTCATGTACATACAGAACTATCTGAATTGAGAGGAAAAGTACCATGTCAATATTGTCAAATTATATTGATCAGACATCAGCATCAATCCTGATTAAATAGGCAGCTGTTTAAAGTGGTATATTTGACAATGACATCTTTTAATTTGCTATATGATTATTTGTCTGCTGCCGTGTTTATTTTCTCAATGTAACTTACATACTGTGTTTAAAATGTTGCAGACTGAGAAATAGTTGAATTATACCAGACATACAGTAGAAAGAAAATCAGACCTTCTTATGGCTGATACAAGTGTGTATGAATATCAGGTAATATCTGTGAACAGACAGTTGATTTATGTAGCAACTTAATTCCAAGACAGCACTCTAATAAATTGAATGGAATGTTTGTCTTTTAGCATTAAAAAAAAAAAAAGGTTATTTAGGCATCAGTTATACGCAGATTAGATTTACAAAGAACAATGGCAGCAAATTTTTGTATAAGTGAGAGGTGTTGAAACACTGAGGGACCCTGTTCCATGCGGATTACTGTCAGACAGATCTACTGTATCAACTTCCCTGGGAAAGTGTCAAGAATGGATTAAATCCTGTCTAACTGGAGGGGTGCTTGGCCATTAAATTTGGCTCTACAATGATGTGATAGATACCTCTTGCCTTTCTAATTGCTAAATTCCTCTATTTTTCTATAAGCAAAAGGTAAACTGCTGCTCTTCCCCCTGGCTTACTATAAATTGCAATAATTTCAAGGGAAAAGGTATTGTGGTGCCTAACTTCTTCAATGAATTACATTAGTGATGCCTACCCTTTCATCTGATATCTGACTTCTTTTTTGACCCATTATTAACAAGGCTTTTATCATGAAGCTTTGCCTGCATTGTATGAAATCTCCATCTGAGAATAGTCACGGACAACCATTAGTTATTGTTAGCTCCATTTTTCCTTGCACATCAGGAAACTTCTCCGGTAGTTTGGGGGTTCAAAAGTAGATAATCACAATTTCACATTCTGGAGCAAGCAGTGAAAGGCTGGTTAAACTCCATTTAATGTTGAAGTAAAATGGGTAAAGTTGATTTAACTCCATTTTACCTAAGCTATATAATAGAGCTTATGCTTTTTGTTACAAGCTTCTGTTCTGTGTTGAATCCCTCAGTTCAGAGTAGTGACAAGTCTATAATAATGCTCACTACCCGTAAGTATAATTGTTACATTTTCTACTGTATATTTTACAGTTAATTACTTTAATCCCATAAAATGCTGAAATTCTGACATGGCTCTGCTGAGGATGGCTGTCTCATTTACGTGCAGTTTTGTGTCCCAATATTGTGTCCTCAAAGTATATGGGAAAGGTTAAAGAATTTGGGATTGTGGCTGGGTGATGCTGCGTGTTTAAAGACAAAGCATCAGTGAGTAGCACAGACCACCTAAGTGTTGAAACCTGGATCTAATTAAGCAGCAGTAATCTGGGGCCTGTATTACCCACTGTATGACAAGGGTAGGTGATGCAGACTGCAGTGTGCTGAGGAAGATCAGACAGTGTAAGAATCACATGTTAGTGAGAGACTTCAATTACTTATATGTAGACTGGATACATGCCACACTGGGACAGGAATGAGAGTAGACTTTATGTGTTCAGTGACTGTCTCACAAGAGAGATCAAGCTCTAGCAAAGAGCCCATGGCAGGAGAGGTAACATTGTTTTTATCCTTAGCAGGCTCAGTTCTGGTTCAAAGTAAAGTCAAAAAACCACCCTAAAGGTTGAAACTGAAATATATGTATGCAGAGCTAAAAATAGTCAAAAACCAGCTAAAGTTCCTTTGAGTTTCAAAAAGATGAACTGATGTAGGAAGAGAAAGCTTGTTGAAAAGCAAGGAACATCAGCTAAGAGACCTGCATCTTTATAGTCTTCATGGAACCAAGTTAAAGACCTCTTCTTCAAGGCAGAGAAATGCAGAGTTACCCCCCCCTCCCCGAGTAAGAATTAAGAATGGTTAAAAGGAAAGAGAGTGGTTAAAACCAGAATAAAGGAAGTTGTTAATTCAGTGAGTAAAAGGAGATAATGACACAGCTTTAAACTAATTCAAGTATGAAAGGTGTGAACTACTATTAGTGCTGTATAGTCAATTGCTTAACATAGTTTCAGTAGTTGAGCACTGGAAACTGGCAAATGTGGTACCAATACTTAAAAAAGGTATCCAGGAGAGATCTGTGGAGTTACAGACTTGCAGATGTTCCCTTCCTGCTATAGTTGCCTTTTTTCCAAATTCCTTTGAGTGTAATTTACCGTTTGGTTGCATTAACACAATATTTGAATAGAGCAGCCTTACCAAGTCATTCAGATAACCCCGACAGTGCTGACCTCACTGTTTATACTCTGCTATTACACGTATGCTTGTCATCAGTGGTTTTATATTTATTTCTAGGTCATCAATTAAAATGCTGAATAATGTTATATGCATGACTGTTCTGTTGACACAGAATGGTCATATTCAGTAGCAATTCTTCTGACAGCTACTTTTAAAAATTCACTTGATTGGCAGGTTCTTAAGAAAAAAGTTTTGCTGTTTCCTAGAGATATGTTTTTTAGAAATGTAGTTTGCAGGCAAGTTAAAAGCTTTGAACAATAATGTCTGATGTCTACATGTTTACTTTATCAGCAGAGGTAGTAATTTAAACACCCTGACCCCCACTGCCCCCATACAAAAACACCTAAGAACTCTTCTCAGAAATTGTGGTGATTTATTTGCAACCTTATTTTCCCATAAAAATCTCAACAACTGATGTTACTTTTACTTTTTCTTTGGAAAAGCTGGCACAGAATTAAAATAAATATTTTGCCCAGGATTTGCATTATTCTAGTTGTTCTGAAACCTCCTGGATAATCTGTTTACTCCTTGACTCTTATTTGGCTGGGTAAAGGGCTTTTTTTGACTTGTCCCCTGCTTCCTGTTGTAAAAGAAGCTTTAAAGGCAGTATGGGGAACAAAACGGGACTGCTAGTGTGGGAAATTCAGGAGCACAGGACAGAGCACAAACTGCTAGAGTAAACTGATATTGCTGATGTCTGATAACTTTGAGGTATATTTAGAATCGTCCTGCTGTTGTTTTGTCCATTGCAGCTCATGCTTTCATTTAGTTGCTTTCTACTTGAGTGACATCAGAAGGAAACTTTAGGAGACGGGTTTCTTCAGCTTCATGACCTGTTCTGGAAAGAGCTTCTCCTTCCCTCGAATTCCACCTTGGCTGTGCAGATTTGTGTTCTGCTATGAGATCATTCTGTCAATACAGGCTTGTTTACTTCACAACTTTGGCAATTTTGGAAGGCTCCTTTCAGTATTAAAACATCTACCTTTCACATTAGCAGATCATTTTTCAGCATGGAACTGTGAATTGCTACTGGTGATTGCCAATGTTTCTTTCTTCCCTGAAGACCCAATGTTTTGGTAGAATTGAATTCTTGTTTTTTAATGTAGTTTACTGCATTAATTACTGTCTTTCTGGATCCTGTCAGACTCAGTATGGTAACAGTCTTCTGAGAAGCTTCCTTTGTTGATGCATTTAGAAAAGGCTCAACTTCCTTCATGGAAAGAATTTTCTCTAGGGATGCTGCCAAGGCTTAGAAGACCAAGAAATCTTATGGCTTTGTATTTGAATGTAATCAAACTGGCACTCTTAATTTTGTCTCTTTAGAGCTGGAACAGATCTGTAGATTAATGTGTATTTTTGGCATTGGCTTTAACCAAAATTGAAAGTAATGGTATAAATAGTCATGATTGCCAGAGACATTGAGCAGTGATAGGGAATCAAAGTTTCTGCAACGTTCCTTCTTTCCTGGTAACTTTCAAGCCACTGGCCGGTTTCATCCAGGCTTGAAAAAGAGAAGAAATGTCAAAAATAATTGTAATTGCAATTTCGTAAGAATTGGAGCTGAGTAAGAAACACCCCCTCATATCCTCTCAGAGAGAGACAGTTCATTGTTTAATGTGGCTTGGCAGCGGTGGCTGACACTCAAACGTGACAGCTCTTGATTAGCTGTGGGAGATGCTGTCGCCAGTTGGGTGGAAATAAAATAGAACCAGGGTTACCTCTGTAAGGACGATGGGAGGAAGCAAGATGACAAAAAGACTAACTTGAGTCAGTAGGAAACTGGATATCTTTAATTCTGTTTATATTGCAGTACTGTAATAGAATATAATACACATATAAAATTATGCATTGTACATTATATATGGTATTACATATGATATAGACTATATATAATTATAATAATACTGTAAGAAGAATCTGACATTCTTCTGTTTCCAGAAACATCGATGTTCGTGACCTATTTCTGGGCCAGGTTGGAAGGACAAATTTGAAATGCTTCTTGTAATGCTTCTGTGTTGTCCGTTTGGCATGTTACATTTACTGTGGAACGAACGGTGCGATGCTGCTCCAGCAGACTGAAGATCCTTCCACGTGCTGCCTTTGCAGCATTTTGCAGTTGTCGCAAGCTGAGACTGCGCCGACGGGTCAGTGCCAGGACTGGTGGGTGTCTTTCCTGGGCTGTAAATCTGACCTTTCAGAAAGGCTGAGAGCGGACCCTCACATTCAGTTGTGCGTATTGGAGCAGAGCTTACTTGTGGCATCATCTGCAGTTTATTTCTTTGCTTTTCATAATAAAGACATTAAAAAAATAAGTATTCTACAAGCTTGAAAGAGGGACTATTATCTAATTGGCTTTTGGTTAGGAGGATACTGATTTCTAGGTCAATGTAAAACAAATGAGCATTTAAATTGAAGAGGAGCAGCTGTTCCAAAGCCCCTTTCCACAGTGCCTGGTTTTGTTAAGGATAATTATGTCTAATTTTAAATTATGATAGCTTTGAGTATTGAGCTTCGCCTTGTTACATCCACTAGCTCATTCTCCTTCATCAGTAAGAATGTTCCATCATGGAGCTAGGTTTCTGATTGGATTTATTATTCTGGGCCTTTTGAATTACGAAGAGAAATACAGCTTTAAAGGTGGGGTTTGCAACACTTTCATGACAATGTTACCATACTCCCATCGTATTTTTCAAGGTCTCAAGACAGATACAATGTTTTCTGATTCCTGTGGAAAGGTACGGCTGGGAAAATATGTATTTATGTAGATGTGTAAGATTTTCGTTCGTATTTTTAGCTTGAAAATGGAAACAGACTCTAGTGCTAAAAAATCCAAGAAAACTCTTGTCAGCCCTTGGAAGCAAACATATGCTAAAGATGTCCTGTGGATTACATACTGCTTGTTTCAATTAACACATTGATATTCTCTTGTCAGTTCTTGAGACAAAAGCCCAGGTGACAATTCAAATGGTGCATGAGAATCATAATTCAATTTTTTTCTGGTAAGCTTAAATATATTTTTTTTATACAAAGAACAAAAGATTTCAACTGCTAAGCTCAATGTTATATTAGTAATTCTATAGGATGTCTGAACACTTTAAAGAACATATATTGTAAATATATTGCTGCTGCAAAGAAGCACGTTTGTTTTTATGAAATGTTCATTGCTGGACATGGCGGTATTGTAGTGTCATGCATAAGAATTCTGTGTTTGAATTGAATTTAGAGTAAAATGTAACTATAACTATCAAGAAATGTAATTTTTTTTTATTTTAATTTGAAATTCAAGCATTTTTTTACCTGCTAGTTTTATGGAAAGAAATTGTCTTCATATGTCTTTTAAAATAATGAGTTACACTTTTTCTCTGAGAAATATTCTTTGAGGCTCTAAGTCAACATCTTACTCCTTTGTTTCTTCTCCGACTAAATGTAATAGGTTCTATTAAACAAAGCCAAAAAGTTTGAGAGATTGCCAAATTATTATTTTGCATCTGCTTTTTTTTGAGGAAAAATAGCTCTAAAAGAAAAAAAAAAAAACACAAAACCAGGAGAACTCATAAAAATGGGAAGCCTGACACAGACCTTGGAGGAGAGGAAGATATATTTTTTTTTAAAATTTGCCTTGCACTGTAAATCTTTTAAATCCTGAATGAATTAATTCTTTTATCTTTCAGTTTTTGTTCTACTTTAGTGGATAAATGTTGGGAAAAGGGATATCTGTAAAAAAACAAACAGCTTTTAACTTGTCTAGCATTTTAAGAGGATGACAAAATTGTGAGAAATGAATAGCAAGATTTTGTCTGATACCAGAAAGGAAGAATAAAAATCTGTCAGAATCCATCAGCAAAAAACTGCTGTGAGATGTCTCCCTAGACAGCAATGTAAGCTTAGTCTGGTATAGACAAGGAGAGTAGGGGAGAGTAAAACCCTCTAACTCCAAATGTTTTGGTTTATCTTTGAGTGTTTATTTCAAAGGTAGTGTTTGAATGTATATCGTGTTGATCTTAATCAGGCACAATGGTATGATTTTTGGAGACTTGTCCAAGCAGTTTAATATCAGCTGGAAACCAAGGTAAAAATCAAGGTGTATTGAAATGAATTGCATGTGGATTAAGTTAGAAAAATATATTCAGTGCTGTAGACTTTGTTCTGAGCAGATTAATTAAAGAAAAATCAGTTAACTTTCATGGCTTTTTTCCTAATGAACATGTTTGACAGTGTAATTTATTATTTGAAAATGTTATGCTACTGAAATAGAAGAGCTTCATTGTTTTGTGAAGCACCAAGTGCTTGTTCTGAAGAATTGAGTGTCCAAAATGACAAATATCCTATAGATGTGAGAGGAATGTACAGTGAAATACAGCTTGGTATAGTCTTCATGCCTCTGCAGTTTTTGTTCCTGAAACTCTTTATAAAGTAGGTGCTTTCTTGATGTAAGAATTGCGTGGTTTGTACTTCAAAGTCAAAGGTGGTTTTATTGATGAAGGAAGAATCAGGAGCAGAAAAGTTTTGGAAGAGTTTACAGAAAAGGCAAATACATATATGTGAACTATTGCTGGTGCGGTGAGGCTGCAGGAAGAATGCTGCTAGCCAGAAGTATGGAAGGACAGAAGAGGACAGTGGATGAGATGTTCTGCATAGTAAAATTTTGGGGATATTTCTCAGCATGTGCTTGCATGAGAGACAAGATCTGTCTGTAATTTGTAGCTTTTATTGAACTAGTTTCTATGGCAAAATAGCTCCTGGGCTAACTGGGTGCATGATGTCTTTCCCGTGGGATTCCTGAAACTGTGGGGTTTTTGGTTTTTAAAGTTTTCCCAATAAATATCAATACCTTTCATTAGGGAGACACACAGGGGTTGGTATTGGGTCCTTGGGCTTTGGTTTTGTTGCCGTTCTGGTTAAAGGTATTCACTGCTGATGTTTAAGTCCTAATGTCTCTAAAGCATGAAGGCTGTCTGCTAAAGTAAGAGAATTCTGATTCTGGTAATGCCATTTAAATATTTACTAAACAGAAATTATATTTCTTCTATTTTGAATTTGCAGCTTGTATTGAAAAAAGCTTCTCTGCCTATTGAAAAAAGTGTTTATCTTAAAAATGGTATTGTGTTTGAAATGTAGCATCAGAGAAGCTAGTTTCCATTCTGTTCTAATGCCAATTTAACTTCAGAACAAGAATGTTTGCATAGTGAATTCCACATCTTCTACAAATACTAAAGTTTAATTGAAGATTCCCTTCCAAAGATTTTAGCTTCTGAAGGGGCTTGAGCCAATGAACTTGTTTCTGCCCGGAAATTGGTGTCTCTTCTGAATATACCTGCCATGGCACAGTACAAAAACGGTCGGCCTGTAGATGAATGAACTCTTTCCTCCATCCCAGTCGACAGCAAATTTACATTTGTATGGAAGATTAGTGGGTGTGCCGCCTCTCATAATGTATTGAATGTGGGGGATGGGGCAGCCTTGCCCAGGAATCTAAACCTAGCAAATTGGAAACAGAAAACGCACTGTGAAAGCCTGATCGTTGTGTAAACCTTGAGAATTTTAGACATTTTTTTCAGCAATTCTTCTCCCGCAGACCAAACCTCATAAGCAGAGTTTGTTGTGGTTCAGAATGAGTTCCTATTATGGTTCATTGTTAATGCACAGCTTTGCTGCAAAGGTCTTAGTTTATCAAACTGAATCTTGTAAATAAGCAAGAAATCCAGAAGAAATTCAGACAAGCTGTCAGGCGAGTTTTCTTAGGTTGACTGCCAAGTATAATTTTTTTTTTTTAAACGTTATCTCATCAACCTTCCTTGTTTCAGTAGTCTGTCAGTTTATCACAAAGAGATGCGTTTTTTATTCTCCAGATAAACACAGCTTGATCAAAATAAATAAAAAAAAACCCCAAACACTTAAGTTTCAGATTGACAGCGAAACATTTGGCTCATTTTGGTTGCACAGACGAATGTTACCAAAGATTTGAAAAAATTCCACTGAAATTGTCAGCTGATAATCTTTCGGGAAGTAATCTTTTTCTCCCAGCAGACAATATGTTATGTAAGGAAATGTTGTATCCTTAAGGTTTGCCACAGCTTGATGTTCTGTTGTTTTTAGTTTTGATTAAATAGAGTGAGAAATATAATGAATTTTGGATCTTAGTATTTTAGATCAGGGAACTGTTCTGAAAAGTTCCTTGATAAAAGTATACAATAAAATGCATTACATCTTGTGCCAGGCAAGTGAAAAGCTCTTCATTTTTTTTAGCCTGATCTTTGGATGGGAGCACACTCTTTGTACGACAAAGCACAAATGGGTCTGCATCATTTGGTCGTCCTATTGTGCAGTGTGGATGTCCTTCACACCATGTCTCCCATGATGGGGTCCCACTTGTGTTGAGAGCTTGCTGGTGTTTCTGTAGTCAGTCCTAAATATCACAAGTGGGTTAATGCCTTTTCAAAGTTGTCAATGTTAAGTAGACTTGGACCTCTAGTGTTAACGAGTTTAAGGTGTGCAGATACTGGATTCATTTAAGGTATACTAAAGAGTACACAAATTTTTGATCCCCAGTGTAATGATTTGATTGCTGAGATAACTGTTTTTGCTTTTATGTTAGCGGCAGGTTTCCATTCTGATGCAGTGGTGTAGACCACAAAAGATGGTAGGATGCAGTGCCAAAACCCAGAAAGGACTATGGAGTCATAGTAAAATAAATTGCTCTCATCTTATTTTAGTTAGTTCTTAACAAACTGGATTAAACTTTTTTCCATGACTATTCAGTGATTCCTGTAATGTGCCTCAAGTTCCAGTAACAATTTAAAATATGTAGAAGGTATTTTATATTCAGTGTAGATAGTACAACAAACCGAACACAGCTCAAAGGTGAACCATGTGATTCTACACAGATAAGGTCTTTGTGCATATGTATATGTGCACTTTAATATAGTAGATACAGACCTCTGTCTTGTTAATTGCCCCTGTTTGTAGCTACTTTGGTGATTAGAAAATATGAGTAATAAGATAATAGTGTATTCAGTTTCTTAATTATTTTTTTGTGAAATGTATTGTACGTAGGAACGATCCTGCTACTTAATAGTGACTTACTGGGGTCATTGCTTTCCTGGCTGTGAAATCGGTATGCCTTTGGTCATCTTACAGTAATGCTTTTTGAAAACCTGTGGGCTACAGAATAACTGAAAGAATTGTTGCTTTGACTATACTGAAGTTAATGGGTGGAAGACTCCAGTCACCTTGAGACAGTTGTTGTAGCTGTTATAACTTCTCAGATTTTTATTCTACAAGACAGAGAAGTAATAGGTTTTGCTAGCATGCAGTGGAATGCGGTCTGAATCAGCATGGAGGAGAAGAGATTTCTTCTTACTGACAAAATGAAATGCTGACCAAAATCTTAAGTGCAGACCCCTCCTAGAGTTTTTAGATAGGTAGGGTTGGTTGCTGTCTGGCGTGTAAGGAGTAAAGTTCCAGGTCCTCCTAATATTCTTGAATGTCTTATCACACTTGTGGTCTCTGTGATAATTAAAGGAGGCTGAGTTCCTTAAGTCTTTTAACTCTGATCTTTTTCTACCCTGAAAACATTTATTTTGGGTCTTTCCATTTTATCAGTGCTCACCTTGAAATGCAGGTAAAAGACATGATTTTCAATAATGATCTCATCAATATCTTATACAGAAACAATACCACTCATTTATGACATTTAAGTTCTTTCAGTCTGTTCAGGGCTTACATGAACCGTCGTAGCTATCACATTATTTTTAGAATTATTTTTCAGTTTACAATTTCACTGTTACCCCTTTGTTCCTTTGTGGAGTTCACGCCTTTTAGGATGTAAGTCACTGTTGTCTTCAGCAAGCACTACCTTTGTCCTTCCTACCTAAATAAAACATAGAATGATTGTATTGGGTGAGCCCAGTAGCTTATCTCTGATAGCAGGTGTCTAAGGCAGAGTCTCTTCCCAGAACCCTTGTGCCTGTTTGTGACTGTGGGTCATCTTCAGTGTATTTTTCTCTTTTAAGAGTTCTTGGCACATTCTTCAATGAATTTGTCCACAGGCTTTTAGCCATGCTTGTGGTTTTGCCCTGCGCCCCAGCCTTTACAGCAAGAAATCGCCCAATGTGACTAATGTATAAAGCAGTACCTCCTTTTGTTTCTTTGGAAATTGCTATTAGCCTCATTTAATTAATCCCAGAATTGGCAAACTGATAAGCTGTCCTTCCCTACTTACCAGAGTAACTACTGCAGGAACGTACTTACTGGAAGTTCACAGCTCTTTCCATTTCTTGATGTCTTCAAATCAAGATTGAATAGCTTTTTCAGAGCGAGAGCTGCAGCCAAACTGGATTTGTTTGTATAATGCCAAATGGTCCCAATACCACACTACCCTTTCTCTTTTCTCGTTGCTACAGAGCAAAGCAAAATATTCCCCAGGTGCGTTAATTTGATGGCAGAAGGAAGAATTGGGTTAGGAGCTCACTAAAGTTATTGGTGAACAAACTTTGAATTCCCTATTTTTAATCTCCTTCCTAATTTTTTTTAGTGAAGTTGAGTGCTAAGGTAGATACTGTAATTCTTAAAGGATTCAAATATGACATGATCTCATTTTGAATTTTTCCTCTGGTAAACAGGTATTTTATTAGGTGCTTTATAAATGCTGCCTGCATCTGAAAACTATTTGAGAAATTTGTTTTATGATGAACTTTTTATATAATTATATTTTATGTACTTCAGTTTCTCTAATATGTTTCAGTAATATATTTTTTAGTGAAATGTCTTTTACATTCTTATCTTTCATTGGAGACTTACCTGTGGACCTTTTAGGATACTAAAATGAATGTCTGAGGATGGCGTAGTCTCGATGAGATGACAGATAGATTTCTAAAGGTAATATTTTGTAAAACAATTTTCCATGTCCAATAGTTCTTTTAAAATTCCATTTGTCCTTGGCTTGATTCAGTTTGGTACTGAGTATTCTCTCCCACCCTCTTTCATCATTGCTTTTCTGTGGTAGATTTCGTTGAAGGAAGAAGGGAGAGTAGATGAGTGTTAACAGTTAAATAGGGGGGAAGAAAGGTGGTCACCACATCGGAGATCTTTTTGGTGGTGGTTTTTGATCTGACCTTAAAATAAGAACTGTTTGCTTTGAAGAAGGGAAGGGGAGAGTGATGCTGGAGGAAAAACTGTGCCTGCTTCTTTGCAGCAGACCCGATTAGCTTCTCTACCCCAGAAACTGGGTAAGCATGGCAGGCAGCCAATTTGAAGGCATTCTCCCCAAGAAAGCCTGAAATTTGGAAGAGAACAGATGATTCTCATGGTATTTTGTGACTCGTGCCAACCTCAATCAATTATAAGTCACTTGTGAAGACATTTTGAGAATTGACAATGTCTGAATATTAAGGTAAATAATCCAGAAGAGATTAGATGTATATGTGCTAATGAGAATGTTTTCAGTTACAGTACAGATATAGGTGGGTTATATACTAGCGTTATCAGCTATAAACATTTTTATTTAGTGGCTGGTTTACGAGGAAAATAACAGTGTGTATTGTGTAATTGCTAAGATTCCTTGATTCCTCTCACATTGTACGTTTAATGCTGGTAGCCTTAGTCAGAAGAGGTAAGATCGATGATCCAGTTAGCCATGGTCTAATATAAATATTTCTAAAATCTATTTAGACTAAAATATGCTGCAAAGTGCTGAGTGTGCATGGCAAAATGTTTTATTTCTATGGGGATTTTAAAGTAATAATATAATTTGTTTGATACTGATGTCTGATAAGTGAAGTTAGTCTTTGGTATATTTTTCTGAGGAAGCTTATTTGATGGCAAAACGCAGGAAGTAATACTGAAATCCATCATAAGTGTTATCACAGTGAAGAAATATGATCATCTTGTGTTTCAGTCTGCTTTTAAACAGAGCTTTATCTGTCTTTTTCTGTTGCTGTTCTCCCTGGTGACATGTTCTTAAGTTCTCATGCGGAGTTTTGTGCATGGCTTGTTGTTATCCCGTTATATTTGAGAAAGAAGATGCTGTGCCTTTAAAATCAAGAGGCTCATTGAGTTGTTTTTACTAGCGAGCTGCTTTTATATGGTACAGTATACTCCATGCAAATGAGCTGCCTGCTCAGCCTCTGTGTGGCGGCTTGCCCTGTTGGGGAGCTCACAAAGACTCTGCAGACCTAATTCAGCATTCAGTTGTTTAAAACGGCAGATGGAAGGAGGTATCGGCAAGATGAGGATTTATTAGCTACTCACAATAAAAGACCACACTCGCTCCGCAGAGGATCAGAAAAAGCCTGGTGAATGGGATTGAGTTGTATCTGCTTTCAGCTGACTTTACAATGATGTGTTTAGCTCATGTGACTCGGTCACTTAGTATGAAGATCAGCTAAAGATTTCCATGTAAATATATATTTCTTTAAGCACGATCAACCTGTGTGCTTGTATTGTGACTTTTTTTGGTTTGCAGCTGTCATAACTGTGGGAACAGAACACTTCATCAAGCTGTGGTAGGCAGCCTACGGTCTGGGCTCTCGTTGTTGCTGCATTTGCACACTTCAGGATGTCTGGCTGAAATCCCCTCATAAACACAGCTCTTGATGAAGTTTGATTTATTTTATGTGTCTCGTGAAATCTTTCTGAGCCTGAAGTTAAGTTCTTTTTAAATACAGTATTTATATTCAGAAGTTATAAATAGGCTCTTCCTAAGCTTTTATCAGGAGATGAAATCTGTTGCTTTAGCTTTCTGCTAAAGAAATTGAAGGTCGTTGCGGCATTAGGTGGCTCATTATATTTGCAATATTTCTTTTTTGCCTTTCTAATGTAGAAGGGGCGTGTGTAGGACAAAGGCTCCTTGACATGCTCAGTAATTTAAATAATGGTGTGATGAACGTAGATTTTTATTTTTATTGAAATGGTGTTTGGTATAGCTAGAAGTGTTCTCATTGTTTATTTTTCAACACAGGCTACATGCTCATATTTTAAAGTGGGCTTGGGATAATGTACATAAAAGGGGCAAAGCCTTTTTTTGACCTTGCTGGAGTTGTCTCTTTGAAGGTAGCTGGAAACAGAAACTGCAGGACAGACTGAAAAAGCTTCAGCTGAACTGTGTTTTTTTTTTTTTTTTTTTCCTTTTTGCTATGGATGACGGTGAGGGAAGGGCTTCTTAAGACAGCTCTGTCAGTGATGAATAGATGAATGAATTCTTAAATGTTCAGAACTTGCAACATGTGTTCCAGACCCTTCAGCATGTAAGAGTCAAGTCGCAAGATCTTAGCAATGAACTAAAGAATGTGCCATGCCTGCTGCATACGAGGAGGAGACCAGCATACTTCAGAGATAACAGAAACAAAAGAATGTGTGACAGTATCTGAAGAATCTGACGTTCGCTTTGTCATATGAAGAAGTAAAGGAATTTTTCAAAATTTGGAAAAATTAAATTTTATTTTTTCATAGTGAGGCTTTTCTGTATTTTAAATAGTACTGTATTCTGTGTGTCCACAGAATTGATTTTTTAGTTAAGTGTGACCATGTGTTTTTTAAAGGAAATGTGACCTGGATTTTGTGAGCTTATTATAAACAGTAAATGAAGGCAGCTGTTGTAGTTTACTGATCCCTTATAACAGCTCAAGTAAATTGAAATAAGGCAAAAATATGTGTGTGTGGGATCTGAATTAAATTCCACTCTTTGGCCTTATGTGGAGTTGTGGATTATTCTGTATTTCTAGACAGTTGTGTGTATGAGGGGAATGAGACATCCAACCTTGAAAAGATTTAGGAAAGTCAAACAGATTTTTTCCAATGTGACCTGCTAAATCTGCCACAAAAGAGGCAGGCAGAAATACGTACAGATAGTCAGAGACCGTGGCTGCAGTTCTTCATGACAGGCAAGTGAAAGACCATGTCCTATTTTTAGCGAGTTGGACGGAGGGGGGGTGGGAGGGGGAAGAAAAGTTTTAAAATAATGGACTTCTTTAACAGTTAGAGAGCAAAGCTAGCCAGAAGCAAGTGAGCTTTAGCAGGAATTTGTGATCAGCAGAGTCTAAATATGGATGATTCGAGTATTCTTCGAAGAAGAGGGCTGCAGGTAAGTGTAACTTCAGTCTGCTTCTTTTTTTTTCCCTCCTGCTTGCAATGTCGACAGTTTCGTAAAAATGCTGACAGTTTTTTGAAGTAAATCAGGTTGACTGAGTACATAACAGTGATGCTTGAATTTAAGTTTCTGTTTTCACCGAGTGTATATCTTATAATTAGAAGTAGGATTTTGCATTAAGTAATAAAATACAGTTTGTTAATTTCTTGATTTATATCCAGTAGTCTTGTGAATATTCTTATGGTAAGAAGTGAAGTCTAAAGTACGATACTTACCTTATTTTTGAAACTTCACTTTTACAGATACTTACAAAAATCTGTTAAGTGACTTTTCAGACTTGCCTTAGAGAAGCCATTTTAGTTGAGCATTATTTAGAAATTAAATGTCAGAGCAGAGTGAATGTTCTCATTTATTTTAGAGCTATGCTTCTTTATTACTTAAAATGCACAGTAATCCAAAAGCACGATGCAACTCTACAATGCAAATAATATTTATGTTTTATCTTCAACAACTGTCTTTACATTGGAATAAATACTCCTGCAGTTTGTTTTGAACTTTAACGTACTTTAACAGCCTTTATTTTGCAGTGGTGCCGTGGAAGTTTTAGTCAGTTGCTGTAGTATGACAAATAGGGTGATCTGTGTTAGTGTCAATGGCATATGACAACTGAACTGACTCTTACGGAGTAAAACATCTGGGAGTGAGTGAGCTCCAAAATCTTGCGTGAGCTGGGCATGGAATAGCTTTTTGCTTCAAAGCACCATATTCCATTTTTCATTTTAATGGGATATGGCCTATTACATACTTGCTAGCATAAGTAATTGTTTATAGACCATGAACCTTGCCTATTAAACAACAGGACAGGCATGGTTAATTTAACGTCCTTTGAGGAAAATAACTTTACTATTTTAACATACTACTGTTCATACCTTACTCTGATGCTTTAAGGCAATAGCAGAATAATTGTTGCATTATCTGAGTATGTTCTATGTCTCACCTTTTTATATTTTGTGGATATTTTTATTTTTCTTTGTGCTAACTTATTACTGAATTAGCTTGACAACAGTGTGCTGCATATACCATGGTGGCAGTGTGTTATGGCAGTGCATTTGCTCATCATAAAATCAGCTGTATTTAATTTTTGTATAACTGAGTGTATCGGAATAAGTATGCTAGTTTTTTGATAAACAGATATTTATTTTCAATATATTTAACTAGTCAGAACTTGATAACCAAGAAAATATTTTCTGATCACAGATAATCAAAAATTTCCAAGCCCTATGTTCTCATTGTTTACAGCTTTCCTGAGCCTAGAATTTCTCTGGGTGTTGTTATCTGTTTGCTGTGTAGGGGAATGGTTTTCATGGTGATGCTTCAGGGGAGCATTGGAAAAGGAAGGCAGGTTGTAAGAGCCCAAATGTCTACCAGTGTCAGCAGAAGACATACTGGGAGTGAGAATGCATTTCTCTGATTTAACTGTGTAGTATGGTGGAATTTGATAATTTTAGCAGTCTTGAGTATTTACTGTCTGTATGTGGTGGTGTGTCTGTATGCAATTGGGTAGGTATGTATAAATACACATGCATATATATAGGCGTAATTAATATCTACAGTAAGAATGCTTGGGGAACTAAGCAAGTATGCTAGAAAAACATCAGGAAGGCAGATTTGAGAGTCCAAAAGGAAGTTAATGCTGGACATTTTTTTCCCCCTGTATCTCAGAGTAGACTTTTTAGAAGAAATTGTGGCTCAGAAAAGTGACCATTTTGTAGTTAACTTCAGGTTTAACAGAAAAAATTAAGAAGCTGTTGGTTCATGTTGGCACTAACTACCAAGACAGTATGTTTTAATTACTTTTTTGGGGGAGCTGGATGATAATAGTTTGGAAAGCTACTGATGAAAAAAATTACTTCCTTAATTAAATTGGATGTTGATGGCTTTTAAAGTGAACATCACAGCCTAAATTAGGTCCTCTAATCCAACCTCTCCACTCAAAGCAGCGCTAATTCCAAAGTTAGGTCAGGTTACCGAAGGTCTTGTCCAGGCTGGTTTTGAGTATTTCTAGGGATGGAGATTTTGCAGCCTTTCTTGACACCTGTTCTGGTACTTAATCACTTGCACTATGAAAATATTGTTTCCTTTATATTTTGGTACAGAAAAACACTTTCCGCAACCTATTAGTACTATTTCATGTAATAGTTACAATTGTCTACTGATCATGGGTTGAGATAAACAGATTAACTTAGTGTTTTGGATGTTGGTGGTTTGTTTTGGTGTTTGGTTTTTTTTTTTTTTTTAAATTAAATGACTAGTGTTCCTGTTTTATCTTGATAATCTCTGGGGTGGTTTGTGTGGGTTTTTTTTTTTTTTCGCTTTTTAACACAGGTGATTTAGACTTGTACTGATATGGCTTTGCTGAGAATGCTGTGTTTTAGGGGTTCTGTCCTTTTTTGGTTTTGTGTCTTCCTGGTCATTTGGCATCTTATATGGTGGAATCCTTTTTAATTTTTGGTGCTGTTTGTCTTCCTTCTCTTCTGCCCTTGCCCCTATTGCTTCCTGTAACTGTGAGTTCTCAGTTTAAAGACAATGAACATACCTGTTTTCCTTTTGTATGTTACTCCTGCTGACTAACAAAAGCAAACTGATTTTTTTTTTCATTTGTTTTCCTTTTTTCTGTCCCAATGGAGAGCACACTGAGGAAGTAATCTGAATTTCCAGGTGCTTTTCCAATCTCCCCACTCTTTCTTCATATCAACAGAAATCTTTAACTGTTACTGGATCAAACTCTCTAACGTTTCTGAAGTTTCTTTCACTTGTTTTCTGTGACTATTTTGAAAGTGCTGTTGGTCTATTCTTTTCTTATTTTCAGTGGTCACATGTGTTGCATGACTTTTGGGCTTCCTTGTCCTCATCCCTCACAGGTGGCTTACTCTTTTCAAAACTTTTTTTTTTTTTCCCCTGTTAAATAAACCGTTTGCCATACTGATGCTTCCTGTTCTTTGACAAATGTGTGCATATGTTTTCCTTGTGCTTCCTGTTACCTCAGCTACCTGAAATATAGTTGATATCACTACTGTGGTACTTTCTATCCTCCCTGTAAACACTCTTCTGCTGTGATCCCTGCATTAAATATCCATGTAGTATCGTAAGCGGATAACCTAAAGGAATCGGAGTTGTTCCTACAGGCAAAGTCAATATGCTGGTGTGTGGCCCGTCTGCATCACCTTCCTCATTTGTTCGTGTCTGCTTTTGTTGCATCCTGTTTGGCATCACGAATTTGGTCTACAAATTTGTAATAGTGAAATATGTGGAACTGGAGATCCAGGAGGGGCAAATCAGATTTTCTGTGTATTTATAAATGTATATACATATAAATACATACACACATGCACACACCTAGCATGCTGACAGTGTGATGTAGCTGTGCAATAATATTTACAGAAGGCTGAGAAAGTGCTTCTAATAATGCGATATTCTTTTAATTTGTAGGATTTAATTTTAGGTAATGAACTTGGAGCATTGGCGTAAGTTACTTCCTAGGGACAAGTGCTAATGCAGGTGGTGGAGTTGCTTCTGCTGCACTGGGCCGAGGTCTGTGGGGTTTTTAGTTACTTGTGATGTTAACCACAAATGTTATGAGGCTACCTAGGTTTGTTACTGTTCCCTATACATGTGTATCATGTATAAAGAACAGATGAAAAGTGTGGATGAAAAGCAGTACTACTCAGTGAGTCCCTGTGAGGATAAGCTTGTATTTTGAACATCATCTTGTACCAGAAATTTGTGTGTGTTTGTTTTTTTTTGCACTGCAGTTGCTGCTGCATGTATGCTTTTACTCTTCTCACACATGCAAGAAATTAGAGTTTCCATCCCCAAAATCCTTATGAGTAAGTGGAAGTAAGAAAAGTAACGGAGAGTGTGATATTCCAGATTTCAGATACTTGTTATGGAGTTTATATTCTGCATGGAGCTTATATTCTGCGTTTGTGGTATTTGAGCAGAATTCAGATGTCGTTGGACATTATTGTCACCATAGTTCTCTGCATCCACATCTTCCTACAGAGTGCTAGCTTCTTTTCACCTTCTGCTTGAAATTCGGGCTAAGTTCAACTAGTGAATTTACTTTGTTGGACCCTTTTTGTGCTGGTTTCGGTGCAGATGTGAAAGACAAACTGCATCACAGTACTTGAATGTGTTTATCTTGGCTAGTGTTATCTACTACACAACATGTTCGGCTAATGTATATATAAAATATAAAAAATCCCCAGTAGAATGATTTCTTAATTCTAAAGATAAGTCCTGCATTTTTCTCGCAAGGCGTGGAGGGGGAAACAGGGCATGGAGAATGTAATCTTAGAATATTTGGTGGATTTCGTTTTGAGTTTATTTTACTCAAGGGACTGAGGACTTTTTTGATTTTATGGGACAAGGGAATCAGTGATTGCAGAACTCTAGACTTTAATATATTTAACAGGAGAAAGCTACTGCAATGTTCACTTTTCTGTACAGTTTAAACCTTCTCTGAGACATCTTTGGACATAGTTTAGAAGCCCTGAAAATTGATATGCTCTCCAATTTTGTTTACTTAAGTGTCTTTCATAATTACTGAAGACATTCTTTGCTGGCTACAGAGCTGGTTACAAGATCTAATAAAGCATGCAGTTAGAAAGTATGTTGCTTTTTATGGTATTTTAATAAAAAGTTAAAAGTAGAAATTGCATTCTGTAAAGGAAAAGAAGCTGTTTATAGTGAGGGGAGACTGAATGGGACTCAATTAGTTTTTTTTGTTCTGCTTTTTTAAAACTTTTAGTGTGTGTTAACTGAAAGGTTAATAAATTTTAAATTAATGTTAAATTAAAGATTAACCTTAAATTTAGCATGAAAATGCATGCATATGTACACATGTGAAAATCTTCAGATATTATGAGTCTATTGGATTTGAGTTTTTGGAGCTGCCTGCTATGGGAAATATTAGCACCTACTCCCAGGAGAAATTTAGCTTTGCTTTTGCAGCCTTTAGGAGAAATTTGATGTTGAGTGGCTTTTTCAAATTATAAAGATTACTGTCATCTTTACACCTTTGATTCTTGTGGTAGATCGGTCTTTATTTACGTATCTTCTAGTGCTATGCTGAGCTGTTGAAACTATCTGGTAACTTTCAGTTACTCTGCACCCCCCCTTTAAACCCCTTCCAGTCCCCTGGATTCTCACTTCAGTGTTCCACAAACAAAACTTGATCTGGCCAGGCATGGTGTTTGCCTTGGTTTGGGATTTGGCCTGGACTATGTAATTTCCTTTGTGCTTGAGGCTTGGTGGGAGACAGGGAAAGTGTGCTGAAAGGAAAGGAAACATTCAGGTTCCGAAGGGGGTTGGTTCCTCTCCCATACTAGAGATTTATGTCCTTTGGGGATACCTGTGATGTGCTTAAGAGAAACAAAGGGAAATAGACCTCACAAATTGAGAGGATAAAGTTTGAGCATCTTTCCTCATGATCTTTGAGGGAATTGTTTTAAATAGCATTCTTCTAAAATCTTTGAATAATAAACAGTATACATTGGACAATATTTTTTTTAAGCTGAACACTGGTGCATATGCTGGCCTGCTGTAATTACCAGTAACGTTCACGTGTATACGTGGAATAATGGCTTTGCTGTGCTCTTAAGACTACAGAAGGAGGACTGTTATGTTTGTATCAAAACAAAGCTGATGGGTCTGATTTGAAAGCTCAAGATTAAGTGTTCTCTAGAAAGAAAAAAAGACAATTTTATTGAAATTACGTGTAGAAAAAATGTAGATGTTTCTTTGAGTTTTGAAAGTTACCTGTGGAAGACAACATTAGAAACCTGGGTGTAAAAGTTCATATTTGAAGTCTGGAATAAGTTAGATTGGTTTTCTATAGTTACTTGAATTCAAAACTCCAAAAGAAAAACTCCAAATTTCCCATGGAACATAATCACACTTTCTTTCTGATTTAGATTCTTTGCATTAATAAGACTTATTTTATGTGGCTTACAGATCTTCCAGGAACATAATGGAATCCACGGGTCAGATGTTTGCGGAAGGGCTTCCAACAGTGACGATGTAGGCAGTCACCAGTATACTGAGATCTTAAGAAGGCATTGTAACATGAGAATATAAATAAAAATCATTTATGCAGATACTGAAATTGTAGACTTATCTTAGGATACAAGAAACTGCATACTGTTTTTCTTTTAAAAAAATACTGTTTTTAAAAAAAGGTAATATTTTCAGGCTAACTTTCAAAAGAAACAAGATTTTATGCTTAGGCTTGGTTCCTATTCTCCCAGTAAATTTGCAACACCTGAAATTAATTAAAATTTGGACTGGAGAAGATTTCCAAAAGATAGTCTGAAGTTCTTCAGCTTCTGTGAAAATTAGTAGTTGACAGAAAGAGAGGGATGCACGTTAGTGTTAGCCCCATGGTGAAGGCCACATGAACTCGCTGTAACACAGAGGTTGGCTGGTCAGTAGCTGTGGGTGACCAGGTGAGCTGGACAGTGTGCACTGTCTTCTGCTTAGGTGGAGTACCTGAAGGGACTTGAGTGATGAGAAGAAGGGCTGGGAAACATGGACTGCAGATGAATGGTTACTAGAATTCATTAACTAAATCAGTCATAAGCACTTTGTTTTGACTAAACTCAGACTGTGGAAACACGTTGTGAGGTTTTATTGTGTGAGTCCGTGATATTCTTGTGCTTCGATGCCGTATATTATAACACGGGGAAATGGATCGTTATAGTATGACTATACTACATCTCATTGTAGAACTGAGGATTCGTGCTCAGAGATGCATCAGTGATTTTTGGTCGATCTCTGCCCGGCACATGAGCTTCCATGCTGGTTTGATTTTTCAGGATTGGTGCTTGTGGTCCACTTTGCAATGGAGTAGAAAATGGAACTGAGTTTGGGGAACATATGCTACTGCCATTTACTTTCAAGACACTGGAAAACATACCAAGGGAAAAATGTGAAGCCTGGTTAGAATAAAAAGTCCTTGAAATATGGACAAGGATAAAAGGTTAAATGATTTGCTCAGGCAGAAAAGATAGCATTTAGCTGCTGTCTTCAGGGTATTGTTAAATTGGTCTGATAATTTCCTATAGTTATGCTTAAAATAAGTGCTTTCAGTTTGTCAGTAAGGACTTTGTGAATGCCTGTATAGCCAAACTAAACTTTTTATTTTCAGCCTGTAAGAAAAGATAAAAATGCCAGTAATTAATTGTACTACTTCAGGAAGAAACATTTTGTTAGCAGATAATTGCATGAAAGAATGGTTTTATGTGTGTGCATCTGAGTCTTAAGTAGATGTTGGACAAAGGGGTTCTTCCCAAAGATAAACAGTAATATCTTTTTCTTGCATTTCATTGGCTTGAAAGTGGCTGCTTGATAACTTGCTCGTTTCAGGAGAGCACAATGAACAGTTTTTGCTGCTGCTGGTCGTTGCAGCAGTTGCTGTGTAGAGTGGCTTTTGTTTCTTTTCCTCGCCATTAGCCACTTGGAGTGCTTCACTCGTGTGAATATCACTTAATTTTGTACTTGCTCA
The DNA here is from genome assembly GCF_963210335.1 of Falco punctatus. Taxonomy (NCBI): domain Eukaryota; kingdom Metazoa; phylum Chordata; class Aves; order Falconiformes; family Falconidae; genus Falco; species Falco punctatus. The sequence goes on along the minus strand of NC_137591.1, from coordinate 11,135,934 downwards.
ATCGGAAAATCTTAAAAGGAAACCCAGTTCTCCAACCTAGCAACATAACATGCTGCTACTGTGCTGCAAGACTAGTGTTTAATCTGCTTATCTTTAATAGTCTTCACTGCTTACACAGACCCACTTACCTCTTTAATGAGAAGAAATGTCCTGCAGTGAGGCAGCGTGTATTTTGCTTCTAGGCTTATGTCATCAGCCTAGAAGTTAAAATTGGTTAGAGCACTTTTTTATTTTCCTGTCAGTTCTGCTGATTATGGTTGCCTCTTCAGTTTCTCTAATACATTGAAAGAGAGTGGTTTTTGTAAAAGGAAACCTGATTAAAACGTGCCAAGTGAAAATCTAATTTTGAAAAGCTATCAGTATTGATTGAGGGCAGGTACTCCTCTCATATTTTCAAGGGATAAATAAGCAGTATCTTTACATTCTGAGTATTTGTAAGTCTGGCTACTAGTCAAATAAATGACAACGTTATATTATGAATTGCACTATTTTACTAACACCTAGAAAAGGCTCTCTAAAATGCCAAGAGGCAGTTAAAGTCAGTTGTAAATACGTACCAGTATTTTCCATTTGATTTAGCAGTTGTTCCTCTTTTGCTTTGTATTAAAATGCTTTACCCAAGCCATTAGTATTTTTGAGACTTGCACCTGGTACAGGTTTTTACCATTTTTGGGATCAAGACAGGATAGGCTTTTCAAGGTTGGCTGTTCTTGAATTTCTAGAAGGTGCTATTAAAAAATATGGAGTAATTTGTAGGCACCAAAGTGTGTCTCTGCAAAATGTCTTTGGGGGTTTTGTATTATTCTCTGAAGTATATGATATTAAATTTTCAAATTATTTTTAGGAATTGCATACCCTAGACTTTTTGATATATGTACTTGGCACGGCAGTGAGATGCAGGTATCTGGATTACTTTATTCAGCAGCTACATGAGCAGCAGTCTTTTTACTCACCAGAGCAGTATGCAAATGCAACTGTTTCAGCATCCAAGACAGTTCACATATTCCCTGTAGTTTGTGTTCAACTGTGTGGATATAATCTAAATTTTCAAATCTGTGAATACACATTAGCAGCCTTTTTTCTTACAGGAACAAACTGCTTAAAGTTTATATACTCTTTCAGGAATTGAAGAAATGAGGTTGGCCTTGGTAGACTTAACCAAAATTTTGCTATCTGAATGTTCATGTTTCTACCTGTTGAAGGGTTTTCTTAATTATCATGCAGGTTAAGTAGTGTAGCTTCTGGCTTGGGTATCAGTGGCACATTTGAAAGAAATTGCTAAATAAAATAAAAGCCACCTGAAAATACAGGAAATTCAAATGGTATGGAAATGATTTATTAGACTAGGTTTAATGTAGCCAGGTATGCTTTAGAAATAAGCATTTTCACTTTACTGCTATCTTGTGAAAGCATTGTATTTATACTGTAAGTAATGCAGCACAGAGTTCCTTAAGCTTGGCTTATGAGCTTTGAAATCATTATCCCTATTTGGAAAATTTACTACAAATCATGTTTTGTACTTTTGTGATTCAGACCCTAAAAGAAAACCTTGTAGGTTACGCATCTATTCATTTGAACTTGCTAGTCTTATGTATTCCATGTTAGAAAGCTAATTTCAGTCTGAATTCAATTATTGTATACTATAGCATAAATACGTAATACATGTCATTATACATAAATGGTTCTCTATGATTAAACTTTGAAGTTTTGCTTTTTCCTTTAAGGATCAAGAATGATTTCCAGTAAAAAGTATTAAGTTGTTTCAGATTTTCATGGTCTTTATTCTAACATTCAGCCTCATTGTCCTTAACTATTCTGCCATATAAATTTTATTGATGTGCCTGAAGTTAATAAGGTCCATTTTTCCATGCACCCTGAAATGCTAGTTTGTTACTGACAGTCTTGGTTGCGTAGGCTGGATTGATCTTTCTGCATCATTTCATCAGGTAGAAAAGTATAGAAAAATACAGGTTATATTTTCCTACCTTCCTTCTCTGTCTTGTCTATCTGCACAGTTAAGTTCTTTAAGGCAATCGTTTCCCTTAACTACGTGGCCGGCGTGTCACTCAGCTAACACTCAACTCTCGCTCCGATACTAACATTAGTCATCTTTGGCTGCCTCTCGGCTGCCACAGTGGAGGAGAATCACAGGTGAGAGACCTGGCTGTGCTGTCAACATACTTGTTTTATTTAAAAGGCGTGTAGATGTGGCGCTTAGGGACATGGTTTAGTGGTGGATGTGGCAGTGCCAGGTTAGTGGTTGGACTTGATCTCAAAGCATTTTTCCAACCTGAACGATTCTGTGATTCGGTGGTGTTGTCTGCTGTGAGCCTTTGGGTGAAGTGTTCTACTGCAGGTTTCTCATAATATAGTGATTAAAGAGTTTTAATTCTTTAATTTTCTATGCGTAAGAACCTGACACAGTCATTGCTGTCCTTTTAATGAACTTCTTTCTTAAATAAATAATTGCATTTATGGTTTTGTATTATCTCTCCTTGGAGACGAGATATATATATCATTAAAATCAGGGTTTGGAAGTTAGCAGTACTTTGTCTATGAATAGAAACAGGTAATTCGTTGGATGGGAAGTGGTCCAACTTTGTTTTTACTTGTCTTTGGTCAAATCTGTAAATGACTCATTTTGCTAATATCAATGCTCCTTTTAAATCATATTGTTTTAACACAACAGATGCTTTTGAAGCCAAAGGTTTCTCTTTCCAAAATGCTCTTGGATATTAGTGTGATAAAATAATTTTTGGAATAAGGATGAATATAATTATTGCCTATGGTATGGCATAGCTTAAACAACTGTAACCTGATATAATTACTTTTAAATTACTTTCATCAAAATTTGAACGTATTAATTGACTTTGACATTTATCACTTGTTTTATATCAGCATAGGCTAATAAATGTCACTTGTATTGGCAGCGAAAAATATGAAATTATATCAGATGTCATTGGGGTAGGTTAGTGTAGTCCCGTGAATAAGGTTGTTTCTGCTCCATTTGTTCCGTGAGCTGTGGCTTGTACACGCTGGTAATGACTCCAGGCTACGTTGATTTGAAACAGAACAAGCCAAACCCATGGTCGTCTCCTTCCCAGCAAATCTGTGGCCCTTGGACTATTAGAAATTGTTTCCAATATTATGCTGCTTTTTGCTTTAGGTACAGGTAGGGATCGTCTTCTCTGTAAAAATGTGTGTAGTTTAGCTTTATTTTTCATAATTGTAGTGACCGGTTTGTGCAAGGTGGAAGAACGTGTACCACCTAGGAAGGAGATCCCCCTGTGCGGGCTAATTGTTGGGGGCCTGTTGGGAGGGGGATTAGGATCTTAAAAAACTTCAACAGTGAGGATAAATTTAAAGGCTGGGGGAATGGATTGTGGCGAGTTACAAGAAAAAGATTGGATGAAACTTAAACAGGGACATGAGTGACTTTGTATTTCAGATTGATTTGAGGATTACAAAGGCTGTGAGCTGACAGTTTGTTCTCTCTAATGGTCTCCAGTCATTTACTAGTTGTTTTTCTAGCTTTTATCTTTTCCTTTCTTAAATGTGAATGTCATGCAGCTTCCAGTTCTTAGCTTGTTGACCCTTTTGGCAGGCCCTACCTTATAACTCTGCGGGCCACATTTAAACCTGGCAGTTCTGTTGCACTTTGTGCCTCAAAACAGTTATTTACGAAGTAGCACCCAAAACTTGTTGTATTGAAATGGACAAATATTAAAGATTTTTAAACAACTGTATGACTGGGGACAATTTTGCTGTGTGCTGGTGACTGCCTGCTTGTAAATTTTGATAGTTTGACAGTGCTGAGCTGATATTTTTCTTCCAAAGTGGCTACCATGAAGAAAGCCCCTCAGGGACATGAAACTACTGTAGACTTTCAGAAAGCAATGTTGTGCTTGATTAAGTTTAGACAGATGATGGAGTGATGTAGTAAAATCATTTTTGTTAAGGCATAATATAACACAGAATGTAATGTAGTACCATTGGGACTGATAAAAATGAAATACTAAAGAAAAACCATGCCCTTACATATAGCTTTCAGCAGCAGATGCAATAGATGTAATTTAGTTGTGTGGTGCTGGAAACATAATATTGATGTACCATGAATCAAGAGAAATAGCTTGTACCTTGCCTTGTTGTATGGATTGTGGCGATCTTGGTGAAATGAATCACCAAAAATGGTACTGTAAGAGAATTCCTTCTTTTTGATAGTGATGGGGAGGCAACTGTAGCCAGGTAAAAAAATCCAGTTACGTGTCTAAATGGGGAACTCAGAGGTACTTCATGTGCTGGTGCTGGGAACTGCCAAATTTCCGTGTACTTAATTCATACTTTTAAAAAGAATGATTTCTTGAAGCTAGCTCTTACATGACTTGCATAAAATTGATAGCAGTGGAATGAGAGGGCTTTGGGGCGGAACTTGCCTTGCATTACTTGCACAAATAACTTCATCTTTTTGTGTAGCATTTGTGTACCACGAGATAACTTTTATTTTTTTTCTGTTTTAAAAAAATCAAACAAAATAGCATTTGAAGTAAAGTTGCAATGACTTCAGAAAAGCTTAGTCTGTATACTCTGTGGCATGTAACTTCCTTCTATTTTTGACTTCTGAGAGATGATAGTTCTCTTGGTCTTTACTGTGTGCATTACTGGATGAAGAGATTTCCATTCTTTGCTTGTGTTTTTTGGTAGACAGTATACTGCTAACAGTTTACTAACTCCACCTTTCAACCGGAAACAACTGTTTTCTTATTAAGATGTTGGTGTATGGCTTTCATTCATTTATTCCTTAATCCTCATGTGACCTAGTTTCTTCCTGAAGTAAAATGAATTTAAATACCCTTAATATAGACATTGGTATTTTAAACAAAGCAGTCTAGTATCAGTGTCTTGGGTTCTTGAAAATCCAGATTTCCTGGATGTCTTTATGTGCTGGTCACTAGCGTCAGATGAAAGTGAGTATTTCAAGAAATGGTTTCTTATTTTTATTTCATTTTTGAACTTATAAAAATTCCCCATTGTAGGCAAATTAAAGCCTTCTCACAAGAGGGCTTTGCCTTCCTTCGTTATTCCTCATTTATCTTTAAGCCACAGTGTGCAGATCCTAGTTGTTCTGCAGGTGAAGTCAGACGGCATTGCAGAACTGTGCATTTTGTATAATGGGACTCACAAGGAAGCTTCATACTTAAGACTCCTCTGTTTTCTGAAAACTTGGAGTTTAACAAAAATAATTTCAATATTCTCTACTTTTCTTTCAGGAAGTCAGCTTGATTAAAGGGCTGCTAAATTAATGGCAGCAGGGTGCATTGTGCAAATGAAAAAACCTGACCACTTTAAAGAAGTGATGTTTTTAAATGGAATGTTTGCATCCTCCCCCAGCTGGCACACTCAATTTCTCCCCAAGTATTCTTGGTGAAGAATTAGCCTTCTAAACTCCTAGGAGGCAGATTTGAGAAAGCATTAAAATAATTCCTTTTGCCATTTCAAGAGCCCCCCTGCTCTCCTGAAGGGAAAAAAAACCCCACCAAACAACAAAAAAAAACAACAAAACAAACCACACCAAGTTATTTAGCTGTAAAAATAAAACCAGGCAACTCTTGTACATGGGTTGGTTTTTTGGATCTTTGCAAAGTGTTTTTATGGAACTGGTTGATATGACTGTTTATTTTATAAAAAGGACGAAGTGAAAACTTTATTTTCATGAAACCACTGCCTTGCATAAATTTACAGTCTCTTTTGTGTAGAACAAGTTGTTAGGATGGGGAAGGATGGGTGATCCAAATTATATGTGAAAGCTGCAAGTGCTCAAACAGTTTGAGTTGCTGAGTCAGTTCTAATAAAACTTAAAAAAAAAAAAAAAATAGTCCTATTTAATATTTGTATAACAAGCAGGTTTAGGGACTAATTGTGCTATACAAATACAGGAGAAAAAACCACCCATAACTCTTGAAATGAATGGGTATTCTTTCCTAAATGTCAGCCATGTCCCACATTCTCTGCCACTTTTAGTCTTGGATGTGTGTCAATTTTAAAAAAGCAAAAATAGAATAAAATCCTTTTATTAGTATAACAGATAGTGATTCATAGTTGGTGTTATGGCTAGAAATTGGTTTTAAGTATAATATTTTGGAAGAGTTTGAGCAATATTATTTAGACTTTTACTTAACATGCCTTTCAAAACCTTTTACTGCTCTCGCTCAGTCTTTCAACCATGCAAACAGATATATTTGGACAAGATAACTTTTTTGATCTCTTTGAAATAACATTCACTTTACTGTTAAATAGTTATTTCTCTTTTCCCCCCACCCTTCTGAATCTTCCATTTGGTATTTGTATAGTCCTAAAATGCTTCATAGCAACTGGAAAACCACATTGAAACAGATAATGAAAAATGATGCAGACAAAGTATAAAAATATCTGTACATATATTTTAAGTTGTAGGAAAAGACTGTGCTTAATTCCTTGCATGGAGTAAAGATTTTTCCAAAAGGAGGGCATCTTAAAGACTTGTACTTGGAAAATGTAGACAAGGGAGTCAAGTAACTCTAAAGATCATAAAATACAGCTGAGAGCGCAATAATGCAGAGATAAACATTCATAGCATTTGAACGATATTAGTTTTTAAAGGTTAAAATTTTAAATCAAATTCAGAGGAAACCTGTTCTAATTAAAAATGAGGTAATATGAGAATGATGGATGTTGAAATATTAAACCAAGGACAACTAGAAACAAAAAGATGTGCTCTGTCCCATCCTGTGCTCCCGCCTACCCAGCCGAAACAAAACCAACCAAACAAAAAACCCACAGACCCATAACCCCCCCAAAAAACAAAAAAACACCGAAACAGAAACCATCATATGCTGGAAGTTTAAAAATTATTTTCTGGTTTTACTATCCGAAGGTAAACCAAATTCAGGCAAAACATTTGACCTAAATTTTGGCATATATGACTCTAAAATGGGGTGTAGCACACAAGAGGTTGGATCTTCTAATATATGTAGCATTACAAAATAGTTGTATGTTTGAACCTATGTTTCAGTACTGGCTGGGTGATATGAGAGCTTTGTTAAGTGACAGAAAATTAAGGAGGCAGGGAGATGAATACCAAAAGCCATGAGGAAGGCTGTAAGAACTGTAAGAATGCAGCAAGACATTGAGGACCAGAGTCTTGCAGTGCCTTCACAGCTGCATCTTTATACACAGTGTGAACTCTGTTATACTGAAATGAGTTCCTGGGCAATGGTAGGTAATCTGAGCAGTTTGAAATCCCAAATAAAAAAAGATACCTGTCAGAATCTGCTAAACAGTGTCCACCTTTATAAATTGACCAGCAACCAAAGCCAGTGAAACAGGAATGAAAAACTAGTTGAAACCAGTAAACTGTAGATTTGACAGTCCTAAGATACTTAGAGATTATTCACCATCACCACTTTGAAATAAACTGTTAAGTTATTGAATTGTTGTGGAATTGTGTTATTGAATTTGGAAAAGATGACTTTAGAAATAATATACTTCTAAGATCAGGCAGCCTAAACCAAATGTTTTTAGAATTGAATTATCAAGTAGCTGTCAAGTCCTTAGGGAAAAGCATAGAATTAAAAAGGATAGAAAACTTAGAAATGGAAACAAAAAACTACATCCAAATCATTTTATAAGCTTATATGAGAGAAATACTGAAGGGATTGCTTTGCAAATGTGTTCCTTGTCTTTTAACTGCCCCGTCAAAGAATTTGATCTATTTAATGGTTAACTTTGTTTCCCATATTGAAGTCCATGTTTGGGTCTTGTAAATACATCCATACACCATCTATTCGTATTATCTTTTACTAAACTTCCAAGATAAAATAAAACCTGAAAGAGTTAGTTTCAAATGCATGTCATGGACGAAAGGTTGCAGTAAATGATGAATCTGATCATAAAGATATACTGTCTTTTGAACATTTCTGAAGCAAATCTTATTTTGCTGCTTTAATATGTTTGAAGTCCAAATTAATCTTACACCTAGATTAGCATTACTGGGATGTGATAATGGATTAAGTACTGATCTTTTTTGCCCCCTGTTTCATCAGCTGCTTTCTTCTGCAGGAGTGGTAATTGCTTTGGAATGGAAATCTTCAAATAGTATTTCGGTTGATAAAGATTTGTGCAATATCCATGCAGATATTCGTTTGCATTAAAAAGGATTTTCCAACTATTTATTTTGACACATGTTAAATAGTGTAAGAGATATCAGAATGTGAATCATAATTCCTTAAAGAACTCATGTAATAGCTATGTGAGTAGTCTTGCAGAAATATAAAAACCGTAACAAGGAGATCAGCTCATGAAAATTTTAAGCTAAAACCGAGTATCAAGTAAGAAAAAGAACATTTATCGTACAATACACCTTACGCTACAGGATTGACTATATGCAAAGTAGAACTGTCATAAGGGGACGATGTACAACAAGTAAAACACAAACATTAGTACTAACATTAGAAGAAAAGTGCTCACATTACCGATGTGAATAAGGTCTCCTATTTTTGATCCAGATAAAAAGTAATCTATACTATTTTGGTCTGGACAATTAAAGACATAGCTGCAAATTTGATGGAATTCCAACCTCAGAACAAATAGAGAACTCGCCTTCGACACAGGATGAATTCACCAGGGCAGGTGAGTGTTAAAAAAGATAATGAAGATAATGTAAGTAAGGCTTGTAATGGACTTGGAGCTGTATGTAGGGCTGGCTACCTGAGATGTGGCCTGTGATCACTTCCAGTAGTCTGACCACAGCCTGGTTTGCAGGCAGTTTGAGCGTTAGCTGAGAAGTAAGACCATTTATGCTGTTCCTCAAGGACAATCTCAAAACAATGGGAAAAACTTCATTGCAATTTGTAAGGGCAGCCAATGTACCACTGGGATTATGACAGTAACTCCTGGTTGCAGGAAAGAGATTAGAATTCCACTGACAGCAAAATATTGAATAAGAACACTTGCTAAACACAATTTGAGCTTTCAACAGAGAAAAACATTGCAGAGGACAAAAGGGGGAGAACCTGCCAACCAGTGACCTAATTTTACAAGAAATTGATTTTTGGACATGGGAGGTTACCTTCTGATGCACAAGACATAACAAGCTAATACTAAAAGAACAGCCAGATAGACTCCCTTTATCGCCTGGTGGGAGACAAAGCAAAATTTTCTCCAAAGTACACATTTTTAATTTTTACAAGTAATATAAGATGCTGACGCATTAACAATACTGCCAGCAATCAGTGTTAGAAGATCTGAAATAATCCTTTCTCAGTTTATAAAGCTTTTTCATCTCCAGAAACTGATCGGGAGAGATTTGTCACTCTCCTTTTATTGCAGTATTAATGGTGGAGATTAAGCAACTGATATATTTACAAACCCTACATCATAAGTATGTTTAACATGGAATTTAGTAAGCGAGTGAAAATTAAAGCAAATATTTTCATTGATTAACATAAAAGTGCTGATTCCTTTTTCAGTGGTGAAAGCCTTATTGTTTATAGATGCAAACCCCTGAAACAACAGGTCATGATAGTTTCTGGTGTAATGGAAGTCAAATGAGAAAACCTTTGGATTCCTGGTAGCTCTTCCTTCTGGAAAAAATCCTGATCCCCACAGTGTTGTCTTCAGCAGTTTGATTCCTCCTGGAGTGCATCCTCTTGTGAAAAGACATGGCGATTTAGCTCCATCCGTCCGAAATGACACATTTCTGGCTTAAGAAGTATTTCAGTTTGAGACCTCAGTGTATCAGCAGCAGACAGGTTCTTCTGTAGTCTTCACTTGCTGAAAATTAGGGCCGATAGTCTTGCAGCCAATCTCTCATGAGGTAACTTGTAGTGTGATGTACTGACCGAGTGGAGTAAAAAAGCCAAAAAGGTTGTATGTAGCTAGAGAGGGTGCACTGAAGATGAGCCACAAAACAAACAAAAAAGTGCCCCCACAGAAAATGGCAATGGCAGCCGTAAAATCAGATAATAAAGCCATCCTACCATGAAGACGAAAAAGCAAAAAACAATTAATCCCCCCCAGAGAATCAAACTAAACAGAAAACAAAAAACAAACAGGCTTAGTACAGGGAAACACAGGCATATAGCAGCAGCCATGTTGCCACTAGAAAAATCCTGTCCTTAAGAAGATTAGGAGAATTCCTCTAGTGCTAAGCTTTCACAGTTTGCCTGCTATATATATTGTAGGCTGTTTTTGAATGCCTCCATAAATTGCATGTCTAGAAAATGCATTCCAGAAACCTGTGGCTTTTAAGCCTTTTGTTTTCCAAAAAAGAGAAGTCAGTTGTAAATGAAGGTGTTATAAATAATACTGCAATCTGTGCTGCATCAGTGCATTGGAACAAAATTTGCTCTTCTGGTTTCTTTGAAGTTTGCATATGTACAAATGAAAATGTGTGAGCATTCCATTTATCCCAAGAAAATAGAATTTCTTTCTATACATGTGTATTGATAGACATCACGTGTATATACATTCATACGGAATAACGTATATACACTGACCAATTGTATCTCTTTAGGACCACAGGGAATGTAGGTACTTCATAATCTATATTACTACTGTTTTAGAAGCGTGGTCTTCTGAAAATTGGAAACTTTTAATTTCCATTTCCAGCACATTTACATGCACTCATTTGCATGCAGCATTTCTTGTGCCAGCATTGTCCTTTGTTCTGAGTAGCTTTCCTTCCTTGGGAATTCTCCCTTGATTTTACTCAGTGAATCCAAGGGACTGTCCTCACTGCAGCCAAAGACTACTTTTGCGGGAATGCTGGCTGCCAGCATTTGAATATTCATTTCTTTTAGATGAACTGGAGATGCTCCTTGCTGAATTATGGAAGGTGTTGCTCAATGCCTGGGCCGTCACACTGCAGACCTTTGAAGCTACCGCTCTTCTTTTGTCTAGAAGGACAAGTTGTTTCCTCTCTTCTGAAAACTTGTACCTTGAAGTTGGTGCTGGGAGTTTTTTTCCAGTTTCAGACTCAAGTGTATATATTACATAGGAAAATAGATTGTAGGAATAGTAGCTAGCTATCTTGGCTAGGAGTCTGGGATTTGTCTTTGTGAACGACATGACCAGAACCAGACATGGCATCATAGCTGCTGATGTGTTTCTGATTGAGCTAATGGCATTATAATAATTTCCATATTATGTTCCATCCTGTTCTTGACGCTGCCTAACAGCTCGTTTGCCTTTTCCCAGATTCTAGCTGTACATTGTCTTCAGTGAACTGTTCACAGCTTCTCCCCTGTCCTTTTTGAAATTAGTACTAGTTTGGCCTTACATGGGTGTATGAGTACCTAGTTGTGTATATATTGATTCTGGCATTGTGTTGACCACTCGCCTAATAAATTCCTCACACTGCCAGGGATTTACGGAAAATCTGCACATTTGGTCTTGTGCAGTATCTACTAATGTACTTTATGCTGGAGTTAATGGAAAAACTTGAGGTCTCCTGTCCAACATTTTGCTGTAATAAAATAATGTACTTCTGATCTTCTGCATTTGTTTTTTTTACTTCTGTGTGTAAAATGTTTCACACGCTTAAAACATGACCCAGCTTTCTGTCTGAGCACATGCAATACTGAGAATGCTTAGCCTATTCAGAGATGCAGGAGTGCAAGTAAAATAATTTTGTAATTTTTACAGTGAGCAGGGGACAACAAAAAGGTTGGCTGTCATCAAAGAAGAGCAAGAATACCTCAAGTCAGCATTTAAAAAAGAAAAAAAATACCACCTCAAAACTCCACAAACCCAACAAAACAAACCAAACATACTTTTTGGATGTATTTCACCTATTTCTAATTTGCTTAATAAAAGTAGAACAGGGTAGGAATAGCGTGGGAGGAGAGTAATCTTCACCGCTTACCTAAAGAAGCTTAACTAATATTAGCTTCCAATACCTAATACATTTTAAACACAAGATACAAGTAAAAATCAAGCATTTAAGTGAAGGGTTCTTCTATTATTGCAGAGAATGCAAAATGTATTATTATGTAATCGGGGAGCAGGCTTTTAAAGCGTGCATGCAGTTCAAAGTTCTCTCAGCAGCAAGAGGACAGGTTTGCTCTTTTAAGCTGAAAGTAGCTGAACTGGACCAGCTTTAAGCAGAGAGGCTCATAGATGAGACCTGCGGAGACATGGTGGAGTACTCCCATCTTAACTGTGGCTGCTGAGGATGGGCGTTTTGGAAAAAGAGGGAAGTCTGCTGGGGACGTGGCAGGGACCCAATCTGTTGGACAAGACCCGACTTTCAGGCCGTGCTGCTATGTCCTTCTGTACTGAGGAGGCTCCCGCAGCAGTCGTGATCCCTAAGGATAAGGGAAGCCGATTGTGGGAGATTCTGTAGTAGATGCAGTTAAATGGATTTCTGATGTCGGATGTTTGAGGAGGTTTACTCTCGAGGCTAACTTCAGGTTGCCAAGTGGGACACTGAAATACAAGATTTCTGTGATAACGTTCTCTGTAATACCTGCCAGATCCATGTGTGGGAACTGGTAGACAAAGACGAGACAACCCCCATGTGTGGTTGACATAACGGTGTAAAAAGAAGGGATTGGGTGTGATGGGAGCCGATGAATCTCTTGGGACTGAAGGCATCCTACCAGGAGGAGTGCTGCACCTCAGTCAGGACAGAATCATGCTGCGGGCACTAAAAATTAAAAAGAATGTAGAAGACTAGAGGCGAATCCAGAATAGCATCTCTTGTTGGAGTTCAGACTGGTCTTGCAGGAAGTAATGATTTTATTACACCCAAGTATTCTTTCTCTTGCTTTATCTGAATGAGGCACTGGCCCAGTCTGTGTGAGCAACTGGGAAATCTTCCACTCTCATGAGTTGTCCTAACTTTGCACCTTCCCTAACCTTATTTAATGTTCCCTGTTTGTTGTTACTGTCCTGATCTAAGAGTTGGTAGCATGGTCCTGGAACTGCATTTTTTTTGCTATTACAGGCTGGGATTCATGCCCAAAGACACTCCATGATGCTTTTGTCCTGTAGTATTTTTATCCTGGTAAACTGCATGTACAGAGCCACTTCCTTGCCCATACATCTTAATCCATCATTCCTGAAAAGTAGATACTGACAACACTATCCCACAAGTTATCCTCTTGTGGGTAACGTGCGTGGGATGTCTGTAACAGAGGGTTGTCGGTTGATGCCAAATACATATTTTTTTTTTTACTTTTCAGGCTTCTAGAATGAATGTGGAAGCACTTGTAAGGTCTGCTTTGCTCCATTGCTCAGTATTGCACATGGCAGCTAAATGGCATTGCAAGCAGATTCATTTCCCTTTCCTGTACTTTGCTATTACATTGTATATTTGCCTGTGGGCTTTTTGAGCCCTTTTTTGCTCCCTACATTTCTCAGGCTCCAAAGACTTAATTACCTTGGTAGGAATACCTGAATCTATGAAAGCAAAAGCCTATTGGGTAAGAAGGAAGCCACAGATGGAGATTTTTAGATGGTACAATGAACTTAATTTCCCACTTTTTCCATTGAAATTAATGGAAATTTGTGCGCTGAGGTCTCCACATTGTTTTGAAAATACTATCTTTTTGTCAGTCATTTGCTTTATCAGTTTTATTATCTCTCTAGGACTGAACAGGCAGTGGAATGCTATTTAAGTATACTGAAATTAGCAAAACCTGAGATATTAAGGCTGAAAATAAGGTTTAGTACTCTTTAGTAGTTAGTTTACAAATAATTCTTTCTAGTTTGTTTTACCGTGCAGATTCTGCTTCCTAGAACCAGTGCACATTTAAATGCTCCGTGTACATTGCATTTAATGTTAAACTTGGGTAGAGCGGCTTATAAATATTAAATTAGAATTATTGGGAAAATGAAAAGAATATTTTATTCATCTATAATGTCTATTGATTTTTAAATAAGTAGGCATAATGTCTATTGATTCTTTTTTTTAAGCAAGTTGTACATTGCAATTTAAGCAGACTAGACATAAATGCTGGCTAGCCTTCTTACAGCTTCAAGCAGGGGAGGGAGTATGATTTGAGTTCCTTTATCTCCAGCTGAAAAATATTCCAACACCATGTTAACAAAGCAATGCACTTTCCGAGGGGCTCATCTCCTAGTTAGACAGCAGACTTACTACATCTGAAAACCTGCTTTTTTCTCTGAAGATACGCGTTTTTTTGCCAAACCTCTGATAGTTCTTGTCTCTGTGTGAGCCATCTCAGTATTTTTCTTAGATAAATGTCAAGCTGATGTTTTAATTTGTTTCAAAGAGAAATACTTCTATAAAAATAAATGATCGGCAGAAAAAAATCATAGTCTAATTCATTATTTAAGAAGACAGTGTGGAATTACTAACAGTGGGAAAAAGCCCAAGGCTGTTACCTGTGACTTGTTTTTTTAAATCATATAAGTGAGAAAAGACCATTTAAGATTTTAAGTCACTTAGCATATATGTAAATCTCCAGTAACCCCAGAGGCTGCACTGGGATTACTTAGGGTTTATATATGTTACTTAAGTCCTTCTGTAGCCAGTCATCCGTAATTTCTGGACTAGATGGTGGCTCTGCTTTCCAATGTTAAAAACCAGAATTCAACAAATACAAAGTCCGCATTAAAAATAAACCCTTCAATCCCAAAAGTTTCTGTCTGAAGCTGTCTAAGTAAACTGAAATGCTTCAAATGCAGTGGTGGATTTGGTGTAATGTTTTAGCTTCAAGAATAGAATTTAAATGTGAATCACCATCTTTCATTTTCTTTGCTGTGCTTTTACCTTGCGAGAAACGAAAAAGCGAAAATATGTTAAAAGAACTTTGCACCTGTTGTAATTGGAATTTGTTGGAACTATTCTGTCAATTTCTAAACTGTTTTATTGACAGAAGAAAATAAGTTATCACGGAATTTAAATTTATAGGAGAATGAATGAACTTAATTCAGTTTTTATGTATGCAATGCATGATTTTACAGGACCACTTCAATTCTTTTAATGATCCTTGATTCTGGCTGCTGAAGTTACACTTGTGAGGATTTGGTGAGCACCAGTACAGCTTGTGGTAGCACTGGCTGAGAGAAAACATTAATGTCTAAATGTGTATTAATGAGTTAAACATCTAAAGGAAATAAACTAAGAATTTTCTTGATGGAGAAGACATCATACTGAAGAGCATACAAAAAGGAGGTTGCTATCAGAAAGTTAAATCTTGAGTCTTTCTCTGCAAGCCGTTTAGGTTATTTCTTCACAGTTGGCCACTAAACTTTTATCTTTTTAGCTTTTTCTTTATAGTTTGGTCCCCCTCAAAAATGCAGAATGTTCTGTGAAAAGTCTTACAAGCATTTTTTCTCATTAGTGGGTGTCATAGAAATTGTGTTTTAACATAGTATTATGTTTTAATATCTACAACAAATATCCTTTGTACAAACTGTCCTCATACATGGGAAGCACATAAAAATTTAACTTCTGCTCTGAGAAAAGCTGTTGAATTGGGGCTGATTGTTAGCGGGGTGGGATAGGAAATTGCAACAAAATTTGAAAAACAACAGTGAGAAAGCTTGGTTAGAGATATACAGCTGCTTTTTAGCACCACTTTTGTACTTAACTGTTCTGATGTACTAAAAATTTTCCCGTTACATGGGTTACGCTTTACATGCTAATTTTTCTTTCCAGTATGTGTAACTTTTTTTTGGTTGGATGAAACGTGTATCAGAGAAGCACAGGCTTTGATTTTGCTGTTCTAGTTCTGTAGTACATTAAAGATGTTGAGTTTAAAACAATGTATTGAAGGCTTTTTGACTCCCTAGAAGCTATTGCGAGCTAAATGCTTTAAATTAACCATGCACTGAACTGAACCTGAAAGTATGAAGGAAGACACTGATTAGACCAGCTGTTGTGCTTTCTGTCAGGTTTCAGAAAAGCCCCTTCCCAGGTCCCCTTTTCAATGACTATTTTTGTATGAATTTGCAAGTCTTGCAAAGACTTCAGAAATTTCTTCTGTACCTGTAGGTACAAGCTGGAATATACCTTTAAAACCTGCCTTTGAAGCCAGCACCTGAATGGAAAAAACCTTGCAGTTTCTCTGAAAGGTGTAGAGAATGAGGAGAGCTGTGCGCCCGATAGTATGGAAGAGTAATGATGGTACAGACAGTCCTCAGCACCTGAGAGGCTCTTCCTGGTGATGAAGTCAGTATTTGTTCTAATTTGAAGTATGGTAAAGGACAGAAGACAGAAGTTTTAGACATTGATTAATACCTTTTGTCTTCATATATTTTCAAGAGAGTTCATAATTGTAATTTAAATGCAACAGAAAGAAAATCCTAGCCAGAACATGTCCTTGTAATAGAATCAGCTGTTTCTGTCAGTCCATTACAGAGCACACTAATCGCCCATCAGAACTAAAAGTCATTAGGCACAGTCTGCAGTTTCTCAAATCTGTGCTGTGGGAGCAAGTGCCTGTATTTTACCAGTACTTTAATTGGGGATGAATTTTCCTTTACTCTGAAACAGATCTCTTGGCACCAACTAAGTCTCAACTATCCAACTGTATTAAATGTAAGGGTGTTCAGAAAATCTGTGGAAAGATGTTTTGTGTGTCACATGGTTTTTCGTATAAGAACTCGTAGTGATCCAAAAACCTTAGTTCACTTGACATTTGCACAATTTATGTTATACCTGAAGGACAGGACTGGATGTGTTTCTTTAAAAATATGCCCAGGGATGAAGTCAGTCAGTGCCTTTGGTTCCCAGCTCTGTGTCTCTTGTTTTGAAAGCGTTAGATGTTGCTTTCCGGAGATACGTTGTGCCTCCACTAAGCCTGAAGATCGTCTCGCATACACCAGTATAAATCTTTCACCACACTCAGTTTGATCTGTAAATTACTCTTGCGTTTGACCTAGCACCACTTTGCAGTTTCACGTTTTATATTCCACCTTGGAGCACTGTCACATCTGAACATGACTGGCAGTATTGTTCCCTTGAAATTAAGAGAGTCCAAGATTATAATTTTAAAATTAGGGTAAGGTTGGCCGTTATTATAGTTCTACCTCACCAAAACTGAGAAGACCATTTAATTGCCAATTTTTTTTGTTGGTTTTATGGTTACTTTAAATATTCCAAAGCCGATAAAGTATTCGTTTGAAAATACGTGTGAAAGAGATGATAGGAGAGCATGTTTCAATTTAATGTTTGTTTTTCACTGAAAATGTTGTTTTCCAGAACTCATTATAAAAAGGTAGTTGTAGAAATACTTTGTGTTACAAGTCTGAAATGAGTCACACCAAGCCTGTAACCACCTTTTATTTCCAGGGGATGACAGTCTTCCTAGACACATAATACAAATGTAAAACTTCTCTGGCTATTTGCTTTTGCTGTAAAGAATATTTATTATCTGGGAATGAAGCAACAGAGCTCTTTCTTTCATCACTTCTGTCAAGGTTTTATGTTTCAGTTTGGCTGCAGTTTGGAGCCCAGCAGACATAAGCAGTATCAGAGACCATTCACGTTTGGCATCAAAAAGGGAAGTTAAAATTCTGTTGTCTGCTTACAAAGATGTAAATACTGGCTGGCATCTGCTTATTCTGAATTTTCACATGGTTCTCGGCACGTGGCTTTCTTTGAGTTGATGGCCTTTAACTATTCCTTTGCAAAAAACGATCAGAGCACCCTTTGCTTGTCCCTCCTTCCCTGCTTCTGTTGAGAAGCAAGGATTTGAGAGGGGTAAGCTGAAGTGCCTCATGTAGACTAGCTAAGCAATGAAAAATTACATCTGCTTGTTCTGTAAATAATGTCTGGTCAGAGCAGATGTAATTAACTACTGAACTTAATGGATGCCTCGTGAGGTTACAGATGCTATCAGTCATGAACTAGATGAAGGCAAGGGAGCTTTATATGCTTGGAATTCCTTTTAGGACTAATTACTAAATATCTTTAAAATTGATTGCTTATGCTTTCAATTTCTGAGAGTGTTTTCACATGATCTATGTGGAATGGACTTGCTGCAGCTTTACGGGAGGATGGGAGACACCTCCATTGTTGAGGCTTTTTGAGGAACTAAACAGTTTCTCTTCCCTAGGACTTTCTCCCAGAGCTTTACTATTAGGAAACTTGGTCTTTTTTCAGGGTTTGCCAAGCCATCCATCTGTCTTGGGAGAGTGGTCTGACACAGATTTTCTTTTTGTCTAAATTAGTTAACAAATACGCAATTGTAAAGATAAAATTCTGTTGGTGTGTTGAAAGTCTTAGTCTAACATTGACAAAGCAATTGGTGACATGTGGAGTGCCTCTCAATAACAACCACCAAAACTTAATTTCTGCCTATCTGCTTCCCTAATACTTTAGAAGTGGGGAGTCAGTGGGTAACCAACCTGACAGAATAAACAGATCCCTTTGGACTTTTGTGAGATACCTGCTGATGATGATAATGTTGAGCTGACCAATGTCTCTTTTTCTTGGTTCAACTACAGTGTTGGAGATTGTCTCTTAACCAGTGTATTTCAATAAAATTTTGTTGGTGACCTTTCATCTTTGTTCACAGTATGTATTAACTGTGTACTGAATGGACTGGTGCACTGCTGGTGAGCCAGCCCGGCAATTTTCACGAGGCACACATTGTTTTGTATAACTTTCATGTAGGATAAACCAGCAGGGTTGCCATAGTCACCAAAATTATGCTGGGCTTGATTGTTCGGTTTTAAACTCAATAAGGGATGTTTAAAGAGTTTTATAAATAGTTGGTGGTCAGGTAGACTTGATGTCAGCTGTCATGTTGTTGATTCTTTTAGAAACAACCTTTTAAGGAGTAGGGGTGTGTATAGTAGAAATGACAACTGACTTAATCATGGATTAATATTAGTACGAGCCAACAAGGGAAAGAATAAAACTGGATTTGTTTATTTGTAATGCTCTTGGCATTTTTAGCAGCTGTGATTGTTTCCTTGTGGTCGTTGCATGCCCAGTCTTGAAGGAATTTTTGGTGCAAGTCAAGACAGAGTAATTTTAAGAGCAGTTCCTAACAATAGCGTTACAGCTGCAGTCCTGTATGTCTCTGAGATGCCATTCTTTTCTGCATTTTCCAAAATTTTGTGGAACGTGACCTTTTGACTTAAATTTCTGAAACTGGTGCAGTCTGGCAAAATTAAAGAGACTTTGGAACAGTTGCTTCCATTATTTTGGATGAATGTTCAATGCTGGGCAGGCTCCTTCACATATAGGGTGGATCAGTAATCTGCTTCATGGCCTTGTAAAACTAGAATTAAGTAATGAGAAAGATTAATGAGCTAAGCTGTGCGCTTTACTCCTCTCAATATTCCTTCCCCCTTAGGCTAATCTGTGCAAAAATATAATACATATAAGGAAGATTTAGAGCATTTATTAAGGGTGTTATTTCTCAGATTTTAAAATATAACCTGCCTTTTATTTACGGAGGACTACCATGCATCTTGCTTTTTATGTTGTTGATTCACATGCACATTTTGGGTAGCTGTTAGTGTTTATTTCAGGGAATAAGTTATCATAATGGTCTTTTGAAGCTACTGCTGTTGCAATTTATGGATTGTCTGTTATGAGAGCAATTTCACCTTTTTTTCTTCTGCTCTGCTGTTTTTTCTGTTCTTCTGTGCCAAATATAGGAGTCTGGGTTGCAAAATTCAAGCTGTAATCTTTAAATTTACTTTTTCCTGCAAATGAAATTACATCCTCCAAACGTAATCTTTTATGTGCTACATATAAATTAAAAATAAGTTTGGCAAGTGTATTTGAAGAGGCCTGCTGCCACAGTTGTTTTTAGCCTTGATGAAAACAATAAATTAGTTTGCTGATGTCTTAAGGATTGAACAGCTGAGTTACTGTACCTGCTATTCTTGATGTGACCAGGGTTCTCAGAGGTTGTCTTTAATATTCAGAAACCTTTCGCTATTTAACCCCAGCTGAAAAGCTTAGGATCAAATATGAAACTAGCTATTTTCTTTACTGTGAAAAGAAAGAGACTGCTGCTTGACTGATAGCATGAAATTAGAGTGACCCCGTGCTCTTGGTTCCAAATAACAGAGATAGGAATGAATCCTGTGGAGGAAATGAATCTTGGAGAATTGCAAGTCATTCATTGTTCTGGCTAGCAAGGGATGTGCTGGTACCACCCTGCCCTTGCCTGCAGACGCCTACTCCTTGCATCATCTGTAGCTCAGCTGTGGCAGCTGGTTTATTCCTGGGGTTGGGCAACTCTCCATTTACCCACTTGGGAATGTGGTTTGCATGCATCGTTTTTATTGTCATCTGCCTATCCAAGCCATGATGTGTGGCTTTAGTCGTGTTTGTTACCATGAGTAGATTCAGTCTGGCTCGTGGTGTACTGTGTAATGTTGTATTTTGGGCCTGAAAACATGATGCAATGTACAAAATATGAAGCAGACATTTCAGCTTACATATACATACATACATATGAAAAAAAAATATATATGGGAGTGGGCACTGAAAATATTCTGAGGAAAGTGGGAATTCTTGTCTGTTTTGAGATGTATTCTGAAATTATTTTAGGTCAAGTAACCAATACGCTTAATCTTATGGAAAACCCTGAGGTTAAGTGATATGAAAGGTTAGAGGGCAACTTTTGGTGGCATATATTCTCGACAGATTAATGCACAGATATGACCTGGATCCTTAGCTTTGCTTACAAAAGAAGAACTTTGTGTTACCCAGGCAGGAGAGCTGGTGGGGGAGGGAAAATAATTTGTTGCATTTGAGAATTTTGCTTAACGTTTAAAGGGCTTTTAGCTTTATTTTCTTCTGCAGTAACTATAATTTGAAATAAATCCAAAGGCTTTTTTTTTTTTTTTTTTTTTTTTTTTTGCTGACTAGTAAGGGATTTCTAAGCTGAAGAGAAGAGAAAGGCTGGAAGATGATAAAATCTTTAAATGCATCATTGGCTGATTCATGACCTGTGAGTTTGAAGCTTGATATAAACTGATTATTTAGAGAAATAGGGTTGCCTGTTAGTTCAACAGCTGAGGTTTTTTTCACTGTTTGTTTTTCTATGTTAATGTGCTTTGCAAATGGCATTTTTTACAGACAGGTAGAGAACTAACCCAAATAATTTGCTTTGAACTTGTAGTACATTTAGGTTAACAGCTAATCAGTTAACTATTCTAGTGCCATGCCCATTGACCCAGAGGCTCTGGCACCCTGTCACCATGAAGGGAAGGGCAGTTCCAGACAGTTTGGCTGGTACTGGGAATACAGGAAGATGCGCTGGGACTAAGCTATCCATGACAATTCAGGATTTGTGTGATTGCACGCATAAGTTCTGTACAGTGTGGGGAAAGGTCTGGGAATTAAACTCTGTGTCCTCTCAATATTTTGAATGATTTGGCAAGAGCTTGGGTATTCATTTACAGTATTTTAAGTATCTCTGTAGCTATGCAGATGATCTAACAGTAGGATCCTGAATTTAGTTTCTAAAAAGTCAGTAAATTATAGAAAATACGCAGCATGTTCCATAGGTTAAGCCGACATTCAATACAGATACAGCTTTAGTGTTGCTGTTTAAAATTCTTTGCTGATAAATTTGGGAAACAAGTTCAGATGTAATCATTTCTAGAGAGAGAAATTGAGAAGTAGTGTTTCTAATAACCATTTACAATGATAAGGTGAAAAGAAGGAAATTATTTTTCTTGACAGATTCTGATAGGAGAAGCTTAGTGCAGGGTGGGTTTTTTTTTTAATCACCATGCAAAATTTCTTTCTGTTAATCTGATGGATGGATTACGGTTTGTCCTTGCATGGCCAGGTTGTATTTTCCATCAGAACTGGAGATTCCAACCCTCATTATATCATTTCTGTAATGCAAATGGTTATGTATAGAAAGAGATTTAATTAATCCCCTGCTGGTTGGTAGTATACCCTAAAGCAAACATAGTCAGCAAAGGAAAAATATTAAAACATGAGTGCACGGTACCAGGTCAATGACTGTCAGTGGAATTTCATCATCTGTGAAATATTAACTTATTAACTGAAATGTATTTACTGTTACAGCTGTAAAAATATTTGTCTGTTGTCCCAACTGGTATGATAGTGAGCTACCTTGCAAGAAAGCCAAGGTCAAAGGCAATCTGAGGACTCATGCTGTCCACTCTGGCAAGAATATGGAATATCCTGAGTGTTGCGATGCTTCTCACTTTGATTTGAAAGGACTACATTTAAGCTGCCATCAGTGCAGACTAGCATCCAACTTTGCCTGTGGGTCTGTGCCATATGCGCAGCAACATATTCAAGGACAAATTACAAGACTGAGAGAAAGTGACAATTTTGAGTGATAGGCTCCTGTTTTCTTCACACTTTTATAACGTTAACGTATCTGTTTAAAGGATATGGGTTGTATTGTAGGTCAGTGAACAAACAGATTTCCAGATTTTATTTCCATCTCCTATTGTGTGCATATACGTATGCAAAAAGCCAGCACCCTCTGCTGCCTGAAACATTCCTGTTTTCAGATGCAGTTTCTGTATACAAAAGATCACAATAGAATAAATTTTCAGTATCTATGCACTAAACAATATATTATTTAAACAGAAAAGTGATGCTTAAAATGGCCAGTATATTTTCTGTTCTAGCTTCCGAGCTGCCTCAAAAATGATGGGTCCAGTGAGGATTGAGTCCTATTGTGAAACCTGAACCGTAGCATGTTACGGTGTCCAACTAATTTTATATCTGCATGATCTGAGATGATGAACTTAGGATAAAAGGAAACAAATATAAGGAACTCTTTTGAAGGAGGGTATTTGAACCAGCTTTTTAGAAATTCCATGATGCTGAATTTCTTTCACAAGGTTCATTTTTAACTGGTTGTCTGAAAATCTGCTGCTGCTTTTGTTACACGTTTAAAAATTATGCCTTGAAATATGGAACTGATACAAAAAATTAACTTTCAGAACAGTCTGTTCCTGTCATTTGGGTACTGCAAGATTTAATACACTTCTTATTTTTTTAACATCTGTGAAAGCAGTGGAAACAAATAACTGCTTTCTGAAAGTTCTGTGTGAATAATGTGCAACAATCTTTTAAAATATTCTTATGCTACTTATCACTTTGTATAAATCAAGTATAAATATAAGCCTCTATTTTAAGGGTTATATTGTTGACCTAGAGAGCAGGTGATGTGGAGGCTGGCTGAAGTAATAATGGTAAAATATATAGGTACTAGCAGCACAAGAGCTCAGGGAGGCAGATGTGCTGTCAGAAGAGGCAGTTTGAAATTGTGCATGTCCATGTGTCATTTTCATCAGAAGGGGTGATCTTAAATGAAAAATGTCCTTTAGGATATACTAGTGTATTTACTGAAAGGATTACGGCTGCACCCTATAAATAGCGTTTCAGACCAAGTAGTCACAGCTCAGCACTCTTTTATTAGTTATCTTATTAAAATGTGATTTTATTTTTTCAGGATACATGGACATGTGATGCCAAACTCCTTTGTGGGGTGGATGGCAACCAGTCAAATCACACCACCTCCCTCATTGTTTACTATCTAAAACGTTTAATCTGTAGTATAAAACTGATTCTGAGTAGAGTTTCACCTTTATAGGGTACCGTTGGGCTTTTATGCTTTGCATAATTATTTAATCAGTGGTTTTGTCATGCTACTTCATATGTTTGAAACAACTCTATCTTTTTTAGAGGTAAACTCTCAGTTGGGTCCCATTGCACACATTAAAGTGTTAAGCCATCCCAAGACCCAGCTGAGTCTCCACCCTGCGAGCACATGCCTATCTCTGGTAGGCATTTCATTGTCTGTTCCATCCCCTGGGGATCCTTGATGTTCCTCCTGACAGTGGACATCCTCAAATAGGTGACCTGAAATGTGCTCTCTCCTTGCTTCCATGTCCAGGCATCTTCTTCCTTTTTCTTCCCTGGGATGTAACTTTTTTAGACACTGACTCAGTGGTGATTCAGGAGAAGCAAAACTCATAAGTACGCTGCTCACAGTTGTGTAACTTCCAGCTGTGATGCTTTTGCATTGGCCCCACCATTCATGGTCTGGTTTGGAGAGCTGTAAGAAGTGTTGTTACCAGCCCTGCTTTGGAGAAGCAGAAAGGAACGAAAAGGCTTCTCTTTTCTCCAGAGGACAGGAAAAGTGCTGTGGGAGTTGGGGCATGGCTTGATGTGCAGCTGGTAGAGTTTTTGAAGGGGATTTTAAGACTAACACGCAATGAGGTGTAGTGGAACAACAGGTATAAAAATTGATTGCTTTGATTGTGCTCTTTGTTGTCAAGACCACAGAGGTATTAGATTTGAACTACTGCCTATTGATTCCACGGCTGCACTGTGTTTGTCAAGGTGGAGGTGCAGAATGAAAGCAATTGCTACATGGATAGAATAATATTTCAATTGCATTGAGATGTCATCTGCCAGTACTTTTTTCCAAAGTCAGTTGATCACAGATTTCAAGGGATGGTTTCAGGAGCAAAGCCCAAGTCAGTCCTTCCTTTAATCTTGCATGTATTTAATCCTGAATTAGCTACATTATAGGAAGTATTAAAGGCGATTTTGTGTGAGTAAACCAAGTGTACAGTAAAGGAAAAGAAGAGGTTTGTCCATTTGTTAATGGACCATGATTCCCATGGTGTACGCCTGTAAGTGACCATTACCAGAGCTGTGCTGCTGCAAGGATGTGTTCTCCCTTTAAGTGCCTTTTCAGCTCTAACGACTAGAGCAAAGCTTGTAAAAACGAACCCTAAAAGCTCAAAAATTAGAAGGTAGATGAAGAGATTTAAAGGTCAGTGTTTTCCTTTTTCAGCCAGTACCATGAAATTCCGGGGCTTTATACATTCATTCTGAAGATTTCTGGGTCTGCATGTGTTGGAATAAATGGAAATGTGTCATTTGAGTAGAAAAAGTGCTCTCTGCTAAGCACTTTTGTTACACCTGGTATTCTTTAAAGAGGATAAATTAAATGCATCTGTTCATATGATGTAAGAGAGATATATGCATACATATGTCATACGCTATATACACCAACAGTATAATACATAATATCTAATAACAATATCTTACGTATTTATCCATTTGCAGTGGCAAAAAGCAGTTGTTACTACATAGACTTCAAGGTTGGGAACCAATTCTAACAAATGTGACTGGAAGAAGTACCTTTTTAGAATATAAACCACACAACCTGTTATAGATGCTAATGATTTATTATCTTACATACTTGAAATGTTTTGATTAGATCTTGACAAGTTTGTCTGATGACAGGAATTTATTTCTTGATGCTGTAAGCTGTCAGCCTTGTGATAATTCACACATGAAATTTGCTCAGCACTGTTAAAAGCTGTAATGAAATTTGCAATTGTGGAGTACTCGTACTTGAAAATAATAACAGCATGTTTAAGAGTTAATGATTTTTTAATTTTTTTTTTTAGTTCTAGTAGCTGTAACTTTTTGGTATTTTTAAAAAACTTTGCCAAGTTGTGTCTATGTGTACCTTAACACAGGAGCCATGTTTGTCAGTAACACTGTTTATCATGAAAGCCACTAGTTACACACATGTGGAAAGGAGGTTACCCCTTTTGACGGATTTGGGTTGTTTTTCTATTGACTTTTTTCAGCATTCAGTGAAAAGGCTGATTTTTTTTTTTTTTTCCCTAGTGGGGAACAGCAGGTAGATCAGCGTTCCGAAAGGCAGGAACCGATGCACTGCTGCTGCCCGGGGCGTTGTGGCGGGCAGAGGGGAAGGCGCCTGGCTTCGGCCCCGCCCCGCCCCGCCCCTGGCAGGGCTCCTCCCCCCTCCGCGCCCCGCTCCCGGCGCCGGGAGCCGGCTCCCCCCAGCGGTGGCCTGCGGCAGCGCAGGGCCCGGCCACCGCGGGAGGGGGCAGCGGCGGTGTGCGGGGCCGGGCGCTGATAAACGAGGCGGCGGCTGGCTGGCTCCCGGGGCTGTGACCGCCGCTGCCCTGGGGATGCTCGCGGCCTGTTTACTTAAATCACCCCCTCAGAATTCCAGGGCTTCCTTTGCTTCTGCTGCTTGGGTGCGAAGTACCGCTCGTAAGTGGGAGCTGCATGTCATTGGCCTTGGATTTTTTGTGGTAACATGTAACACAAGTGATGTGTACGCTTTACAAAAAAACCAGCAAAGCAAGATGCGTTCTGTCGCATGAATTTTTCCTTTTGGTGAGAATGTGGGGACATCCATGCAGCAGGTGCTAGGCATGTTGTGTACCACACTTCTGGAAGTGGTTTGGATGGGCTGCTGGTGGGGTACGTAGGACGGAATTAATTACTGCCGTATCTGTGTTTAGGCCTGAACTTCAGTTACATTTGCTCTGTTGAGCGCTTGTATTTTAGTGCCTGCTAAGGCAATGTCATGCAGGCAAGGTGAGTAACTTTGGTACCCCACGCTGCTGCTCCATGCATCCCTGCAGACTCACCTCTTCTGTGCACTGCAGCAGTTACACACTGAGTGTCTGAAATGGCCAGATTCTTATTAATTTTGCCTCAGTCATTTATTAATAAATAAATAATAACAAGTAAAATTCACTCAAGCTTTTCATTTTTTTTTTCCAGAAGGAGCTCAGCCTCCCCAGAAGAGGAAGCTTGTAAGTATAATTATTCTTTGTTCGTCACTTGGTTTGTTTTGAGCTTATATAGCTCTTCAGTTGTGGAAATAATTTAAAAGGGCATATACTCTGTTTGCTGTTAGCAGTTTCAAGAAACTGTCATGCACTTGGAAACGGCTAGCTTGTATTTCTCTGAGACTGAAGCCTCTATTCATTTTCTTAAGTGTAGTAGGAAAAGTAGTGGTAGTGTAAGCTTACTTCTAATTATCAGCTTGAGCTGATCCTGGTATGGAAGTAGCTGTGGTATTGAGTGTTACTTGCACTGACATCACTGAAGTGACTCCATAGAAGTCACTGATCGTTTGTGTGCTATGGACAACTTTGATCCGCTGCTTTTCGAACAGTCTGTTGACAGAACTCTGAGCACACAGCCCCTGGGCCACGCAGGTCCAGGTAGTTGTGGAGCAGTCAGTGTAATAGAGATATTTTGACCAAGTAGCAAATGTCAGGAAAAGTAGGCTTTTAAAAATGGGGTTTAAACAAAGAACAACTTTTTAAAAATACATTATAATGTTTAAGGAATTTTATTGAACTAAATTGTGTTTCAGTGATAGGACAGTTTAGCTTCTGCTATGCCTGCAGATTTATGGTGGAGAAATTGCATTATTGATTGCATTATATAAAAGAGAAAGCTTTTGTACTGGCTGCTATCGCGTTTTGATTTAAAATTGTTTCCCAAAGCTTGTAGACTACAGACATGAGGCTCACAAAAGCATATAACCTTTCTTCCTCAGGTTTCTGGCTCTAATGAGAAATGATTTTCAGTCTTTCAATGTAAGCTATCCTCTTTGTATAAGAAACAGTGTTTGGAAAATGCTGTGTAGCGCCAGTGATTCAGGGTTGAACAATGCAACAGATCAAAAGGCCTTTTTTTAAAAATGGGGCATGACCAGACCTTTTTGTTTAGCTCATATGACAATGGTAAACCAGTCAGGGAGTTATTTAAAGAACATGAAACACTGGCTGATTTTATTTTTTTTTTTTAAACCAGTATGCCTTAGAGGTTAGCTTAACTATATTTGATACATTTTTAAGAAAGGTGGTGCTCATGATTTGAAGATTGTGATGGTTCTTTGAGCAAATGGTGGGGCAGTGAGTTACCAGTAAGTTTTTTGTTTAATGTCACTTAAGATACTTTTGTACAAAACTTTTGGAATTGGAATTGAGGATGCCAGAGATATTCCCTTCCCTCGTTCAAGCATGGAGGTGGGTATGACACAAAACTACTCGCACATTTACATTTGAGATGTCTGAGATACAAATGAAGTGCTTCAATTGTGTAGTGTTTTATTTAGTAGTAACTAAAGCAAATGACTGAATGTTTTATTTCTATATTGACTTAACACCTTCAGTTTTCATTACTTCGCTTAAGTTTTCCACAACTGAGTGCCTTTTAAGCCATCATGATGTGAAGAACTTTAGCAAGCTGTGTCAAGAAGATCCAGGCCATAAATTTTAAGCACAAGGTTGTAGCTGTTAGTGACACTGAAAATCTATCAAGAATTGAAGTGTCTTCAGTTAGTTGCCTGTGTTATCATGTTGATTATTCGATTGCAGTTTCTGGAATTACAGATTCTGTAGTCAATTCTGCCAAATAATTTCTTTCTGTTTGAAAGGTGTAACTGTTTAAGAAGTCAGGAGTGCATTGTGGCTCATGTATATTTGTGTTGATGCCGTACTGTTAAGTGTATAGGCTCACTGAGAAGGGTCTTGTGGAGCTGATGTACATGATTTGCATATCCCAGTATCAGAGTGCTTACTTAATTTTAACAAAATCCACTCTTAGTCTTTGAAGCAGGAATTACAGAAATTTATGTCAAGAAAGGGAATAATTATGTGTGTGTGCATATATATGTATGTTAAAAATATACATGTAATATGGATAAATCTGTTCATTCTGTCAAAAAGGGTAGCCTAACCACATGCGCTTAAATATACACTGTAGATAGTTCTCAGTTCTTGAGGCTTTTCCTCTGCTTGAATTGTCTTAACAGTGAACGCCATAAGCAAAAATAAATTCTGGAAATAAAATTTATTCTGAAAAGCCGTTGTTGTGCTGTAGCTAATGAGTAAGGATAGTTATGGATGTACCTAGGTCCTGATTCATTGACTGTCATTCATTGACTTTTGTTCACCGACAGGAGCAGAAGCAGGAATTGACAGAAGGATGAAATATCTGGCTTGGAGCCAGAAACCCTCAAGAGGTGCATCCATTTTCTGCACAAACTCCAGCCTTTGTAGCAGTTCAGTAGCAATTGTATTACACAGTATCCAGTACAGAGCCACCCAGCATTTTTCTGTGTGCTGGTCTGGAGGCTGGGGTGCATTTACTACTGTAAAAAGATTGTATTTGGGGAGGAAGTAATTATTTTCCAGCCAGCCAGAAGTGGAACGGAAGACTTGATTGTTGCTGCTTGCTAGGTGATTGCTGTGTGGTTGATTGGGTTAAGAGAGTTTTAGTCTGTGGATTAGCTAGGATATTTGTCATTGCTGAACGGAGAAGGGAGAGCTCTTCTTGATAATGCTTCTAACTTTTTCTTTTATCTGACTCTCATTGCTTCGTATTTGCCTGGGTCAGCATTAGTAGTCTCTGTTTTTCCGCAGGAACTGATTGTAGGCATGGACAGCAACAGTTGCTATGCTTGTTTGTATTAATGAAAAGGAGTGGAGCTGGATGTCTCGGTATTTCTGGCAGGAGAGCATGAGGGATTTTATCACCTAAAGAAGGTCTTGGGTAGAAGCTGAGGAGAATGAGTGGTAGGATGGAGCCTGTGAAGTCTGTTTATTAGTGACTCTGCTTCCATATTAGCAGAAGGGAGCACAAGCACACTGTAAACGATGGCTTTGCCCTCGGAGGTCTTGCAGTCTGATCTTGAAATAATCAGTACAGAGTGAGCAGGCATGTAAAACAAATAGGGGAATTGTGTGCAGGGTGACATGAAGAGGAATGCCTGATTATTTAGATACCGTTTTGTTGTTAATGTGCTTAAAGT
Source organism: Falco punctatus (assembly GCF_963210335.1). Classification (NCBI taxonomy): domain Eukaryota; kingdom Metazoa; phylum Chordata; class Aves; order Falconiformes; family Falconidae; genus Falco; species Falco punctatus. Next base: position 11,106,349 of record NC_137591.1, on the reverse strand, counting down.
GTTTGTGTTTCTGTAGAGGGGTTATGTTTAATACACTAAAGGAAATTACACTCAGTTGTAGGCTGCTAAGAGATGAATAATACAAGTATGAGTACAGGAACAAGTAGTTATGTTCTGTCTCTGGTGTGGTTCAATAATCAGGGTTCAAAGTTTTCCTTTAATAAATTATGCATATAAATGTATGGGTTATGTTTTTCCATGCTTTCTTCACAAAAAATAATTACTATTCATTAATATTTTCTTTAATTTCAAGTAGCGAATGTGAAGTGATAGACCCAAACTTTGATCTCCATGCTATTAGTGGAAGTGGTTTAATTATTTTCAGCCACTACCCTCTTCTGTTCTTTTGGTGCTACAGCATGTACAGAGATTTGTTTTTGTATTGTTGGCTTCAGCTTTCAAATGGTTTTTGATGTGCACCTGTGTGTGAAGTGCACTAGAGGTGTTCCAGACTTGACAAAGGTGCGGGCTGCGTGGCAAGACCAGGCTTGTGATGAAGCACTTGTGTGTGTTCATGTGTGTAACAGAAACTTGGCATCCAAAAGAGCAGGCTGTGGACTGCAGATTTGCATTGTGGCTGCAGGATGCGCAACGTTCATCGTGGAGCTCGCTATTTCTTCTGATTGCCTCCTTGGCAAATCAGCAGTCACTAAATCGAGTTGGGGCTGTATTTGAGCTATTTTTTTTTGTTGTTCAGTACCCCATTTGTTTATAACATGAACTTCATTGACCCGTTCAGATTTTTTATAAAAATGTGGGTTTATATTGGAAATCCTTGTGGTTTTTTAGGCAGGGTTACTAACTTGGGTTGCTGTAATTTTTGTACTATCTAAAAAATGTAAAATTTTCTAAAAAGAGAATATTGATTTCCTGCATTATATCTGAAGTTGAAAAGAGTATTTTTTTTCAGCAAACTAAATTTGAAAAACTAGTTTTTAATTTCAGATGCAAGTTACTTTTGTTAATTCTTTCCTGCTATCAATCATCTCTATCAAATACAGTTTTAAAGTCTGTGTATGAACAGAAAAAGAACATGGAGGCATAAGAAACATGAAAAATAATGGTAATTCAGAGTATCCAGTAAAAATACACATTTAAATAAATCAAATATTGTAGTCTGCTGTTTTGATGGTGATAGGTGCTGATAAGAAATAGTATTTATGTCAAGTTTTTATGTCTATCTTTATGAAATGTGGTAAGCAACATAATAGTGTTTGCTAAAGATATGTGTAAGGCTTTTATGGTGGTCTATTCCTTCTAATCTCTTTTTAAAGCAATTTATGTCCACTGTGGAGATTGGTTTCTCTTTTTCTCTCCCTCCTTCTCTGCTTGCCCGTTCTACTTCTAAATCTCCAAAGCTTCTTAGTTTCTACAGCCCTAGACATTTGATAGGGTGTTTCATTAAACAAGTCTTCATCATAATTTGTTAAATTTACCCTCAGCTTCCTGACGGTAAAATAACATACAAACACCCCAAGGAATTTCTTTGGGAAGAATATGCTGTATACCAGTTTATATCGGTTTCTACTTGTATTCTTTTCAATGCTTCGACCTTGGAAACAACAAGTTTGATGGCAGGGAAAAAAACGCCTGGCCTTTAGTGCTGGTTTATGTCTTTATCTTGCCATGCTCGGGTGCTGTGGGAATTTCCTCTGTATCTGCAGAGAAATGGAGTATATCATTCTGTTTCTCTTCATCTTGGCGGGTAAGCGTTTCTGCTGGGGATCGATCGATGCCGTTTCCCTGCCAGGAGCAAGTGTGGTGCCTCAAGCGTGGAGAAGCCAAAGTGCTGGAAATAGAGTAAAAAAAAAACAAACCATGGTTCTGAAAAGGAGTAGGGAGTTTTGCTACTTTTGAACTCTTGTTCTGTCTTGGATCTGGAAATACAGTAAGAAATAATGCCTCCATTCAATGCTTTCTGCGTGTGATACTTTTTATAGAGAAAGAGGTGGTATTTTCTAACCACTCCATCCTTCTCTGAGCTGCGTAGAAGCAGCTCACAAGCAGTAGATCAAAAATAACCCAGTGCTCTTAAGCTGATATGTGGGGCTGGCTCTGGAGGTGGAACGTGCTGAATTATTCCTGCAGGGCTCTGTAGGAGTGTTGCTATTCATGTATTTGGCTTTAAAAATAATTTGAAAGCATTGTTTCTATAAAAGTAGTATTATAGTGAATAAGGGGAATTTTAGTGTTATACATATATTGTAATCTCAGAGACAAAGAATTTATGGAGGTTTTCATCAAGGATTTAAAAGTGAGAAAAGTCTTTCCTGCGTTTTTTATTATCAAGTTTCCACTACTTAATCCAGGTTCTCATTTAATAGGTATAATAAAATTATACATAACATACCGATTTTGTACCTTTTGTTGCGTGCTGTGCTTTCTCACCCCGAAGGCACGACGTGGGGGGGCAGGGGCTCTGGTCGTTTAAGGAACAGCCACCCTTAGCACCCTGGCCCTTACTTCTGAGGCTGGCGGTTTGTTCTCCTGATGGGACATGGTAGAGAGATGGTGACCTTGTAGTGTGGGGCACTTCTGCTGTGATTTGAGTCACGGGAACCTCTGAAGGTAGGAGTTGTAATCTGAAATTTGACTTGGTTGCTGAGTACTTGGGAAGATCAGTCTTTACCTGCCTAAATACAGTCTTTAACACTTTTAAAGTCTATCAGAGATATGTATTTGGATTTTTTTTGGGGAAAACTACTTTCTTACAAATACACACTTAAAAAGTGTTGGCCCTCATTTTGGGGCAGTTTTGTTAATAGCATGAAATTAATTTTGAGCTTGTTGAAAATGCCATTTGCATACAGAAATGCAGCCATTTGCTAATGAAGGTGTTCAGACTGTGCCCCGCACTACATACACTCCCCCTGCTCGATACCTGCTCCCCCCCCCCCCAGCATTTGGCTCCCCAGGCTGCTGAGATTGCTCTTGCTCTGTTTTCAGTGCTAGAATCCATCAAGTTTGTAGCTGAAACACAGCTTGGGAGTCGCAGGAAGATGTTTTAAGATTAAAGTTGTGCGTGTTCTGAAGAGGATTGATTTCTGAACAAGGGATGGTTGGTGTGTGCCCCCGCCGGTGGAGAACAGCTGCTCGGCACCGCTGATGACTCTGCAAGGGCTTTGGGTGGGAGCGGTGACTCTATTCCTATCGCAGTGTGAGTTTTCAAGCTGCTATGTGAGATTTCTGCCAGAATCCTTTCAAGTGTGCCATTGCTCCCGTTGGCTTGAGGCTTTCCTTTTGATTTGGTGAGAGTGACTGTTCCTGCTCCTTGTAGCCTGGGAGAAGTTTGTGGCCGATTTGCTGCGGGCTCAGCCGGTGTCAGGACTGTACCGCTGGCTGTGTGACAGGTCAGATGGCTAGGTTGTGTCTTGGACTTCTCTGCACCTTTGTCTCGTACTGGTGGGCTTCATTTCCTTTTTCTGGATGCTATGAATAGACTTGTGGAAGATTTTTTATTTTTTTTTAAATAATTAGGTTTTTGACGTGATCCGTGTGATTAATCTGGACCATTACTGAACTCCTGAGGTCTCTCTGACACTGGGGGTATATGAGGAGCTTGGAATTGCGCTGATTGTTCTGTGCTCTGCGTTGGAGTGATAACGGTGGGCTCTCCTTCTCGGCTCTAAGCCTCTTATGCTGGGAAGAATCGTAGTCTATCAGCACAATGATGAAACGGAGGAAACAGAGGCTTGGAGCCCCGTCCCTGCGGATCCAGTAAGGACTGCTGTGAAAAATATAAATTGCTCTTAAACATTTCAAATTGAAATGATGACGAAAAACAAGCCAGAATTTTCTGTGGCCAATAGATACTGCTTTTATTTGTTAGAACTTTATCTGTCATGATTATTTGGCTGTACATGAAATTTCATTTGGAAGCTTTAACATTTTACTTTTGTGGAGCATTTACCATGAAGCATAGCCAAAAAAGAGCAATATTTAAATGTTTTTAAATGGAATACATTGTGGTTAAGTTTGGTACCAAGTATTCATTAAGGCTGTAAAACTGAATGTTTGTAACTCTTTCTAGTTTGATCACTCTTCACATTTAAAAAGTACTTTGAATAACCTGCCAGAAAGCTGTCACGGGGCTCAAATCTCCAGAAACCTTTGCCACCCTTATTATCTTTTTAAATTAAGAATGCTATTGAAAACTTTTAGATTTGAAGCAAAAAAAAATCTTTATTTACATTGCCACATTTATTTCTACAAATGAAATTCAAACAAGCAATCCCTTTGTAATGTTTGTGTCCTTTATAAATGCTTTGAAATCTATTAATGAAAATGTTATTTATGTCGTTCATAATTATATTTGTTATTACTATTACATAAAATTAAGGAAATTGTATATTTAATACTATGTTTATAAGTAGAGCAGCTTAAACACATCTATTCACATAGTGAATGGAGGAGCATGGTAAGAGGCAGGCTTAGCCTTTTCTGTCTGCAGACTATAAAGCTTATCAGATATTTAAGCAGAGAATACTAGTGGGGAGGATTTCCAATATGTAAAGGTTACTTACTGATAAGTGTTTGGATTCATTAGAAAATTTAAAGCAAGGAACGATGCCAAACATGCTTGTCTTCAGGACTTCCGGTGTGAATAGTCTGAATACTAAACTGAAGCAAGCCCCAGATTTCCCTTTTGGTGACCTTTATGTTTAAATATGGTAAATAGAGACTTTTTTCATTCCTCAATCAAAATGAAAGTTAGTGTTGTAGGAATACGGTGGCGCTAGTTTGTATTCTAATGCATAAGCACACTTTATGATACCAATATTTGTAAGTTAACTTTTACTTTATTTCTAGTGAAGGACGTGTCATCGTGTATAGTTCAATAAAGTAGGTGTTAGAATCTATTTATTTTTTTTATGTTTATGTAGAAGTCTGCAGCTTTTTGGAAAGCAGCTACTTTGAGAAATTTTCTGTGTGTATTCCAATGCGTGTTGGCTGCTAACCCCGCAAAAGCAATATAGTTTACAAAACTGAGCACTGAGCGGGAAATCAGTGTCCTCAGCTGTAATCCTGATGCTACAATGGATGTGCTATGGACGAGCCACTTAACCTCTTTGTGCCTCGGTTTCCCCATTGCTAAAATGAGAATAAAGCTATTTTGCAGTGCTGCTTTCAGGCTTAATTAGTTATCGTTCTAAAACATTGTCAGAGCTAAATGTTGTTTTCTAGTTAATGGTTTATGTAACTCGTGTTTTCACAGTTGGGTGTTTCTGTTGTTGCCACAGCTGTGGCATGGAACCATGGCTCCCAGATTGAGAAGGCTGTGATGTAAATGGTCCATGTCTGTTACTGGTGCCATTATCAATTTGTTATCTTTTTCTCAATTAAAACTTTTACATTAAAGACTGACAGTGGTGCATATTCCAGGAAGCCTGGGAATCATTACAAAAAAGGATTTGGATATTTCCAGATTGGAAGATTTTCATGGTGGAAAAATAACATTGAATAGATATTAAATTGACTGGAAAATACATTTTGGTTTGGATGATAATTGAAAGGATGACTTTTGACCACTTAGTTTATTGCATTTATTAAGAAGATATAACTTGTATTTTGGAATTATCTTTTATTTTTATTCATTGACACAGGAGTTGTGATATTGACCCTGATTTTTTTTTTTTTTCCTACTGTGGTACCTTGTCAGAATCTCCTCTCCTTTGTTCTCCCACTGCCGAGGAAATGATGTTCATCAGCACATGTTCTCTCCTACATCTGCTCCAGGTCTGCAGCATCTTAAATTCCCATTTAGTGCTGACTGTGCACTTGTTACTTCTCCTCTAGTATTTTACCTGAACTCACAAGCCCAGAGCAATCCGTCTAGTCCATGCTACAGCCATCCTTTTCAGTGGAGGTAAGGAGAGGTATCAACTAGGAATTTCTAACAGTTTGTTGTTGGTATAACCATTTATAAACTTAACAGCTTTGTAGTTGAAGTTAATAACGACTAACAGAAGGGAACAGCCTTGTAGTCATTATTTACTTCTAGCCAGTTAGCATTTGGGTTGATGTTGCTCGTTGGTATAGATTTTGCTAGTTCTTGTGTAGTTTAAGGCCCTGTGTAGGGAAGATGAATGGAAACCTACCTGTGTGTGCATGCAAATTCCTGGTTGTACCTTGTGCTAGCTTCTGAGTACATTTGCAACTTGCACTGTGCAGCAAAGGAACCCTTCACCAGGCATGTCTGGTGTCAAGAGAAACAGCTTAAAAGTAGAACAGCCCAGAGCGGGGTACTTAAAAAGCTCTGCCTAGAACAGTGGTCCTGTGCTAATGTACTGCACGCTGTTCTGTTCACTGTAAAACCCACATTAGTTTCTCACAGAAGCAAGCTGGCTGAAGTCTGTCTCCAAGCACAGGCTCTCCAAAGGATAGTGAGTAAAAGCAAGCCTGTTTTTAGCAGGATTAAATGTGGTGTACAAGAGTTTGTAAACCAAAAAAAAAAATGTCCAGACAAGCTCAGTTTGTATTAAAGCATTTGAGAGTGTGGCTGATGTATTTTTACTTCAGGATTAGCTCTTCCTCTGCTTTCTGCTCCTATGGAACATGCATGGCCATCAGCAGCCCCAGTGGAAACCTTCAGCTTCTTCACTAAGAGGAAGCTTCACCTAGTGAAGCTCTTGAAGACAAAAGCTAACGGGAGCTAGAGATCTTTGTGTGCGTGCAGTTACGAAATCGGAGCTCAGTGGTACTTACTTAAAACTTGAGCCAGCACAGGCATCAGAGGGTCTGGTTTTGAAGTTCACATGCTGCAGTGTGGATGTAGCTGGTCAAATTTCAGTTACTCATCAGGTGGTAATGCAATAGCCCCTGGATCTAGACTGGTATTTCAGAGGGAGATGGCTCTTGCTGGCCAGCTCTGGTAGGAGTAACCAGAAAATGTGAAGTTGAACTATTTTAGGCATCTGTCCCTCTAATGGAGAGTAACATATATTACATCTGTTGAGTGGAAATCAGGTTGTCAGCAAAGGCGAGGGATGTTGCATGTATCTGTACTCCCTGTGCACTGGAGAGGTGCTTGCCCCGCATGCCTGCTGCTTTCCCTCCATGTTGGGCAGCACTTGGTGAAAATTCTTAATTAGGTGCTCATTTTGGCAGCACTTGCAGTGACTGAAGAGCAGTCTCCTACCATTTGAATGTCACTGTCATCAATATAGTTTTAAATTAATTTTTGTTATTTAAAGGCTGGTAGTGGGTAATGTTCCTTTACAACAAGGGTGATTAAATGCAATTAAATGCTGTTTAGCACTGGGGCTGATTAACAGACTGTTAAGTAACAATTAAGTATCAAAATTAGATTATTTTTGAAGTCAGTTGAGAACTGTTCTTTTTGGAGAGGAGATGTAATGGTTATTGACGATTTTCAAAAGCCTTTTTAGTACTTTTTTTCTCTGAGAATCCTTCAATCTTTGGGCTTTTGGTATGGGTCAGTGAATAATTCTCTGTTTAAGAACAGTTCAAATAAAAATCTTAGTGTCAGGTTATATTCCACTGTTACTTTGGGCTCTCCTTGATAATAATGCTTTTCACATATGGGGACCTTCCAGCCATCTGCTTTCTAAATACCGAATGGTTGATGATTCACAGATACATGGCTCGGTGTAAGAGCTGAGGTCTACTATAATAACTTTTTATTTTTGTCCTTGTTGCTTTCACCTGTGCAGCTCTTGATCCTGTTTTATCCGGTCTTTCTTTGTTGTAGTTCTGTTTACTTGGTTACAGTGCCAGTGATAGCCATTCCTGCTCGCTTAGAGCAGAGGTTCATCTTGGCAAGTTACTGCGATCATTGATCTACTCAGCTTAACACCTTCAGGTTAGCCAGGCAGTGGTTCATTTCCATGGCTATTATGCAAGTCATACTAGGAGCTGGTGGAAAATGTAACTAGAAAAATCTATGCCTTAATTTTAAAAGTTTCTCACCTTTCACCTGTGTTATATTGGCATTTGCAAGAATCTACATAGGTTTTCCCTTCTTGCCTGTGCTTCGTGGTGGTGTTGATACTTTTACGTAGGCAGATGAACACCTGTTGGTGCATCTGACACAAAATCAGATAGCCTGGAAATTCTGAAAGAATTAATCTAGTTAAGATTGAAAATATTTTATACATAACCTTTGAACAATTGAAAAGAATGTAAACCTTTCAAAAGAGTAAAAGGAAATGTGAAGTGGCATGATTACAATAAAAATAAATTGATAGAGGTGAAATAAGACTGCTGTAGTTAATACAACTGTGGGTTGGAATTAAGGTCGTGTATCTTTAGGAAGAAAAGAGAGTGATGTCCAAAATTAAACTGAAGTATTGAGTCTCGTATTTGGGATCTGGCTTGCACTCTTTTGTGGGTAGCAGGGAAGTCAAATTACTGAAGAAGAAAATGAGGCCATGTTTCACAGCTGGTCCTCTTTATGAGTTGGCAAGGCTCTGTACACCCATATTTGTCCTTTAATTTAATCAAAATATGGATTTACAGCATTTCTTGATATCAAGTTGCTTAAAAGATGTCATGATTTAATTGTTCTAGCTTGGAAGTGATGGACCTTGAGATTAAAGGAAGGTGCATTTCTCCCTATTTCAAAAACCTTTGCACTCTCAGCAAGATTTAAGCTAGTTTCAGTAAGTTTAGAAGTGTATTAATTTGTGGTGACAAGGATGAAAGTGTTCAGGTGCCATATTTCTGGCATCTCTCGGTACTGCAGGTGAGGTGAAATCTCAGTGGAAATTTGCTTTATCCTAACAGATCAAGGGAAGAGTTGGGTTCAGCTGGATTATTCAAGGGCTATTTTCTCGTGCTATTTCGATTTCGTGAATTCATGCCAGTTGTGGAACATGTTCTTATAGGGATAGATGGTAGAGATTATTTTTATAGGAATGTTTTCCCTTGGAGGTTCTAGCCTTAATAAAGTCTATTGATACTGGCTATTAATTTTTTATAGCTTTGCAGAATAGTTTTATAGATATTTTTTTTCCTAGCCTGTACAAAATCTGGTCACCATTTGTGAATGTGATGGTAGTCAGATCCTTGGTGTCTTACTTAAGGAAAACAAAATGGGAAACCTAATATTGCTCCAGAATACTCAGTGCTTGAACACAGTACATAATTACGTGATCAGTGTGTAATTAAAATGGTACAAGTTTTGTATAATTAGGATTTTATGGACATCTGTGATATAATTTAAGAATATATTAATTTATTTACATAAAAAGCCTGTTCCAGGAAACAATCATTTAATCAATAACTGTGGTAAGCAGCAGGAAAGCTTTATACATAGATGTTCAGCGCATGTACTGGTAGTGTTGCCTGTCTTTATTTAAAGCCTGTTTTGTGTAAGCTGTTACAGTGGATGAGGGGAGACCTATATTTAGAGCTATGGCTTGTTTGGGTGTGTGAGCGCGGTTTGGTGTGCAGTGTCCTCGGTGAGGCTGCTCCGTCGCAGTAAACAGACGGACTTCCCAGGCGCTGCAGGGGGCCGGTCAGCTGGCCATCACCAAAGGGTGGGAATGGAGACGTTCACCTTGTTTGAGTGGGGTCTCCTGTTAGGCTGCGCTTCTTTTTCTTACATACCGGACTTGATGGTGTGTCTTGATGAGGGTCTTGTAACTCCAGTCTTTCTACTTCAAGGCAGTTGCAGAAATGCCTTCCATAGTATAGGGATGTATTCTTGGCATGCACATCCCCAAATCACCCGTGTTTTGGTTTCAAAGACTACATACATTTTACAAGATCAGGGCAGCACCTGTAAACAGGAGATGCTCTATAATTTCAGGGAAGATAGAAAGCATTCCAGAATTCAGACTTAATGAGTTTTTTAATATTTTTACTTTGAAATACCTCAAGGCTTGTCAAGAGTTGGTGATAGTTTCCTATCTCTACTTAAAATTCCATTTAGTTTAAAGTCACTTGATACAGGTTTTAAGAGTTTGTTTTAGTTAGAAACTCCTATTTGACAAATGTCAGAGGATTAATGAAGAGGACTATATTCAGCTTGAATGACATTTGGAAATAGTTCTGTTTTTGCAGCAAGTGATATCCTCCTGGTTTAGTGCTTGATTTGGAACAGGTTCTGCTTTCTTAAATGTGCTAAATAATTGGTCAGAGTTGACTGCAAGATAGTATAATGTCACTTTTGGAAACAATGTAGATAAGCAATTCAGGAATAATGAGTAACAGAACAACTTTGTGAATATATCATTATGCATAATGTGAAATGGTGAATTTTGAGTAGGTAATCTTTTGGCAACTGAATTGTAATCTACATCTCTCATTGAATGAATGAGTTTCCCAGAATCCATTTCTTTTTTAATGGAAATTTTTCTCTTTATTCCTTTCCTTTTGTACTAGTTATTATTCTTGGGAATAGTTTTTCCCATCTAGGAGATGGAGACTACAGGGGACGGGACATATTGGTGATACCTAAAACCTGACAGGCTCAGAAAACATTTTGTCTTTCTTATGCTGATCAGAAACTGCTTGCTTGCCACATGGTTGGAAATAGCAAGGTGTGGTGGCCTGAATGTTTTTTCATGCGAAGGCGGTGTATAAATGCTAACCCCCCTGCATCCTGTCTGGAGCTGCAGCAGCAGAAGAGTTAAACCCTGGGGTCTGGAGCCCGAGGTGTGAATTCTTGTCTCCTTCCAGGCTCGCTGTTTGGCTGCCCGCCGTGGGACCACTTGCAAAGCATAGAACCTGGTGGGTTGACCTGGGAAATCAGAGGCTCCCAGAGGGGGAGTATGTACTTGGGACTTCAGAAGTTGGAGGGCTTTAATGTTTGCTAGCCACTTGTAAACCAAGCGGTTCATAACTGGTTTTTCTATAAAATTATTTTTGAAGGCTGGTACAGCTGTGTATGAGCTGACTTATTTACTACCCCGGCACTATTCAAAGAGTTTGGGATGGCTGGGACAACATAGCAACTTCTGGTGAGGAACGAAAAGCTCAGAAGGTTCTAAGTGACTGTAGTAAATATTGAAGCTTTTCTTTCTCTGTCTTTATTCTCAAATAACAGTGATTTCCTCAAATGATAGTACTGTGCTCCATTCTGTACAAAAGTCTTCCTTCCACATAGCCTTTCCCTCACAGACCTTTTGATCTTGAATGCAGGTACAGAAACAACCTGTGCGCTGAAGGATTCCTGACAAGGGAATTCTGAGAAAGAAGTGTATGTTCTTAACCAGGCAGTCAGGTGTTATTATTGGTGATAGACAGTCCCCTGCATTTTCCAAAACTTTTTAATTGTCCTGTGAGGCAATCAGGTGCTATTTTTAGTTTTGATTTGGAAAATCGGTGAGTGTGCAAACAGGCGCGTTAACATCCTGTGCTGAAGCACTAATAGTAGAGATGTACTAATAGTGAGTACCTCGTGTCAGCTTAGCGGGCTTGAGCTGGGGAGAAGCAGAGATTATATGACACAGCTGCTTGCATTAGCACGGGACTATTCCTGCCCATGAGCAGAAGATTCCTTTCAGATCTGTTTTCTTAAAAAGTTCCTGTTTGAAGCCATGAGTTGCAATTTCTAATCTGGATAGATAAACCATTCAGCGAATCAATATTAACCTGAAAGCTTAAGGAAAGTTTAGAATGTAAAGAAGGAAAGAAGATTTCAGGGTAATATTGGTAATATTGCACCATTTTTTGAAATTGTGTTCCATTTCAGCTGGGTCTTGCTATCCTGCGCTATGCCGAACTTTTGTCTCAAATGCAAGCTCTTGTTTGAATATTCAAAAGTGTACCACGTCAGAAGGCCTGCAGCAGAGCTTCATCTTCTGTAACATACCTTTCTGTGCTCTCTTTTTTACAGGCTGCATCTGCACTCCCCTTTTCTTCAGTATCTCTCTATTCCTGTTTTTGTTCATTCACCTCAAATGCGCTTGTTCTAGTCCTCCAAGTTCTCCTTTCACCTAATTTATCTCCTAAAATTTTGCTGCTTTGGCTAGTGGTTATTATTCTGTCATTCAATCCCTTTTGTGGTACTTGAGAGCATAATCTTCTACCCTAGTTTACATTACACTGTCATTATGAATTATTAATGTTCTAAAATAAAATCTTCAAACAGTAATCTTTGCTGTGGTGAAAGAGCTCTGTGTGCTTTTGTTTTCCTTCCTGTCCTTTCCTTTCTTTAGACCTTCAGGTCTTTAGAGCAGGGATGTTATTGATCCAGCTGTCTGGGAAAGACTGGCTGTGCAATGGGAGTTGCATTGTCACATCTCTGGGCTGAGATAGGTATTTATTTGTATAAACACTAAAAAAAAAAAAGTTGTGGAAGTAATAATTTTGATTCTCTTAAAAGACCTGCTACACAAGTAGAAGCGATAATATATGTTTGGGTTACAGCTTGCCCGAGAAGGTGAATATTATTTTTTTGTGCTGTCTATTATATTGTTCCTATATTTGTTCCTGTGGTTCTCAGGATTTATTGGATCTATTTGATCTATTTGAAATGTATCAATCAAAAATCTCATCTATTTGAATAGATGAGAAATTTAAAATAACACAACAGGTCAAGTTATAATACTCAGCAAATTTTTAGGGCAAGAAACTTCAACCAAAAGAAATCTGGTAAAAATCCCTATCAGCTTTCTTCCACACTTCGTTTTAATGCAACAGTTTGTCCACTCTGCTTCTGAGAAATTGGAAGATAACAGAATCATTGAATGTCCAAAAAATATTGACCAGAAGTGTTCCTTTAAGTCGCAAGTGCCTGCATTGCCCTCACAGAGAACCTACAATTAATTTGAGCAAAATGGAGTTGATTACAGCTGCGTTCATCATGGACAGAGGAACAGCCCATGGGATGTGTTCCAGCCTGTACCCCATGGCTCAGTGTGCGCAGCCTCCTCTAATATCAAGATGGATCATAAAACCGTGACCTGTCGCTTCTGCAACTTTCCCCTTCTTATTAAAAATGAGGGCAGCTGCAGACTACATCGTAGAAGGCCACGGTCTACTTTTTACATACTGTTGTAGTAAGTGGTCGGTATTGTGAAAATTATTTTTATTTATTAATTTTGCAAGTCAAGTTTTCTCTGCAGAAAGTACGTTCTTCGGACAAGGAGGTGGTGTTCATTTGCATGCATGATCTCTGCTGTCTCGGCTTATGTTTGCTTAGTAGTTTGTGTGTTGTACCAAACAATTTGACGAGCTGCAAGTATTATTTACTTATTAATAGTTGCGTTTGTATAGGTAGTGCAGAAGCCTAAATTTGGTTTTGTTAGAAAATATTTAAAAATTGCATAAATTTTGCTTAAGTTTGGATATTTTCTTCTTCCCCCAATCTATAAAATCTGTATAATGCTAGATCTGATAATCAAAATTTGGAAAAAAAGAAAGTAAAGTGAGTATAAGATGAATATTCCCATTTATCAACATTTTCCTTTTTCTTTGTATCTGAGATGGTTTAAAAGGTCATTGGGGAGGTGGGCTATGCAAGTCATATTTAAAAAAGGAGAAATTCTGTTACATATTTTTGTTTCTAGCTATATTATTTAGATTTTTTTGTGCCATTTTTAATCTCTTACAGTACAGCGTAGGAAGATTTAGCATTGCAAACTTTAAAATTTTGGTTTTAGTATTTTAAAGTTAGTTTTTTTCTGGAGACTGCAGAAGGAATACTGTATCTGTCTATTCTGTACTTTATTTCAAAGCAGAGTATTCAGTTTGGGCCAATTAATTTATTAAAACTGCTTCTGTGTTCCAGAACTATAACATATATTAGGTGGACATACATGTTAGAAGTCGTATATAAAATGAGTATCTTTTTTAGAAGATACTTAATATATATACACTACATAAATATAGGTGGACATACATGTTAGAAGTCGTATATAAAATTAATATCTTTGTTAGAAGAGCTTCTATTTTAGGAAACATTACTCTTTTAATGCATCACCTTTGTGGGTTTCCCAGAATTACTGTGAAGCAGTTTACAGAAATGTATCAAACTGTAGTTATATAGAAATCAGTGGTCTGGGCTTGTTCTCATGTTCATTCTGGCTCGTACATTTTATATTTTTCTGAGGCTCACAACCTTGAGTCGTTTTTTTGCCTGCTGGTTGATGATATGTTATCATGGCTTTCCCAGACTTTAAAATGAAAAGCTAAGCTTTTGCTGTGAAGATTCATATTACGCCAAAGGAATAACTAAAATAGGGACCAATTTCTGTTAAAAATTCATGGCCAAATTAGGTTGTAATTCTGCCTTTAAAGCAGATGAACTCTTCATCTTTCTTCTTTTTAATTTTTGGGGTTTTTTTGTATACTAGCACCCATGATGTTTCCCAAGCATGGTTTTGATTCCTCATGTCTCTTCTGTACCATGGCTTATTTTGTAAAGTCTATTCATATCCCATGCTCTAACTTCATTAAGAATTTATGCTTGAAAATTTAAAATTCATCCTCTTAGTCTATTCATTACATTAGCATTCCCCTTGCTCCCACAATAGCTCTTCTTAGCCAACATCCTACAAAATAAGCTTTTTTGTTTCAGAAAAGCCGTGATAAATACAAGGGCTTTACAATATCCTTAACATTTCAGCTGCGCCTAAGTGTGTTAACTAAGAAACGGGGAAACAAGCTGCGGAGTGGAAGCTCCTGCACTGGAGGTTCAGTTTGGAGCAAACAGCCTAATTATACTTAGAAAATTCAGATCCCAGAGCTTATTTTAAAAGTCAGGCTTGGTTTGGTCTTCTGGGTCAAACAGGTGACAGCACTTGCTGCTAGCTGTGTAGCTGCCATGTGTGGCCCCGAGCCGAGAGGCACCGTGTTGACCCTGGGCACGGTTGTACGTGAGATGGGTGTTGGACGTTTGTGATCTTGTGTGGCTGAGGGGAGCCCCTTTTGCTTTTGTGAGCTGGTGGTTGTGATCTGAGTAACATCAGAGCTCTCTGATTCACCCACTTAGTACAGCTCTGTTCCTTTCTTGTTCGCGTTGTTTGTTTTACTTTAATTACTTGTGTGCTGTCTTGATTTAGTTTTAGCTGTCCACTGGTAGTTCTTCAGTCTTCCATCCCTGCAAAGACACGAAGTGTGCATGCTGCCTTTGCTGCTTCTCTGAAGTTGTTCTTCCAGCTCTGTGCTGTAGTTTCCCTGTAAAACAGGGTAGTGACACCTCCTTTTTCAGATCTGCTTTGCTGCGGCACTCTTGTTGGAATGGGTTATGGACGACTGTGCGTTACAGTGCTTAGGGATACATACAAAAACCCTGTTATGGGAGAGTTTATCAATAGCCTGGTCTTGTTACTCAGTAACAAGGAGCGCAGGGAGCCAGGGGTGGAAGAATTCTGCAGAGAACTGGGGCTGATGAACTGCTCTACCTCTTCATGGAGAGGTTGATGCAGGTTGGAGAGGCAGGAGAAGAGATTAAGATACCTTCCTGTTTGCAAGTGCTGTTGCACGGTGAATTCATTAACACTGTATTACAGATTAGACAGAAAGTTTGAAGTGCATCATGATAAATAATACATGCTAAAGATGAAGAAATGCTATGGTGGCAACAGGAGGCTCAATCTGTGTTTTCCTTTGGGTAAATTTTGGCTGGTGAAGAGGAGGGAAAAATCTTTGGATGAGGATGTCGAGGTTATAGCAGCACTGTGATGCTGTTTCTCACAAGTGTTACTGTCTTCAAGAAGATTTTGGATAAAATGCTAGAAGATTTCTATATAAACATGAAGAGACATTTTCAGAACTGATGTGCAGTATTGTTATTTTTCAAATAACATTCTCATTTTTTATGGTGTTTGAATCACATATTGGAGTTAGATTTGTTTAAATCAGACAACTGACATTTGAATCACACATGGAGAAGACAGGGCTAGGGAAAGAATGTGAGTTCTAGTAACTTAGTTAAAGAGGATAATTGACCTTTCCGTGGCCCTGAGCCATGAGCCCAATCATCAATTTTGTGAGCTTGAAATAATGTTAAGCTTATGTTACATAGAAGTTGCCAGGCATCTTACTGTTATTTGGGAAGAATAGGAAGGATATTAGCATACTAAAGTTACGTTTTTGTAAATGAAAATACAAAGAAAAAAATCTTTCTTATTAAATATTCATAGGAGTTTGGGCACAATTAACTTTTTGTTTTAGCAGTGCTTGCTTCTTATCACTATTTGGTCGTGTTTTCGTTTAGAAAATATTAATCGTGATAATAGAGCTGTAGTTAACATCCTCTGTATCTTAAGTGAGCACAGTTTTGTAAGGGTTGTTTTAGGGGTATGAACTCAGAGCCGTTGCTTACACTTCAGCTGTGCAGTGATATTGCAGTGAATTACTATTTCAGGCTATCCACTATGGTGGCAACCCCTGTTAACTCAGTAGCTGTGCTGGATTAAAGTTACATGAGGTTGGCAGCTTTTATTCAGGTATATGAGTGTACCATGCCCGATAGCTAGTTCAGTAAATGTTTCTGATCCTTTGAATCATTAACTAGTGTCGTCACTAGGATGTTCCCTGCATGGGAAATGCACACCAGAGGGAGGTTCGGTTGTTCTTTATCCCTGGAAAACTTGACCATCAGGTCTTAGTTTAATCTCAGATAAATGTGTCTTTGGGAGCCCTTTTGAGCCTTTTATGCCGAGGTAGCAATTGAAACCTGTGTGAACCGCTGTAACAGAAGAGTATGACTCTTTAGTTCTGTATTGACTTGGGGATTTCTGCAGGTGGGGTGATTTCTGCCAAAAAAGGCGGAAATCTAAGATTGTATAACCTAGCAAATAACAATAGAAAAATGAACCTTGAAGATATATTCAGCTTAATGTTTTCTGTCAGACTGTTACTTACATGTCTTGAGATTGCAGTCTGCTCAGTCTGTTCTTCGTTTGTGTACGTCACTGTTCAAATAATAATGATGCCTCAAATAGCTCAAGACACATCTTCCATGTATTTTTTTTTAAAGGAACCCTCCTTCTTTT
Source organism: Falco punctatus (assembly GCF_963210335.1). Taxonomy (NCBI): domain Eukaryota; kingdom Metazoa; phylum Chordata; class Aves; order Falconiformes; family Falconidae; genus Falco; species Falco punctatus. The sequence goes on along the minus strand of NC_137591.1, from coordinate 11,089,439 downwards.
TAGAAGCATGTAGGAAGAACTTTTTTTCTTCTTTGTATTGAAAGACCAAAGTTTTTTGCTGGAGTTCCTACACATTGCACAGTTTTAACTATATTGTTAGTGATACAGAGCAGATACCTCCTCAGTTCATCTGTGTTAACTTATGCTTATTTATAGTAGAATAATTTTCTGTGCTTGTTGGTTATAGCATTTAAAGTTTTAGAATAAGATTTATATTCTCTATAAAGAGAAAGAATGTATCTTCTATTTTGTGACTTCTCCAAACCATTCGGCTTTGTGAGTAAAACTGCTTTAATTTCTGAATATTTCTAGTGAATAATTTGTGGGTTTGAGGCTATTCAAAAAAGTTACATGACTATTAAAAAAGGTAAGTCTGAAAGTGTCACATAAATATGTGACACTTGCTACAATGTAAACTATTCAAGTGATTGAACAATTAGGAAGAGCTAAGTTTTTTCAGATTAGTATTTCAGCTGGTTTCTGTAATAAGTTTTCCTTTACCATAATGTGACGGGGGAGAGTTACCTTCATTTGGAAACTACTGGACTACTTCATGTTTCATCCTGGTTGAAATACTTAAAAAATATAGTCAAGAATATTTTGGGGGAACTTTTCTTGATATATAGTCACGAGGGTTTTGACCTTTGAGATACTCTTTTCAAAATGACCTCAATGATCTCCTAGTTACCACTTCAAACTTCAGGAGTTCAGCTTACTTTTAAAACAACAGGCTTTATTTAAAAGAAGATAGTCTTAGACCACGTGACTTTATTTAAAGATAAATGTCGCTGCTATGAAAGAAGTCCAGAAAGTAATGGTTTTGTGTGGACTCTTTGCCTAATTACATTCTCATTTAATGTCAGGCTTAATTAATGTCCTACTTTGGTCATGGTAAAGATGAGAAATTGGGGAAGTCGTTGACATTGGCTATTTATAACTGTCCAGTGCGTGTATGTCATTAGGAGGGCCCGGGAAACCACACATTGAAGAAATATTCCATCTTCCAGCAGCTGCCGAAATGGTCTGCCAGGTGGTCTTTTCTGGGGACGGGTTGGCATGAATCCCGGTAGGTAAGATGCATTGGGGGGGTGTTGGTGGAGGCTGAATATTCTGAAAAGCGAGTGGAAGAACTTTATAAGGAAAGAGGTTTCTTCAGGCCTGGAATAGCTCAGGTTCAGGAATTCACAAAACCGTATTAAATTTTTTATGAGTTAAATAAAACAGAAAACTGGTCTCGTAACATGTTTGTGTGAGTGCTCTCTTTTTCTTTCTTCTGTTATGCCTTCCAGTAAGCAGAAGGCTATATTTTTAAATTACTGTGTCCACAGAACGGCAACGAAGCTGGTGAAGGGTCTGGAGCACAAGTCTTGGGAGCAGCTGAGGGAACTGGGGTTGTTTAGTCTGGAAAGGAAGAGACTTGGGGGAATCTTTTTGCTTTCTACAACTGCCTGATAGGAGGTTGTAGGGAGATGGAGGTTTGTCTCTTCTCCCAGGTAACAGGTGACAGAACAAGAGGAAACAACCTGAAGTTGCACCAGGGGAGGTTTAGATTGAGTATTAGGAAAAATTTCTTCACTGAAAGGGTGGTCAAGCATTGGAACAGGCTCCTCAAGGGAGGTGGTGGGATCGCCATCTCTGGAAATGTTTACAAAATGCTTGGATGTGGTGCTTAGGGACATGGCTTAGTGGTGGACTTGGCAGTGCTTGGTTAACGGTTGATTTGATGATCCTGAAGGGTCTTTTCCAGCCTAAATGATTCTGTAGTGAAAAGTTTCTAGTCCTAATTTTGCAAAATGTTTTGCAGATGTTGATTTGCAAGATTAGATTTTACTATTGGCATGTGGAACAGACATTTGGAAAAGCAGGAATATGAAGTGTTAAATTTCTCCTGTATGTGAACCAGCGTTATATAATTCCCGAAGTGCTTTTTGCAGTTCCTGGGTAAGTGCTCTGCAGAACCATGCTAAGTCGCAAGATGGGTGGACGGAGAGCTTTCTGATGATGGCAAACACCCCCTTCCCTTGTGCTGCTTGGGATGCCCTGTGTTCCCCAAGAGCAGTGGAGGATGGACAGGGTTTCACTGGGTTCATGCTGCTGTAGAGCAGTCAGTCGCTGCTGCCCATCAAGTGTTCTCTTAAAATGGCTTCTCCTTTTTGTGTCCTTCCTGTAAGGGATGTGAAACTGCTGGTGCTGAGTACACTGAAATGACGAGTGATGTGTCTTCAACCGCTGAGTTTTCAATTACTTTTGGAAAAAAGCACAATTAATATAAATGTAGGGGTTTTAGCTGGTTGTGGTCTTATTTACTATCTGTAAGCAGTCAGGAATTTTTGTGGTGATGGGTTTATTTTGCTAGTTAACTGAGCACTCCCCCCCCTTATTGCTTGGGAATGTCAGTTCGTGTTCCAGCTGACAGAGGAAATCTGAGTATTTTTATACTTTTTCAAAACCAGGTTTTATTGGAATTGGAAGGTCTCGTAATATCCTGAATATAGTGCTAAAATGCTGTTCTTCAGTTTCTGCACTTGATTTATATATGTTATTGTGTGGACACAAAAATTAATGTGTTTATTCTTTCTCATCAGTCGTAGACAGTGGCAGAGTTTTGTCTGGCTGTACTCTAAATTAACTTTGTGAAATCAAACCAGAATATGATTTAGATTCATTTGATACAAATGTTTAAAAGCACTGGAAGAGATGGTTGTGTTGAGCAGAGATCCTGTTCCTGCAGCACGCAAAATCACATTTCCTTGTTTTGAAGCTCAGCTGGAAGGGCATGCTTTGCTGAATCAGATACTGTGATTCTTGATAAATGTATTTATTAAAAATGTGCCATTATTTAATGGAAAGTTATGAACACTATCTAATTCTTTCACGTGATTCTGTGGAAAGCTAAAGGGGAGCCTACTGGGATTTCTTTCTCCCAGACATTTACGTGTGTTTTTTAAAGGGCTGTATTGTGCATGGAAGGCAGTGCCAGCTGTTGATTGTCATCTTTCTCATGTCTGTGATAAAAAGCCACTCAAGAAGGCTGAAATATGAGAACATCATTAGCTTTCCTACTGGCAGAAGTGCTTAAAAAAGCCACAATAGAAAGAAAATAGATTACTTATTGAAATTAAAAGGAAAAAAAAAGGCAGCTACAATGAGGTTTTGTTTAGACCCTGGAAAAAGCAAAAACATGGCAAGGAGCTTCTACAGGCGCAAAGGGGGAAAAGTGAACTTGTGGCTGATGTGCAAGGGTGTGTGTGGGAAACCTCTGATGTGCATCACACATGAGTCCCAATTGAGTTTTGTTGTCAGAATTCAGCTGGTTGAGTTGTTTTGCGGGCACCAGGTGCTGTGTAGGAGTTTGTGTTTACTGTGACTGACGTGTATGTGGTGCAGCTGACTTCAGGGGGAGAATTGGTTTCTGTTTTTAATCTGATCTTAGGTGGCATTGTAAGCTTTTTTCTTTTTTTTTTTTTTTAAATTTAAAACCCACTTGGGTTTTAATGATAGAAGATTAATTAAAAAATGCTCCTGATGTGCCTCATGTAGTTAGGAAGCAGAAGGGCCACCATTTCAAAATAAAACCACAAACTAGGCAGTCAGTGGTGCTTTCTGTCAGACGGCTTAAAAACCCGTGTGTAATTCAGGATTGCAAACAGAGCCTGGTTATGGTTTTCCTTGAAAAATCTTGTGATTGTAATTGGGCGAACACAGAGAGATGTGTATAAAGCATGTATGACTGTGTATACAACAAACTCCAGTTTTAAAGTGTATATATTAGGAAGGGAATAAATATCTCATTTTGCACTGCCTCCTAAGGTGGAGGGAGGGAGGCAGGGATGGAGCCAGGAGAAAACAGAGGCAGTGGAAACAGCAGCAATATGTACGCTTGCCTGCCTGTCTCACATTAATGGAACAGCTTGCAAGGTCTACAGGGAATTTGCATTGGCTCTGTCACTGGTATTATTTAGTTCCTTATTTATTGCTAGTGGCTTGATTGTGCTGTATTTTCCCAGCAATGAAAGCTTTTAAAGATCATGTCTGACTCCTTTTGGACAGTGCTGTCCAATTTTTCTCTGCCTGCTACCAGCATGTTGAGACGATCCAAAAGGTAATCTAAGGATTTTGCGAGTAATTCTTACGGTGTTTTTCTAAGCTACTTGTTTTAATACTGTTTAGGCTTGCTTGCTTTTTTAACAGATTTAATGGTATTCCTAGTATGTTAGGTTTGATTCTTAATTTCTTAATGATTTGTAATTGTATTCATTGAAAAAAATCAGTGTGCAGCTCCACTGATCATTCTTTTTAAAGGTATTTATTTAAATGTATTGTTCCTTACTTAGTGATCAGGGGTTTGTTTCTACAAAATGATGGATAGATGCTTTACTGAGAACAAGCTGCTTTAGTATTCAAAGTAGCAAAACAGTATTATGATGATACAGGCAGCACTAGGCAGGGCTTGCCAATGTTCTGACATTGCACTTACAGTCTTCTTAGAGATATGCATAACCTTAATTTTAAAATCATTCTTAATACATTTAGCATTTTTTTCTTGGAGTTGTAAACATGTTAACGTAGGCGTTAATAGGATGAGTGAGTGTATTTGCACTACTCTGAATTTTGATAAAATCACATTGAAGTGTGTGAACTAATAAATGGTATCAGATCTGATGCAGTACAGTGGTGTCCCTTCAAGACCGGGAAATAGCAACATAATTATTGCTCATCAGGTGCTCTGTGGAGCTTAACATATGTAGCCTGAAAACTTACTGGTGAGTATGGTAGGTAGTTAATCCTGACTAAAGCACTATATTCAGGTTTATGAGTAAATGGTTGTATCAGCTAGTGTCAGAATTTCTCAGCAGCTGATTTGTTGATACAGTTAAAAATCTACGTAAGACTCAGGCTATAAGCTTTGACTTGATTTTCAGTGTGACTTTTGTTCATCAGCTATCTGAAATTATATTAATCTTTTTTAGAGGATTGTAGCTTCTGTGTAGTAATATATTGGGGGGGCTCTCTATTTCCTGCTATCTTTCAACATTTGTGGTTTAAATTTTATTAAAGTTGTCTTCTGTGCTGACAGTGAATTTTAGAAATTTTATTGGCGACAAAGAAAGATTTTGTAAATAAATTTAGATCTTAGTTGCGAATAATTGCATTAGAGATGTCATTCTTTTCAAATACAAGGTTTGTTGTCTTTTGCCTAGTTTTCAAAGGGAAGGAGCTCTTTGAGATTCAGGTTGTGTGTTGATCTCTCTGCTCCTAGCAGTAACTTTCACATTCATTGAGCAGTTGCAGCAGTGGTTTGATGGAGAAACAAAGTGGCAGAGGTAAAGCTCAATATTTCCTTATAGATTTCTTGGACCTGGCTAAGGAGAGGAAAGGGAGGCAGATTATTGTCCTGTGCCTCTGTTTCCAAAGGATAAGGTAGGTAGGACTTGGCTTTCAGGTGCTTCTTGGCTGCCAGCTGGTGAGCATGGAAGCAGCATGGCATAATGAGACTTGGCTCACTGTGAGAGCAAGGTGAGATGGGCAGAGCCAAGGAGCCAAGGAGTTGGGTTAGTGCAGGTGAGGGAGGGGGGACTTGGGTGAAGGGTGACACTGTTACGTAAGAAGATGACCCGTGTTAGACCTGTAGCTTATGGAGCAACTCATTCATTGCTTTTGTTTGCAGAACTTTGTTTTTCTAAAGCTCACTCCGTTCTAGGTGGTGTTCAGCATGCATAAAGGTAGTATTTTGTGAAAATTCAGCAATTATGGACTTCCATGTAGAGTGGAAACCTGCAGTGTTTCTCATAAGAAAAATAAAATATCTTTATTTTGCAATACCTTGTTAGTCTGCCATTTTGAATTTAAAATTAGGCATCAAGGACAGAAACAATTTGAAGAGATGCTAACAAGGTTTCAGGTGCAATATTTTGTCAGAAAACGCCTACTCAAAATTTACAATTCCATTTATTTGTTAGTAGTTGAAGTACAAAAAGAAAGAAATTGATCTGTAAATCTGCTGCACATCTTAATGGAAAAGAGATGACTTTATTGATTCAATCACATAAATAAGCATTAGATATTTCAAAATGATCAAACAGATCTATGAGGATTCATAACAGAGGGCTGCTTCACAAAGTCACGTGGTGGAAATCCTATTTCGCACAGCACGGAAGCCACAGACTTCAGTCAGCCTTAGAAATTAAATATTTCAGCGTGTGTGACAGTTTGCTGGGAGTATCACCTTCTGCCATGCTCTGCTGGCGGCCTGCCAGCTCTTTGCCTACCATCTTTGGGGAGATGGGTAGGCAGGTTGGGCTGGTCTTAAAATGTATAGCGATAAATCAGCTAGTTCTCATGACACACTGTTATATTGTGATTCTTGCCCAGGGTATTGGTCCTGAAAACGTGTTTACACATATGTAGTAACTTTGCTCCCGAGAGTATCTGGGCTAGGAGAGTGGTCCACTGTACATCTAGTACGTTGCAGTGCTGGGACCTGGGTGTTGCTGTGTGTTAACGTTCTCAGGATCGTGTCATCTGGGCACTTGGAATAAAGTACCATATTATTAAATGAATAAATATTTTTCCATTTTAATTGGCCCCCTTTCAAAGCATAATGTTCACTTCTTGGTAAACTTCTTACTTTTAGAAATCATGATTGCAATTTAAATTTCTTCTGTAACATTGCAATCTTGGGGCATTTTTAGCAGCAGAGAATTTTTTTTTGCCATATCAGATATTTGATACAATTCTCCTCTGATCTGTTTGTAAAACTTCTGCATGGTTCTCTACGTCACTTATGATAGCTTATGTGCTCTTAATTCCGGGCTTCTCCACCTTTGTAGTTTTTAATTCGGTTTTGCATTGCAGGAAGGAGTTGCTAGTGAGATTCTGACCACTGTTCTATGGCACATTTCTCTGTCTGCTCACATTTCTCTAATGATGGCTTTGATACGTACTAAAAATTCTAAAGGGCTTCACTCCCATATGGCTTTTCCTACATTAGGAGGCAAATGGGAAGGACTCCTCTTTCTCCTTGGTACATTTTGTTGAAATGAGCTGTTTTGTGCAGCTGGTGGGCTTCTCACTGCAGCTAATGGTACTGTAAAAGTGAACCATCTGCTCCTCCGGTCAAAGTGGCTGGATTGTTTCTTCTTGAGCATATTCCCAGAAGGATAGAGAAAGTCAAGAGCAAATCGTAAATACATAAGTTTGTCATGGGAGGGGTGACGTAAACATAAATCTGATTTACCTGTCAAACTGGTTCTGTGTAAATATTTATGATTCTAAACTATAGAAGAAATACAAGAATTCCTCGGTTCAGAGGGTTGGTGTTCTAGTATCAGCTGTACTGAGTCATTAGCTATTAAGATTGGATTATGGAAAGATAAAGCATAATGCTGACATATTTAAATAAAATGTCTCTTTTAAAATCCTTTTGTTTCTTTGCGCTTTGGGCATATCTTGAATATACTTTTGCAATTTGACATTATTAACGGCAATGTAGAATTGTGCAAGTGGGTGTTTGTTGGTTTTGAGAAACTGACTTAGAATGATGGTTTCTAATGCTTCCTCATTTTTTCAGAAGTTTAAACCTGTTTGGGTGCAACAAGCTGTGACTCTGGATTTTAATGATTTCACTTTTGTTTAGTGACTTTCTTTTTGCAAAGTTAAGACAGGGGAGATTTACGTGTTGAAGTGACCTGAAAGAAAACTCTGGGGGATGACAAAGGGTGGATTTCTGTTAGGAGGGACGTGCTGGTTTCGTGTCCACTATTGCCATTGATGCTCTAATTCTCTTTCCCCTTTTCCTTTCAGTGAAAGGGCAACAGTGATGCAGTAATGTGGTAATTTGTTAAAATCACAGAATTAACCACCGTTAAAGTGTAAAATAATCTTTAAGTAGCAAGACACCTCTCCAATCAATGTTTCTGGGGAAATCATTGTTTTTCATTATAAACAGTTCCTTGGTAAATAAGAAGAATGTTCTTCTTTATTGAAATATTCACAAACAATAAGAGAAACCACCTTTCACTGGGACGTAAACGAGTGAGTGGGAAATTATCAGGTGGCCAAGAGCATGTAAATGGTGCTTTCTGATGCATCGGTGTGTTCGTGCTAACTTCTAAGCTACCGTAACAGGACTGTGTTAGACAGTTGAGTCCATACATATCCCTTCAAATGTATTCAGTGTCTTTTTTATGCTGATTCATCTAGATTGACATTAAAAGCTGTGTATGTCAGAAGGATGCCACCTCCTCCATATATACATTGTCACTTTGAAGAAAAACAATTAGTTTGACGCTAGCAGTATACTTACTTTTTTGTGGTAACATAAAGCTAATCTTAAAAATGTGAGTCTGTGCTATAATTAACTTTGAAATGGCAGCTGTCATGCCACACGTTTCCTTGCTCAAATGAATATAAAGTAAGAAGTGTTTCCCTTATGTTGGGAAGGATGTGAAAGACCTGGAAATCTGATGCTTTTAATAATATTTAGCTCAATTTTTTTTTTTACCTAGCTCAGTGCATTAAATGGCCTCCTGACACTTCTAACTGAAGAGGAAATTTCATCCAGATTGTTCATACTGGTATTTCAAAATGGCCCTAGGATAAAAACAGTTTGAGGAGAGAAAAAGAATTTACCTTACCTTCTGATAAGCGTTTTATGAGAACAGTCTTTTGGATTGTATAAAAACATGATGGGTATTTTGCTTTCTAATGGATGAGTTTTGGGGAGTTTCCATTACACTCTCCACGATGGGATATTTGTGCTACTTAAATACTACAAAAGAAACTGGTACATCATGATTAGAAGGAAGGTCCTCCTAATATCCAAGATAAGTGTAATGATTCAGGGAATACACCTGGATTGTTTGTAATTTCTAGTTTATTTTGGATTCTGTCTGTGTAAATCAGATTTTAAATTCATTTTGAGTACTGTTGGCTATTTTCCTGCTAGTCTAAAACCCAAAGTGTCCTACAGGGTTAACATTGAAGTTTTAAGCCTTGAAAGCTCTTTGTTCAGATGGAAATTCTCTTGTATGAACACTTGGCTATTGCCCAGGACAAACCAGTTTTTCAAGTCAGGACTTCTGTGGAGAGGAAACTAAGCAACACACAAATGTGGATGGCTTCATGAATTATTTGGATCCTTCTTATGAAGGAAGCTGCTGAATATAGAATAATTTTACACTGATGTTTTAAGCAGCAAAATGAAATATTGAGGAAAGAGACTGGTTTCAGAAGAGGTAGGAAGAGAAGGGAGATTCTGAACTTCACAGAGAACGCTCAGATTAGATCAGTGCTACAATGGAAAGTGATACAGAAAATGTACATACTGGCATGTGTTTGGCCTGGAAATGTGCAGTTCTTGTATTTAATTGAAGTCGACACATTTGGGTTTTAGAATCCTTACAAAGTCTGTGCATCTGCTTATTTCAACTGTTGTTTGTCTCCTACAAGTGAATTTTAAATCCGGAGCGCCCATCAGTTTAAAGCTCTGGGATGGGCTTGTTCATGTACCTGCTGAGGATATTTTTTTTGCCCCTGCTGTGACGTTGCTCTCTGAGCGGGTCCTTGTTCTGTGAAGAGGTGCTGGGTTGTGCTCAGGAGATGTTCTCCAGCGCACTTGGGATTCCTGTAGTTTTAATGGCAGCTGAATGCTGATGTTAAAAAGGAACCATACACCTTAGAGCAAAATGTTTTTTTTTATATAAAAAGCAAAACTTATTTAAGGAACTGAGAGAAACAGTGTATGACACGTCATCTTCTATCACCATACACCTACCTGGAAGCCAATGACTTGGTTCTCAGTCAGGTGCTGACAACGTAGTATTGACCACCATCTCAATTACCATATTAAGAAAGTATACATTTTTTCAAACCATTAAGGAAAACACCTTTGAAGTGATTTAATTGTACATTTGTAGCTAATTATCAGATATTCCCTGAACAGTTTTTCTCAGGCCGTAGCCCAATTTTTTTCCCCTAATGTTTTGAGGACTACAGAGTAATACCCAAGTGCTCTTTAGAGTAGCTTTGTTGATAAAATAATAAGCGCTTCAGTAGTGAAATCTCATAGTTTATTCCAAACCCCTTAAAAATTTAGTTTTGAAGACTATTCTGATGTGCTTGCTTTTGGCACTATGTCAGCAGAAGGTGGAGGGGTCCAGAGAATCGGGATTCAGGAGAGGAATTCTTGAAGAGTCCTGCACAGGGGAGTCCATGTGCCTAATGTGAAATCCAAGCCACCTGATACCAGTCTCTCTTAGCTATCATTTAAGGCAATGCTGTGCAGTAAATTGGGCATGTTTTGAGATTGTAAGCTTAACAAATCTTGATCTTTTCCACAAAAATACTTCGGCGTCGAGTAGGTGGTATTGAACCGTGATATTTTATATGAAGACAAAGCTTAGTCATTTATTGAAAATCTCAGCAAATGTTATGCTTATATAGCGGTATGATGCTTGCATTAGTCTCCCGGTATCCATTACTACCTTCTGTGTTTATGTAGTACTAAGCATATTAAAGCAGTGCAGGATTAATATAAAATGTAAATGTCACTTCACGTGTTTTACTTGATGCTGAAGGAGTTACTTTTGGTATCATAAGACACTGCCCGTGAGCATGTACTAGAGGAGAGCTGCTGGCGCCCAAAGAGACGTGAGCCTCTGTAGTTTAAAAAGTTCTGCAAGCGCATGCGAGAATGGTCTTTCCCTGAATCTTTGATCTCTAAGGAAACTAGTCTGAATCCTGCGGTGGCATTTGAAATTACTTATTTCCAGTTTATTGTGTGTTTTCCTGTCCTTTAATTTTGTTCCAATCTTGATTGCATGGTAAATTAGTATGTTACAATTAGTAGGCTTAATTTAAATGAAGCATGATTGCTGTGGAATGTGAAGACCTGGCTTTCTGTAAGCGTTTGCATTTGTCTTCATCTGTGTCTTCGTTCTTGTACTTTCTGCAATTTTTATGGGTCTCATTTGATTTCATGCTGGCCGTGCTGCTTCCAGACTTTATGGTGGAACAGAACTGATACGGCAAGAAAGCTGGGATATGACAATACCTGGCTCCTAGAAATGTATTTTACAAAAAATTTTTACTTATACAGAAATAGGTTGATTTTATTTAACAGTCCTATCTTCCCTACTTTTTCTCTGAGAAAATTTGGGCTGTGTTTGCCTGTGCTTGTGAGTTTGTGCTGAAGTTTGTTACACATAATTTGTAAAAATAATACTTGCCCGTTTCTAGTTCCTTTAATTATGAATAAGTACATAAAGCATTCAAAAAGCTTTTAGCGGTTTCTTCATTTGCCTTCTGATTCAATTTTAGAAGAGGTACATTTATTAAATATCTGCTTTTTTTAATAGCTGTGTAAATTACGGCTCTGTGATTTTACTAGGATTTAGTTTTTTCCTTATTTCTTTTACGATTTGTCTTTGTCATCACTGCTACTATCCATTTATTTTTGATACATTCATGTATTTGTACTTACTGCTTTCCACCATGTTGCTTTAAGTGGGATCGATTTTGATTTTAATCTTCAGCCTTCTTAAGTAGAATAGCTTTTAAAACAAGGATACTTTCTCAGGTGATGGTAAGAGCTGCTTTACCCTTAAGCTTTAACTCTCAGCTCCTGGCTTTTAATGTTTGTGTTTTTCTTCTGCTTAGTTTTGTGAATGATTGTTTCAGCTTGAAGCTAAAACTTCAAGACTCTTCTCTGTGTGTGTATATGTGTAGTATGTGTTTTGTATAGTTATTAAACTGGAACAGCCATCCTTGTATGAAAAATTGATAGCTATTGGATAATGAACATTTGTCTCAGATAGCAAGTAAGCTTTACACAAAAGAATGAGGTTTAACATGTAATCAGTCTTGATTGTTCCAGAAACTTAGCCTTGCTGGAGATCTGAGGGCTGCTCTTTGTGCCAGGGTAGGAGCTGCACCCTGAGCCTCCCCCTCTTCAGCTGCCTTTTGTGGTTTCATTGCTTCATTAACTTGAAATGCCTTCTACAAGCATATTTTCTTATGATTTTTTAAGCGGGCTGCTTATTTGATCTAATACACCCTGCAGTATAGCTATCTCGTGTATTTTTGTAAGTAATTTTTTCACGTCTCTTAAGTTTGTTGGTTTTTATCTGAGACAATGCTTTATTGACAGACCTGCCTCCCTAAATGAGTAAGGACCAGATAACAGAATACTTTATTTGCAGCACTGTAGTGTATCTCTTTACATGAATCTATACCAGTTTTACTTGCTACGCTGAGCATTTTCAATGTCCACAGAACCCCAGCTCCTGTCTGTCAACTTCTTTGACATTTAGAGCCAACTCTTATCTAGGTATCCTTTTTACCTCTCCGCCATTCAGTGAGTGTATTGATTAGAAGGGTCCCAAGCAGCATTGCTTTTCACAGAGCTGAAGGGAACACACTGAGCACTATATATTCTCTCTTGATATCTGTTTTGGATTAAAGCAGCACGCCAGCATGAAGTCTCACCTTTATCTTGCTTTGGTAGGAGACAGCTCTGCTCAGCCCCTGTTGCGTCCAGGCAGGCAAAGGACGGCACGTTCCTTTCTAAGACAGCTTAGACCTGGACAAATGTCAAAACTTTTGTAGCTTACTTGCTGAGATTACAGTTTTGTTAAGCCTGGATATTTTCCTGATACGTCCATCAGACTATTGTCAGCCTACCTTAGCACCCTCATGCATTGCTTTTATTTTTTAGAGATATTTTTGAAGATGTTTCTCCCATCTTTGTGTGTGCAAACATAATGAGCAACAAACTGTTTTCAGTGCTTCTGTCTGAAAGCCTTTGGAGACCGAATGCTTGTCTGTGTGTTTCACAGGAAAGTGGTTTTGTTCCTCTAGAAAAAATGAACCTTTCCTCATTGGACTGTCTTTAGAAGTAACCTGTTTTATTAAGAAATGTTGTGAAGTTGATGCTGATTTTGGGTTGATTGGTTGGTATGTTTTGTAGGAAGCTGCAAAGAGTTGGGAAACATTGCTTTAGGAAGGGGAAGGTCTTGTAATAAAAAGTACATATACATAAAATAAAAAGAAAATACAAAGTACACTCTCACATTTTATTTTAGAAGCAGAAGTATAAATCTGAAGTACCGTTGTAAGGTAGGCAGATTGAGACTGAGACTGATTTTCTGCATCTACATCATATAGCTTTGCTATAGGGGATGGACTTGTGAATTGTTTACCTATTCAATAAATAGTTTTTCTTATATTTAAATTCTGCAAAATTCAAAGAAGGAGATCTGCAGTCCCAATATGATAGAAGAACATGGTTCTCATAGCAGATGATGGTTGGAGTGATGCATGTTTCAAAAAGGTAGGAGGGATGAACGAGCTGATATACCTACCTGTGGTGCAAAGCATGATAATACATATTGTAACTTACCTCGGTGGAATTTTTTTTTAAAGGTCACACATTTTCGTCCCCTCTTCTTTGGTTCCTAGCTTCTGAGATAAATCCAAAATACCTAGGAAGCCTTTCTGTCAAAAGTCATGTAGAACTGAAAAATTGAGGGATGGTGATTTTACCCAAAGCGACCTGAAATGGTGAGGAATTGGTTGTGGTTGAGGACTTGGGCAGTGGATTTATTGTCTAACAACATATTCTCCCTGATGTCTGCTCCTCTAGCGTGTTTGTCCAGATGCGGTGCCCTGTTCTTTTTGGGCTGTTCTGTACTCTTATGGGTTGGAAATTGCTCGCAACTTACATATGCTGGATGGTTCTTAGGGAAGCTGATGTCCATTTTGCCCCTTGGGGAGCTGAGGGTGCAGTAAGTAAGGCTCATCTGCTAAGTAGCAGTAGCACCAGGGATGGAAACATGGCCCAACACTCTTAGCCTGAGAGTTTACCTAAAAACCAAAGTAGGACTGTAGTTCCAGCTGGTATGAAAACACGCTGTAAGCATAAAATTCTGCCAAGCGGGCACAAAACATGAAACTCTTCAGTAGGTTTGTTATTATTAATGTCCACAGTTGGAAAGATGAGTCTCACTAACAGGGCAAAACCTTTCCAGTGGAGCTAGGGAGAGCACAGGGCCTCTCCGCCTCTTCCAAAGTACAGGCTGGAAACAGCCAGCTCCAGCAGCGGGCAGTCCTCGGTGCAAACCAGCGATGCTGCTGGCTGGTAGATGGAGAGATTTGCTTTCTACCGATGAACTAAGTGTATTCAGCTTGGGGTCTGCTGAACCACAAGTATGTCTACATTCCCTTTTGTGGAGGGAGGGCAGCATTCAGAGAGAAAGAGCTATACTTTTTTTTCTTCTAATTTTCCATGCTTTAGCTGTACTAGGGTTTCCTTAGAGTAGTGGCTGCACTGGTGTTTGCCCTATCCGACAATGATTTAAGACCGGTCAGACCTGACAATTTGTATGAACTAGAAGAATAGCTTTTTGACTCCATTGAGTTGTGAAAACCTATGTAGTTACAAAGGTTGTTGGCACATTGTCTTTCATGAGCTTCTATATAATCTATTGAAAAGCTTTGGCTGTGAATCATCACTAGAAAATAAACCCTGGATGTTGTTTTTTAGGGAAGAGATTACTTTTTTATTTGAGTATTTGACACAGGAAAAGTGTAGATTTTTATCGCCCATGTATATTGATTTTGTTGGTTTAACCTTTAGAATATGTATTTTCAAAATTTGGCCTATAATTAGATTGCAGACATCTTAGTCCCATTGACATCCCTAATGCTCCCACCATAGTTATTATTCTACTGTATGGCAGTGTGAAAATCAGTGCTCTGTGCAGAAAAGGCAGCTCCATGGACACAGTCTGATTTGGAGACTATTTCTAAAATAATGTATTGTTAGAATAGCTTTTAAAATTAGATATGTAATTTATCCTCATACTGAGATTTGAAACTGCAATTAGCTGATAAAGAGCTAATTTGTAACATCTTTTGATACTTCAATGAAGAAAATGCTCTGAAACAAAATGAACACAACTGTTCATGTTGGGTGGTACAAAGCAACTGCATGACTTTTCTAATATGAAAGATTTATATTATATATAAATCTTACACAGGGTTTATATTAAACCTCCTCACTTTTGAATCCTGGAAAACTGTTTCCTCCCATTTTCAACTCATACGCTTAGTTTTCTGGAAACATCTTTGGGGAGAGTGTTTAGAATGAGTTTATTATATTACACACCTGCGTATCATTGTAAGCTACACAGTTAAAAGATTTGAAACAATACAAGATCACTTTGTCATTTTATTTGTGAATTTGTTTGCTTGGGTTTTTTTGAGAAAAAAATGCGATAAACTATCTTCCGTGAGAATTGCTGAGTAGAGAGTTATTTAAAAAGCAGTTACGCTACGTGAAGCATTTAATAATAGAGTTGGAGGAAATGAGAAAGTATGCAGTTATGCTTAGTTTTCATTAAATCATTCCTTCACACTTTGTGATGTAACTTCATGGCAGTATAATGCATAACACAACTGAAGTAGGAGATAGTGATGCTTGAGAAGGTTGGTGTATGTTTTCCCCCATTAAGTATTGTCTGTATTTATTCTGTGGTGTCTCTTCCATAATCAGATTTTTTTTCTTTTTTTCTTTTTTTTTTTCTTTTCATATGAGAAAAAAGATAGATTTGGAGTGTGTTTGTCAGGGAGGAATATTTCAGAATAAAGTGGCTTGATTTAGTTGAGAATGGCTGTACCAGTCATTGTAATTTATTGTAACATTTCATTTTGTTTGGCTTTGCAAAGTTGTTCTTATGTTGTTAATAATGCAGAAGGTCTGGACTATACAGTGTGGTGTAAGCAGGTGTGCACCAGCCTCAAACATTAGGCAAATTAGGCATAAATTTGATGTTAACTGGCAATTTTAGCCTTTTCATTTGTGATTTCTTAGCTTGAGGTGCTGCTGCTTCTTGACAAATGAAGTAGGAGGGTTTATCTAATATATAGCTTGTTTTAGATGAAAGGAAAATGGTCTTTCATGCCATAAGTTAATTCCTAAGCACTAAGATGTTAATTTTCCTTAAAACAAAAGAATCAGTGTACACCCAACTTACCACGTGCTTTGGAAGCCTTACATTGCTCATCTCCATGCTCACTTCAGTTAATGTGTTTGTTAGCATGCTGAAATGTGTGTTGTGGTGAAAAAAGACATTCTTCGTGTGTTTTTTACCCCACCCCATGCTCTCTTTGGATATCTGTACAGAACTGCAGCCCACACTTCACAAGCTGACTGCATCTCTTGTCTTCATGCTCCTCGTCTCGCAGAATTCACATCTTTCTACAGTCATCCACACAGTGACTCTAATTTGCTGGCACCAGCATGAGGCATGGGAGCACTCCCTTCACATCTTTAATACTGAAAGGGAAGGACTTCAACGACAGAGGCAGGACTTTCCTCTGTTTTTGTGGCAAAATGAAGTCTTCTTCATTTTCCAAGATGTCATCCATGGATGACTCTACAAATCTTCTTTCTCTGAAGCAACTCATGCATTGCACATACCCGGATTAATAAGAAATAGGCATTTAAAAAAAAGGAGGGAGGAGGATGAAGCTTTTCATCCTGCATGGAGCAAACGCCTTTAGAGTGAGTCTGCAGCAGCCTGTCACCTACAGCAAGCCATACAACTTGGAGCAAAGCGTCCCGTTCAAGGATGTTTCTCTGCTCATGGGACTTAATGACAGGAAATATGTGCTGCTTTCTTGGGTGACACTGGGAAGAGGATAGTTCTGTGTCTGTTGTGATGGAGAATCTATCTGCGATCATTAAGTTGCTTGTTGGATTGCACTTCCATCCTTTGGGTCTCAAGTGAGCTTAACTGTATTTCCTTAAGAGGAAAGAAGTAGTGTTTGTTGTAGGAATGTGCAGACCACCAGACCTACACCATGAATAACAACACTTTTTTCCCCCGGTTATTCTAGGATGAATAACTTTTAAACTATTCTTGAACATAAAAAAAACCTATCAGTTGAACCAGATGCTTACTTATTCTTATCTATTTTAGAGAACTAATTATCCCTGTTGTTGGTAGCGCTAAAGCTTACAAAATTGCTTCCATCTTTGAATTACTATAATTAAGACAGTAACTTCCACATCTAGTTAACATTTCTGTGCAGCTGGTGCATTCATTGACATGCAGATTTTGGATTTTGTAAATTTTCTGCCATTGTGAATAAAAATTTTAAATACTTATTTTCATTTCCAAAATGCCTGTTTCTTATAAAGAGGTCTTTGTAAAGCAAATCAACTGAAACCAAACTCCTGTAACATCAGAGGAGAATCTAGTGAAGTTTGGTTAGGTGACAGTACATTTTAGGAAAATATGTAACCACAAATAGCTTTTGTAGGTATGATCACCCTGAATTTTGGAACCCATTTTGTAGGGATTTAGGGTCACTGAATTACATGTCAAATCTGGAACAAGTCTGATGTTGGACTTCTGAAATGTTATTTTGAAAGGAGTTATTGGTTAATGCAGGAGTGATCCGGCACTCTGACATCCTCAGATGGTTTACAAAACCAAAACTCTGTAGTTAAAAATTACTAATGTGAACAAATGCATTAATGATTACTAACCAAAATGTCATTTAAGCTGTAATTTTTCTGTACATTTTTTTTTACTTCAAGTTGATTGCTGTCTAAGTCTATGGGAAGACTCATGCAATCGGTGCTAATCTTGTTTACTTGTACATTGAGCAGCTTCATCTGTGAGGAATCTGTGAGGCCTGTAGGTTTAGATAGATTTTGAGAAACTTCCTTATCATTATTCATTTCTAATAAGCAGCAACGCTATGGAATTACTTGATAGTGGTGGTTGGTCATTTATTTTTAAATTGTTTTTCTGTGGCCCTTGCTTTCATTACATGAATGCCTCGTGGACGTTAATCGATTTTGCTCAGCGAGTTGGAGATATCCCCTGAGTAAACTGCTAAAATAAAGGATCAAATATTGATCTGTGCTGAAACTGAAACACTGATTTCTTTTTTAGACTGAAAATGCATATGAAGTAAGGTGTGCTCATGGTGCCCGTTTTAGAGGCTCGACAGAGACTTGTCTGTTGGTGCCTCGGAGGAGGTTCGTTAGGGTGTCGCGGCCGAGCACCGGGGCTGCGTGCGGCTCGCAGGTACGCCACCACATGTTCTCATAAATAACCCCAGCCACGGGTGCTGGCTCCAGGGTGCATTTCAGTGGGTCCAAAACCAGTGTCCAGTTACCAGACCCACGTTCGATGTCCTGCAGTGTTCAGTTTCAAGAATGTGCTGGGAACGCTTCAGTCCACGTAACAAATGTTATTTTTACTGCAGGCAGTGAAGTTAACTCTAGAAATAGTAAAAGCTCCATTTCCATAGTGATGGCAAAGGCATTGTTTCAAATATTTCATATAAACTATCCATTTTGCTGTGCGTGTTCGGAATTAAGTCGAGTTGCTGTTGTGCTCTCACAGGTTTCTAGGCTCGGTTTGGGTGTGTGTGTGTTCCTGGTGGCAAAGGCGGGCAGGGGGTGGCAGCGGGGGCACTCGTGTTGACAGCCCCTCGAACCCTCCGTTGCCTGGAGCCTGGGTGGCACGGAAACTCTGCTGTTCAAATCGTGCTTTGCCTAAACTGGAAGACCTGGAGGGGATTTTTATCCTGGAATTATGAAGTGGGATCTGAAAAAAAAAAAAAAAAAAAAAAAAAAAAGGTTAACAAGGCCCACACCAAACTGTGAGAGGAGAGCGGGGTCAGGGTACAGCTTGTCTTGCATTTAATGAAAAAAGCAAAACTTTGGCTTATAAACAGATAATAAAGCTTGGAATCTCTCTGGACTGGTTAAGAACTTTATTTTTTTCTAGTTAAAATGCTTAGAGATGTATAGGTTACCTTTTCCCTTTCTACTTTCTCCTTCTCCTGTTTTCTTACTTGGATTGAGTTATCTTAAAGACAAGGAAACATCTAGTATTGTTTTTGAGAATTTGTGAACAGTAATAAGCAATAATTAACGCAATTTAAAAGGTTAATAACATGGTCTCCTCATTATCATTGGCCTTGTAGCTCAGTATTCAGCCTGGTACCATCTGTCTGGCTAAAGTGCATCTTCCAGGAAATAGTTTTTTCTTGATTTGAACTGTTTCTGCCAACACTGAAATCAACAAGTTTGAATTTATTTGGCACAAAGGCCTGGTTAAAGCCAGCTTTGCTTCTCTCATATTTAGCTGCTCTTTATGAGGTGCTCAAATGCTGTCACAGTGACTTCTTGGGGGAGATCGCCCAACTAGCATCTTTATGTTACCTCCTCCCTTCCCTTTTGTATTTTTGTGACACTTTTTCTTTTTTTTTTTTTTTTTTTTTTTTTTGTATTTTTGTGACTGCCAGAATTCCATCATTCTTATTCTGTAGTTTCTCTGGGATTCCAAGATCTATGAAAAGTTTTATGTGTATATCCAGAGGGCTCTTGCCAACCAGTAGAGAGTGTGATTGTATTGGTCTGTCTATTTTTCTCATCATATAACGTGGATTCAAGAAATTAGATATTCTGCTTTTAGCCTCTGTGTTTAAGCTTTGCTTTATTGCCAACACACATGGTTCATAGAAATGGCTAAACAGGCCTAAGTGATGTTCCCCCTTCCCAGATTAGAGATCCAGGGAAGTTGAAAGTTATCCAATTTTGAGGGTGTAAAGCGAGCAGTGTTTTATTCCTAACTTGGGGCTAGGCTTTCACGCCAAGCCGTTCACTCCTCTGGGTACGTTTGTGTAAACCTGACCTATTTTAACAGGTCTGGCTGTGCCTGCTCTCCAGCCACTTAACCCTTTCTCTTTTGGTTCCGTATCTTTGCAAGAACAGCGGAGAAAATAGGTTTGTGAAACTCAGTTCAATTTGGCAAACGCGGGCAAGCAGTTAAAAGGCTGGGACAGTCTGTGTTCCCCTTCATGCTGTGATTTAAATATACCAAGTTTCCATAGCCAGCTCCAGACATTGCTGTGGTAAAGTGTATTTTAGGAACTCTCTTTAGCAAAGGAATATGACCATAGAGAATGAAGCTCTGTTTTCTCACTGTACTAGTGTTTTATATTGAGAAAGATCTTAAATTATTATTTGTATTAAAATACCCAGGATTTTTTTATTCCTTACATAGTAATATACATTATATCAGAATGCTGAGGACTTCCGTGTTGTGAGAAAGATTTTCTGGTAATATAAACATAATGATCATGTGGTATTAATGTTGGATTTAAGTATTCTGGCTTTTTCAACAGTTACTGGAATAGAGTAACTGAAAACACATTAAAAAAAATAAATCCATAAACTGAGATTTTAAGCATCTTAAAATCAGGCTTTTAGGTTTTCTGTATGATGTACGCAATGGCAATCAGTTTTTGGATGGACTGTTGTTGAATAATACATGAATGTAAATGGAGATCGTATGGAATCAGTTGGATAATTTTGAGGAATGCTGTAAGTACACTAAAGAGCCTGAATAGCAGTTAATGGTGCTTCAACTTTATTACTGTTTATTATAGTTGGCAGTTCAGTTGTATTTTTTTCTATATCAAGTTCTCTAGTTTCCTATAGAACAGCAATAAAAAAGCTTACAAATAATAGTCAGATGCAGTGTATCCTGTGACAGCAAAATAGTTTTGCATTAAATTGTAGATCTTGGCAGTCTGAGGGTGTTTATTGTTGGGCAGCTCCAGAAGATCAGCCGGTGCAGGAAGGACCGAGGCAGGCGTCAGCTTTTGGACTCTGCGAGCAAACAGGCTTCACACGCGCCCGCAGTACCCCAATGTGGAGCTTCACAGGACACCTCTGCAGCTGGGCTGGCAGTGTCCTTGTTCAGCCTCTGCTCAGCCTTCCCTGCTCCTGTCTGTTCTCCCACCCCCTATCAAGACCAATATGATTTTAGTTACCTGTTTTGAGAACTGCTGAAGTAAGCAGAAATGTTTCTGCCATCTAGAAGGCAAGTTAGCGGTACAATGAAGAAGTGTACTTAGTGTAATACTTGGTCAGTTGGGAGACTTTGCTGGGAGCTTTGGGCTGTTAATTCTGTTTAAGCAGGAAAAGTGGTGATCAGGAAGCGATTTAAATACCTAGTTGCTCTTGTTCACAGTCCCCATGATTTAGAAATGTTTCTCTTGCCCATTACAATTACTTTTAACATCTTTAGAGCTAAATGTTTGCTACTAGCAGTCACGGGCTGGGAACAAATGGAAGAACACATCGTTCTCTTCATTTGGCTAAGTTCTGAAACTCCAGTGGGGAAAAAAGTAAGTCTCAACTGCCTCATACAGAGGTGTCACTTTCTTTGCTGGAACAAAATCATGGCAGTGAGTGGAGCTGATGCGGCAGAGGGCTTGTTTGAAACTTGCGTTGCAGAGTTCTCTGTCATTATTGCTGCACGTATTCGCAGAGAGTCTTGAATCTCAGATTTTAAGTTCATAATCCTGCTCAGCTGCTGAATTGTGCTAACACTTTTTTTTTTTTTTTTTCCCCCATAATTTTAACTCTGCCCTACAGAATATATTCTGGTTTCTTACAGTAATAGCCAATAATTGTAACAGATTTATTTGCTAGGTTGGATATTGGTAAGAATGTCTGAAGCACTCTGGGGTATTTTGTAGCTTTTGGGGTTTTGTGTGATTCGTAAAGCATGAGTTGCGTGTGTTTTGTGAATCAGGAATGTGTTGTTGGCTATCTCTAGTGGCCTAGATACTTGAGATACAGTTTTTATATTGCTTCTCATGTACTAAAACACTTCTTGCTGACAAAGAACCTTTTGGCCCTGTATGTTTACTACTTTGCAGGGTCACTAAGATTGAGAGTGTGAGGAAATACTGACCTAAATACTGAGGGATTCCTCCTTAGCTGAAAGATGTTCTGCAGGACCTGCCTTCACAGCTTTTGTTGGTCTGACCATGCCTTATTGTTTATATTTCTTTCTTTCAGCTGTCGGACGAGCAACAGAAAGAGTTTGATTGTAACATCCAGCACATCTCCAACTCTCCCGCGACCACATTCCCCTCTTCATGGACATGCAGGTAACTGCCTAGGACTGCTTTACCTGGGGATCGTTAGGAAAAATGTCAGTGTTCATTATAGTGAGTTTGAACATATTGATACTCTGCATCAAAATACGCTCTTTTACTGTAGTTTTTCACCTTTCTAACTTGTAAGAGGGTCTTCTCATTTAAAAATAAATATTTTATGTCCTCATCTGTTCTGTACTCCCTAGTTTACTACCATACCTATCCTCCATTCTTTCTGGAGGATTCAGTCCTCTTACGTTCTGCAAAAGAACCTGAGATGGAGAATGAAGTAAAATAAAATTAAATAAATACGTGTAAGTGAATATCTTGGTTTGGGTGCTCTAGCATGATTAGTTTGTGCCAGGATCTAACTGCAGTTCTCACGAGACACCCTGCGTATTTCTGTGTGCCTCTGGCAGCCTGTCAGCTGTGCAGTGTGCTATCTTACGGTCTCTATCTGCTACTTAGAGCGACAGGAGATGTTTAGGATTCTTTGTTTACATTACTGCCAGTTTTACCATGGAAGCAACTGGGAAATGCGCATTTCAGAGCAAATGGGCAACTGCTTGTTAGTCATTGAGGTGAAGTGTGTGGAGATGTTCTTTCTGTAGAAAAAGAAAGAATGATTATTCAGCCTGCAGTAACCACAGATTTTCAGAAAGGGTCACACATGCAGATTCAACAGCTTGCCTGAACAGCATGTTCCCTTGACGTTTTTATTGCTGAGGGAGGTAGGTGATGTGTGACTACATTGGTTTTGATATTTCAAAATGCCAGAGAAGATGGTTGGGCTTCAGGTATGGCCCTAATGGGCACCAGTCAGTAGCGTGAAACAGCTTGAACATTCGTGGCACATCATCCACGGTGGAGCCTCTCTGGAAGTATGTCACTGTTGCATGTAAGACAAGTAACTTGTTTTCACTATAATCAGACTTTCCTCCTCCTACATGGCAGTATGTTCTGTAAATACTTTCTGGAGATTGAAACTAAGGAAATGCTGAGAAAGAACAGCAAATTGATAGTGGCTCAACTAGAAGGAGCCATCTGCTTCTGTTTGCATCTTGAGGGGTGACATCCAGCCTGTTGAAAGGAGAAAGAAGAGCAAAGTTATTGTTCAGGAATGCCCATGACAGCCTCAGCCACTCTCATAAAAATCTTTCATAAATGTAAGTTTTCATAAAAATCTGTCATATTAGCTCAGAATGCTATAAAGCATGGAAGGGTAGGAAGTTACTTTAATTACTTGGTTTTTTTTTTTAAATTACCCAGAATTTTCAAATCAAAATGTTAAAAAAAAATTAAAAGTTATATATTAAACCAACTTTATTTTTGCTTCAGAATCTCAGATAAAGTGCAGGGCCAAAAATTTGCACAGGGCAATTCCATTTCACATCAAACTCCCTCGGTTCTGTTGTGTGTGTGATTGTGATAGTGATAGCTTTGTAAAATTTGACTCCAACAAGGCATTTTTCTTGGTAGAGATTCTCTACTTAGTTACATTGCACTCTTTACTTTGTTCTTAGAGTTGATGTGTATGTTGGATTTACCACATTCTAAATTACCTGTACAAGCCTTTAACTGAAGCGATAGAGAAAGGTGCTCCTCAGAATATGAAGGAAGGGTCCTTGCTTGGCAGATTGCAAAAAAATGTTGACATGATCATTGCTTGGAAAACAAGTACAGAAATGTTCACAATAGAAACATTTCTATTTTCTTTTCCTTTCTTTTGATTTGCTTTTCTCCTCTGTCTATTTAAAAAATGAAAAATTGCTTGTAGTGGTTTTGATGCTGTCTCAGGCTTTACAAGCTTATCTTTTATGAGAAGTATGTAAGTGTCTTCTAGAAACAAGAGTAATTAATCAGTGGTATGCCATTTTTCTTTAGCAGTAATTGTCAAATATTTCCATTTTTTGTTCTGATGTTGCATATGGGACTTAAAACTATTCGTTAAAAGGACATCCTTTGTGACCTCCAAGAGTAGCCAGTAGAGTACAGGAAGATAAATTACTTGTAGTTAGAGTTCTTCACCGGTAGTATATTTAGGAGTCTTCCCTGGAAAAAATAATTTATTCAAGAGACAAAAGCACATGAAATTTAGAGTAGAGTCACAAATATTTTCTTAAGAAATACCATATATGAGATATGAATGTGAGAACAGGCTGTGATATTTGTTTAGTATTTGAACAGAATCTATCAATCTGTTTGTTCAGGCACATAGACTGATAAGTTACTAAGAAATGCTGGGTGCCTCTCCCTGGCCTCTTTTGTCTGGAACATGCTCTTCTTAATGCCCATTCTGAACCTCTCTTATGAGTCATAAGGAACAGCAGGCATGCAGAGAAATCAGGGAGGCTTTCTAAAATGTTCTGTTCAGAAACCATTCTAAAATCAAGTCCTGTATAGCACTAGCTTCAGGAATTATTCTTCTGTATGTAATGTAAAAGTCAGTGACAGTCCATCAGGCAAACCTACCTCCTAATGAACACTAATCCAGGCTGATAGACTTACTGTCTGAAACAGCATCCAGATAAGATGCCAGGCAATTTTATATCCTAAAAAATTCAGAGGAAAAGTAATACTTAAAAGATCTCAACATTTGAGGTTGAAGTACATCCAAATGATTTCAACTCTACCGTGAAACCACTTCTGATTCAAGAACACAATGGATTTGAAGTGTGCTAATTCAGTTTTTAAATTGTATGAAGTATTTTTTCCAAAATGAGCTGGGACATCGGTATAGATAGCTGCAGCTTGTTAACTTTGTAGGAAAGTTACTCTGCTTGTTTAATCTCCCAAACTTGAAGTGCCTGGTTCTAGGAATACAGGTTTCAAAATTGTCCCTTTATTCTAAATTCTTTTTCTTTTAAAATCAGAGAGGGGAAAAAACATATACACACATGTTCCTTACATTTGTTTGTATTTCTTTGAATCCATTTTTAAAAATCTGAAATTTACAGAGAGGTTACATCATGAGGTTGATTATTAAGTTACTATTAGATTATATTTTAAAATGAAAAGCTTAAAATCAATCAAAGAAGCAACATCATCTCTATAATTCAGTTTGAAAGAATTACAGCTGGATGATTGAAGTTCAGGCTATTTTAAAATTTACTTGCCACAACTGTAAGGTAGCCAGGTTGCTCACTGGCTTCCAGTGGAGACACTTGTAACTGCTGGGACCTTTGTCCTGCTCCCATCTGCAATGGCAGGTGGAGGGAGCTGCTGGCAGGCAGCACTGTGGTACTGAATTCAGTTGTTCTGCTCTGACACTGCGAGTTCGGTTCCACCTTCTGGCAGAAAAATGGCTATTACTAACGCCTCTATTTATGTATTATTTTTAGAGTGAGCAGGGTATAGAACATGCCACTCCAGATCCTGCCCTGGTTATCAAAGCTGCGGTTCATCAGCATTTCACGTGTGTGATCCTTGGATGGTGTGAGAGCACCATGGCATTCACTATATATGACAGGTGGCACACAGGGCGCTTAAAATTTTTTGATCATTTTGAGATTTGAGTGTTCTGGAAGGCAGCGAATTTTGTAGCATAATGTTGGTATATACTATGTAGAAAACTGCAACAACTTTGTCTTTTGCATTTATTTATTTTTCTGAATCTCAGAAGCAGGTTTTACAAAATGGTTCTAGTGTGAGTTTTTGGACTTATCACCTGTCTGATGAATGTCATGTTTGTAGATGATAACTGAAACTTTCACCTATCTGTTGCCCGTAAGGTCTGGTTTTGTATTTTGAGGGTAGCAGATGTACAGATGCTTTGGCTGCATCCTTCTTCCTGCATCCGGAAAATGTAAAGGTTCACATCTGAATTATTAACGTTCATGTAACTGTGTTGATTTACCTAATGGGCAATCATTCTGTGTAACAGCCTCCCTTGAGACAGAGTTTTTTCAGGTTCGGTAGTAGCCAACTATAACCCTTGAGCAACAGGGGAATTTACCTTTGCTAACAGAGTAAGTAGAGTTTCGATCAGCCTTGGTGAATGAGACTACTGCACTAAGGCTTCTCTTATTAAAATTCCTTCAACTACAGCAGATGCAGCAGTACTGGGAAATTTTAGGAAAAGTAGTAATTCCCCTTCTCCCTGTTGTTGTTTTAAAAGCTTCACCCAGACTTGAATTGAGTAGAAAAACTAATTGCTTTTCATTTTAAAACTAGAAACAACTCACAGGGGATCTAATTAAAATTCCAGTGTCTGGAAGGAAATATGCCATATAAATCTGAAAAAGCAGTTGCTTAAAAATTAGTAGTATTTCCGTACCAGATTGTGTAGGCTCAGAAGGGTTTGAACACCCGCATACTTAATTTCAAGATTTAAAACCTGTCATTACCCAATTTGCTCAGTTATTTTGAAATCCTATTTTGATCATAATCTGGAGAGCTTACACAAGATTGATGAAGATATAAGAAGGCAATGACAGTTCATTGTTTATAATAGCATTGGGCAATGGGCTTTGTGTTCAAAA
Source organism: Falco punctatus (assembly GCF_963210335.1). Classification (NCBI taxonomy): domain Eukaryota; kingdom Metazoa; phylum Chordata; class Aves; order Falconiformes; family Falconidae; genus Falco; species Falco punctatus. The sequence goes on along the minus strand of NC_137591.1, from coordinate 11,062,980 downwards.
GGATCATCTTGACACAGTAGGGTTCATCGGCAGTAAAGCTTGAAAAATGAGAAGGCAAAGACTAAGGTTCCTACTAGAATGAGCAGCATTCCTTGTTTTGTTAGAAAGTCAACATAACGGTGGAAAGGCCTCAGTCCTGCTGCATTTCCTCCTGATCTAAAATGCTCCTTCAGCTTTCTGCTAACAGGTGAGTGGTGACCCTAACCCTACCCACGTGCTGCTACCAGGACACGTGTGGTTTGAGTTGTTTACTTTGTGGCTGTCATAGCCTTCTTCCGTCTTTCTTGTGAGCTTGCAGTGCCATCTAGACTGTCAAACCGCTCGGTCCTCTCTTAATTCGAAAGTGGCGTAAAGTCTCTGTTTTTCCACTGTGACCGTAAAAATTAAAATGAGTACAAGCTTAATAAATGAAGCACCAAAAATTATCTAGTTACTGATTTCTGATCACTCTCTCCCCTTCCCACTTGGGATTTACTGGGAATGGGTTAAATGGTAGCCAGTTCTGGGTGAAGACTTACATTGTGTTATGTTACACTGTGAACTTGTTGTTACTTCTTAACTAACAATACAAAAGAAAACCAAGCCAAAGGAAAATAAACACTTCGTTTTTAATTTAGTTTGCTCTTGATGAAGCAGATTGTTGAGTGGTCTGGAATTCACTTACCTCTCCCGTTCTCTCATCACCCCTTGACACATGTTAGATCAGCCTGGGGCTGCTTTAGTCTCAACCAGCTGCTGTTTTTCCCCTCATGGGCTTGTAGACCAGATGGCATTTGCTGGCCTGTGCTGTGCTGTGGCCATCCTAATCCCAGCAGGTATCAGCTTGTTCTTCTCTCCTCCTCCCTACCTGCCCCGGCATGCGTGCCAGGTGTGCACACACCTTGCTCACAGGAGTGGGGAGATGCTACTGCAGATTTTTGTGAACGATTTGTATACCTGAAGTGTGAGTTCTCTTCAACCGAGCACAATGCTTCTATCCCATTTCTGCTCAGTACCACAGTTAAGGTGTATGAATAACTTGGGTTGAAATTAATGCAACTTAATTACGAGCTTCAGTGCAGTGCTGGATGGGACAGTAGCCTTACAAACAGTGCTGGCTTGAGGGGCAAGGTGGGAACCTAGTACTTTGCCCAAAACAGAGAAGTCCTTTGCAGATGACTTATCATTGATGTTTGACTTTTCAACGTGACTTTTAAAATAAATGCACTTTATATGGGATCTAAATTTGAAAACATTTGTGATGACCGCCGTTACATACCTTGCAGTGTATGGCCTGTCTGGTATCTATTTAGTTTTCCTGCTGCTGTTTTAATGTTGTTTTATTGTCTGTGCATAAAGAAATTGCTGTTGGCTAATGTTTACTATGTATAGTTTCTCTTTTGTGCTTGTATTAAGGATCTGAAAGAGCAAACCACTTAAGAATATGCCCAGTAGATAGCATACTCGCTGACATGAAGCTTCCAATTCATCCATAACTTTCAAAGGTTTCTGCAGTTAGTGTGTAAATGATTCTGGCTTTCAGAAAGGCTTTCTATGAAATGGTTGCTTTTTCCTTTGAAATAAAATACATTGCAATATATCACTTATCACCAATATGCTTACACATCATATGACAAAGCCCAGAGTAAGTATTCTTGTGCCAAGAGAAAATTGTTATTTTTTCCTCCCTGTATAAATTCACTGGAACTTTCATTTTCATGGTAGAAGTATTATTTCAGAAAAGTGGTAGTTAGGGCAAATGCTGCTATGTTATAGCCAGATCATTTTACATACGTATAGTCCTTTTACTATCATGTGCAGTTCCTTTGATATATCTTTTATTTCCTCAGTGAATTTTGCATTCAGCCTTGATGTACATTGTGAAGAAATGCTTTCTCGCTATTTATTATTCCTGGAACTGTCATCAGTGTAATTTCTAACTCAGTTTTTTCACTGAGAAGTGTTAGGAAAAGTTTGTATATAGAAAAAACTATTGCAAAATATTAAAAGACTGTATTGTGTATAAGTGATATATTACTTACCTGAAAGCAACAAAGAAAACATACACCTTAAGTTAAAGGAGACAAAATACTGATACATCTGTATAAGAATGTTTCTTTATCAAACTAATGTTCAAAAGGTCAGAGACTCAAAGCTCTGTATTTTCAGTTACTTGTTTTCAGTTTGTTGCAAATTGAATGAAATGTTTTTTGGGTGTTTTTTTGTTTGTTTGTTTTTGTTTTTGTTTTTGTTTTTTTTTTAAATTTTATTTTCTCAAATAGGTAGCAGCCCTTTGGACAGTCCCAGGAACTTCTCTCCAAATGCACCTGCTCATTTTTCCTTTGTTCCTTCCCGAAGGTAAGGCAGGATCTATTCTCTTTGGACTGGCAAACATAGTCTGTATACTTTTATTTAGAAATGGCCTATGGGTTAGAGGTTTTGTGATTGCGTTTTACTTTCTGTGATGTTTGCAGTTTTATTTTATTCTTTTGGGTTTAGATCTCAGCAGCGCCCAGAATGCTTTTCAGACCTAGAAGAAGATGAAGTAAATTAAGTAGTCAATACTGCTTAGGGAGGAGGCAACATTCTCCCAGAATGGCATGTAGGATGTGTGATATGACACATAATTTAGTCATAATGACATTAAACCCAGTTTATGATTGGGATAGTTGTATCTTAGTTGTAGTCCTAGATGTTCTCACTGAATAACTGAGGTGTATTCAAAGTGTACTGATCTTTGCTGTGTCTGCACAAAGATGTAAACATACCTAAAATTAGGCATGCACAACTGTGTGTGCATTCATTCGCTGCCTGCTGACTGGTAGTAGCTTTTTAGTTTTCTCTGCTGTCTTGGGCATTGGCGTCAAGGGTGTATTATTGCTCTAATGAGGAAAATAGCTGATAATTGAAATTGCAGGTCTACAAGAACCTCTAGAAGAGCAGCAGCATTGAGAGACCTGAATGTGAAGCTATCGTCTGTCCTGCAGTGAATGCTAGACAAATGCAGGTCATGCTGTATATCAAACTGGTGGAAAGAAATCTGATACTGTAGTGATGAATTTAGTGTAAGGAATAGGACAGAAAGAATAAAGACAGCTGGGAGAAGCAGACAAATGGTGCATTGAATGTTGTGTCCCAGCAGATAGGCAGAAATGGATAATGATACAGAAAGTTAAATGTTGTGGAGAAATAAACAACAGGGAAAACAGAGAGATCCCAAGCAGGGTTTGGGCATAGCAGTAGGATTGCTAGATTCAAGTGTGGGGAAGGTATTTTGGATTTGTTAGACTCTTCCTTGGGTGAAAAAATGCAATCTGTGTTAAAATGATCTGGGAATGGGAGACGCATGATCATCCTGAGAGGAAGTAAGTTTTCTGAGAATGACAGATTTGGCTTGAGGGCTTGAGGAAAAGGGATGGGGCTCAAAACTTCAAAGCAGAATAAAGGGCTAGGATTTGATGAAATAAGGTACACCCTTTATCTGAATGGCAGGTAATACTGGAGCATTTTTGCATTGAGGTGATTTGCTAGAAGACCTGGTGTCCTTGAATACTGTTTGAAGTGGACTTCGGTCTTCAGGTCTTACATAAGAAAAAAAATTCATACTTGTGTGTGAAGTGCGACAGACCGGATATATATTTTCCTATTGCCTTAAAGGGAAAAAATAGTGGTTTACTTGCTGGTAAAACAATTCAAATGGACTCGTAGTATTCACCTTTATTTTAAAAAAGGCCTCTGGGCCTGATCTGGGCATATTCAATAAGTTCTGTTGAAATCAGCTGATTTTTTACCGGTTTTCACAGTATCTGGAGTTCTGGAACCTGGAACACAGGAGGAAAGTTGCAGCTGAAACCATTGTAAAAACATATTTTTTTCACATCTTGCTTCAATTTGATGTTTTAAGTACCATTGCTTTCTAAAATTTCAAGCAGCAAATAAATGTTCTAATAATAAAACTCTGAAGAGTACTCTTTCATACTTTTCCACTTCTAAAATCTAATTTTTAATGAAATAGATGAGTATAGTCTGTCCTGTCAAATAGTGTGGTTCATTTGACAGTATGCATGTTGCTCTCTGTACTTCTGTCATTGAAAAGAACACTTAAGCACAGCTTGTTTTAGAAACTTGTTTCTATTTTTTACTTGCATTACACCCTGAATAGCTATGCTAGCAGTACCAATACGTATTTATTAGATTATCACATAGTGGTATCAGAATAACTTCTATATGATCGCTTTAAGTAATTGCAAATGTGGTGCTCTGTTACCCCAGGCAAATGGGTATTTCACTGTACCCTTTTGAACGGCGTTGCATGGGTCTTAAGAGATGGTTCTTACCTGATTTTGTCCCGTTGCCTTCACAGAAGTGATTTGTTGCTGATTATCTGCCTTTTATATTTGGTGTAATTTCTTCATTTATTACCCTGTTCGGACATTGTTTGTGACTTCCATTCTTTCATTGTAGCCCCGTGATGAGTTTGATTTTTGGAACAGAGTAGGAAATACATTTGGAAAACTCATTTTATTGTAAAGCCAGTTTCGCTACAATATACTGCAAGATTGTCCATAGTCTGAGTAGTGATTAATCATAAATCCCTTGCTAGACACCCTTTCAATGATTGTGTCATAGCCACAAAGTTAGCGTGTTCAGGAATCCTCCCGTTTGTATAAGGGAATGTATGGTTAATTCTGTTCATATGCACTAAAACTGATCTTAATGGAATGCCAGTGACAGCAGATGAAGTTTTTTTTCAGAAATCGTATGCATCTTTTCCTTCTCCCTCTCTCACTGTCATTGTATAATTTCTCCCATACAGCCATGGACACAGAGCAGACAGGTAACGTGTATGGTATTGCTACTGTTTGTGTGTGTGTATGAACTACGCTTCTGTGCAGCTGAGCCTGCGTCCCTAACAAGTTCATGCTGTAATAACCCCATTTAGGCATTCAGCTTCTGTTCTGTGGTAATCAAAACAGGAAATCTTTGCATTTTGGCGTAAAATGATAAACAGTGCTCTGGAGGAGATGCCTTGTTCTTCTAGCACCTTCTTGTTTTGAAATTGATCTACTGTTCATTAAATAACATTTAGCTGCCATAAAAATACCTCCTTAATTAATTAAAATGCTATTTTAAAGGCAAAATCTGTTGCTTGCAAGTTTTTATTGTGCTAGGAAAGGGTCTACAATTAACAAAAGACCTAAAAATTTCGTTCCAGGTATGTTTTCTTGATGCAATATTGCATGAGGTCTCTCTAAAAATGTATTTATTAACAAAACACTGAAGTAACTTTGAAACATTTTGCGTAAATGAAGGAGGAATTTTCTTTTAAAGTCTTTTTCCCACTGCCTTTGATTCTACTCTGGTCCCATTTCTTTCTGCTAGACTAGAGCTGGTGTGTGTTGTCCTGACTGCATAGCACATTGCTTGCATAGATTGCATCAGCAGAAAATAGCCCAAGCATGAAGAGGTGTCCTGTAATTTTCTAATTGAGAAAGATCATATTTTTTTAAACTTTGTCAAAATGAAAGTTCTGATGTAATTCAAATACATGGTCTAGGCAACTCAGTAAAAAAAGGGATTAGGTTTTCCTTTTGCAAAAAAAGATAAGTGACTTGTGCATTCTCGTCTAGTGCTTGAGGAGACAGGAACATACTGTCTTGCTTTGGGACTGAATGTCCAAACTGAGGTTGAATCAATGACCTAAACGAAGACCCCAGTACCCCTGTATGTTTACAAGAACCTGCATGAAGATCGTCTAACCACATCATGCAGTGACTTTATAATGCTGCTATTTGTTGTTTTTCAGGGATAAGAAGGGAATTTCATTTCTCTTGGAATTTTTTGAGGTTGTTCTTTTACGTGTAATTGTCTTGCCAAAGAAATCACCTGTGGCTAAATGGGGTTTAGCTATAACATACGCATGCAATAGAAATCTGCATTACAGCTTGAGTATTTTTTTTTAATGCATGAAGCATGAGTGTTTTTAAAAACTCTTTTGACGTAATATTCTTTCAGTGATGTAGAACAGTGAGTTTATTTCCCTCTCATTCTAAGATTGATGACAAAGATTATTAGTGTGTATCAGTGCCTGAAAATAAAAGGAGCCAGGTCTGGAAAAAACATAAACAGGCATTTATGTCTGGGTGTGCACTGAACTTTTTTCTTAAAATGAGGCTTCACGAGTGTGGATAGTGAGATGAGAAATATTACTGTGAAGATGGCAACAGTTGCGTTTTCTAAAAGCACTAAGCACTATTTCAGACCTGTACCAAACATCCTATTTTATCATGCACTTGCATAAATGTACTTTATCTACATGTACCAACCCCACCCCCGCAGTCCTTCCAAAGTAACTTAGAATGGTGAACTGTTCTAATTCAGCTTCACTTCATGGCCAGTTACTGATAATCTGCTGTAAGAAAAGAAAAAAGAAAAAGGAAACTGCTGCGAGGAAGAGATGACTTTAACATCCATCCCATCTGCAACAGGACACATTTGTCCATTATGGGACACAAAATGCATGCGAGACTGAAATGAAATCAGAGGCAGAAAAAGCACTGTGAGACCGAGCTGAATGTGGTTCTGTTTTCATCCTCACCGAGGCGGGTTTTGGAGGTTTTGGTGGTTTCAGGGAGGCAATACTGGTTCTCCTCAAAGCAATCGTATAGTTCCTCAGTTTTGATGTTGGTAAAAGACCTTCTCTGCAATATCTCCAGGATGTTTTGGCTGTTTTCTCTGAGGGTCATGTTTCTTTGGCTACAATAGGGAAATAACTACTACTGTTATATTGATTGGAGAAGAAAGAGGCCCTAGGTGAGGTTTCCGTGATTGCTGTCTCCTCTGTATTTTGAGTGGACCCCTTGGCTCTGTTCAGATCTGCTGTAGTGGATTTAATTCACCAGCTGTGTCAGGTGATGTGCTAGGCAGTGTGCCTTCTGACCAGGTAAAAAAAACAATCAGCTTTCAGTTGATTCTTGATCTAATACAGTATTTTTCCCCTCAGTTTTAAACTTTTATTTGGAAGACAAGGAACCGCATAAGTCTTTTTCAAAGAAGTTTGAAATGAGCTGATTTCATTTATCTGTTTCAGAAACTCCAATTTTTACACAACTGGTAGCATTTACAAAGCGTTTACTTAATGCAGGAATCTGATGCTCATTGGCTTTATTTTTTCCAAAGTCACTTACTTTTGCTTTTAAAACTTACTCTAGCTGCTTTTTCACAAAGGTCATTGTAAATATGATACCTGATCTATCTGAATAAATTGAGGCTTTAATAAAAACATGAGGTTAAGAGATTTTGGGGGGAGGGGCAGTATGCTTATTTCCCCCAAGAATTCGCCACATTATCCATGACAGTAATTTCCCTTACTTCTTTTCCCCAGAACGGATGGACGCCGCTGGTCCTTGGCCTCCCTTCCTTCATCTGGATATGGAACAAACACTCCCAGTTCAACAGTTTCAGTAAGTGACACAGACTTTTCCAAGCAATTCAGTTTGTACAAATACACCCTAACAAATCAGCTTCTGAGTCTTTACTAAAATATCTGATCTTTCTTCATTGTTTTGCTAACATTATTTAATATACTAATTATTTTTTAAAATTATTTTAATTATTGGTTCTGCTGCTTTTTCTTCCATTTCCCAGCTCCTATCATCTTGCACTTTGCCTGTAACACTGGTGAAATCCCAGTGCAGCACTTGGCTCAACTGGTCAGTTGAGAGGCACAATGTCTCAGAAGTGGCAGGACTCTAAGTGATAGTGCATAATTACAGGCCAGCTCTCAGCTTTTTTATAACTGCAAAATTAAATTCCTATCTGCTTTCAAGTTCTTAGTATGAAAACCTCTGCTGTCAGGCTAGCAGAAAGAAAAACTGATAATCCACATGTGTTACTCAATTCCAATAATTTGAACCTCCTAATAAAGCTTTTCATTTTCTTACAAGTCATTAGAAAGAGTGGCCACAGTTTGCTTGATTTCTGTACTTTCAAAAGGTTAGTATGTCATTAATACCAGTAAGGTAGCAGCACTGTGTTAACCCTTGTAACTCTCAGATACTTCATACAATGAATCTTATTTTTTAGTTTATGCTAATTAGATGTTGTGATTGTCCACATAACAATCTTGCAAAGCCAAGCATAGGAAAATTAGAAATGTTGAGGCTACCTGTACAAACTTAATGTAACACACTTCTGTATGTGTGTTACGGTGAGTGTCTGCGACTGTGTGGTCACGTATCACTGCCTCTTTCCATAATACTTCTACTAATCGTTTTGTTTTATATATACTATTTAAGGTATGTTCCTAAAAAATGTAATACTTGCATTAATTAGGACTCAATACTCCATACTATACAAATGTTACACTGAATGCAGTATTGTTGTTCTTGTGTGCTGTTAAGTTCATCCGTAAACTTTCCAGTACCTCTAAAAACACAAATTTATCATCACAGTTTCTTAGGAGATGAGTGTTAAAATCAATCTATATAACAGGAGAAGAATTTGGTGTCAGCAGTTCCCTTTTAGTATAAATTGATATTGAAATTTGATTTTGCAATGTTAATCTCATCTCTGTAGCTTCATGTGTTCAGACACAATCCCACAGACTCTAGTTTGCAAAATTTCCACAATTGTTATCTTTTGTCCTTCAAGACTGTTGGTTTTGAGGGTTGTTTTTTTTTTTTTTTTTGTCCACTTATAAGGCAGGTGACTTGTTTTCAGTCTCCTGTGGGAGAGGTCTCGATATGTGTGTGTACAGATATATGGGCACGAGCACAAAAAACATGGAAGAAGTTTTTGTCATCAACATGAAAAAGATGCTGCTGGTTTTGCTGCCAAGGAATATTATATATTCAAGCACCTGAGAGCAACTGTTAGAAATGAGCTCTGCTTTTGCCTTCATAGTCTTAGATTAAATCTTCCTGGGTATAAGCCATGGCTAAGTCCTCTTCTGGGTGCAAGTTATGAGAGCATGCAGCAGGTACAGTTACTTTCTGTATGGATGACACCCAAATAGTTTGATCATGGGTAGTCACTGTGAGAGCTTCCAAGATGCCTGTGAAAATGACACCTTTGGAGATCAAACTGCCTGCAGAGTTTTAAGTCCTTCTTACCTGTGGGTGTGATCAGTAGTTTTTGAAGAGTTTATAGTTTGACCAGCCCTTGGGGAGATGTCCATGAAGAGAGCAAAACTAACAAAACCCCTAACTTTTGGACTTAAAAGTCCTTACTTTGAAATAGGGGCATTAAAGCTACTTTTAGAAAGTTCTCAGCTTTCTGACATGGGAAAGTAAGTATGTTTGTCTCTTGTTATGTTCCCAGAAATAGCTAGATCATTTTGATTGACGTTTTTCTAGGGGAAAAAACAAACCACCCAAGAAATCTGAGTTAGATATGTCTCACAGAAAGCATCAGTTCAAATGGTGTAAGTATTATAAGTATTGTAAGCAACAGAAAACTGGGTGGTATAATGAGAAGCATGAAGTGATAGTCATACATAGATCTGATTTCACCTTCCTGCAGGAAACAGGTTAAAACCTGTCATTCCAAGACTTTTTTTCTCTGAATGGCTGAGTCTCTCACCTCTTATTCTTTTGCTGGTTCAGCGTTACAGTCTCAGAAAGACATTGAAATGGGCTGTTTAGTAAGCAGTGATGCAATTCTTGCTATTAAACTTAATATTACATTTCTAATCCGATACTACTTATTATTTTTCTGTAACAATACTATTATCATAGTATTTCGTAGATCAGAATTAATTTGAATTTATCTGAGTAACACCTCTGAAGTTGATAAGCAGTATTATTCCTGCATAGACTTTAAAACTGAAGTAAGAGGTACTGAAGGGGCTTGTCAAAAGGGCACAATGAATTAGTGCCACAGATGTGAGTTTAGAATTTTGGGCTTCCATTTGGTGTGATCAGTCCTCAAGGTTCCATTTCTTTTTCAAGCAAGGTAGAAGGAAGCTGGTAGATGTTCCTTCTGTTGTATGTGTCAGTAGGAAATGAAATATCAAGAAGAGTGTCAGTTCTGTGTTCAGCTGGGCTTAGTTTCTGTATGGCAGTTAGAGCTGACCTGCATCTCTGTGGTCATAGCTGCTCTACCAACCAACCAGCTGAACAAACCAAGACATTCACCTCATCTAAACTCAGTGGAAGCCTGTAGATACTGCTTTATTTTTTGCTTCCAAATGAAGGGCGACGCTTTTAAAAAATACGCATTTACTCTTTTCGTACAAGTCATGAAGACCAGATACAGATCATCAGACCAACACCGAAAAAGCTGGAGAAGACCTTCTTTCAGGTTACATGAACATAGAACAGTCAGTTGAATGGACTAATACATACTACTTTTAAACATCTAATCTGCTATTCATTTTCTAGATGCAGAGTTAATATATAAGCTACGGTAGTATTAGCTTGAATTTTTCTACTGAAGAAGAGTATCTGCATCTGTAATTAAGACACCAGGGGGATGTTTGTATTAGTCTGTTTAGTCTGCTGCAAATTGAACACGGTGATGTGATTACTTAAAGATCAATACTTCAGAAGTGTTTCACTTTGCTTTCACGCTTTTTCAATGAAAGGCTGTACACCTTAAGACTGCTAGAGAAGCCCTTGGCCAAGGGAAGTTAGTTTCTCATAATGGTCTTTTTCTTCAGGGCTTTCTTTAATTATTCTCTGGAATTACAAACTTTGTGATCCGATTGCTTTATTGCTTTTAGGGAGAGAAAGTGGAGGGAGGGTTTTTGTTGGGTCATCCATGAGTTGACTAGCACTGCTTCCCCAGTGATTCTACTGTTGGGAGACATAAAGTTTTTACTGCTTTTTCTAGACTACCAGTTTTGATTCCCCACCCCGCCCACCCACCCCGCCCCCCAACTCTAGTAACTAGTAACTATGTGCTAACCTTCCTTAATGTGGTAGTTGTAGTTTAATTTTGTTTTGAATAAGACATGTATTTGTAATGCCAGTACTAGAGTACCCACTAATGCAGGTTTGTAAGACACTGTCTGTAGCGCTTGTTGCAGGATCTGTGTTATTCATCATGAATGGGATGTCAGCTGACATGTACCTTTTCATTGAAAACTTGATGTTTTTTCATAGGCAGGTACTTCCTGCGTCTTGTATTGTGTAAAACGCAAAGGAAGACATCAGAGAAGGCTCTGAAAGTCCAACAGGGCTTGCGTTATTCTGTACTACAGGGAGAGAACCTTTCCTGTATTTGGCATAAGTAATGTGCACAGCAGAACAGTTGTGGGCGTAGGGGCTATCAAATACCCAGATTCTGTCTTGGCTTCAGTGTGGATTAGACCAGTGTAAGCTGATACACCATCTGGATAATCATCACTGTGTGGACACTGTGATGGAGATGACTTCCCAGCATGATCCCTGCACCTAGACCTGCCTGAAGAAAAACATTGGAAGTGGTGGCTTCTGGTTCGAGCCACACTTGGGGAGTTTTTGCACGTCCCAAGGCTGTGAAGGGGGTTCTTTTCTGTAAATACCTCTGTGCAGTGCAAAGGGAGTGGATCTAGGGTCTGTTGCCAATTATATTTCTGTCAAAGAATATGATCTTTAGGTCTGTAAGTTCTCACATTCAGATCTCCGTCTCAGGTTTGGCTAAGACCGTGCTAGGATCTGCAACAATCTGATTAGTTTTAATGCAGTTCAAGTGTAGCTCTTCTTGAAAAATTTGGATGTACCTATTTTAGGTGATTTCAGAGTATTTTCTCTTTGCTATCAACATTACAAACATGCAGGACTTGATGAAAAGCCTTGTCAGCGCTTGGCTTTCATTGATTGGTCATACTGCTTAGCTCTCTTTTCCAAAACCCATCAACAGCAAGTAAGTCTAGAAAAGCATGCTAGGCGGGTTAATTCTTTGGTCATACAGGTTGTATGACCTGTATAGTTCCCTCCTACCAATACTTCTGGTACTAGGATGTGGTGCTTTCCAGTTTGGGTGAGGGTCATTGTAGCAAAAGGAAAAGTTTTTCCACTGGAACAGTGTACCTGATTAATTTCATCAGATCAGTGTTCCAGTTCCAACCTTAGAACTTAGATTAGGATGATGTTTTTAATAGGCCCACTGGTGTTATTCAGTGCTACTCTGGTTATTCAGCACTTATTTCTTTTTTTCTTTTCTTTTCCCTTTGTTTTTAAATAGTTTTTTTTAATTTGTCCTTACATAATACATTTTATAATATATTTCTAATATATTTTCTATTGTAAAATGGAAAGGGGCATTGAAAAATCACACAAGAAAAAATGCATTCACTAGTTGAACTACAGCTTTTTCCCTTAGTACATCCAATATTTGATTTTATTAACACTTCCCACAAATACTTGCTTTAATCTCAGGTTTCTTGAGGTTCAAAAATTAACAGTTTCATATCCAGCATTATCATAGGACGTGTCATAAATGCATCAATTTATTTAAAGATTAATAAGCTGTTTATAACAAGAAACTGTTAATCTTACAACTCTGCAAAGACAGCTACTTCCAATTTATTATTGCCTACTTGGTTAGAGAAAAAGCCTGATGGATAAAGGAAGGGAGAAATAAAATCCTGATCATTTACAATATCAATTTCCAATGAGAGCCAATAATCAGCAAAACCTCTCATGTCTACACAGCTCCATAGCATTCTGCATGCCAGTGAAACTCCTGAGCTAAGAGAGCATGAGGGAAAAGGAAAGAAAGTTGCTCACCACTCCAGGAACCTCCTTGTCCTTCCCAGAGTAGCTCTGGTACTCACGTACCTTCTTTTCTGTCTCCCGATAGTAAATTACCTGCATGATCAGCTGTAATGGTTCCCTAGCCTTCTCCCGAAGTTTTCCTGATCTCACCAGCTCTGTCATTGTATGTAAGGGTTGGCTTAGCCTAATGAGAACAATAAAAAGAGGCACCTGGTCTGATAAATAGCTTTCTTTTCCGCTGGAGTGTGCAGTGTCTGGCAGAATCCGTTCCTCTTCCATTCATTAGCTGACCCCTATGCATGCGTTTAGTGCATTTCTTTTCTGTATTTTTTTCTGTACTCAGTCATCATGCTCATCTCAGGAGAAGCTGCACCAGCTGCCCTTTCAGCCCACGGCAGATGAACTTCATTTCCTGACAAAGCATTTCAGTACTGAGAGCATCACTGATGAGGAAGGGCGTCATTCTCCAGCCTTGAGGCCTCGATCTCGCAGTCTCAGGTGAGCTTCAGCTTGTTTGTTGAATTTTTAAGATGTTAGGCATGTGTTGCATTTCTGTGTGTGTTTTCAGATCTAAGAATAGTCATTTGTAGTTGCTTTGTTACATGTTTTTGAAATTGTTTTAATCAACTTTTAACCCACCTCACCTAATCAGTAAGGATATATTTGTTTTACATTTGACACCGAGTTTTGGGCTGTGAAATGATTAGCATAATCTGCTTTTGTATCTTCACAATAACTCTATGAAAACATGATCCACAAGCATCTTGGACTAAATCTATAGGATGTAGATTTCCTTTAGTGAAGTTTCTTCTCAAAACCTTGCTGCATTAATATAAGGAAGTGGTTGACAGTCACTGTTAATAACTTTTCTAGCAGTGTTTCTGAAGGGGTGTGAAAACTAGAGGAGATAACGTCAAAACATTAAATCAAATTGCACCCAAGAGCAATTTTGTCATAGTGCTGAAATATTTCTCCTGCATTAACAGTTGAGTAATTTTTACTATCACTTCAAAGAACTGGTGGTTCAAAGATAACTATCCAGGGGTTATTTCCTTGTGCAGTTGCTTTTTCCATACTTAAACCAGAAGCAACTCGAACTTCATCTTTCACAGAATTACAGAATGACTGAGGTTGGAAAGGACCTCTGGAGGTCATCTTGTCCAAACCCCTGCTCGAGCAGATCGCCCAGGTTCATGTCCAGACGGCTTTTGAGTATCTCCAATGGCAGAGATTCCACAAACTTTCTGGGCAATCTTTCTTGCAGGTCTCTTAACAATTATGTGGAGTAAATCCACAAACATTTTGTATCATGGCAAAAGCCTTAAGTTCTGCCACGCATTTTGTGCTGGACCAAGTTAGTGAAAGTCTAGAGATGCGTACCTCTAGACACAGCATCTTATGAAAGAAAAAGATTTTATACAAGCGGGGGACAAGGAGGTGAGGTCTCCCTTCTGCATCTCACCTGAGGGTATCAAAGGTGGATATCACCTTTAAATTAATGGACAAGATTCAGAAACTCTGCCAGCTGGAAATACTGAATCAGTGTGCCCAGCTCAGGACCTTGGCTGGGGTTTGTAACAGGAGGAAGGGAAACAGGCCAAGATAACAAAAAAATCCATGGTGAGTATCATGTCATGGCAGAGCTGACCTTTCATGATTATTTGTAATTATTTGTATGTTCTAAACTTCAGTGCAGGCTGCATGGTATTTGCATATGGACCTACTAAGTGTAGTTACACAGTAATCTACAGAAGTAGGTAAGTACTGTGGGTAGTAGCACACTTAGCCTGTGATCTCTTTGCACATTGCCATGTAGTAAAGGACTAGTTACGTGACTTGTACTAAATCTCTTCAAACAATAGTCCTGCTTCAGTCCTCTTGCTGTCACTCTTAACGCTGACTGTTGCTGAGTTGTAATTGTAGTAGTACTAATTCTTTATAGATAAGTCAGCTACTATAGGTAGACAACACGTCACTAAAGTAATTACTATTCTTTCTAATGCAGACATATTAGTGTTAGCATAATGAAGTATAAGACGCTCTTGCTAATGCAAGAACGATAAAAACAATAAAACGAAGAGCCCAGTTTTATTTTTTTCCTTGTTAATATGGAAAATGGATATGTCAATCCAACCACTTGGAGAAACGTTTGCAGGCATGTATACCCTCTTTGACGGAGGGTAGCACGTCCTTGTAAACAAACAAGTACTAAAATATGTGAAGACCAGACTTCATTTATTGTGCGGCTTGCTTATTTATTTGCCGACATGATAGTTAGCTCACTTGGTGAGAGGATGTTTTTACTTACTTAAAAAATGAAAAAACAAAATCTGAGCAGTTAATGTGCTGAAAATTAAGCAGAAATTTCCTAAAAATGTAATATTCTCCTAAGCATTTAGTGGTCTTGCTTGATCAGCTTTAGTGAAAAGCAGATGAACAAAATACATCAGACATTTTCCTTAATTGGTGGTCATAGCTTTATAATTTAAAAGAAGGTCTGATATTTATGATAGTCGATTGATAACACGTATACTTTTCTCATCCTTTATGACTGCAGCCTTACATCTCTCTTTATGAGAGAGGAACTGATATTTTGACCTGTCATTGTCAAATGCTGCAACTGTTGATTTTGAGGGTCTGAGTAACCCAAGATTTTTGAGAAGCCTCAGTTGATCCTTTTATGCTTCTAGATAGAGGAGAGTATTGCCTAGGTGTAACTTTTGGAAAAATCTACTACTTTGACTACAAGTGTACCATTTCCTTATACCAACTGCAAATGTTCTGTTCATACAGAGCAGTCTTAATGATCAAAGTGAATAAAAAAAGTAACGAACATACAGTCATGGGGGGTAGTGTTGGCTGATTTACGCTGACAAGTTGGTAGCACCTCTGTTCTCAAGGTGTTCTGTCAGCATGGTATACTCATCACATATGCAAATTTCTACACCAAAGAAATGGCACTGGTTGTTTCCGAGATGCTTTTCTATGCGGGGGAAGGAGGTAGCCCAAGACCAATGCTGGAATCCAAAATATGACACACTTATAAAGCTGCTTGCTAAAGCTAGGAACTGTTCTTTCATCTGTCTTAAATAGATCCACTACTCACGCTAAATGAAAGAACATATTCCCATGTAACCCACCTGTTTTTTTGGTACTTACAGTGTGTCTTCAGTAGAAGAGAATATTTTGGTATTACCTGCCAGAGAAGTAGTTCCTAAATACCATCTCTCAACAGTTCTCTTCATTTTTATTTTTATTTTATTTTTTGTAATGCAAATTCTTCAAGTTCTTCAGGTTACTGACCCAACAGAGAGATGCCCAGGCTACATTCACTTTGTTCAGAACAATCCTGGGCTTTGCCTGAAGAAGGTCTTTTCTCACAGAAGTAAATTGCATGGAGAGAGCGTGTTCTTGTTGCACTAAACTTGGCACTGGTACTCTTTTTAAGTTAGGGCGATGCTGCCCTCCATCTTTTTCCAGTTCTTTTTAGTTGTCATCCTTTAGTAGTTGCTAACGTGGGAATGTGTGGAGAATGTCAGAGATAAAAGTAGAGTTAACTAATAACGACTTCTTCAGGAGCTGCCTTTGTGCAGTCACTCAGCCCACCAATCTGCCCATTTTTCTTGATCTCTTTTCGTGTTTCAGAATAATGTTGTCTAGGGAAAAAGGGTTGAAGATTGTAGCTGTGAATTTTTATATAGTTGAAGAAGATGAGATCATCCTTAATCAAATATGCTCCTTCATCTCTTTGATGGGTAGTGCTTTCTAAATGCAATCCTCCAACCTGACTTTCGACATGCTAGATCCTGCCATTAAGAATATACAGAGACAACTCCTAGAAAATGCCAGTTGCCAAAAAAGGCTTCTGACAGTAAAATACCCAAGATGGGAAGAAGGAATAGGTGTGAAACCATACCAGTGGCCCACATAGTCAGTTTTTATCTTAAAAATTGATCGTGCAGGTTGTGGATCTCACTGCACTTAAGCGTCAGCTTTAAGCACTTGAGTAATCTTGGTGGTTTCATCACTTCATGCTGCTGCTTTCAGAAAGTGCCGTCTGCTACAGGCTGCGGAGGAGCAGGTGGTGCTCCCGGCAGAGCGGGGATTCATGCAGCCGTGGATTTGCCAGAGAAGGATAGTAGTTTTATATTCTGAAGTATAAGGCATTTATTTCTTATGAAAATACATTCTAACTAACGCATAATCTTGGTCTCTGTTTTCTCTCTCAAGACAGTGAGTTCTATGAACTTGATTTTAAAAAGTTCCTCAAAGTAATTGGTTTTAAAGTAATCAACTTTTGGTTTCACTCACCATCTTTATGGTTTTCTATTATGAGGAAAACTGGGTATTCTTATTTGCCCTCTGTATTGCTCGTTACTTTAACTTTCTAGTGTTTTCTGTCTAAAGCAGTCTCAGTCTTTTTTGGCATACATGAAAAAAACTGAAGTATTAGAAAGAGCTAGTTGCAGACCTTGTGTAAATCTGTAGAAAAAACTCATTAGTCCTTACTTTCAAAGAGATTGATTGAAATGTATTCCCTTTCCCTTAATGCTCTCTCATATATATGCATATTTAATATAATTATTACTTATGAATCGATTATTTATATTTATAAATATAACACCACCACCCCTTACATTCATAAGAATGTCATTCCTAGTATAAAGAAGGGCTGAACTGGAACACAGTTCAGTGATACAAAACTAATCCCAAGTAGCATTTGTCTGCAGACTAAATGTAGCTGAAGTTCAGTGTTTGTTAGAGTGAATAAAAACAATCAAAAGGTATGTAAACAAACTCAGAGTGACTTTTCAAAGTGCTCAGTGAGAAAGACTCGTTACTGTTCTATTTCACCACTTACCTGTTCTGGAAGAAGAAGAAGAAGAATTACTATATATCCTGCTTTGCCTCAGATTCCATGTTTCTAGCAGTACTAGAATAAATGCCTGCTTTCTGTGCTGTTTGGTAATGATTATGCAGGATCCTTGACTAAATCCTGAGAAATAATGTAAAGTTATACGCTTAATTTTCTACGTTATTTCTTCCATGGTATAGATTGTTGTAATTCTGTGGAAAACTGTATTTCCCCATTTTTTTTGCAGGTTGCATAAATTCAGACTTTAGCAGGTGGTTTCTGGTTTACTGAGTTCAGTTCACCTTTGGTCACCTTGTCCTGCCCAGAAGCAGGATTAAGCCCCAAGGTTCTAACTGTTGTGGTCTGTGTGAAGCAGAGCCGTGTTTGCTCTGAAGCCTGATGGACAGATGTAGATTGTCCATATTTCCTTCTACTTTATTGTCTCTTTTTTCAAGAGGGACTCTTCTAACTTACATCTAGTATTAATGTGATTTGTACAGGTCAAAGATTTATATATTTATTTCTTGGGGAAAGAGGAAGGCCGACGCTCTGCTCACCTTCAGTGGAAGGTTTAACTTGATTTCTACTTCATACAGCCTTAGCTCTCTAGTTTAAAAATTCCTCTTTTTTTGTGTTTGGAAATGATGGAAAATTAAAGCCTATAGTCTGAATTTTCCTATGAACACTGACTTTGGTAACATGCTGTAAATACATCCTAATTAAAGCTTTATGTACCAGGTAAAAAGCAGAGGGGAGCACAGTGCTTTTGGCTGCTCTGCTTTTTCC
The DNA here is from genome assembly GCF_963210335.1 of Falco punctatus. Taxonomy (NCBI): domain Eukaryota; kingdom Metazoa; phylum Chordata; class Aves; order Falconiformes; family Falconidae; genus Falco; species Falco punctatus. The sequence goes on along the minus strand of NC_137591.1, from coordinate 11,044,659 downwards.
TAATAAATACAGCTGTCACAGTAAAGGAAGAATTAGGCCTTCATAAACTTCTCTTTTTTTATTTAGTCACAGTTAAACTAGATTTTGTAAGATTGGAGTTGTTGCCATAAATGCTGCTCCTTGAAATAGCTGTCTATAAGCTGTTTTCACTTTCTAGCATCAGATAAAGACACCTAAGTTTTGACAAGCTGAAGGCTAGAAACCTTTGCAGGAGATAGGAAGCCTACCACCACATCATTTCGTAAAGCGGAGGGAGGGTGAAGAAGGGGAAAAGAGAGAGTAGTTTTTCATTCTGCTGTTAAGCTTAAGGGCACAGATGCTATTCTTCTGATGTCTGCTCTGCTGAAATGAAAAACTCACTGACAATAGTAATTTCTTTGACCTACCTACCTACACCAAGTAAAGAGAAGCAGCCTGCTTTTTGTCTTCAAATGTCATGCACATGTACAGTATGTGTCCACTGTTTTACAGAAAATAACCTGCTCCTTCGTGAGGCTTGAAATGTTGGACTGGTTTAGTCCTGTATGTGAAAATTTTGGTGTCATGCTTTTGCATTTGAAAAGCCGTCATGCCAATAAAATATATTAAACACCTTTTTTCTTTTTCTAAATTTCCTTATGGTCTTCCCTGGTGGCATTCAGTTATCTGCCCAGTCCTGGTTTCTTTCTCACCTGGTTGTGTGTCAAAGGTGCTGTAAAGTAACCAGCACTGCCTGGCAGCTAGCCTTTGGTTAGTCAGTTATCCATCTAATTATTTCTGTAGTTTGCCAAGCTAAGGTTCAACATAAAAAATTATGGTGCAGTTTATTTTGTTGCAGTCTTGCTGTAGTCAGCTAGACATTTAACTTGACCTGTTATATTGGGCAAATTTTATTTAGAATGATAATTTGAACCTTGATCCCAGGTTTTAGCTGGACTTGTTTGGATGCTCCATCATTTTAGGTGGTTAAAAAGTGTCGTTAATCAGCTTCCAAAGATGAGAGACAAAACTGCCAATGCCCAAGGAAGCTAAGGGGTTGTAATTGTTTACTTTCTTGCCCATCAGTAGACTCCTGTCCAAAGAAATTACTTTGTTTCAGAATCATAAAAAACAAAAGCAAACTCAATAAACTCCCATACCATTGTGCCTTTCCTTAAGGAAACACTACATCTGCTGGCAGGACACCTCAAGTAGCACAATTTATTCATAGCTCTTAATTTTCTGTATCCATATGCATGAAGCACCTTGAAAGCAAAAGGCAAACCCCCTCACGTTTTATTGTAGCCCTAAGACAGCAAATACTTAAGCATGCACAAGTGTTAGTATGACCACTTTAATGTTAAAATGAAATATGTATATGCCTCCTTATTTCTGTAGTTGGTACCAAAGGGCTTATGTATATATCCTTGTAATTCACACCTCACTTAAATCACACAGAGAAACAATAACGTTATAGAAAAATAAATTCTTCAGTAACTGTTCACCAAGTTCTTCAGCTCCATATGAACTGCCAGTAAACAGTCATCATGTGCTTGTGTCAGATTGTTTGGTCTTAGAGAAAAAGAGATAAAGATAGCAGGCTAGATGGTGTGGGGCAATTTGCTTTTAAGACTGAAATCTAAATGTTCTTACCCTTCCTATTTCTTTTTTTAGCATTATGCATTACATGTAAATATAAATGTAAGTTTCTTTTTAAAGAAAATTTTCCTTGATTAAGAACAGCTGTCTAGCAAGCTAAGGGTTCTATTTTTTTCAAAAAAAAGTTGTTTTTACTTGGTATCCAAAACATCCAAATCAGTTTTTCTCCTGTAACATAAGGATTCAGTGAGAGATTTAATCTGAAGTGCATTTTCCCAAGCTGAATGATAAACCTTATTAAAACAAGGCACAATGTAATTCATGGAATTCCAGTGCCAGGCATGAAAAGAGCTTGGTATGGCTGTATTCTGTGAGCCAGTGAGCTAGATTTTCTTTGAATTGTAAATATATGTTCCCAAAAGAATGTTTTATTCCTTTAAGTAGGTTAGCAGCAAGGTAGTAACTGTAATGCATTTATTCCATTTAGAGAGATTCATTTCATTCTTCACAGAAAGTTTAAAATGTTTGAACCCATTCAAGATAAAATTCTATTTTTTGATAGAGAGAAAATATTTTTAGCGATATGTAGTACTCTTAAAATCATAAAGACAATGATCATGTAAGATGCCAAATAATTGCAGCCCTTGCTTGTCTTGAATATTAAAACAGGGTAACCGGAGAAATGAGATGCTGTAGGCAATCCTGTAGCTAGGGATTATCTGCATTACCTCACTCCGGCTGTCCTCAGTGGCAGAATGAGTCAGAGCATTGCATACCATCAGATGTGATGAAATGAGATGCAACTCTTCTTTAAAAAAAACACCCAAACAGTAATATAAATGCGGTTTGTCAGAATTTAGTGTCCTGGTTTTTGGTGTTCATTGAAGTTGCCTGCTAACCTATGCATGCATGCATATGCATCCATGGTGTAACGTGCCTCAAGGGAGTGCAGTTTTCGGAGAAGTATTCTGTTCCTATTGCTCGTAATATTTGTATATCAAATTTAGCTGAATAACACAGCTCATGCATCTCTCCTGTAGGGTGGTATTCTTCAGACAAAGGAAAGCAAGCATCTCAAGTCCCTTGTTTCATTTTATTCTGCTCCTTCCTGGCACTGGAGACTCCAGACATAACAGTGATATCTTTCTGAGCAGGGCTGCTGCCACTGCTGTGGAGGGCAGTAAGAGAACGAGGGAAATAACAAATGTACCTGCAACAGATGCACTGGGTTTTTACAAGCTTGTATGTTAGAGCTTGCGTTCGCTGAAAATAGGTGAGTTTCTGCCTGAGTTCACGTGAAGACCGGAGTTTTCAGATGACTATCACTGCCGTTGCTTGCTAGGATTTTCTCTTAAGTGAAGCACCTGCCTGTTACTGAGGTGAAACCAAAGCTTTGGAAGGGCTACAGCCAGTGTGGCAGCTTTATGACCAGCGCTGAATTTTGGAGGGTTTTGATGTGATATCTGTAAATGATAACGTACTTTGTTTTCTCCTCTAGCCCCGGTCGCTCCCCAATTTCCTTTGACAGTGAAATAATAATGATGAATCATGTGTACAAAGAAAGGTTTCCAAAGGTAAAGAATCACTTTTTAAATAATGCATTCAATGAACTTGTGACCAAGCTCAGAATTAATTTGTAGTGCTCATTGTAAGAACTGGGCTCCTTCTCCATCTCATTTCCAAGCAGTGCAGTTTGCTGAGAGTTTGAAGCTGCCTTCTCTGCTCCATATGTTAATTCTGTAGTAGAGGAAATAGATTGTATAGAGAGATTCAGATGGAAGAGTGTGAAAAGCTTTGTGTATTTGTGTATGCATTTCATATTTACTAAATTTCTCATGTCTGTTATTGGCATGACAGATGCTCACAAAGGTGAGGAGAAGGGCCGTGTTTTGGCTCTCCAGGTATCTTGAACTAATCCATGTCTGTCTTTAAATTCTGAATCAAATCAAGGCTGGAAGAGGGATGTTTTGCTTATTTTCATATATACTTAAAAAAGCTATTGTAAAGAGTAGTTTCAAAATAAGTTAAATAACATTTTCTCAGTATTCCCTGTATAACTGCATTAAATGTGCTTCATACTGATCCAAACGTCTTTGGTTTTGGTAGGCTTTCCATTTACATATTTGAAATGCAAAGTTTTCTTTTAAAGTAATTCCAAATTATACTGGAGGTTTTGGCAGAAACCAAGTTTGACACTGGGCCTTTTGGTACCAGAGAAAGAACAAAGATAGGTTTGGATTTCTAGAAAAGTCAATCTGAATTCAGTTACACTGAAATGTGCTGAAATGATCTGCAGTGAAAATAAGTGTTTCTTTATTAAAAGCTGAATATTGAAATCTGTGGAATCAAGCTTTGAAAGTTAACACTGAAGTGAGCGTAGAAGATTGTGTATCCCAGAGCTGTTGATACGGCCATACCTTTCTGTTCTACCAATAGCAAAAATAGATGTTACTCTAGAGACAGGGTGTCAGGGCTTACAGTGATAGAAACGTCTGTGCTTGGGGCAGTGATTTTCAGCTTCCATGGTCTTGCCTAAAAGTTCTGAAAACTGCCTCGTATCTTACATCCTTACTCTGGAGACCCAGGGAGGCATACAGCCTCAGGACCAAGATATTTTTATGGTCATTTGCATTTTCAGAAACTGTGTTCTGATTAATTTTTGTTGTTTGTTCATGTGAACATAACTTTTGCCTATGGTATGCCATTTTTATTCTCAGCAAAATGCGATTGTATTTTGGAATATTTTTTAAGCCTCGTGCATTTTGGAGTTGCAAAAATGTTACTTTAGCACCTTACTTGTTTATGTTTTAAGTTCTGGGATAATAAAATTTAAGAGTAATTTCTCTTTATTTTGTACTCTTAGGCCACGGCACAGATGGAAGAACGGCTGGCTGAGTTTATTGCCTCTAATGCTCCAGAAAACGTGCTGCAATTAGCAGATGGGGTCCTAAGTTTCATTCATCATCAAGTTATTGAACTGGCCAGAGATTGCCTAGATAAATCACGTGAAGGTCTTATTACTTCTCGGTACTTTTATGAGCTACAGGAAAACTTGGAGAAACTTCTCCAGGATGTAAGTGCTCTCTGCAAAGTAGAATATATTCTTTTGTTTGAAACTCTGAACAATAAAGCCAGAGCTTTGATTTTCAGAGCGACAATGTGGGTTCCAGGGGAAGGGCAGTGGGTGGGGGTGCCGAGATCCGAGTTGTTTGTCTGATGTTGATCTACCGCAGGTGGATTTGAGCAAATCACTTCACCTGTGTACTTTGTTTGTACAAAAGTTAAATATGCATATGAGTAAGTCAAAGGCAGCCTTTACCATTTATGAAAATTGGGTTCATCCAGATGAGGGAAATTACTGAACTTTTCTTTCATGTACTTCAAGACTCTGAATGACTTATTAATTACAATAGTGCCTTGAAGGAGTGAAAACAGCATAGTTTGTAGTGTTGCTATAAATTTTTCATAAAAGATTTTCTTGAGCTGAGCTTAATCCAGTTGTGGGGTTTTTAGTACTTCAGTGTGTTTTGTGGTGTTCAAAGCATATGAAAATACACAAGGGGGCACAATTTTAATACATGCTTAGTATACTTCAGCTGCTCATTAAAAATTGCTCTTTTCCTTTAAGATGAAAATAATATTAAATTAAAAGCATCTCTTAGAATTTATGCTATAGCTGTTATGAGGAGTCAGTACTATTACCAGCTGCTGGGTCCGGACGTTTGTTTGGGAACGTCTTCCTAATCCTTCACTTCGATTTAAGAAGCTAGCAAGCTGAAAATACAGGATTTATGAAGATCTCAATCTCCAATTATAAGTGTCACAGAGACACCTAGAAACAGAACACCTGAAACAATTTATTATCTTTGGTGATTTTTAATCTATTTAGTGTTTGTATGTCTATTATTACTATTATTATTATTATTATTAGTTTGTATGTCACTGGTCAGTTTGCCAACCCACTGGTGTGGATTGCACTAGTTTGTGCCCCTTTGCCACTCTTTCCAGACATTAGAAAATGACAAATGAATAAAAATACTCTATTAATATACAATTATTGTATTAAAAAGCTTTGTGAAAACTGCAGAATCTTCCCTTGTATCAGCTAAAATCTTTGGCTACCCCATTTCTTTGACTGTGGCTGTAATTTCCCTGGTATTTATTATGCATGAAAGAAAAATGACTCGTGTTTGGTTTTGTGGTGTTCTGCCTGGATAGGGAATATGATTTTGACAGATCAAGAGAGGCAGGGAATATCTTTTGAGGGCCTATATGATTGTCTGCCTATGGGATATCAGTAACTACTGTGGATGCATTTAATAGTAAAAAATGCGTTTCCAGGTGAAAGTGGTGTTCTTTGAATACCATGCAAGAGTTTGATTATCGATGCTGCCATCCGTGGCTGGAGAAACTGCATCTAGTCAAAGAAATTGTTCAGTATTCCTAGTCTTTAGAAGAGAGGAATATCTTTCTGAAGTTTGAAGGTGGCAGTGTAGCCTCCCTGGGCGGGATGAGCATCACCCAGCCGTCAGTGCCGGGGGGAGTGGGACTGGCAGAGGCACAGGTGCCCACCCTGGGGCTGGCCCTCAGCAGCAGGGGTGCAGGGATTCCTGCAGCCAGGGGAGCACCTGTTAGATGCTCCACTGTGTATCTCCAGAGGCTGGAAGCAGGGCATTTGCATGTCAGCTATGATGTAAGGGGTCAGGCCTCTTTGGGTGATGGTTTTGAAGTTGGAAAGATTTTTCTAAAAGTGAGTGTGTGTGCTCGGCAAAGTAACTTACATTTCAAGGGGCTCAAGGGGGCTACAGTGCGTTTTACTGCTGCTGGTAGCAGATGCTTTGGGCTTGCAATACGCCGGCTCCCAGACCTTCCTCCTGTGTGTGTGGACAATGATTTCTCATACCATAAGGAATTTAGAGAGCAATACTTTGGGTCTGGTCACTTCCAGTCTGCACTTTCAGGCCTGTCTTCTGGCCTGAAGGGGTTAATCAGCATCTCAGAGAAGTCGTGGGTCAGATAAACCTGCTTTTTCCTTTCCTCTCCCCCCCCTCGGAACAAATCATCAAAACACACTTCTTAAATGTCCTTTTCCACTTGATCCTACATGCATTATACTGCTGCTCCTAAGCACAGGGAAAGATGACATTGAACTGTTATTCGAGAAGATGCAGTGGTCATCTCTGGGCTTGTTAAGGAATTGACATTCAGGGCTTGCTTTGACCTCTTCCTCCTTAGCATCTTCTGCAGAGCAGGGGTGAGAGAAGGGTCAGCTCTGAAGTTTGATTTACTTTAGGCAGTAAGGTGGGCTAGAGACGATTAACATGAAAGCTTAGAGAAACAAGGGAGGCAGAACAGGCTGGGACCGAAGAGGACAAAGAAATTAAAGACAGCGGAGGAATGCCAAAGACTTCATTCCACATCTTTCTCATTTGTTTTTTCTGTCCTATCATACTTCCTTGGCTTTTCTTTTAATATTTAAAAGCTGCTTGTTTTCCCCTGCTTGCCAGTCTGTGCTTTGCCCTTCCGACTGCATTTTAGAAAGAAATAATTGGAATATTTCAGTCTAAACATATAGAAATTGGTGATAATATTTTTTTTGGAGGACTCTCCTGAAACACAAGGTGGAGACAAGTTTAGATTATTCCAAATTTCGGAGCAGGTCTTTACCTTTGCTTGGCTTGTAAGGTATCACACAGAGTTACACACAGTATAAATAATACCAACTGGAAGGTCATCAAAAAAGCTCTTCCATTTGGGCAGTTGTATGCTATGGTGTGTTTTTATAACATAAGGAAAGATTGGGAAGATGATTTATTGGTGAATAAGGAGCTCAGCAGCTGGCAGGACTACCCATAGATTTTCGAACAGTTTTACTGTGAAAGAATGGATTATTTTGATTTTTTTTAAAGGTGTTGATTCTGACATGTGGTAACCAACTAAACTCGCACAGTATTTCAAACCATAGAAAGGAGACTCGATTTAATATGTTGCAGCTTGTATCTACTTTATACTGTAAAAATACAGCTATAAAACAGAGTAATTGGGTATTTAAATAATGAGCTGTTTAAATAGACCAAACCAGAAAGCTTTTAAAAGTTTTTTAGATCCTGGCTTTTCTAATAAAATGCCAACAAGTCTTGTTAGTTACGGCAAATGAGATCTTTTCCCTTGTTTGGAGCGTGAAATATTGTCTTTTAGCCAGAAAAACCTATTGCTTACTGCGTCATTGAAATTATCCTGAAGTAAAAATGAATTTAAGAGATTTTCTGTATTTTGGAAAACATGAACTTGAATGTTACACTTACAAAGTAAGAATATTGAAAAATAAGATAAAGCACTTATGAAAAAGAGTATTTGACATTCTAGTGGAAGTTGTCCCTGCCCATGGCAAGAGGGTTGGAACTAGATGATCTTTAAAGGTCCTTTCCAGCCCAAACCATTCTGTGATTCTCTGACATTCAGTTCTTTAGCTGTTACCATGGGGTGGGCTCAGGGGATAGGGTAGGACCTCAGGTCACTGGGAGAAAAGGGTTAGTCAGTTTTTACTTGGCTGAATTGACAAGGTAAAACCAGCCAAAAGAAGTTTAATGGCTTTTGCGTGGGTGTAGCCAGTTGGCGAGGAAGGTGAAGGATTACAGGTGTTCCTGTGCATGGAAGAAAAGAAACAGAGGAGGGTGTTCGTGTTACACTGCGGTGACTGATGCTGCACATTGGCAAATGGATATTCTGATCGGGATTGCTTTCTTAATATGAGCCTGAGCGTAAATTTATTGGTTCTTGGCACTGCAGGTCTATTGTTTTGGTTTCCATCAGTATATTAGCTCAATTACAGCGTTGTGACTTGCATATCCCAGTTATTGGTCTTGCCGAACCCCAGGGGAGGACAGTGATTTTAATTTCATGCCCCAGTAACTACAGTTGGTGACGGATGGGTCTTTCAGATAAGGGAATCGGTTTGTAAATTACCCGTTGCTACCTCCTGTACACGTGTCACTGGCAATGTGTGTAGGAATGGCATCAGCCTCTACCCACAACCCCTACAGCTTCTCCCTCCTCCCCTTGGGAGGCGGAGGGGGGGAAACCCTGAGATGCCACCAGCAACCTTCAGACCACCCTGCCGTCATTGGGAACTGCGGATTAGATGGCACGCCTTGTACCACGGCACATGGAAGCAGCAGGCAGCGCCTGGCTATATAACCCTCTGGTTCCCAGAGACTGTCCTCGGGACAGATTCTAAACAAAACATCTGTAGGCATGTCCGGGCTGTCCTGCATGAGAAGGAAACAAGAAGAGGCAGTTTTATTGAGGATCTTGGAAGAGCAGCGCTGTGCAGAGATGATGGCTGAGTGGCTGTTACAAGTTGTGTTTGATTTTTGTAATCCTCTTTTCTTCCTTTTTCTTTTCTGTGTCCTTTGGCAGTCATGGTCTAGCTTTTTCTTTTCAAAACAGACGCCTGATTAAATTAGTTGCGTTTTTAAATGATTTTGCCTAAGTTGTCATAGATAAGAAAAGGAGAAAGCAAAAGGACTTGATTTAAAAAAAATAGTTTGCTTTAACAGTATAAATGGATGCAAAATGATGAATTACATGTATTATATTGTATTTTTTACATAATATAACTTATGTAGGAGGGAAAAGGACTTTCCAATTGCATGGCTCATGTATCAAATAATACAAAGTTGTTGATGTTTTATTTATTCATTTCAACACAGCTAGCCCCTGGTGATCAGGAATGGCTTTTCAAATATGAAAGCATTCAGTTTTTTTCTAGAATTCATATTTTAACTTACAAGTTTGCATAATGCATTAGGGGACACAGAGTGAATACTAATCATGTTAATTTTGATTATTTTCTGGTTTATAATGAGAAAATACCTTATAGTTAGAAAGAAGAAAATCACAACTTATGTCAGTGCTTCCAAAATAATCTTTTTAAGGGTCTGTAGCCGGGAAGTATCTTTGATACTGCTTTTAGATGATGAACTAGCAGGTGCATTGTTTTCTTCAAGGTTAAAATTCAAGCCCTAACTTATCAGTGCTGAAGTAGACGATCAACATTTCTTATTCTGACCTGTATCAAAATGAGAAGTAATGAACATTCTAATATTTTTTTTTTGGTTTGGTAACAAAATATCAGGGATATATTGTTTAAAATGCTGCCTGTATGTTTCTAGCTTTGAATGTCTGCTTCCCTGTGTTTTGATTGTTCTTTTAGGTGATCACCAGTGTGATTTGACTTCTCACCCATATATGTCGTCGTCTTAGCTGGTGATAATGAACAATGCTAAATGAACATCGTAGTTTATTGTTGTTTGCATCCTTGTTGATAAAACAGCAGTCCTATAAGCAACTGGCTCATGGACAGCATAAGCTCATTGCTTAAGTTCTGGACTTTTTATTTGTGGCTATGCTAACGCCTCATTTTTAGACCTTGGGGAAAAAATAGCTATACTTTGTTTCAGAGTTTCTACATGTCATTGGAGCCATCTTTTTATCACCGTGCAATGAAATACTATTTTATTTGTGCTTCAGGACTCATAATGTAACCATTGTGTGCTTGAGCAAGAGTGACTGGTGTGTGGGTTTGTATTCAAATTTGTCTTTGGGTTGGTTTGGTGAGGCTTTTTAATATTATTGCTTTAGTGTGTTTATTGTTATAAAAACGCCGCCATACACATACCTTGAAACTAAGCCTTGAATTTATACTGAAATCCGGTAAAGGGAGTGGACAAGAAGAAAAAGAAATTCTGTGAATTAGGTTTCTGTATGCTCTTTGCTTTGCTTGTCTGCTTGGTCCTACCTGGCATACAATACAATGCTGTAGTTGTTCAGCAGGATTTATAAAACTAAATAAAGATAAACTAAAGTTTAGTCTTTTTTGATGATGAACAGAAGTAGTTCTAATTCTAGCTGAAAGTCTAGAAATATGTGTGGCTGTTAGTAGTTACCGAGACATCAGTATCATGTGGAAGGTAAAACTGAAAAGATCAGTAATCCTTTTTTCATTTTTAAAATAAAATAAAAACACATCATGTCTAATATAACTGAGAGGTGATATAATGCAAATAGAGACTCTGAAATATCTCTTGCATGATAAAAGGAGTCAGTTGTAATGGAAAAGCTCTATGTAACTTGGCATCCTTGAATGAGCTGAGATCATTGCCTGCCCTGACGCAGTCACGCCTTTGCTGCCGAGTTATGGTTACTGAGCTGGTGATTGCTCTGCATTCAGCATCTGACATGTAAAAATGAAGAGGTCACTGCTAGGACCATAATGTGATGTTCTCCTCTCCACAGGCCCACGAGCGATCAGAGAGCTCCGAGGTTGCCTTCGTTACCCAGCTTGTGAAGAAGCTGATGATTATCATTGCACGACCAGCTCGGCTGCTTGAATGCCTGGTAGGTTTGGTCTTTGGGAGAGTGTGTGTGTGATCTAAAGAGTCTGGAGTGTGTTTGAGGAGATAAGGAACACAAAGCCTTCAAGAGAAAGCTTTAAATTCTCATTAAGACATTGATGAAAAATAGAACAATATTTAAAAGTTCAGTCTTTTGGTTTAATATTGAAGTATCTTTCCAATGGACTGTCAGCTGCAACAGCAGCTGAATTATATTCTAGTATAAAGTTTATGGCTGAGGGGCCAGGTGTAGCTGTTGAAAACATTTCATGCTAATTGATGCCACCGATTTTCCTCATGTAGTTAGTAGCTACAGAAGAGAGCCCATAAACGTATGGTGTGCGTACGGTACCTGGAGAGCCACGCTAAGAAAGAGCTGTCACTAAGGAGGAAGTTCCCTTCCATTTATAAATGGTGTCTGGGCTCTTGGACTCAAACTCTGACCATAGATCCAGCAATTGCGGAGAAACCTGGTGTCAGGTTTTCCACTGTGGACGCACAGAGGGATAGGCCAGTGAGAGATCCAAGCAGATTTGGAAGCCTGGGTTTGAAATCCTATTTGATGCTATTGGAAGACATGGAAAAGCAAGTCTCATTACTTTTTCAACAATTTACCCTGACTAATAATAGTGTATTTTTTTTTATTTAATTCTAGAAAATGGTGAAAATTGTTTAGGCCATCCCAATGATATTGGTCCCTGTGTCCTGAAGTCATGCAACTCCAAAAATATTTTGTATTTACAGTGGAGAAGGAGTCTGCATTCACCGTTGTCATTTATACTTGCATATGCTCTGCTAGTAAGACACCATCTAGAAAAACTTGAAACCTCAGTTAAATGTGTAACTTCTGTGAATTCACCTCTATACCTGCAAGCAGTTCCAAACTCAAACCAGCATTTGGCTGCAGATCAGTAGGTCTCCAGGTTCCTCCGCTGTCTTCTGCACCTGATGTTCTGCAAAGTGAGTGGGAGCAGGTGGAGGCAGTAAAGTAATTGAGATGACTAATGAACTCCAAAGCATGTAGTGACAACCTTGACAATGAAGTGGCTAGCCTTCAAAGTATAAAAATAATACTGAGATCTGTATATTTAAAGATATATATCTGTATAAATCTGTCTTCCCTGGTTTTTTAACCTGTATTTCCTTTCTAACTTTTTTTCCCAAATATATTTTATTCTACTGACATGAAGAGTCAAATATTAATGTTCCTTTTATCCCATAAAAGAAAAAGTAGTATAGTAATGGGTAGTAAACAATTTAAATAGCTTTAAAACTACATTTTCTTTTTATTTTTTAACATTTTCTTTTTTGTAATTTACCTTTAGCTTCAACTTTTTGTGAATTTATGAACAGTTTTTCTAATATTTTAATATGAAGGTTAATTTTAGTAACACAGCTCATTGTTGTTTCTTCCTTGTAAATGAAATAACTGGCCATATAGGCAGTAGTTTTGATGGTTGTGATTGTTTTAATAGGGGTGAAGGCATTTAAGTATTTTAAACTTCAGGTATTTGGCTTCAGTCTTTGTATTTACCTGTTGGACTGTGAAAAGTGTATTTACGGACTGAGTCTCTGGGGCTTCAAGAAAATAATAAAGTTTTGTGCATCAGTGAAACCATCTTTGGCAAAAAAGTATGTAATTCATTCTTTTTTCAATTTTTTCTTCTATAGCACCTGTGTCCCCTTAGAAGGGATCATTCTTCTGTATTCAAATGATTAAATAAACCTACTCAAAAGAACACAGAACTAGAATTTATTTAATTTCTTAATTTTTTGTATGTTTGAATTTTTTGTCATCAGATTATGTTTTTTTTTCCTTGTCCTTGACTCTCCAACGAATGACCTCCCATTATATCTTGAAGAATCCTTCCTTGACTCGACCTTTCCTTTCACCCCACTGTCTGTATTACACTGCAGTCTGTTGACCATCTTTCTCCTGTGGCCCTCTCTGGTCTGGCTCCTGCTCTCTGCCAGTTCTGAGACAGCTGATTATCCTTTTCCAGAGGAGTTAGGAAGGAACTTTGTTTCTTGCATTGTTGCTGTCTTTGGTGACAGGCAGCATGTATCCAAGCAGCATTGCTTAGAGCAATCAAGAACAAGCGTGTCTTTTCGCTGTTTCTCTAACTATTCGAGTATCTTTACATCATCACAACCTCCCGTTTCTTTTTCTTGTTTGCAGTTCTGTGCTCTCTTTCCTCTTGTGCTGCTGACCACACTCACATCAGTTCCTTCCTGATGCCCTCGCAACTGTATGCTGTAACTCTTCCCCTTTTATCCTCCCATTTCACTAGAAAATTTTTGAAGGGTCTTGGCAAAGCAGCTCATTGCTGCTCAACAATGAGGTTTGTAGGGGAGAGTTAACTTTAACTAGTGAACTTGCTTCTAAGCAGAGTGCTCCTGCTGCCAAAAGTTTGCCTTTTATTTCCAACTCTATCTGTTGGTCTAGTAAAAGAGTCACACCTTCTTATAGCCTTTTCTTGCCTTAGAGGTCACATACACCAAGACTGAGTTGGTAAGATGAGTCTGTACTGTATAGTACAAAAAATACTGCAGCAGTATTTCTTATATAGAAGGTGAAATCATTGCTGATAAAATAGCAGTTGCTGTTTTCTTAATAATTTTATTAGCAATTGTGAAGGTTGGGACAGTTACAGAATTGTTTGTGGGAGTATGGTTTGATCAGCACTGACATTTGAAAGCAGGAGAGGTTTATACTAGCTTAACTCACCTGTCAGACAGAGGTGGCAGAAGGCGCCTCCATCTCATCGCAGACCTTTCCCTGGCACGTTTCAATGTGACGAAATTGGGAAGTGTGTCCACACTGATGCTTTGATTATCATGACCGTATTATCTGATAGTCCAGTTTTGGTGCATAAAAGGTTCCTACAGTCCTTATCCTGTTTCATTTTGCAGATCTAAGCCAGTGGACATCCAGCAGGCCGTAAACATCTGTCGTTTTTGCAGAGCAGAGTGGAATACATTGACTTGCTTGTTGTAACTGCCAATGTTTTGCATCACTGCTGAGGCCAGAATTAACTTTGGATGTTTCTGAGGAATCTCCTACATGGGGGAGAAACCTTTTGTAATTCTAAAGCTGAATCGTTTGCCTCTCTGTCTGTCTCACACCACCTTGCTGCAGGAGTTTGATCCTGAAGAGTTCTACCATTTGTTAGAAGCTGCAGAAGGCCATGCCAAGGAAGGGCAAGGAATTAAATGTGACATTCCTCGTTATATTATCAGCCAGCTGGGACTCACCAGGGATCCCCTGGAGGGTGAGAACTCTTGTTTTGTACTCTCCAGACTGCTGAAAGGATAACCAGATCCCCTGGTCACTACATAGCTCAAGGAAGCTTTTATTGTATTGGTTTAATTTCTAGGCCACGTTTCCTTATTTTTCTGTTTGTTGTCACATTCTAGACTGTCCTTTCCAGCCCCACGTCTCAAAGGACTGTTGGTGGGGGTAAGAATTGCACGTCAACAATGACAGTTCTTTACTTACGATGTTATTAATGTCTCCCTGTATTATAGCTGAAACGATGTTAGAAAATGGCTTTATGATTTAATTGTTTTCTCTGTGCTGTTGGACAGTAAAAGTAAATTTACCCATTATTCTTCTGATCTGCCTGCCTGCTGGTGGCCTGGTTGGAAAGTATCCTGTCATCCCACGTTATTGTCCTCTCTGAGAAAAAGTGTATTTGTTGTGATTTTCCATGAGAAACCACGAGTAGTATAAATTTTTAGGTGGAGATGGGATTGTATTTTTACATCTTGCATAGCAGTGAAACCAGAGTAATGCTTTAGAAGACAGTAACAGCCTTTCTGCTAGGTGCCAGAATTGCATATGGTAAATTGAATATGCTGTAAACGTGCAGAGGGCCAGAAGATGCTAACTTTGGAATTTGTGAGTTAATATTTCTGCCTGGTGCTTTGCTAGCTGAATCTCTTCTCCTATGACAAGTTCTACAAGCATGCATGGCTTGCTCAGCAACAATAAAAAGTGTGACAGAGACTGGAGGTTACTGCGGAATATTTCAGTGATTGAACCGTACTTTTTGTTTTCTCAGGAGAGCATAATTTTAGCATAAATTAGTAGTCTGGATAGGACTAGTTTAACTTCTGTGGTGTTTACTGAAATGACAGTGACAGGTTGACTTCAAGTGAAGAGCTCTTCAGGAAAATTTCTACCAAAGATTGCTAAATGCAATTTAATAGCATTTGTTGAAATCTGACATTAAAGGAAAATTTCCTTTGATCCCTGTCATGGGAGAGAACCTTTCCATCACTAATTCCCCTTACTAAAGTCAAATTTTCTTTAGAAATGTGTGGAGATGTCAAGATGCCTTATTTCCTTTCTGTAAGGAGGGCACCCAGAAATGTCAATGATGTCTATTTAGAGACTAGTAGTTAATGTAGGATTTTGGTTTGCAAAGTTTGTAGCATCTCCTAAGACAGCTGAGTAGCCTAAACTAGCTGACTTCCTCCGAGTTTGCTGCTGCTCAGCAGTTTGCAGAATCAGACACATTTGATGGAGGGAGGTGGTTTGGAATGTAATGCTTTTTTTTTTTTTCTCTTCTGGAGTACAGAGATGCCGCCAGGCTATATGCAGACATATATGCATGGAATAGGTTTTAATATTGACTAGACAGCAGTTTCCCCAAACATGCATTTATTGCTTTTACTGATTGTAGAAACCATCCAGAATAAGTCAGGCTGAAATTAGAACAATTAATTATATCCTTGGTTTATATAAAATACTGCCTACAGCTTGCAATATGTTAAAGGTTATCACTGTATAATTGGGGTGACTTCTTACGGAAGGGAAAAATGTCCTTCCACATCCACCTATTACACTCCTGTTTGTCTTGTATAAACAAAGAGAATAGTGTTTGATTGAGATCATTAGGAGTAATCTTTCCTCTTTCTTTTCAGAAATGGCCCAGCTGAATAGCTATGACAGCCCAGACACTCCTGAGACAGATGATTCAGTCGAGGTAAAGCAGTAATACACTCACTGTCTACTGCTTTTTTCCTCTGGAAAGAGGTAGTCTACAGTAAAGTATTAATTATAATGCAGAGTGATTTCAATTAAAAAAAGAAAAAAGTGCTGACATTTAAAAGCAGTGTTAAGTATACACTCTTAAAAATGTGGTAATCTCTGTACTGGGGTGGTGAAATGCTTAAAAGCTGCAAACAGGCATTATCAAGTTTTGTGGATTTTTTTTTT
This sequence comes from Falco punctatus, assembly GCF_963210335.1. Lineage (NCBI taxonomy): Eukaryota > Metazoa > Chordata > Aves > Falconiformes > Falconidae > Falco > Falco punctatus. Next base: position 11,028,483 of record NC_137591.1, on the reverse strand, counting down.
TTTTTTTTTTTAGAGTTGCAAACAAAAATCATCTGGAGAAATTATTTATATCTGCATTTGTAAAATGTGATGTGTATGGAAGAGAGTTTACTTTAGTAACAGACCACTGGAAAAACTAATTACGTAACTTGCTAGGTTTCAAAGATCCTTAGTTGTTTAATTTATTGAGGTTTTTTTAAATGTAATGTTGAGGAAAGGCCTGACTCTTACAGTCCACTGGCTTTCTGTGCTAATATTTGTGGAGGGAATCTGCAAGAGTTGTACGTCCTAGACAGTTATTCTAAAGCTGAGGACTCCAGAGTCTAGAAACAGATTGATTTGGGATAAATGCTGCTTAAAAAAGATAAGGACAAAAAACTGAAGTACAGCATTAAGTCATTCCAGGTCCTGATTTCCATTTTCTTGTCGTCTTTCCCCAGAGTCGTGGGGCCTCTGTCCAGTCAAAGAAAACTCCATCTGAAGAAGAGTTTGAAACTATTAAACTGATCAGTAATGGTGCTTATGGGTAAGGCTTTTAGACTTCGATTTAGAAGAAAATATGTTATTGTCCTACCTAGCAAGGGACTATAGCAAAGTTTGGTGAATGACTGGGTTTTGTTGGGTCCAAAGCATAACTGAATTTTGCTTGGGTCTTACAGAGGTTCCACACTTAGGATTCTTCTACATTCTTCTGGGAGATGCCATTTCTTGCATGTTCTTGGGGTCTCTTAGGCAATAGCCCCTGTACCTGGACATAGTTCTTGGTACTTACATTGCACTGAACTGACACACAGCTTCTAGCTCGGAGACCTTTTGTAAAAATCAGTTGTCTTACATTAAAGCTTTCAGAATAGGTTATTCCTAATACTTCTGTGGTGCAAGTTTTCTGAAGCCCTTCCTATCTGTGACCTCAAGCCTGTTTTTCCAGGCTTGGAAATAACTGTTTCTGCACCATTTCTTTATGGCAGGTAGGTAAAATGTAGACACCTGAGTACCTTAGCTTGAGATGACTAAAACATTTCCCCTGAACATTGTCCCTGGGGAAAATATTGTCACTTACTTTGTTGGAGATTTCCTAAGTAAAAAAAATGCAGTTCCGTGAGTCCAAGAAAATTATTTTGCACCTATTTCCTTATTGCTTATCAAAGCAGTCTGTGTTTCCTTCCATGCTGTCTGGTTAATTCCTGTGATTTGCATTTGTTTAAAGGCTCAGTGAGTGAGAGTAAAATTCTGTAGTTGCACATATTATTGATGATTCATTAAAACTGCAAAATACTGAGAGAGAAGCTGTTTATGCTTTTCTATTCTTCCATGTATTCAGATTAAATATGTAACATGTGGCTGTTTGCAAGCATTTGAAATACTAAAAGAAATGCTAAAATTACATTGGGGCAAATCCACTGTGAGAAGTAATACAGCAAAAATACTACTGGATTTTATTATCTACTGAAGAATTTGGAATTAAGTCAGTCAGTTAAAATTTCAACCATTCGTACAAACCTCTCCAGAAATTTAAAGATGGTTCTTGACTCTTTGCAGTTCATAAATCCTTACCAGTGAAGTCATTTAGGCTATAACTGAAAAGTAGTGATATTTAGTAGGTCATAACAGCAAAACTTGAGCATGTGCTTGAGTGTTTTGTTGAAGTGGGTTCTTAGTTAACAGCAATTCATTTTTTTAAAAGTTGTACGTGGAACAAATGTAAGCGTATTTTTTGTTCAGTGAAGACACAATAGGGCATACCATATTATTAGACAAGAAGATTTTATGTCTTTTCATTCCTATTTCTGCACAGGCCCCATGATTTAAATGAAACTTTGTAAAAAGGGGAGAGAGAGTAGTTTTGCTGTTACTCGTATCTGTCATTATCCGGGGTGTATTTTATAGTCAACTGCTGGTGGGACACAATACCTTCTTAAATGTAATATACTCCAGAGAAAAGGAAACAAGTACTGATTCAATAAGGCAGGCAAACCGGATGAAAATTTTATTTGCAAACTGTATTATTAATGTGCAGGAATCTAATGATCTGCAAGTGATAGAAATGTAAGAGATACTTTACTGAAGGAAATCCCTGGTGACAGTTTTGTGTCAAATTAATTTTATGGAGCTTGGAAATAAACTGGTGATTCCATGTGTTTTGGACAGTTTTTTAAGTGAAATGGTGACTGTAGTGGTGAAAAATACGTGCCTATGCAATGACACTTAAGGAGGTTCATGACATTTGTGTCTGAAATATCTCCTTGTTAGTCACATCAGAAAAAATGCTGCTTAATTCAAGAAGGCAGAGTAGCTTTTGGAAGGGAGCGTCACGGGGTTCTTTCTTTTCTAGAGGAGCTTGGCACTGAGATGGGATTTTACGGAGTCACAGATAAGTCTGTCAGGCTCCATCAAAACAGTTACCATCACTGTTTAAAAAAAACCCAAGAAACCAAAAACCAAAACAAAACCAAAAAAAACACCCAGTTTAAACATAAAATGGAACTTTTCCTCTTGCTATGTGGTTTTCTAGAGCAGTGTATTTGGTGCGACACAAGACCACCCGTCAACGATTTGCCATGAAGAAGATCAACAAACAAAACCTAATTTTGAGAAACCAGATTCAGCAGGCTTTTGTGGAGAGAGACATCTTGACGTTTGCTGAGAACCCCTTTGTGGTCAGCATGTTCTGCTCCTTTGAGACCAAGCGCCACCTGTGCATGGTTATGGAGTATGTGGAAGGTACGGCTGCCGTTATCTACACCTGCAAAGGGACCTGAGAGAGGATGAATGGGTTGCCTGTGCAGTGTGTCTCCTCGTAAAGGATGACATTACCGACTGATTTACGTGTGCTTCGGGCGTAAGGCTGATGAGTGCGCTGCTCTGAACACAATAAACGGGAAGACCATCTCGTGTGTGCTAGCCCTTCACCGAAAGTGAGCTTAGTCAGCCCTGCTGTTGCAGGGGGGTGATGATGCCCTTTTAGAGGGGAGCGTGCGGACAGCTTGGGCTGAGCCGGAGAAATGAGTCATTCCAGCACCGGTTTAGTTTAAGGAGACGCCCTGTTTGTGAATCCCTGTGACTTGACACAACAGGATTACAGTGGAGCTGAGGAAAGGTAAAGCCACATGTAGAAAACTGCGGGGGTCAGAGGTCATCTTGAACTTTCCAGTCCTCACTGGACAGAAATCCTCCTGCTCTTCTATAGGATGGCATGGCTAGAGCATGCTTAGCATGCTAACTGCAACTTGGCATTACAGTTAGAAAAAGACAGTTAAGAAACATCACTGAGCAACACAGTCTTTGTTCTTGAGCAGCCTTTTTAAAAATGCAGTGGTATTTTATGCTGGGATTTTTTTTTCTTTGTTTTGCTTATTCTTTGAAATATTATTTGGTTTTATTTTATCGCTGTATCTTCATCTTGTTGTAAGCAATATATTTCCACTGATGGATCAATTTCTTACGCCTGTCTTGCTTGGCTGAACGTTTATGAGAAATAAGCTTATAGTTATTGTATCATTGTTCTTTCAGATAAATTAGTGGAATGAAAACAGATGTATTGGCATAAGAAATTTTAATGTTAATTCCTATTTACAAGCAGAGATGAAGGTTACATGAAACGTGTGGCCAGTTTTCCTTAGAAGCTTGAATCAGGGGCCCACAGACTTACCTTCATGCATACCGCTGTGTCCAAAGGCATGGCTGCCTCTCCATGTCTAGAGAGAGCCATTTCATAGTTGTAGAGGTGTTTACTTACTATTTTAAGAAGCTTGTGTATCGAAGTAGTATGTGTCTTAGTGATGGAAAGCAGAGAAATCTATAGAAAGGCCAAAAAGTCACGAATTGCCCTTTCTTAAAGGCATGCTTACAGTTCAGAAACAGCATCCATACAGTTCTTGAGGAAACATGCCCAACATACATGGATCTTAATTTTCCTAAGATTTTAATATTTATTTGAAGCTCAAGGCAGAGTGTAGAGAGAGCTTTAGAATTCAGGCTAACAGGGTTGAGAGAGACAGCCTTTAGGAAACTTACTGTAGTCTAGTGTTGTAGACCCATAGCTGTTCTTACTGGTATGTGCCATTTCACTGTGCCATAATTGCAACCTTTTTTCAAGGAGGTGATTGTGCTACGCTTCTCAAGAACATTGGTGCCCTACCTGTTGATATGGCGAGGATGTATTTTGCCGAGACTGTTCTGGCGTTGGAGTACCTACACAATTACGGGATTGTTCACCGTGACCTAAAACCTGATAAGTAAGTGTTTAGCTCTTGAGAAGCTGAAGGGAGAGACAGTTCTTCAGGGGCTTTCTCCATAGGCAAGAGTACGTAGGGGCTAGAGGCAGTAGAGCTCTTCAATGGGATCTGACGTGTAAGAGATTTTGTGGAGTCTCTTGCTACTGTTGCAGAACCAGATAAACACTGAGAAAAGGTGGGAAGAATGTCTTCACATACTTTCTCAAAGCTGTTGCTACACTGATAACAAATTATGGCAGAAGGCGGTCTGATTTCTAGGTGCCTTGGCTGCTCTGTGCTATTCAGTTGCATAGGAGGTTCCTTCCAGGTGGGGACGTAACCCTGAGAACTTGCTTAGCGTTATCTTGTGGTGTTCTTTTTTTTTTTCAATTGCTTTTGGGAAAGAATTAATTGAATGTTGGATTATTTTGCTGCTTCTCTTTCTTCTAGTCTCCTGATAACTTCCATGGGTCACATTAAACTAACAGACTTTGGACTGTCTAAGATTGGGTTAATGAGCCTTACAACAAATCTTTACGAGGGACACATTGAGAAGGATACGAGGGAATTCCTGGACAAGCAGGTAAGCTGAGAGATTTTGTCTGTTGAGGTGGGATCGGATGCAGGTTTCTGGCTTGGGGTAGAATTGGAATTTGTAGCACTCCCTCTGCCTCAATGGTGTGCTGCGCGTTGTAGAATGAGAGGAAGAGGTACAAGTCCATTCTCATATTTGTGCATAAATTGGTATTGTTTATTATTTCAACTTCTTGTTTTGGAGTGATGCACTTCATCTCTTATTTGAGGATATTGAACGTGTGACCTATGCAGCAGCGCAGGTGTGAACAGAAGTTGGTCTGGGGGCATAACACAGATTTTGCTGGAAGGTTTTTCCACAGTCTCCCCCTTCTGGTGCTTAGAAAGTTCATGGCAAGTTCCTGTACATTCTTGTAATTTTGTCTGATGGCTTTAACATTGATTTTTATCCCCATGATATTTGCTAAGGGTCCCTTTTCTCTTTAGCCTTCATTTGCTAGGCTTAACCAGCTAAATTCTTCTAGATAACAAGATAGATTTTCCTTTGATGAATGAATAGCTCTTCCATGCACCTCTTTCAGCTTGAATTGATATTTCCTGAGCATAGTTGACAGGAATTATATTGCTCTGGATGCAGGCTCATCAGTGTCTTGTATAATGGGATTAAAAAATACTTCTCTCTTCTGAAAATACCTAGGATTGCAGCTGAATTTTCTTTTTTAGCTGTGCCAAGTGTTAACTCATAATCATCCTGCGGTATTGTCTTCCTTTGCTTCTGAGTAATGATGTCTTTTCTAGCAGGAACTCTCTCTGGTCACTAGATCATGGTCTTGCACTTTGCAGTGTTTTATTTTTTGCAACTATTGTTATTGTTGCTGCTTCTAAGCCCAAGGCAACATAGATCTTCCAATGTGATTTCCTTAGCCCCTGTCTGTGCCAGCTGTACCTCCCAAGTTTAAATACTGAAGTGTGTAATCATGCTGTGCTGCTAATTCTGCATCTGTGAAACTAAATTCTGCTAGCACCGAGATGTGAGAGGTTTGTCAAAACTCAGTTGCTGATAGCTATAGCTGTGCCAGGAGACATCCATCAAGCAGACAGACCTATACACACACAATATGCATTTTTCCCATATGCTTTACTGTATGTGCAGCAAAGAACTACTTAGCTGGCGTGTCCACACTAGGAACATTTCATAGCATGTGATACAATTTCTGTGCAGGTAACGAGTTCCTCAAATATAAACTCTTGGTCCGTGGAAGTATTTCACAGCGTGAAGTGGTTAGTGGCAAAACATTCGTAACTTTCTTGTAAAGCTCTGAGGAAGAAAAGAAAAAAAAAAAAAAAAAACCGGACAAAAATAAGATCTGATGTGAATTTGGCTTTCTTCTGTGTTCTTCTTGAGGTCTGTGGGACTCCGGAATACATTGCACCAGAAGTGATCCTGCGCCAGGGCTATGGGAAGCCCGTGGACTGGTGGGCCATGGGAGTGATTCTGTATGAGTTTCTAGTTGGCTGCGTTCCTTTCTTTGGGGACACACCTGAAGAGCTCTTTGGACAAGTAATCAGTGGTATGTTTCTGTTCTGGCTCTGAAGGGGTTTCAAGGTGAGCTGTGAAGTAAAACCTTGAAAATACTGAGGACCTGCAGTTTAGTCAGGAAGGACTAGGTATAAAACAATGGGGTTTAATTTTAAAATCCATATCTTTCTGTGTCAAAGTAACATTCTTCTGATTCCAGCTATGGAAAGTTGTTGAGTTGCAGAATGTCTTGCTAGATAGTTCCGTCATGCATAGTGTGGGAGTAGTGCAAATCCTTGTGGGATTGGGGAAAAATATTTGAGGATTTTTCTGTTCTGTCTTTTAACTTAAATGGTGGAGGATATGAAAGGTGCAGCCGCCAGCTGGTCTAATCCAGTCTGGGTTTGGTTATTGCTTCTGTAGGTGCAAGTGTCAGTCAATTAATAATTGTTTTATAAATGGAGTAAGAAGGAAATTCTAAGCAAAACATGTTGAAGCTCTTGTACTCGGCACCGTCACATCTTGTGACTTTTTAAACCGATCTCCTGCTTGGAGTTGGACAAATGATTGCTTTGTGTTCTCTCAGTGAATATGCCAGTGAAAACATTTCCTATTGGGAATGCTTTCTGAAACAGTAATTTTTTAACACACTTGGCAAATGTCCTTTGTAAAAAGCAAATTTCAGCAAAGAATTAAATATGATGCATGAAATTGTTACCTGTGAATTGTTCTCTCTGTTCCAAGTATAACGAGCACGGAATGTGCGGGCACGAGATACAGCCACGGTATTGACAGTGTCATTGTTTATGGATTGTCATGGAAGTCCCATTTCATACTTTATTAATAGAGTTCTTAATGCTTTTTTTCTCCACAAGTGCTGCTTGGATTGACAGCAGCTTTAGCTGACGCTGAATTTTATGCATTTTGGAAAATGTCAATGCTTGAATTATATTAAGTATGCAAGCTGCTGAATTCAAGGTATTTACGATTCTGGGGCAGTACTGAACACTGCTTTTTACGGTATAGGAATGTGAATGGTTATTCAAATTAGTTGTGAAGTTGGTAGAAAATGTCAAGTTTCTTCTTTGTCCCCAGATGAAATTGCCTGGCCAGAAGGTGATGATGCACTGCCACCAGATGCCCAGGACCTCATTTCTAAGCTTCTCCGACAGAATCCTCTGGAAAGAATGGGAACAGGTAAGAGCCTTGTGCATAAGACAGTAGTAGCCAGAAGCAGGAAAAGAAGCTACTGTGCCAGTGATGCACACGCATCCATGTTGAAAAATACTCACCTAGAGCTGGAAAACAGTTTGTACTGGGTTCAGTGAATCTGGTGTGATGAAGCTCTGAGAATTAGTGTAGATTGTACATGAGTCACACAAGCATTACTGTCTTGTTTGGGAAACAAGAAAGGGGCACCGTCAGCTTGGCATCATAACTTCTCAAATTTGTGCTGTTCCGTTGAAGGCTTGAGGGTTGTGTCTCCATTTGAACAGTGTATAATCAGATTTCTTTAAAGTTCTATTTAACTAGGGGCTTAATCCCCTACATGGATGTGAACTCCTGGGTGTAACAAAATAAATGAAAACTTTCCCGTTCCTAGAGGCCTGTACTGTATAATTCTCCACATAGACAACAAAGTCTGATAATCCTTTTGGCAAAGTCATGGGCATATCTCAATCTTTTTGTATTATAATGTCAGATTCAAAGTTTTACAACCCAATGCTTCTCATTTCCTGATAGCAAATAACTATAAACAGTTTCTAGCTACACTTGTTTTAAAATAATCTGTGCAGCACTGCAGCTTCACAGCACAGGTTGTCTGTTTCATTGATTTGATTAGTTTGATTTCATCCTGGATTTTCAACTGGAAACCACACTTTAAGGATAAAATAAAAACCTATATATATACTGATTCCAAAAGGCACATGTATTCAGCAGGCTTAACTCATGTGCACCAAGGGTGATGAATAGATCATGAATTAATTATGATATCAGATGGTTTTCACATGTTCTTCTTTACTTCAAATCCGTGTACTTGAAAGATATTGCTGTCATGGGAAAGATGTAGTTTCTTGCCTTATAAAATGAGTTGATGGACTGATTTTTTTGATTTCTTATATAATGTAATGCTGAGACTGCTGTTCGACTTGGCATCTTGTAGTGCCACTGGCACTCAGCAAACCTTTTATCTCCTTTCCTCTGCTATTCTCTTTTATAAAAAGACAGTAGCATCTTTTATGAATATTAATTTAATTTGGAAAAAAATGCATATACTAGTAGACAGATAATCTTTAGTTTTTCCTTCTGGGTACCCAAGCTTCTGAGGTTAATAACAAAAGATACTAATTCAGGAAGGTTCGTAAGCCCCTGCCTTGTTTTAAGCACATGAATGAGTTTATTCATGACAGTGGAGCCACTCACATGCTAAGTACCTTGCTGAATTTGCTCTCTTTATTCAGCTATGGACAAGGTGGTATTTAGAGTCTGGAAATTTTAAATTAAGATGTTAATTAGTTCTTAACTTGCAGCTTGCTGTGGAATGTAACAGCAGATGCTGTCTTCCAGCCAGTTTAGTCATGTGTTGTCATTAAACAGGAAGAGGAGGTGGGAAGGGGGAAATCTTGTTCAGATTTTATCCTGCATCACCACCTTGGTAAAAGGATAAATTGTTTCTCAAAATTTCTGGAAGATGTGTGACTTAAATGTGTTTGGGTAGATTCTGTTAGGCTCTTGATATTTTTAGGGTTTGTTTTTCTTGTTACGCAAATGCTGAAAGAAATACTCTGCAATAAAATATGCTTATTTCAGGTAGTGCCTTTGAAGTGAAACAGCATCGGTTCTTTAAAAATTTGGACTGGAATGGATTACTTCGGCAGAAAGCTGAATTCATCCCACAGTTGGAATCTGAGGATGACACAAGCTATTTTGACAGTAAGACTAAAGATTCAGCCTAAACGGCATCATATTTTTTGTGCATATTTAATTTTTGAAATTGTTAGAGTTAAGTAATTGTTAGAAATCAAATAAAACACTTGATGGAAATGGCTTTAAAAAGTTTCTGTCGAAAGCCAAGTAAGGTTTCTTTGAAAGCAAATGAATTTTGAATGAAAAAACGCTGCTGAAGTCAACTGGCCTTTGGTGCCCGTGGTCCTGCCAGCCGTGGCCCTGCAGTGAGAGGTGCTGTGGTTCTTAGGTCCGGTTCATTACAGGTCTTCCAAAGCATCTGGTAAATCCAACTTCCTTGAGTTTCTGAGCAATATTATCTTTCCCTAGTGACCATTTTCAGCCGATAAGTTTTTTTTATTAAAAAAACCAAACAAACAAACCCTAAACCTTGAAGACAAGTATGTAGGGAAAATTCTTTCGAGATTTAAAGTAATTTAAACTATTTTCACTGGAAGTGTATCACCTTATTTTAGTATTACTAACTCTAATGAGATATGAAGTGCCTGTCTGGTGTGTATAAATGCCTGGGAACTGCCGTGGTATCAGTGCTATGTAAGATTCCTGGTATTTCCAGATAAGCACCAGACAGCGTCAGTGCTCTTGGGAGAAAAGGGAGGAGTGTCATGTGAGGGATGGAGAGGTCTCTGTCCCCAGAGCCTCTGCTCCCTAGCTTTTCTCATTTGACTTGGGGAGCTGAGCAGGTAGAAAGGGCTTGTGCTGGTCAGGGGGGGTCTTTCTCTTCCTCCAGCTGCAGCACGGAATGATACTGGGCTATTTCAGTTCCCTGAGCTATGGAAGTTTCTGCCCTACCTCAATGGAATCTCTTCCATTCTTCTCCTAGGGCCATGGGACTTGCTGACTCTGTATGAAGCACATTTTTGCTCGGTTCCCATGCTTTGCTCACGGGGAAGGGAGGCAGAGAGCAGCCTGCCTCCAGCCCCTCGGACACGACGCAGCACAGCAATCTTGCTTAGATATTGCCCTTCCAGTCTGGGGGCGAGGCTTTTAGGTTTGGGGTTGGATGGAGAGGTAGGGTGGAGAGAGAGAGGGACTGAGAAATCTCCGTGTACTTGCTGCAGAGAGCAATTTCAGCCGAGCTGCGCGGAGCAGGCAGAGGTGTGTTTTGCATGTGTTGAGGTTTCCTTGGTACAACGTACATGTAGAAACTGAGGTGTGGTGTGTTCCCACCACTCATTTGACTTACTGGACGTTGAAAATTGAGCTCCGGTCACTCAGTTGGGTTAGTGATGGGGAGAGGTGCAGGACAGCAGCTGTGAGCAGGTTCTGGTGGGTAAAAGCATCACATTGTGTTCAGTGGTGTAAATCAGTGCATCTGTCAAGTAGGAGTGATGGCAAACTCCCCAAGTGCCCAGGCATGCTCAGCAGGTTATCAGGGTAACTTTGATGTGAGTCCTTTATAAAGGCTGGAATTCTCAACATCAGGAAATAGCTCACATAGACACTGATAAGAGTTGGCGTTACTGTTATAAACCCTAATGCAGAAAATTTTAGAATTTATAGAAGTAGCTTTCTGGCTGATACAGTGCAGCAAATTTGGCTCAGTATAGCTATCAGCTGTCTGTAGCCAAACTTATTAACGCCCACCCCACAAAATCCAATGTGGCTGGCTTAGAAATCCAGTGCTGCAAATCTCAAAGCACAAAATCTCTTTGGAGGCAGTTTAAATTTTGCATTAAAAAATAGCTTTGTATATTGGCTGCTTGCCCATTTTCTTTCATAAAATCTAATCCTTTTTCTAGTAGGAGGGAGAAGAGGAAATATTTGAGGGGGGTAAATATTTTTATTTTTTAAAGAAGACTTGTATGTATGTATTTAGGACAGACTTCGTACAATCAAAAAACTGTTTATTGGAAATTGGGATAGTGAATTGTTTGTGTGGTTTTTTCCATATGATTTTTTGCTGTAGGGAAGAAATACCCCTACCACGAAGGATCTGCAGGATTAGACACTTGCTGAGTATCAGCTGCTTTTAAAATTTAATGTAGCTGATGGTACAAGATAAATTCAGTAGCAAGGAAGTATTCTTCGCTGCTAATTGTACAAAATGAGCAAAACTGGCTGTAGGGTAAGGAAAATACCCTGCACAGTGTATGAAAACTCAAAGTTCTTTGTAAGTAGACAAGTAGGAATGCTTGAGGTGTGAGAGTTATCAGTACCCCTGAACTGATGAAATGTGCCACATCTTGTTCACAGCCCGTTCAGAACGGTACCAACACCTGGATTCGGAAGAAGAGGAGGACACTAATGATGATGATCATGTGGAAATTCGGCAGTTTTCCTCATGCTCACCAAGGTTCAGCAAGGTAGGAGCATGCTACCTTATTGAAAGAAAAAATCTAGAGAGGACGCAGTTTCATTGCTTTGTATGGGGTAGATTTTAATCATGCAGATGATACGTGGGAATTGCATGGTGTTTAGTATTCACTGAGGAAAGAAAAAGCTGTGTACAATGTTTACTCTGTGATAGTTTGTGGCCTGTTAGAAGGTGAGTGACAGAAAAATTGGAGAATGAAATTTTATATTTCTTAATGTTTCACTAGTATGCAGAGTACCGTGGAAGTCTCTCCTGCATCTGATACAGTTTGATGCTTACCAATGACTTGGATGCTGGCATAGGGAGTGTGCAAAGCGTATTTGCTTTGAACATTCTGAAAGGGTCTTTCAGAAGGTGACAAGATGCTATTAGGATGAAAATTTATTCTGACCTTTTGGAATAATGGTCTAAAATCAAAGGGATCCCATGCAGTAAGAGCACAGGTGAAGTTTACACCTCCGCCGTTGTTCATTGTCTCAAATACAGCCTGAGGAGCAAAAGCCAGTTGACAATTTCAAAGAGAAGGATCTGGGCATATAGTGCATCATGAGTTAGATGTGCCAAATCATTGAAGCAAGAAGGCAGTTACCGTAGTGGGAGAACACAAATATTTTCTTTAAGGCAAGTGAAGAAATCCTTTCCATCTGCTTGGCAGTAGGAGGGCCATAGCTGGGGTACTCTTGTCCTGTTCTGGGCAATGTTCTTGAAAATAAACACGGACCGGTAAAAGAGTCCAGAGGAAAGCAGCAAGAATGATCTGAGATCCACAAAACATAAACCTTAACGTGTTTCCAAATACATAAGGGCCAGAAGGAAAGGAATACATTGGTCTTCCTGTTCTACCCAGAACTGATAAGAAATGATGAGCACAAAGGAGGTACAGGGTAGGTGGTAAGGAAAAGTTTCCAATGTTGAGAAGTAATTAAGCGCTGGCAGGCGTGGGCTGCCTGGGGAATTAGCAGAATTTCTATCTCTGGCAACTTTTAAGAAGAGGTTGGAGAAACATCTCAGGTGTTACAAGAGAGCTGGTTCTGCTCTGAGGTGGGAAACGGACAGGAATCCCGGAGAAGGTCCCCTCTAGCCGTGCTTTCTGGGTTCGATTCTTTCTCAGGCGATCTGAAATAACAAGGTGGAATTCATAGAGTCCTAGAAATTCTGGACATTTCAAAGTAGCAGTACTGCACTGTTAGCTTAGATAAAATAAAATACGTTTGGGGAGGGGCAGAAGGGAGAATAAGTGCTGTTTTGAGGTCAGCCTGCTCTACGAATTGTGTTTTCCTCCTCTTAATGAGATGAGAGTAGGAATTTTACTAAGGCCCTGTGAAAGATGCTTCATTTTTTTCTGATAGTTTCTTCATATTTCCACAACTGAGGTCAGTTTTGAAGCACCAGTTTGTTCTTCTTTGTCCTCAGCTGGGCTACTACAGTGCTTTAAGTAACAGTTACCATTAATGTTACAGAGTTGCTCCTGATTTGCATCACCAAAAGTATGTTTAAAATCGGACCTGAGGATTAGTTGGGGTTTTGAAAAAGTTCTCATGAGTACGTAAGGGTTTCTTTTTCCTGCCTTTTCTCACCATGAGTATTATTCATCTGTTATGTTAGACTGAAGCTTTTCTTTAGGGTTCAGTGTTTTTGCCACAGAGAGAAAAAGTTCACTTTTAATGAATTTATTTTAAGACCTGGAAAATTATACAGCATTTGTAATGTGGGAGGCATAAAAGGCTCATTATATTTTGAAATTCTTGTCTGACAATTCAGCCATATGATTTATTAATAGTTATCTTGTTGATGCTCTGAATTTTTAATAACATTATTTTCATTAATCTCTTCTTATGTAAATTAGGTCCACAGTCAAGTGTAGTTTTAAAAGGATAGATTTTTTTGCTTAATCATTTAATTATTTAAAGACGGCTGTAAAACCAAGAAAGGGACTTTCATTAAGCTGTCAGCATTATAGTAGATTCCTTGAGGAGGGCAGGACTTTTTTGTTCTGAAACAAGCTTGGGGCAATGCTGATAGACTGATGATAATGAAATGGGGTCATGAGCATGATGCCTATCATGGAATTGGATTTGTGTAGTAAGATTTCAAAATCCAGATGCCAGCCTTCAAGACTTACGGAGCCTGCTTTAGCAATATCTCCTCTTAGATTTGAGAATCATTAAAAACAAAAATAAAGTAGTTTCAAAAAGTCTTAGTGTTTCTGTGGTGTGCTGGGCTGTTTTCAGAGGAGAGGTGTTAGGTACTGTTGTAAAAGGCGTGTTTAATGTTTCTGAAGCCTCCTTTTTTCCTTTCCTCCCTGGCACACTTTGGGCATGTCACATCTACGCTGTTCATGCTTTCAGGATGTATCTTCCCTTTAGAGAAGAGATTATGCCCCTTGATCAGAAAAAGCCATGTAGGTTTGTTTCCTCTGTACAGAAGGATCTTTTGCTCTATGCAGGTGTACAGCAGCATGGAACGTCTTTCCATCCACGAAGAGAGGAAGACTCCACCGCCAACTAAACGGAGTCTGAGTGAAGAAAAAGATGACCGACTGGACAGCCTCGGCGGCTTGAAGAGTCGAGACCGCAGCTGGGTGATTGGGTCTCCTGAAATGTAAGTTCTGTAGAACTAAGTCCTCTGGTTTCTTACAGCATCTAAGAAAGACTAACCTGTGCTAAAACTTTCTATGACCTGTGTTAGGACAAGGAGTGCTTCCTATGGTGCATTTCTACAGGTGAAGCTGGGAATAAATAGTTGAAAATGGATGTGTAGAAGTGATACATCAAGTTAAGTACTAACATCTAAATTTGTAGCAAATACTTCAAATTAATTTGAAGGGATTCTAATGTTAAGTAAAGCTTTCATTTGTGGAAACACTAGTTGCATGAGAGAGGTACCAACAGAAGTTTTTTCTTAAACATCAGTGAATCCCAAGTCTGATGTTGCTGGAGCTTTACCATTTGTCACAAATTAGAGAAACCATTAGGAAAATCCAAAGTTTCTGAAGTTCAGAACACAAAAAAATTCTTGTGTTCTAATGAAAGATGTCAGTAAAGTATATGAATACTCGGAGTTCGGATGCCCACTATGTTTCTAGCATAACTGAAATAATTGCCAAACTTTCCTTAAAAAAGGAGTATCTCTCATTTTGTGCAACTCCTCTAAAGCTTTTACACTGATGTTTGGCATTAAAAAGATGATAAAATGTAGTTGTGATCTAGTCTGTATGATTTCAGTAAAAAAAAAAACCCCAAACCAACAAACGCCAAACATTTTATAGATTACACTCTTAACTGATGTGCACTTCATCTCACATCAGGCTTTCCTGGCTTCAAATTTACAGCAACTTTGAAAGAAAAATTTATCTAATTCCAAAAGGAACATGGAGGATGATTTGCATTTTGTAATCATGATTTTTATAGTATTTAATATCATATTCATTGTACTGTATTTTTCTTTGATTTTATTCCTTCCTTTCTTGGAAGCTTAACAATGGAATATATTGGAGATCAAAACTCAGGTGGTGCCTCAAGCTTTTGCTGGTTTAAGTCCTAATGATGTAGCTGGGTCTCCTAACCACTTTAAGTTGGCTTCAGCTGTGTGAGTTGGGTCTGTGCACTATTTTCACCCTTTAAAGTTAATTATCCCGCTAACTTAATTGAGGGGCTCTGTCTTGGTTTTTCTCTTAGATTGCGTAAGCGCTTGTCTATGTCCGAATCCTCACACACGGAGAGTGACTCCAGCCCACCTTTGACGGTCCGCCGACGCTGCTCGGGGCTGCTCGATATGCCTCGTTTTGCCATCTCTGCCGAGGATGAGGGAACCGTCCTGAAAAGGCCACAGTCTGAGGGGATGCTTTTATCTGCTGTGCAGTCGCGGGAGGGGCTGCCGGTGCCCATTCCAGAACAGCCTGTGGAGCAGGAGCTGCAGCTGGAAGGTGATGCTGGACCCACCACCCCCTCCACAGCTGTCACCAGCGCCTCAATGCTGACAGGTACATGCTTGGTGTGATGCTGTCGTGGTCTCCAACAAAGCCATGTTAGCTTGCACACGTTAACTCTGTAAAACTGTGGATTTGGATGTCAGGTGATGTGCATGTCTCATGCTCAATGGTTATTTTAGTATAGTTTTGTGGATGTGCTCGCCTTTGAAATAACATCAGTGGTTTAATCTCTTCCAAATTACATCTTATATTTCAGTCCTGTCACCTCCAATTGATTAAGGTCTTCTCAAGCTTGAGACCCATATGAGCTATGCCTATTAAAACCACTGGGTGCCTACCAGAGGCAGCGTTATTTTAACCATTAGTCAGAGTAGATCACTGCTGAGTTGGAGCTGAGAATATGGGTGTCTGCCACACTTAACAGACACCTGCTTCCTATGGTTTTATTTATCAAAAAAATGTGGAGTAGAGACTTGAAATTTGCTGGGGGAGTGGGGTTTGTGTCAGGGACGTGCTACTTGCTGTCTCAGCCAAATATCCTGAAATTTAGCCAAGTTACAAGCTTCAAAAAGTGCAGCCTGAGTTAGTAGCATGGGTCTTAGAAGTCCGTGTTTGACTTCTCAGAAGCTTTGACTGTACTGGGGCCATTCTGTAGCACTGGGCTGAGCTGGACATTCCCTGTGATGGTGCCCTGGGCTGCAGTGGTGCAGGGCTGGGCTCTGGCTGCTGCAGTGTGCCCAGCTCCTGCCCCTTTCAGGGCACCGGGCAGGCAGAGGGTGAAGCTCCCCGTTTCTGAGAACAGAGGAGGTCAGAGCTGGGAACTGGTGGGAAGTAGTGAGGAGGAAAAAAAGGAAATTTGGACCAATGGAACAGAGCAGGGAAGTTGAATTGAAGGTTGGCAAGATAGTATTTGAGAAGGAAGGCATATTTAGGGGAGGAACTAGATTGTAGTGTTGAAGAGCAAGGACTAACTGGGGAAGAAAATAAGAAACAAGTTGCTGGGAGAGACTGGGACAAACAGGCAAAGCAATTGTGGATGCATTGAGGATGGAAAGGAGAGGAAAGGGGTACTGAACAAGGAATGAGAATGGCAGCAAGACTGGACAAGAACAAGGTGAAGGGCACTGGGCAGATGTGGTGGTGGATTGATAGCAGAAGGTGGAAATGCCTTAGAAGAAATTTGCCACCAGGCTAGAGTAAAGCCAAAGATTCCCACATGTCATTATTCGTCTTCTGCAATTCAGTCTGTGAAATTCCTTCAAAATTGTCCCGTTCCCCTTTACAGCTCATCCTCCTGGTGCTGCCATCATGTACTCCATTAACCCATAGGAGAAGGTGCAGGGGTGAAGGAAGTACGTTGCCATGTACTTGGATAACATTGGTGCCACAGTGGAACCCTAGCTTCTTCATTTCATACTAAAAGCCTGGAAACATACCACTAAAAATTGCAAGAACACTTTAGTTGCAAATTTGAATATCTTCAGGTTGAAATAGGCAAAAATGAAGCTTCCGTGGGCAGCCTGCTCCCCCGAGCCTGGTGCAGTAGAGCAGTCTTTAACCTAGCACGTGGGATTCAGGGTTACGTTGCTTCAGTGTCCCCAGCCTGCAAAATTAAGTCACAGGCAGGGAACTGCAAGAAAGGAATTTAATTCCTGTCACTGTCTCAGAGTGCTCTTCTAATGTATATCACAGCCTTTTCACACACAGCCTCCAGTTCTGGGTTCCTCATTGTCTGGGAGCCTTATTTGAAACTCTGTGGCTATTAAATGTTGAACAGGCATCTGGTACTGAGATCTATGGGAATGGTGCTTTCAATTTTTCTTTTCCTGGTACTTCCTGCTTTGCTTAGTATGCAGAGCGGTGGTGCCCACTTAAATAACGATGATCAATGTTTTGTTCTGTCCTCATTGTTCAAAATGTGGCCCTTAGGCTTTATTTATTGCACACTGCTTAAAATTTGCTTTTGAAGACAGAATGATTAATTTCCCTTGTGGACTTGCTGTGATGCTCACCACTTTCATTTCTAAGCACCCTGTAAATTCTAATTAATGTATTTTCACAGTGCCCCTTTAAGGCATCAGATGGGGAACTGAGGCACCAAGCTTGAGTACAGCACCCCCAGCCCCCAGCATCTGCTATTGTTACGTGCCCAGTCTGATTTTCAAGATTACTTTGCATTTTATAGATAATTATAGCAAGTTAAGTAATTCAAGACTAAATTGCAATGGTACACAGAAGGGGGCAAATTAAGATTATTTTTGCAATCCACATTTTTACTTGCCCTGACTTTAGTACCTTAGTATTCTCTTGAAGTGGGGGGTTTATGTGCAACTCCAGTAGAACCTGGCTCTTCTATTACAGGCAGTTTTAACTTAAAGATTGACAGTTCTTGCTGATTGTAAAAATGGAACGCTTGCCATAAACCTGTTTTCATCTGTGAACGATCCCATTGAAATGGTTTGCCTGCAGAACTGCACCCGCAACTTTCAGATTCGCGTAACTGCTCCTGAGCAGCATGATTTCATTAGCGAGCTTTTTCAACAGAATAGAAGCCGCTAATTTTCTGTATTCAGAATAACACCGTTTCTGTAAATAAAAATTCAAGCCCTGGGGTTTCGTCTTAGGAAAATTTACTCTTGGACTTCATGTAAACATGACTTTGATTTAATGTATTTTGCCTGTAGGGGAATAGACTGTTAGGAATTCCCTGTGGTTCTAATCTGTTTTAATTTAAACTGTAGCTGGGAGCACTGCAGATTTCTCTGATCCACGAGCTCGCAGTAATAGCAATGAAGGCCCAGACTTTACCACTCCAAAAGCCATCAGCGATTTGGCAGTGCGGCGGGCACGACACAGGTTGCTCTCTGGGGAATCAGGGGAGAAACGTACCTCAAGACCTGTCAATAAAGTGATTAAATCAGCATCCGCTACTGCCTTGTCTCTCCTGATTCCCTCAGGTAAGAAATGCCTTGGGTGAGGCATTGTCAGCATCTGCAAGCGCTAAACAAAAAGTCTGCAGACAGATCCTCCCCCTTCGCTCTCCTGGAATAACGCCGTCACTGGCAGGAGGGGAGAGATCTAACTTTTACAATCGGTTTAATATTTACTACTCGGCAGGATAATGAATACTGCTTTGCCACAGACGGGAGCGTTGTGTGTGTGGTCTGACTGCAGCTTCTGCAAATGGCAGCTGGGCCTGACTCTTTCCCAAGTTTTTAAATTTGCTTCTGGCTGGTCTCTAGACAATGGTGCAGCAAGGAGGTAGAGAGACACGGAACTATTTTAACCCTCCAGGTGCTACTTTTGGCGGGTGACATGCTAACTACGGCGCTGTTTGGGAACTGAACGTGTCCGGTGCATTCATGCACCGGGAAGTTTCAGTAACTCCAGATAACTTGGTTGAGACTGAGTGCTCAAGAATTCCGTAGCGTAGGTAACTCGCAGAATAAGTCAACGTTGAATAGCTTACCTTGTTGGCCCGGCTCTGTCTCCAAGTGGAGCCAGACCTTGACAATTCCTAATGCCAGGTGGTAACTTCTAGCGAACAGCCCAACCATGCTGAGCTGTGGCAGACCGGTTCAGCAGGAGGCTCTCCCCGCAAGGACTTCGTCCCTCTTTCCAGAGGAGAAGACCATGCTGTATTTCCAGGGCTGTACCTGTTCCTGCCTAGGTGGGAGCAGGAAATTGCAGCTGGGCCACGAATGCCAACCCAGCAGAGCCAGAGCAATGCCAGCCTTGCCCCTCTCAGCCGGGCAGCGGGAGGCAGCCATGCAACTGCTTCTTGGCACCGTTGTGGTGATGCACGTTACGTTTCTTGTGGTTTGCGCATTGGTTGCTTTTCAAACTACAAACTCCCTCATGAAAATCTAAAATGTGTATTTAATCACCCAGCAAAGATTCCGCCAGAGCTCTCATCTGCCAGGTAAATATGTGCTGGGTGATTCTGCAGGTGTTTCTTAATGGATTAGAGATTACCTTTTACAGCTGCATTTAATATTCGTGCTCTTTGGGTTTGTTTTACTGATGTTGACCATCTTCACTTTAAAATGAGAGTTCTGTGTTTGCTTTGTATTTTTAAAAGTGGACGTTGTTTTACTAGCAAGCAGAGTCATATAGTTTAGTTGACAGCCTGGCCCTCAGCTGTTCGTTTGGGAAACGCGCTCTAAAATACACTTGTGATGTTGTTTTTCAGTAGCAAAGTCCCTGCAGTAGCTAATTTTTTAGGGTTAAATATTTCTGCCCCTGGGAATTTAAAACACTACCAAAACTACCTAGATGTAGTTGTTGTCCGATTGCCTGCTGATTTCTTTGTGTTAATACTAACTGATTTTGATTTATCTCAGCACCAACGTGTAACTTGCACCAAGATCTAGAGACTATCTGATCTTTTGGAGGACAGTAATATATTGTAGCCTTGCAATGGGGTGTTCCAGGATTGTGCCTAGAGCAAATGCTTATGATGGGTTGTAAATCCCTGAAAGAGAAGTATTAAGCACTGTGACCCAACCATAATCCTAGGCAAGCAGTGCTGCTGTATTAAATACACACATCCGAATGTACGGTTTGGAAACTGCTGATTTTTGTATTTCGAAGCATGAATTAGTTGAAGCTGCAGGCAGACCCAGCTCTGGTGAAGACCACCAGCTTAAAGAGCATTGAGAGAGATGGTTTCCGAGCTGTTCTCTAACAATAATTTTCTCTCTTTTGGAGGCCTGGTTTCCTAATTTTTGCCCACCTTTGTGTCATCACTGTAGATCACCACACGTGTTCTCCATTGGCCAGTCCAATGTCACCTCATTCTCTATCCTCCAACCCATCCTCGAGGGACTCCTCACCCAGCCGCGACTTTTCTCCTGCTATTGCAAACCTGAAACCACCAATCATCATCCATCGGGCTGGAAAGAAATACGGTTTCACTCTCCGTGCCATTCGCGTCTATATGGGTGACAGTGATATCTACACTGTGCATCACATGGTCTGGGTATGTCTCTGTTTTTCTAAAAGGAGTACCCTTGGGGCCAGAAGTGCATTTAGCTGGGGAGGTGGGATTTGGCTTTATAAATTGTATTTTGCCACCCTGTGTTCTCTCTCCTTATTAGGACCCAAAAATATCTTTTTGGGGTGGGGGAAACCCTTTAAAAGAAAATAAATAAATAAATAGATAGATCGGTAACAGCATTTTGGGTTTTACCTGTAGCGGTTTTCAAGCCCATCACAGAACCACAGCGACCTTTCTTTCCTTCTTTCTTCCCTGGTTACATGAATCCACCTTCTTTCACCTGCAGCACATACTTTAAAGCATGTTTCTGTGTACATACCCTCTTTCTCTTTATTGGGGTTGTTGCATGAGGGCCAGTCGTAGCTAATTTATTCAGACCCGTGCTAGCGATTGTAGCCTGCTTCTGATCAGTTCAGTCTGCTGGGGTTTTCCAAGCAGTCGCTTGGAATTGATTACAAGCCTTAAAGCATCACTGCTGCTGTGCTGGTTGCCTAGGGATTTAGCTCTTGGCTTAGTTGTCTGCTGTGCTCGAAGGTCTGGTTTCTGTGTCTGTATCTCTTCCTTCCCATTGCTTCTGGTACTTTATCTCTGTGTTCCTTTTTTGTTAATGTATCTGACTTCTAGAAATGATCAGTTCCCTGAAGCAGTGTTGTCTGAGTTGTGTAGTTAGGGAAAATGGTGGTTAATTCTTTTCCGTGTTATCTCCGCGTTCATTAGACAATTTGGACTTTGTATGCTTTGGTCGTTATTTAACACGTCTTCTCACCTAGAAAAATAATCTGAAGCTGCAATTTTCCCTCGCTCCTCTCTGCTTTCCTTGAAAAATGCTGAGTTTACCAAGATACTGATTTGTAGTCTTTTCTGGCTAGAGGGAGAGCTGCAGAATTCTCGAGTGTATCTGTCTCCTCGCTGCAGAGGAGGCTTACCTTTCCGAAGGGTGAGGGGGAAGGCACTGCGTTCGCGAGGGGAAAGATCTGATGTTGGATAGGTCAGTAACGCGTGCGAAGTGGAAAAAGAAACTGTTCAGGATGCGGTGTAATACAGGCCCCCCATAAACACAAGGCACAGAGTCTTACTTAAAAGTCTGTTGGCTGCCTTGGGTTCCAGCGTGTACATGGAAGGATGCTGGATTTGGGATGGCAAAGAAATTGGAAAAGATTGAATGCTTGTCTGGAAATCAAGAGTATCTAGTTAACATTCCCAAGTGCTGAAAATTTTTGGAAGTCTGTTAAGCCTTGTGCTTTGGGAGGAGCTGGTCTCTTGATCAGCTTAACCATCCTGGCTGGCTGCCTTGGATCGGGAGAAGACTGGCAGGATGCTGGGGGAGGAGTGAAGAGTGCAGATTTTTTATGCTTGGCTGTGCCAGTCAGTGGTTTCTTTCACCCTTCTTTGAAGCAGCTGGTGCTAGCTGCAGCAAGAGATGAGGTGGATGGGCTTTAGAGTCTGATCTGGCCAGCAATCCTGTACATTCCTCTTCTCAAATCAGTCATCCCCTTCTTGTTGCCAGCACGTGGAGGAAGGTGGTCCAGCGAACGAAGCAGGTCTGCGTGAAGGGGATCTGATAACCCATGTCAACGGGGAGCCGGTCCATGGACTGGTGCACACAGAAGTGGTGGAGCTGATTCTGAAGGTATGGACTCGGCACTGCTACATTTTGGAAAATATGAGCCAACTTGTTTAAAATGCTGTAGGTATCTAATTGGCATTGTCTGAAATACAAATATGTACATGGCACCTGGCCCTTGTTTTGCAAAAACTCGTTGCTGCAGCTTGATCCCTAAATCTCCAACATTTCTGCATTTAATTTAAGATTAATTCACGTATGTTGTGTGAGAAATAAGGACCCATCAGATACATTTTTATCAGCAGGAGAGACAAAGGTTAGTAAGATTTAAATATACCTTTCCTCAAACATCACTTTAAGAAACAAATATCTTAAAAAATTTCCAAATTACTTTTATTTTTTGCCTTTAGGCTGTGCTAATGTTATTAGCTCTTAATACTGCTTTCTCAAGGATTATTCCTAGTGGTATTTAAAAGCAGCTTTGTAATGGTTGGTCTTAAAATTATCCAGTTAAATGACTTGCGTTTTGATACCTCCTCTGAGCTGAATCCATTTACGGGAATAAAACCCTAAGTTTCGGACTGTTCCAAGAGAACAGAGGTCTTTAGGACTGCAAACAGAGGAGCAATCAGGATTTTTATTTTTTTTTTAAGGTGAGCGAAGCAAGCCATGCTCTGTTTTGCAGATAGATGCCTGATACACTCACATCTGCCATCAGTCAGAGCACTGGGAATAGGATTGGTGACAGAATATCACTTTGTTCCAGTTTCCAAGTTTTATAAGTATTAAATAGAGGCAGTTGGGCTGTCAATGGGAGAGGTCAGATACTGTGTTCTGTCTGCTCTGGGAAGCTTTACCTACCAGCTGGGGTCTGAGCTAATCATTTGTGAAAACCTGACTAAGAGGGCTCTCTCTCAGCGATTCCTTAATAAGTGATAGGTGGAAATGCAAAGGCAGAAATGGAGTTTGACAAAGGATTGCGAAATGGCAGGCAGCAATAAACTCGCAGCCTACCTGCTTAGCCTGCGGATCTGCTTCCAATAGCCATGTTCTAAGTGATGTCTCTGTGTCTCGTTTCTGACAGAGTGGAAATAAAGTGTCCATTTCCACGACGCCGTTTGAGAACACATCCATCAAAGTTGGTCCAGCTCGAAAAGCCAGCTACAAATCCAAGATGGCTCGGAGGAACAAGAAGAGTAAAACTAAGGATGGTCAGGAAAGGTTTGTTTTGATGTTTCTCTGTGAAAATTAAATAGTAACCAAGATAATGTAAGAGAGATCTTGTCAAATTAATTTGTAGGTAATGTATATCGGCAGGTATGTCCTTTAGGTTTTTTTTTTTGTTTTCTTTTTCTCTTTAACTGTGCCATATAATTGACTGAAATATTCCGATAAAGGTATAGAAATCGTTTTGGCCTGTAAACAACTTTTGAATGCTTTTCCACAGTAAGAAGAAGAGTTCTTTGTTGAGGAAGATCACTAAACAAGCATCACTACTTCACACCAGCCGGAGTTTGTCTTCACTAAACCGCTCTCTGTCTTCTGGAGAAAGCGTGCCTGGCTCTCCAACTCACAACCTGTCTCCTCGGTCACCAACACAGAGTTACAGATCCACTCCCGAGTCTGTACACTCAGGTAAAAAAAGAAACAAAACAAAGCAAAACCCACCAAAAATCCATGCAAACTGAAAAAAAACCCGGAGAAGATTTTTGCTCATTGATTAATTTTTGAGTTAAATTCACAGCAGCAGGTAGTAGGTCTGTTTGTAAAGTGACAACTGTGATGTTGATTACCTTAAGGATGGATGTATTCTCATTCATTGATTTATTTTAAAATGAAAATCCATACATCTTTTCACGTTGATGCAAATGTGTATTGTAAGTTGCAATGTTTTTGTAGCAGTTTGACACATTTTCTATATTTGTTTTGATTCCTTTTCTCTGAACTGTGTGGCAAAGTCATATTTGAAAATTGTATCAGTTGATGGGATAAAGAGATTTGCATCTTGAGAATAGCAATGAAACACATGGTTTATCTGCTTGGATTTTTTTTTTTTTCCCGAAAAAAAAATTCTGATAGCAGAGTGTTTCTTCCTATATTCTGGTGTTGTGTGAAAATGATGTGCATTTTCCATCAGAAGCCATGCGGTATTACCTTACAGTATTATTGCAGTGCTTTGTGGTAACATGGCATTTTGTCATGACTTTGCATGTCTTATTTTTAATAATTTGTTTTAATGGCCAAATAGATATTAATCTTCTTTGGGGGTTGTTTGTTTTTTTCCCCTCTTTTAAGTTGGTGGCAATTCTTCCCAGAGCAGCTCTCCTAGTTCCAGTGTTCCCAATTCTCCGGCCAGCTCTGGACACATCCGACCCAGCTCTCTGCATGGACTAGCACCAAAGCTTCAAAGGCAGTACAGATCTCCAAGGCGTAAATCTGCGGGAAACATTCCTCTGTCACCACTAGCTCACACTCCGTCACCCACCCCACAGTCCACATCACCTCAGCGCTCCCCATCTCCTTTACCTGGACACTCAGTTGGCAGCTCCAGTATTATTCAATCTTTTCCAGTAAAACTACACTCCTCTCCACCACTGGTGAGACAAATTTCTCGCCCCAAAAGCGCTGAGCCCCCGAGGTCTCCTTTGCTGAAGAGAGTGCAGTCAGCCGAGAAACTGGCTGCCTCGTTGTCCTCTTCCGAGAAAAAGCTGGCTTCCACACGTAAGCATAGCTTGGATATCTCTCACTCTGAATTTAAGAAGGAGATGCTACAGAGGGATCCCAGTCTCCAGAGCTTACAAGAATCCGTGAATGAAACAACAAGTGGCAAACTGGGGCTAGCAGAAAAAGGGATGTTACAGAAGCCGGGTTCACGGAAGCTGGGTGCTATTCGACAGGACAGGGTGGAGAGGAGGGAGTCTCTGCAAAAGCAAGAGGCCATCAGAGAAGTAGATTCTTCTGAAGATGAAACAGATGATGGTTCAGAAGATAGTCAGGATGGGAGAAGACTGGACAAGCCCCCTGACAGTGGAGACCAAGGCTCAGATTCTTTTAATGAGGATACAAAGTTTTCATCTAAATTGGAAAGCAAGGACAGTATTGAAGATGATGCCTTTCTACCTGAAGATCCGAAAGGTACAGAGGATTTGCAGAAGGGAAATAATCAACAAGCCAAGCCTGTTTCAGAGGCACGGCAAATTGGTGTGCACCCTCCCCCATTAGAGGTCCTCCCAAGAACCTCTCCAGAAAAATTAGCTGATTCAGAAAAGCCATTCCTAAGCTCAGAAACAAGTGCAAAAGAACATAAATTGCCAGAAAACAAAACTTTTGAGTGTTTTGGTCCAAAAGACAAGTCTTCTGAAGCAATCAAAGATCTCGGGAGAACTGCAAGTACTCAAAAACCGGTAGATCACACAGAACATATACAGTGCCCATCTATCAAACTCCTGGAACTTGAAGAAGGTGACTCTTCGGGGGCCTCGTGTGGTAAGCTTGACCTGAAAAATGCTCTGCTAACAGAAAGCGGTCAGAAAAAACAGGATTCCAAACCTCTGCTGGCACTTTCTTCGTGGTGCACAGCAAGTGTGAGCACTCCTCTCTCGGTAAGCCCCGTGGATCTCGGCAAGAAGGATCACAAGGAGACGCTTCAGCCTGCAGAACAGCACAGCACCTTATTTCTGTCCCCGGGAAGCGCAAGCAAAATGTCCCAAAAAAGTCCTAGTCCTGAAAAGCAGCCCAGCTCGTCCCAGGCAGAGAGTGCTTCAGCCACCAGCAAGGTGAGCCCAGCAGGTCCTGTATCCTCCACGCTCCTCGTCCCCAGTGCGATTGAAAGAGCCCTCTCCGTGTCCCAGTTAGTGCCACTAGCTCAGAGTGTGTTAGGCCCTTTGAAGCTCAGTATGTCTGGTTCTGGAGAGGTGGAAAAGAGAAAGGATTTCTCCCATTTGGGTACCTCCTGTAAAGAAGAGAGAGATTCGAAACAAAAAAGGCAGGAACCTTCACAGGTAGGAGTGTGTCAAGAGAAAGCCAAACTATCTAGCACAGACCTGACCACAAGAAGCGGGTCCTGCGCGGAGTCGTCAAACTCAGCAAAGCCCTGGGAGGCAACGTGTCCCGCGGTGGCGAAAACGGAGGCAACTTTTTGCAGCGCGAAAGCGTCAGAAGTGCTGGGAGGTAGCTGCCAAATCACTCCATCCAAAGAGCTGTCTCATGCTCTCGGACAAGCAGCTCTGAGAGCCTCTCCTCTGCCAGATGGCAGCACAAGGCCCTGTAAAGAAGGGACTCTCTCGCAAGCAAAAAGCAAAGAGGTGGGAAATCAGTTAAAAATACAAGACTTTCCCCTGTCACATGATGGTGCTGTAAAGAAAACATAGCAGCATCCCTGGTACACGTGGACTGGAGCATTCTACGTTCAAAATAGAGACTGCATGTTTGAATTTTGTAATATACACTAATATAAAATAGAACTTGTGTACATCTATTTTTGGGAGGGTTTTTTTCATACTGTTTTTTGTGTTTTTTCATCCTTGCTATTCTATTTTTGTACACAGTAATGCTTGCCGTTTGAGGTCTCTTTAGAACAGGGTATCTTTAAAGCAGGGCTTAAGAAACTGTTGATGTTTTTTTTTTTCCCTTCCAGACCTTTTATGTTGCCTGAGTTTAGGGCCTGTTTTGCTCTTCCCTCTAATCCTGCATTTGTTCGAGATCCCAAAAATCCTGAGTACAAAAAAGGCAGCTTACTTTTAAATTTCTGCTTTTCAACCTTCTTTCTGAAATGCCATTGAAACTCACAGATTTCAAGTTTTTTTTTTTCTTTGACGTTACCATCTGATGTCCTTTGGCAAGGAGAAGAAACTACTCGCCTGTCCTGTCCAAGTTATTCTGGAACTACAAACCCTCTTTGGTGCAAGTAAGACCTCTTTGTCACCATGTGCATTCACAGTCCTGCACGTGTCCGTAGAGGATACAGAGGCAAGGGGCTTGGCTGGAAGGCTTGCACAGAGAGATCCCCGTCTTCTCTTTAACCTGAGTAAAAGTTTTTTTCAATGGAATTATCAGAAAGAGAACTCTCCAATCCGTAAGCTGTTCTTTGGGGGATTGTTTTTACTTATCCTTTATGGGACACATGGCAACTTTTCCCTCTGTTTTTTAAAACTTTCAGTGATGTTTTATCTTCTTTTCTCTGGCTTCAGTTCATAACTTGCCCTGCCTCAGAATAACTGACCCCGGGAAAGGGGTGCCTTGTAGGGTGGTTTTAAAGTAGAGAAATTTGTAGTCGTGTGTTCTCCGGTATGTCTCGGGCAATGCTATCTCAATGATAAATGACCTTTGGAGACTTTTCCTTCTCTTGGTGAGTCTAAATAGGTAGGGATTTTAAGGTGTTCCTTAACATTTCTGAATTGGGGCTTGGGAAACTTGCTGAGTTTTCTGAATCTGCCCGTTTTAAAAACAAAAAATCCTATGAAGAGTTCAGACTCCTCGAGTTCTGTGGACAAGCTGCAAGCAGACTTCAAAACACATGTGATATTTTAAGATTTCAGCTTTGATAGCTAGATCATTTCCACTGCTGAGCTCACTTTCCATTAAAAAATTACTCTTTGCTCTTAGGTTTAGACATTGCTTTGCTTTAAGTGTGACCGACTCTGGATAACAGTGCTCTTTGCTGAGGATTAGATCAATAATAATACACCAATAAATGTGTCAAGTGGTGATACCTATAGCACTGTAAGGCGTTTCTTCATCCAATTAAAGGTTCCTCTCAATGAACACTCCCGTCATTTGTCCCAGATTGTGCTCAGCTTTTATTCTGGTCTTGTCTGAGTGTATCTCCCCGCGGATCACCTGCAGGTCTAGTACCCTGCTCACTGGCTTACTCTGTTAGAAGCAGAATGACTGTGCAACAGTATTTCAAGCTAAACCCTGCCTCTGCTGGTCTGATTTCATTACACCGTCGCCTTCTTCATTGTCTTGGCTTTTTCTGAACTTGAAGTTCTGATTTCCTTCCCTAAATGCAAATATCTTTTATATAGGAATGTATTTTCTCCATCTCTTTCAACTTGATTTCAGCTCAATCCACAAGTCGCAAAAATTCTGGAATCTCACCCTGCTTCTTTCTGTATAACTGTTGTTCCTCCCCCCACCCCCCATTATATACTTGATTTTGGCTGCTTGGATTTCATTTCTGGACCAAGTTTTGGTTTGGTTTGAGCTTTTTTTAACATGTTTAAATGAGTGTTTACTCCGTGTGTCTGTGTGAACATGTACGGTGTTGTTAATACATTAACCAAAGCCTCAATGCTCCCAGATAACACGTTAATAAATCTTGCTGTGACGGTATTGAGAGCAGAGCCTGCTGTGCTGTCTCTTTGCTCTTTTTCGTGGAATTCATAGGCTACTCGTATACACTTGGTTTGCAATTATAAACCGCAGTATTTCCACTGCCTTCTTAGAGACCTGGCTATCTCCAGCCTCTCAAAGCACTCGTGTTGATGAGCATCATTCAGTGCTGATTTGGAGCAATAGCAAGTAAGGAACAGACGTGACAGGTTCTGGTACTTATCTGATACACTTCTCCCTGATGGGTTGATCCGCTAAAAACTCGCGGAGAAACAAGGTCCGATTTGCAGTACAGTGTATGATTAAATGGGCAGGAATAGCGAAAAATTGATTCAGCATCCTGAGTGTGGTAATTACAAAGACAAGCTTTAAGCTTATCTCCTGAGAGCACCTAACCTTGGCAAGATGGAAGTCTCTGTGTAAATTAAGTAGTGAGCCCAGAGTTGCATGAGGACGTGGTCTGACCTGGCTGGTCCCTGGGTGGCTGGTCCCTGTTTTTTTTCTCCCTCTGTGAATGTGCTCCTGGGGCATCCACAGGGCTCCGTGTTTAAAAAACGTAAGGGGAAAACCAACGGCTGCTCTTAGGGGAGAGGGTTGGGAAGCCTGGCTCATCCCACACGGGCTGGGACCTGGGATGGGACCCTCTGAGGATAACAACTGTATTAGCTGCTGACTCCCTCCCTTTGCAGCTGGTGGTTCCAGGGCTGAATCGCAGTGTTATCCTTTCTTACACATAACAAGAGGAGTGAAAAACCATGCTAATGTCACAGCTTTTGATGCTTTTGCCTGAGCTGGGCAGAGAAGAGGTGAGGTATGTGTTTTGTTGCCTCTTTTGTAGCTACAGTGCAGAAAGCAATCAGTGCAATTTGAAAAACCCTGGGTTTTTGGAAGCATTACCAGGATAGCATCCTAGTGAAGCCCTGTAGCCCCTGCTCCTCGTCAGTCCTGCAGTTTCCGTCTGTGCGCCAGGTGCCCCATCATCCCGGTTCCACCTCTGTCAAATTTATATGATGCACCTTAGCAAAAAGTTTGGGCAAAAGGACTTTTTCTATAAGATTTTGATAAACCAAGTAGATACACCAAGACTTATTCCTTGCTCTGCTAAGAATTGCTGAAATACCTTCTCAAATAAGCTTGCAAAATGTGTTGGGGAGGAACGAGATGCTGGAAAAACTGTGTGTGAAGAGTTGAGTGTGTGCCCCAGCGCAGGATCAGACCTGTGGTACCCAAGTGAACCGTTCAGCAAGCTGAGAACTTGGCCTCCGTAGGTAACCCAGAGGCAGCCAGGCAGGAGGTCGAAGTTGCGTGCCTGTGGTGTGTGTTTGGTGAATGAGCCGTGCGTGTAACCATCCGAGTACACCGCTTCCCTGCTTCCTTTCCCTGTTTCCTTCTGTCAGCTGGATGTGTCTCCTGCTCCCCATCCGTGTTGGGATGACGGCATCAAAGCTGGTTCCAGACTCTGCACCTCCTCTCTGCTCCTGCATCCAGCCGCCGCATCCTTGCCTTGTGCCTCATTTCAGTGTTATTTTTCCCTTTGTCTCTTACTGTTGCAAACTAAGAGAAATGGATATTTATTGTAAATATTAGACTTTAGCATTGTAACGGCCACTCCTGGGTCCGAATGTCAGAGGCCTTTGGCTGCTAATATACTAAAGAGCGCTTGCTGGGGGGAGGGGTAGGGGTGACCAGTGGTTTTGGTTGCCACACTTGCATTAAGGTGTGATTTGGAGTATTTTAATTATTTTTTTTTTCTTCTTCTTCTGAAGAGGGGAGGATAAAGTCTATCTCTGGTTTTCTCTTACTGGATGTGAAGGATAATTCTGTACTTCTAGTAGAAGATTTGACAGAAGTGTGTGTTTACGTTGTGTTCGATTACCTTATCCAGGTGGCTGTGAGAGCTCCGCCAAGCTGTGTCACTCAGCACTTAGCTAGATAAGAGAAAGTGTGGAATTTCTGTGTTTTTAGAAACTTGAACAATTGCCACATAATAGCGGTGCAATAATTTTTATTCATGTTGTACCTGCATGTCGATGTTCAAATCCTCCTCCAAAATAAATAATTTTTTTTTGTTTGGTTGGTTTTTTTTTGTTTTTACATAAATTCAAACTTGTGTGTGTCTCTTCTTCGGTCTCTCCTTGTCGCGCATTGCTGGGGGTGGCTGTGCCTTCGACCCACCAGCTCAACTGGCTGCTTGATGGAGCAGAAAGTCACCTGCAGTGTCTGTGTATCAGAGGGGATCTGCCAAGCTCTTTGGGGTTTTCTTCTCCGCAGGCCAGCTGTATCGGATAAGCCAAAGCTTTCCACCCTGAAACTCAAGCCCAGAATTTACCATCCACCACCAAGAGTCCCATAAGTGTGACCCTAGTGCAGGGTCCTAACGGCCAGCTCTTGCTAAAGGGGCAAAGACATCTAAGTCATGACAGTTAGCTCAGCAAGGCAAGGAGAGGATGCGACTGACCGTGACTGACCACAGCAGCCGATGGCTGTATGACTGCGTGCACAGTAACGGCTGAAGGCTGGCGGCTGGCAGCGGCGCAGGTGTGGCACGGGCTTGGATTAGCCAAATGGCTTGAGGCAGCAGGAGCCACGTAGCCCCCTTGTGCACACAGTTGTTTAGGCTGTCTTGATAATACACCACCCAAAACCTTTCCAGAAACAGCCCTTTGCTTTTAAAATGTGCAGGTCGGCACTCTCCGCATGGAAAAGCCTTCAAAGGCTTATTCCTGTCTTTGGAAAGAAAAGAGCTGGGGAGATGCTGGTGTCTGGGGGGAATTGGACTCCGTATCCTTCGCTGCTGCCAAAGATGCTCAAAATATCCCGTGTCTGTGCTCCAGAGAAGCTGCTGAGCAGAAATCGGGGGTGAAGCACAGCTCCGTCCACGGGAGATTTGCAGTGCCTCCGCCGGCAGCCTCTCGCCGCGCCGCTGGTCGTCATTGCTGACGTGGGTTCATAGCAGTGACACGGCTGCCCACGCGGGAGGCAGCGCGGTGTACAGCAGCAGGATGCCATTACACTGCAGCGCTGAACAAAATGGCCAAAGGCACAGCAGGGCTGGCAGCTCCGGCGGCTGCTGCTGGCCCTATGTGGGAGCTGGTGCAGAGCGAGGGCTGGCTGTGCCCCCGAGTCCGGAGCATCACGCTCCATCAACACGGGGGGGCTGGGGCTCGGGCAGGAGCGTCACTTTAGTCCTGCTCCTTGGGGACCAGCAGCGATGTGGCAACAAGGGCTTTTCAAATTACATCTTCATGGGAACATCCAGTTATTCTCCTTTTTGAAGGCTTATTCACTAGAGTTTAATCAGGGTTAAGTTTAAAGTCTGCAGCCGTCCTGTAGAGGCTCCCCCAGTCGGAAATAAATTGCTCTTAGTCCACAGCAGCTTATTCTCCCAGAGAGCCACACCACAGATAAGGGCCATTTTCCTCCTGAACGATGGCATGTGCGTGGGCTCGGCACACCAGTGCCTGCTCACTGATGCTGGCACCGAGATCTGGCTCCTTCCCCCAGGGTCAGAGGGTCCAAGCCGGGGGGTGTTGCCCAGCTGCCCCCCAAGAAGTGGCACAACAAGAACCAGGAGCAGAAAGTGGTTTGGTGGCTTGTGCAGGGGATTGGCACCTCCGCGGAGCCCGCCCAGCTCCGCTGAGCCCCTGCCAAAACCCTGCCGGGCTGGGGGGAGCTTGGGGGGGACAGCGGTGGGAGCACGGGGCCGGCTTGTGGCAGCACCCCCAGCAGCTGGTGGCTCACGGGCCCTTCCACACAGCAGGAGCAGGTCCAGGTCAGCCGTGCCTGCAGGCACTTTTGCCTGGAGTTTGCCCCAGGGGTGTCACATGTGTCACCCTGGATGTCCCCGCTTGGACACATTCAGCTCACCAGAGTTGAAACCCACTTAAAACCCATTGCCTGGCTGGAGCAGGGACGTGGTGCTAATTGCTCAGGGTACTTACCATGGCTGATTGCCCCTCCATCCCTCCTGCTGCCAGTCCTTGGGGACATGAGGGTCCCTGGCTGCAGGTTGGCCCATCTGGGGCTTTCCAGCTGGGAAAACCTGGTTGCAAGAGGCAAAGCAAGATGTTTCAGTGTGGCAGAGGGATGCTGTGAGCCCCAGGGGTGACATCCAGCCAGGCACAGCAAGGAATGGGATTCAAGGGAGACCCGGGGCATCTCACGTGCTGGCACCCCAAATGTCACCACCTGCACCCAGCATGAAGCCGGGGACACGCACTGAGTGCGGAGGGCTGAGATTTAGGGTGACATGCAGCTGTCTGTGGTCCCACAGGGTTTAACCCTTCATGTCTGGCTCTGCCCTGTGCAGCCTCCTTCCCCCCCCACCCCCAACCATGGAAGCCCTCAGGGCTGGCCCAGAGCCACCCCCACCCCCCCTCTTCCCACCTCCATCACGTGCCAGTGGGCTTTATATTTTAAACGCTGATTAGGGCTGACCTCATATTTCAAAGCTTACTTCATAGTCACTAATGAGGGATTAGGAATGTTAAGCTAATTAACAATCAGTAAACGAGGGCTCAGTCAGCCTTCTCAACCTGACATGCTGTCAATGAATGAGTTATTTGATGATTATCGTAAACCTGCTCAAACAGGCTGGCTAATTCTGATGGGCAGCAGGGAACCCGGGGCAAGCTGCAGCCAAGGCGCGGGAGCCCAGGGCTCTGCACAGCCCCGGCCACCCTCCTCAGGCTCAAGGGTGCAGGCACCTGCTCCTGGAGTCAAGGGATTTAAATAAATAAACAAATTGAGGGGTTTTTCCCCAGCTGAAATGTATTGAGCGATAGTCCAACCTGCCCAGCTTCACTGCTCTGGGAGAGGCTTTACCTGATGGGCCACCTAAGGAGGAAGCTGGCCACCACAGACCCTGCTCAGCTCCGTGGTGTGACCAGGAATTCCACCGCAGCACCAGGGTTTGGACCTGGTGACGAGCCCTGGAGACCCAGTAGTCCTTGAGCTCGGCTCATGGCAGGGCTTGCAGCTGCGTTTTGGGGTGCTGCCCCACAACGGACACCCCCCAACACCCCCCAGCTTCACCCAGGGGGGAACTGTGCTGGGAGGACTGTCTGCATCAGGCGGCACAGCAGCCCTCGGAGGGGCAGGGCAGCGCTCAGTGCTCGCTCACCATCACCTCCTTAACCCGGGTTCGTGCTGGATCCTGCCCGGTGCTTACAGCTGGGCCTGAGCAGCACACACAGCTGGGGAGAACCTGCTGCATTTTCTGCTCTCACAGGGGAAACAGGAGTAAACACAGCAAAGCCAGGAGTCCAGAGGGGACCAGGGGAAATCCTGCCTTGGCTCAGTGAGACCTGCTGCAGGCAGCAGCAGCCCTGCCCCAAAAACACCCTCCTGTAAAACCTCCTGGCTGCTGGGAAGCCTCCTCCCAGGCCAGCCGGAGCAGCTTGGCTTTCAGCTGGATTTCAACTCCCCGGGTTGTTAATTATCCTGTTATTTTGATTTACTCCCCTTCCCCGCCCTCGGCTCCAGCAAGGAAGCGTGGCAGCCAGGGGACGGAGGGTAAGCTTAGCAGCAATCTGATCAAAAAGTCACACTGGAAAGGGAGAAAACCCCCCAAACTATCAAATCCCAGAGTGCTTGCAAAAGGGGAAACCAATGGGACTGACTGGCTGTTCTGGCCCAGGAGGGCAGAAGGGTTGGGGGGCTGTTGGGCTCTGTCCCAGCTGCTGTTTCTTGACTCTTTTCAATGTATTTAAACCCCAGGGAAGTCCAGCTCCACGCCTGATGACAGCCCACAGGGACCGGGTGCTCAGCTGTGTGCCAGGGACATGCTCCGGCTGTGCTGAGGGACAGTGGGGGAATGAGGGAAGGGACGGGGACTGGTGGCATTGCTGCCAGGCCAGTGCCACTGCGGAGGGACTGGCCTCTGAGGACAGGGGGGCTGCCTCTGTCCTGGACACAGCAGCGCTTTGTGTGGGATGATGCCAAAAAGGACCATTTTGAACCCTGGATATGGGGGTCAGGGTGGTGGCAAAGGCTTGTGGATGGATCCAGGGCAAGGACTGGGCAGGGATGCTCCTGTTGCTCCCTGAAACCCATTTGCCGGCCTTTCTAGGGGGGAAATAAAAGCTTCCTCCTTTGGAGCCAGTGGGGACAGGTTTCCTTCCCACGGGGGCTCAGCACCAGCCAGGACATGGGGCTGTGCTCCCCCCCTTGCCCTTGACAGGGAGCACCAGCTGGGGATGGATCCATCCTGCCCCATGGCCGTGCCCTTCCCCACGTGCCACCCCAGCTTGGCAGCCTGGGAGCTAAAAATAAGTGAAATGCAGGGGATAATCGAGTGCCTAAATATATCCCTTCTTTAATTAGCACCAGGCGACTGCCTCGCAGTCACGTCCGTCTGCCCAGTAATCCCACTAAACTGTGCCTGCATCAGAGGGCTCCCCTGAACAGCCTCCCCCGAGCCTTGGCCACTGGAGCATCCTCGCTGCTGCCTGGCTTATTCACACCGGCCCTAGCCAGAGCCTTGGCGTGATGGGGGGCTGCTGGGGATGGCCTGGCATGGGAGGGCAGCATGACAGGCGGGTTAAATTGGTGCAAAACGGGTCAGCTGTGAGACGGGGAGATCGGTCCTCCTGGTCTCGAGCTGTGCAGTATTGGGAGCGAGGTACTTGTGCGCTGGGGACGGTGATGTCCCACGACAGGAGCGCCTACAAGCTGCTACATCTTCCCCTGTGCAACTTGTCCCTCCTCCCCTTCCCTCTCCGTCTGAAACACCTGTGGGACAGTATCCTGCTCCCCCAGATCTCACCCCAGAGCATCCCTGGCTCTCCCTGCTGCTCCCCCAAGGCAGTGGGTCACTCAATATTCAACCCATCGCAGCTTCATCAGGCTCTGCAGTCCTTCAGTGGGGGCAACTGTGTGAAAGCTTGAATCACACCACGGCTCTGGTTGCTGCTTTTAGCAACCTCTTGCATTTCTAATACATACATACAAAAATATATATATTTCTGTTTTGCCCCTCTGCAAGGGCACTGGGTGCCAGCAGGGAGGGCTGCAGGGGTGGATGGGCTAAACCCATGGGCCTGGTGCCTGCAAACTCCTCCATGGTCAGCAGCTGGCTCTTTGCTAAAAGACTCGATTCCCCCCCGCAAGCTGGCTCCTGGGAGGCTCCACAAGCAGTGCAGAGAGCGGGCAGCATCCCAGAGGGGGTTCCCTTGGGGGTCCCTCAAGCCACAACAGGTCTCGATGGGTGGCAAGTAAGTCTGGGCTTTACTCTGGCAACCTCTGTTAATTCTGGAAGAGAAGGTCTCTGGGAAAGGTGCTGTCCTCCCAGGTCAGCAGAAGGTTGCATTCCCCGTTAAATGAGCCCGGCTCACTGCCTTTAATCTCTCAGCCTGAGCCGAGTCCCTGGGACCGAGCCAGGAACTAACCCTCTAAGCTGGTTCTTTTCTGCAGCATCTGCCTCCCCACTGGGCTCCTCAGCTCATGGCTTCTCAGGGGCCGGATCCTGACACCTCAGGCACAACCCAGGGGGTCTGCTCATCTTCTCCCGCTCCCTGCCTCAGTTTCCCCTTAGCGGTGCAGTCCCAGTGGGGTGCTGTGACTTGAACCTCCTTGCTCTGCTGGATGCAGGATGAGCCCTCGGAGCTGCTGGACTGGCTGGGGAAGGGAGCCATGCTGGGGGGGAGAGCGGCTCTTGGTGGGATGCACAGCATCCTGGAGCACTACCCTAGGGTTTGCCCCATGGGGAGGGGCTCAGTCGCCTGTGGCGGTGCTGGGCTGAGACTGAACGGAACAGGGATGGCTGCACAGCTCTGCAGGAATCGCTTTGTCAAGTAGAAAGTTTTCCAAACAGTATATAAAATTTCACGTAGTCTTTTCTCCCTGTTAGCCTCCATGGGAAAACCCTGGGTGGTGAGAAATTGTGGTGGTTGGATTTTCCTGGGCTGGAGTGGAAAGTATCAAAATGAGCCCAGGGATGCTGCTGGCTTCGAATCCCCAACGCTTCCCGGGAGCTGGCTGCTGCAGCCAGTCCTTGCCCCAGCTCTCAGTGCCACCAACCCAACTGGGAACCCCTGCCTGCCCCTGCTCTGATGCCTTTTGCCTGAAAAGCTGCACCCAGGGCTATGAAGCTGCCCACCAGGCTCTGCAGTTTCTGCATGGCACCCACCCGTCATTTTGGGTCCAGCTTATGGATGGAAACTGCTGAAAAGGTTGTGCTGATCCTGGCATCTCTGAAGCACCAGGGCTGGCTTTGGGGAAAAGCTGCCTCAGCCCCAGCCCTTCCCAGTCAGGGGAGAGAAGGAAGTGAAGAGGCAGCTTTGCAGGGAGCGGGGCTGGGGAATGCAGCAGGGCCTCAGGCGCTGCCTTTGCTTCCAAGGGAGAAGGGAAGGGATGGATCCAGGGCCCTGACAAGATCTGCGTTGCAAGAGTTCATGAATAAAAATCGCAGAGGCAGCATTCCTGGGAGGAGGCAGTTCCAGGGATTGCCAGGAACATGCAACACGGTCCTGGTGCAAGCCCAGAGCTGAGCTGCTGCTGGGGCTTCATCTCGTGCTCCTGCATCGCCCAGCCCCGCTCCCTCCCAGCTCTGGTGCCAGGGCAACACCTTCCCCTGACCCTCGGCTGTGCTTTTTGGCTTTACAGGCAGACAGACACCCAAAGCAGGACCTCACCCGGACCAGCACTACCCAGCCCCAATTCCTGCTCACCTGCTCACCATGCCGCTGGCTCCATCGATGATGTTTGAAGTTTCAATCAGCCCCCAAGAAATACAGACTGAAGCAGAGAGTGGGCACCTTCTGCAAACAGGGCAGTGTTAAAAGCTCATTCCACCCCTGTCCCCACCCTCTCTTCCTCCAACAGCCACAGCTGCTTTGCTGGAGCTGAAGAGGAGGAGGTTAAAAAGGGCTTTTAATGGTTTCCAGCCCCAGGTTTGCTGCTGTGACACCCTGGGCCGCTCCCTTGCTCAGCTGCTCACCAGTGATTTTAAAAGCAAATGGGCTCCTGTTGCCTCCCTCCTGCTCTCACCTGTCATTATAGAAGCTGATGCGGGTGCTGAAGCAAGCTCATTAATTTTGGAGCTGTCATTGATTAGGGTGCTCCTTAATGCTGCTGGTGCTGTTGGGTTTGCCTGTGGGGCTGCTAGGGGCTGCATGTTCCTGTGGCAGCAGGGGATGCCCATCCAGGGTTGGGGGAACCACACTGCTCCCCAGAACTGCCCACTTTAAAGCCCAATTTCTCTGTTAAAAAGATGAGGCTATTAAGAAGATAAGGAGTGGAGGGGGAGCCTTCTTGTGCCCCCTCCCCATATTCCCCCAGCCCCTGCATTTCCAAGTTTCCCACTTGCTTTATCCGTGAAGCACAGTAGTCCAGGAGGATTTTCTCCCCCCTTGTCTCTTTCCCGAGCTTTCAGCTGGACGCAACACCGTCCAGCAAAAACGCCATGAGGCTGTGGCTGCTGTCACGGGGAGGAAAACTTCACTTGGGGATGTAAACCTTTAAATGCAAGGAAATGGTGGTGGAGCAACACCACAGAGTGGCCGAGCCCCTGCCCCGTGCTGCCAGACCAGGCTGGGGGGGCAACAGGCAGGGATGGAGGCCCCACTTTTCCTATTCCCCAGGAAAATCTCCAGCCACCGGAGTTAGGCCAACGCTGCCTGCGCAGCCAGCGGCATGGGGCTTTATTTCTTTTAATGAAAATCCCCATCTAACGCCCAGGAAAACCCCTCCTGGTCGTGGGTGCATGTTTCAGTCCTGCTCTTCTGTCCTTGCACTGGAGGGGCGGGCGCTGGCGATGGAACAGGAGTGATTTTCGTTTGAATGGGAGACCAAGCGTGAATTTTTTGGGATCTTTGGGGTTTGGCAGCTTGAACTGGTGTGAGATTGCAGTAGGATCTGGGCTGGCGCTCCTTCTCCTGGCTGCCTGCTGGGACCATCCTGCGTGGGGGGAGGACATGCACGTGCCTGTGCAGGTGCACCCCAAATTCGGGGCAATCTGGCTGATACTGCTCCAGTTCCTTCTCCTTGGGGAGTGGGGCAGGGGCTCTGCCAGAGCTGCCCCGGTCCTCCCTGGATGCTCCAGCCAGACATGGGCAAAGCTCCAGGGGTGGCTTGCCCTGATGGGCACTGCAGACAGCCTAAGGGGTGAACACCAGGGACTTTCTGGGCGGGCACTGCACCCACAGGTATGGGGGAAGATGCTCCTTTAGGATCTGTTTGGTGGATGAAGCATGGCTGCTCAGGGGGAGGGAGATGAGCCCCAGGTACTGTCGAGGCTCACAAGGGAGGGCTGCAGGGATGTGCCTGATGATGCAGCAGCAGAGCTGGAAAAGGCACCATGGCACCTGCAGCCCTGTTGCACAGCCCTGTGCATCACGGCTGCCCCGGCTTTCTGGAACTGCGGCTGATCCATGGCTCAGCTGGGACCCACGGCATCTCCCAGCTCCAGGGGAAGTGGCATATCCCCACCCAGGGAATATCCATCACTCCTCTTGACGAGCTGGCAAGAAGCGTCCTCCGCATCCCATGCTTTGGAAGTGCCAACCCATCCCTTGGCAGGGGGATGAAGCACCATTCCTCCAGCATGGGGCTGGCCCCCGTTGGGCTGCTGCAGTTTGGGGTTCCCTGATCCTGCTCACACCGTGGCGGCGGTGGGGTGGCTGCAGCCTTCTGCAGCTGCTGCCAGAGGCACAGCAGAGGCTCTGGCTGGGTGCTGGTGCTGGGGAGGGGAGGCACCCCTTTGGACCCGCAGGTGCTCCCCTGGAAAGCAAAGTGCTGCCGGCAGCGGGCAGGACCAGGGTTTGGCCGGCATCCCCATGCACAGCCGGTAATGGATTCCAGATGGCCCATGGGCACACGGGCCTCACC
This sequence comes from Falco punctatus, assembly GCF_963210335.1. NCBI lineage: Eukaryota > Metazoa > Chordata > Aves > Falconiformes > Falconidae > Falco > Falco punctatus. Next base: position 10,989,299 of record NC_137591.1, on the reverse strand, counting down.
ACAGTGGTTTTTTGGCAGCTGGGCTGCAAAAGGGTCCTGTCCAAAGGCAACATCCGTCAGAAGGTGGCTGGTGGGGCTGGGAGTAAGAGGAGCGGGGCAGCCAGCTCATAGGGCAGTGGTGGCCTTGCAGGGCTGACTCTGTTTCTCCATCCCGTCTGTCTCCTCCCATCCCTGCAAAGGCACATTTCCTACTGCCTAAAAATATTTGGGATGTGGGCAGCCGGCAGGGGAGGCTTGGCTTGCCTGCCCTGCCAGCGGTGTCACGTGCACCCCACACCATATGGGTGTATGGGCTCATGAGGACCATCCCCTGGTGTTGCAGGAGGGGAGAGCCCAGGGCTGGGCATGGCTTCGGCTGGGGTGGGGGGCACCATCCCCTCCCTCTGCGTTTGGGGTGGGGGAGCGAATTTTAGATGACAGAAAAAGTGGTTGGAAATGCAGCAGGTTTGGGGGCTGGTCAGGAGGAAGATGCTCATCCTCGTTGTCTGGGGGGTCTGAAAGGCCACCTGAGTGTGCAAGCTCCTGGGGCCTCTGGAAGAGGCACGGGTTGGGAGGAAGGTGCAAAGCTGTGGAGCTGTTTGGGTTTCCCACCTTGAGGTAGGCTGGGATTTGCCAGACAGGTTCAGAAACCAGCCTCTGAGCTGAAAATCATAGAATCATAGGATTGTTTAGGTTGGAAAAGACCTTTAGGATCGTCAGGCTCAACCATTAACCTGGCACTGCCAAGTCCACCACTAAACTATGTCCCCAAGCACCACATCTCCAGGCCTTTTAAATGCCTCCAGGGATGGTGACTCCAGCATGTCACTGGGCAGCCTGTCCCAGTGCCTGACAGCCCTTTTGGTGAAGAAATTCTTCCTAATACCCAATCGAAACCTCCCCTGGTGCAACTTGAGGCTGTTTCCTCTTGTCCTATTGCTTGTTACTTGGGAGGCTGTAGCCAGGTGGGTCTCTTCTCCCGTCAGGGAGCTGTAGCGAGCGATAAGGTCTCCCCTCAGCTGCCTTTTCCCCAGGCCAAACAGCCCCAGTTCCCTCAGCTGCTCCTCACAAGACTTGTAAGGTCTCTTAAGACCTTCACCAGCCCCGCTGCCCGTCCCTGGACACGCTCCAGCACCTCAGTGTCCCTCTTGTAGTGAGGGGCCCAAACCCAGACACGGGATTCCAGGTGCAGGGGGACAATCAGGGCCCTGGTCCTGCTGGCCACGCTGGTTTGGATACCAGCCAGGGTGCTGTTGGCCACCTGGGCACACCGCTGGCTCCTGTTCAGCGGCTGCCCACCAGCCCCCCCAGGCCCTTTCCCACCGGGCAGTTCCAGCCCCCTGCCCCAGCCCGTGGGGCTGGTGGGACCCCAGCGCAGGACCCGGCACTGAGACCTGTAGACCCTCACACCGCTGGCCTCGGCCCATCGGTCCAGCCTGCCCAGATCCCTCTGCAGAGCCTCCTGCCCTCCAGCAGATCCACACTCCCACCCAGCCTGGTGCTGTCCGCAAACTGGCTGGGGGTGCGCTCGATCCCCCCCAGGTCGTCGATGAAGACATTAACGGGCCTGGCCCAGCGCTGAGCCCACCTCCTGACGAGGCCACCGCCTGCCCTCGGGGAGCCCACGGCAGCCCAGCCGTTCTGCTGCCCCCTCCCCTGACTGCCCTGAGAACCAAAACCTCTGTCATTTCGTGATCATTGTGCCCCAGACGGCCTCCAACCATCGCGTCGCCCACAGGCCCAGCGGTGTCGGGAAGGTCCCTGCCACACGCCCCAGGGACCCCCCGGGCTGTTCCCCCTGCTGTGGTGCATTTCCAGCGGGCGCTGGCAAGTTGAAGTCCCCCAGGAGAAGAAGAGCTGGCGGCTGGGAGACTTCTCCTGGCTGCATATGGGATATTTCACCTGCCTCTTCCTCCTGGTCGGGTGGTCTGTAACAGACTCCCACCACCACATCTGCAGCTGTTGGCCTTCCCCCCTGATTCTTACCCATAAACACGCAACCCAGTGGTCACCATCATGAAGCCCTAGACAAGCAAAGCATCCCCTAACACCCAGGGCTGCCCCACCCTCTCCTTCCTTGCCTGTCCCTTCTGAAGAGCTTATAGCCGCCCACTGCAGCACTCCAGTTGTGCCAGTCATCCCACCACATTTCCGTGATGTCAACTATGGCACAGGTTTCCTACTGCACAGGGGCTTCCAGCTCCTCCTGTTTGTTGCCCATGCTGCACGCGGTGGCGTCGAGTTATGTGTATATCCCGTGAGTTATGTGGACCCCTCAGCTGGGCTAGAGATCCCACCACCTTGTAGAGGGGAGAAGCCCTAATTTCTGTGTGACCATTCTTAGGCACTTCTGTGGCTTCTAACTCATCAGTAACCTTCACATCTTTTCTGTCACATGGATCTCCATCCCCTGCCTCCACTGAGACAGGAGACCGAGGGACCCTGCTAGCACACCATCCCTCGTGCTGGCATGCTGCTGCTGCTGGCTGATTTCGAGTGAGCCTGGTTTTCTCGCTTTCCCCCTGGACTTGTCGCTGTTGCCCGCTGTCCCTTCAGTCACTGTGTTCAGCCGTGTGGAGAGAGGACAGGGAGACCTCTTCTGTGTCATAGAATCACGGAATCGTGGACTCATTTAGATTGGAAAAAAACCTCTAAGATCCTCTAGTCCAACCGTCAGCCTAACACTGCCAAGCCCGCTCCAACCACGGCACTCACAATCAGGGTTTAGACACCTGAACCCCACTGACATCAGCGTGTCCTGTCCGCCTGCGGGCCCGTCCCAGGGAAGGCAGGGTGCCATTCCAGCGGTCTGTCTCTCTGCCACTGTCCCTGACACCCCTCAACCCACTGGCCGGAGCCCTGTCCCTCAGCTGCTCTGCCCAGGCGCTCTCCCCCTCACGGTGGCCACCCGGGGCTGACCGGAGAGCGGGGCATGTCCGGAGCCCAGCCCCTGGCCGCTGCCCGCTGTCGCCGCAGCCCGTGGCAGGCGCAGGGCTGAGCGAGGCCGTGGCTCGCTGCCGGTGGGTGCCATTGCTCCCCGGTGGAGCCAGCAGAGCTCCAGCACCCATCCTGCGCTCCTCACTGCACCCTGCCCCGGTCGCTTGTGCTCCCTGAGGGCCTCTTATAGGTGTGGGTCTCGGCCGCCATTGCTTGTGGCCCTGCCCAGGTCCTGTCGGCCGCTGCCACGTGAGCTGCAGGCTCCTGGTGGGTCTCGGCTCCTCTGGGGGTTCCCCCAGCTCAGGACCCCCCCTCCGTGCACCACGCTGGGGGCACTGGGAGCACCTCACCTCGGTGACTGGGTGATGGTGATGGACACCTGCACCTGCAGTGTGCCCCGGGGTGGGGATTCCTCTCCCTTGGGTGCGCAGAAGGGTGCTGCGCCCTCAGAGGGGCTGTGGGAGCCACAGGCTGTGGCGCTGCACCCGAGATCCCCGGCAGAAAGGGCAGCTGGAGCCTCGCTCTGCGGGCACAGCCGTGACGGGTGGAGGGGCCGTGCATCACCTGCACCTTGCTCCCAGCAAGAGGTTTCCTTCCTGGAGCAGAAAGAAATTTCTCTTAGAAATTATAAACACTCACAAAAATGACGCCTTGAAGTAGGAAGAAAAAAATAAGAGCAACACGGAGAAGGAAAGAAAACACCCCAACAACCTGCCCCGTGCCTGGGATCAAAGCTAGGTGCCGTTTGGAAGCCCTTGGACAGAAATATTCCCCGGTTTCTTTGGCCAAGCCGCTGCCGTGAAAGGCCGCTTTGTTCCTGGGGCCTCGGCCTCACGTTTGCCCCTGTGGACTTCGATCCTGCGGCAGCCGGGGAGGCTGCGCCCGCCGCTGTGCCGCTGTGCCAGGGCAGCTGCTGGCGGCCGGTGGGCACCAGCCCCGCTCCGAGGCAGCGGCGCCGCTTTGATGGGTGCAGAGGGGCAGGATGAGGAACCGCTGCTGCTCCTCTCCCCGGCCGCCCGCCCGCCGCTGAGGACAGGTATAAAATACCTGGAGCTATTTATTCCACGAGTTATGTGTATCCAAGCGTCTTTACATTCCTGCTCACCCACTCTTCCGCCCGGATTCCTGTCTTCCTCTCATGTCTTCCCAAACTTTACGCCAAAGTTACTTTTTTTTAAAATTATTTTTGTTTTTTTTAAGCTATTTTTGTTATCCTGGCCTGTTTCATAAGCTGCACCCCTCCATGAAACTGGAATTTCCCTCTAACAGCTGCTTCTAGGTATTGGTGGGGCTCATTGGCTCTGCAGGGCTGGGGACAGCCAGGTTTGACCAAAGTTCCCTTTGCCAGAAGTAAGGAGAAGCTGGGTCCCACATCCTCCAGATCTCAAATCTGCAGGGTCCCAGATCCCCAGATCCTGCATCCCCAAGTGCCCCATCCCCAGCTCCCACACCCCCGGCTCCCACCCCGCGGGCAGGCGGGACTCCGAGGCTGACGTAAGTTCCTTTAACTTCAAAGTGTCTCCCACCAAGCCAGTTTAAATCCTCTGCAGGTCTCGGAGGTGGGCACACCGGCTGGTTTCCGTGGATCTAACACGGGGTGGGAAGGGTGGCTCAGGCCAAAGCCCAGCCCGGAAAGCTCGGCCGGTTCTTGCTCAGCCCAGCGGTGCGGTGGGGAAAGCTGCCCAGAACAGGCTGGCCCTGTGCAGAAATGGGAACCTGTGTGGCTGATGAAAAGTGCTTTCTTTGGGTAGGATGTTTGTGTTTCCCTTGGCAGAGCGGCTGGAGGAGCGTGCACAGCACCTGCCTGGGCTGGGCGGGCAGGCTGGCTCTGCTCCCAGCGCACCCATCCAGCTCCTTCGCTTGAAAGTGGGAGGAAAGGGAAAAGGTTTGGGAAACGCTCCAGCACTGGGTCTTCTTGAAGCAGGCTTGTGGCTAGCGAGTGCCTCGCCAGGGCAGAGACCTGTGACAGCAGCCTGGAGAGCTGTGGTTTCTGCCAGGAGCCCAGGGAGAGGTTTATCTGCCACCCTTGCAGCACCCGTGGGACGGAGGGGCCCATCCTGGCCCCTGCCCTGCTGGCACCCTGTCTGCCCGGGATGCTTTGTTGCAGCACATGCCTTTGCTCACCCTGGGGCCCTGTGACAGTTAATGCTCCTCTTCCTGCTCCTTATCCCTCTTCTGGGAACCAGCCCCTGGATTGCTCTGGTTTGCATCAGGGCTGAGAGGCTGAGCCAGCCGGGCATGAGGAGCTGGGGCTGGAGGCTGCCTCGCTCCTCCTCCCACTCTGAGGAAGAGTTCAAGGGGAAATGTCTTGGGTCTGGCAAGGACGGGGAAGGGAGAGGGCTTCGGGGGCAGGCGGCTGTGCCGGAGAGCGGGAGCCCACTGGGAAGCAGCAGTCAGGTTTTGCCCTGCGATGCGCAGCGGTCGTGGCCGAGATGTTTCCTGGGAGCCACCACGGCCACCAAGCAGGGCGGGCAGCAGCCCGGGCTGGCGCTCTGCAGCCTTTTCTCCACTGCTCCACCGTGGCCTGTCCTGCGGAGATCACAAAGCAGTCATGCAGAGGGTGCCCTGGCAGCTTGTCCCCTACCCATCATTTCTCCACAAAAGCCAATTTGATTTCCCCGGGGGGGAAGGTTCTGCCATCAGAAAGTGCAGATCTGATGAAAATTCGGGGAGAAAGCAGTAGGCAGTGAAGCAGTTTATCTCAGCTAGGATGAAGCCTCCATCGTTCAGCCCTCCCTGGGCACACAGAAGGGCTAACACTGGCATGGGACTGCGCCAACTGAACCAAAATTGTTGCATTTGGTTCTTTTTCCCCTCGGAAGGATTGTCTAGAGTCAAATTTTGTATTTTAACATTTTGCTCCGATTTGGATGAAACTCTGAGTGAGATAACGAGATTTCCCATGAAATGGGGATTCTGGGTCCGTGGCCAACCCTAATCTATCGGTTTACTTGAAAGTTGCTGGCCCCCGCTCCAGGCTTGGACCCTGTGGGGAGGGAAACGCTGCATCTCCCATCTCACTGGGAAGAATTGTGGCTCGTGGCTGGGGCGAACGTTCCTCCATCCTCCTCCTGCCTCCGCGGGGCTCAGCCAGCCCGTACATCCCTGGAGGATCCCACTCCCAGGGGGTGCAGACTGCACCCTCCTTCTGGGGCACCTTTCCACCCACCCAGACCTCAGTCACAGTAGGGACCGGTGTGACAAAAAGCCACCCCGGCTGCATTTCCATGCTCGGCTGCTTCGCTCATAGCAGACGAGCCTGATGGGTTCCGTGCGCTGGCCGTGGATGTTGGAGCAGGACGGAGGGGACAGGCAGCCGTGTCCCTCATGGTTTCCACGGGGACACCCACCCCACCCCACCCCCATTTTGGGCAGCTCAGGGTCTGCAGCCCACCTCATCTCCCTTGCCATTCATTTATGAACGTGTCTGTGGTACTGTGAGCTACGGCTGGTGGTTATGTTGCTCCTGCTGCCCAGCAACACAGTGCCTATTAAACTAAACTGCTAGACTAAAATAAGCCTATTTTGAGAGCTGAAACCAAGGAGAAGAGCAGCTTGGTTGCTGCAGTAAGTCCATGGCTTTCAAACCAAACGCTGATGGTCTGAACTAAACACTGATGTCCTACATCAAGGCATTTGGCTGGGGTAGGGAAGGCTTTTGGAAATGGTTGGGGTTTTTTCCCCAGATTTTTTTCCCATGAGCAAGATCATCCCATGAATCTCCCACTACAACTGGCTCCTGCTCTGGGGGAATAGGAATCCCATGAAAGCTTCCCAGGGGCATCTGTCCCTCCATCCCACACCCCTGCACCCTGTGGTACCAGGCCATCGCCTGCCCCCAGGAGTGGTCCTGCTTGTGACTGGGGGGTGGGGAACCCAGGGGACTTGCAGGAAGCTCTGTGGCATTGCCAAGGATGGAAAAATCCCGGGGATCTGCCCTTTCTCCAAGACGACATCTGAGCTGGGAGGTGTTTTTCTTTCCATCTAGTCAGCACGGCTGCTTGGAAATTTCCTACGCCGGCTCCCGGCTGTAATGTTTTCATAATGAAACGAACCATCTGGCAAAGCCCTGAAAAATGATTCGCCAATTAGTGACTTACATCTTTCCTGTAATTCTACCTCATTAGCCTTTATTAAAAAGAAATAAATTGAATAATAATTAAAAAAAGCCAGTCTCTAGGAACACCTTCAGAGTCCTTCCAGTTTCTTACCCGTGTCTTCCCTTCGCTCTCCTCCCACGTGGGTGCCCAGGGTGTCGATGCAGTGGACACCAGCTCACAACACCCACAGCTTGTCCATCAGGAGCCACGTGGCTCCTGATACCTCCAGGTGATGTTTCTGGGCTGGCCCCATCCCTGCAGGCAGAGGATACCCGACCTCAGGGTACTCCTCGCTGGGCGTAAAGATAAGGACACCTGAGCAAGCCTTCAGGGTCCACACGGGTGCTGCCCGCTCCCCTGCGCCATGGCCAGGGGCTTTTCTGCCCTTGTTGGTGCTCCCCGCCTGCTGGCAGAGGGGCCTGCGGCTCAGGGGATGGAGGCAGTGCTGACTCAGCAACCAAAAAAGGCTTACTCAGCAATGTGAGAAAATGCTGCCACAGCATTTATTTTTTTTCACATGGTCGACTCAGCAGGTTGGAAAAACGTTGCTCAGCAGTCTGCAAAAACGTTGACTCACAGGGCTGCAAAAACACCGAGCCATTTGCAACGCCAGCCAGCCAGGCCATGCACAGACCATTTCTGCCCCTGCTCTAATTTTCCCGAGGATGCTGCTGTGGCACCCTACCCAACTCCCAGGTTTGAGGGGTGAAGCTGCCCGAGCTTCACCCTTGCCATCAGCCCTTGGCCAGCCACCCTCAGGCTGCCCTGTGTGACTTGGGCTTCTCCCCAGCAGCTCTTGAGACTCAGAGGGTGAAGACACACCTCTGCTGTAGTAACAGCCCCCTCCCCAAGTGCCCGTGGCTGCAAGGGAGGGCCCAGCCTGGTACAGTAAATCCTAGGGCTGTGGGTGAGCAGCTGCACCATTGCAGTGCCTGCAGCTCAGCTAGACCACCACTGCTGCACCCCCCAAGCATGCCGGGACCCTCCTGCTAACACCTGCGGTTGAAATGGAAGAGGATCAGCAACAGCACCCACAAACTCACTGATTTTTCAGTCACCCCAGTGCCTGGCACTCACAAAGGAACTGGGAAAGCAAATTGTGATTCCTCAAACTCCTGCACAATTAAGGATTTATGACAATTGATCTAGCTGAGCTGGGTCTTTGGGAAGGCTGCTTCAGTGTGGCAGGCTCCCCCTCCCCCCCCAGCACCAGGAGTGGCATCACCAAACATGGTTCTTCCCTGATGGCAGAAGCAGCAGTGAGATATGCAAGAACACTGCTGATGGCTCCTGCTCTCTCTAAAGATGCTGTAAAAGGAACAGAGGAAAGACTCCGTTAAGGAGTGTGCATGTGCTACGTGTATTCCTTACCTCAGCCCTGAGAGGGTTTTGGGGCCCGGCTGCTTCAGCTGCAGCCGAGAGTGAACTGGACCTCTGCAAGCCTTTCTTTTTTTAAAGCCTCTGTTAAAGATGATGCTCATGGCCTTGGCTGAGAGACACAAACACAGCTAACACCATGACAGCCCAACCACGCTGCAGTTCTGAATTTATTAGAAACAGCTGTCAGTACATCCTTTAAAACATTACATGTCAATGTGCTTTATTGCAATTTTTTTATTGCATTTTTTTTTTTTTTATCTAGAGCAAGTAGGCCCAGGATGCTTAGTGTCTGGGATTTAAAAGCCCAACCATCTAGGTAAAAGAAAGTACAGCAAAATTGTAACACACCTGGTGACAAGTACAGTGTTGCATTACTGAGCTAGAAACTACAGGATGACTTGTCTGAAAACACTAACATACAATTGGTTTCCTTATGAAGCAGTTTGTTTCTTTTCTTTAAAAGTTAAACTACATGAATTCCTTTTTTTTTTCTCCCCACCCCCCACCCCCCCGCCCACTACACCATAAACGACAGAAGAACAGGTTTTACACAAATAACAAACAAGAGTACCAAAGTTACATGCTGGAATTCATCCGGAAAACAAAATAATGCAATAGCTTCTGGAGAAGCAGGTTCTTAACAGATGCAGTTTCCCTTAAAGAAAATAGAAGTCAAAGAAAAGCAGAAACATTAATGCAAAGGTTGTACAAAGGAGTGTGCTGTTATTTCAGCCCTCGATACAAGATCAAACACCCACTCATGCTTTACATTGAACCACACCTTATACAAAGAGTCCACTCACAAAGGGACACATACCACCACCACCCACTGCACATCAGCTCTGGACAGGGGGTCTGGGGGTCTGCTGAAACGTGCAAACGTTCATTGCATCTTGTGGGAGAGCAAGAGGGTTTCTTTTGCTAAACCTTTGCTTGGAACAAACTTGACTGCTTTGTCCCAGAGTAGACAACACCCCAGTTCAATTCGGTTTACAAATAAAGTAGTAACCCCCCAAGAAAGATCCAGAGTTCAGCATTTCAGAAGCACATATGCAAGATGAACACAATAAACTCCTTTTCATTTGACAAAAACAAACCCAATTCTGCCTAAACACATGGCAGAATGTGCTAACAGTGAATTTTGTTTTATTTTTAAGGGGCAGTGCCACTTACAGCTAATGCATATAAATGTGTACGTGAATATATTTTACATATATCTATATACATACAGTACATATACACACACGCGCACACACACACACACACAGATGATGCAGACCATTACAATCTCGTGGTGCAATAAACAGCCAGATATACAAAATTAACAGGTTTCATCAAACATATCTTTGCTGGATGTAGAAGTCACTCACAAAAACAAAAAAGACCAAAACCCCAGCCAGCTGACCAACCACAAACCCCCACCACACCCGACAGAGACCCAGGGGCAGCTCTTGGCTGGCCCCAGCATCCTACAACTCCCCTGAAGCGACGAGACTCATGCCGGGGGGTGATATTCACCCTCGGAGACTTTTTTTGTCTTTGGATGCAATCATTTTTCCAAATGATCCCGAGCCCCTTGCTACGAGCACTTGGAAAGCGCATGGGTACGGCACTGCGAAACACATGGGGAAATATCCCCACCCTGTTTGCCAACGCCGATCTCACAAAAGCAATTCCAAGGGAAGGTGGTGGAGGGGGGCATCAAATTAAAGCTGCTTTCTCTAATACAGGTTGATCAACAAGGCGTTTTTTCTACCAATAAGGGCCCGTTCGTTTGTTCTGTTGTTTGGTGGGTTTTTTTGCCTCTGAAGCTCATATTACATGTTTTAAAGGCAAATTTTAGAAAAAATGGTGAGTCTAGTCATAAAATATGGCGAGTCTGTGCCAATAGCAATTAAAAAAATGCAAATTCTGCATTAATTGTATGCAGCCAGCCCCAAAGACCAGCACTTCAAGCACTGTCATCATCTAAACAGTTAACAAGCTAAAGCTCCCTATCTGCCCCTGTGAACAAACAGGAAGGACTTGAAAAGATTTGAAGAGATTTTTTTTTTTTTTTTCCTTCCCATTCGGTGGAAAGTATTTCTGCTCACAGAATGCAAGATTCACAAAAAATGTTGGACAAACTTCATCTAACCCCATCCAAAGCTACTCCTCACGCAGTACATAACTAGCCGAGCTGCTTCACGAGCAGGCCTGCGTTTATTTGGGCTAGTAACTCTGTTCCCTTCTCCTGGCTGCACACGTTGTGCCAAGGGAAACAAGGGGATTAGCAATGCAAGTTCCCTTCCAATACAGGAAAAAGAGCAACTCCTTAAGGACTCCTATTAATTCCCTAACTATCTCCTTGCAATGCATTTAAGGAGATTATTCCAAAGGGAAGGGTCTGCTCTGGCATCACCTCTTTCTTTCGTGGTTCAAGGCGGAGATCCTACTTCACGGTCAGTCTACTGCTTCGCTGAACTACAACCAGAGGGATGCTTTAGGATGCTGACCCTTCCTCTTCATTAAAGCTATTTGCTTTGAACACTGAATTTGAGCAAGCCCAACCCCCCCTCCCCTCACAGCATCTTTGTTCTTCAGGAATGTTATTTTGATTTTGCCGTTCCAAAAGCAGAGGTTGAAAAATCAACATAAGGAAACTACATGTAAGAAAACCTGATTTTAAATATGATCTAAACAAAACAACCCCCAACCCATCATAGCGCTTTGTAAAACTGCATTTTGAACCTGTCTCTTACCCCTCCTGATCCACAAGCAGTACCTGTTTCATGTCTGCACAATGTAGCAAGCATACAAGACTCACTAACATTTCAGATTTTTATTCCCTGTTAGTGTAACAAAAATATAAAATAAACAGACATTCAAAAACAGAAGCAAGATTGTTCAAGTACCAAATAAGGGGCTTTTCCAAACTTAAGGTGTGACATTCCTATAGCAATTCTGCTGTTTTAAACAGCCACAGCGTTCAGTTAGACACGGTGCCACCCAAGCCTACAGAGAGCCCAGGATTTGGGGCAACCAAGACCCTCCTCCTTCTCCTGTCATCCTCAAAACAGCACCAAGTGTCAACATTCTTTTCCACAGTCCCCATTACAGTTGCCTGGCTTTGTGAAGGACAGACTTTGATTTTTGCCCTGCTGTGACTAGAATGCAGGTTATGATTGAATACAAACTTTTTTCCTGGAAATGGCTTTCGGTTGTAGAAGTCTGGCTTACACTAGTGTGTCAGTGAGAAAACAATCAGGCCCACCACGTTAAATGGAAAACTTCCTGACCATCTGCCACATCAAGAGAGATGAGCGTGGAAAGAGCATTTCATTTTTGGCATAAAACAGAGGGCTGTACTGGATATAACTCTAGATTGCAACTACTAATGGTGCAAAGCAGTGACTCAATCCACTCTTGATGAGAAAGAACAAAACAAAACAAAAAAAAAGATCAATACAACCCCCAAATCTAGAGCACTCCAGCAGCAGAAGGTGGACAATCACATATTACTGCTTCACATACTAGTGAAGTATCTATTGGGGCATCTCTCTATTTCTAGGTGGGTTCTTCCCATGCTAGGATTACCTGTAATCCATAAAGAAATCAGTGGGAAAAGATTTGTAACTTATTAAACTTCAAAAACATGGCACTCATGGCTGACGCAATGGGGCCAATGACAACTGTGGAAGCAGGCTTGATTTGCATCCATACAAATACAAAATACTGAATCACCCCTGATCCCTGCAAATATACTTTAAAACAGATTAGAAGAAACTGTGCATATTCGAGTTTCAACATCCCCGCCCCCCGCCCCCCACCATTTAACACTGTGCAAAAGTTATTTAACCCTACATATATATTTAATACAATATGGGTCAATGAGATCAGTACTCCTCTAACTGCAGTCTGATAACAGACTGCTGCTAGAACACTGAGACTTTCCCCCCTTTCCCCCTGATTTTTTGACTCTTAAAAATGAAGATCTTCTCACACCTTACTGTTTTAAAGGAATTCTAGTTCCTTTGTTTTGCCTTGATCTTTCCTGTATCTGTTTTAGGCTTAACAGCTGCTTTTCGCACTAGGGTGTAATCCTGCACCTCACAGGCCCATTTCTGATTTCTCAGTCATGCGAGTGTAGAACAGCCCCAGGAACGCACGGGGTTTCTCCCAGGTCTAACACCACTGAGGAAACAGAATTAGGCCGAGCACAACAAGCGCAGCAGGACCAAGCCCTCGCTCTGTGGATCACACCAGCTACACGTGTCAGTTGGTTTTATACCCATTTTTATTTGCTCTATGAGCACAAAATGGATGCAAAAAAGAATCTGTGCAATAGTATCTGACAGTCAAAGGGAAGCAATCACAGCAGCTGGGACTTCAGGTGCCTAAACAAAACACAGAGATACAGAGGCAAAAGACAACCTCAGAAAGACCACTGAGGGTAACGGAGCCAAACACAAGGAACACAAGCTTAGCCAGCCCGTATCCCTGATCTGAAGGTTTGGGCAAAACAGAATTTCAAACAATGCTTCAAGATGGCTTATTGGCTCCGAGTGCATCATTCACAGCAAATACATCACCTGTGATCAGCGAAGAGATCTCAGAGAGCGAGGGGCCAAAAATCCCAACTCACTCACACTACTATAAAGCCAAGCTACTTTCACAGATGCCAGTAGAGTTACACTGTATTTACCTTGGCAGAGCTGGGGCAGGAGCCTGGACCAAGACCTCACAGGATCAGTTAGATTCCACTACAGGGAAACTTCAGACAGCCCCGCTTTGCTATCCTGCTGCTGTTGGTACTTTGAGGGTGTGCCAGGATTTATGAGCCTGAAAGTAGACCTGCACTTGTTTAAAACAAAACTGATCCCTACCTTAAAAATGGGATAAATGTGAATCACTTCAGGCAGGTTGTCTCTGTCACAAAAACAGAGATCAGAAATACATGCCCCATCAGCCTCAGATATTAACACTGCAAATAAGAGGAGAGCCCACAAGGAGAGATCACAAGGGCAGAGAAAAAGAGACACTCCACTCCCACAGGTTTTTCCACCAGCATGAGGCACCTGGCTATCATTTGTGCCTTTGAACTGATTTCCCTCATCAGGCATCTGGACTCAGCCCAGTACCAAAGGAATGTTAGATGCACATGAGGTGTAAGAATGACAGCTTTACAGCTACCAGATTAGAACTGCAAATTATCCAAGAGGTAGGGCAAGTTCCTTTAAAGACAAAAATTTCCATGTCCATATACCACTGAGGAATCCGTTCAAGATTTTCACTAAGAGCAAAGGCAACGCCTCTTTTCCTTTTCTTGGGGAAGTGGGAGAGAAAGGACACATGAGCAGATGTAGGTCATTGACATAGGAGCTTGCATGAATTTTCTTCTACTCTCACCCAGTTTTGGTTAGATTTTGCAGTGTTTCATTTAATTAGAAAGTGGCATCTACAGAATTCTTCGCCTGAAGATTGCACTCTGGCTGATTAGAAAGTGCCTGGGATGTGTCAGGGTCATTAGTGCAAAATAAAACATCTCACAGGCACGCCAGGCAACCAGACTACCCTTCCTGCAATGGCTGCCAGCGCTCCAGCCTTGTCACTTCCCTGCTTGCAAATTCATGCCATTCAGCAAAATAATGCTTCTAGTGTAAGCATTAAACGTCAACAAGCCTAGCAGTACTGCCCAGGCATTATAGAAAAAAAAAAAAAACCCACACATTCGAACAGGAAATCAGCCCCAGGGTCAGAAACAGGTCTAGAGCATTCTCAGACCTGCATGACTGTCTGCTTCCTGTCCTGTACAATGGGTGCATTGCAAGTGAACCGCTTCCAGTAACACGAACAAAAGTAACTTTCAAGGTTGCACACTGAACAATTACTTCGCCAGTTGTGCTTTGATGCCAAGTGGTTCAGTTTGCCAAACTTAGCTCTTTTTCATTTTAGAAGCTTAAGGAATGGAAATAAGCTGCTTTGTGTACTTTCCAGGGAGGAGATTTATTGGATGATTGCTATACTTGATGAAGCCCAGGACTACCCACTCCAGTGTTTGACAGCAGCCCCTGCCAAAGGATGGTAGCAGACATCCAATAACTGAGTAGTACAGTTCTCTTCCTTCCTGTGTTTTGCATCATGCCCAAAATAACTACAAGGGAATTCAGATTATGCCAGTGTAAAATCTTGCTTGGCTCCAGTGGTGTGAGAGTTCAGAACTTCGCTTGCAAAGAACAAATCAGAGGAGATCTATAATTAGCATGCTTCCTTCTATACAACTGGAAGTGACTACACCTCATGAAAGAATTTGGTACAATAAGCCATCCAGAAGCATTTGATTACACCTACCTCTTCTATACCAAAAAATCAAGCATTACCAGAGTCTGTCATTGTTCAGCAAGAGAACTGCAACAGGTGAGTGCAAGCTTCATTCTGGTTTACATTCCGAAGCACAGTATCGTTAAAAACTGAAAACAGAATCCCAAGCTGAGGAATGGGAGGAAGGGGGGTGAGGAAAGATGAGAATGAGTGATTACATCAGATCAGACAAATTTAGTGTTTTGAAGCCACACAATGTTTAGCTTTTCCTTTTATTTTTTTCAAGTTTTGGTGTAGAACGTGTGTGCGGATGCTAACGCAACCTTCCCCATAAGTGCTCAATCTAGCAAGGAACAAAGTTTTGGTGTGTTCAATTTGGTTATAAATGTTTCCTTTAAGTGAAGACCTGTAGTGCCATTGAAACCAAAACTTTGTTACTGTTGGCAAAAAAAAAAATAAAGCAACTTTTCTTTACAAGCATTTTTCCATTTAAATAAAAACCTGAAGCTTTCCCATAATTCCTTTGGTCTTCTCTCACCAAATTCCATGCTACCTCAAGACAAGCCCTCTTTTGGAAGTTCGGCTGAATCGCAGTGAAGCTGCTAAAATTAAGAGAAGAATTGCTGCGGTAGAGTTTCCCCCCTAGTTTCTTGGGAGTTTAAGACTGAAAGACATTACTGATGCCTCAGACAGAGGCTTCAAATTGTCTCTACAAGAACAAGAGAAAACAAAATCCAATTAGAAGTTCCACTGAAGGTGCCTGGCAAAAATTATCTCCACAAAACGATGTTTTGCTTCCAGTATTTTTGTACGGGTTGTGTTGAGTTTATTCCCCTCATAAGGAAACAAAAGTATCAGTGTAAAAGCACAGCTGAGCTTTTAAGGTAGCACCAGGACACCTACACCCAAGTTGTCGTCTTGTTGCTGCTAGGCCTCTTTGATTCACATTCACAGAATCACTTCTTGTGCAAAACAAGCAGTCTAAGGAGAAAGAATGCCCTCCAAGTTCTAGTAAAAATCGTAGAAAAGAATCCAAGATAGCCAACGCTTTCCTCCTCCCCAAAATTTACCTGCAGAGAGAGGGGGGCATCTGTGCGTAGACAGGATAGGCAAGCCTGACATTTAGGGAATCATTGTGTTGGACAAGGGATGTCTGCTGGTAATGAAGAACCAAATCCTTGAGTGTGCTGTACAGGTTATATGGTTCTGCAAACCCATAACCTCTTGGAGTGCTGTAGATCACGCAGTGTTTCACTTCTCCATCAGCTCTGCAAGGAAAGGAAACAGGAGAGTTGAACATCAAAGGACAAACCCAAAGTGACAGTCTATTAACAATTAACTAATGCAGCAACCCTGCCAGTCACTAAATTACATAATGGAGGACCCAGCAGATGCAAGAAGAGGAGATTAATATAGTCTGTGAAGAAACAGTGCTTCAGGGCATGCGATTAAACACTCTTGCATAATAATCCACATAAGAGGCCTCTTCTATCCTAGCAGTACAATTCCCTACTGCATTGTTCTCCAAATGTTTCTTGGAGGGAGGGGCGGGGGGGGGAAGTCAAGAGCTTAACCAAGAAGATAAGCACCTGAAGTCAGCAATGCCTTTGTGCTCAACTCATCTGGAAACCTATCCACTAAGGAAAGACACCAAACCCCACCAATTGTTAGGACCTACAGAGTATTTCATGAAATGCAGCGCTAACCTTCAGCGCGCATTTTTTTTAATGTTAAGCATGGCACAGGTTCAAGCTGGCTCATTATCTGAAGTCATAGCGACTGAGTCCCTAACTTGGCAAAACAGTCACTGCAACACAGTATTTCCAAAGCCGCTAGAAAAACTTATCTGCCAGAAAGATGGAGCATTATGTAATCCCTATGCTGGAGCCTATTGCCATCCAAGTCACACGTAGGAACAGCTTACGTTATGCCATCATTTGCTAGCTTGTAGTATGATACCAACCAAGAGAAAGTATCTGATGAACCCATCGCTTCAGTGACTGTGACAAACAGGATCTTGAACACAGCAGATACTACAATCTTCAGTTACCTTGAGGTGATATACCTTCACATATTCATTTCTCTAACTTGCTTTCAGAAGCAATTAACCTCATGTGAAATATATCAGTGAAAGCCATTTTGCACTCCAGAACAGGCTTGAAGGATTTTTAGATAACAGAATCAGAGTATTTCTGACCTCCATTACACCAGCATAAAATGAAGAAGTGAAACACAAGAAATCAATGAAAGGCTATGCGAGTGTCATAGAAACCACTGCTCACAAATACTGCCTCCTCTGAAGCATCACCATTATCTTAAATATACAAGAGAAAGCATTGGCCATGCTTTTCATGCAAAGAGTTAGGCATGTCTGAAAATGAGAATGGAAGACATTACAGCTTTATAGCCCTGTTTTAATTCTCCCCGTGTGTTCCTTAGCAGGGAAGAATATGGGAGAATTTGGCCTTAATTTAGTTATGACTGCAGAGCTTCAAGGTGGGATACTTCAGAATTGTGTATTAGCTACTGTGGTGACTGAAGAGACTACTAGGACTACAGTTACTGCACAATCAAAATACATTTTTGCAACAAAGCTTTTACCATGCTACTCTTCCTGCAAACATGTAACACATTCCAATGGGCAGGCCTAGCTAGGTTTGGCTTTTGTTCTCCAAAATAGCGAGCTGTGGTTGAGATTTATTGAGTAGTTAGAACAAAAAGGAAAATGGACTTACACCACAGAACAAGCATAACATCCTTTCTTGCTACTCTCACGAATTAAAAATGCTCCATCAGGTTTCCCACAAAGCAAGTCTTCTGCTTGGATACGGTTGAGATCCCCAACAAACCAAGTCTTCTCATCATGATGTGGCAGGTTTTCATCTTCTTCATTCACAAAGTAGGTGCTGAAAAAGAGGACAAATTTGTTAGTCCTTCCTTTTTTCTACAGTCTTTTACTGAGAAACTTTTGCATTACCAACCCCTACATGAGAAAACACTTGTTAATGGAACACTTTTCAGTAAAATCACGTATAGTGACACTTACTCATCAATATTTTCATTTTTGATCCCCAGCCAGTCGTTGATTCGCTTCTGTCTCACCCCTTTGTGATTGAGCCATCTGCCAGAAGAAGAGTGTATTAATATGTTACTTCAGAGCACAAGTACAGGTTTTCCTACTGAGCAAGCTGAACCTCAAACGCAAGGTCCCACAAAGAAACAGTCTGGAGCTCAGTTTGCTCTCCATTAGCAAAAGCCATAGAAAGACCCTAGATTCTGTAAGAGCACTTCCCTGCACCATCTTCTGAGATGCCTCCTTTACCAGATGACAAAGCAAAAAGAAGCAACCTTTTAAATGGAGAAAGAGGAGCGTTGAGCTGAGGAAGAAGTACTGCCTCCGCACAGTGCACTCCAGAAAGGAAACAATACAAATGGTGACAGCTGCCGGCTTCTCTTGGGAAAACAAAATGGGTGTTGCCACTGACTACTTCTGACCTCCTAACATTGCCTTCTGAGACACTGTGTTTCCCTCTGTCTTCTGCCAGAATCCTAGTGCACTGAGTCCAGCCCAATGCACGACATTAGGAGCTGGATAACCAGTGTGTCAGTGAAATCAAGGGTAGGTACAAGCAACATCTGCCACACCTGGCACAAAAAATACTAACCTCTATTGTGTTAGTGGGCACAGGTTTTGTAACTCCCTTATCTTAAAGGATTTATTTACAGGAGTTGCAGAATGTGAACCTAGTTGTGGCAGGCTCTTTAAGTAATGAAGTCATGAAGAGGCCAACCAATTACCCAGACATCCTACGCCAGAACGTAGTACCTTAGCGCTCACAGAACTTAGGTTATGAAAAGAAAATTAAATTCCCATTATCCTGATGGAAACAGTCATTAATCAGGTTCATCAGAGACATTATTCTTGAGGTACAGGTCAGGCTTACTTACACAAGATACTGATCTCTGATTTTGCGGAGCTGAATTAGGTCAGGCTTGATACTATTCATT
The DNA here is from genome assembly GCF_963210335.1 of Falco punctatus. Lineage (NCBI taxonomy): Eukaryota > Metazoa > Chordata > Aves > Falconiformes > Falconidae > Falco > Falco punctatus. The sequence goes on along the minus strand of NC_137591.1, from coordinate 10,970,595 downwards.
TTCTTATCAGTCTCCCTGTTGTCCAGAGCTTGTTTCTTCAAATCTTGTTCCAGACGCATTTTACTATCATGGATCTCACCCAGGCGTGATTTTAATTTTTCATAGTTCATCATTATCCTGCAAATAAGTGTAGTATTTGAGAGGTGAGGTCAAGCCAGTCCAGAAGGGCTGAACCTTACCAGTAGCACTTACATAAAAGAGCATCACAAGCACTACTGTAACAGCAGCTCCTCCCTTTGACTGCCTCATCTTAACGTAATTACTGTAGGAGTGCCAGAAAAGACTTCTCGCCAGAAGGCCTACCACCCTTTTGCATAGTTTGAACCTTCAGTTTACCTTAATCTATTTCCTTCTGGCAGAGATGCAGGAAATAATTATCTCTAGAAGGGTAAGCTAGAACAGATTCCTCCTTCAGTGTCAGATACACTTTTTGGTACATCAATTATGTAATCCCACCATAGGTATCAGTACTAGCAAGATTTCAAATGTAGACTTCATTTACTGATCAAGCACTACCAGGAAGTAATGCTGCCCGTCTCTTCATTTGAGGTTAGTTTGCAGGTTTGGTACAATTCAGGAAAATTACGTATTTCCCCTGTTAATTGATCTTTAGTCAGAATGAAGCACCACAATTGCATAAGATTGTTATGGGTAACTGTTTTCAGTCTAAAAATCTCCTTAAGGTTTACCCTCTAGCGATTCACAAAGCACTGTGTCATTAGGTATTCTGCCTTGCTTCAAAGGCCCTGATACAGCTTTTTCTGCTGGTACCTTCACAGAAGGGCACTTTCAAATTGCCCTTACTGAACTTCTGTTAGATGATCACTACCCACTACCAAATAGCAGCAATTAAATACTGATCATCTTTGAAAATTACCAGAACTGACATTTACCAGACCCAGGCACATTTCACTATTTAGAAGTAAACATTTTTCTGAATTATTTGGATTTGCTCAGAATATAAAAGTGGCATAAGCAAATGAAATTTCTATTTCCTGGTCCTCACCACAGCATCCCGATTTTCTGAATTTGAGAGAATAATCCAGGGGGCTCCCACCTCTTCTGCCTACAATGCAATTCCTTGGCAGAAGAGGGCTTAACTGAAGGAAGGTTCTGACATGTTGGGGGAAGGTCTCAGAGAAAATAGCGAGTTGGCAGAGTGTTTTATATGATGCAATATTATATAAAAGTATTTCATGGGAGTGTCAATGTGGACACTAGTTCTTCCTTGTAAGCAAACACAACTTCAGAGCTTACCGTTCAATTTCTTTGTCATTCCCCTCCCTGCGAAATCGCTCAATGTATTCTTTGCTGTATCGCTCTTGTGAGTGGCACTGTTCCTCAAATATCTTAATAGTTTCATTAAATGCTTCAATTGCTGTCCTCTTCATCTGAATTTCCTATGTTAGGGAAGAGCCCTTCATCATTTGTTCGTGATACAGATGACAATGCAAGACTCAATTATGTTCCCTAAATCGACTGAGATGAACTTTTCTCCCCTCGCAAGCCAAGATGTGATTAATCAGTTTTAAATTTAGTCAAATGGCTGAGTAGAGTCAGGGAAGGCTTACTCCCTGTAAGTCTACCCTCCTCCCCAACATGATGCTCTCTATTAGGCTGAAAACCCCTCAAAATATTTGTCATATTTTCCATTTTACTTTGCAGGAGCACTGCCAAACCTCCTCCCCATATATGAACTATCTTACTTTACAAGAGGCAGTCCATATACTTACTGTATTCACACTTCCTTAATGCATAATATCTGGTATCTGATTTGAACACGACTTCACAAAAAACCTGGACAAACCCCTCTACAATTCTCATCGCAGCACAGAGCAGCTAGAAATACTCAGCAGCCAAGGAAGTCTGCAGTGCAATGCAAAGCTTGTAGGTGATGGCCTTCTCCACCCTACCTTATGCTAGGAAGCTCAGCTTCTCTTTCTTCCTTGCTCCACACGCCATACCTCTAGGACTATCAGCAACAAGTAATACTCACTGTTTCCATCAACTTTGAAACCACCTTGTTCTACTCCACAATTTACTAAGGTTTTTCCTTATATTTTCTGACCTTGGACTGCCTTTATTAGCCATAACAGGTTAAAATAATTTTCTTTACTTTTCAAACAACAATAAAAAGACTTACAGACAGCTGAAGTAGAACTAACCTGTGATGTTCTGGTATATTCTTCATACAATTTGTCGTACTCTTTACTTTTTTCCTGATACTGAGCATGGTATTCTTGAAGCTTTTTACCTACTGCATCTATATTATCTTCTTTCACCAACTGATCCTGTACATACAAAAAGCTATTAAGTCTTGAAGCAAAGCAGCTTTTCCTTAAGAGTATTTGTTTGTCCACTTATGCACATTTGCATTTTACAGCTATTAGCATCATTTTTATAATCAGGTTTCTACACAACACAAACACCATATCTAATTCCCCTTCCTTCATGCAGTAAGTTCTACAGTTTACAGCCAGTAGGAACTGGAACTATGGGACACTAAAAACCATGCCAAAATACTAAGCTTCCAAAAACACACTACATCTTAGGTCTAGGATATCAATCCCCTATTGGGGAAAGGAAGAAGTGAATTGCTTGGAATCTGAAGTTTAAAGGCAGTGTTGAGTTTTGTTTTGCTTTGGTCCATCCCCCCATAAAAGCTCTGCAGTTCTTTTTCCTTAATGGAAGACAGTATCTTGGGCTACTGAATAAAAAAAATACTCTTGAGAAGTTTAGATGGTTATACACAGAGTGAGCAGCTGCATAGCATGTACGAGCCATGCACAAGGCTTCTCAGAGAGGTTCAAGTCTGCTGCATGTCAGGGTTTCACTCCTCTACTAGATTGCTCAGATGGAGACTGGAAACTTGGTAAAATGAAGAAGCTCAAAGGGCTAGACAATTTGAAAGACCCATTATTACGAACACAGTGAAGTCAAATGTGACAACTCACTTTTTTTTCCAGTTTAAAAAAAAATAAAATCAGGCTTCACATAAGAAAACAATTATATACACATTTTCAATTTTTTTTCTTCTCTGCACTAACAGCTGATGAAGATCATACCTGCTGGTACCGGGACACTGGATACATCAACTTCACATCAAGCTTCGGGTTATACTGAGCAAGAGACTCATTGCGGTAGTGGTTAATCAGTTCCACAACTGAATTAAATGTCAGTGGATCAGAAAAGCCGTATTTTCCATCCCGATGATAGATCTTTATCAATTTATTGTTGCCACCCTTCCTGTAAAGTGGTACAGTCATTTAGAGGTTTTACCGTGTACCTCCTATCCCTCTTCAACACTACCGCAGCTAAGAAAGACACCAGTGAAATTCCTGTGCAAGTGGCTTTGACACTGTACACCTTCATGTGATACTAGCAGATATTAGATAGTTTAAGAGTCAATACACACAGAATTATCATCAGATATTATTTGAACAGGAGCAAAGCCCAAAGTAAATCTCTTCCTTTGCATTCCTTCTGGAGGCAGCTTACAGTATTTAATACCTAGCTTTGCCAGAAGTTTTGCAAGAGAAAAGGAGGATGCTGAAGGCTGAATAAAAGAACCATATAAAAACCCAAAGCCACAATTTCCTGCAATTTGGGGTCACTGATAGTATATAACTGAGTATACGTTTATACAGCCATTAACAAGTCTTCTGAGTTATGGATGCTAATACAGGATACACAAACCTAAACAAAATCCTTTGAGGATTACAAGACAGTTGTAAGTTTAGGACTTTACATTATCCAGATTTATGCATTCTAGTGGTTTCCACAAACATAGCACTTATTTCTTCTTTTTTTCACCTACAGACTGTTTAGACAATATCCTGTCCTTCCTGCGCTCCCAATCTTCATTCCTAAAGACATCTGCATTCAGCAAAATAACCAAATATGCCAAACCTTAGTGCACAAGCTGGGAACTTCAAGGGAGAAGTCAAAGCAGAATTTAAACTACACCCTTGGGGTCAAACCTGCCATTAAGACAACAGAAAATCATGGCAAGATCAAATATCTACCATATCATAGTAACTCCCAAAGGTGTGCTACAGAGGCTGTGGCTTATGTGGTGCCTCACTCATTTGCCTCTTAACAACCACTCTTGGGAGCCTGGTAGAGCCAGGCGGCTGGACAGGCTGGGCAAGGCACCAGCAGCTAGTCACATGAGGTCTGCTGCCTAACTGCAGCAGATAGAGCTGGGGCAGCTCTGCGAAGTCTGCCCCTTGCAGGCAATTTTAATGAAGAAAGGAGCACGGCTCCAATTCAATATTTCCTAAATTTTGGATCAGAAAGTGGAAGATACCCTTTATACAAAGGCACTGCATTCAATTCTCCAGAGCAGCGTGCTGGTAAGATATTTGATATGCTCCCATTAATCAACACCTTAGTTTGTAAGTACCTTTTACTTTAGCAGGTCTGAAACAATGAAGCACTGCTGAGTGGCTCTCCTCCCTGAGTCCCATCTAATCTACACAGAGGTCCTTACAGTAGAGTTGAGGGACATGATTCAATGCACAGAACAGAACTATCAGACCTGGCTATTATTTGCTCATTCTGTGATCTGCAGTACCTTTGGGAACATCTCTCAACTTGAGCCACATCACCTTTACACAGCCACTGCTGTCAATAGTATACCAACTAGTTAGTCAGGGTTTTACTGCACGGACTACAACTGCTCAACACTTACCGTAATGTCAGAGTGTAGTCTCCCTGCATCTTGGTTGATGCATCACGCACCAGGAATGTTCCATCTGGCATGTCTCGTAATTTGTCATTTACTTCTTCCCTGGAGAATGGAAGGGAAGGCAGAATTAGAAGCATTAAAGGCATGATCATCTTTGTCACAGGTGTCAATACTGGGGCCAGTAACACCAACATGCATAAGGAGTTCAGTCTTCAAAATATGAGGCAACCTTCCTTCACGCTCAGGCTCTCCAGTCTTTTAGTCCATCTAAAGCAAGTCAGAACTTGCATCGTTATACTAAAAAATAGCAGCTGCAATCAACTGCCATTCAGGAAGAATTCTCTGTTTAAGCAACCGGAGCAGCTGTGTCTCAGTCTCACAACCTTTCCCTGTAATCTGCTCCGGTTTTAAGGTCCACACTGAAAATGGGTGCCCTTTGAGAAGCCAGTCCTGACCTCTTAAGAAATGGTCTCTAGCATCATAGTCCAAAGGTGTCTGTAGAGTTTAGCACAGTTTTAGTCTCAAGAGACTCATTATTGGCTTAACTCTGAGCTTATTTACAGTAGTTTTAAACCACTACAACCTTGCTAGCTTCAGTGCAACTTTTCCTTATTTACAACTGAAGCAAAAGGATACTCAGAGTCCAGAGCTTTAAGCTACATCAAGAAATCTTTCAGTGAAAGTGAGCACCTGTAAGCATTAAGAAAATTATTTCAGCTGAAGAGTTAAGGGTCTTGCCAGGTTTGACCATTTCACCCAGATTACATATCTCACTTTATAACAGCTCCCTCACAAGTTCTCAGAAGCACCAAGCACATTTTAATACAATCATTTGTAAACTGAAGTTTATCAGGTAGCCTCAAAATTATCTGAGTGAGGCAGGAAGCCTACTTGAATCTTACAAAGAAAAATCAACAGTGGCTTTTTTGTTCAAATGCTAAGGAACAAAAGTATTCTTACAAAATAGCTTAAGTTTTGATCTAGCTACCTGAAAACCATTCTGTTAGTAAAACTGACTCCTATTAAGCATCATATGCGTATCTGCTTACTCCTCTCAGAACACTTTACAGGCTGCACCCGCTTAATTCAAATGGCCACCACCTTTTTGAATGGATACTTATGATCTAAGGGCCTGGGTTTATGCCTCTAAGTTGCATCCTGGAGCTTGTGACGAAATTTTCAGCACAAGTTCTTGACTGAAGAACATGACTCCTGCCCTGACAGCCCACTGCAGTCCATACCTGCTGGCTGTCAAATTAGGGTCATAAACAAGTCCATCTTTACATGTGTATATATCACATTTTAATCCAATAAAGCCACTGCAGTATGATTTGTACTGCATTAGCTCCTGCCATCATGTGCATTGTTAACTGAGGAACAAATCCACAGTCAAACTGATATCAGTATCAAACAGTTTTAAACAAACCCTGTCTAGTGGGTTTTGTGATCAGGTTTTGCCACTTTGCTTCAATTTAGAATTAACAGAAAAAATACCATTGCCAAAGCCCTTCAAAAGCAAGATCTATGTGGGTTTGCTTTATAAAGATAAGGGTGGTACAATAAAGATATGAAAACTTTTATTTCCCTTCTCAGAACTTCAATGAACTACTGTGGCAAACACTGTTTTCTTGCCTCTATTTCACAAAGTGTTTCAAAATATTACATGCGCAAGTTTGAGCAATTCCTGATCACACTCTCAGCATGTTCATGCTTCCCCTTACAATCCTAAACTCTTCAGAAGTGCCTTAAGATGACTGGACACTTCAGTTTTTATATACTTAATTGCATGATAGAACTGGCACTTCATTTGCTGAACCTAACCCAAGCCATCTATTTTATTAAGTGCATAGAAAAGGGTTTCCTTGAGAGGTAAAACTTAATTTGGTACGTGTCTGTACCAGCTGCTCAGTATAACTGGTGACAGATAGCATTTGTAAGAGCTATTTTTGTATCACCATGTAAAATAAATTAATACAGATACAATTTTAACCAAACACTGAAGAAGCCAAAATTAAGAATGCAACTCTTATTCTGAGCAAGCCTCCTACTGAATTTTTGCTGAACTGCATGCATCCCAGCATCATACGCTTACAAAACCTGATTAGCTAGCACATTCAGAAACACATTTCTTTTGAGCAAAATAGTTTTCTCTTTTTAAAGACTCTGTGTATCTGCAGAAATTTAGAAACTCAAAATAACTGTGTACCAAGACTGGCAATATCTGCACCAGAACAGTACCAACTTAAACACAAGTCCTGAATCCAGTTGAATAACTTTGGTGCTTTGCCAAGTACGGTCCTGAAACATCAATCACCCTCCTGTAAGGTGCTGCCTGAAATGGGCATGTTCTTTTTCTCTTGAATTCTAACAGGCTTATTCTATTTTTAATAACACATATTAACATATTTCAATTAATATATTTTAGTAGTATTCTTACCTTGAGATGTCCCCCCAGTACCACTCTGCTTCTTGCAGAGAGAAGCTGGAATTGTCCTTTATTCCATTTGTATTGACTGGCGTCATTGGTTTGGGGGGCTTTGGAGGAAGAGCTGAAAACGAAGAACAGATTAAAAAAAAGGTCAACAGGGAAAATTAATCACTAAACTATTAATGAAACATGACAGTGAAGAAGCAAAAGAAAACACACATCTTGAACCTGGATTTCAAGTTCTCTCAAATAAAATGGAATTTGTAATTTTTAAAGAATTTTTAAGTCAACAGCTGCACTGTGATTCCAGATTTCCTAGTACTCAAACCAAACGTGCTTGAGGGAGCGGAAAGGGAAGGAGTATGAGGAAACATGAGTTTTTGTTAAAAGGAAGGCTGGCTCAGTCATGACTACAAGGACAATCACTGCCTAAACCTCCAGACAAGTTACAAAGGTGTATTGTGTTTGAAAGCAACAGCCTGGAGAGCACTCTGCACCACTCCGGTAAAACTCCAGTTGCTCAGGTGTCACCAGTCCTTATACCAACCCGTATGAGCAAATGGGTGAACTCCTCCTCTTCGGAGGGAAAAATGCTGCTGGGCAGTGGTATACCCATCATAGACCCAAGGCTCACGTTTCATACTAGATTTGTCATTTAGGCTCCTGTTAGGAGCAAAAGCCATAATTTCCAACCACTACAGGACATAAGGGTATAAAGGAAGGAGAAAGGGGCTATTAGGTCATTATTAGAGTGCCTGTACCACTTTACATAAATAAAGTGTTTACCACAGGAAAGGGGATGCTACAAATCCCTGAAAGACAGGCAGAACTGCACATCTGTAGGCCTAGTGCATACCTGCTCAGAATGCCCCTAGTCTGAATTCAAGGCAAATAGGCTTTTACTTCTGTTCTCAAAATAGGTTACACAATGTAAGGGCATACAATGCACTGAAGCTCTTTATTTGGTCAGTTTTGCTCAAACAACTTCATCATGGTCTTGAATGTAAGCCCTATATCAGGAGTAATTCAGCAGCCACAGGCATGCTCATGTATTGGTAGAGACTCGTCTGTCACCAGAAACGCATTACACTATTTTCTTCAAGAAGGATGTCTTCAATGCTGTCCCCTGCTTTGCAGAGGCTGAACACTTCATCAAAAACACTACCATTGAAACTGAGCATTTTTTAGGCATTTCATGAGACTGTGTTTTACCGGGACAGGTCCCATTTGAATTCAGAGTAAGAAAGCAGTGACACACATTGATTTGCTGCTAGCACATTTTCAAGTCAGACCCCGAACATCTGTGCTCCCAGCCCTCTGCCCTAGCCATCAGATTACACAAGCATCAGCAAGCAGGCCCGACACACTGACAACAGCCATCTTTTCAGACACACACGATCCCAGTGTACAAGCAGAAATACAAATAAAGGAAGCAGAAAGAAGATTTTGATCTCTAGCTCCAGTGCCGAATGGTTTAACACTAAGAGGTGTGCTACTTGGCACCATCCATCTACTCACCTCCGAGCCACACCTCCCACATTAAAGAAGAGAAAACAGTGTTCCAACTGCAGTTCCAAATACCATTTCATGTTGAATATCCAACACAGTAACTTCACTGTTCTCAGACAAACCAGTAGATACTTTAATCGAGCCAATCTAAACTAAATCTGAACCTTGACCCAGACGTTTGCACCCTGGGGTTGCTGACCAAACACCTGATTCAGATAGCAGCATTCATTCTGCGGGACTGAGCATTAAACCATAACATACAGGTTCTTTTTATGGGGTGAACTGGGAACTTTCAGGTGTGCACATATCTTGTGAGGCAATAACAGGTCTTGTTATAAAAGGAAGGTGAAAACCTTTGGATTCAGCGCAGTAGCTTCCTGCTTAGGAAGCTTTAGTTATTCCTAGCCCAACTACTACAGTTGTTTGTATAGCACCTAAGTATTTGTACAAAGCACCATTGAGTCAGACACTGTTCTAACCCTACTTTGCTTAGAACTCCCACCCTACTTTTGCAGGGTCAGAGGAGCATATATCCAGGCTAAGCCTGTGGAGTTAATTGTATTTACCATGCCCTGCGCTGTTCCATCTCCCCCAGTCAGAGTTACCAAATTAGAAAATGTCTGCGGATCCTCCCCACCTCCCATCTGAGGCTGTGCCACCCCACGTACTCTAAGCAAGCGACAGGACAGACACAGTGGCTCCCAGCCTCCTCAGTGTCTGCAAATGGTAGCAAATCTGAGTTCAGAAACCCTGAAGATGTTCTGATCTACTCCAGTATCTTTTGTAGATTCTAAAGTCATCAACAACCGCATGAAGATTCATGTAAAAAGCATACAACAGCATGGAGAAAACTATACAGAAAACTATGCAGGCACTGGAAATTATTTCACTGGGTCCTGCAAGTTAAGGCTTGGACATACCAAAAACTTCAAGGCATTATACAGTGTAAAAGCCTGTCTTACGCTGGTAATAGGGGCTTTCCAGAAGAGGTTTTTAAGTATTCTCTAGAGCACTTGAATAGTTCTCTAGCCCTCCTTGTAAGATTACATCTTGCTCCTTTATATACTGTGGAATTATTTAGCAGCTTTGTTAGGGCTCACTCCAAAGCGCTGGGCACAGAAAAGCAAACTAACAAAGACCAGAGAAGTAAGGAACAGGAGTTTGGCATATGGACACAGAGCACTAGACATTACACCAAGTGTCCTCACTACAGGTGGGGGTTTCTCCTTCTTTCCCTCAATAGGCAGGTATCAGTTCTCACAATCAGGGGGGTTGTCTGCAGAACTTCATTCTGCATGAGAAAATTGGAAAGAAATTCTTCCAGGGAGAATAAGGCTTGGACCAGTTCCTGTAAAACCTGACTCATGGAAGCTAGTCCTCTTCACAATAGACTTTTGAAAAATGCTTTTTAATGGCTTGCACATTTTAAAAATACAAAAGTATTTGCAAGGGTGGATCCTGTTTCCAGTGAGCTAAGGATCTAATTCTTTACTTTCAGTACTTTGAGCCATAATAGATTTTCCCTGTATTTGATACAGAACCAGGCCTTTCCTATTGCTTTACCCAGCAGACCAACATGCCCATCCATTTCTGTGTTTCTTGGCTACCCTCTCAGCCCAGTACCACTGCACTGTACAAATGGAAAACTGAGCACAGAGGTAGTTTAAACCCTACAGCCCAGAACCTGCGACAATACAGGGGGAGCAGTTTGCAATAGCATGGCAAGTCTATTCTAACAGAGCAGCATCCACCCTACTACTGCTCTCATAATACTGGCCCAACGGGTTGCTAGAAGAGGCATCCTAGAATAGGTTTTACAACTACCTAGGCAGCACTAACTGCCCTGCTAGGAGAAATCCTATGATGTTTCCACAAGAAGCTACAGAGAGCCTTAAAGAGTCTATAGATTTTGATTAAAATTTTTTTAAAAATCCAGCTTTATATACCTTTTTTGACAAACATTATAGGAAGCCAAAATCCTACAGTAAAGTAAAACAAGGCTGGCTTGAAATCAACAGAAATGCTTTCAAGAGCAGCCGTGTTTGTTTCCATATCACTGTATCCAATTCTGATTTAGCCACAGGCGCAATCTTACTTTCTCTCAAAACAAGCTCTGATTAGAGCTAACAATCCTGATTGCTTCTTGCCTCCTTCTTCCTGGGACAGAGAGAACATTGATCATAAGTGATTAACAGCACAATGGATCTATCCATTCTAATAAACTTGCTGTTAGCACCAGATACACAAGCATCCTTCCCCTACCATGCCTCCAGGACAGCTTTATGGCACAGATCTTTCCAAAACTCAAAGGGCAACAGCTCAGCTGGACCCTTCCAATCCCACATCAGTGCATTCCCAACACCAGGTTCAGCCCTCAGTGACTGCCTGGCATGCAGCAATGAGAGCAGACTGGCTCTCCCTCATCCACTAGTAGATATCTCCTTTTTCTTTCTTTAGCAACTCTAGCCTCCTCTTTCTAGCTTCCCCGAGCAGCCTGGCTTGAGCTAAATCCCAATCCCAGATCAAAGTCACCTAGGAGGGAAATAAAAAAAGAGCTGGTGACCGAGCGGAGGCAACGGCAGCCAATGTGGGCCAGGGCTGCCATCAGATGTTGCTGACGTCAGGGCCCAGAAGGATGCTGTGCTGGCTCCGGCAGGTAGCTTCAGCCCAGCTTCTCCGCAGAGCTGTAGCGCAGGTCCTTAGAGAGAAAAGTCTATTGACTAAGCTTTCCTAAGGTAATGTTTTGGTGCTTTGACTGCATAAAATTGCTTTTTAAAAAGACTGTTCAATATTTAACTGATTTGAATCCCAGAAATTCAAACCACCTCCAACATCAAGACAACCAAGAAAGCCAGCAAGTTTAGCACTGTTGTATTTTTAAATTTTTTTTTAATTAAAGTTCCTTGTAGAAAATAGTAGGCTATATTAATCCCTAATTTAACTTCAAAGTACACTGTGACTTCCATGAGATATTTTCCCAGTCAGGTTTTGATTCAAAAATGTCTAAAGTTTACATGATCTAAGAGCCACCGAGCCCTATGTGTGAGGGTTTTCAACGGCAATAACTCAAGAAGAGCAAAAAAAGAAGAATGCCTTGGGTCTCTAAGTGCCCCATCCCACACAGCATTCAGTCAAGCAGCCCGTGTCATCTCTGGCCGCAGTATTTGCATACAAGATAAACACGCCAGTTAATTAAACTCTAATTCACAGTTTTAAGGCAGATGCCACTTAGTCTAAGAATGGCTCCATAACTTTTCTTCCAGTATTTTCCAAAAGCTGCAGGCCAGATACTTAAAAGCATAGCAGGTTTAAATGCAGCATTAACTCTATTTTACTGTTACAAATAATCACAACTATCAAACACTCTGATAAAGTCAATTTCAAGTCACTCAGCACTTCCATGAGCTTGTCTACTAGCCTTCTTTCTGATGCTTTGAATCTACTCTGCCTCCACGTTGTAACAAGCAAAAAAAAGATCTGAGGATTTCTGAAATAGTTACCCAGCTTCAAAAAGGCTGACGTACAGTAGATACCCTACAAACTGTAATATAAAGCTCTAGAAAGTGTCATTACTATGGAAACATGCAAGTAATCCACAGTTAGGCCAGCTAACATTTTAATGACAGTCCTTAAGGACAGAAGGGTTTTCCCTTTGGAGGTATAGATGAAGACTTGGAATGAAAATGTAGGCTTGCTTTTTGCAAAAATAAAAAAACCCCCCAATCTTTTAACTGCTCTCTGTAGTCTTATTCAATTTCTCAAACACTTTTGTCAATTTCTTGAACACTTTTAAGGCAAAGCCTCAAAATCTTTCCCTCCCTCAACAGTCCTGTACTTGTCACTGCTGCACAAGATGCCCTCAAGATACCTGAGAACAAAGCATATGCTGAACAAAGGTGCTTTTTGCACACCATTTCCATGAAATTGTGTACTACATGTGCAAGTCAGAGCAGTAAGGCACCACGCTTTTGCAGAGATTTTCCAGCTGACAAAGAGGAGGGTCGTGCGCACCTGCTGACAGCAGTTCATTCCCCGCCGCTGCCAGGTAAATTATCTTGGCAGCTCCACATCTCAGCTCCTCAGTTCTCTTGCCAAGACCCCTTTCACAAAGTACTGAGCGCCAGTGCCCTTCGAAGCTGCCCTTCCTCAAAGGGCAGCTAACACGCACTGAGAACTCCTCGAGGGATGGTGAAGGAAGCTACTCAATCGCATTATTGCTGGCCACAGAACCTCAGGCATGCTCACATTTTCGCTCTCCTCCCCCAAAACAGGCGAGGTGCCAAAGAGCAAGACATTCAAAGAATTGAAGTCTTTCAATATCTCATTACAGAAAACAGCAGACAAGTTGGCACAAAGCCAGGCAGACTTCCAATGAAAACACTCCCATTATAGCTTTGCTTGTGTTTCCATGAACTTTCATAAAAACCAACACCTTTCAGAAATATTTCAGTTTTGATTAATTGGCTTTTTTGATAAAGATCTGTTTTGTTTGAAAACTCCCCAGCTATCCAGTCCTCTTGCACACCTCCCAACCACTGTTTCACCTCCTGCAGCCTGCCAGATTTCTGCGACACTCTGTTCTTTACAAACATCCACAGCTCCTGCACAGGTTAAAGATTACCTGCTATGAGACACCTGCAGAATGGTGGACAACAAGAGTGTGTGAAGAGGCAGCTGGCTCAAATTCAGGCTTCTTCTGGGCATTTCACAAGCACCCCTCACTACTTTGCAAGGCTGAGATGTATGGGCTGAGATGGAAGAAATGGAAGATGCTTGCTGTCAGACAGATGACACTGGGATCTTTGACTACTGTATTATTAAGTAATTCCATCCTTTGCATGAAGTTGCAAAGCCAAAACCCCTCAACTTCCCAAATATTTTCACTGCTTGATGAACAAGTTTTGCTTTCAACCCAGACCACAGCGTAACAACTGCAAGCTACAGCAGTGTCAGAGGTTCCACAATCAACAGGGTTGAGGTAACTGTCCCAAAGTTAACATGAGGAGGATAAAAAGGATAAGGCCTCTTACCTACCAAGCATAATTTCCACACTATAATAAGCTGTGTACATTTATAGAACTTTTGCCATGTTTCATCACTCAGATTGTCAATACCCAGGATCACGTGCTCAGCTCACTTCAGGAAGGAATAGCTTTACCTCCTAGCCATTAGGCCCAGGCTTTGCATGACAGTCCATAGCAGACATTCCGTTGTCCATTAAAATCTGAAATATTCAGTAAGAACTCTACTCTACAGTATCCAATGTTGGGTCTAGAAGACAATATGACAAATGTAAAATGCAAGGAGCAAGATCATTCTCCTTTTTGTTTTTGAACTAAAGCAGTTCCTCATCTGCCTTCACAGAAGAAATACCACAGCAGGTTTTCTACCCCTCCACAGACATAGTTTTCAAACAGCTATTAAAAAATGTTCTTTGGTCAGTACATGGGAATAGATTTTTGGATAAGAGTAGGGAAAACACAAAATTTAGCATAAGCACAGAGCTACAGCAATCGAGAACAAAGAACCAGCTTTTCATTGTAAAAGATGGAGAATGAAGTCAGGCCAGAGCAGTGACACACTACGGCTAGGAGACCTACGAAAGCCAAAAGAAAAAGCCATTTAAAATAAAAACAGCCCAGGGCCGTTATCCCCAGATATTTCGAAGGCTAACCATCCATCCAGGTGTCAAGTACAAAACTCTTAGGAGAACCAATTCACAGAAATAATCGGTACTACCGAGAAGTTCAGTGCACAAGAGCCTACTTAAAAAAATTAATACAGCTGTAAATACATGTGACTATTGCTGCTCTAAGCAGCATGCTATTTTGGCTTACCACTTAGCTCTGATCTTTCAGAGCAGTATGTAAAATTGCTCCTCACACAGTACCTGTCCTTGCACTATGTCAAACTATTTTCTAGTTATCAAAGTAGAGATATTTCAACACCACCTAAATTGCTAACAGAGCCATCTAAATCAAGATCAAAAAGGTGCATTTCAAATCAACACTCCAGAAAAAATTTGAAGGTAGAAAAGTATTCAGAGGAAAACATGTTTCATCACACCACATCTTTTCTAATAACCTTGAAGGAAGTTGCACCGAGGCAGAAGTCCCAGCCCATGCAATCCTACGCAGTGCCCTCAAAAGAAGCAGATTCACAGCAGGCATGGAGTAGTCTAGCTAGGCTCAGGCTGCACAGCCACTGCTCATGCTGAGAACTCGAGGTGTAACAAAAGAAATCGAATCAATCTCCTCACTCAAGTACACTGTGATCTTCAAAATATTTTAATGAAATCCACTTTATAGCAGCAGTTTCACTTCTTTCACTGTCCCAAAATTTACCAGTGAGACTGTACTGTACCCTTTGAAATGAAAAGGATCTTAAACATTTCTCTCATTGATTCAAGCTTCCTTATACCCCTTCAAGAGACTACTTTTGGAAAGAGGAGATGAATCAGAGTAAAGATGCCACAAACACCAAAGACTTCTAATCTGAAATTTGGGAGCAGTTCCTCAGAGGGCCAACAATCTAGATTCCCATACAGTCCTCGAGATCACTATACGGGGCAGTGCAGCATGAGTACTGACAGCCTGGGAAATTTAATTGCAATGTACGAATTCAGGTTCTGACAGACAACAGAGCTTACATACATGGTATTCCCAATGAACTTCTCATTCAACTCACCTCTAAAAAACATTTTCCTGGGGCAGGTGTTAGAATGTAAGCCCTACTGGCCACACTCAAAGAAAAACAAACCCAGTGGGCTGTGTTCCCTCTTTACAGCAATTTTTCTCTAGCTCTGTTGCTGCAGCTCTGGTTTTGTTGTTGAGGGCTGGGGGTTTTTTTGGGGGGTAGGGGTCAGGGGAGGCACGCAAGGAAGGAGATAATTCCTTCAGAAGGAGATGATCACGTGTAGCATCAGATCTTGGGTACTACAGAAGCTGAAATTTAGGGTAAGGCTACAGAAGGTAAAAACCCTGGAAAAAATGGCTTATGTGGAATTTTTCTTTCATGGGGGAAAAAAAAAAAAGTATCAGAGTAAGCAGTAGCTAATAAAAGGAAATGGGAGGCTTATGTTTGGAAGGCAAAAACTGACCTAAAGTACAAGAGTCCCAAAGCAACACCAAACCAAAACTCAAGTTATTCTGCAGTGAAAGAACAAACAAGATGAAGGGGACGCTGATGATTTTCTGATTTGTCCAAAACCCACAAATCTTTGTGCTAAGAAACACGATGTTTTTCAAGCCCTCCCTAAGTAACCATGTGTCAGCTTCAGGGATATTTGATTTTAGAAGTAACATTCCTATGAACTATCATTAAAATAACATTTTTCCAGTTCACAAGAACTGGTAGAGAGTCTGGGTGAGCATTGGAAGCAGTCACAGGTTGAAGCAGCTGAAGTATTTAACCTCCTTTTTCAAAGAGAACTGGATGGAAGGTAGCCATCTCAAGTGTGCCACCGGACTCAAAGCCAGAGAAGAACATAGACCCTGTTCAGCCACAGGAAAGCTTCAGAGCACATTGTGCTTTGGCATCAGGATTCACCAGGCAGCTGGTCGGTGTCCAGCAGGGCAGCTGGGCTCCTTTTTGGAAAGGGCTCTAACAGGCACTTTTCTTCTTTAAACTGTACAAATTCTTATAAAACTCCCTGTATACAGCTACTTTTTCTTCAGAAGAGCTAGAAGAACTTAAGGTAATGGAATATAGTCACTGAAACCTTGCAAAATTTTTGTCTATTGAGTGCAGGAAACAGCAAAGATCAAGGACAATGAAAATCTCTTCTGAAGAGGTAACATCCACTCACATTGTTCGGGGACCCAGCATCAGCTCATACGCTGCAGTTTAGACTATGGAGAAGCAAATTCTTGCTTACTTAGCTATTGTGCAGATTTTAACCTGTCAGAAGAAATGAGATAAAAAGCAGAAGAAAAAAAGGAATTCTGA
Source organism: Falco punctatus (assembly GCF_963210335.1). Taxonomy (NCBI): domain Eukaryota; kingdom Metazoa; phylum Chordata; class Aves; order Falconiformes; family Falconidae; genus Falco; species Falco punctatus. The sequence continues at coordinate 10,954,021 of NC_137591.1, read as the reverse complement.
TGCATTTCCATAGGGGCATTTAGTACATGAGCAGAGACTGTTCTTTTAAGCATTACTCAGCAACCTACTTTACGAAAATGAGTTTCTAAAAATCGAGCTAAAACACACCTATTGCTTTAATGGGGCCAAAGTTTTACAGCAACCTGTTTCAACACAGCTAACAGGTTTTTTTGACAATAACAAAGCCTAAGCTTTAAGACATACAGGGAATGCTGATAAAAATATACGATATGCTGCTGTTTCCAGTGCTCCCTAGTTCTCTGCCCAAAAAAGTGACTCACTGAACAACCAACATGAGATGATGTAAGGCACCCAGCTCCTTTTAGTTCTGGGCACAGATGTGTATGACCAGCTATACCTCTGTTTTCCCAAGCTATAGAGCAAAGATAAGCCCTAATAGCTTCATTCTGGAATAAGATACCGTGCAGGCAATGGCAAACACAGAAGTCAAGTCTGCTCCTTGGGAGAACAATACTTCCCAAAGGAAACTCTGAGAAGAGTCTTCTCCTTTTAAACAGGTGAGGTAGAAGAAAGCAATACAGTGATTAATTCCTGTCAGGTATAGGCATTGTGCAATACACAATTGTCTGGAACAGCAATTGCAGAAATAACATTTGCTGCAGGTTTTGCCTTGAAACACATGGTGAAGAGCTTGGTTTCTTCTCAGAACGTTCTCCCATATTTTAGTTTGCATAAACCTACAGCTTTACAGAACACAGAGCTGAACTCCCTTCAGCAAGCTTTCCCTCCCTAACTATTTCTACATCATCTGAAAGCCTACTGGTAAACAAAAATGTCAGCCTTTTAAAGCAGGCTCTCCCATATCAAGCAAAACATCATTTCACTTTATATTAATGGTGCTATTTTTTTGTGTTCACTTATTTAATTGAAAGCTGATGAGTGATATTCTTGAACAGTTAGAACCATCAAAATGAAAACCAAAAGCAAGGAATGCAAAAGCAAGCCTGAAAATGCAATCATAGAAATAAAAAAATGGTCACAGCAGTCATTAAATGACAAGGCCAGTAGAGAAATCTAGGTGTAACAAGAACAGAATATAAGCATTTCACATCACTGTCCCCACAGGACATGAGACTTCAATTCAAACCATTTTCCAGGATATGCGGAATACAAGTGACTGAGCCTTATTTATTACCTGCTCTACCCCAAAACAGCCTAAACAAACTTCCCTTCTGTAATAAGGAAACTCTCAACCCCCACCACCTGATTTTTATTTGTTTTTTATTAAACATGACTTTCAGCAAGACTTAAATTTGCAAATTTGCAACCAAGACAGTTGCTGCTACAGTGCTGCTGTCCTGATTACATGCAGTGGATTTTTGTTTGTTTAAAGACGTGTAAGAGCAGAACTTTTCCTTGATAAGCTTCTGGAGTCAGCTCAGATAAGCTGAAGGACAATACTGACAACGCTATTACAATTTGCATCTGGTCTCCCACTGGAAAACTGGTCAGGCATAGACATGCAGTGTTCACCTACATCTGCCTATTGCATACCACAAACCCCATTTGAGAAGCCACATTCAGTTTCCACTATAACATTGATAATGATACAGCACAACCGGTATCCGAGCAAACACTGCCCTTGAGATCAGAACCCTATGTTTTCCAAATTACAATTATAGTATTGCTCCCCTAAAACAAGGGTTGTCAAATTATATACGGGAAGAAAATAGAAACTATAATGAATAAATACACTTTTTCCCTCGAATACTTGTCTCACTTATACAATGGCAGTGCTGCTTTTGCAAAGCAGACTAAGCAGCCTACAGATTACTGCTGCCCCCCCTTCATTATCAAAAGATTTTACAGCAACAGCATTGTTACAGCCAGTCTCACCACATCAGGCAAGGAAAAGTAATAGTCTTGAAAAAGACAGCTGGCCCAAGTTATAAATGTGGACAGTCATATTTGGACCTAGCAGGCTTCAAAAAGGGAGCTTTCATATAGCTTTAGGACAAATGCTTATTCTGTTATCTGCTCCTAAATAGCAAGAGCCCATTCTGCATTAGTAAACCTACTTTAAACTTGGGGTTTTCTTCATAACCCACACAAACGAAACTAACCTCTAATTTGTATTTGAGCCAAATATCTTTGCTGACATCTGTATCTGAAATCCCAGTGGAACACTCTTACTGATTTTCATCCAACTGTGACAAAATGTATTCAGTGATTACACATTTTATCAAAACAACTGGTAATATATCCCAGATCTACAGAGGGAAAGACATTACTCAGTCTTACTAATTAGAAGCGAGGTGATACATAACTGTACTCTAGTATCTTTTGCAGTCAATCCAACATCCCCTGTTCAAAAACTTAACTTCTGGCAGTAACAAGTTTTTGCAGACCTGAACAGATGTTGTTAAATAAAAACTGAACTCAATCTAGTAACCTATTTCCTTGTCTTTTCAGCTAGCAAGACACCACAAGTGAGTGAACCCCAAACAGTGTTTCCTAATGCCAGAACCAGCATATAATGCTGTTATGGCCATAATACTCTACATTAACCTTGATTATAAAGTTTAGAAGCTAGTATGTTAGCCATATGCAACTGATGGCTCTAGTTTTGTCTTAGAGCACCTAGTATTATATTTGCATGTACAGATACTACTTTATGCCAGTGATACATTTCATTATGCATTTATACATGCAAGCAAAAGGAAAAAGCATTAGGTAACAGGAGTCACCCTGCTGGTTGTCACCACTGTTGCTCCTGTATTAGTTGTACTGCTCTAAGGCATGCTTTGCAAAGCTAGCAGAACCGAATCCCAAGTTACGCTGCTCTATTTAGGAAAACTCTCCTACTACTATGTTTAGGATGGATTAAAAGCTAGCAGAAAGCTTGCAATCGCCTGTTACCTGACCCCGTCTCTGCTGGAGTTGGGAAAAACTAATGTGAGAGAGGGGCATCAACTTCATTATTATTTTTGAACTTTTGAGCAAGCCTTCTAGCAGAGGGGCTGCAGGACCTGCCATCCATTTACACCTACGACCCCGGACAGAAAACACAAGCACACTGATAAGCTGGTGCAGGTGCACTAAGGCCTGACAGAAGCTACAGCTGCGCTGCAGGCTGCCTGCCATCACAGGATTTTATTTCTGCATTATTACTGGGCAACGCTAAGGTGGGTATTAAGACAGCCTGCCAAGATAAATTAAAGGTCTGCTGGCCCTTAACAAGAAACAGTATCCCCACCCTTGACTTACAGGTTACGGGTGACACTGCACATTATGTTCACCTTGCTTTTGTCTTCTGCCTGAAGTTTAGACACACTAAAATGGAATCATGAGCAATCATGCATGATTTGAGACTCTTGGCTCCTGGTATCACTTGGTGCCCAGTGCTGCAGCATAAAAACCAACCAGGGATCTCTTCACACAAGTTCTGTGAACAAAAGACTGTGCTGCCTCCTTTGGCAGTGGGGACACTCACTGCATATTGTTAGTTTGCATGCTGCTGAGAAAACATATTGCCACCATTCAGCTGCTCAGGAACTCCATCCGCTGTGCGGGGGAAAGCTATACTGAAAACCTTCACAAATTTTTGTTGGAAGTGGGCCAAATGGAGTTGTGGTTGTTACCGGGTGCAAATGCAGTGACTTTATCTCAAGGCATGCCGAGCGTTTAAACCTTCCAAATAAATTCCTCTGCACTCCCCTTAGGGATGACCTATCATCCCAGTCCAGAAAATGCTTTCCCACCTCACCTCTGGAGAAGGAAAAAGCAGACCACCACAGCCACACACTCTTTCTCTCTTCCCCTCCCTCCTCCTGAAATGTAAAAGTTATAGTTCTACAAAACCAGGACATATACATGGGGATCATCCCATGCATAATTTCCAGCTCTGGCTTTTCTAGCTTAAAAATATGAAAGATACAGTTACTGAACACTTCAGCGATCAGCATGGACCATGCAGAGCCTTGACACCTGACAACAGGGCTTCAATGATGGAAATACTGGCATTATTAATGACAGAAGCACTCCTCCTTAACGTAAACTTTGTAAGGCTGCATGGCTGGATTCCTGCAAAAATACTGGAAAGTTGTTTTCTGACCAGTTCAGTCAGGCCAGCCCCTTCTAGCAGCCTACTCACACTAAACCATGCAAGGGGCATTATTTTTTCTAATAAAACCACCCCACACCAATTGTTTTAAGTCACCTACAAAGGAACTCCGGTTTTTGTTCACTTGATACAAGCAAATAGAAATAGTAACATCATGAGTAGTCAAGATCAAAAGTATTTACAAAAAAGATATCCTTTGAAATTCACAGAAAGATCTGAAAGTGTAACATTTCAGTCAGAAGTAACATCTAAAAATAGGTAGTGTCAGCTATGCAAGAATTTAATGAGTCGTGGCCAGTATTGTGCGTCTGAGAGATCTGTCCAATTTTTAAAGCATCACAGTTACCAGAGGAAGTGAGTACAGGTCCTTGAGATCCAAAAAATCTCAGGATGATCACCTCCTCCTTAATTAAAGTACCACATACCTATGGAGGGGGAAAAAAAAAAAAAAAAGCTCACTGTGCTGAAACAAAGAGACTATAAACCACACTTGGAGATACAAGCCATGATTCCAGCAGACTGAAAAGCACATTTTGAAAGTCTAACAGTACATGCCACACAGAAGATACTACTTAGAAGTACTTATTTGCTATTAATTTCTCTGCAAGCTAATATTTTTGGTGTGTATTTTAATCTGCCTTCTGGCTGTATAGATCAGAGACCCAAGAACATAAAGACCCTTCAATTACCTTACTGCTCTCAGCCTGTTAGGCACTTACAGGTATAAATATGGTTTCACCAGTACCCGTTTACGCTTCCTTTAATTCATTACCAAAGATGCAACCTTTTTGCTTTGTAAGCCTTCCCTCACGCTTTGGACACAAAAGAAACTTTCTGTCCCATCTAAAAACTTCAGGCAAGTGAGAGACAACGCATTTCTGTTTTCAGCACTAGTAATCCCGGGGGGGGGGGCGGAATAATAATAATTAGAAAAAAAAAAAAAAAAAGAGTTGCATCAAACCCTTTTGAACAAGGTTATTAAGCATGCTATCAAAGTAACAGTGCCTCCAGGGATGGATTCCAGCCTGTTCCCAAGTCTTATCCCCCCAGCACCAAAACCCAGCGACAACACACACCTCATCTGTCAATGCTGGAAGAAAGCTGGCAAAAAAAGGGTCTCGGAGACTGTAAAAGCGATTAAACTGGAGCTGAATGAAGGTAGGTAAATCACTGCCATCAAAGTGTTACAGGCACATAAAGGCACACAGGTGAAGAGGCTAATAAAAACGCTCCTCCAGAAATGAATACAGCCGAAATATACAGTTTTCAATAAAGGCTTTTTTTAAAAAAAAAAAAAAAAAAGAGACAGACTTGGGAGAGGGGGTGCGAGCAGCTCTCCTCCTCCTGCCTCTTTCCACCTCCCAAAAGGCACCATAAATTGCAGCTCTCCCCCCCCACCCCTCCTCAAAAAACAGTATTAAAATACTTTCGCCCAGGATGCAGCAGGTCTAAGTCCCTGGAAAGTTTACACAAAGTTTAAGTAGAGATATTTTTTCCCCCTCCTCCCCCTCTGCAGATTCCCCCTCCTTTTTCAAACGGGGAAAGCCTGCAGGGAGGGCAGGGGAGAGGGCAGGGATGAAGGGCCCCGACCCGGCGCAGGCAGGGGGACAGGCTCCGGCTCCCTACCTGGAGGGTCCATTTCAATGTAAAATATCAGCTCAGTGGAATAGGGCATCATCACTTCCCTCCAGTCCGTGTCATCGCGGTCCATATCCCACACCGTGTTGTACATCGCGACAGCCCGGTCCCGGCAGGTTTATAAAGAAGCAACTGGCTTTCCCGGCTTTTAATTGAGGAAGGGGGGAGGGGGGTTTAAAAACAAAAAAAAAAAAAATGGGGGAGAGGGGAAGGCGAGAAGAATCCACCCCGCTTTGAAATACTTCTAGGGGGGGTTAAAAAAAAAGGGGGGGGGGGAAATTAAAAATCGCGGAATTAAACTTAATTAAAAAAACCCCACCACAAGCCACCTCAGCGGCTGCCCTGCAGGAACTAAGACAGGTAGTTATATACATATAATAGAGAGTGCTTCTTTTTGTTTAAAAAGACACCTTTCCACAGAAAAGCCACCTTCCTGAATTCTCTCTAAAAATCGCCATTTTCGGGGTATTTTTAAAACACCGGGCTGCAAGCAAAACAAAATCCCCCCCCCCCCAGAAGAGAGGGGGTGGGTGGGAAGAAGCGGATAAAAAGGGGAGATCTCGGTCTCTGGATGAATTCTTTCCGCCGGCGGAGTAGAAAGGAGGGGGCGGCGGGCAACAATAACGGCGGGCGCGGAGCCCAAGCAGGGCGGGCAGCGCTGGGGGCCGCTCGGCCCGCAGTCCCCGCCGGCTCGGTTCGGTTCAGCTCAGCGCTGGCCGTCGCCCGCCGTGCCCAGCTGGCAGCCCTGCGCGGCGCAGGCGGCGGCCCCGGGCGGCTCCGGCAGGTCGCAGCCCCGGGCTCTCTGCGGCGCGGCCGGCCCCGCTAGGTTTCATTTTAAGAGGCTCTGAGGGGCCCAACCGTCGCCAACCGCCTCTTGCCGAGGACGAGGCCACGCCCCCCGGAGCCGCGCGGGAGGGGCCCCGTGGGCGGGGCTTCGCGCCGGCTTTTTAACTCCTTCGAGGAAGACGGGGGGGGGGGGGGCTGTGCGAGCGGGCTCTTCCACGAGGCAGAGGAGGGGGTGGCCAAAAAAAAAAATGCAGAAGGGGGAAACGTCCTCTTCACGCCAGAGAGACAAGCCCAGAAAGCAAGCTTGGCACAAACCCAAAATCTGTTTCGCCGCTTTCCTAACTTTTACCCGGCTGTCTTTCGCCCCTGCGGCCGCCTCTCTAGCCGCCTTTTGCCAGTGACACCCTCCCCCCCGCTCTGAGGAGAGCAGGGGAGGTGGTAGGTCCCTCGGCTGGCCTGTCGCCAAGGGGCTGCTGCCGCGGAGCACGCGCGGAGGGCGGGGGGCGCCGAGCCCAGTTGCCAGAGCTGCTGTCTTTGTCTGAGGGAGCAGCGAGCGCCGGGATTGGCAGAGGGCTCCGGCCATCGCACCCAATCAGCTGGCGGCGAAGCCGGCCGGCTCGATGGCGATTGGCTGGGAGCCCCAGTTACTAAGCGGGACAAAGAAAGGCGAGCGCTGAGGCGGAGAGGGGGGACGGGGCTGAGGGGGCGCGCGGGCACCCCCGGCCCCGCCGCTCGGCCCGGGCAGCCCCGGGCTGTGCCGTGCGCCCGCCGCCACAGCCGGCCCCGGCGCCGCTGCCGGGGAGTGCCCGCTGCCCCCTCGGCGGGGTGCGGCCCCCTGGGCCGGTGCCCCGCAGCGCCGGGTGTACCTGCTACCCTCCAGCCAGGGCCGGCCCCCCTTTGGGGCTGGGGTCTGTGGGAGAGGACCGCGGGCCGGGCCCAGGAGGCCCTTGGCAGGTGGGAGCCGCTGTCCGCACCCCCGGCTGGGACCTGGGCTGGCCGGCCCCGCCGCACCCCCTCTCAGCCGTCTGCCCTGCTGCTGCTGCCAGAAACATGGGCTCTCCTCCTCTGCCTTCCCTCCGCAGGGCCCTGGCAGCTGCCTGCCGTGTACTCCACATCATACCTGAGCGTTCCAGGGGGTATCGTAACTGCCCGCTGCCTAGAGTGTGACCCCAGGGAAACCCAGAGCTCTTCCTAGCAACGTAACCGGGGCTGGGGGTTGGGGGGGGGGGGGGAGCAGAGGAAAAGGCACCAAACGGGATGGCTGCCTCTCACAAGCTTTGGGATAAAACTGAGCTGCGAACACACCCGAAACTGAACCTCAGTCTGCCTGCCAGCCACATCGCTATGGCCAGCCACAGCCCGCAGCCCACAAGCACTGGTGGGAGGCAGAAATGCAGCCAGCTCGGCAGGCAGCCTCGGTCTTAGCATGGCGAAGCATCCTTAAAGAAAGGCGGAATGACAGCTGTTGAGAAATTAAAAAGCCCTTTCTGCAGACTTCCAAACAGTGTCGCAGGCACAAGGACAGATGAGCACCTCGATCTGCTGTGGAGATGTCAGGGAATGTTAGAAAACCCAGCACTGAAGTTGTCCGCTTTATTTGCACTTTAAAGCATGGAAAAGTAAGTTAGGAATAATTTCTCCCGCTCTAGCACTAGGTAGACAGCTCCTGAAAACATACTCCTGGCTTAGGGGGAACCGGAGGTTGACTGCAACATTGAATAACTGAGAAACTACAATGTAAGAGTATGTGGAAAGAGCTGGGTGCTGAGGTTCTGAAGTTCGCTGATGTATCACAACTTCCACGGCAAGCAATGGAGAGCAGCGCTGCTCTAGTTAATAGACCTTCTTGAGGGACAGGCAGCTTTGATTCAAATAACTTGATGCATATAAATTAATTTTATATCCCCATCCACAAACTCTGATTAATCCATGATAACCAGATAAAACTCCTTCTTCTAATTTTAAAATTAAATTTCTTGGACTGATACAATGCATCAGCTCAAGCTTGCTCAAAGTGAAATGCCATCCATGGAAGCACACCCCTCTCCCCCAGTGAAATTTAAGTTGGTACTGTGGGTACAAGCCACCCGCTGCCCACCGATGGTGTCAGGGCAGCCCCACAAGGGTTGGGCGGTGGGTGCAGGTGGAGATGTGGACACTGCTTTGCAGACCCTGCAGAGCAGAGAAATGGGGCTGCTGTCCCTACTGCTGCTCCCAAACTTAAGATTACCACCTCTGGCGGGGGGCTGGGGGGGTGGGGGTGTTGGAGGCAGGCTCGGGTTGCAATTCATTTTCCCCCTTCCTGCACCTCATTATAAGTTCCACCCACATAAGACCTAATTACTTGGCTTTTATGCTGGCAAAGTGGATTTCATCCTTGCTGTTTCCCATGGTGGTTGCCTTCATTTTCATGGCGGCAGTGATGGTTACAGCTTATTGATGTTTTCACTTTAGTGATTTAAAGCAGAATACATTTTGTTATTAGCTCTGGTTTCTCTCATTGCTGCTTTAATCAAAGATGCAATTTAAGGCAAAGGATTGTGTGTAATGGTAAGCAGTAGGATAATGCCTTGAGAGATCAGAATATTAATGTGTTTTTATTTCTCAAAACTGTGCTTATATCCAGGATTACTTGGCTCCCAACACGCATGCATGGGGCGCTCCCTTTCCTACCACACTGCCTGCCTTGCAATAGGAGTGAGCAGTCGTGTGCATGTGCATGCTGAGGGGAGAGATGCTGAGCATCACAGCAGTGCCCTCAGAGAACAGAAACAAAACCAGGAGCACGCTGAGCACTCAGGGATGCTCAAGGTCTGGCTGAGCACCAGATCACCCCAAGTCAGGAAAAGCTACATTCAAATGCTGAAGTAAAATAATGGTGACAATGACAATGCTTGAGCAAGGGACACAGTGCTCAAAAAAGGGTCCTGGTGCCCCATGCTAAGGCTGAAAGGCAAGAAGTGAGCACAGCATCTGCTGCTTCCCCAACATCACTGCGTTGATGGCCGTGCATTCGCTCGCTTTAATTTCCTTGGATCTGACAATTTGCATTTCAAGGCAAGATTAAATATTGAAGTTTTGAGCACTTCCATGTGCTTTAGAAGGAGCCGAATGGACCCGTGCTGGAAGAGGCTGAACACAGAAAAGCCATTTGTGCCAAACTGCTTGGTTTCCTCTTTGCCGAGCCATGATAACGTGATATCCGACAGCTGAATGTAGGCCACAACAGGCTTTTATAGTTGGAGGGGTGGAGGAGGGAGGGGGGGTTGAATCCACAGTGCTGCCAGCCAAACGTGCTAAAATGATGAGAGATTTTGGGGGCAGGCTGGAGACTCCTGGCCACTCCTAAGACCCAAATGTGAACAGCAGTGTTAGCACAAGCTCAGGCCCTGCTGGAGGGGAGCTTGTAGATGGTAGAGCTGTGTTTGCATCGGGAAGTACGATTCCCTGGCTGGCATTAAATGCTACATGAAATTACTAGCCTTGTGCTGCACAGAGATCAGGATTTGTGCAGTATCTGCTGTAATTGGTGGCCAACTTCCCACGGGGGCAACCGCATCTTGCAAGTAACAGCACAAGAACAACCAGTCGCGGCAGACTGGTTTAGTTAATGGATTATTCCTGCCTATTTCTCACCTCCTGGTGACAAGGAGATGAGGGAAGGCAGAAGGGTTGGTCTACTTTGGCTCAGACACTGCTGCCAGGGCCTCACCATAGCTCAGCACACTGCAAGCTAAACCTGAGGCTTGCTGGCAAGAGAAGTGGTGGGAAGGGCAGAGGTTTATCCTGTCTTCCCGAACCAGAGCAGTGCTGGCAGCACAGGGATGGTGCAAGCACCGTCTTCTGCTGGAATGGTACAGTCTGAGCCTTGAAAATACCCCAGAGACCACAAAGCATTTGCCACCAGATGAAGGTTAATTCAAACCCCTGTGTGGGTGAAGTAGCAGCAGTTTCCTTCCCTGCATCCTCCTGCACCTTCAGGTGAAATGTAATGGGTGCTTTTAACAAGGACTGTGCTTCCTCCTCTCTGCTTTAGAGTCATTTTATGTCCTCATAGGCTGCAAAACTGTTGCCTTGCTCTAGCCCAGATGTGGCCAAATTTCTGTGGTGAGAAAAACTCTGGCAAGTGAGCCAAAGTCGGGTGCTTTGGTTTGAAAATTATACATTGCGTTAAAAACCTGTGTTAAAGAATAATATGTGGTCTGCAAAAACATTCAAATGAAACACTTCAATGTTAGGAAGTGTCTTATTTACAGCTGTTGGAGCAGCTTGTGCCCTCTTCCATCCCACGTCCACACAACAAGGAAAGAGGTTGTAATAGGGGCTCACGTATCTAAAGATTGTAGCACAATGCATGCACACAGAGTTGAGCTTGCGAGGAATCATACATTAGGCATTTCCTAACTTAAAAGCACTTGGCTTTGCATTATAAACAACATTCTTTTAACATAGGAAATAACATTAAAAAAAGGAATAATATCTTTTAAATAAATGTCTACAACATAGGTTATTGCAGCTGGACCTAAGGTATTCCTCAGCAAGGTTTGGATTGGCCTTTCCTTACTGTTCCAGAGGTTTCTGCCTCAAAAATTGCAGGAGTAACAGTCAGGGCTGGAAATGGAAAGTTGCTCTCCTGCGAGGGAAGAGGAGGTGTGTGTGGCTTTTGCAGCCGGGCAGCACATGTCAACCCTGTGCTGTGCCCACTGGTGTCTGGGGTGGACACATCTGTGCCGAAGAGTGCCCAGGGATGAGTGTGCAAGGGGGTGGGCATGGGGGGGTGAGGGAAAGGACATGCTGTGCTGAGCTGTGCTGAATCGCTGCTTTGGCAGACAGCACCGGGCCAGCTCTTTAGAAAGTTCACGTTCAGTTATTGTTTTGACAGGCTGCCAAAGTTTTCCTGAGGAATGCAGGCAGCAGAAGGGAAATGGCGATTTTAAAACTTTTTTTTTTATAACTCAGCCAAACCAGAATGGAATTTCATGGGAAAAGCGAAAGGTACATCTCTAGCCTCGGGGCATCATCACTGCCAAATTTCAGAGGCTGGCTGTGAACAATGGAGGTGTCAGAGCATCTCCACGGCAGCACACACTTGCATGCACTCACATGTGCTCACACACTCACACTCACACACACACTGGAAGCATCTTCCCCAATAGCCAGTACTTCCACCCTACACCCAATGCCCCCAGAAGACTGATAGTAACCAATTGTGCTTCAAATAAAAAAAAAAAAAACAAACCCGTGGTGTAAAAGCAGAAGATAAAGCCGGTTTGCAGCTGCTGAAAGGTTTGCGACTTGGCCTTGGGAGGATGCTTAGGTGCTCTCCCCACCCCAATCCCAGCCTGCAGCTAGCTGTGCACAGCTCTTCACTATGTCAGTAACAGAGCCACAGGGCGGTTTTTCAGGTCTTCCTATCCCTAGGAAGGGCAGGGGGTTGCAAGCTCCCCTCCTCCTCCTCCTCCTCCAAAGAAGTGGCAGAGCAGCCGGTGAGCCAGGCTCCGGCACTGTGGCACCCCAGGGTCTGCAGGACTGTGGAACCGGGCTGGGGAGCTGCCAGTTACCTTATATTTTCCAGTACACTAATTTCTCTTGTCATCTTGCCAGTGACAGAGAGAGTTAAACAGAGCAATCCATTAAAGAAGCAGCCTGACAGACCAATTGTTAAGGGTTTCAGCAATCCCCATTTACACTGGCTTGAAAAAAATTTCGCCTCGAGCAGCTCCAATTACAGAATTATCGGACCACACTCCAGTCCCTTTGTGCACTTCACATCTCTGTCATCGTTCCAGGCCTCTCTCTATTTAGTTGCTTGGAAATGGTGAGCAAAATGGAAGGAGACTTGTAACAAGTTCAGAGAAATTAGAGGGGGGAAAAGAGAGAGAAAAAAGCCACACACACCCCAGTTCTAATGTCCTAAACCAGGACATTTTTGAAATGTAACACTGTATAGGCACTTAAAATATTTTTCACTTCCTCTATTCATTGCTTTAATGCACTGGAACTACTTGCTTGGATTTTATTTTTTTTTTCTCCCAAGGAATGTATAAATACCACTCTGTAAATTCCTCAGGTCTGATTTTAAGAGGAACTGTAGAACTTTATTCATGGAGGAAAGAAATAATCCCAATACCTTCCTGCAATAACTTTTCTTTTTAATAAACATGGCAGTGTATGTTTTGATCACAGCCAGTGATGCGAGTGGCAGGAAGAGGAAATCAGTGGCATGTCTAGGAAAAGCGAGGTCTCATCTCTGCTCTGCTGCCATCCCACTTGGTGACCTTCAAGCTGAATTGCCAGCACTGGTTTGAAGGTGGCACCTTTCCCAGTAGGAGGAATTCTGGCAAAGCCTAGATGAGCAATCACTTCTGCAAATGCAAAGCTTGAACTCTGTATACTTGTTATTATTACGAAAAAAAACCCAACCCAAAACTAACCCCAACACAATAGTTGTCCTGCCCTAGGGTGCAAAGCTGAAGGGTTCCCTAACCCTTCACCCATGGCCAAGCCAGGCACTGTCACCCATGACGCAACAGCTATGTGACATGGATGTTATGCTCCCAACCAAACATGACATCACCTAATTATCTTCCAGCAAACTCTCCTGGCTTCCCAAACAATGTAATGATCCCATAGCTAGTGTTATCTAGAACTGGTACCCTTGTATATCCATAACATGTTACCTCACGTTAAGAAAACACCCCCCTTTTCTTGCAGCGGAGATTATCTAGTTTCACAGGGAGGATAAGTGAGCAAAGCCATCCCTACGTACTGCTGGGGGGAGGCTGAGATCAAGCTTCCATGCTAATGCATGGGTGAATGCTGGCTTCACTCTGGCCCTAAGCAGAAGAAAGTTTCTCATGGCTAAGTCCCCAGTCCTGCTGTGGGACTCCCTTGTCCCCATCCCTTTCCCTGGGATGCAGTGGAGCTGACCCACTGCTCTTTGGATCCAAGGAACCTCACTGCAACGCATCTGTACTCAGTCAGAGCTCTGCCCAGGCGCAGTAACAGAGACTCCCCTCCAAGGTTTTGGGTGGAGATTGAAAGTGGGAGAAAAAAACCCCATAACAACCCAGGAAGCTCTCAGGGGTATTGAAAAGTCATCTCATTTCTTATTAATCGCTTAGGCCAAGAATTCAAACGTCGGCAGTGTGTTGGCTGGGGTCGCTTTCTTGCAGTTATCCACATGCAGTTCATGCCTTGGAAAATGACCCATTTACCATCATGCATTGTTGCTTAGCTACACGCACTTTCCCTCTAAGTTTTCCCAAATGGAAACATGGCTCTGTTTGCTTTGGAGATCATTTTCTCTGGCTTTCTTTGCTTTACAGTAAATAAGTGCAAGAAGAACAGCCTCTGAACACTAAGCAGGGAAATAAAACAAACAGTGCTGTGTAGGGCAATCACTGAAAAACCAGCACATGGATGCGATGCCTTCCTTGTCCAGCCAAAGTAATGGGTGGGAGGGAGGGCTTGAGCAAAGGCAACCTGCAAATCAGCTTCTTTAAGAGCTTTTTTTCTATGTCTTTTGCATTAAGGTTCTTTTCCTGTTGAAGATTTCCAAACTTGAAGGGGGAATTCGGTTGAATAGTGCTGGGTTCCCAAGAGAAGAATACGAATTCCCTAGAGGACAGTTGGGACTTTAGGCCATCAAGAACTCACTCCATATCTTCGCTGCCACGCTTGCCTTGTGCAGTCCTAGGCATCCTCTAGGATGCAGGAAAACACCTCCCTCTTACCTGCAAACCACCACACCACTTTGCACCACCAGATAAGACTTTATCACCATCAAGCCCCAAAATTTCACAGATGTACTAGGTCCTGGCTGCAGTGGCATTGCTGTCAGTGGGCACGTGCCGGCAGATCAGCCACCACAGCATGAAGTTCAGCTTCCCAGCACACTGGGTAAATCCTTTGGCCGTTTGCTGGAAGCCTGAGCCCGTCAGTGCTTACACTGCACAAATGTCCTTGAAACATGCAACAAATCCAGAGCATTTGGAAGGCACCAGCTTTACTGCCCATCCACGGAGGGGCTGTGCAGCATGTGCGCAGCTGGCACAGCCTCCCAGGAGGTCTTGCTAAGCCTGTGCTGTGAGCTGTGCCGGCACAGTGGTTGTGTCCCGGATTTCCAGATGTCCAGCAGTTCTTCTGTTCCTCAAGGATCAAACAAAACTTGCAACATCTTCAGATTTTACTGAGGACAAAGCATTTGAGTAAAAATGTGGCCAGGTCTCTCTCACAACACATAGGTTGGTAGAGACCAAAGTGAAAAATCTTTTGTTTCCTGGTGCAACGAACGCCTGCCGGACGAGAGCTCTCTGCAGAGGGTAGGCAAAGCCGGCTGCTGCCGGAGTGCCAGGTGCCTGCAGCTTCCAGAAAGAGCGGGATGCCCCGAAGGGTGAGCTCATGCCCTGCCTTTGGCTGACAAAGCATAAAATGTGTATTGTCTCCAAAAAGAAAAAAGGGAGAGACAAAGTAAATAGTGCGATACTGATTACCAGCCCAACATACTGGTCTAAGGTTTAATACAACAGATTCCAGACTAAGAACCTGCCAGAAAATGAAGAGGGGTATTGTACCTATGCAAATCCCAGCTGGTGGGTTAACACATCCCAAACACTGCGTGCTCTGTGAGAGCTGCCAGCACCTGAAGAAGCCACCTTTACTGCCCCGCCGCTTGGAAGCTCTTATCTTTCTTTGACCAAACCTAAACAATATAACCTTATTTTAGGTGATACCTCCCAGATGAACGGCCTTTTAAAAGTGCTTTGAGGAATTAAATGAGAGAAAACAGTAGGAGGGAGAGAGGCAGGGAGAGGAGAGAAAAGCTTGCTGCCAAACTACAGGAAGCAAAGTTGTTGGATGCTAAAACCACAAAATAAGGAGCTAGGAGCGATGTCAGACTAGAAGAAGCAAATGGGTGATCAGGCTCGCTGCCACCAGAGGTACCCCGAGACAGTGGCTCAGTCCCAAAGCGAGTATCCACTTCACCATCCTCTATGTTTCTGCAGCAAAGATGGGGATGCTGTTACCTGTGGATGCTGTCTGGGTGTGCAGCACTCCAGCTAACCTGCCCCCGCCGCCACAAACATAGAGCACAGGCACGTCATCCTCATAGCACAGCCCCATGGCCCCTACTCCTTGCAGTGGGCAGGTTCCAGCACAAGCCTTCTGGGGAGCCCAGCAGGTGATGGGATCAGCCAGTGTGTCCTCTCCTTCCCTTTGCTGTTGCATTCCTGCAGCTGAGGCCAATTCCTGCTTTTTGCACTCCCCTCTGGTTTCTGTGGTTGATGGGGAGGTGCCAGGTCTCCCTTGCAAAGGGTGGAAACCTGCAATGTCTCCTAGCCAGAGCCATGGGCTCCTGCTACAAGCAGTGGCAGGGAGCAGGCCGGGGCTGGTGCAGGAGGCAACAGGAGGACCAGCACAGCCACACAGAGCTCAGTGCCACCATGCCATCGGAGGGAAGGCAGCACGGATGGCTGAGAGCTGCGTCCATCACTCTGGCTCACTACAGGCTGGGCATCTGCCTTAAGTCCTGGGGCTGAATCAGGCCAAGGGCAGTTTTCATGAATGGAAATCCCACTGGTTTTATTGTCTTTGAAAGGCTGGAAACACCTGCCTGTTGCTCAGAGAAACAGCAGGCAGGATGAAGGTCTGGCAGCCTGTCCCCTTTTGCCCCACATCCTTCCTGGGCACCCTTTGGGGCCCAGCACTGGCACCCTGTGCCCCCCATTGCTGGTTCGGAGTTGGCCCTATGAAAACCCAACATCAAAAGGGCTTTTTTTCAGCAAGGGTTATTTCCACATCAAATGCCTACCTCCAGTCCTGAGCCATCGGGGAGAGAGCTTTTCATAAAAGGAAAGGAAAGATTAATATTATTTTTCAAAAGTATAATGGGAGGTTTCCACTCCCTGAGCACTTCAGAGTTGGTTTTTACACAAAGCCAGAATAATTCCAACCCCAAAGGAGAGAGAAAAAGAAAAACACATTAGAGGGGGTTACAAATGACTGAAAAAATGGTTGGTCTGAATAGAAATGTTCACGTCACCATCACTGTGAGGGCTAGAGGAGGCTGCTGCTGGGCAAGCCTGACTTTCCCATGGGGATGCATGTCCTCCGTCCTCACTCAGAGCAGCAGGGTTGTTCCAGCCTGCTCCAGCACAGGGAGCACAGAGAGGTGGGGAGAGCCAGAGATGGGCTTTCAGAGTCACAAACTGGTGGGAGGAGGAAGGAAAGGACAAGGGGTGGAGAAGATGCTGGGAGCACCCTCTGGGGCAAATGGAACAGAGGAAAGCCTGCTGCGAGGTACAACCCTCCTGCAGCTCCACAGAGAGAAAAGTGGCCTGAGTCTGGCCCAGCGACTGGCAAGCAGTGTTCCCGGACTGCAGCACAGCTCTGCCTTGGAAAGGCACCTGCAACCTCAACATCTTCCTCTGAAAAACATGCCATAGCATCACAGGGGAACCACATCCCAGCAGCCTTGACAACAAGTTTCTGCTCCATGAGCATGAGCCGTGGGGCCAGATGAGTGTATAAACAACTATTTGATCACTTCCACTACAGGAACCAACTTGAAAAATACCTCCTATTCACAAGCTTGCAGCCTGCTTCTGAAAAACCAGACTAGAAGTAAGCTCCCACCCTGGAAAATCCCTTGCCTGTGTCTGCTGTGCATCCTTTCCCATGCCGGGAAGGGTTGGGCCAAATGCAGAAGATGCCGTGGGGCTGGCAGAGCTGCTCTGGAGCAATGTCCTTGGGCTGCTGTGTCAGGGGTGGCAGGGCTCAGCATCTGGGAGGTGATACATCATCAGGCAACTTAGTGCGTTGCTTGCTTTCTGCTTCTTGGTCATTCAACAGATGGGGCTGAATCCCTCGCTGGTGTGTTGCTCACCTTCCTCTGGACTCAGGGTGCAAATGTGAAATGAGGTGTGGGACGGTCCTTGCAGCCCTAAGCCTCACAGTCACCAGTGACATGAGACCCTCAGTGGTTTTCACTTACAAGTGGGTAGGGAGAAAATCCTTGTGGGTAAGGGAGAGAAAAATGCAAAACATGATCCTGAGGGCTCAGAGAAACGCTTCTGGTTAAGCCAAATCTTGCCTTTTCCCAGTGCTTGGAATTGTCCATCCATGAAGAGGTCTGGAGCAGGCGCCTTCACCACATAAATCCCACTTAAACCCTTAAAGAAATGCCTGAGTGGCACTTCAGGTTCATCAGCTGGCCAGCGCAGGGGCAAAGATTTCAAGTTCACCCAAGAAAGAAGAAAAATCCCCCAGTCCCACCACCAGAGATTGCAGCTGATGGCTGGAGGGCAGCAATGGGGGAAGGAGCAGTAAGAGGGTGGCCAGGCAGTGGTTTGTGGGACCGTGCTGGCAAGCACTGAGCGGCCCAGCATCCTTCCTCACTGGCTCTCCTCCACACCCAGAGCCAAAGCAGGGGGAGTGACGGCAGATGCAGCTCCTCTCCCCAAAACACTGTCTGCCTCTGGGAAGGTGGGGGAAGTCCTGGGAAAGCAGCTTCGCGTTGATGACGGTGGCTGACGTGCCGGGGGTCAGTGCTGGGAAAGCCAAGGGGTGCACTGGAAACGGGAGATGCCTGTGGCAGATGATTGTGCCAGTAGGACACGGCCGGTTTGCTGCCTGCGGGACTTCAAATGCTCTGCCCAAAACAACTTACTCAGATTTACTGTAAGCGGCAGCCAGGCCATCTATAGCTTGTGGTGAACATACCAGCCCTGCCTGCAGAAAGGGCTGCGGAAGCCAAGCTGGCCCCTTGCCCGGCAGGCTGGAGGAGGGGAGCGGGGGGGGTGCTCTGCAGCCCTGCTTGCCTGCCCCAGGCCTGCGGGAACAGTGTTTCCCAGAGGTTGCTGCTGTTTGTTTGGGTGAAGGTGTTGAAATTTGGTGGGGTGTTTGTTAGGGACGCAGCAGGCGAGGAATACAAGTGGTGAAACGGGGGTGGGCTCCTGGGTGTCACACACATACACACATGCACACACACACTGGACCCTGCTCACCCACCACTGCACTGGCTAGAAACCCCCAGGTGGTGCCGAGTCTCACCATTTCTGGGGTCCCTGTCTAACCCCAGAGCCCATGGAGCTGCACCCACAGGCAGCAGCCCTACCAGGGCTGGGTAGGGGAGCTGGGTGTGCATGGGGGGGATATACCCCCTCCTGCCTGCAAACCTGCTTCTCTCCATAGCCAGGTCCTGCTGTTCACAGCCTGATGGTGCAGAGCCACTTGCCACCTCATAGCCTGGAAACGCAACTGCCTACAGTCGGAGCCCCCCATCTGTGTGCCAGACCCCTCCAGGCACAGTCACCTGGGGCTGGGTGCATGGGAGGAGGAGCTGGAGGGGGGATGCTGCTGCAGGGACGGGATGCTGTGGCAGGGCCACAGAGCTCATCATTAGGGATGGAAAATATTTTTGCTCACATCAGGGCTAGATCACTGTGAATTCTGGGGTGCCAGCGAGGAAGGAAACCTGGCTGGCTCTTCTGACCTGTGGTCCAGCACAGTCCCCTCTTCCCTTCCCACTCCCCAGCATGCAGCACTGTTGGCTTCCAAGGGGAAATTTGGGAGGTTTATTCCCTGGGAAAGGGGCTTCGGGGGAGCCAGAGGTTAGCAGGGATGGCAGAGCACAGATAGAGTTTCTGATGTTCAGAGACTCTGCATGGGTTCAAAAAGGAGGGACCCACAGCTGCCCACTGGCATCACTGCTCAGCCTGTGCCTGGTGGCAGATAACGAAGTGTGGCAGAGGCAGGAGCCCTGCGCTTCGACTGGGAAGGCAACAGTCCCAAGAGGACATACCTTCATCACCTAAAATCTGTGGTGACCAAATCACACTATCTTGTTCTCCCACAACAACCCCCATCTCACCATGGAGCTGGCTGCAGAGTGTCCTTGTATACCTGGTGGCATTTGTGGAGCTTACCCACCGCAGGGGGCAAATGTAGGAGGTGGGCTTGAAACCTGCCTAGACACCTTCAAGGTGCCAGGGGCACCTTTGACATAGGATTTCAGGTGATTTCTGGAATCTGGCATGCAAGCAGCTGGAGCATGCCACTGGAGGGGACCGCTGCCTGCCATCCCAGCCCTATGCACACAGTCTACACCAGAACCCTGTGGCTGATTGCCCCAAGACACATCCCGAAGGGCAGCACAGCTCTCAATGGGGCTGGGACCCACTGGGGGCTGATGTCCTTCCCTGCCGCAGCCAGGGCTGTGTCACTGGCCACCTCGCTGCTGCTGGCCACAGCCTGAGGCCCTCAGCAGGTCCCAGCGCCGCGTTTGGAAACACATGAGGTGGATTTTCTCTTGCCAGGTGCTTTCTGCCACCCAGTGTAATGCTCGACGGTGATGCTGCGAACACGAACCCCAGGTGGAGCGGTTACAGCTGCTGCCATGCCCTGGTGAGCCCCCAGCCCCCCATACTGGTCCCACTGTGGCGGCACTGGGGCAGGTGGCTGTGCCAGCGGATGAAAGGCAGGGAAAGGCCCGATTGTGGCAGAAACCGCTTGAGTAGCTCAGCAAAGGCACGCAGGGGCCAGGCTGGGCGCCGCTGGCCGGCAGCCAGCTCAGCCCTGGGGCGCCCAGGGCCATGGCCAAGACGGGAAAACCCCCGGCTGCGCCTGGGTTCCGGCCTTTGTGCGTGGGGCTGGGGCTGGGGCGGGGGTCCGACACCCAGCTGCACCCCCCCATGCCCCGGGAGGTGCTGCTGCATGGAGTGCGAGGTTTGGCGGAGGGGGCTCACCGTCCCCTGTGCCGGGAGGGAAATTTCCGATACCGCTGTGTTCCCAGAAGTCCGGGGAGGTTTCAGCCCTGGCTCTGCCGCCTGGGCTCACGCTTCCTTCCCGGCTCAGCTTGCAGACCTGGCACCGGGGGCCCACGCTGGCGCGCAGGGTGAGGCTGAGGGTGGGCAGCCCTTGGGGCTGGGCCCTGTGGAGCAGAGCCGGGCTCACGCCAGCGCTTGGCGGCCGCTCCAGCCCTTCTCCTGGCCCCTCTCCCAGCTGGGCTGCCTTCGCTGGCAGATGCACCGGTGGGCTGTAGGCTGCCACAGAGACGCTTGTACCAGCAGCGCTGCCAGAGCCGCGTGCTGCCCGACGTTGGCCAGCTCGGTGATGTCAGCCCGCGCCGCGTCCCTGTCCTCCTGCCCCAAGGCCTCCTGCTGAAGTCCCGTAACAGGGCACCACAGCTCCCGGCAGTGGCGCAGGGTCACTGTGCCATGGGGGGCCAAGGGCCAGGGTTTTTCTCTGTCCCCTGCCTGGTGTGGAGGCGAAGCATCCATTGAGGGGATGCTTAGAAAGGGACGGATCCTGCCTGCGTGCACCACAGTGCTGGTGCTCGCCAGCGGGCATTGGTGCCCTGGCACTGAGGACCGATGGGCCTGATCCAGTGCAGGTGATAGAGGACATGGCTGCTCCGGGGTGGGGGGGTCAGGGGAGCCAGGGTGTCTACCCACGGGTGTCGGGAGCCTGGCCGTATCCTGCAGCAGCCTCCCCCTGCTGCCCCAGCCACCCAGCGCTGTCTGCGGATGTTTTCTGTTCTTGCAAGAAATCCAGCTGAAAACAAGCAGGGCTGCGCCTGCCAGGTGGCTCCTTCAGAGCTCTTGCTTCTGCTCTGCATTTAAGCAGCAGTGATTTTTGCTTGGAAACGTCCAGATTTTTGCTCTGCACAGGCTTTGATTTCGAAGCCACCAGCACAGAGCTCCCAGGGACTGAGGGACTCCAGGCTCCTGCCCTCTCCTGCCCATCTTGCCTGTGGGACTGGCTTGCCAGAAAAAAATCGAGTCTGGGTCTAAAATGTCCAGCCCAAATCTGATGTGCCTGGCGGGGGTGGTGGGAGCCCTGACCCTGGCCCCCACAGCCCTCCAGCACCAGCTCAGGCTTAACTCTCTCCTCCGCGGGAAGAGTTCAAACCTTCCAGTTAAATCCAGGAAGGAGTTAGCAAGTCTTTGTGGCAGGTGGATTAGAGGCAGAGGTAAATGCTCCTGCTCAGTGTAATCTGGCTGGTTAAAAGCTCAGCTCAGCCTCTATCCCAGCATTGTCCTTGCTTCTTATAAATATAGGAGACATTTCTGCAAACAGGGATTTTTCCTTTTGCCTATTTAGAAACCTAAGAGATTGGGGAGCGCCTGTTGCCCTCCTCCTTTCCCCGGGGTGTCATCAGGTTTTATTACCATCCTCCAGTGCTCTGTTCTCTCCGGGCTGGGTTTGGTGCTGGTGGCCTCTGATCCTGCAGGTGCAGCAGGAGAGGGATTACAGCTCACGGGGCTGCAGGTCAGGGCAGGTGAAGGCTGCAGAAGCTCCTGGTGTTGGGGAAATGGGGCTAGGAGCAGAGTCAGGGCCCTCTTTCATGCCACAAGCCAGGGGTTCCTCCACATCCATGAACTGGGGAGCACACCTGGATGTGATGGGGCAGGACGGGGGGGAAAGGGGACTGAGAGGCTGGGGGCTCTGCTCAGTGTGAAGCATATAGGAACCCCAAACAGAAATAAAATAAAAAAAATCACAACTGTATAAAAATAGGCAACAGTTATGTGATTCTCTCTAAAAACCCGTATTCCAGAGCTGGTGGCACTAAGGGGGGCACAGGAGGGTGGCAGCTCCAACTGTGACCCTCCCTGCCCTGGCCATCCCACCCCATGGCATGGCAGGAACATTCCTGGGTGCCCTGTCCCCACTGTCCCTTGCAGATGAGAGCAGACGCACCGGGCAAGGCTAACCAGCACCTGCACACCGGCCCCAAGAGCTTGTGGGTGCCCTGGAGAGGGTCCTGTGTCCCCAGGGCTGGAGGATGCACACATGACCTCTCCCTGAGGATTATGGCCAGAGTGAGGGGCTTTCATGGGGAGCACATGGCAGGCACGGATCAGGGGTTTACCAGGAATTAAGGTATTTTCTATGCATTTAAACTAGTCATCACAAACCCAGAGCTATCTAGGAACAAGCGACCTGGAACACAGCACCCAGGGGGCAGGGGAGAAGTGAGGAGAGAAACTAATACCCACCCCAGTCCCCATCGCAGGGCTTGCAGGGAGCAGGGGGAAGATGCTCACAGAGGCTTGCAAGCCCCCAGAGCCCCAGGAATGGCCTGTGGGCCCCGACTCAGGGAAAGATAAACGTGCTGCACCACCCTGGTGAGATGCATGGTGGAGGAGGAGAGGTTGGGGAGCTTGGGGGACACAGCAGCAGGTCCCAGGGGGACAGCAGGGCACCATGCCCATGCCCTCTCTGGGGACGGGACAGAGTGGTCCATCCCGGGAGGCATGAGGGCTGGGTGGCTGCAGGAGCTTGTTAACCTTAATCCTCCCTCGGATTAATGCTCAAGGGAGCTGAGAATCATGTTTAAACCTGCAGGAGTAACCCCTTGCATTGAGTGTGGCACTGCAGTGGGGTCGGGGAGGGACAGAGGGCACAGGTTAAGGGCAAGGAGAGGGGCAGGCAGTCCCATGGCCTAATCTGACATGCAACCTTGGATTTTGTGAGTGTGTTCCAAGGCCCTGCCCTCCCTGAGAGCACAGGGATGTGCAGCATGCTGGCCAGCTGCACACTGGGGTCATCTCCAGCAATGCTGCCCGGCTCCAGGAGGCTGCCACTGGGTTCTGCAGGGCTACTGTGGGCTGGACCCCTCAGGATTAGAGCAGTCTGAAGGTGCCAGACCAAGATGGAAACCATCTGCTCTTGGAAGGATGCTCTTTTGGGGGAATGCCTGCCTGGGATGAAGTCTCTGGGATGAAATCCCTCTCTTGGTCTGAGCTGGCTTCCCTGGGGCTGAGTTTTCAGCCTGGCTCAGAGGAGCAGTGCAAGGATGATCAGGGATGCTCAGATAGCACATGCTCCTACTCACACAGACCCTAGGCTGACTCCACAGACCCCAGCAGAGGACCCCTCAGCTCATGGCAGTAGGAGCCACCCTTCCCTGTAGCCGCTGGCCATGCTGTGGGCCTTGCAAGCCCATGCAGGGGGCAGAGCAGCCCAGCTGGCATCCCTGCAGATGGGGCCACCCACCCTCAGAGCAGCTCCAGCCCTAACTCTCGCCTCAAAGCAGGTACCAAGAGCCCCAAGAGACCCCCTGTGACACCCTGTTGCAGCCTGCCAGGGACCCCATGCCAGGTCCCCAGCCTCAGCTGAGCTGCAAGTGCCACATAGATGCCCTTAGGGGAGGTTCCCATCCCCTGATAGCATGGATGCAGCTCCCTCCTGGACATCCCTCGGTCCGAGCTGTTTGCCAGGCAGCTGGCTTCAGCACAAAGGTGCCAGAGTTACACCAACATTCTCCGGAGCATGAGCACCAGTTACACTCTCCTTCCCCCCTCTGCAGGCTTAGCCCCTCATGGGAATACCCTGCCCTGCACCTAATACAGCCCATAGCTCCGTGCTCTGGGGCTGGCACCACCCAAACCTGCTGCCTGTCCCAGGGAGATGCCACAAGACCTTGTCACCCATCCTGTCGTGGCCAGGGTCACCTTGAGTGCCTCCCTGGTGGGGCAGGGGTGGCTTTGTAGGTGCTGTGTTTGCCATGTGCTTGTCCCCTGGGGCAGCGAGGCAGAATGGGATGTCCTGTTCTAAGTGGCATCTTAACTAGATCTGATCCAGCCTTGCAAAGCCACAGCGCCTTCAATTCCCTTAGCACTCCAAATCTGCTACTGTGCATCTAAGCGGATTATTTTAAATACCCCATGATGGACTGCTCCTTTGTAATATAATCCAGCCTCGTGTGTCCCATTCCCCTCCTATTTGCTGTGATTTAGCTGCAGCTGTGACAGCTAGAAACCTCCCCAGCTCCCCCTGCTCCCTAGGAAAGGTCCCACGTACCAGACCCTTCCCCAGATCCTGCTCTGCCCTGTGCAGACAGATCTTGGGATGCTCCTTTCCCATGCACCCTTAGCATGCAGTCTTTCATGTCCTGGGATGAGCGGTGGCCGTGGGATGTGCTGCCCCAGAGCTGCTTCATCTGCACCCAGAGCTGAGCCCCTGCGTGGGCATTGCCCCCACCCACACCTCGAGGCCAGATCCTGCCTCTGCTGCTTTCACCCAAAGAAGGGCCATGCAGGAGCCCTTTTGGGTGGCTTTCACCAGTTTTCAGGCCTCTTCCTCAAGCTGACTGGCTCTGACACCTCAGCCCTACCATGAAGTCAGCCAAGCAAGAAGTCATCCTGCCTCCTGCTCCCACTGGAGACGGGGGTTTGGGGAGGGTGGGGGCCGGCATGGAGCCCACCCAGTCCTGCTCTTGGCAACGGCAAAGAAGCTGCCGCTTTTCCAAGTGCTTCCCTTTGGGGCTTGTCTGATTAATGAGGGCTTGTTATTTCCAAACTGTTTGAAATCGTGTTTATTTTATCTGCCGCCGGATTCCTCTGTCTCAGGGCTCATCGTTAACCGCCAAAGATGAGTGACAGATCCTGCTAATTACAGCTAATGATGGCCTTAAAGGATATCTGTGCACACATGTGTGTTTGTGTGCACACATGCCAAGGGCCATTTATAATTTAAAGTGGGGAGAGTCATTAGCATAAACCGTGCCCAGATTAATTGCAAAGAGCAGCCTCTCCGGGGAGGATGCTCACCAAGAGGTTATGGTTTCAAGTCCTGGATGCTGAGGACAGTACAGGCTGCCCAGGCAGAGGCAGCGCGGTCCCGAGCTGGGTGTCAGCCTCGGAGACACCGAATCAAAGCTACCACATAGGAAATGTTTGGCATGCAGCCACCGAGCAGCTGGTAGGGACCAGGGGAACCTGGCATGTGGCACAACCACGACCAGCTCAGAGCCATGCAGGGCCATGGGAGCTGACATCCCCTGGCAGGTCTCTGCAGGGTGTTTTCCAGCTGGGAGGAGTGTCATGACCCAGTTCTACCCCAGCTTCTGTGGGTACAGGCAGTGGGAGCACTGGGAGATGCTTTTTATGGCCTCTCTGAGGACAAAGTAGCTGCAGGAGCACAACCCCTCACTAGACACCAGAGATCTCACCTGGGCGGCTGGGGTTAGCAGTGCCACCACCTTGCTGAGAATGTTCCACCTTTAGACCCTGGGTGATCCAGTCCTGCTGCTGACTTCTTTGCTTTTACTTATCCCCAGGAGGGAAAGAAGGAAGATGGAGAAGATGAGGCCTTCCCCACCCCTGGGCTGGAGGACACGGCATGGGAAGCAGCGGCTGCAGGAGCTCATGGCCACCAGCTCAGCAAGGGGACGGGCAGGTGGCAGCTCAAGCAGAGCAGGCACGTCCGACGGAAGGGCTGACCAGGGGACTTCCACAACTGGCACAGTGGGGTTTGTTCTCTAAACTGGCTCTCCAAACTTGCCAGGGCTGACTTTCCCTCACCCCTGCAAAGAGGGAGCACAGAGACAGTGTCCCCCGGCTCCATCTTCTCACTCTCCCCTCCTCAGGGGTCCAAGTGATGCCCTCACCCCTCTCCCAGTCCTGCTGATGCAAGCCATGGAAGAGACATCCAGAAAGAAACCAAAAGCTGTTCCAGATGGCAAAGGGCTCAGCAGAGCAGAACAACTGCTCCCCAGCCTTTATCTTTCTGCAAACCAAATCCACCCTTCTTGGGAAAAAGTAATTCAAGCTCCTCGGTCTTCCTCAGAGCTGGCAAGTGGGAAGAGTGAAGCGCCGGCGCCGGCTCCCCGGGGAGGGTAAGCGCCACCCGGCAAAGTGCTTCTATATCCATCTCTGCCACGAGAAGGTCTAAATTGAAAGTGATGGCAACAGCAAGTGTTGGGATGCTGAAATGGACTCTGAAGCCAGAGCAAAAGGGATTTCAGGGGCTGGATGTGCTCGGCATGGGGGGAGGATGCCTGCCAGTGCAGGACACTGCAGTTCTAATCCCACTAAAAGCTGGGAGGAAATGACTTGGACAAGGGCTTTTGGCTTCCTTGCTGAAAAGTCCAGATTCAGGTCAAGTCTATGGCTCATGAATTTGTCTTGGATCTTTTGAATTGCTCTGGATCCCAAAACACTCAGGTTTCTCTTTCTGAAACACTCCAGATGTTTCAATTTAAGGCTTTTGCAGGAACAGCTGTCAGAGGCTGTGGAGCAGAGCTCCCCTCAGAAATGTGCAGCCACTCAACGGTAACAACTGCTCATGAAACAGCCCAGTGAGGCTGTTTGGGCAGGGCCAGCTTGGGCTGGTGCTTTTTGCATTACCAAAACCCTGTCACTGAGGCTTCCAGTCCTCCAGACCCTGTTCGTACAGGAGTCCTGGGTGCTCGTGCTGTCCTGACCTCACTGTTTCCTCTGGGGTGGCTTCCTTGCTGTTGTTCCCCACTGGCACCTTGCAAAACCTTCTCCAGGCCACCTTCCCCATGGCTTTAAATCCCAGTATAGCAGTGTTGGGAGGTGACAGCAGAGATGGTCTGGAGAAGCCATGGCTCTAGGAGTGGGAGGCACCAGCATTGGAGCAAGAGCAACATCAGCGGTGCTGGGCATCTGCTTCAGTGGGCTCACTGTGGACTGAGAGCTCTGGCAGCGTTGGTGACTTTGGGACCATCAGACTGGGCAGTCCATGCCAGTGGTACGCAGAACTGCACCGTCCATGGAAAATGGGTGGCTTTGAGGCTCCAGGGTGACTTTGGGGTATGCAGAGCAAACAGTCTCTATCAAGACCAGGTGAGGTGTTTTTCCCTCTGTGCCACAGCCAGGGAGGGTCAGAGCCATCTAAGATGTGGGGGTTGTGACAGGGCAGGCCACTTCGAGGTCCTGGGTCTGGGCACCATGCTGCAAGCTGCTTGCTCGGTGGCATGCTGAGCACTCCCCAAATAACTCCCGCAATTGCCATCACCCAGCGAAAGAGCCCGATTGCAAAGAAAACAGGAAAGCAGCTGAAAAAATAAAGGTGCTGCCATGGCACTGTGCACGCCAGGTCGGAAATTTGGGATGGTGCCAAAGTACAGCCCCGGATGCTCCTCCTGCTCCAGGGCATGAAGGGCCAATGCAGGGTGGAGAAAATAGGGGTGCCAGAGGCCAGTGGGAGGGCACCCTGCCAACAGCACCAGGGACAGGCAGCCAGGACTCACGTGTCTTCTGGGCACTTGGAAAGAGCCAAGGATGCTCAGCAAGGATGCTGCAGCCACGTCTGTGTGGTGTGAGGTCGAATGGTCCAGTCCCAGCCCCATGTCTCCTGGGGGTGATGCAGTGCCAGGCTGATTGGTGAGATGCCAGCCTCTGTGAGTACCCCATCTCCTTGGCAACCTGCACCTCTCCCCAAATGCCAGAGGTATCCAAAAGATGGAGAAATCTCCTCGGCAACCCTAAAGCACAGCCACAAGCTCCAGAGACTTGATGTAGTCCCCAAGCCCTGGCCATGGGGCAGTAACTCTTTCAGCTGAAGGAAAGGATGAATGGAGATGAATTGGGCAGATGCAGCTTTGCTGGGACAACTTGAAGGTCACCAAGCCTTGAGGTCAGGCTAAGAGGCAATGCCAGTGCCTGCCTCCCAACCCTGTGCGTACTACTGCCTGAGACTGAGAATGCCAAACTCATTGCCCCTCTGCCCTGGGGCGCTGGTTATCTCCAGCATCAGTTGGCCTGTGGGCAGAAGCAGGTGGCACGGCTCCAGCGCAGGCAGGGTGTGGGTGGAGGTGTGGGTGGAGGCAGCAGTCCCTGCCCTATCTGGCAGCCTCTGGGATTAGTTGTACGGCACTGGGAGCAGCTCTAGCGGTGGCTGGGTAGGAACAGATACACACAGATAAGGCAACCTGAACCCTGGGGACAGTGAGCCAGCTTCATTAATCTCTGTGAATCCAGGTGCTGCCGAAGATGCTATTGTCCCCTTTCCCTCCCCAACAGCTCATGTGTGGCCGTCAGTTGTAGCTCACAGAAGGACAAAACCTACCATGTGCATGGGTGGCATCACTCTGCCAGAGCTACTAAGTGGCTCCCATGTGCCCCTGGGGACACTGCTGGTACAGGGATGCGATCAGTGCAGGGACGCACACCTGCATGGGGACAGCGCTGGTACAGACATCCACAGCCAGTGTAAGGCCCCACAGCCAGTACAGAGAGCAAAGGAAGGTGCAGGGACGCAGACAGGGTGGAGACCACCAGCAGCATGGGGACAGGCAGCCAGGGTGGGGACCGTGCCAGTCCAGGGGCACAACGCAAGGGATGAAGACCCAGGGACAGTGTGGGGACACGTAGCCAGGCATGGGGTCACATACAGGGGGACAGTGATGCTGCAGATGTTGACCAGCAGTATTTCCCACCCCTCTGATGGCCTGGGCCTCATCCTCACATCCCTCCCCAGCCTCCAGCTCTCCGGCTGCGGTGAGCAAGAGGGTCTGGCACTGTGCGGGCACACTGAAAAGAGAAGCACCACCAGGTCCCTGCCTGCATCCCCATCACTGGCATGACATGGGCTGCTCGGGGACGGGTGCCGTGCAGCACTCCCCATCCCGTTAGCTCCGGCATGAAAGCACCCCCTGCAGCCGCCGCAGCCGGGCCTGGCCATGATCTCCACTTCCAGGTAAACAGATGAGGCAAGCGGCTCGCCTTCCCTCCCTGCCCGGCAGCCCCAGCCACACAGACCCGCCATTCAGCCCCACCGCCCTGCACAAACCCCCAGTGTTCGGGAGAGGGCTTATGCTCCCCTGGGAGCATCGGGGGGGGACACACCGTGGCCGGGCGGTTGACACCCAGCCAGGCTGGAGCAGGGCCAGTGGGTGCAGAAAGAGCCACTGTGTTTTGGCTGGCTCCTGCCACACTGGGGTGGGGGCAGAAAGAGCTCCTTGTGCGTGTGGGACCCCAGGGATGTCACCACAGCTTGGCCACATCCAGGGTCCCACCAGGCTGTGGTGGTGGTCACTGGTGGGTCTGTGGGGTGGTGGTGGGGAGCTGGGGGTAGGAGCCTGAAGGGATGAGGGGGCTGGAATTGGCAAGTGGGGGAGCTCAGTGCACGCACCAGCATGCACCGTGCTGCTGCTGCCCTGCTGCCATCCAAAAAATTTGCAACCCCAGACTACAGGAGACAAAAGCAGTGAGAAGGGATTGACCAGGGACACATTAAAGTGGTGGCAGAGGTAGGAGCAGGAGGCTACTTTCCCTGGGCGTCACCCTGTGAGCATCCTCCCCAGCTGGTGGGAAGAGTGGGTGCACTCCCAGCGTGTTCGCCTCGAGCTCCTGCATGGCCTCCGCCAGTGCAGACTGCAGGTCACCCACTGGAAGTGGGCCTGTGGCACTTCTCGACAGGACCAAGTCAGGCACTTGCAAAGATGAGAGGATGATGCCAGGTCTTGCCCCCCAGGGCTACTGTCCCCCTCCAAACCCCTGACGCCCTCTTTCCCTAGGCTTTCCTTGGCCCTACCAAGGGGGTCTGTCCTATGGCATGGCCTGGGGTGCTCTGGCCGCAGCAGGGCCCAGAGGGCTGCCCATCTCTCTGGGGAGCCTGGCACCGAGCTGAGCGCATCCCTGCCTCAGCCACAAGCATCCCTGTGGGGCCTGGCTGAAGGGGAGAGGGGAAAGCAGGAAGCAAAGCCACGATGCTCCATCATCCCAGCTGCCTCCATCATCTATAAGTGGCCATCAGTGTCTTCACTGGGGACGATGTCCCCTTTTCCATGCCTGGTACCTTCCCCCCTTGCCACTCCCCTGAGAAGGTGGCTTTCTTTCCTGAGGAGCACAGAGAAAGCATTTTCCACCACGGCAGATGAAAATGGATTCGCAATCCAATTTTACCCTAGTACCACTTCAGTGATTTTGATGGAGCCACTCTAGATGGGTGCTGGTTTGAGCCAGAGGACAGCTGTTGCAGCTTCATAGACCAGGGGTTTCTTATCTGTGTCACCTTTGATTACTGTAATTGAAATCCTGCTCTGATCTGAGCCATGCCTGAACGTTTCTGCTGCCTGTGCGGCTCTCAGCTCGAACAGCAAAATGATGTTAATAGATTTTAAAGCCGGCAAGGCCTGTGAGAGCACTTCTGCCTGACCTCCCGCACAGCAGCCGACAGTCACTGCTTAGCCCGGTTCCACGCTCAGCTGCTGGCACAGCCCTGCCATCCCCCCTGTGACTCATTTTCCCTCCTGGAAGCACAAATCCTGCCTTTCCCCAGAGCAGCCCACGTGTGCCTGCCGGGCAGCCTGCCTTCTCCCACCCCTTTGGAGAAAGACCAGGATGCTTTCAAGGAAGGCAGGGTCCAGGGGTGCCAGCGGGACCTCAGAGGGATCATCTGCCCTTTAGCCCTCCCGCTCCAGCATGAGATCCCCTGTGGACCACACTGGCCTTTTCTGGCATCTCCTGACCAAAAGGGCAGCAAGGCAACATGCCGCTGCCTGTCTGCTGCCAGACAGGCTGCAGGGGACAGAAATGCCACCGCACAGGAGAGGATGCTCCTGGCTTTGGTGCCAAGCTGGAAAACTGGCTGTGGCTGGCAGTGTGACCGGTGCTTTGTCACCCTCCCCATCTTTTGTGAAGCCGCTGGTGGTGTTTAGCCACAGTCACTGCAGCAGAAACAGTGACTGCAGCCCAGACAGCATCTGAGGGCAGGAGCCGAGAGGACACGTGTGCTGGCACGCACGCTCCTGCAGTTTGGCTCAGCGAGCGGTCGGCATGAGGAGCGAGCCAGTCCTGGTCGGGCTGTGACAGAAAAGCTGGTGGCTCCATCTGGGATGGGAAGGGTTTGCTCAGCAAGACGGGTCTCCGGGAGCTGTCCTCAGGAGCAGGCAGGGGTGTCCCAGGTGCAAAGGCCCATCTAGCGAACCCTGCAAGCCCCGAGGGCCAAAAACCCTGGCCATGCCGGACAATCCCTTGGACCCCCAGGTTTTCCAACCCAACAGCTTCCATGGCCATAGAGCTGGGAGCTGGCACCGTGGCCTGGGCTTGCACCGGTGAGGATCTGGCAGAGCCATCCCAACACTTCGTACGGCGGCAGAAAGAGAAGGCGGCTGCCCCGATGGCAGGCCCCAGCACACACGGAGGCTCCCCCTGAGTCCCGGCTGGCCGAGCTGCCGCGTTTCCTCTCCGGCAGTGAAACCCCTGGCGGGTCACGGGCCGGCGGCACACACAATGCTTGGGGTTATCCAGCCCCTTATCAGCTCCGGCCACGCGGTGCAGGGAGGAAAAGGGTTTCAATCCCAGCCTAGCCGCGTTTCCGTCGGGAGCCGTTCCCCCTGTCACGGGGGAGGGCTGGACCGTGCCACGTTTTGACACCAGGACTGATGGAGCAGGGCTGTGGCTGCCATAGGGAGAGAGTCCATGGGACTGTCACCCTCTATTACCCATGGCATTGCCAGCATCCCTCCTTGTGCCAGGGAAGCTGCCGGTCTCCAAGCAGTGCAGCTGCTCCTGCCCAGCTTTTCATGGTGGCACTGTGCCATGGGCTGGGCACGGCCACCTGCAGAGCTTGGGAACGGGAAGGGAACAGAGCTGGTGACCCTCAGGAGAGGGGCCGCCACTGGGGCATACAGCAGAGGTCTGAGCTGGCTGAAACGCGTCACTGCTCCCAACCTCAGGGAAGCATCTAGGAGCCCTGGCGTGCCAGGAAAATGCCCGCTTGGAGCAGTAGAGGCAACCTGAGAAACCCCACTGGCAAAGGCCACCTCTGCCAGCCAGGAAGGGAAACTGAGGCACGAGGTGATGCCGAGGGAGGCCTCCCGCTCCCTTATGCCTAGGCTGCCGCGGGACATGCTTCCCAGGGCTGTCCCAGCCACTTAAAGCCGGCTGAAGAAAGGGTACTATGGCACAGGGTTGCTCCTAGTTCCTCAGCTCAAAATCAGAAGGTGAGGGTCCGCCCCGGCCCTGGCTCCCCCAGGCCCTCCCAGCAAGGAGCGCAGGGCAGGCAGGGGAGCTGGCAGAGGCACCGGCAAAGGCTGGGCTTGCCATGATTCCCTCCTGCTCCATGATTAATTGAGCATAGTCTAAAATTAGCTGTGGAGGCAGCACCCCTGGGGTCTCCCAGCAGCATCCCACTGCCCGCCAACTGCCTGCAAGTGGGTCAGGCAGCAGCTGCCTCCCAGCTGGGCACCCTGGGTGCTTGGGGGATCCCATCCTCTGCTGCAAGCATCGCTCCCTGCTCTGCACCTCTCACCTCCCCACTGCTGCCCATCTCAGAGGCATTTCCCTCTCCAGATTCACCAGGCTGGGGTGGCATTACGGCCAGAGCAGCTGGGGAGGCACAAAGCCACCTTCTGGGATGGCAGGAATGTGGATCCCTGTCATGTTCCTTCTTGTGCCTTTGGGGATCTGTTATTTTTAGCTGCTCTCCCTATCTCACAGAGGCTCTGGCTCTATTTTTCTTCCCTGCCACCCTTTCCCTGGTGTTGTTTTCTCTGTATTATTTTCAGATTAGGGGAGGCAGAACCAGGCGTCTTGGCACAGGGGACCACTCAGCCATGACTTCCCCATGCTGCCCTCTACCCAGGGGTATTTGGTTGGGGTTTTTTCCTGGCTGTCTTTAAGTCCCATCGGCAGCCCCAGGGGGATGACACACCAAGGGGTAAGGCAGACCAGAAGCACCCTGCAGCCAATGTGCCAGGCCAAGTGGTGGGATGCTTGCAGCTGCACAAGGGTTCTCCCCTGCTGGCAGGGCAGTGCCTGGACACAGCCCCCAGCATCCTGGGCAGGCAGGGGTCTGCATCCCCCAGGCTGGCCCCTCCTGGCAAGCTCTCTGCTCCCTCCTGACACCCTGCACATCTGAGTCTGCTATCTCCACGATGACACACTGACATCTAAGCTGGGGAAAGTGAGAGGATGGGCTTTTCCCTTGGATTCAGAAGGCAGCAAACAGGAAAACAATTAAAAAACTTCAAAGCCAGATACTTCTGATTTGGTTTAACGTGGCAGTCCTCCTTGGCAGCGATGCTGTCAGAGGTGCCTGCGTGGGGCTCAGACTGGGAAGCGCCCAGTGTGTCACACCACAGGATGTCACCCACCACCAGTACCACCGCAGCCCTGTGGTCTCCATCCCCGCTGAGCACAGAGGTGTGGGGTGCCACGGTGCTGGACTCAGGGTTGGGCCTCTAGGGACAGACCCCTGCCAGGGACCGGATTTTGGAGCTGCTGGGAGAATGACTCCATGGGGAGGCCATGCCTCAGCTTCCCTGTGGCACAGGGCTGCCAGACCTGCTCATTGGGAGTATTTCCAAGGTGCTTCAGCTGCATGCTGGAGCCCAGTCCGCACCCACTGGCATTATCACTGCCCTTGGTACAGTGGGGCAGGCCTGGGGGTCCTGGGGAGGAGGGGATGCCTGCCTTAGCAGGGCCCAGCAAAACAGTGGCCCCTGTCCTGGGGTGGGGAGGGGACCCTGGAGCTGCTGGTCCTGTCCCCTCCAGCCACTGCTCTGAAGGAAGAAGGGGATGTGTCTCTTGTTTGATTCTCACTCTTTTCCCCAAAAGAAGTTCAAATCCTCACATTTTCTCCAGAAACCTACACCACAGGACAGCAGCGCTCCTGCCCCCCATGCTCTGCTGCCTTTCCCTGTCTCCAGCCCCTGCTTTTGGGGTTTGGGGTTTTGGTTTTTTTTTTCGTGTTGTGTTGGTGGGGTTTTTTCCAGAATTCTGTGCTGTATGGTGAGTAAAGGCATCCTGCTGTCTGAGGGCTAACGGCTTGCTAGAGAGATAATAAAGCAAAGGGGAGTAAATTAAAGTGGCTATAAATAGCACCAGGAGAGGAAAAGGAGATGAAGTCATCTTCCTTCAGCTGAGCTGGTATTTGCATCACTTCTTCCCTTTGCCTTCCCCTGCCCCCTCATCCCGCTTGGGAAATGGCTCCCCTGGTCTCTGGGGTGCTGCTGTGGGCTCTGTGTTCCCCCTGCATCCCCATGAGGCTGGGGAATGTCCCCATGCCCCTGGGCTGGGGGTGGCTGCCCAGTGCTGGGAGCTTGCTGCAGAGCACAGCAAGGTGGCCTCGATGCGGTCACTCAGCCCCAGGCTCTGTCTCAGCTTTGCACCAGACCTGGGTCATTGCCCCATGCAAACCAGTTCACGGCCCCATGCAAACCAGTGCCTCCAGCATGACCCCAATGCTGCATCCCACGGTCACCAGGAACACCCATCAGGAGACTTCACAGATCCATCCAATTCCAATCCCCTTTGCAGCCCATCCATGGGCCACTGCAGAGACCCCCCCAGGAACAGTGCCAGCGGGAAGGGATGCCACAACCTCAACAACAGCAGAACCACCCAAGGAAGCCCCTCCAGGAACCAGATTTTGTAATTTACAGTTTTATTCCTGAAGATTTTCACATCTCAGCCTCCACCATCAGCCCCAGGACACATGGGAGAGAACAGACCCCAACCCCACAGGAGCCTCCCAGGGGCTAGCAACCAGCTTTGGACCTTACCCAAAACGTGACCCTCACTGCCAAGGCAGCCACTGCCCCTGCAGCCCCCGAGCAGCCCCCAAAGCCCCCAGCTGTGCGCTTGCACGAGGTATATTTACGCCTGAGTCAGAATGAGGTCACACTGCGGTTTCCTCCGTGTCAGCTACCGACTCCTTTTCCTGTGCTATGCACACACACCCGCCGTGTTATTGCAGGGTATTTATAGCTATTTTACATGTATAATTATAAAACCACAACTCCACACACGCACAAAAATAATCACGGTGCCAGGACACGGGGGAGTGGGGCCAGGGCAATGGGAGCGGGGCCGGGGCATGGGCCCATCTCTAATAATAATTCTTCGCACTTTATATATAGCCCCTTTCATCCGCAGCTCTCAAAAACACTTTGCAGGCTTTTAATTAAGCTTCCCAACATCCTAATGTGATGACAGCCAAGTAATGATATCCTTGCTTTTAGGTAAGAAGAGAGGGGAGGTGGCAGGACTTGTCTGAAGTCCCACAGTGAAGCAGCCGGTGGGGCAGCGAGCCCAGGCACCCCGTGCTCTGCCCCACAGCTGTGGGGTGCCCACGTGGGGACATGCTTATAGGGGAGATTTTTAACCCAGAAAGGGGATGAGGACCCCAGGATCCTGCACAACCCCTCTGCTCAGTTTGGGTTGGGGGCACCTGGTGGCAGCACAGGGTCTGGGGACGGCAGCAGGGGCCCCAGGGAGCACTGGGCTGCAGCTACCCGACATCTCGATCAGCGGGTGGAAGAGACACATGGATCTCTGCAGACTTGTGGGCGAGAGCTCGGGGGAGAGCAATAAATAAGATGACAGGTCTGAAAGGGCTGATTTATGAGTAATATTAAGAGTCGTAATCCTGCCTGGCCCGGCCGCCCCCCCAGGGAGGCAGGGTGATGACAAGGACCCAGACACATCACAAAGAGACAGGATTCACTGGGACCAACGCTGACAGATCTCCAAGCAGGAGGGCTGGAAACAGTTGTCCCTCCTGGGGGTCTAGGCAGCTCAGTGCAGGGACACATAGGGATCTCGGTGGCTGCCTGGGATGGGATTCCACAGGAATGGATCTCTGTGGTCCTCAAGGTCTGTGGCCTGTGCTCCACTGAGCACCCTTCCTCCCTTCCATGTACATCCCTGCCTAGATGGACCACTTGCCTCCTGTCCTTGGAGTGCTGCAGAGGGCACAAGGGGCACACACTTCGGTTCTAGACACCAATGAGACATGATATGCCACCAAACAAGAGGGACATGGCAGGAGAAGGTGGCCAGCAGCAGACTGGGGCTTCAACCCCCAGGGCAGAAGAGCAAAGAGGTGCTGGTAATAAAAGGGGCAAAACTGCAGTCCTGGGGGGGTGAAGGCCAGTTGGGGTCATTCACACCTGCCGAAAACCTCACACTCCCAGCTTCTTTCTCAGTTATGGAGAGGTGGGGGACAAGTGCCCATCCTAGGGGATGCCCCATGGGGGAAGAAGAAATGCATCAATGGACACAGCACAATTCTGCACACAGGAAAACTAAATGCAAGTCAAAAATCATAAACCCGGATTTGATCCCGTAGCAAGCACCATCCTGCCATTTTATAGTTGTGTCAATATTTTTTTCTTCCCAGACTGCAGCCAGATCCCTGCTCACTGAAACAAGCTGCCCACGACCAAGAGCACCCACACCTACTGAGCCCTCAAAACAGGAGAGCAGGACCTGCTTGCACCACGCTGGGACCAAAAAGCAGTGACACAGACATTAAGCAAGAAAACATCTGCAAACCTTCTGAGGGGCTGCAAAGAAATGCCCCAAACCCAGTCTCACTGAAGAGAAAGGAGGGAGGGAAATGGGAACATCGTGCCTGGCCAGGGAGCCAGCACAGCCCAGGCGCTGCCACAGGGACATCGGTATTTCCCTGTCACCACAGAGGCCACCGAAACCGCCCTGAGCCCTGCTGTTATTGCCTCCCCAGATTTCACCCCCACTGTCCTGCCTCCGCCGCCAGCCGGGCATCTCTTACCAGGGACCGCTGGCACCTCCGCTGCCTCGCCGGCCACGATGAGGGACTCAAGGATCCTTGCACGGAGCTCAGGGCTCACCTCGGTACTGCAGGGAGAAGGCAGGGTCCATGAGGGTGCCAGGAGCTCAGCCCCTCCACAGACCCCCACGCCCCTGGGACAGCCTGCTGTCCTGATGGATCTCCTGCGGGATCTCCAGACCCATGTGTGACATCACATCTGGTCACCATCAGAACAGAGCATTGGTTGGGATGGGGGCTCTCAGGTCTGGCCACCCCCATCAGAAAACCCCGTGACTGAGCCGCTGGTGGGCTGCCACCCCCAAAAGCAGGTTAGCTGGGGGCCAGCATGCCTGTGTCTGGCTAAGGGCATCCTGCTCTCGCCCATCCCACCCCGCGCGTGGCAGGGGCACCTCACCTGGATGCTGCAGGGCGGAGAAGCAGCTCCCCGAATTGCTCCCCGAGGAGCCGGGGTGAGAGGCGGCTCCTGCGGGTGCCCTGGCAGATGCGGCAGAAGTGACGGGTGAGCTGGCGCAGGAGCAGCGCCTGGGGCTGTGGCAGGGCTGGGGGAGCCAGCAGGGCTCTGGCTCGCTGGCCACACTCCTCCAGGCCAGGGGTCTCTGCAGCAGAGGGGGAAACAAGAGAAGAAAGTTCAGTTCAGGAGGTTAGGGCATCCCCCTGCCTCTCAGGGGAGCCCAGTGCACAAGCTGTGGTGGGTCTCTACTCCCTGCAGAGCCCTGGAAAACCCTGACCTCAACCTCTCCCCCAGAAGCCGTGACTGCTTTTTTGCAGCCCATCCCTTCCCACAGACGGGCTGCGGGACCTGTGGGTACTCCAGGGACACAAGGGCACACAGAGCTGATGCCCTGGGGCTCTCAGACCCCTCTCACTGGAGGCTGCCAGCCCCATTTACCCCGCTCACTGCCCCAGATCAGACTGTAGGGCAACTTCAGCACATTCCTCCTCTCAGCACAGCCAGAGAGGGAGGGAGGATGGAGAGCTGAGCTGCTCACCTAGCAGGGGTGGCATATAAACACCCCTTGCTGCTGCTCCAACAGAGAACAGCAAGAGCCCTGCCCTGGTACGCAGCAAAGCCATAGAAAAGGCAGAGCAAAGCAGAGGTGGGGAAACAGGCAGCAACTTGAAGATCTGCTGGATTTAAAGGCTCAGCCCTCCCCTGCAAAAAAACCACACTGGGAATGATAAGGTCTTTTAGCAGAAAAAAAGCTGCACCTGGTCTGAGAGCTACAGGCACAGCTGTAGCAAGGTCCCTGCAGTCCACCCAGTGTGGTCTTTCTTATTCCCTGCAACGCAGCAGCAGGGAGGGCTGACTGGGGGACAGCTACTTCCAGTGACAGCCGAGTTGCCCATGTGAATAAAAGCAGGTACCTGATGGTGTTGCACATTGTAGAGGTGATGCTTCCAGAACCCCCCTGACAGGTGCCCTAAGCAGCCCACAACCCTGAGATGTTCCCACCAGTGTCCCCCATGTCCCTGGTACCCTCTGGCAGCCTTGGCCAGGGCTCCCCGGTCTTGTGAGCTGTGAGCTCAGTGGCCTGGGACTGCGGTCCTGCCCTGCGTACGGGAAACAGCTGCTGCCCAGCCATCATCCCCTCCTTGGCCTGGCCCTTTCATCTGCAGGAGACGGGGAGCTCCCCAGGGCTGTGTTGCTCTCAGCCAGCTTCAAAGCCCAGTTTGGCTGGGGCTGACTCAGCTCCCCACGGCTCTGCACCAGGGCTGAGGCTTGGCTGATGCCCAGCTGGCTCCTGGCATCTGTCCTTGGGGCTGGGGTGTGCCAGAGGGGTGGGGGGTCCTGGGATCCCCTCTGAAGCAGGGATGGAAATGGGGTGCTTGTGTGCCCCTGAATCCAACAAGCTGCTCCCGCAGGATGTTCGGCTTTGCTCCAGGCCTCCCCCACTCCAGTTGGCTGCTTTTTGCACCCAGGGGATGCTGCAGGAGGAAGGTCCGCAGCCAACGGGGGAATTTGGGGATGTTTTCCACCTCGCAGCCTCGAGCAGGGCAGAAGGAGCTTGCTTGCGAGGCAGACTGCCAGAAACCAGCACCATCTCCTGAAAGACTTGGGGGGTTTTATTTTTTTTTAAGCCCCAGAGAAATCCTCATCAGTTTTGCCTCCATTCCTGCCCCCCTCCTCCTCCTGCACCCCTTGTGCCAGGAGCAGAGCCTGCTCTGGCACAGGCTGCAGGGAAAGGCGCTTCCCTTTGAAGTTGTTTAACGAGGCAACCCAGCTAATTGCTTCCTAATTGCGTTTTTATCCTTGGAAAGGAAGCAGCCTTTGATTTCTCCTCTCTCTGATGGGTGAGGAGAAGGCATCGTCCTGGTGCCACTGGCCCCAGGGGGATTTCTTCTGGCTCTGTGCAGGGCAGGGAGGACAGGGTCTAAGTTCTCCCTCATCTCTGTGTGTCCCTCCTGCCTTGCAGGAGACCATGATGTTCCTGTGGCCTTTTCCCACCTGGACATAGTAGGAAAGGGTCACGCTGGTCTGGCACGGGTGATCTTTTAGTGCCTCTTAAGGCAGCCAAGAGCATGATCTGCCCAGGCACTAATCTGGCTTAGGATGGGGAGGCGATAAGTGGGGATGGAGGATACCACAGTGACTGGCAGTGAGACCAGAGCTGCTGTGAAAGGGGAAATCCTGGTTTGGAAGGTGGCAAGGGGTTCAGGTCCTATTCAACACAGCGAGGGCTTCATGTGTGCCTGGTGACGCCTGCAGGGCCTTGGGCTGGTGCGGGGGCTGAGTGGCTCTGCAAGGACCCATTTGAAATGGGTTTTGGTCCAGGCTCCCTGTTGGGGTGGACTGTGAACTCTCCTGACCTGGATATGAGCCCTGCCCTGTTTATTTGAAAAAAAAAATCAAATAAAACCAAAACCTTGATGGTCTCATACATTTGCACAGAGGCTGGAAAGTTTGCAGGGACCTAAAGACACTTCCTAATGGCACTAAGCTGAAAAAGCAGAGAATTTTCTATGCCCATATAAAGCCAAGAGTTAACAAGATTACAGTAAAAAATTCCCAGGCAGCAGAGCCAAAATATTATAATAATGCTTTCTTCTGGGGCCAGCATCACCCAGCCTTGGCAGCCGCCCATCCTGGCAGGCAGCACCTCCTCCTCCATGCACTGCAGCAGGAGAGGACCATGCTGTGGCGGGGGTGAAGCTGCCCACTGGGTCTCCCCTTCACTTTCCTGGTTCATCTCCCAAAAGCTGGTGTGCCACTCCGGCACGGGGGATGTTCCCAGTGGTCCTCAGGATCTGCCCTTAATGGAGCATCAGGCAGGGGATGGGGTCAGGAGCAGCCCTGGAGATGCTGGGGAACCTTTCTAGGGGCTTCCCAAAGCTCCTCCAGCCCCACAAAGTTCCTGGGCAAGGCAGCAGACCAGCCGTGCTTACCTTGAGCCATGTGGACCAATTCAGTGTAGAGAGCTGGAGGGATCTGGAGTGATGGGAGTTCCTGGAGGTACCACTTCAGGGTGTCTGCCAGCGTCTGGGCATCGTACAGGTCCATGTCCACAGCTGAGGCATCTGTAGGGAAAGACCCAGCAGGAGCCCTTAGACCGTGGTGCTGCCCCTCTGGTGCAGAGCTCGGAGCTCTTCCATCCCTGTGGGCCTTCTTCCCTTCCTCTGGACATGGATACCAATTTCATCACCCGTGCCCTCATCTCTCAGGTGTGGCAGCCCATGATTTCACTGCCAACCCCTCCCTCTAGCAAATATTCCTTCCCCAGTTTCCACTGACCCTGAGTTCCATGTGCCCATGGAGAGCACAAGGCAGCATCTCCGCTTTGTGTGCACTATACATCCAGTGTGGTGAGCAAGGGCTTTCACCATCCCACTGGGGTCCCACTGCAGGATATTAACCATGGGATGGGCTGAGTGGCTGCCCCAGGGACCCACTAGCCAGCAGGGTCAGACACTATGTGCCAGCCCCAGCCCTGGAGGAACTGCTTGGAAAAATGCATCCGTGGAACGGGCTGATGGCCCCCAGGCAGCGCAAGTTGCTAGAGGCCCATGTCATCCCCCAGAAAGCCTGAAATGCTGTGGAAGTGCCCCAAATGCTGTGAGCATGTCCCAGTTGACATCGCTTCTCCCATCTCCAAAAGGCAGCTGCCCCAGGGGAAGTGGCAAAGGATGCTCCAGGGACCAGGGCTCTGGACAGGGACAGCACTGCGAGCAGAAATGTCCCACGGTCTGGCAGGGACGTGTCTGTCTGGGCCCTGTGGCCGGGCTGGCGTGGGGACATTGCTTCACCAGGGTCCAGGGGGAAGAGCCCTTTCAGCACCCTGTGATATTGCCTCATGCATTTGTCTTGGAGTTCTCTCAGCCCAGCCGAGCCGGGAGGTGGCTGCCCGGACAATGATGGTCCCTTTTGCAAAGATCTGGACGTTTCAAAATCTGGCTTTGATTCGAACTGGAGCCGAACACAATGTTTTGAAATTCTCCTTGTAGGAGAAATCTGGGGAGGGGATGGGGGGAATAGGGGATTAATAAAAAAGCCCAAGATATTAGGGATCATTTGAGATGGTTTGAGATGGAACTGAATTTCTCATTTCTAAATGAGAATATTGAAAAAAAAAGCAAATTTTGCACTTTCTTGAAGATGATGTGTCAGGCAGGTCTCAAATGGCCCAGTGTGTTGTGACTGAGAAGTAGATGGTGGACTTGCCCTGCTCTGGGCTCCCTTTCCCTCCCCTGTCCGAGTCTTTACCTCTAAATGCAGCTTTACTGAAATCGGTGCTGTTTTGGGAGATGCTCCCTCTCCCAGCCCAGAATTTTCCAGCAGAAAATGCCTTGAGTCTCCGACCATTTCAGCTGACTGTGTGTGGCTGCACTCCCTTCTGGGGTGATAAAGCCAAAAGAGCAGAGGAAAGCTGTTTCTGAAGGCAAGGCTTTGGAGGCAGCTGGTCAGCAGGGCTGGGATGGGGAGCAGCACCCCGATACCTGGGAAAGGCTGGTTTGGGGCAACTTGACCTTGATTTCCTCTCCTAGGGGTATCCAGAAGAGCCCAGGAGCCTGCCCACCTCCTCCTCCGCCTGCTCAGGGACGAGAAGCCATGGCGGGTCCCTTATGAACAGTGCCTGCCATTCAGCTTGGAGACCAGAGAGAAAACAGATTGACCAATGCCCAAAGCAAAGCCTTTGACCCAGCCATTGGAGACGCTACCTCATTTTCAGGACCAAGCACCAGGCTGGCCTGGGAACCATGCCCTGGGGCAGTGTGGGGACAGCCGGGAGAGATGCCATCATGCTGCGGTGGGCAGCTGTCCAGCGTGGCCAAACGCGACCCAGGGCAAAGGTGGGTGCTCCCTTTCTGGCACCCCCCAATGTCACAGCATCACCCCATGGGCCACTTTGCCCTTGGCATCCTCGAGGGGGGCAGGTCTGTGCCAGCTCTCGCCTGCTGCACTCCAGCCCCACGCTGGTCCGTGCTGATGCTCCCATCTCCCAGCCACACTTTTGTACCTTCTCAGCTGGCCAAAAGTGTTATTTCTACTGGGGTTTTCAGGGGAATGACAGCCAAGTCCCCATTTTTGCTAACACTTGCCCTGCAGAAATGAGCTGTCAGATTGGCTCCAGCTGGGCAGGGGGAGGAGAGCGGGGTCAGGGATCCCACAAAATGCTTCATCCCCCATTTTGGGCTCAAACCCCGCAAGTGTGTGGCTAAAACCCAGGGATGCTGCTGGGGGGTCTTGGAGTCTTGTTGCTTGGGCAAGCAGCTGCATTGCAGACAGCTGCTCCCATCAGTGGGATGCACTGGGCAAACCCCAAACTCCTCACCCAGGGCGAGCCTGGCTGCTCTCCCCTGCCCGCTGTGGAGGTTTCTGCAGGGACTTGTCACTGGCCTTAAGGATGCTGGCGCGGACTGGGGAGAGCAGCCACAAGCTGTTTCTGTGCAGGGAAGGGGCCGCTGCAGGGCGCTGGCCCCAGGCGATCAGCCCCAGGCTCTGCCGTGGCCTAATTAGCTCATTTGCATCATTAGGCATGAGCTTGGAGGGGTGTTCAAAGGGAAGGCTCAGCCGGTTTCAAAGCGAGACTCAAAAACATCTTTACAGCCAGAGAGGCATGATGGGGAGGCCAGGGGGATTCACACCCTGCTAGAGGGACCGACTGCTGATGGCACCGATTTCCTTGGCATGTTGGCTAGAAATAGCCATTAGCCTGTTGCCCCCATCCCCCTGGAGATGCAATGGCATCCTCCTAGAGATGCAGTGGCATTCTCCTGCCCCAGCTCCCCTCCTTCCCCTGCAGCCACCGTGGTGAGCTGGGCTCCCCATGATGCTGAGAGCACAGCTGGGGGTGCTCCAAGCTGCTCCCGGGCACCAGCTGCACCCCAGCAGCTTGGCGAGGCTGGGGAAGGGTTAACCCTGGAGACTTCCCAGCCAATTACTGCCGGCCTGACCCCACCGATGCTGCTGTCTCCTTATCAGAGGGAGATGATAACCAGCTATAAGAAGTTAATGATGCTGCAGGATGAGTCAATGCTCTCCTGCTGCTCTCCAGATGTTCCCATCCCTTCCCCACAGGAATGACAGAGGGATTCCATCCGCCTGCCACAAATAGAAGGAAAATACCCCAAAACCCCAACCTCAACCCTACACCAACCCCCTCCAGCACACAACCCGCTTGCTGACCTGCCAGCAGAGCAAGCAAGCAGCCAGGGACCAGTGGAGACCATCCGCTGCCCATGGGGGATGAAAAGCAGGAATAAACTTGGGGCTGGGGAGAGGGCGCACAGGATGATCACTGGCCCAGAGGGAAAAGCAATGGGTGCTCCCAGCCTCCTCCTGCCAGGATGCGAGACTCCTCATCCCAGCAGAGGCAGAGGGGTGACAGGGCTTTGGGCTGAGTCAGGCTGGGCAGGAAGCAGCAGGACCTC
Organism: Falco punctatus; assembly: GCF_963210335.1. Classification (NCBI taxonomy): domain Eukaryota; kingdom Metazoa; phylum Chordata; class Aves; order Falconiformes; family Falconidae; genus Falco; species Falco punctatus. Next base: position 10,910,346 of record NC_137591.1, on the reverse strand, counting down.
TCCCGGCAGCTGCAGCCAGCCGGTGAGGCGTGAGTAAGCCCAGAGTTTCGGTAAATGTGGAGGATGTTTAGCCAAGAGGTGGCATGGAGGAGGTGGCGGGGGGGTTGTTTTGAAGATGAGGCTTGAGCAGGTAACCAGCTGTCCCCTGTGTGTGGCCACAGGTGACAGCAGCGCCCACATGCCTGGCCAGCGTGTGGGTGATGGGGTGCAGACTCTGCCCAGCACCCATGGCCCCTCTGGCAGCAGGGTGCAGCAGGGAGTCCTACAGCTAAGCTGGACCTTGGCCACCAGGTGTGGCAACAGCCTGATGCTCTTGGGTGCATGGTCCTCATGGTAGAGTGGCACCCAAACCACCCACACCTGGGGCTGCCTTAAATACTGACTTGGAGTTTCCCTACCCCTTCCGGACCTGTAAGGTTTAATCACCAGCCGGCGCCGCAGGGATGCCCTTGTTGTCCAGTCCTGGGGGCTATACCTTCCCACCTGCACGGATGCTGCCTGCACAAGGACCTGTACATCCCCCATACCTAAGCAGGCATTTGAGGCTCCTGGGCATCCCACAGTGGGGGTTTACAGGGGAACTGTGCACCGAACCAGGGAATATTTCCCCAGCTTTGCTCCAGTATCATTGCAACACCTCTCAGCCAGCCCGCTGGTATCTTGTGCTGGGGACTTGGTAGCTGCCAGGACACCCCTGCCCATGCACAGGAGCTCCTGGCAGTTCCAAACACCCTTCCAGCTGGGTTTCATCTTGGCATACCCTCAGCCTGCACTCAGCCAGGGCAGGGGTACTGGGACCTCCTTTCAAGGGTGCCTAGTAAGGCTGCCTTCCCCCACCTCAGCTTCCCCAGGGCAGTTCCCATCCTCAGTTTCCCCAGCAGCTACAGGAGGGGATGGCAAAAGCTCACCCAATTCACCCCAATGGGTCTGGCAGGGACGTCTGCGCTGCTGCAGTTTATTTACCCTTCTTTCATCACCACCAAATATAAGAGATGATCTCATGCCTCTTGTCAGGCTCTGACGATGCAGGGTTTATTTCCACTGCAGGTATAAATAAAATGCAGCACGCAGGCACCAGGGCGCCTTGTGTTCGGGAGTAAAGTCATCATGGTAGGGTTAATAGCTTGGCCAGGGGAAACCAGAGCCCTCAGGGGCATCCAGCCCCCCCTGGCATCCCAGGGATGGGGATGGAGAAGCGCTCCCTCCCTGGGCATCCACACTGTAATTATGGGGGGAGCGGTGTGAGCCCCCCTCAGTCTGCTCTTCATTCCAGCCCAGCCCTTTCTGCCCAGCAGCAGCTCCCAGTAGCCCCAGTGAAGCCCCGGGGCCCACCACCGCTCACTAATCCCCACCGAGACTTGACCTAATTCCCGGGCACGTGAGCGTGTCTCCAGGCAGACTGTTCTGCAACGAAGCCCCAGATCAAAGCGCGCACGATGGCAGCGCAGGGATGGCACGCCTGGAGACACCGGCTCCAATCCACCTCGTGCTGCCTCCAGATTTGCCCCAGCACCCCGGGGTGCTGGCAGCTCCTGCCTGGCCCTGCCAGCAGTGGAGGCTTTTCCCAGTGCCTGTGCATCTGGAGAAGGGTCTCAGTATTTGTGTCTGCAGCTGGACCCCAGAGCCCAGACTGGGGCATGGGTTATCCAAAAGGTGGCAGGTTTCAGGGCTTTGCCACTATTCTGGGTGGGTTCAGCCCCATCTGAGCCCTACGGGGCACCCAGAGAGCCATGGCGTGGGGGAGCCCCGCACCGTCTCTGTGCCCTATCCCCCATCAGGGAGGAGGGATGAGCATGCAGACTGTCCCTACCCAGTGGTGGCAAAGCACTACCTGGCCACTACACACAGGACTTTGCAGCCATCCCCGCGCCAATCCGCCCCCAGCTCTGGTCCCTCAGCTCCGGAGGGCTCCAGCACCCACCACTGGCTCTGCTGCCACTGGCCAGAGAAGGTCCCAAGTTTCCAGGTTCAGTGGCAGCTGTGAGGAGAAGGCTGCCCAGCACATCTCAGCAGGGGAGGGGTGTGGGCAGGATCCCAAGCAAGCATGGGGTGAGAAGACATCACCCCTGGGCACTGAAGGGTCACGTACACCTTGTGCCCACAGGCACTGGGGGGTTTGCAGGTGATTTTCCCCATTCCCTGCACTCCAAACAACCCCTGAGCCACACACAGGGGACAGGAGTGCTGGGGGCTGCAAACCCTTGGGGTCAGCGTGTGGCTTCTGGCATGATGGGCACAGAGATGTCCTCAGGCCATGAAGCAGTCCTGCAGCCAAGCATGCAGGGGGCACTGGGGACAGCCGGGACCAGTGCTGCACCCTGCCGCTGTTGTTTAAAGCTCTACTTTCTTCTTTTTTCTGCCCACACCTCTTTCCCTGCGGCTGCAGCAGGGCTCCTAGCTGGCTGATCACCTGAAACCCTTTGGTGAGTTCCCCCCGTGCACCGTGGGGCTGCAGCTCCTTGTTGAGTTCTTTTTCAGTGCCACCATGTGAGTCTGACTCTCGTGTTCATTGATGTCACATGGCCCCGCTCACTCCTCAGGGTATAAGGGTCTGAAATGAGCACCAAGCGTCCTAAAACAATTTTCTTCTGGAGCCAGCATGAGCCAGCTGTGAGCCCAACTGCCCTTTGGGCTGCGCTTCACCCACCAGCCCTGGTGGCATCACAGCTGGGTGGCACTGGAGGCACTCGGTTCACTGACAACACCCCACCCCCACCCCCGCTCCTTTATCAATGAGCTCAGTCTTTGCTTGCCTTTTTTTTTTTTTTTTCTCACCTATAACTAACTTTTCTTGCATCATCCAACATGGAAATATCAAGTTTGATGCACAGGCTCTAGCCAGCCATCAAATGCCACCGTCCTGCAAGACGTCACCAGCGTCAGGGTGGCAATGGGCTCAGCCCAGGCTGTAAAACTATGCGGAGCCATACCATGTCCAAGTCCACTGTGCCCAGTGTGGCCACAGCCTCATGAGGACAGGAAACCTTCATCCCAAAGCCTGGGTGATGTTTGGCTTGGGGGCTGCGAAAGGGCCATGGATGGGGAAAGGGTTCACTCAGTGCAGCTTACGGCCCCAGGGACACGATGCCCGTGGGATCCACAAGACAGCCAGGACTACTCTGACCTGCATGGCTCCTCGTCTCCAGAGAAACCTCTTCCTCCCCGTCAGAAGTTCAGATGCTCTTTCAGTGTAGCAAATACCCTGTTTTCTCCAACACATTAAGATTTGGGGGTTAGAAAGACAACACCCAAACTTTTCCAGCCCCTGCTCCTTTTTTCTCGCATTCACTAGCAGTTTTCCTGCCACCACTGCCAAGCACCAGTGGGATTTGGGTATTTGCAGGGAAGCTGAAACCCCCGGTGGGAATCCAGTTTTCCCCCCAGCCAAGATGCGGTTCGGTTCCAGTCACCACCAGCCCCAGCTCTGATTTCTCTCTGTTCCCCAAGATGAAGCGTGACTTTTGCAGGCGGGCTGCTGGCAAGAGATGGGGTGCTGGAGGGGTGGACCATCAGGAGCATGGGAGGAAGAGAAACATGACCCTCGCCTCTGCTGTCTCTCGCATGGGGCCTGCAAACTCTCATTTCTTGGCAGGGATGTTTTACTCCACCAAATGCAATGAAAGGGCCTGTATGGGAGCCAAAGCAGAGATACTCCCTCTCCTGCCCTCCCCAGCCCAGTATGGCCTCCAGCAGGGCCCTGGGGAAGCACTGCTGGGTCTCTGGTCCACAGGAGGGTGCAGGCAGGGGCAGTAGGCTGCCAAGCCTGGGCTCTGCTGGGATGCTTGGCCCTGACAGGAACATCATCCCCATCCTGTTTGCAGAGCATCCCTCTGGCAGGGCTGAGCATCAGCCCTTTCAGCTGAGAGCTAGCAAATGTAGTGGCATGTTCTAGCCCCTCCAGCCAGCCCTGAGGAGCTCCAGCTTTGCCCAGCTCAGTGCTGGCAAGCACATGGGGCAGCCCCCTGAGTTGCTAAATAAAAGAGCTTATCTAGGTCCTAGAGGAGATGGGGGGCTTGGGAGCATCAAGTCACTCAGGGCTGTTAGGGATTTTTCAGGGCTTTCAAATGGTTTGAAAACAATGATGTCACTTCCCTGCCCAGTGCTGGGACCTGCTGTGGGAGATGAAAATCTGGACAGACCCAGCAGCTGCTCAGAGCTCCACAGGCTCTGTCAAAGCCAATGGATTTTGCCCCTGTGCTGGGGGTCTCCCGAGGCTGGGCAGGATTCCGGTAGGGCCTGCTGTGGGGCTGCCGGGGAGCCCCGTGCCTGCCGGGGATGCTGCACCGGCCGTGCGGGGAGAACCGAGGACCCGTAGCTCCTGCGTGCTCAGAAAGCAAAGCATCCTGCTGCTGCTGTTGTTGCTGCCCCTGCCCAGCCTGGGCATCCATGCCCAGGGCAGCCGGGGCCGTGGGGATTGCTCTCCGCATGCCTTCACCTCCTCCTGAGAGCAGCCGGGAAATCTGGGCCAGGGGACACGGCCGTGCAAAAGGGCACCCGGCTCCTGCCGTCCCCAGGGGTTCTGCACGGGGAGGAGAGCGGGGTGCTGGGGGGCACCGTGCCCCCCCGTCACCCCCGGGGGGAGCAGAGCCCTGCTGGGGCAGCGGCACCGCAGCATCCCTGGGACACCCAGCATCTCCTCTCCTGCATCCCTTCGTGCTCCGCAGCCCCGGCCCCCGCCCGGCGGGGAATCGGCTCCCGGTGCGCGGGGAAGCGATGAGGTCATGTTGCTTAATATAGCGATTTCATCACAGCCCTTCTCCCAGCAACACGGCCCGGCTGCCGCCGGCTCCCGGCGCTGGGCGAGCCGCCGGCCCCCCCGCCGCGCCGTGCCGTACCGAGCCGAGCCGAGCCGTGCCGTGCCGAGCCGTGCGAGCCCCCGGGGCGCTGTCCCCGGGCCGGGCGGGGTGCGCGGTGCCCGGGCCGGGCGGTGGCCGGTCCCACAGTGCCGCCCGCTGGGCACGGCGGCCGGCAGGGAGGGTGGGGATGCTCGGCACAGCCCCCCCCCCCCCCGCCTCCAGGTTTGAGCACAACACGGGATCGATCCGTCACGTCCCCAACGCCCCCGTGCCATCCCAGCCGTGAATTTAGGAGCGGGGTGGGAAGATGGTTTTTCTGCAAAACGTTTCCCGTTCTCCTAAAGAATGAGCTTTTTTTCCCCCCCCTTTTCCTTTTTCCCTATCGCACCCGCAAGAGGCTTTCTCCCTGACCCGCTTCTCAGATAGAAACCCTAGAGGTTTGCAAAACAAAATATTTTTCTCCCTAAAAAAAATAATATGGCTTCTAGTGAATTGTCCCAGCCCCACACCTGCATCCCTCTTGGCAGCATCCCCCTGGGGTATCGGGGGAGCAGAGCAGGGCTTGCACCTTGCATGCAGGCAGGGCCTTCCAGAGCTGTAATTAGGGCCGTAACAAGGTCGGAGCTAGTAACCCATCCCTGGGTAGCATGGCCCACCTGGCAGCATCACCTCCACAGCCCCCTTCCCTCCTGGGGATATGGGGAGGGACGCGGCTCTGGGACTTACCCGCCAGAAGAGCCTGCTTCAGCTCAGCATCCCCCAGCGCACCAGGGGCGGATCTGTAGAGCACCTCGCTGTCAAGACCTGGGGAGCAGCCAGGAGAGAGCAGTCAGTCCTGAGCCCCATACCCTCCCCCCCAGCATGATGGAACCAGGCAGGGATTGAGACCACCAAGCTCCCTCACCCTGCCCACCCTGTGGGGATACCGGGGTGTTCGGGGAAAGGTTTGGCTCTAGCGATGCTCTTGGGGCATCTCCGAACACGGGCAGAGGGGGTGGCTGCACGTGTGCACACACGTACGCCCTGCGGACGGATGCCCTTACCTTGTTTTTCCAGCGCCTCGATGAGCCTGGCCACGGTCGACAGTGCCTGCTCGGGGAGGCTGGGGTGCTCGGCGAGCTCTGCCTGCCCAGGGAGCCCTGCAGTGGAAAGGCAGGGAGAAGGGGGTTGGAAATTCTTGACTGCAGGAATTCCAGACTCTTTCCTCAGCTGCCCTAGGACAGGATCAAGCTGCTGCTTTGGCACAGCCACAACCAATGCTTCAGCTCATGCCTGTTTTGGAGAACTTCTCCCTTATTTTATCCTCTTTTTGCAGTAAGAGCCACTGTCAGGGGCTCAGCCACTCGCTGAGATGCCAAGACCTGCTTGGGCATGTGCCCTGCCCACAGGGGGCAACCGGCCATGAGTGTGGAGACCCTTCAGGCCAAAGCCCCTTCCCCACCTCTCTTCCCATGGCCCTGAGACTGGCCCTGCCATCACCCACAGCTTTTAGTGGCACCAAGCAGGAGTTGGAGAGCCAGATCCATACCCAGCATGGGCATAGCTCCCTGCAGCTCTCACACACTTGGATTCTCTGGTGTCTACAACAGGGTTGAGCACAAGCCTGGGGAGGACTCAGCCAACCGCTTGGCTGGCACTGACCTCCCCCAGCCTGTGAGGAGCCCTTCAGCCAAACATGGGCCAATCTTATCATGGTGCAAATCCCCTGATGCCGCTGGCTCCTGGGTTTTATGCCAAGGACACTTCAGCCCAGACCCTGCCAGAGAGAAGCAAACCCCCTGGAGGGTGTGAGAGCAGGTGTCCTTACCCCAGGGCACACTGCATCCCTCCCTCCCTCCCTTCCTATCACCCCAGCTGATAAACCCTTCCTGTGTGGGTCTCCCAGTGGAGACCCTGGCAGTGCAGTGCTGGGATTTTCCCCACATTCTCTTGTTAGTGGTCTTGAACCCCCCGGGAAGGCAGTGGGCAGGGGGCTGGGAAGAGCAGGCAGGGACAGGGGGCTGGCAGGGGCTGCCACCAGCTGCAGCACTTTGTAACTGTGTGCAGCTGCCAGGGTATGGATGGCACCTGGAAAGGCTGATGTGCCCAGAGGTCTTTGCCTGGTTTATGTGGCAAGTGGATCTATTCTGCTGGAAATATATTTAAAAATATAATTATAGCAAATAAAGCTTGAGTGTGACTTTTCCCCACTGTGAGGTGCACTCCAGCCCAGCCAACACCTTTGTTAAGTTCATTCTGTCTTTGCTTTTTTGCTGCCTGGCAGAAGGCAGGGAGCTCATCAGTGAAGCCAAGAAACCCATAACAATTTTAAGGAATGAAAAAGAAAAAAAAACCCAGGGACTTTGGCAGGGCTGCGCTGCCTTTGACCTTTTGCAAAAACACAACCTGGCTGCAACGGGTGGATTGAGGCTCTGATCTTGGCAGAGAACAAGGAGGGATGCAAACCTGCTCATAGGTGGCTGATCTGGTCTCCGGGCACGGCTGCGACCCCGAAGCCTGGCAAAGGGGTCCCCCTCCACCACCCAGCGGGGTTGTGCAGGTGCCTTGGGTGGGAATGAGGAAGATCTCAGGGTTTAAAGCAAAGCACATGGTTGGGAGCCCATGGAAAATGTCTCCACTGCACAGGTGGGTTTTTAGTTAGGGAAAACTGGGCTTTGGACTCTAAGCCAATGGCTTAGGGAAAAGGTGGTGACTGAAAAAAAACCCATCTGTTTCTCCTTGCTGGGAAGAGCAGGAATAGCCCCAAGCTCGGGCTGGAGCTTTAGCCCATCTTGTCCCTAACAGGGTGCCAGGCTGGACCCCAGCATCCTGACATCAGCTCCAGCCCCTGGTGAAGTGGAGGTGACACCTTGTGGCAGTGATGCCACCTGGGACAACCAGGCAGGGGCGAAACAGCTGCTGAGCTCCTGGGAACTCCCTTGGGACTTGGATCCACTGCAGAACCATTTTTAATTAAAAAAAAAAAAAAAACAAACAAACAAACAAAAAAACCAACCACATTCCTCTCTGCAGATCCAGCCCTGGCTCTGGGGCATGGCTGGGAAATGCAGTGTTTATCTTCCCCCTGCAGCTTCACCTGGCTCGGGATTCCTGGGTGGCACCAGGGCTCGGTGGGCACTGAGGGCACAACACGGGGGTGTGCTGCTGTCGCGGAAAAATAACCATTCGGGCGGCCAAAATAAAATGTCCCTCAGAACTGCCATTTGGGAATGGAAACAGTATGGGAAGAATTTTCCAAAAAAAGGGAGGAAAAAAAAAAAAGTCCCTTCTCTTCTAAGAGGACATCGGAGTTTTTTTACTCTAAAGACAATCTCACCTGCTGAGATATTTGGGTTTAAACCGACATTAAAACAGTACACGCTGTTCCACTGCTGCAGAAGGACGTGATTGTGGCCCACAAGTGTCCCCTGCTGGGGTGCACCCTGGCGTTGCCCCAGGAGGGGTACGCCAGGGGCAGCCCTGGGGAGGTAGCACCGAAGGTCCCCCTGGGCAGTGGGGCTGGACACAGGGCCATAGCCAGAACGTGTCCTGCAGACGGCAGCCCCCTCCCCAAGCTACCCTCAAGACCTGATTTTAGTGGGGGTTTTCCCTATTAAAAAAAATATTCAATCTTACTTTTTTTTTTTTTTTTGACATTTTAAGTTCTCTTCTCGCTCAAGTGCATGCTCAGCTCCTGTGCTGAGACCTTCCGCATGGGCCAGACTCTCCAGCCAGGCTGTGCTTGCTGCTGGGGATGTGCCTTGATTCGTGGGGCATTGCCACATCCCTGGCACCTGCGGGCAGGGGTCCCTGGGCACATCTCACACCAACCCCTGTGTGGGGCAGGCATGAGGCCATGGTGATGGGCAGCAAGGGCAGAAGCAAGAACGTGGCTTCACGCTTCTCCCTGGTGAATGAGGCTGGAGAGGCCTTGGATCTGCTCCCGTCTGCCGAGTTGTCCACACTACAGCACTGAGTTTGCTAGGGCTCTGCCTGCCAAACAGCCAGGGACAGAGGGCTCCTCACACACCAGTAAGCTCGACTGGGAAGGAGGCTCAAACCCCTTGTCTGGCAGGGTAAGCACCACCGAAAAGTGGCTGCCTGCCCCCTGCAAAGGCAGCATATAGCTGCTCACTGACCCTCACCTGCGCTGCTGCGGCTGCCTTGGCACACTCAGAGCATCAGTCAGGGAGGAGCATCCATATTTCGGTGAGGGGAGGCAGAGGGGGTCCCAGTTCTCGTGTTGTTGGCGGGGCTGAGTGGCAGGATTTGCATGGCAGCCCCACACCTGCTGGTGGATACACTGGGAGAAGGGGTTGCCCCATGCCAGCTGAGTCCTGCCGTGCTCAGCCCATGGGCCAGGCAGTCCCCAGCCTCTTAAATCACAGTGGCAAAGGGGCCTTGAACTGCGTTTTTGATGGAGATGGACTATCATCAGCAAGTGCCCCACTAAACCTGGGACCAAGGTGCCTCCAATGCCTAGCCAGTCCAGGAGAGAAACAGCATCTCTGGTTACATCTGGTCCCAAGCCAGGTGAGGGGGGTGCCCAAGGCCCCCGACCAGCAGTTGGGCAGGTTTTGGGCAGCCACAGCTAAAGGCGATGCCGCTCTCCCAGCCCCAGGCCCACACAGCCAGAATTCCTGCTCCATCACATCCCAGAGAAGGAGAACACCATGGCTGTGACCGAGATCACCAGGTTCTGCCTGGCTGGAAGGAGGGTTTCTTATTTGCTTAGCTTTTTTTTTTTTTTTTTTTTTTGGTGGGGGGGTACATTATGCAACTGCTGTGAAATCCCTCCCAACCCCAACGTGCTTGGCCACAGTAAGTGGCGAGGGCAGAGCCGGCTGCACGAGCTCGGCAGATCCCGGCACAGAAATGGCCAGAGGTCCCCATATCAGGAAGAGCCCTGATGAATATCCCCCGCAGCCCTGTGCTGCAGCGCCTGGGGATGGAGGAGCCCCGCAGGGACCAACCCCACCACATGCCAAGATTGTCCCCCATCCCAGCTTGCACGAAGTGACAGGGAGGCTGGGACCTGGCCAGGGGCCAGTGCTTGCCTGGGCACTGACAGCAGCTGGAATCGGGTGCCGCAGTGGTGGGGAGAAGAGCGGTTGGAAAAAAGGTCCCTGGGGACCACTGCGGGGCTTTCTGCTCCTCCTTGGGGGGCCAAAGGGCTCCTGCATCTTCTCCCATGTTCTCACAGATACAGACCCCTTGGACACCCCATGCTGGCGCAGCAGCCAGCCTGGCATGCTGATGAGGAGCAATCCCTGCAGCATCTTTGCCTTGGAGGGGAGAGTGATATTCTGGGCACCCCCTACCCCTCCTGTGGCTGCATCAATGCACCAGGACAGATACTTCCTGGGGCAGCTCCTCCTTCTGGGGCTGTATCCCCATCCCACGAGTAGATCCTCACCAAGCCACCCCAAGTGCAAGCACCCACCAGGGCTCCACGCCACCCTTGCCAACTTGCAGGGGACACCCACCCATGGACTCCCACCTTCCTGCTCCTCTAGCACTTACCCCAAGGTGTGGGGGTCCCAGCAGGTGGTGGAGGCAAGGGCCGTGGCCTGGCCTTGGTGGCGGTTGTGACGATACGTGTGGGACCCAGATACTCCACGTAGGTGCTGGGGAAGTCACCGTGCTCTTTGGTGCGTTCATTGAGGCCATGGAGCCAACCCTGGGGGCTGCGCTCGTCCCCGTCCTTGTAGTTGGGGCTGCTGAGCAGCCCAGCCCTGCTGACTGTCAGCACATCGCCGGGGCACAGGGCCAGGTCCTCCTCCCGGTCCTTCTGGTACTCATAGAGAGCCCGGTACTGCAGCCCATCCGAGGAGGCCATGGTGATGGTGTGGCATGGGTCACACTGCCTGAATCCGGCCGGGCACTGGGGGCCTGGGGTAGGTATGGCCGAGCTGGGGTAACGCACAGGGATGGGAATGGTCTCTTCCCTGCACACGCAGAATTAAAAAATCTCAGTGTTGGAAAATCTCAGCATTGGAAAGGGGCTCCTGACCTCCCCAGCCCCAAAACTGCTGCAGAGCCACGCTGGTGCCTGGGTTTTGGCAGGGCTGGCTCAGGTGTGGGTAAGGAGCCTTTTCATCACCAGGGCAAACGGAAGGGAGCAAGTGGGGCTAACTGGGGTGCTGGGTACCAATGCGTCATCCTCTTCTCAGCCTAGTCTCATCTGCACGGCATGGGAAACCTCCCTCTCTCTGCCAGAGAGAAAGGCAGCGCATTAGCACCCAAACTGCTGTCTTGACCCCAACCCCATCCCCCCATCCCCCCAACACTGGGGAGAACCCAGCAGCTTGCTCAGCTCCCGTTTCCCAGCCAGCTCCCACAGCAGGGCTCAGCCACTGCACACAAGGAAAGTACCGGCAAGAGTCTGGAAAGTAGGGCAAGAGATCACACCACGGGCTTTTAAAATAGGCATATGTGCTAAGAAACCTCCTGCTGCACGCAGCTCCCCTCCGACAGCTCCAGCTTGGCATTGCTGCACGGAGCTGGTGGATGGAGACATAGGATTTTCGGGCGGTTTGGTTTTTTTCCTTTTTTTTTTTTTTTTTTTTTTTTTTTTGTGTGTGTGTGTGTGTGTGTGCATTTTGAAATATTTGTTTGAGAGAGGCATCTCCCCCGGGTGGAAAGGCTGTGCTGCCGCCCACCCGCTGGCCCCCCAGCTTCTCACAGGACCCCGCGGAAGAAGGATGAAGGGATGGATGGAGGGATGGATGAATGGAGGGATAACGAGCAGCAGCCGCGGGGCCATCCATCTGTCCGTCCATCCATCCACCCGCCTCCCAGAGCCCTCCCGCTGCCCCTTCAGCCTTACCGGGCACGGCGGCTCCTCCGGTGGGAGCGGAGAACGGGAGCGGAGCGGAGCCGGCCCGGCCGCCCCGGCCCCGCGCTCCGGCGGTGATGTCAGCGTCCCTCCTCCTCCTCCCCGGTAGCTGGGCGTCCCCCCCCGCCGCAGCGCGGCGGGGGGGGACGCCCAGCTACCGGGGAGGGGGGAAAGAACTGTAGGAGTAGGTGGATGATTTCATCCCCAGATGCAGCATCTCTGCTCCAAAATTGCCTTCTCTGTGGGATGGAGAGGTGAAGGGGGGTGTGTGTGTCTCCAGCCATCCTTAGGGATGCTTAGGGACCAGCATCCCATGGACACCCCCCCCATCCACCAGCTCTCCTTGTCACAGCACCCAGCCCACCCACAGAGGACCCCATCCCTTAACCAGATGAGGAAATATGCACAGGACAGGCAGGAGCTGCCATGAAGAATCCCAGCTGAAGGATGCTCCAGCTCCTCACACTCACCCTGAGCGTTTGCCCAGACCCAGGGTAAGGGCTGGGTACCCCATAAAACAGTGCAGGGTGATGCTGTGAGAGCTCCTGCGTGCAGCAAGGCTCCTTAAAAATTAATAAGGCAATATTTAAAATTTAATGGAGCAGAGAACTTAGAGGGGGCTGACAGGGCTCATGTGGAAAAGGCCAAGCTCAGGCGAAGCTTGGGGACACGCATTGCCAGCCCATAGCAACAGCAGCATGGTCACATGCAACAAGAATATCAGTTCTCACCTCAGTTCCAGCTGGGGGACACCCATGCTGGGGGTGCCTCTGCCCTGAGGTGGTTCATGTCTCACCGAGCCTCAGCAGAGCCAGTTATGCTGTGGCACGGATGAGCTGTCCCAAGATTTGTTCATTATGCACAAAGAAGCTGATGTGATGTTCCCAGAGGTGCAGAGACTTGGGTGGGTTTTGTTTGGTTTTGTTGTTTTGTTTGTTTTTCCCTTAAATCCTTGCTTCTCACACTGACTTCTCTGAACTGGCAGTTGCTCCTTGTCTTTGCTGCAGGTTTGACATCCTAAAAATAGATGGTACCTAAAACACAGGCTCTGGGAATCGCACTCCGGCTGAATCCAGACCAGCGCTGGAGTAGTGCAGGGACAGCACAAGGTCCAAGGGGGCACCCCAGATGCTGTGGAAGGGCTGAGGAGAGAGCTGAGGCACAGGGCCCAGCAGAGCAGTGCAGGAGGTGTACAGCCCTTATCACCCATAGTTTTAGCAAGCTCCCTCCTCTTTTTTTTTTTCTGCAGCACATGGCCTGACTGTGCAGGGTAGCGGCACCCTGGGGGATTTCACCCCAGATCCATTTCCCTGGGCAGCATGCAGCTCCCACTGCCCTGCTCCCCATCCCAGATCCAGCCCAGCCGCCAGCTTTCAGCAACTAAAAGGGCTTTTTCTCTCCTTCATCCCATTTTTGCTGGCACTGTGCTGCTGCAGCTGCTGGGACAGAGTCAGAATTGGCTGCAAAAAGCCAGATGCTGCCCTCCTGAGTCATGCTTCCCTGCCTGGGGCTGCCCCAGTCGTGTCCCCTGTGCCCCACTGGGGACAAAGGGGCTTTGCCGAGCACCTAAAGCACTCGGGCACCCAGGAGCACCTGGTCTCTGCAGCCTCAAGCCAAACAAGGCTGAGCATGGTGCCAGTGCTCTAGGGGCTGCCTGGGGAAAGGCAAGGCGGTGTTTTGCTCCTGGGGTAGGATTAGAGCTTGGGAGGCTGGTGGGTACCTCACCATCTGATATTACCACCCATCCTATCCTAGGATCGATCCTATATGTACAGGCCAGGAATTAACATAGTTCCAGGATTCTGGGGCAGGGGAACACCTGAGCATGACACCCATCACCTCCCCTTCCCAGGCTGTTGAGTGGGATCCCTCCTTCACAGCAGTAGACGTCTTCCCCTCTGGAGGTACTGCAGGGTCCCCAAACCCAAAGGCTCCTGCTGGAGCAAAGTCCCATTGCCCCGTGCCCACCCATGCCCCTCACCCCTCTCCTTATCACCCCAGTCCTCCCCAGCTTCTGTTCCAGGACCTTTCATCATTACTTGCCTCCAGGCATCCCCCAGAGCACCCCTTACCCCCACTCCAGCTAGGCTGCACCAGGACCATTCCCAAAGCTCCCTCACCCTGTGTTACTTCTATGCTTTAATTTAAATCCCCACCTCACTCCAGCCTAGAGGTAATCACATCCCCCAGGGTAGGCAAGGAGCCTTCAGGGAGCACCTGTGAAGAAGTAGAAGGTGCTTTAGGCCTTCACTGCTATTTATTGAGCAAGCAGAGGAGCTGCCTGTCAGGCCCTGATTAGCTACAGATCCTTCCTCGTTTGCTTAATGAGCAGCACCCATTGCAATGACAGCTTTGCCTTTTCTGTGGGGAGTGCAGAAGGAGGAATCTTTGCACCCCATGTTCCCCTTCAAGCCCCCCTTTGCTCACCATCCGTACAGCCCAGGATGTGGTGGGGAGAGCGACGTCTCCTCGCTGGGGTCCCCATGCCCTGCTGCAAGCCCCTCTCCTCTCCTGGCTGAAGGGACAGCCCCTGGTGGGAGCATCTCCAGGGGATGCTTGGCATCTGCCTCTGCTGCCTCTCCCAGCCTTCCCAAAGCCACAGGGTAGCCCCACTGCTCCGCAGTTTGCTTCGGGGGCTGCCCAGTGCCAGCCCAGCCAGCCCCAAGAAGGGCTGGCTGTGCTTGCCCCATGCTTCCCAGCAGCAGCCAGGGGAAGTTAGCCACATGGCTGTGAATAAATAGAGCATAAATAGAGTTGTTAACGTGCCTGGCTGGAGTAAGTGAGGCTGTGAAACTGGCCTGAGCTCTTCCCAGCTGGAGAAATCAGAGAGAAATTATATTTGATTTCCACTGACATTTTGGAGTTGGCTTTTTTGGTTCCATCTCCATTTCACCCCTTCAGATGGGGCTATACTTTGCTTCCTCTTCTCTTTAGAGGCAGAAAAACTCCTTCTCTCTTGGTTTTCTCCCTGGGTGCCCAGGAGTGAGAGCTCACTCTGGCCTCTGTGAGTTTTGGTTTAGGGAGAGCCAAGTGCTTCTTCAAACCACCTCCCAGTGCAGCGCCATGGGCAGCCAGGAGCCGCTTGCTCCTACAGCCAGGCTGTGCCACCGCTGCCAAGCTGCCTGGCTGGGCTGGGGATACCCCCAGCCTGGGGAGGGAGGTGCTGGAAAAAACCCGAAGAACATAGGGAAAGGCTCGGGGCGCTGCCTGGGGCTGGTGCTGGGGCTCTTTTCTGCGCCTCTTTGCAGGGTTGAAACTTCACAGCATGGCAGGTGCCAGGAGCAGCTGGAGCAGGTGCCACCAGAGAGATCCGTGCCAGGCAGGGCATCCTGGCACGGCACCGGGACCAAGGGCCCCCCGCGCCGCCTCCCTGGGCAGCGGGCACCACCGCACCCCGGCACCAAGCTTTATCCCGACCCGTGGTGGGATAAAGCTCCATCAACCGGGTGGCCCTGGCCATCCTCGCTGGTGAGACAAAGGCGAAGGCTTCGAAGCCTGGATCTTGCCTGTAGCAGCCCCCAGAGTATCAGCACCTGGGCATGGGGCTGTCCTGATGTGACCCTGCAGCACAGCCCTCCACATCCCTAAACCCACCCTGGCCTGGCTTTACAGCAGCTGGCACCTCAGCATGGCCCTTCTTAATTAATTTGGGAGAGATCTGCTGCCCTGGACACATGTGAGAAACAAGGAATGTTATCTGGAGGGGTGTGGACGGGTGGCCAGCAGTGGGGCAGACAGAGAGGGACTCGCTGAGGGGGGTAAATGCATGGGAAGAAGCTCAGTCTCACACACAGGCAGGGAGATGTCATTGAGCCCCTCTTTAATTGCATTATTAACACGCAGCTAGAAACAGCGTCACAATTTAAATCAGCTATGGAAGGCACAGGGCCAGATCCTGACCCTGAGTGGCTCACGCTGGAGGGATGCACCGCTGGGACGTGCTTACAGCCCTGCTCGTCACCCCTGTATCTACACCCCAGCTCCTGCCTGGCATGGATCATGGCACCGGGTGGGACAGCTCCCATTTTTTGGACTCAGGTCATGGTTTTGCACATAGAGGTGGAAATAGGATTCTCCTGAAGCGGGAGCTGCAGCCACCAGGAAATTGTGGTCCCACTGCTGGGTCCCTCCCAGGGTGAGGGAATCAGTGACTTCTCCAGTTCTTTGGCTAAAATGCTTTGAGTCCTTTTGAAGTGGAGAATGAAATATTTAGTTTTCAAGATGTCAGAAACTTTTGGCTCCTGTAGATTTTTATTTCTGCCCAGCAGGAGGTGGGAAGCGATGGATTCAGCAACAAATTTGCAGCATTCAGTAACTTCCACCTGCAAAGCTGAAGCCAGGTTTATCTCTGGCACATTGCAGTGTGTCCATCCATCCATCACTCTCCAGGCGACTGGATGCCAGACAGACAGCTGGACAGATGCTACCAGCCCAAAACACACATGTCAAAGTCCTTTTCAAGGGGCTCGTTTGGCTGGAGCTCCCCCAAAATCCCATCCATCCTGGGCTGGTCTTCATGGCTGGCCATGCTTGGGGCTTGTTACCTGGTGCTTTACCAGGGGGGACACTGAGGCACAGGGGGGATGTGCCCTGTGCCCAGCTGAGTCCCTGTGGATGGCATTAAGCCAAGCAAGCCCACCTCAGCACCCACCTGGCTTCCTTGCTGGCAGATTGCTTAGGCTCATTAGCGTTTGCTAATTCACGCAGGGGGCTGAGCAGGCTCCAGGTAGACCTGCTGGCCAGAGGGTTGCCGGGGTGCCCCATGCTGGGTGTGAGATACCAGTTTAGGTTCCCCCCTACCTATTCCCACGCGGATGCTTGTTAGCATCGCAGGCTAATTTGCCTGTAGAGAGGAATGGGTGGCTGCTCTGAAACGCCTCCTTGGAGCAGCCGGCAGCTGCCTGCACTGCCTCGGTGGAGCCCTGGGTGGGAGGGTCCAGACACAGGGAGAGCTGTGCCCACAGTGAGCCTGGCCATTAACCAGAGGATGCCAAGGCCCAGCACCATCAGCAGGGTGGAAATTCAGCCCCTGAATGCTCAAAATGTGGACACAAGCTGGAAGAGGCATAAGGCTGGGGGCAGAGCTTGCAGCTTTTCCTTGAAGAAAAGCCCAGGGAGGAGTGCTTGGTGCAGACACCACGGCCAGATCCTGACACCAGACATGTGCTTGGCTCCTGCGCATGGGCTAGCAGCCAGGCTGGGGACAGGGGACCTTGGGGCTGACCACTTCTGGCCACTTCCTTGCTCCCAGCCTCCCAGGGCCAAGTGGCTGGGGAGGAGCTGTGCTACCCATGCCCTGGTGAGAGGCATCCCCGTGCTCTGGGGAAGGGGTTGCTTGGGGTCCAGTGGGCTGTGTGGGGGGGTGGAGACAGTGTGGAGGTGGCAGGGCCCTTCCAGGCAGGAGGGATGTGGGAATGTCACTGGACTTGTCCTGCCGTGGTCAGGCCAGGCTTTCCCAGAGAGCCAGAAAATCCAGCCCTGGCTCCCTAATGAGGCTCAGATGGGCGATGCTGGGGAGTGGCCAAACCCCAGGCAGCAGCGCTGGGCACTGGGGAGGTACGTGGAGCAGCCCATACCTTGTCCTTTGGCTTTCCCTGTGGCTGGGAATGAGTGGGAATGTGACCGAGTATTTACGTATTTACCAAAAATTATTTTCAGAGTGGGGGAATTGTGTGCAGTGAATAGGGTCAGGTTGGGATGGGGCAACTTTTGGGAGAGGGGCAACATGATGAGGGTCTTCATTTGCATTTAGGAGGCAGCAGTCCCCCTTTGGGAGAGGGGTGAAGGTTTAGCCCCTCACCCTGAGCAGCTTTGTGGCAGCAGTGGATGAGCAGCTGCTGCAGGGAAGGGCTGAGGCTGCAAGCAATGGAAGGGAAAGGGTTAAAAGCCTTTAAAAAAGCCCTGCGGCACAGGTTGCATCAATACCCAGGGTGCCTGGGAGGGTTGAAGGCTTCCCCCAAATACCACTGGGCTTTGGCTGGAGCCCAACTGGGCTGACTTCATCCTCCTGAAATGTCTCATTATGGCCAGGCAGGGAATTTGCCGTGGGGTTTCGGGGGAGCTGGGGGGCGGATGGAGTGTGCCGAGCACCCAGAGCCTGCATTTGCAGGACGAGGGCTCCCTGGCCTCCCGCACCACTCCTTGGTTTGATGACAAGCTGAAGGGACACACCGTGGGTGCTGGGCAGGGGACCAACATGAGATCCTGCCACAAAGGGACGCTGGACGGGCAAGGACTGCTCCCCTGGTCAGGCCTGGGGACACTGTCTGGCTCTCTGCGGCAGCCCCCCTCCGTGGGAAACCAGCCCCGTTTCAAAGCATCTTTCCAAAGAAAATGACTTCTGGCAGCCCTTAGGCAACGGCAGGTCTTCGCTGACCTGCTCCAGCACTGGCATCTGTTACGGCTGTCACTGTTCCCTCCTGCCGTCACCCTGCTGCATCCCCACCAGTGAAAAACTGCCTCCCCGCGCAACAGTTAGTGACGGCCCGTACAGCTTTGGTTTTTCCTTTGCAAACCAGCGCGCACAGCCCGTCCTCGGTGCCCTCCTCTGCCCGCTTGTTTTGGCCCAGGAGGCTGGAGATCCCTGCCGAGCCGTGCCGGGCGGCGGGGCACCCCGTGGCGTCACCCCGGGAAGGCGGCGTGGTTCAAGCGTGAGCAGGCCGGGAGCGGGTGGCAGAGGGGGCTGTCAGTGGGCGGGAAATCCCGAGCACGGTGCCCAGCACCTGCAGAGGAGGGCAGCAGGGTGGTACCCCCACCACGGCTGCAGCATCTGCCACAGGGTGAAGCCACCCCGGGACTGGTATCGTTACCCCTCCGAAGTCCCCATCCCAGGGGTCGCAGCCTTCGAAGCTCTCTGGGGTGGGGGACCCCGCGAGGGCTGCCCGCTGACAGCGGCAGTGGGACGGGGACACCCCATCCCCCGCCCCGCGCCAAGAGGCCGCGGCGATGGGCACGGGCAGCAGCCGGCCGGGCTGTCCCGGTCCCACGGAGCAGGCGGCTCCGGCGGCAGAGGGCAGCAAGCCACCAGGCACCCAGGGACAGGGGGTGGCCCCGGCGGGGGCCGGGCCGGCAGGGGCGGGGGGGTCCGGCGGCGGGGGCGGCCCCGGGGCCGCGCCCGGTTAAAGGGCGGTGGCGGCGGGACGGGGGCGGCACTGCGGGCACGGTCGGGGCTCTGCCACCTGCTCCCCGTTCAGGTAGGCTGGGCTCGGCGTTTCGGGGAGCGGGTCTCGTGAGTTGCCCCCCCCCCTCCCCCTCCTTTGCCCGTGGGGAGCCCCCAGACTCCCCTGGAGGAGGGCTAAGCCCCCCACTTGCAGCGGGGCAGCGGCTGTGCCGGGGCGGGGGCTCCCCCTGATGACCTCTGTGCTCTCCCCAGGTGCCAAGATGGGGTGCTTCACCTTTATAAAGGTCATGATGATCCTCTTCAACCTGGCCATATTTGTAAGTGCACCCCGGCTGATGCCTCTGCCTGGGGGCCCGAGCCTGGCAGCTCCCCCCATCTGCCTTGGGATGGGGGGCTGGGGTGTGCGGGAGGGGGTCCTGGGGGGCACAGTCTGCCCCTGTGGGCTCCTCTGCACCCCCACGTCCCTTTCCCTGGGGGATGTGGGCAGTTGGGTGTAGGTGGGACCTTGGTGGGGTGTGGGATCTGGTCTCTGGCTCCAAGTGAGGACTAAAGCCTTGGGCTTGCGGGGGTCTCCTCTTGCCCCAGTGGTGTGCCCAGCTCTGGCCACAGCCCAGGGGACTGTGCTGGGCTCTGGGGACAGTGGCCGTTGCATCAGCTACTGGTGTCCCTCCCTGTGCTGGAGCTCTGGTGTGCCCTAGAGCAGGGGGGTTTGCTGAGCCCTTGCCTGGGGACTCAGTCTCTAGGGGATCGGCCCATGTGTGTGACAGCAGCCTGGGGCGTTGGGGGCTTTCAGAGCGCACACAGCACCCACTCCCAGCTAAGGCAAAGGGTAGCGGAACTCCAGAGACTACCCTGGCTCTGCAAAGGTGATGGAGCCACCTGGAAGGGGGCATGGTGGGATGTAGCCTTGGGAGAGGGAAGTGCAGAGCCTCTAAGCTTGCCTTGGTGAAATACTTTGTCCTTGGAGCTCCTGCCAGGACTTGGGGCAGGTGGAGAAGGTTGAGTGGGTGGAGGGCAGGGCTGGGGCAGGCTGGAGGCAGCCCTGAGCTGGCCTCGGCAGGAGCATGTGAGCACCTGGGGCTGGGGGCTGCTCAGCTGCTCCCTCAGGTGAGTGGCTGGCTTTCCTGGGCAGCATGATCAGTGGTCAGTGTCTGAGCTGGCCACATGGGCCCCTCTGGGGTCAGGGGGTGGCTGGTGGCACTGCTGACTTGGCTGCCCTGTATGAGGGTTTCTGCCCTGCTGCGGGCATCGAAGCCCCTTGGGCTGGGGGACAGCTGTGATCCCACATCTGGGGATATGTTGGTGGTGGGGTGTATTTTGGGGTGGTGGCCCATCCAGCTGCCCTAAGTGTGCAGCAGAAACGCCCTGAGTCACCCTCAGTGGCCACAAAGTCTTGCTTTGGTATGATGAAAACTTGCAGTAGGGAGAAATACCTGTGCCAGGAGCTTCCCCAGACCCCAGCTCTCTGCCTGCCTGGGAGCTGACAGTACCTTTCTCCTCCCAGCTCGGTGGTGGGACCCTCCTGGGCGTTGGCGTCTGGGTCACCGTGGATGGACAGTCCTTCCTGAATATATTTGGGACGCTCTCCTCTAGCGTCCTGCAGGTTGTGAATGTGAGCTACTTCCTCATCGTCATCGGTGCCATTCTGATGGTGATCGGCTTCCTTGGGTGCTGCGGTGCCCAGAAGGAGAGCAAGTGTCTCCTGATGATGGTATGGGCCTGACTTATCCTTATCAAGCCTCATTTGAGCTGGGTCTCTGGTGG
Organism: Falco punctatus; assembly: GCF_963210335.1. Taxonomy (NCBI): domain Eukaryota; kingdom Metazoa; phylum Chordata; class Aves; order Falconiformes; family Falconidae; genus Falco; species Falco punctatus. Next base: position 10,889,849 of record NC_137591.1, on the reverse strand, counting down.
GGGAGATCTGAGGGACAGGTTTCTCTGTGGAGATGTGCTCCTTGAATGTTCCCACATGGTGGAAGGCTGGGTGGACCTTGAAAAGGCAGTGCTGTACCCAATGTCTGCTCTGGGAAAGGGTGAAAGGAAGCAGAAGCCTGTGCTGAGCAGAGGTCTGTCTTTGAGCATATCTAGAGAGGTCAGCCCCATGCAGATGGAGGGTTGAAGGACCTAAGGTTGTGCTGCTTCTGCCTCGGAGCAGACCTGAAGGCAATGAGACAGGGCTTGAACACAGGTAGGGTCCTGTGGCTTGGGAAGCAGATGGGTTCCTGGGGACCCCGCGAACTCTGGTTGTTGCTTTGACCTCCCTCCCCTTCCTGTATCCTAGTTCTTCTCGGTGGTGCTGATCATCTTCATTGCTGAAATTGCTGCTGCCGTGGTGGCTCTGGTCTACACAGGTCTTGTGAGTGACATATCTGAGTCTTGGGCTGGGCTAATCTGCGACCTGTCCTGCCCCGTGGGGAAAACGGGAGACACTGGGGCTGGCAGTGCTGCCCATGGATGGGGAAGCTGAGAGGTGGGTGCTGCTGCAGGAAGAAGGGATACTGGTCCCTGCTGGCACCAGCTATGTGGGCAGGCTGGTGTGGCTTGGCTGGGGTGAGGGTGGTGGGAACAGGGATTCCCATTGCCCTGAAGAAATGAGTGTTATGGTACAAGTTTTGCCCACTTCCCTCTTTCAAACGTCTTAGTCCCGTACCAGCCTAGGCTTGACACCTCTCCACCTGCGATGGTAGAAGCCACATGGGAGAGGAAGTTCCTAATGCTTCATGCTGAGCAAACTCAACCCCTTATTAGGCACCTGAGAAACCACCTGGGGAGAAAGATCACTGCCTCATTAGGCACTGGAGAAGTCAACCGCAAGGCAAACATCATTCCTGGCTCCCTCAGTTATGCTGCTTATCAGATAACTTGCTGGTCCTAAGCAGCCTCAGTGCCATAAAGCACTGGTTAGTGGGGAAGGAGCCAAGCTGTCCTCTGGCCAAAGGGACATGGTGTGATGTGCTTCTGGCTGGTCTCGTCCCCATGGGCTAAGACCACTATGGGGGCTCTTGGCTCTGTGGTGTTCCCCAGGACCTTCTCTGATGGTGTTTCTCTGCCCCTTCTTCCAGGCAGAAACGCTGCTGACAGCTGTGGTGACCCCTCTCCTGAAGGAGAAGTATGGGGTGGATAAGAGTCTCACACACATCTGGAACGTCACCATGACAGAGGTGTGCTGAACCCTGGGGCCCCACCTGTGGGTTAGGATGCTCCTGGAAGAGGCTTGGTGGTGCACACCTGGGTGGGCCAGCAGGATGGGAATGGGGACACCATTGCAACCCTGGATGTGCTGAGCTGCCACCACCCCATCAGCTTCCCAGGAGCCTGGGACCTATCCACTTGGGATCTAGTGACCCTGTAGCTGGGGTGAGAGCTGCACATGCTGGAGTGTGGGGTAAAATTCTGGTCCCAAGAAGGCCACTGAGCACTCCCCTCCCCCTAGAGATGGGTGAGCTCTTCTATGGGGCAGTAGGGTCCAGCCCATGTCTGATCCAGGAGGGAAAGCTGAAGGATGCTGTTCCCATCCCTTCCTCTCTCTCCCTCTTAGGTCCATTGCTGTGGCCTGAATAACTACACAGACTTCGATGACTCCTACTGGTATAAGACATGGGGAACCTACCCCGAGCCCTGCTGTAAGGACCTGCAGCCCTGCAACAGCACGCTCGCCGCGCACAGTGAAGTCCCGGTATGGATGCAGCAGCCTGGTTTGGGGTGTGCCCTGGCTCGGGGAGGGAGACCTATCCTGTAGCTCCAGCTCTGGCCATGGTGATCCCATGGGCTTTAATTCCTGTGGGATGCTGGTGTGGCCTTGGTTTGTCCCTGGGGGAGACGAGCAAAGCTGCTGCCATTGCTCTGGCCCTAAAGGGAGCTCTGAGGCAGGGTGGCTGCAGAGCCAAGTCAGAACCCAGGCACCGCTTTGCCTTTTTGGGTGACTTCCCTGACACTCCCCCTCCCCTCCTCTCCCCCAAATACTGTACTTCGGCCTGAGAAGTGGCTGAGATGAGTTGCCCGCAGACCTTCTCCGTGGCTGGGTGGCTCTGGGCTGGAGAACCATACCTCCCTTTCTGGTGAGGCTGTGCCCCAGCTGTCGGGGGACTTCCACCTCTTGCTCATCCTCACCTGCATGGTTGCCTCCTGCAGGGTTGTTTTGATCAGATCTTGGAAGAAATCAAGACTAATGCAGGTGTGGTGGGTGGTGTGGCAGCTGGCATCGCTGCCTTGGAGGTGAGTGCCTGGACATTGCTGTGCTGCTGCCTCCTTGTACCTGGAGGTGAGCGGTGGAGCTGGGGGGGGCCTAGCTGGCCGAGGGGCTGCAGGGGGCTGGTGCAGCCCCATGGACCACCATCTGCCCCAGGGTGGCTACTGAGCCTTCTTCCCTGGGTGCACTCAGCACTGGGCACCCTTTGCACATGCTGGGGATGATGGTATGGGCTGGGACCCAAACCCACGCTGGTCGGGGGGACACACTCAGGGGAGCTGACTTGCCTCTTGCCACCCCCAGATCGCAGCCATGGCTGTTTCCATGTACCTGTACTGCCAGCTGGACCAGAAATGACCCCACGAGGCAGGAGGACGATCTGCCCCGCACTGAGCTGGGGTGTGCCTGTGGCGTGTTGTGCTCTTGGGGGAACCCAGTGCTCCCTGGGCCTGATGCTGTCCTGTACGCTGTGATTTTATAGCTGTGTTTTGATCTACTGAGCTGGGATCTGTAGAGTTTGTGTATATTTTTGTACTACCGTGGCACACTGAGTCTGTACATAGAGATTTGGGGTGTTTTTTGAAGAGGGGGGTGGGAGGGAGAAGATGCTCAGTCTGTTTAGCTGATGCCAGTGGGAGATAAAGTGTCACAGGGGCCAACCAGGGCTGCTGATCTGGCAGTGGCGCAGTGATGCCTTGAGAAACCCTTGCAGGTGGGTGCTGTACCTCTCCCACACTGTCCCCACTGTGTCCCTAAGTGGGGCTGGCAGTGGGGCTGGCTTGTGCTCCCCTGCATTGCCCCATTGTACTGGGGCTGGTGCCCAACCAAGGTGGTGTAGGTGTTAACTACACCCTCACATGGGGATAGATCTACCCCTACACCCACGTTCTGCCAGCCCTGATGCTGTCACTCTGTTGTCCCCTAAAAGAGGTGCTGGCGGGTCTCTGCCCTTGCCCTGGCATGGAGACAGCCCTGTTGATCCCTGGCCCTGTGGCACCCTGTACCCCCTGACATTTCGTGGCTGAGCCCCTTTTCCTGCTGTGAAGAAAAAAAAATAAATTTTTCATCTTGGATACCAATTATTTTCTGGAGTTGATCTTGGTGCTGCCTTCCATCCCCCTTTCCCCCTACGAGCCAGGAGCCCCAGGCAGGCAGTCCTTACCTCTGCTGCAGCTCCTCACCTGCTCCGGTGCTTGGAAACAAGCAGCCCTGTGTTTGCACAACAGCTGGGGAGTGGTGGGGGCTACCATTAGCCTTGCAAACCTGCCCTGCCCTCCCCGGCGGTGCCAGCCGTTTCTCACTTGGCAGCACTAGAAGGCAGGGCTGGCTCTGGGGGGGGTGGTGTGTGTCCCCATCGGTGCCAGGAACCCAAAATAGGGTGGTGAGGGGGAGTGGGTTCTGCCAGCCCCATGTCTGAGCATCTCCCTCCCCCCAGCATTGTCCCACACTGCCCATGTGATGCACCCTCTATGCGTGGGGATGGTGGGGGTCATAGGTAGGCTGAGGGGGTTCCAGCCATCCTCTTCCTCCAGCTTTGCTCCCCTCCCTGCCTTTGTCACCATGCCACCCCGAGTATACGCTTGCTATGCCTCAGTTTCCCCATTTCAAAAGCAAAGCCAGGGTGGGTGTTGTCAAGGGCTGCTTCACCCCATTTTTGACATGAGGCTCCCTGGGTGCGGGGGGGTGGTGAAGGACAGGGTGACTGGCAGCAGGGCAGGAGGCCAGTGTGTAAACAGCCTCCCCATGTACTGCCTTGCTCCGTACCCGCTGTGGCACCCCCTTATCGGCTCCTGCACCGGGTACGGGGCTGCACCAGCATGCCACCATGGCCCCTCGGGGTCCGGCATCTCCCTGGCACCATCCTGCGCGCTGGCAGGAGCAGCTGGGTGGCAGCAGGACGGGCACAGGCACCCACTCCCCACCCTGGGTGACTCAGCCCTGGGGATGTGGGTTCTGGCCCTGCCCCACGGCAAGGCATGGGGGAAGCTGCCCGAAAATGGCCTCGTCTTCCTCCTCCTTACTGAACAGGTGAAGGTCCAGGTTCTACCATAAGCTGGTGACCTCATAGGTGACGTCAGGGCTTTTATTCCTCTTTTTCCTCTCCAAGCAGGCGGGAGCCACGTGGAGCCCAGCGCTGCCAAAAGCCTTCCCTGGAGGTGTCGTGGTGCCCAAGAGCCGGTTGGCACTGAGCCCGACACTGCTGGGCACACCTGGCCTGGCCATGTCCCCCTCTGCTCCCTCTTCCTGGGGGTGCCTTGCAAAGCCAGACCCCCTTGCCATCACCCTCGCGGGGTGGAGCGGGCTCGGGGGCGATGCCCGGCCGGCCGCAGGCTCCCGGCTTCGCACTTCTTCCTGGCCGTGGGGTTTCGGCAGGGCAGGGCAGGCTGCTTCTGTGGTGCTGAGTTTTGGCAATGACCGTGCAACCACCGGCTCGGTTCCTCCTCTCTGCCTGCCGGGAAAACTCGAAGGACCAGTTTCTCCTCCCGGATGTGATTCCTCAACATCACCCTTCTTGCCTCTTGGCTCCCCTGGCAGCCGAAAGGGCAGCAGTGGGGCAGTGGGGGGTGAGCTGGGCTGGTGCAGCCTCCCCCGTGCTCCTGCTGTGTCCCTGCCTTCTGTTTTCCACTGTCCGAGTGCCACCGGAGCTTTTGGGCTCCGCAGAGGAGACCCCATCCCATCTGGTCCCCCACCAACCCCAGGACACACCCCAGCCCACCACCCATCCCCACCAACCCATGTGAGTGCCAGCAAGCATCTCTGCACCTCGTAACCCTTAGACTTGCCTGACTCCCCCAGACTGGCAGCACCCCAAAAGCTGGCAGTCACGCCATCCGCCTGCGAGGCCAAGAAGTCCCTGGGCGCGATGGCAGCAAGCAGAAACTTTCTTGCTGCCCCTGGGAAGGCATCCCCGGGCTGAGGTGCCCGAGCAGCTGACATGACAAGGTGGGCGTGCTGGGGTGAAGGTTCTTCCTCTCCACCTGTGACAAAGGGTGGGGGAGAGCAGGAGGGTAAAGTCTCCCTGACAGGAGCTGTAGGCAAGCGGGCAGTGCTTGCCAGAGCCCAGTCACTGCCACCCCCGGCCACGCACCCTCTGGTGCTCCCCTGCCCACGGGCTGTGCCCCACTCCATCCCCTGGGGGCAACAACTCCCTGCGTGGGTGCGGAACGGCCCCGCCAGCCAGCACGGGCAGAAACTCTGGAATGGACAGAGCCAGCGGGACCAAATGCCACCCACTTGCTGAGCTTGGCCCTGGCAGTGCCCCCGGCTCTGCTGCCCAGCCTCCCCCCACACGGCTAGGTCTCTCTCCACCACCCTCATCACCTCCCCAGCTGGGAGAGGGGCAAACCCAACCCAGGAGAAAAAGCAAAGTCTGGTCCCTGTGCTCAGGGGTTTGCTCTGTACAGGGAAACCGGTGCACGCACAGCCCTGCCTCACGTGCTGGGGACCAGCGCGGTGCCACCATGTTCCCCCCCCTCCACTCCAGCAGCCTTGAATCTTCTCCCTGTGAGAAACAGCCGCTTTCAGAGCCCACACAGGGAATTTCCCCCTGCTTAGGGAGCAGCATGGCTCAAGGCTGAGCTGCTCCCTCGAAGGCAGTAAGGAAGGGCCCGGTGTGTGTGCTGGAGGCTGGGCTGGGTGGGATGGATCCTGCCCCCCCCCCCCCCCCCCAGCAGCTTCCTGCAGGGCAGCATCCTGGTGGAGAAGGTGGGAGGCTGGAGCTCCCAGCCACATGGGAAAGGCGAGTACCTGAAGCTGCCTTTCACCCCCCGCAGCCCCATGGGGTGCCCGTACACCTGTAGCCCTGCCACGATGGGTGCTGCGCGTGGGCTGAAGTCCCAGCAGGTTTGTAGGATGCTTTCGCCACCAGCATCACCTGTCCCAGGGCGCAACAGGCAAAACCCTGCAGGGCAGGCAGGTGTGTGCTGGCTGGGAGTGGGCAGCACTCAGCAACTGAGGAAACGAGCTGCCCTCTCTGTCCTGGGAATTAGCATTGATGGGGGACTTGGTCGTCATGAGGGGGAGGAGGAATGACAGCTGTTCGAGTTTGTGTTGATAAAAGGAGTGAATGGGAAGCAGAAGCAAGCTCATTAGGTGTCAGTTCCATAAAAAGTGTCTGCTGCAGGGGGTTCCCTCTACTTGCTGTAGCAATCTGTTCCCAGGTTGAGGCGGGGAGGACATCCTCGAAGGACACGTGCCAGTCTGGGAGGAGAAGTAAGGTAAGGCACCCTTTTCCCAGCACAGCTTTTCTCCTGGCTCCCCTTCTCCTCCTCCTCCCTCCCCTAGACATAAACCCATCCTGGGTGTGCACCCAGGCTCAAGGGTGCTTTCTGGGCAGCTCGGTGCACTGGTTATTTGTCAGGATATCAGAAGAGGTGATGGAAGGGCTATAGAAAAGGCAATAGGCAGGAGCTGACGTTGAACCTGAGGTGTTAATCATTAACGCCACGTCAGGCAGAACACGGCATAATAACTATCACAGCAACAATTCCGGGTACCCAGTTGAAGATTAATTTGCTGCCTGGCTTTGTTGGGTGTGGGCACAGGAGGTGGCAGCCCCACGCTGGGAGGTGCGGCAGCGGATTGGAACAGGGACAGGCTGAGTGCAGGGGAAAGACCCCCCTGCAGCTGGGAACAAGGGGAGAAGCCAAGCACAGCCCCTCCCTGGGGGCAGTTTGGGCACCTTGGTGTTGCAGGGCTCTTTATAAAGCAGAGGAATTGGGGATCAGCTCCCTGAGCTTGGATGCAGGTGGCTTGGGTGCAGCACCTCTGCTTCTCTCCCACGCATGGATGGGGCCACCATATCCTAGGCAGTAGGGTCCCTCCAGCACTGAGATCCCCCCATCTGAGGGGGCTGTGTCTGTTACCCCGCAAGGCGCCAGCTGGAGGGTGCTTCCCTCTGTCTGTGGGGCACAGAGGGACTGATGTGCCACGGGAAGGGTTCGCCGGGACCTTGTCTCCCACATGCCAGCCCATCATCAGAGTACTGGGACTCCCTGCTTCCCCAGCACAGAGCTCCCTGCCAAAAAAGCATAATGCATAAAAATAACCACCTCCAGATATGATGCAAAATTCCCCTTCCCCCCTCCAAGTTCTGGAAAGGTCAAGTTTCATGCCAAGGCTATTTTGCCTTTGTTTAATTATCAGCCAGCTCCTGGGACACAGAGCAGCCCGGGCAGGTTCTCTTTTGTACTGCTGCACAAAGCCAGGGAGGCTGGGCTGCGGGGGGGCTGCGGGGGGCTGGGCAAGACCTGGGAACCTGCAACGTGGGTAGCTGGTGCTGGTGCCACATGGGGCCGAGCTGTGGGAGCCCTCAGGCCGGGCTTCCCAGGCAGGGCAGGTCAATGGGCCAGTCACCCAGCCAGCTCCCAGACATGGGGATGCTCCAGCACCCATGGGCTGAGCCAGGAGGCGAGCGGGACCCCGAGAAAGGGCGTGATGGGGAGTGACTCTGCTCCTCTAACAGGTTCCTTGGGACCCAGCCCCTTCAGGCAATGAACCCTGGCATCACCATCGCCTGGGGGCGACGAGCCGAAGCTCTCCCTCAGCCTGACACAGGCACTCCCCTTCAAGGGGGTTAACCTGCTTTTAGCATCTGTCCTTGCTTTCAGAAGGGGATGCCCCTGTAAACGCAGCAGTTTGCAGATGCAGGCTCGATGGGGTGGGTCCCATTGTGAGCCCACGTTGCCCTGCCGGGCTCTGGGGCATCAGTTCCAGTGGCTGGATCCTCTCGTTGCCCGCAGCACCCTGGCAGAGGCTCAGCACCACAGTTTGGCCTAAGCAGGAGTCGGATGCAGAGGCTGCCAGGAGGTGGGAGCCCACTCCAGGACCACCAAGCCAAGCCCCTGGGGCGGGTCAAAAAGCCTCTGGCAAGGGGGTGACCCACCCTGAAAGCTTGTGCCTTGTCCTGGGGAGGGGGTGGCAGCTGCCGAGGAAACAGCCCAGCCTGGCTGTAGGATTGAGGCAGGGGACCAGCAGGCAGGTGGTACGGGATGCAGGTCACGGCCGATCTGTGCTGGTGGCTGACTCTTTCCAATTGCAATTTGATTTGGGTCTTGTGGTCCCAGCCCCAGGAACAGGTACACATCCAGCCCTCCCAGGGCTCCCTGCCCCACGGAGGCAGAAATCTGGAGCGGTCTCCTGGGCTTCCTGCAAGTGTCACCTACGCAGAGCTGACCCAGAGGCTCTGTAGCTGTTTTTCCTCATGGCAGAACCAAGCTCGCTCCTCGCTTGGCTTCACTTCACCCCTGCCTGCACCCACACCCGTGGGAAAGAGGCAAAGGCGGGTGTGCTGTGGAGGTGGCTTTGCTGGACATCCCTCCTGCAGCCCCTGCTTTTGCTTGGCTACTCCTGGCCAGAAACAGGCAGGGGCTGAATTGTCTCTGCTCCAGCCATGGCTGGTTGGTGGCTGGGCCCCAGTTCCCTCCAGCTGCCACATCCCTGTCCCCTGCTGTGACCTAGATGGGGGGGGGGGGGGTGGTCCTTATTCCAAGACCTCACTTCCCTCAAAGGAAAGAACCCCAAATCCACCAGAGGTGCCAGAAATGCAGCTCAGCCCTGTGGGGCTCAGCGTGCCAGATGGTGGGGTGCAAGCACCAGGGCAAACTGCTCGCTGCCCCCCACCCTAGGATGAGCAGCTGCTGACCCCCAAGGGGACACCAAGCCAGGAGCCAAGGGCCATGAGTCTGTATTTCTCAGGGGTGGGCTGAGGGCAGCTGGAGGTGCTGGGGGGGAGTGTGGGGGCTGGTTATGCCAAGCAAGAGCCCCCAGGCAGCCGGTCAGGGTTTCTGTAGGTTGCTGAACTGGACATAAAAGTGATAAAGCTTGAGGAGGAAACAGCTCATAAACCTGTGCCAGCCACTCTGGCACCACATGGCACAGCACAGCTCGGAGGACCTCTGCTGGCATAGGCCTGGGGCCACCGTTAGCCCATGGCTAGCCCTGGGGCGCAAAGGGCAAAGCGAGACACCAGAGGACAGTGGTTTGTCCTTTCCAGGCAGGTGGCCAGAGCTGGGGATTCCAGCCCTGGGCCATGCATAAAGCCAGCTATGAAACGCATGAGGCTCAACAGCTTTGCAATGTTTACTCTTGAAAAAATAATTTGATTCAGAATGCGGCAAGCCCTGGGGATGCCCATGCACCCAGCCCTACCATGGCTGCCACCCTGGAGCCTTTACTGGAGGAACAGGGATGGAGAACAGCACCCGGCAGGCCCATCAAGGTGTACTGAGACGGGGAAGCTTGGAGCCCACCAGTCAAGTCCTGCTGTTGCTGAGAGCAAGGAGCCACAGCCCCCAGGTCGCTGCAGGGCAGGCAGCAGAGGAGAGAGGAACTTGCATTTAACCATTCCCTATCCCTAGGATCACCTTCCCCAGTCCCGGGAGGAAGCCAAGCCTGAGCCCTGCCAGAGAAGGGAGAGGGAGTGCATTCAGTTTCGGGGAGAAGGGACACTGGGCCTCGGGAACAGAGATGCCAAAGAAAGGGCATCACGGTGGAGGGCTGTGGAAGTTACTCCAAAGCAGGGTACTGGGGATGAGCTGCCTTCCCCAGGAAGAAGCCAAATCCCTCTCCAATGGTGCTGAAAGGACCTGCTTTACCCTGAGGGGCCAGCACAGAGAGGCTGGCTGCCCACTGGCAGGGTCCCTGCAAAGGGCAGTACTGGGGTGGCAAAGGGGAGCAGGGCTGAATCTAAGCTTGGTATCACAGCCTCAAGGGTGCCACCCTGCACCCTCTTGCTCCCCTCCTGCACCCATCCCACCCCTGCTCTGGGACAGGCAGGCAAGGGATGGTGGGGGTCAGAGTCCCTGCGCTCATGCTAGAGCTGCGCTGTGTCTACACAGGGCTCGTTTTGGCCAAAGAACAGATTTCCCACATTCACAACTATTCATTCCTATGCTGGGTAAGGGAGGAAGGAGGGGAACAGAGGATGGAGCCAGGGGGACAAGAGACAAGCCTCCCATGACTGCCCCTGCACAGGCTGGGGGCTGCCAGCTCTCCGCGCTGCTTACCTAACATCCTCCCCTTCCCACAAGCAATAAATAAATAAGTTAGTGTAGTGTAGACCACGACGCTCAGTTCACAGTGAGAAAATGAAGGGAAGAGCCCCTGCGACCACAGGTAAAGGGCTGAGCAGCAAATCCTCCTCCCAAGGGCAAGCCAGAGTGTAGCATCTCTGCCTGAGGCTGGGGGGACCTGGGCAGAGAACAGTTCTCTCGCTGCACGGATGAGACGTGGAGGTGTACTGAGCAAGGGGACTAGGACTGTCCCCAGTGGGTGGGGTGGGCAGGACATTAGTACTGAGTGGCTGAGGGTGCGATGGGGCCCTGGGGTCCTTCCTAAGGCACAGGAGGGGGGGACAGGGACCCCCTCCCTCTCCATGAGGGGTGTACCACAGCAGGAGAGCCAGGCTGTCCATCCTGGCTCAGCTTACAGCTTCCCTGCTAGCAACGTACCGTGGTAAGGGTAGGGAGTCAGAAGAAACCCCCGCTGCCTTCAGCAAAAGCTGGGGGTACCTGGCCAGGGATGAGGGACAGACAAGGTACAGTACCACAGGCAAGGACCACGCCAGAGCGCAGCACCTCTCATTCCAGAGGACCTCAGTCCATCTTGCCGCTGCAGCCAGGGAGATGCCTGCTGGCTGCTCCCATCTCACTCTGCAAGGCACTTTCACCCCCTCTCCCACGACTCAGGGGGCAGGGCTGCTCCCCACAGAGAAGGTGGGTGAGGACAGTCTGAGCTGCGGCACACAGCTGGGTCCACTTCCATCTATCCATCTCCAGGTTCCAGAACTGCAGAGAGGAAAAGGACACCTGACTGCCCTCACGCTGGGTATGGGGTGTCCCCTGTGTCCACAGCAAGTTCAGCTACTCTCCAGCATTCCCTTTTGCCTGTGAGCTGGGCTGTACCAGCCCAAGAAGAGAAGCCAGTGTGTGGGCAGATGTCCAGCCCAGTATAGTCTTTCAAGGTGCATCCATCGTGCAGGAGATGGAAGAGATGCTGGAGGATCCCCTCTTTGCCACAGGCATGGAGCCAGCCAGGCAAGAGTTAATAAATAACACCCAGCTGGTAGGCTGCAGCACCCGACAGAGCATGCTGCCTTCTCAGGACTTGGGGGCCAAAAAGGGAAGCAGAGGTGTTTCTCAAGGCCCTCTCTAGCTCCCTGCTGAGCATCTTCCTCCAGCTTTGCCCAGCCAGGGGACAAAAGGAGCAGCGTTAGTAAAGAGTCTGTTAAAAAAAAAAAAAGTTCCTGGGATGGGGGGGTGGCATATCTACAGGGAAAGACCCTGTCCCATGCAAGGGAGAGGGAGACCACAATAGGGGGCTGGAGGGAGCCCAAGATCTCATTTTGCAGCCTGAAATGGGGAGTTTGTGTCCAGTCACCAGCCTCCGAGAGCTGCTGCCAACTCTGTCTCTGCACCATGGGGGTCTCTGTCTTCCCCCGGTCCCCTTCGCTTCCCAGCTGCCAGCCTCACGTCTGCTCTGCTGCAGCAACCGCTGGCACTGCCACTGCCCCCTCCTCCTTGGCAGGGGGCTCCATGTAGATTGGTGTCACCGACGAGGGCTTCTTGGACCTGCAGGTGAGGAAGCCGGATGGGAGCGGGCAGGGGTGGTGGCTCCCCTCGGCACCCCAACTCCCAACAGCACTGCCTGGCCTTCCTGGCATCATCTCCTTCCCACCGGGGCGTCCTCCAGCCCTAGGCACGTATCCTGTCCCCCACCACACTGACTGAGAAGTGGGGGTGGTATGCCCCGGAACTGGGCCAGGACAGAAGCAGATTATGCAGTGTACCGGGCAGGGGATGCTGCCATGAGGATAGCGGGGGGAATCACCCAGATTGCTGTGCCCCTGATACTCACGAGTAGGGGGAGGCAGGGACCCCCACCACAAGGAAGTGGTTCTTCTTGCGGAAGAGCCGCCACAGCCCCTTGTGGTTCCCACGGACGTCCAGGTCCCAGATGTGGAGGCACTAGGACGGTAGGAAGTGAGGAACAGGCATCAGAGCCTGGGGATGGACACCAGAGCCAGGTGACCCACGGCAAGGAAAGCCGCCAATTCTGCCCTCACTGAAACACAGCGGAGAGGGCTGCACCCCTTGATCGGGGTGGTGCAGGGCAGCACCCCTCCAGCTGCCATCAGTGGCAGGAAAGGGGGAACCCGTTCCCATCCCTGCCTCAGGACAGGGGGTTTTGCTCATCACCTCCAGGCAAGGGATGGAAACTATCCAACAAGCTCAGGCCCTGGACTCCCACACAGGGAGGTCATAAAACAGTCTTCTTCACTGAGCCAAGCATCTGCCCTGGATGACCCAGTGCCTTCTGTAAACACCAAGAGCTTTAACATCACCCAAGGACAGCAAGAATCCATGTGCTGAGCTGCAGCCATGCCATAGACCAACCCAAGAACCACAGCCAGACATTTCTCAGCGATGCTGAAATCAGCACAGGGCTGCGGATGGGCCATGTCAAGGGGCCTCACCTTGGCAAGCTGAGTCCAGGTGGTGAAATCTGCTTCTTGCTCCATCTTGATGAACATGACATAGACCCTGCCTTCGGTGTCGGGCACGAAGGAGTCCTCACAGGGGTTCTTGCGGTGGTCCAGGACTTCAGCCTCACTGTGGAAACAGAAAAGGGAGTGAGAGGGGACCCTATCTCCTCCCCATTCCCACTGCAGAGTACTTCAGACAGGCAAGCAGTAGCTGGGGCTGCCAGAGCCACCACCCTTTCTTCTGTCCTGGTTTGTCCGCCCAGTGTGCCCTGTGGTCTCCCAGCCTTCCCGCAGGCACTTACCCCAGGAGCCGATGAATTTCAGTCTCGTAGGCATCCTTCCTCAAGCTGTTGGAGGAGGAGAAAACACAGAGATCAGGGCGCAGTTAGACAGTCTGATAAGCAGGGAACGTCCCAAGATGATCCGTATTTAAGATGCCCCAGTGTAACAGTAAAAGGCAGGCTGGAACCAACGCAGGACAGGGACTGCCACGCATCCTGGAGGACGTGGCAGCAAAACCGTAACCCTTCAACATGTCCTTCAGAAGCACAGGGCCACTGAACCCATCCTCACAAAGACCACTGCAAGGATTCCCCAGCAGAGGCCAATGTGCTGGGGCTGGGGGTCATGGCTGTTGCTCCAGAAGGGAGGGAGTTGTCCCCAGCACAAGGGAACAAGGGTCAGGTCAAGCAACTGTTTCATCCAGATCTCATTCTGACCAGCACTCACCTCTCCACATTTTTCAGCTGGACATTTGGAACAGTGTTGAACTTGTGCTTCTTGAAATAGGCTTCCTGGGAAGAAGGGAGAGGGGAGGGAAGGAGAACCGTGTTTAGTCATGAGTCAGCAGGACCTGGAGGTCACGTCAAGCATCCTTGTTACCTGCATAGGTGGCTGAGTCAGAGCTCGGCTCCAGGACGGGGCTTAGGGGCTGAGAGAGGTCACTCACATGAAAGTAGCCGTTCATGTTGAGCCCCACGATGCCAAAGTGGTAGGAGCGCGAGATGTCAGGGATGATGCACTCCCGGCCCTTCCGCTGCTCGGGCATCCGCATCCACATGTCCCAGTCCCAGAGCTGGGGAGGGAAACTGCCACTCACACTCAAGTTTGAGGACATGATTTGGTAGTGTAGCCATCAAGGGACCTTTCTGGCCACCCACACCAGCTCTAGCCCCTTTGGCTCCAGGTTGCCTGGGCTGTTCCAGCCAGCTCTGTGGCTGGTTACATCATCCTCAAGTTACTGTCTGTCCCAAATCCATTCAGCTTTGGCAACCTTCCCAAGAGAAGCTCAGGGAGAGACATGGCCCCTCCAAAAGCTGTACCCACGGGGACTGGGTGATGATCAGGGACTGCCGATGGGCAGAGATGGGGGTGCAGAAGGCAGGGTTGCTCTAGGGTACTCACCTTCTCAGGGGTTGGCCACTTTGGCTCCAGCTCATCCTTGTACAGGCTCTTCCGGAGCACCCAGCCCAGACCTGGCATGGTCTCCACACGGTACAGGAGCGAAGGGTCCTCAGCCGTGTGCTCATAGCCCTGCAATGTCACAGGGAAAATTCAGCACCCTGAATGTACCCCTATTGCACTAAAAAGGGAGGCATCTTGCTCCACTGAGGCTCTTGGCATAGGGAGCAGGGGACAGCCACTGGGAAGCACATGGCAGGGACAGGACGGCTATTGGCGGGGGCACTTCTGAAGAGTGTAGGGCTGGGGAGACAGACCCACTTAGGATGATAGTCGGGGGGGGCACCCTCTTTAAAGACAGAACTTGGACCCCAGCCTGACATGGGAACAACACAGGGCAGAGGCATCCCTGCTCCACCATCCTTCCCTGACCCACCTGGTCATTCCAAGCCGAGATGCAGTATAGGCTCTCATCCTCCTCCAGAAGGTGTATCGACTGGCTCAGAAAGCTGAGGGAAGAGTTGCCCAGTCCCTGGTCAAACATCCCTCCCACACACAAACCAAGGCAAATTTTCCACCATGAGATAAGCCACGCCCCAACTGCTGGGACTGTTCAACCCATCTCTTGGGTTATAAGCCTGACATAGCGGATGCTGGTGTGAGATCAGGGGACGAGCACCCGAACAAGCTAAGCTGCATCTCACTATGGGGAAGGGACAACATTGTCTCCTGCTCCGTCAAGAGTCTCTCCTCCTTAAGAAGAGAAGCCCTATCAGACACTGTCCCTGTCCTCTTGCACAGGGCAGCCCCAACCATATGTGTATATAATGCATCAACATCCCCAAAAAGCAAACCAGAAGAGACCTCAGACCCCAAAGTCACCCTGCACTGAGGGCCAGGACAGTGGACTCAAGATTTTCTGTAAGCAGAGCTCAGTTATGGCTGTTGCCTGGGGGCTGCTCAGCCTTGGATAAGCGAGCGACACAGCACGGCAAGGATCTGGCCTCTCGTGAGAAGCCAGAGAGCTTCTAGAAAATGCCCCACCCAAACAGGGACCTACAGCTTTACCTGAAGAAGTCAACAGAAATATCAAGGTCTTCCTCCAGAACCACGGCGAATTTAGCATCCTGTAGGGGCAAGGATAACTTCAGAAGGATGGAGAGGAACAGGACAGAGCAGAGACACCAAGCAAGTGTCCCCTGCCTGTGCTGTTCCCTGCCCCAGAGGATTGATTCCAGCTCCTGTGAGATGGGGGTCACAGACGTCACTCTCCCAGGGAACTCTGTGCTGCCTGGCTCCCAAGGGCGAGCAGCTAGACAGAGCACAGGCAGAGGTCTCACTCACCGGGAACAGGTTGAAGGTTGCAGTCAGGCTGGCTTTGTAGTGCTACAAGAAACGACAGATCATTGCCTGCGTTAGCATCAACCTGGCATAGATGCGAGGCTATGTCTGTCTCCCTCGGATGCCATCCCAGATCCCAGGACGTAACTCTCCCAGGACTTGGGAAAGGTCTCTCACCTGGGAAACCCTGGCATTTTTAATGCTAATGGGAGTGTGCTGGATTCCCGAGAGGCCAAACAGCTCCACGACATCCATTGGCTCCTGCAATGGAAAGGTACAAAGCTCACCAAATGTGTGGGTCTGGATACATTCTCCCCACCCTCTGCCACTGTCAGCTCCCTGGGACAAGAATACGCCTGTGGGATCCCCTGTATGTGGCTGTCCTCTTAGGGGCAACTGAGGCTTGAAACGATGCTGTGCTGTAGGTCCTGCAGCGAGGAACTCCAAACCCTCTTGGCCCTTCAGCCCTTACGTACTGTCATAAGTTTCCGTAAGTCCCGCTAGTTTGCAGACCCAAAGTTGTATCCAAGAATATCTGAGAGGCCCTGAATTCCCAGTCCCCCACTGACAATGCAGAAAGAAAAAGGGTATAGCCAGGAACACTTCCTAGCTGCTTCATGTCAGGACCACAACTAACTTAATCTTCCCTCACCGTTGCCAAGAAAGGGACGTCTCTGACCAAGCACATCTGTACTGGGGTCAGAAGTAATCCGTATTTCGGCTGACACGTCTCTGCTCCAAAAAGACCCCACCAAGGCCTTCTCCATCCCCTTGCTGTCCATCTCACCTCATAGCCACAGAACAGAGAAGGAGCCCCCATTGCACCAACCATTCCTCCTTTCCCTGGCATCCACCACGACAGCACAAGCATCCAGGCTGCCCCCTCGTAGCTGAGGGATGCTGCTCCTGTTGCCATGGTAATAGATGCTGCTATCTTTAACCGCTCTAATGTGCTGCAGTAAGAGCCTGCATAAACAAACCAGTTCCCCCAGCCCCACAACCTGGCAGTGGTGAGAGAGGCCTGCAAGGGAGCGAGCCTGTTCCCTTCCGCACCTCCATCACAAGGCAACCAGACAATACCTCATGGGCTGCTGCAGGGACGAGGGACAGCAAGCTCCTGAGACCTACAAAGATCCCACATGCCTGTCCTGGAGAACAGCCTGCTACCAGAGAGCCAGAGCTTGCAGTGGGATCCTCCAAGATTTTATAATGTTGAGCTGATGGGAAGATCTTTGTGCTCTAAAGGGCCAGTGCATCCCTTCCCAGCCTCAGCTTTCATGAGCCTTAGGAAAACCGACCATTTTGGCTCTCTTCACCTCTTACTGAGTGGAACTGGACAGACACAGCTGGACTGGTTTGTTCTGCTTCATGTAAGGGAGTTGGACAGGCAGTATTACAGCCAGACCCTGCTCAAGGGCTGGCAATACTCATCGAGAAAAAAGGGGATGGGGAGAGCCCAGCACGACCACCTTATTCCTGCACACCAGCCCCTTTCTGACATGGGAGTGTCAGCCCTGGGCTTTGGAGAAGGCCAAGGCAGCTTTACCCACACCCATGACTTGGCTAAGCTGACCGACTTTGTGTAGGAGAGCATGAGGAGCAGTGTGACCCACAGCATGAGGAAGGGCGAAGGGGCTCATAGCCTGCCCCCCACCAAGGAGTGGGCCAACACCACATACTCTCAGCTGAGGGACCAAGAACCTGGCCACAGGGACCTCCGGGGGTGCTCTCACCTCGTAGTACCCGTCGATGAACACTGTGATCATTTGTGGATTGACGCCCTGAGCCGACAGCAAGGAGCGCAGCATTCTGGGGAGAGATGGAGGGGCCTGAGCGCAGCACAGCCCCAGTGGGCCCAGGCCGTTCAGCAGAGGGGTATGGATCCCTTGGGGTGGGGGAAAGTGTGCACGGGTAGGGAACAGGGTCTACTATCCCCAGGATCTTCCCCTTCCCATGGCCAAGGACCCCAGCAGTTGTCCAAGCAGGTCCGCCCATGTCACTTGTGCAACCCCAGGAGGAAACTGGATCCTGCCAGCAGGACAAAAGGGAGGTCCTGTGCCATGCCTGGTCTTAGGGCACAGAACAGAGAAGCCACGTCCCCTGGGAGTGCTTACCTGTACAGGTAATTGGGGCGGTTCCCTGCAATAACAGCTACAGGCACATCAAAGACTTTATTGTCTTTGAGCTGGAAAGGAAAAGTGTGTGTGAGTGGGGCTGGGGGAGGTCACACCAAGCCAAATGATTCTATGCCACTGGGAGCAGGATCCAAGGGGTAGGGACTGGCCTCACTGTTTTAACAGCAGAGCTGCATAGAACTTCCCCTTGGCTCAGGACCACACTGACCAACCAGGACTCCACTCAGCACTGGTGGAGACCCTGCGAGCTCCCCTCCTTCACCCCACCTCAGACCCAGCTTCCAAATCCCAGGTTGCATCCACCTAGAGACCTTTGTCCAAACTCTTCAGTACTGTGCCCAAAGACCACATTAGCTTCTCCTTCTCCAGATGTACACACTCAGCTGCTTTTACACTGATGCCCCTAAAGCCATGGTAACCTGGCAGCTCAGGGCAGACGCAGGGCAAGGGAACTCCCCTTCCCCTGCATGACCTGACCACGTGTATTCGTGTATTCACGTTACCTTTGTAGGGGCTAAGAGCTTGCCCAGGGGCAGTCCGCTCCACTCAGCTGGTGCTTAAGGACAGGGCTCTGCATCTGAGCTGCAAATACACCTGGTCCAGCCCAGCCCGGCCCTCTGGGAGCATTCCCTGAATACTCTGCCTCTGCACTCACGGGATCAGGGTTGAACTCAATGGGTGTGGGGTCTTTGCAGCTGCAGACGCTGCCGTAACCTTCTACTTTGCTGCAGAACCTCTTCCGGCGGCGGTTCAGCTCTGTGTCGGGCCAATGGCACTCAGCATCTGGAGGCATCAAGGAGAAAACAGACCACTCACCCCCACGGCCTCACCTTGTGTGCTCCAGACTACACTGCCACACGCATGGCTCTCCCTAGACTCAGCCATCACCAAGCCAGTCCTTATTACTATGAACAAGCAACACTTGTGGATGCCAGATATAACCACAGGAGCTATTCAGAAGCCGTCCCCACCATATGGCCTCTCTGAGCAGCAAAGGCCTATGTTCAAGGCCAGCAGTCAGAAAAGATTGGACCAGGCCTGGTTTGGAGAGGTGACAACTGGCCAGACCATCTCCCTGCTTTCCCAGCCCCACTTTTTCTCAACCATGACCATGCCTGGAATTGTCACAGAAGCAAGAAGAAGGGAAGCTGGCCCCATTTTAAAAGTTACAATCCCCATCTCAAACAGCCTTAAATCCATCCTGTGACCTTGCTAACAGACCCATGGCTTTGACTCAAAACATCAAGGGCAGCAGGCAGACACGTCCCAGAGATACCTGGCGCTGCAGAGCAGACCTTACTTCCTACCTTCCACAGATGTCAGATGAACTTCTGTCTTCAGCAGTACGGGGTCACCCCACGTTGAGAGGGCGGGCGACTTGGCATGCTTCTCCCCATACACTTCCCCTGGAGCAGGGACAGAGGGTCAGGACTGTCTGGAAGGGCCCATCCCTCCTATGTCAAGGCATGAGCAGGGGCTGTAGCTCAAGGTGGCAGCTTGGCACCTTTCCCATTGGCCTCTGGCAAGCTGCTGAAGGGGTATGCTCTGCCTCCATCCCCTCCCTCACCCCCAGGAACGGAGTTGCCACTCTCTGTAACTTGTTCCCTGCTTATACGGTGTGTTGGGGATGTCTTCATGTGGCTTCTCCCAAAAAAACAGGAGCCATGAACTCTCTCCCAGCCTGTGCAAGACTCACCTCCCTTCTTCCCCACAAATGTCCACATGTCTCTCCAGCTCAGGAATGGTGCAACTTGGCTCCCCAGGCTTTTCAGGACATTCTTGGCTGTGTCCTTGAGGTGAAAGGAGCCTTCATCCTGGAACAAAACACAACCCTGCAGCTGAGGTCTGGCTCCTGATGCAGACAAGGAGAGTCTCCCAAAGAGGTACAGGGGCCACTCCTACCCTTGAACCAGCTGAACCAGAAACCTTCAAGAGCATATTCCTAAGGTCTCTGTGCTACTAAACCTCTCGATGGCTTCATCATGACCCACAGGGAGGTCAGAGGAGTTGCAGACTCCTGTTTCCTTGAGACCAAATTGTTCTCAAGCAGGGCCATGTGTTCAACAACACTTTACATAGCTAAACCTGAAACTCTGAAGCAGTCCAGAGCCCCCTGTAAAGCCTAGAACTGGGACCCAGAAAGGTACCACCACATACTCATGTTTCCTCCTGGCCATTCTCCACCTAACCTCTTGTTTGTTGCTGCAGCCTCTGACACATCTGCTTTTTGCTCTCCTGCCTTGCTGGACAAACAGTAGTATCTGTAGTAACACGAGGGAGTAAGAGGACAAGGGAAGTGATCCAGGCAGGGAGAGATAGCCCAGTGGTGATGTGACACAGCCCTGGGAATGTCCGATGATATTCAGGAGGCAACTGCCCAGATGAGCTTTAGGGCATCCTGACTCAAGGTGACTTTTTCTTTTGATGCCAAGGCCACATACCTTAATGGTGAAGATCAGGATCCGGCCCCGGGCAACCATGTTGAGGAAAAGTACCATGGCTTCATCTTCATGGGGAGAATAGGTGTCAAAGACCCTCTTGGCCATCACATGACCCTGTTTGGTATTCAAACGTCAGATGCATCTTAAATGCTACGTGGCCAGGACATGCAGAATTATGGAAATCTGTCCTGGAAGCCTCAGTCCCTAAGCAACACAATGAGTTATTTTTCTGGTATGTCAGGGAGTTAGGCCTCAGGCAAGCGCAGCCCTTGGGCCTTCATCCATGACATGAAGTGCACTGAGGTTCACGGGACAGCATTACCCAACCTCCCAACTCCTCTCCTGCCTGCTCCCCAAGGACAGCTAGGCAAGCACAAGGAAATACTGCAGGGACTCTCTGGGTGACCAGATCGTGCTCTGGAAACTACAGACAAATAAGCATCTGGGGACTTCCCTCCTGGCTGCCCTTTGCCTCACGCACCCAACAGTTAAAGAGCAAGGACAAACACTGTCCAGTAAGAAAGACAAACGTGGACACATGGGGATGTTTTACCGTAGCTTGATTTAAGACAATGACATGGATCCCTCTTCCCTGCTCCCGAGCCTCATCTTCCAGGACCTGCAAGTGGAGAAGCGATGAGAACCATACACCGAGACCTGTTATTCCCTGCCCATTCAGCACAATAAAGCTCCCAAACAATAGGCAAGTCTCTCTCCTGTGACATTTTGGCTTTGCTCATGGCAGCGACGGATGCCAGAGCAGAAGACAATGTGGGACAATCCTCCAGAGTCCTGCAGGCAGAAGGGGGGATCCACTCCTGACCTTCTTGCTAGCCACTGAAGCGCTCTCACCATCCACTGCTTGAGGCTTCACCCATTCAGCTCTATCCATCCTCTGCTCACATGGATAGCCAGCACACGTCACTTACCGTCGTCCCATCCACAGCCACATAGACCTTCGACCGGCTGGAGTACACCTCAACATCCAAGACCTTCTTGTTGCTGACAGGGTGCCTAGGGACCTCCACGTTCAGCATCTCATCATCTACAGGGAAGAAATGCCCAGTCTCAACCAGCCAAGGCACCTCTAGTTTGTCCCTGCTTGGTGACACCCCTGCCGAGCCTCCAGAAGGTCATGCCCACCAGGCATCCCAGCCCAACAAGCCATGTGTCAGAATCTACAGGGATGGCAGGTAAGGGAAATACAAGATGACAACAGGTCTGGTTCCAGCTATCCCAGCACAGACCTCTGCAGCCATATGTGTTGAAGCCTTGAGCAGACGGACCAGAAATGGGTACAGCCTTTTCTATTCATTTTTGCTAAACCCACATGCACAGACCTGTCTTTCATGTTGTAGCTGGTCACAAGTTTGCCCTGACTTATAGAAATTACTCCTCCCCCCCGCCCCCAGTTTCCTCGTTTTCAAAAACAGGCAAGATGCTGCCCCTCACCATAGTCCTGTGCAGACTCCTCTTCCTCCTCATAAGCAGCTCTTCTGGTGTCCAAGATCAGCTTGATGTTCACAATTACAGTCACAAGCAGGAAGAGGACAGCACCTGTCTGCAATGCAGGACACCGCGTTAGCAACCTGTAACAACCCCAAGATCAGCCCACCTCCTTGGCAGAGGCTGCAGGGCACCCCAAGCAGATCTTGGAAGGGATGATAAGCATCTGTCATTTCCCCTGTTTTCTTCTGGGGAAAGGCAAAGAGAAGGAAATAGAGGTGACGGAGTTTTAGGATGAAATGCTTTCATCAGCTGGAGAGCACTGACTTCTTGATACATGAGAATTAACCCACCTCCAATGTATCCCTGCTTCCAGATCCACAAGCAGATTCCTGCTAAAATATTGCATCAAGGTTGAGGGTTTCTGCAGGCAAAGGGTTTGGTAATTCAGAGTTACAGCTCCCACAGTAACCTTAACTTCCACCTCTTCTGCAGCATCACTGCTCTTGTCCCCTGAATACCCTGAATATGTCCTCTGGTTGCAGAGGGAGAGACAGGAGATGCTGCACAACTAAAGCAAGGCAAAGGGAAGAAGCTGAGGTCTGACTTCAGGAAACCGCACTGTGCCACAGGCTGCAGGGAACAGCCCGCAGCCTTACTGTCTGCAGCAAACTTCAAGGCAACACATGTGGATGCCAACAGAGGGCTACGGCAAGGTCCCAGAGCTATGGAACATGGGAACCCCCAGTGTGACCACCACCATTGTCCACAGCCTTGTTTCTCCCAGACCAAGAGGAGGGAGAAAAGAATACAAAATTTCTACAAGCACCTGTATTTTCTTTAATGCATATCTTGCTCCTCTCTTCCTCAATTTCAGTCTTCTTCCTGGTATTTGGACCCAGTGTAAAGCAGAAACTACTATACCAAGACAGAGCCACACAGGAAGACTTGGACCACAAACATCCTGTGCTGGGAAATAATCCACCTGCAGGTGTAAGCTGCAAAAGCACATCTGGCCACAGCTAAGAGGATGGTCTTAGAGCTGCAATGCTGCCCTGGGATGTAGAATTGAAAGACAAGATCTCAGCTGAAGCAACTTGTCTTTGCTTGATCCAGGGAGCTCTGTAACCCAGGGCCCAGGTGCTTCTTCATGGTAGAAAGGTCACAGCAGCATGTGGTGGCCATGGGGCTCTGCATGGGGACAAAGTCCCTGCCCAGTAGCTACAGCCCTGCCCTCAGCTCCAGCAGGGAGCCCAAAAACTGCCCTCGACAGTCATGCAGCGAGGGGAGGTTTTGTTGTTGGATGTAAGACACAAAGCCCTGAGCAGCTATTACCCGCAAAGCTAAAACCACTGCAGGGCTCCACCATCAGCCTCCATGTCAGGAGGGTCCATCCTGCTCACAGCAGAGCCACCACGGAGGCCCAAATCTGACTGCTACGTGCTGCTGACAGATTCATCCCATGGCCCAAAAGCGCTGGACCCTTGACCCAGGCACACTTTGGACATACTAGATGTTTTCAGTTTTGGCCACGCAAGTTCAGGGTCCTACTAATCTCCACATAGCATCCCAGGACTCAGTGTGAACACGTCACAGCAACCAAGGGAGAGGACGAGAGACACTGGTGGGCCAGATTTACCAGGTCCAATGCCAAGCCCCAAGCACTCCAGGGGATGCAGGACTAAGCAGTCTCCTTCCCCAGGGAGCCCTTGCAAGTCTTCATCCCCCCAGGCACATGCAAAACCCTCCCCTGCTCCCTCCCACACCAACCAACCAACTGCCTGATTCCACAAGCTCTGTTCATCTCAGGAACAGTCTCTTTTCCACAGCTGTGTCACAGGGAGGGGGGGGCAAACTTGTCCTTAAGCCCCCAGACACCCCTCAGCATGCTGGCTCTGCCAAGGATTAGCCATTTTACAGCACAAGCAAGCAGGCCTGTGGCTCTCCCAGACACCAGCTGCCCCTGGGGCACGCGATCCTGTTACCCAGCCCTATTTTCTCTGTCCACCTGTTGTGCCTTGTACCAGGCTCGGCTTGCAGACTAAACACGGCAAGGATGCTTTCCCACTGCAGGCTGAGCCCTGAAGCACTCAGCACGGGTCCAGAACCAGGAGGGGAGGAATCGGTCTGGTTTCTAGCTGAAAGCCTCCCAAGGACACCTGGGTAATTGTCCCTCCTTCCACAGCCACCCAACAGGACCACTTGCAGCTGGAAGGAGCTGCTAGGTGTGGCAGAACCTTCCATGCATGAGCACAAAGCCACTGAAGGTAGATTTTGGGGAGAAAAATTATGCTTCCCCAGCCCATCAGATCACCCAGACTGCCAGCAGACCCACTTCCATCCACGCAGCTGCTCCACAAGCTCACAAATCCTGCAGATTATCCTTCCTAATCCACCGCAGGCCTGTGGGTGACTCACCTGGCACAGCTTCCGCAGTGCGCGCTGGTTCATCAGCTTGTACTTCCAGGCAAGGTACCAGCTCCGCTTCTTGTGGGGCTTGATGGCAGGGTTGGGTTTCCACTCATCCATAGTCACAGGGGCTGGCACAGGGGCAGCTGTGTGGGACAGGGGTCAGGATGCGTGCTGCTCCACTCTCGTGTCCATCGGGTCTCCCTGCCAGGATGGGATGGGCACAGGATGAGGGAGGTGAGCGCCTTCAAACTCTCCTCAGCAAAGACAGGGCCCGGCACAAGCAGTGGCCACAAACGGCGCTCACATACCACAAGCAAAAGCCCCACAGAGCCCCCCCACCTTACAGCACCCCTTGCCCTGCAGGGAGCGATCCAGGAGGCCAGGCTTCACTGGAGGACTGTAAGCAGGGCGATGGGAAGCCCTTGAACCCAGCGAGGAGCTCTGCTCCAGGCCAACCCCTTAGCGAGGCTGCTGCAGTGTGGTGGGCCCACTCCCACACTCTGGAAAAGTGGCCAAAAGGCACAAGCTGGTGATGGGGCCCAGACGGGCAAGCGTTACTGAGGTGCCATCGCTGGTGATCTCTGCCTGCGGGGTCCCTGCTGGGGAGAGGCACCCTCCCCGCCTGCAGCGGAGGAGCAGTGAAGCAGCTCCATTGCCCCTAGCAAGGATGCAGCTAGCCACTACCCACGGGGACCAGAGCTGAGCCACAGTCCTCCTGGAGACGCCGGCACCCCTGGGGCAAGGGGGCTCTGCCCAGGTGAGGCCAGGCTCCCTGCTGGGAGCGACCTGCTGGGCCTGGGTGCGGAGGCCCGGCAGGAGCACAGCCCCCCGCGGCGGGGCCAGGTCGGGTGGGGAGCCCGCAGCAGCCGCCTGAGGCCGGGGGGAGGCCTGGGGAGCGCAGAGCCCTCGGGGCAGGGCGGCGGGACCTGGCAGTGCCGGAGGACGGGTAGCGTAGAGGGACCCAGGGACCCGGGGGGAGGGGGGGCTGCGGGGAGGGGGGGACGGGAGGGACCCAGGCGCTCCGGGCGGGGCGGGGAAGGCAGAGCCAGGCACCAAGGGCGGAGGCGGCAAGGAGCGACAGCGGGGTGGGCCCGGGCGCTTCGGGACCGCGGAGAGCCCGGGGGGGCCGGGAGCCGGGCGGTGCGGCCCGGAGTGTGTGTGCCGGCCGCGCTACTCACGGTCCGTGCGGGGAAGCTGAGGCTGGGGCGGGGCGGGCCGGGGCCGGGCAGGGCAGGGCCGGGCCCGGCGGTGCCGCCGCCGCCCCGCGAAGCCTCAGCGCCAGCGGGGCCGCGCCGCTTCCGGCGCCGCAGAGACGCCGCGGGGGGGCGGGGCCGGGGCGGGGCCAGCGCCGCCCCCGCCCCGGGCCCCGCCCCCCCGCGCCGCTCTGCGCTCCCCGGCGGACCTCGCTGGTGCGCGGCCCCCCCCCGGCGACGGCGGCGGCGGCCGTGTGCGGGCAGGTGGAGCGGGGGCGGGGCTGGGGGCGGGGCCGGCGCGGCGGGGCGGGGCCGGGTCTCGGGCCGGGGTGACAGCACGGCCGCCGCCCCGGCGCCGCCGCCCCACCCGCATGGAGGGCGGCGGGGAGGCGCTGCCCGCCGACCTGCGGGAGCTGGCCAGCAAGGTGGGACGGCGGCCGCCCGCCGGGCTGCTGCGGGGGCTGCGGGCCGAGACCGCCCCCGCGCCGCCCGCACCGCCCGCGCCGCCCGCACCGGCCCACGGCGCCCGCCCGCCGCTCGCCGACCGCCTCCGGGCGCTCCGCCTCGAGCTGGTGAGTCCCGCGGCGCCGGGGGCACCGCCTGCCGCCCCCCGGTAGCTGTCCCCCGCCGCCCCCGGGGTAACTGCGTGTCCCCCGGGTGCCTGCTTGCCGCCCCCCCGTAGCAGCCCCCAGTAGTGCCCTGCGCTCCGTCTGCATTCTGGGGGACACCCACCCCCCCTTTTGCTCCTCCCTGCACAGGTTAACAGCCCGCAGCTCATACCCCCCCTTCGGGCTTTCTGTGTCCGCAGCAGCCCCCCGGCGGCCCCCCGGCCCCCTCCGTCCTGCCCCCCTTCACCCCGCGCACCCCCAGGCGCTGGCTCCGGCGGGACCGGGCTGTCCCCGGGATCAGGATTCAGGGCGGGGACCTTCGCCAAGGGCACGGTGGCGGGTGTCCCCGTCCATCCGTCCGTCCGTGCCCCCCCCACCTCCCGGGTGTCACTCCCAGGGTGACAAGGCACAGGCAGTGCTGGGAGCTTTCCCGGGGTTCGCTTCCTGCTGGGGCTTCTCCAGTGGCTAGTAAAGGGTTGGGCTCCGGGGGCAGCCCTTCCCGGGGACCGGGGGGTGCCGGTGGCAGCCTTCTCGCCTCCTCTGTTCGTGGAGGAGCAAATGCCGGCGGTGCCTGCGCCTCAGGGAAACGTGGCGAGATTGGGCAATGGGTTCAAGTGCTGCTGGGGGAAGGGACTCTCCCACGCACACACACGCCGAGTGGGCGGGAATGAGCAGCGTTTCCCTCGGGAAACAGCCTGAATACCCCCGCATCCCTGCCCGCCGCCCATGGAGCTGCGCCTGCCCAGCCAGAGCCACCCGCACCGACGCTTTGCCCCGTTCAATAGTGGTGTAAATCGCTGGTGTAAAAGCTTCCACCCTCCCTCCGACCGAGGAGAGGGTCGGTGGCTCGGAGGAGGGGGACGCAGCCGTGCGGTTTGCCCTGCCCGGGTGCCGGCAGGTTCAGCCCTCGCTCTGCAAGGTCTGGCTTTGGCCGGGCGTTATCCGCCTCGGCTCGGAAAGGCTTTTCCTTTCTCTGCCCTGGCTCTTCTCACCAGCCAGCGAAGAATGGGCTGCTCTAAAGCATTTGACCTTGGCAGGGACAAGGCACAGGAGGAGAAAAGCTGGGAACCCCGATAGGAGGGGGTTCCTCATTTTTCTCTGCTTTGTGCAACTATCAGAGATGCCAGGGGAGCCACCCCAAAAGCAGAGTGTATGAGAACACTCCCCGCTTTCCCTATCATCCGCTGGAAAGAGTTGGCCATGGATTTGCTGCTACTTCAGGCCAGTTTGACCCCCACTGTTAACCCCTCACACCCAGGTCAGCAGCCTGGAAATGGCACCCGAGTGCCCCAAACCCAGCACAGGGCTCCCCCCGTTTCCCCATCCCTGTGAACAGGGACCAGAATTCCCCTCCCAGCAGCAGAGACCAGCAAACACAGTGCTCAGAGGAGAAGCTGGCCTGGGAGTGAGTGGTGGGAGGAGAAGGTGGCAAATTCCCACTCTTGCCTCCTGGTCCGAGGAGGATGTTTTATCTCTAGGGCTCAGTGCCTTGAAGGGAGAAGGTGCCTGCAGGTTTCCTGCATGCTGGGGAGGGGAGCGAGACTGTACCCCCCTCTGGGGGGGGATGCTCTGTCCCCTCTGCCTGCCTCTAGAGAGCATGAGGAGGAGTGTGGCTGTTCCTGATATGAGGTTGACGTGGTGTACCCATCACTGCACCTGGAGGAACATAGAGAGCAACTGGACCTAGGTTTCCTCCTATGTAACCTTGGTTTGCTGGAGAGGGAGTTTCTGGGGGTGCAACAGTGGGGGTCAAACTGGCCTGAAGTAGCAGCAAATCCGTGGCTGACTCTTTCCAGCGAATGATACGGAAAGCGGGGAGTGTTCTCATACACTCTGCTTTTGGGGTGGCTCCCCTGGCATCCCTGATAGCCACATTTGCATGAAGCAGAGAAAAATGAGGAACCCCCTCCTATCGGGGTTCCCAGCCTTTCTCCTCCTGTGCCTTGTCCCTGCCAAGGCCAAATGCTTTAGCAGTGCGTGCAGAAAAATCCGTTGTAGGCAGTTTTTGAAATAACTTGCCTAGAAAGGAAGTTTCTGCACTTCGAAGCTGGCTGCTGCCCCAGTCCGGGCACTTCACTGTTATTTTTTTATTTAAATCCAGCTTGAGGAGCGTGGGGAGGGAATGGGGGGTTGGTGTGGGGTCTCTACAAATTTCCCCTCCCCCTTTGTGTTTTGTGTGTCCTCTGGACTGAGAGGTGTCACATGCCAAAACCCTGACTGGAGTTTTCCCAGGCTTCTTCTTTGGATGCTTTTATTGCTGCACACGCTGTGGGACTGGAGACAGAGGTCTTGAGAGACCAGCAGGTCACTCATGGGCGGGCGGGTGACTCCGAGGGTACCGGATGCTGGGGACTGGGCACTGTGCTTAGAAATGATCCCGGGGGATCGTGTGGATTTCCGTCACAGCTTGCTGGTGCTGGGGACAGGGTGTGTTCATGAATGAGTCCATGGCCATCAGCAGCTCCCAGGATGCCTGTACCTGTCCTGCAATGGGTTTCTCTCCCTCACCCCACATTGCCACTTTATTCCCTTTCCTGGCAAAATATTTGCGTCCTGTACAGGGGAAATCCAGTGGCTTTCAGCGGCCAGTATCACACAGACAGGAATGTCTTGGCACGCGGGGCTTTCCATTAGGAAAACAGATGTTTCTGCAGCAACTGAAGTTTTGCAATGAGCTTCCCTGGGCTCGGAGGGGCAGGAGCTGCCGAGGCGAGTGGTGTGATCAGCAATGCCTGTGTCCCCCCACCCCGCTCTCCCCTGTTTCGGGAGTGATTTGTGTCTCAGGCTTCAAATCCTGCTGCATCACATTGTCACCAGGCTTGGATCAGATCCTAGAGGAGGGGAAGTAAATGTAGGACGGGACCTGACCGAAACAGCCCAGGGAGGTGCTGACAGTCCAGCCCGACCCTTGCCCTGAGCCATGCCCCTGCCTGGTCCTCTTGCCCTGCCAGCAGCCTCCCAGGGCTTGGGGAATGCTCTGGGCTCAGATCTAGACCCAGGGCCTCCAGTTCCTTGCTTACCTCTGTCCCTACATGAGACAGTGACATAAGTGCCCTGGATTTATTTCCCCCAGGGTGGTGGCGGCTGGTGGGTGCCGTAAGTCATTGGTCCCCAACAGCTGTGTCCCTGGGTCTTGGACAGGATCCCCTGGTATGGTTCCCTGCAAGGTGTTCCCCCATGCCATGCTGTTCATCAAGCAACTCAGGAGACCTGCAGCCACTGTGGTGACACCTCTGCCAGGGAGGGCTGGGACTCGGGGTGGCCCTTGGCCACCTGGGTCACCTTGGTCCCCCAAAAACCCCGCACTCTCTGTCTCCCCACCAGGCCTACCTGCGAGCAGTCGACGTGAAGATCCTGCAGCAGCTGGTGGTGGTGAACGAGGGCATTGAGGCAGTGAAGTGGCTGCTGGAGGAGAGGAGCACCCTGACCAGCCGCTGCAGCAGCCTTGCCAGCAGCCAGTACAGCCTGGTGGAGAGCCAGGCGGCCTCGCGGCGGGGCAGCTGGGACAGCCTGCAGGACCCCAACGACAGGCTGGACAGCATCTCTGTTGGTAGCTACCTGGACACCTTGGCCGATGACATGGATGAGTATTCCCAAAACGCCACTGAAACTGCTGTTGCATCCACACCGGGCAGAGCCCTGGTCAGGGCAGAGCAGGACTGGGTCAGGATCGACCCCGAGAGGGGTCTTGCAAAGCAAGAGAAGGGCAAAGCGGAGCACGAGTGGCCCCATGTGGACCTCTCCCCACCCAGGCTGCCTCAGGATCACCGGTTTGCTAAGGAGCCCCAGGTGGCCAACGGGTATTTGGGCCAGCAGCCCTCCTCTCTGGAACCAGACAGAGACACCAAATTGCCATCGGGGGCCAGGGAGAGGCTGGGGAAGGGGAACCTGGGTGGGAAGGCTTGGAAAGCCGAGGCTGACTTCGAGAACTGCAAACTCAACAGCAAACTGCACGTGGAGTACGATGCCCACTGGCGCTGGCTCCAGTCTCAGGATGATGTGACATTCTTGTAGCCTGTGGCTTCACCTTCCCACTCCAGCTGTCCCAACTGCGCGCTCTGCTTCAGTTGTCTCTTCTTGGGAGAGTTGGGGTGGCTGGAGAGAGGGTGGGCAGGCTGGCTTGATGGTATTGCATTGTTCCCCCCATCAGTGTTTGGTGATACAGCCCTAAGGGATGGTACGCCTGCCCTGTGGCAAATTTCTGGGAGAGGTGGGATGAGGTGGGTCCCTGTAAATCTAATCTTTTGTTCTGGGGTGATGCTTGCAGGTGGCTGGTTACTCCTGTGTTGTCCTTGGTGTTGGTGGCAGGGAAGGGTTGGTGGGGAAACCTGGGACAGTGGGACTCCTGGGACCTCTCCCCTCAAATTCTCATTCTCCTGTCTGCAAGCACTGCCCCCAAGCTGGCTACCCAGAGAGGACGGGAGATGCTGCTATACAGCCACAGCTCAGTGGCACCAGCATGCGAGGTGCGGGGCGGGACGATCAGCAGGGCATCCCTGTAGGATGTGCTCATTTCCATCATCATCTTCAAGGCCAGTGTCCATCCAGGGTAGAGTCGACGTGGAGCACCTGGGATGTGGCCGCAGCATGTGGTGGCAGCTAACCCCCCCCTCCCTGAGGTGAAGCCTTGCCTGCTTTAAATGCCTCTGCGAAGCCGATCTGAAGCCTGATCAGGGAGGTCGCTGTAGCTGCTTCTGTTGGGCTGGGAATCCTTTGTCTGCCCTCTGCGGGAAGGATGATGGTGCAGACTTCCCTCCCCGATGTGATTACATGAGAGGGGCAAAGCACTGGGTGGGAGACGGAGATCCAGTTCTCCCAGTTTGTTTCTGGACCGTCTTCCACCTTGGGACCAGGTCCTGCAATAAACCCTGGGCTGTGGTGGAAGAACAGGCAGCCTGATGGAGCCTGTGGGGTTCAGACTCAGAAAGGCTCTTGCTTTCCCCTGGCGCAGTGTGATGGGGGTGATGGCTGGCATCTCCATCTGTGTGATGAGTGGTGTCAGGTCTCTGCTTCCTACCAGCAACCAGAAACATGAGCCTCCTCTGTCGGGGTGGATTTGCAGCAACCTGCACTGGAGACATCTCCTCTGTCCTTTTAGCCTTGGCTTCTGCCTGTGCCTTTTACTGTCTGCCCACCATACCTCCCAGCACACCCTTTGCTGGCTTGTAGAGCATGGCTTGCGGCTGGAGCTGTGCGAGAGCTTGGGCAGGACCTGCTGCCTTCACCAGATGATGCAAGGAAGGACCTGAGTATCCTGCAACCACCTGCTTCAAGGAGAGGGGCTCTTCCACATGTGTGGACAAGCCTGGAGGGTCTTGGCTTCACAACCCATGGGTGCATCCTTCCCTAGCCAAGTGCTGTCACAGCTTTGCTCTTGCCACAAGCGCTGTTGTTCCTCTGCCTGCCTGGGTGGCAGCCTGGCTCTTTCTTTGCTGGGGTGGGTGGTGGGAGTGGGGACAACATCTGATGTCCATGGGAAGTGAAGAGAGAGGGAAGGCCTGGCTGTGACTCTTTCTAGATATGAGATGTGGCCTGGCTGTGATTGGGAAGGTGGTTGGGTGCACAACAGGTTCAGCTTTCTGTCTCTCAAGCAGCATCTTCAGTGGAAACTACCCTCTGTGCCGAGACCCCCGAGCACCTTCCCTTCCCCTGCAGATCCTTAGGGCTTGCCCAGATGGACATGGAAAGCAGGACAATGTCCAAAATTCCTGGAGATGGCACCTGCTGAGGACTTGAGGGAATCCCAACAAACCAGAACCGGGTTGCCCTATGCGAGCATCCCATCTGCCTGCCCTGGAGCAGCCATGCTTGGCTGCGAGCAGCTCCAGCTCGTGGCTCCCTGTGCTCTGCTGCTGCTGCTGAGCCACCATGTCCCCCAAGGCTGGCTGTTCCCCGCTTTCCTTCTAGCCCTGCATGCGATGAATCAGCTGAGGGTCCCTGGGGGAGACAGGGTAAGTCCTCCAGCACTGTTAAAATCATTCTCAACAAAAAATAGCTGATTTAATAAATGGTAGTGTTTCTCCCAGGCCACATGTCAATGCTTTGCCGAGCTTACGGGGTTTTCTAGTGGAAGGGGAGAGGCTCTGGGCTGAAACACCCTGGAGCCTGTGGCAGCTCTGCAGGCAGGGCAGGTTTGGCCCCGGTCCCAAAACAGGCACAGACCACATGTCCAGGGATCTGTCCCTTCTCGCATCAGGGTGGTGAGACATAAAGTCACGCTTCCCGAAGCAGCTGGGTACCAGAGTGTGTCTGCCAGGAGCGAGGATTCTGGTGTGACTGGCTCTCTGGGCAATGGGGCATATTGAGCTCAGCTGAACTATGTCTCCAGCTACAGCAACTTTATCCTTCCTGTCCCAGATTTCCAAGGAAGATCTTTCCAGGTGTTTGCCAGCCCTGTTAGGCTTGTCTCTGTTTGCTTCCCTTGTTCTGCAGCTGCAGCCTTGGCTCCTGTGGCCTCCTCCACCGGGATGTGCAGGGGGGTTCTGGGTGTAGGACAGACTTATTCCAGCCCAGCAGCCACAGCTCTCATTTCAGGCTGTTGGGATTTGCTCCTGGGTGGGTCCCTTAAAACCACTGGAGCCGGTGCTCATGCAAACATCAGTCTTTCCAAAGCAAACGAAAGTGGATTATCCAGCCCTACCATCCCAGCCTCAGCGTCCCCTCTAGCTCCTGGCTTTGAAACTGTGAGCTTTTGCAGATGGAGAGGTGGATGCTGCCGCCAGCAGGACTCTGCAGGATTTCCCCATTTTCTGCTGGGCTGAGGTAAAAAAATAAAATGAAGAAAATCTTAGAAACAAAATGCCCAGCCCATTCCCCGTCCAAACTTAGACCCCAGTGGTCAGACAGCTCTGTATCGCTGCAGATGAGTCCTTGCTGGGGCTCCCCTGGGCATGGACTCTTTGGCTTAGCTTACAGGAGCCTAAGTTCCCCATAGCCCCGAAATCTGTGTATCCCCCAAATCCCATCTGCAGGGCGTGGATGAGGTTTCCCTGCCATCCCCTGTCCTATCTCTGGGCTGCCTGGACGAGGAGTCACCCACTGCAGGGCTTTGCCCAGGCTTATGCAGAGCCCAGCCCACCCTGGGGAAAACCCAGGGACCTCCGTCTTGCTGAAAGGTGGGTGCAGCAACGGGGTGCAGAGCACCCATGGATGGGAAGCAGCCCACAGCACAGACCTGCAGCCTCTCCTGGCCGCTGCCCAGGGAGGAGCTTCCAGGCCCTGCCTGCTGATGCCCTTGGGCTGTTCTTGGGCTGCTCCGCGCTGGTATCAGGTAAGAAAACAAGCAGATAAAGCAAGCAGGATCCCAGCTGGTGCCAGAAAACACCCACCTCTGTTACAATAAAAACACCAGCAAGCATTTTTTTTTTTTTTTTAAGATATACACAGAGATTAGACTGCCTTAACGAGGCAGTAAAACACTTCAATAGCTCCCCTTGCTAGTTATTAAAAAGTCCCTTGGGCTTTCCCCTCCCTGAATGCAGCTTGGCTCTGAAAGAGCCTGTTCCTGGAGCGTTGCAGCCATTTAAGCAATTTATGGTAGTTCTTGCGGGGAGGCAGCATGAAAATAACTTTTTCCTGGGGTGGGGAGAACCTGGTCCCCATGGTCGGAGGGGATGTGGCATCCAGCCCCTCTGCCAACGACCGTGGCCTTCGGTCTGGTGGCCCTGTTGCCACGCACAGTGCCATGGGCTTGCTGGCGTGGGGTGCATTGCTGTGGGGTGACCAGGGAAGTGGGTGCAGGGGATGTGTGGGTGCAAGCACGGCCTGTGAGGCTGGATCCTGGCACCCCCACCCTCCTCGGGGCTGGGGTGGGGATGCTCCCTGTTGTCCTTTGTACCCTTCCCTGTGCACTGCGCAGGGATCAGTTGCTGGGAGGAAAACTGTCCATTAATGCTGCTTGGGGCTGCTCTAAAATGTGCCCTTTGGGCTGTGCACAGGCACCAGCTTGTCTCAAGGCTTGTCTCAGACCTCCCCACCACAGCCCTGCCTCTGGCACCCGCTGCTGAGATGGAAAAGGTAAGAAAAGGTCCAGATAAAGCCAGTGTAACCCAGGGCTGACGGCATCCCGCCCACTGGTTCCCCCGAGCTGAGCACAGGCTGCTTTGAAGGGTGACCTGCCTGAAAATCGATCCCCTCGAGAGAAATTTTCCAGCCAGAGCAGTGCAATGAAGTGACCCAGGCAGCAGTGGCAGTGGGGGGTTGTCCCCCAGGCCACCTCACCCCAGCCCCTGGGGAAAGGTGAGCCCATGCACCCCACGGTTTGCTGTAACCCTTACTGGGGAGCAGTGCTGCAAGCAGAGCCTGGGACTTGCATAGCCTGACCCATTGCAGACAGTGTGGGGCAGGAGAGGCCAACAAATGGGGTCTGCCTGCCCTCTTTTGGCAGTGGGGATGGTCTCCTGGGCAAGGCTGAAATGATGGTGCCAGTTGGGGCAGAGCGGTGATCCCATCCATCCCCAGGGAAAGCCCCGTGACACCAAACCCACCTCCAATTCAGGACTGCATCCAGTCCTGGTCCTGGGGGACACTGACACCCAGGTTGGCCCCATCATCCAGCTCTCCTCTGGCCAGGCCCTCTCACCCAACCCACTCCCCATGCCCTGCCTAGCAGCCCCCAGTACTGGGGTTAAACCAGCCCAGTGGAGGGTTCCTGTGTCTGGAGTTTCAAGCTTTTCCTTCCCACTGCCCCAGGGTGACCAGTTTCCTCCAGGTTTTGTACAAATAGCAGCTGAGGAGAAGGCAGAGGTGTCCCTCAGTGCCCATCTTCTAAGGAAGGGTGTGCTTGCAGCGTGTGCTCAACCTCTACTACACACTGGAGAAGACACACCAGGCAGGGGATGCTCCGATTGCCCAGGGTGGCTTAGGCACCAAGCAGGAGTCTCATGGTAGCAATGTCCTGCCTCCTCCCCATCTGTGGGACCCCCTGAGATCCCCCCTGAGTCTGCTCTTGGTGACAGTGGCTGTGTGACTGGGAGGCTGGTGAACACAGGGACAGAGCTGGAGCATGAGCCAGGAGCAAGCTGAGCCTTTGGGAAAAGCATTCCTGGGCTGTTCCCTGCCCTGGCTGGCAGCTGGCCAGGCCTTTGCTTTGGAGACTAATCCTCCCGTTTTAGAGCTTCCTGGCTCTCCTTGGGAGCAGAAAAACAAGCGTGACTGCTCAGGGCCTCGTGGGTGTATGCGCGTGAGCGGGTGACGAGGACAAGCTCCATGCTTGGTTCCCTGCCTGCGTCCCCCTTCCAGCCCAGCCAGGGTGCTGTGGAGGTGGCACAGCTCTCCCTCCTCCCCAGGTGGTGGGCACCCACCCTGGCCCATCAGGGTCCCTGATGTGCCACCTTCTTCCCACTCGTGTGACCCATCACTTGGTGAGTCCCTCCCCACCTCCTACACAAGGCTGGGACCTGGGGACATCCCGCTCAGTGCCACCCCAGGGGTGACACCAAGAGCTGCATGTCCACAGGTGTGTGCGCTCCTGCCAGCCCTGCTTTGGTCACTGCTGGGGAGGAAAAAATCTGAATGGCTTTTCTGAGAAATTAATCTTCTTTTACCGTCTTAGCTTAGCCTGACCTAGAAGAACCCCCCCTAGGTGTTTTTTTTTTTTTTCCTTGTGGGGTCTTTAAAGGGAAAATTGCAGCAAATGTGTTGCAAAGATGCTGTGGGAGACAGGGGCCAGAGCTGCAGCAGGGGAAAGCGATGCCGGCAGGTTGTGGATGGTTTCAGGCAGGATTCCCCATGCTGCCCTCTCCTGTGAGACCCTCTGGATCCAGGGGCTGGAGAAAATTGCATCTGTCATGGGCAGTAAAACAGAAGGAGTAAAAGGTTAAAAGATGCGTTTGGTTCCCCCTGGCATGATGTGGAGTTGTGGGGTCAGGGGGGACTGTTGGCTGGAGAGAAGTAAAAGCTGAGCTGCTTAAAAGAGAAATTGTGCAGCAGCCGGGAGGGCAGCCGTGCTGGCAGGGGAAGGCAGGGGTGCTGCCTGGCCAGGGCTGATGTCCCCATGCTGCACAGCCACCTCTCAGGGGGACACTGGGATAGTCCAACACCAGTGGGGAAGGATGGGGAGCAGGACCAGAGAGGGATGTCCCTGAATGGCAGCGAAGCAGCTGCAGTGCTTGCTGTCCTCCCTGGACAACTGTGGTCCTGGTGGGGCATGACTGGGACTGCAGCTGGGTGGAGGGACAGTGCTGGCCACCAGGATAGGGACAGGAGGTGAAATATGCCTCTCCCAGGCACCCGCTCCTGACCCACCAAACCTCCCGCTGTCCCATTTCACACCTCTTTTCCCCAGTCCCCTTCAGCTGCAGGGATGAAGGCTGGGTGGCCCGCATGCCATGCATGGATTTGCCGGTGCAGCCTGGGTCAGGGAAGCCAGCCACAGCACCAAAACGACCCTGATAAGATGCTGAAGTTCGTGTCTTGGGGGTTACAGGCAAGTGTGAGGCTTTGCCAGCCTCTAAAGCTCATCAGCTGCCCTGCAAAGGGCTCTGCTCTGTGCTGCGGGGCCAGGAGCACTCTGCCCCTTCCCTGCTCCCTCCCTGCCTCAGTTTCCCTCTTGTTAAAGGAGAGGGGATTAGAAAGGAAAGAACCCCCCCGCCTCCCCTAGCTCCTCTGCTGCCGCAGGCTTTCTCATGGCTGTGCCATGGGGCTGGTTCCAGCTTCACACGTCTCGGAGCAGAGCAGGGAGGCCGGGCAGCTGCTCTCGTGCTCATCCATGCGTCTCCATACATGCGTCTGTCTGTCCCTCCTCATCAGATTGCTGCGACTGCGAGGGGGGTCCAACACTTCCATGCCTTCTGCAAGGGGGTTTTGAGTCCAGAACCAGCCCCAGCCGGGATCTGTGCCCTGGGAGAGAGGCAATGCTGGGAATCAGAGGTGTCTGAGGCAGATTCTGGGCAGCAGCCCCCGTTTTGGAGACTCAGCCCTGGGCCTCAGGGCCGGAGGGCACAGGTGCTGTGACCAGCAGGGATTATGGCTGCTATAAAAAGCACCAGCATCTCTTGTCCCTGCTCCCTAAGGCGCTTAGCGGAGGAAAGAGGGCCTTAAAGAGCAACCTCCTGCACTGAAGAGGTGCAGGGACGGTGGCAGTCGGAGCAGCACAGCACCCTCATCAGCCCCTTCCCCCTCGGCACCCCCAAAACCTCCCCTGGGTGAAGCAGCCCCCAGCACCTCTTCCCACAGACCTTCTCCCTGGACCCCTGATGTTGGATGGCCAGACCCTCGTCCCCTGTTCGGAGGACATGGGGGACAAGGAAAGGACAGAGGGGGAATAGCCCAGCCTGGAGAGGGGGACCTGGTGGGTGAGAAGAGCAGATGAGGCTGCTGCACCAGCCCCCAAACAGCTCTGCCTTCCCCAGCCTGGCAACCTCCCTTGTCCACCTGGTCCTGCCCTGCCACCCTGCTTCAGAGGTTCTCTGAGGGTGCTGGAGGTCTCTAAAATGCATCCAGCTGCAGGGATGGGTGGCTGGACTGAAAGCCACTGATTTTTTGGAGGGACAGGGGCTGCTTTCAGCCAAAAGCCGTGCTCTGCCTCCAGTGTCCGGAGGTGAAATGGCTCCACGGCTTCTTGGGATTCTCTGACAGGCTCACAAGCATCCTCAGAGCTCAGCACCAGTACAGTGCCTGGGACATGTTTGGGGACAAATTCAGGGGAAGGCAGGTGCCAGGTGGTGGCAATGATGCAGGGATGGGGGGATGCAAAGGAAGGTGGTGTGGCAAACTGCTGTCCTCTGAGGTTTTCCCCTGGCATGTGGCAAGTTCCAGTGGGACCAGCAGAGAAAGAAGCTACAGCCACGGGGTTCTGCACAGCTCCGGTGCCAGCCTGGCTCCTGGCCTCGACCAGGCGTGACGCTGTGGCTCAGGGAGACGGTCAGTGGTTCCCCTCACCACAAACACTGCCATAACATTACCCAGGGGCTCGGCCGGTCTGGGGGATGGACACAGCACCAGGACCCCTGCAAAAGAGGGGCTTCAAAGGAGGGGTCCTGGCTCCAGGAGGCTGAGGAGCAGAGTGGGCCAAGGGCAATGTCTCACCAGCTCCTGAGCAGCCTGGTGGACCCCGGTGCAGGTGGCCACAGGAGGGAGCTTGGCTCCTTCCTTCTCCTGCCCGGAGGACGGTGGCCTCGGGTGGGTGACAGCCACGCTGGCCCTGGGTGCAAGCTGCTGCGTGTTGCAGGAGCATCTCCTCGGGATCAAACCGCATCGTGTGGGACCCAAGATGTCTCAGGAAGGGAGTAAGAACCTGGCTGGAGAGTGGTGGCTGCCTCCATCCTCAGGGAAACCTCCACCTTATTTCCAGCAGCTGGTGGGTGACAAGTCTTTGATGCAGATGAGCTGCTGTGGCTGTTGCTTACAGCCATGGGGGGGCAAGTTGTGCCTGGTGAGTGACATGTCCCCGTGGCAGGGACCGGTCCCTTTGAGAGCAGTGCCAGTGCCAGACACATGGTCTCAGCATCCCCCCCCAGCAGTGGCTGGGAGCACCTGGGTGTCCTAATGTCCAGTCTCTAGATGCTGAAAGGGCAGGGGAGCACGGAAACCAGCTGTGCCCCCCAGCTCTGTACAATCTCCTGTCCCTCAGGAATGAGGACCTTCACAGTTTCCCCTGCGCCCAGCCAGCTCTGGTGCTGCAGCCCCACTCCTCGGGGCTGACAGACCTGGGATCACCCCCCAGCACCCTCCCAAGCTGTTGCAGTGTTGCTGCCCAGCTCCCCTCAACAGCCCCAGCGTAGGAGCTGGCTGGCAGCTGCCAGAGCAGCCACATTACAAACCCAGGGCCAAAAAAACGGGAGGAAAATGATGGTGGCAGCGATGGTTGGCTGATTGGAAATGGTTAATTACTGGGGGGAGGTTTGCAGTTCTATCCTACAGCCTTTGCTTGCTGCAAAGCTGACAAAGCTCCAGCCTGGGACTGCTGGTAATGGCTCTCATTAAAAGCCATCAGGGCAGGAGGTTGAAACCACATCCATTTTCCCTTACTGCTTTCAGAAGGGGAAAATTATGTTCTGGCCCCTGCTGTTAGGGGTCTGCTGGGTACCTCAGGCTGGGGAAGGCAGGGACTGTCTCCCTGAATGCAGAGGCAGAAGTCCCGACCGTTTGCCTTTCCCTGGGATTAGGTCTCTGGGCCATCCGTATAGTCTCTTTTTTTAAGTTCAGGGAAGATGTGGAGATCAAAGAGATCTTCATAAGAAACAGACACTGGGCCCAAGGAATTAGCTTGGTCCCAGTGCCCCAGCTCTGCCGTACAGAGAAATGATGGATTCTGGTTTAAAATCCCAAGCAGGGTGAGAGCTGGCCTTAAAATACCAATGAAACCATCAGGATGCCCCTTTTCCCACTTGGTTTGGGAGCTCGCCCCCCACCTTGGGAAGCTGCTGCTTCCCATGAGCCCCTTAAAAAGGAGGGAGCGGATATCTGCCTGGAGTTAGCAGTGGGAAAGGATGCCTTTGAGCAGAGAGAAGTGGCAGAAGAGAGAAGGAAGGGCAGTTGTGGGTGGCAGTGCCCTGGCAGGGAAGAGTTAGGTACTCAGGGAGACAAGGGAGGTCTCCCCCCTCCATCAATGCATGCACATGCAGCTGACCCCAGTGCAAAGCCAGCATCCCTCGTGGCGGCAGCTGCTTTGGAGATGGTGAGGGAGATGGCCACACTGGGATGAGTGTGAGGGATGCAGCCATATAGCAGCTTTTTTCCCCCATGAGGAGTTGCGGTTTCCTGCAGGTGGGTCCCTGCCCTCCCCTCCAGCAACTTTCCTGGAAGAACGGCGATGTGCCATGTCCCAGCAGGGTTGCTCCTGGTCAGGGGATGCTGGGCTCAACCAGAGCTGGTGGTGGGGGCGGCCTTGGCCTGGGCCTGGGCATGGGAGAGGAAGGCTTTCTGGGTGAGGTGGGGCTGTCCCCCCACTGTCCTACAGCCATGGGATGCACCTGCTGAAGCGGGCTGTGAGCTGGGGCTGCATAACTAAGGGGTTATGCCCAGACAGGTCATCAACATACTGAGCTGGATCTGGCTCCTACCGACATTTCAGTGCCTTCCTGCAGCCCCTGGCTCACGCTGAAGCCCCAGTCCCTGCTGATTCCTGGGTCTGTCCCCAGAAACACAGACACCCCCATTTCTCATGCAGCATCCTTGTCTCCTTCGCCCTTTTCACCACCCCATCCCCATGCCGCAGGACAGCTGCATGCCAAAGGACTGCCCAGCTCCTCTCTGGCTCATTTCTCTTGCAAGCTTTGTTTGGTGGGTGTATTTTGCATTTGCTTTTTTTTTTTTTTTTTGCTATTCACAAGGAAGAAAGGAAGGTCACAAACCCACAGACAGATGGTCAGGGCAGGATGGGTGAGCCTGGGAGAAGGGGCAATACTGCCTGCCCTGGCAAGGTCCTTAGAGATTGGCAAAACTGGGGCGAGAAGGGCTTTGCTCGGTGGTGCCAGCTCTGCCCATCCTCTTGCTGCCCGGTCCTGCAAGGTGGCTGCTGCACTGTCCCCCTGCTCCATCCCTCCACTCCATCCCTCCACTTCATCCTGCTGCTCCATCCCACTGCTCCATCACTCCTGGCCCAGCCACCGAGCTGGTCATGTCTGCTGCGGCAAGTGACCGGTCTCGCTGATGGAAATGACCACATCCTGGGGCTGGTGGTCCTGGTGCTGCGGTGCCTCAGGCATCCCATTCATCTCATTGACGCTGTTGCTGATGCAGTTGATGTCGCTCTTGTTGCTGTTGTCATCTGGGCTGGGGCCGAAGATCCAGTCTGGAGGAAGGAAAAGCATAAAACAAGCCCCTGTTTACCTCTAGCTGTTCCCATTGTCAAAGCTGGTTGGGAAATTGCTGTCCCTTGCTACATCCTACCCCTCGCTCTGGGAGTTCACCCCTGCCAGGAGGGTCCCTTGCCCACCCCTGCCTCTTCAGCCCCCTCTGTTCCCCTGGTACCAGGGTCTCTGCTCTTCCCTGCACTGTGCTGGCTTTCGGGCTGCTGGTTTCTGGAAGCCCTCCCAGTACAGGCAAATGAAATCACTGTGCTAATCCCAAAAATGAAAATGAAGTATTTCTGAAGCAAAGTGTGCACCTGGGATCTCCGGCAATGTACTCCCCTACAGTGGGTTTTTGCAGTCAGAAACAGAGGGGACAAATAACCGTGTGACATCCAAATGGTACTGGACATAACTGGGGACATAGCTTATCTGCTATGGGAGTGTATCACAGCCACACCGGGGCTTCAAACCCCCCATGAGCTGCTTCGGGGCTGTGCTTCTGGCAAGCCACTGGAGCACCAGGACATGGCTCTGAACTGATCCAGCCACTCTCACAACCCTGGGGGCAACCGACCCTGCTCCAAAATACAGTGGTCACTGCTGGGTGGTGATGGGACCAAGACACCCCCTGCAGCACAAGGGGCTGTGGCTCACTGGAGGAAGGTGGTGCTGCTTCCCAAATACCTGTTTGGGTTTTTTTAATCTGGCTGTTAGGGTGGTGAGAGGCTATGCCCAGCCTTCACGGGGAGGCACCAGCAATGAGGAAACCAAAGCTGGGGAAACCCAGGCGAGGGCAGAGGAGCCCCTGGGGCCAGGCAGGACCTGGTGGTTGTGGGCAGTGGAGCACCAGGACCCCTCCACTTTAGCCCTGCTCCCAAAATAAAGCCGAGATGGCTATCAGGAGGCAGACAAAAAGACCTGCCTGGTTTAGTTTTCTGAGGGGTTACACTTACTCACCAACAGATAGCTCTCAAGAAATAACATTTATCTCCTTTGTGGCATGGGGTACTTTCTGTCCTCATAGGGCATTTCAGTTGCAGCTCTTTGCTGGAGGATGCAGGCTGCCTGGCGGAGCAGGACCAGATAAATGCAAACACAGAGAGATAGATGTTGCCTTTTCACAAGCTGCGGATAAAAGCTTTGCAGCAAAACCAAGGCTGAATGATGACAAATGTGAGGGTGGGATCCCAGGTGTGAAGGGAGAGGAAAATCTAATTTACTGGGTCACCAGTGGTGTCCAGACATTGCTGCAGGCACGAGAAGAGAGATGGGAATGACCTGTGGTCCCCCTTGTGCTTGGTGTGTGCACTATTGGTTGAATCTTGGGGCTTTTTTGAAAGCCAAATTTTGTCATTTTTGCAATGCAATATTTGACTTTCTTCTCCAGACTTAAGCCATTTGGCCACACCATCCCTAAGCGCATGGGGCATGGCTTTTGGGGTGATGCTCGTGCTGTGGAGCCAGGATGGGTGTTCACCCCTGCCATGGGGGCTGGGCAGGGGGTGGAGGGGGTTGTGCCCCACTGCCAGTGTGGGCTGCCTGAACGTGGGTGCAGGCTCCAAGGAGGAGAGAGTTCCCACCACACTGGGCACAGGCAACCTGTCCAGAGAACAACTGTTTTTTCTTGTCTTTCCTTTTTTGTTCACCTCCATCACCATGGCCATTGGTGTCTGCTGGTTGTGCGACGGGAAGGGCAGGAGAAGAACCACCACAGCCCCCACATCTACCATGGCGCTGGCAAAAGTGATTGGGGAACTCAGCAAAGATGTGGTCCAAAGGCTTCTGGGGAGCCCTGAGTCTGCCCCGAGTCCTAACCTGGGCATTTAGCTTTCACTTGCAAGGTCCACAGCCCCCATCAGAGCCTGGGCTCCCCGTCACGACCCTTCCCAGAGGAAATCAGCCTGGAAGGCTCATTTAGGTCTTTTTTTTTTCCTTTATAGCATCTATTTTGCTTTGATTTACTGGTTTTAGACCAAAGCCAAACACTCCACCAGCTGCTTCCCGGCCTGGCCCTGCAGCCCAGACTGGGTCC
Organism: Falco punctatus; assembly: GCF_963210335.1. Lineage (NCBI taxonomy): Eukaryota > Metazoa > Chordata > Aves > Falconiformes > Falconidae > Falco > Falco punctatus. Next base: position 10,847,347 of record NC_137591.1, on the reverse strand, counting down.
GTGTCAGCCAGACCTTCACCTCCAGCTCCCAAGACCTCCCAGGCTCACACCAGCCCCCACGCAGCTGCTTGGCGTGAGGAGGATCCGGAAGGCAATAACAAGATTGCCTCCTACAAATACTATTAAAGGTCCCAGCTTGCTTTCCTTGACGTCAGCTGTAAAACTCCAGTGGGAGCAGGGGCTGGTCCAGCACGGAAGAAGGGGAATAACATGTAGAAAAAGAGGTGACGGGTCCCCACGTATCCCGTGAGCCATCAGGTGAGGGTTGCTGCATGCAATGGGAAGCAAAAAGCACAGCTTTGCATGCCTGTGAGCAAGAAGTGGCATTTGGTGGCCAAGTGATGAACCCTTGGGGACATTTGCAGGCAGCAGAGGAAGCAAAAATTGGGCACAGCACTGGGACACCACAGTAAAGGCAGAAAGGCTGAGGATGGGTGTTTTGGGAGAGCACTGGGGGGCTCAGCAAAAGTCACTTCCATGGGAAAAGAGTCACGGTGCATCATCTCCAGAGGGGACGTGGCTGGCCAGGGTGCCCGGGGAAGGCGGCTTGTGTGAGGCTGCCGCAGTCTAATTCCCGGGTAAGAGTGGGCTGGATTGTACGCGCTAATCCAAACTGCTCCTTCCCTGGGAATTATTTCTGGAGCCTGCTGGATCTAATTACCCAGTAATCTGCAGGAAGATGTAATTAGGCTGTCATTAGAGGGTATTTACTGCGATGCCTTTATGATTTGACTGTGTAAGTAAGGAGTGAAGTAATTACACAATTACACATTATTTGTGGCCATTTATGGCCTGTAACTTCAGCATGTTGCCATGTGCAGAAGAGGGGAGTGAGGCCCTGTGGAGCTGGCAGAGGATCTCCTGCCAGCAGGACCCTGGAGAAACAACCATAAAAATGTCAGCACCCTTGTCTCCCCTGTCAGCCACTGCCGGCCGGCTCTGTCCCAGCTGTGCACACTCCTCCCCAGCTTCTCCCTCTGGCTTCTCTCAGGCTGTGAGTGAGAAACCGGGGTCCCCTGGGGTCCCCCATGGGCTGTCTGGGGAGGGATGAGCGGGAGGAGAGAGGAGACTTGCACAGCTTTGGCCACAATGGGATTAATCCTTGCTCTGATGTGGAAGGACTTTTGCAGGGGATGGGATGCACAGCTTCACGTCATGCACAAGTACGTGTTAGAAACCTTGGATAATGAACCCTACGGGAGGATGTAATCAGGTAATGGAGGATGGTGAGGGGCCGGGAGTCGAGGACCACTGGTGACTGGCTGAAGGTAGCTGAAGTCCGTAGCATCACAACAGGTATTTCTCTGTCAATCCGTTAGATCTGGCAGGGGGTCTGCATGAGCAACAGAAAATGGGCACGGTTGCCACCAAGAGGAAAATTAAATCCTCTTTTGGAGAAAAGTCCACATTTGGGTTCACACATGCTTGAGCAAGAAGGCAAGCAAAGCCAGACTGAACCAGGGCACCTGATGGACCTGGGACACCCAAGGGCTGAGCTGGGGCAAGCAGGGGTCCCATGGTGTGCTCCCGGGGCCGTGGCACCCCTGGACCCACAACATTCACACTTTGGAGGTAAGAAAAAGCATTGCCTGCACCTCCCCAGCCCCTAGAAGGAGCTTGTGACACATGCTGCAAAATCAGGGCACGCACACACGAATGGATGTGACTGCTTCAGAAAAAAGAGAGGGACAAAGTGACTTTCTCAGCCAGGCTAGGGGAGCAGCATCTAACCCAGAGACACCTCTCCCTGCTTGCCAGGTGCTGCCGAGGCTCAGCGAGCCTGCTGAGGTCTTGCAGGGCGAAAGTCGAGGTGGAAAGTGCTGAGATGGGGTGAGATCGATACAGGGCGATTGATCCAAAGCAGCTGGGGAGAGGAGATAGGGTAGACTGGGTAAATCGGGAGCTGCAGAACAGCGTCTCTCCCTGAACAGTGGAGTGATGTGGTGCAAAGTGTCTCTGCACCTCCCTGGCTCTGCCTGAGTCTCCGACAGTATCCCTGGGATGCGCTGTGTTTTGGGGGGCAGGAAAACACTGTTTGGGGCTGCCCAGATTTCACAACATGCTCCTTGTACCAGCAGCATGAGTGATGGTCCTTGCTCAGAAATCCCTTAGAGTGCAGGCAGAGGGGAGCAGCCATGCTGCTGCCTGTGTGCACAGGGATGCTCTACACCAAGTCCCATCCCAGTGGGGTGGCCAGGTCCCCTGCATTCATTGGTGGCAGGGTGGGATGTCCATGAGGCACTTCAGCCCCTGGAAAAGAGATGTTCCTAACGGAAGAGCAGAGGGAGGTGGGAGAAGAGGCTGAAATTTAAATGCAACCCAGTGAGCGAGACATTCACACTCCCTGCAGTGATGGAAACAAGCGACGGAAGGGAAAACATGTTAGATGAACGATCAAACTCGTGCTCTAGTTTTACTTGCTTTAAATGGGGCTGGTGTGAAAACAGCTACTAAAAAAGCCCTTTTCCCAGCGGCAGGAGCAGAAGCACCAGCTCTGGCCAAAGCATTCCCTACAGACATGAGTTCAAGGGTATCCCTCATGTGTTTGACACAATGCAGCAGTCTCAGCTGGACATCGTATCTGTCTCATTTGCAGGACAGACTCTGCTTATTCATTAGCAAAATCAGCAGATATCTCCCAGGTTTGTTCTGCTGGAAAATCTCTGCCTCTGGCAGTAGTGATTTGTTAGCAAGAAGCCCCCCTTTCACCCCAGATTCATGTCTTTCTAAATTAACTTGCTGTTGGAGTCTGTTCTTCCTTCCCTGTTTTGCAGAAATTTCTCAGGCTAGCTGTGCTGGTCAAGTCAAACCTGTCCTGCACCCCGAGCAACACAAGCACACTGCATTGCTGATGGACAGGTAATGACACTGTCCCTCTGCGGAGCTGTCGCCGGCATGAAGAATCTGGTGGGAAAAGGGGGTGACGAGGAAAAGGCATTCAATTAATTACAATACCAAGCCTGCATTTGATCCCAGTCCTGTCTGCCGGGCAGCATTGCTGCTCCAGAGAGTGGATCTCAGAGAGGCAATGACTCAGGTGTGGCACATGGGAGGCAGGGATGCTCCTGGGCGTCATTAATTGCTCTGTGCATCCTCCAGCTTAGATGTTTGCCACGAAGGAAGAATGAAGATGGCCAGAGGGTGAAAAGCTGTGCTTGGTCTCGGCTCAAGAAAGACAAGCACTTGCAGAGGAGTAGAAAGGCACGGTCCTCGCCACAGGGACGTGATGCAGCCCATCACTGGACCACACAATGGCAGGAATGGGATGGCGCATCCCTGAGGCCAGCCTTGGTCAATCCCCGGCAGTGCGTGCTGGGAGCCATCCTGCTGCTCGGGTTTTGTGCTTCAAAGGTTTGGTTGTGAAAGTAGGTGTCCTGGAGTGGGGCCACCTCTGCCTGCTTTTCGCAGGGCCAGACCACTGTGGCTGCTTGTCTGGCTGACAGCCGCAGCCCACAGCCACGGTGGTGCCAGGGTGGATGTGGGGATGGGGCATCTGTCCATTATTACAGTAGCTGGGAGTGGGAATTAAGGTGGTGAAAACCACCTTACAGCAGCCACTGCTAGACATCAGCACCCCTGAACAGCAGCTAAGGAACCTCTCATGCACCCCATTTACAAAAAGAGAAACTGAGGCAGTGGGTTAGTGTCAGAGGTGGGTTAGCATCGAGATGCGGGAATAGAAGGGACCTGACACAATCTCTTCTTTTCCCACAACTTTGGGATGCAAATGAATCATCCCCGAAACAGAGCCTGAAAAGAAAACGTAAGTCCTGTCTGATGGGCTTGAGACCCTATCTGCAATCCCTGCCACTGAATTATCCTAAGAGCCCTGCAGTTCTGTGTGGAGCAATTAAAAGCAGATCCCGAGTCCCTGCAGGATCACCCAGCAGCTATTTTCAGCAACGCTACACTCACGCACAGTTTCTTTGTTCAAGGAGACCATTTCCTAAAGAAACCTGAAATGTGGCAGGTGGAGATAAGGCTGAAAAATAAAAATATAGCTGGTGGGTCAAAAGGGCAAAGAAAAAAAAGACCCCACTCCAAGAATGGCTTGGGGTTTTAAGCAGTCCCAAAGCCGTCAGCCAGCACAGTCCCGTCAACATCAGTGAGCCTGCCCTGCCATACCCCAGCTGAGTGCCCGCCTTGGGCCCATTCTCGAAGGAGAAGTTTCCTCAGGGTCTCCTCTGGAGAATCAGCCGAATCCTCAGCTGAACTGGGTGACACTAGCAAAGGTCTACCCGCAAAGCATCAGCTCCCATGCAGGCCAACAGACCCTTCCCGTGTGGTTCCCGTGCAGGCAGCAAGATGCTTTCCTGGGGACCACACGGCACAGTCTCCATGGCAACAGCTTTGTTTCCAGTCAAACTTTTTTTTCCCCTCCCTTTTTTCTCCCTTTTTTGTGTTTAAATAAGGGCAATATTCAGTGAACTGCTGGGGACAGAGGAGGGAGGGCAGGCTGATTCCCAAGGATTGCAGTAATTAGGCGCTTGGTACGTTGGGGCCGGCACTTCACCGCAGCGCCGTCTCTGGCAGCAACCCAGCGCTCCCGAGTTAAGCCACTTTCCAAATGTTTCGACCCAATTTGACTTAAGTGGTAGCCAGGTCTGAGCTGCGCTCACACAGGAGCGTTCCTCCTGCCTTGGGGGGCTGGCATTTGCACCCCAGCCAGAGACGTCTGGTGAGTTTTGGGAAAGTCACAAACATGAGACTTTGTCAGCTCGGAGCAAGTGGGGAAGGATCGGAGAGATATTAAGGTATTTTGGGTTCTCCTTGGTCAGGTCCCTCCAGCAAGAGCTGAAAAGGGGCTCTTTCACAGCCCTTTTATCCATATTCAGGTGTTCTGGGGATGAGGACAGACAGAATCCCCACCCCGGCTGAAGGGGAACTCTGCCTTCCTCCTCTCTGACAGCACACCTTCCCCTCTCCTCTGGTACAGCCACCTGTTTTCCGCTCCTCCCCACCCTGCTGGGCATCACAGCAGCATTCATCTCACCCCGAGGATGCCTGGAAAAGCTCTAATTGAATTTTAAGAAGCGTCTGTGAGAGAGGTGTCGATGTCTCAAATAACTGTTCAGATTTTGCTGGGGAAGAGCTCAGCAGTATGCCGGGAGCCCCTCCACCATCCCGAACAAGGCCCAGTGCCGCCTTCTTATGGTCCTCATGAGTGCACGCAGCTGGGTGATGCTTTGACTCCCCCGGCCGCGTCCTACAAGCTGTTATTGAGGAGTCAAACCCATCCCTGATGTCTCTGAGAGAGTGTTTAAAGTAGCGATTAACTATTCACACTTTAATCTCCCTGAAACAGGCTCCAGCCCTTTGGCATCTTATTTCCATCTCTCTCTGTATCCTTCTAAATATGATTAGCACAGAAACGCTGATAGCAGAGGTTGGAGCTGCTGCCGAGTATGTAAATCCAGGCATTGTGTTAAGGCAGCTAATAGACCAGTTTCTTATTTACTATCCCTTGGTCCCTCTGTCCTGTCCCTGAAGTCATTTTATGCAAACTCATTCACATGAAACCTTCTCTTTAAAGGCTGCTGCTCGGCAGTGTTAACAAACACGGTCTCGTCCGCTCTCCTCCGAGGATTGGCTCATTTTAAGTGTATAAATGGTGTGAAGATGGGCCCGGAGTGCTAAATAGGACGACCTGGAGGCAGCCTTCAGCACTGAGGGGTGCTGCTGGAGTTTGGGAAGTGCCTTCTCCTCTCTGTCTGGATGGGGCAGAAGGTCACATCTGGATTCCTGATCCTAACTAACATCTCCCCTCTACCCCAGGTAGGGAAGGTCCTCAGCCCTCAGCGAGGGCATTCAGCTGGGAAAGGGCTTGTCACAAAGTGGCAGAAAGCGGGCAGACCCCCGGGCTGTCCCTGTGCCTGTCCAGCCCTGGGACAGCCCCGGTGCTGTGAAAGGCTGTGGAAGTCCCTTTGCAAAGGGCTTTGCGAGGGAAGCGGCACCCTGCTGGCCTCATCCCACACAGAGGCAAAAGCAAAAGGTGCCCAAGGTCACCAGGGAATATTGGTGCTGAGCTGGAAATAGCATGGCAGGGACACTTCAGTCTCTCTCCCTGCCCAGGGGGACAAAACTTTTGTGTAGATTTTGGCTCTGCTTTGCAGTACCCACCCAAGGGCCGGTTTCAAGCATCCACATCCATGGTCTTCTGCATCAGGGACCCCAGCAGTCGGGGCCGGGGTCTCTGCTCTGTGGGCGCGCTGTGACTGCACGGGCACCACCTCAGGGACAGTTCGAACAGGACCTGGCCCTGGTCCTTTCAGCATCTCAGGGCAGGAGTGTGCATATTTTTAGGTGCTGTCCCCGCTGCGTACTTTTGTTGGGAAGGCAACACTAAATCAGATGAGCAAGCTGCTGATTAATTGTTATATTTAACACTTTAAGACAGTATCCGCTCCCTTCCAGCTGGGATGAAGAAGCTCGCCTCAGCAGCAGCTCCCTACTGTTTTCCTGGCTGGGCCCCATGTGAGACCCCAAGCCCTGCTCCCTGCCGGGAGGTTTGACCTTTCTTGTCCCAGATACCTCCTCCCCAAATACTCACATCCCAGATCTACCAGCCCCTGCCCAGTCGTGAGCCCCTGCCCAAGGGGCTTGGCTTGCCCTCCCATCAGCAAGGCACAGGTGCTGCCCGCCCTGCAGGCACTGGTCAGAGTTTCGGCTGGTGTGTATATCTCCCCATCCCAGGAGCAGGGAAATAAAGGGGAGTCGTGAATGAACATGTGGATTTTGCTCCAGAAAGTGTGATCTCCCTCAAGTTGCATAGTTGGAGCCTGCAGGGCTTCACCCCTGGCTGGGGGGCAGGCTCAGAGCTAAGGGAGTTCAACCCCACTCCCCTGCAGAGGACATTGCTCCCCAGAGCTTTCAGGGTGGGTATGCACATCTGCAGGACTCAGAAGCTTAAAACCTTCTGTGGATCCCTCCTGGCCACCCGTCTGAGCTGGAAAACTGCCGCCAGCTCCCTGCAGCAGGGCCCTGTCCCCCAAAAGGACATGGCAAGCTGGCTGTTGGGTTGTGGGAATTAAAAGTACTGGGGATTCAGAAGGGAATTGGGCACATCTGCAATCCGTGGCATCACCTACCTGCCTTACAAATTATGGGACAAACAGCAAGTGTCACCGAGGGCTTGTCGTAAGAAGCCAGGCACCTCTGCCTGCCCCTCTGCCTGCCCGTGGTGGCTGCAGCCAGCAGTGTTTGTGTTCTTGTCCCCGACAACAAGGGACCTTGTTCATCAACAACAGGATGAAACGAAAGAGCCAGGAAGCCAAGCCTCATAAAAATGCACACTCTGGGCTATCATTGTATAGATTCGTTGCAGAGGCTGTAGTGGTTATGCTAGGTGCTGGGCAAGGGAGCCAGACTGCTGAGCGGTGTTTCCTAGGAGTCTGTGGATTCACTGATGTCTGATAAGGGATTAAGCTCATATGGCAGCTTTTCTTTCACAATGCACTAGTGGCTTGTTTACCTGTGCTCAGGTATCTGTTGCCATGAAACTTTTCATTTTGGAGACCTGTAATCCAAGCTCAGTTGAAACTGGCCAACGGATTTTACAATTGTTCAGCAGCACGGACTTACACACATACACATTTATGCACACACATATGCACGCACAAGCCTCATTTCTTTAGGAAAGGAGCTAAACGCAGGGATTTTCTCTGGGAAGCTGATCAACATGCAGCTCAGTTTGGAGAACCCAGCACATCAGATAAACTAACACTCCTGTAAATGTGAAAGGGTCAAGGCTTGGTCTAAACCCCACCCCAATCAAAGGAGAGATGCCAGCCAGCATCCCCAGGCTTTGTACCAGGGTCTTTTTGACGGCATGCACACAACGAACGATGTCTGCACTCACCTATAAAGTCGTGAATGAGGTCCTTGATGAGATGCCCGACGATGGCGTATGCCACTGCCACCACCACCAGGGCTGCCATGAGAAGGTAGAGGACAGCCTTGGGCAGAGGAATGGCATCTCGAGGAGGCGGTTTGTACTCCTTGTAAAGCTGGTCACTGTCCGAGTATGAGTACTGGAACAAGTGGTCCAGGCCAGCCGTGAAGTTGCTGGAGTTCATGGACTGGCTGTTGGACAGGTAGCTGTCCTGCTCAGGGTCCTGGAGGACACTTACCACCGAGCTGGTGGTGGCTTCCACTTGCTGTACCAAGTTCAGAGTCTTGTTAACGCTGGGGAGGATCTGGGAGAGGAAAGTGCTCCAATCTTTGATGGCACTGATGTTGCAAATAATCATAATTGCAATGAGGAATGGTCTTCAAGCCCAAGAGACTTAAAAGGGAGAGAAAGAGGTGAGAATTGTTGTGCTTGCACCAAACCATGTACTGCGAGCCAGGCAGAGAAGGTCTTGCTGGGGTAGGTTTCTCATTTGCAAATTCTTACAGGATCTGGTAGGGATGCATTTGTGGTAGGTCGGTCATCACTCCTGGAAATGCCTGCAGCAAACCCCTACAGGCATGAAGTTCCTTGGGAAAAAGTACGTGCTGGAATGATTTTGACTGATATAATTTTTGTTCCGCAGACGTCTCTCCCTGATGCTACTCACTGATGAAAACCAGAGACACGAGATCTTGTAGCTATTTTCAGTCATCTGGAAAATAAAGATAAATTGCCCTTCTCCAGCTTGTTTTCACAGGTGATGGTCCTTGGAGAGACAGAAATCCCCCTTTTGCCGTCGCCCAGGCTCTGTCTGGGTGACAGCAGGTGCCAGGTGTGTGGTGCGGTGCTGTGCCGTGCTGTGACCCTCCCCGTAATGCTGCCCGAAGCGTCCGCAGAGGAGAAACGTATATTTAAAACCCACAAAGTTCAGCTGCTCCCGGTGTGTGACAGAGCCGGCGGCACGCAGCTCCCGGCCGCGCCAGCCTGGCTTTCAGGAACTTCTTTTGCCGGCATCTCCCGATCGATTCCTTTAAAAACAAAATCATAGTCAGAGATAATGACCACGACAGCAGCGAGCCCGGTGCCCGGTTTCTCTGAAGGGCAGCCCAGCTGAGGAGCAGCTCCTCTCGGGTTTTACCTTAAGGACTTTTGCAAGCGAACAGATCTGCTCGCCTGATGCTCCGGCTTGTTTTATTCGGCGCTCGGCTCCCGACGGACCTCCCCGCGAACAGCAGCCGAAGCTGTGCCGCTGCCTGCCGTCTGCGGGCTGTGCGCGGATGCGTGCGTCCGTGCACACTCCTCCTCGTCCTCTTCCCCTCCTGCCCCTTCACCCTCCAGTCCTGCTCGCTCTTCCCAGCCGCCCCGGCTGCCCGCAGCGAGGGGGATGAGCCACCAAGAGGTTGGCTCCACAACTCGGGAGCACGCCGTGCAGCCGGCAATGCCAGTGCGTGGTGGGAGCGTAGGCTCAGCCTCCGCCGCGGCTCCCCGGGGAGTTAATCCTTTCCACGCCAGAAGACGTGTCTTGATCCGGCCGCTGGATTTTTCTGGAGGGCTGGAGGGGAAGGTGGGGAGCAGCGTGGGGGAAGCGTGCCCGTGGGTGTGCGTGTGTACATGCGTGTGCACGGGGGCACAGTTGGCGTGCCCCAGTGGCAGCCTGGGCTCAAGGCAGCGCTGGGGATGGGTCTGGTGTCCCCTCGCAGGTGACCCCCAACCCCAGCCTGCCTGTGAGTGCTGAGCACAGCCTTTGTCTGGGAGCTGCGCTCCTGGCAGAGAGAAATCAAATCGTGGGCGCTGCTGGGAGGAGGGCAGACATCATCAATCCCATTGCTGGCATCCCAGGGGAGCGATACTCCCCACAGCCCTGGTCCCCCTCCCAGCCTCCACCCAGTGAAGTTTTGGCATCAGTGAGATGCCTGATTTGCAGAAAGCCTGGAGGATTTGGGGCCGAGCTCCCCTGCCATCTCCCTCCCTGGTTAGCTGTCTCTGTGAACTGGTCACCTTGGTGGTGGTTTTAAACTGGTCTGGGTTCCCTATAAACACATCTCCTCATCCGCCTTGGCAATGGGATTTCACTGGGGTGCTGGCTTGGTTTGAAGGCACTGGGACTTATTTAAGGAGGAGGAAGAGGAAATCTTAGAGAGGGGGAAATTGTCTTTCTATATTTGGAGGTGAAAATAAATCACAGCACCATTTTTCACATCTACTTTTTTTTTTTTTTTTTTTTTTTTTTTTTGTGCAGCTTCCCCATGTAAGAAATAGCTGTCACAAGGGCAAGGAAATCACCACATTAGGCTTGAATGCAGCCAAATGGAGCTTCTGAGAAATAATAGCAAAAGATTAACTTTATTTGTGTTTGTGTGTTACCAGCCAGCAGCAAGCCTGCCAGCTGTCTGGGCGTTGGAAGGGTAGAGAAAAAAATGGCAACATCTCCCCCTTGCAATAAAATCACCACGACTCAGGTAGGTGATGGAGTGATTGTACAGCCTGGGAGCAAAGAAAATGTGGAGGAAAAAGCTTTTCTGCCCCCCTCAGAGTGTCCATGGGCTAGGTTACAGTGACTTCTGTTGCCCAGAACCATTTTACAGCATCCTAAAATTTCTTTTCACAGGTGACAGAGCTGTGACAGGTTACAGAAACACATCTGTGTAGCTGCATGGAGACATATCCTGCAATGGGACATGTCCTGATGCCCTCTGTCCCAGCGTCATGATGCCTGGGACTGGAGCTTCTCCTCTGCCACCCGAGCATGAAGCTGTGGGGATGCTTTGAGAGCCAGGGCAGGAGTCAGGAACTAAGGGCAAATGGCTCCTCTCTCAGACTCTGAGTCCTGCCATGCCAAATTTTATCCTTCCAAGAGGGAAAATGTGGCAAGATCGTTTTTATTTTATAAGAACTTTTCAATGCAAGGTGAGTTTTATGCTCTGTGCAGAGCTACCACAGTGCAGTCTGGCTTTGTCCTGCTCCAGAGGCCACATCCTTTGACTGTGGTCCCCAGGAGGAGAGGACAACCCCTGGGACATGCCCACTGGTCCTTGGGGGCTGAAGCTGTTCTGAAGCTGTTTTTTCACAGCAGCTGTTTGGTGTTAGCAGTTGCCATGGCACCAGTGCATCAACTGGAGGGAAAAGGAGAGCATCTGGTCCAGGCTGAGCCATCCCTGTGGCTGGCTCTGGGTGCCACTGTCCCAGGCAGGCTCCCACCACACTGTGCCCCTTTGTTCCCAGGAGGGAATGGAGCAGAGTGATTTGGGGCAAAGTATTTGCAAAGGTGTGTGTGCACGGGGAGATTAATCAGAAGAACTGAGAGCAAAAGAGGATACTGTGTCTCTGGAGGTCTTAAGGTCCTCAACACCTTCAAAGCCTTTAATCAGACCTGGGTTAGAGTCCCTGGGGAGCTGAGTCAGTGTCTCTGTCCCACATCATATGGGTCAAAACACCCCAAACGGAGGAATTCAAAGGTAGTGAGGACCAGCCGAATGAATGGCTGAACAAGGTTGCAGGTGGGAGACTGCTTCCCCACCTATAAAAGCAGGGTGACAACAGCCCTTTCCTTCCTGCCAGACCATCAGCCAACTGTGGTGTTTGGGTTTTTTTTCCTCATTTTAAAACAAAGGGAGAACGTACTGAGACCTGGCTGACACCTTCCCCTCCCTGCTGCTTCCCAAGTGCCAGCCAGCGGAGCTGCGCTGCTCGGCTGTTTCTGAGCCTGTGCACCTTGCCCCACTGGGGCTGTCAGAGATTCACTGTCTTTGGCCACCCTTGAAGGCCACTCGTGGTGGCCCGCTCACAGAGCTTGCTTGGAGTGCCCGGTGGCTTGGCAGTGTGGATGCTAGCGGTTCCTGTCCTGCTCCCTGCAGGGCAGAGGCTTGCAGCACAGCTGGCACAGCTGGCACAGCTCTGCCTCCCGTGCCTCACCCTGGGCTCTCTGGGAAACACATGGCTGTGGATCAGCGTGTCAGAGGATGAAGGAGGCATCAGCTGGCAGCTCTCTGCTGGCCTGTGGATAGCTGGTGACAGCAGCTCAGACCTCGCTCCAGTGGGATGCAGGGCAGCCCCCTTCGGTTTCCTGGGGCTCCCCTGAGCGCTTCTGGGAAGAAGCTGGAAAAGCGCTTGGGGGAGCTCTGAGGTCTGCTGCAGGCACTGAATTCATTAAAGGGGCTTAGGGTAATAATGAAACAAAACCCCTCCACCTTTTACATTTCCCTGCAGCGGAAGTAAAGTTGGCCTCTTTCATTCTCATTAACACCCATATCAATTCAAAATGACTAAATAGATGCTTAATTGTTCATTATACGCTCTCTGCATCTCTTGTCTGAAAGGGAGGTTTTATTTCCACAATTACAGTCCATCCTGTTTCAGAGGGAGTGTGAAGAAATATAAAAGTGTGGATTTTAATAACCTTATATTTCAAGCTCTGTGTTATTAAATAAAAAGTTTGCATTTTCAGGGTGGGGTGGGAGGGATTAAAAGGATTGCCATGGATTCCACTTAGGGGACACTGCTAATGATTTCAATAAATTACTTTAAATAAAAATCACAATCTCCGCAATTCCACTCAAATGACATTTGGCAGAGGGGTTGATCATGGGAGCAAAATGAATTTCAGAATTAGCTGCTTGTCCTAATGTAATTGGACAAATTAAATTTAGGGATACACACATACCCAATGACACACATATCTCATGCAGAAGAGCAGTGTTTTGGCCCCTGGGAACAAGAACAAATAATGTTTTAGTGAGTCAAGAAAGACCTTGTCCCTCATGATGGATGTTGAGTGTTTGTTTCAGCTATTTCCTTAGTATTTTTATTTTATGGCTTACTCTCTCTATAACTACAGTCAAAGCACTGGTGTTTTATTTCCGTACAAGCAGGATCAAACTGACTACTGGGACATACCTCTGATAATACTGGTGTCCATGCAGAGCTGAAAAACTGCTCTGACACATCGCAAGTGATGCCCTGAGCAGACAGTACGTTTTCTTGTCTGTAACTTGGACCAGATCCCAGGGTTTCTACAGAAGGTAAAGCCTGAGATTGTCCTACAGCCCGGGCGCTACACCATGGCCAGAGATCTGACCCTGCTCTCAGCTCCGCTGTGCATGGCCTCCTTTGCAACAGGTAAGGGATATGGAGGCAACAGGCTGTGGATGTGGCTGCTGACAACTGTCAGGTGCAAACTGAGCTGTAAGGGTGGAGAGCAGTGAGGAGTTTATCGCTGTGAAGTGTGTCATGGCACAGGAAGGCTTTGTGTCCCATCCTGGCTGAGAGGTATCCAGAAGTTGGCTGAGACTATGATCAGGGGGTGCAGCTCCAGCAGCAGTGCGTCCATCCACACTTTAGAGCAACACATTCATTTGCTCAAGGGTCATTTTTCAGCCTCGAGGTTTTTTTGTGTCTCTCTCCTGCACTGTTGACAGCATACCCTGATCCCCACCAAAGATGCCACCACAGCTCTTCAGCAAAATAAGAAGCACAAAGATTTAGGCCCTCATTTAGCACAAGGTAAAACAGTCTTCACCGGACTCCTTCGAACCATTCACATTTTAGCTATGCAGAGTGACATCCGCATGCGTATCAGGGTGCTGGCTCGTGGGGGCTGCGCAGCTCGTGTCCCAGTCCCTGCAGCCTTCCCATGGATGAGGCACACTGACCATCATTCAGCCCTGGATGGGTCAGATGCTTTTCCCTGCCTCCCTGCCTGACTGTGCGCAGCTGCTGCACTACGCTCTGGAGCACCGACTTCATTTCCAACAAAATTCCAGATTTGTACCTAAGTTTTTTCAGTAATGTTCCAGCAAAAAGCTGTGAAATACAGGCTTATCCTGGCTTTCCATTCCTGGTGTTCCTCTTGCCTAGAGATCTCTGCTTGAAAAAAAACAAACAAACAAGGAACAGCAGCAATTTTTAGCAGATGAATCAGTAAGCTGTCTTTATCTATCTATATATAAAAGCACCTTTTAAAAGAGAAGTTTTTTTGATGCTGTGCTATTCATGCTCCCAAAGCTGAAGATTTCCAGATTATATTAATAGATGACATCCTGAACATGCCATATTGAGTACAATGCCTAGGAAGCCTCATCCTTATTTGCTGTGTCCGGTAAAGAAAGTGGGGTTTTAAAGAGGAGAGCATTTCCCAAGTCAAAAAAATCCAGGCCAACAGGACTAATTGCAGTGGAAGTGAGGTGGGAAGAGTGAATTACATGTTCTGTTTGCAACACTAGAAAGAACTGCTTGGCCACAGAACAGGTAAAAATAGCTGAAAATTATTTGCAAGGTTGTCTGTGGGTAAATCTGATACATGTGGGCAAATCAGCATGGGAAAGCTTCATCTCAACAGATGGATAAGTACTGCTTTTTCCATGTTCCCCTCCACTCACAGCTTTGCTATCCTGAAATCCAATGAGAAGGTGAGCCAGGCTGTGGGCATCCAACACCTCCCAAAGAGTCTCAAAGGGATCTGGAGAGAGAAGCTGGCAGTCTTTATATTTTCTATCTATCTTCTCCGCCATCTAAGATGGATAGGTAAAGCTAAAACAAAAAAGTCACCAGCTGTTTATTTCAAGCAAAACAGAGAAGAAACTGCATGGATGCAAACCCTGTCTGAGTCTTCAGAAAGTTTGAAAGGGCAGGACTGAGGGGTCCATCCACCTGCTAACGTCTGGGCTCCAGGACAAATCTTTAAATGTCAGCAGCAGTAGATGTAAGGTAGAGATGAAGGAGCTGAGCAAGGCAAATGGGAAAACTTACCTGATTCCCTGTAATATTTCCCCCGTTGCAGCTAGAGGTACAGAAACAGAGACCACCCCACACGCTAGTTCTCATTCCCCTGCAGACACACACAGAGGAGTGTGTAGCTCTGCTGTCTGTGCCTCGCAAGGTCTTTTCTCCAGTGTTTTCTCCTCCCAGACCAGGACCTGCTTCTAACATGGGACCTGTAAAGTCATGCTGGTATTTCAGGTGTGGAGGAAGAGCTCAGTAGCGTTAAGTGTGTGAAATGCAGCTGGCTTGCCAGTTACAAATACACTCTGTGACTCCTGATTAATCTGCCACCGCATCCGAGAGGTGATGCAGTGCTCTCCTCTGCATTGCAGATTGTGCCCCAGCCGTGCCCTTTCCCTACCACCTTTCATAACCCTTACCTGCTATTTCCCAGGCACTCATTCAGCTCAGCATCACACAGTGCATTGCATGCCTGATCTATACGTTGTTGCATGCGTGGGTTGTAACTGTGTCTGCAGACTGCTTCTGTAAGCACAGGTGGGACAGCAACCCCTGGGGGCCACATCCTGGCTGTCCCTGCCACACCAGGCATGCTCACATTAAAGTTGCTGGTGGTACAGGGGCTTAATGTTAGCCTGTGTTTGTCTTCTGGTGGGCAAAACCAGATTCAGTGTCTGGAATGAAAGTGGATAGCACTCCCCTTCCTGCGCTCCCAAGTGATGCGTGCAAATGATGGATGAGACCACCCAGCTGCTATAGGTACATGGGTGCTGGAATGGAGGAAGTGGGCACAGCTCCTCTGGGCTGAAGGCTGAAGGTGGATGATAGCACCCCACCTCCCCATTCACGTCAAGCAAGATCAGCCAACTCGTGAACTGCAGGAGCCCTGGACTGAGTGACAGGAACATGAAGAAACTCCAGCCTGGACTGAGCTCTGCTGCATCCCAGCAGGGACATTGCCTCAAGCACCCTGTGGTGCTCCAACTCTAGCGGCAACGCTTCTCTTGTCAGCAGCAGACAGTTGTTATTGGCAGTGACAGCAAAACGCTTGATTACTTTGGGATAGGATAAACAGCAAAAGTCAAAAGTATGTATTTAACAAGTATGGAAACCGCTTTTAACCCACCTGCAACCAGAGGCGTGATTGCACCCCTTCCATCTTTTTATTTTGTAGTGAAAGTCCTGCATGTTGTGTTTTTCAGTCTGCCTGCTTGATGCTACCAAAGAATAATTTAGCCAGGGATATGTTCCCTTCTAGGAGTTGAAACCTCAGGAGAAGGCTGAATTAAGACTAAAGGTGACATTCACAATGAGCAGGGCATGATTTTGTTGCATAAGCTGCTAACCACACAGAGACATAATCCTTTGACTCCCGCACTTTACTGCTATGAAAGTATTAAATGTCCACTAATGTCACGTCAGATAGTCCACAGCTTACCAAAGCTCTTGGCTTTGAAAATGTTGATTGCATGGCATGTTCTTCTGGCTGAACCTGCTGTTCCACAGATGGAGAAGGTCTCTCATCAATGAGGGGGTATGCAGTCAGTTCTTGTCCTTCATTGTCGGATTATAGCTTCTCCTAGTGAATCCAGCTGCAGTCTTCCTCACTGCAATTGGAGTCCACATCTTGCTCTGTTCCACCAAGCACAGAGAGCTTCCTATTTGCTTCTGTACTGGACCACTCTGATGTTTTTGATGGACAGCTATCTATAGATTGGTGTAAAAAATGACCTTACACACTTCATTTATCAGAGAGAAGAGGAAAAACTAAGCTACATCCACTAAGGCGATGCACATTTAGGCAATCCAGGAAGAATGGGTGAGAGATGGAGCAGCAGCCCCTATGTTCATGGTGGTGCTGAGCTTCAATGAAATTGCACACAATTTTCTCCAGAATGGGACCCGGCTGAAGGTGACCCTGGGATCTGACCAGTGAGAGAGCACAGACACTGAGATTTCTGCCTCAAAATCAATTCTGGCTGTGGAGTTAAGCCCCGAGGAGAGGAAGCCTGGCCCTAGCAGAGATTCTAAGCCTATAGTTCCCATCCTAGACTATACCTGTCTTCACTTTTATCCTATGCAACCGCTGTCTCCTCATGTCAACAAAGCAAAACTCTCCCCTTTAAATAGCAGAATGCTCTCTGCTCTTCTGTGCATCTCATCCTATTCCCAGACCTGCCTTCCCTGCACCAAGGCATGCTGCACACTGACTTTCTGGCCTTTGCTTTTTTTTTTTTCTCTGTCGTATTTTGTCTGTGCCAGCCTCTAGACAGAGAGCAGACATGCGGCCCTTCATCCACCACTGCTGATGATTTATAAGCTTGTCAACAGCTCCAGGGCTTCCAGTCACTGTGTGGGTAATGGCTGCTACCAGAAGACTTTGCAGTTTTAGGTTTTCTTTAACAAAGGTCCAACATGCACCTGAAATATAACTGAGTTGGTTTGATTATGCTTTTGTTCAGCTCGGTCCAAGGTCAAAGCCAAGAACAACATGAAGAAGCAATTGTAAAACACGCAAAAGCCCTCTGCAAACTTCCCTGCAGGGGTCCAAAGTACAAGTGGCTTTCAGAGGGAAGCCAGGAACAGCATCCCTGTGTCACAGGTGGGGAAACTGAGGCACACAGCAGCTGAGCACCAGATCCCAAACTTAGTCAGAAACAGGGACTAGATCCTCCTTGGTTTCATTTGACTTTAATTCACAGAAGGCCAGGTGACATGTGTAGTTCGTTCGCTATAAACAAGCTTTCTTAACCAAAGAGAAGGCTGTTTCTTTAACAAAGGAAAGAAGCGGTACTGGGAGGGAAGGAAGCATAGCAGCGGAGCCGAGCTGCTGAGCCTGTGTGAGGAAGGAGGGGGAAATAGAGAGATCTCATATCTGAGACCCCAGCATTAATTCGTATGTTGATGAATGCCATAAATTAGATTGCAATCAGCTTGCATTCTCCAGGGACCTATTCTGTGTAACGAGGCAGAGTCGAGTCTGTTCCAAATCCAGAGAACTTCTGGAGACTCCCAGTGCAGTTGCTTCCTTCCCCACCCTCAATAAATAAATAAAGTTGGAAAAGAGGAAGGTATTAGCTGTGAATGGATTTTAATTGAAGCAATGGTAAATTCATTTCATAATCTTTAATTAGCAGAGATGCTTGCCAGAAATGTAATTTACAGGAAACTTGCTCCTTTGCTTGTAAGTCACTGAAAGGTCCTAGTGATGGGGCTGAGAGGGAGCTGTGGTCTTTGCAGTCTTGTAAATAATGCATGAAGGCCCAGGATGAAGGCACGTGTCTCTCAGGGTGAAGCAGACAGAACAGGCAAAGGGTCTCACAGCAGATGCAGACCCTGGCTCCAGGCAAACTTCTGTCCAGCTTCTGGCTGTGGCTAAGAACCAAGCAGGAAAAAATGATGAAGGTCAGATGATGGCTGTGTTTGATGATCTGAGTCTGTGGTTATCCACGCTCCACACACACACAGCCCCTCTCCAGCTCATGACCTTATCTTGAACCTCATTGCTTTTTGCAAGCAATGTCCTCTGTCCTTTTGTTTTACTCAGTCTCTTGAGATCCTGCGGATCCCCTCCCCCTGCTGTCCTCCACGAACCCTGGCCCACACAGGTCCCAGAGCTCATCTTCTGGTACAGCTCTCTTAGCGAAGGTGGGATGGGCAGCTTTTCAGAGCAGCAAAGAAAGTAGGCAAGTGCTCAAACTGCTCCTTCTCCCCCAGCATGTTCTCTACTGCAGGATGCTCTCTCACCTCAGGACACTTTCAAAGCCCATCACTTTGGGAACAGGTCATGAGGGATCCCAAGCAAATTCTGAGTGGTTGAACTGGAGACATCCAGAGGTCCCTTCCAGCCAACGTGCCTGTGACTCTCTGAAACTAAATTACCCTGTCTGGAGCTCCCAGTGAAAGGAATGGCTGTGAGTCATGAGTGGTGATTAAGGACAGCTTTAGGTAGAAAGACTCAGAATAAAATCATAGCGCTTGCTTCTCTGCTTTTCTTCTCTCTGTTCATGCTCCACTTCTTTCTTGCCTGCTTATGCTGGGATGAAAGCAAGTTTCCTTTCATCTCAATTCCTAGCAGAGCTAGAGTTGTCCCAGCAAAGGGAATGTGAGCTGGTTCTACTCCTGAAGTCTGATGACATGTTGCTAAAAAATCCCCCAATTACTACGAGAGGAGGAAGGGAAAGAAAAGAGATTCTGCCTTTCCATGCTGAAAACTTCGTGGGGTGTAAGTGAGAGAGCAAATCTACCTTGGCAAATAATTGGTGCCAGCTGGGAAGAATTAGCTTGACATGCGAATCCCATGTTGGGTTTGCTAAGCCAGTCATGAGAAACCAAGTCTGTCCCTGTGCCAGGTAGCCATGGGGAGAGGGTTCCCTGAGCCCTTTCATCAAACATGGTCTTCAGACGATGCCAAGCGTGGATAATGCAGCTCCCATGCCTCAGTTTCTCCTGATAACAAGGGAATGGCATTGAATTGCTGGGTGTGTAGCACCTGGGGTGCATGGGGTTGCAGAGGTGGTAGACCTTGGTAGCCCATGCCCACACACAAGGTCAGCCTCTGACCACCTGAGTGTGGGCGTGGGGAGGTACCTCAAAGCTGGGAAGTCCAGCGGGGACTGTGCTTGTGGGTTGCTGTCTGTGGGGAGATCTTGATTTGGGGTGGCCTCGGAGCATCCCTCGTGAGACCCAAGCATGGGGTGCTACAGGGATTGATAGGTCCAGCCTCCATCATTCCTGTAAATAAGGGGAATGAAGCAAAGCTGAAAAGAGATGCCCTTCTGGACACAGCAGGGAGCTCCTGTTTTCTCTCCCCTTCATTAAATAGTGTGTTTTCGTCTAATGAAGGGGCCATCCAGAGCAATAATGAAACTCTTCTCACATCTCAGTGTTTCAAATGCCACTTCCCCTTCCCGTGCCGAGACAAACCCCAGCTTCAGCAGCTACGAGGGTGGGCATCTCGCTGCTACATCGCTGTTTCTCTAGCAAAATAAAAGCAAAATTAGTTCCCCAAGAACTGCAAAACACCCATGCAGGGTTGTTTTTTTTTTCATTCATCCTTTCTCCTCCTACCTCAATAACATCTTAATTTCCTTCCCGCTGGGCTGTGCGTCGTGCTGCCTTGCTGGAGAAGGGCAGCACTGTGCTTCCACTGGGCTTCAGGGAGCTTTTTCCCTCACGGGCTGCCCTGTCACTGTACCCGTGTTGCCCAGCAGGGAGTCACCACTGGTACCCAGATAAATCTGACCAATCCATGCTTCCCCTTAGGTCTTGGGTTTGGGTGTGTTTCTATAGGGTGTATTGTCAGCAGGGTATACCATCCCCAGGTGTCTGGAAATTTCTCAGGTTACTCAGGACCCCTGGGCACATCTGAGCTACCCAGCTCTCCATGATGCTAATGAACGTCCCCTGTTCATGTTAGAGGTGATTAACAGAAAGTCCCCTCAAAGCTATGAGCATCCTTACTTCTGTTAGAAGTTCAGCAGCTAGTGCCTACCTCGTGTGAAAGTCTGGGAGCTGCAGTCAGGCGATGCCCTGCAGAGCAATGTGACCAGCCAGAGGGTGCTTCAGGAGGCAAGTGTGCCAGGTATCCCATCAGCTCCGGGACTCTGCCCCTCAGATCTTCTTGATTTTGCTCAGGATGGGGCAGCCTCTCTGCTGTGAGGATGGGTAGGGATGGCAGCAGCTCCAAGACTGACTGCAGAAGCAGCGGATGGCCTGTAAGTGTCTCCTCATCTATCATCAACGTGAAGTTCAATTACAGCCTATTGGGGTTTTCTCGATTTGCCAGTTAATTAATAAAATCTGCATCGCAGATGAGTTCTATTTACATAAGAGCTGAAGGAGGCAAGTCTTCATCTTATTTAATAGCAGTGAATATTCAGATGTCATGTTAACTCATTGCTCTCAATGCCAAATTGTTATTTGCTTGGTTGTGGTTTAAAGATAATCTGAATTTCCACTTTCTTATTGTGAAAGAGGCAGTAACTGGATCTTTGTTTTCTTGAGCCCTGGTTGTTTTATTGAAACAATTTTCAATGAGCTGCAGTATTGGTTCTGTGTGAAGGTAGGACTCCCTGGCTAGAACAAGAAGTGCTTAAAGGGGCGACAGCAGAGACCTATCATGGACAGCACAGAGCTGGAACAGAAGGATTGCTGCCCTCTCCTCATGACCAGGTGTTTCTGAAAGCAAGCAAGCGGTAGACTTGACACAGATGCAAGCAAGTACTTTTTTACATGAAGTGCGATCGCGTTGCCCATCCTGCTGCCACAGGATGTTGCAGAGGCTGGCATGAGTTCACAAGGGATTTGACAAAGTGCCAGTGGATGTTAAACCCTGTGAGCTGAGTATGGCTTCTAGCTGATGAAGACCCTTGAATCACAGATCACCAAAGCTGGGAAGACTGGGTCAAGGCTGCTTGGTATGTGCCTTGTTTCCGTTGTTTTCTGTGCATCTGCTACAGCTACTGAACGAGCTGGGTGGGCCATTGGTCTAAACCCATAAAAGCCATTCCTATGACAATTCGGCCGCTATTTGGAGAAGAGGCAATATGGGTCCCTTTGCTTCTAATGTCCCAGTTGGTGGGAATCAAGCAGATGTGTCTGAGAAGACTGGTAGATAGGGAATTCTTCAGTGGAAATGGGGTTTTATCTGCCTTTGAAGCTGTCATGAGCAACATCTTAAGGTGAAGGCATGACTAGCCAGTCTACCATGTAGAGTAACAGCACAGGAGAGCTTCCTGTTGGATAAAATTCACATCTGACCTTTGTTTGTTAGCGCCTCAGCATTGTCCTTGTCTGATGAGCTTCTTGGAGGACTGAAGAATTAAGAGGCTGTGGAGGTGCCAAAAGAAATTAGGGAATATGATTGGGAAGGAAACCTGGGAAATGAACCTTGCTTTTTAATCAACATACTAAGCAAAGCAGGGCTAATCAGCACTAATCAAGTAGAGCACTGTTGTTAGATGGAGGCCCTGATTTAGAACAGGGAGCTCTACTAATGACCCAGCAGAAGCAGAAGAGCTTTTCCAGCTAGAATTCCCTTGCCCAAGATTGATCTGCTGAACATATATTGATCTGCTTTCCCTACTGCACAGCAGCTTGGGCTCCGCAATCACTTCTCCTTTTTGCAACAGAGGTGCTGGGTAGCCTCCTCTGGAAGTGAGTCACATGGCAGCAACCACAGCCAGGCAATAAAACAGCATCCAGCAGGAGCGAGGCATTTTTGTTTTCATTATTCAGCCGGCATGTGGGTGTGCATGGCTCTGCCCTAGCAGCAGCTGTCATCTTGTAGGCAGAAACCCGCTCCCTGAGAGAGAGCAGGAATTCCCTTGGAGAGCAGCCACCACCCCACAGCGATGCCCAGCAAGCTCTGCAGGTGGTATGGAGGAGGCTGAACACAGAGATGCTGAAACCAATTCCCTGGGAGGTGCCTTCAGCTCAGCTCTCCCGAAGCCCAAGGTGGACACCTGCAGCCTGAGATACAGTTAAACTGCAGGGACAGAAAGCAATGGGTCATGTGGCTCAGCTTTTAGCCCCACAGGGTAGAGATTGCTGCAGAGGGGGCGAGGTAGCCATGTCTACATTAGTACCTTAGAGAGCCAGGGCACTGTCTTGCATCAGTCCATCCTCTCTCATCATTAGCCTGCTCCCTAGCACTGTTTTGGTCCATGCCAGTTAACATCCTGCTGGTCAGTGACTGGGCATAGCTATGAGGACAGGCAGGCCAGGACCTGTTCTCATATGACAATATGGATGAAGCCACCCAGCTCTGAGGAGAAGAGCTTTTAGCTAGACCCTCAGATGCGGGCTGTACCACGGCCGCTTGCCAGCAACCAGAACCAGGCCTGTTTTGTTCGGGTGGCTAGAGATCAAGGGGCTAGTGTGTTGGATACTGTCCTTCTGTGTAGTGGGAACCATTCCCAGATGAAAGATGGGAGGGATAATAAGCGGGACTGGTGGAGAAACTGAGGCACAAACCAGTCAAAGGACCTGCCTGGGGTCGGTGGCAGAGGCATGAGCTCAGTTTGCCTAGGATGTGTCAGGTCCCTCTCCACATCTAACAGGAACCTCTAAGAGTGGGTTTCATGTTCTGAGGTCAGATCCCATGCTGCCTTTCAGTGATTGACAAGGGTGCTGCCAATGCCACTCTCACAATTAATTATTTACAAATGATTGCTGTCTGTGCCGTTAAGCCTGGGTGTGCGGGCAATAACCTGGAGGCTGAGCGCAGTGGGGAGGCTGAGACATGCTCTGCTTTCCAAATGAAGCAGCTATATTTTTTGGAGTCCTGTTCCATTTCATTAGCCAAATCCTCCCCCTGCCTTTCTGTCCCTGATGTCTGAAGTGTCAGGCATGAAAGCAAAGGGAAGTCAATCAGATGTGCAGAGGCCTATTGGAGATAATTGCTAGGCTGTCTCCAAGAGAGTTTTCCCTGCTCAGCTGGGTCAGCTGGGGAGGGGCACATCATAAAAGTGATGCCACCAACTCCTCTGTGATCTTTTCTTCATCCTGGGCAGAAATGGGCTGAGAAACAGCATCTGAAGAAGCCATGGAAAAGAACAGCTGGTCTTGAGGGAGTTGGGCAGATGGGCCCATTGCCTGCCAGAGAGGAGGGGAGGGCTGTGCGGGCGCTGCGGACAGCTATGAACGTGCTCTGGAGGCTTTATGAGGAAGATATGGAGAAATCAAAGTCAGGCTTTTGGCAGTGGAGCATAGTGGGAGAATGAGCAGCAATGGACATCATCTGGAACAAAAGAGGTTCAGACTGGTTATATATATCCCCCTTACACGGCACAGGTTTTCCCTGTGAGAACAGTCAAGCAGTGGGATGGGTGCTCAGAAGGGCTGAGGACACCTGAGCAGTGGGACAGGTGCCCAGAAGGGCTGTGCAGTCTCTGTCCTTCGAGGATTTTAAGACCTGAGTGGACAAAGCCCTCAACAACTTGGTCTGACCTCAGAGTTGATCCTGCTTTGGGCAGGAGATTGGATTTGGAGGCATCCTGAGCATCCTTCCAACCTGAATTATCCTATCACCCCAGGAACACATCCTTCTCAGTGCCTGCGGAGACAGGGAAAGAGGAGGTAGGGAGACTGAGGCTGTACACCAAAGAAAGCCCTCCTGGAAGTAGGGAGAGGTAAGTACAGAGATGCCTTGGTGTGGAAAAGGGAATTTATCCATTATTGGAGGTTTCTAGGAACATGCTAGGAGCATGTGGATTGGGACTGATGTGGGCAGAGCGAATGTGACTTTGTGTGTCTTCACACGTGAGCCCGGGGCTCTGAGGTCCAGACATCCCAGCACTGAGCTGGCCCTTCCCGAGGATGAGGGCTGCCCCTCTGCCTTTCACCTCCAGCACTCTGGATCTGGAGGGTATCCTGCCTTTCTCACCCCCCCTGAGCCTCCCTCCAGGTCCGCTGCCACCCTCACGTGCTCTTCCTCCTCCAAACCAGCACCAGCAGTGCTTTGAACCACACCCCCAAGGCTCTGTCGGAATCGCCACATCCCTTTCAAGAAATTACTCTGGGTGCTTTCTAGAAAATTCCCTAATTTCTTTCCAGGAATTTCCACATTGCTTTTCAGGAATGTTCCAGGACATTTTCCAGAAATTCCCTGTGTTGATTTCTAGGAATTTTGTAGGATGCTTTCTAGGAATATCTGCTTTGCTTTCTCTGTCCTGTGGTGCTTTCCGGGAACACGTCGCATGTTTTCTCAGAATTTTCCAGAGTTCTTTGTAGGAAACTCCATGTTCTTTGCTGGAAATTTGCCTCTATCCTTCTAGGATTTTCTCCAGGTGCTTTCTATGAATTTCATGTGTTGTTTTCTAGAAAATCCCCTGATGTTTTCTAGGCATTTCCGCACTGTGGTTGCTTTCCAGGAATCTCCCTGCTGCTTTCTAGGAATGTCCTAGAATGTCTTCCAGGGATCTTCTTTTCCCTTTCCTGGAATTTCTCCTTGCTTTTTTTGAATTTTCCCAGGATGCTTCCCAGGAATTTCTTGGGTTTCTTCCAAAGAGTATCTAGGTATGATTTCTAGGAATTCTCATATAACTTTCCAGGACTTTCCTAGGAATTTCCACATTGCTTGCTAGAAATCTCCCCTTTTTCTTTCCAGGAATGTCTCACATTGCTTCCAAGCCATTTCTCATGTTGCTTTCTAGGAATGTCCTAGAGTGCTTACCAGGAACTTTGCAGATGTTTTCTCAGAATTTTCTAGGATTCCTTGTAGGGAGAACACTTTGCTTTCTAGGAAATTCTTTGCTTTCTAAAAATTTTATGTCACTTTCCAGGATTTTGCCAGGATGCTTTCCAGGAATCCTAGAACCCCCTTTTTGTTTTTTTACTAGACCCCCTTTGCCTTTATGCAAGTCTTTTTGAGGCTGTTTTCCCAATACTGGCATGGGGAAGTGCCTGAGATGGCTCCGTGGAAGCATCTTTCCTTTTTTTTTCCTCCACTGACTTTTGTCCTGAAGCATGCTTGTTACAGCAGCCCTGGGGACTATGTCGGTGCTGTGTTCTTGTCATCACTTGTCTTTGTGGAGACCTCAGAGGTGCAGGCTGCTTTCTGCCACTGCTGGCTTTGAGCCTTTCTCCAACTCCCACCCTAAGCGAACACAGTTTGCTGTTTGCTTGGGGACCCAACCATGCCCAGAGCCACTTGCAATAACTCAAGTGTCAAAGTATCATTTATTGAAACACTGCTTAGGCCTCCAAGCTGATGCTGTGAAGAGCAGCAATGTCCTCTGCTCTGTCTTAGCAATAAAAACAGTGCTGAGCAGGTTTCTCTTCTGCCACACGAAGCAGAGGTGGTTGCTTATCACTCCAGTCGTGTCCAAGCTGCCCAGGCAAAGGGATCATAAAGCATGCTGAAGAAGGCACCTGGATCAGCAGTGCTAATGATGTGGAAACCACCAGTTCCTGTGCAACACAGTCCCATTAATCTCCTAAGGAAGTAATGTGGTTTGCCTGTAAGGAGATGAAAGATGGGCTGGAGATTTTAAGCCATTAGTAAAATCCTGGTGCTACGAAAGGCAATAGCAAAAGCCAGCGAGGGATCCAGAGTTGGTCCTATAGTTTCAAACCTTTGATGTGATGGTGATTTAGCAAGTGACCTCGGGTGCAGCCTTGGTTTCCCACCAGCTTTGGGCCATGACTGAAAGGGTGAGGGCAGCCATGCCCTTCTCTGTCCTCATCGCTGTGTCAGAAGTACAGCAGGTCTATTGAAGCTGAAACCTTCTGTGGGTAAAAAAAGAACAGCTTTGACAAACGTCTCACTTAAAAAAGAGCCCTCAAATTCTTGAAAAGTCCCATTTTGACAACCCAGGTTTTTAGTTTCCTAATTTGAAACACCCTTGTTCTGCAATTTAAGCTGATTATTAACAGCATGTTCAGAAGCTACTGAAACAAAACATTTTAATTGGCCCAAACCACGTGGTTTTCTTTTAGGTTTGTTTCATATTTAGCTCACAGAAGCTTGAGACTTTGCTTTCATCTTCAGCTGGAACAGGAGGGGGGAAAAAGAAATCTCCAGAAGCTTTGTGAAGTAAACCCTTTACCCACACTACTCTTAGCACTAGTACTTGGACGAAAGGCTAATTTATTTATGTCTCTGCCTGTTGGTGGGCTCACTAAACCTCCCTCTCCTCCAGATAAGTAAAAATTGCAGCTCTCAGCTGGGTGTCATCTTGCAAGCAAATACACTCAGCTGTGAGCTGCGGGGGCTGAGGCACAGGCACACACCTTTCAGCTGCCCTTGGTGGTAGGTGACATCTCCCAGTGCAGAAGACAAGGTAGGTGGGGCAGTAGTGGTTTTCCCTGAAAGGTTCCTAACCTGGATTTCTAAGGTTGTTGGTGTTTCCTCTGTGGGAAAAAGAGATGAAAGACTGTATTACCTCTTCTCCATGAACGTGCATGTCTGTGATGCTCGTGCATGAGCCAGTGCTGAGTCCCAGAGCCCTTCAGCAGCGCTCCCCATGAAGCAGGACCAGATGATCTTTCATTGTAGTCACCCAAGTGTGTGCAGTCCAGCTCTCAAGGCTGGCATGACAGATGTAAATACACAGCTCATTTGAATGCTCAGCCTTCCCTGATGAAGGGAAGTGCTCAGGCATGTTAAGGGGCAGCTATTTGTTTTCCTCAGCCCCCACTGAGCTTTCCAATTAGCTAGAGAGCGTGTGATGGAAGGAAGCAATCACACAAGCTCTGTGCTGTCTTGCACTCATCTGCTATGGAATGATATGAGAAGCAGCTCTTTCCAGGGAGGGAAACTGCTTAGTACTCCAGAGAGAAAGCCCATCAGCCCCAGCATCTTGGTAGACTCTTGACTAGTGAAAGTCTAGCCTGTAGAGCAGGGCATGGTGCAGAAGATGCCTCTGCTGGAGTGTCAGGTGAGCTGGGTAACTGCAGCAGGGGTTTTCTGGTTCATTGATCAGCTGTTCTTAGTGCACTGGGATATTCCCTGGGGAAAATCAGGTGAGACCATGCCTTGAGCTGGTGGAATTTCACGTAGCATTCACAGAGGGGATTCAAACAGGACTTTGACTTAATATTGGGCACAATGGGTGGTATAGCAGGTTTGTCAATGTGCCAGATTTCTGCTAAGATCATCCAGAATCTACCCAACATAATTTGGCATTTTGTAAATTCTCTCCTATGGTTCTCTTAATGGTGTGTAAAAAGACAGACATTGGAAGGAGGAAATAAACAAAAAAAGCAAGTTAACCGTGTTTAATAAATATTATACACTGGGCTTCATGGCAGAGGGAGGCACTCGTTTCCCAACTGCATGGCTTAATGTTCTGCCCCTGTAGCACTTTTTTGCTTTTTACTTAGTGCCTCTCCTCTTCCAGGTCTGCTCAGAAAACTGGCACTTGCAGGGGGATGTGCAGCCAGCTGTGGGGGACAGTGGTGGACACGCAAGCCTGCAGCTTGTGAGCTAGGAGCTTGCAAGCAGGGACCTGGGAGCAGGAGCTCTACTACAGTAGAAACTAGTGGTCATCATGAGTCTGGTTCTTCACCTGAGACCAAACTGCCCTGGTCCTAGGAGACCTGAGCCCTGCTCTGAGCCAGAGGGATTTCTCCTAAAATAAGAGATTTGTATTTCATAGGTTGCCTTCAGACCGTTTCTTTCAAACTTTTGGGATCCCTCTATGTGTGGACAACTCATGGCTCAACGTCATGTTTTCAAGCTCTTGGTGTCCCTGGAGGGAAGTTTCCAAACCGAATGATAGACTCCAGCAATGGCCACGCCACTGTTAATGTGCTCTTTAGTATCTCTGTGCTCAGGGTAGCTTTGCAGCCAAGCCAAGGGACAGAGGTGACAGTGCTTAGCAGAAGCCTGACATCAGTTTAAGTAATGGGATTACCTGGGGATGAAGAAGGAGAGGGAAGATGGATGGGAAAGGTGAATGTCAGGGCAGGAATGAAGGGGGAGAGTGAGTGATGTGTGTTGTCCAAGGGGAAACCTGTCCCCAGGGACTGGCTACACCTACCAGTCCTGCTCTCACCCGGCTTCCCGGTGCTGCTGTGGGTCCATCATCCCTGACTCCTTCCCTGTGAAATGAGCTGCTGGCAGGGAAATGCTTTGCAACAGGGCCAGAGAAGTATGTGATGCTCTGAGTTTTTTCCCCAGAGGCTGACAGATACAGCCAAGGTGTTAGAAGGACACAGTCCCATGGCCCCTTTTCCTCTCTGCCACTGACAGCTTGTCTGACCTCTGGAAACCCACTTTCCCTTTTCTATGCCTCTCTTTCCCTGGTCTGAAAAACAGTGCTGATTATTCCACTTCTCTCTGTTTTCCTGGCTGGTTTCTAACAGTTTTCGAGATAGCCTCTTTGGCAGAAGAAATAAAGACTTTCCTTATAGTGTATGACAGCAGCAAGGTGAAGTTTATCTGACTAAGCAGGCCAGGAGAAGGATGACAGGCAGGCAGCTGAGTAGAAGCAAGTCAAAAGTTTCCAGCTGTGAATGACCCTGGAATTTTTCCCCCCCCTGTTCCTTAATCCTGGCTATTTATTCTTCAGATGATTATTTCCAGAAATCACAGCCATTTGAAAAGGAACAAAATATTTTCATCAGACTGAGAAATTCTCCTGAGGGAAGAGAACAATCAACAGCACAGAAAACAGTGAAACCAGCTCGTCAGGTTCAAGCAGGTTGAGAGGAACGGGGAATGACGTGGCACAGAGCAAGTTCAGAGGACTTGCTGCTGTCCTTCATGCCTGGATGCCCAGCTCACATTTAACTTTAAAACCTTCTGCTGCTGCCCACTAATATCATGGCTCCCACAGCTTGTGTGAGGTCCAGTGCTCTGAGGATCAGAAGATCTCTGTATCCAGGATGATGTTAAGTGATAGCTTTTTTTAAGGTGATGAATGAGGGTGAACTCCTTTCCATTTTGACTTGGTTGACAGCAGACAGATGGTGAGTGAAAAGCAACTGGTTGTTGACTGTTGTGGAAATGTTTAGCTCAGTTGCTTGGGAAGCTTCAGCTGCAGAGCTGATTTCTGCCTTCGTTTACACACAAGCGGCCATTTGGGTCATGCAAGTGAGCAGAATTCGGTGACAACAAGCAGAAGTCCAATGTGGTCAGCAGTATGAGCAAGAGAACCACCTTTGTCACTTGAAAATTGATCACTTTTGATCTGAACTCTGGTGGCATACTACAGGGTTGTTATGGAAAGGGTTTTCAAATAAGAAGCTGACTTTCATGTGATTTTTAATATATTTTTGCGAAGGTGGAGGCTCAGGGCAGGCTAAAAATCCATCCTGGCTCCATCCAGCAGCTCCTGTAGCCAGTGTAAATTCCCTTTGAACTGCTTGTGAGACTGTACCTGCAGGGAGACAAATAGTCCAGATGCAAATATGAGGAAAACCACAAAATTATACAGGGCTCAGTTGAAAGAGGGCTGTACGTCTTTACTGGGGAAGCTGACCCACATGTGATGCCAGGAGCCAGGGCATGACAGACCAAGCCTTGACTGTGTGGAGGTACGCACCCAGCGGAGAAGCTGCTGTGGGCAGGGATTAAGCAGTCAACAATCCTCAAAGGGGATTGAGGTGTCAATGCTCTGACCGTGTCTGGGCTTTGCTTTATGCTCACGATGAAGGACAGAGATTATCTCCTGGCAGTTCCAGGGAGGTCTGGCCTGCTTGGTTGGTCTCAGGATGGTTGATCTCTGGGATGGCGTAAATAAGCAAGAAAACCAGCCCCACCACAGAAATGGGTCTTCCGTGCCTGACCACTGCTGTGCTGCTGGGACCTCGCACTTCCAGTGTCTCTTCTAGTTGGACTGCACAGTCCTGCTGGTAAGAGTCATCCGTGTGATGCAAATGCAGCAGGCACCCCCCAGCTCTAATACTCATGCAATGCAAAGTATCTTCATTTTTACATGAAAGAAGTTGTAGTGAGGTGGGTGTCGGTCTCTTCTCCCAGACAAGAGGCATCAGGACAAGAGGAAATGGCCTCAAGTTGCACCAGGGGAGGTTTAGGTTGGGTATTAGGAAAAATTTCTTCACTGAAAGGGTGGTCAAGCACTGGAACAGACTGCCCGGGGAAGTGGTGGAGTCACCATCCCTGGAGGCATTTAAAAGGCGTATAGATGTGGTGCTTGGGGACATGGTTTAGCGGTGGACTCGGCAGTGCCAGGTTAATGGTTGGACTTGATGATCTTAAAGGCCTTTTCCAGCCTGAACAATTCTATGATTCTATGTTTTGTTTGTGTCAGAGGGGTAGTACCTGGCAAGGGGTTGAGATCAAGAGCCTGCCAGTAATTTCTGTAGAGATGCAAACCGCGATAGTACCCTCAGCCGTTAGGGGAAGGGAAATGTGCTCGGTGCATGAGCAGATACGGCCACAGTAAGAGCACTGCCATGAACAGGGCTGCAGGGAAATGGGCGCTGGGACGTGGTGTCTCGGGGCAGCACCGTGAAGGGAAAGGGAGACGCTAATCATGGCTGCACAGGAGTGGGCTGCCAGCAGACACCAGGTTACGGCAGAGACAGATGGTGGCAAAGATGTAAATCCGGACTGCGGGAAGCGCTGCCATGGCCTGGAGACAATTAATCACTTTGTAGGCGGAAGCGTGGAGCCCGTGGGGCGGTGGCATACAACCCTGGGACCGAGGGAGTGGGAGGGTGTCTGACCCGAGCGGGAGGCAGCCATGTAGGATCACTGAAATGCTGGACGGGCAGGGCCTTTTCAGCCTCCCGCTCAGAGCAGGGCTGCTGGCGTGGGATCGGGGCAGCCCTGGCCTCCCCCTTGCCCGAGGAATTGAGTGGGAGGCTGCAGTGACTGGAGGCCAAGGGAATGGGAGGCCCAAGGAGCTGGAGGCCAAGGCAGGGGAGCTGAGAGGTAGTGGGAGGCTAGACAGGTAAAGTGCAGGCCAAGATGTAGTGGGAAGTCAGAAAGACAATGGAGGCCGAGGGGTAGTAGGAGGCTGAATGTAGTGTTGAGGCCATAAGGAAGCGGGAAAGCAGAAAAAGAAGTCAAAGCCTGAAAGTGAGTGGGAGGCTGAGAGGGAGCTGGAGGCCAGAAAATAAATGGAGGCTGAGAAGGAATTGGGTGGTTGAAATGTAGTGGGAGGTCAGAAAAAGAGCAGAGGTTGAGAAGGTAATGGGAGGCCAGAAAAAAAGTGGAGGCCCAGGTAGTTGGAGGCCAGAAAATCCAGAGGAGGCCAAGAGGTAGTGGGAGGCTGGGAGGTAAAGGGGGACAAGAGGTAGTGAAAGATCAGAAAAGAAGTGGAGGCTGCTGGTAAGTGGTGGGAGGTCAAGAGGCAGTGGAATGTCAGAAAAAGAGTGGAGGCTGAGAGGCAGTGGGAGGCCAGAAGGTAGTGGGGGCCCAGAAAAAAGCAGAGGCCATGGTAGTAGGTCAGAGAAATAAATTCAGGGCTAAGAGGTAGGGGGAGGCTAGAAAAGGAATGGAGGTCGAGAGGGTTGTGGGAAGCTGAGCAGGAGTGGGAGGCTGAGAGATAGTGGGAGGCCAAAGAAAAAGGGAATTGTGAAAGGTAGTAGGAGGCAGGCGAAAAAAGTAGAAGCTGTGAAGTTTTGGGAGGCCAAGAAGTACTGGGAGACCATAAAAGAAATGGAGGATGAAAGACTGTGGGAAGCCAGTAAATAACAGAGGCCAAGAGCAGGGAGATGTGAAGAGGCTGTGGGAGGCCAGAAAAGATCTGAGGCTGAGAGGTAGTGGAAAACTGTAAAAAGTCAGGGAGGCCAAGGGCTATCGAGTGGCTGAGATGTAGTGCAACACTGGAGTGTAGTGAGATGTCAGAGAAATAAATTGGGGGCTGAAAAGAATTTATAAACTGAGTAGTAGTGGGAGGCCAGAAAAGAAATGGAGGCTGAAAGATAGTGGGAGGCTGAGAAGTGGTGGAAGGTATAAGGTAGTGCAAGTCCAAGAGAGCTAAAGCCCATGGAGTTGGAGGCCAAGGGTCTGGGAGGCCTATGAAAATGGTAAGTCCAGTGAATGGGAGGCTATCATGAGTGGAGGCCCAGGAAATTTGGAGGCCATGACACTGGGAATCTCAGTGAGTGGGAAGCCCAGTGACTGAGGTTCAGCTAGTGAGAGGTGCAGGGTGGTTCTCTTACCACCAAATACAAGCATGGATGGAAAATGAATGTGAAAAGGGATGGTAATTTGGTTCCAATAAGACTGTTTGCAGTCTCAAAAGTAGTCTTTTCACTTTCATCCCACTGCTCCCAAGGAAGACTTTGGATCTGCAGGATGTTTCAGTTATTTTTCTTTATTTTTTTTTCTTTGAAAAGGTTTTGTGGGTTTTTTTCCTTCCCTGTGTTTCAAACATTCTCTAAAAAAGTGCATTTTGGGAATACAGTCTTGGGGTGCTTCCAAACCCGCATTTGTTCCCTGCACCATGAAACCAAGGCAGAAGAGGTCCCTTCTGCAGAAGGGGTTGGTCTGTCCCTGCTTCCTGCAGCGATGTGGTACTGGGGTGTTGGACCAGCTGTGAGTACTGCTCAGCAGCCCTGCTGTCCCTGCAGCAAGCTGTGGGCCAGCAGAGGCTGAAACGTGCATCACTAGGATAGGCAGATGGGGGTACAACCTTGTCCTGTTACTCTTCCATGTGCCATCTTCTCTTCTTTTCTTTGGTGTCTCAAAGGCCAAGCAATTAAGCTGCACAGGGGCAGAATTCCCCTGTTAGTACTCATGTTCCTAATTAGTTTTCTAAATACATAACAAGAAGCCACAGCAATAGTATAGATCCAGTTGACCTTTCAAGTTGTAGAGCATACTTATTAAATGCCAAGCTGCCAGAAAAAACATGCAGAACTTGATTTTTTCCTGAGTCTGTTATATGGGTTTTCTGAGGGGTGGTGATGAAGGACATCCAGGAATGTAGAGGGGCTTGGATGAAGCATAATCAGGAATCATCTCCCGGTGAAATCTAGTTTGGAGGGATCGTTAAGCAAAAAACTGGCAGGTGATGTGACTTTTGCATTGCTCCTTGTGGGCATTTTGAAGACAATGAGGCACTTGCCAATAAGAGAGATAGCTTCACATAGCTTTTGATCTAGTTGTGGGGACCTTCTGCTGAGATGTCTGGGTATAATCTCAACCCAAGCTCAACCCCTTCTGTGTGATACTAGTTTTGTATGGACAGTTCTTGGAGATACAGGTAACAGACCAGCAGAAACTCCTACATAGGTCAGGCAGTGAATTTCCATAACCGAGAAGCTTTTGAAGATCTACTCTTCAGGGCCACCCCATCAGAGTGCCGAGAGCTTTGATCCAGCTCTGGGAAAGCAAATAAATCCCCAAGTGCTATAGACTCATCTTGGGTGACCTTAAGCAGCCAAACCAAAGTCCATCACCTATCCGGTAACAACCATGCAGCTGTCTGTGCTGACTGTGCAGGCTGTTGTCACACTCTGGGTGTTGTGAGCCAGAGTCCTTGGTGTGGTGGGCAGTAAAATTGGTGTGAAGTCTCCTTGTCCCAGGTCACAGTGCCACAGCTCCGTGGCACTAGGACACTGGCAAACATGCATGCCCTGCTGCTGGGAATGACCCAGGTCCACCCACAACAGCTTGTGCATATGAAGATCTCTGTGACAGAGGTAAGTTGCTGGGGGGCAGAGATGTCTCCAGCTGGGATGGCAGGCCACCAAAGACTAAAACTCCCAAAATGAGTTAAGGCGAAAAGTATAGTGCCTTAATCACTATAACACAGTGCACGTCCAAGGAACCATCCTGGAGTCCCAGCATTTGATGTTACATTTTTTTAGCTGCATATAATATCTACCTTATATAATGGGGGGGGAATGGTGTTTCCTGGAAGTGGGACACTGAGTTAGTGACCATGCAGGGAGAAGACCCCAGTCTGACAGTAGGACAGATCTGCCCTGCTGGTGTCCCAGTTGAGGCCCCAGTCCAGGGACTGGGTCTTGTCCCCTGAAGTCCGGACCTCTGTGGATGAGTGATGCCAGACAAACGCAGCGGTTAGCAGAGAAATCCAGCAGAGTCCTGAATGGGCACATCAACACAACCAGAGCCACAAGCCTGTACCATCACGTGTGGTACCAAGAGGTGTGGAGAAAACACAGCCATGGGCCAGCAGGAGCTCAGCCACGGCTCAGGCTAAGCAGTGCTTTGGTGCTTCAGGGCAGGAAGAGGGGGTGACCATCCACGGTGAGAAAGGCCAGCAGGTCAGCCGCACTGAGCCAGAGTCTGTCCACAAAGCCATAATGCAGCTTAGTGATGCGATCCCAAAATAGTCTACTTGTCCAGCAAGAAACCCTCTCTAATTCAGCCTGCGTGTTTATTTAAGAAGACTCTCATTTCCCTCAGCCTGGCTTCCCTGGCTTCATGACCCAATCATCAACTGTCAAGCGGCTTACACAGTGACAGACCGGAGGAGGGAGCACAGAGCAATGAGGAATCATCGCTCCAGGTGTATTTTTAATATCCAAGAAGCAGCGGTG
Source organism: Falco punctatus (assembly GCF_963210335.1). Classification (NCBI taxonomy): domain Eukaryota; kingdom Metazoa; phylum Chordata; class Aves; order Falconiformes; family Falconidae; genus Falco; species Falco punctatus. The sequence continues at coordinate 10,812,807 of NC_137591.1, read as the reverse complement.
ACGTACGGAATTAGACTCTATAACTCGAAAGTTATAAAGTAGGTATGTTTATTGCACGCAGATGCACGGGGGATCGCTCCTCCACAAGCGTGCATGCCCGAAGTGACGAACCATCTCACATTTATACAATGAAACAAATGAATATTCAATTAACGCCTATACATATTCGTTACCTAAACCCCGCTTCGTATGTTAATTAGCTTATCAGTCCGTATCCTGGAATGTGGTGGTCTTGCAGGTTTGTAGGTGATTCATGTTCTTGTGACCATCCGATCTTCTCCAGCAAGGAGACTTAGCACTCCCTCCCTCTAGATAGCATTTGAACATCTCTCATCTTTTTCTCATTCTCTTTTAAATAGCCCCTTTGTTAGAGGAAGAAGGGCAGGCATCTCCCCGTCTCCCCTTTGTTAGAGGAAGAGGGGCAGGCGTCTCCTCAAAAACTGTAGTTGTCTCCTCAGAGCTGTGTGCCTATGTGACCAGACACCGCACCCATGACCAGTCACCATACCCACATTCCTGAGTAGACATATACAATCACAGTCGGTGTCAAGCGTCCCCATTTCACACTATTTCTCCATATCAGTGGCAGACAGGAGAGTGATCGGAAAGTGTGGACTCTGGCCGCAGATCTGCCAGGAGCTGGCTGCCTGTCCTGCAGGCAGAGGTGGGCTTTTCAGCACACAATTCATCAGGAGAGTAACCTGCAATATGGAAGGGGAGAGGAACACCAGAGGGTGAAGACCTGGCCAAAAAGCACAGGGGACAGCAGTGGCAGTGTCCCTGCAGTCAACTGGTGCTCAAAAAGGCCATTTGATCTGGGGTAAGAAGGGATTGGCAGGAGCTGGGCTTGATGGTACCCGGCTCACCACAAATTTTAGCAAGGTTAGTCTAAGGAGGGTGAGGATGGACACTTGGGAAGTGCTCGTGGGCTGCAGTGCACAGCCTCCCTGACCTGTTTGGTGACACCCCTGGTGACAGGGGCTAGCAGGAGGGGATTTTCGCAGTCTGCGAAGATCTGCTCATGTATGTTCAGATTTCTTGTTAGTGGGACCCTCTTTTCACAGCCAGCAAAAGGGCTGGGATTAGTTTTGTCACGTGAGGGCTTAGCAGTACCTTTCTTACCTTCCTGTGGTCCTTTGGGAGCTTTGCTCCAGTCTGCAGGTCTGGATGGCTTTGAGGATCTTGCATCCCGGACTCCAGTTCTGACCTTTCATTGCAGTGCAAGCTGCTGTTCCTGGGGACTGTACTTGCTGCCTCTTATCTGTAACCTCAGGAGTGAGATGTAAGGCAAGGTGACTGTGAAGCCAAAGTTCCCTAGGTATTTCCTAGACAGGTACTTTGTTTGTTGCTTGTACCATGCTCCAACTCATCAGATATGCAGTGTGTTTTTTTCTGTGCAGGCTGTGCAAAGTATGGCCCACTGGAAGCAGCTAAGCATTGGCTTTTAATGCAGCTGAGAGATGGTATTGCCCTGAATCCCCAAACCCAGTGTTTTATTTCAAACAGTGGCTAAACCGTGAAAAATCTCCAGTTATTTATTGCCATGGCCTCCCATGGGATGAATTTGCCTGCTGCCAACATGACCATCCTATTGATGAATTCTTCCCGAAACACCACCATCCCCACCCCACCCCTTTCTTTTCTTAATGGACACCTTTGTTTCTGCCATGACCCTCTCCCTTCCCAACCATCTGGGGAAACATGCTCACATTTCAGGGCTGAATATTTTAGAAAATAATTCTCTTACTTTATTATCCTGCTCAGCACCTCTAAGAAGGTATAAGAGTTGAATTCTTCCCTCCCTTTTATTGCTGGTTGGCAATAAGCTGTTAACAGGAAAAGATCTGGAAACACCCCTTGCTACTTTAGATTTGTTTTCACTTGCCTGGGCCTGATTTATCACTTTACTTCCCCTGGGACTGTCAGTGGACCTGTCACATCAGCACCCTGCTCTGCTACCCCTGTTCAGGTGCTGGGGCATCCTGCCCTGTTCTTACTGCTCTCTAACACCCAGCCCGGTTTTGTTTCCAACTGAACTGTGATTGGCAAATGCACAAATATAAATGTTAGCGTGAGTATTTGCTGAAGAGATTAAGTGTCCTTCTACCTTTTCTTTCTTTAGCTGCTTTTATCCCATTACCTGATATGGCTCTAGCTAAGCCCCTTTTGCCAGTTAAACGGGTGCTGCCCTGCCCCTCCCCGGGGAGCAGGAGCTGGACTTTGACCTCCAAAGCTGGTTATTCTCCTTCAGGAGCTGAAAGAACAAGTAGGTTTTTATCTTCTTCCTGAGTCAGAGGGCCAGCCTGATGGATCATTGTGTCCCTGGTCTGATGGGAGCGGGTGTGTGCCTGGCCTTGCAGCATGTGGAAGTGTCCCGAAGCTGCGGAGGTCATGACTCCCAACCCTCCTGTTTGCTCCACTGAGCCCTAGGCTGGGACCAGGGATGGCAGCTGCGGCTTGTTCATTCATACGTGCCTTCACCAAGGCTGTGGAACTCTACGCTGGCCCAAAGTGCTGTGTGACCCCTGAGGCAGGGGACAGAGGTTGTGGGCTGACCTCTACAGCTTTTGCACAAATAGTCTCTGCTGGCAGCCTCATTGCTGCTTCCTGTGTCCCAGAACTTGGTATACTCAGAGAAGGTGGTGCCACGCTGTGTTTTAGGAGAGAGATCATTGAAACACAGATCCGCCTCTTCTACCTAGAGAAATTGCTGTGTTCCCACCCCTCAGTGCTCTCTGATGTAGCTGTAGTCAGGGCATCTTGATGCTCACAGACCTTTGGATTGAGTCTCCAGTTTTTCACGATCCCAGACACCCCTTAATACTTCCATACACCAAACATAAAATGTAGGTTTTCTTAACTAAAACTTCCCAAACTGTCCCCTATGTGAAATGCAAACTGAGCTGGCTGCAGCCAAGAGGTTCTCCTGGTGCATTGGTATCAGTATGAGAGAGATTTTTCCATCTCTGTCCTGCTGATACCATTTCTGGAGGTTTCTCTGCTCTTCAGGCAGTGAGTGCAACAGCCCTTGCCTCCACTGCTGTACTGTTAGCTCATTTTGCTATGAAAATGGCAAATGGAGGAGGGTGGGGATACGCCTACCTGTCCTTCAGCAGCAGTATTGAAAAATATTCCTATACATCAGGGTCATGCTTCAACCCAGGTGGTCCTGCCTGCAGATGGGTGGTTCTAGGGAAGGCTACAGGCACCTCACCCTCTCCAAGGCCCCTGGCATTGATTTCTCCTCTGGGCAAGTTGTGTTTTTCCAAATGCAGGACTTGGGAAATCAGAATGCCTTGTTCCGACAGTTTGGGGACTGGATGGGTCCTGGCTCAGAAAGGAAGTTTTCCTGAATTTTGATGTTACTGTGCTGTAAGTACCAAGCAGCTCCAGCACTGCTTTGCGTGCGTGGATGTGTAAGACAGCCAGATAGATGTCGGTAGGAATAAAGGAGTGGAAAGTTGGATGGTAGGAATGAAGGGGTGGATGCACGAGTAGAAAGATGTATGTGGCATACACAGACCAAGGCCTTTCAATCAGTAATGGGGCTTTCTTGTTCCACTTAAGGGCTGTTGTCTGCGACTTACTCCTGAAGTAACAGGGGGGACAGCTCCTGCCTGACTCCAGCAGGATTTGTTCAGTTACCGTCAGCATATCTGTAATTCTCTGTATACCTCTGAACGCTGCTGCCTGTGACAGGATCGGGCCAAGGGGAGAGTGTCCTGACCGCTAGCAGCGCACACATTCTTCCCCAAAGCACCTGCCTTTCTCTCAGGTCTATTTCTGTCCTCCAGTGTCCTTTGATCCTCACTTCCAGGGGATGCTGTGACTCTGTTTTCTGCTGTCCTTTTTTCTTGCGGTTAAATAAGCATTTTACTTTAAAGTGAGAAGACAGGGGTGAGCGGAAAGGTTAAACCAGTGACTCTGGCACCTAGCGAGAAACCCATTCCCTGTCCACACTGGGGAGTGTATTGTTTTGACAGTTGGTTTCAGGTTGCTTCTTTTCCTCATTCCCTTTGGGAACCTGGCAATATTATTAGATGTTGGTTTGCAGATTATTTTGCATGGCTTCCCTCCGGTGCCTGTCTCATCAGGTTCTTCGTAGCTCCCAGCTGCAGCATGACAGGAGGGACTGTGCACTGTGCTGTGCAACACGACAGCTGGTGAGCTCTGAGTCACCAGCTCCAGGGCCTTTCTGCTGTTGAGTGTCTAATGGGGGGGAGACAGAGGACCTCACCCAAAGCACCAGTCCTACACATGAGCTCAGCTCTAAGCATGTGGGAAACGGATCCAAATCCTTTTGAGCAAACCTAGAGGTCTCCTGGAAGATGTATTTGAGTTCATACCTAGTATGAACTCTTCTGGTAGCAGAAATGGATGATTTGGGGACATAAGTTCTGCCTCTTTTTTTTTTGAGGGGGGATGTCATGACTTTTGGCAGAGTTTGTCTGACCCAGCTGTTGGGGAAGGCAAATCCTGTTCACCTGGGAAATAGTCCAGGGGAGAGGGGCAAGTGACAACACACAAGAGGTACTGGGTTGTTCATCTTAGGGTCAGCTGGTGGTGTGTTGGTTTCTGTGCACCACAGGGTTGAATTCATTCTAAAGGCATCTTCCTGGAGCTGACTTGGAGATGCTTGTGAGACATGGCCTGCTTACTGCCACATTTGAGCCCTCTTGCCTGCCAGCTGGTGGGGTGAACAGGCTGCCTACCTGGGGGGAGGATCCCTGGGGAACCAGCTGCCAGCCTCACCCCTCCTATTCATAAGGGCAAAGAAATGTCGCCTCCACCCTGTGGCTATGCCAAGGCTCCAGCCATCTGAGGTGTAGAAAGTGCTTCTTGGCTCTGAAGGCTTTGTGGTGTGGCTTGTAGGTGCAGAAGGATTCTCTCCCTATGCCAGTCACCAGGTTTTAACAGGGCTGGAGCTTTCATTCCTTGGGTTCTCAGCTGTTCAGGCTACAAAGACCACTGTGAAGGTCAGACTCAGGTGCTCTCTTGTTCCCAGCCTAGCACTTCAGTAGGCAGGTTATATGAGGACCTGCAGCTTTTTTCAATGCAGACTATCCCTCCACTAACTCTTATTTGCACAGTTGAGTTTATTGATCACAGGCTCTCTGCTCTGAGACTCCTCTCTGATTTTCTTCTCCGCAGCCCCCCACTGGGTGCTTTCCAGTGCCTCCCCAGCTCACTCTATAATCAGATCAGCTCCCTGCAGGGATCCATGGAGGGATACTCATTCTCAGTGTCTAACTGATTGGGTTTGTTTCAACACAGGCTGATTGTGAAGAGGTTTTCTCAGGGCTGTGTGGTAGTTCTGCCTTTGGAAATGGAAATGCCCTGCTATTTCAGCAGTTAATCATGGTGTTTTGCTGATGAGCCCTGACCTGGAGCTTTGCACAGAGATTTTTCTTGGGAAGTTTTTCATTCCAGGTGGTGTGGGTTGGTTTTTTGCTGGTATGTGTGGGTTTTGTATTTTTTCTCCCCCTTTTGTTTGAGGCTGGCTACAGGAGGAAACAAGAAAAGGGGCAAGCATCAACCTGCAGCCAAATGTCTTGGCTTGACTTCTGTGGTCAGATTCCTCCTTTCAGAAGATGTGCCCCTGGGGCTGACTTACTATTTTCTTGGTTTGCAGCTTGCATTTTGAAATGACTGCCATTTGGATCAGAGTTGGTCACCTTTTTAATGATTTTGATGCAGGTTCCTTTGTGGCTCTGTCCTCGCTCCTCTGTATCCTGCATTCTGACTCTGCTCCTCTGCATTTTCTGTGACCAGTCACACCTCCATCTGTCTGCTCACAGACTACCCAAAAGCATTAAATGGTGACAACAGTGGTGAGGTATAAGCCCAAGCTCTAGCTGGGTAGAAGCTTCCTGGAAGGATGGTTGAGTTCAAGATCCTGTTAGGTGACCAGATCCCACCTCAAGGCTGGAAGATTCTCTTAATGTTCCCTGTGTAGTGGACCTTCTTCTTGCACAGGAAAATTTTTGGTCTTGTAGAGGGCTGCAGAAATTCAAGCTCCTACTTTCCCCCAAAGGAGGATGTGTTCATTAAAATAGACTGCGCTCCATGCTCAGTCTCCAGCCAGATGTGTTCCCCCAATGGGTTTTCCTATTGTTTAAGCCAACAGAGTCCAGGACTTCTCCCAGCGAGCTCAATCTCCTATCTGCTGTTTCCATGGCAACCTCTTATCCTAAAAGACCCTGAAATCCCTTTGTAAACACAGCTTGAGGATATGCCCACAAACACACGTGGGAGGGAGGATGGCAGGTGCCCCAGAGCCCAGAGGGGCACCCAGAGGAAGTCAAGAGTCATCTTGTACCACTCTGGCTTTACAAGCAGATTTAAGAGATTTATTTTTGCCAGCCCAGCTGGTGCTTTAATAACTCTGCTGCTGTTTTGTACTCAGAGGAAATGGGTCAGAAGACCCGTTGTGCCTGTAAGTGGCTCTGGCTGTGGGCTACAGAGAGACCTTCATAGCCTGGACCTGGTACCTCCATGGCTCAGAGACCCTGGCCTCCTCCTGGCAGCTTGCATCTAAGGAAGGCTTGATCCAGCATCCCTGGGCATCAGGGGAGAGGTTCCCTTGAGTTTAATGGGAATGGCTCACATGTGGTATGAGCAGGGCCCAACCTGCTTTCTCTGCAAGATTGTGAAGCCAAGCACAATATGCCATTGGGATAGAAACAGTGAACTCAAGCATAGTTCCATATTTGTGATGGGCCGTAAATCCTTGTAGCTCCCCTGGTTAAATCCAGCACGGATCACAATCCTCTGAATACAAATTTGCTGCTGCTCTCCTGTTCCTCAGGGGTGCTGAAGTCCTTCCTCTGGCTGAGACACTGCGTCGCTGGTGCGTGCTGAAAGCACTTGCTAATTGTTATTCTTTATTTGCCTGATGATGGCACACAAAGGCACCCAAGTTGGTGGCAATATGAACAGCTGATCAGAAATCAAAGCTGCCTTTAGGGATACAGGCATTCATCTTGCCTTTAGGGATACAGGCATTCATCTTGCCTTTGGCCATGTGTACCTGCTACCTACCGAGTCCTTGAATTCCTCAATGGCTGTGTGGGACTTAACTACTCAGGGCTATTTTTCTACTCACCTGTGGATTTTTGGCTTGAAATTTTCTAGAGGAAATCTCATGGCATTAGACAGCATGTTTTCCTATCTTCTGCCTAGGATAGACAAAGGGGTGGTGTAAAGGCCACACAAATGCTCAGAATAAAAACTTTCTGGTCCCCCATCATCATTGAGACCAGTAAGCAATGGATGGACACCCACAATATGTTTCTGGAATGGTTTTGTTGAGGCAATAGAGAGCAACTGATTTTCCCCAGCACGCAGGCAGTCCAAACCATTTGGAAGCTGAAATAATTGTTTGATGGCAAAGTTTCCAGCAAAAGTCAGAAGAACTATTTGTTCTAGATCTGGTATTTCCTGATAGTCAAAGTGAGGACAGCTGAAAATGTCAGGAAAACACATTTATAAAGGTGTCAGATTCTGCTATCCCCAGGTAGGCATGGCTGACCATGCGTGTGGGTAGGTTGATGGGAGCCCTTTCAGAGCCATCTCAGAAGAGGTGCCCAGCCACAACCTCTTCTCAACAGGTCTGTTCCTGGAAGTCCTCAAACACTGACTGTGCTTGACTTCGATGTGCCAATGGCCTTCTGAGGATGAACTTCTGACTCTGCCCAGCTGTGTTGCGACACTAGTTGTGTGAATGATTTTGAGGATGTGTAAGTTGTGGTTTAGCACTTACTCAATTTCATTGAAAAGAGCAGAGGGGTTGAGTAGCAGAGGAGCAGAGAAACTCTGTGGTGCAGAAACACAAAACAATTGGCATGAAATTATGCTGGTTATTCATGTATTAATTGGAAAAAGGAAAAGGTCTGGAGGAGGCTCAGACTGCTAATTTCCCTCCTGAGACAGGCACAGAAATGCTCTTAGAGCAAAATGCACCCCCTGGGAAGCCTTCCCTCAGCCTTGCTGAAGCAACATTAATAACACAAACCCAGGGAACTTGTCCTGGGGTTAATGTGACTGGTTAGACAGAGTGAGGTAGCAGTGTCTTCTCACATGCTTACGTTCCACCTCCCCTCCCAGGGTTAGGTCTAGGTGGAAACACAGAGCTGCCTTCTTGACACTTGGGCATCAGCCCAGACATTGTCACCAGCTGCTCAGGTCTGGAATGGGATTGGGAATCTTCACAGACAGGGGTCTGAGAGCTGATGGTTAGAAGTAAACCAAGAACCATCGCCTCTGCAGGTGAAGAGATCATCCTCATGCTAGACTGAAGCATCAGACCCTCCCAGGCAGCCCTCACTGCAGGAAGTCTTGTTTGTTTGTAGGAAAATCTCTGCCAGCTGTGAGAGGCTGGAAGGGAAGCAGGAAGGAAAAGCAGGGTTGTTGCTGGGAGACAGGGAATGACAACGGTTGAAGTCACTTCCCTGTTTTTTGGTGTGTTGGTTGTTTTTTGTTTTTTTTTTGTTTGGGTTTTTTTTTTTCCTCACAGGCTTGTAACTGTCTGTACCTGTGAAAAATGGACTCTGAAAGCCAATACACAGGAGAAGGAGGTGTAAAAATCCTGACCTTGGAGATGCTGGGAGTGTGACTGTTTCAGTGACTTCATTTATTTTGCTGTGTTCCTCTAAGGGTGTGCTGCTGTGTAGTTTAAACCCTGGCCAGAAGTTCAGCTGTTTTAAGCCTTTGGTGTGGGTTGATCTTTAGATCCCAGTCCTTTTCTTTATAGTTGCTTATTGCCGGTTCAAACAGGGATGTGCTCCACCCCAGAGGTGATGTGGGCGCTTGGGGTTTCTCGCCACAAGGAAGTTGGTCAGTCCTCGAACACTGTTTGTGCACAACACAGAGTAGTCTGATGTGGGTCAGGGATCAAATTGCTGGACATGGCGAAACCGTCCCTTCCTGCCCCCACTGAGGGGACAGGGGAGCCTAAATCATGGCAGTAACAACTGAGATTTTACTAAAGGAGGGGCAGTTAGGAAAGTATTAATCTGCCTTACACAGACATGTATCGGGGCCATATTGCTTTCCACAAAAAGCATATAAAGTAGCAAAACCAGTGCCCCTGTGCTTACTTAAAACAGATTATTTGCCTTAGTAATGAAGGAAGAAAACACGAGCAAGGACAAATCGCTCTAGACCTGCTGTTTAGTTAAGAGCCTGTCTACATGTATTGCTAAACAGAGTGATCCCATAGTGAGAAGCCTGGTCACAGCTGCGTGGGCGTGGGCTGAAGTGACAGACTAAACCACATGTGAGCTCCAGGTAATCGATAAAAAGATCTCCCAGCTCCTCAGGGGTCTGCAGTGTGAGGAGCAGGGATTCTTGGCTGAATTGTGCCCGTGGCTTGGACTGGCTTCAGCTTTCATGGGAAACCCTCCCTGTGCTTGCTAGTCTGGCTGCTTGCCTGGGTTACTGCCGGGGTGATGGATGGTGGTTTGGATGTCATGCAGGCAATGAAACATTGGCCTTGCCCTCCTGGGCATGCAGCATCACCTGTGGTTGCGTGTGAAGGCTTATATTCCCTGTTCTTCCCCTGGGCTGTTAAAGGGGATGGGCAGCTCTGACCTCCCCAGAGAAGAGCTAACCTGCTTCCCTGAGCAGCCCATGAGAAATTCAACAGTCCTTGGAGACAATTAATTGAAGAATATGGAGGGATGAGTTAAAAGCCTTTGAGAGCCAGTGTCAAAATAGGTCTGACTGGGAACTGTGGTGTTAGCAGTGGGGCTGAGTTGTGTGGGGTTGGAGGAACCACTATGAAGGAGGCTGCTTGACTGTTCAGACCAGGACTGGGTCCCTGCAGAGGAGCACAGTGCAGCTGCTGAGTTTGGATTAGGGTGAGCAGTTATCCCTGTTTAGCCAGCCCAGTCTGGAGGTCCTGAAAAAGCCCTTGGGAGTCTCTTTCAGACATGGGATGTGTCAGTACTTCTCCCAAACTGAGGTTTTGGGGAGTGCCTGCTGCCAGCACTATGGCAGGACAAAGGGGGACAGAGGACTCAACCCCAACCTCCCTCAGGTCCTGTAGCTTGGTGCTGGCTCCATCCTGGACCAGAGAACCAGCAAGATATTCTATGAGCAGCAGAGCTTAAAAAAAAACACCCCATAAGCTGTTTTTCTGGTTTTCTCTGGGGTCTAAAAATGTATGAGGTAGGGCACTGCACACTCTCCCAGGGTGCTCTCTGGTGTCTAGTAAGGGGCTGAGCTGTCTTCACAGCCTGTCTCATCAGGGTCACTGCTCTACCCTGTCCCAATACCTGTTCCAGTGACACATGCACAAACTGAGTCTTCTGGCAACCTCCACCTTTTGAGTTACGTGGGTTGAAATTAGCTGACCGATTAAAATGTTACCAAGGTTGGCTGACACTCAGGCAGTTACGTGTGGTGTGCTGTTGCCTTTCTTTAGAAAACCTGGTTAATAACAGTAATAAAGCCAGCAGCTTTGCTGCTCTGGTGATGTATCAGCATGCTGTCATGCTCTGATAGCAAAACACTTCAATCCAAGCAAGTAGAAGGTGATGGGCCTTTGGAGAGACGTATGTTCCTGTTCTTTTATTTTTATTGTTCTTAATAGCAGTGTTTTTAAAAGCCCTCCATTTCCTGATCACACCTTTAAGTGACAAAAGCTGGCCGGAGGAGAGACCCAGAGGAGGCAGGGACAGCCTCTCAGGCAGCCTCTGTTTAAGCTCCATGGCTGTGGGCAGAGCAGGTTGTGCTGTCGAGATGGCAGTGTTCCTGAGAAACCGTTTGCTTTCTGTTTAACCTTCCCTGGCTGGTAATAGCAGCGTGTGCTGAGAAAGCTCTGCCACACTTATCAGCTCATCTTTGTACAAGCTGCCCTGAAGAGGTCTCAGCTCTCAGCAGATTAGTGATGCCCCATCTGGACTGATTTACAGGCAGAAGAAGCACCTGGTTTCCCTGCTGTCCTCCCCAGAACCATCATTGATATCTCCCTCCTGAAGCACCACGATCTTTGTAGCCAGCTTCAGCTCAACTAGCATCATGGACCAGGATGGGGGCAGGGTGCATTTAACCTTTCTCTGCTGTCCTCAGCTCCTAACCAAAGCAGGAATGGGGGGTGCAGCCCCACAGCAGTCTTTTGGAGTGGGATGACTCTAAAACTGTATCTTTTGCTGAGAGTTGGCGAATTCCTCCCTGTCAGGGGTTACCAAATGATTTAGCTGAGCCATGGGCTGGTGTCCCTCACTGTAGAGTCACATCGGCTCTGACTGGGACCCAGATCCTGGCCCAGGGGCTGTCATCTAGGTAGGGCAGCAACCTGCTCTGTGCTCAGAGATCCTCAGAAGCTGCTAAATCAAGGATTGTTGCAGAGATCAGAAAGAACCTGTAATGTTGGTGCTGAGACTTTTGGTGTGACAACTTCTGCTTCCAAAGCATTAGAGAAAAATGTCACCCTGCAGTAGCAGTAAAGAGTGCACCTGGCCCTGGGCTGGTGACGAATTGCAAATCACTGGTGTTTTGTAATGGGGTAACTTCTGGCTTTTCTCTCCAACTGCAGGAAAATACATCTCTCTTGCAGATCAAAACAAAATAGATTGAAGTAAGAGTTCAGACAGAATAGATTGAAGTAAGAGTTCAGATGAAGAAGCCTGTCCACCCAGGGAACCCTGTAAATTGCTCTGCCGCCTGCCTGGGAGAGCAGGGGGATACATATGTATTTGCTCACCATTTCCAAAGAAAATGCAATGCAGGGAGGTTTGGAGGCAGCGAGACAGAGCTCAGGAGAGAGCCACCTGCGTGGGTGGAAGCGCTGACAACCAGGAAACCTCCAGTCTAATAGAAAATGCAACCTGATGGATGCGTTTAACGGCAAAGAGATCTGGGGTTTCAATGCCTGACAATCAAATGTGCGTGTGGGGATGGATGGGGCCTGCTGAGGAGAGTCCTGATCCAGCAGCTCCTGTATACACGTGACGGCAGGGCCTGCCTGGGGGTGTAAAGCTAAGCCTGTGCCTAAGTGATGGTTTGAGCAGAACTGACTGTTATGTGGTGGAAATGGTCTGGTCTCCCCCATCAGTGATTGCTCTCGCCCAGTAAATTCAGGGTATTTCCTTTCAGATGCATTAGTGCAGGGGTCCCTGCCTGCTGCAGTCCGTCCTGCAGCACCGCACCTGGGCCAAGCCTGTCTGAGCCCAGTATGCAGCATCGTCTATGTGACCTTTCTGACCTTCATGGGCCACAGCCAGGGCATTTGACTCTGTTTTCCCTGCTGGTCAAATGACAGGTCCTTTACACTGCAAAACGCTTGGAGCAGCAGCAGGAAGAAAGAAACCAGTTTGGACTGAATTGAGTTAGGGGGAGAGGGAGAAAATGAAAGGATGCGTCCCTGACAGTCTGTGAGCTGGGTTGGTTTCAGTGATCAAAGGTGACATTAGAGTGGTGCTGGGAGAGGAGCCGCTTTAAATAAGTGGGTTTCATCTTAATTGCATCTCTCTAAAGCCAGTGTAGCTATTGTGTGAGGAAACCTTTCTGAGCCAGAGCCTGATTGACAGGATGGAGCAAAGGAGGTAGGAAGGGGAAGGGGGAGAGCACTGTCGCATCCACTGCCTTCATTGAGGAAGGCTGGAAGAGGCTGAGACTTGCCAGGACACAGTGGTGTGTGTGTCCCTGGCACTCTACTGTACTGGGGTCTTGATTTTAAGACCTCTTTGGGTAGAGCTGTCAGGATGATGGACCCAAAGGGAAGAGCAGTGGCTTCTGCAGGGAGTCCCCAGGGACTGCAGGCAGCCCAGGGGTATTTCTGTCCCATGTCACAGCTGTGAAGGAGGACAGATGAGACCGGTGGTGACTTCTGCCTGCCCAGGGCCTGGCTTTTGGAGCTGCCACATCCACAGTGACACAGACAGGAGCTGGAGTCCTCTCTGACTCCAGCACTGAGGGTCCCTCCTCCCTCTAGCTGAGGGGTCAGGTCTCTCCAAGTGCCCATCCTCAGACATCTTAGAGATTTCCCGTGCAAACAGAGGTAACCTGCCTCATTGCTGGTAGCAGTGAGTGTCTGGGTCCCCACGTTGCAACCAGGCTTTGTAGTGCACCAGGCAAATCACCCCTGTCACATCCTCTAGTCCCCAACAAACTTGCTGAGGTCTCTGCTCTCCCCAGATTCTGTCCTGCTGCTTGATTTTGAGCTGGCAATACACAGGTGTTCTGTGCATGCATGTGCTGAAATAACCCTCTGCTGCCTTCTGAGATATGAAAGTGGGTGGCAGAGCATAGGTTAATTATTTCATGTGAATTAGCAGGGGCTGGCAGGATGTGGGGGTGTGAGGATAACGGGATGGGTGGCACCTACAGAGCACAATCCTCTGGCTCAGCCTCCTAAGGGGATACAATTTCATTGCCATAAATACCCTCTCCTGGCTCTCTTCCTTGCCGATAGACCGTTAGATCTGGAGTTGAAACATTCTGGAGCAGCTTTAACCCCATCACAGACCTGGGACATCTGGTGGTGGGAGAGGCAAGGTGGTGGCCATGGGGATCAGCTGCCCAAGGGCTGTTTAAGAAGCTGCTGTGGAGGCAGGTGGGATTGGTTTTGGAGTGGCTGTGGGTGATGTGAGGATGGAGATGGGAGGAGACAGAAGCACACTCTAGGGGTGTGAACCAGGAAAGGGGGTGAGAAAGGGGGGGGCTACATGGACACCTGAAGGGAGGTTTGGACAGGTTATAAAGTACATGCTTTTTTCTTTGGTTTTGCCAGCCAGCAAAACTCTTCCTTTCCAACAATATTGGTTTGCAGCAGCAGCACTGTGGCTGAAAGGCTGGATCCAAAGCTGCCATGAAAGTGATGGTGCTTATGCTGCTCTTCTATAATCAGCTGGCTTCCCCGCTGGCTGTTTTTAGGGTCAGAGCTGTTGGCTCTGTGGCCATCTGCAACTCACTAGAGGTTGGCCTGAGCATCCTCTGTGGAGGCTATGTTGACGGGTAAATGATGTGGCTCTCAGACCTCTCTCAGCATGCTAAGTTGTGTAGCACCTCTTGTATAGCCCTCAGTCCATGGTGGCAGTTGGCTATCCCCTGGAAGCCTCTCAGGGTCCAAAAATCCCTATCTGAGACTCAGAGGCACAGTGCTGTAGTGATCAATCCACAGTCTGAAAGAGAGCTCATATCTGCTGGGATGAGATTTGCTTGCCAGGATTCAGCAGCAGTGCCCTGGACCAGGTGGGGATAGCAACAGAGCTGCAGAACTTCAACATCCCCCAGTGACAGAGGTGGCTGTACACCGTGGGGCTGGTATATGATCAGCTGAAGCCAAGTAACACTAATGAGCAGTTGATTAGTATAATCACAGCTTCACCTGTTCATCAGGGGGAATGGAGCACTTCCTAATCAGCTGCAGGATGGGCCTGGGAGAGTGGTCCAAGGTCGAGGAATTTGAGAAATAACAGGCAGGAAGGGGATACTTGTCTTCGCATGTGTTGGAGATAGCAAGAGTTGCTCTTCTTCCTTGTTTTTGTTTTGGCACCCTGATGGTATTGTTGCAAAGTTATTCCCTGGCCCAGGAACCAAGTGTCTATGAGAACCAGCAAGGAGCACAGCGGGGCTGCGGAGGAGTGGGGACTCTTTTGCAGGTTTGTGATGTTTGTTGGGTTGCTGATGGGGCGTGAATTTTGAGCTTAGAGCCAGAGATACTCTGCAGATGACCAAAAACATGGTGTTAGTACTTTAGGTTTGTTAGCAGCCTGGGAGTATTTGGACAGAGAGCACTTCTGCTTCTCTTTAATACATTTTTTGCCCAAGATGTGGCTGTAATCTGAAATGGGAAATGCTTTGCCTGCTGCAGGAATGCAGCTGTCCCCAGGGAGCAGCACCACATTTCACATCACTGAGAAGCGCTCAAAAATTGCCTTAAGATTCAAGCCACGGCACAGGCTGTGCAGTCTCCCTGTTCCTCAGTTTCCCCACTGGGTTTGATTGCTCCTAGAAGCTGCCTAGAACTGGCCCCTTCAGTTGAAACCACCAGACCTCCCACCCCTGGTACCTGATGCCCTGGGGGTCCCTAAACTGTGGTCTGCCAAGGCTCGGCTGGGAGGGAAGGGCTGAGTCTTCTCCCCTAGGAGCAGCTTCTGATGCCTTCACCTTCAGAGCTACCTGCTTTGCCCTTTGCTTTTCACTGTCTTTGACTTCCAAGCTCACTTCTCCTCTGCTCGCCTGCTCCTCAGTCCTCCAGCATGCATCCTGCCAGCCTGGCTCTGCCCGATGGAGGAGGACAGGGACAGTTGCATAAGCCACATGCTGTCCTCCAGCCTGCATCCACATCGGCATTCATGCTGCACAGCCCCTATTATTGGGCTTGCAAATGACACTAATTTCCCTTCCCAAGCCCTCCCTATAATTTAGCAGCAATGTCCTGTACTCAGATATTATTAGCTGTGTCTTACGTGAACGGTTGCCCTCCTTCTGTTGACGGGGGGAGATAATGAATTTGATAGGGACAGCAGACCCGGACCAAGTGCCTCTGTCTTTTATTTTTTAATTGACCCCTCTGGCTGGGGTTGGAATGGCATTAAGCAGACTCTGCTTAATGCCAGTCTCATTCCTCCTCAGCTGTGACCATCAGCTCAGAGGGGATCCCCAGACCTTTGCACTATAGGAGCAGTGTGTCTTAGGAAGCAACCCATGAAGGCAATGGACATAAGGCTTTCTAGCCTCCAGGTAGCTGTGATCTATTTCAAGACCCATCGCTCCTTGAGAGGCTCAAAGCCACCCATCTCTTTTGTTATACTCCATTCCTTTAAGGTTTTATTGTGCTGGGCTGAATACAAGGTGACCTTGAACCTAAGACATACCACACATACACGTGCACATGTTTTGTCAAGAGCAGAGAGAAAAATGAACTGTGAAAAGATAAGCTCCAAATACAGTGACCTGTTCCAACGCATGGCTGCCTGTGCTGCGAGCGGCTCTGCCCACGCAGTGCTGCCTTCCCGTCGCTTCCTGCCTCGCCTTCCAGCCAGCTCACCATTTCCAGCCCAATACAGGATATTATATGGGGAATTTCTGGCCCCACTGCCATGCAATAACACTTGGCTTGGCCTCCAGTTCCTCCTGCTCCTCCATCACAGATCAAACCTATGAACAGCCTAATGCAGCGTCCCCACTTTCCAAGTGATGCTTTGTCCTTGTCCCAGCAGGCAATAAGGTGGCCATGAGAGGTTTCCACCCCAGCAGAGTGGTCACTAGGATGCCTCTCTAGTCTACATCAAAGAAAATAACCCCCAGCCAGCAGGCAGGAGGCAGCAAGATTGTCTTCAGTAGGTACAGGATACTCTGGTGACAGGGTATCCATCTACTCCTGACCACACTTGGAGATGGTTTTGCACTTGATGCCATTACTGGTTTTCTGAAGTTTCCTGCTTTAGCAGGTTCGCTGGCCATGGGCAGACTCTGCTGCTGGGTATGGACAAGGGCAAGACTCAAACCCTGGGGACTCAGAGAAGGAGCAGCCCAGGAGCAGATGAGGGAAAGAGGGCAGCCAGGAGAGAGAGTGAAACAGTGAGGTGCTGGGCAGGATCTCTTGGTTAAGAATTAGAGAATACTCCTGGAAACTCAGCTGCTGCTCCCTGGACACTGGAGAAGAGACTATTTTCCTTCCACATACTCACCAGGAGTCTTGTACTGGAGATAGATGAGGAACTGATGCTCCAGCTTCGTTAATTCTCTGCATACTTGTACTCAGCACTGCCATGAGTTTGTGAAAAGGATTTGCATCTGGCTAAGTAAACATATTAGGGATTCAGTCTATAGAGGAAGACTTAGAAGATCATCTTCTGTTGACCCCTCTCTTCCTGACTCCCAGCCTTCCCTTGAGCAGATGCTCAGCCCCACAGCAGGGATCACAGATGCTGGCTTTTTCTTAACTCATTTCCAGCAAGAATGTAATATTCCTGACGATAATTAAAGATAAAATCCAAGGCTCTGCTACAGGCTGTCTCTGCTGGTGACCCAGGAACTTAATCTGAAGCTTAGCAAAGATTTTGCTAGTTTAAAACCAGGAGGGGCCATTGGGCTGGACTCAGTAACAAGGGGAAGGAGAAACCCCCAGGCAGAGTCAGACCAGCTTGTGCTGTCATTTCTTCTGGCTTTGATTTCACTTCTCCTGAGAAGACACCCAGCTGGGCCCTGCTTGTTCTCCATGTCACCTGAGGTTGCTCCACCAGCTGGCTTCAAAGCTTCAGAGTTGGCAGAGATCTCTTTGAAATATCCTGTGTTCACCTGAGACTGCAAAAAATAGAAGGAGGGGGAAGAAGAAAGCAAGGAGAACAAAACCTCTGTGGGCTTTTGTAATGTGTGATGGACGTGCCCCCTGCCAGCTGTGTGCTGGATCAGCCGTGCACCACCGTGGGGGCTTTGGGAAGATCCACCCAACTCACCTGCTGTTGAAAGGATTCAGGCTGGGTGGAGAGGAAAGCACAAAGCACCTGTGTCACCAGAGCCTTTGCAGGTCCTTGGAGGTTCCTAGCCCTTGGCTGATAGGAGGGGACAGGGCTCAGCTCCCACACAGCAGAAAGGAGGGGGGTCCAGCCACAGGGAGGGGGAGAGAGCTTTCTCCAGCTAGCTCTGAAAATCAGTTTCTTCCATCCCTACATTGGGGAGCTCCGCTGTAGTCTCCATAGCTATTCCTCCCAGGGGTTAATTCACGGCTTGATTAAGACTTCGCCTTCCAGGCTCCGGTCTTTGACATGATGGCAACATGACTCATTCTGCATGGTCCAAACGAAATAAACTAACCAAATGAATTCAGAGGGCTCAAAAAAGAAACCAGGGCCATGACAGAGGATGAAGACATACTCCTTGGACATGAAGGAAATACCCAGGGTATATTCTCCAAGGCCTTTCCCTTCTCCTGCCTTCACCCTTAGAAAAGCACCGAGCTCAGCAGAATTTCTCAGCAATATTCTTAACCCTGCAGATGTCAAGGTGCTGGTGTTTGCTGAACAAACCCAGAAGAATCTGCACCAAGTGTCAGAACCTTTCAGTGGCTGTGATGATATCTTAATCGTGATGCCACATGGGTGTCTTAGACAAGAGCAGCTGGTTGTGAAGCCACCCCTCTCTCTGGTTCAGCCTTCTCCCATCCAGAGCTGGTCTTTAGCAGTGATAGGGGTTGGGGATGTGAGGAGGAGGATGAAGCCCTCATCCCTCTCCTGGTATGTGAGGAGAGGCTGAAATTGAGAGGGCTTCATGTGAGTCAGCTAGGTTAAGGAATTGCTCTGGGCAAGCTGGAGCAGTGAAGAGCCAGAGATGCCCAAACTTGATATGCCCGCTTGGAGCCCACTGGAGAATTTCTCAGCAGTCCCTGGAACCACTCGCTGGGGCCTTCCCAGCATGACCCAGTAATAAGGTAGACTTCACTCTCACACTGTCACTGATCCACACCGGTGACACACCAGGGACTGTGGGAAGAATAGCTACAGCAGAAGAGCCCTTCCCACGGTAGAGCTGAGGCCCCCACAGCAGCATGGCCAGCTGAGCTCCTGTTGGCTCTGAACAGGTCCTATCCTGCTTGGGTGCTGGCCTCCTGGGGAAAGCAGATGACAAGCCTATGAGGCTGGTGAGAGAGTCTGAGCAGGAGCTTTCATCTCTTCCACTTTGTACTGACTCTGGTTATTTGAATTCAGCTAAAACGTCCTCACAGAAAAAAATAGAAGTATCTGTCTGTGATTTGAAGCCATCAAAATCCAGAAGCCCCACTGCTCTCCTGGGCAGGTTGCTCCTGTGGTTGATCTGTACTAGGGGAAGAAAAACAATATTCTGGTCACATTTGCATTTCTCTGACTTCAAATGAGGCCCTTGTAGCCCCGTTCTCTGCTGGACCCTGTAGCCCTGGGAAGGTGTTTGTATGGGACATGCAGATCACCTCATTTCTCTCTGTGGAGGCTGCCAGTTGGGTTGCAGGCAGCCAAACAAGGACCAGGACCACAGGGAGGAACAGGCAGGGGACAGTGATGCCAGGAGAGGCTGATCTCTGTAGTGTCTGTTTGGAAGGATGTAGTGGGGGATGACAGATTCTCTTTCCTGGGCAAGATGCTGCTGGGGGGTGGGTTAGCATTAGTTTTGCTGGCTCTTGGTATATTAAGAAACCTCCAAAATAAATAAGGGAGCAAGTGGAGAAGGTGAGCTCATGCTGGTGCTTATCGTCACTCCAATCAGAGACACTCTGTAATTGTGCAGTCTTTTTTGGAGATAATGAGGTGATCTTTATCGCTGCTGAAATCAGCTGGGGCTATCTGTTGTGGAGTAGGACTGGGAAAACCCTGCTCCCTCCCTCATGTCTCATCTGCTGGCCAGCAAAAGCAGTTTGCACATGGAGTGCGTGGTGTCTGGTGGAACTGTGCATCCCTGCTCCCCGGGCATCCCTGCTCCCCGTGCGTCCCCTCCTTCCAGCTGCTGGCAGCTGGCCTCTTCACCTGGCAGCAGGATTTTATCTGCCAAGTTCACGCTGCCTGTTAACCTGTCTTTTTGCACCAGCGTGGTGATTGCTGATACCTTCTGTCTCCTGGGGGCAGAGGCAGATATGCCACCTCTAAAAGTTTTGGAGAAGGGTATTAGACATGCAGCCATTGGGTGTGGGTGGAGCAGGGTCCTGCTGAAGGGCATGAGATGTCATAGGTGTCCATTGGAAGTCCCTAATTTTTATAATTGGATGACAATGTGGCCCTGGTAGGACTTGGTAAACCAGAAGGTAAATCATCCTGATACAAAATCTTTCCAGCTGGGGTCATGAGAAAGGGAAGGCCCTCAGGCTGGGGCTGACAGGGCACAGCTCTGCCTGTCCGGAGGGGACTGCCCAGAGACAGCTGGGACAAGAGGTGGATGAAGGCTTCCTCTCTTTCTGCTCATTCCTCCAGCCCAGTGGCAAGGTGTTTCCCCTCTGGGGAAGGCTGCTGGGAGAATGAATCCCAAGGAGCAGAGATGTAAAGAGACAGCTGAAGGGAGCAGTGAAAGCAGAAAAATGAATCCTGGTGCCCCACAGAAGTGAATTTATGCTCTGAGAACATGCTAGGGGAGCACACCAGGGAGAGGTGATTAGGTGACCTCTCGGGATGCCTTCCCCTCTTGTTTTCTTCAGTGTACTGATGCAAAGATCCTTCCCCTAATCTCCGAATGACCAATGCAATCATGACCAGCCATTAAAAAAAATAATCCGTTGACCTGAATTTTTTCAACAGCTGTAAACAGCTTTTAATGTAGTTCCAGCTACCAGAGTCTGGCCTTTTGTGCCTGGAGTGGAAAAAAAAATGAAAAATCCAAGATTGAAAATACTACTTTTTCTCATTCCTTTGGTTGGAGGGGAACTACTCCTCTCAATGCAACCAGTGCCCTTCTGCCAAAAGACTCACAGTTGTATATGGGTCTTGCATGGTGTCTTCTGATCCTCTGGTCCTAATGTCTAAGCAAATATTTGAAGCATGAAAATTAAGGAGAGACCAACAGATCAAACCATAGGGGTGAGGTGTGTGGAAAGGGACGTTGTGCTGATTCCCAAACCCTGATGTCCCACGAGCCTGCCAAGATTTCCTGCAGTCTGGCAGCAGATCACACCCAGGAATATTTGCTAATGAAACAGCTTTGAGATGTGTGGAAGGATGGGAGCTACTGCACCTTCCCTGGGGCTTTCTGGGCTTCTGGAGATTACAGAAGTTGTGGGGAGATGGTCCTGAATTGTGAGGAGGGGATTTCTGCTGAAGCTTGGCCCGTGAACTTGGAACGGCATCTCAGCCCTGTTCCATGGTCCGGAGGAGTAGCACATGTTTGCAGAGCACTCTTGTGACTTCTGTTGCTGCAAGAAGTTATTAGGAAAGGATAAAAGAAGAGAGCAGGGAATGTCTCTGAGCCACTGTATAAACCCAGGAACAAGAATCTTTAAGATTGTGTTTCATCCCTACACCCAAAGTCCTCATCTCCAAAGGTATGGCAGAACTGGGAGAGGCAAAAAGGGTGGCCACCAGTGTGGAATGTGTCTGTACAAAGAACAAGGGAGATGCAATTGTTTGGGCTTGTAGCATCTTTGCTGCACATAGGGGTCACACTGTGGCTAACCCTGAGACCACCTTTCTCAACAGATGTGCAGAGTCCACAGTGCTATCATTGGAGAAAAGCAGAAGACTGTCATTGCAAAGCTGGAGAAGGCAGAAATAGCCACCAGGCAAACAAAACTGGCAGGTGAGATATTTTCATGGATCCTATTTCAGAGAACAAAATTTCCAGCCTGGGGGGAGAAGAGCATGGCAGCCTTTGCTAGCATGTGCTGTGTTGGCAGAAACGTGCTTTAACGTGTGATCTTTTCAAATTCTCCTATGAAATCAAATATGTCTTGATTAACAAGGAGGAAATGCAAAGTGCATGGCACAGGGCTGATGATAGGAAATCTCTCTCTTGCTTTGTCTCAAGGACTTATTCCCCAACCTTGCAGGCACTGAGCTCCTCCAGAGAAGTGGTAGATGGTCCCTGCAATAGTCAGACAAGAAGCCTCAATGCCAGGCACATCGGTGCCACGTAAACAGCCCCCTGGTATCTCTGAGTTTGTTCCACTTGGGAGATGGTGTCTGCTCCATGAGTCTGCAGCCAGAGTGGTTTAGGTAATGGGGGCCAATTACCTTACACGTCAAACAATTTGGGAGTGATTTCATGCTTCTTGGGCATACCAAAGCCATGTCTGGAGAATCCACCCTTCTGGAGCATTGACGCTAAATATCAAACAGGGCTTGAATCTTCCAGCATTTAATTTCCCATTTATCCAAGGCAATTAAAAGCATCACCATGTAGCATGGCTGATTTTCTCCTGCATTTTTATTTGCCTGTGCCCTTAAAGAGATGGCTCAGAAGCAATCATATCCATTCCAGAGCAGTGTCCTACTGCAGCATGAACAAGCCTGGATGCTTGCCCTGTCAAAGGCATTCAAACGTCTCTCCCATAATTACACAGCCATGAAAGCCTGGCCTCTAAGAGGATGCCCTAACCCACCTGGAGAACCGCTGTGCAGGCATGTCTCTGTACAAGGTGGCTGTTGTAATGCTGGTGTAGCCAGCAAGGCAGCAAGGGAAGGAGGATGAAAATGAACTTTGAGGACAGGGCCACTGATTGGGATGGGAGAGTTCTGAGAAGATGGAGCCAGGCTCTTCTAGGAGATGCTAAGTTAAAGGAAGAGAGCAACGGACACAAGTTGCAACCAGTGAAATTGCAATTAGGCATTAGGAAAAGAAATTCACCCTCAGGATGGCCAGACATTGGCACAGGAGCCCAGAGAGGTGGGGAATCTCAGCCCTTAGAGATATTCAAAACTTGGCTGGACAAAGCCCTAGGCAACCTGAACTAAGTTGCCTTTGCTTTAAGGGGTGTTGGATCAGAGACTTTCAGAGAGGTTCCTTCCAACTTAAATTATTTTGTGACCTGATGAACCAATCCATGTATGGGCATGATACCAGTAAGACTGAGGGATACAGTCCTGGTGTTAATGGTCAAGGCTGTCTGCAACTGGAGTACATCTGCAAATATTTGCCCCAGCACCCTGCTGGTGGATATGTCCCACAGGAGAGAGGGACAGAGTTTTCCTGTTGCTCTCTGGAGCTCCCATGTAGTACCTACCAAACTTCAGAGGACTTCAGAGCTGCCACTGAATCTGCTTGGTTGTGGCCATGGGATGTATTGTAGCCTCCCTAGCCAGTACCAGAGGTGTGATGAGTGCTGGCAGACCTTCCCTGGGCTTTTCTGCCTGAGCTGTAGGCAACGCTGCCTGCTCACGTACCTGGAGGGGGAGCAGGTTACAGGGACAAATACCTGAAAACGGTGGTACTCCTGCTTCAGGCCAGGCACAGCAGGAGTGTCTCAAGGCATCAGCCTCTGTCTGAAAAATGGAGAACAGCACAGGTGACTGTAAAATAGGTGAGAGGTACCTGAATGAGATGGTTAAGGTCTTCCTGAAAGCAGGATAGAAATAACCCAGCTCTACACCAGCAAGTGAAGTTTGCTCCCAGTTGCAGGTCACCCCTCTGGCTGGCTGTTCCCCAGTCCCCAGCCGTTCCTCGGGGCACAGCTAGTTATTTACTTCAGTGCTGGCTCTTGGGGGACTTTGAAGTGTGTTTCCTTCTATTCAATTATCTCTGGGAGCTATAAAGTGCAGCGGCAGAGGTGGCTGTATCGTTCCATTTGTTCCCCGGCAGCCAACAGGTTTTTAACCAAGTAATTAAGGGTTGGTTTTGTTTGTACCTGAGAATCAACCAGTGAGGCAGAGATAAGTTAATAACAACACAGCAGGTACTCCGCTGTTATTTCTGGCTATGAATTAATCACAGACGCTATGGCTCTGCGAATAAGTGCATTGATCATTTGCTACAACAATAAGAGTTTCAACCAGTTATGCTCTTTTCCTTTCTATAAATACTTTGGAGACTGCAGACTTAATGAGTACAAGTCCAGGCTCTTCCCAGAACACTGATAGCATCCATGTAAAAAAAAATAAAAATCCAGCCCTTTATTTCGTGCCTGCTGAAAAGCCTGTCACTGTTAACTGCCCACGTCTGGGGTCTGCTGAGGGAGACTGAACTCTCCAATTCACAGGAGGATCCAAGCTGTTCCCTCAGAGAGCCTGGGAAAGATTAAAAGCAGCTGAAAGCAAATCACGCTGGCTTGATGAATGGCATTTGGATGCTGTCGTGCTGCAGCTGCTGGCACTGTCTTCCTTAGAGCTGTAGCATGAGTCTCATGAAAACCAGTGCTTTGGGTAAAGCCTTGGGGAGTCACAAGGTGAGTCGAGAATCCCACCTTGCCTTTCTACTTTGGTTTTTACAGCTCCACAGTGATGGCAGATGAAGCCTCAGACTGGGAAATGAGATCGGATGGCCCCAAAAGGCTTGAAGGCAAAAAAGCATTGAAGCAAAGTGGATTATTACCTTTTGAAGTCAGGCATGTGATTTTCTGAATACTTGAAATTCACCCTCTGGGGTGAGGAAAGAGAGGAAGCTCAGGACTGGTCACTCCTTTATCCAGACCAGAACAAGCCTGTATCATGGGGGTGGCTTTAACCCCATATACCATTTATTCAACCATCCTGTTGCTGCCCGCACGGATGGTCACCATGGCATGAGTGCTGTGGGGATGGGATGACATGAATGAATATGAAGCCAGGCTTTGTCACTCCTGCTGTCCAGCAAAGCAGCGCTGATGGTGCTGAGCAAACAGCCCGACATGCATCCCAACAGGCACGACTCCAACCTGTGCTCAGGACCCCGTGCCGTCCCCGCTGCACTCTTGGGGTGGGTGGCATGGCTGTGAGAGTGGGCATGGGGATGGTCCAGCTGGACCAGGATTGTCTCCAGATGGCTGCTGTCGCATGCTTACATCCTCACGTGGCTTCCAAGGAATAGGAGTGATTAAACACAACTCTGGAGAAGCCGCATTTAACACTGTGTTTCCCTCACCCTTAAGTAGGTACTTGAGGAAAAAGTCCATGTCGTCAAGTGATGTTTTGGGCAAGTTTTTTCCCTCTTGGAGAAAGGATGATCTACTCAAAGGTAGGAAGATAGATTCAGAAAATCAAATCTAGGTTCTGTGCAACTTTCTAGCCTTTACTGAAATAATTAAATTCCAGTTTTCAAGGCTCTGGGTTTTGTTATGCACTTGATAAAAAAAGAGTAACAATCTTTGTTCTGTGTATTTACACCACAAACTCTTCCGTGTCAAGACTATCCCCTAGTTTGTCCAGCTGGGATTGGTGGTCCGATTTTCAGATGGAAACTCGGCACATGCTGTTTTGTAACAAACAGGAAAGAAAATTCCCATGCAACCCTAATGACTTGAATAGGCAGGATTATTCACTCCAGTTTCCCATCCAAACAAATACAGGAAACAGCTGTCACAACTGACATACCTTTCAGGAGCAGAAAAATCTTTCTGAACATGGGCTGAATTGGAAAGCTCAACCTTGACTTCTGTTGCATTCCCAAACTACTTAACTCTCAGCATGGGTCGAGTAGTATGTTTCTATAGATACTCTGGTATGTTTTATTTTCTTTTTTAGCTAGTTAACCTTTATTTGAACTTCTATTTTATGAATTACATTAATTAAAAAGATTAATGGTTTAAAAATTGATGTATGAAACTGGATTTTTTATTGTTAGAGCCATATTTGAGAAAAAGAACGTGGACTGAGTCAAAGTGCTTTTTCACGTTTTTTTTTTTTTGTTTATTTCAGACAAAATAGCTGCCTTCAGCAGGCTTGGGCAAACATTTGGCAGGGTGACCCGCTTTTGGCCCACCTTTCCCACCTATGGATGGACCCTCGTTATGACAGTTCATGGAGCTGAGGAGATTGAAGATGTGTCAAGTCATGGTAGGATTTACCTACTTGCTAGTAAACACCCATTACTGATATGAAATTATTTCCTAGACTTAACCAGAACTTTAACTCAGCGCTGAATAAGCTGCCTCATTTGCCAGACAGCACAACCCAGGAAATTCCTTCACATTCAAGTGGTTAAAATATTTAAATACTGGCTTCACCAGCAAATAACCCCTGGGACAAAATGGGCTTGCTTGGTTTATTTGTTAAAAGTTTTCCTTTACTGAACACAGCTGCACAGAGAAAAAGGAGAAAACACAGCAATAATAAAGAGGTAGCTGCCCAGACATCCCTGGAGAAGGATCCAAACTTAGAAACCCTCTCTTATCATCAAACAGGAGGGATTCAGATGAGAAACACAGAAATTAGTTTTGGGGAGTTCTTTTGCTTGTGCTTAATGTCCATTCTCCCAGAGATGCCCAGAGATGCTGGGGTTAGAAATAGAACAAATTAAAAATTAAAAATAAGAGTTTCCCTGGCCAATCCAAGATAAACTGTATTTTCTGGCATACCGTTTGTATATACTTTCCTCACCCTTTGTAATCCAGCTCTAGAGGATGGCTGTGACGTGTCTCTTTTGGGCCCCTGGCGCAGAACCACACCTTGGTGGGCTGGCTGTGACACATCTCCTGATGGAGTGGATATAGCACTTTGACCACAGGAGGGGACTCACTCCATCAAGACACCCTTCCCTAAATATCCAGGAGAGTGGGAGAAAAGCCTCAACAGTCTTGAGGAGCACAATGAAATGGCAATTAGTAAGTATATTGTGCTTCTCACACAAAAAAAAAAAAGGGCACCAGTGAGAGGATCAGAGGATTTGAAACAAACAAAAGGATGTACTTTTTCACACGTTGTGTTGCTAAATTATGAATGTTATTGCTCCAGGCAAAAGTGTAATAGATCCAAAAGCAGCCTGAGAATTTCATGGGAGAAGAACCTTCTGGGCCTGTTAATAGCTGTGGGTCAGCCTCCACTTTGGGAGTCCATCAGCCAAAAATTGCTGGAAATGAGGAAGACATTCCAGGGAACAATCATTCCAGACTTGGTTTTTTTTCCCCTAAACCCTTGCTAGAGTCCCCTACCAGTGCCAGACACAGGAGGAGGATGAGATTGACTTCTGGTATATCTTTTTTTGTTTTATGCTCTTAATCAGCAATGCCTTAATTCCTACCCGTGGCAGAGCTTTTCCTTGTGTCAGGCTGGAATTTCTCACCAGGATGTGGCTGGTTTGTTGCCAGGAGGAACACCTAACAGGGTCAGACCACCAAGCCTTTGGAACCCCAGGCCCTCAGTATACGGTTTTGACTTGGAAACCATGAACATTGAGCTGAGCTTTTCCCAGTGACTGAACCAGGTTTTGCCCAAAGCCTGTGCTCGAACATTTTTCTGCCCCCACAAGAGCAAGGAACCTGGATTTTCTTGCTATTAACAGACAAAGAAGTGTCAGACCACTTTATACATAATACCCATGTACCATAGGCTCCTAAACGTCACCTTGGAACCACCCCAGCTCCCTTCTGGCTTAAGCCTGTTATTCAACTCCCTGTTGAAGGCACCCAGAGATATGGAGCGCAGTTCTCCTTGAGTTTGCTCTTCCCGTTTATCTCCCTCTCTGCTAAAGATACGCTTCCTATGTCTTATTTGCATTTGTCTGGCTTCATCTCTCAGCCATTGGCTCTTGTTCTGGCTTTCTCTGATAGACTAAAAAGCTCTTTAGAAACTGGTGTTTTCTTCCACTGATGGCACTTGTGCACTGTAATCAAATCACCTCTTGACCTCCTTTCTGATAAGCTAAATAGACTCTTTCAAAGTCTCGTTGACATTTTTTCTCTTGTGCTCAGATTATTTGCAAGCTCTTTCCTGCAGCGCTCACGGGGGTTTTAAAGAAATGGGAAAAGTTGTGTTGTAGCTGATGATTTGCCTTTGCTGCAAGGGCATCTACCTGGTCCACAGTCTACTTGGAACCCATGGAGTACTCCCCCTTTATCTCCACACACCAAAGCTCACCCTTCATAAAATCAGTCATGCTTTGTCCTATTTAGGGCACAAATGGTCTCAGAACACAGCAGCCTGGATTCCCAGACAGGAATGCTTCTCTTCAGCAATGCACCAAGACTAGTGTATGCCCACCAAACAGATGTGACCTGCTGAAGTGTCTCTTGTGGACTTGGGACAGAGCTGTGCTCCAACACATCTGGTGCTTGCTACTCCCCTCTTTGACTGCCCCCTTCAAGAGAACATCACCTTCCTCTCTTCTCCACCCTCCACTCCTCCATCCCCTTTATGGACCTGCAGCCCTTCTTCCTGGGACACAACATCAGCATCCTCACCTTGCATATATCTCTTGCAGATGTGTCTCCTCTCCCTCAGAGCCCACCTTTTGCCGCAGGATGATCACGTATCTTCTCTGCAGTATTATAAGAACCACCAGGATGTGGAAAATCCTCCTTTCTAGAGCCATATGTTGTCAGCCTTTAGTTTCTAGCTCTGTCATTATTAGAGATCCTCCACTGCTCCCACAGTGTCTGTATTTTTTTGGCAACGAAGCAAGGAGCCCCAGATTTGAAGCCATCCCTCAGTGTGTCAGACTTGGAATGACTCCACTGTCTTTTCCCACTGCTCAGAGGCATTCAAAAGGTATTTAATTAAACCCACATCAGAGAGCTGTTAGCAAGCTTTCTCCAATTAGCAAGGCAGAGAGGACTGCATGTCGTGGGGGGAAATGAGCAGACATGAAATGTTTTTTTTTTTGCCTATGCCTTCCTCAGTGTCAGATTAATTGGCA
Source organism: Falco punctatus (assembly GCF_963210335.1). NCBI lineage: Eukaryota > Metazoa > Chordata > Aves > Falconiformes > Falconidae > Falco > Falco punctatus. The sequence continues at coordinate 10,784,643 of NC_137591.1, read as the reverse complement.
CTTTTCTTCCAATTTAAAGCAGAGCTCTGGGCACAGACAGGTCACAGCATCACAGTACAATCCCATCCCATTTTCTAGTTTCCCCCCCCTCTCTCTCATTATGATTGAAAATTTCCTTAGACACCTGAATCGTGTTGGGGCCTGTCTCTGTCAGGGCAAACAAAGAAGGAAAATTAGTGGCACTCAGATTGGTCCTAGATGTGGGATTCTTTTAGGGCCTTCACTCTCCTCTTCCTTTCCTGTTCTGTGCATGTGTGTTGGCTTTCTCTGTTGTTGTAACACATGGTCCAAAACACGACTGGCTCAAAGCAACCTCAAATGGACTTGCAGCTGCTCAGACCTTCTCTGTGTGGAGCAACTTGAATTAGTCAGATGATGATCCACCCTGACTGAGGATCTCCCTCCATGGATGTCCATTCGAACTTGCAGGAAGCCATGGGGATCAGATGCAAGGTGAGATGCCTCTTTGAAAGTGTGAACAGAAGACCTGCCCAGCAGAGGCACTCCCCCTGCCTCCCACGAGGACCTGCTGGCTCTCAGGATGTGCATTTGATACTCACTTGAGTCCTTCACACGCATGGTCACAGCCCAGTGCCTCCAGCTGGGGCTGACACAACCCTTCTGTCACTGTGGGACCTTCCTGCTGGTTACAGTTGGCCAGTTCTGCAAGGGTGGCAGCTGTGGCACTGAATGTGGGCTCCTTTCATGTCTGAACTAATGCCCCACTGACTATTCACATATGTGTATGTCGGAAACAATGGAAGAGTTGCAAGTTTCAGACCTGGCTACTTCTACAGCTAAGGCTAGAAACATGGTGTCTTTTCAGTAGGCTCAGTTCTTGTGGCATGTTTTGTCATGGGCCATTGGAACACTGCTATTCTAGATGTCCTCTAGAAACCCATGCTACATTTGCACTGTGGTGATACACAAAGACAGGCTTGAAAGGTCCAAGAGCCCTTCCAGACCTATGCAGCTCCTTGCATGGCCAGCATGGCAGACAGCAAATTTTAGTACCCAACAAGCTGGAGTGTGATCAGGGCATGACGTGATGTAGCATGACATGACATCACACCCCACAGCCTTGAGGCCCACTTAGGATGCCGCTAGTGATCCCAGTGCACAGCGTCAGGATGACTGGGACAGACTCAGAGCAAGGTGTGGACCTGTGGCTCAGGGGCTGGAAAGAACCACATTCCGGGACTGGTTAAATAACCAAAGTCCTGCTCCTTGAGTCATGCTACACAAGGAATGACACAGCGCTGCCAAAGAGTGTGCTTCCTTTGGAAGGAGGGGGGAATCCGACTCTCATTCCAGAGGGCATAGAAACAAATTTAACAGTTCTTTTCTTTGACTCCCAAAATCTAAGTCAAATCTAGGCTGCATTTTCATCCTTGGATATGCTTACAGCGGTATCCTAAGGGTGTTGACAATCAATCAGCTCCTTTTTTTCCTCCCACATTTAAATGCAGTTACAATTGCAACAACACAGCAAATCCTCTTCTATCAAAGCAGGGCACTGGGTTTTGTTTATTATTTGCAAATTGCAAACCAGCACATACAAAAAAGCCCTACCTCAACGTGTGAGCCCACGATGGGGACATGCTGCTATGACAACAACATGAGGCTGAATCATTCAGACAGACAAGACACCCATAATTGTGTGATCACCTGTTCCAGCTTGTTCAAAGGAAATTTTATTAGCGCTGCTGAAAGTACATTAGAGAACAAAGCATAAAGCATCCACACATCAATCAGGGCTCAGGTAATCAATGCAAGCACCGCCTGAGCCCAGTGCCTTACTGTTCAGCCATTCAGCATTTCACAGGCTTCAGGATAGCATTTACAAAAACTTATGTCTATATCTGAAAGATCAAACCCCCCTCAAATTCTACTAAACCAAAACATTTATGGGGTTTGGGTCTTGCTGAGAACACCAGAGTTTTGACTGTAGGGTGTTTGTGGTCAGTGGAGGGACAGTCTGGATCCAGGATGATTGTTAGAAAATGGACATGACTGATGGCAAACGTGCCTTTTATAATACTTTTTTAAAAAAAAAAAACAAAAACAACCAATAATTAAGAATGACAGGTGGCAGAGGAAAGCAGGTCTATTTTGTTACAGACAAACAGGAATACACAGGGTCATAATTCACTCAGCCATACATATAAATCCATACGAGTTTATGCTGTGCAGGTGCATTAGCCACAGCATCCATTTCCAGCTGGTGGGAGAGCAGTTCCACTTGTTTCCTCGCTCCCTCATTTCTCCTAACATGAGGGTGCCAAAATCATGACTCTAATCTGCTTCATATGTCCTTTTTTAGCCATATAACTCCTGGACAGCAAAAAAATGGCTTAATATCAATTCTAGAATATCCCTAAATGCAAGTGTCTGGCGTTCTTTTTTATGCTCTGTCCTTTCTGAATCTACTGGTGTTTTTGTTTACTGAAGTCTTGCTTTTAAACTCAGTCTCCTTCCATGTCTTGGCAGACGGATTTCATGATTTGGAAAGGGCTGACTGAGCTGTGGAGAATGGATCTGCCTCAGACCTCTTCCTTGAATCCTTCCCCTGGCAAACAAAGCTGGTGAGGGTGAAAGTGATGGACATAGCGCCAAGTGTGGAGGTGGCTGTCATTCTGCTATGTCATGTTATCAGTCATCTCCTCTCCATCCCAGCTTTGGAAGGATAGGATCCTTTCTACCTGTCTCAGTGAACAGAGCCAGGGGAACACACACGCATACCACAGAGAACAAAAATAACCTAACCTGGCAGAAAGCAGACACGCTGTCACACCTCCAAGGGGAAAACTGATACAGCCTCTTGCTTCTGTTTCAAAATCAATTTCAAGCTGGTTCCATGAAAGAAATGGCAAAGAGGGCATTAGGTCTGGCAACAGAGGTTGCCATTCCTGGGATGATGGATGAGGGATGAGTACAATTACCTGGATGCCTAGAGCTGGTACACAGCCTTTTCTGTTCAGCCCGCTCTGGCTGTCCATCCCCATCAGCAGGAAGATCAAAACAAACTTTGCAGAACCTCTTATGCGGCTGGACTTGTCTCTGCTCCAGCTATCTTGGAGAACAAAACAAGAAGGGAGCAGTGGCAGCTGCTCAGAAAGGACCATCTGTAATGTTGTATCAAAGACAATCTGCTGCACAGTGATGCAGAGGAATCTCTCATGCGTCGGCAACAGTGCCACGGCTGCTCTCCTGTCCTCTGGTCCCACTGTCCTGAGCTGCTGCTGTGCAGTCCCATACAGGGTCCTATGAAGGGACTTTGCTGGCAGCACTCTCTGCAGCAGCAGCTTGACCTCCCTAGATGAGAACTGACACCTCCCAAGTGGTGTACCCTGTGTCAGCCTTCACCTTGATGGTGCTGATGTCAATAGCATCAGCCACAAACTCTTCACGAGGTTATCTACCAAAAGGCTCTTATGATTAACAACACAGGGCTGTGTTCACATTAGTTGTAAGAGATGATGTCAATGTCATGCCCACATCAGTCGAGCATCGACTCTGATTCCGTCTTCCCAATGCTATGCAGCTGTCCTGCTGCTCATCCCCAAGGCACGATTACACCAGCACTCCGAAAGGGATTTCCAGAGCTGGCAGCAATCCCACTGCTCCCTATACCTGCCAACCCATCTCTCCCAAACTCACCATCCGCTTCCCTTCTGCACTGATGAGCAGAATATGCAAGACCAATTCCTACACGCACTCTCTTGCCAGCGCCAACTTCTTTCCTTTGGAGGCTCACCTGGAGTTGGCATGGACAGTGGGGTCATCGTGAGCTTGTGGGGAAAGAGATGCTGAGGTCCTGCACCATCCACATGGTGCTCACAGAGCCACCCATAGGATTGCAGAATGGGAACACCTGCTTGGGGGTTGTGTGATGCTCACAGAGCTGGCCACGTGGCAGGGAGAACCAGGTAGCCTGGAAGAGGCCAACATAGTAAAATAGCCAAAGACCTTTAGCCCATGGATCTCAGTTCTGTGGCAGGAGACATGAAGAGGCACGGAAGGCAAGGGGTAATGATTGCTGTATTTCCCCCTGACTGGCAAGGGCCCTCCACTGGCTTCTTAGCTCTGCTTTTGTTTGGAGATCAAATGCAATAGGAAATGCTAGAAAGTAGCAATTCAGAGGTTGTCACCAACTGCAAACTGGTTTTTCTCACACTGACAAAACGCAGGCATCTATAGGCAGCTTTAGGAAAGATGGGGACCATGGCATCTCATGTTAGTTGGTGAAACTAAGGAAGTCTAGTCTTTTTTTTTTTTTTTCCTCTTGAAAATTGAAATGCTTTGGGAAAACTGTATCCTCTGTCTCGTGGCTGCAGGCAGCTCTCCTGAATAAGCTATTGTCAGGCCTCAGAGATGTGAGTCAGAGCATCTTTAATCTCTGGGCGGGAGCATTCTCCATGGCTTTCATGCTTTGGAATAAATCTTCAGAGACGTTCCCAAATTAAGCACGATTCCTTTCTAATCTCCTTGCACTTCTTCCTCTCCCCGTTTTATCAGCTAGGCTCAAACACATTTCTCATGGCCTACTTCGAAGCAAACTGATTAATGCAATCGCTTCAGGTTTTAGGGGGGATCAGTGCTTACAGCAGGGGAAAGGGCTCCTACTGTTGCCGGCAGCCCCAGCTCCACAGCAGCTTGGGAAGCTTATAGAGATCTGCCTGTGAGCAGAGCTGACAGCAGAGGGTGGCAGCAGGGATCACACACTCACACGGGCATCTTCTGAACTCCAGTGGGAGCCTGCTCAGTGTCCAGGTGATTCTCCGAGCCCTCAAGGATCATGCTACATAACATGGCTGGTGCCAGCTGGGTTTGGGGGAGAAGGAGAGAGGAGAGCTGTTGGTTTCCAGAAGGGAGGTGCTGTGCTGCTCAGCAGCATCCCTTCCCTTCCTGCCCACCGGCACCAGCCTGATACCACAACCTCTGCCTGCTCCTTCAGCCAGAGGCAGATGAGTGGAGGATGGCAGCTCGTGCTGCTCAGCTGCAGCTGGCACACATCTGGTGTAGGAGAGAGGTTGGGTTTGCGTTTGCATCACCACCACGTGGGATTCAGGTCCAGCTGTATGATGTGAAAACCCTGAGTTGGGGAGCAGTTGTGTGAATGTCACGCTGCTACGGGACAGGGGTAGAGAGGGATGTTGAAAGGGGAGTAGTGAAATGCCATGGGAAAAACAGTAGCTCTGGATCTGTGTGTGTGTGTATTGATGTTCCTTGATGGAGAGAAAACTGCTCCTCTTGGCTTTTGTGAATCAATTTTTCTGACAAAAGATGCCATCTCTCACTGCCAGCCTTGCTTGCATTCAGCTCATGCAAGTCCTCTTCTGTTTGTCTGATGGAGGGGCTCCTCACACACAGTGTCCTTGGATAGCCCCTAAGAGCTTACAGCCTAAATAGATAAAAGCTGTGCAATGATTAGCTGTGTTTTACAGATGAGAAGCTAGAGATGTGCAGAAGGGAATCTCTTTCTGCATCTGCAGTTTTGAAACAACAGGATCCTGAATCCAGCATTACATTTGCCTGGGGCTGGGAGATACAAAAGCCTAAGTGCCCTTTGATGTGTCAGCAGGCTTCCCAGGACCAGAGTGGGACAGGCTATAGTTTTTGAAGGTGAAGCGAAATAATGACTAAAATGATGAACTAAAAAGTCAATACATTTTGGATGGGTAATACCAAAATGTGACATTGCCTACGGAAAGCTGAAGCTCATGGAGTTCCATGGAGCTCACGGAGCACTGATGGTGGAGGGGGTTGGAGAAGCACAACTAAAACAAAATAAAAAAAAAGCCTTGACAGATGTGGGCCTCCTGCGGCTGCTTGTGTCCTGCCTCACCTGCAGAGTCTCTGCCTTTGCCTCACCCAGGGTGGTGAGAAGCCCTACCAGCCTTTGCAGTCTGGCCCATGTGTCTAGTCTTGGGTTTTTTTCTTGATTGACAAGTAAAGGACCCTCGTGCTTTAGTGAGTGGATAATGGCTGCCTTGATGTCATTTATTGAAGCTTTGGAATAGCTGTGCTTTCTAATTACTTTTTCCTTCCTGCCTGAAGAGCACCTTTTGCTTTCAGATTAACTTCTTGCTGTTTCTTTGAACTTGTGCCTCTGTACTCCAAGCACCCTGGGTTTTGTGAGATCAAGGCAGGCTTGGTTAAGGTAACAGGCAAGTAGTGATCAAGGTGTTTTTTTCCTTTTCTGCACACAAACGTGCCAGGTTTTCTAATTAGACTGTGTGTGGCACAATCAGCAGACTTAGGGTCCTTGTGCCTTCAAAAGAGACTCTCCAAGAAGAACAAGTTAGTAGGCTGCCTTTGAAGGGGAAAAGACTTCTTCCTGATGTTCAGAGGGGCATTGGTAATGTCCAGCATGTGCATTCATATGCACAGCACATGTATTTTGGACACGTGCAGTGGCCTCTCTGCTCTGGGAAGCAGGGAGATTTTTGGTCTGTGTGATAGATGCTTCCTGTGTGAGTGCAGTTTTACAATTCAAACTGAAAGGGCTGATTTACTCCAGACAGCCAAATGTCCTGGACAGAAATAGCAAAGTCCAGATCCTGACTGACATTCTCCACTATAGTGGGATAGTGGTTTGGCCGAGTGTAAATCAGTAACAGTCACATTGTTCTTACTGAATATATAGAATCACCAGAGCTTTTAAAATGCTAATTCACTGTAGTTTAGTTGTGGCATGGAGGAAAGCCCCAAGGTTTTCCTGAATGCAGATAGGAAATTCAGGGATGGATGTTAATCTGGAATTTGCAGCATCCTTATTGTCCAGAGCAATGGGGCGGGAGTTGTCCTTGGGCTTTGTGCAGCACTGAACACACCAGGCAGGCTGATAAACTGGCATCCTCTCTTCTAAGGTTTGTATCCTGCCCCTCTGCTTCAGGCATTGAGTGAAGCTGCTGGTGGTCTCCTCAGGGATGGTGGCTTTCTTCTGGAAAAAATTCAGTCAGGAGGGAAATCTAGGGGTCACCCCTACCCAGCTGAAGGGTGTATTGCTTGCACTTAAAAACTGCAAAGGTGCAACACCATCCCTGTCCAGACAGGCTTATTTTTCCTCCCTCTTTTTTTTTTTTTCTTTTTTTTTTAAGGTTTTCCTTAATTTCTAACGGGTATCCTCTCGGACTGCAACTGAAGCCTACCACTTCCTTCCCTACCTTTTCTGATCACAGAAAAGACTCCCTTCTTCAGAAGAACTTTCTGCAGATTTGCAGATTGCTCTCATATTTCCCTTTTCTGAGACTAGAACAACCGCAGCCTTTTCAGGCTCCTCCTGCACTTCCCATTTTCAAGGTCTCTGATAGTGCTGGTCGCTCTTCTCACCTCCTGACACATTTGAGACTAGGTACTCAAAACAGGGCACAGTCCTGCAGCTGTGGAAAGAGGAAAGATATCTTGATACATGTGATGGCTTATGCCTGGTGATGCACCCAGGATGTAGCAGAGCTATTTAGCAGCTGCACATGAGGTTGCTCCAGCAGCTGAGGACTAAAGAAGACCTGGGCACAACCTCTTTCCATGCTAGAAATCAATTCTTTTTTTTTTTGCTTGCACACAAGCATTGCTCAGAGCAAACTGCAAAACCCTGGTGTAAAGCAGGACAACTTATTTGGGGGACAAGAGGGCTGAACTGGTGCAGCCCATTACCCACAGTGTTATTCCTGGAGGCCGAGCTCTGCTTGGACTCGCCAGTGCCCAGTAAATGAGATGTTTCGTGGTCCGGTGTGACTGTGACAAGAGGCATTTTGTGCTAGTGGAGTTTCTCTCCTCTCCCCAGCTGTCTGTTTATTCCAGGCTTGTCAGAACTGCATGGCTGGTCCCCCGGTGAAAAATTTGGTGCAAGCAGCCAAAGGATTTAGAAGTTATTAGGAAAAAAAAAAAAAAAAAAAAGAGAGAGAGAGAGAACAGCAGCATAATTCTGCTTTCTTCAGAAATAAAGCTTAAAAAAGATGAAAGGTATTTGTCTTGACTCTCTGCAGGCTCTACCTTGGCAGCCAGCTGGAGAGACTTTGGGAAAGCAATTCCAGGAGCCCAGAGCTCAGCGTCAGAAAAACCTGACGCTGGGACAGCTGAGCCCCTCACTGCAATCCGCTGCCCTCTGCTTCGTGGCAGTTTCAGGTTTTTTAGTGGTTTTTGGAGTCAAAAGTCCCCCAGTAGCTTGATCTGCTTCCTGTGCAGGATGGCAAATAATTGCCTACAAATGGCAAACAAATTCCTTGCCTGGCAGTCCAGGTTGTGGCAATGAGTTTTTTTCTTTCTGTTTTATTGCTGCAGAGACTCATAAATGAGCCCCGTGCCCACAGAAACGCAATTGCTAGCAGACTGAAAGGGGAGAAAAATAAACAAGGATGACAAACCAGGTATCACAGCTTTGGAGTACAGCTTGGAGGCTGGCTTGTAGCAGCTGAGTGTCTGCAGCACGGCTGCTTTGGATGAGGCTCTGCTTTGGAGTTCACCTGCACTCAGTTACTCATGTCCTTACTGAAGGCTGTGGACAGAACCTGAACGTTTCAAAAATCTCTGGCCCACACCTTTTGCTTTTTGAGGCTCTTTCCTCTGTGACTGTAGATGCCACTGAGTATGCCAACCCTCCTGGATTTCTTCCATGACAATCCCAGGGTAGTGAGGGGCATAAGGACATTTTTTCATCAGGGTGCTAGACCTGGAGGCTGAAAACTTGAATGCAATTTCTCTGTGAGTGGGATGAAGGTGCTGGAGTGTCCATCCTCAGAGATCTTCAAAGCTCAACCAGACAAAGCCCAGAGCAAACTGATTTAATCTTTGAAGTTGGCCCTGCTTGGAGCATGGGGTTGGACCAGAGACCTCCAGAGGTCCCTCCTTACCTAAATGAGCCTGTGATTGCTGGCATGGTTTGGTCTCCATCGCTGGAAGAAGGAGAAGTCACCTTCCTAATTCTGCATTATCCATCCACTAAAATCATAGAGCAGAAAGTCAAAAATAAAATACCCAATCCCTTTTTTCAAGGCTGGGAAAATTGTTGTGCTTGTCAGACATTTCATTTTTTATGACATTTTCAATGAATTTTTTTCTTGAAAATGTTATTGCTTTTTAGCTTGATTGAAAAGCCTACTTTCAGAGAGAAGTTCTCAATAGCCATCTTGATAATGCTTTCTGCGTTTTCTGTGTTGGCTTTTTTTTGTTTTGGGTTTTGTTTTGTTTTTTTTTTCCTAAACCCCGAACGATTAAAAGCACTCATTACAAATGCTGAAAATCCCTCACGGTCTGCCTTTTTGGAACCCTGCAAAATGAGTACAACGGATATTTCTGAGTTATTTGGGTTATTTTTTCCACAAAATAGCTTTTCCGCTTTATTTTTTAAGTCCTTCCATTCAGGCTGTAAGCTTTTCAGGGCAAAAATTGCCTCTTTAACAATGTCATTTTCCAGCTCCCACTTCACCAAGGTTTTCAATTTGGATGGGAGCTCTAAGTCAGATAATCATTCAAGACCACAATGTCTCTGGCTCAAAGCAATGCTGACCATTTTAGGTCACAACTCCAAACTAAGACTTTCAGTTTATTAAAGAGCAAAGTTTCAAGGTTGCTTTTTCCCCAGTAGCTGAGTTTGCTGGTACCCTCCTTGTTTTGTAAACCATTATTAAAAAATATTTTTTTCAGGGAGATGCTGAAAGTTCTCTGCTTTTCATGAATTGCAGCTATCAGAAATTATTATCTTAGTGCCTAAGAGATCTGTCATGTCTGTCCCTTCCCTTAACAATTACAAACATGTATCATGTTGATGAATTTAGATGGTCATTTAAAGGCAAACTGCTTGTCCTACTTTTTGCTTCTTATTGATTGTCATGTAATTAACTGATTCATTTCATTAATATAATCCAGGGTGTCTGTAACCCACTTAATCAGCAGAGCCTGATCAGAAAACTAGGGTTTAATTAGACTGAGCTAATTGCCCCAATGAAATGATGTTTCCTCTGTCCTAAGCCATTACTTATAGGAGCCAGAGGTTTTTTTTTTCTATCGAGATTTAATCAGGGGCAGAGAGAATAATATTTTGCCTCTTGCCAAAGGAAGAGCTTCCCTAAGCAAAGACAAAGCAGCCGGGAAGAGCAGTCACACAGTTAGAGGTGACACATCCCTTATTAGCTGAGCAATATCATGGTTTGCCCACCCAGTGAGTCCAGGTGTGTTTAAGATTGCATGGTCCATGCTGTGAGCTCCCAAGCTGGTCCTGGAGCTCACTGGAGCCATACACGAACTAAGGCAACTTGGTACCATAGTGGGAAGGTCTGGGAAGGCCTGCCTGCTACCACAAAAATAATTTGAAACCCCTGTTGCCTGTCTGTTATACTCAATGCCTGCCAGTCCCACTTTAAATTGAGATGCTGAAGTGTTTGGGGACCACGTGTGCTTCTGAAGGCGTCTTCCAAGGGATGCTCCTCCATCATCCATCAAGATGGTTTCCTCAAACCCAGATGTCATGGTAGAGAGCACCTTTGTTGCCAGCCAGCCTCACTTCTGGCCCTTGGAAGTTGTATAAATGACAGAAATCATATGCAGGGGCCAAACTATTCACACAGGGCAGCCAGCGCTTTGTCTCTGCAGGGCTCAGACAGCAGGGAGGGAAGCAATTCCTTCTGCCCTGGAGAAAAAACCATTCGCAGAAAAGTCTTTCTTGGTCATTCAAGCTGATAAGCAAATATTTTTAAATGCACTGGAGGGTGCTGGGTAGCTTAACTGCTTAGAAAGTAAGTGTGTGTATAAGTGTATGTATATATTCTGTCTTTCGGCTTTCACACCCAGACTGACTGTGGTGGGTGTCTCTGTAGATCAGAAAAGTGACGATGGAGGTAGCTGTTATGGGAAGATGGCTGCAATCCTATTTATTTCAGTCGTGGTCCTGCAACTGGATTTGCATAAAGGCATATGAGCAGCACCCCTGAATGCAGCCCCAAAGAATTCTGGTGGTGGTGCTGCATAAGTGGTGAGGACCCACTAGAATCAGGGGCTGACCCTGGTCCCTAAGGCTGAGATCTGCCCTTAGATTTGTTCTGCAGCTCTTTGAGTGCCCTGTAAATGTCTGAGCTTGGCAAGGAAAATGGCATCTGATTGTAAATTTCTTGCAAAAAATGAACCTTCAGCAGGGCTAAACCAATTTGCGAAATCAAGCTGAATCTAGGAAGCCATTTCAGCCTCCCTTTAAGGAATGAGGAATGTGTTTCTGGAAGTGCTATCACAGCTTGACTCTGATGTTTCCTAAAACCAGGCTTTTTAGTGTTTGCAGGTTGTGTTGTTGGCTGGCCTCTGCCTATAAAGGTGAGGGAGATGACTGGCTAATTAGCTTTTAAACAAAATAGAACATTTTGCTTTGCATCAAATGAAATATTTTGGGTCGCTGAGTCAGACTTCTACATGTTTAAAAACATTTTAGCAAAAAAAACTAAATTAGAAGCAAAGGTGGTACAGGGGGAAAGTACCCCATGGGGATAGCCTTCCTCTGGAATGAAGGGCTGGCTCTTGAAAGTAGGCCCATGGAGTCACAAAAGCCTGAAGCACTGAAGTTGCTGATGTTTTTTCTCACAGTGGCAGGTGAGATTTGTAGGTGAGTGATGTTAAACCCAGGTTGGTGGGTAAGCCTCTGCTTCCAGGTACCCTTCAGTGCCATGAGCCTGCAGAGGAATCAGCTGTTTAATGTCGAATTAGTGATTAGTTCTGGATGCAGCAACAATGTGAAAGGAGAAAGGCTGGGGCTTTGCCTCTGGAGGAGGTTGGGGTGTTATCTGGATGCCACTTTTCTTCCTGCTTCCCTGCTCATCCCATGTCCTTTTCCTTCTCTGTGCCACTGGACCCTTCTCCACCTCATGGATTTCAAGCCATGTCATGTGGCTCAGCACAGTGCAGAGGGCTCTGCCCTCAAGGGAAGGGCATCTTGATTTCCAGCACGGGACAAGGAGGCACTTGGTGAGGAACACATGGAATCCATGAGTAAGGAAGTGAGTGTGCAGCATTTCTGGGGCACAGAGTTCCCTGGAGTAGTGGCAGTGGAGGTTTTTCCCTGCTCCTTTTGCCTTTGCTGCTTTAAGGAAATAGGATTTTGTGAGGGTTTTGGTTTGTTTTTTTTTTTTAAATAAACAAGATTAGCAAAGATTTATTTTTCTCTCTTCTAATAGTAATAAGGATTAGGTACCACTGGGTCTAGAGGGACAGCAGTCATAAATGAATCAAAAGAAACTGTGAAATCTAGTATGTAACGTGTGATGGTGAATGGCTCCTAGACCAAAGCAGGCAGCGGCCGCCCAGCTGTGCCACCCCGCTGCGGGATAGAAGAGCTGTGCCTTCAGGTGTGCTCGCCACGCAGCGGGGTTGAGGCCAAGGTAGGTGCTGTACAGCTGAGATGGCAGGTACTGCAGGGATGGCTGGGTGGGATGTGGGTCAGCCCCACAGCCCTTGTCACCAGGCACAGCTGTAAGTGCTTGAGTGCTGTGTGAGTGGGAAGGGCATTGGCCACCCAACTCTCATCACTCTGGGCTCCTGACTCCATTTGCTTTCAGGTGATATTCATGCAAATGTGCCAAAAGCAGCAGCAGTGCTGGGATCCTTGCTGCTGAACCTCTGCCTCTGTCCAGCATGCAGCCTGGCTGCATGTCAAATGGCACCTGAACCTCCAGAAAGTAAAAAGATTTTTGTCCCTGAAGGTAATATTTTTGAAGCACTTAATGTTTCCTCCCTCAGTAAGTGGACGGGCAGTTGAGCTGTCTCTGGTGGTGATGAAAGGGGATCACAATTCCAGCTGACAGCAACTTTGTATGATCGTACTCAGTTTCCCTCTCGTGGTTTGCAAAGGAATTAACTGGGAAGATATTTAATTACTTTCCCAGCTGAATACGGCCAGCATGCAGAGGTTTTCATCCCGCAGCCCTGGTACCATCACAGCTTCACCTGAGAAGATCCAGGTAGCACCACCGAATTTTGTTAAAGCTGTAGCTCTCCCTTCTTATGGTGACAGGTTTTCACCTCTGGTTTTCATTGTGGAATGGCTGAAGCTGTTAGATGAGGTCTCATTCCATCAGGAGGTATTTTCTCAAATTCTCTCTCCCTCATGCTGTTTCCTACCTGCTACAAAGGTAACAAGCTCTCTTGGGCAGGACCTGTTCTTATTCCTGCCTGTGAAGATCTGGACATAAGGCCCCAATTCCTGCAAAGAAGACCTGGGTAAAAGCCCCAATTCCTGCAACACATTTCTGAAAAGTTTTTTTTTTTTTTATGGGGAACCAGGGAGGGCCTGAGCTCTGTCTCAGAGGAAGATTTTTGGCATCCTCCCCTCTGCTTGCTCATACTGGAGGGATTCAGCATCCTGCAGAGATGGCAAGGGAAATCACAGGATTATTCCCTATGGTGATTATCTTGTGCTCTCTCAGGGCTGTATAAATGGGAGCTGATTACAGCTAGAAAAAAAGTAAATTGTGTAATTAGAAAGGGGGAAGAGGGGAGGACTTAAACCTCTGCCTGAAGGTGTCAGTTTGGAGAGAAGAGTGGAAAAGAGAATGTTGAGTGGCATTGCGCTGGGACCCACAGAACGGGAAAGAGCAATTGCTGACCTTGTCCCTGGCTGCTTCTGCTGCCTCAGGCAAGCCCCTTGTCTTCCCCTCTGGAGAAAGAATGAAGTATTTTTCTGCTGTATCTCTTTGCCTGTTTCTTTGGGAAGAAAGGGGAACTCTCGTGCATGTCCAGCTTGCCCCAGGCTTGCAGTGTGCTTGGCTTAGGAGCAGGCTGTCCATGCTCAGGCATTAGCATCACCCCAAATTTCCCTCTCGGACTTGTCACGAATGGTTAGAAAAGAAAAGCTATTGCAGGGTGGAGTTCTGAGCAGTTCTGTGTTGGGTGTAAGATGACCAGGATCTCTCTTGTTGGTCTACATGGAGCAGGAAAGGGCATTTTGCCTCCCCTTCCTCTTATTTTTACCCAGCCTGGTGTCGGCCAGAAAACATGTCTGTTCCTGTCGCAGGCCAAAAATCATGCAGCAGAATTGCTCTCAAAGCCACGGTGAGGGAGAGTATTAATGCAAACATTATTAATGCCGGGGAAAATAGCCAATTACCTTCCTACAGAACCACTCTCTGCTCAGCGGACCAGTAAGTATAATATGTAACATTTGCCAGTGAGCTCTGAAAGCACTTTGGGAATACAATACTGATAAATGGATTTGGATTTGAAAAAGACGGGGGGGGGGAGTAAATTTAAGGTACTCGACATTCAGGAAGTGTAAAAGGCTGCAGGGAATCTGCGCCCACTTATAACTCAAGTCCTACAGATGCAAGAATTTGGCTTTGTCTTACATCCACTCTATTTTGTTTTGTAGATGTGTAACTGCATTAACAGATGTTTAATAAACTGAATAGAAAAATAGAATGTAACTTGAGGTGAGGATACTGCCAAAGGGGCTTCTTGTGTTTCTTGATGTTTAAGAAGGTCAGTTGTACATCTGGAAGTGATCAAAGTAAGTTTTTACATGTCATTTATTTCCCAGGTTTACCAGTGAGACAACCAACAAAGGGGAAATCCATCCTTCCCTTTCTCCTTTCCTCCTTGGAGGAAGAAGGAAAGACTAAGTCCTTTTTTAAGAGCTGCAAGGGCATAGCACATTGACTAGTTTGCTCTGCTGGATTCCACTGAAGGCCACGTTTCACTCCCTGCCTGCCCCCATGTGCTCCTTGGATGGCATCTGGAGATTTAATGAGTCTCCCAAGATTTATTAACACTGTCAACTGCTGATGCCTCTGGGAACCCATGGGCTCCAGAGGACCTCCTCTGAGGCCTGTGAGAGGCACATCTTGGTATCGCAAGCTGTGTGGGAATCTCATCTTGAGGGTGCCTTCCCTGCCTGCTGATAGAGGAGTTAACAGTGTGTATCAGAGGGCTTGGCTTATTTCATGGAGTTGTTTGGGGTTTCTCCTGTGTAGTGAGGAGAATTTAGCTGGGTGTCTCCAAAATGCTGTGATTTTGCAGTTTGTAAAGCCTGTCCTTTAAATTGCTTGGTGAGCACCAGTACTCATTTATCATGTCAGCTGTGATCCATGAAACAGGAACAGCTTTGCTCTTTCCCGAGGACTAGCCTGCCCTTCTCTTTCAAGGAAAACAAATCTACGCTCAAACTGCTGCTACTCTGAGTTTGCTTTTCACCCCAGCACCACTCTAAATATCCTTTAGGATGTACCAAAGGGATTGCCTTTATGTTCTGTGAGGGCACAAACAGCTGCTCAGTACACAGTCGGGGCTTTAGGGTCAGCTCTACTCAAACAGTAAGTATGTAAAATAACATAAAACTGGAAGAGCATCACTCTGTTTTGAAACGTGACTGTAAAGGCATGTCCCTCCCCACGGCTCGCCTTCCTGGGCGCCAAGGGGCACCCGCCTGCGTTTGTCACAGCACCCAGTGATTTAATTCCTGCTGCCAGAGGTCAGGCCAGCCACAGGGCTCTGCCCTCTGAACCTGGGTCTCACTTCACCTCAGGCTCTTGTCCTCGCAGCTTTGTGCCGACACGGCGCCCACCCGCCTGCCAGACACTCGCACAGAGCACCAGCAGGGCCCGAGAGCCACGGCCTGCCCCCCACCGAGCAGCCTCGGGGAGGCCAGGCCCCGGGGCAGGGCTGCCTCGGTGCAGGGCCCGGCCCCCGGCCCGCAGCTCGGCCGCGCCCTCGCTCCTCCCGCCGCGGAGCCCCGAGCGGGTCGATACGGCTCGGCGCTCGCTCGGCCGTGCCTGTTGCCGTGGCGAAGAGGCGGGGCGGAGCCCGCCCGGCGCCTTTCCCGCCTCCAGCGCGGCGCGCGCGAACCGCTCCGCGCGCGGCACGTTACCGCCGGCCGTCTGCCCTGCCCCGTGAGGCCATGGTGAGTGCGGGGCGGGCGGGGGCGCCGGGCCGGGCTGAGGGGCTGGGCTGAGGGGCTGCGCGGTGTCCCCCCCCCCCCCCCCCCCGGCCCCGCTGTCCCTCAGCGTGTGTGTGCTGTGCCCCTCTTCCAGAGGAGGAGCCTGGCTCCCAGTCAGCTGGCCAAGAGGAAGGCGGGCGGCGGCGAGGAGGAGGAGGAAGAGGAGGAAGGCTGGCATCCCCCGACGGTGAGTGAGGGGCCCCGGGACTCGGCGGCGGAGGGAACGCCCGCCGGCCTCGCCCAGGCGGGGCTGGGGTGGGCTCGCCCCCGTGTGACTGCCGGAGCCCCTGCAGCCGGGGGGCGGGGCGGGGGTCCGGGACCCGCCGCGGCCCAGTCAGTCCCAGGTGCCTGATCGGGGGTTGTTATCGCCCCCGCCTTCTGGGGATTGAGGACTAGGCTCTAAGTTTATGCTGTTTTCACTAGCTGGGAGAAAACTTATGTCAGGTCATGTAGTCAGTAGAAACTTCATTGTGTGCGTGTGATGCTTCGTGGGTTATGGAAAAAACTATCCCTGGGAGAGCTTCCAAGTGTTTGTGAGAGGGCTGGTAACTAGGAATAGGTAGATGTTCAAGACGAAACAGAATGTTGTCATGCTATGTACTGTGTGATACAGGTTAAAGAGTCTCACCTAGTGCTTCCTGTGTCAAATCCCTTTTTCTGTGCCAGCAGGTAGTTAAAACCATGCCTCAATCTGAAGAGGACTGTGATAAATGAGGAAACATATCAATGACTTCATGCCTTGCTAAGTGCCTGAAATTTAGGTTTCAGTGTGAAACCTGTGCAACAGCAGATGCTGTGGGAGCCTCAGGGGACTTTCATGTAGTTTGTTCTGTGCTTCTGACCCTTCCTTTTTTTTTCTTCTGCTTTTTTTGTTTTTTAGGGGAGGAGTGGGACAGGACAAATCTTAGCACAGACAAAGCTGCCTTTTTAGGTTAGAAAGTGGTAGCTATCTTAGCTAGGAGAATTTTTTAACCTTCATGCAGGTGAAACTTTAGGGCATGGTGACCTTTGTGGTGTTGCTGGCTCTGCCCTGTGGTGAGGTGGGGGTGAGTAATGATTGTGTCTGTTCAGAGATGCTCAGCTGGCTGGGTGGATTGTCTGTGTGGTTAGGTGCTTACTGAGTGTGACAGCAATGCATCTATCTTCTGGTCTCGCCAAATGCCCTTGAGTTGTTTTGTCTTGATGCTGTTTTTCAGACTCGGAAGAGACAGAAGCCTGTCAGCGAGACGGAGGGTGGAGAATGTTACAGGTCGCCTTTCCGGAAACCCTTGGCTCAGTTGACCAATAGACCTCACTGCCTGGATAGCAGTCAACATGTAAGTGGGTGTTACTGCTGGCACACTGTAGCTGGTGGGTTGTGTATGGAGCTCATTCATCAAGGGAGTCCAAATGCTTCCATGGACCCTTTTAATCAGAGGTGTTATGGAAGTGACATACACACAGAGTCTTTAGGAGAGGCTTTTGCTAGCTCCAGCCATTTAATGTTGAAGGACGTGTGGTGCAGGAATGTTCTATAATGGAAATCCTGAATAAGAGAGTTCTGTGGAGCCTAGGTGAGGGACAGTGCCCAGGGACATGGGTAGCTTTCCACGCAGATGGCTCAAGTGCTGTCTGCTTGCCCAGTTTGGTCTGGGCTTCCACTTGCTGGAGACCAGGTGCTGGACTGGCTGGGTGCTTGCTGATCCAGCATGGTTGTTCCTACGGTGGTAACCCAGTTCCTTTACAGGAAGTCAATTGCCTGACTGAATTACCAAGGCGGGGGAAGCAATAGCATTTAAAGAAGTGAATAATGCCAGTGGATTTAAGAAGGGGAGTTAAGAAAAATCGATTTTACACATTAGAAAACCCAAAGGAAAATAGTTTTGATAAGTGGAGTTGTGGGGGGAATTGTGCGGGTTTGTTACTTTCTTTCTTTTGGATATTCTTGAAAATATTTGGAGTTGAAGCTTGAATAGATGGACTGTCAGCACTTGGCAAAATTAACTTCTCAAAAAATGTTCTGGGCTTGCCTTCTTGAGCAGTCTGTGATTTTAGACTTCTTAAGCATGTTTTCTTTCTGAATTCCTAGGAGGCTTTTATCCGCAGCATTTTGTCCAAACCCTTCAAAGTCCCCATTCCAAATTATAAAGGTAAGATGAGGAGGTTTAAGGATTGTCTGTGTTGACTGACTGGGGTAAACCAGATGATGCTCAAGCCTGTCAATGTATCTGTGGGGATTATTGTTATTTTTTGCAGTGATGCATATGTTCCAGAAATCCTGATTTAATTTTGAAAGAAAAATACTGTCACATTAGCCAAGTCTTCATATTTCTTACTAGTGTTTAGTTTGGATAATCCTACATTTCAGAATCGGATTTTGTGTTCTTATGGCTATATATTTGATGTAGTGCCAGAAGATTGTACACCATATCGCAAATACAAAAGTAAGATGAATTCCAAGCGATGAAGGTTTACCATCTAAATAATACCCTAATGATACTAACAGACAGAAGGCTGTAGGTGAAAAAGATAGTACATGCCAGTTTTCTTTCTACTTGGCTTGGTGTGTTGAGTCACAAGGTGATTTTCAGAGCAAGGTAGTCTTGAAGTTCAAAGCCTCAGCTGGTTTGAATCAGTGAAACACAAGATCTCAGAAACAAATGGGCCAGATCTTGTCTCCTTCCCCTTCACCATTCAGCTGGAAAATTCGAAAGCAGATCAACCAGTTTCACTCAAACTTTAGTTACAAAAATATGTCCGTAAGCAGACACTGACTATGAAATGACAGGCCCCAAAAGAGTTTGGCAAAGTTAGTTTGTGGAAAAGCAGATTTGTCAGGAGGCTGAAACAGAACTGTAACTGGAGGAGCTGCTTTCTGCAGCTGTTACCTTCCTGTCTTAATTGGGAGATGAGGTTGTTTCGTGTGCTCTTTTCTTGGTGTGCATGCATTGGTGCCTCAGCTTGCAAGGAGCTTTAACAAGCAGTGGGTAAACTGACCCTGCTTGAATCTTTCCCAAGCAAAATCAATCCTGGGAGCACAGTTGCCTGAGTTTTGATGGGAAAAGGGATTTCTGTGCGTGTTCTTTTTGTGTTCTTCTCCGTTCCAAAACTGTGACATCAAAATATAATACTAGGAAGTACTAGGACTCATGCTTGGTTTCTGCTTTTCACAGGAGTTGGCTTCAAGGCCAGACATCTACTGTTGCTCAGCAGAGAGAAAAATAATACCCTAGAGTATGTAATGGCAGTATGGTGCTAACTATGATACTGTAAAACTTCATCACTTTGAAAGATCAATTCCTGACCTTGCATAAAAGATACAATTTTGGCTAAGTCTGGGTTAAGTGATCCAGAAAGAGGGTTTGACCGAGTATATACTGTGTATTTGGGAATGTATTTCTTGAGCTGCTGAGATGTACGTTCTGGAACTCTGCTTGTCTTTCAAAAACCTTTGGGTACTAGGAGTAGCTCTGATGCCCAGAGACAGCTGAGAGAGACTTTGTGCCTGTTTATGGTTGGATGCCAGTGGCACAGGTCTGGGGTGAAGTTGTTGGTCACCTTGCAAGACAGCATATGCTGTTGTGTGTCAGCATATATGGCATCTGCTGCACCCAGTCATGCCCATTTTGGTGCACCTAATCTGGTGGCCAATGCCATTGCTCCATCTTTGCCTTTGTTCCTTCATTCTGTTCTTTCCTGCTGCAGAGCTACCTGCTGTGTGCTGGCAGAGTACTGCCAAACAGTAGCCCTACGTAGGTGTGCTGTCTGCACCAGTTTGCATCTCCACTCCAGCACACAATTAACTAACTGTTCCTAAATGTAATCAGACCCTTCTGCAAGGCTCTGCTTTCTGCCAGGAAGGAGTTGTTCTTTGAGTTGTGCCTTTGTTTGCTTCCAGGGCCACTGGGTTTGCGCGCACTGGGTATCAAACGGGCAGGGTTGAGGAATCCTCTCCATGACCCTTTTGAGGAAGGAGCTCTGGTTCTGTACGAGCCCCCGCTGCTGAGTGCCCATGACCAGCTGAAAATAGACAAGTGAGTCATCACCTGGCGCAAATGTTTTAGCTCTGATCTCCTTGTACACATAGATTTATACGCTTTCTTCCCAAATGTGTCTGAGCTGAACGTCAAGGGAATTTTAGTGCCAAGTATTCGGCCTCTGAATTGGTTCAGGTATAGTAACAATCAAAGGAGGAATGTACCCGTGTCAGATCTTTGTGTTCTTCCACAGGCTTTTTTATCTCTCACTCATCCAAAATTTAAATCTGTTGCAGGGAATAAGCATGGACACATGAAGAAGCTGCTTAGAAAATCTTATGGCTTAATCGTTAGTCAGGAAACATCAGCATCTAAGGACAAGCAAAGGGTGACTGATAGTCAAATGTTAGGCTGCCTAATGGTTTTTATTCTGAAGTAGTTCCTGTTGTGCTGTTATAACTTCAAAGAGCTGTCAGCTGGATCTTCATGGAGAGGGGAGGGTTTTCCACTCTCCAGTAATGCAGTTACAATATAGTTATCAAAACAAGAAAAACAATGACTTTTTAACTGTGTCTCCAAACCATATTCTGCCCTAGTTTTAACCACAGACCAAATACATAGTTTTACTGATGTTTCAGACAATGGATCAGACCTCTGTGACTTCATTCTCAAAACTGATTCAAAATTAATCCATTTTTCGCTTTCTTGTTGGCAGTTGCTTCCCTCATGCCACTGGGGAGTCCTCAGTATAACAGTGAGATTTAAAAAACCCTAAACATATGCTGTGCCAAATTCATTAATCACACTGTCTTCTTCCTTGACTGCCTCCTGCAGGGACAAAACACCTGTCCATGTTGTGGTGGATCCTGTCCTCAGCCGTGTTTTACGGCCCCATCAGAGAGAAGTAAGTTTTCCATTGGGACCTGAGAGTGTGGCTGGAGGGCTTGGTGCATTTCTGAAAGCTGCAGTTCTGCTGGAATTGTTACCCACTGCTGTGAGGTGTACATAGCCCTCACAGGCTAACAGTCTGTGACAGTCTAACAGACTCCAGTCTGTTGGAAATGCAAAGTGAAACATTTAACTGCCCTCTTAGAGGCCTGAATGCTGCAAATATCCTCTATTCTGTGTTAAACAAGAGGATGTGCTGGGAGTATGACAGTCCTGTTTGTCCTTAAAAATGTGGAAATTTGCTGCTTGCTTGTGGGTAAGAATTTTCTCTTTTGCCTCTGATCTAGCAGGGACAGAGCACTCCCAGCCTAAACGTGATGCTGCCCAATGCACAAGTGTGTTCTCTGGGGTTGTAGGTCAGGTCAGCTGATAGTGGAAACCGGGGAGTTTCTGGACTGTTGTGCACTGGTTACGCAGGTCTAGGAAAGCACGTTGGCCGACTTCTATGTCACCAGTGGTACCTTAAGAAAAGACCAGATTCTTCAGGGAGATGGAATCTTGCAGACTTAGGGCTGAAAGTCCAGCCTTTACTTATCTTGAAGTCTGGAGATGGAGCTCTGCCGAGTGGAACCCTATGTGGAAGGTGGTGAGATATAGTTGCAGTAAATTATGTTGCAGTCCAGTCTTGAGTTGGGCAGGGCAGACTGTCCACTGCTGTGTTTTGCTGGTCAGCAGAATTAGTTGGATCTTCAGTCGCTGAGCCAGGAAACGCTGAAGCTCTTTTTCTGGTACCATGGTTCCCAGGACAGCGTGGAGTAGATTCCTGCTTCACTGTGTTTTATTTGGACATAGGTATTCACACCTTTGTAGGTGTGAGCTGTCCATGACCTACGTAGACTTGGAATTCGCCAGTGGAAAGTGCAAAAAAACATTTTATGTTGTAAATATGTGCAACATCACAATATTGAAGCAGTGGGTACTAATTGCCAAATACATAATGTAGGTATCTGAACAGTTTGAAGTTCATCACAGATGCAGTATGTTATCATTTAAGCCTAGAGGCAGCACAGATGGAAGTTGTGCTTGCTGATCTTGCAGGCTAAGCAGGTCAAGCTGGATGTGTCCCTGCATGGGAGATCAGTTGGCTCTAAGAGCACTGTAGGCTGCTCCTGGCTTGTACTTTTATCTCAGAGTTGGTACTGAACCTGTGATCCAGTGCAATGCTCGTGTCTGGCTACATAGCCGGAGGCACTCTGGTTTTGGGTAAGATACTGCCTGCTGGTGCTTTTGTCAAGTAATGATAGTTACGTTGGTGTACTAGGCACGCTCTGGTTTTTGACAGCTGAATATCTCTGTTAAAGCAGTCTCTGTTCTAGTCTAACAAGTCTTTGCCTGCTAAGATTCCTGTGCTGCTTCAGGTGATGCTCCCAGACTGTACAGCTTCACTCCATCTTTGTCATGTCTTTTGCCGGGTTGCTGGGAGGTTACCCAGCTGGATCCCCAGTCAAATGCACTCTTTTTGTCATTGATGTATTTCATAATTATTCAGCTGGCTTAAATAAACGTCATGAACCTGTTGTTAGGGGCCTAAAAAAGAAAGAAAAGGATTTGAAGGTACAAGTGAAGGTGTTCCATCTTCCGGTCCCAAGTAGTGGAGCACAGAGGCATGAATCCATCCAGGTGTGTTTAGGTTGTGTCCCTTTCCCTGCTCTGGTGACACAGTGCAGGAAGCTTATATGTTTCCAATACAATGCCCTGATTTTCTCTGACTGTCATCACATGTTAGAGGAACATTTTGCAGAGTCTTGGGGGGGTGTGTGTGTGTGTGTGTTTTGTTTTTTTTTTCTTTCTCCCTGCTTTTAGTTTTGGTGATGTGTCAGAGCCTAATGCAGGGCTGAGCTCTTCTCCCACCATGTGATGTGGGCTATAATCTCAGCTCTGTGTCTTCTCTGAAGCTAAATCTGCTTTGGACCTTGAGTCCCCAGGTGAGTCATTGCACTTCTAGGCAGAAGTGGTGAGGTCTGCTTGAGGGTGTTCTGGGAGTAATCAGGCAGCAGAAACAATTCTGCTCGCTCTATGATTCTGTGTTTCTAAAACTACCTAATTGGGTGTTGTTAAGCTGATTAACCTCTTTGCAGTGATTGATGCAGGTTAGCTGATGGCCTGGGTCTATCTAATGCAACCAAGGGTAGAAATTTCTGGAAATTTATGTCAGGAAGCTAGTTATAATTGTATAGTTAAAATGTAGTAGGATGTTACAAGCTATGTGTTGGCACCAGTAATGTTGTTCCAAACCAGGTGTGGCTGCATTTTGGCTCTGTCTTGGGTGATTTCCCTCAGTCTCTTTAGAATACACATGTCCTTAGGGATGTGCTACACAGATTTGCTGTTTGTTGTAGTACCAGTCCTGTGCATTGTGGTAATGAAGCTGTAATGAAGTTGTCATTCTGCTGTTGTCCCCATCCAGCTCTGAGAGAACAATTTTTTGGCAGGGAGTGAAATTCCTCTGGGACTGTGTGACAAGCCGGCGGATCCCCGGGAGTCATGGCTGTATCATGGCAGATGAAATGGGGCTGGGCAAAACCCTGCAGTGCATCACACTCATGTGGACACTTCTCTGGCAAAGTCCAGACTGCAAGCCTGAAATTGAGAAAGCCATGGTGGTGTCTCCCTCCAGCCTGGTGAGAAACTGGTACAATGAAGTAGAGAAATGGCTGGGGGGAAGGATCCAGCCACTGGCCATTGATGGAGGCTCCAAAGAAGAGATTGACCGTAAACTAGGTACAGAAATGTTTGCAGATGGTGTGGTTGGTTGACTTAGGTCAAAATCTTGCATTGGAAGAAGCCTACAGTAGCTGATTTGAACATCTCTGGGCTGTCATTAGAGCTCTGGAAACTGACAAAAAGTCTCTCCACTAACATGTTTAGGTCAGACCCTTGCCTGTTGGTAATAGCTGATCTTTTGCAATAATCAAAGTCCAGTCATGTGCTTAAGTTAGGGCAGTCCCAGTGCCTCTTCTTTGCTCTAGCCAGAAGCCAGGAAAGGACTGGGCAGAGGTAAGAGGGGGATGGAAATGGGGACGGTTGTGGGGAAAATAGCACAGGTATATGTGGGTGGAAGGGATGCTATGAAGTAATTGAAACGGACAGGTTTTCCTAGATTTTTAAGGCAAAAGTTTTAACTATAGAGCTTGAACCTTTTTCTGTTGGTTTTCCTCATCCCTTTTATTTTTTCTTTTTACCTCCTTTCTGTCTGCAGTTGGCTTTATGAACCAGCGTGGCCCGCGAGTGCCTTCACCCATCCTGATCATCTCCTATGAGACCTTCCGACTCCATGCCGAGGCATTACAGAAAGGCAGTGTTGGGCTGGTCATATGTGATGAGGTACAGGGGAATCTTTAAGGGGAATCTGTTCCTGATAATTTTCTTGAGATCTGGGCAAAACTGGCTCTGCTTTCTTAAAAGCAGGGAGGGCTGCAGGAAACAAGGTTTAGCTGTGGACGGCACCCATTGTGGTGTTTGAGAGGCTCTTGGGTAACTATCTCATCCATACTGGCTGAGGCTGAACAAGAGAGGGTGTTTTTGGGAGCTGAGATACGAAGAAAATCCAGGTGGTGGTAACTGTGGCCACTTGGTAGGTCTCTGGCTGGTTGGGGGCACCTACTAGGGCCCTCTCAGTGTGAAATACGTAGTAGAAAGGAGGTCCACTGCCTATCTGACACTGAAAGAAGAGGCCTTACTGTGTTGGGAGGGTAGTGCCCTAGCTCACTGATCTTGTTTGCATTTGTTTGTGTCTGTCTTTGCTAAAGTAAGAAGTACTTTCTGTTTGGCCTGGCCTCATGTTCTGCCCAGTAATTTTTAACATGGCTCTGTTTTGAGCAAGAGGTTGGACTGGAGACTCCCAAAGTCTCTCCCAGCGTAAATGATTCTGTGATTCAGCATGCTCCTGTGTGTAGTTGGCTGCTGGCATCTGGCCATCTTATTCTGTGCTTGGGGAGTTTGAAAGGCACTCCCATGGCAGGGACCCTCTTTCCCTCTCCGTAGCATCCTGCTTGAGGCAGAGGTAGGAGAGTGGCGTGAGGAGTTATGTCATGTGCTGCTTGTTCAAGAGGAGACAAACCTGGCTTAGATCTAGCAGCCAGCAATCAGGGAGTCAAGTTTGCCAAGCCTGTGTTATCAAGCTCTGCTTCCACCTGGCTGAAATCGAGTTGTTTTTTCATGTATTGATCCCTGTTTGTGGTTATAGGTAGTGAGAGCCAGAGATGCTCTAAAGGACAAAATTAAAAAAAATGCTCTCTGCCTCCTTGAAACGATCAAGCCAGGGGCCTCAGCCACTGTTGAGGTGTCCTCTGCTGCCAGTTAGAGGGAATTTGTTAAATTAGCGGTGCCACCCAGTGGTTTGGGTTCGTATTTGCTAGAGTAGTGCTGAGAGGAGCTTAATAAGAGCATCCTCACAAGTGTAACTCCAATCCACCTGTCTACCAAGTCCGTGACTGCCCGCACCTCTCAGTGCCCTTGGGATGAGACCAACAGCTAGGGATGCTGGGAATACAGGTCCTTGGCCTTGTCTTCCATATGTTCCCAATAAATACACAGCTCTGCAGTGGTCTGGCACTTAGAAAAAGTGTCCCATCACTTATGCTTTAGCATAGCACTCAGATGCTAATAAAGTTGCTTTTCCCAGGCATGGGAAATGGGGCCTGTATTCATGTTACCCCAGTAAGAGGTGCGCAACCTCTTTTTATTAGTGTGCAAAGGCCTGAAAATCCTGGATATAGGTGGTCTGAGTGGTTTGTGGTGTTGACCTTGAGTGATGCTGTGTTACTGCTCCAGAGTTCAGGGCCTCGTGTTGATAGCTGAAAACATCTCCATCTTTGAACAGGAAACAGTTTTTATAGCTAAGATTAACATGGTGGTTGTTATTTTTGTGGTAGGCCCTCTTGCCTGGGTGTGACTCAGGTGTTCCTGGTCTCGGAAGCTTGTAATGTCATGTTGCCTCACATAATGGCTTCAGGTTTCCCACCAGATTCTTGCCTTTGAAAGAAGTCTGTTGCAACAGTTAATACACATACACCACTTAGTCCACTACCAGGAATGGGAAAAGTGGTGAGATGCCTTGTGGGAGATACAACATACCAGTGTTGATGAGGATCTCCAAGCTGCTTCTGATCAGGGCCACTGGATTTATCAGCTTCATTCCTTTTTTCTTTTTTTCAAAGGGCCATAGACTGAAGAACTCTGAAAACCAAACATACCAAGCTCTCAACAGCTTAAATACACCTCGACGAGTCCTTATCTCAGGCACCCCCATTCAGAATGACCTGCTTGAATATTTCAGCTTGGTGCACTTTGTCAATTCAGGCATCCTAGGTAAGAGTTGAATGTGTGAGAGATATGAGGGAGGGGGAAATTGCTGGCAAGGCCTCCCCTAGCTACCAGTGTTAGTGAAAACAGCAACCAAGACATTAGTGAGAGGAAAGGTCACATACAGGTTGGAGACTTACTCTCCTTAAGTTTGTATCCAGAAAGTTTAGATCAGGGTGTCCTGTTCTAGAGGCTGTATATCATCAGAGCTCTGTTTCAAGAAGATTGTAATTTAAAGTACACCAGTCTAACAGGTATTTTGGAAGGGGAATTAATTGAGATGAAATGGATATAAGACCCCAAGTACTACATGGCTGATCTTGCTTAGCTATACTGGTTAGCCAAAATGTTCATGTAGACTGGAAGTTTCTTTGACAGTAAGCCCTTAGAGATACTGCAGGAGTTGCTGGGCAGGAAGAACCAGCTCATAATGGTACTTCCCACAACACTTCCAGGCTGTAGCAAGTTCAGAAATCTAAGCCAGGAATGATGTCTTTGTAGGAAAGGCTCCATGGGGAGGAGAGTTTGACATAGCATGCTCTCTGCATTGAGTATGATAGGCAGCCTAGGAAATGGCTTTTTCCCCTGTGCGTGCTCTCATATCCATTTGGCACAGGAGATTGAAGTGACTGGTGTGAGGTGGAACTGTGTGCTGTGTGGTAGAGTTAAGCAACAAAGCCCAAATTTCTGGCAGTCTGCCGTCCCACTTTCAGATAATCGGAGAAAGCTGAGGGTGGTGCCTAGCATTTGGAGTTAAGACTGCTCCTGTTTTTTAAGGCAATGGAGTCCTGTGCATATGGGGTTAACTTCATCTGAGAGAGAAGGAAAAATGTCTGGAGGAGAGATACCGACTAGTTTTCAGTATCAAACCCCTTCTGCAATTGCTGGTAGCAGACTGAAATATTCTGACTCTGGTTCCTATGTTCTGCTTATGCCTGCAAGCTCTGTTTTCATTTTAAAAGCAAAGTAGTCTTTGCATGCTCTCCTGCATCACTGGGTTAGGAGGTGTGCTTTCCAGTGTGGAACAGCTTGTTTTTGCCAAGAGAGGTAGTTTTTTCTGTCAAGGGATGAAAATAAACCAATCTGTAAATCATTTCCTTGTTGGTGTAACTCAGCACCCATGTTGGTCTGGGATTGTTGTGCATCTAGTCCAAGAGGCTTCTCATTAATTCTAATGCATGCACAACTCCAGTTAAACACCATTCATCAGATTCTTAGTCTTGCAAGCAGCAATTGGGATGTATCTTTCAGCTGTTCTGCCCTCAGGATTTCTCAAGGAAACAATGGGATAGAGTGGTAGATGTTCTACATCTGCTTTTTCCGTGCACTTCAATTTTGGGTAGTTATTACAGGGAGCTGATGTGATTTCCCCTGCCCCCCTTGACCTGTACTTTGGGCAAGGCTAGTCTCCCTGTAGTTTGTTTGGTTTTTTCTATGATGAGGTTAATACTGTAACTACTGCTGGCAAAACTGCGTGCATGCAGCTTTTTCCCACTTCCAGCCTGTGACCAGTATTAAGCAACTGATTACAGATAATTTTGGAACAGGCATGCATAATGCTTGTGCTGTTGTTTGCAAGGATGAAATCTGGGGATAAAAGTATAGCTGGAATGTGAGCAAAACCAGTACATGCCTGATGACTCAGGTTTAGCTGAAACTGTATGACCTATGCAGTGCATTATTGCTGGAGTACATTATTTTCTTTGGTACTGGTTTGCTTTTCCTGACTAGAAAGGAAAACAAATCATACTGATGAGGCGAGAGTTTGTTTTATCTGCTGGGCCCCATGCTTGTGGTATGATAACTGGAGCTGTGGGGTACTGATTAAAGGTTATTTGGTGGTAGTTGTCACCTTTTCACTTCTGTTTTGTACAGGGACTGCACAGGAATTTAAAAGACATTTTGAAATTCCCATCTTGAAAGGCAGAGATGCGGATGCAAGTGAAGCTGAGCGACACAAAGGAGAAGAAAGGCTTAAAGAGCTGATCAGTATTGTGAACAGGTGAATGTCATCCCTCTTCTCTTTGCAGAGCTTTTGCCAGATCTTTGCAGACCCTTGGTGTACACTGGTATCTTTCCAAATTACAGTTGCAGCTATAATGAATTCTCTTGCCAGTTATGTCTATTCAGCAAGTGATTGTGCAAGTATGTATTGCCTGAGAAATCTAAATAGCATGCAGCTTTAATCTGAAAAATAGCACATTGAAATGACACAGTTAGCTGCAGTCAGCCCCAAGCAAATGTACTCGGGTACTGAATCATGATTTGACTCTTATGTTTCTGTTTTCTCGTGGGATCTGAATAGTCAGGCAGCATCCTTTTATTTGTGTTAACATAACTACAGTGTAGACTGGGTCAAACTTGAGATCCATCCAGCCCAGGTGTTGTGTGGCAGACAGAAAGTGTCTAAGGAATATTGCTCAGTTCTGCTGTTGATTGCCTAAGTCACAAAAGAGTCCAGCTCACACTTTCATAGCTGTGTTGGCTCTGTAGGGCTAATGGGATTAGACTACAAGTGTCAGAGATGTGACTTATGATCCCCGAGAAGCACTTCTGTGATGTAAAATGCTGTCTTATTTCTCTTTGGTTGGTTTTGGGGATTTGTTTAAACCTGGTTTCTTTTCTATTCACGAGTACAACCAGTTTATCCACATCTGCTGGCAATCACTTGTGTCTCTTTAAGAACTCTTTCTAGACACTCAGTTGAATTCTCAGCATTGCTGGTGTCTTAATTTCTTTTTTTTTTTGTTTTTAAATCTGAGCTTTTGCAACCATCACAAATATGATCCTGCAGTTCATAGTCATGGTAAATTGAATTTCACGCTAAGTACAGCCTCTCTATGGAGACAGCTTTGACCTTGACTCAGGTCAGCTTGCAGAAGCCTAAGAGAAATGAAAGGCTGGGAGGAGGAGAGCTTATTCCTTCTTAAGGTGCATTTATTTCTTTTTCTAGTTGATAGAAAAGAGGTGTAAAAGTGAGTTCAGGAATGCTTGTGCCTGTGTTGAGGTCTGTGTCCTTCCTTTATTGTGCAACAGTCACGATGCATAAATAGGGAAGATGAAGCTTGAAAGTAGTAACAGATGAATTAATTGAATTTGGTGGGAATTGTAAATGAGAGAGTGATGCAAAGACATGTGGAATCATAGGTGTAAGGCTGGAAGGGCCCTGTAGAAGTTGTCTAATCCATCTTGCTGTCCTAAGGTAGAAGGTGTTAGACCTAAACCACCCCTTACTTAACACCCACCCAGCACTGAAGACCTTACAGATTCCTCAGGACACCTTTTCCAGAGCATCACTGTCTTTGCAGTTAGAAAATACTCTTAATGTGTAACATAAATCTTCCTTACTGCAGTTTAAGCCTGTTACTTTTCATCCTACTGCTTATGAGTTTGGAGACCAGATTATTCCTTTCTTTAATAGCCTTTGACAGATTTTGGGGCCATCGTATATCCCTGCTGGTTGTCATCTTTAGGTTTTGTAACATATTTTTGTTGTGTCCTGGCAGAACTGGGTTTCTGCACTTCGTTCTTATTCTGGTTGCTCAGTTCAGCAGTTTTTCTAGTCCATCCCATCTTTTCTAAAGTGTGGTAGAACTGTTCCATGGGGCATTTCTACAGCCCCAAAGGATATGCCCTTCACTGAAATTGGGCCAGAAAATGAACCTGTCTTGGCTGAGGATGGCTACTTAATTATTACGTGGGGAGCTGCCTGCTTGTGCTTTGGGTTATGTCTGTAGTGTGTTGTGGTTAAATCCTGTCCTTGTTTGCTGTCCATGC
Organism: Falco punctatus; assembly: GCF_963210335.1. Taxonomy (NCBI): domain Eukaryota; kingdom Metazoa; phylum Chordata; class Aves; order Falconiformes; family Falconidae; genus Falco; species Falco punctatus. The sequence continues at coordinate 10,754,748 of NC_137591.1, read as the reverse complement.
TGCTGGTCTGTTGCAGCTCAAGTTGAGAGTGCTGTTGGTAGTCTGATGAAGAACTGAGTTTCTCTTGTAAGGGACTGGGCTTTGTCAGGTGGAATCATGCACAATCCCTCCATGTCTGATGAACCAAATTTGGAGGCCTCACAGAGACAATGGGTTATATACTGGGCTCTGTAGCATGGTCTGATGGAGCTTCTTATCCTGGCTTTGTGTGGGTGGTGGGTGTCTGGCCTTTGTCATGCCATGCATTGGACTGTCACAGACTTTTGTACATAAGATATCTAAGGGACACTGTGTTGAGCTCATGAGGAATAATAGTGATAAAACAGGGTTTTGACATCATCTAAGCATCTGATCTTAATTACCCTCCCTGCAGGTGTTTAATTCGAAGAACTTCAGACATCTTGTCCAAGTACCTGCCAGTGAAGATCGAGCAGGTGGTCTGCTGCAGGTACCAAAAAACACATACTCTGCCAGGAAACAGGAGGAGCAACAGGAAGGACTAAAGTGTTGCAAAAAGCCCTTCCATGCTTTCCTCCAGGAATGAGATTGTAGCCATTGGCGATGTGTTGCTTTTCCTCCTGAAGCGTGGATGGACAATCTGCAACTGGTGGATCTGCTGGCCAGATGGCATGCTCTGAGCAGCTGTTTACAGTAGAGCCCTGGGCTATGCAGAATACCTGCAAGCTTCTCTTCTAGCTCTGGGCTGAGATATCATTGTTCTACCATCAGCCTTGAAGGCAGTTCTAGGCTATCCATGCTGTGGCCAAAAAAAAGCAGGCTAAAAGGAATGCACTGTGTAGATGGAGGAAGAAGGATAGGGTTGGTCTGGGCACAGGCTGAGACTGCAGAGCTCTTGTTCTGTTTCAGACTGACACCTCTGCAGGCTGAGCTGTACAAGAACTTCCTGAAGCAAGCCAAGCCAGTGGAGGAGCTGAAGGAGGGCAAAATCAGTGTGTCATCTCTCTCTTCCATCACTTCCTTGAAGAAGCTCTGCAATCGTGAGTTGATCCGCTTGTGTAATGGGTTTTGGTTTTGCACTGTTGGTGGTGGTTTTTTTGGGTCTCCCTTGTGTACTCTGCAGTCTGAGCTCTGTTTGTTTTCCAGACCCTGCTCTTATCCATGATAAGTGTGTGGAGGAGGAAGAGGGTTTTATGGGAGCCCTGGACTTGTTCCCTGCTGGCTACAGCACCAAATCTGTGGAGCCCCAGCTTTCGGGTACTGTGGAACTCAACAGTGCAAATGTGCTGCCTAACACAGGCAACCATGAGACTGTATTTAGCACCTTATCAAGTGCCCTTCCAAGGTCTTGAATTTGGGAACTGGTGCCCTAACTTTCTTCTTTCTTTCCTTTTTATCCAGGAAAGATGCTGGTTTTGGACTATATCCTTGCTGTTACAAAAAGCACCAGTAACGACAAGGTGGTTTTAGTGTCTAACTACACTCAGACGCTGGACCTATTTGAAAAGCTCTGCAGGAACAGAAGGTTTGTCTTTGGGCTTCATCTGTTTAATCCTGCAAGACTGTACTTGCAGCCTACATTGTAAAATAAACTGGCTATTTTTAAAGTTTCTATCAGCAGGAACTTGTGATCTGTTTTTTACCTCAGATGTTTCCTGAATTGGAACTAAGTGGCTTATGCTTTGGCTACTGGGGTCACTCAGCAGAAAAGCTCTGGCCCTCTGCAAAAGCTCCTAAAGCCCAGGCCCTTGTTACAAGGCTGTTTGTGAAAGATTTTTCTCTTTCAGGTAGGATGTTCTAGTGGTTGCAACAGTCTGATTGTAGTAAATGCTGTATATTCCAGGTATTTGTATGTCCGACTGGATGGCACCATGTCCATTAAAAAGAGAGCAAAGGTTGTGGAGCGATTCAACAGCCCCTCGGTAAGTAGAACCTGCCCAGCTGTGAGCAGCTCTGCTGCAAGTTCTGAATGCTCTAAAAGAATCGCTGCCTCTGTAGTTTAATCCAAGCCTGTCTTTTTCCACAGAACCCTGAGTTTATCTTCATGTTAAGCAGCAAAGCAGGCGGCTGTGGTTTGAATTTGATTGGGGCTAACAGACTGGTTATGTTTGACCCAGACTGGAATCCGGCTAATGATGAGCAGGCCATGGCTCGTGTGTGGCGGGATGGCCAGAAGAAGACATGCTACATCTATCGACTGCTTTCAGTGAGTCTTACTCCTCTCACCTCCTCAACATGGAGTTCTTGGTGCCAGCCCAGACAGCAGCTGTGATTGCGACCAGAAGGGGAAGAACTCTTTTGTGTTAGCAACCAGAATTGATTGGAACTTAATGGCTTCCTACTCTTAGATGTGTTGCCATGGAAAACCATGAAGGTTCAAGCTGGAGGGTCATTAATGCAGGCCTTGGTTTCTAATGGTGACTGGCTTCTGAAAAATAGAAACTGGAAACTGTGGCTTTCCAGATGAGATGCTCCTTTGAAGTCATTTAGGCATCTGATTTCTTTAATTTCATGGGGTGTCTGATGGTGAAGTTGCTGTTTTTCAGTCTGGCTGCAGTCTGTTTTGGTTGGGTGTATGTGTACTTAAACAGCAAGTACATTCTCAGAATTACAGCAGCTTTTGGAATGGGATTGCCAATTAGCAGGTTCTGTAAAGGAAAAACACAAAGGAGATTAGTCTTTTCAGGCTGCTGTAACACTTTGTCCAGCAGTGCCAGTAATGATTACTGCTCAGAAATGTTGCCTCTGCCCTTGTTCACCTCTCATCAGTTCAGATGGTGAGGTTTTGTGTTTTGTTTTGGGTTTTTTTGTAAGCTTGTGTTCCTTGATCAATTACTGTTTCGCTTTGACAAAACAGATGTTCTTTGTCCAGCTCTTCCTAATGGTGTTCCAGTTTTTATGTGACCTGGCTGCACCTGGAATCAGGGACCTTCTTCCTGGACTAGGAAGACCATTTTGCAAATCCTGACTAATTACCCCCTCCTTTATATTACATCTGTTTGCGAAACAGACATTTTGCTTTTAGATTGTAGTTACCTTCTTCCAGACAGCGGGTGTGATTGATCTGTGTGTGGGTGAACCAGCAAATACTGCTGATGCTTGTGTCACCCAGGGCTACCTTGTTGCTGTTTTTTGGGGGGACTTGTGTTTGTGTGTGTTGGGTTTTTTTGTTTGGTTTTTTGGGTTTTCTTTTTTTCTGAGGCAGTGGTTATAGCTCCTGGCTATATAGCTCCTTTCCCTTCCTTCCTGCCAGCACAACTTGGTGCAGTGTGTGAGCTTTAGCCACGAGTGGCAGCTCCACCTTTTCCTCATCCATATCTCTGTTGAATCCACACCTGTACCCACGGCGAAAGACAAGAGAAGCAGAGTTGGGTTAGATCAGCAACCAAATAGGACATAGTTGGAGTGCAGCTAGTAAAACTTGCCTGTCAGCTGTACTGCTCTGGCAGGGCACTAAATGATCCTGACAGCTTACTGCCATTTGATCTGTGCCACTTTCCTGATGTCGTGCTCCTTTAAACTAGTCCAACTGTGCTTCATCTCTGACACTCTTTCCTGCAGACAGGGACCATAGAGGAGAAGATATTCCAACGCCAGACCCACAAGAAAGCCCTCAGCAGCTGTGTGGTGGATGAAGAGCAGGATGTAGAAAGGCACTTCTCACTTGGGGAGCTGAAGGAGCTTTTCACATTGAATGAGACCACCACCAGTGACACCCATGACAAGTGAGTATACTGAATGACTAATGGATGGGGTCAACAAAAAAAATCCAGTTTATCTAGTGATTCAGAGGTTCCTCAGGCAGCAGGAGGAAGCTTAAGAGAGAGAGGGCCTCCAGTGTATCTGCTTTTGAAGCTGTTAACCACCTGAAAATGAGCACTTCCTTGCTGTCCTCCCTTTTTATTGTCCTAGAAAAGCTGTGCTGACTGGACAAGTGAGCAGACTATCTTGTTGCTCCCTGTGTTTGGAGGCTATGAAATACTGCAGCTAATGAAAAGAAATTGATCAGAGCTGTTCAAATTGGTGGGGCCCGACTTGGTCCTTCCTTGCTGGTCTCTTCCTGATGGTTTGTGATCTCCAGGTGCTGAACTGCTTCTACTGCCAGGCTACTCCATCTGCTAAGAATTCATGAGGCCAACCCTAGTGCTGTTCTGGGGGCTAAAAGAATCCTCTTCTGCACTGCCTTCCCTTCTCCCCCACCCCTGAGACCTGTGGTATTGTAGCCACCAGAAAGAGGACAGGGAGTGCAGGAAAATGCTTCACTGTGAAAGTTAAAACTCTTAGTTCAGGCAAGAGTGAAGAGGATTAGTTTTAAGCCGGCTCGGAAGCTTAGCTCTTTGGAGGTGTCTTGTCTGCATGGCAACAGCGCTTGCTGGCAAGGCTGCTACTGCTCTTTGTCTCATGTGGCAGCTCAGTAGGGTGTCTGCAAAACAGCCTGAGCACAACCCAGTGGCCATGGTGGGAGCCAGGATGGAGCGGTTTGGAGGGTGGTGTGCTCTCTTGAACTTGGGAAGCCTGACACAGTGCTAAGGTGTTAGCAGTGGGGGTGTTTGCTCAAGATCTGCCCTTAGCAACATCCCTCACCTTTGAGGAAACACCTCCTGAACTTCCTCTGGGTCCTGCTGGACCATTCCCACATGGCTAAACAGGGAGGGGGAGTGCTATTAGAAACAGAACCCCAGAGTTTCCAGAAAGTGAGAGAGTCATTCCTTATCTGTTGCACGTGCCACAGAGGGGTTGTACTTTTAAATGAAACGTGGCAGTAATTAATCCTGTCTGAAAATCTACTTGCCAATGTTTCAGGGGAGTTAATCCAAATGTTACTGGGCTGCATTTTTAAACAACCTGTTCACTAAAATAGAACCTCACACTGACTCTGTTCCAGGATCAAGTGTCATCGCTGTGTGAATGGCCACCAGGTACGGCCCCCTCCCGAAGGGTCTGACTGTACCTCTGACCTCTCCCAGTGGAACCACTGTGCTGATAAGAGGGGGCTTCAGGACTCTGTGCTGAAGGCTGCATGGGATGCTGCCGTCACCTTCACTTTTCATCATCATTCCCATGAGGAACAGCGAGGGATTCCCTAACAGGTTACTGTCCCCTGTGGGGGCAAGGGCAGGCTGCTGTGGCAGTCCATCCCACTTCAGTCCCTTTGAAGGAGAGGGGCAGTGGGTGGCAGTACCTGCTGGACAGTTGTGTGGCTGTGGAATAGCATAACAGTGTGGTTTCTGAGAGGCTGGAAGGCGCTTGGCATTGTTCAGTCTGCTGCAACAGCAATGAGTCCATGGCTTTTTCTCTGCTGTCGTATTATGTGCCTGAAACACAGTCCTTTTGGAACAGGGAATAACTGGTCTTGTAGACTTGGTCAGACTCAGCACTGGTTCTCATGCCTTCTACTGGTGTCTGTGCCTTCTACTTAGCCAAGTTTTTTCTTCAGGTTCTGCAGTTTTATAGCACTTAAATGTGCACTCGTGTTTTTCCTTGACAGCTATGGCTTACAGCTGCTGATCAGTAACTTGCAGGATCCATTTCTGTGGTGAAATGTGAACCTTGCTGATTACTCGGGAACAAAAGGATTTGTACAAAGGAAAAAAAAATCACCTTTATGTTGAACATCTGGCCTGAAGATCATGCAGGCAGTGGGAAATCAGGTTCTGTTGAGGTAACTCCATTTCAAAAATCACTTGCTTTGTTACAGGCAGGATCCCCTGATCTAGCAGTGTTTTTTAATTAGGTCACATTACAAGCCAGTAATAAAATTCATACATTATGGGTCTTAACTATATTTTTATTATAAAAACATTACAAAAGAACAAACTACTCAAAACCTCTGTAAAATGACTGCAGAGAGTGTAGAGGGGCAATATGGTTGCAAATAAACAGGAGGCTGCTTGGTCCATAAAGATTTTTTTTTTACAAAGTAAAATTTTCCAAATGTAAAAGATCAAGGCTGGATCACAGAACAGTTGAAGTTGGAAGGGAGCTCAAGGTCATTGTCCAACACCCCTGCTCAAAAGCATGGTCACCAACAGCTGGTTGTCAAGGATCAGAACCAGATGGCTTTTGAGTCTCTCCAATAGTGGAGATAGCTATTGATGAGACACTGGCTGAAGCAACATGAAATCTGGCAAGAAGTCACACAAACTCATTTGATACCTGTCTCACTTAAAATCTTCAAACCAAGAAGATGATAGTTAGATCACATGGAAATACAGCTGTTATCCCACACGTTCTTGTGTGTCACTTCACTGTGGTACCCCTTCATCAAATAAACAGAAAAGTGATGAGAACAACTGTGTATGCTGCTTGAACCAGGAGAAGAAAACCCCACCTGCGCTGTGAAATAGGATCTATTGCCCAGGAACTGAGCTGCTTAGTTCAAGCTGATCTGTTTTCTCCTGCTCCTGCATCCATCACATGACACTGATGTAGTCAGCAAAGGCCTGGGAGGAGTCCCACGAATCACTGACCACACTACACACAGCTTTGAGACGCCGAAGAGCTTCTTGAGCTGTTTCAGCATCCTGGTCCAGCCAATTCTGGAAGAGGCGGAGGTGTGTGAATTGAATCTGCCCCCCTCTCTGCTGGATGTGACCTTCCAGCTTCTTTGTGAACTCCAGGAGTCCATCAGGTTTGATGCAATTTGAGCTTTCAGGGAAAGAAGGACACAAGTCATTAACTGTCTAAGCTATAATGTAAGCAGTTTCAATTACTGTTACTTCTAGTAACCGCCAGTGCAGGTACTTGAGGACATTCCAATGCAAAGTACAACTTTCTTCACCAATACAAAGCATGAATGGTCAGTTAATTTTGATGAAAAGCAAAAACTGAAGCACAGTAATACAAAGGGCTGCAAGCTTTACAAAATTAAGGTGGTAACTACTGAGAACTTACTATTTTGGCCTCCTTACTACTGACTTTAGACCTAGCTGTGGCCTTAAAATGCTGCTGGACCCAAGCTGCTGGCTAAGCAGTGCCAGAAGCACCTTGGTCTCATAGCAGCTGTCAACTTCCTGGACCAAGGAGCCTGGCTCAACCTACAGCTGCCAGTGTCAGCCTCATCATTTCTCTCTTCCTTCTGAGAAGACCTGGAGAGCATGTGTCAGGTCCTGGTGTTTCTAGGAGATTAAAAGGTCATTTCCCCTGCATAGATGATACATAAATATGAAGTTGCATGATGGATTTAATCTTGAGAGAGGCACAGTAACAATCAGGATTTGAGGCTGCTGAAGGACTGGCCATGGCTAAATAAACTGTTATGCCTATGTACTCTAAACAACCTGAGAGACATAAAGAAGGTGGGGGCAGGGGGAGGAACCAAACAGTTGTTAGTACTGCAGCAGCGCTACCCTCCATGTACATCAGGAAGGTGAGTGTCTGCATGGCTGCTCAGGAAGAGAGCAGCATTTCAGGTTGAACACCAAAGATAACAAAAGGAATGCAGAGGCATTCACGGGATCTGACAGGGCAACAACAGCATTCTCTCCTTATACAGAGGCAGTGGAAACAGCCGTTCAAGTTTGGTGGCTAAGAATAAACGTACATAGGGACATTAGTTCTAACTTGACAGTACAGGAAAGGCTTGCAGCAGCCTCCCAAGGGAGCAGCAAACCAAAGCTGCTTTTAAGATAGAGCTTGACTCGTTTATAAAAAGGACAGTGAGATGCCTCAGAGATGCTGGAGGTCCCAGAGGCTGTATGTGCCCATTGCGGTGTTCTCTAAGCAATTCTTGTGCACGCAGTTCCTTGAGGAAGGAACAAAGCCATGCTCGGGCTTCTCAGGTTGTCTGAGGCTAGTTCAGCTCCAGCCCTCCCCAAACAAGAAATTCAGTGTGTTTAGAGCAGCAGAATACCTGACATCCAGCTGGCAAAGAGAAGAGGAGGAATCTTCGGAAAAAATGTCTGCAAGGGCAACCAGCCTGTGATTCCCTAGAAGGGGAGAAATACGGGTGTTAGGTGCAAACTGGGAACTGTCTTAAGTATTTCAATGGCCACAGGGCTGGGGTAATAGTGCAGAAAGGAGGCTGTAAGCATATGCACGCAGCACAAAGGGCTCAGCACTGTGTTCAAGGCAATGGGAACATGTGCTGACAGGGCAGTTCGTTTCACTAGAAAAATCCCAGTTTTGTTTGAAAAGTCAATATACAGCTTTGTTCTAAAAACAGCCAAAACCACAAAACCATGCAGGGTTAAACACAAACCTTAGAAAATAAGTGTATTTCGGGTGATCCCAAGCTTTCCCATTTCATTTCATTAAAAGAACAGAGAACAATATTCTGGATTTACCTGAAATTGATTTCTCAAATGTTTTTACTTGGCCTGTGATCCAAAAAAGTCTGCAATTTCTGCATAAATCCAGTTCCACTTCTTTGACACAAACCCTTACTTTACTTGTTCCCATCCCTCCAGTGGCTACCAACAGCTTTTAAGGCACAAACTACCCAAACTTGGGGAAAACCTGTGCCTCTAAATGAGAGTAGTGCGTCTGCTGCCAGATCTGTTCCTGTAAAGAGTCTGACGCAGATCAGTGTTCAGTCACAGCTGGAGCCCTGCTGATAACTTGCTTTTACTGCAGAGAAAAGCAACCATAATGCCTGCACAGCACCTGGGCTCTTGGTACATTGCTGAATGCAACTGAAATTTTGCCTTTAAAAAATGAACTCTGTGCTCCTTACTTTGTGAACTAAATCCACCCTAATGATGCATGTGTTAAGTTCAGCACTAAGGTCACCAGCTAGCATAGTCCTAACTCCAGCCCTGAAGCTATCTCCAAGAGAGGTGGTCTAAGGTCAAGGCCCCATAGCAACATGCACAGTACGCACCAAGGCGATTCCCAGGCAGTTTGAGGCTCTTCAAAGATGAGTTTCTTTTCACAGTGTCGATTATTTCTGATAAAAACTCAGTAGTAGAGCTTTCAAACAGCCGGCAAAAGGAAAATGTGATTTCTGCAGAAGAAACAGATAGACAGTACACATTAGTACTCCCTGCGTGCTTCATTATTCCATAATTACATCCTGCAGGCAGCTCCAGTCCCTAATCCGTATGCAAGAACGAAGCTTCCCCAGCAGTGGATTGCATACAACAGCGCTGCCACTCTGTCACAGGAAGAGAGAAGAGATCACACCCAGGGAAGTGGCTTTGCCAGTTAAAGGCTAACGTGCTCTGCAGGTTAAAACATCTTTGGTTTATAGCCAAGACTATGGACTCTTCTCTGCAGCGTACACCAGCTTTGCAGCTGCTCCTCTCTCTGCCCTGCTGGCACCAAGAACCAGACACGTTCCCAATCTGCTCCAGGACAGTGACATTTGCTACACCTTACACATCTGAAGGTCACCTCTTTAAATGTCAGCCAACCAAAAGCAGCCACACCCAGGATTTTACTGTACCTTGCAGGCCAGGATCCTGAAGCAAAAGCAGAACTTCTTTCTGGTGCTCAGCCAGGTTCACATCATGAAAGCTCAGTTTGTTCAAATTCGGATTACACTCTAAAAGGAAAACAAGTTCTCAGGTGAAGCACTGTACGTCCCTGGGATAAAAAGACACTGACCCAACTACCAGCTAAGGCCCAGAAAACAAGTCAGACTGTGGATAATTTGTGCCGGATTGTGGGTAATTAACAAGGAACCATCCTGCTCTGCAGGATCATTCACATGCTCAGCACAAGAAGTGGGATGGATGACACCCACTTCCTTTTCTCAGGAGACTTCAAGGATGTCCACACTGAAGAAATGGACTCATCTAAGTGGGATTAATGCTAAAGGATGGAAGATCACAGCAACGAGACCACTCTGTCAGTGATGCTACCTGCAGGTTAGCAGAGTACCTTTGAGTGCCTCCAAAAGGAGCCCAAGCTCCTGAGAACAGGGCAGCGTGGCGCTGTCAAGGGACAACTGCTGGAGGGATCTTGATGCCTTGAGCACTGGCAGCAGGAAGGCAGTGTGCAGAGGTTCCCTGGGGAATCGGATCTCCAGCTGCTCCAGGCAGCTCTCTAAGGAAATTAAAACCACAATCAAAGAGCTTGGTCTGGAGTGCTCATAGCTAGGTCCTACAGCAAGCAAGATGTCTGCATGCCTGACACATGACTATCATTTAGGTTGGCAGAAAATGCCTATGCATCGTGCCCTGCCACACAGAGCTCTACGGCAACTCAGACCTATGGTAACGTAGATCAGTTAAGGCTCATTTCAGGACTCCTGCCAGACCACAGGGCCACTAATTCCTACTGCATTCTGGCAGCGAAACAACACTTGAGAAGAGGTCACCCTTTACACACAAACCAGTCAGTGTCCTCCCAGAGCACAGCTCTTCACTGACCCCACTCCATACTCGCTCAGGCTTTGTTCACTGCTTTTATGGTCATTCGAGGGCTAATAAGGGTGATTAGAGACCTGTGAGCCGAGAACATGCTGCTATAGCTCCCAGACCACAATCCAGAGGCTGGGGCACTGCTTTGCCATCACCTGTGGGATTGTGACAATTAAGAGATGCTTTCCCTCTGTTTAAGTGTCTGTCCAAGTCTTACAGCCTCACAGTCAATAGGATGCACAAAGCAGAAGCTTCCAACCAATTTACAGATCTGGTGGGATACACTCCCTGTGGGCTGCGTGAACAGTCAGTGCCAGCAGGGTACGCCTGGCCCTGTACAAAGCTGATGTTGCAGCAGGCTGGTACACAGCAATACAGCGCTTTGTCCAAGACTCAGGCTCCACACAGCACGTCACAGACTGGAAATGACAAACAGCAACACCATCTAAATCAGAAAGGCAAGGCAGTAATCACTTAATTTACACTGTAACAGCGTAGAGTTCAAATCCCCATGCCAAGCTTTTACAGCTCTGCCTGCCACGTCCCGATCATCACTCAGAATGACGATTCCTACCTGGGATTTCTACCTCACCACAGCTTGGATTCCCCTCTGGCCCGTTCCCCTCCAGCTGGTTTTTGAGGTCGAAGCTGACTGAGAGCGTGTGGAGCTGAGGAAAGGCGTTCAGGATGCAGCAAACAAGCTCCATGCAAGGCATGTGGGAGAAGATGTCGCTCACGCGCACCACACGGAGGTGGCAGTCCGAGTGGCGGGAGAGGGCCCGGAGCCCAGAGAGGATGCAGAAGATGTTTGCACCCAGGCCTGGAACAGCATTTGTACAGAAAGGTGTTAGCTGTGCCTGCAGAGACACCAACACACACGCAGCTGGAGCTGCACCTATGGCCAAGCAACCTAAGTCAAAGGCAAAACTCACAGACTGCTTTATCCACACATTCTTAAGCTAGACTGTGTATATGGGAGATGGAGATCTGGCTCTTCGCCCTCTCTGGATGGCATTTAAGCACAAGGCTGGGGCTGTTGTGGGGCAGAACAGCCCCATTCTCCCCCTCAAACTAGTCCTCACACTTCTTAAACACCTCTACTGATGCGCTTCTCAGGATCGGGTACCAATACCTTACAATGCCCATTCCAGTGAAAATAAAACCAGGGTAAACCTGAGCAACAAGTCAGACCGTTAGACCAAGGCCGGAAGGCAGCAACCTGTACAGACCACTAACCATTGTAAGACAGAACCAAGTTTTCTAAAGACACCCAGGAGCTCAGCAGGTTACTCAGAGTACGACATGTTTCCCCAGTCAAAGGAATGGAAAACAATTCCAGTGTGGACACACTTCGGAAGCGGTGAGCAGCTTTCAGAGGAAAGATCCCAGTAGATGCTCCTCTTTTCTTACAGCCAGCATGGCCAGTGCATGGGGATCCTGAGGAGGAACTGGTCCAGTTCTCTGTGTTTTCTCCTTCTGTGGCACTGTTTTTGTACAGTCGCTCTGAGTTATCCTCTCTAGCAACAGTAAAAACAAAATCATACAGGTCTTCTGGGTCAGTGTGTGGTCCCCTGCTTCGTCTGAGGCAGCGACGTTTCTTTCCCACTGCAGATTTCAGCCGTCTACGTGTCTTTCGAAGAACTGGGTGACAGGACAGCTGCTCTGAGACGCAGAGAGGAGCAGATCCTCCCTGAACGCTGGTGTGGTCACAGGGCACCTTGCTGCTTGCCTCCTCACACAGCTGGTTTCGCAGAGGAGGACTTCTTGGTCTGGAGAGGACAGAGTTCAGGTAAGCGTCAGCCTCACATCCATCCACCTTTGCAGCAGCCTCCTCCGGGGCCCTGGGGGATCTCTGTTTCTCACCATCGCTCCACTCCCTTTCACCACAATGGCCCCTCTCTGCTCGCTCCTGTGCTGACTCCTGGCTTTGGGCTTTGTCATCCTCTCTGCAAAGGCCACACGGGCTGCTGTGATACGCAAGGGCATTTCCCGAGCGCCAAAACCCAGCACTCATGCTCAAAATGAGAACAAGAAGAACCGTGTCGGGAACAGGCCAGGAATACATGGACACCTGACTGACAGAGCCATGGTGAATCAGCCGGTGAAGAAGTAAAACTAGCGAACGCCTAATGGACTGGTCAGAGGAGAGGAGGCGCTGGAACTTCAGGATCCGCAGGGAGCCAGCCAGGTTTTCAAGCACTTTCTGGTTGTGCTCAGCAGTGAGCTCCACTGCGCCCTGCAGCATGTTGCAGAGGGTAAGCTGGGAAACGTGCGGGGAGCTGTGGAGCAGCGGGGAAAAGTGATGGTCGTTGAGACGCCAGTCAGAGGAAATATCCAAGACACCATGAAGAACATTTGAAAAGAACGTTTCAAGGAATTTCTTCCTCCAACAGGTTATATTCTGCAATTGAACAACAGGGCCATATTAATCAAGTCAGCCACAATTTTTCTGGTTCTTTTGAAGTTATATTATTGCTATCTGCTAACCTGGTAAATGTGGTGTCCAAAAAAAACTACAGCTAGTGCAACCGAGACTACCTTGTTCTCAGCATCCTTCCTCAGTGTATTAGATGAATAACTGAGTTACTCCTATTGCTCTCCCTTCATCCTACTTCTGGCCTTAATTAAACATGGTCAGCAGTTTGAAGCTATGCCATGTTTTTGCCTATTAAAACCCACATCATCAGGAATTTCTTCCCAGGGATCTATGTATAGGCTGTGATTAAGCTGTCTGTTAACGATTCTTTTGCAATGCTGAACCAATGGAGCTGCTACAATTTTCCTATGTAAAACCATTCTTCCAAGCTCAGTCTTCTGTATTTTTCCAGTGCTTTCTAAGACATTGGCACATTTTTTTGCCAGCGTAGGTGTAAGCATGATATAAGATGCTGTTTTTATCCTCCATTTCCTGAAGAATTACATCTTTAAAGACAGGATTTATTCCTTCCGCAAACTTGCTGTTGTGGATGAAGGGTGGACACTACAATTCCTTTTATGAACCCCGTTTCCCAAAATGACGGTACTACCAGGGTCACGCCTTGGTCTGGAGCATCATGAATGTTTACAAACAAGCACCAGCAATCACTTGGAGGTGACCAGCAGCACTGGCAGGCTTCAAAACAAAACCTCATGGAAGACATCAGAAATGGGGTGTCTGCGTTGTACCCCTTCTCCCACCGCCAGCGTTTCCTCACCTCCGAGTTGGGCGGTCTGGTTTTCATCACATCATCCCACAGCTTGCGCCAGATGGGCTGTGTCGAGAGGCCTGGGGGGAAAAAACAATCAACTGGGCACTTTCACCCCTTCTCCCTGCCTGAGTGCCCTGCCACAGCGCTCGCAGGGACACTGGGCAGACAAGGGACCGTGCGGGGGGACGCAGACCCAGACCCCCGCAGCAAAATGAAGGTGCTCTGCGGCGAGGCGAAGGCCACCTCCTTTTAAAGGACGCAAATTAACAAACGGCAGGGTTTGTCGGTCCTCAAAAGGACCGTCACAGCTGGCCCGCACCACTGGTAACCCCGCCTGGCTACGGGCCGGGGCTCAAGGGTCTGGACGCACAGGGGCGTCCCAGTCCCGGCGGTGGGGACTGTGCTACAGGGGGGGTCGCCCCCCGCCCCGCGGGACCGTGCTCCGGGGGTGCCCCCCTGCCCCGCGGAGGGACTCGCCCCCCCGGCGCGGGTCTCCCACTGCCAGCCTGGAGGGGTCGGTCCCTCCGGCCGGGGGTCCCCGCGGCGTGGGACCCACCTCCCCAGACCGGGGGGCGAGCGGGGCGGCCCGTTCCACCCCATCGGTTCTAGGGACTCGTCCCTCCCGCCCGGGGGTACGCGTAAGGGTTTGTCGCCGTCCCCGCCGGTGTCACCTGCTCTCCGCGCGGCGCCCTCGGCCCGCTCGAGGCGGAAGACGCTGAGAAGCGGCAGAAGCCCCCGCAGGAGGTGCCCGGGCAGCGCTGTGGGGAGACAGAGGGACACGGCGGCAGGGTGCGGGCAGGGCCCGGGCCCCGCGCCCCGCCGCCCGCGCCTTACCCCAGACGTCTCGCTCCAGGGCTCCCATGCTGCGGCTCACCGCCGCCGCGCTCAGCGCGAACAGGCTGCCCGGCCCCTCCGCCGCCATCGCCCCGCTCAGCGCCGCCGCGCCGCTGCCGCCGCCGCCGCCATCTTGGGGCGGCACACCCGCCCCCCGCCCGCGCGCCGCCGCCATCTTGGGAGGGGAGGGAGCGGGCGGCCATGGCGGGGAGGTCGCGCCTAGCGGCCGCCAAGCCCACCCAGCCCTGAGGCTGAGATCCCCAGGAGGAAAGGCAAAAAGAAGGCAGGGAGCGGAGCAGCGGCCTTCTTGAGGCGGCCACAAGCGCAGCCGCCGCCGGCTGCCATCTTTAGAAGGGACGCGTCCGGGCCTGAGGCGTTACCCCGGGGGGGCCGGCCCAACGCGCCGTGGGAGCGTTTCCGCTTCCGGGGCGGGCAGCGGCACTTCCGGTGGGTGACCCTGGCGAGTCCTTCTGTGTGTCGGGAGCGGAGGCATGGGGCTGCGCGACACAGTCGTTCACGCTGGGGAGCCTGAGGTGAGCGGGGCCGGGCCGGGCCAGCGGGGGCCGCGCTGGAGCCCCGCGGGGCCTGGGCGGTCGGTAACGGCTGTCCTTTTTTTTCTTTCCCCAGGAGGAGGAAGAGGAAGAGCTGGTGGTAAGACCGGGAGCGGGGCCTGGTGCGCCCCTGTCCGGGGAGCTGGCGGGCCTCGGGGGCGGCGGAGGAGGCCTGTAGCTCTGCAGTCACGAGTCTCCCGGGGGTAGATGGCCGGTGCCTTTCAGCGCTGAAACTCGCAGGGCCTTGGGCCCCCCTCGCTGCTCAGTGCCGCAGATCCAAAGCTTAGCGGGGAGGCAGCTTGAATCCGAGCTTCGATGTGAATATACGGCTCCCTCTGCAGTCGCTGGGTCTTGGGGGAGAGCGGTGTTTCGAGGTCTCTGTTCTCATGGCGGTCCTGTCTCTGCAGGATCCTTTAACCACGGTCCGGGAGCACTGCGAGCAGACAGAGAAATGCGTGAAGGCGCGGGAGCGGCTGGAGCAGTGTGATGCACGGGTGTCCTCCAGGTCCCACACAGAAGAGCAGTGCACAGAGGAGCTTTTTGACTTCCTGCATGCTAGGGACCACTGCGTAAGTGCAGCACCTGTGGCTGCAACATCCCTGCAGGTGGTGGGAGCAGAGCTGCCTTTAGCCCCACTTCCAAAAGTGCAGACAGCTCAAGTGTGAGATGTGGTAGCTGCTCAGAGGGAGCTTTGAAGAACTTTGAGCCTTGATGCTTTTCCTTGTTAAATGTTTGTTTGGCTCATCTTTGTTATAAGAGTTCTAACTGGGATTTGGTAGGTCATTAAACGACTAAGTCAAACACGTGGTTTCTGCCCTGCAGATGGCACTCTGCTGTTTCTGTGTTCTGTTTGCCATTTTACAGTTAAACGTTTTTAACATGAGCTGAAACTCTGTAGAAAATCTCAGCTTGTTACTTTTCTTGAGTGACTTGGTGCAAAACCTTGAGAAGAGCGGAGTACTGTGGGGCCATGTGTGTTAGTGGCCAAGAAAACCAAGAGGCAGTTGGTAACACCTTACTGATTTCCAGCCCTATACTATGAGTTACTGAGTGCTTTGTCTCTTTGTTTCAGGTTGCTCACAAACTCTTTAAGAACTTGAAGTGAAGGTGGGCGTGATTGTCCGTCTACTTCCACAGCTCATGTCAGCAGTTCCTGGGTTCACAGTACTGCTTCCTGCCCGTTCATCCTCCATGCCAAGAGCAAACAAAACTGCCTGGCAGCGACCGAGCGTCAGCATGTCACTGCAACTGTTCTTGTGGAAGATGTGCAGCTACGCAAAAAACATGTTGATGTTCTGTGATTTTCCATATTAAACATTCAAAGTTCCCATGGAAGTACCCTCTGTTTATTTCCTAGTTCTTGTGCTTCTGACTTGTACTAGGTTAAGATGAAATCAGTAGGTGTTGGAGCCCAGTTTGTGGGAGGAGACTTTTTCCCACTTGTGGGAAAATCCTTTTTGTGCAGCTGTGATGTGCAGCAGCTGGAGCCTGATCCCACGGGAGAATTTATCTGTTGGAGACACAGAGATTATTACCAAGCCCCACAAGACCAATACTGTTCATGCAGTAAGTTCTGGCTGAATTAAAGGGAGTGACCCTTTTCTAGCAGAGTAGAGCTGAGGGAAGACTCTCAGCTGTTCCTCACTCACTGTCACCTACTGCCACCAGCCACTGGAAGAGCTTCCAGGCTGGGGTTGGCTTTGCCTTCTTGCTCGGAGTGACCGACCACGTGGCTGCAGATGGGCACAGTGGTGGTTCCACCTGCTGAAACCTCTGCCGGAGCAGGAAGGGTCACCGCGGGGGGGGGGCGGAACTAAAGCCCTTGTGTCTGAGTCACCAGCCCTTTCTGCTGACCTGGGACTGTCCTGCTCGTGCCCTGCCCATTTTTCTTCCGAGGAGGATGTTTAGTAGCAAGAGAACTAGGAAGTTTCACAGGCATGTTACATGAAAAAGAAAATAACCTTCTGAGCTATTCAAAGTGGAAAGCAGGGCACCACCTTTTAGATCTGACCGTGTTACCAACGCAGCCGTCCGTAATCCTCTTGCTGGTGGACTTCAAGTTCAGCCGCCAGCGCGGTGCCCCGGGGCTTTGCCAGGGCGAACGTCACACGTTAACCCCCGGAGCTGCGGGGGGGTTTCCCCTGGGGCACACGGTCCTGCCGCAGAGCCGAGGGGCTCCGTTGCTGGAACCTTCCCGGCAGCCGCTGCCCGAGCACCCCGCGGGGGCAATGGCCCGGGGGGCGGTGCTGGGGGGGGGAGGGGCAGGGGGTGCCGGTGCCGGTGCCGGTCCCGCCCCGGAAGGGCAGCGGCGGAGCGCGGGCGATGGCGGCGCTGAGCGGGCGGGCGGCGGCAGCGCTGCTGAGGCGGGGGCCGCCGCCGGGGCTGGCACCGGGGCCGCGCCGGCACCACTACAAGAAGAAGTGGGTGAGCGGGGCCGGAGGGGGGACCCGCCGCACGCCGCCCCCCGCCGCCGCCCGTTTCGCTCCCCGTTGCATCCCCCTGATCTCCCCCTCGCCCCCCCCTGCAGCACCCCGCTCCTTACCCCCCGCTGCACCGCTGTGTAGGCAGCCGCTCCCCTCCCTGCGTGCCCGCCCCGTGCCCCCAGCCCCCTTCAGGCGTTCCCAGGGGACCGCCAGCCCAGCGTGTCACGGGCACAGTCGCTTTCCGGGGCTGCAGAAAGGCCCCAGGGACTTTTGGCAGCACAGAACCCAGGACTGGATTCTCCCAGAAAAAAACTTTAAGGCTGGGGACAGTCGTTGGGATGTATTTTGTCTTTTAACATCTCTGGTATTTTTTCCCCCGAGGCTACCACGGCCCCCCGCATCCCGGTCACGCGCCTGGCCCTGCACCACTTCGACACCACCTACAGCCTGCAGCTGAGGGACCTGTGGCCCTCCGTCCGAGCCAGCCTGCTCTGCGAGCAGAAGTACGGCGCCCTGCTCAACAACTTCTCTCCCGTCGACCACGTCACCCAAGAGCTGGAGCTGCTGAATGCCACCGATTTTATTTCCCAGGCCCACAAAGAGGCGCAGCAGTTGCAGCAGGGTGCAGCCACAAAGGAAGGGGGGAGAGGGGAAAACAGATCCCAGGAGGGCTCTGGCCGGGGCAGGACAGTGATGCAGGCAGAGGCGACGACAGAGGCAGAGACGTCACCACCGCTTCGTGCTTCCATCAGCTCCAACATCAAATGTTACACCTTCCCCAGGGGTGACATCACACGTTTTCGCCCTGCACGGTGAGATCCCTGGGACAGACCACTCGCTGTCATTGCCAGCCTCGGGGCTGCACGTGTGTGAGCGCTCGCTGCTTCTCCGCATCCCTGCCCTCCCTGCCCACTGCTGTTTTCTTTCTCTCTCACACGTTTGCTTTTTTTACGCAAACCGGTGATTTCCAGGCCGGATGTTCTGGGGCTCCTGGACTATTATCTCATGGATGCAGCATCTCTCCTGCCCGTCCTGGCGCTCAACGTGCAGCCAGATGACTCTGTCCTGGACCTCTGTGCGGCTCCGGGTGGCAAGACTCTGGCTCTGCTGCAGACTGGGGTTTGTGGTAAGTGGAGGTGGGTGTTCCTTGTCCCCATGTGTAAAACAGGGCTGGAAGAGTGTGCTGTGCCCGTGAATGTCTGACCGTTAATAATTTCTGGTTATAAGAGTTGGGAATCGGCTGTGGTTTTGCAAGAGTGACATTCCCAGTGTGCCCATTTTGGCCTCGCAGGGCATCTGGCGGCCAATGACATCTCCATTTCCCGGACAAAGAGGCTGTACCAGGTTCTCCAGAGCTACGTTCCCAAAGAAATCAGGGAAGCTGTGAGCGTCACATCCTGCGACGGAAGGGACTGGGAGCAGCTGAAAGGTAGCACCTTCCATAAGGTAGGTGATGGGGAGCCAGGGAAGATAAACCCATCTAGTTCACTTTCCTCCTGTTTCAGAGGAAGACAGCAGCTTATCCTATGGTATAATTGTATGGTTTTCCATAATCTTAAATGCATAGAAAGAAGACTAAGCCATATATGGAGTAATATTTCCTCCTGCTATACCCTTCCTGCAGGATCTGGTGGATATGGACAACTAGGGTTGTACCTGTTTAGTAGCTCCTAAAAATCCTGTTCTACTCCATCACCTGGAAGGGGTTAAACGTAAGGATTAGATAATTCTTGTATCTCATCTGTGTCCAGCTGCAGGAGCTGGGTTTGTTTCTCTGGGAGATGCCACTGCAGGAGCTGTGGCCATGTATCACTGTAGCCATAGGTACTGCAGTAACGCCTACCAGGAAGATGCACAGAGCAGAAAGGTTAAATGAGAACGTGTGTGAGTGTGATGTTATCCAGCACTTCTGTGTCTGTTTGCACATACCAGAAACAAAAAAGCAGCCAGACAAGTTACGGTTCATTGTGGGTGCACACCTGCGCTCAGGCAGCATCGGCTAGGTGCGTGGCAAGGGTGGAGGCGTTGGGCAAGGGGCAGGTGACACCAGGAGACTCACTGAGCTTGAGCTGGGCCCAGGACTGATGCAGGACCTCTGCTGCTGCAGGTCCTGGTGGATGTGCCCTGCACGACGGACAGGCACTCTGTAATGGAGGAGGAGAACAACATCTTCCACAAGAAACGAACCAAGGAGCGTCAGATGTTGCCCATGCTACAGCTGCAGCTGCTGATGTGAGCGAGCCCGATGCTGTGTTTTGGTGCTGTTTGCGTTACGGTAGCAGTCCTCCATGGCCAGCACTGAAACCTCTTCTTCTTTTGTGTGTCCCCACCTGGGAAATGTGGAAACCATGTGTAGTTTTCTGGCCTAGCAGTAGTTGAACACATCAAAATAATAGTATGTGTAAGAAGGTGCAAATGTCCTCAGTCAGGTCACATGTCCTTCCAGTCCCCAGCAGTGGCTGTAGGAGGTAGGGAGAGGTGTCTAAAGGAACGGGATGGCTGTAGCGTTGTCATTCTGTGTGATCTCTCAGGTCCCGGCAGTCAGCCCTGGAGGATTCCCAAGTGTCCACATCTCCCAACATGGAGAGGACATGGGGGCACTTCGTCACCCCATTTCGCTGGGAAGGATGGGTGGGCTGGCTGCAGGCTGGGTCAGTGAGGAAACAGATTGGAGAGTCCCATAGCAGCACTTGACCTGCAAGAGCCTCTTCTCCTGTATGTACTCTTATCCCATTCCCTTGGAGGTGAGTGCAGGATTACTCCTTCCAGCTGCTCTCCAGTAGTGTCTCTTCCATGTTAGGTACTTTATCAATCTAAGCACCTTTCTGACCCTGGTCTAAAACAGTCCTCAAGTTGCGCTGACGCAGTGAGACTTTGAGCCTGTGGAGATAACTCCTACGAGTTATGTGTTGACTTCCCAGTTCCAGCGTGGGAATGCTGGTGCTCCACACAATCCTTGTTTTCCCATGATGATGTGTGTGTTCGTTCTTGCTTGCAGGGCTGGGATTCTTGCTACCAAGCCAGGAGGAGAGGTGGTGTATTCTACGTGCTCCCTCTCCCCGCTGCAGAATGAGCATGTGATTGAGAGAGCAGTAGAAATCGCAGAGACCCAGTTTAGCATCAGTGTCCACGTTGAGGACTTGAGCCACTTTCGGATACTCTTCCAGGACACGTTTTGCTTCTTCTCAGACTGCCAGCTGGGGGAGCTTGTTCTGCCTAACCTCACAGCCAACTTCGGACCTATGTATTTCTGCAAATTACGTCGGATGTAGAGTGACAGACTGTGTTTGCTGGCTATCAGGAAATAACCCAGATTTCCAGGAAAAGCAAAACTGCTTTGTATTTATTTATTTTTCTTTTTAAAATGTCCCAAAGGAAGTCTTGCTTTTTTATGGCAGACTTAGAGAATAAATGACAAAGACCTGCTGTGGAATCTTCTGAATATTTATCTGTTGGAGACTGAGGTGTTTAATTTAGGAAAGAGAGAGATATCTTATCAGATGCAGCAATTTTTCTGTCCGCCTCGGGATGGGGTAAATAGCCCTGTGTGGCTGCTGCTCTCTTCCTCCTGTCTGACTGCTTTGATCCTACATGAGCTGGTTTGAGTTAACAAACACCATCTGGGGATCTCAGCCTTTCTGACCCAGATCTCACCATCTGCATAATTGAGTTGCATCTGTCTCCGCTTATCTCCTACCTTCAGAAAGAGCAGCCTGAGGTCCTGAAATAAGAGGTTCCAAAGAATGCCCCTGCTGTGAGGTTGCAATATGCTTGGGATGCTTGAGATCTGGTGGTGGAAAAAGCTTGGTGCTGTAGAAGGGCCAGTGACTGTTGCCTTCCCTCACAGACAGGAAAGCTGTGGTGGAGAGGGAAGGCGTGAACATGCTAGATGCCATTTAATATCCAGTGGGAGGGTGTTTGCATGATTTTGAGTAATAACTGCCTTCATATAATCATAACCATCAGTGAAAGATTACTGGAGCTTATGGTAAGAGTTGCTTAATAGCTACGTTTTTATTTTTGTGAGCGAAATACAGTGATGGGAAGGGTAGACAAGGCTGTATTCCTTACAGGGCAGCCCATAGTTACATCTATATGAAGTTACTCAGGTGCCAGCAAGAAAATAATGTTGAGCTTTTGTAATCACCTTCTCTCAGCATCACCCTGCTTCTGCAAGAGGCAGCATAGATGATGCGGGTAACCCCCCATCCGTGCCCATCCTTCCAGGAAGGTGCAGGTTCATAGATTTATCATTATTTGAACCCAGCTTAAACCAGTCCTCTGCCCTGCATGGCATCTTATTTCCTTACAGGATCTGTGCTTATTGGCAAGGAGGGTGTCAGGAAATCGCGTTTCCTTCCTCCTTCCCCCCTTGCTGTAATCCCCGCACTGCCGATTGCAAAAGAGAAGTTGTCCATGGTGTCCCTTTTGCCTTGCCGCTGGCCCCGCAGGCGTGGGACCGCGGAGACTATGCTGCTCGCTTCTCCTGGCTGAGGGTCTCCACCTCCTTCATGAACCTGAGGCACAGCTCCTCCTGCCACGGCAAGGCCACACACTGCACAGCCACCGGCAGCCCCACGGCTCCTGCCACAGCCTGCAGCGGGGGCACAGCAGTGAGGGGTTACTGGGGTGCTCCAGCAGCTTTTGGAAACTTGGTTTAGGCATGTGGCTTGTCCCGGGGGGTGGTGGCGGAGGCTGAGCCCTGCCATTCAAGCAGCATAAGTGCACTAGGGCAGAGGGAAGGCTGTTGCTGTTCTCGTGATAGAAATGGTTGCCAAATCTTGGGCAGCATGTTTAAGACACCCACACACCCCAGCCAGCTTGGCTTTGAGCTGTCTTGCAGCCAGATCCCTTTTTCTTCAGCGTCCTCATTCCTGATCCATGCTCTGCTGACAGCCTGGGCCTGGCGAAGGCATCAGAGCAGGAGGAAAGTGCAGTGCAGTGCTGTGGGCTGTGACTGTCACAAGGACCTACTGAAAGAAGCCTGGCTGCGTGGCTCCTTTCTGGTTTCAGCCTATAATCCAGCCTAGGGGTGCGCACCCAGTCCCCCCAAAGCTTAGTGACTCATGTTTTTGGGGGCTTGTGAGAAAAGGGGTTTGCAAGGGGTATATAAAGAAGAGGTGATTTTTTTCTGCACTGTGCTCATACTGGTAGAGACATTGAGGAACCCCTGATTTCAGTGACTCTATTACTTGAACGTCCATCAGCAGTTTCTGCTCCACCACTTTCCATGTTGCATACCTGTTTCAGTGTCCGGTCCCAGGGGTCATCACAGCATCCTTGGTAAAGCTTTAGCTCTTCCTCATCAGCTTCTGTCACTGTGCTGACGGGTACAACTCCAGCGGGGAAGTTCAAGACATTGTAAAGCATCGTGGAGGAGATGGCAGCTGAGAGAAGCAGAAAAGAGAATGCAGGTAGTCACAGCCTCCTGTTTTTCTTCACAGTTACAAATTACATGTTCACTGAAGCCCCTGAGAACCAGCTGCTGCTGGGAGGAGAAATTGCACAGGGTTGGTCATCTGCAGGTCCAAGTTCTACTGCAAGAAAATCGCCATCAGATCACTTCATCCATGTGTCTTGCCCCCATCTGCTCAGATGATAGGTTTACGGTAGTTATTTTTCCTTCCTAATGCCCTTAAAATGCTTAGGCGGGTGGTTAAGCTCCATGGTAGGGGACGTTTCTGTCCAGTTGCAACCACTGTGGTCCTCTGCCCTCCCGGGAAGGTCCCAGACTCACTTACTGAGGAGTTTCCCGGGGTATCCTGTGGTGAAGGCAGGCCCCAGGACAGGGCACAGCACAACGTCCAGCCGAAGTTCCCTCCAGCGGGCGATGAACTCGGTGCGGTATGCCTTGGGGAGAGAGGGAGATGATGCGGAGGTCATGTCCACACCTGGAGCATCTTGGCTTCTCTAGGGTATGCGCCAGGCTCTGGCATGGCCGAGAAGGCAGCCGCAGGGAACTGGGCTTGAGGGAAGAGGCAGGGAGCGTGTGAGTGTCTGCCCCCACAGCACGTGGCCAGCTTGCGGCCAGGAATTGGGAAGGTCCCTCTTTAGCTGTCCCCACTCCCAGGACAGCCTTCGTTGTGCTGGGACTGTTGAATGTGGGCATTTGGGCACGAGCACTGTGGGCAACCAATAAAGTCATGGCTGGGTTGACCCAAAAGCCTATCTACCCCATCCCTGTCTCTCTTGTGCCTTTCCCTCCACCTTGCCTCCTCCCCCCTGCACACCACCTGTCCTAACTGATGACCCTCCGACCTGGCGCTTGCCGTAAAGCCTCGACTTGTAGCATGATGCCAGAAAGAAGAGTCCTCCAAACACACCTCTATTTGATGGTGATGATTCCACATCTCCTTCACTGACCTGCAAGTGGAAATAGCAGCACCATTTTTAAGCTTTAAGAGGAGGAGGAGGAAGAATTGCTTAAATAACCCTCCAGGCTGATAAGCCTCGGTCATTTTAGCGATTGCTTATTGTACAATGCTTGTAACAATACTGATGTGTTGTTATACATCTTTCACAATTTGTCTGAAGTTTCCTTTGGCATTTGGCCAAACAATTAAGCAACAAACGTCTGGAAGCGATGGAGAGAGGTTTCTCTTGTGAACCTGGATGTGGTGCTCGTCGCTGCTGCAGGCTTCCTGTACGACCTTACCCTTCCGAGCCCCCCAGTCCTTTCAGGATAACACTAGGGACAGCGCAACGCTGGGGAGATGTGTTCCTAAAGGCTAAAGCCATGCCCAGGATGGAGGGACAGCCTCTGCAGGGAGCAGGTCAGAACCTGTCATGAATCCAGGCTCCACCTCCCCCACCCCCACCACCCCCAAGGACACTTAGAGGAGAAGGTACCATGCATTTTCATGGACATCCCTGGGGATGATGCCAACTTACCTCATTCCACCCAAGGCGCTCAGATAGTCAGCCAGGCGGGGAAACTGGAAAGGCAAGAGGTTAGGGACATGACATGGGGGTGCAGTAACTCCAGCCATTCCAGGAAACACCTGGTCCTATGCTGCCTCTAGCCCTGGGGATGCTGCACTGAGGGCGAACGATGATGATTAAAAATGCTCCTCATGGTTCTGAATTTACTTTGTGTCCAACTTCTGATTGTTGATTCCCAATTTGTTTCTTACAGCCCAATATTCCCTGTTCACAGAGGCATGCGCTGACTTGAACCAGGTTGCCTTTCATTATTTTTGATGAACCTGTTTTAGCTTGGTATCTCACAGAAACAAGACCTCTACAAGCATTTTGATTGCCTCTCACTCACTGCTACCTTTTTAATCCTGTCAGCTGAGAACAACCCAACCGGACAGAGAGGCAGAGGAAACAGAGGATGGAGGAGAGAAGCCCTACAAAAGGATGCTCAGCTGGTGAAAGGGCTACAGTGAGGGCCAGCCCGTATGAATCACCAGGAGCCCCCCTGAAGGTGGGATCTCTGGGAGGCTTCCAGCACAGGGACAGAGCTGCAGCCTCAGTCCCTCTACTGCAGTAATCCCAATGCACGAATCTGTACGAAACGGGGCACTGCTAGGTCTAGCATTTGAAGAACGACTCGCACTAATCTTTTACAGCTTTTGGCTGGTTCTTCTCCCCTTTCCCTTTACACTGGGTAAATCCCAGCAGAGGTCTCGAACGACCTTCCAAAGTGATTGTATGTGCTTTGGCCTGAAATCCCAGTGTGTCCAGTTAAAGGTGTCTCTTGGTACCGTCACACTTCCAGGCACCTCAAGACCTTGCTGACACCACTCTGCTTTGAGCCGGAGGCCAGGGACTCACCAGAGGTTTAAGAATCAGAGCCAGTAGCTTCTTCCCCACCCTCGGGATCTTGCAGCAGTTCACCTGTGATTTCAAGTTTGGATCTACAGTATCTCCTGTGCTGAGAGATGACAAGAGGAGGGGATCATGCCGGAGACGGTAGTGCTCGTTTTGCCTGTGTGTTGTGCTCATGGGCATGCCAGAGGGCTCCTACTTACAACATGTCCAACCAAGCACGGCCTCCATCAGCAAAAAAGGTCTTCAGAAACAGTTCAGTCATGACGTGGTGGATCCGAGGTGGAGAAAAGGGCACCAGCTGCACCAAAACGCAAGGCTATGTGAAAGCCTGGGGGGCGGAATGATTTCCAGGGTCTGTCTGTGGATATACTTAAAAGGCAGAGCAGCACCTGCCAGCGGAGGCCCTATTTCAATCCCATACCAGCCCAGGCATCTCCCTGTGGGATTATTCCTCCCTGACAGCTATTTGGCTCAGCTCTGAGATCTCTCCAGAGCTGTCTCCTCCTCCACGCTGCTCCAGGCAGCCACTGAGCCAGAAACTGCCCTAGTTTCCTGCCTGTCCCAGCAGAACTGAAATCTCAGACATGGGCTCACTTTGCTGTGAAAAGCACTACTAGCATGTTTCCACAGGTAGGTCTAGATGGAGGGAAAGGTATTTTCCATCCCATGCCCCGCGGCCCTTTTCCCTCAGTGGTCCAGGACGGAGAGAGGTCTGCATGGGCATTGGGGAGGAAGGAGAAAACCACCTCTCAGAGCCCAGCTGGGGAAGGACAGACCCAGCAAATGCTGGGATAACCTTCCAGGGTCAAATGCAGCACTTTGTGGCTGCTGCTGTCCAGTGTGGACCACAGCCCCCAGGAGAGCAGAGATGGAGTTATTACACTCCTGGCCCCTTGCAGGTACAAGTTTGCTAATTGCAAGTGCTGTTTGCCCACGAGAAGCAGTGCTGCTGCCCTGGGTGGGCACGTGTACGTGGCTGGAGTAACTTCATCTCATACCTCTGGTAGGTCATTTATCGCACAGCTGGGCTTGGGAGCTATGTCTGGTTTCTGAGGGGCAACTTCAGCGGCGAGGAGCCGAGCTGGGGACCCCCTGGGGAGAAGAGCTCTGGGTGGCTGTGCTCACCTGGTGCCCCGCTGCCTGCAGAGCCCCCCTGGTGTCCTGCACTGCCCGCCGCATGCAGGGGGGCAGCGGGAAGTAGCCGTCTGTGTCGTAGTAGCCGATGCGCAGGGGAGCACAGCTGGAGTACACCTGGAGAAAAGAGCCACCACTGAAGCACTGCCAGCCCTGCTCCGGCTAGGACTGCCCCCATGCTGAAGCCCGCTGCAGAAGGGGACAAAACCCCCAGATGTTAGGGAGTAACTAATTTTCTGGTTTGCTCCTTATAGTTTCCATAGGTCACCCTTTCCAATTGTCCACCCCCACCTTTTTCTCCAGCCTCCCCTTCATCCCTCCCCTCAGGCAGAGCACGGCCACTCAAGACCAGTAGATTCAACCATTGCTACAAAGGATGGAGGTGGGGAAACCTGAAGTTCATCTGCTGCAGGGGGAAAGGGAATGTCCTCAGTCAGGAGATTTGCTGCAAGGGTTTCTGATCCTGTCTCATCTTCCCCTAAAAACCTCCAGCTTTTTGGTCCTGGTGTTGCCTTCCTCCCCACCCTTTTCTGGGGTCTCTCAGTCTAATAAGCTATATGCCAACTGAGAAGGCAGAAAGGATACCTACTTATTAACCTATTTTTTTCTAATAATTATGAATTGTGCCCTCAAAAAGAGCTAACAAGTTACTGGAAACCAATACTGTAAAGATAACTGGACCATTAAAGAATGCATATGTTGAGTGTGCAGCACCCTCAAAAGAACCAGGGCCTGCCGACTTAGGGGCTTACCTCCTCGTTGAAGGGGATAGGGGGCACGGTGGGGTCCAGCCGGAACATCTCCTCGCAGAGCAGTGCCTTCATGCAGAGGGCCAGGCTGTCCACGTCCCTTGCCATCGGCCCCAGCGCACAACGAACTGGAGTGGGGACGAAAGCAAACATCCCCATTGAGCAAACGGATGTGCCAAACACTGGTCCACCCTCCCCCCTGCACAGCCACTTGGCTGCAAGGGATGATCAGGCAATGGAGGATGTTTCAGATGGATTCCAGACAGATCTTGGTTGTCTCAGGCTTTCCTCAGGCATAGAGGAGGGCATAGGGCTCTTCACAGCATATAGAGAAAAGCAATTAAAATTCAGGTACCTGCCACGATCCCACCGACTGGGACACCTGCTCCGGACAGGCTATGTGAAAAGAAAAAGCAGCGTATTGTCATTTCAGTAATGGTGGGATATTCCCAATATGTTTGAATAGCATAGCGGGGTCTTCAGTTCAGGACCCAAGCCAGAAGGAAATTATTAAAAGCATTTGACTTGGGTCACGGGAAACAAAAAATGTTGGTCAAAATGAAAAAAAAAAAAAAAAACAAAACCAAACCAAACAAAAAAAACGACCACAAACCCCCAACCAATCTTAGTTTTAGTTTAACCAAAAATGTTCCCTTTTGGCACCATTTAACCACTTTGCTCCCCTTTTCCTTTTAACTCCAGGCCAGATTTACGACGCAAACAGCCATTTCCCCACGCAATGTAGCAACGCGGCCTGTTGGGAGAGGATTTGAGCAAAGCAAGCCAGCTCCAAGAAACTCTCCTCTCGTTTTCCCCCAGGTACTCAGTGAGCACCTTGCCCCCTCCGCTCAGTTTGACAATTAGCAGGGTCCTTGCAGGGCGGGGAGACCCCGGCACCTACCTGAGCCTTTCGGCAGTGGGTTTGAGCCCGCACAGCCCGCAGAAGCTGGAGGGCAGGCGGATGCTGCCACCCATGTCGGAGCCGATGCCCAGGATGGAGCCTCCCCCTGCGATCAGAGCTCCCTCCCCTCCCGAGGAGCCCCCGGGGCTCTTCTGGTGGTTGAAGGGGTTCAAGGTCTGGCCAAAGGTGGGATTGCTGCAGTCGTAGCTGGGGAGAAGAAAACCAGCAAGTGGGCTGTCAGGAACAGCCTAATGCCTTGAGTTTGTTGGCTCTCCCCTGCAGTGAGCTTATGTGGCATCGCCAACCCCATCCTTCCACCCTGCAAATCCCTCAGGACATTCCCGTGAGACGCTGCTCTCCCTCCCGTGTGCAACTGCACTTAATTTCTCTTATGTCATGGTAGGTTTGTTCCTCTTAATCTTATCTGAAGGCTGTTTTCAGTTGAACTGAGATTATTGGCAGCTGATGGAAGAGGAACTCGTCCACACAACATCTCAGGAGGCAGGAAGGAGCCTGTCCCAGGACCTACAGGTTAGGGTTT
Organism: Falco punctatus; assembly: GCF_963210335.1. Classification (NCBI taxonomy): domain Eukaryota; kingdom Metazoa; phylum Chordata; class Aves; order Falconiformes; family Falconidae; genus Falco; species Falco punctatus. The sequence goes on along the minus strand of NC_137591.1, from coordinate 10,726,389 downwards.
AGCTTCAGGAGCACAACCAGAGGAAAGATTTCCAATGATGTATGTTACTTGAAGAGGGACTGGGGCACGTTGGTCATTGCAAATGGGATGGCCCCCTGTCTCTTCAAAACCTTGACTAGGACGCTGTCCTCCTGCGCTGGAGTGCCCAGGCATTGCACAAGCCCACAGGTCGACAGGTGCCCCTGCAGAGAGGAGAAGTGACAACAATATGGTCAGCGCAGCTCCCCTGAGGTTTTGGAAGGAAGACCTGGTGTCCCTCTCTTGGGCAGGGAGAGGGCAGGTACTAACCTGCTCCCTGGCAAGCCCTTGCGTGAAGGACCAAGGACTCCCTCTCCTTCCATCCTTGGTAGAGGGCTGCCAAACACTTACTGGGTTAAGGCTTCTCCTGAAGCTGTCCTTGCCCTTTTCCATGCTATTTCTCTCTCCTGACCCGGGTCCAGTGCCATAGATGCACTAGCTCAGGAACAAACCCATTGTCCTGCTGTCCAAATAAAGCCACCAGCGGATGTTCAGGGAGGGAATATACACCCCAGACAAACACAGTGTGATCCTTTCTCAGTGAACCTGGGTGTCTGGGGCTTGCTTTGGGCTTACAGCCCTCTTAACTGTGTTGGTCAGTCAGCAAGGAGGAGGAGGAGACTGCCCGACAAGTTCAGCTCAGGAGTGTGTGGTCAGTCCTCATCAGGGCTTGTCTGTGAGGGGGTCTCTGGTGTGGCTCATGCACAGGCTCTTTGCTAAAGGGACTCAGCAGCCAACAAGGTTTTGAGGTTATCAGTTCCTCCCACTAGTGACTTTCTAGAAGCTGAGGCATATTCTTGTCCCTGATGCTGCAAACCTCTGAGAAGAAGTCTGAGTTATGGCCCAAACAACCATGTAGCCCAGTTTGTGCTGCCCCATGTATCAGAGAAGAAATTGTGTGGGTGTGTAACTATTCACCCCTTGGGTTTTTTTTTTGATGGAAGCTTCTAATTGTCAGGATTGCAGCTGCAATGAGATGTGAGGCCACAGCCTCAGACCCAGCCAGGCTCCCCATGGCTTAAGCAGAGGTGGATTGGGCCCCTTCCCTGTTCTCTGTGTCCCACCACTTCACCACCCCGCCCAGCTTACGATGGGACACTTCACGGGCACAAAGGGAAGCACCTTGTGGCTGATGTGATCCTTGATGCTGATGGGGATGCCATAGAGCAGCCCTTTCTCCCTCTGCCGTTGTATTTCTTGGAGCTGCTCCTCACACTCTGGGATGAAATGTCGCACGCAGTTTGTCTGCTGAGTCACTTCCAGGGCCTTTGACGGACACATGGAGAAATAGGTGTCAGTGAAGAACAGCATCGTTACACAGCACACGGCTGCACTCAGCAGCTAGCTGGATCTTCAAAACACGGGCTAGTGGCTTGGCATGAATGGTAACCCCCTTCCCAGAGCGTTAAGCCATCTCAAAGGACTGTCTACTGATGGCTCTGACCCAGGAGGCAGAGAGGTCCTTGCTTTTTCTCTCCTGGTATCCGCTATATTGAAGACTTGTCAAAATCTTGCTCCAACAAGTCATCTCAGCCACCAGCCCAGACACCATGGCAAGGAGAACGTGACGCGCTCACCTTCTCTAAGTAGGTGTAGAGGACGGTCTTGGGGGACAGAGACCCTTCCCGCAGTCTCCCGGTGAGTTCCAGCAGGGGCAGGGAGAGGATGGCATCCGTCTGGACACTGGGAACCTGCAAGGGGAAGATGAAGGGGGTGCCAGGACAGAAGCTCCAGCTGCCCTTTGGCTCAGAGGGGATAAGTCTCTTCGGTTCTGCCAACACTATCAAAAGAGCTTGCTGGAAAGGCAGACCCTGCATGTGGGGTGTTCAGACCTTGAGCTGCTGAGTGTTTCATCCTGAGCTTGGATGTCATGGACGTGATGCAAACAGAGGAACCCAGCTCTCTCTGAAGGTGCAGATGAGCTTCAGGCACCCACTGCAGCCAGAGGGCAAGGCAGTGCCTCACATCAGAGCCTTCCTCCTGGCACCGTGGGACTTAACCTCTTGGTCAGTAGGTATCTCAGCTGAGCAAATACCAGCCTGGGCAGAAGGTACCAAAGGTGTTGCACACAAGTTGCAGGCTGGTCCTTCGCCCTTCAGGATGGGTACAGGCAGTGTAGGTCAGCCTGGGCTGAGGACAAACAGCTCAAGCCCAGCAAACTGCAGAGAAGTCAGCAGGGACTCACAGGTGGTGGGTAAGGTCTACTCAGGTGAAGAGAACTGGAAGTTCTCAGCACCACCAGCTTTTTTTTTTTAAGATTTTATATATATATTTAAGAAAAAAAAGGTTGTAAAGATACATATCACTTTTAGCTAGTATGCTTTATCTCCAGGTGTGGTCTAACCGGTACCTAATTAGAAGGAAATGGAGCAGGAAAGAAAGGTGGTTAGAAATCAGTGCTGAGGTAGGAATTCAGAGCCACATCCATGCTGGTTGTAAGCCTGCCTCATTCGTCCCTGTGTCATGTCCTGGTTGCTCCAGGGGACACTGAATGCCCTGTGTTTCATTAGGGTTAAATTAGGCCAGCCATCTTCTGGGCAGCCTGCTGGGCCAGGAGGTCTCACCTGCTGGGAACCCTAGTGAAAGCCCTTTTGGAGGCTCCAGGAACCATCCAGAGGCCAGGTTTCAGAGACAAAGATATAGGAGTGTGGACAGATGTGTAAACTTAGAGTCAAGAAGAAGAAAAAGCTTTCTTGCTTCTACCCATAGAGGCAGGAGACATTTCTAGATCCCAAAATAACTGTATTTTGGATCAATACAGGTCCAGTGTTTCATCACCTGTGCTGTCCAAAACCTCTTCCTAGTGAGTAATTCACATCTCCCTGGCTCTAAACTCCTACCACATCTCATCCAGCTTGAGGACAGCAGTGACGTCCCTTCCTCCCAAGGCAGCCTTTCCTCTTGTTGAGGCTGCTGGCACATCTCCCCTGGACTCCTCCTTATAAAAGCTATGGAGGCATGAGCTGGAAGAAGGAACTGAAGAACGACATCAGCAGGCACCTTGGTGGGACCCAGACCCCCCCAGAGAGATGGGTTACCTGCTCCCTGAACTGCTGGACAGCCTTTGCCATTTTCTTCACGCCCTCATCCCGGGTTCTCCGAGCCTCTTCCATTTTCTTCTGGATCTGCCTTTTGCCCAGCCATTTCCAGACCACCGCGGCTGCCGCCGAGCCGCAGAGCAGGGTGAGGGCAGCAGAAGGATCCACCTCCCTCTCTGGCAGGAGCTGTCTCAGCTGTTGCTGGATCATGACGTGGCCTTCTGATCTCTGGGGATGGAGTGAGAAAGAAAAGCAAGGCAGGAGCAGGAGACCTTCCCTGCCTTCCCAGACCTGTCCCCCCTCCCAAGCATCACTGCCTCGGGTCAGCAAATAGTTTGTAAGTCCAAAGCTGACCCCTGCAAAGCTGCCTTCAGTGGAGCGTGCAGTGGAGAATGATTGACTGGGAAATGAAAAAGGTGAAGTTTGTCCATTGAACCTTGGGGCATCGGGTTTCTAGGGGCTTTTTGGACTGTGGGAAGTTCTCTGCTGGGGAGGAAGGGCTGTGGGACCAGTTGAACAAAAGAAGCAAGGAAATAGCTGCTCTTCTATTTCCTGCGGAGCCTGAGAGGACAATGGGAGAAGAGGAAAAAACAGCTTGAAATCATAAGACTTCCCTGCACAGGGATGAGGAACGATATGACAAGAGGATGCATAGCTGTGGGGTACCCCACTCACTCACCAAATCCCGTAGCCTGTGCTGCTCCCATGGTGGCCAGAGGCTGTTTCAGGAGACCTGTGGGGCAGGGCTCAGCACCACCATGATGTCTCCATGCACCGTGTCCTACCCCATGACAAAGCACGCTGCTATTGCCTTAGGAGTGGAAAATCCCACAGGGCTGCAGGCCAGAAGCAAACTGTTTCCAACAGATGTTGAGGCAGCTGGTGTCTGAGGTCTTTCCAGCACAGCTGCCACTCGCTACAAGCACACAAGAACCATGCGCTGAGCTGAAGCCAACAACCCAGCTAACATCAGCCCCAAAACAAATGCCACGGTCTGTCTGTCATCTTTGTGAGTTGGGGATGGTGGGTCCTCCTATGGGTCCTGTCTTGAAAAAGGTTTCTAGGCAGCTAGATGGGGCATTGCAAAACTTTGCAAGGTTGCACCTGATGGCCAGAGGCCCAGAACGTGATCCTGCTTCAACAGAGCGAGGAACTGGATGTGGAAAGGAAGGTGAAGAGTCTTTTCCCACCAGGGCCAGGTAGTCCTCTAATGCTTGATTTTTCATCCGTTGTCATGTCCGTTCTTAGCAGGTGTAAGAGTTCTGTAAGTGTCCGGAGCTGACAGCACGGTACCAAATGAAGCTGACCTTTTACTGCGTTCCCTTCCAGTGGCACCCTTGCTCAGAGGATGGCTCCTCAGCCAAGGAACTGCTGGTTTTACAAAAGCAGGGACTTGGGGACATGCCTGCAGCCCGTCCTGCTCCTAGCCCGTGGTGCTGGCTGCAGCAGATGCCTCTGGCAGGGGCACCTGAACAGGTCAGCACACGGCAATACCAGCCCTCTCCCAGCCTCCGGGAATCCATGCAGGGGCTTCCTGAGGTACAGGTGGGCTCTTTGCCTATGTGGCAGCAGTTGTGGGAAGATTTTCCCCCATGCTGGGAAGTGTCAGGGGATTGGCTTCCCACATCCACTTGTGCACTGGGACCTGTGCTCTGATCCTGCCCTTCAGATGCTCAGCAAATATGTAACAGAGCCAGAGCCAGCTGTGTCCGGACTGACTTGGTGTTTCAAAGGTCAGATTTATCAGCAGGTGCAGCTGCGTTTCCAGGTGGCTGGATGCTGCTGAGGATGCCCCTTTCCCTATTAATGTGTGAGCATCTCCACCTCCTTTGGGAACCGGAGGTACAGCTCCTGCTGCCACAAAGCCATGCACAGCATGGCCACAGGCAGCCCCACAGCTCCTGCCACAGCCTGCAGCAAGGATGCGGCCAGTGGGGAGTGACTGGAGGGAGTGAAGGTTAACTCCATCCTCAGGACTGGGATGGTTTCAAAATCCAAGCTGGTTTTGCACCCTCACAGTAGACCTGCTCAGGCACTCCAAGAGCCATACGGAATTAAGGTGTCCCTGCCATGGAGGGGAGCAGCTGCACTGGGGCAGATGGGCTGGGTCACGGCGGGTGGCTTTGTGTGGACCCACATCTAGCCAAAGGGGAGCAAGGGGTGCTTGGGAGAAAAGTCTGCTCAGAAAGAGACCACTGTCCGCATGGGGAAACTGAGGCAGGGAAGCAAAGGTACGTCCCAAGTCCATGCCAGAGGAGACGGACCTGCCTGACTCATAGCTCAGCGTTCACTCCTCCACATTGCACTGCCGTGCACTAAACAACCAAGGCCAAGAGCAACATCTTTGCAATTTTTTTTGCACCTGAATCAACCCAAGTCCAAGGTCAAACTCACCAGTGGGGTTAAAGCCAAGACCCTTTCCGCAGGAAGAGTCAGCCTGTAGCAGCTGGCTTGGGAGTTCACTGTACCATCCACAACAGCACCCTCACTTTGGACCATCACAGAAGAAAGGCAGTTGGACCAACTCAGACAGGCCACTCTTGTCCCCAGCAAGAGCTCCGCTGTCTTTCCTTGCAAAAAGAAAACTGCACTGACTCACCGTCATCACACTCCATCCAACACCTTCAGCTCTCAAGCAGGCTGGGTTTTGACAGAAATTTTCTATAACTAAACTATCATCCCTCTAAATTGGTAATAATTATTTTTAAGTCAGCTTTGACTCCATTTCCATTAAAATAGAAAAGACCAAATCCTGACAGTTGCATCTGTTCATTTTTTTGGAACCAAACGCTCTGATGTGCTTTTTCAAAACAGTTTACAAAATGAGGTATGTTAACTACACTGCTCTGAATGAATTTTAAAGACATTTCACGAAACGTTGAAATCACAGGGAAATGGGCTGGTCCCCTCTGGAGAGCTTGTTTTGCCTGGCTCAGAGGCTGAATAAGTATTTTCTGGGAACTTTCCAGTTTCTGATTCATTTCAGCCTGGAATATCTATTGGAAGCATCAGACTTTCCTCAATTCCAGTCCAACTCCACCAACACTTACAGAACTTAACAGCCGATAAGAAATTTGCCACTACTTCATCTGCACCTTTCCAACAACCAAGAGCATCAGTGGACAGGTGAAGGTCTGTTTCTATCAATCCTTTTCCACATTGCTCAGCCAGGACCCTGTTGGTTCTCACTGAATAAATATAGCAGGATGGGGAGGGAAACGTCCCGTACCAACCCTCACACCTCTGACGGCAGGGACCGCTTGCTCTCCTGACCATCCCTACATCTTTCCCACTTTTGTGGGTATGGCACTGTTTTCCTTGGGCCTTTTCCATAGCCAGGTGGGTTGTATGGATCCTACTTACAACTTCTCCGAGTTGTTTTACCAAGCAAGACAGAGACACTGTCAGTAAAGGTGTTGCAGAGAGCTGTTGGCTCTTCACCAGAAGTCCAGGAGCATTCCAGCTTCTTCCATCATGCCTGGTGTCTTGCCCAGGTCTGTCCCCACTGAGAGAAAACAGAGACTTGTGTCCTGATGGTGAAGGACTGGGATGTTCCCAGCTGCTCCATGGCTGGGCACAAAGCTTTTCACTGGTCTCAGTATGGGCAAACAGGGCAGAGGGAAGCCAGGTGATTTGAGTGCAAAGTAGGAGAACTGTAACGGGGTGGGGGGTGGGGGGAAGAAAAAAAAAGAAAAGAAAAAAAAAAGAAAATATTGAGACCATGCTTGGAGGGATGACACTTTTCACAGCTAACAGCTGTTTCAGAGTGAAAGATGTACCGACCCTAATTCTTGCATTTTTGTGCTTCAGGGGTGAGCCTTGCTATGTCAAGGTGTTTCATTTCACCTATTTTTTTAAACACTTGCTTTTAGCTACTTCAACTACCTCCTCCCTTGAAACATGCTTGAGATGAGTGCCTGGGATCCTGGGGATGTCCGTGTCTCTAATGCCCTCTGCCACTTTCTGTTACATCAGGGAGCTCTGTTTGCTTTGGATCTGTAAAAGGCCAACTGACCGGTCCTAACAGCTCATGTTCTGCTGATATCAGTTCTTCTTGAGAGTTTTATTTGCTCCTGATGCTGTGGCTATACAAAGTCTAAACTGCAAACTGAAAAAAAACCCCAAACCAACCCTGCAAAATAAAGTAAAACCAAACACAAAAGCTGGATTGTCTGATGACTCCACCTCTCGACCTTGCTCACTTATTTATCTGGCCACAGAATGAAATGGGGGTTGAGGAGAGAAGATTTAAATTCTTATTAAAATCAGGAGGAATGAGGAAAAATGATCAAAGCAAAGACTGCAGCCAGGATATGGTGCTGGAAGTGAGAGAAACTAGTAGAAACAAAGCCCTTCTGGCCCAAGCAGCATTGCTACCTAATTCTCCCAGATAGACCAAAGCCTGGGACTTTGGCCGGTGCCAGGTGGCTGCACAAGCGCTCTGCAAACATACAGTGCTGGTCTGCAAGGGCTGAAGAGCCTGAGCCAACAGCTTACAGTCAAGGAGCCACGGAAGGGTCTGAAACCCAGTAGCACTGGGCTGGTGGGTGTGGGAAGGAGCCGACGTCCTCTCTCCAGCCTGGAGGAGGTCTGGAGGAAGAAGTCTTTTGCAAACCTGCAGTTATGCCCTACTAAAGGCCTTTCCCTCCTTGAGTCTCTCAGCATCACCCTCCCCACTTTTCCCCCACATTCATGCAGCAATGCCAACTCACATCATGGACAATCTGTCTCGAGAAGGACCCTGAGTTTTACTCAGGAAGGTGCTTTGCTCTCTGCCAAGCTGAGGCACTTAACTTGCTCTTTAAATTCCTGAACAGACTCCTACATCTGGTCCAAACCTGTATCTTGTTTCCCCCACGCCTTGTCCATCTTCTGGATGTGTCTCCACCTCATCCACTCCAGTGCCAGGAGAGCTTTGGCTGAGCTGCAGGCCAGGGCTGAGAGCACCCACGCACGCCGCTTCGGTATCTGCTGGATCATGGTGAGAACTTCCCTTTGGGTGCTGGGTCCAGGAGGTAATGCTGCAGGATCCTGAGACCTAATGACTGGCTGGAGGCGGGAGGAGCAGTAAACCCATTCCAGAGCAACCCACAAAGAACAGCTGGAGTGCAGAGCACAAACATGTATGGGGGAATTCCCTTTAGAAATGGGACTCTCTCACTTCATTCAGCCTTGCAAAGATATAAGGGGGTACATGAGCAAATGTCACTGTCCTTTCCTTGCAAAACAAGGTCTGTGTGTGCCCAGATCTAGACAGGAATACTGCCTGGGCAGGTTACCTGTTTCAATAGCGAGCTCCAATCTTCCCTGTGGGAGGTTGGCTACAAATCCTTTGCTCCTGGCCTGAGATAGCCATGCTCACTTGGCAGACCCCCATCAGGGAGGAGCCCGGTGCTGGTGCTGCCCAGCAGCACTCCTGCAGAGCCAGGGCATCCTCTGGGAACAGGGCTGTGCCGCGAACCCCCTCCCTGCTCAGTGCTGAACCGAGGATGGGGAGCCAGGCTGAGCAGCCAGGACCCGCCGTGTGTCTCAGACCTGCTTGTGACCATGCGAGGTGGCTGGATGACCACAGCGTCCCTGCGCAGCCCCAGGGAACAGATAAATCACAAGAGCCCTCTCCTCCTGTTGCAGAAATGCTGCCTCCAGCCCCAGTGCCCGGAGAGATGTGCAGGCTTGGAGAAGGCATGGATCTTCGCTAACACTGTGCCTTGTTCCAAGGCACGCTTGCTTATTCAAAGCATTTTAGTCTCCTCCATCACTCCCACCTTCCTTTCCAGCATCATCTTCTGCCCTTGAGAGTGAAGGATGGGTCATGAAACAGCACACAGTGGTCACAGTGAGGTGGGAACTAAACAGCGCAAACAGTACATCTACATGTAGCCACAGAAATGCTTAAATTCAGTTTTCCCCGCAAGTGCTTATAGGCAATAAAAAATTCCGCAGCCTTCTTTTCCCACTGCTTAACTGGAAGAAACAATGAGGAACAGGAGTGAAGACAAACCGGTTACCATTCCTCACCACTTATGCTGAAAGAAAATTAAGTTTTCCACTACTCACTGCACCATCAAACTGCAGAGCCCACCGCCACTGGATGGTGAGGAGATCCGGAGAGTGAGCGAGCTCAGGAAGGGGCCCAAGAAGCTCACGAAAAAGATCTTTCCTGGCAGCGACTAAGACCGATGGCACAGCCAGAGAGGGAGTCTTGTACTTACCGGCTTACACTCTCCCGCAAACACCTGCTCCTGCCCACTGCTGGAAGTAAAACACCGGGGTAAATACCAGGGTAAACAGCTCTTCGGTCTCATGTCACGCAACACATATCATTGACCTATAGTTATTGGATTCCTTTGGTCCAGCATTAGTTAATTCTCATTCCTTTCTTTTGTGGGTTTTTTTTGACTCAGTTTAGCTCTAACAAAGCACAGTTGGGACAGGGATTAGATTTTTGCTGACTGTTTTTAAACAGCATTTATTGCCAGTTTATTGGAATGGCGGTCCAGAGTCTGCAGGTTGCCACCTACTTTGCTTTGTGCTTCAGGGACTTAAAAGTCATCAAAGCGAAGGCAGGTTCCCAGAAATCACACATTTCTCTTCATGCTGTGGGCAAGTGTCTCCACCTCCTTCACAAAGCAAAGGCACAGCTCCTCCTGCCATGGCAGAGCCACGCGTTGGACAGCCACCAGCAGCCTCACGGCTCCTTCCACAGCCTGCAAAAATTAAGAATGGTGCTGAATCAGAGCACCTGGGGAGGCACAAGAGAGAATGCTGTCTTCTGCCATTATAGGAACAGAAGACAAAGGAAGACACGCAAGGGGACAGCTGTCAGGCGGGTGGACACCAGCCTAGCTGCACCACATGTAGGGTAGCAAAATGGTGTATGCAAACTGCGCTGCTGAACAAGCTCCCACTCTCATCAGGAGATGCAGACAAGCCTCGGGACAAGGTGCCAGTCTTCTTCTGCTGAGGTTTAATTAAGCTCTTTTGCCGCTGACCTCTTTCAGCCTCTTGTCCCAAGGTTCTCCATAGTGCTCTCAGTGCTTCAGTTCTTCTCTGTCGGCTCTTGTGACCATGCTGAGCGGCACCACACCAGCAGGGAAGTCTAAGACATTGTGTAAGTGGTACAGGAGGTCTCAGCTGAAAAAGATCACACAGAGCATGCAAAACAGGAAAATTTGATGTGCTGGGCCAGCAGTGACTTTCAGATGATGATCTGGGTTGTAGGAATTGTAGACTGGAGCTGCCGGACCAGAAGAGACCATGATAACATGCTGCTTTCAAAGTGACTTTTGATGGAGAAGTTTGAGAGCCACATGACTGCTAAGACCAGAGAGAGACCCATGCCTTCACCTTTCAGTCAGGTGGAGGTTAGATCTGCTTTAGGAGAGACAGATATGAGTATCTGATGGGATTCAGAATCTCCATCTACGTTTCCCATACCCCAGGAAAAATCCTAGCTATCTTTTCAAGCTAATCCAGATGTCTAGTTCTGTAACACCATCTTGGGGATTTTGGATCCCAAAGGGCCATTGCTAGAGGGATGGAGGACCCTTACTGTTTGCTGGAAGCTATAAAAAAATTGCCTTTTTCTGCAAATCACAGGCAACGGGCCTTTCTGCTACTTGCAGTCTTGGGAAATGTAAGATGGCCACATTCAGAAGAGCCTGGCCTTCTACTAAGGTCTGTCACCCCTCTGACAACTATCTTCACAGCCACTCTCAAGAGTAGTTCATGGGCTTTTGACAGGACAGATGATGCAGGCGAAACTCACCCATGAATGACTGGGACAGACGTTCCACTAATTGCTGCCCCATAATAAGCCAAACACCTGCAGCTCAGGTGAGGTGGGGGCATGAGAAGACACACCCACAGACCTCTCCTCTGCTTTCTTCCCCAGACGGAAGGCCAAGTACTGCACATGGTTTGGGGAATGTTCAAGAAACCAAAATATCTTGCTCTGGCTCTGCCCACAGACATCACCACGGATGCATCCAGACCTCGGTGAAGATTACCAAATAGCTTCCCAGCACAGCGTGGTTAAAGGCTGGCGCCAGCACGGGACAAAGGATCACATCCAGCCTTAGCTTCCTCCATTTAGCAATGAATTCGGTGTGGTAAACCTAGAAGGAAACACAGAGGAGATGACAAACGTCTGTTGGACAGCAGTGACAGATCAATGTCTACAGCATGGGAAAAGGAGGAAAGAAACTTTCCTGGCTACAACTGGAAAATAAAATATAAGCTGAGCTGTGCTTTGAAAGAGCCAATGGGTTTTGTTCTTCCACCCTTAGTCTCCTGTCAGAATACCAAGTGCTAATGACCTAGACATTAATGCTAGGTGGGCACTTCAGAGCTGATTTCTTCAAGTAATAACCCAGTCCTTCCTGTGAACAGTTTTGTCTTTGAATTTACTGCATCGATCGACACTTGTTTGAAAAATTCTGTGTAGCTGCCTAAAAAGTCAAATTTCCTAAGTGTTTTGGTTGTTTTGGTAGAAGAATGCAGGAGACATGAATTCAAAATATTTTCACAAAACCTTCTTTCATTTTGCATGAGGATACAGGTAAGACAGAGGAGCAGCAGAGGACAGCTAGGCAAGCGGGAGGGCTTCCCCCCAGCACGCAGGAGGCACAGCTTCAGGCTTGTGCTGTAGATCTGAGATCTAGATTTGTCGTCTGGTTTACCACAGCTTTGCTGAGCATCACGCGATGAATGAATCCATCCTCAAAGAGCTGTTCCACTTTGCCTTAGTAAACAGACATGGATGGACCACAGTATGGTGGCCTCTGCAGCCATATTCTGGTTACAGGGACACGGTTTGTCTGTGGACCTGCCCCTTTTCTGCACAACTCCAAGTTCTGTCTAAAAGGATCTTCCACACCTCTCACAAAAGCCCCGGCTACGAGGCTATTTTTCAGTCTGACCTCAATTTCCATCTGCAGTCAGAGATCTTTCCTGCTGAAAGTTCAGCAAACAAGATGGGTTTCCAGGAAATACAGTCATTGTATCTAACCTGATTATTTTTATTTTTTTTTGTCTGAAAGAAAAGCTGATAGCTAGCCAAAAGTTTTGAATCAGCTCTTGTTTGCAGTGGATGAAAAAATGTGAATATGGCTTCACTGAAGAAAAACAATTCAAAATTTCTCTGAAGCAAACAAGCCTTTTTAACAGTTCTCTTTTGGGCTGGTTTTTTTTTTGTTTTTGTTTTTGTTTTTGTTTTTTTTTTTGTTGGTTTTTTTTTTTTTTTCTGTGGGGGGAGAGGAATCTGTTTTTATCTAAAAAAACCCCAAACCCATTTCCTTCCAAACACCCCTGTCAGCCCAGTGGCCATGCATTTTTGCAGGAGTTTTTTTCTTTGCCCTATAATCTGTCAGACCTGCTGCAAGTGAGCATGCACATCCATCAAGGGAGCGGCACCGACGGTGCAGGCTGGCGGCATGTTTCCTCTGCGGGAGGGATGCAAGGGTGTCCCAGGGAACACCAGGGCACCAGCACAGCTCCTGTTCTTCAGCCTTGCAAAACACCAGCTGAAAGGGGATACAATTGCTCTCTATAAATAGATCAAGGACAAGGGAGGCAGTGAAAAATACCCGAGAGGAGAGGTGCTATTTAAGCTCAAGGACAGGAATAAAATGAGGATAACCTGGACGTGAATAAACAGCATGGGAAATATGAAGGTTTCCAACCATCAGAGCCAGGGAAAAGAGGAGCTGGCCCATAAAAACAAATGCAAACATAAAACTCAGCTGGTTTTAAAGAGGAACTGACCAGTTTGCGGGCAGCACTGGACTCTGCTGTCCAGGAGAATGCTTCCTCTCCTGTGTTGCTGACCCCAGATGAGTTTATATGAAATCCACCTAATCCAAAGAGTTCACAACCACAATTTTTGACTCCTAAGGCCTCTGCTTTATAGTTCAAGCAAGATCTTCACTCATGACAATAGCATTTAATGTTTGAAATTAAGGATTTTCACCAAGACACAGAAAGAAGAAAAAAAATGAAGCCTCACCTTTAGTGGCTGTTCTTATGCTGTTTCTGCTTAGAAAACACAGGGCAAAGGATAATCTTTCTTCCCCACCCTCCCTAACTAAAAACCTCTACGTGAGCATCTACTACCTTGGCCTCTTACCACTTCTTGCAAAGCATGACTTTGAAAGAAAAGCCTAGCTGCTTTATTTCCAGATGATCCATTTCCAGTCCTGAATCCGTCACAGAGCTCAAAGCAATTGCTTAGAAACTTTAGGGATCTCTCACTACATCTAGTAAAGAAAAAAAAAAAAAGAGAATAAGAAAAAGATCACATTGCCACCACTGCTCCATGCTGATCCCAGAGGTCTTTGGCAGACCTGGAAAGGCGACAGAATTAATCAGCTTTGGGACTGTGGCAACAGAAAACAATTAACAAAATGCACAGACAACCCATTGTCATGGAAACCCTGTGACCCTTCTGGGAACAAGCTGTAGTATCACCCAGCTGACTCCCCTGGGTTCACACACGCTTACAGGTACATCAAAAAAAGCTTACATTAAAAGCATGCCACCATGTCTAGGCGCTCTGGCACCTAGACAAAGATCATGGCAGTCTTCTAAATTCACTTGCTCCCGGTTTGGTGTGCCTCTGTCTCTCCTGGAAGGGCAGATACTTCACACCACACTGCACCGGCACGCAGAGACCTCTGCATTGGCCCACGACATTCTGGGTACCAGAATCTACCTGATGGGGAAAGTAGCCCGTGTCTTTCTGCGCTGATCATGGAGACATGCTGGCCCTGCCACAATGTGGATCCTTGAGCTCTTAAAGTAACCTCTAGCTGCATAGCCCAGGATGACACTGTGCTCAGCCCAGGTGGTGCTGAGGCAGCACGTATTAATCTGGCTCAGCATGTGCTGCACAGCCCCTTGGCGGTGCCAAGTCCCATGGCCCACGCTGAAATGGGGGGTTTACTCACAAGCAGTCCACCAGGTGAGCAGCACCACCCGCGAAAACCCCTCTGGTGAACAGCTCATCTATCATGTAGTTGATTTTGGGTGGTGCGAAGGGAACAAGCTGCAAGAAACCCATCACTGTTCAAGAGGCAGCAAGGACAGATGACTCACAGAGCCCTCTGGGAACCTCACCCTGCCTCACTAGTGAGGTCAGTGGGAAGTGGTGGGAAGCTCGGGTCTTGCTGCTGGAGGACAACAGACCTCATTTTCAAAGGGACCTGGGCTAGCACCATCTGCCCGCTGTTCTTTCCCGTCTCCAAGGCATTAACACATATTGTGGCCTGGTACAGGCTCTACTCCTCCACATATTAAAGAAGAATGTTTAGAGGTTTCAAATCACCAAGTATTTTTAACTCATTTGCATCACTGGAACAGCTCCCACATAGAAATCCCCATTGGTGGAACCACAGAATGATCTAGGCTAGAAGAGGTCCTTGCGGGCTCCAACCCCCTTCTCTCTTACTCACCAAGAAATCTGTAAACTGCATTGAACAGCTGTGTGGAAACTGTTAGGAGTTTGACATTTATGGGAGAACCAAACATGACGGAAAACAGTGCTTTAGAAAAGGGGTGACTCAGAAATAACTGAAGGTCATTCTCCTGTCTGCTGGGCCAGAAATGTAAGCAAGATCACCTTGGAAACAAGCTATCACATTTGCCTTGCTCTTCATGATCCTTGCAGCAGGGAGGGATGGTCCCTGTTTTATGGGCAGCAAAAGTCGAGATGGGAAGTGACTTGTCCAGACTTTTTAAGAGGCAGGATAACAGCTCCAGGCAACCGTGGGCATGAAACCCCACCGTATGCCCTGCATCCTGGAGGAGCTTCCTTGCTTGCTGGATGGCCTGTTTCATGCTGGACAAGGACTGGAAGTAGCTGTATCCTTCATATTACACAGTGCTTGGAAGTGGTGTAAACCTGTGAGAAGCCATCGTGTGAGACGTGCAAGATTGGACCGTTCCCAGGGCTCCGGGAAGCAGCAACTGAGGTCTCCTGGGTTGGAGGAACGGTGGGAGCAATGGGGCTGGTGGAAAGCAGTGCTGCCCAGGACACAGGTCTGCCGCAGCAGCCCTTGGTTTGGTGTTTCTGACACCACCTCCTGCCATGTGAACATGTACCAACTTTACGATAGCAGGTGTGACAGCACTGGTACAGGCCACATGCCTGGGGTGGCTACAGACAGAGTTCAGGGCCCTGTTCCTCCAGGGTAACCGACTGGTCTGTATTTTCTGGGTGTCAGGGTCAACTGAGAGATCCTAGGACCTGAGCCCAAAAGACACGATCAGATTGCAGAAGCAGAGAGCTAATGGCAAAAGGCGATGATTTCTTAGGTCAGTGGCTGTTAAATCAGGCTCCCTAATTAAAGGTGTGGATCTGCCAAGATCTCAGTTTGTTGTGGGGCAAATGGAGACATGGGATTGCCTCTGAGCCTTACCTCTTCGTCAAAGGGGATGGGAGGGGGGTCCAGCTGGCATGCCTCGCAGAGCAGTGCCTTCATGCAGAGGGCCAGGCTGTCCGCATCTCTTGCCATCAGCCCCAGCGTCCCCGTCTCTGTAAGCACAAAGGTCCTGTCGCTGCAGGCGGATGGGCTGGTGCTTTCTCGTCGTTACTGGTAGGGACTCAGCATGGAAGAGTTTCAGTTGTGCCGGAGAAGAGGCACTGAGGAATGAGCGTAAGGTGCAAGAAGTAAGCAAGGATCCCAGCAGGGACAATCAGCGGGTCTCAGAGCAGAGGCAACTGACCAAGGCTGACCTTCTGGGCTAGGCTTCTGCAGGCACAAGGCCACGCACGAGAAGCAAGGACTGCAGCGTTCCTGCCAACAGCAACACTGCCTGGCAGCAGCTGAAGCCAACAGAGTCTCCTGGAAACATCTTCAGCAAAATATCCCAGGCTTTGGGGAGGCACATCTCACATTTCTCACTGCTATGCATTGCATTGCCTTGCCTGAACGGGTATTGCTTCGGTTCTGCTCGGCTTCAGCTAACACTTACCACCATCCAGAACAGAATAAACGGTGCAAAAAGGTAATAGCACAAGGCAAGCCCTGGTGTAACAGACTGCCGGTTTCGCAATTTGCAAAATAAAGCACATTTGCTGTCATTTCAGCAGTAGGAGATGTAAGCAGGAAAGTTTGACAGCAGTAACACATCATCTGGATGGGTTTACTTGATTTCATTCCTGTGATGGGAGGAACCACACCCAGATTGCTAGGAACTTAATGGGAGAAGCAGATTAGCAGCAGCTCTTGCTGTAAGGCACCATGCGGAGTTGCAGATGTCCTATTTGCCCACAGTCAACATTTAGGAGGGCAAAAGGTCCTGTGAAGACTTGACACTTTCCAGGCTAGGAAGACTTCCATGGTCTGTAAGCTGCTAGGTGCTACAGACAGTTTTTATCTCCTTCCACTGGTGCATCTAATTCCTCATCTGTGCACAAACCAACTCAGAGAAACAGAAAACTCTTACAAGCAAAGAAAGGACTGGAAAACACCTAAAAGGAGATGACCCTGTATATTTTCTTTCAGCTTCCCGGCCAGGGCTATTAAAACCTGAATAAATCTTTGCTGTTTTAACAGATGGAGGTCATCACATGTTGTTAACAGAGCCCTTCCAC
Source organism: Falco punctatus (assembly GCF_963210335.1). Lineage (NCBI taxonomy): Eukaryota > Metazoa > Chordata > Aves > Falconiformes > Falconidae > Falco > Falco punctatus. The sequence continues at coordinate 10,709,739 of NC_137591.1, read as the reverse complement.
AAGGAAACAGGCAGGTTAGGGTGCTAGCTTAAGCTTGGAGGAAACCATGGACACTGTTGCAAAGTTTGATGCACTGTGGGGGACACTTTGCAGTCTCCACGGTGGGTGGAAGAAGACAACAGATGCTGAGATGTACCTGATCCTGTTGCCTGTGGGTTTGAGGCCACACAACCCACAGAAGCTGAACAGCAGGCGGGTGCTGGCAGCTACATCCGACCCGATGCCCAGGATGGAGTCTCCTGTGATCGGAGCTCCCTCCTTTCCCAAGGAGACAGAAGTACCTCACTCACCTGCTGATCTTCTCCCCAGCTATGACTGCAGCAACCTCATCTTCAGCCAGATGCTGAACCCTCTCAACCACCAGAAGAGGATGAAGGTGCAAGCAGGACACAGTGACTTTAGGATGGCAGCATGGAAGGAGCTATCTGAAGATGCCTTCAAGGAGTACGACTGCTTTGTGTCATTTTCAAGCCAAGCCCCTTTGAAAAGCCTTTTGGCAACCCAGATCAGAGGGTCAGCACTTTTGGGAAATCCCCTTTGATGGGCTGAGCTCTACCTGCTCTCCAGTGTCTAAGCCGTCCTCCAGCCAGCACAATGCAAAGAGGTGGACCACATCACCTCACCAGCCCCAGGAGCTGCCCCTTGCCATGGGTGCTCCCCACCCATGGGACTGTCCTGTGGCTTAGTGTGGAAAGGAGGGGCTGAAAAAATTAAGCATCTTTGAAACCTTGAGGGTCTGCAAGCCCATGGGGAAGGAACAGGGAATGCTTCTGAAAATTCACTGCCAAGATGCAAGGCAACATTGCTATATCTGGAGAGATGCTGGCTCTGCTCCAGGCAGTAGAATAGCAGAGTTTATAGGGAGGCTACATCCAGCGTAATCATTGCTTTCTGGCAGAGAGGTCTTGTTTGGGGACCGAAAGCCAGTGATCGTGCTGCTGTCGTGTTACCTTGTGTGTCACACCCCATGGGATTACTCCTGTAGCAGCAGGGAGGATAGCTCGGGGCAGCAAGACCTGGTAGAGAAATTGGTTGCTGACTGGAAAGGTGAGGAGGATCCTCTCTGTTTGACCAGGACAGAGAGCAAAAAGAGCCAAACAACTCAATGCGGATGTCACCAAGCTCTCCCTGCTGACCATGGGGATGTGGTCTTCATCACCCCGTCCCAGCTTTAAGTTTCAGTGCTGCCATTCACACCAACCTCCCCCTGTCCAGGCCAGGCTGGGAGCAGCCTGCAGCTAGCCCTTTGTGGCAACCTCAAGTCCCTAAAGCCACACAGCAGCTTTGGCCCTGCCCAGTGCACTGTCCCATGGCAGCGGGCCCAGCTCACTGGGGGTCTTTGCTCAGGGCTTCCCATGAGGCATTTTTACTGGTTCAGGTCCACTGATGTCTCCTTTGGTTGGGGCTCCTGCACCCTGCTCTCTGTGTTGGGGTGGTGGCAGTTTAACAGAGCGAGGCGGTGCTTGGCTCTCCAGGAGCTTGGCATAGGTGGTGTCGCCTCTCCCAGACAGGCTCCTCCAGGGTTGAGTTTTAAAATGCAAATATATCAACCCTGACCAGCATTTTCTGTGTGGGCAGGGAGCACCAGCAGCTGCTGAAAAAACCCCACCCAAGCTCTTCTGCGGCTTGCCTTTACATAGCATTCAGTCCTGGGATGCTTGGAGCTCCCTTCCTTTTTTCAAAGCCTGCTGATACGAGAACCAGGGTCCTGGGAGCTGGGATAAACCTCTCCGCCCAGCCCTTGAAAGAGGCCCCCAGCTTTTGCACGACTCTTTACGTTAAAAAACCAAACATAAATCCTGCCAGAGCTTTGTTAGAATCTGCTTGCAACATTGCTGCATTGGGAAAATGCTTTTGCATTGTGGCATCCCTTTCTGGAGTGCTTTCTGAAACCTGCCCGCAGCAGCTGGTGCTGCCAATCCTGGTGTCAGCGCTGCCAGCAGCTAGAAAACCTGGCACAGCCCCCTCTGCCACACAGGAGCGGGGGGGACATGCAGGGCAGGCTGTCCAGCTGGCTATCCGACCCCGGCACGCTGCTTTACACGTGCAATACCATGAGCTGAAAAACTTTGTACCTCTGCTCTGAGGCAAGCAGGAGTGGGTGTGTCAAGGAGACGGGAGTTAATGATCACCCCGGACTCCCCCGCCCATGGCATGCAGGGTGCCAGCCGCCCTGTGTGGTGGGAAGCAGTCCAGCTCCCTTCCCTGTGTGCCAGGGACTGCAGCCAGGCTCAGCTTTGGCCTCGGATTGCTGGTCTGCAGCAGGGAAAACACCAGATTTCATCCTCAGGGAGCCGAGTACAGAGGGGAAAATCCCTTTTCCTAAAGCACTCCAAGCAGGAGCCTGAACACCTCAGACAAAACCAGTCCCCGTGCCTCAGTTTCCCCACGTGTAACAGAAAGACCCTGTTCTTGCACTTCCCTGAGGGAAGTTGGAAGGGTTATTTAAACCACCACCCCACCCCCCGCCCAACAAACACTGACTTCAAATACCAGACTTTCCGATAACAAAAAATACTGTATTAGGACAATGACTGGAAGTGCTCCACCGCTGCAGAGCTCGCCTCGCTTTCCCCTTGTGCCCCAAAGCCAGCAGGCAGCCCAGCCACCAGCACATCCTCACGGAGGGGAACAAGAGTCCTGCGGGCGAGTCAGCCCAAGGGATGACCTGCGTTGATGTTAGCTGGCATCCTGCTCCAGGCGAGCCCCGGAGTCAGACGAGCCCGTCTGTCTTCAGGACGAGGGTCTCCACCTCCTTCATGAACCTGAGGCACAGCTCCTCCTGCCACGGCAACGCCACACACTGCACAGCCACCGGCAGCCCCACGCTGCCGTGAAAAGCCTGTGGCACAGAGAGGGGAGTGGGCAGGGAGATGTCTGGGCGAAGGGATGGGGATGCCTGTGCCCCTGGGGAGCCTGGCACCACTCACCTTTGCCAGGGTCCGGTCCCACCAGTCCCGAAAGTACCCCTGGTAGCCCTTCAGCTCATCCTCATCCTCATCTGTCACTAACGTGACTGGGACCACACCGGTGGGGAAGTCCAAGATGTTGTAGAGCATGGTGTAGCTGACTGCCACTGGGGGAGAGGGGGAGCTTGCAGTGCCAGCCCGCTGCAGGGAAAGCCTTCACCCCCTCTGCATACGCCAGCTTCCAGCTAATAGGGCGCCTGCACTGGGGACTCCAGGGCTGCAGGATGGAAACCTGCCCCTTGGCTCCCACATGCTCTGGGGGGGTTGTTCTGGGTGTACCCCACCAGCTGGGGCTGCAGCTGCCCCAAGAGCCGAGCTCTTCCCACGGCTGCCCAGTGCCTTGGGGACGCGAGGGGAAGGGGCGGCAGGCTTTGCACCGCCACCGGTGGGGTGCTGCAGCAGCGGCACGCGGGAGCCCAAGGTCCCCTGTCGGCAGTCCTACCTGAGAGCTTCCCAGGGTAGCCGATGCCGAGAGCCGGGCCCAGCATGGGACAAAGCATGACGTCCAGGTTCAGCTTTTTCCATTGGGCGATGAACTGGTGGCAGAACTCCTGACGGGGAAACGCACTGGTGGTCAGTGGGGTGGACACACTGCCCCATGGCTGCTGGCTGAGGCTCTCCTTGGGTGCCTTCACCAGCAGCAGCCATCGGGCTACAACAAGCCTGACCCCACTAAAACGCAGCAACCCTTTGCTGCTCGGCCAACAGCCCTCCCAGTGCACAAAGCACCCTCTGCCCTGCTGAGGCTGGCGGTGGGGAAAGGTCTGAGTGCAGGGGCACGTGGCAAGCCAGGGCACGGGCACGGGTCTTGAGGAAACCAGAATGGGAATAATGGCAGGTCTGCTGCAGCTGATGGCCTACGTCTTTGAGTGTAGGAGTAAAAAATTCAGGTCTGATTCAGGATCATGAATGTTTCTATCTGTCATTCTAACCTTTAAACATGCTACGGATTTGTACATCCAAGTGAGATCTGTTGAGTGGTGATGTATGTTGCTACCTCACATCACCAGTGACTCGATCATCTCCCACCCTCGGAGGGGACTGAATCTGCCTCTTCCCAGAGAGAAATAAAACAGAAAATATCTAACCCCAAATTGCAATACTTTACCTCAATTTCATGTTGAAGACTCCATACTTCATCCACTGTACTGAAAAAGGAAACAAAACCGATGAAAGGCATCACGAGGCGCTGCAAAGAGCAGCTTTAGGGGCAGGGCAGAGCATCAAAAAGCACAAGTTAGCTCTGCTCCTGGGGCTGCAGCCAAGGGAAGACTTTGCCAAAGTCCTGGTTTTCCTCTGAAGGGCTGGGGGTCTTATTTCTGCTTCTGCCCATGATGGAGGGCTGAAGACTACAGGTGCAGTACTGCTTTGGCCTGACAAGTGTCCAGCCCTGTTACTGCAGCTGTGCTGAGAAGGTGCAAGCCCAGGCACATCGCTTCTCAAAGGCCAAGCTGTGTGAGGTGGACTGATCCTTTGATGTGGGGACAGACACCCTGCCTTGGAGGCACAGCACGAAACACACCCTGTCTGCTATGGGATTTGAGTCCTTTCTCACCACTAACTGCTCAACGCTGACATCGCAGCACGGAAGAGCAAGCCTCCTTCCCTGTGCCTTTACCTTCTGCCTGTCTGATGGGGTCTCTACCTCATGGCATGATGCATGCATTAATCAGTGCCGAAGCCAACACCGTATTTCATTCCCACAAGCTTCATCCAGTTCCTAAGCCAGAGGCTGTGAGCCCCTGCCCTCACTCCTGTCCCCAGTACTGGAACCGTTGGCCAAACCCTGCAGGGTTATGGTGTTGACGTAACCTGCTCTCAGTTTGCTCCCACCCTTGTGTTTTCTGCCCTGTATTTTCTCAGACACATGCAGCTGGGGCAGTGCCCCCGATGTAGCAAACACTGCTGCTCTCCAAAAGAGAAACCCAAATCTTCACACATTTGCTTAGGCTCAGATTTACTCACTTTGCTCTCATACTTCTTAAGATACTTGAAAATCGAGGCATCTGAGAAGGAGAAAGTAAAAGAAAGAAAATATTTCACATTAATCCTAGCCCTCCTTAATGCCCTCCTTCCAGTTTCCGTAAGCTCAAGGGAGTATTTGGCCTCTTCTCCCACCATCCAGACACCAGTCCTCTGAAACAGCTCTGTCACAAATACAAACTGTTGACTCAGTGCTCTGGCAAGACTAGAGGATTTTCCTCAAAGTGGGAAGAGGATAGACAGAAATAGCATCATCACTCCAGTTTGAAGATGAGTCTAAGCACAGCTGTAAAGCAATGCCTAGAGACTTCTCAATGACAAAGCCTTACTGCAATGGGAAAGAAGTAATTTACCACCTATTGCTTAACTCCATCTATGCTAGAAAGAAATGGACCTTACGAAAGGTTTGGCAATCCAGGAGAGGACAGTTTTTAGCCAGTTTGGTGACTTCGCCAGCCAGAATAACAGCCCCATGCTGCTTTTCTCCAGCTCCCCTTTGCTGAAAGAGAAAAGTGTGTTTAGCTGAGCAGTGTTAGGAAGCAATCACAGTAGATCAGCTTTCTGATGTTAGAGATGCCCTCTGAACAGCATCTCTAGGTGACAAAAAGAGGTTTACTCAATTGCAAAAAGAAGAATGGGCTCTTCCAATTCTCACAGTATTTATAGATATCAGCACCCAGTTTCCTTTCATCTGTCAAGGCTGGTAACAGTCCCAGAGACCCAAGGTTCAGCTGAATTGCTTGATGGTAAGCTCCCCAGCAAATCCCAGTGTCTATCAGCCACGATCTACATCCAGTAGATCTGCTGCCTGTACCTGGATGCTAGCCAGACCCTAGGGGGGATTTTCAACAGAAAGGCACTGATCCCACCAGACCGTTCCAGGTTACACTTACAATTTCTTGAGAAAGGATGCACCCCCATCCGCAAACATTCCCCTGATGCAGAAGTCAAAGACCATGTGGTCCACATTCGTGAGTTCAAAGGGCACCAGCTGGAAGGACAACAGAAGAGGAGTCAGTGGCACAAGCAAGCCGCTTGGGAGAAGCCATCGAGGGCTGGCAACGAGCTAAGCTGGACTGAGGATTTCCTGACAAGCCCTCGGGACAGGGCCAAGCACCTGAGGCCACCAGGTCCTCCCCATCCCATCCATCCTTCCCCCAAGGAAAGTTTTCCCTTTGAGGAATAACCGACAAGTGAAAAGATACAGCGTGGGCTTGGCCTCCCTGTTGTCCAAGCAGCCCCAAGGCACAAAGGTCCCCCCAAAACTGGCAGTGGGTGACAGAGAGCATGAGTCTGCGCTCCTCACTTCACTCCTGATCCTTGTGCAAGGTAAGGGGAAGGCGTGCAGCCATGACCACATCTCACAAGATGACTTGCTTAAATGGCAGAGAAGAGAAAGGAGACAACCTCTGCACAGCCCCCACAAACCTGAGACCCTAGAAGTGGGTCTGGGTCAATAGGAGACTGCTTGGCTATGAAAGATCTGCTGTCTGCAACTGCCCTTCTATTTTCTCCTTAGCTCCTTGATTCCAGTAGATCTGTGTAACTGCTTGCCAGAGGATATGATGCAGAAGAGATTAAATTGGCTTGAGGATAGACTAAACAGGCACTTGGACAAGAGCTCATCACAGGCACTGAAGAGAGATGGTCCATCGGGCTCAGGAAACACGCTGAGCTGACAGTAATCGTACGCCACCAGGACTGTGAGCACTGCCTCAGGACCCGGGTTGTACAGCACGCAGCACAACGTGCATCTCAGCCGGGCTGGGAGTAAACACCCACATTACAGACAAGTCATACGGCAGCATGTCTGCTCCCCAGCACGTGTTATGGGTGGGCTCCCTTTTGTGTTCACCAGCACCTAAAGAGCACTGAGGTCTTGCTGAGAGGAGAAATCAAGTTGCAACATGAAAAATTCCTCTTTTTTCAGAAGCTGCTATCTACTTTCATCAAAGCTGAGAGAAGCTGAGTGGATTCCAGGCTCCCTTTCCTTGCCAAATTTTCAGGACGTTCACCCACGGGCCCCAAACAGTAGGAAGGAAGAATAGATGCAGCACGGCCGCTGGGTTCACACAACATCCTACCGTGTGGCCAGCATCCTCCAACAGCTTCTTCATCTCCCGAACTGCACGTCTCATGGCAGGGCTCGGCATGGTGAAGAAATCCGTTTCATAGTAGCCTATGTGGAGGGGCTGCGTGCTGCAATACACCTGCGGAGCAAGGGAGAGCACCAGCTGGAAGGATGTCAGTGGTGGCAGGAGCCAGCAGTACACCCATGCCGCAGGCGAGCCTGGAAAGCAGCACTTTCTCTTGCCCACCCACAGGTTTTGGAGGGCTCCCATGACCCGCTGGTGTTTTCAGCCCAAGCAATGCCAGCTCTTCTCAGAGACCTTCGCCCCCTTTCAGGTGCTTTACCTCTTCGTTGAAGGGAAGGGGGGGCACCGTGCTGTCCAGGCTGAACATGTCCTCACACAGGAGCGCCCGCATGCACAGCGCCAGGCTCTCCACGTCTTTTGCCATTGGCCCCACGGCTGCGACCACTGGAAGAGACCAGAAGAGAGCATTCAAGCAGGGGGTCTTTCAAGGGCACGTCCTGCAAAAGCAGAGCCTCTTGGCACACATTTTGACTTAGTCTAGTGTTGGCAACAGTTCCCCTTTGAGAACTGGGCTGGGGATACCTACAGGTGTCTTCCCGCCAACAGGCCTATCGTTATGGACCCAGAATTGTTATCCATCAGCACGTGCCCTGATGTCTCCATTTCATGATTTATAAAATTAAACAAAAAGCTCTGTTGACCATGACAACAAGGACAACATAGGACACATCCTTCGACTGCTTATCCCACCTCCCATGAAGCAGTGGCAGACAGCAGCCTGGGGGTTACAGGGTGTGTCGAGGTTTGTGTTACACAACCTGCTCCTCTCGGCTTCTACATACTCTGTTTTCTCAGGATTCATGGTATGGGGGTGGCTCTCTGAAAGAGTCCCTGAAAGGGAACCTGCTTCTCTCTCTCTCAGTGTGTTGGAGAAGGTCCACCATGACCAGCTGAGGGTCCTTCTCACCCCTGCCCTGCTGCCCTCCCTGGGGGACAACCATCAATTCCTACCTGCCTTCTGCCCCAGGACACTAGGAATTACTCCTTTTTTACTGCAAAGAAAAGAGACAAACAAAAATACAGCAGCTGAGTAGTTTTCGTTGAAGGAAAAGGCTTTAAGCAGTAGCAAGTAATGAGGAAAACACTGGCCTCCCTTTGCAGATGCAGAGGCTGGCAGAAGGAAGGGTCAAGGGGAAGCCCAAGAGAGACCCAACCTAGGACAGAATGATTTATGCCCTGTCAGTCAGGAACAACCACCCTCTTCGCACGCAGATGGGGAAGATTTCCCCGTCTCCAATGCTGGGGGAACCGACGCTTCCCTCCATACAGGCCCCAGAAAATGTCCGGGCAGCAGGGAGAAGTGAGGCCCTCCCGGTTCCTCCCAGTTCCCCCTTGCCCAAGGAGTAAGAGTGTCCCAGCACAGCAGTCGGTAGGATGGTGGGTGGGTCTCACCCAGACACATCACTGCATTACTCTCAGTACCTGAGTCTGTTCCCGGTGGGTTTGAGTGCACAGATCCCACAGAAGGCAGCGGGGAAACGCAGGCTCCCTCCTACATCTGTCCCAAAGCCCAAGATGGATCCACCTCCTCCTACAAGTGCCCCTTCTCCACCAGAGGAGCCTCCAGGGCTTCTGGTGTAGAGTAGAGGGTTGAATGTCTGACCAAAGATTAAGTTCTTGCAGTCATAGCTGAAAAGAGAGATTGCAAATGAGAGGAGTGTAGAAACCTGCTGCTGTGGACCCCAGTCACTACAAAAAGACCTTCAGAAGGTAATTAGATAATTTGCTAGTTGTTACATCGATATCATTTAGTCTGAGGGAGCTTCCCAAAGCTCCCATGAAGACCTCCAGCCTTTTCACAGCAGTCCCAGGACCGGATTCTCTTCAGCTCATTTCAGTGTCATCACACCTGCCCCAGTGAGATCCTCTGGCAGCACAAATACATCAAGCCTCCTGGAAAGCCTCCCTGTTCAGGTGGTCCCAAGTGACACTGGACATCTAAAGCAGGCCCCCTGGAGCTGATCCAGGCCCCTCCTGTGAGGCAGCATTGCTATACCCCTGCTTTGGAACAGGCCAAATGCCAACTGCAGCAATCTCTGAACATTGGACTCTCCTAGGAACCAGTGCAAAATCCGATAATCTCTAGGGCAACCCCTCTGAGTGGCTTTTTGAACAACTTGGTCAGTCATCGTCGTGTCGCCTTAAGGAAGGCATTTCGTACGGCTTGGGCAACAGTCCTCCACGGAGGAGCTTTGCCAGAGTTCACTTGGCAGGACACAGAGACACTAGCAGGGTGGCTGTCCAGCAGAGCACACCTGAACTCACCCCGCATCACTGACGTCAAGAGTGGTGTTGCCAGATACAACAGGAGGTTTGGGGGCAGGATAATTTAAGGTCGTTAGCTTAACTAGCTAACTAGCTTCCCCTTCCATGAATACGTGTTTGTATTGTTACAGTTAACAGGACCATCTCTGAGGGGTTAATTGGAAAAAAAAAACCAACAACAACCAAACAGGTGATTTAAAACCACCCAGCACAGTACAGATGGGCACCGATTTGTCTCCTTTTCTCCTCTTTTTTTCATTTGGAACTAAAGTTAATTTTTGTCCTTAGTGTAAATGTGTTTGCTTTTTAAAGTTCAAAGTTAAACTTAAAAGACATAAAGGATGGGGACCAGGTGTTGTTATTTAAAAAGAACTGGGGAAATTAGAATTAGACCCGAGAGAAACACAAGTGCCCACCTACCTGATGAGGGACTGGGGAACGTTGGTTTTGACAAACGGAATTGCCCCCTGTCTCCTGAGCACCTGCACCAACACGCTGTCCTCTGCCATGGGTTTATTGAGGTTTTTTATAAATCCTAATGTGGAATCATGACCCTGGAAACACAGGACAATAAGGTTTCCAAATGGAGGACTGCACTTCCCCCCTGCCTCCATACTTTTATTTATATATATATATATATGTATGTATGTAAGCAGGTGCATGCACCTCCAACAACCCACCCCCCACGCACACGTCGCACAGCGTATTGGCAGTAAATCTCACCAGCCTTTTCTGCTGGCTTATATGGCAGACAGGCAGCAAACCCCACCGCCTGCCAGGGCAGGCCAACCCACATCAGCTGTGACAAAGTCAAGCCCGATGCTGAGGTCAAACCTTCCCGTCACCAAACTTCAAACCACGGGGATCTCAGAAGACACACGGTATCGCGCCGGCGGTACCTGGCAGTTGATGGAGTCTTTGATGCTGACAGGCACCCCGTAGAGCAAACCCAGCTTCCCCGCCAGCTTCGCTTTCCGGAGCTGGGTCTCACTCTCCTGCAGATACTCTGTGATGCAGTTGGTTTCGGTGGCCATTTGAAGGGCCTTGGGGAAACCAGACAAAGCCTGTGGGTGAGACGCAGCCCGCCGCGCCGCACAGCAGCCTTCTGTTTTGCAAAGGACATCTGCCTCTTCCCCCTCTTCCACCTCCCCATCTGAGTCGTTGGTATCAGGGCAGCCCTTTCTGCTCCTTTCCAAGGTATTTTCATGCCAAACTCCAAAACATTGTCCAGACACAGGGGGACCACAGCACCAGCTGGTGTGTAACGAAGGGAGGCACTCAGCCCAGCAGAATACCAAAGGCTATTCTCTTGATTGAGCATCTGGGGTGGCATAAAATGGTAAGCCCAAAGTGTGAACCCAGGAGGTGATCAGAGCATCGTGGCAAAAGTAGAGAATGAAAGCGGACACCAAGCCTTTGGGGTTTACCAACCCATTTGGAGATAGAGGCAAGACAACAGCCATGCTCTGCAACTTCCCTGTAGCTATACCCGCCCCTTGGAAGGTACGGGCCCCCCTAGGAATGTATGGGTCTCCCCAGGTGCTGAGCTTGCTGCTCCAAACCAAGCTGCGAGCCATGGTAGCCAGATGCCCAGGTCCCCCCTCGCTCACAGAAAAGCACGAAAGGGCCCAGCACGAACCACCGGGCAGTGACATCCCAGCAGCACATGAACCAGGTTTGAACCAGCATTTGGGCTTCTCCCCCCAAAAACCAGCCAGTCCCACCACGGGCGAGATGCTGCCCTACCACCCTTGCTCCTCACCTTGCCCACGTAGGAATAGAAGACGTGCTCTGGAGGAAGGGAGCCATCCCGGAGTTTCTTGGAGAGCTCTGGCAAAGGCAGAGAGAGGATGGAGACCATGCTCACGGAGGGGTGCTGCGGGAAAGATCCAACAGGCAATAGCACACCTCTGCCTCAGCTGGCAGGCTCCTCCGCTCCCCATGGCACCCACCGTAACCCATCCAAAATAAAATATCTGCCAAGTGCAGCTTTTGCCTCGGGACCGCAATCCTGCTCCCCCGGCAGCAGTGAGCTAGCCGGGCTTCCCACAGCCTCGCCATCCCCGCCAGACCAGGCTCACCACATCTAAGAGAAACCTTTTCCCTCTCCCAGGGAAGGTCTTGGCCAGGCCTGGGGGAACCACTGGGTGACCGCTCTCTGCTGAACCGCGACGGGAATTGGGGGCACATTCATGGACATCACTCCAGAACGGAATGGGACACGGTGCCCTTCTCGTGGCATCACCCAGATACCCAACAGGGAAGTGCCCAAGCCAGGGAGCCCCTCGGCTGAGAGCAGGGGTGGCATTTTGGGGCCAGCAAAGATTTCCTCACCACCTGATAAATACTTTTGGGGGAAAAACAAAACAAAACAAACACCCCAAAAAAAGCTCCGAGCTTCCCCCTGCCCCAGGCTGGACTCTGGACCCCAGCCTGCCACAGCCCGCGCAGCCCCACGGGCTAGCAGGAGCACGGCGTGGGCCAGCCGGGTTTCAGGGCCGTGGGGCTCCCGCTATCCCCCCCCCCCTCGACCGAGGCGGCAGAAGGTACCGGGCAACCCGTAGAACCGAGCCGGCGTTTGCGCGCTGGCGCCTGCGCCGCCCGTTATCCCCCGCCGCACCGGCCGCCCCCAGGAAGCGCTTCCGCCCCATCCAGCGCAGCGCTGCGCCGCCGCGGGGGGGGGGGGCGGCATCGGGGTGGAGGGGGGTGGGGGGTGGGCGTGCATGCGCGTACAGATTTAGAAAGGAAAAAAAAAAAATACACCGAAACGCCTGTAGCTCCGTACGAGGTGCCGGGATGGCGCCTGGCAGCCCGCTGCGCCCGGGCTGGGGGGGGAGGCTGCGGCGGGGGGCTGAGCCGCCTCCGCCCGCCCGGCGATGGACATCGCCGGGCGGGCGGAGGCGGCTCAGCCCCCCGCCGCAGCCTCCCCCCCAAAAAACCCCGTGGGGGGTGGGGGGTGGAGGGGAGAAGCGCGGCTTATGGCACCCACCTGCTCCCGAAAGCGCTGCACGGCCATCTGCATCTGCACCAGGCTGCGCTCCTGCCGCTGCCGCGCCTGCCTCACCTTCTTCCAGAGCCCCCGCCGGCGCCGCCATCGCAGCAGCAGCAGCAGCAGGCCGGCCGAGCCGCACAGCAAGGCGGGCAGCGGGACCCGCATGACGGAGCTGTCGCCCCCTCCCCCCCCCCGACACACACCCCCCCTCTAACCCGCGGGACCCGAGGGGACCGGCTGGCTGCCGCGGCGGCGGGCGAGCGGGCGGCCAAACCGGGGCAGGAGCGCCGGGGGAGGGCCGGGCTGGCTGCGGAGGGGCTTAACCGCTTCGCTGATTTGCGAGCGGGGAGAAGGAGGAGGAGATGTGGGAAGAGAAAAAGCTCCGGGATGAAAACTCAGCCCTCCCTGTGCTGGGTGGTCTCTCTCTGATATGGTTTATTTGCTTTGCCGTTCCCCAGGTGAGCTTTGATCCCCCTGTCAATTGTTCCACCTCCCTGGGTATGGCCTTGGCTCGGAGCATCAAAAAAAGCAGGGAGGGGGGTTATCCCAAAGACACCCGGCTCCCTTAACGTTTCCTGAAGCCAAGCAGCTGCGTGGGGAAAAAGAAACGATAAATGTCCCCGCCTAGGCCCGGCAGAGCCCCCTGCATCGCTGGCAGGTCGGGGTGTGCCTGTGCTTCGGGAAGTGCTGTGGCTTCCAACTCCACAGCCTGGCATCCCGGTGCAGGTAGGGGAGTGCTTGCCAGGGCCTTGCACTTGGTCTTGAGGGAAAGTCCGAAACAATTTGTCACCAGCCCCACGTGGGGTTTGCCTTTAAAAAAACTTTCACTGCTTGCAAAAGTTCATCAGCCATCAAGATAGCCAGTTTAGATGCTGCCCACAGGACTCTGGAAAACCTGTTGGGAAGGATTTGGGATGTCCTCTCTCCCTCCCTGCCTCCCAGCAGGACGAGCTGTGCCCAAGCCACCCCTGGGGTAGGTGCTGAGCTACAAAATGTGATGGAGTTACATACCTCCAGCCCTGATTTTGCTGGCATTATTTCTCAGGCCACTGGCTTTACTTCAACCGTCAGGCCATCAGGGCTATTCTGGCAGCACCTGAGCGGCTTGTGCCAGAGGCCTGCCCCCCACCCCCCCCCACCCCCCGAGGGACACGCTGCGCTGTACGTGTGTACACAGCATCCTGGCGCTCGTTGCTGAAGGGTGGTAAAGCCTTGGATATACTCAGTCCTCACTGAACTTGTGGCCTATAGCTTCTTGCTCTGTATTTGGGGATGAGCAGCTCCCCGTTATCTGGGTCAAGGAAATGACAAGCAAGAACAGCCTTTTTTCCCCACTTTTTTTTCTTCCTTATTTTTTTCTTCCCCCCCTTTCAGCCTGTGGGGCTCAGAGGATTACACAGTAATGCAAGCTGCCAAGGGCACTGCAGTTGTATGCATGCAGACTACTCGGGGCACAAGGAACTGCGAGGGGAGTGGGAGGGGTGGGGGTGTCCTTGCAAGTGAGCCAGGAGGATAGAATCCACTCAGAGTTGGGGAGAGCAGGTGCTGTGATCCCTGCCTGCTCCTTTCTTTCTCACGCTGGAGGCTTCACGCTCTCCTCCACTGCATTGGTCTCACCCTGTGGCAGCACAATACCAAAACAGGGCTGTTTCTCTGCATGGTGTGAAACCAGGTGCATTTGAAGTCTTCTAACAAGAGAACAAGAAAGGTGGTGAAGTTTGGAGAAACAGAAGTGAAAAACTAGTTCTGGTGGAAGACAAACTTACTTCTCCAGCCCTCTTTCCCCTAGTTTAAACCCTGCTTAAAATCTCTCATGCAAGAATAATTTCCAACTTCTGCAGTTCAGCTTGGCAAAACCAAGAAAACAGAATATGACATTTATGCCTGGAGCACCTGTGCCTCTAGGAGCTGCTGCTGGAGACACCACACACACACCCCCCTCCTTCTCCCCTCTCCTGGGCAAGTGTATGGGGGTGAATAAACAGTGTTGAGGCATCAGGCAGGACAGTGGCAAGGCTTGGATCCCTGCTGGAGCCAGCCAGCTCCAGGAAATTAACCCAGGACATGGGAAACCCCAGAATGCAGTGGGTCTCTTCTGTGACCCACCTGCATGCAGAGACGGGCCAGCAGATGGGCCAGGGCAGAGAACAGGGGGGGTCCAGCATAGGCAGGTAGTGGCTGGGGACACCCTGTCCAGGAGGATGTGCCTAGGACCACCAGAAGTAAAATGGGTCTGGCCTTGCTCCCTGTGGGCCGGGGTGGGGGGCCAGCTGCTGGCTTGTGGAGCAAGCGATGCCCCACATGATGAGTGATGCCCTGATGTCCCTTTGGGACACTGGTGTGTCCTTGCCAGATAAGCAAGTGGAGCTTTTCTGCTGTTATGTCTCCATAAGACTGCCTATACGCTGCAGCAAAGGGGGCTTAAAACTTGGGGTGCTGGAAAAGAGCATGGATCCTGCCCCTGCACCTCCTCCACTGCCTGGCAGGGCTGGAGCCTATGGCTAAGGCAGCTGGAAATGATCAGCTGGATGTGTTAAGGCTTCCTTCCCCATAGCCTACACCCCTCCCTGTGTCCACAGGGCTGTGACTGGGTGGGAACCCCCACAACTCCAGAGATGCTGTAGCCCTGTGGTTACCCAAGGAGTGGCAGAAAGGCGTCATCTTCTGACCATGACACATCATGCATGATCAGCTGAACTGGCTGGGGCTGAAGAACGAGCTAAACCCTGTTCACCTGACACCAGAGCAGATGCTGAGAGCATGATAAACACACAGCAGTGTCTTCCTTAACACTGTATCCTGTGTCTGTGGAGCTGTGGCTTCTCAATCCAGAGATTAAGTTTTAGTGACTAATAGCTGTGTGCTCGTGTAGATATTTCTGGTGTGAAGCAACCTGGTTCTGGCACTCACAGCGTCCTGCAGCAGGGAGATCCACGATTCATCCACGTGCTGCAGGGAAGCGACAGCTCCTGTTTGCTGCCCTCGGCTGATTTCATTTGCTGCCCCTTATTTCAGAAGAAGCAGTAAGAAATTGTCTGCTGTTCAGCCGGCAATGTATACACTTCTGTTCTTCCATTTCACCCTACGGCTTTTAGACTGTTTCCCAGAGGTTAACAACCTGCTCCTGCCACCAGGTGCCAGACACCAGCTTCCCAGGTCCTGGCCCTCTAAAGGAAGACCCAAGCTTCGTTTACAACAGCCAACAGTCCCTCTTGCTTCATTTCTCCTCTTCTTGTAGGTTCCAGAGTCTGGAGTGGGATTTGTCACCTGGAAGGTGAAGCAGCTCCTCTCAGAGCTGGAGTTTAACCCCTGCAGGAAGGCTGCCCGGCAGCTCAGGCAAGAGGCAGTGTCATGTGGGAGCAATTCCTTTCGACCCTGCAAAAAAATCGCATGCTTCCGCCAAGTTGTTCACTCAGTGACACCTTTGCTGTCCGCTTTGTAGTCATCTCTGCCTGTAGAAGGTGCTTGTCCTCCTCACTGATTGAGCTCCAGAACTCTGCCAGTGGGTGGGCTGGTCACCCTCAAATCTGCTTCAGGGTGGAATATCTGAGTTACTGTAAGCAGACTGAACACATAGTTTGTACCAGCTTTGTGGAATCTGTTCTGAAGCAGATTAGGGAGTGCTCATGTACTTGTTTTCTTCACCAGCAGAGTGGAGGAGGAGCTGACCTGGAAGAGGACCATGACCACAAACTCTTGCTCCTTGTATACCAGGCAGCTGTTGTGTGGTAGCTTGATGGGGAATAAGGAAAAGTTGAAGAGATCATAGCACTGGGGTCCCTAGGATCCAGGGGACCCTTTGAGAGATCACTAAGATTGCTGAAGGCATCTCAAGCAAATAGGTTAAAGCCCTGAAAACTGCCTTTCTATGCAAAAGAGAGAGTGGAGACTTATTTCTTGTAGTGCCTGTGTTAAAGCAACCTAAGTCCAAACAGCTTTGCATTTCATGTGAACATGAAAAAATAAGGAAAAAATAAGAGAGAAAGAAAATTTAAGTGGGTAAAATTACTCCTGGAGTTGTTTTACACAGCTGAATGAAGATAATTGTATTGGCAATTGTGAGTGATTACAGTATTATCTGCCATCAAAAAAGTTATTTTTTTGAATGCTAAAGGAATTAATGATACATAAAACTGTGCTTAGATTGAGTGCATTCATCAGCAGAAATGCCTTGTGCTGGCACTGCTACACTGTAATTACTCCAGCCGCTCAGAGAGAGAGCAGGAGATAGGGGGCTATTGTGGATACTGCCAAAGATTTACATACATTTACACGCTGAGCAGCTCTGGTGCTCGTGGGGGTGGTGGGGGGGTGTGTGGGAGTGGGGGTGGGCAGAGCCAAAGCAGCAAAGCTGGGGGCGGAGGGGACGACGCCACAAGTTTCACCTCTTCTTTTTCTTTATTGTGCATTACAGAGCAAAGACTGGGGGGTCGTCTCCGTGTTTAAAACTTTACAGGGTGAAGCCAGTATGGAGAAGATGATTAAATACTCCTCAGAATGGCAAAGGATGAGCCCAGCCTTTACAGGATGCTGCCTCATGGCGTGTTGGATCGATAAAACTAATCCTGGGGTCACAGGCAGTCATTGCCCAGCCCTGGGAGACTGGTGGTGGTGGTGGGAATGGTGGAGGTGGTGTCCCCAGGGACCTGATGCCAGGGCTCATGCCCTGCACTTTGAGCGGGCCCATCATGCTGCCCCAATCAGTGGGGCTGGGACCATGGCTACATCTCAGCGGCGGTGGGGTGGGCAAATCTAGAAGAAATGCTCCCCAGCTTGCTCTGCACCTTGTGGCCCTTCAGCAAGGGCACGTGACATCAGGGCGGGGGGATGTTTACAGACTGGGGCATTGCAGGAAAGGCTGTTGCAGGGGTTGTGAGCAATCTGCGCGGAGCAGCAGGATGCTTGCAAAGGATTTGGAGGTGCTTTTGAAAGAAGGGTGGTGGGTTGCAGCCTCTCCATGGAGCCCACGGGCCCCCTCCAGTGATGGAAATGGTAACCCTTCTGTGATCTCCATCTTCTTGTGCGCAGCTGCCTTCTGAGCTGTGTCTGGAGCTGAATGAATAAAGGAAGAGGAGCACAGACCGTTTCCCACGGGGAACCCCAGGCCGGGCATGGTGAGCGTCTCTTGCTCTGAGAAGACCTGGGTGCTGGGTGCGCTCGGCCTTTCGGGTGTGAGCCACCAGAGAGCAGGGCTGAGCTGCTGGCCTGGCAGAAACCTCCTCCCGTCCTGAAACCTTGCGCTATGTACTCGGAACTTGCAAGCAGTGTTGAAAGAAGCAGAAAGACTTTTTCTGGCTCTTTGGGTGATGGGACAGCCTGAGCTTTCGTGGGGAGTTGCGCTTTGATTTCAGTTTTAAGTGGTTTTATGCAATGCTGGGAGTTTTGCTGTCGGTCCGTCTGCGGTGGGTTGGTTTTGCTAAGGAGGATGTCCCAGCAGGATTTGACCCTGCGAGCTGTCAGTGCTCAAGAGCCCTGCAGCTCTGCTGCTGCCAGGGTTTGTTGCGGTGTCCAGGACCGTGCCTCAAACCTGGCAGGCTGCCTGCGCTTCCGAGTGAGCGAGGGCATCCCCACCCTCTCTGACTTCATCTTTCTGACGGGGGGAAACAATTAATATTATTTGTGTTTGAAGCCCCACAGGCCAAGTTCTGAGGCTAACAGGGCCAGCCCCAAGTTTAATCCTAACAGCCTTCCCCCAAAGCAATGTCATTTTGTATTTTGCGGTCAAGATTTAAGTGGGGTCCTGAGTTGCAGCGGGGTCCTGAGCCCTTGTGCATCTCCGAGTGTGGCTGGGCTGAATCCAGACCTCCTTGGCCACCGGTACTGTGTTTTTTCTTGCCTGGAAAAAAGGACACAAAACCTGAATTTTCTTTTTTTATTCTTTTTTTGTCGTTGTTGGGGTTTTTTTTTGTTTGTTTTGGTTTTGGTTTTGTTGTTGTTGTTGGTTGGTTGGTTGTTTTGTGGGGTTTTTTTTTGTTTGGTTGGTTTTGTTGTTTTTTTTTTTCTTTGAGAGCTCTGCTTTCTGAACAGGCCAGGAGAGGGAGCCAGCCAGCCAGTTACCGCACAGCCCAGCTCCCCAGCTCTCCCAGTTTGCCTGGGATGGGAGCGCACACAGTTCAGTATACCCATTGATTTTCCCAGAGGGAAGGTTTGATCTGTGCAGGCTCCTGGATGAGATGCAATTTACATTTACACAAGCTGGATGGGCAGCCGGCGGGGAAACTGAGGCACGGAGCAGGCCCATACCTTGGTGGAGTTGGCTGGTGGCATCCTTCTTGAGGACCTCCTAGGCCCTACTGCACGTTGTGGTTGCTCTGCTGATGGGTGTAAACATCCTTGTGGTCTGGGGGGGTTCACCAGGTGAGCTGGGGGGGACCGTTTTAGCATCATGGCGGATGTCATCCCCATAGGGAACCCCAACTTGTGCAACACGGATGCACCTCCTGCCCCATCCACGCGCAGTATCTGTGCAGTGTCTTGCACAACTGGCAGCTGGTCCTTGGTTCAGACCTCCTGGTGGAGAAGTGGCGGGGACCCTCACCTGCTGGCAAGCTCATCCCAGAGCTGTGGAGGTACGAGGGGCATGAACACGTAGAGACAGTGGCGAGGGGGCCCTCGCTGACTCCTGCCGTGTCACCTTCCCGGAACGATTGGAAAGCCGGAAAGCATCGATCGATCCCTCCCCCTGCCCGTGTTTTCCCTCTCATCTCTCCTGGGCCAGCACTACCAGAAGACTGGCGAGATCGGCCCTGCGTTGAAAAGAAATAAATAAATAACCGAATAAAAATGCTGACGTGGAGAAGTCAATCAGCTTTGTGTGGCCTTGTAATATCTCATTTTATCCGCGCCACGCTTTATTAAATTCTCATAAACCTGTCAATGAGGACAGATACCATTTCAGTTTACCCCATTAGTTCTACACAATGACATCGGGGGAGAGGAAGACAGGGAGGTGGGGGGAGGCACTCGGCGTGGAGAAAAGAGGAATGAATTTAAAGAAAGAAAAAAAAGAGAAACCCAGAGCTAAACTCAGCTTCGTGACAATAATGTAATAACATCAGCGCCCAGGGAAAGTAATTGAATTAAGTGGCTTTTGTTAATGGTTTTAAGATTTAGAAGTGTAAATAACAGTTAGGACTCTTTAATGGGACTCTGGTTTTAGGTAGCTGTAGCCCTAAGAACAAGAAATGGTTTGCCGTTTAATATGATGCCAGATAGTTTTGTTACTCTTCCAGTTTCATGCCTGCAAAGCATATTTTGCAGTTTTAAAGCCGGGTGTGTTTATCATCTTTCCTTTCTAACTTCAGACGGAGCTTAATTCGGGAGTATTTGCATGAACCCTTCTTAGCCAGTCCCTATCAGTTATTTGCACCGCCAGGAATAAAGTATGATTTCTCCCGAGCTGCTTTGGAGAACTTTCTGACTGCAGGGTTACTCTGCTCCGAAGCCTCCCGTCTATTCACATGTTCATTAAAGGCAGCAGCCGCCGGTGCTCTGCGGCAGGGCCGGACTCGGCTCCCGGAGTAACGCTGCTGGGAGCAGTGACGTTACACCGGGCTTAGGCCAGTGGGGATGGAGAATCCAGCCGACAGGTAGGATGAGCTGGGCGATTTGGAAATGACTTTCATGGGAACTCGTTCTGCTTAAAATATTATAGGATTTTCATTTAGGAACCTATCAAAGTGCAAGAATAAAGTCTGAGCTGCCTAACCCACATAGGTCTAAACAAACAGTCCTTCCTTCTGCTCTGGGATCTGCCAGCTCGCGGATTGGGAAGGGTCCTTCGTTAAGGCATGGGCTGAGTCTCATGGAAACCCACTGTGCCAGGCAGAATAGAGGGCTTTGCATTTATTCAGGCTGAAAATCTTCCCCTCTGCAGGATGAAGGCGCTCCCCGGACTGTGCTGCCGGGATGCTGCCTTCCCTGCTTCTCCCCTTAACTCTGCCCGCTGCTGCGTGGGCAGCAGCTGCACGGGGCCCTGCAGCTCCACTCCTGCTGTGCAGGGAGGCAAAAGCTCTCCCATAGCTTGTGCTTCAGTCCCACAGCAAGTGAGCAGCTCTGCGTACACAGGGTCGCTCTAACACCTCCTCGGGGGAGCTGCCTTCTGGTTTGCTTCAGCCATAGCCCGCAGTGATCTCTGCTGTTGATGGCTTCGGCTCTGCTTCCTTGGCTGGAGAGCCTGCCTCATGGCTGCAAGCTGTGCTTCCCATCCAGCGGGATCTCAGGCCCTACACAGCCCCAAAAACCTTCCACCATCACCCTCATAGACCTTCTGCCATCACCTTCATAAGTCTTCCCCCATCACCTTCATGGGCTTGGCTGGAAAGAAAGCGTAAAAGCCCCAAGCCCAAGCCAAACCTGACCCAGCTCATGTGGGCAAAGGAGAGAGTTGTCAGATTGTAAATGAAAAAAACAAGGGTTCAAGTTACATATTTCCCCCAGGGGATTTCTTAAGTAAATTGTTTGCAAAAAAAAGGAAATAGTTCAATTCCTCCTGGAGAATTTGAGAAGAGGTTTCTCACTGCTGTTGGTTTGTTGTGTATTGCTGTACTTTAAGCAAAGCTGGGCTAGAACAGAGCGGTTTGTTTCTTCCCTTATGGAAAAAGAAAATCAGAACAAGAATAATATTGCAATTAAATCAACAAATCCTTCACTGTTTTCCCTGCATTAGAAAAGAAACCCCAACCTATTAATGATCAAATTCTTAAAAACAGCCCCTGACTGAGCCATTCTCTTCTGAGAGGTCTCCATGGCATTGACTGTGGCAGAGGGAGAGGCAGCTGCAGGCTGGACCCCTGCCCTGGGCTCTCCAGCCAGTGCTGCGGCCTCACACGGGGTGCTGGATTCCGGCACAGCCCCTTTCCCGGGGAGGCTGTAATGCAAGCGGGATCGGTAGCTTTCCCTCCTCTGCAAACAAGAGGGGGCCAGATGCTTGGAAATTTAGGGGCTTGGTGTTTTCTGTTCTTCACTGTGAGTCAGCAGAGGTAGGCTGCAGGCTCACCACCTGCCTCTGACCCTGGGATCCCGCTGGGATGCTGCTGTGTCCTCAGGAAGGACTACAGGACTTTTCTCCCTAAGCCGGAATCCTGCCGTCCTGTGTCCTTCCAGGGAACAAGTGACCTGGTTGGGGAAGAGGAGCCAGGGACCCGGGAAAGGGCTCATGAGCCCCTCTGGCTCCAGCAATGTCAGGGGCCACTCTGGCTCCCTGCCTGAAGGGATGGCACAGCTGTGACTGTGGTGTGTGGCTCTGCTTTGCAGGTTGGGGTGCTCAGCCATGCAGCAGGATAGCAGCTGGAAAGAGGTTTACACAGCCTTATAGACAGGGAAGGACTATTGAATGCTTGGGGAGACATTAAATAATTTGCCATGATAAGACCCAGGCGATGCTATTTTCTGCAGATAAAAAGCAGGTTATTTTTCATTAGCTGCGAACAGACTCTTGGTGGCAGCGAAACTTGCCACCAGGGCTGTAGCTTGACACAACACAAGCAGATATGAGCAATATCCTAAAATTAATTGAAATCCACTGAGGGTTGTATTGAACTGCTTTTTTTAAGTGCATCAGGTGAAGCAACAAAGGGATGGGATGACCTTGATTCAGGAGACCGTGCCGATAGATGCGGAGGTGCATACACGTTGGGCAGGAGATGGAAGCATGGCGGAGCTGCTCCCAATCTGCCAAAACTATGCATGGATGGGAGCCTGGCCCTGGCTGCAGCATTTTGTCCAATCCAGACTGAATTGCAGGTTTTTTGGTGCAACTGTTGGGACTGTCTTCACTGGCAAGCTCCCTACTCGGCCAGGAGCCTGTTAGAAGCAGAGGAGGGAAGAACGGCCCTGTGAGCCAAAGAAATCGGACTCCAGATGATTTACATGGAGCATGAGAGGCAGCAGAAGGGCGGCCAGCCCAGAAAATGAGATTATAAACTATCATCCCCTGTTACACGCTGGGACATGGCTGCAGGGTGGCCCTCTGGCATCATTCAGGAAGGCAGCCGTGGTCTAGTGGTGAAAGCAGAAGGCTTTTGTCTCCTCAGATTGGAAAATCCCCCATCCTGAGGAGTGCCTGAGAATACGCTGGACTTCTGCCTTCCCTCCTGCAGCCCTTTCCTGACCAATGTGCAGTGCCTGCCGCCTTGAGAGGCCACAGGAACATCCTAACTCATCACTGCCACCTTTTGCTGACCCCATGGCATGGTCTGGAGATGTTTGTGAAGTCAAATGCAGGAGTGGCAGTCTGGTGGACTGAGATGGGAGAAGAGAAGAAGCCCTTCCTCCAGCTGACCATGTCCTACGGAGTGTAGTGCCCAAGGTGGACCCACTCTGCAGTCAAGCTAGCAGCTCTGGGGCTGGTGGTACCTCCAGGGCATCACTCTGAAGCAGTTCAAACATTGCCTCTTTTGGGGAAAGGAGAGGAGAAAAGAACCTGGAAAGGGCATACAGGAGCTCTAATGTGGATGCATCAAGCTGCTTAAACTGATTTAGGGTGCAGGCAAGGCCAGTGTGGCATCTGAGCCAGGAAAAAGCAAAACAGCCCATCTGCTCATGTAAGTGTGGAACCCGCTGTAGAGACTTGGGTGTTTAATGTTCTTTACCTCTGTGACATGAACCGATAGGAGGGGAAAAGAATCACTAAAAGGAGTCCTTGGAAGAGGCAGAGCCCCATGTTTAATCTGTGCTGGCGTGGAGGTGGTTAATAAGATAATCTCTGGTCTCTCTAACACAAAGAGAAAGTGAGTTTTCTGATCCATAAAGGATCAGTCTGCAGGAAGCCCCATCAGACTCCTCAGCGTGAAATTACACCACAGCAGGGGGGTACAGTCCTGCTACTGTACAACATTAGAGAGATGAATTAGGACTTGACATTCATGTGCTTAATATGCCTATTCCTGGCATTATCCCACAAGGACCAGTCACCGCCAAGGACTTATGGTCACCGGGTCTAGGAAGGTATTTAGGGTTGCTCATTTGCTTGCTTCCAGAGCCAGGCTATCTGGCTTCCCCATCTAATCTCTTGGCGTTAGGAGCAGGGGGGCATGCAGACCAGCTCTTCTGTGTCACAGCGGTCGGGTCTGGTGAATAAACACCGGGCGCACCCTTGTCGCTGTAAAAAATCACAGTGATCCTCTGGACCAGTGAGTATCGAACGGGGGAAACAACATGATGCACACAAAATCATGACTTGGTCCTCAAGAGGCTGAGAAAGGGGAAAAGAGACAACCCTGAAAGTATGTCTCTCAGTAGTTGCTGGTAGCAAATGATAAATATGAACTGGAAAGGAAAGAAAATTTACTTGAAATTATTCAGACTGGGTTAGCCTTCCCAGTGTTAAACTGGTTGGAGGTGTACCTTGGACTAACGTGGGTGCTCTGAGCTACTTTACTGAACAGGCTTTGCTGGGAAGTCAGAGCCTTTCCAAGCCCCAGGTCCGGGCTGTATGAAAATTCCCACCTGTTTGAACTCCAAGCCAGGACAGAGTGCTTTGGGTTTGCTTTTTATCCATGAAATATTTTGTTGAGAACAAAATTTTAGGGGGAGGGGGAGAACGTACTCCAAATTCTGGAAGAAATAAAAAGGAAAATGTTGGCAACGAGGCCGAATAGTTCTGGGTTCGAGCTGATCGTTTTCCAAGAGAAAATCCAAATTGTTTTTTTTTTTTTTCAGAAAGTAGCTATCCTGCAGGAAATACCTGATTTCGCGGGTGTGCTGCACTTCTGGCAAGAGCACTTGCGATCAAACTGATTGAAAAGCCACTTAATTGGAACTGTTTTAAGAACGAACTAGTTTGGCAAGGTTAATGGGGGGAAGCATGGACAGGCCCAGGAGGAATAAATGAGAAGCAGAGTCCTCCCAGAAGCCGATTTGGCAGTGGTCCACCGTGGAGGAAGGACGAGAGCCTCCCTGGCATGAGGACACCCTTGCACTGCGATCACATCACGTGGCACGTGGGTGCTTTGCAGCCCACAAACCCCACTCCTCCGACTCTTCATTTTCCCTGGGGAAGGGGGGTGGGGTGGAAATATGGTGGGATCCTGGGACTCATTCAGATGTGGAAGTGGTGCTTAGCCTGAACATACTGAGCACGAGCACACGGGATCAGCCCTGATCCTGGCTGTACAAAAGCATCTCCTACGTTAGACGCAGTGGGTGTCTACATTTGTAACCCTTCTCTACGGCACTTTGAATACAGGCACGTTCTTTCTTGCACCCTTTGAGAAGGGATATAGCAGAGAGGCCAGTAGGGAAATTCATGGAAAGAAAGGGAATTGGGACTCTAGACCACAAAGCTGCAGTATCGATACGGGGACTGTACCACCCTGCCCCTTCTCTGGTTTCTCCTCTCTCTGTTAAGCTCATGGTCACCCATGGGGGTGGAGATAAAGATTTCCACAGGCTGATTTTTTCCTTAGGCACAGACTTTGTGGGAATATTTTTCTAACTAAACGCAAATCAGAGCTGGCATTGTTGTGGGTGAAATCAAAGAGCAATTTATACACAGGTATCTTTACTCTTTTCCAGCTGGTGGAAGTTTTGGTGCTGGGCTCATACACCCTGACATCAAGCCAGACGTGGAGGGGCTTCTTGGACATATAGACTAGTCTCTGGTGAGTGCAGTTGCCATCAGATAAACAAAAAATAGAGTTAATGGTTGAGGTGGCTGAATACCCCATCCCCATGGATAGGATGTGCTCCCCCCAGGTTGTTTTCTCTGCCTAGAGGCACCATCTAAGCAAGTTACCTGTGGTCACCATCCCATCTCCCAAATCTTCAACAAACCAGTCCTCAAGCCCAAATAAATACTTTCAGGGTGAAACAAGGAGCCTTAGATGCTGAAAACTGTCCAGCATTCTGGTTGTCCCACTGTCCAGACAAGGCAGACACAAAGTATTCCCGAACCCATTCTGCTGATTTAAAATAAATCCCAAGGAAAACGCACCCTGAGTAAACCAATGTGTGGAGGCTGATGGAGCCCTTTGCACCTGAATGATAAATCCCCATTCCCCGAGAGAGTGACAATTCTATTTTTTTTTAGTGTGCTTGGCTTTTGTCTCCTATGAAATTAGAAGTCTCCCACCGAGGGTTGAGTTTCATGTCTGGGTCACAGTTTCTGCAGAAAGGAATTTTCATTATGGTCTTGGAAACACTTAAGCCTCCCTGTGCAACTGATCTAGCTGAGCTTTTCATAACCAGCAGGACCATGGATGCCATCAGCAATCAGGGCTGAAATCTCAAGCAACCTGAGAAGGAGGTATGAGCCTTAGGATGAGACAGGACCTCATAGCGAGATTAACATGAACTGTGACAGTAATTAACCACAGTAACTGTTTGCTGAAGGTGAGGTGGGGGGCATGTCCTTGTTGGCAGACTTTGGACCAGAGGATAGATTCCCTGTTTCAGGGGGAGTTAATTCACCAAAGTCCTTTGGCTTGTGATGTGCAGGGTGACAGACTAGATTATGAAGGTGGAACAGAGGTCTGGGGACCAGTCTAGCACTAGTTGAGTCCTTGGGCCACACAAAGTGTGAGAAGTAAATAACTATTACCCACATATCAAATGATGTGGGAGAGGGAGTGTATCCCAAAGATATATGAGACCCAGAAACTTCTGACAGGGCATAAAACCCCAGATAAACTCTGATGAGCAAAATTCAAAGAATATCTTTCTAAGCACAGGGCTTGCCTTGTTTTCTGAGGACATTGTGAAGGTACTTGTTTCTGCTCTACAACAGCCCTTTATGTAGTTAAAGCTGGCATGTATCTGAAACTCCCGTTGCTTTCCTCTCTCCAGGTTACACAGTAGTATCAATAGTCTTAATTTTTCTTTATGCTGTTTTCCAGCTATTAATCTTATTTTTCTCTGGACTTTCTCCAGCTAATACACATCTTTCTTGAAGTGGTACTCAAAATCAGACGTGTTTTTCCATCTCAGGTCTAACCAGAGATGAGTAGAGACAAGATGCAGCCCCATGTCCTGTGGGCTCCATCAGGGCTGTCCATGGCTGTAAAAATACCTCATAGGTATCATATGGCTTAAATCAAGCACTTCCACTGAAAATCCGTGGCAGCAGTTGCGTAGGCTGAAAATGGCACAGTC
Organism: Falco punctatus; assembly: GCF_963210335.1. NCBI lineage: Eukaryota > Metazoa > Chordata > Aves > Falconiformes > Falconidae > Falco > Falco punctatus. The sequence continues at coordinate 10,683,283 of NC_137591.1, read as the reverse complement.
TCTTGTGATTTTTCCCTCTTGTTGAATGTGATGAAAATGAGGAATGTGTCTCCTCCCCCCATGCAGCCTTTTCTGCATAGGCGGGACGCCAAAACCACAAAATGAGTTAAAAAAAGCAAAATAACTGTTGTAAGGTGGACCTCTTAATCAGCGTGCTATATTCAAAGGGTTTCTGCACTGAATCAAAAACCTTTTGATGTATAATTGCAAGAGAAAAGAGCTGTAAAGACTCTACCATAGCTCATGCCCTGATAATGGGTGATGAGCCATTGCAATCCAGCTGGACTCATGAGATCCGGGGTAAAGCTGACGAGCTGTGAATCTAGAGCATCAATGAACATACAAGGATATTCAGCCTCCTTTGGCAAACAGGAAAACCAGAATGAAGAATGTGAAGCCTTTTCTCCAAACCACATGTAATGGGGCAGTGGAGACAACAGCAGCAAGACAGTCATCTTTGACTTGCTCAAGGTCAAGGCTGCCCTGTTTCTTAACTGAAAGTTAATCCTTCGGTGTGGGCGGTGGGAACTCTATTTTTAGGTCTCTCTATTCTTTCGTAGCTGATCAGATTTTTACCTCCTGGAAGCTGCTACACAGTCTCACAGTGCTCTTCTTGCAACAACATTTTTTTCAGAATAAAACTGCTTTTTAAACATTTGGCAACTGAGGAACATGCTTGGGTGGTGCTGGGGCATCTTTAGGCTCTTCAGACCCACCTTCTGCCTGGAGCAAGTCTGGTGCCAAAACCTGGCCATGGCTGCGTTTACTCAAGTTTTTAAATTCTCCAAGGATGGAGATGCCCCACCTCTGATGTCCTGCCCCAGGGCTGTACCACCATCGCTGTCAGGAATTCCTAAATTTCAGTCCAGATCTCCCAAGCTGCAAGTAGTGGCTTTTGTGGCTTGTCATAGCATTGTCTAATACAACAAAAGTTTGGCTTCATCATCTTTGCACCCTTCTTCAAGCAGCTGTTCAGCTGCAGCGCTGGGGAGGGCTAAGAAGAAAGTTCTGATGGAACTGGTGTGGATGGAACTGTGAACCAGAGCCAGTGTGAACGATGGTGATCCCGGGAGAGTGAGCAAGGGGACGTTTTTGCAGTGCTGGGGATAACTTGGTGCTCTCAGTTATCTGCACTCTAATGACCCAAATTGCCTGTGTCTTGTTGTAAGGCAGTTCCTCTTGGATCACAGTATTTAGAGCAATAATTTGGGTTGGAAAGGGTCTTTGAAGGACATCTGGGCCATACCTCACCTTGGTCACGCTAGACAGCATGTGAAGTTGGGGTTGGTAGGAGCTCATCCTTCATCAACTGCACAGCAAGCAGAAAGCAGGTCCCTGGTTTCTAGATGACTGAAGTGAGACAGGATAGAGAGACTGGCGTTGTCCTTGGCATCCCACCTTTTCCTTGGCCCCAGAAAGGTGGCGTGTGATGCACAACAGAGGAGGCTCACAGCTGCGTGACAAACATGAGCGCTTCTCATGGGCTCAGATGTACACTCTTCCCATGCAGGAGCTGGTAACCTGTGTTGGGGAGCTTTTCAGGGAAGGTCATTGGGTTTACACGTCTCTGAGTGCTGAAAACTCCTACTTCTGATGGGAATTACTGGGAGCTCCCAAACTATGTTCACTCATTTCATTTCTACAGCAGACTTCTTGCATGCTGCTGGGCAAATCTCTCGGCGTCTCCCCATTTCTGCTTCCTACCAGGAAAATCTCCTCTCCTTCCCCCACCTCCATCTTCTCCATTTACATGGTGCACCTCTCTGAGGGAAGGGTTATTTTTACACACGATGGCTACGTACAGCGCTTTGCACCACCGAGCTCTCACCCTCCCGAGGAAAAAAAAAAAAGCCTCAAGCAGGATAAAAAATAAAATACTAAAAATAGCAGGCTGCTGAGCAGGTTTGTGGGGCCGCACTGCGGAGGCAGCCCGTAGGAATGCAACCAGAAAAGGACACAGGGTGAGGGGAGAGACGGCCCTTTCCACCAGCCCCCACCTGCCCCTCTTTCCCCTACTGTGTGAACCTACTGTAGATTTCTTGAATTTCCCTTTGATGTTTATCTCCCTCCAGTAATTCTATTTGGGGGATTTGCTAAAGCGACGGTTAGAAGAATACAGCCTGGAATAGGGCGGCCGAAGGGCGAAAGAATGTTAGAAACAGGATTAAGATCATATTCTACAAGCGGTTGTCAGCTGCTGAATAGGGCTAAAGTTTCTTATCGGGCCGGGGTGCCAGAATGCCTTTGGATTCTTCTCCTCTCCATCCCTCCCCTCCGCACGGGGCTTTCAGCGTGGCGGGGGAAGCATAATCACAGCCCTGAATGGGAAGGTGGGCTCTCGCAAGCTTCACCCCATGGCGCAGAAGCTGGGAGAGGGGTCAGGGGATTGCTGAGGGTGTCGTGGGCAGGCAGCCCGGTTGCTTGGGAAAAATTAAAAAAAATAATAATAAAAAAAAAAAAAAGGCAGTGGTGGTTAATGTTGAAGTGCCTGGAGGATTTTAAGGTGCAAACCTCTATATTAAGGGGAGAACATTCCCTTTTGAAAGTCTCAAGCTCAGTTTCTTGATTATTTTTATTTGTTATTTTCTTTTTTTTAGTTTTTGCATGGGATTCCATGGTTTTCACTGGGCATTTTAGTTGTTATTGCTATTTTTTTTTTATTTTTTTCCTTGTTTTTTTAGGTGGGATTGGCATCCTGGTGGGAACTTAGTTGGAAATATTGGGGGTTTGCTTCTGAATGTTCAGATGATAGGAAACAAAAGTTGCAGAAAAGCAGAAGACTTTGGAAATAAGATTTCAGAAAGCTAAGGGTATACAGGCTTTTGAGGTTGCCAGCTGTAAGATGTTTTTGCCTTTTTTTACAGGTTAGGGACTTACAATAGAGAAGATTTTGAAGAGGCCAGTGTCCTCCCAACGTGCCATCCAACAGATGGACCCATGTGTGAGTCCTCTTGGATGTGCATCTTCCAGTAGAAGTGTTTCTGGTAAGATATTCAGATTCATTTAGGGAAATCTGGGTTTTGTTTGACTCATGTATTTAGGCAATGTGTGTGTGGAACGTTTTTCACTTGTTCTGCACAAAGCAAACAGAAGCCTTGCCATGATTTCTGGTTTGTGTTGGAAAAGGAAGCCTTGCAGGTAATGTCATTTCTGGGCTGATCGAAACAGCTGGAGTAAGGAACAAATTAGCTCTCTGGATCTAGACTACACGTGGCTATTCTATAAGGAGGGACTGCGTTTTTCTGTAGCCCTTGCCTGATTTAAAGCATCAGGAAACCTTTGTCAAGTGACCTGCTGACGAACGAGAGCTCAGCAGAAGCAGTCAAAATCCAGCAAGAGGAACTGTTTCCCCAGAGTTTGCAATATCTAGGGAGCGAGGAAGGGTGAAAGACAAAGGGGTTAAAACCCAGCTCCTGGAGACCTGTGAATATGAAAGCATCTCTGCTTTTAAATGAGTTTCTCCCTTATGGCTTACAGAATTTTGACAGCTGAATACTGAAGTCAAGGAGTCCTTTATCTGCATAACAAAATCTCATTAATTATTTTAGGGACTTGAAAGTAACTTCCCTGATGCTCGTGGTTCGCAGTACTGTGAAACTTCAGTGAAACAGGGGGTCAATGGCATTGCCATGTCCAAAAGCAATGAGGTTCAGGAGAGTTAAATAGCCCACACAAAATGATGTAAAATAAATTAAATTTTTTTAATTCCTCCGTTTTTCATAGTCCTTAAAGAAATAATGCTTTCAAGTCAAACTACGAGGCTACGTTCTGTAGTTCTTATTGATTTCAATTGGAACTTTACCTAAATAAAATGTGCCGGCTTTTTTTTTTATTATTCTTTAAATCCATCATTCCTTGCTGTTACTCCCAGACTTTGTCACGTTGCTCCCCGCTACAATCGGCCCTTGTTGCATGAGGGCAACCTGCCGTAAGATCTCCTGCCCCAGGGAGCTAACAAACTGCTGTATTTTTGCACTCAAAACTCATGCTTCCAGTCATCCTTAGTCATTTATAGCACCGGAATATGAACAATCACTCCTCATTCAAGGTGAGCACAAGAAGGTGGGGTTACAGGAGCAGAAGGGAGCATCACGAGGGCAGTTCAGGCAAAAGATGCTCTTTGGTCAACATCCACGTGTATCACTCTCATATTCCTTCTGCAATTCTGCTTGGATCAGTGTTTTTACATAACTCAAGGGTTTATACAAATGAAACCATGATGAATAGATAATGCCAGCTAAAGGCAGTGCTGTTAGCGTCCTCCCATAACTGAGGAACACAGAGCACCTTCAAAGCCACGTCAAGCAATTGCAATAACTGCATTGAGGTGAGCCAGGCTACGGGAACCACCTTAATGTTCCTTCCACATCAACCTGCCCCCCAAGAACATGCCTGAGAGCGACGAGCCTGCTCCTTCCCTCTGCTTTGCATTGGTCTGTGGTTGTACCAGCTCCTCCTGAACACCCGCTGCTGAGTGTAATGGGGAGATGTCACAGGCAACTCTCCGAGAAATTTTCCAGGACAGCAACACAACTTTTAGAAGCCAACTGAACGCAAAGCAGGACTAGATTCAACTCCTCGATACTCATATCCCAAATGCTGCAGCAATGCCTCTACCTTGTGCAAGGACAGCTTCGTGTCCAGGCCCACCCTGTGACTCAAGCAGATAAAGCAATATCAAGTATTTATTCTATAACGACAAATAATCTCTATAATCCCTTTGAGCCTTTTAATTGCTACTTTTTTTTTTTTTTTTAACCAAGGTGAAGACATCATAAAACAAGGGATGGTATCTTCGAAATAGGCGAAACCTTTTCGAGAAACACTGGGAGTTGGGCTGTTACCCCAAATCCATAAAAGAGAAGATTGGTGAGAAATTGGCTTCTGTCTCAGACATTTATAGTGCAACTGTCTGCCATTAGCTCCTGGGGTGGTTTGGCACTGCCAGTATGGTGCAAAGTGCTCTTCATCGCATCAAAATCAGCTCTAGGTTCATCTGGACAGAAACACAAATACAGAATTCCTTTCCTCATGATGCTGGCCTGTGCTGTGGCCATCTAGGCTAAGGCTGGTGAGCTCAGCGGTGGCTACTGGCAGCAGCAAACAGCTCACTGGCACTGGGTGACAGTCAGGGTGACAGCTGGGAGCTGGCGAGGGGGACAGGCGACTAAACACATGCTTAAACACGGCGCTATTTGCCCAATAATCAGTAACGTCGAGAGGGTGACATTAAACAAAATAATAAATTGTGTGCTGGGCTTCAAATTGGATCCCTTTTTTTATTTGATTTTGCTAGGATTTATTCCGTTTGACAAACCATGCTGTTTAGAATACAATAGTGGCATAATCACAGCCCGGGGCCCTCATTCTTCAAGATAATGGGATACTTATTCATCTAGGGCAGGTACAAGTCTGTCCTTGGCTTTCATTTTACAAGATTACTTGTATTTCTGTCTCATTTGCAATAGGTGATATCTGTCAGAAAGCAATTTTCACCCAATTTGGGGTTCTTAATATTTTGTCTTTAAACTCCTTTGTTGTTGATTTTTCCTCCCCTCCACCGCTTGACAGGCATTTGGCAGGCAACCTGTGAACAAGCTGCTTTGCACACCCACACCCGCACCCCCCCCCCCCCTTTAAACAAACAAATAAATAAATAAATAGCATCCCTGTCCCTGTTTACATAGCTCGACGATTTATTAGTTCAGTGTGACAGCACGGGAATTTTTCAACGTACAAGACGTTCTGGCTGGTGTGTGTTCCACTCCATCCTCAAGCAGGAGAGAGCTGCGCTCGCTTTTGTTCAGCCCGACAGACTGAAAGTTCGGCAGACAGAGCCCCTCGTCCCCCCGAGACGTGCCAAAAGCGATGTTTTATGGGCCGACTGGAAGGGCTGAGCCGAGGTCCTGATTCAGGCTCCGAGGGCTTAACTTCAACATTTTTTTCAAGCAAAGGTGAAGGAAAAGCAGGTTCTTTTTTTTGGCGGCAGCACAGTGAATTTTTCAGGTATTGTTGGGAAATGAAAAGAAAACTAAAACCAGTCTACTAGCGCACTTCTGCTTAGTGCTAAAGGAAACATATGTTTTCTCAGTTAAAAATGAAGTGAAATGGGAAAAAATATGTGATAATCTGTTTGGACCTAAAAGGCGTTTAGATAAAATCCCGGCTATTTGGGGTTTCAACCTTTCCGGATTCCCTACGTAAAAAGCTCTTCTTGTTTCCCTGCTTTCCCATTTCTGCTGCTTACCCCTGCAGCCCTCTCTGCTGCTTTTGGGTACCCCAGGTTAATTTGTCCTTAAATTTTGACTCTGAAAGTGCAACCGCTCCACCGCAGCGGATGCTTTGCTTTTCTTTCCCCTCTTCCCCCTCATCCTTGCTGGAAGCTGCAGGAACGTGGGCAGGTGTGAAGCCCCTGCACAGCCCCGACTCTTGTGCTTGAGACCCGGTGGAGATGTGACACCTTCCTGCAGGTAACGTAGCCCTGCAAACACCCTGGGAGGTGGAGGGACTTAAAAATGCAGGTGGAAGCAAAGCAAAGCAAACAAACAAAATTGGGGAAATGGGGCTGAAATCAAAAGCACATCTCTCATCTCTCTTTGTTTAAGCCGGTCAGAGGAGCTCTGTGCAAAGAGGAATTACTTTGAGGCAGCTCAGACACCTTTCTTTTCTCTGTGGGTGTCTCCGAAGGCAAAACTAATTCTCTTCTTCTGCTCCATCAGGTCTCCCCTCCATTGTTCCCCACTAATGTAATTTTTTTTTGTCTTACTTCAGAAACATTCCTGCCTGAGTAATCGTCTCTAGCACGGAGAGCAAGGGGAGGAAATTAAGATGTTATTGAGGGTTGGAGAGATATCTCATGTTTCAGAGTGGATCAGGCCTGGGTGTTTTTTTCCTTTAAGGTGCCTGTTACAGGGAGGTGAGGCAAACATGTCGGGTGGCTTAGCTGGGGGAGAGGGCTGGTCCTCAGGAAGCTGTGATGCTTCTCTCTTCTCTTGACACAGCAATAAATATGTCCTTAATTCCACATGTGGGTCTGTCTACAGCAGATAATCTCTCAGGGGAAGAGTTTCGTCTTTGGTGGTCTCCACAGGGCAAGCACAAGCTGTTTTTATGAGAAGGTTCCAAATTTTACTTGGGGAAGGAAGGAGGCTGGACTACGGGAGGTGTCAAATGAAATTTTTTTTTGGTGACGTGAAGCAAAACTGAAGCTGACACATAACTTTTGGGTAGTTTTCTTGCTTTCAACAACCACAAGCTGAAGGGAGTTGAGCTGCTTCCACCAGACAGTGATTTATCTTGTTATAGGAAAGTTCATTTTTTAACTAAAGAACAACGGGACCGTACGCATGAAAATCCATCAGCTAAGGTTTTTCCAGGGTAGCATGGTGGATTTCATTTTTTCCTCACGTGTTTCCCAGGGCAGTTTTAGGGACTTGCTTGGAGATTTTAAGCCAGCTTCAGAGCTGCTTTGTTTCTCTCTGCTCCTTCTCACGGCGTCCTTGGAGAGATGGTCTCCTGTCCCCGACAGTCACCCTGGCCATGGCCAGCAAACCACTGAGATGAACCACTTGACTTAACTCACAGAGCCTTTGTGGCGCACATGACCTATTAACTGACTCCATAAGAAAGAAATTATGGGGAAATTAGCATAAATATTGCAAGTGGGATTAAATTGTGCTTGCAGCTGCCTTTGCAGTAAGGGGTGGTGTAAAGTTTACTGTGCAAAAATGATAGCTCCAAAGTGCCTCATCTGAGCTTCCTGGCAGTAGTGTGACCCCATGGGCATCTTTTCATATGGAACAGCTCCAGTCAGATCCCATCTCCATGTCCAATACCATGTAACTCTCAGCCTCCCAATGTCCTATGGAAAGGGACATCGTTCCCCCAGCTAGTGATGCACTCTGCAAATGGGACCTCCTTGGTTTGCTTTGCAGGTGATGCAGTGACCTTGGGTTTGTTCATTCAGCACCCCAGTTCTCCCCAGTGCAAGAGAAACAACTCCATGGTTCGGGGGGCTTTGCAAACTCCTGTTGAGCTTTGATGGGAGCTGGACAGTCACAGTGTGAGGTGCAGTGGAAAATAGTGCTGTGCAGATAGTGTCACCAGCACAGAGTGCTTTATGTCAGTTCACATCATTTTCTGCTGGCTGTTATAAACCTACCCAGATTTCTCAGTCATGTCCCAGAGTGAACCAGTCACTGTGTGATGTGTTTTTCCACTGCGATGCCTATAAAAAACATAAGGAGGAAGTCTGATCTCCAAGGAGATGAAACATCCTACCAACATCACCTTTTATTGGACCTTTCATTATGTTTATTGAAATAACCTCGGACCTTTTTTTATCAGTTTGCCCATATGTTTTCTTGTGGGTACGGTGCAGTCCAACACTCTGATATTTCACTTTACTAATGCAGAGAGAATGTGTTTGAAAGAAAGCCAAGCTGAAGGAAATCCATACCTTGCCAGTGGACTGGATATGCTTTTTCCCTCTGTGTGTGAGTGAATTACCTTTGCTTTAGGTCCCTGCATTCCCTGCTCAGCACTTGTTGGGAAGGTGATTTGCAAAACCCTGCAGAGTGGGTACTGCTGAAAGCTCAAAGGTCTGAGCACAGCCTCCCGTCTGCTGGCTTCCAGGAGGAGCAAAGCTGAGAAATGGACTTGGCTTGTCCCAGCACTGCCCTGCTCCCAGCAGGAAAACAGCCTGAGGCACAGGCTTGTGAAAGAGAAGCAGTATAAGGGGTGCAAAGATGCAATACAGACACCTGGTTCCTAGTCCTGCAGCATGGATGTGAGTCTGGGAAGAATTGCAGGCCTTGGCAGAAATGCCTGGATCAGTACCAGGGCTTGGAGAAAATGTATTTCACTGACATCTGTTGATTTCTGTGGAAGTCAGACAGCTAAACACCTTCCAGGCTCTGCGCCTCATCTGGTAAGCCCATTGTAGGTGAGATGCAGTCCTACCACTTCTGCACTTGGACATTATCCTGCTACTACAGGAATGAAAATATTTTCCTCTATCAGCTACAAAAGGCAAAGGATTGGCTGCAGCCTGATGGCAGGGAGGCTGCGCTTCATCCCACTGCAGAGTCACGCTCACCTGGGGATGCTGGACTGCACATACCTGGTGGTGGGAGAGATCAGAGGATCAGAGCTGAAGAATTTCCCAGGGGAGCAAAATGCCAGCCTTCATCCAGAAAGGGGCTACAAATCCTCAAGACACCAAGTAAAACATGAGGAAGAGCCTCAAGTGATACACAGACAAAAGGTGCAGGTATCTAAGTCATCTAGGCATTATTCGTATTTGCTTTGTGGAAGGTGAGATAGTTTTCCCTGACATGTGCCTTGCATCAGTTTAAAATAAAAGACCAGCACAGTCCCTTCTGGACTTGCAGCTCCTGAAAACAGAGCCAGCCCCAGTGTGTAATAGGATCTTCACTGCTATTCCAGGCTTGAATAACATTATGGTGACTTTGCATAGATTTTTGCCCTTAATGCAAATAGGGAAATGATTTTCTAATCAGGTAAGATAAGGCTGAAACATGATAGATAGAGTTGGGCTTGTTAATGAAATACAAAGAAGTAGCCTGTAGCTCCGTAAACTATTCTTAAAAATAATGCAACATTAAAAAAAAATGAGTTTCTTTGGCTAACAGTGATGTGAGAAAGCCTTGATGCAAATCTTTGTAATGAGTGCATTTCGATGAGCATTTGAAAAATATATATGTATTTATTTGCATTGATATGTTTATATGGCTTTACATATCAACTTAGTCAGGAAAAATTGAATAAAATGTCTCAGGTCTGGGAAATGAGAAGAGATTATGAAAAGCAGATTTAATATAGCACCGTTTTTTGATGTTTGTGGCACATTTCATCATATTGCCAGAGACACCCAATTACACAGCTTGCAGAGTAATCAGCAAATGGGGGATCCAAAGGAGAATATTAACTGTGGTCTTTTTTTTCCCCTTCCTCCTCCTCCTTCTTTAGCAAATATTATGTTATGCTTTATGGAAATGGATCAAAATGCCACATGTGCAGTTAATACTGAGCTCTGGAGCTCTTTCAAATCTTATTTTTCCCCTCACATTGTATTTTTCTGGAACAAACCTCCTGATAACTTTAGGACATGGTCTTTAAGGCCAAAACATCACCTTAAACTTCCTGCAAGTTTGGGTTCCAGTTGTAGCAGGTGGTTGACTTTACCTCATCGACCTTGTGCAAGGGGAAAAATCGGGTCTTCTCATTAACTGCAGATAACAACGTGCAAGAACATGATCATAGCTCATCCATTTATTTCTCTCTTGGTGGAGGCGGGAATTGACCGAGTTCTTTGGTGGCCTTGAAGGTCACAGACACTCCTTACCCACAGGGTTCCTAATATTCAAAGCAAACCTGTAACTTCAGTGAAAAAAGGAGATCCAGTAATTAATATTCCCCTTATTGTGAAAAAAAAAAACAAACAAAAACAATGGTTGTGGTCTAGGACATTTGTGGCTGTGCACTGATGGAACCGAGTCAAAAAAATTGGAAGTACAACTATTGCAGGCAGGGTGTTCCCAGGCACTGCCCGCATTCCCTCAGTTCTGGCTCTCTGCCTGATATAAGAGAAAGTCACTTTTCTTGACAATGTCAGAAAAGGTATTAATCATTATTACAAACACACTTGCTTTTCCTTCCTGATGACTTTTTCCTTAATACGTTTTTTCCTCTACAGTATTTCTACAGATGAGAAAAGAAACCAGCAAGTCACCTTGGTGGGGATGACATCCTGAAATTAAATAATTAGTTTCTTTTTCAAGAGCTTCATTATCAGATGATTTCAGGAAAATCTCAATAAATTCAGAAAAATATTTTTTTCCCATCAGTTTCATCAGACATCAGATAGGCCTGTAGCCAAGATGGAAAGCTCTTGACATCACTAACAACTGCTTGCCCAAACCAAAGTTTCACCATCTAGGAGATGTTCAAACTGACCCTGAGGGAGCAGCATGGTAGAGGAACAAGCTTTGCAAAAACTTCTCTGCCATCTTCTTGAGCACAGCCCACTATGGCTAGACCTAGAAAAGGGGGCAGATCTTCCATCAAAAGAACAGAAACATCCCCCAAACTGCACAAAAGCCCCAATCATGTGAGAATGGTGAAATTTATCCTACATTGCTGTCTTTAAAGACAAGTTCTCTGGTCAGATCTTCCCGACTGGCACCTCATCAGGCATGAATTTGTCTCCTGGCTTGTGCCGGAAGATGCTGAGCGAGCAGACCCCTGGTGCCCGCTTTGCACAAGGTGCTGCAGCAATTGTTCCAGTGCCTTGCAGCTAAAGGGGGCTTTTCACCTGCCACCCCAGCTGGACACAGAGACCTCAACAGCAAGAAGCTCATACTCTGCACCTTTGTGGTAGTTTAACCCCAGCTGGCAACTCATGACCAGGCAGCCGCTCGCTCACTGCCCCCTCCCCGGTGGGTGGGGAGGAGAATCAGAAAAAAGGTAAACCCTATGGGTTGAGATAAGAACAGTTTAATAATTGAAATAAAGTAAAATATAACACTAAGCATCGTAATGGAAAGGGAGGTAACAGAAAGAGGAATAAAACTCAAGAAAAAACCCAAGTGATGCAGAGTACAGTTGGTCACCACCAGCTGACCGATGCCCAGCCGGTCCCCAAGCAGTGATGTCCACCCCCGCAGCCAACTCCCCCCGGTTTATACACTCAGCATGACTTCATATGGTATAGAATATGCTGTTAGCCACTTTGGGTCAGCTGTCCTGGCCGTGTCCCTTCCCAGGTTTTTCTGCCCCTCCAGCCTGCTCGCTGGCAAGCCACAAGAAGCTGAAAAGTCCTTGGTTTAGTGTAAACACTGTTTCAGAATAAGTGAAAACACCAATGTGTATCAACATTGTTCTCACACCAAACCCCAACCACAGCACCGAACCAGCTACCAGGAAGAAAATTAACTCTATCCCAGCTGAAACCAGGACCACCTTTCTGTGCAGACCTCTCGGTGTGGTCCCAGCCTCCCATGGCCGACAGGCAATGGCACTCACCACCATTGGCAGGGACGTGCCATGGGCCGGGCAGGGGACCATGGGCTCCCACGGGGGCAGTTACCTGACTATGCTCCTCATTTAAGTGCTCTGCACTAGAAAACGCCTCGCAGCCCACCAGTGATATGACTCAGGTACAAACCAGGTCAGCCTGCTTGCATTTACATCGCTGCTGAGTGGCTCAGGTAGTTATCAGTGAAGGATGCACAAAATAATTTTTCCTTGAATTTTTTTTTTCTTTTTTATTAGCGGAGTATGAAAACAGGCAATAATTTTACAGAAAGCAGAACTGGCACAATTGGTACATAGCATCATGCTGCAGCTTTTCGGAAATGAATATAAACTCTTTTTTTTTCTTCTTCTTTTACCTACCAGAATAAATAAATATGATACACATTTGAGTTCCTTGGTAGTGAATTCTAAAGCACAAGGTCTTACACTACAGCTCAATTTTACAGCAATCTGTACAGTATATTACTTTGATTTCTTTTTTGTTCTTTAAAAGCCTTTGTTCCTTTGCAAGATAGGTTTGACACACAAACACGGTTACACTTTGGAACTAACTGTACGCCTTGGGTCAGAAGCTGGGACAAAACAAAATAAATTGATTGCCTCCTGGTGTGAGAGAATAAACCAAAAAGTTATTTTCCATTGCACAAGCACATCTAAAGTTCTGCTGTATGAGAAAGCCCTGCTCAATTGCTGGAGCAGTTAGAAAAGGCTTTGGCCACTTGTAGGGCACCAGATGCCCTGTCTAACTCGCTGTGGGTTTAATGTGCATCTTTCTTAGAGAGCTTTTGCAGAGGGCTTTTAGCTTGGAACCCAGGCTATTAAGAAAAAGAACTGTTTTGTTTTGTGGGTGTGTTTTTTTTTTTGTTAGTATATGACAAATCTTACATTCTTTACAAATTAATTTGGGGACTAAATTTTGTCCTTAGCTGTGGCATTGCTCCATTGAAATTGGTGCAGTTATTCCACTATGGCTTCACCACAGTGATGAGGGTCTTGCTTTATGTAGTGTCTGGGTCTTACTTTACAAGTCACAGGTCACAACGGGTTCCTCTGAAACCAGTAAGATTGCATGACCTGGGACATGTCCTGAACTTTGTATGAGGTCCTGAGGCCACGCTCAGCGTTGGCATTAACGAGAGGCACCCATATACGGGAGAGGTGACGCTAGCATCTCAGCTTTTGGATCTCTTCCCCAGGCAGCCTAAGAAAGCAGGGGACAATGTGGATGCTGCTGTCTGTGCAGCTGGGAACAAAACAGCGTGTCCGCAAAGTCTGTGGAAAACAGAGGACGTAAATCATTACCGGGCTGTTTTGTAACATGGTGGGAAAGTCACACACACACACATCAGAGCAGGGGATTTTTTTTGTTTGTATGATCTTGCTTTGCTGGAAATTTGTTTGTTTGGGTTTGTTTGGGGGTTTTTTGTTGTTGTTTATTGCACCAACCTTTTCTTATCCTTCTGCTATGGATTTGGAGTGAGAGCAAACCTACTCAGAGAAATAGATTATTTTCACTCAATAGGAAAAGCAGGAGATGTATTATGTTGCTCTAGAACAGATCATAAAAATCAGCAAGGGGCACATGGAGGGGTAAGGAGGGAGGAAAAGAAAAATCAACACAGCTTGTAAAAACCAGCAGGAAAGTTCTGTAATTGACTTTTTTCAAGCTTAATTGAGTTATGTTTCATAGCTACTGTAATTAAACTAATGGAATATGGTAGATTTGAATTTGCATTTCCTTTCTACAGAGGTTTATTTAATCCTTTACATATGAACTTTTCAGAAGTGTCCTGAAATTGCTCAAAATTGTCGTGTCAATGGAAGTACCACACATGGCACACAGGGACAGAAATAGCTCCAGTTCTTTCCTCTGCATCCACCCATTTCGGTGTTTCTTCAGCAAAGAAGAGCATCCCTTTGGCTGGCTGCAGTGGCAACAGAAAGCTAAAGCTGCTTAAAATCCTTCACGTGGTGAAATACCTAAATGAGAAATGAGATGTAGGGGGATCTGCTTGCTAGTGGTTATTTTCATGTTTGGGGAGCATTTTTGTGTTTCCTATGCAGCATATGATGATTTCTGGTGGAGGAAATGCAGACAAAAGTTCTCTCTCTATTCCTGAATTCACCACTGAGGATATTTCCACTTGTTAGCCAAATATTTAAAAAGAAGAAAAAAGGGAAAAAGGTTCCCTTTCTGCCTCCCAGCATCATTACTGGATCTTTTCTCACTGGTAGCATTTAGTATTTCTCCTGCACTGTTTAAATACCTCCTTCATTTTATTAATACCTCTCAGATCTCTCTTGCAGAGTAGAATAAATTTAACTGCAAACTCTTACCCTGAATATTGTGACCTGTTTTCTCCCGGGCCTTGATCCTGCAATGACCATAGCTAAAACCTTCACAAATTCGGTAAGTAGGGTTTGGAGCCATAGCTGGTTCACCAGGGAGAGGCAACGTAAGCAGAACCAGCAGAAGGGGAAGCAACCTGCGGAGGAAATCTCCAGATACATAACCTGTCTCAAAACAAAGTTAGTGAGATTTTTCCCTGTCTCTCCATCACTGTTTCTAAAGGACTGGGAATATCCTTTTCCCAGCCCCCCTGCCATGCTGTGAATTTGTTTGGCATTCCTTTCATGCATAAAAAATTCAAGTTGATCATCTGCGTTACGAAACATAAAATGTTGCTTCTCTTTTTACATTTATCTCCCTGTAGCTGAAGCTGTACCAGGGGTGCCCTGCCCTGGCACCAGGTTGGCACAGCATCCAGAGAAGACAGAGCTTTTTTTCCCCCCTGTAATAGTTCATCTGTCTGATAAGGTAGGATCTCTGGGTTACACTCCAGGCGTTTCATGCCTGTGATGGAAGAAACTTTGTTATATCCAGCTGCAGTGTTTGTTAAAATGCATCAGATCTGTGCCTGGACAGTGAGGCAAGGGGAACCTCATTCCATTTTGTTTCTGTGGATCCATCAACAACCTCTTTCTCCTGAAAAGCTGGGGCTGGCGGATGGCAAGGGAACAAGCAGACCTCACATTGCACATCAGGGGAGATCTGCAGTTCTTCCCACCTGAAAAAGTGCCCAGGTTTGTAAAGTTTAAAGACGAATGATGCAGAATTGCCACCCACCAAGCACACAGGCTGGAATTGGATGGGGAGTTTCTCCCTGTGGGTTTGGGTTTTTTGTTTTTTTTTTCTTGTGTCAGAAAAAAACCCGAAGGCCCAGGGGCATTAAAATAATATGCAGGAAAGAGTCAGTTTTGACAGATAATGCATTATAAAACTTTCAGGAACCAGGAGCCTAAATTCTTGCTTTTTTTCATTTGCAAATCAATTTTGGCTTTATGTGACAGCTTACTCCCATTGAAGATGTTTAATTTTGACCATAAGAAGATAAAACCCAAACTTCACATAAAATACTTCAGGGGCTCATGTATATTTAAGGCAATATGTTTTTCTTCAGTTTATTTTTAAATTTTAGATGTTTTCATCCTGATTCAGAATGGGAGAAATAATCTCCACCTAAGAAATATTCACATGCCCTGGTCCAGGACCAGCCACACCTCAGTCAGCTGCTGCACCATGCAGAGGCAGATGAGGATGACCCTGGACAGACATCTTCAGGGGCTGATGGAGATCTGGATGTCTCCTCTCCCAGTTTACTTTGTGAGCTGTGCTGGCCTCATCCTGATGTCCGTGGGTTTAATGGCATGCCAGATGCTCCGTCTGGGAAGTTCCCAGTATCTGCTCCAAGCCTGCTGTGAGGATGTCAGCAATACCATGGGGGTCAGGCACCAGGGGCGGTTGAGACGTGAATGTTAAAATGAATTTTTACACTGAGGCACAGGAAAGAATTTCCCTCCGTGGCTCAGTGGGGAAGGTCTCATCTCCCTTTGGAGGGTCACGGCAAATCTAGCAGTGGATCAAGCAAGCTTATCTCCTGCATTCCCTGTCCTCACCTTGCAGAAGCAGGGTATAAATCCACGTTTTGACCTTCCTGTGGCAGATGCCGTGGTATCCACTGTGACCTACAGTAAGGCTGTATTGGCCCTGATCTGAGCTGATGTCGCCCTTTCCAGCCCCACAGTACCTGGGCAGAGAAGAGATGCCCATCTTACCTGGGGCGGTACAAGTGCAACTGCAACCCTCTGTGCTCTGCCTGAAACATCCACTGACATGAGTTGCCACTTCATGGGCCTCTTTTATTACTTAAAGAAGAGCTGAAGTCCAGATCTGGTCTCACTGCCAGTTACCACTCTTGTTAGCTTCATCAGCCAGTCTAGACTGGCATCAGGGCGCAACATCAGAAAAGGGCATTAATTAAACTTGCAGTTACTCTGCTCTGGCAAAGTGACTCCATAGTCTACAAATGCGCTGAGGTTAGCGGGAGGCAGAAAAAATAAAGGTGGATATAGCTTTTGGAGGAAAGAGGAGGAGAAAAATTAAAGCTTTGTTCTGGTGTCCCTGGATTGAGTGACAGGCTACAAGAAATGAAAGCTGGGGCTTTCAAAGGATCTTTTTGGAGACACTAAATGTACTTTGGTGGTTTTAATTTAATCAGACTCCTTTGAAAGCGGCAGCCAAAAATCTACTTCCTACAAATACATTTGGTTTTGGCAATGTGAAGAATTCTGCCCGCTGGTCACGGGGGCTGATTTGACAAAGTGAGGAAAACTAAAGCAGGGGAGAAAAGCCCAAAACTAAAGCGTCTGGCACAACAGAAATATTGAAGGAAGATGCTCCATTTTCCTTGAAAGCTGGTGCAATCGATGAGCTGCCCCCTCCAGAGGTCTGCTCTTGCTACAATTTTATGAGGGATAAAACACCGTTTCCCATTAAACTTGGCTGTTCTCACGTCTCTTTTTGCAGGAGTTAGGTGCTTTTTCAAGAGGCATTAGTGGAGTTGAGAACACTCTTTCCCACCGTCTTTAAAGAGGTAATTTGACCGCTGGCTTCTGCCCTGATATGAAGCAAGGTGGGAGTGAGAGGGGTTGTAGGCTGTGGGTCTACACTTCATGGTTAAATCAAATATGGACCAGCTGATCATCTGTGGTGAATTAGCACAGCTCTGCCCAGTGGCAGATGTGGCTGATACCCCTGGGATTCAAACCTATCACCTGCCATAGAGTCAGTCTGGATTTTTTGGTCCTAGGCAGTACCAGAGATTAGATAGGGATGTCATCTCTCCCTCGCGCTCAGGATAACAGCAGTGGGTTCAAAGGATTTATTTGATTTGGCAAAAAAAAGATGTGATTTGAGTTGGCAGAAGCAATGCTTCTCAACAAGGACAACCACCCTAAGTCGAATGATGGGTCGTTCCAATGAAACGAGGCTGAAACTGTTCACTGAAATAATTTTGAAGCTGGTGAGTTTTGGTTACTTGCAAACCCTACATTTTTGGCAAGTTTATCTATTCCCCCTCAGCTCCAGCAAAAACAAAGAGAATATAAAGTCTGTGCTTATCAGCTGCTTTGCCTCCAGCATTTCAGCATTTTTCACTTGTTACATTTTCACTTGCTAACCAGTTTCTGAAGCTGCAGGGCTCGAGGGTAGAATTTGGTGATCAGAGCTTTTTCCTAGACACAGCTTGCATTAATCAAGTTTTTGTCAAAGAACCATATAATACATGGTGTATGAACACACCAGGAGTTCATACGAAGTTTTTATTATTCTCTATTGTCAAAGTTAGACCAAAATGCTCTCCAAAAAGAAAACCCCGTAATTTGTAAATAGAGGAGTTTACACTTCACTGAAGATCAAAGAGGAAACAATCTAGATCAAAAATAATCCTGTGAATTTGACTTTCATTTTTCTCCCCAGCCAGCAGCATTTGGCCAATATTTTGTCCTCTGGCTTTGAACAAGTGCTATTAAAAAGTAAATGAAAAAAGCTTGCCTTATAGGAAGTGCTTAAACAGGAAATTCACCTTCATATTATTTCCTGGCTGTTATAAAATTAGCTTTAGCGGAGAAGGGAGAAGTGGAGCGGTGAAGTGCACAATCGTTTCTCTTTGCTATAAACGCCTTTTGGATGCTGACCCAAGAAGAGCAGCTAGCTATGAGCTGAGGTCGGGAGGATGGCTGGTTGGTAACTTTGATACTAGCTACTAAATTTGGGAAGGAAGGGGGAATAAAAGCAAAAGAGGTCACAGTTCTGTAACACTGACAGTAACACGCAGGTGATGGGTGCTGTCAACATTATAAACTATATACAAGACGAAGCGGGGCTCTTTCTTTTCCCAGAGAACGCAACAACAACAAAAAAAAGTTGTATATAACACAGTTGGCACATTATCGAGGGGATGAGGAAAGGGGGCTTCTCCTGAAGGTTACAGGCTTAACTCACGGCAGTCCAGAGGACAGTTTGTCTGTCTGAACATACATCCTCTCCCCCTTTCTCCTTAAATATTTAGTGAAGACCAGGCCAGTAGCAATGTCTGATGCAATCGTGGCGCTAATAAGACGTTAATAAATGCAAAGTTTTCCCTGAAAGGGAGCACCTTACTCCAGGAAGAGGTGAAGGTGGGGGGCGGTTCAAGGAGTGACATGTCTAGTGCCAACCTCTGGTGCATCTTCTCATGGGCAATGGTAGCTCAGCTGGCAGTCAGTTGGGTAGGGTGTCGAGCCCAAGGGATGCCGCGTGCTGCTTCGCCCGGAGCCTTAGGTTCTCGATACTTGTCGTTTTACTGTTCAGGCTTGGAAGGGAGCTGGAGGCCTGCAGGATGGGTGAGGACCAGACCTGCTGAGCGTGGGAGAGTGACTGGTAATACGACTGACAGTGCAGAGAGCTCAGCGGCGCCATGTTGACATTCATGCCCAAGTAGGGCATGGCAGACGGTGTCCCCATTTCGAAGGAGGAGTAATGGACCAAGTTGTTGGTGGCTGCCATGTGCTGGCGGAATTGCTCCTGCAGGCGGAAGAGGCTCAGGGGCGAGGAGGAGTAGGAGTGAGTCTGAGCCAGGCCACTGCTGGATGAAGGCGTCACCGTCACGCTGAGAGGGGACTCTGTAGCAGGAGACAGAGGGGATGGGGGTTATTTCAACAGGCTGGATGCAGGTGCTGATCTACAGCCCGGTAGGGTTTGGACAGCAGCAAGGGCTTCTCTCTTGCACCAGGAGGGTAAACGAGAGGGGCTGTGTTAGCTCGGGAGAGCTGAGCGTGTGTCTTTTCCACACTTGGCATTTTACAGCGTGGAAATGGGGCTGACCTCTTTGCTATGGCTTTCTTGCTGCCACTGTTCTCCCCAGGCTTTAACCTGAGCAGGAGGTCTTTGCTCTTTCTGTGCTCCTGCTACAATAAGCATCATACTCTCTGTGGAACCCATTTAGTGCTGGGGACAAGAAGACAAGTCTGGGCAGCCAACCTGCAAGCACCCACACTGTAGGGAGTGAAGGGACTAGACCCAACCACCAGCACTGCCCTTGGAAATGCCAGGTCCTGACACCACCACCCCATCAAGATGATGCCCCTCACCTGCTTTTGGGCTTGCTCTCTTGCAGTTCAAGGCCTTGCTGTCCACACCAGGGCTCTTGTCCACTTTAGCCTCGTCCAAGGTGCTCTTAAACTCCTCCTCTCTGTCAGTCTGGTCCTCGGGCGCCGACTCGCTGGCCGACTGCTCCGACAGGGTTAGGTTGAGGTCTGTGCCTACCTCACTCGGGAGGCTCTGGACCTTCTCAGATTCCGGGGTGGTGGCTTGGGTCTCCAGCATGGGCGGCTCCGTCTTTCCCTCACTGTGGCTCCCTTCACAGTCCTTCTGTTTCTGCAGCTGCTCCTTCTGCAGGCTACGCTGCTTCTTCCGGAATTTGGCTCTCCGGTTCTTGAACCAAACCTTCAGTGCCACAAAGATCAAGGGGGAAAACCAGTGAGAATCCAGCTTAGTGTCAAATTCAGCATCATTCAGACTGGGAGCTTCAGGGGAACACCAAGTAATGAGTAACTGCAAACCCACCGTGCCCAAATGCCATTTCACTTTGTTGGATCTTAAGAGCTCTAGCTGTTTTCAGTGCTTCGACAAATAGCACAGCAAATATATTTTTTAAATTTCTGGCCTTTATGTTGATTCTTTAAGCCACTCCACTGGTGGTGTTTTCTGGGGTTTTGTGGTTTTTTTTCCTAAAGTGTTCAGGCAGCTGTGTCCAACCAGAATGTCTTACAGCTGAGTCTGATAACATTACATTGGTTTACAGTACAGTGCTCTCTCAGTTTCTAAAACCATTCAGTTCTAAGTGTACCGAAACTATGGCAACAACACTCAAAATAAGTCATTAAAGCCATAAGTTCTTATCTGGGAACTGAATTTAGGGAAGGAGGAGAGGGAATCCGAATTTTTTTTAACCTAAATCAGTAAACCTAGATTGGAATAATAGATTTGCAAATCTTGTTGGTGTTGTTTGGTTAGTTAGATGAGGAAACACAAATTTTGAAGTTCGAAGTGTCTTGACGTTTATAGAGAATAGCGCTTTTTTCTACTGCTTTTCACTTCACACTGAAGAACTTGCTATTTAGTTTTTTAAAGCCCAGAAATGCAAGAACTTCCCCACCAGCAGGTTATGAAGCACGTTGTGCTAGTTGAAACTAAAAAAAAAAACCACACCACAAAACCAAACCTTGGCCTGAGATGTTACAAATATTGACACTGGTGGAAAAGAGCAGCTGGAATTACTTGGGTTTCTGCTCTTCTGAGAAAGCCAGAAAAGCCTTGCAAATAAATAAATAAGTAGACTTCTGTTGACGTTTCTAAAATTTCCCCCAAAGAAATGTGAAAGAACAAATGAAAACCAGTGTACACTTCAGACAATCCTAAATTCAAAAAATGTGCGTGTGGATTAAGAATTTCTTTAGCAGATGTGTGACTTCAGATGATTTTATCCCCCCCACCCCCACGCCTGGCAACTTTACTGCCCAAAATCTTTGATTACACTGGAAGAATCTTGAAAAGTCAGGGGAACTGTCAACCCTCTGGGAACCCCACTAACACCCTTTAAGCATCCCCGCTCGCAAACCCAGAAAATATCTGTACCTGGACTCTGGCTTCAGGTAGGTTTGTGCACATAGCCAGCCGCTCTCTCATCACCACATCTGGGTAGTGAGTCTTCTGGAAGGTCTTCTCCAGTGCCTCCAGCTGCTGGGCGGTGAAGGCTGTGCGACTTCGCCTTTGTTTGCGGTGCTGGGATCCATAACGTGCCTCCAAAATGATGTCTTGAAATGTACAGCCGTTGGAAGACAAGAAAAGTGGCCAATTTAATTATTGGAATTTGTATGCTGACAGTCGAATAAAACACTTGCTAGCACCAGATGAACATAGAAAACATTTTTTCTTCATGGCATTAGATCTAATAAAATACATACATAGATATTTCTAGTTAACTGAGGTGTCCCAGAAGATAAAACCTCTGACTAGAAAGCCTGTTCTGGAGAGGTAACCTCTTTCTATGACAGCTGTGGAAACTGTTGAGGCTCCAGTGCTAAATTTGGTCAAAATAAACCAATCTGCTCCAACATCAGTGGGGCAGGACACACAGATGCCCAGACCCCGCCATGGCATAAGCCTCCTTCATTAAGAAACACAATTAAAAACAAGGTGAGGAGATTCACCGTTGTAATCAGATAGGGGTCCAACATTATGTGTTGTGTCCTCCTTGAAGCCCAGGGCAGAGCTTTGGCAGGCTTCAACGCTGCCGTGATGCATGGTGCTGGTGGGTGGGAAGATCCATGCAGCTCAAACACAGCTGCCTCCTGCTCGTTTTGCTGGCTGCAGCTGCATTAGAAGACATGCAGCTTCACAGACACCAGGCTGAGCCTTTAGTGTCTCGTACGTAGCTCACTGTAGTCTTCAAGACATGGTATTGGAGAGCTGTTCTGGGCTCCGGTTCAGGAAAGTGCTTAAGATCATGTGCTTATGTGCGTTTAGCTTGAAAGCACACGCTTTGCTGAGTGTGGACACTCTCCAGCATCTGGGGTGGAAACACCAGCCAGGACCAAGTCCAGCCCCACTGACTGCAAGCCCAGAGCTCATGTGCTGGGCTCTTCTCAGTAGAGGAGCTGCTCTCGAGGTCTGACTTTGCAAACTGGGCTTGCAAAATTCAGGGCAGAGAAGACACTCAGACTGGGGAAAATCTGAGGCCAACAGTAAAGGACTTATTATTTTACCAGAGGCGTTATTATTGCGCAACAGTTAGCAGGAGTAAAAAGATCTTAAATCAATGAAAATAAGTTACTTTAAAATGAAAAAACCCCAACCTTTATTATGCAAGTTGGGACACGCTGTGCTACAGTGTTGGAATGAAATAGTCTGGCGAGAGGTTTGCTCTCAAAGGGGAAATGCAGAAAGAGCAGTGTCTGGTATCATTTTTAATTCTGTTAAGAATGTGACTTCCAGTAGAAGGGAGGAACGAACACACTAGAAAACAACCTAACAGGAAGAAAAGTCAGCATTATCACCGCGCGGAGCCAGATGAAGGCTCTTTATGCTGTTTATTTGTGCTTTTGTCACGAGCATCATGGCACAAATCTAAACAATAAAACAAAACCCGCTGTCAGGCCAGCCCCAGAACCACACAGCCAGGTTCCAAATTCGTTGGCTAACGAGCGTAGCAAATCAGCTTTGTGCCGCTTAAACATTCCTCTTCCAAACTTCCAGCTGTTTCATTCTAGGTCAGCATTTGCAGCGCCTTTCTGGGCGATTGCCAAGGAAGCGTGGGTTTGGCAACCTGGAAAAGACGTGATCAGGCTAAAGGTCTTTGGCCAAACACAATATAGCGTTGGGCGCATACAAGAGACTTTTGTGTTCAAGGTATCGGAGCTCCTCGGGGAGTTAAAGCGCTGGTCATAGCTGCCACTTCAAAGGCGAAGAGACCATCCTCGATGCATTCAGGCACAGCTCACAGCGCAGCCAGGCAAGCAGAAGGGATGTTCCAGGACAAGAAGTTGAAGCTACCCCAAAAGGTTTTACAAAGCTAATGTTTGTGTTTCAAGTACAAGAAACCAGGAGAAAGGACATTAGTTAAACACCCTACCTGCAGGCTGGAATATTCCTGAATTTCTAGAGTAGAGGTTAGACCTACCAGCTCCCCAGAGGTGGCAGCTCATGCATTAAGCTTGGCCACTCTGACGAGAGCCAACCACCAATTATTTTAATGTTTTAACTATGTTTTCGGGCTTTATGCAAGAAGGAGAATATAAATTGCAGGTGAGGCTTTGCAGTTACAATCAGAAACCTCTGTTTTCTGACTTAAGGTCATTTGCTTTTGTGCTGCTTTATTCTGACTGTCCCTGGAAGGCAAATGAGATCTATAACCCACACCAAAAGATATTCAGAAGTAACAGAATGTGAAGCAGCTGCAAAGGAACCAGCTCGTAGGTATATAATGCCTACCCACCAATGATAAGCAGACAAGGGAACCATGGGATTTAATTTGGAAAGTCTTCCAGGAGGGTTATTAATTTTAAAGATAAGAGGTCAGAAAACCAATTGAATCCCCCGGTCAAGAATATGAGAATAGCTTTTTTGATATCTTTTTTTTCAATCTCCCTCTGCTTTTTCCCTAGTTAGCATCAAAGACATTAGGTCCTCCATGCTCTATTGTAAAAGAAACAGGTGATCAACAAAAAACTTTCAAGAGATCCTTGCACCTAGGAAAGGGGCACCTCGAGCCCCAGGGTCGGCAAGACACATCGCAGAGTTCAGGGCTATCTGCCCCCGTCTGACCACCCACATGCTGAAAGGGGGAGGGAAGGAGGGGAGGGATGACCAGAACAAGGGAAGTGTCCAGCTGTCACCACTCTGCAGCCCAGCAGTAGAGCCAGGATTAGAGTCCAGGTCTCCTTGATCCCACTTTGGTTCAGAGACTCCCAGCTGTGACCTATGGCCCCCCAGAGATCCCACAGGCCACAGCGAGCGGTCTGAGGAACCATGTTAAGGAGGTCACTGCTAGCAGCTGGGTAAGGGAATGTTGTTGGCATGAAGATTTGAGATTCAGCCGTGGTTCACCCATCCAAAGAGTCTGAGGACCTTTATCACCGTGCCTTCGTGGACTACCCACTTAAGAAGACTGTCCTGAGACTTCTGCATCCTTATTTTGGCTTAAGCCCACATCTCTTAAATTTAGCCCATTAAAGTTGTCTGGGTATATAATTTTTTTCCACCTACTCTAGGCTGGAAGGAGCCACTCGCTTTTTTTTTAATTTCTCCTTTAGCATCAGACAACTAGAAAGCCATCTTAAAACAGATGTGTAATTTTCAGACAGTCAGGGAAGATCGTTCCATTCTGGGAACATCTCTAGAATCACATCTGTAGTAACTTTTTGCTTTAACTTCAGCATACCGGTTCCCAGGTCTGCTCTACCACACCGCATCCAAGCCCTGACCAAAACGGTGATGTTGCAGCTGTTGACCTTTCGCATTGCAGTAGCTTTTGATGATCTCAGCCAGATCTGAGTGTTTTGCAGAAGGCTAAAATGTAGAACAGATATATTTGCCCTACCATACCAAATATTCTCAGGTCTCCATCAATTATTTTTGAACAATTCCCTCTACCAAATCATAACATACTATCTGGACTTTGCCCTTCCTTCTAATGACAGTATTGATGTAGTGCTCTCATCACCGCTGAACACAGAAAAACAGATCAGATGTTCTGCAGCAGCAGCTCCTGTCCCACTGTTCCACCATCAAGAATACTGTGTAAATAACACTCTCTGGGTAAAGTCACATGTGACTTACTTTGAGCCTAAAAAAGTTCTTTTGTGGAAGGCAAAATACAAAAGCAACAGAGAAGGAGCCAGCAGGACCTGCAAGAAAGTGTCACCCAGACAAGGTCTGGGATCCCCAGGAAGAAATGGGTCAAGGCGAGACCCAAAGAAGATCCAAATGAAGATTGCTTTCCAGAAAGTGTTTGGTAGAACAAGAAGTGGAAAATAGTTGCAAGAAGGGGCAACGTGGAAGAACCGGCTATGGCCTGGCATGACAGCAGATGGCTGTTAGGGGATGCAAGTCCTGGGCCCTTCGGCGGGGAAATCCAATTCACTGCATGCTCATATTCATTATGCTGTTATTTACTGACAAGGAAGTAAAATTTTCTGCTTTATTTTTTTTTCCAGTTGTGAAAATGGATTTCAGTGCCTTTTTAATTCTCTCTCTTCAGTCCCATATAGTGGGGCTGTGTCCCTGCCCACTGCCGGGCTCCCCAGCCATTGGGGTCCAGCCTGCAGCCAGGTCCACTGGCCACTAACACTGGAGGGCACGTGCCACCAGCAGAGCTCGGCCACATGGCCACTTCTCAGGAGCACACCACGTCGGTTAGCTAGGTCACACTCCAACTCCTGAAGAACAGTTTCACTCAGTGCAAGCAACAAGTTTGTTGGCTTGGTTTTTTTTTTTTCCCCAGGGAACAGCAAAAGCCATGAGTTGTTCTTACCAGCCAGTCTCTCTGCCAGGGTGAGGGCATGCACCGAGGGCCTGTAGTCGGGGGCGTGCTGGGCTTGCTGGGCTGCCTGCTGGTGGAGGTTGTACATGGCGCTCAGCGAATTCATGGCGTGGAGGGAGTACCCGTTCACTCCATAGTGCTGCATGGTGACATAAACCTGGAAAACAGCAGCCGGGGGAGAGAGGTGCTTAGGAACATGCTAGTCCGGCATCCTGGTGTCTCAGCAGAGCTTGGGAAATGTTGAGCTCAGACTTAAACTGCTGCATGCAAGGCTCAGTTCCAGCCTCCCAGCTGCAACAGGTTCTGGGACAGGAATTAAAATACCTCCCATAGACCTAAAGCACCAGCGACGCCAGCCTGGCTCCAAGCTTAGAGGCAAGCATCTGACTGCATCCCACTCATGGTATGCTGAACAAAAGGTGAGAAAGGGTTTTTATTTTTTTTTTACATACCATAATAAAATTTATCTTATTATCGCGGCTTTTAATGAACCGACCTAGCTCTGTCTCAGAACTAGCTGGGATTTTGTCCCTATCATTGCTTACAGTGTGTGTTCCATAATCCTATTGCTATAATGTCAAATAATCATTCTTATCTGAACCCACTCATGCTTAATTTGTTTCCATTCAATTTTCTTACGGTTCTTCTTAACAAAACACAAATGAGGCGGGGGGGGGGGGGGGGGGGGGGGCGGGGGGCGGGCAGGTAGAAAAATAAAAAGCACGTAGTGTAAACAAAACTGTTGTGGCTGAAGAGGGAAGCAAGGTTTGCAACAAAAAATATTGATATTTCATAGCTCAATAGCAAGGAAGTTTAAAAAAGTTTAAAAACTAATGCCTTTTTTTCTACTGTGGGCTCTGCATGAAACTTCAGGCTGTTTTTCTGTACAGACTACCTGTAAAACCGAGCTAATATTGATCTCAAAGGCTGAGTGATGCTTCGTTCATCCCTCTTATAAAAGACTGAGGGCATCCAGGATGCTCTTTCTGTAGTTTGTAAGACATTGGAAAGGAAGCTGTGGAACATTTGCCACAAAATAAAATTTTTAAATCACTGTTTACGCCAGCAAGTCCTCATCTGCAAAGTCAGTGTAATGAGGGGATGAATGTTCAGAGAAAGAGGTTTGGCTGGACTAACTTGAGGAAAACAGGCAGGTTATCTAGGCAACCACTTGGAAAACAGTTTGATCACTGGAGGGATGTGATACAGCTCCCAAGATTTAGAAGAAATGTGGTGCATTGAACAGCAAAAATTATTTGGATGAACAAGTATCTGTTGTTTTTTTCTGTACTGAGAAAAGACCTTTATTTTGGCCTGTAGAGGATTTATGCTGCGGAGGACACTCTTAGTGAGGAGAGAGGAATGGAAACAAGCTGGTCCTGGTACCCTTCCTGCTCTGAATTCCCATCCTCTCCCAAACCACCTTGATGTAGCAAGCACAAACACGGAGGGACCTTGTTTAACATCTAGAGAACAATCTGTAGTTCCTGGGAAAAGCAACTGTTTTGCATTTATAGGGTCTGATAATGACCTGGGGCATCTCGTGGCTTCACCCTTGCAAGCATCTCCTCATCACAGTGCCCGGGAACAGAGAAGGAAAGCCACACAGCTTCAGTCTGGTCAAACACTCTGCCAGTTCAGGGATGGCTCTCATTGCTCTGGAATGGTTTTCATTTGACTGAGGGATTTTGTCATGAGTGTGAGTGATGCCTTTGGGATTGTCTTCTCAAAGAGGCTGCGGTAATTATAAACCAGTAATTTGGGAATCTGGCACTTGGCCTCACTCCTCTTTCCCCAAGTCCCTTGTGCTCTGCCACCACATCGTTTCAGTGCCAAGAGCACTGGTGGAGGGTGACAGATCCAGATGTGGTTACACCATGGAGATCTGATACACACCCTGATGCCACCTTCATCTCCTTTGGGTCTCCCTCTTCATCCACTCCAGATTCACTCCCCAATTCTTTCATTTTAGACTCAAAAAAAGATCGATGACTATCCAAATCCTACACAGAAACATAGAATATCTCAAGCCGGAATGGAACCACCTCGCTCTGCACTGTGCCAGCCACATCCTTATGTCTCATGGGGAATGTAACTGGTCACATCCTTTCCTACCACATCCTATATAAGAGTACAAGAAAAAAAATCCCTACCTCCTACTTCAAAGTACAAACAGACAATTTTTATATGAATAGCTGATTTATTGAAAATGCATTTAAGGGTGCCTGAGACATATTTTATAGCTTGCTCTGGAAAGCAGAGGAAAAACAGATCTGCTTTGTTTTATGGTATCCAGGCAATTAATTTTTAATTCATGTTAAAAATGTTTCATTTCAAAATTTACCCAATTCTTAAACAAGAAAAAACAACCCCAAACCAAAATAATAACCCTCATCTACACCTTATTAAGGTTTTATTCACTCTAACAGGAGAGAAAGCCAATGCTATTCTAAGCTGAACCACTATGAAAACAGGTATTTTTGGTTCAGATGCTGACCTAAACACAAGAATGCCATAGCTCTCCTCTAATCGAGCTTAGGGAAGACCTAAGCAATGCCAAACTTTGTTTACTGGTTCTCCAATCAAGGTGAAAGACTTCACGTGCCAACAGATTTTTGGCATTTGTGTTTTCCCCATGACGGGTTCACAGCAAGTTTACAGCCGGGATGCTGTTTTGCTGGACTGCACAGCTTTGCTGCTGGTGACACATGCTAAGGGACAGGATCACGCCCCAGTGACATGTGCCATTGACATGGCCACAGAGGACATCTCCCATCACCTGGGGAAGATCTCCAGGTCCCTGACCTGGACACTACCCCGAATTGTTCTAGCAGTGTCTGTGGCGCAGCCTCACCCCATCCTTGGTGCAGCTCATTTCCGAGAAGCATCACCCCACCCCAGCCCGTGGCAGAGCAGCGCTCAGCATGCACCAAGCCAGCTCAGCAGGCAGCGGTGCTCAGCCAGTCCCCACCATCAGCAAGACTGTTTCAGCCAGAGAGTTGTTCACTGCTTTGCTTTTGCCGTCCAAGAGTAGGACTGGCTTTTCTGGCCAATGCAAGCAACAAAACAGAGGTTTGCAACTTCACTTTGCCTCCTCCCTTCCCATCCCCTTGTGAACCGCTGGCAGGTTCCACCAGCTTTGGCCAGCAGAGTGGAGGTCTCAAAGCTTATTAAGTTCCTGCGTGTTTCGTGAAAACCATTTGAGGACACAGAACCTATTAACTGCCCTGGGCTGCTGCCAGACCTCCATCCTTAATAGACACTGGAGAATCCATACTGGGGCTCAGCCTTGCCAGGAGATACGTGGGAGGCCAAGAGTCTTTGACTCCCAACTCACAGAAATGCCTGTTTCTTTTTTAATCCCCCTTGCATGACGTTGGTTGTAGACCAAGCTGGCACACAAAGGGAAAAAATGAAGAGAGAGAGGAGGGTAATTTTCCCATCCTATAGTCTTCTGAGTACACTGCCAGTGATGTTCTATCTGAAGCCCAGTGTTTCCACTGAAACACTTGCTCCAGGAAGATTTCAGATTATTTGATTTTTAAAAGATGCTTTTGTGTGTACGTGTGTCTGAACAAACTCTCTGGGTGGCCTAGAAGAAAGTGCATCAAATAAAAAGTAAGGAAAGTAAACAGCAGGGGACTTGTTAACGACGGACTCGGGATGGGAGTCAATACCCATCACAGCTTTACTGTTAAATGCCTGGCACGCTGTTTTGCAGACGAAAGGCAGAACTTCTGACTCACTTGTGCAGCAAAAGTGTCATCCCAGATTCAGTATAAAAACTGAGGGAATTCACTGAGCGAGACTGTTCAGCCTAGTAAGCAAAGTTAACTGAGACTGCAAACAGCTCCTGTTTAACTGTCAGCTCCAAGCACATTCCAACTCCAATAAATTAAATATTTAAAAGACATCATGCAGCAATTTTTTTTTTAATGGAGAAAGCCATTCATCAAGCCACCACTGTGTTTCACAAGCTGTCGAATAGTGCTTACACTGGTTAAAATAATCTTTATATTTCATTAAGCAACCAAATAAGCTGATCTCTTCCCACCGGCTGTATAGATGGTTTTAATTTTCAAAATCTGCAAATGCATCTTTTATGTCTCTGAGTGGCTGGAGGGCCTCAGGAACAGCCACCAGGAGGAGGATGAAAGCAAAGTTTGAGCTTCTGCTTTGTGCAAGGGTACAGGCTGGAGCAGTCGTCAGTACAGCTGGGGGTAACATAGGGTCCATCCTGAAAGGAAGGGGATGCCTCACCCTGATTTTCTGCTCTGGAGATTGTTGAAGAGTTGGGAGTGGTGGAGAAAGGAGCTGGGAGCTGAGGAAAGTCGGAGGAATAGAACAGGTGAGAGGAAAATACCTCTATAGGGTGAGGCCAGCCTGGGGGTGCCCCTGCTGAGCACCTGCGGGCTGATCCTGCATCATTTGCTCAGCAAAGGGGGATGGATGCCTCCGTGCAGTGCCTGGGGCTGGTACCTCCTGGGGCAGGTGGTTTCCTTCTGCACAGCCCCTCAGGGCCACAGCAGTGTCTGTCCCAGCCCCAGCACCCAGCAGCCTTGCTCTCTCTCCTAGCTACCCATGTTTTGCAGCGCCAGGCTGGGAGGTCTCCACGCCATGCCCTGTGCTGGACCCTGATGGGTTCCCACTCCTTCTGCCTTTGCAATCCTGGCATTACTACCTCAGTCCCAAAAACTCTCCCATGACTTTTACCTCTCACTTAAGTTTTCACCATGGAAGTCTCATGGATGCTGCACCCATTTTTTTTCTTCCCAAGCCTGCAGATCCATTCTGCCAGGAGCTGGCCTCACAGGGACAGCCAAGGGTTCCCCTTAGTTTAAACCATTGCTGGCTGTGAGACACCCAGGTTTCTCCATCCTCCACATTGCTTAGAGGCCAGGCGATGCAGGTCTCTGCCCATCCCAGATTAATCCAAAGAGCAGAGCACTCTATTCAGCAGCTGCTGTTCAATCTGATGCAAAACAACTTGAACATTCACCAGCCAGGAATGGGAAACCCGTTATCCCAGAGCAGAGCTGCATTGCTCCAGCCACAACGTGGCTCCCATCCACCCCTTGCCACCTCTGGCCTCAAAAACTTCAGGTTCCCATAAAGTCATATACCACAAGATTGGTGCAATTTATTGTACACCACTTAACAGTGTAGCGTACAGGAAATTTGGCCCTGGGCTTTAATATTAGCAGCTTTGGCTTCTAAACTTTTGTAAAGGCTTTAAGTTTCCCTATTTAACTGGCAATTAATTTTTTTATGCAGGCATGTAATTCTGTCCTGAGACAAGATGTGCAGAGAAGAGAACCACGCATTTCCTCGCCAGGTGAAAACTTCTGTTCCTAGTGTGTGTGGAATTGAAATAGATCTGGGAACAATGAAACATCTTTTTAAAATCAGATATTTAAATTTTCAGAAAAGTACCTTGTAACAAAACATCCATATTTTCCCTTTTATCAGGGAGGGAAAAAGAAACCACAAAACCCGCTCTGGAGCTGTATTAACTGCACCCAAGAATCTGAGATCAGGGACATTTTCTGCTCGCTCCTCTCCTCATTTCGTTCCCTTACTCTCCCCACCAAAACTTCATCGGTCTGTACCTGGCTTCACCTGCCAGTCACACGCAAGGTCTTTAACAACAGAACAGACAAAACTCATTCAGGGAGAAATACATCTCTCCCTGCAGCCTGCAACCTCAAGTGTCAGTTGTGCTGGCCACAAAACTTGTGTCAATGCCAGAAAGCTGGTCCCCATGCTGAGCTGTCCTGAATAAGGACATCCACGACAGCTCCCTGTGCCGACAGAGATCTGGACAAAAGGAATTTTAAACCAAGACAGTGGTTTTGCTCAAGTGCATTATTCTGGAGTAACACACTCCCTTCCCCCCTCCCTCCCCCCCCCCCCCCCAAAAAAAAAAAAAAAAAAATCTAAACTGAGTCCAGATAGAGGAATTTTCTGCAATAGTTTATTCTGGACAGTTTTCCCAGGTGGAAGTAAAAAAACCCTTAGGACAAGACATTTGCCCTTCTCAAGAAAATGTTGTTGGGTGAGATGAGTTTGAGGCTGGATGTAGGATTTGAAGCTTTACAGAGGCTTTGGGCCATTTTCTCTTTTCCCTTCAGCTGGTCCCTCCAAATACTAAGTCATCCCAACCTCAAAAAAGTACTGAGACTAAATTCATTGACCTACACAAAATGCTCAGGTGCCATCACGAAGAATGGGGAATAAAACACCTAATTTTTTCCTAGAGCAGTCAAGAAGAGGATAGCAGGGTCTGCTTTTGACTGATGGGCACCGTAGGGCGTTACGTTGTCATTTCATTAAATCTGAACAGAAATTGGGAGGGTGGGTGCTGGGGCATGTGGGGATGGATGGGTTTGTATGATGCCTACTTTATGTGGGAAATAAGCTGTACTAAAAAAGTTACATCTGGATTTTGGCAACTCATTGGTAAAAGTGAATTTCAACACTATCATTCGTTACTGATGGAGAGAGATTCGCCAGAGATACATTTGGAGTTTGGAAGAGCTCAGCACCACCTCTGGTCTGCACCCTGATGCAAGACACAGCTTGAGTGTGGGAAAAGCATCAGTTAAAAAAAGATCATGAAAGAAAAGGCTGGTGCTCTTGTCTGGTCTTCAGGGTCCTGCAGGTGACAGAAAAAAAATAGGAGCATCCCCATCAGGTACAAAGGGAAGTTGCGGTCCTCCAGCCCGAGCGCCTGCTCAGGCGGTACAAATCACTGCTCGTGTTTATGCAAAGTACAGGAACCCGTTGTTCACTACTGACGGGGAATAACAGCAAATTGTTTGTGCTAACAGTGTCCCCTTTGTTACTGCTGGCAATAAACATCATCAAAAATAAAATCACAATATTCCCCCCCCCTCCTGGGGTGGTTATGCTTTATGATTTTATGCTTTGAGTCCTTATTCAGAAACACTTTAAATCAACAAGATAAATAATGAATCTCTGTCTCTGCTTATCTGACAGTCTAGGAAAACCAGCTTACTATATCTACAGACATGAGCTTTATATGTATTTGGTACTAAATGAAATACATACCTGGGGGGGTTCTGAATAAATGATCCTTGCAAGAGGTTTTCTTCAATCTTTTTTTTTTTTAATATCCCTAAATCTTTAAGTTATATAAAGGTCCAAAATCACGTAAGATAATAACCAGTGTGTTATAAATCAGTTTTGAACCTCACGTGAGATTGCTGAATGTCTAAGGAAACAACCTCACCTTTCTAGTGGATGAAAAATAAATAATTTGAAATACTGCAACACATTGTATTTTCTCATTCAAACATCAAAGTCTGAGAGCAACATGCACCGTAAAAATAGGCTTCCAAAGGACTTTTCTTATAATTGAAATAAAGGAATTGAGAACTGCTCTCAAAAAAAGTCAAGATTCCCTATTTCTGATCTTTCTGCAATATTTTTATACCTGTGTAAAACCCTGGATTTAAATGCAGCTAATTTCTTAGCGCAGGGTGAGATCTTAATTAGACCTGGTCTGGTTAAGAAAGTCACGACCCACCGAAAGCAAAACCTGACTGATTACACCCATTCTTGCAGCTCACACTCAGCTGCTACTACAGACCTTGGTGTAAATGAAAAAGATGTTTTTCTTAAAACCAGGAGGTTTGCTAGCAGCTGAAATTTGGAAATACTTCCAGTTAGGGACAGCGTCGCAGCTTCTGGGTAGACCTTGTCAAATAATTGCCTCTGTCGAGACTGTGTTGCTAAAGAGCACAGCAACTATATTTGTAAATGCTCATCTGTTTGTGGCAGCAGTCGAATAGGATGTGAGAGGGTTTGTGAGTTGTATAAAACAAACTCGGAGCATCCTGCTGAGACAGGGGAGTTTTATTGCAGGGCTCTACAAACTCAGACACTGGGTTGCAAGTGGCTGAGATAACAGACCCTGGCTGACAGAGGTAACTCTTATCACAATTGGTGTGATGCTTAGTTCAGGCTTTTGTGAAATCGGCATTTCCCCACCACACCCCAAAGCCCCAGATAACAGAACAGAGTGATTGATTAGACAGTTCCTGGCAAAAGACTTTCCATCGCCTCTGTTTGCAGAGGCATTCTTCAAAGGGCAGGCTCACAAGGTCCAACTTAACATAAAATAATATAAAGACACCCTTGAAGTCTCTGCTTTTGAGCCAGGCATAAGTTTTAAGTCTTGGAGCTCAGCCATTTGCAGTATAGAGCCAGGACTGGGATCACTAAACATCACTGTGGTGCTAAATCTCTTGGTTGCTGTAATTTACACATGGCAATCAGTGCTTACAGATCAGATCAGTATAAATGCACCTCCCTTCTCTGCTTCTGAGCAGCACTCAACCCTCAGTAAATGCTCTTGCAATTTATATTGAAGCAGAAACATTTCCCTGGGTAAATAAGAAAAGCTCTTAATATGAACATTGCTTTGCCTCTAGTTTCAGGATCTCGTTCTGCTTCCAGCGTGGTCAACAACAAACAAAATCATGCATTTTAGATTTCTTATGATTAATAGCAGAACAGAAACTGAACCCTGCAGTGCAGACCGACCCCAACGAGTTACAGTACCTACAGCCCACCTCTGTCAGCGTTGCTGCCGCACACTCCACATTCATGGATGCGAAACAGCAGCATCCCACTGCAGCCAGGCTCTCTTGTACCCGCGCTGCCCATCTGTTCCCATGTCTCAAGACCTCCTGGCATCTCTGCCTCCAGACTGGCCCCCTGACTTCAGGGCTCAGAGTGACCGTAAAGCGCTATGCAATCAAACTACTGAATAGACAAACAGCTTAAAGTGTTTATCTTGGGTGTTTATATGAAAAAAAAAAAAAAAAAAAAGTACTTTCCCCGCTCACCCTTTCCAAAACAAGCATGTTTCTGGCTTAGCTGATTTGCATGCAGTTTGTCTGGCTCAGCCCTTCCTCTCACTTTTGTGAAAATGGCTTTTCCTGAGAAGCATCGTTTCGTTTACCTTAACGCTGGCAAAAAGAATTTTCCAAACTAGACAATGGGAGAGGTCCAGACTTCCCAAACTCTGCCCTTCTTCAGGGCAGCTGGCAGCAGGAGGGGGGCTCACTGCTTGCTCTCTGCCCCCAGCAGTTTTGCCTGTGGCGCATTGGACTGCAGATCGCTTGCACAAGCAAACCGACTGGCTTGAAGGCAGCTCCTTGGGGCTGCTGGTGAGGGTTCAGGAATCTCCACTGCCCCTGGAAGACGGAGCAATATCCTGGAGGATTTTACCCATGACAAGGTCTTGTTAACAAGACAGGGATATACAGTTCTGTGCCGAAACATGTTTTTGAGCCTGCAACATTTACTGACCAAGACCTCTATCTGTCCTGAGCACCACAACCACGATACTGATCTTACAATCTAGCCCTGAGCCCTAACAAGAGAGATCAGTCACCACAAGAAGTGCTGGCAGAAGGCGACCCTGACAGATAAGTTTTGTAAAGATTTGCTGGGGTAGTTAAAGACATTCCCAACTCCTCTCCTGCTCCTCTCCGATGCTGCCAGCCTGAGAGCTGGGCTGGCAGAAGGGAACATGTGCTTGCCTCTGGCACTCTCAGCGCAATGCCTCAGCCAAGGTGCTGGGATCCGAGGGCAGCAGCTGCGTCGAGGCATGGAGGGAGAGCAATTTCTTCACCCACCATCACCATTCACTGAGTAAACATAAGTTGGAGCCATAAGTTGTGGGTGTTAAGCTGAGCAGGTACACAAGGAGGAGAGAGGAATGTGTCTGTGAAATGCAGGGGTTTGTGATGCATTGTTGGAGTTTAACCCAGCTGGCACAAAATTACTTCCCTAAGGTATTCTTTCAGCTGGTTAGTTGAAAAGCTGCAAGGCTGTGACACCAAGTGCAATTTTGCTTGAAGCTAATCTTGGAGAGATCTAAAGAACAAGCAAATTTTGAAGGAGAAAGAAGCTGAGAGCCTAAACCCGGGATGTTTCTGCAAGTGCAGCTTGACCCTGGGTCTGCCCCTGCAGATGGTACTTATAGCACTCGGAATTACAGCCACAAAATGCACAGTGGCAATTGCTTCTGCTCGACTAAGATCAGATATAAGGCAAAATGACAGAGAAGCCCTACCTTAGACAAAAAGAAAAAAAACCCAAAAACCTGTAAGGCAGCTCCATCAAGCTATGCAATTGTGGGACACTTAATACCTTAAAGTAATAAACCAGAAGTTTTAACTTTTCCTTCTTTACAAGGAGTAAGACTGATTTTCCTCCTACCACTAAAATAGCTATTCGAGTTCAATGACTTCTACAAGGAGGGGCTGGGGTGGGGGTAAGACTTGTGCCACCTTAACACAGGGCTACGAACCAGAGGTAGCAGCAGAGGGGCCAGGGGCTGGGTAGCACTGTGGGTGCATGTAATGCATCTTTCCCCGTAAGCATTTGGATCCATACACCAAATCAAGCCCAGCTGCCAAGGTAAGCAATGTATTTTGGCCACCAGCAGGTGATCTGCGCTTTAAAGATCTGTGTGGTGTAAAGCAAGCGAGCAGCTAAACATCTGCTGGGTTTTGAGGGGAGATGTGCAGTGCTTCAGCAGAATCACGTTTACCCGCTTGGGCTAACACAGGCTAAGACCGTGCAGAGCTGCTGCCTGCTCATTCTGCCCCCCCCACACCCACCCATCCCCCTGGTGCTCCATACAGTTGGCATCAAACGGCTGAAGACATCAGGTTTTCGCGGCTCCCTCTGGGGGAGTGTTTTCTGCCCCGAGACCCATCAGCTCGCCTCCCCCAGCCCAACTATTTCTCTTTTTTTGGAGGATCCAAGTGGAGTTTCCAAGCATCCCCCCTCTCACTCCCTACCCCACACTTTAAAACTGTCCAGATGCTAAAACTCAGAGCATTTCTCAAACCAGTTTGCTCTGGCTATAGAGAGACTGCAGTTGGTCCTAAAAGAGTTGTGCCAGCAGCTACCAGGAAGAAATCACACTCGTCTTGTGGTCCGCCCACAACTCCTGGCTGTAAACACCAGCCTTTGGACAACTGCTGGTCCCTCCCGGTCCCAGCCCTGCTTCCAGCCCTCCCTCGGAGACTCTCTCCTTTCTAGAAGCTATATCTACACCACACCTGCTTTAGAAAATGTAAGGACTCTGATCCAAAACCTGATGAAGTCAAAAGGAATAAAAAAAAATTAAAATTCCATTTCAGTAGCTTTTGGACTGGAACAGACTATCAGGAAAAGACCCAGGGTTAGGCTAACCCCTGTGCAACCATGAATTAATTCCTGGATATTAAGCTGCATTTCAGAATTCTCCACCCTCTTCACAACACGCACATTTCAATGGATGTTCCCCCAAAGTAGGTTAGTTTATCAGTAGCTGCATAGGATCAGAAAATTTGGGCTTTATTGAATCCATGTTCTTCGGCATTTTCCCTACTTCTGTGTTTTTGCCAAATGAAGTGAGATTCCTGTTTGGAGACGAGTGGTATAAATCAGCACTGAACCTTGTGAGAGGGTTTAAACCCAACTGACGTTTGTCAGTGCCTCAGCAGAAGCATTTCCAACTTGATGAGCTGAATTTTGAGGGGTCCCTGAAAAATCACAGAAAGAATAACCAGTGCCTTAGAAAACATGGGCTAATTCTAGCTGAAGGGTTTACTCATAGCTTCACCAACAAAACCAGCAGGTAGCCACACCAGAAGAGCTTGGTCCTGGACCTTCTCTGCAGCACCTTTGTTTTGGCAGGGCTGGTTGCAATAATGACACAGCGGAGAGAAACTGTTCACTCCAGCTTCTTTTCATCCGCCTCCCGTCTTTCCCAGCGAAGCGTTCCTTTAAAGGATCAAGACACTGGGAACAAAACCCACTGCAGTCACTCCCTCTATGACTATATCGTGCAAAACTTGCCTGGCCAGCCTGCCCTTCTCTCTGACCTGTGGGAAGCTCCTCTGGCTGGTCCTTTGATTCAGGTAGTGACTCCGGCACTAAGGAGAAGCGACATCTGCACCAGCTCTGCGAAACAGAGCTGCGTCTTCTGAGGTGGTAGTAAGATCCCTGCAGGAGCCTGCTGATACGTTTGAATACGAGAATATCCTATTTAGACATCAAGACCTTTTTAAATTAGCAGGGAAGGCTGGAAAGCCAATCTAAACTGGCTTTCTGTGTACTGACAGTACAATTTTGGATGCATTTTTGCATTGAGTACGTTGGTGTAATTTAATATAACCTCATCAGTCATGGGGTAACTCAGAGTTGAAGCCACTCTTACCCTTTCACAAATTTTCTGCCCATACGGTTGTTAGTTAGAACGGAAAAACTGAACTTAGAAACACAATCTGAAAGCCAAAGGGTTGTAGGTCCAAGTCTCTCTGGCTGGGGCAAAAGAGGAACCGGGATCAACTTGCATCGACTTACTCCTGGGTGAAAAGTGAGCATGGAAGGGGAAAGCTGAACAGTCGATGTGCCAGTTCCGAGATGTAGTTAAGGGAGACAAAGAGAGGTGAGAAACTGCAGAGTCACTCTGTGCCCCCACTGTGGGCCAGGGAGGGTGTAAACCCCCTCCTCCTCGGGGGGGACCACCCTGCTCTCCCCAGGACACACAGGGCAGGGGGACAGCCTCATCTGCACCTCGGGGTGCTGCACAGCTCAGGGCTCAGCCTTTGCCCACCCCGTCGAGGACACTACTCCCACGCGGTGGGTGGGTGATGAACCCAGCACCCACGGGGACATGGGACATGGGTGATGAACCCAGCTGCCCACGGCTTGGAAACTCAGGGAGGGGAGGGAAAAAGCAGCAGGGCTTGCTCGAAAAGCTGGAGAAGGGGGTGCTGGAGGTCACCCCTGCAGCCCACCTCACTGAACCCCGACCAGGCTGGGGACCTCCTGGCCCAGGGACGGTCCCCGCCGAGCCAGCTGAGAGCAGATTTCGCTCCTCATTTGCTTTGTGTTCCGTGCAGAGGTGAGAGAAGAGGGAGGGGGCGAGAGAGGAAAAAAACCCGAGCCCTCCAGCCCTGCCTTTGGGGAAGCGGGAGGCTACTTCAGACAAAACTGTTATCCATTAACATCCAATTATCACTTGGTCCAAGCCATTAATTATAAATCAGCCTCCTAATTGGGATAATTAGCTCTCTACTACTTAATGTAGTATGACTGATGCGTTTGGAAAGAAGGTAATCAGTCCATTTGTTTAGCGTTAGGCGAACAAATCCAACTCTCATGGTTTTATTTCAGCCTTAGCCTCCCCCCCAGGCCCCCCATCAGCATTAAAAGCTCTTTGCAGCCCCATTAATTGTTTGGGAATCACGGCGGGGATGGGCACACGCATCTCCGCGGGGCTTTCGGGAGGGCAGCTCCCGCGCCGGTATGCAACCGGGTCCACCGCCCCCAGACCCGGCGGGGGTCGCTTTTTTTTTTTTTTTTTCTCTCTCTCTCTCCTTTGAGGGGAGGGGATTAATTAGAAGGGACGGTTTTGAACCCAACGCGACCCACAGGTGCGACGGCTCCGGAGGCAGCGCCGCGCCCCGCTTTTAGCAACCGTTTCGGGGAGAGCAGAGAAACTTTCGGGTTTCATTTTTTTTTTTTCCCCTCCCTCCTTTCCCCCACTTCCCTGGATGTCTCATTAATGCCGGCTGCTCGGCGAGCCGCCGATAGCTGCGGGACATGATTAGATATTTATTACTGTCATTTACATGGAAAACTTGAGCTAACCAAGTGGAACTGGAGGGGGCCGCCGGAGGGGACGGGATGGGGCGGAGCGGGGACGTTTCGTTTTTCCCCGGCGCTGGAAGCGGAGCCGGAACGCGGGACACAGCCGGAGCCCCGTACGGGGGGAATCCCGCACAGCGCCCCCCGCCCCAGGACAGGGGGTTTGGGGCTGAGCCCTCCCCCGGTCCCAGGCTTTGGTGCCGCTTCGCTCCGCCCGCGTTTCGTTTCGGAAGCGGTCGGGCGGCGCTCGGTGCGCGCATCCCACCGGGAAACGGGGGATGTTGCCCCCTCCCTCCTTTCCACTGCCGGCATCGCCGAGGCGACCCTCGGGGACACGAAAGACTCGGGCCAGGATGCGGTGACCCCCGACCCCCCTTTCCAAGGTCCCCGCCTGGGAATAAATGAAAAGAGCAGCCGGGGAAAGCGGCCGGGCGCGGGGAGCGGAGGGCTCCGTGCGTGGGGTTTCTTGCTCCTTCTCCTCCGAAAAACGGGGCAACCACGGCAGGCCTCGCAGTCAAACCCCATCTCCCTCGGAGGAGAAACTTCCCGAAAAGCCTGCCTTTGGGCTAGAGGAGTTAGCGCCGACCCCCCACGTCCCGCCCGCCCAAGGGGGGACCCCCCTGCCAGGGAGGTGACCCTCGCCCTCTTCTTTGCCCCCTGCAACGGGAACGGGGTCCCCGGTGCCCCAGGCAGCCGGTACCGAGCGGGGACACAGACTTTTTTCCGCTCAAGTGCTGACTGCGGCGGAGCTCCCCCCGCTTCCCTCTCTGGTATCCCATGGCCTGAGGGGCGACTCTGGCGGAGATGTATGAGATCTCTTGCGGTAAAAATATGCATGCTGATCCCCATTTGGTTAGCCCTATAATGGAGGTGTAAATAGGTTTCGACTGCGAAGCCCTTAATTTATCAAGCGAGCCTGACAGCGCAGGTCCGGGATTTATATGCCTCTTTAAAAGTGAGAGCAGGGAGGGGGGCGGCATAGACGGGCCCCCGTCCCTTTTATCGCCTGACCTCGCAAAGGGGTGGTGGTGGGGGGTGATTTTTTCCCTAGAAAGGTTTCCCAGCGCTGCCGGAGCCTGGCCATCCCTTCCGCACTCAACTTCCAGCCGCATCAGAGAAAAACCCAACCCCAGAGCCGCCCCCCAAGCGGGACCACCACCCGCCTCCCCCCTCTATCCTGGCCCGGCTCGGGGTGGTTTCTGCCTCCGGCGAGCTCTCACCGGCCTGCGCGGATTATTAAAACATCATTATGTAAATGGAGGGGAAAGTTGCGCTCTTGCCCCTCGGAGCCCGGCAGACGGAGGGATGCGCGTCCTCCGCCTTCCCCTGAGCCGGGCTGCACCCCCCCTTCCCCGGCACTGCCTAACCCACAGCGGAGCGGGCCCGCGGGCCGGCAGCTGGGGCTGGGAACTGACGAGGCCCTGGGCTGGTACTTGGGGGTTTGCCTTTTTTTGTTTGAGAAAGCGTAGTATACACCAAATTAATTAAAAAAAAAAAAAAAAAAAAAAAGAAAAAAAGTAAAAAGGACAGGAGGGAATGGGACTTGCGCTGGAGCCCGGGCTGAGCTTCCCCTCCTCCGCGGTGCGCGCAGCCCTGCCGGAGGCTCCTCGCCCGGGCGCGGACCCCCCAGGAAAGACTCCCCCTCCTCGCAAACAAGCCCCAAACTC
Source organism: Falco punctatus (assembly GCF_963210335.1). Lineage (NCBI taxonomy): Eukaryota > Metazoa > Chordata > Aves > Falconiformes > Falconidae > Falco > Falco punctatus. Next base: position 10,642,455 of record NC_137591.1, on the reverse strand, counting down.
CCCTTATTTCCCCCAGCCCACCCGCGGGTGCGGGGGGCTCTTACCTGGGGCGGCGGCGGCGCAGCCTATCCGCCCGCCGTGGGAGCGGTGACACGCGTGGGAGCGCGGCGCTGCGCCCCGGGCCGCCCTACTCCATCGGCCCGCGCTGCCTGCGCGCTGCCTCCGCGCCCGGCGGAGCTGCCATCTACCGGGAGGCAGCATTGAAGAAGGATTTTTAAAAGGAGCTTCATAGCGACCCGGGAGCTACCCAGCAAGATTTTCAATGGTCCTCCACCCTGTCAATCAAAACGGGGCTGCTGATACACCCCCCACCCCCACCACTTCTTACCAGTCATTTACTCCAAGCCGAGGTGTAAACGCCTAATTAAATCCCTGGGAGTGGATGGGATGCTGGTGGAGGGAGGAGGGCTAGACCCGGGGCGGGGGTTGGGGGGGGTTGGGGGTGATGGGGTCTGTAAGGCATAGGGGAGGGAGGCTATGCCTCCTTCCGCGCCCCCTGCTTAGCACCACGCCGGAGCAGACCCTGAAGTTTCCCTCTCCCGCGACAGCCCCTGCGTGGCGGTGCTGGTGGAGATAATCTCCCAGCGTTAATTACAGAGCCCCTAGCCTCCTCCCGGCCCCCTCGCTGTCCCAGCTTCGCCTGCTGCACCCCTCGGCTGCTCTTCAAAAGAGGGGAAGGGGGGCGGACGGACGGACGGATGTGACACCGAGAGATAAAATTGGGAATAATGGAAAGAGCCCCGAGGAGCTGTGGGCGGCGTGCCCGCAGCCCGCCCCGTCGGGGAAGCTCCGCGCCGGCAGCCGGGAGCACACGGGCAGGCGGCCCTGCCGGTGCGGGGGGACAGGGACAGGGAGGGAAAGCGGGCGAGGAGGGGAGGCCACGGGGCTTCGCCGGAGAAGGAACCACCAGTGAACGCATCTCCTGCCTTTTAAAAAAAAAAAATTTTCATACTCTTCCCCGAAATATTTTTTTTCGGGATGTAAAAAGAGGAAAATCAGCTTTTCCTTTTCTATTTTTTCTTTCTTTCTCTGTCTGCGGGGTTCCGCAGGTACCTGCCCGTCCACGGCCGGGCTGGTGATCTGGCAGAGCTCACTAACCGGAGCGGTGGTTGTGTTTGCTTTTCAGCTTTGCCATGCCTTCGCAGCAGAAAGAGCAGTTTAAAGCCTTTACAGAGATTGCTAATAGATGCCAGCTCCTTGCCTTTAGATTCTCTCCCAGCCCAGGAGGATTTAGGATGGGATTGGGAGACGAGACGCCATTTCAGGCTCCAAAACACCCTGTTTTAAAATGACTGCGGGTAAGAGGATTAAAACAATAATACCCTTCTCTTCTTGAAGGTTTTTTTTTCCTCTCTCCCTCCTATAGAAAAGATTTCTTCTCCCAGAGCAAAACCGTTTAGACAGGAATTAAGGGAACAAGAAAGAATAAGGGGGGGGGGGGGGGGGGGGAGAGGACCTTTTAATTTGAGCTTGATATTTTGTACAAATTCTGACCAAAAAAAAAGGGGGGGGTCGGTCTGGCTCAGGACACCAGAAGGCTCCAAGTGCCACTTTCTTGTATTTATTTTTAGCGTGTCTCTGTGTGTATATAAATATATTTTATTTTTACCCGATGTTATGGGGTACCAAGTGATTGTCTCGGGAAGGAGAAGGAGGGTGAAGCTATTGAAACCCATTCCAGCCCTCGCTCCGCCGAAGTGCCGCTTGCTCCCCAGGACAGCGGGGAGCCCCGCACGCTGCCTTCCCCGCATCTCTAATTAATAACCGCCCGCTTTTGCCCGGATTAAACCGATCGGGCGAAACTCGGCGCTTTGGGTGCCGTTATCGCTTTTCGGGGGCGTTTTTCGGGGCTCCGTGCCTGGGGTGGCCTGGGGACCCCCTCGCAAAGCCTGCGGGGAATCGCCCTCCTTGCTTTTTTGGGGGGTGACTCTGCAAAGGATACCACCCCCCGAGTTTACAACCGCTGCCTTCCCTACTTGGCTAATCACAACGAGTTGAAACGGGGGGCGGCGGGGAGCAGGCAGGCGATACTTCCCAAAATTCAGTGACCCCCGTAGAAGCCCCCCCTCGCCCCCCAAAGCCTGGCTGCCAGCAGCCCCGCCGACCTGTAGCTCGCAGGAACTGCGGCACAAACCGCAACCCCGGGGTGCCCAAATCTGCTCAAGTCACCGGCAAACTTTGCAGGGCTCCTCCGCTGGGTGCAGCGGGGCAGGGTCTCCCCCTGTGCCGGGGGGGCTGTGCCCGCCGGGGTGGGGACAGTGCGTCTCCTCGGCTGTTTCCGAATTGTCTCTTGCAGCCCAGGCACAAACCCCAGCCCCTCCGCCCGCCGTTTTACCATTGTCTCGCCCTGCTGCTCGCTGAGCTATTAAGCACGGGATATTTTATGATTGCTTCGATGAAAATTCCTTATATTTAATTCCCCCCTTCCCCCCACCCCCCGAAGAAATAATAAGTTTCCCCCTGTCTTCAGAAAATCTTTGCGAGCTCTCCAGCGACGGGATTTCTGCTGTTTAAGCACCCCTTATAAATACATAATTGCGTTTAATTCAGCGCTTCTTCGCAGAAACGACTAAATAGTGCATTTAGCGCAGCTGGGAGAAGTCACCCCGGTCTGCCCGCAGAACGGATCCGTCACATTCACCCCCGCCCCGAGGTATCGATGTGGCCGCAGCATCAGGGAATCGGTACCGGTTGTGCCGACATTACCGGAGTTTCTTCTCCCAAACGCGGGAGCCGAGGGGGGGATGCGGGCTGAGCAGGGGGAAAGGCAGCCCCGGCAAGGGGCGGTTTGCAGCGGGGGGTGTCCCCGCTCCCCGCCCCCTCCGCTCCCTCCTCAGCCGCCCCGTCCAGCCCGGGGCTCCGCAAACTCGCGGCCGGCGCCGGGTCCGGCGCTGAACCTCTGGGCGAGAATGGCTGTTTCCACCCCCGCCAAGAAAATAACAATAACAACCACAATTAAAAAAAAAACAACATCAAAACAACACTGGGGGAGAATGGAGCAGAAATCGGGCGATATTTTCTGTGTAAGTTTTGCACCGCAGAACGAAATGAAATATGGAAATAGATAAATTTGCCACCCCGGCTTGATCCTGCACCACAAGGCGGGGTGGGAGGAATTTGTTAGTTTGCCAAGTAGAAAAGACATTTCAGGTTTCCCTGATATTAACGGTAGTATTTTGGCTAACTGGCTGGGTCCATGTATGTACCAAAAAATCCCCTTCAAAGATCATTTTCTATGTCTTTCCAAGTGAACCGGGAATTTCAGGTTTCCATGTAGGCTCTGAACCCCCTAACCTGCATAACGGGAAGGACAGCTGCTACTTTCAATTTGAAAGCTGCTTTTTGGGAAAAAAAAATTAAAAATCAAAAAATCAGTGGGATGAACATGGCATAATGTTGGAAGAAAATTGTGCCTTCCTCATTTTATTTAAAATGTAATTTCCATATCTCGATATTTTATGCACACCCTCCCATCCCCATACACCCAGAACTGAGTTTGTTTGCACAGAAATCGTGGCAGTTTCCTTTAGAACAACTAAAATCAAAGCCAAGCTGGTTATGTTTTAAACAGCTAATGCATTAACTCCCTCCTTCTCGCCCTCTCTGGTTTTTGTGAATTTGATCACATCTCTTGGCAGGACAGTAAACCGTGCTAGAGGTGCAGACATTTCATTTTAGGTTGAATAAAGAAAAATAAAGCTCCGTCCTTGAAAGGTGGACAAGGAAGAAAACTGCAGCCACTGACAAAATTCCTTACCCCTGGACCTTCCTCAGATACAGTGCAAGAAGATTTTACTTGCCTCAAACTATAATGGCAACAAGGTCTTAAAATAGTGCTTAACTAAATCAAGGCCACTTTGCTTGGTTTTGTTTTGGGGTTTAATTTTTTGTTTGGTTTTTTTGGGGGGGGTTGTTCTTTTTTTTTTTTTTTTTTTTTTTTTTTTTGTGTGTGTGTGGGTTTTGGGTTTGGGTTTTGTGGTTTTTTTTTGGTATGGGGCATCTTTTGGGGGTTTGAAATGTTCCAGACATTGTCCAGTACTTTGTCCCCGACGCCAACCGCATTCGTGTGAGACCGAAAGGGGATTAACTTGTGAACTTTTAAAAATCAGAACTTAAATGAGAGGCAAATCTAGGCCACAGCTCATTGTGGGAACCGTTTCTTAAGCAATTAAAGCGAGAAGAAATTCCTCGCAGCCTTTTTCCTTAAAGCAGCTTTCTGAAGGATTTAAGGAGGACTAGTGTCCGGTCCATCAAGAAAGATTTAAACTGCACAGTGATATAGAAAATCTCCACTTGCTCTTATTTAAAGGGGCACTATCACCATTTCCATAAGACCCTTGACATTGTTTCTTTAATCTTGTTTATAAACTTAAACAGATTTAAAAAGTTTTTTTTTCTCTTCCCTGCCTCCTTTTTTTCCATGAATTCATTGAAAATATATTTGATGCAGTATTTGAAAAGAGACCAAAACAGGCTCACTTTTTAAGGATTTTCTGTTACTAAAAAGTCTTCAGCCACAGCTTGCTACATTTCTCCTTTTGCTCTTGGAGGTTTGGAGGAAAGTAAGATTAGGGGGAAGAGGAATTTGTATTTTTTTCCTGCAGGGTCAGCTGTGCAGTAAAAGTTCCTTTCTTCCCAAATTAGGAGGACACAAATTTTCCCCCAAAAAACGATGCAAACCTTCATGCAACATTTGAGGTTTAGCACATTTTCCTTTGGCTGAGAGTAGAATTCTATCCTAAGCAGCCTCCTGCAATGTCAGGCTTCTTTCTTTTATTCCCTCCCTTTCTCTTTCTTTGCTCCACTATACTTGTGCTCTCTCCTCAAGTCCTGGCTGTTGTGGGTAGTTCCTACCCATATTTAGAGGTCAGCCAGTATTTCTTCCAGTTTTTCCAATATGAGTTACTTGGCAAGGTTTTCTGCACAGCATTAAAAAAATACCTGCTAACCTTATACCTGCAAAACCAGTTGTTCCCCCTTAAGTCTTAAAAAGAAGAAAAAAAAAAAAAAAGAAAGAAAGTGAACACCTTGGAGTCACCAAAGCTTTTGGTGCTTATAGCTAATTAATAGCCCTAATGATATTTTTCCAAGTCCATGAATACATTATGTTTGCAATCCAAAAAGGCGTTAGCCCCATTCAAGGGTACTTCAACATCTGCTCATTTAAGGGCAATTAATCATTTTGATATATGGTTTAAAATTGACTGCTTCCAAGGGACTTTTTTTTTTGACAAGAATAACAAAGCAATTTGCCAGGAGCCATCTTCTGGACATGTTATTAGCAGAGCCTTCATCTTAAAGAGGGTTTAAAAAAAAATCCTCAGATTTAGGTACCTGCTTTAAAGGGAACCCAACACCTCTCTCCTGCTTGCTTTCTTACACTTCCTCCAGTTCTTCATCTAGCCTTTCATTCCTCTGACAAGAGTTAGAGAACTCTTCCATCTTAGACCTAAAGTTTATACTTTGACTGCAGAGGCATGTGGGTTTATAATTTTGCCCCTCGAGTAGAAGGTGAGCTGAATATCATGAGATGCAAAGCACGGTCAGCTCCTCCTCCGGTTTCTGCTCTTCCTTAATTGTGCTAATAACTAGTTTCATGTGTTTGGGTAAAAAATGCTTCATATTCCCCCACTGGCTTCATCCTTCTTTCAAAAGCAGCCAAGGGAATTTCTCTTTTTTGCTATTAACTGCAGTTTGTAACTGTAATAAGCCCTTCCTTAGTTTAGCCTATTTTTTAAAAAATACCTGTAAGGAATCAAATCTACCAAGAGTATTAGGTGAAAACAGCCAAAGAGATCAATTTTTTCAGCCTCTGGTTCCTGGTAGAAGTGTTAGCTGAGAGAATGTAAAGGGGAAGTCTCTTCCGTGCAGGGAATTTAAAGTATAGTTATGACGGGCAGATCTACTTATTTATTTATTCAGTGAATCCCAGCTGTGTTCAGAGAGTCCTACTGAACAGGGAGCCTTTCCTAGCCCAGGAGCTGCCGATGAAGTGAGGAAAAGGAGGGCATCCAGGGCAAAAGAGATAAGTGGGAAAGGTGATGAGAAAAGGCAATAAATAGCGGGGCGATGCGCCCAGCACCACCTCCAGTGCCAGGGGCAGAGCTGGGAAGACAGGCCTCCCTTGGACGTGTCTCTGTCCTCCTGGGAATGATGGCCTTCAGGGTCCGGCTTCCCACGGGGACACCCCATGCCTGGAATGCTCTGTGGCAAAGACACAGGTGTTCTCCATCCTTTGTTTTTACAGGCTGCCTAGAAAGGATTGACAAAACAGAAAATTTGCAATACTATATCAAAACTATTTCTATTCGATCTAAAATGCTGTTAATTTTCTCTTCTGAATTGATGCACAAAAATTTCCCTGTGTGTTAACACCTGGTTTGGATCCAGAGCCCTTCATCCATGGCTTTCCTCTGGTCTGGGACCATCCAGTGCCCAAGCTAGTCCTTGTCATCCAATTTTTAACTTTCAGTCTAAAGCCAAGGGAAATGTCATTCTTTGCTTAAAAAAGGTTATCTAAATGAGTGGAGTTGGTTTAAAAAATATCCACCTTACAGAAGATTTGGATTTTGATCAGGAATTTGAAGCCACCCCCAAAATAACTTAATAGCCTGGAAAAAAAGAAGCCAACCAGGGAAAAAATGTGGGCGGTTATGATTCGACTGCTGCTGTGGTGTGTTGCAGTTGTAGTTCAGGTATGAGACACCTCCTTTCTCCTCCGAGGATGCGCTGTGGGCAGATGACATCTCCCAGGTCATGTCAACGAGATAGCGTGAACAGGAGGTTGGATTGTCAACCACCACATGGCCAAAAAGACCTGGTAGCTCCTTGGTTTTGAGATCTGAGCAAAATGTTCTGCCTCCCCGATAAGACTTCAGTAATGACAATTTAATGTCATTCCAGACCCTTCACCTTCATATTTTGCTGAAATTTACTTTTAAAACATTTTTTGGTGTGTTTTACAGGAAAAATGCAATTAAATGCTGAAAACACGCCACTGTTTGGTCAGGTCCATAGTTCAGGAGGGCTTGAGCACAGGCTGAAGGTTCAGCCCATCTTCTGCTGCCCAGTCCCCCTGTGAAGGGTGGCCAACATGTTTGGGTTTTTTGCGTCTGTCTCTCCCATGGATTAATTTTGGGGGAAATAATTTATTGGGGCTTTGCAATGGTCATGCCGAAACCTGGTGTGACCAAATCCACCCACCCACCCTCACAGACATCCTTGATGGCCTGGGTCCACCTGTGATTTTAATATTTTCCACACTCGTTGGACACATGGTGGGATGCTGCCTCTCCTCTGACAGGCATTTCTTTGCCAGAAAAGCCTTACCTCGCTTCTTTGAGAGGTGAGGAGCTCACCACTGGCCACTACGCTCTGGTTTGTTATTTAAACCCTGGTGAGACTTGTGGAAGTCATGTGGACATGGAGGGAGGTTGTGATAGGGTTGCTACAGTTTCTGGAGCTGGTTCTCCAGCTCCTGGAGTGCTGGAAATATCCAGGCTGAACAGAAACTCCAGAAAGTTGCTTCAGTTCAGGTCCTGCCTATGGACTTGGCGTGGGGAGGCTCTGGTTTCTCTAGCTAGAGCCCCATCCCATGTAAGCAGCAACGGAAACTCTGTCTCTGCTTGGCTCGGTGATTCAGGCAGCTGCAGTTAGCTGCGGGGATTTTTTATTGTATTTAAGAGCACAAGATTAGTCCGTAAGAGGACTTGCTTTCTCTGGGAATGACACGATGCACCTACCTGTGTGGGTACAAGGTCTTGTAAGAAGCCTGAGGCAACAAAGGAGTTTCCAGCTGTGGTTTTCCTGAACCCTTAAGCCATTGCAATAGCCCTTTCTTTCCTTAGCTGAGGTCTAACGCTGTACTGGGGGAGGCTCTGAATCCAGCATCACCATCTGCTGTGGTTTGTCCTCCAGAGCTCCAATTCTGCTTACCCTTGGGAGGGACATTGCTCTTGCAGCTTGGTTGCATCTGAATGTGGTCCCAGGCCCTATGTATATTGAGAGGAGTGTTATTCCAGCCTCCTATCAGTGAACTGAAGGAGGGCTTTGCCATTGGCACTAAAGATTTGGCCCTCACCTAGCAGATCAGACTCAGAGTTGGATCTCCTTAACCATCTTTTCATAAATATTGGTCCAAATATTGGTCTCATGGACATCAGTGCAAGCCCTGCCTGTCCTGGCAGCAAGGCTGGACGCAGTTCACCTCTGTTTCACTGCTGTAAATTCAAAGTAATTTATTCAAAGTGATGATATTTATCTAGATTTACATCATTTAGCACTGAGTTCGGTCCTTCGGTAACAGGTGCTCAAATGCGTGACTGCATTTATTTTGTACTTACCTCTGAGCAAAATGACAGATACGTTTCCTGGGGGATAAAATCCATCTCCCAGGCACAAAGCCAGGCTAGCCATGTTTTCTGCAGGAGAAATTTCAAGGACACAGGAGGGTTGGGGAAAACGAACTCTCCCTCTCAGATCAGTGGCTCAGTGGCCACCTCCACCAGCACTTGTGCAATAGTAGCCCCAGCCCTTGCGTTGTGTTTTGAGCAGCCGCAGGAAGCGTTTCAGCCCAGTTTCCCCGCACTGGTCCCTGTTGTAGGGTTGCATTGGCTGCAGGCAGCAGCCAAGCTGACCCACCGCGATGCCATCCCCCGTGCCACCCCACTGCTGTGGTGGGTTTCTCTGAGGGGAGGACAGAGGAGGGGGAAGGAAAAAGAGCCCCGCTTAGCTTTGGGTAACACCTGACATGAAATATGTTAGGTAAACACCTTATTAGAAATGATTTGTCATCCCTCTGCCTCTCACAGCTGCATGTAACTCTATCTCCAGACTATTATAGTATCAAATATATTTTACAAGAGTTTTACCTACAGGTGACTTGCTCTTTATTACTGGATGTAGGCAAAATCAATACTTTAGTAACTAGAAGATCATTTATTTTGCTTTTTGAAACATTTTTCAACAGTGGGAGAGCAGCTAAACCCCACGAAGCTATGATTAAGAACCACAAACTCTACCTTCCTTTCCTTCTCCCCCTCCTAACCCATTTATTGACTTAAATAGGTAATTTCCAAACCCAGAACATCATCCCGAACAGCCACTGCTGATGCACTTTTTTTTTTTTTCCCTTGCAGACAGATAATTCTTTAAACTTGGGTAATTTCAAGGGGGAATCAACTTAATATAAATGTACCTGTCACTGGTTGAAATAGAAGCAGATTCTGGCCTTTCAATAAGGCCACTTCTGCAGTCCCACACTGGGGAAAAATCAAAAATTGCTCGGAACTGATAATGCATTCCTCCACCTCCACAGCCCTGATGGAGTTCAGTCAGGCCAAATACCCCAGCTGCTTTTATGTGTTTATTTTACCTTCTGATTTGTTTTGAAGGTCATATGATGCAAAGATGCTGGAGTGCAAATGCTTGTTGTTTAAGGAGGGTTGTCCCTAAGTCACAGTGCTCTGCTGCTGGCAAGTGCCCCACAAGGGAAGGAAAATGCTGCCAGGCTGGTGCAGAGGAGAGGAAGGCTTTTGCATCTTCTCCCCAGTCGCACAGGTTTTGTTATCCTGCAGGTTTATGGTTCCTCTTGCAGTAGCTGCAGCTGATAGAGCACTTAATCAATAGTGAAATAATCTCAGGGAGCTGAAACGTCCATGTGTTAGGATGCTTGGGAGGATGGACTCGGAGGGAGCGAACAAGTGACATTGCTGTAGCTGTGGAGGTGAGGGCTGCTTGGATAAAAGCTCAGCATTCAGATGCACAAGAGACAGATGGCTTCTGTACTCCACACCAGCCTGGGGTTTTATTCACCCTCCCAGTCAGTTGCTGTGAGCTGAGGGGAAGGGCATTCCCCCATGCAGCGGTGGGGAGGAGCTGCCGGGCACCAGCAAGCGTGAGATGGAAAAACCTTTCTCCAGAGGAGCAGCTTTCCAAGCATCTTTTGCCCATCCTGGGAGGATGCACTTCCCACCCATCCCACCACCTCTAGCTACTCTGCAAACTGCTGGTACAATGACACCCCATAACATGGTTGTTTTGGGGTCAGCCAGCTCACCCAGGGTCCAGTCCCCACTTCATGCTCCCTTCCAGCAGCAGGAGTGGGACGCCAACTTTAGGAAGTATCGTCAGTGCCTCCCAGTGTGTGGGCTGTTGTACCTCTGTTTCACCCCAACACAAGGAAGGAAAAGCCTTGGGCATCTTGACAGCTTGCACATGTGAAGGAAGCAAAAAAGAGCAGGAGAGCTTGCTATGAGAACTGTTGGGTGATTTCTGTGTCTGCCCCCCCCCCCCCAAATATACCACCCTTCGGAGGGGTAAATGTGGACTGAAATATCAACACTGAAAAAAATCAGAGGTCGGTCCAGTTTTGGGGTTGATCCACCTGAATTTGATTATTTGGGATTTATTTTATTGGTTGCAAAACATGTATTTACAAGTCAAGAAAGGGAAAATTAGCTTTTATTTCCGGGTGGAGCATTGCTGTCAGAGAGCTGAATATCTGCCGTGTGGGCTCACACCAGTGTGGTGTTTATGGGAAACTACACCTCCCAGAAAGCATTGTGCTAGTATCTACTTGACTTTTTTTGGTGCATCAAGGAAACCTGCCTGACCTTCAGTCTAGTACTGGAAATGCAGCCTGGCTAGAAAGCAGGAGCTGCAGGAGAAGAGGTAAACCAGGCTACAAAGCCCTAAATGCATCAGAGAAACACGGAAACATGGAAATTCATTTTCTTATGACAAAGCAAAGGGAAAACCAAAACAGAACAGGTTTTCAGAGCACTGCACTCTTATTTATTCCCCCTGAAAAATAAAATGTTCTGACTTTTCCAAGTGTACTTCTGTCCTCTGCAATTGCTTTTCTGCAGGAAATATGAAATCTCCAGTTTCTTTAACTGTATTTTGGACCCAAAAAAAGTATAGAAAAAGCTAAATTTCCTCGGGATGAGTGCAGATTTCCTCAGGGCAGACACATGGCAGGGCTGAGCATGGCTGGAGCAGGTTGATGGGTGATGGAGCTTGGCTCAGCGTTGGTGACCCATCAAATGAAGCCTGGTTAGTGAGAGCCCATGGTGCACCTCCACTGGCTTGGGGAAATTTTGTTTTATTCACATAACACCACTCTCATATTGTTCTTTGGTATTTTTGTCAAACGATGACTTATCTGTTAGTTATAATGGCTTTAAACGAGGTAATTTGCCTAGTGTGCTGTCATGGGTATTTTTCCTGCATGGGCTTAGCATCCCTTTGGTTTTAACAAAACTTCTCAACCAGCCATTGGTTATCAGGTCAAACAAGCAAAGATGTTTGCTTAAAAACATACATATGAACACACTTGTATACCCATGTTCAAATACATGTGCAAGTGCGTGTGCATAACCTACACTCCCCAGACTATATCATTTATCATCCAGAATGTCTTTTGATAAAGTCACAGACCTTCAGAATGACTTGGCTTTCCAGAAAAATCTGTTGTAATAGCCTGCTAGTCACTAGAGGGATTTCTAGGTTTTCTTTTTAACGGGTATTATCCCTCTTAATGAAATTTAATTTCCTGTTTTGAAGAGAAGAGCCTGATTCTCTCACTCCATATAAGCAAGGATGCTTCTTTTTTCATTCCAGCACAGTTATGCAGGGTCACACACTGGTGTTGGCAGGGCGAGGAGCCCCTAGACCCCGCAGCTGATGTGGTGCTGCACATCTATTCTCACAGCTTTGCTACAAGGGCTGTGGGTATCGAGACATGACCCTGTGTTCCCCTAAATAAATAAAAAGCAGGGGGATGTACTGCTGAAGGGTTGAAGTAAGTTGCCTGTCAGAAGTTTTGCTGGATTTGACTTGGGGTTTGTTTTTTTCCTGCCGTTCATCCCTGCTTTTGAAATGATCTTATCGCGCAGGAGTGGCTGGCAAGTGCAAAGCCCCTTTGTGTTTTGATTTGTCTAGGGGTAAGTCTCCCATATGTATAAAACTCCAGGTTTTTGGAGGTTCTCCACCTCCTGCCAAAAAAAACAGGCTGTCTCCTAATGCTTGGAAGGCCTGTGGGAAGTGGAACTGATGTGCCATCACCACTTGCTGCTTGGTCTTGGTTTTTTAAATTTTATTTAAAGCTGTTTTGCAAGGCTATTGTTATGTGGGACTTTTCCACTTTTTCTGTTGCCTCTCAGACCCATGGCAGAGCTGGCTCAGGACCTGGCTCTGGCCCGGAGGGGACACCTCATCAGCACACGCCACGATTTAAGCATCTTTCAAAGGTGGGAAGGCTGAGAATTGCCAGCCCCTTACACAGCTGGCCAGTGTTTAAATAAATGAGATGCCTTTGTCTCTCGATGCTGGATGCCAGCATGCCTAGAGCAGTGCTGTGGCTTCTTTTCACCAGGGTTTGCTGCTGGTGGTCCAAGTTTCAGCTGGGAGAAATGCTGCCCAAGTCCCACTGAGGTCTTGCCTTCCCCTTGCCTTTCTCTCGCCAACCCCAGCTGAATTTTGCTCATTTTGGAGGAAAGTCACTGGCAGGAGGTTGAGAGGTGGTGGTGCAGGCGGTCTCACCCGCTCTGCTCCACCATCCACCGCTCCCACTAGAGGTCTGGCCATCTCGCATTCACAACATGTCCGGCAAAGTTTGTGTCAGGGGGGTTAAACTTTAGATTTGTGTGACCAAGGAATTCCCAATTCTGTTGCATGTGTTCCCCTGTCTCTCCCTCTCCCCTCTGTCTTTCTCTTGGCTGTGAAACAGCACAAGGAGACTCTTTGTATGCTCCTAATCCTGAAGCAACACAGCTTTAGCAACATCCAGGGATAAAAGCACCATCAAACCACAACTTTATGGGGGCAAATCTCCTCTAATCCCTCGCTTTAGCTAAACAAAGCTTCTTGCCCTAATCCGCTATCGCTTTAAAAAAAAAAAAAAGCTCAGATTTTGTTTTTAGTAAGAAGATGATCCAAAGGACTAATTTTAAGAGAGACTAACCAACTCTGACAGCTTTTAAAATAGACGACAAGAAAATAGATGCAAACTTCCCTCTCAATTCAAGGGTTTTCAGGCTATGCAATAAGAAAAATATCCAGGGTTTAACTGCTTGCTTTTAAGCTCACTCTTATTGTATTAAATGCTCTGACCAACTCAGATTCAAATCACCAGGCCTAAATGCCATTTGATCTTTAAAACGAGAGTTAAAAAGTGTGCATATTATTCCCAGGAAGGCAGTCCAAAGAAAATCAATTATCATAAACAAGGATTATATTACACACATGGTCAATATGGAAAAACAAACACGATGCTGATAATGGGCTGTTGAAGTGGCTCACATCTGAAGCCACTTTGACTGCCTTAAACATAGTTCTTTATTAATTTAAGCATGTATGCGTGTAAGTATGGTAGTGAGGAGTAATCGAGCTCTTAAACGGTCAGACCAAACTTTCACTCTAAACCTGAACCAAATCTTGACTTTTTCTTCCTTTCTAAAAATTTCTTTCTTGCAGGAGATAGGAGAAGTGTTACAGTTTGGCTTGTGGGCTTCAGTATGTGTGCGGTTTAGCGCTGCTTGGCTTCAGATGTGGGAAAATGCTGGGCTTGGGGGAATAATGGGGAACTGCTGTGGTCCCCTGGGGACCACTGGTTTGAGTCTCAGCAGTGTGCAGGTGCCCATCTTGCTCCCATCTCATTCCTGGGTATTGTGGGAAACAGTTAAACCTATTGGTTTCTTCCTCTGGTTTATATCTCTGCACTTGGCAGGGTGGGGAGTTTTGGGTTTCCATCAGTATCTAGTCCGGCATCCAGCAATCAGCCTGGAGGTTGAGGAGGATGAAAAGTGGGTTTGTTACGGCATCATGGTTTCATCCTTACTCATGCTTTGCTCTGGAGGAGCAGGAGAAATCTGCACCCACATTTTTCCATCGTATCTGATACAGCCTGAATACTTTGCTGATGTGAGGAGAGGGACATTACCATGGTGTTGCCTGCTCAGTGTACCTGGGCAGGGGTGGATGGATGGGTGGATGGATGGGGTTGTCCACCCTCCTACTCCCATGCTGTCATCCTGCCCCAAGGCAAGGATGGGACCTTTGCTCATGACAGATCCTTCCTTCAAGGAGACTGGAGAAAAGCAAAAGCCCCCAAAAGTATTTCTGACCCCAGGGGAATTCCTGCAGTTTGAAATGTGGTTTGGTGTAAATCTGACTGGAAAGTCAAAATTATCTGCGGATAATTTTGGCGTCATGACGTCAAAGGATGTGAGTAAACACCAAATCCTGCACGAACATAATATTAAATAAAACTGAAGTTGTGGGAATATCTTGACATAACATAAAAGTAGAGGTTAAATAAAGTGAGGACCCCCACACACACCATGTGGAAACTTGCTGATTCGAAACACTTTTGATGCTCAGCACACTGAGAGCGTCTGGGCAGATTCTTTGGATGTTTTTCCATTATGAAAGGATGTTGAGCGCGACATGTTTTTGCCACGTGTTGGCTGATCACAGTCAGAAGGGGAGCGGTCCTGCCTGAGACGTTCAGAGCATCCCCCACAGACCCAGCTCACAGGGGACCCCCAAACCCCTCCTTGCTGTGGCTCATCCCAGCCTGCACCAACGGCCGTGGACCCCATTTCACCTTTGAGAAAAGCCACTGATGACCTCCAGGATGCTGTACCTGGTGGTGCCCTGTGCTTGCGTTGCATCCCACCGGGCACACTTGACCCACTGTGCATCTGTGGGAAGGAGTGTGTTTCCCTGTGGCCCCCAGCTGCCTGGGTGCCCGGGCTTTGTCCTCAACCAGAGAGACGTGTATAATCTTTGGCTAAGCTCACCCAAGACCCCCAGCTTCCCTCTGCTCAGCCACACTGAAAGGGCCCTTTTGAAGTCTGCCCGGCGTTGTGGGGTGTGTTTGCCCATGGAGGGTGTATGAAGCTAGTAAACACCATTTCTGGACAAAAATCTCCAAAGCCCATATGTCCTTTCAGCCTGAAAGTTTCCCTTTCTCATTGACCTGTGCCCAGAAGTGACTCCTGATTTGAATAGTAAATAGTAGCTGTCTTTCCCTCCACAGCTAAGCCATTTTCTTTTCTTCCTCCCAAAGCAAGGTGGGATCTTTTCATGACACCCTTCAGAGCAGCCGTGCTGCTGTGTAGGTGAGTGGGAGGCAGCGGAGGTGGCAGGTGCTGCCCGGAGCCCCCATCCTGACTCGTGCAAGGAGCCTTGGATGGACCTGGTTTTTCCTCCACAGACTCAGGCAGCAGTGGTCTTCCACCAGGTAGCGATGACCCTACAGAACTGTCGTGGCATAGGGCTGGGATTTTTTTGGAAGCAGCCTTTGGTTTGGCAAGCATGGCATCAGACCACTCAGCAACGTGTTGATTTTACAGCATCTCATGTCACCTGCAGATTTTGTTGTGTATTCAGCACTATACATGGAATAGGGAAACCCCAGTGGAGGAGAAGATCATCAGTGGGAAACGTCAACGTTTTGAGACTCAGAGCAACCCTAAAGCAAACATACATGCCCCCCATCCCGGTCCCACACTGCAGGACAGGGATGAGCCAGTGGGTCGGGGCTAGCAGCCCATGACCAGGTCCAGCAGATCAAGTGTCAGGTGGGATGAAGCTTTTGAAATGCAATAAATGGATTTTTCCCAATAGGCTTTGCCTCCCTATTGGCCTTTGGGAAAGCTGTGACTGTCACATGCCCTGGGGGATGCAGCCCTGAATCTGGGGGGACTCTGTCTTCCCCAAAACAGCTGTGGGAATTCAGCAGGTAAAAGGGGCTCAAAAGAGCTCGGCTGAGAGTTGTGAAGGTAATGGCATATTTTCTGTCCCTCTGATGGAGCAGCCTGGGAGAGTTTCCACAGGTCACTGGTACTTTGCCTTTTCAGTGCTCTTCCACTGGAGCGGGACAATGGGGAAAGCGCCTTCATTTGCTTTTGTGCTAATGAAGTCAAACAAGCATCAGGGAATTTGCGCTGGGGTCTTAGGGGTTTGATCTGTATTAAAAAAAAAAAAAAAAAGACTGCTCTTTGGGTAAAGCTTATCCCAAAAAGCATCTGGTGGACTGAGGGCATCTCCTTTGTTTTCCAAAGTTGGGTAGTGACTGGGAGTGGGGGAGTTTTGTCCCTAGATTTTGATCTGAACTATATTTTTCCCCTGTTCAGGGAGAAGTGATGGGATGTAAGAATAACTGGTTCGAGCTCATTGCTGGTAATCAATCAGCTGAAAAATAAGATGCTAAAGCCTATAGCCTGGCCAGCAATCCCATTTGTCCTCCACCCTTAAATATCCAGGTCCAGGAGTCATGTGATGGTGCTGGACTCTCCACTTCTCGTCAAGCTGCAGAAAGGGACCTATGTCTCATTTTAAAGGTCTGAAAACCAGAAAGGAAATGTGTGACATTTTGCTTGATTTCTCTTTATCTCTTGACTTAAAAGTCCAAGCTATGGACAGAGGCACTGACCAACCTGCTGGGAATGTTCTGAGATTTAATTCAATTATTCAGCATATTGAGATATTTTGTAAGATTGTAAAATCCACTCCTTTGTTGTCTATATGAACCTGGCTGAAACCTGTGGAGTTCACTGTATCACTACTATGGTGATACCAATTCTAATTTTTACCTAAAGAAGCGACTGCAGTCTTGGCCCCAGGTTTTGAGTCTGGAGCCCAGAGCACCCAGCTCTCTCCTTCAGCTTTTTCTACTCTCCATTGCTTTTCTTAACATTTGATGTGAATAGCTCATAAACCTCCCTGCAAACAGCAAGCAAACAGCAAACCTAAACATGTCCCCATTGCAGCAAATGCTGGAAGAAATAAATTTAGCTGAAAAATCCCTGTCTTGGTTTTTTGTTATGTTTCTTTCTCTTCGATAAGGCAGAAGAAGGGGGGAAAAATTAAAATCCCTTGGTTGCAAAAACGCCTTCAGTCAAGTTCTCTCTCTTACTGACAGCTCAGTTCCAGCTACAGGAGTCTTAATGATATTTTGGCCATAATGCCAAGAGAAGCAAGAAAGCCCCTTCAGACACCAGGAGCTTTCACCCGACTGGAGCAGTAAGTAGACAGCTGAAATGTATCTTTGAACTCAGGCAGGGAAAAATAGTTTGTTGTGGTGTCCTTCCTCCTCCCCACATCCATCTCACTGCACCAGCATGGCGGGCGCTGGTGGCACATGTGCCCAGTGGCTCGGGACTGTCCCTTGCAGGGCGGGCGGGAATGGAGGATGCTGGCTCAATGCTGCTGGTGCTCCTCTCACCGGGGTATCTCCTCCATCTGGCCCAGAGGTGTGGTGGTAGGACACAGCGGGGGATGTTTGGCCATTTTAATTGTATGGGTTGTGCAGGTGTCCCATGGCTGCAAACCTCACTCTGCTCACCAGCAACATGCATTTCCAAAGGTCCCCATGGAAGGAAAGTGGCTGGACTTCCCCTGGCCAGCAACCAGGCTTGTATTAAATTGAGGTTAAGCTAGGGGAGAGAGATCTGCTATCCTCCTCAGTGTGGGTCTTCCAGGGCCTCCAGCTCCCCACTGGTCCAGGTGGACTCGTCTCCTGCCCTACAGCTTGGGTCAACCACACTAAGCCATCAGCAGTTTTGTCTGGCAAATGTGACTGATACCATACCCCTGATTTTGGAGTCAGAGAATTATATTCCTTTTTTCTGCCGCTGACACCAAACCTGCAGGCTGTTTCTGACGGTGACCGTGCCCTTCAAGTAACCCTAAGGCAACACAGGATTGTCCTCATGGATGTCCAGCCTTGTGGGGACAAAGAACAAAGGGCACTGCTGTGGAGACTCTGTGGTTTCCCCCCTGCACCTCTGCTTTAAGACCTCAGAGATGACCCTTCCTCTGACCACCCCTTCCTTGTGTCCTCCTCAGCGTTGAAGGCAACCCCAAGCAGTCTGGGAAAGATGCTTAGAAGTGAGATCCTGGTGCTTCCCTGGTGCAGCTCTGCGGCTGCTGGGTGCCTTGTCACCTCTGCGGGGTTTGCGGCCAGCCGGGATGCTCAGTTAACAGCCCATCTGTAGAGGTGAAGCCCCAGTCCAAAGAGGAGTGTGTCGTACTCCCAAAGCTTAGGGTGCTCAGTGAAAGTAATTTTCAAAAATGATGTTTTACCCCTTAATCAAAGTCTTTATCCATATGTTTTAGTTGCCTTTAAACCCCAGCTGGAACCATTTGCGGATCTCTCGTGGTTATTGGCTGATCTTAAGTAATAAGCGCTAATGCTTGAGCTTCAGAATCACTTGCAAAGTTGCAGTCTGGTAAAGCCATCTGGTTGAAATCTGTCATTATTATCCACTGGAAGTTTCCCTCTGGACAGCTCTGATGCTGTCTTTCGTTATCATGGAGAACTGATCATATTAAACTAATTACAGGGAATAGCTGATGACAAGTTCCTTTTTAACCTGCAATCTTTTTTTTGAATCGGAATTAAGGTCATTCTCCAAGACCTTGATTTTGAAAACTCCCCGGCATAAAATATTTACAAATCCATAGATCTTCTGTTGCTCCCAGTAGGAATGAATAAACAGGGTTTTGTTAGCTGGGCTCAGATTCACCATTGTTTTAGAGGTACTAAGTATTGTTCCCATGTACTGCTTACACTACATGGGGTGGATAAGCAGGGCTTTCACATTCAAGCTTGCCAAGTCAATTTTTCTTACTCAGTGTTAGGTTGCCTTTAAATCAACATAATTTGTTTCCCATCCCTAGACTTGGGCATGCCAGAAAAATGCCAGTCTGGTCTGTAGGAGCAATGAGACAAGGCTTTCCAGGCTACTAATGCTTCTCCAGTGCCAGGCTGTGAACAGAAAACAGCCTCTGTGCAGACTGGTCCCTGCCTGCATCCTTGGAGGCACCTGTGGGCAGATGGGGCAGCCTGCTGGGCCAAGGTTGGGCAGCTCAGGGGAACCTCCTGATCAGGAGGTTTGTGCCTCTGTGGTACAAATGGACTGGAAGAAGTCACCGAGCTGTGGGGATGGCTGGCATTGGCTCTGCCTCCCCGGTCTGCTTGCCGGTGGGTTGCAGGTGAGACGATGTAACTGCTCTCTGCCTTAGTTTCCCCAGAGTTAAAAACAACTCCTCATTGGGGAGGTAGGAGAGAAATCTTGGTGTTCTCCTTTCAGGGTTGGAATCCATTTGCTTTGGATAACGCTTTTTTTCACTTGTTAGCTGGCTACATCCAGACTTTGGAGGGCACAGGTCTATCTCTTCCCATTGCCTTCAACAGTCTAATGTTACACCTTCTGCTTACGTTCTGCTGTAAGAGCTGGATAGCAGATTATCTGCCATGACAGGTGAACTTCTCATCTGCATTTTTCTTCCCATGTGGATTTTCAGGAGCGGAAGAGTTTGCTTCTTAATGTTTATAAAGCCTGGTGAGGACACCGCTTTCCAATTACCTTCATACTTTAAAAATTATTTTCCTGTAATATGATGTAATTTATAGCTTGAGCTTACTGCCAGGTCCCTAGGATGTAACTTGGTATGACTACCTCCATCCATGCAAACAGAAGCAACTGGAACACTTCCTTTAGGGCTTACTCAAATACACTATATTTAATAAGAGTTAATCCCTTTAACACAGTTGCTGGCCTTGCCTTTTAAAATTGGATTAAGACTGATGCACTATAGAGAGTTTTTAATGCCAATGAACTCAACCTGTTCTAGAAAATGGAAGTTGTAAACACGGTACGGATGCTAAGATCAGTCTAACCCTGGGAACTGGCCTTGGGAAGAGCTGCACAATGGCCTTTTTCACACCTTTAACCAGGCAGGACCTGAAGGCAAATCTGCAGACAGATGAGCAAGGCTATGAAGAGTTCAGCTGATTCTCTGCCACTCTCTGAGGCGTCATTCCATGGCAGCTAGGCGGAGAAAACACGTCTGGTGCAAGTGTGCTGAGGAGGAAAAGCGGCAGCACTAAGGAACTGGTGAAGCCAAGCCCTGGAAGTAACCTTGAGACTGAGCTAAAATGATGCAGATCTGAATTATTACTGGACTGGAAAAGTGAAGCAAATAGAGAGAGAGAGAGAGAGAGAGAGAGCGAGAGAGAGAGTGTGTGTGTGTTCTCATTCTCCCAGAAGTGACTTTGAGAAAAACCTCCAAACTCCATTCTTTTGGGTTAATTTTCTGAAAAGGTTAGATAGTCTTTTATCCCATATTTGGGGACAAAGTGTCTTACCT
The DNA here is from genome assembly GCF_963210335.1 of Falco punctatus. Taxonomy (NCBI): domain Eukaryota; kingdom Metazoa; phylum Chordata; class Aves; order Falconiformes; family Falconidae; genus Falco; species Falco punctatus. The sequence continues at coordinate 10,622,292 of NC_137591.1, read as the reverse complement.
ATACATTTTAAATGTAAGTATGTATTCAGATTTGACCTTGAAGGATTGATCAACTCCACAGCACGGAAGTTTTTCATCTGATCTCTTTTTCAGAGCAATGAAGAAAAAGAACTAAATGAATTTATACGTGCCTGGATCTCAGATGCAAATGCAAATGTGGCAGGATGGATGCTGCCCAGTGGACAACACCCAGACTCCATGACACAGCTGGGACTTGTGCACAGGCTGGGCTCCCAGTACTGAGCAAGGCTGTACCGACGGGCAGCTGGGACTTGGCTTGATTTATTTCCTCCGTACCTTTCATGTTATTTCTAATGTCTTTTACTTTCCAAAGCAGTAAGGGGAGAGAGGTGTTTGCTTAGCCTCCTCCGTTTGCCCCATCATTTGTAATATGAAGCCATAAAATTAAAACTAGGATATCTCTAGCTTATTGATAGGCATTGGCAATCTCAAATCCATTCCCCTAAATGGAAGGAGCAGTTCATTGACACAAGCAATTGCTGGGCTGCAGTGGCATTTGGATGGGGAGGGAAAAAAAAGGAGTAAACAGACCTGGGGAACTCCAGCTTGACATAAAAAACAATGTGATGGATAGTCCACAGTGGCCATTGGCTCCAGCGGCTGGAGGACAAGAGGAAAAAAAAAGCAAGCAAGAAAAAAACCCAGGACAAGCAATCTGCAACCAGCCTAGGAAGATTACTGCCATAAAAGCAATGCTGGAAGGGGCTAGTTATCAAGTGGAAAACAAGAAAGTACAACTAGCTCCCCAGTCACCAGATTTAGGGGACTCTGGTTGGAAGGTTCATACTCTGGTGGGCCATTAGAGTAGAAGCAGAAATGGATGCAGTAATCCAGAACATATTGAGTCTCTAGGTTACTATGAAATATAATGCAGGGAGAAATGAATTATTTTCCAAGGGAAGCTGTAGAAAGCACATATACAGACTTTTTTTTTATTGGAACTGTGTTATCAACAGTCTCTCTTAATAGTCGAAAACAGCTTCTTATGTTTTTTATAGAGTTTTAAAGATCCCTCTGGACATGTCTGGAGGGGCTGGGTGGGGGGAGCTGCAGGCAGAGGAGGGAGCAGGGTAAGCAGTGAAGGGAGGTAAGTGCCATCAGAGTGAGCACAGCACTGATTTCCTTGGGCTCTCTCAGCATTTGGGTATGGTGCTGTATCATGTTAATTTTGCCTCATTCCTCCCAGAGAAATAACAATACACATAGACTGGGTTACACGTGGAGCCTAGTCAGCCTGGGTGTTTTCCTTTGTACGAGGGTAAACCAGCACTTCTCCAAAAAAAAAAACCAACAAAAGATGCAAGTAAAAATATGTGGCTTAATGCTGTTTCTACCCACCCTGGAGTACCCTCAGGGGGTGGTAGAAAGGCAGCTGGAGGAGCCCAAGGAGAACCAAGCTCCTGATTTTGGAGGTTCAGGATCATCTCCTTGTTCTCCAAGGACTCATTTAAAGAATTAAAGAGTCTTGTGAAATCCCTCTCATGACATTGATGGGACTTTAAATGTTTGGGAGTGAAAATATTAAGGCAGATCTAGGAGGTTTTGGTGGGTTTTTCCATGCACAAAGAGCACTTTTATACTTTAACTTCTGTATCCGCTTCTAATATTAACACCTTGTAAAAGAGCTGCTGCTGATGACACGAAGTTGTCATAAAATGAATCTTGAGATTATAAAAATAATGTGGAGTGAGGTCTCTTCTGCCTTTTCATCTGACTTCTGAGGCTCTGTCCTGTGTGCGTGCCATGTTTGCAAGGCTTTTTGACAAGCATAGGTAAAACAAAGAGGGAAGGGAAGGGGAAGGAGGAGAAGGCACAGGGAAGGGGTAGACCCCAAGCAAGCTGAATTGCCTGTCTCACAGGAGCTGAGGTTTGCAGAGCCAAGAGCCAGGGATTCAAATCATGAATTTGAAAATTTGAAAAGCAGACTTCTTCCAAGAAAAAAGATGCTGAGTTCCCATGATGGAGAGAGCACACAAAAGCATGAAAATCACTTTGCTTTGCAATAGCCTGCCTGTGTCTAGCATTGGGAAGCTGTCTCTAGAAGCAGTCTCTGAAATGTAAAGACTGCTGCATGCAGGAATGAATCCACCAGCCAACAGTGCAGACATATTGTCTTCAAACCACAAAGTTGGACTGCTTGGAGTAAGAGAAAAAAAAAAGGAAAAATCAGTCTAAACCTCAGAAATTCCTTGAAAAAATAAATTACCTCGGTCAGAAAAAGTGCTTGATATTCCATCTGCCCACCTAACATCACCATGTTGTCTTCTCCCTATTACTCTACAAAGTTGTTCAACAGAAGAGCTCATAGCTGCAGTTTTTACTCTGCTTCAATATTTTTAAAAAGTACCTATCTTAATAGATTCCTTGCAGTTCAGCTGATGCTATACCAAATACATAGAAGAGAATAAATATACAGAATAGAATAGAATAGAATAGAATAGAATAGAATAGAACAGAAAAGAACAGAACAGAGCAGAGCAGAACAGAACAGAATAGCATAGCATAGCATAGCATAGAATACACCAGGGCTGTAAACAGTCTCACTTCATCCCTCTATGGAGAGATGCTGATGGCAGAATGGACTAATATATACAAAATGGATTTTACACTGAATACAGAACAAAATAATTTCAGAGACCCAGGCAGTGATCTGGCATACTGTGCAGTCTAAATTACCTTTTTTTAATATCCAGAGAGGTGCCTATCTCAGCTTAACATTCACCTCTTCAGTTGTCTCCCTGCTGCCACGTGGCCCTCTGCACCAGCTCCTGAGGAACTAGATCAGAGCTGATGATGGATCAGAGCCAGCCTGCAGCGCTGAGGAGGGACAGGGACCCTGGCAAAAGCCCGTTAGGAAGCTGTGGGATGCGACCACCACAGCGTGCTGGGCTGGATGGGCAGGCAGGTGGCTGTGCCATCTTCCTTGAGGGGAGGGGGTTCCTCCAGATGCCAGGTATCCCAAGGAACAGAGATCCCGACGTGGCACGTGCTGGAATTTCTTTCTTGCTGTGCCAGTTGCCAGGTCTCGTGGGAGCATTTGGGGGGGTGGTGGTGGGGCAGGCTGGCACAGATTTATATGCCAGGCTTGTCTCCTGCTCTGACTCTGCTGTTCCGCCTGGGCCTCCTTCATTTAGAGCCCTTTGTTACAAAATGTAATGGATATCGCCCTAGGAGCCGTTTTCAATTGCTCGTGACGATGTAAGAAACAATTAGGCAAAGCATATTTTTGTTTATATCCTCACTGACTCCTTTCCTCGGAGAGATTTAGAGATCCCTGGCTGGTCGGGTTATTAAAATGTTGCTCTTGGAGGCAGAACCTGAATGAATCTTGCAGGGTGGGTGAGATCACATCTCTCCCCAGGCTGGATAGGGGTTGGAGGAGGAAGGTAAGGGGAGAAACCCTGAAAATAGCAAAAGAAATGGAAATCCACAAAATTTAATTTTTTACTTTCTTAAAAAAGGTTTCCAAAGCCACCCTAAGGGCAGTTTGTAGACTGGTATTGTTCAAACTGTGTATGCATGTATCTATGTATTTCAAACTGTGCCAGGCTTTGACCTGAGACTGAAATCCGTATTTCAGTGCTTGTGGCTGGCCAGCCAGAGCTGTTGGGCAGATGATCTAGACGAGGGTGGAAAAATCCGATGGTATGAGAGGAAGGGATAACAATGCTGTTCCCTGAGCTGCAGGCTGGTGATGCTCAGGGAAGCTCACGGTTTGGGTTGTCCCTCCCAAGCTGGGCTGAAGGCTGAATGTAGTGGGATGTGGCCGGACATGGGATGCGGAGCAAGTTCTGTGTGTGTTGTAGAGATACAGAAAGGGACTGAGAGAGGTGGAGGGAGTAGTTCTTCTGCCTCTCTCAGCTCTTCAGGGGATGCTGATGGTGGATGAGGGCTGCCTTGGGTATGGCATCATTTGGTCTGGGATGAAAAGGTCTCAGCTCTGGTACCCAGCAGGAAAGGTTGGTGGCCAGGTCCTGAACCCAGTGGGAGCAAGGCCAAGGGAGACCCGAAAAGGCAGAGATGCTGTTGAAATGGAAGGAGAAAGGGGAGAAAACCCCATCAGCTACTTAGGGAGAGAGGGGACAAATGCCCAGGACAGTACAGAGAGCAGCAGGATGCGAGTCCGTGCCTGAGTGCAGGGACAGGCTGGGGCACCCGGGCATGCAATCTGTGCGCTCTGTGTAAGCTGCTCTGTGCTGCAGCTTTCCAGAGAGCAGCCAAGAAGCAGAGATGGGTGTCATGTGGGCTGTGGGGACACCAGGCTTGAACTGATGGGGCTGATTGCTCCATCCTTCTCCTGGCACAGGACTGATTTCTGCTGGATGTTACTATACGGCCTGTCTCCTACAAAATGGCCCAAATAATGGGGTTACTGCAGTCATCCTTTGGGAAGAGGGCTCTCCATCCATTAGACATGTTACTGCGTTTGCCTGGAAATGGACCCTGCTTATAAATACAAACCCAGCCGAGAGCAGCCAGTGCCAGCGGTGAAATACTCCTGCTGTCTGCAGGCAGACACAGTGCAGCCCCCTGCCCCCATTAGGGAGGGCAGGCCCCTTCGTCAGCTTAACGAGCCTAGCGATCTGCATGCAAACAAGGGCTGGTGGAGGGGAGCATTCATCACTGCAGAAAAGGGCTTGGAGATGCTCACAACACATGGCTTGTCCTTGGGAAATTGTAGCCTGAGGATAACATAGTATTCGGACCTTCATCTGGCACAGGGAATAAACTGGAAGCTGCCTTCCTCAGTCATTTCAAATAAATCTCAGTTACTGATACAAAAGGCTCTCAGGGGGTCATTGATAAACCTCAGTGTGAAACCCAAACAGCACAGCTACCTCCTGGTGAGGAAGGAGCAGGTTTAGAATGGGTTAATTAGAAAGATAATGAGCTAACAAGGCTTCATTTCTGTTCAGTGGCTCAATGAGGAATTCATTAGAAAGGCTTAATCTAACTGAACAATCCCAGGGTTTAGAGAGATTGCCCATTGATTGCCAGCCCAAACTGTTTATTTACAGGTTTTTGCTGGCTGAAAGGTCTCATTCCTTTATTTCTAAGGCCATTCGGATGTGCCATAAGGAGATGTGAGTCCCCAGCAAAAAGCAGGAGCAATAAAAACATGGCAGTAAAGCCAGATGGGAAGGGAAAAGGGATCAATGTTCCCAGTAACACCAACCATCTAATTTCAGTGTGTTCCCCCAGCTGAGGATGGGGCTAGGGGAGTTTATATGTACTGTTCGGGTGCTACTGGAAAGAAAGGAGAAATGAAATCTTAGGAGAGAAAAAAAATGGAGCTCAAATGCCACATAAGTGGGGAGAGGGGCTGGAGCTGATTCCTCCAGGGTTTTTTGTGTTTCTCACTTCATAGTGTAAAATGTGTGTTATTTGGAAAGCCTTTTCCAGGGGCTTTCAAACACCCTGGGGAACCTTCCCATCTTGGGAATGTGAGGTGCCTCCACAGAGTAAGGGAGAAGCCAGGAATGTGCCACTGGAGGAAATGTCAGAATTAAATCTCTGCAGACAAACCCCCTTTCCTCTTAGCCCTCTAGCAGCTCTGCTTCTCCCCCGTCACAAACGTTTCAGGCAGGAGGTGGGATGGGCACCTTTCCCACTACAGGACATGAGTCCGCAGCATATGGAGCACCGGTGCCATCCCCTGCAGCCCTCCGTGGTTCCCCGTGGTCTGCTTTCCATGGTTTTACAAAGTGAATCAGGGCTGGGCTGGGCACAGAAGTCCCAGGAGGATTCCCTTGCTGAGATCAGCCTCTGATAGTACCTTTCTCCTAAAAACTGACAGTTTGGTAAAATTTCAAGCCAAAACTTCTGCTAATGCACCCTTTTGGTGATGTGTTTCAGAGGAGTTTCTTTGACCGTTATGCTGGGTTGTGGGTTTTGTGGTTGGTTTTGTTTTTCATAGGAAAGCAAAGCTCCTGGAGACTAAACCGACGTGGTTTGTGTCCAGAAACCTTGTACCAGAACTTCCACCAAAATGCAATTGTGAGGTCATGAGTTTGTTCACCCACCCATCTAACGGTGCTTTTTAGTGACATGTGATGGGACTATATTTAGTGGGAAAATTACGGTTCCGGATGGGGAGCAGACTTTCTAAGGAGAGGCAGCACCTTTGGTAAGGCTGTCTGCTATTGTTGGAAAAATAGTTAGGATGATGAGTGTAGACATGAGTGAGGTTGAGGGCTGAAGGCTTTCAAAAATTCCTTGGGCATCTTCCAGTGGTGTAAAAGTGAAAAAAAAAACCACCTAGAGTGCCTTTAAATAAATAGGAGACCAACAGCTGATCTGCCTCAAGTCTTTGTAACCTCTCTGTGGTCGGTGAACATGACCTGTCGATTAGAACCGTTCTGTTTGCACCAGTGACCGAAGCTGGTGGTAATTTCTAGACGGAGTATGTTAGAGTAAAATTATATTTGCTGAGCTCTTTGAAATCTTGCTAGATTAATAGCCTTAAAGAAAAAAAAAAATCTATCTTAGTGCCACATTAACCACAGGCCACAGTGTATTAACTGACAAAACCCAAATTGTTCTTTAATATTCCTAAAGCTGGTGTTAAGCACAATAAGAACAATTTTCACTTTCAATAAGAATCTGACCCTGGATTTGCCCTCTGCCCTGACCTGGGTCTTTCTCTACAACCATGAGAGACCATGTGGAGTCGTTCTGTGCTCCCTTGAAATGATGATAATTAAAAAGCATTTGCTTTCAGATTTTTCTTCCATCTGATTATCCCTTCCCCTTGATCTCTCTCTCTCCTCCTGGATGTACAACTGGACTTCCCATACTTTTTTTCTGCACCATCACTGAATTCCTCTGTTCTTCTGGTGGATCATAGCACACAGCAATCCAGCTTTTATTTACTGTTACGTTGAACTGCCTGAGGTTTACTTGCGGGAGAGAGAAGCGACACAGCCCACTATTCAGTGCGCCATTCTGCCAGTGTGCTTGCTGGCTGTGGGCAGGTTAGTGGCTGTCCTTCACCTCAGTTTTCCCGTGCTGTAAAGTCTGAATAGCAATACCTGTCCGGAAAACATTGGGTGAGTTTTTAGCTGAGTGACATGAATTAGAATTACAATGAAGGATATAACAAAAGTTGGAAAAAATTAAGAATAAGTAGCAGGGTTTTTTCCCTCCATGCAATATGTTATTAAAAGGAAGAGGTTTCCATGTCACTGGTGCTGATACCTGGACATTTACACGCTTAGCTTCAATAACCATGGTTAGTGTTTCCAACTGATTTGCAAGGAATATGAAATCTCACGCGTCAGGGTTTAAACTGATCTCCCTGTGTTAGGATATTTCCGTGGAGTCATGGACCATCTGCCATCAAGCAGTGTTATTGCACCTTCTGCTAAAGTCGCTGGTGCTGGCTCCTGGCTGGGATCAGAGACGTGAGCCAGACTATGGTAACTCCTGGCTACCTAAAATTGCAACCAGGAGCGGAATATTTGGAGGGAATAATCAACCACATATAATGGAGGAGACGTGCAGAAACGCAAGCACCATCAGTTACACATCGCTGCTTAATGAAACCTCTTCTCCAGCACCATGTTGGCTTGGGGAGCAGTCAGCTTCCTCCCTGCCTACCCTTCTGTCTCTGCCTGCCCTGTTGAGCACTGGGGCACTGCTGTTATCTCAGTGATCAAAACAATGAAGCTTAAAAATTCCCTCCTCCTTTTTTTTTTTTTTTTTTTTTTCGGAGGACAGATTTCAGCCCAGATCAATTGGCTGATCAGCGTGGGGGGATGGAGTCACAGAAACTTCTTAAGCCAGTTCAAGGAGTGCCTGGGCCTCCCAGATTTAGACCAACTGAAGAAATCAGGGTATCTTCTTCTGGCCAAGAAATTTTTCTCTCCTATCTGGGTTCAAACCAGCTGTTACGCATCTTGGGCAAACCATTCCTCGGACATGCCGAGCAGGAGAAAATGGACTTGTAGCACCTGATTTATTTTCCGAAGTGACTGGCAAATTTTTAAGCTTCAAAAAAAAGTACAGAATGCAGAGATTGGGCTATGCAAATAGACCAGAGAAAAAAGAGGAAAGTAAGTTCATTTGCTGGTTTATTCAGAGCTGGGCAGACAAACAGCTCTATTATCAGTTTGGAGAGCTTCTGTAAGGGAAAGAAAACAGTCAGATTTCAGCATTTCTGGCAGTCTACTTTAAAATCCCTTAAAATCCTGCACCCAGAGCTCCCCTAAGAGCAAGCCTATGTAATTCAGTACCTGCAGTGACTGTTGCCAACGTGTTTTATGGTTTTGGCTGCTGCAATATAAAATCAGTGCGTGGGTAGATTTTATTTTCCTTGATCAGAGGACTTGGCAATGCTGCACCGGTGCAATACTGCAAAATATTTATCAGCTCAGAGAGAAGAATTATCAGCGTGAGAAGAATTGTTGAAAGCAAAATCGATGTTCCTAACTTGCAGTTTTCTTTGCTCTTGATTTTAGGTACCTGCTCTTGCAGAGGAATAGTTGGGGGGTGGAAAGAGAAAAGCGTATTGTCTCTGTGTTTCCCATGCATTGTTCCCTATGAAAGCATCTCCCTGCAACCTTTACCTTCTGTTCAGATGGCCCCAGCCTGCGAAGAGAGAATGGCAGATTTGTGCTTTCTAAGCTCCAGATGGGGCTCCTTTCTTCTTCCTCTGTAAGTTAATGGTGTCTTGCTGAGACCAACTGGGCATGTAAAGATTTGGGCAAAACTCACAGCAGTGGTCTCATAACCTCAAGGCTTCACAGTCTCATCCCAATGTGACGGCCGGTCCCCAGTGGAGCTTGCCTGTGGCTCTGATGTGGTGCCAAAAGAGATGGGGAAGGTTATGTTGATTACATCTGTTTACCAATGGTTAAATAAATTAAAAGCCCATTGCAGACCACCAGCAGGCCAGGGTCCCGCAGACCCTGCTTTCTGCACAAGGTCCTGTTTGCACTCTGGTATTGCCCTCTGTGTGTCAATACTGCCAGGCTGAGTATGGTTTGGTCAAGGTGATTCTTTACAAATAAAAATAGATGAGATACGAGCTGCCTCCTTCCAGAAACATCAACTGCCTCAGCCAGACCAGCTCAGCAGACTGGTGTCACACCAGTGAAGTCAGTGGGCTGTGCTGATTTACACTAGAAGGCAGCTGGATCAGCTCCCTCCTTGCCCACCTCCTATGCTAAAGGCAAAGATGGGAAGACACATTTGTGGGATCCCCTCTAAGACCTTGATAAGCCCTGGAAGAGCCTGCAGGAGGATTTTGTACTTCATTGTCACTGTTGGCACAGCACGGGAAGGGTCTGTCCCCGATCGTGGTCTCTGTCTGCTGGGCAGTGTGTAAAGTCATTGTAAGGGACAGTCACTGCCCTGAAGAAAATGTAGTCTTACTAAGTGGGAGGAGAAATAAGTGAGAGAAGTGCCCACAGTGACAGGAGGAAGAGCTGGGAAGAGGATGTGGTTTCACTCAGGGCTCCAGTCCAACACTGTTGTCACTCCAACCCAGCAGGACCCTGTGGGAAGGAGACCTGGAGGCTACGGAAGACTAAGTGGCCAGCTAGGGCTTCGCTGCCTCTAATTTCCTCGATTCTCTGAGCTAAGCCGTCAGATCCCTATTTGAGGATTTTTTTATAATTCATTCCTAAGAAGCCAGATTACCAGCCATATGGACAAAGGATACTAGAGAAAGATTATTAAGATTATTAAAACAGATTATTTTTGCCATTGGAGCAGAAGTTGTGATCGGTGGGCAAGGCTTGAGCTTTTACTCACTACTGTCACATGCTGAGATGTTTCCAGTGCTTCTTCATTTCACCTTTGAGGGCTCACAAGGTCTTGTGACTTTCAGTAGTTACCCTGGGTGCCTCCAGAGACACTCCTGGCTCTTCTGGTGCTTGTGGGTGCACTGGTGTCCCATGAGACCTTGTTGATCAAGGCAGTAGAGTAGCATTGTGAGAAATTCATCTCAGCTGTGCCAAGAAAGTGCTTGCCTGGTATTTCAGGGAAGGAATATACCAATGAAGAGCTCAAACAAATGGTAGAAATTGAGACCAAGGTGATTCTCAGGACTCTGGTCATCTTGTCTTCTATCCATTGCCGTATGGCTGTTGGGAAAGGAGGCAGAGGCACACAGTCAATAGCCTGGTTTGTCTGTCCATGTGTGTGCAGTCTCTATAAAGGAAGGAATCAAACCCGTTTTTCTGTTGATCTGCTCCAACTGGACAAGCTTCCTTCCTGTTCATGCTGCTGACTGGTTTCCTTTGCAGTGAGAAAGATATAGACCCAAGAACTCATCAACACAACAGCATGCTGGAGCTGCATTTCTCTGGACTATACATGAGGGCTACTATTTATACATGAATTAAGAACCACACAGTCATCCTGCCAGAACACTTATAGATCCCTTTTGTAAGGAGGTTTTGATCTAGCTGAACTTGCTGGAGTCGTCTTGTAGCCACCATTGCCTGTCCTGGGCTCCTGGTGCTCACACTGATTACCCACAGGACTTGGGAAATGAGTGAAACAGCACATGCTTTCAGGGTGGAGAGCTGGTGGCCACCAGGCAACAAAGACAAGGGCTTCCATACCCTTACTTGCCCAACCTGACCTCAGAGCTGCCAGTGCTTTCTGGAGCAGAGATGTGTAATCTGTTCTAAAGACCGGAAAAATCTCAGTGTGGCTGATATCAGGTGCTACCTGTTACCAATGCCGGTGAAAGGGTTGTACCCAAGACTTGAGATTAACCCATGCTCACTATGTGTATGTGTGTGGAAATCGCATGCATGAGCCCCATGTGCTCTGATAGACATTCACGTTGGAGGAAACTCTTCTATCACAATTATCCCAAGAGTGAATCTCATCTCTGCCAGCTCACCCTTTTGGAGAGACATTCTCTCTTCTTTCAAATCATCCATCACTATATTTGTGATGCCATGAGCATATCCAGCTCCGCACAAACCAAAGAACCGAGCACAGCACTGAACTGACAGAGGAGCTACTGCGGTAGGGGAGCCCCTGGGAAGGCTCGGCCATGAGTCACTACAGAGAGACTTGCAGAGGTAACAGGCACAGACGTTATTTTTGGTATAAGTATTCTTGTTTCAAGTTTTTTCAGGTGTGAAGTTTCCCTGTTTGACAGCCCATCAATCACATAGGGGGACACCATTAATAAATCTGTCCATACTTCTCCCTTGAGCTTGAAGAAAGAAAAACTCCAACTGTTAACAATTATTATAGAAAATTAACTCCATGGCTTTAAACAAAGTCTCGTTGCAGGCTATTTTTACATCATAAGGAAGGGGGAGAAAAATCACCCTAAGAACTACAATGATATGAATTTAAATTTCTTCGTAAAACACAGACATCGGACAAAAGTTTAGTCCTGGAAGTAAAGGCAAGTTCAACAGCTTCTCATACTCTCCTGTTGAATCTGGCTCCTTGCTAGTTCCTTTTGCTGGCTGGGCACTGCAGAACAGCATAATGGGAGTCACCTGTATTAAATCTAAAGAGCCAGCAAGGCTGGCTACAATTTTCTAGGGTCATCCCATGTAAAAGGTTACCTCCTCCTTCCTGAACATCTCCTGGCATTTGTTGGTCAAGTCTGGCTGTGTCTTTTAGGAAGCTGCCACTCCTGATTTCCTGACTGTGAGTGATGCAGAACTCCTTCCAGCTCTTAGTAACCCATTTTAATGGCTAATTACCCTGACTGCTAGTGATTTGCATGCTCTTGCTGGTTTGAATCTTGCTGACTTCAGCTGCCAGTCCTGGATGTTGTTGTGTCATTGTCGTCTGGATTAAAATGTGCTTTATATCAGGTGAAGGAACCACAGACTGTGATCCTGTCTGTGGTACATAGGAAGCAGGAAGGGTATATCCATAGGTGAAGGTCCTGTTGTCCCAGAATCCCCCTTAGAGAACAGAAGGATCATGCAGGAAATTTGCTTGGGTTTTTCTTATGTTTAGGCTTGCTCAAGAACCACTGTCCTGGCTGTCCTGATCAATTTATATATATCAGGGAGTCAAGAACAGACACCAAGGAGCTGTCATATAAGCGGTGCCCTTCTGCCCAATGCAAGTTCTGAGCAGCCACGGCTCAATAGACTCCTACTTTGTCCCCATAACCTTGTGGTCACCTCTGCACAGGCACTTAGCAGAGGTCTCTTCAACCCATGTGCTTCCTAAATGCTCAGTGCAACCTTCCTGTGTGCCTCCTCCTACCAAATCTCCCTGTGCAGTGTCTTTTCCTTCCCTCTCTCTCTGTCAGAAGCTTTCTGTGAGTTGATGAATCCTTGCACAGTGGTAGGTTATATTCATTTGTCTTGTTCTCCAGTTCATTTATCACAGTGAGTGCTCTGTTGTGGAGAATCCTGATAGAAAGTCTGCTTATTCTCCTGGTTGGCTGAAATGCAGCATTTAAATCAGCTGATTGCTTATTACTGCAACCTTGCTGGAAAATCTAGGCAGCACCCCGAAGGGTGGGGAGACAGGTCTTCCTTTGTCACTCTTCTCATGTGGAAGAATGGCAATAGCATTTTCATTTTTTCTCCTCCTGCCTGCTCTGAAAAGCTTTGCCTTGGATTTTATTTTCCTATTGCTGTTTTGCAATCACTACATGCGGGGTGCAAAAGTTTCATTTTACCGCTTACCCTCATACAGTTCATTTGCTGGAAGGATGGGGGGTCTTGCAGCTGTAGGCTGATGGAGGATTGCACGCATATAATAGACACCGTGGGATCTCCCAAAAGTTCTCCAGCACCTTATTGATGCCCAGGGGAATGGATTAGGTAAGGATTTCAAAGGTGTGCCTGACCAGTGAGACATTATGAAGAGGATTTAGAGGTGTGACACAATGCCCTTCCCATCTGTCCCTGTCCCCAGGTCCCACAGGCTTGCTCAGAGGATCCCTAGCTGTTTGCAGTAGGGTGCCTGGCACCACGCTGCAGGTGGCTGTGCCAGGGCTGGCAGTGAGAAGGGGACAATCAGAGCCATCCTGAGGTGGTGCTGAGGTACTTCTGGGGTCTCCAGCACAACCTCCCATCCAGAGCAGGGCTGTGCCAGTGCCGAGTCAGGCTGGCTGTGGCAGTGTCTAGCCAGGGCTTGAAGACCTCTGAGGATGAAGATCCCCCACCTGTGGTGGCCTGTCCCAGTGCTGCACCATCTTCATGGTATTTAAGATTTTCCTTCTGTCCCTCACGAACCTCCCAAGCCACAATTTGTGGATATTGCTCTATGTTATGTTGTTTGGCTCTGCTGAGAAGTGTTTTGGCTCTCTTGTCTTTCTAACCACCTCCAGTTATCTGTAAGCAGGATTAGATCCCTCATCAGGCTTCTTTGACAGACTAAACAAGTTCATCTCCCCTCACCTCTCCTTGTAGGATACACCTCAGACCCTTTTTTTCCTCTAGAACCACAGATCCTAGATTGGATGTTTCCAGCTGTGGCCTCACCAACAGCAATCAGAGGGGATGATAATTTCCCTTGATCCCCTTGCTGCAGTCCTCCTAATTCAACAGTATCTAGACCAAAAGAGGGGCAAAATCTATCGATCAGTACTGTATCACTGGCTAAAGCAGGGGAGAAACACGGGAACAAGTAACCCCTTAAAGTGTCTTCCACCCTTACTTCTGTGCATGCATGACCCATACTGTGAAACCATCACAACCACCTGAAAAACATGTATGGGGCATCTATGCAGCTGCCCCTCGGCACAGTGTAAATTGGGGTGATTCACCCTGATTTTTTTCTAGCACAAGTGATATCTGCTAGTGGTTTGGTTTGTGTATGTACCACATTTCCCCTGTCACAGCCACACCAAGAACCATGTCAGTCCATACAAAGTACGTGCTACCTGTGGGCTGAGGCATAAGTATGGCAATATGGAGGGTTGCATACCTCTAAAGAAAGAGCTAGTCACTCAATAACACATAAATGTGGACACTACTCTTCAACACTTTCCCCTGCATCCATTCTTTCAGCAGTGAAAGACTGAGCAGAGGAATGTGATGCAGCCTGAGCTCTTCCCCATCACCAGTCAGAACAAATGGATTCCAGTAGCAAAGCACACCGTGGCTTTATCATTCTCTTGACAGGTAATTTTCTCCCCGGTGAATATATCCGAGGCTTTTGCAAACCACTCTTCAGTGGCTGGAATGAAGTTTCACTCCTGGCAGCGAGGAATGAGCCCGGCAGTGGCGTTGGCTTGTTGTTCTGTGTCTCTCCAAGCCCAACACTCCTGAAAGTCTGGTGAGATTCTTTATTATCCCCCGATTATGTCATGTGTCCTCACTTGCCTGTTATGACCATCAGGCATGTGATTTATTACAGCGTTTTTCCACCAACCTGTTGTAGTCTCTTCTCCGGGGCATTTCACACACCACTAGGAGATAATATTCTTTCCCAAGAGTTCACAGTGGAAAGGCTTACTCAGCCGCAAACTAAGTTAAGTGTTGCCCCTCACTTGCTAGCAAAACCAAAATTCAGATGCAAGAAGGGCTGCGGTGTGCTGTTGAATGCAAGAAAAAAAAAAAAAAAAAAAAAAAAAAAAGCAGATACAACCCCCACTGCAGGGAGAATCAATACCACAGATGGAAACAAGCTGGTAGGGGCACATTGCAAGGAGGAAATTCAGCCAAGGAAATAGGATAATGGGTCTAGAGAGAAACTGGGGAAAGGAGTGGAGGCTCCAGCAGAAAAGCTTGGGTTATACGGTCAAAATTAGGATGAGAACCTTTCCAGTTCTTACATGAATATGAATGCAAACAGGCTGCCATTGCTGTGGTCCTCTGGGACATTTCATATTCTCCCCAAAAGATCTTAAAACCCCAGCATTCCAGGTTGGGGTAGAGAAGTGGTCCAGCAGGGGCACCTGCAGAGTCGTTTCCCTTCAGTGTTGGGCTCATGGTGCCCTATAAAGCAAGGGCTTGAGCATCGTCCCTGGATTTGTCTGCTCAGGTTTATCTGCTCCCAAACAACAAGCAAGCAGTTAAACATAGTGATATTTCCAAGAGCAAGTGTTTGGCTTTTGAAAAACTTTTGGTTGTCTTGTGCTTTTTTTTTTTTTTTTTTGCCTTTTCTCCTCTTTTAGTTTTCAGCCTAAAACTGACACAACTTGTCACATGTCAAGAGCATGGGGAAGGGGACCAGGATGCACCGAAGTAGGGTGGGGTGGGAACAGAGCACAACAGTCCTGATAGAAGTAGGCTTCAGCCAGGGCAGAACCTGCTGCTTCACTGGTGAATGGTTATAGATAAGACCAATGTTGCTTGTTGGACATCGTTCATTTGAAGTTTTTTCCACTAAGATTTCAGTAAATCCCCTTTGGATTCAAAGTCTGCAATATTGGAAAATTCTATTTCCAGTGAAGCTGAAACGCTAAGGCTGTGCAGAGCTGGGCATGTGTTAGTGAGGTCTGATCCTGCCACTTCCAGCTCGGGGCCCCAGGAAACCTGTCCCTTCAGCTGTTACCTTGCTCGCCTCTCTGCATCTCTCTTCAATCAGTCCAGCCAGGTCTAACAGCATTTGAAAGCTTCCTCCCTCCAGGCCTGTGTGGATCAGTGCCTGAGTCTCAGGCCTGCTAGTAATAAGCCTTATAAAGAAATAATGAGCTAGAAAGAGAGGAAGATAAGGAGGAGAAATTCCTCCAGATGTTTGGTTTATTACTACATTTTTTTAGAAAAAAATATCAGTGATCCAGACTTGCAAAGGTTGGTTTTCTGGGAAAGATGCTTTGCCACTTTATAGCCTACTCCACTAGTTCCCTCACTGCAGTTTGGAAGATTTAATATTTCTATTAAAACACAGGAGTCCTGAGCAATTCAAGGGTCTGAATTTCACCCCCTGAGCAAACCACTGAACTGGGCGATTCAATACCTGGGATGCAGGTAACAACTAGGTGTCCCCTGAACAAGGCAAAGAAATGGCAAACATATTTTTGGTAGCAAACTTCAGGTCCTGGGAAAACAGAGAGAGCAAACGATGCTGGGGAGACTTTGCCAATTCATTGCTCTTCAGGGCTGCAGGTAGCATCCCTGCTGCTGGAAGCATCCCATGGCTGGCTATAGCTCCCTCTGCAACAGCATCTTATGGGTGCTGGTGGTCACCATGCAAGGCTGGGAGAATATTTCTTCCAGCTGGAAATATTTATTTTGAAACATGATTTTGAACCATGACCAAGACAGAAATGAAAACTAAAGTCTTCCTGAACAGAGGAAGTCATGTAGTTAACTTGGTTCAGGTGCAATAAAAAATGTTGCTTTACTTCTTGCCATTTAAATTTGAATTACTGAGAGGCAAGTGTTTACTCAATTTGCTCAAATGCTAACATTAAAATATGTAAAGCAAGAAATAGAGAATTGAGAACACTTTGAATCAGGAGTGGTGGAGCGGCCCATGGTGTAAGTCAGATTTCCTTTCTTTCTCTTCCTTTTTTAACTTGAAAAAAGACATCATTTCAGCTGAGCCAAAATAAATAAGCAATTAATTAATTATGGAGAAGGGCTCTAGGACTGACTGGCAGAAAGCCTTCCCCATGGATTGCCTCCTGTCTTGCAGAGTATCTGGACCATGACTTGGCCTGTTCTTGCAGCATGCAAGTATATAGCATGGTTTTTTGTTCCCCATCACTTGTGAAGATCTGGGTATTGTGAGGGCAAAAACAAAGCAGTGGGGCAAAGCTTTCCTAGTTACTCATTCCCAGGCATGCAGATGGGAGTTCAGAGGTACAGTGACCAGGAATTAGAGAGGTTCCTTGTAGACCATAGCTCAGCTAAGACCACATTACACAACTTTATGCAGAGAAGTTATTTTACTTGGGGGTGCCCCCAGAGTTTCTGGGATGGAATTGTCAGCCCTGCCATAGATTTCATGTGTAGAGCTGTTCTTTACTAACGTCCTTACTGGAACCTCTGATCCTTTCTGCTCCTTAGCCCAGCAGAGCTCTCTTCTGCAATGCAGATAAGATCCCCCCTCGTCTTCCTGGTTATAGACCCAGGAACTGCATCAGCCTCTTTTGCCTCTGGGTTGGCAGCATGGCCCAGAAACCTGTACCTGGGTCCCTGCTGGACCGCTTGTCCAACCAAAGTTCTTGCCTTGTAGTCCTTTAGCCAAGCGGCAAACCCATTGTAGTATGTTGTGGTTGTAGAGCGATCTGAAACCACCACTCTCTTGCATTTCCACACATAAGGACTGTGCCTGTCTCCTTTGCCAAAGCAGGCTGCAAAAGGAGGAAGGTTGGGCTGTGTTTCCATGACCAATGCAGGGACAGCTGACAGGGTTTGCACCATGGAGCTGCCTTAGCGATGGAGGGATTAGGATGCCGAATGGGTGGAATGATGCCCAAGGGACCAGCTGAGCTGGGCAAGCTGTGCTGGTGGGTTGGTGGTCAGCAGAAGCCTGGGCAGGGGGGCAGGCTGGGCTGTGGCACTAGTAGTCTGCTCCTTGCACCCCTCTTTGTCCTACCTGAGCTCCTGCTCTCCAGGACACAGCCCCAGCCCTGCGAGCCTGGCCAAGTCCGCTCAATTTGAGCAGATCTATTTAAAATTCAGCTGGGAGATGGGCTCCAGCTTGTTACAGTGCCATTGCTGGAAATGGAGTCATCACCGAGGACTATTCCTTTTTACAACTTTAGGTATATAGATTTCCTCTCAATTCAATTTATTTTTATATAGTGTCTTTAATACACTGTCTCTCCAAACGTTTTAGCAGATAGAATTGAAATAATGAGATAACGCTTTGCAGAAGTGCGTGCAGCTGCTCTCAGATGGGCAGCAGGGTAAAGCAATAGATGGAGCTGGAGCAGAGAGTACAAAGTGGAAGCAGCATAACTTGGAAGTAGTAGTAATATAAGCAAACATTCACGCAGACTATTACAGTGAGCACAAGGACTGATGGATATGAGGAAAAGCTTGTAGTAAGGCATACTCAAAAAGGCGGAATTAAGGAGCAATTTGAATTGAGGAAAGATGGTTCTAAAGGGGAATGCATTCAAGGGAGGGATGCTGTCAGACAAATGGATCAGGGGTGGCAAAGGCAAATCTCGATTCAATCTGTTCATCAGGAATGGAAGTCTTGTTTACTCCTCCATCACTGCAATATGAAACAGAGCTGGGGATGGCATAGGTGCTGTGGCTCCACTCCAAAGAAGTGCTTAAATTGCCGTGTTGCCCTATTGACTTCCCTGCAAATGGCCAAGTGTGCAAAGATGCAAATGCACCCAGCTGGGAATTGCTCCCTTAGTCTGTTTTCCCTGGATAATGTTGATATGAGAAGTTTTGGAGGAGAAGAGCAGGTCAGAAAGAGTAACTGTGTTTTATTCTCACAAACACGCAAGTAACAGAACAGACTGTTTTCATGTTTTTGTTAAAAATAAACATTAAGCCAAACTATGCAGTGAAAAATGTGAACAAAATTGGAAAGAAAACTGGATTTCATCAACCTCAACTTACTTGTAGTCTGTAGGGAAGAGCAGCATGAGAAATTTCAGTGCTTTTTATTTTCATTACAGTTTGGGCTGGCAGGAAAAATGAAATCATGGGTTTTCTTGTAAAAGGGACAATCCTGTCACCACTCAGCCACAGTGAGTGACGGGAGGAAAGTTGAAAAGCTTTCTTGGACCGGGATTTCTGGGCCTAACCAGTGATGACTGAACCTGAGGGTAGTTTCATTGGGACTTCTTAAGGGACAAATCTTGAGTGACAGGGAAAGCTGTGGGCAGATGGAGGCTGCTAGTCAGAGATCAGGCGAGAGGACTGAGCAAGCTCATGATACCCTGCAGTACCAAATGGGTTTGAATCGCACCTGGAAATGAGCAGGGAGCCAGGGGGTGTGATGAGCACAGCATGGTTTGCACGGAGGCAGCATGCCCCTTACAGCTGCACTGATGCACGCAGGTGCATGAGTTTGGGGAACAAAATTATCAATGGGGTAACCCATCTCCATTGTTGATTTATTTGCAGAGCACCCCCTTTCCAACATGCTTGCGATACCTCCCTTCCCAATGCCCCCTCCATTTCACAGGGCCAAGCTGTCTTTCCTCAGGTACTTGGTGGCTCCCACCAACGTCAGGGTGATCTCTGTGCAGAAGCTGCTCACATGGCCCTACCTCTGCTCTGTCTGGAGGAGACTCTGAATCCCCAAATCCTGAGCTGTTCAGGGGGGTGGGGAGGGGATTTGGCTGACCACGGAGGGTAGTAAGAACTACTGACAGGGAGAGGACTGATAGCCCAGGGTGCTGCCTGGCTAAACTCCACTGCTGCAGCATCACCATGGGAGTGATGGCTGCAAGGAGCCCACCAGCTTGGCACAGCAGGGAGGACACCACTGCAGTCCAACATGGGTTATAACTGGGACCTGTCCTGAATATCATGACAAGCCACTTGAAAGATGTCAAGGGAAAGGTGGTGGGGAGAAGGCAAGGATTGCTCCTCTCCCCAGAGCTTGTGGCAGCAGAGCTCAGGAGGGCTCCTGATGTGCTGGTTGCTGCTTCTCCTTTTCCAGACCCATCACTAAAACCTCAGTGAACCTCCTGTATTTGCTCTGAATATGCCAGCGTTTAAGGTAATGTGAAAGTGAAGTGGACATCTCCTGCACAAGAAATCCCAGTCTGGATCCCCATTTCTAAGATGTCTTCAAACCTTGAAATAGTTTTATCCTTGTGGGTGGTGGCTTTGAAAACAGAGCTGTACCAAACCGGGAGTGTTTGGATCTAGGGTCCTGATCTGGACTTAAAAGAAAAAGTATAGAAATGTGAATTTTGATTATGTTTCATTTAATGAGTTTTGAAAAGATTTGGAGCTGAATTAAAAGTAACAAAAAGCCAGGGAGATGAATGACCCTTATATCAAATTCAATTGGCTTTTGTGCAATTTGTTGCATGGCGAAGCCTCGTTAATACATTTTGCAGGTGGTTGGGTCATTTGTCATCAGAATCGCACTTTATGGAAAGCAACTTCCCTCCCTCTTCAGCTATTTTGCTCTGAAATGAGTTTCCCTGGGTCCTGTCTTCTGGCAGGAGCTGAATTTGCTTCAGCAGAGCCACGTTATTTCATGGTGGAGAAGGATCTGCCCTGTTATTTTCTATATATTTGTAAGTTATCTTCATATAACATTGTCTACAGTTAATATTTCAAGTATATGTAGCCATAGCCCTCATCCATTAGAAAGAACATAGCCTTATATTAATGTTAATAGTTTGTGTTATTTCCTTTTCTTTTTTCCTTAAGAGCTAAGGCAGCTTCTCTCTCCAGAGGGAAGAAAGGCTGAAAAAAAATAATATAGAAAAAGCTTATTTCGTTTGCATTTTCCTAATTTGCTTTCCTCTGGCTCAGACGTGTTGCCTATAAGCTATTAAAACTCTTTCTCTAGGGTTATTCTTCCCACTCCCTCCCCCCTCTGATACTCACAACTTCATTCTGCCTGGATCAATGACTGCAAATTTGCTTTATGACAACTTGAACAAACCCATGATGGATCAGAAAGGACCTCAAAGTAGGCTGAAGCCTACTCAAGTCAAGAGCACCAGACACGTTTGTTAAAGACCTCATTGGCCTCTGATCCTTGGGTTGCTGCAGTATTGATTTTTAGGGTCCGAGCTCAATTGTGCTGGAAGTAGAGTCGTATGGAGTCGCATGCTCATGGGGGAGACAGGAGCTTTATAATGGGAACGGATCGATGGAGAATGATTTAGCACAGAGGGACCTGGAGGCTTGGCAGGAAAGTTAAGCAATGATCGAGTTTTGGGCTCGGAGCCGTTTCAGGCTGGCATGCTGCCTGTCTCGCTCAGCTCTGGAGCTCTGGGGCTGTGATGCCGGGGCTGTGTGTGGCCCGTTGGCACAGGTCCCGGCTGGCTCCTGGCACAGCGGGCGGCAGCCGTGCACTGTGTGTGCAGGGAGTCACAGTGCTGATATCTTTAATCTCAAGCAGGTGGGCGTCAGCTTGCTTCCCCAGCCCTCCCTAAATTTAAAATACACAGAGTTGGATCCTCAGCTGCTGTGAACTAAGACCTAGCGGTGTTAGTCTGCTGCAGCTCTGGGCTAACCCTGTAAGCAGCTTCCAGGAGGCAGAGGCTGAGCACGAAGAACGGAGCATGTACAGAAGTGGTACATTTTGCGCAGGCTTGTAAAGGTGGTTTTTCTTTTTAAACTGTGACTTTCTTGCAAACAGAGGGTTTCTCTGTTCCCTGAGCCCTGTCCCATTGATATGGCTGAGGAACAAGAGACACTTGGGCAGGGACTGGCTTTCTGCTGAGTGTCAGCCAAAGCATCCTGCAGCCCTGGTTCATACCTGGAACTGATAAGGCACAAAAGTACAAGCAGTTGCACTAAAAAAGGTAAGGGGGCAAGCTGCAGATGTAGCCCTCAGGCTTTGGGTCCAGCTTATGGTTCTTTCTGCACTGCTGCATGCCTCTGTTTACCTCTACAGCGTGTAAGTAAGAACCATTATTCCCCGCTTTGAAACAGAGGTGGTACCTCTGGTGTTTCCATGCATGACACCCATAGGTTGTTTTCTAAAGCCAAATGGGGTTTTATATCTAGGATGTCTGTAAATAAAGTCTACCTCAAGGCTCCTTTCTTCTATATCTGAACCCCCAGGTCATCAGTGTGGTGGCTCTGCCTGATCTCTTGTGCCATTGCTGACCTCATTTTGAGTCCTGATACTGTTAAGGAGTGGAGTGCTGTCTGAGATGGAGTTCAAGGGGTAAAATCCAGCCACCACCCCAGCAAAGTTCTCCCTCTTCTGCCTTATTGCCAGAAACTCCATTTTGCTACTGCAGCTCTTGAAGCTGACTCCAGGGGCATTTCCCCCTTGCATGGTGTCCTGTGCAGTGGGCAGGAGTGTCACAGTGCCCCAGCTCCAGCCGGGAGGCTGAATCTGTCCACACAGGGCTCCTGGCAACCCACAGGCAGAAAGGGAGATGAAACGTGCAATAAGAGCAGAAAAGAGGCTTTTCCTCTTCAGCTCAAGCACAGGTAATTTCCTTCTCCTGTGAGGAAAATGGGCCTGGATCTGATTAATAAAGCTATATTCCCTAATAGCAGTCCCTCGGCTGCCTGGGGGCAATGAGATGGAGGACAGTGAGGAGAAATGTGGATTCTTCCAAAGGGATAGCAGATGTACAACCCCTTTGCTGCAGCAGAGTCGGGGTGTTTGGTGAGCTGGACAGAAACAGGTGGAAGCTGATATTTTGGGCTTTCTCCCCTTTCCCTTCCCCTCCACTGCCATCCATGCAGTAGCATGAAGGACTATCCAAAAATCCAGCAGAAGATGCCTGTCTCTGCATTGCCTTGTTCTTTGAGGCAAGTGCAGCCTTGCTTTAGGAAGCCCATGCACACCGGTGAAGGGTGCATCAGCTGGCAGCAAAGGGTTTCTGAATAGCTGCGCTCCTTCTCTGGCCACCTGCTCCCACATCTGATGGTTTGGGCCTCTGGAGGAGAAGGAGCCCTGCAGAAGCACAGGCTGGGACATCCTGGCTTCTTGGCCATATTTCCTTGTCGGCAAGCACCATGTTGTGCAGTCTGTTGTCAATACTGTAGAAGGGTCCAGAGAGGCTGTGGGATCTCTATCCTTGGAGATACTCAAATCTCAGCTGGACAAGGCTCTGGGCAACCTCATATAACACTGAAGTTGTATCTAACCTCAAAGGTGTCTTTGTTTGGAGCAGGAGGTTGTAGTAGAGGCTGGACAAGTGCCTACCCATCTAAATTACTCTGTTATCCCTCCCATCATCCCACCAAGCTCAACCTGAAGCTTAGTTTGGTTGTTTCAAGCCCATCTGCTCCAACTGGAAGGGCTGGTTCAAACTATTTCTGTTGTGGAGAAGGTTCTTCCCCAGTCTGGTGATGTTCATGGTCGTTTCCCAGCTATTCCCAGTGCCTCTGTACCAACCTCACCTACATCTCATGTATATTGGTGGATGGGTCTAGCAGAAACGGGGTGAGTCTCCCTAAACTGACGGGGAAGATTGAGAGCAGAAGCTGTCTTGGAGTCCAAGTTACTAGAAACAAAGCTGAGACAACTTGCCTAGATTTGTTTAGACCAGTGTTCAGTTTTCAGATGGCTAAATCGGAGACTGAGCCCTCTGTGCCCACATTTCCCACGGTTTATGCTGCAAATAATCCTATTTCCTTTGTGCATCGTTTCTGATGGTATTTCTTTGAGGACCTGTGCAAAGAAAGCTCTGCTTTTTGCCCTCTGGATAAACAACTTGTTCCACCCCACCTGTGCTAAGTGACTGCCAGTACTAGGTGCAGGCTGAGAGCAGGTCTAGAGATCCAGATAAGTGCGGTTAATACATCTTTGGTTGGCATTTCACAATAATTTTTTTTTTTGGAAAAAAAAAAAATAGCGCAGTGACAGCTAGGTGCAGCGTGTGCTCTGAAATCTTTGCAGAGAGGTGGGAAGAGGCGGCCAGGTTTCGTATGTACGGGCAGATTATAAGTGTGGGGATTAGCAAGGAGTAATTACAGTGCCTCCACTGTATATTAAGTGTATGAAACAATATATAGGCACTCAGCGCGCGGCAGGCATTATGGCTGGGTGTCATAGTTGACGTTTTTAATATCCATTATTCAAAAATTGATTCCATGCCTGACTATCAAGCAGCATCCAGCTATAATATGGGAGTAGTAACACACAACAGCACTGTCATCTGCTAAGAGCTTTACAAACATTAGCTAATTCTGCCTACCCTTTCCACTGGCGACAGGTAAGGGCTGTTATTTCCAAGTGTCTGAATCCCCAGGAAGAGCTGGGATTAGATGAAGGTGCTGAAGACTGTGAGACCACAGCAACCACAGGGATCCAGGGGGTGAGCAGCACAGAGAGCGGCCAGGACTTGGGATGACCCCCAAGTTCCCTCAGACCTGAAGAAAAACATCTCCGGTGCTCAGAGATGCTGAAAAATAGGACTTTTTAAAAGCCCTGTGTTTTGTGCTCACTTTTATTTTTTTGCAAGTATTTTTAGGAAAGCTTTTCACTTTCAACTTTTGCAAGCACTCCTAGGAAAGGTTTTCATTTGGGATTTTTTTTTATCTTTGTTTGCTTTTTCACATTGTCCCACAGGAAAGGAAGAAGTAAGGGCAAAAAAGACAGGGAAAGCCATAAGCAGATGAGGGGGGGAAAGACCAAACATGGGATTAAAGGTTTCCCTTGTTTAAGTGAAAAAATTCACTTTGTCAAAAAGATGACTTTATTCTTTTGCATTTAAAGTATCTGATTTAGAAAAAAAGATGCTTTTTTTTTCCCCTGCTGAAAATATCCATGACTCCAGAGATGAACTGATGTGCACGTCCTAAGCAAAGGCAGCAATATCTTCTTAGAGAGCCTGGCTGATTTTTTGTGGCTCCACAATCCCCTGATGGCTGTTGACAAACCAGATTTCATCTTCCTCTTCCACTCCCACTTGACTCCAGGAATTTCTGTTCCCAAACCTCCATCTCTTTAGGCAAATCCTCTCTGAAGATTACCTACATTATCTGCTTCCCCCCAGAGACAGCTTCCTCTCCTTTGCTATCAATTAATGACAGCTCTCACCAACCCCTCAGTTTAATTGTACCATCTTTAAAAGCAGCCCTGACGTTGATGTGCCTTTTCCCTATTTTAATTTCTTCCTCTGAATTATTCTGTTGCTTCTGACTGTAAACCCCAGCACTGAGGTCCTGGGGGGCTGCTGGGCTCCTGTCCTCTTCTCTTGGCTCCAGAGTTTCCTCCTTACACTCATGGCAGCATCACACCTGGGGGCATGAGGTCTCCTGGGCTTGTATCTCAAACCCAAGCGGTTCCATGAAACCGAGGAGATGATTGTATGGATTAGCTTTTCCAGGTCATGTAGTCCTTTCTGCTGAGGATATATTTGAAGTTGTGTTTAAAAACATCTGTGTGCGTGGAGGGTAAACTCCCAATTATTCCAACAATCTGCACTGAGGCTGTAAATGTGAAATGCAGAGCCAGTGAAGGATCAGAAGGGATCTTAACTGCAACAGCAACAAAAGGAAGCACACTGCAGGCTCTGCGTAACCTGCTTGTGTCAGAACCAGGGACAAATTGCCCCTTGTGTGCTCCTGTTCCCTTCCTGGGTTCCTGCTCTCCCCTTCTGGTGCTGCTCATGCCACAGGAAGACAAGGAACGAGTCTCACTCAAACTTGGGCACGTCATCTTTTCCAGGGTCATTCAAGAAGCATTTGTTCCCTGTAAGGACGCATGTAATCTTGACTTCAGAGGTGTTTTCCATTGGGGAAAACCAATTTATTTTTTTTTTTTTTTAATGAGATGTCTCCATATCTGCCTGGCCCAAGCTGGAGTGCCCTGCTCCTGTGGCTATCCCAGGCTCCATACCCCTCGCTGCTTGGTGGCTGCTCTGTGTGGGGTGTCATGCCGTGAGGTGAAGATGGGGCTCACCATACCCACCAGTGCACCCCAAACTTTTCTCCAGTGTGTGCACCTCCAGTACAGCAATGCAAAGGAAAACAGATATGCCCTTGGGCCCAGCCTCATTTGGAGGTTAAAAATAACGCAAAGGTGCTTAGAAAAATAAAATAAAATAAAATATTAAACCACCCCCACACTTGAAAGAAACCTGCCCCTTTAAGAAAGGATTGAACATAATCTATTTCCAGCGTACGAGAGATCGGCTAAGGATTGCTGGGACATTTTCACTGACACAAATCTACATAATCGTTTTAAACTTCTCACCATTTCTTCCGATTATTCTCTTTCTGTCACTTTAGGAAGCTCTAAAACTGATTTTCTCTCCGTAATCTTCCAGTATTGCTTAGCACCCAAATCTCTAATATTTTAAGAAGATTATTTCATTTATAATTGATTGAGTGTATTTGCCAGTTTGCTACTTCAAAGATGTTGTGCTTTAAGGGGTTCAGGTAGAGCATTATTAAGTTTCCACCCCTTACCCCCCATCCAAAAAAAGAGGCAGAAAAATTTTGCATCCTGCATGACACTTGATGCATTTTTATTTTTTTATATTATTGGTATTATTTACATAGTCAGCATGCTGAATAGCTGAAGAAATACCTCCAGAGATGAAAGGCAAATCGAGCTGTCTCCAGCTGCAGGCTCGGGGCCGTGGTTGCCATTGCAGGGTGCAGTTTGATGAGCAGCGATTGCAGCGGCCAGCTCAGGCAGCATCACATCTGCCAGTGCACCAGCCTTCCCTCCCGGGGGCCACCTGCCCACCCGGCTCTTCTCACTGAGAAATGGATTGGACAACCAATAGGAGTTAAATTTTTTTTATTTTTTTTTTTTTGCTTTTCAATGGACGGGCTGCTTTTCAGCCGGATCTGCTCCTTGGGGCTGTTTTCTGCATTGAGATGGAAGGGATTACATAGGTGGTGGGCAGGCGGAGAGGTGGGGGCAAAGGGCAGGGAGAGAAGGGACTGGGTAAAGGGCATTTCTGAAACATATCGCTGTTGAAAGTCATCTTCATCCAGCTCGGGACCAGGCTACAGTAGCTGCTGCTATGTAGTCCATGGACTTCACCACTCAGCGGTGGATGTTGTCTTGTAGAGTGGTGAGAAAGGGGTTGAGAGAGGGAATAAGGGTGCGATAGGTCATATGTACTGAGAGCAAAGGCATTAAAAGATCTGCAAGCAGACACATGGAGGGAGGGAGCCCATTTAACACACTGCCGCTCCCCACTGCATAAGCAAAATGCCTCCAAAATAGGGGGAGTTTTCCCCATTCTCAGTCCTGCTCTGCTGTTTGTTCTTTAACACCTGTGAACTAGTGAGGAGATGTGTGGCACAATGCTCAGAGGAAAGCTCTGAGCCCTCTTTTAGGGCTGGCAGAGACTTAGTGATGCTCTGTCACAGTCATTTCGGAGAATGGAGCAGCTATCAACCAACAAGAACGAATTTCAAGGCTGATCACCTGCAAGCCAGGGATAATGGGAGGTCTGCACAATCAAACACGTCTTCTGTTATAGTAAAACAAGCAACACTTGAAAAAGACATGGAAACAGGCTTCTTTAAATCCAATTCAGGGATTTGGAATCCCCACTAAACGCTTAATTAATTTTTGATTAGCTGAGAACCCATTAAACAGACTGATTCTTCTAGCTTTATAAGTAATGGCAGCATGCTGCTTTAATTAAATTAATACTAAGAGATGTTCATTTTCAAATCCTTATGTTGGTTATTTGAGAAAAATCATTTCATTCCCTTCCCTAAGAGGTTTACCATATTCTTTTAGCCCAATGCAGTATCTCTTCCCACTCTGTTTGTGTTGCCCTTGGTTTGCCTGGAGGCAAGATCTGTCAGGGCCCTGAATTTGTTCTGCCCAAGGGACATGGGGGTGTCCCAGCAGTTTTAAGGACCAAGAGCCTCATATTCCTATAGGGGTTCACCATATTGCTATGAGCGGTCCGACTGTTCGGGGTCTCACAGTCCGGGTTTCTCCCATCCACTCTCCCTGTGGAGCTACTGTCAGCTGTTTCCCTCGGCAGGTACCAGGTAGGAATCCTGATTCATCCTCCACAACACAGCAAGCGGCTTTGAATTATCACCTCTTTTTTGAGGGTAAGTTGCTGCAGAGCAGCTGGTGCAAGGTAACCTGTCCCAGGTATCCTGTGTGACACCGTCGTGTATCAGAGAACACGCCTGGCTTCTTTGCTCCTGGTTTTCAAATCCCTAGGGCTTTCTCCATTTTCCTGTGGAAATCAGTTGCTGGCCAGCCTTGGCTTCTTCTCCAATGACTGATACTTTTCTGTGTCTGCTGGATCCTACAGCTTTGGGACCATGGAATCAACCCTTGGGCCCTTCCTAGGCAATGGACACAGACATTGCTGGGTGTGATTAGGAAAGGAGGCTGGACCCACTCTTGGAGCAGCCCATCTCATGGGAGGAATCAAAACCTTGCTCTTCCCTTCCACAGCAACATCTGCAGCTGAATATTGCAGCCTTCTCCCACTGCTATAATGGGTGAAAAACTCCTCCCTGATCACTGCAGTGCCGACATGTTAAAGTTTGCAGGGGGAGGCTCACCTTGCTTCACTCCTGGGTCCTGTGCAAACCTCTGAGCCATCCCTCAGCCCATGTCAGTCTGAGCCCTGCACGGGGCAGCCTCTGAGGTCCCTGCCTGTGCTGAGTCGGGGTCCACAAGCACCCAGGCATCCAGGGATTGAAGCCTGGAGCAGCCAGAAAGTTTCCATATTTATGTATGCAGGCTCACTGTACCCAGCTCAGAGACATGCCAGCCACATGAGTCCCAGATGACAACATGGTTTTCATGATGTTGCTGAACAACTTTACATTGATTATTGTCCCATAAGGGAGGAACCTTTCTTGTCATCTGACGGTTGGGATTTTTTTTTTCCTTTTCAAGCTTCTTCCATCTGGCAGAAGAAGAACCACTTCTGCAAAAACAGTTCACAAGAACTCACTGCTGGGATGAGCTGCTTGGGAATAGCACCAAACCTGGCTCTGTACAGGTGTGATTTTCCTTTCTTGTCACCCCCATGTCATTTTGGCTTGATGTCCATCCCTTGCTCCATTTGCTCTGGGTGCAGCTGGATTAAGCACAGAACATGCTTCACTCCTTGCTGTGTTTGTGCCATCAGCTGGAGGGTGAAATGGGTCTTTCAACCCACCAGCATCCCCTTCACTGCCCTTGCAGAGCCTGGATGTCACACAGATCCCAACTGCAGGAACAGTGAGCAGGTCCATGCTGGGGCAACCTCCTAAGGATTTAATCACAGGCCCATCAGCAAACTCTGCCATCACATGGGATCTGGAGAGGGAGTTTTGGAGAGCAGCCCCAGCCCCTCGCACCTTCACCCTTTTGCAAACCTCCCCTTGCTTCCCCTCTCCCCACTGCCCACTTCTTGTTAGGAGCTGTCGGAGGCAGCTGGCTGCTCGTGCATTAAATTAGCAGATGTTGCGGCCACACAACATTAAGCACAACAATGCTGTTAATGTGCCCTCCGGAGCCCTCTGCCTCCCTCCTCACGGGGCCTCGCCAGACACAGCCTCTCCGGAGGCAGATTAATTTCAACTCTCTGGATCATAATAAATTAATTTTTATTAGAAAAGGCAGAGTGGTGGGAGAGCGTGTGTGTGCATGCGTGTGTGTGTGTGTGCATGCTGATCTCCTGAGCTGCAGAGATTTAAGCCAGCTGTCGGCCGCCTCCTGGCATTTGGGTTAGGAAGTAAATACAGAAGGAGGGGATTTTCCCAAACACACATCAGCCCTCCTCTCTGGGAGGAGCGTGAGGCAGGCTTGGAGGAAAGTGAGAAAAATCTGTGTTGGGGGGTTAATGCTGTGCCCAAACAAACCGGAGGAGGGATATTTTCTTTCTTACTTACGGGGAACAGGCTTCCATCATGCTACATTGAAGACAATCCTCCCTAGATGTGAGGCTGTGGGGTCTCAAAGCAGGTCCCTACACCCACCAAGCCCTCCTTTGCTAAGAAACCCTTTTTCCACAAGATGCTCATTGGAACAGGATTTACCAGCTTGGCATTGCCACTGCTTTTGGAGGTACGTGGCACAGTCCCGACAGCCCCTGGAGCATCCCCACTCCAGCCCTGACTCACGCTCTGTGCACAGCTCGGCTCCCCAGCCACACCGAGACAGCAAACGGGTGGCAGCTGACTCTGTAGCACCACAGAGTTTCTGAGCAGAGGGGATTTTGACGGTTCAGCCTCGTTCTCTTGGACGCTGAAGACTCACAGCTCCTTTTGGCTTAAGTAGGGGCTGCCTGTACTCAGCACTTATGAAAATCAGCCCTAGGTCTTTGCTCAGATTAATGATCAGTATGAGCACAGAAGCTGCTGGAAACCCAGATCTTCGTTTATCAGTGGGGAGCGCATGGCCAGCTGTGGATTTGGAGGACACAGGAGCTGGGCTCTGGCTGTCCATCTCTAGCTTCACTCATGAGCCAAAAACCTGGACCTGGTAGTTTTCATATCAATCAGAATAACTGCTGAGAAATCTGGACTTTGGAAGGGCTGTGGACACAAACGTGTTATCTATTAGTGCTGTGTTAAATGACAGTGCCGTTTCCAGCAACCATTCCAAAGGCCAATAAATGGAGCAAACATCCATGCGAAGGCTGATCTCGCCTCAGCGCCCTGTCTCCAGCTGTATCCAGCAGTGGATGCTGATGAAGGAATGTCACACCAAAAACTCATAGTGATCCTTCCCCAGAATACTCTCCCAAGCCCCAGATGTGTGGCCAAGGGACTTCCCAATGCAACCAAAATTCATTTATTTTCTCCATTAATTTTTCCAGTTGCTTTTGATCATTCACAATGTCCAGTGGCAAGGAGCTCTACAGATTAAACAGGCTTTAGGTGAAAAATTATTTTTGCTTTTCCAGCTGGCTCGAGTTGCCACCTGCAAGCTTCAGCTGCTGCCTCCCTGTTCTTTTCTGGGAGAAAAGGTGAACAACTATTGTGTTTAGCTTTCTCAGACCATTTTATCTTTATCACTCCCTTCCTTAATAATTTCTTTTCCAGAGATGAGGAAACCCAGTCACTGCAATTGCTCCTCATGCAGATGCCATACCGTGCTGTGTTGGTAGCTGGCCCAAATCCTAATGTACCTTCTGTGTGCTCAGCTAGTCTCGGGTTGCTGATTTGATGAATAATTCTGGTTTTTTCACTGTGTAACTGTGGAGTTACTCCTTCAGGGTGAGGGCAATATAAGAAGTGTCCTTCCCATCTAGTCTTTTCCTCCCCATTTTGACATGGTCTAGGTTAATAATAACCCAGGGTTATGGGGAAGGGTTAATTTTTAACCTGAACCTGTTTGGACCAGCAGAGCTGGTAGCAGAGCAAGGGAAGTAGGTTTCACTGCAGAAACGATGAAAACAAGCTCTAACGTCAGGGCTGGAGCTCAGGAGCTGGTTAGGCTGGAGCAAGGATCTCCAGCTGAGGTGCTCCTGGCTGGAGGGCATAGCAGTCCTTGGGCTCTTGAGGCAAAGACCTGCCCATGCACCTCCTATAAAGTTCTTGAGAGCCGCCGGTGTGCATCACCCATGGTCCTCAGCCCATAAGTATCTTGTTCACTCCATTACAAAGGCCGTGCCAAACCTGACACTGTCACCTGTACATACTTCTCCTGAACCTCCCTTTGATGGGGGACCTTGGGGGAAGGCGAAAGAGGGAGCGCACGGGTGCAGGGACTGGGAAGGAAAGTGGTGCTTGTGCTAACACAAGGTCAGGTTTCACCGAGTCCTATTTCAAACACCAATTGAAAACCCCTCCCACCACTTGACAAGTTTCCAAAATCCTCTTTCTTTCCAGGATCTACCCATGGCCCTTGAGTAGGGAGAAGAAGCTGTGAAATGAAAGCCCTGTTTGCTCTGTAGAAGGGTTTGACAATGTGTTGAGAGAAAGTGTTACTTACTGCTTTCCGAGCATTCAGAAAGGCGTCCATTTATCTCTCTCTTTTCTTTCCCCCCGCCCTGCTTCTTCTAAGGAATCTCTGGTTGTAATCCCTCTCTGGGATTTTTCACAGTAGTCTGATAATGTTAATATTTATTCTGGCTCAGAGATGAACTGACAGTGCTGTGTTCTCTCCTCTTTCATTTTATCTTTGTACATCTATTAGGTGCTCTGTGTGGCTTTAGCTTCATCAACACCCAACCTGGTGCAGTGGCAGGTAAAAGCACTCCGTCATGCTCTTTCACCTCTCCCATCTTCGGTGGCTTGTTTTCTTTGTTTGTTTTTATTAACTTATTTATCAAAAAGGCCAAAGATTTAAAGTAATGTCAGAAGCACTTCAGTGGTCAAAGGATTTGAGGCTTCTGAGGATAATTCCTAGACTATTCCTTGCCTTGTATTCAAGAGTTGATGGCAGACTTTTGGCAGAAGGATTGTGGGGACTTAGAGACAGATTTTTGCCAAGAGTTCAGTCTTTGAAGAAAAGGACCCACGCAGTGGTGGAGTTTTGTTCTACTGATGGTCAGAGTGTTCTAGAGCCTGACCGTAAAGGTCAGTGAAGAGCCCATAAGGGTTTGTGTTCCCTTGGAAAAGATGCCTGCAGAATAACAACAGCCAAACATAATTTGTCATGGAGACAATCGGAATTTCCCACTCTGGGGTGTAGCACAAGCAATTGGAAAAGGGCAACAGTAGAGTTTCTTTGTATGGAATTAATGCCTGCCAGCCCCTGTGATTTTGTTGCAAGTTTTGTGAACATCTGTATTTATCTTCAAGCCTCTTACCTGGGAGTCAGATGAATACAGGGAAATCTTGATTTGCATTTATATAAAAATGAGTTTATAGGTCTTGAGTGCCAAGTGCAGTCAAGAAACAAGTAAAAATGCATCTAAACTGGTTGAAAAACTGTGTTAAAGATGAAAGTAATCTCTTAATTGTTATGAAGAACCTGACTTGGAAAACAGCAATGTTTGCAGCTGGCTATACTCACCCAGTAACCTCTGCAGTATCTGCAACCCACCTTCATACATACATGACAATGACGTAGGAGCAGGGAATGTCCCTGTAGCCACCCACAAGAGGATAGATACCCAGAGTAACTGATTTAACTTCAAAGTTTTATTGATGCAGTGGAGTAGCCTCAGTTGAGAGCACAGATAGGAGTTTGCTGGTGAATAAAATTTTGGACATATTATCTCTGATTTGTTATTGTAGGGTGAGGTTTAGCAATGTGTGAAACTGCATCGAACAGAGGGAGAACCAGTTTGTGGAGAGTATGGTTTAAAGACACCATATTTCTAGGACTGAAGTTTTTTCTTCATCACTTCTACCTCATCCAGAGCTGAGCTCATTTTAATCTTCCAAACCTCCTCTTATATGGGAAGCCTGATCCCAGATCTCCTCCAAACTGCTGTTCCTCCTATAGGGAGCTCCAGGTTACATCATTTCAGCTCATTTTGATTCATCTTTCACCTTTAGTGGCAAGGAAGAAAGAGGTTGAAGAACCTCGAAGAAGACTTTCCCGCAGATGACACCAGAGGCAATGAAGACTAATGACAGGTTTTTTTCCAAAAGCTGAAATAATTACTATCATCAATAGCTCCTAGGATTTTTCCTTCGTTCATACACATACAGTTTTGATTATCTGTTGACTTCTGATTGAACACACGCACCCCATACCCCCCCTTTTGTGAATCACCAGGTTTCTACAGGAAAGGCAGGAAGTTCAGTGATGTTTGCAGCCATAAACCGAAGGCAATGCAGTCACTGGACGACACTGCAGTTTCAGCGAAGCCAGAATCAGCAGCAACAATACAGGTGTTATGGTGTGACCACTACGTATTTGTCAATGGGAGCATCATTCCCAGAGCTGGCAACTGCAAAACCCCCCATTTTGAAGCAGCTGCTATATGGTAAGCTTTTAAAACTATGCTTATCGTAATGATATAAGAGTAAAAACCCCAAACCAACCCCAAATTTTGCTGTGTGAGGAGGAGTTATTGTTCACCACTAAATACTGGCTTGTTGCAGGATGACCATTATTACCAGTCATGTTAACAGTAACTCAGCTTGCTGTTATACTCCCATCCCAAGTGTGGATGTTATTTCATACCTGATCTGCTTTTTTACATCTTTGTACATTTCTGGCCACAAGCAACCCACAGGCCATGTAAAGTTATCTCGCAGTCTGGGCCAAAGTAGCTGCCAGCCAAATTGATCAAGAAAATTTCAGTGTGGCCATTCATTCCTCTATAGCACAAACTGGCTAAGTGGCTGAGCAAAACATCTGGAGATGTGAATGTCCTGGCAGCTGGGAGCAGTCTTTCTCTTCTGATCCAGGGGCACTGGTTCAGGCCCTTTCAAACTGAGACAGAGAAGAATCAGGCCAAGAATACTGAAAGGAACAAATAATTTAATGAAAGGCTGCCAGTGAAAATATCAATAGCGCAAAGATCAGAGCTGCCTTTTGAGATCTATGCTGCAAGCAGCAACCTCCAGAGAAAATCCAATTCCCTACAGTCCATAGTGTACTGTCGACACGCAGATGTGTGTTACTGCACGTGTCAGCATACCCATCCGAGTGCTTCTTCCCTCCCCATGAAATCACTGGATCATGTAGAAGGATATCGCTGTCTACACAAATTCCATCACGCTGTATCAGGATTGACCTAAGAAATCACTGCTACCAAATTATGCCATAGCTACATCCACACTAGGAAGTACTAATCCTACCCTGCTCCAAGAGAAAGAAAAATAACGTATGTCAATGTTGCATCAGCAAATTCATACACTCATTAATTATAATTAATTAATTCTTACATTGCACCCCAGACAGGGACATGTCACTGCCTTCTACTGCAGAACTCCTCCCAGCACCTGACCTGGCTTCTCTGAGCAAGTTTTCTCAGTCAAAGCAATAGAGATTTTTCCAGTTCTTCCACTAGATCTGCAAAATATATGCAGATTTATACAGTGAGGCACACACTAAATACTCTGGGGGAAGGAGTGACATAGACATTAATCAGATATTAAAGTACTTATAAGACAGGGAGAAATATGCATTTGGGCATAGTTTGGGGTTGTTTTTAAATGTTACATATATGTATATACAATTACGACGTATATGTCTACATTATTATTGTGTTTTAAACAACTGGATTGGATAGGCTAAGAAGAAGAAAGGAAGAGGAAGGAGACAAATACCTAATAACAGTAATGTTAGGGAACTGTGGCTAATTTACAAATGGATGCCAAATGGAAAAAAGCTTCCTTTAATCTGTGTTGCTTTAAAAAGAAAAGAAAAAGGAGGAGGAGGAAGAGGCTGTGGTTAGTAAGCTATCTGACAGTTTGAGCAGCTCATCTCTTTGCAGGGATCGGGTCGAGAGCAGATACTCCCAAGTGCCACGAGCATCAAGTGCATTAGATGTGGCTTTTGATCAGAGGGGCAAGGTGCTGTCTTTGCTTCCCTGGGACGGCTCCCACGGGAGGCAGGTACCTCTCGAGGGAGCAAGGAGAGAGAGTTTGATGGCAGGGAGAGGGACAGGGACAGCCCTGCATTGCCTGTTTACCTCAGACCCTGGCCTTTCCCCTGGCTGTGTTCCTTGTAATTTCTGGAAATCAGAAATAAGCTGATGTGATTAGAGAAGGACAGATCTGGCTTAGTGCTCTTCAAGCTTAAAAAGGTGTTAAAGCCTTGCCAAATTACTAATACAGAACTAATAAAGATCCAAAATAAGGACAGTTGCCTAATTCCTTTACACTGGGAGACAAAAATGAAGGGTGGCATTACTGTGATTGATGGACAGATAGCGAGTTGGTGCACATCTAAAAACATTTCACATTCAGCCCACCCTCGATCTGGGTAAGGACTCGTTTTGCCAGGCTCTTAGCTTTGGTGATGTTTGCTGCTGGTGACCCAGTGGAAACAGTTTTGTGGTGTTACTTCTCCTAGGGGAGGGGTCAGGCTTGGTTTTTCTTTAGGTTACACTTTTTTTTTCTTTTCTTTTTTTTTTTCTTTTTCAATGCAATCTCTTGAAGTCATCTTGCATTAATTAGCCGTCATCTTAACGACACTGTTGCATGTTAGACGAAGAGATCTCTGAATTCAAATAAGACTTGACCCTAAGAGGGACCAGCTCCCTGGCTTTTTCTTCTCATCTCCTTAAATCTAAAAATTGCTAAGTGATCTCTGAGGCTCAGGCTTTCCTCGGAGATTAGTGTAAGAAAAGCCCCAACATCTGCAAAAGTGACTGCTTTTGACAACCGTACAGATATCTTAAAGAGCAGGAATTTCCCTAATAAAACCCCTTAAAATAAGTCTTCTTAAGATTTCTTAATGCCACAGTGATCAGTTTGCATGTTTCAGAAATTCAAGAATTTTTTATCTGCTTTGGAAAGTTATGAAAAAAAAATGAAGCAGGTTTATTTAAAGGGGAGAAGTATTTGAGATGCAGGAGAGACGGGGTAGCAAAGCTTAGGAACTGGTGATAAAACCATAAATTGTATAGCTCAGGGAATTTGTGGACTGACTAAAAATGACAAAGCAAAGCAGCCCAAGTTGGTCATCAGAATAATAACAAAGAGGACTTTTACCAAGAAGAAAAAAAAAAAAAAGCACGTGGACCCTCTGGCATTCCTTAGGCAATTTAAATAGCTTAATTCGGCATTGTTGTGATTAGCCATATGGCTGATAGCCTGTGGGCCAGATCCTTTGCTGGTGTAAAGCAGAAGCTTTTGCAACCGCCCTATTCAGCAAAGAATCTGTATCAAAGACAGTGTTTAGGCGTCTGCTGAAATGTGTGTGGTTAGATCCCAACAAAGACACGGGGAGTTAAGCATTGCAAGGAAGCTGCTCTGGTACACTGAGAGATTTAACTAAATGTACCCTGGAGCTGGGGCATAAGCCCATCACCCAAATTTACCATGTGTTTCTAGCTTCTTGGATGCTGGCACAAAAGACAGGGCTGCCTGTGAGATCCCAAAGCACAGAGAGATGCTGCTGGATGTATCTGTAGGCTTTTGGCGCCTGATCCTGGACTCCTTCCCCCCGCCTGGAGGCTGGTGTAAATGCATGGCTCTCCCGTGCGTGGCAGAACCAGGTGTACCGTGTTATTAGGGCTGTGTGTGCAGGGTGTGATGAGTGGGCTGGGATGCCACGCAGTTGCTTCCGGGGGTAAAACAGAGCCCAGCACTGCTGCTGCTCAGCTCAGCAGGTCTGCAGCAGGGCGAGCTGGGCTCAGTGTGCCAGAGGAGCCCTCGAACGAGAGCTGCCAGCACCCGTGTGGGCAGAGGTGTGCCATCGCAGCGTGTGCTTGAAATGGTAACGCCATTGGCATGGACATACTTGAAGTTGGTTCCCATGAGAAAGTCCCACTGACGGTAGGATTACTTAAGAATTTGGGGGGTTTTGTTTTGGGGGGTCTTTTTTGTTGTTGGGTTTTGCCAGCTTTTGGGTCTTCAATAAAATGAGGACAGAAGTTCAAGTGTCTGAATTTCTGAACCTTTCTGCTTGCCTGCTCTTGTACTTCATTCCCATAAATATGAGCACGTCTCAGCACCAGATAGTCTCATGTTTTGTTTCATTTTATTTGAATTAAATTTTATGTTCTAGAAAGATCAGAAGGAATCCAGGCAAAGCACAGGAATTCACCATGGAGATTTCTGTAGCAACTGGTGAGAAGGATAAAATGGAGTTCTAGCAGGGGTAAACTACATAGGGACACATTCAGGTATGTTTAATATGCAGAGGGAGGATGTTGATGATCTATGGCTCCTGCTTTACAAGCCCATGAGCAACAGGGTAAAGGAATTATTGGGGTACAGCACAGATATTTGTTCAATAACTGGCTGTAGGTCCTGGGCATTTGTTGCAGATACATCCCACGCACCTCGGCTGCTGTGGGATGGGGCAACAGAAAGCAGCAGGAACCAACATATTAAACTCCACACAATTATTTTTCTGCCTTCTTTCTTTCATGGGGACACTTTCCAGCTCTGTTTCAGAGCAGAGGGACATACCAGAATTACAGAATAACCCACTGAAACCAAGAAATCTGGTGCATGCCCAGCCCTAGCAAAGGTGGACCAGGAAGCACATCAGGGATTAGACCCACGAAGGGACATAGGTTCACAATTACCATGTTAAGCCCTTCAGTCCAGCTGTAAAGCCTCCAAACCACCACCCAGCTCCTGCTTGACCCTGGATGCTCCTTAAATCTTTTTGGTGTGTCAGTTTGCAATGCTAAAATTCCCAGGTGTTGAAGAGATGTGTTGCAGACCCTCCTGGGAGCACCCCCATCGTGTCTGGGCTGAGCAGCTCGGTGCCCCTTATCGGGTCTCAGAGATATTTCTCAGCCTACTTTACCCACGATGTCCATCTAATGATTCCCAGTGCCCCAAAAAACCACGGTGGGGATGGTGGTGGTAAGGATGAGAGAGGGTGGTAGAACACCTTGCAGCTAACATCTTTGGTCCCTGTATTCGTGTGTGTGTCTTTCCTCTGACCCAGTGAACTGGCAAACAATTTTAAGAAGAAATCCGATAGGATAGGATAGGATAGGATAGAATATAATAGAATAGAATTAGAATAGAATAGAATAGAATAGAATAGAACAGAATAGAACAGAATAGAATAGAATAGAATAGAACAGAACAGAATAGACATTTCAGTCTAAAGGCACTTACAGTGATCATCTATCTAGTCCAACTGCCTGACCACTTCAGGGCTGACAAAAAGTTAAAGCAAATCCTTGAGTTAAAGTTATCCTAGGACTAAATACATAGATATTCAGATGTGGGAGGCAAGCAGGTCAAATCCCCTCAGACAGGGCTGTAAGTAAATACATCAAGGGGGTGTAACAAGGCATGTGATGTTGTGTGATCAACCTTAGGATTCTAAAATGTTTACTGGAAAGTTTAGATTTTTTTACAAAATGTGGTTTTGGGAGGTTTTTTTGGTTGGTTTTGGGTTTATTTTTTTTTAAGAAGGAAAGCAGAACATTCTGTTGATGGGAGCAGCTCAAACTGCGGGCTTCAGAGGGGAAAACCATCTCAGGTGAATTCACCTCTTAACCTCTCCATGTCTCATGACCTCACCTGTCAAATGGGCACAAGCTTTCTTAGACTGACTTTTCCAATGTGCCCCTGCATTGTGGGCTCCAACATGATGTAAAAGGTGCAAATTAAGACTCAGGTGTCTTATCCTTATGCAACAGTATTAGAAATGCTACTCTGAGAGAAGGAATTGTACCACCAAAAGGAAAGTTTTATTTAGGACACCGCAGGTCTGGATTTGCTGTCAGCAGCCTAAAACTAACAAGAATATGGAGCAAAAAAATGTCTTCTGATGTTATATCTCAATCAGGAAGAAGTGTCCTTTTTAATTCAAACGCTGGGGTCTAGAGTTGTTTTCCCTGCAGATGCCGCGTTGTATTGGGAATATCAGGAGCTGCCAATTGCAATAACAGTTTCTAATTCCAAATTAATTCAGTGTAAATGAACTGTCAAGAGAAGATTGATTTGTTTTGGTAATTGCCCTGATGCAGGCTGCTGGGTGACAGCGGGAAAGAGCAAAGAAGGGAGCTTTGGCAGGTCTGGCTGAGCCTAAGGGTGGATTGAGGAGACAGAGGCCGAGCTGCAAATATCATCTGTCAGGACCACTGCTGAGCCCGATGCTTTTTTCCAGCCTTCAACAATGTCTTCAGGAATGAAGCCAATGCTGCAAAATGCTCCTTGAGTTAAAGAGATCAGTGTGTTAAGCAATTAGGAAGGAAAAGAAATTAAAAGCCCCCCTCCATTTAAAGGGCGGCTTTTTGTTCAGCCCCCACCTCCGCTTCGCTGCTGTACCACGGGCCATCAGCCTTCACCTCCTCCAGGGTGGCAGAGTGACAGTCCTGCTCTGTCCCATGGCCGGGAAGGGCTGGGAATGAGGGACCTATGGCCAGACGAGGCTGGGTGCTGGAGGTGCAGGGCTACCTGCTAGGGTGCAGCAGGGCATGCGAGCGTGACATGGCAAATGGGACATTTCGTGCTATCTGAGGCAGATGGAAGAAGTTTGGTTCCCAGAGTAGCTCCATGTGGATGTGTCCTATCTGCTGAGCCCTTCCAAAGGGCTTCATTTGCAGTCACAGTGTGCAGAGTCCATCCACACACAGACCTGCACCAGCACCACCCAAGTCCCTGCTAATGCTGTAGGGTCCGCAGCATGAGCATCGGCTATGTGTATGGCCCAAAAAGGTATTTTAGCAGGAAATTCAACATGTGATGCTTACAGCAGTGCAGGGAAAGGCTGAGCAAGCCAGGACATCAAGAAACAACGCTATCTGCAGCCCAAAAGCAGATTTTGAAGGGTAGAAATGTGGCATTAGCTAATTCGGCAACCTGTGGGTGCCTTAAAGGAGCAATGACCAAATGGTTTTTAACCTATTTTACAGATAAATATACAAGCTTTGCTAAAACTACTCCATAGACATAGCATGCAGGCTATTGCTACAGTCTATAAAAAAGCAAGGCAAGAAAACTCCCAGAGCAAATTGCACAGTAAACTCCCAAATGTTAATGAAGTTGCTTGCTAAAGCACTGCTAAACAAGCTAGCTTTTGCTGGCTGTATTTTTGGGGTTTGTTTTTGTGCGTGTGCTTAAATTTGCCGATCAATACAGGTGCTGTGTGACTGAATTGCTAATAGAGTCTGTAGATTAGTTTATCAATAGCATTTAAATACTTTTCACACTTGCAGTAGATTTTGAATTATTTATTTGTTTCTGGTCAATTGCTTATGATCTCATTAGCATTAGTCTGTAAAGTGATACTAAACTTGTTGGAATACTTCAAAGATTCCATGGCTCTGCAAATTTTTCTGGGGGAAGGAGGTGTCAGGGCTTAAACTCACAAAATCCGAGTCCTGCTAAGGGTCCCTTTTAAGGCAGGGGACCTGCTAGCAGGAGGCCACCTCAGGATTTCCTCGTTGGGGAAAAGGAGGAGGCATGATTATTAATCACCCTTGGATATTGAGAATGCTGATAGGTGATTATTGTTCATCCATGCTCAGTAGCTCGAAGTGCTGGTGGATGTCACAGCCCTGGTTGTGCATGGTGCTGCACGTGTAGGTACGCTGCTGCCCTAGAAAGATCAGCCATCACAGTGATGCCCGAAAATGGGAGGAAAGAAAATTGCCATCCTCATTCTGAATCTGGGGCACAGAGCAGGTCACACATAAGTCTGGGATCCCACAGAGACCCTATAGCAGAGCTAGAAAATGAACCGAAGCCTTCTGAGTCCCTTTCTCTAGTCTTCACAACAAATCCATTCATCTTCCTAATTAAAAGAGTCACAAATATGTTAAACAATCTCATTTTAGATGTTGTGCCATTCTGATGGAGGAGGGGTTCCATTGTCTTGACAGACATTAAATTTGTCTTTTAGTCTTTTGATAGGTCACGTGCAGAATCCACATAAAGCCCATAACAAGCTGAATACATCTCAAAAGGGGAGGGGGTGCCTTAAAAAAAATGGAGGTATATAACTGGTAAGTATTATCAATGTACTTTAAGAAGGGGAGAGCAGATTAAATGTAAAGGATAGAAACCAGTAGGAAAAGACAGTAGAAACATCAAGTGAGGAAGGTTGTGGAAGGAGGAAATTATTTAACCCTTAACAATGTCCTGTGGTGTCCCAGTATACGTTCACAAGCAATAAGAAAGCTGCCACCAAGTGGGTGAACAAAACCAGGCCTGTCTACCTTGGGCTGAAAGAGGAGCATATTGCCCAGGCCGTCTGAAGCAAGAGTGGGAAAAAACTTCCCTCTGGGAATCATCCACCCTGTGGCTTCTCTCGGGTGGGCAGTGGACTCTCACCACTCATCTCATGAGCCTGTTGCAATGCCAGCACAGCTAAGGAGGTGTCATACCGTCAAATCTAATGTACTGTGTTGTTTCACCATCCTCATTCTCTGCTCCATGACTACTCATCTGCTCCGTGCAGGGACAGATGTGCTGCTCTTGTCCCAGGTCTCATCCCTTGCATCTTTGACTTGGAGACAACTGACTGGTGTCAGGTCATGTTATGAAGCAGAGCTCCAAAGACCTCCAGAACCTTCCTCACCTCTTACAGAGGCATCCACAAGATTTTTTCTACTGGATTTACTGTCGATCTTCCCACTGTGAGCTCTCATCGCATACTAATCACATGTCCCATCATATGCTGAGCTATTGCTAGTTTTGGAGATTGACAGCACTATAGAGCGATGACACATGCTTTCCATCGCTGAACTGTCAACTTTGGAGCATCTTCTGAAGTGGCCTGTACAATTCACCTGAACCAAGTACACAGAGAAAGGAAACATTACCCGGTGCTGTGGTTTGTGTCAGCCCTCTGAGCACCTCTGAGCTCTGCAGGCAGGATGAAAAGCCCTGCCTCTTTCTGGTTTTTCTGTCAGGATACTTCATTTGAGTTAAAAAAGATAATCTAGCTTTCCCTAAATATAACCATTGTTAAGACTGGGACAGGATCACAAAATTGCCCTCAAGTATCATTACTGCTTTGTAGCCATCATCACAGGTAATCTATTTCCTCTCCCCTGATTAAGGCAAAGTGGGCAGATAAGCAAGGGCTGCTCTTCTGCTGTTCTGGTGGAATAACAAGGACCGAAAATTAAATCTGCTGCAGATCTGGTGGGTGTCAGTCCTGAAGAGTGAAAGGAATGAGGCAGGGAACATCATCTTCTGCTGAACTTGGCTCCCATGTAGATGCACTGTCCCTCCTCCTTTGCAGCAGAGCCCATGGCTACAAATACTTTACCATGAGAAGAGGGAGAGGAGGGAGGACCTCACGAGATTCTCATGAACAAGGTGTAGTCTAGTGAAAATGACCCAAGATCTCCCTGTAAGATGTCCCCAGTTTCCCAAGGAATCTTATAACTACCTGCAACTGTGGGCGGCTATCCCTCCCGTGCGCGCTGTGCACCACTGGTGGAGAAACCTAGATGTGATTTGGTAGCAACCAGTGACAGCTCACAAAAAAGAGGACAGGGATCTCTGCTGAAACCCCGGGGAAGGGCTGGTAGAGCAGTCACAAGTAACCTGAATACTGTATGGGAAATGTAGTGTTGTTTTCGGCAGAGATACATACGTTTTCTCCCCCTTGAAAGGCTCTGGGACCATGTAGGACATTGAGTCAGCTGGATCTCAGATGCAGCACTTTTTCCTTATCTCTCCTCTTTTGTCTTCTTTTCTTTCCTCTCTCTTTATTTTGCTTTTCCAGTTCAGCCTAAATAATGATCTAGGACAGCGCTGTCTCTTTAAAGGTGGCCTTTTTAAGTGCAACCTAATCTTCTTCTATCCACTTGGACCTTGGATTTAAAAAAATTCACCAATCCGGATTTCCAAATCCTTGCAGATTCTGAGGGGGCTTGTTTATGGAAGTATCCTTTAGAAAACGGCTTAGACTTTAAGATGAGGAAACGCAGGGGAGCTAATGTGAAGATTTAGGACTTTCTAGGAAGCTTGCAGTGCCTAAGCCCTGCTTGCTTGAGCAGTCTGAAGGTCCTTTTGCAGACTAAGAGGGATTAATACCCCTTTAACCAGCAGGGCTATGCACACATTCATAAATATACCATCTCTCTCTCTCTAATCGCTTCGCTCCCTAATCCACAATGATTTCTTAGGAATTATCACTTTATCTCAGCTAAATAAGCACATTCCTTGTGCTTTCCTGTAGAAAAATAAAATCTTTCAGAAGCTTTTGAAAAGTGGTCCCATGAAAAGCAATCTTTTATTTAAAACCTTGAGTAAACAAAGGAAACTTTGTTTATTTGCTTCCCAAGAGACAGGCAATTGGTTGCACCCAGCCAGCATCTGCCCTCTACTCCACCAGCTCCTGGTCCAAAAGACTCGCCTGGAGTCAGGATCAAGCCTGTTTGCCCAAAACCTTGTGAAGTGATGCCTCTCTGAATGCACAGGAGTCAGATCGAAAAGGTTTTTGCAAATTACTGCTAACACCAACGTGATGATTGTTGAAAGAGACCATTTTTGAGAACCCCCACATAATTTTTCATGTTTTCTGCAGGGCTTGCTTTACCTTTTTTGCTTTTCAGGTATTGTGGGGGCTTTATAGGGTTTTATTTTTTGCATTTCACTTGCCAGAGCTCAGCTACCTTGCACGGGACTATCAATCAGTCTATTTTTTTTAGGAAATGTCACCTTTTTTTTTTTTTTTTTGCAATGAGCTGTACTCTGGGTTC
Source organism: Falco punctatus (assembly GCF_963210335.1). Lineage (NCBI taxonomy): Eukaryota > Metazoa > Chordata > Aves > Falconiformes > Falconidae > Falco > Falco punctatus. The sequence continues at coordinate 10,578,662 of NC_137591.1, read as the reverse complement.
TCATGCAGCAACATCATGCAGGCTGTAAACACAGCTGGGTTTATGGGGTTGATCTGGGGGCAGGGAGGAATTACAGGTAATAAGAAATCTGACTTCTAATGGTATTTTAAAAATAAAAGGAAATTGTTCTCTTTATTACTAAGAATATTGCACAGAAGTGAGTATTTCTTTGGTAAATCATTCCCCACTTAGGCTTTGGTTTCTAAGATCACTTTCAAATCCAGAAATGAGTTCAGGCAAATTCCAGCTGACGTGAAACAGTCAGCTCTGGCAAAGGCTTTGAGTTTAATATAAAAAAGCCTCTGAATGTCCTCTATTTCTAATTCTTACTCATTTTAGTTAAACTCTTGCCTTCTATCACAAAAAATACACATAACCTTGAGAATCAGTACAGCTGTGCTGCATGGAGAGCTCCAGCACCTACAGGTTTTAATGTTCACAGGCTGAAAATTTTGTAATAAAGTATTTATTCTGGTGGATTTTATTTTTTAAATAGAATTAATGGGGACAACATGAATGATAGTTGTAGAAAATCAAAACTGTTCTGGAGAAGTTCTGTTTGTTAAACATAGGAATTAAAAAAACCCACATTTTGGGATACAAATTAAAATATATATCTCTTCCCTTAGTAGATACAATAAAAGAATTAGAGCTATCTCCAAGTATTTCTGGAGTTCAGAGGTATTTGAATATGTGGTTTCTTTTATGTCCTTCTCTACTGATACTATTCAATTTAATAAGAAATTAAATACTGTGACAAATCTGCTGCAGCCTTTTATTACTTACAGTCCCTCTGGGCTTTATTTTTTCCTCTCCTAGCCTTCTCCCTTGTCCCCTCCTCATGCACTCAGTGGTCAGAACAGAAACACAGAAGCCATAGCATGGAAATGTAGATGTCCTACAAGGAAATCTTTGTCCCACTGGGTGTGTTTGCAGTAAGCATCCCAGGCTGGTGGCCATGCTCCCCCCAGGGTGCCAGCAGCTGAGCCTGACAAAGATCCTCTGTACAGAAGATATGGAAGAGTCCCGTTCCCTCCCCTTGCTCCAGGAGACCCTTCAGTATTTGCTGCACCTTCAGCTGGGTTCAGAGCCAGCTTTTGTCCACCCCTGCCTGCACACAGGGACCTGGATTTGTAGCTCACATGAGCCTAGGGATGGGACTGGCTGAACTGAAGCGCTATACGGATAAGTTTGACAGCTACCAAATGAAATCTGCTCTCCTAACAAACCCATCCTTTGTGGGGAGGTGCCTCCAGCGGTTGTTGGAGGACATTTTCCCAACCGCAGCTCTGCCACCATGGCATCTGCCACCTTCTTTTGCTGTAGCTGGCAGGTCTTCAAAGCAACCAGAACAACGGAGGGCTGGTACTCCTGGCTTTGGTTCTTAACCTGTTTTTGCCTACTGATTGTAGTGGGTGCCCTCATGGTATTAAAGGACTTGGAGCCCTTCTGCCACAAGGACATTTCCAGTGTTGTTTCCTAAATTATTCTTGCAATAGCAAGAATGCCCATAGTGCTCCAAAGGCTCTCTCTCAGTTAAACCTGAGGCTGATCCGACTTAAGGGCCATTTGTACCTGGGCTGTGGCCCAGACGTCGCATCCTTCCATACAACACTTCTGCCCTAATGGCCTGAAAGTGGCTGGGAGGATTAGCTAATGGGCAATTTAAATGGGTCATTTCATAAGACATGTATATGATAGGCAAGCCTGAAGCCTTGCTTAAACCCTGTGGCTTTGTTTTAAACTCAAGACAAAGTGTGTCTCTTTGTACTCTTGCCATATGTCTCCTGGCTACTTTTTCTGTTCTCATCTTCCATCCCATCGGCTGCAGAGCTCCTTTTCTTTATCTTCTCAGCTAGTCTCAGCTAAAGCTCATTTTTGTCAATGGGAGTCATGGACTAGGCCTTCGAACTCCGTCCAACAATGAATCTTCTACACATGGAAACAGAGAAGAAAAAATTAGGTTACGGAAAAGAGCTTTATATGTGCCTGCACATACATGCACAGACTTATTCTTTATTTCCTTATCTCTGTGTTTCTCTTTTACACTGAAATATCTAAAGAGTAGGGTATTTGTGATAGTGAGCCCAGAAAACTGTACATAAAGGATGCTAATGCCAAGCACAGTCGCTGCATACCCATGGCTTAATAATCCTCATTAGGGCTGGAAAAACAAACATGTTATGCCTTAAACTGTAAGAACGTCTTTTAATGGAATTTGAGGAATTAAAATGTGGAACCAAGGTTTATCAGCCTATTGCTAGGAGAGCTGCAATCTGTGTTTGCTTAGGGAATCATCATCAATAATCCCTTAATCTAATCGCAAAATATAGAAAGCTGCTGCACCAGACTGACCCTATTGGATGCAAGCAATAAGCAACAGCAGAGAGCAGCGGGGTTACCCAATAGCAGCTGTTGAGTTATGACTGTATCCAGGAGAAGGCCACGTGTGCAGGCACCTCGGAAGCATAGGAAGAGGCTTTTTGTCAAGGAGTGGACCAAATGGACCTCAACAGAACAACCATATCGTAGTATTTCCCAGGGAAGGACCTAAGTCCACAAGGATGGCTGTACAGGGCCAGGCCAAATGTCTGCTGGAAATAATATTGATCCTATTTCTGAAAGTGCCCAAATGGGAGGATATAGGGAAGAACAGGCAACATTTCCCTAGAATATTCTGTAGTTTCTGGCACTTTGCTGTTCAGTCCTACAGAGCCAGCAGTGGTATCTTGGAATGGAACAACTCTTTGTGGTTTTTGTTCCATGAATTTGTTCAGTTGCCTTTTGAAGTGACAAAAACTCTTAACATCCAAAATATCACTTATCGAGGAGTTTCACAATGTATTTGCAAGCTCTGTTTGTGTTTGGTTTGGATCACTGTTTGTTAGTGTCATTAGGTTATGTCTACTTCTTGTACTGAAAGAGACAGTGAACAAACATCCCTTATTTACTGTCTCTGAGCTTCTCACCACTTTGTAGAGATACAAGTGCAATTTCAGATGCCTTCCCAGGAGTGTATGAGCACAAGGAATACCAAAAATCTCCCTAAATCTTACATAATTCTGCTTCCATCTCTTTGAAATGCTTAAATACTGAGCTTGAAATCCAGACATCTAAATAAGAAATTATGTAAGAAATGGAGCAGTGTAGAGGAATGAAGCTGGGTTAATTAGCATTGATAATATACAACTGTGGGCTGGCTTCAGGGGTAGTGGGTTGGCCGATATAGATAAGGTGCAGGTGGGGCTGGTTCTGTTAAGTGGTTGGGCAGCCAATGAAGAGAGAGAAAGAAGCAGAGGGAAGAGAGAGAACGCATACCTGGGATGAGGAGAAGGCAGCAGAGGGACTCTATGAAGAGTGTGTTGGTATGAGATGGCCAAAAGACCTTGTTGCAGCTTTATAGTTTGGAGAGTGCTGTGACAGAGCAATCATTTGATTTCACACCTGAAATAGCATAAGCTCTGATGCGTTTGGTGTGTGGGTGACATGCAGTGGTGTTTGTGTGTATGTGGGAGATGGGGCAGCAGAATGCAGGAGTAAATTATCACTTAACCCATTGAACAGCTAGCAGACTTCTTTGGGCAATCACAGTTAAGCCAAAAAGAATGTCCAAAACTTGCTGCACTAGTCTACAAATGTTTCTAATAACCCCTTTTTGTTGCTAAAATACTGTGAAGAACAGTTCTGGTAACAAAGCTGGAAACTTCAGTATCTTTTCAGATGTTGGCAATCCAAAAGTACGAAGGTTATATTTCAAGGTGAGCACACCGGCCCTTGGTCAAATCTCTCATAAATCACTGTCTAACTCTTATATCTCCCATCCAGGGCCTAGGATGAGCATTGTGATTTACTGCTTAATTCAGAACCTGATCCAAAGTCAATTGAAGTCAGAAGGTTGACACCAAGAAGTTCAGCCCCTAAGGCTATTTAAGCAGGACTTATTGAAGGAAGGACTTGCAGACGTGAACCTTCTGTCTCCTGCTGTTCGCTAGTTTTAATTTTGACCAGTGTCTCTATGTTCCCACCTCCCATCCCACCTTCTGGGAGTTCTGATCTCTACTATGGCTCCAAAGCCTGCAAAGCAGTCGATGTCAAAGTTTTTCTTGTTCCATGAGAGAGGGGACAGGCTGGCTGGAAATGCCCACAGGAATAGGTGAAGCAGACAGTAGAAGCTATTCAATTTTTGCCGAAGCTGACTTGAGCTGAATCTGGCCTGGGGAAGATCCAAGATTTCAGCCTGTGTATTGTAACCTGGACATCTACATTTCCTACCCAAGTCAGGGAACTCATTATAACTATTGTCTTTAATATCCATCCTTCTCCCCACTGAGGTGCCTAGGATAAGGTTCACCCAGTCTTAGCCTACTATACCCTTCCCAGCTGCTGAGATAATTCAAAGTCCATCCTTCCATCTTGTCCCTGAGACCAGACCTTCCAAGCCCCTAGGCTATGAACAACTTCTCAGCACATCAGGGCCCTAGACAGCACTGGAAGGCCATCCCAAGTGGAAGAGACGTAGCGACAAAGACCTGGGGACCTTTGATGACGTCCTTGGGTAAAGCCAAACTGGTTCTCAAAGAACAGCCAGGGTAAGTATGCAGAGAGATATTGCTTGCTGTTCTTCTGAATGCTTTCAGCAAGTTCCTCAGCTTTCAGGGGGACCGCACATTTTTGTTCTACCAAAGAGTAACCGGCAGCCTTGCTTCTACCAGGGTAGAGACCTGGATGAGGTTTCAGGAATCTGCCTGGACCTAATAGCCCTGGGAACCCCTGTTACGCTGTGAGCTGTGAAGGTTGTTTAGCAGGTGAGATTGCTATAGTGCCACGCACCTGTGTGAGGTCTGGGGGATGTTTAATAAGGTCCCAACCTCTCTCTCCTGGAAGAACTGCCAAGGTCTTTCTGCTCTACCAGGCTACTTGTTTTCCAGAAACTGGAAGAAACTTCACAGCCATCTAGCAAAAGCACCTCTTGGAGACCTCTGTTCAATGTGGTTAACATTGCCAATGGATTCAGAAGAGATTTTAGGGAAGAAAAGGGGGGGGGGGGGGGGGGGGAGCTGAGAAGAACACAGGTGAGTACACACAAGAGATGGGCCAAGTGTATCGATTTCTTTTTCAGGAAATCTTGGAAAGGTGTGACTAGAGCAACACAAGAGCTTTCATGGGCATTCCTCAAAGCCTGTCGCAGCAGGCAGCACAGACCCACCTGTCTGAGGGCAGGAGGGAATAATGACATGAATGTGGATGACCTTGAGGTTCACCTAGCTTTCCTGTTCCCCTCGGTTAGCACCCCACCGACAGTGCCACCTGCGGGAAGATGAGGCTCCACCTGCTCCTGGCCACTGCCTGCTCTTTCGTGGAGCAGCGGCCAGTCCAGAGACAGCTTTCCCCTGCCCAAGAGTGACCTCCAAGGAAAATTGCTGGGAATGGGACCCACATCACATCACCCACCTGGCACACACAGGCTGGCCCATGGCTGCCGTCCCAAGCAGCTCGGCCAGGAGATGGGGAGAGCCAAGGCAGGTGTGAGCCCTGGTGGCTTCCATTCTGACCATACGGTTCCAGCACTCCCGAATCTTGTCTAACAGTGATTTTCCTTAAATGCAATCCTTTAAGGTGTTAAATCTAGCTTTAACTTATTTGGCTGATCCAACTTAGATCAGATTATGTTTGTATTTATTGGGATTTATGGATGTATGATTGCCTCTGAGCCCATATGGACAGCTAATTTGTCAATTAGAGCAATGCTGATCATTGCGGAGGCATGGCATAGGCTGTTAAGCACCATTATCGGTTTCAACCAGGTCTGACCTTGAGACACACATTTATTTTGCCTGACAACCTTTTATTCTCACTGCCAGATTACAGATGTGTAAATTGGGCTGAAACCTTGAATATTCATCTTAGGTATGTCAAAAAAATGGGAACTTGTTGGAGATGCAGAATATAACAGGGAAAGCTGTTGAGCTGCATGCAAAGAACGGGACCTGCTTAGATCTTGCTTTGTACTGCGCTGGTGGCAGCGGTAGAGTCTGGGGCCAGCATGTCAGGGTAGTGCCTTGGGAGTCTAATTAAAACCAACGGACATTTTCAAAGCAGAGAGAGGTCAACTCTGATTGCTAATTAAAGGCCATTATTCCTATTTTGTAGTAGCTATAGCAAGGGCAATTTCTCCCCAGATCAGAGGTAAAGGGTGTTAGCCAGTGATTTTGGTACCTGGAAGAAGCAGACAGTTCCTCCTTGCTGGCACCATCCCAGTGACCAGTAGTAATGCTGGGACACCCGTGTCATTTGGCCAGGCCTGAATGGGTGGGATAAGATGGTGGCTGGCCTTGGAGCTGTGTTAGAAGGCTGGGTAAAAGGCGAAGAAGCTGCTGGTGTGAGGCCAGTCCTGCTCTTCTCCTGTCCCATCAGGCTGTTCAGATATACCGTGGTGAGCTGAGCTACATGTGAATGGGAATGTCAGGTGTATTTGAGCCCACTGATCTCATTTATCTCATTTAACTATTTAGAAATGAGGTGTCCAGGCACCTCCTATGACCAAGGGATAGGGTATCTGGTGGTGGTGATGTCTGATCAAGGAGGGATGAATCATCATCTGCATGTGCTGATCTCCCTGCTGAATTGACTACTGGCTTAAATGAAATGCCTACATTTTAAACAGCTACCATCAAGAGAGATGAATGCTACTGTGGCTATGGGATGCAAATGTGGGCCGGGAGAGGGGAGCTAAATGCTTCTTAACCAGCTTCTTCGCCTTCCTCTCAGGCTCCCATGACCACATTAGTCAGATACTTCATAAATCATGTGTCTGAAAGAGCAATTGTTCCACACACGTCTCAGTGATTCTGCGCTTGTCACCTTGACCCTGATGTTTTACAGAGAACAAAAATTATACCCGCACCTGTTAAAGGACAAGAGCAGGCACTAAGGAAGAGGATTGTTTTAGTGATGCATCCCCAGCCTTATTGGTTGTAAAGGACGACATTGTATAGATGATTTAGAGGACTAAATTTGTCAATCTACCGTCAATACTGTATTATTTCTATTGTAATCATGAAGTCTCAAATCTAGAATCTAAATCAACAGAGATTTTGTTTGTTGGCTGGGTTTTTTTCTCTAAGAAAGTACAGATTTGGAGGGACCTGAGCAGAAGAAAATCGTATCAGTTTTGCCAAACTACTTAATAAATTGAAAAAAGGGTAAGAGAGGAACATTTCACTTTAGTCTTTCACAACTGGCCATTCTTCCTAGTGAAGCTCTTTTGTTTCTCTCTGCCAGAGAAAGGGAAATGTCATTGATGCTGGTTTGCCTGGAGATATCCACTGGCCAGAGTCCCACAGCATGAACACCTTGAGGGGAAAAACATCCCACAGTGGCAAAATCTGCCTCTAAAAATAATAAGCATAAAAAATATTAACTCTTCAGGTCAATAGTGTGGTTGCTTGTTTACCAAATGGGACAAGTAAACCCATTACATAAAATGTCTTTCATCGCCCATATGCTTTCTAACCTAATCAGCTTGGAATCCTGCTAAATCCCATATTGAGATAACAAATGAGCAGCTCAGCTCACTGGAAGAAAGGCAGCCTTTTTCCGTTGGGTATTAGAAAGAGGCAAAGGTCAAATATTCCCCTGTGGATCACTCAAAAAAGAGATCATGCCGATAACACCTATGCTTTTGCATGCGAAGTAAGTATTACTGAAAGTGAAATTCATGGCAAACACAACTAAAGGGCAAAGCTTCAGATTAAAACTCACATGATGGCTTTGTACAGGATGGAACATCATATCCTAAAAGAAGATTTTGCCTTCCCAATCATATTGCAATGATATTTACAAGTCAGGGATGGAGACGCTGGTGGCTGACAGGCCAAACCAACCAGCCTTCTCCTGGACTGCACTTAGGGTGGCCATTCTGCTGGTCAGCACCAGGTACAAGCCACTGCCCCTTGCCATGAGATGTGGCTCCATGAGGACCATCGTGATTTGGAAAGAAGATGGAGTGGCTCCCAACGTGCCTGGCCTGCCAGCAGTGTCCGATGGGCTGCCTTAGGAGACCTTTCCTGGGGCAGCTGCAAGCCAGCAGTGGGTTCAGCAGAAGTTGGATTGTTTGGATAGGCATTTTTATAACTTTGACTTTTTGTTGTGTTTCTGTGATGTTTCCACCGAAGCTAAGACAAACCTGACCTCCAAATACAGTTTTTACAAAATACAGCATTTGCCTTTCCTGTAGGCAAGCATAATGTTTGGCGAACAAGAGTGGGTTTGGGGCTCCCTGACAGTGCAAGATGCTCATCATTACAACAGGCTACTGATGGAGCGGGTGCAGAGGACAAGATAACCTGGGCTATTCCTCCAAAGAGCAGGCAAGAGAGGCGCTGGGACCTTAGGGCTCACTGGCTGGGTTAACACCTGCAAGAATTAACACTATCCCTGAACCAGACTTGTGCAAGGTGATCCAGTCCAGTCCAGTCCAACAGAAGGATGTCAGGGATTATCTCCTTTTTAACCCATGCTTTGTCCCTCTCACAAACAAATATTTGTCAGGAGTTGAATACATTTGATCTGAAATTTTTGTAAGTGTCAAATAACTTTCTATCATAGTATTCCCCCCCCCCCCTCCCAATGGCTCTTTTGGATCCTCCCCTCCCCTCTTTCTCTTTTTTTTCCTCTTCAAATCCCAAATACTTCCTTTTATTTATTTATTTTTGTTCTAATAGTAAAACCTTTTTCTTCTTTGTCAGTTGTCAAATGCTTTAAAAATGCAAGTGTAGGCGCAAAATTTTCAGTAACTGCAAAAATTGTTGATCAGTCAACAGTTTTCACAGAACATGGATCTGTGCTTTTCTATAAGGCTGTCATACTGACCGGGGTTTGCAAAGGTCTTTCCATGAACACTTGTATCTATTTGTGCCTACAATCAACAGATCGCTTACCAGAAATTCAAGAAAATGACTGGTCTAGCTAAGCTGCCATATCATATTTCCTGTCCTGTTGTCCAATATCTATCAAACCATATAAAGCTTCAGTGTTTTAGGAGCCGAGCCCAGGATATCTCCTTGGGCACTGGGGTGTTAGATGCCAAGCCCTGTCCTGGCTTAGTTCCTCCAGATCACCTGAGCAAGAGCACCCCAGCTGTGCTAAATCTGAGCTTCTCCACCCCAGCAAGATGGGCTAAACCCACCCCTGGTCCCACGCTGCGTTTGCACAGGGCAGATGAGGAGCATGCATGGAGATGGGGCTGGGGTCCAGCTCCCAGGTTTGCTGATAGTGTTGGTATACCTTTGGTATTTTCTGCTTGTTGGGAAACAAGTGGTGTTTCTGTTGCTTTAACTTTTTTGCTCCATAGTTTCAGATTTTAGGGAAAGCCTCTGGATAGATCAGCTGTTGAATGCCAAGGATGCATCACCCGTACTCATCATTCTGTTATGGCATAAAAGTGTTCCTGGCCAAGGGCTAGATTAAGCTCGTCTATTTGAGTTAACAAAGAGAAGGTTAAATGGTGACTTGATTTTCATCTATAAATACCTTCCCAGGAAGAAAAGATCTGGTAGCAGACAGCTTTTTAATGTAGCAGACAAAAGCTGAACAAAGCCCTGTGTTTAGAAGATGAAGCAAATGAATTCAGAGCAGAAATGAGGCGCAGACTTTTAGGAGGGAGGAGGATTAACCATTAATGAACCTTTCCAAAGGAGGCTGGATTCTCTGCCTTTCCCTTCTTGGTGGCACAGCCCTTTCCATTTGTGCCTCCTTCCCTGCAGATCATCCCATCGCACAAAACTGGGCGGAGAGGCTGGATGTGAAAACCAAGTGGCCGGATTCAGATTGCTGTTATTCCTAAACTTTACATCAGAAATACACCTTTGATTTTAAGTTTTCAAATAGTGGAAGTGATTTTTAAAATTAATACAATAAAGGGTAGACTTTGAATTGGCAGTAAAAATAGCTTGAACCCCCCCCCAAAATTTAAAGAAAAAAAAAAGAAGAAAACAGAAAATACATATAGTTTGAACCAATACTGAAGATTAGAAATTTTTACTTTCTTTATTTTTTATTTTAACTTTCTAGGGAAGCTTCACATTTGGATGAAAAAAGGCGGGGTGAAAAGCAATTTTTGACATTCACTTTTTGGGGCTTTTCAATAATGTGCAACAAAATGGAGAACAGAAGACAGATGAAAGAAAGGCAGACCACCAAACTCTGTAACTAGTTTTAGACTTCAGAATAAAATGTATTTAGTAGCTTGTGTTAAGGCATTTTTTTATTGGTGGTGCTGTGAACCTTACTCCATTTGGTTAATAAATTTTTAGTTTAGGGAAGGTCTGTTTCTAACTTTCCTAAAATCATCTCATAAACACGGTGAGGAGATGAAGACAATAGATTTAAAAACAAGAAAAGATTTAGTTAGGACACCTAATTAGGATTTCTAATCAGGAGTCATCAAGACCTGTAATTAGCAGGGTTGTTCAGACTCATTGCTTTCTCTTTAATGGCCATAGGACATCCAAATGGTTTTAAATTATGTACCATGGGCTCCTAATCAGTTTATTGAACATCATAAATTGTTAAAAGGAGTTAATAGCTTGTGTTTCTTGATAGAAAGTGCTAATACTCGAGGCAGAGAACTCATCAAATGAACCTCGTTAGAGAGGGGAGGAGGGAGATTGCGTCTCAGTGTCTCATTTTGTTTTAGTAATTAGCTTTTACTGGATTATCCGATCCAAATCTTTATTCAGTTTACTCTGTCAAATCTAGTTTGCATTTTAAATGGAAAATTGACACGGGGAACAATTTGTCTCCTGACTGGGTTAACAGGTCCAGATGGCAGGAGGCACCTGCACGGAGTGGGGGTTATCACGGGAGCCCGCGGGGGGGACCAGCTGGGGGGACTTCCCCAGTAGTTGATGTCCTCCAGCCTTTGCCCTCAGCTTCTGCCCCAGCAGCCAAAAAGCAGCCACGTGTGAAATTGTCACAATCCAGCCCTGGCTTGTCCCTGGGAGCAGTCAGGGACCGATGGCAGAGGAAGCATGCCGGCGTAAAGTCATCATCTGGGAGTGGATCAGCTGGTTCTGAGCAGGTTTTTGTCTTCAGTGGTGGCCAGTACAAGCTGCTTTAGCAGAAGTTATAAGAAAGCTTCTGATGGACAATTTCAAAAAATTCTCCCTACAGGGAGAGTGTTTCCTAAGTTAACCAAAGATCCCTGGTCCCTGAAGTGAACGTGTGGGTATTAACAACCACCTTATCTGCTGTGACAAGGTGCATTAAAACGGGGAGGTCCCTGTTGTTTTACTGGCTCCCGTTGTGGCTTCCATGCATGTGGTTTTGACTGACACAAGATTTAATGATTCGGTGCAAAACATGAATTTCTGAAAACCTTCATCGTAAGGGTGCTGCTGTGAGCCCAGCCCAGCTGATTCAGAACCAAGTTATGGTTCACCCCTACAGTGTGATGAAAAAGAAGCTCCAGATACCCAAGCAAAGCCTCCCATGGCCACCCCATTGCACGTTTCATCACATAGTAGTGGTCCCAGCTATTAACTGGTTGGCTGAAAGCTGGAGGGACAACCACAGCATATTTCAGTTTTCAGGAGTCAGTTCCCAGGACTCCGATGGTTTTTGCCTTTCTCTTAACTTTGTGTGACGCCTTTATGGCATATCAGAAACCAGTGATTGACTTCTCACAGCTGCCTGTGTATGAGAAGGTGGTCGATGCTGGAATGACCAAGGTGTGTTGATGCTGGAGACTTGTAGATCTGAAGGTTTTCCTTCCCTGTACCAGGGCTTTTCCTGACTTCTGTGAGCCCTGAGCTGCCATGTATACCCCTGTGGTGCAATGCTTTCTGGATTTAAGTTTTTCAGGTTCTCACTTGTATTTATTTTAAAGGACATCTTTATAACTGATTGCATGTTAGGCCAAGGCTATGCTTAGAGGTAAAAGGACAAAAATCCTTTATCCTTCCAAAAATCTGGGATGGACTGCACCTTGCACTTTTCTGTACAGATGCTGCAAGCTTCCCCACATTACAGGATTGTCCTAGCCCATCTGGGACATCTGGTTGCTGAGGGTTTTACAACCTTTATGAAAGGTGTTGGCATTTATCACTCTGGAGCAAGATTTTGTCTTATTTATCCCTATTTACATCCACACTGTGCACTGAAATATTGTGGGAGCAGATCAGACCCAAGATAAGCATTGCTCAGAAAAAAAAGTGGAACAGAATCAGGTTTCTGTGTAGGATGAGGCATGGCCAGCTGCTGAAATTTTTCCAGGGCTGCAGTGCAAATTAATTGAGTTTACCTCCCCTGATTACTAATGCTATTAATCACTTCTATGGGACAGATCTGCAGCTGGAGGAATGAGGTCCTGCGACTCCAGCAGACCAAAGTCCCTGGTCCTGACCTAAATGGGGATGCTCTTAGTGCCCCTTCACCGAGCAGCAGCCACCTGGTGTCTCAGCCCCAGCGAGGGCTCAGTGCCATACCCACAGTCAGCTGGGGAAACCTCTGGCAAAGCAGGGACCCACGGCTTGTTTGTGTCTTATAATGCCACCTTTTCCCATTGTGCTCCCCACTTCAGGAGACGGGCTTGGCAGCATCCCACGGGAGGGATGTCCCTGGCTCAGACATTGCATCCTCCACCGGCTTTAGGGAAGGGTACGGAGCCACCTGGGAACAAGGCTGCAGCAAATACCACATCTCTTGCAAGCCTCTCTGAACCCATGGAACAAGACAAAAGAGATTCATCCCCCTCTTCCTGCTTGGGAAGAGGGGTCAGGAAAGTGAGTCTTTCCATGCTAATGTCACACAATTACCTCTTAACTGCCAAAACAAATGGCAGAAATGGGGAAAGTGACACCAAATCAAAAATGTCACAGGTGATCGATTCATGTCATCTACCGTTGCTGCAGCCGAGGCTGGCAAGAGAGACACAGTGATAACACAACACTAATATTATATTACAGCCTTCACGGCGCCGAATGCCAAGTGATGAATATGTGTCACTTTACGTGTCGCTCACTCTCCAGGCCTGGGCGGGCGAGCATGGAAAATGGAGTGTTCAGGATTAATGATATCGAAAATGATAGAGAGGAGATTGAAAATTCCTTCCTTCCTGAACCATGCAGATTGAAATGTACCTCAGAGCTATCTCTTGTTGCCCTCCTCCTCCACCCACTTTTTAAAGATCTTTTTCACAGCATTTTGAAGAAAAAAGAAAAGAGGAGAAGAGAAGAAAAGAAAAAAGAAAAGAAAAGAAAAGAAAAGAAAAGAAAAGAAAAGAAAAGAAAAGAAAAGAAAAGAAAAGAAAAGAAAAGAAAAGAAAAGAAAAGAAAAGAAAAGAAAAGAAAAGAAAAGAAAAGAAAAGAAAAGAAAAGAAGACTTTATAAAGAGTCTTTTACTTGGAAATTTCTTCCTCTGCTCTTCATGGTTTGTATTATGATCAAGGTTCCCATCTTCAGGTGTATGTCTAGTCTCACACAGACAGCTACAGCATGGAACATGTCCATGATTTTAATTCAGGACCACCGCTTCTCCATTAAAAATCTGATGCGGTCAGAAGGTTGTGGCTGGATCAAAGTCAGTGCATGATGTGTTATGATTAGGAAGTGATCTTACTGAGAGCTTTCAGTGAAAACCAGAGCATTTTAATGCTCCTGACTTCTATTTTGCAGCCTTCAGAAACTTTAGGTAAAAATCAGAGCCCCACAGTGCTGGTAATTTTCCATATCTAATGAGAAGAACTGATAACAGAGAAGATGGATCACAGCTTTAGGAATAAAGTGACCTGGCCAATGTCACAGGCAGAGCTGAACTGGTACATGGCTCCTCCGTTCATATTTACACTCTGTTTATGCATCAGTGCTGCAAGATGACCCATTCCCAGGGGCCCAGAGACTGCAGACACGTTGGTGGGGCTGGAGGAGGTTACAGATGGGCATCTACGTAGCTGCAGGATTAAAGCCCACCAGCCCATGGAGATCATGCCCATCGTGCAGATTCCCTGCTTGTCCTGGCCTCCACCGAACGCGGGCTCCGGGGGCTGCAAGGCCTTTCTGCAGCGCCTGGCGCTGCCAGCTGCGGCTTTCGCTAGGCTTGGTCAGGCTGTGGCGAGGGGGGGGTCTGGAGGGAGCTTGACCAGGGGCGGTTCACCCTCGGTGTCTGACAGTGGGTGCAGGTGACCGTCCTGCCTCTGAGGAGTAAGGTTACCTCCTCATGGCTGTAGGAACACCAGTCCTGGGGCTTCTGACTGGGTTTCATTTGGGTCTTGACAAGGATGCCTCAAAGCTTTGATAGAGAAAGCAAGGGAAGAAAAGTAAGTTTTTAATACCTTTTTTCTATACTTTTTCCTTTACCTTTTTTCTTTTTTTTTTTTTTACCTCCCTGTTACTTAATTGGGTCACATGCCCAGGTGGGCCGAGGGCTAATTTTTTCCTTCTAGCTACAGTGAAAACCATCTATTGCTTTGCTGTGCCCTCACCTGATATTACACATGCTGCTCTTCCAGTAGAGCTTGGAGCTCTTTGTCTTTGAGGCATGGTTAATGGGGACAGAACCTGTTTTTTTAAGCAACCAATGCAGCATAATGGAGCAGCCTTTTTTTTATAGTATCTTTCTTCTTAACCCATTATGATTCCTGATAAAAGTGTTCCACACAGAAAAGACAATGAAATTAAATAACAGCAAGTCAAAATGAGATGCAAAATGGGCTCGAATTCCATGTGAAAAAAAATGTTAGGATGGGTCCCTCGCACTGACACACAAATACACACACATTAGCCTCTAATGAAGAACGAGCACTAATAGCGAATGATCTTAAGGACTCACAGCCATTAGTTTCGTGTGGCAATAGATTGAGATTGGAGGAAGAAACCCAGAATCAACTGAGAGTACCTAATTAATTGGATTATAATTACATTTGGAAAGCTAAAAGGTAATAGATCTGTTTGAATTATGATCATCACAGGCTCTTCAGGGACAGACTGTACAGTGTGAATCACTGGTACGTGATCACCAGAGACATGAAGAATTAAATGACTACAAATATTTTAAATAAGAGCACCCGTTCACTAGTGGGAATATTGGCTGCCAAGCTCGGCTGGCATGAACATGTTTGCTTTGAGATTGCAGTCACTGACCTGTTGTATTATTATTTTTTTAAAGGATACCTGAGCCAAAAACATTACCTTTGCTGTGGTCCATCACTGGAAGAAGGACTGAGCCCCAAAGGAGAACGAGGACCTGGAGATCAAGATTACATGTGGCTGGTGCTTTCATAAATTTTAACTCAAAGGGGCCACACACCATCATCAGACTTGTATTTCTGTCTGTCTTTCCTGGCTCTTCTATCTCTCCTTACTGTCCCTATGAGCATGCAGTGCTGACTTCTCCAGTGATTTTTCTGCCCAAATCCTTCTGACAAAAAAAAGACCCAAAACCAAAAACAACCGGGAAATGGGAAAATGGAACAGAAAGAAAAGAGGCGCTTCAGAGATACAGAGCATTAACAAAAGCCTGTAGATTTCCAGCACAGAGTAACAGGATGGTGGAAGTATTCGATCAGAGCCATAAATCTAATGAGATTGTAATGATATGCAAATTAACAGCACCATGAGCCAAATGGGTAAAGTTTCTTTATGGAGCATATTAAGAGGCATTTTGCCTAAGTGAAACGGTTGGATGAACAATAAATACTGAGCCACAATCTGCAAGTATTGGTTTGCAACAGCAATAAGATAAATATAACAGATGAAGACAAGTATTATTCCTCCATTTAAAAGGACAGATGTTGCAAACAAAACTGTACTTCCCTCTGACAGAGGGAAACTGCAGCTATGCAGCCTTCATGAAATATCAAGGGGGTTTTGATTGCTCTTGTTGAAATTAATACTCACAGGTAACTTCTTGAAAATCACAGTTTTGAACTAGCCTTTATATATTCAGGGATGGACAAGAAAATGTGAAACCTCAGGCCAGATTGTTTCCTAGTGTAAATTAGGTAACCCCCATTAGCTCTACCAGTTTATGCTAGCTTTGGACCTGGATCCCAAACTGTACCTGCCAGCATCTGACTGTTGATAAATATTGAGTGGTTTCACTATGACATTTTAATTATAGCATTATGGATTTCAGGAGGAGGGGGAGCAAAAGAAGAGAAAGCATTTATTTTTGGTTTTAAGCTTAAAGGAAGGAAGAAAAAACAACCAACAGACCAAAAACAAAGGAAGAAAATAACAGCCCCCCAGATCCCACAGGGATTTAGTGGAGATTAGCTAAATCTGAGTTCTTATCATTTTCAAGGGCTCCATCCAGCCTTATTTTTACTTCCTCGCCATGGGCATCTACCCAGCAATTTTCACAGGGGATAGCTTGAGATCTCTTAGCATTATCACCTCCCATACCAATGACATGTCTTTTGTCCCAGTGTCTGGAAGCTTCTTTGTGCTTGGAGGCTGGAAAGACCTGTGTTTGCATCTTGCTCTGAAGACCAGACTCATCCTCCATCAGTACGGCAAACCCTAAGGTCTGCAGCAAACCGCTGCTTCACCTGGAGCAGCAGAGCAATCTGGAGGGAAGAAAGCTGAGCTGGACCCGAACATGTTCCTTCAGCCTAAATGAATCGGGCACCGACTGAAGTGAAAGTGCTGGAGTCCATCAGTGGTCACCCCAAGCTCAGCTATGCCCACGCCTCGCTAGACTGATGGTGTGGGTGGAAAGCAAGCATCAGATCTCATGTCCACTGTCCATCTGAAAGTGGGGACACAGTCAGAGGCGGACGGACCTTATGGTCCTTCTGAGCTGAATAAGCATCAGGGTTAAACAGTGGGGTTGGAGTTGCCCTACAAATGCAGTCCAGGGAGAGATGAGAAGGATCAATCCAGCAGAAAGGAGAGACACAGAAAAGTTAAGCACTGCAATGCCCAAGTGCTCTTGATACCTCACTGATGTCAGTGTCCCTCTCAAAGGCCAGATCACAGCAGCCCCAAGCTCAGCCTGGGCTCCGGCCTCCTCTCTTCATCCCAAAAGCCTGTTGAGAAGACGCCACCTACTCCTTTTGTGCCAAAAGTGGTGATGGTGAAGCCGTGTATGTACACAGCAATGGGACTCACAATTTTAGTGGTTGCATTGGCCCTTTGTGAGGTTGGAGCACTCATGGGAAATAGGCCTGCCTAATCATTAGAATAAAATATGGTATTTCAGTTATTTCAAGAGGGATCAGGAATGGAGAATGTGGAGTGGAGGAGGAACAGTAGTATGACCCTCTAGCTTGGTGGTTAGACCACCTTCCTGGGAGACACCAGAAGATGCTTCTTTGCCATTCCCTGAACATCCCACCCATGTTACATGAATTATGTTGTTTTCTCCCTTCCCCACAGGACTAGGGTGCAGAGCCTGGTAGAGTCTCTGATTTTCATGGGTTCATACACTATGCCTCTATAGTGTTGCTTTAGTCTCATCTCTCTGAAAAGTTTGGATTTAACCTTGGCATAGTCACAGACAAAACCAGAAATTGGCCTACTGCCTGGAGGTGAACATCCACCCACCTGACAAGGAGGAAAACTAGATCACTAAGCAACCATCCAGCAGGCACATGGGCTTGTCTAGAGGGGGATATGGAGCTGGTGTCACTGCCAGCCACCGCATCATCTCAGAGGCTTTTTATTTGAGCCAGATCCCTGCATCTGGTTGAGATAGTCAGTCTCAAAGCCATGACCTTGTTTCAGAGCTGTGGAAACCTTCCTTGTGAGACTTCTCTGTTAGCACAGCCCTGGCTACTACTTCATGCTCTTCCTTCACACCCTGGGGTACGCCTGTTCCCTGTGGAAATCACACAACTCGGGGAGCATGTGAAGCACAGTCTGATGCCAGCCTCACAGCTGACAAGACTGCAATGGGACGAGAAGGGCTGGGAGATGACTAACTGGATCGGGTCCACAGGGTGGGGGCAAGAGGCATGAATGCTTGAACTTGCTGCATCTGTCCATCCATGCATCCATTGCCCTCTGTCCACTTTTACCTAAGGAAGGGCATCTCATCCTTCCCTACGGTAGGTATTTCTAAGAAGGCCTTCTCCGTGAAGTGGAAAAATAAACCTAAAATCAGGTTTATGCATATCAACTCCATCTAGACCAGTAGCTCCATTTTAGCCACAGTTCAATAAGGTGTGTAATGCCAAAGTGCTGCTGAGGAACACCCAAAGGAGGCGGAGGGTCCCAGTCTGCCACACTACACTTGTCTCGAAGGACATCTAGGAGACATTCTCGGCTGTCTGCTGGCCAGCTGGAAAACCTGCCCACTCTCAGTCTGTTGGGCACTTCAACAAAGATACTCACAGTATGGCTGGGATCTCAGACCTCACTTAACTCATTGGAGACCGGTTGTCTCTCAGTGGGAATCACTGCATCAGCTGAGCTCCTATTGCTGGCTACGACAAGCCCAGTTCTGTAACAAATGCTGCCTAACATACAGTTTTTCCAGACCTTCCCTCCATCTGACTATCCAAATGTTTCACCAAAGCCTCCAAGACCTAGAGAAAATGCATCTCCCAATGCAAAATCGTGACATTTTACCCATGATTTGGACTGTTCTGTACAGCCAAGAAAGACAACAAAGCTGAAGTGTTTGAGAAATGTGGTTCAACAGATTGCATGTCAATCTGAGAGGTAAGCAACCTGGTTTCTGCTCCTTAGTGTGATTTCTTTGTAAAACCCTTTCAGATCTATGGACAAAAAACAAGGTTCATAGAAGCTAAAGCCAAAAGTGTTATAGCAGTGTAAACGTGGATGCATGGCATTTCCCCTTCAGAGCTTACTAATAAAATAGCCACCTCTGTCTGTGGTCAAGTTTAATATCTGGCAAAATCTATTCTGTTCACCTCTATTTCACAATTTGGACTGCCCTGTCAATTATTAGCATTGTGCTCAATGGAGCTGCTGCACAGCTCATTTTTGTGGTTACTAGCTTAGTAAATAAATGTGGCACACTAAACATCATGACTTCTAAGGGAGTTTGAAAATAAGTGGACAAGCTAATAGGTGCAAAACGACATTAAAGCTACCAACCTCCTCCCTTACAGACTGCAAAGCTGGTTGTTCTGTGTGACAGAAGGAATGGAGTCGCCTCCTCTGTCTCCTCCCATCGGGATCTTGGGGTCCCTCCCTACACCTACAGTCCGTGTGTCTCTGATGGTAGCCCCGAATCCTCTGTGTGCTGGCCCAGCGCCCAGCTGCATCTTGCTAACATGTTATTCAGATGTGCGTGGCTTTGCCTGCAGGGTGCTGCATCCTGGCTGCTGAAGAGGATGCTGCGCAGAGCAGCTGAGAGCTGAACTTGCTCTGGCTTTCTCTCAGCAGCGAGTTGCTGCCTTTTGCTCTACCAGCGATTTCTGCACAGCAGCATGATGGTTGCCCTGTCAAAATGGCCAGGGGCATCAGAAGTGGGGAAGTGATGGACGGACCAATACTGTGCTCATCCAGTGGAGGCTGGTGCATGGTTAGGAGTCAAGTGGAAAGACAGTGACTGCTCTGTGTCTTCTAAAATACTTCAAAGTAGGGCTAGTGATGAAGATGGGGTTGATGGGTTTGGGGTTTTGCTGTTGGTTTTAATATTTTTTGTCAGATGAATGAATCCATCTCATAGCAGGGATATCCAGGCTGCCCATGCAGTGCATGGTCAATACTGTCTCGTTCAGTATCTGCAACTGTTGTATTTATTTGCACGATATCTTCCACGCTCATTGTGCTGCTTGCGATAGAGTCACTGATGAACAAAAGAGTCAAAGCAGGAGCTCAGTATGCTCAGTGCTTTTCTGAAGCAGGTTTTGTTAATAAACATCTCCTATTTGGCCATTTCCAAAGAGAAGATTGAGTCAGTTGCACCAGAAGACAGGCATGGGATATTGCATGAAACAAATACCCTTTATGCTGCCTGAAGCAAGAGGCACCTTGCCTTTGCTTGGTCCCTGGGGCTCAGGGACAAGCCGAGGTCTGGCCCTATTCTCCTGCTCCCTTTCTGGGCTGCTGGGAATGAGGTGAGTCCCAGGGTCTTGCCCTACATGGGGAAAACTTATTCTTGAAGATTAGCTCCAGAACTTCCCACAAGGAATTTGCTTTGGGTCAGTGTCCTGCAGGCAGGTGCAGAGAAGCAAATCCAGTGCACCTTTGTCCTGCCTGTTTATTTCCCCTTCCAGCCTTGCCTTGGGGCTGTTTAATCCTTTGCATGCAACTCCTGTGCAGAAAATTTGAACAAATCACAGAAATGCCAAATGAGACTGGCTTGCAGAATGAGGACAGCCCACTTCTGAGCTCAGCTGAGATTGCTGGAGAAGGCCACACCTTCACAGGCAAATGACATTACAATCTGTATAATAAAAGATGTTACCTGTACCTGCAAGCCTCACCTTGCTGCCTTATGCACCGACACTCACCATAACACTCATACTCAGACCTGTGAATGCAACAAGGGCAGCTTCATGTCTTAAAAGGCAAGGGTCTTCTCCACGGTGAAATCCTCACATCCCCTGAGCCCCCTTACAGCACCTGAGGCTGAGATCCCCCTGCACAGATTTATCTCTCCATGCTGAGCCAGCATGAAGCCAATTCAGTGCTAAGTGCAATGTTTCCCCCATACAATCTTGCAGATAAAGCAATATTATCCTGTATTAGGGAAGTGGCTGACTATGTCACTTGCAACATGCCAAAAGCCATAAGGCTATATTGGTTTTCAGACTCCTGCTGTGTTGGCTTGGGCATTTTCTGTTCTCTTCTGTGAGAGCACTCTGTTTTCGGTGGAAATGTCAGGACGCCAATGAGGCAATGAAAGGAATCTCCTTGGCGTTTAGCCTTTAGTATTTCCTAGGCTCTTAATCTTGGGATGGGAAATCTAGTGCTGGAGAAGGGAAGTTAAAGGATGGCTGATTTTCTTTATTATTTTCCTAAATAATATATATCTGGCATTTCTATGTACAGCGGCACGGGGATTTAGGTCTTGCACGATCAGTTAAAATGTCGGTGTGATAGGATCTCCGCTTGGGTATTTCTTATGCTTACTTTCAGCGGTGTGCAAAATGAGGGATGAATAGAAGAAAAATAAAAACTGAATAAGACTTGCTCCAGAAGGTCTTCGGTAAACAAGTTCTGCTCTTCTGTAAGTTTGCAGAGCTGGTGGGTAGCAGAAAAAAAGAAACAGAGCCAAAGGTGAGTTTACAGCCAAGCCACTGCCTTGGCACTAGCAGGAAAATCAGACTTCCCCAGCAAGTCACTACTCTACAGGGAATATTCTGAATAAGCCAGATCTGGCCCTTGTTTTTGCTGGAATAACTCCAGGGTAATGTCCTGACATCAGTGGAGTGACTCCAACTTCAAAGTCATGTAACAAAGCATCTCGGTCAAGCCTGGGAGCCAATTGCCTCAGGGTGAAGTTAGGCAGCTGTCACATCAGGATTTATTGCATGAAGGTCCTGAGCATCACCTGAACGGGATGCTGCAACCCATAAAACACCCTATGCAGGTGATGCGGGCTGCCCAGGGTAGACTGCTGGGCTCACTGATCTGTTAACAGAACAAAAGAGAGCTCAAGGAGATCTGGACTCTAGAAAGATCTTGAATAATCTCTCCAGACATGGACATCAAAACTCCTAAAGGAGTTGTAGAGATGATACTCTGAAGACAGCAATTTTCCAGCAAGACAGGTAGAGGCCCTCCAGCACAAAGTAATGCCCAGGAGCTATATCGCCCAGAAACTCTATGTCTTTTGTACAACCACCCACCTTCCCCCATCTTGCTAAATTTTCCCAGCACACTGGACTTTCTCATTTCCACAGTGTGATAAGTTTTTTCCCATTGTCATTGTTCTCGCTGGGTTTTGGGGCTAGGTATGAATGTTTAGGTGAAGTCCCATCATCCTTAGGTGATGTAAATGCTGCCTCCCACCTAAGATGGGCCTCCAAAAAATATTTAACACACTCTACCAGCAACCCTGAGAAAGGCAGCTGGCCTGAGTTCTATTTATTTCTCCCAAATTCCACCTTTTTTATCATTCACAAACAAAAATGTATGCCCCAAATCCCCTCCTTCAGCCTGCTGGCTCCTGAACACTGGAAACCTTAGGTGAGACGTTGGGAAAGAAAATGAAATGGCTTGTCTCCTTCATGTGTCCCCAAGGGAGGCGATGGGAGCAGGGGCAGACCATCCCAAAGGGTGAGATGCAAATGAAGGTGTTAAAAGAAAAAAAGGAGGGAAAAATATAAAGAAGATGAAAATAACTCTTCGTGGTTGAACACAAATGGAGTTCTAGGTAGGTATCATTTGCCGAGGAAATTGCATTTCTATTTGGGAATAAATGAGTGTAAAACTTGTTTGAGGCCCAGGTAATAATAGAACGGGGGAGGAGGAAATTGAAATTTATGACTTTGCAAATGACTCCTGTAGAAAAGAGAGACACACATCAGCGGTGTCTTTTTATCCCCCGCCTCTGCTTCCCTCCCTCCTCATTTTCTCTTCTTCCCGCAGATGAGGAGGACAGGTCTGCAATAAAACAGGTCTAAGCTTTGCCGGCCCGGAGATGCTGCGGGGGGAGGCAGAGGGGGGAGCGGGGGCGAGGGGACATTAGCACTTGCTGTAACATTGTCAGCACCGATGTAAATGGACGTGCTACATAGTCAACAAGACACACTTGGCTGCCTGCAAGTGGGAAGTACTTAAATCTTGGCACTGATAAATGAAATATTTTTAAGGGAGCTAATCAGTGAAAATGGGGTTTCATCAGGCACTGACATGTCTCGCTTGCTTCAGCGAGTCCAAGAGAGAAAAATGACTGCGCGGTGCGGTCCGGAGCCAGCTGGAGATGGGGAGCGAGGGAAAGAGAGGCGGGAGGCGGCAGCTGAGGATGCTCGTGGGGCATGAGCCACAGGGAGCCAGGCTGGCGGCACCCCCACCTCCACGCACCCCCAGCCCCGCCGGCCCCCCGGGGCACCAGCGCCATGCTCCCCATCGGTCCCACTCCGCCTGGGCATGATGGATGGCCTGGTGCAGAACGGGCTCGGTGCAAATCCCCAATCTGCAGCCTGCTGGGCTCAGTTGGATCAGCAGCAGGCTAGCTGGTATTTCTGGATAAACACTAATAAATCTTCCTTTTCTTCCCAGCACGCAGTGCTTCCCCTGCCTCCCCGAGCCCCCCGTCTTTCCTCCTCTCCTGCTGGTGAAAAGAAAGAGGGAGGAGAGGTGAATCTGGGGTGCAGGGAGCTCAGTGGGGATGGAAGCCAAGCCCTGAGATGGGCAGAGATCTGGCTGGGGAAAACCCCTAAACTATGGGCTTTCAAAGCCTCCCACTGGCCCTGCTACCTCCAGTTCTGCTGCTGGCTGGTGGGTGAGTGGGGACAAGTCCATCTCATTCTTGTGCCTCAGTTTCCCTCTCTGGAGTGATGCTGGTCATCCCTTTCCCCCGAGCCCCCAAAGCCTGGGTCAGTTGTGGGTGCAAAGGGGCTCCCAGGAGGTGGGTTTGGCCCTCAGCCCCTGGGGAGAGTGGTGGGACAGGGTGCAGGGGTTGTGGTCAGCGTTTTCTGCTCGGGGCTTCACAGTGCCTCTTGTCTTCGGCTCCATGGGTGTGCCGGGGGCTAGCTCAGAGCCATATGGGCCAGCGTATATCCCCATCTGTGTAACGTGCTACACCCCCCCTGTGCCCAGCCAACCAGCCCAGCCATCAGCTCACCCCATTGGCGTGGAAACTTGGGCAACAGAGAGATGAAGTGGTCTGGGGAAAAGGGCTCTGACCTGGCTCTGCCTCCTGCACCAGACCCCAATGTCCACAACCTCATGGGGGTACCTCACAGGACTCAGCAGGTGGGTGACCACAGAGGTACCCTCAGGACAAGGCAGAGCTTTTACCTACTTCAGCCAAAATCCAGCAGCTGAAGCCATCCATATTACCACCCTACCCATAAGTGACCTCAAAATCCCCTGTAAACCAAAATACGATCAGCGAGAGCTGCCGCTCTTACAGTGTCCTTGCTCTGCATCAGTGAGGGACATACCAGGATTTGTTCTCATCCGAAAAGTAACATCCATGCGTATGAAAATTATGACTGAACGAAATTGTTCCAACAGACTAGCAGAGGGAAGAAATACATAAATTAAAAGATGTAAAAAAAAAAGAAAAAAGAAAGCCTAGTGCTTACATCCTTAAGTCATAAAGGTTCAAAGCAGGATTCCCTCAGTAATCAGGAAATGAAAATGTCCTTCAATTATGGAGCATTTTAAGACATGATTATTTCATGTGCATGCTATTAAGAAAATGACAGTGGAAAATTCATCATGAAATAAATTAATACTTAAACATTTTTAAAAGGCTCCCTGGTGTATTCTTCCCCTCCTCCCCTTCTGACACAATAATGTGTTGTTTCTAAAGAAAATTTTATTGTACTAAAGATGACAAAATACACAATGAAAAATACATTTGGAAAGCAAATTCATAACTACTTTTTTTTAAAGGAGGCAGCTTAGCTGAAAATACGTAAAAACCACAAGAACAATTTATTATTTTCTGCTAGTGGAAAAGAGTCTTTTTTTTCCTTCATAAAGTCAGGCATGCTCGTGCTTGAATAATGGCCTCCCAAATTCACACAAACCCAACAATTTAGGCTATATTTGCTTTTTTTTTATTATTCTACATCTCTCCACCCTGCCAAAGCAGCATACTGCTACACGTCACATTACAGCATGAATTTATCACCATCATAGCAAAAGCTGATATTCACTGAAAAATGCAGATAGTTGCAAGAAGTGTTTGATTTGATCTGTTTCCAAGTGAATTTGGTGCTGGGGAGAGATAGAGCAATGTTGCACCGGAGACCTGAGCTCTCCAAATGAGTCTGTTCCAGAGTCTACTGAAGCCAATAGATTTTTCTCATGGATTTCAAAGGAGTTTGGCTTAGGAGGTGCCTTGCAGGAGCCACATGGTGTTGCGCATACCTACCTCTTGACTGAGCCTTGCTGGGACGATTGGAGATTGCCATGCCACAGCCCAGCAGCAGAATGACATCTGTACCCAGACGCCAGACCGCCAGCCAGCTCAGAGCCCGATGCCTGGTGCAAACCAGCAAGCTGTGATGAAACGAGGCTGAGCTGAGGTTCAGGAGCTTTAAGTCAAGGTGGGAACCACATGAGGCTCTGGGGATCAACCACAAGGAAATTGAACTCGCTACCTGAAATCAGAGAACAGGTTTTATTTAAGAGGCTCAACCGTGCAAACTGCCTTTGTTGGTCTTTAGTGCAAATGGGATGCTCTGGGCTGGTGGGTGCAGTCAGCAGGGCAAGCTGAGATTTGCTCCCGTAACGGCAACATCACTGGTGGGAGAGCCTGTCAAAGCTAAAGGCAGGGCCAGGCAAACCTTGCGGCTCCTTGGAACATAGGGAAATTGACTGAGGTCTCCCAGCAAAAATGAACTTCCACCCCCTGGCACCCTAGCAGAGTTCAGAGAGTCCTACAGAGCGAGGACATGTTTTTGTAGGACAGCATGCGAGATCCCACTTTGAATTTTATCTTCGCTGGTAGCCAGCTGAAAATAAAAAACCAATGCGAACTCAGCAGTGAAATGTGTACTGCTGCTCAGGTCTGCTCCTGCTCAGAGCACGCAGGATCACCTTGCAGATAAGCACATCTGTTGGGCTCAGTGGGAGCTGGACTCAATAGGCCTTACAGGTCCCTTCCAACTTGAGATACTCTGTGATTCTACGATTCTATGATTACAAGCCTGTTCTGCCGCCACGCTTTTGTATTTGACCCGTATTACATGGTTGTGGAGTATCTATTTTTCTGTTCCATGGCTCATGTTTTGAGGGAGGACCATAATTCATGAGAGGTGCCTGCCTAGATAAGTCACAAGTGGGGGATATACATGGCTGTCTCTTACTGAAGTACATTTTGCTGCTAACATGTATTATATTTGTACCATGCCAGAGGGGGTGTCTGCAGGTCTAAAAATGTTGGTTATAACAGCTACTCATGCTATTAGTATAGTTGTAGATATTATATGATTTATTGATGTGTTTTTATTTCCCACCGGTATGGTATAAATATATTTATTTCACAAAAGTGGCCAATAAATTTCCCTTATGAATCCTGTTATCTGCACCATTAACCATTGATCATTTTTATGAGGTCACAACTTAAGGTGTACATGAATTTACACCTTAATTTGTGACCCTTTCCAAAATAATACATAGCCACTTCTGAACTATTCACCTCACAAGAGGCACTGCTCATTTTTGCTGCTTCTTACTGCACTCAACATTTGTTCCTCATCAGATAATGTCCTAGCATCATGTGCCATTCAGCTGTCATCCTCCCAACATACACACACACAGAGAAGTGGAAAAAGTGGATAAAACATTAATGAGATGAAACTTTCCTGGACCAAATTCATTCTTTATGGCGTTCTGGAATCCAACAAGACAGAGTAAGGTGACAAAACAAAGCTAAATAACCCAAAGACATGTTTTAGCCTTCCTTCTAGAAAGACCAAGATTTCCTAACAGCAGCCAAAGAAGAACAAGAATGCCAGAAATGCAGATATTCCCAAGTAACCTTCTCTATTTTCTTACTTTTCATTGTCTTATAAATGATCTTGAAGATGTTGGGCAGCATGGGAACAATTCTCCCCGTGTCCTTCATCAGTTTGCTCTTTGATTTATTCAAAGCATTGCAGCTAGGAGTATGGTATCTTTGTTAGCAGATTCCCATGCACCACATTTTAGGGTGGGGAGTGCAGCTGAAATCCCTGGGTTAGATGCAATATTCCCCTGCTCTGCTGGTGACCTTCAGCACTGGCCTTCTCTTCCTCCACTTCTTCACAGGGTGACATAGTGCTTCACCTACACCTAGTGGCTATCTCCAGGTGACTGATTTTCAGGTCACCTTTCCAACTCTGATCTGCCTTTGGTGGGTTTTGGTTGCTCACCCCTCTCCCTGGGAGCGCCCAGGCACAGTGTGTGGGATGTTGGCTATCTGCCACGTGCCCGGTATGGCCAAAGTGGAGTCATCCCTGTCCCACCCCCAGAGGCGACCTTTTGGCAAGCTCCTTTCTCAATTATGAGCAATGCCTCATTTCTTCATATGTCAAACAAATGTCTTCTTCTTTCCTTTCAGTTCACACCTCTTTGCCCTGGCGCCTGTGCCCAGCCTCCCGCTTGCCTTGATGAACACTCTGGGTCTACCCCACACGTGCCCATTTTGTCTCCAGTTGGGCACTTTTCATCTCCTTCATGGGTTTTGTAACCCCGTACCTTCTACTAGAAATTACCTGAAGAAAATATGTAAATTGTTCGCTTGGCAGAGCTGAGGACACTGTATTAACACGGAATCCCAAAGAAGCACCAGAGTTCAAGCACGTTCCTGGGTTGCATGCTGGTGATCCTGTACACACTTTGTGTGATAGGCAGCTGTGCAAAGTACATGTTTATGGATGTGCCAGCACTAGTGTCCTCAGTCAGTGGAAATGCAACTCCTAGTGGCCTGGGCTGAAGAGAGGTGACAGTTTCAGATCCTACCTCCACTCCTCGTTGCCCTCTATTCGGCCAGCCTGGTTGTCCACTTGGCACTTAGTGCCATCTTGGCCACGGTCATCTCATCAAACACCGCAGCAAAGAGTGTGACTGCCTTTAACCACCGACGGACACGGCGCACGCCGTGTTGCCCCGTGCCATGTATCGCTGTCCAGAGAGGAAATCCAGGAAAGCTGCCGCATCCCGTAGATCCTGGCTGCGATGCCAAGTGATCAGGAGTCCCAGCACCCTTTGAAATCAGAGGTGGGGGAGAACCTGAAACCCTTTGATGCTAAATGCGCGCTGCAGCAGAGAGATTAATCTCTGGCTTTAAAGAACAGGCACAGCACAAGCCGGAGCCCTCCTCTCTCTTCACCCGCAGTCTGGCTGCACAGACTTTTTATTTGCACACAGTTGTCCTTAAAAATACTAAGTGACTATTTGCCTGTTCAAAGCCAGAAACAAGTTGACCAATTGCTGCTGTGTTTTACTTCAGGGTATCCATCTAAAGGCAGAGGGAGAGAATCAGTCTATAATGGTTCGCCTGGCTCGAAAACTCCATTTTGGGCCGCGGAGAGTCATATTTCAGCGAGTATTGATCACAGCGCAGTTTGTGTTTCCTCACGTCCATGATCCTGTTTGCAGCCCTGTAAAATAATAACAGTACTCATGTCAGTAAGGTAATTACCATTGATCTAACACACTGTGACAAATTTTTCAGTCATGCCACTTGATTCATACTTAAAGTTATGGCACTGCTGACTGCTCCTTAAATAATTGAAGGATGCCCTTTGTAAATCAGCACACTCTTGCCAAAAAGTGGCAGTTTCTTCTTTGTTCCAGGCCTTGTTTCTTAGCTTCATCAGGGATTTCAAAATTAAACGGACAGCTTTCCACAGCCCACACAGTTCACACTTGGAGCAAATATCATCTGAGCTGGCAAATCACTTATGACACCTTTGTTCAAGAAAAGCGGGAAAAAAGAGGAAGGAAAAGGTTAAAGTACAGGGAAGATCAGGGTCTCTGTGTGTGTGTGGGGGGGGGGAGGGCGGTTGCTAGCAGGTGGGAACAACGAGAGAGTCAAAGCCAGATTTGGGTAATTCAAAACATCCATGAGAGTGCTTGTCATCCTCTTGTGGCCAGGGTTACTGAAGGCCAAAGAAGAGCAGTGAGGTGGCTCATGTCAGCAGCAAGGACAGCTCTGGTCCCCTGCTCCTAGACCCACTGGCTGTCCACGTGGGAGATCTTTGCAGCCTTTCTTCTGAGAAGATTGGTTAGGGACCTGCACCTCCACTGCATCAACCTCCAACACGCCAGGGGAAGCACCTGGCTTCCTGGCCCGGGCTCTCCAGGATGACACTGGAGTCTTTGACCTGCTTTGTCATGTGAACATTAAATACCGCTGCTGGCTCTTGGAATGCCTTTGGGAAATAGTAGCACTACCAGGCAAGTAATTGAAGGGAGTATGGTTCCGTGTGGTGGGACCTACTGGCAGCTAACCATAAACCAGTGTCCCCCCTGGTGAAATGTGAACACTCTTCAAGGCAAGCTTGGATCAGCTCACCGCAGTCTTTCATCAAACCAGCCTCCTTGGCTGTCAAGGAAGCCGAGAAATTAGTTTAAACTGGACATCAAACACCATGAAGGAAGCGTTTCTCATTGACATTGATGGAAAGATGTTTACTTTGGTTCTGAAGTACCTTCTGGAAAAGCTTCTCTCCTTTTCTATGTAATATGCAGACCATATAGGAAGATCACCTGGCTGCTTTTTGAAGATACCCATCAGCTGAGCAATCCATTACAGACAAATGTGCTGGTGTAGAAGTCAATAAAACCTCTGTTTTCCATGTCCCAGCAAACTGTCCCTAGCAGCTAGACCCTTTCTTCTCAGCTCTCCTATTTATAGACCCTCCTTTGCAATGCAGAGGACGTTAGAGTTAACACAGGGGTTTGCAGCTAACATTCAAAAACAGACAAGGGAAGAGTGAACCTCTACGAGCCATCCATCGTCTCCACGGCCCAACCAGTGTGCCCCTTGCTCAGCAGCACCCTGCTGTGAAGTCCCTCTATGGCAAACTTCCAATGTCACCCCCCCCCCCCAGGCAGGGGATCGTGGCTATAGACACCTGCATGGCGCTTGGCTCAAAGATCGACGTAGCACACAAATGAACGACCATTCGGCGTGAGGCTTGGTGGCTCTCACGGGACTCCCATGCCTGGGGAGTGTGCAGATCTGCAGCAGCTACCATGGTGGTTTAGCCTTCGGAGAACAAACTGAATGAAGAGTCCTTCAAGAGAGCCTCCAGCTTGCCCCTTCAGCATCGTTGGGACATACAAAGCAATGGCTCCAGCTTTGATCCACTCTGCTACCTGTGAAGAGTCCTCTCTTGTGGGCATTCCTGTACCTGCTTGAGATGAGGCCAGAACAAACAGAAAGCACCCTAAAGCAGATTACTAAATAAGTCTAGGATTGAGTGAACAGCATACTCGAGGGGTCAAATTTAATTCCTTCCTTCCTTTTGTATTCAGATTAGAGGCCAAGGTAGATTTGTGGAAGCCAGGACTCTTCAGCTAATGCTGCTTTTGCACTTAACCTGCAATTTACCTGTCAGTAACAAATACATTAAAGGCCAGCTAAGCTCTTCAAACTTCCAAACAATTTACCGCACCATCAGATGGGCTCTTTAGCCCCCAAGAGCACAACAGCCTGTTCACGTCTAAGAAAAACATCTGCCGCCCAAAGAAATCCTCCTCACAAATGCATCTGGTAAAACAAATGTGCGAATTTAAAGGAATAGCATGTTTTAAGTCAATCAAGCACCTCAAAAATAACAATAAAAAGCCTTCCAAAGAGACTACTTGCCAGTGATGTATTGGCTTGGTTAAGAAGGGCTGTGTTTTCAGAGCCTCCTAAATTCCTCAACTCAAGTGCTGAGTGGAGGTTTATTAAGTGACCTGTCTGGATGTATATCAGCCTTGTCCCTAGTGGGGGTCCTATGTTAAATTCCATCATTAAAACCTATTACCGAGCTATCAAAACCTGCTGTAATTCCATCTAATGACCTCATTTCCCTAAGCGTAACTCAACGCAAGGTTTGCTGCTGCGGTGTTACCTCTTGGTGGGCCACAGCTCTGTAGCAGAGTGGGGAGTGGGGGGAAGAGAGGGAGAAATCAATGTCTGCAGAGATGACAAGGCACACGGCCAGTGACTGGGGACCAAGAAACTATCCAATATCCCATTTCTTATCCAGTCTATTAGCAGATGAAGTCAGCCAGGGCTCCCGGTTTGATTGAAGGCTGAGCTGAGACCAGATAGAGGAGGAGAAGCCCAGGCAATATGGCCACCAGACGGGTCTCCTTTCCAGCTAGCCGAAATCACTCCTAACAGTTGGTGTATATAAAAATGGATTATTGCATTAAAAGTTCAAAATATTCTTTTTATTTTATTTTATTTTATTTTTCTCGCCTTGCTCTGGATAGGAGGTGGACACAAGGAAAGGGAAGGGAAAAAAAACCCCAACCTTTCCCTTCTCCCCCCCCTCAGTCCCCCTTTCACACACACCTCTACTTGCCATGAAATCATTTCGTAAATACAAAAAAGGCCCCTCAGGCTATTGGTGCCCAGACACTCATTTTTAGAGTGGATAATTGACTCCTTTCAGTTGATAATTCATAGCTTGCATATGCCAGCTAATACATCAGTGCCCAGAGACTCAGCGAGAGCCCCAAGCACAAACGGGAGAGGGGGAAAGGAAAAGGGAAAAAAAAAAAAAAAAGGAAAAAAATATTTCGGATGATAGATGAGTGCATTACGGCTTTATGAATGAATTATGTCCTGCAAATACCTTGAGCAGGAGAGACTGTCGGCCTGTATCTATACTAATCTGGGAGGAATTATGACGATTTTCACATTAAAAAGGGAAAAGGGAAAGAATTAATTGAGCAATTGGGCCATTAAAAATGTATGTCAGCATGTTCTGTATGTCCATTTTCCAATTTATCATACGCTAGGAAGCTCCCTCCCAGGGTGACTGCCATTTTTCTTCTCTTTCTTATGTTTGATCTTTTCTTTTATTTATTGTAGTTTCCTGTCAGACAAAACCAGATCAGGATCGCTTTGACAGGACAAAGTCTGGGCTTTTTTGCGGGAGGTGCTGTCTTTCTGCTTGCGCTCCCTGTCAAAAAATAGGGGTGGGGGCACTCGAATGAATTTCTTCTTTGTATCCCACGGTTCCTACAATCATTATTTCTACCTTAATGAAAACAGATTATTTCACCCTGTTTGTAGATTTTTATTTCTTTTCTATCTGGGAAGGTTTGAGATGAAGTTTGGCTATAGGAAGGAAGATGCAGTGAGGGCTTTCTTTTAAAAAGTTATAATTTGCTAATGCTGGCTCATCTAAGAGCACTAAGGGTAAGTGCCAGCACATGCAAACACCTGCTCTGCACACATGTGTGAAACGCCACACACGACTGCTTAAAAAATTCACCGACACAGACGATGCATCACCCGGCTCTGGCATTTAGCTGTGGATCATATCCATTGTTGGCCAAAAATTTATTCTGAATGGTTATAGTGTTTGTATTCTGCATATGTACCCTGTAGAATGTGTTAATTATTTTCAGAACTGGGAAATAATTTAGTGGATTAAAAGAGTTTGCTAGTGGGGAAATATTTTTAGAGTAACAGCAATGTTAGGAAATGTTTTCAACTCTATAATAGTAGGTTTGTTTAAATATCTGACCTAACTACAAAATACACTTCCTACTTTTATGTAGATAATATATTCCATTATATTTGCTTAAAGTTGCTTAAAATTTTAACACCCTTAAAAAAACAGATCTTAGAGTCTAGCAAAAAAACCACCAGTAACTCAATCAATGTAGAAAAAAAAATAATCCCATTTAAGATCTGCCAGCAAATTTCAAACAGTCCGAGCAACACACATTGTTTAACCTGTGTCTTCGATTTTCTAATCCAGGAGTTATGCTTCACCTGAACTTCCTCTAATACAATTAGCATGCTGTGTTTGCTGAAACATAATGCCTTTACAGAATAATGTTTTATGCTGCAAAGCATATCTAATCTCTTCATGCAAGCCACTCTACGGCAAATCATTTTATAATATTCAGGAATTTTTTTATGTTGTTTGTGTTCTCATGTTTATAAGGTCTTTAATTGGTTGTAAGCTGCTCTTTAAGTACTTGAAGATGTTTTTTAAATCCTATTAATTTTTCCCCTTTTTTTTTTTCAGATGTCAAATATTTGTTAATGCTCTGGCTAAAACACAAGAGTGCTGGAGTACAATTTCAGCAAATTACTGTGTTTGTATTTAGGACCTTTATGTGGGATATGTAGGTTTATTGTCTTATCTGAGGTGCGGCAAGCCCCTAAATTCCCCTTGATCACCGTGTACATGGGACTGGGAATTTTGCTGTGGGTTTGATTTAGTTATTCTGTGCTCTTGTACACAATGAAGAGGTAAGCACATCTCAGTGCAAATGTCACCCTCCTGGATATCAGTGCTTTTTCAGCAGCTACTCTGCTGTACAGAAGCTTTTGGGAGGTCTTAAACAACCCCTGTGAGAAGGCTGATGTATATAAAAGGGATGTGAAACAGATTTCTGCTTCTGCAAATCTTTCTGAGCTTTGAAAGATTCCTGCATTCCCCAAGACTCTGCAAATCTTACACAGAGGAAAAAAGCAGGGACACCCACCGAGCAGCACCCAGCAGTTCCGTGCTCAGGGTCCCCATGACAGGACCACCTTCAGCTCTCGCTGCCACCTGACAAAGAGCCTGGTGTTCCCCAGCAGCCCCCAGCCCCAGTTATCCCAGTCCTCCTGCTCAGGTGGGAGTGTTCTTCTCCAGCGAGATTGGTCCTGGAGAGGTCATACCCCTGTGGACAGTTTTGTCTTCAGCTAAATGGCCCTTTTCCTCCAAAACAGCCCCAACATTTTGGCAGTAAATCAAGGCTCAGGGGTAAAACAGGAGGGAGGATCAAAAGCTGTATGCCTCCCCTCTGACCTTATCGAAGGCAGCAGGCTCACCACCATGGCTGAATGTGGGATTCGGGATCCTACATGGATGCAATCTGGAGAGGACCACTTGAGTGACTGCTGGGAGAGGCAGGACACCACTTGTCCTTCTGGGTTTCCACCAGCATCCTTCAATCCAGCTTGACGACCTGAACTGTTCTACAGAGATACAGCTGATTCCCATGCCCCCTCACTGGAGGGGAGTGCCAAAGGCATAAGGTGCTGTGCAGATACCCCAAGGGTCCTGCTGTTCCTGTGCGAGGTCATGTGCAGCTGCCAAATCCTGCTCCCCATTTTGCTAGGATGAGCCAGAGGCCCATTGCCTCCCTACACTTTGCCTGGATCTTCTTGTCCTGACCACTCCTGGCCTGCAGCAAGGAAGAATTTCACTGTGGTTTTTGCCCAGTGTGGGGGAAATGCCCAATAATACTCACTTCTTGCTTCTGGGGATCTTCATTTTGTAAAAGCTACATATCAGACGTGAATCAGAGTGGGACATCTCCATGTAGTGCTACCAAAGAGCTCAGAGCCCTGCTCCAGCACAGCGTCCTTGGCCAGCCACCTTGCCTGCCCCCACCTCCATCCCCCAGCCAAAGGATGCAGGCACATGCTGCCTTTGCTGTGTAATCCGTCTGTATGGGGGACGGCTCCTCGCTCTGGCTTTGCAGTGTGAATTAGCCCAGCAGGACCTTCCACACCATGGCAACTGAACATAGTTCATCCAAAACCCAACACGTAAGTCTTGCTGATTACACATGTCTTCTTCTGGTAACACACATCTTGGTAAAGGATTAATGACAGCTAGAATCCCATTAAGAGAGAAACACAAGTTCCCCAGCTTACTTAATATCAGGTTTCTCGCACCTGGGTCACTGAAGTAGGATGTAACCTGCAGAATATAAAATGTCCTGTTATTGCCTTTGCCACTGACATGCACAGAGAGGTGTTGCGAAGAACAGACATTTATAATCCAGCCTCCCTTAGACATGCTAAGGCATGCACAGACCTGAAGGTTGTACATTACCTTTGCAGCAAGGTTGCTGGTGTGTTCTTCATATAACTTAGCAGCTCCAGTTTCATATGGATGTGCAGAAATGTGGATTTTCTTCCTGCTACGTCCCACAAAAAGACAGGAATGAATGTTCCCCTGAACAACTCCTCCATGAAAAGCTTTCACATTAAGGTCTCAGCTCGTTGAAACACTGAAGGTATTAATGCTGTAACAGGTGTGAGGGTGCACGTGCATGAGTGTGGCAGGGACCGTGCACCATTTTCATGCCCAGTGCTGCACTATGTGAAACCAAAGGGAAGTCTCCAGAGTGGTCTCTCGTCAACAGTGGTGGCAGACACGGAGTTCAAGGTGTGTTGAAGGCCATTTGTCTACAGAAGTTGAACCATTTTGCCAATGTCTGTATAGTGCAGGCAATTCGGAAAGTCACGACCAATTCTACCTACAGCTAACCCCCAGATGCCGCACAGCCCTGTGGTTTCCTCTTCTGCTGGAGCCCCAGGAGAGCTACCTAAAAGCGGGATATTGTTCATCCACAAAGAAATTATTCTCATGGCTTTTCTCCCATGGCCTTGTGGTGGGATTTTTGTGCCTCTAACCTCAAAGCTATCTCAGACCAGATCAGACATTTCCAAAAACAGTCCCCAGAATGCAGCCTGAGTGGGAAACAAGGGAGCAGCCTTGAGAGTCAAAGAGACTTTTCCCTGTCCTGCTTCCTGGAGGACTTTGCCTGGGACAAATCCACCTTCTGATGACTTTAGTTTAGTAGCAGATTAATTTATGCCTTTTGCACCACGTATTTATCATTTTGTGGTTACACCAAGCAAGAGAAAGGCTGAATAAATATGGAGAAATAAACCAATATGCTATCAGGATAGTAGCCTTTTTCTTTTTTCCCCTGAGATCAAAGAATTTAATAACAGACTAAAAAAATCAGAAGTTACATGTTGCCTTTTGTTTTATTTAAAAAACAGACGATTTGCTTAAAAAAAATAATAAAATCCTTAAGTGTCATTTTTAAAGAGTATCTCTAAGTAGTTTTAAGTCTTGTCCCCCAGAAATGCAGGATAGACTGTTTTGACCTACTTTGTAAGAAACACATAAAGATCACCGCACTTCATAGGAAAAAAGTAGAAACTAAGTAAGAGACAGCATTTCTGGAGAGGCACTTGAAATTGGAACAGGTTCTTGCTGGAGTCAACAGCTACCCCCTGACTCCAGCAAATTTGTGCCTTGCTGGTTCTCTACCTGAGATGACTCCGTACATCCATACAATCTATCCAGCCCTCAGCAGGATTTACGAATCAGTTAGACATAATTTGCTTATTTTTTTGTCAAACCTCTATCACTAGCAGTGCCTCGTATTGCATTTCCACAACGGTGCCGCTGGGACAGAGCAGCAGCTTCAGTGGGCATGTAATGCTGAGATGTTCAGAAGACTCCTGCATGCAGCTATAAGGAAAATGGGTCAGAGATGTGGCACTCCCCCAAAGCCAAGCCACAGGTGAAAACTACCAGCCAAGCACCTGCATCCCGTGCCATTTCTCTGCCAAGTTTTATACCGGGTCCTTTCTGGGGTGAGAAGTTTTTTGAGAGAAGGAATAAAATCGGCCATGCCCTTTTCTCCACCAGCCTTTCCCCAAATCTCTCTGGCTACCTGATACTTCAGGGATCCCACACTCAAACTGTGCTGATAAATCAGGGATGGGACCTTTCTCATTGAACAAGGTGGGAAAAGCAGCTTCCAGTGTCAGGAATTTCTTCCAGACGTTCAGCATCTGTATTTAAATTAAGAGGCTTAAAGCTCTCCTGAACTTTGCCAGGTTTTTAATTTTAGTTTAACTTCAGGAGTGATGTTTTAGGTCCGGAATATCATATCTGGAGTGCCATCTACTGCGTCTTCCAGGGACTGCTCTGAGATGTTTGAACTTGGAGGAGCGCAGCTGGCAGGAGCTCTGTGCCTGAGGTTCTGGGTGCAGGTGTTTGTGTGGGTCGGGCAGGCTGGGAAGCACCAAAGCCTTGTCTCTGTGTAAGCACTGCTCAGCAGTAGCTACACCATCCCTGTATCACCGTTGGTTTGGTCACGGTCACAAATGCAAAACACAGCACCATACCAACGGCTAGGAAGAAAATTAATTCTATCCCAGGCGAAACCAGCACAGTTTAAAAAAATAAAAAAAAACAAGGAAAGGAAATTTGCTTTCTTGTGCTTCTTGTATCTTGAAGTTAATGCCAATGCATGCGAAACAAGTTATACTAAAACAGCCTTTCAAAGTACTGAAAGACAAAATAAGATATTAACTTCTTGCCCTTCAACCTCAAGCCATTTTAAGGTGACCTGACAGACAGAAAAGTTATTTGATTACTCCTGTCCTTAGCAAATATCCCTGTGGAGAACAGTACCCTTCAAAACCCCAGTGCCCAGCTGGCCTTTCTCGCTGGAGAAGTGAGGTCATGGCTGAGGGAGGAGGCCAGGGCACCTCTGGCACTGCCACATCTGCCGCTCATGGCCACATCTGTGCCTGTCCTCCAGAGGTGTGCAGAGCACCAGCACCAGCACCAGCAGGAGCCAGGGTGACTGTCACAGTGCCATCCTCGTTGCCTGGCATAGGGACCAGCTGTGTGACCCCTCGGCGGGACCCTCTGGAGCTCAGCTTTTAACCTGTAGCACTCAAGCTTGTCATTTGGGCCAGGTATTCTGGTAGCCGAGTGTCCCTGAGGTCTAGCCCCGGAGGATGCTCCGTGGGGCAGGGACTCTCTCCCGGTGTGTTACGTTTGCAGCACAACGGCATTGCAAGAAAGAGCGGTTAAACACGGGGGTGGTCGGGCTCTACCCAAGTGGAGCAGATGCAGCAGGTGCGTTGCACATCTGCCCCCGCCATGGCGAAGCTGGCGGCCCCCTGTCCCTGCACAGCACCCACAAGCTCAGGACACGCAAACCACAGCTCCAGGGGAGGGATTGCTCGTGCCAGCGGAGCGAGCTCCCTCTGCTGCCAAACCTCTGCCCTCATCGCCTGGGAAAAACAAAATCCTGCTGGATTGCTCGGGGGGGGGGGGCGGGGGGGGGGGGGGGGGGGGCTGCCACTGCGGCAGGACCCGCTGCATCTCCCAGCCTTCCTACAGACCGCTCCTGTGCCTTGATCCAAGCCGGTCCCTGGGCCAGACCATAATAGCTGGGAGCCAGTGGCCACCAGCATCCCCACTCCCAGCCCCCACTGCCCCCCAGCATCAGCCCCAGGGAGCCCCCCGGTTCCGTCAGGGCACAGCATGTCTGTCCACCTGCAGCCAAGTGAAATGTTTAGCCTGGCTTGTTGTTGTTGCCAACTGTAATTAATTACAGCAAAAGGGCAAATTGCCCGTCTTTTGAATTATTTATTGCAGTCAAATGCAGGCAGATCGCATGGGTCTGTGGAGCTATGTGGCTCTGGCATCGGCTAGAGGATCGGTGTAATCCCTGTAAATTCATTAGTATTTATCAGCTCCCTGTTTGTGGCTATTCGACTCCATCCTCCCCTTTCTCGCCCTTCTCCCTCCATGAAGCAAAGATTTATCGCTGAATTAAAGCCAGAGAGCTCCTGGCCGACAAGCTGGGGAAGGAGGATAATTCTATTACTTGTCAGAGCAGATGAGGGGGAAGTTGTGTGCAATAACCACAGCTCAGAGCACAGGCTCCAGAACTCCAAGCTTGTGAAATGGCATGGGGGGGGGGGGGAAATTTAAAAAAAGACCAGGCAGATGAGGTGGCGCCCAAGGCTGGGGTTTTCCCTGCTGGATGGCCACAGCAAGGAGGCTCAGCCGCAAAGACACCCGTGCACCCACTGCCCCGTTTCTAGCATTGCTCTGCACAGCTGTGTGCTGCATTGTCCCACCAGTTTGTAGCAGGGTGCTGAGGAAGAGGACACTCCTGCCTGGAGGGAAGCCTGCACTGAGGTGGGAAAGTCTCCCATGTTCCTGCCCCTCCACGTCACTGGCAGTAGCTATCGTGGGACAGAGCAGGGAATTGATCCAGCAGGAAACGAACTTTTTTGGAGGAGCGAAAGAGATCAGATCAGATTTTTCAGCCAGGTATTCTAGTACTGATAGAAAGAAGGGAGCAGGTAGTGGAGGCAGGACTGTCATCTTTGCAGTGAGGTGGACTATGACCAGCTGAAAGTGCCAGGCCACGAACCAACTCCTCTGAGCTCATGTTGGGCTGTACCAGGAGTGTGTCTGTCTCAGATACCCCATCAGCAGCCGCCCACAACGTGCTGGTAAGTTCACAGGACAACTGTCGCACTGCTTACCATGAGCTAATGCTGGTGCTCAGAACCCATTGTCACCGTCCTTTAACAGCACCCTCAACATCAAGGTTACCTGATACTTCCCATTTGTGCAAAATAACTTCACCAGGGAACAAAAGACAAGACAGCATCCTGGCTGTCTCTGAATCATGAGCCTAACCTGGCTTATGCAATATCTCTGTTTCCCCTGCAGTATTGTGTCGTGCCAAAAATGCACACCCCAACCCAGCAGTGAAGGTTTGACACAGAAATCTGAACGGAACGTGCCTGCCCTTCTTTTTTTAATTTTATTTATTGCTAGTGACATCTACCAGCTTCATCTGGTAGTGCAGAAAATGAATCCTGCACTTTTCCTTGCGCTTTGCAGGAAATACGTTTCTTGCAGCTGCCCGTGCCCAGGTTGCCCCATCAGCTCTTAGCCAAGGGTATATTTCTGTCCAAAGGTCCCTGTTCGTTCCCATGACTATGTTCTTCTCCATGACTTATGTCCATCACACATTCGCAGCGCAGCTCTCCAACTGCTCTGCTTTTTTAGCAGCTGGGCTCAGGCTTTTCAGTAGAGGGTGCTGCTTTTTTGCCAAGGGTGGGGAAGGATTCGAGGTATGAGGATGGAATACGGGAAATAAATGAGCTCCCGGGTTGGTCTGTGAGTCTAGAAAGTCTCAGGTGTCCCCAGACCTGCACTGCTGTTGGCTTAAATCACCTCCAGGAAGTTTCCTCTGGCAGCTTTTGGCTCGCACCCTGACGCGTGAGGATTATGAGGCATTGCAGGGGTGCCCGGGCATTC
Organism: Falco punctatus; assembly: GCF_963210335.1. Lineage (NCBI taxonomy): Eukaryota > Metazoa > Chordata > Aves > Falconiformes > Falconidae > Falco > Falco punctatus. Next base: position 10,539,013 of record NC_137591.1, on the reverse strand, counting down.
CCCATCACTCACTAGCGGCTGTTTGCTGAGAGCAGGACTCGCCCGGCTGATGGCAGCTCCCTGCTGTGCTGTGGCCAGCGGTCAGGGCCACCCTCCAGGGTCACAACCTCCCACTGCTGTGACCCAGGGTATTTCTGAGCACATGCTGGCCCATGCAAAATTTAAGAATGAAAATGCCAGTTCGGGGTTTCTTCTGGTGTTTGCAAATTGTCAGGTCACAGGCTTTGGTCTGGAGGCTCTGCCACGCTCAGGGAGGTTGGCGTAACGGCGGGGCACAATCTGGTTGTCTACCTTGAGCGATTGCTGCTGAAAGGCTGAGGGTATTTATTTCCCAAGGTCTTCACTTGCAGCCTTGGGTATAAATTTCCTTCCATTTATTCATCAAAGGCTCTGTTCCTGTGCTGTGTTTGGGCTGTCAGTGGTTGCCTTGGACATTTAGGTCAATCACAGATATTATTTCTGTCTCTGGAGCTGGCAGCTCTCATCCTGGGCCTTCAGCTTTGTGTCTTGCCTATAAATAAAACGCCATTCATTCTCTGCGCAGTGGGAAGAGGCAGCAACGAGCTGAAAGTGCTGCTTTCACAGGGAGGGGTGCTCGTTTCAAATAGCTCGACCCCTCAAAGAATTACCAAGCCCTATATTAAGCATCTCTATTTCTTTAATAGGAAGCCTGGTGAGAATTAAGGGCATAAAAATAGGCATTAGAGCTGCAGTGTCAGGCAACTTGTATTTGCAGCTCATCATCCATGTGCTGGACAAAACTCTGCATGGTGGAGACTTGCAGCCAGAATTGGGGGAACCTGGGGAAAGAGGGTGGGTGAAGGCAGAGCTTGAGGGGTGCAGAAACACTTTTATTTGCTTTAGCCCTTGTAGGCACTGATTTAACATACGGCTGATGCTCCTGGAGAGGCTGAGCCCCAGAAGCAGCAATCTCACTGATCCCAATGCCTCAGGACCATGGGTCAGGTCAGTCAATATTCTTATTGCTGACAAGTACCAGTTCCCAGACCCAGCCTGACAACCAGCCTGACAATAGGCTGCTGAGTCTTTTTTTCTGCAGATGAGTATTTTGACATTAAAAAAAAAAAAAAAAAAAAAAAAAAAACGACAAACCACCCCCCCAAAAAAACAACAACAACAACAACAACAAAAAACCCAAAAAAACCCACCCCAAAACAAAACCCATCACACTAATAACTTCTAAATATAAGTGCTAAACAGGAGCATTTACTGGTGGATACTAGGTGGCTCAGCTCAGAGGTTTCTAGAAGCAAGCTGGTTGGCTGTAGAGGCAATAAATAGCTTCTAATTGGCAGCTCATTCTGCAGCCATTTGTTCTTTAATGGCCTATGGATGCAGTTTTATGCACTGGTAAGTAGAAGAGGGTGGTTTTTTCTAATTATTCTGGGTACAAACAAATTTGAAGTATTGGCTAGAAAAGGGAATTGGGAAAAGCTTGTAAAACCTGCTAAAATGCACATCAGGCAGGCATCTATCACTGTAAATTATTCCTGCCCCAGAGCAGCAATGATTATAAACTCTAGGCCTTTGTTTAATCTCTTACTTCTAAAAAGTGCATGCATATTGTTTTGTCATTTACTGGAGTCATTTTGCAAAGTGGATCTGGGGTGTTTTCACAGAGGTTTTACATTGCATGTGATTGACTGAGCTGATTCCCTTCCAGACACTCATGTATCCCCCTGCTGCATAAATTAGAGCTGAGCACTTCTTATTTCCTTGCAAGGGAAATGAGCTCTGACAAATGGGGGTGAGATGAACATCACAGTATTTGGGGGCTCAGACAAGGGCAGGAGCCAAAGAGAAGACATTTCTCTGGGTTTGCCTGGTACTCCCCTCACTTATTTTTTTACCCCTACATGCTGGAGTATTTCTTTTCTACACTAAAATAATCTCCCAGACACCTGGAGATTATTATATTAAGATGTGATGAACTGCAATGCTCAAGACAACTGACAGCCCTCTGCCTTTTAGATTTCCAGCCACAATGGTGAGGTATGGGACAAATTTTGGCAGTGGGATCCTGAGAAGCTGCTGGGGAGGGTCAAGCATCTGCTGTGCCTGAAGCCAGGTCAGCCGGTCTTGCAGCTATCCTGCGCCTCAGCATCCCTTCTGCTCCCTGAGCTTTGCCCTTGGCCCCAGCCGAGCCCACTGCAGGGTCTGGTCTGCCACGCTGCTCAGCACTGATGGACTCTCCCTGTCCTCCTCAGAAAGGCATAGATTTTCCTCTTAGCAGCTGTTCCTACTCATTGATGATAGATCCATCACTGTGAGCCCCAGCTCTTTGTAACCAGCTTGTCCCCCCCATAATTAGTCCATATTTAATCATTACCAACGATAAAAGGCAGGGACACATTGCAGTCATCCTCACAAATCATCTTTTGTCCAGATGGCCCACGAAGTACATTGTAAACCTCATTAGCAGATTGCACCCATTAATTACCTGGTATGGGAATCACTTTGCTAGCCACCGATGGCAGCTGCCTGCAGGAGGGAGCGCATCCAGGGAAGAATCCACGAACTTCCCCCGTTCTGGCCAGGGAAGGCATCAGGGCTAGCAATGCTGGACAATGCTACTGTTTTTTCAAATTTTCACAAAGTTTTTTTTTTTTATTTTAAATTCTGCTTTTTGAGAGAAATGCTGGTTTATTTTGCTGAAAGATTTACCCTCCTCTGCCCCAAACCTGGAACCACGTGGGTTGAAACGGATCAGCTTTTCAAACCACACCAGCAATGCGGAGCAGTTTTGTCATGGCCTTAGATGTATCTGCAGCTGCATGAGGTTGCATTTCTTTTTTTTACCGCAAAGTAAGCAGATTAAAACCCAATTTTTTTTTCTCTGTCTAGAACTCAGTACCTATTGATAAATCTGTAATTAATTTGTACTCTGGGCTATTAATTGCCTTGCAGATGTTTAGCCATAGGATTCCAGTGCAGAAAGGGATCGATAGATGTTGAGATTAAATTATCCAACTGTTTCAAACGCCAAATAATCACTGCTTGAGCTTGTTTAGTTTGGGCCCGGGACAAAAGTCAATTCCTTCCCTGTGGACCTTTCTATAAAGTACAGTTGACATAAGAAATGATGAGACTGTGGAAAACTAGATTGAGCCATAAATACTGAGCTCTGCAGTGGATCCGAGAACAATAATTTAACTTTCTTTAATGCCCAGCTCTCAAAGTGCTTAACAAACTCTCTATTCTTAGCAGTCCTCAGCTGTTTAACAATTCAGAGCCCCTAATCCATAACTTGGGAGGGAAAAATGAAGATTTGGTTCAAATAAACCCCTAGCAGATGGAGTTAAAAGAGCTTCACTGTGGCATTTGCAATCAGCTAAGAAGAACAGAAAAGGATGGAGAAGAGCATCTCTGTCTGTGGGCATCTATAGCTACTCCGAATAAGCTTTCCTACTATTTTTTCCCCTGCTTTTAAGTTACTATTTCCTAGGATAAGCATCCCCCACAAGCGTTTGCATGCTCTTGCTGGCACTTTCCACCTCCTTTCCCTCACTGAGCCCTCCTTGGCTCTTTTTAGCCCAAGGAACCACAGCAGCCCCTCTCCTGCTGCCTAAACGGGCTGTGCTCAGGAGCAGGGGACACCTTCCCCGGCCCGCTGCAGCTGCAGGGGGACATGGCATCTGCTTACCCTCTGAAAGTGCCTGTTTTGCTCCAACATCTAATCAGACTCTTTGTCACCTATCTCCTACCTGGCCGGGATGGGAATTTTGCCTCATGAATGAGTCCTGCGAGCAGCCCCGTAACTGGGGACAAGCGATGCTAAAGCCATTGCCTTCCTGTGAAGAAGCAATGCATGGTTTTTAACCTGGACAGGGGAAAACGCTCACCCAGGACAGCTGCCCTGCGTGGATGGTGGGGAAGGGTCCTGCAGCACATCCTGAGCAGTCAGAACTCGAGTGCCTCCTTCCCCTAGAGATGCTTCTTCCTTGTGTTCCTCTGCCTTTTCCCAGGTGGAGCTGCATCCTCGCCCTCACAGGACTAGTGCAGTGGTGTGGGGGTCTCTGCTGAGCTCCCTCTTAGTCTTCCAGTACCTTTTTCCTCCATTTCTTGCTGGCAAAGAGCTCACTTGTTGTTATAGCAACCTCAGTGCGGTTAAGTCTCTAGAGGCAAGGTTTATAGGGAGAGACAATATCTTTTATTAGACTGGCTGATACAGCTGAAAGAGAAAAATAAAAGGCGGGGGGGTGGGGGGGAAGAGGGAAAGAGCAGCACTCTGGCTTACAAGCTCATCACAGGTCCCCAGAGCTGTGGGCAGAGAACCAAGCAGGTACAGGGGAGAAAGAGGTGACACATGGGGACTTGGTGTGGGCACCTGGGAAGGGGCAGACCCAGCTGGCCCAGGCTCAGCCAGGCTGGCCGGGCAGCAGCCCAGGAGTTACATGGGGTGCTAATCTGGTTTTACCTGGTGGAAAGCAGCGATTCAGTGGGAAATGAGACCCATGGTCAATGCTGGTTCTTCCTGGCAAACAGCAGCACGGTGCCGGTTTGCCTTCACTGCCCCAGTACCATCACAGCATCTCCCAGGCACTGGTGGTCGCAGTGGCTGCTGCAAGTACCACTGCATCCAGTGCCAAAATAACTCCAGTCCCTCCGATCTGCTGTGCATCTGCTTGTAACCTCTGATCGAGCTACTCAGAGCAAACCTGGGCAGCACCCATCCTACATGGTCCTCTCAAGGTACGCTCTCCTGATGTATTTGAAGGTAGCAGAAAACACTCCAAGGAGCTAATCAGTAAGGTAGCTCCTGGGTCACCTTCTGGTCTAATCTCCAGCCCCAAGCCCAACTCCAATCCCCCAGCTGAGCCTGCCGGTTCTTGGCAATTCTTCCAGTGCATCTCCAGCAGCATCTGGTGTCTCTTTGCTCAGGTCCCACCTTACCCACTCTGCTTGCTCAGGATCTGATCTCTGGCATTCATCAAACACGAATCACTGCTTTCAGGCACCTCATTGCTCAAGCAGACAGCACTCCTGATGTTGGTACATCCTCATCAATCAGCCTGCTGTTCTGGATAAAACCCACCTCCTCATGCACAGCCAGTACTCACCTGAACGGCATCTATTTCATATGCTGACTGCTGGGAAGTCTGCCACTCAGACTGTCAGTTTTCAGTTAAATTTATGGCTTGATGATAATTTTATATAAACAAAGAACTCAGGGCAAAAAGATTCGTAGGCACTGATGCAGAAGCTCTTTTCTTCCTGACTGGTGTTTCTAATCTTCAGTATTGCTCAAGTGGAAAGGCACCTTTCATTTTGCACATTCTTTTCTGTTTAACTAGCACCTTGTAACCTCCTGAACAGAAAAGCAGATCAGGCAATAATTCATATCCTGTCTGCTGAAGAAAACACAAGCACATAAAGGAACTGTAAATTAATTCAGCATTAAACAGGTGGCTCTGGGGAAGGACAGCTTGTCTGTGGCAGGGACAGGCTTGCATACGGCCTAACTGAACGATGAAGGATGGAGTCAGCTCCTCTGATCCAAAACTGAAAAGAGAAGCAAGGGCTGTGGCTGCTGATTTCTACTTTGCAAGAGGAGGGGAAGTTGCACAACGTTAGCTAAGGTAGTGCAAGACTTCCTTTCTTTCAATAGCTGCAGCAAATTTTTTTTTCAACAGGTTTGATGACCATGGATGTTCAGGAATGACACCATCGTTCCAGGTGATGTTGGGTGCTGCTGCACAGCAGCAGCGCTGCCCCCACACATTCCATCCAGCAAAATGCTGCTTTAAGCACAACCTCTTGCGTTATTTGCTCCCTGAAGGGTGGTGGGTGATATCTACCCTTGGTTCTAGAGTGTGAAACTCAGCTGCTGTCTGAGACAGGTACATTACAGTGTCTTGGCACCACAAACCCTGTTGCAAGCTGGAAGAGACATCAGGCTTGCCTATACAACATGCAACAGAGTTATAGGCTCAGCCTTTGATAGACGCTGAAGTGCTTTTTGAGGCATCAAGGACTTTCACCTGAATCACAGAAATAGAATTGTATTGTAGGTGGGAAGGCTGCAGTTTTGCAGCATTGCATCTCCTTGTCCTCAGTGCTGCTGCACGCAGGCTGCATGGTATTATCCTGTACTGCTTACTGCCTAGCTGGATCAAACTGACACTGATTACATTTAGGGAGCTGACAAACAGCATATCTGAAAGCCACTCACCCGTTACAGCCCAAGTGGCTTTTGCTTTAGGGAGTTAATTAAAGTCAAGACTATAAAACATTTTTTTTGCTGCTGTGAAACTTGGCTTTTGGGGGCAGCTGGAGGCATCAGTCTGAATGGGAACAATCTGAGGAGCCTGCACAGAGTTATTTCCATTTAGAAGCACGGTTATCACTGCAGTCCCAATAAACAGTGAAGCTGAAACATGAAGCCTTGCTCAGAGCTTGTCTAGAGCTTGTCACCCAAAGCAGGTGCAATTAGAATATGTTGACTTCTTGACACTAACATATTTGGCAAAAATCCTTGGTTTCCACTATATTTTTGCTGCAAGGGTTTCATTGGTCTTGAATATTGGACACAGAGGGAAAAGGTGCAGAAGAAACTACAAGAGCCCAGCAGGAAGGATATATGGGGAGCTGGGCTCAAAAGCCTCTGAAATTAGCAGACTGAAGTTGCAATCCTGGGTTGCTATATATATTCCTATATTCCTATCATAATGTGCTAAATATAAATCTGAAATTCTTTTTTTTAATTTTTTGAAGGCCTAAATGTCTTACTGTTTCTTACCCAGTAGGTGATGACCAGGTGACCTAGCCTTAAAGCAGTTTGGGAGACAGGGAGGGCAGGGTGTTCCCATACCAGTCTCACTTCTCAAACACGTCCTCCTTGAAATCAGGTCTGTAACCAAACAGGGTCTAGTTATTAGTGATGGTGCTTGTGCTGCAAGTGATATTATGCCACTACCACCAAGAGCTCATCATCTGAGGATGGAAAACAGGTGGTTGAAGCTGATCCCATCTCTACTGGATTCTATGTCAGTGGAAGAGTTCCAGAACTTGCAAGCATGATTTTGCTTCCCCTGAGGAAACAGCCAGGTATGGTCTGTTTGGTCCATAGTTAGGTGTGATCCTCAATTGTTCCTGGATGCCAAGCCCTCAGAGCTGCTCTTAACCCATCAAAGGTTGCATCTCACCTGGGAAAGGTGACTGGAGCACACCACTGTCATCTACCTGCTGGCTGTTAAGACTATGCCTAGGCGTAAAGTCATCAGGTTCTTCAGACAATCGAGCTCTGGCAGACCACTGCATATCATAGCATCAAAAACCTGGAGAACCTGAGCCATTTGACCTGATGCCCACTCGGTGTCACATGCCAGACCTACTCCATCCTGAGCAAACTCCAGTCCAGAAGCTGAGGTAACTTATATGGACCTTGCTGAAGATCAGCTTATGCCAGGCTGGAGCAAGGACCAAGGGAAGCAGTGAACCATCCCCATGGTGCCACAGGTAGGGAAAGCCTCAAAAAAAATCAGAAATCAGGCTGAGGCCGGGTATGGCAGGGACAGAATCAGGTTCAGGTTAGTCTAGCCCTACAAATAAAGAGACAAGCTGAAGCTCAGAGCTGAACGGACAGCAGATTACAGCTGCATCCCCCGAAGATGTTACAGATATTAATGGTGATTTACCCTCCCCACTTCATCAGGCACCCGAAGCAGGCAGTACTCAAGACTGCTCTTTTTCTCACTTCTACCTCCTGATTTCCACCTTCCAGAACAGAAAAAGGTCTTTGTGGAAATAGTTTAGCCTATAATCTTTAAACAAGGCTCTAGAACGAGGGGAATTAACTGGAAAATGATTGAAGGCTATTAGAGGGGTTTGCGTGGCTTTGTTTAGTGGTGGAAGGTTGCACACCAGTGAGAGCTGCTGGCTGGTGCTCAGCAGCCAGGGTGACCCAGGTCCGGCAGATCCCAGCAGACGCGCAGCATGGGGCCTTCTCATTTTCCTGATCAAGCAGTGTTCTTTCCTGACACTGCAAGCCAGCCTCAGGCACCACAAACAGTATCGTTTTCTAACCCAGCACAGAGCCTTTGGGGCTTTTACTGAGTATTGCACAAAATCTGTTACCTCTCCATGGCTGCCCAGGGTAGCTGGGAGACAGGGAAAGCAGAAGACTACTTGCCTCCAACCTCATGAAAATGAACTAGAATAAACACTGCATGTCCTGGCATGCTTATGCCATGAACCCCAGATCCCACACCTTGCATGTCGTTTTCCCCCAAACCTCCACAGTTGTATGGCCAGCCACAAACGAATGTGAGAGCCAAACGAGCTCGAGGTCTTCCCACGGCTCAATCATGTGAAACAAAAGCCAGCCCAGCCCTCCAGTCCTTCCATTTGGTGAATTCCCTTTGCCCGAGGTTCCCTCACCCCACCACAGCACCAGGGATGGCCGCAGCAGTTTGTGAAGGTGAGCTGGAACCACCGCGCACCCGCCTGTGTGGTAATGCCTGTGCAGACGATGCCTCAAATGAAAAATCAAAGGCTGTTTCTTTACCCTCCTCCTCACACTGCAGGTATGCAAATGCAGCCCAGGTTAAACAGGTTGCTGGGGGCTCTCAGCAATGACTGTAAGGTTTTTTCCCCCCTGAATAGTCTTTGCAACTTTTGATTTTATTCTGAAACTGTTCTTACCAAGTCAGCGTTGATTTACTTGGGGAGAAAAATGCATTTCTGTTTTTTTATACTTCCCATTGCTGCCCATTCCTTCCAAAAGAGAAATCCCACCCCTCCGCTCCTCCAGCCCTCTGCTCCTGCCCACCTCCTCCCTTGCTCTGCTTAGGGTATTTGACAGAGCCATTTCTGAGCCAACTAAACTGACTAATCCTGGGGAAAACAACTTGGTCTTTCATGCAGCATGAATTTAATGTGGGTTTGATGAGCTGAGCTGCTGCAGTGCAGGAGCAGACAGAAGTCGGTCCTGGGTCGGGAGGAGCAAGGGGGCTCTCAGGTCCTCCCTGGGTGCCAGGGGATGCGCAAGAGCCCTGTGGTGTGATGCACAGCCTCACTGAGGCCCTGGGGAAGGCTGTCCAAACCTAGCCATGTGCTGTCTGCTACAGCTCTGCTCCCATGGGACATACGAGCTGGTCACCACACACCTCTGGTCTTGGGGATGGAGCCTGTCCATCAGGCAATTGTTCATGGGTTGATACGGATGAGCTCCTAGAGCAGCACCATCACTTTCCTTCAGTTTTGCTTCACAGGTCACAAAAGAAGACAGATCGTTGCTTTTTTCACTCTAGGCAGTCCATCACCTCCTCAGGCTGGCTCTTCACTTTTATTAACATAGATCCACACTCATTAGATGTAAACCAGTTACCCTGTACCCTCTTACTTGCCTCAGACCCATGCCACATCTGCAGGGTCTGTAACTGCTATTCCACGTGGCTGCTGCCCATCTCAGTCATCTGCCTACCTTTAAAAATGAGTTTTATCACCCCTGGTTTCTGATTAAAACAAATCCTTTCCATGTAACTAGGAAAACAGCGAAACACAAAAGCCCTATACAAACCCACCCCGGCAGGCTGGACTTTATCCCTGTTGATCTGAGCTTTTGCTCTGCCATTTGCCTGATGGACAATTATCAGCTCAGCAGAGCTACCCAGCGGGAGCTAAGCAATAATCTTATGGAGTAAATACAACCTTGTAGCAGAGAGCGACCTGTCCTGCCTGAGAACATCGTCAGCAGCAATAGCACCAGTACAGCTGTTACCTGCTCCTCGCTGGGACTTGCTTTCTTGCCTTTGATAGGAACCTTCAGGAGCTGCCGGTTCAGTGTTACTCCACCAGCTCTGGCCCTGGGTTGAGCCTCCTGTGGGTACCAAGCCTTGGGCAGAGGAAGGACATGTGCCTGGGAGGGGGTTGATGTTCCCTTGTCTCCGCAGTTAAAAATCTGTCTGGAAGGGTGACTGAGTGCCTCCAGCAGAAAGCACATCTAGGTAAAAGGGAGGTCTGGTGGGTAAGTCACAAGAAAAAGATGCAGTGAATCTGAGCACTGTCTTCTCCTCTGCCACCAAATTGTTATGTGACTTTAGTCACATCATCTCCCAGTACATCCACTTCCCTGCCTCCAGAATGGGGATGGTCACTCCTTTCTCCCACCCTTTTGCCTGTTTATTTCTACTCAGACTCCCAGGTCTTGGTGGCAGCCACAGCTTCGTACCATTCTCCTGACACCTCTGGTTCCCTACCTCAGTCTGGGCACCGATGTAGTAAAACCCAGAGTGCCTGTGTTTTAAGTGCTCTTAAAAATGTGGGGAGCAAGAGGTACGCCCCTGCTGCTATTCACACCCTCCACCTGCTACTATGTATTTCCCTATGAAGATAATAAGGCAAAATATTTCACACTGAATGGGGTTTCTCCTTTTCTCTCCTCAGCAAATGCACTTTGCACCTGCTCTTTAACAAACGTACACCATACACATCGACCAAGGCTGGCGCTGAATTGAACTTCGAATGCCTTTTCAGTGCCATAGCCTAGTTAATAATTACCTTTATGACTCACTCCACTCCATGCTGCTGGAGCGCCATTAAGAGAATTGACAGCACAAATAACAGAAACATTAAGCCTAATGATGTTGTAAGCGTTAGCCCTGCTGAAGTGCTCCTGGTGTCACCAAAGAAGAGCCTTTCCCTTTAGCAGTTGTCCCTCCCAGGAGGGTGTTTTCTTCCCATCCGTGGCATCGCAGAGGAAAGCCAGCTTGCTGCTCCTTTGAGTTTTGGCAGTAGGAGTGTGGGGTGCACACGTACATGCGCACAGCTGTGTGGGCCATGCACGCTCACACAGCAATCAGCCCCATTTCAGAATATCTTCGTTCCCAGTCGGCAAAATCTCAGCATCCTCAGTTTCAGCGTGGTCCTGCAGCTCCCCACCTCCCCTGCATCCTGGAGTGCCCCTCCGCCAGCCATGCCCTGCGAGGAGTCCACAGGCTTGCTCCCAGCTTGCCTAAATTATTAGGGAAAATCCACTAGCTTGAGCCGCTCCCCTGGATTTCCCTCCTGGTTGCGCAGGGGCAGAGGGATGCCCAGCGCCTCGCTGATGGGTGGATGGTAACTGCCATCTCTGGATGCCTCTGTCTCAACAAGATCATTTCCAAACATAGATCAAAGCCCTGAATCGATTTTTCCCAATGGTTTCACTTATCTTCTGGACAGCAAGCTTTCCCCCATGCCCCTGGGAGCCCTCATCTATTCCATCTATTCCCCACAAGGATGTGTAACCCTCTGGAAAGGTTTGGCCAGAGATGAGAAGCAGCAGGCGGCTGTGCCTCCACTGCAGTACTGCTGCAGTCACACCAGTGGTGCATTTGATGCCAATTCCTGCCAATTTACATGCATTTTTCCACTAATTTATAATTAACGGGACTGGATTTAATACTTCCCAAACTAGCTTTAGATAGCATATCTAAGAATCATGAAGCTTTTTGAATGCAACAACAAACCTGATAGGTTTAATAAGAGACTTTGGTTCAAGCAGGGAGTTTTCCCCACTGTTATTTCCTGAAAGCAAAATTGTTTCTGTGAAATAGCCATTTCCTTTTCTTTTAACAGGAAAATTCAATTTATCTTCCCTGTTTCTTAGCCAGTTACTCCTCTTTGCCTTCATTGCCACAAATTCCCTAATCTTGTTATTCTTGGGTGTTGGAAAAGCATAATCATCTGAGCCATGAAATCGAAGACAACAGCAACATTTCCAGGGAGGTGACTTAAGTCGGAGGAATTAATTCTCCCAGCAGACAGCCCTTATTTAGAACAAATGTGATTTTCAGAACTGAAGATATGTTTTTAATGAGGCTCTGTGAAAATACATGTAGCCCAGAGCTGTGGGAGATTCAGCGTTATGCCAGGGAAATGCATCACGCCAGGAGAACAACAGCCAACAGGTTCACTAAGTTCTTCGCTCCGTTCCCTGCAGAGAAAACCCACCTCTGTATCTCTCACCCTTGGACATCGCTGCCCTGAACAAGGGAATCTACAGCTGTTTCTGGAGTGCCCTAATGTGGCCCACCCAAAAGGTGATTTTGAGGTTTAATCGAGAAAAGAGGTGGGTTTTCCTCCCTCTTTCAAATAAAGCCAGCATGCTCAAGCAGGTGGGTCTCCGTGCAACACAGAGTTAAGGCATGGAAATCCTTGCCCCAGGATGTTACAGATGCTGAGAGTTGAGGGTTTTTTCTTTCTCTGGGAAAATCAAGATTAATGCTTTCAACTGAGACCCCCTTTTCAGCTCTGTGCCTCAGTTTCCTTTCTTACCTGCTGTCTTTCTCTTTAGCCAGAGCAGGGGCTGCCTTACTTGTGCCTACATAGTGGAACACCAGAGGCATGGATGGGACCACTGGCCATCACCACAGTGTAAGACTGCATTCAGTGGGATTTCCAGGGATTTATGGCCATGAAAAAGGGTTTATCCAGCAAGGATGCAGCAAAAATATGCCTTGGTTTTGGGGCCGGTCAGTGTTTCCAGATGAAGGACAAGAAAGAAAAGCCCTTTGGGGACCATCACGCAGTGCGGCGCTGAGAGCAGCCTCAGGGAGCTTTCCATGCTCTGCTACCTGGGTTTGCCTCATTCCCTGGAGCAAACAGCTCTGCCGCTCCCGCGTGCAGCTGTAATTTCTAGCCAAAGGTTATTTTTCACCAGTGAACTCGATGGCCCCATGGAAGGTTCCCAACCCAGAAATCAAAGCTGCTTATTTGCACAACAGCCATGGGGCACAGAGCGCAGCAATGGGCCTACCCCTAAGGAGGCTGCAGAAGCCAGCCCCCTCGGGTTTGCTGGCAGCATGTCCTTCACACATGCAAAATCGGTCTCCAAAAGGAGAGTGCAGAGCCCCAGAGACAGCAAACAGGATAAAGCACCAGCCACTCGCAACGAGAGGAGGATCAGCTCCTAATGACAGCATCATCTTCGCCTGGCTCAGCTGGAGATAAAAAGACGAACCATAAATCATACTGATTTCTCCTACCAAGATAACAGAGGAAGATTTGTCTCCAAAAGAAGCATCTTTTCTGCCTATGTGCCAGCAAAAGAAATCATTTTTCTGTCCGACTTTATAGAAAACTTCATTAAATACCCATCTGGCACCAGGCCAGAGAGCCACACTGGAAGCTGTGTTCGTTGTCACAGCAGACTGATGCCAGACACTCCAGCAAAGATTTCAGCAGAGGAGACCTCCTGCGATGGTTTAGGGAGGGTACGCAGATCTCGGGAGGCACGGCTTAGTAAAAGCACCGTTGCAGAGAGATCTGGCTTTTTGGACTTGATTAAAAGCAGGGGACTGTAGCCCCAAAACTGCCTTTGAAGTTTGGTCCTCGTGTGGAGACAGAGCCCAGCAAGATCTCATTTTAGGGGTGTCTGGAGGATTGAATAATAGAGCAATTCTCAAGTGTTCGGATCGGAAATTTCATCTGGACCCTGGGAAGTTTTTTCCTGGCAAAAGCATCATGAGAACCAGTGTCTTCTCAGGACCAGCCAATTTCAGGAAATGAGAATTTCCTGATGAATATGTGCTCCCTGGAAAAACTCCTGGGGAGTCTTTGTATGCAAGGATGCCTTGAAAAACATAATCTGTTCTCCCAGTCCTGACATCCTCTGTGCTCTGAGAATTCAAAGCCCTGTCAGCATGTGCAGGTCCTACAGAGACTGAGAGTAATTACAAGTAGCAGGAGATCTGTTGATGGAAATGGAGAAATCTTTTCCCCGTGAACTCTATAAATTAGACTGAACAAAGCCATGGAAATGAGCCTGTACAGAGCAATCCTCGCTGACCAACCCTGATGGTCCAGCTGCCTGGTGGTTCACTGTGAGCCTGGGTGATCCCCTCCTTGTTGGAGCTCTCTGGGGCAGCAGTGGGGGCAGCTGGGACAGCAGAAGCCCCCAAACTAGCCACCATTGCATGGAGCCAGTCTCCAAGAGTTTTAAATTGATATTAAAATGAAAAAAGTCAGGCTCCCAGCTTCCCTAGGAAGTATGAGAAAGCAAATGCTGTAAGACAACACCAGGGAAGATGCTCCATATCCTTGGTCCATCTAGAAGGGGGTGCTGCTGCGGAGGATGAGCATCTGCTGTGGCTTCACACCACCCTGGGGACATGGGCAGGAGCGTCACTCTGAGGCCATCCCAAATGAAGAGCTCTTTGCAGTCACCGGTCTGATAGCCAAGAGTTTTAGAAAACAAATATACAAGCCTCTCCTGGAGTATGTTGTAGGGGGGCAGCCAGCAGTGTCTGAGGGTCTCTCCCATGGACGTGAAAGCTCAGCTGAGCTGACAGCATCTGACAGCTGGAGATAACCAGCCTTTCAGCCTCTAGATTGACCACGTTTGCTATGGACTTATTGGAGACTAGTGATATCAAAGGGGTTTTTTGGTGTGGTTGTTTGTTGTTGTGTTTTTTTTTTAACAGATGGGTGGTTTTCACAATGTTTCAGGGATACAAATTTCTAGGAGGCAAAAAGGCATCTTGATTAAAGCCATTGTTGGTACAAGAGTAAAAGGAAATAAACTAGCTACAAATAAAGTTGGGCAGGGAATTAGAAAACGCTAATTACATTTCATGTAATGTTTCTGTTTTATTCTTCCAGATGGAGAGGGAAGCTCATGGTCCAGGTTAGCGCTGGGCAGCTGCCATGGCAGGAATGCTGCAGGCTGCAAGTCCAGGAGGGCAGAACTGGATGCTCAGCGAACCCTCCTCTATGCTTTTCTCTCTGGTCCCACTTTTAAAAAAGAAAAATCCTTCCAGGGAGTTCTTCCTAATGGCCAAAAAAAATCCTTTCTGAAGGGAGCAGGTTTTCATTTTACACACATTGTCAGTGGAGCCTTCTTAGCCAGCTCATTTCCCAGGTCTTTAACCAGCCAGCCTGCCTGGAACGGAGAGATTTCCTCTCTTCTCCAATCACTTGGCTGCACATGGGAGAGAAGCCCTTTGACGAGGTGAATTTGCAAGCCTCTCAAATCCTCTTTATTCTCGCTGTGCTATCCCTCCTTGACTCATCTCCAGGAGACCATGTTGGGCTAAGCCCAGAAGGAGCATGGAAAGGTGATGGCACCAATCCTAGACACACACAAACACACACAGATACAGATTCCACCTCTTACCCGCACCATAAATTAAACACCATCTATACCCAGGGCTGGGTAGGATCAGCTAAAATAACCCAGTCCAGTCCTCCAGTACCCAAGGGGTGGAATTCAGAACAGCCCACGGTTTTCACCCACCCCAGACCACAAACCTGCTCCTCCTGTGTCCCTAATAAACTGGAGGCCTATTCAGGCACACAGCTGGGGGTTAACACACACATGCAGAAAAAGGCAGCTAAATTGGGCTATTCCTGTGTTAGCCAAAGCAATGACAGCGGGAGTCTGCGGTGGGACCAGTGCTTAGGCAACCGGTGCTTCAATAAGCAACGGCATTCAAGAGGCGACATGAACTCATAGGGATGCTTTTTCCTTGCAGCTGCTTGCACTGTCTAAAATCAAGCAATTTTAGACATTGGTTTTGACAATTTTAGACAAATTTAGACAATTTAGAGAGTGGGGAGCACAAGGCAAAATGAATACAGACAGCCTTGGGGCACACATAGTCTGGGGGTAAGGGAGAGGGTGGCTGGTAAGAGTGAAAGAGCAGGCAGGCCAAATGCTTACTGAGTGCAATCATTTTAATGAGTCTGTCTTCTCCAAATTCCACATGGCACACATGCAAATAGTAATTTTAAAAAAGACTCACACCAGAAATGCTGACTTAGAGAACAAGATACTCTCCCTGTCTCCACTACACAAAGGAGGCGCGAGATTCACATTAGTCACGGCCATTCACGGAGACAGACAGACAGACAGACGTGGAAATCCTGAAAGACAGAAAAAGGCAAAAGCAGGGCATTCATGCTTCAGAAGGCAGCAGATGTTCCCATGCCCACCTTGCTGTGCAGGCAGGCGGTTGTGGTCACAGCTTGGCATACAGACCCACCGCACCAGGGGATCAGAATCTCACTGGTCCTACATCTCTGCTTGCCCAGGCACAATCTCTGCTGGTTGTTGTCTCTTGGGTCCCAAGGGTGCCAACTCCCAGAGCAACACCAGCTTTACAGTGACCTGCATGTGCTGCAGAGGATGCACCAGATGTCGGGGCTATGTCAGAGTTCCCTGTACGGTACCGGCTGGGATGCCACACTGCCAGTGCGAACCACGCTAAACTCCTAGACTCCCCGCAAAGTCCTGCTTCTGCCTCCGTTCCTGCCCAAGGGGCTTTTGCCTTCATTTGTACGGGATACGCCACTGCACGATCCATCGCTGGTAGCATTTCATGGCGCAGCTGCAATACGGAGCGATTCCAGTACGGACACTCCAGGCTTGGCTTTCAAACCTTCAGCGAGTAGAGAAAAGAGTTGTGTGGTTACCGCTTGATGTCAGTATGTTTTTGGCTCCAAGCGCTCAAAGGAAAGTGCTGCAGTAACCATATTCATGCGGTCAGTGCCTCTAAAGGACTTTCAGCCTGTTGTGTGCTACTCCAAAAGGATAGTGAGCCAGCAAGCCGGGAATCAAACCTACATCGGCGAGCTGTTCTGTTTAATTGCTACAGCAGTTCCCGTGTGCCGAAGGGCAGCCGGTTCTGGAGGCAGAGCCCACCCGTGACAATGAGCTCTAATGGAGAGTGTGCAGAGATCAGACCATACAGATTCACCCATTTTCAAGCAACATCCAGACTCAGGTGTGCCAACACCAGCGTGCTGCTTGGCAATGTGTACATCTTTAATGCAGCTTTCAGTGCAGTCGGGAGAAGGTTTTTGCTCTCGCACAGGCAGGGAGCTGAGCAGTAGCACAATGAAATTATTTGCCCAGGACCCGGAGTCTGTACCAGAGACTTGAAACCACATCTTCCCAGGCCCACACAAACATCCTTCTCCTAAGCCTGCTTCTGCCCCTCCTAGCCAGTAGACCAGCCCTGATAAAATCACAGGGGTAATCCCCTGGTGTAGAAGCAGATGTTCAAGGCAGGGAACTGTTGGAGCACTCAAGGAGGACCCACAGCAAGAGAGTTTGCTTGCCTCTCATCAAGGAATGAAATTCAACCTCATCCTACCCCAGCTCATGAAGGGGACATCAGCTGCACAGCAGCTCCCCAGAGCAACCAGGACACCTCATGCATGGGCTGTACAGCACCTTGACTCTTCTCTCCAGGTCCCCCGTGATCCCACATGCCACCACACAACTCAGCACACCAGCCATACAGCTCTCAAAGCCCGGCCATGCAGAGGTCTGCTGGTGGCCCATGGCCATGTCACAACCTCTCCCTCTGCTCCTCCTCCTCCTTTCCCTGCAGCCCTCCCACCTCTCCAGACACCCATTTCTGCCGGCTGACACCTCAGGGCTCTGCTGTCCTCAGCCTAGCAAACAGCTGGTGCTGGGCTGAATGGGAACCATTACAGATGGGATGTGACGCAAGAGCTGGCTGAAGGAAACATAACAAAGGCCACAGAAAACCTGAGTGGTGGGCAGCATGGACTGGTTGCTGGTCCTCCTAATCTGGGAAACTTGGGGCATCAAAGGGAACCAGTAGGGTGCAGGATGAAAATAAACCAAGGATAGAGAACGTTTACGGCCTCTCATGAAACTGCGCAACTCCCCGCTGCAGGATCATAAATAATGAAACCTCACAGACATTCAAGGCGCAAAGGGATTATTTTGTCAAGAAGCAATCCATTCAGGGCTATTGAATACAGGCACCACTTCCAGCTCAGGAAGCTCCTAAGCAATAGTGCATTGGAGGCTAGGAGAGCATTTTGGGCAAGCAACACCCTGGGTTTGCCCCAGCTTTATGCTCTTCTCCAGACCTTGCTCTTGGCGTTGTCAGAAATTGGATGCTGGGCTAGCTGGGCCTTTGGAACGATCTGGTACGATTACTCTTGTGTCCATAAGACTTCCTAGTCACTATGAGTCCCAAGACTCCTATTTCAAATATAGAATTTCCATAAACAGAAAACGTATACAGTTGTTCCTGCTCAAAATCCATCCTTCTGGTGCTGCCTCCCCACATACGGGTCCTGCCTAGCACGTCTGTCCTTCTCTACACTGGTCCCACATCTCATAAAACATGTGAACAGCCCCTGCAGGAGTCAGAGCAATGGCCCATCAGCACAGTGCTGTCCTCCCAGCTGGGGTCCCTCAGGGAGGAACACAAAGCCTTTGCAGCAACGATTTGCAGCATCAGATCAGGGAGATGGGGTGTCTTTGCGTTGAACAGCTCTTGATCAGTTCTCTTCTGCAAACACAGCCCGTTGCTTTGCAAGCCCATGAGCACACCGAGCAGCCAGTTTCCTGCAGCAAGGAGGTCCACTCCTGATTGCCCACTCTGTGTAATGGATCTTCAGGGAAGGAGATACACTCACCACCTTCTAGCACAGCTATGCTGAAGCCCATACAGTTATTTGCCCCCTGCTGCAAGCTGATGTGTGTCCCAGGCCAGCCTTCCACAAAGAGATGGAAAGGAAAGTGCCTAGCACTCGGTACATAATCATTGCCCAAAAATTTAATTTGCAGGCTCCTGCCAGTCTCTGGTTACTCGAGGAGCTTATCCTCAAGGATTCAGCTTGGCTGACCTTCTAAGATACCTACTGCACTGAGCAGCACAGTGATCAAATAATCAGTTGATCATCAAACTGATTAAAACAAGAGGAAAATACCAGTGCTAATTGTGAACCTTGTAGATTTGCTGTCTCTTAGAATAGGTGGTAAATCGCCCAAATGAAGGCAAGATGGGGCAAGGATTTTCAACAGAGGGGAGATTGTTTCACACTGCTTTTTCAATAGCAAACACATAGCTTTGTCCCTACTGCCAAAAAGCCTGGCACTAAAAATGCTGAAATCTTGTAACTGAGTGGCAGCAAGCTGTAATTTACTGCATTCCTGCTTCTTTTATGTTCAAGAATTGCTTCACTTCTGAGAAGAAAGAGCTGTCATTTGGCAGCCCTGCGTGGCCCCTCCTTCCAGCCCTCACATTTCCACGTTATGCTAGACAAATTAATTCAGCCCTCTTCCTATCTGCTCCCCCAAAAAGCCTGTGTCTTCCCAGGAACTGAGAGTCAACCTTTCACAGCAACATCATCATCAATTTTCTTTTAGAAAGCCACGTAATGGGCATGTTCCTTTCAACAAAAATCCGGAACTTCTCTGCTGTTGTATCCACCTCCCTTAAAATGATCCAGTGGTACCTGTCTGTTTGCTGGCTTTTCACAAGGACCTTTCCCACACCTCTAACCAATGGTGCATCACAGATCTCCAGCCCACCCATCGCACATCTGGCTGGCTGCTAACAAAAGCTCTGCCTGGGTTTAGGATGCAGCCAGGTCCCTGGGCAAGTTGAGCTGTATTGCCTCTCCTCCTGTGGTGTACTTGGCCACCGGCCCATTGCCTTCCATGGTGAAGAGCTTGCAAGTCTTCGTGTTCTCATGAACTGGCGTGGACTTTTTCGAGGAGATGGGGGAATTTGTGGGGCTCAGCTGAACAGCAGTGGTATCCTGCACCGTGTGCTCGCTAGTTTCAATTTCAAAGGCTGTGTTGCCAGGTTTGATGAGCCCAATGTTGGAGCCTGGTTTGGATTTCCTGGCTCCATGAGCTGGAGGCCTGCGGCTGCAGATGCAGCAGGCACCAAAGAATGTGAAGGCCACCACCAGCAAGATGGGTCCGATGATGATGGGAGGGTTGTTCACAGGGAGGAAGGTCCCAAAGGCAAATGCTCCCACTAAAGTGATGTTGATCCCTGCTAGCATGATGCAAAGTCCACAAGCGCAGCAGAGGGCGGGGGAGGGGAGGCCCTGAGGTCGTGTCTTTTTCTGGGTGGGTTTCTGGGACAAAGAGGCGCTGCTCTTCTCACTGAACATGTTGAGATGAGTCTCAGAAGTTGCTTCAGTCCTGGCTAGGTGTATACTGCATTGAGAAGGCTAGCTCTGGTCTCCTGCTGCCTTGAAATCCCTGGAGAGGAATAAAAAAGCATGCAGCTGTTAGAGCAATAAACCAAAGGCCCCTTACCATCACCATTCATGGTGACCAGAATCTTCTCTGGGTTTGCTGGTACCAGCAACCAAATACAAATCCAAGCTTGCTCTCAAGTCTGGGCTCTCCCTGTCCATGGTGGCCACGTGCAGTCAGCCTCAGGCTGGAGCACTAAGCCCAGCGTGCTCAACACCCTTTGCCATCCAGATGGATGACGCCCAAGTGAATCCAACCACGTGATGGCCCAGAGCCTACGCTTGGCTCTGCCTAAAGTCTGAGCCACAGCCCAGCATTGCAGCAGCATGGCTGGACAGACCCACATCACGAGCTCTGATGTTTCTCACATGGGTTTGAGACGTGCTGCATACACCTCTTGATGCTCCCTCTACTCCATCCACCCTTCCCTTAAAATACAGGTTCTTCAGGACAGGCAGTATGTCCCGCTGCCCATTTGGGCAGTAGCTGGTTTCACAGCGTTTGTCATCACCCACACAACACCTGCCCAAAGTAAGAGACCACAGTACTGCTCTGAACATCCCTCACTGCAACGTGAGTGCAACATATTCTTTGATGGGTAAAGGTCCCAAATGGTAACAGAAAGCGGGACTCTGCTCCACACCTCAGTTGTCCAGTAACTGAAACCAGTCATCCAGGTTGCCTTTCTAGCCAGTGGAGAATAAAAGGTCACAGAAGATGATCCAGAACATCTGAGAAAAAATGTCCACAGTGGAGGGCTGAGCTGACTACAGAGGGAACTTTGGAGATCGAGCAGTTAGGAGATCGAGCAGTCAGCAGTTCGATGTTCAGTGAGACAAACTCCATCCACAGATACTGAATGACTTGCCATCAGTCACAGAATTCTAGGATAAAATAGAGCAAATGTAAGTGTTTTGCCTGCAGGACCACGTTTTCTACTGTGCATCAAACCCCGTTCGGTGTGATCACAGGAGATCCCATAGAAGGGAGCAGGGAAGCTTGTTTGCCTCAGCAACTGTAAAACCAAACGTGTGTAAGGTTCTTGCACAAGCAACACCAGCTCCTGGATGGAGGCTCATGGAAACTGAGACAATGAACCTGTAAAAGAGCACGTGTGGGGATCTGCCTAGTGTGGAAGGCAGGAACACACGGCCCTGACTGACAACAGCAGCTTCTCCATGGAGGAGATTGCTGGATGTGATAAGAGCTGGCTTTGTGTTCCCCATGCTCTGCTGGGAAGCCAAACTGCCAGAAGCCAAATTGCCAGCAGTTTGTAGGCGATGCCTTTGATTTTACAGGCAGGAGAGCATTTCTCTTCCCAGCCTGATTGCAAACAATCAGTCTGCTCTCTCCTGCTCCCCTGCCTGGCTTCCTAGCTGCTTTCCTCTTCTGCTGTCAAATCACTTCCAAAAGGGTTGCTGGGGGGGGCGGGGGTGGGGGGTGGGTGGGAACTGGCACCGCACAGGTTTCTGCTGTAAGAGCCAAGAATCACTGCTGTGCTATTAACACTCTGCAGCCACTAAATTAAAAAAACCCAACCCATCACCCTGAAACATGCCAGTGGGATCAGCTGGGCATTTTCAACATGTTTCCTTGGTTATAAAATTTTCCTGCACTTCCAGCTGAGGCAAAGCCCTCTGCTGCTCTAGCTGGTGTCATACCGCGCTTCCTTCACTTAGGCTTCTGTTTAGACCTGAATGAAGTCCAGCAGTGAACTTCCAGCGAAGTTCCTATTCAGCTGAGACATCAGATGGAGCTGACAGGGACAGACACACGGAAGGATTAAATCCTTTCTCATCGGGGGATGCCTGACTGGGGAGAAGAATCTCTGCAGGCAAAGACTGTTCAGTAGAACTGAAAGCGTTAGAGAGCAAAAGGGCATTTTCTCCATTAGCCAGGCTAAACACATACACATATGTTTCTCCAGCAACGCCCTTTTGTTCTGCTCAGGAACCCTGGCACACTGATGTGAGCTAGAGCCTTGATTCTGCCTCCTGGACCAGCAGCAAGATAGCTTCTGGTTAAAGATGCACACGCACTGTTCTCAGCCCAGCTCTTACAGATGCCAGCCTGAATCTTTGGCACACAGAGGCTGCAGGCACCCCAGTGTGGCTCTGTCCCTCAGTTTGCTCTACATCCCCCCCACTGCAAAATGCCCAGCAGGGAAACGTGTGGCTCCTCATGGTTAAATCATATCACAGATTCACTCCACCAGGTTTCTCCTTCCTGATGCCTCATCACTCACCTGCTTCCACCCTGCAAGAATTCCCCTGCATGGGCGAGCCGGGCTGCCATCACAGCTGCTGGGCTCTGTCAGGATGTACAAACCAGCCACCTGCCCTTGCTCCTCGGCACAGCAGAGACCAGAGGTCATACTCCCACCCAGATTTTCAAGAATAGCTTCAACCTGCTGCCCATCACATCTGTCAGTGGTCACCTGTAGTCGCTCCAAAGAGACCATGCCAGTTTCTGGCTGCTTTCAAGGCTGCAGCGATATCACCCTGTACAGTCCCTGGTAGCTCATTTCTCTGCTTGACAATTTTTGTTCATCGTTACAGCCCTGTGAGCGTAGGGGCTTAACCTTGGGCAAAATCCACACTGGACCTCCCCAGGCTGTAACAGGGGAGAACGGGGATAAGAGGGCTCTTTCAGGTACCATCACAATGACACACCAGGGCAGCCCACCCAAGGACAGCTCACCCCAGCACGTAAAAGAGAACCATAGATCCACTCTGGAATGATAAATGACATGAGAGAACGATCCAGCTGGGCTCAGGGTGGGTACAGTCACCACCTCCTTCCCAGGCCTTCATGGCTGCTTCCCAGAAGAAGAGGGGACCAGATCTACAGTACAGAAATAGGGCTGTGGCACATAAGGACAGAGACCTCTCACCCTGCAACTTGACTGGAGAAGACGCTGGCTGCTCCTTGGGCCACCCTAGGACAGGCAGACAGCTCCCAGGTTGTGCCCAGGGACACAGCTACCTGCCTCCTGGCAAGCAAAGAGGGAAGAAAGGAAGTTTGCAAATAAACCACCGCGGCTAAAGCAGTGATGAGTAGCTTGCCAGGAGTCACCGTCCTAGGTTGGGTGTCTGGGGATGCGTCAGTATCAGCCTGCACAAAAGGTCAGAGACCAGAGCAGGCAGTGTGACAGACCCCAGGGCCCTGGACCTCCTCAGATACATCCGCGGCCTGTCAGTTCAAAGGGCCAGGTCTAACACGAGGGCTGTGACGCTGCCCGAAGGGTGAAGCTGTAGCGACAATAATTCGAGGGTTTGTGTTGCACACCCTTAGGTGGGAAATAAAAGCACCCCGGGGGTGACTGAGGGAGCAAGCCACCAAACCTGCTGAGATGGCATCAAAGAACAGCACAGGGAACCAAATCTGCCTCAGTCACATTATGTATATGGAAATATACCCAGAACCTGGGACAGAGCTAGCTGGAGCGGTCAAAAATAGAGCCAAGGTTGAGATCTCACATGAACTGTACGAGAAATTCTGGGACCTGTCACACCCTTTCTATAGCTGTACCATAAGGGTTCTGGTCATGCTATGTCCAAGACAAAACCTCTTTCCCATCCTCTTTGCTTGGGACACCTACACGGTGTAACAGACCTTTCCCAGCAGAAAGCAATGAAGACACTGGAGAATCTAAGGGGAGCCCTGCTTGCAGCGGGGACCTCTCCCATCAGCCTGAGGACGGAAGACCTTGGAAGATAGCACCATCACAGGGCTAGGACATGACCTGCACATGCACCACAGCGTAACCAACAGTACATCCCGCTGTACTCGGTACTGGTGAGGCTGCACCTCGAATACTGTGTTGAGTTTTGGGATCCTCACTACAAGAGGGACGTAGAGGTGCTATAACATGTCTAGAGATGGGTAACGGAGCTGGTGAGGGGTCTAGAAAGCAAGTCCTATGAGGAGAAGCTGAAGGAACTGGGGCTGTCTGGCCTGGGGAAAAGGCGGCTGAGGGGAGACCTTATCGCTCGCTACAGCTCCCTGACGGGAGGCTGCAGCCAGGTGGGGGTCAGTCTCTTCTCCCAGATAACAAGTGACAGGACACGAGGAAATGACCTCAAGTTACATCAGGGGAGGTTTAGATCGGTTATTGGGAAAATTTTTTTCACTGAAAGAGTGATCAAGCATTGGAACAGGCTGCCCAGGGATGTGGTGGAGTCACCACCCCCGGAGGTGTCCAAAAAACACATGGATGTGACGCTTAGGGACATGGTTTAGCAGTGGTCTCGGTAGTGCCGGGTTAACGGTTTGACTTGATGGTCTCAAAGGTTTTTTCCAACCTAAATAATTCTATGACTGGGAACATTCAGAAAGCAGATCGCCATTTGCTCTTCTCTCGATCTCCATATAAAATATCAGGG
Organism: Falco punctatus; assembly: GCF_963210335.1. Lineage (NCBI taxonomy): Eukaryota > Metazoa > Chordata > Aves > Falconiformes > Falconidae > Falco > Falco punctatus. The sequence continues at coordinate 10,514,644 of NC_137591.1, read as the reverse complement.
ATTATACACAGGGGATTCCTGCTGGAAAACCAGATGAAATGGGGATGAGAAAGCCAGTAAACAGTGGAGGATCAAGCAAAAAACCAAACCAAAGCCACACAATGCCTTACACCATCCTCTACCTGATAAGACCCTGCAACAACAAAAAGTCCATCTTTATTCTGATTGCCACGTACAACAGAAACATCTTTGTTCTCCTGTCATCTCGTAGAGCCCACACTGATGCTGTGGGGAGTAGGGTCCCTCTCCATTCCCTTTGCAGCCACAAGACCTCACTGACGTGGGTCAGCTCCCACTGCTGTCCTGCCTGAGGATATCTGCCAGCTTTTACCTTCCAATTCAGCAAAGTTAATGGGTTCAAAAATGACAACATTTCCAGCCAAATTATTCTGTCCAAAATGACCAACTTCCTTTCCATCAGGAGTGTGAAAAGTTCTCTTTGAGCTCTCTGTGTGAAACAGGTTCTTTTCTTATCAGTTGGCGTCTAGGTTTTTTTCTCCAAACAACATTTCAGCTTGAAATGCATTACTGCCGAGCACTGCTACACAAAAATATCTATCTGTATCTCCGAGCTACAGCCACAGAAATCCAGAGGCTACAGTGATTCCTTCCAGGGAAATATCCATGCCTCCCTATATTCTCAGGGGGACAAAGACAGACTTTCACAGCTCCAAGAGTTCCTGGAGCTCAAAGGGCATACTGACATATTCAACCAGCATTTTAGGAGCATCATTTAAAGCCATACCAGCATGCACAGCTAAGCACGCTTCCCTCTTAGTTGTAGTGAGGAGGATCGAGTTGTCATCCTTTCCACACCATCTCACTGCAGCAACACAGCCAAAATATTTGACAGAACCCAGATGAGTCTCCTTTCTAGAGGTGTGATGGCACAGTGAAATAATGACAGTGATCAGCAAACAGAAACCGCAGTCAGACAGCTATAACCACTCCCTGCACACGGAGAGACTCTCTCACATACACACACACGCACCCTTTAGCTATCGGGAGAAGCAACAGACTTTTTCCCTGGGCAAAGTGCTGGGGAAGCCTCCGGCAGGGCTGGAGAGACCCTCAGTGTCTGGAGGGGATGGGCACTTACCTGGGCTGGAGCGTGGAGCAGGGGAAGGCGATGGAGGGAGCGGGTGCCCCGGGTCTCCCCCTCACCTTCGGTCGGGGCTGGCAAAGCCGCGGCTAGCCCCAGCAGGGCCGGGGCTGGAAGCCCAGCTGTGTAGGAGAAGGATCTCGCATACCTCCTCCTCGCCTCACCGAGCTCGGGAAACTTTGCTCGGGTGCCCGGCGAGCCCCGAGCGCTCCCCGGGAGAGCTCAGCAGGCTCGGTGCGAGCTGGGCTGCCTTCTCCCCCCACTTTCCTCCATCCCCTCGGAGGGTGCCGTCCTTCTCCTCCTCAGGCAGACGGGGGTCCAGGCACAGCATCGCCGCCCCGCTGCATCCCCCTCCAGCCCGCGGTGCCAGCGAGGCGCAGCCCCGCCGCCTCCCCCGCTGCCCGGCCGGCGCTCGCCCTCTCCCCGCCGCCTTCTCCTTCCTTTTCTACTCCAAGGCTGCAGCTCCCGCCCCCTCCAGCTGACAGCGGTGCCCGGGGCCCAAGAGCCCCGCTTTTCCCCGGGGAGAAGCAGAGCCCCGGAGCGCTCCCGGCCGAGGGGCCGCCCCAGCCCGGCCCCGGCCCCCGGGGCGGGGAACAACCGCCCGCCGCGGGGAGCGGGGGGGGAACCGCCGCCGGAGCCCGGCAGCGAGATGCAGCCTCTCCGCCTGCTGCAGGGAGCTCTCACACGCGAGAGGTTTGAAATGCACGTTACAAATTAAAAATAAAAAAGAAAAATACAGCTGGTGTCCGGGTGCCCTTGGATCCTGGAGGGATGCTGGAGCGACGCCTCGCTGAGCGGCCGGCGGTGAGGGGTGCTGAGACAGGACCTCCCAGAGCTGGAAATGTTCAGGGTGTGGGAGCTGGCAAATAAAATAAACCAACCCGTCCTCAGATGCAAAACTAATGTTTTTAAGCGGCAATCAGATCTCAGGTACGCTTAAAGGTACTTGCTCTACAACACACCTGATGCCAGCCCCGTGGCAAGCATAGCCAAGATCTCAGCTCCCACATTAAGAAGCCAGTCATCAGCTGTTTGCAGAGTTAGTGACTGCAGGGAACAAGGCAAATGGCAAGTTACACACTGGATGGGGTATAGGTAATACTTCCGCAGCTTAAGCACGTGCCCTCACCTGCTCTCCATGCCCAAAACTGCTGTAACCAGCCTAGGGTGCTGCCAGAAATAACCGACCAGAGGCTCTTCTCCAGCTTGTTGCAGAAGAATCCTGTAACGAATCGGGCTGGAGCTGACTGAACATGAATCACGCTCCCCTCTTTTTTAAACGATTGCTTTCATGATCTCCAGAGAGAAGGAGAAAGGTAACATGGAGATGCTGAAAAACAAAGGTCAAAGAGACAAATCACTGAAGAGGAATGAACACTTACTTCTCTCTATTCTCCAGGCACTACTCCAGCTTGAGTATTCTTAGTACAGCAGCATCCTCTACTGCATCGTATTGCATGTCACCTTACAGGTCGTCCTAGAAATTCAGGCAAAAACAAGCTTTGAAGAAAGGGGTTCAGCCCCTGCTGAGGAAGAAAACTCTCTCCTCCTTAGCCTGGGTAATGCCAGCAGCACACTGCATCATCACTTGAGCAAGAAGGCAGGAGAAAAGCAGTGCCGATCAGGTATGTTGACTGCCTGGGCTTCCAGAAAGAACTAATTGGGAAATCTCATTTCAGACCTTTCCAGAGATGCGGTGTATCCCTCCAGGGATTCCCTGGCCCTGTAACATGAAGTTCAACATAGCTCAGTGTACTCTTCCCCGCCAGAAAAGCGATGATGGGAGAGCGCATGGCAGAAGATTTTCTGGAGAAAGTCTCCACATGGCACGTGTGAGAGAGAGACAGTTCCACACGTGGCAGAACTAGTGTTTCATGTTTGCTGACTGTTGCTGGGTAGAAACCAGAGTGGCTGAACTCGTTCTTGGTGTGACTCCACATCGCTCAACGGAAACGGCCATAAGCCATGTTGATTTAGGAACAGTGGCTGTCAGAGGGAAAGAGACTGCCAGGGTCATTGATTCGAGTCCCCTGCTATCACATTGTATAATAGCATCCATACGGCGCTCAAGCTCCAAAGGGGGCCAATTAATACCAAATGACCTGTGAGCTGTTCTCTAATTGCACAAGGCAGCAATGAAGGCAGCCGTGCCCGCTTCAGGTTGGCTGTTGCATGACTCCATCACACTTTCTGCTTAATGGTCCATAAACCCAATAAAAAGGCTTTACTGAAACACTACATATTTAGGGCTCCACTGAAGCAATAATTCTGAGTTTTGCATATGTGGCCCTGACAACCTGGCAGACTGCATTCACGTGATTAAAACCACTGCTAATTCAAGAACTAAAATTAAAGGCTAGATTTCCCACTGGTATAAATCAGAGCAGATTCATTGCCTTGCAGAGTTTTGATAGCTCACAAGCATTCATGATTTGCCAAGTGGGTTTTGCCAGACTGATGGCTGACGGCTCCCAATTTCAAACTTGCCAGGAACTGGGAAAACCTCTGGTTTTTACAGACAAGATCCCAAGCCTCAGCTAACTAGGAATGGCATACCTCTGGGAGAAGCTCTTTGTTCCCAGCTTCTGCTGAATTCAGAGATTAGTTTAAGTCAGAAATTTCCGACTGAGAGGCAAAATTGCCTGCCTGCCTTTTCCTATTTTCAGTTCCTGACTCTGGTTTACATGACAAAGAAATCTAGCTCAAGCACTCTTGCCACCCAAAGGCTGGGCTTCAGTGTCACCACCTCCCAGTCTGAAACAGGTCAGAATGGTGACTACCACATATGAAGCCCTTAGACATCCTGCTGGGTTTGTGTGGTTTCTCTCTGCAAGAATAACTGAAAAAAGGTGGGAAGGGTAAGGGTGATCCATACTTTCATAGAGAATTCAAAGGATTATGGTTGGGACTAACACTGGAGTCAAAGTGTGTGAGCAGACTCATGCTTACAATAAGAGCAGCACACCAACAGCCCAATTCCCCCACACGACAGGACCAAAAAGCAGCAGCCTGTGATGCTGCCTGCCGAACCATACCCATCACACGTGGAGCATGTGGGAGACAGAAAGTGCCTGGAAGTTTATGGTACAGTAAGATCATTAGACAAAGGTCAGTGCAAAAACATCCCCCTGCAGATTTCCACAAGGCTTCCCAGAACTGGCACCGCTCTGTGCATTTACACTGCAGTTGCCTTTTAAGGGAAGGAAACGAGACTGAATCTGCTGTTGCTCCAAACCAATTCTAAATGCCACCACACCTGTCCCAATGTTTGCACTCCAGCAGGATCCAGCTCTGTCTCACGGCTCTGTGCTGTCTCTGGCAGTTTAGAAGAGGGCAAATTTCTGCAGCAATGTTCATCTGTCTATAACAGCAAGTACAGAAAGATAGAAGCAAAAAAGAAGTTAGTATTTGTCATTCCTAGAGGCAGCTGTGAAATTACTGTGCAGCAGATTTAAACCCATGAAGGAGATGCCTCCTTGTACTGTGTGTAATTAAAATCACAGGACTCCGCTGTGCAGAACAACAGTATTAATGTGCTCAGACCCAAAACACAGATGCAACTGGACCTGTCAAACACAACAGATCAGCTGCAGCTTCTGGCTTGCAATGTCCCTGTGTTTCTGAGCACTGGGAATAGCCTGAGGGGGAAAGCTTGCTCTAGGTTTGCCATGGTCCTTGCAGTCTAAGCCTCTGCTATTGACAGCTGTTGAGGCAGAATAGGGAAGGTAGATTATTTTTTACCTAGTCCCGTCCCATATGACTGTTGTCACGTCAGGAATGAAGCTTTTGTTGTTTGTGAATGTAAACCCAAACTGGCTTTTCTGATCAGAGAGACTTGGCAGCCACATTTCACACCTAGTCTCCTTCAGGACAACTGCAATATCCAGCATACTCACTGCATCTCAGCAGGGATAGCTCCTACTTTTACTCTGCATTACTTGGGAGCCTTATTATCACCTGCAGCACTGTCTTCATCACCTAAAGCATCTGGGCCAGCTGTTCCCAGATTTGTTAGCAGATGCTCCCATCCCCATGCATGTGCATGCTGTACGTACAACACTTTCAAAGCAGGGATCAATTAACCCCAATTAACCATTTTAGCCAAAGACTGTAGGCAGAATACCTTTATTTCCTCATCAGGTTGCATCTCCTCAGTGTGCTGGCAACTCCTCACCATGCACCTGTAGAGCACTGAGCCCAGCTGAAACCATCAAGCCCCTCCATTCAAAGAGCTGTGACCTGACATGGACCCAACCTCTCTTGCACAATCCACTCATGCCAAGACTCCCACACACAGTCTTGAGGAAGCTGAAATCAGAACAGGACACTGCTGGGAGACAGACTGAGAAAGGTATAAAAGAGTTGTCTTCGTGCCACACTGCTTGGGATTTGGGCCGCGGACAGAATGGGAATCTCAGCTGGGCAGTCAGTGGGTACCATCAGCCTGATGTCCAGCATCATTAAATCTTTGCCTCTACCCTCTGATTAGATGATCTACTTCCATAGCACCTTTGTGGTTTGTTGGGGTTTTTAAAAATAATCTAGAGATCATTTTCCCTCCCTTCACACAAGCAAGCAAACAAACAAACAAAGGTTCTAGATATTCAAACAAGTGTTCCTCCTTCCTATGTCACCCTCTGGAAATACTGAGCTGAAAGTTAGCAGACAGGAAGCATCTATGCCAGTGGCTGTCCTGTTACACAAACAGTACAGTAATTTTTTATGAAGCTTTCTCAAACAGGAAGACATCAATGGGTCAGTCATCAGCAAGGGGCAAATATTTTTAATTACCTTGCAGGGAGGGTTATGTCTCCTGTGGTTAATTCTCAGAGATTCCCACTGGCAAACTAATTAGCAAGCAGCTTCACTGGAAGAGCAGGCCTGAAGTTATATGACTTTATTCACCCAGGAGGCAAACACCCAATTCATTCTCCTCTGTCACATCCTGGACTTCCCTGCTAGCCAGATCAGACCAAAGTGTAGCTAATGTGGAAGAGACAAAAACACATAGTGTGCCCGTTAGGAACTCTAGCTCATCATTTCAAGTGCAGTTCATCAGAGACCTCAGCATTTACATCTTCTTCTTTAAAAGAAGTGATGGTAGAGATTTTGGTCCAAGGGCTGTTGGCTCCTCACAAACTGAAATTTGAGTGTGCGTTAATATATTATACTTTATACACTGTATATTACATATGACATATTATAATTCTTTTCCTTATCTTCCCCTTCTTCTCCAGGAAGAAGGCACAAATACATCTGATATGCCTTTGAGCTGCCAAGGTAATTAACAGCCTTGGTGGGGTAGAAGTCGTGATAGCGAGGTCCTGATCCAGCAGAGCACTTTTTCTAGGTACTGGCCTATTGACTTCAGTGCGACTACTCACGAGCCTTATGGTAAGTATGTGCTTTCTATGGTCAGTACCTTCACCAGATAAAGCAGAGGTTACACCACAAGAACCAATGATGTAAAAGGGAAAACAGTCAGGCCCCACACATGAAACATCACGTGAACAAAGAACTGCCCTTCCAAGAGCATTTATGGTCTTTGTTGGGATTACATCTTTGGTGAATTTAAGGACATTTCTGGGGATGGGATTTAGGTGGTGTCACAAAGCAGCAGTGGTGAACGGGGCTTTTGACCATGAAGAAAACCAGAAATTATGGTATCTGAAAGGAAACAATCAAATGTCACGTGCCCTCTGAACTCAATTCTGGTGGCTGAGTCAAAAGTACAAGAAAGGGGGCAGCCATCTGTGCCACCCTGAGACCAGGTAACCTGCCACATCACTTCAGCCTTGGGAACCACATCCACCAAGCAGTCTGCTGGCCTGCCCACAGCGTCTTCCTGCCCATCTAGTACTTATGTATCCCATTGAGCAAGGTACCACTGTCCAGTTGAGCCATGCGTAATATCAGAGGCTGATTGCAAGCATGCTCACAGGTGCAAATATGTTCATTTTGCTCATCCACATGGGGAAAAGGACTCACATGGTGATTTAGACCATCAAAATCTATTTCTTAGCGGAGACAGGCTAAGCTAGTTACCATAGGTAAAATAATGGATTAGAGCTTTCCACATCTTGATAATTTCACCGTTTTCAGTGGTGCCCGCATTCAACTTGTCCCTGGACATGGAAACCAAAACCCCTTTGGAACAGATGTGATGTTGCTTTGTAAGCCAGCAAGAAGAGACTTAATTTGTGCCTGTTATATCCACCTGACAGTCAATTTGTAGCATGCCAGACTGCAAGAGATACTAATTACTATGAGCATAAATCACATTACTCTAGCCAGTTTGGATTCCTGGAAACTCGAGCTTTGAGGGATGTCAGACTCAACATGATCAACAGATGGTGTTTCTGTCTGAAGAGAAGACATGTCCTGGATCAGCCTGTCACTGCTTAGGGCACTGATGCTCTTGTTCCTCACCCAACAGTCTTCACCTAAGGGCTGAGGCTTTAGATGGCAACACACGGTCTGCAAGGATGATCAAGACCTGGAAATACAGTGCACTGTACAGGCAGTGCAGAAAAGCAAGGTTAGGGTGATGTAGTTCACGTCCCTTCAAAATATTTAACACCTTGGACACAGGTGTGCTCTCTTCAAAGTTTTTGTGACTCTTAAGCCCCTCATGGCTCAAACCACAACAGTGGGACACCTCACAAGGTAAGTCCTTAACTCTTCAAAGCAGCTAAATAAGCAAGACTTAAGGAACTCTTCAAAGCAGCTAAATAAGCAAGACTTAAGGGAAAATTAAAGATAAGAATTGAGAGTCCTTATTCATCCTTACGTGAAGGTCAGCGGGTATCTTATCCTCAACTGCAGGGTGCATAAAAAACCCAGACTCCTTGGATCCTTCTGTGGTTTAGACAGGTCTCACGTAACTTCATGGAAGTTGTTGCAGTGACTTCAGTGAGGTGTGCACAAGGTCTGTAGGATGCTGCCTTGTGAATATTTACCCTCTGGTAGAGAGCAGATGTCTGCAGCTTCCATGTGGGATATCAAGTTATAACACGGCAAAGCACAGATCATTAATCACATCCTTAAATGAAGTGATTATAAGGTCATCACGTCAAACACCACCTAGCATCGTTGTGCCTGTACAGGTTTTATTTTACACAGGGCCTGATGAAGCATCTGTTTAAAACACTTGACTCCAACTCATCTGCTCTGCTGCAAAGCCTCTCTCCTAATGCACTTAATCTTTCTGCCTCTCAGGTCCTGCAGAACCCTCCCAGCGTCATCACCACACGCAGCGAAGAGGTTCTCCTCTCACTCAAAGTGCCTGCTGTCAGGGTGAGTTCAGCTTTCAGACAATGCTGACCAGTAGTGCTGTGTTTGTCTGTAGCAGACACAACCCCGCACCAGAGCCCATAACTACTCACTGGTCCCCAGGGAGTAACTGCCTCTTGCAGGTTTGAGATTAGCTGTGTGTGGTAGACATCTTTTTGCCTTCAAAACCAGGATCCAGAGGAGGGAAAAAAAAAATCCCATAACTATGCGTCATGAAAATTATGGCAGCTCACACATGATTAATTCAGCATGGTTTGGAGTAAGATCCTTAGCAGAAAGCAGCACTGTAGTCATATAACCCTTGCAGAGTTTTATTTATAGTAGCTGAAGACAGAGGCGAAGAACCTCAAGTCAAACAAGTTTCATCTCCTGCAAAGAGCAGTCGCCAGTGTTTGCCCTCAAGGCAGCCAAATATTTTCTTTCAAGCAACTGGCACAGAACAGAGGTTCTGATTTCACAATGCCATGCATAGACTGATGGGATTCATAAACCAGTTAATTAGGACACGTACTTCTCTCTTGCAGCACACACCATTTCAGAGATGAACCAGCAGGTGATGGTACAGGTGAGTTCAGAGCAGTAGAATCTAGATGAGCACCACCAGCCTGTAACTCTGCCAGCAGATACGAGAAAGCGTTACCCAGCTACTACAGTTAAGTGGACAACTGATGGGACAGGACAGGAGCTACAGAGGTGCCTTTCTGTAGGCAGGTTTTAGTGCTATTTAATTCTAGAAGTCACTGAAACCACCCTATATCCCTTTCCCCATCCCACGCACAGACTGTGCAGATACAGGGAAAAGCTGTCTCAACCATCAGTGAGATGCTGATAACTCCTGACCAAGACCAGGTAAGAATTAAGCACGGGGCGCTCTGCTATCATCACCACCAGGGTAACATGAAATTCTGATTAAATCTCACATCCTCTTTAGCAACACTTGCAGAGCTGAGAAATCATACAGTGTCATTAGAAGCAGATGTTGTTTACAGGAGCACTTTTCCAGTACCACAGATGTGGTCAGAGCCAGACACCCCTTCCCTCATCACCTTTCAATATGCTTTTTGTAAGACTCACATTTCAGCCCTTCAACAGAGATCAAGGACCAAAGGTGCCAGGTGCTACATAAACACATGGATGTAAGGAATTTCTGTCTCAAAGAGGGAAATGGTAATACACACATCTGGCAGAGTGTGAAACTGAGGCACAGAGGCTACGTCAAGGTGACATCCGTCCCAAGACCATGGTCCAGACCCCACAGCCTGGGAGCCAATGGGGAGCAACTGCAAAGATGCTGGGAACGGACCGCCCCACTGCTGAGGGGACCAACAGCCACCAGCTGAGCGATCAGTCTCTCCAAGGTCTGCAGAAGATAAGGGTTTAACTCTTTTTCTCACTAAATTATTTGTCAAAAGAGAGTAAGGACACTTAACCTGCCTGTGTGAGGAGACACTGTTTGCCTATACCTTGTGCAACAGAAGCAGCGCCTAGAATTATTCACTACTATTTTAAGCAAGTAAGAAAAAAATAGTCTGCGTATCCAACATCCTGAAGATCAGACTTCAATAAACAAAGCAGCAGCAGCTCAGGCTGAGAGTAAGAAACGGAGGCTGGGAGAGAAAGCCTGGCTGGTGCTGGGGAAAGATCTGTAGGACCTTATGATGCCAGGGCTGATTTGCAATCATTGTCTCAAGCCCAGCAAGCAAAAGACTGCCCCAAAAATGCTGCGATGTGTTGGATACAGGATGAATTCAACAGCTGTCCTCTGAAAAGCCTGGGAAGCTGCAAACATGACTAAGGAAGAGAAAGCAAAATAAACCCAACAAATGGAAAGACCTTGGATGAGTTTCTGTGACTGTTTAGAAGGAGTAAAATGGTTTCCTCTGAACATAAGGTTCCCCCTCATCTTTCACATGTGCTTTTTAATTGATCATTAATTTCTCTAAGAAAGGACAGGCAGATACCCAGGAGTATGGAGCCATTCCCCCAGCTTTCTGGTTCAGAGGAGGACTGAACTTCCCCAACCTCCTCAGCAAACAGCATGGGGATCAGGGCTTCTGCTTAGCATTCATTTGCAATTCTGACCTGCTGCTAATTACACTCCCTGGCCATACAGTCCCTGCCCAGCCAGTGCAGAGTTTAACTCCACCAAAGAAACTCACTTCTTAATGACTGTCACTGGATTCTGTGCCAATTTGGTTTTCTCAGCTCTTCTCAGGATCTGGGAAAGATGTTCATAAGTGATGAGGCCATGACATAACCTCTCACCAGCCATCCGTCAGCTGCAGCCACTGACTTTCCACACTCCCACCCCCTCCCAATTATGAACTGAACTGTGTTAGCAGCACCAGATAGTAATTTTACTGTGCAATCAGAGCAGGCTGGGAGCATACACAGAGCCAGCTCTAGAGATTCAGCTAATGAGGGGCACCTCATTAAGTACCTTGGGGAGAGCTTTCAGCAAACGTGTTTTACTTTGCACTCAAGACAGGCCTGGAGCACTCACACCTGCTGCTGAAAGGAGCCCGCTCAGGACCACTAGCTCAATGTCTTATTTTATTATAATTTTATATTATATAATTATATATTGTATATTTATTATATATTTCTATATGTAATATATATTTTATATATACAATATAATATTATATATTATAATGCCATATCTGATGATCTCTAAATGATTGTGTCCCTCATCGCTCCTTGCTGCTCCCTTAGCAAGTTTTCCAGCCATCACCTTACTGACACCTTTCCTCCAGTGAAATTACTGGGGATACCTAAGTGCCCCCAGCCCTCCCCCTCTGCTACCCCAGCTGCCAGGCTGCCTACAAGAGAAGCTGGCACTGCTTTGGCAGGAAAGCAGCAGAACTGCCAGTCTCCAGCATCTTCTCCAGCGCCTCCATCCTCCCTACAAGCTCCATCTTACCAAGGGCACCACATTTTCTCTGTCTCCAGGCTTTTACCACCAGCTTGCCCACCAGAAAGCTGATCCCTCACCTATGCCACACACTGCTCACAGCATCTCCAGGCACAGAAGGATCACAGGATCAGCTGGGTGTTTGTCATGTTTAACCCCATTTTATAAAACTGGAGGCAAACACTCCTCCCATACCTATCTCACCCAGGGGAAATCTTCTGTTGGCTCCTCTGCCTGTTCAAATGGGTGCAATTTGATGCTGGGCAGATTGAAGTGCACTTCCCCAAGATTTTCTGCTCACTGCTGGGGCCTTTGCAACACCTACTCATCTCAGTGGGAAATGGTATATGCTTCACGGAAAGAGCAAGAAGCCAGTGTACCGAGTATGTGCGTTTCTCATAGTTCTGTGTGCAACTGCAGCTTATTCCTGATTCAATAACATGGTGATCCCAGCTTCCAGAGAAAGGGATTAAATCAATGATTAATTTAAAGTAATTTATACCTTTTAACCATTCAAGCGTATTTCCCAGGCTGAGACCTGCAAGCCGTGCTGGATCAATGCCTGGAAATCTGTGAGTATTATTTCAGGTGTAACTACTTATCCCCTGTAGTACAGCAACAGCCTCACCGCTAAGGAAACAGTTAACCCCTTGGCTCAGCCAGAGTGCTGATTTCTGGCATCCCGGATCCAGTTTACTCATTTGCTGCCTCCAGGGATCATCCAGCAGGTCTGGGGATGCACAAGTGCAGCATACAGAGAGATGATTTTCTCATCCAACTTCCCCCTGTGGTTCCTTTATAGCTGCTCCTGTACAGCCTTAGCCCATTCTTGGCATGGAGCCAAGGACCAGTGCCCCCAAGGTCCATAGCGCCCTGCAGGCAAACACTCAAGGGGTTCCTGGAGCAGCCCAGGGGACAACAGGCAGTTTGCAAATTTAAGCCCTCCATGTGTTTATCCCGCTACAGAGTTTTGGTGGGTTTTTTCCCGACCAGGAGATTTTGCTCAGCTCCTGATTATTATTACCACACCACCCACAACACAAGACGGAGACTCCTGAATCCCAGCTGGCACCTTTGGTATGACAGTCTCTCTGCACCTTGCTCACCCCTCCTGCAAAACCTGGTTAATTGTATTTTGAGCATCTCAGTCTCCCTGGCTCATCTGTTCAGCCATACACTCTCCTGCTCCACGCCTCCAGCCACCTGACCAGAGAATTAGAAATAGTGGCAGAGTGACTAAGTTGACAATGAACCAGTTTTATAGACAACACAAAGCTGACTCTAATACTCATGAGTGGCAGCAGGGTCTATGTGGGGAGAGAGTAGCAGAAAACTTGACTGCAGGAGAAATAAAAATAAAAAAATTAATGCAATAAAATTTCCCCAGATAGCACATGACCAGCAGTTATTTCACAAGTGGCATGTTTGTTAGAAAGCATTAATAAAACTTGCAGTATAACCCAAGAGGATTCAAGGAAACATCACACAGGAATTTGCTGCAAAGTTTTATGCTCTCAGTACTGAAGCTCAGTTCCAGAAAACAGAGTCTGGGGTGGGCTGGAAGCTCTCCCTGCTCCCCAAAACAGGCAGGAGGAGAAAACTGGGGGGAGAGAAGCATCTTTTGGTGTGGCAGGAATCTCTGTGGGACTTAGCATTATGCCCGTAAGGTAACAGAGCATCTGAATTGGCTGCTGGTCCCCCAAAGGCAGGGGGAATTGCCCCACACGTTGCTGCAGAGACTCATTGATTCAGGTTTTGACCTGGCCTTTTCACTTGCCAGAGCGGGAGGACTAAAATCAAATGTCTGTTTGGCTTCTAACTGTACCCCCAAGTCCTTGTGAGAGCAGGAGGCAGGACGGAGGAAGGGCAAGAGCAGGACACACCTCAGCACAGAGTGGAGATGAACAGATGGAGAAACAAGAGCAAAGCAGGGAGATACACACAGACACGCACATGAACAGCACCACATAAGCCTCACTTCTGAAGGAAACCTGGCCAAAACCTAATTAAGACCTGTTCAGATCCTAGCCGGCTGGACCCAGCAATAAGCACATGCATTTCAGAGCTTGGCTCCTGCGGCACCGCAGCTATGGGTCTGTAGCGCCAAACAGCCAGGCTCAGATTCACTGCGCTGGGGATGGGGCACGGAGAGGTGATGCTCCAAGCCCCTGCCTCACTGTGCAGTGAGCAGGGGTCACGCTGGTGCCTGCCCCACACCGTGGCTGCATCCAGCTGAGATCACTCTGCAACAGGGTAAAGGGAAGGGAGGGTAGAGAAAAATAGCAGCCTCTTACAGAGTCAGCCAAGAATTAACTCCCCTGATCTCCCAGAGAAAGTGCCAGCAACCACCTCTTCTGCTTGTTATCATTCCTTTTCCATTTACTTTTAATTTGCTCAACCTATAATTTGCTACAGAGGCTGCCCAGTAGGTATCATGTCAGAGCAAACTATTATGCAGGTGCTGCTTTTAGCCCGGAGCAGAGAGAAACACGTCAACATCAGGACTGGGGATACAGCCAGGAAAGCTGCTGATTTCACTGAGAAAATACTAAACATAAATCGTGTCCTGCTTCCACCCTGTAACACTTCAAGCTCCTTGCAACAGCAGCATTAGAAATCACAGCACAATTAGGACATTACACAGACCAAAGACGAAATGCCGCAGAAACAATGCAGGGACACTGATCACACAGGGAATCCACTTAGGAACCCAGAAGGACCAACCCACATCAGAAAGTCCCAGTTTTTCAAGGCAGGGAGCTGCCTCTCTGCTCTGTGTTCGCAGTACAGCACTGGATACCACAGCTCCTTGAGTGGAGATGAGCAGCAGAACTATGCAGAGCTGATCAGAAGTCCTTCAAACCCTTGTTTCACCAAGAAAAGCATACAAGGTTTCACCCAAAACATCTCAGGTTCCATGAACCTAGGCTGATCTTCTTGCAAAGATTGGAGGATGCCTGCTTTCCTCCTAGAACAAACGAGGACTAGCAGGAGGTCCTACAGCTTTCCAACATACGAATTAAGAAGGGCTGAGCTCCCAGCTTTGCAGCAGAGACCCTGGAGCCTCGAGATGGCTACAGAGATCCCACAGAGCCTGGGGGCCATGGCAGCGTGCAGGCCAGAGACAACAACTCCCAAAGCCTCATGCAGCTATTAGGCAAAACTGGAGTCAGTGTAAAACCCACCGACATCCCCAAGCAGCTATCAGGCCTGAGAGCATCTAGCTCACACAACAACATGACTCTAAACCAAAGTCTTCTATCCTGCAGAAAAATTGGATTTTTAAGCCTGCTTTAGACATGCAAGGACAGCTACAATCCCCACACATAAATAACAAAAGTTATTTGGCTGCTTAGATGTTCTGCGATGGGAGGAAAGTGGTGTGACTCAGACCAGGACAGCCTTCAGTTCATTTGGAAAAGAAATCCACAATAAGGTATTCTGACACTTGCTAAAGCCTTACTTGTCCTGCTGACCACCGTGGACATCCAGCAAATATTATGGGTTAGACACCCAGTGCCTGAGGGCGATTCATTCTGGTATGAAGGACACAGAGTGACTTCAGGCCAGTTTGCAAAATGACTCCAAGCTCGCACTTTCCCCTGTGTTCTTTCACTTTCCGTAAAACTCCCTTGTGTAGGCAGCACCGCTGCCAGGCAAGCCGTATTTTAGACCCTTCTCAAAACATTCTTTCTAGCTATTTTTGATGCTTTTTGGAGTGGAGCCCTGCAGCTTCAGTGCTGCAGGCTCTGACCCCACAGTGGGTTAATGTCCCTGGTCCTGCCGCATGAGGCACTTACACAGGTCTTCTAGGTCCAGCTGAGGACAAATACTGATTCTAGTATGTCAGAAGCAATTTCTGTCAAACACCACACTGTTCAGCTCACCCACAGGTGAACCCACAGAAAAAAAAGGAGTAAAGGCAACATGTGGTCCCCCTGCAAGCCCTTTACCCAAACCAGGCTCCTGTAATGTTCCTATAGCCCAGGTACTGCCAGGTGTAATCCCCAGAGCCTGGCATCCTGCAGGTGTGTGAGAAATGCTCTTTGTCTATGCCTTCTGCCTGATTTTCAATAACGCAAGGCAATTTTGTGGCCAGTGGTTTCCATCAGCTCCAGCAAGAGCAACCCCTTTGTAGGTGTGGGGATAGGAGAAGACAGTTTTGGCATTAAACAAGACCATTCACCCCTGAACAGCATCCCACCCCGTCCTGCCAGACCTGAGCACTCTCAGAGGCTCATCATCCTTTTGTCCTAGCTTGATTTCCTCCTTTTTCCCCCACCTACAGCCTCCTTTAACCCAGCACAGGTCTCCTTCTTCCACTTCACGTGTGGTCACGACATCCTGGGCCTCCGGGGCTGCAAGAACAGAGCAAGGCTGCCTGGGGAAATGTGCCATTAGGGCGAGGAAGACTTCGTGACTGGTTTTGGTGAAGATTTGGCACTAGAAAGCAGGAGATGGAAATGGGTAATTCATCACTGGCTGTGCTGGACCATTTGGTCATTGATTCAGAAGGCAGGAATTCTTCCCAAGATTACAGCTGATATATCCCACCAGGAAAGCTCTGACTTTACAAGCGATTATTTCAGGATGAAGATGAGCTGCTGTTTGTAAGTCTTATAAGAGCAGTGTGACCCAGTGTTTTTCACCCACTCTCCTCCTGTTTTCATCCATCAGAGGAAGCGAACGTCAGCTCTCTCCAAGGCCAGACAACTTCCACTCAGGTTTCACCACCAACTAGTTATTACAAAGAGGTAGGAAATAGAAACCAACCTGGGATCATAGCAGACATGAGCTAGGAAAATTCTCAAGTTCACCGTCTGTGGTTAAGCTGCCTATTACAAGCTGAACAAGATGATTAAAGGTAGTTGTTATTGCAGTTTAGAGCCAACAGAGACAGCTTGTACTGGGAAGTACAACACATTGTGCCTGAGAAAGCCCACTGTAAGCATTAGATTACATTTGCTCAGAAAAGTATCGGGCTGAAAGATGTAAATACTCAAATCTTTGGGCACCAAACAGCACCAAAACAAAGAGAAAGCTGAATGCCATTCAAAATGGGGAAGAAGCAGAGACACAGGGAGCGTGGCTGCACTGGTAGTCTTTTAGACGCTGCTAAAACAGTGCTGCTGCAGGAGGCGAAGCAAGGGGCTGCAGCAGTGAGGCATAACATGTAGGACAACAAAAAGGTCTTGCCACCTGTTTCCTTGCTTCTGATGAACAATGCCTGCATCTGCATCCAGCATTCAGGTCTGGCAAGCCCACTAGGGTGGGCATGACTGCTGTGGTCAGTGCAACTGCAAGCTGCTCTTCGGGACAGGATTGAACCCATACAAAAGATGCTGACAGACAACTCAGACATGCCACAAAGGAAATCGTTCTGGCCCTTTTTCATATGTTGAGATAAAGTGGCTTCTGTTGGATCACACCACAAGGCTTTAGCAAGGCTGAGGACTAAAACCACTCTTTTTCCAACCATTCTCCCTCACCCATATCATGCTGATACAGGCTTCATCCTTATTTTCTCTCTCTGGGATAAACCATATACCAACTGAGCATGGATCTATCTGAATCTGCAGCTTGTAAAGACACATAACAGCTACTGCATCTAATGATATATAAAAATAGATGTACTGATCCTATTAATGTACTAAGCTCACCTTAGGGCAGCAGGAAAACCTTCTCAAAGCCTGCTCCAGTCCCAAAAGCCTTAATTTCCACTCTTCTTCCTTAAATCACAAGCTGGGATGCAGCTGGACAGGTTTTCTTAATCTAGTCAGACAAAGATGCAACACCAATACCAAGGTCAGGTGCTGAAGACAGCAGTGAAACACGACCCGCATACAGCACACACATGTGCAGCAGCTTTTGCTAATTTTACAAATGACATTTTACTAAAGGAAGATTTAATTTCAGGTTTTACCAGAACTGGCCCCTCCATTTTTTCCACCTTTTGCATTAAGTATCATGATGCTCAAAGCAGAAAAAAATGTGGTTCTGTAATAGTTTATAAGCCTCCCAGCCAGTGTGGGAGGGAAGTTGTGCTCACACGAGTTTTTAAGAAGGTAGGCTAGCAAGCAGAGAGGGAGAAAGGTTCTTGCTGAAAGAAGGGCAACAGTTGGCTGCTGTCAAGTGAATCTAGATAGAAAACAAGGAGTTCTTGCCCAGGGCAGACTGAAGCTGCTGTGCAAATGCTCAGCTTTAAGATAGCCAAGGCAACTGCATCAACGCAAGACAGAAGCTGGCACAGGTATCCCCACTTTTCCTGTAGTTACTGCCCCACAATAACTTGCTTTGGTAATAAGCCATAAGCAGAAGAGACAATGAATGCTTTCTGCAGCCCCCATAAGGAGACATCCAGGACTCTGCACTACTGCTGAAGTCCTTAACGGCCCATAAATAAAGCACCTGTGTTAAGAGACATCCCATTCCTCCCACTTAGGCTGCCAGCAGCATCCCTTTCCTAGCCATGGCAAGAACACTGCGGAATAAAGGACCTTGTCCCTTCAGAGCTGGTGCCTTATTTTAGCTATAAGCAGTAGGGCCCTGGCAACTGGAAAGGAGCAAAAGAGAACAAAACAGCAGTGAGAGCTTTATGAAAGCAAAGCACCAGGAAACCTATGGCAATGCCCCCCAGGACAGAGCAGCAGGGCCTGGAAGAAGGAGAAACAGCAAGCTCCATAAACAGACCAGCTCATCCCTGAAGCCAGAGTTCTCCAGTCCAAGACTCCTTCCTCCCAGACCACAGAAGGGAGCACATCTTTAACGCTGACACTGCTTTGTTACAAGCAGAGTGAAAAAGCAACAGTCCCATAGCGTTAGGCTACGTGAAGACAAAAGCTAAGGTCCTGTAGACTGGATAGCCCATATAAATTGAGGAAAATTCATTATCCCATTTCCTCTCTTGAAACTGGGGGCAACCTGAGGCACAAAGCAGTTCCCAGGATAGGCGGCTGTGTGCATAGCTCAAGTCAGGGATGCCAGAGAAAGAAAACATGAGATTAATGCATCAAAATCTCCAGGGAATCAATCTGATGAAGAGAAATATTGCTTTCAGCGACTGCATTTTTAAAATACATTGTGTATTTTATTAAATTTCAGGAATCACAGCACGTACATTCTTGCTTTGTACAGACTTGGCCCCTGTCAGGGCTTCAGCTTCTGTCTGGAAATAAAACAATAGGGAAAATCTGTATTCCTCTCTAGCAATGTTCACACAAACAGCAGCACAACTTATTAATATAATTAGCGCTCATAATACATCTCTGTTCTTACAGCTGTGACAACACAGACACCTCAAACTATACTGCTGCCTCTCCAGTGTGAGCTGGGACATTGTGTCCTCTTTCAGCATGTTAAACCACTACCACAAAGAAAGTTCTTCCTAATAGGTTTTCCATGGAAACTCAGGACAACGGATGATGTTGTGTTTCGTGAGAGTCTATGGTTCCCCATCCCAACTTCAGAAACAGTCCAGTTAGACCCAGTCTGGACCATGCCGCTAAGAAGCCCCAAGCTGTTCCCAGCTCCCTGAGCTGGACAAGCGGGTGCTTTAGTCTGTGTCCCTGGAGAAGGTGGCAAGAAACCCTGAGCTAGGCTTCCAGCTGGGAAGGCTGAGGTGCGCTATCAGGTAGGTTCATGAATTGGTAGACAGATCAGCAGGGAGAGATGTCCATCACGCGTGGAGGAGAGATAAATTTTTAACAAGCAAGCTACATAGAGAGGGACAAGCTGGTATTAAACCTATTTTCCACTTCCACTTTGCAAAATGCCTTGCCAGGTTCTGTGGTTCGTTCAGTCTGTAGCTGAACTAGATACCTAATGCACCCTAAGGTAAGCAGGTTGTTCTAGAGGTGGGAATTTTCAGTATATTTGTAGTGGAGATGGAGACAAAAAGTGGCAGGGAACAATCGATAAGAAAGAGTGTGGGAAGTGTGGAGGGAGAGGCATCCCCCAGACCTTCCCTTCTCACCCCTGCATTACCAGGGGGCTCACAACTGCGGCCTTTTGAGCTGTAAAATGTAATCTTGGGACTGGTGATAGCCCTGGAATAAATTCTGAGAAGGGATCAAGGATGCAGATTGAAAGACAACATGGATAAGCGCCCGATGGGCAAGAATCAAAAAGACCTATTATCCCTGTAAAGTATACAGACACACAGCAGCAATCATTAACTGCAGTCAAGTGTATTATCTCTTCATGTGCTCTTCTCCTGTGGACCCGATAATTCGTCTCATCCTACACCTTAAAAGATCTGATAGCTGGGAGATGCAACAAGTGAGATCTCACGCAACAAGATATCATTAGTCTGACTACATCTACTCAAGGCTGTTTATTTTTCTCCAATACAAAGCAGAAACATTTAAAACTTTGATGTACAGTCATGAGAACAAATGAACCAGGAGCACAGCAGATCTGTTAGCTCTTTTGCGCACTTCTTTTTGCTAGTTCCTGACTGCTGATGTTGTGTGGCAATGATCCCTTTCCTCAGCAATTACTTATTAGCCATACAACTCCAGCCCGTGCACAGCCTCTGCACTGATGTGCGTGAAGCCCTGGCTGTTTCCATCCCCAGGGGAGCAAACACACCCCTCGCAGCCTCACTATCCCCCAGAGCAGACTTTTTTCATCATCCTCCCGCTCTCTTTTTTGTTGTTGTTGTTCTAAGAAAGAAACTGAAACAAAGATGAGATTGTTTCTACCAAGAGGTGGTGGCAGCAGCTCTGAAGCTCTTATGAATTACAAAAAGTCAAAGAGGATAAGCCTGCTGAGTGGAAACAGGGCGATATCACTTGCTGTCATCAGAGGACCTCCTGGGAAGAGCTGAACCCTGAGTGTCCCAAAAATTAAGAGTGTAAATTGATATGTGCTCCTTTGCTTCACAGAATCTGTGCGTCATGTGAGGCAGGGGTAGCTGTTACCACAGCAACTAATCTAATCTTTATTTTAATTTTTGTTGTAGTCAGATCACAACAGAAAGGAAATAGCCATGCTCAGAATTAGAGGAATTGTATGTGCAAACACATGCACAGAAAACATACATAATTGCATACACAGCTGTAATTAAACGTAAAAAAACAGTTTTTATATGGGGAATACACTTAAGGAAATCGAACCAAATTGACTCAATCTCAGAGACACAGAGAAAAGAGATAGCTCTATGCACAGCCATCGTGTTGAGTGTAACTGAGCCTATCACCGTCCTAGGGAAAAGGAGCGTACAACTTCTGTACCTTGCACTTGGGAGATTATCCCGTCCCAAACTGCCTGTCAGTTCATTCTCCTTCCTGTGAACGCTGCTTCTGGAGAAGAAACACAGGGACCTCTCAGCCATGTCCTAATACAAAAGCCCTGATACCATCCCAAAAACCATAGTCCAGGCAACAATATGCCCTCAACATTGCCATCCTAAAGTTATACATCTCAGGAAGGGAAATGCTTGAGATCTTCCTTTCCTGACTCACCACGTGGCTGGCAACCAGGGCAGGGAGCCAAACAGGCCAAAATTAGGAACCCCATGTTTAAAAACCCTCAAATTCCAGGTGTCAAAATGCTTGAAGCCCTGAGTAGGGAAGCACGCAGTGCCTGCGGCGCGATATCCAGATAAAGCTGGTGTGCCAGACATTCCTTAATGCCAGGTGGCAGACATGGACAAAAGAAAAACCTTAAGCACATCCCCAGGGATTCAGGCACCCGAGTGGTGTTCTGGTTTCAGCTGGGATAAAGTTATTTTTCTTCCTAGCAGCTGGTACAGTGCCGTGGTTTGTATTTAGTATGAGAATAATGTTGATAACAGTGATATTTTTAGTAGTTGCTAAGTAGCGTTTACACTAAGTCAAGGACTTTTCTCGTACCACCCCACTAGCGAGCAGGCTGGGAGGACAGAAGAAGCTAGGAGCAGACACGGCCCGGACAGCTGACCCAAACTGGCCAAAGGGGTATGACATACCCTATGACATCATGCTCAGCATCTAAAGCTGGGGGTAGAAGGCAGCGGGGACGTTCAAACTGATGGTGTTAGCCTTCCCAAGTAAACATTACACGTGACGGAGCCCTGCTTTCCTGCCTGCAAATGGGAAGCGGTAAATGAATTCCTCGTCTTGCTTTGCCTGCGTGCAACGGCTTTTGCTTTACTTATTAAAATGTCTTTATCTCAACCCAACGAGTTTTCTCACTTTTAGTCTTCCGACCTCTCCCTCATCCCACCACGGGGGAATGGTGGGGAGTGACAGCAAGTGGCTGTGTGGGGCTTAGTTACCAGTTAAACCATGGCAGTGGTCACCAGTCAGATACCACCTTAGGCCGCTGACATCGTCACTGGCTTCCAAATATGACAAGCCAGATCCTCTCCTGCTCTGAACTGGGATAGACAGTTCCCATGTCATCATCAACAACGTTAAACTGTTTTATGCTGCTTTTGTTTTGCCAGAGGGTCCTTTCACAGGAACTCTTTTTGAGTTGGGCTTTTTCTTTTTTTTTTTGTAGTTTCCTTTTATCTGGAGAGCAGGATTTTCTGTGAAGAGGTCGCAGCCAGAACACCAAACTGATGCTGCTTCTATCAATGCAAATCCAGAGGAAAAGCTGGCAAACTTTCAGCTTAAGATGACAGCACACAGCAACACTCATCACCTGCAGGACCCACCCTGAAACACCCTGAATCAAGACAACAACTTCAGCTCAAATCCAGCCTGTCTTCTGAGCCACGAGGCTGCAGGAGTGTTGTGTCATGGGTGGACGAGACAGGAAGGAAACATGGAATATCAAGACTTCTTCAAGCTTCATAAAGACAATGAAGATCTCTGCCTTTTGCTGACTGCACAGCACACCACCAGTTCATGAAGTCCTTCAGCTGCTGACTGCCAAAGGCTAGGGGTTACAGGCAGGGAAAGCATCCTAATTACATGTCTTCCTCCGACATCCTCTCCTGGCCACTGACAGAAACAGGATGCAGAGTAAGAGCGTTTAGCTTGACCCAAAACAGCCCCTCTAATTCTCAGCAAGAATCCAAGATGTTCCAACCTCCAATTTAGAGAAGGATGGAATTATCAACCCTTCCCCTCAGCTATTGCCAAACTGGACTCCCACCCTGAGTGCCAGATCTTTTGCTAGCGCAGGAGGAGACACGCCAGGATTACAGAATAACAGGTCCCCTAAAGGTAAAGTTCTGCTTTGAAGTGGTGATAACTTGGGCAGATGGGATCGGTGTTTAGAGAGAGATGGGTGTTTGCACCTGGAACAAGCACAAGCAGAGGAAGCAGCTCAGTAAGTGATACGGGTTTAGGTATTTTTAGTAATGCAATGCAGCAGTTAACAGAAAAACTAAGAAGGAAGAGCAAGAAACAATGAAAATCAGTTCAGCTTTAACCAACTTCAGAGGGATCACACTGGTGCATCAAACCAAGCTCCTGGCCATCACCTTTACGGGCAAGCAGGAATAAACCCATTGCTGTCCAACAGAAGGCCTAAGCTCAGAGTGGGGCTGAGCACACCCCATCCCAGCAGATTTTAATCATGTGCCACCAAGACACATGCCTCTTCATCCATCTGCTCCTGGCTGCTGCCGGGAACCTTCCTGTCACCTCCGACTGCAAAAACAGCAGCTGCAATTAATAACGTGCAGACACTCTCAATTGCTCATCTTGGCAGCCATCTGGCTTCATGTCCCATATATCCCTGCTATGCAAAGCAAAAGGGTATTTTACTCCTGTCACCAACTGCTGAAGTATAGACTAAAAAACAAGCAAGACTGGTATGAAACAGAAGATAGATTATAAACAAGCAAGAGGACGAGAGGAGGGTGCTGAGCGATACATCCATGCAAACAAAAGGGGAGCTGCCTTCCAGAAGCAACAATTGTGAGTTCATATTCCCTGAGGACCCATTTTGAGCAATGCTCCATGAGCTCTCAGTCATTCATTTTGCCGGCTTTCCTTTGTTATTCTACTGTCATCATTTTTGTTCATCTCAATTTCCCTTCTCCAGGCTTTGAGTACAAACAAACATAATAAGTCAGATCTTTAACCGCTCTAATTTGGTGCAGTTCCCTGGATGTCCATATAGCAAGGCTGATTTAATTCAGCCTTATGCCTCCAAAGGACCCTTTAATAGCAATTACAGGCCAGATGAGTGGGATTTTAATTTCCAATTCAGCCAGTTTAGCTCAATTCAGAAGTGCCAAATTTTGCCCAGCTCTATCATTCAGCTCAATGTTCTGCATTTTACACAAATGCTGGTAACACAACAGGAAAGAAATCGGAAAAACTCACTTTCTGAGATGAGGACAACCTCTTGGAGCCATGTTTGTACAGTACCTAGCATAATAGGGACCTTTGGCATATATAAGGTTTTTAGATGTACATTTTTTAAGTCAACATTTGAGATAAGAGTCTCTATTGCATTAAGCATTCCCATGCTACATCTGCTGCTGAGAATTTGGCCCCAAGACCTAAGATGAGTATCTTCCCTGCCTTGCAGAAAACATTACACAGATAACGATGTTGAACTCAGATGCAGCACTTGGTGTAATTTTAGTTCAGTTGCAGAATTTCACTGGGCAGGGATTCAAGATGAAAGTTCTGGTCTCGGGCAAGCTGCTGGCTGGCAGGAGGACCCAACTAAGCCACATGGGCTTGCATTTCTGCCTGATTCCCAAGTTATGACAGTTACTGTCCTGCAAAGGAGACGAGGGACCTTGCAAATGTCCTCCCAAGTGGGACCCTTTAGGCACACAGAGCTGCTGAACCCTGCTCTGGTAAGCTGAGGTGGGGATCCAGGGAAGAACAAATGCAAGGACTAGACGTTTGTCTGAAAAATGCCAGTGTGAATCTTGATCTGAACAAACTCAAGCCAATATGATTTTAACGCTATTTTAAAGGGGATTAAGCAATATGCAAAAATGCATCACATCCATTTATTTTTTTTAAATCCCACGTGTGTTACACAGACCATAAAACATTCAGCTTTAAAAAAAAAAAAAAGAAAAAGAAAAAAGAAAAAGGCTTGCTGTCTATACAAACCATATTCACATAAACATGGAAAGAAGCAGAACTGTCAACAGATATACCGATACCCACCCTCCTTCCATGCACCCTTCACTTTCGTACTTCCTTTTCCTGTGTGGGGTTTGGGTTTCTTTCATTCTGTTTATTTTTTCTTAACAACTTAAGACAACAACATTTTGTTCTGTATTTCCACAGCTATTCCATGGTGATTTGTTAACGATGTTGGGTTTGCAGTCAAACTACTGGAAACACAAAAAGCTGGCAAGCTGCTTCCCTCATTAGGGAACACAGCTCTCAAGTGCCAGCCTATTAGCTGAATTATTCAACACAAGAAAAAACACATGACAAATAAAAAAAAAAAATAGTTACAACAAGAGTGGGAAGGGAAGGGAAGCTTATTGATTTCCGTGCTGTTGGAAAAGTTTGGCAGCATTCCTCAAAACTCAGTTTGGGATTAAACCCATCTAAGGCACTCAGGCAAGGCTGAATGGCTGCACAGAAGCAGACAGAAGCTGGCATTCATAATTCAGATATTGGACTGTATTGTTTCTGTCTTGAACTGATAATGAAGAAGCCCAAGGGGGCAATATTTCCAAAACCATAATGTAAGGAATCTGTTTATGTGTAGTTTGGGAGTAACTGGTGGTTTTGGAAATCTTCCACGTCCAGCCACAGGCTTTAAGCATTGAAACAACTCACCAGGAGGATACACAGTAATAGTTTGTGTGTGTTCTTATTGTGTAATAAATACCATGTAATTCAGAGGAGCTTAACCACCCATGAGAGAAGAGCGCGTTGCCTCATGTGCCAATGGCAAGAAGAGTTGACGCATGGCAGTTTGTGCCCTTAGGAAAGCTAAGAACCGGATCAAAAACTCTGATGGGAAAGTCAGGATTGTCTGGCTTCTGTTATCTGTAACCTGAAAAGATGAAGATTCAGGCACAAAATTGAGCAGGGTGGTCAAGACCTTGAGTAGCCTCATCTTGCTGGGGAACTGCATGCAAGAGGGCAAAACCAGGATCACAGTCTTAACCCCCGAGGGAGGTGACTAAGGACACAGCCTCTGGTGAGAGATTTCATCCACGAGAGGTAAACCAGAGCTGGTATCTTGGAGAAACCTCAAGATTATGGAATGAAGTCTTCTGCTGTAGAAGTCAGTATGCAGGCTGGACTGCAGAGGAGCACACGGACAACTGCCCCTACTCCAGAAGCAGCGTGGACAGGGGAGAAGGGTGTTATTTGAAGCATTCAGAAACAGGGACTGTGTGATTTAGGTATCAACTGGTAATCAGAAGTAGAAGAAATCTGGACTTGCCAAAGCATTTTTGGCTATTCCAAAAATACTGAGAAATGGGGAAGAAAATAGAAAAATCCTCACGAGAGCTGTACTTTTTCTCACAGCTGTACATTTCTCCTGTTAAAGCAAAAGGCAATGAGTTTTATGAAACTTCATAAGCTATAGTGATCTGCATGTGACGTTAGGAAGACAAAACCTGAACCCAGAGATGTGGGAAGCATGTCCTTTAGCTACTGCAGGGCCTGAAAGAGCAGTGCTGCTTATGCAGCAGACTACCACCCACTCACTCATCCCCAGGCAGGTTCTTCCTGTACAGAAACACTGTACAAGTAGATTTTGTATATTTTTGTGAAGAGTTTGGTTATGCACGCATCTCGTGTGTAAACGTAACTTCAGTGGTGATAGCCCCTGAGAGGAATCTGCACAGAAGCCAGAATTTTTGTGCCACAGTTGTGCTGACAGGGTAAGATCTAACAAATGAGGAGGAAAGCAGCAACAATGGAATTAATCAAGCAATTAAATCATTTTAGTTGATGGCCCCGACAAAAAGAGAAGTCGGGCAGTGAGATCTACTGATGACACTGAGCCATCACTTAGAAGAGGGCCAGAATATCACAAGCAGGATGCTGAGCACCTCAGTAAATCTAACAGGGCTGAAATTCAATAGCCGACAGCAATGATATTAGGGAGCAATTAGAATTTTTGCTGTGAGAGTGGAGACTTGACCTCTGGTCTACTGTTCTCAGAGGAGAGGAAAGGACTGGGTTTGCAGAAGCAAGTTAGTGGCTGCAAATACCAACACACCAGAGAAATCTTAATATGATCAGGTGAGAGATTTCTGGGGAGAAGGGAAGCACGCTGCTGGTGTGTAAGACAGTGACATGCCTTAGTGCACGCAGCTGGAACCAGAATGGGGGGCTTTCCCCATCCAAAGGGCTCGGCGTATTTACCTGGACATGCAAAGGCTGAGAAGGAATGTGATCACAAGGAACAATGTTTAGAAAAGTAGATATATTTGCATTGGAAGATGAGGTCATTGCATGAATTAAGGGGTAGAGTGTGGCCACAGATTTGTTCAGATGTTCTCTTCAGTCTCTCCTCCAGCCCTCACAACAGCCCAGACCTCTCACGGCATCTGTACGTGGCTCTGAAGGAGGGAAAGGCAAGTAGCCCTGACTTCCAGCACATAAATTGAACTAGAAGGCTTACATCACTTCCAGCCCCATGAAGGGCTCGAGGGAAGCCACAAGACACAGACTGGGCAGACAGAGCAGCTCTTCTTGGAGTAGCTTCAGTGCCAGCTTAGTGTCTTCCCCTGAAACCCACTAGATTCTTCATCCTTTGGGATAATGGGTGTGGGGGGAAGTGCAAAACCAAAATACTAACAGGATCACTTTCAGATGACAGTATTTGGTGTATGCTTGCAATGCTACACAGAGAATAGCTGGTAGATCTATATCGAGAGGACCAATCCAAGTTGCCATCTGATCTCCTAAAAATCCACCCCCATCATCCCAGTTGTTTAGAATCAGAGGCAAATTGGCCAAAATGACTTGGTTGAGACTTCGGCAAAATTTTCCACACAATCAAGAAGGCAGGGGAGAAACTACTAGTCTTGAGGCCTGTTTGACTTTGCCATTGGTTAAAGCAAAGACCTTGCCACTCCACAGACCTCAGGCAATGCTTCTGGCATTAGGAAGTGGGCTGCCGTGGGCTGACAATGGGTAATTAATCAGAAGGCAGTGCAATTGAACACTCCCACTGCTGCTCAATTAATCTGATCGCTTTCCTTATAAATTCACAATCGCAGCCTGTGACTACAGCAGACCTTATTTATATGCCAGAGAGGTTTCTAGTCAGGATCAGGCTGTTCTGTGTTTCCAGCTCAAGTCCTAGGGCTGTGGTGAAGCCACTAGCACAGATACCACTGCCGGCGTTCTGCAGTGAAACTGCAAAGCTTGCAAAGCTGCCCAAGTGGTTTAGACCTCAAATGAAAAGAAGTGGGATGGCCAGACCTCAGAGGGCCTTCATGGTATTTCCAGCAGGAGGTGGAGCCTGTTCCAGTTTCAAGTAAAACTTGAAGTAAATTGCTCAGAACAGGGGGCAGTTTTACAGATGTCCCTTCCCACATTTCAATGAAACTGAGAGCAGGTGTAGGGATGAGAGTGAAAGCACTCTGCTCTGATGAAACACCATGAAAATGGCTTTGCAGGGCATGATAGCACTGTGAGACAGTTTAAGGCAGAACATGAGGAAAGCTGCATCCAGTTGCTGCTGGAAGGACACATGGGGTATAAAAGACATTTTCGCTAGCCAGAGGTGGCATGATCCTTTCCCAAAACACAGCAAAGAGCATGTTCTGGATGGCACCCCCCACTTAGCTTGGAGAGTACTGGCAGTCTGCTGTAAACAGCCTGAAAATGCCCAAACGAGGTTAGGATTACTTTGTACAGCAGCAAGGGTATGGCAGAGCTTAACATAAGAGGAAACCAGCCAGTGCGGGACCAAGGCTTGCTGCAGTCAGTTGGAAGCTTTGTACTGAGCTCAGTGCTTAGGATAAGCATGGAAGGCATTTGCTCCACAAAAGTTTTTCATGGCAGGGATATACATTTTTCTCTGAAAACAGCACGCCCATATGGATAATGTCACACAGAAACAAAACAAAACAAAAAAACTCACAAAACCAAAACAAATCTCACTTGTCACTTATGAAAAGGGATCCACTCCTGGATCATCCCAACAGTGCTGACTGCAGCCATTTCTGCCCATTCCTCTCCAGCATCAATTACTGTCTCAGCCCAATGCAACCTCTCACTTTCATTCACCTCCCCTCTGCTAGAGAAGAAAAGCCAACCTGCTTCATCCACTATGACCAGAAGCAATCAGATGGTCACTGACAGAAGCCCCCAGCAAAGCTTAGTGACAAAGCAGGACCATCCGCACAGGTCTCCAGCAAACAGCTATTTCTGCTCATAACAAAAGGATGTTGCAGCTCTTGCACCCCCAAAGCTAGCAGGTAGTACCCCAAAAAGCAATTCTCAGTTCTAATACAAAACAGCAGGCACAGCAACCACAAAACAACCCAGCATACTGGTCAAGCCAGCTACAATTAAGCCATATAAAACATCAGTAGAGAAACAGGTATAACTTTCATTGCCCCCAGTGACTCTTTTAAAGCTGGAACAGTTTGTATTGGGATCATTTCTATAAACCAGCTCTCTGACTGAAGAGGACAAGACTTCACTATTCCCACATTCCCAATTCACCAACCTGTGTCGCAGTCAGTGTCTGCTCTCCTCCTACATGTAGCTCCATGAGATGTTTCTCCATTTCATTCCACAGAAGTCTCTAGAGGCTGTGGCAGTCTGCAGGAACACTCCTGGGCTAAGCAAGCAGATCTAGAGCTGCTGCAAGGTGAACATCTGGATAAAGAATAAGGTGAAACTAGGGAAAAAAAAAAAAACTAGGGAAGAAAAGGAGCACGAAATAAATGAGGCAACTCTGCCTTCCCCACAGGCAGCTTGGAGCTGGGTGCAGGCATTACAATTCCCAAGGCAGAAAAAGTTTCTCAAGTCCAGAGAGCAATGACTTAGGGTAAGGGAACAGTCGGGGAGATAAGATTCACAGCCATACACATACATAGTGTTGCCTAATAACTGGCCACAAGATTTTGATCGGATGTGGTGCCAGGTTAGGTCATGAACTTTGTTCTGGATCAAACAGAAAGCGCCAGACTCCGAGCTCCTTTGTACCTTCTGCCATGCAGAGTCCTTGCCCGCTTCTTGCTTTGCAGAACATTTCAGGAGGCCCCATTCCCCCTTCCCTCCCACTCCACAATGAATCAGAGCAAAGCTGCTGAACTGGGGCTGCTTGTCACCCTGCCAAACTTTGCTAACCAATCTTGTGTGAAAGCAGCTGTGACAGAAAATCTAGTGTCAAATTGATCAGCTGGAAGGGACCCAGCAGAACACTGGTACTCTGTCTCACAACCACTGGATGAGTCAATTCTCAACATCCTTGGTATTAGAGATGTTGGACTGGGTGCAAGGTCCGATTCCCTGAACCAGCCCATGCCAGTCAGTCCCCACAAAATAATCTAAGGATGAAGCATTTCTTTCAGGGGGTTTCTTTTTCCTATTGGACAGAAATTTGTGGCTCAGTAATGTCTCCCTCCAGACATGAAACAGCTTTTTTGCAAACATCATCAGCGAAATGCCACCATTGCTTTTGCAACTTTTTTTGTTTTCTTCCCAGAGAAGTGCATTTCTGTGCTTGGAGCATTTTAAATGCACTGATTGAATCTGCCAGGGGTAACCAAACACACACATCGCATGGGAAATACAACAAAGAAAGGAAGGAAGGAAGGGTACAAGCAAATATTTCTTCAGGATTGTTAGGCCTTTCAGTTACCATGGCAGTATGTTTCCATGGAAGCCAAATTTGAAGCCTGTTGCTGCTACTGGAGTGGCCCAAAGAAAATTATTAGTTTTGAAAATTAACCAAGCTGCTCTCTACCTTGAAAGCCAGCCCACCCACAGCTCTCAAAAAAATAACAGCATCTTTCCATCCCTGATAAAGGATTCAATAAACATGTGGGGAATGAAGAAAGAGAATGCCACACAACGAAAAACAGGAGCTTGCTTTTATGCAACCAACAATGCAGAAACCGCACTTGTAAAAGCACAAGCACAAGGTTGAATGCACTTTGTAAAATACTGCACGTCAAGGTCAGCAAAATCCTACAGAGCATCCTGTGCCACTGGCTCCCACGGGGACAGAAAGAATACTTTGAGACTAATGCTGTTTGGTTGCTATTTGTTTGAAATTACCACCACCACCCTTCGTTGTGCTGATGCCGCTCCCTTGGTTTGATCACCCACCTACCAGGAAAAGTTTGGGAAGGGGAAGGAGAATTTTCCAGGGGGGGCACCTTAACATTAAAGATCACCTTAGTTGCTTTGCTTCTCTCCTTGCTGGTCAGAACATATTTTTGATTTCTTGAAAGTCACTTTTCACCTTACCCACCCCATTTTCCCCACCAGAAGCCATTTTCAACAGCCTCTTTCATTTTTCGGAAGCCAGGGAGCCCACATAGGTTGCCTGGTGTATTTTATCACTAGTAACTGAAAAAGCACAGCACAGATTCAACCCTTTCCAAAGGAGACATGGTGGGATTCAGTGATGAATTGAAGTCACACTTCTACAGGCTGCCTGAACAAAAGACATTCAGGTGACAAGAGCACACCCTCACTACTTTAAAAGGACAGATCACAGAGTCTCTGCATTTAGTGACTTCTCACCTAGAAACAAGTGCCTCTTCCCCATCGACATGAAAAAAGCATCATGAAGGCCTACTAAATTAGACCTTCTGGGGATAAAATGCCTAAAGAAATTTGGACTCTCATTGAAAAATAAAGACCAGAGGGAAAGGGGCACCTGTGATAAGAGACTGTTGGACCATCAGCTGACTCTGACTTCTCATTTTGAGGAAAAGAAAGATTTAACATCTGTACCACTGGAACATTGCTCTTGTGCCACCGCTACAAGGTCTCCTGTGCTCCCTGCTACCTCTCTTGCCCAGAAGGAAGAGGGAGAGAGAAACAGCTTGTTTTAAAGTACAGATCAAACAAAAGCATTTGACTTGAATATGGCAGATTTCCTTTGAAAGAAAGGCGAGTACAAATAAAGGGCCTGCCACCTGGTTTGGCATCCCTGCTCCTTTCAGACTTCACTGGAAAAGGAACTAAAACCCACCGTGTTTGTCACAAATGGGCTGATCTGGTTATGCCAGGTGTGAGCCTCACAGGGCACTGGGGAGTGCTGCATCCTGTTTCTCTGGCAAAATAACCTTCCCCACCCAAAGGTTACAAACTCTTAGCCATAGACATCCAAAGAAACTAAAAAAATTACTCTGCAAGAGGCAGTCAAAACGAGACCACACCTGAAAGCAGAACAACTAGCTTACATCAGCACTTCTTCCCGCTTGGAGAGGTTTTCTTAGTTCACAGCATTACACAGCTCTGGCACCTACTGCTCCCTGCTGCTTGCCTTCCTCTCTGCTAGAGGTTACTGCCCTGTGGAAAAAGGAAAAGCATGTCCAGATTTTAGCTCTTCAGTGAAAAGCCAAACATCATCGCTTCGAGTCCTGAACAGACAAGTTTGCAAGTATGTACCAGTGGGAGCAAGGATGCTCTAATGCAGGTCACACGCGGAGGTGGCTGCTGGCAGCATGCACCAGGCAGCTGAGAGCAGGCAAGAGCCAGATGGGCCCTACACCATCAGCTCAGAGGCTCGTCAGAACCACCAGGCAAAGTTTAACCATTTAGTGCAAGTCCTGCTGGGCTCTTCAAGTGTTTCACATGCCAGTGCTTAAAATCCTTTGCACTGCACGCATGCGACAGCTAAAGCAATCTCCATGCTGGAGGAGGCTTCAAACCCAGAGGAATACTTGTCCACCTAGACTGCAATTCTACTAGCTGAAGGTAACGGCATGAATATCTCCAAACTAAGGTTTTCTCTGGACATTTTGCTCTCTCCTCCCAAGCTCTCTTTTGTAAAGGGAAAGCCAATCTGGCTAGCAAGCCAGTTTCTTCCTCGCTGTGAAGATGACATGTGTATTGGATTCACTTTCCACACTGGGTTCTGAAGACAGGGGGGAAAGGACTGACTGTCCAGACCAACAGTTCACCTAAGAACACTGAAGCAGCAGCTTTGGTCTTAGCCCCAGAGTGAGTTAGTGGAGCAAACTCTACCACCAGTGAAAGGCAGCAGGTGCAGAGCAAAGTCTGCAAAGAGCCACTTACCAACACTTGAATAAGTCTACCAGACCCTGTAGTCTCTGGGCAAGCAGCACCATTAACGTCCCCTTTTCACACCTCCACGGTAATGCTGCTGCTTAGACTTCTAGAGTCTGAAAAGCTTCAGGGCTCCATCCAAGAGGAGTGTTTTGCATCATACCACCACTCCTGGTCAAGCTTCCGGACTTTTGCTTCATGCACAAATCAAAGGGAAGAACACAAAATGTAACAGTGCAGATGACTGAGGGGACAGTGAGTTCAGGAACTTATCTGATCTCTTATGGAAGTCAAAAGATCACAGGATCCCTTTCCAACCCTCTCTGTGTAGTCATATCTTCATTTTACCTCAAGAGAGCAGAGATCACAGGAGCCTCCAGAGACTGATAAAGCAACAGAAGAGGGAGGTATGCTTAGTCTTCAGGGACTTAAATTGTCTTAAATCCAATATCACACAGAGAAGGAAGTAATCCTCTATTTTTCTATGTCACCAAAAAAATCAACAGGACAAACCACACAGAACTGCCAAATGTGTTAAATCCATAACTTAAAGTGTTTTAATAAAAACAAAGCAAAATACATTTCATAATCTGCCCACTGTCACAATGTATAAAATGTTTTAAATAACTTTAGTATTAGTCACAAAATACAGCATGTTGTATAAAAATAGTTGTATACACACTGCTAAAAGATGATGTAAAACCACTCTGAATAGGCCATGCAAAGACATTCAGCTTTGACCTTTCAATTTCCAAGCGCCTGTTGGATCTGCTACTTTATTTCTTCTCATTCTGCTTGGGAGGGGTTTGTGCTGACACTTGGGGGACGCCTCCTCCCCCTTTCCACCCTGAACAGAATGCCCTGGCAAAGGGTTTCAGAAATGGCTGCAAGTTAAGGCGCATCACATCAGGCATCTTAGTGGCCCAATTTTCACAGCTTGCTTTTCAGAAAGTGCTCAACATCCGTGCCCTTCCCCATGGGCACCTCACCTTGGCCACTCAGAACCTTCAGCTTTTCAGCCAGTACCTTTCCAAATTGCTCCTGACCCTTGGTGCACCACAGTACTAGAAACTGGAAGCAAAAATCTATAGACACCAGCCTGAGATCACCGCAGGAGGCAGAATGCAACAGCTGCAGCACCATTTTTGTACAGATGTACCTCTGCATTTGATAATCTTAAATTATTTGCACACCAAAATTCACTGAAGCCTGTCCATTCACATTAAGAACTTCAGGCAACACACACAAAAGGACTTGGAGAAACAGTAGTTTACAGAAAGGAAGGCATAACTGAGGATAGCATTAATATAGAAGAAAACCCAGATACAAAATATAAACTGTTTGATAAACAATCTGTTAGATGGTGGTTATAAGGCTTAAGAATGTAACTGCCAGAGAAAGAGACACACTGGACAACAGAAAAAGATTATATGGGGGACATCTTAGTGAACAACAATATGTCAGATGAAGAAAAACACACCCCTGGCTTTCATCCCACATTCTGACACAGACTATCAACAGAATAAAAAAAAAAAAGCGACTCGGTCCTCTTCATCTCTACAAGCCTGAGCGATCCTTGCACCTTTACAGCATCATCCTCATACTATTTAAGCCTAGTGAAGGCAATGGAGGCAGGTTATCTACCCAGTCATTATCTTCATTTCCTGAGTCTACAGAATGAGGGAAGGGCACTGCTGTTGAAAACAGTCCCTGCTGCTGACACTAGCAGCAGCGCCCTGCAAGATGTGCCATCAAGAGAGCAGCCATAGGCAGGGAGAGACCTGATGCTCTGCAGGGCAAAACAGGTTTTTTTTCCTGATGTTTTCAAGTTTGCATTTTAAAGTGTGCTCTTCCAAGAGGAAAATAAGGAAAGCTTAGTGATTTATCACCTCAAATAATCCAGCAGCAAACCCATCTTTTCCAGTTTAAAAAGATCGGTTACATTATCTTAATGCACCAAATCTGACAGGCAAAACACATTCCCATAAAAAGCTGTCCCCTTAAAGGTACAAGTCACATCACAAGAGCAAGCTTCTAACCAAAGTGGCAGAAGCAGAGAAGCTTTTACCAGTGCTAAAAATCTCAAGTAAAAACACAGGCTGATCTTGCCAATCCATAGCAGGAAAGAAGTTTAAAAGGCTTTATGGGGAACTGGCTGAAAGTCACTGTTTCTGGTGGCGTGTGTCATTGCTCTGCGCTTGGCGAGGCGGGACTTGGATGGAGGTGAAAGCTTCATGGAGCACACAGCGTGGGCAACATTCTCCTGCTCTGCGCTGAGGTCATTCTCGTGCTGAGACAACTGGCGGTTAAGGGCTATAGCCTCAGCAGCAAAAAGTGTCAGGTCTTTTGTGCTACTGTTCCTTTCAAGGGAAAAGGAGAAAGGAGTTACAACACACACAAAGAGTCACGTCACCTGGTTACCCTCACAGCAGAGTATTTATTTCCAGGCAGTTTTATTTCTCCTATCGAAACAGACACAGCAGGCAAAAAGACCAGTTAATATCTGCACCTCTCCTCATTGTGAGGACCAGCAATATGTAACAAAAACACGCGGGAGTTTTGGAACAGCCACAGTGCTAATCCTCATTCTGCCAAGAACTTCCGACAAACCCAAGAAGCCACCTGAGATGCCATGCTTAATTTCTACACGTTATAACAGGATGGGCATATGGGGCAACACCATTGTCTTTCTTCAGAGAACTGCAATCGCACTACAATTGCACATCTGGCTTCAGGAAATTAATTTCTGATGGGAATAACCACCTGGAATTGCCAGTGGCAGATACAGAAATAACAAGAGAGATGTGTGACTCAGGCTCTCTGGCATACAGAATCTGCCATCAAATCACTTTAAATGAGGCTTGCCCTGCTCACAGTTAAATTGACGTTGTAGTTGCTGGTGATCACTGTGTAAGTCAGATCCGAGTCTGTGTATATTATTATTATTCACCCACCAGAAAGCAGTCTCTTTGGATAATACATGCCTTTATGTCTTTTTTCCCCCTCCTGGGCAGCAAACTGCCAAAACCATCATTATTTCCTGACTAAGATTAGCACTGCACTGCAGGAATCCTCTCCAATGCCTTTCCCACAAACAAGCAAGATTAGAAATATTAAAGCTCTCATTTTTCTCTTCGGATCTAATGTTCTTGACAAAATTAGTGCTGCACATTTATGAAATTCCACTCTCAACCCAGGATCTTACCCCCTGATTTGTCACCTCCCATCTCTCCCCATTCTTTCAGTGATTATTCCTGGCCAAGTTTATAGACAAAAAAAAAAAAAAAAAAATTACCTTTGAAGAACTTGAGGGGTAGGTAATCCCCTTTCAGGAGCCTGCTAGAAGAAGCAGTTAAAAAAGTTAGTTATGTATTAGCTGGGAATCAAGCTTTCCCAAGAGAGAGTGATAACTAGGTGACACCCCAAACTAATGGATGCTGCATATAAACTAATTCACTGTGGGTTTAGAAACCACTGTTGGTTTACAAATCACATTTCATAGTTTGTCTCCTGTCACAAGAAGACACCACAGTTGGCAGGTATAAAACTAAAGCTTTAGAAGCTCTCCAGAGGTTCTATCCCTTCTTTCCTCAATTGGGAAGCAAAAGAGGACACTGCCGGTCTTTTAAAACTGTATCTACCAACATTCTGCATTACTGTATTAAAGAGTAACATAATAATCTGTGTACTGCAGCACTTTGTATTCACAAGAAATCCATTTAAAATGCATGAAGCAATAATATAAAAAAACCCACACACTTAAAGCTTGACAGATTCATCCAAATATTTACCACACAGAGCTCCAGAAAGAATAAAGCCACTGTGTATTGTTTAATTAGCCAAGATAAGAGCACTAAAACACACAATGACTACTAAAAGTTCAGAGACAGGGAACAGCTTGTCACTTTGGAAGAAGACTAACCCTTAAAAAAATATAAAGGGGGATACGTACTCCTTGAACCCATGGATGTTGCAAAACTTGAGCAGCACTAAGTCGTTCTTTGGCATCACAAACCAGCAACTTTGAGATGAGATCTTTGGCCTCAGAGGATATGTGTGACCAGTCCTTGTCAGGAAATTCATACTTGCCTTCCTGAATGCTCTCAAAAAGCTTGTTCTAGTAAAGGAAAAATCCTTTAATTTAAATAGAGTGCAACCAGAAGAATTCTCAAGTGGAATTCTTCTCACTCAATTTTATTCACCTAATGTGGTAGGTGACAAGTGAAACCATCCACTGTCCTTATGGAGTCAACGGAGAGTGACAAGTAGCTCTACAGTGATTCAGTGCATCCCAAGATGGACACGATACATTGCTGAAAACACCTTCCCCCACCACCCTCCCCTGTAACAGTGCAGCCAACATACTCAGCTTTTAGAAAGAGTGAATTCAGGCCATGCATGGAGACTCTCTTAGGGCTCAACTTTTATCTGAGAAACTGTGGCGACTACCATAAACCGCATCAAGAATTACGGAACACAGAGGATTGTGGGGTGGGGGAGAGGATGAGGAAAAGCTCCGAGACCTCACATCAGGCAGAGAAAGAAGCAGTTGCCAAACCTTACTTTAGAAAGGGATATCATCATTCAGCTTCTGTATACCACCTGCACTTCTCAGCGACAGCTTATCCTCCCAGATAACCGGCTAGGTTACAAACATAGCTCTTCACTGCTGGCATTGTGGCAAATCTTACACCCTAAGCTCACAGGGCAAACTACACACTCCCACACGTGCCCAGAACATGTGCATTCACCTGGCAAACTCTGCAGACTTCTCCTCTGTCCCAGCCACAGTCTGTGCCACAGTTGCCCACAAAAGGGGGGTAACCGCTGAGCATGATATACAGGATCACTCCCAGGCTCCAAAGATCACACCGCTTATCATAGAACGTGGCTTCCTCCATGAAGACTTCAACCACTTCAGGTGCCATGTATTCTGCAGACCCACACTAGGAAACCAAGTTCACGCAAGTTTCAAAGGGAGGGTCAAATCAAAACAAGACTCAGGCTTATTCTCCTCTACAGTAGGTGGCTTGTTCGAAAAGCAGAATCAGGCATCAGGGACTATTGACATTTACTGCAGGTTTCATTTCGTTAAGCCAAGTGACAACTGCTGCATCTCTCAAAGGTTAAATGGAATTGCCAAGAGATTTGAAACATTTTGTGAGTGTACTGTACAGAGAAAAATTAACACATTTCAGGTGTAAGGACCACAGAGACCTCATAGAAGGCAAAAGAGTTCCTACTGTTCTTTAGCAGAAGCATAAGCTGTTCCATATGAATTCATGATCCTTTACAAAGGGTCAAAAAATTAATTTACACACTTCAAGTTTTTAAATCTTATCCATTAGTTATCAGGCCTTTCAGAAAGTAAACAAATACATCATGGGAGGTGATTTCCATAGCAGACTCTTGCAAAAGTGTCAGATTTTTCTTTCACAGTAATGCAGTAAGCATAGTACTAGTTTTTCAAACTAACGTGTATCATAAAGCTACACTCTGATTACAGAGCATCCCCCTTAGCTCATGGGTCTTAGCTACAGAACCCAAATATGGCAAAATGAACACAAAACGAAGGTTCAAACTCAGTCCATAAGCACATAAAAAACCTCCATGAAAGCTTCCTCATTTGATGGGAGTAAGAGATGAACAGGATCAATGTGTTACTTGCTGGCCAACAGGAGAATTAACACAGTGAGACCCCATGGAACCTGTATATTTGTTCTATGACTGGGAAATCCAAGACAATACTTACCACACATACACCTGCTTTAAACGAACTGTCTACTGCTGGGTGTTACTTTGTGGTAAGCCCTTCAGAAGCTCACCTCTGGTGACAAGAAAAACTGTTTTATGGTAGAGGAGAAAAAGCATGAAGCTACAGTAGATCTCTTACCGGCGTTGTTAATTCGGGAGTAGTTATTGGAGTACACGCACTGTTCAACTTCACCCCACTACCAAGATCAAAGTCACATATTTTTACCGGTGATACCTAAAAATGGGGACAAAGCAGTAAGAGGTCCAGAAGACTGGGATTAATGCAGTATGTATGAATACAGCACCAGGTGGAAAACCCCAGGACAGAACACAAATTGGTCTAGCAGCACAGCTAGTGAAACCCTGTCTCTTACAGCTATATTCCACTCCTTGCATTTGCCACCTCTGCCTCAGTTGCTCCCACACCACTAGTATCTGATCCAGCTACACTTTGGGTTTTTTATTTGGTTAGGCAAGTGCCAGTACACACTAGGGCAGTTTGGGAACTATACATAACATGACCAGCTGGCCTGTTGCTTGTCCCATCTGGGTACTGCCTCAGAAAAGATGAGGTGCTCAACTGCAATTGCCATGCCCTCTCTAAGAACAGTTGGCTTTTTATCCCTTAGCCAGATGCTCACATTTTCACATCCCAAAGAATTTAGTCTCTTTCAGGCTTCAGTTCTGTCAAATGCAGTTGAAGTTCACCAATGGGTTCAAAAGTTTTCAAGAAGAGACAAGACAGAACATGAGGGCTGTTTTTGGAAACCAACTTAAAAAATACCCTGCAGAAAGCAGAGACAAGAGTAGCACCTTTTCTGGGGATTCGCACAGGATGTTTTCAGGCTTCAGGTCCCTATGAGCAATACCTAAACAAGAATATAAAATACTCATTAGAAAAGATACTCTCCTGTTTTATTTCTCATTACTTGTCTTTTTTAGAGGATGGCCTGGGAAATATTCTAGGTCTGCGTTTGCTATAAAAGCCCCTGTTAATGATACTGCAAGTAATTTAATTGCAAAGTGTATTCACTAAATGTCACTGTTTCATCCTGCTATACCTTTACTATCTCTAAATGTACATGAGAGTCAGTCAAGCAAATAAAAACGCAACACTGGAACTTTTTCGCTTAGCCCAAATTAATTATGTTAATTAAAACCAGCTTACAAAGATAACTGACCTGTAGGCAAGTTTGTGTACACAGTTTAGTCAAAAGATTTTTGTAGCTTCTACAGTAAGGTCCTTTCTAGATAGAGAACTGGTGGTCTGCTGAACTCCTACCAGCACAGACAATACATGCATGACATGCTCTCCCCCCCAAAAAAAACCCCACCCAAGTTCCCAGATGAAAATATCATCCTTTAACAGCAAGGTATGCACTCACTGCTGAAGTAAAAGAAAAATTAAAGGCTTAGGTTGGAGATGAAGAGGAAAAGCTAAAGGAGAACAACCAAAGGTTATCTTCATTCATTCAACTGCTATCAGAACAGGCAAATCCAACTCAGAAGCAAAGTTATCTATCCATGCAATTCATATGCAAAGGTTGTCAAAGCAGTTCTTCAAATGTCCAAACACACTATTTCTGGAAGTTCTCTGTTTAATATGATCAAACTTAATGGGAATGCAGAGAATGTGAAGCAAAATAATCAAATCAAATCAGGAACTTGCTGTAATTTAACTGCACTCTAGCCTTGCTTAAAAACATTACAACCCAAGCATACTTGATACTACTTCAGAATACCAAAAAGAAAATATCCCACCAAATTCTCAGTAAGGGAGTTTCTAACACCTCCTCTCAGCACTTTCTACAACATGACTTAAAAGACGTTAACAGCACAGCATAACACCAATCTAAAGGAATCAGAGCTTTCACAATAACGATACTGTTCAGAGTCTTTATACATGGAAGATGGCAAAACAAATACATCAAGAAGGCCCATGCTGACAGCAAGGCTGACAAAACTCCCAGCAGTTGGCCTGGCTTGCAAAGTGAAACCAAACAGCACTTTTTTGTATCATTGCTTGAATTCATGTATCTGATTATATAACATTGTATTTTGCAGTTGCACACAGCGCTGAGAAAAGACAACAGTTTCCTTTAAACACTCCTCCAGTGGATTATTAGCAGTAAGGCACACATATCCCAAGTGGGTGTAAGGCAGTATTATCATCCAGCCAAGTTCTAAACTACTCCTGGTAAAAGAATTAGTTGTCCTCATTCCATTTTTCTTTTTTTTTTTTTTTTTTTTTTAAAGCATCTAGCTATAGCACTTCACCATTAAGCTGTGCAATAAAATTGCTTTAATTTCCTGTTTACTTTAGTGGTCTGTATGCTACTTACTAATTATTTTAATGTCCCACAAAAGAACCATAAAGGGAACAATAAAATGAAAGGGGATGCTGTTGTAGCTGATTCTGCAAGCCATGTCCCCACTGTACCAATTCACAGCAAACAACAAGAAAGTGGATTGCTGCTCTAAAGCCTCTCAAATTAATCACTCTCCTCTTGTTTGGGGAAAGGAGAATTAAAACTAAAGTCTGAGAGAGAACTACAGAAAGGTATTAGCTGAGTTGACGTTTAAACTTCCTTGAACAGTGTTCCTAGAATTTCAGCAGTTAAGCAACTACTGTAGGCCTAACATCAAACTGTATTTCTCCACATGTTCAGCCTAGACTTTCCTGTTCCTCATTTGCCCTGTATCTCAAAGTCAAAGTCTTCCAAATACAGGTATTCAAAGACTACATTCTCTGCAGGTTTCAAGTTCAGTTATTACATAGACAGGCTATGACAATTACCAAAAACCTTAATCTGAACTAAGTTTGTTTCCACATTCAAATTAACTTCTCATAACAGTCACAACATGTGAAAGGATCCATATTCCTCAGGTTTACTGCTTTATTCCCTATCCTATACTTTTTAATCGGTTCAACCTATCAAGGTACAAATGCTGATTCCAACTCAAACATATAAGCAGTCCTGTGACTTACAAGTAAAGCCTACAATTAAACATTTATAGAACCGGGGCTAGTACTGAACAACTGAAGACAGAAAACACAGATCTGCTGAGATCTACCCAGCTAATCAGAATGGCAAATAAATGAGGGAAAAATTTATCAACATAAATAACCAATAAACACAGCCTCCAATTATATACCATTCTATTCAGAGGTAATCACTGTAACCTTAACTGAAGCTGCTTAATCTATACAAGACCAGGTAATCATGAAATAGGAAAGATTTTTAAGTTATCTATCACACTCAACAAGAACATTACTCTGGGATGACCATAAAGCACACAGAAATTTTGAAAATAAAGTAGTCTCAAGTAGAAAAAGCAGCATGAAAACATTTTAACATAGAATAACTCTCTACAAACAGAACTGCTTTTAAACCTGAGCAAACCCCAAATACAATTAGGGCAGCTTCAAACAAGGACTATGGTTTACTTGTAGGTGTCTCAACCCAACAGTGGAGGTCTAAATGTAGAGACTAAAAACTACTACAAAGAGGTCTCGTAACCAGCAGAAATTCTGGGTAAATATAGAAAAGCATCATTGTAGACCTGAAAGAGGAGGAATTTAAAAAGCATATTAGTTCCCTTTTGAGTAACCTTCACATGGTGGCTTAGGTAACTAGAACAAGCACACAGATTCAACCCTAATGTTAATTCTCCCCATATGCAGATTTAACTTTTCTTCTTCAAAAGGCTCTATCATCTTGACACAGCTGATTATAATATTTTAATACGGTAATTTAAAGGAAAACAGTGTAAGTCATCTGGCATTTCTGTAAATAGAAATAAATCTAAACAGACTATTTAAAGATAAAACGTGCTCCGTAACCTAAGTGTACAATATTAACTAGTAAAGATGGAGACAGCCTTCTCTTACCTTTCGTATGAAGAAAATCCAGAGCACAGGCAATATCTCTCACTACTTTGCTAGCTTCTCGTTCATTGAAGTGCTTTCGCTTTTGTATATGTGCCAGGATCGAACCTGTCAGAGTAACAGGTGAAAGGGAAAACCTTAGTATGAATGCTGCCTAAGCTGAGAAAAGGCTTTGTCAATATGATGATAAAGATGCAATAGCCACTACTAGCCTGCCATAAAGGGAGAACCGATCTCAGTGTGAGCAAGGCCAGAAATAACTTAGAAAAGTT
This sequence comes from Falco punctatus, assembly GCF_963210335.1. Lineage (NCBI taxonomy): Eukaryota > Metazoa > Chordata > Aves > Falconiformes > Falconidae > Falco > Falco punctatus. The sequence goes on along the minus strand of NC_137591.1, from coordinate 10,472,328 downwards.
ATTTGCAACTAACACTCTGACCTAGTATCTTTACATGGCAGAAACTGAAGTGTCACAATCCCATGTTTTTATATGAGAAGAGCCTCAGAAAATAACGATGAACTAATACCAAGTATCATGAATCTGTAACCTCATCTCTCATTTTTCTAACAGTCTTTCATAGCAGTCAACTTCCATGGACCAAACAGAGAAATGACTAAGAAGAAAAAGTTACAGCTGAGCAGCTTAAATACTTAAGAATGCTAGAACATAATTTTCAAACATGGCAGCCCACTAGTTTAAGCACATCGTAAGAGCAATTGCTTTACTGCCCCAGCACATGACTTTTTTCCACACACTGTGGATAGTAGAGATTTTTACTGTTATTTCATTGCTATTGTGCTAATTATTGTAGTAGTAAAACATCAGCTGAGGATGTACATCGCATTTCAGCAAAACCCATCCTTTCCTGGGTCACAGGCGGCCATGCTCAAACTAACTCTCCTCACTTTGGGTGATGTGACAATTGAAACCCCACACTGGAAGTCAAATATACGTGTTTCTTGTCTCAACACCATCAAAACAGGACAACGTTCTACCTTTAAATAAACATGAAAATTCCCACTAACATCAAGGTAAGTCTCAGACTGACTTAAGGCAGAATTTGCCGAGGGATGTGAAAACTGGCAAAAGAACTCTCTAATATTAACATAATGAGGGACTGGTAGCTTGCAGGCAGAGCTCCACTGGTATCCTTTTAAGAGAGGATAAAGGGAGGTTTGACTCCTTATCTTCTTTAAGTGAATTCCATCAATCTTCTCAAAAGATTAAAAATGTCTTTAGAAAACCAATTAAATGTAGTCCAGAGATCCAAGCCCACTAAATAGCCTTCCACTTCCTTACTCAGAGAGGTATCTTTTTAAAAGCAATCAGGCAGAGAAATTCAGGAAGTAACTGTCATTTGTTATTAGCACCCAATAACCGTCTTATATCTCAGGTGATTTCATTTTTATTCTTCAGTTCTAGATCTGGAAGTAAACCTCCCATTCTCTATCACAGTAATTCCTATTCTTGTATCATCAATGCTGCTGCCACTCCTCCACAGTGAGAATTCTGAGAGGAAACAGGAAAGACAAGTGAAAAAGAAGAAAAAGGGACAAAGGACTCTTCAGATATGCTTTGACATCACGAAAGACTCTTCAGATATGCACAGACGTGCCGTGTCAGATGGGTGGAAGAAGGCCATTTTGGACCAAGATATCAGATTTTAAATACAGAAAGCTTCCCTTGCTGAAACCACCACTTTCTGGTTTGCTACAGATTTCTTGCGGGCACAGAGTTCAAAGGGTTTCCCTGGTATAGTTGATCTTTTCACCTTCAGAAATAGTTAACAGTTCTTGAATGTTTCCATCCCTGTGGACAAGAAGCCAGACTTCGAAGGAAACAATACTGAGCAAGCTGAAGCGCTCATTGCACTCAGCAGGTTTATTTCAGATTACTCTTCTGAATAGAGCTAATGTTCCAGACTCTCAGATAAGAACTGTATCAATATCAGTGAAAACATACTCTACAAACTTTATATTCAGCTCACATAAAGTAACCCAACAAACAGAAAGACTAGCAGGGCACTCCTGCCACAGTCGTTACCACTTCTTCAATATTCAGAGAGAAAGCACCATATAGCACCTCCCAAAATGCATTTCAGACAGGAAAAAAAAAAGGGGGGGGAGGTCTCATATCATGTAAGTTCAGTATAATAAGCTGGATTTTAACACTTCCAATTATAAAATGCTGTCAGGCAAGGATATTAAAAGGCTTCTGCATATTATGGTGAACTGAACACAGCTAAAATGGGAGCAGAGCTCCTTCAGTTACCACAGCTACAGGACGGCAAAGCTGAAAGCAGAACGCCCAAGACAGCCCCCACCGCTGTAGGTAACATCAGTCTCCGAAATTGGAGTTACTGAAGTAAGGCTTGCACTGGAGATTAACGTTCTCATTGCTGCCTGCCCCACTGCTTACATTACAAAGTGTAGCACATCAGAAGCTGGTCTGAACCCTAATTCCCATTATTTCTTTCTTCAAACCCACCTACCTTAAACTTCAAATGCTGAAAATTTTTGAAGAGAAAGCTAGCCTCACCTAGTTGACCACTATAAAAACAGTAGCTAAGAGAGGGAAGAAGGTATAGGATTATTATCCTCTCAGCAGCCGTGCGGAGTCCCACAGTCAGAGGGTTAACTAATGGAAGAATGTGGCCATGGGAAAATAGACAAATGCAGATTCATCTCAATCAAGACCTATTATAGCTAATTTGTCAGAGAAATCTGTGCATTAAGAGGAAGAGCGTTAGAGGAAACCACAATGAAATGATGCAGTAATTTTAAGGGAAGGAAAAAAGCATGTATTTTCCTTTTTAAAAGGTTTTGCATCTATACCAAAGGAATCTGCATTTCTTGCACATATGGCTTGCTACTGAAAACCTTCCTGACCAGTGACAATAGATGTCAAATCAATTTTTCTTTGAACGGTAGGCTACACTTAACTCTTGGTTTTGCACAGCCATGAAATTAATACATACTGTAATTGTGCTCCATACAGACAAATGTGAGAAAGTCCATGAAGTGCTTGATGCAGCCTTCTAATTCCCCAGGTGAGCATTAAATCCTGGAGACCAGTGGCCACACATGTTCACTTGATGGGCCCTCTTAACAGCCACAAGCAGACTGCTTCACAACTACAGCAACCCGAGACTGAAGCAAGACGTTTTTCACAACGGTGCTCTCTGAGTTTCAGAAAACAGTCAATCCTACATCAAAAGAAAATGCTACCAGAGCAGATACAGATACTGTACTATGATCATACATAATACCTGACATACCATCTCCCTCCTTGCCTGAGGTACTGTGACCTATTAACTATATTCCAAAGCTTCCGCTGTAGTAGAGCTGACATTTCAATAGCTTAACTACAGACAGGGATTGCAAATGTATGACCAGACCCATCAGTATTAAAGAATAACCATCAAGCTTTATATATTTTTCCCTCCATTTCTTAGTCTCAAAATTATCAAGCATTTAAAATAAGCTTTTCATTTTCTGCTTTAAAACACCGAGATGAACAGGACCAAAATGATTCAGTGAGCAAAGCACAATTACTGCACAGTACCTCCTCGCAGCTTCTCAAAGACAAGGTAGTATCTGGTGTCATCTTCAAAAAATTCTATTAACTCCAAAATGTTCCTTAAGAAAAAAAAAAAAAAAAAGAAAAAAGGGGAAATAGAACAAACAGGTATAGAGTGTGAACACAGCAATAAAGAGTTTCATCATGGCTAATTAGGAAGTTCCGGAAGTAACCAAAAATAAAAGTTGTAATTAAATATGTTGTTTTAGTTGCCTGTGGCATTAAAACCACATTTCCAACTCACACAAATGTAAGTGGGGGGAAACAGGCCAAACACTAAAATCATACAGGACTGTGAAAGAGTTCTGCTCAATTGACAGGAAGATAATTGGTAATAGATTGTATTTAATAAATTTACAACACTGCATTTGTGCTGAAGGCAAGAACAAAAAGAAGAAATAATTGGCGTTCTTTCTCTCTGGAAATCACAAGGCAGAACACACAAGGTTTGAAGCAGACAGGCACCTGTCAACATGACATTAAATCCAGTGCCTTAGTTACCATTTTTAAATTAACTCGCTCCTGCCTAGCTAGCGTACAGCCTTTGCAGCACACAAACACCCCATGTTGCCCTGAGAATGTCAAACATGTAAGTCAGATTTTTCTAAACCTACAGCACCCAAAATCCAAATTCTGCATGTGGTCATGAGAGCTTGAATTTTTCATCAGTTATGACCACGTGCTCAACCACACACAGAAGACATATAATCTGCTTCTCTATAGCACAACTTAAACCCACATGTTTGGTAAAGAAGTTTGTTTTTAAGCTATCTTTAAGTGTTGTACTAAAAATCTGTAAAAAAAAGGCTCGATACAAGATGCACAACTGGAGCGCAGATAACAGCTGTTATATACATTTTAGATTACCAGAGACATCTAAAAAAGTAGTTTCAGAACTGACTTAAAACTCCTCACAGAGCATGCTGCCACTGGCTGCATAGCCTTTCCCTCCTTTTCAGAGATGACTAGCAGTTGCTTCTTTAAAGTTGCTTCATCCTGTGGCTACGTGAAGTCAGCACATATTCAAATGAAAACGAAGTTAGCTTTTGGCTGATCTAAGAGTTCCAGTGCAAAAGCAGGAAGGCTGACACAAAGAGGACAAACCACACGTTAAGGAAAGGAATGGCAAGACTGTTCCTTTCAACAGCAGCTGGTATCAGGTCAGCTTTTGCTGATGGTGAAATCACAAGGGAGATTTTCAAAATGTTAATTCCTCATTTGGACAACAGCCACTCATCACTGAAGCATGTTCAGGCTACACTGACCTGCTTGCTAATCGAGTTACGTGACTTATTTTGTAAATATTTCCTCAAATTTCACAGGTAAAAGAAGGGGAAATTCTTATTTTGAATAGGTCAAGGCTGAATTTCAACTGGTTTTAAGGAGACTACTGCAAAGCTCCTAACCTAGTCACACATAAGAGGCTTAAAAATTTGAAAAAATATTCAAGATACTTTAATCACACACACACACACACACGGGTCTATACTTACTTGTTACCCTGACACTGGTACAGTGTTTCTATTTCACGAAAAACCCGACTGCGACTATGCCCAGCATTTTTTTCAATGATCTGTGGAAAGAGTTAGAGCTCTTATTTGAAAGATTACTGCAGGAACTGTGCACGTAGCTCTAGAATTAGTTAAGTGATCTAAGGCTTGAATCTCAGGCATGCCCACCAGAGAGAAACACTCCACCTTTGTTTGTTTGTTTAATTTCTCATCTGTCATTTATTTACAGTGTCAGCGGAGCTCTGGAAGACATTCAAAGGACAAGAGAAATGAGGACAGGAAGAGAAGAAAGGAACTAAATCCACACGTTACAGAAGTCACTGACCAGTTACCACAAGCTTCTTCTTGCATCACTTTAACCTTGCAACGTGCAGAAAAGGATATCCTTTTGAGTTCTAACAAAAGTAGATTTGAGTCACATCAGACACTGAACAGCCAAAAAGAGATTTGTCATTATAGGCGTTTAAGTAGTAAATTCAGCACAAAATGAGTTTGGTTCATAGTGCTAACTTCATGGAGACCCAATAACAGGACCTAACATATTAAAGAAAACACACATTCCATCTCAGAGCCCTTCTGTACTGCCATCAGAAGTCACCTTCCTTCACACGCTCCTCGGGCTGTGAGAGAACAAGGACAAAGGCTTTCCACAGAGGCTAAGACTGAATGATTGCTGTGTCAATGTGAACTCATGACATCACCGCAAATACTACCACACCTGTATCCAGTATCAGTTTCTCATTTTTACAGCCAAAGTTCTCTGGTACTGAACAGGCAAACCACTCACCAGCACTACATGGGACTTGGTATCTCATTGCATCTAATTCATAATGCAGCGGTTTGTCTGTTCCAGACTTTCAACTTTCAATTCTACCAAGTACACACAAAATCACAGCATTTAAAGGAGCAGATTTTTAAAGAGGCTGAAAATTTTGTGCCTATTGTTTTTGCAAAAGAATCAAGCATAAAGTTTTCCTATTACTATTATGTGTTTATAATTAAATGGGAGACTCGGGATAACCACAGATGTGTAAATGGGCCCTAACACTTAATAATGTTGTTACAGAAGATTCACCTCTGTCAAAACATAAGACAGCTTTACATGAACTAATGGCAGTAACTGATGCTCTCTGAACTCTGAGCAGCATTCTCAAAAGTTTGCACTATTTGGTAGGCCATACTAGATAACAACTCAGCCTCTTCTTTCATAAGAGATTAAAAACTGGTAGGGCTACAATCAAATCAGGGCATGAGAGGAAAGCTTGCCCCAAGATCTAACCATCACGTATTTAATGTTTATGAATTCTATCTGCAGCTGATATACCAGTTAATTCCGGAGGCACAATACTTAAGACAACAGATATCTCAACAGTTATAAAGCAGGCTCATCTCAAGCGTCAAAAATTTTCTAAAAGGTTTTGCTATTACCGACTACTACAGGTTTTCACTGAGATACTAGGAGGGAGAAGACATGCTACAGACAGAAGGGATGCTGCTTTTATTCTATACCTACTTTTACTGCATATTCTTTCCCAGTTTGAAGGCTGACAGCACCTTGAACTTTGGCATATGCTCCCTCACCAAGAAGTTCAGCAGTCAGCTTGTACAAGTCTGCCAAAGAAATCCAGCAGAAAGGACACATTAGCCAAAGCATTTCAGTGAATAACATAAAGACAAGCTATTTATCTGATGAGCATCCCTCATGACAGCAACTGAAAAAATTCCCTTGGTAATGAAGACAGAAAATAGATTTATCAGGATTAAAAGTAGATGTGCCAGCCTTAATTATGCCTCATTTTTCAATTCCCCCCTTCAAGTTCCAGGAAAATTTAAAGTAGACTTAATTCCAGCATCAAAATTACAAGTTGTTTCTTGTATGAATAATCTTATAGCTTAGTAACTGCTAGGACCTCATCCACCTTCCCTGTCTCCCTGTAAAACACAGAACCAGTTTTTTTCAGGTGGAAAACATTTCACTCCTTGATCAGAAAAGGCTTACCATACAAAAATCTACTTGCAGAGAGCGTTTTAAGTATAAGTGAAATCCGAAAGCTTAAACCTAGAAGACTGCTACCATCTTGGTTTGCAGCATACCTTACAATGCTCCTGGCCCACTAAGTAGTTTTATACTGGTCAGCTTTGTCGCACTGAGCTGTATTTGACCTACAATGCTTCACAGTATTTGTGCTCACATCTGTAGTCAAAGCATTTCAACATCAGCACTGTTCTACTAAAAAAACCCACCAAACAAAAAACAAAAAAACCAAAGACCAAACCAGATTATGAACAAGACTCAGATTTCAGCACCAAGAGGAAAAGAAAGAGAAAAAAAGAGACTGAAGACCAAAACATAGGGGATAAAGAAAAACAGAAATGTCAACTTAGAATGTTTCCCAAAAAGCAATGTTTAGCTAAGAAAACAGAGAACAGCAGAGGGAAAACAGAATACTACAATTAGAAGCTTAGAAATTGCAACTAACCTTCAAACTTTCCAGGGACATGATCTGTGGCTCTGGTTCTTTTTTTCTTTTTTCTTTTCCCACTGTCTGCTATGGGGAGAGGCTGACTGCTGACCATCTCTGTGTGGCAGAACATAAAGGTGCCTTTAACACACAATCAATTACTTTAGGAGAAAATGAACATGCTCTTGTGTGTTTATGTTCTTAAGCTAGCCAAAAGTTTCTCTGCTTGTCTTCATCACATGCTGCCAGATCTCCCCCAGATATCATAGGAAACCTAAAAAAACAACAATTTGGGTGCTAATTAACAGCTCTGGGAACATTTGATACACAAATGCAAAAACAGAAGAAAGTAACTATGCACCTATACTGAATCCTTCTCTTATAGCACAGTAAGGTAAAGCATGGGAATAACCTTGTCAACAACCACCACGAGCTACCCACAACGTAACACATGTCCCGATTTACAGCCCTCACAAGGGCACTATTCTTTGAGCTATTCTACTGGTTTACAAGTCGATTTTTTTCAAGTCAGCTGCAGAAAATGAGCTTCCAAAACGGGAGGAAGGTGTGGGGAAGTTTCAAACAACCTGGTGAAACAAAGGAACCGCAGGATTTAACAGGTCAAAGGCACAATCTAGGTCAGTTTATGCTGCCGAAAGGCCAGGAAAAAAAACGTTTTTCACAGAAGCATGATGTGCCTTTCTAAACCACAGAGCAATGGATAACTTGGGCTCCAAAACAAGCAGTATTTATGGCATTTAGATATTTTTTCCTGCATTACTAGCTGCAGATATCACAAGGGCTTAGTCAGAGATAACAATTCACTGATGCAAGATAATATGGCAGAAAAAAGAAAAAACACCCACGTACTCTTATGGAAGGCCTAAATAAAAAAATTATTATTATTTATTTATTCTTATGGAAGGCCTAAATAAAATAAAAAATACACCTCCTCTGCTAGAGGCTGCTTCATACAGCTAACCTATCTCCAAAAAGGTTAAATGATTCCACATTATACTCACATGAGCACTTTGCTACACCACCAGTCACATCCTGCCAAGTTGGCCCCAACAGTAAAAAGTCATGGCTCCCAGTTTTTAAGGCAGTAGCAAAGCAGCGCTAAGACATTTTACAGCCAGGAAGATTGCCATGTAAATTCCCAATTAAAGATCCTGCACTACAGGAAAAACTAAATCCCTAGAAATAGAACAATTATGAGGACACCGGTGTGAGAAACTATGGACTAGGGTATTGTTTATTAAGATTTTACCGGTAATGAAAAAAGAGCAAGCCCTGAAAACAATTGACAAGAAAATTTCTGGCAATTCTCCTTTAACAGAGAGCATTTGCAAATAGCAGTTGTTCTGCTCTTCACTGTTTCCAAAGTACTCTTAAAACACAGGAGAAGCACCCAGGCAGAAAATGTTACACAATAATCTACCAATACACCAAATACTTTTTCTTTGCTTCATTGTATTTTTCTTGTCAATATTTGTCAGTAACAGCTATTATGAGTGTCACTTTGAACTCACCTTGCCTGAATATTTAATAAGACAAGTACTATTTTGAAAGCCTTTTCTCATTAACAACTTATTGAAACACTTAAAAATGTATCACTCAGTCTCAAGACAAGGGTAAATCCTCATTTTCAAGACTTAAGTAGAATGTGTTAAGAAATCATCATGATGGATGACATAAGTTCTTAAATACAGCAAGAAATACAAAAGTGTACATTTTACCAATTTATGAAGCAACAGTTTCCTTTCAACTCAAACTGACACACATACAGTTTTGAATTTTAACACAAAGAGAAGGCTAGCCGCTGACAGCGAGTTCCAGCTCTCCCCAATTTCAGTTCAGCCTGCATTAATAGTTATTCAGAGAGAGCTGTCTGCTTGAAGGAAGTGCTTGGTTTCCATAAGGTGTCAAACAAGTCACTTTAACAACCTGACCTTCTGCAAGTCAACAAGTCACACCTAGAGAGATTCTATTCCATTTCAAGTATTACATGGTTTCAGAGCTCCTAACAGAGTAAAAATTAGCAAAAAAACAAGAGACAAATCCTGCATCTTAGCACAGCTGACATATTTCTTCACAACCATCTCCTGCACTCTACCAGTTGGCTACAATATTTACGGTCTGGTGTTTAATAACTGACTACATTATTTCAATTCTCTTTAGTCTGACTCAACTCCTAAATTAGAGAGAGCTGCTTCCTTGAAACCAGGAAGTTCACTAGTCATGTATACAGAAACCAAATTACTGAAAATCTGGTGTTTTCAACCTATAGTCTTGACCAAATTTGCTCTCACACAGGCATGACATGTTTGCTACATTAGATTGTTATTACCCTTCTGGTCTGCTATTTCACATAATTGTGTGGTTCACTTCTGCCAACACAGCTTTTCCTTTAAAGACATCACAGCTTCATTCTCATAATTCACTTTGTTATAATGAACTGGAAGTAACAACTGGATGACAAGAAAACGCCTTTAGCTCAGCCACATGCTTCAGAGGTTTTTCAAGCTTTCAAAGAAATCCCTGTGTTTTCCATGACCATATACCAATCAGTTTCTGATAACACTGAGAGACAGTGTGCCTCAACCGTCCAAGCAATGTTGAGGCATGTTAAATGCTGCATGATTACCTCTGGTGACAAAGACACTGTGGGCTCTTAGGAAGCTCACCCTGCCAGACAGAAAGCTCAGAGACTGGACGAACTGCTCTGGAAGGAAATGACCCATGAACATGTCAGGTCCAAGACGAATGTCTAACTGTTGTCATTTTAAGGTAATTTACAGTGTGGCCTGAAGCGCTGAACCTCTGCTTCCACCAAATCAACTTGTCCACTCACTTCATAACCTATTCTGGCTGAGTACAGGGAGGTGGGAGTAGAACATTACTTGGTGTTCAGTGCAGACTAGCCAAGCCTTTGAGAAAGGGCACTTCTTACATCCTTCTCGACTGTAACAGTCAGCCTGTTCTCTAAGAACTACTGTCTGACTAGCAGTCTGACAAAAGCTGAAGAAATAGGGAACAGTTCAAATTCTGATCTGTCATTCTCCTCCAGTCAAGTTGCTTACAAATTATGTAACCTGGCAAAATCCACACTACAAGCAAAGAGAGCAAGTTTTGTCTTAGCTGCAGTTTTGCTGAAGTCCTGGATTTTAATAGCATCATCATAAATCAATGCTGAGGCAATATTTAACACATGCAACATTCAGAGCTTGCGTGGGAAGGTATAGTTACAGCCCTTCCCATTTGCTATTGAGGCCTCTACAACCATCTTCAAAAGGATGAACAAAAGCACTTATAAGGACAACTTGCAAACAATGCCAAGTGAAGGAGAAAAGGAACAATTGCCGTAAGTTTCACTTCATCTAGATCTTAGATCACCTTTCATCTTGCTTCCTAACACTCCATATACAAACATGCCAAAATCCACTACCTAGATGTAACTCTCCTCTCATTCTAGTCTGCTTCCCAAGCACACATATGTACAGGAAGCTCTTGGAGAACACAGTACATACGCTTCTTTCTATTAAAAAGAAGATACCTTGTTTGTGTGGTTGAATTCAACAGAAGAAAGCAGCTGAAGCAGAGTCCGTGTACTACCACCTGTTTCGAAACAAGTCTTGCTTGAGCCAGGTTGTTCTGCAGCCAAAAATAAACAATCACATTTACATTCAGAAATCACGTAAACTACATTCAGGTAGTACCCAGAGTTTCAAGAGATTTCAAGAACCTGTTGTGCTGGGCTTCATGTGAGCACACAGCAAGAACACAAACCCACATTAAAGACTTTATAACTCTTAACACTGTGTTTTGTATTCTGTACTTATTTCCAGCACACCAGTGATTTCAATTGAAGAGGTGACCCCTTCATTACAGCCTTGCAAAAACAATGGAGGGATTTATGGTGTTCATTACTTCTTGTTGTTATACCATTGGAGCACCATAACAAGTTTAGACATAAAATACAGAATTACTCTTAATGGATAAGGATTATCATACTCCTAACGTAGATCAACACTCTGCCAAGACAGAGCTGCAACTACAGCTATAACAGCACCAAGTTAAAGCATATCTTGAAAACGGTGTTGAAGGCAGCCAAACAGGCTCCAACAGACCAGAAGCATAAGAAATCATTTACCATAGCTGAAAAATCTTCTCCCGAGAATAGGTACCACTAGTACTGAATTCACCCCTAGTGAGCAGCAAACAAGGCAGTGATAGCAAGATGGTGTTACCAAACAAGGTAACACCACAAAGAAAAGAAGAATCAGGAGCCTTAAAATAAAGCCTCCTGTGGATTCACAGAGAGTAGCCACAACCTGAAATTCAACAGATGAAACAAACTCAAAGTTGATGTGGCAGCACAGGATGTTTTCAGACCACTGAGGTAGTATCTAAACAGCTGCAATTACAAAAATATTACTGTCCCACAGATATGGCAAAAGCAAAGACTACTTATTCAGACCGAATAAAAGCCTTCCGAGATCTCTGATGAGGCTTCTCTAAGATTTAAAAATACTATTCTGCCTAACTGAACAACAGGGAAACCAGTCTGCACCTTCTGACCAGCATCCAACTTAGCTGTTGATTTATGCTTATTTTCAAAGCCATTGTTTACTTGTTCAAACAGCTGCCAATAGATTCAATAATTGGATGAGTAAGTCCCTTGATTCCACAAGCAAGACATACTTGTCACTCTCAGACTTCAAATGTAAAAGTGCACGCTCAAAACTCAAAAAAAAGTTAAGCCACTTTAAAGTTCAGACATCCAGTTTTGAACAAAGAAACAAAATGGAAACAGACTTCAGCATAATTTTCCTCCCAACTCAGTTGTTGTTCTTGTACACTCCCTTCTCCAGTAACACTTCGATTCCTGTAGATGTGGCTCATAATGAAACAGGACTCACTCAGCAGATGCTGATTCTGCTAAAACCTGCTAGTTGCAGGAAGCTCAGGATAATCTAGTAAGCTACCTTTATAAAGTGACTACATAGCAATTAATTGTGCTTGTAACATTACACATTAGAAGAAACAAAATTTGAAGAGGAAGGATGCCCAATTCTTTAGGACAGCTCTGCGTCAAAACCAGAGGCAGATTTCAATACTTATTCTGTACTGCATTAAGAATATTAATTTCAAATTGTAAGAAGTGAGTATTCTTACAAACTGTTCGTCTTTACGGTAGTTTGCCATAATTAATTCTCAGCTGTCCAAGTTATCTTCTCATCCCACCTACAAGAAAACTTTTAGTATCATTTAATTCATTAATCTGAATTATCCATGAAGGAAGAGGAACTTAAAAAAATGTTTCAACATCTTCCCAGTAAAATACAGGGGTACTAACATTTTGAAATGAACACCCAAAAGTCCACAGGAAGCACAAGCGGTGTCATTTCATGAAAGAGCAAATCTGAGAAAAATTATTAATTCTGCCTTATCACAGGCAATTATCACAGGCATCACTAACACCTACACAGTTTAACAGCTGACACCATCCTTCCAAAATCCTTCACTCTGTAGAAAAGGTTATAGCAACCTTTTTCTTTACCTCTACAGTTCTGTGACTCCCTTCCACCACCCTTTTAGAAGGCCAGAGGCACCTTATCTACACAAGCTGCAGAGTCTAACTTCTCACACTCTCAGCTAGCCACTGCCCCTGCAATCTAAGCATTGGCGTTCTGAGGTTCCAAGTCAAAATCTCCAGCAACGGGCAAATCTCATTTTGCAGGATAGTATATAAAGTTATTTCAAATAGGTTCCTCCCACCCCAATTTATTACTTCACCTTGATTACTACTGGAGAAGCAGTGAGAACTTTAATTGACAGGAGAGCGCACAGCATTCCTTTCCCTCTCCTGTTGGGAGAAAATAGCATATTTTAGCATACATGCTGTAGACATGAGATCTTCTGCTGAGGTCTGCCTATGTTTACAATGACACACATTTCTTTAAAAGCATTAGTTATCATTCAGAATGTCAGCAACAGAATTGCTATCATCCCCACCGGAAAAACAAAGGCAAACAAGACAAACTTACTTACCTCACCATAAATGAACCAGTAACAACAAGTGAGACAGAAGGTGACTTAAAAAAATAGTCATCTCTTTAATTTTTTGTTCTAGGACAACATGCCTCAGACAGCCACATAGGTGAGAGAACATAAAAGGGTGTATTTCATGGGGCTAACAACTAAGTGTTAACAGTAAGCCTTGTCAGGAATAACATGACATACACACTGGTTATTGCACTAAAGACCATCTGCCCTCCTTCCACATAAAGGAGTACAGCCAAACAAGACATTTCATGCTACTGACCACTGGCAGAAAATTCATTTTTAAGAGTTTCCATCACAGTGCAGTAGGAACTTAGCTGCAAAGTTATTTCAAACTCCAGATCACACATATTCTAAATGAGAGAAGTCCTTGCAACAGTACTTTGACTCAGCTACTCAAGGCTCCTCTAATCCCTAGAGCACTTCTAAATTAAGGAGATATACAAGCCAAGTAAATTGAGGGCCACCTACTAAACAGCAAGCTGCTTACTCTCGTTTATGTCTGACGGCATCAATTCTCAGAAGACTGTCCCTGCATCACCAATTAGCACCTCTAACCCCACTCAACTCCCTTACTAGTTTTCAACTCTAAACCAAGAGAAAAAACTTCTTAGAAGACAACTTTTAATTTCATACAGATGCATGATAAGCATTTCCTGCTCTTGCTCCACACCCCACAAATGACCAGGTAATGACATTTGTCACTGGAAAAAAAAGCTACACAACATACTCCCATATTAGCAAGCTGCTTTTTATGGAGAGGTTAATCAAACTAAACATGTTTTTAAAGTCTGAAACAGGAGTGATTTTTTTCTTCATTTTCACCCCCTCTGTACTTTCAACTCTAAAGTTAACAGTCATTAAACTCCACTGTCCTTTCACATCTGACATCACATAAAATTTGCACCAGTGTTTTAACATTTGTTACTAGGAAGGTACTGGAAAGTGAGAGGAAATTCCTCGTAACAGTAAGTATCTTTTTTGAAAGCATTCAGGAGTACTGATACAGCATACATATTATGAAATAATGTCATAGAATCGTTTAGGTTGGAAAAGACCTTTAAGATCATCGTCAAGAAACTTTCAAGTGTCTAGGTCACCTAAATCCACATTACGTGGAAGGCTGCCAAGAGCAAAAGCAATTACCTTTAGAACAGCAGTGGGAGATGATCAGCTCCATGAGGATATTTTGCCTTGCTTCCATCCAGCACCTGGAAGGCATGAAGAGGAGCTCTGTTTTGAAAAAAAAAAAAAAAAAGAAACCGGCCAAACTGTAGTTCTTCAAAGTTATCAGGCTATAAGCCAATTTTTCCAAGCTAATCATGGGGCGTAAGTTTGTATGACAGCCTTTTATAAACAGTAAACTCACAAGAGGGGAAAAAAGAAATCTAGAGAGTGGTTTACTTTTAGACAAATCTGACACTTCACAAACTAACGGCAGCGGTGTCATAGTTTTTGGCTACCACAGGCACTGCTGCAGCCAGCGGCCGAGCTGCCACCTTGCGCTGGCTTCTCCCCCTGGGCTGCCTCAGAAGGTCACCCGGGTCAGGCTAACGGACAGGGCAGAGGCGAAGCAGAGATTAAACCTCGACAGATTTTCAGTGGTCCCAAGGGTTCACAGGTCTCATCGGGTTTTTGACAGATGTAAAAAAAAGAACCAAAAGATGCATGATCAAATCCAGGAGCAGGTTGATTCGCCTTGGCCCGCTCTTTTTCCACTCCAGCAATACCCTTAACAGAAAGCTGCCTCACAGGAGTTCACAGACTTACCACACTTTATTAAAAACCGCGCTACGTGTGCGATACAGCGGCTCAGGCCTTCGGGGAATGAACGACCCCCTGCACAGGGAACTCCCACGTCCTCCGGAGCGGGCCCCGAGCCCCGACGGTGCCGGCCGGCGGGCTGCAGGCATCTTACCGACCCGCAGCTGTCCCCAGCCACCGGCACCACCCCACAGCCGGGGCTGCCGCCGCTCAGCTGCTTCTTCCTCCGCAAGCCCCGCGCCTGACAGGGGTCCCGGCAAGCCCCGGTGACAAGCCCCGCGCTCGCAGCCGGGGGAGCCCTGCGGCTCTTGCAGGCACGGAGCGCTGCCCCTCAGGGCTGCCCTCCCGCAGCTCCCCTCAAGAGGCCGGGCAGCCGAGCCTCGCCGCCGCCCCCCCGCCCTCACCTCCATGGCGGCCGCCGGCGTCCCTCGGCGGGGGCGGCACCGCGCCGCCGGCCGCCCGCCCCGCGCTCCGGTGTGCGGAGGGATGGGGCCGCCCCGCCCCTTGAGCGCGCCCGCGCCTGGCGCGCATGCGGTGAGCCCGCCCCCGGGTCGCGGCGCACAGGGCGCGCAGGCGCAGTGCGGGTGGGCGGGGCGCGCACAGGCGCGGGGCGGCGGCGAGGGGTCTCCCCCGAGGCGGCGGGGAAGCAGGCGTTAGGGGGGCAGCTGGGCACGGGCACTGCTCCCCCAGCTAGGCTGGCAGTTTAGTCTTCTTCCCAGAAGAGGGATATGCACCTGGCCGTGTCCCCGGTAGCGGCAGCAGGACACAGGGCCCCTCAGGGTGGGAGGGCTGTGTGGGGACCCTCTTGTGGTGGCCTGAGGTGGAGCAGCAGGTGGCTGCCATCTTGTACTGCACCCCCCATCCCTCTGCAGGGTTGCCAAGAAGCGCTTGTGGAAGAATGACACTAATTAACAAACAAAATGCAGCACATGCAGTTCAGATAATACCTCAGCAGTCAAGACCCTAATGAGTTAAAAAGTCCAGTAAGACTTTTAACACCTGCACCGAGTACTGTCTCTCACAAAACGTAGAGCACGGGAGGGGTGATGAGGGTAACTTTTGAGAAGCCTTTTTATTCAGGATAATTCTTTCTGTCTCAGCTTTACGAGTTGATACTGCACTGTCTGTAATACCAGCAGTCTAGTAGATCCGTTGGAAGATCATTTCCTTGCCTGCTTTCTCTGCTGCCTGCACTCCCTGCAAGTGTTTTGCATGAGCCAGTGATTTTTCACAGGTTTCCATTTGGCCTCGGGATCAACTTAGTGCTGATGTACCTCAGCAGCTGCTCAGGTGACAAGGGGAAAGTGTCCCCTGCCTTTGTCCCTCAGAGCAGGTTGCTAATGGCAGTGGGGTTTGGAGACTTTCAGTAAGCCGGGTGCGCCTTCAAGCAGGCCAGACTAAGAGCAGAAAGAAAAAAATAGTAACAACCAAGAAGCTGGGTATAAGCCTATGGAGGCACAGCATGAAAACCCTACCCTGGGATGAAACACCTAAAGGACTCCGAGAAGGCAGTGCTGTACACCTGACCTGCTGCTTCTCCTCCATGGTGAATCTGTATCCCAGCCTTGCTTGCTCCTCCCCACTTTGGGATAAATCACAGTCCTTCTACATTAGGATGCATTTTCTCATTTTTCCCACGGTGTCTTGAATAATTTAGATAGCAGCCTTATTTCCTGCAGCTACTTCCTTACCTCTGCAGAACAGCTGCCCCTTTTTTATCTGGCAGTGAAAGATAAGTCTCCTTCTTTGTGGCCACTACAGTTACAGATGAGGGGCAGCAGTGTAAGAGCAGTGGGGCAAAGACAAATACACTACTTACATATTTTTTAAAATCCTTTAAAATTATTACTACCAAACAAGGCTTTAAATTTTGCCAGATTTAATTGGTTGTATTGCCTGTAAATATATTTGACTGGAAAAAAAATCAGGTTTTCTTCTCAGCAGAGGCACAAGGCACACACTATCCCCAAGAGCTGCAAGAGACTAATTCACTAATAGCAGAAATCTTACTTTGGAGATTGCAGATGAGTCCTTTCTTTTAGTTTTACAAAAAGCAGCTCTGACCTAATTCTTGGATGTTAAAAAGGCTCGGGAAGAGACAGTTATCAGTGCTATTTTGCATCGTAAGGCTGAGCAGGAAGGTCAATTCATTTGCAGAGAAGTATCCCTGCAAAGAAATAGTTCTTTTCCATATCAACTCAGATTGACATTTGATAAGGTTATTCTCAGCCTCGGTGACGTTTCGGTTCTCCACTTATTTTAGTAGGCTAAATGAAAAGATGTAAACTTGGTAAATTTGGAGTTTGTACCAAAAAAAAATTAATACGGTAAATTGAAATCAAGTCCAACAAGAACTCCTGTGAGCTACTACTCCCTACCTCATTTGTGACATAGTATCTTCTCCATAAGGATTTCAAACATCACTGGAGATACTAGCTTTGCTAGGAAGTGGGACATGTTGATGCCTAGAGACTGCAAGCTTTGCTGCACTCTGTGTGTGTGCGCAGCTTGCACTGTATGGCTACAGATACCAGATAGACAATGGGAAACTTTGAAGCGGAATCTGAATATGTCTGGAAAAATCAAAGCAAATTGCAAGTTATCAAGTTAGCAGGACTTTTAGCAGTCTCATTATATAGATGTTCTAACTCATTTTATTTTGCATTTGTGAGGATTTGGGCATTTGCACACACTGTTACCACATCTCAACTGGGAGATGGTAACTGCCACATGGTAAAGCGCCTGTAGGACTGTGGATGGCAAAGAGATATATAGTTCTTCCCACCCCCCGAGCACCAGAAACCATCTCCAAGTTTCCATGGAGGGAGAACAACCTCTTTTAGTTATACTGGCCCAAAACTTTCAACTCTTCTGCCACATACAGGGTCAATAACTTGTTGATAACAGTGTTTTTCACCCAAAGCTGTTTAATTCTGCCAGTGTTGGCTATTGTTAAAATGGCTCAAGAGAAACACCAAAGTCAGTTTAGTTTAGTGAATTACAGCTTTAACCCATGAGCATTCCAGGACTGTATGGTTTCAGTCTGGACATGCAGCTTGGTACCCACAATACTAAAAGCCACAGTCTCAGCAAATATAAAGCAAGTTAAGACATATGCTACCTGCTCTTGCTGTCTTCTCTGCCAAGGGGGCAGGAAGATGCATCACAGTTTGAGAGCTACCAATTCCTCACCTGGGTTCAAAGGAAACAGCCCAGAAGCAGAGCAGTGCCTGAGACAGCTGAAGCCTGCAGGTCCCAGTACAGGATGAGGTTACTGAACATCAATGGTATCTTTGTGGTATCTTCTCCCAGGATGAAAGTGTGCTTTGTTCTTTCAGCCAGGCTGGCATGGAAGAGCATGTCCTATAAACAGCAGAAGTATTGAAGCCTGCTTTCCTAGGGATGCACTTATGTGTGCATGTTAGTGCAGCACTCTGATGTCTAACAAGGTGCAAGCCCAGGTAAAGTTTCTCCACAGCGAAGCCATTCACAGCAGCTCTTCCCCATGTGAATGGTGGCCTATCCAGATGGAGGATTCTTCTGTTTCCCTCTTCCCTCAGGGAGAGCTTTAGTAGTCTTTGCTCTCCCCTAGCTGCCCACCTATTTCCACACCACATTGAAATTTTTTATCCTTGAAGGTTCAGGTCTTAGGTCTGAACATCTGTCCCACTTGAACGGAAGTAAGAGGTGGTCTGCAAGAATAGCTCAGATCCATGCAAGCGCATTTCAGACTCTCAACATCTAGGACTGTATCAAGTTCAAGGGAGATCATCTTAAATTTTTGTAGCATGTTTTCAAATTGAATTAATTATGGTTTTTAATTCCCATCCGTTGCTTTTTGTTACACCTTTCTCCCATAGGTTAAAAGGCTCTTACACAACACAGCATCTTCTGCCTGTGAAAGTAGGCATCCACTCTCAAAGCAAGATGTATGTACCTGAATCCTTGTTTTTCTGTCCCTTTTGTGGCTTGCAAGATAACCCAGCTGCACAACCCGCATAGCCAGAGGACAAAGCTTAAGTTTCAATATAGCCTGTTACAAAGCACGAGAAAAAAGAAAAAATATTTTTATTTTCATTTGTTGTTTTTAATAGAATAAGCATGGCATTTCTAGGAAATGGTTATGCTAATATTTCAGGGTG
This sequence comes from Falco punctatus, assembly GCF_963210335.1. Classification (NCBI taxonomy): domain Eukaryota; kingdom Metazoa; phylum Chordata; class Aves; order Falconiformes; family Falconidae; genus Falco; species Falco punctatus. The sequence continues at coordinate 10,453,221 of NC_137591.1, read as the reverse complement.
AAGTCCCATGAAAAGTGAAGAAGGAACCACCTCCTCAAACAGTATAACTGGTTTATTAACCACAGTAAAGAGAGTAGTTCTTCCACATGACTTTTCCTTTCATTTTTTAATAGCTTTTCAAGTACCTGTCCGCTTTTTACCCATGCAGCACACAGCAGAGAAGATAAGGAGCCATCTATGCTGGCTGTTAGGCAAATAAGAAGTAATTACCAGAGCTAGTTTTGATTTAGCAGCATTACAATTGGATCACAGTACTTTGGCCTATGTTTTACTACTAAAATGATTTCGAGCCTCGACTAGAATTATTCCTCTCTTATCTCTCCACAGCCAAGCACCTAAATCTATATTTAAGCACCTGCAATCTAGTCTGATTTTCAGGACACAGAGCATGTACTGTTCCCTGTGCTGTTCAAGGAATTTGTACAGGCTCAGTTTCTCTGAAAATTATACTTCTCATTTAGGTGATTAAACCCAGAGACAGGCTTATGCAATCACATGTGCCAAGATCAAGCTTCTGTGTCATTCTTTTGTTGTGAATGTCCCTTCTCCACCCCTCAAAAAATAAAAGAGAAAGTGCTGTTTCTTTCAGGAAACCTTATGATTCATGTGTAGTGTTATGGGTAGCGTGAGATATCTCTACCCCTAGAGACCATGTTTCAGTGTCACATCTGGCACAGTGGTTCACAGCAGGGGACATGGAAAAGTTCTCAAAATGGACATTGAAAATGCCCATACGGATGTGAATGCCAGGGTGAAACCTGCTTGTTCTGGAGCCAGGCCCATGAGGAGCACTCACACCCTCACACAGTGCCACCCAGCTGCCCACTGGGACAGAGATTCTGAAGTGACTCTGTTGAATGAAAGCCCAAGTAACACGTGACCTGGAAAATGTGTAGTCCGCTGGAGACCAACAAACCAAACCTACTAGAAACAAGCAGAAAAATGCTTGTGTCCACTGTACAAGCTGATCATCAGAGGCTTTTACTGCATCCCCCATCTACCCAAAACAGCTGTTCAGCAGCAGTGACTCTACCAGCCTAGATTGCTTTCCATCCTCAACAGTTCCTCGCTTTTCTGCCAGAGTCAGCAGGACCCATTACAGATGCTTCCAGTCCATTTCCTATGGTGTCCTGCTTAGAAGAGCAAGGGGAAATGCAGACTGCGTGCTATCCCAAATGCTAAGCCCCTGGACAGCCACTGGAGGCACATGGGGCTGTGTCCAACTAGTCTGACTTGTATTACAACTTGGTATTGATTATTTAGCTTGTGTCTGTGCCATCATTGTCAATGTGACATGGACAAGAGGGGTGAGATCTGGTGATGTTACATGTGGTGTTTTGATGATCTATTCTTATTAAAATGAACAGGGCTAAGATGTCTCATGCCCTTGGGTTCCTCAGGCTATTACCCAGATGAGTAACAACCTCTTTGCTAAAGTTCTGTATGTCGCAGTTTCATCCTGTGATACTCCGCATGCTACATCTATCTGTGCTTTCTAGAGGTTTAGACAGTATTTGTACATGGACAAAACAAAAGTCTTGGGGCCAAAGTTGAGCAAAACTCTCAGAAAGTTCATTTGACAGGCAAGGGTTGATATCCTCATCCTACCCAACTGGGTTTGAGATGTGAGAGGTGTTGCTGTACAAGTGATTTCCACCAGAGAGGGAGGCTTCTCAGTCTTCTGTTACATGCTTATGCAGAAGAGGCTTTTTTAATCCTCCTATTGTTATGCACTGGCTACAAGATAGTATAATATTAGAATGTTTGTGAGTTTGAATGACTTTGGAAGTCATAGTACAAAAAGGGTGTCTTGGGAAGGAAACTGTTGTAACTGCTAGAAACAGAAGTGGGAAGATGATTTTCCTTCTAAGTGGCGACATTTTCAAATGCAGCATCCCAGTTTCATTTCACTGCATTCCTGTTCTGCTTAGGTATTTATTTTTGCATCAGAGAGCAGTAATATAGAGCAGATTGCAAAGTCAAGCAAGAAGGACTTAGACAAGATGCTGGGGCTCCTGCTTCCAGCACAGAGAAGACATTAGCTGTGTTCCTAACAAGGCCAGTTATGGGTTAGAGAAGCAATCCAAGGACTGAAAGAAAACAAATCCTCAGAAATGAGCACAGTCACCAAAACAGCAGAACATTTTGCCACAGTATTAGAAATAAAGGCCTTCCATAACATTACCTCCACCTATATGTAGCTATAAAAACCAGCACATCCACTCAGCTAGTTTAGGCTGGGACCGAGACCTTGTGTACATCGCAACCCTTATTCCTCCCAGTGCACGTAAGTGTGGTGAATACTTGCACTACTGGAAGACTGCAAGATGAGTAAGACCCAAGGGAGGGAGACCATGAGTGTGGTGCTGGTCCTGGCCTCCAGCCCGGGACACCTACAGCAAGTTGCCCCGAGACCGCCAGCTCTTACCTATGCTCACCTGACAGCCACATGAATGGATGGCAAAATGCTTACCTCACTCTGTCATCAGGGCATAGCCCAAAGCAATTGATAACTTGCCCAGTGGATATAAAATATTGAATGACAAAGAAGACATCTGTTCCAGAGTGGCAAATCCCAGGTGGTACAGCTTCTTTAAAGTTAATAATAAAATAGCTGCTGGAGGATTACGCAAATGATGGTGAAGCTTCTCCTTCTAACACAGGCTGAAGAATCATACAAGTTGATGAATCCTGAAAATATGGATCCGCTTCCTGCCCTTCATGATTATTGTTCTCAGCAGGAGGATGTACAATGCATACCACCACCTGCTGGGTATGGAGTAGGTACCCCAGCAGCCAGCACATGGACCCAGCTGTTCTGCAAGAGAAGCCTTACAGGCCAGGGTTCCTGCAAAGTCCCAAACTTCTTTCAAGTTTTCCACCAAAACACATGATTTGGGAGAACAAGTGCCAGATACTTTTAAGAAGCAGCAGTCACGGAACTGTTGTATTCACTTAGGATCCAACGGCTATAATCTCAACACTGCTATCCCAGTTATCCGTGTTGCTGCCAAGGAACCTGTGGCTGACCCCAGTGGTGACCCAGCCTGGATGGGGGAAAGCTTGGGTGAGCTCAGACATTGAAAAAGGTTGAAGACCCTGGGGCTTTCTGGCCAGCATTGAGCAACTACACAGGTAGTGAGTCCTGCCCTATGGGTGTCAGTAGCAGATGTCATCACCTGGTATTTCAAAGCATCAGAGTAAGGTGCCTTACCGGAGCTGAATGGATTTTGTTGCACTGAGACCTTCAAGGAATTTGTGGGCAGACCATGCTTTTGTTTCCCCCACAGCCACCTCTCCAGAAAGAGACCCTGTCATGTAAGAGCCCGCATTTGCTGTTGCTGTTTTCTACATCCATGCAGACACGCAGCAGTCGCACACACACTGCTGGCATTTCAGCTCTGACTCAGGGTCTCTTTTCAGCAGGGAGCTGAATGCCACACTCCTGATTAGAGGTTTTCTCGACACTTATGAGTCATTTGTCCTTCCCTGACCTTCGTGAGGGAATCTGGCTGACTGGGCTGCATTAGCAAAGCCATCAGCCTCTAGAAAGTAAAAGCTGCACGCATTCAAGGAAAAAACTCTTGCTTCTAGTTGTGAAACTCTCTGCTAGAATCAGCATTTAAGCCTACCACCATTAAAGTAATCAAGGAGTGGATCTGGTACTATTAACCCATCTCACCCCTTTCTGATCCCAAATGGATTCATGGTCATCGCCCAATACGAACAGATTTGTAACCCTTGGACACAACAGCATCACCTTGGCTCAGTTTTCTCTCCTCCCAAGTCTTCTCTTAGATTTTACAAGCTTTCACCAAGAGACGAGGAATATCTCAGACCAGATCATGTCATGGTTATTGGTGAGCATTCAGCCAGGACTGTCCAGCCTTAGCATGGGCAGGCTTAAACCCAGGAGCCACCACTCAGACCAGCGAACCCCAACCACCACCTCGCAGCCCAGCCCAGCCCTACTGGGCTGCCAATGGGGCTGCTGCCAGGGCAGGTCAGCCTTGACCCCTGCCTATGCCCAGCCAAGGGCAGTACGCTTCACTGGCCAAGCCCAAACCCTCTCCATATCCCATCCTTGTGGCACTGGGATAGGAGACATTATGCTCCACAAAGCCCTTTTTTCACCCATCCAAGGCTATTCCTAAATTCTTCAATGTCTGCAGACATTGCATAGCACAGTGTCTCTCCCATGCCAGCCTCTATCTGATGTGGTGACTGGCACCACAGCCTTTTATTTGGTCTCAAAGGACAAGGTGGCTGCAGAGAAGGAAAATAAAATCCTGGCAATAGCACATCTCCCCTTCATCAGGAGAACCCAGGGGTTTTGCGAAGAGGCAAATGAGTCCCAGGCACCTGGCAGCCATCTGAGCAGATGAGTCATTTGGGGAACTTGGGTTAACAAGAGCTACATGCATATGTAATGCATCTCAGGGTTTCTGCCTGCTTTCAGATTGTGCAGGGATGTTTGTGGAAGCTCTGGGGATGTTGAAGACTCATAGGCACCCTTGAGACTCCTGAAGGGAGAAGTTTGACTTTTTCATTGTTTGCCGACAACACCAAGCTGTGTGACTCACTACTGTGCATCGCCAGGAAAATGCCTTCAGGTGAGATGCTAGTGAAAAGTCTGCAAGGGGAGGATGAAGAGCAGCAACATTAGCCTGTGTAAAGCTGCTTTCTGAGATACAAGCTGAGGTCTCAACATGGTATTGATATCCATCAGTGCTGCAACCCTTGGGAAATCTTACTCTTCAAGTTATCCTGGGTTCTTTTTTAGGATGCTTGTCTTACTACAGGTGAATCAGGGGAGAATGAAATACACCAGCGTTATTAATGTTTCTTTAATTAGTAACAGAACAAAAATGTTGGGACTTTTACTAATTATTTTACACAGAAATTATTGGAATGATGTATCAGGTGGTTTTGTGTCTATTTTGCTCTGTTTTATTTCCATGTAAAAATATACATCTGGTACACAAGATTAAAAAAAATAGATTTTCACAACAAAATAAGCACTTTGAGCACTAAAAAAATCACTTGTGCACTTTAATGTTGGCCTGAATATTTACATTTTCTAGCCACATCCCCTCCCTACCCCAAAAATGTGCAAGCCCCAGATTATAAATATCAGCTGTGTCTGGTATACAAAACTTTCCCAGAAAAAGGTCAGGAAACACAAGCATAACAATGCTGTGGCTCAGACAATTTGATTTTAACTCCCTAAAACCAGTAAAAACAAAAAAAGACTTCAACTTTTGCCAAAAGAAAAATGGCACAGGGAACACAATACAAGTTATCAGGCATTGCAAGCAGAAAGGGAAGAAATTTTGAGATGTGATACCTTTCAGGAGAATAATGGCACAGACCAGGTAGCAATAGTATGCTTTCAAAAGGTCAAAAAGGTTTTATGAAGGACTGATCTTGCCTTTGTGGAAGAACAGCATAAATTAGATGTCTCTTAAAGCCCTTCTCCACCTAATTTACTCTTTACTATGCTGTAGGGTTGGATAATGGGAAAACAGTTTCTACAGACAGCATCTGCTGACCTTGAACCAAGGCAACGTGTCAGGAAATGCTGACATGTTGGTAATGTTGTTTTCTGGCAACAGTTTCTTTCCACCACTTTCTGAGTCCTTCTCTGGTAGACTGTGCTGATCACACTGAAAAGTGGCCTAGTTCACCTCCGCTGTCCTGGGGCCACCTTGCCGTTAGTCCAGCCAGTGTTGGATGCATCTTAGAACATCATGAAGTCCCGTCTGCCAAGTGTGAAAAATCCCTTGCAGGGAAAAATGGTCCCTTTGGTAAAGCATGAGCTAGGGCAGAAGGAAAGACATTCATAGCTCATGGTTAAAAACAGTACATCAGCAACTAACCACATGATCAACTGTCACCAGCTTCGCAGAGTTGATCTCGGATGTTATCACAAACCCACTGCGTGTAAGAAAGGTAACAGGCACCATTTGGTAGCCAAGGTCACACCTGCTCACAGGGCAGGAATCACTACTAAAACATTTGGAGATCAGTGTAGCTGAGATCAAAACAAGAGGAAAGGCAGCTGCAGGGATGATATCAAACATGGGATTGAGTCTTAGAAACCAGAGTGTGCAAAAGTCAACCAGACTTGCCTAGTTCTCCAGTAAGTCAGTGACTTTCTAAGGAGCCATACAACAGAGACTGGGATCTATGAAAAAATCTGTCCAGAGATGCTTGGCAAGCTCAGGATTCAGCCCTGGCCTGAAGAGGCTCTTCTGCAGTGTTTGTAGTTCATGTCGAAATGCCCAGAGCGAGCCCTTGGGAAGAGGCCTCCCACCACAGGGTGTCTTGTCCCATCAGATTCCAAATAAGCCAGCTGAGTTCACCTGCCAAAATGCTTCAGTGGCAAATTCGTTCTGTCATTTCTTTCTGCATTGAAGGGGGAGAGAAAAGAAAGAAACAGTAAGTGCGAAAGACAGGCTTTATCAGCGTCACTTGTCAGGCAGTTTGGTAGGTGTCCAAAAACAACCTGAGGAAGCAACTGTGGGAGCCTTGGAGAGCATTTCTGTATTTCCCATGCCAGCCCTCCTGGGAACTGCTCTGCCTCAGCAGCTCCTTCCTGGCATCCTCCTCAGTCTCTGTGGCACAAGGTTATTGTGGCCAAGCCCTAGCTTTGAGAGCAGTCCAACAAAGAGCATTGGCTGAGATGTTGAAAGATGCAGGTCCTGCTCCTGACTCAGCCACTGAGCAGCCAGACAAGGTGGTGCAGCACTCAGAGCCTCTGTTTGCAGCTGCTTAGGGATTCGGGATGGGGAGCTGCTCCCAGCTCTTACTCCAAGAGTCGAGAGCCTCCTCCGGGAGGAAGACTTGTGGTTTTGGCAAGGGATCCCATGGTCACACTGCAATGCAAATGAGTGCTAATAACAGAGGGCCACAGGAAACCTGTGAGACTGAGCTCTGTTTAGGTTCACAGACTGTTTTCTTTAGCCAGGATGGCATCATGCCAGCTGCATTAGGAAGGTGCCCAGCTTTCAGCTGGCGGAAGATGGTACCTGTCCTTGCCTTAAGGAGCTCAGCTAATAGCTTGCAAATCATGTACATTGCTGCAGCGAGGAGTCTGTGATTCTGTCTGCCTCATCAAGTTCACGGCTTCTGAATCTGTGTGTGCACACAGACCCCTCACACACCCCAGAGAAAGGTTTGCACATTAAAATGTACTCCCAAAGCAGATTTCAAGTAGGAGTGGTCTGCAGAGAAGGAAGGATGCAACTCTGAAAAAAGGAGAACTAGGATAGTAGGATGACCCTTGAGTAACCCTATAAAAGGCCCTTTAGTAATATAACCAAGGGAGACAGAAGCTGCGATGTCAGCTCTTCAGTGCTGAAAGCTTTGTTTTTAAAATCCATTGGGGGAGAGTGGCAAAGAGATGGCTTCTCTGTAGGGGTAACATGGAAAATCACTCAAGCACAGAACCCTGCCATCAAATGAAAAGCCGATGCTCTGCCACAAAATCACGTTGCAAACAGGAAGTGTTTGCAAACACCTCAGAACGAGAAGGAAGAAGGGGTGAGAAGACTGTAACCATCCCATTGCAACAGCATCCAGCCTACCCAACTAGTGCAGCACCATGCACAAAAGCAGCCTTGAACGGGATGGGTTGGGGCAGCCAGTGGACCACCAAGCCATCTGTGCGTTCCTCAGGCTGGCCCCAAATGTCCAAAGCATTCATCACACTCTGGAAATCCCCACAGCTCTGCCTTGGTATGTAACCAGCTGGACCGCTGCCAGTGCTGCTGCCCAGCACCGTGACCTGCCCTTGTCAGGGAAGCAAGTGCGCGGCTTCTCTCTGCCGTATTTCTTGATCTGTTAAGAGAGTGAATCACGTCCTTCCGCTAGTTCTGCCTGTACAAAGGATCCATCTCACTCTCGGCTCCCAAGATTTGCTGCTAAGAAATCACATCCCCAAAGAATCTTGACAAAAAGGAAACTGAGGCAGCAAAGGGAGATTCAGCCAGAGGCAGGCTTAGAAATTGGGAACTCACTCATCCCACAGTCCATGTGAGTTTTCTAAGCTTTTGGGCCTAATGGGACATTTTATGGCTGGGGAGGTGCTGGGTTTTTTCTTTCTTTATATCTGAAAACTGGGGCTCCTCACTAGAAAGCCCACATCTGGAAAGTTCCAACCTTAATACAGCACTCAGAGACCTGCTGTCCTGCTCCAGATATGCTCCCTCCAGCTGCTTGGGGCTTTCCATAATCACGTGCAGGGAACAGGCACCTCTGCAGGCAGGAGTCTCCTCCCTCATGGGATTCATGGGGGCTAACTCTGGCCATCTAAATGCAAGGTTAGGACAGCTTTCTGGGCTCATCAGACAGTCAAGAGAGACTGAACCTCTCAAGGACAGTTCATCTCATCCCTACTGAGAGATTACCACCTTTCCAAAGAAGGTGCAGCAGAGGCTGGATGTTACTATTTGTGCATCTTCACAACTGCTGCTGAAGCAAAGCCAGAACAGCATGACTGCCAGGCTCCCCACATGCTCCACAGCACAATTCATCGGAGCCACACCAGGTTCCCAGGGGCTCATTGGAAAGCCCCTTGGATGTCCACGGAAAAACATCCCATTTTATTGCTTTCCCTGCCTGCAGCAGAGAGAAATGCTGGTGGAAGCTAGTGGATCAATCCTAACCCATACAGACTTTGGGACTGATGGCAGGGTCAAGCTACAGCCTTCCTGGGTTAACAGCATGGCCAGCAGGACCATTTTCAGTTTTAGAAAGTTGTTTATAAGCTGCTGCAACTTGTCCCTCCCTCAGCTCAGCACTGCATCCCGGACACGGCTGTCCTCTGGTTGCAGGATGCTCTCATACACACCTACAGCAATTCATTGCCTGAGAGAAGGAGGTCTCCTGTGTGGTTGGGTCTGCTTGGGGCTTGGATGCCAGGCAATGGGCACACCAAGAAATGAGACACAGGTAGACCAGAGTAAACGTGTCTCATTTCCTTGTAGTTTAACCCTGATTGCATCTCACGGGAAAATCTGTTCATCTTAGATTCATCCAGACCCATAAATCATCTCCTGTTGCATGTGAGTCACTGGCATTGAAAGCCTATTTAGCAATGTCAGCCTCTGCTTTGGCTGTTAGGTGCTAATTATTTAAATTAGCAAGCACCGGTCAAAGGAGATGACACCATTATGGGCTTATATCAAGGCTAAAGAAGTATGTAATGAGGAGTGGTGGTGAGGAAGACTTAACAGAGGACAGAGTGATGCTGAGCTGCCAGTTTTTTGGAGCTGAGGGCCATTGTGATAATATAAGTCACAATCAAACTCTACAAAATAATGTAGATGCTGTTGTCATCCGAGTCTCCCCTGATTAGATCATCATCTCTCCATCCCCCCACATCACGATCAGAGCAGGCAGGCAGCAAATTGACTGATACAAATGAAAGCAGAGGAGTAGAGCGCTTAGCACTTAGGGGCAGGGGCATCCGCCCCTCTCCACCCCCAGATACTCCTAAACAGACAGCTCATGCTGGGACTTTTCTCAGCTCTTTCTCTCTCTGGGTCTTGCCTTGCTGCTGGATATGGCCATTTCTGCACCCAGCCCTTATCACAGTGTGCTAACCGCTGGGTTCCCTGTTAATTGTTCTCCCCATTGCAACATGTCCTCCCTAAGTCAGACCACACTCAACTTTGCCTGTGACACACTTGCTTCTCTTACAGAACCATGTGCATTTTCTAGTTTATGTGCCTGGGCTGTCTGGCCTCTGCTTCCTACTAGTTGTGCTACTTTCAAGGATTCTTGCTCTCTGCTTGGCTAATTGCTTCCCAAGGGAGGCTGCAGAGAAACTTGGGAGCTCCAGCTTGGCCTTTATAGCTGTTGTCTGGAGCTGCATGTCCTATTGGGGCTTGCCTTCCTGCAGCCTCATTGTAATTCACACTAGGATCTCAAGCAGGGACCTTAGTCTGCTAATTGGAAAACTCAGGACTGTGCAGAGGAGACCTTGGGTTCAAATCTGACCTCTAAAAGCCATGTGGACACAACTGGCTGGAAACACTTTGATGTGCAAATTGCATTAGAGCTACCAAGACAGTATAGAGGGACACCGTGTTACGGTGGTCCTGAGGATACCGAAGAGCAATTCATAGACATGGCAGCAGAGGGAAAGTTTAAGGAGCGTTTTCAAAGGGTAAAGGTTTTCCTCAGTGTTGCTGGGAAGTTCTCTCTCAGAGCACTAAGGCTGATGGTTACAGGATGGAAAACGTGGGTGTGCTTCTGAGGTAGGGTGGCTGAAAGAGTCCAGAGAGGGTGACTGCACTGCTCAGAGTCCAGCCCCCACCTGAATCTACCAGTGCTGTGTTCAGCCCACGCCACTTTCACCCCCTCCACCTCCCCATCCCTCGGGCATCCTTACCAAAGGCTCCAGCTCCCGATGGTCAACGAGGCTGAACTCCCTAATGAAGTAGTAAAAGTGCTTGTAGCAGGTGTTGACGTGAGCCTCAGCACCCATGTTGATGATGCTGTCAAAGTGGTGGATGTAGACATGGACAAAGACACGGAAGAGACGGGTGAGGATCTTAGTGCAAACTTGCTGGAACTGCTTGGGGAAGGGAACACCTGCAAAGCAGAAGCAAGTTGGAAGCCATTTGACCATTTCCAAAAAAAACCCAGCTAGCATTTAAATGTCACTCATGCTTAACAGGCAGTCATGGACGATGAGGAAGAACTCAGTGGCTAATGTCAACAGCTACACCAGGGCAATGTGCCATCTAGCTCTCCTCACAGACTTCCTCGTGGCACTCCCAGCAATTTCACAGACATGGTCTGAGGATTTGGGGGATTGCCCTAGGAGAGAAAATTTCTCATCCGGTGGAGGAGGCCATGTCTCTCCACATCTGTCTCTATGCACAGCAATCTGGCAGAGGATCCTTCAGCCTACTCTCCCTGCCTTTCCCCTACGAGCCTGTGCAGACACAGCATAAGTCAAATTGTATTTACCCAGGTCCATGAACAAAACCAAACCTCCTTCCAGCAGAAAAGACACCTTCCTTGGTTCTCTGAATGAAAAGAACAGCTCATACTGTTTTTCTTCCCACACACACCCTCAAGCATCACCTTTGATGCATCAACAGAAAACAGGTGGGTTTGCTACCTTTTTTCCTGATCCTTGTTTCAAACAAATGTCTCATTAAAACAGGAAGAAAACTGCCCATCTTAATCATGTTTAGGTTGTAATTTCATTGCACCTGTCTGATGCGCCCTCCTGAAATGTCCTCCCCGGTTGTTTGAGAATGGGTCCCGCCACACCTTGGTGTATATTTAGCCTTGTCCCACCCAAGGACACAATTTCGTACCCTGCATTTCTATCTGTTTAAATGCACTGCTATCACAGTGAAAATCTCAGAGGTGTGACACAGTCAGTGTCAGCAAGCCTGGGGTAAATCTCTACAGGAAGCATGGCTTTGAAACCCTGAACATATGTTTTTTGGGAGAAGGAAAATGAAACAACTGGAATTTGTTTTCCTGAAGCTTCTTCCTCTCCCCCGAGCAATTCAATGCAAATTTGCAAAGAACAAAATAAAAACCTCCCTTCCCACGGTTGTACCAGCCTCCTCCCTTAGCTTCTTATTAATGCAGCACATAACCTCTTAAAAATCTTTCCAAATAATCTCTGCTCAACCATAGCCAGTTCACACATTTTGCACCGTGGAAAGCATCAGCAAATCTCTCAGCTAAAAAAAAAAATTAAAAATGGTAATTTTATCTTTGAATCTTTCTCATCAGCCTTACTAGGCAATTAAGCTCTTTTTCTCAAAGGCTCCTGGCAGTTTTGTTTCCCAGCAGCAGTGCCATGCCTCTCTCCTCTGTGGGAGGCAAATGCAAAGGGCCCGTGCCTCCAACATCACGCGTGGAGCCTGTGTTTTCAATGGCCAGGGTTCGGCGGGTGCCGAGTTCAGTACCGCAGCACTGAACAGAAAACGATCTTTGGTGTAAAAGAGTCACCCTGAGCCCAGCCTGGTCTCCCTTTGCTCCCTGCATGGCGAGGGTGCAGCAGGCAGGGCAGCAGCGCGTTGCTCACGCCACAGGCAGATGCCCCAGCCAGCACTTGGAGGAGGACACGTAGCTCAGCTCAGCATAACACGTAGCTCAGCTCAGCATAATGTGAACACAGAGAGGTGGTTCGGGGACTGATTCGTGGCCGCTGCTGTGCAAAATGACGAGCAGGCTGCAGCCCCTGGGCTGCTCCCCCAGCAGGGACCTCCACATGACCCGTTTCACTGCCAGGTCTAACAGATCCCGTTAGGACTTTCGGGGAACGGTGTTTGCATCTGGCAAAGTACAACCAGGCTGTCGGCATGCCAGCAGCTTAGAGATGGTACTGGAGATCTGCTTCTGCCCCACACCCTTGCCTGCAGAGCTCTCCTTGCCTGCCAGTCGGATAAGGGTGGGGATGAGAGAGAGATCTCCAGGTTTCCCTGCAGTCAGGAAGGACATGACGCTTTATCAATGGCTTCATTTGAGCTTTTTGCACTGAGTGAGAATTTGCTGAGCAAATAAAAGCCATAATCACCCAGCTGGGGACTCAGACATGTAGTTAGGGTGGCCCCTGCAGACCAGCGTTGAAGAACCAGTCAAGAAACATACTTTTTTTAATAAAGAAAAATTCATTGCAGCAAGTAATTTTTGATGAACACGTATTGCCGGGCCCTGGCTGGGGAATACATGCTGTTCTGAACAGCCTGTCTCCCTGGGACCAGAGTCGAGCAGTCGCTGCTGGGAAGTCAGCAAAGTGCCAGCAGGCAGCCAGCAGCATGTTTGTGGCCTCCAGTTTGTCACTCGTCCCACTCGCCTAGTGCCTCCTCCGGTCAAAGCAGGCAGTGAGGAAGAACTCAGACCTGACCAGCTGCCAGGAGTTTATTGCCAAACTGCAAAGAGCGATAGCGAAGGAAAGCAGCAAACCATAACCCAGTCCTGAACTCAGAAAGAAGCAGGACAGTGAGTGGACAGATCAGAAGGCTCTCAGGCTCCAGGGCCGACAGCATCTGTGGTCCAGATGTTGCTGTTAGATGAGCCACCTCTAGAGCTGGCAGATGGTGGCAAGTAACTTTATACCACTTTTGTCCTGAGGTTAGCCAGGAACCGTCTTGTCCTACAAATCAGCTGCCAGCAAGTCTTCATGGACAAGCTGGCAGCTGAGAGACTTCGAGGTGAGACACCTCCAGCTACATCCTGCGCTCTCCAAAAGCAGCTCGTGCATCAGGGAACAGATATTTAGCATAAATCAGAGAACAGTTTGGGTAGGAAGGGACCTTTAAAATTCATCTACTCCAAATCTCATGACCATCAGCAACTATGAGAGCTGCGGAGATACCTAATACCTAATGATGCCTGGAAAGATACCATCAAGCTTCCAGGACCTAAAAGTACCCTTTGGGCTACCCAGCACTGTGCTTTCACATGAACCCAGCAGCAGCAGGTCCCGTGGGGTGAAGCTGGGCTGCTCTGCTTTGTGTCCATCACAAGGTGTCAGTGTGTGGCCACCCCCTCCAGGCCCGGCCAGGCTGTAGTGGTGGCTGGCTGTCACTGATGGACTTCTGCAGGTGACCCCTCACCCGAGCATGTCACAGACACCACCACCCACTATGGTCCTTTGGGTCTAGGGGTCACTGGGGTCCTGCTCTGGCTCTTCCCCCCGGCATCACCCCTCTCACTCATACACATGCCCAGGGAGGCAGGGGCAGCCGCAGCAGCACAGGACACGACCCTGGGCCCTGGGGTCCTGCTTCCTCTGCTGGTGCTGCAGCCATGTCTGTGTGCCTCTGCCAGGACCCTCAATACAGGCTACGGATGCTTGGCTGGACCCTGCATCTGGCACAGGGGCCTGTGCCAGCTGATCAAAGCGCTTCCCCACAGGAAGGAAGCAGGGTGGATATCTGATAAGCAGGTTGCCTCTGCCAGCAGCAAGTCATGCCTTGCTGCTGATCTCCACTGACTTGGAAAGCAAGCCACAGCAGCCACAGCAGGCACTGGCCACGCTGGCGAGGAGCTGGAAAAATTCCCCATCCCCTCGCCCAAAGCTGAAAGGAAAGGGCTTTCCAGTAAAGGCTGCATCTGACCAACCTGGGGAGAGCAGCAGAAAGATCTGGCGTAAATATGGCTTGCCCTAGGTCACAGCTGCTGGCGCAGCGGATGTCCAACAGACAAGGCATGTGACATCCTCTCCAGCGTGCAAGGGGACACAGCGAGAGCAGGCTGTGCCTCCTCCCTGCAACCAGGCGCACACTGCAGCCAGCACGTCCCAGCAAGGGGGAAGCCCTGGGACAGGGATCTCAGCACTGGCCACACACTGGTCCTGCCCTTGCTGATGTTTAGCTTTAAACCGAGCAGCTGAGCTCCCATAAGTTCATTTCAGAGCCATCCTGGCTGCTACAAGGGGTCACCCTGACAGCAAGTAGGGAGCAATGGGGCCCCAGGCATGAAGGGTGGCAGGCTGCTCCCCTCATGGCTCCCACCTCCCTGTCAGGCTGGGCCAGGCAGTGGCAGAGAGACCCCAGTAGCGGCCAATGCACCGATAAGCAGCACCTGGGAGCAGGGCAGTGGTGGCTCTTGCTTGGGGGACTTCATCTTGGAGGTGGTGCACGGTGGCATAAACCAGCAGGAGTAGCAGCTTGGTGAGATGCACGGATGAGGCTGGTGGGATTGACTGCATGGCTGAGATGACCTTGTTAGCAGATGTATGGCACACCAGGGGAAAGTCAGGATGAAGCCCCAGGTTTTGGCAGAGCACCCTGGCAGGTGCTGCTGATGGGGTTTGCTTCACCCTCCCAGCCCTACACACGTACTGGGACCCAGCAATGCCATTCCACTGCATCCCACTGATGCTGGTCCCAGCTGCCCCAAGGGGCAGCAGAACACCACAAAACCCACCTGGGCTGATTGAAAGGCATTGAAATTACTTTTACATTTAATTCACTGGTGCTCACCATCCAGCAACCTTGGAGAAAGCAGCAGCAAACCCACAATCTGGCAAGCAGTAACCCTCTGACTCTTGCGTGATGACGAGGAGGGGACCACAGGATGCAATGTGAGCTTGCTCAGATACTGGGAAAAAGATTTATACACAGGGTCAGCTCTTCTCCTCCACCCATGATCACAGGTGTGCACTAACCAGATGCTCCACACAGACCAGACAGCCAGCGGCTGGGAGCATTCACCTGTCCCAGGACGGAAATGCAGCCCGGTCCCAGGAGGAGTGGAGCAGAGCAGCCATCCACAGCGCAGCAAAGGGAGAACCTTACTCATGCTCCAAGCCAGGGCAAAAGCTGTCAGGTACAATTTCACTCACTGCAACACAGCCAAGGCACTGGCAAGCGGCATGACTCACAGCCCTGAAATGAATTAGCACCTTCAGTTTACCTTGGATGTTTTGCTTCAAAACCCCAAGATGTGATTTAATGCTCTGAGAAATCTGTTTTCCCTACTCTGTGCTGATTGCTTCAAAACATAAGGAAACCATGTGGGACCACATGTAAAAGGAAATGAAAATGAGAGGTAACAAAGTGCCTGTGCATACGGAAAGGGACTATGAATGGCTTTTGGATCTCTCCTGCCATCTCTCCCATCCCTAACCCTCATGCTCCAGCCAATTTAATTTTTTCATGATGAATCAGTACTGGGAAGCTATTTTGCTTCTTGGCAATTGTATTTTTTTCCTCTGCAAAAGCAGTAATTCAATGAACTACATCATGAATTATTGTTGTTGTTGCTATTTCTCTACTCCATTTTGGCCACCATGGTGTTCAGTGATTCATTTTTTCCTAAAAATAAGTCTTTAAAGCCCCATTTAAAACTAATGGCATGATGGCAGCTGCAAGCTGGTGTGGTGTTAATTTTGGAAGAAAATAGGCAGAAAAAAAGACAAATCATGTAAAAAATAGCCAGCTGAGAGAACGGCAATAATTAGCTGAATTCTGCACATTTTTCTCCTGTCGTTATGGGGAGAAAGTATTGGATCATTTTGCACCAAGTTTTCTCTGGTTTTTATAATTGTTTTGGGACCAGGCTTGAATGGCAGAGCTTGAGTTTTGAAATGCTTTCCAAGAACTCTTCCAAAATCTCCTGTGACTGATGCTCTTTAGAGCTGCAGGCACATTTGGCAGAGAGCACGGGGTGTTTCCGGCGCTGAGTCTGATCCAGACTCTGCGTCTGCTCTGATTTAATAACGGAGAGGTTTCAGAAGCCGTGATGGTGCTGATGTAGGATGCCTGGCCTTGTGCAACCAGCAGTCTGATGCTGGGCTGACCAGTGCCAATGCAGCCGACTGCCATGGGCCCGGCAAATCCCATCCACCCTCTTCCCCAGTGCGCTACTGCCCCACAGCACCTCCCTAAAACCAGGCACCACAGAGCAGAACGATGACTGGGAGGAACCAATATTTTCCAGGTGGTAATTTGTTCATGTGGCCACTCACTGAAGAAATCTACTGATATAGTTTTACCAGATGGTAAAAATACACCTGTAGAATCATTTATTCTTTTCCCTGCATGGGAACAACGTTCATTCTCCATCTAAATGTATTTTTCAGGACAGCCACATTAATTGGAAGAGTGGAAACAGAGTGCTAACGTATGCGAACTGATGCAGGTCATCTGGGAAAGCTGCTGCTGCTGTAGATTTATAGTGATCAGGATGGCATAGCTCACTCCATGCAGGGATTTGTCTCATCTTGACTGGCAGACAAACAGGTTTCCGCTCCAGAAGAACGATTATACAACAAAGTCTTTAAGTGGGACCGAGCCCTGCAGGTGGATTTCCCTGAGGTTGGGGAAGACACAGTATCTCTCCTCAACCCCTGCTGCGGTACTGCCCTGCTTGGCAGCCCCCCCAGCCCCACAGGGATTTTCTACTGGTGCAAGTGTGCCATCCGAGGGCTGTGGTCCTGCTGGTTAACTCTGCCAGGTCACAAGCTGTCTGCTGGCATCAGGCTCCTTTGCTGCTGTTTTGGATATCAGCTGCATACACTCTGCATCGCACAGCTTGGCTAAACCAAAGGTGTTTGTCACCCAGGTTGCTCTGCTCCCCTCCCACCTCTGACACATGCTGAAGGACCAGATACTTTAGTGGTGCATATCAGCCCAGTTCTACTCCAGTCACCGAGAGTTGTGCCTGTTTACCCCAGCCAAGGACTCCCTCACGATGCCAAAGGATGCTGTAAGCCCACAAGCCAGTGAACCATCTGTGCTCATTTCCACCTGAGCCTCTCAACCCAGCGTGAAGTATTTCCCCTCTTTGACCCATGAAATACCTCTCCCTTAACTGCCAGCAACAGCCATGAGCGAGCCCCACCGAATTTCATGCTGCTTCAGGCTTTGTGGCTTTTGGATGGAAAAGGATGCTGAGGTTAGCCTCAGGCAACATCAGCAAATTTGGGGAACACTTGCTGTTTCTTAAAAAAAAAAAAGATAAAAAAGAAAAAAAGAAAAAGTTGATTTTGTCTGTGGTCAAGTGGCCTTAGCCAGGGAGACCTTTGTACTGGGACAGTTTTATTGCGCATAGCAAAGAGGGGCCAGGAGGTAAAGCTGAGATGCACAAGGCTCATGAAACACCTGCTGAGATGGTGGTCGGCTGTCCCAGTGGACCTCTTCAGTACAAGCAGGAGTGGAACAAACCTTCATGCTAAATCCCATCTCTGCTGCTACTATTGAAGAGCCTCACTGCAACTCCAAAGCATGAAATATAAAATCTCCCCTCCTCACCTCATCAGACTCCTTTCCCCTCCTTAAAACAGCTCACATCTCCCCTATGTCCTCTCGGTGCCTTATTCCCCTTGTCCTGGGTCTTTTTGCAAGGGGTTGGCTCCCTAGGAGGAAGGCTGAGCATCCCTGTTTTTTCACCTGGTCCCTGAGCCCTGCATCCCTCCCCGCTGTGCATCCCCCAGACTTGCCCATCATCTGGCGAAGCAATGAAGAGCAGCCCGGCAGGAACAGGCAGATGTGACATTTCCCTTCAGCCAAACACCTCCATCTTCTGAAATGCCAGAGCTGCCAAGCAATTACCCAGCACACAAGGCAGGCCACTGAAAGGCAGTTAATTGGGGACACACTGACAACAAAGTGCCACCAGCTCGCTCCTCCCCCTGCCTCCACAACAGCCTTTCATGCATTTTAAAGTGTGATCTCTTTCCTAAGAGAACTAACGGAACTAAGCTAAGTTTCCTTTCACATGTGTGAGGCCAGAGCCTCACGCTGGCAAGGGGACTGAAGTCACTCAGGGACACAGGGGTCCTCGCAACAAAGAGGTTTGGAAGAGGCACGCAGGAGTGGCTTTGGAAGAGAAAAAAATGGGTTTGCCCCATGACTGTTTGCAGCCAGCCCATACCTCACCCAGAACTGTCCCCATGCCAAAACAAAAGAAATGGAAACCAGAGGCACCAGCCATTCCTCCCCAAGTTGAGATGTGTTACACTTCAGAGGGAGAAGTGCCAGAAATCAGGTGAAAACCAGGAGGGCCACGATTGTACTTGGGTTTTGCATCGCAGAGGGAGATGAGGGGTAGCAGAGGGTGCTGCGACGCCACTATCCCTCCCCAGCTGCCTGTATTCTGCTGTATTAAGACTCCTTGTAGCTCTGACTCCCCAAGGCAGCTTTCAAGCATCACATCCCAATTCCCACCTGAAAGGCATGAAATTGGGCCAGGACACTGTCCTTTCTGGATGGAGAGAAAACAGCGTAAATCCACGTCTGTGCCCCTGCTTTTAATGGTGCGCAGAGCTTGTCCTTGGGAACAAGCCGCTTGGGGAAGAGGCAGCCTGTACCCTGTGGCTGCTGTTTCGCCCCTCGGCAGCAGCAAGCCTGTGCCCAGCTGCAGCCAGAATCAACGTCGATTTTGTTGTCCCCAGCAGAGCTGGGGCTGCCGGCACAGAGCATCCTGCGCTGACACTGTCAGCCAGCCACACATCCAGACTCCTCCATCTGCCACGATGCGTGGAACCCACTGAGCCCACGAGGGAGGGATGCCTCCGTGGCACAGCAGATGCCCCCAGTGAATCCCAGGGGATGGCTCCCTGGCGTGCACTGAAGGCAGCCTGTCTGCCTGTCCTCGCCCAAGGATCTGGCACTGCACTACCCAGCTCTGCCCCAGACTGCTGGCAAGGGGAAGGCAGCAGCAATTGCCTGCAGGTCTTGGCTTCAGGTGATGGAGGGAGAGAGAAAGAACCCCCCAGAGGGGCAGTTGTACCACCATAACCCCAGGCAAAGCCAACGGAGCCAAGTCAGACCAGGGGTTTGGGGGGCCACCCCGTCCCAGTGGCCAAAATTAATAGTTAACCAGCCTACCAGCACTGCCTCTCCTCTTGCCTGCAGAGAGCCGCAGCCCCTCCAAGCCTCCAAGGACCAGAGACTTTCTTGAAAAAGACACGCAGCTAGATGCTACAGCACAGCCAAATGGGGCTACAGCAGTCAGTGGCTGCCAGCAATCCCACATAGACCATTTTCTTCAATGTTTTCCAGCATATTAATAAAAATCCTGATCCAAAACTGCACTGATTTCATACAGCTCTGTCAGCTCTGCTGCTTGAAAAACCAAAAAAGTCAAGCAGACTTGCAAAACCATGCTTGCCTTCCCCCTCCCCCCTGCACTGAAGCTCCTTAAAATCTTCTTTTACGTTCAAGTAGCTTTGTGTTTCATCTGAAAAGCAAGTGCTCCAAGGCATAGCCTGAGGCTCTGGCAGCCCCACCAGGTAAGGCATCAGCTCCAACCCTTGAACTCATCTCCCCAAACAACAAGAAAGCGGCTAAGTAGCAGGGCTAATACGAGCCTTGGCAGCTGCCAAGCGCTGGAAGTCAGCAGCAGAGGGGTTAGTTTGCAAGTTGTGTTGCCTTTGGCAGCTGCTGCAAGCTCCTAAGGCCCAACTTTTTGAAGGGGCGCATCATATACCCTGGGGGTTGACAGCTGGAAAGGCCAGATCCCGGGGACAGGCATCTCCACTCAGGCAACACCTCAGCTAAATAGCATGATGTGATGTATAATCAGGGCTGAGATGAATTAGCATAGATGGAAAGGAGCTGAGAAGTGAAGCAGCAAGGTGGGACGAGGGTTAGACCTTGGAACCATGAACCTACCTGGAAAACTAGAAAGAAATTGAGTCAGTTGAGAGAAGAGCATGTTGCAGGGGTGTGATGACAACTCTAACAAGCCCAACTGTGGCTCAGCTCCTTGAGGAAGAGCAAGGAAGCTGACGACCTACCAAGCCTCAGTTTTCACAAGCGCAGCATACCTGGAAAAAGTGCAAGCACAGAAAAGGACAGCATTGTTTTCCACATCCCCTAGGAGCAGGAAGAGGAATGCCAAGCTCAATTAGCAGCAAAGGGGAATGGGACAGATACTGAGGAACACCTGGAACAGGAAAGGCCGCAATCCTTGAGGTTGCAAAGCTTGGCAATACCAACCCTGAGGTGCACCGGCAGCGTGGGAAGCTGCACCAGTTACGACCCCAGCCTTCTTGTGAAGAACCAGCACACACTCACCTATCCTGGTGGGGAAGATGTCCTCGTTGTTAATGAGCATCTCAATCCAGTCCATCAGCATACACATGTACTGCGGAGCCGACAGCTTGGTCGGCTTCTTGTATTTGCTATCATCCTGCCACCTGTACTCATACTTGAGTCCACCGGACATGATGGGGCAGCTTTTCTCCGTGCAGTACTCCGACATGGTGCCGTAGATGAGGTTGATGCGGTTGAAGAAGTCCACTACGTGCACAGCGATCCAGTCATTGATGCTCTCGCCAGGAGGCAGCTGCACCACTGCTTTCAGGTCCAGCCCGGACTTGAGGGAGGCCTGGGCTTTCTTGTACAGCTCAAAGCGCTGGGTGCCCGGCTCAAACTTCTTTCGGGGACGAAACGTTTTGTCTTTGTTGAAGACTTGCTTGAGACACAACGCCATAGCGGGCAGGACTGGCCAGAGTGAGGGCAGAGGCTCAGCGCAACGTGAAACCCAAGTCTGGGGTCTTCAGGGGCAGAGGTTTCTGGGGGGAGAAAAAGACAGATTTTGGTCACATATAAAGCCAGCTGCATGCACAGGCACGCTTGCAGGGACGAGTTCACACCAGGATGCTGACTGACCCTGCTGCTCTGGCAGCACATGGGGACAGAGATTTAGGATGAGTTCCTGGCCCCTCCACACCCACCAGGGTGACCTGGAGCAGCTGCTGCCACCTCGAACAGCAGCTCCCAGCACTGGAGAGTGTGAGCGCTGCCACACAAGCCCTGTGCAAGGCTTGATGGTAGACAGAGCCCTTCCTCCCTCCTGAGCACACCAGGCTCAGCAGGCTTCAGCCGGCCTCTTACCTCCAGGGCTTTTATCAGTAACCGTTGCAATAAGGCAAGAGCCGTGATATTGCCAGAGTTCACCAGCCTCGGCAGTCCCAACCTGGTGGCCGTTTCCTCTTCCAGCAAAGGGGAAGCATTTATTTCCCAGGAAGTTCCAGCACAAATAATCCCCGACCCTGCCGCGGTGCCTGGCAAGCAATGCCCCAGGGACCACGCTGCGACTGCAGCTGGCTGCTGGTTCACACAGCCCCAGCACTGAGATCAATGGGAAAAGGGGGGATTATTTTTGTTGTTCTGCCCCGTCTGTTTGTCCAAAAGAACAAAACCCGCATCCAAAGAAGGGAAATGGCAGCTCCGCACAGCAACACGATGTGCCAGGATGCAGCCGGCCCTCCAGGCATGCACACAATGCACACAGGAGTGTTGGTGGGTGGCGTGGTGAGCTGATGCTCCAACTGCCTGGGTCTGGAAGTCACAGCTCAGCAAAGCGCTGAGCTCACCCCTTCCTCTCTGAGGTTAGCAGCACAGACCAGGGCTGCGGTATTTCCCCTTTTTTTTTTTTTTTTCCCCTTTTCCTCCCTGAAGCTCCAGTGGAAATCCCATCCACCCCAGGCTGTCCTGGACAGGCTGAAATTGTGCATTTCATTAACCTGCACTCATGCCCAGTGGTGGTAACATGAGATCAAGGCCCCCTTGTGCTAAATGCTTTGCTGGGGCTTCAGGAAGAGAAATCCTCCAACAGCCTCCCCCCTTACAGGAGGAGATGGAAAAAGGCTTAAAAAAGGAAGAAAAAGATTCATGGAAAGGGGAAGTGACTTACCCAAAGTCACAAGCAGGAGGGGATGGTGCTCTAGCAAAACTTGGATGCACATTCACTGTTAAAAAGACAGCTTTTAGCTAAAAGCTTGCTATATAAACTTTTGTTTTCTAAACTTAGTCCCAAGCCACAGGCAGATCCCATTTTGCCCAGCAGAGACCAGCTAAACACCTTACAAGAGAAACCCTATGCTTCCCTCAAAGCCCACCCACAGGGGCATCACTGGGAGACGGCAGGACCTCATGATCATCCCAAACACTGGTAGGATCTGCCCAGTGGGGATTTCTACACCACAGCCAGCACGTGGCTGTGAGGGGAAAACCCTGGTGTGGGTGCAAACTCTCCCGTGGGTGGAAACCCCGGCATGAGTGCTGTTACGTTACTGCACTAACCACTTTCCCGCAGGCTGGAGTGGTGCTTTGCCACCAGTATGTAGCTCACAGCATGGTGGCACCAAATCCCACCATGCTCTGCTGTGTCCAGGTACAACCAGACCTGGAACTGTAGGGGTTTAGGTGCTTTTTGTGCCATGAAGCAGGTCACAGCCATCACGCAATGTTATGCGGTGTGACTTTAATAGCAGGGTATCTGCAAACCTTACCTAGCTCGTGTGGCTGGGTGGGTATTTTTTAATGGCTCCAGCCCTGTTGTCCTCATGTATTGCCAAAGGGCAATGATGAGGGGATGTTTCTTGGATGCTTTTCCCTCCCCTGTCCCAAGCAGCTGACCCCAACCATGTCAAAGAACTTGTTCCTCACTTCAAAAAAAAAAAAAAAAAGAACCACGAGCTCTCCAAAATGCCAACCGAGGAGCCGGCAGTAGGAGGGGAAGTGTCTCTGGTACGGCAGCCCAATAGAGGCCAGAGGACGCTGGGCACAGCAAGGCTGTAAAGAAAAGCCCTTATCCGGGGCTTCCCACCCGGCTGTCAAATATTTGAGGCACATCCTGTTGATAACACCTCTAAAAAAAGCCTCCTGGGGATTTTGCTAGTCCATAACAGTTTCTCAAATACGTACATATACATACATATATGTTTATATATAACTACTGCAATGGGGATACTCATCTAGTAACATAGGAAGTGCTGGGATATCCTTCAGGACGAGGCATCCAGCAGGGTCTGCCCGTGTGGAGGTGGGCGTGATGGGGCGACCAGCGCCCGGCCCTGCAGCCAGCGTGGGAGGGAAGGGGCCAGCAGCGCCTCTGCTGCTATCACCCCCCCCCCAAAGCACTCATTACCAACTGGCTCTGCCACCAAGCCAGGACATGGGGCTCTCCCTGCCTTGCTGTTGTCCATACTTTCATATGTGGATTTTTTTCCCCTCTCTCCTGTCACACCAGCCGGTGGCAAAGGGCTCTAGCTGAAACATGAAGGCCATTAAAATAAGCAAAAGTAAACAATTGTGCTCCTAATGAGAAGTCAGGATTTCCCCATCTGATGTTTTGCAGCTTCCCAGGATGGGGATGAAGCAGCACCCACCAATCTGTCCTGCAGCTCACTCTTCCCTGGCCCCAGCAGCCCCTTTTCCTAGCACCCAAATAAAGCCCTGTGACTGCCACCCCGCAGGGCTGGAAGGGCATCAGATGGCACCATGCCAAGCCTGGGTCCTCGGTCTCTTTTCTGGGAAGATGGAGGATGAACAACTTGGTTATCCCCATGTCTATACTGGACCAACCCCACCAGGCTGCACAGTCCCTCCAGGTTAACATCAGTACAGACAGGGCTTGGGATCTAACCTAGGAGGTTTCCCTGGGACTTCAGCAAGGCAAGTCAGGCCAGCAGACTTTCCTCCGTCACCATTTCTGTTGGCCTCGGCTCCATTCGCTCTGCTCCAGGAGCTATTGCTGTTTGCAGGCTCTCCCATGCAGAGACGGGGTTGTTTCCGGGGTGATGAGAAGCCACCCCGGCAGATGATATCCCATCAGATGTGCCACTTGCAGGGGCCATCAGCAGTGAAGTCAGTTTCCATTAATACTGGGGGCTGGGGGGGGTGGGGGGGGTGTCCCTGTAACTCATCCCACAACTGCATCTCTGCATCACTCTGCATCATCCACAACTGGATCTCTGTTACCCTGCAAGCTGCTCTCACCCATTAGGCAGGTGGGAATGTGCTTCATGCTTCAGTACCATTCAAATAAAACACCAGTTCAAAAAAAACCCAAAAACCAAAACAAAAAACAACCAAAAAAAAAAAAAAAAGAGCAACAGACCTGCTAAGTATCTGCCAGGTGTCTTCCTACCATTCCTGGGAGTGGGGAAGCAAAACCCATTGCTGCCCAAGTGCTCAGAGCAGAGCTGTCCCCTGAGCCCACAGGATTCCAGCATGGCATCTCTGCTCCCCAGGCAGCAGTGCACACCGGGGCAATGAGCAGTTTTGCTTTCAGGATCCTCATCAGCATAACTACCAAATTACCAAGTCATTAAAAGGCCTTGTCAATCTAAAATGGAGAAAAGTGTTCTCCAGAAATTAAATTTAATGCAAAGCCAAAAAAGACATCCTGGGATTTCCTAACCGAAGAAGCAGAGATAGGCACCAGACAAAGAACAGATCTGTTGCCTACTTCGCTCCAAAGCTTTTTCTGTCAAGAGAGATCGAAGTGCAGGGAAGGATGTGAGCAGTGGAGGGAGGGAGCTGCACAGAGGCCAGGACCAGGGCTTGAAATACCAGCCACGGCTCTTGCAGCTGGGGTGCTGAGATGGGACATATCAGCTTGGAGCAAACAGGCTCTGCAAAGTCACGGATGCCCCAGTTTCCCCTAGGGCAGGGACCCAGCACCTGCCCCCACTTTATGGGAAGAAAAGCAAAGCCCTTTAGGAACGGACCTGGACACGTCCTGAGTCTAACTGGTGGAAAAGGGCATCAGCAGCAAACACAAGATGAGATTTTCCCAGTGTCCACCTTTATGCATCTGACTCGGCCAGTGCTCTTCCATCACCAGCCAAGTATTTGGGACAGATCCATGTAAAGAGATGGAAAATGGGAGATTTTCCAAGGTTTAGCTGCAGCACAGAGTTCAGCTGAGCCTGATGTTCAGGGCTGTCGCATTCCTGGAAATCAGGCTGTGGTCTGCTGGGGCTTAGGGTGGGACAGAAGACCCGTCCAAGTCCAAATCGCCACTCGCACTGCCTGTTTTGGGAAATCCAAAGGGCGAGCTGCCATTCAATGAGCTTAAACAGCAGCTTTCTATGACATGACCGTACACATCCCGCTGCCAGCCCGTGCCAGCAGGGCCTGGACCGGCGCCGCGGCGGCAGCCTGCAGGTCTCTGCCTTAGGTTCCCACGTGCAAAATCAAAGCTTCCCCAAGAGGAGCCTTGGCAAAGGCTGCAGCCCCCCTTCACTGCACTGCAGTTCCCATCACGGGGTGGTGCCAGCACCCTGGGGGCTCTCACATCCCTTTCTGAAGCATCTGCAAACCCCCAAATCAAACCTCACCCTGCTCTAGGAGCGGGCAGAGAATGAAGCAGGCAGCCACGGAGCTGGCGAGTTTCTGCGCTGTTACCCTGTGTCCTCACCGAGGACAGTCAGAGGAGCATGAGCAAAGCTGCTGGGTGGAAAGAGGCAGCTGCTTCCCGTGGGATGTCCACGCCATGGATGCTCGGTGCTCACCCCCATCCATGCTCCCAAAATAGCCTAGCTTTGCAGAGGGCTGGCTACAAACCCAGCTGAGCGGCCACAAAACCTCGTCCACAGCTGTGAAGGCTGCTGGCTTCAGTCCTGCCCCTGTTTTTACCAGAAGCAACAGAAACAAAACTTAGTTGAGTTTAGCAAGAACCAAACGAGCACAGGGTTAAGCACCGCAAGGCCAAGGCAGAGCTGCTGCCAGGGATGTAGCAGGCAGAAACACGTGAAAAACTGATTTCCTAGATTGCTGGCAGACCCAGAGATGAAAGGAAATGAACTGGACGAGAGGGGTATAAGTTCAGGGTCAAACTAAGCCGCTAATTTCAGATTTGAGGGTTGTTTTGGTCTTTTACTTAAGCTTTTTTTTTTTTCTTTTTTTATCATTTGAAAACCACAGAGGAACACAGCAAGGCAAAGGCTTTGTTGTAAATTAAAAACAACTCTGAAAGGTCTGTTTAGAAACTGGCAAAACAAAAGGGGAAAGCAGGCAGAGCAGCAGGAGGGGGGCTTCCTCCCCCGGGTCCTGCAGGCGTGACGCAAGGTGTGGGTTTGACCCCAAGTAAGGTTTAGTCAGAAACTCAGCAGAAAGGATCAGTCAGACACACTGCCAGTCTTCTGCCTCAGTTTCCCCAGTTTCAGAGCTGCTTTCCCTCCCCAGGCTGCCTCTGTATTAAGGGCTGCAAAAGCAAAAGCTTCAGGGGGAAAAGTGCTTTGCAAGCGCCCCTGGGAAGCATTCATGATTATGGAGGGTAAGAAGAGAGAAAGGCTCTGACACCTGCACCTCCTGTGGCTCCGGTGCTGAGCGCATGCTCTCTGGATCCAGCCCCAGACGGTTACACACTCGCACAAGCCTCTGACTGGAAACCGCAAGCGGCTCCTTCAGCTCCCACTGCTTTGGGAAGAGGCCGTGGAGGGAAAGCACAGGTCCATGCAGCTCCAGCCACTCAGAGCAAAGTGTAGTTTAAATAACTACCAGTTCTGCACATCCCCATCGGGCTTCCCCGGGGGGATCTTGCCTTCAGCCACCTAGATCTCTACTTCTGCTTCCTTGCTTTAGGGGATTCCCTTCTGCTCACCACAGGCAGCAAAAAAGTCCCCTCTTGCCCCGTCCCCAGTAGAGGAGCAGGACAAGCATCAGCTCGGTCACCCTCTGCCAGAGCACCAACACAGTCAGCCAGCCTCCAGAGGGACAGTCTGACCAGAAACCAGATGGCCCTGGGGCTTGGCTGGCTTTTCACTGCTCTTAGGAAGCATCGCTGTCTGGCTGCTGATTTGACAGCCCTGTCTCCGAGCTTTCCTTCTAGCCCCAGAGGAATCCTGTTGCAAAGTTTGGTCTTCAGCCTGTCCTAGAGCATCTCTGCAAGCAGGGCTTCCTCTTGGTGGACTTGCACCCCAAAGACCAAAGCAGCTTTCCCCAAGCAATCCTTGAACTGCAGCCACCCCAGCCCCAATCCAGGCAGGGGCTGTGGGTGCACGGTGCTCCCAGGGAAGGGAATGTATCCCCTGGTTTCCAGCCTTTGTAATAGCCACGCCTGGTTTTAATTGTCTAAGGAAGGGGGGCTGCAGAAGGAGGATGCTGGGGAGCACAGTCTCGGGGCACTGGCCCTGCTCCCTCTGTGCTTCCTGCTGGAGCCAAGCCCCAGCTGGGCTGTCCGTGAGAAATGGGGTTATTGGCTGCTGGTCCCAAATATAACCCAAACGATGGAAAATTCCAGGAAACGAGCCAAGACAAGATGCCGGGAGGGGGATCAAGGCCCAGCACGCAGGCTGGGAGAGCTGCAGAGAAGCCCTGGGCTCTCGGCATCATCTCTCTACCACCAAATCCTCCTCGTGCAAACCTCCTCATTGCAGCAGAAACCCACGAGAGGTGCAAGCATCCTCTGATGCAGCCCCTCAGCACCCATCTCTGGAGCAGCAGCAGGACTCAGGCTCCCCGCCACAGCTGGTGGTAGCTGCTAGCAAGAAGCCATTCCAGTGCTTCCCCTGGCTCATGTGGCACTCGAAAATTCCCAGCTCACGCAAAACAGACCCAGCATAGCTTCCAGGAGTGGGACCACACACACTTTGGCTGGCCCCCCACTCTCCCACTCCTTGTCCTGCCTCCCTGCCACAGCACCAGCAAAACAGCAGCTCCCTGGGGACCACAGCCTGGCCCAAAGGTACCAAAACGTTTTTTCCTGAGTCACCCAAGATGCCTCTAAGCAGAAAATCAAAGCCTCATCTCTCCAGGCTAGAGACAGCATACCCAGTTCATTTTGGGGGGATGATACCATGGGGCTGGGGGGGCTTTTTAGGGGTACCTCATTCCTGGGGGCTGAAATCTTGCTGCTGCCACCAGTGACTTGCTGGGAGTCCTGCAAAGAGGTGTCCGACGGCCTCCGTGGCACCCGACTGCTGTGGTTCAGTCCCGAGAGTGATTACTCCACCATCAGAGCCATAATCCCAAACACCAGGAGCTCCAGGCCTGTGAGCTCAGGGAAGAAGAGGGGAGGAGATAAGCCAGCTGCTGAAAACCCATCTCCACCGCTCGCTTTCAGCCAGTTTCCCCTGCCCACAACTTTCTGCCCTCCCTCTGACACCAGCAGAGCCACTGCCAGGACTGTCCCAGCGGGGAACGGGTCCCTGCCCACACCGCGTGCTGCCTTCCCTGCGGGTCCCGCTTCCCCGGCGCGCTGCCAGCCAGCTCCACTACTGCCTGCCCTGCCGCCGCTGGCTCCCAGACCCTCCCGCATCCCCCAGACAGGCTCCCCTGGGATTTACACGCTGGCAGCTGAGCCGAGACACGCTAGAGAAAGGGGAAGAGCCTTCTGCAGGCATCTGTCCCTGGCTGGGCAGAGGATTGCTCCTTCCCAGGCTAACCCCAACCAGGTCTCGCCCAACCCGTGCTTAAAAGCACCCCAGGAGCATCCTCAGGGGTTTTCCACCTCCAGGACTCACCTCATCCCCTGGCACGCCCGGCTTCCAGCCCCAAATCCCTTCACTGCGATTTCTGCTCCTACCGAGGAAAAAGGAAAAAAACCCCAAACTTTAAAAACTAATAACGACGCCTCCCCGTTGGGACTGTGGGCGGTTCGGAGCTCGCAGCGGCAGGGAGAGTAGCTGCGCTCCGGCACTCGCCGGGCTTTTGGTGGAGAAACCCAGGGCCGAGGGTTTTTCTCCGGCCGTGATGTCACATCCTTACCCCGCCGTCAGCTCCAGACGTCCCTGGAAAACCCGCCGGGAAGCCTGGCTGGCAGCCCCCACGGTGGGCACACGCTCACGGCGAGCCCCCACACCCACGCTCCATTCCTGGATGCTGAGGTCCTTTTTGGCGCACGGCCCCGTGCTGCTGGCTGGCTCCGGGCTTTCACGGGACAGCGGCTTGCTGGGGGAAAGGAGATGAAATCCTGCAGTGTGTGTGTGTCCCCCTCATCTTCTGCAGTCTCGCTCCCTCCATCCTTCCCCCCTCTGCACGCACACCAAAATCAGCCGGAGGTTTCAGTGCCAGGCCAAGCTGGACGCTGTCCAGAACAGAAAAGCCAGAGAGGGGAAGGAAAAAAAAAAAAAAGGGAAAAACTTCGGCTGCAGAGAGCAGACTTACTTTCTGTCGGTCTCTGAGGTGGGGTGAGTTCTGAGCTGTGTTGCGGTATTTAAATACCACTCGGGGAAAGCAAGCCTGTGCCAGCACGCTCTGCTCTGCGCCGAGAGGAGCGGCCAGCCGGCATGGGGCAGCTTGGTGGGGGCTGGGACTCCGGTTGGGGCTCATCCTGGGTGGGGATGTAAAACTGGTGGTGCACCCCACGTGTGATGCTGACGGGTGTTGCAGCGGGGTGGGAGGCAGGAGCATGGCCCTAGCACTCCTCATCCCCTTCCTGGCGTGGCGGTGTGCTTCCCAGGGGAGCAGCGCGGCTCAGCCGCGGCGAGATGAGATGCTAGCATTGCTGGAAACATCTGCAAATTGTCTGGAACTGGGACAGCTGTAGCGAGGGGAAACGTTTCTAGGCTTTGCTTAAAAGTGCGTTAAACTCAGGTTCAGCCAAGCATTTGTAGGTGATGGGGCGAGCTGAGGAGCAGGGCGAGGCAGCGGTAAGGAGCAGGAGTGTGAGAAAGGAAACCACAAACCCAGCAGCCTGAGACAACGGGAAGATCCGGCTGCTGGGTGCATTTTTACGAAGCAGGAGGGTTTAGGATGAGGGGGTTTGCCTCCCTGAACCCTGCCCGGCTTCCCCTGCTATTGCCACCACAGATTTACCTTCTGACACCATGCAGGCTGTGCATCCAGTTGGACACATCCCTGCAGATCTGGACTTCTCCTGTAACGGGGTTTCTCAGTTATAGGTGATGCCAGGGTTTGCCCTTGAGGCACAATGTTCAGACACAGACTTTAAAAATAAAGTTATGAGCATGGTGATGCCAAACACCCTTGATTGTCCAACAGCCTCCCAGAGCAGCCATGAGGGAGCGCAGCCCAGGCCCTACAAGGCATCTGCTCTCCATTCCTCTCTCTCTGAGCCGGTGCAAGGCCCAGCACAGCACTGGTTTTGTGCTGCAGGTGCAATACAAACTATTTGCCACCTGCAGCAGCATCTTGGTAGGAGCAAAGGAGACATGGGAAGGCCCATAGCAGCAGGCAGATGGCTTTCAGCCAGAGCCAGAGGGAACCGAGGCTTGCACACCCCAGCAGCTCCTTGCTTTCCTACCTGTCACTGTTTGGGACATGGCTGAAGGGCAGGTCACGGGCCAGGAAATGGGACAAGGACACGCGAGGACCTGCGGGATTCACCCCTGCTGGGCACCCCCTGCAGCGTGAGGTGGCTGTCTCACACCTGCGGCACGTTTCTGCAGAGAAGATAAAACGCGGAGGCGAAGCACCCTGCACACTCGGCTCCGGAGGCAGGAGGGAAGCACGAGCTGTCACACTCACCCGTGCGGCTGCGTCCCACCGTGACCCTCAGGTGATTCAGTACAACAGCAGTAACCCTGAAAGCTCGTCTCTGCATGTACACCCACCCCCAGACCCGCGGGCTGCTTTATGGAGGCAGAGCCCAGCCTTGCCCCGCTCCTGAGCAAACCTCTCGCACCCATCGTAGCCAGCCTCAGGTTGAAGCAACACCCCTAAAATCAAGATCCAGCTCAAGCAGCCCAGAAGACTCTTCCCGGTCACTGGCAAACCAGCCCCTTGTCTGGCTCCAGTAGGTTCAGGCAGCAACAGCAGCTCTGCAAATCTTTTGTTGGCACCTGGGGGAGTGTCCCCAATGCTGGATGCTCCCTGCTGGCACATCTCAGCCGCGCCAGGTCCCAGCACGGGCCGAGTAATGCTACTGTCCTCCACCCCAGGGACCCAGCAAGCACCAGTGTCTGAGCTTCTCCTCAAGGAACGCAGGAAACCACAAAATGTCCTCGGACCTCAGGAGCGGGAGGCAGAGGTCTGCAGAGCAGATGTAACTCCTGACAGCTAATGCCAAGCCAGGAGGAAACTTTCAACAGAAACCTCAGCAGAAAACGGGCACAAATCCAAAACTGAGGGGGCTTGGCTGTATAGCAAAGACCCTGAAAGGAACTCACGGCCAGGATTTACATCCAGGCAAGACAGAGCCAAAATACTTGGAGGTGAGATGGGGTCCTCCCACCCACAGCAGTCTGGAGCCAAAGGAGAGGGGCCTGGAAGATAGCAGGGGGCTGAAGTTGCATCAGCTGCAGCCCTACAAGTCCACGGGGGTGAGCGGCACCTCCTCATCAGGGAGTTACTCCCTTGCGTGGGGTTTTGGAAACCTCGCAGAGCAGAGAGCCCGCAGTCCCCGAGCCACCCAGGGTCCCAGCTGCAGGGAGGGAGGGCAAGAGTCACTTGGAAGAGAGGAAAAAGTCTGAGGGACAGGACTGGGGCGGGGGGGATGTGTTATTGTGAAGACGGCATTTGTCTGGCCCGGAGGAAGGAAAAGGGGGGGTTGGCCCCACTCCTGAAGGCAGGTGCATGACTGAATTTATCAGGGGGAAGGAAGCGGGGAAGGAAGCAAGCCTGGAGTGCTGGACTGCTCCATCGGACCTCACAGGCGGTCATGGAAAGAGGCCCAAGGTGGTGATGCAGCTTCAGGCTTGGCAGGACACAGCTGCACTGGTGGGGGGTGGGTGCTGCAAGCCCCCTGCAAGCCCCC
Organism: Falco punctatus; assembly: GCF_963210335.1. Taxonomy (NCBI): domain Eukaryota; kingdom Metazoa; phylum Chordata; class Aves; order Falconiformes; family Falconidae; genus Falco; species Falco punctatus. The sequence goes on along the minus strand of NC_137591.1, from coordinate 10,421,334 downwards.
ACCAGCTGCAGCACCAGGCCAGGCTCTCCCTGGCCATGCGATGCCCCACACACCATGCACCCGACCAGCACAGCACCCCATCAGCCAGGAAGACGCTTGTTCCCAGGCGGGTTTTTAGGCTCTGCATGCCTGTGCAGACAAGACACAGCAAAAAGTGCTGTGGGTTTGCTCTGGTTATTCCCAGAGAGGCAAAGGACATGCCCAGAAAAATCTGCCTTGGCTCTGCAGCATCGGGAACAGCCTGTTCCCCCTCTCTGCCCCACTGAGCCCTGTGCAAGCTCAGGAGATAGGGAGTGAGAACTTCCTCAGCTGCAAATCAGAGGACACTGGAGTCTTGCCAGTTTCTAAGGCACAGGGGGAAAAAAAAAGATGGGGCACAGATGAAAAAGCACTGGACTCAGCATTTTAAGTGAGGGCGAGAACATCATCTTTCAGTCTGCACTTCCTTGATTGCTGTGACGGCCGCCTTTCACAATCCAGGGTGTCTCCCCAGGGAGCAGGATGGGCTCTAGGTTTCCAGCTGACACAGGGGTACATCTCCCTGGGGCGACAGGGGTGGGTGCGCAAGCCAAGGGGTTCGAGATGCTGATAATAAAGAGGCTTTGGTTGCAAAACTCGCTCCACTACTCCTAGCAGGAACTGCTTGCTCCCACATTCCTGGCCCTGGGCCCTCCTCCAGCCTGAGACAGACCAACAGACAGCCCTGAGGAAAGGAGGTTGTTTCTACAGGACCTGGTTCAGCCGTGAAGTCCTTGCCACAGGATGCTGCAGGAACTGAAGCCTACATGGGGCCACAGGGAAACCTGGGCTTCTCCTCCATGAACATGCCCACTTTAGGACTGGCTAAGGACAGATGCATCCAGCTCAGGAAGACCCTGGCCCACAAACAGCTGGAAATCAGCAAAGCAACCTGGAAAAGGATGTTTCCCCCCCCCCCAGGCAGCTCATCTAGGATCTAGACCACCAGACTAGGGCAGCCACTGGTCTCAGTGCATCCCACCACGATGCTGACCATCTAGGAGCAGCCTGGGCATCTACCATGGTTTTTAGCACAAAGCTCACCCCGAGCTCACCGCGCGGAGCAGACGGGCTCACGCAAGCTGTGTGCGCACTGGCAGCTCAGAACGAGGAGGCAAACCTTCCCTCTAGCGGCTGTACAGCACGCAAGCCTGTTACCTTCTCCCGACAGGAAGATTAGCAGCATTTCCACCAGCCCTTAGGCTCAGCACAGATCCTAAGCTCATCACATCTTACAAAACCCACGCGAGTTTTTAATGACTTCAAACTGGCACAGCTGCCAGTTTGCACAAAGCCACAGATGGAGCCGGGTGTCCATGTCCGTGCTGCGGCTTGCAGGTGCCCACCCGTGCCAAGGCTATGCCGGGCAGCCAGCACCATGGTTGATCCCGGGCACTGGGGCAACCACGCAGCCATGAAACACCACTGGCCTGTTTCTGCAGTAAGGATGCTTTATCAGGCCAGTTCTTCAGCTGAGTTACTCCCCCTTACAGCAAGCACTCAGTGGGACGGAGGATGAAGCCTCGAGTTTCTCTTGGACCTTTTTATGATGGGTCTTCATCCCAGTTTCAGCCTCACCACCACCACAGCAGCAGCCAGCACAGATCCGAGTGTGCTGTTCAAGTCCTAACTGTAACACAAGCACATGCATTAGCCTATGTTTTGCCAGAAGTACTGGATGTTTCCACTTTTCCATTTACAAATTAGGGAGTTTATTCACAGAGTGTCAAACTTGCAGCCACTGAATATTGAAACAACTGTTTTCCATGACCAAGATCCTCTGGTTTGATGATACAGCATCACAGAATATCGGCCCATCTGCTTTTACAATCTGTATTCCTACATGATGTTATAATCTGTAGGAATACAGATGACAATTTGTACACAGATCATACAGGAACACAGTAGGAAATACCTGTCTGAAGCTTCCCCACTCACAACAGTGTTTTAGCGGCACAGTCCATCAGACTGGCTTCACGGAGTCAACGCAGCAGGAACATTGTCCGGGGCTGCAGCAGACCCTGTCCCCAGCAGCAGATCTGGGAATACCTCCCAGGAGCACATGCAGCTTCCCATTTTGTAAACCCTCAGCTACGTCCCTGCCATTGCACATACAAATCCAGCCAGCTCTTTGCGCCTCTGCTCCTCAGGGAGATGCAATACAGCACCAGATCACTGACAGCAAGTCAGTCGTTTCTGTGCCAAGCGCTCTCACCCTGACTCAAGGAGGAAACGTGTTACGGCGTGCACTTCAAGGTACATGAATACACCTGCAGAAAAAAGCCTCTGCTCCCTCCATCAGTCCATTCCACCTCTGCCAGGGCCAGAAATGCAGTCTCTTACAAAATGTCTGCAGGCAGTTTGATCAACTTTGCCTTCTCAGTTTAGGTCTTATTTAAAAAACGTTCCAATCATGCAACGCCAAGAAATGTTTCCTTTTGTCTCTGCTACTTCTGTCTGTCTTAAAACCCTGGCGTTCTTAGCTTGGGATTAATCACGATGGGTTGAAAAAAAACCCACTCAGAATTAGAGGTAGTGATTGCTACAGCCTTACTCTGGAGACTTCGGTCTTTTATGCTGAGAAAGAGGCTCAGGTGTAGACTTGGAAGCCTTGAAATTCACTCCTGTTGCTCATCACTCACCCAGGGATGTTATATTACAGCTATATTAAAAATCAATATAGCAACTTTGACTTCTTCAAACCAGGAAGTGAATAATGAATCAAAACTGCCCTTGTATCAGCTAAGGGAAAATGATAAATGGAGCACAAATGCTACAAAATAGAAGTAGAAAGGCTCTTTAATAAAGGTGATTTGCTGTTCAGATTATCACAGCCCTGTCCACACCTCCTCTGATTATTCCCCTGCTATGCACACACTCACAGACCCGATACAATCAGAAACAAAAAGATGACATTACTAGGGAGCACGACCATCTCCCTGCAGCAAAGCCCCAAGAGAACATGTGCCTCTTTCAAGAACATCTTGTCATTTCCTGAATGGACAGGAGCTCACACCCAACGCGTATAAGTCGCTGCTAAAACAGACCCCAACAATAAAACCTTACTGTCCACCTTTAGTGATGACCTGAACAATGTTCTTGTCCAAAGGATGGGCTGAGGAAGTATGGAGTGACAGCAAGTATTACGGCACCAGGGCCCTCCAATCACACTAGCGAACAGACTGTGTCAGAGCCCTTTAAAACTAACCAAACCTCCGTATCAGGTCATGGTTAAGGGTAGCACAGAAAATCTGATACCAGCACTGCCGAAAAATCGGTCTTCCTCTAACAGAGAGACAAGCTGCCTACCCTTCTTGCCTCCGTGTCTTTGGCAAAGGAGCGGATGCTTGCTAGCTTCAGCAGGCTGACGGGAAGACACAGTGTGGCATGGATATAATGGATAATCCATACTAAGGGTGAATTAGTGCCAAGGTTTTGATGTGGACGTGGGAAATATTGCAGCATTGCTCCTGGGAAGCTCCTGGCTGTCCCCCCTGTTTCCTTGTCTACCTGTGCAATGGTGGTATGCTGGGAATCCACGCACAGGCTGCACACTGTACCGCTGCAGTATGCTCTTGTCCACAGACGCGCTGGCTGCCTCTGCTGGGAATGAAAACAAGAGAAGCTCGAAGCATGAATGCTTTGGGATTCTTTTGTTGAAGACAGGTTTAAAAAACCAAAGCTGCTGGAGTCTGTAAAGCCAGAATCTTACCAACATTGCTGTGTTAGAGCAGCTATACATATTTATACCACTACATTTTCTTCACTTAGCAATTGAGAAGCTGGTTGGTGGCTCTCTCTGTTACTATGCCACTCCACCTTGCTTTTATTACAGGTAGTGCCTTTCTTGAAATGGGAACATGAGCTATTTTATGCCCCTTCCAACATCATTTGTAGAGTTAGCAGACCAGATGCCAGTTTGAGAAAAATTAATTCTATGAAGCAGGCAGTAATTCCTCTACACTACTAAAAATATACAAAAAAAAAAAAAACAACCATGTTCATAGTATCATCCTCAAGAAAAACATCTCTAAGACAGAAACACAGCAACAGGATAAAATTGATGTCAACTAAGCAGCACAAAATTCCTATAACAAATCTAGTCTACACTCTATTTTTTTTAATCCTGAGAAAAACACAGGCCACAGTATACATCTGTATACGGAACCTCACATTCAAAGTAACAAAGAGGTGTCTGTTTTAGACCTTCAATCTTTTTTTCTTGATGGACAAGCCTGTATAAATTCCACACAGATTCAAAAGCACTGGACCATGCAATTATAATGGCAGAGGGCACTTAAAGTGCATTTACTAGCTCTGGTTCTATCACTTAATATTTCAGATTTCAAAAATACGGCATGCAGCACTAACAGGGCAGGAAAACGGCTCATTCTGAAGAAGTTACACTGAAGTACAGGGCTCCACTCTGGCAATTAGTTATTGTCCTTCAAGTGGCCCAAGTCCTCATCTTGCCTCAATGCCACACAGGCTTGACTACCACACGCTCCCAGGATGTCTCCACATCCTTTCTGGATCCAGACCAAATTCATAAACCAAAAGAGACAGGACCACCCCACCTTGGAAACCCCCTGCCTGCTGCTGGCTCGCTCCCCCCACAGGTCAGGCTCTACGACTTGTCAGAAACCTGACCAGGTCTCAGTTCTTTTCCAAGTCCACTTTGCTCAAGCTCTGCTATAACTGACATATATTTAAATTCACTAGATCTGTGATTGAAGGTCTCCACTAATTCGTAGGTCTCAGAACGATCCGTTGCATAGAAAAGCTGCACCTGATTCGCCAAGCACTGTGCTTCATGGACCACCTGTGAGTTAAAACAGAGAACGTGTTACCATCGGGGTTTGTTGTATTTGAGTATACCGCTGAAAAAGCCTCTACAGCAGCTGAAAGGCTGCGGTCCTACTCATCTCATGACTCAATTTCAAGTCACCTTAGTTTAGCAGATCTCTTAACAAACCACCTCCCTCTTGTTCCTGACCTCCTTACACACATTAGCACTGTGCCTTTAAACTACTCTTCTGCTAAGCATACACCTCAGAGGTCAAATATGTCTTTCATGACCCCTGCCCACTCTAAGGCACTGGAGATGCACCGAAGTCTCATCTTTCTTTTCTTACAGTTGACCTATTTGCAAAAATTGATTGTTTACTCTGAGACACAACAGGGCCTCTGCACATTGTTTCAGAACTGGTTTAAGTAGGTCAGTTAGAGGTGGGAAGCTTTAGCTATCTTGTTCCACCAGTACAATATCTACTGCTGAAACCTGACACAAAGCTCTAAAGGTCCCCTGATTTGGTAAGTAGCATTAAGCTTCAAAACACTGTTTTAACTTGTTGGCAGGCAGCAAGAGCTTTTATTTACATTTGCTTCCATTAATAAGAAAAGCAGAAGCATTTCTTTCTTTTTTTTTTACAATAAACTCTAATATCCAAAGTAAGAAAAAATAAATAAACACGAAAAAAAAGAATGCATGAGCTGAAATCACCAGATAGACAAAAGACTGATGATTTCCTTCTAGCTTTTCCTAGTATTAAGTAGATTAGGTTAAAGAAATCTAGTAAGACCATTCTTTGGGAAAGGGTCTTTTAAAGGCTTCACCTGGATTTGGTTTTAATTCAAACCTTAGGAGGAGTTGCAGCATAAAATGAAGGAAGCCAATGAGCAGATTTCTCTTACCAAGAACTTGGAGTCCATTTCTGCTGTCATCAGTACTATCCCTTTTTCCTTCTGCAGCTCAGGATAATGGTACAAGACCAACTGGCTAGGAGCAGTTTCACCTTGCGTCTAAGGAGACAAAGAAATCCGTTTGTATCCCATAAAGAACTTCAGCTCGATTGCAGATTTGGAGGCTTGATTACAAAACTTTGAGTATTAACTGCTATGGAAGCAGTCATTTTTCAGGACTTAAAGCTCAGTTTCAATTAAAAGTTCATTATTCCCGGTATTTACAGAAAACAAGGGATTTGCAGAGTTAGGGTTGGGTTTTTTTTCTTGACTAAAGACCACTTTGCATTTAAAAGAACCCACAATTTCCAGAAAAAAACATTTCATCTTACAGCATCTACTGATATTATAAGTAGCTTGCACAAACAGGTCTAAAAAAAATGGCTCTTGCTTCTATTTTGAGACTACTTGACCTCTGCCTCATTCTTGTTTAGAGACACACGCAATAGCCATAAATTTACCAATTTACCTGTAATTTACTAACTGACTCAAAATTAACTTACTAATTTACTCAAAATCAATGGCAGTTTTTCCCTGACAATTCTTTTAAGCTAGACAACCTGTTTGTTAAACTAGTTAGCAAATATTATATGTTGCAATATGCTGATATTATATATTTCTGGATCCTAAGCCATTTTTGGCTTTTTATTTCCACCACTCACCTGAATGTTTATAAGGGAAGTGAAGTGCAATTCTGTTCCTGACCACTGCCCCACAAAGAACTCATAGCCTTCTTTTCTTGGCAAAGCATATAGAAACTGCAGACAAATGGTTAAAAAAAAAATCATAATTCTTCCTTTCATAGAGCAAAATGATGCCCATGTCATGCTGGCCTCCAGCATGAATGTTTTAGCGAGAGAACCACAACAGCAAACAGGGTTTCTTTGCCCCACCAGGAGTGATAGGACACTGGCAGGACCCAGACTTCAAAGCAGACAGTAAACCAGCGTTACCTTATCAGTACTATTTCATTAGCAAGCATGTTGGCACATATTTTTATCAGTATTACACAACACAGACAAAGGAAAGGACAGTACAGAACATTCGGACTCCGAATATTTTTAATTTTGGTTTTGTTTTCATTTTCTTTTTGTTCAGTCCTAGAAAATTAACGGCAGAAATAGTCAAATATAAGATAAGGAGGATTCAGAGTATTTAATTCTGTAATTTCACCAACTATTCCAGAACCGTCAGCAAGCATTTTTTCTCTAGAGATTTACAGTCTATTCAGCTCCACAGGCTAGGGACTTACTCATTTTCCTACACCAAGAGAAAGGACAACATGGGAGCAGAAAAACATGCAGGATACCAGACTAAATGTCAATACACTTTACAGAAAGGCACTTAAAGCTATAGATAACTTTCCAAGCTCCAAGCAGCTCAGGAAGCCAGATACATTTGACCTTGCTCTTGGCAAGTGAAATATACAGGACCAATCCATCCACCCAGTGAAGTCTCCCATTCAGTTCTACAAAAGCGCTCCTCTCAACACAGCAAAGTCTAGCTACTTGGTTTTCATAAAGGAATGAAACATTTCGTTTCTGTATCAGCACAGTGAAATTTGCACAAAGTCCATGCTTCAGTGCACAAATTACTTTAACAACACATTATTTTCAACAGAAAACAGTATTAATCCAGCAGCACAGGGTACGCAATTGCAGAAAGATATCCTTTTGCTTGTTAACCGTCTTGCTCTTTTGTAGTTCAACTTCTTAGAAGCAATAAAATGCACATTCACACAGGAATCTTCTAATTGAAGCTGACAGGATATCCACCAACCCATGTGAGAAGGTATGAGTGGATCTGCAAGATTTGGGTTCATTCCTGAAATAACCGTATTACTTACTCTCAGTATTTTATGCTTTGTGTGCTGGCATACACCTAAGACACAACCCACAGAGTATTTACTCTATGTCTATAATAAAGGGTTCGACTACACCCAATTCCCCCCTTCCTTCCTGTCACAGCTGTTGAATTACAATGTTCTGCAACGGAACTTACACTGCTGAATTCTGTGCATGCCATATAGTCTTTCTGGACAACTCACACTCCCTTACAGACAGAGTTGCATTATGGACACAGCACAGTGCCTGCCCAGTATGGCTTCTACGCAAATACCTACTGGCTTACCAACGTTTACCTATCACAGATCACCAGCGTGGTGAAGAAAGAGTGGCTATGCACACTTGTGATGAGGAAGAGCAGGCTAATAGATGACAAGGTTCAGTTCTTTCTGTGGACGGAACCCCAGCATACTGGTTTCTTGTCTTTTTCCCTTTCAAATACTCCTGCCTATCTTCACTGCCCGTAAAGAGACGTAAAAAGAGGAGCAACTCACACCAACCGTTAAGACAAAAGAACTCACTTTCTCCACGTACATGCAACGTAATGCCACAGTGACACATGGCTATAGCTAACAACAGTATCTCCAGGCTGAAGCAAGGATGCTTTATGCAATAAGGAAAGATATGCGGGAACATTAATGAAGCTGGCCTAAAAGGTTTGGCTCTTTGCAACACAGCATGGAAGAGACTTAACCACAAGACACAAATTAATGCAAAACGGACGCGGTAGCTAAATTCATTCCCTGGGAGATTCTGATTCTGTGCTCTCATTTTCTGAAACCTACATCTCATGCACCTAGATATCTGATCGCTAGATCAAACTAACACAGGTGAATAGCCATTGCTTTTATCTGAACGCTAAGACAAGCATTTGAACACCTGGATTTTACTAATCAAGCTGATAGAGTAAGTCTGAACACAGGAGGCTCAAAAGCTTACAAATTTGGCTTTAGAGAGGAGAAATGCATTACAGCTATACATCCGCGCACCGTGAGTCTCTGCCATACGTACCGATGGACATTTCTGGGCTCTTTTCCATATTAAATCAAACTTCTCTGCCTTTAGGGAAGGAAAAAGAGAAATCCAATTTTCGTAACACAAACATGGAGGCACAGTTATTCAGAATCATCTCATTAACCTTTACAGGGTACAACTTCCACCTACAGAAGGTCTCGCTGTGGGAACAGCTAACAATGAGTGTGTGGAAACCTGTATTTAGGTTTTAGTTACCTAAATGTCATCGTATCCCATTTTAACAATGCTGTCTCTAGGATGCAGCAGCAAACTCCTTGGATCCAAAGCTTTATTCCTTGGAGGTGGGGGGCCCACACCTCAGGCTTTCATTATGTCCTCTTTCAGTAGCAGCTCCACTGCACCATGTGGTATCAACAGTTGAGCGAGACAACACATCCCTGGCCTCAAATTGTGGATTTTACATCACAGCGATCTGTTCTTCAGTATTAAAATACAGAATAGATATTTTCTCAGACAACATACCGCTTTGTTTTATATGAAAACCACAAATGTTATTTGGTCAACCCTGATGAAACCTGGCAAATCTCATTCACGTGTTCTCTGCATTCCCCCAGATCTTTTGCCTGCTCTTCTCTTCCCAGCACCATACATTAATACCTGCTTTAAGGTGTTCAGGAAAGAAAACATATGCCATTCATCAACACGGAATTCCTCCATGTGTGCTTTTGAGCACTTGAAAATTATGTGAGGACTTTCTTCCAACCAACAAAAAAGCTTCTGGCAAAAGACAGAGGTTTTTTTTTCCCCCAGTGACACCCTGAAGTACTTCCTAATGTGCCTGGCATCTGGTTTGCATTAAAGCCCTAAAAACTTCCAAAGCTCCCCAGACCAGTGCACCGAAGAACAGTGCCAGCCCCACTAACGGAAGACCTATACCATGTTAACTGGAGTCCCTGGCTTTGGCCCTCTGCTACAGTAAATGTGCAGTTCCAACTATTTTCACAACATCCACATGCTGGGAAAACTGAAACACAAAGCTGCCTGACTTCAAATCCCACATTGCCAGTTTCAGAGCATACAGCACTTCATACATTTAGAATACAGCCTCCCGCTGACTTCAGTTGCAGCTCCAAGGGCCAAATACAATTGCAAATCAGACCCCAGATCTAAATGAGGTTTCAAGAACTCAAGGAACACACAGTTCGTGCCCAGCTGTGAAAAGACAGATTTAAGAGATCACGATTGCCGAGAAACTCTGAAGCAAAGAATAAAAAGAAATCCCCAAAGTGAAAAAAATTCCTGCAGCCTAACACAGATTAACAACAATTTATATCTGGTAAAGTTATCAGGAATAAGAAATATGATCTTATCACAGGAAGCACCATGCAAGCTCAATGGAAGGCAGTGCTGCCAATAATTTTACTATGAAAGTAAGTCACAAGTGATTAGCCACGTGCAAGTTATTAGGCAAGTGCTCTAGTACTGCCATATTAAACTTGAGTCAGCTGTCCTTGCTGCAGGGAAGAGGGGAAAGAAACAAGCAACTCTGAGAAAAAATGGTGTGAAAATACAAATGCTATCTTAGAGATACTAGGGCCCCATGAACAGTATTGGATACTAATAATAAAAAATGCCTGGGAATTCAAGCCAGGTGTGCAGAAAAAAGTACTAGCTTTACTGAGACTGACGTAAGTGAGAAAAAAAAAGCATACGCATTTTTGGAAACAAAAGCCCTTATTTGGGGCAATGAAATCACTCAGTCCGGAAAGAAAGTTTGTTCTTGGAACCTCATTTTCCTTCCATGACCGCTTTTAAAAGCAACAGAATCACAGTTAGAAAGGAAAACTTTGCACAGTGGCCTTTCAAGCAGGTAACTACAGGTGAACTACTTACAGGAATGACAGCATAAACTGTATCTTTTGCAGAAAAATACTGATTCCAAATCTGTAGGAAACAAAGGAGGTGAGATACTGTTAAAATCAAGCACCTAGCAGTGATATTAAATGCTTTAAAATTCATTCCATTTGTAAACTAACCTTTGTAGGCACTTTGAGAAGTCATTTTTCAATCAAGTCTGAGTTTCCTGCTAATGCAATACACTTCTCCTAAGGTTCCAGAGTACTTGTACCAAATGACAGATTTCAGCTAGATACAAAAGAGCAGTGGGCTCAGAGATGGCTCAAGATTCACCAGCCATCAGAAATGCTTCTTACAGTTTTCCCAACAATCACACTAATGTTTTCTAGAAGGTTTTAATTTGGTGGGTTTTCTTAATAAAGAACATACAAAATATTTTCAACAGAAGACATGCCTTCGCACAACGCTCCTGTGTTCACAGTCTTTTCCTTCACCACAGCAGGATGGCAAAAGCTCAAAGTCCTTAATAAATGGACAAGCACAGGTAAAAGCCCATAGTTCAGGACTTTTTCAGTGGCTCTTCCCCAGTCCCACGCAACTAACAAGGATGGTCAGTAAAATGTTTCATCAATGAAACCAAGATAGAGGAACTCGAAGGAAACTCACGACTCATCAGATCCACTCCTTGCTATAACTGGTCACACACCATCCCCTGCAGAGCATGTAACTGCTTCCATAACGTTCTCACGCTATCAGGAAAGCAGCTAGGTTTCTGCTCTCTAAGTCATGCCAGAAAGCTCCTTCATATGTGCTGCTCCCCTTAACTGATCATGCCAACAAAGTTTCTTGGCATACAGTCTGAGAAGGAAAAAAAAAACCCCAGCAGATCCAATTCAAGCACTCAGAAATGTGCAAAAGATGTGACTTATAACTGGAAAAAAGGGAATACAGTGCAAAGCCCAGCCAACTTCAGAAAGAATAACTCAATTCACACCGTTCTTCAAACAGACCCACCCACAATCTTCTTACCCTAACCAACTTCAGTACGAGTATACAGGCTCCTGAACAACAGATAATGCAAACAAAGGTACAAGGTAGCAAAAGCTTTGGTTTTACTCCTGCAAAACAGATGCAGCATAATCTATATGAGCTACTGCTAGGATTTCCCTTCACCTGGCTCCAAACCTGACAGGAGCTTGCTAATGCCAATTCAACTGCTACACACTAAGTGGCAACAATAAGAATTACAGTAGAGACAGTTTTTGAATGATCAAGTCCAGATGTATTAATTATCAAGTGAGTACATCCTAGGTGGACTTACCTATATGGAAAGAACTTTACCTCCTACTATTGATATGCATGTGAATGTGCTTTTTATAAATATACATCCATAGCTGTGTTTTATTTTTCAGTCAAAGTAAAGTCTCTATTCTTACATATAGATTCCTATTAAGCACGGATGTAGAGCAAACTTCATTCCATTTAAATCCATCACCTGTTTTATCTCCTCCGCTGATTTTTCTTTCACCATCTCAACATTAAGAATTGAATCAAGTGTCTGCAAGAGAAAGCATAAGGAATTTGGCACGATGACAGTTCTCTGATTCAAATGAAAAACCAGAATGAATAGATGTAATTACAGACAACAAAATCAAGCTAGAGGAACTTAATTCAATTTACAGGGTGACTTAGTCCTCTTAATTGCTAAAGAAACTAGTAAATCCCATACAGTAACACACTGAGGACTGGATTCACATATTAATGCAGCATAGAAGATTCTTTCAGGACACAGAACACATTTTGCTCCAGTTGTGCAGATCTCTACTGAAGCTGCAAGATGTGCTGCAGCCTTTTGCCTTCAGCCATCTCAGACACATGCTTCGTTGGCAGATTTACACCGGAACTTTGCCAAGAATGTGAAAGAGAATAAAACCATTTTCTTGTCCCTCTGATGGTTGGAAATATATTTGTGTGATGCAAAGGCAGCTTAACCCTTTCCATTTATTACTGCCAATATTCAGTACAGATCCCCTCACTAGTAGGAACTTCCAGGGTGTTAGAGAGAAAGGACAGGATAATAAAAACCCAGAATGCCCGGAGCTTTAAAACTGAATACAATCCCAATAGTAAATTAAAATCTTATGCTCAGGTACAGCATAAGGAACGTCAGCTTTATGTCAAGAAGCTCTTGGCTGAAGCACTGATGGTAGCAATACAAATTAATCTACATCCTTGATTTGACAGTACGTCCTTTCCTAACACTTAGGTTTGTTTCCCTTACCTTATCCTTTGTGAATCCTCCCTTTGATGCCTTTGTGCCCAAGCCATCTGCCTGGAAGAAAACATTCTTCTTTAGTTTTTAATAGCTGATGCTTTAATACAATTTATTTGGCTTCCCTGCCACGAATAAAATGCCTGCTGACGAAAATATCCTGGGCGGGAGCTCAAGTTTAAGATACTTGAAGATCACTGCAGTGCATTTCTAATAAAATAAATGATTGATTCGGAGAAGTAAATAAGAAAATGAGTAACTTCATATGACTTACAAATTTCAAGGCCAAAAAGGATTAGTTAAAAGCAAATCGTTATGCATTTTGGATCCAGTATTATTGAACATTTCTCTTGCTCTCACTAAAAAGTGACAGATGTGAGATCACGTCACTCCATCTAGCCAAACTAATCTGGAACTAATTAAACACTTAAGGCATCAAGCACAGAATTCACACTCTAAAAAACAGCAAAATACTACACTGGAATACAGAACAATACTTCTAGCCACCAGAGTGTAAAATTCTGAGGCTCCTTACTGACAGGAACACTGTGATTGTAGCATTATGCTGATCCTATACCAATGCCATTAGAGCTTTAATATACGTGAATTACAAAGAAAACTGGCCTTGCCTTTTCCTCCATGCATCTGACAAATTCTCCTTGACTGGAATATCCCACGGGCTGCTTTTTCACTTCATGTCTTTTTTCCATACGGGATTCAAACACATCTGGACTGGATCTGAATCGGGAAAGGAACTATTAAGAATACTGGGTGATGAACGCCATTTAGCCTTTTAAAATGTTTGCTGTGATGCCGATTCACGTTCTCAGCCCAGTCAGTAAAACTCTCTCAAGCTGATCATGTTGGGAGATGCCTTGGTGCCAACTACACGTGAATTTCAAGGCAGCATCTGGCCTAAATGGATTAATTTTCTCGTGAGCGTGGGAAGCTACAAATGACCTCGCGCCACCCCAAAAAAGCCCAGCTCCCCGGCACCCCCTCTGCCCAAAAGGCAGCTCCCCCCACATCCCAGGCCCTGCTGGACCCCTGCCGCCCCCTCCAAGGCCCGGGACCCCGCACCTCCGCAGCTCCTGGATCTTGTGCCGGTACTTCCCGTAGAAGGGGTTCTCCTCCAGCGCCGCCTCCCCCGGCCCCGCCAGCTCCCGACACGGCGGGGCCAGCAGCCCCAGCGGACGGAGAGCGGCGCGGCTCCGCAGGGCCGCCCCCCGCCCCCAGGCCTGCAGCAGCGGCCCCGCCATGGCGCCCGCCCCGCCGCGGTCCGTCCGCCTCAGCGCTCCGCCCGCCGCGGTCCGTCCGCCTCAGCGCTCCGCCCGCCGCGCCGCCCCGCCCCGCCGTTCCGCCCCCGCAAGGAAGCGGCCGGAGGCGCAGACTGGGAAAGGAACTTTTATTTAGAGAAATTAAAAAGTCGCGTTACATGATCAAAAGCGCGGGGTTCCGCGGCTCAGACCCGGCGGGGCAGGGAACACCACGATGCGCGCCCCTGACAGCTGCCTGCGGAGCTCCGGAACTGAAAACGGTACAGCGCTGTCCCCACGCTCCCTTTCCTTTCAGCCATGGCCTGTTTCTCGAGGGCGGGCAACCAGCGGGCAACCAGCGGGCAACCAGCGGGCAACCAGCCCCCTCAGGCTGCCATCCAGCCGCCCTCTGGAAAGCCACGGCCTGTTGGCATGAGCCACAGCACATATCTGGGCAAGCGTTTACTTAGGCCAGTGGCCTTTATGCCCTCCAGCATCTGCAGCATGAATAAAGCACGGGGAGGCCGGCCAAGCCCCCGCAGCAGGGCTGGGGAAGCGTGGAGACCAGCAGCATAGCATTAAACTCATGGGGACAGAAGCAGCCAGCTGGGGACAGGTGTGTGTCCCCCCCACAGCACACTGCTGCCCTAAGCCAAACAAAAGGAACCATTGCACTCCGGGCTGAGCAGCTTTTGTTAAATTGATGAGCACAAGTGCATCCTGTAACAGCAGTGACTACAGCAATTAGCGATCGACTACAGTCAACATGCAAGTTCAGCAGCACCCCTGGCCAGCTGTGCCCCAGTGCCCGTTAATGACCACAGTGACCACACTGACCTTGGCCACAGGCAGATGGCACAGCACACACTGGCTCCGGCTGACAGTTTCACTATTGCTGTTGAAGAACCTTCTAAAAGTAAAGCAGACTGCAACAAAACAAAACACTCAGATTCACGTGGCAATACAACAATCCCTTCAATTTTTAAGGTAAGTTAAAGTCCATACAAATCAAACTTGCAAAAATATTTTGCGAACTCTGGCATATGGCTATGATACAGTATATGTACAAATAAAATACCAGAATGGTTACATTTTATTGCTAGTTTTTTTTTATTTGGTTAAGGAATTACACAGTAGTGTATAAAAGGGCGTGGGAAGCAGCAAGAAGC
Organism: Falco punctatus; assembly: GCF_963210335.1. Lineage (NCBI taxonomy): Eukaryota > Metazoa > Chordata > Aves > Falconiformes > Falconidae > Falco > Falco punctatus. The sequence continues at coordinate 10,406,201 of NC_137591.1, read as the reverse complement.
AAGTGTTGGCTTCTTGTCCTCTCAAAAGCCAAGGTTGGTTGGTTTTGCTTTGTTTTTAAATACTGTGTTCTCAGCATCACAGCAAAAGCATTTCTGTATTGGGTCACATCTGCATTACCCAAACAGGATAGAAGAGCAACAGTGAAAGAAGCCTAGGCAATGGGTAACAGGGTTCTGTTTTGTACATTCCTTCACTGATTCAATACTTCCAGAATACAATTATTCAGAAAACATCCAGTCTAAAGTTATATAAAAGTCAACAATTATGAACTGACTTCCACATAAACTGATGTTTCGATGAGGCAGGCAACTTCAGTTCACTAATCATGCAAAATACTCCCAACAAGATCAGTGATATTTCTGAGCAAAATCATTCAACTAGGCCCTGATTTAGCCTGCAAGAGAATCCCTTCTGCAAAAGTAACATTCTGTGGTCCAGAAGGTTATAAACACACTCCGCGTTTAGATCTACTGGCATAATCAAACCCTGAGGTTCCTCTGTAGTAAGGAAACCTCCCTTACAAAGCACGTGTCAGCAGAGAATACCGATGTGATTGCACACTCCTGCACTGCTTTTATACCTTCCTGTTGACAAGAACACGAAAGGTAAAGGCACCAAGAAGTGTTCACGTTCACATTAGTCGGGAAACAGCCCCCAAGTCTACTCTGGGCCTTTCCTGCCTGCTCGCACTTCTAGTGACCAGGAGCTTTACTCGGGACACTTCAGAGTGGCCCAAACAGTGGACGGAAAAAACCAGCAGCATCAGCAACCCTGTTCAAACATCTCCAGTGCCCAGTCAGTGAGACCATCAGCACACAGCTGACTGTACCCAAGGCATGAACGATTCAGGTGTTGCTCAGCAGGCTGCACTGTGGACTTTTACCTCATAAGCATCTGTTAAAAGTTATTCAGTACTTACTTTTTAAAAAAAAAACAGATAGGCTCATCTCACAAAATGTAATCTGTACACAATACAGCAAAGCTCAAAGAATGCTGAAGTGAAAGCCCAAGCACTTGGGAGGTAATTGCTCCTATAGGCTCATGATATAAAAACACTTTCAACTGTTCCCTCTAAAAATAAATCCTGCTATAGATGGGCATGTTTTACTACTCCTGCTTTCTTCTGACCGAGTCCAAACTCATTCATGCTTATACTCAAAGTTAGAAATTTAGCTGAAACTCTTAACCACCCCTTTTAGGCTTCATCTCTCATGATAAACAGCTTACTACCAACACAGCCCCTGACACAAACTTCCCCTTAAATATGCATAATTTACTCTATTTCAAATATATACAAGCAGAAGTAGCCCATCTTTACAAGACAGATTTCCTTCTACCCTAAAGTGCAGCTCTCTAATTTAAGGCAAATTTCAGTGAAATATAAAACCATAATTTTATTTTAGTATGTACACATTTTAAATTAAAAACAAAGACTCCTTTAAGAAGGAAAGAATGAGAGGAAAATGTTTCCAAGTTTGGGAATTTTCTGGATTTTAACACAGTCCCAATATTATGTCCTATCAACATATAGGACAATCAATTTGTAAATTTCTTTTCAGTAACTGCAGATGAAAAAAGAGGTGGCAATGTGTACAGTAATTTAGCTCCAAAGATCAGTAAAACACTGGGAAAGTGCAGACATAAGTTTTTCATGTCCCGTAGTTTCCTTTAGCTACAGTAGCATCCATCAGCATCACCCTTATAAACATATATCCTATACACCTAATGCTAATCTCAGTTCTTGTAATGAGTATTTCTCATCTCCATCTATGTCAAATTTCTTAAAGCTCTGTGACTCTTCAGCTGTAGAGCCAAGCAGCTTTTGAAGATCTTCATGCGATAGTTTTCCATCAGCATCTTCAGTTGCTTTTTCAAACAAATTCTGAAGATCTGCAAAAGGAACAAGGATTGAAAAGTAGATCCTTTAAATACACAGGAATATCCTATAAGCTGCTCTTCCAGTTTTACTGCACTGTGTCTTACTACCTAGTAATTAAATAAAGCATGCTCAAGTATGGAGTTTGCCTTCTGCGTTGTCACAAGCTGTCAGTAACAATTTAGGAGAGGGGAAAAAAAAAAGCATGAACATCTCTGGATTAAAATTAAAAAACTAACCCCTATCTCTGTTCACAACTAATACCCCATTCTACAACCACTAACTGCATACAGATGCAGTTATCCTCCACAAAAGCAAGCTCTGAATTACTGTTGCTATGCCAACAGCACAGATGACATAAAGGGAAAAGTGTCTATTCATTTCCTGATGCAAAGCATTGCCCTTTCAGTAGCTGAAGAGACTGAACAGCAAGATCCAGAAACCATTCATTTGACCAGGCAGTGTTCCCTTAAAAAAAAAAAAAAAAAAAAAAAAAAAAAACACCACACACACCCCCTTCCAAAACATAGACACTTATACCTACTTCACTTTCCTTCAGCACCCTAATTCTGCCCTTGACTTCTCCCCCAGTCTCTGGGGCGCTTGGTGTAATACTTTGGCACTCAAAACAATCATAATTCTCTTATAATGCACACTCCTGTTTAAATCCCAGTTTCTTTTCTTTTACATGCTACTCTTTCCTTTTAGTTTTGTTTTTGGGGTTTTTTAATTACTACTTTTTTTTTTTAAATCTGTAGTTCTCCAGCTTTTAAAATTGACCTCAATTCTCCCAGAATGCCCAGCCGCACTGCCATAGTCCTAGTTATATTTATCTCCTAAACATTTATATGAAATATTCAGAAAAAGAAGAGGTCAGCCTAGAAAGGACATACCTTTGATGCTGGAAATTCCTGGTAAGGACAGATGTCTCAGCTGTCCATTACCCTCTGTGTTGCCATCAGCTGACCTTGAAGCCAGCCTTGAAAGGTCTGTGGGCTTTGCTGTAGTACTCAGACTACTTTCAACTGTTACAAAACAATTTCTATTAGTCTTACTAATTCCACAGAATTGCAGTTAGCAAAACAAAAAATGTGATATAACTGATTTATTTTTTTTCATCACAGATGCTGTATAGATTAAGAATGTTGCAAAATCATTTCAGAATACAGCAGTGTTGTTGCCTTTCACTAGTAACTGGAAGAATAGAAGGAAACTTCTTTTTTGATAGTTACATAGCTTTAATCTTTCATGCTGTACTAGATGTATAATTGTAAACCCCATACAAAGAATGACTTGGAAACACTTTCTCCTTCCCAGTCTGAAAGTGCTGAACAAGCTTTATTAAGCAAATGACATCTGCCCACCTGGGTTGTTTTCACTTAGTCAGTGGAGGTATCTGTCTTCCCTAACAGCAAGGTCTAAACTTCCAAGCTGCTGCTTTACAAATTAACAACAAGCACAGTTCTAGTGTAATGAGGTATTTCAAATCTTATCTTCGGCACTACCTGCATATATACAGCAAAAGTGCAGAACTGAGACAAGTCAGCAGAGAGGCAGACCTTTCCTCTATAATTACACTTAGATTTTGAAAAAGCAAAAATACATGTTACTGGGTATAAATTTCAACAGATTAATCACTGTATGTCTTCAAATACAAGCTACTGATGCATGTGAATCCTGCTATACACATGCAAAGTCACCTTCAAACTGGTCTATATATAGTTTTCTGTTTTAGAGCCATCAGTTTCTGACCACTTCAACAGAAATAATCTTCACAAAGTCTTAAGGAACAGACTAAATTATGCACCTTCACCAGTTATTCTTTGAAATTACAAGGGAACTTTCAGGTTTATGGATTACTATTACATGACAATTCTTACCATTCTTTGATGTCTCAATAGATCTGTCGTTTTCTGGCTTGCCTGCGAGAGCACCAAGCAGTTGAAGCTTCTCTCTTAGTATTGATACCTGAGAATCTCTAGTCCCTGTTTCCTGCATACATAGGAAAAAATTTCTTAAAAAGCACCCCTTCAGCAGATGGAGATCAGGAAAAGTAGTAATTTAAAATTTGTAAGTACTTGGGGAGGTCGCCAGGCTGATCAAAGTTTACAACGCTAAACAAGATTTAAAAATGAATAAATAAAGAATAATTTTTAAGAAATCTATGGAAAGATGTAAGAAAACAACAGAATCAGTACCTCTACCAGAAAAGTAGGCAGCTATTTAGCAGGCACTGATTTCAAAAGAATCTGACATTTAATTTCTGTATTTCTTACACAAATGAGCAAGACTGAAAAATCATAATATAGAACAGTCAAACATACTTAGAGCAAACATCTATACATTAATTGAATGCATAATTGTTTGAAACGTTTGCCTGTAGTACTGACTACCTTGGTGCGGGACTCACTGTATCTCTGTCAAAGTAAAACCACCACATTTTCTAATCTGGAGCTCCTTTGCTCTTTTTGTGAGTAGGTTCCAGATGACAGGCTGAGTTCACATCGATTCAAACCTAGAACTGACAGTGCAGCCAGTTCACTCACCTGCCTTCTTTCCAGAATATGGGACACTAAGAACTCAGCAGCACTGCCTCTTATCCCCAGCCCACAGTGTGGCCATTCAGTCAGTCTGTGAAACACGCTCACAGCCAGTCAACAGATCATTACCGAGAGGTAGCCTTTCATCAATTCCTAGGCTCCGCTAGCGCAAAGGTTCTTTAAGTCATCCAGGTTTGAAAACTTCCCTGGGCTAAATGCTGCAACCTCATTTGCAGTGTGAACCCACAATGGCTGGGCTAGTTTTGCTGAGCGCTTGGCAATGAGTACACAAATGAGCTGGCTGCCAGAGTTCCCTGTTCTGCTGGACCGAGGTCTGAACCTCCCAGGATTCTTTCATCTCCACGGGAAGGATATTACGGCAGCCCTGCTATGCTATCCCAGATGTAGTCAGAACAGCAATACTATTACAACTTTTCTTCCATCCTAATTAGCTTCCTGTCCCCAAAATGGGGTGGATAAGCTGTCCTTCTACTCTGGCCTTTCTTTTAAAAGAAACTTGATCAGATTAGCCTGTTTGCAGATCTTTCCTCAATTAAGGCACATTTAAAACATGACTATAAAGACAACAAAATGCTCTACTAATCCAGTGTAATTTGTGTTTCCTTACTTTACCTTCAGTTCTTTATTTGAATGAGTTTCATTATCTAGTTGATCTTCATTTTCCATTTTTGGAGAGGTAGTTGCATCATTCCCCTGCAAGAAAAAGGGAGGGGAGCAGAGCTCATTCATGTACTTATTTTCTACAATATAATTTCTTTCCTTCAAATTTGGCAGGCATGAAGCAGGAAAAAACAGGAGAAATACGTGCTAGAATGAACATGAAGACAGTAGTTTATGTAATTTACCACAGCAACATCAGAATATTCCTTATTGCTAAACACACAGAACATGTTCTCAGAGACTGGCCCCAGTATGGCATAAAGAAAGTACTGGAAGGACTTCAGAACATATTAATGTTTTGGTTAAGGATCTTTTTCTAAGCATTTAAGCATCGCAGGACAATCCAGAGGCCCACCTAGGTCCTCCAAAAAACCCTGCCACAGCGCCTTCCTAAAACAGTTAGAGGTTTGTGAATCCCATCCCATCAAGCAGTCATACAAGTCTTAGATGTCACAGCGTTTGGGATAGTCTTCTGTAGATTCTGCAGAGAAGAAATCACTACTTCAGAAGTACTCTCAATGTTGGTTATCTGTTCAGAAATATGGAATAAATTCCAGCCTGTCTCAAGTTTCATTCTGACATTTTCTTTCGTTAGGTTTGAAAAGTTATCTATGTAGTGTATAGAAAGTACTGAAACTACTAGCCTGAGTAGACAACCTTAGTCATCAAATACTTACCGCGCTGGTAGACAAGTTCTCTCTTTTGTCCAGATTATTCACAGCAAGAGGAGAGTTTTCCAACAGCATAACCCTCCGGCTAAGGTTACCAATGGCTGAATCCACGTTTAGAAGCTTGATGTCATTCAACTTTTGGTACGCCACTACAGCATTACTTAGCTCTTCCAAAGCTGCATGCAGTGACTACATAGTGAAATATAAAACCAGCACATGTCAGTTTACTCAACCTCTGCAGCACTCTTGTTATTAACAACATGGTGACTGACCCAGTTTAACTGGGCAGACTTCAAACTGGCTCTCCACCAACACCACTGAAAACATCCAACTGGAAGCTTCCAGAATGTTATTCCAGCTTTCAAAGTTTAAAACTCAGATTCTTCCTCAGGGCTAACCTCTTTGTTGCCAATGTAATCACTTCAGCTGTGCCAGCAAACACAGAAAGCCTATTCATCTAAATTTCCAGGGCAAGCTTAGTAACTACATCAACTACTTTTTTCCCCAGGAAAACAGGTATTAGGCATATTAATATACAAGATTATTTTTTGAGGAAAATATTGACTGCATTCAATGTAAATAAATGCAGTCATTCCATTCCAACCCATTCAGCTAAACACCCACATGTTACCATTTTTCCTTGTTGCTGAATCCCCACTTTCCACACCTTATTACATTGAGGGTAGCTCAGTACGTATCACTCCCAAATTTGCTCGGATTGGCAAGTACCTGCCATAAAATCTGTTCCATAAAAAGCCTTTAACTAATTTCCATTTACATAAGCAAATTACACCTAAGATTTGTTGGATATCCACTTCAGTGTTTTTACTCCTCACCCAGTTAGAATACAAAAAAACCACTCTCAGACTAGGGTACTTTCCTGTTTGCACGTACACAGGAACAAACTACAGCAAAATAAACTTATATTTTGTTTTGAAGGATGCTATCTGTACTGTCTTGATAAAAAACCCTACTTTCTTGCACACTATGGTACTGCAAAACACAAATTCACATATCATGATATTTGTACCAATATTCTTTATGCAAGAGAGAAAAATACCTTTTTGCAGTTTTCTGTCTGATTTCTCTCAGTCCTTGGCACAACAGTGGAGGGAAGTGAAGGTATCTGTTTTAACTCCTTCTAAGGAAAGAAGTAGAAAATTATGTTACAAAATGGCTGTAAAAAACCCAAAAAACTCAGCTTTTAATCAATGGCAGGCTACAGCTGAGGATGTTTTGCTACAATTATAGTCACTCATGTCTGTTGCGCATACAGTATTTTAAAAAGGCTAATGCAGAGTTTTCTCTTTCAAACACATAAGGTCCAAATTTATTTTAATTAAACACTCCTAATTAGCTCTTCTCTCTTTAATGAAGTATTATGATACACATTTCACTGCTACCATACACACTACCATATCTGCAATGTTTTCATAGCACCCCCTACTGAAGCAAGTTTTATATTGTGTCTAATTCAGATTTTATCTGCAAGTGTTCTTATTAAAGTAATACTGTATTGTAGTTTAGATGAAAAATTTAATTATTGGCTCAGTTTGTTAACTCCAAGTGAGAGGTCAGTATAAATACAGTGAGTAGTTTCTGGTAAAGACGGTCAGTAATTTCATCCCTATACACATCCTTAATTCAACCAACAAACTATCTCAACACTTCCACCATCCCCAGATCCTAAGACAGTGCCGACAGCTACCATGAAGCAGCGCCCTGCATCACAGAAGCAGAGATTCCCAAGGCTCCACACCTGTGTAGCAGGAAGCAAAAATCTGCAGGATAGGAAGTGTAGTAGAGACCAGCAATTCTGGTTCCAGAGAAATACACACTTGGTACCATACAGGAGATGCAACACAAGGATAAGAAGATTAGCTTATTAACGCACCAACCAGCACCTACCGAAACTGCAAAAGTATTTCAAAGGCGTAAGGCAGAACTCCACACAGTTCTTAAATTTGCTTCATATTAGGCATGTCAACTGTGAAAATGCAGTGTTAATTCAGTACTTTTTCTTACCACGTCATTCTGGAGTATTTCTATGGTTTTCTTGTATTCTTCAATAGCTGTCTGGATATTTTCAACATCATGAGAAACACTGGTAAGTGTGCTACCTATGTTCGCTACAGTCTGGAATAAAGAAGATGACAAAAATCTCAGCCTTCCTCAAACTGCACTGTCCCAAAGTTTCCATCTGCTAAACACAATGTTTTGTTAGTGAAGCTGCAGGCAGACTGCCACAAAAACTGTCACGTGAATTTGAAGTATTCAGAACTTTGTTTGCAGACAAAATTGTGAATTATACCCCTCGCACCTCCAGGCCAATAAGCAAAGACACACTCTATATCATATGAACTAGATAACCAAAATTACAAGTTTGCTACTCCCACTTCCAAAACAATACAAATGTTCTGGCATTAATTAAAAAAATAATAATCCTGGTATGAAGACATCTTGCCTCCTCTCTACATGGGAGTATTTGTATTGAATACAAGTATGCTGACATGACCCGATTTACCCTGCCTCAATTGCCTTCCATGGCTACCCATCAGACACATACGCTGCAAAACTAGTCTGCTTAAAGGTTGCAGGTTAAATTTTCGAACAAGTATTGCCTTTTTTAAAATGAAAGAACAGATCTGAAGCATCAGGAAAGCCCTCATGAATTCTGCAGGTACAGTCAATGTGCTCTGACACAGTTCCTTTGCTCCTGACTGCTCCTACCACATGCCTCCCTTGCCTTCACCTATGTGAACTTCTTCAACTCCCAGCTCTAACACTGTTCTGAAAATTGGTGTTCTAGCAGCTGACAGCATAGCACCCATCAGAGTCAGACTGTCAGCTAGCCCATCCACAAACATTCCTGAAAGTTACAGTAACAGGACAGAGCATATGCTTCTCATTCCATATGCAATACTTCCTTCAATTGTTAAAACAAACAGAACCCATCTAAAAATTGCCTTTTCCTATAACCCTGTTATACTTATAAGCTCTTAAGGGGCTGAAGTGACCCTCTAGCTATGCAGACTGTGTGGATATTGTTTGAATACAATTCTTTCCCCAGCTCTTCATTTTACAAGTCTGAACACAGGTTCAGTAAGCAATGTCTCTGCCCTGGAAGACTTCAGGACGCACTTAGCACCTTTCATCAGTCTGAACACAGGACACTGTCCAACAGGATTCCCTCAGTAATCCTTCAGGACTCAACAGCAGCAAGCAGCTCCCCATTTCCAAGAACAGTACCTACTTGGAAAAAGGCTTAAAAAAACCCAAAATTCTCTTCTAAAGATAGTAGCCTTTTCACAGAATCATAAAATCGTTCAGGTTGGAAAAGGCATTTAAGATCAAGTCCAACCATTAACCTGGCACTGCCAAGTCCACCACTAAACCATGTCCCCAAGCACCACATCTCCAGGCCTTTTAAATGCCTCCAGGGATGGTGACTCCAACATGCCCCCACACAGCCTGTTCCAGGGCCTCACAGCCCTTTCAGTGAAGACATTGCCCCCAACATCCAATGTAAACCTCCCCTGGTGCAACTCGAGGCCATTTCCTCGCGTCCTATCGCTTGTTATGTGGGAGAAGAGACCGACCCCCACCTGGCTGCAGCCTCCCGTCAGGGAGCTGTAGCGAGCGATAAGGTCTCCCCTCAGCCGCCTTTTCCCCAGGCCAAACAGCCCCAGTTCCCTCAGCTGCTCCTCACAAGACCTGTAAGGTCTCTTAAGACCTTCACCAGCCCCGCTGCCCGTCCCTGGACACGCTCCAGCACCTCAGTGTCCCTCTTGTAGTGAGGGGCCCAAACCCAGACACGGGATTCCAGGTGCAGGGGGACAATCAGGGCCCTGGTCCTGCTGGCCACGCTGGTTTGGATACCAGCCAGGGTGCTGTTGGCCACCTGGGCACACCGCTGGCTCCTGTTCAGCGGCTGCCCACCAGCCCCCCCAGGCCCTTTCCCACCGGGCAGTTCCAGCCCCCTGCCCCAGCCCGTGGGGCTGGTGGGACCCCAGCGCAGGACCCGGCACTGAGACCTGTAGACCCTCACACCGCTGGCCTCGGCCCATCGGTCCAGCCTGCCCAGATCCCTCTGCAGAGCCTCCTGCCCTCCAGCAGATCCACACTCCCACCCAGCCTGGTGCTGTCCGCAAACTGACTGGGGGTGCGCTCGATCCCCCCAGGTCGTCGATGAAGACATTAACGGGCCTGGCCCAGCGCTGAGCCCTGGGGAACACCCCTTGTGACCGGCTGCCAGCGGGATGTAACTCCATCCTCCACCACCTTTGGGCTCCGCTGTGCAGCCAGCTTTTTACCCAGCAAACAGGACACTCGTCCAAGCCACGAGCAGCCAGTTTCCCCAGGAGAATGCTGCAGGAAACTGTGTCAAAGGCTTCACTAAAGTCTAGGCAGACAACATCCACAGCCTCTCCCTCATCGACTCAGCAGGTCACACTGTCATAGAAGGAGATCAGGTCAGCCAAGCAGGACCTGCCTTTCATAAACCCATGCTGACTGGGCCTGATCCCCTGGTTGTCCTGTACGTGCTGTGTGACAGCACTCAGGGTTATCTGCTCCATAAGCTTCCCCAGCACAGAGGTCAGGCTGGCAGGCCTGTAGCTCCCCAGACCTTCCTTCTGGCCCTTCTTGTAGCAAGGCGTCACAGTGGCTAACCTCCAGTCAACTGGGGCCAGCCCAGTGAGCCAGGACTGCTGATAGTCTATTTCTTCCAAGGCAGGTAATTTCAAAACCAGCTGGATACAAGGGACAGTTGAGCAGGTGACTTTTCACCAAAAGCCAGGCTACTCACCTACACACACCGAAGTTCTCCTGTGTGACAGGAGGTAGTACAGCAGGCACACAGAAGTCAAAAAAGTCCAAGTCTTGAAATCTATTGCTTTTCATTAACATGACACATACAAACCATTAGAAATATTGTATTTAAACTTCTAAATACTTTTTCCACACTCAACACCTCGCAGTATATCTCCCAGCTCTGTTTTATTTTATCAACCTACCAAAATGTAAAGGCAAGCAAGATAGCATCAAGAGAGCAGTGGAAACAGATGCCACATGTAACACCTTACTTAGACTCAACAGCTGAGACTGGAAAGAACTCAAAATTCCCAAGACCTTTGATTTCCGTGAAGCATGAGTAAGGATGGACTTATCTGAAAATAAAAAAGCCTTGCTCTTCAGGAGATCCTTGCAAGAGAAACCTGTTGGCCTAACACTTGATCCTGACAGTACTGAAGGCAGCAAGGTGACAAGGTGTTTCTGTATGTTTACTATTTTATATATATATACATACATACACACACAAATAAAGTAGGTGGAGGCTCCAGACTAGGTACTGCATAGACTTACTTCTGATATAACAATGAAAATCCAGCATGCTTATAACAGCAAATTAGAGACTTAGGAAACAGCTTTGTACTCCTCCCAGAAAAAGAAATCCGAGCAGCCTGATCAGCCAAACCACACTAATTGCTTTGCATATGACTAGCTTGTTGATTATACATTAATTTTGGAGGGACAGGAAATGACAAGTGGAAACCCATAAAAGCCACAAAGATGGGAGTGACATTAGGTGTTAGCCCAATATAAATGCTTACTGCTAAACAAACAGAACTGCCATGGAAGAGCTGGGAAAGTTTCAACAAGCCATTCTTTTTACCAGAATGAACAGGACAGTTCTTTGGTAAAGAACGCTCAGCTAAGGCACATGGTAAGACACCATATTAACAGAAGTCACTTTTGAAGTAAGCTTGTGTCACCCAGTAAGATCCATCTTTCAAGGAATTGTCAGAAACCCATCCCAGTACAATTCGTTTTTCTGTACATGTAGTGAACACCAAGAAAGCTCCCACACAAGTGTTCCAGGCCCACTGCTCCCAAGTTTGACCCCTACAAAACTGTAAACACAGAGCCAGATGTAGAACCATTCACTGCACAAGATGAGGAAATTTTCCAGAAAGCAATCCATTTCCTCTTCCAATTAAAAAAGCTAACAAACCACCTATTTGCAAGCAGAGTGGTAAAGCTGCAGACAGACTTTTTGCAAGTGTCAAAGGATACTATGACTAGCAACCCGAAGGAAAGCAACCAGAAAGATCAGCCCCAAGGTAAAGAAATAACAACACGATACAAACAAATGTGTCTCCAGAAAGGGACAAACAAGGCCTTCCCATTTTTTACCTGCCGTACATTATCACGGGACCATACAACATCAAGTATATGAAGTCAAATTTAAAAACAAGAGAAGCAAACGTTCCTCACATGCAGTTCAGGTAACTCCTGTTGTCAGTGCTGTCTCCAAAAGCCCAGCTGCAGCTTCACAGCACAGAATGCATTTAGCAATAGCCACATTTACAGTACTTGCCTTCTGAAGTTTTTCTACTGTGAGAGGAAGAGAAATCAGATCGGAAGCAGACTTTATGTTGTTTTTGAGATGATTTACTGTTGAGGTCAATAGTGATATCTAAAACGAAAAAGAAATATTTAGAATTAGTCAACGCAATCCCAATTCTGACCTTTCCCAATACTAATGGCTTAATTAGTAACATTAAACATAAGGCAAGACAAAATTATATATGTACACACCCACAAAACACCCATCTCTAGGTTTGCAGTCCTGCCTAGGCTACATTAAAAATATTCTGCCTCTTGCAACAGAAGATATTTTTTTTTTTTTAAAACTGAATGAAAACCATAGAAGCCCCTTTTCAATAAGGTACCTTCTGCCTATTTTTCATTCACTCTTTAGAGGCTGTTGCCCAAGAAAGATTTAAAAAATTGTGCAAGAAGCCCTTACGTGGAGCAAAGCGTCATCCACGTCGGTATTCAGCAATCAAACCTGCCTGGCAATCCCAACGAAGCCACGCAACTTCCCTAGCTGAGTGACAGGCAAAGAAGATGTACATATCACCCAAACTTCCTGCTACAGAAGTAGAACAGTGACAATCCAGGCACAGCTGGTTAAATTTCTGTCAGCTCTCTGACCCAGAAAGCAAGTTATTCAGTAGGTCTTCAAGATCACTTATTCCAATTGAGAGATTGTCAAATATATTAAAATCAACTACATGCCAGTCACTAATTGCTAATACTATCAGTTTAAGATCAAATTGTAGCCATCAGTAGTCAAAACAAAGAAAAATAATTTATTCTCACATGTGACATGACATGTGACATGACAAAAATAGAGCAGATAATCCCCACTTTCTTCTGGTTAAAAGAAGTTGTTTCCCAAGCTGAGGAAAGGGGCAAGATCCTAATTTTACATTATTTTACATTAATTAATTTACATTAATTTTACATTAGAGCAATGTTGATCTGCCAGTGTGCAGTTTCTGGTTCCACAGCTGTGAATATTGGCTGAAATAATTCCCAGCAACAGACCCCAATAGTTCATGGAACAAAACAGATTTTGATTCCCAGAAGAGTCAGCTCAGACTGCTGCCAGACCCTGAACTTGAAGGCCTGCAAGAACCACGTGCAAGTATCTTCAATATCCAGTTGCATATGATAGAATTTTAAAAGCGCAATGAAGCACCTAAATATCTGTGCATAATGCATACTGTCAGATGTCAAAGAAAGCAAGTCAAATTTTAAAATATATTCATGTGCCCCATTAAGCACCTAACCACTGCATAAAACTGAAGAAAACTCAATCTGAGCAGGCATCTTGGTACTCTTAAAAATTAAACACAAAGCACCAGTGTCAGGAAGGGTTCCCCACACACGCTTCTCAATACCACCAGCTGTGAGCAGCTCTGAACTTCTACCCTCCGAGGCAAGAATTTCACTAAGATCCTTTGCTGGATGCTTGGTTTGAAGCATGAGTTAATACGGAGCTGAGGAAACAGCTTTCTGTTAAGTGGCTTAGTTCTAGCCATGTAAACAGAGCTAAGATTTACACCGGCTCAGATTCTGAGTGTGTATTAGCAGATTTTATACTCACAAGATGCCAGGACTTCATTTGTAGCAACATGAACTCGCACTGATTCAAGTAACTCTTTTCCACGCTTATGAAACACCTGCAGACATTCTTGAGAAATTTGAAAAGTCAAATCTCTCATTATAAGCATCACAATTATTTGGAAGGAAAATTAAGAACTGCACAGTTCTCAGGTTCTTTTAAGTTCTGCCTGAAGTCTTTCTACCAGTTGTGTAATTTCTCTTCTTTGCAATCAGTTCCAGTCCAACTGGATGCTCAAACTTTTTTTGCTTCTTTAATAACAAGGCTTAAACTCCATTTTAACTTCAAAAATAAAAAAGTTGTGTATGATCACAGAAGTCATAAAAGCTCAGCACTGCACTTGAAATTACTTTCTGTAAAAATAAATTTTAATTGTATATTTTCTTATTTTTCAAAACCAAGCACTGATCTGTCTCACCTGTTTATTGATCTCTGTGATATTTATCCAAATTTTATTTAGCCCCAGTTCTCCAGTCTCGATTTGTTCTAGTTGCTTTTGCTTCTGCACCAAATCTTCATTCAGTTTAGGAATTTCTTGGAATGATGTCTTTTGATTAGATTCCACTACAAAAATGAAAAAAAAAAAATTAAAAATACAATAAAAAAAAACAAAATTCCAGGTAAACAACATTGAGAGCAGCAAACAAATTACAAGCAGCAACACTACAGCAGCAAAAGAAGGAAATGTAGTTTCTACATACAAGTTTATCACCCATCCAGAATTGTGTTCATTCAGAATGAGAGCAATTTTTTATTTTAAGAGTACTGATGAGAGAGAACCCAGAGAGACTGTACTGAATTTACCACTTTGCAATAGCACTGTCATTCTGGCAAGCCTCAGCAGGTCTTTATTTAGTGCAGTTACTTTGCATTACTTTCACAGAGGAACACGAAATAGTAATGGGACTGTGTATCAGAACTGCCAACAGTACCAGGGCAAAGGAGGCACGTGAAGGGAACCTCAGTGCCCTTTTCAAGCCTGCAAAGGGGCTGCTGCTGACCAAGTGAATTCCAAAGAGATTAACGTGATTATAGTTGTTCTGTGTGACAAAGACAAATGGGAAAAAAAAAAAGTACAAGTTTACACACTAATGTCTGTTGGTAAACAAATCAGTAAACAAAGTCCTTGGATAAAGTCAGTTATTACTGCAATTAATACTACAGGAAGGGGGAAACATGCAGTTCAAACCAATTCAAGTGAGCCTCAGAAATGCAGCTCCTCCAGATCTGCAGTGACTAAGCTGTTTAGCTGCAAGCGTCACTAGGCAATCCTAAATCCCTAGGTCCAGGAAACAAATAAGCAAAACTTTTGAGATGGAGATTCCAGAGTTCTCCAAAATCTGCACCTCTGCCCTGTTACACAGCACTGGAATGCTCCGTAACAAACTGCTATCGCACTGACCAGACTGCCAAAAGCAGTGGGACCTACGTCATAGGTAGCTGGCAGCTCCCAGAACGAGTTTCCATATCTGACCCATCCAGTCAAAAGGGGACACCTCCAGGAGGGTTCCATGCCCGTGGAGTGGATACCCAAATACATACAACTGGAAGGCTGTGCATCTTCAAAAACCCAGTTTGCTTTTCTTGAAGGAAGTCCTAGAAGTCATTTCTAAGTACAGAGTAACGTGCATTGATCACCCAAGATCCAAACCACACTTCCAGTTCAGCAAGACCTTGAAAGGTATTTTAGCCAAAACAGATCGAGAGCCAACTCTGCATGTGACACAAACAGTTCACGCTGAACCTGATCTTTCGGAGGCTCTTGTAGAAAAATTATTTTCTGTTTTGCCACTCTCACTGTGTACAGTGAGACACCACTTAACCTTCCTAGCACTGCAAAAAAACCTCCTAAGTACTATACACATTCTCTGCATCATTCCTAACAACTGAAGGGAAACACCACAATGACTTCCCCTTATCCCAGACGTACTAGATGCAAAGATGTCTTATTTTTAAAAAGCACTCATACCATACTCAGTTTGTACAAAGGATGGCAGATCATTAACAAATACCGCCACGGCAATCTGCTCTTATGCAGAAAAGGTCTGGATGAAGATTCAGAGGAGTAAGGTTCTTCTTCCAAACTTGTTGTAGGACAGAGAGATCCCGTGCCTTTGTTTCTCCATCCACCAACACATCTCACCAAGGCACAATGTTACCTTTTGGAACGATATTATTCTTGCTGTCTGCTTTTCTGTGGTTGTTTTTAATGCTGTGCCTCAATATAAAACTCCCATCCAGCTTCTAGGCATGCTATTACAGTGGCAGGGAAACCCAAGACTACTTAATCACTAGATAAAGTATTAAGTGCTCAGCTTTTCTATCAGAGCTATTAAGGAGAAAACAAGCACATCTGTGATTGCCAGACAGTAAGCTCAAGAGAGAACAACTGCTTTAACAAAGAGCCTATGTAGAACAGGAACAATGAAACTTAACTACACCAAAGCCAGCAAATGTTGTCATCGTGCAAAACATTTACTGCCGGTACATTCTTGAAGCAGACTAGTCCATGAAAATCGACAGTCAGCTCACCCAGAACAGAGAAACAGCTACTGCAGGGCTGTTCGGTACGCTCACAGCCACGAAGCAGTGCCTGTAACTGAAGGTATCCTCCATAAGTGGTGAATGCCAATCTATCAACAATTCTCCCAGCTAGCCAGCAGGTTCCACCCTAGCAGACAACTCCCCACCTCACAACAAAGTTGAAACACCTGAACAGGAAGCCCTGAACAACAACAGCAACAAATTTTTTCTTTTTTTTTTTTTTATTAAACACACATTTCCTCAATACCTCTTTTACCACACAAGACCACACAAGCAAATCAAACCCTCTGCTTACCTCCAGCCCTAACAGTCTCCTCTAATTTTTTAATTTATTTCACCAGCCTTGTTTTTAAGGTCATCTTCATGTCCTGGGCACAAAAATTTTAAGATGAAGATCAAAGTTAAGGACAAAACTCACAGTCAACAGCGGTGCTCCTCAGGCAAAATGTTACCTACTTAGCCTTCCTGAAGCCACTACAGACTACCTGAATGCTTAAGCTTCACTCTCTCCCACTCCATACACATAGCTCCTCAGCTTACCCTTGCCTTTTTCAACATACAGGATTTTAAATGCTACTAAAATAATGCACCAAAACATATCTTGTGTCCATAGGTGAGGTATAGAGAACAGCAAGCAAGTTAAAGCAAATCTCACCATTTGTTATACCTCACCACTATAGAAGTTATAATACTGAAATCTTATAGAGACAGGGAAAACCTGAGACCTACAAGCAAAATGCTTCACCTTAATGCCATACTTCAAAGTATTAAACATGATGTAACTCCACACCATAAGCAACACAACATAAAAAGTTGGACAAGAACAGGTCAACGCAAGGAAGATAAATATTCAGAGGATACCAAGAAAAAAACACAATACAGAAGCAACATTCAAATTGCAGTCATGCCATAGCAAGTATTAGAAGTTTTTAAAAGAGCTCAAGAAAAGAACATTGTTTTCCATTCAGTGATGCATCAAAATCCCCTAGACTGCTTTTATGGAGCTGATCAGAACTTTTTCTTTTTAAATAGGGTCTTTCTTTGGAAGAAAACATTCCTAAAGTCAGGAATTTTAGAAATGTAGGTACAAGCAGCTACAAGCCCAACCAGTCCAACACCCCTGCTCTTCAGAAGATGTAGAGCAGGCAAGAATATATAACATTTGCCTCAGATTCACCCAGCCTCCTACTGTTTTTGGCTTCAGAGGACTCCTCAATTCAGAGGCAGTTCATCTATTCAGTGCTTTCAAACTTTGAACAAGCAAGTAGGCAACTAAAGCTCTTCATACTGCCCAAAGCAGATGTGAAATAGCGTAGTTACATTTACACTTACTAGTTCGAAACTTCTCCTTTATTGCATCCAGATCCTCCTTGAGAGCCACCTGCATCCAGACTAAGCCCACACATGCTACCACGCAAGCAGCAAGAATGACAAATGCACACAACGGATAACAGAACTTGCAGCATCGTAGATAGTCTCCTCTGGATAAAACAAAAAGAACAGCTTACGAATATTCAACAATACACAGAAAAGTTTTATTTTAATGCTGTTCTACCGAAGTAAAGAGCAGTGCTGGAACAGAACACATTTTGGCTGAGAAAAGCTAACAAAGAGGTTTTCCAAGAACAAACAAGGCTATACAGTGAGATCAGGGCTACCACTCTCTGTTCAGTTTATCCTCAGGAGGCACAACTCGCATACTTAAGAGCAGATGTCAGGTTTCCCTTACTAAAATTTCCTGCTCTGCTCACATAAACTTATGTGAAGAACATCTGCTTGGCAGCTTGAAAAGCAGGCTTCAAGAACGGGTATTACCATAATGTGATGGCAAGTCCTTCTAGATTACCTTAAACTGTGAAAGCCTGAGTTTCTCTTAAAAAAACCCACCTACTTTGTGTTATTCTTAGAGACCCATCAGTAACGCTGTTTTAACTTAAAAGTTTATTCTTTGGCAAAAGCACATCACATCCATGAGAAAACCAGCCCTCCGCCAGCTCGCAGATACAGGGCTGTGCCACGCCAAGCACACACGGGTAACGGCTCAACACTTCAAGCAGCTGACCCCGAGCTGCTCCAAGGGCTCCGGCTGCGGTGAGCGCCCAACAGAAACGCCGAGAAGAAACGAAAAAAAAGCCAGAGACGGCTCAGACCTGCTTCCACCCCCAGGCAGGCGACCTGCTGAGCCCGACACCCTCGGGGCTGCCCCAGGTTCCTTGGCAGCCCCCTGCGCCCCGCGGCCGCCCCCAGCTCGCCCCGCAGGCGGGCGCCGAGGCGAGGACTCCCGCGGCGGCAGGGCCGGGGCCCGCAGGCGGGCACGGGGCTCCGCGCCGGCAGGACCGGGCCCGGGACTCACTTGCCGCAGCGGCCCCGCGCCCCCGCGAACTCGTCCTCCTCGGAGCTGGACTCGGAGTCGGAGGCGGGTGGCTCGGTGCGCAGCAGCCGGTGGCCCGAGCCCTTCTTAGCGGGCTTCTTCCTGCGGCCGTCGGCGGCCAGGCCGATGAGGGCGTTCAGCTCCTTCCGCTTCTTCATCCTCTTGTGGGGCGGCGGCGGCGGCACGGCCGGCGGCTGGCTCCCGCCTCCCTCCTCCTCCGCCGCCGCCGCGGCGGCCGCCGCCAGCGCGTCCCGGCTCGCCAGCCTGCGGCCCGGCCGCGGCTACAGGCGCTCCGCGGGGCCGCGGCCGCTGCTCCCCCGCCGGCCCCGCGGCGGCACGCTCGGCCTCGCTACCGCCGCCTGCGCCATGGCTGCTCCCGGCCCCGCCGCCTGCACCTGCCAGCAAACCGCCTTCCCATTGGGCGGCGCGGGACCGCCCCCTCAGGGCTTAAAGGCCCAGGCGCGCCGCCCACGGGGGCCGGGAAAGGCGCGGACGGGTCGTGGGTTCGAGTCGCGCCTCTGGCGGGTGGGACGAGCGGTGAAGGGGCGGCCACCAGCGCGGGGGGCACGGCACGGCACGGCTGGTGCCTCCCGTCGCCGTCACCCTCCGCCCCCTCGCCCGCCAGACTGGACGGCGGCCCTTGCTACCGGAGATAACTGTGGCAGGGAAGCGGCGGTACCTGGCAGCTGCCCGCCCTCCGCCTGCCCCAGAGCGCCTCCGGTACCAGCCCCTCGGCTTACCGGGCACCGCCCGGCCTGCCCGGCGCGGCACCCACCGCGCTAACGGTGAGGGCGATGCGGTCCTGGCCGTCTGTAAGATGCGGCTCGAAACGCCAGCCCCACGGATGGGGCTGGATGGGGATGAGCGGACCCTTGGGAGGCAGGAATGGTGGCGGGGACCTCGGGGGCGGCAGCGCCGGGCATGCACCTGCCTGCTCCCCCGGGCTTGTGCGCACCGACCGCCTGAGAACTGCGTACGAAGGAGCGGCATTCCCAGAGCCGGCCCCCGCGCCCGGTGGGATGGCCGCTGCGCACCCTCCCGCAGCCAGGCTCTTAGGTTTTTGTTTTCTTTTCTTCCCTAAAAGCCCCGGTAGCGCTCGGTCTTCGCAGTTTTCTCCGATGGCAGCGCGCGGGCCGGAGGTCGCGGCTCGGGAGTGACGTGAAGCGGCGGGGCGGGGGCGGGGCGGGCAGGCGCGCCGGGGGCGGGCAAGCATCAGCGATGCCCGGCGCGCCGCGCTCCGCCCGCGGGCGGCAGCTCCTCTCCCGCCTCAGCCCACGTCCCGGCCGGCGCCGGCTGCCCCCGAGGTGCGAGGAGGCGGGAGGAAGGGCAGCAGCAGCCGCCGGCCCGTTCGGCGGGCGAGCGGTGCGTTCCCCGAGGCCCCCTCCCAACAAGCGCTGCCGTGATTTGGCAGCCGTCCGGCTCCGGGCCTGCCTCGCCGCCCGGCATTGGTTGGGCGCGGCCGGTGCCCGCCGGGCCCCCCGGGAGGTGACACCGGCCTCCGCCCCAGGCAGCCGGTAGCGGCGGGCGGCAGGTCGCCGCCTGCGCCGGGGGGATGAAGCTCTCCTGGCTGGGCGTGGATGTCTCCCGGGTGCTGCACTTGGCTGCCGTCTTCTGCCTGACCTGCGTGCTGCTGAAGGCCATCCAGCTGTACCACCGGCGGCGGGAGCTGCTCCGGGCGCTGGCCGACTTCCCCGGCCACCCGACCCACTGGCTCTTCGGCCACGTCCAGGAGGTAGGGCGGGAGCCGCTTCCCACAGCGGCCGGGGGGATGCTGCCGGTGGGACTTGTCCCTCTGCTCTAGGAGAGCTGCTTCTCCTGGTCCCCGGGGAAGGGAAAGACGGGCATCCTTTTCCTCGGCCATCCAAACCGCGCTCTCAGCGTGCGATGCCTGGAGAGCTGCCCAGGCAGGCCGCTGCAAAATGCGTGGTGGAAAGAGGTGGCAGCTGGCTTGCAAGTAAAGCAAACGATAATATAAGGTGGCTTGGGCCAGGATGTAGCCCGGCATTGGTGCTGGAGGCAGCTCTGCCCCGGGGTGGGCTCTGCTGTCACCTCTGTGCTCCTGTGAAAGCCAGGGCATGGCCACAGCAGCAGCCCCTGCCACGCTGAGCACCTGCGCGCCACTGCCAGCACCCAGGGCATCTTCTGCCCCTTGCCACCTGGCGTCACCTCCACGGCCGGCCAGGTGGGCCAGGCAGCGCACGGGCCATTCCGAGTCACACTGAAGCCACAAAATGCATCCCAGGTATAGCATCCAGCACAGGGGCCACGTGTCTTTTTAAGGTTGCGTTACAGCCATGACTGACTAAACCCACATACACAAGAAGCAAGCCTTGCTCCGCGCACTCGTGGTGCGGGTGACTGATCCCCAAGGTATGCGCTTGCCCGCACAGATCGGGGTGACCGCCTCCTTGGCAAACATTTCCACAACTCACTGGCAGCTTCCTGAGGAGTAACTGAGCTGCCTGATGCAAAAGGCATTTCCATGCATGCTAAAGCCTGCTTAAAATCACCCCGACCGCTCCTGGGCTCTGCTGATGCCCTGCTTTGGCCAAATCTGTGGCGCATTGAATAACTGGCGCCCTGAAAAGTAGCTGGGAAATCTGGATGGGACCTCCCAGGGCTCGTCTCTGTGCCATGGCCGCCCCAGTTTTCCTGTGCTGGATGCTGGACGGGACGGGCAGTCTTTTGGCAACATAAGCATGAAGATAGGCCAGGTCAGGGCTTCATTGCGCTGCCAGTTAGACTTTAAAACAGCAATAAATGAAGTATGTTTGCCTGTTTATCAGTGGTGACTGTTTGTCTTGGAATAGGGTTTAACTGTTTGTGTCCCATCGTGGCTGGGTTGTTCATGGCTCAACTTTTACCACAGGTGGTATTTTCTGAAGAATTCCTGTTTGGCAAATTTAATCGTTTGCTGATTAAATGCTCCTGAGTTCCCCAGAGCCCAGCAGTCCATTGAGCCAGTGAGGAAACTGGCAACGCTCTGGGCACATACTGAGTACAAAGTTTACATGCACCTCGGAGGGTGACCTGAGAGCTATATTCAGGGAGAGCACTGACGTTTCCTGTTCTGTTGCTTTAAAATGGTTAATTGCCAGTTTTGATTCAGACCTGTTTAGTATCTCAAATATATGCTTTGGGTGGTCTCCTGGGAATACATCACTTTGTTTTAAAGAGTTCTTAGGTATTAGGCTCCGCTTATCCGAATCACTTGGTAGAAATTGCATTAAAGTATCAGGAGAGGTTGTGTAGAGCTGTTCAGCCTCACTGCAGCAGCACAACTTAGTTAAAAGCCAGAGTGCCATCCCCGAGCTGGCTGAACCCACTTCCCATGGCCACAGTTGGTGGGAAGCAGAGGAGCAGGGTCGCTGCCCCATGGGCGCAGGGGGGCTGTCAGTTCCTTGGCAGCCCTTTGCCTGCATCTGCCCTGTCCAGGCAGCTGCTGGAGGAGAGCCAGCCTGGTTCTGAGCATGGCACTGCTTTATGCTCACATTCCAGCTCCCGTGTTTTCTGCTTCATTTGCTATCGATGCATAGTCATTAAAAGCGCCTTTAAGCGCCTCTTCCCAGATGCTTTTAGTGTTGGATCCACTTCAAAACTTGCATTTCAGCATGAGATCAGGCCTTCCTTAGACCTGCGTGGGGATTATACTTTTTTTTTCAAGCCCCCAGGGGAGGAAGAGGTAGAAGTGGTGGTCTTCCCTGCAGAGCCTGGTAGCTGGAGCCCTTGTTAAGAAGCAGGAGCTTTCCTTTCCTGTTCCTCCGCAGCCTGTAGCACTTTACAGCCTCTGGCTGCCCCAGGAGTGCTTGGCACAGCAAATAGAGGTTATTCACCTTGGGGGTAACCTCTCCTCTCAAATAAACCCATTCCACCCTCAGCCAGCTCAGGGACAGTTCTTGATAGCACAAACCAAGGCTGGCGCCCCCAAAACAGGATTGGATGAAAAGGCTTCTAGCGTTAGGACTTCTGCCAGTGAGGCTTACTCAGCATCTCCCAATTACTTCCATTTATGCTTTCTGTGATTTTGTGACAGGAGGAAGCACAAGCAGCCATATCAAAGGGACTTTCACATGTTCAAATATCACTCAGCTAAAGGCACCATGCCAAGCCCCACTTCTGCTGGCATTGCTGAAGAGGTGGGCGCTGGGGGATGCTGCCTCCTTTTACTCCAAAACTTGATCCCTGCAACCAGAAAAACTGATGGTTCTCTTTAATAAATCCAAAACCTTGAACGTGAGCAAGAGAAGTTGAACGATAACGTTCTATCATAAGTTATGACCGGATGTAGTTCATCATTCTGCTGGATGCAGGAGACACATGGGAGATGCTGCAGGGACCCGCCTGGCCCACAAGGACAGGGGCTCAGCCTTGGAGCACGGAGCCTGGATGTGCCCTACACAGCCTGTGCAGTCCCCGGGTAGACACTACACAGCTCCTGAGCATCCTCTCCAAGATAAGCCTGACATGGGCGATCATTTGAGCACCAGCCATCTGCCGGGTTGAGAAACACTAGCCAACTAAAAGCTGAGCTGAGCTAACTCAGCACCAAAGCGACTGAGCAAATATTCACTTGACTCAATCGATAGGGTGACTTTGTGGCCGATTTCTGCACCAGTGTGCGGATGTAATGAAACTTTGAGCTTCAAGTCAAAGCAGCAGCAGCTATGTCAGCCCTAGCTTACCAAAATCCTTCCCCTTGCATATTGTGGCAGAGCAGTTTCTGTTCAAAGAAAAGAGAATTCTTCACAGTCTTGTCTCTGTGATCTTTTTTTTATTGTTTCTGACTTTGGATCTTTCCACCGGTCTTTCCACTTGTTCTTTGGCCGTTGCCTTGTTTAATATGCAACAATGCTGGCTATAAATGCAATAAAACAGTGATCACTTTCAGAGAGTGGTGCTCACGTTGCTCCTCAGGGTGCAGCTTCCAAGGACCAGAGATGAACCTTTCTGGGAGCACCAGCTCTTCATTGCCTATTAAATTCAATTCCTGGAAATCAATGAAATCTTAATCTAACATTGTTAACCAGCATCCCCTCCTCTGTACACTCCGTTGGTGACTTTGGACTAATTCTACTGAATTTTACCTGGACACTGGCCTTTTCCACCTAAACGGCTGGAGGAAGCTGTGGCCCAGGTTTCCCGGTCAGGAGGCATCGTTGCACCAGGGCAAACACAGCAGCGATGCTGTTGGTTGCCATGAAAGTGCTGCTGTATTTTCTTGTGACTGCAGGGTATTAATTGCTCTACCATGTGCAAGTGAAAACGTATTTGCGCACCTAAATGCAGATGCTGTCTGAGGTAAATCTGAATCTTCTCTGGGGTGACCATGGAAACAGAGCAGATAACATACAGGCACTGATAGGCACCACCACTGTCCCTAAGGATATTCTCCATAGTTAGGGCCAAGTGATAAGGAAGCATTATTTTATATGAGGTTTAAAAGTAGCAAGCACCTCTACTTCTTATATTCTGTAAACTCAGAGGGACAACACCTTGTTTGCCTTTACCTGGTTTTATGATGTAGAAAGACCTTGAGCTTTTTAAGACGGTGTATTGGGAGATTATTTGTTTTTTTTTCTCTGAATCTATGTATTCTTTCTCTTTTTACTTCTCCACAATTAGTTCCTCAAGGAGGAAGAGGTGCTGGACAAGGCGGAGATATGGGCACAGAAGTACCTATATGCTCACCCTGTGTGGTTCGGAAGTTTCTCAGCATTCCTGGTTATCACTGATCCCGACTATGCCAAGGCTGTGTTGGCCAGAGGAGGTGAGGAGATGATGCCTTCAGCTGTGGAGCAACAACCACAGCCTGCAGATTTCCCATCCCAGCCTAAAAATGCATAGCAAGGCAGGGTTTCACGGAGGGGTTGCCTTGCACAAACCATCTAAAGGCACGGAGAGATATTCCTCCTTCATGCCATGCCCTGGCTGCTTCAGGCACAGGGCTGCAGGGCTGACCAGGGCCCCTCCAGATCACTTGGCGAATCAAACTTCCTCAAGTGATCCTTGGAGAGTTGCTTTCTTAGTGCCCAACCCCAGCAAGAAGGCGGCAGCTGGGAGCTATTTTCTTGGCTTAGAGCCCTGGCTCCTACTGCAGGGAAGTATCTGTAGTGCATCAAGAGAGAAAGGTGCTTAAAAGTGTCGTCTGGGAAGTTTAATCATTTATCACACAGCACAGACTTTGGACTACCAATATGATTTTTTTTCCAGTCTGGGCGCTTGCTTTTGTACTTGTTTCTTGCTGCTGGGCCAGGCAGTGTTGTTTTGTTGTGAAATACTGATGAACTCTGCAGGGATGCCACCAGTTCTGCTTTATGCCTAACAAAAACTGAGAGCCCAGAGGGAGCTTGCAGGTGCAAACCAGTGTGTTGATGCTACTGAAACATTTACAATTTTATTTTCTCTTTCTTTGTGATTTTTTTACAGATCCCAAGGATAACATCAGTTATAAACACCTTGTCCCATGGATCGGTATGTATTCCCAGGGCTTTGCCTACCAGGGATGATTCTGAAGTTAGTCAAGAACATGCTATAAATAAACAGCATTGTACTTGGTTCTTGACGCAGTTATAGCTAAAAGCTTCCTGAAATCATTACTTTTATTGAAAAAGGTGCTAAATAATGCCATTTTTTGTGATTTGAGGAAGGAAAGTTCAAACATTGTCATATATATAAATGAGAACCACTTATACATCCATAGATAGCAAAGGGGGGAAGCTCATAGTGGAGGACTGGTGGAGAATGCATCTGCTGATCTGAACTTCTCATCTCCATCTGTGTGGGTGTTTCTTTTTGGAGGCAGTGCAGTATCATTTCAGTGAGCAGGGCTCTGCTCAGCCCTGGGAACCCTAGAGCTGATGGCAACATTTGGAAATACTGTCTCGTAGCAGCTCAGACAGTGGATTTAATCATGCTCCTTGCAGGCAGAGGCTGTGTCCGCAGGCAGGTGAAAGCAGCCTGCTTGTGCCCAACAAAACATGCCTTGCCTGTGTTTCCCCAGGTAACGGGTTGCTGATCTTACATGGGCCAAAATGGCACCAACATCGAAAACTCCTGACTCCAGGGTTTCATTATGACGTCTTGAAACCGTACGTGACCCTGATGGCAGAGTCTACTAACGTGATGCTGGTAGGACTCATATCTGATGCTCCTCTCTCTGCCTTGTTTTCTCTTCCCTGATCCTGACTGGGTAGTGGGTAAATGCTGGAGCAGAGTTTTCTTGCAGCGCCCTTGCTCACAACCTGGTAGTTGTAAGGACAGGCTGTGTCCTGGTGGTCAGGCTTTCCGAGGTACCACAAATCCCTGCCTCTACCTGTGAGTTGGAAGGAATGAGCAGGTTGAACCTCCCTGCAGAGGCTATGTCTCTGGTACTGCCTTGGGCTCTGTGGCTGAGATTTGAGGATTAATGTTACTACCATCCCTAAACTGTGCATGATCTCGCAATCCCAACCTCAACTTCTTGTAAGGTGTTTTTGTAAATGAAGAATTGAAGTAAATAAAGGTTCATAATAAACCCCCCAAAATAAAAAGGTTGGAACAGAGCTTTACTGTGACCTAAGGTTAAAGGGTATCATTTGCTGTCAGCATACCCATGACTGGATTGCAATCACTGCCTTGCCTAATACACAGTGAAACTGCGCTGTTCTTCCATCCATCAGTGCTGGGCATGATGGAAACCAGTGTGAATTACAGGTGAGGGGTACCAGGCTTTGTGTACATGGACCAGCAGGAGGCTGCATGCTGGATCTGTTCTTTCTCCTTTGCCTCCCTCCATCCAGCCTCCCCAGAAACTTCCACATGGATCCTGACTGTCCTCCTTCCCACTGGCCCAGGATGCAGCCAGGAGCCAGGGGCTGGAGAGCCAAGAGAGCTTTTGCAATGCACACAAGCGCCTGGCAGTTTGTCATTCCTTGCAGACAATGCACAGTGCCTATTGTGGGAGCCGGTGCCACCAGGTGGCAATCGTTGTATGTGTTAAGGACATGAGTCTGGCCCTACGAGCCCACTTCCCCAGTTCTGTGGGAACTCAGATGTGACTGTGCTCCTCCATCTCCCTTTCTCCACTTTTGAGTCCACTGGTTCCTTACAGCCATGAAGGGACAGAGGATTCAACATCATTTCATGTCTGCCAGGCAAGAGAGACACTATTTATAGTTTCTTTAGGGATCCCCTATATGAAAAGTTGAGCAAAAGCTCCCAGATTTTATGCTGGAAAAACACAGTGACAGAGCATGGGATGGAGGAAAAACCTGGGTCAGAAGTTTGCATCTTAAGCACCAAACTCATATGTGCTTGATAACAGACTTGGTGAAGCCCAGTGCCGACATACACTGCGCTTGTGCAGGGAACATGCTGCTCCCCGAGACAGGCTTTGGTAACACACCCCATCACCCAGAAACGCACCCATCCTGGGCTTCTCCAGGGTGCCCTTGCCCCAGGGTCCAGTGTACCAGGGCCCACCGCTGCCAGAATCTGACACTAGCAGCTGCCTGAGGCAAGTCTTGTATTAACCACCCCACTCTTGGCTTCCCTTCTCCAGGCTTTTGACAGCAACTAGAGTCTCTTCTTTCCATTTCTCTGGGATGTATCCCTAGCTGAGCACTCATTTAACCAGAGGGTAACTGCAGATTGTGCAGAACTGTCCCTTGCCTTCTCATTTCTGTCTCCTTTGTGCCCTAGGATAAATGGGAGCAGTTGATCACAGACGGGAAACCGGTGGAGCTCTTTGAGCATGTCAGCTTGATGACTCTTGATAGCATCATGAAATGTGCCTTCAGTTGTCACAGCAACTGCCAGACCAGCAGGTCAGTGCTGGCTGTCCCAAACCCTGGCAAAAAAAGTTTGCACCTCAGAAGGGAAATGGGCAAGTTGGTTGTCATGAAGTTCCCAAACTGACAAACTTCCACCACTCCCTCTCCCCAGGGAAAACACCTACATCCAGGCGGTCTACAACCTATGCCACATGGTGCACCAGCGCCTCCGCATCTTTCCCTACCACAATGACATCATTTACTGGCTCAGTCCCCACGGATTTCAGTTCAGGAAGGTCTGCCAGCTCGCTCATGATCACACAGGTATCCCCTGCCTCCATCCTTTGCCAAACCTTTCAAACAGGATGGGTGATGGCTGACCAGAGTTACCTCTTTGCCCACGCAATGATCCTGCCTGGAGGCTCAGAACTGGGATCCAAGCAGAGCATCAGCTTGCAGCAGTGGTCTGATCTAGGCATGAAGCAAGGGGGTCTCACAGCTCCTGGGTTATTAAACTGGACTAACGGAGGCATTCCTCTTTGGGAACACTCCTGTTAAATGGCCAGACTCCTGAGAGAAAGGATGGGTGCTGCAGGCAACACTGATGCAAGGAATGATTTTCCTTTTCCAGCCCAGGCATGATTTTAATGCAAGGGTAAAGTAGGTGAGGAGTCTGTTGTGGGCAAAGAAGTTTGCAGAAAAGGATGGCAGTGTGCACAGCATTTGTTGCCATGCTGCTGAAAAAGCCAAACTGCCTGGGATACTGAAGCACACGTATTGGCCTGAGCACTGGTCACCCCCTTGGGTGAACTTTGCATTCACAGGGTGAGTTTGCAGCTCAGCATCTCCTGCCTCTGCTGAACCTTTAACTCTTTCTTCCCCAGACAAGGTGATCCGCGAGCGAAAGGAGTCCCTTAAAGATGAACGAGAATTTGAAAAGATCCAGAAGAAGAGACATTTGGACTTCCTGGACATTCTGCTGTGTGCCAAAGTGAGTGGCGAGGAGTGGGTGTGCGGTAGGGCAGCAGGGTGCAAAAGCCACTCAGTCTTTGCAAGGGTCTCACAAACTACCAGGGACCCTTAGGACTGCACACACCATTAAAGTTAATTGGCCCAGCTCTGCCCATTTGAGGAGAAGCTAAGGTGATCCCATTTCTCATCCTGAAATGCTGGTAGTGTCTATTGGGGAATACAACATGCAGAGGGATTTCATAGTCCTGGTGGTTTAATATGGGGTGATAAAGGCATTTATAAGTGAAGGCAAAGGGGCCCTGAATTCAGTCTAAACAGATTGATTTTGTTTATACATATCCCAGGAGCATCACCACCCTGCTTTGCAATAGCTGGAATAATATAATGGTCCCTCCTGGGATATTGTATTTTATATATTTTATGTATAAATATAGATATATAAACTTATTGAGTCTACACTGTCCCTTCATCCAACTTATTCACCAATGAACTGGATGAAGAGCCAGAGATCCCTCTCCACAAATTTCTGAAAATACCAAACTGGGAGGAGCAGCTGATACACCAGAGGCTGCGCTGCCCTTCAGCAAGACCTGGACAGGCTGGAGAGCTGGGCAGGGAGGGACCTCATGAGGTTCAACCAAGGCAACTATAGGGTCCTGCACCTGGGCAGGAGCAACCCTGTGCACAAGTACAGGATGGGGCTGACCTGCTGGGAGGAAGCTCTGCAGGGAAGGACCTGGGAATGCTGGTGGACAGCAAGGTGCCCATGGGCCAGCAGTGTGCCCTGGTGGCCAAGACAGCCAGTGGGATCCTGGGGTGCATCAGGAGGAGCGTGGCCAGCAGGTCAAGAGAGGTGATCCTCCCCTCTGCTCTGCCCTGGTGAGGCTGCACCTGGAGTGCTGTGTCCAGTGCTGGGCTCCCCAGATCAAGAGGAATGGGAAACTAATGGAGAGGGCCCAGTGGAGGGCTACACAGATGATGAGGGGGCTGGAGCATCTGCCTCGTGAGGAAAGGCTGAGAGAGATGGGCCTGTTTCGCCTGGAGAAGGCTGAGAAGGGATCTTATCAATGTCTATAAATATCTTGAGGGCGAGTGCCAAGAGGATGGGTCCGGGCTCTTTCAGTGGCCCCCAGCGACAGGACAAGGGGCAACAGGCATGAAGTAAAATACAAGAAGTTCCGCCTGAATATGAGGAAAGACTTCTTACCTTGAGGGTGACAGAGCACTGGAACAGGCTGCCCAGAGAGGCTGTGGAGTCTCCTTCTCTGGAGACGTTCAAAACCCGCCTGGACACAATCCTGTGCAGCCTGCTCTGGGTGAAGCTGCTTTAGCAGGGGGGTTGGACTAGGTGATCTCCAGAGGTCCCTTCCAGCTCCAACCATTCTGTGATATCTGGGCCACTTTAATATATATATATCACCTATATTAGCTGTATTATCTCTATTATCTATTTTTTATATTTTTAATATATTTTACATATATATTTATATGGGCCACTGAAAGTGTCTCCTGACTGTTAGGATGAGAATGGAGCTGGACTGTCTGATGAGGACCTGCGTGCCGAGGTGGACACGTTCATGTTTGAGGGCCATGATACCACAGCCAGTGGGATCTCCTGGCTCTTGTACTGCCTGGCATCACACCCCGAGCACCAGGCACGGTGCCGGGAGGAGATCCGGGGGATCCTGGGACACCGGGAGACACTTCAGTGGTAAGGTTGCTTTTTTCAGCTGGTGACTTTTTTCCCCATCACTGCCATTTCTAAGTGAGCAATGCCTTCAAGGCTTGAAAGCTGGGGTGCTAAAGGCTGCTGCATGCACAGGGACTTCATAGGGTGGAGCACATACTGCATCCTTTAGCTAAATCTGCCTCCCTGCCCTTCAGGGCTTGTATTACTGGGGCAAACACAAGAAAAACCACTCCAGACCAGGAGGCCCATGCTGGATGCCGTGCCAAGACCTGGTCCGCCAACATTGCTCTTTGCTCTGTCCTGTTTTCTTGCCACAGGACATTGTAGTCACAGCTTTTCACCTTTTGCTGTCACTTTGCACTTGAGCACGTTCAGAGGTTGTTCAGAAGTGTCCTGGGGTCTCCAGCTTGCAGCAGCCTGTGGTTGGACATTGTGGGTCCCTCCGTATGCCCCATCTGTTGCAAGAGGGTCTGCGCAGGGGGCTGATGGCCATGGGGCAGTGGACCTCCCAGTGCAGGGCAGCAGTGGGAGTGTGGGCCTCAGTCTGCCTCTGTCCCGGCAGGGAGGACCTGGGCAAGATGACTTACAGCACCATGTGCATCAGGGAGAGCCTTCGCCTTTACCCACCAGTGCCTGGTGTGTCCCGGCAGCTCAGCAAACCCATCACCTTCCCGGATGGACGCACCTTGCCAGAAGGTCTGTAAATCCCATTGCTGCTTCAGAAAATTGTGCGTTTGGACATCAGCTGCATCCTCGCTGCCTGCCACAGAGCAAAGGCAACAGCCCTGCTTCTGTGACCTGCTCCTCGCCGGCGCAGATGTTTCAGATAGGACTGTGCAGATGTTGGCCTTCTGTTGATAGACTGAGGTCTGGGCTGTACAGCAGCATCCCTGTGATGTCCTTCCTGCCACTGTCGCTATAGGGCAGTCGTGCCAGTGCCCAAAGCCCCTTCTGTCCCGGCCAAGCACAAGTTCATGGTTCACCCATTCTGGCAAACTGCAGGCACAGGGGGACAGGGAATGGTCCCATCCCAGCTTGCGGCACTGAATTGCCCTGTGCTGCTCCTTCCCTTCTCTGATTTGGCACACAGACAGGCGGTGTTGGTGGGGGGATGGTGCACCTATGGTGCCGGTGCCTTCCCCATGTCCACCGTTTGGCTGCTTACAACTAAACAAATGGAAAATGTTTCATCTTCTCTGAAGCCAATGACAAAACCCTCATAGGTTTCCAGTTGACAGATAAGACTGTGATGATTTAGTCAGACCTTTGTGTGAGTATGCTGCAACTTTCCCTTTAGGTTCTTTGTCAATGAGCTCTTTTCTTCTCTATTGCTTTACAGGCAGTGTCACCGCAATAAGCATTTATCTCATTCACAGAAACCCTGCAGTATGGAAAGACCCTTTGGTGAGTTTTCTTTTGCCCTTCTAATAATTTTTCCCCTTTGTGCTGTGCCTCTTCCAATGTCCCCTTCACCTGTTAGCAGGAGAGCAGAGCCCCTCTTGCTCCCAACAACTTTGCCCATGGGAATCACACTGGGATGTGACTGCCTAGCGTTAATCTCTGCCAGCTGTGGCACAGGGCAGTTAGACCCCGGCATTAGGGCTGGGTGCTGCACAAACAGTAAGACAAAGTGCTCCGAAGAGCTTGTTGTAATATCAAGCACAAAGATGATTTTTTGCTCAGCCTACAGGTGGAGAATTGAATCCCAACTCTCCAGGATTCATACCTGTGTCTGGTTTATCCTGGCAACACCTTTGCCAGGCTCAGTGGAAAGCAAGGAAGTCTGGTGCATGAGTTTCAGCCCATCTAAGAATAAATTCTCTCTCCGGTGGGGTTGTTCAGAAATTATGGGGTGTCATGTTTTTGAAAATACTAGTCAGTACTGTGTTTCTTAAATAATCACTTTTTCTTGCTGCGTATTCTTAATTTCCAGGTATTTGACCCTTTGCGGTTTTCCCCAGAGAACATCTCAGGCAGACACTCTCACGCCTTTCTGCCTTTTTCTGCTGGAATGAGGTAAAGTGTATTGAACAGCGAAGGGGTAGTGGGGAAAGAAAGCATGCATCCCCGGGAACTGCTCAGCCCGAGAAGTGTGTGCTGCTGGTATAATTGCTACTGGAGAAACACTCACAGAGTGCTTTCAGAGACCACCGTTTGAGGTCCTGGCCCTGCGATGTTAAACAGTTCATGAGCATATAAAAAGCATTTATGCTAGAGGGACTCTGATACCAGCAGGCAAGATAAGAAGGCAGCATTGCCAGGCCTCGCCTGGGCACAGGGAGCCAGGTCCCAAAGCTGTGGAGCATCATCCTGGCATCACGCAGGGAGCCTGCAGCATCCTGGGCTCACTGCTCTCCTCCTCTCCTTGATACAGAGACCTCCATCCCACCCCCCAGGCCTTTGACTCCCCCTTCTCCCCTGCTCCCAATCCTTCCCTTCGCCCTGTGCTTACCTCGCCAAGGCAAACACTTTGCAGATCCGCTCCTGCTTGGAGACCCACCACCTTGGCTCTGCCTGCCTCTCCTTTGGCTTCCCCATCCCTCCTCCATGCTCACCGAGCATGCATCCAGGAGCTCCCGATGCTCCCCCAGATTCCCCCTGCTCAGCCCATGCCCCTGCTTTTGCTACCCAAAACACTGCCTGGGGCCCCTAGAGCTGCAGAGGGGAAGGGTTGTGTGCTGGTGGGAGAGGGCTGGGATCTGACCGTGTGGGTTTGCTGTGCCCACCGCTGAGGTGGAGTGGCTGAGCTGCTGTTTTACCCCAGGAACTGCATCGGGCAGCAGTTTGCCATGAACGAGATGAAAGTGGCGCTGACCCTGACCCTGCTCCGCTTTGAGCTCTCGCCCGACCCTGCCAACCCTCCCTTCAAAATACCTAGGATCACCCTTCGCTCCCAGAATGGGATTCACCTGTATCTAAAGAAAATCGGCTGATGCTGGAAAACAATCTGCCTTTGCCGGAGGGAGGGACCAAGCTGATGATGGGACAACGTTACTCTGGGGTAAAAGGTGCAAGGCAGGATTTGTGGATGAGGATTCCTGATCTCTGTGCTTCTCCTACCAGCTGAAAGCCCCTTGTGTCCTGGGCCTAGGTAGCCTGGATGGCATTGCACAGACCCATTGCACTCTGCTCTGAGCGCTAGTCTCCAGCAGCCAGGTGTGGCCATGCCCCTTCACTGGCTGCCCTCTTGCCCTGCCGTAAGGGCTGACCTGACCTGGGAACATCTGCAGGTCCCAGCATCTTCCTTTTTACCAAATCCGGCCTTTGCACTCATGTCCTGGCCTAATCCATAACCATTCCCAGCCCTGCTCCATCATCAGTACCTTCCTCAGTGCCTAGAGGTCAGCCCTTCTCTCCTGGAGCAGGGACAGCCCATGGCAGACCTGTTTCTTCTCGCACTTCATGTGTCTCTGTTTTGTTGAAAGCACTGAGTCCAGTTTTGAAAACTTTGAAATTCTGCCTAAACTGCAAAATATTCTGTAATTTTTGTGTTAATAAACCAGTAATTATTCCTGTAACAGAAGCTTCATCTGTTTTTATTGCTGATGCTTGCCCACTTTGTCATAAATACAGTGTAAAACCCCCTTAGAAATGGGAGATGGAGAGGAAACCCATGAACAGCAAGAGACAACCCTGGGGGTGTCCAGCCCAGCCACAGCCAACCCAGCATCTCCTTCCATGGGCAACCCCTAAACAGGGGTCCAATGTGCAATCTTCATTTAAAGCTGCAAGGGAGGAGTTCTAACAGTTAGAAAGGGGGTTGTCCTCCTTTTATTTACTTTTTTTCCTAAGCTGATAAAGTTGTCAGGGTTGTATGCTTGAGGTACTCCGGAGGACACTAGCGAGTTGTCCTCTGCCCCTACAGGAATCATTATTGGGGTAGAAAGTGTCAAACTGGGAAATCCCAACTGCTGCTGTTGCAATTAGCATCACAGTGACATTGACTGTGGTTCCAGCATCGTGAGCAGGCAGCTGTGCAGCAACCCAGCGGCTGACTTTGTACAGCATCCATCTGCAGAGATAAGGCAGGCAGAAAGCAGAGGGGCATACAGGAGGGCCTTTTTGTGGGATACACTGTGCTCCACTAACAACACTGCCCCCAATCACTGGTGAGCGCCATTAACAGGTTACATTGAACATGAGGTTTTATCCAATTTTAATTTTAAATGCACAAAGGATGCCCATAATAAATGAGGTAATACAGATAACTTGGGTTCTCTCTCACTGAGCGTATTACCAACCCACTGCAAATGCCACAACAAAGGCGTCCTCAGAACAGCTGTAACTAAGAAGCTGCAAAAAACAGATCAGTATATTATGCAATAGGGTTACCCATGCACCTCCTCGGCCACATCACCCATATCTTCTCTAACCACAGCTGTATCCACAGCTACCACCTAGCCCCCCCAAACCCCTCCTGTGTCCTCTCTACTTACCTCTGTGCCAGCATAGCCAGCTGCTGTCAATAAAACCTGCATGCCTTGGGGTGCTCGCTTGGCCAAGCAGCCTCGAGAGGGCACATCCATCAGCCAGCTTCACCTCTGATCTCCATGCCTCATGGTGCTCCAGG
The DNA here is from genome assembly GCF_963210335.1 of Falco punctatus. Lineage (NCBI taxonomy): Eukaryota > Metazoa > Chordata > Aves > Falconiformes > Falconidae > Falco > Falco punctatus. The sequence continues at coordinate 10,371,560 of NC_137591.1, read as the reverse complement.
CACCCAAGCCACAAATTAATCCCTCCTATGAGCAAAACCTCCAGGTTGCCCTGAAGCAACTGCTAGGATTCAGTAATATCCCACTGCAGAAGAAATGGTGAAAGAAAGAAATCACCAGTGTGCATGGGTAACACAAAGGACATGTCTGCATCATCCAGCTTCACCCTGAATCCAGTTACGACTTTGTTAAGCCTGAGTGCACAAAAAATATAAAAAGATTCCCACACACACACCCCATGGATTTGTATCCATAGCTTGCAAGATAAAAAACTTGGGTCATTCTATATGCTGGCATAAGTTTAAGGAAAGCAATGATTTATCTCCTTCTGGTGAGGCTCTGGTCCAGGAGGAAAGCAGTACATGCACCTGGCTCAAAGCTGCTTGGACACATCCTCTAATGATATGGCATGTTCCAGCCACCTGTCCCCTCTTCAGGTGCGAGGTACAGCTCTTGAGTTGAAATCGGAGATAGCCCTGCAATGGAGAGAGACAGAGTGTGCTTATTAAAATGTAAACTATTACAAAACTATGAGACACCGCAAGCTCTTTGGAGGGTAGTATCAGGACACAAAACTATCTTGATAAATTGAAAACAATACTGAAGTGAATGGGATTGGAATCCATAAGCACAAAAGCAGGAACAGCCACCGCACAAAACCAGGAGGAGAAAGGATGGATAGGCAGCAATGTCTCAAAAAGGTATTTCGTAAATATAGAGTTTGACAAAGGTAAAACGAATCAATAATATCCTACTGTTGCAATCAAAGCAAACGTCATACTTGGATACATAAATACAAATATTTTTCAAAAGTTTTTCACTTGCATCTCCTTTCACTAGATGAAATGAGACAGTGTCCTTCAACCCTGCTTGGAGATTGTAGTATAAAGGCAACTGCATTTATTCCAAAATGTACCTTGCCTACATATTCTGAAGTGTAAAATGAGAAAAAAATCAATCAAAATAGCTGAAGTCACTAGAAGCAAATGACGTGCATCTCTGTATTGGATTCAATTTTCTTCTAAAGATAAAATTTGAAAAAAATACCATCTAAAAACGAGTGACGAACTTTGGCATGTAAACGTGAAAGATTAAAGCAAGAACACCTGATGAGCAAGAGCACAATGCTGAAATCATGGTGTACCCACTGGAAGGGAGTAGGTAAAAGGGTATCAAACTAGGAAAACTTGGCATAACAGCCCTCATGTAAATAAATTACAGCTGCTAAACTGCATTTAGGTAGATACAGATTACACAGCATAAAGCACTCCCTAAGGTTTCTCAAGCCCTGACACAGGTTGTCTGGGGAATCTGCATTTTCAGAGGTTTTAGAGCAGGTCACTGTTTTTGCTGCATAATCCCAAAGGAGGCAACAAATGTAGTGTGAGGTTATAGCACAGTACCTCTGGTCTGGTTTTGGGGAGCAGACTGGATCAGGGGTAGAGGAAAGCCTGCACAGCTGCTTTCCCAACTGGATCATCCAACACTTGGATATTCCTGGCCCTTGGATGGAAAAGCCAGACTGCTTCTGCCTTCATTGTTCCTTCCATGACTTTTAGGATTCACTAAAAATCTGCCTCTTCAGTTCTGAAGAGGGAAAGGAAAGGTGCTATGGCAGCATTCCCCTCCTCCTCTCTCTGTTGTGTTTGTGGTGTCTTGGCATGGGAAGGGAACAGAGCCCGGTTCCCCCTGCTGTTGCCTGCCCAAATCCAACATCAGCTCTGTGCACAAAGCTCTCCTTGGTGCTAACACCCTCCGAGGCCAGGAGCTAGAGTCACACTCCTCTAAATAATGTCACGCATGCCAGCCCAGCTCCCAATCTCCCCAAGCCACGTGGGCCAGCACTGCATGCCAGGCTAGCCAGTCTGCATCTCACATCCTGTATCCCGCATCCCATATCCTGCATCCTGCATCCCATATCCTGCATCCTGCATCATCCCACATACCGCATCTTGTATCCCACATCCTGTACCATCCCACATCCCGCATCCTGCGTCCCACATCTTCTGTGTCTGCTCTGCTCTTGAACTGGAGAGCTGGGCTGAGGCTGCAACGGGGCTTCTGGGGCAACTGTGTCCTGGTGCCAGAGCAAACCAGATATTTCCCAAATATAATTTCTGAGAGTGCTTTCCCCCAGTTACCTTTCCCCTCCTAGATATTAGAGTCATGGCAGTAATAAAAAGACCTAGTCACATGGGATGTATAACTCAGAGCAATAAAATCAAGGACTAGATGCAGAGAGGTTACCTCATTCTCTAATCCTTCCCCACTCTCTGCAGAAAGGGTAATTGCAAAGATGATGAGCTGACCTTGGACTGCTTGATTCAGACCTTCAAATAAATAATTTAACGAGAACTCACGAGAGGGGTTAGGTGGGGTGCAACAAGGTAAGTCTTTATTTCGGTTAAAAAGATCTTGGATTTTTCTCATTGCTATAGCTTGGTCTTGTAATAATGGCAGAGCAAAGACACCATATGCTCATGCAGTTATTTGTTTTCCAACAGAGATTGTCATAATAGCTGTACAGCCACATCCCAGTCACACGAAGGATACCCATCCGTACCAGTGCCGGTACTTTCTCACACGCTGCCAAGCACAACAGAGGCAGTAAAACCAGCAGCAAGAGCAGCTGGCTCGTGCTGCTGGGGGATGCAGTCCCTGCACAGCACCCAGGCAGCTCTCCGAGCAATTCCATTATCAGATGGGACCAGCAACTTCCATCTAAACTGCACTGGGATTTTCCACTGGAAGCAGCCCGTAAATTAAATAAGTATCGCCACATATTTGTAAGACAGCTGTATTAAATGCTTCCAGATATAAAATCATCTTCAAGACATGTGTGTTCAGATGGGATCCAGGCAGCTCACATTACCCTGCAACACTTGCTGGGCTCTTGCCGTGATTTCCTCATGTGTTTAGAAGCTTGAAACACTTTTTTTTTTTTTTTTTTTTTTGGCATTACAGCTACATTTCGTCTGTCAGCACTAAGCACTGCAGGAACACACAGAAACAGATGGGCCTGGACTCTTCTTCCTACCCAAATAAACACAGGCACAGCCGGGGAAAGCAGCTGCGGCAAGGTCACGCTCCGGGGAAAAGTACTGATCCGCTACCTAAATTTCACCTGCTTAGTAAACCAGTTCTTCTGCAATGAGTGCCAACGATGATTAAATCAGTGAGGAAGACCCTCTCCTTCTGTTTAGGTGCCTAAATTAAGCGGAGAAATTCCCAAGACCTCAAAAGCAACTTCCTCAGCCTGATGTGCCCATGGTTGCGGGATGGGATGGGAATTCTTCAGCCCAACCTGGGATTTTTTGCCCATGCATGGCCTGCCCTGCCGTGCACACACTGCTGTCATGTGGGCATCCACACCACCGAGCCAGCCGGGCCGATGCTCTCTGCCAATATTTCAGGACCCTCGAAGCATCCTTTTAGCACCCACCTGTGTATTTGCCAGCCCCAGATGTTCAGAAGGTCAAGCCAAGCCTCTGCTCACCCTGCTGACCTCCCCAGACCTCCCCGGCTGGCTGGGGACCCTTGCAGCCGCTTTGTCATGCCTAAATCTTCTTTCAGAGGCTCCGTACTTCAGTCGGGGTGCCTGGGAGCAACAGGGCTGTAGGTTGTCTTGGTGCTGAGCAGACTGTTTCTGGCCTTGTCCCAGTCCCTTACGATGACCAAACCAGTGCTGGCCCCTTTCATTTTGCTCCACTTGTGGCTCTGTGGCTACTTCACTTTCCCTTTTAAACTTCCATGGTTTCTTCCCCCATAAAAAAACCTGAGTTATCTTCCCTGGGCTGTGCTAAAGAGTGTCAGACCAAATGTTCATGGCCCCTCTTGCCATGAAACTTCTGAAACAGGTGAGAAAGGCGTTTGTCTCCCCTCCACCAGTGAAGCAGAAAACGCAGAGGCTGGAGGCTGGATGAGGCATCTAGTTTTGCCAACACCCAAGCTCAGCTTCTTGCTCCAAATCCCTATAAACATGGGTATAGCCACTCTGTCCCCCGTGTTCCCTGCGTACCAGCTCAATGCTTGACATCTCCCTTGACCTTCAAGACAACCCATGTCGCCCTGGCTCCACACTCAACAGCCGTTACTGGTTATTAAATAACTGTCAGGGAGCCAGGTAGGTAAAAATTCACCCTGCTCAGTAACCCATGGTCAAACCCATTGTCCAGGGACTTTGTCACCAGTGAGAATTTCTGTGTTGTTATAAAAGTATCATCTGAGACCATGCCGGCGACTTCACCAGCCTGTGGGTCTTGGGGATTTCTGAGTTATTTTGTAGGTGATTGCTGGAAGGTGCCAGGCCAGATCCAGGTCAGACAGTCTGGTAATGGGGTAGGTGCCACAGGACACCCCAAAACAGCTCCATTGGCACTGACCAAAGGCTCAACCTCCAAATCTCCCTGTTTTCCTTTCGTAGACACTGTAAGGCACCCAACTACATGACACTGCTGGATATAGGAGCGTGCTGCAGGTCTTCACAAGAGGGACCCACAGTAGCAATCCCACCTTCCAATATCCTCAGCCCCACGGAGCTCCCCTTCTTCTCCCTCCTGTCCACAGTCACAGGCAAGGCCAGACAAGAGGTTAGTTGTTTATGGACTGTTTCCTAAAGGGGCATCTCTGAAAGAGCCTAAAGGCCATTTTAGAGCTAGTTGAGAGGAAAAAAAGCCTGGAGGAGGGATAGTTTTGGGGCAGAGTCCATGATGCATTGGAGATGGTGAATGGGGTCTCTTGTAGCAAACACCACTTGAACCCAACTTCAAGGTTAATCCAAAGCATCACAGCAGACCTGTCCAAACTCTCTCTACAGCCTCATCTCATAACAAGAGAAAGCACTTGGTAACACTGCTCTCCTCACACCCTTCACCTGCCCAGTTGGTTTTTTTTTGTTTAGGTCAGCCCCACATTCTGAAGGCAACATGCAGAGCCTGCCTCTGACAGCTCAAAAGTGGCTCCTTGTGTTGCATGTTCATCCTTCTCCTCCTCAGGTAGGCAAGAAGCATCAACAGGAGGTTCCTGACCAGCTGCAACCCACACACTTGCCAGCCAGCTGGCTAAGCAGCCTGCACCACCTCCTCTCCTGATGGGAAGCCCATTCATCATGGTGCTGCAGGACAGATGGAGGATCATAGGAAGAGCTAGAGGTAATGTGTACTACACCTTCCATGGCCGTGAGATCCCTGGAGTCAGGGTCTCCTGCTCAGGAGTGTGAAGTTGTCATGACAGATCAGGTGCCTTTTGCTCTGGTTACAGCCAGAGCCTTTCCTAAGACATGTCTAACCTGACAGCCTGCAGCCTTGTGCCTCCTGTAGGACAACCTTTAACTCTCTGAACTTTCACACAGATCTAGCTGGCTCGGCATAATTACACACGCTTAGTTTTATGAAGATGGCCAAGTGTGTGAAAAGTTAACGGTGTTCGGTGCCTGCCAGGGTTGTTCTCCAATGCAACACAAGGACAGTCAGTGTGTTCTTTAAATTTTGAAATTGTTGCAGGATGTGGCTGTAATGACTTACCAGGCTCTGGCCCAAAGGATGCAGCATGCCAGCAACTGGTGGGGAGAAAGCAGGATGACAAATGCCAGCCAGAGAATATAACCCCCACTTCCTCTTCTTCCCAGTTTGAAGAACCAGAGACACCATCTTAATGTAAGTTACAGGGGTCCCGTTCAGGGGACAGTCACACCGGGGAGCTGAAGAAATGCGCTAGGACAGAGCTCAGGCAGCCGAAGCACCCAAGTCTGAGGAGATATAAGAGACTTTCAGCTGTGTCCGTTGGCTTTGTCCAATGCATCCTCCCGCCATGCCAAGGAAAGCCCAGTGCCATGCAGACAGCTGTAGTGTTGACTGGGTCACTTTATCTCAGCTGAGGAACTTATGCAATCGCTATTTCTAGGGAAATGCTGAAGAAACTCAGTGTTACAGACAACACTGGCAGACCAGCAAAAGGGTACGTGCAGCACAGGAACAGACTAAGAGTAGATCATGGAGTTGGTGTCTTTCAAGGGAAAAGTGTGTTTCTAGAGCAGTCTTCTACTACCAGCATGCAGAAGCAATGGACAGACCCCCTCTTTAGCCCAAACTTTAGCAGGCATCTGGGCGTGCATGGCAGGAGCTGGCTGGCCAGCTGTCATGCCCGGTGCCTTTTGTGCCCTGGGTACCCGTGATGGCAGGTGTCTCAATGTCAGCGTTCTCATTTTATCTTGTGTGGAAATGTCCAGGCTGCCAGCTTCAGGATGCAAACACAGCAGTAAATGAGGAGCTCTGGAAACGCTGTCGCTGCTGAAGCTGGAGGCCACTGTTAGAAACTGCCGCTTCCAACACATCATGCCCAAGCATTTGCAAAATATCTTATCCCCACCTGAGAACTATGGTACACATGACAGAGACCATGTACCACACTAGCTAACATCAGCAGAGGGATTGATGTTCGCCCAGAAAATCCACAGCTGAACTTCCAAGAGGAGACAGAAGCAGTGGGATGCACAAATATCCCTTGAAGGGACATGAAGGTGGAGCCACCTGAACTCACAGGGTCCCTCTGTGAACTGTTCAGCTGTGAGATTCAGTGTTTATACAGCACTCAGCATCCTCTAGCTGCACGACAGGGAGAACAAATCCTCTCCCTTGGAAGGACACACAGGTAATATTGCAGTGCCTGTGCTGGGCAGAGGGTCAGATGAGTCTTCCTGCTCTGTGCACTAGTTTACCCACCCAAGAAGAGAAAAAAAAAGCCATCCTGAATTAGATTGTACATATCATCAAGGGAACCTGCACGGATGTGAAGTAAAACTGCCCCAGATGCCCTCAAATATGGGGCTTTACGCTGTGAGCTCCCAAGAGGGGTTGAGAACTTGAAGTAGCATGTGAAGATTTCAGGTGAAAAGGGAGATACTTTTAACAACACTTCTTCCTGAAGGGTGCTGTGCACCACACCTGAGCATTTCTGTAGTCTGTTGATTTTCCTCTCAAAGAGCACAGGATGAGTCTGGCTTTGGCAGCTGAGCACCTTCCCAAGCTGCCCCCAGACTGGCACGCACACGACCTTCGGCTTGTTCTCGGTGAGCAGCACGTCACAATGGACCAGCAATCTATTGTCAGCCCCTTACATGGGTTAGTAGCAGCCAGGCATTTTAGGTCTCCCTGAGACTGAAATACAGATGGTACTGTCTGTACCTGTGGCTTCATCTTTGTGATCATTAATTAACGAATAGGCCACAAGCCAGCTAAGGGAAAAGTTACTCCACTACCTTTCAGACTTTTTTTGCGGAGCCAGGTAATTCCCTGACAGGGGGTTGTGTAAGACTTTTTTCATATATTCTTTCTGTCTACAAAATTTAAATGTTTTCATTGAGGCTGTGCACATTCACTTCAGCCTATGATCTCCATGTCTCTGTGGCTATAAAAAGGATAGATCTGGGCAAGGAACATCAGATAAACAGTATTTTTTTCAGTAAAATGACTCCACTAGCAGAAAACATGGGTTTCAATTTGCCATGGCATAATTTAGACTAAAAACTAAAGGAAAGTGCCCAAACACCAGAAGACCTTTGTCTTAGAGACATGTTCAGTTGAAGAGAAAGACCCACAGAATTCAGCAGCTCCTATGTAGAAGCCCATCCTACTACCAGGTTTAGCAGCTGATAACCCATTTGATCCTCACAATATCCCAACATCCAAATGGGAAATTATATCAGCACATCTGGAGAGCATCCTCTTTGCAATATGCCTAGAAGTTACCTACATGTAGCAGGCTTCCAGTCCAAGCTCTCCACCAACCCCACAATTCCCTCCAGGCAATTCCAGGCTTCTGCAAGGATCCTTCAGGGTTTGCTAGAAGGAATCCTACTTGGTCCCAACTAAGCATTGCATTGGAGAGGTAAATGTGGTGACGTGGAGCCTTTTTTTGAGGATGTTGAGATGCTGTGTAGACAGAGGAAGAAGCACTCACCAGGACCGCAGACCATCACACCTCTCTATCAGGTTAGACATGCCCTCAACCTTGCTGCAGCTCATCGTACTGCTCTGCTATTTTCCCTCTCCTTGTCTTAACTATTGACCATGGTTAAGACTACTGGGCAGTAGTTTTGTCTGCTGGCTTACCTATGGTAGGACCTCTTGGAGAATGGGGCCACAGTCCCTTCTGTGCTGATGGCGTTATGTCTGTTCTCTTGATTACAGTCTAGCGGTGCTGTGTGATGTTGCAGTCACCCAGAGCAATGCTTTTACAGCTGAAGATGGCTGGATCCATCCAGCTCATGTGTTGGGTAGAGGTGGCCTATTTGTTCCTCACTTCTCATGAGCGGATGAACAGCTTCCAGATCTGAACTGGCTGAGGACAGCACGGAGCTCAGCTAGAGCCCGACCCTGACTGCCTCTCACCTCCTCCCTCCTAAGGCTTCATCCACTTGGGCATGGATGACCATGAATGCTTTCTCTTGCTGCTGGAGAGTATGGGACTTCAATGAAAGTAGGAAATATGTACAGATTGTTTGTTAACAAGCCACCTGCATCCACAGGTTGCTGGAAACAGGTCAAAGGGTGAGTGGGAGCAGCAACTGGGCTGGCGGCCAAGCTGAGTCATTGTTTACCATGATGTTCCTGCTGCTATAAATTGCTGCCAGCAGTGTTTCACCAGGCTCGGCTCTAGCAGAGCAAGAAGGAGAGGGTTTTTACCTGTACCTAGCTCCCCATCAGGTGTAGGCGTGTGAGAAGCAGAAGAGAAGCAGGCAGGAGAAGGCAGTGTCAGGCACCCCAGACGCAGGGCCAGCATGGCATCTCTGCTGGACAACCTAGCCAGACCTTCTGCTGTCGTTCTGCAGCTGTCTGTGGTGCTTGGTGTAATCTTCATGCTGCTGAAGGTGGTCCAGTTCTATCGGGAGAGGAAGAAACTCATCAAAGCTCTGGAGGCATTCCCTGGTCCCCCGAAACACTGGCTCTATGGCCACAATCACCTGGTAAGGAGAGGGAGCGGGGCACATTCAGGGCAAGTTTGTCCCAACAGCTGTGCAAGCTATCAGTCAGGATGAGAGGATGCACTGGGTGGGGTGTGCATGTCTCCTGCTCATCTCCCTTCCTATGGGAGAGGACTTCTGCAGAGGGAGCACCAAGACTTCTTCAGGGCAGAAATGATGCACATCTCTTATCTATCTGCCTGGATAAGAGATGTGCAGCATCTGGAGAAAAACAGCCTCATTGGTTTTGATCATATACTTAAACATGGAATTAGGTGATTTCTGAGACTTTCATGAAGTTATTTAAACATGAGCAACCATAAAATGTCTCTCCTGCACTAGAACTTCTACTAGTAAGTCTCTCCCCCTATAACCACTTAAGACACGACCACAAAAGCAGGGCATTTTATTGCAGCCATTTTCATCCTTCCATAGTGAAGATACTTTTGCTTTCACGTTGCATGCCCACTTTGCACTGCTGAACATAGAGAGTAGGGGTGCAACAGCCTTGGTCCTGCCGGCCTGTTCACTGCTCATCCTGGCATTGCCCATGCCAGCTGTAGCTCCCAAGTGTGGCACCAAGCTGCTCTGAGCCCAGGCTGTCCTAGCACAGCTTGACTGCAGCCGGGACTCCCCATAGAGCTGCCTTGGGCTGCAGGGACGTGGCAGCTCAGGCGGCTTTGCTACCTGTGCACGCTCCCTTTGCCATGCCCAGCATCTCCTCCACCTGCAGCATGGAAACCCCTGCTCTGGCAAGTCTGCCCACTCTGTCTAAAGTTCCCAGGAAAGGATGTGTGGTATCCGCTTTCCCTAAGAGGGCAAGTTCAGCCTTTGCTCTCCCCAGTACACCCTTTTTTTTCTGACTGAAATCAGTCCCTGCTTAACTGTCATTGCAGCTAAATGCTGAAAAAATGTTAAATCAGCTGGTGTCATGGGCAGAGGAATACCCCTATGCCTTTCCCAGATGGTTTGGACCAGCCCTGCCTTCTCTAGTAGTCCACCACCCTGAATATGCCAAAAGCCTACTTGGCCAAACAGGTAAGTGTCTACATCTGGGTTTGGGAAGTCATGTCCCTGACACTTCCCTACCGAGAAAATCAGGGGAAACTTGCCTGGAGTCATCCCCTCTGCCAGCTTCCTTCACAGTATTGCAATTCCTTTTTTGCTCCCCCTCACAAGCTCCCAGCTTGCTCCAGGTTTCATGGAGCAGTTTGTACTTTTGTGCAAAACAGTGACCAGGTGCCTGTTCCTCCCAGGTCACCATCTCCATTATCGCTGATCTTACTGTCTTCTATGGCACCTACCACCTGTGTTTCTCAGTAAATCCAGTAATATGAGCGAGCTAGCAGGGCAATAGCTCTCAAAAGACATCTTAAGTCTTCTCCTCTGCTCCTTTCTATGGAGCATGATGCCTGTGAGTCGTACATGACAGGGAATCTCCAGTAACTCCCATCCATGTTTCTCAGCTTTGCCATGGCCATATCTTTTCCACACACATTTTTCATTATACCTTTATCTGGTTTTCTCAATTCCAATGAGGACATATTTGTGGGATACCACTTCTAAACTCTAGCTCTAGTGGTAGGGTATTTTACGTATCAAAAGGAGATCAATTCTACTTTGTGATTTGGAGGACAAGGTCTAATGTCGATTTATCCTGAATTTTCTTTTTTGTTATGTTGAATCCATGAGTCATTCATACTGGTTTGGTACCTTTTTTTTTTTTACAGATCGCAAGCCCAATGTACCCTACAAATTCTTAGTTCCCTGGATTGGTAAGTCATTCTCTTCCATTAACCCTTTCAGCCATACTGCCCATTTCAGTGGCTTCTCTCTTGTCTTCCTTTATTTTGCTTTCTTCCATTCTAAAACCACAACCCACAAATGAGAGGGTTGGTTTGAGTGTGACCACTAGGACTGGTGGTGCCCACCTAGTCATGGAGCACATCAGGTGGCTTTGCCTTGAATCACACACCCTGGCCTTCACAAAGCAACCTGCAGTTTGTGCAGGGACTGAACGTTACTGTGGATAACTGGGGTGAGGCACACTGAGCACAGGAGGGTTCATGGCTTGCACACAGCTCTGAGGTAGTCCTCCAGGGTCCTGCTAACAAATGTCAGCGTGTGCTGCAAAAGACATTCAAGTATTTCATTTAGAGCAGAAAAAACCACCCAAGAGAGCAAGTCCTGTGCCTCTGCCATCATGGTTTGGTTTCAGGATAGATCAGGTGTGCACAGCTGGATGCAGTGAAGGACACGTGGGCATCCTCCATCCAAAGAGCCCTGCTGTGAACAGCCTCAGAGGGGCTGGAGAAAAGGCTGCACCACCAACTCTTCCCTCTCCCGGCCCCTGTACATCGGCCTGTGCTTGGCCAAGAGCAGTAGTAAGGCTGCCAGAGCCGTGATCAGAGTCTGGAGGAGCTGACTGCACCTTTGCTTTTTGTGTCTCCAGGGCAGGGACTGTTGATCTTGGATGGAACCAAATGGTTCCAGCATCGGAAGCTGCTCACCCCAGCTTTTCATTATGATGTGCTGAAATCTTACGTGGCCCTGATGTCAGACTCGGTTAAAGTGATGCTGGTAAGAATCACCACTCTTGTTACTTCTACCTTTCAGCTGTGCACCAGCAAAAGTAATCAGGTCTGGGAATGACTGAGGGAAAGAGACTGGACTTAGATGGTTCCTGAAGTTTGATTGGACCTTTGGGGTTATTTTAAAGTTCTGATATTGCTCCCCTCACTTTCCTCTGGCCATTCCACTTACTCTCTCTTTCATCTGCTTTCCAATAAAATCAGCTACTGCTAGAATATTCTTTCTAGCCCACTAATGGTAAACCTGGAAAAAGAAGTGCACAGAAGAGTTTGATTAGAGTCACAGAATACATAGTGAACTAGGGCCTCTGCCTGCAGAAAAGAAAGGACATAGTCGCATGGATCTGGGAAGAGGGACAGGAAAATATGACCTGATTGTAGATGGTAGTCTGTCCCTCCTTACCCCTGTCTCCACCACTAGGACAAATGGGGAAAGAACACAGAGACGAAATCAGTGGAGCTCTTTCAAGACGTCAGCTTGATGACACTAGACAGCATCATGAAATGTGCCTTCAGTTATAACGCCAACTGTCAGACTCAGAGGTCGGTGCCCAAATGTTCAAGTTCTGAGAAAGCAAGTGCTTCCGTTTCCCCACTCCTGTTGCTAAGACCAGCCTTAACCTTGGTCTCCTTACAGCAACTCAGACTATTATATCAGAGCTGTTTATGACCTGAGCTACCTCGTGAGCAACAGAATCCAGACTTTTTCTTACAAGGATATCTTCTATGACCTGACTCACAAAGGCCGTGAGTTTCAGGACGCTTGCAAGCTGGCCCATACCCACACAGGTATTTCTCCCCTTTCTCCCCAGCCCACTTGCACCTGGAGCGGCTCCGTGCGGGGCTGCAGCATGTGCTGGCCAGGGGGTTACACATCAAGCTGAGTCAGAGCTGCTGACCAAGCAGAGAAGTACATGAGGTCTCTGGAGGAGCAAGACACAGCTAACTGATCGTTCTTCTATGCAGATAAGGTAATAAAAGAAAGAAAGATGTTGCTGTCCAATGAGAAGGAACTTGACAAGATCCAGAAGAAGAGACATCTGGATTTTCTGGATATTCTTCTTTGTACCAAGGTGAGCGTTTGAAATAATTGTTTCAAATGCTAAGGAACATACCCGGGTGGCACCGAGGATGCATCAGCAGGGAGCTCACCGCCCCTGGCTGGAGTTGCTGGCAACAGCTTCCCCACTCCAGGTTTCCTCGCTGAGGAAAGGTGGACTGACAGGGAAAGAAATGCAAATGTGTGAGGTGCAGTGACTGAGCATAAATAGCTCGGGCAGACTTTCATCTCCCCTGTTCATTTTCATTGAGCACATTAGTAGTTAAAATAAGTGAGCTGTCAGAAACCAGAGAAGAATGAGATCATTGGAAAGGTTGCAAGGTGGCCACTGCGGCTGTAGTCCTCTCAAGAGATTTTGTTTCTTACCTTCTGTAGTTTTACCTTCACAGGACGGCATTTGGTGTTCAGGAAGGAGATACACGCTGGCTCACTCTGGCTTTCTGGAGCCACCGCTTTCTTTTGTGTCTCAATCTGAAACAAAAGTCATGCAACTACTGAAAAAACTAACAGGGGCCCTGGGTAGAATAGGATGTCCTGAAGGGCTGGGACCTGACATCCCACCAAAGCCCAGCTCTGTAGCTCTGTTGACTGCGAAGTCAGCAACAAGCAGGTCTGACTGTTCTCACGTGTATCGGATATATTTTCTGCCAGCTTACTTCCTGATGTACAGGGACATATAAGAGACACCAAACTGGTCCTTTCTTCATCATCTCCCAGGGTTATTTTTACAGCCAAAAAAACCCAAGTCCAGTCTATGTGTGCTTAAGAATGATATTAAGAATTGCATCCTCTCTGTTAGGACGCAAATGGAGTTGGGCTATCTGATGAGGACCTGCGTGCCGAGGTGGACACGTTCATGTTTGCGGGACATGATACCACAGCCAGTGGGATCTCCTGGCTCTTCTACTGCCTGTCATTACATCCAGAGCACCAGCAGCGGTGCAGGGAGGAGATCCAGGGGATCTTGGGAGACCGAGATACCGTTGAGTGGTGAGCCAGGACTTCTTATTCCTTTACTTTGAACTCTTTTCATTTATCCTTTAAGGTCTTTGACACGGTCCTCCACAACATCCTTCTCTATAAACTGAAGAGATATGAATTTGCTGGGTGGACTGTTTGCTGGGTGGACGAGGAGTTGATTGGATGGTCACAGCCAGAGAGTAGTGGTCAACAGATCAATGTCCAAATGGAGACTGGTGACAAGTGGTGTCCCTCAAGGGTCTGTACTGGGACCAATACTGTTTAATATCTTCATAAATGACATAGACAGTGGGATCAAGTGCACCCTCAGCAAGTTTGCAGTTGACACCAAGCTGAGTGGTGTAGTCAACACGCTGGAGGGATGGGATGCCATCCAGAAGGACCCGGACAAGCTCAAGAAGTAGGCCCATGCAAACCTCATGAGGTTCAGCAAGGCCAAATGCAAGGTCCTTCACCTGGGTTGGGGCAATCCCTGGTATCAATACAGGCTGGGGAATGAAAAAATTGAGGGCAGCCCTGCTGAGAAAGACTTGGGGGTACTGGTAGATGAAAAGCTGGACAGGAGCTGGCAATGTGCACTTGCAGCCCAGAAGGCCAACCATATTGTGGGCTGCATCAAAAGAAGAGTGGCCAGCAGGTCAGGTGAGGTGATTCTGCCCCTCTGCTCTGCTCTGCTGAGACCCCACCTGGAGTGCTGCATCCAGCTCGGGAGCCCTCGGCACAGGAAAGACGTGGACTTGTTGGAGCGGGTCCAGATGAAGGCATGTAAATATCAGAGGGGTGGAACACCTCTTCTGTGAGGAATGGCTGAGAGAGTTGGGATTGTTCAGCCTGGAGAAGAGAAGGGTCCAGGGAGACCTTACTGTGGCCTTTCAATACTTAAAGGGTGCTTACAAGAAAGATGAAGACAGACTTTTCAGCAGGGCCTGTTGTGATAGGACAAGGGAGAATGGCTTTAAAGTGAAAGAAGGTAGATTTAGACTAGGTATAAGGAAGAAATGTTTTACGATGAGGGTGGTGAAACACTGGCACAGGTTGCCCAGTGAGGTGGTTGATGCCCCATCCCTGGAAACATTCAAGGTCAGGTCAGACGGGGCTCTGAGCAACCTGATCTAGTTGAAGATGTCCCTGCTCACTGCAGGGGGTTGGACTGGATGACCTTTAAGGGTCCCTTCCAACCCAAAACATTCTATGATTCTACGATCATGAGAAGGAAACTTCATCCACCTTATACTGCACCTGCACTGGGGCATTCTGCTTTTCATGTAGCAATGCTGGCAGCAAAGAGAGGACTAGAAGGAGAAACCCCAGCAGGAGACAGAAGACGTGCAAGTCCAGCCCACCCAGTATGCCACACAGGCCGTGGCTGCGGGTGTCCCCATTGCTGTCACTCAAACACAGCCTGACCCCCAGCTTTGCTTTCAGGGAGGACCTTGGGAAGATGACTTACACCACGATGTGCATCAAAGAGAGCTTGCGCCTATTTCCACCAGTTCCTTCTGTGTCCCGAAAGCTCTCTAAACCTGTCACATTTCCCGATGGACGCAGCTTGCCAGCAGGTCTGTTGAGTTCATTCATCCTTCATGCTTCTGTCCATGACAAGTGGGTCATCCTTGCTAGAGCTGCTGCGTGGAGAGGCTGTAGGGGCTTCCAGCCTCTTTTCTCTCTCCAAGGGCTGTACAGGGCCACCACAGCTCACTGTCACAGTGAGCATTGAAGGGTGGATGGACATGCTCCAAGGCAGTGAGGTGTTCACAGAGCTCAAAGGGGACTTGCAGAGTGTTTCTCCTGACCATGAGTAAAAGTTCATCCACTGTTACCAAAACGGGGCCCTGCTTTGAGACCACTGTTTCTTCCATGTGAGGTTTCAGGAGATGACATCCCTGGACAGGCTGGGCATCCTCACTGCCCAGATGCCCTGCAACAGCCCCTGCAGAACCAGGGAGAGAGGGCATCCCACCTCTCCTGGGTGGGTATCACTTCACTCTGAGGTGTCTCAAGCTTTTTCTCACTTTTCTTTTACAGGCTGCCAGGTTGCAGTGAATATATTTGCAATTCATAGGAACCGGGATGTGTGGGAGGACCCTGAGGTATCTCACCTTTATAACAAGAAGGGGAAGATGATCTCTGAGCCCAGACATTCAGCCCCCTTGAACAAGGCAGCCTGTGCCTCCCTGCCATGGATTTTTTTCCCTTTTATTCCAACAGTCCATATCTAAATGCAAAGTTCAATGAAGTTACCAAATACCGCTAAGCCTTTGAACATGACAAAGTGCTGGGAAAGGGTGTTGAAGAGTCTATGTTCATGCACGGTGACACAGAGATACTCAGACTGCTTTCAGCTGCCCTGGATAGACTTAGGTCCCAGCGTAGATTTAGGTCCAGTCAGGGTGTGATTCGAAGCTGATATCATGGGGGCTTCAAGGAAGAAATAGTTGGGAAACTTGAAGGAGGGTACACAGCTGCCTTTCTCCAGTGGCTGTCTGGAGAGCCAGGATCAGGCATCTCTGTACCAGAAAGAGTCTGACTTGATCATTGCTATCATGGATGAGAAAACACCTGCAGGCATCTTGGGTGCTGTAGTGGGTGATCTGGTTATCTCCAAGAGGGTATCTCCACACAGCCACCAGCTCCCTCTTCTCACCCACTGGCTTTGCAGAGACATGCCTGTCAGCTGCAGCTCCCCCAGGAACAGCAGAGGCCACGTCCAGCCCTACCTTGGGGATCGGGGAAGAACCTGGTGCTGCTCGTATCAGGCCAACCATTGACCAAATGGCTTTTCTTGCTCCCACAGATTTATGACCCCCTGAGGTTTTCTTCAGAGAACTCAGCACAGAGGCACTCCCATGCTTTCCTGCCTTTCTCTGCTGGATCCAGGTGGGAGATCCTTCATTCCTCTCCTCCCCCACAGGCTGCCTTGCATGGCAGACCTGGCTCAGAGCCAAGCTCCTGAAGCTAATCTTCCCTCAATGCCTATGAGCCAGCTTGGCTTGGTCAGCCAAGCAAGCTTTCCATAGCAGGATCCCCATCACGCTCTGGCAGCTCCACAGCATTTCCCACACCCCAAGCTCTGTCTGTGGTCACTGTAGGGTTTCACACACTTTTCTTGGGGATCTGCAGAGATGTTTACATTTTCTGTTGCCTGCATTGGAAACACAGGCTCCCTTGTTTAGGGGTGAGTACCCAGTGCACCTCAAAGCCAAGGTGGGTCCAACTGTCTTTGGTTCATGTGTTGTATCAATAGACAGATGCAGGATACTGAGGTCTCAGTAACTTCCAAGAGGACATACTCCACACAGAGCCAAAAACAACCTTTCTGAGGTGTCTGGGTTTTTGACTGGATCCATGCAGCACTTCCTAGTGAAGTAAGCCCCAGTTCTCTCAATCTCCTATCTTTTTTTAATGCTTATTAACAAAAACCAGCAGTATCTCACTGCAGAGCTGGGTGCATTTTGGTGTGGCATCAGGGGATTCCTAGATAAGCTGTGGCATCATCCTCGCAGCAGCTGGAGGTCCCCCAGCTCATGCATGGGCTGAGCCCAGCTCTAGGACAGGCAGGGATGAAGGCAGTAATCGGAGCATTTGTCATCCTCTCCCCAGGAACTGCATCGGGCAGCAGTTTGCCATGAATGAGATTAAGGTGGCGCTGGCCTTGACCTTGCTCCGCTTTCAGCTCTACCCTGACCCATCCAAGCCTCCCACACTGATACCACAGATCATCCTCAGGTCCAGGAATGGGATCCACCTGCATTTGAAGAAGATTCACTGATGCTGTGGGGTACCACGGCAAGGGGCAAGGGCTTTCCCAAGGATCACCCTTCACCCAGAGATTTGAGGGGAACACCACCCTGGCCACCTCAGACTTCTCCCACACTAACCCCCGGCCGATGCTGTCCAGGGGAGCACGCTGACGCCCGTCACACACACCAAACCCAGCAGGTCCAGGTCTCCTCCTGCCACAGAGAACAGCACTGCCAAGGGGGTCTCACAGCACGGCTGTGGCTCAGCTGTCACCTCCGCAGGCATCCTCTGTGTCCTGCTCATCTCCTCACCTCCAAGCTGCCCTCACATGCTGCCTGGTGGGACTTCTGTCACCCACCTGTGTATTCACACCATTTTGGGCACGGCAGTGAACATCGCCAGTATGGTTTGCACAGATGTCTAAAGCCCGGGTACTGCCTAAGCACGACATCCCTCCCCTGCCTCCAGCCTGGGTGTGCTGCTCCTCCCTGCCACCACACTGCACCCCCACACCACCCTCCCAATTATCCCCGAGCCCGCTCTGGGGCTGGCCTGTGCCCAACATTGCAGAGACAAAGGCCAGCAGGCTTTTCTGCCCCAGTGCTGAACTTCCTTGAGCTGAGGGTGCTCGGGAGCCAGTGCAGAGATGTGTCACTAGCTAACCTGGAGAAAGTACAGAGGCTGAAAACAATGTGTGGTCAGCCTAGTCTTACTCTCTGAAATAAGAATAAAGCCGTGTGATGCTGCTCCCCAGGTGTGGCTTTGGCTTCTTTTGCCTTTGGAGGGGGGCAGGGGGGTACAGGATGAGTCCCAGCAGCCTAGAGGCAAGGCTGTGCCCAAGGGTGCAGCCCTGCAAACATTCTCTCATGCCACAAGGGCTGTTTCAGTGGGTTTGTCCCCCACTGAGCCCGAGGAGCATTTCTACCCCTCCCATGCCCTCGACTCTGCCTCCAGGAGTTTCTGTGGTAAGGAAACAAGATCTGGGGTCAAACAAAGGGAAAGAGAGATCACACACACACCCCCCACACACATGCCGGTGGCAAGAAGAAAATCAGCTTGCAAAAAAGAAAAAGTCCCGAGAGGGAGCACAAAGTCTTTTCCTGCACAGGTTGAGAACTGACCGCTCGGTACATGAGTGAGCTGCCCCAGCAGTGCAGATGGGCGCGGGGCCAGGCTGATTTTGGAGGTGCAGGGACCCACTGCAGGCCCTCACCCCAGCACTGACCATAGGTGGGCTCCCAGGCCAAGGGGGACCATCTGGGTGAGCTGCAGGTCCCGGGTGGGAAACGCATCACTAGGTGGCAGTGGGAGACCCAGAAAAACCCAAGTTCTCCCTGGTCCCTGGCAAAACCCGCTGGACTTTGCACGGAGCATGGCCAGGCCCAGCAGGGCAGGTGATGGGCCCCATCCCTGGGGGTACCCCCACCCCCATCCCCACCCTCAGCCATGCAGGGCGGCGGAGCAGGCCCTGCTCCGTCACAGTCCCCAGCACGATGGTGATATTACCCGAGGGAAAGCTTGTCACCACGAGTGCCTGGGCACTCAGCAGGCATCAGGTGAAACTGAGGCACGGAGGGCTGCACACGTGCCATGCCACAGCGAGAGACAAGGCTGTTTGTCCAGCTTTCACTCACAGCGATGGCATCACCAGCATCACCACAGGCACTAACTTAGCCGAACCATGGCCACCTGTCTGCGCAGCTTACCTCTGCTGGGTCCTCTGCCAGACCAGGACAGCCAAATCTGAGCATCTCCTCCTCTGAACAAACCCTTGCAGCCCCCTGCTCCTCATCCCCACCGCCTGCTGCATCCTCAGTCTGACAAACGAAACTCCCCTAGGGCTGGGTCTGGACCTTTGTTTTGGCTGTCTCAGCACCTAGCGGGACAGGGATGCTGTGAATAACCGGCAAGGTGCAGCTTGTATTTATTTGCAAGGCAGCTGGAGACTGAGTTCCTCTTCTCCCAGCCCTCTCCTCCTCTCCCCCAGGAAGGGACTAGACACAGGTTGTGCAGGTGCCACCACCCCGGCACCCCTGGCTGGTCTCAAAGGTCAGACTCCAGCTCTTCTGCTCCCCAGCTCCAGCAGAGCGAAGCCGTTGGAGGGCAGCAGTTTGACACAGCTTTTCATTACTGGCCCTATTTGTCAGACATTTCACCCACCCATCCAGGAACAAGCAAGCCCACCTTGCAGCTCTGCTCATGCACTCTCCAGCTTGTGGTCCAAGCAACAAACCCAGGGAGCACTTGGCCACAAAGACCCAGCCCAGTCTCCTTGGTGGTGGTGGGTTGCAAAGGAAACTAGGTAGCACCTGAAGATGTTCCTGCATCATCTTCTGGTTTGGGCATGGGGGGATAAGGCCAGAGCAGAAGTTAGATCTGATGAGGACCTACAGCTGCTGCCCATCTCTGGGTCTGTACAGCGACCTGCTTGGCCTCCCAACCCTGTGTTTTGAGGCCATCACCTTATGCACTGCCACGACTGAGGCTGCTCGTATGGTTTCCAAGAGTCCTCCTGACTCTAACAAACAGCCAAACCCCAACCATTTCCAGCAGGGACCTTACCCAGGGAAACTGCTCTGGGAAATCTGCTCAGGAAAGAGAGGAGAAACTACTGCTATTTTTTATGCAAAAAATGGATTGTTATTCCAGGAAGTTCTGACAATAATTGAGGTAACCTGAGATACAAACACTTTAAAGTCCCTCCCTGTTAAAAATCATGCTTAACCCAGGTTTGCTGTTTGAAGGACCAAAGCTTTTGAGGGAGGATTCTCTCAGCACAGATGCATCACGGAGCCATAACGCAGTGGCCACCAGGAGAAAATTTTTCTACTTTTCAGCTTATCCAAGTCTAACCAGGCAACCCAAACATCCCCCCACCTTCAAATGCTGGCAGTTTCTGGACAGCAGCATGTACAAGATAACCTCCTCCACCAAGCCACCACTAAACGGCTTCGAGAACAGCAAAAAGCAGCACGAGGAGCCGAGCAGCACCCGGTGACACAGATCTAATCACCCAAGCATTTGCCCCAAATGTCTCTCTGCCAGGCAGTGACATTTCTGCGCTGTCTCGGCTCTCTCCCTCCATCACCATGGTTACAGCAGCCGCCAATCCACGGGCGAGTCCTTCCTGGGTACCACCAAACCCTCTGGGAGATGCTACGAGACCCAGCCTCTTTGGCAGGGAGACACTTCGGGGACCCCGGGACAGCCCGTAGCACCAAAAATTCCCCTTTTTCTTTTTTTTTGTCCTCCTTTTTATTTTCTCTTTTTTTTTTTTCCTCTTCTTTTTTTGAAGCACAAACAATGGAGCTAAAAGGTTGGGTATCAGGCCGATAATCATGAATGACGTGTCATTATTACACACCACACATTCATTATCTCCCACTCCAGCCATGTCACAGGCGGCTGGAGGAGGGCAGATAACGGGGTGCCTTCATGCAGATGGCTTATTATCAGGATGTTCCAGGAGGGGCTTTAAGACAGTTAGTGATGCTGTTTGCCAGTTAAAGATTAGAGACCCCAGAGAATAATTAACAATCCCAAAACCCAGTTTTTCTGCTGGATTCTTCTGCTTTCTCCCCCCTCCCCCATCCTCTTTAATCTATTCACTCTAGCAGGTGTAATAAAGTGATAAGGACAGGCTCCGGGGATGTTTGTTTGGCTACTACGGGTGTATAAACCAACAATGGATGGTATTTTACTTCTGGCTTTCAGTGGCTTGAATTGAGACCAAAAACTTCGCAGCTCCCTTGCCCACACACAGCCACCCCTACACACCACGCTTCCAGCTCCCACCTGGGTGGCTGGGCTCCTTCCCCAGCCTGAAGGACCACAACAGTGGGATGGGCTCCCTTTTTTCTGAAGGTCCAAATCGCATCACTTGGGTATCAAGGTGCCCAATGCCAGGACATAAACCCCAGGCTACACTGCTTGGGCTAGAGCTAGAGCTGGTGGTCCTTCCAGCAGAGGTTTACCTGCACACAGCAAGTCTTTAATTAAACCACTTCGGAATTATTTATGTGGTAGGTGTCCACCTGCCTAAGCGGCTCCAGGGCTGTGGTCACAGAACAGGAACAGCTTAAAGGTCTTTTCCAACCTAAATGATTCTATGATCTTAAACCTCCACGGCTAAAGAGCCTCAGGAGAGATTGGGGAAGGATCAGAGAGGATGGTTCTCAGCAAGATGCTCTGTTATATGGAGGTCCAAGAGTTGAGTTGCACTCTCCTAGGCCACTAGGAGAAGAAATGCTGTGATACATCTTGTAACAGGGTGGTAATGCATATCTTCTGCCCAAAGGGACACTATCCTGTCCACAGCAGGTCCCAAACCTGAATGTCTTCCTAAAGGCCAAGCGTCAGAGATACTGGCATTATGGAGTGAGGGGTAGGATGGAGCACCCATGGGTGTCCTTCCCCTTCATTGGTGGGTGTGGGGTGACTTGTGGAGGACACAGTCACCCCCTGTGCAGCATGGAGAGAGGTGCTGAGGAAGATCTGGCCCCCAAGCAAGTTGGCTTGGGACCCTTCAGAAAGATCACCAAGGCGGTTGAAGGTGCCCATCTCCTAGGAGCTATCAGGTACAGCCCCAGCTCTGGAGGGCATCCCCCAACTCACAGGGTCAATGCGGCAGGCGTGAGCACTGGGACATCAGAAGTTGCCTTCCCGATCACGCTCATCCTGCCAGGGAGGGATGAGACAGCATTGTGCTTTAAAGAGCATCCCCGACCCTATCAGCGAGAGATGAGATATCCTAATTATGGCAGTACAGGCGAGGATCTGGGCCGTATCAGCCCGCACAGAAAGGTAAACAAGAAATATAACAATGGACCCTTAACACTCATTAGCTGTTTCAGATAATACCTCACTTTTCTCCCTTTGGGGCTTAAAATCTAATTAAGATTTTCCAACAATAAATTTCATTTATGCTTGCTTCCTTTTGTTCTTTTTAGGATCACACCAAGAAGTATCTGTGAGCTGGCTGCACAGCTCGCAGGAAGGCAGCCTGCTTTGCACAGTCAGCCTCGAGTCGTGCTTGACAGACAAGGGAAACTGAGGCAGGAAGGCGTCACAAACAGTGCGGAGGTGAGATGCCAGCAGGGAGGTAACAGACTGGCTCTTGCAAAAGATGTTTTCCTTAGGAAAGCAAACCCTGAAGGGGCACTGGCTGCAATAAGCCCAAGCACCGAGGCTCCTGGGCTAGCCCAAAATGTGCAGTGGTAAAGCCCCATCCTTCTCTTTGCTTGGACTTACAACCCCGGGAGGGATCCACATGGAAAGGGACGCTGAGACCCACTGAGCCCCCAGCACACCTCCATTCCAAACCCACATCCAGGCACTGCCAGAGGAACAGCTCGGGCATTTGTCACACATTCAGGGTGCGCACCGGGCAGGGAATAAACTCCCACTGTTACTCATTATAAGGATGCCATTTCTAACTTCTTTTGCAACTAAGAGGTAAAAATTAATGGGTTCCCCTCCTCTCGCCACACCCCCAGCCCCCAGCCTGAGTGCTGACGCAGCAGGAACACGCAATGACTAATCCTCCTTAAACCCTGCTGAGCGAAGCACTAGGGAGCTTGTTTTTTTCCAAGCCCACATGACATTTGGCACCTGCAAGAGAAAAGTCAGGGGCGCAGCATCCATCAGGGGCACAAGCAGGGAGGTCCAGGACCCAGCCTGGGGCTGGCTCAGCCTCCAGCTGCCCCAGAGAAGGTGGTAGAATGGAACAGCTCTGATGCGATGATGTGGATGGCAGCCATCCTGCCTCTGCGCTGGAGGGCTTGACCCCTCTGGCCCTTCTGCCTGTTTTCTTCTATCCCCATGCAATTTCTCAACTGGAACGGTGATTTCTCAACACTGAGTCTTGAGGGCGTTTTCAAAACACGAGGCTTTGCAGATGCTTTTCAGGGTGGGTCTGTTACTGGAAGGCTCCTAGGTGGCTCCTAGTTTACTCCCATTCCTGATTTTTTGTGTCACCATCTGCTAGGGACATCGACAGAGTCACCCGTGGGAAGTGAGAGAGTGGCTCATGGCAAGCAGTGGCACCAGCTCCAGCTCCCTGCTCCATCCTGGAGGGCTCCCAGCGGTGGGAAGTGGTCCATTTTGGGCTGAGATTCCCACCAGGACCGTAGCATCTTTGTTTTAGGGAATACTTATCAGGTTTTGGTGCTGTAGGAAAATGGTGTTTTGTACGCCCCTGCCTGGGGAAGAAGCCTGCTGCCTGCGACGTGCTGGGCAGCACCTCCTCCAGGACAAGCTGCCCAAACTGCCCCAAGGCTGGAAGCGCTGAGATACCAGAAAGTCCTTCGGGTGATTTAACAAAACAGCCCTCTTTGCTGTCCTATGGGCAAACAATTCTCTTTATTGCTCACAGGGAAGATATATACAGGGGAGAAGGTTTGTTCTGACGTTAAAATGCATGGTGTCGGTTGTAAAAAGGAAGGGAAAACAGGGAGAAGAGAGAGGATTTTCCATCAGCAGCTCCCCAGAGGGCAGCTGGGGGTGTGGGGAGGTCCCAGGCACCCAGTGTGGACCCCTCCATGCCTGGGGCAGGTCAGCACCCCCCTGGGATGGGGGACGTCAGCCTCCCCAGCCAGGTAGGGTGACCACCAGGCAGGAGAGATGGCATCTCCAGACCTCTCCCGGGAGCCAGCGTGGGCGCCACTAGTGGGTGGTGTGTGTCCCGCTAGTGGGAAGGAAAAAGATCAGGAGACGGTGGTGCTGTGGAGAGGTCAGGCAGCTGCTGCACCCGGGGAATGCCAGTGCAGAGGATCCCTGCGAAAATGCCCATCGCAACAGCGGGAAGCAAAGTGAGAGGTGGAAGGAGGGCAGCCGGCCAGGGTGCCTGCTACATGGCAGTGGTGATCACCCTCTCCTCCGGCTCCAGGGTGTTCTCGTAAGCGTGCTGGCTCTCTTTGGACCTGCATCGGGAGGGAGAAGCACAGCGCTGAGCTCGCCCCCAGCAAGACCAGCCTCCCCAAAGCCACCACCGGAGCCCTGACCTTGCTGGTGCCAGCCATGCTTTGAGCAAGGGGTGAGGTGGGGAGGGTGGGAGGGGTCCCGCTGCCAGGAGGAAAGCCAAGCACAGCGTGGGGATTGCTCTAATTCCTAGCAAGGGCTGTTTTGATAGTCAATATCTGCTGACCTATGGCCACTTTTGGTGGTTTTCTCTGTTTGAAAGTTGTGACGTAGTATAAGAAAAATGTGGTGTGGCAGGTTGCAAGGTGGTGAACGGACCATGGGGCTCAACTGCAGGGATGAGGAGAGACTGGGGAGGAGGGGGTACTCCCTCACCACTCTCTTAGTCCCTGGAGTGGATAACAGCCCCAAAACCAGGTGCGTGGGACATGTGAGACCCCAAGTGGGAGAGACTGCAGCACTGCAAGTCTGAGCTGTCCCCGGGGGATGGAACAGAGCCTGGGAGCCATGGGGAGGAGGTCTAAGCAAGTCTTTCACCTGAAGTCGGCTGCAGCAGTTAGGTATTTCCCTTCGTGGCCATTGGACATGACAGCCTCCTGCTTGTCCTCGACACTCACCACCGTCTCGACATTTTCCCTGGAGAGGGAGACAAGAGCAGCTGAGACAGAGACAGAGGGGCTGTGCCAGGGAGCAGCTTGCAATGGTGATGGCAGAGAGGAAGGGACTGCTCCGACACTACAGAGACAATAAGGAACCTGGATGTGTGATCCTGGCCTCAAACACCCAGCACAGCCCCCTTCCCAGCAAGACATGGGTAACGACAGATGCCCTCATGGCAGGTTTGCAGGGGTCATGCCCAGCTGCTGAGTGCCAACCCATGTCTCTGGAGTTAGTACTCCCAGTGCCAGCCTGGCAGGTAGCAAGACTCATTTGTCAATACGTGGGATTGTTTTCTCCTGCTAACTGGTTTTTCCAGTCTTCTTCTGTGTAATCTGTTGCAAAATATTCCCTGTGGGTTCCAACTGACAGACAGAAATGCCGAGGCTCTGCCAGTGCTGCAGCCCTGGCACAGGAGGGGTGTACATCCGCACACATGTGCAAAGAAGAGCTGTTTGCTTTCAGATGTGAGTCTGGATCACTCGAAGAAGGAACCACAGCACAGGGATCAGGTCTTCGACCTTAGCTGGAGCCCAAAAGCTCAGCTCTGGAGTAAGCCATGCCCCAAACAGCACCAGGGGGGTTTAGCTGTGGAGGGTGGGCACAGGTCCACCCAGTGTGCACATCCCTGCCTTCTCCAGCACTTGCCCAAGGGCAATTTCAGAGGCTTTTCCGAGGAGCAGACTGGCATAAACAGGCAGTGGCTTGAGCTGATAGCTGCTGTCACAGTGACAGTGCAGAGCTGGCAGTGTGCCAGGCTGCCGAGCCTCGCTGCCCACTCTTCTGAAGAGAGGCCAGATGAATTAAAACAAGCCACCATCCCCCCCCTCAAGCCCTCCTCAGCATCCTCTGCCTCCAGGCTGGGAAGAGGCAGCCCAGCCACAGGCAGAGGTAGGAAACACCATCCCTGCCTCCCACTCCATGGGCTGTGAGCTCCTCCAGCCTGAGGACAAAGGTTCCTCTTTGAGAAACAAAGACTGCAGTTGCAGATCAGACCATATAAATATATATATATATCTTTACATTGCATTATGCGTTGGCCCTAAACGCATCCCAAAGGGCCCCCTGTAAATGCACCTAGGGCAGAAGCCAATCTGCTGAGCATCGGGATATACCCCAAGTCTCCATGTGCAGATCCAAGAAGATTCCAGCACCTTAGGGTGCAAAGCCCAAAGTGCCTATGCCACTGGAAAGAAACTGGGAACCCAGCTATAAGGCACTTTCAGCCCTCATCCCCTGTTGACTTTGGGCTCAAACTCAAGATCAAGTTACTGCAACTTAGCGAGTGGGCCTGGGGCAGCGAGCAGGAGCCTGTGGCTTTACTTGGCCAGCAATGGACCAGAGGTAATGGTTCTGCCAGAGCCTTTTCTGATGAATGAGGCCACCTGGTTTGCCTGTGCTGTGGGCTCCGGGTGGAGACAGCTGCCACGGCTCAGCTACCTCCCTCTTCTCCCAGCTCCTCTCAGTGCCTTCTGATGACATGGCTCGCTCTGCTTTGCAAACGAAGCTGTTTTGGGCTTGTTTTCCAAGGGATATAAGGCACCTGGTAACTGCACCCCCAAATTCATAGGAAACCAGGCTCAGGCCAGGCCCTCAAGACACATGCCTATGCACACCAGTCATGATGCTGCAGCTCTGCCATCCCCAACGCAGCACTTTCTCACTGCAGCACCTGGACAGTGCAAGCTCGAACCTGGCAATAAGTAACAGGGAGCAGAGACCAGGACAGGGAGAAGAGAACAGGGAGATCAGCACAGGGAGTCTTTGCTCTCTCTGCCTGGGTCCTGGCACAGTGATCACAGTGTTCCCAATCCTGGCACGGGGATGGAGGCAGCTAGAAGTGACCCATGCAGAGGCAGGTAAGCCCAACCCAAAGCAACCCGTGGGGCTCCCACACTTACACTTTCTCCTTACACCAGAGCCTATTAACCACAAAAGCGATGGCCACCAAGACTAGAAACACAACTACTGCGATGACACCCTGTGACCATGGCTGGAGATTGCCCCGGGCTGCAGAAAAAAAAGAGGACATGTTAGAAATACACCATCAGGCTTTATCTGCCAAACTTCTGTCCAGCTTTAGCAACGTCCAGCCAAGAGCTGGGTCCTGCAAACCCAAGCAGAGCATGTTGCTGTTAATTCAGGCAGATTCACCTGGGTGACAGCAATGAAATAAAGTGCAAATAATGGCAGTTTCACTGGCTTTTGCATGTGGACCATGTTGCCTTGCAGCTTTGGTACCCCATACATACATACATACATGTACGCAGTGGGGCACAGATGACTCTGGGTTGGGGGGACAAAGGACTGGGGGACATGGAGGGAGGAAGGGAGAGTGTTTACCCAAAGTGACAGGGGAAACACGGCAGAGGGGTTTCAGTAAGATTTTTATTCTCCATACCCAGGTGCCACAGACATCTTTCCTGGTTTTCCAAATACTGCCCAGCAAAATAAGGACCCCCCAACAGGGATGGTGTAAAATTCAGTTGTCACTCTCATGGTTCTTGGTGTGGATTTCAGCAAAATGCACCATTCAACAAGTTTCCAGAGCAGCAAACTGATCTATGATGGGAAATTGAAGGGTGAAGTATTCAGAGCAACAGCCTTTAGCACAAAGGCCAGGCAGGGCTGGTGGGGGGCCAGGCCATAGAGGGGCAGGAGCAGGCTGCAGCATCTATGGCCCGGGATGGACTCACAGGTTCATTTTTCTCTAGCCAGACTTGAGCAGTGATCCAGCCACAGGTAGGAAGGCTGTGAGATATATTCCTGTATGTGGGAGGAACTCAAGGGCAGGGCGATGAGAAGAGGAAACCTTGTCCCAGTCCTTGCTGGGACAGCTGCTCCCTGCCTCCCACCGGCTTTTGGGTGATGGAGCACTCAGATGCAGTCAAACCCATCCTTAAGTGTTGTCACATGGACACCAAAAGGAGACCTCGCCCATGCAGACACATCCCTTTGGGATTAAATAACTATTTATTCAGGCATGGCTTTTCATCCTTGTGTTGATCAAAACACCAAGCCTTGCACATAAATGAGCTCCATCTGCACAGGCAGATGGGGCAGGTGGGGGATGCTACCTGCCAGCCTCGGACCACTTGGACCCAGCCCCCACCACCAGCACCTGTGAAGCTGACCTGCCACAGGATGAGTGAATTGGTACATCAGCCTGACTAGGGAGCTTTACGCCAGCTGAACACTTCATCTGTCTCACAGGAGACAAATCCCTGCTATAAGCAGCAAATAAAGTTTACTAGCAGCAATAAAATTGGGCTGTGTGCTCCATGTGTGCAAACTTCTCATTCACAGCTGCTGCTGCTGACAGCCCTCATCTCCTTCCTTTGCTTTTGGGGAGGCAGAGTGCTTTTTGGTAAGACCCCCAGCTCCTTGAGTCTTTACTGCAAGAGGCTTCTATTAAAAAAAAAAAGAAAAAGAAAAAGAAAAAAAAAACAGCAACCCACAAAACAAAGCTCTTTTTAACTCTTGGAAGCAAAATCAACCTAGCCAGCTGACTCACCACCTATGCCAGTCCGGAAAATGGTGGCACCCCCAGGGCAAGAGGCTGCAAGAGCAGCCCTGAACCATGTCCTTCAGCTCCCCCACTTCCCTGCAGAGACACTTGCCATGTTTACTGCAAGGTCCCAGGGCCAAAACTCAAGCGGGAGGAGCTCAGATGGAAATTGCCTCTTGCATCAAGGTGTTTCAGCTGAAATCCCATTGTATTAGCAAGCTGCTGGTGGCAGTGAGGGAGAGCAGGGTTTGGTCCCCTCCTGCCCTACCTGATAGGCAAGGATGCTCACTCCCCTGCTGCCCACCACCCGCACGGGTGCACCCCAAACACACCTACCTATTGCCTCCAGGCTGAGCTTTGGCCCGCTCTGCTTCCTCCTCGCTCTGCCCTTGGCTGTTATCTCAGTCACATTTATTTATTAGTTGTGCTTTATTTTTCCTGCCGGGGTCAGGGTTTCCCGCCCAAGCCTAGGAGGGGGTGGTCAGGTCCAGCCCTCGGTGAGGTTTCTGCTGGGCTTAAGGGAGTTCAGGGTCAAGCAGGGAATGAAGTCAGCAATGACTGAAATTGCCAAATGTGCATCTTCAAGCAAAGGAGGAGAGAAGTGGTAGGAAAACTCCTCCAAGCATCTATGCTCAGGAAGTACTGAAGGTTTTTGCAAGTGAAACCACTCAGGCAGCTATTTCCACCAGATTTCAGAGCATCCAAAAGCAAAAGGAAAAATACCAATCCAAAATCAAGTCGTTCTGGCTTTGAAAGACCACAGAAAGCCCAGCGGCAAGGAGAGGTGAGGATGGCAGGGGGAGCAGCCAGCGCCTGCACGTCAGGCTGAAATACCCCCATGGGAGCAGGGAACTTGCACATGCATAAGAAAGGAAGAATGGGAACTAGGCAGAGGCAAGAGCTTGATAGCATCTTCTCGGGCAGCAAGTATGTGGATGGCAGCCCTGGGGGGCACCACCTGTCTGGAGTCCCACCAGAGCACACCTCATTGCCCTGCCAGGAGGCATGGCTTAAAAGATGAGTCTCGCCTGTGGAAACAGGACTGTGATTCTGCAAAAATGCTTTACTAGGGATGTGCCTCGTGGGACAGCCTGTCCCTTGGGCTCTGCCACCTCCTCTATGTTTCACTCCATAGCAGTGATGTGGTTTTCCCTCCCAAACAAGTTATTCTAGGCCAAACTAAGCAATGTGGGATCTCAGCCCCTGACAGATGTGTATCAGTGTCCACACATCTGTGATTACAACTGAGACCAAGGGAAGTGCCAATGCTAGCATAAGCCCTTGCACATGTTTTAACCCTGTTTCCATGCTCAACGGCTGGTTTGAAGACATAGACCTACTTTTTGATCCATCTTCCCCAAATGCTTAGAAAGCATCGGCTGGCCCCTGTCTTTTGCACTCTCTGAGGAAGCCATGCCAGGCTCTGATACTCATTAAAGGGTTGGGGGTTTTTTTCTCTTTCCGGGCAACAGCAAAACTTTCAATCCTGCTGACAGGGTAGACCCCAGACTGTTAAATCCTCAGCAAATTGGTAAACAAACACAGGAAGAGCGGTCAGGGCTGCGGCATCAGAAGGAGAAAGGGGGAGGGAATTTTCCGGGACTTTGGCAGCATCAGCTGAGTTTTAATTACTACTTGTTATTTCTAGCATTAGGAAAGTCCTTCCACAAATTTCCTAAAAATAATGTTCTCTATTAAGTCTTTGGGAAGGGAACGGGAGGACAGCTTGCAGAGGAAAATATTTGCTCCCTCACCTCAGCAATGATCAAAATTACAGATTAACAGGAAAACCTGTGAGCTCAGAGAGCGACCCGGCACAACACTTGCTCAGGGACAAGAGTGAGAAGAAAGAAAAAAAAAAATCCTTAAGAAAACAGATTACTCATCTCAGTGCACAGTCCTGCTGGAGGTAAATCAGAACTGCTTTATCTCCATGTAAGCAGGTAAGATAAACCTCGGATGGCCGTTTCAGCCTTCAGCAAAACAGGTAGAAAGTCTCGGTGCTCCGGCAAGACGTCCCAACCCACCGGACACCCACCCGTCCCCACTGCCCACTGATGTGAAGCCGGAGGTAAAGCTTAGGCAGGAGATGGGTTTTATTTTTTTTTCTCTTCCCAAGAGGCTCTTTAACAGTTGTCCCTTGCCCCCAAAGCCACCCCACCGAGCAGCTCCTGCCTGCCCGGGGCTCTCGCACCTTCCTGCCTGCCCCTGCCTCAGTTTCCCCGGGAGGGCAGGCAGGCTCCTGCACTTACCTTCCTGGCAGCAGGCAGGCTGCAGGGCCAGAAGCAGCCCCAGGAGGAGGAGGAGGAGGCGGCGGGCAGGCATGGCGGCAGGCAAGGCCACGGGCTCTCAGGGTGCGGAGCAGCAGCCGGGTGGCCCCTCCTCGCAGGGTGCTGCGCTCGGGCACGCAGCCCTCCCACGGGAATGAGCGCCTGGTCAATTATCAAACGTATTAACGAGGGAGGCTGATGCTCACACCTGGTTATTCAGATCCTGCTGTGGGAAGGGGTGGAAGGAGGTGCCTGTCTCCTGCTGGCGGGGAATATGGGGCACGGTGACTCGAACCTGATAGTCCCCTTAGGGCGTGGAAGGGCACACAGGCACAAAACATTTACATCACCAGGAGGAAGAAAGACACCCAGATGGGTAAGTCTGTGGCTTCGGTGCTTGGGGAATGTGGCTGAACAGGACCTGGGTGTCCCCCGAGTGTTCCCCCTTGCAGCAGGACAGCCGGGGGTCCAGCGACGCCCCAGCTCTGACATCCCACCCCACCCCACGGACCCCAAGTCCTGGAGATGCAGGGAGCTGCCCAGCACGGCCCCCATGCACTTCCTTGCCCTTTCCTTTTCAACAAGTGTCATTAACAACCCAGCAAAACACATCTGCAGCTTAAAAACATCCGTTAATAAACCAGACTTGATGCCAAGTACTGCCTCCCACCTCCTAAGCCTTGTTTAACGGAGAGATTGTTAAATAGAGCAAACTTGGCATTCATTTTATTGAGCCTTCAGGGCTGTCTCCAAAATTTCTTAGACACCAGAAGAGGTAGAAGTACCTGAAGACCTGCAGCAGACAACAAGGCTGGCCCTTCACATCAGCTGGGCAAATGCTGCAGGACAGGGAAGACTGCAGATCCCGAATTAAGCAGCTTCCCAGACCATGCTGGGTGTGGATGGCTGACAAACCCATTCTGCAGGAAGAATAAAAGCTATTTGGCTTCACAGCTGTGCAACTTGAGTTATTCCTGAAGGGAATTTTAAAATTGTGAGCCAGTGGTTTCATTGTCAGTCTTCCTGTGGCGTGTCATAGCATCCCTGTAAGCCCAGCCTGCAGGGCTGCTGAGCATCCCCCTCATAGCACCTGAGCTCCCCAGCTTCTAGGTCAGTCGTCCCACTGCCACGGACCCTGCCTGGATGCCAGGTCCCCATGTGGCCACCCACAAGGGACGCACATTTGGGAACATGCAGCACCCTCAGGAATACATACCCATCGTTGCGGATTGCCCTTCATCTCTCCTCTTTCCCTTGTATCTAGAATGATGTAATGTATCCTGAAAACAAGCTGGACCTGGCTTGAGCTGTACAAGACTGAACGCCACTTCCCGGCTCTCTCTTAGATTCCTTTCCATGGCCAAATCCCATGGGGTAATCCCATTCCCAACCCTCCAGTTTTTACTTACGAACTCCATGGGGTAGGGACTCTCCCACTGCAACCAGAAAGGAAGTGGCACAACAGGGACCTGCCCATAATAAGGCCCTATAAAATCAGTCTCATACTGTAACAGAGAAAAAGGAATGGCTGGTGAAGAAATAAAAATGAGAGTGAACTTTGCGTTCCCCATGACTTGCTTCCACGTTATCTGTCTGGGAAAGCACGCAGAGCTTGCAATCTTTGCTGCCTGCTTGTTATCATAGAATGGTTCAGGTTGGAAAAGACATTTAAGATCATAAAGTCCACTAGCACTGCCAAGTCCACCACTAAACCATGTCCCCCAGAACCACATCTCCAGGCCTTTTAAATGCCTCCAGGGATGGTGACTCCAACATGCCCCCACACAGCCTGTTCCAGGGCCTCACAGCCCTTTCAGTGAAGACATTGCCCCCAACATCCAATGTAAACCTCCCCTGGTGCAACTCGAGGCCATTTCCTCGCGTCCTATCGCTTGTTATGTGGGAGAAGAGACCGACCCCCACCTGGCTGCAGCCTCCCGTCAGGGAGCTGTAGCGAGCGATAAGGTCTCCCCTCAGCCGCCTTTTCCCCAGGCCAAACAGCCCCAGTTCCCTCAGCTGCTCCTCACAAGACCTGTAAGGTCTCTTAAGACCTTCACCAGCCCCGCTGCCCGTCCCTGGACACGCTCCAGCACCTCAGTGTCCCTCTTGTAGTGAGGGGCCCAAACCCAGACACGGGATTCCAGGTGCAGGGGGACAATCAGGGCCCTGGTCCTGCTGGCCACGCTGGTTTGGATACCAGCCAGGGTGCTGTTGGCCACCTGGGCACACCGCTGGCTCCTGTTCAGCGGCTGCCCACCAGCCCCCCCAGGCCCTTTCCCACCGGGCAGTTCCAGCCCCCTGCCCCAGCCCGTGGGGCTGGTGGGACCCCAGCGCAGGACCCGGCACTGAGACCTGTAGACCCTCACACCGCTGGCCTCGGCCCATCGGTCCAGCCTGCCCAGATCCCTCTGCAGAGCCTCCTGCCCTCCAGCAGATCCACACTCCCACCCAGCCTGGTGCTGTCCGCAAACTGGCTGGGGGTGCGCTCGATCCCCCCCAGGTCGTCGATGAAGACATTAACGGGCCTGGCCCAGCGCTGAGCCCACCTCCTGACGAGGCCACCGCCTGCCCTCGGGGAGCCCACGGCAGCCCACCCGTTCTGCTGCCCCCTCCCCTGACTTCCCTGAGAACCAAAACCTCTGTCATTTCGTGATCATTGTGCCCCAGACGGCCTCCGACCATCGCGTCGCCCACAGGCCCAGCGGTGTCGGGAAGGTCCCTGCCACACGCCCCAGGGACCCCCCGGGCTGTTCCCCCTGCTGTGGTGCATTTCCAGCGGGCGCTGGCAAGTTGAAGTCCCCCAGGAGAAGAAGAGCTGGCGGCTGGGAGACTTCTCCTGGCTGCATATGGGATATTTCACCTGCCTCTTCCTCCTGGTCGGGTGGTCTGTAACAGACTCCCACCACCACATCTGCAGCTGTTACTTGACTCTTATCAAAAGCCCAGCAAAACACTAGCTGTTTAGAGCAGAAGGCTTTATCGGCAGATCAGGAGTCCTAGAGAAGCCAGTTCTGCTGCTGCCCTTGGAAAATTCAAGGTCTGAGCCATCTCTCTGCTATTGCTACCCACCCCCAGCCATGCCTGGGGCTGTGGCAGGTTGCTTAGTGGGTTCCTTCTGCTCCTCCTCCACATGTACTCCAGGTTGTGTTCTCACCCCAGAGCCCTGCCCAGCCCAGCATCCCTGGGCTGATTTTCCAAGGATAGGAATGTCTCAAGGATCCACCCATATTCTATGATGTGCTGGGGGGGACAGGACATGACAAACCACACACTGAGACGAAGGCAGAGCTGCTGCACCTTCCAGACAGGGGTCTTACTGTTGGCTCCCTCCTGAGGAGCAAATAACACTTTGCCAGTGCACATTCCCACATTTATAGGAAATTTAATTATTAAATTGTTCGGGGCTTGCTGATGAGGCCAGGGAATTGCTCGTTTGCTGCTTGTTTGCTTATCTCAAAGCTCCCCTGTGCTCCAATGCATCTTCTTTAGCCCAGGGCAGCTATCAGGGAGGTATGTGCTCTTGTGACAGAAGCTGCCGTGGCACCTGCTTGGGTGCATATCCCTGGGTCCTGCCTAGGGGGGGGTGAAATATAGCAAGTCACTCCAATGGCAGCAACCTTGTTGCAGGGGCAAAGTCCAGAATTTTGGTAAATATTAATGTCATTCTGGCTGTGGCTTGGGACCTGCAGAGATGAGAAGCTATGTGTTTCTGCTGCAGCATGCTGGAAATCTTGCTCTCTCATTTAAGCCTTCAGCATCACCTAGCTGTGGTGACTCAAAGCCCTACAGGTCCATTTCACAGGTGAGGGCAAACTAAGGCACAGAAGGGCAAATCACCTTGGCAGTATTTAGTCAAACCCAAGTGGACCCAGAGCTAGCTCAGTTCTTTCTTAGGGACCCATGTGAGCAGGTGCCTATACAACAAGTCTAGTGTACAGCAAGTCTTCGAATTCCAAGATTTATGCTGATATTATCTAAAAATCACAGGGATTTTCCCATAAGAAATATGAAAATTTTAGCCAAAATTAATATTTGCTCAAAGGAACATTCCTGAGCCTAAAATGTGTTCCTGGGTGAAACAGCTCAGAGCACAGATGCTAGTTCCTCTTTGAAAAACATTGTGGGGCTCTGTGTTATATAGGAGATCATCTTTTTCTCCTTCACTTCCTTCCTTCTTTTCTTCCTTCCTCCCTACTTCCTCCCCTCCTTCATCCTCCACATCTCTCAGAAAGACCCATAAAAATAAAGAAAATATGAGAGCAAGCCTGAACATCCCCTGAAGAAGAGATTGTATTTTTCCTAGGGGGAAAAAAAATGATGAATTTGTTCTATTTTAATAGCTACTCCAAAAAGAAAAACAAAACAAAAACCAATTTTTAATTACTTGTTTCTTTCAACATTTGCCAAATATTCCTTGCCCCAGAATTCTCTCATTTCCCATCAACACTGGCTTTCAAATCCTGCCTGGGATGGATGCTTTCAGGGGAAAGCCAGGAGATACAACCACTATGAAAAGGGCATATCTTTTTTAGCCTAGCGTGGATAAACAGCAGTGGAAAAAGGTAGCCCCTACTGAGGCTTTTTGTCCATCACAGCTCTGTACCTCACTTCCCCTCTTTAAAAATGCCTTTAAACAGCAATATGTGTTCTTATTTACATGCTGATGAAACCCCCGCTGTCAATGGTGTGGCAACGGGGCATCGCCCCACACTGGCCCTGTTCTCCCTCTGCCTGCCTGGGGTTCAGCTGAGCCATTTGCTCCCTTATTGCACACACACACACAGAGCCAAGGAGAAAACACACCTTTCAGCATTTTATTAAACATTTCATTGGACCATTCCTGAGTCTCCCAGAGCTGACGCTAACTGCAAGCCTTGATTAAGCAGTATGGAGAAGGAGGTGACATGGTGGTGGCCATGATCCCTCCTGGACCTTTGTTTGGCGAGGATGTGGATTTTCCCCTTCCCCCCCAGGCAGCCTGGATGCTTCAATGAGGTCAGCCAGGACCACTCCTGGCAGGACGCTCACTGGGAGCTGGTACCCAGCAGCCATCTGAGATGGGGCCCAGGCATGGCTCCAGCATCAGGCACCAGGTATGCGCTTCATTTTCCCTTGAGACCTGCTCAGTAGCATCACCGTGGTCCATGCATGTTTCATGGGACCTTCTGAATGATGTTCTTTACACCAGCTGATTTTTGGCATGGATCTCTGGGCAGCATTCACACTGGCCACCGTCTGTGCTGGGGCCTGATGCTCCTGCTCCGTACATCTAAGGACAGCAATGGGCTCCCTTATCTATCCAGCTGTCTGCACACAGCTGCCAGGATTTGTCCTCTCTGAGCTCCCCGCTCCTCCATCCCTGGGGTCGATAGCTGCCAGGGGTCTGACAGCACATTCACATTCAGCCTGGGGGCCTGTAACCTTGGAAAATTACACTGAGAAAACACCTACCTGATCTGTCCCACCTTGCTCTGGGCTGGGAGGAATCAAACTAAAAATCCCTGAAATGCGAAGAAAATCCATCTGCCTCTGATCTGCCTTATTGCCAGGGGATGAGCCTGCATCCGTGATTCCCCCTTGGCTTTCCCATCTGTTCAGAGGGCATATTGCCCCCCTAATCATCTCTGAGCACAGGGGAAAGTGCCGCTGCATTGCTGGAGTGGCAGATAGCCGGGTTCCCAATATGTGATGCTCAGAAAGGGAGAAGGGAGCTGACTTCACTCTGGATATTCCCTCCTGCCCAGCGATATTGAATGGATTGAATAATTTACTATCCGATCATCTCTAATCTTCATCCCATAAAATCAGCAGCAAGCTGGGAGGGTTTTTGAAGCCTCCAGCTGCATTCACTGATAAGACATGAGGCAGGAAAGATTGGAAGCCCATAAAAATGATAATCTCAGGCTTCACTGTAACTTGGTGGAAGGGTTTTCTCCTGTCCTTTCATTAAGGATGGATTTCATGATCTTCCTTAAATAACAACAATCCTTCTCACAAGGAATCTCCCACCCAAAAACTGATTGCATCATCATTAGCAAATGGGAGGCAGAGAAGCCAGAAAAAAATAGCTGGAGCACAGGTTAGAGCAATGGCCAGGTCCCTGCAGGGTAGATGGCACCTGCCTTTATGGGGCGGGAGGAAAGGCGGGACTGAAAGTAATTTCTGAACACAGAGAGAAGCTCTAGGCACCAGGGCTCTGCCTGGGAGTCAGGCACAAGGGCCATGCTAAGCTGCTGGCCACAAGCCTGACCACGAGCCTGGCTGTAGGGCAAAGCTCCATCCTCCTCATCCTACACTTCCTCAGTGTGAAGAGAAACATCATGTCTCATTTCAGTCTGGCTTGGCACAGCATCTTCCTCTCTGGACCCAAATTTGGTGAGTCTGGCTATTGCCTGGGAGAAGAAAGGACCCAACTCATCAACTACTTCCTTGTGAATCTCAACCAAGATGGCCAAGAGGAGGAGAAGGAAAGAGCTGGCTGGCTTGGTGGGGGTGGACAGTTTCAGGAAATAATTATCCCAGATGCCAGAATAGGAGAAAATTATAAGTGTAAACTATAATCAAATGTTAAGTTGCTTTTCTTCTGCTAATTGAAATAATGTTTTCTCTGCTACCCACCACTCTACCCCTTTCAGATGCTAATCCCTATCAAACATGGACTTACAATTACAAATTCATAGGCATCTTTCCCAGGAGCAGAAATTGCTTTGCCCTGTAACCTCTAAGATGAGGTCTTAATAGGAATTCACGAGCAGTCGCTGGTAAAGCTTCATTAGCTGGAGAGAATAGACAAGGGCAAGTTGCAGTGCTCCCTAACCACTCTAGGGAAAAATTAATTTAAATTACTTTGTAAAGTAACAAGGCCAGATAATGTGTTTCCTTCTCGGATTATTGTTTTCTGACACCCTAATGCGCTCATAGATTAGGTTGCTTTGCCTGTCTGGATGGTGGTCCATGCTAAGTTGTGGTTTATGAAGAGCAGAAACCTTAGGAAGAAGAAACTCTGACCCTTTGGGCCAGAGCTGGATGGAGACAGGGTGAGGATCTGGCTGCTTCTCACCAGGCTGGGTTGCTTGGAGGCTGTTGAGGAGGCAGGTAGCAGCCACCTGCAGCACAGATTCAACACAGCCTAGAAAAGAAACCTGGCTATTGAAGGTGACACTTCAATGTTTCCCTGCTTGCAAACTGGTCCAAGCCAGTGGAAGGAGTCCTGCTGATTTGGGGCAGCTCTAGAATTGCTTCCTGGAGGCCAGATCCTGAGCGATCTCGAGCCCCCTGCTCCCAAGGGCTGGACCAGCATGGGAAACCTCTTCCAGAAGCCACCATCCCTCAGCAAAGGTACCGGCGTGGGGCTAATTCTCAATGAGCTAACACCTAAAATGCACTCAAATATGCTAAAAAACCAAGCCTGCACCCCCAGGATGGGGGGACTGTGATTTCACACTCCCCCTCCATCCTTTGCTAAGCCTCTCCAAAAGGAGCTATAATTCTCTTCCCCTGTCTCCAGGCTGGATGCTCTCCGTTGCTGGGCTTGCAATTTGGTGTAGTTTTATGGAGCTTTGCAGCGAGCCAAGTGAGGGGCCAGGGGCAGATGCAGCAATAAGAGCTTGGCAGAGAGGCTCTGACTCTTCCCAGCACCCTGGGCTCGCAGCCGGACTTTGGTGGGCGCTGCCAGTGCCCGGCGTTATTAACCTGAGACTTGTCACACAGAATGGGCCAGTCTGGCTAAATCCTCGGGGGACACGAGCATCATTCAACGAAGAGACAAAGAGTTCAAAAGGCCTTTCGGCAACAAACAGCGCTGATCTTCCCAGCTGATTAAATAGGTTCCCAACTGATCTGGGAGTCCTAGGAGACCAAACTGAAGCTGGGAAGATTTATGGGGAGCTACCTGAATTAGAGAGGGAATATATTGATTTTATTCCTGGCTTCTGAAGGGGATCGCTGGGGTTTTTTCAGAGCAAAGATAAGGCTGGTGAGAGCTGCATCAAGACAGAGAGGTAGATTGGGAGGTAGAAGGATGGATGGACTCCCAACCCATCTAATAATTTTCTTATTCCCACTTATCTGGGGGAAGATAAAAACCCCGTGGCACCCGGACCTACCTTCAGTCATTTGCCCATCCAAAACTGTAACACTTCAGAATGGGATTATAAGGCCCAAGGATGAGATTTTATGTCACCCCAGCTCCTGCAGTCACCTGAATTTCTTTCAGCCCCATCAGTAACCCATTGCCCACCAGCCATGATAAATTCTGGACCACCTTTGCTGGTGGCAAGCCCTGTGTTTTGACAACTCCGAGAGCAACTCAGTGCACCCTTGAGTCCCACTTAGCTTTGCTGTCTCATGACAGGCAGGACCCAGCCTCCTGGAAAGAAGAGGAGCATCAGGGAAGGCCTTGCCCCATGAGGAGGACACCCCTGCGTGACCCTCTGGGTCGCCAACTGGTAGAGAAGAGCTAATTTCAGTAGGACCCCCTTGCTCAGCACCATCTGAGGAAGATGCTTTCCTTTCTTCAGCCCCTGCAGACTTACTGGCCAAAAGAAGGGCCATGGGCAGCGTGAGGAGCACCCCAGTACAGGAGATCAGCCTAAGCATCCTTGAACCATGGGGTTTAACCTTCCAGAGCCCTGCCAGCAGGCACTAGCCCTATTTATTTCCATGCCCATCAGCAAAAGCAGCACGTTTTCAGGTAGCATCTCTCTCCTCTTCCTTCTCAGCAAGGGAGCTTTTGCCTTGGCATCCGAAGGGAAAAAAATAAGGGGGGAATCGGCAGTGAGCAAAACACATCTAATAACCTCCACTTCTTTTCAACAAGCTCCAGTTGTTGCTTTACAAGTGTACTCCAACCCCAGCAAGTGTCAAACAAAAGCTTCCCTCTCCTTCTCCGTGCCTGTTAAACAGCCTTATTATTTCAGGCAAGCTGCATCTGCTGGGTGGCAGCCGCGATTACCATAACACAGGGGCAGGATTTGGCCTGGATGCTTCACCCTTGATTCTGCAACAGGCGAAAGCGCTGGGCTCGTTGAAAAATAAAATGAAAAATAAAGGGGGAGGGTGGGGAATCAA
The DNA here is from genome assembly GCF_963210335.1 of Falco punctatus. Classification (NCBI taxonomy): domain Eukaryota; kingdom Metazoa; phylum Chordata; class Aves; order Falconiformes; family Falconidae; genus Falco; species Falco punctatus. The sequence goes on along the minus strand of NC_137591.1, from coordinate 10,331,808 downwards.
ATGTATGAAGTCACTTTTCTGGCTGCCACCCAAGCAAACAGATGCAGGTAGTAGAGAAGATGGGAAAAATCATGTCATCTTCTGCTCTGAGCAGCAATTTCTGTTGCTGGGGAAGGGGGTGGGAGGGACATGGCGAGGCCAGAGGGATTTCATGTGAGTCCAAGGGGTGAAAGAGGCATTTCTCAGAATACATTGAAGTTAAGGGAGCTTTTGGGAGCCTTAACCCATTCTTGAAGGCTTGGAGGCTGCCAGCCTCAGCAGGATGCTGCTGCAGCTGAGCTGAGTACCATGAGTTGGGGACAGGGAGCCAGGGTGGGAGGGACGGGATGGATAGGAAAGGGCTAAACAACATCGAGCTGTGCCGTTGTGCCACAGTGGCTGAGAACAGGCTGCCCTTGAATTCAGCCCTGAATAGGTTTTGAGGACAAAAGGTGAAGACCCCCAAGAGATGCCTTTGCCTGGGATTGAGGAAGAGAGGCTGTTTCCAGGACTGGGCGGGCTATTAATTAAAACTCAATAAATAGCAAGGTGTTGTCACAGCCACCAGCGCTCCCACTGGGGAGAAGAAGCCTTCGCAGGGTCAACTCACCCTTGCAGAAATCCCTGGGCACTTGGGCAGCTCCCCTGGCAGAGCCAACAGCGAGCTGGTGACCACTGGCACAGAGCCCATGCCCCCCACATCCCGGCAAGCACCAAGACCTCCAGGGCCTGGCTGAGCTGGGGGGAACACACCGGCTGTCCCAGGCTTCCTCTGTGTCTTCCTACCCCAAAACTCTGCAGGAAAACAGCTGCAGTGTTCAAATACAGTGGTTGTAACGTAAGGGTTGGCAGCCTGTGGTAACCCCATGGGGACCTGGATTGCTGATCAGCATGGGTGGGAGAGGGAAACGGGGAGAAGGGGGGAAGGGGAGAATGGGCATGAGGATGGGGATGGCAAGGGCAAGGGGAAGTGAAAAAGGAAGAAGATAGAAGGGGGTAAGGGAAAGGGGATGGGGATGGGGATGGGGAAGGGAAAAGGGAAAGGGAAAGGGAAAGGGAAACGGGAAAAGGGGAAGGGGAAGGGGAAGGGGAAGGGGAAGGGAAAAGGGGAAGGGAAAAGGGAAAAAGGAAAAAGGGAAAAGGGAAAAAGGAAAAAGGGAAAAGGGAAAAAGGAAAAAGGGAAAAGGGAAACGGAAAGGAAGAGGGGAAAGGACAGTCTTTAACATACTTTCTTTGGAAAACGCCAAGAAAACACTAAACCCTTTTACGAGACCCCGTTTCCGCGCCCCCCACGCCCGGCGCTGCGCTCCCGCGGGGCGGCGCCCCCTGGCGGGCGGGGCGGGGCGGGCCCGCGGGGGTGGCGCTGCTGCCGCTGCCGCCCCGGCCCCGCCGCGCTGGGCTGGCAGGAAGCGCTCGGCTGCGGTCGGCTTTGATCTGCCGTTTATCTGCGGCGAGGGGTTCCCCGAGACCTGTTCAAAGGAGGCGCCGGCCGCCCCGTGGGCTCGGGGACGGGGCTCGGACGGGACCCGCGGGTGGGACAGGCCCGCCGGGACGGGGACACGGGGACGCCCCTTCGGGCCACGGCACCTCGAAGACGTCGAGCTCCTGCTGGAAAGCAGCCCCGAGCGCGCAGGGGAGTGGCGGTGGCATTGCCGTCGCTTGGGAGTGTCACCGTTGGAGGGGACAAAACGTGCTCCCGGCACACGGCCCTTCGTGCTGCCCGGGAGGGTGGAGAGGGGCAGCTCGGAGCGCGGGCGCAGCCGGCTGGAGGGTGGCCCCTGGGATGGGGCAGGCAGCCCCCCACCCCAGGCCAGCCCGGCCAGGGGCAACAGCTGCCACCTCTGGCACACCGGCAAGCTTGGCCCTCCCTGCCGCCCTCGGAATCACCCTGGGAAAAGCATTCGGTACCTGCTTGGGATGGTTTGGTGCCACCTGACCTAGAAGAAGGGAAAAAGCAGCTCCCGGTTTGCTCGGATGAGGCAGGGAGCAGCTTGGGAGTGATTTCTGCTGGTGCAACAAACAGCGTAACCACCCTGGTGGGGACAACCGGCAGGGGAGCGTGCGAGGAGCAGGGGGGATACATGTGTGAGCATGTCATGGGCTTGAATGGCTTAAAAGACTTCTGCAGGACTGCATGTTCGCATCCATCCAAATATCTCTATTTAGGACTGTCCTCAGAGGTGCATCCACAGATGTGCCCACAGGTGTGGGACGTGCAAAAATTAGCACGTGCATTTGTGAGGGTGTTCGTGCCCCATCACACATGTCAGAGCACATGGGCCATGCATTTGTGAGCAAGTCAGTGTGCACACTTACCCATCAGGTGCCTGATCTTGTCCATGGACAGGTATTTGTGGGGTGTGAGTAGGTTCGTGATTCCTTGTGCATGCAAGCATCTATGCCAATGCATGACTGCTAACACACCTCCCGCGAAGCCCCACATTGGAGCTGCAGCCAGGTTTCTTCCTCACCTGTTCCCCGGCACAGCATCTGCAGGGCACCAGTTCACCCATTGCACATAAGCCCAGCACAAACAGAGCCCCCCAGCCCCGAGGAGCAGCCTCCCACCCACAGCGCCCACGGCAGCACGCTACTAACCAGCTCTGGCTGCCCCTCAGGCCACCCGCGCTGGCCTCCAGGTCCCCTCTCAGCACATTCCCAGGGACGGGGCAGATGGCGTGCTCGGAAGAGCGATGCTGCATTGCTGGATGGTTGCAAGACACACGACTGGGAGAGTGTTGATGTGTTTTATTTCAGCTCCAGCAGCATGTGAAGGGATGTCTCTCTGGTGGGGTGCGAGAGAAGTGCTCTGGAGATGGGACAGCTGCTGTAAAGCGTCCCCTTGCTCACAGGCCCTTGCAGGCAGATCTTGGATGGGCAGTGGGTGAGATGGTGGCTAGACCCTTCAGACATGCAGGAGGACCTTGCCTGTGGTTTTGGTGGGCTCTGGGCAAACCCTTGGGGCAGCAGGGTGCTACTCCTGCCCTGAGGGCTGTGCTGTGGGTGATGATGGCGGTGGAAGCAGGACAGTGACAGGACAGAGCTGGCCCCACTCCCTTCCCTGGGGCTTGGCCACCTCCCCAGCTACACCTCCAGGGTTGGATGGGCTGGTGTTCTCTGCCACAGACACAGGGCCAACGGGGCATGTGGGCAGCCACGCTCCCCTGGCCACTCTAGGCTGCGGTTCTTGGCGTATTTGGAGCCACTTACTCCCCACAAGCCCAGACCAGGGTTCCACATCAGGGAGGACTATGGCTCGACCACACCTCACATAAAGACCCGCCCCTTTCACCTGCTATCAGCCTGCTCATTTCACATGATGCGACCCAGGATGCTCTGCCATGGGCTCTCCCAGATGTCCCTGGGCAAGTCCACAAACCTCTCCCAGCACGGACAGCAAGCCACCTCCTCCCCTTGTTTCCAGCATCCCTTAAGTAACACAATGCCAGAAGAAAGCTGCCTTTCAGTTTGCACCGTGCACGCACCAAGGGAGACAGTACCACCACGGCTTTGATAGCCTCTTTGCCACAAGCCGTTTGCTGTAGGACCCATTCCCACTTTGGCATGGCTGGGTTAAGCTGGTACCATGCCGGATTTAGCGGAGAGCTGGGCAGGGAGTGAAGCCCTTGGCCCCAACACGTGCTGCCAGGCAAGCTCAGCCCCAGCACATCAAAGTGCCGGTGCAGTTTTAACCGTGCTCCAGACGCTCCCTCCCATTTCCTGCTGGATTCCCGTCTCGCTCCCCACATCAGCAAAACAGAGTGTAAAAATAGAGGCTGGGCTTCACCAAAACACAATAGTAAATTGTTCCCCGGAAAGGTCACCAGGGCAGCTGAGAATAGCTCTGAGAGCAGGGTAAAAGGAATGTCTACCGGGGGGACAAGTTTGGACCCCCCACAGGAGGTATCCTGCATCCCCATCAGTGGTGAGGGTCCCCCCTCCTGAGCCCCCAGGGTCTCAGAGTGACCTTGTCTTCTCCCATGTACCCTCAGCCCTGCTGAGCCACCGAGCTCCTCCAGCACCCAAGAACCAATTTTTGGATGGGAACTGAAAAAAATCAATGAGCAAGAAATAAGGTGAAAGTAGAGGCAGGAGGACCAGAGAGGAAGAAAAGGGCTGGCAGGAGAAAGGGGAATCCGCTGGCTGCTCATCTCCTCTCCGCTGTGACAGCACAGTGTCCCCTGGGCACTGCTGGCTGGCTGCAGCCTTTGTGTGGCAGTGGGAATGTCGGGGATGAGCCCCAGGATGAGGAGCATATCGAGCAGTCCCAGAAAGCCATAAATTACTGCCTCCTGTTGTCACTGGCCTGTGATAGTGAAGAGGCAGAGCCTTCCCATCGTCTGCTGGGGTGGGAATGTTTGGGTCCTGTCGTTTCTGTGAGCATATTTAATTCAATAATGTGGGAATGCTCTTAATGAAGCAGGTCCTTGCTCTTGGCTTCGGTGGTGTTCCCAGGCAGGGGTGCCCGTGCAGGCTGCCCTCAACATCGCTTTGCCAGAAAGGCTGTAATTAAAGCCAGATAATGGGGCTTGAAAATAAAAGCTGCCCAAATTTGGGGTGATTTGGGGGTTTTTTGTGGTTTTTTTTTCATTGTCTTGGACATACACGTTCCTCCCACCTTCTCTGGTTTCTTAAATTCAATTTTATCTCAATGCCACTTCCCCTCTGCTCTCGCTCCCCGGTGTCATCCATGCAATGGTAAGGCAAATATTGTGCCACCAGAGCCTGAATGTCAGCCAGGTTCCTGGGACACGTTAGAAACATGGGTGAACAAAATACCTTTAAATGCACCTACTTCAAGTTTTTAAAGAAACTGCTATTTGCAGAAAATTTTCTGCAGTAGGAGACAGGCCAAAACCCCCATCGCCTTGTGATGCCACTGCTGGGAAGTGAAACCCTGTCCCAGCCAAGGGCAATGCCACCCATGGCACCCAGGCTACCACCCTGTCATTGTGCCTGTGTGGTAGAGATCAGGACTCTAAGGCGCTTTTCCCAACTTTCTCCTCTGTTTTGCATAAACAAACAAAAAAACAGGTGGGGTTGGGGTTTTTTCCCCATATATTTAAATCCACAGAGCTGTGCTCATCACCACTTGCAACACAAGTTGCAGATGTTTGCTATCTTCTGTGACATTTGATCTTGGTGGCCAAGCAGCAGTGAGGTCCAGATACTCTGGAGAAGAAGGTGCTGGAAGGAGCACTTCCATCATGGCTAACACAGGGCCACCAGGCATCCAGCTGGGGACATGTCCCTGGAGCCTGTCCCAGCACGGTGGCTCCCAGGGTCTCCCCATCCCTGGGGTCCATCAGGAGTGATGCATGTCAGCCATCCCACTGCGGAGCGGGTGGCATCAGCATCCTCCCAGCCCTTTCTGTAGGCTATAGAGCTATTTATTAAATATATATGTGCAGGGAGTGGTTTGAAACCTTCACCTTGAGGATGCTCTTCCCTTTACTGGTGGCAAAGGCCACATGGCCATGAAGGACATTTTAAGTGAAGAAAGAAAAAAAGCAGAGAGAGGAGGTGGAAGGAGAATTGTGCTGGTGATGGAAGGAGGGAGGGAGAGGGCCGGGAGGTGGGAGGGAGAGATAAGCAGTGGGTGAGCTATCAGCTCTGCCGGGCTGGCAGCAGGTCTGGGGGTGGGGGTGAAACCAGCTGTGCAGCCGTGATCGCCCTACCCCAGATAAACACCCAGCAGCCGCCCGCTGCCCCACACCCACCCAACGCCTCATCCCGGTGCCAGGGATGGAAACCAGCCTGGCCCTGACTGTGGGGGTTTGCTCAGACTGGCAGCGAGGGCCCCCATGCCTCTAGCTTGGGGCTGTGCCTGGACAGGTCTCCCCACAACCCCCAGGTCAGAGCTGGAGAAGGACCCCCCCTCCTCTTTCACCCATGGGGGAAATGTCACCCAGAAACTTTAAAAGCAAGGGTTGCCTGCCAGGCTGCTGGTCATGGGGGGGGTTAGCAGCTAAGCTTGTGGGGGGATGCTTTAAGAAAGCAAGGGATGCTCTAAAAGACCCTGCTTAAGTAGGTAATGACTCTGAAAATCAAACAAATTACAGACAAGAAAATACCTGCGGTGCCATTCCTGCTCGTCTGCTCCATGTTACGGCTATGGTGTTGGCCACCATCTGCAGCATGGTGCTGTAGTTATACATACATACATACGTATTTAACATATATATATATACACACATGCACATGTTCAACAGAGCAGTTAGCCTGTAAACACTCCCTAACTAATGTTACCAGCTCAATCAGTTTTTAAAGTATTTGTGCATATGGCTGCGATAACAACTTCTTTTTTTTTTTAAAAAAAAAAAAAAAAAAAAAAAAAAGAGGAATTACTGTCTTTGCCTTTAAATTGTGGCTGAATGTGTGTGGGGTGTGAAGGGAAGCAGCATCACCCCCGGCAGCCCCCTCCTTCCACATCCCCCTCATCAAAAGAGAGGAAAAGTCCATCAGAGGCTTTGGGGGACCTGCAAATAATGTGCTGGGGGTAAGGCCATGGCAGCTGGTGACACTCGCCTGCAGCGGGGGGATTGCTCCACCACCCGTCTTCCTTCCTGCTGGCCCCGCACGCTCTTCCTCCCACTTGCTCTCCCTGCAAAAGCCCAGCCCAAGCTGGACTGCATGAGCCAAGCAAGAAAAAAATTAGCAGATCCTTTTGCAAGGTTTTTGCTGCCTGTTGATGACTTTTGATGGCAGGGGGTGGGCCATCCTGGCATTCTCACCCCACGATGTCCAGGAATGAAATATCAAAGCAGCAATGGATCTGAGTGACGAGGTGGGAGAGAGGCAGACAGCAAACGGAGGCTGCTTTGTAAAACTTTATTTAGAAATATTCTTGATATATTCATTATATATATATATTTATATATACACACACATTACAACAAATGTGTTTTCTAAATAGCACATCCACAGTGGGTTGAGACTCAGGGTACCAGGTCTGGTTACTTTGTTTCTGCAGAAAAAATGCAGAAATCCCAGGGGAGGGTGGCAGAGAAAGGGATGGGGCTTAAAAAAACCAAAAATCATAAGGCAGGAATTCACTCACACGGTACATTGCCCCAAAACACTGTTTCCAACAGAAACGGGGGGCGATGGTCCACACAGCGAGAGATGAAGCAGGCAGGAGGAGAGGTGGGCAGAGGAAATGTACCATTCAAATCACAATTAAAGTACAACTGTACATACCCCGGGAGACTTACGGCGTGCTCTGCTAAGGGCTATGAGCATGGGGGTGTTAGGGGGTGCCACCAAGGTTGTACCATTTTCCCAACTGTTCAGCTACCGAAAATTAAAAAAAAAAAAATAAACCTGTGGGGAATAAGGGATTTCTGAGTGTTGGTGATTTCTTCTTGCAATAGTTTAATAAAAAGGGTGTAAAACCCCCACCTACCCCACCCCAGGGTTATTTCGAATGCTGAAAACCAAGAATGGCTTTTACCTGTGTGAACAGCATATCTCCCCGTTCCCGAAGGGTCCCCGCCGCCCACCTCTCCTACCCCTGGTGCTGGCAGCAGCCCAAACCCTTTCCCCAGCATCACTCCATCACCCGCCAGCACCTCTCCCCAGGCCCAGCCATGCAGGTAACCCTCTTTAGCAAACCCCCCATGCACAGGCGGTCCAGACTGGGGAAGGAGTTTTCCTCCTTTTCTCCAATTTAAGATGGGGGAGGTTGGTGGTTTCGGAGGATTTGGGATCTATGCTGGGAACTCTTGCCTGGGCCAGGACCCCTTCCCAGGCAACTAATGTGCCAACCCACGCGCCAGCCTCCCACCTATTATTTACAAAGAGGCATTAAAACCAAGCGGGGACAGAAATGATGGGGCTCTGAATTCAGCCTGGATGGGCTTGCAGACGCCTGTCCAGATACTCTGTGTTTCCTTGTACCTCAGCACCCCCGGAAAGGAATGAGTGCAGTGGAAGTTGTCCCTGCTCAAAAGACTCTTTCCCTTCCAAAGGATGTTTGTCAGTGTTTTGGTTTGTTTGTTTTTTTTTTTTTTACTGTAGCACGGTAGAGATTTCTGTGCCTTGACATCTCTGCAGAGTCAGGGATGGGCTTGGGGGAATTGCTCCATCAGGCGATGGGTGAGAGACGGGCCTGATACAGCGGTGATGGCACAGTGTGGTCCTCAGCTCTCAGCCTCCTGCTCCCCAGCCCTTCTGTTCCCAAACACCCTCCCAGGGAGGCAGCCGGGACCAGAGGGTCAGCTCAGGCGCAGACATCAGCTTTGCAGCAATCCGAGCCCTGGGGAACGGAGCTGACCCCACTGCTCCTTCTAGTGCTTCCTCTCAAGACTGGGGGAGGCTGTGGGCTCCTACCAGCCTCGGGCAGGCGAGGACCTTCCTAACGCCAGAATAAATCCAGGGCTGCAGTCCAGCTTACAGACATTGGCACAGCTGAACCACCACCATTTCCACACAATAAAACCAAAAAATTCAAAGCATACCATAAAAACCCTTTTATAACCCTATGTACACGCACACTGTTGATGCATCATCGACTCCTTTTGCCTTTTTGTCGCTTTTTGAACTTAAAAATCCCCAGTCCAAGGGGATGCTTCACTAGCAAATTATTTTTTTTTCCCCCTTACCAATTCTGAAATTCATCTTCCTTGAGAGAAGCTCTGGCCCTACAGAAACTGCTGGGGAAACTCTAGGAGACCACAATAGGCTTGAAGCTCACCTGCTGGGCATTACCAGCAGACTGGGAGGCCAGCAGAAAACACCTATGTACCTTTTCATTCAGTGGATACTGCATGACAGCGTTAAACAGAAGTAATCCCACGTCATAAATACAACAACCCCAAAAATCCAAAGTTAGGTAGAAGGGAAAGAAAGAAAAGGGGGGGAAAAAAAGAAGAAAGAAAAAAAAAAAAGGAGAGAAAAAGAAATAGTCTTAATGCTTTTAATAGTTCTTTTGCTGAGGGTTTTTTTTTCACCTCTTTAAAAAGATACAGTCAAAAGCTCTCAGACAACAGGAACACGTGGCCCCAGCTCCTGCTCAGACCCGTTGTATATGCCACAGGCTGGAGAAATGCTGCAGCGCTGGTGGGTTTCAGCAGTCTCCAGCACCACGTGGAGCTGGAAAGCGTCGGTGGCCTCCATGGCCTCCACCAGCAGTGAAAGAGGAGTTTCACATTTCAACCAGGCAGCTGTTTAAAAAGCGATGGTGGTCGAACGGTGTGAAAACCCTCGAAACACTGAAGAGGTGCTGGCCGCATCTCCTTCCTCTCCGCAGAGTCACATCATGAGCAGTATGTACAATGAAGATGACTTCAATGCTTTTCTTCTTTGTACGATCACGTACCTAAATACCGAATGTCCATCTGGTTTGGTCTTGTCCTCAGCCAACGCGCCAGCCGCTCCATCCTGGGCTGGGGAGGACAGGGAGCCCGAGCCCCCACAGAAAGGCAGAGTCACAAATCCCACGGGCACAAGTTCCAGCATCCACACGCTCGGGTCTCGCCTCCCCCCTCGGTGCTTCGGGAGCGACGCCGAAGGTCATCACCGCTGCGCGTTGCCTTCTACGGGGAGAATGGCATGGTGCAGGCTCCGCGTGTGCTTCGAATCTAGTGTTTCGTGCTCTTCCGTGAAGCTGTCCGGGCTCGCCGCTCCGTCTAAAGAACTTCCACAGCTAGAGTTAGGAGACAACATGTCCTGCAGGAGGTCTTCCTGGACTATCCCAGAGTCTTTGTTCACTTTGCCCCTTTGGTTTCCTTCTTCCTCCTGGTCATTGAGCAGCTTGGCCAGGAAGTTGATGTATTTCATAGCCAGGCGCAAAATCTCATTCTTGCTCAGTTTTTTGTCAGGCGGGTGGGTGGGGATGAGCTTGCGAAGCTCTGCAAAGGCTCCGTTGACATTCTGCTGTCTCCACCTCTCCCGGCTATTGGTAAAAATGCGACGAACCACTTTCGTATGAGGACCTGCAATTGCAACCAGGCAGAATTAGGAACAGGGCATAGCAGGTCATTTATTACTTTGCTGAATAGGTCACCATTTCCCAAATTAACCAACTTACTTCAGTGACATTAGCACAACAGCTAACTAGAAGCTAACCTGATGAGCTGAGGTAGCCATAACTTCTGTTCAATCTAGCGGAAGGGAAAAATGGAGTTGTGTCTTTTTAGATGTCTCCTGAGATGCCTAAATTTACCTCTCTCCAAGGAGGAAGGCTTAGACCATGACACACGTGCAGCAGGCTGCTATATTTTTAGGGTATCTCTGCAACAAAGTTCTGTTAAAAGTTTATCTCACTAGATGGTTTTATTTTCTATCCCCCAAAAAATCTTAAGGACATGTCATCGGGAGAGGAGGAAATTAGCTTGAGCAGAGGCTTTGACAACTCAAAGATTCAGAGATCCTCCCTGATGTAGGCGGGATCCCAAGCTGACAGAGATCATAGGATTGCCGCTAGCCCTCTGGATGGTTTGTATGAATCGGGGTGGCAGGATTCACCCCATAGCAATGAGGAGACGCAGCAATGTGACCCACAGAGTGAAAGCAGCGTCCTTGCTGGAAGGGTGATCACAGGTGGAAGATGAGGCAGTTTCAGAGCTGGGCTGAGGACTGCCTGCTCTCTCTGCACCTCAGTGACGCAGGGCAAAGGCTCCCTACCTGACACTTAAATTGCTAGAGGTGTCCATTTGGCTCAGTTACACGTGAACTCCAGTTAAATCCCTGTAATTTCACAGCCGTATTTCTAATTTCACAGCCATATTTCTGATGGGGCATTACACAGGACGGATGCACGAAACTCACCGATTCCCCTTTCAGATCATGAGGGTAACTCCTCTTGGCACAAGCAAGACATTGTCTCTGCGCTAGAAGAGTCCCAAAAGCATGTCCACCCAAAAGTACTGTGCCACCGGAGCAGCAATGGGGTAAATCAGGACCGCAGAACCTTGGGTCCATGGAAACCAGTTCATGCAAGGAGATGCTATTATAAGATGCTTTTATAATTTCATCCTTTCCATCCTCACCTCCAGGAGACACTGTTGGTGTCTCCACACGTCAGCCTCATGAAAGTCTGGGAGAATGCCATGGCAGAAACCCCCATAGGATGGGAAGCATCACAGACAGTGAAAATCTTCGAAAAGTATGAAGCAAAGACTGCTAGGTAACACATCGGTGAGTAGTAACCCACCGGACAGGCTGTGGATATTCCCATCCACACCATCTCTCCCCTGTAGCCTCCCCTCTCAGACACTTGCCTAACTGCTCCCGCCCGGTGGGAGCAAGTCCCTGGCCATGGTGAGCAGTTTAAGCCATAGCTCTGCCATCACCCAGTGAAACCAGCATCCCAGGGGGCACTTGGTCGTTGTTATCCTTACATAGCAAAACTCTTGGCTGCTTTGACTGTGGCAGAGCAGCTGAACAGATGTGATTTTGGAGGCATCCCAGTCAGGCTGCACCTTGGCAGATGCCATCTGGCACGACACAAGAAGAGAAATCCCACATTCCAGCCGATTCAACACCATCACATTTTTCTCCCTTCAGTGGAAACAGAGGTCCTTCGGTCCAGCACATCACACGAAATAAGCCCACCACGGGGTTTGCATGGGGACACATGCCCAAGCAGCCAGATTAACGCTACCAGCTTCTCCAGCATGCAAGCAGCCATACAACTCACTTCTTGAAGCGTGCTCAGGAGCAGGGAGTCCCCCAAAATCACAAAGAGCCCCTGGGATAAGCTGGAGGATGTCAGAATGACAAACTCATCTCTGACCTCTAAGATCCCAGTCTGATGCTTTAATAGAGCCAATTTTCCACTCCCAAACAACACATAAATGTCCTTCATAAGACTTAATACGCAAGAGCTCATGGAAAGGGAAGGTTTCTTGTCCCTGATGTGCACAGCCTGCTCCATGGGGTCATGGGGAAGGTGGTGGGGATCAAGGGGACCTCAACAACCAGGCTACCCAGCAGTCCTAATAACGCAGTGGGGTATGTGCTACAACCTACTACAATAATACAATTGCAACACCTAAATGCTTTCTTTGGACAAGACAAAGCAACTAGCCTTGAATCCAGAAGGAGATGCAACTTAAAACCATTTTACTCCCATAAGAGTATGACAAAAAAACTCCTTGGATACCATTCACTAAAAAAAAAAAAAAAAAAAAAAACTCAAGAGATTTCCAGTCTTCACAGGTTTCAAATATGTGTCTCTGCTCACTGAAAGTTGCTGACTGAAAGACATCTATTCATAAATAGGTCAGAAATCAGAAAAAAAGACCTGTTCATTTTCATCCAGGGGCACCCAAACCAAGCTCCAGTATATTACACAAATTCTGACACCCCGCAGATTTTTGATTCCTGCAACAACCGAATTAAACATATATTTCAGAAAGAGATTAGGATTTGGCCAAAACATGTCAAGCAATGGAGAAATTTAAAAAAGCCCTGTAGCTGTGTTATGATAGAAGAGATTTATTTCTCATAAAGAAACTTGCCTCGTAATTAATTCAAGCAGTCGGCTGAGAATTTTTGCCTGAATTTTGTTCCAAGGGATCGACCAATGCTTTCTTAATTGTAATTTGAGATCTGAGGAAAACTAATAAAAAGCTGAGATTCCAAAGTTCCAGAATACCCCTGCAGATACTGTTTTATGTTTTTATCTCCATTCATATCTATTTTTTAAGATACTCGATGTACCAAACTTTCCCCAAGATGGATAAAGGAATAGCTGCAAAAAATCCCTGCTCGTTTCCTTACAGCGGAAAGCAAACACCAGGTGCCCAGCAAGACTCTCATGCCCTTCTGCACCTCCCGAGGCCTGAGGACCAGCAGGAGCGATGCTCCAGTGTGCCGTGGGTGTCATCCAGCAGGTGACCATCAGAGCAACGAGCAAAGCCCAGCAGACCACACAGACGCCTCAGCAGGGGATGCATATCCCTAAAATTGCTCCTGTTTAGACAGCATCATCGGTACCTAGTCTTTCCAAAAAAATTCTGAGCCCAGCCTCAGAAATTCGCATGAGCGAGAACCTGCAGGATCGGGCCCAATCTATACACCTGCACTATAGCACATATCCAAAAACCTGGTTATAACCAAGTATCTCTGTAATCCTTAATATCGAATTTAATAGCAAGTCAAAAGCTTTAGTCAGACACTGATTTGATGGACTTTTCACCGTAACCACTAAGCCTCTGAATCGAAACCCAGACAAAAAGACCTTCTTGTGTCGGGGGCTGAGACAGCCCCTGCCCCACGGGGCCGCGGTCTGAAAGGAGCAGGCAGACGGAGGAGGGCAGGGAGCGGGAGAGAGTGACTGATGAACGCAGATAATGCCCTGAGCCCGTCATTTTGGGCTGTATTATTTTAGAGCGATGTGGATTATGATTTGATCTGATTTTAGATTAGCTGGGTAGAGGGAAAGGGACAGCTAGCTCGAAAGGAGGAAAATTAATTGTCCAGCAACTGCAATACAGCGTTCACGATGGTGAAGAAAAAACCACATTTCAATGGATCTCATTTGTAGGGGCTGTTAACTCTGCAGATAAACCTGTCAGCCCTCCACGTGCAAACCGCTCGGGTGAACGCGCCTTTGCGCGGGCAGCACAGGCCGGTGCCAGGGAGCAGGCAGCAGGATGCGGCCCTCCTGCTCCTGGCCTTCCTTTCTTTGAAATCCCCCTGCCAGTCCCAGGGGATGCCCGCACCTGGGGTCCCTGCTCGGGCACTAGGCTGCCACCCTCCCAGGCTGTGCCACAACCCAGGCGCGGGGTGTTTCTGTGGATGTGTACCGCACCAAGGTGCGGGCAAGCTGGCACGGGGACCGGCCACCATCGCGGGGGGACCCTGCAGAGCTCAGCACAGAATTTAGCTCTTTGTTTCTAGACGCTTTAAAGGCAGGTTGGACCTTTCTGCCCACGGCTGGCTCTGCATCGCGACCTGGCTGGAAGGGTTTACACAGTGTCACTGCAATGGCCCTGATCCAGCCTCCGCACTTCAACAAAGACTTAAATTTAGTGGCTTCCTTCGGATTTAATCTCTAAGCAATTTGCAGAACAGGGATGTAATTAACCATACGCTGAACTGCTTTGCTGCGTGAAGGCAAATCCGCCGAGCACGCTGCTGGGCGCCAGGCGGGACAGGTCTGAGCATTGCTGAGCCTTCGGCGGTGGGGGTGGGGGGGTGGGGGGGGGGGAAGCTGCCCCGCCACCCCGTTCGCCTTGTACGATTTGGGGGTCTAATCCCAGCACGTGGCACCGTGAAGCAACTCGCCCCCTTCCAGCACACGGGGAACCCACACACACACCGCCCGAGAGCCAGCGCAGGGGCGAAGCGCTCTCACCGTCGGTGATCTCCATCTCGTAGGGAGAGGGTCTCCTCTTCACCCGGTTGCTGCCGTACATGGAGAAGGTGTCGGGCTCGCCGAAAAACCCGCTGCAAACGGGAAGCAGAGAGGGGCCGTGAGGATACCCCCGCCTCCCCCCGCTCCGTCCCCTCGGGGGCGGCTCAGGGCTCAGCACGAAGCCGAGCCCGGGGTCGTGCGGCGACACACGACACGCTCCCGCCCGGTGACACGCAGCGCAGCACGGCTGCCCGGCGTGGGACAGCCCGGCTGGCGGCTGCCGGGAGACACCCGCCCCCCTCCCCGTTACCCCCAGCCCGGCCCCGCAGCGCAGCCCCCCCCGCAGAGGCGATAGCGGCGGGGCGCGGGGGTCGGTCGCCGCACACGGGGGCTGCGCTCCGCCCTGCCCGAGCGGGTCCCGTCCCTGGCGCTGATTTTTGCGGGACTCGGAGGACAGCGGGAGCCCGGGCAGCTCCCTGGCTCTAAACCGGCTCTCAACAAACAGCGCGGTTACCGACGGCCCCCCTCTGCTCTGCCCGGCATTTCTGCCGTGCATTTTTTTTTTTTTCCTAGGAACGACAGTTTTTCGTTTCTGGTTATTTTTTCCCCCTTTCTTCCTTTGCAAAGTTGCATGCAAACCCGCGATGACTAAGCGCCGAGCCCCGCGCGGAGCAAAGGATGGTGCTGCCCACCCACACCCCCCCCCTCCTTCTCCCTCCCCGGCACCGAGCCCCGCTGCCCAGTGCGGCACCCGTCGGGGAGCCGCTCCGAGGGACCCCCGCCGGGGGTGGGCTGGGAGGGGGGGGAGACACGGACCTGTTGATGGTGGCCAGCGGCTGGCCCAGGTTGTAGAGCATGGCCCTGCCGGGGGGCTGCAGCGGGAGCGCGGGGGGGCTCAGCTGCACCATGCGGGCCTCGCAGGCGGCCTCAGCGGCGCGGCACGGCTCGGCGCCCGGCGCTCTCTGCATCGCCTCCCCCGCCGCCTCCCGGCTTTTTATGTCCAGGGAGCCCCCCCGGCGCACCAGCTCGATGACGGGCACGGGGGCGGCGGGGGGCCCGGGGGAGGGCCGGCCCGCCTCCTTGGACGCCCCGTTGAGCAGCAGCTGGGGGTCCGCCGGCGCCTCCATGCCCCCGCGGCTGCTCTCCGGCTCGCTCGTGGTCTCCGCTTCCGAGTCGTGCCGCCGGGGGGGGCGGGCATCGCGGGGGTCACTGGGGGGCGGCGGGGCGGGCGGCCTGTCCATCGTCCTGCGGAGAGAGGCAGCGGTGAGGGGCGGCCCCGGCTGGAGCAGGGTGGGGGGTACCCGCCCTGGGCACCGCCCCGACGGGGGGGTCGGCTGGGGCTCGGGCCTCACAGGCGAAAAATGGGGGGCAAGGGGGGGGAGGGGGAGGCATTAATCACCCCAAATCAGCTGGAGTTTGCGGGCGGGACGGCCCCGTCACCCCTGCGAGAGGGGCCGGGGGTCCGCGGGGCCACGCCGCTGAGCCGTGCTGTGACGTCACGGAGGGCCCCGGCCCTGCCGTGACGTCACGGAGCCTCGCGGAACGGTGCGGCGCTGTAACGCCGCGCAGCGCCCCGGCCCCGCACGACGCACCGCGCATGGGGGCGGCCAGGCCGGACCCCCCCCTCGCTCCGCAGCCGCGCAGCGGGGCCCGGCGGCGATGTGCGCGGCTACGCGGCGTGGGGGGGGGGGGCACAGCGCGGGCGGCTGGTGCAGCGAGGGGCGCTCGGCCAGCCGAGGCTGCGGAACGGTGCGGCCCGATTGCGGGCAGGCGGGAGGAGGCTCAGCCCCCCGCTTGGAGGATGTCTCCCCGTTTTGGGGGTCCCACGGAGCCAGCCCCACCGCGGCCCGGCCTTCCGGCAGCAGCCTCAGCCTCTCCTCCCATTTTTATTTTTTATTATTATTTTTGAAACAGTGAAATACACCTGAAACTACTTTTTGGGGGAGAGGGGGTTAAAGCAGCCCGTAGCGGAGTCAGTGCCCCCGCGCAGTCGCTACCGCAGGAAGGAGGAAGGGGCCCGACGCGGAGCAGCCCTCCGTCCGCGGCCGTACACCATCATTGTCCCCCTGCTGCTGCCATAGAACGAATACTGTCGCGACAGGGCACCTCGCGCCTAGGGTAGGCAGCGATATCGCTATTATTGCCATGCTGTTTCTCCTACACCCGCCTCCTTCGGGTTTGGTGTCGTGTACCCCCCCCATAAATAAGAGACTTGGCCGGACATAGAGCTGCCACACACCGGGTCTCCTCCCCATCCTTCTCCCTCCTTTGCCTTGGGTATTTTTTTATAATTTTTTTTTTGTTTCTGCTGGGATGAATTGCGAGAGGAAACCCATTTGGGGGGCCATATCTCACCATCTCTCTGGTTAAAAAAAAAAAAAAACAAACCAAAAAAAAACCCCAACAAAAAAACCAACCACGCAACCCAAAGCACAAGCTCTCTGCCTTCCCTCCAGCCCCCTCCCCACCAGCCCTCTAGAAAGAAAAATCTAATTGCTTATTCCGATATTGTATAGGAAGAGATTACTCACATGTGTCATATTTAAGTAGGGACACCGCAAGTCTCTCCTGTTTCAACAAAAGCGCTCTCAGTGTCAGGCTGAATTTACTCCTCCCACCTCAAGGTACTTACGACTTTACAGAGAGGAAGGACACCCGCATCGGGATAAAACTGCTAAATCCTGGGAGGAAGAGAAGGGGGGGAGAAAAAAAAAAAAAAAAAAAAAAAAAGAGAGAGGGTGGATCTCGTGGGCCCGGATTGCTAGAGATCGGTGGGGAGAGGGGGACAGGGGAGAGGGAAGGAGGGGACGGCACCCCGGGGTGGCCCCAGTTATAGGGGACCGCCGGCCCCCCCCGGGCCCCCCCCGCCGCGCAACCGGGAGCCGCCGCCTCGCACACAGGGCCACGGCCTGGCGTGGAAAACAGTAAATACATCAAAAAAGAATTTAAAAAAAAAAGCGCCTTATATTTGGGGCGTATTGGGCGGTTTTTTGGACACATCGCAAGCCCGGTCTCCTCGGGAGGAAATCCCAGACGGGGCCGGAGACGGAGTTGTTTTTCTCCCGTTGGGCTCGCAAGGAGCGGCCGCGGCGTTTCTCCCACGCCCGGTTGGAAAATGTAATTCCTAATGGAGCAAATTTAATTCCTAACGGGGCCGGTACAGGCAGCGCTCCCGCCCGAGGTGCCGCGACGGCCGGGGACGGGCCGGCGGTGGGGTGAGCCCGCTCCCCGCCGCGGATCAACAGGAAGGCGAGGACGGCCCCCCCCACCCCCACCCCCGGCAAAGAAATCATAAAAAATAAGATTTTTCCCCTTCGTAGAAAATGAAGTAATTCCGATGGCTTTTTCTCCCGCTTTCGTTAAAAACGAAATACACAAAACCGCAAAAATACCCGCAGTATTTTGCCTTCATTTGAGGGGGTGATTTCGTTTAGAAAAATGGGAGGGGGGGGGCATTAAATCCCCGCCCGCTGGTTTCTGCTCCGCAAAATCCTTTTGTTTTCCAGCAGCGGATCGGCAGGAAATTTCCAGCCCAGAAACGCACCTCTCCACCGGCCCTTTGTAGGGAAACGGCCCCAGCGCGGCTGGGGCGGGGGGCAGCCGGGGCCGGGGGGGGTGGCGTGGGGAAGGTCCCCCCTGGAACAAGCGACCCGGCCCTGGCCGTCGGCCGGGTGCTGGTGCCCCCCGGCAGGGGTTGGGGGAAGCCGGGCCCGGTGGGCGCTTCGCCCCCCGCTCCCCCGCGGCCGGTCCCACCCGCCCCCTCGGGGGTCCGGGGTGGGGGGCGCACCCCCCAGTTTCAAAAGGGAAAGCGTGTCCTACTCCTCCCCCACACCGCACCAAAAAAAATTAAATAATTAAAATCCAACCGCTGTAAAGACTGGGTTTTCCCCCCCCTTGCCTGCCTCTTACATGGGGCAGAAGCCCCCCGAGCAGCCCTGGGTGCCCCCCAGCCCCCCCGGAGCCCCGGCCCGCTCCAGCCAGCGCCCGGCCCGCTGCAGGGCCGGATCCCGCTCTACTCACCATTTGCTTTTCATTGGGAAAAGTGAGTGGAGCCATTTTGTGGCCTACGCATCGCGGCTATATTTGTAGTAAGTGTTGGGTGGCTTCAGCTGGGTAGGCTCTAATTCCACATCACGTCCAGTTTCCTATTTAGTATGGAGAGCGGAACACTACTGCAATGTGGCCGAGAGAGATAAAACCCCAGCAGTGGCCCGCCTGCCCTGATAAGCTTCTAAACCCATTATTTATGAAATGATTCATTATTATTTGGCAATTTTATCGAAGGAAAGCGGAAAATTATTGCAGGGATATGCATAGGAATAACTCCGGAATGCATGCCTTCTAGCTTTTTATGTGTGTGTGCTTAGATGCTCTTAAAAAGACACTGCAAAAAAAAAAAAAAAAAAAAAAGTAATAAAAAATTGCACTGTGGCTGCCCGCATCTGAATAGCAATTCTTTATTTTAGTCCTCTTGGAGGTTATTATGCCCCTTTTTTTTTGGTTGGATTTTTTTTTTTGTTTTGTTTTGTTTTTGGTTTTTTTTTTTTCTTATTAAATATGGAACACCTACTCCGTTCTTAATTAAATTTAATGAGCCAAAATAAATTGTTGGAGATACTGAGAGAGAGGGGTGTGGGCTGCTTTGGGACAAGAGGAGGTAAATAAAGCACATCGAGAGGAGATGTTTTGGAGAGAAGTGGCCCCAGCCTTCCTCCCCCCACACTGTGTATTTTCACTGAAGGGCTTAACTGGGGCGAGCTCCCTGTCTCACCTCCCTTGCTGGGGCGGGGGAGGCCAAGCATCCCTGCCGAGCTGAGGGATGCTGGGGGACGGAGAATGCAGCGGGTACCGAGCCGGCACCCCTCGCCCTCGGGAAAATTGGGATGTGAGCGGAGCTGAGGGCCGAGCCTGGAGGAGAGGGGCCTGGGGAAGGGACCCTCGGTCGCTCCAGAGCAGTGCGGGGCAGCCGGCGGGGCTCGGGGCCCGGGAGCGGCTGCCCGCCCCGTCGGGGCTGGTGCTCGGCGCGGCCGCGGCGGGCTGCGGGTCCGGGGGGACGGGGACGCCCTTGCCCTCGCCGACGCCGCCGTGCAAGCGGAGCGGGTGCGGGAGGACGGGGAGGCGGGCGGGTGCGGGACACGGGGGGGGTTTATTTGATACGTTTGCGGCGCTTGCGAGGCGACGGGACGCGTCTGACCCCCTCCCCACATTGCCAGAGGCTGCAGGCAGGGGCAGGGGGAGCGGCGGGGGTGGCTGGGGGGTCCCAGGTCCGTTCCTCCGGACACCCACAGCTAAAGCGGTGCCCAGGGCAGCGGCGGGGAGCGGCTTTCGATGGCGCGGGGGATCGGCCTGCCCGGGCAGCCGAAAATCAACGAAATCTCTCTCGGAGCGGGGCGGGGAGGAGGGGGCCGGGGCCCAGCACCTCCCGGGGCGCCCCCCGGTCCCTGCTACGGGGCCGGGGCGAGGCTGCGGAGCCGGGGCCGAGGGGGAGAAACCGCTGAGCACCGGCCGCACCTGCCGTGCGGGGCGGCCCGTGGGGCGGGGGCGGCGGGGCCGGGGCCGCGCTATTGTCTCCCCGCCACCTGCGGGCCCTCCCGCAGGGGGAAATGCCCGAGCTGTTACTCTTCCTTTCACTCCTTCCCCTCAGCCTCCCGCTCTGGCCGCGGCCGTGGGAGCGCTCCCCGCCGGGGCAGTGGCCGGGCCGGGCCGGGCCGGGGGCGCGCAGGCTGCCGGCGGCGCGCGTGGGGCGGCGGGCAGGGCCGGTGAGGACGCGCCGCGGGGCCCGCCGTGCCGCCCGCCAGGAAACACGACCATTTTCAAGCCGGCTCCTCTAACCAACAGGAAGCGTTAAAGATAGAACAGTCGGGGCTGGGCGGGGGAGATTAGGAAACCGAGCATCTTCTGTGCACCGGGAGCCGCCGCCGGGCCATTCCCACCCGTGCCTGCCCCCCGCGGGGGTGGGGGCCGTGGGCAGCCCACCCCCGCCAGCACGGCTGCCCCTTCCCGGGAGACCCCATCCCGGGACTAAGGGGGACGCCGGTGCGGCAGGTAACGGGCAGCTTTCCCCGCCGCTGCCCGGCCACGGGGGGGCTTCCCACGGCCGCGGCTCGCCCCCTCCCCACGCTTTCCCGCGACGCAGGGACAGCGGGCCCCGCCGTGGGGCAGGGAGCACCAAACTGCGCAGAATAACGAGGCCGGTGATGCTCTGAGCAGGCCCCAGACCTTTTGAGCAAGCGTGGTCGATATCTACCTTTAATTGGAATAAAAGAGAGCTAGAAACAGCAGAAGCAAAAAAGAAAAGAAAAAAAAATAAAAAAAAGAGGAAGAAACCCCAACAATAAACCCTGAACCCGCACTGGCTGCCCCTCCACGCGTGCCATTGCCTGACCAGGGATCCAGCAGCACTTCCCACTGCTCAGCGCTAACAAAGCCAGACCTGGCTGCCCACGTATTTTTGGCTTCAAGCTGCAGTAGATGCTTCAGGAAAAAAATCCAGGCATCTTGAAATTGAACTACAGCATGAAAAGCAAACCCCGCTGTAGGGAAGGGTGGGTTTTTTGTTGTTCTGGTCAAGTAAATTAATGTTTTGCTCCCTCAGAGGTTTGCCATCCAGTCACAGATGATTTGTGTAACTTAACCTAACACCACACCCTTGTCCTGAGCTGTATGCAAGTAGTTTGGCTTTTGTTTTCAAATTGTTTCTAGCCCTCGAGCATTTGAAGAAAGCCTTTAAAATATTAACCGATACGACTGTCATCTTCCTGTGTTTCCAGACATTTTACAATAGGAAACAAAGAACAAACCCCTACAACAATAGCTCAGAGGTATGAATTGCCTCATTCATCTCACTGGAATGTTCAAAAACATTAACTATTTTTTGACTGATTCAGCAGAAAATGTGCTGCCAGATAATAAGCTTGTGCCTGATCCAGGGGAGATTCAGGGACTGAGAAAGGTTTTATTTTTCAGCACAGCAAAGCAGCACCTTTCCTGGAAGGAAGCAAATATTCTTGTTGATGGAAGAGGCTGCATGAGAGAAATTCTGACGCGGCTCAAAGGGAGCTGCTGCCTTCCTCTCTCTGTACTAGTTCCATGACATACCAAATGGCTTATCTCACCCCCAATTCTGTAATAAATTAATTAGCAATTAGCGCCCACTCAAACAAACCACAAATTAACAGCGGAGTCCTTTGGTTTTGAACAGGAAAGGCTTGGGACTTCAGCGTGGGGTGTTTTAATCTCTGGTTTAACACTCCTGGAGCAGGAAAGACAAGGTCAGCGCCATCAGCTGAACTGCTGAGACAATGCCATCACTGAAACAAAGTTTGTTCAAACTCCTGTTAAAGCATGCTGATGCTCTCTCTATGGGCCAGTGAGAAAACAGATGGCTCAACTGTCATTCCACACTGTCCTCCTGTCACGAGCAGTGGGAACGGGAATAAACTATCACTTCCAGCGCTGGTGTCTCATTTCCAAGACCAGGAGGTCAGGGCAGAGGTGTCACGCTGGCTGAGCCCTGTCTGCGGATGTCCGCGGCGAAGGCAGCAGCGCTGTCCTGGCCAGCACTGGGTGTATTTGGGGTTTCCAGCACCAGTGGGTTACTACAGAACTGACAACACACAGGAAACAAAAACACCTACTACACCTAACATCTGATCAGAAAACAAAACCTTAGCAGAAATGGAATCAAACAATAAATGACAGTATTCCACACGTTGAAGAATTCAGTTATCGCTGGGTTATGGAAAAGGGCAGTTTCACTAAATAAATAGACTGTAGTGCTCAATGGAAGAATATTTTTATGTTAATACAGAACAAAGGAAATAAATTATTCGTTATTACCTCACCATCCAGTATTGGAATTCTTGAAGAGCTCAGTAGCAAGTGACACCCTCACGCTTCCCAGTTAGCCATTTGAAACAACGTGGCATATGCTTTAAATAAAGGCTACAACAGACAACTGAAGATTTATTTATTTTTTTTTAATGGAAACTCTGACCTTTATGAGAAATATGTACTTCTTAAATAAATACAAAACATTCATTCAGAAAAAAAATTAAGAACATCACAAAAGTTTCAAAAGTGCTAGTTTTTCCAAATTCCTTCCAAGATTTCATGATACAGTTACACGTGCCATTTTGGCTGAATTCAAAATAATTTTATGCAAAATAAAGCCACAGTTATACTTCCCTTCCCACCAGACACAGCCCCCACACAGTAATCCAGTAATTTCAGCAAATTTCTAGAAATTAGTGCTTTAGCTCTGTTACCCCTGCTCTGCCACACACAGTATTGATGGCTCACAGTTGGCACCAACATGTAAAAGTCAGTGTTTCAAAATAGTCAACAGAAGAACATTTAAATAACCTTTGTCGTTAAAAGTATATTAAGAGTACACCTTGGGCTCAAGTTCATCCACCTTTCAGATACTTTAAAATCACACCTAACTGTAAACAAAAGTGCACACGTCCTTCAATGCTGATCAGCACTGACCCAACCAGACATTTAGAGGCGGCTGCCCCCAACCTGGGCTGAAAACTCAGTTCTGAAAGTTTCACATTGCTACAACAGAGCGACCTCTTCAAAGATAGCTTAATCCTTGGTTTCCTGTAGTCTTTTACAGAGAGGTCCCTCTCAGATTTGAACAGCGGCTGTCAGCCCTCTCAGGGGATGTTCAGAACAACTTTGGCAACTGCCTGAGTTGTTTCACATCAAGAATGGTGCCAACAGAATTCATGCTGTTCGACTGGTCTAACGTTTCAAGGGCTGGAGTATGCAGATTTCTAGGGCAGGCCTGAATGTCTCCTTTGTCCCTCCTGCCAGGTTGTTCAGTGAATTCAACCCTCCCAGGTAACAATTTGGTTTTGGATTTTAAATCCTTCAAAATCTGAACTGAGTTTTTATCTGCTTGATCTGCTCTGGGAGGAAAAAAATCACTTGTAATATTTCTTAATATAGGGCTGTTTAATTCCGGTGGAGAAACATTAGTAGTCAGCTCTCTGCTGTGACTTTTTAGATGAATGGGAAGTCTTCCATCAATTCTTTTGGATAGTTCAGTCCAGTGGTTGAAGCCATCCAACACAGGGGTACAGTTTTTGTCCACCATACTTTCACTTTTGACAGCATCAGAATTGCTATCTTGAACCTGTAGTTCTTCATCTTCGCTACTGTCATTGCCCTGTATCAACCCATATCGCTTCATGTACTTCTTAGTTGCAAAAGACATATTGTTTGGTGAAATTAAGCTTAGACCCACCATGCTCTTGTCCATATTTGCATGCAAGATATCTTGGAAAGAGAAGTCTGCAGGTGGATTTTGGCCTGAGCGGCTGAGAGAAAGTCGAGATAACTGATTTTCACTGAGATACTTGAGTGCTATAGCGTTTGCCTCCATGCTCAAATCAACAACGTTAGGAGTTAAGCCACACATGCTGACATTGGCAAATGACATATAATTTAGTCCAGGAACCACTGCTTCAGGATTTATGCATGCTAAGATGCTGAAATAAAGCATCAAAAAATTACTTTAGCATTACAGGAAAAGTATGCATTTCACAATACAATCTGAAAATTTAATTTTGCCCACTGTAGCAATTTTTCCTTCTTTCTGAACACCACAGGCTCAACCAGGCTGTTTCGTTCTGAGATCATACGTTCTACACATACTAAAAGGCAGCTCTCCAGCTACTCACACTGACAGTATCTACACACCATTAGAGAACTGATGATACACACCCCCCACCCCCAAACTGATTCAATACTAACCACAACCCTCTATGAAGAAGAACCGGCCCCTAGTAGGTTTCAGAGCTGGTTTTGGGTTTAAAGCAGGTTTGAGCTCTTGGTCTAGTCTCACTAGAGAATGTGACGTTATATGTCTCTGATCCTAAGACTCTAGATGCTGCCATCCAACTCAGAACTTCTATCTAGATAAAAGATACAAGCCCAATGAGAGACCAAAAATAATCTCTTTCCCAACGCTTGCCAATTCCAGGAGTTTCACAGAAACTCTGACGTACTGTCTGCTTCCAGAAGCTTGCAAGGTTCTAGTTTTTTAAGACATCCTTCAGTAAGGGAAATGTTCATTCATTCTGTTGCTTGGTATACCAATTCCTTGCATATATTAGGTGTTTAAAGACTGGAAGGACAAGCTCTGGTACACTGGTAGTGGTTACAAACCAGTGCATTTAGTACATACACATAAACTCCTCATCTTGAAGGCTGAGTCTGCCTATTTCACCAAGCACAGATTCTGGAGTTAGGGAGGAGTAAACTCCTGGCTCAGATGAACAATCGCTAATTACACTATGGAGTTGCACTGTTGTTTCCTTCCCTACTGAGCTGTAGACCTTTTCTCTGTTGTTTATTAGTCATGAAAATGGCAGAAGGAAGAACCTCACCCTGCTCCCCAAGTCTGAAGAAAAAAAACCCCAAGAATTCCAGTTTTGTCTTATGGGTTCACTTATTAGCATATTATTGACATTCAAAGAACACTGACAGACTCTCCAGCCAAGAAGGTAGCCCAGACATTCCAGAAAATTGCCTGATGAGATTCAGGTGAGGAGAGAAGATATCTTAGAAACTGTATGACTGGAAACAGCTTTTGATACGTAGCTGAAGATAAAAAAAAATACCTAATTAGTCTTCTCTAACAGTTATACACTAGCATCAAGATGACAATAAGAATAAAAGTGAAGCTGTACCAGGCAGTCAGCCTATGCCTAAGCAGCTACGTAAGTAAATTCCTGTGCCTCAAACACCTTCTTCAAAAATTACGTCTGCTTATCCTTCTGTTTCAAGTCAAAGCACTCACAATAACTAGCAATTAGGACAGAACCAGTTTTGATTATATATCAAAGCCATGATAATTTCACTTACACTGGTGAAGTGCAAGACAAGGGTTAAGCAGCAGTGAGAAAATACACAGCTGCTTAACATTCACCCACCCAAGTCCATTGTTTCTTTGGAATACTCTGACATAGCCCAAAGGACTGAAATTACTCAAGTAGCTTCGTTATTATTCTAGGGAACTGTGTGCTACTGCATGCAAAATACTTTAAGAATCACCAGGTGCTCCAAGAGCTAGAGCTACTTGCATTATATTTAAATAATCTGAGTTTTGCTAGCAGAGCTCTTGAACCCATAATATAAGAAATACCCATAGCATGAGCCAGCGTTTCATCTTTGCAGGAAATGTGGATCAAGCTGCCAAACACTGCCCAGTGGCAGTGAACACAGTACCACCTCTTTAATCATTGAGCCAATCTTCATTTTTGGTTGGATCTGCAAATTAGTACTCAAACCAGCCACTATTTTACCTGGCATTCTCCACTTTGTGGGTATTTTTCTTCATTTTGCCTGGTGAATCAAGTGTCACTCCAAGACTCTTCAGTTGTTTGAGTGTCGCACTAATCACACTCTCTTTATCCACCACTCCCGTGTCTGTCTCTGAAGCCATTTCTGTTGTATCATTAATACCCTGATACTTAGGACTATCACCATTAACAAATCCTGATTTTACAGGCAAGCGATCTTGCTCTTCTGAGGACTTTAGGAAGTGATTTACTTGGCCCTACAGAAAAAAGGCAGGGAGAGACCACATGGACAAAGACATCATGACATGCAAGTGCTGTCAAAACCCGAAATCCTGGTTTATTCTTATGAAACTTAAAATTCAGCTAGATGGGTCAAGAGCTTATTCTAACAAAGCAGCCAAAATCAGATTCATTCAGATGCAATCACGTAAACTACAGCCATGTAGTCAAACACTGGAATATCTTACATTTCAAGCTTTCTGTAAGAGTCCGTTCTGAATTTAAACACATCACATACTGAGATTAAAGTATCTTCCCTTTAAGGGACTTGAAGGTAAAATGCTGTGCTACTTTAAAGGGCACTAATTTGGGGATTTATCAACTGACATTATCTTTGAACTAAAGAATTATTATTTGACAGTACTTCATGTATGCATGGAAGAGTGAAGTACAGAATAACCACTTAAACTTTAAAAAAACAAATGAGGAGCCACAAACTTAGAGCTTTTCTGTAGAGCTTAACACAGGAACTCGAAAACTGCACGCAATTTTCATTCGTGCCAATACCAAATGACTTCAGCAGTGTACCGTTTTGACTGTTGCATTTGGTGCAGAATATCCCATTTACATGAATTACCAGTAAGTCCTGGTAAAGCTTCTGATCCTCTGATGGATGCGGAGGCAGCAAGGAGGTGGGTGGCTCCGGGTTTTGCTCACTTGTTACCACCGCTGGGTTGCTGGCTCCCTCCGTTGGCTCTGTCTGTAAAGACATGCTAATGCTCCCTCCCAAGGACGAGCTGCCAACAAGCGCTTGGGAAACGTTTCCATTTCTGGAAGAGAACACCGAGATAGCTAGGTATTTTCTTCAAACAGGAGAAGCACAAGTATCACTGCATGCATTTCATCTTTTCACGAACACCAGAAGACGACAAAAATCGAGTACTGGAAACAGATCCCAACATTTCTCAAGCAGTAACATTGTCTACTGCTTGAGGCTTTGCTCCTTTCTGCAGTCATTTCCTTTCAAAAGTCATTTGAGGACTGACAAAATATACCTCACAGCGTGAAATTACTTTTTTCAAAGTATTTTTTGAAATGATGATGTGGAAATGGCCATGGCTTCTCTGGACTAGTCAAAATTCAGTAATTCTCTGTGACTTAACCTTAAAGCAGATGAAGTTAAAGTTAATCAAAATTTGGAGTTGGTCTTCTGTTTTTGTGGACACTTATAAGCCTTCAGGAATAAGTATCTTCCACATGTTCTGAAACACAAGTTATTCAAAAAGCCATTTTTACCAAGGTAACGGATAACAAGACTTCTGTGGTAGTTTAAAAACGTCTCAAAGACACTGTTACAAGTATGCACATATGCAATGCACACTGAGTATCATGAACTCAGAACAAACACCTAGTTGAAATATTTCTCAATAGCACATGTGAAAGAGGAACCATAATCTATCTTGAAGTTTCCAGATAAAAAGGGTAAATATTTTAGAATGAGTTACAATGTGATGCTCTGCATCCCCTTCAACCAGCTGGTGTGTGCATCGCATAAACCTTTTGAGACCAGACATATCAGTAGTACTATCATCCCCAAAAGATCCCTAAGCGACCCTCCTCTCCCTTCCTGTTCCTCCTCAGGAGACAAGTGTAAGATAAGGGAATTTCAGAACTCAACTGATCAATTGCCTCTGTTGAAAGCGATAAGATTTAAATCACGTCACATACTAGATAGCCAATGTAGGTTATCAGTTACTGTTACACTAGCAATTATTCATCATTCCTAAAAATGTTCCCCTCCTCCTCAAAGAAATCTGGGTGATGCTCTACATTCTCACTATAAGGTACTTATACAGCTATTTTAAAGGTTTATGAATCCAAGTTGGAGAGAACCTTAAGATGGCATGTCTCTAAAGTACAATGTTCAAAACACTGATTTGAATCAGTAACATTTACAGTAGCAGTATACGTTTGCAGATAATACTTCAGTCAAGGACTATGAATATTTAAGTTATAGCTTAATTACCATCATATTTCCCAATATGATTATTTTCAAAACCTAATTTAACTGGAAGGGTATTCTGCCTCCTTCTGCTTTTTATACTGAAGAGAATATTAGATCGTTAAAAGTGTTAAATTGTTGAGCTATTGCCTGTGTAAAAACAACATCCATATAGATAATTAAAAATATTTTTAGAGTTGCTTCCCAAATTAGTTTGAGATTAGTCATTGCACTATAAAGAATCTGTTCTTAAAAATAATTATGTTAACAGCAGTGAAGTTAGTACCTGTATTCACTACACACAAGTGTAAAATGTAGTGAAAATTCAAGGAACAGTCACATAATCATAAACCCTTCATCCTAAGCCTCTCAGAATTGAAAGGGTTCTGAATGCTGACAGGTAAAAGCCACTGTAGGAAAACAACTGACTACAGCAGTGTCCCCTTTCCCCCTCAGGATTTAAGGTAAGAAAGGGAGTGCTGCCAGCACCGTACATGCTTTCCAAGTTAAAGGCTTTTGCCATCAGCTCCTGCTGATAGGTAGGCTAGCTAAACGTGCATGACTGATAAATGCATACTCTAAAAGGCAACTGTCATCTGGTGAGCTGTACAATTCAAAGCATAATTAAAAAACAAAGAAGGGAAAGAACACAACAACTGAAGTCAGGTGACTATTTATAATTCCTGAAAAAAATAATTGTGCCAGTAGTAACTTATGAAAGGCAGTTTAGCTTATTATGTGAACACAAGACATTTCTTATTACTTACTGGAGAGTGTTCTGATTAGTTCCCTCTTCCACAAGATGAATACTGTCTACAAAGCTGGGCATGTCAACCACCTTTAAGGAAGAAGCAATACTTGTACTACTTGTATCTTGCTCAGCATTAATTGAAATGCTTATGTCTTCCTTGGAAATCTCTTCATCCTCTTTTTTTCCTTGTGGTACGGAGTCATCTTGTTTTTCTGAGGCTGTATTCCAAAATAGGCTAGCACCTAGAAGTGAATTAGAGATATACCTGTTTCATGAAAGTCATTACTATCTTCTGAGACCCCTCGGCTTTGTAAAGCTAGAGGAATAGTTTCCTCACACTCAGGTTTTTTTCAGCTAAGAGTTGCCAAAACATTGTTCAAGTCCTACTTTCTTCCAAAGCATACTTGATGAAAGTAAATGGTTGTATTAAAGCATTTTAACGCATTGACCTTGAGCCAGTTTGAAAATTTCCTCCAGACTAACCACAATATTTCCATGGATTTAACAGGAACCAATACATCAATATGTAACTTTACAGACACAGCTGCGTAACTTGCTAGAAATCAAGCAAATACAGGCTTTTCTCCATGCATGTAAATGCAGGGCTTATGAAAAACATCAATAATATATTTAAAAGAATACCAGATGGGACAGATGCTATTACACTGTTTTGAAAAGTATTAATAAAAAATAAATAAAAAAAAAAAAAAGTAGTGTATTTTTTCTTTCAGGAAAGCACAATTTAAACTAGAAGACCTTCCAAAGTTTTTGTAAAAACAATTCTAGTGATGGCAATCACTGCCATTGCAGCCCACAGACAAGAGTAGCTCCAGCCTAAACTTGCAAGTAACAACTAGAGAACTTAACTGGGTTTTGTATCCAGGTGCATGGTTGCATATATTCAGCATTTCTGCAAAACATTCCCTCTGTGCCCAAACAAATCATGGAAACCATGCAGAAAAAGTGACGCCATTCTATTTTTAAAGAATAAAACATTACCTGTGCTCACAGCAACGCTCACACTTTTCCTCACGTGTGAACCTGGCGAGGACTGTGTTTCCATAGAAACAAGGTCCCCTTCCTTCTCAGGCTGTAGAGCACGGCTAACTGCAGCAGCGGGTTCAGAGGAACAAGCCTGACGAGCCTGTGCTTCCAACAAGCGTTGGATCTGTTAACGGTTATCAGAATGTTGTTATTTGTACAATAAAATATAAAAGTATAATAGGCAAAAGTGAATTACTAAATTGGGCTCCTCCAAGATCCAAATCCAGGTTGCGTTGCCACAGAAATCTGATAACCTTCCAGTTCTCAGCAGTGCATGCAGCATAAATCAGAACATCAATTTTGATGTTGGCAGAGCCAGAAAAGAAGAGGAGCATGCTGGCAGAACTACACCAAGACAACCTGAGTAAAGCCTATTTGCACTGCATTTGTTGGAAGTGTTCTCTGTCCCTTTCATTCAGATACAAAGCCTATTACCGACTTACCAGCCAAGCATTTGTATGCCAACTGTCCCTACACCATGCTAAAACAAGTTTATATTAAATTGCAAAACTAAGCACTTAAATGATAAAATTAAGGTTGCCCAGGCAATCTTCAGTGTTTGCACCCACCCTGTTCACCGAGTAGTTCACAGCTCCATGGAGAAAGGCTGCAACGGTGAATGCTGTATTTACGCAATAAAGAGAGGTTTCCCTCTCTTATGCACAACCCATGCTTTGAGAACTTGATTTTACAAACAGGAACTATAGCTAGAGCATATTTTAGTTATAATTTTCTAGCTTAAGCAGGAAAAATTTGTACCATGAGCAACTATCCCATTCCTATTACTCATCACCAGCAGCAAAATGTAAACTCTGGCTCTCCAGCCCCAAATCATACGCTGCAAAACACCAGGCCAGCAGTGTAACTCAAGAGGTCAGTACTTTGGAGAAACTTGGTATCAAAACAAAATTTAGCGAGACCACCAAAGCCCAATTTTCCAGTGCAGCAACAAACATCTGATGAATCCTGCTAGCGTGCCGCAGACAGACAACTGAAGTTTTCAAAGCAACAGCCTCAATAGCTCAGGAAGCTGCAGGCTTGAAGGTGGACAAAGCAACACACGACAATGTCCTGTGCTTCACCTCACCTGTATGCTTACAATAATTCCAAAATATATAGCCTATGAAACAATTTTTTTTCTTTGACATAGACATGCATATATATATATACACACATATATATGAAAACATTTATATAGAAGGTGTATAAGTTTGCATTCTAAAACAGTCTGCTAAAAGGGAAATCTTCATGTTATGGAAATACATTAAAAATGAATGCAAAATTTAATTAGGCAAGAATCAAATAGTTTTAATTTAAGGGACACCAATTAGCAGAACTAATCAGGATTCCCCTCCATCCCCAAACTGCAGCTGGCATGATAGGCTCTCTTGTTCCAACCAGGATAAACAACAGTTAATTTAATTCCTTTGGCAGGGGAACTATCAAAGCATAATCACTAAGAGGGCAGAGAAGAAATCTGCCATTTCCACAAACCTGAGCCTGAAGTAATTTGAGTTGTCTATCTTGTTCTGTAAGAACCCGGTATGCATCTGGAGATAATCCCATCATTCCATTATCTGATCCTGCTTTAGAAGCAGGCATGTGGAGGCACGGTGAGTGGGCTGCACAAAACTGCGGACTAGAGGGGCTTGCACTTGAAGGCAGTCTTATTCCAGGTGATAAGCTATTGTCACGAGAACAGCTTCCCATTTCCCCATGATATCTCATAGGGCTGCTTGTGGTATATCCTGGATTGCAGCAAATATTTGGGCAAATGATATTTTGATGGAGCACTGCACATGGATTCTGTTGAGCCATCTCTGATTGGATTTCCACTCCATGTTTGGGGCTTATTTTACCAATTCCTTGCCAGGAGTTTATCAGATTATATTGGACAGAAGCAGGAAACTGACAGCTGCATGCGCTGGCTGGACAGCAAGGTGGCACTTGAACTGGCACCTGCAGTTCTGGTGGTCTTCTGCAGCTCTGGGGTGAAAAAGCAGAGTTGTAAAGGACTGGCTGTGTAACAGCAGGAAGCTGCTTGGAACTGGTTATTGACGTTCTTCTAATTGGAGGCTCTCCCTGCTGTGCGACTCCATCAGGCTTTAATACAAGTCCTTCTGATGGCTTTCTGGGGTGATGCACAGATGTATCCGGGGAAGGTCCACTACAAGGGGTTGATGGAGAAGAAGATCCAGAACTTTTTCTTGATTGCGGGCAAGCTTTCTTACAGTGCATCTGTTGCTGTAGTAGAGTTTGCTTTCCTTTGGAAGGCCTTGAAGTCAGAAGTTTTTGGTTTAAATGGCTTGGTATTTGCCTCAAAGAGGGGTCTCCCATATTAGCAGAAAAGTTGTGCTTGTGTTCAGAGTGCTGAGTGGGGTGACAGGTAGATCCTGAGCACCACTTCTTTTTAATAGGCTGATGTAGCATCGAGGGTAAACTTTTAACATTTGAAGTCCCCATAGGCTTAGAGGTTTGTCCTGATTCTATGAAACTCCCGTCCAAAACAAGCGACAGTTCAGGAACTGAAGGAAAGATCCTGGTAATCTGAAGGAACAATTACACAGGCAAGTTTAAGATCATTTTAAAATACTGTCTTCCAGCTCTTCGCATGCAGAATTTCAAAGAAAATGTTTTAATTTAAAATCAATATATGACCATTACTAATGCCAAACCAACTACACATTGAATATTTTCCTAAAGATTGGAGAATCCGGATATAGAAAAAGCAGCAAGATCGCTGGGATCACTCCTAGAAGACAAAATTGCTTTCATACAGCATAATAGCCATGTCTATCAAATGAATGCTCCATGTCATCCTGGCGCACATTTCAGAGTATGGATCTTTCCCCTTCAGGAAGTAGACTGTGTGTTCTCTCTGTTTATTCCTGACCCTTTAGATAATGTGCAACAGAACCTATTTTATAATCCACGACTGTCACATCCTTCTAGACCTATGGAGTATGAGGGCTACTATTTCATTATATTTGTATATGCCTCAGTATAAGAGGACAGACCAGCAGATCTTTATTTGATTTACCCAGAAATACATAAGAAAGTTTGGTGCCTCTGTCTTTGCCTCACAACACCGTGGCTCTTCCATTTAATGGCAGTAAGATTCCCCAAGTAGAACCACTATCTCTGTTCCCAAATGCTAGCATATACAGGATTTGAAGTGTCTATAAGCCTGGAAAAAAGGCAGGTTAACCAGAGCAGGAGTTATGACTCTTGGTCCATTTCTTCAGTTCTGTTTTCCCCTGCTAGCACTTTGAGACAGAAACTTTATGCTCTCCAGTCCCCTTACAACGATTTTTGCTGCTTTAAGTGTCACATCTGAGATGCCCAAAACAATTATTTACTTAGTTACCTGTTGACTCACTGGGTGAGGACTTGGAATTGGTCTGGGGGATAAATCCTCATCTTCTACACCAGAGTCATGATCGCTGGCTGACAACTTGCTGGGTGAACAGCCTAGGGGAGAACTAAAACCAACAGAAATCAAACTAAAAATGATTGCTCGTCAGATTTGGCAGCAGTAACATGGGTCTTCATGCTTTTCACTGTGCCATCTACAGTGTAGTATCAGCATAATTTTGTCAAGTAGCAGTTGCTATACATCTCCTCCCTTGTTAGCTAGGGAGCTCACACAGCATATGGTTCTAAAATCAAAGAGTGAAAATACAAATGCTGCTTTTAGGCAGAGATACTAACCCTCCCCACACCCCCAGACATACACACCTTGTAAGTGACATTCTAACAGCAAAGCACTGATTTATATTAGAAAGACAGGGAGTGCTACAGTAAAGATTGTAATATCATTTGAAGGAAAATAAAGGCCATTATAGTCATTGATAAAAATTTGGTGAATAAGTCAGGTTCTTAAAAATCATTAAGTTTCAACCTATTTAGGTCTCACAGTTCTGAAAAGTTAGAAGGAAAAAGGAATTTTTAGCAACTTAATTAGATTTCAATTAGAGATTTGCTTCAAAGGACAGATCTCAAAGAAAGCTTAATACAGTGAACTAAGCTCCATCAGTAAGGAAGCCCTTTTAGAAACACCCACTGCATAAATTACAACCACCAGTATCAAGAGTAGAACTACGAGAACTTTCTCTTAGAATATGGTCAGCTCGGTTGCCTTACTTGAAGACTATTAACTCCAGAAATAAACAAAAGCATAAACAAAGGTTTGTTTTAATGCAAGAACTGACACCTGGCACAGTAGAGATCAAAAAACCCTCATCCAATAAATATTTAATTTTTGCATATAAATGACATCTGAAAGATTTACCTTCCGATAGGTAGTTTCTTGCAAATTCTGCTGAAGAACTCAGTTTCTGCATTTTGGTTTTCTGCACTCAACTCAAACTGGATAGAGCTCTTGTCTGAAGGTTCAACATTCTGGAATGGAATTTTCTGTATTTGTGAAGCATGAAACTTTCAACTTTTAATCACCGAGGCACTACTCCCAAGGACATGTGTTTTAAGGATGGTTATATCTGATGATTTGTTTCTTGTCCTCTACTTTCAACTCTCAAATCTTTCACCACTACAAGGAGGTATGTAACTTCCCTTCCTGTTTAACACTGTTCCCCCTGCTACTCTGTAAAGTAGCTGGCCTATTTATAGCCATGAGCAGATGCTTCCTTGCTGTAACTGCTTAGATACTCTTCCACAAGCCTCCACCACTATCGGAAACAGCAACTGTTTTTATACTGTTTCACACCACAGCTGGGCAAGTCTTGGAGACAAGAGAAGTGAGCACCTGTCAAGAGGCTTGTAATCTTCAGAAAGCTAAGCTGTACCTAGGCGAAAGGTGGAAGGCACCCCTGAACAGGGAAATGTAATTGGAAAGAGAACGGAGTAAACAGCACAGGACACTTTACACTAGCTGCTTCTCTGCCAGAGCACAGGAGCATTTATCAAGCAATTAACAATTCAACTTCAGGTTCTGTTTTCCTAGGCTTGTACATGTAAGGAACCCAGATTTCCTAGGATTTCCTCAAACCTCATTAGTTATCTCCCAGACATTCTATCATCAAATTCTTTCAAACAGTTACTTTGTACAAAAGATAAAATTGTTCCTGCTTTCTTACTATGGTGCAGCAAGATATCTGCAGGTCAGTTAACCACTGAATTTGCTTTTGCATTCAAGCTCAAGCAAAGCACAAACACCTGGCTTCGCTCTCCAGAAAGCACCAAGGTGCACCACCCATCCCAGCTGTTAGACATGTCCAGCATGCACACAGCATACCAGATTAACAAACACTACAGGAAATTAGAATGTCTGCTCATAAAGTTAAAAGGTCACTGGTAAGAAAGAGCACTAATCAAGTCCAACACAGCACTTTTACATTTTAAAAGGCAAATTCTTAGTGCTAGCAGAAACGGGCCCAGTCACTGACTTTGGAGGTCACATCTCAATTTGAGAGCCAAACGGAATTTTCAGTAATCACTGTAAAAAGGTAGCTTTCTAGAGCTACGTCACTTTCAAACTCCTTAAAGAAGGAGTCACTATAATTTGTTTTGATTGAAGTACTTACACTAATAGTCAAATTTTAAAGTACCATGATGCAGTAGGAAACCAAGCCACTTACTTTGAAGAGGTGTACTGTTTCACTGCAAGTTAAGATCCGAAACCCCAGTTCAGTCTGTCCACTACATGGAATGCACTCATAAAACTCAGGTTCCTTGTGTGTCAATGAATAAAGCACAATAAGAAAACTCCCAGCTTCTGAAAAAACCCTAAAATAGAAAAAACCCCACATCTTAAAAAAAAAAAATAATCAACAAACAAGAAATAGGAAAAAGGCCCTAGTTTCTCAACGTACTGAGCAGGCTATCCCACAGCTTAGCAAACTGGTGAATCACTGCATTTTGAGTGGTACTGTGCTATAGATAGAGCAGACAAACTTATGACTGATGCCACATGCAAGAATCAAATCAAAGTAGAGCAAAGGGAATAATTTGTCTACTTTCTAGATCACTTAGTACTTTAAATGAATTCCTGGAAGACATCAATCAAAGCATAGAAGAAAACATCTGTAAAAATGATACTGTGATTTTTTTTCCATTCAATTGAAGATGTATTATAGAGACACTTATTGCTTCAGTTACCCCTAAACATTCCAGAAATGCTCATGAGCAAAAAGATTTATTTTTAAGAAAAATTATAACTTTTTTTTTTCACAGGCTGAGAACAGTGAGTAACAACAGTTAACATTTAGCACAAAAGATCAAGGATAATGAAAATAATGTACATTTCCAGGAAGAGGCAGTACTATTTCAGAACAATTTTTCTTTTTATAGCACTTGTAATGTGCTTGTTTGGGGTGTGTGTGTGTTTTTTGTTTAAATAATAGATGTGATAGAGAAAGCAGTAGAAACAAGATGCTTGAAAAATGTATTCACACGTAACTTCAAAATTATACTTACAACTTAAGAGTTAAAAATGTCTGATGCACAGATCAAGCAGTTAGTCTGCAGAGGTTAATTCTGTTTGCATGGTTCATCAAATCTGCCTAATACACTTCCAAGATGGAGTCAGGGAAAGTTAATGAGAGTCAAGCATCTAACTTGCCTATCTAATAATCTAATTGGGCTCTTATCTTGGGCATATTCAAATTGTTAAGGGAAAAAAAGTCTATTCTGTAATTACAGACCCATTTGTTCACCAAATGTGGTTTTATTTAATAATTTAAAAGCAAGTGTGGCCAAGCAGAAGAAATTCTTATGCATACAGCATATTTTGAAGTTTCATTTACCTGAAAAGCAGTTTTAAATTATAAACACCTGAACTCTCTTCCAGCTTCCATATAAATACAACTTGGCAAATGTTAAAAGTGAAAAGATTTATAGAGGATGAGGAATGATTACTTACTAACATCACAATAAAAAGAAAAAAATCAGAATGCAAAAATTATAAACCCAGAATATTTAGCAGGAAGTCATAAGAAGACAGTATTAGCTTCAAATCAATATGCTTCAATATGTTGGTCAGATACAACCACGGAGAAAGCTTATGTCAAAGAAAGCACCCATAAGAAAAGTTCAAAACCAAAACCCCACCACTGTTTAAACTGCTATTTCCTGCTTCTTATTTAAGCTAAAATACAGCGACCTTAATGATAATAATGTTAGCGACCTTAATGATAATAATGTTTACCCTCTTCTGTCTTTGAGATACCAGCCCAGCTTTCTAACACTTCAGTCACAGAAAAATTGCAAGACACAAGTCAAAACCAGAAAGAACATTTAAAACAGACAGCCTTACCTCCTGTATAACATACAAATCACTGAAATCCCTCAAATATGTTTGAACAGAGCCCATGTTGCCATGCATTTCTGTGGAATACACTTTTAGTCAGCCAATAGCTTCTATATGTTACAGATAAAAGTGACTTACCTTTCTTGAATTGAAGAACTGAATAAATATCGCAAGCAACAGGCCCAGACTTGAGGACTACAGATATGGGTAACTCCACTCAGCCAACTAGAAGTGAAAAGAAATGTCCTATTAGAGACAGTTCTGTTACCAAACTTCCACCACGTAATCCCTCAAATACATCATAAATCACTAAGTGTATTAATCTGTACAAACTGGGCCAAACACTTACACTCCAACTAATGGCAGAGCATAAGCCTTAGGATCAGACTCAAGCAGCAAAAGCAATTTTCGTGTCTGGTCCATAGTAAGGTAGCTGAAAGAAAGCAGAGGGTGGCATTTTATTAGTTTTTTGCACAGCAGTCTTTCAGAAAAAATCCTGGAGACACAAATACAAGTTCAGAAAATACTGTTAAGTAAAAAAGGTCAGAAAAAAAATTCAAAAACGTTTTTCCTCTACTCTTACAGCAACTCCTCAGCTTTTCAATTCCCTTCATATCCAAGAATAATCAAGGACAAAATTTACTTAGTACTATGGTATTCACAACAAATCCAGAAGTGCAACGCATGTTAAAGTTGAAGAGTAATTTGTGAGAAGCATTCACAAAGTCTCTCTCCAAACAAAATGATATTCAGTTGCTTCAAATTATTCCCCTGATCCATCCATAGTTCACTAAATGAGTTATCAATCAGAATGACGATTCCCTAATACCATCTTATAAGCATGATTAACAGAAAAAGCTTTGGTTCATATTAATCTGATTTTCATTCTAGGGCAAGCACTGATACCATTTAAAAAGTTGGATGCTGTTTATATTTATTACATTAATTAGAGGTGTGTCCCCTGCCCCAGTAGGAAGATCCTTCTACTGAAGTCAAAAGCAAGAACTACAGAACTAGTTTTTTGCCCCACCCACATTTCTTGTTTATAATGTTTTAACTTACTCCAAATACAAGAAGTTATGTTATTTTTATGCCAGTTATTTTACTGAAAAGCAAAGCACTAGCTGAGATCTTGCCTACCAACCTGCTTTAGGAAATGCAACAAACCACCAGGTACTTTGATAGTTTTAGCATCACCCTTTACTCACCCACATTTATAAGTTCCTTGAACCTGTGCAATATTCATAGGACTGTTCAAATTTCTTGCTAGGGCTGTGGGAATAATTGGGACAGACTTCACAGGGGTGTATTCCAAGATATTTGCTGTGGTAATAGAAGCCCAGTGAAAAGTAAAATGTAGATTATCCAGGTTTTCTGTGAAAACAATGTGAGCTCTAACAGTGAGCAGTTTAGAAAGATCCAGTGATTCTTTACTGCACAGGCTGTGCTGCACGCCCTAGAAGTAGGGAAAAGAGAAAGAAGTTAAATACGCCAAATTGTCTTCATATGGCTACCATGATTCAAGTTGTGTTACACTAGGAACTCAAATAATTTCATTATAGCTACTATTGCCATAGGCACTGTGTAAAAAGCTATTAACCCAGGTCGTCAAAGCTCATGGCTATACTGAATACAATGAATAATGTAGAATACACATGAAATTAAGCTATGCATATCTTAGTATTGATTTAGAATGTATTAAAACACCTGAGTTACTCAAATTGTATAAAAATTCATAAAATAACAGGCAACTAGAAGGCTCAAGGTGATCTGTCAAGTTTTCTTACTTGCATTCAAGAAATTTATATTTTAACATCTGGATGTACCATCATGAGAAAGTTTAGATGTGAAGCAAACGTCATTCATATTATAAAATACACAAAACAACAACTACAGGCAAACATTTACAGGAATGGAAGGTGTTTTTACCAGGTTGTATGTCTACAGCAGAGCACAGAAGCCACAGGCACATGTTTCAGCTGTAACTACTAACCTACACAGACTTTACATGCTTTCTTGCAAGTCACTTGCCTAGCAACACTTGATCAACAACTATGCAAATACTGCAACTTACTCATGATAGATTTGAAAGAAAAAAATGTTTTTTCTTGTTTAAGCAAGTTTGCTGCAATCCCTGTTGCCTTGCTGGTTTTACTGGGCAGACCAACCAAAAAACTTCGGTCAGACAGCAAGATTTTAGTTCAAGATTAAAGACTGTGTGATGCCTAAACACCTGTGAAGACTAACTGATATTGTTTCCGATACACTTTTCAATGACACATGAGCAGCTCATTTCACACAATCAACTAGTCTAGCTTCAGCCACAACTTTGCTGTATTTGAAATTTATGGTTGTTGGAAATCAAGCCCTGTGCATGGTCCAGTCTCCTGCATAGAAGACAGTTTATTGCTTAAGAGGCCCAGAAGTTGCCAAGAGCTGCCTACCTTGAACGCCATGCTGATATCTTCAGCACTGTGAACTATAATGTTATCTGAAGAAGGTCCCCAGGCATTAATTGTACATGGAATCAAAAAGTCTCCAGGGACAGATGCAGTTGGAATTTTGCCCGATCCACCAGCAACTTCTCGACCAGGATCAAAGCGGTCTATTGTTAGTGTTACGCCTTCCCCATCTTTAAAATAAATAAAGTTAGAGTCCACAAGCAACAACTCAGGCTCCTTGATAACAGCTTAACCAACCAACCAATATTGTCTATCTGATGTTTAAAGTTACCTTCATCTACCACAAGAGTCCCAAGCAAAAAACAGGAAAATAATTTCTTCTCATTCTGCTTAGCATGGCGATAGGCAAGTCGCAAGGTTTTCTCCATCATAGATAACTTTGGGTTTCTAAAAAGAGACAAGCAATTTTAGG
The DNA here is from genome assembly GCF_963210335.1 of Falco punctatus. Lineage (NCBI taxonomy): Eukaryota > Metazoa > Chordata > Aves > Falconiformes > Falconidae > Falco > Falco punctatus. The sequence goes on along the minus strand of NC_137591.1, from coordinate 10,292,055 downwards.
ACCTAAATTATTTTTAATGCTTTTCAAAAAAGTATTTGTTATATTGTAATAGCGTCCAGAGGTTTTTTTGTCCTTTAAAAAGAAAATATACAGAAATAGCCCAAAGCCCTAAAGAATAAAAAGGTAAGAATTAACAACATCGTATAAAATGCCAATGGAAGTTTAGCTCCTGGTCTGTGCATCACCCCAACTATTCATATTCAAGAAAGCCATATTTTAACTGAAGCAGCTCCACAGAATGCTCCGTATGATCATCTCAACAAGAATATTTTGGCTTGACTAGCCCAGCAAACAAACACCTGAGGAGAAACATTTTTTTCTTATAGAGAATAAATAGCAAGGAGAGAGAAGAGCTCTTTTCTATGGAGAATAAGTAAGGAGGGAAAAGAGCTTCTTCATCTGAAGCACAACGTTGTCACAAGAACTAGAGATGAACACAAGGGTATTATTTTAATAGCAGGAGGAAGAAGTTAGAAACACTAAGACCAAATCACAGAAACTCTAAAAAGTCTCCTAAGTTTAAAGAGTAGAATAGGCCAAAAAGTCTAACTAATTTTGATGTAGTATTCTCTAATTTTAGCAAGATATTCAGTGTGGATGCTTAAAGTAGCAGCAGACTGGGCTCAATGACACAGGAATGCAAGTATGCAGAAAGATGAGGCAATTATAAAATCACCATTTAGTCAAAAAAAGCAAGTTTGGAATCTAGGGCAGTAAATACATTAACATTATTTTAGATTGAGATAGCTTATCGGATTTTGACTTGGAAAGAGGTCAAATTTGAAAGCAAAGCTACTGGTTTATGTGAATACTGTGATGATGGCACATACCCTACCTGCTCAAGATTAACTACATGCCTCCATAAAAATAAAAGTAATTTATTTTAAACTCTGTTAAAACTTGGAGGTTTTAATATTAACTCAAAGAACATTATATGGCAAGTACAAGTAGAGGCCTCTCTAACCCGTAAGCGCTGTCCACCCTTATATGCACATATATGCATACACTTGCTCAAATAACTACAGTAAGATTTTTGTAATATTGACACAAAAGATACCCATTTAAGTAATACGGATCTATTTTTACCCTCCATTTGTTTTACAAATCAGATTTGGAATATCTTACCCTAGAAATTCACAAGTGCTTCAGATTTGCCTCTAAACTCATTCTAAACAAAAAAAATATGAACAGAACTTTCTGCATTTTAATCCAGATTCCTGAAGCAACCAAAATACTTAGTTTTAAATTTTAGTTAAAGCACACTATCCATATCCAGTTTAGTGAAAACAGTTTTTCTCTGTAAATACTTAAAGACCAGGAAAAACATGTTAAAGAAAACTACAAATATGCAGTTAATTTTACATGTTTCCATATGCAAAGGAAATGGAAAGAAATTCTAAGTTACTTTTGACTGAGGCACCTTCAACCCAGTTCACTGTGTTACACCACAGAAAGGGAAACTCAGATCTTTCTGATGAAAATCCCGATAAAAGAAACACACGAGCCATTTCTTTTTCCTTTGTGCCTTGTCATACACTAGACTCAAAATATAAAATGTGGCTTCATATCATATAATTCTTAATTTATTTTAACCTTTAGCTGCTTAAAAAAATTTATTCATACCTGTAATAGGTAATATGTGAGCCAATGACATTACCCATAGGGACTGGGTCCCAAAGTGCACGCTTAGTCAAAGGGAAACTGAAAGGGACCATCCTTTCAGGAACAAATCTGGGAAGAAGATCACACAGATAAAAAAGGAAAATGGATTAGTTTAGTACCTCCAAACATACTTTGTAAGAAGCAACAAAGGGGTGATGCTGTAAGAAAAACAACAAATAGGATATATAAACCATTGGTACTTTTTTTGCTTCAAGTCCAGGCCAACCAAGTAGCAACTTTGTCCTTTGAAGATGTCAAGGATATGAACTACAAAGTCAATGCAAAATTTTCATTTGCCACCTGTCAGTTCCTTTATGTAGTCTTGGAAGATGTGTAGGCTAAAATACAAGTTTGCAGATAAAGCTCAAGAAAAAGCATTCTGGATATATTGTAGGAAAGGAAAAGGTTATCAGTCATTAGAAACTCCCATGACACTCAGAAAATCTTGGTTTAGCAAACATTAGATCAGCTCCCAAAAGCCCTGTTTAAGTCACTTTTTAAAGCCAGCATTCAATCCACTTAGGCTTTGAAGACTTCTAAAACAAAGCCTTGGCTTAACTGAAATAATATAGTGCAAAACTTGCAATTAGACTTCAAAGAGGCCTTAAGAAATTAGTATGTAATCAAACCAACTTATTTACACAAGCAGTGTTACATTTTTTAAGAGCTGCCTAAACCATGTTTAAGTAAAATACAGAACATTTGACAGTCTATATCATTCAGCAAACATCTCAGCAGTTATTGACAAATAAACAAGAACTTCCTTTGTAGTTATTTGAAGCGTCAAACTTTGCCAAGCTGCTTTCTTTGCATTTCCTTAAGTTCCCAGGACAGAACTTCATTTTGAAGGCAGTACTCTAGGCAGCTCTCATGTTTTCAGCAACAGGTAACTAATTGTCATTAAAAGGGCAATGCCCAAAAACATAAGTCCCAAATCTAGGCTTGTAAAAGGGGAAACTTTTTTCAAGCCTCACTATTTTTACTAGGTTTTGGCAAGCACGGGTCAGAAACACCCCCCCCACACCCACGGTTCTTTATAACCAGAGCCGCAGCGCAGCACCGGGCCTGGCGTGTGCCCCGACGGCCGGGGGGCGATGCCCACCCCCTCATCCCACAAGGAAGGGCACGGCGGACCCTCCCAGAGCTGCTTCCCCGGCGCCGAGCGGGTACCTCAGATCCGGGCCGGGGTCCATGCAGGGCGACCGCAGCTCTGACCCCTCCTCTCCGCCCTGCCAAGGGGCGCCGGCACGGGGCTGAGCCCAGGGCCTGCCCGCAACCGCCCCTCCTTCCACCGGGCACCCGAAGGGGGCTGCCGGCGTCCCCTGAGGGAGGCGGGGAGCAGCCAGTGACACCCCCTCCCCAAGGCCCAACTGCCGCCGCACTGCCTGCGGGGAGGCACCAGCAACCGCCAGGCCTCCCGCCGCGGCAGGACCCGTCCCGCCCCACTTCGGCGCCTTCCTCAGCACACAACCGACCCTTCGTTCCCCGCCGCCAACCGCGCCAGCCAATCAAAAGGCACAACCGCCTCAGCTCCCGCCCCCACTCCCTGTTGCGACCCAATCGACGCGCGCTGGGAAACGGCTCGCTTGACCAATCAAAGCGCACCCGGGGGGAACCAACTGCCAGCGCGCGCGCAGGGGATTTAAAACTACCAGCAGCGTCATAAACGGTCAGCGGGAGGGCGGGGGCGCGCAGGCGCAGTGCGGCGGGTTGCCATGGCAGCGCGGGGCGCCGCCATCGCCGGGCCTGGGGGAAAGAATGGCGGCGGCTGCCGGCGGCTTCAAAATAAACCGACACAACAGGGCCCGGTCATGCTAAAGCTTCGCTCCGGCCCCGGCCTTTCCCAGCCGATGTCCCGCGGCGTGAGCCACTCACAGCGCTCGCGGCTCGGTCAGGGCCTGCACCCAGGCACAGGCCTGTGACAGCCGCCGGGGCTCGGTGCCCGGCCGGGGGGCGCGGCGGTCCCCTCAGGGGCAGCCCCCGCGGCAGCGGCACAGCCCGGCCGCCTCTCCCCGGTCCCGGCGGGCACGCTGTGCTCGGAGCCAGTGCCCGGAGGCCGGCGCAGGGCACGCTGCACACGGGGGCCGGGAGAAGGGCCCGCCGCAGGGCGGCTGGCAGCTCGGCGCACCGGAAAGCAGCCGCACTGCCGGGGCCCACTGCCGGCCCCGCGCGCACGTGCCAGCCCCGCCCCTCCCGGTCGGCGCGCGCCGCCGGGAACCCGGAAGCACTTTCCCTCGGCGGGGACAGCTCAGCAGCGGGTGCGCGGCGGCTGCTGTGCCTCAGCCCTAACCCCCCCGCCCCAGCCCTGGCCTCGGTGCCCGCCGCTCCCCGCCCGCTCCACGGCCGCCCTCTGGCCGCCGCCCTGCCGCCGCTGTCCTGCTGCTGCTCCGACGCCGCCTCCTTCTCCTCATGAAGCCTGTCGTCGTCTTCGTCCTCGGCGGGCCCGGGGCGGGCAAGGGGACGCAGTGCGCTCGCATCGTGGAGGTGAGGGCCGCGCACCCGCTGCCGGGGCGGGGGTGTACGGGACTACGCATCCCGGCGGGTGGCTTGGGGGTGCGGGACACTCAGGAGGTTGTAGACCCCCCCGGGAGTCCGTGCCTGCCCTTGGCGTGGTCGCCTTTGGGGCAGCCTGTCCCCACTCCCCGGGAGGGTCCTGCCGCGCAGCCCCTGCCAGGTGGCCTAGCCGGGGGCCGGCCTGTCCCCTTCTCCTGCCCCGCCGCCCTCCCCACCCACTCCCCCACCACCCCACCCCCCCGCCACGGTCCCGCCCCGGGCTGTGGGACACCCGCCAGGGCTCGGCAGGGGGGCGGCAGCGCGGCGCTCCAGAGGCCCCGGCCAGCCTGGGCGGTGTGGCCGGTGTGGCGGCGGGGCCTGCACACGGTGGGGGCTGCGGGGTTGCCCGCCCCGGGCGGCCGGGTGTGTGGCCCGGGGAGGACGGCGACGGTGGTTTAGGGTGGATGGGAACGGGTTGGTCTCCAGTGTGTGGGCTCCAGGCCCGTGGCGGCTCAGGCCCGCTCCATAGGCGTAAGGGCTGGTACCGTAGGGCGTTGGCTTTCTGAGCTGGTGCCACCTCTGTAAGTTGAGAAAGTCAAATGTTAAAAAACTGAACTAGAATTGTGTTCTGTGGCAGAACACGACAGAGGTCAAAGGATGGCCTGACCCCCTAGATGGTTAATCTTGGTCTCTCTTTTCAAAGAGCCCGAAACTGGCAGTAAAAGTTAGGACTTTCTGCTAGAACATTGACATTTTCAGTTTTCCAAACACATTTTTACAGCCCTCTGCAATAGAATAAGTATCTAAGAAAGAACGGTGAAAACTGCATGGTGTAGTACTGTCCCTTTAGAAACCCAAAGAGGCAGGGATAATTGCAGTGTATCCAAGTGGTTGATTACAGCGGTAGTTAAGGATGAATACTTCCCGAGATGTATATGTAGGTTTTGAAACAACTTTTCCCCGCCCCCTGCAATTTTATATATCTTTCTCATTGAAAGCCACGTAGGATCAAAGTTTAATCATACTTACACTGAAAGACGTGATTAAGAACTGTAGCAAAGCCCATCTTTCTAAAGCCATTGGTGGAAAAAAATCCCTGCCACTCCTGCCACAGGCACGTTCTGTGTATCGTCTATTCTGGTGGTGCCCTGGCAGTACTGTTACAGTTTATCCACGCTGCCATTATATCCTAGTTCTCTGTGTTGTATAACTAAGTTATGCGAATGTGGTCCAGACTGAAAAATGCAGTTATAACTTTAGTTCTGAAGGATTTTAACCTCAAATTACAGACTCGCATTCAAACCGGCTTATTCATTAAATTAAATTGTGGAATGAAAGGTTCATAGCGCTCATAAAGCCTTTTCGGTAAGGTCAAATTCTGCCCCTGGCACACAGCAAACAAATGAGCTTAAACTGTAGGGGAATCTTATAGGCTGTCATTAATGGCTTTCACCAAACCATTAATGTAGCCTCAGGGCTGAAGTATCTTGTATGGCTGCTGGCCTGTGTTTAGAAGTATAAATACTTTTGGCTTGATAGACTAATATAATTGGATGAAGACCACTTTGTTAGGAGTTCAAATGAGTTATTACTACTCAAATTGTATTTGCAGCTAAAAATGAAAGAAGAAAGTTAACTTTGCTTGTATAGTATGTATTTTCTTTTCTATGCCCAGAAATAGAAGTCCAAATATTAATAAATGTAAACTTGCTTTAATTCTGCTAATCCTGTTCACTGCATGGGAAGAAGTTTATTGAGGTCAGCGGGCTGACAGTAGAAAGCACTCGGACCTGCTGACTGCAATGGATGGCATTCCTGCTTGTTCAGACACCTCTGCAGGAGCTGTTGGCAAAACTTTGAGGGAGAGAGGGTCTGAGGTGGCTGAAGGGGGAGTTGGACTGATACGAGCCTGCTTGGAGATCTTTAGAAAAATGGGACGTGAACAGGGAAGTGTGGATGAAATGCAGCAGAGGTACTAGAGAGCAACACCTTTTTAAGCAGGCATCTTTGGCCTGGCCCCTGGCAGCCCCCCAGAGAGCGCTGGTTGAATACAGGCTGTTGAATAGCCTGTGTGCAGTCAATGCAGCCTTTAAGCTGAAGGTGTATTTTTGTTTGGATTTTAAGTCCTGTTGGCAGCTTGCCACGGAGAAGGGGGGCTGTAACGGAGTAATAATAAACCTCATTCATCCTGTTGTAAATGGACTGAATAATATTGGTTTACATTTGGAATGAATCTGACCCAGTATCTTGCTGTAAATCTGAAGTTTATGCTGAACAGAAAGTCAGTGTAAGCTATAAATATTTCTTGGTTGCTATTCATACTAGATATTTGGGACAGAGCACATCACGTGTGGAAGAAGTCTCACTTTGCTGAGGTGAGATCTTGTATGATTTTAGCATTATATGATTTTCATTAAAAAAACCAAGGGTAGCTGTGTTTTATGGAGTAAGGAGGGTATTATGTACTACCTGGGAATGATTTCTCAAAGTGGTGTTGTAATTGTTTTGCTGTCTATGGTTTACATTCCCAGAAAAGGGTGATGCCTATCACATGATGTAGGCAAAATATGTATTTGTTAAATGCTAGCCTAAATCATAACTGTTCAATATGTGTGTGTGCTGGAGTCCTTCCTTCTGGAGAAGGCATGTATTCATGCTAAGTTTGGACTAAAATGGAGACATTATTTGAGCGAAGAAGACAGAATAACAAGCGGAAATGGGTATTGACACAGTGTTCGAAAGGGAACAGCAGGTAAGAGATTAGGTTTCCTTATCTTCACAGATAAGGTTGGAGGAGACAACTGAACCAAGCTGGTTTTCTTCAGTACTGAGGGACAACTCCTGTATGTTCCACAAACTCACAGAATTCTCTCTGAAGTGCAAATGCAGCAGAGCTGCTGCTCTGGACCAGTTCGTCCTATTTAGGAAAGGATAAAGCAGAATTCCCTCTAAAGTTCTTGCCCTTTCCCTTCCAGCTCTGCAGATTAACCCCTGAAACCTCCCACAGCTCTGTTAGCTGGAGCTTGCCATCATCTGGGACTGTTGTGTAGCTGTTGTGTGAGGCAGAATATTTGAGCAGGTAGCTGAATGATGTCATTTGAATGCAGGTTCTTGTAATAATCTTCATGGTTTCTACAGTGACTTCTGTGACTGTGATATTACGATGCGTGTGTAGGACAAAATGAATGGGTTGTATTGCTGACTTCTGAACTTTGCTTATAAAATGGTTATGGTAAAGTCAAGGAAAAAATGTTCTTCAAATCTGCACAAAATATGCTTTCATGTACTTAAATTTTAAATCCTACAACCTTTGCCTGAAATGCACCACCACCACAGCCCTGTTCTATATGTTTGTGGTTAAATCTAAACTTAATTCAGCAAGGTGGGATTCTGAGCCTTCTCCTTTTGTAAAAGCATAAATTAATATCCAAGTGGAAAAAGCTGTTAAGTTGCTTTGGGATATATGATAAGGAAATTTCCTAGGGTGAAGGAAACAATGAAAAGAAGAACTTATTGTATCAGAAACGCTCCTTTGAAAGCAGATTTTGGTTTTGCTGTCGTGTATTAATTGTCTTCTGGAAGTCTGCTGAGAGACAGCATTAACTTCCTTGAAATAAAAACATTTTAAAAATTGTTTGCTTTAAGCTCAATTTCTGAAATTTCTTTCAAGAGTGTCAAGTATTAGTATTCTGCTTAGCCTTATGTTCTCATAGTTGTTTTTTGGAATATAAGTGTATATTTCTGAACTTTGTTTTTTTTTAAACATGATGAGTGATTGTTTAAATCTACCCCCTGAAGATTTATCTCTATATGCTTCCATTTTGCAGAACACTGGACAATGAAATTTGGACTTTCCCAAACATACTCAGTGCCTTTTATTGAGCTCAGTGTTCTTGAAGCCCTGGGGTGTTCTGTTTGCTCCCCACGTCCCTGGGGGCACTCTCTGTGGGATACCCTTGTGCATTCGGTTTTGTTAATGTGGCTTTTTGCTTGTTTTTCCTCCCCCAGAGGCAAGAACATGTTTCAAACTAAGAAAATGTCTTCAATTTTTTTTTTTAATTGGAATAAGAAGACACAAGGTCTGTTACTGTTTGTAACTATAATAAACTATACAAACTATAGTTTGTACCCCAAAGTTCTAATTCGATGTGCTAATTGCCAATAGGACAGACAAAAGCTTTTTAGGTTATTAAAAAAACCCCAACAAACGCTGCAGGCTTTACATGGTTCTGTTTTTATTTTAACTAGTTCTTGAATTGTGTATACAGCAAATTTCAGTTGTTTATTAATGTTGCCCAAGATATGACAGGTCAGAACTAGGGCAATAAAAGTGTGTTTTATTTGTTTAGATCTTAAGCCCTGTGACTTTCATTTTCAGAGTAACAATGATAAGCCAAGATAGGAGTCAAGGTCAAAGTAGTAATTTGTGTTTCTCTTGCTTTTTCTTGGCTTCTGCTTACTTAAGGAAGTCTCAAGCTGTGTGTTTAGCGGAGAGATGTGTTGTTGGACCACACGGGGCTGAATCAGAAATAAACCTTGTGCCCCTCAAAAGCCGGCTGTGTAAGGCGTCCCAGCAGCAGCTGCTGCCTGCTGCTGATCCTTTCTTACTGCCTTGAGAAGATTGTTAGGGTAGACTCCACCTTACTCAAGTGTGACACGGATATGACTCATGTGTTTTAGTTGTATTAATCTATTTATTGTATTTACTGAAAACAAACCATGTTCTGTCTGTGGAGTGGAAGCTGCAAATCCTGGCTGACAGAAGGAAGCTACGAGTGGCTGTAGGACAGGGGAGAGAAGGGCACCCCAGGGAGGCTGCAGGCTTGGGTTGTAATTTGGAGATGTGGAACATACAGCTTGCATGTCCCAGGTTGTCCTGCTGAATGGGGGCTGATTTACCCGGCCAGCGAGCAATGTTTTGCTTTGCTCTATTCAGTCCTGCAAAGTGCTGTTCTGAGAAACACCTCTATGGTGGGACTGATGGAAACTTGAGCTTGCCTTGCCACGTCACTGGGATTATTTTTTTTGTAGGTTTTCTTGAAAGCAAAGGAGGAAGCTGTCTGCAGTGGTACCGAAGACAGCTGATTTTTACCTTTTTCGTTCACAGTTAATTTTTGCAAGAAACTTGGATTATGGTTCTCCAAATATAAAAATAGTTACTAAAATAATGAGAACTTGTGTAATAGCAATTTACCAATTTAATCTTTTTTTTCTTCTTATAGAATGTCACACCAGTCTGCTAGCATAGCAGAAAACAGTACCTCTGAAATAAGTTTTAGAATAGTTAATTCTATTTTCTTCTGTGTAATTTAAAAATACGTCCAGATTTTAGGTGCTTGGCATCAATTATTTGGGAATCTTTTTTTTAACCTAGTTTCTATTTCAGGTCTTCCTTTCGGTCTGATATTCTGAATCTAGCATATATCGTCCTTTGAGAACTGGTGAAACTGCTTTTTCATTGTTTGGCAGCCACTGTCCTGCTCCCTTTCTGATTTCGGAGGAGAAGAATTAGGCAGTAGTTGCAGCAAGTCTTGTTCTGGGGATTGCATCAAGATGTACTTGGCACTGCTGGAAAGTCATGCTGGCACAATGCAGACCTTGGCAAGGCGTGAGAGTGTTTTTCCCCTTTTTTTCGTGCAGTTACATCACAGTCTTTTTAGTGAGTTCTTGAAGATGTGATTTGCTGCAATTCAGGACACTTGCTGAGGGTTTATCTTGCCTGAGATGAAAGAAATCTTCGTGCCCTGTACGCATTGATTAAAACTGGCAAGAGTAGTGTGAACGCTGCATCTCTGAAGCCTTCGGTGTATGGAGCAGCAGCCAGGCCTTTCTCTGTGCTTGTTTGCATTGTTTAAACTGACATGTTTTCTTTGGCTCTTGACTCAGTACAGTTAACAAATAGATGTTTTTGCCCCTGAAGGAGAGGTTTGTTTTTCTTATTGCCTGGTTAATCCATTCTGAAGGTTACTGTAGAATACAATTTACTATTATCTAAAACAAGTCTATTTATACAACAGCACTTTAAAACACTTCTTTTACTTTTCTGCTCAGCTGTTAAAAAGTATTGTAGTTTGCTGTTGCAAAAGACCAAGAATTCCAAAAATTGTCTGACTCCATTTAGTTTTCATGCATGAAAAGGGAAATGCCAAGGAAAATTAAATGGTTTAGTAATCCTCTAAAACCGAAGGGATTATATTTTCCTCCTGTTTTCTCCTTTGTAGAAAGTTGATGTTAAAAATATCATCATTCTTTAACTTTAGCAAGAACTACTACATGTTAATTTAGGGTTTAGCAGAGTAAGGTTTCTTGCTTATAAGGAAAGATTTATTCTGGTGTACAGCTTCTGTAGTTCATAGTTAATATTTAGATTTGCAATTAAATAGGCATATCCAAATGCAATGCACATTAAAGCAGGAGTACAGTGAGCTTATAGAGGATGTCTGTGGAGCTTTTTCTTCACAGTTATTTAGAGCAAGATCTTGCTTCCATTTTTTTTGCCAGCTGTGTAGACTTTTGGAGATTTAGGTAATTATATCCCTTCTTAAATTATGACTATGGCAGAACTAACTTTCCACGCTTTTGTGGGTGAAATTGGAAAGCAACTGAAATGGTTTTAAAGTCATTTAGTGGCTTTTGTAATATATCTGTTGTACTTAGTCCAGTAGCCAAGTTTTTAAATCCCGAGTTCACAGACTTAAAAAGTGTGCAGTCACATTGTTATGCTGCTCAGACACCTTTTTTAAAATTTGTTTTGGGTGTTGCTGTAACCAAGCTGATAACCTTGAAGTTTTTTGCTGCTGCCTTTGTTTTGTTTAAAAACTTTAGGATGAGTATGTATAGGTATACTCTGTTTTGGATGTATAGCTAGCTTAGGTAATAACTGAAGAGTTGTTTTTATGCCTATATTTGCATAGTACGTTTGGTTAGTTTTCTTGTGGTGTTAAATGAGCTGAGAAAATGGTTGTTTTGTGCTCTAAAGTCTCCATTACAGCAATGCATTTCTCTTTGGTCATAGTGTATTTGTATGTTTGCACTAGTTGTCTATTTATGATGGTAAATGCCTGAGAAATTCAAGTGTAATAGGTACTTTTCATAGGGATTTTGCGTTAGCAACTTTTTTTAGGTGTAGGTTGAGGTGAAGGAAGAGAGTAATAGTGTTTGCTGTTTTCCTGCGTACTGATATCTAATTGATAGATTTGGCCCTGATCTCTCTTTTTGTTTACTGTACGTGGCGTGACATAGGGTGGCACCAGTGTAACTGTTTACCTTCATCTGCCACATCATCCTTAGGAGAAGGCACCAGCCTCGCCCGAGGGCTGCCCTCCAAGTTGTCACGCTCATCCCAAGGAAGGAGGTGGGAAGGAGGTCGCAGGGGCAGGCATGCAGGGCTGGGTTTGGAGGAATGCATGTGTAGGACTGTTTGTGTAGCTGCAGTGTTAGACACAGAGTTATAAACTATTTGACTGAGGTAGAGCAGGAAGTTTGTGCCAGAACTGCAACAGGAACGTAGAATTTCTGGCTTGTGCTGTGCTTGAAACAGTCCTCCAGCTCCAAAGGACCTGGAATCACTTTGTGTGCTTTTCTTTAACCAGGTAGTTAGATAAAATTACAAACCTATTGTGTAAACGTAGCAAGGAAAGGCGCTATCTCAACTTCTTCACTTTGTAAATCAAGACTTGGTAGCTGATAACCACTTACAGTTTTTAAGTAGTTGAACTGTTAGGGTGGAATATAGTTTGTATCAAATTTGGTGGTTGTTAAACATCTCATTGCACAGTGTAACTTATTAGGAAGTGCCTTGGGGACTTTGAGATGGTCTCGTTTCCAAACATGACAAAATTGTCTTTGAAAACAGTACATGAATACCTGACCAAAACCCCATTGAGCGTTTTACCCAGGACACTGTACTGCTGTGCTCTCTGTGTATACAGAGTATGCTGCGTTGTCAAGAGTTTGCGCTGAAGACTGAATAGATTCATCAGCAGCAAGATGCTATTCCCTGCATTTTTATGTTGTAATGTGAAGATAAATGTGGTTGACACTGTTGACTGATGTTAATTTTGCACGTGTACTAATTCATGGGAATCTATGCCTGTTTGTTCTGTATGTTTCAGAAATACGGGTACACGCACCTTTCTGCTGGTGACCTCCTTCGGGATGAACGAAAAAGGCCAGGCTCACAGTATGGAGAACTCATTGAGAACTACATTAAGGAAGGGGAAATTGTACCAGTTGAAATAACAATCAGCTTGCTGAAGAGGGTAAGGAGCGAGCTGTTTCCTTGCTGGTTCACTCTTGCAGACTAAGTGACAAAGCAGTGGCTGCGTTCGGGACGAATTGCCCTTCCTTCAGTATGACTCTTATGAAATGGCAGACACGTAGGTGTGTGCACTGTGTACTGAACTTCTCTTGGCAATTACTCATGTTTTTCTGGCTGGTTGGTGGACAGTAGGTGATGGCCTCTGATACCTGGGGATCTGTGAGAATGGGGTTTTTATTTTTTTATTTATTTATTTATTCAGTAGCTGTAGGGAATCGGTGAAACTCTCTGTTTCTTATTTCCCTTAACTAGCTTTTGGACGTCTTGATAAGCTCAGTCATATTTGACCGGAGGGTAGGGGCCTTAAAGGCACCAAGTTTCTGTAAGTTTTATCAAAGCAGATAGCCAGGTGAAGAAGTGCACCTGCTAATGTTCCTGTGGAAGGAAATGCACTGGCCTTCATTAGATGTTCAGGAAAACAACCACAGTATCTCCTTTAAGACAGAAAAGGTTTCTGTTGCTCATGGCACTAAATTTATCTGGCATTTTTCTGTTAGAATTAACTCTAGATCAGGGATGTTTTAACATCTTACTGTGTAACAGCGCTTTCCAGTATCCTGTAGAAAATCAACTTTAAAGCTGGGATTGTGAGTCACGAGACTTTGAGCTTTATGAAACACTGATTTCAGTTTGAAAGAAGGCTATATTGGTGCATCGGTGAAGGAATTAGCATACACTGAAGGTGAATGGTATCCTGGAGTGCATTAGCAGGAGCGTGGCCAGCAGATTGAGGGAGGTTATCCTCCCACTCTGCTCTGCCCTGGTGAGGCAGCACCTGGAGTGCTGTGCTGGGCTCCCCAGGTCAAGAGAGACAGACTCTAGATGAACCTGCTTTAGCAGGGGATTGGATCTCCGGAGATCCCTTCCAACCCTGACCATTCTGTGATTCTGAGAGACAAAATTACATCTTGTAAAATTGCATAATCCCAAGATAAATGCTTCTCAACTTAGCATGTCAACTTGTTGGGGTTAATTTAATAAGTAGATAAATGGTTGTATGTGCAGGAGATCATGAATTGAATTCTCTTTTATCAGGCTATGGATCAAACAATGGCTGCCAATTCCCAGAAGAACAAGTTCTTGATTGATGGATTTCCCAGGAATGAAGATAATCTTCAAGGCTGGAATAAGACTATGGATGGAAAGGCGGATGTTTCTTTTGTTCTGTTTTTTGATTGTGACAATGAGGTAACAAAGTGTGTTATTCTGTAATTTCCTTTCTTGCTATTTTGTGAGAATCATTCAAGAAGAACAATGAAACTGGTAGGCAGTGAATGGACTAGTGTAAGAGTAGAAGAAAAACTTCGCCCGTGAATTTCAAGGATTTTCTCGCAACCTGTTTTTGCAGGTGAAAAACTGCATGTTTTTGAAATAGCAGGCAGCTACTTGCCCTTGGGTATAATCATGTACAAATAAATGATATTGAAGAAGTACTTCAGGCAATTGCATTTATAAGGAAAATTTATAAAAACTTTAAATACATTCTAGAAAATTATTTGGTTAATTTTCAGAAAATGTTACTCTGTTTACTCTTAGTAACTGTTGTTTAGTCCAAAATGAACTTGATAGCAATGTCTGCTTTAATTCTAAAGTGCTGGCAGCAGCAGTCTTTATTTTCATAGTTGTGAGCTGTGCTATAGGATAGCCAGTAATTAACGTTTTATTCAGCAAGCCATTAGATTACAAGGGCATTTTGACAGTGATACATTGCATTCATTTAACAAGTGCCATGATATGCTGTCTTTTTAGTATGTCAGTGCCCTTGAAGCATAAAAACTGAGAATCCCAGCACCTTAAGCTGACTTTCTTCCTTTTACTGTTTTTCCCAATTCTGTAAGAGGTTTTTTAACCTTTTTTTTTTTTAAACTTAATTGCCATTATCTTTTATGCTCAAAGAGCAAGTGAGGTGGATTTTTTTCTATTTAAAAACTTAAATAAAACTTAATTTTTTTCACTTGGTGGGGTGTTAATTTTGGGTTTCTAATTTTTTACTAGATCTACAAGTAGACAAATGCCTACAAGATTTTCTGGATTTTAAAATATTTTTTTTTTTTATTATGGGTGTACTTTGTAGGAAAAAATTGTTAACCGTTGTCCTCTTGCACAAGTAGGGTAAATGTATTCATGAAGTGTACATGGTTCAGTGTTCCTTACTTTAGGTTTTAAAACTTAGTTCATTGGGTAGCTTTTAACTATGGTTAGTTCTTCAGTTTTTACTTAAATTTTGATTTTTAAGTCTGTTATAGCAACGTCAAGTAAGAACACTTTAACTTACAATAACTTAGTACGTAGCCTTAAAAAATTCTTCAGAGAACATACAGTGACTTTCCTTCAGTGCAGGCATATGTTAGTAGCCTAATTTGACATGCTGCTTTTCAGAAAGTCTGAACACACCTTGAAAATCGGGTAATTTTCTTCTTTAAATGTCTCAAGTTGGAGAGACCCAGTCGAACTACAGAGCTTGACATTGCTTTTACTTCCACTGACCTCAATCCCATTTGAAGAGCCCAAATTTCTATAAACTGATGAACTGTAAAGCTATCATCCTTTTTCTCTGGACGAATCTAGCTTTCCACGTGAATTCTGGTTACATCCGCCATATCTGGACAGTATTTTGTGCGTCGGGCCTATTTAGGTTTTCAGGATTTTTGTTTTGTTCCTGCTTTCAAGATAGCACCTTGTGTTCTTGGTTGTGATCATCCTTTTCATGTTTTTTTGTAGATATGTATTGACCGCTGTCTTGAAAGAGGCAAGAGCAGTGGTAGAAGTGATGATAATCGGGAGAGTCTGGAAAAGAGGTACTATCTTCAAAACTTTTCAGTTCCCTTCTGTTTATATTTTACTATGTAATGCTTTTTTTCCCCCTGTGCTTTCTCCTAGAATTCATACATATCTCCAGTCTACTAAGCCTATAATAGATTTGTATGAGAGAATGGGAAAAGTCAGAAAAGTGGATGCCTCTAAATCTGTTGATGAAGTAAGTATATAAGCCAAAAAAGCCATGAGGATGACAGTGGCAGGGTACATATTTTTGGCATTTTTCCGAGATGTGTGTGTATGTGGTTAGTGTGCTAATTAAGTACTGATGTGTATTACTGAGGGAGGTTGTGGAACTGTCATTTTGACTCTTGAAGAACTGATTAAGATGTGAATAACTTTAAGAAATCAGTTAGTTCTGCTTGAACATGAGCTGGACTAAACAAATTTTCAATGTTTCTGTGTTTTAGTGTCTTGTCTCTTTCACTTTCATGAGCTTTTGCTTTTCTGAAGTAGTATTGCTACTCTGTCTCAGTTTCCTGGAACTGATGCCAGTTTCACTAATAATGAGTTACTGTGAATGTTCTAAGAAAAATCTGCATGTTTTAAAAAATACTGTCAATTATTGTGTGTGCTGGCTTAACTTGAACTACCTGTTTGACTAACACTTAATGAAATTAATATTCTTCTCTCTCTTTTCAGGTTTTTGAAAAAGTTGTACAAATTTTTGACAAAGAAGGCTAATTCCCGTCTTGAAAGTTCGTTTAAACCTGTGCTTGAATCTTGCTTGAATAGCTGCTACTGCAGTCCACTCTTTGTAATTGTTTTAAAAGATTTTTTTAAAATTGTTTTTCACATATCTAATGATGATTGGAAAAGCAGTTAATTACAAATGGATCTGTTTTTTAAATAGGAAATCATTTCTTTGTGGGTATGGTACACAAATTTCAGAGTTCTCCATTAGTACAAGTTCAGTTATTCACATGGCAAAGCCACAGTTAAAACATCTCTCTGAAGAGACTATTTATTGTGTCACAGTTCTGTGCCTGTTGTGGGCAGCCCTTCTTATTCCTTATTGCCATATAATTTTTTTTTATTATTATTTAAAGGATCAACTGAACAGCATTAAGCAATGAGAGACCCATGTGCCCTTGTTTGTTTTTTGGATGCCTGGACCAAATTTAGCAGATATTTTTGTCACAAAGTTCCCTGTTATCCCCAAACCTGAATTCTGTAATTCAAACTCCCATTAGTATGAGAATCTGTTTTAGCAGTTCTCGCAGAATTATTTAATATGCTGTTCAGCAATAGACATACAAAGTACTTTATGGAAAGTGGTGCTTTCTTATGACTCTGGATGTAAACTGTCTTGTAAGTTCTTGAGTACCTGGATGACATGGCTCTGGGCTTTACCTTGTCTTCATTTGCAAAAGGTTAAGAATATAATTTCAAAGTCAGGTCAGTATTTCCATTCTCACTTCTTTTAAATGGTAGTTATATTCTTAATTACAGCATGATCTTCACAAGGTGGCAAAACTCCTAAATAGTGTACAATAAGAAAAATCTAAGAGTTCTGTCTTTTCTAAGAATTGGAAGGGATTTTCTGTATTATTATTATTATTATTGTTATTATTGAAATACTGTGTTACTGAATGCTTTAAGATTTGTTACCTGGGGAAATATTTTTATGGTTAAACTAGTGGATTTGTTTCCCTAAAATTGTATCATTTTAATAACTGTTTGAAAATATTGTAAATTATTGCACTTCTGTTATGATGTTAGCTGACAGGGAGATACCTGCAGGAAAAAAGTTCTGTTCTGTTAAACAAATTGGGCCCTGCTTTATCATGTTCTCTTGAATTAGCCAAGTATAGTCAGCAGCAGTAGTTGGGATAAGCAAATAACTGGTTGAAACAAACTGGTTTAAATGTTTGCACAGATGTGGTGTAATTCTGCCTTTTGTTTAAAGTAACCTTTTCTCTCCCTATATAGTATGCACAGGTCGGTGGGGGCCCAGCCATGCATTCCTTGCATGCCCTAAGCCTTCGCTGAAGAAGGCTCCAGAAGGCTTGAAGATGAGTCTTTTAACTAATTTTAGTGATAGAGTGGTTCTTCCTACATTAACTGACACTGTAATTGGTTTGTGATATGCTAATAGGTATTGCAAATTACAGGGAATTGCAATTTGGAAATCTTGGGGTTCAGCTTTTCTTTATTGATGGCTTTCTCTCTTTAGGAAAAGCTTTAAATTAAGCCTAGCATCTAATTAGAGTCAGATGTGTTGGTCCTCATCCTGCAATCTGATCTGCGCAGGCAGATTTGTATTTGCATGTATCTTCATCTCGCTGAGGCTCTTGAGGCTGCTGGACTGGGGAAGAGACGAGTACAGAAACAAGGGGTAAACTACAGTATCTTTTCCAGTGTGGTAGGAGTTCAAGCAATGGACCGAGTACAAATAGCTGTTTACTACTGCAGAATATATGGACCATGACTACTTTCGTGAGTGTGGTAGGCTAATGCTTCTGCTTTACCAATCTCCCCTTTAAAAAAAACAAGAAATCATGGAATTTAATTCTTATTGTATAAGTATGCTGACATAGGATAGGATCCAGTGAAACTGCATGTTTTGATATGAAGGTTAGAATCAGGGTTTTTCCCAAAATACTTCAAACACAATTATTTAATCTAATTAGAGAGATTCAATTATCTTTTGTTTTTAAGTTACTGGTTTTTACAAGTTCTGTTCAGAATGGAGTATCTGTTTTCTCTCATGATATACTTTCCCATGTATTTAAGTGCTGAAACAAAGAGAAAAAAAAACATTTTGAAGCAAGTTTTTAGAAAAAACCCAGTGTTTTGGCAATACTGAATTTGGAGTGGATTGTAATGTGTCTGTGCAAAGACTATAGATTTTTTTTGTCACTTTATTTATTGAAGATGCCATTAAATGTGTTACCGGTTCTTTCAAGTTGGACTTCTGATTGAAATAAAGATTAAAGGTGATATGCCAATGTGTTGTCTATTTAGCAGCAAAACTGTACAAAGAATTTGAGGAGATCCAATAAACTTTGTTTTGTGGCTTAATATGAGTGCTTGGCTTGCAGTTATCTGTCACAGGATATTTTTCATATCTATATAAAGTGTGTATTTCTTAGTGTAGATAGCTTGTGTGGCCGCATACACACAGGTATGTGTATAAAAGTTCAGTTTTCACCGTCAAAACTGAAGTCCTGAAGACCCTGTTAGGCACAGGATAAGATCTCAGGCAAATGCCTGTGGGACTGGGACCTTTTCTCGATTATATAGGTTTATCAAATTATTCTAGTCATATGGTTGTGCGGTGACAATTCATTTGGCACATCTGTGAAGGAAAGTGGACTAGGAAATGCAAACCTATTGTGCAGCTGCTGTTGGAGATGCTTTTTGTCTTAATTTCTCATGCTTCCTTGCTCAGTCACCAGCTGATTTCCTGAATCTCGTTCTGCTGTGTTGCAGCACGTGCCTATGTGCTGTGCTCCAGACTGTGTCCTTAAAGGAGATTGGCACAGCATAAGACTCTTTATAATACAAACAGAGGTTGCCAGGCTTTTTTTTTTTTTTTAAGTAAGACTTCACATTTCGTGTAAAGGTTTGTCCCAAAATGGGCTGTTTAATTCATGTGCAGGTTTCCAGTAAACAGCATGTTTAACTTGAAACCTTACTCTAAAAAAAGATTTGCAGAGCTGGCCTGCAAGGGCTGGGGGAAGCAGGGGATTTTCCAACAGTGGTAGGTATCCTTCTGCTGGTAAAACTACATAGCCCAAACTGGTTTGCTAAAACCTGCCCTGGAGGTTGTGGTGTCTCTTCAAGGGCTGGCTGACAGCGGCAAGGCTCTGCCAGCTTGCCCCAAAGCAAGCTTACCACTCCCACAAGTGGGGAAGTTGAACAGAAAATCCCTGCCCAAAAGGTGCCAATTTGATGGAGTGGGAGCGGGAGGAGACCCCAAGTATGCGGTTGAGGATTGCCTCGGTGTAAGATTCTCCCTGCTAGAAACATTTGTCCTTAATAAGCAGAGACGGTTCATGATGAAGTGCCAAGGTCTTGTGCAGAAAGATGTGTCTTACAACAGTGGGGACATCTGTGTGCTGCTACCCGGGCTGAACTGGGGAGAATGGGAGAGTTAAATGGAAAAACCTCCCCATTCAGACTGGAGCTGCCAGCTGTTGTTACTGGTTGGCAGTTTCTAGCCGCCAGCATTTAGGAAAGTTGCAGCTTAGGGGATTACTGTTCTGCTTAAAGTTCAATACCAGTTCGGTGCCTGTTGTGATACAGATTATCTGAAAGCTATGATGTGTGGCTATCGGCTGGCCTTCTGCTGGGGGGGGCAACACTGGGCCCATTGGCACAGTCAGGTTATTTCTTCGAGACACAGTGCAGAGGACTCGGAGACGGGGCACCTGGTGCTGTGTGCTTGCCACAGTCCAAAGATCCCGGGGTTAACTGCTAATGACGGAAGGCTGCGAGATGATGCAAAGAGGATTCGGCTAATCAGGTAACAAAGGAGGCAGCAACAAAAATACTCAAAATTTTGGTTTCATCTAGCAGCAGTTCTCCCACTCTTGATCTGCAGACCTTTATAAATCTCTCGGTGGAGACAGGGGGGCATAGATGAATTTAATTTTGCAGTGCTCTGCTATTTTTCATGGATTGCTTGGTTTAAGATGGTGGTTTTCAGCCTGTGGTCTGTGGAGTATTTCTGATGGTAACAATAGGCGTCTTTATTGAGCCTTCTAATCTGCTCAGCTGATGTATTCTTGATCCTCTTTTGCTTTCTGCCTTTTGATGTCTTTTCCTTACCTTTCTGAATTGCAGATGCTCTTTGGGATGGGGAAGGGGGTGCTCTTACCAATCTCTATGTGCCTTGCAAAAGGAACAAAATCTTTAAATACCTTCCGCTGAAGCAACCGGAACCTGTTTCTGCCAATGAGCTTGGTACATAATCTGTTGCAAAACTGACGTCAAACACATTGTGCTTTTTTTTTTTTTTTTTTTTTTTTCTCTCCCGGCTACAGAAAATCTCAGTGTAGTACCTGTGCTCTTTTTTATGAGTGAGATCAGATGTGTCTGGCTGGCTTCAGCACAGTGCTTAGCAGCAGCTGGATGAAAAAACCTCCTCAGTCACTAGGTGTTAAACTAGCAATGACTTGTTCTGCTTCAATGGAAGCAAGTGAGATGATTAAGGAGGGGAGCAAAGACGCTTAAAGAAGCTCAGTCAATTCTGCTTCGCTAGTCAGACTTGAGCTTTAGATAGATATCTGTTCCACACAGCAACAATGCTTGCGTTTAGTGTAGCTATTTCATGATTATGCTGTATAGAAATGCATGCAAAAGCGCTCCCTGCCTAGAGGTTGCCTGTCTCCCTTCATTGACTCTGCCACCTTGAATTCCAGGGTTTGTGGAAAAAAAATTTGTCTTCAGGGTGAAGCTGTAGAAGCTAAACAGGGCAGGATGAAGACAAATTGAGCTGTGCTTGCAAAGGATGAGATGCACAGCTTATTTCATTGTGGGCAGCAATGCCAGACTATTTTGTCATCCTGGTTTATAACTGCATTCAGACAGCAAAGCAGAAATTTTCTTTTCCCCCTCAAATGTTTGGCAGAAAGCTTGCTTTTGTCTAAAATGCTTCTCAAGCACAGTGCGAACCATTCAGTCCTAAACCAAATACCAGTCTGAGTTGCGCTTTTTCTTTCTAATTTACAAATAGGAGGGTTTGGTTCAGTTTCTTCTAATAGATGCTGCAGTGAGACAGCTCTTGGAAAATACAAGGCGCCATCCCAAAAGATACTATCTGCTTTCTTCTGGAGGGCTTTTTAGGACAATGCAGTTTCTTCATGGTAAGAAACGGCAAAGATAGCTGTGCAACTACTGAAGTGTGAGTATGGATGGTACGTGGAAATGGTATCTTGTACAACTTTTTGTGCTCAGCATGCACTTTTGTTTAGTACCATAAGATGTGAGAAGAGATTTTAGAATTGATTCTCAATTGGATCAAGTCTTAGGAGTGAAACTTAATCTCTCGTGGAGGTCTTCAGGCACTATCAGGATCTGTCAGAGGATTGGGAGGGTGTAATATGTGGTGGTCCTCTTTCCTGACTGAGCAGAGAGCTATTTAGGTTGCTGTTTGGGGCATTAATACCACTGTCTTCTTAAAGCAGAACCAGCTGAAGCCTCCAGCTGTGGTGACCAGGTATCTTGAGGTCCATGTTATGTTCTCACCCAAATACCTCGGTCCTTGGCTGAATGCTTCCTCTGGTTTCATTTGGATATGATGGAACTCATCGCTGCCTTTATTTCAGGGGAGGGACTGGCACAGTCCAAAGTTAAGCTGCTCCCTCACCTCATACTCCACACACACAAACTTCTGTGAGAGGGAGATGCTCTCTGGGAGCTGTAGTGGCTTCCTTACTTCCATTTTGCTTTCCAGGCCATGCATCCTGGATGGACAAGATTTCCCAGAGTATAGTAGTATCTCCCTACCCCAAGAGGGAAGATGGTAGCCGGACCATGGGAGAAGCCCGTGGGCATAGAAGACAGTGGCATGAAACGACCTGGATGCATTTTTAAAATGAAAGCATAATCAGCAGCCACATTTTTGCTGGGTAGTCAAAATGTCCATGGAAAACAGAAACAGGGATAATTTTACCATGTTCTTTCTAATTTAAAATTTTCTGCGGAAAGAAAGTGCATTTGACCACTTCCTTGAGACAGAGAGCTCAGGATTTTAAGTGCTGTTCCTGAAGCAAGCATTGCATTTGGCTTACCATGTGTGACTTCTTGTGACGCTTCCCTGGGCTCTTGGATGCTGTTCCTGCTAGCGAGAGCAGATTGCTTCCAGCAATAAACATCCCACAAAATTATGTATGTTCTTTAAGAAAAGTACCAAGATTTTCTGCTAATTGCAAAAATACATAATGGATGCCTTCAGCATCTGCTATTTATTCTCTAACCAGCTTTCATCCAAGAGTAACCTTTAAACAAACATTAAGATCGGGTAGTGTAACTGTTCCAATGTGTCACACATATCTACACCCTCCAGTTTAATTACGTTTGAAACGCATGCTTATAGTTAACGTCTAGTGAGAAGGAGAAGTTGTTTACATCTCTAGCTCGGAGATGTTCGCAACCTGGAGAAGGCGATGCTCGGTGCCAGAGCTGGAAGCGTGTCTCGGGCATTTATTTAGCTGCGCTCTTTTTGGAAGCCAAAGCCCAGCAGAGAGGATTTTGCTCACACGACAGTTGCTGCAGCCGACCACGAGGAGGGGTGCAAGGCTCGCGGAGAGGAGGATGCAGCTTCCAAGCGTCGTTCTCAGGCTGCACAGTGTTTCCCCTATGCTGAAAGGGCCGATTTCTAATAAAAAAAAAAAGACGGCTTTTCTTTAACTGGCGTAACATTTTTTAAAAGTCCCCACAAAGAAACAGTTCTTTTTGCATGGATTGTTTTGTTGCGCTGAGATCTGCTATATTGGTAACTTGGCAATGGTGAACGTCATGCTTTATTGTCAGTTTATTTAATTGCATCTAATGAGAACAACTAGATGGGGCCAACTTAATTATTGTGGCTGTTCTGTGCCACTACATTCGTGATAGGTTTGTCATTCCCATCCTGAACCAACTAGGCAACTTTCCGAGATTGGCTTGGGTGAGAGCTTTCCATCAGCAAAGGAGTCGCATACCTGGTACCGCAACAGAGAAGTATTCCTGGTCTTGCTCCATCCCAGGGTGCCTCAGGAGTGACATCTGCCCTGGGCTGGCAGAGGGAGCGCTAAAAGTGAAGCTGCTGGGAAAAGCGGAGGGGTAAGCACTGCATTCCCTTTCACTGGGGAATTTTAGGGGGAAACAACTGTAGCTACACAGTCAAAAACCTAAAGAGTTTTGTCTGTTGATTGATGGGTTTTGGCAAAATCTCCTAATTGCCCTTCCATCCTGTTATTCCTTCCAAAGGGCTTTGATGGAAAAGCATGGACTAGTTTACTTCTTCAGCCACAGCTGTGCAGATACTACCTGGGGATCCTCCAGCAGTAACAGCCTTGTGCTTCCCAAGAGGAGCTCAGGGTAGGGCAATGGGAAGAGGCAGGATGGGGCTGGCATCTTGGCTGGTGGAGGGCGGAGGAGAGGAGCCTGGAGGTGCTGGCAGGGGTACAATGACAAAGCCTTGTGCTGGGGCCAGCAGTTCTGAGCACAGGGTGTGAGCAGTACCAGCACCAGCAGCAGCCCCCTACGGTAGGCCCAGCGTGTCCTGCTATTCCGGTGACACCTGGGTCTTCTGTCACTTCACTGGCAGACAGCAGAACAGAACCGTTGGGGACTGAGCACTGATGGCTTTGCAGCCCCTTCACAGTAAATCTACTCCTCTGTGCTTAGATGTGTTCCCATTTTCTAAGCAACCTGCACTGCAGTTGGGGAGATTACTGCACAAAGGGACTCGGAAACGCAGCAGAAACACAGCCCAAATGGGTGGCAAAAGGAGAAATAGCCTTTGCTTACAAGGAGAAGCTGCTCAGATCTGACCACGCTAGCTGCTAACTCAGTGCAGTTAACAGGACAAGGTCCCTTAGGAAGGTCAGGCTTACTGTGGTTTAGAAGAATTTACTGCATCAGTGCAACGAGTTAAGAGTCATTTACCCCCAGAGTTATTCCTGGTGTTTAGGTCAGGATGTTAAACAAGGTCTGTTGTTTGTCCAAAGTATTGAGAGGAGGTATTTTATTCAGGGAAATTCATCAGTGCAATTTTTTTAGGGCACCTTCTGATGCTCATAGAGAAGTGCCTCAAGAACAAGTTAACATAGTTGTGGGCAGAGTCTGAGAACTAGGACCTGTTTGGGAGTCCTGTCCTCCATGAAGGATGTGACATCTCTCAGCAGTTGCATCCAACCTGCTAACATCCATCTCTGCTGTAGAATAAAAGACTAGATCATTACGCTTCAGATAACGTGTGTTTTTAAAATTTAAGATCGGTTAATTAAAATTATAAGGCATGAATTACCTTAGTGATAATAGTAAGAAATCATAATCTTAATTTTGAAAATTAGTGAAAAAATGACTGATCTATTAATTGACACTGTGATGGGGAGAAGGGAGATTTTAAGTCCTGTTGGGAGAGCAGGTAGGTTTCGCTGAGTAGGTGCAGGATCACCACAGCAGCTAAGGACAGGAGGCATATGAATAGCCTTAATTAGCTTGGTTGTTATGCTTCCATCATGAGAAATTCATTAACTCCTGCCTTATCTACCCTGCTGTCCTCTCTGGACTGCACAGTCCCATAAAAATACGAGCTCTGGGGAAAAGGATAAAAATAGGGAGATGAGAGCCCCCACAAACAGCCAAGGCGAGGCTAAAGGGTGCAGAAATGGGTAATATCTTTGGCAAATACCCACAGGTGTCGGTCCTTGGTGCAAACACAGAGTAACCCTGATGTGCTACTAATTGGTCTAATTGGTTCCAGCAGGGAAAGGGAACACAGGCACTTGCTAACCGGGCTCCTGTGGCCCCCAGAAGCTGGTGCAGAATTGTTGAGCGGAGCCCAGGACGCTCATGCCCAGGGAGGAAAATGGTGGTGCCGCAGCCCCTGCTTTGGGGTCCAGGGTAGGAGCAGAGGTAAGAGACCTGGATTTAATTATTACTGCATTGGCTTGCTCAGGGGAAAAGTTGCTGGCTCCTTTGGACTGTCTGAGAGGGGCTGGGTTGTGCCAGGGGAAGGTGCTGGGGATGGGTTTTGGCGGTGCTGAGGACGTGTGGCTGAGTAGTTTCTTTGTATTGCATTGGGTGTTGCTGGAGGCAGAGTGGCGACCTGAGCACAAGAATCTGGGATCCCTTGGCCAGAGGTCTCTGTTGGGCACAGGTCTGTCCTGTGTGACCCTGCGGGTCCCTTTCCCCGCCAGTAAATGTCCCAAAACTCCCAAGCTGCTGAGAAGCTTGATGTTAGTCAAGGGGACTTTGGTGCCCCAAAGCCTGCGTGACTGGAAAGCCTGCCAGGCACTCAGAGAGCATGAAATTTGCTTAGAAATCATCTGAAGCTTGTATTTTTTTTTGTTTTCTGATTTCCCATTTTTTTTTTTTTTTCGTTTGTTTTTTTTCTTTCCAGTAGCCACAAGGAATACAAACGTTTGGGTTTTTTCTTTTTAAAGCAGACTTCTGTATCACCTCCTGGAGCTTTAGTGAAAGGAAAAAAAAAATTCTACCCAACTCTCTCTAACTCCTGTATTATAAGCTTTAAGGAAGCATTGCTAGCTCCACTCACTGTGTAGTATCTGGAAAATTTTGCATGCTGTTTTTATACCACAGACCTTAAACTTAAACTGAGAAAGTGAGCAAAGGATGAGCGGAGAAAGAGAAATGCTGAAGGTTAAATGCATTGCCGGGCACCTGCAGCTCCTTAGCCCAGCAAACCTGCTGGAAGAGCTGCCCTGGTTTATCAGGCTGGAGTCAAGCTCTGCCTGCCAGGGCTCAGCCCTGCCCACAGATCAGCGTCTGTGATGCTGGGGAGTTGAGTTACTTGGTCTTTTTACGACTCGGTTTTAAGTCAGAGCAAGCTCTAAGCAATGGGCAAGTGAGCTGCGTGAGTAAACCCTCACCCTTCCTCTGCAGGCAGCAGAGCTGGGACACAAAGACCGTGACCCCACCAGCCCTGCTCTCTGGCTCATGTGCAGGTGATGCCTTTGTGGCTCTTCCGCCTCAAAAAGGTGGTTTTAACACTCGAGAGGCAGGGTAGAGATGAGAGCTGTGTGCCACCACATCGAGCTGCTGCTGCTGGCTCCCCACTCCGCTGCTGCTGCTGTGCGGACAGACCCACCGTTCCCCAGCAAACTCACAATCCCAGGCTTGTGTTTTTAAGCCTGTGATGGCTTGAGCAGAGGAAATGAGCTGCTGGTGTGTTTAAAATTAGGTGTCCATCAGAATGTGCCCGTGAGTAGTGGCTGCGTGGAGGTGGAAAGGTGTGCTGCTGCTGGCTGCCACAGGCAGAGGCTGGCTGCATCAGCCTGACCCCCACCTTTAGGATATGTACGCTCGAGGGACAGGACGCCAGTGGGGTGACAACACTGGGCTGTGTGTTGCAGTGGTGAGAGCCTGTCTGGGCATGGGTTTGTCAGGTGGGCATCCATGGGGACATGGGACCTCTGTCTGGGCTCTGCACTGGTGTGGCGGTCCCCAAAACCTGCTTCTTTAGGAGTGAAACTACCAGCAACCTATGAGGTCCCTGGGGGTGAAGCTACCACTAGCAGAGTGAAAAAGCCTTTCTGAATGTAAATAAAGCCCCAAGCTGTCTTGCTATTTTAAAGAAGCTGCCTCCCACGTGTGACCTTGGTGTACGTGTTGATGGGTACCTGCCGCAAGGGTTTAGTCTGACTCCAAATCCCCTCTCCCTCTGCTTTTCTCCCTTGAAACGGGAGCTGCCATCATGCTGCACAATCTTTTAAGTTGGCCTGAGTGCTGGTTAGCTCTCTTCCTTAATAGAAAGTCTCTGGGCTGCTGCACGAGGCCATTGCCCTGTTTTAAGGTGTGCTCTTCGCTCGCTGTTCAGTGTTTGCCTGGTTTCCTCTGTCATGTGGCTTGAGTGAAGGCACGTTCTTGATGAAAGGTTTGGTTTAGTGACAGCAGGGAAAGGTGGCAGGGCCAGCAGGTCTGTCAACAGACTTGGTTTTGAGGCCGTTGTTGTATCTTAAATCCGGCACCCGTTGGTAGGGAGGAGATGGACAGTAGGCACCCGGGATGCCTGCTGGTCCCCTCTCTCTGCAGGTGAGAGGAGCCCCTGAGGTCACCCCTTGTCTCCTGGGTGAAAGCACGGCTGTGGGCTGGAGGAGGGTGAGGCAGGCAGCAGTTGGGCTCTTGCTGCTCTTTGATAGAAAACACAATCGTGAAATGGCTTGAAATACCATCCTAAGCGAGACAAACCACCAGCAGCTGCCAGGAAGCTGCTGGGGATGGACCAGCAGCGGGATGTTCACTGCTGAGCCCTCTCTGGAGAACACCGGGCTGATCTGAGAGGGAGACATATCTCGGGTGAGACACAATCCCTCTGCCAGGGATGAATTGAGCTCTCAAAGCAGGTACCTTCCCCTGCTGACCTGTGGGCTTTTCCCTTCCCGACTCCCGACCACAGCCCACTTGGCAGGGACATCTTTAAGCAAGTCAGTCAAGGGGTGGTGGAGAGGAGAAGGCAAATGGGAAGGGCATGGTGGCAGGGCAAGTTTCAGAGTGACCTGGGGCCGGGGTGGGGACACGAGTCACTGGAGCGTGCACGAAATGAATGGCTCCAGCAATGACATGGTCAGTCTTCTGGTGAACACGAGGAGGGGGAAACCGTCTGGCTCCAGGACAATACTTGGCAACTTGCGCAGGGGAAGAGTCCTGGCACCGACCGATGCGTGAGGCTGATGAGAAGTGATCTGGGCAGGTCATTCAGAAAATCTAGTTTGCTGGCCTGGGGAGGACATAATTGCCCTGGCCTGATGTTATCTGGGAGGCTTCGTGTTGAGGAGGAGGCAGGGAAACAGGCAGGCAAGTGGGAGTCTCTGGCTAGGAGTCAAGCCCTGGGGTCCCCAGGTGGGGGGTGCCTGATGGGAGGGGGGAAGGGCTTTGCCTGTGCTGGGGAGGGATGCGAGGGGTTAGAGGAGAGCTGGTGGGAGGCTGAGTGCTGGCTTGGCTGAGTCAGGTTTAAGCCGACTCATCTTTATCTATGCCCTCTCTGATGCTGGGTGCAATAGTTTTCAATCCTGTTTCTAAGCATCTTGTTTTAATGTGGTTGGTACTTGAGTCTCCCCCTTCAGGAATGAATTTTCAGCAAAACTTATAATTTTTAAGAAAAGTTTCATTGTTTAGCCATATGTGCACCTTTTGAAACTAGAGATTAACACGGCATACATCCCGGCTGGGCAAGGGTGAGGGCTCTGGACATCACTATGCAGCACGGTGGCCCCAAATCCCGCAAGAGCCCAAAATGTGCATCTCTGTGCAAGTGAACTCATCAGGAGCTGGATGCCTGAGCTGAAATGACTTTCTCAAGAGCTCTGGGGCACAAAAGATAGAGGACCTCAAATCATCCAGCCAACATTAAACTACTAAAGCGTCTTGTCTCCCTCTTTAGTCTACATTAACAGGCAACAAACTCACAGTACCTATTAAGCATAAAACCTTGTTCTTATGGGTTGGTTTAACACTGAAATTGGTGTATTTCCAGGGTAATCGCAAAAATACATTGGTTTATTATTATTTTCAATGACATTCTTATTTTCAGATGGCAACGTCATGAATAGAAAGGACCTGCTGAATAAACAGCCATTGCCTTTCTTTGTGAAGAGATTATGTTTTGTTGTGCTTGCAGAAATGACTTCTGCTGCCGTGCATTGCCCTTTAAAAGCAAAAGAATAATAAATGAGCAAGAAAAAGCATCTCTCTTAGATACAATGCCTATTTGGAAGGAAAAATCAGGTTTGGTATTGTGTGCATTGTTCAATTTATTTTATATTAATTTGAACTTTTTTTTTTCAGCGTAGCCTGATTAGTTCCACATGTTTTCCCTCAAGGTTTGGACAGTAAAACTGCTTGTCTGAGTCATCAACTAGATAAATAATTGGCAACTTCAAGGTCCCATCTCCTAAATCATTCCACTGTTGCTTGTGGCCCTAACAGAGCTTGGTTGCTTGCGCGTTCGAGTCAGCTGTAAAGTCTAATCTGGGCTTTCGCTAGCCCCAGGAGACCAACAAACTGCCGATTACGGAGCCTCACGTCGGCTTGTCTTGGCACATCTGCTGGAAGAACACAGCGAGCCTCTGGGGATCGTGCAGTCAGGACTGGTATTTATAGCTGGGGCGGAGGAGCCTTCCCAAAACAGGCACGCTGGGGTGCACACCTGGTGGCTGTGCCACCGCTCCTGCGAGGACCTGGCGCCATTCCCTGCATGGAGGTGGTGGGGCTTCTCCCTCACGGTGGGTTTCCTGAGCTCATGGCTCAGGAGGTGCTGACCTGCCATGCAGGGATGCCCGGGGGTGCCGTGCTGGCCTCTGCAATCTAACAAGCTGATCCTGAAATGGGCCGTTCTATTATCTCTATCTTCCGCAAATGCAGGTATTGGTCCCAGGTCCAGCTGGCCCCCCACTTGTGGGTCTTGCAGAGTAGTCCATGTGGTGGGAAATGAGCAGCACAGCCACACAAGCTGCAGGAGCACACCCCTGTACAGCCCCCTCCTTGCTGGGGGCCAGCCACTTGTGTCGGGAGATTTTAAGATAGACTTGTACCTCCTGCTTCATGTGTGGTGGCTGTCTGGTTTCTGGGAGAGATGTGATCCCTCTTTGAATGAGAGAGATGTTGGACTTCGACTCTTCTGTCCCAGTGGGTTATTTCTGGCTTGGCATATATTTTAGGGGTGCCACTTGGGTCTTGTGGAAATTGGATCCAAAGTGTAACCCCACCATTGGTTGGAGAAGTCATACTGCTGTCCTGGGAATGTAGGAGGAGCTGAGCTGGATGCTCCCTTGCCTGGATATGTGTTTTTCTGTGGGGTATGATTGCAGTTTAAAATGCGAGAAGATGCCAAAGCAGGATGAGAGACAGCTCAGCGGTGATCTCTGAGAGTAAGGAAAAATAGTGTAAATCTGGAACAGACCCATCATCTTCAGTGCCGGCTCCAGGCTTCTCAGCAGGAGAGGTACAGCTTCTGCTGGAATGGAAAAATAGAGCAGCCCAAATGCTTCTTGTGAGAGGTCCTGGCCCCTTGGCTTGTATCAGGCATGTTTGGAGCAAGCCTGGTGCGTTGGGAGGGATACCAGTAAGCCCCAAAGAGGTTGCTGGGGGTGGAAGGCACGGCAAAAGCAGAGCCCTCCCCTCCTTTGTGTGGTATCAAGGAGTTAAAGGTAAATGAAGTTGAAGGAGAATAATGGATTAAGCTTTGCTGGGAAAAAGGGTCACATTAACACACTGCAATGTGTGACACCGACACCTGTGAGTGTTAAATCATCTCATTGAGTCAAAGCTGAGCAAACTGGTGTGCCTTTGTGTATGTGTCTCCATTGCAATTTGAGCTACCTTGGATTTTGCGGAGGCAGTTTTGGATGTGGACATGCAAAGCCCCCTCAAGTCTTTGTTTGGATGCTGGCTGCGGACGTGGCTGACAGCATGGACACCAGCTAGGCTGGGGAGGTGGTTGAGGTCCTGTGGTGGTACTAAGCAGGAACCACAGCATAATCCTCCTGTTTAATGCCTGCACTACCCCAGTTAATACAATGGTGAGAAACTCGCTGGGCACCTTCCTGCAGGGACTAACCCCTGGTCTGTGGTGGTCTGCCTTTGGTCCTCTCCATGTGTCTGCTGTTTTCCCAGGGAGAGATTTGTTTGTGCAGCTGAGTGCTTTATTTTTGTAGGCCTTGTTTTCATTTTTCTCAACAAGATTTTGCTGCTTGAGGAATGGTTTCTGAAGAAAGCACGCTGTGTGTCCATGCACGGTGTGTGCCGTGGGGTGTCAGCACGGGGCTGTGGGGCTAATCCTGGGGGTCCTGGGGGCTCACAAGAGCTCATCAGCCATGCTGTGCCAGGGGCAATGAGCTGAGCCAGGCCCTTTGCTGATGGATATTTCCTGTGGAAATGGTGAATTCCTCTGTCCAGTCAACTCGGAGACAGCCACCAGGTCTCCTTCTCTTATCTAACCATCCTCTTGTACTTAATAGAGGCTTTCTTCCCTCTCTCCATCCTCTTAGCATTTGGATTTGGGTCTAGATCTAGCTTTGGCAGAGAGCTCTCTCCTACACGGCTGCTGAGCCCCTTCTCCTCTTCCTTTTCTCAGCCCAGGAAGAACTTGCCTGGTTCCTGATCTCCTTGTGGAGCTAGAGGGTCCCTCCAGAGAACACTTGATGGTGGAGAAGGGTAAAAAGGAGCACGGGACTGGAAGAGCGTTTCAGCAGTCAACACAACTGAACAAGTTGCATTATGTGTTAAAGTTTGCTAGTTGTTGGTGTGTTGAATATTTTATACCATTATAAGATTTTAGGAGTCCCAGTGCAGATTTTCTGTATTTTGTTGAGACTTTTGTGGGTTTTTTTTCTACAAGAAAGAAAGCTCGCACAGCAATTTGCTGCATGCATTTATGCCTTTTTTTTTTTATGTAAAGTGGAAACAAGCATCTGAAATCATTCTTCTCCCTCTGACAGCAACATCTGTAAAACCTTAACATTGGGAGGAGGCAGGAACGAAGAGATTTATAACCCCCCACTGAAATATTGGAACGACCTTATTTCCCGGCAATTAGCTTTGCTCAAAACATTTTTGTTTCCTATTAGAAGCCATCTACTAACATTTACATTGATGTGTTTAATAGTTGTTGGCCATCTCTGAATTCAAGCAGGGAAGGCAGGAGGAGAGGGGAGGAACATGCTTTGTAAACTGTGAGAGCATTTGGTTTCATCATGTGTTGTGTTTGTTGATAGTGGTGAAAACATCCATCATGCTATGCTCCAGAATTGGGAATGATGCCTTTTGGGAAAGGGAAGAGAACTGGTGTTTGGTCAAAGCTTCTCTACTGCTGCGGTGTACCACTGCCTGTGCTGGAAGGTGGATTCAGCTGAAACTCGTGGAGAAGTGAGGAGAGAAGATGGAGCAGCACCTGCATGTAAGCTGCTGTAGGAATGAGTAAAGGCTCTGATGGTCAAGTGGTGATGAGTTAGGCTAAGCAGTGGGTGTCTGGGTGGATCGTTTCCCTTCCTCAGTGGATGCAGTGACCTCCAGCAGAGCAAGGAGCTTGTGACAGCAGCTCTGGAGACATCTCTGGGGCAGTCTGGGAGAGGGAGTGTCTCGCGGTCCTCAGCAAGAAGTGAATTTCTGGTTAGGTGGGTGGTTTTTTGGATTTCTTTAAGGACGTTGAAAGTGTGATGTAATGGGGTGAAACTGAGAATCAGGTATTTTAGGCTGAGTTGCAACATGAGTTAAGCTTGAAGTCTGAATGCATTGATAGCCTGGGTTGGAAGTGGCAGCAAATGCTGCAACAGTATTGTCTTATAGGAGCAGAAGACAGAAATTCCTGTTTTTCTCCTTGGCTTTGAGATCAGGAAGATAAATATTAAATCTAGGTAAGGTCCTGAGTGGATCTGAAAAAGATGAACGGTATTAATTGTTGAAAAAACACAGTTCTGGGGATGTTGAAACAAAGTTGCACTTGAAATACTGGGGATGTTAAAGAAACAAGAACTGTTCTTAGTTTTGAAATTAACGTACCTTGAAAATTGAAAGAAGGGGGAAAAGCAACAGTTTTGGATATTGTTAACTGTCTGTAGGATGGACAGCTTGAAGAAGCTTTCTGGGGAAACGCTGTAGCCCTGCAGGTGATGAATGGTCACCCTAGGCATTCTACAGGGTTTTGTTGTCTGTCTGCTTTCTGAAGGTTTCTTTCACCATGAGATATAATTTTGGAAGTTTGCTGCGGGTTAGGCAGCAGATAGCATCAACTCAGTTTCATTTAAGTTGCAGATGATTCACTTGATTCTGTTGAAAATGACCTTTTCCTGGCCCAACTGCTCTTCCAGCAATGCCCCAGTTCCCCATCCCGTGTGCTGTGCAGTTGTAACTGGTTTACATGGCTGAGCAGTTAGCTGGGTAACCAAATGGTCTGGGTTAAAAACTGATCCCTTTTGGAGGTGTGGCAATGAACTGTAGCTCAGAGCTGCAGGCATCGAGGATGGCAATTTCTTAATCTGGTCATGACTTGAGACCCAAGGTTTTATATAGTTACACATGAATGTTCAGCCGTCCAGATGATGTCTCCCCATAAATCATCCCAGCAGCTGAGATGCTTTCCTCAGTACTGAAATGTATGTGCTGAAATAGCTGCTTAGTAGCAAAACCTAGAGGTGTGCTGCAGGTGAAGGGGGTCTTTTGACAGCCTTGGCGAGCAAAGTTGTGTGCCCCAGAGAGTTGAAGGTTACCTGCCCTCTCTACTGCCCTGGGAACACTGGCTGGGTTCTTGGGGGATTTGGAGAACCTCCACTGAATCTGCTTAGTGTGGAGGTGGGTGCTGGTGGACCTCTTTGAGGTATCACAGCAAAAGTCCACTTGGTTTGTTCGTCTCCATAATGGCTGGAGTGTGACAGCACAAGCTGTGCGCTGGGACATCAAGACACCAAGCCTCTCCTGGTGTGTGGGGACACCAGGGGCTGAGGGGAACGTGCCTCTCCGACTCTTTGCCACAGGCTTGCCGCAACGCCTGCTGTGGAGGGAGGGTGCTGCTGTCAGTCGTCAGCCTGTCTCACTCCAGGCATTCCTGGCACAAGTCTCTTCAAGTTTGCCTCTTTGTGTGCAGTCTGGTAATTCCTCCTCCAAGGAGCTTATTTGTCTTTTCTTTCTCTTGCTGAGGGGCCAGGGCAGCTCCCTGCTCCCCATCCTTCCCTCCTGAGACACAGAATGAAAAATCCCCCTCCTCTTCAACTGTGGACGGGGTCCCTGGCACATGCCTTGGGCTGCCCTGGACAGTCCCTGCCCAGCCAGCCTCCTGTGCCAGCAGGAACACCACATCCAAACACCAGCAGGAGCAAACTGTGCCTTAACACCAAGGGAGAGGAGGAGGAGGGCTGCTTAGGCTCCCCAAGAAGGGATTAAACTGGCCGTGGATCAACTTATGCTGCTTTTAGCAGGAGAAGGTGAAGTGCTGAAGCCAGTTAACGTAGGAGCTGGTGGGAGATGAAAGCTCAAGTGAGTTTTATGGTGGAGGTTGGCAATGGAGCTGGTGAAGGGTCTGGAGCACGAGTCTTATGAGGAGCAGCTGAGGGAACTGGGGCTGTTTGGTCTGGAGAGGAGGAAACTTAGAGGGGAGACCTTATCGCTTTCCACAGCTCCCCGAAAGGAGGCTGTAGGCAGGTGGGGGTAGGTCTGATTTCCTAGATAACAAGCGATAGGAGAAGATGAAACGGACTCATGTTACACCAGGGGATGTTTAGATTGGGTATTAGGAAAAATTTCTTGACTGAGGTGTTTAGAAAACACATAGATGCTTAGGGTGCTTGGGGGCATGGTTTAGTGATGGACTTGGCAGTCCTGGGTTAACAGTTGGACTTGATGATCTCAAAGGTCTTTTCCATCCTAAATGATTCCATGATTTATGAAAGGGATGAGCTACCCTAAGAGATCTTTTAATAAATCTCTCCCTGTGGACTTATTTCCATAGTATCCACCCCAGACAGACTACCTTTCCCTGCTTAAACAGTGTTGTGGTTGGGGAGCACCATGGAGGTCTTTTTCCTGAGGACCACATCTGTATGTTCCCTTTCATCCCCCAGCCTGTGAATGTTATCCCTGTGATGTGCTGCTGGTATCGCAAGGCGGGTGGGAGGACCGAGCTGAGGCTGGACTGGACTCTGGTGGGTTGTTTGGTTTGGCCTTTGTTCCCAGAGCATCATCTGGTCACAGTGACGTGTAGCTGGGAGAACGGGTGCAGAGAGGCAAACTGGTTTGCGCTCTTAAATAGCTGGTGAGGTGTGGGGAAGATGATGCATTCGTTTCCCATGTGGCACCAAGCATCCATCCCATGCAAAGTTGTTGTGCCCGCAGCTGGCCTGGGACAGCTTCCACGTGTTACCCTTGAGATGGAGAGTGCCCTGCCTCACTCCACATGTGCTGGGCAAAGGGAGTGGATTATTCTGGTGGAGATACCATAATTCAAGTGTGTATTTTGACTGAAGGATGTTGCTCTGTGCTACTGTGGGTTCTTTTGTGCCAGAAACAGTCACACAATGTGTGAGGACATCCCTCCTCCCTTTCCTTGAAGGGCAGGTTTCTTTTCAGCTCCCAGCTGCAGGCAGGCTCGGCACACAGATTTATTTGGGGCTGGGGATGTGTGTGTGCATGTGGGGGTTTTGTTGGTTTGGTGTGGGTTTTTTGTTTTTTTTTTTTTTTTTTAAGAACAATGTTGTGGCGGCCGACAGCTAATCCTAAATTTGGGATACCTGACATCGTAATGAGAAAACAAACCTTCCTGCACTTAAAATGAGCGACAGGCCAGGTTTGGCCCCAGCAACCTTCAGAACTGGTTTGACCTTGCAACCAGACCTCCTGGGCTGACTGACAGCTTTTTACAGCCGCATTAGAGCTGAGCTGACCTTGTTTATTTGGGGATTCACCTGGGAGACAGCAGACATGTCCAGGGATATTAAGTCTCAAGCTGAAAATGTTTGCTCAGGTATTAGGGAGAGAGTTAATTTAGACTGAATACCTCCTATATGGCACCAGCCACTGCTCTGAGGGACAATGTGCCCCTCAGACGATGACAGTTGGTTTAGACTCTCTTTAGAAATTAGTCTCCTTCGAGTGGAGCTGTGCAGAGTCCTTCAACTTGCTCTGAATTTCCCTTCACATTTAGTATTTCTGGGGTTTTGGTAAAAAAGAGCCCAGGTGAAGGTGCAAGTTAGTGTCCCTGCAGAGGGTCTTGCTGCTGGCACCAGAAGTGTGTTGGACTGCGTGGATTCACTTCTGATTTATAAAATGTGACACACGTGAGCTGACATCTGTCCCAAGCAGTGGTGTGGCTGGTGTTGCCTTTCCCCGATACCCACTGAGCCTTTTCCTTCCCACACAGGGACACACGCATCCCCTTCAGCAGCTGCCCAGGAGAGGGCTAGGGACTAGAAGTCCTTCCCCTTCCCTTGTGCAGACCCAGAGTGAGAGGATCAAGCCCCGGAGCTGTCCTCCTGTACCCTGAGGGTGGGCGAAAAGGGGAACCCAGCAGCTGATGTTCACCCTGGCTGCCCCTATCTACACAGCCAGGAGCATCCAAAGGATGCTGCCTGAAGCCTGATCCCCTCTGATGTCACCCAAGGAGCTAAGTCATCTCAGCAGAATAATGTCATCTGCTGTGCGGGTGGTTGTAACCTCTGATTTACAGCAGCACACACATGCTTTGGGCAGGCGGTACAGCTGTCCTGCAGTAGCTCTGGGGAGATGATTCTGGATGCAGGGAGATCTTGAGATTTTATTTTTTAAATTCTTCCATTGGGCTTGCAGATAAATATACACATTGAGGGCTGTTAGGACTTCATGGGTGGTCCTGGCTGCATCCCATCCCCAGGAAGGACCAAGTATTGCTGTTCCCCGGGGTCAGCACCTTCCATGCTGGCCTTCCCCAGGTTTTTCTCAGCTGATTTTTGTGTTGAATCACAACCCATGCTTCCCTTCTCAGATTCCTATGAAAAGCTTCTTTTTCTCCACTGGGACCATAATCACTTTTCAGGAGTGAAGGTTTTACATGCTGGGGTCCCACATGCGAGTGTCTGGTCTCTGCTGGCTGGGGCTGGGCTCACAGGAGAGAGGCAGAGAGTGGCTTAGGGGAAGCCAGGAGCTGATTCTTGGTGACAATGCAGATGTCCCTGGTGTGACATCCCTCACAGATGCAAGCTCTTCCCTAGTGTTGAAGGAAAGATTTTATTTAGTTAGTTCCTTCCCATTTTCCCTGCTGGTACTCCCTCTTATCACCCCCTTCATCTCCTCTTCTGTTCAGGTTTTGTTGCCGCCCTCCCTTTGCCTTCACATGCATCTGTTTGGAAATGTTGGCATAACTGTTTTCTCTCTGTACTGTTATCTTTCACCTTGACACTGGATTTTTGGGCCCCAGCCAAGATAAGAAGTTTTAACTGACCAGTGTGGCAGAGACAACCTTGTTAGGATCCTTGCAGAAGCAGGAGAAACTGAAATCTCCAGGGAGGGAAACCTGAAGGCAGCTTTCGCTACAGTTTGTGGAGGCATAGCAAGGGATGCTTTTTTTTACTGTCTTGTACTTCCACAGAAGTTTTGAGACCAGACAGGACAATTTGAAATCCCTCATTATAGGCTTGACTTCATTCAAATATCACATGTTGTGCTTAAGGATGAAGTTAGCTGCTGCTGTGCAAAGGGACAGCCAGCCACTGAGCATCCTGCCTGGGGCGCAGCACAAGAGCTGTGTCCCTTTCTCCTGCGCAGCTTCTGTCTAGCCCAGGGTCTCGGGTCCCCAGGCAGCCTCCCCTGGGATACCCAAAGACCCTCTCCTGAGGTCCCCAATACCCCCACAGTCACAGACGCTTCCCAGATGGAGGAGGGAGGAAGGCACAGGTGAAAAGCTCCTGGGGAGGAGGAGGTGGTGGTGGTGCATCCCATAACTGGAGGAACAGCAAGAGGCCCATTGGGTTATGGAAGTGCCCCCAACCCTGAATATTTCTTTCACTTTCTGACCCACCCTGCTTTGCCTTCCTCTGTGACAAGGGCTGGCAGCTCTCTAAAGGCAGTAAGTTCCCAAGGGCAGGAAGAGCCCTTCATACCACTCCAGGAAGGATGTCCGTGCTAACTGATGTTCCTCCATCTGCCTCCTGGGAGCTGGTGGGAAACATAAGCTGAAAGTGCCCTCTGGATGTGTGAATCCTCAGCACAGCGTGGGCATTGCTGTCAGTCCCTCCTGAGCTGGTCCACCCTTGGTAATGAGCCCAGCAAAGAGAGGAAGCGTTGAAGCAGTTTGGCCTGGAGGGCTGGAAATGCGGCTTGCTGCAGCGTGAAGCCTCCCTGTGCTAGGGGAGGCTGGGATCCTGCTGCTGAGCTATTTATTTAAGAAAAAAAATATTATCATTTCAGGCGTTGGCAGCGTGGGGTGTATCAGCCATTGTATCAAAGATGTGGTTTTAATGCACTTTCCTCTGCTTAAATGCTATTTGCCTTCTCCTTCAGGCAATTGAATTTAAGAAAACTCTGGTTGCCCAGGTTTTGTTGAGCAAATTGGCCCCTCCACACACAATTCCCAGGAGGAGCCAGCTCTGCAGAAACTCTGGGAGCTGTCACTTCAGTGCATGGCTGGGATGGGCTGAACGGATTACCCAGCTCTGCATCGTCTGCTCTTTTATCTGTCTCAAAGCAATGGGAAGCCAGGAATAACCCCCCAGGGTTCCTCTGAGCCCAGCGGTTTCTGGAGCCCAGGGTCAGATGACTGTTATTGTAGCTAAAGGTGTTTAACCCCAATTGATTTTGACAAGCCTTATTAGCAGATCCCCCAATTACTTATCGGGTTTTGAGAGGAACGTTGTCGATTTAAGGCTGGATGCTCTAAACCAAGCGCTACTGACAGGATGCAACAGGTACCAAAGCTGCTTTTGCAGGAGTCGATGGAAAAACTCGCCATCAATCTTCAGGGCCAAATTCTGACCCTTCCCCAGGGCCTGGCAGCAATTCAGGGTGTCGGAGCCAGCTATGGAGAGCAACGGGCTGGGGTGAGATGCATGAACCCCCCTACGTGGCCAAGCACCGAGCATCCTTGGAGCAGCCCTGGGTTGAATGTAAACCCCAGGTGACTTGTTTGGAGTGCAGCTGCCTGCATCCTGACACTGGTGAACAGTGCAGCAGCTGTGGGACCTGGTGCAAAGTATACGAGAGCCCCTGGAAAAGCCCAGAACAGGCTGAGGGTTGTTCCTGCTCCCCCTCATAACTGATCTGTCCTCCACCAGCTGGGACCCAGTTGGGGAAGGGAGCCAAGGGTGGCTGGTACCAGTGGCTGCTGGCGGTGGCTGCAGGGGAGAAGGGAGATTGCTCTGCATCTTTGCATGCTCAAAACCAATATTTATCCCTTGGGGCTGAATTCAGAGCCCCAAAGCCCTGCAGGCTGGAGCTGCTGTTGGGCAGGCAGAGTAACTGCATGGAGACTTATGTCTAGAAGAAATATTGAGCGATGAGCTCCCTGAGGCTCATATCCCAAAGACTGTTGGGATCATTTGGACATGAATGGGAGTTGTGTGCCTAATTAATCCCAGAGGTCCTGGGCTTAACAGCATGGCTGATATTTTTTTTTTTTTAGTATTATTATTTTTTTTTATTTAAAATGCAGTGACTGGGAAATGAAAGCATCATCCAAGGAAGGAAATCATTGCATTAATATACTCTTTTAGTGAAGTGCTGTGCAGGTTACATGTAGGTGTTTGTAGGTGGCTGGCAGCAGCCTGCTTGTCACCCATTCTGGGGCAGAGCAATGTGGCTGTTACGTTGTGCAAATACAGTTTAGCCTGAAAATTGCTTTCGGGCAGCAAAATAAACAGCCTCTTGGAAGTCCTGCAAGTTTCACACTTGCTTTTGCGTCTTGGTTGCTTAGGGAGAGGAGTCACCCGCTTGGGGAAAACAAACAGACAGCATCGCCTGCTTGGCTGGGGGCTCACATGGGTTTTACTCAAGCAACTGGAGCTGCTGTGAGACTGTGCCGAATCCTCTGGGAGGTTTTGTAACAAACACCTTGTAAAATGTAAATATTTGAATAGCAACGTTCCATGAGGAACAACTGCTTGTGTTTTTTGTTGGTTGTTTGAAACTTAAGGATGAACTTAAGGATTTGTCAGAGACAAAAGCATGGAATACACTGTTTACAACCAGTACGCTCATCCCCGGGTTAGTGGACAGGTTTTGGAAACATTTATTTATAAGAGACCCTAGTTAATCAGCAGTTTATTGTTTCTTAATCATGTCAGCAATCCATAACTGTGTCTTGTTTTCTATTGTGGGCACAATTGCATTAAGTATGCTCATTCCCTGTGTACTACCTCTGAAATTAATTTTCCCTTTGAAAACTGCTCATATTTTTCCAAATAAAGGATCATATTTAAGTGGAAAATATTTCCTTCAGATGATTGTTTTTAAAAGAACCAGTTCCTTGCCTTGTTTTGGGTTATTAAAGTGAGGTTTTTTTCTGTTTTATTGCAGGCGTTTTTAGCTCAGCTTCCAGAAAGTTGGGCAATGGAGGAGGCTGCTGTAGGTGTCAGAAAGCTCTTGGAGGTGACTTCAGTGATCAACGTCCTTGGTCAAGTCACTGGACGCCTAATGGTAAGGAGGACCTTTATGCTGATTTTTTTGGGGGTTATTAGATGTATGACAACATGTCTCTAGTGTCTCTGCCTGCCTGTGGGGTGTGAATAAAGGCTGAAGGAGCTGTGTTGGTCCCAGCCCCACCAGTCTGCTCTGTGCTCTGGTGGGCTCCAAGCCTGACTGAGGGAACTGGATGGTTTCACCTCCATACTGGAGCTCGTTGACCTCCAGCACAGGAGATCTCATGCCCTGATCCACTTGGCTCGCATCACGCTTTTCACCCAGAGGTCCCAAACTGCTGAGGTGCTTGCATCCCTCCACAGGCACAGAAGTCACTCCTCCTTCTCCAGGCACTTGGCTGACCTCAGGACTCTTGATTTACAGCCATGCAAGTGCAAGGAGAATGAGGCTTTGCCTACAGCCGCTGCCAAACAGGCAACAGAGAGCTGAGGCAGTGGTGTGGCCGGGGAGCTCGTTACGGGGTGCCCAGGAACAATTCCCTTCGACTTCTTGGGGGGCTCAGCGCCAGCCATTAAAGTGACCTGCAAAGCTTGTGTCTGAAGTGTTATCTCTTCTCCCACCAACTGCAATATTCGAGGGAATGCTGGTATTGATGAAAAAGCTCCTGACGATGGCTGGGGCAGAAACAAATTACTTTCCCACTAGGGAAAGGTCATCTGTGAAATTTCACGGACAGTCCCCCCATTTGCCAAACACTCCCTTCCCCTGGCGCTTTTTTTTTTTTTTTTTTTAATTTTATTATTATTATTTTTTTGTGTGTGTAATTGCGTGTCAGACCAAGTGCACTCAGAATGTGAGCAGGGTCTGATACAAGGAGGGTGAAATGAGATAATCCATGTTTTCATCATCCATAGGCCTCTCTTTTCACGGGCCGTGGGCCGTACTTTATTAGGCTGAGCAGCTCTGGGCCTGCAAGAAAGAGGAGCCCTTTCTCATCCCGATGAGAATAGTGCAGTGAATGGATTCCAAGTGTTTACTCAGCATTTGTCTCGTGGTTTATCAAAGGAATGAGGAGGAGGTGCCGACAGACCTTTTGTCCCGCTGATGTGTTATGACAATGTTCCATGAATATGCAGAATGGCAGAAGGGATTAGAGCCAGTACAATTCCCCTCAGGCGCTTTTTTCTTTTTTTTTTTTTTCCTTTTTTTTTCCTTTTTTTTTTTTTTTTTTTTTTGCC
Source organism: Falco punctatus (assembly GCF_963210335.1). Classification (NCBI taxonomy): domain Eukaryota; kingdom Metazoa; phylum Chordata; class Aves; order Falconiformes; family Falconidae; genus Falco; species Falco punctatus. The sequence continues at coordinate 10,250,814 of NC_137591.1, read as the reverse complement.
TGGGATGTTCAGGGGTTTAAGAGTGACCCGCTCGCAGTCAGGGCACTAAACATCAGATTTTCCTGCAGATAGGGGTGTAAAAATCCCACACTTGTCCAAAGCTGTTAACATCTGACTTGAAGGTTGGGCTGTCTTAGTCACTAGCTGCTCTTTATGAAATTTCGGCTGGCAGGAACTGCCTGGCTGAAAGCTTTGTGTTTTGGGAGACGTGGAGATATTTGGGCATAATTAAAACTTGAGTCAATCAGTGACACGTGAAGCCCAGGCCAGTGGTGATGTGACCGCTTGTGCTCTGGTCTGGCACTGTTGGTGTAGGCTGGCAGTGGTACCTCGCCGTGTTTTTTTTCTGTTGCTTCCCCGACTATTGGTCCAGAAGTTCAGGTGTGATTCAGTAAATGGTGCTGACATGGGGCACGGGTGTTCTTCATGCTCCCTGTACCATTTTGGATGGGCAGGTTCATGAGTTAACCCTTGCAACACACCTCTGAGGCAGATGATGAACGCTTTTCAATATGAGGAGGCTGCAGTAGGATAGTGAGAGCAGACACATCGCTCAACACCACCAGAGTGCCAGGCGTAAATTCAACCTTTCCCTTTCTATTTCTGGCGCTTTGTCTCCAAGTAACTCTGCTGAGCAATGGTCAGCAACTATCAACCCATTATCAAGGCTGGTAACACATTTCTTCTATGTAGTTGAGCAAAGATGTCCCACCTGAGAAATTAACCTCCACCACTTTCCTACATCCCAAGGATCTTTTCCATCCTGTTCCCCAAATGGTCTGTGGGGGAGCTCCCCAGATACATACGGGGAGTGATGACTTTGTGTCCTGGTTGGGTCTTACCCTGGGAAGAAGGGTGTTGGATGTGCTCAGCACCGGTCTGATTCTGCTCCTGTCTAAGTCAATAGATCAAAGCACTGCTGAGAGCTGTCAAATCCACCTGAAATCTCCTCCACCCCAACCAGAAAGATGAAACTAGCCTGTTCCACCCTCATCACGTACAGGTAAACTGTCCAGAGCCTTTTCCTAGATTTGTGTGCTGATGCTCTGGAGGTAGCCAAGGACATCAGGTTGCACAGGACTGCTCTGCTCCTGCTCCCATAGCATACATGGTGTGCAGGGCTCTGGTCTGAATCCTGTGTAGAGCATTCCATGGCAGACTGAGCTTGGTGCTACTATTGCCACCCTAGAATGGGTAGAAATGGAGGAGTTTCTTCATAAGCATCAGCCTGAACACGGCCTGTGAGCCCCTCTGGGGCACTGAGTCTCTGCAGAACGAGACACTTGCTGAGTACGGAGTTGTAAAGTTTATAATCTGAGGGTGTGTAGGGGAAATAGTGAAGAAAGAGGCAGAGCCTCCTTGCAAGTCCTGGCACTGGCTATGCAGAGGTACCACCTGCTATTGTGGCATGCTTATTCTGCTTGCCCAAGTCCTTCTCCAGCCACCCAGGAACACAAGCAATAATTAGGTTAATGAATTTTGATACGGTTATCCCAAGCCCAGCTCTTGGCTGGTGGCCCCATGAAAGCAGCTGGCAATGGCTCCTGCTGACTGAGGATGCGTGCTGTGATTTGCTCCCTTGGGGAGGTTCTCAGTCAGTCTTGGCTTTTGTGGAGAAGTGACTTCCTATCTCCAGAGGCCAAGTACTGTTGCTCAACCAGTGCTGACATACCTTCTGTGGGGTCTGCTCAGCACTGGGATATGTTCCTGGCAGCTGATGATGGGGGACCTGAAGCACCTCAGGCTTGGCACTTAGGCCAGCCAAATTCTTGAGACGGGCTTAAAAAGAAAAAGATCACTTTTCCCTTTCTGCCTGCTTTCACCACCATTAGCAACACTAGTTCTTTCTTTACCCTCTGGGGCTGAGCAAGAAGGATCACGGTTTTCACATTTTCCTTTGCAATTGGGATTCCTCAGCTGTGGTGTAAGGAGAAAAAAAAAAAAAAAAAACAACCAACAACAACTCAGAACCCAATCCCAAACAACCCAACAATTAAATGTGGATAAATCCTTCCCACTCTGAGAAAACACAAGGGTTGGCAGCCCTGGGAAGGGGACAAGCCTCCATTCCACAGGACACTTGCAGCACAGACACCTGACTGCTGAAAAGACCTTCCATCCTTCTTTGCTCATCTTTTATCCTCTGGGATTTTGTTGACTGCTGGAGGCTGTGTCTGGCCCCCTTTTCCTCAAGGGGAGACTAAGCGGTAGAAGAACAAGCACATGGGAGCTGCCAGCCTCTGAATTTTGTGGCCCTACAAAGCAAAGCCACTAGGACCTGTTTGCAACCAGCTAATTGTGTGGTGGAAGCTGCTGAGCTCTCCGGTGGGTGCTGGCATGCTGCTGGCTGCTCCTCTTAACCCCTTCAGCCCTGAGGTTAAGTGTGTATCTCAAATATCTCAGTGTCAATGCACTGTTCATGAGGCTTCCATTCTGCCTGAACGTGTTTGTGCATCTTAGGACTGCTTTTTGTTGCTGTTGATATATTTAAAAAAAAAAAAAAATACTTCATGGCAGGATGCAAACACCCAGCTCTCATTTGTTTGGATTGGAGCTAGGTTCCTAAATTGCTCTTACAATCGTCTCCTGGACTCTGTATGCTGGAAAAACAATGACCAGGTCCTGAATTTTTTTCTTTTTTGACCCTCTCCCAGGCTTGCTTCAGGTTTCCTGTGTGTCTCCTTCTGCCTCAGTTACCCTCCCTGTGTGGTGGGGACAAGCTGCCCGTTTTTGATCTTTTAAGTCTTTGAAGATATACCATGCCTACTGAGACAGACAAGGCAGGAAAAATTGTGCAAAGTTTGTGCGCTCCAAGTTTGGTGGAAAAAAAAAATGGGTAATATTCAATCATCTGAGCATCTTCCAAAGGAGTGTGTGTAGTGCAGCAAACTGGCTAAGAAAGGGGAAGGGAGCAGCTGATGCTCAGTTTTTTTGTCTTCTGACTTCTGGACCTGCAGAAATCTGCATCAGGCGTGCCCCTGTTACTTCCTGAGGACCTTCAACCGTTGTTTCCTAGTTGATGATTTCATGCCGTTTTGAAATTTTCTTCCCGTAGCACTATGGGACACCACCTCCCTCCCAGCCTGGCTCCCATTGCAAAGCTCTGCTGGAGTATTTCATTCAACACTTCTTCTGCAAGAGCAAAGCATCCTCTTGCTCATCCCTGGGAGAAAAATCCCTCCCTTTCCCTGGCATCTCAGGTCTCAGCAGGCCTGCCATGCTTCACACACAGCCTCCTCGCCACTGACCCCAGCCTTCTCAAGCCCATCAGATGGAGCAGGTGGAGGGAAAGGTGAGACAAATACTGAAGTTCTGGCTGCAGTGGGAAAAGAAGGATCTTATGCTCTTTTACCACAGGTTTTTTAGTCAGGAAACTCCACCATAGAGTCTGTTATTCACCCATTGCTATTCAAAACCTAAATTATGGAGGTTCAGAGGAAACTTAACCTGTAGGGTCAAGCCATCAGCCCCATCCTAGAGTCATGCTAAGAATGTATTTCATGCAAATAAAACCTAAATGGATACAATATATGCAGTGTAATTCAAACAACATGGTGTAGTTGAGGAAAAGCTTCCAAAGATGCTAGTTGTATGCATCTGCAAAGTCAACATGAGTAAAATTATTGGTTCCATCAGAATATTTGGACTGTGGTCCTGCTTATGCCACTGGCTTGCTGCTTTACTCCAGATGAGTCAGTCCTTTACGCTCGACTTGCTATCCCCAGTGTCCCCAAGGGGAAAAATAATTTCTGTCCTTTCCCCAGGGACATACTGTGTGGGATGTTGTTAAAGAGGGGTGTTTGAGGTTGACATCACGTGGTCTCTGATCTGCGCTCATGGGCCCTCCTTGAGGCTGAGATGTGGTGCAGCCCGAGCTTCTTCCATGCTCAGCTGGTAAGGAAGGTCAACGTCCTGTTTTGCACCTACCCTGCTGGGTAACCAGGATCCAAGCCAGGTTTCAAGTCTATATCCATCTCATTGTTTATACTCAAGGTGGCACTGCCAGATGGGATTGGCCTTATTGCCAACCTTCTAGATGAACCCCGAGACCTCTTCAACCTGTGATGTTATCAAAAGCTGCAGTTCCTCTCAAGCAATGTATTAACACTTCTGGTCCAGGCTGCAAAGTGGCTCTGAGCTGGCAACATGAACAGAGAAGCAGCAGGACGCAGAGTGGAAGGGCTTTGGACCTCTCTCAAGTCCAGCTCTGTGTGGACCAGCAAGGGTTCCTGCCACGAGATGGACAAATCTGTGACCTGTGTCATAGTGCCTGGGGTGAGGACTGTGAGCAAGGAAAGTGAGTTGCAGGAAGCCCTGGGAGCTGCAGGCAGAAAGACAAAAAGCCAACAGAAAGAGGTGTAAGAGGGGCTTGGAGCCCCAGCAGAGAGGCCAGGGTCCCCATGGCTTGCACTGCTTGGAGGGGCTGGGGAGGTGCAAGTGCTGCTTTTGGGGGAACCGGCCCCCCTAGGTCATAGAGCTGGCCCAAATATGCTGCTGACTGGTATTAACTGTTTCTCATCCAAACAGAAGAAATTCACTGAAGTCCACATCTTGACTAGCCAGGCTGTAGCTGGGGTACCACTGCAGAAAGAGAAGTGGTGTGGTGTGGTCCTCCAGAGCAAGTGGTGATGGATGAACCACAAACACACTCCCCAGGCACTCAGCTCTGAGAGAAACTGCCCAGGACCTGGATATGCTGGTGCCAGCTGCCTACCTGCATCCCACACAGCTGTGATGTGGAGATTCCCATCTCAGCTGGAGGACCCCAGTGTCCACAGGACTTCAGAAGCAGAAGATGGAAATGAATCAACTGGATCTCTGTGGACCCCAAAATAATAAAATGTCTGAGTTGATTCTCCCAGCCCCAAGTAGCACCAGGCAGGGATGGTTTTGGCTAGGAGGAATGTGAGACAAACATTGTGATTCATACTTGTCCAGTCTGATATAAGTCTGAATCATCTCTCTCTCTCCTTCTCACGAGGAAATGATGTGATGAATGCTGCCCTGTCATGACTGGAGACCCTTTTCCTGCACCACACGCGCTTTGAAATCATTGCATGAAAATTTAGTTATTGGTCATTTGTGGGGTGGTCTCAAAGGCGGATGAAGTCTTTGTGACCTTAGCCAAGTTGTGTCCCCTCCAGATGGCCAGCTTCTCCACCGACACAGACACGTGGTGAAATGTCCTCATTTGGGGCAGAAAGGCTGGGCAGTGGCCAGGCCACCCCTTCTATGTCTGGGGAACATGAAGGTAGGTGTCTTGCTCCTGGGCTTGTTTCTTCTTTACAGGCTTTAGGATGCCCAGGAGAGGTGTTGTGCCTGACTGCCAGCCCCTGCCCCCCCCATTGGTGCTGTGGGCCTTGGAGACCCCTCTCCAGGCTACTAAGTGAGTATGTGGGCTGGGTGGGAGGATCTCTGTTCTTCTTCCTCCAAGGTCACCATCATAGTCTTATGGCTTCACCTTGGCACCCTGGCTGGGATACTCTCTACAGTCCCATCCCTGCTCCATCCCCACCATCTCAGGACACTCTGTGTCCTACCCAACCTTCATCCACCTGGTCCTACCAGTTCATGGAGTGCCCTGTACCTTCTGTTGAGGTTGGTGCTCCCCCTGAGCTATCAGGAGGGGATTGCCAGAGGTGACTAGGGTGGCTGGGGGGATTAAAGAGCCTTTGTTTCAAAAGCATTTTAAGTGGTGAGAAAAAAAAACAACAACCTGCCAGCCCAGCTGCAGGCAGATCAGGCTGGAGGTACAGGATGGAGGGAAATTTTCCATGACAGAGGTGTGCTCCTGGCCTAAGGGGAGGGAAAAGGCTATTATGGTTGGAGTGAATGAAATCACTGCTGGCAGGAGCACTAAACAGGAAAAAAGAGAGCTGGTAGTGAGCTTGCATGGTGGGATTTTAACTGTCTGCCTGGGCTTGCAGCTAGCTGGTCTGGTAGTTGTAAGACAGTGGCAAATGGACACAGAAAAGGGAAAATTTTGCAGTGAAGTCCTTGCCTGGGAGTGCTGGTGCACAGCACCCTGGGGCACTTGAGCATCAGTTCCTTGATTTCATTGAAAAATGTAAGCCTTGGCAGGTTTGGGGGACTAGCTGGAGCTGTGGTGTAGACGGGGTCTGTGCAGCAGAAATGCCTCTCGTGTGGGGCAGAGGCAGGGCTTCCCGGCGTGGCGAGGGCTTGGGGTAACGTGTGGGGTCAGGGAGAGGGAAATAGTGTGGGAGTGCACTCCTGCTGCCATGCCTGTGTGCAGGCTAAGTTTTCCTGCCTGTTCCGTTCTTGTGATCCTCAGATGGATTTGTAGAGGGTTTTGGCTGGCCCTATTGCCCAGGTTCTGCCATGGACCCAGCTGCCTGTTTCTATGATGAAAGCATCAAAATTTCTGGGGAGGGGCCGTGACCGAGCCTTATTGAATGACCTTGTAGGGCACTGAGCTTTAACCACCTGCCTCACGTCTTCTGGACAAAACCTGGGAAACCTGGTCAGTGTGCATCAGTGTTTTGGTGGGAAGGGACAATTTTTAAGGAGATTTGGAGGTAGTTGAAAAGCAGGAGATGGAGGTTTCTTGTGAAGATCTGCTCTTACAGGGTTTGTCCTGAGTTATTATGTGTGATGGTTTCTTCCACTGCCTCTGGGTGGGTGCTGCATAGCCTGAATCCTTCCAGGATGGCCAGAGGACAGTCAAGGCTGTGCCCTGATCAGGGCAGCATCACCAAGACGGGGTTTGGTTTTTTTTTGACCTGTGCTGTGGTTATATTACAATGATTGTAACCGCCCCTTTGAGTTTCTAGAGTACTTCATATTGTTTTATAAAAACAAATATTGAACTGTTTATTAACCCTGTGCATGACATGCTTTGCTGCTCTTGGTGTGTTGAAGCCACCAAGGAGGCAGGACAGCTAAGCTACCAGGCAGAGGAACCAGCCTGACCCTTGTGCTTGGCCTTTTCTTAGGCTGGGGGTTTGGCCACAAGGTACAGACCTGAGGCAGGAATTCTGGGTTTTTTTTGTTCCAGGAAAAGGGGAAAATAAGTATTTATTCACCCCAAATATTGAGGTTAGTCTTGCAAAAAACAAAACAAAACAAAAAAAAAAACAACCGGAAAAAAAAAACCACACCGAAGTTTTTAAGAGCCAAGCCTCTGAAACTCCAAACTGAATTTTGCCCCTTAATCGTGGTTTTCAATAGCTCAAGTCCCTTAGAATATTTTTGAAGTTTCAACAAGTAGATGCTTCTGTTAAGAATATTATTTTTGGTAAACAGACAACAATATTTTTTTTTCTGCCATCCCCTTTATTTCCATAGGAATAAAAGAAAAGGTCATGATTTTTATATTAAAATTATTTTGGGGCAGAAAATCTGGACTGGTTGTGGTGGGAAAGACCACCTTCCCCACAAAGGTGAAGAATAGTTTGCAAGTTTCTTTCTTTAGGAATTTTTCCCTGATGCTCCCCAGTCTGGTAAATGCTTTACCTATACTTTTTGTGAAGAAATTATTTTGCCTGGACCTTGCTGCACGATTACCTACAGATACATTAGTGATTTAAAGAGTTAGTTCTCAGGAAGAATTCATTTGCTTTGGTTATCCACCTCTTGCATCTTGAAGAAATGGAATAGCTCAGGAAGGGTGTTTAACTGTGGCTCCTTTGACGCCAGGCTGTCACTGCCTGGTGTCCTGGGCTGGTTTTTTGCACGGCTGCTGATCTCGCAGCCAAGTGGTGTGGTGCCCTGACTCCTGCATGTGTGCTAGTTGTGGTTACAAGCCACAAAGTCAACCCTCCATGTCTCCTGTTTTGCTCTCGTTGCTGTTCTACACCGTGTCCTCTATAAGGTGGCATCCCATGAGGGAAATCTCCCAGGAGGAAAGGATTTCCCCCCACCCCGTCCACACCGTAGTCACCTCACCCTAATGTACCGAGCTCCTATGTGAGCAACACGGGTCACCTTCTGGTGGTGAAGCCTTGCCATCACACAGAGTAGCTGTGGTGGGAGGATCTCTCAAGCTTCTTCTGAGGGTTTCCATCTGGGAGTGTAGAGCATGGATGGATTTCAGGCAGGGATGTGCTGAAAGTGGGAATAGACCTGACGGGTGTTATTTCAAGGCAGCTATACTCATGCAGCTTTCGGCCAAGGAAGTCCCTGAATGTTTGGTTATTAGTAAGCGATGGGGTATTTCAGGGCCATGCTAAGAGCACCATCAGCAGGTGATGTGTCACTGAAGCATCACCCAGAGGCCAATGGTGGATTTGAGGCGGGAGGATGCTTTGGACTGCTCACTGCCACAGCCCTTGGGACAGGAATCTTCGCTCCCAGGGCTCCTGTCCCCTCTTCCTTGCAGAGGAAGGGGTGGCTGAGAGACAGATGGCTCTGCTTCACAACTAAGGGGAGGGCTCTGCAAACAGGGATGCTCCAAATGCAACTCAGCCCAGTGCAGCTATCCAGGCTACAGTTTCATTCAAGACAGGGCAAAACCGCTGGTGTCTCAGCACAGCCACATTAAGGAATGTGAACATCCCACCCGGTTACCCCCATACTGCATGCAGTTTAGTAGAGGATTGCTTTGTTTTGGCACAAGCAAACACATGTTTTTCTGTAACCATGTGGGTTAAAGAGCAGCTTGGAAACGTGGCGTGGGTACCACTGATGCAATACCTCCCTGAGTGCATGGGGTGCTGGGAACAGCAGCTCTCTGAGGGTGCACAGCCCTGCCCCTCTGCAGTGAAGCAATTTCACCCATGCTGCAAAGTGATCTGCATGTGAGACACTTCTAAAGGAGGCTGCAGCTCTAGTGCAAAATTGTTCAGGGGCTGGAGGTAAAAAAGCAGTTGAAAAAGCTCTGGGAGCTAGGATGAACTGATGCCGAAGGCAGCAGATGCTGGCAAAACTTACACATACTTAGTAAATGTGATTTATTCCCTCATCATCACCCCATTTTAAAGAGAGATCCAGATTGCATTTGTTTGGTAGCTGTCTTTATTACCATCTTCCACCTTTTTATAAAAGATCTGGGCTGGGAAGAGCACCATGAGTGATAAAGCATATGTGAGAATCTGCGTCTGTTTTGGCTTTCCCTTTCTGATAGTAAAACACAGTTTGTTTCCTGCCTGTGAGCTCCTGCCTGCCTCTGTCCTGCTGTTTTATCCGTCTGTCAAAACTAGTTTGACATCTGTGAAGTTGAAAATAATTTGAATGGTCCCATCAGCTTTAAAGTAACTACTTACCAGCTGGAGCCTCAGCCAGCCCCACAGCCTGAGACGGAGTCAGGGTTTCTCCCACTGTGTGTAAAATGACATGAGACCAGGGTCTTGGGCTATAAACACTTCGTGCAGTCAGGTCTTCATACCCTGTTGTGCAGATGAGATGTCTCTTCCTTTGCTAAATGTGATCCCAGGTGCAGGCAGCTCCAGACCGAGCCATACTGCTGAGTTTCCATTTCCAACTCCTTTTCCAATATTTAGACTAGTAAAAAAGGAGAGAGCAAGTGATAGGCAAGGGCTGTTGGTATGATTGAATGAGAAAAGCTGTTCCTCCTTCACACCCCATAATCCTTTTCCCTCCCAAACCTGTTCTTGCTAGATCAGAATAGTTTAAAATCCATGCATTGACATGAAAATCTCACTAGCTAATGTCTGCAGAGTTGAAGGTTTCCATCTCCCCCAGGGATTTTCTTTTGCATTCTGGAGTGATCTTTGGTAACACCCTTCATAGGCGTCTGTCGTGCTGCACTCTCCAGTGGCTGGAAAAGTCAGATCAGATCCTCTGACTGAAATTAATTGGCCATATTCTGATACTTCTGATTTAAGTCAATGCCTGCTCTGGGAGAAATATGAATCTTCCATTGTTTTCTCCTCAGTTCTCCCAAGGTGAATGAATGGTTCCAGTCATGCCCTTGATTTCTCTTTCCTCCCTGAAGATCTGTGTCTTCTGTGGCAAAAGGCACCTTTCTCTAAGGCTGCGTTTCACCCATTCTCACCTGCTCTCTGTCCTCCAGCCAGCATCTACGCTCTTCTTGTTATCCTCATATCCTCATTTGGGAGAAGGGAAACTGAGGCGGCTTACTCCAGCAGCAGCTGGTCTGTGGCAGACCAGGCACTGTTAGACCCACGATTCCCTGCCTGAGCCCTGGAGAATAGAAAAAAGGGACACAAATATCTTCAGGAAAGATAAAGCAAGAACAAAACTACATGCAAACACAAGCAGGAGAATGAGCGATGGTGAGAAATAACATGATCCATTAATATAAAACCACTAGGAAATGTTAAATGAAAGGGCTGAAGAATCTTTTCCAAAAGGCTGGGTGGTTTTTCAGTTTAAAAAGGAAGGGAGGAGGAGGATACAGCCTGGTCAAGATCATTTGCCTCCATGGAAAAAGACTTGTGTCCTGCTCCACTGTTGGAGATGCTTTCAATCCACTTAAAAGTTGAAGGCTGCGATTTTTACTCCACGCTGGACATACGGAGGGGTCTGCCACTGTGTTAAATGGTGTAGACATTTCCAGCTGTCTTCTCAGGACATAGACATGTAACTACAGTGATCTGGCTGTAAAAGCCCTCCCAGCTTATCCAGCCCACCCTTATGCAGTGCCTCCCTTACCTGTGCCGGGCTGGGCTCTCCCTAGGTGAGCATCTGGCTTAGAGGTGATGCTCAGCAGCAGTGGGTGAGGATGGTGTGAAAGCCCCGTTTTTTTGATGCCAACAAAGCAGCCAGCAGCCCCCCAGCACTGGTGTGGGCATGTGACATGGATGGGGGGCTGCGGTTCCACCCAGCCGACCTGGAGCGCAGGATGACATCTGGACAGGTTTTCCCTGAAACCTGGCAGGGCTTTCTAAATCCGGTGCCTTCCTTCAGCTTCAGCCATGGGCTCAGTCCCTCTGCAGTGATACAGAGACCCCCACTTCCCCGTAGATGCCACCCCTCACCCACCCTGCAGCGGGTACCAGCAGGCAGCCTCGAGCTCTGCTCAGCATTTTCCTTTCTCTCAGGGCAAAAGAAGAAAAAACTTTTCCCAGGATTTCCTTAGCCAGAAGATCTCACCGGGCTGCGCAGTAACTAACCCCAGAGGCTAGGTTTTCAGGAGAAACGCCCGGCTTTGCCGCCGCTGCGTCTGGGGCCGCTTGTGAGCGCTTTTCCCAGGGGAAAAAAAGCCAACGAAATGCAGCCGAGGGGGGGTCCCGGCGGGAGGTTACCTGTGCTGCTGCTGGGGCTGGCTGCGGCACCAAAGCCGCCCCGGTCCGGCCACCGGGGCTCGTTTTGTTCGGTTTTTCTCCCGGGAGGAAACACCAGCTCAAGAGCAAGCCGGGCCCGCGGGGAAGGGCCGGCAGCGGAGCCGGCCGCCGCGCTGGCACCCGGGACCCCCGGGGGAGGGACCGCTCGGGGGCATGGCTGCGGAATGGAGCCCTGGGAAGAGGCTGGGGGATTTAGCGTGGGAGACAGGACCCCTCCCCAGGGGCCTTCCCCCTCCCGCCGGGGGAGAGGGGCTGGGGCGGGCCGGGCCCCGCACGCCCCTCCGGGGGGGCGGCTGCCCTATATATTGCAAAGCGGCTCGGGACCGAGCTCCCCATCGCCGGGAGCTGCGGCGGCGCCTGCCCCCCTCCCCTTCCCCTCCCTCTCCCCCCTTCCCCTCCCCTCGGGGGGGGTCTTTCTCCCGCCGCCCCCCCGCCCCATCCTCCGAGGAGGAGGAAGGCGAGGGCTGTATATGAACGCGGCCGGCTTCCCCTGCCTGCGAGGCATGTGCACGCTGCCGGCGCCCAGCCCCGCTGCCGCGGCCAGCCCCGGCTCCCCCGGGCCACCCCGGGGGTCTCCGCCCGCCGGCCAGGCGCCGCCGGTGAAGCCGGAGCCGCGGGGCGGTGGGGGCAGCCCCCCTCCCCCGCCGCCGCCCACCGAGGAGCCGCCGCCCCCCGCCGGGGGCCGCCGGAGGAAGCGGCCGGTGCAGCGGGGCAAACCCCCCTACTCCTACATCGCCCTCATCGCCATGGCCATCGCCAACGCGGCCGAGAGGAAGCTCACCTTGGGGGGCATCTACAAGTTCATCACCGAGCGCTTCCCCTTCTACCGAGAGAACCCCAAGAAGTGGCAGAACAGCATCCGCCACAACCTCACCCTCAACGACTGCTTCGTCAAGATCCCCCGGGAGCCCGGCCATCCCGGCAAGGGCAACTACTGGACGCTGGACCCGGCCGCAGAGGACATGTTCGACAACGGGAGCTTCCTGCGCCGGAGGAAGCGCTTCAAGCGCACCGACATCACCACCTACCCCGGCTACATGCAGAACTCCAGCGCCTTCACGCCCCCGCCCGCCGGCCGCCCCGCAGCACCAACAGCACCCTACCCCAATGCCCTCTGCTCGCCCGGTTATGGCCCCCAGCTTTCCAGCACCGTCTTCCACCCCTACGCGGCTGGGGCAGCACCGCCAACACAGCATCCCAGGATGTTCAGCATCGACAGCCTCATCAGCGGGCAGCAGGCCCTGCAGCCCTCGCCGCCCGCTGAGCTGGGCCACCCATCACTGGGCTTGCCTGGGGCCGAGCTGGCTCCCTCCTGCTCCGCTGGCAGCTCCGAGCCTCCCTGCTTCCAGGCGCAGCCCGTAAGCCCTGGCTTGCTGGGCCGAGCTGGCCCCAACACCCTGGCTTACCCCTACGCCACCTCACCCCCGCACCTGCCCGTGGCACAGGGCAGCTACTCACCCGGCAGCCCACAGCTCTACGGGGCTCCCAACAGACTGGCCCTGCCGGCCATGCGGCCCCCCGCCTGCGCTGAGCACGGTGAGCAGCTCCTGGGGCTCTCCACATCACCCCTCGGCCAGTTTGGCTCCAGCAATGCCTACATGAGGCAGCCCAATTTCCCCGCCGGCCTGGAGCGGTACATGTGATGGGGCCAGGGGGGCTTGGCTGGACACCCCCAGGCTCCCATGAACATTTATGGACACACGGACTTCTCCCCGCTGTGGGAATTGACTGGGGTGGGGTCGGGGGTCCCCGGCCTCTGGCTGTGTTCAGACACACACCTGCGGGGTGACCTAACTCCTCTCTTTCTCAGCTTATTTTTAACTGGAGGCAAGGTTAGCTATTTTCTGCTCCATCCTCTCCTGGAGAAGGTGCTCTCTGGCTGCATCTGCCTGGCAGGGCTTGCTGCACCTGAGGTATGTCCATTCCACACAGCCCGACCCCAGGGATGCCCTCTGTGGCAGGGCATCCCCCACAGGGTGAGGCGGTGCACAACCAGGAGATGGGTATGTGGTGTAACATGCAGGAATTGTCTCACAAATGAGCTTTCTCCTCTCTTCCCTGGGTGCCTTCTATGTAACTGGAATGAAAGTTATCAAAAAAACTCCAACAACAAACGCTAAACCAATTCACTGGATTTTAAAAGAATATTTAAGATGTTTATCATTTCCTTCCCCTGTAGGAAAAAAACCTCCAACCACCCTGCCTACTTCTTTTTACTATTTTTAAAAATAACTTTTATTGTTAGAGAGGACTTTTTTAAAATAAAGCTTTTCCTTCCAACATGTGCAGTGCTGCTGTTCCTCTGGCTCTGGCCAGACCTTGGTGAGAAGAAATTATCAGTCTTGTAACTGGTGGGAGACAGACTTGTGTTGCTGTGTGACACTGCCATGTCTTACGTTTTTAGTGACACTTTCTAAAGCTGTCTATTTTATTAAGTTTTTTTAAAAAGTGAATGGTAGCTAACCAATGCTGACCTATGCAAAGCTGAAATAAGCTCTCCATCACCTGCAAGGTTTGTCCACACAGCTCTTACTAGACTAGAAGGTTTCCATTTGCACAGCAGGGAATGCGTCTTCTCTTCTCGGAATCCCTTGCAGGTGAAATTCAGATTTAGCACATCAGATTAGGAAATTGTAGCTTTTCTTTCTAGCAACAAAATCCATTAAAATTCCAACCTGTTCACTGGCCAGGCTGCTGCTCTTTATTTACAGGACTGCCAGCCAGAGCGTCTCACCAGGTCTGAAGGCAGAGTTCCCCAGCCCCGGATTTAGCTTTTAATTTAAACATCCTCCAGGTAAAAGTGACAAGATAGGATTTCTCTCCTGTTTTTTGAGGGTGTCCTCTGAAGCAGAGCAGTTTCTCCTAGTTCCTGTTGCACCTTTCCTTTGCTTAAGGAAGAGTTGGATGTCAGTTGAGATTTGGTGCAAAACTGAGCATCTCATTCCCCAGCTGCTGGTCATAACCAAAAGCTGGGTGTAAGGCAGGTACCCAAGGAGTCAGCTTTTGCCCACAGCTTGGGAGCTTGTGGCTTTTCATTCTTTCATCCCGTGTGCTCCATAGAAACTGAGAGTGGGGTTGGTATGAGAGGGGAGGGAAGAAAATGCTTCTTTCCTCTTGGCCTCCTTAAAATCGGGGCTTTATCTATCTCTAAAAACTGGCCTAGCTCTGGTCTGCTGCCTTTGCTGAGCTGCTGGGCTTTGAGCATCCTTTCTGGTCCCTCCAGCTTCAGCTTTTCAGCTTTCACACTAGTCCCAGCAGCAGCTTCTGTGCTTTTCCCTTAGCGATAGCCCTGCTCAGAAAGGACATTGTGAAAAAACTTATGCTTTAAAATACTCTGGCTCTCTACAGAAGATACCTATAGGCAGAGATCTTCTAACTAAAGTTTGCAAAGTGCCATTCCTGTCTGTAACATACTGTCTGCATAGATGAACTGGGGGGATGCTGAAATAATTACTTGCAAGGACAGTCGGTAGAAAGGATGCTTGTCACAGCTTTCAGTCATTCCCAGGACCTAACCCTGTAATGTTTTGTAAGCAAAAGCACTTTTCAAGGCTTGCCTAAGTATCCAGGGGGTGAGAGCCAGAGATGCACCAAAAACTCTGGGTCTGCCACCTTCCCTCCAGCATCAGTGGGTGCCAGGCTGGGACTCTGCTGGGTTTGCACCATGAGCAGGAGGGTTGCTGAGGTAGGGAAGAACCAAGTCCCGGAATGAAAGGAAAACAGCGTTGGGTGGAGAAGGTGGGCAGGAGATGCTGTGGTTCTGCCTGGGTGGGATGCACCAGGAAGAGGTGGCTGAGCCAGGACATCTCAGACTAGGCTGAGCCTGCTCCTCCCCAGCCACCCTGGAGCCCTGCAGGAGCTGGGAGCCAGAACTTGAAAGGGCTTTCCAAGTTCCTGGCATTTCTGGGTGTTAACTCAAGTGCTGGTGGAGCCAGTGGGGCTTGGGGTGTCTGAAGGGCTGGGCTGTGGCTTGCTCCTGTCCCCCAGCCACCTATGCCCTCCTGTCACAGGGCTCTCTGGAAAGCAGCACCCAACTCCAGATGTCTGGGTGGGGGGCAGCTGCAGGAGACCCAGCCCTTGTGTCTGTGTAAGAGTTAGGTCTCTTCGGCCAAGGGGCTCTGTCATGAAGTAAGAATCACCAAAGTGGAATGGATGCCTGAAAACCTGGCTCGGAGAGAGCGGGCAACCCCATCCTGATGTGTCAGGACAAATCCTGGTGTGCAGCGTTTTGTTGCACGCCTTCCCAGGGCCCTGTATCTCCCTGTCTGCCAGAGAGCCCCAGCCCAGAGCCCTCTGCAAGCAGTGATAAACCACCCTCACCACCGGCCTTACGCTGCCAAGCAAGCTGGAAAGCATGGGGAACAGTCCCCTTTTCTTCTTTTTTCTCTAGATAATAATCCTCACACACATAAACCTCTGGCAACTTCTATTGTGATTGTCATTAAAGCAATGCCTTAAGAGTGTCTTCTTGGTTAACTTAATGTATCGCAACCAGGCTTTTAAGATTTCATTTCAAAGCTTTGTTTACAGTTAGGGTGAATCTAGCAAATGAGTAGGATTAAAATGTCATGTAAAGCATGAACCTTGCTGGGACAGAGTAGTTTTAAGCTTTGTAAAGTTTATACCTGAGCCCTTCATCTGTTTTAGTGTCTTTTGGATGTCCCTGTTTAGTGAATAAGAGGGATTTGAATGAAACAGGAGTAATTATCACCCAGATTTCAGTTGTGAAACCAAGTCTCCTTTGAAATCCTCCCTTCTTTATTTAGGGAGTTTAGGGAATATTAAGTAATGACAGTCATAACTATCTCAATCTTGGTCACACAAAAGCCAGAGACAGAACTTTCTTTGCTCTCTGAGGCTGTGGAATGAACATCATCCTTCAGGGTGATGGCAAGGGGTCCTCTGGACATCCCACGGTGGGGAGAGCCCAGTCTCAAGCCCGTGAAAGGCAGAGGGGGCTGGAGTTAATCCTGAGCACCAAAGAGATATGGGTGGTGATCTGGCCTATCGCCAAGACGGTCTGACTGCTCCGGGGACGGTCCTTTGCAAATCAGACTGAATTCAGATCGCTCAGGCTGCACGTTCAGAAACAAATAACCAAAATGAACTACCACCTTGGAAAAGATGCTTATTTTTCTCTGGGAAATAGTGGCTGCCCAGGGAGGACCAACCAAGCTGCCACTTTTGTCTGCATATGACAGCGTTTTGCATGTTTTGTGCTTGTCCCACCTCCGTGCTTCTTCCCCAACAGGTTAAAACAAGCTGTAAGAAATGCGCTTTCCAGCTGATATTCCCAAGCTATAAATAGTGTTTTCCATCGTGGTGCAAACAAACATAGCATTAGCTGAAATTTTAGCCAAAGTACTTTTCCTGAAGAACTTGTCAGTCCCTCTGGTAGTGTTAGATTTTGCCTGGATGCTGCCAGCTGCCTACTGGCAGTCCCAGCGTTGGAAATCTTATACCATAACCAGCTTTTATTCTACACAGTGCTTTGCTCTTTGCAAAGCTTGAAGGCTTGAAGACAGTCAGTGGTGTCTTTCTGAGGTCAAGATTGAGTCAGTAAAGT
Source organism: Falco punctatus (assembly GCF_963210335.1). Taxonomy (NCBI): domain Eukaryota; kingdom Metazoa; phylum Chordata; class Aves; order Falconiformes; family Falconidae; genus Falco; species Falco punctatus. The sequence continues at coordinate 10,234,023 of NC_137591.1, read as the reverse complement.
CAGCTGGCGATGGGGAGGTGGGCAGTGGGTACAGTGGGACCAGCTGAGATTGGCTTTGCCACCTGATAATGAATTTTTTAAAAAATTAGCATCTGGGAGTCAGCACTGCCCAAGCTCTGAGCTACATCTCAGGGTGTCGGGGCTCTGTCACCACCCCAGCTACGTTATATTTGGGTCCTTTATATTGGGACCCTTCATATTCGGGCAGGAGCAGGTGATGGAGCCGCCGTGTTTGAACGGAGCCAAGCAACGCTGCCCTGCACTCCGCCTCTTCACCCCCCGGGTGTAACGCCCCGCGGGGGGGGCCAGGGCGCGGTGGCCGGGGGTGACAGCTGGGGTGACAGCTGCCGTGCTCAGGCCAACACTGACCTCCAGTGGATAGCCCTGGGAAGCCGCTCCCGGCCCCCGCCTCGGGCCCGGGGACCAGCGGGGCTCACACCGCAGCATCCCGGCCGCCGGGGGCAGGACGTGGCAGGACGTGGCGCAGGCGTGGGGACCGGCCGAGATGCCAGCAGGGTCAGGCTCGTTCAGGGAGGGTCGGTATTAAACACAGTGGGCTGGATGCAACCCTCAGGCTACAAAATTCCTAAAACGCCAGTTACTGGCTGTGGGAAGATTTCGGAGAGGATTTCTCTGGCTATACCCTCTTTTACCCTTTTCCTAAGCATCTGCTGCAGACCATCGCTGAGGACAAGATGCAGGGCTGATGGTGCTCCTGTCCCCCTGCAGCTCTTCTCCCTAGAGTGAAAACAGGGAATCAAGTGGAAGCACAGCAAGAATCTGGGCCCTTGATCAAAGCGGGGGGCGGGGCGCGGACAGGCAGACAGAGACGGACGGTGAGCCTTGTTGGCAGCCTGACTGTGTTTGAAAGGTGCTGTGAGGTGTACGTGAATGGCAGAGCTGGGGGCTGGCCTGACTTACAGCACCTAAGAAGCAAGGCTGTGGTTAGGCAGCAAAGTGGCAGAGGCTGAGCATTGGCAGCGTAACAGCTCTTGGGAGAGCATCCAAAGTCCATTCATTTAATGGTTTTTGTACTGGGACTGCTGAAGTGGTTACACGGCAACAGTTGAGTTTATGCATGCATTGAATCAACCGTGCCATCCAATGCCAACAAGCAGCCCTGGCTCATGGCATCTCAGGGTGCTGCACGCAGGAAGGATGTACCTGATCCGCTTAAGTACATGCTTGGGAAAAGTTAGTTTTCCATTTTTGTTGGCTCTGCTGAGTCAAAGGAAGCAGAGATCCACATCTGCAGAGAATGGGCCCAGCTGCCTCAGACATTTTGGATGCTTTCCATCTGTACCACACACATCTCTACTCTGTTTTAAAACTCCTTCGGCTAACTGAGTGTGGGGAACCAAACCCAGCCTGTAGATCCATTTTCAGGAGTCTTCAAGTGGCCTAACCTGGCTGGAGAAAATGGATCTCAAAAAGCACAGAACTGTCTAAACACACTGTCGCTGGCCATCCTGGGTTTTTGCCCAGCAGATCTTCAGCAGAGGACTTAATTCACCACTGCAGGTTAGGCCAGCTCAGGTCTTGGTTACATCCTTTTCAGATGTTCTGTACTTGAAAGGCAAGAGACTGGGTAATGCTAGGGGGGCTCTGCTGTGCCACATTATTTTTGGTTTCAAAAAGATGCTTAGATGGAGCTGTAACTTCTCTGAGCGTCCCTTCCAGTACTTGTCCACAAAAGAAATGTGTTTGCTGCTGGGAAAACAGGAGGCTGCTGAACTGATCTCATTATTTGGAGTCTTTACGCTCAAGAAAGCAGGAGTTTTGCCTTTCCAAAGGCACGATTAGGGAACGTTTCCCTGCCAGACCCCAAACACGTCCCAGCACAGCTGCGGGTTCCCTACATTGTACAGAGATGACAAAACTGGCCCTTTGGCTAAGATGCTCCCTCCAAGTCACCATGGAAGTGACAGTATGGTTTTGCCTCCTGCACTGTAGCCAGCACCCACGAGGTGGCAGCCAGGTGACACCCTGACCAAGACCCTGCAGCCCGCCCTCAGCTCTGCTGCCCAGACCCCACCAGCCGCAGACCTTCTCCAAGCAACATTTACTCCTCGCTGGTTACTTATTGTTAGGTTTTCCACAGTGTTGGTTTAAGCGCGTATCCATCGTCCCCCAGCTCGAAGCCCTTTCTTTCCAGGCTGTCTGCTGCTTGGATTCTCCCCGAGCTGATGCTCACCCTCTAAGTATAATTGCAATACAAAGTAGTTTCAGAATAGCATGCAATAGTGGCTAATTATTTGGAACAATTATACATAACAAAGACAGAGCCAAGCAGCAAGAGGGCTTAATTGTCTGGCCAAGCATGAAATAGCACAGGATTATCGCTAACAGGGGGAGGGGAGGCAACAGAAGAGAATTGCCCCACAGAATAGGCAAGAATCCAGGCTGCTCGGGAAGGCAAAGTTTATTGAAGAACTTGAAAATTCCCCTTTGAAGCATCTTCTGAGATGCCAGAGAAGACATGAAAAGGATAATGACCCAGAATATGGGCTTAAGGCACAAATCCCCGCTCTGACAGACTCCAGGCCTACAGACGCTTAAGCACATGCTTAAATTTTAAGCACATGAATAGTCCCCTTTGACGGCTCACGTGCTTAGAATTAAGCTCAGGCATAAGTGTTTGTAGGATCGGAGCCCAGATTTTTATTACAGCTAGGCTCTTCTTGGTAATGACAGGAAATAAGAGACCTATAAAGCACACAGGCTCCTTGGGTGATGCCACGAAGCCTTTCACTCCATGTGAGTGGCAAGCGCCTGCGATGAGCTACAGGGATATCTGTGCCTTCCCTCCCTGCCGTGGAGCAGGGGGAACAACAACTGCATGGATGGTGAGAGCAGCATCTCCGAGACATGGGTTAGGAGTCAGGCCCCACAAGTGTTGGGGAGAAGAAGGTGAGGAGGGTGCAAAATGGAAATAAGATCACTGATAAAAACAAAAAGGTGCTGCGGGTGTTGCTGGGTTCAGCCTTGCCTGGGAGCACCAAATAGGAGCACCCTGTGGGGGTTCTGAAATGGTGAGAAAAGCAGGAATAATCTTCATTTTAAAAAAGCAAAGAAAAGATAAAAAAAAATCCTGCAGAATATGAGCAAATCAATGCAATAGCAGCTCCTCTCCAAATGTTCTTTGCTTAAGCATGCACCTGCTTTTTCTGTAGAATAAGGTTTCTCTCACGTGAGATCTTCCCTGCTCTTTCTCCATCTCTGAAGTTTTTCCTTTTGAAAGCCTTCCTGTTTTTACAAGGCAGCTACCTGCTGGGCAGTAGCACTTGTCCCTCTGCTTGGACCTAGACCACTGTTTTTCAATTATCTTTAGGGCTGAAGGAGTTTGTTTTTATTAGTGGGACAACAGTCTTACGTTGGTGACTGCAAGTGTGCTATTTACTGGTAGTGGTAGAAAGAGAAAAAGTGGAAGGTGTGGGATAGAGATCCTGAGGGCTTCAGTGGGCTGACTCTGACTACAGGAGGGTACGAGACTTATGGTACCTGCTGTCCCACATGCTCCCACATCGCATGTCCCAGACCTACAACCATGCCTGGAAGTTTGGATGAGGGTGCCCATGATAGCAGCAGTGTATGAGAGCAGTCCAGCCTGGGAAGTCAGCCAGGAAGGGAAGTTTTCCTTAGAAAAAATGAGTGGACATGTGGATCTGCCCCATGGGAGGTCAGACCCCCAGCCCCACTGCTGGGCTCTACTCTGCACATCCGTATCAGCTCCACAGGGGTTCTGCAGGGCTGTGCTCCACAGGGTGGGAGCTGCTGGTGGAGAAGGTGACCCTGCCACTGCCTCTGTTCATGCACCTGGGCCCTCACCTATGGCTCGGGCAGTGGCACCCATAGGTCCAGGACTGCTGCTAGCAGCACTCAAGGGCATTTCACGATATATACAGCCTTCTTATCCTGCAATATGTGCAGCCTCCTTACCTTTCCCAGAGATAGACATGGTAGAGACCATGGGCTATGGAAACACCTACACTGTCTTCTCCTTTATACCCAACCACAGCATCCGTACCAGGGTGGGGGCTGGGCAGTTGACATCACCTATGGGAAAGGGACAGGTCAGCATGTGCCAGCACGGGCTAGGATGGCCCTGAAGCACTGGGGACCTTCGCAAGCTGCCCCAGTGCCTTGGTGCGTCACCGGCCTGCGACATGTCTGTGCAGCAGCCCAGAGCAGCAGGGCACAGACAGAGGATTTTCTCTGAAGCCAGAGGTTAATTATGCTTTATTGGATAATTTTCAGCTGCCGGGCCTGGCAATGAAGGGGATTTCCTCTAGATGGCATGCTTATCTCTGCACTGGGATGGAAGCCCACCCATCTGCTTCCCCCGCAGGACCCCAGCAATGTATTTTCAGGGAGCAGATAACTAATTCAAATACCTCACAATCTCTTATAACATAATTTTAATGCTCAACATGTAGACTATACAAAAGCCTGGAAAGTGGTAATAAGAAAAAGGCATGTCATAATGGGCATCGGTGGGATCGAGTTAGCTGGGTGATGCTGAGTATCCGTCCTGCAGAAATCAGGTTTTTCCAAGTAACATAAAGCCAGATGTGAAACACCAGCCTTTCCTCCAGCAGTCTTTGGTGTTGTTTCTTCCATCCGAGTGATGCAGCTTCCTCTTCCCAGCAAGAATAAGCAGAGGCTCACCTGCAGTAAGCGAAAGAAGGGGGAATGTGTGTGTACGTGAAGCTTCAACACCCCTAGAGTGGCTGGATTAATTTTAATCTGTGTGTTGATAGGCTTTCCCTCTCTTGCATCTGTGAAGCTTGGGGCAGCGGTTTCTTCTGGTGATTTAAAGAAAGGGGCAGGAGAAGTTCACACTGGTCCGGAGATGCTGAGGATGGGTTTCTTGTGTGTCCCTTTTACCTGCTGCTCACTGCAGAGCACCTATTTTGTAGAGAACTGTCCCTTGCAGGCACACTGATGCTGGCACAAAGTCGGCCTGGGATGTCCCAGAGCTGTGTACCCCAGTGTGCAAAGCAGGGATTAACTTTGGGTCCTGAACCTGAAGGAAGGATCTGCTGGGGTGCGGAGGTGCTGGAGCTGGGCTGGGGGGCGAAGCTGTGACCTGGTGGAGATGCAGTGGAGGAAGCGGCAGCCACAGCTGTACACGTGCAGGGCAGCAGAGCTGAGATTCACCCACCCACGCAGATTGAGCTCCAGACTATGTGATGCCTGGTTTGCCATTTTTTCTACCTGTCTGTTCTTCGCTAGATAAACAGGACAGGGTTAAGGGTTAAGGCTCTGCCCCTGCTTCTCTGCATGCATGCATGCACCTCCCTCCCCATATTTTGGATTGCAAACTTTTTCCCTCTGTTTATTCAGCTCCTTACCAAGATGGGAACAGAGAAAAGGAGCCAGTGCTGTATTCCTGTGCAGTAGCAACATCCCAGTCTCCAGCTGACTGAAGCATAGTCTTATTTGATGACAAGATGCAAAGCATATCTATGAACCTGTTTGCAAGGCAGATCTGTAGGTATCAGCATGTATGTGCAGGGCTGATTTTTCACAAGGATACAGCAGATTCACCCCAACCTGATGCCCAGCTGGAGATCACTGGATACTTACAGATGCAAAGACTGCTATCCCCAGGCATTTACTGCATGCAGAAAAAAATTAAAAGGAGTAAACCACATTTTGTCCCGGTCAAGCTGTGTTCCAGTAATTTTCCACCTTCTCTGTAATTTTCTCCTTTGAAGGCCCTCTCTCTGTATTGCTTCTGGCCCCCAAGCTGAGGGTCCTCAGCTGGCATTTCTGGTGAGGTGGGCACTAGGCTGCTGAACAGCTGAATGCAGAGAACTGACCAGCAGGGAATTCCCGGGCACATTTGGCATGAGCAGAAGCTAATATGGAAAACCTGGACTTGGAAACCTCATCACAAGTTCCTACGTCCTCGTGAATCTGGCCATTTATTTAGGTTCTTGCACTGGTACACCCGCTTCTGGAAAATCTGATTCCTTCCCACATAGATCTTCCCCCCCCCCCAAAAAAAAAAAAAAAAATCTTCTCTTTTATTTTCAGGGGATTCAGGGAAGAATGAAGTGATTTAGCAGGCTTGTTTTCACAGGGATATTTTTCCTTGTGTGGTAGGCACAGTTACCAGGCTGTTCTATACACATTGCCATGTGCCAGAGCGTAATTGCCTTCCACATGCATCGGCCTTTGGCTAATGTGTTTTTTATGGCAACCAGGAGAGCTGGCTTTGGTGAGTCTCAAAAGTGCACCTCGTGGTTTATGGCTCCAAATCACTGTGTTCCTCTGAGCCATGTAAGAGTGTGTGTGTGTGTGTGTGTGTGTGTGTATCCATCTCTTTTCATGTCAGACTGCTGAAGAACAGGATGAAAAAAAAAAGCTCATACTGAGCCAGAGTTAATCAGTTGAGTGTTAAGCTGTGTATGAGCTTGCCTGGTGGGCTTCAAATCCATATGGGATGGGATCAGTTATGAATAGAGAGCAGCAGTCAAAGGTTTTGAACTGCCAGTCCAAAACCAAGGTCCTAAAGTCAGATGACAGCACCTAAATAAATGCGTGGGTATGGGAGGGGGAGAGAAGCTTCCCATTTGTCTGAAGAGCAGGAAAGACAGGGAGACTTGTTCTCCAGAGGTTCATGGGGGTTCAGCCCTGCATATGGGGTGCCTGAGAAAAGCCTCCCTTGAAACCCAGGCCTTTTTTGGTGTGGATTTGGAGACACCTGCAATTGAAAATGCAAGTCAACAGACTCGAGCTGTCCAACATCTGAGTGCTGTGGGGATGGACACAGGCACTTGGCTCCAGTGGTTTCCAAACTGGGAATTCCATGCATCTCCCACTGTCTGGCATCACCGTTCCCACTTACCTCCCTGCACTGGGATCTCTTGGTGTGCAGGCTGCAAACTGATCTTTGCAAGCTGGGAGCTGGCGCTACGGGGCTGGAAAAAAGGTTGAACTGCAGGGAGCAGTGAAGGTCTGAGCCTTGGATATGGAAAGGAGAGAAATAATATCAAAGGAAATCACATAAGTGGAAAAAGAGCCCCCTGGGGCAGCCCAGGCAGCAGCAGGTCTGTCTTGTTCATGTTTTCAGAGAAGTTAGAGGTCAGCCAAGCTTGATAACGAGGTAATACAGAAAAATCCATCACTGAGCCTTGGGGAACATGTCGATGCAGTTCTCACAAGAATAAACGAATTTAGATGCTGCCTGGCAAAGGAAACAAGAACGATTATGTATCGCAAAACCAACAGATCATCTGGAAGGATCTGGGAGCAACGTGGGCGGGGCTGGAGCTGAACCCCCCGCACTGCCCAAGGCAGCGCAGGGAAATGCTGCGGGGCCCGATGAGGGCTTTGCCCCCGGTAAACCCCAGCGCCGGGGGATGCTCCGGCCAGGACCACCTCCCTTAGGCGAGGACATGGTCAGTGCCACGGCAGAAGCAGCGATCGCACCCCGCGGTGCTCCGGGTTTGGTGTCCCCGCCCTCTCCTGCACCCCCCCAAATAATGGCAGATAGCGGTCTCGGCAGACAAGCGGGGGAATGAGCTTTTCCCGGTGGAAAAAAAATAATGCCTGGTGGTTGTTGCCGTTTGGCAGCTTGCAGGGGCTCCCACCAGCTCCCACGGAGCTGCCCAGGCGGGGGCACCGGGAGACCCGGGGGGGGAAACCTCGGCCGGGGATCCACCTGCTAAAGCCATTTGCAGGGCATCAAAACGCCGACCCAACACCCCTGGACCAAACGCCTCATCAAGGCAGGCAGGACAGACAAAGTCAGTTTAAAGGAGGAGGAAAAAAAAAAAATCCTGATCGGTTGATGGCCTTCCCCCCCCTCCGCCCCTAATTTTGACACTTTTTGGAGACTCTTCCCCACCCCGCCAGCTCTCAGCCCCTCGCACGTTTGATACCGGAATTGAACGTGAAATGTAAAGCAGAGTCGGGTTAAAAAGGGAGATGGGAAGGGAGGCTGCTTGTAAGGGAATGCTTCAGAGAGGAGAGCAGAAAAATTTTAAATCTGCCCAAGGAAAAACGCTTCCTTCCTAGCCCTGCACGCCTGGGAACAGTGGGACGATGACAAGGCAATCTTTTCGGATGGATCGATAGAGTTTCTCTTTCGGGAGACCGCATCAGTTCTCACCCCGGCGCACAAACCCGGGATCATAACTCAGCGCTCGCTCCGCGCGTGGCTGCCGGCAGCACGTCGGTGCGCACACGCGTGCGGGACCCCACCGCCGGGTTTGTTTCACTTCAGGGTTTCCCTTTTCTAAATCATTTCTGGACGGGTGTAGTTGAGGTACTTTTTCTCGTTTTGATTTGTTTCTGCAGCCGGTCGTGCATGGCCAAGCCGAGGCTAATACTGGCTGGGCGCACAGGAGCCGCTCGTAGATGCAGGGACAAGGACTCACTCACTGTTGTTTCCTTTTGGGTCGTTCCCGACTTAAACGGGGACTGTATTTTGCGTTGCACGAGGCAGCAACCGTGTCGATGGTGGCTGATCGGGACACGATGTTTCTCGAGCTACGGCGGCTCTGGATGCGCGATGCTGAAGGGGGAGGTCCGGGCGGAGCGGGATGAGGCACCAGCCGCATCCCATCAACAGCCAGGCGCCTCAGATCGACCCTTCTCGCCTCCTCCCTCCACATTTCCGGGCTCATCGGGGTCCCGATGCCCATGAGTACAGCGGCCAACGGCTCCACCGGAGCCCCCGTTGCCGGGGCTTCTCCGGCGGGCTGCCCGCCCTTCCAGGCAGGGGGAGAGCTGGCAGCCGGGGCCGGGGCCGGGGGAGGGGTCCGGGCAGCAGACACCCACATCTGTTTCACTTGGAGCCGTACGGGATCAGCCTCCAGGCAGGGCGACAGGGAGGCAGCCGTCCTGCGGCCGGGCTCCGCGGGGGCGCGGAGGGGCGCGGAGCATCCCCCGGCCGTGCCCGCTGCCCTCGGCCGCTCGCAGCGCGGCACTTGGCTGCCCCCCTGCCCTCCCCTTCGCCGCCCTGCACAGGCACAAGGCGCAGCTCCCGGCCGTTCCTCGCTGCCATGAAATGCACCAAGTGGAAATTCAATCGCCCCGTTGTGTGTGTGGTCGAAATCTCTGGCAGCTGCTTCGGAATTTTTTATGACACTTTCGTTTATGTAGGGGAGGCATAACTATTATTTTACTTAATAAAAATGGAAAGCGGCTCGGGTCTTTCCCCTCCCCGCTCTCTTCCATTTGTTCTTCCCATCGCCTTTCCGCGGGGCTGATGAACGGAGAGTTTAAACAAAGTCGGTAGGAAAGATGCGGCGGTCTCCGAAGCATTTATCCGTGTTAGCTAATATTATATATGAAAAAAATAGAAAAAATATATTAATATAAATATATATAGCAGAATATATATATACACACATATGAGAGGGAGGTAAGCGTTATGTGTTGCAAACGCAGGTTGTTGGCATCGGAGGAGTATAAAAGTGAAAGGGCTCAGGAAAGCTCCCCCAGCCCTGACACACGCCCGCGGGATAGACTTCCCACCTTCCCGAACAACCCTCAGCATGTCTATTTTTCCCCCTCATGTCGAGAAATCCTCCCCGATCGCAGCGTTGGCGGCGAGGAAGGAGGATGCGACCGAACCCGCGCAGAGGCTCCGGCTCCGTGGCAGCCGCTTCAGCCGCAGACGCGCAGGCGAAGCGCCGTCCGCTCCTGCCCGTTCCTGCCCGCTTCTCGGGGTCCCCCCGAGCTCGGCGAGCCTGTGCACCGAGTCGTTAGGGCTTGAGTAATTGTGACCGGCATTTGGAAGCGGGGCCGCGCAGCTGTTTGGCCCGGCTCCCCGGTATTAGTGCTGGAGATTTTATCACCAAATGCTCGCACCTGTTAACGGCAGCGACTGGCAATTCATCACCGCGGATTCTCACACTGCTGAACGCTGCCCTGGTGTGTGTGTGTGTAAGGGGGGTGGGGGTGGTGTAGGGTAGATCTCCCCCTGGCATCCCCTTGGAGGAAACCTTCCCCTTCCTCCCTCCCCAAGCATCCTCTCCCGGGAAAGAGGCTATCTGCAGAGCCTCTAAGAGGAAAAAAAAACCCACCCGTGCGAGTGTGGCTCGGCGTGTCCGCGGCAGACACAGGGACAACCGGCTGCCACAGCCACCCACGGGGCGTGGGGCGGGCGGCTGCAGCCGTGGCCGTGTCCCCCGTCCTGCGCCGGGGTGGCCGTCCCGGCCTTGCCCTGGGAAGGGGCAGCCGCAGGCGGGGCAGCGGGCTCTGCCACCCGCGGGGACACCGCCGTGGCTCCGGGGGGCCTGGGGTGCTTCTGGTTACAGGGAAATCCTCCCGCTTCGGCTGCAGCCCGCGGCAAGGTGGGTGCCCGCTGCCCAGCATCCCCTCCCTGCCAGCCGTCGGGGGATGCTGCGCCTCGAGGGGACCAATGGCAAGGGAGCGGTGGACAGCAGGGACCGAGGCCGGAGGAGGTTCCCTGTCCCAGAGGGTGCTCGGGGCCTGGCCGGGCTGCGGGTGGGCCACATCGGAAAGTGGTACCCGGCCGGGCCAGCCCCGTTGGGCGGGTATGTGGGACTCGGGTGCCGTCCTAGCACCCTGCGGAAACGCGTAGCCTTCGCTTTGGTTATTTCTCGCGTGGGGGGAGGCTTGCCAGAGCGTTGTTCCTCGCCTCCCGCACCTGCCGGGCGGCAGCATCCTTTCCGCGGGTGCGGGCCCGCGGGAGCCCTCGGGGGAGGTGAGTTTCCAGGCAGGGTGCTCCGGGCTCGGTGACGTGTCGGTGACGTGAGTGCGTGGAGAAGGGGAGCGGGGATTCCCAGATTCACACGACCCCTCAAGGGTGCCAAGGGCTAGGCCCTGGCGGAGTGAGGGTCCCGGCCGGCGAGGGCGGCAGCTCAGCCCCTAGCCCCGGGGTGCGCAGCCCCCAGGGGGGGAGACGGGGCCCTCCGCGGCCCCCGGGCAGAGAGAGGCGGTCGTGGCATCCCGCAGGAATTGGGCTTTTCGAGCCACCGGCACCGCGGGACGCTTGGGGCGGAGGAGGGGTGTTATCCAGCGCTGCCGCCCCCTCCCGCAGCAACGGGCTCCAGGCATAGCCGGGGGCATCCGAGCGCCGGGGGAGCGGGCAGCGCCTTTCCTCGAAAGCATCCCCGCCGGGGGCGGGGGCCGCGCTCCCCGGGGACCCGGGCCGGGCCGAGCAGCCCCTCGCCGTGCCCCGCGGGGGCTGCGGCGGGCGCCACGTGATGCCGGGGCGGCCGTATAAAGGCCTGGGGAGCGCTGGCAGGAGGCGCAGAGTGGGAGCGTTTCCACCGGGTCCCAGCTCGGGGGGGGTGGGGAGGGGGGAGCCGCCTTCCCAACTTCTGCCCTCCCCCCTCCCTCTTCCCCCGCCCCTCCCTCCCCCTCCCTCCCTCCCTCCCTCCCTCCCCCCAGCCCAGCCAAGGAGCCGCCGCACCCCCCGCTATATTTTTTTCCTCCCCCCCGTTTTTTCCCCCCTTTTCTCTCTCTCTCCTTTTATTATCATTATTACTATTATTTATTATCGCTTCTTGCAAGCTCCCTGCCCAGCCTCCGCGCGTCCCGTCCCTCCGCCCCCACCCCGCGCCCCCTCCGCCGCCCCTCCCTCCGCAGCCACCACCCCGCAGCCCCGCCGCGGCCCCGCCAGCAGCGGCGGCGGCGAGCGGGGCGCGCAGCGGCGGCGCCGGGGCGCGGAGTCCCAGCGGCGGCCGCAGCCCTCCGGCACGGCCCCGGGCCCATCCCGGGAGCCGCCGCTAGGTGGGGGGGGGAGCCCGGCCCCGGCCGCCCCGGCCGCACAACAATGACTTTGGGCAGCAGCGGCGGCGGCGGCTGCGGGATCATGTCCGAGCGCTCCCCGGAGGAAGAGCCGCTCTCCGAGGTGGAGGACGCGGATATCGACGTGGTGGGCCCGCCCCAGGATGGGGGCAAGTACAGCGAGGACGAGGAGGAGGAGGACGACGACGAGGAGGACGAGGAGGACGGCGGCGATCCGTTGGGGCTCGCCCTGCGGCGGAGCGGGGCCGCCAAGGCGCGCATGGGGGGGTCCCCGGAGCGGCTCTCCCCCGCCGGCGGCTCGGAGCCGGCGTGCGCCCGCGGCGCCGCGCCCGGGGAAAAGGCGCCCGCGGGCGGCGGCGGCGGCGCGGGAGGGAAGAACCCGCTGGTGAAGCCGCCCTACTCCTACATCGCCCTCATCACCATGGCCATCCTGCAGAGCCCCAAGAAGCGGCTGACGCTGAGCGAGATCTGCGAGTTCATCAGCGGGCGCTTCCCCTACTACCGGGAGAAGTTCCCCGCCTGGCAGAACAGCATCCGCCACAACCTCTCCCTCAACGACTGCTTCGTCAAGATCCCTCGGGAGCCCGGCAACCCGGGCAAGGGCAACTACTGGACGCTGGACCCCGAGTCCGCCGACATGTTCGACAACGGGAGCTTCCTGCGCCGGAGGAAGCGCTTCAAGCGGCAGCAGCAGCTGCACCCGCCGCACCCCGAGCTGCTGCTGCGGGCCGGGGCCACCGACCCCGCCGCCTTCCTGCCCGGCTTCGCCTACGGACCCTACGGCTACAACTACGGCCTGCAGCTCCAGGGCTACCCCCCCCACCACCACCACCACCACCCCGGCGGCGGAGGCGGCGGCGCCGCGGGTGCCTTCCCCTTCCCGGCGCCGCACTGCCCGTTACCGGCTCCGCCGCCTCCCGCCGCCGCCTCCGTCTTCTCCGCCGCCTCGGGGCTGCCCTCCTTCCTGGGCGGCGAGCTGAACTGCAGGAAGTCCTTCTACCACCCCCAGCTGAGCCCCACCGCCCTGCCCGCCGCCCTCCTCCAGACCCTCAAGCCGGACCCCACGCCCGCCGGCGGCGGCGGCGGCGGCAGCACCAACCACCCCTCCCGGCCCTCTTTTTCCATAGACAACATCATCGGGGGGGCCGTGCCCCCGCCGCCCAGCACCAACCCCAGCGCCGCGCCCGCCGCGCCCTACCCAGCCGGCCAGGCGGGCCCCCCGGCGCAGGTCCTGGCCGTGCTCAGCCCCGCCTTGGCCCCGGCACAGCCCCAGGTCAGCCTGGCACACGAGCCGCTCCTGCAGCCGGCCCAGAACTTTTCCAGTAAAATCACAACTCTGAGCAGCTGTCATTTTTAAAGTGTGCTGGGGGGGGGGGGGGGGGGGGGGGGGGGGGAGAGTCGCGAAGCAAACGGCCCCTTCCCAGCTCTCCCCCCTCCTCCGAAACTGCTCCCCTTCCCTCTCCCCGTCCCCCCATCACCTCCTGTTGTGTCTTAAGGTAGGAAATATTTCCTCTCTCTCTTCTTTTTTTTTTCTTCTTAATTTTTACTTTATTTCCAGGCTCTGTGGCATCCAGATCTGTTTGCTCGGGAGAAAAAAAAATAAATCGGAAGGGCGGGAGGGGGGAAAGAATAACATGAATTCATCCCGCAAGGGCCAAAGCGTATTTATAAAGTGGCCGTAACAGAAGCTGGGACCTGGGCTGGTTGAACACGCAACGTCTTGCGGGGGGTGAGGGGCGGGGGGGGGGGAGTTAAGAAAGGAACAGTCTTAGGGTCGGAAATGTTTCCTTTGAGAGGTGCGGGTTTTCCGCCGGGGTCCTCCAAATCGCCTTGGGAAGTGACCAGGGGAGCTGCAGCCCCCGCCGGTCGCAGCGAGCCCTTTTGCGTCCCTGCAAATCTCTCTCCCGGGCGCTTTTACCATGTGTGTCTGTCTCTCCCTTGCTCTCAAAGAAAATGTTTTAACGGCTCGATCTTATTTTTAGTTTCTTTGAAGCTTCGGGTTTGGTTTTAAAAGGCACTGTTTAGGGTTTCTTTATTTTGAAGAAGAAGAAAAGTCGGTGAAACTCAGGACTGCGGTTTATTTTTTTTCCTTTTTCTTTTTTTTCTTTTTTTCAATGAGACATTCAAATGCACGTTTAAAAGAAAATTCGATCCGCCAGGAACTTTGGAGAATTCCCTTACTATTTTTTTTTATCCCCGTTTTCCCACCCCCTCCGTGCGTGGGTTTTTTGGTGTATTGGTAATTATTTGTATATAGATTATTCGGGAGCTAATGAGCGGAGTCCAGTTAACTCTTCACTGGTTGTGCATCCGTCATATCTATTTTATTGAGAGAATCTGTGAATAATTTGATGTGGAAAAGGCAACAGAATTTTGTCCACCGTTGGTGTAAATTAATAAATGTTTGTGACCTGGTTAAAAAAAAAATCATAATAATCCAAATCGTTCTTTGCGATGTCCTTTGTCACGCTGAGAGCCGTGAGCCCCGCTCGGGCCTCGGGGAAGCGAGTGGCTGCCACCCACCACGGGGCTGGCGGCGCTCGGCCGGCCGCGGAGCTTCGCCGCCCGGGGCCCGCGGGGCTGCGCCCTCCCCTCCGCGGCCGGGCGCGCAGCCTGCGCGGGGCTGCTCCGCGCCGCCCCCCCGCCGCCGGCGGCTGGCAAACCGGCCGAGCGAGGGGGGGGGGCCCGCTTTGGGTCCACGGGCCGGCAAGGGAAAGGACCCCCCCGGAATTACTATTTTTTTTGTTAATATTTTTAAATTATTATTATTTTTAAATTATTATTATTATTATTATTTGTTTGCTTTTTGGTGTGCGGTCCCCCAAAAACCCTCTGCCTGTTTCCAGGGAGAGGGAGGTGGGGGCCGGGAGAAAGACTCTCCCTTCTCTTCCCCCCACTCCACCCCTCCGCCTTCTTTTATTTTGTTTGGAAAAGTTGACACATGAGAAAATAAGTTGGAGGGTTCCCCCCCCCCCCCCCCCCGCACACACGTCCCCCTTGGGCCTGCAGCATTTGAATGACCGAATGAAACTTGATCTCCGCCGAAATTTTGCAACAACTTACAAAGTAAATAAACATCTTTAAGCGGTCCCTTCTCCTCCAAACTCCCCCCCTCCCCCCAAATTTATTTCAGGGACCAAACGTGGCTCTTTGGTTTGTTTGTTGGCAGGGTCCCTGATCTAAAGAATCGAGGCCTTTCTGCCCCTGCAGCCGGCTGGAGGAGAAGGAGAAAAAGAAAAAAGCTGAGACGTACGAGGCAGGGAGCCGGGGACGGAGCCGGTCCCCGGGCGAGCGGGGCTTTGTGCGGGGCCCGCCGGGGCTGGGGCAGGAGCCGGGCGGTGTGCGCCGGGGGAGGGGGGTGTGTGTCGGCCTTTCTTCTCTCTCCCCCGCCCCCTCCCCCCTTTTTTTTTATTCCCCCCTCCTCTGCCCCAGTCTGTGCCACCTCGAACCTCCGCGCAGTTTGTTGATGTTGTTCCTGAACGTGCCGCCTCCCCGCAGCGAGCGGTCTCACATCTCGCCTTCACACACATTTGCTTTTGAAAAGCGATCTTCGTGTCCGGCACTTGGTTGTCTCCCTTTCATGTCCAGCTCCTACAAAAGGGGCTACAAGACTCGACATGGGAGAAAAGAGGAGGCCAATGAATCTATTTTCCAGATTGCCAAGCACATGGTTGGAAATTGAAGGGGCTTTTGTAGCATTTCCCCTTCTTCCCTCCCTCCCCGCTCCTTTTCTTTTGCTTGTGTGCAAATTGGTCAATTGCTCTGGCAGGGGTGTTCCTGACAAGCTCATTACTAGAAGGTGCCAGACCCCTCCTCTCCCTCTCCCCCGAAGTCTTTGATGAAGTTAAAATGCGCTGATAGCTGCTCTCGGGGCTATCTTTGTTCAGCCTCCTTTAATAACCGAGCCTGCTTTGAGGAGACGGGATCCGAAGGAAGAAAGCGATGTGCAGCCAGGCTGGGTGGTGGTTGTGTGTCTGGAGGGGCGGGGGGGGGGACGGACAGGATGGGTTATTTTCTTATAAAGTAGCGATTTAAAATATTGGGGGTGGGGGTGGGGGGTGGTGTTTGTTTGCGAAGTGCGGGGGAGAAATGAGCCAAGGGTGCCGGGAGCGGGTAGCAGCAGCCGGGGCCGTGGGGATGAGGGAGCGCGTCTCACCCCTGCAGCCCCCGCTGGGGGCAGGGGGTTCTCCAAGTTGGTGGTCTCCGGGTTTGGAGGGATGGAGGGGGGTCCTCTCCGCAGGGAAGCGGTGTTTTCCCGGAGAGACCCCTTCCCCCACAAGCTCAGGGGAGGGGGCTCGGGGGTTTCTGGGGTTGAGTCACCTTTCCTCGGCTCCGTTCCCTTTCTTTTGCCTTGCGGAGTCATTGCGGGTTTTTTAAGCCGCGGTCGCCGGCCGGGATTGAAGCTGAGGTGACTTGGGAGCGGGGGGATCGGTACACCCCGCGGGAAGGGCCGCCCGCTGCCGGCCGGGCTGGGCTCGGCTCCCCCGGGCCTGCGGGGGGCTGCGGGCGCCGGCGCCGCTGGGTTCCTTTTTTTTTTTTTTTTTTTTTTTTTTGAGGGGTGTGTGTACGGGGGAAATCCCCAAGCGTCTCTAACTTTAGGTTTTTCCCATCCCCTAAATTCCCCTCAAGCACCCGAGCTCTTTCCGTGCCCCGGTCAAACTCATGCCACCCGCAAATATCTGCTTCGCTTGGCGTGGGTGGTGGTGTGTGTGGGGTGTCGGCGGAGACCCCCCGGGAACCGGCTCCGGGGGACGGCGGGGAAGGGCTCGGGGGCTCCTCTGGGGCCAGGAGCCTCTGGCCGGGCTCGACTCGGGGGGTTAACGTGGAATCTCGCCCCTGCGAGGCAGGACGGATAATGGCTCCTAATTACGGGGCTGGCTGGCTCCACAGCCCCGATCTTCACGGGACATTATTTTTAAGCGTTCAGCGAGGATCATTTTTCACGCCTCGCTGCCTAAAGGAGGGTTTTATTTATTTATTGGGGGGGAGGCGGGGAGGACACCAGCAATAACCGAGCACTGAAAGGAAAATAATTAGCTGTTGCAGTCGCTGCTTGGGAGTCCCTGGCCAAAAAAGGCGACCCGGCATTTCCCTTCCCTCTCGTCCGCAGGCGAACCCTCCCGGTTCTCGGGGCTGCTTTCGGTGGTTCTTCTGCCAGTGTTAAACCTCGGGCAAAGCCGGGCCGGCGGCGACCCAGCTCCCCCGCGGGGCCCGATCCTGTGTCGCAATTTTGGTTTTTTTCCCTTCTCCCTCTCGCGCCGAGGCT
Organism: Falco punctatus; assembly: GCF_963210335.1. Classification (NCBI taxonomy): domain Eukaryota; kingdom Metazoa; phylum Chordata; class Aves; order Falconiformes; family Falconidae; genus Falco; species Falco punctatus. Next base: position 10,217,021 of record NC_137591.1, on the reverse strand, counting down.
CGGCTCAGCGGCTGCTTCCCAGCGGGGCCGAAGGGATGCGGGTTTCCCCTCCTTTGGCTTTGGTCACGCACCTGTGAAGCTGATTTTTTTTTTCCTAATGTGCCCGCACTCTTTTCTATATGTCAGATGAAGGGGTTGTAACAAAACCGCGATGCTCTCTGCGTATTCCCTTCGCGGCGGTTTTCCGTGTGTGCGCAGCCCGGGCGAGGGGGAAAACGGGGGTTTCTCCTCGGATGTATCGGGGCGGGATAAAACGATCCTGTCCCGGAATATCCCCGTCGGGACCGCAACGGGAGAGAATACCGATAATTTCTTCCTCTGCTTTCGCTTAACTAAGCCCATGTTAAGCAGAGCGTGTCCCGAGGAAGGGAACGAGTGGCCCTTCCCTTGGCGGCTGGTCTCGACCTGCCGGTGAGGGCTGCGGGACCCCGGCCCGGCCGCCCCCCGCTCCCGCCTCCTCCCCTGGCACCTTCTGCTTTCCATTACTGCCGATTTGGAGAATTAGGAAAGGTCAAGATCTTATTCCTTTCTCCGGTAGCTTTTTGGTTTTCTCTTTCTAGTTCCTCGCAGCCCCGAACAAAAATAAATCAACCCGGATTATGGAAACCGCCTTTAGACATCAAGAGCATCTTTTCCAATAGCTCGGCCCTTCCTCCGGGACTGCCTTGGCCCTTCCCTGTGGCTGCGCAGAAACTCCCGTTTTCACGGTGGATTTAGGATTTAATAATAACGCCCAGTCTCCCTGTGCCCCAGTGCCCGACCTGAAAACTTTTTCCTGCCTCGTAACTTTGGAAAATAGCTGCCCTCCAGCATTTTCTTTCCCTCCTCATCTCCCTTTCGTTTATTTCCATTGCCGGCACAGAAAGTAGAGACACGAGGTGGTTTTTTTTTTTATTAAAAAAAAAAATATCCCATTTTCCGATCTGGGGAGGGCGGGAGAAGCTGTTGCAGCCGACTCAGCCGCAGGAAAATTGCTTTGGAAATTAAATTGGTGCTTTTGAAATCCTCCTGGAGATGTTCGCGGTAGGTCAGGGCCCTGCACTCGTCCCTGCGTCCGTCTGTCGGGCGGGGAAGGGGCCGGGGCTCCGCGTTCTCCCCTCGCCTCTCGAGCTACGGCTCGTCTGGCCTTCCTCCTTCTCTTCCTGGCTTTTTCTTTCTCATTCTCTCTTTTTTCCTTTTTTTTTTTTTCTTTCTTTCTGGGTCCCTTCCTCTTCTTTCTTTCTACATTTATTTTTTCTCTTTCTTCCTCTCGTTCTCTTTCTTTCTTTCTTTCTTTCTCCTCTCTTTCTCTGTTCTATTTACCTGTTTCTTTTCCCCTTTCTCCCTCATTCTCTCTTTATTTTTGTCTCTTTCCCCTCTCCCCTCCCCTCTTTACAGCTCTATTTTGCTTTTTCTTTCGCGCTCTTTCCCTTTCTTTTCTCTTTTCGTTTTTCTTGCTTTCTCTCTTTTCTCTCTTTTTATATATTTTTCTTTCTCTTCTCTTCTCTCTTATATATCTTCTTTCTCTCCTTCTTTTCCTTTGCCTTGTCCTCTCTTGCCTTTTCTCCCTTTCTCCCTGTTTTGGTCTCTCCGTCTCTTTCTTGCTCTTTTTCTCTTTCTCCCTCTTTCCCTTTCTTCTTCCCTCCCTCTTTCTCTCCCTGTCGGTCTCTCCAGTCTTACCCGCTTCGGCTCGGGTTCATGGGGGGCCGCTTTCCCGCGCTCTCCAGGAGGTTTCCAGCTCCGTCCACTCCCGGGAATCTGGCCCGGCCGCCGCGGGCGGGGGCCTCCCCTCCTTTGAACTAGGGGAGCCTCCGGCCCTCCACCCGCCCCCCACCCCGGGGCTCAGCGGTTCCCCTGCCTGTGCCCGGGGGGCTGCGGGACAGCTCAGGGCGCGTTTCCACGAGCCCAGCACGGCGGCCCCGGGAGCACCCCCCCGTCCTCCCCCCCTCACCGGCCTGCCGGTGCGCTCACCGGGGGGGCCGTGCGGGGGCGAACCTGTGCCAGTTCCTGCTCCCCCCGGGTTCGGACGGAGCCCGGTGCCCGTGCGGGATCGGTTCGCATTTTATTATTTCATTAAATAAAATGCAACTCGGCGCCTTAAGCCCGTGGCAGCAACAGGTGACGCTGCGATCCCGGCCGGGAGGAAAAACACTCGCGACCGGGTTTCACGCGAGTTTCCAACCCTTCCTGGTCAGTCAGGTGCTGATGATCTTCTCGGGTCAACAGTACCGGGATGCGCCGCCCGCCGCCCGGGAAGGGCTCTCCCGCCCGCCGCCGGTACGGCGCATCCCGGAGCCCGGCGGCCTTTCCCAGCGGCGGGCAGGCGGGCTGCCTCGCTTCCTAACCGCCCTGCCTGCCCGCACCCTCCCCTGGGGCCCGGGTAAATGATACGGATGGATATGGAGTGAATTATAATTATTCGTCCCTTCGTGTACCAAAGCAGGTCTGGTAAACCTGAATGAAGACCTGCAAGGGAGATGATGTCCCCGCTGAGAGGTCGGCCGGGAGCCCGGAGGGGTGTCATGAGTTTCTGTGTCCGTTCCTACAGGGGGGATTCGTGTCGGTGCCTCGGGATCTTTCTAGCTACCGAACTGGTGGTGTTTTTCCAGCACAACACCCCGCACCCCCCCGCACCCACCCCCCCCCCCCCGCCTCCCCGCTCCTTTCTGGGTGTCGAGCGTCGGGGTCCACGCCGCAGAGTGGCAGGGAGGCGCTTTTCGGGGCTGTTCTTATCCCTTTCGATCAGATTTCGATTTCCCCGCTTTAACTCGCCTTTTAAGTGAAATTACGTTCCTCTTTCGTTAGTACGGGCGGTTTGAAACGCGTTGAACCAACACCGGCGATTCCTTTCAGTCTCGCAAAAATTCCCAGATACTCCACTTTTCCCCGCAGGCGGAGGCGAGCGTGGAGGTCTCGGCAAGTCCGTGTCACCTGAATGAGCCCCCGCTGCCCCCCGGGTCACTCCTCAGCGACAGAGCCGTCTGCGGGGCCCACGGGAGCCCTTGGTTCCAGCGGGATTCCCTGCAAAACCCGTGGGAATCCTCCCCCGACTCCGGCGAGATTACCTGGGGTGCTCCCCATGCTGGGAAGAGGGGGCGGGGGGAGGGGGGGGAGGCACAGGGCAAGACCCTGGGTGTAGGAAAGGTGCCGTGCTAGGGGCATCCGCGGCCGCAGCTCGGCGCACCCACGGGGGGCCGGGGACGGAGGAGCCGCCGCTGTCGCCTTAAATTTGAACAAAGTAAGTAGAGAAGGAGAAACTTCCCCCGTCTGGGGACGGGGCCAAAAAGTGCCAGGGTCCAGCCAGCCGGACCCCCCTGCCCTCGGACCGCGACTCCGCTCCGTGGCAGGACCCGGCAGGGTGCGTGGGGGCGAGGAGAGGGGGATGCCAGGCGGCTGGCAGGGCGCTGCTGGCCCCCCTCCCGCCTCCAGCGCTCTTGTGATCTCCTCTTCCCGGGAGAAAGACGTGGCCGCATAACAGAGGCAACAAAAGGAGCGGGCAGGGCTCGGCCGGGAGCGGGGAGCCGGGGCAAGGCGGGCCAGCGCCCCCCGAGCCGGTGCGGGGTGCAGCGCCGAGCACCCACCGCCGGCCGGGAGGTGCGGGGGGCAACCCCTTCCCCAGGTGTGCAGGGTCTCCCTAGCGATGCTCTCCTGGCTCTGTGTCCCCCAAACACACCTTCCCACTGCTAACCCCGAGATTTTACTGGGGTTATTTTTGACCCCCCCCCCTTTTTTAATTTTATTTTATTTTTCCTTTCCTATTTAATTACTTCTCTTGCAAAATGCAAGGCCGCTGCCACCTAACGCGGATCCCGGCACTGAAATCCACGTCTCCTCTGTGACTTACAACCCAAATCCCAGTCCCATGACCTTTCTCTTCCCCCCCCCCCCCTCCTCGTTCCGGGTCTCCCACCCTCGGTCATGTGGGACACGAGTAAATTTATCCACCCTAGTGGAAAGGCCTCCCTTCTGCATTGCTGAAGAGAAGCTCACACACGTTTCCCAAGGAGAATAATTTCGTTTTCCCACCTTTCTTTCACTCTTTCTTTCTACTTTTTGATTTGCTTTTAATTTCGTTTTCTCCCCCGCCCCACAACGCTCCCATCTCCTCTTGGACACGCTCCTGCTCTGTGTCTCCCTTTCGATAAGCCCTTGCCAAGAGGATCACTTCAGAAGGACGTTTCTGACGGCTCTTGAGCTCAGGAGACCGTCGAGAAAGGGCATTTCTGGTCTCCCGGGAACTGCGGCGAGCGGAGCCGCGGCTGCGCCCCCGGCAGCCTCCCCCCGCCCCGGGGGTCCCCTCCCGCCGCACCGCGGAGGGTCCCTCATCCCCGGCGCTCTGCCCCGTGGAGCCAGAGTTGTCGCTGGGGGCCGAGACCCCCCCTTAGCCCTGCGGGAGGGGACACCCACCCGCGGCCACCTCTCCGTCTCTCCCGCGGCTCCGGCTGGTCCTTCCCCACATTCCGGCCGCTCTTCCCCGCCCCAGCTCCTGGGGGAGACCGCACCCCCGGCTCCCCTCGGGGAACCGCGGCTGGCGATGCCGCCCACCCCGGCTGTGTGTGACCCCACCAACCCAAATGCGTTTCTCATCTGCAGACGGAGGTAGGGAACATGTGGCCAGGCTGCGGGAGTCCCCTCGTGTCCCTCCCCCCCCATGTCTGCTCAGAGGTGGGTGGCATTAGGAATAGGGTGCCCCCCGCTGCCGGGGGCAGCACGGCAGCGCAGAGGTTGTATGCGAGGGAGGCAGCTCCGGAGGGTCGTGCAGCCCCTCAGGAGGCCGGGGCCAAGCCTGCCCCCCAGACCCCGGAGCCCCGACCCCCGCCGTCGCTGTCGCAGAGCACCTCGGCTCCTTCCCCACCCGCGACGGGCGCTCCGAGGGGGGACCCCGGAGCTTCCCCCCAGTCTGGCCCCGGGCACTTTGCAGCTGCTCGGCGCGGACGGTCCGGTGCGGGTGCGGGAGCCGGTGCCTCCAGCTCTGCCGTCGAGGCCGGCTGGAGGAAGCCGATCCGCCGCCGCAAACGGCGTGTGAACGGGCTGCGGATCGGATCCGGGTCGGGTTGCGCCGAATCCCCCTTTTTTTTTTCGGCGCTGCGAGCCTTGGGCACGCTGCGGGCTCTGCCCCGGGTGGAGATTTACCCCAACAGCAGACAGGTGTCGGGCACATTTTGGTGGAGGAAATGGAACCACGGCTGTGAGAGGAGCTGTCTGGTCTTTCCCCTCCGTCCTTGCCAGGTAAACTCCTGCTCCCGTGGTGTAAAGAAAAAAAAAAAAAAAAAAAAAAAAGGCAAGAAATTGATAGAAAAGACTCATTTCCCGGTCCCGCTCAGAGATCGGGAAAGATATTCGAGAAAGCGTCGCTGAAATCCCGGAGAGCTCGATTTCAGGCGCTGCCTATCGGCTGCCGGTGACGAAAGATAGGCAATACATTCTCCCGTATGGAAAACACACATATTGGAGCCCCCCGCCAGATCCATCTGATATTATAGTTGATATTCCCAGAATTTTCCTTTTGCACAGTATTCCTTGGTCGCGCTTCTTTATGTGCCCGGGACAAAACAGATGGGAAATATTCATCGAGAGGGAAATGTGTCTTGTGATAATAGGAAACACGAGTCCTTTTTTTAAACATTTTTTTTCCTCGCCCCAAATTTCGAGGGGAAAAATAAAAACGAGAGAAAGCGCCGATAACAAATAACAAAAGCAAATCAATCGGAAACGAACTTTTCCCCCAAAACCAAGTGGCGAAAAGTGGATTTCCAGCGCGGGTCCGGGCCGAGGGAGAGGGTCTCACCGCCCAACCCGCAGGTGCCTCGGCGGGGGCTTTATAACCTCCAGGTTTGTACCGTTTGCCCCGCTCCCGGTGGGCGCCCGGGGCAGGGATGGGCTCTGGCTCCTTCCCGCTCCCCGCCGCCCGCACCCCCCGGCCCAGAACCGGTGAATTCCCCGTTCCGCGGGCGCGGGGGGCAGCTGCCGCCGCGCTGCAGTTGTTTGCCCTCGGGAAGGTTTAAATAACTATCCCCCCCCCTTGTTTGCATCTGGGTACGGGTGTTATTTCCCGGGCTGCCCCGACGGGAAAGGTGCGGGGTTTTGCCGGGCTGTTGCCTGTTTTTAAGGAGGGAGGGAGGGCTGTGCCCGGGGGGGGGGGCCCGCGGCTGCCGTCTCTATTTTAATGTCATTATAGTTGCCGTGGCAACCCATTGGATCACTCCTCCTGGAATGAACCTTGTGACAATGGTTGGTTTGAGAGAAATCGGTAAATGTGCAACAGAGGGACACAGCTACATTACCGCGAACAACAGCGAGGATTTAACATGTGACCCCTCCAATTATACTGATGATACCTCGGTGCAGCTGCCTCCGCCGCGCTGCGGAGATGTGGCTGTTTGGGGGGGGTTGAGGAGGGGTCCTGGGGCTGTTTCGGGGCACAGCCTGGTGGGGATGGGGCCGCAGCCCCGCATGCCTCTGCCCTCCCGGGGAGCCCTAAGAGAAGAACAGCATCTCTGCACCAGGATAGCGAGTGTGGTCCTAACCTTTCTCTCAAAAAAAATAACCCAACAACCAAAACCAGAAGAACGGAAGAAAAAGCTTCTCCGAGGGAACGTAGAGGCAGCTGAACATGTGGAGGGGCTGTGGCTGCGGGGCTGAGGAATAAGGACCTGCCCGGGGGGTGGGCAGGGGCCCCCGGCCCGGCCCGCCGCCCCCGGAGCACACAGCACCGGCGGCACATCTGTGGCACGGCTGCAGGGAGGAACGAACAAAATCCGCTCCCTACCCGCAACAGAAAAAAAAAAAAAGAAAAAGAAGTTTGAAGCCTTAAAATATGGTTCAGAGAATTACAAGTAATCAGAGCTGCGGGGGTCAGCAGTGCAAACTTTTTAAGACTAATGTTTATTTAGAAAAGTGAGTGGTGTCTGCGTTGCTTTTCTAGTGCCCCAGCACAAAAGTCCTAATGGCTTTTGCAGACTTTCCATCACAAACTCTTGCACAGGGCGCGGGGACCACCGCCGAAAGCAGCCCCCAGCCGCCCCCTTTCAAAGGGAGCATCGCCACAGGGTTTTCAGCTACCCCCGCCCCCGTCTTTCCATGAATCAGTGACATATATTTTCTGCACCCCGTCCCTAAACTTGCTCCGCTTTCGCGTTTGTCTGGTGTAACCCGAACCGTCGATAATCCTGGGAAGGGAAATCGGGGGATGGGGACGGCGGTTTTGGCCCCCCCGGTCCCCAGCCCCGCTCAGCTCCGGCCGGCTGCGGTCCTGAAAGCAACGCAGGGGTTCAGCCGAGCTGGAAACCTCGTTAGGAGGAACCCGGGGGCAGAGGCAGGAGCCGGCGCGGGGCGGGCTGGCCGGTGTCCCTCGGGGGGGCATCGCTGGCAAACCCATTGCCCCGTCCCACCTCCCACCCCTCCAATCGAGCTCCCGGGAGCCCGCCCACACCACCGGTCCCCGTGCGGTTCTGGGGATCTCTGCTGAGCCCACCTCAAAATTCACCCCGGGGGATCAAACGTGATCGCCAGGTGGGATTTGACTGCCCTTGCAGGGACTCAAGCCTCCATCTCCGGATTCCCCTTTTGTTCCTAGGACTGGAGGAATAAAACCAGCAAACCCCAACACCTCACACTCCTTTTGGGGTGGGCCCCCCTCGATTTTAAATAGGAGGTGGATCCAGGGGAAACCCAGACCTGGGATCCCACTGGTAACTGGTGGCACCAGCCCCAGGTGCCTTGCATCAGGGCTGGGAGAACTCAGCTGTGCTTAGCTCCTTCTCACATCACCCTGTTGCCCTTGACTGGTGGCAGGAGCTGGGCTGAGCAGGGCAGGGGGCTCAGTTCCCCTTCTAGCAATGCCCAGCAATTGCCGCCTGGATGTGGACTGCAACCAGCAGCAAACCCACCTCCTTCCCTGGGATCCCCAAGGGGAGGGCAGAGGTGTTAGGGCTGCTCAGGAAAACACCTGTGCTCAGCCCTTCTTCTCAGTCTGTGTGCCAAACAGTCCTAGGACCTTTCTGTTTACTCTTTTTTTAAACACAGATCCTTTTATTAGCAGTGAGCCCAGCCAGCAGAAGACGGTGTGCTGCTAAAGTCCTCCTGTTCCTGGCAAAGGTGAGACTAGATCTAACACATCCCTCAGTCTGTGGGGGCTCACTGACTACCCTGGAACACCCTAGCCCCTTTTCCCATCCTCTGCAGGTCTTGGCAGGTTTGAGTCCCTCAGGTCTGAGGGACAGGGTTATGCTGGGTGAGCAGGTCTGGGGGTTACATCTCCCCATGTGTCCCCCAGGGAATCCCACTCAGCAGAGCATCACCTGGGAAAGGGCTGGGTGGTGGAGCCATGGGGAGCAGAGACCTGGAGAGCGTCTCATCTCTGGACTGGGAGGGTATGGGGCTGGTGACCCCACCTCTGTGTGTTGAGTCCCCAGTATGGATGCCCTGCGAAGCCCCTAAAAGTGTCTGGGATCAGTCCTGGGTCTGACACCGTGATCCCCTCTCCCATCATTAGGGTTCACAGCTCATCGTTGGGGCGCCTGGGGAGGCTCTGCAGCAGGACAGCGCTTTTAGCAGTGGGATGTGCAGGAGAGAATCAGGAATGGTGGAAAGGAGAAAGAAAGGGCTGGATCCTGCTCCCTTTCCAGCCAAGTGACTGCCTTGTCCTGTCCCTGGAAAGGTGAGCTCTGTTCAACCCCTTCTTTGGTCTGCGTAGGGAAAAATCCCTAGCTCAAACCCAAGAAGGCTGAACCAAGCAATGGCAGCTGAAGGTGCCTCTGGAAAAACACCCACCCACCCCCTGAGGCCTGATCCTGCTTTCCCCATGCCAAGTCAAGCTCAGGTGCTCAGCTGCATCAGGACCAGGTCCAGGGCTGCAGATGCAGCCAGTTCTGCAAGGCCAAGCGTGGCGGAGGGAGGACAGTGGTATTTATAAACTGCTGAAACATGCCTGACACTTGAGGGAAGATCCTCTCCGCTCCCTCAAGGGCTTTTGTTTGAAGGGCTTGACTCTGTCTTCCAAAAAGTTGATAAGACCTTCTGGCTCCCATTATCTCCCTGAGGGCCCTGCCTTGCCCTCCTCACAGCTCGCTGAAGCACCCAGATCACGTCACTCTAATTAATTGCCTGAGGAATGGAGGGCCCTGAGCAGGACCTGGCACCTCTCTTCAGGGTTTAGCCTCCTGGTGCAAAGCCAGGCTGTGGGAAGGGGCTGGGTGGCACCAGTCCCTTGCTGTTCTACATCCCTCCACCCCCCTTACAAAGCACAAAAGCTGGGAATGCTGTTCAGCCCCAAATTGGGAACATTTGGGCTGAAATCTTTTGTATGCATTTGAAAAGCGGAGGGAGGGTGGGGAGAAGGACATGGGAAGGGGAAAGAGCTACAGCCTTGCTGGCATGAAGTTGATTTGTCTGGGTCCTGTCCCTTTAGGGCAGTCATCTGTCACTGTAACCGGGAGATGCTGCAAACCATGTGCAGATGAGGCTCAGCCACGAGAGAAGCATTCCCACATCAGGTATCATGACACTGCACCCACCTCACCTTGCCCCCCGCAATTTTAATCAAAGTTGTACTTCTCACTGGCAGGGGAAGGGTGGGAATTTTAATCAGCTCCTCCTGCATCTGTACCCTGCTCCACAGGACCTTCTGGGGCAGAAAGGTGCATGTGACAGCATGGGTGATGGTGGGTGACAGTGCAGGTGCCGATGGGTAGCCCAGGGAGGCCAGGGATCGGTGCAGCAAAGCACCTCCATCCTCTGGGGGCTGTGGCCAGCCTGATGCTCCAGCAAAGTTTTTCATCTGCCTCTGCTATGTCAGCAGAGCACAAAGGCAGGGGAGAGGTGAACCCCTCTGTTAATACACGTGTTTTAAATAACTGGTATTTTTATTTCTTCCTTTCGGTGTGGTGGGCTTGGCACTCATCTTTGTTTGCACAATTGTCCTGCCTATATGTTCTGTTGCCCAAGTAAGGAGAAAAAGATCCTGTGCATGATCTGGAGGTGTGCTTTGCTGGTTCTGACATGTAAATATTAATCAAGAAGCAACACTGAAGAGACCAAACCCCCTCCTATCCTCAAACCACTTCAGATCCCTTTATTGTCCTGGCAGTTGTTGCACTTGGACTGGCTTTTCACTTTCTCCTCTCAGAGTGGCTGGCTCCTGCAACGGTCCCCAGATTCCTCAGCTATGTCCTACTGAGGCAAAACATTTATTGAAGTTTTCAGATTATTAGGGAAATACATATTTCTGCTTCTTTTCCAAACTCCACTGCCTTCTTTTCTAAGCCATCCCCGCATGTCAGCATGGGGGCAGGAGAGGCATCCTCTTGCTCTCCTCTTGCAGCTGATGCCTCCTGCATGAACTTTGAGTACCCAGAAACACCACGAAGGGGGGATTCCTACCACCACCATGTGCTTTGTTAGTGGGCAATAGTGGTGAATATGTGTGTAGTTTATTTTCCTCTATAAAAAGCTATATATCCTCTATACATTATTATTATATATATATAATATATTTATTATTATATATATATTTCCTCTATATAAAGCTGCACTTCAGCTCACTCACACCTCAGAAGAAACAGAGGTTATGGACACATGCTTCCAGCTCCTCAGACAACCTTTGCCAAGGCAGCATCACAGCCTTGGTGCTGCGTGGGAGGAAGCAGAGGAGTGGGGGCTATTGAAAGCGAAGAGGTCAGAGGAGAAAAGGTCTGGCATAAAGCTGCCCTCGCTTTGTTGGCACACGCACACCTGTGACTGAACTGCGGGTGTGCACGTGGGGTTGGGCCATGTCCTTGACAGGGTCCCCATGATCAGGACCCACTGCCTGGCATTGCTGTGAGTAGTGCACGTGCCCATCACTCACCTCCTGCATCCCAGCACTCTGAAGCAGGGCCAGGGTGCCCAGCACCCCCAGAGAAGCACCCTTACCAGCACAGAGTGTGGTGTTCTAAAGCAGCAGCAGGTTGCTTGCGGCAGTTGCTGCTACTGCAGGCTCTGCTCTCCATGTGCATGCGTGTGCCGGTGTGTATGTGCGTGTGTGTGCAGGTGTGTGTATGTGCATGTGTGCATGCAGGGAGGTCTCCCTTGGCAGCACAACAGAAAAGTGAAGTGTAAAAATGCTCCCATTCTGGCTTGGTGGATAAATTGTCTACAAAGGGCTCTTCAACCTGAATGCACGCCGCAAAGGCGCATGGCACTTCTCCGGGCGAACAATGGCGGGGCTGAGTCACAGTGCTGCCGAGAAGCATCCTGATGCTGCCTGTCAAGGGAAAGGAGCTTGTATTTTACCCCCGAGACAGCTTTTATTAGTGAATTCCTGAGATCACCGTGAGATCAGGAGCACAGGAAAGAAGAGGAAAGGGAGAATAGGGAGGAAACACTTGGGCTCCTTGTCTGTGGATCGGATGCAATGCCCACAGCAATAAGCAGATCTACCAGTGATGCCGGTCCCTTTCCAGTTTCCACCCCAAGAGCTGGGGCTGGGACCAGTGGGAGAGGGCATAGTGAGATGCCTCGTGAAAGGACCGGGCAGCCTGTTTCCCATGAAGAAGAGGAAATACCTTTCCCCAGGGTACCTTGTAAAACTCACTCTGCTGTAGCTTTCGCTCCACTTGCAGCTTCTCAGATGGTAACTCCTAAGCACTCGAGTCTGGATGTGGCCTTTAGCTTCAGATGTCCTTGAAGATTCAGCTGCCAGAGGTTGGCAGGGTGCAGCAGGGAGAGGATCGTTCTGTGCTCACTGTTTCTGATATTTTCTTTCTAAGCGTGTATCCCCAGCCACTGCTGCAGAGGGGATGCTGGAACTTTGGATGCAATCCCACAGATTTTCATGGAAGCAGAACGGCAGGAAGGCAAACAGGAAAGAAGAGGAGTAATATACTATTCTCGGGGGCACTTGTTGCATTTCTCTGTTTGCTTTGCTGTGTTGTTTCCTTTTCCTCCAGCCACATACTAGAGGATTATGGCAAATGAATTAAGGGATTAAATCATAAGGGAGAATTAGGATCCTGCTTATTTAGAAGCAGAAGCCCAGATGGATTTACTGAACTCCAGATGATGCAAGAGCATCTTGGGTAGTGCTGTGGATGTAGGTCACAGGATAATTTAAGCTGGAAAGAACCTCTGAAGGTCTCTGGTCCAACAGCCCTCAAAGCAGAGCCAACTTGGATCAGGTTGCCCAGGACTTTGTCCAGCCAAGTTTTGAATGTCTCCAAGGATGGAGATTCCCCCACCTCTCTGGTCCCCTGTGTTTAACCACCCCCAGGGTGAATTTTCTCCCTAATATCTAACCAAAGCTTTCCCTTTTGCAACTTACATTCATCGTTTCTCTTCCTGTCACTCTGCACCTCAGGTAGATGTCCAGGTGCATCAGGGACCTATTCAGGTCCTTTGTACCTACCTCGAAAGACAGATTGTCGGGCACAAGATTCAGAGTCAGTCCCAGCTTAGACAGCAGGTTCTGGGCCTCCCAGGCTCCTTGGACTCTCCCCATGGGAGCAGGCCTGGATGGGACATCTCATCTCTCCATGGTGCATCAGTACTGCTGTGGAATTGGTCTCACCTGTATAATGGCAGGGTGAGGATTTGCTATTGCTGTGGCTGGAGACACCCCAAACAGCACCCAAAGATTGCTCCCACAGCTTATTTCCAGGGTCATCCAGGAGACGGTGTGTCTGGGGAAAAAGTACAAACAGTGGCCTTTGGTCGGCTGCATTCACCAGGGGAAGCAAAGGCATGGATAAAAAAGATCACCTGCCCATCTTCATTGCTGGTGACTGAGCCAAGCAATTCCTTCTTCCTAGTGGCCTGAGCACTCCTCTGCGCTGCCTGGAGTCACGCAGCATGAGGCCACAGCCAGCCACAGCTTTTGGTGACTGGCTCATGGGTGGGCGGACCTCTTCCACTACGTTTTGGCAGCTAGGAATCATCTCCGTGAAAGACGGAGCTGTGACATGTTTGGCTGTGCCTTGGAAAAGAGAAGAGAAGAAAACAGAAGGAAAAAGAAAAGAAGGAAAAGAAGCTGTCTATAACATCCTGGCCTGTCTCTGCCACTGGGAATGGATGTGAGGGCTTGTTCAGGGACGAGGTAGCCTGGTCCTGTGCAGTGAGGAAGGGAGAGGCAAAAGTCATGAAACAGGGCTCTGTTTGGATCCAGATTTGATTTGCCTGGTTAAAACTTGTTGATCCCATACAAGGTTTTCCTGGCTGGGAGCTGAACTTGGTTCCACAGCCAAGGTTTTTTATTTTCCAGAGTGTTTAGCATAAATCAGACTTTCACAGCCGCCTTTGAGTGGAAGGAGCAAGAAATCACGTTTTGTCTCCTATCCAGGAGCTCTGGGAGAAAGGAGCTGTCAGGAACCAGCCCAGATGCTCTGACGTGCTCTCTGCATCCTCGCTGCCTGGCTTTGCCTTCTCCCATCTGGTGTCACGGCTCCATCAGCTCCTGTGCACTGCTTTCCCCAGCTGAGATCCCAGCCAGGCTGCTGACATTCAAGTTGAGCTGTGCCCCAAGCAAAGGACACCATAACACCTTTTGGGCTGGGGTATGCCCTCCCCTGCCTCTCACCCAAGCCTTTAAGTGGGTTTTAACACAGATCCAGATCTGGCGTGCTGCCCTGCCGAGACCACTAGCACTCCCCTGCTGTCATATCTTTAGGTTCTTTTTTTTTCGTTAGAGGATCAACCCAGAGAAGTCACCTTGCCATGTGCTTTTCTAATTCTCTTGTTGCTAGTCTCACTGGGAATTATTTTTCTAATATTTAGCTAGAATTTCCCTTGCTGTGCTTTGTGTCCATTGCCTCCCATGCAGCTTCAGGAAGAGTGCTGTCTCCACTTTCTCTATAACCACCCATCAGCCTTCTCCTCTGACTGAGCAAGCCCAGCTCCCTCCACATCTTTCAATCTGGCAAAGTACTGCTAATTTTTCATGTACTGCTTCATAAGCATTTGAGGGAGAGGGGTGAGTTCCCATAAACACTACACGGGACACCTACACCCGAGCATCTCCTGGCAGCTAGGGAAGGCTTTGGTGGGGGTGGCTGCAGAAATCCCACCAGCACTTGCAGTGGAGCTGAGCAAGGGACCGAAAACTCCATTGTTGGTCCTGTTGAAACAGGAGGTTAAACCTCTCTGCTGGAGCCATTCCCTGCTAGTGAGATCCATACAGTCCATTAAAATTAGGGATCTTATTATGGGCTACATAAAAAAAGGTAAAGAGGAAATGAGACCCTTATGAAGGGTTTCTTATGTGTGCAGATGGTGAGGGCATCTGAGGCCAAGAAAGCTTCTCTAACACACTTTTTCCAAACAAACTACTCACTTTGCAGGCTTTCCCCTCTTTCAAAAAGAGATAAATAGATGCAGAACTATTTTTTCTGCACAGCTCACCTCTGCTGACCAGCCACACTGTGCTTGGGGTAGAGGAAGAGTCTCTAAACATGTTCCATGCTCTTGGGAGCATGGTCTCCTCTCCTCCTAGCACCAAATTCAGCCTTCAAATGCCCTTTCAGGTCATATTCAGGTTGTTCCTGAACCCAAAGGAGCTGACTGTGTTGTGGCCTCCACAGCCTAGCTGAGGACCGGTGAGATATCCTCTGTCCATCAGCACAGAGGAACTATTTGAGTGAATGGAATAGCATTAGAAGCACTGAGAGCCAGCCAAAACCGGGAATTCAGCCTTCCAGCGCTGGCACCGGGCCACTGCTGTGCCTCCGTTTCAAGACAGCAGAAACCAGGGACCTCAAATATGGGATGGACTTTAGGTCTGTAGCAGAACCAGAGTTCCTAGGAATCAGGGCATCCATTGCTTGCTATGGCCACCTGCCGTGACATTTTTTCCTTTCTCCTCCTGTCCCTGCCCACTACGCGTGGCTGCTGTGATGTGGCAGTGCCAGAGTGGGAGAAGGTCCCAGAGCTGCTCTCCAAAGTAACTGGTAGATCCTGTGGGATCCCTTAGGCTTCCCATTGGGTCCTGCTGGGGCACCGGAAGGACTGCAGAGGCTGGAAGTGTCCCTGGAGCATGATTCTTATTTATACAGAAGTACAATCTCTCTATAGAGCTGTAATAGAGGGATTTTTGTCCCCTTGTGCAGGCTAAGAGCTGAAGCACGGTGAAGCCAAGTGATGTGGCCAGGGTTGTACAGACGACCTGTGGCAGAGCAAGAAGAGCAGCCCAGCTGTGTCGTGAGCCCTCATCAACACTGCTCAGTGGCAGAGCTGTGGCCACCTCACCTCCCTGGCCACCCAGCCAGCCAGCTCTCTCCTTTCTCCTTCAGATTCTTAAAATAAGACTCGCAAAGGCTCAAGCGTCGTTTCGATTTCATTAATAAATCCCTGCTTGCACTTGAAGCTGTTGTGCCTTTTAAAACATTATCCATGGCTCTGATTACACTGCTGATGAAAGCAGGCATGGCCCTATTAGTTTTCACGGCAAACGGCCCTGCCACGTCCTGCTAGCCTTTACGTGCTCAGTGTAACCCAAGTTTCGCAGGAAAGGGATGGGGGCAAAAAAAGCATCTTGTAAAGGCAGAGTCTGCCTGCACCTTCACTTCAGACAGAGGACATCGCATGCTTGAAACCCCCTCCCGCAAACAGCTTTGTTTAGTCTATACAATTTTTATTTTTTTTTAATTAGTTTTTTAATTGCTACCAACAATTAACTCCCGCTCTGCAACTCCAACCCGATGCCGCTGCCCCTTCTGCCCCTGCAAGAGGCCACACCAAGGGACAGTAACGGGCACGGGGTGGGGAAAGGGGAAACAGGACTTAAGCAGTGATGGGCGCTAGCTGCTCTGTAGTGTCTCTTCATTTTTCAGAGAGGATGTGGATTTTTGGGGAGCAGAGTTAAGTGCCCATAGCTAATCAGTGTGAAAAAAACCCACCCCAAGGCAACAGGTTTGCTCGGCATCGTTAATCCAGATGTGCAGATGGGTAAACTGAGGCACACAGGGGTTAACGCTTTCTAGTGGGAGAGGATGGGGGGAGAAGGGGAACTCCGTTCCAAAACTCCTGAGGTGAGCTTTCCAAACTCCTTCAGCTTTGTTCTGTCCCTTAGGCAATGCTTGGAGAGCTTTTTGGAAATGGGTTTGCAGTGAAAGCAGAGAGACTGCGCTCAAACAGGTCTGCAGGCACCGAGCACAGAGGCATGGGACTGTGGCAGCAGGGAAAGGAAAGGAAACAGAAACAGGGAAATAGACAAATAGGGAAAGGGAAGGGAAAGGGAAGGGGAGGGGAGGAGAGAAGAGGTGTGGAAAGGAGCAGAAAGGAGCGGAAAGGAGCAGAAAGGAAAGGAAAGGAAGGGAAGGGAAAGGAAGGGAAAGGAAGGGAAGGGAAAGGAAGGGAAAGGAAAGGAAAGGAAAGGGAAAGGAAAGGAAAGGGAAAGGAAGGGAAAGAAAAGGGAAGGAAAGGGAAGGAAAGGGAAGGGAAGGAAAGGAAAGGAAGGGAAAGGAAAGGAAAGGAAGGGAAAGGAAAGGAAAGGAAAGGAAAGGAAAGGAAAGGAAAGGAAAGGAAAGGAAAGGAAAGGAAAGGAAAGGAAAGGAAAGGAAAGGAAAGGAAAGGAAAGGAAAGGAAAGGAAAGGAAAGGAAAGGAAAGGAAAGGAAAAGGGAGAGAGACAAAAGAGAGACAGGAGAAAGATAGTATGAAAAAGAGAAAGATAAAAAGAGGGAATATGTGAGAATAAGGAGTGAGGGAAACAGGTGAGGAGGCCCCTCTGCATCTCCTGGGGCGGCTGCATGTCGGAGGGCCGTGCTCCCCTCTCCCGCGTTGGATCGTGCAGCACCACCCGTGCCCGAGCACACCTCCTGCCCTGCAGAAGGGCTGGCTGCCCTGCCTGCCCAAACCCAGCCCGGCAGCTGTCGGAGGGGCTGGGCAGCCCAGCCGCCGTGCCACCGGGGCAGCACCAGCTTGGCTCGGCTCTGCCCGCCCGGAGCAGCCGGGAGAGGGTGGCAGGTGAGCGAGGCACAGTCATTACTACAACAAATGGGAGAGGAATGACATTACATGGCAGGGCTATTATTTACTGAGCGCTCGTGTTTGTCATGACTGAAGATGACATCTTATTAAGGAGTCATGACACTGGGGGATTTTTTTAAGCCTGGGGGCCAAGAAGGCTAATGAACAAGGATAGCTCTAGGAATAGATAGGGGGTAGTGCCGTTTTCAGGTTGCAGGCAGAGCTGACTAATGTTTCACCAACTCGATTTCTGGGCGATTTCCAGGCTGTGGCACATCTCCCTCCTGGTGTTTAGGGATGGATGCTCTTTGCCGTGGCCTGATGGTGCTGGTTCAGGTGGAAGTGGCTGTCTTGAGAGACCCCGCTGCAAGGGAGCAAAGCCTGATCTGTGTTACCAAAAATCTCCTACCTGTACCTAACACACATGGAGAGCCAGATACCAGTACTCCTGCAAACTAGGGCATGTGACAGGGAGCGGCTCTGGGACAGGTTTTCCCAAATCCCACTTTGCAGGGTCTTTGAAGGAAGGCTCTCAGGCAGCACATGCAGTAGCTGGGGGAGTGCATGAAGTGAGACCCCGCTGTCAACGTGGCACTGTCACACACCTGTGTGATGCTTGTCAGGGGAGCTAGGCTAAAAGTGGGGCTGCCTGGCCCATTTTGTCCCCCCTCAGCCTGCCTCAGCACTCTCTGCCCTCCTTGCCCTCCTCCACCTGAAACAAGAGCCATCTCCTTGCAGCTCCCATGTGCCAGCTCCTTATCGCTGACCCACTCTGTCAGTGCGGATGCTTGACTAATGTTCCCTTGTAAAATGTTGTGTTAAGCACATTCCAGCCCCTGACATTAAATACTTGGGCCAGGGCAGCGCTCACCCTCCGGCGGACTGGACGGACAGAGCGCTGAGCCAGCCCCAGCCACACGCCCGATGATGCTGCAGCCAAAACATTTGCTCTTTCTGCCCCATCTCTGCCGCTCCCCTGCCCTCCCTCTGCACAGGCAGCACGGGCAGGGGGGAAGGAGGCAGCGGGCAGGATCGCGGCTATCTGGCAGATGAAATAATAATTACCGCAACCGCCTCCCGGCCTCCCTTGCATTCCTCTGTGCTAACAGCTCGGCTTATTTTGTTTTCGTGCACAAATATTGACTCGCTGGGTTCTTTTCACCTCGTGCCTATTAAAAAGGCATTGCTCATGGTATTGTTATTGAATTTGTTCTGCAGCTGTGAGAAGCATCCAGCGGCTTCAAGGAATTTGCCCGCACCTAGCACAGGCCCTGAGGGCTGTGTGCCCTCAATACCCTCCAGAACTGCTTTGCCTGCTGCTGTTCAAGGGACAGGGCCCTGGGCTGCTCAGCAGGAGTGCTGCCCGGCCTTTCCACCCAGGGGGAGACCGGGGTGGTGCCGGGGGTGAGGCTGCAGACATGTGGTCAGCTCCTGGGGGATGCTGCTTTGCTGCTCTGTGCCTCAGTTTCCCTGTCCAGGCTTGTGATTCCTGAGCACTTTTGTAATGCACTGTGTGTGTTCATGAAAGGACGTGTGATTCAACAGTCTGACCTTTTGCTGCTGCAACTCGTCCTGTTATATTCAGTTCAGTTTGAGAATGTGGGAGTTGTTTCCAGATGCTTTAACCTGGCTGGGGTAATAACCAGAAAAATTAACCCCTTCACTTTACGCTGAGCTGAATTATCTGGGTAATTAATAGGCATGACAGCAATGCTCACACAGCCCCAGCCCTGAGAGTTTGGGATCACAGTTGCGTTGGGGGGTTGATGCTTCTCCCCTGTGCCGGGGGGGTTGGGGTGCAGGAGGGGGATATGCAGTGTCTCCCTGCTCTCCCCGCAGCGTTCCGCCCAGGGCAGGGGCAGTGGGATAGCAGCCTGCTCGTGAGGAAACCCCCTGTTTCAGCAGCTGTGTTCAGCTTTGGCATTTCTCCCAGAATAAAATTGACTGGCACTGCATTCCCAGGGACTCCCCTCTGTCCCCAGCCATCCCTCCAGGGGAAATCCCGGGGATGCCGGCACTCTGTCAGCAGATTTTACCTTATTCCCAAATCCTGAGAAGGGGTGGGAATAGGGAATTGGGACAGGTGAGAAATGCTGTAGCATCAGAGGTCACCTGAGGGTGGGTGTCCTCATCAAAACCTCTCCCTGTCCCCTGTGAAGTGTCCCAGTGACCCCTTCTCCACCAGAGGTCTGACGGATGCCCCTGCCCACGGGTGGGCTGGGTGTGGGCTGGGGTGTGGGCGGCCTTGGGATCCCCTGTGTGCACATCTCCTACAGCCTCTGGGGGAGGGAAGAAGCCAGGGCGGCAGCTGGCCAGGGTGAGCTCTGCACACAACAACCAGTGACAGGGCTGCCTCTCCACCACCCAGCTGGTCTTGGGACAACTGAGTAGAAAATCTGCAGAAAAGGACTTTCCGTGCTGATCTGATGGACTGACCCTTCCCCTAGCAGGACCCTTAGCTCAACTTCTTCACCCTTCTAATCTCCCTCCAGATGCCTTTTTAACCTCCCCTAGTATGAAAAGAGCCAGCAGGTGAAATCCCAGCTCGCTGCCCCCGCCTACACCCCAGTGATAGCCACCAGCCAGCCGTGGGGACTGCTGCTGTCACCAGCATCATGCAGAACTGTGACCCCCTTGGTGGAGGGACGTTCTTTTGGGGGGAGCGGTGGGCTGTGTGTAGGTGGCTGAGGGGTGCCTGCCTGATGGGGCCATACCTGCTGCTGCTGTGCCCCACTCATCCTCCCACCTGTGGTGCTACTGCCCTGGGGATCCCGGCATGGGGACAGCAAAGTGTGGCATGAGATGTTTAACCTTGCAGAGACGATCAGGAGCATTGCCAAGGCTTGGAATATGGTGGTGGGCTCAGCAGGGGAAGAGATCCGTGTGGAGGTGGTCAGCTGGGGTGTAAGTCACCGGGCAGATGCAATCCCAAGCTCCCTGTGTTGAGCAGGTTGTCTCCTACCTCGTGACCAGCCTGCAAAAAATAACACAGCTGCCTCCTTCTCCCAGCGCCTGTTTGTGGGAAGCAAATGTCAGTGTTGCCATGCCCGAGTGTTTATTTTGGCAACGGCCGGGGGCCTGGCCAGCAGGCACGTGAGCCGTGGTAAGGAGGGTTAGCTGCCTGGCAGCAATTCCTACCATGCCCCACCAAGGATGCAGCGTGGCCGGCAGACACCTTTCTCCTGGCTTCAGGCTGCACCACACCAGGTCTGTTGTAAATAGTAAATACTGACCGATCACATGGGGGGCATCACACCAGGCCCCACTGGCAGCTGGAACCTGGAGGAGAACAAGGACCTGCCTGTGGGTACCACTGAACCCCAGGGTGACCCATCAAGGCTAATGTCCAGGGTCATTCCAGGCATAGCAGCCCCATGTCCCTGCCGTGGGGGCAGGAAGAAAATCATCACTGAGTGTCCTGTTCTCCTGACCTTTGCTCTCCAAATATTTAGGATCCCACAGCGCACAGTCACAGGCCTTGTTCGGCTTCAGCGTGATGCCATTTGCCTCCTGTCTCAGCTGTCCCCAGTAATTCATCTCTGGCTTGCTGAGCTGGGGATGGGGAAGACACGCTCATGCCACTGTGCTTCCCCGGGGTGACTGCAGGCACCAGAGCACCATCCCAAGCCCAGTCTGTCCCTGGTTCCCTGCTCCCCCTGCCTTGTCACAGGCCCTGGTCACCAGGGATGGAGGGGAGCATCCATGGGAGGGCAAGTCCCCTGTCCCTGACAGAGCTCACTCTTTGCTCCCTGGTCTTTATCTGTCACCACCCCAGTGGTGATGAGGAAGAGCCCAAGCATGGCCAGTGACCAAACCCTGGCAAAGGGTTGGACTTTGCATTGGGAAGGTGTTGGGAGACTGTGTTTGGGGATGGTTGGTGTAATAATCAAGGGGAGAAAACTGGGGTGTACATGAGCCACGAGTAAGCCTGAGAAGCAACCCCAGATCCCAGTATAACCTACTGTCTTTTGGTCAAGGGCCTGGGCTAGTGGCCATATGACCTTGTACTGGACATGCTGTAATTCCCAATCTGCACATGTGGCCTTGGGCAGCATCTGAGGGGTCTGAGCTTACTGTTGGGAGGTGGTATAGCTTAAGAAGGATGCTATTATCTCCTGGAGTGGCTGTGGATGTACAACCGCTGCTTCATGAGTTCCTAGAGGTGTCTCTGTCCTGTGGCTTCTTGTAAGAGATGCCTGGCTGGAGAGGTGTGGGTGGAGGCTGAGACCTTCAGAAGAAGACCCAGGAGAAAGAAACTCATTTGGGCAAGATCATCCCCTTGGTGAAGGGGTGAGAGTGCTCAGGTGGCAAGTTTGTGGGGAAATGGCACTGACTGTCACTGAGCATTACCGATCTGAGGGTGAAAAGGAGGAAGAGCACAGGAGGAGGATGATGAAAGCAGGAGTGGAGTTTTGCAAGGGGCAGTAGTTGCTGTTGGTTTATCTCTGCTCTGACCGTAGGTACAGCTTATTACATATGCTAAAATCCCATGGCTGCCCATGCTTTTGCTGATTTTGGTTGAACATCCACTGCTTCCAAAGAGGGCTTACCTATTCATACCTGACACAGTGAAAGAAAAATAAGGATTACTTTAATGAAGGCACCACATAAGAGGCAATGTTTCAAATAAGACAGAGCCATGGGGGATGGGAGCATCCAAGACCGCTGAGCCAGGAGCCCCGGATGGACCCTGCCCTTCAGAGGTTCCTTTGCTGCTGGTTGCCAGAGGCTGAGGATGGCAAAACCCCCCAAACTGCAGCATGTGTGGTTTTATGATGAGCTAAAAGTTTATGGTGTTTCACTGGCAAAATCCAATTTTTTTAAGCTCTTTTAAAATGAAACTTTAAGAAACCGTATTAGCATGAATTACATTTTCATCTTTTTAAATGAAATTAGATTTGATTTTTCACTATGCTTTTTGAAATCCTGATGATAATTATTTTATTGGCCAGACACTGAATTTTCTTACCAAAAGCCGTATTTCTGATGGTTTCAAAAAATAACAAGACTTTCAACAAAAGTACTGATGAAAAAAGGTGCCAGTTACAAAGCATATGAAATGGGAAAAAAATTGAACTTTTTAATTTTTTTCATGGATTTATTTCAATTTCCAACCGACTTTTGATCATGCAATAATGATGTTTTCTTGAGAGAAAAGAAACCCGAAGTGACCATGGCAAAATGGCTTAGATTTTCAGTTGCTGCGAGTCAGCCCATCTCTACAGGGGCTGGCACCGTGCTGCACGGAGCGAAGATTTAGCTCTGTGTGTTCATGTGGTGTCTTCACACCCCTCCCTTTGCTGCTGAGACCAGTAGCAGCACTCCCACCTGGACCAACAGGGTTGCGACTGAATGGGGTAGAGCAAAAAACCCTATGGAGATAAAGAAAAAATCATAAGCAAATGAAAAATGGAAGTTGAAAGGTGAGGTTTGAGGAGAGGAAGTGACTCATGGGTTGGGAATGAGGGATGGGGTCTTGGGGAGGCTCGGCAGCTCGAGCTTCAGTGACCCCCGACTGTGAGGAGTCATGGGGAGGACAGAGGAGAGGCCAAGCATGGAGCAATGAAACGAACGGTTGAGTCCAGGGAGAGCTATGAAACCCTGGAAGACAAGCCCATGGCGGTCATGCAGAAAGGGAGGAATATCTAGTGTTTCCAGACTGTCTGTGCTGTTTATCCTTCCCTTGGCTTTGATCAGGGGCTGTGTGAGACACAATGCGGTAGAGACCTGGGGGAAACCAGTAAAGCTGATGCATCTACAGCAATGGTTCAAAGCTGCATTCAAGCTCTTGACCCCACATCTGTTATACTGTGTAGGGAAAGGGCAGCAGCATTTCCTAAGCCTCTGTAGCGTGAAGGAATAGTATGTTTTAAATATTTTGGATATCCTTGAATGAACCCTCTGACATTCTCCTGCAAAAGCCACCAGAACCCAGCTGATCCATCATGTGTCCACAGCCAGGGCTGGTTGAGTTGGGGAAGGACATACGGATGCTGCAGCGGCACACGTACCACGCTAAGCAATGCAAATGTGGGGGTGAGTCAGGGATGCTGTCCTCTCCCCACCACCCTCCAGTAAATCTGCGTCCATATGTAGCAAGGCTGGGTGTATTTGCATCTGGTTGTAAAAAAAGCTATTTGGATGCCAGCTGTGCTTGAAATAACATGAAGAAGACCTCACGGCTGTAAAACAGGGTGTCTCATGAGTCGGAGAGCTTCTTGCAGAGGTGCTGCGGCGGCAGCTGGAGATCAAGCCCTGAGCTCACCCACTGGTGTTATCTGCCTGCCCTAACCCTTTTCCCCTGATGTCTGCACCCTCCTCTCTTGCTCCACACAGGTCTTGGCTCCCACAGCATCTTCACAGCTCTGACATCATGCAGAGGGCAAATGCCAGCAGGCATCCTTGCTCTCCCCTGACTCTGGCAACACTGAGCTGTTCTTGGCTTCATTAGAACCTGATTTGCATAGAAGGGAAATAATTGGCTTTAATTGACTTAGTCTGGACGTGGTCTTTAGAGGGACACAATGCTTACAAGGGAGTTGTGGAGCAAAGTGGTTTTTTCCACTATTCTGCCATATGTTGTCCCAGGGAAGAGACAACATATATGCATACACACACACACACACACGTGTGTGTGGATATATATATAAATATTAGATATCTTCTTTTGCGGGTAGATAAAGCTTTTTATTTCACCTCATTGTAATGAAAACAGATTTTAGCTTTGGCTATAGCACCACTTGGCATTTAATTTCTGAACATCCATTCATGCATGGTTTGGCTGGCGTATTTCTAGGGGTAAAGCAGGCTGGGGGTGCTGATTTCTCAGGAGAATGCAGCAGTTGTCTGGAAACCCTGTTGGTGCCTGAGCTGCCATGTGCCAGGACACCAAACAGATTTAGTTCAGGGTCTGTTTCCCCAGGGTTATACAGGACAGCCTCAAGGAGGTGGAGCTGGAGGAGACCCTTTTGATATCTTGGTCCTTGTATCTTTATACCTGATCATTGCTTCTGGGGACAGAGGAGACAGAACCCTGTTATTTGGAACATGAAATTATTAGGTGAGCTATTGCAGCATTGAGACGCTATATTTCCCAGTTCCTAGCGCACATGCTGAAAAGCATAGCTTTTAATGATCCCTTCTGGGTGGAAAGCCCTAGAAATACCACACAGAGCCTACCAAAGCCTGGCTGGGCTTCAGCTGCCATGGAGCGGTTTCCATGCTTACATCCAGAAGGCTTGTGGCCAACCTAGTTTAAACTCAGCGTGTGGCAGAGCTCAGCGTGGAGGGGAGAGTGGGTCAAGGTATGCTTAACGCTTCCCATCTCTTCTGATAAATCTGCAGCACTCATGAACTACAATTCAGCTTTTGCAGACTGTAACAGGGGTATTTTTCTCCTACTTTCCTAGGCCAGCACTTGGATGAGGCTCAGCAGAAGTTTTAGTGTGGGTTCTACTGGGCGTAATACTGGAGACTTTAATCGTTGTAGGAACTGGCTTGGAGTCCTCAATTTCTTGAATGCTGCGGAGACAAACAGCCCAGCCAAGGGTTTAGCCCAAGCACCCCCTAACTGGGAGGCAGTAACTTGGGACCAGTATTGCTGGGAAGAACTGAGCAGCCTGGCTTTGCTTTTAGGGCAGTGGGAAGCAGGTGCCATCGGTTTGGACCAGGTGCTTAAAGAAGGTTGTTAAAGCAGCAGAGCTCGGGAGCCAGGGCAGTGATGCTCCTCATGCTGTCCATCACAGCCCGTTGGCCACTCTCTGTGTGTGTTAGCCCCATTTCACAACAGTAGCTGCCCCATCGCAATAGGCTCCCCCCCCTACCCCTGGCATGACAACCCCCACCTACAGGCACCTCTCCTATAGATAACCCTCTATTTGCAGCACCTTGTGCTCTGCAGCTTGAGGTGCTGAGTGTGGGGAGAGGATGGAGGTGTGTGCCCTGCTCGGAGGGGAGAAATAGCAAATTTTGATTGCTGGCAAAGTCTGCACGAGTTTTTCTTCTGCTTGTCCTCCAATTAGGCAAGCAATCTCGCTCTGCTACTTCGAAAATAACTTCTGTGATATCCACCAGTGGTGGATTTGTTGATTATAAAATTAAAGCAGGCTTTGGGATTAGGGGTCCTGACCTCGGATCTAGCTCTTCTGAGGCTGTGAATGCAGGTTGGTGTTTTAGCTGGAAAGCAGAATTTTTTGAGTTAGCAAGTAACAATAAACGAGCTAAATGTTGATTTGTTATGCCTCTGTTAGAAGGATTTTGAATGTGGAGTCCTAATTGTAAAGAGAGTCAGGTTAATACTGAATACTGAGTAAGGGAATCTGGTTGGATTTTTTTTAATTTTTTTTGAAAACTTGAGTGTTTTGTGGGAAGAAAAAAATGTTTTACTTGCTTTCTGAAGCTATTTTTAATGGAATTAAAAAAAAAACAAAAACATGAACTGAACTTTGTGTATAACTGGTATTTCCTCTTTTCCCATACTAAAATGGTAACGGAAAGATAAAGGAGCTAGGAGAGAAGAAAAAAAGGTGTTATAAAAAATTAGCCCTTCTCCCCTTGGCTTTTTGATAAAAGTATTTATAAAACAGTTTTTAGAGAATAAGCATTATTCCTACTTGAAGTATATGGGATGGAAACAGTTGTATTGTGGAATGAGCCTTTTACTTTTTAAAACCAACTTTGGCAAAATATTTGCAGTTTAACCCGAGGGTCTTAAATTACATTCGTCTTGTATGCTCAGAAGTCATTCCATTACCTTCTGAAAACTCTGACATCTGTCTTTTTTTCTGATGATCCTCCAAACCTGCCCATGCTATAAGTCACTGATGAAATAATTGTGGTCTGGATAAAGCTTTTAGTGCTGAGCATGAAAAAATAAGCAATGAGAATGGGGCTACTTTGCCTGTCCCCTTGGAGAAGGAAGACTCTTGTGGCCCAGTTGCCATAGTGTTAGCCAAAACTGATTTGCAAATGAAGGGTCTGCAACTCTAGCATATGAGCCTATTGCTGCTCCAAGAGCTCATCCCATAATTTTCTCTGTGCTTTTGCCTGCTTTATTGTGCAGGGGTATGGCCAGGTGCCAGCAATATGACAGTAATGAGTGAGCACCACCAGCAGATCCATTTTGGGCTTAGTTACGAGACTCCCAGGTGAAAAGTGTTAGCTAATAAAATCAGTCTGAGTGTTGACCTCCATCTTGAGGAGGAGGCTCCACATGGGGTGTCATTTGAGAAAGGGGAGAACCTGTTCTAGATTCTTCTACTCATTTGCAAGGAGATGCTGGCTGCAGCTTTTAAGCCTCTATTACCAGGGCAGTCCATGTTCCATGTACCCACCAGGACTTGCTTTTAAAAAGGTGTTAGTGACTGGCAGAAGTGGATGGTTGGGGTCTGAGGGAGAGGAACATCTTGGGCAGCATGTGAAGGGTTTTTGCTTTGTTTTCTGCCCAGGCTCCCTGGGATGCCAGCAGCTGGGGTCAGTGGTCAAACAGAACAGCAGTGCCTGGCTGTAAACTGGATTGCAAGGTAAGGACACAGGGGCATGTTTTATTCCAAAGGAAGAGAGAAAGCTCCACCAGCTATGCCAGACAGCCAACCTGTACCATGGGCTCACAGGTAAGAAATATTTAGTATTCTTGAAAAGCAGAGTCTGAAGATGAAGCCAATTATGTTTATTGTTATTGCTTTGTTGTACCTGTGTGGAGCTTATATGAATGGGGTAAATGTTGTGATCTGTTCCTGGTTCTCCAATCGTGTTTCAAAAATTCATTCTGGCTAAGTTCTTTGTGGTGCTGCTTAGGGCAGCTTTGTCCCTGCCTGATGAACAGGGCTTCTCTTCTAGGTTTGAGGACCGAGATGTGATGTGGATGGCAGTTACTCTTATATTGTCAAAGGGAAGGTTAAAAAGTTGTTTTGATTTGTTACTCAAAAGAAAATCTTATTGTAATATGGCTTTTTTTTAGCTGCAAAGAAAATCTTATTGTAATATGTTTTTTTTTTTTTTAGCTGTAAAGAAGCACTATTTTGTTTAGCTGCATTGTGTGGACCTTTAAAAACAGTGGTTGGAAGCCTTCTGAAGTTAAGGGTCTGGATGTATTTGTGTTGTCTGCTGAATTGTCGCATGTAGTAATGCATGTTGGTGGGACAGGAGACAGCCACCTGCAGAACCTGAGGTTTTCATGGCGAACAAACCTATTAAGCAATGTATGCTGGGCTGTGATTTGCTTGCAATGGTCCAGGGTGGCAGAAGTAGCATTTCATAGTTTCTGAAACTGCTTTTGAAGCTTGAATTTTTTTTTATTTTTTTTTCTGTTTTTCTTATCTAGCCAGGTTGGTTTAGGACAGGTGGGGTGATTTGCTACAGGTGTTTCTTGGAGGTGGTGAATGAGTGGTGAATGAGATCAGGTGTAACTGGGAGTGTAATCAGATGTAACTGGGAGTGTAATCAGACACTGATTCAACAAACAAGTTTTTTGGCTCTCTGAAACATATTGAAAATATTTCTATTTCTCTTGGGGAAGGCTGTGTTTTCAGCATCTGGGATTTCTGGGAATTCCCCCTCTGGATGGGCTTAACCACAAGGAGAGCAGAAGCTGTGCTCATCTAATGTGCCTGTCCATGCAGCTCCAGCTGGAGGCTTCACCAGTTGATCCTCACATCTGGCACAAAGTCCTGGGGCTGAGCAGTGCCTAGTGGGACAGAAAGAAAATAAATTGCAAACTGAAGCTTGCAATAAATGTTGGGGAATGCAACTGCTTGTCTTGTTAACTTCATGATCTGCTGAGGTTTCCTAGCATATTCTCACTTGATTGTTTGTCCAGGTCTCTGGATGAGGCACTGGGCATTTTATTTGATAAGGAATGGAGGTATGTCAGTGGGACTCGAGCAGGCCTGGAGGAAATTTGCGGTTGATGGTTTTTCGTGGTATTATTTTTTTGTTTTCCCTGGGTGATTTTCCTACTTGACTAACTGTGGGGGTCAAGATGACAGTCTGTTCAGCTTTAGGTCCAATTTTTGGATGGTTTTAGATGTTATTTAAGCCTGTGTAATATTTTATACTGTTTATAAAATTAGGCATTTTTTTGTTTGTGTGTAAATACTTTTATATCAGTACAGAGACAAAAATCCTAAGAAATCCCTTTCCTTTAGTTAGCAATTAAAATACAAATTAACGTCCTCACTGATTCAGTGAAAAACTTTCTGCAGTATTT
Organism: Falco punctatus; assembly: GCF_963210335.1. Classification (NCBI taxonomy): domain Eukaryota; kingdom Metazoa; phylum Chordata; class Aves; order Falconiformes; family Falconidae; genus Falco; species Falco punctatus. The sequence goes on along the minus strand of NC_137591.1, from coordinate 10,188,903 downwards.
CTTGACCCTGTTCTATGTCCTGGTGCCTCTTACGCATCTTTGGCACAATCCAAGGGCTTCACTATAACAGCTGAAACCACATTCTCTAAAATGTTGAGTGGTATGTTTGACCTGGTGTTAATTATATGTGTCAGTGATATTTAAGTGGTAGAGAGAGTGGAGATGTGTCAAAGACTGAGTTTTGCTGGGCCAAGGTTCAGTAGCAAAACAGGACATGGTTTTCACAAGAAGAATCCATCTCTGGCAATGTCAGCTCCACGTGCTGGAGCCCAGAGCCCACAGAAATGGGCGCTACTGAAGTTGGCTTTGCTTTGATGAAGGCAGGCAGCATTAGATCAGGTATTGTGGGGGCTGAAGTGTGGAGGGGGGCTGAGCACCCATCTGATGCACCTGGCTTTAGAGCAGAGAGCTGAGATAATGCCTTGTACTTGGGCAGGTTGCCTTCTGCTGGGAATGAGACCGGCTGCTTCACAATTTCTTGACCAGCTCTGATGTATGAGCTCCTGATTGAACCCTGGAAATATGTAGCTTAAATGGCAAGGCTGTTTGTTTCTAACCCATTTCCCTAACTGTAAGACAATTTTGTTTTAACAAAGGAAAATAAGGCTTTCCTGAGCAATGAATCCAGTGGAATCGCTGTTGCAACCTTTGTTTCTCATGTGTTCTTGTCCAAAATGGTGTCTTATTTCTGTGATGATCTAAGGATTCTCTGGCCAGAAGCATGCACAGGATGCATCTGGTTCTGGGCTCTCTGGTGTTTAGCCGGTCATGTTTCCGCATTTGTGGGACAGTTTAACTGCCCTTGTTTTCTTTGTCTTGAGGGACATAAACTAGGTTTACTTTCTTTTTCTCCTTTGTTTCCACCCCCTCCCCACCCAGTTCACAGCAGCTTTATTTTTTGCATTCAGTAAAGACTGATCAAGGGGTAGAAAAAGTGGTAGAATGGGTTCAATGTTTTTGGGGAGAATGGAGAAATCAACAGAATCATTGCATCAGTGTCTTTAGAATTAGCTCACAAGATTAAGAGAATGAAGTTAATATTTTAATCTCAGAAAAATGAAATTTGTATGATTTTTTTGTTAGTATGTGGACTGCTATCACCAGGAGAAAAATCTACAAATTAATTTCCTTGGGGTGTGAGTGCATGTGTGCAGAAAAACAGCATTGGGATACCAGACCTAGATTCAAAGTAGAACTGGAGCATATTCCTCTTGTGTGTGTGGTTTTTTTTTTTAATAATAATAAAAAATAGTGAGGAGCAAGCTGCAGAGAGAAATCATGGAATCTTCATCTTTGCTCTTAAAATCAGTATGAATGTTCTCTTGGATATTCTGCCCAGTTGGAATTTACTGAGCTCAATGCAGGAGTAACTGGGTTAAGCTCTGTTCTAGGTGTTACTTTGGAAGGTCTTGCCTGTCCCTTCATCTCTCTGAAATGCAACTCGCAAACCAGAAGACTTCACAGTAACATGTCGTGGGGGGGCAAGTTCCTGTAGTGGCTGGTCTAATAATCTGCAGGTGTTAGCAACCCAAAACCAGACATCAGGGAATAACGGGGCCTCATTCAAGGCTCTACCTGTCTAGAAAAAGTGAATTTGCAGTTGCTGGGACTGATGCCAATCTATGTATGAGGGTCTCTCCCTGCTGGAGTGACAGTAGAGCTGAAACTATGCTGGTTTAGAAGTTTGCTGCAGTGGGAGTAGAGTTTGCTTGGGCTTCTTGGGGTTCCTTTTAGATTCCTTGTCCAAAGTTTTTTCTTAATTATGTAGGCTCTTCACATCTTATTTTGCAAGTCAATAATGAAGCTTGAAAGAAAAGGTGTATTAGGAGATGGAATGTGCTGTACAAGCCTGGTTCTTGCATTATTTCAGATACTTCTGTGGTCCTGTGGCAACTGTTGGCCAACAGATACACTTTGTAGCTGCTCCAGTGTCAAAGCTGGCTTACAGCATGAGCTGACCTTTGGTTTGGCTTGCCTTTGGTTTCAGTGGGGTAGATGTTTAGCTGTGTTTGCCTTGTACCCTATGTATAGCTTAAAGTTCTCCTAGATGCCTTGTGACCACAAGTTTCTCCTGAAAAACAGAACAGGACACCTTTTTGGCTGCTTTTATACCATGGAAATTTTGCTGAGATTTTCTGTGAAAGGGGAACAATACAACCTCAACAGAGAAGTTAATTATAGCAATGGAAATATTTCTTAAAGACTTTCTGACGTGAGGCTGGTATTGCTTTTCAGCAGGGTAGAAGTCTCTGAAATGCCACTTTTAATGAAAAATGTTTTAATGGCAAATACTTTCCACAGTGTAATGGTTATTCTTGGGTTTCTCTGAAGCCTATTGAACCTCTGTATTTCTTTGTGGAGTTAAATGTAACATGGTTTGGCTCTGCCTTTTTGCTCTTGCTCAAGTGCAGCCCTGGTCTAGGTGCACTGCATGCCAGGGAAGTCATGGGAACAGCGTATCATAATTGTGCAACTATTTTTTTTAATGTTGTCCTTAGCAGTTCAATACAAATCAGTCTGTACAAAGTAAGACGGTTCTGAATCTTGAACTAATGGATATTTGTTTCTGCTACCCTGGCCCCTCTAAAATCATAGGCCCTAGTCTCATCTCCGTCTTAAACTCCATCCAGATTGAGTTGTTCCTGATTTATCTGGGTTTAAATAGCGGAGAATTCTGCTAAAAATTGATTCTGTAGGCTGATTGTTGGGGAAGGATTGCCTTGGACATCAGCAACAGGTATCATCTCACGCAGATATAATCCTAAAGCAGGGTTCTGGCAACTGAAAAGAATTTCTTTCTGTAATGTTGACTTTGAGGAGAATGCAGAAGTTTTTATATAGTAGAGATACCCTGTCTGCTCTTATCCTGTTCCATCTCTGGACTGTGTTTTATTTTCTGAGTTTGCGGCGCCAGACTTGCTGGGTTCTCCTTCTCCTTTAGAAATCTCTGCAGCTGTGAGCAAGGACAGCTTATGCTAGCTGGGAAGGTGTGAAGCAAGTGGCCAGGGTAGGTCATGGTATCAGATTGCCACTGGCACTAATAAAAGAAAAGGTCTGATAATGTAGTCATGTTTGGGAATACTGAGGCAACTTCTATAGCCTTAACATGGAGAGGAGGAGGGGAAGGGACTGACCGCAAATAAATTCACCTGTGAAGTAAAAACCAAGAGCTTTGTAGGTCACTATGATCTCTTTTGGATCTCATGGAGTGGATACAGTCAGAATTTAGATACTGTGGCCAGAGCTGACACAACTCCTGCAACACCTGGGTGTGCCCTGGCAGGCACCTGCCTGTGCTACCACCAGGGGTAATAAAGTGGTGGGGCTCTGATGCCATGATGCCCATAAGTGGGATGAAAGAGGATTAGATACAGTCACGAACGACAAACTCATCCGTGGCTGTTGATTGTAGAAATACTTACCTCTTAGGAAATCGTTCAGAAAAAGGTTCTGCACTTGGATGGACCATAGCTCTTAAGTGCTGGGGCACCCAAAGTCTGGGTTCTGAGGCAGCCCCTTTTTGGCAAAGCTGAGACCTCATCCCATGGGTGGGTTTTGGCTCGGAGCTAAGTTTCTCACGTCTGCATCTCCTGCAGATCCAGTAGGTGTGCTTCAGGTGTGTCTAAGATCACTCTAACAGCACAGAGTATGGCCTCTCAAGGGTGTTGAGAGCTGTCCTCTTCCTTCTGAGCATGTTAATGGCTAAATATCTGTGTGAGAGACCTGGGGTTTTGGTGGCTCACGCCTTCTACTTCCAATGCTGCTTTTCCATGTTAGTTGTGCTTGGATCCAAAATAAACCTCTAGCCCTAGAACCAGAGTTCAGCGCTTCTCAGATCACAGAAAAACCCCTGATCCCTGCTTGCTTTTCTCCTTTGGGCCCTGTAAGTCTGGTGTGGTAACATGGTCTGAGGGAACCCTTCATCTCCAGAGGGTGTGGATGGAGAGTACGGGCAGCAATCCCTCCCGGGCATGTGCTGTTCCCCAAGTGAGGGTGCTTGTCACCAGGTCTCTGGGAGGACTCCCTCCCTGCTGAGCTTTGGAAGAAAGGAGATGGGTATCTTTGGCCAAAGAATTGTGTTAAGTTTCTGCTGCAGGAGCAAATGTAGGGTGAGTCCCAGTTTCTGAAGCACTAGTGGAGGCCAGTTGTGGCAGAGGCCTCTGTTTACTGCCTAAATAGTAATATACTCAGCACCATGAGTTATGGAGCCTTCTCTAGCACCCATAAATTCTGAAGGAGAATCGGAGTCTTCAACCATGTACCCACCCAGACTAATACCATTTCTTGCAGCTGGAATTAATCATGGCATTAGGCAAACAACAGGGGTTCATTAAGACCAAAGGTGACTTTAATTTAATTGAAATATAACTTGGCAAGTAAAGAGGTGATCCAGTTCACAACACCTAATGGGAGGTCTGGGTTATATATGGAAAAGTTAATGGCCGTAAAAATATCCAAACAACATATTTGTGCACGTGTTCCAGTAAAACTTCGAGCCAACTACTTTTTAATGGTTTGGGTTTTCAAATGTATATATTAATGTTCTTAAAATAAGAATAAGACTATATGAGCACACATAGCATAGAAATATGAGGTGGGTGGGGGTGTGAAGGAGGGGAGGCTCATGGTCAGGACAGCAGTGATGTGAGCCACGTTCCTCCTTGTGTTGGAGGAGGCTACTAAACCTCTTCATACCCTGGAGTGTGTGTATCTCTGTCATGGACATTGCAGCCTTGCCCTCAGAGGTTGAGGAGTAAAGGTTCTTACCTGTTTCTTGTGGTATTTTGGGTAAAGGTGCTGTACAAGTGTATCTGAAAAGGATGTGTTGGGTTTTTGGCAGTTTCATGTATTTAGATTTCATACAATTACATGAGCCTGTGAAATAAATGAAAAGCCTTCAAATGATGATATTGGCATTCCCTTGTGAATGACCACACACAGCCCCCAGAATAATCATAGTCAAATACTAATTAAATCAGGCAGCCTGTAAATTGGTGCAGCAATACAGCACTTTTAACCTCTCCTTTCTCCTGTAGAACAGGCCCTCCCGTTTCTGCATAAACACTGCCTTGTAAATGGACTCCTACATAAAATATTATTTATATTTTAGTAGGTAAACATATGACAGTATGCACACATCGGTGGGCTGTGACATCATAGGACCAGCCTGCAGAGTATGTAGCTTTATACCCATTTCATTCCCTGAGCTGTTTTTCATAGAGAAGGGGCCATCTACGTTTTCACGGGCACGCAATCTGCGTACCCAGTGGTGAACGTGAATCTGTACTTTAAAACAGACCATTGGGAATAAACCTAAAAACCCACAGATTTTTTTTTTTTTTCTTTCCCACTGGTGTTTGTTCTCAGTCTAATTTTCTTGTGCATCTTGTTGAAAGGGCTCATCTGACAGGCCATGATGGAACATGGATTGCATGGAGAATTGGCCAGTGCTGATGGTGTGATGCCAACAGCATGAAAGCCTGTGAGGTGCTTGATTCTTTGGTGCTTAGATTGGGAAGAGTAGGTGAAAGCAAGGGGTCTTAGATGACGAAGTGTCAGGAGTGCATAATGGAAGCATGTGTATGCATGGAAAATAAAGAAGTGGAGGGGGGAAAGAAGCAGCAAAGTAGAGGACAGGGAAAGAGAAGGGTCATGTAGGAGACTCAGAAGGTCTTAGCTGAATGGGTTGCTTGGTGTTATCACCTTGGGCAGGTCGCTTGGGATGCTTCTGTGCTGAAAGAGGGGCTGCTATGAGGCGCTTGGAGAGCATGCTAGCAGGCGCCGGGCAGGAATACATCTCTTGATGGCTCAGCCGAGATTGCCATATGGTTTTGCTTAGACGGTGCCTCTTGGGGCTTGCTCTGTCTTTCGGTGGCCTGTGTGCCTGTTTCTTGTTTCAGCAGTTTCTCTGATGGTTTTATCTCGATGTCCTTTGGGTTTTGGACTACTGGGGGAGAAGATAGTCTTTTCACCAGCTGACTTGAGCCTTCAGCAGGGCTCACCTTGTAGTCAAGCTGGCTTTAAGCATTTCCTTTTCAGTAAAGCAGCTGCCTCGGAAGCTTTGTGAAACTTATAGTTTGGGAGGAGGAAAAGAAAAATGAGATAAAGTGGCAAATGAAAAACTGCTGCCGCAGACAGGAGGTGGTGGACTTCCAAGCCCTAAGGGGAGGAGTGTGATTGAATGTTAATAGTGAACCCCTTTCATTAGCTCCACAGCAGATGAGAGATAAGAACAGAAATGACTGCCAATCTCTGGTTTTAGTGCTGAAACGTGTCTGCCAGACACCACCTTCCTGTGCTGGAGCTGTCTCCAAAGGGATCTTGCCCAAAAGGGGGAGCTTTTAGCCCACCATACAGCGTGTCCCCCACTGCCTGGCCCCTTTCTCTGTGGTGGAGACCCTGTTGGACAGAAAGTGTGTTCTGCACCTTGCAGTTATCCCTGACACTCAGCCATCCTCTCTACCATGGGGGAGATGAGATGTGAAAGTCGCCATGCTTCACTGAGAAAGCCATGGCTTGAGTTGCTTCTTATCAGTGCCGTGCCACCCCCTGAGACGTGGGAGATTTCCCCCCGCCACCTCCCTCTGGGGAGGTTCGCTTGCCTTCTGTAATTGCAGGGAAAGAGCAGCTCAGGGAGGTGAAATATTTTTTGAGGTCCCTGTAGGGGCTGGCAGCAGATCCCACACTGACAGCTCTTCCCACTCCTCCTGACATCTGCTAATATCCCTGTCTGTCTGGTGCCTCAAAAGGCCAAAATGTGAGAAGATGTGTGTTTGTTTTTAACTGGTGATGGCATATTTGACCTGCCCTAGCACTTTTGGCACCTGGTGCCTTGACTAGCTTTGCATGTGTGACCCTGCATCTGTGAAGCAACCCTAAAGGACCTGGCTTTAGATAGTCATTGATCTGAGGCATGGGAGCATGATGCTGTCACCTTTACTGGCCTGGCATTGTCCTTGCCAGCTCTGGCCCTTGTACCCTCTCCTGGCTGATGCCCAGTACAGCCCACCTTTGCAGCTTGCTGACCTCATGCTCCCTCCGTGCTTGTTGTATGGCAAAGGGGTGCAAGCAGAATAACCAACCGGCACAAAACCTCTGCGGTGGGTGCATTCAGCACCAAGGTGGCCTGATGTTGGCTTGATGCCTTTCATCTTGGCCAGGAAGCCAGGCAGAATGAAAGGGAGCCAGCTGATCCTCTTTAGAAATTTCCTTGGAAGAAATGTAGGTTGGGCTCAGCCCTGCTCCCCTCCACCAGAACTCCTTGGTGTCTCACACAGAAAGCATGGCTCTCTTTCCTACCGCCGCTCCGACCCACTGTAGCCTTCTGGGCTAAACTGCTGTAGCTTGTGCTGCTCCGTTGGGCACAGGAGGCAGAGAGACGTACAGCAACCACAGGCAGGGATGGGTTGGGCAAGATGTTGGGATGACAAATGCACCACGGCTGCTCCATCGCTTCACCCTCAGCTTTCTCGCAAGGCTGGATGTGATCGTTGTTGCAAGCTTGGTTCTGCCCAAACCTGGGTGCTTAGGGGTGTTGAACTCGAGCCCAAGCTCTTGCTCAGTCCTGGGGGCTGACTGTGTTTCTCCTAACCCCTCTCTCGCTCCACAGCCTGGACTTGCTGGTCACTGTACAAAGCCAGTGGTGTGGGCAAAACCCAAGGAGTTGATGGGGCTCAAGTTGCTCTTGTGGGCTTCTGTGCAAAGGAGCATTTGTCAGAAGCCAAATGAGGTAAACTAGCTCCTAATTAGCCTGCACAAAGGGTCTAATGCTATAAATGTGGAGTGAGCCCTATAAATCCAGCCCGTAGCTCACTGCATGGTAATTTCCCCACATAGACAAGCCTCAAGTCACAATTCATTATGGCTCTGCTTCGTAGACCCTCCGACGTTGTGCTTCCCCTTTGCTGAGGGCAGATTGTCAAGCTGTGACCCTGCCTTAGTTAATTAACCTTCAAATAGGATTTATTTTCCCTTAGTTACTTGTGCGTGCACACATTTGGTAATAATGACTGTCTGCTTCTCTTGCATTTGCTAAAAGGGGAATAAGTCATTTGCTACAGTGCTTTACCAGGGGTAAAAAAAAAAAAAAAAAAAAATCCAGGCCTCAACTTTCATGGAAAATTGATAGCTTTATGCCAGAAAGAGACAGTTCCATCACAGCCACTTCTTCAGCTGTCTGCAAATATTTGAAACCCTGAGATATTTAATGTTTTTCAGATGGCGATAAATCTGCAATAGCACGGGCTTGCTTGAGCTTAGTGAGAGATGAAGTGAGATAGGAGAAAACGCATGAGCCGGCGCGGGAGAGGTATAGCTGGTCACACTTCTGCCGATGTCAGGACAGGTTTTCAGGACCTTGTACATACCAGCTGGCTTCTCTTCGCCAGGGAGAAATATACACAAATGCGAGCTTCCAGTTCATTTCCCATCCAGTTGTGAGCTAAAAATTTGCTGGTTTTTTGCCTTCTCCCCCCCTTTTTATTATTTTTGCAATCTGACATTAAAAATATGAACCTACAGCTGGGGAAGAAGCAATGTCACTGGCTGAAAGCTTTTTTTGCATCTGGCAAGCCTGAGACATGGCTCGGGGTTTGTTTGTTTAACCTTTTGTTTGCTGCGCTGAACCTCCGTGGCAAGTTGCAGAATGTGGTTTAGTTGCAGATGTGTTGGTGTTTTGCTGCTTTTTTTTATTATTTTTTTTTTTTAAGGAGGAAAAACATAGTCACAGCATCTCCATGTGCTTTGCTAGCGGCATTGCCTCTGCTTGGGGTAAGCTTTGGATATCTGTTACTCTGATGCACTTGATGTGCCCTGGGGTTGGTCCATAGGGAGATGCATGATCTGGGGAACAGGGCTGTGGGATCAGCAGGAGCCTTATGGGCAGGTATATTGAGCAGGAATGAAGTCTCTCCTGCAGCACATACATCACCCAGACAGGGATGAGTGCTGAGAAGGGGCAGGAGGGATTTCTTGATGGCTTTCAAGGTGGTGGGGCTGTGGATGTTTCGCCAGCAGAGCAGCAAGGTGACCAGCTGGGGAAACATGGCTCGGTGAGGTGCAGGGGCTTAAATGAGTAAATTGGCATCATCCTGCTGAAACAGGGATGGCAAGCTGCAGTGGAGCCCTGTAGCACTGAAACAGGTGGGGACCAGAATGTTTTCTGATTGATTTTCCTATAGAAGTAAGGAGTAAAATAGCTATTGAAGAAAATGCTGTTTTATTTGTTGGGAGGAATCAAAGAGAAGTCTGGTCCTCCAGGCAGCAGCACCTTTCCCACCAAATGAAGGAGCTGTGGGTGATGCTGGTGGGGTTGTGTGAGGCTGTGAGCCCCTGCCTGGGATGGCAGAGGGATGGGGCTGTATCTCAGCTTGGGTTTCTCATTTTCAGCCTGCCATGGCTAAATCAAATCCCCCCACCACAGCTGCGATTCACTGGTGGTTTTTCTCCAAGTGTCTGTTTATGAAGTTTTAAAGAGACAGAAACACCTCAGCAATTTGATTTTGGCAAACAGCTGTGAGCCAAGTGTGGAACAACAACAACAAAAAAATCCCTGTAAAAATCAGGGAAAATGCCTGCGAATTTCCACACATTTCACAGAGGCAGTGTGGTCTTGGAGGCAGCAGGGTGGTCTGGATGTTTTAGCACTGGCGTAGAAAACAGGCGCTCCTGTGCACGAATGCCAGCTCCGCCACTGATGTACCATTTGGCCTTGGCAAAGACACTTGACCTTTCCATGTCTTGGTTCCTCCTCTCTTCCCTTTCCCCCTTTTTACTTAAAAATGAGAATTGGTGGCCCCAAATCTGGGTGGTGGCCAGCCTGAGCTTGGCACGGCCCGGGAAGGTGGGGCAAAAGGTGGCTATGTTCCCAGGTTTCAAGGGCGGCCAGGGACTGGAGATGTTCCAGGAATAAAGAGAGTCTTTGACCTTGATGGAGGCCTCGATCCCGTAGCACAAGCTGTTAACGCTTAGCTGCCTCCCACCTCCTCGCTCTGCTCAAGTATCCTAGAGAAGTGAAGAGGTTTTTCCAGGAGTTTGGGATGTCAAATGGGACATTATTAGCACCCGGGCAGTCTGGTTTTGGCAAAGCCTGTGCAGTCTCCACACCCTGCTTTTACATATTCACGCCTATCCAGCATGTTCCCTTCTGGGCTGGACTTTCCCAGGCTTCATCTGTGGTCTCTGAGCTTGTGGATCGGGGGGAGGGAAACCCTTTTGAACAGGGTGAGGTTTGGGCAGAGCTGAAGCAGGTAAAACGGCCAAATGATGCCCTCAAAGATGGAGTGAAGGGGGAAAAAATTGCAGGGAGGTGCATGGCCTTGTTGGGCTGTGAGTGTGGGGACAGGGACAGAAAAGCAACCCAGGTATCCCGACTGGCCGGTCCCCTGGGCAGCTGCCCTCCCCTGCCTCTCCTCCTGCTGACCATCCTGATTCTTCTGCTGTTGAATGAATCGAACGGCTCCAGTAGGATTTGATTCAGGCCCTAAATTCTGAGTGCTCTGAGGACATCCAGAGCCCGCTGCCCGGTTCAGTGGAGCTTTGTAAAATGCACAGTTGCGTTACCATCACTTCTTTATCTTCTGGCATTTCAAGAACAGGATTAGGAATGTAGGTGAAACAGGGAGAAATAGGAGTAACTGGTAGATCAGGTGTGCCAAAGCTGAGGATATTCCCCAGCTGACACATGCTGTGATAAGCTGAATATTTGTTTCTCCTGTTCGTTGTCTGGCTGGTGCCTGTGGCGCACCACCTGCACTCTGCTAGCTGAGTGGGACCTTCTCTGCTTGCCCTGTTTCTGCCTGTGAGCATCCCTGAGCGGCTGCTGGCAGAGCTGCTGGTCCTCTCCACCTGCTCTTTCCTAGAGCTGTCCTGGCCCTGCTCACCGGGGTGTATATGCGCTCTTAACCCCTGTGCAACTTTCCAGGTCCTTCCTTTCACCTCTGCAGGTTTTCCTCTGGGGATGGTGCTAAGCATCCCTGTCAGAGGCAGTTGTAAATCAGAGCCCCTCCAGGGCAGCTCAGCCTTGCATCCAGATCTGTCTGGGTGACACCAAATGATGCAATGCACTCTCTATCCCTCCTCTCCTGGGCTTACGCTCATTAACAATTACTGCAGGTCAAACAGGATACTTGATGTGGTTGAATCAACATTGCTGTTTTGACTGGGACCATCTGAAGTAGAAGCACCAACGTCATTTAAGGCTTCTGCCTATTTTTTCTTTTTCTTGTATTGGTTTTATTCCGGACCTCATTTTCTTTCCTCCTATTATTCAGTTTAACAGGGACTTAGCCACAAGTCAGGCTGCCTTACTTCAGTGCTAGCTTCTGCCAGCTCTCTGCTAAAAAGTGAATAACTGGAGAGCTACCTAGCAGAACAGTCAATGACTGCTCCATGTAGCGTGTTTGGAAACAAATATTATTTGCTTTTCTAGATCCACCCAAATATTATTGTTTGTTCTGCATAATTGGCTTGAAATGAATTAACTGTGTGTCGTCTTAATATTATGAAAATGTTCTCTGACTATGGAAAGTTCTTGCCTGTTGGATTCAGAGTAAAACCTGCATGACTTGAATTTCAATCATCTTTGCTCGCAAAAGTGCCTTTCTCTGAGGAATCCAACAACTCCTTATATTCCAATTAATGCACTTAACTTCCTGGCAATTCATGTTTTCTTGTAGCTAGCTGTTCTAGGGTAGTTAAGCAGAAAGCAGTGGCGAAGCATTTCTTTGTAAGATGACGTTATTCACAGGCTATAGTACAATACTTTTACTGATGTTTTATGATATATTATCAAAAGCAATGGGAACTGAAATACTTTTGCCAAGGATTGAAATTATTCTAATATGTTTTGTAGTGTGTTGTCTGTACTTTATATCCTTTCTCCAATTTCTTTGCATCCAGATCCAACAAAGCACTTAAAGCACTACAAGAAAATTCTTTGACAACCCATTTCCCCCTCTGCTGTTCCCCTAACCCCTATTTGGAACTAGCATTTGTCAGGAGTCAAATCTTTAAAGCAAACTTCCCATGTTCCCTGTAATTTCTGTGCTAGTCTCCTCCTGGCAGCCCTTTAGTTAAGAGGTGAAAATGGGTGGTGGCTCTGGATTTTTTTTTCCACTGCTGGGGAAGTTGTAGGTTTTGGGTAAAGGCATCCCATACCCCCTAGGTGCGGAGTGGGCAGGAGGTTACCCAGTAGATAGGAGAGTGGGTGTTCTAGCTCTCTTGTAAGCCTTCATTTGGGATGTTCAGGTTTGGTTGGTTTTGGTTTGGTGTTTTTTTTTTTTTTTTAAGAGTTCAAGATCAGGTTGAGTGAGGCTGTAATGCTAAGTCCTTCTGCCCTGTACAGAGTCTAAAAGGTAATGCTCCTGGTGTGCTTTGATGAGCACAGAGCTGTGGTGCTGCCTTGGTTCCTTCAGCAATGGTCCTGGGACTCTCCACCACAGCATGCTTCACAGTGTCCATAGCCCAGTGGCTGAGGCTGCCACGAGGCCAAGATCTGCTTGTTGACCCCCTTGCAGAGCAGGTAAGGGCTGGCAGGCGTCTCCTTCTGTAGCCTTGGCTACTTTTCCCTGTTTATTGCAGGAGGAAATTTCCAAAAGATAAAAAAATATTCTTGAGGTGGGAGAAAGAGAGGTTCAGCTCTTCTCTGTAAGCACGTGCTTAGTTTTCAGTCACGGGAGTGCTGCCTCTGAGACCCGCGGCTTTGATGTCTGATTCATTCAACCCTTCATAGCAGCCTTTAGTTCTACCAGTAGGTGTTTGCACCTCATCTTTGCCATGCTTGAAACTGCTCAGTAGCAAATATATTAAATACATGTAGCATCTCATTTCCCTTGGGTATAGGGGAAACCCAACTATCTATCAAGCTTTATAGTCTCTTTGCCTGGTTTTGCCTGACAGTGAGTTCTTCTAGCTCCTTTGAGATACACAGGCTTCCTTCCTGGAGAGGGGCACCAAGTGCCAATGCTGTTTAAGATGGGAAATACACATTATTTCTTGATTCAGGCATTTAAATGAGTGACTGAGCTTGGTAGCACTGCTGAAGGACCAGGAACCTTGTGCTGGAGAGGCAAAGACACAGCTTCCATCTGAAAGCCTGTCCCACCGTACGGGACAACCACTTTGCTGTCTCACGGAGCTGCAGCACTCTGGTGACATTTCCCTTGTGTTAAATGAGCTTCTTGTGTGTGTCCAAGTAAAGCACAGGCAGGGCCATATATATATTTTGACAACTTCTAATTAACATAACATAACTTCTTAAGTGTTATGACAATGTTCTGTGATCACAGGACCCAAGAGATATTTTTTAATGCTTTGGAACAAACCAGTCTCTGGCCTAAAGTGTCCCAGGTTAGCTGGAGTTGCACCATTGATGGATTTGGTCCCATGAGTGCAGCGGCTCCGGCAGGCTGTTTGCAAGAGTCAAACTCTGGCAAATGATCGACTCTGAGCTCAGTTGGAAAAGCTTGTGAAATGAAATCAGTGTTTTGCCCATTAGGCTTGGGATGAAAAGCAAGCTTAGAGCTGCCAGTGGTTCATATTTCATGCACAGAGATTTACTTGTATTAGTTAAGATTGTGATGAGTTTGAGAAATAAAGAGGGAGACAATTTGTAAGCCAACGCAGAAATAATACTTCCCTATAGTAAGTGTATAATGAGAACTGTTGCTTTTATTGGATTGAGTAAGTTTAGATCGTTAAGATACACAGGTTTTGAATTGTGAACTGTATCACTGGTGATTGAGCTCCTATGTTATTTTTACATCCCTTCTTGTTTCTTGACATCCTGAGTTTGCTTCTGAGACTTTCATTCCTATTCTGCTGCTCTTTTCCATTCACACCTCTTCCCTTAATCTTTCCTGCTCTGGCTTTGGAAGGCTCTTTGAATTTAATGGACATGTAATATTTGTCATGCACAGCATACGCTTTGCACAAAGCAGGTCTCTAGATATGATTGCAGCACATGTAAGCAACTCTGAGCTGGTTTTAATCAGAAAGCAATGTAACCACAGCATCAAAGGGCCTTAAAGAGCTTTGCTCATGCTGTGGTTTGTGGCACCTACGTGGGTCACTTTAGAAGTATCCTTCATTGCCTTGGGCTTTCTATGGTAGCTCAGGTCTTCCGGCAATTACATCTTGATGAAAGAGCAGATTCATCTGCTATGCCGAGTCTGGCACAAAGACCCCGCCACAGTTGCATGCCACAGCCCTGCCTGGTTACTGACAGATTTCCCTGGAACTTCAAGGTCTCTGCTTTTGGATCCAATGGTTGAGGTCAAGAATTTAACTAAACTTCAGACCAAAGAAGGCTGCCCATCTTCTGGGTCCCTTCCAGAGCGAGTGAGCTGTCACAGTAAGCAGCGGAGGGCATTTCAGCTGATTTCACGTTCCTTGGCTTTGGATGTTGCTTCCTCTTTGGTTTGGGATTTTATTTTTTCAATGCTCTGCATTTGGTGACCTCCAGAGCAAGTTGCAGATCCTGCCAGTTTCTTTGGGAAACTGTAAATGTGTCTCAAAGCAGTAAGCCAGCCGCTGGGCTTGGGACGGTGATTTGAAGTCCATTGTCTGAAAAAAATAAATATCAGGGGTTGGGTGCCTGATCTTTTGGACTTTGAGGAGCCTGATTTTCTGAGTGGGCTGAGGAGTTATCTGCCTTCTGAACACCTTCTATCATTCCCCACAGAGCACCCTTCAGTATCATTTACTCTTAATAACCAGGGGGAATTGGCTTACTACTTACCTGTGCTTCCACTGGACTCAGGAGCAGATGGGGGAGAATAGTCCATGAGCAGGAGAAGCCCAACCAACAGCTCAACCCTGTTGTAAGACACTTCCAGTCTAGTTCTCATCTGTATTCCCCAACATATGTAAGCAGAAATTGCCAGGCAATGATGGAGACCATAAACAAATGTGGTGGTTACACAGAATTTTAGAATGAGACAGATGCATTAATGTATATATATAAAAAGTATTGTTTCTGGAATTTCACTGGTGTTTGTGTCCTGTGTGAAAGTGTTCCTCCATGTCTGTAGTGGATGTACTGTTGGTATACACATACGTGGAGCATTAAGAGACCAGAAAGCATCTCAAATATCATTTACAGCAGGACTAGACACCAAACTCGTTTTAAAAGAGGCTATATTGAAACTGTTGAAAATCTGTTGGAGACCACCTGACAGAAAATTGGGATTTCAACCAAAAGGATTTGGTTCTGCGGGGTGATTTCTGCTTTTCATCAGACTCTGATCATATAGTCTAGCTGTCCACATACCTCCATTGTTCATTAAAACCGGTTGAGCATGGAATATTTTTGTCCTGATACCTTTTGCCAGAATGTCTGTTTATATATATAAAAAAGGAAAGCTGATTGTTATTTTTACCAGCTCTCTCTCTTCTCCATTTGTGTGCACAAAGCCTCTATAACATCTTGTCCAGCTAGGATGTCTCAAGGTGGTTTGTTCCTGTACTGAATAACCATGGCAAGTGTGAGGAGCACAGCAGTGTCCCTCTTGTAGTGTTACTCTGGGCCCCTCCGAGGCTTTTGAGAATGGTTAAGGAACAAGTGGCCGTAGGAGAAGGCGGCCAGGAGAAGTGAGAATAGTGGAAATGGTGTTTGGTTTTAAATAGCGGCTGGAGCAGCAAAGCCATGTGCGGTCAGACCTGGTTGGGATGCCCTGCTTGTGCCTGCTGTCGGTGTGCGCACCTGTGCAGTGTGTACCACGATGCTGTACAGGGACAAGGCATCAGGTTTGTGCTACTGGTCTTCAACATAGCCTAAGCTGGGGGAGTCCAGCTGATAGAAGGCAGCGTGGCACCAGGCTTGCTTTCAGCACTGCAGGTTTGTGGGGTGGCAGCAGTGAAGACTGTGCTGCTGACTGCTGGTACCCTGGGAGCGCAGGGACAAGGAGGGCTGCCTGCCAGTGAGCTGCTGGTGGGTGAAGACAAAGTGGAATGAAACTCCTTGTGGGGAGTGGAGCTGCTGTCCCCAGGCATGAGGGACCAGGGTGTCACAAGGCAAAGACTGTGATCACTTGCGTTTGGGTTGGGGGGGCTCCTGAGCAGCTCGCATCCCATTGCTTGAGTTACAGGCGCTTCCTGGCATGGGGTGGGGGTATCCTCTTCTCAGTCTGAATCTGGAGGCAGGATGGGTCTGTGAGAACATCCCTGGGTTTTTTAGGTTTAGTGCTCCTCGCTAGGGGTCTTCCACACACATCTACTGCAGGCTGTTTTCAGATAAAGATCCTGCCAGGAGTTTGCGGTTCAGGTCGCTCCAAACCTGGTGCTGTTGCCCTCGCCCCTTGCTTTGCAAATGTTGTTTTCATTTGTTCCATCATGACTTTTGAACTGCCCCTGTTTTAAGACTAAAATGAGAGAGATAAAATGTTCTTAATTTTAATTAAAACAAAGTTTATTTTGGTATTTCATTAGCTAGCAGTGTTATTTCAGGGCTTGACAGTAAAGTTATATGTTACCCTGTGGGTACTTCTAATTGTGTTACAGGGTTTCTTGTTCGCTCTGTCCAGAACAGTTTGACTCCTGTGCTGAGCTCCATCCTCCTGCAGCCTGGAACCAGCACAGCTAATGAAAAACACTCCAGTAATAACAGGGGGCTCTCAAGGGCTCCAGATAATTGGGGAAAGGTACTATTAACTTTATTGGAAGGCAAGCCAGCTGAGCTTTAAAAGCCTACTGCTAAAGATACCAAGAAATAGGGCCTGATCATTTTGGAGGTAAAAGAAGAATGTGGAAGCTGGTCAAAGTAAACTAAGAGATGTATGGAAAATGCTTTCTGTCAGTAAATGCCAACGTAGGGACGTGTCAGACTGAGGCAGCCCTGTGTCTAGCAAATTCCTGAGAGCGAGGCAGGAGGTGAGGTCCTCTCCTGCCACGCTGTCGGGAGAGATGCATTCCCAGTGGTGCCACTTGTAAGAGACCAGTGGGAAAATGTCATGTTCCAGGTGGAAACCTGGGACTGTTAAGGATTATTTTTTTTTTTTCCTGGATGCAGGAATAGTTCCTGCTCTATTCTGGGACTATGTGGGCCAGTTCTGGATACCTGGTCCATCTGCTGCCTCTGGCAGTATCAGCACAATACACTTTGAAAAGCGAGATAGGAAACCACGAGGAGGCTGCTGGGGGTCACGCTCCCTGCTCACAAAGGCTTTTCCCACTCACTAGGAGTTACAGATTTGCTTAAATCCCAATCGTAAATCCTGGTATCTTGTGCAGCCTGAACTCAGGGTGGCTGTAAAACACTCTTGCAGGGGAACCTGAATAGAGAATTACACAGATTTAGAGGTGTTTTATCTGCTGTCCCCAGTATAACTGCAATTGCTGCTGCTGAAGTTTTGGTGCCTGGAATTTATTTGCTCCAGCAGAGGAGGTGCAAAGGGAGAGGTGTGACAGTTTAATTCTTCTCCTGTGTTCCTTACACAGTTTTAATGTTTTCAAGAAAATATTTAATAGGCATTCAAGGCAAAATGAATCATGAGTGGAATGGAAGGGTGTTTTGAGGATAGTGGCAAAGCAGGATGGAGAAGATTTAGATCCAACTCCCTACTTCGACCCAGGGATCAGGCCTACAGAGAGTAGATAGGTACCTAATTTCCAGTGATCCAGCCAATTACCTCTGACTTAATGGGTTGAATCTCTCTCTGCCTTTTTTCCCCCCATCTCTCCTATTTGGTGGTGAGTGGGGAGGTGTTGTCCCAAGCTTGGGTAGTACATAAGCGGTTTTGTTAATTTTCCACCCTGTTTCTCTTGTTGGTTGGCATTATGGGCTTACATCATTTTGTAAAAATATGAACTTTTATTTGATCTATTGCTTGGATTTCCAACAGGATTGCACTGTACTTAACCTTCAGTATGTTATTGTTTTAGTAGTTTTGTCCAATATGAATAACACCTTATACCATAACATCCTCGGTGGATGTAGAAAGACGTTCCAGAAAGAACTGAAAAGGGTTCCAGGAAAGTCAAGCTGTATGGCTTATTTGATTTTTCTGTTTAGCCTCTTAAAGTAGCCAGAGAAGGGGGAATAAAAACATTACAAAGGATATGTTGCTGGATAAAAGATATTCCGTTACAAACCCTGTCAACATTAATAACTCACATCTCTTCAACAGTGCTCTGAGCTGTCAATAAGAAACAGGAATGAACCAAGACAAAACCGATCTGTTGGAAAGCAGATTGTATCGGAAAGATAACAGAATCAAACTAATTTATGGTGAGGAGATGTCACAACAGACAATGAAGCAATACGGAAAACCACGGTCCAATGTAATCCCTTTGAAGAAATGTTGTACTTATTACAGATGTGATGATTACGAATGTTTGGCTTAAAAGGCTGTGTTGCAGTCTGGAGGAGAAAAACCCAGGCTATTTATGGTCTCCAGTTTTTAAAGATGGGAGCTAAAGAAAATAAGCCTGTAGACATATGAGCTGAGGCTTAGTATTTCCATCTTCATTTAAGAAGGGTGGTTAGAAAATAGATCTGCCAGCCTGAAGGAAATTTGAATGTGTCAACATTTTGTTGGGCTCTTAAATTTTTTTTGTCCCCAGTTCAGATGAAACAGTCAAAACAACCTGTTTCCACTGAATAAGAAGTTCTGATAATTCAATAGTGCCAAAAAGTTTAACTCTGTCCTTCTCCTCTTAAGGTTAGACTGTCTCAAAACAAATTATTCCATTTGCAATGTCCATTTTGTCTTGGAAAAGCATGGTTTTAAACTTGGTTTGGTCCGGAATACTTGAAACCGGAAAGTGAAACCTTGCATTTGGAAAAGATGCATTTGGTTTCCTGGAGTAGCTAGACTTTCCTAGAATTTGACATTTTCTCTTGTTTAGGGAATGGAAGGAGGAAGAAACTACCTGGATTAAACAATAGTTTCTGGTGGAGGGGAGGAAAGAAAACTTTTCATAATTCAAAATTTGGTCTATACCTGTACTCTTTGTTTAATTTTCTTATTAGCTAACGTATGTGAAGCTGTGACTCTCTCATGGGTTAAGATCTCTCCTCGTTACTCCCTGTGATCCTAGTGCTCCTTTCCCAGTCCATGACCCTGGCAGCTCTGCTCCTTTTTGGGTGGGAGCCCGACAGTGTTGTCCAGTCTGACCTGGGGGGGGTCTATGCCTCTCCCTTCTGTTAGTCCTGGCCTTGCCTCCATAAACCTGACCTGAGAAGGGTCTGTATTGTACGGCTTGCAGAGCAAACTGGGTATAGACCATTTTTCCCTGAAGAAAAGCAAGTGAGGAGCAACCAAAGCAGTCTGGATGTGCCCTGCCTCTTTGCACATATCTTGCATCATCATGTTTGGAGGAGGGCAAGTATCCCCTCTGCTGTATCGGAGTGGGGCCACAGAGTTCTCCAGCAGCATGATACTGGCTTTGAAGCTTGTGAGACACCAGCACTGCACGCTCCCAAAGGGGAAGGGGCTGGGTGCTGTTGAAAGTGGTGGCCAGGGCTGTTGCCACCTCTGTGTTCCTGGAGGCAGAAAGAAGCAGGCGGAGGGGGGGTGAAGGCAGGCAGCAGGCTGCGGGGGTGTTGCTTTTGCTCTGGCTGGTACCATGCTGCCAGGGAGCCCAAACCCATGGTTTAGGAGCAGGAGGATGGAGGCCTGGAGCTGCGGTTCCCATGCCAGGGACTGAGTGTGCGTGGCTGGCTGAAGCCCTGCTGGCTGTTTTGGGGTGGGTGCTCTGTGTGGGGGAAGCGTTCCTCCTTCCCCTTCTTCTTTCATCGCCCCCAAAGGGACCTGTGCTCCAGCAGAACTGAACTCCCTCCAGTGGCTCCAGATGTTTGAGTTTTCTGTCCCCGTCTTTTCACCACCCCATCCCCTTTTTGCTGGAAGTTTCTGCCCTTGGTGCGTTGCTGGATGTGGAACTCTGGCTGCAATCAAACTTGAGGGGGTGGGAATATCCCAGCAGAGAAATCAGAAGGGATAAAGGTCCCCACCATCTGTCTTCCCTCTTGGCGGTCTCCTGTTGCTTACAAATCAAAATAAACAACCTGAATCTAAATGATGTGTTTTTAAAGGGATGAATCCCTTGATTCCTTCTTGCTGTCAGGGCTGCCCGTGCCTGCCAGCCCTGTGTGTGGGCATCGTCCGCAGCACACTTAGCACTGACTCCCCCCGGCTTAATGACAAGTTCTCACTTTGTTTGTTGTTGTTTGTTTTGTTTTGTTTTTTCCCCTTCCAGTCAAGCTGACATTTAATTCTGCCTCGGCCAGTTAAATATAACCTCGAAACCTGTGGGTGAGAAAATGTGGCTCTCTGTCACGCTCATTTCAGAGGAGCCAATTAGCAATGGTGATCCTTGGGACTTGGCAGCCTCTTCCCGGGCACCCAGAAGCCCTGGCCCTGCCTGTCATTCTTGGGATAACGTGCTAGGAAATGGTCTTGTGGTTTACTAAGAAAAGCAAAACAAACTCCCTCTCCCCCGCCTTTGCAACCCAACAACCTGTGGGCATAATTGATTTGCAAGATTTGCAGCCAGGATGTGGCTTTGTTGCAGATGAAATTGGTGAGGAGCCTGCTCCTCTCTGGCTCTTTGCCCAGTTTCCCCTGGGCCGGCAACTTTCCACATCCAAAGGCATCCAGTGTGGAGGCACTGATGGGACATAGATCCCTCTTCTACCTCACCCCTTCTTTTACCACCTCAGTTCCCCTTCCCAATTTCCCTGCTGTGGTGCTGGTACCACTCCTATTCCCACTTCCAGGCTGGGTTTCTCATCTGGGAGTGGGAGGCTGGTTGACCAGGCTGTGGGCTTGCTGGGGTGTCTTCTGTGCTGGAAACCTCTTTGCCAGGGACTGCTGTCCTCCCAGGTGCAGACGTACCATGCGCTGTGCTGGGTCAGTCCACAGTGTGTCTAACCCTGTGCCGTGCCTGCGGCTGGGTCTGCTGATAACTGGGAAAAATGACGCCAGAGTAATTCTTGCCCTGGCATCCTCCGCGTTGGAAGTTCAGCAATGAACGTGGTGGGTGGAGGCTCTATTCTGTTTGAGTCAGTGATGAGTCTGTTGTTGAATTTGTCTTGTCTTTTTTTTTTTTTTTTTTTTTTTTTTAAACTCAGCCACTTGGCCTCCACAATGCCCTGGTAAAGGCTTCTGCTGTTAATGTCTGCTTGAAATCTGCTGCCTGATCTCTTCAGCAGCGACACCTTTTTTTGCAGTGGTGCAAGAAATGGTGGTTAACTTTAATCCCTTTGTCCTCTCTTTGCATTGAAAACAAGAGAAGTTGTGTCAGTGCAAAAGTACCTTTCAGAGTTTGCAGGTGATGTGCCCCAAAAAAACAGCAACCCCAGGACAGTTTAAGCCATTTATGGCTGGTCTATGCAGATCCCTCCTGTCTCTGAGCCAGGGCTCCCACTCCTTTCCAGAAGTGTCCCTCCTGGTCCACCTTGTACTTTTAGGACCCGCATTTTCACTTGTCATGAGGTTCCTCATTCTGGTTTGACTCCTGGCCCCCTCTCCCCCTTGTGCAAGGTGAACCTCTGGGGTGAGGGACACCTGTGTTGTCCATCAGATATTGGTGAACGGGGCCAGCTGGGGCTGTCATCAGCCCTCTGACCTGTATGCAGTTAGCTTCTGGTGGGAGTAAGTCCTGGTGATCCTAGAGCAGGCAACACAACAGCAATCCAGCAAACAGACGGACATATGATGCTCATAAAAGAACAGAGGTGATTCTCTATCTGCTGCAGCAGGAATTTGGGATTAACTCCATGCCGGTCTCTGGGATTTAGTTGCTGTCTGTTATCACTTCTTATCTGGCAGTCCCATGTGCTGCCGTGTAATGTCTGGTCCTGTGTGCTACAGAATGGCGCTACCTGGAATCACCTGTGGGCAGGAGAGACAGAGGTGCTGCCCAAAGCCCCCCGGTCCACATGCCGCCTGGTGCCTGTGGGCACGTATTGGCTTGGGGACGAAGTGATGGTTTTGTGAGGGCTCTGCAAATCCATCTGCAGCTATTAACTCGCATCTGGTGAATGGCCCAGCTTTGATTTGCTGACTTAAACTCAGGCATGATAGATGCCTGTGCATGGTGCTCAGACGTCGTCATCACTTCTGTATTTTACATCTGGCCATAGCTTATCTTCCAAATATTTGTAGCAAAATAGCTCCTCAAAACAATATTTCCTCTTAGTGTTGAGACTAATTTTCCTTGTGCTCCTTTGATTTTTGTCTTCTCCACGTTTTCTATACATTGCCCTAACAAGTCATAGAGGCTGGGCAGTGTCCATATCACATCAATACTAAATTTCATTATATACAAACATCAATCTGGCTCTGGGCTGCCTTTTTAAACTGTCATCCAACCTGGTGGTGTTCAGTTTCTGTTTAGGTCTGACCGTGAAAAAGCATTGGTTCAAAGCTTGTTCCCCATAATGTTCAGATCAAAACAGTTCCTCTGTGTGTTTATAATAAAAATATATTTTCACCAGCTCTTGGGAGCATTGACATTTTCATCAAGGCAATTTTCTATGGCCCCAATCCATCACAACACACGAGCTGTTCCATTGGTTCCAGTACGACTACTCATTGCTTAAAGTAAATTGTTTGCTTAAAAGCTTGTTGGATCAGGGCCTGTAAGCGAGAAAAGATTGCTGATTAGAAAGCGCATTTGTTCCTGTTGTGGGATTTGATGGCAAATTAAGGACATTAGGAGGGTTCCAAGATTAATGCCTCTATATTTTGGGAAAGAAATATTTTAATGCTTTCACATTATCAAGAGGCCCTATAATAAACAGAGCTTATGCAAATGGGACACTAAAGACCAAATCCCAGACATTAATGGGGTTCGATGAGAGTAAACTGAAGGCAGAATTAATCTCCAAGAGAACTAAATGGCTATTTTCATGCTTATGAACTTAACATACTTTCAACTCCACCTTAATGAAAGACACACTCAGTTCACTGTTAAAAGAGGCACTTAAAAGGTATTAGAGGTATAAGTCCAGCTGTTACAAACTCCAATAAATTTGGATTAGGTCTCCACTGTTTGAGTTGTGTGTGTGGGTGCCTGACCTCAAAGCAAGTTGTTGGTTTTTTTAACTTATTGATATATAGCATTACATCAGGTTAATTACACGTCGCTGTATTTCATGTCGCCTCTGCACAAACCCGCATGCATCACGGCGTGGCGTTGGAGAGTGGGATGTCGGGAGCCCTCGGAGGACTGGGGCAGGTTGCCCGCCCGCAACCCAGCCCTCCCCTGAGATGGATGCTTGGAGCAGGGATGGCTATTCAGTTTTACAGTACACAACTGGCTCCCTGCCCTCCCCTCCTCTCTCTATTCCATCCCATCCCATTTTTTCATTCCCTGGGGTAACTCTCCATCCTTCACCTCCCTTGACAACAAATAATAGTTTTAGACTTTTTATTTTGGTGTGTTGGAGCAAAATGCCCAATGCTGTAGGGCAGAATTAACAGCCTGAATCGAAGGTGCTTTGATGAGAATTTTGTCTTACTGGCTCTGGTCAAATATTTGGTCCCTGTGCTGTCCTGCCATGAATTCCTGGCCACCCGTGGAAAGAATTCTGCATGGGCAGAGCATGTTCAGCTTTACAGCTGCATCTGTGTAGATGGGTCTAGATAACAGCAAATCTTTTGCTCTGAAGGCACTGCAGCCGATACGACAAAAGAGATGGCTTAAAATTGCATTTCCATTTAAAGTAACACCAAGTGCCGTGGCCAGCCCAGCCATGTGAGGGAAATATAAAGCTCTGTGATAGGGAGCAAAGGAGGAGAGGGGAAAAAAATCTGGGTAGCAAGTAACTAAAATAGATGAAGTGGAACAGTTGGAAATCTCAACTTGAGTGACAAGGGAGAAAGAAGAGATCCAAAGTCAGCAGCAGATGACTCCGGTCTCACGTCCCATCCTTCTCCCCCCCCCCCTACTCCCCAAGGCTGCTGCTGCTTTCCCAGCAAAAGCAAGAAAAAACCAGAGCGTCTTTTCCAGATTGGGGGCTGAGCAGCCTCACATGTTGACACAGCAGTAATTTTTAATGAGAAATTTTTAGTATTTGTGTGGGAGAAGTTAGCGTTGTGTACACAGATGCCTCTCCGGCCACTGCGCCGTGGTCTGGGCTCGGCCGCGTCCCCCTCCGGCATGGCCCGCAGGGTCCCAAGGCAGATTCCTTTCAGGCAAAGGGAAACATTTAGGCTTGCTCACCTTTGAACTGCATGCGATGGTGTTTACCTTGGCAAGACAAAGTGGCAGTTTTACAGATATTAAAAACAGTCCTGAGGGGAATCTGGAGGCCTTCCTATATTTTAATCACCCAATTTAGCCAGCCTGAGGAGTCGGCTGGAGGGAAAACGTGTGGCAAAGCATGGTTGTTTTTTTTTTTTTTCCCTTTTAAAAAAGGGGGTTTTAACAGAAAATAGCTCAGTGCTAAAACAAGAAGGGAGAAAAAGAATGTGCGTTTTTATTTTTGATGCTTTCCCCTCTGGGAAAAAAAAAAAGTGGGAATTCTCATATTAATCCATAGCACCTCCACGCTCCATATGGTTTCTTTTTTGGCATTTCCTGCTGGGCTGTGCTCTACCTCAGCTAACCCTGCTCCCCTCGCCCTCCATGGGCGCGTTCCTCTTCTAATTTGATTTCTACCTGTCAGAAAAGATGGGTGCAAAAGGGTTTTGCCCACATCTTGAGGCAAGACCTCCCTTCCCTGCCAGTACTCCCTCTGGTGTGCACAATTAAAAAGAAAATTAAATTTTTGTGGGGGAAGAGATTCAAAGGAGTTGTGAGTGATGCCTGAAGTTATGCTGAGGTCAGGACCTTGCTTATTGATTTTCTAACACAGCAGAACCATATACAAAAGGAAGAGACCTTCTCGCCTCCCCTGATCCAAGATACTCCTCCAGCTTGTGTAAAAAAAAAAAAAAAAAAAAAAAAAAAAAAAATCTGGCTGCAAGCAGTCAGGCTTCAACCAGCCTGTCAGACGGCTCTCTGCAGGAACACAATCCATGTTGATTTTACAGAGAAGGTTGTTATCCACATTTCACCACTGATTTATTGTTTTTTAACCAGCTCCTTATGCTAGACTTTTTTTTTTTTTTTTTTTAAAAAAAAGAGGTCCTTTTGCACTTTGCAAGCAGGGTGACTTGCTGGAGGTGCCCTGCTCCTGCCGGGCTGGGGAGGAGTGGGGGTGATGCTGCCACCCTTCAGCCTCTGCTGCTAGCCACCTGTAATGCTTTCCTTAATATCTGCCAGAATTTATGAAGGCCGTGGCTAATGCCCAATAACATGCTTATGCATCCGCTCTGCCCATGGGCTGCAGTGGGGCAGCCCGGCTTTGAGAGCACCAAAACCTCCTCAGTCTCTCAAAGGCCAAGATGGGTATGTTGGAGGCAGGTTTGATGAAGCCCCGCAGAATTAAAATGGCCAAACGCGTCCCGTCGCCTACATCTGCAGAATTCATTAGGCGAGCTTGATTGGCCTTTGTTAAACAAAGATGGGATAAGGTTTCATACTTTTTCTGTGGGAGTCGAGCTAAAGTTTCAGGCTGATGATTTAGTCAGGTGTAAGCATGAAGTTTCCAATTTAGAGAAATAAATCTAAAGTGATTTTATTATCCTCTGCTTTACCCTGACACCCTGCTTCACCCCGACTCCCTGTCAGAGCACGCATGATGTGTTTATACAGGCTGCACCATAATCGACTGGCAGGGAATATAACATGAGACACAAAATGCATCTTCCACCTAACACCGGCTTTGGTAACTTCAATATTTCATCATCTTCCCGCTCCTCCATCGGCAACTCTTCCTTTCTCCGAATCCCTTGTATTTTGCTCGGTGAGAAGCGTGTGTCCTGGCTTGGTGGAAAGAGCCGTTGGTGTGCCCAGACACAGCGTTTCGGCTCTCCTCGTGCGCCGCAGCTTTGTTTTTCTTCATTCCATGCATCTTCCAGGGAGATCCTTGGATCAGACTGGGTGTCCTTTGGCTGGAATCATTTTAACAAATGTGCGTGCCTAAAACATCCACAAAACTTCTTTATTTTGTGGGAATTGATAAAATTTCAGATGTTTTAAATAGAAAAAATTCTTTTTTATTTCTTAGCTTCTGCTCCAGAAGCAAATACGGTATGAAAACTGTATGTTAAGATTTTGACAACATACTCAGAGAAAAATTAAGTGATTAAATTGGCTGAAAATACCTGTTTTCAAAGTTGCTTAAAGAGAAAGCAATATGAAAGTACAGATAGTGACACTGGGGGAAAGAAAGCAAGCCACTTTGGCCAGGTTTTCAGACCCTGTTGATTAAAAGCCTGTGCAATTTAGTTATTAGTTAGAACATAAGGGCACAAAATGCAATAGGTCAAATTCATTTCTTCATCTCAGATATATCCCTGTTGACTTCAGTGAAGTTCCTTTTAATGATGAATTTGTCCCGCTGGCTCAAAGATAAAAAGAGAAGTTATTTTTGTTTAATATTTCAACAAGGGGAAGAGGTTAGCAAGGGAATTCAGTTTGCACAAGTTGTGTTTTTCCATGAAGTTTAGCAAGGGCAGCCACCACCTAGCCAGCTCTGGTGTATATTTGTCTTTTTGTGGGCTGAGCGCCTTCTCCATGGACTCTCCCAAACCCTTGCAAGGTAATTTTTGCCAGATGCAACCTGCAAAGGGCACTTGCAGCCATGGTTTGTTGGTGTTCCTGCGAGCAGTGATGGGAACTGCTCTCGTTCACGTGCCTGCTGATTTGATTTTGTTTGGGGGTAGGCTTTGGGAGGTGGTGTAGCTGTGTGCTGTATCTTTGTCATCTCTGGCGCCACAGCATCTGAGTGCCACCTGGTGCTCTCAGCCACATGCCTAACCCTGGTCACATTGTGGATGTGCTTTTCCTGGGTGAGTCTCTGGCTGCTGAGCCCATGTTTGCCTGAATGCACATTTTTGCCCAGTGTGATGTTCTGTGCTTTCCCGTGCTTTTCTCTTGTGTGTTAGCAGGGCTGAGTTCAGGCTTTCTTCTGCCTCCATCAGGCCCTTCTGCCTGAAGGCAGAGCAGTGAGAGAGGCCAGGATCCCACATAATCTGGGGATACCTTTGGAGACTTTGCCTTTTGAGGCAAAAATCAGGTCCAGCTGGGATGTTTCCTCCTGTATCTAGACTGTGTGGAAGAGCAGGCTTCCACGTTCCTGGTTTGAGCCAGATCACAAGTTAGCTCATGTGAACTGCAGATGGATGAGTAGTCTTGGTTTTCCTGTGGAATCAAACTCTGGGTGAACTGGCGATGTGTGAATCCCCCCATGAGCTCCCTGGAGCAGATAACTTGTGCTGTAGTGTCTGACCACTGTGACGTGTCTGCATGGCTGTTCAGCGTGGGTCAGGTTTACGGCTGCTAGGCAGGTGTGCATGGAGAGCTGTTCCACCACCATGTTCTTGCTCCAGAGAAAATGACCTCTTGCCCAGGCAAGAAGTTGAAAGTTTCACTGGTTACTCTCCATCCTGGAGTTCAAGGCATCTGGCAGGTTTTTGTAAGCTTTGGCTAAAAACAGCCTTTCTGTTGCAAACAGTATTGCTTTTGAACCTGGGTGCAAAATGTTTTGATGGAAGAGGAGGAAACCTTTCCCATGCTTTTCTCATCCTTGTATCCCTGGGTGCTTTCCAGAGTCAATCAAAACTATTGCAACTGGACAAATGGAGGCACCGAGAAGTGCGGTGTGGGGTTTGGCAGACCTTTCTTTATCTAGGGTAACTTTTAGGGATAACCTAGCCTTCTCCAAGGAAGAGCAGCCTTAAAATAGTAGCTTTTCTGGAAAAGAACTGCCATATTTTGAGATGTTAAACTGACTCTGGTTAATGACACGGCAATGTGGCTTTGTTTCCCTTTTGGCTTGCTGTCCCCAGTGCTGGCTATCAAAACATATAGCCCACGGCTACCTGTGAGAAGGCCCTCATTGGTGGGGGAACTGGGAGAAACTGGAAGAAAGTGTTTATCAGCTTCATAGGAGAACAGCCCTTGGCTGTGTTTGTACTTACCCACAATGAATGCTGTTGTTTATCCCTTGGTTTGCATGCTCTGTGGGAACCTGGAGCTAGGATGAGGGTCCCCAAACATGGGGCTGGGATGTGCCCAGGATTTTTCTGGGTGTGAGAATTGGGAACCATTCCTGGACTCCCCAGTTGCGTGGGCCCTGAGGTTGTCTCTGCCCAGACTTTTGGGACAGAGAGAGAGAGAGCAAGCAAGAAAAACTAGAGAAAATGGATGTGGGGGGCTGAATGAGAAGTTAGAGGCTGAAGCCTTGACATAGCCACATGGCTGGGAGGCAGAGGGCAGGGGCAGGAGCTGGCAGCATCTCCATGTGGTACTCCCCTGCGCTGACCCCGCGTTGTTGCCCTCAGCATCTCCTGCTGTCCCGCTTCCTCCCAGCTTACCCGGTAGCCCTCGTGCCAGCACGTCCCTGCTGCCATTCAAGTGGACAAGCATCGGCCTGGGAGACCACACGTGAACTTCTTGTGAGGTACAGATGTTGCAGAGTCAAAGCCTGGCCACCCTTGGTCTAGGAGGGACTTGGATTTCCAGTGCCCTGGAGAAGCAGGAAGTGCAGGAGACATGGATATCATGAGAAAAGAATCGATAGTCCCCCCTTGGCCTGACCAAATATTGATTTTGCTGTTCGGTTCGTATCGTTTTTCACCGCCTCGCCAGCCCTCGGGGTGGGGACTCCCTTGCAGCGCCGTGAGGGGTGTTCTGCGGAGGGAGGCAGGCAGAAGGACCAGACCTCTCACCGGGCGGTACGAGGACAAGGATCACTCACCTGCTAAACTGACCCTGGCTGGGGTGAAGGCAGTGGTGGAGAAAGGGGGGCTTTTGGATATCCAGCCCTCCCCAAAGCCTCCAGCACTCTCCTGATAGCTAATACTGTTGAGGGCACTTATGTTGGAAGAGGTTTGCTGTCTTGCATTCCCTGTCAGTGCCCCCCACTGTGCTATGACTCTACTTTTATGTTTAAGGACTGATATAAAATCCAGGGAATGCAAAGGATCTTCCTGGCTTTCGTCGGTTTTGGAGCTGGCGCTTAGTTTTCGGATCCAATCACTAATAAATGCAGCCATCAGCAACCACAACTCAGCCTTCCCCAGCAATTCTTGCTACCACAACTTTGCAGGAGCGCTACTATCCAAACACTCACAAATTATGATTTTTGACTCAAAACTGTATCTGCTACTGCTGGAGGCAAAACTATTAATATATAAATAAAGGCTAATTCTGTCCTGGTTGTTTTTCTTCATGAGGTCACTAGTCCCTGAAGAATTATAAGCAAAACAGCAGAGCGCCTCACAAGAAATAGAAAAAATCATGTCTTATGGCATGAAAAAGAAAGATGTTTGGAATGTTTTTAAAGGATGTTCTCTAGCTTTCTTTGGTTGTAGTTTCTACCACATATACCATGTTTTTACTGGGATTGAAAGCGATGGTGTTTTCTTCATAACACTTTTGCTAGAAGCTAGACTTGCTGGGAATTATGTAGCCAGTTCATTTTACTTTTTCTTTTAAATGTGTAGCTGATTTATGTATTGATATAATGATGCAAAACCTCTTTGAATCCCCATTAAAACAATAACTTTCAACAATTCTGTGGTCTCAAGGCAATATTGACTTGCTGTGTTCACAAATCTTTGGCTTAATTATAAGTTATGTTACCTGATGGGAAAATACTCTTTAGAACAGGAAGAAACGGTGTACGGAATTTTTTCAGGCAGTTTTAGGCAGTGTTTCTCAGCCTGTATAAACCGAAGGACTAAAAAAGCTCCCACACCACCGTTAAGTATCAGAGTTGTGTGTGTTTGTGTGGCGTCAGCTACCTGTTGCAACGAAAAAAATCAGGCCGATCTTCAAATGCTCATTTGTACTTTGCACATCTGGATGTCTCATTAATCTTGCGTGCTAAGACAAGATGCGTCGCTCGGGGGGTGGTGCAGTGCTGGAGCAGGTACCCAGGAAGCTTGTGGGATCACCACCCCTGGAGGCTTTCAAGACTCACCTAGTGGCTGGCCGGCTCTGGTGTTGGTGATAATCCTGCTGCAAGGGGGAAGGTGGGCTGGCTGGTCTCCAGGTGCCCTTCCAGCAAACACATCCAGGTTTCTGTGGGTTTTTTTCACCTTTGCAAGTGTCGTATCTTCTGGTGTGTTGTGGTCCACACATGGGGCGGTGCTGACCTGAAGCAGCTGCAGAGTGACGTGCAACCTCAGTGATACTGGAGTGCAGAAGGTTGGAAGCCGTGAACTTGCAGGCAAAGGTGGTCTTGTGTCTCACTCTTTGAGGCCTAAAAGCCGGAATTTTCCCCATGTAGGCATTTTGCTGGGGCATTTCAGTTGGAATAGCCTGGATTTCTTCTCTAGACAGCAAAGAAAACCCCTCAAGAGAATAGTTCAGTCCTCCAAAATTAATTTCACCTAAGGATGGGGAGCTTGAGCTGTCCTTGGGCACAGTCTTTCTCTGGCCATAGCTTAGATAGCTTCTACAGTGGTTGGTGCTGTTCTTCCTGGGACCGCAGGTGAAAATCAGAGGATGATTCCTGGCCCTGGATTGATCTTCTCATGTTATGCCCCTTTTGTTTGTAGACTGGCAGAGGAGGCAGCGGTGAAGCCCTAACTTACACAAGCATGATGCTTGTGACCAGGCATGGGGACAGCCAAGCTGCACCAGATCCCATGATATGTCTGTATTTACCTGCCTGGGCTTTTAGCCCAGTGTAGATAGAGCCCATATTTCAGGATAATCCTCAACATCATAAATTTACCTGTGCAGATGGGACCCAAAGGGAATATTAGAACAACTAAGGAAAGAAACTAAGGAAAAATGTACCTATTAGCCAATCTGAACTTTTTTGCAACCTTCATTAGT
Organism: Falco punctatus; assembly: GCF_963210335.1. Classification (NCBI taxonomy): domain Eukaryota; kingdom Metazoa; phylum Chordata; class Aves; order Falconiformes; family Falconidae; genus Falco; species Falco punctatus. The sequence continues at coordinate 10,158,063 of NC_137591.1, read as the reverse complement.
ACCAGCAGAGTTATAGTTACTTTTAATCATTCAACTAACTGTACTAGTGAAAACTTTCAACTTTCAGCCATTTAAATTGGAAAGGTCTTTAAAATAGTTATTGTTACTGTAAATCACGCCATTTAAGGTTAAAGCAGAAGCATTTGTTAGATTTGAACAGGATCCCGAGTTGTTTTCTTACCTGGAGCTTGAGTCCTGGTGGAGGGGTCTGTGTTTCTAATTTTGCTGTGCTATTTTGTTACTATGAGATGATGGGAACACCATTGTGTTGTGCTATTTTCTATTTTTTAATTGGTCGTTCATATACAGGTCTGGCTGGAGTTGAAAATCTCAGGGAAAAAGCCATTAACACCTGCATGTTTGACATGCAGTTTATAAATCAGAACACATGTTTTCATATTTCTAACCCTCAAAAACCAGAAAAATGTGTTAGTGAATATTTGCAGCAAACTCCGATGCACGTTGTCTTTCTAGTGTCAGCAGACCAGAGTGTCAAAAGGTATAAATCACTGCAATTACATGGATTTTGCCCGAGGTCTAGCCTTGATTGATGTCTCTCCTAAATAAGATGTTATTGGGGATGTGGAACATGCACACTTCTTAACCAAAACGGCACTCTTGCTCTCCTTGTGTGTGTGTGTGTGTGTGTGGAAGGCATCTAAAAGTCTTGGTGGATTTCTCCATGTTGTTTGTGTAACAGCTGGCATCCTAGATGGTTTATTTAGCTCGCTGTTGTGGAAAATACTTAGGCACATAGTTGCATCCCGTTGCAGTTGTGGTTCGAAGTCAGCAAGACTGACTTTTGCACTTGCAGTTCATTCTAATTTGACTGAATAGGATCATTAACGAATTCTGTCTGGAGTGGCTGGTACTGATGAAACAGCAAGTGTGGTGAGAGAAATGCTGTCCTCATTCAGCCCCAAAGCAAACCTCTTTAAGCATCCTTCTGAGCTGCCTGACTTATCTTGTCTTTCCTGCTTTTGATGAGCACGCTTTCAGCAGATACGCTGCCTGCACCACTTGTACAGTGCCTCGGCATCGCTCCTGTTGCTCACCTGGCATGACAAGAAATCCAAACCTCCCACGGGTTTTCCATCTCTTTAATGTTTGCATTTTGCTTTACAAGGTGACACATGGAAAATGCACTTGGAGGGCTGGCTGGATTAAAAAAGCCAGGGTAGCTACTGCTGTAACCTGGATCAGAGCTGGTGAAGTGGGCTGGCTTTTTGAAGGTGGTGCTTACAATCTCACTGACTTCCATCAAAGAAAGATTGGGCTTAATTACATCCCTGAGCTGCAAACTTTCACCTGCGAGAAAATAGCAATTTGCTTTATATTCACATTTGGGTTTGTATTTATGCTGTACATTAGGAAACCAAACAACCCAACAGATGGATCAGTGGATCATCATTGAAAAAAAAGTTATGAAAGAAAAATAAATTAATGAATCTGCTTGGGAATACTACACCTTTAAAAAGTCCTTATCCCAGCTGTCCTGTCATTTTAGGTGACAAAAGATGTAACCGTTTTTTTGAGGGCAAGGATTTAAACAGAAGAAAAAAGGAGAAACTTCAGGTTTTCTGTGGTTTTTGATGTCCATCTGTGTCCCATCCCATCCATCCCCCTCCAGAGTAATGGGACTTACTTGGAAATAATTTAAATGGTTACCTTTACCCTTTAAGACCAAAAGTTCTAACTTGAGTCGATGTACTTAGCTAAAAATCCCTGTAGAGATTCAGGTTTCTTGCTCGAGCTGCCTGGAGTGGTGAGTTCAGGCTTTTGTAGTGATTGTCAGCTAGGAGAACATTAATGGAGTATTAGAAAAATGAAGTCCCTGACCCCTCCTCCCTTCTGGCTGGTTGTTTCTACATGGTGGGAAGGAAAACATTTTCCCCGTCAGCCATTTACTGTGCAACAGGGGGAAACTGTCAGTTTGCTATGAGCAAACCCCTGCAAGATAAGTCAAAATGATTTACCCTGTAAATAAAGTGGGCTGTTTTCTTTACTTGGAAGAATTGCCCATGTGGCGAGACTTCCTATGGGAGGGGATGTGGTTGGCCCTTTGCATTTATCCGCTGTGTTTGTCTTTTTTGAAAAAGCAACATTGGAAAGATTAACAAGTCTGTCACTGAAGGAACTGATATATCAAAGCTGTGGAGACAAAGCAGACCATTCATTCCGTACGTTTCTGAAATCTCCCTTCCAGTGCAAACCAGGTCTTCCCATTTGGGTCCAGATGAAAGGAGGGATTTCCCTTTTCCTCCTTCCCCCCAAAGTTTTGGAGATTTTTTTTAAAATATATATGTGTGTGTGCGTATCTATAAAAATGTGTGTATATGTGTCCATATGCACATGCTCACTTCATACGCTGCAGCTGGAGCCCTCCCAGGCTGGTTATTCACCACCTGGGGCAGAGGCCATGGGGGTGCAAGATGGGAGTGATCAGAGTGTAGCAGTAGACACCAGGGATCACTGTTCCCGTGGGCACCCCCAAAATTTAGGATTAATCTGTCAGTTTCTATTTTCTCTATTTTATCTCCTGATTGTAAAAGCTGGAAAGCTTTGGAGTTTTGGTGTGGTGTGTGGTTTGTGGTGTGTGTGTGTGTGTTTTTTTTCTTTTTTTCTTTTTTTTTTTTTTTTTTTCCCCAAACCTAACCATGAGAGTGCTTGGGGTGAGGAGGGGGAGAAGATAAAGATAGGGACAGTGCTGTAGAGGGGACTGGATGTCTTGAGATCCCTTCCAGCTGTGTGACTGAGACTTAGTTGTTACTAAGGTTTCCCTTCATGCAGAAAATCCTGTACGGAAATACTCATATGTATAGTATGTCTGACAGGTACCGGCTATGCAGGATTTATAGTGCACAGAACATATGCACATAGATCATATTGGTTAGTGCATATGCACTGCAGAGGAAATAAATTCACTTATCTCCTTAGGCTGAGGGATGTCCTGAAATTTCTGATATGACATTGGGTCTGTGTTACCACTTCTAGGGAGGAAAAAAGGAGTGTATGAAGGACAATCCAGAGATGTGGCAGTCCCAGCTTGCAGTCGCTGCCTGGCAGATAGAAATGCTTTCTAGTCACATGTTCCACTTTATCTAGGTCTTTTCATTTGTCTACTTTAGCTGGTCACTTATAGGTATGTGTTCTTCCTTCTAAGTCAGAAACACATGCTGCATTGTTGCTCACAGTGCCAGAAGTACTGTTTGAAACCCTCATATGCATAAACAGCTGGTGTCCAGATAAAGATCCAAGCGTTAAAAAAACCCAACTATTTAAAACTGCTGTTTGTGGATGTGCCATATGCTTCCGAGCGTATTCAGCAGAGAGGCAAGAAGATTTGTGCAGCATGCTTTCCAGGGTGTCGCTTCCCTAGTGCTCCAGCTTGGAGGAAAAGCCCCTCTGCTGGGAGGTGCTGCCTTCCCAGATGTGCTCGATTACATCTGGAAAGTTAAAAAACCTTCTGCTTTCCTGGGACTCCTTTTCTCGTTGGCCTGCAGAGCTTCAGCCATCTGCTCCTACACCCTTGTTTGTGCCCCAGGCAGGGCAGTGCACCTGTCCCAGGCTGTAGAGGTGTTTCCTTGCTGGCTGTTGCTGCTGGAGGAGCACATTACCCAGGCACAGTGATGAGTTGTGCTGCACCAGGCACTGACCTTCCCCTGTACCAGTGGGTAGGAACATCCTCCCTGCTGTGACAGCTGTGCCTGTACAGACATGGCAGCCAAGATCGCATCTCCTCAGCTGGTGGTGTGCTGACAGGGGGCTGAAGGGCATCCTTTGGTGAGCACCAGGCTCGTTACAGCAGTGAAACCTGCTGCTCTGCCCATGCCTATCACCTGTGTGCCTGGTGTGTGCTGCTGGTGGAGGGTGGAGGCGGCGAGCCCTGCCAGGGTCCTGCTTTCCCTTCCTTTCCCAAATCCTTTACCACAGAGAAGCAGCCCTTTTCCTAGTGCTGTTACATCAAGGTTTTTACAAATTATGTGTCTTTCGTCATTCCCCTTCCTTGCATGTTTCTATCCAAAGGATCCTTGGAAAGAAGGGGGTGACGGTGAAATAGGCGTATAACGTACCCAGTTGGCAAGAAGGCTCGGTGCCTGCGTTGGGGGGGGCAGTGCAAGGGGCAGCAAGTTGGTTAAGGATCTCTACCTGGATGAAGAGGACTGAAGATTTAAATCCTTGTTGTGTAAGGAACAGATTCTGGGTTTCTTAAATCCCAGGGAAACTGTGGCCTCAGGACTCTCTTCCCCCCCCTTCCCACCCCTCACCCCTCTTTTCTCTTGTAAAAAGTCTGGGTTCAGCCAGGTACAGAGCACAAAAATATTCAGTGCTGGACCTTTATTTATTTTGCCACAGTCAGTGCAAACTTTGGTGACAAGCTTTTATATGACCTTAGGCTATATTCTTACCTGAATAAATGGAAAGTGTTTCTCTCTTGAACACCTGGGTTGTATTTTGTATAAAATATGTACATTCTGGAGAAAACAGTAAATATGGCCGTGAACTCCTGAGCTCGAGTTTCTTCATCAAATATTCACCACTTCCCCAAGGTAAAAAAAAAAAAAAAAGCCCAGAAAATACTGAAGCTTCCCTGTACAAACAACAATAAAATACGTTTGCCAGGCACAATTCCATCAAGTTTTACAACAAATGCTTTTGAGCTGTTAAGTATGCTGTGCTTTAGTCAAGAATCTTGTGCTTTTGTACACAAGCCTCATGTTTGGTGACATTGAACCTTCGCATGCAGATACTGATTATTCAAAAAGGGAGGAGGAAAGAAAATTCAAGAAAGCTATTTTACATTTATACTGCAGATCGTTCCCTTTAATCTGCAATCAGAACAAAGACTCACTCAGTTTTTATTACCATCCTCTTGGAGGTTGTTAGCTACAGTGTGAACCCCTCTGGGGTTAAAGTGTAGAAAAATTGGGAGATGCTTGTGGTTTTGACAGAGAAGTGGAAGATTCCAGTGAGAGAAAGGTTGGTGCCTCTGTTGGAGAGTAACGGGAGGCAGTGTTAAGTGAAAGATGTTAGCTCATTTACAATCACTTTAGTTCAATTTACTTGCTGAGGGTTACCATCCTGCAGAGTTCTGTGCAGACTTTCTGCTTTCACATATCAATAGTTTCACTGAAGTCCTTAGTTTAATCAAGTCATTATCTATCAAGAATGTGGCTCATTCTTGCTAGGGAGGGTGATGGAGGTGATGCTGCTGTTAGGCAGGTATACGCAATACATGCCCTGCTTGCATTTTCCAGAGCTATGGCTGAATAATGTGGCTTTCACTTGGAAGTATTTCTGTTTTCTTTCTCAGCTTTCCCGTTAGATATGTTGTATTTCCCTCTAAATTCAGCATTTTGGCATCTGCCTGTGGGAGCAGGCTTCTGGGACAGGTGACACAGTCACTCTGTTGAGACAGCTGTGGTTTTGGCTAAACACCTGCTGATGAGCCAGAAGAAAGGACACAGAACTGTTTTGGTTTTTTTTTAATTTCTAGGTTTTCTTTAAATTTTCTGTCTCTGAGATTTTTTTCTGGCAGCCCAGCCATTAATGAACCAGCCCCATTTGCCTACCATCACCCATTTCAGTGAGGATGACTAAGAAGAGCTAAAGCAGTGATGCTTTCAAGCTCTTCTGTACTAAGCTGAAGGGCTCATAACGGGGACAACTGGTGAATACCTCACCTTAACTTTGCCAGTCAGGGGGGGCTGAGGATAAGCGATTCTTTTTCTTACCATGCCTCAGTTTCCCTTGCTAATGCTTTTAACGTGCGCATACTTTCCCCATCTGATGCTCAAGGTATGATGATATTGTTAATTAGTCCCACATTTTATGGTGCTACTCCACATACCGTGCTACAGAGGAGGTTTGCTAACAGTCGGTGTTGGAGGACCTGTGTTAATGAGCTGCAGCGTGGTGCAAGAAGGGGTTAAAACAATCCAGAAAAAACAAATCGCCTCCTTTGTAACCTTTGTTTCAAAATCTTGACAACCCAAGGATGTTTGCTTTTCTCCCTGAAGGTTAAGTTGTCCTAACAGGTGCTAATTTTGTGTTTTCTTATGGAGATCTGTCCATATTAGAAGCAACTGTGAGCAAACAAAAAAGCCAATTAGAGTGCAAGGGTATTCTTCCTCCTCCTTGTTTCCATGTAGTCCCCAGCTATCTCTATCAGTCACCTTAAGCCATAGACTTATCCTTTCAAACCTTCTCGAGAATCCGTAGACTTGTGGCCTCTTTGGGGAAAAAACCCATCCTTTTAATGTCATGGGAAAAATACTGTCATGGGCAAGTAGATGATCCATGCTAACTGGGGTTTGTCATCAGCTTTGGCAATCTGTGTAGCAGGGTTGAGATTAATGGAGCCAAAGACTTTAAGCAAATATTGTTGGCGTGTAGTTAAACTGTCAAGAGAGCAAGAAAAAGACTTGCTCTGCAGCCACTAAATAAAGATTTGTATTCACCAAACACAGTGAACCTTTTATTAGCAATTATTTGCAGCTCACTACCTTCCAAAAAGGAAACAACTTGGTGTAACTTATTGTCAAGGGTTTATTTGCAGTTTGGGGATTTTTTTTTTTCTTTCTCTCTATTTTGAGGGTTTAATTTGAGCAGGAATTAGGCTCTGCCATCTCCAATTCTTCCAAAACGCTATGGGCCAAATCTTTGTGTCACAAATAGTTTCATTTGATTTCAGATAGATTTGAGTCTTTGGCCAAATTTGTACAGGCTTTAAAAATAATAAAATCCCCCCAAACCAACAAAAAAAACCACCCAAGAAACAAAACCACTCACCTAAATTCCCCAAATCTAAATAATGGCTAATAATCATTACAATATGTTAACATGAGGTCCAAAATGTTTTCTTACATGTAATCAACTATCTTGTTTGTGAAATGCAATAAACCAGAACAGCACATCAGTTATAATACTTTATGATTATTTTATATTCTTGGCAAAATGCATGTGCTGTTATCTCAAACCTTATTAAAGCTCAGCTGATTAGAGGTTGAAGTTTTTACATAAGTTATTGATGTTGCTTCTTTTATTCAAACATTTTCATAACAAACTAGCTAGGAAAATATTTTTCTTGGCTAGAGTGTTAAGATGAAAAACTTATGTTTTAGGTAGAGTATGCAACTGTTTGTTTGTATTAAGAACACTGAACAAACAGCTCTGTGCATCTGTCTTTGAAACAGTTTTGTAGCACCACATATCTTGAAAATGGGACCAATATCTTGAGCCCAGAAAATGGGCCATTTAAAAATTATTTGCATAGATTACTTGTGACTGTTAGACTCCTTGGCTCTTCGGGGGCTGCATGGCTCTCTAGCTCCCCTTCCATAGAAGTTTCTGATGTATCTGTTCCCTTAAAGTCCAGTAATGCTTGTCTTTCCCTGAAGAATAAGATTATTTTCTCCAACTTAAAAGTCTGAGGTTATTTCTTTGGTTATATTGTGGTGCAGGAAGGAGATGCATGATTGCCTGTTGGTGCAGCAATGCATTTAGGCCAAACAATGAGAGCAGCAGGATGAAATTTAAGGGGTGAGATAAAATCACTCAAGACGGAGATTATTATTTACTCCACCTCCAGGCACCTTTCTGTTCCTCTCCTTTGGCTCCCTCAGCAGCCTGGTGAGGCATCTGCATCTCAAGCAGAAGAGTACTGAGGGTAGCTGAGACAACTCATGCTGTGGTTTGGAAGACCAGAGTAGTCCAGGTGCACCATTTTAGACTTCTCAGTCTATGTGAGAGGAGTCCCATCTCCAGTTGTGCTGCTTGCACCACTGCAGGTTGGTTTATCTGCTCTCCTGCACGTCTCTGCATCTTGCACTGCTGGCTCCCTGCTCCCCCTTACCCAGCTGAAGCAAGAGGACACTTAGCTTGCTTTATGGGTGGTGGAGAAATGGGCGTTTAGAGATGTCATGTAGCTTTCCTAAAGCCTTACAAGCAGCTTGTGACAAAAAGGAATTTGACCCAGGTCTTCCTGAGCTTCTAGACCACCCTCTCAGGAGGGCTTGGGCAGTTGGTAGCACAGAGAAAACCAAGAGAAAACTGTTGGAAAACCTTGGTGATCAGAGAGATACAAGAGTTGGCACCAAGGCTGCGCAAGGAAAGGCGCCCTTCATGTGAACAGAATTTAGAAAACTCTCTGTGCCCAAAACTTGTTTTCTTTAGCTGTATCAGCTGATTCAGGAAAAAATTATTGTCTAAAAACCTTGTTCCTCTATTTTCAGTCCATCATAGCTACAACAACACTACTCACTGGGAGAAAGTACTCACTGGAGAATTATTTCTGGGTCAGTATGCACATTTCTGCTTCTACCGTTGAATGTTTCCCCAAATTCTGGGCAGGAAGTCTAGAGGCAGTTTATTAAAGAAATGCCACTTAATTTTCCTTCACCCTTTTGACATAGAAAATGCATATCTGATGGAGGGTATTTGTTTTCACTTGCCATCTGCTAAGAAAGTTTATACATTGCAAGTATTACCAATCTAAACAACACAGGCTAATTGGTGTCCTTGTGAAAACAGAACAACATGGTTGTTTGAAAGATTGTCATGTGTTCTGGAGTAGAAATGTTTAAATGTCAAAAAGATTCAGTGTCTGTGATTGAACTTTCATCTATCTTCTGAGTTTGTAGCAATAGGAATCCCTTCATCTCTGTGTCATCTTCAAGTGTGACAACGCAGAGTTGAATTCTGCATATTTAAGGTGTGGTGTGTGTGTTGGTGTGTTTTTTTTGTTTTTTTTTTTTTTTTTTTTTTTTTTCCCCCAATAAACAAAAGGTCTTTGTATGGAGGCATCAATGATCCTGGCCACACGTGTAGTGATCTGTACTTGACAAAGTGATGGAGAATATCTGAAAAGCTTTTCTTAACACTTCAAAGGGAAGTCACAACAGCAGAAGTGAAGAAAGATGAATGGCTGTTGGGAACAGCCTCCTACAACATGTGATATGCTGCACGTTAAACTTGTCCTTGTAAGGAGTTCAGTGCTGTGGAAGTTACCATGGGTGAGCTTCTCCACAGTAACATGCTTAACAGCTAACAGATCTGCTGATGGCCCGCAGATTAACTATGTAGTAGTCTAAGAGCCTGACTGTGCCAATACATTACCTCTGCAGCCCTACCGGGTCTTTAAGGTGGTGTAACACCCTGCTTATGGCTGTACTAGCACTGGGATAAAGCGTTCTTGTCGATGTGGGCTGTTGTCAGGCAGGAGCAGAAGTAGCTGCACCACAATAAGGTATCACGGAGGTGAGCAGTGACCCAGATGTGCTTTTGGTTGAGCTGTGCCCTAGACTTGTGCTATATGCTGCTGGGCATGAAAAAAGCATCTGAGCATAAATCCTGGGACGTTTCCCTTCCCTCTGTGCCGCTGGTCACAGAAACCAGTATACACAAATCCCGTTAGCCACAGAGGCTGAATCCTCAGTATAGGAAAAAAAAAAAAAGTTTCTTTACCCAGGGTGCTTTTCTTGGCATATCTTGAGCCCCTGGGAAACCCCGGGCAGTTAAGGTCTAATGCCACGAGGAAGCATAGACCTGTTGCACATGTACAGTACATCTGGAGATTTTGGTGTAATAAGCAATGTTTATGGAATATACCTTTCTGAATGTATAGCATTCCAACTAGAGATGTTCTAAAAGTGTAGAAACTCCCAAGCAACCATACAAAAGCTTGGGCAGCAGAGATGGTAGTCTCTGCAGATAGCTCTCTGCTGGATTCTTTTCCTTTACCAAGGCATTTTCCCCTTGTCTATGGAAGGTGACCATGGCTCTTATTGTTGTCTTGCTGCCATGCTCCCTAAGCTATCTCCTAAAGATGAAGGAAGACAAAAAGCACCAGAAATGTTCTGGAAAAATGTCTGAAGGTGGAACTAGATGTTTGGATCACATAAAAGGCTGACTGGAATTGGGAAAATGGTTTATGTGAGTTTATTTTCCAGGAAAAGATGCTTCTGAGGGACTTGGGTCCTGACCGATGCAATTCAGGCAGTGAAATGAAGGATTCTGGTCTTAAGCACTGCTCAGGGCTCCTGGAGGACTTGCTCTCAGGTGTTGGATTCAGCTTTAAGAGCTGTAGAGACCTTCATGTGTGTTCATCGGTTATTTCTGAAGCTCTTCTTTGAGTTCCAGAGTGTGCGAAGCTACCTGTGAAAATGTCCTGTGGATTTATATCTTGAGAAGCTGTGATGCAGCTCGCTTTGAGCTGGGAAGAGCCGGGAAACAACTGTAGCTGTGAAAAGCTATGAGCTTACCCCCACAAGCAGGGGTGTTGGTTCAGGGTTTGGGGTACCCCTCCGATAGAGCCTTGCTGTACGTGGGGGGGGCATCAGCATCTGCAGAAAGTTCTGGCTCGGGGTGGTGGGTGAGTGGAGGGAGACGTCTGTGGTGCTTCCCAGCAGAAGCTCACATCACGTTAGCTATTTCCCCTCCAGCCCATCTCAGGACGCCCCTTGTTGACATACCTGTTTCCATTTACACTGCAGTATGTTTGCCAGAGGGCAATTGCTCCTTTAACCCGAACCCTTCTCTTTATGTCTTGTCTGTTTGCTCATTTTAACCCCGTTCTCTTTATCACTGCCCATCCCTCCCCTTCTCTCTCTTCCACTTCTGATTTCTATTTCTTAAACTGCCTTGTTTTTTCATCCTTCATTCTTTTTGTTTCCATCTCCCTCTCTCCCTCTGAATTTGGCCACCATCTGTCTCCTCCATCCTGACTGCTTTTTTCCATCTTTCCCCCTCGTCCTTTCTTTTGTTCTTTTCTTCTTGGCTCACATGAAATAAAGATCATCCTCTCATGGAAAGAGGTGCCCTCTTTGAGGTCATGTCTCTGTCTTTGATTTAATTTCATCATATTTGAGGTCCCAGGAGCCTTGAATCTCCTCTTTTTCGTAGCAGCTGAAAGCACTGCAGGAGTGCCTGGAGATAGCAGGTAGCCTCCATCCCAATTCCACAGCAAACCCCCCAAATGCAGACTCTCCAGGGCTGCGTTCACACTGATACACCATGGCTGAATCTGGTGGAGCTGTGCCAGTCACAGCAGCTGAGGATCTAGTTCAGGACTGAGTTACTTGCACTGTTCGAAGAAGTGGTTTGCAATGTCTGCAACATTTTCCTGGATTGTGTGCGTGCTTTGAGTTTGATTTTCAGCATTTCCTATTTTCAATTACTTCTACAGAGCCTGGAGCTGGTCCCCAGTCTTGTATAATAATGCCTTTTGTATCTCCGCTGGGTGCTCCAAGCCAAATCTGTGCAAAGAATCATTCAGTGGGAACAGCACTGCAGAGAGGCATGGCTTTTCATAAAATTTTTTAAATGTGTATATATACATATATGTACGTTGGCAAATGCTGCGTAAATGTTATAGCTTATCCTGGCAAAACAGCACTTTTGCTGTTACGGTGGATTTCCTTAGGGAAACTGGTATAAATTATCCCAGCGGAAGCATCCTTGTTGCCAGTTGCGAGGAAGGTAGGCTTGAGAGCAGTGCCAGTACAGCGTTACTGACACAGCTTTGGCCTTGGAACTGACTCGGCATTGTTCAAACGTGTGCCAAGGAGGTCAGCATGTTTAAAATTTGAGCTAGAGCATCTGTGTGGCTTTATACATGTGTGCCTTTTCATAATGGCAGTCTGCTCTTTTTTTTTTTTTTTTTTTTTTTTTTTTTTTTTTTTGGTGTGTGTATTGGCATCTTTTCCAGGGGAAAGAATAAAATAGTCCCTGTAAGTATATCTTTAATTTTCTAAAGGAGCTGAGATTGTGTTTAATGGTGCCCCAGGATCTTTTTTTACTCTTCCCCGGTGACTGGGAATTTAGGGATCAGTATCACCCCCTTGCCCCAAAAAACGCTTTGGTATCAGTTGCCTTCATGACACTAGGCTATTGTATTTCAAAGGTTTCATCGCATCCATGAATTCTAGAAAATCATGTTTTAAAAGAGGTGAAAGGCAGATGTGTGCATTCCTGGGACTCTGGTATATGAGGACTGATGGAAAAGTTCCTCGTGCCGCAGAGCCAGTTGTTCTGCTGCTCTGAGAAGCTGTTGTAGTGTAGGAATCGCTCCCCATGGGTTATGGCTGCAGAGGTCAAAGTCATGGTCCATTTTGGAAGGTGGGGTTTTAGATTGCATGTGCCCTGGGTTTGCACTTTGGACCCCGATCTGGTGGTGGTTGTATCAGGGTTATGTAAAGCCCAACTAAAAATAATTTGAGCTGTGGCATACAAGCTCGTTGTGCCTTAATAAGGAGAACACCATGCTCGCTCATCACACTTTGAAATTAAAGTTGTAATGTCATAAAAGGGAATTTTTATTGTTTTCAGAGAACATAAAAGCCCTTGGAGCAAAGTCAGAAGGGTATTTTGATGAATAAGGTCAAAGTCTGGTGTACATAAAGCGAGCATTGTACCGCGTTATAGGTTGCACCGAATGTCAGCAAGTTACCAGAAGCCCTGATCCTGTCAACACGAGTATGTGTGCATGAGTTTACCCTTGTAAATACTCTCATACGAATACAACTGTAGTAAAGTTATGCTCAAACTCAAGTGTTGGAAGATCCAACGTTTTCTTAATAAAATGGTAAGGAGTCAACATTTTGAGACCACAGACTGGTCCCTAAGAGTTAAAGTGTAGATTTTCCCAATGAAACAAAATTTTTGAAACAGTGAAAGCTTTTGTTTAGACAACAAATATTCTTTTGAAATAACAAATGTTGTAACTGTAAAACTAAAATATGTAAAGCCACTACAGAAATGCTTTCTTTGGATTTCTTTTTTTTCCCCTTTTGGTAAAATTTCCATATAAATCCCTGTGTTTGCTGAGGAAAAACTTAACTTTGATACAAACGTCCTTTTTCAGTGCTTTTATATTGAGCTCTAGTATTCAGGTTAGCCTGAAATCTATTTTCCTGATAAAACATTGAAATATGAAAATTGTTTTCAAACACTTTCTAGAGGGGTTAAAATGATTTTCTTCACATACTTTTAAAGCTGTTTTATGTATTTTGCTAAAAGCAAAATACATGAAAACCCCTTCCAGTTTATCTTAAAACTTGGAGGTTTGGAGCATACAAAAGCTTTCTGTAGCTATTTTGATATCTTTTCCAAAAGTATTTTGAAATTTAAAAAAAAAAAATGAAGTAGCGTTTCTGCAGAAGAGGAGGCAATTTGGTCATGAGAAAATACTGTTTGTTGATGAAAGGACAAAAAAAATGCTTTTAATCACCCAAATTTCAGAAAGGACCAATATTCAGACCTTTGAAATGTCTAAGTCCCCTTGGTTGGCTGTAGCTGGTGGAGGGTGAGGTTTGTCTCTTTGTCCATCTGTTCATGCTGGGTGCTGTGCAGCTCTGTTCCACCCAGCACCTACAGTTATTCCTCCCCTCCAAATATGCCGTGGTATTTAACTTATGGTACCCCACCATGACCCGGTGTTCCAGTCGAAGAACGGATGACCCTGGGAAGAGATCCTTTCTGTCCAGGGGCCGACAGGTGTGGCAGGAGGAGGAGGAGGACGAGGCGAAGGGGAGAAGCAGAGGCTGGCAGCCCTGCTCCTTGCCAGCTCTGTTTCAGCTCCTCTGAAGCTTTAAACAATTTGAGTAATGGCTCTGAAGGGTGGAATAAAAGGTGGTGAGGAAAGCTCATTGAAACAAATTTTTTCTTTCTTTCCCCCCGCCCCCCCTCCACATGAGAAAAGACAGACTGACTTGCAATGAGTGGTGTGACTCACTGTGACAGAAAAAACCCCACCAAGCCACAGCATGTTCGCTCATGCAATGGCTGCGTTGCTGCCCTCCTCCATCCCTTTCCTATTTTGCTCCCGAGCCCACATGGCAGACATTATGCCGATCTATTCTTAAACTGTTCCTGGTTTCTTTTTGGTACCAGCCGCAGGGGACCGGCGCCACACGAGCAAAGGCAGTATGTTTTGTGGCTCTGCCAGCCATGCCCAGCTTGGTCACCCTGAAGTCTGGTGCAAAATGTGGGAGCAGCCTCATCCATGACTTTTCTCAGCTCCTCCCAGAGTGGGTGTCTGCATTTGCTCCTGGGTGAAAGGGAAAAAAAAAAGAAAAAGAAAAAAAAAAGAAAGAAAAAGGATCAAAGTGTTAATTGTAAAACATCTTGCGGTGCCAGGTGGAAATGAAAGCAGAGTGATCAGTGAAATAACTGATGGGGATATAACTGAAGTGCATTTTCCAACAGCTCATTAGAATAATGAGGAACCCAGAAAGGACATGGGAGATGCAAACAAGCTTTGTTGCTCTGTCATTATTTTTAGGAGCAATGTGATACCACTGAGGACTGGGTTAATAACAGATAATTGCCAGGCTTTACTCTTGCTTTTCTCCCTCTCTTTTCTCCAGCCCCCCTGCCCCCCCCCCCCCCTTCCCTGAATGGTTTTATGGGATATGGACTTAGTAATGTTGTGGCAAAGTGTTGTTTCCTGTTTTATTGGAATGACTCAAGCCTGCGCGTTGTGGTGGAGGTCAGGAGCACGTTTATGAAGTTTGCACTGTGGTTAATCAGTAGGAGTGTGTAAGCTTCCTCCTCTCCCAGCCTCTTCGCTTCTGGGGGGGATGGAACCAGCTCTCCATAAACTTGCCTGGACCATGTTGTTCTGGCACAAGCTTGATCCTGAAATGATGTCCAGTGAATCAGCCTACAAATCCTTGCGGAACTCCCTACTGCTATGTTCTGCTGTGCTCAGTCTCTGCAGGGGCTGCACATCTGTTTGCATGAAGTTTACTGCAGCCCTGAGATTTCAGACTCCAGAGGTGTCTGGGCTACCAGTAGCTTTTCCTTCTTTGCCCATTGGGTGACATTTGGCAAACCTGTTTGTGTCTGTGGCCAGTTTCCCCTCCTGCTCCGGTTTTGCCATTGTTGGGCGGTGCTGAAGGCTGTTGGTCCAGGTCCCCGCACGGCCCCGGCTGTGAGGACCTCCCTCCTGGAACTTGTGCTCTGGCTCTCCAAGCCCAGTGCAGAGGCAGCACTTGGGCAAACAGATCCAGGATAGGGCAAGTGGAAAGGAAAAGTGCTTTATAACTGGTGGTAATGCAATAAAAAAAAGCTGTTGTTTCTGACTAATTTAGGTCACTGTTTCAAAAAAACCTCCGTATTATTATATTAGTTGATATAATTCATTTTTATTTTTATTATCTTAAGGCCAGCCTGCTCTGTCCTTATTTTATGGCCTTGATTTAGCTGCCTGACTTCCTGGGTCTGCAGTGAGACACTTAGCTGTCATCAGAGAGCTCCCAGTTGTGCAGGCGTTTGCACTTGCTGACCTGACGTGAGGCTCAGGGACCGTAATTGCAAGCAACTGTAATCATAGTCAGGCGGCCAGCTTGTCCCCAAGTCCATCGTGCCCTTGCTGAGCTCATGCAGCGGTGGTGAAGGACTCTGTGAGACCAAACACAGCTGTGCGTGGCCGTCGGGGACACCTGCTAACAGGGACCCGGGGAGGGAAGTACTCAGCAGCACGGTCAACTGGAGCGCGAAGCTGCTTGGAAAAACCAAAAATGCTTAAATTTGGTGGAGGTGAATAGGAGGAGACACAATCAGAATGATCAAGGACAAACAGGCATTTCCACAAAATAAAAAAGGAAGGCTTATTAGATTAGAAAGACTTTAATTTTGGACTCAGTGATTTTCAAGAGACTTGTGTGCAGGAAAGCTGAGAGTTTTGTGCTCTTTTTTTGTTGTACTTCAATGCCCTGCCTCTTTAAGAAAAATTTGAAGTATGGATAAACAAAAAGCCTCTGGAAATACAATTGTTCAAATCTGATCTGTGTTACACTAGCGCAAAATCCAGAATACAGCCATGAAGTGTGTCAATGCTCATCAAAAGAGTATTAGTGAAGAGATTTGCTCTTTCTAATAAAATAACATAAAGCAGAGAATTTTACAATGAAGAGGAAGTAAGCGCCCAGTTTAACTTGATAGCTATCTGTCTGTGTGGGTAAATGATTTATAGCCATAGCATGGGATAACAAAATGTGTAACTTAAGGCCAGGAGTTAATCCTTTATTTCAGCCTGCTATGTAGCCTGATGGTGTCAGACAGAACAGATGCCAGATCTCCATTCAGGCCGCATGGTCAGAGATGACACTGTATGTTTCAGGGGGTGGTTGTGGTGGGGTGTCCAGCCCTACGTTAGGCTTTCTCATGCTCTTCAGAGCAATGCCGCAGACAACAAAGATATCAAAAGAGCTACTGATGTGTCTGAGACTGCACATTTGGGAAGCAGCAGAGAGAGGGGTCATGTGAAGGGATGTGGGTGGGGATAGTGACGGGGAAAAGGCAAGGAGGTATTTGAACCAGCAGAAAGTCAACAGAGCTGATGCTAGCTTGGCTGTGTTCAGGCTCCTTTGAGATAAACTGTTGGTGGAGCAAAAACAGTGTTTGCTTGCTGCAACCCTACAGCCTTCCTCATCCTTTTATGCCATATTTAATTTATAGTCACCTAGTGGCCAGATGTGGGGGTATAAGCGGTAGTCAGGGAGATGTTAATACAGTCTCTTCTTGATCTGTTTCTAATGAATGCTCAACCATTTAGTCTCACGTTCTTTGCTGTACGTTGTGAATGTGGGCTAAATAAATCAGTAACTGGTCAGCAGAGATGTTTGGAGGAACCTAAAAAACAAAAAAGCAACCCATGTTCAAGTCATGTTAAGAGTGAGATGAAACCATCAAAAGGAAGGAAATTAAAATTGAAATCAATCTTAATTTGTGCAATTAGAGATGGGGGGACCTGGAAACACAATATGTCTGAAAGTGACCTCAAGGTGACAGTGAACAGCAGATGAAATCCAAGTTCTTAATACAGTGCCAAAGGCAGGGAACAAAATAGCCATTTTAAGACCTCCTGTCACTGAGCTTTAGAGCGGCAGCCTTCTGTGTGCATAAGTACAGCAAGCACTGGCGTTGTACAAAGATACCAACAACTCGGGTTTTAGAGCACAGCAGATCATGTTTTAAAAGCTCGAAGGGCTGAACCGTGGGGAAAGATGAGAGGCAGTGCTTATGAAGAGAATTCAGATCACGGGGACAATCACTGCTATTGAAAGACATCGGACGAATTTCAAACAAATGAAGAAAAAGAATCATTAAAGGTGAATTTAAGGGATGAAACTCCTATGGATGCCGCTATATAAAAGGATAAAGATAAATCTTTCAGAGCAGGGAACAGTATAAGCAGCGGATGAGTCTGAACTGAGAAACAGTGCCAAAGCCACCGCCAGCATTCTGTGAGGCTCAAGCTTGCATCAAGGGTCTAATTTAGGTACTGCTCTCTGGCCGTTCTGTACAATGGACCTGAAAGGAGATGCCAGACGTTGGGGGAAATCCAGATCATTTCCAGATTTGGGTGTGAGTGTTACAACTCTGTGATCATCTCTGTTTTCAAAAACAAGGAATGTTTGCACAGAGTGACTATGGGGATGATGTGATGGCAGATGGGCACCAGAGTGGGAGCCCTAGCATGGGAAGAAAAAGCAGGGTATGGACTATGCGCAACATTCTCTGACTACTCAGCTTACGGTAGGTGGTCCAGGTTACTTCACTCCCCCGGGCATAGTCAAGCCTCCCCCCAAAAATTAAAAAAAATGTTTGTGCCTTTAATAACTGAGCCACCCTTGGTGGTACATAAGGGAGAGCATGCATTTTAAATTACAGGGGAGGGGAAAAAAAAAAAAAAAAGTGGTTCACAATCTTATCCCAGTTTGCAAACCCACCAAAGAGTCTGAGAGCCTTGAAAAGCCTCCAGCACCACGAAGTTTGCCTATCCCAACTTTGTCTCATTATTTTCCTTTCCCTGCACCTCTGTGCGTCTGGAGCCCAGCTGAGAATGGAATGAGCAGTGCTGAAGGACTGTGAGAAAGACGATTTGTGTGGTAAACCCAGCACAGCCAGAAGCAGGAAGTACCAGATTTATCATGGGAAATCCTCTTGTTGTTAGATGTTTCCAGCCTACTTCTCCAGGCTTAAGCTATCTCGATGCTGTGTGTAGGCCCTGCTTCAAGAGGGATGCTGAGCATTTGCCTGACTTGAAAGGCATGAAGTTAATTAGCACCCTGTTAAATCAGGGCGCTCTCACTGTGTCAGACAATCCCCATTGACTTGGGGCTGCCTGAAAATTTCCTGTGTCTCCTGGGACAATGTAATAAGGCTATAGAGGGAGTTAAAGTTACTCAAGGTGGGGTTCCTCCCCTTAGGAAATGTCTGCCCTGGTCCTGCACCAGTCCTACATCGTACATGTGGCTTAGGGGCTGCAGGCCACTTCTTGAGGAGCAGGTCCGCAGCCTGCCACCACAGTGGCAGCTCTGCAATCACCTGCGTCCTCCCTGGGGCTGGTCCTCACTTTTTCCATCACATCCAGATTTGGGAGCCAATTTTCTTGCCACCCTCATGCCGGCAAGTAGCGTGGCATCAGTGGTGCCTTTAGACTATGGATGATACCTGTGTGTATCCATTTTCTTTGCTGTTGTGGAGAAAGAGAAGCCCAGCCCTTCATTCCCTGCTTCTGCTATTGTTGCCCTTGCCCCTGGAGGTATGAACTTGAAGCCCTTAGAAACTTTCTGTATGTACAGCCCCTGGCAATAGAAGCTGCACAGCTTCGCTACGTACCACGCGGAGAACGATGTTTATCTGTTTTCTCTTTATTCGGCTTCATGCTGGCTCCCTGTGATGATTATTAAGCAGGAAGAGATGGTTTAATTGTTCCATATATGCTTTTTCTATGCTACTCAAGATTTATGCACCTCTCACACCTTTGTGGCATCTTTTGTATCATAGCGTGCCCATCTACCTTTGTACTTCAGGGTACCTTCCTTTCTCTGGAGGAGCCTCCATCACTGCTGTACTGGTTTGAGTTGTATGCAAATTAGCACTAATCAGGAGGAATAAGCCAACCAACAGCTAGGACATAGCAGGGTGTCGTGAACGATTTATAATTATTTCCTCCTGAAACCACTTGACATCTGCCATTACTTGAAGTCTGTTTGCTGTGCTTGAATCAGGCAGAAACATATCTCCCGTTGAACATAATGGGGGTCATTCCAGTAAGCAAAACTGTATGTACTGTCGATGGCTACAGTATAATTTTATTGATTTAAAGTGTTTTAAGTAAAGGCATGATTTCAAGCCTGGAGATAAAGGTGGCTCGTTGGTGTAATTGCACAGTAATCTTGTTCAGTGCTCCAAATAACACTGTGGTGTCTCCTAATTTATGGACAGTGTGTACATCAAGTGATTAGGGGTCTGGGATGATGAGGCTGCAGTATGGAGGGCATGAATGAGTGGGAGGAGATGACAGAGTCCTAGGCAGAGGCACTTCACCAGGGCAGCTGGCTCAGCTTTGCACTTAGCTGATGTTCTGCTCATGTCCCCCACTCATCACAGTGGAGCAGAGGTCAGAAGCGAGGACTATAAGATATGCGTTTTGATTTGAGTCTCTGGGGATGTTTCACAAAAATTTTGGGAGTGTCTAGAACCGCAGTTTTTGAGTCAGTCTTATCTCCAGGCCCTTCTGTCTACACTCTAGCAGCCTGTTTTCGTTGTGGATGGTGCATATTTTCTTTCCTGTAGCTGTCCTTCGTGCCAAAATAAAACCAAAAGGAGGCAGAAGGTTGTTGCAAACATTAAGCTATTACCTAGACTTCTTAAGCTTTGATGATTGCCTGTTCAAATGAAGAACTTCTGCAGCATTGCTTCTAAAAGCATCCACCTGTCTGGAGCCTCGGGGAGAGGAGGTAGTCTATCTTTTGGGAGCCAAGGAACTCATCACAGTAGCTTTAGGACTCTCATGGCTATGAGATCTCAACTCTGGGAGAGGGTGACGATGGAGAAGTACTGAAGGTCAGGACTGCAGTCTTGTTAGACCAAGAAATTTCCAACTTTGTGAGCTGAGCGTAAGGGCACCCAACACAGCAGGTTGAGGGTGCTGAGCGAGCTGGTTTGTGACCCTGAGTTTCTATACTGTCGTGCTTTGCTTTGATACTATAGTGACTATAAAAAAAAAAGTGAGAAGTGATAGATTACAGCAGAATGCATGCAAATCTTCCTTGTTATTTTAGCAAGTTAATATGTGCCTAGCATACCCCAGTGGGATGCCAGTGGCTTCCATGGAATTTTTCTGGAAATGAACTGGGTACATCTGGTCAGAGGGAAGCCTCAGGCTGCCAGCAAACTTTTGCTCCCTCTCTGATTATTTTATTTAGATACATATATGTATGTATGTGTATATAGTAATTTAAGGCCAAGACTGTTGTATCGACTATCATTTTCAAAAGGCTTTGAATGAAAAGAGGAGCTTTGTTGCCTCGGAACCGAGCTAGGGAAGCCTAGCTGAGATGAATCTTCTCTAACATGACTGTAAAGCTGTCTTGAGATAACACTCAGTGACTGATTATCGTAATCTCATTGTCAGACCTTCATACCGCAGGCTGGGGGATCTTGAGGCTCTCTTCTGAACTCATTGCCCTATAATTCTTTCACCTGAGATGATGGAAGGAGAACATATCTATTAATTCTGAAGGTGGCCCTGAAGAGCTGCTGAAGCCAGGTTTAAGACATAAGTGAATTTGGCAAAGCATGGTCAGAAAGAAGGAATTTTTGTAAAGACAGGGGCAAGGTTTGGTAGGAGATTCTTCTGGTAATTCTGGAATTGAGAATCAAGCACAAGCTAAGGTGTGCTGAAAGCAGCCTTGGTGGGGCATGCAAGTGTCACATCAGGCACACGAAGGCATCCTTCAGTTGGCTTGCACCCAGTAAAGGCCTTTCAAGAGGGTCCAGGATAACACCACTGGCTGGAGGCCAAGACCATAGGGCTTGTGTGGAAGGTCTGAAGGAAATGGGTTGTTCAGAGAGAAAAAAGAAAAAGATGAGATGATATAAACGTTCCAGTAGGTTAAGGTTGCTGTAGTGGCACAGAATGATCCATTCTCCACATCCATTAGGGTTCAGACAGAGGATCACAGATACAATCAAGGGAAGCTAGTGGAGCAGTTCATCAGGTTTTGATCAGTCATGTTACCTGTTCAGCAAGGAGTCTCTTGGCTTCTGGTGTAGGAGGTTTTAAGGTAAAGGTCTGCTTGCTACCTGCCACGTTGCAGGTAAGAAAGGAGGATCCTCTCTCTGCCAAGGGACTGGGATGTAGGTGGTGGGATGTTTCTTGCCAGATTTCTAATCCTCAGTTTTCAGGGCAGAAGAGTTGGGTGTAGCAGAACTGAAGTGAAACCATGGTCTCATCTACTTGGTGCTTCATAGACAGATGTCAAAATTGTCTGAACAGGAAGGTCTTGTGTACTATCACTGACACAGCACCATATTGCAGAGCGTCTGCTCAGTGGCAAGCATGGGCAGAACGCTTCCATCTGCCTGGAAATGACTGTGAAAATACCATCTGAGATGGCAGTCACTTGTGTGCACCACCCATGTGGAAGGATGAAGTGCCTTGATGGGATTTGCCCTGCCATGGGATCAGAGCCCAACTTTACTGGTTCATCCCGGCCACAGGGCCATAATCCTCTCCTGATGATAACAACATCCTTGCTATGAGTGACTAAAACCATTGTGGCCTTCTCTCATTTTCTGTGACAGTGATGAGGCAGTAAAAGCAGTCCTTTCTTAGGGATTTGATTTTATAACTTTTTGGTTTTGGAAGGTTTTGGGGATTTGACTAGCCAGAAATAGAACAAGAAGCTTTTAGAATGGCATGCAGGGCATGTGAAAATGTCCATCAATTCCTCTCCACTAGGGTGTGTGCTTCAAGGGCAAGGAAGGCTGTGGTAAAAGCACAATCGATTATGAGGGCTTAATTGCTTTTGAAATGACCATGATCTTTTTATTACCATAGCAGAACGTGCTTTGGACTTCACCATGGCCAGTGTTTAGATTGAGGCAGACCACAGGAGGAAGAGAGCATGACCCTGCTACTCAGTTCCCCATGCTCCTGTCTAAAAACAGATAGACAAAAAAAGAAAAAAAAGATTCCACATATTCTAGTCCTCAGAGATGTGCAAGCTGCATCTAGCTGTAGGCTGCAGTGTTTGGGGTGCTGTGCTATGAACTTTGTGGAAGAGGGGATTTGCATTTCCCTGCTCATCCATGGAGGCTGCTCGCTGGCCAGGATCTGTCCTGAGAATTTTCTTGGCCGTGTCTTTGAGAGGATGGAGCTCTTCAGCCTCTCCCAGGCAGAGGCAGGACCAAAGCAATGTCTTCACACAGAACAGTTGAGGTTGCAGAGCTCCTCTGGAGCTCATCTAGTCCAAACCCCTGCTCAGAGCGGGGTAAACTAGAGCAGGTTGCTTGGGACATTGCCCTGCTGGGTGCTGAGTATCTCCAGAGGTGGAAATTCTGCAATCTTTCTGGTCAACCTGTTCCAGTGCTTGGACACCCTCAACATAGAACAGTTCTTGGTTTCTCTTTGGATTTAATCAAAGAGGGTGAAACGTGGACTCTGTTTTGGCCCCTGTAGCTCTGTGCTGCCCAGATTGCGTATCTGGGCCTCTTTTTTTGTGGAGGCCGGGTTGAAAGTGACTGTGTAGCTGATGTTAACGCCTGAAATCTGCTCCCTGGGACCCAGGTTTCGACTGCCTCTTTGCATTTCAGACACCTCATACTCCTTATTCTCTGAGGGCTTCTAGCTCCAGCTGGACCAGTTTCACAGCCGGCTCCTTTGCAGCACAGAGGAATTGTTCCCATTTCACCTCACCTGATGGGTGGGCCAGTTGTTACCAAATCCGTAAGTGGTAAAGAGTGTTTGCAGGCCCTACTCAAGCTTTCCGTTTTGCCTAGGAGTTTTCTCCTCCACTCGCTCCCTTTTTCTCTGTCACGCTCTAGGGGATTCAGTGAGACTTGTGGAAAGGGAATGGTGAGCGGACCCTGGCTACAGAGGGTTGCACTTGTGAAATATTGCCATTTTAATCCACATGTTTGTTCCAGCTAGACTATTTTCACAGCTGCTTAAGGGGGGAAAAAAGGGACACTAACAAATCTTGAGAGAGACCTCTTCAGTGCTTCAGTTTCTCATTTCCAAACATCCTTGAAAAAGAAATGACATCCACTCACTTACACAAATGCCCCAAATAGATTTTTTTTCTGTAAACTGAGGGAGAAAAAAAATATTCAGTCTCTAGTTGGAATTTAATTCAACAAAGGGCTGAATCCTCCCAGCACTGGAGCTGTTCCACGTTTGCATCCGTTGAGGATGTGACCCCCAGCCCTCAGCCCGAACTGAACTTTTTCAGTAGTTTTATACAGCAATAGGACACACACGCTAAAAAATAAATGTAAATTTCAATGGGAAGCATTTACAAGCCTGTATTGTTTCCATAGTTTCACTGCAACTGTAATTTTAACTCTAATGATAAAAGCTATAGTATTTCTAAGATATAGGGCTTTTTTTTTTTTTTTTTCTTCTTTTTCTGGTCTTGGGTGGTCCAGAATGTGCAGTAATTCATGTTCTCAGCTGGGTTTCCACCACATTTCTGATTGACCTGATTACTTTCCCAATGACAGAATCCAAAATTGAAACCACATCAGAACACACTAGAGTTTGTTCTGTTTTTGATGTTCCTGGAGCTTCTCTGGTGGCTCAGCAGGATATATGTCTTCATGAGCTTTTTCTCCCCTCCCCCGGCTTCTTTTTTTTTTTTTTTTTTTTTTTTTCCCTTTTTTTCTTCTCATGGTGGGCTCACATTTGGGACATGAACTGGTTGGGGAAGTCCTGGAGGGAGGGCAGCAGTGGAGGAGAGAATTCAAGAAAGATGTTATATTTAAGGGCCTAATTCTGGACATCAGGATGCATGGTTTGAGGGGGCTGTACGGAGGGAAGGGCTTTTTCTGCAGGAAAAAGGATCTCTCATGACAGTTTATGTTGTTGCACTGACCCTCTAACCTCTTTCCTCCTCCCACTCCTCTGGAACGATGGGTACATATTCAGGGAGTCAAGAACTTCATTTTTGATCACCTTTGCTATAAAGGGAGACACTGGGACAAGCTGAGGGGAATTTGTTATAGGGAAGAGTGCTTATGATGGCATTGGGAAGGTTCTTCTGAAAGCTGTGGTGCCTTGCTGGAAGTCTTGAATCTGAGTGTAGTTGACTGGGTAGGTTTGTCTAGTTTCTTTTCCTTCCTGCCCCAGCTTCTTATAGTCGCACCCTGGCAGAGCAAAGGGGCAGAGTAATGGGCTCTTCCCTGACGCTGCAGTTGGTCAGCTCCTCTTTTGCTCTCTCCCAACTAGGCATAAAGTCATCAGGGCAGTATGTGATGTGGCGTTGGAACTAGTCCAACTCACACCGAGGACTTTCTCATGCCCCTGCATCCACATATTTGAAGGGCTAATAGCCACATTTGCATGACTCGGGTAGGGTTGCACCTAGGGGAATATGTGCTGTATTAGGTGGTGTTAATGGCAGCGGCACCTTCTCCTATTACCTGTGCTCCCTGGAAGAGTTTGG
The DNA here is from genome assembly GCF_963210335.1 of Falco punctatus. Taxonomy (NCBI): domain Eukaryota; kingdom Metazoa; phylum Chordata; class Aves; order Falconiformes; family Falconidae; genus Falco; species Falco punctatus. The sequence continues at coordinate 10,133,602 of NC_137591.1, read as the reverse complement.
AGGTGGGAAAGCCAAGCTGCATGCACTGTATTTCCATGCAGTCGTAGACAACAGGGAACCAGAGAGGACATCTAATTTGTGCTCAGCTCAGTAGCTCCTCCTAGCAGAAAATCTTCCCTCTCAGAGGTGTATTGTTTTCAGAGTCCTTCTAAGAAGGTGGAAAAAGCGTTTTGCAAAACAATAGGAAGTGGAGAGTGTCACGAAAACACGCTCCAGCTGAGTTTTGGCACTAGCAACAGAAAGCTTAAAGAATCTTGTCCAACTCTTCATGGCTTTCAAAATGAACATCGCGATGCTGTAAGTCAAATAACATTGTCCAACCCTTTTCATCCTGTTTGTAATTCCACTAGGGACATCATTACAGTAACCAGCTGCTCTGGGATTCTCTAATGAAAACTTTGTTTCTGAATAGAATAATTAAAGCTTCATATTCAATTGTCAAACAGCTCCGTCTTTGCTCGGTGCATGGATGTGATTAGCCACAGCAAACCATTCTGGAGCTTAAACACACAATTGCATCTAGTATAAAAATGATTAATTAGGCGACGTGCTGTTTGGGAAGTTTACAAGCAGATCAATGAATAATGTTTAAGTGAAAATTTTATAGAGACGTTACGGGCACTGCAGGTTGTGTGAAAGCCTTGTTGATGGCTTACGAATGCATGTGTTCATGTCCCATAAAGAAATTCTACATCATGAAGACAGGTTCAGCAGTTATACATGGAAAGGGAAACCCTGAGGTTTTTGGGGTTTTCTTTGTATAAATGTCTTTGGCAGGAAACCATTTCTCGCCCCCCCAACAAAGTTCAGCTGATAGTTTCTACTTTGAGCAATATTTCCTAAATTCTCTTATAAAAAGTTTCTTCTTTTCTTGTTTATTTTCCTTTTAATTTCTGTTCAGAATGGGGGAACAAAAGGAAAAGGTTGTGTATGTCTGGGGAAGTTACCAGTAAACTAGAAAATAATCCACTATCAGTAATCGGGGTATTAAGAGAAATAACCAATCAATTCACATGAAGTGATCCCTGCCCTTAATTTTCATTTATGTTAATTGCATATGCAGAGAAATAGGTAGTTGTATTTTGATGTTCTTACAACTAATTTAATCACATAACCCATAAACTTTTCCATACACTGAAATGTATGTGTCCTGTGTCCATAGTCCTTGTGACTTGCTGACTTCTGATATCAGAGGTGAATCAGGGCTTTTAATTGATTCTTGCAGGGCAACTATCATCTTGTAATGCTCTCTATACCTGTTTTGGGTAATTTCTTTAGAAAAATCCCTTTAATTCAATAGAGCAGCCCATTGCTGTGTTAAGGGTATTGCAATGAGGCAGTACTCAAGATGCCTTCATCAGACTTACTTTGTGGTTCCCATCAGAGGATCACTGTTGTCGTCTTGCAGTGGGAGCCACTCCTTCAGCTCTGGCCATGGAGCTGTTGGGTTTGGGATTGGGTTTCCTGAGCTCTTTTCCTGGGGAAAGCTCAGAAAGGACCTAGTACGGAGGCAAAAATGAATACTCAAAGAAAGATTAATTCTGTCTTGCTGTATGTGGCCCGCAGATGGCCCTAGGTGAAGGCTTTTGATTTGCACCTGAGTTGTCTTTACACTGAGGGTCACAGGCTTTTCCTGAAGTTACTTCTAATACATCTTTCTCCCTGTTTGCAGCCTTTGGGATGAAGACAAATAAATAAACGCAAGCAAGCGCATTTCTATCCTGTACCGTATGTTGCCAAAAATAGTAGTCAGATGGAAAAGATTTTTCCAGAAGTCTTCTGCTGCATAATCTGTTTCAAATAAAGATAATAAAATAAACAACTGTTTATAAAGAGAATGTGAATGAGCAGGGCTCCCCTGCTGCCTGTTGTGAGGGCGCTCTGTGCAGGCGTTGTCTGCGAGAATTCCTGATCTGGCATACAAAGTTCTGTTTTTTATCTCTGAACCCCCCACTTTGAAACACTAGGGACAGATTTCAGGAAACCTATGTTAAATATAGTACCCCAGGAAACTCTCAGGCTCTGGTGTGAACAGAGGAGGCTTGGGATGCAAACCCCTGGGTCCTCCTCTCCATCAGCAGCAGGCAAGGTACTTGAGTGGTCCCTGTCTCTGGGGTCTCAGTGGTGGGGAATGTGTTGCGTGAACTACGAGACTTGTCAGCTAGCGCTGTTAAAGGGCCTTGCAGAGCAAAACGTGATCCGTGTAAATGCTGATCCAGCCAGAGAGGTGTCACTTTGATGGAGCTGCTGCTCAGTTCCCCTTACCATGAATGTTCACAAACTCCTGGAGATGCAAGTATGGCCATTTTCCAGAGCTCTTTATTTCTCCTCCAGCATTGCTATGGAAGTCTTTGAGAATCGGCTCTATTTGGAGATTTCCAACTCATCTTGCGCTGAGAGTGGTGGCCAGAAATCCTTCCAGAGCAGCCTTTCACACCACAATATGTTTAAGAAAGTCTGCCTCTGATCCTGGCCAGATAGCTTGAAATGCAGAAGAGCAACAAATGAACAAGAGCCAGGGAATGTGGGAAAGGAAAAAGTGACCCAAACTTGGGGTTGGTTTTTTTTTCTTTGGCTATTTCTTTTTTTTTATTTTTTTCCTTTTTTTTTTTTTTCTGGGAAGATTTGATTCAAATTTTGGCATTTGCTTTGGACTGATTCTCCTATTAAAAAGCAAAAAGCTAAAACCCAAACCTAAATACACAAAGAAATAGATTTCCCGTCACAGGAAAAGAGGAAAGAAACCTACATGGCAAGCACAGGGGAGAAGATTGCCAGAGGTGGAAATTTTCTGGGATCTGCAAGTTGGGTTCAGCTGGTTAGGAGTACGAAGGGCTAGATGTGAATATTGGATCCCTCTCTAATTTGATTCTTATGGCAGTGATTATATTTATATACAGCCTGCAGACTCCAACCAAGTGTGGTGTCTCCAGGGATGGCACAGCCACACGCAAAAGTGTTCCTACCCTAAATTGTCTGTAGTCTAAGCCAACAACAACTGAGAAGGGAAATGGAAGAAGAGAAAAAGGGGTGATCACCAGGAAAGTTTGAACGTGAGGTTTTGATTCAGGCTTCCCTCCTACCAGAGGATCTGCCTCAATCTCTGTAAATCTCATCCCTTTTCCACCTTTCCCTTGGTCTTGCTGCCTCCTTGCTGATCCTGCCACCTGGCCTCCAGCCTCCCAGCTCTTGCTGAGATTTGGGGTGGTCGGTTCTTGGTGGCACCCTGCAGCGGGGTGGTATGGTGCAGGAGCAGAGGGACACACAACTGTCTGTCCCCCTGGAAACCCACAACCTGGGCCTCTTGCCTGGATGAGGGCCTGAAAATGTGAATCTCTTTATAAACTTGGGTTATCCAGTTTATAGTATGATTCCCTGGCAACGTACCTTTCGATGGCCTCTTCTGTCTTTTCTCTCTGTTTATCACAATCTTTTCATTGTATAGCTCTGTTTTATTAATGTAAGTTTAGATGTCATGGGCAGCATAAGGCTGGATGAAGCATATAAAAAGGGCTAATGTTAATTTAGAGCAATTAAAAAAATACTGCCTGGACTCGCTGAGCTGGTCAGACCAGTGTTTGCAACTTGTGCCTATTACTGGAGTCCTTTAACTTCTTAATTTTGGAATTAAGATGGGATTTGTTCCCACTCCCCCCCCAGCCCCAGCCCCAACATGCCCCATGCACTCCTAAGTGCTTTCTCTATCTGCAGAGCAGCTCCGCAAACTGGTTCCCATCTCGCCCATCCACTTTAATTGCAGCCAAGCTTTCCTTGTAGGAATGAGGAGGGGAGGCAGGCTCAGCTTTTTCTTTCTCATCCAGCCATTTCTGGGCTTTATTTAATTTTTGCCTGTTTTATTTAAATGTTCATAAACTCGGGGCCTAAGCTGGGCTTAAGAGTGTGTCGAGAAAGCGTTAAAAACGCATGTCTCAAGCAAGGCTGAGAAGAATAGGTTGATGCCAGGGCAATGTGCGTTTGATAAACATATGGATTTAAAGGCAGATAGGAGCAAGGAGGCACTTTGCCTGCATATAGCTGTATTATTTATGGATGTCTTTGCTGTGCAGTGAGAACCAGATTCTGTTCAGCTCTCTCTTTGGGTGGTCCGCGAGAGATTCTGAGTAGCCTTCAGTAGCCTTCAGGCATAATTGCCAGGCATGCTCTTGTATCTGAGATAGCTTAATAAAGCATTACATATCTTACTGCTTCTATATTTTATTACCTAACCCAGTGCATGCGGTCAGCGGGTAATTAAATTCAGCTGTGTTTTTACTCTCTGTTTTAAGGTCGAAGTATGAATTTCTCCACGAATTCTTTGAAACGGACTAATACGATGCATGCATGATAAAGGCAAGGCTAATCAGAGCCAGACTGTTAGTGCAATATAAGGTTGCCCCAGGTGTAATTTATTTTCATATTATTGGTGGTTTTACTGTTGAACATATTAGAAGACGAAGAAGAAATAATAATTCTTTTCCGTGTATGGCCAGAAAGCTACAAGCTGGGTTGAGAAGCTGGGTTTTCTTTTCATTTCTATTTTATGCCACGTTTCGGCTCAACCGCTTGTGCTTCATACTGAAGTCGATTTCAATTAACCTATTCCTTCATTAACTCACTCTCTAAGTGCAGGAGGATATTGCTAGATTGCTCGGTGCCATTATGAAAAGGATTGTGGTGCAGTCTTTATTAAAAGCAATGTCTACAGTAAAACACACTCTGGAAAAAGCTTAAGCAAATCTTTTTCTTGGATTTGACCGGCTGAGGCTGGAGTGGCCATGTGGACTACAGGAGATGGAGTATTTTCACTGGGGATGAGAGTGGGTTGGGATCTGGGGCTGGCTGTGGGGTGGGGAGGAGGAAAGGGGCACTTGGCCTCTGTCTCCTGCCTCACACCAGTGAGTTTGGGCAAGGCCAGTTGTGTTTGGGACTCTGTGGCTGTCATAGTGAGGGTTTCATATGTGAAATGGAGAGGTAACAAAATCATGAATGCAGGACCCAATCCTGCTGCTGTCAGAGGATTGATTACCCGTGGGACTCAGTGCAGGAGGGAAAGCGGGCGTTTGTACAGCTCTCTGGGAATATCCAGAGTTGCGATGAAGCTGCTGTGTTCCCCCCCCCCCCCCCCCCCCAGTCAAACCTATTTTACAAATTATATTCCCTCTCCCTTCAAAACTGGTCTTGCTTATTTCCTTAGACCACCATATGTGCAATTTTGCTGTTGCTGCGGCATACCAGTTGTCAGTGCCAGCAAATTGTTTTGTGAGCAGCAAAACCAGAAAGACTGAAAGCCCTAGATGCTGGTGCCTGAGAGGCATCTCTGGTGCCTGCTGGTGGCTGAGCCTTAACCTTGCAGGGGTTTCTTCCAAAGGTTTCCTCTTTCCTCCAAGAAGAATTTTAAAAAACTTACAGGATCTTAAGATGTGATTCATCTCTGAACTGAGTTGATTACAAGAAAAGCATGTCTGTGGAGCTGGTCAGCATCACCTTTTCTGGTGGGGAGAGATGGGCACCTTCAGGATGGAACTCATCTGACTCAGTTCAGTATTTATTTAAAACATGCCCAAAAATGTCTGTTTATGTTAACTGATGAAGTACAGTTGAGGAGAAGACATCACATTAGTCCTGATGAACCTTTAAGGTCTCTTTCCCTGGGTAAAGATGTGTTTGAGGTCAGCCACTGGATCAAAATCCACTGGTGATGGTGCCTTTCATGCAGTATGGCCACACAGACCTCATGAAAGAAGGCTCTAAAAACCTTTGACTTTCAAGGAGGAGGACTCAAGTCACCCATGACCAACAATGGCAAAGCTGCAGCAAATTGGCCAGATGAAGTGCTGCAAGTTACTGCAGAGTTGCCCTGGTTCACACCTGCCTTATGGCCCAAAGCATTAGATTAAACCCTCCTCTGCCAAAGTCCTGTTCCAGAGCAGTGGGGAACCACTCTGCAGGTAAACGGTCCCACACACACCACTTCCAGGGCATTTCTTTTTGTACTGTCCTCACAGGTGGCTCTCTACTCTGGCCAGGGGCAGGAGGCTGGGCAAAGGGTGGACACATGCACAACTGCTTGGTGAATCTGCTCTTGGAGTTGCCACGATCACTCGGGCAAAGCTCTGCGGGCTGTAACTGAGCATCGCCCAGATGAGGTCCAGCAGCAGCACCAGAGCCTGGCTTAGTGTGTGTGAACTCAGGTTGTTGTTTGGCTGTGAAACAGTGGAAGAGCTGTCTCCTCTCTCGCAGTTGACTTTTGACTCTGAATTAATATCTGCAAAATACTTGGAGCTCCCTAGCTGATGGCGCTGCAAACTACACAGCTTGACTCTGCTGTCACCAGTTGGAAAGAGCCATGCTGGGCTTGGGATTTAGTCCTATAGAAGTAAGATTATTTTATTGTTCTAGGAACGATAGGGTGGTCTGGCTGATAAATTACAGCACTCCCTGGGCTGGGCCAGTGCTTTCCCTGCCTGCTTGGGGTCAGGATTTGGCCCTTTCTGGTTTCATGTTTTCGTACTGAACTCATGAACCTGTATCGAATATCGAAGCAACAAGAACTTGACGGTAATGTTCTGCCAGCAAGAAAGGGCTTCCCAAAAATCAGACCTCTCCTTCCATTGAACTCAATTCCTTTCTCCCCGCTTTTCTTGCTCTGTCACCCCAGTAGAAAGCCAACCCGTGAAGCTGGTCAGCCCAAGTGCTGCCTGAGGTCCAGGAAAACTTGATAGTGTGCAGATGCTGCTTTGTCTCTCAGCAATATTTACTTTTCGTATGGGTCTTAAGTAAGCATGAGGCCAGGAGATGCTGGAGCATTTCTCGACATGATGAAACGGCCATCACCGCCTCCAGCTGGAGGTGGGAAGCCCTTCCTTAAATTTTCTCACCCTCCTCGGCCTTGCTTGGGGAGCGGGTGGAGCTGGACCAGCACCCCCATTCCCTGACCCCTGACTCACTCTGTGACCTGGGTGTGGAGGAGAAAACAAGGCTGGTTCTTGCCTCCACCCCCCTCCCCAAACACAGTCTGGGACTATTTAGGCATTGTGATGTTGGGATTAATTTTGCTTCGCTGCCTCTTCAGCCTGTGTCCTGCAGTCAGCGCTGGGGGCATGGAAGCGCCTGCCTGCTGCTGGGGTGAGCAGAGAGGGATACCCTCTCCCCCCAGGGCACCAAAGGGGATGGATTTGGGAGGATGGGGAGCCAAAGGGCTGTCCAAGCCCCCCCTGTGCTTCACAAGCACAGCTCCGAGAACGCACGCAGTCTTCGCTGTGCAAAGGCATGCCCCAGGGCCCCGGAGGGCTCTTGGGGGATTTGAGGTTTTCTCCAAGCCCATCTCTGATGTTGAGATCTGACTTGAACACATGCGGCAAGCTAATCGCGTGCATCTGTGCCTTTTAAAAACGCGGTTGCCTGCTGATTGGGTTTAATTCTTTATCTTATTCCTGCTAATCCGTTTTCCAATCTGGTTCCCATTTGGAGACAAATTCCCCCAAACCCCAGCCACTGGTGGGATGGAAGTGCAGTGGGGGAGGCGGGGGGTGGGGGGGGGGAAGGGGAGAACGAAACGATGTTTTCTGTGGGGCAGTTACAGGCCAAGGAAAGGACGTGCTACCCCATTAGATGCCGGATAACAAAACCCCACCCCGGCTTGTGCCACAAATGTATAACAGCCTCGTAACTGTCTCCACTTGGGATCCCACCTCCCGCAGGCTGCTATTGCCACGAGAACGTGACAGCAGCGTGCTGCCAAGCATCCGAGGAATAACGGCCTGAGGGTTTTACTGCATGGAAAGATTCCCTTCAAACACACCACAGAGCCGACCTGGTGGTCCAGCAGTAGCGTAACAACCTGGGCTGCTTGGAATTTTGTGGCTGGCATTGGCTGGAAGGTGGCAGCACCCACCAGCTGTGGGGCTGGTGAGTGTCCAGCAGCTGCACTGGCCCCTTGGCTACAGCCAGCACTTCCCAGCCAGGGAAAGATGCACTGGATGTGTACACCGTCCTCCTTCTTCATCTTGCTCTTTCTCCTTGCCCAAACCTCCAGTGTTTTTATGCTCAGAAGCTGCCAAAAAGGGGGACAAATGTGCTCTGTTACTGTGCATAATCAGCAGCTCTGCTGCATGAGGGTGTTCTCTGCTGCCAAGGGAGAGAGGGGAGAGCTGTGGTCCAAGGGCTGGGAGACCCTTGCCCTGCCACCCCTCTGGCTTTTGAGAAATCATTAATTGTTGTCCCCCTGTTTCTTCCATTGTTTCCTCTTGGTTATACTTTGATCCACCTCAAACAACTCCATATTGCTGCAGAATTTGGTTCTCCTCAGTTGCAGATTTTCATGGGCCACGGAGATTAGGCAGAAGCCCTTTTTACGTGCTCCTGTTGTGAAGTGTACCTCAGGGCTCCTAGGACAGTTTTTCCCTTGGGAAAAGTGCTTGTTGTTAATGTGACTGACTTCTCCTGGGTTTCAGTGGTGCTAAGACCAGGTGCATTTTAGCATAAGCTGACCATGAGTCCCCATGCTGCCAGATCTTCAGCCTGTCCTGCTACCTTGATCAAAACTCCCAGTTTCCTCCTGTCTTTACTAGGCTTTTCACCCAGGTGTGTAACCTTCAGGGCTGTTTTCTAGTAAAGATCGAGCCCAACCAACACTCTAGCAAAAGGCGCAACAAACAGATTACAGTCCTTCCACTTTCTGGGTGGTGAAAATCAGCAGCAAAAATTTAGATCCACTTACAAAAGATAAAAACAGTAATTAAATCATGCAAACAAGGAACTGATACCTGGTTTAGAGTCATCTGGGACCTGTGTTTCCCCAGGTGTATGCATTAGCCTTGGTTCCTTGCTGAAGGTTCTGCCCTCCCAGCTCCCCTTCTCTGGGACCCCCAGCCCTTCCCAACTCCCCTAATCACCTATGGGTCAAGAAGCAGATTTTGCCTTGAAAAATACACTCCTCTGTAAAAATACCTTGTAATTTGCTGAAAGATTCAAGAGTTATGGGTGGGAAGTAACAGGCAAGTATGGAAGGCAAATGAGAAACAGCTGATTTATTCTGCTGTGACAAAGATCCAGAAGATGTGGCTCCTGTTCCCAGATTTATCCCTGATTTGCTTTGTGGCATTGAATGACCATTTTACTTCTGCCTCCACTTCTCCTCCTGCTCTTTGACTCTCGAGCTTCTCAGCTCTCGGAGGCAAGTGGGCTGCTCTACCTTGTGCTCGTACAGCAGGATCTGCTCCTGCAGCTAGTTTGCATGCCAGTGTGACCCGTGTGCTGGTGCAGCGCCTTGTCTTGCAGAGAGCTGGTTTCCTCAAGTGCTGGGTAATAAATAATGGGTACTTCAAAAAATGCAGAAACGTAGATAAAATGAAGAGATGAAATGAAATAACCATTTCTAAGCTCTTAGAGAACTAACAGGAAAACTAGCAAGCTTGTATTTTTTTCTTGATCTTGAAACATTAGCTAATCATGATGTCAGAGGACAAGGAGTCTGAAAGAACTGTGCATTTTAAATCCATTTCCAAGTGTGTGTGTGTGCACATGCATAAAATCCACAGTGCATTTTATAGGCCAGCCAACAGGCACATGAGTGAAACAGCACGTGATGCAGCCGTCGAAAGAAGCCGTCACCCAGCCCAGGAAAAAATTATGACTGTAGCTCTAACCGTTTTTTATCGTTTCCATCTCTATTGACTGACATGTATTTTCTTCCTTCCCTGACCCAGAACACCAGGACTCTGAAACTACTGAAATGTTTGCACAATCTTGAAGCATTTATTTAAAAGTTGCTTTTCCCTGAAGGGTAGGTACTACAGCCAGATTCAAAGTCAGATCAAAAAAACCAAACAAATACTATCTTTACAAGCCCTTCATATCGGTATGTACCAAAGGACCTATCGGCTTCCTTTTCCTTTTGGCATGCTGACAGCAGCCCAGTGCCTCAGGCAGAGAGCTGGAGTACGTGTTTACAACCCTTTCAAATTCACAGGCCAAACAGGAAAAGAAGGAAAATGTCAAAAATTACAAATAAAACAGTTGATCTTCAAAAGCAACGAGGCCTGCAAATGAATAATTTTTAGGCATGCTGTATCAGATTTCTTAAATATTTGTCACAGCTGTGAGTTGCATAGTGCAGTGTTTGTTAACCTTAGAACTTGTCTTAAGTGCTCTCAAGAATAAATTTATTTATACTGAAAAATCCAAGTGTCTTAATAAGCAAAACTTTTTCAGAGGAGCTTTTCCTCCTTTTTTTTTTTTTTTTTTTTTTTAATGCTGCTGTAGAGAAGCCTTCCCCATGTGCTCAACATATTGCAGCTTTGCTTCAGCACAGAGCAGGAGTGATGATAGAGATAGTGAGAAGAGGAAAAAAAAGATTGGGAAAGCAAGAGGTGGAAAAATGATGGGATTTGCCTATATCCTGCATTTTTTGGCATGAACACACCATTATGTGATGCTCTTCAGGTTATGGGTATATAACATGGGTATATATACTGGCTTGGATATTTTGCTTTTCTAAACTTTTCTGGTCTTCACGGTGATCTTGTCTAAGGAACTGAGGCACAGAAGGGTTTGCAGTGGGAATGGTCTTGTGCATGTTTAGAGGCTTCTTAATTGGGGGATCTGGTCCTGGTTAGTTTAGATTTCCCCAACAGTCAATGGGGAGAGACCACAGCTCCCCAGGGTCATCCTTCTTATCGTAAGATAAGTACCAAAGTTGTCGTTAGGGACGTTTTTCTCTCCACTGGCTAGTGTGTGATCCTGAATGACTAGTCTGGATTAGTCATCTCTGTTTTGGATGGCTGGTGTCAGTTAAGATTAATTTCACTTTCCCCACTTTCTTGGGGAAAATGATGGAAAGCAGATGGATCTCAGCCCAAGTGCTTGGTCAGGTACTAGGTGTCTGAAGGCAGCATGTGTGAGCGTGGTTTGGTTTACCCTAGACTCCCTGAAGGCTGTTTGCAGAGATGAGTCTACAATTTAGTGATCTGCTCTGGGCAAAAGAGAGCACTGATTTTTTTCTGCGTGGTCCAGGCAGGCAGATGTGATTTGAACAAGCCACTTTTTAGCTCCATGCATCTTTGTCATTTTAAAGGGAGAAAGAAACCATTCCAGCCTGCACAGCCTATCAGATATGGTTTGGCAAGCCAGCATAGCTTGTTTACCCAAGAAAATGCAAGAGAAGGCTGCAAACAGAGTATAACTAGTACCTGTCAGGATAGCTTGGCGGGGGGAGAGATGGAATGGCCACCACAGGAGGTCTTCAAGAATCAAGAGTGCAATAGGATTCCCCCCTCCCCCCCAACACTTTTTGGCAATGAGATGTATCCTAAAACATCTTCCCATTTATGTGTTGTGGATCTGTATATCTCAGCATATGCCTCAGATGACAATTTCTGGTCCAGGTAAAGGATGCAGATGCAGTGAGGCATCACCATCAGTCATCTGCTGCTGTGGTGCTGCTGCTCTGGCCTAGCCCAGCTGCCAGTGTATCCGCGCTAGCCAGCGTGGTATTGATTAAGAAATCCCTACTGTGATGCACAGAGTAAAGAGAGATGTATTTAAAACTGCTATTTTGGCAGTACTCGCAAACTTTTTTGTTTTGTTTTGTGGAGAAAACCAATTCAATGTGAATAATCTTTTCCTGTAAACGTGCAGAAAACCTTTAATCAAATACAAATTAGTTCTAGGCATGAGAAATAAATGTTTGATGAAAATGTATCTTATTCATGGCACATAAATAGCTCTTCACAGTCAATATATAATCTTGCATCATTATGAAAGGAAGTGATCATTAAAAATATAATTTGGAGAGCAGTATTTTACCTCCTAGTTGTCACAGGACCCCCCCTTTTGCACACAATCCTGAACAGGGTTAATCCCCAAATGACTTGCACCATTGTAAATCAGGAGTAACAAACCCTGACTTGAAGCAAAGGCTCTTGGTGTAAAACACAGGAGGATCTAATCCCGTTGCCTGAGAAAAAAATGAAAATGTCTTAGGAAAATACAACCGCTTTGGTACCGTGAAGAGAAAAAAATAAAGCAAAATACTTCAAACTTCTAAAGTAATATTTCTTTTCAGTTTCACCTGTGCTTTTAGTCTTCTAAATCAGTAAGCTGTTATAAAGGAAAATTATATGTTCCAAGCTCCTGATTAATTGTGTAGTGAGACTTTGCATTAGTAACCATGAGCATTTACACTTTCCTAAGATTAAAGGCAGTTTTCCAAAGCTGTGTCTGCTTATTAATTAGTGTCTGATGAAGACAGATTGCAGACAGAAATAGTGGTAAGAAAATGGAGCTAACCTTTAAGACTAAATTAATCTCAGGTTTAATGGGTTTTAGTATGATTTACAGGTTTTGTACACTTTCTGGTAAATTTCCAATAGAAATGAAAGCGGGTGCAAGCACAAAAAAGAAGGCTGAGTAAACATGGTGAGAGCATGTCCTTAAGAGCTGCAGATCCACTGTAATTTGCTAGAATGGGCTTGTAAATCTTTGCAAGTGCACAATTAGGTGAGGGATTTTAAGGGACCAGATCCTCAGCCCAGCAGCACCTGGAGAAGGGTCTGTTGGACCCCTGGAGCAGTCCCAGCTGGTACCAGTATGGGCCAAGCTCTTTCAAGGCAACTCTCTTCAAGAAGATGGGAGCAGTTCCAAGGCTAAATGCACGTGCAGCCTTAGGGGTATCCTCAGGGGTACCTTTGTAAGGGGAAGTTTCTTCCTAAACGTGAACTTCATTTTGGGGGTGGTGCTGCCTTACCCCTTTGAGAGGTACCTGGAGCAATTGGGTAGGTCTCCTGAGGCTGGGAGAAGGTGGAAGTGGAGTTAACAGCCATGTGACCCCACTGCTGTATCTTAAACAGATGCCACGGATCTATTTCTTTTTTTTTTTTTTTTCAGAGATCTCCTAAGATTAGCAGCTGTTTCATTTTCTGGCATTTAATTTTTATATTGTGCTGTTGGGTATCATATGATGTTAAAAGCAATGACAACAGAGCATGAGGGAGTGTTGACTTGGGGGGAACCTAGTCTTGTACAACTAGTTAACATGTGTTTCCATGAACCTGCTAATCTCCTTCGGTGTGCTTTGAACATAATCTGGGCCTAGTAAAATGCAGTTAATTATATATCCATTTTAATTGTAAACCAAGTTTCAGAATGCTTGTATTGTTACGTAAGTGCTTATAATTCTCCTATTTCTATCATATTTCCCTGGCACCTCATTTGAATTTACATGTATCTGAGGTCATAACTAGAGTGGAGGTTCTGCTTTTGGTTAACTCTGGAGTATAGATCAGCTATCATGAGTTTAATGAAAACGTTGTCATTTTAATGGCTTGCCAAAAAAAACCCCAAACAACCAACCTAGAAAATCAATGCCATATTCAGTGACTGTTCCCATCTGTCAGCGCAGGACTGCTGTGTCATAACATGCCATGGCGGATAAGCGTACTCACTACCCTAAATCCACGTGATTTCATGGGTGTGTGTGATGCTGGTCTCATTTGCGCTCCTTAAGAATCTGGCCCACCGGAGATGGACAGCTGGGGTTTGCTCTGAGGTGCAAGAAAAAAAGGTGGTATTGCAATGAGGAGTGAGGTTAGAAATGTGAGCCGGCTTTGGGGTGCCCAGCTTCATGAGTCCATTTACACTTAGAATTTTGATGCTTTTCTAGTTCCATCAACATTGGTTATTTCTGAGTTACAGTGAGGTCAGTTTAAGCTCCATACCTGGAGACTGGGTGAAGTCAACTGAAAGTGTCCCCACTGGTAATGGTTGGAAGCCTCATTTTCAGTCCGTGCTTTTGCAGCCTTTGGCACCTCTGGCGACAGTGTAGACAGCACAAACTGCAAATAAGGGCTCCAAATTGCACTCTATTTCCAGCCTGGAAACACACTGAAAGGCAAACAGCTATGGTCTTTTCCTTCACCTTGATTGATTTGATATTGGTGCCAGAGGGAAAAAAATAAAGTGCCATTTTTTCGTTCATTAAAATAATATCCCCTCTAAATTATTTTAAAGTTCTGAGACAACAAACAGCAAGACAAAGATCACAGCTGAAGACTTTTATACCATCAGGATTGTAAGTCATTGTCTTTGAGCTTTGTACAAATAAATGATCGATGCCCCAAAACAAGACCCTTGAAGGTGTTTTTATAAGGCCACAAATGTGTCAAGCAGACTTATTAGATGTGAAGGGAATGATTATTTGTACAAAGTGAAATGAACATGTGCAATAATATTGTAAAATGTTTATTAGTCTAGAGTGTGCTGAATTTTCCTAAAATATATCAGGTTCTCAGTTTGCATTTAATGTAGTGTTAGGTATGACGCTATATCCTTCCTAGGCTATTTTCAGTTAGCATTACACTTTTTGCAGAGTAAATCATGAGTTTGTGTCCTTTATAACAAGGGTATTATCAAACGTGAGGCAATGCTACCTGTCTAGAAATCCAGTGTGAAAGAAAACACGCACTCAGATTTGGTTCAAAGGGCGGTTGATGGGATCGTGTCTGTTGAGCAAACCAGAGCAAGCAGGATGCGAAACTCTGGAAATGCTTGAGCATCTCTGCTCTCCGGGGGCTGCCAATGCACCCGTGCACCAAGGTATGAGCTCCCTTGCCGGTAACTCAGTTCACGTTATGGCTCTAGCATTAGATGTTACATTTCCAGACAAAAAGTAGGATTCTGCCCAGAGCGATGGGTTTTGGGTGCGCAGAGCTGTAAAGGGGCATTAGTTACACACTTCTCCTCTGAGTCACCTTCTCCGTGTTTGTGTTCTCCCCTCTCTCCCATCAGGGCTTGCTCTGTCCAGAGGGTAAGAACTGCAGTGCAATAGCTTTGTTCAACCTGTTCCACACTAACCTGTGGTCCCTCTTCCTCCATGGTTGCAGGGATGACGGGGCACCTGTGTGGTTTGTGGAGGTTTGGAATTAACCTGGGCTTAAATCCTCAGTGATGCTCTGGGATGCTGCATGCCCCATCTGAGCTTAGAAGTCTAGTGGAGGCGTTGAGTGTGGAGCCTTAGCAGTCTGTTGCACCCATTCTTAGGACTGATATATTTTGCTGGGGTTTCTTCTGCTGCTGCTTCAATCAGGCTATTGCTCCAGCAGTTGAACTCTTCCTTGGGTTGGTGCTGTGTGTCCTGACTCATTTACACGTGTTTAAAGACACGTACATTGGGGAGTGAGCAAGTTAAGTCATGCTAGATCTATGCAGATCTGTTTTGTCTTCTCTTCAGATATATACCTAGTTAATGGCTTCAACTAGAAATGATCTTTCAGTCCTTCAGGAAGGATCTTTAGGGAGCTTTTGCTAGCTGACAATCTGAAATAGAGCTGCTCACACATAATGACACACAGCCTACTCCAGACTTTTCCTGTGGCATGGAAGCCCTTCTGCAGACCAGCACTGTCCTGGTGGGACTAGCTTTCAGGACGATTGATGGCTGCACTACTGTTGTCTTCCCTTATTGTTCTGTGCCCAGAGATACAACTCAGAGGGCCTACTGGTTGTGAAACCTTTATGTGAAAGTTTCATCCTTTTAATTTTTTGGAGGCACATGGTTTTGAAATGACGTGTCTTGAAAGTTCCTCGGGGAGCTCCATGGAAGGCATCCACTTTGAGCTCATATTCTTACACAAAATTTAATGCATTTCAGGTAATTGTCACCAGGTTATTCTTTGGCTCTCCTAGTTCAAAGAACTGGTTGAATTTAACAAAGAAATTAGGGCATCACACCTAGGGAATAAAGCTTGCTGTGAAATGTTTTCTGTGAAAGCCAAAACCAGGTGAAAATCACTTAGTTTCAGGTTTCATTACAAATTTGAAAACCATATCTCAGGTTCACTGAAAGGTTGGTTAAGGGTCATGCTGCAGGGCCTGGTTTGGAATGAATGTGGCTGATTTATGGTGTTTGCAGCAGAACTGGGCATCGTTCATTGCTTTGACCCAGGTTCAGGGGTCTGCTCCTCTAAGCTTTCCGTGTGTGTTGAAGTCAATGGGAATTCCCTCCACAGAGGCCTTGGAGGATCCATCTCATGAGAAACTCAAGTTTTTGATTGCTTTAAATGCTGGCTTTATTTCAATTCCTCGCCACCTCCTCTGGTGTAAGTTAACCTGTTTCCATGTTAGCCAGATGAACTGCTCTGTTGCCCCCAGGTGAGGATCCAACCTGACTTGGAGAAGCCAGGAGTCAAGTAATCTAACAAGAAGTTTGCACAAATCCATCTGTGCTGAAATCGCTAACCCCACACAGCTCTGCTAGAGGGTCCCATTGCCATTTTGCAGGCAGTCAAACCCACAGGTTAAAATCTAGACCAGCGTGCTCTTGGTTGAATACTAGCCACATCTTCGACTAATGAGCATCTGGTTCCCCTTACCATTAAGAAGATTCATGTGACTCACAGGCAAAGTCTTGCAGACCTGGCTGTTGATACAGAAGGATCAGTCACTTCATCTCAGCTCCCCGGGGCTGCTGATCTTTCCATTTCTGCCTCTAGGCTGTTCTTCACATCCATATACTGGAAAGGCAAGCAAACAGTGATAAGAAGACTATCATCTTAACACTTCTGACACCCCAGGAGCATCCACTGGAGCCTCATCACCAACTGGAACCTTTTTGTCTTGCTCTTTTCCAGTTATTAATCACTCGCAGATGCTCCCTCAGCAGCATTCCTGTGGGAGACTGTCGACGTCAGCATGGATTCCTTGCTGCAGTGTTACCAGAGTAAGAAAAAAAGCTGCCCTGAAGTTCTGGAGAGGGTCTTATTAATCCCTCAAAAGCAAGAACATTTACTCATGTAGCAAACCTGGAAAGCTGGGCTAGCAAAATGCTTTTGAGAAGTGGCTGCAGCAATGCTGAGCATTCATCCTGAAACCAGAGGTTAGGCTCATGGAACTCCATGCCTGAGCTGGGATGTATAAACATTAAACTGGAAATTAACCTGGAAAGCTGATTAGTTTGCCCAGCCAACAAGGCAAAACTGCATTGCTTCACCTGGGTTCTGCTTTTACCTTCCTTGGAAAATCTTTACTTTCCAAGCCAGTGGTGTGGCCAAGACGTGAACCAGTCAGAAGCTCGTCAGCATCAACTGGGATACCTCTGTGATCTCTTGGCTGGAAGGTATGTCCCAAAGGTCAGGCTGCAACTGAAACACTGTCAGTTTGGTAGGATCTGTGGGAAGCTCAAACAGATGAGTAAGTCTAGAGATGGTCTTATCCTGTGGGGCTGGAGTGAACATTGTAACATGCGGAGTCAACGGCCAGTGCCACGGGGCTCAGCTGTGCCTGGGCTCCTGGTGGCTAGTTTGAGATCACTTTGTGCATGTGTGTTTTGGCCACTGGCAAATGTCAGGCGATTCAGCCTAGCTTAAACCTTCTTCTGAGTGGGCTAAATTAATTCAAATTACCTGATGTTTGCTGTGGGCTAGGAGCATGCACAGGCAGTTGCTGTGGTGGCTCACATAACGTAAGATTGGTTATACTGGGTAGTGCCAAAGGTCTCTCTGACATGGTAATCTGTCCTTGGTGGTGGTCATCAGGGTATGCCAAAGAAAAACTACACCATGACAAGCATCTAGTGATGTTTTTCCAGCATCACTCTTTTAATTGTCAGCATTTTAAGGCTCAAACACACATCAGACAATGGTGGTGGTTTGCATTTAAGTTGGTTTTTTTCTGATGAATTTGGCTGATCAGTTTTTGAACCCACATTCATAGCATCCCAAGCAAGGAGTTCCTTAGCTTCACCAGGGGGAAGAGCTGTTTGCTCTCATTTGTTCTCAGTCTGCTCCTTGCTGTTTTCTTCTCTGTTTCCCAGGCCTAGTGCTGGAAAGGAGATGAAACAACTCATTTCTACTCACTGTGGCCAGGGTCCAGCTGTATCCCATCTCAGTCATCTCTTCTAATTTGAGAAGTCCTTCCTTATTGAATCATGCCCTGTGCAGCAGCTATTCAAGACCTTGGATTGTTCTTGTCGTGTTGCTGGCCCAAATGCGGATGCATACCTAGGCCATTTGAATTAAGGCTTTTTATTCAGATCTCTTTCCACCTGTTACTTTGAAGAACAAATTACACGAAAAATAAAGCAATAGACATCTAAGACCAGCAGAATCTGCTTGGTTTCATGCGGATGCTTTCCCCATCCCTTCCTTTTCTCATGAGTCAGGACACCATCAGTAACATTCCTTGTTACCGACCTGTTCTCTTCCCCCTGTATCTGAGCTTTGGGAATAAAGATAGGGTGACACAATACAGTATTAAAAAGTTCTCTACAAGGTTATTGGAGGAAATGGGATTGTGTCTTCTTTCAAAAGAGGTGGTTGGATCTTGCCTTTTATCAGAGATTATCCGTGTTCATTTGCTTAAAAGGTTTGGACTGTTTGGCCCTTGAAGCTTTTGGGGTGGGGTAGGGAAGATGTTCGGTATGTATGTCCCGTGTTATTAAGATGCTGAGCAGTAACCCAATGCCCAGCCTCTGTGTGGCCTTTCTGTTTTACATGCTACGGACAAGTACGTTACTGTTTTAACAGTCAACTTCCTCTGAAATGGAAAGCTGGATTTTTATTGATCTTACGCTGTTTCAAATCCACCTACTCTCAGCTGCATGGTGCTCACTTGGAAAGCATCTGACAGGATGTTCCTGGAAAAACCTCACTCCGCGGAACAATACAATGCTCCTTTGTTTGTCGTCTTCTCGCTGAGGCCAGTCAGCCCTATTGAATGAACCTCAGATGTTTTGATTTGTTCTTTGGTGAAAGTTTATATGACTTAAGCTGTCTTTTTACCCTTCCCGCCTTCCCCTTTAGGTTTCTTCTGAAGAACAAAGCCGGTTGAATTAAATTGCTCTGTATTGGGATTTCAAACATTAATGAATGTTGTTCCAATGTGTTATCTCATTTGGGGCCTGAAATGACTAAGGGCCACCATTCTTGTGCCAATAGAAGAGTCTCTGTGGCTTTGGGATTGTTTGCTATTTCTTTTAACAGATCGGCACTTTGAAAGGATCATTTGTTTCCGTACATTTCTTATTATAAAAACAAAAATAATGAACAGTTAGAAGGGCAACATAAAACAGCTGTATTATATGTGCAGGGAGATGCAATGTGTAGTCTAGCTATTGAAATAGTAGACTGAGGATTATTAAAAAAGAACCCTTACTATGATTTTTGAGACCTACAGGCATTGAAACTGTTTATTTTATGTAGGTAAAAAGCCAAATTCTTTGCAGTGCAGCGCCTCCACTTCCCTGGAATCACAGAGATGAAGATGGCCTTCTGACATGGTGTATTAAAGATCTTCACTTAAATAATGTGTCCCCAGATAACAGCCTTGGACTCAGCCTTTCAGGCTTCCTCTGAAATCACAGCACAAAGGCTGTGTGTGTAAAAGCAGATGTTTGCAGTATATGTAGTTCCAGTGGAGTTCAGTGGCAACAAATATCATATTAAAAAAGGATTTTTATTTTTTTTTTAAATAGAAGTAGCTGTCGAGTAGCATTCATGGTAATGGGTGACTACGATCAAGTCAGGTTCTTTATTAATAATAAACCCTGGTCCCTGTGTCATTGAGAATGGTTTCTATAGGTACAAATGAGCCGGTATAAAGGAAGCCAGAATAATACATCAGGGCTGGGTGGGAGGTTACTTCATTTAACTTCTGCCTTCCTTTCTTTGAGTTCCTGTGAGGCTAAATAATGGCAGTCTACAAAAAGAAGGAGCCATTGAAGTGTGCCTGCAAACCAATTATATCATTCTGGACATGGTCTCCAGGATTCTTTGTATATGTACGTGTATGTGTGTCTTGTCTCTCTTGGTTGGGACTCTGACTCTCTTGAAACTGCTGTTTTATGGATGTTGTAAGAGCCTTCAGTTTTCAGAATTGTTGCCTTTATTCTTTCCCTTCTCCTTAGCCGCTGGTTGCATTTTGTGTCACAAAAGGTTTTGTGAAGGGCTGTGCTCTGAGCATGGAATTTAGAACCTGAACTTGCATTTTGGTCTTCCAGCAAAATCCCTGTTAATATTGTCTAAAAAGGGGGGGCGAGGGGGTGGTGAAGAAAAGAAGAGATGAAAAAAGACATTTTGACACATGTGTGTAAAAATAGATCTTATATCTGTTGCTTCTCTGGGAATGTCATTGGAGAAAGGAAAATCTGGGGTCTAGCTTGGGAGGGAAAACATGAAAAGATACTTCACACCAAAGCCAAATGCTGATTTCCTGCACAAGAGAGGATGGGTTGGTGGGACCCACCATATCAGGCCATGGCCCATTTAGTCCTTTCTTTGACTGAGACCAGTAATAGAGGTAAACTTCCAAAATCCATAGCAGATAATTTTTTATTTCTCTGACATCTTGATACATTTCTTGCTCACATACTTTAGGTATTGTTTTATAGAAGACTGAAGGATTGTATCTTTTGTGTTTTGTGCCTTTTCTACCTCATGGGGGAGTTTCTTATAATTTCCATCACAATGTCATGCTTTTTTGTACCCATTGGGCCTCTTGGACCTGGTGATATCATGGGAGAGGAGTGGTTAACAGAGTAAGGAGTCAAGGAATAAAGCAACTTGCAGACTTGCACACTCAAGTGACCTTCTTTTATGTGATGCAAAAGAGTAAATGCAAAGCCCATGTTTCTTTTCCTTGATCCATGAAGTCCCTCTGTGATGGTCTAGGTGGTGAAGTATAGGCTGGCTGTGCAAGTTTGAGATGGGTGAAGCTAGGAAAGATCAGACCCCCACCAAATGACTTCTAAACTCTTTTATCAGGTCTAAATGCCATTGTGATGATGGTTAGAGGGAAGTAATATCTCTGGCCCTTCATGAAACATGATATAATGACAGGGTTGTGCATGCCTTATTAAAACATTTCCAGGCATCTAAATGCAAATGACATATGTAATGTGTTGACCAACACTGACAGAGCTGCATAAATCGTTAGAGGTCTATAGCACAGTAAGAAACTGGGAATGAACTATTGAAATAGGTGTGATCAAATATGATCAAACACAAAAAACAAATGAGGCTACATAGTGTGGAGCTTGGCTTCTTGCTTGCTTTACATCACCATCAATGACAGTCTCGCACAGAATCCCAATATTGTATGTGGATGTTGCTTCTTATGAAAAATCCACTTAGAAGTGTTTGCTAAGGATTAGCAGGTGATTAATAAATGCTTTAAAAAAAGATTATGAATTGTTATGGAAGCCAACAGGTTGTGTAGAATCATGGCTTAGAGCTACCTTTTACTAAGGGCTTTGTAATGGTCTGTACCTCTCAGTGCTCATGTTCACCACCACAGCACTAGATCTATTAATCTCTTTGCTCCTTTTAAAAAGCTTGTAAGTGTAACCTTTGCAGGAAGCGAGATAGACATGTCTATGTATCTGTCTGTTTTATAATGGCAATGTTGCTGTAGCTTTGATGATAAAAAATACATATTAGAGTTAAAACCACCCTGTTGCATTTTATAGTATTATATTATGGGAATAGTGAGATTGCAGCTGAGATGAAGTGGGAACTTGCAGTTAAACTTCTGTTTTGGTTCATGTAAAACTTGAGTTCAAAATGGTCTTTAGAGGCCCAATTTCTCTTTAATATGTGTGTGTGTGTGTATATATATATTTTATAACAGCTAAGATGTTTCCATGTCCAGACGTTCCTTCGGGCATATGGAAGGTTATGTTTTCGGTGGTCTTGTCATCTGGGAGAAGCCTAGTGGCAAAAGTAACTTTAGGATGCTGAACGAACACTGTTTTGAAGTAATTGCTGTTAGGGTCCATAGGCACTGTCAGTCTTCTGGACTGGGAGCACAGATCTCTCTTTCTTACGTCTCCTTTCCCATTATGAGTTATTTTCCCTTTTTATGTATAAAGATGCACTTCATATGCTCTGCCTTTCAGTTTCTCTAATTAATTCCAAACATTTTATACTTATCAGCTGACCTGAGCTTGGAAATATCATAAGAGAATAGAGGATTCCCATTATCAAAAAGAAAAAAACCCAACCAGCATGTTTTCTTCTTTCCTTTAACTTCATAACTTGTTAATAGTAACAGTTGTTAATAGTAACAGCTTTCAGCAAAGTGTTCATGTTT
This sequence comes from Falco punctatus, assembly GCF_963210335.1. NCBI lineage: Eukaryota > Metazoa > Chordata > Aves > Falconiformes > Falconidae > Falco > Falco punctatus. The sequence goes on along the minus strand of NC_137591.1, from coordinate 10,111,522 downwards.
ATGTATGTAAGAAAGCATGTGCTAAAACTTAGCAGGAACTCGTGTTCATGGAAGAGTTGCCAGAAATCTCCCCAATAAGAGCCTTGCTTTTATTGTCTCCAACTTTCCTAAACTTACTTTTTTCAGCCTGAAATTTTCCATGCTGGTTAGAATTGTCTCCCATGAAAATCGTACCCAAATGGTACAATTACTATAAGAGAAAAGGGAAAGTGCTGCTCCAAGGGACATCACTGCTCCCTAGGGAGCAGTCCAAGCTCTTCTGCGCTTGTGAGAAAGAGGGATGGGTTTTGCTGTGTCTGCAAGAGTCCATGTGGATTTGGCCAGGAGAAAGCCACTGAAAAGAAAAAAATGAAAGCTTGCGTAAGCTCAGTATAAATTTGATAAATGGGGAATACTTTTTGCTCTGCATGCCTCCATTTACGAAAAACAGTCCCCAAAGGGGAGTGTGAACACCTTCCCTGCCCAATGGCTGAGCTGGACCTTTTCTGTAGTTACTCTACTTTTGGACTTGGGGGCTGAGACCAGGTCTCCTCTGGTTGTTGGGTACCCTCACACCAGTCTGAGAAGGGAGTTAAAAAGGAGGCAGACAGCCTTCTGTAGGAAGGGGACAGAAGCACAAGCAAGGAGGTGAAGGGGGGGTCAGTTCAGGTGGTCCACATTCCTGAGCATCTGCAGCCAGCTGCTTGGAGAAACAGATCGGTGGGCTTTTGGTTCCTGCAGCACTAGGATTGATGGATGGGTTTTACAATTTGTTTTTAATTGTCTAAACTTACTGAAAAATTGTAGTGAGAGTAATGTACCTCTGTTCTTGGGACAGTTTAGCAGGTGATGAAGAATTTACAGTATTTCCATGTTTACACCTGAATGGGTGTCTTCAGAAAATTCTGCAACTCGTCTCAGCACACACGAATCTGTGAGAGTAACATCTTCAGTCTCATCTTCCTGACTGCCTTGTACCTACCTTGCTTTCTTCCCTGATGCAATATAGCCTTGTTTCTAGGTCATTCCATGCTTCTCCACCTTGTTTGACAGACATTGAAGCTAAAGCATTATCTCCTTTTAGCGGTATTTTAAGGTTTTTCTGAAGTATAAGCTGAGCGTGTGAAAAACAGGCTCCCAGTCCCTCTTGGATGCGGGGTTTGGGAAGTACCTTGTAAAGGAGGCTTGGGCCAAGCATTGACTCTAGGTTAAAAAGTAATATTGAGTAATACTGTGTTCAACAAACACCATCCATCCTGGTCAGTGGCCAAAGCAGGGACTGCGTGAAAAAAACAAATACAGGGTGGTGTATTTAAAGACTCTTGCATAACATAGCCAAGGAGCTGTGCAAAAGTTACACAGACATTTTCAGTTCTGGCATTTCCTGATGTTAGATCACTTGACCTGTGCAGGTTCAATGTTCTCAGCTATTTCTGAGTGCAATAGGTGCTTATATTCTTGATTGATGCATAACTCATAAAAATTTCCATGCCAGTATCTGTATTTATATACAGAGATAGCTGTTGCTATGGTTCTGTGGTGTCCTGAAAATGCTTGGTGTTTCTTTTCCTATTTATGTTTCAAACAGGGCTTGGTCAAGTAAAGTAAATATCTTGCCTTAATTTAGGTTTTATGTTTGCTGTAAAACTTGTTGAAAAAAAAAAAAAAAGAAACATCAAGCATTTCACAGTAGAAACACAAAAATTTTACATTACCAGGCAAGTCGACTTTGGCATTTTTCCTTTCAGTCAGTTTGTTTTTCTAATATAAAACTAATATGACATAATGTATAATCTAATTTGGAAATTACAATTTACTTGGAAGGATTATGCTGCCAGCCAATACCAACAAAGAAAGAAATTATTCGAGAATGTTTCTTTCCTTCTTAACGTGGTCGATAATTTATTTTTCCTTCAGAAGATTACTTTTTTCTTTACGACATTTCCTGCTGGCGTGATTTGCATTAGGATTAAATAATATGTTCCATGCTTAACTTATACACCGAAGAAAGTGAATTTTTCCTCAAATGAAAAGAAAAGGTGCAAATTGCTATCTTGTTATGGACTTCACTTTGCTTACTTCACAGCGAGGCGTGTTGATCATTTTCAGATGCCTTGGCAGTAATTACTTTATTTGTACTGACAGTATTTACATGAAGGGGCAATTTGAAATGGGTAGATCTGTGTCTTTTATGAATCAAGGCCACTAAGACGGCTTAGAACAGGAGAAGCTGAAAAACGGGTAATCCAACCGTGGTAATGCTGACTAACACCAAATTATCATGTTGACTCTCGTTAACCGCATAAATTTAAGCGTTCATCCAACACGTTGTGTTACAGGATTGTGGCATTTGTTCAGGAGCCTTCCCATTCACAGCAGCATGCCGGGAGCGTGTTAGTTGTGTTAAATATTCCCGTATCTCCCGCAGATGCTGTGGAGGGAGCAGGGTTGCTAGCTGTAAGCATGTAAAGCGGCATTAGGAAGAAGGGGGGTGCCCAGTCGCTGGAACAAGTTTGTGTCTGGCACAGCACCTAAAAATGCAGCCTCTAGGTTAAGTGGAGAAAATTAGACACAAAGGACCCATTTTGTGAAGAATTTTACAGTCCTGAGCAAAATGTGGCGTGGACTAAATAAGAGTGCTCTTAAAAAAAGAAAAAGAAACGTGTATCCGTTTCTGACTTCTCCAGTTAGATTACAAGTGAGATCCAACCGTAATGTTATTAGAGCCCATTTAAAAGCAAGTCTGCTACTGGATTTGGATGGTATTGGAGCTGGATTTGGAAAACCTGGGCTCACTTATGGCTCTGCCACAGACTTCTTATTCCAGCCTCTGGCAAGTCACTTATCCTTTGCATTCCTCAGTTTCCTATCTGTAAAAGAAGGGGGGGAAATGAAATGACCCCTGCTTTCCCTCTTGCATGTTTAGTCTTGAGTTTCTTTAGGGGGTGGTTTCTCACAGTGTATTTCTTGTTGTTTTTTGCAAGTGTCCAGCACAATGAGACCTTAGTCTCAGTTGGGATCTCTGCTGTAATACAGATAATATTATTGTTGACAGCTGTTGTATCTGTGTAATGTAGTAGCATAGAGCAATAAAGCTTCCTCCCCTCCTGGTATTTAAAACTTAGAGAACTGTTTTGTTGACTCTTCTTCTTGTTTGTTCTTTAATAAAGCTAGCTCAACGCTATTTTCTGCAAGGCTGATTGAGTGAGTACTCATGGTAGTAAACCAGGACTTCGAATGACATCAAGGTGCTGCCATCCTGCTGTAAAGCTCTACCTTGTGTTGTAGTTCCTTATCTTGAAACCTTGAAGGTACACTGATATCATAGTAGGTCATCTATGGAGTAGGTAATTGGGATAATCATTTTAAACAGCTTGTTTGAGTTTTTAAAATGTTTTTTCCTGCTGTAAATAATTCTGTTCTTCTGAAGTTGAAAATTAAACTGTGACTTTTTAGTTTGTTTTCCTTATGCAAGTGGGCAGTCTGTCAGTTTGTCCCCATTTCCACTGACCTGATAGATTTGGTGGGAAAACTGACACAGACCTGGAGGTCTTAAAAAGACTAACTGCCTACCAGATTAATGACAATCTGAAACTGGGGTGAAGGAAAGAGACTCTGTTAGTCTCCCCTGGAAGATCTTTGGCTTGAGCTCAGCCTGAGTATTAGACACCACAGAAACTAAATCAACCCTTCCAGGACACCAGGTTTCATAAGCTCTGCTGCTCATGAAACTTCCTAACGTGGCAGGGTGGGCTCTCAGTGCAGCGAGACCTGGTGTACCTTCCCAAACAAAAAGCACTTTGGCTGTGTTGAAGGTGTCCTCTCCCCCCGCCCCTCTGTCTTGGGGGGCTGCAGGCAGGTGTGGGGGGGAGCAGTTAGCATTGGGCCTTGGCTGTGCCAGGCACTGTGCAAATCTGTCCCTTCCCCAAAGGACCTGGTGTGTAAATAGGTGCAGGAACCCCGAACTGTCTTTGAATAGCTTGAATTCCGGCTGCGGTAAGCACAGAAACAAACTTTTGTTTGGATGTAAATAATACCGTTCTACTGCGGTCGCTGCTGTCAAGTGAGTGCCAAAGTCCAAGAGCAATCATCAATTTATATGGCAGCAGCGGACGGCGAAGTTCAGGGGCAGGCTGTAAAGATCTGCATGTTGTCGCTGCCATTTCCAGCCCTAATCGCCAGGCTTGAAGACAGGAACCAACATGGAGATAAGGCAAGTGATTGCCCTTTTATTGAGTGAGCTTAGCCTTGGCGGTTGCCCATTCCATGGCTTCAACTAGAAGTCATTCTCTGAGAGACTCAAGGAGGCTTAACGAAGCTGTGCAATGTATTTGGAAAACGAGTGTGGACGCGCTGAAACAACCTCCAATATATCCCACCATAAAAGATACGTATCAGGTTCCTTGTGTGGCATTTGAGGACTATAAACATGTTGCCATGATTTGCTATGTTTCCTGAGGGTTTACAGAAAAAGTGGCTTTTTTAGGGGACTGCCATATTGAGATTGACAATTTGATGTAAACCATGGCCCAGCATCCAATGTTCTGTTTAATGCAATACTGTGTTTGTCAGCTGTAACCAATTACGCTTTTCATTGTGTTAAATGACACCAACATGGCTCCTTTCTACCAAGTTGTTGCTAATACCATTTTATACGCCTTCCAAAGCTGAGCCCTGTTGGAAGCTGTGTCTCGTGTATAAGCTGCTGCTGCTCCTTTCGCCGTGTGCTGGAAAAGTGTGAGAGATACACCCAGGTCAGCACTGAGTTCAGGATGCTAGGAAGTCTTTTGTGGGGCTTGGGGAATGGGATCTTGAGGAAAGCACTAGACCTGGAGCTGAGTAGTGATGGGATAAACATTTGTAGCTAAAAATGGCATCTGAGATGCTTCTGGAGGATTGTGCTGGTCACCTGTATACTAAGGTTGTAAATCCCAGTTTGTAAGTGCAGTGGGAAACCTTAAACTGGAAGCAAGTCAAAGCTTTAATCTCATCTGCTTCCCCCCCAACTCATACACATAAAGGCCATGAAAATCTTAATCCTCATGCTCCTGCACAGTTTCATGGTGAAGCCTAGGACCTGAAAGGACTCTGGAGAGGCAGGGATGTGTATGCCTGTGGAGAGAGTTTTCTAGCAGAGTGTGTTTCTATGGGATGGGTATCTTCTTCACATCTAGGGCTGCTTTCTTGCTGCCTTTTCCCTCCAAAAAGGAGTTCCTTCTACTGAGGGGAAAGTTCAATAGCTGGTTTTGTTCATTTTAAATGGCTTGTGTTTGTGAAGCTGTCAGTCAGGAAACCAGTGGCCGGCTCTGTGTAGGTCCATGTCTGCCAGAGAAGTAGGTCACGGCAGTTCTAAGTCTCCTACACATTAGCTACCATCGCCCTTGGTCTGGCGTCGGGCAGCTTCTCTGGAGGCCGCGGGAGGATCTCCAGGCACGAAGGCAGCTGAGGCCTGGGCATGCCTCCATGGAGCATTTCAGGACTTTGATCGCACAATGTAGAAGTGGCCACCCTGAGGGTTTGTTTAATCTAGGATCTTGCCTCTGGGTGAGGCTGCAAGCAGGTATGAACAGAAGAGGAAAGATGTAGGGCAAGCAGGCAGGACATTTCCAAATATTCTCTATCCTCTGAGTACTCTGCAAGGGCCTCCTAAACCAGAGGTGGTTTCATCTTTTTTAATGACCCTCAGCGTGTGGTTTTTTTGCTTTTCCTTGAACTTGAGCAGTTTTCCCTTTAACCTGTATTATCTGTTAATTATACACCCTGTGACAGAGTCCCGCAGCTTAACTCCAGGTTGCATTTGAACCACCCAGCGTATTCCCTTGTGTTTGCTTTGAACCTGCCATGGGCTAGTTTGGTTTGATGCTCTTGCTCTAGCAATGCCACTTCTGGTGTTGGAAGAGATCGTGAACAACTGCTTCTTGCCCAATCCCAGGATTATGTACAACTGAATCATATTTCCTCCTGTGCATCTCTTTTCCAACCAGAGGCCTGCTTAGTCATTCCTTGTATCAAGACTATGGGCTATTTCACTCTCTTCTCCTTGGTCCTTGGGCGAAACAGGCAGCAGGAACCCAGATTGAGTCCCTGAGGCTCAGAAGCTTTGTACAAAGCAGCTGGGATTCCCTTGGCCACACAAAATCTGGAAATGTCTCAGGGTTTTCCCTTTTTTTTTTTTCCCCAAACAGCTGGCAGCCATGGTAGACACTAGATAATATTGCACCTGGGAGTTGGGATTACTCTGCTTTTAGGAGGTCTTGTTGCAGCCTCCTCATTTGTTCATAGCCTGCTTGCAAATTTTATGAGGCAGTGGGTTTTGACATCAGGGCCCAGGGATGCTGCAGCTGGAAATGAGATACTATTTGGAAAATGCTTTTAATTTTTGACCTTCAGATCTACCCTGATGCTGAGTATGGATTTTCCCAAGGTGGCTAGGTGGGTGTCTTCACCCTGACATTGCTGCAAAGCATCTGGCACTGTGGGGCAAAACGTCTTCTAGTCTACCCAAGTAATCCTTGGGAGACCTGGGAAGAAACCAGGTTACCTTCACTCTGCAGCCAGGACTTTGCTTGTCATTAGGATAAGTGAAAGTACTCCACTCTTTTGTATCACAAACAAACCATTAAATCCAAGCTCTGAGGGAGAAAGCAGAGTAGCACGTTACAAAAGTGGTGTTGTTTCCTCTGAGATTGTCTATCAGCTGGCTCCAAACCCAGGATTTAGCTGCTGCTTGTTTAAAAACAGAGATGGCCCTGCAGCGGTGCCATAAACTTTCAGCAAATTGGAAAGACCCCTCATGGCATGAGTGAGATTTTTATCTCTTCTGTGTTTCCAGCAAATCCGTGAAAAGACTGGGTGAATGACTGCACAACAATTGTTTTTCATTTTCATCACTTTCCTAGTAGAAAGTTATTTTCTAGCAAAGTAAATAACGGGAAGAAGATTTGCAGTGAAAATTTTCATTTTTCCCCATGAGGCTTTTGGTTTTAAAAAGCTGAAACCCCACCCTTTTCTTCCATAGCTTTTGGCAACTAAAACCTTAAAATGGCTTGTTTCTAGAAACAACATGACATTTTTGGTAGTATGGCATAAGATGAAAAAAATAGTAAAATGAAGAGCAATTTTTTTTTTTTCATTCAGGCCAACACCCACCCATCCACACTCTTTTTTTCCCCTTTTATCCATATTTTTCCCCAAGAAAGATTCTTCAGCTGAGGCCCAACATGCATGGCTGTGGCAGGGAGGTTCTTACTTTCCCATCATGGGTTGTGCTCTGAGCTATGCATTGCTGGCCATCAAATGGTGTTGCAGAGCCATTAATATGAAGACAGCAAGGCTGTCTCTACACCCCAACATATTCACCAGTTGTTTCAGCCAGCCGCTTTCCCAGGGAGGCAAACAGCCCTGTATTACGGCAGAGCCCGGCAGGAGCGTGGCCGTCTGCCCCACTGCAGCCAGCCCAGCCCTCCGGGCTCTCTGGGCTCCCCAGCCTGGTGCCGCCCCATCTCCTGGCCCTTTTGCCGGTACAGCACCGGGGTGGTGAAAGGCGGTCATACCTGCTCGTGATACTTGGCTGTGACACCTCTGCTTGTGGGATGCTGCCCTGTGATGTGGGCGGTTGTGATGGCAGGAACGTTCTCTGGCTGCAGAGGGTCAAGCATAGCAGGGTGTGGGGAAAGCAGTAAAGGCATGATCTCGAAGTTATTAAATAGTAATAATTGTCTTTGCCCTTCTTTTCTCTCTTCATCTGCTGCTGAGTTTGGCTCCCTTTTCTCTGAGTTGCACCAGAGTGTTTTCTGGGCTTTGCACACTGGTACCTGTGAATATTAGCTCTTTGTTACTCCAGGAGAAGGGCTGGATCTCCAGGACATAGGAGGAGACAATCATCCAATTTATGCTTTGGTGCTCCCTCTGCAGAGGTGGATGTTGTTTGTGGTCCCTCGTCAATGTTTGGTGGTGCACGTAAGCACGGGCACCTTTGCACGATGGCACGTGTAGGGAAGGTCCCCCCAGTCAGTGTGTGTGCAGGGCCCAGGTGCCATAAGAGAGCCAGAGCAGGTGGCCGTGGTGGGGAGTGGGTTCCCCTGGGGCAAAGACCCTGTGAAGTGGGGTATTTCCAGATAGCAGCGGGAGAGGGGCTGCTCCCCGCAAAAGCTCAGCAGCAGGGCGGGAGGTGGGTGCTGGATGACTGAGGCTGGAGGGAGATCGGGTGCTTTCAGCTCCTGTAAGACCTTTTTGGGATCTCCACAGTTTGTCACTTGGGAGAACACGCTCTCTGGAAAGACAAGCAGTAAATGCATCAAGGATACCAAGTGTGGTTGTATCCCCCACCCTGCCAGGCATTTTGGGTCAGGCTCTCACATAACCGCCTCCTTTTGCTGCCCAGACATCCTAGCAAGGTGGTGTCTGGCTGATGCAGTGTCTGTCCCCAGCCCTGCAGGCCAGGTGAGATGTGGCTGGGTGAGTTCTCTGCCCCGTGGAGGCATCTCAAGTTGTTGGTGGTGCGCAGCTTGGAGGCTTGCCTGATGTGCTGTGGGCTCACGCTCCTCCTCGTCTCTCTGTGCTGCTACGTGCCGTTGGCCAGCCAGGCTCTGTTCTCCTCGGGCAGCTGTCGCAGGATTTATAAATGCTCTTAGGAAGAAAAGGAAGAAAATTAGCATGGAGTTTTACCAAGTGTGGCCTGTAACAGCCCATTAGCTGAAGGGTGATTTTCTGGATAATGGACGTTGCTTTAAAGATTACTGCTGGAAGCTGATGCTTGCCCATAAACCCCATCAAGATTACACTTCATGATGATAATGCTTTGTCTCTCTGGAAGTGCCTTTCACTTCATTTCTCCTAGAGCTTTGCAAATACTCATTCAAGCTTTGAACACTTCTGTGAAGCAGGATTTTTTTTTGTTTGGGTTTTTTTTTGGGTATTTTTTCTAATGAGCAGATTGACCTAAGCTGAGACATACTGAAGTACAGACACTAATTTTCAAGACCTGCAAGGGAGCTCATGGCAGATTTGGGAGCTGAACTACCCCTTCTTCCACCCTCAGCTCTTGACAGTGCCAGGTACTGCCTCTGCAGGGTGTCATTTGTAGGAAGGCAGTTGGGTGTCACCCATAAATGTGACCTGTGTTTCTCTCTTGTCATGGTTTACATTTCTCCCCTTTCCATTCTGCTTCTTTATTCCTCCCTTACTGTATTGAAAGGAAAGTAAGAGAAAGCAAAGCAGCATATAGGTAGCAGATTATCCCACTGGGCATAGAAAGTTTGTGCTCTGCAGCTTGGCTGCACAGCAGAGAGGATGAGGAACTTTGAGCGTTGCTGTGGAGACTCGGGGAGAAAATCTTTCTGTTGGGAAGGAGGGTGAAGCTGTGGGTTGTATTGCCTGTAGTCTTCACTCTAGGAGGACCGTGAAAGCAGAAAAAGCAAGTATCTGTCATGTGCTGTTTGCCTGCGGCAAAGGAATAGACCTGACAATCTCGCAAAATCCTGGTGTTTTTGTGATGCTATTTGCACATGTTCAGAAGTGACCAGGCACAAGCATGTGGGGGAGGTGAGGATGTGTGAAATGTTACCTCTCGTCTTCTGCCAGCAGGGGATGCATTTTAAGTCTGGTAGTCTGTTTTTTAAGTGGAGGGGAAAAAAAAAATCACTGGTACAGGAATTTCTAGGGGAACTTTGTATATTCAATGTGCTGCAAAACAAGTGGTAAGTAGGAATTGACTGAAACCAGTAGTCAGGGAGAAAAAACACTAACAAACAACAACATTCCTCCCAAATCTTAGCTTGGGTTGAACCTCTAGTTCCTGGGAGACAGCTCTGCCCTGCAAGAGATGGTGGGAATTCAAGGACTACCAGCTTGTGAGGTCTGTTCCCAGAGCTACAGCAGCCTGGTGTGTCTTTGCAGCCTCCCGGTCGCCCATCGCTGCGTGTCACACTGCTGTTAGTAGGTGGTTCTGCTCTGACCCACGAGTGCCCAGTCTCTGCCTGCCCTGCATGGGGGCAATGTCTCTCCAGAAGGGAAATGTCCAGCTCCTGGCTGTCTGTTTGCCTAATGGGAGTTGCTCTGAATCACCAACTTATAGGGACAAATTTGATTTAAGTGGTTGGGTTAATCTGGGATAAACTCATGGTTCTTCTGAAAGTGCTGCTTCTGTCTTCTCACCCTGGGTATCTGCTCCAGTCCCCTGTCTTGTCTATGGAAAATTCTGTGCTTACCCAGGTTAGGGAACTGACCCAGCTGAAAACAAATCCCGCCAAAAAAAAAAAAAAGCTACTGTGAAGTGACTGCAGCTCGTGTAGCATCCCATTGCCTGTCTGGTTCTCCCAGCAGTCCTGACCAGGCTGCCATGCTCAGTGCTAGATATCTGAGCAAAATGCATCTCTGATAGCTCAAGGAGACCCCAAAGCATGAGACTAGCCCTTCTCATCACTATGGATCTCAAACAATTGACAGAAGGATTTAAGTGATGTGATCCCTGCCCAGAGCTTGGATGGCCAGGCTAAAATGTCCATATTCACCTAACAAGCCGGGCTTTCTGATCCCTATTCCAACAAGTTACTCAGTAAGCTACACTTCATACCATTTTGGCCCAACACCACACAGCTTAAATCTCATCTGAATCCTTCTGCCAGTTGGTGTGATGCCTCTGAAGACCCAGAAGCCACCTGTGAGGAACCTGGAGGCACAGGGACAGCAGTAGAGCTTAGGCTGTATCAACCCAAGCCTTTTAGCTAAACAGACAGGAAAAGCATAGGAAAAAATAACACGACTGATCGCACCTACAACTCCTTGGTGACTTGTAAGAAGAAATGGAAAAGCTCCAGCTACGCTTTCAGAGCGGCTTCACCCCATTCCTGCCCGGGCCTGGGAGAGCACTCAGCTCGGGGAGCAAAGGGGTGACATTGTTCTCTGAGCAGTTTCTAACACTTCTGGGGCCTGGGCTGGGATGCTCGTATCCGTACCACGTGCCAGGATAAGCTTCTATTTGATCCAAATAAAAGTGTCCCAGGCTGGCCATCAGTAGTTGGAGCAGATGGCCTGGAAAAAGTCCATTGCGAATGACGGGGTGTGACTGTAATGCAGAGACTCAGGTGACCAGGTTGGCTGGGACGCTCCTGCCATCAGCACCTTGTCCTCACCATCCCTGTTGGTCCGGGGTTTTCTTCTGTTTTCCTTCTCAAAGGAAAGGGAGGTCCCTCTGCTGGGGCAGGCAGCGTGGTGAAGCGCTCCTTGGTGACCACAGCTTGCATTTGAATTCTACCTTAGTTTTGCGGAGCCTCGCCGTGTACCAGTAAACATTGGGCAGTGCGGTTTGCGGGGCTAATGAAGTGATGTGACACATCATCCTCGCTCTCTGCTGTTAAACTTTGTACGGCAGGAGGCAGAGAGGGGGTGTGTGTGTAATACGCTTTTATGGGCATAAATAATAGACGTGCAGGAGTGTATCTGTTACATTTTTCCTGAATCTTGGTGGTCTGGAGGGTTTGAATTAACATTTGTTTTCTTTTCCCTTGTTTTCTGTTCAATCTTCGGGTAGTGACTATATTCTCGGGAAAGGGTTTTCCATTTCCTCGGTGTCTTTTATCACCCACAATGCATGCCTAAGCAAATAGCACTAATCGGAGGGAAAAACAGGCAATAGCATAAGTCAGGCAATTGGGAAGAAACTTTGCTTATTTGTCAAAAGAGTCGCTTCTGTGCCTACAAAGATGGAGCTTTGTTGGAGACCGTCTGAAAATAGTATCCGATAATGAAGCACGGAAATACATGGCAAAGTATATGCTTTTCTGCAGCACCTGTGATGTATAGAGCACATAGAAAAATCTTTGTTAGCCTCTTAAAACAAACTCCTTATTTGAGAGAAACTCTTTGTTTTTAAAGTGAGATAAATGCTTTTCTTGTTCAGGCACATGGCAGAAATGATTCTTAGCAATCTTTCTCCCCCTTTTTTTTCTATAAATAAGCTGCGACTCTCAAATCATCTGCCCCCAATTTACTCCTGTGTGACCTTAGGACCCTGATCTGTCAGATCTGTCCACATCTGTGCCCACCACCGAAGAATGTGGCAGATTCAACACAACATATGGCTGGAGCTGTGCATATGATATTCATGGGAAATGGAAGAAGCATCACCATTTCCTTCGTACCAAACACCTCCTTGTGCTATTTGTACCCCGTGCTCACACAGATTCCAGGGTTTCGCTCTGCCGTGAATTACATTCAGCAGCAATTGAAGTTTCAGTGCAACTGTTTGCAGATGCCTTTCTAGGGATTTCTTTAAGACATACTTTAGTTGCTGAGTTTTCCTAGCAAATAAATGAGCTTAGAAAACAAGGCATGTTTTCAAGCCGTGACACCATACTGAGGATGTGGCAAGACCCTTCTGGTTAGGGAATTCATTTTGCATGCTATGAGGTTTAACTTATTTCCCTTTAAATCCTCACTTTCTCTTCTCTACTGTTTTGGATGAGGGGTGGGAAATCCTACAGACTTATGCTTTTGCAAGGCTATAGTTCAAGCCAGGATTGAAAATTAACTGAGTGCCACGACTTTCAAGCTCAGGGGTACCCGACCTTCCACACCAGCTGTGATTTTCAGAGTTTGGCATCACAAAAACGTCAACAGGGCTTGAAACTTGTAGGGGCTGCTCTGCTTCCCAGAGTTGTCCCCTTGAAGGTGTCTGGGTATAGTTTAGGCTGTGCCAGCCTTTCTTTGGCTAGCACCATTTAGGGTGAGCTCTGAGGCAGGTCGGTGCACTGTCAAACCTTCCCACCCACCGCTGAGCCCAGGTAATGGCATGAGGGGTCTCAGCACATCTCGGACACAAGCCAGACCACAGCTTCAGCCTCAGTAAAAAGATCTGAGGGTAAGTCAGTTTGGCTCGTGCTCGTCTCATTTGAAGGACACACATGTTGCTGTTTATTGTCATTCGATTGACACATGCGAGTCTGTTAAAATGGGGGAATTTAAATGTGTTTTTAAACTTGGGGTGCAAGGAAGCTTTTTGCTAGTTTCCCAAGAAGAGTTGTGGTGTAGTGTAACTCTATCCATGCTAAGGGTTGTCACGAGTAGAAGGATATTGGTTAAAAACCCCTTTATCTCCACTGGAAATAGGTTTAATGCTACGAAAGTTGTGTAGCCTAAACTCTACAAAGACAGGGTCAGGAGTCTGCAGCTCTGTAATCCCAGGATACAGAATTGTTTTGCACTTCCCTTAGGTAAGTTTGGTGTGATTCATGGTTCTCATTTATTCTCCCTGTGGGAAAAAACCCTTGTATAGTTACAGCAAATGCCTTAAAATAGAAAAGCATGACTTAACAATTTATTTTTTCAGCTTTTTTTTTTTTTTTTTTAAAGTAAATGAGGAGAAAGGTAGTGCTGCCAGGAGAAGTGGAATGAAGCAGCTTCAAACCATTTTTCAGTTCTGCAGCCTGCCTCTTACCCAGGAAGAATGCAAATTGCTGCCTAATTGTTGACAAAACAAATGGTTTTGTGGATTTTAGGTGGGAGGCAGTCAGCGAATTTAACTCTTTTGGTCTCTTTTGGAATATAAAGAGCTTTTGGGGACCCTTGTGTCCTTTGAGCCACATGGGTGTGCTGTGTTGGAGTGTCTGAACTGATGGTGTTTTGCGGATGAAAGCAGACTCTGCCTGCAAGGTGGACAATTTGCACAATTCCAGCCTGGATGTAGGTCTGGCTCTGAAGGTTTCATATGGCTGGTACTGACCCCGAGCAGAGAAATCTGGGTGTCATCTCCTAGGCAGGGCATCTCCACCCAGGAGTGAGGGCTGAAGGACATGATCACGTGCGGTTCCCAAGGCTAGCCCCCTGCCAGGGGGGCTTTGGACAGATGTTTTAAGGAAGGCTGAGGTGCACCTCGCTGCTGCTGTTTCTCAGATGAGGTGGGCCTCCGGGCACAGGCTTACCATGCCCCAGCCCTTGCCTGCTTTGTTTGTACACTGTTCTCTGAGCAGAGATAATGGGACTGATCTGAAGCCAGCTCCGAGGCGATCGCAAGTCTTTCCTTTGTCTTCAGTGGGGTTTGGATCAGGCCCAAAGCTCATAAGCAGTTTTCCACCGAGAGTTCCCGGCACTTATGTCAGTCACTGGCAAAAAGGGAAGGGATAAATCCAGCGTCGGCTGCTTCAGATGCCAGGCACATTCTGTGTGTGTGTGTATCACAGGGGTATATATACTCACATAGTCCATCTTGGTTCCTCCTAAGTTACACTACAGCTTGCAAAGGGCAGGCTGCTCCCAGTCCGCTTCCAGGACTGACCTCTAAAGATTCCTCTCAGAACAAGCTGGAGGTTCTGCCCGGTGCCCAGGAAAGCTTTGTTTGGGAGGACTGCCTGGGCATGGGGAAGGAGCTAGGGTGGCCGCCTGGTTGGGCTGGCACACGACGGTGAGGATTTCATCAGCATCCCAGAACACAGGGCAGCGGGAAGGTAAGCCCAGGCGAGATGCTTCTCCTGCCGCGGGGCTCCCTGCGGTCCTCTGAACCCGTTTGCTTCCCCTACAGGGCACTAAAGCTGCTTTTGATCCTGGGGCGGGTGGTCTATGGGGGGCATCCCCAGTCACCCATGCCACTGGGAGTCTATTGACAGCCTCTGGCAGCCTTTGGATGGCAGCCTGGGTGTATTTTAGGACTGGCTGTTCATTGAACACCAAATTCAGCTAGCCCCAGCTGTGTGCGGGGGGGAAGAGCCATGGGGGGGATGAGGAGGGAGAAGGGAAGGTGTTTTTCTTAGGAAAAAAGGCAAGCAGAAATAGACACCCTTTGTCATTTTTTTTGGCAGGCGAGGGGTGTTTGGAGAAGGCTAGAAGTCAGAGGAGCTAGATCTTCACTTGGATCTTTAATTGCTTTTTTGTTAACCCGATTGTTTTAATCCTCCCCCATTCCGGGGGGAGAGGGGAGCCCTCCTGCCCCCCGTTGTGCCGGGAGCGGGGCAGGAGCTGCACTGTCACCTGCAGAGCTGCTTTTGGAGCAAGGTGCGGGCAGCTGGGATTTCCTGATGCAAAATGCAGCAGGAAAGCTGCACTCCCCAGGCCAAGGAATTAATGACACTGTTAGGGGGGAATTTGAGTTTCCACATCAGTAAGAAAAGGAACTGGATACCCGAGGCAATAGACCAAAGTCAAGCTATAAAGTAATTACATTTCTCCCTGCGTTTCATGTGTTTGTTTAATTTTAGTGTTTAAAGGGAAAGGTTTCCTGAGAGCACTGTGCCAGCAACTCTAAAAAATAACTGTGTGTCTGTCTTTAACATATATTCTGGCAGGAATGTCCTGCCTATATTTTTGGCAGAGGGTTTTGCTTTATCATTAATCTTTAGACTATGGTTTTAAGTCTGATTTGAGGTTGGTCAGATGGCAAAATCACCGTTTCTGGGATGTCACTTCCCTCCCTTGCCCTTCACCTGTAGGACTACAGGGCAGTCTGGTAGCCTGGGCTGTGCTAATCCCAGTTCATACAGCAGGCAAGAGGAATTTGCACAGCCAACTTTTGGCATTGCTGTCTGCCTGGCTGGATTGAAGTGTGAAAAACTGCAGACCTTTAAACCAAAATTTGTGAAGACACCGAGCCAGCACTTTGCTCTCCTCTCTGACCCCGTTTCTGGGTTGAGCCAGCACCTGCAGCTGGCTCGGGATGCTGGGGGATGGTCCCTCCTGCAGACCCGCCCTGTGACTGGAATGTGGGTGCTGGGTGTGAAGTGGGGGTGCCCCTGATCCCGCACAGGGCTTCCTGCAGCAGGAGCTGCTTCCAGCACCTCTGCTGCCAAGGGTGAGAGAAGGGAGCACGCAGAGGTGCCGGTGCTGGCTGGCACTGCCTCTGGGCCCCTGGCAGGCTTGTGGGAGCCAGACCTGGAAACTGGCCCTGTAAGAGTGCCCCGTTGCCCTCTTGGGCTCTTTGCTAGCCCAGGTGAGCTGTCCGCTGCCCGTGCTTTAGCTCTGTGAGGTGATGTAAACCCGCCATGTGCCTCAAAGGGAGGGTGAGATTTTCTCTAAGTTTTGCGTGGCTTTTGGTGTTCCTTTCTATGAACAAGTTTTTTTTTTTCCCAATGGTCTGTGAGGTACTGTGATGCCAGGAGGGCAATCCAGTGCAGGAGCTTGTCTTGCCAAAGTGACACCTTTGTAAGGGTGCTTTGCAGTGACACCCCTTTCCCCCTGACCCTGCTGGAGCAGACACGGCTGTGGTTGCATGTGCCACTTCTGGGAGTGATTTACTTTTCTGCCAAAAATTTTATAAATCCTCTCACTCTGCCTATTGGCAGAGCTTTTCTTCGAAGGGTTGTGACAACTGCAGCCTGATGCTGGGCTCAGAAACATCAGGTGAACCACCCCAAATTGCCATTTGGCATCTGTAAAAGAAGCCTCAGCCCCTGGTAGAAGGAAGGAAACGTGTGCTTGGAGCAGCCAGCAGCTGGGACACGGGGCAGGTCATTTCTCACCCTGTTGTAATGAGCAGCATGTCATCCACATAGCTTGCAAGGCGAGCAATTCCTATTCTCATATGCAAAACCGTGCGTAAATCCCAGCACACTGGACATAGACTGACATGCTGTGTGTGTTAACGCACCTTCGGTGAACTGGGTAGCACAGGGAAGAGGAGAGGCCGTTAAATGGGGAAAATTAATATGGATTTTAATGAGAGTCCCTTGTTTTGGTTTGTTGTGTGTTTTTCCTTTCCTTTTATTTTTTTTTGTTTTGTTTTGGGTGTTTTTAGATTACAGGCATCTTTTATTTGGTGTAACAGCTAGCAAAACAGGAGAAAACATATGCAGGGGTATAATGAAACAGAACCATTGCGAAAACACGTGGCTGGGTGGAATGACATGGAAAAACAGCACAGCTGTCGTCATGCTCACTGTTAGTGTTTGTAAAGTAAGCTGAGGATGTGAGTTACTGCGCTGAGCCTTGTGCAGGTAGAGATCCAGCCCTTGTCTGATTTACAGCAGTCTAGTTCTTTGTACCTTGGCAAGAAGTGCACGTTTTTATTTCATGGTCAGTTCAGTACAGGTGGAAAGGCTTGTACCAGCACCTCAGAAGATAGAAATCCTGTACTTGTAGAGCTGTGTGGTTAATTTGGGATATTTTGGGATATAAGGAAGCTGCTTAATTCATGTAGTTGAAATAATTTGAGAAGATTTAGAGCCAGTCACTTCTCACAGTTAAACCTACACACCAAGAGCTCTGCAGGACCCCTGTGTAGCTGGGAGACATGTAAAAGTTTCCTTCGAGGAGGAAAAGTGCTCATCTAAAACAGGGAGTAGAGATGCTGTATAATGCAAAACTGGCTGCACAGAATTGCAGATCATCTCAAAGAGTTATTGAGATAATTGGGGTAGACTGAACCAGTGTGTATTGCTAAAGGTATGTCTTTGTACTTCTGGAGTAGCTGCAGATACTTTTGTCGAGCAGATCTGGAAACAAAGAGCATCCCTCAGGATTTCCAGAGCCTTTGATGCAGGCACCCAGTATTAATTAACCTGCTGCATTCAAAACAAACTGGAGATACATTTGTCCTACCAAAAGGTTTTGTTACTGAATATTGACTTTGCTGAGTATTTTGACTGAATTTTGTGAATCTTACTACAGAAAAATATAAATCTTACTACTCTCTGTACCCTGCTCCTGGTACTGTCATTTTTTACAAAAGCAGAATTCTCAGTTTTTCAAATATCCTTTGCCAGAAAATACAAGTGAAAAACTGGTTGAGCTGCCTGTTTGGTATCTGTCAGCTGGGTTTGTGCCAAACCATGTCCCAACATCTTTGAAATATGACTGTGGACAAAGATGAGATGGGGTGTAAGGTAAAGGAGAGAAGATCAGAGACTCATTGTTGATGTTTTAACATCGTTACAAGTGATGGGGAGAGTGAAGGGACTCAGATTTGTGCAGGCTTGTGCCCAAAAATCTTTATAAATGAAACTATGTATGTAAAGTGATTATGATATATTGCTTTGGAGATTACTAGAAACTTCTAATATCATGCAGAGGTTTTTTGGATGTTAAAGCTTATCCATAGAGAATTTGAGTATTCAGTAATGTGCTAGTTTTTCCCACAGAGCTACTCAGTCCATTCGGTTGGAAAGTCTGTGGTTTGTTGTTTTTGTGTGGTTATCCTGCAGAAGTTGACCACACCATCTCCCCTGGTTTGATAAGGGTAGGGAAAATAGTTTTCTGAAGCTGTTGAGAGAACGCAATAACATTTTCTTGCCTGACATTTGAAGATGTGCTGTTCTCTTAAATCATGTTTTCAGTCAGGAATAATACATAGACACAAAGCAGTTGTCTTGTGCAGTAATAAACTTGTCTCCTTTGCATGTTTTGGCGCTAGGACTGTCTATGATAAAACACATGGATTTTCCAGGATAGAAAAGTGCAGAACTCGGAAGAAAACCTGCTGCAATGAGCCTTTAGCAGCATTGTGACAATGAAACCGTATAGTTTCCTCTTACTGGTAATCATCCTCTTCGTTAATAAAGCTTCTCTCCTTGTTTCTTCCACTTCCCCTTGGTCAATTCTCACTGCTTGGAGTTTAAGATGATACCTGATCTCTTGTCTAGACAGTGGGTTTTCATTTTCTGATGCGAAATGATTTTTCTGGCCCTTCCACATGTTATTTTGCCTGCAGTCATGAGATTTGCTGTACTCATCGGGGGAGGTATGTTGAGTTTGCAGCCGAATTCTCTGAGGCTGTGTGTGCTGGGTGATGCTGCAGAGGACGTGGTGTCAGATACGTGCCCAAACCAGAGCAGCCGAGGTGGGACTACTTCAGGGAAGCAGTGGCTGTTCTTCCCTCGCAGGCAGGAGAGTCCTGGCATGACCCTTGGTGACAGCATGTGTGAGTTGTGATTCCCAAGAGCTAACGGTTGGTCACCCCAGGTCCAGGCTGTGACTTAGAGCTCAGCTGTGGAGTGCCCCTCTGGAGAGGAGGGAAAACTGCCTTGATGGAGAAGTCCATGTAGCCTGGAGCTGGTTGCCAGCAGCAGTCCTCCAGCATCCTCCAGCAGCTGCTCATGATGCAGTTTGTGCTTGGACCTCTGTATTTACTAGCTGCAGCTAGAGCTATCCTCTCCAAATGTATTCTACCATGTCTTGAACACGTTTATACTCCTGGCCTCTACCGTGCGCTTAGGAGTGAGTACTGCCAGTTTACAAAGTGTTAGTGATGCCCATGATTTTAGCTGAAGTTTATCCAGTTTGAAAATTTTTGCTGCAAGCCTCAGCCTCTGCAGTGTGCAATCCAATGGACAAGGACAGATTTCAGTAATAGAAAAATGAGATTTTCTGCTGCTCAAGGTTGCAAGGAACGGTGATTCTTAAGGACTAAAAATTTCCTTGATATCATATGGTTAAAATCACACGAATATTTATGTCACGCTCATGATTCTCGGAGGTACTGCTTCCCAGCCAGAGGGTCTCTGGATAACAGCCATGTGAGAGTTTTGAGAGCAGACTTTGATTTACTACTGCAGTTCACTACACCTTGTGCATGCCATCAGCACACTCAAAATTACAAAATTTTCTAGTCTGACTACCTCTGCCCTCTCATTACATCTTCCTGCCATGTCTTTGTAGCCTGTCAGCTGTTTCAGCGGGTGGCTTATGTAGCAGTGAGATGCTCTGCTCTTTGGTGCGCTCATCTGATGGAGAGCTCTGGGTGCTCCAGAAATGAGAACAGATACAAACTGACATTTGAGGCTGAAATCAGAAGCCTTGAAACATGAGAATGAAGGCCATATCTGTGGCCTTCGTCCGCTTCCTTGTGCATACGTTTTATCTATGCTTTTATTATATATCATTGCCAGACTATACTGCTTTGTTTTTCTGCCTGATCCCAATTCCTTGATGTCATAGCAGGTGTCCCCCCAGTCTTAATCTCTTCCCCCAGGTGTTTGCTCCTGGCTTCTCTCTGGTCCTTCCCCCATTTCTCTTGCTTTGTAGTTCTGTTGCTTTCCTCCTCACACGATTTGGCCAGCGAGGGACTACGGGAGGAGCCCAGGGGCAGAGATGACGGGGATGGATTTCTGGCACTCTCTTCCTGTGCCCAGAGCTGCAGCCACATCCAGCAGCCAAGAACGGAGTTATAGCAAGGAAAGTCCTGAGCAAGCCCCAGAAGCCCCAAAATGGAGCGAGATCAAGGCAGACAATTTGTAGAGGTTTTTCTCCCAAAGGCTAATAAATCTTCAGTGGGATGTTTTCAAAGGCTTTTCATTTTGCCAGATTTGGATGCAAAAGGCACATCCCTGTTCCCAGGGTGACACCAAATTTCCAGTCCCCTTTCCAGAGGATGGAGGCGTGAGAGAGTCTCCAAAAAAATAATTGTTAGAATTTGTTTTTATATCGACTAAGCACTTTTCTCTAATCTTGTGCTGGAAAACGGCCAGGCCTTCCCCTCTCCCACCCTCCTTGTAATTTCCTAGGAAATTCTGCTGGAGGCAGACACCTGGCCAAGGAGAATTTCAGCCCCAATCGTTTTAATGTGATGAATATAACTGGGAACAGGGACTCCTAATAGCATACATTAGGGTGTCTCTACTGAGCGCTAACAGCCTTCTGGCATCCCAGTGCTGCGCTGCGCTGTATCTTCCACCAGCTCGAACTCAGAACCTTGTGCTAGAAAACTCATTACTTGTGGTTTTGAGCAAAACAAACGGACATGTAGAGCTACTCTACAATGTTTGGGGAGCATCAGGCATCATGAGCGTGAATGGAAGGACCATGGCAGGCGATCCCCACTTATGCTTCAAGGTAACCCCGCCAGCATGCGCCGCCTCCTTGCAAATGCCATACGCTGTTTTTCACTCTCTGCTGGAAGAAAAAGCTGCCCTAAGAAAAGCAGAATGAGGGCTGATGTTTTGAAAGGTGTCCAAGAGTAACAAAACTCAACTCTCCAGGGCTGAGTTTTGCCTCTTGTGTTTCTCAACCAGGGTGGTTGAATGTGTTACAGACCTATCAGAAATTTTGCTACAAATGCACAAATATTAATCTACAGCCATTTCCTTTGCTTTCTTAAACATGAATGAGGATTTTTGTCTCTTTCTCCCTCCATAAATTGTTCATGGTCAGAGGGGGCATGTTCCGTGTCAAAGTCTTGACCGCCAGGATCAAACAAAAAACCCTTGTGAACTCAAAAGTGGAGACAAATAAATGACTATTACTTTTTTTTTTTTCCTTTTGCCTGGAGTTAAACCTTTTCTCTGTCAACAATATTGACTTTGTTCACTTGGAAGGAAACAGAGAGCAAGGGGGGGAGGGGGAGGGGGCGGGGAGATTTCTCTAGATGCTGCACAGAAAAAAACATTTTGGAAGGAGGAATGAAAAAAGACAGAGGTTACAGGAAATGGTAGACATTTTTTGTTGAATTAAACCATTAGGAGTGACCCAAAAACCAATGGGAAAGAAAGGAAACAACTGGATACATTTAGGTCACAAGAACCAGCCAAACGGGGAGCTGAAACCAATTATCATAAATGAATGTTTCTCTTTTATTCATGACCACCGTGTATGCTCCCATGATGCTCTTTGTCTTATTATAAAAACAGATGAAACTATTTCGTTTTGTTCTTATACTTATTAGCTAATGCAACTTTTGGGCAATTTATCAAACACTAACACATGTTGTGATTAATAAGCTCAGAGAATTAATCACAGCTAAAGCCCCTTAAAAAACAGAGGATGTCGTGTCCTTCTTAAATATATGTTTGTGCAGGATTATGTAACTTAAGTAGTGACATCTAGTTATGATGCATATTCATGCATTTTACACGCCGAAAGATCCTTGAAACCATATGTTCAGGCAAGCTATAATTACAGTAACTTCCATTTCCATGGGACTTTGCCCCGTAGTGTGGGCAGAGCAAGCCCTGCTTGCCCTAGACGTGGGTGCTGAGGGGCAGGAGGTGCCTCCTCCCCCCGTGGCATTGGGGCAGGGAGCAGTGTTTGGGAGTCTGGGACTGTCACTGCTGGGCTTTGAAGGGGAGATATCAGGGAAAAACCCTGGCTTTTCCTTTTTAGACTCTTTCCCAGGGGTCTGCCTGCCCCTTTGAATCCAGGTACCATCAGAGGGGAGGAAAATGCCATTAAACCTGGCTGTAGCAGCTCTCTGCATCATCCTTGCTCCCACTAACCCAGTGCGGCCTCTAATGAGCCATAACTGGCTCTTAAGTGCCCCTAACCACTTCACTGAGGTTAGAATAAATGTCTAAATGGGGAAGAGGAAGGGCAGAGGCAGCCAGCACGTCCCGCAGCCTCACGGAGGCACGGAGGAGCTGGCTCCATGCGGTGGGAGGCAGCTCTGGGGCTGGGGGAGCCTCTGTGGGGGGCGGCAGGGTGAAGGGATGGAGCTTTGCTTTAGGGTGGTCTGCCCAATAGGGAGACAACCACGGTTTGACATAGAGGGGGCCAGGGGGAATATTTTCCACCGGCGCAGTTCAGTGTTGTGGATGCAGATGTCGTGGGAGTTTGGGTGCCCTTTGCCATGGGCAGTTCTGTGTGTCTGCGGGGGTGGGGGGACGTGGCCACTTTGGCACTGGCATGGGCTGCATTGCGAATAAATAGCTTCCAACAGAAGCTGAACAGAAGCATTGAAAAGGCTTGCTCTGGGCTGGCTGAGGCGCACTGTTAAAAGGGTGACGTGAAATACTTGAGAGCATTAGCGCTTTGTTAAAATTATATACTGGATCTTAACATCTTCGAATGTCACGCAGGATGGCACGTCCATTGTTTGATTGCTATAAAAAGAAGAAATGCATCCCCAATTCTAAGGTCCAAAGTACAGCAATGCAGCTCGCTGAGGCTCCCCATTAGCAGCCTGTTCCGCTCAGCCAGCTACTTGTGTCAACATCCAGTTGACTTCAGCAGGAACGAAGTATGTGTTTAAGTGCTTTTATTGACTAGGGAGGGACTTAAGCATGTGTTTAAATGCTTTCTAGATCTAAGGCATAAATGCTTGATTCTCAAAGCCCAGCAAAATAATGGGGCTGGTCTTTAGTCAAGCATAAATTCTACGGAGTGCTACAGGAGCAGCTGAGTGAAATTCTATAGTACATGTCAGGCCAGATTTTCATAATGATCCTAAGACCTCTGCATCTCTCCATAGACTTCAATGAGATTTAGATATCACCCTTAAAAAAGAAAGGGGGGAGGGGTCTGGAAAGAAAAACAAAGCTATTATCCTTTCTGGTCAAGGCATCTGAATAAACTGTTGCTTGCTCATAATAGTTGGGGAATGGAATCCATGCAAGTTTATGCAGCTAATTTGTCAACTGTTCAACAAAATATGCAAAAGAATGCTGCCAGAGCTGTGTATGTGGAAGTACTCTGGCATAGAAAAAGAAAAAAAAATCCTAGACAACACCTGCTGACATTTTCCACAAGGACAAGATATTTTGCTGTATCTTTCACATGTCAGCAAATCAAATTTTTTTTCTCTCAACCTTATTGCAGTGAAGTGTGGGTTGTTGGGGTTTTTTCTCCCTTTTTTTTTTTTTTTTTCTCCAGAATAGATGCATGCCCCAAAATGTTTTTGGTGTGTGTTAACAACGCATTTGCCCTATGGGCTACATTTCTTCTGGGGAAGATAGACGACCTTCTTTTACTTTGAGTTTCCAACTGAGATCGCCAGAAAAAGAAAATTAAAAAGTAGGGTTTTCGTCTTTCGGCAACCCTGATGTGGTTGCCGAGGCATTGCTTAGAAACACAAACATTACAGCACATATGGAAGTCTACTGTCGAGTGGAACCGAGTCCTAAAGCAACATGTTAAGTTGGAAAAATTTATGTTCATGCTAAAGCGGCAGTGTAGTAATCGGTTTCAATGGAAGTTAGAGGAATGCATCAGAGATGGAAATGGCTTGCCCCCTTGGATGCAAGTGCAGGAATTCAGACTGACGGTCTGGGCTGATTGCATGAAGAGGAAGTTGCTTTTCTCAGTGAGGGCAAATCAGGCTTGTGGCAACTGTGCTCCTCCGTGTGCCCCTGCATCTGTCTGCGTGGAAGCAGCTCTATTTCTTGTGCCCGTTTAGGCACACTCAGAGTACCTATTTCAGCCCTTTGGCTGCATGTAAATGAGGTAGTTGCAGGCTTGCTGAGGGTGATGGAGGTGCAAGTTCAAAGTCTTGCTTTGCCAAGGCAAGCTATTTGACTTTTTTCAGGGGAGTTACCGGGGTTGTTCATTCAAGTTCCGTCTGTAATCAGGAAAAAAAAAGAGATAAGTATGTCCAAGCAGTTATTCATTCTGACTGTTTTAGGGTGGTCTGAATAATCTCATGAAGATGCCTTCTTCCAGTGATTCAAAAAAGAACCTGGAAAACTCACTTAGACAAGATATGTTACCTTAAAGCAAATAAATCCATGTTATATGGTTCCTTCCTTTGCACTCCAGTTCACAAAAGGCTTTTGGGATCTTGATTGTACATTCAGTTCAATATTTAAATAACTTCAAAAAGCCAGAAATATTCCCAATTTCTCATAATTACATGACTCAGTTTCTGTGTGAACTTGAACCTCCTTATCTGATGAGAACAATGTAAGGATAAATAATGAAGACTGCGTTTTATTTATTTATTAGGAAAATTCGTGATTTAAAAATATTTCAGAAACAGAGCTTCTAGCACCATCAGGAAAAAAAGAAAAAGAGGACAGAATTTTTATTGCTACTTGGGTGCATGTGCCTGTAGTCTCAGCATGTGCTACTCAATGGACTAAAGTACTTTTGCAGATATAATTGCCTTGAAAATTACTGTTTGACTTTCTCCCCGTGCCCAGGGAGGCTGCTTGTCTAAAGACTCCCATGTTTTGGAGTATAGGGGGACACATTGTGGGTTGTGGGCTCAGGATCAAGCGTGGTGGTCAGGTGCAGGTTTGAGGGTGAAAGGTATTGGGGAAAGGCACCTGCCCTGCCTCACACCTGGTCCCATCCCTGAAGCACCATTCATCACTGCTGTGATACTGAGGGCAGGATAAAATGCACTGCTCCAGTTGTTCCTCCTCCCAACAGCATTGTGTCCCCGGCCTCAGCATAGCTGAAAGCATGCAGTGCCTGGGTTAGACGTGCCAGGTAGCCTGAGTCTGGGCTAAGCCCAAGACAGGGTAATGGTGGGTGCTTTGTGAAAGAGAAGGAGGTTTTGGGGCCCTAGCACACAGATTGTAGAATCATAGAATGGTTTGGGTTGGAAAGGATCACAAAGATCATCTAGTTCCAACCCCCCTGCCACAGGCAAGAACACCTTCCACCAGACCAGGTTGCTCCCAGCCCCATCCAGCCTGGCCTTGAGCACTTCCAGGGATGGGGCACCCACAGCTGCTCTGGGCAGCCTGTGCCAGTGCCTCGCCACTCTCATAGTGAAGAATTTCTTCCTTATATCTAATCTAAATCTCCTCTCTTTCAGTTTAAAGCCATTACCCCTTGTCCTTTTGTTAGATGCCCTTGTAAAAAGTCCCTCTCCAGGTTTCCTCTAGGCCCCCTTTAGGTGCTGGAACAGACCCCAGAGCTCCGTCCTCTGGCTCTGTCACTTAAGACAACAAGCAAAAAGCCCCCACCCCATCAAAATAATACGTATGGACAAGAAAGGTATTGTTGAATACCCTCGCCCACATTACACTCTTCCTGTAGTGCCTACATCACTGAGGAAAAAACAGTTTCCAAAGCAATTCCTCTCCTTGCCCATCCATGTTTTAACACAACCAGATGGGACCTTCATAAATCCTTTGAATCCTGGTTTTATCAGCTTGCCTGCTCAGGGAATAGCTTGCTTTTTAAGTTGCTTGTTGTTTCAGGCCTACAGCTAATCCTCTAAGAAAGTCATTCCTGTTGCTTGTGGCTAATACCCCATCCTGTGTTGGGAGTTATATCAGAGCAGAATTGCTGCTTAGTCAGTGGCTGCTTTTCAGCCAAAGAAACATCATGGGTTCTGGATTATTGTGATTTTTTTTTTCTTTCTTTTTTTTTTTTTTTTTTTAAATCCAGATGAATATTTAGATGTCATTTTCGATGTTCAATTCCTTGACTTTGCCCAATTGAAAAAGCCACCTATTTATTTGAAAAATATTTTTGGAAGCCTGAAGATAACCACGTCGCTCCCATGGTTAAAATGTTTTATATAAAACTTGTTATTACCATAGATCAATGGGATATGTACAGAATATGTTACAATGGGGCCTGTGTTAAGGATTTGTCAAGATTTCCATTATAAACCACTATTTTCGAGGGTTTATAACTCAGTCATAAAAATTCATTCCAAGCTAAAACTTGGCAAACAAAATGTCAACCCAGGAGAGATTTTCTTTTACCAGATTTGCTTTAATGCTTTAAACTGATTTGTCTATTTTAAAATTATACGAGTGCCCTGTTTTATAGACTTTCTGTGTACACAGGGTGCGCGTGTGCATGTGTGCTAATATAACACGCATACTGGGGAAGAAACAATGTTAAAAGCACATTAACGCGGCAAAGCAGAGCTCCAAAACCCCCACAAAGTCAAAAATGGAGTTGGATTTGCAGTTTTTGGGATATTAAACGTTGGAATGCCAACATTCGCCTGGTGACTTCAGCTGATCAGCGCTGGTCTAGACCAGCTGAGCTTCTGTCCCTCCGTGACACCACCCAGCGTGTGACATCTCTGAGCATCTGAATGGGCTGCTGATGGAAATCTGTGCAAATCTTGATACTAAGGGAAGGGGTGGCTTAGAGAGGGTATAGGACCATCTCAGGTCACCTGGTGTGACAGGGATGAGATGTTCAGCTGATCTGCCATCCAGTGATCCTGGATCCTGGCTTCTCTTAATGGTCAGGGGGAGAGGTAGGTGTGACAATTAGGTGCCAGTATTAGATGACTGAAGCACAGCTCTCTGTTTCTTCCCTGTGGTTAAGGAGCCAGTCTGGCATCACTGAGTGGTAGGTGGCCTGAGCTGCTCATCACTCTTGAAGACAGGTGTCATCGCTGACACTTATATTTGCCCTAGGTGCCACGGCAGGTGGCACCTTCCTTGCCTGGAACACCAGCTTTGGTTGTGATAGATGAAGTTTGGCTCCTGCCACTCACAGCCTGAAGCCCTGCTATTACAGCAGTGTCTGGAGAAGAGGAGGACATGCAGCTTGGCTTGCACACCCAGCCTCAGCCCAGGCGGTTAGACAGGCAGTGGAGAGGCAGAAACACCTCCAAGAGATGTTCTGGGCATGGTCTAAGGCTTTAAGCCTGCCCCTGAGGGAGCTGATTTCTGTCCTTTGACCACAGAGGGAGTCTCAGGCGACCACGCTTCTAGCTTGTGTGCTTCGGCTGGCTGCCCAAAAGCTAGAGGAGATGAATCCAAACCTTGGCTCTTTGCAGGACTAAGCTTTAAATAGGGAGGGTCAGACTGGCTTCTCTCTGTGGTGTGAGATACACAAGTCTTGCACCATCCTTCCCTGGTGAACTGCCTTCCTTTGCCCTGAAATCCTGGGGGGTGAACTCATCATCCTGATAGCTGGGGTGTTTGTCATCTCCAAGTGTTACACTCTCCTCCAGCAGCTCCCTCCTAGCTCTTGGTGTTGAGTCCTGCTTGCTCATGGGTTTCCTTAATTGAGGGCAGAAGTAGGTTCCCCTTTCTGCCATAAATCCAGCGTACGCACAAACACACTTGTAAGATATTTAGAAAAGCTCTGCTCTGCGTATCTTGAATGTATGTGTGTGTGGAGTAAAGAAAAGCAATAAAGAGCCTACGTTATACCACATGTGTGAGCAAAGGGCTGTGGTTAACTCCCTTCAGATAGATTTCAACCAGGGCCTCTTTGTAACAGCCCCCAGAAGACTACTGAAAAGTCGGCATCCATAGTTTTAAATAGGTTCATTTAAAAAATAAATTGTATTAGGGCCTTTTCCTCCCCTCCCCTCTGCAAGCCAAATACACAAGTGACATGAATAAGGAAAACTGCAGCTGGCTGCGGCTTGCGCTGGGGATGTCAGCAGTGGAGCAGCCCTCCTGCAGTTAAGGTGCTTGTGGGAGGGTCGTCAGGGGTGTCTCTGTGGGACGGTCCCACTCTGCTGGGAGGCACAAGTGGTAGTTTTGTGATCAATGCACTGAAGGGGGATGGCGTTCAGTAGATCGGTGGATGTGCCTTGGCTGGGTACGGGATAAGTAAATCCTCGACCTAAACAGGGGAGTACTATGAGCCTTGCGCTCTTTTTCCTCCTTACCCCTGCCGCACCTTCCCTTTGGTTAGGAGGGAGGAAGCTATTGCCTTCCCTGCCCCTCACATCGCTGAAAATGATGGGGTCGTCTGAGCAAGGGCATTCGCTGCCTGCCCTGACGTGCTTGTGGTACCCCCAGCCCCACGTACCTCCATGGCGTGCCTGCCAGCTGCTGTGCCACAGCTACGCGCATCGTGGCCGCGCATCCAGCCCTCAGCACACAGGAGATTAAGGGACATTAATAAGAATCAGATTTGGAATAAAGTGAGTTGACAATTGGGCTTTGATTTTCCAAAGTGCTTTTTGGATGAAAATTGGCTTCACTTTTTTTTTTTTTTTGATGAAGTTTTGCACAAAGGATGACACTATTTGCATTGGCACCTTTTCCAGATCAGCCCCCTAAATGCTCCAAGCCTAGAACTGTCGATTTTTCACTTGTCAAAAACCCAAAACAAACCAGAGTAGAAATGATGGGTCTGGCTTTTGCTTTGTGTGTTGTGAAAAACAAATAAACAAAACAAATATTTTTCTAAGTTTTTAATGGAAAATCAAATTCCCATTCTTACCGCAGTCGCTAATTAAGCAAGCTAAGAGGGGGACACTATGCCCAGGGACAGTCAGCCTTTCCTTGTAGCTGGTCACACTGTTTATAAGCATGAGAAATGCACGTCAAACATGTCTCCATGTAGTTTAATTCATTGTCTATGCCAAAGAATTAAACTATTGGATCAGTAGAAGCGAGATCTCACTTTTCTGTTGAACTAAAGTTAGAAATAAAACAGCTTTGCAGAGAACAATATAGCCACAGTTGAGGGAGCCGGGTCACCTTTTGGTGAATTTAAATGAGTTCTTAATGAAAAGGGGAATAAATTTTTCACACATTCCTTTGCATTAAAGAGGGGTCAGAGCCTAGCATCAAGGTGAGCCTAAACTCAGGAAAGACACAAAGGGAATTCCTGAGCTGCCGACAGAAATGTCTCTCCAGTCTGCCAGGAGCCAAAATGCTACTGCTGGAAAAACAGCAGGCGGGGTGGAAATCTGGGTCCAATGAAGGGCCAGCAAGGGAAGCTGCGGAGTGGGGTCGCGGGGTGGGGGGGAAGATAAACAGCATCCCCTCATCGGGGCGGTTAAGCTTATTACAGAGACAGGGCTGGTGGTGGGTGTGAGTAGGTTTAGCCAGAGGGCTGGGACCAGTAATCCTGTCCCCCATTGCTGAAACGTTGCAGCATCCAGTCCTTATCGTAAAGATGCGATGCTTTTGAACGCTGGCTGTCAGGCCTTAGAAAAGATGTGTGACCTCAGGCAAGTTACCAAGTCCTCCATGTTTCAATCTTGCTATCTGTAAAATGGGCTGTTACTCAAAGGGAATTGCTATGAGGATTGGAAATGAGGATGAACAGGGCAGTTTGTCTTATCTGAGAGCTAATTTTTATTTACCTGACAGAAACTTTAAATGCCAATACAACAGATTTATTTTTATTAATGTATCGGTTGTTGCTGAAGCAGTAATGTAGAGCTGTCATTTGTATAAGGGCTTTTCTGATCTGTAGTGTTCCTCAGAGATGTTGCCAAGCAGATTTAAGCAACGATCTGGTAAAAATAGACTTCCCTTGTGTGGCTTTACTTAGGTGAGAAGGCTGCAGGAGGACGGGGGGCTCAGCCGTGGCTCTTACTGGAGTGCTCCCCTCCATATTGCAGCCCCTTCCCAGGGCACTCCCACCAGATGCTGTTCTGCCTTGAAGGGTCCGATATTGCTGCAGCCACAACTGCAGTGCCCAAATTCTCTGCTACAGGAACGATGCCCTCCCTGGGTGATCCTGGGATCTGTCTGCTCCTCTCCATCAGCGAAGGACCGAGTTACAATGTCATAGGTGGCTGGGAGCTGAGGCGCTGCTGTCAGCAGCCCCGTGCAGACCCGGTTTGGACCCATGGCACAGTGATGTTGTCCCTTTTGTGCACACCTGATGTTTCGCAGTTGGACCCGTGGTACCACTGAGAGTGCGGTGGGATGCTCAGCTCCAGCGCGTGGGGCTGGGGGTGGCGGGTGTGTGCGCAGGGTGCAGTGGGCAGCCCTCCTGCAGCTCCAGGGGGGAGAGGTGTTGGGTACCAAGTAGGGAGGCATCTCCAGGGATAAGGCCTGGGTTTGTTTAGCATCTCATTCCTAAAATAGGCCTGTAATTATGTTAACGTCTTTCCAGCATTAGCAAGGGACAGGACTCTCCAGAGGGCAGTTCAGACCTGAGTTGTCCATAGCCCTCCCTTGGTGGGAAAGGGGCTCAGTCAGGTTCCTAAGTTAGGCTTCTTGGTTGAGAACCTCACATTTGGTGCAAAGACTCTGTCTTGGGATAAGCATCAGGAAAGATGTTGAATCCTGTAGATATCCCCCATTGCTGGTGGTGCCCAGGAGAGTTATCTCCTTTGGAGCAGGCAACTGACTCTTTCCCCCATCTTCTGGGAGTAAATCGGGTGTCCGTGGAGGTGAATGGTGCTGAGCTGCCTTCCCTGTCTGAGGACCTGGCTCCTTTTCTATTATAACATTATTTAAAAGGGGGGTGGGGGGTGGCAGGGAGCAGCAGGGAGACAAGGAAAATATTTATGTAAGAAAACTACACTTTAAAAGACAGCTTAAAACTGGGATTAATAAGTCTACTTTTATGGAAGCATTTCTACATGTTGTAAAACATTTTTAAAAACATTGTAAAAACTACAGAGTTTCACGTTAAATATGGCTGATTTTCTTTATAGGGCTGACCTGCTTCCCAGAGGTGATGTATACACACCATATGACACAGGGGTTGCTAGGGTAGGTAGTGTTTTTACATTGATTACTGTAGTAAATAATAATGTAAAACTGTGTATAAATAGGGAGTTCAATCCAGAGCTGCCCCTGGGGTCTGCAGTTCTTTACACATGGCCCATTTTTCATCACTTGTGTGATTATTTTATTTTATTTTTTTGGAGGAAGAGGAAAAGGGGAGGGAACATGCTGGGTTCTTTTTTTCTTTTTTTCTTTTTTTTTTTTCTTGTTTTTGTCTCTAAAGAACATCTCCTCTTGGGTCAGCTGTTGAGCAGAGGCCAAAAATACTGGTTAACGCTACGGGGAATTTGTTCCCTCGGCAATTCAGGAGTGCAGAGAAAACCAACAAGAAGCAGCTGAGGTTTGCAGAGGTGGCCAAAGAGGAGTGGGCAGATGAAGTGTGCTCTGTAGTTTAGAGGCTGGGGGAGACATGAGAATATTATTCAAATATCCCAAAGGAGTGGCAGCCAAGTGAATAACCTCTGCTCCCTGCCTGCCGCGGGTAACACACGGAGTGGCAGCCAACTGTGGAAAGGCAGCTTTGTATCTTTGAGAAAAACTTTTTAACTGGATGGATGGTGAAGTGCTGGGAGCCGGCTCATGGGTGGGTGTCTGTCTGCTCAGGGGTGAGCCCTGCCACTGGGCTATGCCCATTGCCACAAGCAGCTCTGGGCTGATGGTGATTTCTCTCCCCTTTGATGGAGACACAATGAATCGCCCCCTAAAATTGTGCCTTGACTCCTTTGCCCCTTCGACGAGGCTTGTCTCAGCTGGAGGAGGGTGGAGTGGAGACGAGGACATTCCTGGCTCCTCTAATAGCCTCTGTCCCTGGTGAAATTATTGGTCACCACTTAACGCAATTTGTTTCATTTTGCAATTATTGTTCAGGGGAATTTTTATAAGCTCCTGTAATAAGTCACTTCTGCTGGGATCCGGAGAGGAAGTGAACTGCATTAGAGGCAGAGGCATTACCCCAGCCTCCCCTCCTCGCTGCCTCGGGATCTTAACGTGGCGCTTTCCACAGTACCACGCACATGTGCGTGGGAGACTGTGCGGGTGTGCACATGTATGGATACATGTATAGTCCTGTATATGATTATTTGTATATAGACATGCGTGCATGCTGCATGTGGAAGTAGGGATCCTCAGGTTTTGGGGCTGAGAAGCACAAAATACAGCCGAGGGCTCCAATGCTTCTGCTACGGGAGATGTGCCAGTAGAAACCAGTTGCTTTCTGGCTCTCTTTGGCCATGACTGGACACATAGCCTGGTGCTGTGATCCAGTAGCCTTCTGGAGGTCTGTGCCACACTGCTACTGCTCTGTGCACAACCAGAGGTGCTTAAGTGCAGGTGCTCATGTTTCCAAAGCTATGGCCATGGCTGAGCTCCTGCTCTCCGCTCTGCATCTCCCCCTGCGGTGCTGTGCTGTGAGCTGGTTTTCCCAGGGGAGGCTTTCAGGTTGCTGTGGGGAGGACTGGTCAGTACTTAGTGGGTATCACAGTTGGCTGCTCTCTCGGAATTTCCCCGTATGGATCGAAACATCAGGCTCAGCCAGCTCCGCACGGATGTAATGCAGACACAGGCAAGACGCAGGCCACAAACAACGCACCGCGCCATTTCCACATGAGCAAAAACAACACGCGTGCACACACACAATAAACATGTCACCCTCTTTCCATACAGACAAACACAATGCGCGCCTGTATAACCACACACGCAGAGACGCACACACGCTTCTCTTCCAGATTCCAGCGGGGCTGCGATTTTTAACTATCTAAATTAAAAACAGATATGATCTTCCAGCAGGGAGCTGCCAGAAACTCGCCCCCCCGCCCCCCCCCCCCCCCCCCCCAACTTTTCTCTCTCAGTTGCATCGGGGGAAAAATATACGCGGTTCTCCAAAGGGGCAAATGGTTTCTCAGCATGCAGCGAGGTTGGGAATGAGGGTGGGGGGACATGGGGAGGAGGAAAAGGGAATGCACAGAATTACTTTCTAGTGGCAGAAGAATAAACAGCTTAAGTTAATAAAGTTGAGGCCGAGGAGAACTATTCGGAGAGTGTGGAGGAAGTCGGGGATTAGGGAGAAAATAGGAGCCCAGCAGCAGGAAATAGTATGGCAGCGCAGCGGGCCTGAAGGGAGGGCAGAGGATGGAGGCAAGACCTGGTCGGCATGGCGGGGATGAGAGTGAGGAAAGGGAAGGCTGCGTGGCTCTAAATCACAGCCCTGCTGAAAGCAAGCCACCTCGTGTTCATCAAAATCTGCCTCGGGAGCCAAAATCCCTTCCGAAAATGATGTGACCTATTTTTAGGAGCTGATTTACCGGAGGGAGATGCCTTCTTTGTTTTGAGGCACATGTAGCAGAAACGGCGGGGGGGAGGGGGGGAAAAAAGAGGAAAGAAGGGAGCTCTGGGGTGAGAGGGCAATGCCAGCCCTATGGGGGGGCACCGAACTGCCCCAGCCCCACAGCCCCTGCCCACGCACAAGCCCCATGCACCAGCACTGCTGTCCCAGCTGGAGCCGGGGGCAGCCACTCTGAGTGACAGCCCTGGGCACCCGGCGCGTTGCTGACTTGACGACTTTTTGCAACTGTCGAAGAAGCTTAGCAGATAAGCGCACAACAGTTTTTATTATTCCAAGAGGCAGAAGACTCGCCTTAGCGAGCGGTAACAAATACGGACATTCACGACCAGGATTAGAACAAACTGCACTGGTGGGCAAGGGCCAAAGGCAGCACGGAGCTGTGCTGTAACCCAAAACCTCCACAGCTGTTTTCATTTTCCTCCCTTCAACACAGTCCCTGTGTGGTACTTCAGGGAGAATTATGAAAGTGGTGTGTAATTCAGAGAAGTAATGTCTTTTTTTTTTTTTTTTCCCCTGCCCCCCCCCCCCCCCCTTGCTTTTTTCTCTCTTGCTTCTCTTTTTCTTGGAGTAATGAAAATTGCTGTGGTAGATCGTTTTGGATTCAAGGGAAATATCGGACTCTGTTTTCTGTGGGTGAGTGAGATAACAATAGATTGGACGGGGTGCTGTGTTTGAAAGGCCCCACTGCTCTCACCGCCACTCTCCACTGCTCCCCAGCCCCTGCATGGTGACAGATGGGCAGTGGAGCAACGCTTTTCCCCTCAACGGTTTAAATCATAATTTTAAAGAAAAAAAAAAAAAAGGAAGAGAGGAACAGCTGAGAAATCCTGGGTGTTTTGCGAACGAACGCAGTGACTTCAGGGACTTTGGTGGCCTGAAAGGGACTTGCTGCTTTTACTGCAGTACAAAGCCTGGTCTGGACAAATCCCTGCACCAGGGAAGGGCTCTTCTGCCGTGAAGCCCCGCTGGCTCCCGCCGGCCTTTTGATGGTAATTGTTTAAAAAGCATGAGGCTACATCCTCTGCTGTATCCTGGTGATTCATGCCAGCTCAGGGGATGCTCTACCTACAAGGAAAAAAAGATGATTTTCTTTCTGGAGGACAAATCCTCTCCTGATCTGATATTCTTTGCTTTGGTAGGATTAAGCCAGCAGGGAATTTAGCCCTCTCTTTTTTGAACAGAAGTGATTGCGCTGTGCTTCCTCTGTCCTGTGAACATTGCTGGCATAGTTTTCCAAGATGTTATACATTTTCTCATTAAAATCTCTTAATTTCATATCTAACAAAAATCCGAAAAAGATTCCTCTGTTCAGTCAACTAAAATATTTTGTTTAAAGTCTTTTGAGGCCTTTCCTTTCAATTTTGCTTTCTTCCCGCCCCCCCCCCCTCCCCAATATAATTTTAGATTGAAGATATTCTAAGCTGGAAAAAACCCTCCATCTCATTTGTCAAAGCATTTTGTCCCAACATTACTAAAGATCTTATTTAAAAACCAATAGAACAAATACTGACATTTTTCATCTTCCCTTCATCTTATTCTGTAGAAAACCCACCAAGTTAATGCAGTAGCATTAAAAAAAAAACAACCCACAACTCGAGAAATCAACTCCCCCAAAAGGTCTCAGTTCCACCCCAGTGGTGGTGAATTCACCACTAGTGAATATTAGGAAGTGCTGAAAATTTATGTTTCTTGCCTGAAATTGTTTGGATTGTTCAAAAACCTTAGATAGCTGTTGCATCTTGTTATCAAATTCTGTTGGTCTTTCCTTTAATGGGTTTCACATGATTTTTATTCAGCAAGAAAATAACTCAGTGAGTGACTGGAAACACTTAACGTGTGTACCCTGACACATCTGCACATACCATAATAGACACATGAATTTAATGCTCAGTTGATTCAATGCGGGGAGTGGGATGTAGTGTAAAGTCAATGAAAATATCCTGTTCCCACCCCCTTTTCTTCATCTCCCTCCCCCCCCCCCCCCCCAAGTATTTATCAGGATTGCTGCATGGGAGGTATGTGGTGTGGAAGTTGTGGGAGTCCTCGGCGTGCTCCGCTCATGACGTGGTGTTTGTGCAGCGCAGCAGTAAATGTACTCGTTCTGCTGCGGTAACCCGTATTAAAAATTACCACAACCACGCGAACGCAATGAAGCTTTGGCAGAGCTTTGCTGTGCCATGGAAAAGAGAAACAGGGATAATAAAAGGATGACCACACGTGGTGGTCCCTGCGCTGTCCGGGCTGGGCTTTGGCTGGGAGGTGAGGCAGTGAATTTGATTCTGCGTGTGCGTGGCAGACGTGCTTGCTGCAAACCCCGGCTTGCTTCCTCATGTAAGTCTGGAAGGCTACTGTAGCTAAACAGAAAAGCATTATAAAACAAACTGTTATGAGCAGCAGATAAATATAGCGTGATAAAGACAAATGGTTGGGCAGCTGGGGTGTAGAAACACACTGCTTTCCAACTGGATGTGAGTCGTTTTGTTTTTCCTAGAAGCTTACCCCTAGGCCTTCTGCCACCCGTCTGGGGTTTTATACCCGCCTCGCAAGGACTGGGGTGAGAGCGGTGTGTATCCTGCTGTCGATAGAGTGCCTGGCACTGTCCTGGGGCTGGTAGGCACTGAGCCAGGTGAGAAATACACAGAATATACAAATCCTTTATTTGCCAATGGTAAGGGGGTTTAATGCTAAAGTTGTTGCAAAGGCAACATCGTTGCTGCAGTAATTTTAAAATCAGTTTTGGTTTCAATTTGGAAGAGCGGCAGAGATGTTTTCCTGGGCTGCTACAACGTCCTCTTCAAGTCAATGGATTTTCCTCTATTGATGTGCGCGAATTTTGGGTACGTAAATTTATTATTAACATCTGCATCCCATACATCAGAAAAAAAGTGGGGCAAAACCTAAGTTGTATTTGGATGCTTACATCGTATTTTTAACCAAGAGGATAAACAGTAGTGATGTTTTCTATTGTTTTAGTATTTCTTCCAGTGTAGGCAACCTTTGCAGAACAAAGCACTCTTTGTAAAACTAAGTCCTTCAGCATGTGAATACCCACACATGTCCTTCGTTGCTTAACTGGAGGCAGGAGGAGCTTAAACCTTGGAGATAAGCTCGTATGTGAGTCTTTGCATAACTGGATGTGATCCTGCACTGTGCCAGTGCACTGATCCCAGCACACCAAACTGTGTCTGGTTCACGTTTAGGGCCAGTCCTGATGTATAGTTCATACACAACATTTTATTAAATGGCAAATTTCCCCCCCTAACCCGCCCCCGCAAATTCTATAGACTGTAAGGAAGGAATTTGTTGTGCGGTGGCCTCTTCCCCCTCTCCTTGCCCATTTTTTTTACGACTGAGGAAACCCTTTTATTGTACGCAAAATAAAAGCTTGATGTGGTCTGCCATTTTTTAATTTACCGTGGTATTAAATACGAAATGTATCCACTTACAGAAGGTGGGTCATGGATTGTGGTCTGGGCTTGATCCAGCGCCTGTTGTGACTGGGTGTAGGGGCACAGGGAGAAGGTAGGAGCTTTTCCAAGGCCTGAGCAGAAATCACCAGGGTGAAGGTGTGAGCACCCTTACTCATCCCCTGTTGTGGAGTTTATCACCCCTATAATTTTTCTTGTCTTGAGCAATCGCTGCCTCATAGTACTGCAGGATTAATGCCATTCTCCTGGGCTGAGAGTGACGTGACCCTGAGTACCAGCAAGAAGTGAAACCACCGGGTCAAATTCTGTTCTTCCAGGGGAATAACACGCAAAAACCCAAATCAACTGCAGCAGTGGGTGGGAAGAAGATGCTGTGGATGACTGCAGGAGATAGCGCAACCGGCCTCTTGCTAATAAATAAATCTGTGGTTCCTCTGTGGGAGGAAGGCTACGCGAGCAGCTGGGATGCTTGTGTGGGGTTTGTGAAGACACAGGCTCGTTTTGATGCAGTACTGTTGTGCCTCCTCGTCTTGGTTTCTCATTTGCTAAATGCCATGGGCTTGTGGTACAGTGCTAACGAAAATCGGATGAAGGGGTCTGGAGAGCCTGAGTGCTGATGGGTCTGTCTGCATAAAGTGCTATAAATAATGTTTGGGCCTTTGAATACAAAGATCTCTGACTCCAGAAAGCAGAATAAAAGACATGAAAGCATCTGAAATGCAAAATATTAACGCTTATGCTTTTGAATAGTCTTCCTTAATTCCCATCTATTGTCATGAAGAAACCCCTTTCTGACCATGGATAGACAGCGTTAGAGATGGTGAAACTGCCTTTTCTGGGGGAAAAAAGTTTTAATGAAGACAGACCGGGGCTGATTCTGCCACTGTTATTGCTGGAGCCTGATCTGCTTTCTGGAAGGAGAAAGCAAAACCAGGTCCCAAAGGCAAGTGCATATGAAACAGAAGAAGAAAAGAAGAGCAAAGCTGCAGAACAGCTTCTGGAGCTGAGTCACGGCAGGGCTCCGTGCTGGCGGGGGGCAGCACCCAGCCTTATCAGCACCAGGGAGCTCCACCACAGGCAAGGTAGTTAAGGTGTTGCTTTTTGTCGCCTTTTTGGTCACAGGCTCACAGAAATACAGCTACATAAATAAATAGAAGTAGTGATGTAATCTTGGCTGGCCAGATCGGATTTTTTTTTTTTTTTTTTAATATATAACTGTCTAGAGAGAGAGAAGAAATAAATTTTAGAAGGAGCAGAAGAGGTGGGAGAGAAAGTGAGAGCAGAACCGGGGACCAGGGCAGCACCTGGAATGTGCCCGGAGCTGATGGAGGAGGAAATATCACCCGGCCCTTTCCAGGGTGAGTCTGGTCAGCTCTCAGGACAGGGAGGCTGAAGCGGTGGGATCTCAGGAGAAGACTCAGGAGAAGCAATAGTGCTTGCCCTGGGCAGACTGAGGGTTTGTCTTCGCACCTCGATTGAAAGATGGGTTCTACAAAGGATAGCATAGGCAAAGCAGGCTCTTTACATTGTCAGTAACATAATCTTGATTACATTTAGTTTTACTCAGCCCTGAAACTTGCTTTTTATTCCAGAAAAAAAGAATCCCACTCCGAAGTTTACGTTGACATAATTATTCTGAAGTAACTAGGTCGTGGTCATGATTTTCATTAAGTTCCTGTGTATGAACAATCTTCAAAATAGATTTTCTGGCAAAGACATTAATAATTCAGTATCAAAAAAATCTCAAATGTCTTGTCTGAGTAATATAATAAGTTTAGCACTAAACCATTGCTTTCTTAGTTAAAAATGTGTTTCAGGCAGCATGGGCAGTCTCTGCTCTCTGCCCAGGGAAAGTGCTCCAGAACTTTTAACAAGACATTAAGATAAACTGAGAGTGCTGAGGCCATCTCCTCTTCGCTGAAATACTTTGAAGCAACAATCAGGTAAAGAAGATCAAGAGTTGATGGGAAATAATTAGAAGCTGTTAAGCTGGCTGTTACTTGGGTCCATGGATGCTGTGCTGTTCATGTTATTTCACTTTGGAAGGTCAGACTCACCAAAATAATTGCAAGCCAATCTCAGGGGCAATTATTGCTGTAACAAAATATCAGGCCTGCAATTTTCTTCATGGAGGGAAAGAAAAAAAATACCATTTTGACTTTTCACTGGTAACAGCATTTAATGGCACATGGGCAGTTTTTGAGGCAGTTCCTCCCTCCCTCTGCAGTCTTTCCCCCCTCAGATTCACAGACTGTGAGGTCTCCAGGCCTTGTCCTTAGCTGGTTTGAGGTCTGTGCATGGCAGGGGCCAGCCCAAACCCATCATTTTTTCTGGTCCTGAACTTAGGTGTGCCCCTTGTTCACCTAAGTTGTGCTGGTCCAAATGCTCACCTAGGTGAAGGTCTAAATGCCTATCACCCGTGTTTTCTGTTCATGCTGCTGGACTTTAGCCCACCCACATGGGCTTCCTCACGTGGGAGGAGGTGATGGTACTGTCAGTGCCCACTGGGGAGCTGAACACCACCTCGTCAACCAACCCTTCCCAGGCTGCAAAGTGGGCTTAGAGCTGGCTCTGTTCGGCCACAGCTGGTGGAGGCTGGGATGAGGCAGGGAGTTTGAGGTGCCCTTGTGCCCTGTCCTTGAGCTCCTCCTGGCACTCCATCCCGAGCATCTTGTTTGGGGGTGGCCTGTCCCCCGGAGGTGATGCAGGGCTGTGAGGAGTGAGCTCAGGACATGGAAACAACCGCCCCATCCATGTAACTATTGTTGTATCCCGTTAACCACATCACAGGGAAAGTTTTCAAAGCTGAGCATACGCTGTGCATGTGCAGGAGCTGTTTCTAAAACATAAATAGCATGGCCATTAACCAAGGCTTTTCCTTTTTTTTTGTTGTTGCTTAAAAACAGTTCATATTATGTACTCAATGTTTTTCAAATTAAACCATTATTTATCCAGAGGTAGCCAAAAATGTAGCCGAAAACCCACCTCTGATTATTTTTGACCTCTCTAAGGCTAATAATCTGCTAAAACGTCTTTAAACCATCTTAAAGAAAACAGAAACACCACTGCTGACAACTCACATACCTACTTTTTAATGCAGTGTTATTTTAAATGGCTGCGTTTATAAACCTCTAAAGACTGAGGTTTATAATAGGAATGCTGACAGATCCTTAACACTCCATCCCATAATAATAAAGTTTGGAGAAAGAATGGGGCTGCGGACACTACTGTCCCTGTTACGGTGCTGGGAATTTCTTCCGCTCTTACTCGTCTAGCCAGAAAACTGGTTTTCCTGGGAATGCAGGGTGAGCACCTAACTAGTGTGGCAGGACTCTGGTGGCATTATGGGGTGGTCGAGCAGCTCAGCTCTGCCTCCCCCATGGGCTGGCCCCACCAGTGCACCCCGAACCCCTGCCTGCTGCCCCACGAGGGGTGCTGAAGCCAGGGCAGGTCTTCAAAAGGAGGAACTGGGCAGAATTCTTCCTTCTGCATCCCTACTGAAAAAAAAAACCACCAAAAAACCCGAAAACAAAACAAAACAAAAAACCCCAAACAAAAAACCACAACCAAAAAACCCCCCAAAACCAAAAGGGAAATAGAAGTGAGTTGAAGTGATAGGCGAGTGGTTTGGGGGGCTCTGCATAAGGCAGACCACATTCCCAGCTGCTGCACATCAACCTCCTGGTTTTCTGCCCGCCTGTAGCCTGGCACGGGGTGTTTGGGGAAAGGTATGAAGTGTGCAGAACGGCGGCGTCTGTCGGGGACGGGTGGCTTTTCGGACTGGCTACCCGCACAAGAAGCTCCGTACCGCAACATGGTGGGTATCTTTTTCCTGCTCTCTGGCCTGTAAAACTCCCTGAAGGGGAAGAAATGCTAAACGAGATTTATGTCCTCAGAAAGCGACGTGATAATTTGTGCAGTGGAGAGGGGATGCTGCTCTATCATCATTAAATTAAGATGTGCGGGCCAGATGTGAAATCTTGATAATGAGCTTTATAGGGCACCGTGGCTCGGCTCGCGATTAGCTTCCCAGGCAGAGCGAGGGGAGCGCGCGAGCGGCAGGCAGCACAAAGTGCCTCCGTGCCCTCAAGTCATTATCTGGCTCTGATCGCGGGCGTATTTGATCTTCGCGTGCTGTGATCTCGCCCTTGTTCGTCCAGGTCTCCCATAGAGAGCACCCACGTACTGTGGGAAGTCCAGGCTGCTTAGAAACACAGATGGTGTGTTTGCGTCCAGCCCAACACAGTCGGGCTCTGTTTCCGAGCGTGTTCCTTGGGAAAAGAGGGCTTTTTGAATATTATTTTCCTTTCATTTTATTTTTAAATCTGGTTGTCTGGTTTTGTCTCTTTTTCCTCAACTGAACTGACGGATGTGCACTGCATTTCTGACGGCTTTACTGTCAGACTTTCAGTCCATAAAAAAAGAAAGGCAATGACTCAGGAAATGCAGGCAGGTCTCCTCACAGCCCTTGCCCAGGCTCTTTGTGCATCACTGCATCAGCCTCCAAAACTCTGATATGTCAGGAAGGAGAGCCAGGTGCTTGCAGCACAGCACCTTTTCTATGTAAAACCCTGGGAAAAGGAGCAAAGTTTCACAGACCTTTGCAGACCCCAGGGATGCTGCTCCTGCTGCATGCCCAGGTCATGGCTCACAGCTCGGAACCAGCCCTCCCTGCTGCGCCCAGCCGCTCCTGGCCCCAGTGTCTTGCGTATTTCCACTGAGGACCTTTCACTCTAGTCTGGGTTTTGAGGAACGGAGTGTGGCACAGATCAGGATGGACCACATGCCTTCAGGAGTGAGGGGGTTTATGTCTTTGAGGATCATAGCCTCAGCTTTCCCTCCGTGTTTTCCCGTGAAATGTAAAGCAATCCCCAAATCTGCAAACAAGCCCTTGGGTTGGTTTGTTTGGGGCTTTACAGTAAAGGGAGCAACAAAAGATAATGAATTAACTGCCAAAAAACCCCTAAAAAAACCCCAACCAAAAACCTGGAAAAGAGAGAAAAGAGAGTTAAGGCACTGGAAGAGTTCGTTGAGCTATTCACTCGTGTCAGTCTCCTACCTGCAAGGAAAGCAGAGCATCGTCAGACCTGCTTGTGAAACCCACAACGGTGGGCCAAATCGGGAGCAAATCTATACATCAACAGTATTTTAACGCAAGTTTTTCCTTCCCTGTAACCCTTTAAGCACTGAAGAGCAGGGAACTGCTTTTAGTTTCTTTTCCTGTGAACAGTGTTATCACGGCTGCTGGCGTGTGATGCCAAGCTATCATTTTAAGGGTCTTGTTTATCATTTTACAAAGCTTTCAGCAGCAAGGCTGTATTTTTGACTATGTCTTTGGCTTGGCTCGCCACATTCAACCAGCTGGGATCACTGCGTATGTGTGTGTGGTCAAATTTACTGTGAACCGATTAGGATATTAAACAAAATGAAACAAACATGTAAATCTTAAAAACCATCTTAGAGTTGAGGTTTACTTCTATAGAAAGAATACAGATGGAAAAAGTAACATAAAATTAAAGACATTCCTAATGGCAGGCTTTTTTATTTGTTGCCACAATTTTATTTTCAAGGAAAATAAATAAAAGGAAAATAATTTCAAGGAAAATAAATAGAAATTACAGTTTTACAGAAAAGGTCCTGTGTCTCTAAGGAAAATGTTGAGTGGTCGAAAAGCTTGTTTTAAATAATTATATCACTATATGTATTTGCGTTCTCCACCATGTAATTGAATATATTTAGGCAGGCAGAGAAAGAGAAGGAAGCTTTTACTGATTTTTTTTTTTGGGTTTTTTTTTTTTTTTTTTTTGGTACCAGAATTCATTGGCTACAGTCTTAGCTGGCCAAGAGCAAAATCACACCATAGAATTCAGCAGACTGACAGGGATCTGATATGATCTAATCTAATCGATCTATGGATGAGAAAAGCTTTTCTTTTCATGCCAGTTTGTTTGCTTAGCAAAAATGTGACTCTAAGAATGGCAGGGACCACCAGGGATAAAGGAAATATCCTTAGAAAGTCAAGTCCAGTTTTCTTTTGCTTTTTTTGGGTGGCCTGTTAATGATTCAGATTTAATGAAGGGATTGGGTTTTTAGTAAGACAGCTTTATCACAACATTAATTATTTGTGACTCCTGGTATTCTGTAGAGGACAGAACTTCTGCCTGGCGAAAATTTGAAAGAAGTCTGGCTTTATTCTGTTTCTGAAAAAGAAGTTCTCAGCTTTCAAATTTCTCACTAAAGGCAGTTTCTAAATTCTTTTTTTCTCTAGTTGCCACTTAGCTTGTTTTGAACTTGTTTAAAAAAAGAAAATTAAAATGTGTTGTTTGATGTTATTTTTTGTTTTTGAATGATTTGCTGTATTGCATATTATCTAATGAGTAGATACATTTAAAAAGGAGAAGTAGGTTTTCTCCTACAAGAAAAATCAAAGCATTTTATTAAAGATTGCTGAAATGAAGTTTTTTTTAACATTTTCTCACAACTTTTACTGTTTTGGCTTCTCTGAAATAAAATTCCAGCTAGGTTTGTTAGCAGGCAGATTCTCTCCTTTCAGTTCCTATATCCAAGGATTAAGATTTTCTGGAAGTTGATAAAGGTTGAACCTTTTTTCTTTCCTGACATCTTTTTCTCTGTCTGTTATGCCCCTCAGTGATCTTGAATTTCTTCCAAGATGTGGCTTTTCAAAGCAAGCCACTGCTTTCGGTTCTCCTGTGACAGTTTGTGGGATGTGGATCTTTGACAAATGTCTGCCTCAGCTCTGCTCCCTACTTTTCCTGCTAGCTCTCCTGCTTGCACCACTGCTGTACGAAAGCCTGCTCTGTTATTTGTACAGCATGTTTCTTGGGGTTTTTAAATGAGGTCTTTTGGCCTAGAAATGCCAATGATGGGCTCAGAAGAAAACTTTGGATCTAGGCTACTGCTTTTTGCTTTTCATCTACCTGGAAAGCCCTCCCTTACTTGTTGCCACCCTGTAAAAGTGGGAGCACCTTTACTAATATGAAGGTGTGATGGAATTAGAAAGGCTAAAATGTTTTTCTCAGATACCAAATAACACATGCAAAGTTCCTAGATATTTTTTTTCAGGAAAGAAAAAAAAAGATTAAATTTCTTTATTTTAACCATTGTTATTGTTGGATCCTAAAAATGCCTGTAAAAGGAGTGCAGAAAATAGATACTAAATTTCTTCTTACTGGATATGGGCTTGTTTATATGAATTACCTTCTGCAAATCCTTTGAGGAGAATCTACAGATCTCCAGCTTCTAATCTGGCTCCTTTTATGTTCTTGCTGTGTGCTATCTCATGTAGGTGGTATTGGTCAAAAGGTCAACAATTCTGACAAATATGTGTTACTAAATAAATCGCACTGGATTTGCGTTTTCTGGTGAGTGAAAATATGCAGCTCAAATTTTTATTGTGATTTTGATACAGAGTTTTAATAGGAACACTTTAAAAAAAAAAGGGGAGAATATAAAATTTCTCTTGCTATTTTGGTCTGATGGAAAATAGCCTGGTGTGTGAATTCTCTTTGAGTTATCTTGGACCTTGTATCCAGACTTTGGTGGTTCTTTTGCCTTTCTCATTTCCTTTAAAAAAATATTTTAACACCTGACATTTCTGCTGCTTAGCCACTGAGACAGTGGTAACTTTTGAACTTTTTGATATGTGCTAGACAGAGAGAATTCCTTACATTTCTTTAGTTTTCAAGTCATGTCATGGCTACTGTCTGTCCATCTCAGAAAGGTCTTAGGTCTTGGCTATAGCAGAGTTCAGAAAAAGGAAAGAAGTGAAAGCCTGGGCGCTGGGCTTGAAGCACACTGATGTCTAAGTAGGTCTGAATCCCATTTTC
The DNA here is from genome assembly GCF_963210335.1 of Falco punctatus. Taxonomy (NCBI): domain Eukaryota; kingdom Metazoa; phylum Chordata; class Aves; order Falconiformes; family Falconidae; genus Falco; species Falco punctatus. Next base: position 10,066,941 of record NC_137591.1, on the reverse strand, counting down.
ATTCTGGTATTGATCCAGCCTCATTTCCATAATGTCCCTTTCGCACACGCTTTTTCAAGAGGAATGTTTTGAATATGAATGTTCACATGTGTATGCAGTCTTCAGTAACACTTGCAAATGAAAAATTCAGAATGGCATAATATAGAGAAAGGACAACGTTTTTTTTTCTGGAGAAAATTAGCTTCCCCTTTCTTCAGCCTGGTATATGAATTACACGATCTTGCGACAATTTGGGAGTTATTTAAAACAGTCTCATTCAATTAGCTGGTTTTGTTTTCTTTCTTTCTTTTTCATAATGTATGTGCTGCTTTGTTCTCTGAGAACCAATTGCACTACAGTGGTTTTTTTTTAATGAAAAACCAAACACAGGCTTTAACTGGGAAAGATGATAAAATGTGTTTTAACAATGAAGGGAATCTCTTGGGGAACCTGATCTCCTGAAATTTCTAGGTTAAACTGATCTGGATACATTTGTTTAAGTATCCATCCATCTCTCCAGTGAGGTGCATCCCCCGGGGAAGTCTTGAGAAGTGCAGCACATACTCTGAGAGTCGTTTCTGCCAGAACCTGAAGCCCAGCGATGCTAGTTTAGGATTTTGTTACAAACTTCAACACAGGTGTACAGGTCAGCAGATGCTGACAAATGGATTAATTTAGCCTCGGTCAATGTTATGGTTTTTCATGGGAGTGCAACAAGCAGAGCTCTAATGGCTGTGTGTAGACTTGGTGCAAGACATGAGGAACAAGGCTATTATGTCTAAAATCAGCTTTTATATTTTAGGCTTGTTGTAAGCTAAAATTTATGCTGACATTGGGTGATTCAGGGCCACATAAATCAAAAGAGGGGATTTCTTCCCCAAAGGCCATGTGATTTGTGAATGCCCCACTTTCGTGCTGTTCTGTCATGGGCTTTGAAATCATAAGCATCAAGAGTTTCTTTTTTTTTTTTTCTGGAATAAACCAAGTGCTGTTTTCACTCTGGTTATGTCAATCAGCAATGTATTTGATATTCTCTGTTACGTATTCAGTGTCTAATGGACAAACTGGTCCCCATAGGACTGGTGTTGAAATTAAATATTTGAAGCTTTCCAGTTAAACATATTAGATATCTAAAAAATAATGCAATAGTAGTAATTTCATGTGGAGATGAGCCATGTCAGTCATTTACATCTAGGTCTCAGCAGATAATTTATCTTATTTTGTTGCTTATCCTCTGTCCTTCCATCTCCCGGATTCGTGTTCCTGCAGAAGGTAACCCTATGATAAACAACAGACCTAAATATACATAAATAAGTATGTCCTTGCCCCTAGAGAGATCAGACTATCTTTAGTCTCAAACAGATTTCTATTTCCTTTTTCTCTCCCCAGATATCCGTTTAGATAGGTGTGTGTGGAAGAACTTAAAATAAATTCATTGTTCTCCAGGAATTACTGAGAATTGTGAAAAAAACCACCCCTCTCCTTGTAATAAAAAAATTAATGCTTTTCTCAGCCATTCTGTTATAAGTGTATGAAAGTGTGTATCAGGTTATTTCAGGGAATGGCAAAATGGATGAGCCAATGTGGAGAATACAAATTCCCACTTCTGCAAATCCAGACTCAGTCTGGTGTGGTGTTGGTCAGATCCAGGACAGATTTGGTCCACATCCATTAAAAATTTTATTAAAAAGAACAGCAACAGGTAATAAGGATACCAGAAGTGAGACCACATCTCTGCTTTCCCAGTAACCTTGTAACACGTTCAATCCAGAAGGATGCCGTGTCACGCTCTCCTGCAGCACAGAAGCAAAGCAAATCTGCAGCAAAGGGAAATGCACGCTGAAAACATCTATTTTACTGTTCTGCTTTGTACCTTGTGACCCTGCCATGTACCAGACTCCCATGGCCTCCATTGTCTCCTCCTCTGCTCCCCATTGTTCCTGTGCAATCTGAGATGGTGCACACAGCATGGGTTGATACTGTTCACTGCATGACATAATTTAGGTTAATCAGCATCAGTTACACCATCTGGAAAGGGAATAGCTTCTTAATACATCACCGGAGGTCTCAGCTCTCTGCATAAAGTGGGCTTCCTTCAGTCAAGTCTACTGGTGGCCTGGGAAACATCTAGCAGGGAGCTGGTAGCTGTGCTTCAGGGTCACTTTTGTGGGCTAAGAAAAGTTCAGAAGCTTCAAAGAACCACTTTCCTGATCAGTGACCATCCTTTTCTCTTGGACTTCACATTTTCAATGTGTTCCTGCTGCCCTGCCTCACCAAGCTCAAACCTTTCTTTTCTCTCCCACCCTTGCAGAATTTATTTGACAGTCCTCATGTCACTTCATTTCATTAGTAGATCGGGATGGAAAGTTTATAAGACAGCAATAAAAGCAAACAGATTATTACTTTCAGGCAGAATGGGACTTTAAGTGATTTAAGTGAGGAGGGAGCCAGGCCCTGGCTCGTGCACGTTATGCAGATGCTAAAATCATTATCAGCATGTAAAAATATATCTGTAAGTTTCCACTTTTGCGTTTCCTCGCTGCAGTGTACTGTGGGCCATGATGCCATTTTCCACCAGTTAGGAAGCCCAGCAGCTGCTTCATCTCGCCCCACGCTCCCTCCCGCATCCTTTCCATGGCTTTTTGCTGACTCCCACGCCGCGCTGGCTGTGGACAGCAGGCCAGGCTGGCCTTCCCTCTCCGGCTCCGTCCGCAGCAAATCCCGCTGCCCAGGGCTGGGCTGTTCCTGCCGAAATAAACCCTGCTCACCGCTGCTTTCAATCCCTATCTTCATGGTGGTTTCTTAGCAGCATTGCTTAAATGATAGACTAAATTACAGAGAGATGCGCAGCGCGGGCAGTGGTACCGTCGCTACTCGTGGGTGTTGTGTGGAACTGGCACATTGAGAGGAGAGGGTGCTCTGGCAGCTGGAGCAGGCACGGCTGAGGGACCTGGGGGTCTGATGAAGCTTTGAATAACTGGTTGGAAAATGATGATGTTTTGCACAGATAATTATTTGCTTAGGGTTGCTTTTTTTGGGAGGGGAGCATTAAAAGTATTCTGCTCTTTCTCACATGGTTTCCCCTCATTCCGCCTCTGTTTCTACAATGGCATAGGAGACAGGAAAGAATAAAGCCTTCTCGGTCCTCTTCCCACCTCTGATATTCTAGATTATTATTTTTCCTCCATAAAAGTAAAAAGGTAAAAGAAAAAACAGTATTAAAAGAGGGAAGGGGCATTCAGAGAACAAAAAATTGAGATAAAAAATTCAGGCAGTTTAGTAATAATGCTGGAACAGTAACATTAAACTGAATTGTCTCTGTAGCATCCTTTTAGCTCTGGCCTCATAATTCTGGGCATGAAACAAAAGGTGTGACTGCACCCAGCGGATTTACTTTGCTATAGGTAAGATAACCATAAGTTCAATTTTCAATAACATCGCTCCTGTTTTACCTATAAAGTAATATATACTGTTAGCCTTGTAAGATGCTTAGATCAGGAGCAGGCTGGTGGTGCCCCTGAAGAACTGAAATGTGTTAGGACTGTTTTGAATTGGAAAGGATGACAAGTACCTTAAAAACCTTTTGTGAAACAAAAATGCAGCATTGCTTGGAGCAAGTTCATTGCCATGGAAAACTCTCGTATTTTGCAGCTCTCTAATGAATCCTCCTCCTACCATAGTCTGACAAAATCTATGGTAAAAAAACTCGCATAGAGAGAGTTTATCTCTCTAAAGATAGAAATGATGCCTGGAAAGGAATTCTTCCATTGTGACTTAAAAGATGGTTTTAATTACCTGGGCAAACATCCATTTAAAAGTAGCTGGTTTATCACCTAACAGTATTGTTGGAGAAAATGCTGTCACACATCTGCGAAGTCACTGGTGAAACATCATGCTAAGCACAGTTTTATGATTTGCGCTCATGCATGACTTGCAGGGATATTCTATGAAGACACAAAGAGAAGAAAAAGTAATGTATTGTCACACACGTTTATGGCAGATGTACGATATACCGCTTTGCCACACCTAAAATAGTACCTTAGGAGTTACTAAAATCAGATCAACTTTTATTTTTCATTTACCAACCCTGTATTTCATTGAACAGAAGCTTTCTGTTAAACTGAAACAGATGATGTTTTAAACTAATACTAATTGATTCCATTCCTGGAGTTCACAGTGGTAGCAAGTAAAATAGCTCCCTGACCCTGCCGGTAAATTCAGATTTCAGACTGTGCAGTGCATTTTGGCTTCTCTTTCTCTTTCACAATGTCCACACAACTCTGCTGGCTCCCAGCATCACTCCCTGGAACACCACGCTGCTGGAAGTGGAGCGGGTTGGATCGGGACGCAGAAGGTGCAGGTCAGGTTCCCAGCCCCACCGGGCAGTCCCTGGGAGAGTTACTTCATCAGTGTTGGAGTTCCCCTCAGTGTAGTACGGATAAATATTCACTGCCTCATATAAAGGTAGGGTGAAATCCACAGGTGATTATGACAGGCTTTGTTACAGTGAGGTCTGTGTAAGAGTCACCTCATATATCTCATTAATAACTGAGGTTCCCTGTTCGGCAAGGAAAGGAATCAGGTGCTATTTCGTCTTTTCTCTGCTTCTGCTGATATACCCTATGGTCAACAGTGCAAAAAATACCGCCAAAACCCTCTCAGTAGTATAAGTTTGGGGGATGCTTGCCTTGGTCTGCAGAAAAGACCTATAATTCTTTCAGCCAATCATGTCATAAAAATGTGAACGATAATGCTGGGAACAAACCCCTTGTATTATGAAGGTAGGGAAGCCAAATGTCTCATGCTGAGAGCAAATGCTTTGTACTCTCTAGGTGCTATACACTTACGATGCAGCCTTTAAATCAACGTCCCTCCAACCCCCCTGCGCTGGTGTGTGGGTGGGCAGTCTTCCACTGACCCCTCACTCCCCGCCTGCCTGGGGACCAGCAGGGCGAGACCAGCCCCCTCCCTCTGCAGTGCATTTAGGATGTTGCTGAGCCACCCTGCGTTGAGCAGCTTGTCTTTTAGGAGAAGGTAGTCATGATCTGGGACAGCAGGAGATAATACAAAACTTCACACTGCAGAAGCTGATGGTTTACTGGGAGCTGGCTGGCTGGCTGTCCAGGCACCCCTGAATCTTTCCATTTACATTCAAACTGGTGGGTAACATGTTTGCCTTCCACTGCAAACCATATGCTCTTGAAGCTGTTGATATGTCCAGCTCTCCAAGCAGGGCTCTTAAATGGCAATGTTGACAGCTTACTAGGAGCTCTGCTCTCAAAACACGAGTCTCTGGAATTGTGCTGGGTATTTTTTCTTTTTTTTTTTAGTTATGCAGATTGAAACAGTTAAATGCTGGAATCAAGCACCATTGGCTATTTGTGACAAATATAAAGCAGATCTTAGCCAAGGAGATTGCTTCAAAAAGCCTAGTTTTTGTTACTGTTACAAATGAATATCCAAATTATTGTTCACTTCTAAACTGGGCAAAGCCATCATTCCTCCGTGTCCTCAACTTCACTTCCATCCTCACAACCTCAAGATCTAATCATACTGGCTCTATATCAGACTGAAGGTTTCAGTTAGAGATATTTGATAAAAGAAGAAAAAAGCCTGCCCTTTATTTAAGAAAGGTTTGAAAGAGAAGCACGAACATGTGGGGACTGCAGCGGGTGCATCTGTTGTTGCAGGTATCATACATCTGTGGTGATTTCCTCTGCTCAAGGAGGGGCAAGAAGTCACTTTGCCTCTTAGAAGTACAAAGTGACTCATCTTTTCCATGAAGGGGTTGTATTCTGTTCATTAGAGGAACCAAGCACCTTTCCCCAAAGAAACAAGTGACTTCTCCTGACTGTGGGACCGACTTTCCCAAAGGACTGAACGGGCTATTCCATCCCTGTAGGTTGACAAGAGTAGGGTGCTGCTGGGCAAGGCTTGAAGGTGAGCGTCATGGGCATCAGGCAAGGAAGCACTAGGACATGCTGTTGTGGTACACAGTTGCTTGGTTCTGTGCCACCCAACACCAGCCCTATCACTCAGACCTCCCCTAGCATCCCGGCTGCCTGAGCTCCCACCACAAAGGAGAAGAGCCTTTCTGCCACCCATGGGGGAGCTTGGGCGATTACAGCCTCACCAGGCCCCTGTCCACAGCTGGGTGGCACAAATCCTGTTGAAAGTGTCCTAATTACATTCTAACATTACAGGCAATGAACTTCCCCTCTTCCGCACTCAGAGATTTCACTGATGAGCCATTTCTATTTCTTTGATGCTCCCTTGGTGTTTCCTTTTGTTCTCTTTCCAAGATGGGGCCAGGATCAGGCCCTTTGGTATTAAATATGTCTGGCTAGAAAGTCCCCAAAAGGATCAAAGCAATCTTGATCAGTGGAAAGTTTTTGACACGGAGCTGGATTTTATAGTGTGCGTGTGTGCCTGAAGTGTTTCTTCTGTGCAACGTTCACATAGAGGCTTCATTTCACTTTAAGATCATAAAAAATGGAGTTATTTAATAGGGCCCTTGGTTGGGTAATTACGAAGCAAAGGAAAAGCAGACAATCCACCCAGGGTGTGTGTGTGTGTTTTTTCTTCGGTGGTGTTAAATACTATTTGGATTATTCACTGAATAAACATTAAATAATGTAATTTGGAAACCAGGTCCCGTTAGGGATTTAAATGTGTAGTCTGTCACTGGTAAAGGATTAAGATATTAGTGTATTAATGTAATATCAAAAGCTGTGGATTCCTTCTGTGTTGCTTAAGTGCTTTCTGATCAAATGTGTCTGAGTAGTTTTGGGTTTTTTTTTTAATTGCTTGTTTCATGCTGTAATGAAAGAGGATAGATATAACACAGTGTTTTCGTTTGCCTGCTTAGCCAGAAACTCTACAAAACAGAGCCTGCGGGACTAATCCACCCTAGTCTGAAATGGGAGGAACTTGGCAGACTCAGACCTTCACCTTTGTTTGCAAAGAGCCCATCACACTCTGGCATTGTGAAACTCCCTTTTGCTGCGTCTCCCTCTTCCACTCCCGCTCCTTCCCCCAGTGCCACGTAAACAGCACTTTATGCTTTTGACATTTCTCCTGCATTTCATCTTAGCGGTTTCTTGGGAGAAGATACTTCTACTAGGCACAAACAATGATGAGTAGATACAGCTTTTCAAACATTCAAAGGCTTTTGAGTCTGACTCAATCCTATGCTGAGGTCAAGACTGGAAGGGAGGTTGAGGCCCTGGATGACACTTCAGAAGTTTCAGGACCTTTTTCACCTACAGCTCATTTTGGAAAATGGTCTTTTAAGAGCTCAATGTGTGAGGTTATTTCTATCCTTGTGCAGAAGTATACAGTGCTTTGACTGTGTGCTGTTGGAGGTGGAAAATACACCTTGATTTTGCAATAAGTCCTAACATTTACACCCTGGAGAGTTTGTAGATGTTGCTTTCCATTGACCAGCAAGTCCTAGGTGTCTACAACAGTCACCAGAAACAGGCTCTGCTAAAATGAGCTCCTGGGTTTAAAAATGCTTTCTATTTTTTTTTTTTTTTTGTGTGTGGTTCACCTGAAATGACCATTGCTGTCCACTAGGAAAACCCTGACAGCAGATATTTTGAAGAGGGGTCCAGAAACTGGAGCATATCAAGCCTTTCTTATGCAGTCCCTTAATGATTTGAGCGCTTTTGGATGCCTTTTCAAGTGACAGACACTTTACTGCTGAAGGAGGGTGAAGGTGTGGGTTTGGCAAGTTGGATTGGCTTTCATCCACTTAGAACCCAGGCTGAAAAGTGTATTACCAGGGCAAATATAAAAGAGCATGAGAGAAAAGAAAATACAAAATTGTACTAGAAAAAGGACCGAGACACCAGTATCGCTGAAAACTCTAAATGAGTCATAATGATGATGCTTTGCGAAATGGAACGAAGGTACTGAGGTTTATTTGGCTATGCTTTTTAGTAAAGACAGCTCAGCACAAAATGTGTCCATCACAGGAGCATCTCCTCGTGAAATTGCTTTTGTTCTGAACAGAGCACATCCTATTGGCTTCTGAAGAAATGGAAGGATTAAAATAAAATGTACGTGTTTGTTCAAGCTGTGTCAGTGGTGAATCTAACTCAACAGCTCATCCAAGACAAAAAATGTGTGCTCTAAATCTGTACACAATCAAGCATTTTATTTTTGATAACCAGTCACTGTTTATTGTAACATACAGTAATGTTTTAAAAGGAACAAGAGTGTTCCTGCTCACTGGGTCAATTCCAAGTACTGCATTTCAGCAAATGAAGCAGGAGCTCAAGTTGATGAAATCTGCAAACAAATCCCCATGGAACCCTGTCCATTAAACATTAGCTCTGAATTAGATATTAGAAACAGTACTGAAAAATAGTCTCTGTAGCTATTGTCTTGAAAGTCCTTGCTGTAATAAAAATCTCACATTTTCTATAAACGAGGAGAAAAAACCAGAGCTGCTGGAAAACACTTCAGTTCACCTAATTGGAAAATATAATTCAAATATTCATAATGATTCCTCTTAAAAATGGACAAAAAGAACATTCTTGAATATTATTTTGGAAGCAAGCCAAAATATGCACTTGTCGTTACTATGGCAATAAGCAAAAAGCAGAGCAAAAAACACCAACAACAGCAAAAAAACCGCCCAGGTTTGAAAGCAACTTGCCATGTATAAATTATTTTTATGATCACAAACTGCTCGCAGCAACCAATTTACTGAGTATAAGTGATCTAATTGAGGGCAATCGTTGTCAGAGGGACCAAAAATATACTAGGCCTCCATTTTCATATTAAAATGCCATGCCTTGGTTTAACATTTCCAAGTGGTTATTTTAGTCCTTTTTTAAAAAACAAAAGCCTGTTGAGGATAGGGTAACTCTGTTGACCAGTATATTATTGAACTTGTTTATCTCTGGGAAATGGGACCACCTGATCTCAATAGAGTTTTTCTTTTTTTGTTTTTTTTCTCCCTCCCCAACCCCCTTAACCCCCTTCCCCCTCCCCCCTCCCCCCCCTCCAACTGCTTGAAACATTTCACAATTAAAGCAGAAGAGGCTTGTTCTGCGGTTCTCACCTTTTGTCGTGAATAGCCTGGAAACAGAGGGACACTTTCCCCGTTGAAGTCTGGTGTAATTTCCCCTTGAATGGGCTCTCATGATAAGAACAGGGGTCACTGGATGGGATGGTATGCAATAAAGCTTGTGATTGCATGGTTCTTCATCATCACAAAACAGCCCAACACTCTGCTTTATGATAGCACAATTGGCGCGCACAATGGCTTGGGTAGAAAGCTAGAGAAACAGAGAGACGGGTATAGATACTAAGATGGAGATATCAGTCAAGCGATTGTCCCTCTTGGTGTGTTTCAAGTGCTGAAATGTACAAGTGGCTGAGAACAGGGTCCCCAAACATTACACTGAAAAGCAGTGAATGAATAAAAAGGGATGGCAGGAGTGGATGAATCCTGCCTATAGAATGCACCTTTGTGGTCAAATGTATAAGGTAATATATAGCAGCTGTGTTATAAGCCAGCAAAGGGAATTGAACTTACAAAGCACAGGCTTTCAATAGCTTCCCTTGTGGGAACACCAAAAGTTTAAGAGGTGGAGGAGGGCTTATTGCTGACTAACGCCCACGCTTCATAATAGTTGTCTTGCATGCTGTGGAACCTATCCATTGGGCCAGTTCCTAAAGTCCTTATTTACTGCCCCTAAGTGGGAGCTTTGACGGAGTAAAGGCTGAGTAAAACCTGAATAAAGACTCGGGAATTGGCTGTATGTGAAGTTGGTTACCACAAGCCAGCATTTAGAGGGTCCAGTCCTGGAAGGGCTCGCAGTTCCCATGGGCTTAAACGGGAGCTGTGAGGGCTTTTTAGTGTTAGTACCAAAAAAAGGTAACATTTGCCCCCACTACTTCTCTCCAAAATCCTTATTAAAAACAAACCAAAGCACCGAAAACCAGGCCTTCAGTTTTTCAGGAGAAATGTCTCCTTTCCTTCTTCTCCCCCCAGTTCCATAGATCAGATATTTTTTTATGAGCTCAGTCAGAACCGTGTGTGTCTTGGCCTCACTAATTATTAGAAATTGCCGTCTGGTGATGCAGAATGAAAATCTTGCACCATTTCTGTTTTGAAAATCTCCATTCTAACCTTCCTGGAAATCTTCTGTAGGTGGTGAGGGTGGGAGTGAGGTCAAGGGAAGGGTCTGTTAGAAGAGGAGTTACAACAACTCCTGAAGGGAGCTAAAATACTCTGCCTTTGAGTCAAATAGAGAGATATTCATAAAGGACCAGCTGCTTTTCAGGATAAACAATAGGGGGGGGGGGGGAATAGCAATGGATCATTCTACTTTCACACCAAGGTCATTGACAAAAAGAGCTTTTAAATTAAGTATGGTATATCGGCTTTTGTTCTGAGCAAATTTGATTGCAATAGATTTCTACAAAGATTAGCCGAAAACTCTTCAGTTTCAGAAGTGAGCTGATAGAAAGGGTTTGTCCTGGACTAATCTCAAGACCAAAGATGACACCCTGAACATAAGCACTGAATTAAAAAATTCTGCATCCTCCTGACTGCTGAACATAAAAAGGGATGGCAAGTGTTTAAAGGTGTCTCCTTTACATAAAATCGGGTTATGTACTAGTAAAGGCATTCTGTGTTCAGTGATCTACCAACCTGACAACATTTGTTTGAATTTCCCTGTTTGTCTTAAAGGACAGCGTTATCTGCAGCTCTCCCATGCATCTACAAATAGATACAGCAGTAACGACATATTTCTAGTTCCTAGTCCTCTTTTCTGACCTTTAGGAGAAAATACGTTGCCTGGTGTATGAATGATGGGCTACTGTCTTGCTATTTTTGATTGAAAGTTTCATGGATGCCTAGAACTTGTTGAAGGGTGGTCAGTTTAAAGGGATCAATTGCTCATTTGGTTCTGTGGGTGCTGAGGTCCTCCAGCAGTTGTTCACCCTTGTGGAGAGGAATTGCATAGCCAAGATTTGGCTTCTGTGTCAAAGATTTGTTTTGTTCATGGGCATCTTTGGCTTGGTCACCACCTTTTTGTCTAGCTGAACTTCGAGAAGGGAAGATGTCACCGTAGGAAAAGTGTTGTCTCAGGTGAAAAAAGCTCCAACTTTTCCAATATGAAACGATCATCAGACAGCTGCAGAGACTCCTTTTGGGGTGATATATATTTGCAACAAATCAGCCATAAGTTCCAAACCCTGTAGGTGTTTTTGGAGCAAAAGAGAAGAGGTATACTCTGTTCTTTACCATGTCTCTAGCAGGTTCTGCTTATGGTACAGCTGCTAGTTTGCAGCTTCAATGTACGTTTTGAACAGTCCCTCCCAGGTATCAACAGTTCTTATGCTGTGTTGAGTGGGAAAGAAACTTTTCGTGTCCCTGCACGACCCTGGTGAAGTGGGCTGGATCTTAGCAGGCCTTTTGACCTTGGTGCATCTTAAATGGGGAAAAAAATGCCCTAATGCAGGCAAAAAGTGCCTGCATTACCCAGGCAACATCTTCCCGTGGAAGAACACACGGAAGGTGTTAGCACAAGGGAGCATTCCCTGTGCCCAGAGTGCTAAAGGCTTCTAGGGGAGGTGGACGTGAAGTCAAGGGAGTGCATGGTTTGTCAAACTCAGACTTCATCTTTCTCTGGAATATGTGGGAGGATGTCATGATGGATTTTTTTAAGAGATGGTCTCGTGGTCAAGGATCTTGCCAGTTTATTAATGCTTCTTATTTTATAATCATAAAGGGACGTAGAAATTGCAAAAACTCTACAGTGAGTGTTTGGATGAATGTAACTGTAGGTTGATGTAAATACGTGTGATGGATATATGCTGTAGTCTGTGTCTCCAGGTATAAATATCCTAGTCTGAAATTTGACAGGTCAGCTGTCAAATGACAGAAAGGCAGATCACTTCTCTGGTTTCTGGTGTTTTCTTCTAGCAATGATTATAGGAATAAAATAAATTAAATAAGGACTCAAACATACATAATTTCCAGGATTCTCACTGATTTGGAAGACTTCAAATAAAGGGAAATAATCTGTGATGTAAAGATTTGTGCAGCTTCCTTTTGGAAGTTGTTGTGGTTATCAATTTAAAGCACAGGTTTCCAGCAAAAGTATACCAGTTTATCTCAGTTGAGATATTTAAAAAAACCTCACCTTGATTTCTCATGGTTGAGGAGGGAATCGTCAGGCTGATTGTTGTTGTTTACCTGCTGTTTTGCAGCTGGAGAAAAATAATTAGTTCTTCCATCAAAAGGAAGAGTATCTTTTAATCTCAGTGAAAAGTGTTACAGAAAACACTTCTGTAGATGAAGGGAATTTTTTATGTGATACAATATAATCATTTTTGTAGTCCACATTTCATTGGGAAGCAGTCATTCACAGCTTTTTTTTTTTTTTTTTTTTTTTTTTTTAAATCACAGTTGATTGAAATAGATTTCTGAAAACATACTTAAATAAAGAGAGACAATAATGCCCCACAACACATGTAGTGTCTTAGGTTTTGAAAAGTACTGAGGTCTGGATGACTTGTGTTCTTACCTCTTTCCATACTTTTATTCTCCGTGGATGTGGTTGGGAGCTGACAGGGCAAAGCTGACTCCCATCACATAGGCTGCGTTCACAGCATCTTGTGAAGTCAGAGCACATTACACTGATCCCTGTACCTCAGAGGGGTGTTGTCAAAGCAAATTTCTACCAGTGCAGCATTCTGAAAATGAACAGTTCTGAAAATTTTGTTTTCCGAGGCAGTCTGTGGCCAACCCAAGCCAGAAAAGCTTCATACTTCCTCAAAACACAGAAGGACTTTGGACCAGAGTCTGAGTATAATTCAGTGGAAAAATTGCTACTGGACATGAATTGCTGCTCATTTGTGTTTTCTAGAGACAAGTTTGAACTTGTTGGCTTCAGACTTCAAATTGTTGGCTTAAGACTTCAAATCTTTCTAAAAAAAAAATTGTATCCATCCCAAATGAGTGTCTGATTACTCTCACATTTGGTATCATTTTTATCATGGTAGAAATTAATTAAGACAGGAGGACTTTGATCTTGTGGAAGGCAGTCCTTAGAACAACATCAGTGTGATGATATACGTGATCAATGGTTATAGTGCAATAATAGAATAAATACAGATTCACGTATATGCATACAAATGGCATTCTTTGTTTTGTGTGTCATATATATTTTGTACTCAGAATATGCATCTAAACTTGAATCTTAAGTAATGCAAAAAGCCACAAAAATAAGTTCTTAAAAAATATTTGGTTTCAATAGAGCCATTTGTCCAAAACAATTAGGACACGCAATGAAAAAAGTACTTTGACCTACATGGACTGAATGCAAGATGAACCATTGCTGGAGAAAGCAATTTGAATGGAAGATTTTGGGGACGATATAAAATCAGAGCAGAGGAAGAAAATATGGAACAAACCAAATGAAAACGTCCGCTTGGGAAAGCAGAGTGCTGCCAGCCAGACCACACTGCTGGCCAGACATCATTTTAAATAGATTATTCAAACAAATATTAATTTGAGTTGCTAGGATGGAATATCTGGTTTAACTGTTAGAAAGCACTGTATTAATGTGCAAGCCAGTGATTAATAACAAATGTACTCCCACAGAAAAAAATGTAAAGTGAAGGAATGTTGTATGAAATGCTTGCAAGGAGTGGGATGTGCTTGCTCCAAAGGGTTTCAAAGCCAGCACAGGACTCACAGGCTGTGTGGTCACACTGGGTTTGCCTCAGTGCTGGCAACCTATCCAAGGCTGGGAGCATCACCAAAATAGCCATTTTAGCTGGCTCAGTGATGAGGAAATCCAGTCTTCTGCCTTCCTACCTTGTCAGGATCTCACACTGAAAGGGAGAAAAGGGGGAAGCAAGAGAAAAAGATGTGTGTGTAAGATGCCTCATGATAGAGGGTGAATGTGAAGGATAAAAACAGTGCCCTTTTAGGTAAATATTTACATTTCACTAGACTTTCAGGCACTGGTTTTTGAACACCAGTTTATGGTCAGAGGATGCAAAACTAGCTTAGGCCAAGAGACAAGATTAGATCTTGGTACCATTAGAAGCTTCACTCAGCCCTCGCTCTCTAGGCATCAAAAGTTACTGCTGAAACACCCAGAGGTGACTTTTTTAGTCCTAATGAGCGATGTAGCCTACTTGAAGAACCTAAGCTCTCCAGGAAGGTGATTGAAGTTACCATGTTCATATCTGCTTTTGACTCCTTACTCCAATTTACCAAATACTCTTTCCCACTGGGGTTAATTTGTGGCAGTTTATAGCATAAAATCCAAGGGAGGCTCCACTTGGCACCTTTGGACCTGTAGGAAACCTCCACAACCACTCTGCTATTCTCCTTGCTGAGGAGGAGAAAAAGCACATCTGGGCTGTCCAGACCTAGTCCTGAGACCTCAGGCTGGGTGGCAGGAGCTACCACGAACCCATCAAAGCCTTCCCCAGCCTTGTGATATGGACCTCTTCTCCCTCCTGCTCCAGCCATGGAATCTCCTGTGCGCTTTGTGAGGGGGGCAGATCACCTTTGTCACTGAAGTGGACCCATCAAGCAGGCTGGGGATTACTGGGTCAAGAAAAACCAAGCACCACTGAAATTACCAAATCTGTGTGCACAGCAACAAAGAAAACCCTCTTTCCAAACACAGGCCCCCTTTCAAAGCAAAATCCCTCAGCAGGGGCATTCAGTATGAAAAGAGCATTTTAGGTAACGGTCCTTAGAGGGAAATGTGTCTGGTTTAAAGTCTAGCATTCCCCCTGGGGTTACCTGATGCTTCCAATTTTTCTCCCTCCCAGTAAAAGATCTGAGCAGCTTCACATGTGAGTTTAAAAGAAAGGAGCTGATGGAATAAGCTCAAGAGACACCATGTTGTTTTTCTACGTGATGTGTTATCTGAGGACTCCAAAAAAGATATCAAAGGTTTTGTTTTGGGTTTTGTTTTTCGGGGTTTTTTTGGTTTTTTTTTTTTTTTTTTAAACTGGAAAGAAATCTTGATTGTATTTCAGTTCCTTTAATTATTTTGTCTAGCCGTGAGATCAAAGGCCTAGATCTCAAAAGGAATCAATCCTGGGCTAAGCACTCCAAAGTAGGTGCTCCAAGTTCATAAAAAAATACCATATTTAGTCATCTAACCTAGCCTGCTCTTCAGAAATACTCAGGCCGCTTGCTCCCTAGCCAGACATTGTAAGCTGCCCCAAGATTATCAGATGACATGTGCTGAATGAGTACCAAGTACTTATGAACCTTTCTTCTGTGAGTTTATTTGGGGTAGTCCTAGATAATCCTGCAGGGTTGCTGGTTTCTGTTGTTCAGATTCAACACAGTTTCTTTCTGGTCGGGTCTCTGTAGGGGTGGATGTGAGTGAAGGATTGGAGGGAAGGAGGGAAAACAACAATCTCCTTGTCCCCCTCTGATAGAGCTCCACTTGCTGATGTGGTGATGTGGTTTTAAGATAACGCTTTTATCTGGCTTACCTTTCCATACCTCCTCTGTCCCTGCATTTGTTATCCTTTGTGAAGATGAATAAATGGAGCCTCTGGAAGGACCTCACCGGAGACCGTTACCAACAGTTTAGGAAACAGAGGCTCACAGAATAGAGGCCTACTTCCCAATTTAAAAAGTTGGGCTTATAAATCACGGGAGGGATTTGCTGTGGGGCTGATCATGGAGTTGTGCACTGAACATCAAGCTGCCACACTTCAAGAGGTGGGCCTGTACAACTCACTGAAGTTATTCAGGAAATCGATAGCAGAGTCGAGATACAAGAATTCAGGTCTCCAGGCTCCCATGCCTGTAAAACAGGCTATAAATCTGATACCAAAATTACTAACATCCATCACAAAGAGCTTATCTCTTGAGTTGCACAGGTTATAAGGAGAACTGCCCTAGAAAGGAAGCAAAGGAGCTGGACTCCTCTTATTTGGGATCCAGTATTCCTGTCTCCTCCCCACACCATATCTGTTCCAACTGGGCTGGGTATTTCTCAGCTCCCCATTCTTTCTGTGGCCATCACTGACCTCAGTAGTTTCCTTTTCATATCTGTCTCTCCAGGGTGCCGTGGCTTCTGCAGCCTGTACTGCTCCCTCACCACATATTTCATGTCAGGCTCTTTCTGGAAGTCCCATGGGTTTGGCAATACTTAGGCATCAGCTGTTAGCCCATAGTGTAATGAATCCCCTGCAGCACTCCCTTCCCTAGGCAACTGTCTGCAAATCCATCATATTTACCCCGTATTTTAAGACTTAATTTAAACTGGAGACAGGAAGGCTCTAGTCTGTGCACCGGGGTTGACACTGGTGATGCCCAATAGGGGCTGAAAAGAGTCTCTCTGCACATCCTCTGTGGGCTTGTGGGGGCTAGATGAAACCTAAACGATGAGCGTGATTGTAAAAGAGCTCTCCCCTGGGGATCCCTGTTGGGTTGCAGGGAGGGGAACCATCTTCATTTGTTACCTGCAGAGCTAGGGTTGCCCCTCAGCAAGAGGGAAAACATGGCTCCATAAGCTCCAAACTTTCTTCAACTTTCTTCTTGTGTGCCTCAAAAAACATCAGGGTATGGACATGATCTCCAGGGCCTGAGAGATGGTGATCTCCAACATCAGTGGTGGCATGAGGAGCTGCCAGCAGCTCCGTAGCCCCCAGAGGAGCTGTGGGCATGTGTCAGGACTGGTTTAGGTTCCCTGTTGAAGGTAGCCATGGTGGCAGATGCAGTTACTGCCCTCAAAGCCTGGGGCATCAAACCCTTCCCCAGAGGGATCCTGCAGCAGATATGTCCTGCTGCAGCTCCTGCCCTGATGTGTTGGTTGATACCAATATTGTTGATGTTACAGTGCCAAGCAGCAAGCTCTGGAGATGTAAAAGCAAGCAGGTCTCCTGTCCATCGAGCTCTGCTGGAAGAAGCACAGCTTCCAGGGAAGGGCTGGGACCAGAGCTTGGGTCTAGGTACCTGGGCAGGTACCAAAGCCCTTAGGCTGCTCTAGTGGTGGGGTAAGAAACATTGGCTTAGACCCCAGGGAAGGCAGTTTTTGCAGGTGTAAACCCCTAGTTTCAGTAAGAACATCCATATAATCGGTGACCGTAGTCCAGCCAGTTGGTGGTACCTGGCTGAGCCGTGCTCATTCAACACTGTTGTGGTATTAGCTAGTTGGCACTGCAGTGCCTCCCTCAGAGCACTTCCTTCTCAGACACCCTTCCTGCCGCACACTGTGCTATCGGCAAAGAATGTCCTCGTAGTTTTAACTCTAGGATGAGACATTGGGGATCTGCCGTATCTGGGTGCCTTTGGGAAACTCTTCCACCATGCCATGCTCTGCTAGCTTAGTGCTGAAGTTTCTCACCTCCTCATTTGTGAGACTGAATCAGTATTTTCCTCTCTCTTTTCTTATCCCAACTGTTTCTGCATCTGTTTAGTCTACAAGCTGTTCAGGTCAGGTCTACTTCTCACTAAGACACAGTGGTGTTTTGAGCTTGCCTGGGTCACCTCAGGTCTCCTGTGTTACTCCTGATGATGATGGACTGTGTTTTGATGTATCTTGTGACATTGGGAATCTGTGATAATCCAGCTCCTGTGCTAAGCAACTATTTCTGTTGTCTGTTCCCCTGGGTGTGACAGTAAATTAGAAGGTCTTTGAGGCAAGGACAGTCTTTCAAACAAACATCAGTAAAATACCCAGCACATGGGTCTCTGGTAGACATTCTTAGGCTTTAGTGGATACAAGTATTTTATTAATACTGGCAATAACAAGAGTATGATAATAATAGGAATAATAATAACAGCCACAACCTAACACAAACTCACTTTCTGTCATTTTGAAGCCAAATGACTTAAAAAAAGTCCCCTTTTAATGTTTATTTGAAATATGTTTCACTTTTGTTAAACTGCAGTTTATTTACATTTCAAGTTTCTCAGTTTTTTATTTCAAAATTTTGTAGATTGATAGTTTGAAAAAGTGTGGAGAAATGTGACTGCTTTATTTTCAGAATCTAAAATTTCACTAAAATCTGGAAAGAGGGTGTCCAGCTCTGTTCTCTGCTTGAACTTTCTTATGTGTGGGGTTTGAATGCCATGTGCTTTAGTATAAGAGCTAACATTTTAAAAGTTAACAAATTTCCCTTTATTGCAGGATGTACGTCCTCAGTCCACTTCTTTCTATGATAGCTGCACCCCAGGGTTTCTTCTAGCAAAGCTAAGACCCCCACAAGCAGACACATTTCACTTACTAGCAGGAGGACAGCATGGTCATGTGTACGTGACTTTTTCAGGATCACCATGACTAAGCGGGCTGTAAAACGTTAAGTGATACAAGGGTTAGCATCTGTCCTGTAGCTTTTCTTCACACACTGGAGTTGTGCTCTGTATCTCAAGTTGTACCAGCGTAGGGGCTTACGTTATTGAGGTGCCACTTTGTCCTGAGCTGTAACTCATGCCTAAGCTTCCCAGACGGCCCTGGGACAGGCTTCTGCTTTTTGGGTGTTTCAACCAAAGCTTGTACAACAGGGATCCAGTCTATGGCTGAAACCTCTCAGCAAGTAAAGAAATATTGTTGTAGCCAACAAAAGAGGAAGGAACTATCCCAAAGAGGTTGGGAACATTTATGACAACCTACAGTATTCAATGGCTAATTTTGTGGGAGTGTTACTGCTCTGGTTAAATACTGGTACCTTCTGAATCACTTGTGCAAACCCTACTGGAGAGATTATACTCTAGTACAGAGATGTTGCCCTAGTGCTCATTGCTACAGTAACAACTGAACCTTCATTGTCTTGCAGAAAAATTCTCTGCGTTTTTTTTTGATGAACATGCGAAGCTAAAGCTTCATGCTAACATAAGCCTAAGTATTGTACTTCTACATTCGGACATGTTTTTTACTCCATTCTGTTGCATTCTTGAGGGAGTTTTAATCATCTATTCTCTCTGCCTTCCTCTTCTTCTTGTGTAATTATTATTATTAAAGTAAATCACTTACTGCAAGTAAATAAATTCCTCTCTGCAAGCAAATAAGGTCCTGAGCTGCAATTTTCTCATTCTAAAGACAATAGGTTTCCATGTTACTTGCTCAAGGTGAGAGTGCTTCTAATTCGAGTCTGTGATGCTGTATGTTCATTTTTCTTCAGCACCCATTGACCGAAATTTGTTGAAATTAATTGTGCTGCACCAATTTCATGTCACTAAAATATGAAGGAGAAATATTCATTAGTTTATTAAAAATCCAACAAATGTCAGAGTATTACTAGCCCTAATTAATATGTGTTTAAATCCTCTGCCCTGGGCCCTGCAGTCTTTTATTTTGTTTAAATTGAAGCTTGACATTTTCAGTCAGTGTATTATTGTCTAACAGCGAGAGAGTGAAAGCTATACCCCTTTCCTTAAACACCCCAGGCTGTGGAATGTGCTCTGTCTTGCTCCCATTCCCCTTCCATTTGTTAGGTACTGGACACGAGTCCCTGATTCTGTTTGAGAGATCATTTTCCTTTGGACTAAAAGGAAAGAGTCAAACCTCAAATCTTCCTTGTAGCTGGAGCCCGAAAGCTGCATTTCAGGGATTCGGGAACAGTAATGGGTTTAATGCTGAATGGAAGGAATTTTTTTCTGTACCAAACCAACAATACTGTGTGATTATTGGTTCCGAGTTTTTGAAACCTACCCCATAAATCGTAACTCAAAAAACTAAACAAAATTCCCAGGTGATGGCAACTGATGGTTCTGTCATTAAAAGTGGACATGAGCCAGCAGGAGTGTTTTCATGCCACCCACAAAATATTTTTGCTAGGAGCAGTCTGACCTCTAAAATTGCCCCAACCACACCACTGTGCAGTCCTCACCGGGCGTCTCTGCTGTCACTTGCGTTTTCTTTCACTTCAGTTCTTCTAGGTAGTCTCAGAACCATGGAGCAGTGACCTCGGTTCTGGCATCAGGCACTAACTCCCCATGAGGACATACGGTTTTGTCCTAAGCCTGCTCACCAATGGTTTAGCTTAATCCTGCTTTGGAGATGGGTTAACCTAAACCAGAACAGAGAACGTACTGCCTGGGGCACTGATGTGGAGTTGTTACTGAGCCTGCACTCATTCCCTAACTCTGTGACATTCATTTTTGGTGATTTCTCTGTGCAGATATGTGTGTGTGTCATTTCCAAGGTGAAATATGGACATATATTGATTATAGGAAATATACTGAAAATAGAACACAGGCAAATGGGTGCATTGTGTCTGTTACTTAATATTCTTCTCATTTGACCAGTCTTTATTTTTGTCAGCTGTTTTATTTACTCTCACCAGTTTGTCAGCCTTCATTTTCCCTTGGGGGACCATGGATTAATCCTGCCAAACACTCCAGAGCAGCATCCTACCTCTCACACCCCCCAAACCCATTCTTCTGTTGTGCGTTCAGGCTTGTTCCAGCTGGGATAAACCATTCTAATGGCTGTATATGATCCTGGGTCTGCATATGGAATTAGTTTGGTCCTTTCTAGTCAGATGGGCGGTGAGAATTACACCTGCCCTTCCAGGCATCGGTTGAACCTGCCTCCTGACCTGCCTGCAGCCCTTTACCTCTTTTTCTGTTGCAGTACCACCTGGGTTTAGCTTGGCAAGTGTCCTCTCCCTCTTCTCCTCACCCCCCTGTGCATACTTGGCCCCAGAAGACCTTGCTCCCATGACCTGTGCTGTTCTCTATCTTTACCTTCCAACCCCAGTTTTCCCGAGCTTCTCTTCCTGCACTGGGTGATGCTGAAAGAAAAAAGTCTCCACTGCTTCCAGCTAGCTGGAGAGGGCTCCCATAACTAAAATATGTTCAAGATCCTTTCCCTCCTGAGATGGGCACCTTTGATTCAGGTAAACCCCCCAAATGTTTTTAAGCTTTGCTGTAACTTCCCATAACCCATCCCCTTGTGTCCAGCCTGACTCTAACACGGTGAAATTTCATGAGAGTGTCATTGTCGCTCTGCCCATGTGCCTGTCTGTCTGCCCATGCATCACACCTACACGGCTCCCACCAGCACAGCACTGAACAGCCTCGTGCTCTCAGTGCCTTATAGCCACATTAAAGGACTTGCTTCCGACAAAGCAAAAACATTTTCCTGGAGACTGGTTTTCTGGGCCGTGGGTGAACCACATAACCACAAAAACACCCTTCCTGATGCTCTGTTGTGTCTCTGCTTATCATCACACGGGCGAGCGTGGACCACATCCACTGCAGCCCTGCATGGCTCTTCCTTGCATGCTCCCACCCCACATCAAGGACCCTGCAGTGCCGGGGGCCAGTGGCACATGGAGAGGGAGTTTGGGCCATGTAGCATCAGCCTGTTCCCTGAGCAACGGGGCTTCAGGACTGGAATGTCCTGCAGCTTTGTGTCCTGTGGTTGGATTTGCTGTTGTCCAAGTTCAGGCCATTGCAGGCTTCTTCTGTGCTGCAGTTTTTCTTGAGAATCTTAGTATTTTGGGGGATCAGACAGGTTGAATATCTTACTCTACCCATCTGGTCGTTTTGTATTTCTGGACAAACTGGTAAACGTGGCAGAGCACTACACTGAACAGAGTTCAAATAGCAGTCGGCTAAAAGGTGCACTGCTGGTTTAAAGAGCGGGAGATAGTTCCCTTCTCACACTCAGATAGCTTTGTGGATTTCACATTGCAGAGGGAAGGACTATATTTTTTATCCTAGTAGTCTCATCTACATAGTTTACTTATACTCCATAGTTCCTGGAAGCAACATACTTTATTATGTTTCCCTAGCAATGTAAGCTACTGAATCAAAAAAATCCTGAAATCTGAGGTGCTTGAAATCCAGGTGTGAATTTATCACCTTCTGCTCCTTTCTAGAAACAAATCAGAAGTGCTGAAAATATTACCTTCACAGTTAAAGTCATGCCCTCTATCAGTTCTGCCTTTGTGCATTGCTTCCTTGGATGGATGGCTCTTGGAGGACAACAAGAAATCAGGTCCTTTATTTATGCTCAGCAAAACAAGGCTCCCAACCCAAAAGCAGCCTCTAAGCCCATCCAAAAAGAGAAATACGGTTTAAATATTCCTCTTCTCTGCAGTGTTTGATTCAGCCAGCTCTGGGAAAACCCAGCTTGTTCTCTTCTCTCTGCTAATGTTGGATTGGGTTGTTTCTCTTCCTTCTCTCTCCTCTTGGATGAGGATTGATGTCCTTTCCCTCAGAACCTGAGGTCTGCCCAGTCTTCCTTTCTCAGTCAATGTGAAGCCTGTGACAACAGAAAAGTGCCGCTTCTTGCACAGCGTCGCTTAGGAACAAAAAAGGGAAATAAAGCATCCAGCTGTTCATTCCACCTTTTCTGTCAGCCCGTACACAAGCTAAAAAATGCCTTCAGGAGACACAGTGTCCTTGTTTAAATCTACTACTGCGCCGAGTACTTAAATCAGGGCTTGTAAGCAAACATCACCAATGGTTTCACTGCAAAAACCATCTTGAGAAACCCACTTAACATTAGGTTAACATGGCAGAGGGAAACTCTCCCCCAAGCTTAGCTGAGAGATGAGTCATTTCCACCACTGCCTGGGACAGCAGGAGTTTACTTAGCGTAGCCCCATTTGATGGTTTTCTGCTTTGTGAGTCATTGGGGCTTTCTTTTCAGATGGTCACTGACAGAGAGTGGCTTTGTTGACAAGTGGCCTGTGTGCAAGGCAGACATGGCCCTTGCCATGAATGGTTGGCTTTCTCCTCTGCCCCCTCGGAGCAGGGGAGCCCAGGCTGGAAAGCCCTGTGCAATAGACTTGTCACACATCTGGTGGTAGATGTGGGATTTATGGAGGGATGGCAACTTGCTTATTTAAGTTAACCATGATTTTAAGACGTGTAATCCCTCTGCGCTGTGATTGGTTTCCCTCCAGCTCCATCTGGTTCTACAGCATGCAGACCTGAATGGCACATGGGAATAGCCTGCAAACCAGATGCTTAACATTTATTTTTAGTGATGAATAAACTTTGTAAGCATCTCATTATATAGTCGCCTGGCCTAATTAGTAACATTCAGACAAGCATTAATCTGCAAAAATGTTTAGCAGTGCTGGGAGTACTCAGTGGAGCTCTGAGGAGACATCTTCTCCGTGGAGAGAGGGAAGACATTAGTGGAAGCAAATTAACGGCTGGGGCTTTGGTGGGGTCTGGTTAGGTGTGCCAGGAGTTTTCAATGAAGTGGGTCCTCCTGAGTGATTCAAGCGCAACTCTTTGCTGAACTGCATCACAGTTCAACTGGATTCACTTAGAAAAGTGAATTTGATTTTGGCCTTGTGATTTGCTCCATCATCCTGAAAAGAAGAGACCGTCACACAATTTGTACTGATCTACAGTGATGTTTATCCCTCCCTCTGCTACCTTCATCCCACTGCTTTGAAAGTGTGAACAGGGAGGGAAGGTGCAGACTGAATTGTCGGGTCTTCAGGCTCTTGGTCCTACCCCAAGCTCGGTGAGTCCAACAGTCTAAGTGTGACACTTAGGTCTCGCTGCCTCCTATCTTGTGCCTGTGAATGAAACCTGGACCCTGTGAGAATCTTCATGCTGATAAAGCCTTGGTGTCACCACAAAACCACTCTTTCAGGATGGTGTCCCTCTTGAACATCCATCAAACCAAAAGTTTCCCATGCTGTTTGGATAGAAGACAAATACACTGTTATCTTTTGCTGGAGGAAACCCTATATTAGAGTAGATCCACAGCCCCACAAAGTACACAGCCAGAGTTATTCTGAGAGGTAAAGCAAGAACTAATGCAAGACAGAAGACATAACAAGCAAGTGGAAATTTTTACATAAAAGAAAATATCTGAGACTACAACAGATATTAATGAGCTGAGAAAACAGACAGATGTACGTTAGGGATTTGAGTGATACCTGGGAGCGTATTTTATTTTATTTCGTTCATATTTTTACATCTGGCACTTTCACCATATTAATGATTTAAGGAATAATTATTGTAAGGTTGAGTTTCCTTTTAAAAACTTTCAGTGTTCCATCCTGGAATTCATTCCAGATGCTGGTAACTAAAACTGAAGAAACATGCTTCAAAATGATAGTCTTCTCCAAGTCAGGATGACAGCAAAATATGTAAACGACCAATGGCTTTTTTAGCCGCTTGGTTCTTTATGAGCTATCTGATTCCCTTCCAGTTTGTTTAAAATTTTTACCATGCAGATGTTCCTTTGGGTGACCAATTTTTATAGTTTTGAAAAGATTATATCAGTTTTCCATGGTATTGTGTTACTGTATTTCTTGGATTTTTTTATAGCACTTGAAAGGCTAATTTCTTAATCAGACATTACTAGTGGAATGTAGAAAGAGAGGTTAAAAAGCCAAACTGGCGCTGAGAATTAAACACAGGTTCGTAATAATATGAAAGGAAAACAAAAAGCATCAACTTGAGGATGTTGTTATTGAATGAAAGTTGAGAAAACTGCTAGGAACATGCATTTTTTATTATTATCAAAGGTGTTAAAATATATACATAGCATATGTTTGGCACTGAATTGTTGTTACGCAGTTCTGTAGTATTCAGCTGTCTTGGATAAAAACTATCACTTTGATACTGGAAAATTATTATGAAAATGTTAGTTTTGGGCCTACTAGTAAAAAGCAAAGATTGTCTTGCATGCCAGTAAGGTTTCAGTGAAGGGTTTGCACCGTTTCCAGAAACCATCTTTGGCAACCACTGAGCTTCACCTCCATCAACAATCCTGCATAACATTTTGTCCTTCTATACCCTTGTCAGGAGAGATGATGGGGAGACAAGAGATTCAAGTTGGCTTCACACCCTGACATTCAGAGACAGATTTCAAACACCACTTTAGGATTATAAGTAGCAGCTGAAACAGGATTTAAGAAATGCTAGCACAAACATGAAGAAGTGGTCAGACAGAAGGAAAAAAAAAAAGTCCCACCGTAGGATTATTCTGTTTGGTTTCAAGGTAAGCATGAATGCTGTTGTACTGACGTAGATGCACAGCCTGGATTCAGTCCAGTGCTACCGTGACTGCAACAGTCAGACCAGAGGCAGGGGTTTTATTTTTATTTTTTTATTCAACTGTTCACAAACTCCAGGTTTCTTCAACTCTAGGTTTTGAGCTGGGCTCATCCCTCCAACAGGTATGCTGTTTCCAAATTCTTTTGAGCGGTATCTTATTTCTGGAAGCTTAAGACTCAAAATGTGCTGCCTGTTTCCCGCAGAGTAGTTTCCATTGAGTCATATCATGTTCATGGGAACAAGAAAACAAACCAGAACTGTGTTAGTTTATAATATTGTGTAAATGTTACGTAACTTGGCTTCTGAAAGTTTTCTTTGCCTTCTTCTGGAGCACTGGAAGTTGGCCACAGCTAGAGGCAGGACGCGGAGCTGGTCGTGTTGGCGCTCCAGCTGGTGTTAGCAATTTCTCTGGAGCCTAGTCAGGGAGTCCTGCTCACATGACTGGCACTAAATCATCAAGCTTAGGGTCGGGCGTAAGTTTCTCATCAGATGACAGAGGCAGGGACGTGTCAGCTCTTCTTTTTCTTTTGCCGCAGCGCAGAGCACAGCCTGCTGCTGAGGGTCACCTGGGAATTAGCACCTAACAAATTCCCTTGGCATTTGCAGGACCCTTAGGCATCTCAGTGCCTGTAATCTTTCCTGTTTTCCTCCCATTTCATGTTGTAATTTGTGGCTTTTCATCTTTTCTGCAGCTTGTTTTAAGCTTGTTACAAGTTTGGGGAAAATGTTTTGCAGCTTCCTCTGTGTTTGAGCTGGGAAACAGGAACACAAGTGCTGTATATCCCGCATTTCCGTCATTTTTGCACTTGCAGGGCGCTTGATCTCATTTTGGTCCTCCATTCCTAGGCAGAGATGTACTTTGCAGCAGGAAACAAATCAGTGTGCTACAGAAACATTGATCTTTGCTGCGCTGGGGGCTTAGTGCCTGAAGTGTGTGAAAACCCAAGCGTACACTCTGCTCATTGGGTTAGGGACGAGTGCAAGTCCTCGGACATGATGGTTTTTCTATGCCAGTGGGTAACAGCTTTACTCTCTTTTTCTGTCCCCTGCTTTTCAAACCACTCTGTAATGCTGAATAGTTGTGTTGCTGCAATACCACACAAAGGATTTTGGAGCAGAGGTGGTGTTTGGACCCAGGAGACTGCCTGGGGGAGCATCTGCCCAGAGCGGGGCTAGCACTAGCCAAGGTGACTCTGTCCCTTGTTTCCACTGCTGTGAAAACCATGCACACAAAGCGCTGCAAGCTGAACCACAGGTTGCAAATCAGATTTTCCTTTAAAAATCATCAGCAACCCAAGCTGGCATTTTCTTTTTGATACATTTTGTTTCTCAGACTCTTGGGTAGGTGGCTATCTTGACTTCAGCTTAGTAGCCTTTGGGGTCAGAGCAGCTGCCTGACCTGAGGCGCACATCCCAAAGGCTGTACCTGCATGGACCTGCGTACCGAGCTGGAACAATGCTGAGAAGGCCTTTGAGCGCTGAACTATATCCAATAAAATAAGGAATAAATCAAGCACTTTTGAGCCTTCTAACATGCTTGATCAAAACATAATGCAGCTCTTTCCTCAGCTGTTGTCTTCCACTCCTTTTCCTCCCCCTCAGCCCGATATAAGTGAAGCCATCCATCGGTTCACATGAGGAGGAGGGCTGTGCAGTTTCCGTGCCAGACATATGGTTTCTCACTAGATATACCTGGAACTGACTTGTTTGGTATGAAAACCCACTATTAATATTATCATCAGTATTATGTAAAATAAAAAGACTGTAAAGAACCCAAAACCTGCTGCTGGAGGAGGATGATGCTCCAACCAGACATACTGTAGGAGGAGGGTAACAAGTACAGGTTTCCTTTGATCTCTCTGACTTTGAAGGGTGGTACCTTGATAGATTTAGGGATAGATCTGTCTGAAAAGTATTTACAAATACCAAAATGATATTTCTGGTTGCTGGGACTACATCTTAGACGTGGCACTTCTGTGCTGTTAAGATTCCCATGCTTTTATACCAGGGTAGAATTGACGACTGTTTGCTATGCTCATCTGTATTGCAAGCACACTGTTCTCTGAAGGAATTGAAATGTAGACACTTTAGGTGGCATTTTTTACACTACACATTTGTAGGGTAAATTAAATGGCCATTTAAGTGAGAAATCAAGGAGATGGCTTAGGAGAAGACAGTGAAAAAAATTATGTATATTTATATAAATGTGAAGTATCTTGCAAGGAAAAAATTAATTGGGAATTAATGTAATTTTCTCAAAAATCCAAAATAATTTGTATTGAAAAGGTTATTAGGGTTGAGGAAATAAACATTTCCCATTGTGGTTTCTGCAAAATATCTCCAGTGGCAGTTTTAGAGTCATCTATAATTTGTGTTCTCTAGGGAAATATTTCTGTGATTACATATAGGTCTGGAAGTTACAGTAAGTATGTCTCTCCTGGATCAATGCGCCCTGGAAATCTTTATCTTCATTAGTTATAGCCTCCATCGTTTCAGTGCTCTGAAGGATACATTTAAAGTATCAAGCATAGTCATTATAATGCAATAGGAAATAGTCTAATAAATTATCTGTCCTGTTGTTGTTTCTAGGGCAAATATTGGATGTAGGAAAGATTTATTAGATGGATATATTTGTGAATTTATCTTGTAAATTAAATTTTTTGGAAACTGGGTCTATTCTTCACACCGAGACCCCACAAGGATTTAATTAAAGGCCTATTAGTCAAACTAATTCCTGACATGACATAGGTTTGTATTACACAAACATATTTGACTTTCCAAACATGCTTGTGAGATTTGGCATTTTGCTGAGAGATACCTATTGATAAACATAATTGGGAGAAATTACTGAAAATAAATGCCTGCTTCCACTGGACATATAAATTACCTCATATTACTAGTGCCTGAGTAAAGAACTAACATATTGCAGAATAATCTACCGCTATAAAATCACTTCTACTATGACAGATGCAGAATATTGGAAATGACCCTTTATTTAGAGAGCGAAAAGATAAGGCCCACACAGACTTTCAAACGTGAGTCAAGGTTTCAAGATATAACATGAGCATGAAAAATAAGTCTATGCTGTAACATAGTTAAAGCAAAATGGCAAGAGAAGTGCGGCACCGCCAGCAGCATCTCAGACCTGGGAGTCGGGGCATCGGAACCCCCCTCCTGTCTCCATCACAGATTTCTGTATGATATTGGGATCTCAGCCAGGGTCCTATTCGGACCTTGCTTCAGACCTTGTGATTCTGTATTTCTAGGGCTGTAGACAAAACAGGCTCAGTCTGAATCTTTCACCACTCTTTTAAATGCGGGGAGCATTGGTCGTGATATCGCCATGGGACAACAGCAGGGATAGTTGCGCCATTTCACACTCGCCTGTAGAACAGGATAACAGCTTTTACAGTTGCTTCTCTCTGTGTGGTTTTTAGAACAGAAACTAGGGAATGGTGAAGTCGTAACAGGGTCTTGGTCTCAGCTTTGTTTCTGTACCAGTAACAGCATCGGTGGGTATGGTTAGGGATGGGTAACTGTGGGCTGTGAGTGAGCCCACTGATGGAGGTCGGTCCTGGCAGAAGTTAACAGGAACAAAGGTAATCACAGCTCTTCTCTCAGTCAGGGGGTTGTATAGTATGAATGGGCATTGCTGAGCCTGGTTTAGGTTTAGGCACAGCTGACCTGCCTTGGGGTCTATCCCAGTGCTGGGTTTTTGATGCTATTAGATGTTTTCACACAGAGGTTTTACAGCGACTGCTGATATATCGTATCTCAGCTAATTCAGCAGACACCTTGGTACAATTAGTAAGAAGATATTCCCCTATCGCATCTAAAATGAAGCTTATTTTACAGCTTCTTGGCACAGAAAGTATTTTGCTAACCTCTTACTCCAGAGCCATAGAGGTAGAATTCATCAGATTATCATTTTAGCTTTGCAGCTACATCAGAAGGGTCCTTTGCTATCTGTGTCACCTGAAAGGGCAGCGAACCCCTTCCAGCACCCGTGTATTAGCTTGTAAGCACATCAGCCAGATTTTAAAGGCAGCCTTGCCTTTACCAGGATAATAATTAAGGAAGGATGGCTGCGTCGTTTCCCATCTACAACCCGAGACCGTAGCTGAGCTGCTCAGCTCCTGTGGGTTTCTCTCAAGCTGGTTCAGTTTTGGTGAGCACAACACAGGCAGAAGAAACAAACTTGGCTCTCCCACCGCTGGCGCACAGATTGTGCCGCTGGTGGGCGAAGGTGCCACATGTCACCCATAGTGTGGCTCAGGCCCGCCCTGGGAACAAATTGCTTGTGGAGGAGAATGGCTCTGAGCCAGCACATTTGGCTGGGTGGTTTTGAATGAAAATTTAATTAATGAAAAAGCTTCCTGCAACCATTCTCAGCGTTCAGTAAAAGTATGGCTTGATTTTCTAAAAGTATATCTGAAGATATTTTAAAAAGCCCTACATTTTTATCCAAACTAATGTTTTTCCTTTACCAAAACCTGTATTTTTGAAAACTAAACATTGTAGGTTTGAGATTGTTTTGGTGGACAAAGAAACCAAAGCCCTGCTCTCGTCTTGTACCCCTAGAAAGCCCAATTCAAACACAAATGGAATTTTGCATGTAATTTCCTTTCTGGTCTTGTTCACATCAGTTGGAATAGGGCTGACCTTTAAAAAAAACCTAAAACAAACCCAAAAACTATAGTCTGAACTCTTGCTTGTGCTGCTACAAAACCTGTTGGTGAGCCCTCAGTATGGAAAATGTACAGGAATCAGAGTGGAAACTGGGAAAGACTAGTATAACTTTAGAGAGCTACAGGGATGAATAAAATCGTTGACCATTGCCTTAGCCCTTCCCTGGACAAAGTAATTCCAGTTAACTCTCCTGTCAAAGAGTAGCCTCATAGAATCATAGAATGGTTTGTGTTGGAAGGGACCACAAAGATCATCTAGTTCTTTGCCATGGGCAAGGACAACTTCCACCAGACCAGGTTGCTCCAAGCCCCATCCAACCTGGCCTCGAGCACTTCCAGGGATGTGGCATCCACAGCTTCACTGGGCAACCTGTGCCAGCATCTCACCATCCTCACAGCAAAAAGTCTCCCTTTTTATCTAGACTTAATCTCCCCTGTTTCAGCGTAAAGCTATTTCCCCTTGCCCTATCACTACATGCCCTTGTAAAAAATTCCTCTCCAGGTTTCTTGTAGCCCCACTTTGGGCACTGGAAGGCTGCTATAAGGTGTCTCTGGAGCCTTCTGTTCTCCAGGCTGAACAACCCCAACCCTCTCAGCCTGTCTTCATATGAGAGGTGCTCCAGCCCTCTGATCACCTGTGTGGCCCTCCTCTGAGCTTGCTCGTGCAGGTCCTTCAGTAGGGCCAAATGTACGGAGGCAACTCCATATACTTTGAAGTAAGTGAGGGCTGGAACGTGACTATCATGAGTAGACAAGGAGAAGTAAGAACTAATGGCAGGGAAATTGGGAACTCGGTGGTTTTTTCAGGCCTGATTTAAGACAGAAGACGGAAGCAGAAAATATTGGCTCTTGTCCTGGCAGTGGTGGTGAAAGTGGAGGCTGTTTCAAGCCCTACAGTCCTCTGTGAGAAGCTAAAGGAAATTTCTCTGAAGACTTTAATGGAAAATGTTTTCTGCTTTTCGGTTTCATTCTTGCTGAAAGTGGAAAATTATTCTAGAAATTAAACTTCAATGGAAAACAGGATCTTTGAAACTTTGAACTCGTCTGTTTTCCAGGAAACCCTTCATTAATAGCCAATGTTATTAGAGAGGACAGATGAGTCATGAAAACCTCAAGGCATTTTGAGCATGAACTAGCAAAAAAAATGAAAAGGAAACAAATTGTGTAAGAAAGTGATAGAATTTATTTTTTTTTATCTGCTCTCTGAATGGAAATTATACGGAAGATTTGGGCCATTATGAATTACCTCTTCCAACCTGGAAAATTAGACCAGATTCTCCTCCCATCCCACTGGGTGACTCTCCTTTGCAGTCACCTGCACCGAGTCAGTTCACACCAACTTGCCATTTGGCCCTAAATCTCGTGCTAATGCGTTGTTTGACCATAATCTCTCGCTGCACCCTGGCCAGTTTAAGAGCAGGACTTCAGGAGATTATAGTGATCACAGAATCAAGGCAGAATTCATACTGTGTGGTTGCAGTGCAACTTGACCTACAGTGTACTGGAAAGAAAATTATACCTTAGTAAAGCTAATAAAAGCAAAAGAGCTTATCCATTTCTTTGTTTTCACCTGGCTTCAGCTTGGACTAGAATTAATTTGTGGTAAATGCATATAAGTCTCAGCCTTAACCACAGTTCATACCCCTAATCTCCTTTCTGAAGGGTTACGAAATCCTCCATTAAAAGCCTCAGAGGAGCACTAAATATCACTACTATTGCAGTCCTAGGTGCTACCATTATGTCCATCAATTGTCAGTTCTTTGCCTCGAGACTTGTAGAGGTAAAGATGCTATTGCAAAATGAGAGAGGTCTTCACACAGCAGCCCTGATGACTCAAAATGCTGAGGGAAATACGCTGATTTCAGAAGGCACTCGAGCATCTTTAAGATCACAGTCATTTTTCATCTTTAATGGTCTTCATCCCTTCTTAGGGATTGATTTTTGGGATTAAAATACTACTTTGTTCTTTGTCAGATAGTTGGATCATAAATGTTACTTTTTTTTTCCCTAGGAATAATCTCCTGAATCTGAAGGTTATCTGGTGACTTCCACTTTCCCTCCTCATTTTTACTGTGATGAATATTGTCACAGATAACTGCCTTCTCCTGCCACAGCCCAGGGTTTTGAGGGCAGCACTATTTGAAGTCTGTGTTCAAGACTGATCTTGGTATCCCAGAGAAAGATCGCTCCTTCCAAACTCCTTTAGAAATACCAATCAATGTTGCCATCTGGAGGACACACAGCTTTACAGTAGACCCTGTTTCCATTTCATGCTGCTTCTGTGATACCCCCATCATGAAAGCCCGGCTCACCACAAACAGTTGTTACCCTGCTTTTCATGTCCCAGATTTTCTTCAGTTCCTTCTGCAACTGATTATATTTATTAGTCTTTTTTTTTGTATGTTCCATGAAGCCTATCATTGTTGTATTACTTTTACATCTGAGAAATTGTTACTATTATTGTTATTAAATAATAACAATCATATCTGAGATCTCGATTTGATAGAAACACACAAAAAAACCCCAACCCAAACCCTGTGTTTTCTTTACCAAAGATTTCTGGTGTCTTGGAAAAGTATTTTCCCTCAAAGTGAGGGCTGTGCAGTGCTGCAGACTCTGGGCAGGCAGAGTTCTGGCTTGCTGTCTTTAGGAAAGTCAAACAGGAGATTTCTCATACAACTGGATCATGGATATAAAGCATGGAGATAGCAGAAAGGGGGTTTATACTGGTCAATTTAACATATTCATTTGAAATATTCCTAAGGATGGGATATCACTGCCTGTCAGGGGTATAGATATTAGATGTCTAATACCATCTAGAGCTTCCATGACCTCTATGGTGAGCACGGTGTCTCCATGGGGTGGTTTGTCTGACCTAGCTAGGCATCTGCTAGGAAGGAATAAAGAGCTCTCCAGAGGTGTGAACCTTTCTCCATTCACTTTAGAGGGGTGTGTGTTTGTTTTTTCAAACAGATGTTCAATCTTTTAAAAAAGAGAAGTCTTTTCAAACAGATGTTCAGTTTTTTGATAGCTGAAGGTAACCAGGGTGAACACATATGGTTGCCAAAGCTGGATTAAAACATTTAGATATCTTGAGACACTGTTAATCTAGCCCAAGGTAGGTCCTCCCTGTTCTGGGATGAGATAGTGAATCTTTTGTGATGTCAATATAATATTAACCATTATAAATCTAGAACTTCTGTACTTGGTTTTGTAGTGATTTTATAAAGAGCCTGAAGCATGAAAGAGGTAAACCTGGTGCGTCTGTGTTTCATAGCAGTTACTCTAAAGAAGTGCACTGCTGTGGGTCACCGGCACTTACAGTAACTTGCACCACAGAAGTGATTCCGCAGCTCTCCTGCAACATGGACCTGATATTCCAACCTATGCTGAAACCTAACACAGTAATTAGAAATGACCTTTCTGGATTTTCTGCTTCTGAACGCTTTCTCTTCACGTAGGCTATTTTATGTCTGAAATGAAGTCCATTGCTCCAAGAGGAGCTTTATTCTGACCTCCATGAACCCTGGCTGTGGGCCAGTTTCCCTTTCTTGTGCTTTGGTTGAGACTGAGTGGGGGAGATGTGGTTGGTGTGACTGTTCCAGCCCCTTGGGTCTGAATTAATTAATTCTGGATGCCATTTTGAGTAAGCACATTTTAAGAAAGACACTCAGCCTAAAGAACCACAGATTACTTGAGTGCTATTAGGAACAGACAGTAGTGCTGGAAATGACCATCAGAGGTCCTCTTCGTTCTCTTCCTGCCCCAGACATGGTCCAGCTCTGCCTAAAGCTCTTGGTCAGATGTTTGTTTAACCTGTTCTTAATGGCCCTTACTCTCAGAGATCCCACCACCTCCCCAGACCACCTCTTCCAGGCTTTCGCAGTTCTTCCTGTTGAAAAGAGCTGTTCTTTTACCCTAATATTTTATCCAAACTCTTTTCCCGCCACACCAGCCTATCGCTCACCTTACCGTCAGCTGACACAAGTTAGAAATTGCCTAGCCAAGAAAACCGAGCAGTGACTTTTTTTCTTTACCGGTTGAGACAGAGACATCACATGTAGTTGTCAACGTCAATTTGGGCGGCGCAGATGGCCCCTCTTCAAACATCAGTCAGAAAGTGATTTCTGGTTCGCAGTGGAAACAACATCCCCAAGCTGTCGTATCCTGCGAGCTCCCTGGGATAATAGCTTCCAGCGACGCACACCACCATGTGCGTACTTCAGTGTGCCAAAGCTCCCGTGACCTGAGCGTAGTAACTCGAGTAGACAGTGGCAGAGGATGGATATTGCAAGGTTCAGTAGGAGTGGTCCTTGTAAAAATTAATTGATTTTAGAATAGATTGCATCCCAGAAGATCTTGACAGTAGGATCCCAGGAGGAAATGGGCAACCATCCATTCTGTAACCTCCACAGCTTTTGTCAGCTCACAAGTTAGGTTCCCTGCCCCACAGGGTGTTTATAAATCGTGCGTAGGAGCCTGTATGGACACATATAGAGACATATGGGGACCTTGTGTTCCCTGGCCTGGGCTCCTCTATACTCCTTCTAATTTAAAGGAATGCCTCTGTTCCTAGCTGGCCTTTTAGTGATTCATGGAACATTCTTTCAGTATTCTTGTTCTAAAATTTGAATGTAAATTTAGCAGGGACAGTTTGGTAAGCAGAATGACATTAATTTCACAGAACTGAAGAATTTATTTTAAAGGCAACAGAATTTCTTACTTGATGTACCTTCTGAGTGGTCTTGTAAATAATTTTATTTTCTACTTGGTGTAGTGTGGTTGAGGACCATCATAATTAGGTGCTTTTTATTTAGCATTAAGTACTTTTATCTATTAGCAGCCTTCTCAGTAATATCAGTTTGTAAGCAGTGTGAAGTTGGAAACAGTGTTATGCTCGCATGCTTTCAGCCCCATTGTGATACAGTGTCACCTGTAAATCTCAACACATATATATTTATATAACTATATATATATATATAGCTATATAGCTATAAAAGGTTTGTCCCTTGGCTTGCCTCAGAGCACTGATGGAAACTGAGGCACGATGCAGCAATGTGGTTTGGTCCAACAGGACTCTTTCAAGCCATGGCAGAGCCATGAAGACCCCCAGAGCCCTCCTTGTACCCTTCTCTGTGCCGGTGTCCTTGCCCATGGTGCTCAGGGATTTAGTGATGCTCGTACTGGTTTTATGCCTCTGTTTCTGCCACTAAATCATGTGGTAAATTGAGTTAAAGTTTTTCAGTGGCAAGAGCCCTTGTCTGTGTCTCCAGGTAGATGCCTGGACAGGCTGGCACACACTGTGACCACATTAACAAAACCCTTGGTGTAACCGCTTTCTGCTACCTTGGAAATTGCAATGTTTAAGGGCATAATTTTGCTATCACCACTGTTTTCTTTTGTATCCCTCCCCCAAAATACAGCAATATTTCACTGCAAATGAAATGGGCTGTCACTCTCAGAACAGCACATTTGACTCCTCTGTGTGGCTTTGCCATTTTTGTCTTGTTGAATACTCTGTGTCGGAGGATGATGAATGATTCCAGAGCAAAGTAAAAAAAAAAACAACCAACAGGCTGAAATCAAAATGTTTCAGCTTTGTTGAAAAAACACATTCCAATTGAGCCAAAGTGGGTTTTTCAAGGAAGTTTCCTAATGGGGAAATTGTAATTGTGAGCAGGGGGAATTGTAAGCTGCTCCAGGGATTTAGTAAAAATATTTATTTTTTCAAAAGATCTTGCAGGAACCTTTTCCATAAACGACCCCCAGCAGAGATGCACTAACCCTTCTTCTCAGCCCTATGGGGATCAGAATGTTTCTCGGGACTTTTGGGGTTGGGATTGGGTTTGAGAGCCTTTAGAGAGGAGTGTGCAGTTCTCATTATACTCTACCACAATATATTGCATTTATTCCACTTCAATGTGGAAAGTGTGGCTTTAATTTCCAGTGAACAAAGATTTGGTTTCTAGTTCTGCCTTGTTTTTACCATACATTTTCCAAACATGGGTTGTTTTTTTTTTTTTTTTTCATTAGTGTTCACCTTTAACCTATTGATTTGCTATAAAAACAAGCCCTTTTATAAAGGAAAGGTAAAAGGAAATGAGGGAAAACATAAACACATTGCAAAAGTAAGGATTTCCCCAGAATAAACCCACATATAACACAAATATATGATGTAGCTTCTTTTATTAGCACTGTAAAAAAGAAGGCAAGGAAAAATGTGAAAATACATCAGGGATTTTAAAGCCAAGTAAATCAATTAGTCATTACTGACATAAATTTCCCTTTCTTGGGGACGTTCAACCTTCTCATATCCCGTGGATGAACTCTAAAGCACCTGTAGTAGATCTGTTTTCAGTAAAGAGATTTAAACTACTGTAGATGTTTTTCCAAGGAAAATACAATGTTGACAGAATAATGCGTGGAAGAAGAGGCTACTAAGGCAGCTGCTATAAATTGCCAGCATTGTAATCCCTCTTGCAACACGCCCAACTTCACAGGATGTGCATTTGTTGATGCTCTACATATGGTTTCGAGTAAAAGTATTTCCCCCTCCCCCAAACCTCACGAAAAATAAGCATGCCCTGCAATTGAAAAGGGAGGGTCCTCTCCTCGCTCCCTCCCCTCCCTGAGCACTGGAGCAATGATGCTTATTTTGAAAAGCAGCGTCATGTTTGCACAAGTATCTCCCTAACCTGGACAGATGGCTGTGGTGCTGGCACCGCTTAGGGCATGAGTGTTCCCAGGTGTCCCAGCAGGTCTTGGCCACGTGCTGAGGGCTCAGGTAGTGCCCCAGGGATGCCCAGCTTTGCTTGTGCTGTCACCAGAGGTGGGTCTCTGGTAGTGTCCTCCATGGCGCGTGGGCACATAGTGCTTTCTGTGGCCCCCACATCTGCCAGGACAGGGGAGCAACCACCTGGACAAGATGGTGGGAACCTCTTCCACTGTCCCAGTGTAGGTTGGCTGTTGAGCCTTTACACTCCTATATCTTTTTCCCCAAAGTGATTTTAGCATCTTAACCTTGGACACAGTGAGGCACTTATAAACCCTTCCGCGTAGTCAAAGCTGATTCTGTGCCATTATGTTTTTTTTCCTAAAGAAAGATTCTAATTTAAGCATTCTCAGCCCTTTCTACTGGTGGCTGCAGCCCTAAACCCCGTTCTTTGTAGCTGGATTAATTTTCTAATGGATCATTTCCCCTGTCGTCTTCACCATGTGGCCGCAGAAACCAGTGCCCATGGCTGGTTCAGCTCAACTACTGCTGCTTGGGAAATCACAGCCCAGGGCTTCCTGAGCTGGGATGGGTTTTGGAGCCCTCGGAGGTGATCTGTACGTGCTGATCCTGAGCTCACAAACACGTTCCCGGAGCAGAACTGTGAAACAGACAAGGGAAAGGACTTTGTGGCAGAGCCTATTTATTGGGTATGGAGTGCGTGCACCGTGGGAGTGCCTGTTGCTGGGGGAGGAGGATGGGGAGGCAACCACTGTGCTCTCCTTTCCCAACTGTTGTCCTTTGTAGGAGCCTTGCTCTGGCCCCTTCTCAGCTAATCTCGTCTCAGCTCCAGGGATTGTTTCTACTATGGTTTGCAATCCAGTTACTTTTCCATGTAAAATGCTTTAGCAATTGCAGCGATGATCAGCACCCAGGACTTTTCTCCAGCACCCTTGAGCAGATGCAGCCGTGCCAAACTCGGTCATTTGATCCTTTAGGCCAGCAGCTCTTGAGCTGCCTCCTACGTGACCACGTTGAAAGAGTTGGGGATGCTCCCACCCTGTCCTTGCCTTTAGGGGGTCCACGAGTCTGAGCTTTCCAGGATGAGGTGGGAACTGAAACCCTGATCTCCCTTCTTCAGTGCAAGTCCCCAAACCATGAAGCTGGAGTGAAAGATCTGGGCTCTGCATTGTGGAAGCAGTTCAGAAGCAGCTCCCACGCTGGCGCTGCTGCATCGCAGCCGTGGCAGTAGGCGGGCAGCCGGAGTTCTGCAGTGAGCAGTGCCCCAGCACTACCAGACCCAGCTGCATGCCAGCCTTGTGCACTGCATGGCACTGCTGCACCCCAGGAGAGGGGTGAGAACACGGGGGATAAACAAACCGCGCCGGCATCGAGAGGGTTTCACTGCTTGGCAGGGGATTTTGTATTTTTTAGCTAGGCAAAGTGGTGGTTTTTTTCTGTTTGCGGGTTTGTTTTATTTTTATTCTCCCTAAATAAATAAGGATTATTTCATGTAGAAAAAAAATAAAAATAGACATGTTACACACAGACACACACAACTCATGCAGTTATTGGGAATCCCAATTATCCGTGGAAAAACAATGTAGATGGATGTTTCTGGTTGTTTGCAGTGAGGCCCCGAGCCGATGGCTCTGATCTGGCCTTCCCCAGCATGAAAGTCTCAGGAGGAAAAGGTTTCCCCGCGTTGTTCTGTTTTGGAGGT
The DNA here is from genome assembly GCF_963210335.1 of Falco punctatus. NCBI lineage: Eukaryota > Metazoa > Chordata > Aves > Falconiformes > Falconidae > Falco > Falco punctatus. The sequence goes on along the minus strand of NC_137591.1, from coordinate 10,028,839 downwards.
TCTTCTACCTCTGTAGGTGCCTTCCTGGGGACTGTGGGATGGCCACAAGGGAGGAAAAAAAGGCTGGTGGGACCTGGGTGTGGAAGCTGGAGAACCAGATACTCCTTAGACTGACAAGCGTCGCAAGGCTAGGCTGTGCGTGGCTGCGAGGCTCCGGCGCGATGCCGTTTGGCCCAAGGTTTGATATTTACCAGTTCGCACTTGCTGCACGGGTCTGTGACCTTTTTTTGAAACTTTTTCTTTATGAGTTTATTTTGGCTGGGCTCAGGCATTCATAAAATTCCGAGGGAACGGGAGGTTTGAAGCATGGCTTGTAAAAGGAGGAGAGAGGAGGTGGGAGAATGGATTGCGGAGGAGAGTTTTCCATTACCCTGTCATAGCCTCCCTAACGCGGGTCTTACGCCTCTGCGCTCCTCTCCAAAACTGCAGGCTTTGTTTCTCCAAAACAGAAAGGGAGGGAGGAGGGAAAGCTTCCTTCCCTGCCTGGGAGGCAGGATCCGGCCCTCAGCAGATAGGTCTTTCTCCAGTTTCCCTTGTCAGTCATCCTCCTGCAGCTTTTGGTCTTCGCAGCAGGTCAGCAGCGTTGGTGAATAGCTCGGCAAGCACAAGGCATCTGAAACAAATTAGATCTCTTATAGCCACCCAGAGACTGATGATGGATGGAGGTCTGTATTTACAGCAAAACTAATTGGCAACATACACAGACATCCAAAAAAGTATATTATTTTGCCAGACTTTGGAGTCGCTAGGCCCGTTATTTTTTATTGTAGAACATTATACAGCTAGAGATAAAAAAGAACAGTGAAAGTTTTAAATCTAATAAAAGCATTTGACTGCAGAGTAAAAATAACATACACAGAGAAGTTTGATTTGGAATCGAATTTTATTAATGGTCTTTTCTCTGCAAAATGTTTCCAATTAAAAAACAATTCTGAAGTGATGCATTAATAAACTGCTTTCCCCCCCCTCCTTTGGAGGGACTAAGACTTTTAAAGGCTGAGGTGGATAAAAAAAGCCATTGGATGTTATTAAAACATAATTTAATATAACCTAAATATAGTGCTTGCATACCATGGAGGGAAAGCCGGCTGTATAATTGAATTCGGAACAATGATAGTATGTTGACTTTTCAAAGAGAAATATTATCAGATTGTGAGCTGCTGTTCAAAAGTCGGGTCTTCTTTAAACACTGAAGCATGTAAGAAGTAATAAAGAGCGAAATCAGCCAGGTTTCCCCGGACAGCATGTGGCAGATGTAGATTTCTCAAAGGCACGAATAGATGTGAAATTGGGAGCATGCGGTAGATGAACAGTCTGGATTCCAACAAGTCATTTGTTTGATTTTTAGATGAACAGCATCTTTGACTAAAAAAAGAGAGAAAAGGGAGAATATAGAGAAACAGATAAAATGGATCTTGCAGATCTGGTCTCCAAAAAGTGTTTGACAGAATTGTGTATCTTTTGTGTACCTGTTGATCTCACTTAGCAGAGCCTGGCTACGGGTGATGAAAGCGTGTGTAAAGTGTTTTCCCCAGGCTGAGAGCTTTGTTCCCTGATATACATATTTGCATGAGAAATAGGTGAGCTTTACAGAAGGTCAAATGCATGATGAGAAGGGAGGGGGCTCTGATTCCCCTAACCGCCTACACTTCTGTCCCCTTCCTTGTTTTTGCTTCGAAGTGCAGATAAGCAGAGATGCACCACATGATCTGCTTTACCATCTTTCTGTGCTAAAAATCCAACTTTCTCTTTGCTCACCCAAAGGACAAAAGAACAAGTCCCCTGCCCTACCACAAATGCCAGCATCACCAAAATCTCCACCACGAGGAACCTTCCTCCCCAAGCCCAGATGAAGCTCGGGGCTCAGTGGGACCTGGAAGCTCCCACACCCTGCGGCACCTCTGCAGCACAGAGCCAGGGAAAGGGGTTGTCCTCGCCCCCCCGACCTGTCCCACCTCCCCCCCCCCCCCCCCCCCTTCGGCGGGGTGAAGACCTCTCTGTGCACAACTGTATCATTTGCATCCACTTGAACGCGCATTTCTCCAGCAGCACCGTGTGAAGGGATCTTAGTGCAAATAAGAATTAGACCCGTGATCTTTCTCCAAAGGATTATCCCTGATCGCCCATTATTACTATTATTACTGTGTTTGCTGGGGCGGGTTTTCTTATTCTAAGCTTTTTTCCTCTTCTTTTTTGGCTGCATCTGGGAAGCCGTCCTTTGTGTAAACAGCTATCAGAGTGAGCAGGGGTATGTGATCCATTAGCTCTGCTGAAAACACAATCATTGTGTTATTCCAAGCTGATGAAAATGTCCTCTGTAGTTTTCTCTCCCAATGTCCACATGCCAATCAGTGTTTGTCAGTGATATGATTTTCTCACATAAACACATCCATTGTGCAACTTCCACCCCGGGTAAATAGATATAATTCCAAAACCAAATAACGCACTTGGAGGCGAATGGGAGATTAGACAGACAAGAAGGTGGAGGGGGAGTGGAGGGGAGCAAAGCTGCAAGGAGAGATCAGCTTTAATTGCGAAGGGGGAAGACGGAAAATTCTCGGGAACAGGCAACACGGCTGGTTTATTTCTTCATATGGCAAAAAAGCCTGGGGAGGCGAATAGTCGGGGCAATTTTTTTAATGAACATTTGTGAAGAAGGACCACCATGAATTGCTGAAAGAAGGATGGCTGTTGTTTATGGAATTGGGAAAACATTTTTTTTCCCAATTTGAAACAGAATAGACAATACACTATAAGTGGGGAGGTGCCATTGCCCCTTTTTCACCAGCAGGCCTGCTCAGACATACTGCGTTTTTTTCCCCTCCTTGTTCAAAGCTTACATAATTTCTGGGTAATTGTATCTTTGAATCCAATATTGCAGACTTATGCAAAAGAATGTTTTCCATCCCATATGTTTCCAGTGTGTTTGTGTGTAAGGAAATTTGTAAAATAAATCCTTTATTTACATGAGTCCTCAGACTTGGCAAGATCAGGGCTTTGCCATACGCATTCATGTAGTATTGGTCTATGACTATATATAGTGTATAAATATATACTCTGCCTACATGCAGTACAAAAGGTATATGTGTACATCAGAAAATATGAGACTAGAAAATATGTCTTTCCTTTAGAGGAATGGCTTATACGTGATCCTGTAGGAGAATTATTCAAGAAAATAGGCTGGTGCTGAAGGAGGGAAAAGATCTATCTATAATTATGTGTGTATACATACACCCTTGCGTGTCTCTCCAGGTCACAGCCCTTGCAAAACTGATGCCTAAAGGGATCCTGCATGAGACAGGATCTACCTCTTGTCCCAAGACAGAATAAAACCTATTAACCATTCCCCAAACTGATTCACACTGCTGAAAGCATGCTTTCCCGCTCATGTTTGTGTGTGCATTTCCCCCCAAACACATGAATTTTAAATTCTCCTGTGCCTTAGAAAACCAGCAGGGGTGATTTCAGAGGCCACCGGACACCCGTGGGCCAGCAGCACAGCTCTGTGCCTCCCTCCTTGGGCAGGCAGATTGCAGGCAGCTGCCTGTACACACAAACCACGCAGGCCAGAGATGCTTTCTGCTGCTTTCCATCTGCATGCCGTCCTCTCCTCCCACTGAGGAGACGCTGCGGGTGTCAGCCTGCACAGCCTGGGTTTGTGCTGCAGGACAGCTGTGCCACAGTGCACAGGTTGAGCAGAGCATCTCCCCGTGTGGGATGGGGAGAGGGGCTGAATCAGGGTACCAGCAAGGTTTTGCAAAGCTCCTTCACTCACTGGGAGGTTGCAACATCCCTAAATGCCTCCTGGCTGCTGTGTTCCTCAGCGTGATTGTTGCTCCTGCCAAGAGCAATACTGGCTGTTGTCCTTCTGCCTGGAGCACCAGCTACCCCAAACCCACCCGTGCCCCCCCTGCTGCCGGTGCCCTGTGCGGGGGGCTGCCTGCCTGCTCTGCGGGAGGGGGGATGACTTTTATGTGATCCTGTGGGAACCGATCTGGTTTCAAACACAATCGCTGGATCACCTGATTTGCATTTTTCCCCATCTGAGGGTCCCGGGCGAGGGGAGGGGAGAGCTGAAACCCTAAACCACTCTGTGCTTATTTGCTTTATGATCCTGTTGGGTGCAGTGTTTACTCAAATCCGGCAAGCATCTGGATTAGATAATTTGTTGGAAATTAGTGGCGTTTGATGGTTATCGGCCCTTGCGTGATTAAAACCCGGCTGTCAGCATCGTGTTTAGGTTTCAGGAGAGCAGGGACACCGGCTGCATGAATCCCCACACTCAGAGCTGCGGAGAGCAGCAGGGCTCACGCCACCCTGGAGGGGATCCATCCAAGAGCCCCCTGCACTGATGTGGGACTTTCCAGGAGAGACAGGGTTTCAAAACTTCTGAAAAAGAAACCCCTTTCAGCTCCCAAGTGACATAGATAAGGGAGGGAGGGGGTGCAGGCTGCTGGGGGCTTCATTTCCCATTTCACTGATTGTTCAGCTGCTCCTCCCAGTTCTGTGCTTTGCTCATTTTTACACCAAAGGTAAGCACAGCAAGAACGCAGAAGAGCTTTGCTTCTTTTCTACATTTCATTTTTTCTTTCTTATATCTAGGAAAGGTATCCCTTCCCATCCCTGCACTCCCACATCTAAGCGCAAAGAGCATTCACCTTCTTCCCTCCTCTTCTCCCCACCTTTCACTTTGAGGTTGGATCTTGCTCACTTTAATCTAACTGGGGTTTTAAAGCTGGATTAAATGGTGACAAGCTTAAACACTGCAAGGAGGGGTTTCATCATCACTGTATTAATATGCATGTTTTTTACAAGGCTTTGCTGAGCAGTTCAGCAAAACACCCATGGCATAGTAGATGTTTTGCTGATCACAGGGAGGAAAATATTTAATGACAAGACAGCGCTTCATCCACTCGTGGTCAGTGGGGATCCGTGAGTGAAGTGCCTAGGTGATTTTTATAGAAGAGGGTCAGATAAATTTATGCCTTGTATTGGGGGAGAACTGGGACTGGTCCCTCTCAGGGCAGACAGGTAGGTGCCCTACATGTGCGCTCTGCCTGGTGGGATATTTGACAGCAGGAGAAGCCAAGTGAAAGCTTAGGAAATTGGATAATTAGTGACCCTTTCTGAGATCTACCAGGTAGATAAATGACTGTATATTTTGCAGGATAGGGAGAGATGTGCATTTATAAATATATATTATGTATAATATATAGGCTTTTAAAGTATGCTTCCTCATACACAGACTTACAGGAATCAGTATTTCCAGCTGTGCACATATAGATACATTCAATGTGTAGTATACAACAACATGAGATTGACTCTGGATGCACTATATGTATTTGAAGAAGAGAGTTAGATCTTTCTTAAAGCTGTAAGAGAATGGTTTTAAAAGTATAAAGGTAATATGCTGTATTACTTTGGAAGCTCTGTAGCTTTTTGGTATACTGTCATAGCTATACTAAATGAGTAGAGCTGAAATATAAAGGATTTGTTGTTTGTTTTGGGGTTTTTTGTTTTTTTTTTTTCAAATATAATGTAATGAGCTCTTTTTTTAAATATAATGTAATGAGCTCTCTTGAGAAAGAACTCCAAATAATGAATGATCTCTGCAGTTAAGTTCTAAACGCTTGGGGTTTATGTGTGAGTACACAGCCGCGTTCATGTCAGGGATATGGGAAGCTCACACAATCCTCTAAATGCCCTATTATGATGCTGGCAACAGCATTTGTTTATGATTTACAGCTCTTTTCTAAATGTCAGTATTTCAGTCTGGTGGTATATTTTGCCAATAGATAGAATCAGCAGGCATGAAAAAGCATGAAGAAATATTTTATAAAAATTAGAAGGGACATATAAATAAATAAAATGAAAGATAAGGGACATTTTGTTTCTTCTTCCAAAGGAAATTTTGAGTTCATGAAGCTTCAGCCTGGATTGTGGTGGGATGTCTCTGAAATCCCTGCGTTCTGTGCACATTCTATGCAAAAAGAGTAAAAGAAGGCTTTGAGGTGACTGACAGCCATAAGACAGTCCATGAACTAAAGCAAGTCAGATGGAGGTTGAGCTTTGGGGTGGTTTGGAGGCAGGAGGTGAGAGAAGATTCCTATCAGTCCTTCATGGGACGGGGAGAGGGGGACCCGCTGGCCCCATAACTTGCTCCCACAGTGTCTGCTGCAGCGGTGCCTGCTGGCTTTCCCTTACACAAGGCAGGCGATGGGTTATTTGGCCATCTTTACAGCAGCGCTGCCGGGGGGGTGCCCATGCCATGGTGGGGAACCCACACTGGTCAACCCCATGCAGACCTGCAGGCTGGTCCCACCTGAGCTGCAAGTCTTGTCCAAGCAGGATCTGAGCATTATACATTTATCAAGGCAAGCCCAGAAGGAGCTGTACTGTCATCTAGGGATAGGCGTTACCTTTCATCCCCTCATTTTCAAACTGCTGTTGTGCATTTAAGAGCTATTTCTCTTATTTTCAGTAGCCAGTTGTGGGACCTGCATAGCCCATGAGCCAAATAGGCCTTGAACAGACACATCCCATTACCTAGGTCTGTCTGCAGATAAGCCTGGGATGCCCCTAGGTAGGTCCGTCCCGTGTCAGTATGTCCATACGGACCAGTGCATGGCCCTGCACTACCTGTGTCCAGGGCAGCTGGGATATGGGGCAGCCCTAGAACAGACTTTGCATGTGTGTGTTCTCTGCAGGCTTCTGGACTAGGGAAATTATCAACTCATCACCCTCTAAACCTTTCCAATCACTACCCGCCCACAGCTTGATTTCTGGGGCCTTCAGATCTCCAGGCAAGTTTGCTGCCTTGCACTAATGAATACCGCGCGCTGAGTGAAAACTCTATCTGCACATCTTTAAATTAAACCAAACCACACACACGCACACACAAAAATCATTTCAGCCTACCCACTGGGTTTTTGCCTTGCTGCTTGTGCCGAATTTCTTATTGATGTGGGAAACCGTGCAGCAGAAGAAACTCCTTAAACGTGCATCAGGAGTAGTAATTTCTCCCTGTCGCCTGCAGCATGGGTTCAGATGATATGATCATGAAAAAGGGAACCATTTCCTGCCCCATGGAATTTAATTTTATGAATGGAGCCGTGTAACACAGCATAGTAGCTTTAAAAAAAACACCATAAAAGATGTGACAGGAGAAATCAAGTTCTACACTACTCCGCTGTAAGGAGAGCAAAGCTAACGTGCACGATTTGGCTTTGCTGTTTGCCCTTTCATTGTTTGATGGTAAGGCTCTTGCGTTAGGATTTTCAGAAGCACATAGCACAGAATGGTTTATGATGTTTACTTAGCATATAGGACAATAGATGGAAAAGCGCCATAATTTGTGACGCTGACTGCAAAACAAACCTATCGTCGTTCACACAGAGTGCTGTTCCTTCGGTTAAACAGCCATGCTGCTGGTTGGCAGGAGCAGGCTGCAGCCTCCCGGGTCCTCCTCGCCGGAGCTGCGCATCTTCAGGCCTCAAGCCATTGGTGTTTGAACAGAGATGCCTTTTGACTCCAGCGGGGCAGTGCTGGCACTGCACAAGCTCTTTGTCCTTATTTAGATAAAATAAAGATCCCTGAAAGGCTTCCCGGCACAAAAAAACCCTCATGCGGCGCTTCACAATAGCTGCCGACATGGGAAAGTTGCAGGGAGGCCCCCAGCCAACAGCTTAGATGTAAACATCTTGGGGCTGGGGCAGCTCGGATGTAGAGCCAGGTCCATGTTGTACCCCTGGTCCCCAACTCTCCTAGGCCTTCCTGGACCCCAGCTATCAGCATGCCCACGTTTGATTTACGAGGGTAAGAAATCTGCTTATCCCCACTTAGATTTACGCAGTCATCTTTAGCGCACCAAGGCAGGTCATGAGTCCAAAGTGACTGAAGTGCGTGGTGGTTTTTCTGTGAGGCTTTCTCTGAGGAGCAGAGGTTGTAGTTAATGAACTAAATTGTGAGTGTGCATCCAGTGAATTTTACATATGCTTGAGTTACCCAATCCTGGAAGACAGAGCGGGAAGGTACCTTGAGAAGATATCGATTTGTCCTCATGCAGGACATAAACAGTCAGACCTAACCCATTCCTGGCACACGTACATCAAACCTCTTCTTAAAATTCCCTAATAAGGAAGCTACCATAAACTCTGCCAGCAACCTTTTCCAGTGCTCTGCTGTGTTCACCTTGAACATCAGCTCTCCCTGTAATGTCTGTCACCCCTCTTTGCTGCAGCTCAAGGGCAAGACTTTGTCTCCTTCCCATAGGAGGCACAGAGGTCCATAACCTCCCTCTTCTCATTCATGGACTTGTGGACTGTCCTCTTTGCATTTTCTAGACTGAACAAACCCACTCATTTTCAACCATTTCTCATATATTATGTTTTCTAGATTTATGACCCACTTTTTATAGCTGTTGCAGTCCTCCAGATTCAAGCTGTTCCATGCCTTTCTCGAGGACCTCCCCCAAGTCTGACTATCCCTGGATTTGATCAGCTTTAATCAGAAGTTGGTTATGGACCATCTTCATGGTTTTGACTTGAACTGGATCCAAAGCAAACAAATCCCATGGCGTCTTTTTCCCATTGGTCCCTTGGGATATGGAAATTTTAAAGCAGTAGCAGAAGATAAACATAGTGGAGACCTTCCTGGTAGTGAGCAGTGGGACAGGCTTAGTTCATCTGTCTTGCATAAGATGAAATTTATTAATTTCAGCATGAGGCTGAGTTTTTCTCTTTCACATCTCACACTGGCTTTTACTCAGCCAGGAGCAGTGGCATAGAGGAGAGGGGGAGACTCTACAAGTGCTGGTCTTTGCCCACAGCCTTGCTGGGGTGACAGCCCTCCTGGTTTGCCTTGTCACACATCATCCAGCTGACGAACAGAAATTTGCCAGATTCTCATAAAACAGGCAGACTTTATAAAATCCCATTCGGTGTGTCCCATTTGACAGAAGTCTGCCGGTGTCCAGTCTGGAATTGGTTTTAGCTGGTTATAGCATAAATAGTATAAGAGATTATCAGCCAAACCGCTTGCACGCACACGGTTGGTAAGGACCAGACAGCATGGACTTACCCGATCTCATGTCAAATCACTCCAGATTTTTCTCCTGACAGGGTAATAAGTACTTGTGGTGTCTTAATTATCTTGACTTTAGCATCAGCCCATCGGATGTTCCCAAAAACATAACAGTTCAGTCAATACTAGTAAAGCTGTACCGCTGCAATGGGTGTGGAGAGAAGTGCAGCTAAGCTGACTGCTTTATAAAAAACATTCTGAGTCAGACAGACACTGTTCACCTTTTCCAGGCTATTTTTTTTTTATTATTATTATTCCAAAAGCCTGTCTTCTGAGGGTAGGAACTTTCTAGCTGCACTTCAGTAAAAAAAAAGAAAAATAATTTAAAGAATAGTATAATAGCACCTCTAATAAAATAACCAGGAAAGTTTCCTCTGAGAGCATGTCATTATGTCAACTCTGTTCAGCGGAGAAGCATTGCATTCAGTAAATATATATTCGTGAGCTACTTTGTGATCATTGACATTTGACATTGTTCTTACATCTCTCCCTATTAGCATGTTTCTGTTTGAAGTGTACTTGACCTATTTCAGAAATATCCCTCATCTTTTCCCATTATTTACTGAGCAGCAATAACCCTGGAAAGAACTACTGCATTTTACAGGCTGCAAAGTTTCATGGAAACAAAAGGCCCCTCTTGTGTAGCTTAAGTAGCTCATCTGTGAAGGTAAATATATTCCTGGATTTAATTAGGAGTTGCAGTATTAATATTTATACAGATAAAACTAGGTGGGGAACGAGGAGAAAGAAGAGGGAGCCATGGCGTAGTTGTTACTGCTGATATGAACTGTCCAGTTCTTTCTTCATGAGCCAAATCTCTGAGGTCTCTTGCATGAAAAAACTGTTTCATTCCTTGTGCCTAACAGAGGGCTGGGACCAAGTCAGGGGTCCGAAGACACAGCCTGCACCGAAGGCTCATTTTGCTGCGTGTTTCAATGCTATTTTTCATGCAAAAACAAATTTGAAGGCCAAATGAGAGTGTTTCAAACACAGATCCTCTAGGGAATGTGGAGAAGGGAATTTCAGACGCTGGAGTGACAGGAGACACCTGATCTATTCTGTCTCACGTTGGATATGATTTTCATGTGCTGCAATACCTTTCTGGATATTAGTGGGTTTTGGGTCACGAGATGAAAAGTCAGCGTCTTCCACTATTTTGTGGTTAACAATGGAAGGTAAAGGTTCAGCCATAATGCTTGGTATTAAGATTTTGAAGTTCTAAGTACTTTTAAGTACTTCCTCAATATAGTTTTCAGATACCTTTTCATTTCTGAAGTGTTGAACTGGAACATATTGTCCATTTTCAAATCCTCACACAGACAAAAAAGATTTGAGTCTGTACCGACCCTCGAAACTCAGAGACAGTTCAGGTCTTTCCGATCCTGTGTTTTCACACTCCGAAGAGATAGCAGGAACCTCCAGGCTTGGACTTGACCTGTTTTATTCTTGCTCTGACCTTGCAAGCCTCAGTACAAAACTTGATTGGGAAAGGTTTGGAGGTATGTAAAACAAGGGAACCCAGCATCCATCCTTCATGAATGATGCCACTGTGGCCTTAAATATGAGCATGAAGAGTTCAAAGGTGGCACCTCCAATATTCATATAATGTGTGATGGAGAGTCCTGGCACATCAGGAGTTTAGAGATCACTTGAGAAGACAAAGCTGTGTCAAAGGCAATAGGGAAAACGTGCTCTGTCTTGCTCAAAGAGCAGTTCAACGCTTTGTTCTCCCTTTTGTACCCAGGCTGCACCTGGCCCTCTTTGATTTTAATTATCAGGTATGCTGCTCTGGGGGAGCTCGGGGCCAACTGTGTTAGAAAGCATCACCTTCCCTCCAGGCACAGCTTCATCTCTTTGTTCTGCATTTATAGGGTAATTGAATGCTAACAAATCAGCTCTCTGGTTCACTGTATTCAAAATGTTTCGAGTAACTGGGGAAAAAAAAATTACACCCTTGTCTCTATTCCCAGTCCTTGGTTTGTCCTGTGCTTTTCTTCCATTCTTTCTTTTACGACCAACACCCTGTTACCTCCATTCTGGAGATCAGCTTTTGCTCCTGTTGAATTCAGTTACTCTGTCAGACAGAAAAGGAGCAAGATTCTTCAGCCCCAGCCTTTTGCTTCTGCTTTGTGTTCCCCTGGGGAAGTTGCTTGCATCCAGCATGGTGCCACAAGTCTTCCTCACTCTAAGGTCCTACACAGCAGATGTAGGAAGCTGGAGACAACCACCAGCTCTGCGCAAATCTGAAAGCAGTCCCATGCCCCACGCCTGCCAAATGACGTGGGGTGTCCTTCTGTGACGTGGCAGGACACGAGGCATCTTGCACGGTCGTTTTCCCCCTCCCCCCCATCGATTTAGGGGCTGCAGCCTCTAAGTTGCTCTACAATAGACCATAATCTCAGTCCTACCGCTCTGCAAAAACTGATGTCAACCGAGTTACCTGCCTCTGACAGTGACTGTAGCTCGGGGGCAGTGAGGCCGTGTCCATCCTTCAGAACAGACCAAGCCAGGATGATCCAGCTCTCCAAGAGGGCAGCCTTGACTTCACAGGAATGGCAGAATCTGGCCATAAATAGTGTGCACCACAAAGACAAGCAGGGGGGAAAAAAAGCACTTAACAACAACAGCAACAGTTGCCACTGTAATTATTCTAGCAAATGACAGCAATTGTGTTGACCACACTGTGGTCTGCCTATACCTTGCCAACTTGTTCCTGTTCCAGCCATTAATATCAGTTTGGCTTGCACACAAAGAAAATAGGTCTCATTTAAATCTCCCTGCACACTTTGTGAGTCATTAATGAAGTCTCATGATATCTATGACCTAAAAAGAGCACTGTGAACTACTTTTTCCTGAGCAAGAACCATGATCTGCTGGTTTTCAGAGGAACTCATTTATCACTTCTTGTCCCTCATATTTGTGGCCCCGTTCTTTGGAATAATAAGAGTTTGGCTTGAGGAATGGGCATGAAATGTGGTTGTGTTTAAAATTTGTTTATTTTCATTGTTTTTCTTTAGCTTTGTTCTTGGAGCTTGTACAATAAAGGCAAATAATTTAAAGGGTGCAGAGGGCGGGAGTTTGGTTTTGTACAGAGTGTGGCAGGCTGACAGAAAAGCTATAGCCGAGTAAAGGGATCGCATTCAGTGAGGCCAAGGTGAACTGAAGTATTTAGAGACTCTGGAGGACTTGGAGCTGGAATACCTTCCATCTTCCCTCTCAGCTTGTAACTCACACCCGGCTCACACCCAGGCTGAACTCACACCCAGCTACTGCCGGGGAAGTTACACCTCTTAAGTCATCGGCTGCAAAGCTGGCTCAAGCGGCCAAAATGAGCTCAAGCTGGGCAAACTCACCTGCCGGATCATGCCGCCAGACGGCAACAAGGAAGAGACACTAAGCCGGTATGAATCACTGCTAATCACTCTCTTGAGCTAATTGACACATTCCGAAAATTCTTCTCGGGGTTCTTGGCAGTCTGAGCTCCATCGCTTTCTTTAGCCGTCAGCAAAGGGAAAGGCACATAGCTGTGTCAGAAAGTTTTTTTTTTTTTTTTTTTTTTTTTTTTTTTGTAAATCAGCAGACACCACTGCTCTATGTGAGGGCTCCAAGGGCTCCATGACAGTAGCCTTACCCCAGACCACATTTGTGAGACCTGGAGGGGATCATTTGCTCCCCCCAGCTGCTCCTTCCAAACCCACTTGTTTCAGTGCTACTGCAGCTGCTTCAACATGCTTATACCACCCACCCACCCAGTTCCCCAGGGAAGATTCCAGAAAAGCATCAGTCTTGCTCACCACCCAACTAACAAGGATGTCCTTCACTATGTGAACCTGGTCCCCTAAAGCCCAGAGACCTCTCAGGTGGCTTCTGGTGAATCCATAGTGCAGTACCTCCACCACAGGCTGTTCCCAAGCTGCTTATTGCCATGGACTTAGTATCGTTGGTGGCATTCAGCTCGGCTCTTCCCACCTGTAGAGCTGGTTAACAGAAAGGTGACAGCCACCAAGTGCAAGGAACATCCCTGGCTCAGGGTAGGCAGTGCAGAACTTTTGACTGCTGCAGAGCCAGAACAAACCGTGTCTTCTGGGGAGGGAGCCTTCTTTCTCCTCTGGTTCTCTGTGGCCTACAGCGTGAAGGTCCCAGAGGCTACTTTGAGATGCTTTCAGATGCCATCTGAGAGAAGCTGGTCCATCCTCAGGAGGCTTGAAATTTGCAAGTTCAAAATGTGTCAGGAACTGTTTGATTAGTGTCAGGTAGTTTGACCCTCTCTAAAGCCAACAAAGAGGGAGGTGGCTCCTCCAGGCAGATTAGAGAGACAGATTGACTTTGGAGATGGTGACATCAGTATTCATTCCTATTGCAGAGTCCCACTTTGGTGTCACAGCCTCCTCTGCAACAGTAGGGACATCTGTCCCCCTAAGCCACCCCACTGAGCAGTGGGGTCACCAAATGAGCCTGCAGACAACGGTGATGTTAGGGTCATACCTGTAATCCTGTGCTGTTTTCTGCCTTGCGGCCTTACACATCATTTCTAGGAGGGTTGTCCCTCTGGCAAACGGACTGAGACCGGCTTTTGGCTGTAGATAGTGATTAAAAGTCAGTTTTCTGTGGCAAGTTGTAGGATCACTCCTTGCTGTTCAAACACATTCAGAGGATGGGGAGGAAGCATGCCTCCATCCTCTGGTTTTGTGTGGTCTCTGGGTAGTGACTGTGTGTGCCAGCGATGGGCAAGACTGAGGGTCGGTCCCTGCCGCTGCCAGTGTGTGTCTGAGGGGACTGCGCTAACCACAAGCCAGGGCAGCTTGGGTGCACGCACCAAAACCTGTCAAATCTGTGGTAGCCTGCATCTCTCTCCTGCTGCTGCCCTCCAGCATGGCTTTTGGAGCCAGAAGTTGCATCTTCATTTTCGCGTTGACGGTGACTTATTTCTTCCAGTATTTGCTCTCGTTGTTTTTTGAACTCCTGCTTTGGGAACTTGTGTCAGTGAACTCCACGGTTTAACACACCTGCTAAAAAGCTTTTCTTGTTTGTCTTAAACCTGCTACATCAGTGTTTCTTTAACTAGTCCCTAATTTCTGTGAACTGAGAAAAAGTTCAGTGTTCCTTGTCCACCTTCTCTGTGAGGTCTGCAGATGTGTACTGGTGTAAGCACACAGGCAGAAATAATTGCTACTAACAGTTTTAAATTGGTATTGTTCCTTTCCACACATCACAGATGCACCCCACACATGTATGTGTAGTTTGATCGTTTTCTGTCTTTACTGGCTTATTTCTTTACAAATTCATATTGGTTAATTTATTAAGATAAATAAATTAGGAGAGATAGGAGATGGTCTAAGTAAGATTAAGGACTATCTAGATATACTGCATCTGATTCAAACTGATCATAAATCCTAAGATCAGCTGAAAAAGTGGGTTATATTAGGTGTCCTTCTAAGGCAATGGACAAATTAAAGCTGCTATGTTCCTTTAGTTTTTCTAACAACATATTTCTCTCAATGAAACAATTGCTAAGACTACACTTCAGCTGAATGAGTTCTGTATTGTCCTTTCTAAAAAGCGCTGAGCTCAGCACAGGGCACTGTGAAATTGCTCGGTTTGTTTTTGTCTCATTTCAGTTTAGACATATGGCTAATCATGCTTGAAAACCACGTAATCTTAGCCAGGGCAAAATTCATATCATTATGTAGGGAGAGTTCAAGTGTTTCCCCCTTATTTTAAAATAATGTTAAACTGGGATTATGCTGTATTATGTTCCTTTTGGACCTTAAATGTCCATGTGCATTCATATCAGCCGTCTGGCTGTCAGATCCATACTTACTGCCTCAGTGAGTAACAGTGAAGGAAACCAGCATATTAGCTCCTGGAACAAATGGGGTCTTTTCTTTATGAGAAGATAGCTGGGACATAACTTAATATAACTGCTCCCTGTTCTTCTTAATGGAAAGCTAAGTGACATGACAGATGTCACGTCAGGTGACAGATAAATGAGTATTAATGATCTCCCAGGCTGCTGAAGTTTTAGAATATAAAACACGTCCCACCCTCTTAAAAAAATGCTCATTGCACATTTTTTAGTAAAAATATAGTATTTTTGAGCAGCATGTTAGTGTGATTATTTTATTAGATGTAAAAGCAGCCCGTATACCACAATAACAACTGCATGGCTGTCTGCGCCTGCTACATCCAGAATCAATTGTACATTTTTACCACTGAAATACATGCACGAAACTATATGAAACTATAGCACAGACACCTAAACACAGAGATTTATTTTGTCAGATATGCAGAACTGTATGTGATGTACATGCACATATTTTGTGTTTTCAGCACTATTACTGTGCCCATCAACTCACACATCTCCACAGGTACCCGGAGGTAAGGTTGTGTAATTACCCACATCGAGCTCTCGTGGCAGAGCTCTGAGGTTTTCTGATCTGATTCTCTGCGGAGAGAATTACTTGCGTGTATCTTTGTGGTGCATATCTATTTACAGACTGTGCAGCGTGCGCTGTGTACGGCACATTTATGTGCTGTACTTTGCCCACACACACACCCATGTTGGCCAGGACTTGTACGGCAGGTACGGGAATATCTATATAATATACATATCAGTGCATTATGAGCAGCTCATTGGGTTTAGCGTGGTACTCCTGCTGCTGCTTTTGTGCAGTTCATTATAGAAACATACTTGAGTTTGCTCAGTTGCTTATCCCAAAGGCCAACTTTTGATCTTCTCTTGGGAACCTGTTGCACCGCCTTGGTTTCTAGGTACCACAGCCAATGTGTTTACCAACTCTTTTTCTCTTTCTCGCCCTTTCTATTATGCATCCCCTTTTTTCTGCCACACAAAAGCTCTGTGCGGTGCTTGTGTGTGGTCCCCAAGAGATGCGGGCCCGGCGAGGAGCCGGTTTTTGGCGAGGCGCTGGGCTGGAGGATCTGTGAACCCGTGCAATTAGCAGTTTAGATCCAGGACCCCACGTGTGGGAGCGGGGCCCGCGGTTGTGCCGGAGCAATGGGGACAGCCGCCCTCCGGGCGAGTGCACCGACCCCTGGCAGAAGGGTCACGCCATGCCGCAGACAGCCCCTGAGCTCAGGAAAAACCCAGAGATCAGAGCCGCAATCTGTAGCGGGGTGTCCTCCCCGCCCCCCCCGCCACCCCATGCACAACACATGGATTCAGAAAGGGATCATTTGGAAAGCATTTGCAAACATATGGGTCGTTTTTAAGTCAAGACTTCTTTAATTCACTGTGTTTCCTAGTTTTTTTGGAGGGAGGAGTTTGATGGAGGTTTTGGGGGGGTTGTTTTGTTTTGTTTGGGGTGTGTGTGCAGGCTCTTGCTGCAAAAAGCCTGGCTGGGGAAAAAAAAAAAAAAAAAAGAGGAGGGATGAGTGGTGGAATAAAGAGCACAGCAAAGCTACCCCCCAAAGCAGCTTGTTCCCAACTCACGTCCCTTACACAGAGATTAAAAGAACAAACACTCCGCTCTTCTTAATGATGGCATTACCAAGTATAATTAATTAGAAGGGTAGCAAAAGGAATCAGATCCCTGATGCTAATTACTTTCCTAAAAGGATAATATGCTCTTATGTTACCAGTCTAGATCTGACAGAATGTCTATTGCTGCTACCACTGCTAATAATCAAGTGGTAAAATAAAATACCCAAGGGATGTATGTGCCTGGGTTTATTTATATGCATGTATGTATACATACGTGTGCGTATAATGATACACCCACTATACAAAAGCACGATGCGTACAAATACACTTGTGTTATCACTTCATGTTTCTATATTTATAGCTATAGTGGGTTTTTTTAGACATATATGTTGACAGACAGCCAGACAGAAAGACAAATATTTATGACATCACTTCTCTGCAGTCCTACCGCCAGAAGAGGGGAGTGATAAAGAAAAGCTCCCCCACCTTTGCCACCCTTGGCCTGTGCAATTAGGTCTGGGGTAGGAGCAGGGCTGTGTTATCCTTTTCTTGGATGGAGATGCGATGGCCCATTAGGCCTGATCATGAAGAACTAATGACTGGATGGCATTGATTTGCGGAGGAATTTTAGCTGCAGAAAATGACCGATGTTCTTCAGCCAAAGATTTGTCGCAGGAGGCTGGATATCTTTTGCATAGCCTGCTCTGTTAACTGCAAAGGACTGCTGAATAAATGGTGGGTTTGCAGTTAAAACACACAGGATTTGGGTATTCAGTGGGAGACCTGTGTTGCAGAGTTGTTATTATCATCACTTTTAAGAAGTTGGAAGGGATGGGTAATGCGGCCTGAGTAAAATCCTGGCTCTCAAATGACTTTACTATATACACATGCAGTGCACGGGTCTATAGTTGTTACTGCAAGTGCATCGTGTCTACCTATTAATCTACATCCTTCCCCCACCTCCTTGTGTGTATGAGCACACAGATGCGATGGATCTGTGGATGTACATATGCACATGTAGATGTCAGTGTACATATTCATATCCCTCTATGCGCCGTATGTGTGTGTGTAATACCTGTGCACACAGATGTGTTTCAGTCTGTGAGCACATTTGTACCCAGGCTGCACAGTTGTGTGCATATATACGTGTGTGTAAGTGCATTTATATATCCCTATGTATTTTGCTAGCAGAGAAAAACCTACATATGTCTGTATGCAGGTGTGTGCCACATGCATGAGCGTAGACTTGACATGTTATTTTTAGTTGTTTCCCATCCTTCCAGACATCTTCCCAAAATATCGCTCTTTCTCCCCATTCCTGCCTCCCAATCCTGCCATTCCCTCAGACTGTGAGTTTTCTTTGGGACTTGAGGCCTTTGCCCAGTGGTCCTCAGTGAGCAGAAAGCAGTAAATGCAATTTAATGTATTATTTATGAGTGGTGGGAAAGTTTAAGGGGGTTTTAATCTCTGCTTCTCCACTTCCTTCCCAGCTGAAAACCATTTCACCTCCCTTCCCAGATACTCAGCTCCAGTGTGCTCCCCCACCCCACTCCCATCTGTGCCTTATTTGTACAAATGTTCCCGTGTCTTTAGAAATCATCTTCAAAAAAAAAAAAAAAAAAGAGAAAAAAAAGAGAAAAGAAAACCCCTCACCAAACCCATATTGTACTTAAACATTTGTGAAGATTTTGTTTCTCTCAATATGGAAGCAAGAGGGGGCTCTGGGAGGAGCTTTCGTGGAGAAATGTCTCATTCAGTTTGCTGAGCCCCCTCCTTGAAGTTTCTTTTCAAGGCTGTTGGAAAGTTGGGCAAACTGAAAAGCAAAACAATAATTAGAGATAATTGCTTGTGTCCAAACACAGGCATCAAAGCCTCGGGGGTCTCATTTGTGATGGGCCTTGGTGTATGATCCAAAAAAAAAAAAAAAAAAGTAAAAAAAAAAAAAAAGGTGACCCTTATTTTATTTATTGAGTGGGGGAACAGAGAGAAAGTGCCAGATGGAAGGACCTCAGAGCAGTCTCCAACAGCTCAGCCCTGCCTGCTTGGGCGAACAGGCACTGAGGCCAGGATAAAAGGGATAGAAAGCAGGGTCAGGAGAGGTTGCATAATTACTAGGGTGGAGGTAAAAGGGGTGAGGGGAGAGACAAGGGTCTCTCTGGCTCCACCGTGGGGAAACCGTGCAGGCCCCCAGCTCTGTGTGATGGGTGACATCTCTGGTACCCAAGATAGGTACCAGGGATGCTGCAGGATGCCACATCCGGGGTGGTACAGGAGTCTTGATTTTCAAGGGGCTGAGTTGCCCCCTTTCCCTTCCTCCAAGCTGGATCCCTAGTGTGGATCCAAGTGGACACAGTCCCAAGAGGCTCTGCCCCAGATTCCTCACTTATGGGATGTGCTGTCAGCATGAACACAGCAACCTCCAGGTTACTCAATGCATAAGCAGCACTGAATCCCTGGTGTTTTTACTGAAAACACATCAGTGAGGGGATTGAGGAAAGAAAGAAGGGGAAAAGCTTGTAAAAGGCAGGGGTGGTGTAAAAAAAATACCACCAAAACCAGTGAAATGGTCTCATCCCCTAGGCCTTACTGGGAAGATGTGCTGTTGCCACTGGCTGCAAAATGATTGCAGGAAGGGTCCGGGCAAGGATGAGGGTGTCGGATTTAGGGGGAGGGGGCCACAGGAGGCTGAAGGAAAGCTGCAGCTGAGAGCAAAGGAGCAGGGGGCATCCCTTGTAGGAGAGGGGTAATGGGGGACTCTCCGGGGAACCCTTGTCTCTCCTCTGTTCTTCAAAGGCACTGGTTCACACGCTAAGATGTGTCCAAGGTTTCTTCTTGTCCAGCCTGTCGGTCGGTAATGGGCTTGTAATGACCTAAACGATTTGCTGATTAGAGACAATAAATCTGCCTTTCCAAGTGGGGTGTCCCCCACCAGGGTGGCAGCGGGGAGGGCTGGGGCCAGGGGGACTTGCCTGTCCCTGAGCAGGAAGGTGACACTGTTTGGTTATTCGGGCTGCTGGGAATGTGGCTGCAGAGCTGGAGATATTTTTCTCAGCTTCTGCCCCCCACCTTTCCAGGGGGGGAATTCTGGGGCTCAGGCGTAGCATGAGAGGTGACTGCTGGGGGTGGGGGGCGGTTCCTCTGGGGGCAAGTGGGGGAAATTCATGGGGCGTCTTTGCTCGGCTGGCTCCTCCAGGGACAGGTAAAAAATAAAAAAGGGGGGAAAAAACTAGGAAAGAAACCACGAGTAAAAGCCCCGACGGCTTTTCCTCGCCCCCGGCCCCCGAGCCGGCCCGCGGCGCCGCGCGGTCCCGCGGCACCCCCTGCGCCCCGCTGGGAGAAATGCACCGGCCCCGGGCCGCCCTCGGGGAGCCCTGCTGCTCTCGAGTGCAAAACATACCATCAAAAAATATTAAAAATTAAAAAAATACATAGGGGAAACAAACATCTCACTGCATTAGCTTGAAAGGGTCGGATCCTGCGGGACGTGCTCAAGCGCAGCGGCCGGTTGGAGGGCGCAGTGTCAGGGTGGAGTTGCTGGTTTGGGAAGGAGGGGGAAGGGGGGTGCCCGGCTCCCCCCGGTGCAGGTGCATGCGGGGAGGTGGCTCCGCGCTGGCACGGTGGCGGGGCCGGCAGGGATGCCCCAGACGAGGTGGTCCCCCGGCGGAGGAGGGGGGCGGCCTTCCCCTCCCGGCGCTGCGCTTCAGGCGCCGGCATCGCCAGGCACTTCTAATTAGCAAATGAAGATGTTGATCATTGGCGAGCAGCAAACCTCCGAGACAGGCGGGGTGTCCCCGGGACGCCTCGGAGCCTGGCGCACAGCTGCAGCTCCCGTTATCCTTCTTCCTTCTTTTTTCTTTTCTCCCTCCCTCCCCGGTTGCTCTGGTTGAGGCGAAATCCGCCTCAGCCGGGAGCTCCCCTCGATACCTCGACCCTTTCCACCACTCTCTCTCTGTGCTCTCTGTGAGACCCTCTCTCACTGTGCTCGTAATTTACCGTCTTCCCATCCCGTTCTCTTTTAGCATCTTCCAGTCTCCCTCCATCTTTCTATTTAGCAACACCTCCGCACACCTCCTGCAACTTTCCTAGCCTCCCTCCACCGACCCCTCCTCTCTCCTGCTCCCAACAGAGAGGTACAGCCGTTCGTGGGCTGGATCCCGAAAAACCACATCGGCCGATGCAAAATTACTCTACATAAATGTCGAAAAACGTTTCTCCCGAATCAAAAAAAACTAGCACCCCCCCCCCCCACACACACACACACACACACATTTGATGCAAACAACGAGTGGTTTTGGATCGAGCTGACTCCTCCGGGAGAGAATGCGGGGTCCGTTTTTCTATAAATTTTTTGGTTTGGGGTTGTTTTTTTGGGTTGTGGGGGTTTTTTGTTTTTTTTTTTTTTTTGGTTGTTGCATCTTCATTTTAATTTCTCTGCAGAGCTAGCCTTGCAGACACCCACGCTTCCTCCTCCCGAGCAGCAGCGTGCGGGCACACAGCGCCTGCAGCCCCGCAGCCTTCGGTACCTGCCGCGGGGCAATTGTGCCAGGGGCTGGCGGGGACCCCGGGGGTCCCGGGACCCTCCTGCCCCGGGGGCAGCGGAGGCAGGGCCCGGGCTGCCTGCCCCCTCCGCTTCCAAATGACATTGATCCCGGTGAGCCGAGCCAGCGTCCCAAACAAAATTCGCGTGTTTCTGTCCCCCGGGGTGGGTTTACTTTGATAGATGGCTGCCCGGGGCTTCTGCTTCCTGCCTCGTCCTGGTCGCTCCCCGAGAATATACAAGTTTAACGCGAGCACACACAGCCATACCTGTGTGTATATATATATATGACACACATGTCAAATTTGTAATTCATTAGACGATACATTTGGGAAACGTGCGATGAAATACGCCTCACGCCGACGAGGCACGTTATATACACATCACTTGTAATTCGAAATTGTTGTATATACAGTTCTACATACTGTAGGAAATATTTCGAAGCAGATTTATGTACATCCTTAATTTAAGTACATCCTTCAACTAAATGTAATACATACAGTTAGATGAATTGCGTTCTTAGATGAGAATTAGAATTTTAAATTATAGAAGCGGCATATCCGTACGATACAATTACAGATATCTTAGACTTAAAACATATGTGAATGCACACACGGTATTTGCGGGAAGAGTTTATCAAATATACGTCCGTTTACACGTGTACGTCCATATATATATATATAGGTGGCTTCCAAACGTATATAGCTATGTATATATTTTACCTCTAAACGACCTTTGGGCTGTACATAATTACCGAAGCGACCATTGAGATACAGATGTGCACACATCCTTGCGATACAGACATGCACACATCCTTAAACGATCTGTACGGGCGCGCACCGTGGGCAGCCCAGGCCGGGGGGGGAGGGGGGCGGGAAGGAGAGGATGGGACCCCCGACTCCCCCCGCCGCCCCGCCGTGCGCCCGGGCCCCGCGCTGGGTTCCGACCTGCCCGCACCGAAACGCGCCTCTTCCTCCTCCTCTTCCTCCCGCTGCGGGCGGGGAGCGCTGCCGCGCAGCCCGGGCAAGGGGGGGCTCCTCGGGGCTCCCGCGCCCCCGCCCGCTGCTTCCCCCTCGCCGAGGCTCCCGCGGCCAGGCACGGACGGGCGCTCCCGTCCCCGCTAGCGGCCCCGCACCCCGGGCTGTGCGCACCCCCGGTACTGACCCCCGCAGGGGCCGCCGGCCGGAGGGGGGGGGGGAACAGCGGGTAAAGCGAAGCTCCAAGGCTGAGCACAGCCGGCGAGGCGCGTTAAGCGAGCGTTATTTTAGGGAAGGGGGCCGGCTCCAAAGCCCGAGGCACCGGCTCGCCTTGTGCCTGCCAGCAGGATACGAGAGCACGCGTGTGCTGGGGGCTTGCTGCTGGGAAAATCACGAAACCATCAGAAATCCCGCCTCCCCCCTCCGCGCCTTTTCTCCTTCCCCGAGGGCTTCAACGCGGAGTCCGTGATTTGCACCGAACCCGGGTGCTGCGGTGCCACCCGGCGGGGCGCAAGGCACCGCTCAGCTGCCGCCAGGGACGGCTGCGGGCAGCGCCCTCGGCCAGCCGATCTGTGGGGCGGAGGGGACGCAAAACCCTTTAACTTCTGCTGCTAAAGGCTCCGCAAGCCGAGGCTGGAGCAGGCAGGGGGAGCGAAAGGCTGTACCCTGCCGGCCCCGGCTGCCGTCGGGTCTTGGGCACACGCGTTTTGCTTTTGCTTGCCCACCTTGTGTCTTTCCCCTTTAGAGGCTCAGAGACCGTTCGGAGCAGAGGAGAGGCGGGAGCCGCTTGCAGGTTTTGTTTTAACACATTGAGAGGTGAAATTCAGAAAATTTGAACCGTGACCTGTGTGTAGCCAACCGACCTAGCCAGAAACCCACGTCGTCTCCTTGCTTTCCCCTCTTGCAGACAGGGAAACCAGTTCCAACTCTGTTCAGCAGCACCGTGCCCGCCCTGTGCGCTGCAGGGCCGACAGGGCTGGCCAGCACTGCTGGGCTTGCAGCTTTCTGCTTTTAATGGATATTTTATGCTTGTTGTCAGTATGGCTTGGCATCTAGTCCTTGCTTATGTACAAATTTACGCTATATGTAATATAATGTCAAATACATATCACACCATATGTAAGATAAGAAACACTGTACAGCATAAAACACGCACCATGTCATATAGAAGCTGTGATAACGAGAGGCATACAGTAATGTGTGGGATACTGCAAAACACTATTGTCTCGTACGTGTCTTGTATGTAAAGCTCAAGGTATTAGTTAGGTTGTTCCGTGATCTTAAGATCATTCATAGTCAATTAACCCTTGGGACTAAATTATCCCGCACTACTGCTGCCTCAGGTCGATATCTCCATAATCTTTCAGCCCTAATACATCAGCTGTTTCTGGGGCTGAGGCATGCAAAAAGGCTGTGTCTTGTTCTTAATTTATATAGATAGACAGATACACACATGTGCGTGTGTGTAGTCACAATATATACTGACTATTTCTTTGCCAAGCTGCAGTGTGTGTGCATAGTCGATATATATATGGATACTATCTCTTTGTAAAACTGTAAAATTATAAGGTTGACAAGGTCTTTTTGTT
Organism: Falco punctatus; assembly: GCF_963210335.1. Lineage (NCBI taxonomy): Eukaryota > Metazoa > Chordata > Aves > Falconiformes > Falconidae > Falco > Falco punctatus. The sequence goes on along the minus strand of NC_137591.1, from coordinate 10,005,214 downwards.
AGGAATGTGCATGATTTTGACATATACCCAAAGTTGCCTAAGCTAAACAGCCCAGGAGGGAAAGGAAGACCATTGCGGAGCTAAGCTGCAGCTGAGCATGAGGAAGGCTGGCTGGCTGGTGGCACTTCTGGGCTACGATGTGCACGCTAAGGCTGGGTGAAACGATGGAGGCTTCGTTTTCCAGCTTCTTTAGTGACCGAGCCCAAATGGAGGAGAAAGCTATGGGAGCTAAGCCAGCGCCAGAAGAGCTAGCGTGCCTTTTGGTATGTTGCTAAAGCAACTGTGATCTGAAGCCAGGGATGCACATTACAATTGTCCGTAGGAGCTTAGTTTTCTCTGTTGTAGCTGTTCAGGGCTGTAGGAAGAAAAAGTCTTTTAACTAACATCATGAGGTGCTGCTTTAGAGAAGTATTTTCTTCTCATCTCTGCTAGCATTTCTTATGTGATTTTTGAAGAAATCATTTAAACTTAGGCTTTTCAATGGGAATAACACTAAGTGCATGTGAGCCTGTGTGTGTGTTTTTAAGTCACAAACACCCACACGGATCCCACAGCCATCAATAGGAAACACGTGTACGTCCACAGAAAATCAGTTTGCGTTTTGGGGAGGATATCTGTGTGTAAGAGGAATACAGAAAGATAGGGTAGGGGTAGACACAGAAACATCAGCTGGTCACAACTTAAAAAAAAATAATTTGGGAAGACAGTAAGGGAGATCTTCCTCAAAGGCTAATCTATGCAAATTGACAGAAAAACCTATTAATGTTAATGGAGTATCAAGCTGTATAAACACGTGGGGAGTGGAGTTTATTCTCTGCATTAGTTACACAGTATAATATTTCGATTTCAAACTCTAATTATTTGGTAACTAAAGAGCTCTGTTTATTGCTTGGCCATGGCTCAGTGGTTACATTACGATCTCTGATGTTGGATGCTTATTGTTCTCTTCTGATCACTGGTAATACTGCATATTTTAAAAAAAATGTATGAATTATTTTATAGTCTCTTCTGCCTTTAAATTTAAAATGAGATTTCCAGCTTTTGTGGTTAGTTTGTACTGAAAATGACTCATACTCATCAGACCAGGCCTATTAATTTACTTGAATTGTTTTTGAAAGGAAAGAAGTTTCTTTAAAGTACCATCAAGTGTGTTTCTGTTCCCCTCCCTAGTGAAATAAGACACATATTGCTTTGCCTTGTGATCTGCATGCAAAATAATCAGAACAAACTGGTGGGGGGAGAGGGGAGGGAACCAGATCGTTGTTCCAGCCTTTGACTTTACCTGGTGTGTCTTGCAAAGAGGGTTCGGGAGGGGGTTTGTGCAGCACCTTTCCTGCAGGTTCACAGACTTTTTGGGTTATTTGCTGCCAGGTAGCCATCCCCCAAGGGGCTGTGGTTCAGCTATGCACTGTATTCAATTCTTATCTACCTGGCAGGCTCAGGAACAGGTATTTATGATAAAACCACTTGTTGCATTACCATCTTCCTGTCATTTAAAGGCTGCAGCGTGGGATCAGGAAGCCTGATTTATCCTTCAAACTGTCATCTGACTGTTTGGAGATCTCCTGTTTGCCAAGTGCAAGCTGTAGTCTCTGCTCTACAGTGGTTTCTATTCGCTTCTGGTTTCTAGCACTGTGTAGTGGGGAAACTGCTGCTTTGACCTTGAGCTTGCTAGAGGAAAGTGTGCAATACCTGTTCTGTATTAATTACCTCTCATTTCCACCCCACTCTTTCTGAGGGGGAAAACATGCAGGGCCATACAGCAGCCAGAATTAAAGAACATTTACTTGCATTCAGCCTGGGGCGCTGGGGCTCAGCTCTGTCTGGAAAGGCTCAAGATTTTGCTCTACAAGGGTGGGGAATCTCTGTGCAGGCAAGATGACTTAGTGGCCACAGTACAATGACGTCATTAATATTCCAGCATGATATAGCCTCACCTGAGTCCGAAATACCGCTTTAACCATTTAGCATCAGATATTACGTTGCAGGTTAGTGACCCTGTTGGAGGGCAGAGACCTGACATCACTCACCCCTCTTTGGTCTTGACTTGCTGCTCATCAGGTCGGATAGGGCACATCGGATTGGACTGGAGTCTGTTTGACACCAGAAGCGCAGTCCCTGTGTCATGGCTCTACCCAACATTAATCACTGCTAGGGGCTAGTGAATCCCACAAAAATGCCCTGAGGGGCTGGGCCTTACTCTAGGGTGGTGGCGCTTCCTTTGGTTGGAGTTTGGCTCCCAGTCTCCCTCCAACCTTATCTGGCCTTGAAGTGCCACCAGCCGATCTGTTAGGCAGTTGCTGATCCCAGGGAGATGCTCTGCACCTCTGCCCTGGTTGTTTAATCCCAGTCGCTGCAGGTTTATTTCCTAAATCGCAGCTGAGCAGCATGGCTGGATAAAGCAGCAGTCGCTCACCCCGTTGTTAGCTGAGCAGAGCCACAGGGCAGCATGCTGAAAAGAAGGGATCATTAGTTTGTCCTTCAGTTTTTCAGTTTTGTATGGAAGCAATGTGTTGGTGAGATCTGGACTTCTAGCCTTTGCTGCAAAGTACTGCAAAGGGGGTGTGTGTGCCCTGGACCGGGATGTCCCTGGTTTAAAACTTCCCAAGCTTCAAGCAGAGGCACAACAAAGCATCCCACTGACTTTAGTGAAAGCATGGGACTGGTTCCCAAGAAACTTTGAGATCCTGCATGGCCCTGTGGCTTTTGGGAGGGATTTGAACCCATGACTGAAATTAGAAAGCTGCCTGGAGTGAGCTGGTTTCACTCTCACCCCGTCCCAATTTTAGATTTTAATCTAAATTCTCATTTTTGCTGTGATTATGTATTATATATATAATCATAATCTACTTGACAAGCTGGGCTTCTGACTTCAAGCTCTGCTGCCAAAGAGCCATGGATGGAAATAACCAAATAACCTTCTGTATCTCTGGCACAATGTAGCGTGCAAGCAGAGCACAAACACCCCAAATCTGTTGTTCTGTCTTTGATTTTGATTGACTTCGAAGAAACATTAAGAATAATAATGAGAAGCTGATGACATTGCGGCCCGAGGAATGCACCACTGCTAGAGAACAGATGGTGCAAAGACATTTTTTGGAAACTTTTTTTTAAAATTAACTTGGCACCTGAGCGTTTCTTAGGATAAATGCTCAAACTTGGAGCAACCACAGGACTTGGTGGTTGGGATCCATTGAAAACCATCGATTTTCCTGCAGAGGAATGCAGCTCTAGCAAGCTACAGATTTCTTTCTCAGCGATCAGTAATATTTGTTCTTTCATGTTTGAATGGGCTCATCTTTTTTCCCGTATTATAATTGGAAGGAAATCAACAGAATTAGTTTCACAGCTCTAAAAATGTGATTTCAGGAATAACTGACTAGGCTTTAAAGTGAGAGAAATAATTGTGAAGAGAAGGGATCATTAGTTTGCCCATAGTTTTGTACTTTATTGAATTCAGTGGTTTCTGCTCTAATTTTTTACTTTGCAGTCCCACAAGCATTTTCAAGTGGAAGTTAAATCAGTCTGTAGTAAATTTAATGCCACCATCAATAATACAGTGGTTTTTCTCAATCTTAATTCGCTGGTTTCTTATAGTCACAGCCTCTTAGATGGCTTGAGGTTCAACAATTGGTATTACTGTTATATCGAACACGACAAGTTATGCTGGACAAACGAGTCTTGTGAAGAAATGCATCTGACCTTGGCATGAAGGCTTTCGAGGATAGAGTCCACCTTATCCTTTGATCAATGATTCTGTGTTAAAAAAAAAATAAATCTATGCTTTATAGCTTATTCAAATTTGTCTGGCATTTACTTCCAAGTAATGAATCTCACTTGGCATTTCTCAGCTAGATTAAAGAACCGTTCCGTACCTGGTATTTTCTTTTTCCAGCTGTACTCGGACATCCCAGTGAAGTCACCTCTTAATCTTCTTTGTGATAGACTAATCAGATTGAGCTACATAAGTCTCTCACTAGAAGGCATTGGTTGGTGGGGTTTTTTTTCTTTTTTACAGCCCTCAAATCATATGTATTTCCATATGGCTTGACATCAGTGGAGATTTATGCTAGCTTGGAATTTGGCTATATATTTCAATTACTGCGAACATTTTGCGGCCTGGGGTGGAACACGCCTAAGAGCATGACAAATTATTTGTAACATGCATATCTGTTGAACTTGGTTTAGCAATCAAATGGAGTAAAATTCAGCTGCATGCAGATGATCAGCAGAAAGCCCATGTCCCATTAAGCTCTTTTCATGGGTTTACGTTCATCTTAAGTGCAATTGAGGCCATGGGAGCGAAGATAAACATCAGCCATTGAGACAGATGCTTAACTTATGCACCTCATTTTTCATAGCCTCAGTGGAGTTGCACTGATTTACACCAGCTGAAGACCTTGGCCCACAGTAAGCAGCAAAAACTGATAAAAGAGTCCAATCCTCAGCTGGCCGCTTATATGAGAGCTTGAATGCAACCTCAGTGCTTAGTAATATCTCATTAGAGTCTGAGTCAATATGGCAAGAGGACATAATTATAATAGAGCAAAGCTGCAGCAACTTCACAGAATCCTAATTGCTGTAGGGCTTCTGAGGGGAAATCTGGCCCATCATTTTGGTTATTAGCTCCAGGCAGCAGTTTTCCCCTTAAAATTGAGGCAAAGAGAGGGGTAAGTGAAATCCAAGTGTTCGGCTGATGGAAGTTGTTTGGATCCCATTCAAATGCTTTCCCTTGGTTATGGAAGCCACTCAGCAAGGTCCTGAGCAGCCGTGGGGCTCAGTGGCACATGTTAGCGCTCTTTGCAGTCCTGGTTTTCCACATATGCACATTTTCACACAAGCATACATGTGCATGTAGGCTTGTATAAATAGGCACACACACGAATCTTAGCCATTTATGTTCACACATGGGTTGTAAATATGTAAATCTAAATACAGGAATGCATACGTTTCTATTTTATGCAGAGGGCTATAGATAAGACCAGTGCTATGGATGAGAATGTGTGTGTGTTTGTGTTAAGCTGATGTCTGGTTGTGTACATCAGTATGATCAAGAGAATGTGAATAGAAGCGTGTGTGTTTATGTATGTGTGTGCGGAGCTGGTGTGGGGAAGGGCCACTGGGAAATAAATGATACGAAACGTCTGTACATTCCAGGGAAATGTTCGGATCCCTGAGGTTAAGGGATATGCTCTAGTCATAAAAATAAACACCCTGGTGTAGCATGCCATTGATATGTGGATAAACTCACTAAGGACGGGTAAAGTTTCAGCTTTCACCTCCTTCTGACGGTGCGCTAGCTGCTTCCCTCGCTGCCTCTTTTGACAGTTCTAAGTAAAATGACATTTTAAATAAGAGGTTAAAGAGCAGAGGAAAACAGAGGTTTTCTTCTTCAACCGGGGGAAATTTGATAAACCAGTCTTCCAGAGATGCCAGCGATTTCAAAAGGCTCCGTTTCCTTTTGATAAGGTTTTGAGAGAGTAATTCAGAGTGAGATCTGTTAGCCAGAGCTTTTAGCTGCTAAAATGTCAGATCAGAGGCTGAGCTATTTCCCCAGGACTAGCGGTAGTTACTGCAATGTACAGCCTATTGTGCTAAGCCCCTTACAAAACCTTTGCACCACCACTTCTGCCCTGCCTTTAAAATCGTACTTAGATTTGCAATGGTCAGAGGGTTTAATAAGGCAAGACCTGAAGAAAGGCTCATGTGCTTTAAAGCTTGGCCTACTTTCTCCAACTAGGTTTGCTCTAATAAAATATACTACCTCCTCCTGGAAACGGTGCCTTGTTCATACCTCCAGACCATGGTGGCTGCACTGACAGTCCCTCAAGAAGAACATAAAGCACAGAAGCACCCAGAATTGTAGAGGGTGGAATCATAGAGTGGTTTAGGTCGGAGAAGGCGTTTAAGGTCTTTGAGTCCAATCATGAAGCTGGCACTGCCAAGTCTACCACTATACCATGTCCCTGATTGTCACATCTACACGCTTTTTAAAGTCCTCCAGGGATGGTGACTCAACCACATCCCTGGGCAGCCTGTTCCAACGCCTGAGAGCCCTTCTGGTAAAGAAATTTTTCCTAATATCCACCATAAACCTCCCCTGGCACAATTTGAGGCCATTTCCTCTTGTCCTTGGAGGCTTGTTACTTGGGAGAAGAGACCCACCAGGCTACAGCCTCCTCTCAGGGAGCTGTAGCGAGCGATAAGGTCTCCCCTCAGCCGCCTTTTCCCCAGGCCAAACAGCCCCAGTTCCCTCAGCTGCTCCTCACAAGACTTGTAAGGTCTCTTAAGACCTTCACCAACCCCGTTGCCCGTCCCTGGACACGCTCCAGCACCTCTGTGTCCCTCTTGTAGTGAGGGGCTCAAAACTGAACTTAGTATTTGAGATGTGGCCTCACCAGTGTTGAGTACAGGGAGACTTGTCACCATTGGTTGTGATGGAAGTTCAACCGCCCATCATTTATCAAGGTTTTGTTGATAAAAGTGGCTAGTCAGTGGTAGAGAGGTGCTATAATCCTGTTCGGATATGAGTAATGTGTTTCATCAGTGGCTATAATCACATTAATAGGAATTGTTATGGATTGCTAAATTATGTTAAAAGGGTATGAAACCCATCCTAATGGTGTGTGTGAAACAAGACCATTCCATACTTATAGTAGTTCACATTAATGTATATCAGCTCACATTCTGCCTCTAGGTCCACTGCAAGAAAATTTGGCAGAATGGGACTGACTCACATTTGAATTCAGGTCTAATGATGATGTTGATACAACTGGTTCAAGCCATTTTCATCTGTGCACTGACACCTACAGCTCCAAGCCCATGCTGACAGCGTGAGCAGAACTTACGTTTCCAAATGAGCAGGGGGTAAGCTCTGATAACTGTTCAACTGGTTTAAAATGACCTTTCCAAATAACTTCAAAACTACTGACAACGGCTTTAAAAACTACTTTTCCAAATAACTTCAAAACTCGGCAGCACCTGGGAACTGATTAGCCCTATCTAAATCACAAACCCAAGTTTTACAGCTGAATGAAAAAAATATCTGGAGTCTTTTCCTTGACTCTGAGTTTCAGCCAGGGCTTCGTGGCCATCTAGCTACTTTGCTTTGAAACCTGGGGATAGATGTTCTCTTTCAGTGATAACTCTGCAACTGCATGAGGCTTAGGGAACTATTCTGTGTTGCTGATAGGAATTACTGGTTGTATATGAATAGGCCACAGGTGTATGTGTGGATGTTGTTGCCATTAGATGTCTAAGGCATAACTTTTTAGACATGACTCCAGGCACGTGGGAGCAGTGGGACTATAGACCTCCCCCTATAGTCAACCTTGTGGACAATCACAGTGAAGGAAAAAAATGTGTTGGAAGCCTTCTTCCAGTGATCTTCTTTTGGTCTTTAGAAAAAAGAGGACAGTAGTGGGAGTTTGAATAGAATACGATTTGCTGTAGGTTTAGGGAAGGAGGAAAGCTGAGCTTTCTCATGCTGCGACACTTACTAACTTGAGGTCACTATTTTGTCAGTGTAAAAAGGAGTGGCAAGTTACGTTACTGTATGCTTTTATGCACTTTTCCCATGATCAGGGGGTGATGATGGGGTTTTCAGAACACCAGTGGGTTGCTTTGAGCGACAGAACAGTTATGGCATGGCTGTGAGAGCCAAACTTTTGACCAGAATGGTTCAACTCACTCCATCCAAAGACAGTGGAAGACCAGATACACCAATCCTTGCTGTCAGGTGCATGGAAATGTGATCAAACATTTCAGCAAACTTTAGGCAAGCAGACTTTAGGCATCCCCATCATCTGATAGGACTAGAAGAGGTCCCCAGCAGATTGTTCTGCACTACCTGAGGTGTGTGCCAGTTCTCAGCTCCTGCAAAGGTTCACGTGTGACTCACAAGGAGGCACCTCTCTTTTTTGGCCATGTGGTGGAAGAGGGAGTGTCTGACCTCTGGGAGAGGCGGCAGTGGGGAGAGGTTGCTGAAGTGCTCCATGGAGTGGTGGGTCCAGCCTTGGCCGTGCTGAGGACCTTCCTCGGAAGATAGCATCTTGGCCCACTATGTTGTTCTGGTGGACCATGCCTGGACACCTGAGCTGAAAGGCAGAATTTGGACAGCTTTGCTGTCAGTTAAAGCGCTGGTTTGGAGGATGGAAAACACATGTCCCATTGGCTGCTTTCTCCCAGGTTTCCTTCGTTACACAAGCCAGTGGCCTCTCAGTTCTCTGACTCAGTTTCTCCTGGTACACTTCGCTAAGCTGTTGGGTGCTCCAGTGGTGGCTGGAAAACCTGCATGTGTGTGGGAGCAGGGAGAGTACAACTACAACATCCCAAATGCTGTCAAGAAAGTCAATGAAACGGGTACAAACCCACCACCCTGAAAACACTCAATCTATCGTTGGCTAGTGCAACTTGCCAAAAACATTAATAGGACTATGCTAATTCACAGCAGCTGAAAATTTGGCCCACCACTCTGTTGTGTGAACTGTGTGGAGTCAGAGATATACAGGCTGTATGAACACGCATCCTATAGACGTGTGTGTGTGTGTGCAAACAGAGTAGCTAGAAAGATAGAGGACAGAAACAGGTATCTGGCTAGGAGAAAATGTATAACACTTTCCTGTAACAGACCGGAGTGTGACACGCTGAAGATCCCTGTTATGGGTGTGATGTATAGCAAACCCCTGATTTTCATTCAGGTTTTCGCAACCACTGCTATCTTAACTCCAAGCCTCATTAAATCAACCTCGGCTGAACTGTGGTACAATGTTACAGTGCAGATCCTCCCGTTCCCCAATGGGAAACTAACTTGGACTCAGGAGCCACCATTTAACCTTGGAGTCTCTGAATCAACAAGGCAGTTTCTGCAGAGACACCTGGCAGCACACGCATTTTATGCTTTAACATGGCTGGTAAATCCTGGGTGGTTAAGTAAACTTAACCTTCATTTATGAAACTTGCGAACCAAAGGGTAAAATGTGCCTTGTGCAAGTAATTACGTAAAGGTCTTAGAGAGTGGAGTTATCACTTAAAGACGCCGGGCATTGCTAATGAGTTGACTGAGAATTGATCTCTCTGTAATTTAGTTATTTATATGCAGTTCCTGTTTTCCATGCTCAGCTATAGGTCAAGCCCACTTTGAACTGCTCAGAGACCCCCAAGTTTGTCAAGCAAAGTCCCAAAGCTGTGGCACAATGATATTTTAGAAAAGTAAATATTGTCCTGAGGGGCTTTAAAAAGGAGGCAAAGCTGTTTGCTTTCTAGCTGGTTCTTTAAACCGGACAACTGCTTCCTGTTACTAAGGGGTCTCTCAGCAACGTGACTTTGCTTCTGTTAAATAGAAAAGAGCTCCAGGAAAAATGTCAGTACAACCTTCCAGGTATTTTCATATCCCAGCGAGCTGGGCAGGAACAACCTTGGGTTTCTGAATAGAAATATGCCTGCATTATTCTACAGAAGATGTAGTAGGGGGGTATAATGGATCCTGGGTTGGAGAAAGCAGTGAAAAGACTCAGGCTGCTAAACATTACCCTCAGGGCTAATTTTATGCCAAATGTCTGTGAGCAATGTTCAAAAACCTGTTTGCTGCCCTATACATTCATGTCTGGGGATATGTTGACAAATCACTAGCTGTGCACATTAACCCAATCTTGGTAGGCTCAGGAATGGACTTACTGGTGCTGCTGCTGCTGTGGTTCATGTGGATGGGCTTTCATTTTCACGAGGACTTCTCATGGGGAGGAATAGGTGATGCTCCACTGTGTAAAGGTACATTTTGGATACCTGAGCTGGCACCTGTACACCATGAACACCACACTGATGCTGGAACTGGGCACTTGTGAGAATGCACACACGCTCTGCTCCTTTCTGCAGACTTCAGACACAGGTTCATACAGTCTGGGTAGCCAGTGCAGAAGTGAATTTGAGCACACCTGGGCCCCAGTCGCCAGCATCACCCAGCAGACCAGCTGAGCTGAGGATTTTGAGCCCAGTATAGCCAATAACCGTAGGATGCTGCTCATGCCTAAATGTGGCTGTCAGTGAACCAAGCTACAGACTGGCCACTGGCAAAGTCAAGGCAGCAATGCAGATGGGGAACCTGGCAATTACAGGGCTGAGTTTGTTTTGGTCAGTTCCTCACCTGAAAAAACAGACACCTGGTAGAGGGCTTTCCTCCTCCTCAAACTGGTGTTACCAAAAATACTGGCACTTGGGGGTGAGGAGTTTGTTTGTTTTTATTGTTTGCAAATAGCTGAGGCTGGGTAAGGGACTGTGGCTACAGTGGTGCAAAACTTGCCTTGTAAACACTGATGACTTGCAAAAGCAGGACGTTCCTGGGAGCCAGCTGCTGCTGAAAATGGGGCTGAAATTATCCTCTAACTCACTTGCATAGCTGCTGTGTTGGTTTATGACTCACTAGTGCAGATGAACACTTTCAAAACAGTCTTGCTTGGCTCACAGCTTCATCTCACTTGAGTTTTTCTAATTTATGTATTTGGGTGTTTTGGGTTTTTGTGGAGAATGGCATCTTTGGCTTGTAGCCATGTATCCTAGATAGAGCATTGTCCTCTCTCATGCTTCCTTAGTTGTGGCTGAAGGTACCTGGGGCAGCCGAGTCTCCCAACCTGGCAAATCATGAGGTTTGTTCGGCTTTAACACACACAGTCTCTGTGGGAGGAGTTAAATCAGGCTCTGCCATGCTCCTGTCCCTGCCTTGCAATCCTGCATCTGCTGAACACCCCTGGGACAGCAGATGAAGGGTGCTGTGAAGGTGGCACATAGCTTTCTACATGGGCAGGGCGCAACCCACAGCAGCAGCCGGAGCCTTGTACTGTGATTTCTTGTGGCTTGATGGACATGGTCGTGGAGCATCTCTGTTAGATAGCTGTCATCTCTAAATGGTGATTTTTGCCGCAGGGGTGCTTCAGGGACTCAGGATGGACTAACCCCAGTCTGTATCACTCCCTGTCCTACCTAGATAGATTTGAGGGACAAATGTGGGTCACGTTAGCTTGATCCTGCTGGTGAAAAGACAGGGAGACTCCTGAAGGTTGGAGGAAATCTGCAGAAGAGGCTCACTGGGATATGTCTTTCCCCACCAGTTCTTGATAGCTGGGACCACACTTAAAGTTCCATTTCAGATCAGGTGGAAGAGGGAGATTCCCAAACAGGTGGCACCATCTCTTCAAGGAGAACCTCACCACCATTTGAACCTTAATAACCCACCCTCCCTTCCCCTGTGGCTTTAGCAGGCTGCAGACATGCCCCCTAAATCTCCCGTCAGTGACCCCAAGCCCTTTTCTCCATCCCCAGCAGCATCCCCCCCTGCCCCCGCAGGCGCTGCGGGCGGCCGTGCTGCAGGGAGGCAGGCAGCCTTCGCCATCTAGTGAGCAACGCGCACCATCACCGCCAGCTGCAGCTGGGGAAGGGCTGGTCCGTGCGGGGCTCTGAGCAAAACCCCTTTTCCTCACCTCTGGAGGAATGTACGAACACACCGAGCCGAACCCTGTATTGTCCGCTCCCAGTCGCCATCGCTAACATCGTGCTGACAAGCTTTTGTAGACAGCAAATGACTCTTACCTAGAATTTAAGTATTTCGCCTCCTGGGAGGATCACTGCTGCTAAGGCATGTGCGTTGGCTCCTGCTTGGCTTGGGGTTGCAGTCGGAGCAGTGGTAGCACCAAGGGAATGGGGAGACAGATCGGTGTGGCATGGCCATTTAGCCATAGATGTAAAAAGTCCACAGGTGGTCTGTGGCTGTAGTAAGAACAGAAACAGAAATTCTCTGTGATACACAATGCATGCACTCAGAAGAGATTTTTTTTCTTTTTTTTTTTTTCCTCTTCTTTTTTCTGGGTTGGCAATAAATGCGCAGGGTCCAAATTCCCTCTGTCTCAATTTAAGAAATATCTGATAAATGAATGCTTCTTTGGAGGGTTTCTAAAGGCCACCTGGCATCTACTGAGAGATGTTAATGGGTGGGAAACAGGGCAGGAGCATAGATCCATGCATAGATCCATCCCCGCCTTCTTGTCTGGTTTTCTACGGCCTGTCCCCTATTTTTAGCCTGGTCTCCAAAGGAAACAGAGGGTCGTGTGCCTGCTCTGCCCACATCGGTCTGTCAGTTCCCTGCCTAATCACTCAAACGGGCAGGCTGCAGCCGGGTTTGTGTGTGCAGTAGACTCCTGTTAGACTCCTTAGCGTTTTGTGGAAATAAATAGCCAGGGGAGAGGGAAGGAACCCAGATCACTGCTCAGGTTGAAGGGAAGGCTGTTAAAGGAGTCCAGCACTTTATCAAGTCCCAGTGAAGCCACATACGAATGGGGTTCAGATGATGGGGTTTCAGAAATTCAACTATGAAGTTACTTTTGTTATCATGGCTAATTAGTATGTTAAAATATAAGGATTTTATGTAATATTATATTGTTAATTGTGTTGCAACAAAATCTTAACAGCCCCTGGTTAGGAAGGAGAGTCAGTGTCAGGTGCTGTACAAGCATGTAACCCGCAGATGATCCCAGCCCCTCCAGCTTGCTGTTTCCTCAAGCATCACACGCCCCAACCACTGCACTGGTTTATGATGCTTTCAGGTTCAGGAGCTAGATGCTATTTTAGAAGGCCTATTTTAGAAAAACAGGGAAGGATTTTCTTCAGTTTTTATTAAAACTGAGAGACACCATGAACCAGAGCCTTCACAGGGCTAGAGAAAAGCTTATTTCAGCTGAGGATGATGATACGATACTGATCCAAACGTCTGTCATTGTTGCCAAGACCCTTCAGAAGCAGCTGCTGCAAGGCAGCAGTCGTGTGTTGGGCTTAGCTCTCCAGCTGCTGCAAAACAGCTTTTAAGTGAGTCTCTGTGACTCTTTCCTTCATTTATCCTGTGTGTTTCAGGGATCAGAGGAGAGGTCAAGGGCTATCTTGAAGGTCAGGAGATGTGCTCACAGCCAAGGGCCATTCCTGAACACTGTCAATATTTGGTCTTGCACAGAAGATATGAGCAGATGATAAGAGGGTGATGAGACACATCCGCTGGGAAGGTGAAGCCAGGAGTCTGATGAGGAGGATGAAGGTGGGAACAGCAGGGCAGAGGATTGCCCATAGCCCTGTGTCGCAATGGCAGCACTGCTTTGCAGCTCACGGGCGCTTCTCTTTGCCAGGTCGCATGTAGGTGCTCCTTAAAGGAAGGAATAAGCAGCTTGGCCAGGGTCAAAGAACAAATCATCGTTAAAACCCAGAGTCCCTGAACTTCAAACCCAAGTGCAACACATCTCCTCCCAGTGTTATAAATAGGGAGCCCGTGTATCCAGTTGCAGAGCATAGCGCTCTTTGGTGTGCAGCGAGGCAGCTGGTTGCCCATGTACCCTGCAAAGCAGAGGTTTGTGATGGTTTGGGGCCTCGTAGATCCTGTATTCAGTGGACACTGTGGGAGGAGGGCTCAGTTCCTGTAGTTTGAGCAATCTCAGGAGTGTTGCGCTGGGAGCTGAAGGAGATCTCCGGGGGCATGGAGGGTGAGATGTAACCTTGAGTGTTAATATGGGGTTAAAATCCTGATAATTTTTAACTCAAGAGGAGAAATCTCACTTGGCTTTTCCTTTATCCTCAGTAAACTCAGCCTGATGTCTATTAAATGCCTATTATGTAATTACAGTATATATTGCCTACTTAAATGCCTTCTGTCATCTGATTTACATGATTGGGCTATTCATCCTTCCCTTTTCCACCTGTTTCTTTGCGCTCCAGAGCACCAATAAATAGCCTGTGAGCTTCACCAGAGGAATGACTGCAGCCCATAACAAAACAGCTCCACGTCTGCCAGTGGCAAGCGGTTTTAAGGTGCTTAGTGGCTTGCAGTGAAACCTGGGCTAGGGGAGCCCAGCTCCTCCTGAAGCCAAAGTTCAAGGTACTGGAAAACTTTGCTAAGGTGTGTTGACAAAGGAATCCTGTCCCTGCACCTTGGCTGTGACTCAGGAGGCACTGAAGTCCAACGGGCAATGGTTTAGTCTCTTGCACAAAGAAGCAAGTTGGCTGGAAAGCTCCTTTTACAGTTCAAACGGATGTTTCCCCAGGCTTGTAAAATACACAGTTTAAGTAGTAGCTATATTTCTAAGGCTGGTCCCACACCTGCAACAACCTTGTAAACGGCGCTGGAATATGTGGCTTTAAGACGCCTTGTAAAAAGTAAGATCAACACAAGATTTACACAGTTTTATGGAATTGTTTTATAAGCTATTTTGACAATGAATCCTGCTATCAAAATCACCTCTGGTGTTAATCATGGAGGAAGCATTTAGTAGGAGCCGACAAAGATTAATTTAAACACCTTTCCTAGCTAGCTGTGGGACTGAGCTGTGTATCTCTTGAAACCTGGGGCATCATTCATGCAGCGGAGCATAGAGACCCTGGGGTAGTGGGCTAGGTCTTCATACCCTGGGGGTGTGGATGTGTTTTGGGATGTTTTACAGAGAGAGATGAGGACTGGGTAAGGAGTACAGGAGGTAAAACTGGAGCTCAGCCTCCTGGCCTCCCCTGCCCAGGGATGGGTCTCCATGCAGGCAAGGGAGCAGGAGGCGATACTTCATAGCAAGCCAAGACCAAGCAACGTGTTATTGGGGTAGGTGGGGATCAGTGTCGGTGCATCAGCTTACTTCAGGAGTGTTTCCCTTATAGGTGTACGCTGGCATGCCGGCTCCTGCATATTTGTATCCTACTGGCTGCAGGAGGCAGTGGCCACAGCAGAGGTCCAAGAGATGGCTATTTTCCTGAAGCATGACAGCCAAACCAGTGAAGCCATGGGGAGCAGATCTGCCTCACCAGTGGCTGCAGAGCTAGGAAAGTGCACAGGGGTCTCCTGGTGTCCAGCCCCCCCCCTCCTGCCTCAGCTGGTGATGTTGACTGTCTTAAAATCATGCCTCAGTCTGATGTTTAGGAGGGTCCGGTCCTGTCATCAGTGGAAGCTTTTCTGTGTGGTGTATTGAGTGAAAGTCTCTGGGAGGGCTGGGAGTATTTCAAACCTCACCTTAGTGCTGGGCTTTGGTGTGCTGGGTCTCACTGTCACGGGTCTGAGCAGAGGAAAGTTGCTTACCAGAGTCCTGCCATACATTTTGAAATGAGAGAAAACAAAGGGGAGAGTCAGGGAACGGGGATAAATGGGACTTATTTCAAGCTGTTTCAGTGGCTGGGAGTGGGCAATGGGTCCCACCCCCAGCACAAGGGTATGGCAGACCTACTGTGTTTCACCCTTTCTGGGTGATTGCTGGGGGCTGCATGGGCGAAGGAAAGCCAGGGGTTACTAGCTGAGAGGACGGCAGTAGTACTGGCATTGGGAAGCAGTGGAGGTGGCCCCTTCCCAGTGAGGTGGGAAGCTCTGCCTGTCCCATGCACAGCAGCATCTCAGATCTATGCTAGTAAGTGTCCCCAAGAGCCCCAGGCAGAGGATGCAGCCCTGACTGGTCACTCTTTTATGGAGGAACATGCAATGTGGTTTTCATTGCACAACTGCCACAAGCCACAGCCTAACCAGTCACTGCCGATGAGTTAGAGCATCGTCCCCACTGGTCTGGGCAGCCCCTTCGCTTCCTTCTTTCAAGAGTCTCTTCTCTCAGTTCACTTGAAAACTTTGGTGCTGAGCCTAACCTTACCCACATTACACAGAGGGCTGAGGCTCCCTGCTGCTAATGTGCTCTCGGTGCTCGCCTTCCATGTCAGCCCTCGAAGAGCAGAAGTCAGGACCGGACTGGCACTTGCTTCATGCTCCCAGGATGTTCCCAGCTTTCTCTGTAACTTCACGTGTGGGTGCAAAAGCAGCTGTGCTGGGTCACACGCAGGCCTGCCTAGTGCCGTATGCAGGGCTCCTGCAGTAGCAATGGGCAGATGCCTTGGAAGAAGCAACAGCAAGGCAAGGACACGGTATTTCCCCCAAGCTCTTCCCTAGAACAACTGCAGTGCAGAGGGTTTCCAGATACTGCTGTGGTTTGTCTGTTAGTCTCCCTTAACGCAGCTCTGTTTTCCTGATGTTTTTCCAATCTTTCCTTTGACCTTGGTGGACTTACTACATCTCCAGCATCCTTCAGCAAGGGCTTCCTCAGTTCCTCTGCTGCTCAGGAGAAACCTCCTCCACCCCCACCTGCTTGAACATGGCTCCCAAAAGCTTCACCTGGTGGCTCTGGGTCCTGTGCTGGAAGAGGGTGAGCCACTGCTCCTTTTCTGGTTTCTCCTGGTGATGCAGAATTTTGTAGCTCTTTGCCACCCCCTTCCAAACTGTTTCTTTCTTATACGCTTCCAAGTCCCAACTAAATGTGCAGGGACGTAATAAGTCTGTATTTCCAATTTCTTCATGCTCTGAAGGCACCCACAGAGAATGGCTGGAAGCTGCACTTAGGTGCACAGTACTTTGGCATCCTCTGGGGCTTGGCCCGATGTAGCGGGTCATTGCAGTCAGTCAGTTCTTGGCCCTCTGCACACAAGGCAAGTTTCGTGCACAAAACAAGTCCTTTGCAGTATATGGTACGGCCACGAGATGTCTCTTTGAGCCGTATGTGGCTCCAGTCTGGTAAACAGGAGACCACGCTGGACCACAAGCTGCGCAGAAGCTTCTGGGGTCGCCAGCTGGCACCGTCCCTGGTAACCCCCCTGCTGCTGCAGTTAACAGGATCGGAGAGCAAAGCCGTATGTGTAGGCAGGGGTGATACCTTTTATCAGACCTGCAGGTATAGGTGGGAGAGGGAAAAAAACCCCAAATCCAACACAGGTAAGCTTTCAAACACACAAGATCTTTTTCACTTCAAAAGTAAGAACTGCCATCCTCAAACTAAACCTTAGCTGAGAACAATTACTCTGAGTCTAATTGGATTTTGTTAGTTATTCGGATTTGTGGGAAGAAGAGTCTGATTGATACCTGTGGAGTAAAGGTAATGGCATTAGCAAGGAGAGAAGTGGAAAGATTGTTGGCCAAAGAGAGAGAGAAGGAGAGGAGAGAAGAGAGGCTGATGGTTACTGGCTGTGAGATAATGAAGGCTTTACTGCTGATGATTTTAGGGAAATACATGTGCCGTAAAAACTACCAAGTTCATGGTGAGTTCTAATATGCCTCAGATCTGAGAATTTAAACTTACCTTTTAATGGTTTCTTGTAGGTTTCCCATGAAGCTCTGGACCAGAAAGCCAGAAATAGCATGATTATTTTGTGAAAAATGTTCTCCAGTTGGCAGCAGGGTGGTTCAGATGGATGGGAATACCTAACGTTTGAACACTAATTTCCAGTAGATTACCTCTAGCACCACAAATTACCAGCAACTTCCCAGCACAGAGCTGACCCCCACCAAAAACTTACCTTTTTCCCTGAACACCCTCCAATGACTGTTTTCCAGCCAAGAAAGTGCCGATGGCCATGCCAGGAATAAGTACTGGTTGACCAGTCTTTAGCTGGTTACCATCCCGACTCGGGGCCACAACCATTTCTGCAAATAAGTGGCAAAATGTTTGTTTGATCTGGTAGCTGGAGCCCTTTGTCGGGAGCTCACAATGTGTGAAAAAAAAAGAGAAGAAAAGCTCTGGCTGTAATGCAGCGGGGATGAATGCTTGCCTTGCCTGCCCGATCCGAGCAGATTACAGTTCACCTGCTGTGAACTAATCTCTTGGGGAGAGGGTCAGTTGTTCGGATAGTGTTGCTAATGGAAGGCAAAACCTTTCTCCATGTTCCCTCCAGCGCTCCCTCCTTCAGCGCTCGGTCTGTTTAGGAGATGAGTCAGTCCTGGGTTATTCATCAACTTAGGAGCTATCCACCCAAGTTCACAAGTACCTCTAAAGCGCTTTACAATTACAGGAAATTATACTTAGGAGCTAATGTTAAAACACAGCTATCGGCTCACTTCTCCAATACGAGAGGCAGAGTGTCAGATTCGTGGCCTGCATTATGCCATTGTGTTGGAGAAAATACGTGGGAGGAATTTATTCTCTACTACAACTCTCGTCTTTGTGGACTGGAGCCCTGCTAGCGCCGAGGGGGACATTTTCCCAGGAGAGGCTGGGGAGGAGGTGAGGCAGTGCCGTGGGGAGCCTTTCTGATGGCGGCAGCAGGTCCTTGGCTTGCTGCAGGAGACCACGTCAGAGCAGCGCTGTGGGCAGGGGTCCTGGCAGCCCACCTGGCTCACCAGGGTGCGGTGTGGCATTTCTCATTCCCAAGGCTCAGCCCCACATCAGCAGAGAGGATGGTGACAGTCCCCCTCTGCGCCTGCTGTACTTTCACTGCCTTTTCACTGTCCCTCATCTTCAGCCCTGGGGCTCTTCAACCCAGAGGATTTCATGGGCCAGGTGCCTTTTGCTTGTTTTATCCACAGTCCTGCTAATGTAGGATTGATGAATATGCAGGATTCAACCCCAAAAGTCCCTGTGCCAGGGCAGGAGGCTCTCTCCATGCCTCATCAGTCCCTCTGATGCATCTCAAGGTCATAGTCTGGACTCTTCTTGAGGGTCAGATCCTCAGCTCCACCTTCCCTTTGATTTAGGGCAGATTCAGCAGCAGGATATGCTCCTTAGGTTTGTTGCTATTTAGGAATTGTTCTCAGCGGATCACCAGTCTGCACGTGGGGAAGTAGCGTTTGGTTGGTTTCTTGGTTTTGTATCATTTGCAATGGGGGCTTTGGAGCAGTCAGTGAGCGCACACGTGAATGTCAATGACTCACATTTTTGTCTCTGAGACAGACCCTCTATTTAGACAGTGATTTTTAACCACACTTTAACCCACATAGTCCAAAGCAAACGGTAATTGAAAGTCTTCTGTATGGTCTTTGTAACTGCTTAGTAGATGGTTTGTACTACCAAATGTTAGTAAGAGATGTTTGGAAAAGGAGTATTGGTTCCATGATGACTTGCAAGATGTAGCGAAAATGGCAAAAATGGGGAAAAGCAAACTATTTAATACTGTTACTTTCAGTCCTTTATTGTTTTGCTGCTGAACTCTGCAATGCCAGCGTTACTCACCAAGGGCCCTGAGGAGGGTGATTTGCCAGTATCAGGCCCACCCACCTTCAGCTGCCCAGCTCTGAATGTTCAAGATGTCCACCTTATGCCAGGGTCCACCCATAGAAGCCCCACAGACAAAAGCAGGCTCAAAAATCACATCTCCGGATGCTTCTGCCATGTTCCTGTGTACGCTGACCTACAGGGATACACAGAGATATGTGGACCTCTTTTTATTAAATAAGATACTGGTTATAGAACAAGGAAGCTTTTCCTCTTCCCCAACCAAACCAGCCCATCAGTGGGATTTTGATCATGATGTTATTGTCTTTTCTTTCCAAGTGACGCTTTTTTCATTCAAACCCCTTTTATAGGAAAATTTATAACCACGGGTAATGATAAATCCTTTAGGGATGTATGAAAGATGCATATTTTACTCTGGCGTGGCCATTGAGGGATATCTGTATTTTACTGGCTGCTGTTTAACCCAGCTTTCTCCTTGGGACACCCAGCTGCAGTGGAACATCGATATTTTGCCATCTGAAGCCACTGGCCTTGTGATTAAGAGGAGGTTTTTCAGTGCTTGCAAAATGATCATCAATTTTATCTCCTGCAATTTCTCTGTCCTTAACTTTACAACGTTTCCATAGTTTGTCTTTGACTTAGTAGCTTAAATTTGTCTGTAAATCTGTTCTCCTGGGAGTGTGAGAAAACATATTCTCTAAATCATTCTTATGTGGAGAGATACTTGCAATATTTTTTATTAATATTATTCATTACTTTTATGACAGTGCAAGTCATGGCTGAGGTACTGAACAATCGCACAGAGGTCTGAAAAGAAAGAAAAAAAAGAGATAAACAGATAGTGGTGGAGTCGTTGTCAGGTTTTTGTATAGGAAACAGGGGAAATAAGGCTCAAACGCCCCAGGTCCTGCAGTGCCTGTGATACAGCTGGAAATCTGGAATTAAACCTGTATCTTCTTTACCAGGCCAGTGCTTTTAATGTCAGCATGCTATTTTTCCCTTCAATGCGACTATATTTTTGCTTTTCACTTACGTGAAATCCCCTTTTTTACCCGTCAGAATACTTGCTTTTCTTCGGGTTGTTGCAGGGACATGAGGATGCTAAAATACCAGAACAAGCAGCAAGTGCTTGTGCTCTCTCTCTCTGCCTGTACTGGGCATTAGGGAAAAGACAGTAGTAATTCCAATGGTGTGATGTTATTTTTGTGTTTCATGTACTACTGACCCGGGAGTCATGCACACAAATGTCTAAAGCTGTTTGCCGTGGTGGGTGCTCTTTTATGGTTTAGTAACTTTTATGTTTATGAAGAGCTAATAATGATGAGATCCCCATCCCGTGGAAGCTGGACAAGACTAATCCTGACAGCCCTGAACCCAGCAGAAGTCTTTGCACTGGCCTCAGTGAGGCTTGGTACCAAACCATGAGAGCACAATGTTAAAATTAAGGGCTGGTGGCCTAGTAAACAATAATTACTGCTGGGATATGACAATATAAACCCTGAAAGACCACTAAAAGCTGTCCTTAGCAACGAAACTCCTTTCATTTCTTTAATTGTCTCTAGATGGCACTATGGCAGCAGAGGTTTTACAAGGAGCAATTGGAAGGGAAGGAGGCAGGAGCCAGGGGGCTGCCTGCTCCTGCCCTCTGCCACGATGTTCCTGGGCTGGAAGGGCAAGAGATGGTATCATTTTTTTGAGTGCTCCACAAGGCATCAATCAAACCAAGTCAACTTATTCTTTCTCAGGGTTTGAGGGTTTTATGATCTGGAGGAGGTTACTTTCTTCCAGCATCTTTATGTGCTTCCTAGGTGAGAGTAGGACAGAGGTGCGTGTTTCACCTTCATCATCCTTTACAAATTTTCCATAAACTATACTCCATAAGGAAGGATTCATTTTTGTTTTTTAATATTTTCCATCTTATATCAGGATTTCAGGTGTTATTTTTACTGCTAGTATCAGGTGCTTCTCTGTGACTTTCCCACTTAAACCGTCAAGAGCATGGAGATACTACTGAAGCTTGAATTTCCTGCATTAGAAATTGGCTTAATGAGAATCCTGGTGGGAGAAAATACTCTTCTTCAAGACAAAAAAACTCAGTGGCAAATCATGCTAATGAGGTATTTAAAAACCTTAGAAGGACAATACTTACAGGAATAACAATAAGAGGATGACAGTGGAACAGAGAGTGTACAAATAGCAGGGTGGTATTGCATTTTCAGTTTACATATTGTTTTATGTAATTGCAGCATTTTTATTGCATCTATCAGAAAATCACTTGTGCTCCTGCCAGAGCAATTCTAATGCTCTGTGAGTTCAAGCTAGTCTTATTGTCTTGCTTTTCAAATGCTGTTTGATTTTTCAGTAGTTAGACTCAAGGGATGTTTTGTCCCCAGAGCAATGAATTGGTTTTACTTCTTTCCTAATACTGGGAAAAAAAAAAAAAAGGAAGAAAAAAAAAGAAAAAGGAAGTCTTACTTCACAGCTGCTAACTTTGGTGCTGGGTGAGGCAAGAAGCTGAAGCACAGCCCTGCCTTTGGGCAGATGAGCAGACTTATCACAGCGCATTTGTTGCCTTGGGCCCTTTCGCTGCAGAGGAAGAAATGGCATCATGGGCTTAGCAGCTGCAGGGCTGCTGCTGCAGCAGGAGAGCAGGGTTTATTGTCAGTGATGAGCTTTGGGATGCCGAACTCTTCCCAAGGTGCTGTCACAGCCCTTTTTTAGGAATCTAATTGAGGTGTGGCTGTCAATGTCCACGGGTAGGTACTTCCAGATAGTGGGTGAAAGCAGCCAAATTCAGTGTTTTAAGGTAGAAATGGCTTATTCTCCTTCCTAAGCTGAGATCCTCCCAAATGATTTCAATGCTTCCCTTCCCTTGCTTTTCGGTGGGAGCTATGGACCTGGATCTATCTGAGGAGGTAAGCCTTGGTCAGAGGAAGGCTGTGTCCATAAATCTAATTTCAGCTGAGCCATCAGTCTGTCTGAAGAAGTCAACAACTAAATACTGAAGATGGCACAAACCCCATGACTAGTGGAGCAAAGAAGCAGGAATATTTCTTTATAGGGAATGTTAATGGAAGATAGGAACTTGCTTAACTTCCAGGACTTTTCACAAACTTCTTGATTTTACATTTTAAAAGCATTTTATTTCCATACCTAAACAAGTGGAATATGCAGCTTCCCCTTCCAGATATGTTACTTGGATTTCCTGAGGAGACTGTGGTTCTCCATCCCCTCTCTCAGCGGTGTTGCACTTGCAGCATTCGATTGCCCCTTCAGGGCAGTGATGCTCCTGCTGCAATGGGGACAGCCTGAAACTAGACGTGTTTTCTTGGCAGAAAATGCTTACTAGGAGCCATCATCTGGCTCCTGGGCATCGCAGGTGCCCAGCGCAAAGCAAGAGGGCAGCTGAACAAAAGGTTGCAGTGTGGCTTCGCTCTCAGGTCATCTGCAGCAATGCCACCCAACAGTGCAGTGAGGATCACTGGTCTTTAGCTAAACTCTGGGGAGCTGGGACTACGCCGTCTTTTCAGCAAAATGGGAGGAGAGGCGACCCATGTATCATGCGAAAACTAATTGTGCCTTTCTGACCGCTGGCCTTTGGAAAATGCCTGCTTGGTGTGAGTGTGCAGCAGATTCAGGCAGGCGGTGCAATGGAGCCGTTGTTGTTGTTATTATTATTATTAGATAACTGCGGTGCTATAAAACAATCTGTTCTTTAGTTCTGCTGAGCAGCCACTGTTAGGGATGTAAGCAGAATGTTACGGCGATCAATACATTAGGGGGCCTTTCCATTAAGTGATGAGTGAAACCGAAGGAGAAAATTATGCTTTGTACTAAAAATCCATTTAGCCATTAGATCACAGTATCGAAAGCATAAAGGAAGGGTTATTTTAGCTTTCAGCTGGCCAGAAAATGCCAGTTGGAAGACGACAGGAGGCTCCCTTTCACAATGGAAGAGCCCTTTCTTCCCTGGATGAAGGGAGCATTTCTGGCTGTGGCCTCCTGCTGCTTGTGTGTGTTTCATTCTTCTTACTCTGGACTGAAATGCTCCTGTCAAAAGGTGGAAAACACATCTAATTGCACATGACATAAATAAGCCTTGCTGTATATCAGCACAGTATTTATCTGGAATAATTTCGGAGTGATTATTTTGTTGCTTTTGCTGTAACCTAAAGCAATTTCCTTGCAACAGCCAAGTACAAAGCGCACCATTTATAGGGAAAATTAATATCATACCGATCACTGATAGCCAAAAGGATAAATAATGTGTCACATGCCATGGTACAGATCACATCTGGGTCTGACCTGCTCCAGCCCTGGTGCTAGACCTGAGCATATGCAAGTGCAGATGCTGAAATACGCTGTCTGCCTGCCGCTGCAGCTTGCACTGTTGTAGCACAAGTGAAAAACAGGAGATGCAGAGGTTAAAGGCTACCTGCTGGGCAGCGTGCTGGGGATTCAGCCTTATTACCTGGGCTGGGGATCCGTGGGCTTTGCTGCCCCTGTCAGCTCCTGCTGCTCACTTTGTGCCTCTAGGTTCCAAATTACCTGGCAGCCCCCGAGGGCAATGCCCCTCCTGCTCCTGTGCCACAGCCCCCACTCAGCAGCAGTTCGTGACATACCTTTGACCAACACATTCTTACAGAGCAGCGTTTAGGCTGCCCTTTGGAATTAGGCTTGAGGAACACTGCAGTTTTGGGGTGGAGAATCATCAGTTTTCTATTATTTTTGTAAAGGACAATGGGTGTTCGGGATAGCTCTTCTCACAGTTTTTGGCTCTGAATTTAGGGCGAATTCCTCTCCAAGCCACCCACCTACGCAAATCTCTGATGCCAGAATGTATTTGTGTGATGATATTTAGTCTACAGGGGCAGAGCTGCACAGTGTAACCCTTAATCTAGAAGCAGGGTGATTTACCTGAGGACTAATTACATTTCTTTTGGAGTTGCAATACCTGACAGCAATTATGGACCCAGGGTCAGACTTCCAAGCAAATGCTTTCAGTGATATGGAAATATTTCCCAGTATGTTTTAGAAACTGTGCCATTCTTGAAGGCTGTGTTGGTTGTGTGAGGTTTTCTTCACTTGCTCATCTCGGAGTGCTGGATGCTTAGCTCATGAGTCTGCCCTTAAAAATCTGAGAGCCGATCAGTGCCAGCCTGAGGATTTCAACAGGGGCTGAGATGACTCATGTCAGAGTCTTCTCTGAAGCTCTTGGACAGTAACGTTTTTCCTAACATAAGGATATTATCTGTTAAGTATTCATTACGTACTGGCACCATGGGTTCTTGGTTTAAACTGTAACCATTTATAGTCAGCGTATTGCACTGTCTGCTTTGGTGTCCCCAGTGTCCTTCCAGTGAAGGAAGGGCCCATCTGTTCCTCTCTGGGGAGCCGGTCCTCAGGGTAGGAGCAAAACAGCAGGTCCCCATACACCTGGTCCCATGTGCCTGAGGTACCTCCAGCCCCTTGAACTCAGCAGGAGGCACCCACCAGGACCACTGGTCCTCACCCCCACCACACTGCTCCAAGTTTGCTGTCCATCATGTCAAAAGCTCATCCAGTTTCACACACCCGTGAGAGTGCTCCTTCTCCACAGCAGCGTGGCTAGGACTAATTGGGTAATGATGTTCCTGGAGTGTGTTTCCCTTCCCCCCGAACAGCTATACAATCATTGCTTTTCATTGCCACAGCCTGGAACCACCACCACATCGCTCCACTGACTGTGGTTTTGGCAGTTGAGAGATTTTTCGTTTGTTTTTAAACATAGCACCTCCTTCTTTCCCCCCCCCCCCCCCCCCCCCCCCTTCCATTGCGGTGTTCTGGTTGCCAGCATCAATGAGTTAATTCAAAGGCAGCCATTTAATTCAGAGAGCTGGCTGCAAGACGCAGATTTCAGTTGTCATTCATGGAAGGGGAAGGATTCCCATGGCAGTGAAACAGAAAAACTTGGGGTCTGGCAGACTGACGATGTAGCTTCAGACAGGAATCTGTTAGTTTGTTTGTTTGTTTGTTTGTTTGTTTTTAATAAAATCCCTTCCCTCCTCCTTGCATATATCAGTAAGACAATAATCAGGGTTTGCAGCAACACATTTCCAGTGGGTTTTTTGGTCAGGATTTTGGGTGCAGCTTCTGTGTCACAGAGCATCTGTGTGACCTGCTGCCTCACAACAGCCTGAACAAGTTGGGCATCGTCTGTGTTTTGTAAGATTTCCAGACCTCTAAGCCTGGTCTGTATGATTTTTGCACTCTCAGCCTGTCCCAGTTGGCATCAGAAAGCTTTCCCAGGGGCAGCAGGTAGCATGAAACATAGCTGAGCTGTGTCTGGTCGTGCTTCAACTCTACCTACCCCACAAAAAGTCTAGCCCACACTGGGCAAAGGCAAAAGACCCAGCTTTTTAAAGGAATCTTTTACTAATGAGTTCATTCACCTCAAGAGAAACTACTCCGTGGAGCTGGGCACTAGCTTTCATCTGTGCTTTGAGCCCACCAGCAAAGCACACAATCACTCCCAAAGCAAACACATTCCAGTGTGGCTACCAGCAGATGAAATAGCAGACTGTTGGCATGGATGAGGTTATTGCTTGAGAAAAAATTGCAGGATTGGACCCCTAAGGAGTGAAAGCCAAGGAGAAGACGGAGCTGACAGGATGTTATGTGTACTCTGCAATTCCACTGTGTCCACTACCCGCTACATGGCCTGCTAACATCTCGCCCTTGCTTTTTTATGAAACAATCCGTATATTTTCAGCTCAGAAATAGATTTCTTTTGAAGTTTAAAAGTAGTTATGTCATAGCTGGAACAGCTGTTCAACAACCACCCAAGGAAGAGGCGGTTCACTGTGCTGCCTTCTCAGTCCTGAGCTGGCTTTGTGCATCTGTGTGTCCCAGCACAGAGGAGGAGCATGAGGAAGCATGACCGGCTAGAATGGTACGTCAGAGGATGCCTGTGGACAGGTTTAAGCTCCACAACATGTCACTGCCCGAAAGCTGGTGCGCAGTGGCCACTGCCTGCCCGTGTTGCCCTGTGGTCAGCGGAGACAGAGGAGATGTGGGGTTTCTGCTACCACTTTGAGGCCTTTTTTAAGGTGGGAGGAACTGGCACGTTTGATCACTCCATGGATTTCAGAACATTGTTTCAACACAAGCGTGCCACCATCAAAGCTCTGCACCCGTGCATTCAGGGAATTTAGGATGAGGTTTCTGCAATTTCCCCACCACTGCTGGCCCAGGGCTCTTGCCTTGCTGGTGTTAGCCATGGCGTGGGTGAGCAACGCTATTGAGGACAGCAGGAGAGCATGGCCATCCTCACACAGCTCCCCAGAAAGCTCAGCACCAATGCACAGAGACCTCAGAGCAGAACCGGACATGGACAGAGATCTCCTGCAGCTTGTGGATGCTCATCGCAGCTCACCACCCGCTGGTACCACCCCAGGCTTCATTTCCTGATGAGAGGCCGGTACCTGGGATGCCTTTGCACAAGTCAGTCTTTTAGGTACCTGTAGCACATTAGCAGCACCCAGTGTAATGCTCTAAGTGTGACTTCAGGCTACTGTCATGGAGGAAATCATGGGTAAAGGACAATGCAATTTATTGAAGGGAAGCTGGAGATGGCGCCTCATTTCTCCTAGTAAAGAGAACAGAGGGCTGCAGGCATCTCCATCTTCAAACTCTGGGTCTTACTCATGAACCCTGTTGTTCAAAACAAACCACAAGCCGATGACCTCTGGCGTGTGGTGTCCGTGCCACAAGATGTGAATAACGACATAAATACATTCCCGTCAGCCTGCTTACGGCCATTTCTCATATCTTGGAATAGCACAGAAGACCACACTGAATATGGAGTTTCCATGATTAACCAATGGTTTCCAGTACTGTGATTGTGGTTTAACCAAAGATTATTACCTTGTGCAGCCCAGCACTTCAGCATCATCATCATCAAATTATCACATTGCAATGACATTTTGCCCTGCAAGCAACTGCATCCAGGGCAGTGCCTGCCGAGAGGGAGGACCGAGTTGAGGTCTTTCTTCAGCAGGCTGAAGTATGGGAGGATTACAATAAGTTTGATTTAGGTAAAGGCTATCCATTAGCAATTATTCTTAAAAACAGGCCTTGTAATCTCAGAAGGAAGGCGGACTTAAAAGGCCCTAGTTACAGAGGTCTGTACAAAAGCTAAGAAAAGTCCAATTCCTGGCCTCAAACCCAGGGTGAAGAGGGGGACGGTGCTTCGAGGAGAGAGGGAGGTGCAAGTCATTAATGAAACTATAACACCAACATTGTAAGCAACATTTTTGTCTAGAGTAGAAATGTTGATTTTTCCGTTCATTGACATCTAAACATTTCTGCTGTTTAGCAATGACAGATGCAACATTATTATTTTGGCACTTAAAAAGAAAAAAAATAATTGAAAATTCGGTTGTTTCATGTAAGGCTATTTATTTTGTACAAGGCCAGACTATGTTGCTTTTTTTCATTCTGAACTTATAGCATGAAAGTGCATTGTAAAAAGAAGTCATTCCAAGCCCAAGTTAAAAATGACACATTTCTGCCTCATAACGAACCATTTTGAGTTTCTCTGAGCTAGATATATATCTAACAAAAGTGCCAGCCAAAGTTAGGGGTATTCACTGCATGTCTCATCATCACCCAGTCTTGAAACTCTGACCGAAATACGCAATGCAGGTGACAATGGCGGGCTCTAATTCTAGCAAACAGTAAGTTTTGGCATGGTCAAGCTCTGGGCAGAGCCTGCAGTGCAAATGTTTTAGGTGGAGGTTACAGCTCATTTTGCACCTTGTCCAATTCCTAGGTTACCTGACAAGTTCTGTCATAGCACATCCCTGCCATCAGAGCTATTTTGTGTGGTCACAGCCAACAGTGGAGCTGCACAAACATTGAATATGAGTCAGGAATTGTTGAGTTTTCAGTTGGGATTTGTTTGGTGGTTGTTTTTGTTTGGTTTGTTTTTGTTTTTGTTTTTTTAAATGATGTTGAAGTTGGTCACCCTTCGTAGGAGACAAACTGAAATGCCTTTGCAAACATTGAGCATATAACTTCATTCTCAGTGCAAAAGCTGTCTGGGACAAAGCAGCAGCATCTGTTAAAATAGCTGGCAGGCAGTCATGTAAGGCAGCAATATTTCTGTAAGGGAAGAGAGAGCCTGGGCAGCACCGGTGTCGGCGGTAAGCTGGGGGGACAGCTCTCGGACAGTTTGTGGTACATGAGCTGAATCCCGCCTTGCATGTTTTTGAAGAGAGAAAAATGAGGCAGCGGTGGCCTACGTGCATTAACTTTATGCTTTTCAAAGAATTTTACCTCGTGTGGTTGGAGAAACCCATAATCCTGCAACGCTTATGTGAATGTTGTGCCAGGAACCTGGTTGAACCATTGAACCACTTGACTGGAATTACACAGAAAGAGCACTCCAGAGCTGAACTGTCAGGTCAGCCTTGTCTAAGAGAAGATTTTTAGGACGTTTATTTTTTGTTCTAATCCTCTAGGTTATTACTAAGTTTACTCTTTTGGGCAAATGTCACATAGTCTGCTTTTATGGAAACAGCTTCTTTAAACACTAAATGAAAATGATGCCCTTTGGTGCTTTTAATTCACTGTCTTTGCAGTAATTCATGCCAAAAAAAGGAGGCAAGGGAGCCCTTATAAAGCTCTATTAATTGAAATAAATGAGCCATGCTTCTGAGAACAGTGTACCATAGAGGAAGGGCTGCCTTTTGAATCCTGCTCCCATAGCTGTCCCTTGGGATTTCAGGAATGCCATAAAATCCACTGTCCACCTCATTTTCCCACCTTATTAAGATGGGGTTGGGGCTGTTCTTTACCTCACACCTCCGGGTGTTGTGAAGTCTAGCTCAGTGCTTCAGAAGTTCTTGGAGGAACTGGAGTTTTATTTTGAAATCTATAGCAAGTGCTAGCCTTTCCCAAAAAGTGGCATTTATGAGCATACTTTCATTAGTCCCTCAGTTTTTTCTTTTTCATTTTGAGTGTGGAAAAATGTGTTGAAAATCATTTCACTGGGGCCTCTGGGAGAAATCAGGCTTCTTGCAGAGCGGGAGCCCTAGGTGGGGTGGTGAGGTCAGCTCCCCGAACCCTCCGGGCAGCGATGGAAAGCACCCCACTGGCTTTAGGCTGGACCCAAACACTTGACTTTTTCCCAACTTTTTCATCTGTGTGTACAGGCTCAGAGAAAGGGGAAGGTGAGAAAGGCACACAGAGAAGTATGTGTCTGCTCCCTTCCTGCTCTCCTTCTCCCCAAAGTCCATTTCCATGCATCCAACTTTTTCCCCAGATATGGTATCATCTGCTTCTGTGACTAATCTCTGGGCAGGAGAGAAAAATTATTTTGAGCATTTAAGAGAAACACAAGCCAGCACATTTATGAGTGTTTTTCTCCTCTTCCCTGCCTCTGAATGACTAGAGTTTTATTATCCCTCTTGACCGCATGCTGAGATAGGTACTTTCCTTTCAAGCGGAGCCTGCTGCTGGCAGCAGGCTAGAGAGGCTGGTATATGCTTTTGTCTTCATGTCTGAGTCTTCCATTAACACCAGCACTTTAGCCTTTTCCCCCCCCTCCCTTTATGTTAATACTTTTGGATAAAGGTGGCCCAGGAAGGCTGAGGTTTCAAGGCAAGTTAAGGTATTATGAAAAGAAACCAGTCAGGTGTCAGAACTTTACTTTCTCCGCGTGCACCGTGATCTCACTTTACGTGTCTTTTTACAGTGTTGCTCAGCCACAGAGAAAGACCCATGTGTTGGGGAACCAAGCCTTATCTCTAGCCCCAGGCTCTGCACCAAGAGGTGCCTCCACCTGCCCTCCCTCATGGGCTCAGCGGTGGCAGGTCAGGCTCAATGCACATCACCATGAACAGGGTCAAGAAAAGCTGTTTGGCTCTTCATGAAGTGCTTGAGTTTCTCTTGGAGGAAAAGGCAGCAGCAGGATAAAGTCATTGTGTGGGTTGGATCCTGCCCTCAGGGCCATGTTTGGCCCATGAGCAGCCAGGGAACACAACCAGCATTGTCCATCGTACACATGGATATGGGCACAGGGAACACAGCCGGCATTGTCCATCGTACACGTGGGCATGGACACAGGGAACACCACCAGTATTGTCCATCGTACACGTGGACACAGACACGGGGAACACAACCAGCACTGTCCATCGTACAACCACACAACCACCAATATTGTGTTTGCAAGGCACACGTTATCTGAACCAATGTGTCTTCAGAAGGATCCTTCTGGTTAAGAGATGATATCACAGACTCTGTGTCCAGTTTTGGTCTGGACTGTTGCTATGAGAAAAATAATTTTTGGCAAATTCCTCAAAGCGCTCGCTTCCTACAGTTTGGATGAAGACAGTTTGTTCAAGAAAGATGGGTAGGTGTGAGTTTCTGTCACTTCCCCTTTTGAGAGTTATGGTTGCCAGTGCAAAATAGAAGATAATGCTCCCATTACAAATGAGGTGAATGCTCAGGCTGACTTGAGTGGGTGGGAAGGACTTCACACAGGATGAAGCTGGGGACAAACCTACCCTTGCCAAGACAAACAGCTGCAGAGATCTCTGGAAAGAAAAAGGGCCCTACTGCACGTGCTGTTCAAATAATTTGGTCACATAGAACTAGTTGGGGCTGTGTAGCCATCACGTTATAATTAAAACCAGTGGCTTTCATATGAAGAAAGAAAAGGTGCATCATAAGTCATGCAAAAGAACTGGAGAACTGATATCGTTAGGACAACAAACTGATATTCCTTAGGACAATAAAGATACAGGACCTGTGCAAATCAAAGCAGAAAGCTCCCACTTTCCTTCCTACATCTGTTTTTCATTTGCTTTGCCTCTATCTGCCTGTTGTTGATGTTTTCTCACATTATCTTAGTCCCTTTGTTCAAACTGCATTTCATTCCAAGAAGGCAGGGAGCTCCAGGTGTGAAGGAGGGCTGTGAGCATGAACCCACTGCCGCAGTTATTATTGTTATCATTCCTCTGAAAATCAGCTCGGTGGAGGTTTGGCTCCGTGTAATTTGCTCTGCCATTTTAAGCGTGCCCTTGTTAAATGTGGAAAACGGAATTAAACGCAGTGCTTCGGATGATGGCTTGCACCCAAAGTTGTCCAACCTAGCCTAAGGAAGGGCGGGCACGCTGTGGAGCAACGTGTTTGAGATTGCAGGACTAGGAGCTGCTGCTCACACGAGTCAGGTGTTCAGGACTGCGTGCAAAGCCCAGGGCAGTCAGTGGGAGGCATTTGAGTGGATGTTGGCTCAGGCTCTCGCCAAAGTGGCACACTCAGTGCCATTTACCAGGTGTTACACCTATGGAGAGGGCAGGGCAGTTTGTTAGGTATACAGGCTGTTGCGTCGGCAGAGGTTAACTCAAAAATGTACCTGTTGGAATTCTGAGTCCTGACTCTTTTTTTTTTTAACAACTGCAAAAGTATTGTGGCAATGCCAGGACCCTGGCCCTGAGGTCTGTCCCACCATCCCGGAGTCCTAGCACTTGAACCTCACTCAGCAGTGCTCTTGAGACATTGCTGTGCTGACACAAAGAGCATCCTTAGGTGTGTGAGATGGCAGGGGCTGGTGTAGGTGTAGCACACGTGGCTGCCAGGCACCTTTTCATCCCGGCCTGCGCCTGTTTCCACTGCTGTTACTATCTGCCCTTCCAAAACCCAGTACCTGAAACTCACTTGCTAAATGTACAGGCAGATGGTAAAAAATTCTTCTTTGCACTGGGAGAAACCATACGTTAAAAGAACTAATACAGAATTGGTAACGCTTAATAAAGTTTCAGTGTTTTATATTTTAAGACACCAGTGAAATTAAGTAATCAAATTCCCACCATCCAGCTCCTCAGCAATCTAAACACGTGCTATTTTTTCCATTACTATTGTTTCCATTACTGGCAGTAGACTTGTGGGTGTCTGGTTATTTTTGTCTTCAGACAGCCCTTGTGATATTTGGAGTTCCTCTGGCTCCACCTGGACATCCAAACGGCCCCTGAACTTTTATTATATTTCTCAGTGGTATCCTCTGCTCCGGCTGAGCCGCTGGAGATCCTGTGGAGCTCCTTTGTGTGGCTGTGTCAGACGGGCATGTCTTTGGAATGAGTCTGGAGCGCGGGCTGCCATAGCGTTAACTTGCCTTGAAACCTCAGCTGGTACCAGCTTCTCCCCAGCTTGATATTGATGTGGTCAGTCCCTCCACAAATGCAGGTGCAGTAGCAACAGCTCTGCCCTGATTCAGTGGTGATTAAGTGCGCAGGCAACGATGAGTTTTCCTTCAGATGTGCTGCCTCAAATACATTTTCCTGTAAGTCATACTGTAGCCGCATTTCTAAAATGATGATGGTTATGTGATCGCAGTGTGCTGGAACCGCCCCATGGCTAGCAATTTTTGAAACTGCTCACATGGGGCTGGAGGTCTCAAGTATAATAATTTCTAGGAGTTTTGTGAGACCAGGCAGCAGGCAATAGATAACAGGGAAGCTCTATTAGCACCTCTGCTCAGGGAGAGGTAG
The DNA here is from genome assembly GCF_963210335.1 of Falco punctatus. Lineage (NCBI taxonomy): Eukaryota > Metazoa > Chordata > Aves > Falconiformes > Falconidae > Falco > Falco punctatus. The sequence continues at coordinate 9,972,699 of NC_137591.1, read as the reverse complement.
CAAGTTCAATCACTGAAAAATACTGGCAAATCTGCAGTGAGGTGAAGGGGAGAGACATGGTAAAAAACCCCAAAGCCTTCATTAGGTTTGTTGCTCACAGCACAACATGCTTAGAAAAATTTAAAAGTTATTAAATGAGACTTGCCAAAACAGGAAGACACACAGGCATTCTGTGCTTGAGTTCTCTCCTAGAAAATGACACCCTTCCCGAAAAAGGTCTCCTGAGTATATTTCCCCCATTTAAATGCTCATCAGGAAGAGAGGACGAACAACACCCTGCATTTTAATTTAAGCTCAAACTGGTTAAAATAAAAATAAATGAATAAATAAATGAACAAACTGATACGGCAGCAGACTGCCTGTGGGTACTTCTGCACTCAGCTGCTCTGCAGAAGCCATCCATCCTTAGCCTGGACCAAGGACGCTTGCAGGGCAGCGGTGCAAACCTCTGCTCAGGGACATCTGCCTGCGGTCCACAGGCCCTGGGGGGCACCCCCGGCCTAATTCTACAGTTTGCAATAGACTGAGAAAAGGTGTTATGTACATTACAAGTACAGCCAGGGGTCTGCACTCTCAGTGGAATAATATTTCCTTTAGCTAAAATACTCCTTCCAAACTGCTCAGCGTGGGGAGCACTTGTGGGTGGCACTCAGGCGGGTTTGGGAACTGGAAAGCACTGATCCAAAAAGGAGATAGGCTGCTGGACGGCAGCACAGATACTAAACTATTCCATGAGAAACTTGATCTTCTGCCCTGAACTTTTCTCATCACAGCTTCCCCTCTTTCTGGTGCAAATCTATAAACAGGAAAATCTCAAGTTAGAGTAAGAAGCTGCAATTAGAGTCTAGGAGTACAGGGAGAGGTCAAGGGAAAGAGAAGCTTAAGCAAATGGCACCACTGAGCCAGTATCTGGCTCTGCTGGCTGAAGGTTTGTGTTGTTTTCAGACCGGTGGCTGAACAGGACCCTTCAGAGCAAAAGGACTTGGCAGACTGGGACCGGCCAGGTCGGGGCAGGGAGCACGGGGGTAGGGTTAAGACCGTGGCTGGAACACATGGATTCTCCAGACTGGCTGTGAGTCCAAAGATGGAGATGGCAAGCAGCTTTCACTGTCTGGTTGGTATTTCAATAGATGGGGTCTTTTTAAAGTATGTTTTTAAAGAGGTTCCCCTCTGTTTTGCAACAGCAATTCCTTCCTGTGGCATGCTTAGCTCAGTTCAAACCAGCTCAAGTGTTTATACCTCCCACTGCATTTCCTCTGCTGGGTATTTCTCAAACACTTTCACTGGTGGCATCCTCTCAAAATAGCTTGTTAAAGTCCAAATGATTTAGCACATAATTAAGAAGCAAATGATGCTGTGATCAGCAAGAAGTCTGCAATGTCAGCTACAAGGCAGGGCTTGGATGCAAGAAAGAGGAATATGCCAAGAAAAATGAGTAGATCTCTGTGTCTGTATCTTGGTGTGGAGAGGTAGCTTCTGCTCCGTCCCCAGTGGAGACAGTTCCAGGGTGGTTTTATTTGCTAGCAGCAGCAGCAAGGACACCAGCTGTTTGCACTGGAGAAAAGCACTTCCCACAAGCAGAGGAGTGGACGCAGGTGCTTCTTCTGGGCTTTTCCACACACCCTGGCCGGTTTGTGCAGGAGGGCTGGCTTCCCGGCTCTGCGGCCCCTTGCCCCAGGTGAGAGCCGATTCTGTGCTCCCAGGGGCAGCGCTCGCGGTCTAACAGCAGTGACAGTAACTAATGCTGCTGGTGCAGCTCCACAGCTTGCAGTGCTGTTTTACTGCTGTAAATATCCAGGCAAAGGGATTTAGTAGTGAGGGAAGGGACTCATTAAAAGGGAAGAGCTCGGTTCTGCTTTCCCTCCGGCTGATACAATTCCGTTGACTCTGCAGAAAACAGCGTCATCTTGCACAGACTGTCAGGGTATTTTCATGCCTGTTCCTTGCTGTTGGGGGAGGGGAGGTGAATCCACTTGTGGCGCCATGTGGGATACTGCCGTTAAGTCTTGCTGCATTGGCAAAGCCACTGTCTCGGCCCTGCAGAGCACTTTCTGGCTGTCCACGGGCTCATCCCACCTGTGGCCCTATGTGTCCCCATGTCTGGCCCGAAGGCTGCGGGACTCACCGTGTGCTACGCGGGGCAGCGTGCAAATGAGCAGATACTAAGAATGAAACACCCCAAACCTCTCCCTCTGCTTTAGTCTCATCCGTGTAACAGACTTTTCCCCCCAGAATTCAGGTCAGTGTCCTTTAAGATCCCCGTTCGTGCATTTCCCAGCCCCTCCGCACCCCAGAAGGACCTCTGTGGGTTTTTTGGTGCTTTCCCACTGAGCCTTTGAAACAGTAGCAGCAAGCGCAGTGCCCAGGTCCTGTACCTGCCCTTCGGAGCCTTTCCTCTGCCCAAGCCCCACGCAAAGCATGCCACGAGGTTAACCCAGTGGCTTCTCTTGAGTGACACGGCTTGGGGGCTGAGGCTGCTCCAGACACCAGGGGCAGCAACTTGTCACCAGTAAAAAGGTGCACAGATTCTTCACATCTCCGCAGGAATGGACCTGACAAAACCACATCATTCTACGAGAAACCTGCCCCAGAGTGTGATTTCCTCCATCCCATGTTGGTCTTGGGCAAAAGAGAAGCAGGGTGCATAAGCTCTACAAATGGAATGTTCCCTTTTTTGCAGTGATTCCCCAGCTTTAAGTGCAAAGGAAAGGACCTAGACAGACAAGATTCTTGTGCTATGGATTTATAATAACATTTTATTAATATATTATGCTACAAAAATATTTTGACAAAATAATATTAGAAAGTATCTTTTTATTACACTCTTCAAATCAGTTCATGAAAGCAGGAGGCGGAACAGGAAAAAATATTTGAAATACATTTGAATTGAAAACTGACAAACGTGCAATTGAAAATTCCGTGTGAGCATGAACCTGCAGGACCATGCCTGTGGAAGACAAGTATTGACTACTTATTGGAAAAACCTCTCTGCCTTTAGCGAGATTAAGGTGCCTCCTGAAAAGCCAGTCACAGGAAAGGTCGCATCTGGGCTGGGACAAAACACACGCACACGTGCACATATACATGCACGCCTGTGCACGTGCACACACCCCCACCCCACCCCCACCCCAATCTCAAAATTAGGTAATTATCTTTCTGCTCCAGTTACGCTGAAACATGCTTAAATTGAATCTGAACTTGAGCACGCTCTATGGAACATTGATCACTTCAGAGATATGACAAGCCCATATACTTTTTTTGGATATAATATAGAAATATGGTACTAAGCAAAGTTAGGAATGATAACATTTACACTGAGATAATAACTTTGGCACTTTGGTTTCTCTAACATATATGCGTGGTGAGAAATTCCTCCCTGTGGTATATGGCAATGACTGGGTCATATCGTTCAACTCATCAATGCACTAAATATAGATTAAGTTCTCCTGGTTTGCATTTCTCTCACTCTCCACAATTGTATATTGAAGAACTTAGATAAATATACAACTCTGTACCTTGGGTGTTCCTAAATTACAGTGGAGCTCGGAGGAATAGGAAGGGAAGTTCACCAAAGCAGATTCTGACACCTGTATAAAGCATAGTTATCATAAATCATGTTCATCATTTATTGCCAGATGAGGTATTGCATTATTCAACAGCTCGAGGAATTGCAGAGAAACTACATCAGTCATGAAATATAGAATACCTTCTGTCCCAACTTACTAACTGGTTCTCCAAGTGGCAGTGCATATTAATATAGCATCATCCATAGTTAAACAAGAAAAAAGCATTAAAAAAATGAAAGAGTGGAAGTTAGATCTGTTGCTGGTGGGCTGGGATATGTATTCCACCAGGGCAAGAGCTTGGCAGATAATTAGCATTCATTTATAATGTTACAGTTACATATAATGTGAGTTGTATTGGTGCTGGTTGTAGCCCAGTTGAAAAGACGAATCGTACGAACATTTCGCTTTAGACTCATCCAAAATCACGTCCTTGACTGCTAGACATTGAGTGGCTCTCTTGGTGGTGTTTCTCAGAGGTAAATAGTATCACTGCTGTTTGCTATCATATATAGTAGGCATGGGTATTTTTGTTCAAACTCCTGCTCCTGGAATCTCGTGATTAAGTGGGAATTTGAGCTTTCCTTTGGAGGAAAGGGAACAGTTCGTTCCTAGTTTTTGCGAGGAACCCACAGAGCAAACGGAAGCCCCATGAAGCTGGTAGTCAGGTTACTTCAAGAGCGTGTCAGATCTGATGCACGCTTCTTAAACTCATGGTGGATGTAATCAGGATCCATTGCAATGGATGTGCATAGAGCTGTGCTAACCAGTATTAGTGTATTTCAATTAATACTGGGCTGCTGTAGTTGATTAATAAATTATCCATTCTATTAATCACAGTGAGGGTCTCCTTCTTCCAGTATTGCTATGCTTAAGTGCCATGTGTTGAAAAAGGTTACCCTAAGTCATACTTTAGGGTAAGACAACAGAAAAAAAATAAATGGTTGGTTGGAAAACTGTGCTGAACCCATTTGTGTGGGGTTCCTGAGCTAGGATCTATAGGAAGCTACCTAATCTTATATTTATTGTAAAACTCATGTCTTCTCCCTTAACCAGAGAAAGCTTAGATGACCGAGTAAACTAGACGCTTTTAGGTGGCAGCAGTCAGGTGTGTGGCCCCAAAGCCAGGAGACACCTTGCTTTGACACCTGTGCTGCAGTGTGACAAACATGGGGCACCACCACAAGGCAAAGTTGGTGAGCTCCAGGAACATTCATTCATTTCACAGAATTATGGACAAAATGCCAGGAAATGCAAACAAGTTAGAATATACTTTGATATCCAAACTACTTACATACTGCGATATCCAAACATACCATGATACCTGAGCTAATGAATATTGAATATTACTGTCTAGTGGAGGAGTTACTCAGCAAAAAGCCTCATCGGTGACGAACGGAATGACTATTCTGTGCAGTATGATGATAGCTGTGTGCTCCTAGTATTAAAAAAAGCCCCAGAGGCTTACGGAGAAAGCCACAGATTGGGAAAATATAGAACCGTAATTTCTAGTCTTGGTCCTGTTGGTGGTTTTCCTTATGGTCTTGGACAAGCCGTTTCTGTTTTCTGCTCTTTTTTCTCTCCCTTATCTTTATGTGGTCTTGTCTACTTATACTGTAAGTTTTCCAACACCTGGATTTACTTCTGGGATGGTACCACAGAATCCTTTCTGGATTTGATCAGATTACAACAAATAAAGCTCAATGGCTTTTGGTTCGTTGGCTGTTCACTTTTACTATGTAACTTATCATCACCCTTAAGATTTGCCTGCCTTACTTCCAGTTCCATTTTTGTGAATAAGACATTATAATTCAGTTCTGATCTCTGTCTTGAATGCACCAGGAGAACTAATCATCTTTTTAAATGTGTTACGGTTTAATTTGAAGGTCTGTTAAGCCATTATATTCAAATGAAGGCATTTCTAGAATAATAGCTCAAATAAAACCAAAATGAAAGTTCTCAAAATATGTTTCCAATATTCAGCCCTGTGCAATAAATACTATGCAAGGTGAATGGCTTCCATCCAAAACCAACATCTCTAATCTTCTGCTAGCCAAAATACACAATATAAAAGTATGCACGGGGTGTGCTTGAAGCCCACATTTGGGACAAAGCTTAAAGTTCTCCATTCAGCCTTATCAACTGTTGTGCTTGAAAAAAATAGGGGTAGGGTATAGCACTGTGTGCTGTACCCACTTAAAATGACTGCCAGCCTACACAACCTTCTGTCAAAAACAGAGCAAAGGCTGGAGGTCATGGTGTGCAGTAAGTAAAAAAGAAGTTACCCGGCTTCTCCCTGGCCCTTGCAAAGCAATGGGTTGGGATGCATGATGGAAAAGTTCAGTATTTCACCATGGTTTCAAATAAAACCATGCACCTTCTGTAGTCTAATTATTTTCTAACCTACTTTCCTAAATTAACTGGTATGATGACAACCAAACGGTGAATCCTGAAGTCCCTCTCACTGCTGAGACTTGAAGATTACATGGAATCATCTGCAGACCTGGAGACCAGGCTGTAGGGCTGGTGGGAAACCAGTGTGACTGTTTTCAGTCAGGCTTTTATCAGTATTATTACTATAATCACCATCACTATCTTCTGGTATTTTTTCCAAGGTGAAAAAGCACTGCTTTTTTTTTTTAAAGCAAAGTTTCCATTGTATTTTCATGTTTTTCAAGTCTTTTAAACTGTTTTCATCGCATATTTTTTTATTTTTGGTTTGTAGATGGCTGAGAAAGAAAAATACTATTTCAATCAAAATTAATTTTCTGGTTGAAAAGTTTGTATCTGAATGGAATTTTCATCATGTTTTGTTGGGGGGGTCGGATATCAACATGCCTTATTAAACATCATAGTTTTTAAGATGGACATGTTTCTTTTTCCCATATATGTTGTTCACTGCATTCATGAAAAGTAACTGCTGGGATAGGGAGCAGATTTTTCAGTGAGTGGAAGGTGTCACAATTTTCCCATCTAATTCAACAGAGGTACCACTGTCTACAGATGGAGGAATGTTCCGTTTGACACAGGGGTCTTGAACAGGTTTTGGACAAGTCATAACTCAGCACGGAGATATTGGCTCTGAGCGTCATAATAGCAAGATGAAGAGGAATTTGTAGAAGTTTATTGCCCTCTAGGTTGTCCATCTGCATTAATACAACTGGTACAAGTTCTATAGATTAACAGGATACGACACCTTTATAGCCTATAGACAGACCAAGTTCCGTTCTTGTTTACGCTGGGAAAGGTTGTAAGCTTGTGTTTATATAAAATGAGGGAGACAAGAAAATAATTTCAGTGGGATTATTGCGGACTTTAAAAGCAACTTTTTATTAAGAAAGAGCTCTTAATTTCTGTTAGCAAATGAATTAATCCCAGGGCAAAGAGGGAAATCGGTAATTTCCAAAGAAGTTAAATAGTTTAGTTAAAGACAACAGGGGAACTTAGAGGGTTATCGTGACTAATGATGTACTAAGTCATATAAAAATAACTGGTGTTTTAGGTTGTAGCAGCGAATGAGTTAAGAATGCACCTATTTTTCTAATGGGCATAGGCCACAGAGAGCAGGATCTGCTTTAATCAGTGTAAGCTATGATAACGAGATAGAAAAAAGTAAAATATAGTTCAGCAGAAATGTACTTATTGGACAGTTGCTGTAAAAAGTAATGGTTAAAGAAACAAAGGTGGTGTTCATCTGGTGTCAGTTCAGACATTTGCAGAGTTGTCAGTTAGAAAACAAATATAGAAAATATTAATTTATCTGTTTCACCATCGCTACTGATTAATAAGGATGTTATTAACATATACAACAAGAAAAATAAGTTTACCAGTCGAATAAATACATTTTTTCTTTTTCTTTTTTTTTTCTTCTTTATATGAACATGTATATTTTACAAAACCCCATAGCACTATGGGAAATAAAGATCCTTCTACAAAAAGAAGATGTAAGTCAGTGTTACAATAAAGCTTTAGAGTTTCAAAATGTATCTGGGCAAAGAGACAAAATCAGCTAGAAGGCACTACTGAGTCAACTGAGAAGGTCCAGCTTGTAATGTTGTCTTAACCTCCACTTCGTTCATAAATTATCTTTCTTCTCTATTCCAAGGGATTGCACGTAATACTAATGTGGTCAGGAAGGCTGCAGTAGATTCAGGAGAAAAGAAGCTATGGCCACGCAGAGAGGAGAAGTTATTGATGGCCATGAAAGGCTGGTTGTAGCTGAGCTTGTGGGCTGAGGCTGGGACGGGCGATCTGAACGCGGTCTCTGATCCAGCTGGTTTGAAATCCAAATGGGAGGTTTGACTGTGATGTAGCCATTGGTTATCCTGATATAGGAAGGCAACGTGGTGGTGCTAAAAGAAAACACAAGAGAAGGAAATTAAACAGGAGAACCCTTATCTCTACCCTGTGAGCTGTCATTCCATGTGGTAGTAACAACAACGATAACCATCACAATTATTATTATTGTTTGCATGCATTAGACATGCAGGGAGAGCCCCTGGGGCTGGTAAGTGCGATGATCTGGAAACAGCTCTGATTCAGGATGTCCCTCAGCTTCTGGCTGCTGGTGGAATACAGCCAAAGGAGAGATCACTCGTGATGGATCTAACCTAGCGCACTCGTTTTTTTAAGGATCCATTATTGGCCAGGATCAGGGACTGTGACAGATGTATCTTTGTGCTGACCCAGGATGACTTCGTTCTTACATTCTTAGGTACCTTCTTGCCACCAAAGGTCTCAAAATTTGTCCACGTCTCAGAGACATGTCTTACCATGGACTGGATATTGAGTCTAGGAGGGGCCACAAAACACGTCCTTCCCCTGTTTCACAAGCCATAAAGGATTTCTCAGGATTCCCTTACACAACTGATAACCTTGAGCACAGAAGACTCAGCAGCTTTGTTTCTCTTCCTAGTTTTAAGCCATTTTGGATCAAAACGCGATGTCAAAACCAGACTCGGTGTGAAGTTTCCCTGTCTGTGGATTTGCCTCAGTAGTAGTGTGATTGCTTATTGATTGTAGCCTGAGCTAGTACTTTGATTTGAATTTGCAGGTTGGAATTCATCATGATTCCCATGACACTGAAGGTCAAAAAGGTCCATTTACAATTGATTGGGTAGTCTGAAGTTGTAATCTCCATTTCATAAAATGCTTCCATTGCATCTGTTATTGGATGATCCACAATCCATCAGTTGTCACAGAGCAGCACAACCGAGCATGCAAACTGTGCAAGATGGATTCTGGGCTTTAAAACATGGCATTCTGCTCTGGGGTAAGGAGGAAAGAGACAATTACTCCTGGAAACAAGATGTGACGCTAACACTTGCAGATTCCCTGTGTTGGTTTCTAAATCTTCCATAAAGGGGATTTGGAGACACTGAAAATGACCATAAAATATTTTTTTATGGGGTAAGAAGCTATGCAGTCCTACAAATATTTAGCTACAGTATCTGAGAGCCTGACCTTGGAAGAAAAAGGCAGTGTCTCTTGCGTAATATCGGATAAAAGGAACCACACCTTGCTCCAGTTTCACACACAGAAGTAGAATTTAGTAGTACTGAAGGCTTTTGTCTTTTTCTGTCTAAGATAGCTTTCAGCTCAGATGCTTCAAATGTGTTGAGTCAATCACAAACTGTGAGAACATCAGAAATCCACCCAGAAGGCGGCACTGGTAAACACACATGTGGGTCAGTATCAAATCCAATAGACAATCACTGCACATTACACTTCACCCTGGGCTTCGGGATAATTAATTTCATTTTTCCCCTCATCCTTTAGACTGTCACCACATCTTCTGGGTGGGATAGTTGTTCTGTAGCTAGAAGTGATCTTCACTAATGTGCAATGAATTAGAGCAAAAATAAAAGGCAGTCTTGAATTAAAGACAGGAGAATTGCTTCATAGGAGCAGATAATCCATCTAACCAGTATTGGGACTTTGACAGTGAAAAGCAGTGCTTGTTTCAGAGGAACAAACTGCTGGGAACCCAGAATCAAGCCTTGCTGATTCTAATTCATGAATCTTAATTCCCTAATTCATGGGAACCTAAATTCCCATGGTGAGTGGTTGGTTTATGTCTTGAACTGATGATACAAGACATATAGCTTTAGGGCTTCTGCTATATTGCATCAAAACCTCTGCAGTCACTTAATACAAAGAGTTGATCTGGGATAAGCTAATGCTGCTGTTTCAAATTTGTCCAGCTTTTTTGAGTGGTTAATTTAGTGCTGGCAAGAATGATACCAGATTAGGCACTGTATATCCGAGCTCCTGTAATATACATAGTGTCAAGTATGAATGGCCTTCCCACAGCGAATACAAAGCACCGTTAAAGCACACTTCTGATACGAGGTACTACATGCTCGGAGTAATTCAGCAGAAATGCAGTCAGGCTCCAACTTCTCATCCAGATCTCATTTATCCTGTTGAGTGATGCTGTGGTGCACAGATTTGGCAACATTGACAATGGCATCACAATTCCGGGTTTTTTTCCCTGTACCAGTTTTCCATAAGGTAAGTATGCGTAGGTGCTTGTACTCATCTTTTGCTTATGGTTTGTCACTGTACAGAGCTACACAGTGTAGCCCTAAATTAAATTTTAAACTGCAAGCAGAGTCTGATTTTCAATTTCAATGTAAAAAAACATTGCCAGAATGCCATTCAGACTTGCTGTTTGGGTGTATCCTGCTCCTGATACACTCTATGGGCTTGACCCGCCAGTGAGATTCGTGTCCCTGGTGCAGGCTGTCTTTCTGCACCTCAGGGACGTACTGTATGAGATGATGTCCGATGGGGGACAGGCTGGCCACGGACCCTGTAAAAGAATCACGAGCTCATTCACCAACCAACTATATCTAAGGGATTCCTAAAGTAGCCTTATATGAACATTCTACACTTCTGTGTGATGTTTCCGTTTTCTAGTCAACTGGCAGAAGTGTTTTGTTGGGCTTTTGTTGTGGCATTTTTTTTTCCCTGCCTTGAAAACATTTTTGGTATTTTTTTGGGAAAAAAACCCCTACAGTTTACTTAAAACCCCAGTTTCCTATCAAAAGTCTGGAGAATTTTTAACCACTTTTCTCCCCAGTCAGCAAGGTCATTTTCTCTTTTCAAGACATTAGATTTCTATAAAGGTTTCCTTGTTAAGACAAATACTGTTAGGTGGGGTTGTTGTTTGTTTTTAAAACATACTTAAGTGCTTTACGAGAGAACAGTGTGTTTCCATTAACGTGTACAAAGCATGTTAACAGCAAATGAATCACAGTTTATCCATACAAAACATTTTCTTAAATGCAACTACTTCTAGCCGACTGCCAAGGTGGTTTAGAGATATTTAGAGAGAACGATCCCTTTTACCAAATGCTACAAAACTCTTGGCAAAAACTGTGGCCCAAGGTTGTAACTAGGCTGCTTCTATAGCAAATGGGGAGAGAAACCTCTCCAGGAGGTGGTCCACCCCATTCCAGTGCAGGTCTCTAGGGGGTATTTACTCTTGCTCAGGGTCTTTCTCTTCCTAGGGGTCACAGAGGGACCCCAGAGAGCCAGGTTAGATTATAACCTAACCTTAGAGGAGGCCCTGGTGTCAGGAGGTGATGTCTCCAAACTCCCTCTGAGCATGCTTGCACATGCACGTAGGACCTCACTGGCCCCTGGACCTTCCCTAAGGGTGAAAACAGCAGCAGAGTCCCCTGAACTCAACTGGAAACCTTCCACTGTCCTCAAGGAGGTTCTGATAATTCCTGAAATGAACACAGAGAATAATAAAAATGAATCACAGATCTGAGGGATGAAAATCTGAATTATTTCCACGCCTCCTCTTGCCAGCCCAGGATATTCTGTATTTCAGTCTTTTGTGTCTGATAAAAATATCTTCCATAAAACATTCCACGTGATCTGTAGTGAACAGGCAACCACTGGCTCCACTGTTCATACCTCTTTTTTGCTTCTGTGTATGGGATTGTTTTAAAAATTTGGAAGACTCCAGGTATCCTTTAGCCAAATGACCTGCGGTATCATATTCATGAGCTTGTACTTTTGATCAGATAATAGGGCAGTTTTTCACATCAGTGCATTAGTCATACATTGTCTTACCATCATTAGAATGTGTAAAACTTTCCTCCAGAATGGGGCCTCAGGCACCGACTCTGCAAACAGGCCCCACTGAATCCAATTATATGATTCAAGCCCTCTGTGCTGGGGGCATGTTGGAGCACCTTGATGATTTGGGAACATTTTAAAACCGAAAACTAAACACAAATGCAATCCTTTGCAGGAGTTTCTGTTCTGCTTTAGCTTGGGAGGATTTTGCAAGGAGCTCACAAACTGATTTTTTTAGCATGACTCGGTTTACCCATATAAGCAGGGCTCACCTGACCACACGTGACACCACAGCAGAACAACCGAAGGTAGGACCAGGAGGGACTTTCTGGTTCATCTGTCCCAAAGACAGGAACAGATCTAAACCCCTCCAGACATTTATATCTAATCCAGACTCAAAAGAACCTGCAATGATGGTAATTCCAGAGTCTCTGCAGACATCTATTCCAGCATTTCACCATTCCTGACATCCAGAATTACTGCCTAATGTTTCACCAAATCTCCCTTGCTACAGCTCAAGTTCGTGACTTTTCCTGTCCCCGCGGACAGGTTTATTCCCTTCACCTTCTCAGCAGCCTTTCATGTGTTTTGAAGACTTAAGCATGTTTCACCCCAGCCTTCTCTCATTTAAACAAATTATTCCCCCCACCTTTCCAAGTCCTTAGGTACCTTCCCTCTGTCCTTTCTTCTACTCTCCCCTGGCTCTGCCTAGCTGATTTTCTCTGGAGTGAGACGCCCCAAACTGGAAGCAGTAGATCTAGCTGAGCTATTGCCAGCCCTATGCCTTGTGCAGTAGGTACCGCTGCTGCTTTATTTGCAAAGCAGAAGAAAGTGCATGAAAAATACGCAATCTCCAGGAAGATGGTCTTTACACTACTTTTTGGCCCCAAAGTCCAAACTGCCTTTATGGGCCCAGTAACTGTTCTGAAGCTTGTGGAAAACTGATGGTGCTCTGGGGGGGTGAGGACCCACCCAAGTATGGTGCTATTTCTGTGTGTTTCCAATCTGCTGCCATGCCTCAGTCCCAACACGGTTTCTGCTCAGGGCGGAGGAAGTGACCCTTTTAAGCACAACTTACACAGTGTTTGGGGATTTTTCTCGATCAAAGGAGCTATATAAACACATGACAACTATTTTTAATAAATGTAAACAAATGTGGACTCAGGCAGCCTTTCCTACAATAGCATCTGATGAAAGAAGCCTATCAGGACAATGTGCCAGCACAGATTGAATCCTGAAAAAACGCATGTTTCAATTGAAAACCTAAAGAGCTAGTAAACTGAAAAATTTTTTTGAGTAAATACAATAATGGCTGTTTTGCATTTGTGATTTGATGTTAACCTTATGATGGCTAGGTTTTTTTTAAGTGATATTAAGCATATGCTTCCTGTTTCTTTTCAAACAAATTTTGCCCTATTTTTTTTTCCTTTTCATTTAATGAACAGATGTGAAAGGAGTTGATCACATTATTTTCCTGGTGATCGGAATAATGTTCTGCTAGTGAAGACAATTATTCTTGGAACTAACCAGACCTATTTATGTCATCAAAATTTATTAATCAAGATTTGAAAAATACATCTGCCTAAAGCGCTGGGACCAACCTGTTGCAGTATGTAAACAAGCTGGCTGGCAAGAAATCTGACCACATGTTTGAAAGAAAGGACTCGGTGCTCAACCAAGAAGGAAAAAAAAAAAAAAAAAAAGAGCATGCCGGCGAAAAAAAAAATCGCATTAAAAGTAAGTCACAAGGATTTAACTGTGAAAACCACTACAGTAACCTCTTAAAGGGAATGCAAAGTCCCCATCTCCTGATGTTTTCATACTATTATTTGCTGTGTTTCTGAAAGGTATTCTTTAGATCAGCATAGGCTCCATTACACTCAGGCTTCATCTGTTTCTTCAGCATTGTCTTTTTTTACAGACACTTGCAGCCTGAGGGATAAATCCTGCAGAATGCTGAGTCTGCTGGTCCCAGCCTAGCAGGATGCTAAGCACTGGAAGCACAGGAGTGCTTCCAGCAAGGCTAGTATTCACATACCTACAACTCCGCACGCCCTAAAGTCCTTTGTGGGATCAAGGCCAAGAGGCTCATGCTTTCACAAGGTTCAGTTCATTAAAAAAAAAGTAAATAATCCAACCTGGATCTGATTAAGGAATCCGGTTTTGGTCTACAGGAGGCCACTACTTATTTGCAGTAGTGCAGTAAAGTGCCTTTGTGTGTCTACATGAGTAAGCAGTATCACACGCTGGTTTGTGGCCAAGTCAGGGGATGAGCCAAAGAAGAGCCTTATCTCTACTATTTTCCCTTTACCCCAGGGTTACTGGGAGCCCAGATCTTTGGCCATTTTCTACACTGCAAGCATCCACCCTCTGCGAGCAGCACAGCGGCAGAGTCGCTGGGAGGCAGCTGCAGCCACGCTATCAACAGCGGGGTCAGGCAACAGCACCAGGAGCGTCTCAACAACCCGCTGCTGCCGACCTGAGCTTTCCTTCTGGCGAGACCCAAATGGGAACCAGCCTTCCACCTGAGACAAATGTCAAGCTCTGATCCAGCCTTATTCCAATTCTCTCCTCTAGAGACAGGCACCTGCGAGCCTCCGACCCCCGTGCAGAGGCAAAGGGCAGCGCACGGCTGCTGATAGAGATGGATTCCCCCAGCCCTCCTCTTTGTTAGGACCATGTCTGCCATGGCTTATCCCTAGGAGGAAAAAAAGAGAGTACTGCCAGGAAAGGGAAGCACACATTTCACCAGGCATTGCTCTGAAAGGACAGAAAGCCACGAACAAGCACACCAGAACCCCGAGCCAGACTGTCACTGTCGCAGGAACAGCAGCGGTGGGGAGCAGGACACTGCACACAAGGATGGGATGATGCTTGAGGGGCAAAGGGAAGTAACGTCAGCACCTTCACCTCCTGAACGTGCAGGGCTGAGACTGTCAGCAGCACCTGCAGAAGGTGCCATCACAGAGAATCACGGGCAGTCCTTCTGGATGCCTTGGCCTTTAATAGGATTTAAAGGGTGGGATTAATTATAGCTATGGCAGATGCAGGCTTGTAGTCAGAGCTCTTCAGCTGTGTTCCCACTACAGTTCGTGGGGAACAAGATGTCTCCAGATGACAATCCTTTCCCCCCAAAGGCATGTCTCTAAGGTAGGCGAGAGGAGCTGTTTCTGAAGATCTCTATCTCAGGAATTCAGGTCTCCTGAACCCCAGCCAAGCTCTTGCTCCAGTAAGCGCTTTGACTGGTAAGGACGGGTTCCTACAAAGGGATGGGGCCACAGTGTGGGGAAGAGGAAAACTGCTGATCCTGCCGCGCAAAAAGCAGTAGCTGGCGGGGATGTAGCTCCCCGCTGCAGCCCCATAGCGGGTCCCCAACAACAGGCATGGCAGGGCTGCAGCATGCTGTCCTTCCTTGGGGTCTTGTCTCTGAGGTTTGACACGATGGAGGAGTTGGTGGCTTGCTTGGATCAGGGGTTCCAGGGAGGCCATGATGGTGTAAACAGGAGGAGGCTTAATGCTGAAATGCAGCTCAAATGCTTCTAGTGCATTTTTGCCCCCCTGTCTGAATGGGCCATGGGCTGGAAGCCAGGAGATTTGGTTTTCAGCTCTATGACACCCACCAAGGAACCATCAAAACCTCATTAAATCACTTCTATTACTCCCCTGACTCTGATCTGAGTCAAGACCTTGAAGCGTTAGTGTGACACCACCAGCATTAACCCAACGTGAAGCATTTTGCAGGCTCTCCCTCTGATTTGCAGGTCCCACTTGCCCAGGCCACCTGCAAAATACCTCTGTGATGACAAATTCAGCCCTGGAGTGACACTGACCTGCAGCGAGGCTGAGCACTACAGGGGCATCCTAAACCCACAGGTGGGTCACGTTGTGAAGGCAAAGTTGCTGTGGGGCCAGAGGAGGGAATGGGGATGGGATGGGAAGGGATGGGAGCAATGGGTAGTGCTGCACCAGAGACAGGGGAAAGAGGAGGAGTTTGCTGTCACAGCAGTGCAGCCTGAGGGCCCCTCAGGCATGGGGACACAGTGATGCAAAGGTGGACAATGAGGACGCATCTAGCAGGTAGGGAAGGAGCAGGTGAGAAACAAACTCAGCACAGCCTGAGTGCTCTTTTCTGAGGTGAACTTCCAGGATATGGGAAAGTTTCCTGCACCTTGCAGTCAGGTTGAGCTTTCCCCCATCCCCGGAGGAGACTGGGTATGATGGCCCTTTCCAGCCTCCTGCCCTGAAGTCCTTCAGGAAAACCCTGCAAATACAAATCCTGCACCCACACATGTGGCAGTGACAGAATCAGGCCCGCCACTCCTTTTCAGACAACTGCAGAATGGTGTAAAAACACAGAATGCTGTAAAAACCAATAACCTTTGAAGCACACCCTCTGAGTAATTACCCCATTCCCATCTAATGACTTAAAGATGTTATATTCCTCTCTGATTTGGCAACAACAAAGATTTCGACCTTATTAAAACCAGCCCATCAGGAAACTACATGTCATCCTTTAAAAAAAGAAAAAAAAAAAAGGGAAAAAAAGAGGGGGAAAAAAAAAAGAAAGAAATTAAATTCTTTAAAATCCCTGTGAACAATAATTCAAGATATTGTAGCTGAAGACCCATAATTTGTTGTAGAGTGTCTGGGTGGTCCTGAGGCAGGAGATGACAACATTAGCTCTTTCCTTTGCCCTTCTAAGAAATGCTTTGATGATTCTCTAATATCCTAAGAATATCCCCCCGTGATTCTGCACTGGGACGAGGCAATCACAGAGCTGGGATAATGGATCCCAGTTTTCCAGAACCTGGCCCTTGCTAAGAGGGGACAGCTCAGAGCCCTTTGTTTCACCAGTTCTGCACTGACATCCGAGCCAGGATGCATTCACGATAGTCTAAGTAGTGATGTGGGCTCAAAAACATCCACAAACTCATCCCCACCCACTGCACACATCTGGCTGTGTACCTGATCTGTATGCGCAATTAAGGCACTCATCTTCATGGCTCAAATAACCAAGTACTTGTTTCACTGGTCCTTGGACAGATAGTGATTGCAGTTCTTACAGCCAAAGTAAACAAGAACATTAAGGATGCACACACAGATGGCCTTAGTATTGTAAAAATCTTGCCAGTGCTGCAATCTATGAAGATTTTTGGGCAACCTGCTGATACACAACACGCAAAGAGTTAATTTGATGGCTGCAATCAGGTGGTTTTGAACCAAATCCCAAGCATGAGCAGAATATCTACCTTTTGTCTGCATTTTGCAGACTGCCTGTGCTCACCAGTACAGCCCCATGTGCAAAACAATTTGCATTTTTGGGGTGGTCAAAATCATAATCCATATTTTATGTCTTGGGCTCAACCTTTCAATTAATTAGAACCAGAGTGACTTGGTCTGCCCTCCCCTATGTGCACTCAAGTGTTTGTTTGGCATTGTGTGGGCCCTATGGCTCAAAAATTTTTTGCAGATGCACAGAATTAACCAAGCATGTTTAGATGTGCTTGGGGAACACATACATTCATAGGGATGTATATATTTGACCCTGTCACTTTCTTGTTAACACTGTAAAAGATATCGACTTTCCCCTCCAGATTTTAAAATGATTTAGAATAGGCAGTAGTAGGGATATACCTAAAACATCCTGTAAAATTAAGTATTTTCTCCAAGACTGTTCTCTAAGTCACACAATTATTTCAGCTAAGAAGATGCCTGTGCAACGTATTAAGGAACAGAATGAACAACCAAAATATAAACTGGCTTAAATGGATGTCCAATATACTGCATTTTTCCATTTGATTTTAATTTTCTTTTTCCTTCTCCCTGTTCTTTTTCCATCTCCGCATAACAGTTTTTCTCTCCGTTTAGTCTGTATCGCATTTTTCTCTCTAATTCACTGGGCTCTCTTTCCTGCTCACTGCTTGTATTTTTCCAGAGTCTCTCTTAGTAAGAATAATTAAGGTTGGGTCAGATCTTTGAACCTGTTATTTGGAGCAGTATTGAATTCAAGCTTGTTCCACTGCACAAAAGCACTGGCTTCTTTTTCTTTCCAACAGACTCACTCTCAAAATAAAAAAAGGTTCGTTAGGCTTATCTATCAGCAGAAATGCCAAGGACATGAAATTGCTGCATTGCCCACAAGGTTTGGGTTCATCCTGCTGCTTGCAAAGCAACCACGGTGACACCAGCCACAGCACGAACCTCTCTCCCCAAGCGCCTGCGAACCCTCTGAAAGCCCAGAGGTGCCATCACAAGAAGCTGCTTGCTGGCCACGCTGCAGCCGCTTTCCCTGCCGGCTGTCAGAACCTGGACCCTGAATGTCTCTGCAGACCCGAGCTCTTGTGAGCACTGTCCACGCCACGCAGCACGGTACTGCCGCGCCAGGCACCCTGACACCCGGGGACACAGGCTGGGCTCCCTCGCCCGCCAGCGCCGGGGGCTCAAGCCCCCGGTATAATGCTTGCTTTGTTCAGGGAAGTTATTCAGGAATTGTAAAGAGGAGATCTGAGTGAAATCGGAATTTGGCCTGGCATTTTCCTAATTGCAGGAACCCAGCCTTTATAACATTAAAACCATATGAATTTAAATAACTCCTACTTCTCCTTCCTCCGGTGAGTAACTGGACTTGGACCACAGCTGCCCTTCGGGGTCCTGTTGGGTTCCCAGCCCGCGCTGCCGGCACTGTCAGGGAATCAGATTTCCCCCCATTTCACTCTACGAGGACTCTGTCCTAGATAAACCTGCTACCACAGTATAACTGTGGTTAAACCCTTCGTATAAACTAACCGCCCACCACAAAGGTGATGTTGTCCTCCTCCTCGTCATACTTCACTTCGTTTCACAGGGCATGAGACTCACTAATCGGAAGGGGAACAGCAGAACCAGAAATAATTCCCATATTCCTTACCCTTTTCCTCTGGGCTAGCACTGGCAGTGTTGTTTGTTTGCACTTCCACTGAATTTGAAAAACATCTTTTTTTTTTTTTTACAGTAACTCACTGGAAGTTTTTTATATTTTACAGATTTTACGTATCTCTGCTAAGCCTGGAGCTTTACCTTGAGGAACAGCAGATCTGCAATCTTTGGGGGCTTAGATACTGCTAGATACAAAGATGACTCAAATATGTATCTTAGTCCAGCTTAGGGTGGCAGTGCTTGGGAAGGTTTGCTCTGGCTTTTAGATGGTAAGTGATCTCTTCTCCACATCTGTGTGTCCCTGGGGCAGGGAAGCAGACAGCCATTAACGCGGCAAGCAGCGCCCTTTCCGAGGTCCCACTTCAACCCAAACCCAGCTTTTGAGACAGCGACTAACTTTTCTCCCTGATGGGCACCCGTGCAAGGGGCAGCCATGGCATCGATGGGTCTCTGCTGCTTCCACAGCCTGAGCGGCAGGGAAACACCTTGCTCCTGACCCCAACGGCCCCAAACCTCACGTGCACGGGGTCCAGCCTCCCTGCAGGGTCAGTGCTGGCCGCACCAGTCTGGGGAGCAATTCAGTTTGCTCTGAAGATGGAAGCAGCCACGTTTTGTCAGCCAAGTCATGCTCAAAGTTTGGAGTCTGAATGTGGTGCTGGCCACCACCCTGCTCGATCAGGAAAACACAACGCTTCGTACCAAGGACTGCAATTAAGCAGTGCAGGTCCTTTACTACCCACTTCTGTGTTTCAGGAATCCTGCTCACCCCGGGCACAAGCCCACTTGGCACTTCGTACAGTGTCTGCAGCTGCAGTCAGCCTTGCAAGGATAACACAAACCGCGTTCTTCACCCACCCCGAATAGCAAGGGTAAAAACACTGCTGTGTCCGGAATTCTCTCTGCCTGCTACACCAGACAACTTCATTTTCAGCTGAGTGAACAGAGTTTGGTAGAGCTGTCTTAAACCGCATTTCAGATTTAGAGGAACTCCCTTTACCTGAGGGTACTCGGTGCATTCTCCCTCCTTATCTGTTTGACAGGAGCCAGAAATAACGGTTTTATTTTTTTGTGTGTGCAACTGAGAATATGCCACGAGGAGTCACAGTTAAAGACTCCAAGGAGCCAATCCTCAGAACATCTGGCTAGTGAAAGCTCTGGATATGGAAAATATAAATGTCAAGGCTCATATTTATAAATTGGAAGGGCCATGACGACATCTGCTAACAAGCTTTTGTCCAGAGCCCATTTGCTGTACATGGTTATTCACAGGCAACAATAAACATGTGCGCGGATCACATGCGCGGTCTGCCCTTCCTTTCAGTCGCCGAAGGAACACACGCTCCAAAAACACACAAATGCTCTGTTCTCACAACACAGAAATACAAGTGTTTGCAAACCTCACAGCAAACTTTTCTTGCATACCAGGCCACAGTGGGATACACTGCTGGAACAGACTAAAAATAGCTGGAGAAAAAGCCTTGCATTAACACAGAAGACAGTCAAACTCACTTAGCGTTAACGCTTTTGGTGGAAAAAGCACCCTCCTTTTTTTGCCTTGCTCCACAGGAGACACTTTGTACTACAGGTCCCATCCTGAAACCTTATTTTTATGACTGAGCAGTTGTGGCTGGGAATCTCAAGACTTTAAATAGAGTCTAACCTAGTCAACCGTGGTAGCTTCATAACATTAAAACAAGCAGTAGGTAAAATAAACTTGCTTCTACATTTATACCCACGGGCACCTTTTCACTAGTTTAACGCCAACCGTAAGCACATTTCCAATGTCTGTTAAATAAAAAAAAAATGATCTAATGCATAAGCATAAAGGTTGTGCTAACGACTTATTATTGTAGGTGTCCAGACCACAGTTTGCCCCCCCCACGCCTGGCATTGGTCACTATCACAGAGACTGCCCATGAGGCTGCAGATTCGCCAAGAGAAGAAAAAGCATCAGCAAAAAGAGCCTGGACCACTTTATGATGTCCATGGATTTAGCAAAGAATAAATGGAGCCAGCGCTGACTGTCTTGCCTGATCTGCAGTGTTCTTGGCCACACAGACATCTGTGTGAAAATGGTAGGAAAAAGAAAAGATGATGAAATAACATGGAGGTCTACCTCCTGGTTAACAAAGTGAAGAAGGACACCTCGTGAGCTAGGTGAGCTCAGAGAGCTGGAGGTGAGTGCAGAGGTCTGGGGATGGAGATGCTGGAGGGGTCCCCTTCCACTCCTTGCTCCAGGGCCCATGCCAAGTGCATGCAGCCAGAGTTAAAAAGGGCAGGTAGAAAGAGTATTGGAGAAAGAAAATTTGAAGCAGAAAATGGAGAACCATGGAACTGAAAAGTTAACAGGTTGTCCAGATTCAAGAGTCCTGGCACTGGGTGAGGAAATGAGACTGCGCTGGCTGAGAAACAGCGGAACAAGTGGGGATGTGCACCACGGAGGAAAAGATTGTCACAACTCAGCAGCTGCTCCTTCTTGAAACTGAATCCTAAGCAAACATTTTGTTTGTGCTGCATCAGACAGATCTTAGGCAGATTAACAAAGCTAGCAATGATAGGGCTACTTTCAGCCCAAGTCAGAAATACACCAAACCGGGGTAGATATCAACGCATAATATAGGCTATCTTTACTCAACACATCCCAAATGAAGAGCAGAAAACAAGAAAGGAAGAGAAAGCTCTTAATAGGTTCCATAAAACATCTCGTATTGTATTTTCCATCTTTATCAGCATTGAGGAGGAAGGAGCAGAAAGGGCTCTTGGATATCCAGTGCTGAAAAATACCTCACTGTTCAAAAATCCTAGCTTTAGCGTGCTCCAATTTTGTTACTTGCTCGCCTTCAAAATATGGATTTAATATTTATGATGGATTTAAATTTCACAAAAATAAAATACCTACTGCATTACCAATAAGGAATATAGTTTCATGAAATAAAATTGAAATCCATATACAAATTACGTCTCTATTTCCAAGGGACTTCTGTATCTCTAATGATTTTGTTTTCAGGTATTTATAGTTTTCATTAAAATAGGGCTTGCATACTGCTTCATATTAATTGTTCATACTGATAGTGAGACAATTAAGCAATAGTGACAGTAAATACGTAAGGGTTTTGCTTATTTTTTTTTAAGCTTACCTGTGTTTGTTTCATCACACAATGGCAGCACATTATAGAGAACAACAGAACAAAGTAAAGCATGCAGATCTTTTTGCGTGTCCAGCAGGTGAAAGTGTGGCTGCACATCTTTTCAGCCCCATCTGGAGGATAACAAATTAACTCTTTGACTCCACAAGGGGAAAGAAGCTATCACTCACAGCCAGCTGACAGGGAGGGTCTATTAACATGGAGATGCAAGAATTTTGGACACGAATGTCAGGACTTCCCATCCGTCACTGCGATGCACGAGAGAGTTGTGTGCTGAGCCCAGGTTTCACGCTTTAATTAATGCATTCTGTGCACTCTGACCAACCTGATAATCCAAGAAGCCTCAATAAAAACCATCCAGGGAGGGAGGGAGGATATGTCATCACTGTATCATATGTTACAGCCAGGAGATTTACCTCTCATTTCTACTGCGCGGAGCGCTGTTATTTTACTTCCACTGGAGGGCTTGCGTACTTGGGGCTGTGCAAAGGGCACGATGAAAGAATTGCCAACATCAGTGCTTGTTTAAAGCATCAAGCCATCTGCTCATCTTAAAGGGGGATCAAATGGAAACGGTAAGAAACTAAGAAGGGGAAAATACAGCACTCCCCACGCTTTGCTCTCTGCTCAGGAGCTGAGGATGCCTTCACAGAAGCAAGACTGCATGTTCAAGAGAGGCACACAACACTGGGAGAGGGACCAACTGACGTACTGCTTCACTGCCCAAAAGTCTTCTTCTGGCCACTGTATATCCACCAGAGTTCTTAAAAAAACTGG
The DNA here is from genome assembly GCF_963210335.1 of Falco punctatus. Taxonomy (NCBI): domain Eukaryota; kingdom Metazoa; phylum Chordata; class Aves; order Falconiformes; family Falconidae; genus Falco; species Falco punctatus. Next base: position 9,950,204 of record NC_137591.1, on the reverse strand, counting down.
GCAAACTAAGAGCAGATTTCAGGCCAGTTGAAGATACAAAGGTTCAGCTGCCACCAAGGAACCAAGAGGGAGCATTTGTCCAGGAGGTGTTTTGAGACCACTCAGCACGACAGAAGGGTCTTGTACCCAAGCTGTCGAACCACGAGATTCTTCTGAGGAGTAGATACTTCTCTGCCATGCCTTGGAGACTGGGGGCAGTGACTGGTAGGGACTGTCCTCATGAAGGTTTCCTGAGAAGGAAACCCTGTTGGGAGAACAGCAAAGAAAACGGTAGACAAGTGCTGGAGGAAAGCCAAGGGGCCACACAACAGAGCTAAGCCCCAAACAACAACGAGGTGTGACCAGGGAAGGAAGGTGGGACTCCAAGACACCTATGCTCCCGCTGTTCCTGGCTGCTGGAGCAAGTTCACTATAACAAGCTGGAAAGGTCCCGAAGCTGCATCCTCATCCTTGGTTGAACACAGGGCAAATAAATGCAGTGGTGGCAACTGCTTACTTGGCTGCACAGAGACAGGCTGGAGGAGGGAGCGCTCCCCCTCTCCACGAGCATCGGTTGGCATGCGCTCTCCAAGCAGTACCCTTACCAGGGAGGCGGATACAGTAATTTAAACAAACAAGGCCCCAGTGATGGAAATTTCAAGCTCAAAGCTACCATGTGGGGGGAAATCATCTGACCACAATTTACCTGTTAGACTTCAAAAGTGTCTAGGTCTCCTCTAAAGAAAAGCAGTCTTTTCTTTAATGAAGTTAAGTACTGTATTTCAGCACCGTGTGTTGTGAAAAGGAAGCAATTTGGATTCATTTACTGAAATTTACCTTTCAGATGCGGTTAAATGAAATTAAAAGTTTGTCTGAGTTGACAGAGTTCTGTTTTCCATCACTGTATTGTCTTGAAAGAAAGGATAACAGGCTAAGTGCTTAAATTCCATCCAAACTGATAAGGTTCACTCTATACAGGCACTCTTAGTGCAGTTTATTACACATTGTCTCCCTTCATCCATCAATGGCATAACTTTTTTCTTTTTTTTTTTTTTTTTTTTCCCTTCCCTAAAATAACTGTTGCTTCCCAAAGAAATTGGTATTTGTGATGTTATTGCATTCGTATGGGGGTGAATAGTCAGCACTGGGCTATCAGAGAAATGACATTTCCAATTACAGGGGGAATTAATTTCGTTTCCCACTAAAGGCAGGTTTTGCAGGGCTGAGCTTACGTCTGGGACAATATTTCCTTTTTTTTTTTCTCTTCAGATAACAACTCTTTTGCTTGAATTTCTTTCCCATGCAAGTGAAGCATCTGCGTGACCTCAGAGTCTTTCCAAACACCATCTTTACCCACATCTCTTCCTCGGCAGCGGGAACAAACCTTTGGATTTGCCCATTAGATCCTCTCTGAATCTTTCTTCCCACTACTGTATTTCTCTTCTTTCACATCCCCCAGCTGCCATCGCTCCTTCCAAAGCTCTCGCCTCCTGGAACACCCTCCGAGTTACTGACTTCCCTGCCTTCTCCCAGGAGCTTTCCTCCCACCCTGCCTTAGGGCCCCAGGAGCTACAATGCTCCCTCTGCAGCTGGGAGAGGTTCTCTGTTCTCTTGGGCTCCTTTCATTTGTGGCCTTAAACCCTCTGCCTGCTCGAACAAAGGTACGGTCCTGATCCATCCTTCATTGACTACTCTGAACCGTCACAGACATTTCTCTATTCTTTCCATTAACTGAGCAGCTCATCATTAAAAGCCAGTGAATGATTTGCAATTAATTTTTTATATTGCAAGGAGAAGCTTAGCTAGCAGGAACAATAACATGCCCTGTATGCCAGCCGCAGCCTTCCAGCTCAAGGGTTTTGCCTTCCCTCCCTGCTGCCCCAGCTGGCTCTTGGCTGCAGGAGCTAGCTAGGGTTTAAGTTTCATCTAAGTTCAAATTCCTCCCCAAGACAGACTTCAGATCAGCGCATTTCTGCAAAACCAAGTAATTAAAGAAAAAATCCCGCTACTTGAAATGTCCATTTAATTTTGATTCTTGACAATTTCAAACACAAACTGCAGCCAGGCAGGACTTTCAAATTTTGTTTAGATTTTGGGGGAAGAGGGCAGAAGGGAGAGGAAACCACACATTTCATCAGCATTTTTTATTTTTTAATAGCCTTCAGTGCAGCCGATTACCCAGGAGATCAGCAAATCTTAGCTCTGTCAAAGACAGGGAGAAGAGAGAGGGGAGGCTTTCTCATCCTTCACAGCAGTACTAACCCTCCAACACACAAATCTAAACACTGTCCACTCAGGGGTGCCAACTCAAATGCCTCAGCTGTTAAGCCAGAACAAAAAGGAAAGGACAATCTCCAAGGTATAACTGAAAGTAAATACTAATAATGATGTGTGACATTAAATGATGACTCATTTTTCACGAGGCCGTTTCAGATTGTAGCTATAACCTCAGATTAGACCCGAACGACTGTGTGAGCTGAAGTCTTAGTGGAACCATTAATTATGGATTTCCTGGCTTTTATAGGTTGGAGTCAGACCTTTGATGTTCCTTTAAGATTGTTCTCCTGTGTTCATTTCCTTTGTTTCTGTGTTGGTAGCTTAAAAAAACACCCCAAGATTTCCATGGAAGTGTATGAGATAGCCTAGAAATGCATAGTCCATAAAAAGCCCTGCAATTCATGGCTCATAAAGTCCTTGAATCCACGGTCAATAAAGCTTTGGAAAAGAGCTGTATGAACCACAGTCATTTCACAGTTCAACGAGGCTCATACAAGAATCAATAATCTGGTTTAAATTCGCCTGGATTTGTCCCCCACCTGTATACTTCTCTTTGACTTTTCAGGTTGAAAGGCAGCTCACACGGCTGAATTCGGGACACCTCGCACGGAACCAGTGAGGTTTATGCAGCTTTCATCCAAAAGCCGCAGCAATGACCTAAATCCCTCTGTCTCAAAGGTGAACAAGTCAAGTTTCAGGTGACAACACGTGAGTCAGGAAACTCAAACTGGAAGAAGAACCATTCGCCAACATGGAGCCATAGCTCAAGGTAACCCTATATGCAGAGACCTCAGCCTGTACAGAACACGATTTAAATATATGCAAACGCACAATGGATCTATGGGACAGGCCAGAGCACGAACTTCTAGTACACCGATTATCCTCCAAACCCAAGTGCTAACAGTCTTGCTGGTGAACATCACTAAGGCAACAAAATGTGAGGCCACGTGCTTCTCTCCCGCACAGGTCACACTGCACTGCCCGCGTTATCAGCCATCCTGGTTGTTTCCTCCCCAGAATGATCACGCTACAGTCTGGTGATAGGCACACATTTCTGCTCTTTTCTTGCCAATCAGAAAGGAACCAGTTAGAGAAACCTCATTGTTTATTGCCTTGTGCAAGGTCCAGCTTGCAATTAATGCTGATGAAACCCAACTGCCAAAAGCACAATATGTAGCAGCTGGTTTATGAAAGTCGAGACCCCATCCAATTTATGGGGAAACCAGAGCTGGTTGTGACTCTCTGATTTAGCTGAACAGTTTGTATTTTTTGTTTTGTTTTGTTTCCAGGAAAACACCAGAAGTTACTCCAGAACTGCATAAGCACTAAAACCATCTGAAAGCCCTAAGGCAGACTTCCCTTCTTCCAGCCTTTCCTCATTTCTAGGGCTGTGATCTCCCACTAATATCTCCCTGGGATCTTTCAGCAAGGCAGGCGACATGCAGCGTCTGGTTCATCACCAGCGTGGTGGGAGCGGAAACTTACATTTCCTTATCCCAATCTCCATCCTTATGAAATGGAAGTAGAGGGAAAAAAGGTTTCGATTCAGATGAAATCTCACGGGAGCACAAACCAAACAATTTAACTCTAACCTGGGGAACTACCCTTTAAAATACTTTTCCTAGGAACATTTCTTGTTGAAACAAAACCAGCAAAAGTCTGCCGAAGCTATGCAAGCACCACTGCTTCAAGCCCCCAGCTGCACATTTCCACAGCCCTATCAGGCCCAATATCCAAAATCCTTTCTGGATAGATAGGATAAGGGCAGGAGGGTTGCGCCTAACTGCCAGGCTCCCACCACATCTCAGCACCTCAGCTGTATGACACGCATGGCGAGCTGACCCAGACACCCTTGTGAAATGCTGGGGCGTCATGGGACACCACGATTCAGTGGCCCCCATGCAGAAGAAAGAAAAGTCCCTTGTCCTCAAGGCAATCAACTATTTTGAACCAAATGCCTCCTAGTTCATGCGGGCTGCATCCAACCCCCGAACGCGCTTTGAGAACAAAACACATGAATCCTTCTTACCAAGGATGGCATTAACCTCAGAAATAGCTTTACTACATTAAGATTAATATGCACCACCTTAATAAGAATCCTTGCATAATTCACCCTGAGAATACAATAAACTACGGAAAAAAAAAGAGAGAGGCAACTGCTACATTAAAAAGAAAATAAAAATAATAAAAAAATAATCCCAAAACACAAATACGTGGAGTTTTTTCCTTAGCAAATGGAGAAGCCTCTGAGAGACTGACTCATTTTACTAGCAGAGAATTTAGGTGCTATGAAAATGGGAATAAAAGTAACGATCAAACATAATCATCACATGTATAGGCGAGCAGCCAGTTCTCAACAGATTATTTCATTCCTTTTACTTGTTAGGAGATCTATAAACACTGTGGCTGTTTATCTGCCCATGACTTGGCCTGGATAAAGGCAGTAAGAGCCTTCTCAGTTTTAGAGGAGGGAGAATAAATTGCCCGGGAATCCTAAAAGCACACATCAAGAAGCCCTGGTCAAACATGAAGACCTTATTCAAACACTGTTTGGAAGTTTTTAACCTTGGACCAATATTGGCCACAGAAACGTGCCTACCTCTATTGTCTTCACATAGACGCCTTAGCCAAGTACTTCATTTTACCCGAGTTTGCTGTTTTCAGCGCAGTCTGAGATGTTAAAACATTTCAGTCCCAGAACACAGTTAAGATTGAGTGTCAGGTTTGTCAGAATTCTAAAACCTCTCAGGAACAGTCTGTATGCTTGGAAAATGGGAGAGTCTTTGGGTGAAAACTGACAGTAAAGGTTGGAAAATAATTACTGGAAGGAAGTGGGTGAACGCAGAGTATTTTCCATTGTTATTTTTTCCCTGGTTTTACTCTGACAAGTCTTTGTTTTTGTGTATTTAAAATCTTCTAAACATTGGTCTTTTTTCTCTTTACTTTTACATCAAACATGCCTATAAGCTGCCTTCCTAATTCTTCATTAGGCTCCAAAACCACCATTTCACTCCCTGTCTCTCCCATTTAGCCTTTTTCAAACCCTCTTTATTGTCTAATCAACACGACCTGTGATCTGTAAAGAGCAACTAGTCAAGAGACAGTAGGAAAAGGACAGGGACCGTAAAAGTTACGACTCACCTGTCTTCTATCCGAACCCAGAGGTCATTGAACTGTCTTTGGCGATGGTGTTTATGCTGCTTCTTGTGCCATTTCTTCTGCCTGCCAAACTCTTCCAGCTGGCTGATGCTGTCTGGCAACAGGAGGTGAGGAGACAGGCTGTCATCTTCGTCCATCTGCAGGGGCTTCAGGGAAGGAGACGTCAGTGGGACCTGCTCAGAAAGCTGGACAGCGGGCAGGGCTGTTGCTGAGGACCCTTCCAAGGCTGGGCTTGTCTTTGTCATCCTTGAGCTGAAAAACACAACGTTTAAACATTTGATGAATAAGCAAGGGCTCGTGCTAAGACAAAGTGAAAGCAGGGGGCTACACGACTTGTTGGGTGCTCCTAACGGCCAAGGTGTCCGAGAAGAAAGGCTTTTGCTCTGGGGCAGCAACTAAAGACAGCAGTGGCATTTCCTAGCAAGCTCTGAAACAAACACTGAACCGAGAATCAGGCAAAAGGCAGTTGATCTGCTCTTGCTGTTTCCTGGCATTTTAATTACTTCTTACAGGCTTTAGAGCCTGCGGTAGGGGTCGGCGTCACCTCCCCCCCGGGCTGAAGGTTAAACAGCAAAACTGTGACTCTCTCCGAGGAAAGCAGATACCTTAACAGCAGCCGATCTTAAATTAGCAAGATAACACTCACTCCCTTCTTTTTTTTTTTTTCTTTTTTTTTTTTTCTTTTTCAGCTTTAGATATCATCTGTGGAAACAAGTAACTGTTTTGACTGCAACAATAATTACGCTCGTTTATCTGAGTTAGGATTGGTGACAGGGAAGCCCAGACTGATGGCAGACGCACAGTCTAATAGCTGGGCTGCTGGGGTGGGACATGCGAGTTGGACCTCAAGCAGGTTTTGTATAATGGAAAAATGAAGCAAAAGGGGGGGTAAAAGGCCTGTCCAAAGCCACCTTGAAACAACACTGCCACAGCTCTTTGCTCCTGTTTGAAACACTACCACCTCTTGCATCTGACTGGAACTACACAGAAAAATGCCTTTTATTGTTTTAATCTTCTGGAGTTTCACTAATTTAGAAAAAAATCAGTACAAACTCTCTCCTTCAATACGCAGCCACGTGAACTTACATTTGTGAGCTAAGATAGCCGAAACAAAAATCTAATAAACCAGTATTGACACAAAGTGATTTCCCACCCCCCCCTAACTTCAGTAGAAGTTCCTGGTTGGTCTTAATTGCAAGAGAGGAACTTTTTCTGTCTTTGGGATGGCCCAATGAGTTGTAGGTACAGAAAATGGAAGAGGATTAATAGGCAATATGAAGCTGTGGTCTGCAAAACTATTTCTATTACATGGATGCTATGACTTTTATGACAGAAACAATTAAAGCCACATGAAAAGTTTTGCCTCCTGAGTGAAACCAGTAAGACATTTTAATGAAAAAGTAATAAAAAATCCTAAACTTCATTGGTGACAACGTACAAAATGTGCTGCAAGTGAAACCACATGTTTCATTTATGGAACATTTTGTTCTCTTCCAAAAAAGTCACATCTACTACTAATGGCAGCTTTTTTTCTTTTTGACTTTTTTTTGAAGTCCATTACAATAGCAGTCAAGATGGTCATCTCTATTTCCACCGCATCCTGTTTCACCCAATGTCCTTCCAAGAGCTTCTGATAATTAATCGTTGCTACTATAAGACTCACTGGCAAAAACAACAGTAACTTTGTCACTCTCAGCCAACATTAATGAAGTTCTTCAGAGATCATATGACAGATACAGAAAAGAAAGACACTTGTCTAAACTAATACGAATTTTTTCCAAGGTTGCTTTCATTAATAAAAGACACAAGAAAATCCCCTATTTTTCCTCTTTTTCCAAGCATTCAGACTCTCAGTGAGTCCTTCTCAAACTCACTCCATGCTCTGTTGCACGTCACAGAGAGATCTGCTGGTTCTGGCTTTTTTTCCCCGTTAAGACTTTCTTCCATGATTCATGCTGAGGATGAATTTTCATCAGTGCAGCAACTTTCTTTGCAAGATCTTGGTGCTCTCCAAAGCTTTCAAGACTTCTTTGGTTGTGACATAGCTGAAGGAAAGCCATCTCCAGACTCGTGTAAAAGGAAAGGCTCTCCTAGGTTTGCAGCAGGCGTGTCCCTCAGGGCACAGCAGACATTTCTTGATTTTTATCCAGCCGTGATAGTGGATCAGGGAATTCTCAACATGCAAATGCAGCCATTTAGCAGCTTGCAAGGTCACACAGTGTGAACTTGGATAGCATGGGTTAGGCAGGTGAGAAGGACCTGGACCAAGCGCCTACGAACACCCTGTGGGTAACTGCAACAGCAGCAGGTGGCAATGGGTGGCAAGAACCCCCTGGACTCACTGCCTGCTGCACTTGGCCAAAGCAACAGGAATACAAGCTGGTTGATTCTGCCCCGAACCAGCTTGTTCTGATGCTACTCCGGATACCTCTGCTCCTCACCGTGGTGTGAATTCACTCAGGTCTTTGTGCAACCCAGCCACCCGTTTTCACACCAGGGAGAAGAGCGCTACCCTGGCCACAAGGCTGTGGTGGGCAGAAACGTTAAGGCGGCAAGAGCATGGAGCAGACATGAGAGCCCAAAATAGACAATGTGATCATCACAGCTGGAACCGAGCTGTTGCTAAGATTTCTGTTTCCCTTGACATTCTTCTTCTTGCCGCTGAAACTGTGCCTCCTGTTCTGATCAGACAGTCATTCCCCGAGATGCTGAAGGTGGGAGCAGTCCTCGTGCCAGACCACATCTGCCAGCTCAAGGCTGGGGCTGCCACTGGGCTCCTTGAATGGTCTTAGAGACATCTGAACACATACTTTCCACCTTTTAGCACCTACTATTCCGTTACATGTGTTTACCTTGCTCTGAGCTCCTAGTAAACTGGAACCAGTGGAGAGGTGTTTTTACGGGTTGAGATTTTAAAAACCACTTAAGACGACTGGCAGCTCACTTCTTATTAAAATTAATGAGTTTGGGCATCAAAATCCCAGTGGTGGCTTTGAAAGCTTCTAGCTTAATTGTTTCCACTACCATCACATGAGCCACAGGTTGTAAACTCGGTATTTCAGAACATTCTTTGGGAAGAGAATAAATAAACACTGAAGAAACGTTAAAATGTTGTAACCTAAAGAGGGTTATAAACTAACCACTGGTACTTTAGAGTTGACGCAGGGGGAATAGCTCCACTGTGGCAACTGTATATTACATTTGGTTGATACTTGTTCCATTATTCCTGTACTAGCAATAATTACCCCAAGACCTAGGGAGGGACTGTTGAAGGCTGTATGTTGATGTACACTTGCTTCTTTCAAAAAAATGAAAATTTTTTAAAACTGATTTAATAGATCTAGAGACCTGGTTGTTTTCAAATCTGTTCATCAACCTACAGGCATTCAACCCTAAGTAAACCCAAACCTTTGAATCCCACAGAATATGGGTATTTAATCCAAACACATAGAAAGAATATTTAACAATCTGAATTCAAAGTAAGGTAGACTTCCTTTCAGTAAATAACTTCCCCACTGATTTCCATCACAATTTTATTAACACAAAGATCTTGACTACTATTAATAATATTCAGGATTTTTTTTCCACCTAAAAGCAAAAAGACAAAACCCTCCCATCTGCAATATTGTCCATCCTATGGACAACAGATCTCCCCATTGCGTGAAGCTTTACTGTTAGATTCAGCTGATCATTTCATGGACTATTTCATGCCTTTCCTTTGGTCTCAGCCTCATGTGCTCTGTTAGCACAGCTGCAGTGTACGAAACCGTGGGGACGTAATACACTTTTTTTTTTTCTACTCCACTACTGCTGAGGCAGCTTTTCAAGATACATAGCTATTTTTAAAGCCAGAGAAAAAGCAGGGCCAGTTTTCAGTTTGTGAGGCCACAGTGCCTCTTCTGAAGAAAGAGTGAGAAAGTACCACCCAAATATCTTGGTCCACACAAAGATCTCAGAGAATTTTCATGAATAACTTGATACAGCTCCAGGCTCAGAGGTTCCACCCATTTCTAAATCAATCATTCCCACACAGGGTGGTCTTTGAGAAACTCCAAGTATTTCAGGCCCTTAGGTGGGTTTTTCTCATCTCTGACCTTAATTTCCTTCCCTGGGATGCACAGTTCTGCAAAACAAGTTCTCTAAAGTAACACAGTCCAAATAAGAAAACTTGGGAATCTCAGCAAACACCCTGCGTGGCTTGGTCCTAAGGTACAGAAAACAGAGTGAAAGCAGGAAAACATTTATTCTTGCAATTTCTTGAAAGCGCTTAATCCACAAAAAGCCCTGTGGTTTTGTTTCACTTCTGGTGAAATTTGCCATCCTTTTGTAATTCTTTTCAAGAATTAAAAGAACAAAACGAAACATGCAAGTAGTTTAGGCTGAGCTGTATGCTCTGTTAGGCTGTCTCAGCATTTCTTTGCCTTGTGGTCTCTAGTGTCGCTCTGCGCTGGCACTGACAATAGAAAATAGACTCATCACTGGGATTTGCTAGGGGTATTGAGTGCATCTGGTCAGAAAAATGACATTAACATCATGAAGTCCTGCAATAACATCTTTTCATAATACCCAGGCTTAAAATCGCCCAGGTCCCGCTTTCATTTAGCCCCAAGCTACCTGGCAGCCTAGCCATGCTTTCCTCCCTGGCCAGGCAAGCACCTTCCTACCCATCACATCACGTATCCAGTTTCTGCAGCTCGGAGGTCCGTGACCATCCATGGGCTTGAAAACCTCCTCTGTAGGGTGAATCAGAGCATCCACATTCCGCTCCTGCTCTGAACGGCCCTTGTGAATAGCCCACCTTCCCCCATCAGTGGAGGCTGCGTGGTGTCAACACGACAGCTTGTGCTGCACCTTGCCCCCACCAACAGGGACTTTCACAACCACCGACTCAAGGACAACTGTCTGAGGGATGATGAACAGTCAGGCAGGGCAGACGCCGCTAACGTCCCCGCCCCTGCCCGAGTAATGCTAATAACATTTGGGGTGAGCCCCATCAAGCCTCCCCTGGGCATCAGCAGGGCCAAGAATTTGCCCTTGCTTTAGATCACGAGAGAGGACATGCCTTTGCTGACCATACGTATCTTCCACACGAATAAATCATCATTCTATTTTTTTCAGCAATCTTGCGGTAACATTTCTGTTCCCTCAGATATGCGCAGAATCTTCTAAAATGCAAGTTTGCCAATTTGTTATTTGCATCTTGTCTTTGTAGCGCAAGCGATGGACAAGTTTTGCTCAGAAGACTGCCATGCTTTGCACGTGCTTCCAAGTACAGCAGCATCACTGAGGTTTCCTTGCTTCAATTTTCAGAACTGTCAGACAAGGCAAGATTTTGTTTCATCAAGAGAGAAGCTGTGGTGATAGCAAAGAATGTGCGATGTGGCAGCTTTATCCTTATGCCACCGTTCTTGGGATGCACCCGGATGACAGCCAGACACCACGTTAAGAGAATTTTATTATAGACTGATTCTCATAAATTCCAGTTTGGGAGTCTCTGTCTAGGCAGGAATTCGTCAGTCCCTTGCATGCATCCTTGCTCCCCTTGCCACAGGCCACAGAAACATCTGCTTCTTGCTTTTTTTCCCTTACGCATCTCTTGGAGAGAGCAGTCATGCACACCCACAAGATGGGCACCAGAATGTCCTGTCCCACAAAAAAAAATTACTTTTTTTTTTTTTTTTTTCCCTCTTCCATGCTAGGATGAAACTTGGATTTTCAAAGCTCCTGGGAGAGCAGCAAACAAAAGGAGAACAGAAACCCAGGCATAAATCCTAACCCACACCAGCACAGCTTATAGGGCCTCTTACTAGTGCTATGGAGTATGGATTTAGACCATGATCTCTCACATAACCAGGTGACACCAGTGCATGCCACCATGGAGTTCATCTCCTTCAAGATGAAAGCATATATATATACACACACATATATATATAAAAAGATTTATATTTTTTTACTGCAAAAGAGAGTAACTCCAAAGAAAAGACTAGAGAATCAGATTCTCCCCATACCTAACTTACCTGAGCTGCTTCAGGTAACTGCTGTAAATTACTGAGATGAATTTGGGCTCAAGAGACAGCAAAAGACAACACCTGTGAAATCCCTGATTATTCACTCATCCCATCGGCTTCATTATAACAAGATATTTTATTTAGGATGCAGTTGCCTTAGGCCTGAACACTAACATTAAAGCATTTCCATTTCTTAACAAAATTTGGAAACGAAGTTGTTTTTTCATTTTTGCACCAGAGTAAACTACATCTCACAAGCAGTTAAATTAGGTTAAGTAGTTTAAATTCGATTACAGTCCACTCCAAACTTGGATGGTATCTCTGGACTCGGAATCCATGTCAGGCTATTTCTCTGGGCAGAATCACTGTTGTTCAAGAACTGTGGCCTCATTTTTAAGGGAATTTAGTCCTCAGTATACATGTGTATATATATATATATATGCAAACCCCCAACTCTGTGCATAAATGAAGTTACAAGCTTGTGAGGTCAAGATGTTCCCATAGATGGTGATATTTTCCTTCCCAGCTTGAGAAACTATAAAATAAAGAGACGTGAGTAAAACTTTTGTTATCTATTCCACTGCATTAAAAGTGAAGCTGATTGAGGGCATAGAAGAAATGCAAGCTTTCTGCAACTTGAATGGTTGAATTTGCTGGAAAAAAGAAAGGACAGCTGAAACATTTGTTACGTGCCATTTTCCACATTTTCATATGAATTCTTTTATTTCATAAAACTCAAACTGGTTCATTTCAGCACTTTCTGAACAAAGCTTTAAATTATTTTTTTCAGTCTTTTGTTTTCAAAGACTTAAATGTTACAAAGTGGCCTTTTTTGTTTAAGAATTGATCTTAATTAGAAAGGAAAACCCAACTAATAAATAAAAAATGACAAAAAACCAACAAAACCTGACCCCTGCCTTGAAAATTGTCCTCAAAATGTTCCACTTCAAATTAGTCTGAACTTATTTCCCCTTCTCAACTTTTTGGTTCAGTTCTTGAACTGAATAATCCTTTGTTCATGCATCTTCAGTGTAAACTGTAAGCTGCATGCTCCAGCCTCAGAAGATGGGCTGTGCCCAGAGGAAGGATGGGTTCACCCTCCAGTCTTGCTTCCATCGCCCACGTTAGTAGCAAGTAAGAACCTTCTCCGCTGGTGGCACACAAAACCTCACCTCAGACTCTATTCCCTAAATCTTCACTGTCTTGCTATGACCATACCCATTGAGTGCTAAGCTATTTCTGCCTGGGTAGTTTGGTTTAAGCAAGATATTCATAACACAGCTGCCTTTGGTGCCTCACTGTCTTATGGAAGTTGCACTTAAAGCTCCTTGGATTGAATAACTATCCCATAGATCGCGATGGGCTCTCTTCTGCTCAAGCATGCTGGTTCAGCATGGGAGTAGCTATACAGCTGTACTGGGACATCTGGTTTGTTCTGAAAGTCTTCACAGAGGAGAGAAAAGGCTTCACATTCAAATCACAACTCCTATAAGCACATGTACCACCGAAAGACTTGACATATAATCTTAACTGAAAATTTTAAATGTCTTCTAATAAATTGTTGAGTGCTGACTTTGCACTGAATTTTCAGTATTTCTGCTTTTTCTCCCTGATTTTGGACAGAAACAGGTGTTGGAGTATCAGTGTTACCTCTGGATTGAAAATCCTGACTTCTGTCCAAATTTGCCAAGAATACACAGGCTTTCCGATGAATCTAAAGTGATGGTATTACACCACAAAAGAAGATTTTAGGGTTGCATTTTTATTGAACTGGAGTACTTTCAAGCTTTATTCCTCATATTTTTTTCTGTTATTGCTTGAAAACCATTTAGTAACAAGAGTAAATACATTGCTCTTTCCTTTTAATAACTTCTTAATAAACACATATACTGCTTTAATAAAAACAATGGCGGACTTAATACTGGGCAATGTAATCTCTCTTTATAAACTCTCTGGTCCTTCTGTGTTTCTTTGCATGATATCACAATAATTATACACAGATTTTTCCGTTGCTGGGAATTAACTTCCATCATTCAACAGGTTCTGCAAAGCATAAAATTCTTACCCAGTTCAGCCCAACCTGCAACAGCAAGTTTCTTCAGGTCTAATTGTGACACAACGTTTTGCTTTGGGCTTATTGGTTTGGTTTGGGGCCAGTTCTGATTCCACACATATTTATGGTGGTTTGGGCATTGTCTGAGAAACTGGACAACGGTGACCAAATGCCACCATCTCATCTCAGCAGTTACGATCTCAGTGACTGGAAAACAAGTCAAGGGCTGAATAAATCCTTCCTTCTCCAGCTGCCATAATTAAACTAGAAAAACTCATGCAGACTTGTGTCTCTCCTAATTCCGTTTGAAGTCTGTGGAGCTCCTGATGCCTGTGGCTGTCTGCTCCTCTCTAGTCATTGCTGACTTTTGGGACACCAAGCTGTGTAGCCATGCATAAGACAGGTTTGCTAACTCAGTTGCAAAACTATTCTCATCTCATGTGCTGTTATTCCCAAACCATTCCTGACCTAGTTTAAGCACAGAAAAGAAGAAAGAGGATGCATTTGTTCTATCCCAGTAGTTGTCATCCAGACAGGCATCAAGATTAAAAACCTGACTGACAAAAACCAAACAAACAAACAAACCAACCCCCACCAAACCGGCTGCTTCATTTTGATTCCTCAGCAGAATTAAAGCTAATACACAACTGTTGTCTGCGTATTTCTTGCCTGCAATCCAGACTGAATTCTGCTCCTAGATTGTCTCATTTGGGAATTGGTTTCTCCTCTCTGCTTGGTCCTCTGGAGGGAAGAAATATCTGCAGAAGTCCATATTTCCCATCACATCTTAAAAATAAACTCTCTACAGAGACATCAACTGAGCAAGATACCAAGTGCCTAGCTTGAGGGATTTAAACATTTTTACTGACTTCAGACTTAAACCAAGGGCAGATTATTCAGCGTACACCTGGCACTGCTCCCTGCACCTCCTTCTGATGCTCTTGAAGCTGGGCCCTGGCAGAGATGAGATACTGGGTGGATCACACATCTCTACAAGCACGGCAACTTGTCTTCCTTAAGTACCTGTCCAGTCCAGGCTCTTGCAATCGCAAGACGACAGATAACGTAGGTACATAAGTAGCTGCTATCACTAGAAGAGAGACACGGACCACTTAAACCGAGCAGCAGGCAGAAGTGTGGAACCCAAGAGCCGTAAGACCGTGCCTGCAAGAGATCCCACAGCTCTGTTACACTGAATCCACTTTCCCTCTCTGTAGCTGACACTGTAAAACATCTGACCTGCTTAGCCATTGAAGGGCTGCTGAGCTAAAAAAAGGAGCAAAGAGCCAGTCTGCCTTCTCCAAAATACTGTTACAGCCCATCAGCGTTGCTTTTATCACAGGGCCTGATAGCTTCCAAGAAAAGAACAAAACATTTGTCAGAAACCCTGTTCAGCCAACAAACTCTTCAGCCTGTCTGTGGGCGTTTTTACGGTGTGGTAACGGACACAGCCCTTGAACCATAACGAAGGCAGGAAAGTTCTTCCTCCAAACACCGCTTGCTTTAATGCCTAATGCTGTTCTACCAACTCTAACGTTAATGGACTTTACATAAGGTCTCTCTACATATTAACCTGGTTTCACCTGGGCTCCCTCTCTGTAGTAACTCATGATGATGAAACTGCTTGTATCAAATACTTTTTTCTGTTTGAGAAATCCATCTTTCATTAAAAAGCTTCATTAATGAAGCATGTACATTGCTACCAAAACCTTAAGAAAGAAAATGAGGGTCTATGTTCTCTTTTTCAATTGTTAATTGAAACCTATGAGATTTGACCTTGAACTACAGCTTGAATATCTGGGTGGCATTTCAAGAAAGATTGATTTGTTAATGAATTCAGGCAAATCTCACTGACTAGTTACAAACAACAGGGCCCAGGTCTTCTCCCCTTAAAACAGGAGAACTTCCACTGACCCCAGAAAATATCTCTGCCTCATTGCAATGTCTGTTATTATTACTTTTATTGATACATTTAGGAATCCCAGAAATAAGCTACGTACATGTTAAAGAGCCCCATCTCAGCAAGCTGACAAGTAAAGGATATGAGACGATGACAGACAGATGCAGCCAGAGCATCACGACAATACAACCACACAGAACTGAACCGTACAAAAGCGAGAGCCTTTGCAGCTTGTCCCCCCAAACTCTGCTGCAGACCCCCTTGCAAGGGACCCCTGGGGGCTCACCTGCTCACCAGCTCCCATGGGCTGAGTGACCCACATAGCCGAAAGCGCAGGAGGGTCTGCATAAAGGCAGAGCTTCCTTCCTTCTGCGCCTAACTGGGTAGCACTGGCCACCAGGAGTCACAGAGGTCTACACAGGTACCCTACTAACAGCCTCTGCTGAGACAAGGGGGAGACAAGCGATGGTTCTCCAGCAACTCTGGTGCCAGTCCTCTTCCAATGGAGGAAGGGGAGGGAATATCCACGCACGGCTAGCAGGGCCTTTCTGCTGGCCCAGCAGAAGACTTAGGCCAACTGGCTTCCTTGACCAGAGAGATATCGAGATCCTCAGGTGCCCTTTGTGTAATCTCTGCAGATTTGTCAAGGAAAAATACTAAATTAGACTGAGGATTGGCAGTGGGTGAAACTTTCACTGGGGGTGCTGTGTGAACACCAGTGACACACGAGTCTTGTCTTGGGCTTGAGCAGACCCAACTTCTGCATCAGCTGATTATGTACACACACACGACATAAACCCAGCGATTAAGCCCAGCTCTCCTCCCGTGAAGAGAACCCCAAACAGCAGTAAGTGAAACACCAGGAAAATGAAAACCACTTGTTCTGCGGCTCCCCAGAGCACAGTCACTCAGTTAAGAAGTCGCCTCCCTCCATTGTATGTGCATGTGTGTTTTCTTAGTCCGTGCTTGTTTGTTTGCCTAGAAATGCTTTATCTAAGTGCCAGTTGTTTGAGAGGGTATCACAGCCTAGTATTTGCAGCACTGCCCAGCTACTGAAAAGCATGGAACATCACAAGTCTAACAGACGTCAGAGACTCATCAAAACTATGCCTGGCATCTGGCACATGTTCAAGCAGTCACGGTAACTTCTTATCACTATGCAAAGCTGGAACACTTGTGAGAGTGACCAGATTAGGACTTCTCCTGGGGTGCTATAATCCAGCTCAAACTACAGAAAAGCCATCACTCCTTTGCTAGAAGGCGGCTTTTAATCTCAAAATCACTCTTCTACTCTCAGAATAATTTGGTAATTTAAAATTCAGGGGGTTAGTATACATTATTAAAGTGAACTGTCTTTATCCATGGGGAGCGCACCCTCCTGCCAGCCTCATGGGAGCGGGTTGTCTCTGCAGCACGGCCTGTACTGGAACACAGGCTTCATTTTCAAAGGGTCTGGAGGAGAAAGGGTTCAACTTTTATGCATGTAACATTCATTCAGTTTCTGCCACTGCTTCTTAATCCACAATGAATATCATTCCTTGATAGTTCTCCTGTAAGGACTTCATCTTTCCAGTTTCATTTCACTTCCCAGTTTCATTTGTGACCTAAAATGTAATCTATATGTAAGTATGCTGCACATGCAAAGGTTCTCATTTAACATTAGCAAAAAATCACATGCCTCTAGGGGCAGAAAGATGACTCTCTTGTCACAAATGCAGTTTGCTTTGACAAAATGCATCTATCGCATCCACTGACTGTAGGTCAATGCATGGAATGACCCAGTGCTCCTGGGAAGAGGACTTCAGCCTGGGTGGCACTATCGAGGATGGAAGGAGGCACCCAGCAAAACCATGTGTATGCTCAAACTAGGGTCAGAGGTGAGGGCACAAGGTCCTTCAGATCTGCATCTGCCAGGATGGGAGAAGCAAAGGAAGAGCTACCCATTGACCCGGACCAAAACACCACTAGTATTACCCTGGCCTTAGTACTACTGATTTCAGAAATCAGCTTTTTTTCTCCAAAGTTCATGCAGGGACTTCTGGATCTTCCTTGTGCTGGAATATGATGCCTTGACTCTGTGGGTGTTAGGAATAGTTCCTTAAAATTACTTAAAATGACCGAAAATGCCGCAAATGCAGACAATGTTAAAACCTAAACCCACTACAGCAGCAGAGATTTACTGCTCTCCTTATAGAACCATGGAATCATTTAGGTCGGAAAAGACCTTTAAGACCATCAAGTCCAATAATTAACCGGGTGCTGCCAAGTCCACCACTAAACCATGTCCCCAAGCACCACATCTACACACTTTTAAAATTCTTCCAGGGATGGTGACTCCACCAACTTGGTGCTGTCTGCAAACTGACTGAAGGTGCACTCGATCCCCCCATCCAGATTGTCGATAAGGATATAAACCAGGACTGGCCCCAACCCTGGGCCCTGGGGAACACCACTGAATGTAACTCCATTCACCACCACCTTTGGGCTCGGCCGTCCAGCCAGTTTTTTACCCAGCCAGCAGCGTGCCTGTTCAAGCCATGACCGGCCGTTAGACGGAACCACCTAAGTTTGTTCCAGCTAGCAACATTTTCTTTCCCCTCCAGAAATCAGGAGACAATCCCACAAAAACATTTGAGAACCACATGAACCTTGTTTAGCCACTGTGGATTGGGATTTACATTCCAGATGTATAATGAACCCAGAGACGCAAAGATGTGGGCACACAGTGTTATTAAACCCTTGAAGATTACTCCAGTCTCACTCAATAACTTAGCTTTTTCTTAACGATGCTGGCATGTATATAAACTATAGCCTTTAGCAACGCTCAATGCCAACAGAAACCAACAACTTTGCAGAGGCTGAGCGGCAGCCCAGGGTAGTCCTCTGTGTTAGAGCTCTGGACAGCCTGTATCGTTTTTCTTCAGTGGAGGGGGAAAGTGTTTATTTGGGAAGCGTTTCACATCACGGACAATAGGGAACTGTTTAGCTTTCCACAAATAGGCTGGTATGCAACTTCCGAGCGCTCTCCAAGGAAAACCTTGGAACACTGGCCACGTCCGTCCTGCAGGGATTTCATGTGAAGCAGTTAATGCCCCACATCCTTCATCTTGATTTATTTCTGCTTCATCCTTGTTTCAAAGCGCTGTGCTCACTTCAAACACAACATGGGGCTCATCCCTGAAAATGCACTTTGTTCGCTGGGGACTCCAGATTCGTATCGGCCGTTCAAACATAAACAGGGATGTGCCGTCTCGACAGAGGTATTTCTGTGACTGCCTTTATTTTTGCAAGAGTAATTTGGAAATGTGAAGCTGGGGTCAGATGTCAGGAGACTCACATCCAGCGGCCAGACAGGGCAGTGGATACCAAAGCGCTTGGAGCCTGTCTATGATTTTGCTAGTGAGTTGCTGCAGGTTAGCAGGAAAATCTTTGAATCCCTGACTTGACACATGCCCTGGGAGTCAGCGAAGAAAGGATTCAGAGCACTCTTACCCACAAACTAAGAGCATCAAATTAGGTCTCTCTTCATCTGGAAGCTGCCATCAGCACAGAGTGGCACGGCAGAGTTGTGAGCTGGTCTGACATCCCATACAGCAGTAGAAAGGGGAAATACCCCAAATCTAGTCCTTCCATCAACTCTGGTCCCCTGCGGGATCAACTGTTTTCTTGCTGAAGTCAACCGTCGTTACGACCACGCTGTGTGTAAATTCAGGCTAATTCTTGGTGCTGATGAAAAATTCTGTTCTGTGGTGGGGCTGCAGATGAGGCAGACTGATGGGCATAGCCAGGTCCACAGTGACCACGACAGGGTATGTCCTCCAGGTGATTCTCCTAACCAACTGGAGTCTCAGAGGTCTGTGACAGTGGCAAGAGATCCAATTTTCACGACAACTGTCATCCATGCAGCCACCCAGCTGAACAAGAGGCCATGGTGGAGGCCAAAACAGATAATTCAGTTTCTGTCAGACACCCCCTCTGCCCCCATCTTTCTCTCAAAATTTACATGTGTTAATTCTGAACCTGGATTACTGCAGTAGTGTATTTCTAGCAATCATGGTTGCAGGATATTGTCTTCATTCAGGATGTTCCTCCATCATACCAAGTGACAGCCACCGTGTCTATATCCATATACAGCATCTGATCCATTTTTCCTCCCTCCTGTTTCTATTCACAGGTCCATTTTTCATTCTCCCTGAATGTGGAGCATTTGTGAGTGTAGGTGGAAAGCCAAAGTCTTTCAACACCCACTAATAGAAATTTGTTTTATTAATTAACTCTGTGGGGAGGAAAAAACCCAAAAGAGAGCTGATCCTTTGCTCTGAAATCATGAATCATTGCACAAGAGAAGACATGTCCTCTGAGATACCAGAGGCTGCTTCAGACAGAGCTAGTGACTGAGTTCTTTCTTGGGAAGTCCTGAGTCATCAAACACAGCAGTTTAATCCCCAGGAAATGGGAAACATATTGGCATGATGTTCACTTGCATGGAGCATGAGGTCCAGAGAAGGGTGAACCTCCAAAGGTTCTGGAGATCAGTTTCGCTTGTGGAAGAATTTTGAAACCTTAAAGCTCCTCTGAAGTATACCTGATCTGGAGCTGGGTACAGTATTCCCAACAGACGATTTACTGGATGAATTAAACTCTTTACATACTTTACAGATTACATATGAATTTACTCTGACTTCTCATAAAAATGACTCAATGATTATGACATCAAAACGTATTCTGGCTTCTAAGTTATTTAAAGTGACAAGCACTTCATATATTCATCATTCTTAATTTACTAGTCCTGTTGTAAGAACTTACTTTTTTTGGCATTCCTGCTCTTTCTACTAGCACTTATCCAGGAGGGAGCAGCTGATACACGGTGCTTCTCAGTGTGACCCTTCACCCTGGTTCTCCTAAAGGGACACCACACACTCATTTCAGACCCAAAGCTGGGTTGCAGCCACCTGTGTGGTGTGAAGTCATCTGGCTTTGCTGAGATACCACCAGTTGCTAAAAGTGAGACTATTTTGCACTGAAGCGGACACAAAATGGCACAAGATCACAATACATACATATGTTAGAATGACCTTCCACTTACGGGGGCAATTCAGAAAGATTTCCGTAAATTTCACAGCTTGCCACAACACGATCTGCCCACAAAGAATCATTTGGCCATGCCACCAGTCGCACGGTGTAGCTTTGGAGGGCTTCTAACCCCATTTAAATTGTGAAGAATATGCCTTTGAACACCTGATCACTCAAGAAAGATAGAAAATATAACTGTCAGTGCATTCCCATATAGAAAGCCGTATCCCCAACTGTTTTCTTTTAAGGCACTATTCTTCAAGGAATTAAGAGAAAGCGTCAACGAAAAATGTCACTGACTCCCTTTCTTCCTGTTCCTTTCTTAGGAACTTGTGCATGTGAAAGAGCTCCCTGCAAGCAAAATTACCAGCAATTACATTCACGCTGAACCAAGCAGCCATATCGATTGCAACACAACCCACAGTCCTCTTGCTGAAGGAAAAGTCGTCAGCCCTGGAAGCAGAAAAGCTATCTGTCCTAACGTGTGAGGTCTCTTTGCCCGACAACGTGATAGCGAAGGTAAGGGAAGTCGGTGCTGCAAAGACAGAGTGACAGCAAACAGACCACAAACTTCCTTAGATAAACGACATCTTTCAAACCACACAATAGCACTTGATACCTTCGTGCCCCTTGAGCTGTTACCAAGTGCAGCTGCACTTCAGCCCAGATTGATATCGCTCGGGACAGAGGCCATCAATCCACAGGACAAGTGCGGGCTGACTACACAACACAAAGCTCACACCACCTCACTCTTTCGCTACAATGCTGGAGAGGCGATGGCGCAATTTTTCCAAAGGCTTAAGTGAGTCTAGTGACACTGTCTGACTTGAATGTGGGGCCCAAGCCCTTCAAATAAGAGGGAAATTAATATCACAAAATGATTAGTCATACAAAACCAGCCAGACACCTCCTGCAACCAAACCGGGCCAGCTGTCTAAGACACCCTTGAGCAGCCCTCTAGAAAAAACAGTCTTTTTACATCGACCATAGTAAGCATCTGCACAACTGCGGGAATGTAATCTTAGTTTTCTACCAGTTCTCTCATGGCTCCTCACAACCAAAGACAGGAGAGAATCAGCAAGAATCTCATATTAACGATGACCTCTACGAGCTACTGGCACCGATGGAAGCCTTGTTGTTGACGTCAGTGCAGTTTGGATTGGCTTTATTACTAGTAACTACAGACCAGACTTTTCATCTTATACCGACGACCTTAGGTGAAAAGATCTGCATTAGAGTTGGCTGGAAGCAGAAAGAAAATCATCTTCTCCTGTGGAAATAAGAACTCCAAAATCTGGCTAGGAAGTGAAGTAAGAACTAGCTCTGAACTTTGAAAGTCTCCAAGGCTCTGGAAGTTGACTATTAGATAGTTTTGGAGTATGAGATACAGATCTCCTAAGACTGATGGGCTGCAGAGCAGCAAAGACCTCGAAACCTTAGCACTGGCTTCAGGACAGCTCAGTGAGCGAGCTGCCCTTGAGCAAAAAGAAGCAAGCCCCGGTTCCCCAGCGGCCCTGTGTCTAAGTTCCCAAGGAACAGAATGATATGGAATGTGAAACAATTTTGTCAAAAGAAACCAGAAATTTTGCCAAGGATAAAATCTGATTATAGAGAAAAGTGAATGTCCCTATGGGAGAACTAGTCAAGCACAAAATTCCTGAGTTTTGTTCCATATTCTTTCAGCAACACCATTAATTATCTCGCTCTTTCCCAGATTTTTGTAGCAAGTTGCTAAATTCCACTCTTTCAGAAGGTGCTCAGTGTTTAAAGGTGGCCTAAAGAACATGCAGATGCACGGGCTGTAAGTAATGTGTTGCTCAGGAGGTGACAGGGCAATTAAGTTCCTATGGTTGAGAACTTGTAAGTTGACTTTGCTTCTCTACCACATCTTGGAGATTTTCTTCAGTTTCTTTCCCCCTAAGAGTTACTTTGACGGATCAGACTTCATGGCTGTAAGGTAATTACAGACTCAAAGACAGTTAGATGGCAAAGGAGGATATTTTAAAAGCATGTGAGAATCCCTTGAAAACGTAGCGTGCATATTTTCATGGCTAAATATTTTAAGAATTAAGTAGTGATATTCTCCAATGTTAGATGAGGCGATAAATTTGCCAATGCATGCAGGTGAACCCCATCTAATCCCTATACACCTCTTACTGCAAATTATGCTGTGAGACACCGCCACCCACCACCCCCACCCCCAAATAATGGGTTTGCTTTTCCTCTGAGGGAAGGAAGCTAGTGAAAGGAGTAGGATCTTCAGGCTCAGATCAAGTGAAAGATCCAAAGGTTTACAATAGGATTGAGAATGGCAGCATCCCAATGGGGAGATTATTCCACCCACAGAAAAAAAAGATGTGTGCATTTTTCCATGTCTCAGAAGAGATGCGATCCAGAATGCGCTAACACCTCCCCAACTCCTTTTTTTTCTTCAGTTAACTCTGTTGTCTCCAATTAAAGCGTCACAGCTCTCAATTATTTTTACTTGTCTCTTATCTAAATAAAATTTTACTTATTTCACTACAACTCTAACATTCTTCCAAGCACATCCCGAACATTAACAGCTAAGCACAGTGGAGTAACCCTGCCAGGCTGGCACCAGGAAGTTGCCAAGGGACTGGCAACTACTGGGAGACTCCTGAGGGCTCTGATGACATCCGTACATTTCTGGGATGTCACCTACTGAACTGCCACTTTTACCAATGTGGGGCTTTGGGGAACATTATGTCAAACATTTTCCCATGCATATCGCCTGGTGAAGGTTAGGGATCCTGACGGAGTGAAATGGCTGCATCACTGTGTGGACGGGGTGTGCTTTCATTCGGGGGGTGGGGGAAGAAAGCATTCGTAGTGGAGCAAAGACTTTCATCATAAGACGCCGCTGAGTAGGAGAGCCAGGCTCACACCTGTAGGATGCTACAGGAAAAGGTGTAGGAGCAAGCGCTCTTTGCTTCAGAAAGGAGGAAAGGAATAAGCTACAACAGCAAAGACATGTTGCTTTGACGGGGCCAAGAAGTTAAAACATAAGGAGGACGGGTAATTAATTTCTACAGCAGAGCTCCAAGAGTTTACAATAAACCCT
The DNA here is from genome assembly GCF_963210335.1 of Falco punctatus. NCBI lineage: Eukaryota > Metazoa > Chordata > Aves > Falconiformes > Falconidae > Falco > Falco punctatus. The sequence goes on along the minus strand of NC_137591.1, from coordinate 9,926,673 downwards.
CAGATGGGCAGAAATGAAAGCTTGTCCTGCAATCTCCCATTCTGAAAGAAGGCAGCACCGAGCAGAATACCAGGAGGAGCAGCCTGATGGAAATGAGCACTGCTGCATGTTTTTCTGGCCAAGAGAATGATGTGCAGTACGTCAGGGCCTGGCGTGTGGCAGAAGGTCAGAGCCAATTCTGAGAACCCAGTAACAGTAAGAGTCATCACGGACACAGGTGCTTCCGGGGTTGATCCTGCAATTTGGCTGTTTCCAATTAAATGTGAAGCAGCTGTGGCCCTTTATCTGCTCAAGTCACTGGAATCCATCTGAGGGGAAACTTTCTACCACCTCCTCCTCCCCTCCACACCCCAGGCATGCAGCTCTGCTTTCTGAAGACAGAGAGGGGCAGGGATGGCCAAGTTGGCAGAAGCCCTGCAAAAAAAAAAAAAAAAAAGTTGCTTTTCTTATCTCAGGGCAAAGCAATGAGATACTGATTCAGCCATTCGTTTTCCAGTGCCTTTATATGCGGACAAGGAGGACAGCCAGCAAAATAAGAAGCAAATATGAACGCTGTTGAAGGCTGTCAGGCGAAGAGATTTGGGACACTTTCCCTCAGGCAACAAAATAAACAAACGAAGCCAACATGAGGATAAGTTCTCAAGCGTTTATGGCATTGCTCTGCATGCTGAGTACAACAGCATTTCTTTTGCAGAAAGGGATTGAGCTTCAAAGAAGGTATTTTCCATAGTCAGCTGGTGGGATTCTAGAAGAGGCTCAGGAAGGTCAACACCGAGCCACCAGGCAGATCAGCCGGAGCTAGGGGATTTCAGAAATCCAGCCAGTGAAAGCTCCCAAATAGCTCCGCACCAGGTAAATGTACTTTATATGAACTGTTCTTTGCCAGTTCATTGATTCTGTAGCCATCAAACCCTTCTATACCTTGGTTATCTCTTCCAGCCTGCCAAGATCTCACTTTACTTTTCCCCAATACTTTAAGAAAGGGAGAACTTGGCTCAAATCTGTGCTTGTTGCTAGAAAACAGAAATGTGAGACGCTAGGTATTCAGTTTGGTTGGCTTAAAGAGCAGCCATTTCACAAGCCACGCTTAGCATTTTGGACAGAGAAAGCCAACAATCTTCCGGCTTTACTCAGCCTGTATGTAACTGAAAGCATAAACAGCTTTGCTCTTTGTCCTTTTTCACTCTTCCCAAGGCTTTTCTGATACACAGGAGCAGCACTATTTATCTTTAAAAAAGCTATTATTCTGTCCTTCCTGAAACTGAAACAGACAGCAGAGCTTAGACATCATACCAGACTGCCCCACCTATTTATGGTACCAGTACTTCATTATTATTGAACAATAAAGATCAGGCTACTAATCCTTTCAATAATAGTAACAATGATCATACTGTTCTAGGAACAGAGATATTAAAGAAAGATAGTATTTGCTTTTTTGGCAAGGTGGCATTGGTAGTAAGCAGGAGATAGCACGGTATTTTGCTGAAGTTACTCTCATAATTTCAAATAGTGGGGTTTCTGGCTTAACCTGGGAAAGATTGTCCTGTAAATTACTGTCAAGAAATCATTGATATTAAGCCAAAACCACACTCAGTTTCAATGATACACCTCCAAACGTTCCTATGTGCCAACTCAAATCGTTCCTCTTCGTCTTTCTGCGCACAATCCATCCACAACAATTCTTTTTTGAATTCTCTTGGCCAAAACATAAGCATGCAGCTGCTTCAGCTTTTTCCAACTCTTGCATTTTTTCCATGTGCTGTCCACCCCCACCAATCTCTACATTAGAGTCCAGCTGATCTTCCCTGAACACTATCCAGTTTTCAATTGTCAATGCCAGAATGCAATGCAGTGGGCTTGACGCCCTTACACAACGGACTTGGAAGGAAAGCAGAAATGTCTCTTTTGGGTTTCAATAGAGGAGAGAAATACCTCTTATTCCATAGGGCTCCACAAGAATGAAGATGAAGACACCTGCGTCTCTATAATCCATAAAAAGATTTCTGCTTGCAAGCAGCTCAAAATCTATTGAGCTTCTACTTGTTTATTCTATGTATCCATTCGGTTAGTATAGCCACTACCCCAAAACGGTTCCTCTTCTGGGCCTTTCTAACTGTTTTCAAATGTTTTTATTTCATTGTTTAAAAAGGAAAGAGGAGAGCAAAAGAAGAAGGGTAGAAAAAAATGCAGGGTTCCTTAAAACTCTCACAGCAACATAACCCCAACAACCAACTGGCCGTGCTTTCTGAATATCCCATAAAATTTTGTCATCACTGTGCCTGACTAGACTGTTTTTTGCAGCTCTCAGAAGCCATAAAATGCAAACAGTTCTAAAAGAGACAAAATGGTTTGCAGCAGGCTCCTCATTTCTCAAGGGGAGCCCCAAGCAGTCCTGATGGCTACAGCCCCAGCTGTAGGACAACCCAAATACAGCCCCTGACGTGCAGGTCTAGGAGTCTCTTTTTTCCTAAAGACAGCAAGCTGTTTTCTGTGAATGTGCTTAAATTCTCTTTTTTATTTAAACTTTTTATAATCCTCTACTGTTTCTGCACCTTGAGTAACGCAGTTTAGTGGGAACTCTGGGCTTCTTTACCATGCCATTTATTTTTCTTTCTGTATTCTCATCTAAGACCTGTCGATCTGCTTGGATCATCAGACTATAGGAAAACATACCGTGCATCTAATCTTGATGGAGTACAAACATATGCTCTCTGTCTCGTCAATCACACGCGCACAAGAGTATACCCTTAAATAAAGTTTTGTATGTTCAATATTCAGAACAGATCCTACTGGGTTTAGGGGACTAGTCCAGACAAAGGGACCAGCCTGCCCAGTGTTCTGGTCTGGAGCAGGGAACAGAAGCTACCAAGTGGACCATAATTCAACTGATGACGTATGCATCGTTCTAGGCAGCAGTCCAAGTCCACTTGCTTTCAAGTACCTTTTCCCCAGGGACTGACAATTTTAGGGGAGACGTCACGAACACGAAACACTGCTGCCAAGGTAGGGGAATGCGTACACAGAGGTGTCCCACATTGCAAATAAGTCAACATTAAGCAGTGGCTTTGTTTCAAGTTTCCTGCCCCATCACGCTACTTCAAGCCTATGAAGACGTGTATAGACATATCCCAAGACCATACAGAGCAAAGACTATTCTTGGACATCTCTCACACTACTGTATCTTTCTTTCTTCTCGAGGGCTTGCACACAGCCAATAAATTAATAGTTTCACAATTTCCAGTTGAAATCCTTTTCACGGGAAGATGATACTTTCAACTAAATGCAATTTGCTGAGGAAAGTGCCTGCTTCCCTGAGTGGAAAGTTTCTTTGTCAGAAACCTAGGAACAGTATACCCCAGCTGTTTTGGTACAGTTTGCTTGGGTTTTTTTGTTTTGCTATGTTTTCAGACACAGGCATTTTTGCTGATTTTAGCCAAAATTTCCAGCGCCCTAGTCAGTTAGTGTTTACTGCTCTTCCCTGTGCCATGTTGACTTTTCTCCCTCTGCCAAAGTGCTTCTTAAACCTCCTCTGAATATACGCTCTTCCTTGTGTTTGATAGCTTTTTCTTCCTCTTTTCCCCATTGTTATTTAAGACCGTGCTTTTACTGCTCGACATATTCCAAGAAGCATTTAGGACAAATGCTCTGTCAAAGACACTTAAGTACAGTTGAGCCATATTATATTCTATATGAATCACTGCGGATGTTTCACAAACAAGGCTAGATCAGCCAGATTTTCCAACTATGTCGAACATAGCTTTTTCAGGCATAGTCTACTAGCCCTGCGATTAATCCTCCACATTGAAACTCACCTCACATTTGGACCGTGTCACGGCTGCCCACCAGGGACAGGAGCATGCTGCTAAGTTTCTCCTAATGAGGATAACAATCCTATGACAGAGCAATCTCAGCCAATTTTTATCTGCAGGATGCAGGGGAAAGGCTAACTTTGCAAAGCTAGATGGTCTCTCACCATCCCTCCCAGTTTTACGGTCTATGATACCTTTAGACAGAGACCTCATCTAAACAGCCAGGAAAGAGAGAAACCTAGGGGAGGAAGGAAACTAAGGACGGTTTTGTGCCATATTTTTATGTTATGCTAATGAAGATTGCCAAGAGCCTGGTAATCGATCCTTCTGGCCTGCTTTACTTGATCAGATTAATGAAGAAGCTCAGGGAATACGGAATTGCTTTTTACCTGCCCACCACACTTTCCAAGGTGCATCCGCTACATTAAATCTTGCCCTTCAGGCAAAACTGAAATTTCACCTGAAGAAGAGCAGCCTGACAGAGAGGCCTGAAAAATTAAGTCTGTGGCAGTCTACCGCCCTGCAACAGAGGAGCAACTACAACCCCACGGAGAGAAAAAGACAGAACAGCTATGGGGGAAAATGAGCCGAACCAGACTTTTCTCAAAAACAGAAACTGTGGCACTTCTGATCTGGTATATTGAAGCAGCTGTGATATGAGTAATGTCCCCAAGTGAAACAAATAGCCACTGAGACTCCATATGTTTCCAAACTCACACAACGGATGCTTTACAATGAACTTTTTGTCTGGAACTTGGGTGGGAAAAGGAGGTTCCTCAGCCCCTCACCCACGCCCTATACTAATGCAATAATCTTGCTTAGTCACAGAAAAAAGGGACAGAAAAAAGAAAAGGAGAGAAAATGATTAATAATCTGTGGGCAGCTGCTTACTTTCCAAGTGGTTGTCCGGGAGGGGTGTGCTCCACTTCAAATCCTGCTTGTCTCAGTACATCAATCACAGTGTTGTTACCCAGGAAGTGACCTAAAATACAGGTAGAAAATAGCACTGTCAATCAAACCGCTCCTCTCACTCGCTGGAGTTTCTCCTTTTGGAACAACAGGTTTGGGAGGCAAGGCTACCAGAAGCTAGACCAGCTCCAAAAGCAAGAAGGGCACGCTGTGCAATTTGTTGTAACTCAGACTCCGCTGCCCACCATGTAGCCTGCTACAGCCTTTGGCAACGGCCAGCAGGAGAGACAGCGTACAGCCTGGTCCCGTCGTCTTCCTTTTTATTTACCACTCCCTCCCCTCACACAGCTAAGGGACTGGGTGGATAAAAGAAAACCGAGATGAATTGCTAGTCTTGTCTTCTGCTGCGGCCATTTCCAGTATGTGCATGGACTAAATAAACTTCTAACACGGATGTAGGAATGACCCTGCCGTGGCAAACAGAATATTCCTAGGGCTTTGACTCACGAATTGGAACAACTGACAACCCTAGATGTCCACCCTGCCCATCGTTGTTCGCGGACATCTGCTTATAAAAAAGCTCTGAAGCTGCTGCACTGCACGCTCAGTGCTGACCCACCTGAACCAGCAGCGATCCAGGCAGGGCTTCACCAGCCGCTCAGCCACCTGCAGGGCTGGGAGGAGCTGGGAACGGAACCTTATCTCTCCCTAAAATTGAAGATTTAGCCCTGTAAATCAGGGCTCTTTGCTGGAAGTGTAAAGGTCACATTCCTGTTCACAGAAGTAACAAAGAGCCCAGTAAGTACTGCAGCATGTACGGCCGTGAAAGAGTTTGCTTAAGGGAGCCCTATATATACTCGGGTCTGAACCAAATCCCGCCGGAGTCAATAGGAGCCCTCAAAGGGCTTTGGGTACAGACTCAATAAAGCAGCGTAATTCCTCCAGAGCTTTCAACTTATTGTCAGTCCCACACTGTTTTCAGGCTGGGTTAGACTTATAAAGTAAGGAGGCAAGAAGTCCACTAACAGGTTTATTAAAATCCATGTAGCCCGGTAACCTGCCTCCAACTGCAGCCCTTGGTGAACGTTAAAGATATATAAATCTGGGAAAGGACAGACCAAGCCTCCTTCGCTATGCCCACGAGCTTCCAGCTTTGCACAGCTGCCTGACTCCCATTTACACCCAGGTCATCGCATCTCACTGCCAGCTCTGAACAGATCACCACGAATGCGCTCAAGCTGCTGCCTCCGTGTACTTTTTGCTCCGTGACATCTTGCAGCAGGGAGTTCCACCATGTGCCATATGTAAAAACACACTCCTCTGGTTTGCTGCTGCTCCGAGAGTGTGTGCTTGCCTTAAGCACAGTGTAAGTGTTTGCAGGAGATGTTTGTAACTGCCGGGCTCCATAGCAGAGCCAAATGCTTTGCATAGAAAAACCAAGGCAGGCAGGACGTGCCCGAGCCTCTCTCCATCCATGCCACTGTGTAAGGAGCTGGAGTAACTGTCAGCAGTCACCCCTAGGACACTTTACCCATACAGCACAAAGTCACTACGAATTTGACAGTAATTCAGTCCGTAGTAGTCACTAAGCCTGCATCTCTCTGCTCACACTGCCAACAAGGGTGCTAATTCGCATCAGTTGTGGGAATGATGTAGTCGTATGGCTTTTAGTGCAACTTGCAAGCACTAGTAACAGCTTTTAGCCAAAAGACATTTCTTTAAATGATTAAATATACATTTGCAGAGCCCTAGTGTGTTCCAGGATTCCTCCACTTCCTTTTAAGAAAACTCAAAATTTGATTTTCCCCTAACTTACTTATAAGAAAAGCCAAAGGAGCAGAGAGCAGTCCCAAAAACGTGTTATACACCCTCAGAGATTTAAGAAATGAGACATTTGTGAGTGATTAACTGGATTTGATCATATCCTGGTTTTTTATGCAGTGGCCAAGGCAAACAAAAGTCCCCATTCTGTCACTGGGCAAAGTGACTCTGAGAAACCAAAGTCACGAGTGTCGAAGTCAGAGATGTTTCTGAGTCCATGGCACAACGCTCTACTTTGCCTGAACTGGAGTCTTAAACGCCAAGAGGTTTCTTACTGTAAACAATCATCCTGAATCCAGAAAATCTTTGACATCACAACAGTACAAAAGAAACCAATTTTAACTGCTTTAAATCCAGGAAAAAAAAGTAACTGTGCAACAGCTCTGATACCTCATCCACCAAATGGTGGGACCGTCAACAGCATCAGCTCCTCAGCAAAGCCTGTGAGTCCCCTCAAGTGATGGATGAAGACCAAGATGCCTCCCGGGCCTCCCATCCCTGCCCTCTGTGTGGGGACCATGATGAAGGCGGCCAGCTTGCTGGGCTGGCCATCCGCTGTGCAGGGCAGCAGAAAAATGTCAGCGTGGTGGGACACACGCTTCCACTGGGTAAGTCACCCCGAGCCACCCAGTCCTCTGCCATACCCCTTTCCCCTGGGAGCTGCCTCCAGCTATCTGGGATTCTGGACTGAAATGATGGGGGGGAACAGAAGAGGTTCATGCCAAGGTAAAACCCACCCACCTGGGGAATGAATGTCCCTCTTCTGAGGCCAGGGACTGAACCTCTGTATCATATATCTCCTTACTCTCTTGCTCTGAGTTCAAGGCTTATTACTTTAATTTTGCCTTTCCTAACACAAAGGAATACCAGCTTCCGTTAAAAAAAACGCCCACCAAACACCAAATCCCTGAATAAATGAAAATTTTCATTACAAACTTAAATGTGAACATAGTTATTTCATTTTAGGTCCACAATTCAACACATACTAAAATACTGTGTTCCATTTCAAGTGAGAAAAGAAATGAAAGCAAATCAAAACAATCAAAACCAAAACCCAACTTCAAGCTGACCCCCAAATAATTCTCCATTCTACATACACCAACAGAACCTGAAGATGTAACAGCAGCTAGGTAATGACATGAGCAGGTCTTTGCAAAGCTTTACCTTTAGACTCCACTTAAAATTTTTAGGTTTGCATTATCTGATGTATGCCCAGGTAAATCACCACCTGTCTCACCATCAGCTTGCCCTGTTAATACATCCTTTCCACCTGATTGCCAGATTTCTGTATGGACCAGCTCTGACTTCTACTTGTCTTAACTTCTCTGCTGTCAGAGCTCACATATTGCGATCGACTTTGTATCCATTTCATTTGTGCCACAGTAATGCTGCTGTGGCCCACTCATTATCTCACTACGTATGCTACAAGCAACTTCAAGCTATGTTCTACCTCAGGGATGGAAAAACTGAAAGTATGCCTGCTCAGACCAGCAGCCTTCCCGCCCAACACAGACATCTTCCCAACAGCGATCCGTGGTACCATGGCAAGGAGCTCCTCAGGATCAGAGATAGGTGGAAGAGGAAGGTTTGAGGAAAAAGGTGGCACTTGGGAGGTCCAGTGCAGGTGGGTGAAGTAAAACTGAAAACACCCTCATGTCATTGCTGTACTTCCAGGGTTAAAGAAGTGCTGGAAGAAGCGTCTTGGTTTGCCTCCTGCTGCCAAGTCCATCATCACTGTCCTTCCCGGTTTTAAGATTTTTAAAGGGAAGTTTTCTGTATGAGGAATTTTTTATATAAAATTAATCTCCTTGGTCAACTTGAGATAAGCATACACTTGTTAGATACTGACAACAACATAATACTTTTGAGAATTTGCAGCACATAATGAAAAGCAATTTATATATTAGAGATAATTGAGCTCAGCATCAGTGGAAAACATCAAATCCCTGCCTCTGGCTACCCATATGTACAAACAGAATATGTAACAATTGCCAGGTCTTTTATAACAGCAGTAGATTTTATTTTTATTTATAGATATAAAAAATATTTTTTTATCTATAAGTGAGTGTGTGTGCGCACTTCTGCTTAAAACTTAAAAAATTCTCTGCCTGGCCTGGAAACTTCCATTGGAAAAAAAAAAAATCAAGGAAGTTTAACTATTCAAAAGTTAGTGCATCTAGAGACATATCAGACAGATTAGAGAGACAGGGGAATGGCTCTTGTTTCTCTGTCACTATTCCCTCTTCAGTCTAAACCTGAATAAACTCTGCCTGCAGTATTAACCAAATTTACCTTGACAGCTGATGAAAACTGGATCCAAGAGGTGAGGTCAGAATACCAACTGCCTTGGGAAATCCATGCAAGTATGGGAAGAGGAGAGAAAGCAGACGTAAAAGATTTTCTAGATAGGGACTCGAAGCGAAAGCCTGTACTTGGGCATGGAGATATGCAGTACAGCCTCTCCTAAGAGTTTAACATTTAAAAAAGCCCCAAAACCAAAAGCTGTGGCTGCAGTCCTTCTGCCCTCCCAGGATAAGGAGATACTCATGGGAGTTGCTTGAGGACAAGACCCAGTGCTAAACGCAGAGTCACTTTGCAGTTTGAACACAACAGCAGAGCAGCGGCTAGTGTGGCTCGCTGCACTTCGGGGGTGCTTCTTCATTAAATTTGATGAGGCCAAGATTATTCTCCTTTCGCTCACGTCTTGTTTTCTCAGGACAGAGGATCTGGAGACACTGGAGGAACACATTATACAGCATGGTTGCTAACATTAATCAAACACCTTCCATCCCTGGTTTACTTTTTTATTTTTAATTAAGAACTGTGCTTTGGACTACACAAAGCAGACACATGTAACGCATTTCCTTATCTCCCTGAGGTTTCATTTTTCACTAAAAGAAAGAATAAACCACTTTGGTTTTTTACTAAAAGGTGAAAAATACATGGTTTCCTTAAAGCATGTACATGCACACACACAGAGACTGCTGAAAAAATGCATTTTCTTCCTTTCTTACTGGAATGTCTCGAGGTGGAGAGAAATACACTTCTCAGCCAACTCTGACAGTAACAGCCACGTATTTTCTAACTGACCACAGAAACTAAAGCTCCCCTTTACCATTTCAGACGTTCTAGTGACCCCCATCAATAGCATACCTAAGCATACGGTTGCATCCCTCAAAAGTTAAATGAACTTGAGCGTTCCTACACAGAAAAATATAACCTTGTTTTGATGACAGAAGCAGAAAAAAATGTTTTTAAGCAAATGTTACCTACTTTATCTAGATCTAGAGATATACTACAAATTACTTTGTCTCTTCATTTCACAATTCTTTGTTCCATGGCTTAGAAGGATAAAGGGGTACAAAGGAGGAGGAGATAATTCCCTCACAAAGGACCTCCATTGCCAGAGCCTTTGAAGTTGTGCTAAAAAAGCCTTGCTAGACCATTAGCTGACACACAGCAGAAACCTGAACTGTTTCCATGCACACTACAAGCAGAGCTATTTTCTGCACAATTAGTCATAAAAAGGGCCAATGTAAACTGTGTCGGGAGGTCTCAATTCTTTACATTCTCCACACAGTGACTCAGACGTTATGTATAACGTTTTGTTGCCATTTAGACCTCGGGCTGCATTGCAATCAGGAGGCGGCAGCCTCTATTCCTCCTTTTCTCTCATCTCTTGCTGATTTTCAAGCCTCTTGGCAGCACCAGAGCGTTTATGGTGGTTCGGCTTCACAAGAGTTAGCGTAGGCAAAAATGCAAATGCCAAAACCTGAATGTTCATAGTTGGGGCAAACATTTACTGGTTCCTTTGCTTGCTGCCTCCAGAAGTATGCCTTCATTTCTCTTGTTCTGAGAGTGGTCAAACTGAGTATTTTGGAAGCTGAATGACTAACATGTCAAGAAGAGGCTGTAGTAAGGAGCTATGGCAAACAGTTGAGGCAATGAACTTCATCTGAGTGTACTGATTTCTGCATTATAGCATCCCACTCTAACCCAATGGTCCCTGGGTAACAGCATGAGTTTACTGAGGGGGAACCACATAACATCCCACATTTCTCTTTCCTGCCATGGCAGATGTCCCAGACCCATGATGGGGAATCAGTTTTGTGGATAAGCCCTCCAAAATTTTCATTCCCTTCCACTCCTCCTCCAGCATCATAGCTGCTTCTATCCCTGCACCCAGCCATTCTTTGCTAATGAATATCATCCTTCAAAAACTGGAGGCTCTTTCAGCCTTTCTCATGACGACTCAGATTTAGACTGCTACTGCTGCCAGAGGATTGCTCCTCTTTTTCCCTAAACCACTCACTTTCCTGAAATCTCACTGTACTGAATCAGTAGCGTGAGAGCACTTTGACAAGGAACATACATTGGGCTTGCGCACAGATCTTGGTTTTGCAAGTCGGATCTGGAAGCACCTAAGTTTCCTCCAGCCTGAGCGCCCTTCTAATATGAAGTGTCTTATCAGCGTATACAGAACGACACCAGGTAACGGATTAGGTGCGTGGTACGCATCATCCAGTGATAAGTATGTTAGGACTGCCTGAAAAATTTTATTGTAAATTTTATTGATAACATAAACAAAATGAATGCTTGTGGGGATCTAGCAGGGGAATTTTCTGAGAATGGCTGGAAGGACCCCAGTGTCCGCCCCCACGCCCCCAGTTAGTATGAAACCATATGAGCCATACTGCATGTCAGAGGATGAGAAGCGCAGTGTATCTATCATCAGCATCCCAAATGCATCCCTACCCACACCTCAGACAGACCAGATATAAAAAGGTATTCAGGTCCAAAACAAGACCTGTGTGTGGCTTTCCAAAGAGAAAGTGACTTTCAAAGATACAGCACAGAACTGAAAGTGTGGCAACGCCTGGGTAGTAACAGCACCCAAACGCTATGGACAACAGATGTCTGAGTGAACCGACACCCCACAGAAACTTGGCAGCCTCAGACAACCCCTGCTAGGTCTGTTGATGTTACCCTAAGCATCCTTGCCATAGAGGAGAGTGCTCGGTGCTCAGAGAAAGCTGGGAACTCTGTACCCCACCTTTCAGAAAATCCTGTCACCCCGGGTTGCTGGCTTTTGCTGTGCTGCAGGACGTGGCTTTGCACTTGGAAACTTCAGCACGATGCGAAAAGGTAGGGAGAGGAGCTGGAGATGCAGGGAATGAGCTTTCTTCCTCCCCTGTTTGGCGGGAGTATCTGAACCCAAAGCATGTCTTAAAAACCACTCTGTACGAGCCATGTGCGATGGCCTTGTAAAGCAGGCTTTCATCATAGCCTCCTCACATCATGCCACCCCTTCTCCAAGGCAGATGGAGAAACCATTTTCCCTCTCTTGTTTGATGTTGTTATTCTCTGCAGTTGTGAGGAACTGACTCATGGCCCCTTCTAGACAGTCACAGGAAGCAAAGCAATAAAACATAAAAGGCCGAAGCGTGCAGCACTTTGCATGTCCAGCAACCCTCCCATGGCTCTCCTTCATTCTTTCCTTGCATGTAATCACCTCTCTCCCCTCTCACCCATGAGCTCTTACAGAATATGCCCTGGAGACAGCATGCACCATCGCTGGGGGGAAAATGGAACAACAAGGGGCCAAAGGGTGGGGGGATTATTCCAGATTATTCCAGACGCCAGGGTAATGGCGCACAGATTACGTTTCCCTGGGGTGTCTCCGAGATACGCAGTGCAACACTACACTCAAGAGCATCTCAGTCTGAAGGACAGACTCCCACAGCCACCTTCTATGCCCCTCGGTATAATGAACTCCCCTCATGCCTCTCCCCTTCTGCTCTCCCTCCCTGCTTAGCCCCTCCTCTGAGCATCCCTCCCATTGAGGGCACGGAGCTATTCTGGAGGCACCCAAATATCACACACTGGAAATCCTTCTCTGGAAGTGGCCTGGAGTGCAATGCACACAGCCAACAGGCTCAGCACAAGATGGGACTGAGTCTACCAGTCTGGGACTCGTGCCATCCTCGCATAGGTCTTTGCTTCCAGATCCAACACAGTGCCATCACGTGGGTTCAGCCACTCTGTTCTGTGCTATCTTTAAAGTCTTTGCACACCTTCCCCAGCAGAGCTGCTCTAAATTTATATCGAGGAAAACAAGAAAATGATAATTATCCTTTTTTAACAAAAAGCTCGATTTTCTTCAAGTCTAAACCAGCTGTTTCACTTAGATTAAGAAAAACAACACACACAAGAACTGAAGTGAGGTCACCTCCCAAGCATCTCCTCTGGCCTCCGTGTCAGACCACAGCAACAACCGAGCTGTGTCAGACCAACAGAACAACAGGGCTCATAGCTGCTTCAGGCATTTCAAATTGAACCTACCAGTCTAAGCTGGTCAGCCTCACTAGAGGAGACTGGCACCTCCACAGAGCAATTCATTCCAACATTTCAAACATCAGGTTTGGGAAGAACGTAAGCCCTCTGTGAAATCCGCTCTTCAATGACCATGTGAGTTTCAATAGCTCCTTTAGCCTTAGCATCTAGCAGACATGGCCTGATGGCCCACGAAGCTACCCTACCACTGCCCAGAAGCTCCTGAACACTGCACAGAGCCCATCCTTCCTACCCATCCCTCCTCCTTCTGCCCTGCCCCCCCCCCTTCCTTGCCGTGCGAGAGTTTGCAAGGGAGGGGGAGCTGTGTTGACCGGTGCTGGACAATATGCGTTGGTTGGTTATGCGGCTTTTGGGGCTCTTTCATATTCTAGCTTTACTTACGCTGCGTTAGAGGAGTTTTCCACACACAGAAGGTCCAACAGAGCATGTGCCTTTCAGTATATATTCCTAAAGAAATAACTCACTGAATATCAAGGATCCAAGTTTAAAGGGCAGAGGGGGGTGGATGAGTCGCTCACGATATCCTATTACCTCAGCCCAGTATATCTGAGATCGGATGAATTCAGCCCCTTCCTGATTACGCTGAGGAAAAGGTCCCTTGGGGGGTAAACAACTAAGCCTACAGATTTGAAGTGTTTATTTTCTAGAATTTATTTGTTGAGCTCACCGGTAAAAGCTGGAACAACTTACCAGGACAAGAAATCTGTAGGAGGAAAACAATGTGGGCAGAGCTGAAGTAAAGGTTTGTCTGTTATTTTGTCCCCTGGTTTTACTGTGAGTGGAGACACTTTGCTCAGTCTGAGATCTTGCATGGAGGATGGGTACTGGCATTTTCCCTTCTAACAGAATACCATCACTATGTGGGATTTTTAAAATTATTATTTATTTATTTTTTACATGCACGCTCCTCACTGAATCATGTTGTTGGGGACGCAATTCTACACAAAGATGTGATGCAACGTGTGACTGGAGGTGCATGATCACACATAGAGCTGTGTGACAATGAACACGTGTCTGTGTCCCTCATGTGATCCTCTCCAATGGACATGGTCAATATACAAGATCTCGGCCAGCACCGCAGCAGAAGACAAGGAGATGAGTCTGAGGAAAATCTAGAGAAAATCCAGCATCTCTAAGAGTCTTCTCAGTGTGCTGAGACACCCGCGTCTGGCCCAACCACCTAGGACCATCAGATCACCTAAGTGCAGACGGTGTGGTGTGAAACGCATTATTGTTCGCCCATTGTCACCAACACCTCAAGCAGTGAGGAAATCGGTAAGGAAACACAAGTCTCCTTTTTTGCCCAAGGTGCCTCATTAGTGTGCTTGCAGCCTTGCTGAAGCAGACGACACACGCCCATCTGAACCAGTTATCAGCTCTGTCCACATAAGCCACTGCCGCCCCCCCAGACAGCCGCCCCAGTAAAGTCCCGACAGCTGGTGCTAGGCAGGTAGCCTTCGAGCGAAGTGTTTCATATCCCATCGCAAATCCCCCGAGCCATCCCCAAACTAGTCTGGAATGCACGTGGACCTGCCTGCCAAAGCCAGGCAAGGGTTGGGGTAGGGGGGAGAGAATTTGTTTCCATACCTCCCTGCTCTACGCTCGTACTTTGCAAAGCGGGTAACTGTGAACATGTTACTAAAACACCTACAATGACTTGATGGAGTCTGAGCTCAGAGCAGCTTCGAGCCTTGGAAAGCTCCTTGGTCAGCAAAACAGATTTGTGCATGTAAAGTATCTCACTGAACTTGTGGAGACGTTTCTGCGGCATGGCCCAGCAAGGACCAGATCTTGTGGGACCTCAGCTTTTCTTAGGACACAGCCAGTACTATGAAATGCAGCATCATTGCCTGTCTTAGGCAAAGGCAGGTAATAAGGATGCACTTAGCAGCCTGCTGTAGGAAATAAGTAGTGGTGAGGACCCTGGTATATCATTGCAGGCTCTGGGAATCAAAAGTTTAGTGAATTCCAGAGCCGGACTGTCGAGTTTGTCTAATCCTCTTTTGGCCTCATGGATGTGTTTGGCTTCCACAATGTCCAGTGGCTGCAACGTAATTACGCATGGTGTGAACAGCACTTCCCTGTTTTATTTTTGAACCTGCCCACTGATTATTATATTAGGCTCCTCCCCCAGTTCCTCCAGTTTGGACGAGCACAGCTCTAACTGAATTTAAAATACTTGTAACCTTGCTCTAGTGTGAGATTAAATCATGAAAGTTAGTTGGGGGCAATGTCTGTCAAATCTGTGAAATTACTTCAAAAGACTACAAGACAGGCTGTCATTTTCCGTTTGAAAATAAGTCTGAAAAACCACAAATCAAAGCTCCCAGTTGACAGGACACGGATCCTTGCCTGTTCTTTCTGGTTTTGACCCCACAGTCAACTATTTTACAGACTACACTGTTTTTTTCATCTTTTCCAGGAGCCCCTCTCTGGTGGTTTATTTGGATTGTGGATGTCTCACAAGTGAAAAATGCGGTGATGCCATAGCACAAAACACAGCGATTCCTCAGCAAGTTGCTGGCCCTCTGAAGTTTGTGGATACAGGGCAAACTTTGTGTTGGGGGAGAGAATGCCGATGCTTTCTAGCCTGCTTCCTGAGCACTGCCCTGCTGGCACTGGAAAACTGAAGCCATTGTACCAGGCTTTTTTAAAAAAGGAAACTCTTTAAAAAAAAAAACAAAACAAAACAAAAAAACCCAACCCCAAACCTACGCTCCTTAGTATCTTTTTAAATGTAAAAGCTTCCCATTGTTGAGACCGTCGATGATTCTGGCTTTTCCCAGAAAAATCCAGCTGGCCACTGGATGTCACTGTTGTCGCAGCAAAACACACCCCAGGGTTCACAAATCGGGCTGTGAATAAGGGAGGTGAGGTCCCCCCAGCCTGGAATGGCCTTTCCTTCCAGTTAACCAGCCCGGTGCTGGAGGCACTCCCCGCCAGTGCCACCAGCTGGGGGCAAGGTGGTCTCGATGGCGCCGAGGTCTCCATCACCACCTGAGGGCAAGCCCTCCGCGGAGCTCGTGGACCCTGACTCGCCCCTGCCCGGGTGCTTGTCCCCTCACCTTCCCCGCGCCCCTCTGGTTTTGCTGAGATGCCCCCTGGGTCTGCACCACACAGCCAACCGGGCCTCCCGTTTGGGTTCAGCCCTTTCCCTCCTGCCGTTTAGCGAAGCACGCCGCAGCACGCCAGCACGCCGCAGCAAGCACGCTTCCACGCTTCTCCTCGATCATGGGGCAAAACCAGTGACATGTACTTCTGCTCTGTGGTTTCAGCCACGGGTTTAGGGCAGATTAGGCATAGCTGCGTGACTTTCAAGGTTTGACCCAATGCCTCCATCAAAACCAGCTTTGTGTTACATAGAACATTTGCCTCCTCTGAGTTACACTAGGCGTCTCCAACCCACCTAACCACACAGAGGGAACCTGCCTGCCCTAAAAGACCTTCCTGAGCCTTTTAATTCAGCTCAGGACGCCTTTGCACCATCATGGTGAGCCTCACCAGTGCAGGCAACGGACTTTTTCCAGGAGTGCTTTGACACTGTAGGCTGACACCCCTCCCTCTGTGAAAGCAAGAGAAACAAGCCCCAGGAGACCACAAAACCCCTTCACGTTGGGGTCACCCCAAACACAGGTGCTGCTTCTGTGGCACTTCAGGAGGTGTGAACTGGGACTTGCTTCCCACCTTGCACTCCAGGCTCAAGGCTTGCTGCATGATTCCTGTCTGCTCCAGCACCAGGAAGCGAACCCACAAAACAAGGCAGATCAAACCAACAAACTATTGCCTCTGAGGGGAGAAGAAAGGCAGGAACACACCACAGACATTTGTCAAGCTGCTTAATATGGTGTTGCAAGACCCTCATATACATGTGGTGTGTGAATAGATCTAGAGAGATCTCTCTTTTGAAGTGCAAAGCATGCCCAAGGCTGTGGAATAATAGAAAACTGGGCTAGAAAGTACCATTTTAATCTGTCTAAATGTCATAAATCAGGATTAACTCTGCCTGGGCATCAGATTAGCTTTGACCCTAAGGATGTTCATATAAATTAGAGAAAGGATCTCCTTAGGACAC
Source organism: Falco punctatus (assembly GCF_963210335.1). Classification (NCBI taxonomy): domain Eukaryota; kingdom Metazoa; phylum Chordata; class Aves; order Falconiformes; family Falconidae; genus Falco; species Falco punctatus. The sequence goes on along the minus strand of NC_137591.1, from coordinate 9,909,708 downwards.
TTTGACCACAATATTTTTAAAGCATTAGGAGATTCCTTGGCTGTGTCTTTTCTTTACGATCTTTTCTTTCTTTAAAAGCAAAACAGAAGAAAGAAATGCTTTGGGAAGGATGGACAGTCCTTTGGCTAAAGGTCCCGTGGTGGAAGGAGTGGGGCTTTCTAGGCAGCAATGGCAAAGACTCTGCCAGGAGGGTCAGTAAATTTTATGTGTCGAAGAGACCATCTGTGTAGTGGGAAAAGAACAGAAAATAGGCCTGTGGTGTTTAGAGATTCTAAGCTGTATGAATACCGTGGTCACTCCCAAGCCCACACGCCACCTCTCTTGGACACTGCCTGTCACAACCCACCGGTGATGAGATCCATCCTGCAAATACTTCCATCTGTCAACGACTTTGTGCAGGCATACGGTTGTACCAAGCCCCCACATCCCCGTGCACAAAGGCTACCTTGCTCACAGATGTTAAATTTAATTGACCAAAAGTCATGGAAAGCTGTATTCCTGAAGTACTAATTTGTACATGCTATGCCTGTGGAGAAGTTCTTTTTATTACAAATCTATTCCTAATTAGACTATAAAATGTGCATCTGCATTCCAGTCATCACTATTTATCTTTGTGAATTCCACCCACACAGATCTATTCTCAGCCACATGGCCAAACATCCTAACTAATTTCAGTTTAGTTTTTTTCTGTATAAATGTATAAACACACAGATTTTCTATATACAACCATGTTTCAAGCAAGGAGAATTATTTGATTTGAATCACCACTGCATTACTCTGGTTTTACACTGGTATAAACACTAGTGGTTTTCACTGTTATCTCCTGCTGCCCAGCTGTGAACACTGGGGAGAGGGAGCAACAGCGAAGATAAGCACAATTTATGTGAATATCTTTCTCATAATATTGGCTTAGTGAGCAGGCTGCTAGAGAGAGTGAGATTCAGCGACCCCGTTAGTTTTCCATGACACGGCTGCCCACTCTGACACATAGTCACATCCAAAAGTTGACTAAGTTATTAGGGAAGTTTAGAAACCTCAAAATATACACAACAGATTTTGAAAAACATTGCGGTTCCATGGGTTCAAGCATGCTTGAAGAATACGTTAAAATCCAAGCAAACAGTCTACGCCTTCGCCCCCGTTCTGTTAACACACACGTGCGCGCGCACATCACCGAGCCTGCCTTGCAATTTGTAGCTCTGTTATTCAGAGCCTTCATTAAAGAGTAACAGCCCCTGTCTGAGTATCACGAGGCAAAATTGTTCGCACATGTGAACCAAACAGACACACCAAGGCTGCACCCTCACGGTTTCTGAGTGACAGGCTTAATAAGATTACGCTTGATCTTTCTCTTAATAAAGCTGGATGACATTCAAGCAAAGCCTGGGTTTTGTTTTAATGGTACATTAAGGGAACCCGGAGTTTGGCACAGCTGGAGGCCTGAACCGTCGAACAAAACTTGGCACTGCCAGCATTCCCTTATGATCTCAGACCTCACGTAATGAATATTTATATCTATACATACACACACGCACATATATTAAATGCCTTTCATTAGCTGGTCAAGGTCAACGCTCTGGGTAACGGAGCTGGGTGTAATACCAAGAATGATGATGGTTCTTTTTTGCTGGCGTTATGAATCACGCAAATTAAGCAACCCACAGCTTACAGAGTCTGCAACATGATGGACTGCTTTTAAACCACACATACCAAAAGGAAGGAGAACAACTCCAAGAAATAACAAAAGCAAAAGAGAAGTGTCATCACCTTACTGTTTAAACCTGAACACGGCAGAAGACGGAGACTCCTGCTTAACTTTACCAACACCGGCAGCCTCAGCCGACGCCGGGGGAAGCAGTCAAGCAGTCATCTGCTTGAGATAAGTCAGGGCTTGTGTGTTCTGAAGCGTTACGGGTTAGAAGCTAAATAGTGTTAGCTGAGTCACACTGATTTAAACCATCGTTGCAACTGGCCCAAAGATTAGAAAAGACAGAACACAAAGAAATCACTTAGAGAACAAGGAAGATTTAATACTGATTTTTTTTTTTTTTTTTTTTTTTGGGGGGGGGGGAGTGGGGGAAGAAAAAAACCTCTCCCCAATTAGGACTTTACTTTTGGAAAAGGAAAGCTTTCCTTAAGGACAAACTGAGCAGTCCCACCTTCTCTTTCCCTGATCTCTGCCAGCTTTATACTAAGGGTACAGCTTTGCCTCTGCACGTGCTCAGCCTGCGTAGCTGTGTATACGTACCAGTCCTACAGACAGGTCAACGGGTCTCAGGCTCACGCAAGGAGTTTGTGATGGAGCTGGGAACTAGGTGGACATGGGGTGGGGATGCTTTAGCCTGTGTAATTTATCTGCCAAAAAATTCATTTTTGGGATAACCAAAACAGTTCCCAAATCACATCTGCTGAGGAATACTGATGAGGAATTTAAGAGTACTGAAATATTGTCTTTTGCTGTTTCCAAAACAAAAAAAAAGCAACAAAAAAATCAGTTTGATTTCAAAGCATTCAGAAATAATTTACTGAAATGTAATACACATACATTTCATTTCAAAAAGAACACAAACAGAGACATCAAATTAAACAATTAAACAATTTGCACAGCCTGAATTTTCTTCCAGGATTTTGTTTTGGTGAGAAAACGAAAACATTTTTGTTCGGCATTGACCCAAAATAACTTTTCCTTCAATCATCTGGTTCAGCTGACAAAACAAGACATAGATCATTTCCACCGCTCTAGACTGAGCCTAGGTCCCTGTTAACGCGGATGAATTCCTGATCCTCTGCCCCTCTCTCCTCCTCGAGATCTACAGGCAGTACCTTAAAGCCTGAGCATGCTGGTGGGACCTTCCCTGGGGCTATTAGGGACATATCCAAGGACAAGTGGGTCATGCTACAGCCAACCCAATGTCTGACCATAGAGAAGCAGGCCAGGATGGGTGCTTGGCAGATCATAAATCTCGTTACCGAGTCCCATCTTCTTCCCTTAAAGTCAGTAACAAGACTCCCGGTGAATTTGAGGGAGCTGATCAGAGCTTTATGCTACAGAAAAGTACCCGAGGAAATGCCGCTTCCTCCTGTCTTCAACTTGGAGCACTCAGATTCACTTCTGGAGCAGCATACCTGTGCAGCCTAGCTCTGGGTTCTCATTTACAGCACCTAGAAGTTTCCCCTTTTGTCCAATCTGACCAGAAGCTCACTGAAATCAACAGAAAAATGCCTAGAAGGCATGTCTTGTGCAACCTGTGATCCTCGCTTTCAGTTGCTTTGAAGACGACAGAGCTCCAGAGCACGTGCATTTAGAGGTGAGCAGAACGTGAACAGGAGACAAGACCCTCCTGCCTAAACAGAGGCCCACGTAAATAATTAAAAGCACTAAGAGAATATGTGTTCTTCCAGGAATTAAGCCAATGACTATCTGCTTCAATAATTAGCTGCTCCCTCCACTGGATGAAGCTGAGATCATCCTTGACTGAAAGAAGAAATTCACTGCCGGTCCTATTGGCATTTTTGTGTCCAAACGCCGCAGTACTTTTCATCCCACTGAACTCCACCTACAAAGCTCTCACACTATATTTTGGCTGACTGTTCTGGGCTATTATATAAGCCCTTTGGCACTGGCCTGTCCCAGATTTCTCCCAACCTCCACACTTTCTCACAGCCAAGTTTCTGCAGGAAACAAAACACTTTTCATTGAGCCCAATTAGCTCAAGAACGTAGAAAGAAAAAAAAAAATAAAATGAAAAGGCTTTGGGTCAGTGACAAGAGCAATAGAGAGGCCAAGAAAATGAAAGGGACTTGCTCTGAAAATGTTTTTTACTATGTCAGAGCCAATTCCCAATGGAGTGAAACAAGAAAAACATTCCTAGAGAGATTCGAGATCTGTCGTGAATTCCCCAGGCACATTAAGAAGTCTCATTTTCCCCTCTGTCTCTCATTCCTTTCCGAGGTACATCATGGGGCTCCAGAAAGAGGATGATAAGTCAGATCTGTACAGTGGTCCCAGGCATTCGAACTCACAAAGAACCAAGGGCTGGGGAATCCTACAGTAACACTGCAAAGTTTCCCCAATATTTTTTTTTTGGGGGGTGGTGGTGGAATTGAATCAAAACTCTATTTGAAAATACTTTCCTTGTGGTTGAGGAATTGTGACTGCTTCTTTCAAGAAACACTCACTTGGATTCCTTGCAAAGTAACTGGTCTGTGCCCCTGCTGCCCCATCTTTAAAAGAGGTATAACCCACCTTCCCCCCAGGGCATATCTGTCCCATTACATGCATGTATATTGATAAAATTACTGACGACCAAACTTTGGCATGAACTTCAGAATACCGTGACCACTGGCTTTCCCACCATCGCCACGACACTCATCACTGACTTCACATCCAGGACCAGGAGCCCCACCAGAGCAGCGGATATCTATTTACTTTTTTTCCCCATGTTTGGAGACATCAGACCCACAGACTTGTCAGTATTAGCATCGAAGCTCACCTTTCAAATTGTTTGAAGTATTAATTCAAAGGATTACTAAATACCAGTCTTAGAGGACTGAAGGCTGCTACCAGGGGGGGAAACATCACTGTTTTCCAGCTGAGTTTTAATGATGGACTTTGCACTTCCTAATCTCTGGAAAAATAAATGCCACATGGCATCATAATATACTGAGCAAGGGATAGCCAGGCTCCCAGCAAATAATTCACGACGACATCTTTTGGGTTAGCTTTTATGACACTCTTTGTAGGACAATGCCGCGAGTTGATCTTGAATATTTCACCATGAGAACAAAATATTCCTCCTGACATCTAGCTCTGTGTTCACGGGTTCATTTTTTCTCATGATTAATTCTGAGTTCATGCAGAGTGTGTTCAAGATTACATGGATTCATATTCAGTTGACCATATCTGAGAGGATTATTTTAGTGTGCCCCAGTTTACGGCCCATGAAACATGATCCTGCTTGTCTCTTTCTCTCACTCTAGCAGTACTATTCCGACAACCAGTACTGGGAACTCATATTATCAGCGTAAAAGTAGAAAACAACTCTTTTTCTCTATGAAAACCAGCTCTCATTCAGTGCTTTACATTTGCTTTGCTCTCAGTGCCAACAGCCAAACAGAACCCATCAGAACGTCAAAATGTTTTAAGGGGATAAATCGACATTTTCAGGTTTGCCACAGACTTTTGTTTTCAGTGCATCTAGCACATACTACCGTTAGTAGCGATACTAACCCAAACGAGACAAAGCATAGTGGAAACAGCCTGATGCCAGCTGAAGCCACTCCGTGTGCCTTCAGAGAGCTGTGACCCGCATCACCCACACTGGAAGATGTTTCCATCTCTACCCAAGAGACGGGTACCGGCAGCACGGTGCTGATCCTGGCACAGAGCAGGCAGATGTGCCATCCGATAGTTTTGGCAACATCTGACCATCTTCCCTATTGCTGTATCGTTGTCTTGAGCCAACTGCCAGCTGGCCTGAACAGCATTTGATGCACAAAACACGGAGGAGCCTTCAACCAACAACACCCTGTAAATTAGACACAGCAATATGACTTCATGTGCAGCTCCCAAAGAACTCAAAGCAGTTTAAGGACAGAAATCGGGGTCTAATGCTATGACCCTTACTTAACAAGTGTGAGCTAATGAGAAAGCTGTCCCGTTGAAATAAGCAGAGTTGCTCACAGAAGTCTGTTTAATGTGCAGCCACACAATTAAAAAAAAAAAATATTTATACTGTTGTTTCTTAAAACCACAGCCCAACCATATCTCCTGGTGCTGTACTAAAGTGACTGAAACGCGGAGCATTCCTGTTCCAGAAAACCCTGTCACTGGTCAGTAACACAGCCACTTTGGAACCAACAAATGATCATTTTTCCAGATTTGCAGGCAACCTACAACATACTTATGTTTTGCTAAGTAGCCTAAATTCACACATCTCAATAGCTGACCAGCGGTTCTGCTGCATGTCACCTCACCTGAACCAACAGGAGACGCAACTTGCTCATGAGAAAGAGGAGGATCTGAACTATAACCTTAGAAGTAAAATCCCTACAGCACCGAACAATATTAAGCTGCTGTTTTCCAGTATCATTACTGCACTGACCAAAGTCGCTGGGATTTTCTTTTGGTATTACCATGCATCCCTTCCATCCCATGTCACCGCGACTGCACGCAGAAAGCAGAGGTTATATACACCAGTTTATTTCAACAGAGAGCGCCTTTCACAACCCCTTGGCAATTTTATTTTTCTTTGACTGATGCTGTCAACACGTTATCTGAAGTCTACCTCCAAGTGCAAGAGCTCGGTGAGAGTGTTTGCATTGCACTTGTGCGTTACGCTACGCCCGGGCTCGGGCACCCTCTGCTCCATCACTCACCGGTCCCACTTTCTGATCACTTGACTGCCACTTGGATGAAGCCCAAGTCCAGCCCTCTCCGAGCACAGAACACAGTCAAAGAAGGAAAGATAGTTCTTTCAGCTCAGTTTTCAGCTGAGATTCAATGAGTTGTGTGTTTGTTGCTTTTCTTGAAAAATAGAGCTTTCCTGTAAATGCTATGCTTACGGGAAAGATCAGGCCCCATGTTTTTTTCACTGATTACGGGGAACTGCAATATGCTCTCTGCAGCACGCTTTTTTGCAAATGAAGACTGAAGTGAGACTATCTTTTAGGAAGTAATAAATACAACACATTTTCTTTATCAAAAGATCCCGAGTATGCAATAGCAAACCAGGCTCCCTTGCCGTTATTGCTTCTAAACATTATCGTTACAGTTGATATATTCAGGGAATCCTTTCGCTGATCAAAGAAAAGACAGCGTACCTTAATCTCGATTAGCTGACAGTCTACAACAGCGAGCAGCAAGGAATACTCTGTGCATCTGGAACGGCAGGGGAAATGCACCCCATCCAATTTTCCAGGATAGAATTCGGCCAGGACATCAGAGCACAGCAGCCTCTTTGCAAAGCGCTACCGAACTGTTGGTCGCTGCAACCCCCGCCCAAGGCTCCCGAGGCACTGCAGAAGAGAGGACCTCACCGTCCCTTGATGGTGGGTGCGTGGGGACCAGCTGGCGCTGATGTGCCAGGTAGAGAATTTCTGAGCTGCCAACAGCTCCCCCAGCACCTGGCTTTCTCTGCTGTGGCTTTATTCCCATCCATGGCTTGCGCCAACCGACAGCAGCTAATGAACATCGTTAAAGACCACTGGCCAGCCCATGGCACTGGGGCGGCAGAGGACAGACGTGAGGATGGGATTGCCACAACAGGCATCGGTTTCCTTTCCAATGTTGAGCTTTACCATAACACTGTTTCGCTGTATCAGCATCCAATACCTTGATCCTGAAAACTCTTAATATTAACAATTCCACATCCACACAAATGCAGATAGATTATACACAAGGATACACAAGTATATATATGTTTTCCTGTAGAGGAAATATGATATTTATGCTTTATTAGATGAACAAGGAGAACAGAAAACCAAGAATTCTGGGCCATTGCCCAAACCACACAGCTTTGAAATCAGTGGTGCATTGGGAAAAAAAAAAACCCACCCCAAACTCAACACAACACACAACAAAAAACCCCTACGCTTCCTTCCAAGAAAAGTGTCTAAGTTTTCCAATCTGTTTACGACTGGTGTCTACCCACAAGAGACTAAAATCTGAGCTGGATGGGACTGGGCTGGCCATACAACATCAAAACCCTCTCCTTCCTGAACCGGGGAGCAACACCCCAAGTGCCTGTACACAGAGGCAGACCTGGTGTCACAGAACTTTTCCCCCAAACTGTTATACCTGCTTTTCATTTCCAATGAATCAGTGAACACACCTGGGGGCTACTACTCTTCCAGACTGATTCTCTTTATTTTTTTATTCTCAGAACTCATCTGTCTTTTCCTGACACCTGCTCACTGCCCCCTCTGAAATACAGCTTAGAAGTAATCAAGTACTCAGTATTTAGTTTCTTTTTCTGGAAGAGTCTCTCCTTAGCTCTAGCTTTAATTAAATTGTACTACATGGATATATAGAAACAGGTGAACTGAAAAATAAAGTAACTATGACTCTCTAACAGAGAAAGGCAGGATGCAGAGTGATCTCCAAAGGCTGGAGGTAGCTGAGGAATGCGATAAATACAGCTCTGCATAGAAACAATATCCAGATTACACAACTGCAATACGTCTCTAACTGCCCCACACTTAAGTAGCATCGAAGAGACTCCGCTATATAAACGTTATTTCTCTGGAAAGCTCAGTTACTGCCTACCACAATGGAAACAGTCCTCAGGATCAGCCAGATCTCTTTGTGCCTTCAAGCTCTGAGCCAAGGAATTGCTTATGTGAATCCTCCCTACGTCACAGACCCAACAAGCCATTGAAAATGGACCTAAACTGCACACACCATCGCTTCCCACTTCCAGACTAAAGGCACCGACCCAGAAGCCAGGTTTGGAGCAAGGATGGTCTGTACCCCCTGAGCTCTGAGGGAACATCCTCTGCTCCTCCCATCCTGCTGCTGTTTTTAGACAATGATAAAGCCGTCGTGGAATGGTTTTCCTTCTGCAGTAACAGAAGGCTGATACAGCAGGTGTGCTGGTGTGTCATGGACTCCTAGTCATGGCTTGTTCTTTCACCTCTGCTTGATGGATGGATGCTACTTCAAACACTTCTTCAGTCAGGACATGAGGCTGGGTCCGCATGAAGAAATGAACTGGTGTTTCACCTGCCAGCCATCGCTGGGGTGACTGCCCAAGACCTTGCAGCCTCCAGGTTAGAGACACGACTTGCTGATGGGGAGGTATCCATAGAGCACAGCCTTACTGCTCTGCTCCCTGCCACCCTCCTCAACGGTGTCTCCAAACACCAGCGTGGCATCAATGTATTTTACAGCAGAGGAAGGAACTGTACCATCCTTATTTGCCAATGGGACTGCATAAAGCGGCTAAAAACGTGTCACAAGTCCAACAGGTGGGCAGTGGCAGGGCAGGAATACGAACATAGATCACCCGGGTCATGCCTTGAGCTCTCCGAGGATGCTTTGGCCGCTCAGATGAAGCGCAGCCTGGTAACGTTACGTACGACCACTTCCCCACTTGTGCTGGGGCCTTTCATCTGTGAGACTTCACAGCTCTCGCTGCCCTGTGTTTAACCTTGTGCTGAGCAGATAATTTATGACCATACCAATTCCAAAAAAGAAAAGGAAAAGCTGCAGTACTATATCTGAAACGAAGTCTGGCAAGACACCCTGCTCTCTCTCCACAAGCACTTTATGGCAAAGCCTGAAATGGTTTCCCGGGATGTACTATATCTGGCATGAATCCCTGCCAGGCTAAATCGTGTCTCATTTAATTAACTCTCACAAATTTTCACCATCCTGCTTTCTCACTGAGGTCTGAGCCACAGCTCCTGCTGTCCACGTGCCATGGGGAGCAAGACATCATGTCCAAGGCCACTGCTGGTGGCCTGGTTGTGAAAGTGCCTGATGGAAACTCATCTCATTAAACTTTTGAAAGATGGATGCTCTGGCATTGGAGCAGTTCCGAGCTCTCAGCTGGAGTTTCTGCTGGCCTTCGACAATCTCTTTGTAATATTTTAGGTTTTGCCTGCTGGAAAATGACTTGTAAGAATGCTCTTGAGCGCCAGCGTTTGGAACCAGATCTGCTTCCAGCATTCCCAAATCCTGGATGCTCAGAGCTGATGTGCTGACTCAGATCACTCGAGACAAGCAAGTTAGTGAAAAGTTCAATCCAGTGGTAATGAGATCTGGTGGAATTAGAACCCTGTATGATTTATTCAGTGTTTTGTAATCAGCGTAGAGTGTTAATGTCATCCATTTGCTCCCAAACGTCTGCTTGGAAAAAAGCACGGCCGGTCAAAGCAAATGCCTCCCAACCTTCCAGCATCAGCCTCTTTTCTTTGTGAAACGAAGGTGGTGCCTGGCAGTTCAACCCAACCCTCTGAATTACCATCTTTACTGCTATTGATCACTGATCACTTCAGCCACATGATACTTCCCAGCTCCCTGCTAGAGAGAAATTTTTAATAGAGCATAACAACAAAATGCACCCAACAAGTGTTGAGATAAAAGCTATTATCATGAAATACAGACTTTTTATGAAAAATTCACTGTTTTCATATGTTTTGAAGATGCACTGACAGTAAATGGTAGGATTTGGTGGATGCAAATTATGGCAGACTACCAGGATTTCCCAGGGCTCACCCCCACCCCTTCCCAGCTACCTTCTACACACTACAGTGTTTTCACCGATAATTCCTGGAAAGCACGTTCTTGTCTCCTGAGCCCTGTGGTCTCTATTATGCAGCTTTTTCAAGGACAAACCTGTCCTGTTCAAACGTTTGAAACCCAGAGCGATTATGCTATGGAGCAAGAAAGCTTATGGCTGTGGTAATCTGGAAAGCCCTCTGGCACACAGCACAGTACTGGGGGCCATAGGGGAGCACCAGGGCTTGCTGCGAGCGTACAAGGAGCTGGACGTGTCTATAGATCAGGGAGTTTAGACTTTGCCTTGTTTCCTGCCAATCAGTTGGAATAAAGAGCTCTTCAAAGGGCATCTTTCTCTGCGGTTTTCATAGGAAGGCAAAGTTCACGCTGAACAACAATCCCTCTTACTATTCAACAGGCTTATCTCTCCATTAAGTCAAAGATTTGGGGCTTCTCAGGTGAACTATCTTATTTCTTTAATTGAATCCTACATGCCGTGCCCCACTTTTTGAAACACAAGCTTTTATTCTGTTCCCCCCCCCCCCCCCCTTATAATCAAGCTAGTACCGTTCCTTGCTCCTGTCAGCATTGCTAGATGTTTCCCTTGTTTGTTTCTTCTTCTTCTTTTTCTTTTTTTTTTTTTTTTTTTGGCTGGTGTTTCTTTGTGGTTTTGGGTTTTTTTGTTTGTTTTTTTCCCTTTTTTTTAAAAAAATCTGCATCCTACACTTTCATAGGAAAAGAACAACTGCTAAAAAATCCATTAACATGGTTTGGCCAGAGTCCAAAGTTTCAGCTACCAAGAATGTTAAATCCTCCATCTGTTTGCTAGTTAGATAATGTTACCTTTGAGCTTTCCTTTGGCTGCTAAAGACACTTTATCTGCCTTAAATGTTGCAGAAAATTACACTTTAGGTCAAAGCCTGTGTGCCATTAAATAAGGAGGGGGAGGGAAAGGTTCTTGCTATAAATTTCCACCTTTAGTTCCTCCCAGCTCTTGGTACATTCAGACACAGAGAAGTCCCGAGCTGAACGTAATCATATTAATGACCTGGATAATTGATGGTGAATGATGGATATGTTGAGCTAGACTCTAATCCACTCTTAAATATTTGGTTGACTTTTTAAAAATCAAGGGAATACCCTGAAGGGAAGGAAGTTCTTTCACACAGGAGAAGCTAAGCAGCTACAGCGTGCTCGAGCGCACATTTGGCTAAGCCATTACCCTGTGCCTCGGCTGGGCTGCAGGCTGGGCAGCGGGGCCCAGATCGCTCCTTAGTGCCAAGACCTGGCTGTAACATCCATCAGGCACCTCCAGGGAGAGGCGACTCCAGTGCTTCCATCCACGTGAGCACACAGAGGGCAGGCCAGGAGGTGACCTTGCATAGCCACCCCCCCCCCTCCACCATTAATCGGCTCACTTCTCGTTAAAGCTGATGGGGGACACCGCTGGCCACCTTCTCCCCAAGGAACGTTGTTTATGTGGGGCTCACACGATTGACATCCATGGGAGTCTTCCTCATGGCTTCAACTGCAACCTCTACACCAAGGATTTTCCCAGAAAGCACGGGTTGCTCTCAAGTCACACCGTAACTTCCAGCCTGGCCACGACCCTGCTCCTCAGCCTGACACAGCAGGTGCCTTCCGGGGAGCCCTGGAGATGGAAAACTGCAACCACTGTCCCCAAGGAGGGAGCAGCCTCCCTGAGAAAAGCTAACAGGGAACCCCTGAGCATAACTGTGTGGGACACCGATGCCTGCTTATCAGGAAGGATTAAAACAAAGCCCCTGTGCCCACAGAAGCTCTGGCATTGCATTCAGCAGGGCAAACCCACATGTGCCTCTACCTAGGCCTGTTATAAACTCTCCACGGGTGGGTGGCTGGACAGGATCGGTCAGGAACAGCAACAAACGAGCGGCCAGAACACAAAAACCTGGCATGGGACCGGGTGAGGGCAGAGGCGCCTTGTTTTATGTCAGCACACGGACCCTTGCATCATGCCATCAGGAGGACAGCAGCATGAGGCTGGTCTTGCCAGCTGGCCTCAGCTGGGAGAGGGACGAGCATCCTCCTGGGCAGTGAGAGATGTGGGATGGGGCTCTGGAACCTAAGGTACAGACCAGCCTGCTCCCTCTCTGCAGCTGGGAGGAAGGTTTCCTTCCAGACCTGTTATGATAGAGTTTCCCACCATCCAGCCAAGTTTCCTTAGCAGCAGCTGAGGGACTCAATTTTTAGGGCTAGGAAGAGATTTCTAGGCACAGAGCCCCATCTGCAGCAAAGTCAAACTGAGCTTGACAGCCACTGTGGGAGGTCAGGAGAAAAATGACTATTAAATAGGTGGAGTTGTCACTTCATTAAAGAATAGTGAAAGCGCCGATCTAAGGATGAAAGGCATAGAGGTGGGAGAGACACTAAAAAGGTCATCCTTCAGCTCAAAGTCACAGATCCAAACCTGGCCTTGCACAGAGCAACCAGAATTCATTAGTCCTTGCAGTAGCTTGTGACTGCCTTGGGGAAAAGTCCCTGAATAATTTCTAATGGAGAAACATCTGCAGAAGAACAGTTGCGCAAGGAAGATAGCTGTCCATTCTGCCTGATTCCAGTGTCTTTATGATTACTGGTCCACTGGAATACATCAAATGCACAAAAAGAAGAACTAAAAGAACACGTGCCTGGACCGTACAAATCCTTTGCTCAGTAATAGACCAGCATTGTGTAAATGGCCACAATCGGTCCCGCTCATTCAACACAAACTAAGCACGGTTGCTACCATTGACCTAGGAAGTGTGAATGAACCGTTTGTTTGGAGAGAGATGAAAGGAAGCGTGCAAATGAAGCTTGTCTCCATCACCACGACAGATTTACTTCTTCAAGTGGCCTCAAGTAGCCTTGAAAAGGAAATCTGGAATGTTGTAACATTCATAAATATTTGACTGTTCTGTCTTACCTTGAAAACAGGCAGAAACCCTATCCTAAAGAAAGCATTCCCAGATTGAACAGTCATTTTGTTAAGCAGGCCTTGACCTGGGCAACTAGGTATTGGTGACATTTAATCTCTATCTATATCTACGCACATGTGCAAACACACGTGATAAAATGCACCGGTTGTCAGAAGGAAAGCCTGGGAAGCGTCTGAAAACAAAGCTAAATCTAAGCTTGGTTACTTAGATTTACAAATGAAGTTTAGAAGCAAACTGGAAATACTTTAACATGTTAGAGGAGATAAATCATTATTTCTCCTTTCTTTTACTTGCCCCCAGAAAGCAACAATATTTCTTATTTTCATTAAAGCACAATATCCAGTGTCTTGGGCACCTCTGACCCGACCTAACGCCAAGCAGACAGCTATGGCAAGCTCACACCTTTCATTCAGACTTTCCACCCAGCTGCCACAGTCTGATTTGAGAAGCAACAAACAATAAGGGCTTGTGGGGAAGAACAGCGAACAGGTATTTTAAGACGCACCATGTTAACAATTTTTAACCATGTTAACATGGTTAACATTTGCACCATGGTGCAGATCCAGCACAACCTCCTTCTGCTTCTGTTGAGAGAGTAATTCTGTACCTGTGGTGCTGCTGGCAGCGGGGTGTGTGCAGGAATCAAGGACTTTTCTTCTTGAGATATGGAAGCAGCTGAATGCACTCACCCAATATGAAACTCCCCGCTTTCAGTGGCTATGAACTGTGGTTAAAACTGTCAGTTTAGCTGTTCAGCTAATGAAAGATGCTTATTCTTTACTGGGGGAAAAAAAAAAAAAAAAGTAATTTGCAGCCTCAGGAGATTTCCCCTACCAGCTGGTTTTGAATGCTGTGGTACTCCCTCCGCTGGGTATAATTAGATCGCTATAAGCTAAACAGTCCTTCCAGTCCCATCATTTTAACATCCCCCAAGGTGGTAAACAGCATTAAGGCCTCATTCCTGTAGCCTCTAGGTCAAGAAATATGTATGATTATATGTCTATCTTAAATGCTTTTCCTTGCGAGTACAGAATGAGCAACGATTAGTTTGCTAAAATGAATTACAAGGTCTGGCAGGCTCTGGGTTAAGTCTTTCAAAGCCATATTAGCGCAGGATCCACGACTGCCTCGCCACGGCGTGGCACCAGGTTCACTGGAGCCCGGAACTAGATCAGGCTTCATGTCGACCAGTAAGGATAATAAGGAGGAACAACAAAAAAGGAAAATCATTTGCCATACCTCAGTTGCTTCTTTTATGAGGAAATATACTGTGTGTGGATTATCTAGATAGACGTGCATAGGGACCGAGTCTTATTTTTCCAGTTCACAAACTGTTTCAGTAAACCAATCAAAAAAAAAACAAAACAACAACCAAACACAACAAAACACAAAACGGGTTTGGTTTGTCCAGGACAAATGTTTTAAAAAGCATTTGCAAAATTATTTTGGATCAGCCAACTGTTACATGAAATATTTTGTTCTTGGGATTCTATATTCTTCTTGTAATATATTCAGAATTTTTCTTTTGAAAAATAATAACAACCAAGGCGCCTCACTTTGACTACCTCACAACAAATCTTTGGATTTTCTGAGATACAGAAAACACTGGAGAATGGATACATTTTCCACTAGTTCTTTGTGTCTCTTGACCCAAGTTACTAAGTAGATTTCACTGCATCGAACCAAGATTTTTAGGCAAAAGAACTACTTCTACTTTTAGCATAATTATGTTGTTTGAGTAGCACTGGGACTGAACTTGGTTACTTTCAGGAATTCTCTCTAGAATAAAAGGGAAAACATAAGTTACCTAATACTGACATTGTGCATCAAGAACAAAAAATAACGAGCATCTTAAATCTGTAACTGATGGGGATAATTTAAAGACACTATGGAATAAAAAACCCCAACACATTAAAAATGGGACACTACATTAGGAACTTCAAACCCTGAAAAATTTAGTGTTACATTTTGCTGTTCTGTAGACTTTGTTACTGCTTTCCATTTGAGAGGAAAGCAGCAAAGCATTTCAAATGCTTTTGAAAAGGAACAAATTTCCAAAGGAGCAGGAAGTGGGAAATAAGAACTCTTTTCTTCTAGAGGTTTTTCATTTTTTGGTGCATGTGTGTGAGAATTGACAAGGTCAAAATATATGAATGTGGCAAAAATGCATATTCTGCAACTGTTTTTGCATGTATATATCTTAAACAATTTAAATATGGATACAGACAGACATGGACATCCATATTTTATATACATGTATGTACACACACAGAGTTTATAGAAAAGGTCAAACAGTGTGAAGACTGTGCCTCTGAATTTTAAGAACTATTTTTCAGATATTTCCCTTTGCTGAAATGTCACTAATGAAAGAGAGAAGCAACTCCTCTTTCCTGTTATTTCTGAGATACACAGGCATCAAAGGCAGGCGGAGGAGACTGGAGAAGAGCTGGAAAAGCTTCAGCTGATGATTAGCGAACACTATACAGATATTTCTATCTGAGCAGGGAAACCTGTCAAAAAATGGGCTGTACTTCAGGTGGAAGAGGCCCCCCAGATTAGCAAATCCATTTCTTTTACCAAAAGACACAGCTTCGTACAATATTTTTCATAATTAGATGACATCCACATGGTTTTGCCTAGAGCTTCTCCCAAAGACATCTGTTTTTACCCCTGAGCTGACCAGCGCTGAAAGAGCATCCAGTCTTGTCTTCATTCCTGGCTAGTCTACATTCTTGGTTTCTTCTGTTAACACTGGGCTTGTGATACTCTGAGCACTTTAGCTTCTGAGCTAAAACTTCATTCTCTTCAGCATCATCCCGTTTGTAGCAAACATATTCCCTGCCTGTCCTCTCTGCTTAGAGGAAAACTTTAAAATTACATCTTCTTCTACCTCTTTTTTGGTGTCAGTCAGAAGATGCTCACGGATTGAGCGTTTGAACCCTTCACAAATACGGCACTGTGCTCCCTTCCATGCTATGCGCGCTGCAGAGTTGCGGAGATGGAGTGCACCTTTTCCACAAAGCTGCAAAGGTTATTTTGAGGAAGGGTGACATGGGGAAGATGCTTTCCCACAAAGAAAAAAACACCGTAACAGTGCCAAAACAGTGCAAGCAGTAAACTGAGGAAAAATGGCCAGAGGTCTAAATAAGGCTGGGACACATCTGATGATGAAAATTGTCCAACTTAACAAAAGAAATTAGAAAAAGTCAGTGCCTGAAGGCGCAACCCATGTTGTTCATACTGTTTGTTACTAACAGCAGTCTGTTCTCTAGTGAAACCTAAAAATAATTTACTTTCATGCATGTTTCAGATGAAGAATGAAGTTTGCCTTTCTGCATTTCTAACCTCAGCCTCATTTATAAAGAACTCCGTTTGGAGATGCTGAGATGGAGTAATTCGTCCTCCTTCCATTGCTCTAGCGAGAGCTCCAACCCATAGCGGAGATGATGGACGGTATCTGTACTGTTGTTTCTCATTAGCTATGGGGAACACAAGATTTATGAATAATGCTATTGATGGGATATACAGTAAATTTCACGTGGGATTAAAGAAAGTTGGTTCATTAACTAGATTTAGAGAGAGGAAAAACCAAAATGATTACCCAATGGAAGACAAAAAGGAAATCATGTTTAGCCCAGGAAACATGGATGTATCCTGAAGGCATATGTTCTCTCACTTAAGTAGTTTTGCTTAACACGCAATATTTAATTGAAGTAGTAAGAGATTCTGCAATAAATTAGGCACAGACTCAGAAATTCAGATTAAATTGGGACCTAAGAAAATGAAATGCATTTAAGTTTCAGTTTTCTTCTGCTGTTAAAGTACTTGATATTGCAAATCCTCTTCCCCCACCCCCACCCCCCACCCCGCCACCTTCAGCATTACAGAGTTCGGGAAAGCCAAACTGTGCTCAGGATACAGGGGAACTAAGAAACAAACTCAAATTTAAAGTCATCTTTTATATCAGTTTAGTTGACTTGTGTTGAATGAACTAGTCTGGAATAAATAAGACAAACAGGGATATGGGACAGAGTAATCACTGAGCAGAGAAGATCCTTAGGAAAGAAATTAAGATCACCCATGGTAGCCAATATGACATTAAACAGTCATACCGTTTAATTAAAAAATAATATATATTCCTTTCCTTTCTGAGATTATTCAGCATTAGTTGGTAAAACTGCATCAATTTACAGTAGTAAGTCAAAGGAGATGAAGTTTCTGCTTATAGAACTAGAACTATGTAACATTAATAGAAAACACCTCAAACAGTTTGAAAACTGGCGACACTGAAAGATTTCAGAAAGCAGCTGTGAAAATGGAGAATCATATGTGATGGGAGCTTTTTCTAGCAAAAAATTTATAGGGATTGGTAACGAGCCCAACACTAGTCAACATTTTCATCCACGGTTTGGAAGTTCTTCTCAAAACGCTGCCAATAAAATCCACACGCACAAGACAGACTGTCAGCATGGTGAATTATGAAGACATAGAGCCATCTGAACAGATCTGCCTTCTGAAACAAGGCAGGCAGGAACGCAACCGATGCTCAGAGAGACTTTTGCAGACAGGGGACACCGGCTAGAACTCTCAGACGATGAGCCTAGATGCTCACCAGTGACACAGACCCTGGTTCTCAGCATGCTGCTGCTCTCCTGGGCTGGCGAGACTAAGCCGTGACCATCCACAGCTCCAGTGACCAGCCTTCATAAGAAGCATCATCAGGAGCAGCATAACTCCAGAAACCTAGTTTTGGCAGGTCACTCCAGTATGGATTTTCGGATGTCTAAGAGCAGCTGAGCACACATGCTCCAGCCTTTCCCTTATTAGAGCACCAAGAGGAGTTCCCTCTTTCTGGCTGTGTATATTCAGGTAATATGTGCAGCCTAATGATCTTTAGGACTCTTCCTGCCTCTGAAATTAGCCAAGGGTTAATGGGGAGGGTGAAGGAGGGGAGCAGGCGGACGCATAAATCCATTTTCAGTATACACACACAAGCCTTGTTTTCTTAAGAAACCACAAACAGAAAGAAGATCAACAGAATAATTCAAGGACCAGGAAACAGGCCTCACAGTAGGAGATTTAAGTAGTTTGGTCAATTTAGCGTGCGACGGAGATGTACTGACTGCAGTTTACACATCTTTGCTAGGAAAACCTGTGCATGTGGAAAGATACATCAGTTTAGCAGAGAAAGGCACAACCCAGGCAGTCAGAAGGTACACGAGACACATTCAAACAAGAAAGAAGATACTTTATCCGTTTATTTATTTTGCCAGTTGCAAGTAAAAGATATTGGAATAGCTTATCAAAGGGAAGTGGAGAGAGATCCCTCCACGTCTTTAAAATTACTCCAGGTGCCACAAAGATACATTTTACTGGAGTCCACATTACTGGTTATGTGCAGGGCAATAGCAGGGGCCAGCACCTCACCCAATTCTGGGTTTTTTTGTGTGGTATCTGTCAGCCTTAGGGTCACACTAACTCACACAGGATGCTACTCCATAGGGGACTCCCACGGACTCCTACAGGTCTCCTTATTGCAGGCTGGGACAAGGGTAGCACCATGTACATTCAAAAAGAGAAGATGGGACAAGCTCTACAGTTGCTTTCTGAGCAGGGTAGTTCTGCGAGTTGGATCTTCTATGGACCTGAAAGCATTCGGCATCCTCTAAATTGTGGTCTTTGACCCCTTGCTAAGTCTTCCCCTGTTCCCCCCTTCATCCTCAACCCAACCTGTGAAGCAACAGCCTGGGGAAGAGCAGAACGGCTGGGAAACCGCCCCGTTCCCGTATGTGAAGCTCTGTTCATAATCAGCACTGCTCCTGTCCACCATCAGCTCTTCTTCTATTGTTTCAGTGGGAGGAAGATCAGGTCGGCATCATTTTTCCCAGGGTAACACTGTAGAAACACTGGTCTGCTGGAGAATGGCTTTGGTTTGTCACAGACAAGGCCTCCCAAACTGACAGTTTTCATCTGATTTTCTCTGGGCAGTGGGGGAAGGAACATATTTTCTCCTCCAACAGCATTCAGCAAATTTGTACTGCGGTCAGCTAATTTTATTACTTCTCATAAATGTCTGTTCCTGTAATGCTCTCAAGGTATTTTCATAATTCTATCTTGGGAATTACAAATCAACTTTCTCTTTGATAAAGTAACCTGCAGTATTTTATTTTATTTTTTATGTTATGAACAGCTGAAAATGTATGACATCCCATAAAACGTCTGGGTTAGGCCTTTGAATATTGCTTCTTTTAAGAAGTCTTTTAGCATTGAAGCAGAGAAATACAATCCTGGGATTGGAGTCTATTAGGCAAAAAGGGGAAAGGAAATCCTTAAAGCCAACGTCTAGAGTGTCTTTAAAGTTGCTTTTCTGTATTCCAAAGGGATCTAACTTCCATTTAATTAAATTTTTGTTTAAGGAAAAGGAACCTGGATTATTTTATTTATTTATACATTTTTGCAGAAGTTTATGATGAATTATATTCGGGAGGGGAGAAAGGTGAGGAGAGAGGTGCTCCCTAAAGACAATGCATATTTAAGTAATGAAGTATTTTACTTAGCCTAAAAATTGCCTTCATGGCCTCAGAGACAGAGCCACAGCTTCTCTCACGTAGCAACAACTGCATGTAGAGGAAAGAGTCCTCTACCCTTAAACAACTCAGGACGCATTTTCATTCAGTCAGCCCTCCAAATCACAGGCTGGGGAGCATTGCTGAATTACTCTGCCAGTTTTCTGTCACACCATTGTTACAGGAATTTTACAAGGCTAATTTTAATTTTTTTGATCAATTTATACCAAATCCTAAGTCACGGCAGTAAAGCATCTGTTTGTAAACAGGCGAGGCTACAGCACAAAGATAGTAAGCTATTCTTTTATTACATTTAGGGACAGAAATGACACACAGAGGATTTTATATTTTAAAATCAAGCAAGCCATTTTCCCCAGCAGGCACTCTAGCCCAGAATCTACACAATATCTCTGTGCTTAGAGAAATAGTAGAAAGAACATGTATGTCACAGATGAGCATTTCTCAGCATAACCTTCCTCTCTCTCTGCTTTAGGGAATTACTGAACCTGAGATGACACCTCAGTCATAACTGTAATGAGCCACTGGTGAACTTGTCTTTCTATGAATGTGTCAAAACTTTCTGTGTATCCACTAAAAAGAGAGCAATGAATAGAAAACGGTTCATCAGCACCTGCCTTTTCCTTGGCACACCTATCCCAAAGCAGTGATGCTCTGCAACTGCATGTCCTTTTTTGCTGAGGTTTGCATAAACAGCACAAGCAGTAAAACATCTTCAAGATCCCTTAAAAGACTATCCTTCTGTTTAGGACTCCAGAACTTTCACAGTAACAGATCTGGCAATTACTCCCTCTTTTTGTCACCTACATTTGGAGAGCTAGTGGTCAGATGTAATTAACTGGCTTCAAGTACATAGTTCCACCACTCCAGTAAAGTCCAAGGATGTTCCAACACCCATGACCCTTTGCCCATCCCTAATGAATGCACTACAGACAATTTATCAAATATAAATACCTTAATCTTCACACTTCTGGTGCAGGACCTACATTATTTAAAGGCTTGCATCATCATAGGTATCACTAAAATGCACCAGTCTGGAGCACAAAATGGAACGATGTCCCTGGCATCACACTAGGCCCTCATGGGTCTGCACGCTTCCAGCTGGAGCAAATGGCAGTGGCCTTTAGTACATGCCCGGAACAAATGTCAAAGCCAGTCCTCAAGGTTTATAGCAAAATGCTGTAACTAAGCACGCATATTGTTGGCAATGATCTCCAAGACAACACAAGTTAAACCATACAAAGCCTGCATAAAATACCTGAAGCCCCCATCGACCCATGGAACCAACCGTGCAGAATCATAGAATGGTTTGGGTTGGAAGGGACCTGAAAGATCCCCTAGTTGCAGCCCCCCTGCCCTGGGCAGGGACACCTTCCACCAGACCAGGTTGCTCCAAGCCCCATCCAGCCTGGCCTTGAACACTGCCAGGGATGGGGCATCCACAGCTGCTCTGGGCAGCCTGTGCCAGTGGCTCACCGTCCTCGCAGTAAAAAGTTTCTTTCTCTTATCTAATCCAAATCTCCCCTAGTCCAGTTTAAAGCCATTCTCCCTTGTCCTATCGCTACATACCCTTGTAAAAAGTCCCTCTCCAGGCACTGAAAGGCTGCTTTAAGGTCTCTCTGGAGCCTTCTCTTCTCCAGGATGAACCACCCGAATTCTCTCAGCCTGTCTTCACAGGAGGGGTGCTCCAGCCACGCTGATTGTGGCCCTCCTCTGGACTTGCTCCAGCAGGTCCATGTCCTTGTGAAAGGGGACGTTCTCATAAAGGTGGATGCAGCACTCCAGGAGTAGTCTCACAAGAGCAGAGCAGAGGGGGAAAATCACCTCCCCTGACCTTGTGGTGTGGCTCAGGATACAGCTGGCTTTCCAGGCTGCAAGCACACATCAAGCTTCTCGCCCACCAACACTCTGAAGTCCTTCTCAGGGCTGCTTTCAATCCATTCTCTGCCCAGCCTGTATTTGTGCTTGGGATTGCTCTGACCCACATGCAGGACCTTGCACCTGGCCTTGCTGAACTTCAAGAGGTTCACACGGGCCCACCTCTCAAGCCTGTCAAGGTTTCTGTGGATGGCATCCCTTCCCTCTAGCATGTCAACAGCTTGGTGTCATGGGCAACCTTGCTGAGGGAGCATGCAATGTCTGTGTCACCAACAAAGATGATAGAACAGTGGCAGCCCCAATACTGACCCCTGAGGAATGACACTTGTCACTGGTTTTCACTTGGATATTGAGCCGTTGACCGCAAGTCTTTGAGTGCGGTCATCCAGCCCATTCCTTATCCACCGAGTGGTTCATCCATTAAATCCTTGTCTCTCCAGTTTGGAGACAAGGATGTCATGTGGGACAGTGTCAAATGCTTTGCACAAGTCCAGGCAGACGATGTCAGCTGCTCTTCCCTTATCCACCAACGCTGTAACCCCACTATAGAAGGCCACCACATGTGTCTGGCACGATTTGCCCTTTGTGAAGCCACGTTGGCTTTGTAATCACATGAAATCTGCTGGGTTAGTGCATGCCACGCTTCCAACAACACACACCTTGCCAAGCACAACACTCGTGTTTCAGCAGAGTCAATGGGATTCCTCATACATTCAGAATTAGCGTAGCAGGAAGTGCTTTGCTCAATCAAATCCTCATCAATTACAAGGAAAAATGAGGCAGCACAGAAGATAGGCAAATACCAAGGATTTTGGGGGGGTTTGTTGGCTTTTTTCTTCTTTAAATTTGCTTTCCAAGCAGTGCTTTGAGAATTATTGCCGATTACTACGGTTTTGTCAGAGACCTGAACACTGCATAAAATTTCTGATGACCCTTTCTAAATACACCTATGCTGTGGGAAGCTAATGTTACAAGACTTTATGAGCAGTGTCTGCCCTGCTTGTGCTTGCCTGTGCTTTGCAAATTCAAATACCTGGAGATTCTGCTTCAGTGCTGCACCTAGGGGGTGAGGGAGGCTGCAAACTGGTGTTTCCATTCCACAGCGAGGACAAGTCAAACTACAGGGCTATTTTTCAGTCTGATTTCCCATGGGAATGAAGCTTCTGTGATCATGTTCTCTGTTTTTTGTTAGAGGCCTTCAAGTGATTTGTTTACTTCAGCAAAGTTTAAAAGCAGAGTAGAAGTCTCGGTAACATCATTAAGTATTGACAGTTTTCATCCAAAAAGGCACATAGGTAGAAAAACAAGGACTGATCTATTCTCTCTGCAGCAAATGAGACCACTTCTTTGTCATCAGAGAAATCACTACAGCTGCAAACAGATCTTCATTAATTGCTCTCTTCACAGTAAAACTTGTAGCTGTAGCTTATAAGTTACATTTGAAATCATCCTCAGAGAATTTATCAGATGCTGACTTACTTAACCTAAAGACCCTAGCCACATTTTTCCTGCTTCTGGCACTAGTCCTCTGCAAAATATATAAAAAGTAGCTATAAGACAGTCATGAAACTGCTGACACATTCCTTGATGATACACAAGAGTGACTTCCTTACTCAGTTGGGAATAGTTGCATCAATCATATTAGATTTTAAAAAAAAAAGCCCATTAGTAAAATGTTGAGAACAGAGATACTCTGCCATCAAGCAAATCTTTGATCAAGGGATAATCAGAAAATTTCTGAAAGTCAACGAACTCTGCCATCTTCAAAGAATTGCCTTAGAGCAGAAGAGACATCTAAAATAATAATAAAAAAACAACCAAAAAAACCCTCCACACACACAAAAAAATAAATCCTGAGCAGCTACCTTGATGACAAGCTAGATAGGATATGTGTGTGACAGTGGATAACTCCATGCTCATAGAGTTAGACGATTAATTTGCAACAGAAAGCCATGGAACAGCTGTGAGCTACAAACTGCCACAGGTGGTTTCTCACCCTGGTGGCCCTGGAGGCTTGCAAAGGGCAGCACCACCTAACACAGGTCTAAGGCAGAGAACCAGTTGCCCTCCAGTAGGACAGAGAAGCTCCTCCGAAGGCAATACAGAGCATCCAAGGTCATCCAGAAAGGTGGTTTTTCTCCTCTAATGAAGCAGCCTATGCCTCCTCCTTGGTCTTTGGACTCGAAGGGCAGGTTAAGGATACGTGCACGTTACACTTTGAGAAAAAGGCAGGGGAATGCTTTCAACACCCATTTGGAGACTTCCTATGGGAGGATGGAGACACATGCCTGCCTGTGCCAGACGGGTTGACAGAGCAGTTAACATGACATCAGGTACTCACCACCGAGACACACGGTTGGGCAGGCCTCGGTGTAGATGAGAAGCTTGTGGAGCTGAGAAGCCAACATGCTCTCCATTGCTCTCAAGCTTGCTTTTTAAGAGCTACGCAGACACATCCTATAAATCTAAGTTAACCCTATAAGCCTGGTGAGCCAGAGTCCCAGGCTGAGTTCAGGACTAAGGAGGGCTTTGCAGCATTAGCTCATTCTAAACAATCAAACCTGTTTCTTGAAACATTTGTGTAGATTTATGAGGCTCTGGTGGGTGGGAACCTGAAACAGATACCATGCTCTTCTCTTCAGTGCAAGAATGATTTATGCTGCCAGGCAGCTCTTCGGCACAAAGCCAGAACAGATCTATCAGATGTGACTAACAAATGTTGTAAAACTGAGTAAACCAACTACAACGTGAGCATCAGTTCTCCAAGCACGTGGGCCCCAACAGGGAACAACAGGTGCATAACATAATTACAAGCAAGAAAAACAAGAGGTATGTACAGAGGCAAACCTTGCAAAGTTACATTAATGCCCATAAATCGCCATGACAAGTACAATACCAACCAGGAACAAGAAAGAAAAAAAAGGGGAGATACGTGCGTGGAAAAAATGTCACAGCACATCGAACAACAGAGTAACAGAATTGGAAGCAGCCGTGTTAATCCCTCGTGGACTATCTTACCATAATGATTATTTATTCCTTACAAATGGGAATTCTAATCTGCTGATTTTGTGGTTGCATTTTTGTGGCTTAACATTCCACATGTCACAAGAAACATCGGCTTCCCCACCCTGCCTAAATCCTCCCCTGGTTAAATTGATCACATGTGTGGCACACAAACCAAATGGCCACATGCAAACATCTTGCCTCTGATGGACTGAATCCTGCTTATCCTTAAAATAAAAGGGCATTTGATAATCATATCTTCACTTCTGCAATGTTGCTTTCTTCCTAAAATGCCACTGGAATAATTTCGCCCAGTACCAAAAAAAAATACCAGAAAAAACCTAAAGAAAACATCATGATATTATCCTGGATCCCAGCAGCTATTCGTTTCTCTAACTAAATAAAAAAGAACACCTCTCACCCCTCCTAAGAGATTTGGATGTGATATGAGTTGGAGCGGTGCTCCGCTGCTCGTTGGTTTGTAGCCAGGACAGCACCCAGAAATAGCGACCTAGGAGATCACATCTCCTTTAATGAATCCAAAATTTGTGTGCCTACAACCAGACAAGTGGATTATTAGACTCCAAAACAACAAGAACCAAGAGGTCAGCACCATTCAAAATCTTTCTAGCAACTAGTGATACCAAGCTACAAACCCTATCAACCTCACCAAGTCCTACAATGCCACATAGCACACCACGGCAATTTCTCCTACCAGCAGTAGCCAGGCCTGTCTCTGCATGGGCTGGACAACGCTCAATGCCCTGAGAGGGACCTTATACATAAATTATCCTTGTGTGGAGCTTGCCTGGCAGGGGAAGGCTTCCATAGGATTTACCCTGGAAGATGCAGAGCAAAGCTCACTTAGATACCCTGCTGCTGGAGATGTGACTTGCCCTGCTGGGATGAGCAGTACAAGGCTTGGCTCTATTTTCTCACGCCTTCTTAAAGTATGAAAGGAAAATCTCTCTACGGCTTTCAGGTTTGGCAAACTAGCATAATGAAACCCAGTTTAATAAAAAGCAAGTTTCCCAGAATCACAGATCCATGAACCGACTTCCCCAGACATGCTGCTTGCACTTCTGGTCTTTACCACAAAGTCTGGTGGCTTTTCCTAAGCTTTGAGTCATGTCAGGCGCACAAAGCTCGGAAGCCACAGAAAAGCTACAGCTCTGTGCTTCCCAGCAGGGCTCCCTTCCCACAGGGTACGTGCGCACTGCTGCACAGAAACCTGCCAAGCAGCTCTCCTAAGCACCGCGCGCCTGGTCATCCACCAAGGTACCGGTGGTCAGCTCACCCCCTGCCCCAGGCATGGGAGGTGGGCATGGGTCTGGGGAGGTCCATGCTGGGAACTGCTCCCAGAAAGCAGGATGGATACAGCACTTGGTTCTGCTGTTCTCCAACAATATCACAGCAGGCGTTGCATGAAGGTACCTCTTGGACAACCAGAAAACCAGCACCGACACAGCTCACCAACACGTGACTGGAGGTCCCCAAAGACCTGCACCCATTTGGTAGTGGCCATGCACCAAGTGCATGACGCAGCACCCAGGCACCTGTCTCCTTGGCACAGCACATGGCATCTTGCGTACCCACGTTCCCATGAACAAAAAGATCTGCCAAACTGTGATGAAAAGGTCTGACCAAATTGACACCAGATGCATCCTCCCCCCAAGTCAGCTAGGACAAGCTGCTGAGATTGCTATTCCGTGACGTCTTACAGCTGGAGGCTCCACCAACACGTGATATTAGAGTACATGTGATGATAAGAAGGGTGTGCCAAATAGCTAAATTGTAGCCTTCCTCTAACATAACAAATAACAAGGTAAACTCAAGCTAAATTAGAAGGCAAACAGTGGATTAAGAAATATAACAATCGTCATATGTATTGAATGTGATCGTTTACTACAGCAGGATGTTAGTAATGAAAACAACCCTTTAGCTACTCACCCTTGTAAACCCACAAAAGAAAGTGTGTTCATCAGATCTTTGTCCCACCATCTAGGGGATGGTTTGTAGCAGGAGGCCATGTGAAAACCAGAGTAAAGTACAAAGTAGGTTAAAACACTACCAAATTAGCTGTCTGCGTTCAGTTATATCAACAAAAGCATTTCCAACCCAGCTGGTACTCAGCTGCTAGGAGGTGGAGAGAGATGGTGAATCAGAATCATATTAATTTATTGATTAAAAGATGCACTTCATTAGGATGTTCTGCTATTAAATTCCACATTGCTTTTCTCTTAAAAACCTAAAGAACTACTAATTTTCATAACTTGCATTGATTCTGCCTAATTAAATAATTCTTTTGAAGCAGTATTTTTCTCCTCGGAAATACTGTCTCCACTCCAAAACGTTTTGTGGAAGATATCAGTTTTGAAAAATTACTGAAAGGGAAAATTCAGTTTCAATCATTTGAACGCTGTAGTATCATTTTTGGAATTTTCATCATTTCTTTCATTTACTTTTTGAATAGCATTCACTTTTGACTGTCATGTTCTTTCAAAATATTAATATCAATGGTAAAACGTTTCCAGAAATCATACCTTTGCACGATGGCTAATCTGCTATCTCCAATGCCTGGCAGTGTTTGGTCATCCTCAAGAGGGAAACACAGTAGGGTTTCCAGTGAGGTTCATTTTGGAGCAGACTGGAATTTTTGTTCCAAAACCTTTTAAACATTGCTTTTCTGATTCGACTTAGAGTACAAACACATTTCTTTCCCTGGAAGAGAAATAGTGCTTTTCAACATCCCACGTGTGTGGCGATGATAACGGCATTCATTTCCACTGATACTCAACCACTGTCTTGGAAGGAGTTAAGAAAAACACGAGGAGAGTTTTTCCTTCGGTGGCACAGCTGTAGAGATTCCTCCAGAAAACACACCAAAGCTAGCAGACACCTACAGGTTTGAGTCCTTCAATAAAGCTGCTTAAAAAGGTACAGCACGTCTCCTGTACCGGGAACTTATATATACAATAAGGACGGTACAGCCTTTTAATTACTGCTATTACTCTGCTACACCACAATAATCGCTTGAACCTCAACATAAAACTTGGGATTAGACTACAAATGCACGCTCATATCCCAAAGCCACGGCAGAAGGGAAATATTTCAGCCCTTCTGACAAGAGGAGCAGCCTCAGGGTCTGCCCAAGGCCCGTGGCCACCACAGGGACCTTCCCTACATCCGTTAACTAAAGCAGCTCTCCACAGAAAAGCATCCCCTTTCTGCCATGCCTTCTCAGCTGGGCACAGGCATCCCAGCACCAGACACACGGGAACTATGGTGGTTTGTTCATACAGAATTTTTGCATCAAGTTAGATGCTTCTTAGATGTTTCAAAGTGAGGGTCCTCAGGCTTCCCACTCAATGAAGAGGAGTTCAGCCACGGGCAGCCCTTCCAGACAGGTCCAGGCCCAGGCAGTGAAGAACAAGCACACAGAAGAACAAGGCTTTGCCTCTTAATGAAGCAGTTTCCCTTCATGTCCTACCGATAGTCATCCAGGCCGTGATGCATCTTCAGCTTGGAAGGCGAGGAAAGCGCAGTGGCTATCTCAAAGCTGGGGACACAGCACAGAGTAAAGGAAACAGACTTACTCACTCTTAACTCAGACAAGGATGGAACTACCCAACTATCCAAGCTGGAAAACCAAGCAAGAGAGAGCTTAGCAACTTCTTTATTTGCCATGACACGCTTTTCCACTATTTCACATGGTAGAACTGTCTTGTAAATGCCCAGGAAGGGTCTGTGAGTGAATTTCAAAGCTGCTACCCTGACAGTAGTCAGCAAACGAGTAACCTCCAGAGGAGCTCAGAGATCTTTTTACAGTAATGTTGCCTTCATACTGCAAATGCATCAGTCACAGTAATTATGCTTTGACATGTCACCTGCTTTATTCTCTTTACATCGCTCCTCTTTTCAGTAACTCATACCAGTGGTGGGAAAGAAACAACCCCTGCACAACCCGCCCACTGCAAAAACACACTGCTTGATTCTGCAGGAGGAAAATACCTGTAAAGAATATAGCAAAAAAGTAAGGAGCAATCTACAAATGGCCCCTTTGAGAGGTAAAATGGTGATAAAATTTATTATCAGCCATACTATCATGAGAAAGAATTCAGTAAAAGGCCTATGTTTCAAAATGGAAAACATGGGAGGGGGACTGGGCACAGAATCAGTACGGAGCAAGTGATAAGGATGGGTTACAAATGAAGGCTAGATACTCGCAGAGGGTAATTTAATACAGCCACAGTCAGCTATCTGCCAGACTCAAAGCTCAATAAACAAGCCTATCTGGATTATTATTATTATTAACTTATTTTCTCTTTTTTTTTTTTTTTTCTTTTAGCCCAGATGTTTTTGTTTAGCCTCCAGCAATCAGGCAAGAAAACCCTTTGAAAAAAAACCAGTCAATATCCCTTCCAAAATTGTAAAGAAAGTGCAGGGAGTTCACTGGGTTCATGGGAAAAAAGGTGAAACAAACGCAGCGTCACTGTGAAGATCTGCAGGTGCAAACTGGGCATCACCCTCCAAAACCAGGTGCAGGCAGCTCCCACTGCAGGACCTTTTGTCCGAGCAAGGAGCAGAGGACGGGAGGAACATGGCTGGTGTGGTACAGCACCGAGAGGGAAGGTGCAGGAAGGAAAATAACCCTCCAGCAAACAAACAGCAAGGATATGAGGGAAAAAAGATGAACAACTAAAACCAAACACCCCCCCCCCCACCGCCCCCCCGCCCCCCCCCCCCCACCTTTAAGCTGTAGCTGGCCCGAAAATGAGTTTTCCAAACATTCTTCAAACAAATATTATTAACTTCTAGTTCCAGGCACAGGTGATATAGAGTAAGCCATTTTTCAGGAAAAGATTTTAAAGATACTCCCTTTTCCCCCGTGAACGCTTCTCCAAGAATCTTCCCCGGGTTTTTGTTTTAATGAGTTACTAGACTTTCCATTTTCAGAAAGGGGAGTCGTGGTGGTGGTGGAATTTAAAATAATTGGGAGAACATTTTTTTTGTTACTCATTTAAGGGGAAAAAATTTTTTTTGACAAAAAAAAAAATAAATATCAACTTTCTCTTTTCTTTTCCTGACTTGTTATAAGTTCAAGACATCAAATGATAGGAGAGGAAGGCTGCTGTGTAGTTTCCAGAGAAAGCTAGGTTTTATACCAATGGGTCACAGGATCCAGAAGAACAAAAAAAGGTATCCCAGAGCAAGATAAAAATATTTGCTCAGTGTCTCACACTCCCATAACGGGCTGCCTGGCAGGTAAGTGACTTCTTTAAGCAAATCATGCACAAACACCTGTCAGTAACGGAGAAAAAAACCCAATCACAGCAAACAGATGTTCGTGAGGCCTGGGAAAACTACTTTAAAGCTCTTCTTTTACAAGATTTCCAAGCACTTATCTATTGTATATTAGACTGTGAGAAGCTGAAGTCACTCACAGCACACTCCCATTAAAGACCATCAAGGTGGACTAACTGGATTTGAGCCTATGACTGTCAGTACCAGTGCAGTAACACAAGGCTGGATTTTTACAGTTAGGTCGTACGATGTAAAGCGTCACTGCTGCTGAGGATGCAATCCTCTGCCTGCTCCGGCGGTCAGTGTGGCAATGGGCATTCAGAGGTCCCAGGCTTCAGCAGCCCCTGCCAAACCCGGAGCGTGCTGCTGTGGAGCACCATGGGGCTCCCCGTCCCCCAAAGACTGCCCCAGGAGCCCCCTTTGGTCCCAGCCTGCCTGTGCCTAGCAGGCTCATGGCTAGTCCCTGCGTCACACCACAGCCTGCTGAAAAGGCAGCCCACTGCCGTCGGAGATAAGGATATAATCCATGTTCAAGTATGGTTAAGACATTTGTTCCTGGCAGGATTTGCTCCTGGATTTTCACGCAGCAGGACAGATAAACTCAGGCTTGAAGCACTGGTGATTATGTATACAGTACAGGTAAAAAAACCCAGACGTGATGAATGCTGTACGTCCTTAACGATGAAATTGGGACTTCTTGCTCTCTGGGAAAGGCAATGGCTCACGCAGCAGAGCAGGGCTGAGACAGGCGGTGACACCCCTGGCCCCGCTCCCCAGTCCGTGGGGAGGGGAAACACCTTCCTGCACTGGGGATGGGGGGGGGGGGGGGGGCATCCGTGTCAGGGGTCCAAACAAGATGGCACAGCAGGTCCAAAATGCTGTTTGGGAAGTTTTCAGCCCCCTAGCCCAACTCCCTAATTTTCACCAAACTCCCGTTGGCAATGGCAAGGAAGGAACTGAGGATTAAAAACAAGCAGGAACTCCATTAACACATGCAAATGTCGGCAAGCTAATGAGATACCAAAACTACCTCGCTCCCAGAAAGGAATTACCCAAATCAGGTCAATCTGAATAATAATGAGATGACATTCCCTCCTCAGGGGAGGCCACAGCTGAAGCACGTGAAGCTGCTTAGAGCCCTCTTGTCTGAATGACCACATCAACCTAATAAACTTCTGTTACATCAATATTGTTCCTGTCACTGCACTTACCATAATTAATTCAGATGCAATCAGGAGGGAGAGCAAAACACTCTCTGCAAGTGCCACCCCCACCCCCCGCTGCAGTCATGCTGGCATTTTAAAAGTGGAATTAATCAAATGTTAATCAGGAGACAGAAAGTTCAGGCAGGTGCAGCCACAAATAATCCAACAAGATTAAGGATGTCTCGGTGGCTGATTACCCTGCAGCACAGGAAATGCACATCGTGAGGAGGATGACAATATGTTTCCATCTCCTCCTTTAACAAGGGGCATTGTAATTACTTGAATATTTATTTTTCCAACTGGAAGCATCTGAAACATTTTGCAGCGTGTGACCCACCACCTCTCTTCTCCTTGGTCTGTGCAAAACAACCTGAAGTCAGAGTGACCCAGTCAAAATGAATGTGTATGAGTATTTTCCCCTGCAATAACCTATTTGTATTATCATTTAATGAAATTCCATTATTAGGTATATGTTATTTTCCCCTTCGGTAACATATTATCAATGATGTTAAGGTATAGCCGCATCAAGAGTTTCCATGCAATACTCGTGTTCCAGGGAACACCATGGATACTGCCATGCTTTTGCTAGCACCAGGGGAGGAGTTTTTAACAAGTCTGAGCTCCTACAGAGGCCAGGGCATACCGCTGCAATTGTACAGAGCCGGACACGCAGGTTTTGGGCAGCTCCTGGGTCCCTGCCCAATGTTTATCTGCTGCACAAACCAGGGCTCGGGGACCTTTTAGCTCCTGGACGTTACTAGGGCTGGTATATGTCACCAGCTTTACAGCCCACTCCTTCGGCTCGTTATCAGTCCAAGAGGGAAATACCAATGGAATAACTCTGGGTTGAGCTGAGGCTGAGCAAGAAAGGCTCATTTAGCAAAAGCGCCGAGGGAGGGAGGGAGCAGGGCTGGTGGGGGTGCACAGACAAGTGTTTCCATTCAGATGCCAGAACACATGTGAACAGACAATTTATTTACATTAGCCAGTTTTTGGAAGAAGAAATGGGAAGGGGGAGAGGCTGGCTCCACTGTGGATTCTCATGTTCTGTCTCAGCAGATCCAAATCATTGGGCCCCGTACTTTATCCACTTGGCGTCATGCCACTGCCCACTGGCACGGGGCCAATGCATCCTGAACAAAGCATCATGACCCCATGGAGCCCTTACCTCTCCCAGGCCACTTTGCTGCTGGTCCATCCAGTCCCATCCATCTCCTTCCACTCAAAGTCCCACCACCGGCCTCTTCGAGGCTGGGCAGGCTGCCTCTGGAGAAGCACCACGACCTTCAGCTCGGGGGGAACTGGCTGGCAGCCTCTGGTTTGGAGGCTGTGGGGTGTAGACCTACCAGGCTTCCTCCAAATGGGGTTTTAAATGCTCCCGGTACGCCTCCCCAGACGATCAACAAGGGGAGCAGAGGTGACAGTGAAGCACAGCAATCAGAAACCACCGAATGGGAAGGCACAGGCCTGAAAAGGCACCGGTGATCCCACCAGCCACACAACCTGCACCTGAATGAGTATCTGCAAACGGCCCCCAAAAATCACAGCTGGGCCTCAGTTTCAAACAATTCCCATCCCACAGGACCGTGAGACACTGTACAATGAAGTTACGGCCTGGAGTACTCTGTGCATCCCTCAAGGACCACCTATGAAAACTGTAGTTGGCTCTAGGTGTCGCTTGCAAGCTTCTCTCAGCTTGAGGGTGCCCAGATTTGCAGGTCCAAATTTAGGATTATCTGGGCAAAAGAAAAGCGAAGCCAAGTCACAGATCACTCCTGCTGGGGCTCATACAACGGGGACACAGACGACACTTTCAAAAGGAAGGAAAGCCAGAAAGTACCCCTTCAAATGTGATCTAGGCAAAAGTGCCGCAGCTACATTTATTGGAAAAACTCTTTAAGCAAACTTTGAGGACATTGCCCAATGGACCCAAGACAGGTTCAGCCTGGAAGAACAAGTTGCACTTCAAAGATGATGGGAATTTGTGCAATTTTGCCTCTCTAAAGCACAGCTTACCTCGGGTGTCTCAGAGGAGGAAGCAGCTGACTAAATAGTGCCATGTGGCTGGTAATGAAGAGCCAAGAAACCAGACACGTCTAGATGCCAAAGGCATCTCACAGGCCCAAAAGGATGAAAATAGCTTTTGATGTACATTTGTGAACTAATTTTTTACGTGACATAAAACTGAGGTTCAAGACAAAAGATTGTTTTAGAATTACAAACTGGAAGTGCTCGTGTTGGGAACCCAATAAAGGAACGTAAAACCTTCAACTGAACTTTCTTTACAAAATACATTTCTGCCAGATTAAAATTATTCATAAGTTTAATTTTAGGCAAATTACTTTTTCTGAAGAAAATTATTACCTGACAATTTTATGCACTGGGTCTTGTTTTCAGTTTGCAAAAAAAAAAAAGCCAACAACTTCAGCTGAAGAAAAAGAAATCCCCGAGTTCCCCATCAGACTTTAAATTTAGTATCTGAAACAAATTCAGGACTTAGTGCTCTCTGTTTGATCTCACAAACTGCTGAACTCAGCCCCATAAAAACCAGGATGTCTATTCTTGGGAGAGCTCCTCGTAAATCCTTAGACCTACTGGGGACTGGACAGGTGAGGTAAGTAACGAGTATGTTTTTTCATGTATTTTTCCCCATGTTTCCCAAACTCAAAATACCTTAGGGCTCAGTCATCTTAGCTCAGACACACACTAAAGTTGCAGAAACAGCTGACCGGAGCCAAAGGGAACCAGCACTAATTGAACTGGAAACCAGTGCCGTAAGAAGTGCCATCACGCACGGTCGCGGTGAACTCTGTGTGCATCCCCATTGCTCGGTGACCTGGGGCAAACGCTGGCTCACCCCACACCAAGCTGCCCCTCACAGCCAGCTATACGTGTCCTGCCCACGAACCTGCGCCCTGGAAGTAACACGTACCAAACGTGAAATATCCACTGGGGTGACCAGGCTGAGAAGGTTCCATGCTCCCAGTGCCTCCACGCACACGCAGCCCCTTATAAAATCCCGATCGGGAAGCCTGAGAGTTTATTTTAAGAGTGGTGGGAGGGAACTTCTGCTATCTGGAAGGGCGATTTAAGGAAAGTTCTAGGCACACACCTAAGTCCATCCATATCCAGCAAAGCCCGTGAGCACATGTTAAACTTTAAGCAACGTTTATGTCAAAATGAAGTCAAGTTGAAGGTAGGCGTAAGCCTAAAGTGCAGCAGGTGTTGAGGAGAGTCAGCGAAGGGGAAAGGACATCTGTCCTGGGAGTGGAATATGGTTCTCATTTTATAGTCCTTCCCAGCCTCCGGACTAGCAGGTCTTGCCTCTGATTCTAGCTACTCCTCTGCTACAGTTTATAAATGAATAATTGCTAGTAAAATAGAACTGCTGATTTTTATTTTTTTAAAACTTTTTTTTTTAGCCACAGCTGCATCTATTACCCGAGTGTACAAATATTGCGTTAACAAGATCACCTGACGCAGCTCTGTTTTTTATCACTGCAAACATGTTACAGATCTATAATCAGAACCATGCCTCTCAACATGATCTGTGGGACTCTGTTAACTGTTTATGCTAAAAATAGTCGTCTTCTTTTAAATTTAGCAGCATCACAATACCCCATGAGACTGGCGATGTTGGATTCTGAGGCATTCATGGCACTGCACTTACTGGGAAGTTGAATAGAAGTCTGAACGGGAAGCTGAACAGAAGTTTGAATTCATGCCTCATGCTCCTTGATAGGCTGCAAGCGCCCACCCAGGGCTTTCTCGCTCTCTCTAGGGCAAGTTGTGTTGTCAACTTGTAGCTGATTTCTGGGTACATGGGAAGGTTCCATCAGGATTAGGCTGAGCCCACCAGACAATACATATTTTCTACCATTACAACCTACGGGCAGAGGTACTGGGTCACATTAAAGGTCCACATAACTCCCCATCCCACCACTGCCAATGGCCAATGCAGGTGTCTAGCGAGGTGTACAAACACCAGGGCAGCTCTGCACGGATCCTTTCCCTTGATACCCTCCCAGCCCCCAGCCTTCGGCAGCTCAGGGGCTTCCTGAGCCAGGTGAGGTCTTTGGGTTCAGTAATTCTCAGTGGATTTATTTCCAATCCAACATCAGCCCAAGCTGGGTTGGACCCAACAGCCTTTTTGTGAAAAACTGCACATTTCAATAACACCTGGTAACTACGGCATCAGGAAATGCAGGTATCTTAGCAACAATATATATATATATATACACAGATACATCTTAACAATATCTTAGAAATACATATTTTGTCTGGAGGGGTGGAAAACATCAGCTGTGTGCAGTGGCAATGGCATGCAAACAGTTAAGGCCATACCAACACCCACGATCAGTTCCAAAATCTGCTGCAGACTTACTGTTTTGCTTTGGGCATATTAGTTCAGTCTCTTACCTGTCAGCTAGGAAGAATTATGCTGGTTTGTTCCCCTTACAAGGTCCTTGGGATGTACCAGTCCTGTTTTCACCTAACTTCAGGTATTTAACCACAGCACTTTAGTCAGGCTCTGTTATAGTCAGTGCAGAGACACAGATGCTTTGAGAGTGAGATTAATCTCTTAAGAGAGTTGTAGCTTTCTCTGGAGAGGTATGCTTCCTACTCCTAGTGTATACATGAGAAATTCTATAATGCCTTAATAACCAATATATTTACCTTGCTCAAATACCTGGGGTCAGCTGCCACGAATATCCAGGTCTCACATTCAAACCAATGAACTAATATAAAGAAAACTTCTAGTAACAGCACTGAACAACTACGTCCCATCTGCTGAGCTACAGGCAAGGGTAACTAACTCAAGTATACATTCATGGCAATGCTTGAGGACAGCAGCTGTGAAACCCAAAGGCCAAATGCATCCGGATGCAAAGCACTGGCCTTTCTAGCATCACACCGACTTTCCCATCGATATTCTCATCCAGCTTTCACTCTGCACATAGGTTACAGCCCACAGCTTCCACATCAGTTACATTTATGTTCTAGTAACTCAACTTTTGAAAGATTTCATTGGTGTAATATCTTTGAAATTACTTATCAATAAGCGCTTTGGTGCAATTTAGGTTCATTCCAGCCTATGTATATAGTCAAATGCTATACATATGCTCTACAGGTTTGTTTTCTTTTGAATTCACCTTTTTGCAGGGTGGGGATGTGAAGGCACAAAAGACACGAGGGCAGGGAAGGCAAAAAGGGAAAGACAGGAGAATGACGGGATCTAAAACTAGTTATTTAAACATTCTATATGTAACTGCATAGAGTCTTGACAGGGCTGTCAAAGCAGACTTCCTTCTGAACCTTGGGCCACCAAATAAGCACATAAAGGAAGTACAGGAAGCCCCAGCACCGCTGCCTGCGTGCATGGGAGCTCCATCGCGGCAAGAATAGATCCCAAGAAGTCCTCAGGCAGTTTGAACAACACTGCAGCTACAACACCGAGAAGAATTTGGCATTTGGCTAAATGCCTTTGATCTAAGCTCAGGCTGCAACAGTGACTTTCGGACTGAAAAATTAAGGACAACTGTGAGCACCCAAGAAACTCAGATTAGAAGGTATTCTTGGAGAAATTAATCCCATGCAGCATTAGCCATCTAAACATTGCATGTCTAATTTAAGACAGTCATACTGGCTTCCTCTACGGTCAAAGGAAGCAGCGAAATGCAAACAGAGGAATTCACTTTTGGCACCTTAAATAACTGTACTAGGATGTTTGAAGTAACTGTGGAGGTGCCTGTTTCTGCTGACTCTCGATGAAACATCCCTATTTTAGGTAAACTAACCAATTTGAGATCAATCCATTGCAGAAACAATGTACTCTGTTGTGGACATGAGATCCTGACAGAAGCAGCAGGCAACATCTCACTTGCAGCAGACAGGGTG
Source organism: Falco punctatus (assembly GCF_963210335.1). NCBI lineage: Eukaryota > Metazoa > Chordata > Aves > Falconiformes > Falconidae > Falco > Falco punctatus. Next base: position 9,872,657 of record NC_137591.1, on the reverse strand, counting down.
GGGGATCTATTCTCCATTGCAGTGTTTCCACCGCTCAGCCGTGTTCATGCATGCTGAACAGACACTAAACCCTGCAGTGCTGCTGCTCCTCTAGCTTAAGTTTGTAAATGCTATGGTGTTCACTCCAGAGCAGACCAGAGGACCACTGCTGTGTTAGATCAGCTACTCGGTGATAGCAAAGCGAGTCATCTTCCCACTCAGTGGAAATAAGGATCTGTTCAGAAGCCCATACTCAGGCCGTCAGTTCAAGCGCCACCCATGCTCTCAGGCTCCTACTGGGGTGGATCTAACACAGCTGTTGCCAGAAGTCGTGACTACAGAACAAAGAGACAAGTCTCTGTTTGCTCACCGAGGCACGCCCTGGACATGACTCCATCTCGGACCTGGACCCTGGAATTACACGGGGAAGCTACACAATGAGCAGAGCACAGGAGTGATTTGTTTGAGTGGTGCAGGGCATTTTTACTGGTAAGAGTTTTATGTAAGTCTGGGATTTGTTTGAATGCATCAGCCTCGCTCCCAGAGCTGAGCTGTACACAAGGCACCTGGGGTGTCACGGTGCCCCGCTCATGGTGGCCAGTGCTGTCCCAGACTGGAAGATGCGCAGTCCGAGCTGGAAATGGAAAGAGTTAAGAAAACCAGTTCTTAAGGCAATGAGAAAACAGCAACGAACCAATAGCACTTTGAGCCTGTAGACACTAGCTGAATCCACGACGAAATGCAGCTCTGGGGTGGAGCGGTTTGATTTTTCCCTGTGTGTGAGATATTTTATGCACCTGTTCTACAGCTAGAAGCACTGAAATAAAGGGTGGCCAGATCCTAATCTCAAAGAGAAAATTGGAAATGACTCCATTTAACACATTTGAACAGCTACAGGATGCAGCTGGTAAAAGACATCAGAAACAAGACGTCCACCACTTTTAACCATCAGATGAATATTCATTGCCCCAGTCTGCCTCAATCTACGGGGCCCTAGCAAGAGCCCAGCTACTTTCCGTAAAGACCACACCTAAGGCACAGATTTACTTTACGCTCTCTGCCCTGCTGTTCATCTGTAGCATAGCTTGTTTATCTCCCAGTATATGTTTTGCTACAGCCGTAAACCTGACCTCAGCAAGAAGCATCTGAGCAGCGCTTGGATGGGGAATCATAAGCAGGCATGGCAAACAGCAGCCACCTGGCTCACGTCCCAGTACTATTCCATTCGAGCAGCTCTGTTCTTTGGTGGCCACTTAGAGTTGTATTTTATTTATTTAGTGCCGCTAAACCTCATCTTTATTTGTTCATGTAAATTGCCTGAGTGGCCCTGGACTTGGAAGGGAAACACATTTTCTTCCCTAACAAAGAAACAGATGATCTCACTGGCAAATGAGACACATACGGCATTGTGTTTACTTTAGAGTAAGTTCACTTGTGAAACAAGCCACTTACCGAGCTTCCCCCCTCTCCTTTCCTATTATGGGGAAATCTCCATCACTGAGAAGAGGATGTCCCTTCTTCACCTCACACCGTTTCCTACCCCCTTGCCACTGGGGTCGCTGCCCTTGTTGCCATGGCAGGCTTTCAAGTATGGTGCTAGCAGGTCACGCGCTGCAGAGGTCTGATCCAGCCATAATGCATGCTGAAATCAATAGGATTCCGTTCCTCCTAATGAAGGCATGAACTTACAAGACAGTCTGTCCCTTTGTGCTCAATGAAGATATAAAAAGGTTTCTAAAAAGCCAGGCTCGCACTGAAATTCAGCCAGGTTTTCAAAACTGCTGCCTAAGAGCTCAGGCCTTTTGAAAATCCAGCCCTCAGCACAGGCTCTGGTTACCGAGCACTTAACTTCTACTTGACTAAAGAGCCAAACTGTCTTAAGATTTTGGGTACTTGGAAATCTAGCCCTTGGATCTGCATATATGGAATCCTAAGAAGAGCAATGCCATACAATTAAATTGGCCATGGCAGGTAATGCACAATAAGCTGCTGTGTGACAACGCTTCTGGAATAGATCTTCTTGGGGATGCTCCATCCATGGCTGTCCTCCCCCTGCAGAATTACTCTAAAAGCAAATCAAAGACTCAATTCCTTGCATTAGCTCAAGAATAAGGAATGGACATGAACTTCTGCTTCCCACATCCCAAATGAATCTAGCAACGACCAGGCAAACAGCTATTTGCAAAGCAAAAAGTGAAAAACCTCATGGCGTAAAATACCGATCCTATCCCGCCTCAGAGAACCTGCCCCTTATATTCCTACAAAAAGCCACCATGAACTGGCATTCTGGAGGAAAGGATCACTTTGTTACAAGGTCGTCAGCCAGCTCTTCCCAGGAGACCCTGATCCGTTGCTGGATAACAGACAAGTGGCCACCCACGACTTCCCATCCCACGGAAGGCTCATCCAGCCATTTAACTCCACTGAACTCCACAACTTTTCCCAGCGACTCTGTTCAAAGTATCGACAATCTTTTTGGTCCAGGAAACATAATGTAAATTTCCCAAGTCCTTTTTCTTAAATTTTCTCTGTTGCAGCTGATACTCCTCTGACTTACAGTCAAAGGACTGTGAATAAATCAACTGAATGACAGAGTGGAAGAAATGAAAGACTCATCACTAGTTTGTGCATTAAACAGCTGATTTTCCAAAATACATGAACACAGTTACATAGGGAATAATTTCAAAAATTACTCTCTGTATACAGAAGACATGACCACAAATGCTCCTCTCTTAATTCACAACCTGTTGCTATGACACTCCACATAACCTCTGTTCTTAGCTGTTATTAATTAGCAGGACAGTTTTCAGCCTGGGGACTGCTGCCACAAGTGTTACCACAGCTATGAACTAACACATTTGTAGACTCACAGTTAAATGAATTGCATACGCTACCTGGTAGTGCCATTAGAGTCTGGAGCTTTTTACAGCTTTTTTTTCCCCTTTTTCTTCTTCTTTTCAAGAACAAACTTTCTGGCAATTGTAGACCTATTGATAAATCCACATGAAATCTGTTCACATGGAGGGGTGCAGAAAGGCATCCTTTTATAAGGGCTTTTGTGGCTGCATACACATCATTCTCCACCTATGTGTTGATTCACTTGTTTATCTGGGCTATCCCAGACATAAAAATATCTGCGAGCATGCTGGAATCTCATATTTGTTTGCAAAGTAGCACAAGAAACCTACTAGCAGGGGGGGCAGGACCCAAAGCTCCCCAAAGCACATGGCACAATCCAGCTCTCTTGAAGGTACCGAAAATAATTCTGCAGATCTAAGCAAGCCCTAACACAAAATCTCCCCTTGCAGCTGTTGTTCTGCAACACTGGGGAGCATCGTCCCCGAAAACATCTTTCTGGCAGGCAGTGTTATGGTCCCTGCAATTCATCCTGCTGTCCTTTATTACGCTGCAGTAGTCAGTAGAAAAAATAGAGCAAAACTCCCTGCTCTTCTGCAGATGATTTATTGTACAGTGTCTCGGGGGCAATGCTCATAACATTCCTTTTACACATCCGCCTCAGCTTAAACCTGTTTCTGGAGTTAAGTGCACATTGTGGGGAGGAGCAGCGTGAGAACAGCTATGAGATACAGTTGGGTGCACGGGGGTGACGGGTACCTTTCAGTGGCACCACGACCAATGGTACTGTAAGTGCACGTAAGCCGTGGTCAAAGCTAATTAAAGCCAACAGCCAAGTCTTCTCACCCACACAACTTCTTTACCTACAAAATCAAAAGTGCAACCAACTGGGAACACATTCTGCTGCACTATTTCAGTTGCATGCTCCAAAAATCCTGACCGATCTTCTACTCAGGGGAAAAGGAAAAAAAAAAAAAAAAGAATAAGAAATTCCTACAACATCTGAACGGAATATATAGCTATTGGCAGCTTTTGGTTTTGTGTTTCACCCTGAGCTTTCACTGGCAGGAGACGGCAAATTCATGAGCTTTTTCCAAAGAACCCAAGAGAGGAGGGAGTCTGCTTGACAGAGTTATATCTCTGGCGAGGAGCAGTGCTGATAATCACTTTCACTGGAGATGCTGTAAAGTGGCTCATAATTCATTCCTTTTGTACAATAAATGCAGGACAATTAAATCCAGCTCTCTTCAACACTATGCACAGAACTCCGGGACAATCCATCATTGCCTGCTTATGTACAACAGTGCAGAATTAACAGAAACAACAACCAAAAAAAAAGCAGCAAATGTGCTTGGGTACACTGCCTCATCACATTTTCCCACAGTTACAGTAATCCAAGGCTGTAACTAGACTGCACTTAACAAAGCCCCTTCCCTTTTAAGACTCAAGTTTTATTTTCCTGTGTTCATTTCCCTTTCTCACCCAGCAGGATGATATTTTCAACACAATTGTGTTTGTTAATACTAGACTGGTGCCCCTGCCATGCTGGACCGGTACCCAGCCTCCTCTCTGCTGGCCCCTTGGTGAGACCTAATCAAGTATCTCCTTCGTTTCAGCCAAATCTCGGCAAAGCCTCCTCATTTCGTTCCCTGGATCCAATGGAAGTAGATGAGGAGCTGAGAACCTGCAGAACCCTGAACACTGAAGTTTAGTAGAAAACAGCCTTAAAATACAAGTGTTTTTCCTGATCAGTAGAACCAGCAATGTGTGTTTTCCTAACAAATCTGTGTTTGGAGAATGAGCTCCTTTTCCAATATCTAGTAAGAAGTGAGTTGAGTTTACAATCACAGCCTTTTCCTGAATGTTAAGAGAAACTTCTTCCTCTTGCCAAAAGCCACCTCCTTCCAAATAGAGACATAACCAGTCAGCTCCCACCTTCCATCAAAGCCAAGGGAAACGAGCCTATGGGTTCAAAAGCTCCTAGCAGAGATGCACAGCGCTAGGCTAGTCCGTCGCGTGGAGAACTGCAATTAGTTTCCTCCCTTACTACGCACTGCCATCAAATTTCAGAGTTTTCACCTCCCCGATGTTACACTTCTCCTCTTGTCATCACTGGCCTCCAGTGAAGCTGGCCAGAGCACTCTGGCATCCAGATCTGTGGAAGAAAGCTCTGAATATTAAAATGCAGTCTTTTAATGGTTCTTTGAGGAAATGAAAGATTTTTACAAAAAGCCAGTCTAAGGCAGTAGTCCTTGCCCAGCATAAGAGCCTGTTGGGGCCTTGGTTGACATGGCCAAAGGCAATAGTCTTCAAAAAGATCTCACACCTGACCTTTTATAGTGAGGTATTTTTGCCAGATCCAAAGAGAATATTAATGAATCAGGGCCACGTAAGGCTCCGTGTGACACATGTCTGAAACCAGGCTGACAGGACCCAGTAATCTGGGGATGAAAAGCAGTAAAGGGAAACTCACAGTATTCCTGCTTGCAAGCAGTTAAAAAAAAAAGTTTATGAACATTATTTCAGTCTATGACTTGTTTGCAAGCTGTCAGCTTTGTGCTACTTGCCATTCTTGCGATGCAATTAGTCATCAGCATCACTTGGCTTCTTGATATAGTGACATTCAAAACAAAACCAAAAAGAATAACAAACAGGACAGCAACTAATGAGCAATAAAAGCATGTCTATGAGCCAGTATTTTTGCATTCAGTAGAACACCAATATCAAAGGACAACCGCTTTCCTCCAAATTTATATAATCACACTCTTTTTATGGATAGCAAGCAGCAAACAAATTTTTTCCATGTTATTTCTTACACAAAAGCAATCATGTGTTTCCATCCCTAACCTATGAAATGGACTCACAAGTAATTTGAGAAAGCCAGATTTGTTTAATTGACTATTCTACAAGAAGAAATCACTGAAGAAATGATCAGAACCATTTGGTGTCCTCGTGTTGTGCAATATTTGCACTGCATAAATATGGCAATTTCATTTTAACCTTGTTTCCACAGAACACAATGCTTACAGGGCCCTGCTTTCCTTTTGTGCATATGCTTGTTTTTATGCTCTCCCCCGAAATATTCTGAACCCATGGGCAAATTTCAAATCTATTAGAAGAGCAGCTGTCTCCAAGACAGCCCCTTCTTATATATTTTATGAAAACAGATTGCTGGATAGAGACTCACTGATCTCTTCCGCGGAAAGAAAAGTTGCAGGGTGAGCCTTATTAGGGACATCAGAGACCCATAAAGATGATAAGAATGCCCTAATTAACAGAAATACCTCAGCCACAGTTCAAACCTTATTAGGCTGTTGGGAATCCAAGCAAATGACCTAAAACCATAGGAAACCAAGCTTCATTAATGTCACTGCTCATGGCAAGTGTTTGAGGATCAGGGCTTAAAGTCCAAATGACTCCATGTGGACAGACCTTTAGAATTCCTCCAGCCTGGGATCTCACTTACTCTGCGCATCTACTGCATCCAACACAACTAAGCCCAGCCTGGGGATACCTCTCGGGACCTCTCCGTGTGATGTGTGTCACCACCCCAACACGGTGCAACCTTGGCTGAACTTCATACGAGCTCAGGGTTCTCACGGGTAGTACACCAGCACTTACTTCACGTAATTTATTAAGGCTGTCCTGCCGACTGAGCTTTCCAAAAAAAGTTCAAGGCAAAAGTAGGGGCTCTTCTGGAAGGGGAAAAAGCGTGTCCCTCCAGCCTTCAGTAAAACCCAACACACAATGTTAAAAGTTGCTCTTTCATTATTAAACTTCTTCATATTTTGTGTTCTAGTATTTGATTTCCCATGCCCACACACAATACTGGAGGAGTTTAAATAAATAAATTAAAATTGTTACTCGTGGCCCATGGTTTGAAGCTCTGAGTTAAACACATGCCATCGGGGTCCACAGAAGAACTGGATGAAATTCCAGGAGATCAGATTGATCAGTCTAATGGTCTCTTCTGGCATTAACAGTTTTGAGACTATCTCCTGAGATTTTTTATTGACTGAAACAATCTTTCAAATATTCACAATCATCTAAAATATTATTCTCTTTTTATAAAAAAAGCAAGTGAATGTAGGAGTAAGGAAATTAGTCCCGGATTCTACTAAAATATCAAAGGGAATTTTACCAAATGTCAGTCTCCTCAAGCTGCACGTATTTATTTAAAACATTTTGTTTAACAGCAGACGTGAGGGGGCAACTTTCAGGCTAGAAGTTTTGCAAATATTTTAAGTAGACTTTTAATTGACCCAGTTTGACATTAAAAGCGCTTTTTAAACTCTTGATATTGTTAGCCATTTAAGGTAAGTGGCAATAAATACAGATTAATTGAAACACATGAAATGAAACCTTCGACCTGTGGTGGGCCGGTGAAAAGGCCCTTTGTGTGCCGGGGCGGTGGCAGATGGCGTGTTGGGGTTAGGCTAACAGAATACCCCGTCAAGCTCAGTGAGGTTTTTGGTAGCTCACGCTGTGGCCAACTGCAAAGACAACAAACTTTGGGCAAAGGCAAGCAGGGTGATTGGCAGGTATTAAGAAAAACACAAATGCTAGGAGGAAGGGCTGCCTTTTGACAGGAGCGCTGCACAGCGCAGAAGTCAAAGGCAAACCAACACTGGAGCTTTTATTGTGTAGGAGATGATTCAACTGAGAATGTAGATTCAGGAAGACAACTTCTAAGATGCCAGTATTTCAGGGAGAGAATAAATGCTACAGACTCGGTGAGCCCCCCCCCCACAGGGGAGGTTATCTGGTGAGTCTCTCCATAATACTAAAAAAACCCAAACCAAAACCCCTACCCACCTTCCCATTTCTCTCTAAGTCTCACATGCAAAAGGACAAGTTATATCAGAAGACTGTTTCGAAAGGTCTCCAGGTCTGAAACACTCTTCACTGACAGCACTTAAACAGATTTGGCCAGGCTGCTGCTTTCAGAGAACAGTGAAAAGAATCAGACACATAGTATGTCAAAACACTATTTTTTTTCTTTTTTTACTGCTTGCTCCTTCCCTTGCAAAAGGGATAACCATCCTTGATGAAAAGAGATTGGAACCTGCTTTCCTGTCAGTAGTTCTGTTTCCTTTGCACAGCTCCAGGTGGACCAGGCTTACAAACGACTGCGCTTGCACCAGTGGCTTTCCCTCGCTCCAGCCAAGAGGTGAGAAAAGATGGAAACGCTTTATGCTGCTACATGTTGGAATCCATCTCTTCTATGCAATCACAAAGATGGCAAGTTTGCTCTGAGCGCTGGGGGGATGCGAACAGTGACCAAACTGGTTGGCCGTCCTTGGGCTTCAACCATACCACGCGATAGGATGCAAAGGCGGCACCCTGCTACGTGGTGGGGACACAGCTTCCTCCCCCACAACAGGGAAGTCCAGCTCTGGATGAATTTTTCTGGATGAGTTTTCCAGAGCTGGTGGCAGTGGGCTTTCTTTTCCCCAAGAGTCCATGCCAAGATGCTTTTCCGTAGCATGACACGTCAATCTCCTGCTTACAATTTTTCCTCAGGACTATTAAGACTCTGCCACTGGCAGCAATGCAGAACATCACTCAGGGAGCTCTTAGTGTGCTAGCAGCTTGCTCAAGGTCAGGTAGAGGTAAGGACAAAACACCCTGAATTCCTGACTCCTGCTCTCAGGGTTTAATTAATCCCACTCATCTGAAAGTCAGGCATCTGTTGGAGGCCAGTTTTCTCAGTTTCCTCTGTAGTCAGTGGAAAGATGTCTCCAGAGGGCAATTCCTTCCATCTTAAAATACACATCTGAGATAAGTGGGAGGATCTGTCCTCTGGGGGGTTTGAAAGGAACCTGATGATCTTACACAGAAGATGCACTGAACTTTCAGACACCTACAGTTCAAGAGGGAGAGTCCCACCCCAGCAGTTATCACTGTTACCAAGATACTAGATACATAATTTTCAATCTCAAGAAAAAACTAAAATTAAGATCTAACCCTGGCTTGGCTTTTCCCATCCCCATCTGTATTTTGCTCTGGAAAGCTTTCAAGTACTGTCCTCATCACAATGTTTTCTGAGCATCTTCTCCAACTGCTAAGTGACAACACCCCTCGTCTGATAAGCTAATGTTGCAAATCTGCTTTCCTCCAGGTCGTGCTTTACTCTTTCCTTTGTCTCTTAATTTTGTTCCCCATTGCCAGTGAGCTGTTTAAGCTCCCAAGGGAATGACCTTCATCCTGGGGAAAGCATTCCTGGACTCTGCACGCAGGAATGCTGCCCCAGGCTGCCTCCTAGACTCATAGGAGTTTCTGATGCTCTTTTCACCCCTTGGCTACTTAAGAGCATTTTTGGGCATGGTTGATGGCACACTTGGCCAATTAGCAGTAGTGAAGCTGCACGGTCTGAGCGCCCATGACTCATTAGGTTTATGGAGAGTCCTGGAGCCATGCCCCAGTCACCGTTACAAATCTGCTCCCTCGTACTGCTCTGGCCATGAGAATGAACACCTCATCAGAGGGCAGCCCAGAGGTAACGCGGCTCCTGAGACACTCTAGATAATAACTATTTACTCTAAATGTCATCATTCTGTTCAAACCATGACTGATGTACGTACTGCACGCTACATCCTCCTGCATGCAGAGGAACCAACAAAGTGCGGTTGTCTATGGAGACGTGTCTCACCTCCCTCTCCCATAGAGATTTTCTGAGATCTAATAAAAGTTGAGCTCATGCTGTGCTCTTTCACTGGATGCACACTATGAATTTCTTTTTCTACATCCAATCACTTATTTTCATGAAGCATGCAAGAACTTACTATCTTGGAGACTCTAGCCATCTGTCAAGTTCGGTTATAATCAGCCAACAGATGAAAAATTTACGAGGGGGAAAGACATATTCACACACACCCCCCCCATACACACACACACATACTCACAAACACTGTGATTGCTTAAGCCTCATTTCCTTCGGAAACCAGATTAAAAATAGCATTAATGTCAATAATGAAGTCTTTATTTCTTGGGCAGATTTCTGTTCCTTTTAAACCAATCCTCCCAGTGAGAGGTACCGCAAAATTTTCAACTGGAACCAGACCGGATTGCTAAGTGATAAGAACCTCACAGCAGTTTCACTGTACCTCAAACACCTCAAGGAAAAACGCAAAGTGAATGTGAATTCTGTATAAATACTGGAAACTGGTGCCGAATTTCATACTGAGTTAACCCAGTGGTGGCATTTGATTTTTCTCTCCATTTGCATTCGGTGTATAAATACAATTTTTAAGTTTGCAAACCTCAGTATTTAAGGTATTTCCCATAATAAAGTACAGAAAAATACTAAAAATACTCAAGTTATTTATTTTAGATACAAGTCTCATAAGTTTCAGTTCTGCAACATTATTCCAGGAAAATCACGTAGGTTTCAGTTTTCTGCCAGGGATAGATCCAAAGCTGAGCTCGAAGTGCTGTCTGTAGATTAAAAAGGTGTTTGGAACTTCTCTCATAGAGTAATTTTCAGTTGGTAACAGTTTATCAAAACCAAAGCATGTAGCAGGTCTCACTGAATACCTCTTGAAAAACAGAAGTAGTTCCAAGACTGATCTGTCCGGCTTTTTGCTTATTCACCTGCCTCCACTTTCCCACTGTTCGCCTGGAAGTCGACAGGAGTAAAGCCTGGTAGTTCTGAAATCACGTTTTGCCATGTCAGAACTTTTTAGCTAAATTGCCTACCAAGAGCTAGATCTCCGGGGGCTACCGACCTCCAAGCCAGTCACCTGTGGGCTTCCACCAGCCACAGCTCTGGAGCTTCTACCAAAAGCAGCACCCCATTACCAGCACACCAGTGTTCTCCATTTTTTCTAAGAATTCCCTTATTTTCAAGTTTTGTTACTCATTCCTTTTAGAAACCAATCTGAAAGAGCAACATTTCCCACGGATTGGAGTTGCTTCTCTTTGCCCATCAGTCAAATCCAGACTTTGGTCTATTGCACAGAGCAGAAAGGGAGCAGAGATTCAGGCATGAACTCGATCTTTTTCCAATTTCAGATGGCAGCTTAGCTATTGGACTTGGGTTTGAGCCCAGTTTTAGTTGCCCCCAGAGCGATTCTGTCCAACAGACCTCTTGCTTTCTACAGGCTTCTATAAAATGGCTGAACAGTGGCAGAGTTTGTGCTTTGAATGTCTAAGAGAGGTGAGTAACTAAAGTTTACGACATCTCTTCTTGCTGGCTGGAGCTCTAATTATTTCCCCTCTGCCTCTCTAAGTAATTCTACCTTCACTTCACATTTCTGATATTTAAATATTTTATTTTTCTCTTGGCAGAGGTACATTGCACACACGTTTTCTTTTCCTTGACACGTCTTCTGATCTACCAGAGAAAATAACAATGGAACTGGGATTTAATAGGCTTATAACAATGTCATTCATATTTTCCAGTGATGTGAAAGTAGCAGCCTAGATTAAAGACTGAAATGACAAATAAATGTTGACTCATCCAGGTGCACACACCAGTCACCTTGATGTCAGTTGCAGAACTACCATTAATTCAGTGAGAATAGGATCCGATCCCAAACCCATAAATCCTTCCTCAGCGAGTTTGCTCTGATGGTATTCCTGGCATAACCATGACCAAGAAAACCTGGAACTCTCACAAGAACACCCAGTTTAATGAGATTTCCAGTCCCACTTTCCATACCAGTAAAAATCCTCAAGAAATCCACATAAATTACAGCCAGGCTTTTTAAAGCTTTCAGTTTCACATCTACTTTTGCAAAACAACTCACTCTAGCCAGCAGTCATGCCCTGTCTTTCCAGTGCACCAGGATGATCGCTGGTTCTTCTCCCTATGCAGTCCTCCTGCAGCTTGGCCCTAAAACTGGTCAGAAATGGCTTGAACCCATGGGAGACTGACACCATGAGCAGTACAAACAGGTTCCTTGTTCTACTAAATCCTCTTCCCACCTCCTGCTCTGACAGCAGAGCTGCAGGGCATGTGGCTGTGGAGCTCTAGGGTGCCTGGGACATCCATGGTCCTCCACTGGAGCAAGTACCCAGGCAGGAGGGGTAGCAGAATGGAACATGAAGCCACATCAACCCCACCAACATGCATTAATGTGAAACACTACTGAAGGATTTGGGCTAGCATACCAGGCTCTGAATTTAAGGAAACCGAGCGGCCAAATTTCCTTCTGCTCGGGGAACCACCACACAGCAGGGTGGCTGGAAGTACACTGGGGTGCGCAGACACCTTAATGACCGCAGGGAGCACACGAAGGTCCCCAGCTGAGACAAGATCCTTGGATCCTGTCTGCCGTTTCACACGAGCATCCCACAGAAGCCTCAGTGTTAGGGGAACACTGCCGGTCGTGGGGTTCTCAGAGGGCATACCCTGCCCTTTCAAACTCTTCCCAACAGCAGAGTTAATGCTGGTTGGGAATATTCTGATGAAACGTTTTGGGGATGGAAAGTGATAAATTATCTGGCATCCGTACATTGATTTCAACACCCCTGTTATGTAATCTAGAGTTACATGGGACCTCTGTCTGGTCTCCTGAGAGCTTACAGGGTGGCCTGTGGAATCCACAGCAAGCTAGCGTGCGTGTGTGGGTGAAAGAGTATTTCATCCCATGTTTAAGCCCATTCCTGTTCAGCAGAGTGCTTAAGCCTGGGTGTAAATCTCTCATGATTCTTTGCAGTTCTGAAAAGAGAAAATTTCCTGAATTATGTCTACATTTTTACATCTCAAATGTTGAGGAGAAATGCAGCAAGGGCACAGCCAAAATCTCTATATTATAGGACAGGAGGGGCCAATATAGCTTTCTTTTCTTTGAGAACAGGCAGGCAGAATTAGACTTACACAGTAGAACTTGGCACAAGCGTAATAATAAATACGATATGAAAATGTCAGGGACCCAGAGGAGCTGACATTAGTGTATGCATGTCTTTAAACCAAAATCCTACTGCGTACAGGCAACTTTCCCCATTCATCATGGGAAGAATTACACCAGAGATGGTAAACGCATACACTGTGGTTTGCAAGGCCCGTTTTACTTGCTTTTAACATTTACTTGAATACGTGCAACTAGCAAACATAACTGCCTGGATCTGGGGCTGTACCCTCCTTCAGTGGAGGGACGATGGAAGCAGGAGTGGGAAGCAGCCAGGCAGGGAATTCTCCACCAGACCACCCAAGGGAGTCCAGGGCTGGTGCACCTTCCCCCCGCAGTTTCTGTGGTGACACACCAGAAGAAAAAGCAAACTGCAAACCTAATTACACGAACCTGTCCTCTTTCGTGCTGCATCTCTCGCCTGCCTTGGTTGGTACAGGTGACAGCAGCCTCAAGATAGCTCTCACCATTACCTATGCTATACTGTGTTTCTACAATTAATATCTTGTTATACAACAGGAGTTTTTCTTTAAACCCGAATCGCAGGAATCAGCCTTCAGAGGAGCAGCTCCCTTTTGACAATAGGGTAGTGCAGGCAGGTTTATTTTGGCCTCCCTAACTCGGGCGCTGTCTCTTCGCCAACTTAAGCTTCAGGCGAAAAGCAAATATTCAGGGGCTTCCAAACCTCCATACTATACAAGATCAATGTACATTTAAAAAAAAAAAAATAATTGGGGGAACTTTTTTTATTTATTTTAAACCGCTACAGGCTGGATTTGCACTTGGAACAAGCCTTCCCCCAGTGGAGTATCTCCTGATTTACAACAGTGTCTGAAAAGAGAATCGGGCATTGCCTGTTTAATGCAGACTTTTAAATGAATCAATTACATTGGTTTGGTCAAAATTAGCACGCTAGTCTATTTTTAAAAGCCAAGTGATACTTTGCCTTAAAACCTAACAGTAAAAGAAGCCCATACACAAAAACAGGCCGACCTCACTATAAGCATCTGGATGCCCAAATAAACACGAGCAGAGGGAATTCTAGCATCTGCAAACTGTTAATTCACCCTTTTCTTCTCTTTTGTAGGCTCGCCAAGTTCAATCTCCTGGTCGCCAACTTCTTGCTCCACCGAGACAACCCGTTGATGAACTGTGCTAGTGATGTCAGTAGCACCACTAATCAGTGTTGGACCAGGATGCCTGACTCGGGGGATAAAGTCTCTTTATATCCCAGCCTGCAACTGTTTTTTCTTCCCTCTCCCCCCTCCCCCCCTATTTTTTCTTTTATGTTTTACAGAGGATCCAAGACTAAGAAAAGAGCTACACAATCCTGGAAGACAGAAGGCTGGACTTCCAATGCCAGGCTGAGTTGGTTCCCAGCGGCACAATGGCGGGTGTAACTTCGTATCCGATTTACACACAAGGTTGCATCCGCCGGGAGTGCAAAACGGCTATTTGTATACTCAGCATCTGCAGATCCCCAGCCCTCAGCGTGCAGTTGGATGGCAGCCTCAAGGCATTTCCCTTTTGAAAAAACACTTTCAAGTAACATGTGTGAACCTGAGTGCCAGACCTGGTGGCAGGTGCTAATGGCTTTCACAAAGGCTCCCTGGATTTTAATTACTTGTGTTTAAGCTGTGTATAGTATCCATCACTTCCTTTCCTTTCCCAAAATACTGAGTCAAAATACGGTTTCCAGTAACAAAAATAATCCCACCTCCACCTCCCCTCATCTTCCCCCGCCACAATCAACAGCCATCATGTTCCATCTCAGTTGCAGTCACCTTTTTAGCTGTGGATGAAGCATATTCACGACACGCTACATCATCTGGGTATCTCCCCAGGAGCTCTTTAGTTTTTGGAGAAAAATCAGCACCTCTCACATCTTGCTGTGTTCTCGCACTAACCCCCTCCTATAGAAAAGTTGCTCAATTCTCTCTTTCCCTAGTGAAAACAGCGCAACCTGCTTCTGAGTCCCATGATGAAGAGCCACCAGATAATTTACTAAAGATTTTGGAAACAGTATGGAACAGTATTGTTTGAGAGGTTGGACTAAATGACCTTTAAGGGTCCCTTCTAACCCAAACTATTCTATGATTCTATGATTACTGTTAGCAGTGTGATTACGATGATTGGAATCATTGCTGATGACTCTGACAGCCCAAGGCTGGCTGAGAAAACTCTGCGGGACGGGGAAGGAATTCACCTGTTCCGAGCACAGAAACGTTCAAAATCTGCTGCTGCTGTTCCTCCTCTGGGATGAATTCCTTTGTTTTCATGGGAGCCCACAGACATCTACAACAAAGCCTGTATCTTTTTTCTTGCAGAATGCCTCAGAAATTTAAACCTAATCCTTCAGCCAGCAGGTACCTGATCTCAGCAGCCTAAGCCTACAGCTGAGCAGAAGGGGTCCCACCCTCACAGCCATCGACCCCTCTTAACACACCCACTTCACCAGGAGCTGCGGCCACCAGCACGCCCTGGCTTCAGCCACACCATAGACAACAGCCTGGGTCTTCCCTGACCTCTCGGACACAGGGGGCTGCCTGGACCGGGTGGGGTGGGGAGACACGTGCTTCCCTCCACCGCAGGACTGTGGTCCAGAGGCAGCCTGATTCCCCTCCTGCTGCGGGAGATGCTATGGTACTTACATTTCAGCTCTCTCTTCCAGCACTAAAAGAATATTCTCCATAATATGTTTATTATTTTAAATAACCAAAAGCACTGCCTTAAAGCCTACTGATTTGGCTGCTAATAAACATCATGAACTGGAGCAGCATCCGAATTTCTGAAGCAGTAAATCCAGCTCTCCGCTACAAAACTGACAGTTCTCATAAAATAAATAAAGAAAGAAATGCATGCAAGTAAAACATCCTAAGGAAATTATCGTTCAAATTAACTGCAGACATAAATTTATCCATCTGTTATCATAAGTGTTACTCAAAAATTATTTGCCCATAAAAATGAAATAAACCAGAGTGATTTTTTTTTCTTAAGCACTGACTTCATGTGCATAGTCTCAGTTGCCAAAATATTAACTCTTTTTAACAGCCCATGTGCTCTTGGCCATCTCTTTCTTGACTGTAAATGGACCTTCATAAATTGCCAGTGCTTGTTTGCTCTAAGGTGCTTCACTGTTATTATGGATCAATAATTCCTAGCAATCCAGGATGGATTTTCAAAACACAAAACCCAAGCAAACCTTCCCCCCCCCCCCCCGATTTTACTTGCAAGTACTCTATTTAGCTACCTTTATTCATTCAAAGGGAAAAGTTACGACGCCTGTTACCTGAAAAATATCACTTAACTGCACAAACAATAAATGTTGTTTCATTACTAGAGTATAGCTACAGTGAATATGGGTATAGTGAGACTTTCACATTAAGTCTGAATACGGTAAACCCTGGCAGGAGAAGAATGAAGTGTACAGAGCTGGGTATAGAGCTGGGTCCCGTTCTACCCAGGGCCTGTATTTTTCTTGGAGAGGAGAAAGAAATGAAAGTAGAAAGAATAAATGGCTATTTTCACTTCTATGTGTTTTATAAAGGAATAAATTAAAAGTCTGAACTGGTCCAATGCATTTAAATTGTGAGTAATGCCATGGAAGGCAGGGAAGGGGGAAATCTATTGAAAAGTTTACTTTTTATTTTTAAAAATGGCAGAAAACTGAAAAGCTCCATTTAGAATTGTGTAATTTTTTTGTTTTAGTACTGCTAACTGGAACCAAAGAAAAGAAAAAATAAATCTTTCAACAGCATAAAAATGCTTGGCTTTACTTGGTGGATCTGAAAACTGTTTTACCTCAGCTTGCTTGGATATTCCAATGCCTGTCCCCTTACCACTCCTTCTTCCCCAGGACTCGTCTGTTCAATGTTTAACAGCCTTGTGCTCAGTTACGGACCAGATCCTGCACTACCTCCCCTAGGATGCACCAGGAAGCCTTTGCAGCTCAGCTCCAAATGGCACGTAGCAACAGGCTGCTGGGAACCCCAGTTTACAGAGGGGAACAACGACTCCCAAGCACTTGCTATGTCGATTGCTGTCTGGCAGAAGTGGACTTGCTTTTTCAGAAGCAAACAGAAAAATTCTGTTTTCCCCAAACGCCCAATTTTTTACCGAAAAACTATCAGCTGAAAGATTTTTATCAACCTTCGTCTAAAAGCAAAGCAGGATGAAGAAAGTAGAAATTCTGTGTACAAAACAACTAATAGCAAGGCCATAAACATGCAGAGCTGCACAGGCAATGAAATTAATTGCCTGCTATATTCTAATCAGCCCAATGACCATAGCTTTACTGGAAAATAAACATTCTTCAGAAAAAATAGTAATGCTTTTCTCCCAGGGTGACTCCTGCTGTACATGAGCAGCACTCCACACCAATTTCCACACAATTTTTATTTCTTGCATATTTCCGTGTGTTTTATAACAAACTTCCATCTGAAACCAGTAGGGGTGTTTCCAGTGGTGACCTGACCTGCCAGATCTGGTGGGACCAGGGTATGGGATCTTGCACTACTTGAAGGTTACTTAGATCTGGTGACAGGAGTTGCCATGTCCCGCTCCAGCCACATGTTTTCATCCAGCCAGGTGGGAACTCAGCTTACACTGGATGAGCTATGGTTTTTCTGATGGCAAAGTACACGCCATGGTTCAACCCAGAAAGGATTTCTGCCAGTCCGAAGCCAGACGGTGGCATCCCCCAGCTCAGCAGCACTGGGTTCCTGCACCACCATGCAGCCAAGATATCATCATTTTGGTTTACAGCTGAAGCCAGCCATGGTTTTCATCCTGTAGAATACTGCTTTTGGTCATGGTGACCCCTGTGCATGGTCTAGGTTTGGTTTCTTTTTGTTCCAAACAACAGCACATACTCCGGCAGGAGTCTATAAAACATCTTGCTGCTGCAGCTGAGAAGGGTACGCTGAACTGAACCAGACTGTAATTTGCAAAGACACCTGCGTGGCGTCTCCTGGCTTAGTCAAGCTCATTATACTAATTTAGTGTTAGATGTTACTGAACTACCCATCCATGGCACTGGGATCTTGAATCAGCCTGAGGATGGTGCCCCAACAGAGCAACAGAGCTTCAGCTGCTGCAGGCAGCTGCGCAAAAGCCAGGTGAACCCAAGTACGGCGGTTTGCACCAGGTACGGCTCCCTGGGGGGAGGCCACCAGAGGAACCAGCAAGGGCTCTCCCTCAGGAGGGCTGTTTGCAGGGTAGGACCCTGTCCCCAAGCCCCTTGGCTCCAGCTATAACCTCCGAGTTACAGGATGCCACCGAGCCCACATGAATCATGGTGCAGGGCTTGGGACTCCCTCCCACAGCAGCCCCACTCCGTAACACCGCATCTGGTGAAGTTTTTCCAAGGTGTGTTTCTCATAACAGACTTATTTTCTTGTTTAGCAAAATACTTCTTTTTCCTAATTTTATTTGCCAGCATAATTTTATCCAATTCTTCCCTTCCCAGAAACTATGACGGAGATTACGAAATTGGAAACCAATTCATAATATACACATATAATTAAATTATTATTCATTCATTGGTTCCAATATCCTCAAAATAAATGGATTAATGCAGAGATCATGCTTAGCATAAGAACAATACTTTTTGCGGTGCATTGTCCAGAATATTTTTTCAAATTATTTCCCCTCCATCATGTTAGCCTTAAATACGCAGACTCTTAAAAGAGGTGAACTAACTTTTGCACTGTTCTGAGAGCAAATGCACTCCTGCAGACTCTATCAAAGTCTGTCCTAACAAAAGGTGCGTTCCTTAAAATATTGCCCTTCAGAATTCATGGGAATATGTGAAAGCCTCAACTTTCATCAAAACCACCCTTCACTTCTATAAAAAGCAAAACCAAACCCTTAACATTTAAGAAAACAATCTGAATTCATGACCCGAGCACATACCTAAAAAAACCCCTTACAATTCAAGAAGCAGATATAAGAATGCAAAATACAAAATGTACCAATAAACCCCACTCTTACAATTCAGCGTGTAAAAAAGAAACACAACCAAAAAAAAAAAAAACAACCAACAAACCCTAACAAAAACCTTCAGGAAAAAAAACCTGCATTTGAATCCTAAGAGAAAATGAACTTGCTTGCACTTCAGCCACATAGAAGTTTTGGCATTGAAAAATTAATAATTTTCTCAATACTTACTGCACAAAGAAAAAAACACCCCAGGGAAAAGAGGAGGAATTAATTGTACTTAAAGTAGGGATGGCCTGCTTTAGTGAGAAAGGCCAAAGGGATGCTGCAACAAAGAACCCAAAACAAAAAGCTTTCCTCAGCATGTCCCGCGCCCGGATTTTTAACAAATCTGGGCTGTATGTGTCTGTTCTGTCCTGCTGCAGTCAGTGCTAGGAAAAAGAAATAACCCAGCAACAAAGGCTGTTTTCAACATAACCAAAAATGAGGAGTAAAGGACAAAACGGGACTTGCTCTTTAGGAGCCAGCTCCCCCAGGTGATGCTGCCCAGGAGCTGCTCTCTGACGGGGACAGGGAACGAAAGCTCAAACCTCCAACAACTTAGATGTCACTTTCTATAGAAAGCAATGTGCAATTAGTATTCATTTGCTCAATTTGATTTCTGTTATTATCACACACAAATAGCTGCAGTGGATTGGCTCCATGACCCATCTAGTCCAAGGTCCTGTCTCAAGCCATGGTCTGTAACTGATACCCAGGAAAAGCATTTACTGAGCAGGGCAAGTGGGCGATCGTACCCAGTTTATTCTTCCAGTATATACTGGTTAAGGGACTTCAAAAACTGGAGACTACATCAAAACCATCATGTTTGATAATCACTAATAAACCTCACTCCATGCATTAGACCAAGCTGGTATTTATGAATCCCTGTCCAACTACGAAGCACCGTGATATATTTTCCTACTGTAAAAACAGTTAAGCAAAACTCCTTGGACAGAAATACCAGACAAGCTCGAGATTAAGTAAGCTTGGGAAAATTCAGCCTAAACACATTCAACAAATAAATGCATCAAAACGCATGTATCTCTGCTAAACCCTGCAGTCTTTAATCAAAGCTCCCACTGAAGTGAGTAGCGAAAAGTGAGTTGTTGCCAAAGTTCATAGCAAAAGCCACGGGATGAGAAACAAAGTTCTGTCAAAAAAGAGAAATTACCAAGGAGAGGGAGCAGAAGGAGCAGATCGGTTCTCGGCACGACAATCTCAGGCTGCCTTCAACTTGAGGGAGCTCAAAGAGCCACTTAAGCTGGTGCTCAGGATTTGGCTGAACCGGGGCCTGAACAATTATTATTTATACTCTTATCACACAAAAATGTGAATAACATCGCAAAGAGGGGAAAAAAGAAAACCAAGGGCGGGGCAAAAAAGGACAGTAGCACATACTGTTGCAGGCTCACAGAAGTACTATAGACATCTTTGTTCTGCAGACCTCGCGGAAAGAATTTAAACAGGTAGAGGTACACGCTGGATTTTTACTTAATGATTTTAAATGCTGGTATTTAGCTCCACACATAACTCATACACTTGTGCAAGGTCCAAAACCAGCCAGTTTGCACAGGCAAACCACCAAAGCAGCTAAGTCACCCACTGAGAAAGTTTAACGGCAGCAACCCTGAGAGGTCTGGAACCCCGAGTCACACACACGTGCCTATGCCACAGCACCGGAGCACAGCCTGTCCACAGCCCAGCTGCAGCCAGACCCACCTCCTACACCAACTCACTGCATTTCTGAAGCAGGTTTAGACAAACAAAAGCCTTTCCCCTTCAAATGGAAGTTCCCTAAGAATTCTTCCCGCAGGACCAGAGACAAAACCCCAAAGCATTCAAGCCGCTTTACTTTCAGTCACAGTAACCGAGTACAACAGAAAAATCTCACACCGTACCTGCTCCAAAGGCAAAGAAGAAGCTCTTGTCTGCGTTCTCCCTTAAAAGCGCCATCACTCTTTTCCCCATCCTCTCATTCCTCTTATAGATGAGCTCCTGTCTGAAGTAGCTGTCTATCTCCTGAGCCGTCACCTGCTCGTGGGGTGGGAGCGTTGTGTTGATGAAGTTAGGGACCTGAAATGGAGACAGAGGCTGTAGTTCAGGTGACAGTGGTTTAGTAATCCCCCAAACACTGGACGTTTTAATCTAGCCTTATTTAAACCACCTGAGCATCATTATCATACAAGAAACCACCAGAAGAAAAGAGCTTGCTGGTAATTCTACACAGGAAAAAAGAATCAGCAATCAACATGCCTTTTTTCTTTTTGTTAAACTAGTATTTTATTAAATGCAACTTCATTTTGATTTTTCTCTGTCCCTTCAGCAGAATGTAGTTTTAGATGTTATAGTTGGGTGAGTTACTAAACCCTTTATTTTCTAGTTGTTTGACACAGCTCACTGGTGATTTAGCACCAGAACAAGCCCTGCAATCTGTTCTCAGCCAAGGTCACCATGACCTTGAGTAAGGACTGCAAGATTTGGCTTGTATATGCTCCCTCTTAATAACCTAACAGGTAAAAAAGCAGGAAAGGTTAGCAAATCCAGGCATAGGGAGATGCAAACAGGGTAAACCCCTCGCCTTTCTTGCAGTTTTAGATGCTATCAGGCCTCACCAGAAGAGACCGTGCATTGCAACACATAAATCCCCGGAACATTTCTGATATTTTTGAGAAATGGATTTCCAGAAGAACTGCTCCTTCAGTCCCTGTTTTTGTGAGGAGAGACGTTCGTAGGCACGGGAGAAAGGCTGAAACCCCAGGGACCGTTCAAGTCAGTGCAGCAGACCCAGCAATGAGCCGAGACCCAAGCTAGAGCGGACAGACAAGCCGGAACGTCTCTGACTGACTGTGGGGACAGGCGACTCCTTCTGGCATGGTGGGGGCCCAGGTCTACCCCCGGCCCCGCAGCCAGAAGCGCTGTAAGCGGGCACTGCTTGATGGCTGCTCACAGGACCCAGGCACCTTCCAGCGATTTTCTGTGCCTCGCCACTGGAAAGCAGCTCAAACTGCAAAGCCCAGACGCAGGTTTCTGAGTCCCCGGGGAGCTGTAAAGCCGCCAGGATTTCCAGCGTTAATCTGAGTCCGTGGTAACGGTGCCGCATGCACAGCCCATAGGGGGAACGTCCCTCACTCACTGTGCTGAAATACTTGATGCAAGTTTCTTTGCTTAATTCTTTCTCTGGTCTTCTACTACACCAAGTTCCCATCCTAGTTTTCTAAAACTTGCCTTTAGTCTTTGTTTCTCAGCCCACCTCTTACCTTCCCACTTGGCCACGTGATTTTATCACAACAATTTTTACCTCTTCCCACCCTCTTCACTCACACCGCCTCTCCAAAAGCTTTCAGCAAGTCTTAGGAAAAGAACTAATTTCCATCTTCCCAGTGGCTCTTCTTAAAGCTTTTTCATTGCAGCCTCATCTACAGCTCTCCTAACACATGGGGGACCAAGCAGCAGAGAGATGTCACCGTGCATTATGCAGAAGGACAAGTCTAAGCCTTGTTCTGGGTTCCTACCAAAGGCTGTACCCAGCTGGGTGAGATAGAAATGGGCACTGCATCTCCTGAGCTGGGGAATCCCACGTGGCTGGAGTTAATCCTGCTGTTGACAGTGACCTGCCCCAGCTATGCAGTGCAGCTCGACCTTCAATTTTCCAAACAGCTTTGCAACGTGCTTTGCCAAATCACCGTTACATCTCGCAGCACGTCCCTCCTTAAGGGTTCAATCACATTACTCTTCTTCTGGGCTTTCCAGCACGGCTTGGCTTTGCCAGCCTATCTTGTGAATTCCTCAGAGCATGCAAGTACTTTGCGCCTTGTTCTCAGTTTAGCCCTCTGCCAGCACTCAACAAAAATAAGTCCCATTAAGCCAGACCTATCAGAGACACCAGTTTCTTGTTAATACACAAGGAAGTTGCCTCAGTGTCTGGCAAGAGCTTGCGTTCGTCTCAGAGGGATGCTGGTGGCTACAGCAGCGAAGGATGTAGTGGCTTCGATTCCTGGTGAAAGGCAGGGAGAGATTTTTGTTGCAGGAATAAAGCCTGAGGAATAGGTAACCATTTTACGCTTGCAATAACCTCTGCAACACAAAGCTGTGCATCAGTTGGTCCATGCAGATACTGCAGGCCTTTGGATCTCCTCTGTACTAAGGCTCTGTGTTTAATGCTTTGATGTAGCTGAGCCAGGAGCCAGGGGAGCCTTCAGAGATGGAAATGCAAGGTTAAAGTTCTAGAGAGCATCTGAAGGCTCAACACCCAAGAAGTCTCTCCCCTGCTTTTGGCTGAAGTGACAGCTGGGAACTGATGGGACCTGGTCCTGAATGACCTGAGGTGCTTTGGGGAAAGCCAGGTACCGCACTGCCAGGCAGGACAACCGGCCCTTACGCAAAGCATGAGGATTGAACGGCTTTGTGCATCCCACTCCAACCAGGGAAAGCTCTGCTGCCAGAGGCTTAGATAGTCCCAGGACAGAAGTTGTGTCCAGACCCTGACCTAGAGGCTGTTTGCCAAGAAGGAAAGCACCTTCCTTCAGCTTGTGTGACACCATCACTTGCAGTCCTACATCCGTATTCAACATAGGTTGTTCCTACGCTTTATCTAGCCTGAAATACAGTCCACAAAAGGGAACCATTTACTTGCCTCTTTTTGTTTCTTCCCTCCCATTCTTTCTTCCTCTTCTGTGGGAAAGAGTTTGCCAATGGCAGAGAGATAAATTTAAAAGGAAGCGCTGGGTTTTGCCAACGCTTCTCATGCTTGTCCAAGGAACAAGAGGAAGGCGGGCATCGCCTCTGGAGACACACCATCAGCTACAGGTCCCGATGCACTCTGTGCGTTCCTGTATTTCTAATGACTGCTCCGTCACTGGCAAAAATAAAACATGCACGTATGTTTCTTCATGGCAGAGGACAGGAGATGCATGATTGAAGTAAGTATGCCTGTACACCGTAGTGCAACCACACTGTGAGCTACGACACTGGCCCCATTAATCACCCCCGCTCCTCGCTGTATCGCGGTTCCTTTCCACAGTTGGTGACATAGACCATGCCTGGCTTCAAGGAGGCAGCTGCTCCTGATGATTTAAGAAACCCTTTGGATTTCTAACCACCAGGCAGGGATCAGGAAGTCAAGAAACAGACAGACACAATTGGGAAGTTGTTAACTTCAGCCAGAATTTAAGGGTTTTGTTTGAAAAAAGAAAATCTGTTGTTTTAAAAGGATGGGCTAAAGAACACACCAGAGGGATACACCTTTCCTCTTCCACTTTATCAAATATTTTTGTTTCCATTCAGAGTAAAGATAATTTTACCATTTTAATGATAGGTATTTGTTGTTTTGAACTGATAGCGAATGGATGAGACATTTGCTGTGCCAATGGGTGAAGGACTGACTTTGTGATAATAGCTGAATACTGCTACCAGTATATATAACTGTATAGTGGGGTAGATGATGTGACTGTTGAAAAATCCTAACTACTAATTCTCTGCTGTTCATCTAGGGGAACAGCAGCTGGATCAGGAGAAAAACACAGTGCTACCCATCACCCGGGGTGTGCTCATTTTGTAGTGGATAGACATAACAAGAGAAACAGATTCTTTCTGTCCAGTATCTGCAAGCTATGCAACTTTCAGGGAATCCAACGACCTCATATCTATGTATCTACATCTATATCCATATCTATATAAATAGACACACATATACTACGTATTTCCCATGGAAACTAAATAATAAATTCCATTCAGAGGTGTTCAAAAGAAAGAATAATTTGTTTGACTGAATCAGCTACAACTCTTCTTTTTTTCTATTGCTATCTACTTTGGGTTATGGCTCTCCTATGGACAGTATAGACGGACCCTAAACTGAGTCATTAGATACACCTTGCAATCCTTAGTTAAGCTTTTGAGGTTAAAGAAGAGAATATGTGAACAAAAAAAGAAGTCAAGTCCCAGCCTTCAAGAAATTCCTTCCCCTCCACATTGCCTTTGTAATTTTCCTTGAGTCGGTATCCCTGATGGAATATATTTGTGGGTAAAGCTCTGCACACATGTCCAAACTCACAGTGCTGTGGGATGTCGCCCATAATTCTTCACCTTTGAAGTCAGTGGGAGCTTTAGGAAGAAGGAAGAGGAAGGATTGTGGAGCGGTTACGACACTACCCTGAAAAAAATGGTTCTGCTCCCACGGGCTATACAAATCTCTTGCATGATCACAAGCATGTCATTTGGGTTTAGATCTTCAAAGCAAACTCAGCACTTAACCTCCACCAAGTATCTTTGAAGCTTTTGGCTTTATTCCTCCTGTCTCTCAAAAGTCCGTCTGTAAAATGGGGACAGCAAGACTTTCCAACTTGATGTTACATGCGAGGCTCTGGCTGAATCTAGCTGTTGAAGGACCCAAAGGAAGATCCAAAGCCCAAGACAATGCTCAGTGGTAACCGTTCTTCCCACAAATACTTTGTGGAAGGAGGCTGGGATTCTGCTGCTATCGTAGGCATAAGCTAACAACATACTTTAGCTTAGAAAAATGCATCAGCCATATCTCAAGATCTATGCTATGCTGTCGGCTTTGTCTATAGAGACAAAGAAATGAAAAGAAACCAAAAAAAAAAAGAGAAAAGCAAAATATATTAGTGCAGAGTCTTTTATCACATTTAGGGCTTACTGCCAAAGTTCAGCTGAAAATTCATAAACACAGGACTACATTTACATACATTTTCTTATTTACTATTTTTTAATGTTTGGACAAATATTCTGGACAGAGGCACGATGCCACAGTTTGTGAATATCTATCTGCGAATGGGGTTTTTTGGACACATATAAGCACCATCAGCTTTGGTTAGCATTTTTTCCTGCTTTGGATCTATTTGCTACAGTAGAACTGCTCTGGATTCAGTCAAGTATCACATCACAATGAGAAGGGAAAGAATAGTGTTATCATTCCTACTCCTATACGCTACATTCCCTAATCCTCTGACAACCTTTTTGGGCCTCGTTCCGTTCCAGTGGTGCTAGCCTATTTCCGGAACGTGCATGCAAATTGTAAGAATATGTCAATGAAAAACCAATACTACCATCATTAGAATAATGTGTTGCATGCCCTTTCTTGCCTGTGTGTAGGCAGAGGTGGTCCTCAACCATAAGCCTATCTGCAGATGGAGAAGACGAAGCTGAGATTGGGAAATGGGAAGCCATCCCCTGCCATGGAAAATACAGTGATCCTAAAACCTTTCCTGCCATTATGTTCCCACACCTTAGCCAACCTTCTTAGCTTCTGAGACTCCTCTCCCCACCTGTCTCATCAGCAGGTAACTAATGGCTTTCCAGCCTCACCTCCTGTGCAATGTCCAAATGCCAGACCACCACAAGTACCGCATCGTCACTAATCCTTGCAGGGACAATTCTTAATAATAAAAAAGCCTTATTTCTCTGCTTCCCAGAGCATTCACAGGCTAAACAGAGAAAACAGGAGGCGGCACACCCAGGGTCACAAGGGATGTCTATGGCAAGGTGGGAAGTTGGCCATCAGCTTCGTGAGTTCCAGTCCAGCACCTCAATACGAACCCCATCCATCTTCCCCCGACAGCAGGGCTCAGCCCCCACGCTAGCAATCCTTATCTCCCGTTGTTGGCAGAGAGCTGCTCCCAGATCGCTCCAACTGCATTAAATTTTTTTAAACATGATAAATATTGGGTTCTCTTTATTAGTCTTCTCGTTTATGAGCTTTACATGGGCAGAGGCCAGAAGACAAGTAAGGGATCCTGCCTTGCAGGACTTTCCCTGCACCACGCAGGTCAGGAACTTTTGTACAGCCGGCAGCACTACGCAAGATAAGGATCTCCGGAGCTGACAGTGCAGCTTATGGGGGCTGCCAGGGAGCCAAAGCAGCATCCCAAAACCCGCTGGCTCCTCCGACAAACTGAACAGCCCTAAATTCACATCACACCAGCCCTTCTCGGGTCAGAGGCTGACATCGAGCTCGAGTTATCGTTCCTTTATGAAGGGAGGATACCCTCTCATTAACAGCCCTTGACAGGGCGCTGTGGCTTTTGCTGTAGTGCTGCAAAATGTACTGCTCTGGACTTGGAAGACACCTGTTTCCTCCTGATTTATGGACCCTTCTGGCATCTGGGAGAGGAATATCCACTGACTGCAGCCTTTGATATGAAGGATTTGAACAGTGCAAAGTGAATGGGCTGCAAAAGCAGCATCTCCGTGAGGAGGACGTGGCTTCTGCAGAGACAAATGCTGCAGCAGACTCAAGTGGTTTTCCTCCAGCACTCCTGAGTTTCCATCCTGACAGTGACCTTCAGTGGCCAAAGAGGGGGTGTCTGGTTAATCTGATTTAGCCCAAAGCTGGAAGCTGCCAAGATGAGCTTTCAGCTTGTGATGGAACAAGGAAACCAGGAAGGAGCTCTGCCAAATGGCGTCCAGTTCAAGCATGTTGTGATTAAGCCATTATTGCTTTTTTTTGACCACCGAAATTTAAAGTAATATATTAGAAGCCTGAGTGGACTGTAAAAGGAGTCCTTAATCTTCAGGGTAGGTAAGTTCCATCACTCCTTTCCCCTTCCCAGGGCAAACATCTACTCAAGATGGGACTGGAGAATATATTACAGGCACATCCAGCACGTTTTGGAAGTC
Source organism: Falco punctatus (assembly GCF_963210335.1). NCBI lineage: Eukaryota > Metazoa > Chordata > Aves > Falconiformes > Falconidae > Falco > Falco punctatus. The sequence continues at coordinate 9,845,358 of NC_137591.1, read as the reverse complement.
GTGGTCAGGACAGGTATGTCAATTTGGTGGATTTGGGGCTGCTAAAATGCTTTAATAGAAGCATACCCTGACACCAAACTCATACAGACTCAAACTGGTCTGAAGTCACAGAAAGCTTAAACATATCCCCAGTCTGGGCTCACCCGGTTGTTCCCACCCCTTTGCACAAAGTGGAACAGTTCTGCAGGGATAATTCTTACTGCAGCCAGAGGCTTGTAGGTTTTCAGTGCAGATCAAAAAACCAGTCACACTTCTCCCACCCACACTCGCCCACGCTGCCCAGCCACAGCCATCCCCGTGCCATGGAGCCCTTTGGGATCCACTGTTGGGGTTTGGACCAACCCAGCGTTTCCATGGCAGGGGTGGATTTTCTATCACATCCCTTGGCCTAGCAGCAGTCTGTAGTGTCCCAAACCTCCAAAAGCAAGGAACAGCCCTGAAAAACTGCAGGGCAAAGGGACAGCCAGCTGTCCCCCGGTGGAAGGTGTGACCTGGCAGACCGCGGGTTGCCCGAAATGGGGCTTCACAAACCCAAAACTGTTTTCTGGCTTCAAGTCATTGCAATGGGGACGCATTGCTGCAGCTTGCAGCATTTCCGCTCCGCTCAGGCACATCTAATCCTCTCTGAGCTAAATGCTGATGACTCCTTTCTCCAGGCTGTGCTGCACCGATAATACCCCCGTCCCTGTCCCCCTGGGGCGCGTTCAGGCTCTGGGGACAGCAGCTGAGGCTGGGGTGTCTCACACCCCCATGCCAGAGAGCCCAACTGTTCCTTTCCAATGTGTTCTTTCCTCCACCTGCTGCCTCAGAGGAAAGAAGCACAAGGCTGGCAGCCCTGGCAGCCTCTCTGTACTCTTTTCCCTGGAAATAGCAATGAAGAGGAGGAGAAGAGTCCTCCCTCACTAACCCGATACTGTAGGGCACCACAAACCCACGGAAAATCTCTGGATAGGGCTGGAGGTGTGGGTGGGGGGGAAGCAAAAATGCTTTTTGCTTGAAGGCAAGCAAGAGAGGAAAGAAAGCCCAAGAGCACAAGGAAAGCCAGCGTAAGAGCAGGCACATGTCCTGGGACCAGTTCTGGGGGGCGACTTCTGTCCACGAGCTAATCCCTGCCCACCCGCATTACTGCTCAGGGTCCCGCACGTTGCGGATACATTGCAGTTCACGCACACGAGCTTTCTGTAACCGGCCTACCCAATTTAAAGCTGACTTGGGTACCTCTCAGAATGGCGTGGCAACTTGAGCGTGAAAACAGAGGTCTTCATGGCCGAGTTTCAAACTGGCTAGCGCAGGTCTATGAGCCACTGGAGCATCTAAATTTGTAAATAGAGGAAAACTGCAAACGGGAGAAGGTGCGGTGGGGAAAGCCGGCTGAAAGCTAGATAAGGCTCTATGGACAGTGCATGACACTTTTAAAACACAGCTGTGCAGGTGGTACAAAAGCTGTAGGAGTCATTGCTGGCCTGAGTGTAAGCTTGCCTGCAGGGTGGGCTGCAGCCCGTGGAGCACCAGGACGCCGGTGTCCCTGCAGCTCCAGCTCCTACCACCCCTGCGTGGAGACCCTTCCTGGGAGCCCCAAACCCTCCTGCCACTGCTGGTCTCCCAGCCAGCACCCTGCCAAACCACACGTGTGTGTCCTGCCTCGTTCCACCTTCTCCTGTGGAAGGAAAACACTTTAAAAAAAAAAAATGGGGGGTGGGGGGAGAGGAGAAGCAGAAGGGCCGCGAGGACGGGCCCTGCAATCTCACAGACACCTCGGAGGGTGATACTTTTATCCCTGCTAAAAAAGACTTTCAACAAATCCCTGAGAAGTCATGACCTCCATGTATGTTTTCTATTTGTTTTTCCACACCAGTTAAATAGTTGCTTTCCAAGCACTTTGGGGGTGGGGGGGGGGTGGGGGAGGGGAAGACAGGGGGACAGGACAAGAACCACCAACCTCTCCCCCCGAGGCCTCCCTCCCCACCCCAACCCTGTCCCTGCTCCCCTCGGTAGCGATGCCAAAATATGCAGCCGGCCTCTCTATCTGAATGTATGTTTTGATTAAAGAAGTCTTAACAAAACACAGTCAGAACAATGATCCCAGCCCCCTTTCTGCAAGCTTCACCCAGCTATGCAGTGTATATTTAGGACCAGATTACAGGGACCTGTTCATTAATTGAACGGGGATGACAAGCCTGCACTGTATGCAAATAAAGGTTTGGGTTTCAGTGGGGAGGGTAAATCTCAACTACCTAATGATATTCCTGCCCCATTTAAAATCCCTTTTACATTGGGATTTTTTTGAGGCCAGCTTTCACGAGCTTGCAAACATATGGAAAAGTTCAAGTTTTTCTATTTCCCTTCCAAATGCTTTGTTTCCTTTGACAAAGAATATTTTTTTTCTGTTCTGACACTAAAACCATCACCTATTATATTGCCATGACACCCAAGTAAAGATACTGATCAAAGGGCAAAGCAGGGCAATAAAGAGAAAGTACTGGGGCCAGAAGGTTTGGTTTTGGGGTTGGTTTATTAAAGTATTGCAATTCTTTTTCCAAAGGTATTTTTCATTTTGTCTTCCGTTACACAGTGGGAGAACAGCTGGTCAGTAGTGGGTACAAACTCAGGTTCCGTTGTCTTGAATATATATTGTTCAGGGCTCTTCAATGAGTTTCCTCCCACCCCTCCTTAGTAAGATGCTAGGGAATACCTGAATATTTACGCAAAGTTTCCAATAGAATTTTAACCCAAGGCAAGTGTGATCCAAAAGATATGGCTTGCAAAATATCACATCAATTAGCAAGGAGCAAAAAGGTGGTTAGTAACACAACAGCAGCTGGACTGAACACGAGACCTCCAGGGCTGACACCGCGAGGCAGTGCCGTGCGGAGATAGCCCTGCCCTCCTGTTCCATCCTAGCAGAAATCCAGGCTACTCCCAACCCAACCACCATAACTAGAAAGCTTGGGCTGGTATCTGGAACAAATTGGATGATGACTTTTGAACTAATTTTTTTTTGTTGAGGTTGTTTGAGATATCTATCATAGGACATAAAGATGCAGAACACCTCCAAGAAAGCATTTTGAAATTGAATAAGTCAGGAGAAAAATAAGGAATAGTTCAGATGAAGTCAGTGAAGTAGAGACAAATTAAGTTGCCCTTGAAACTGACAGCTTTGCATCTAAGCTGGTGGAACTGTATAAGCCTGGACTTAGGGTTTACCAGCAAGCAACTGTCCCAGAGGGGAGAAAAGAAGGTCCAGGTCTGAAGCCACCATCGGAGAGCTCAACCAGTTTACACTGGAGAACCTGATCTATGGTGTTTGCTATTTGGTAACACACAATAATGGTGTCAGACCAGGAAATGTTGTGTCAAGGAGTACCCGACGACACAGCCTTTTCAGATAATGTCTAATACTAATCTTGCCAAATTGTCCCCTTGTCCTGCTCCTTTTCCCCTCCCTGTCATAATGAGGTGACAAATACATCTTCTGGATAAAACACAAAGGCAGAAAAAGCATTTTGTACATTCAACCCACAAGATATTGTTTAAAAACCTAACAAGTATTTTTCATTTCTCTTGAACAAGTCTTTCCAAGAAACACTTCATAAACCAGCTCTTTAAAAAGAAGGGATAGTAAATGCTTTACAGCAAACACACAGCAATGCACAGAAAGCAGCATGCTACTATCTTGAATTCCAAAAGTTTCTAGCTATCAGTCTTTCATACTCTTTTATAGTTGATTCCCTTACTAATAAATACAGGTAGTCAACAATCCTTAAACGTTTTTAATGTAAATCAGCCCTTTTCTGTAAGTGAATATGTTCCTTTTCTAATAATGCAGCAGTCTGAAAGAGAAATCTTTGCCTTTAAATGTCTTGTTCCAATTTCTCTTTCCCTCTTCTCCTATTGCTTTCTCCATGGAAACTGGAAAGAGGAAGGAAGGACCTTTCAAGGTAAGAGAACTCTACAGGCAAACACACAATGAAAATTTTCAAGCAAGAACCTATTTTCAAAACCCTCAGCACAAAAATTATCTGGGCACATTCCAGATTATTAATAAAAAAAAAGTCTCCCCAGTGTTTTCCCCAGCACTGTCATCAACAAGTAGACTGAACTCTCACAATCTGGATCTGTAACCAATTTTCTGAAACACATAAGCCAAAATATAATATTGCTCCAATCTGGAATCCTGTTCTGACATAATATGAAAATTAGACTCTGAAAATCTTGGCTGCACCTCTGGTTTTTTACTTCCAAATGCTCACAATATACCAAGACACAAAGCTGTAACTCAGGTGCCAGTGGAAAGAAAGTATGATCCCACCGCAGCAGACCAGGAGCTCTTCTGAACTAGGGAAGGCAACTTCTCTCCAGCAGCATCCCGTGCTACAGCCCAAAGAGGAGAAGGTAGGAGATGTGCTCTGCCTGCTATCGGGGCGCACACGGCGCTGAGCACGCGTGTCGCCAAACACCTGGGCAGCATCAGGACTGTTGTCAATGTCACTTCAACAAACACTCCTGGAAGCGTTACTGACCCTTTGCCTGGACCCAGAATGAGAAACCCGTGGGACTGGCTCCCTTGGCACCTGGGACAACCTCGCACTTGCTTCGCTGGAAAGCTTGTAATCATTTTCCCTGGAATAACGAGAGGCTGTGCCAGTTCGTCTGCACTTTGTTACAGCTGAAAATGATAAGGTGCTTCCAAAGCGTTGTGTTACAATAGCTGTGCCTTTGGTTTATGGATTTATCTTCCTTTGCCCTAGATAAAACTCCATTCCTTGGACAAATTAGGTCTGCTTGTCATTCAACACTCTACCTAATGGTCTCAGCTGTGTGTTTCTGCAGCTATTGAAGCTGGGGCATTCCACAGACAGTCTTCATTGATTTGAGAAGTGAGCCAGAAATCCAGTTGTATTTTATCCAGAATGAGAACAGGGCAAGTTAATGATATAATTACAATTATCAGGACCCGTAAATCTTAAAGGACAGGTTTTAAATGCAGGACAGTAACATTTTTAAGAGGGGTACATAACACAACCTGGCCATTTATAAACAGCAGGTGCCTCGTGAAGTGAGGCACTAAAGCTTTTCTTCTTTAGTTTAAGGACTACTGGCATGGGATTAGTGTATGGATCTCTAAAGTCATGTTATCAGGGCCATCACACGCCTTTCAAGAAGGAAGAAGGCAACACCTGCAACCTAAACACTGCATGTGCACATGAAGCAGAGGCAAGTCAAGATACAGGTGACACCATTCTAATACAAAAAGCTCCGTTGTTTCTGGTGGACACAGCTTGAAGATGGAGGCACAGCAGTCCCCGAGCACCTGAAAGGGGTCGAGGCATGTCTGCAGGCTTTGGTAACTGCCAAGCCACTTCATTGAGGGGCTTGCTTTTCTGTGTAGGATGGAGCCAAGGCCTTACCTCTCCGGGCAACAAGAAGATCGTTATACTCAAGTGAGCATAAAGCCCGTAAACTGGGTTAGTCACTGGCCCAGTGTGGTTTCTTCATTTTGATACCCAATGATGGCTGGGCCCATGGGGACTCATAGAAAGCCTGCTGCAGGCATGACATGTTCTCCATTATTCAGTGGGCTTTCAATCCAGTCTAACACACAAACCATAAGGGCTCTAGATGAAAGACGCCTTACAAGTGGCAGGTATGACTCTTGTGTTGCACTGTCAAGCCTCAATGGGACAGGCAAATAACAAGCATGCAAGAAGTAGAACCTGGCTTGCAGAAAGCTGTCTATAAAATAGCTGCAGGCCTCTGATCTGCCAGACCAGTAATGAGAGAGGAGAAACCATGTTCTCCTGGGACAGGAGCCTCACCTCAGGCCAGGAGAATGGCTAAAGACAGAAGAACAATAGCTGGAGACCACAGGTTTTTGGGAAAGACTGAAGGAGAAGAGATCTCAGCCTTGGCTTTTCAGTTTTCCTCTTAAAGTGTATATAAGAATATAAAGAAACACAGAACCAGCTCATTCCATGCTGGCAAAGAGGAATCTGCTGTACAGCATTGTCCTGAAAACACTGAATAGCTCAAAACCCAGCACAGCAAGGAACCAGTTCAAGATATCCCTGACATTTATGTTTGAATAAAGACCTCTAAGTCAGGTTTAGGGAACAAAATACAAGATTCTGCGCCCTGCTTTCTCTTCACCAAGGCTTCAGGTCATTAGGCAACTTCTTAGCTGTCTCAGGTAAGAGATAGTATCCTCCAGAGGTAGATAATTTTCTAATTTTGCACTAGCAGACTTTTTACATTTTAACATGTCTGGACACAGTGAATTCAATTACCCTGTGAGAGTGTCAGACAGAATAGAGAAGTTAACGTTACTGATCTAATCCAATGTATTTTTGCTTGTAGGGAACTTTTTTCCAAAAGGAGAGAAAAAAAAGTATGACTTCTTTCAGGGGAAAAAGTCTGAGGGAAAAGCAGAAAATACGCTTATCCTATCTTGAACTTAGAATACTTTCTCTTTGGTATCATTTTGTCTCTCTGCCCAGAAACTCCAACATAAGCCTCTTGATTGCATAAGTCACAAGAGAATCAAGTGTTTGCAGAAGGCTGTAGGAGATGTTTCCTACTCCACTTTTGGGTCATAGTCTAACTGACTAAACTCAGCCCCTTAAAGTTTTATTAAGTTTAAATAAGGATTTATATGTTTGGAAAAATGGTGCTTGGAAACAAAATTTAAGAAAAAGAGAGAGAGGAAGGAACGAGGAATGTAATATAGCCACAGGAAAGCAGAGGTGTTTCCCCCTTTCACTGTTCTCAATTTAAAATAGTAAGAAAAAAGAAACCTCAAACCCACCAAAATTGAGAAGGATTTGTTTGGTCCTCCACTGTCATCAGTGCTGATGGCTCTAGGACAGGAAAATGTCAGGAATCGGGGGCCCTGCTCACACACCTCCACTTTGGGCACCTTCCCTTGGCTAAGCCAGGCTTCCCAACCCCAAGGCAGGCAGCGCCTCCCTGGGGTGGTCCCGTCCCTGTCCCTGGGTGCCAGAGGAGCTGCCCTCTGACTTGGTGCCCAAGGTCCTGCTTCAGTCTAGGAAATACCTTTCCCTGCACTTTTCTTCCCAGCACCATCCCTTCGGTGCACCCGCCCGCCTGGTACAGTCTTGGTCCCAGAAAAACTCAGCCCTTTCCCTCAAATGCCATAGGAGTCAACAAGATTGGGAAATGTGCAGTTTTTTAGCACCAAACTCCCTTGGGGAGGCTGAAGAGGTTCAAGAAACTCATCTGTAACATCTTGAGTCAACAGCGTTAGTATTTCTCCTTCTGGTCCTTCTTTCTGCACCAGGATATATTTTGCTCTAAAGGCACCTCAGCATCTTGCAGATGGCTACTGAAGATGCTCCATCTCCCAATATTCAGACTAGATGAATTCAGGAAGTTACTGCACCTAGACAAATACCCACCACCACCGTCCCCACAGTGATGTAAAGACTTTCTCAGCTGCTTCTCAGTTCATTACAGTGACCTAAACCAATGGCTCTGAACTGAGACAACTCATGGATGGGTTCACCTTTATTCTGCAGCTCCCGCTAACTTTCAAGGGAGAAGCAGGCACTAGTAACCTTATAAACACCCCAAATGAATCCTCAAAGAGTGAGTCACAGCCTTCTGCAGGTCTCCTTGGCCACATGGGATGGAGCTGAGTTCCTGGCCTCCACCATTCACATAAGCATTGAGTCTCGCAACTCCATTTCTGCTCTTCTTTCTTTCTATGTGATATTTCAAAGTTGTGTTAATGGTACCAGCTCCAAGGACTCACCAGACCTCTGAGGAGCTGGACCAGCAGCTGGTACCATGGAAGAATGGGCACACCTTCTAAAAACAGCAACACTCTTGTCTCCCAAGATTTGCATGGATGCCAGGCTCATCTAATTTGGCAACCCAATGGCAAAGACCTGCTGTGGCAGACAGAGTCTATCATCCTTGCAAAAAACCACAGAATAAACTTTGGAACGACTACAACTGGCAAAAGTTGACCTGAATGGGGAGTTTATTTTAGGTTTTAATTTTCTGTTTTGTTCTGCTTGCCATTAAAAATAAATGGTATAAAGCTGGTTTAAAAAAACACTACCAAACAAAACCCTCTTTACCAAAATTAAAAACAACAAACCACGAGAGGAAAATACGATGAAAATACTCCACAACATTTAGAGTTCTGCAGGGACTAGTATACATATAGGGAATTCAATTTTCCATGGCCCGTAAGTGTTATAATCTCTATCAACTGCGCACACTCTGGGACCATGACTAACACCAGCGCTTGGACTCTGATCGGTTGCGGGCTTTTTTTCTTCTTTCTTTAAGACTGTTTTTAAACTCACATTTGATCCAACAATTCGCAGGGATGAAGAAATTTTCACAGCAGTATTTTCCCCTCTAGTCTAACCCACAGGTCTGTTATAGGACATGGTGACAAGAAATCACAGATGCCTGCGAGTCAATGCAAGCGATGTGAACGGCTACAGCTTGTCTCGGGGACAAAGGCTTTATCGCCAGGGAAATTACACTGACAGAGATTAAAAGATGACACAGAACGTTCAGGTGCCAGGACTGTCTTCATGGTTTTACCAACTAGTAGACCTTCCATTGCATCCATGGCAAATATACCACCACATCTTGCAAGAGTTATTGCTCCAAAACCATTATGTGTTTATCTTGTGTGCTGTGCCTCCACACTGCAAGCACGGTTACCACCGCTGACTTCTCCAGGTTCCTCTAAAGTCATGAGCTCTCTACCTTTTCCAGCTCACCGCCCCCCCCCCCCATCTTCAGAGATGTATTCCTACCCGAGTTGCTTTCTCCCTTGACTTTTCAGCACAAGGCTGACCAGAATGAACAGCTCTGGCAGCTTTGGTACTGCACAGACTCCTGACCCAGTGCTGCCGCGTTAACCACCCTGTCACGGCCTGGCTTAGTCATGCTAAAAACAACGCTTTGCTTTCTAGGGCTGGATTAACCGGACAGCAAAGGGGTTTTATTCCCTTCATTACCATCCACCACTCTTACTACTATTTGGAAATGATAACCAGACAGGGAAAAAGAGGAGACATGACCAGAATTTAAGGGGACCTCCAATTGTCCAGGCTGATGTCTTTCTGCTCCTGTCGGGGGGCAGGCTAGTTCTGCGACAGGTGACACGGCAGAGCAGCTCCAGGTGCTGCCGGGTGTCTTTGGCATTTCTACCTGGAACTTCTCAGAGAGGCATACAAGACCTCTGGGAAAACACCCAGGCTGTGGAGTGTGGGAGACCCCGATACCTTACAGCCAGGTTGGGGCCCTCCTCACTTCCCCAGCTGTTCCTCTAAGAAACAAGAGGCCCACAGAGCCCTGTGCAGCTCAAGATACTGATGGCGAGGTAAGATGCCTCGGAGACCTCTGCCTCAATCAACTATTGGTTGAATTTATCTCAACTTGATAAACCGAGTTTCTCTCGGCTCTCCCTTGAAGTTACATAGTTACCCTTGATTTGCATTTGCTAATGCTAAAACGCTACCATGATTAAACAGACTTTCATTGGTAAAACATATATAATACCGTGGCTGCCAAAGTTTATATAGGTCCCCTCTAAGTTAGTTGCTGCACCCGAGACATGAACCTGGGAACATTTATCAAAAAAGGACAGGCAGGTGGTGACACCCAAAGACCAAGCTTCCATAGACTTAATGGGAAAGGAGAGGGGAACCTACGTATTAAATGAGAATCTCAGAGTTTACCACAAACTATCAAACTGGTCTGGGAAAGCAGATTTCTGCTCCATCAAGAGTTGTTAGTTGCATTGGATAGCTAAGATAAACAGAGACCGAAGGGCTGCCTGAGACACATGCAAAATTATGGAATTATGACATGTTTGAGAAGTTATTTACTTTATAATATTTACATAGTGTTCACTTCCTCTTCATATGTAAGTTCAAATATTACAAAGATGTTCCGCTCCCCCCACCCCCCTTAAGGAGGGGGCTACACTCAACAGCCCTACAAACATCCATGATTAACTTTGTTTCAGGCACATTCCTAGGAAAGTTTTCCAGGCAGCCCGTTCCTTGTTCCAAGTAACAAGCAATAGGACAAGAGGAAATGGCCTCAAGTTGCACCAGGGGAGGTTTACATTGGACATCAGGAAAAATGTCTTCACCAAACGGGCTGCCAAACACTGGGACAGGCTGCCCAGTGACATGCTGGAGTCACCATCCCTGGAGGCATTTAAAAAGTGTGTAGATGTGGTGCTTAGGGACATGGTGTAGCGGTGGACTTGGCAGTGCCAGGTTAATGGTTGGAGTCTATGATCTTAAAGGTCTTTTCCAACCTCAGTGATTCCATGATTCCCCAGAGCCCACACAGTACCAAGGAAAACCCTCTCACCAGGCAACTGAGGCACACGTGGGAAGAAAACACACAGCATGAAAAGGAAAAGGGGAAAGAGGAGACAGCGTGTAAAATGATGACAGCTGATTTGTGCTCAATTAGCTGGCCCATCTGCAACAGTTTTACTTACCTGAGAAGTGTCATGGTTGAATATGACAGCGTTCAGGTCTCCACAGTTATAATGCTTGATGAGATCTTCAGTGGTATATGGAGCCTGCAAACTGCCCGCTCGGAGACTTTCATGTTGGAGCAGAGTTTGGTTTAGAGCAAACAGCACCTGTAGAAAGGCAGACAAGTAAAAAAGGGAAGTTAAAGATATTAGCAACTAAAGCAGCACAGCCTAAAAGGCCAAACTTTGAAAGCTGCTCCTGCACCAGAAGTCTATTGACCCATTCTGGCCCACAGTAACACGGGCTGGTCTTTAGGCATTGCCAGCTGGAAGGGGAGCCAGATGCAAGGTCTCCTACTAGCAGAAGACCTTATTATAACCCCCTTGGTATTCCACGTAAAGTATAACTTCACAACATTATATATATATACATATATATATTGCTCAGAGGTCACGGTCTGAGAACTTTTAGGCTGCCTGTGCTGACTACTGGGCTACATGAGACACATCGGAATGAAAAAGCCCTGAACTGGGAAACTATCGCCTCTGAGTCCTGTCTGCCAGCCTAACTCCAAAGCCCAAACTCAGCTGGAAGGTTTTTGATAAAAGTCAAAATCTTTGGAACTTCTGAAGTCACGGTTGTTGTACTGGGACTTTCTGCATGTTGTTAGTAGCAGAAGCTTTAGGAAATTCATTATTAGCCTCTCTCCTTCAGCCTTTCCCCCTTCTCCCACCCTTCTGCAAAGTGACCGGAGTTACTGAATTGTAACGCTGCCCCAGCAGACCAGTCAAATGTCGCCATTCCAACTTGCAAATACCAAAAAAGCAGAAGCACTCTTTGCTATGTAAATTTAAGTAACAAAAAACCCAAAACCCCACCAACACCTCCTTAAAGATGGTATTTTTTCCTTGTATTATCAAAAAGGCTATTAAATTCCATACAAATTACCACAAATCTTTTTTATTTGTGATAGACTGTGGGAGTAATTTATACCAGTTACTGAACCACCAAGTCTGGGATTTTCATGTTCGGCTTTCCAAGAACTCTCCAAAGAAACTTGATAAAAAGTAGATGAATAAATCAGAACAGCAGTTAAGACAGTTTGCCACAAATTACATAAACAAACAAATGCACTTTTCCTAAAATAAAGTGGTATGTAGTGACTGCAGATTTAGAACTCTTAATTATTTTGATGTGTCATTTTTCATGAAAATGCTCCTGCATCCCTCAGCCTCACATTTCGTCACATTTTCAGCTTCTTTCCTTTAGAACAGCAGTGCCCTATCCATCCCAAAGAAGGACCATCACCTCAAACCCCAGGTAAAGTAATCGTGCAGAGCTCCAGCCAGGCTGCACCTGGGACACATACCCTTACTTACCTTCTTCACTTCAAGCAACCGAACCCGCTTTAAGTGGTGAACCCCAGAGGGGCTTAAAATTAACAACGTACATATATATTTGCAGGACGGAAGTTCTTACTAGTTTAAAATTGTGATCCCCATTGAAGTTTATCCGAAGGAAAGGAAAATAAATTTGATTTACTCCTACAAAACCTCAGGTAGATAACAAATATGATCTAAGACAATAATAACAACAACGATGATGATGATGTCATTATAATCTCCAGTGTATTAACTGCCTCTTAATACAAAGCTGTTACATACTAACTAATATACAGAAATTAGTTGAGGAAAAGCAAATGTTATTCTTTAATTTACTTTTAAAAAATATAAAAATGGTCTTTCAACTGAACCTGTTATACCTCAATTCAGCAATCGGTTCCCCATTAAGATCCAAGCCTAAAAGATTTCCTTGCCCAGATCTAAGGGCCTCTTCAGGCTTTTCAACAAAGAGATCAATCTTTCCCAGGACCACAGCCTGAAGTTAAGCATCTTCCTAACCTAGTTTTTCTCTAATTTAAAAAATCTGTAAAAAACACAGTTTGAAAAATTTCTAACCTTTGAAAGGATCTAAGCTTTTTCTTTTTCCCCTAAGGGCTACAGCTCGAAGAGGAAATGTTTCATCCCAGGATTTCCTGGGGATTCTAAACATTTTGGCTAATAAAAATAAAAGTTCAGAAAAACGTTGACAGGAAAACTGAGAGCAAAGGTTTTCCGAAAATGCTTTTAGCAAAATCCTTCTCATCTTTGATTTTTTGAACAATGAATGTTGCTGGATTTTTATATACAAAAATTGTATACACACAGGCACACATATATACAAACCACTAACAGACCCTGAGGATAAGGCAGTGTGTTTTATGATAAATTATTGAGAAGGTGATAAACAAATTCTTACTTTACTCTCAATGCCTTTTTTTTTTTTTTCCTTCTTTTGTTTTTGCTTTTGGTTGTTTGTTTTTTTGTTATTCTGGCTTCCTGGGGAAACTAGCGCTGTGCATTCATGCTCTGGGTCTGTCTGCCTGTCTCCTCCTAATAAATTTGGAGCCTATTAGCTGCTTTCAGTCATCCTTGCAGAAGGATAGATGTCTTAAAAGAAAATTGCCTGTATATGTTCCTTGAGAACAAGTGCTGGCCTGCAGAAAAACCCACAGCTTGAGTTCACTTCTTGTAAGACACCAAGACTCCCCATGAGTGCAAATGAGTTATTTGGGGTTTACAGCAGTAGATGGACCCCCACGCACTGGACCCCAGACATCAGGACATTCATGTCCCTGCTTTCTGCCCCTGAGCAGCTTTGGGACCTAGAGGTGATGCTGGCCACCAGCCGAACCCCAGCATGCTGCTACCACTGCGGGAGGGCTCCTCACTGGGTTCAAACTGCTGCCCGAAAAGCAACTCCAGATTTTATTTTAGAAGTTAAAATTAGGAACTCAACCACTTGAATAGGCTGAAGGAAAACTGTAACCACTCAAACAGATTTCTAGAGAAGTCTTAATCAAGCCGCAACCACCACAGGTTTTGGTCGTGCAGCTCAAAACAAACTTAAAGAGAAGTGGGGTCTCATCCCAGTCACCTGTTCATTGGCTGGACTTGTAGAGCATTTCCTTCAGAGTCACATTAAAGCCATCTTAAAACCTGAATTTATTTTTCCTTGCTGGTCAGTTAATGCCACAAAAACAATGCGGCTTCCTTCCTTTCTCTCTATCTCAGTATCAGTGACCCCACGACCTCCAGCCTAAACCTCTATCCGAGTTAAATCTCCCAAAGGTGCCTGAGATTACTGAGCAACTGGTGACTTCAAAACAAACACACTTACAGCGACTGCTTATACACAGTCCCACCTAATAAAGAGAGCAGACAGTACTTGCTCTGGGAAGCGATGGGAAGTTATGACTGGCTCTGGGAAAGCACATTTTTATCCACGCAATTTATGGAGCTCACACTGGCGTGCTTCAAAAGCCGTTCTTGCACAGCTGCCTCTGGCCCCCATTGGTGACCCGTCAACCACAGACAAGACAAAGGCCTTTTCAGCCTGCCAGGAGGAAGCCTTCCTATCCAACCGGTCTCATTCTCCTATGCAAAGCAGCAGCCCAGCGCAGATTTTATCTGAGTGTTTGGAGACACCAGCTCAGCCCTTAGAGCAGACCTATGGGTCCAGTTTTACTGCCTAAGAGAATGGGTACCTCTCTTATCCTACATAGCATCAGCAGCCACTAGTCCAGACTTCTTAGGAGCTGTTTTGCACAGACTATGGCCATCTCAAGGATAAGGGGGCTGGACCAGTCACTGCTGCCATGGGAAGGTCAGAGGGGATGCAGCATCGCTGGGACAGCTAAGAGCTCTTGTATCCCTGGTGACTTCAGCTGAGGGATCCCCAGCAGGGGGGAGGTCTGTGGGAACCCCAGGTTTCATTGCTCGGTGAACAAGACTGGTCGGTTACGTTCCTGCCAGCTGTTCCCAGTGCCGCCCAGCAGTACCTGCGCTGCTGCCTCGCTTCAGCCTTCGCTCTTTCGCCGCTGTGATCTCAGGCACTGCAGTCGCAACGAAATCCGCAGAGACCACCCCTCGGCACTTACATGCAAGTTCATCACAGGCCTCCATTAGAGACCAAACGAGGCCAGTAAGACCACAGCCAACAGCTTTACTGATCACCTTGACACTCAAACACTATTCCACCGCCACGGTTACGGAGCCAGGAGTCACACATGAATAGAAAGCATGGGTTACAGAAGTCTACCTCACATATAAATCAGCTTGAACGTTTAAGGTGTTTAACTTTCAACTTCAAAAAAATGAAACATTAGAAAACCTCCAAATCCCACATATAAATCAAGCAGACACGACTGCATTAGGTCTCGAGGCTGGCATTGCATGAAAGTGTTGCTATCAGCCATGGTGCAAGTTGCCTTGGGACAGTCTGAGCTTCATTTTGCAAGCCTGTGGGAGAGGCTCGAGTTTTGGGTTTATGCGAGATTTTAATGAGATTGGGCTTCTAAGCAAGTAAACCCAATCTGCAGAAACAGATCTAAAAAAACATTGCGGCCTTTTCAAACTGGGAGAGGAAGTGAACAGAAGCATACCTGGACCGGGCTTAGGAACACTGGAGCCTTTCCACCAGAAATCATGTTCTTCGTTGTACTTGGTTTCAGGTGGGTTTCAAGGTACTCTCACAAACATTAACATGTGTTTCATTGTGCCACGAGTCTGCAGCTTCAGACAGGACAACTGAAGGCTCCTGAAGGCCAGCAACATGTTCACGCTATGTGACAGCTGGAGGAGGGGAAATCATGGCCTTTGTACAGGAAAGATTTCTCCTTATCTATTTTATGTGCATTTGTCCCTCGCTGAAGAGAATAAAAAAAGCCCAGAAAATAAAAAAAACCAAATTAACCCTCATTAAATATGGCATCATGCCTGGTTTATGTCAGCTGCCTTAAGGTCTTTTGGTCATAAGGCCCTGAATGGAATGAAAGGAGAAAGAAGATGCTTCATTTGCTAAAAGATGCTATTTGGTACCCGGACTCTTTGCCATGGCCATCACCAAACAACAACTCAAGGATGCAGAGTTAGCTATCTTTTCAGCTTTACATTTTTAATACTTTTGCATAGGTGAGTTGACTTTGGTTCATTATCCCGAATGCTCATATGCTTTGTCAGAATCAATTTCTGACAAACTCTGATGGCAGCTTGACTCCGTGCCTGTCACCTTGTCTAGGAGGCAATGCTAGGGATTTCCAACCAAGTGGAAAGGTTGCCAGGTCCACCTCTTCAGTTTGTCTGACTGAGGTCCCAGATAGTGCCACAATGGGAGAACAGCTTCATGGGGGCATCTGAGATGCCATCGTAAAGTAAGACAAGAAAATCTCGTTACCAGGTAAGATACCCGAGTGGTCCCAAACCTTCTTATGAAATACATTGCTAATAAGACACATAACACATTCAGGAATCACAATAGAAGCAACAAATCTTGTGCTAGGCTGAAGACAAATGGACCTGTGTTCTGCTGTGTTGCTATACAGGAGACCTGAAAATGAAAGGCAACCCTGAGAACGCTCTCAGGTCAAACTCTGGCTCTCAGACAAATTTCACTCTCACGCGATGGGGGAGAAATTACTTTCCAGTCCTAAACTTACCAAGGCTGAACGGCAAACATTGCATTCACAGGACTCCAGTAGCTGGAGTTACAGGATGACCCCTGCACAGAACCATGATTAATAACAATACCACAAAAACAAGCTTAAATTTCATACTATGATGTCAGCTCTTGAGCAGGCAACTATTGTTTTCCTTTACTTTCTCTTTTGGACACGTGCCACCACAATGCAAATACTAAATAAGCATTACTGGAAGCCTTTGAGTGACTATATTGTGTCAGTGCTCAAACTGCAATTTCGGAAAAGAAATACCCACTCTCCTGCTTGGTTTAAAACAAACTGCAACATAAATATCAAGGTATACAGTTTTTCAGGGGTTCTTCTTTTGTTGTTATCCTTATATGCAGTCAAATTGAAAATCAAATATATGATATCAGGTCAAAATAGTGACTTGGGGGGGGTGTCAGAAAAAAAAAAAAAAAGAAAAAAGAAAAAAAGAATAACCCAAGTCCCTGATTTTCCAGATTAATGAAAAGTAATAAAAGTGTTTGCCCAAATCTGTTCAGTTCCATTGGTTTCCAGAAGACGGGTTTCCCCTTTCTTCGAATCTCTTGCGCTGTTGCTAGGAATTAGTGAGCTGTGAAACTCACCTAATGAGGTCAGCATCAGGAAATAGCTCTGAAAAAACAGGTCCCGGGGGGTCTACTAAAGGACTCCCCCAGTGTCCAAACGAAATCCTGGATGCATCGGCACATTGTACAGCTGGGGCTGTGGGAAGAACGTGCACAACTTTGTTGTTGTTGTTCCTATAAAGGGACAGCTAAGGAAAGTGAAACTATTAACTCATCCACTGGAATTTCTGCTCACAAACCGTGCCCCCTGTTAAAGCTCCTCATAAAAGCCTTTCGGCTAGTTGATTCCATATGTTCCCCAAACCCACAGTTATTGCTTCTGAAAGGCAGGAGTAGTTAACAGTCTGCGGCTTGGCACTGACCACGGAGACCTAAGGACCTTGCTTTTCCCCCCCTCCCTTTCAAACGGCCAATTAACCAGTTTAATAAAACAGTTTGAATCTGACCAAGGTGCTTGGAGAAACCCCTAACCACCACCTATCCTACCGGCTGAGCCACGACGGTGACACGTGGGCATGGCCTGGTGCAGAGCGGTCACGCTGCTGCTGTTGCAGCCCCAGGACTAAGGCTGCTTCTCGTGGTGCTGAGCAAAGCTGCAGGGAGACCGGGGCTCCAGCCTTCAGCGCCGCACACCCAAAGCTCCTGCTGAAGTTGACTTCCAACAGCTTGACCTCAGGCCCCTGATGTTTTCCTCTTTATGGAAAGCTACTGTGATGAACTTGCACGTGCAAAAGTAAATAATTATTTTATTTAAGAAAAAAAATTCTGTGCTTTGATTGAATCAAGGCATTCAAAACCAACAGAAACAACTTATAGACAGAAAACACTGCAACATGCACAAGACCTCCACTCCCTCAGCCCCAAGACCTCCAAGCCAGCGAAGGGCTCTCCTGGTTGACAGCAGCTCTCAGGCGTTCCCTGTGCTGACCCTACTACACTATTGCTTCTGCACCGAGTTCCTGGCTTTGGCAGGGCTGGGGCAGGCACAGCGTTAACTCAGCGCCTGGAGAGCAGCTGTTTGGGGTTTTGGTGGCTTACCTGGTAGAATCGCTGAGCTACCTGGAGTTTGTGCTCTTGGATACAAGTCTTCCCCCACACAAGGTCATTAAGACAACAAAGACCATGGAGTTAATTTCTGCCTTGACAGCACTGTAGAAACAGTATCGTTCCCAATATATATGCTATAAATACTGCACCCACCTTCAATAGGTCAAAACACCCCAAAACAAGGTTTTAAATATGTAAACTGAAGTCAGCAGCAGCTGTACCACAGGCACTGCTGGAAGAAGGGTAAGATCTGGAACCTTTTCTTCTAAATTTGTAAAGGTACTTAGAGTCCTGATTAAGTTAGAAGAAAGGAAGGGGGGGGGGGGGGGGGGGAAGAACTTCGATAGGGAATTTCCATGCTTTTCCCTTTCCCCCCTTCCGTCCCCACACCACGGTGGAAGGATGTTTTTGTGTCAGTGCCCTCACCACTACATTGGTACAGTCTCTCTTGCCAATAACAGCTTGATGTCTGACCAGTAATGGTGTAACGGAGCAGTAACTCTGCAGGATAACACTCTGCTTTGGTCAATGCTCAACTTCAAGCTTAGGCAAACAAATTAAGAAATAATGGGAAGAAAGATTTGCAAATCAAAACTGAAACACTGGAAGGGCTAGAATTAACTCTTAAATTTGCAGCCTAAACGTATGGCTTTTGTGGATTCTGTATGCGGGATTTACTCACATCCAGTATTTATGCATAGGTCTAGTTTCTCTGTTGTCCTGAATTCAGTATGTCAACTTTCATGACTAAACCTACCTAAAAAGATAAATATTTGCACCAAAAGAGTTACACTCAGAGCAGTCTGATCCTGAAAGTGTTTTTCAGGTTGAAGTGCAACATGTTCCAGTCACCAACACCTTGCCCAGCAGTGATGGCTTGCAGGTCCAGGTGCCACCAGTTAGACTTCTGGAATGCATGCTTGGATCTTGCCAACAAAAGGGTGAACAGACAGTAAAATTAACTCATACTCTTGAGGGGAGACTTTTTTTTCCCCCCCTTGTTTATAGCTGAAGCAAAAGTGGTTCAGAATAAAATGCCTTCTCCCTGCAACTCACCCGAGCAAGCTTGGCTATTCCTGTCCTGTGGGTATCTCACCACTTACTAGTCAACAGCAAACCCCTGTATTCAGAACCCCAAATGCTGCCTCAGAGTCAGGGACATTCCCCCCCCCCCCATGTAACATAAGAGTTTTGTGGGGAATAGAAGTTCATAAGAAGGTTTGCGGAGCAGAGCAGCGCTCCAGGAGAGGTGCCGCGGAGGCTCCAAAGGCGTCACTGAAACAAGAGCAGTCATCCCAGATAAGTCCAACACCCCCAAAAGTGTCTGGTAACAGATACTTCGGGAAAGAATGTAAGAAGTGAGGTGAGCAGAGGGTGAGCTTTTCTCAGACGACACTTCCCATCTTTTGGAAATCTGCCAGTTGGGGAGCTGGTGGTTGAAAATACCTCTTCTCCTGTCGCTCCTTCCCAACAACCTCCCTGCTGCCCAGGCCTTTACCTCAAACTGATCCCGTGCTTGGCTGCACCACTCTATTCAAGAGTAGCCAGCCGCCCGACCCATGCACCGAGAGGGTCACCGCCTGCTCCTTAGCTCAGCAATCACACTCCCCAGACCGATGCCTGGCAGGACGCCCGACGGGCAGTGCCCACGATCACTTTCCTCCACCTTAAATGGGCACATTGTCCCCACTTTCAAGATCATCACCTTTAAGGGGGGCATGTGAAATCCTTCCCAAGAACCTGAAACCACATTTGCGCTCTTGACTCACAGGTAAAATTGTTACCGGGCCCACCTGGGGTTTCAATATTACTTTTTTTGTCTCCACTGTAACAAGAGGAATGTGGGAACATGCCCCGAGCGGAGCATACCAGTTGGCCCCAGTGACAAGCGAGCTGCAATGAAAGGGGGACCCTCGCAGAAAAAAAACCAAAGCTCTGAAGGGGTTTGGGGAACTCCCAGTTTTAGGCAGCCAGCCGGAGATATTTTTTTTAAAAAAAAAAAAAGCCTGGCTTCACGATATGCTAAGCATCCACCCATTGAAAAATGCAACCTGTCCTGGGTGTATTTAATTTGGGGTTTTATTCATATTACTGCTTAATTTTGAACTGTTTCTTTTTAATTACCAGCTGAAGCTACACAGTAAAATGGACTAGCCCCACAGGCATGTTTTTCTTTCTATTATATTACAGTGAGGTAGCAGATTAACTCCTTCAGCCATCCCAGCTTAACACCTCACGATGCCAGCACAGCCCCTTTCCAGACTGCTGCTCCTGCAGCAAGACCGGCTGAAGGGGACAGAGATACACGTCCTGAATTTCCAACTCCCAGCCTGGGGTATCAGCACAAATGGGCGCCAATTTCAACATACGTCAGCATGCTGGAGCTTAAATTGCAGCCCATTGGGAAGGCGAGCACTTTCCAGCAAGCCAGATGGAGCTACAACCTCTGGCCAAGGACAAACACTTCAGGGCAGCAACTGTCTCAGCTTTCTGGTCTCCAGAGAGTGACCGAGGTGGCAGCTGTAGGAAAGAGAGCGTTTCCTAAGCCTGGAGGTGACTATGTCCTCATGAGGTCGGCAGGGAAAGAAAAAAAGAAAAAAAGTCAAAGATTTGGAACAGCATGAGAAAAGGAAACCTTTGAGAGGAAGCAAGGTGCTGAACCCATCAGGGAAAAGAGCTTGTTTGGAGGTTTTTTGGTTTGGTGGTGGGTTTTTTTAGCTTAGCATTATCTCAAGTTTGAATGAATTTTGTTATGCAAAATACTCTTGCCATTGGGGGAAACTGTGAACAAGCATGGGGTACCCCATGTCCGTTAATAAACACAGGGCTTGATCTTGCAGCCTGCTCACTTCAGGTCTTCCCCACCTAGGCAAACCCCCACGTCATTCATCAGGACACCTGATGGGATCCCACCTGTTACGGAGTACAGCGGCCCCTGGGTGGCCTCACCAGGGCAACCCCTCTTTCCTTCTAGAAATTCATAGTTATGTCCTCAGGACCAGCTTCAGGGCTGTAACGCAGACCTTGTAAAACACACAACCTCGGGGGCACCGGCAGCAGCCCCAGCCCGCCGCGTTTTGGTGTAGCGGCTCTGGGAGAGAGCCTGCACACAGGCACGTAGTGCACTGCCCATCACACTGCAGCATGAGCAAAAGGCTCATTTCTTAAAAGTATCAGAGGAAAGAGCCCAGCACAAACGGCATGATTTTTGTGACCAAAGATGCTGCATTGGCCCAAGCATCCTTGCGCCCAAAAGGATGGGCTCACCATGATCCTCCTGCTGGCGGTGAGAGGGGGTTTGGGTGCAGAAGCAGCACGCGAGCAAAAAGCGTGTGCCCTGGGCGACCTCCTCCTCCAGCAAAAAGCCATCGCAACTAGGCAGTGAAATTATAGCCCAGGGTAACAGCAGATAGCTGCAAAAACCCTACAGACAACTGCTCGGGGGGATATTTTATCAAAGCCTGGGAAAGGGCACCAAAGGTGGTCAATCATAATGCAGCAAGAAGACAAGCTGGCGCTTTGCAGGGGCTGAGGCTGGAGCTGCATGGCCACGCCGCTCAGAGGCAGCCTGCTGGGGTCCCTCCACGTGTTGGACGTGACCCTTGAAAAAGCTCTCGGCGATCATCTGTGCCGATACACAGCGGTGTTCACAGGGAGCTGCAACCCTCTCTGCAAGCCCTGCAGCCAGCCTGCACTGCGCCGGGGCAGCGGCGGCCACCGGCCCCATCCCCGGGGCCTGGGTCGAAGGGGACAGGTCGGAAAAGCTGCAGATGCAGCCAGGGGTTTAACAAGGAAGAAATGCAGCAACTCCTGCTCCAGCTGCCTTTCTGAGGGAGACACAGCAAAGGGAAAATGTCGAGGCAGAGATGGAAAAAAAAAAAAAGAAAAAAAAAAAAAAAGTAAAATACAAAATTGTCACTCTGTTGCTCAGGTCACGTGGGCAAGAGGAGGAGGCATCAGATCCCCACGGTGCTGCCCTCGTGGCCTGGGGAACGCTGTCTGCTCCCTGTGCTGTGTTACAGCCCTGCTGCACTCTACAGGGGTCTTGCCCAGAAGGAGTAAGTTCCATAGAAATTATTCCAAATTGAGTTAGCCAGAGAAAGCAAGTGACCTACCCATCAAATCACAGCAGCTCAAATTTCTAATATCATCGACTTGTACCCGAGCATTTGCCTCCAAACTAAGCAAAGGCCAAGAATAGTTACTATTCAGAGTTATTTACACCAATTATTCAGCAAACAAATAGCTTCAAGGAAACTGCAATCTATTCACAGTCAAGTTGCCAAGATAGAAGAAATTAATAAAATTCATTGTTTGTAACAAACTATCGGCTTTTGAGGTCAGAATGATGAATTCAGACACTTCCTACTAAATATTACCCTCCTTCAATGCAATTCTGTTGTTTATGAATTATGGGAGGTTATCTTTCAAGAGACGGCTACAACTACTGTATTTTCATTATCATTGGCACCAGAAGATCATATTGCTTGAGGCTTTTTTAAGCCTAGGCTAAACAGTCTCCACTTCAGTCAGAGAACGCCTGTGAAAAGCTGCTGGAGGGGATATGCTGCTACGGAATCCGGAAGAGCGTTCACAGATTTTTGCTCTCCTGGCTAGAGTCAAGAATCAGACATTACTATAAGACATTTACATCAATTGGCAAGTTCTGAAGAAATCACTTAATTCAAGTAACATTTTGGTTTTCTTTTTTCTTCTAACTAGAAAGAAAGGATCTAGATGGATATTCTTTGCACAGCTTCAAATATTCCTGAAGGTAGGATATTTCCCCACATAAATAAATAGTAATTAATTTTCAGGCACCATTCTCGTCCACACATACCAACAGCACAGAAAATACCTGAAAAGGAGATAAGCCTCAGGTTCACTTTCTGCCCCTTCAGCTGCACCTCCCCACTCCTCAGATGCACTCCCAGAATTAAGCCCAAAAAATCCTTTCCCCCTTCCTCTCTTTTTCCTTGCCTGTTTGATACTGATGCTCTGTAAAAATACACTCACATGCAAGCAAGCACACGCTGCCACCCCCTGAAACACTCCGTAAATCTTCAGCAGGTTGTTCCCACTACAGCTGTGCTTCACCAGGAAGATTCTCAGAAATCCTATGGCCATCGAAGACATCGCACATGGGGTCACCGCTCAGACATGTCCTAGAGACCCCAAGGTGAAAAGCAGCAACTCCCCCAAGCAAATCTGTCTGCCGTTGCCCTGGAATAATACAGGTGAGTAGCAGCCTTTGCACGACCATGACTGCGGGGCTGGAGCTCAGAGGCTTCAGCCCACTCTCCTACCTCAGGACAGCAGGGAAAGCATCCAGCGAGGAATCCCAGAGCAGCAGCGTGGGTACTAACAGAGCACAGAGAATCACTTCCAGCTTTGACTTAACCTCTTAAGCCTAACTCCTAGGAGTACAAGAAACTTTAGAGCCAGTCTCAGCTGGTGTAATTTAGCATCATTCTGATGATTGACACCTGCTGAAAACCTGCATGCACACCCTGGAGGAGGAGAAGGGGATGATGCAGGGGGTAGGAAATGACATCCTCCACAAACCTGTGGGGGATCAGCTCATTTTGAAGATAACATCTGTTCTGCATTTCTTCCCTGGTCTGATCTTTTTACTTCCCTAAAGTAGCTGAGATGGGGAGCAGGTTCAGGTGGTTTTATAGACCAAGTTCTCTGCAGATGGAAGTTGGTCAGCTTAGTTTGCCCCAACCGTGCTTTGCTAATTCACTTGACAGGAAATCTTGCCCCATGCTTATATTTTGTACAAGGCCAGTTACATTTGCCATTAAATTGTTCTCAAGATTAGAGAATTTTGAGATCTAATTATCAAATTCTAAGAAAATTAATTGGATTTTAAATAACAAATGCTCAGGACTACTTAGAAACTAGCTGCAGATCTGGAGTTAGTCAGTAAAGACTCCAAACCATGAATACATCTGAGAAACATGTCAGTTAATACAAAGAGGCAAAATTGAATGGATTGCAAAAGAAACTACCCAGGGAACGTTCTTCACTGAACTCTGCTAACTAGAAGATACTAGATTCAAAGCATTAGGATACAAACATTACTAAGACAAAGACTTCATGGAGTCTCAGTTAAACTGCAAATTCTGACTCTTTTTTTTTTTTTTTTCCCTTTCCTACTGGGGTGACCTCTCCTCTTTGCTTTTAGGAAGCTAAATTACTACATTTTAGTTTGCCTGTTTTCATCACATTTTGCTTTGGGCACAAATGACTGAAAGAAAGAGCTCTGCTCTTTCTATGCTGATAGAAATTGAAAAGGGATTAACCAAAAAGCAATAAACTATTCCTTCTGAATTGCTAGCCCTAAATTTTCTTATTAGTGTCTACCCACACTAATTTGAAACTTAGCAATGCTGGTTTTCTCCAAAGCTGTCAGCTAAAATAAGGTAGTTCCATTCCTTCCAGGCTGCATTTGCCAAAGACCTTTCTGCTTTCGAAACATGCCCCCTCCACCAAATATATCAAGATTGTTGCCCTTTTCAGAATTTTCCCTAGGTACATGGCAACGTTAAAGAGGGAGTAAAACTAGCATGGTATTTTTCAAGTTACTATCATGGGGATGCTTTGTACACAAGAATGTCAAAGCAAAGTCAAGCCCCGTGCACAGCTCTGAAGGTAGATGGATGAGTGCACGAGTCAGTTACTTGCAAAGACTGCAGACCTGAGCTATTAAAGAGAGTCTTGAGAGGAAGGGAAGGACTGCTGATACAAGAAGATAGTAGTTCTGTGAAAGATCCACAAAATCTTTTGCAATTACAATGGGATTTGCTCAGGAAAAGCAATCCACGTTGTCTTCTCTTTGGACCTGTCATAAGAGCATTGGGAATGGCAGAGCAGAAGCCCCTGTAGCATTGCATGAAGTCTCCAGTCCATCCCCAGCCATCTTAAGGCACTTTTGCCAGTCTCGTCTCTAATAAATTCAGAAGCTCTGGCACCTAAAAGTTTCCAGATGGTATTGCAAGCCACCTATTCAGGACTAACCGGAGTCCCCTTGCCTCAGTTGTACTGCACAACCAAGAAACCAGTTTCCAGCTGGCACTGGCATTTCTCAGAACTGGTCCTGCTGCCTACCGTGCAGTCTTGGGCACAGTTCGACCCTTTGTATTCACAACTAAATGCTACCAGATGGACGCATCAGTTCAAAGGCTGGTGGAAACAATTAAGTTTACAGGAAGCCGCGTTTATCCTTCCACCTATAGCACTGAATTAATCATGCCTGATAGGGATCTAAACAGAGCAACAAGGTCTTGCCTTCGTGTCCCACTCAAGCCCCTGATTTATATCACTACCTGTCAAGAGATGGCAGAATATTGCCCAGTAGCTGCCGAATGTTTCTCTCCCACCCTCTCTCTCTCCTGGGGAGACAAATGTCAGCCAGGACATTCCTGCCCTGCTCAGGATGCCATGAAACCTAACCTTCTGTTGACACAAGCGTTAAGGCCCCAGGACTGTATAACAGGTCACTGACAGAAAGATAGAAGATAGCGCTTCCAAATTTGGCTGGCCACACACAGACAGGCACCGGAGTACGAGCACTGGTGGCTCCCCCAGCGTGCACACCTCTGAAGGAGACTCGCTAGCTAACGGACACCCATGGGCACAGCACTCTCCTCAACCCATTTTTCAGTTATGTCTTCTGGTAGGTTCAGTGGCTGATGCTGCTTGAGATTTTTATGGGGTTTATGTCACAGGTATTTCCTTACTAGGCTTCAAAGGTTGGATTTTGTTCTGAGGATAAGAAAAATCCAGGGACTGCTGGACAGCTGTATCCCTAGCATTGCTGTTCAAAGCACCATAAAGGAGGGAGTGCCAGAACCCGTCTGTACTGGATGGGACGGGCAGTTTGAATGCCCGCATGTGAACTGGAATATTTGCGCTCAGATAATTCAAACCTTCAGTGCTCATCTGCCTATCGGAAGTCCTAAACGAAGGGCACAAAGGGAAGCCTCAGTGACTGTGAGCTCAGTGCTTTCTTTGGAAGCAGATCTCCTGCCGTCCGGTTCCTCCCTCTCCCAGCAACACACTGATGCCCCCATTTCATGTCAACCGTGGGGTGGGAATGGATCTGTTACCATATGCTAAGCCTTTCTCCATCCATGGGAGGCAAAGCAAAGACAAACAAGGAGGCTTGAGTCAACACAAGGGTTAAATTAAGAATTGAGCTTGCTTAAAATAAAAGTTGTCACCAACCAAAAAGAACAAGTAGCCATTGAAGGGAAAACTGTTGAGATTTATGGGCCCCATTCTAGAGACATAAAAGGGGAGTCAATCATCATTTGAAGTTTATTTTTTTAATAAGAGCTCCTCAAACATTCCCTCCACTTTTCATTGCCAGAAACGTAAGCTTGTGGCTGTTAAAAAGTTAAAAATTAGGGGTTTCCTAAGTGGGAGCAGAATGCATGGTTGCTCTGTATGACCCCGGCTACTCTAACAGCTACTGCTAATTCCCAGTGGAAGCATCAATGGCTTGTGAAATAGACTCCTTTCTTTTTTTGTACAAATTATTCCTTTATATTTTTGAACTTCTGAACCTCTGGGCTTAATAACAACTCCACAAGAAAGAAGGAAAATGATTGACTGTTTATAACAACACGCATCTTTTTTGATTATCATTCCAGGCTGTGGCACTTTCAGTTTAGTGAAGCCTTGGTCACAGACGCTCTGCAGAACCATTCAGAAACGGGAGAAGGAGAGAGATGGGAAGGACATCCCCTCCTACATACGAACTGTGGTCATTGGACATTTTAAAAAAATTCCCAAACATTTAGTTTTACTGCCTTCCTCCCACTCCCTAAACTATAACCTACCCACTCACTACCTGTTTGAGTTACAAGCAGAAACTAAATGCCGCCCACCCTTGAGCGCTCCAGCCCCACAGCCTGCAAATGAGCTGCAGCACATCAGAATGTGGACCATAATAAAATTGCAAAACAAAGCAAGACAAAAACTTTAACAACCCACCCACAGAGGCAAGCAAAGAAACAAACAAATCAAGGGAAAATAATAGGAATAAACAGTCTTTAGCCTCCTTTTTTTTTTTTTAGTTGTAAATGGAAACCAATGTGACAGTGCTACACAGATGACAGTGTCTATTTATTTTCTCTAAAAGATCTACAGCTGTTGGATTCCCCACTGCCTCCAAAAAGACTTATATGGCTTTCAATTAAAAAAAGGCTAACACTAGAAAAAGTGTTTCACTCAACTGAAAACGGCAGAACCAGGCCCAGGAAGCACTCCTCTTCCTCCAGCAGTTGATTTACCAAGCATTGTATCACTGATTATTGCATTCCAGATCCTTTGCTTCCCAGTACCATAATTTTGTTGATTAATATCATGCTTACTCATAATAGTGATAGGTTCCCAACAGCAAGCTTGGCAATTTATATTCTGAACTAGATCCTCAGCCAGGGCACCATCCTGTACTCTCTCAGGTCAGTGGTGCTGCACAACCCAACCCTTTCAAAGGAAGATTATGAGGAACCTTAAAATCAGAAAAGCTGTGGAAGCCCCTGGTTCATATAACCCACCAGCACTCAGCAGTTCCTTCAAGAGGCTCAAGTAAGAAATGGCACCACTTACACTTCAGCAGAGCCTACCGCTCAGAGACCTGTCTTGGCTTGACTGTCCCAAGGAGAAACAAAGCCTGATTCACTGGAGCAGCTTCATGTCAATAAAACTCATCTCAGACCAGTACTGGGTTGGCTGGAAGTGAGCTGTGTTACACCAGAACTCATCGCCTTTGAGGTTTTCAAAAATTTGATTGTACATCAGATATTTGCAGGAGATATTTTTTTCAGGTTCTCACTGGTATAATCTAGCCGTAATTCTATCAAGCTGATGGATCTGCCCCAAGCTACACTACTCCATCGATCACACTGTGAAAATGAAGGACTCTACCTTCTTTGCCTATACATGACAAAAACTGACTGAAGGGATAAATTGAGAAGTACCAGTTTTAACAGTTTCTTATGGACAGTAGAGATATTTCCTTTAGAAAGTCACGTTTACTTAGACATCTTTCCTTTCTCCTTAGTGGGGGTCCTTAAATGCAGCTTCAGAAATCCCAGAGGCCAGGCTAAACCCCTGCTATATTTGCTTCATTAAATGAGGTCCGCTGTGGATGGAACTTGTAGATGCTGCAGGATTTGAGCGACAGCCTCTGTCAGCCGCTATCCCAACCACTGGCATTTAAATTGAAGCCCATTCATCACATGCCTATGGTCAGATCTAACCCTAAATGAGCTGCTCCAACTTTGTTCTAAAATATTTATTACTTCTGAGTTAGGACTTTAAGATGGAAAATAAGAAACCAAACCCTAAACCCAAAACAAAACCCACAGCATTTGCATCCCCGCAAAAGGCTGAGCAGGAGGGTCCTGGGCTACTGTTCACATATGTGCAGGATACTAAAGGGTCCCTCTCATTTCCATCCACGGATGTTTATCCTGCAGGCTGTACGAAGTTATCAGTACATGTTTTCAAAACAACTACAACCTTCATTAACTAAATGAGGTTAAGAGAAAAGAGTAAAAAAAAAAAAAAAAAAAAAAAAGATTAAACACTCCTGAGTTTATTTTGACTTTTGTATTTGCTGAAATAAGTGGATGATTTCCATCATCTTTCCTCACCCTTGGAAATAAAGTGTATGAGGCTCTGGAAGCCTGAAAGGACGAGAACGCATTTGCCCCTGTGTCAGTTTTGCAGCCTTCTTGTTCAAAGCTGCTGAATTTATTGCCCTTTCTTACAGCTGGTGATGGACAGGGTACAGACCATCTCCAAGCAATTATGTTCCTACAAGCCCTGCAAAAATGGTGACAAGGCAGAGATGAAGTGATGGGAAGGCTGAGCAGTAAACTCAGCCCTCAAGGAATCCGTGTAGGACTGCATCCTAGAGACACAAGCCCTGGAAAGACGATGCTTCACCTTGCTCTGTGCTGCACAGGCAAAGTGTTTGGGCTTCACAGCTGGGGCTGAATTTGAAGTGTGCTCAGGCAGGCTACTAGCAGGTGGCACACTTTGTGTAAACTCCCCACATGTAATACCACGGATCCTGGCATGCAACAGAGCTCAAAACTGCATGGGTGGCCCAGAGATGCAGTAGGTGCTGAGGACCCATGGTAAAGGCTGTGAAAATCCCAGCAGACTGCAGGATACTGAATGTCAGAGGTTTACAGACTCAGCTAACAAAAACTAATTACATCAGCTCAATCACCCATACAATTTTTCAGCTGTTACAGCCCTAATTCATACAAGAGCTCTGCCAGTGTCTTTCAGTACTGACTTGCAACAGAAAGAAAGAAAGTTTGTGCCCAGCGGTAAAGACACTAACTTGTGTTTAGAAGATGTGGGTTAGCTTTCCTGATGTGGGCTTGGAAAATTCCCTTTGGTATGAGGGGAGAGACACAATGGGTTTCCTTCTCCTGAAGGGGTGACAGGAAGACGGAGATGAGTCACTTGGTACAGCCTCATGAACCCACATCCCAAAGGACTGTGATGCACAGAGGTGGGAAGAGCCAGTCACGGAGAGGAGCTGTCTTCAATTAGCACAGTATTTTCTGCCACGGCATTACTGCTGTCCAGGCTGAAGCCTCAGGCACTGCACAGTAACTGGTCATCAAATGGTGGCCACCTCACTTCTTCTGAGTGCTCAAGTGGGGCATCGTTCTCATCAACCTTCCCACTTTCAAGATGAGTGAGAAAACTTCCCTTAGCAAGCAGCTGAATCAATTTTCCTCCTCATGTCCCCTTAAAACAATAAGGAAGTCACAGCCATCGTCCCTCAGCCAGTAACAGCAAGGAAAGAGCATTAAGCAAAAAAATCCCAACACAGAAAAACACAACAAAAGTGGTTTGTTTCTCATGATATAAACTGTTCCTTTAAATTGAGTGGGCAAAAATCCACAGAAATGGGCCAGAAGAATAGGAAACTTCTGCAGTTTGGTCCAATTTCTATTAAAGTATATGGCAAGCCTAAGATTTATTTCTATGGATCTTGGATCAGGCCCACACAGAGAGAATTCAGCACTTTCCAGGTTAGAACAGAAGCTCTACAAAACCACCTTCCCATAGTTCATACCAGGTTTTGGTTTCAGAGACGTGATTGAGAAGGTTTTAAACAATGTTGAAATTCCCATCCTGAAGTCCAAAGGGGAAAATGAAAAGGGGCTCAAAAAATTCCAAGTGAAAAAGCCAGCAAAGCTGCTGAATCAGCCGTCTACATGCCTCTCCTGTGCACTCCAGCCCAGATTTGTATGTGAGTTGTGTCCGTAAAACCAAACTCTATTTGCTACAGCTCTGCTGAAGTCCAAGGGTCATGCTTGCAACAGAAATTGAGATCCTTTATTTGTTTTCAATATTGCCTTCTCTCCAGGATTTGTTCCCCCTAGACCTAGTCTTTCTTTCTCACTCTTTTTTTCCAGCTCCCTTTGGGCAACTAAACACAAACCTCATTTCTGTGACTCAAGGCCACCTCCTGCCTCCTGAGGCCTCGTTCACGGAGTGCTCTTGTTCTTTCAGACCTCACATCTGTGCAAGTTTTTGTTCTCTTCTGTGCTGGCTTTGTGGACTATGAGTGTGTCAAGAGATTGACCCACAGACTGCCTGTAACATGGACTCCTGCCTCTTTGGGTGGGATCTTTGAGGAGTGCTCAGAGTTGGCCTCACAGGGAGCTGAAGTCACTGAGAGTTTAGTTGAGAAGAAGCTGCTGGATAAAACCACCAGAGAGACATTTGGGACGCTCTGCTCATCCTGTTTCTCAATTTTAAGGCATGCCTGTATAAAAGACATCAACCCACATAAAACCCACGACGAGCTGTGATTATCACTACCACCACTCCTGAAAGACATCAAGATAAAACTTTGAAGGCAACTTCCAGAAAACTTGTGAGTGGCTTTGTACTGTTGTTTTCCTCCTTCCAAACTCAGCCCCATGAAGTCTCCATGCCCAGGCTTTCAAACACGAGACCGCTCATAGCTCCTTAGTTTCAATCTATACCATTGCATTAACCTGAGCTGTTATTAGAGGCACGGTGTCTGGCTGTGAACAGCGCGGTGTTCAACACATCACTGGCTGTTTGTGAAACCCTCCTGCCCTCCCCTCCCCCCCCCCAGCCCTTCCAAGTGTCGCTTCTCCTTGGCCCTATGGTGGCAAAGTGCAGCCGAGTGCACGGCAGCTCCTGCCTGCGGTACCCAGCACCACTGCGCTGAGGGATGCTGAGGGATGCTGTCAGGGCCTTGTAAATGGGAGTGACTCACGCCTGGAGGGTCAGGGCTGTCAGACCTCATGCTGAAGTGCACATGTATCCCTGAAAGGAAAACCAACAACAGCAGATTCTGTGCCAGGCTAGGAGAGGAAGAAGTTATCAACCAACTGACAGAAAACAGCAATGACCAGATGGCAGGGCTGGGGGGTGGGTGGTGGTGTGTGTGTGTGTGGAGAAAAGAAAAGGGGAAAGAGGGGAAAGGGAAAGGGAAAGGAAAAGGGAAAGGGAAAGGGAAAAAAATGGAAAGATAAAAAAGAGAAAAGAAAAGAAAAAAGGAAAAGAAAAAGAAAAAAAAGAGAAAAAGAAAAAGAAAAAAGAAAGAGAAAAAGAAAAAGAAAAAGAAAAAAAAAGTAAAGAAAAAAGGCTCTATCACTACTCAGCCTGTTAAATGTCAAGGAAAGAAATCTTACTTCAGCTACGGCAATCCCATATTAGCTAATCACTCAGGATGCTGTACTAATGAGGGAGGATTTAAAAGCATTGAAAGACTTGATGAGCTCAGACAGTCTGGAAAATACAATCCTCTGGCCTTGCAGTAATGCTGTTAGCACAAAATATATTGATAAATAGAACTGAACATGAAAATACAGCTAACAAAGTAACAATAGGCTTAGCTGGTGCAAGCCAGCCTAGGTCAGCCAACAACAGGCACAGGACTCGATGACAATTTTCCATAGCTCATAGTCCAGCTGCACAGCCTCTACTCAAGTGAGTAAGTCCTGCCCCTGTGCGTTGCACCAATTCACACCAGCTACAGTGAAAATGTGTGAAAAAGGTTTTTCCTAAGGTGTCAGATGGAGGAGGGGCTGGGGGAAGTCGTTAAAAAATCAAGATCTGAATTGGCTGAACTGGCCGGTAGTGTGGCCTGACAGGAATGGGTCAGGGGAGAGGTGGGGCCTGATGCAAACATTATATACATTTCAGGAGGTTTATTTTGGCTTAGCACGAGGCTGGTCCCATGGCCTGAATGCCTGTTGAATCCGCAGTAAGCACCAAGGTGCAACAGGGGTGAGACTGAGGGATATATTTCAAAAGCAAGCCCCTAATCCAAACTCAATGCTGATGTGGACAACCCCAAATTTATTTTCATGTGGAGACCAGCTTAAGTCCCGCTCTGGTTTAGAAGCATTTTGGGGAGGGATGGGGTATGAAGGAGTCTCATGCGCTAAGAATGCAAACCACAGCTGAAGTTACTGCGACGTAGCAAGTCAGTGTGTCAGATAAAGTGTAAATAGCTGTCCACATGCCAGCCCTTAGTCTGCCACAACTGCACAGGAAAGGAACTTGACTTAATCGTCATTTAAGAGTGCTCGTGCAGCCTGTCAGGGAGCTCTGCAGGCAGGCAGCAACTTGCGGAGCTCCCAAAGGTCCCATATACCCGAACTCCTTGATGTTACTTTGGGTGGGTTGCCAGTGCTGAAGGGAAAGATTAGTATGAGAGATCCTGACCCTGCAATAAACACTCAACAATACTTCTTCCTATTAGGACTTACTTAAACCTGTGCTGGTTTGTCTGCTGAAACACCACATTTGGTGGGTCCCGTCTGACTGAGAAGATCAAGTCTGATCATGATAGAAGATACGAGAAGGCTTTCCAGATGGATGCCGTTCATGGACAGCAAGTCAGAGAAACCGCTAAAACTGGAGATCTGTCCCACCCTGGAGATCTCCCCCAGCCTTTGGGGGGGCTGCCATGCCCTCCCTGCACAAACGGCACAGCAGGATCACAGGGCTGACATGCAGCCCCAGGGAAACGGCAACAGGACACGGGCTCTTATCTAGGAAAAACACACAACAAAACCAACACTGCGGAAGCTCAGGCTGTCAGGCTGTTTGTCTGTGGTGCTTACATGACCTTCCCTACCAGCTTCTCTGCTCAGTGCCCTAGCTGGTACCGCTGGTAAGACCCTGAGGGGCTTTGCTGGCCGGTGCCCTGTGCATTCGTTACGGACTGCTTGCAGGAACCCACTGCAATGTGCGAACTTCAACTGTCCCATGGACCCTTCTAGTGACAACATGATGATGACAAGATGATCTGGGGTCCCTTCTCAGAGAAGAGACATATGCTTTAACCAGTTTACCCAGAACCACACAGCAGTCTGTGGTAGACCCTAACTCCTTCAGGACAGAACTGGCAAAACTTTATTTTCATGGTATAGCAAATGACAATCTCAATGTATCTGATTACTTGTTTACTATTGGTTTTCCTGGTGCAGGAGGATCTGTCAGCTTCACCCTGGGACAGGGTGCCACTCCACTGTGAAGATGCTGCATGTTATCCATAGAATGGGAGAATGAGGCCAGTCCTGGACAGAAAAGGTTTTCAAAGAGGAGGCAAAGCTATGCAGGGGCTTGATGCTTCTGTGATAACGGTAGGGCACTCAGCTTCTGAGGTTGCTTTGAACACCTTCCCAGTCATGAACTACCCAAAGACCTGTCAGAAAAAAGGTGTGCGTCCCGAGAGAAATCCCAGTCCTCTGACACTTGCTTTCATGCCGATATGAGCCCAAAAAGTTGAAAGAGCAAGATTTTCCACTCCTGGGTGTGACAAAACAGAGAACACCACCTTCTCTGGTGGCAACAAAAGGGGTAAATTCAAGTCTCCTGACAGTTTTCACGCGGATCTGCCCCGGAGAAGCAGCATCTCTGCGTTTCCTGGAGTATTACTTTTACCCTGGAAAAAGTTCAGCTTAATCTAAAATTGGCCCTAACAAGCAGAGCGCAACACACTGAAGGAGGGAGACCGAGGTACATGTGGGACACTCACAGTCACAGTAATAACCAGCTGTTATCTGCTACATCAGAAAGCACCAAGCCTGCCCTGCCGAGATGCCACGCTCCCCTTCCCTCTGCTCCCAATCAGACCGAAAGGCCTCCCCGAGCCCAGAAATAATCCCAAGGAAAGAGATCTTAAATGCAGGACAGCCTGCCTGTGTCTACAAACTATATTGAGGCAAAATTGCTCATGCTTATCAGTGGTGATAGTCAGAAGTGCAAGCATGGCCCCTGAATGGCACAAGTGTTCCTGCTTCAGTCACAAAGACATCATTTCCCTGAATTTTATTTTATTTATAGGTACGCTTTTATTTTAATAGCCTTTTTTTAAGACCGTAGGCTAAGATGGCCTTGCTTCCCCAGGGGTCTCACTAAAAGCCAAACTGCACCCGACTCACCAGTGTAACTTAAAAAGTTAAGCAGCGGTTAGGGACAAGCCACCTCATTCTTTCCAGCCCTGGAATCTTAGTGCATATGAATTTTGGATACTGCTGCAAAAGTGGCACATTACAAATTAGCAACAGTTTAGTTTATTAGTCCCCAAGTGGATTTATTTATGGCACAGAAAATATTGCTATAGGTTCCCTGAGACCGGCAGTGTGACGTCACTGAAATTAAAAGGGATTTCATGTGGAAGGCTGTGCCAAAATGGACTTACTCCTATTGTGCTTTCAACATGTGGTATTGTTTTACCATGTACTTCTTCAGCTTGATGCTATCACACCTTACAAAGATCTCCTGTTGCAGCAGCTGATGGTGGATTCTGCTGAGGTTACTGCCATGGGCATGGAGGGAGCCAACTATAACGAGAACCTGGACTCTTCAGCCCTCCCTCCAATTCTCCAGGGAACAGGCCAATACATGCTTAAGACTCTCAGGCAAAAGTATGGTGGAAGCACTTTTTGCTTCACCTAGTTCCTTCTCAAGGCAAAAGGAGTAGACTCCTTCCTCAGGCATGTGGGCACACATCGGAATTGCCCCCACTTGGTTTCTCACTTGAGACCTCCACCCTTACAGAGACATCAGCCCTGTCTGCTATTCAGAGCCCGGGTTCAGGACTTTCGGCAGCTTGACTGCTTTGAGACAACAGGGTCCCATAGGTTTGCTAGTGGTGAGGCAGATGGAGAGAGGTTTCCATCCAGGGATTTAGACTTAGCTTAGGCAATGTCTAAGCTGCAGTATTTCATTCCTTCTTGTTCCAGCAATTCAAAAAAACCCCTTCCCTCTTACAGCTGGGGAAACTGAGGCACACAACTCTGCATATGCAGCCCCCCTCACTGTCTCCGACCAAGCGGTTTGTTCAGAGGTTGTCTCAACGAAGTTTAGTTTCCTTCCGTTTTCTAAATGAGGCAGCAGCCAGATTCTGATACCGTTTCCCACAACACTACAACGAGCAGCTCCAGCATCCAAGAGTCAGCACAGGGTCCTTCACCACCCCAGAACACGCCTGTGGTACCAGAACCAGCCCTGGGCAGAGGTAGGAGCCCCTCCAGCAGATTAACCCCCAAACACAGCCCCTGAGCACTGCGGAGAGAGGAAGAGGTTGCCAAGGGGCTTCATCCCCCTTTGCTCCCACACCGCCACACAGCATCCCATTATTAATGCCGCTCTTTTCTATCCGTTAGATCAGCCCCATGCTTGCCCTGAAAGAAATCAGCCAATATATGAACTTTCAGTAGCTGGTGCAATTTAGATGGTATACCTTTTTTTCAAAGAATTGGCAAAGAACAACTCATGAACTCGGCATCTTCGTGTCTGGGGTACAAAGTAACCACTGCAGGATTCACACATACCACCCTTTTTTTAAATGTCTCTCCTCTGAGCTGGTAGTGTAAGAGGTTACACTCATTAGCAGGATACTACCGCCTACCCCAGCTGCGGCTTGGCCCTTCAGCAACACAGGTGTCACTTCCCCATCTGACAGGAGGAAAAACTGCCATGCTGCCGAGCTAAGTGAGTCTTCCAAGGCCACACACTGAGCAAACGGCAGCACCAGGACTAGAAATCAGGAATCCCAAGCGCCCAACCACAAACACAATCCGCTGAGACCACAGCTGCCTGACACAGCCAATGCCCACTCTCACGGACTGTAATAAAATAAGTAAAAAAGCAGAGTCTGGTTTTAATGCTGGCTGGCCTCACTGGACCAGCTCCCGGCTCCTGGGGAGGGAGCGGAGAGGACATCAGTGCCTGCAGGGGATGGAGGGAAGGTGCCATCCCCAGGCGCCGGTGGCCCCAGTTTGTCCCACACCCATCGCCGTCTGTGCCCATGCAGTCACCCTGTGCACGGACCCAGTGGCAGAGGAAATACAGGGATGGGTTACAATGGGAAAGCATCAAATTTGGGTCCCTTTGTAGGCCTTCCCAAGGGGTGATAGCTGTACGAGGCTGGCTGGGGTGTGCAATTCCCATTGCTGAGGATGTTTTGGGGCTGCCTGACTGTGACCCTGTCCCTGGTTTCCCATCAAGGAGGGAGAAGATGCCGAGCAGGACAGGAAGGTGGAGGCTGTGCTCCTTCCTTTGCTCTCTCTCCTTGGTAAGGGTGAAGTTGATGTCAATCTGGCTTTCTACCAAGGAAACAAAAACTCCTCAGAGCTTCCTCACCCACTGCTGAACTGCAAACAAGTTAAAGGAAAAATTAACAGCAGAAAGTGGCTTGTACTATGTGTGCCAGGGCTTGCGATATGTAGCAAAGCTACGTTCATCTCCATGGACAGATTTCAAGGACGTGATCTTGATCTCCATCACAAGATGTTACTCATAAGATTTCAGGCCAAGTTGTGGCAAAGTTCACATAACCTGCCTGGGACGGCAGATGACAAGACTTGACTGAAATACTGGGCTTCATCCCCTCCCACAGGAGGCAACTGTTTGCACTGGATTCGATGGAGCTGCCTCAGTACAGGTCCTTACCATCCCTCTCCTTTGGTTTTGAAACAACTTTTGGCATTACTCAGTACATCTGTTTCTGGCACCCAAGGCCAAGATGCTGATTACCGAATTGCTAATTTAATTACTACCTGGCATGTAGCAAATAAAACCAGCTACATGTGCCATTACCACAAGGAAGAAAAAACCCAACAAATGCCAACCAAAATGAAACAACAAAACCGAGAACACTGCATTGGAAGAGAAATCAAACCTCCCTCTAACAAAACACTTTTTGTGGCATTCCTCCCTTCCAGTGTTTGTGTTTCTCTTTTTCCTAAGGACTATAAAATTTAGCATACTAGAAATTGTGGGCTGCCTTATGGAGCAAACGGTTGGATCTGCTAGAAGAATTTGGCTTGAAAGGGGTACTTCTTTCCGATGGCTACCTGGCTACCCCAGCTAGTTTGACACCTGCAATTTATTCATCTCTTTCTCCCAGAACACATGCAGGTCAAAATCAACAAACTTAATTCCTCTGAAAATTTGTGCCTGAGCATGCAGTTCTCTCTGTTGAGAGAAACATGAAAAAAAAAAAAAAAAAGCTCTGCAACCTTCAGTAACCTGCCAAGGAACATCAACTCTTGACCCTTCCTGAGTTATTTTGAACCAACACTCTCTGTCTCTCTGCCACCTCTAGATCCTGACCTCTTCGTTGCTTTAGAAATTGGAAGCTGCCCCCATTTTTTTCTAGCTTTTCATTGGCTGAGAAGAAGACATTTCTTTTCTGAAAACCCACAGTGTCCTGTTTTGTCTCACTGAAGCGGGTAGATTCACACACCCTGGAAAAAGCAGAGATGTCTCACAACCAGATAAACGATGTGTCATTGGAGTGTGCCTTCAGCTGACCTGTTTCTGGCCCTTTCTTCCACTTGCACAATCCTTCCCAGTCTCTCTTGATTATGAACTGACCTCAAAAAATCAGTGCTGATGGCTCTCCCCATCAACGAAGCTGCAGAGCTGTGGGTACCTCTGCCCGCCACCTCAGCTCCGCTCTTCGCCCCTTTTGTGCCATTGAGTGGAGCAACAGAAACGGGCAACCACAGCCCAGTGCTGCAAAACCCAGGGGTTTGGTTGGGGTTTTTTTTGTAACCAGACATGTACCAAATGGATCTGAATTGTAATTCCCATTCCAAGCATGTTGTTTTTTCCAGCTTTTAAAATCTGTTCACCTGGAGGGCTTTTTCTTCAGAGATGTCAACATCATTTTATTGTTTGTTCTCCCTGCGCAATGCAAGGAAGCCACATTTTTGTTCAGCCAGAGACCAAGCACGAAGCCTGTCTTCGTTCCAAATTGAGAACAAAAAAAAAACGAGTTTTCATAATTTCTCCTGGAGCAAAACTAGGGGCATAACAAGAAACACAACAAACAATGCATTTTGAACCTGCTGAAGCATTTTGTTTCAGTAACAGCAAAATTATTTCCTTTTCCTTTGGTAGACCAACAACATCTAATTATAATTCTGGAGTATAATAGACGAAGATATTTTATGTCAAAATGAAAAAGTTAGTCAAATCAATAAAGCTAAGCTATATCAAAGCATTAGTGAAATGAAATATCAAGTCATTCATTTGCCATCAAAATCAACGCAGGCCAGCGAACCATACTCAATACCAATGAATGTGCTTTATTTTTAAGAAAAACTGTTCAGTCAGGATTTAATTGATCACTTCTCATCACTTCTTATATTCCACTGGTGTTGCCCTATTTGTGCCTTAATGAAATGAATGCCAGCATTCATCTTTTTTGACATTGCAAAACCACGTGGAGGGTTTATAAACAGGACAAGTTTTGCTGGAAGAGGCAGTATCTTTTCACTACAACAGCTGCAGTACTTTGAAAAAACAAGCAAAGCATTTGGGTACCCAAACTCTTCCTTGGCAATCACCCCTCCTTCCTCCCAGACTCACAGATTTAAGGTCAGAAGCGATTATTTGATTATTTGATCTGACCTCCCCTCAGATGCTTAAGCCTGAAATAACCTAAACATAAACTAATCACAAGTTCTGAGACTGATTGCATTGTTTCAATACGGTCTTGAGGCCAGCCCCCCCAAGAAGATACAGAGGATTTTTCTTCCAGGAAGGCATTGGGTTGAATATGAAAATCACACCCGTTCTAAAACTCATCAGGAGATTAAGAACTCAGCCCTGCCTTTGGTGACTTGTCTCAGAGTGGGCTGTCAGAAACAGTGCCTTTTTTTTAATAAGACTTTCACAGCATCTGTTTCCTGCTGCTGGTGCTAGTCATGCTGTTCTTGGGTTACACACAAGTGTCACTCGGGACCCAGCACTTGTGCATGTTCATGGAATCAAGGTACCTTGCCATCTCCAACTCGACACACTAAACGAATGGAGCTCTTCACATCTACCAGCGTTGGAAATTTTCCCAAGTTTCAGTTGGTTTTGCACAACTGCTCTTTGCCAGCCTTAAATGTTCAGCCTCCTTTTTTCAATAGGGAGGCCAGAAAATCCTTCAAGTGAAACTCACATCTCTGCGTAAGGCCAGTCACCAGTGCACGGCTTGTGCTACACCTCGGCATAAAGGGCAGTTTGATCTCTAGAGCGGGACTTTGACAACCCTGCAGTTATAATGTCCTACAGGACCCTCTGTGTCTGTTCCACAGAGATTCTGAATTAATTATTCTGCTGAAGTGGAAGATGTAATTAGTTATTTATTAAGTACCACATAAGTTTTTTGGTTCAAACCTTGCTGTCCTAACCAACGTGGTGACTGGTGTTCATCACATCGCAGTCGGTCAACAACATTGCTCATATCTACAACATTAGGCTCCGTTTCACCTCCTTTCGCAGCCACGAGTTTCACTGCAGAGCAGACAGGGGATATTAGTTAAGTAATTGTACTGAGATAAATGGGTCTACGAGATGATGGAGGAATGACAGAATCAGTCATCAAACAGGCGAAATTCCCACTGGTGGCATAAAAATGTCAGGACTATATCATACTGTAAATGTCACTCGTTTCTGCCAACATATTTTTATTTGCATTGTTTCTAGTATAAATATTCTTTTCTAAAAATGTCAGTAAGAAATGCCAGTTAGTTTCTGACAATGATGACAAAGAGAAGATACATGGGAAGCTAAGTACTAGAATTTCCCAGAAAATCATAGGGGATTTTTCTAATGGAAAATATTGCACTTTTGTTGAAAATCCCTAATCCTCTGGCCACCTACCAAAGTCTCTTGGAATGAACAATATTAGGTTTGGCCAATGGGCTTTCAATATGGATCCAACTTCTCACAGAAAACAGACACATTTAGGTAAAAAGAGAAAACCCCAACAATTTACACTGTCAAGAACTCAGCTGTCCACCATAAAAGTTTTGATAGCATTTTTAAAATGAGCTGTATCAAATATGTCACCAGTATTGACACTAGAATCAATGAACTCACTCCACCATAAAGCATTTAGCACAGAGAACACCAGGGATCTTCTCTGACCTATAATTCAGCCTGGCATTCTGCTGATGAGGATTTTCCAGGGAAAGCTGTAACCTACACTGCTTTTCTTTAACGTTGCTGATCTATAAATACATATGTGTGTGCATGTATATATATGTGTGTGTATATATATAAATATGTATGTATGTATGTATGTATTTATATATGTATATAAACGTATATTATATATAATCTGAAGTGCTTGATTTCCTTTATTTTTCATAAAGTAGTGTCCCTGACACTGTTTAATGTGGTTATAAATTTTCATGGAGGATTTCCCTGTTTTTATAAGCAACTATATATGAGATTAGCACTTTAGAGAATAAAAGAAAGCTTTAAGAAGAGCTGGATCATCTCTGGTCACTGCAAAGCCTGAACTATGAAGCTTCCAGTATTTCCTACCTGTGCCAATTAAAGACACAAACCTAGATTGACATAACTTTTAAAAATTATTTTTATTCTTATTCCATATTGTCTTATTTTGATGAAAAAAAAAAAGTATGTTTCTGATGATGTTTTAACTGCAAAGCCTGATTTTCTACCTTTACTGACTACGACTGAGTGCAGTATTAGCCACCTACCATGGATTCACACCACTAAAAGTGAGCTATGCTACTTGTGCTGCTATATAGTTTTCACACAGCAAGAAGTAAATGTTGTATACGGTCCTGCAGTGATGCTTATGTCATATGATATCATGGTGTCTGCTGTGCCAACCTAAAAAGGAGTTTGCATAAATTAAATATTGTTTGCCATATTTATGAAAATTCAAATGTAGAAAGCAAATTCTTTAAGACGGAACTTTTTCTCTCAGGGATATACACTAAAACTGGGTAGAAAGGAAAAAAAAAACAACTTTATATTTATGGAGTACTTGATCTCTAAGGTCTTTCTTTTTGCCCTTTTCCATTAGGGCTGAGAGTAGTTGACAGTAATATAGCCTGAAGACCAGGTGGGCAGAAGCAGAGTAACAAGCCCTTCATGGTCCCAGAAACCCCATATAACTCATCCTTACAAGTTTTGGCATCAGGTAAGGAGCTATTCTGAAAACAAGCTCTTGCGAGGTATAATCCAATGTGCAAATGTATCTCAGCCCCTATGAGGAAAACAACTGCTCCTAGATTTTACCCAGGCATGGATATG
Source organism: Falco punctatus (assembly GCF_963210335.1). Lineage (NCBI taxonomy): Eukaryota > Metazoa > Chordata > Aves > Falconiformes > Falconidae > Falco > Falco punctatus. The sequence goes on along the minus strand of NC_137591.1, from coordinate 9,804,088 downwards.
AAAGCCAACAGACTGGGATTATACTCGAAACCCCTCTCTGCTTTTCAAAATCCCCAGTGTTTTCTTTGAAATTTTGCCATTTCTTTGGAAATAGGCACACAACTCTGTCCAGCTCAGTCTCTGTTGCACCTCCTAAACTAGCTCCTAGGAAAAGCATGCTTCACTTTCCAAACCCACCATGCCTACTTTATTTCAGGCTCTTAATCTGGCAAAAAACGGACGCCTAGGCTTCCCAGGGTGAGGTGGAGGCACTGCACCCTCGCTGCTGCATTGCTGGGTACGAGATCTCTCCCCATGCTGAGGTTCCTCTCCCTCCGGCCAAGCTGAGCTGACCCCATGTGAGACCTAAACGGAGCAGGACTTGCCACCAAGGAAAGGTAACTCTGACAAGGGGAGAGCTTAAATTCCCCTTCCTGGTAAAGCTGTGCTGTCCACACCTGCCGATTAGCTGGAGGCACGTTGTGATGCCATATTCCCTCGACCTGCATGCCTGCCAGGCTTTGACACAACCACGCTCCGAAACTATTTTCTTCATCAAAGATGCCTTATATTCAGCTGAACTCAAAGAGCCTGAACAGATGTCTCTAAATAGATTTCCCCCTTGTAATGATGGCAAATAAAAGCAGTGTCCTCTAACACGTTCTGTACAGCATCTGTAACGCTAGTGCCGCAAAGGGAAATCAAAAGAAATGGGGTAAGGATGTTATGTATGCTGTGTGCTTGAAGAATATTTTAAACTCCCTTAGCCTCTGTAATGAAAACCACACTGTCTGAAAGTGAAACACTGCTGATTGTTAACTGTAGGTCTGTTGGAAATAAAGTGAGGGACACAGGGAAAGGGAATTTCACATAAATCTAATTTCTTCTGTGTCAAACAGCGCTACTGTATTTCCTTCCATCTGCAAGGATACCCTATGAAATGTGGATGAATGTTATTACAGTCTGCAATAAGCAGAGTTCAAAGCAGGGAAAATTTGGTTCAGATTTGGATTCGGCAGTTCAGAAGTTTCTTCACACTTTCTTCAAAAGACCCAGAAAAAAAAAATATTAAAAAAAATCTAAAGCTTTGACTTGCCAATCTTAAATAAAAACTTTTACATGAATCAGGTTGCTATGCAAAGTAGCTAGGTTTTAAGCAAATATTTTTAAATTTTGCCTTTTCAGCAGAACTAAACTGCATTATTTTGCGGGTACGATACTGACTGGGATGAAAGAGCTACATCGCAGTTCCCAGTTCTGTCTGTTACTCCCTGGGTGACTTCGGGCAAGTTATTGCTTCTCCCTGTGCTTCATCCCCTTCCTGGAAAACAAAGAGCCCACTTTTCCTCCACCCTTTCTTTTCCTTACCTAGATAGCAGCCCTCTGTGCTATGTGAGCACGCAGCAGAAACCACACGGGGCCGGCGGGCTGGGAAGCTCTGGTGTCTGCTGGGACCTCCTTTGGTGCTGTTGTGACGGACATTAGTAACAGAAGCAGAATAAGAAAAGCTCCTCGTAACAATTTCCACCCAATTTCGACTCTCCTAGGGGATAAGCAAAGGGGGAAGCTAATGTTCACTATGCCTAACTGAGCGTCAAAATTAAAATCTGAAATGGGCTTTTAGTTCCTGAAACACGGGCTTTCTAACAGACAGTGCTCCGGTTCACCCGTGATGCTGTCTGACGCTGTGGACAGCACGGCTGCCTCCACACCCCACAGCTCTGGGCTCCTTGTCCTCCTTGTCTCATCTCCTCCTTGGATGCCTGGAGGCAAAGCCCCCAAAAAACCACCCCAAAAGGCGCATTAACAAAACTCAAAGCCAAACCCTGATGCACTTCCTGGAGCTTCCTTCCTCTTCACGTCCCTGTCAGCTTTCCAGACTTCCCGCACACAGTACTGGCACCAAAAGTAAAACATAAGTGGTAGATGTCTCCCCACCAAGAAGAAACTGCCGGCATCTCTGTCTGCCTGAGCAGCCCTGGCTGACAGGAGAGGGGGTTGTGGAGCCAGCCTGCTGTCCCTGCTCCCAGACCCAAAGGTCCCACCAGCCCTGCGGGCTGCGGCTCCCAGGAGACCTCTGCTCCCCCGACGTCCCAAAGCCCTCACCTTGGACATTGGACCTACTCGCCGCTCGAGTTCCCTTCAGGGATCACCAGCTTTTCTTTCAGTTATTATTTTCTTTGTCAGATGGGTGGAATAAAGACCCCCAGCACACATACAGATCTGCTCGGTCCTGAAGGGACTCGGAGCTCCCTGCTCAGTCTTGAAGGGACCAACATATCCCATTACGAAGTCCCAGACTAAATTCACTCCCAACAAAAAGTCATCTCCCTTTGGACGGGTAAAGTCTACCTTCTGAAACGTCCACATGTTGTCTCAGCAGCTTTCCTTTACGGCTGTTTACATTGGGTAAGAAGTGGAACACAAAGCAACATTCAGACGAAGAAAGTCCTCAGAAGTAGTAAAATACCGTGTTATCTATTTTTTTTAGCTGAATAAATTGAGCTTGCTTTGCATTATTGCTGGCTGTCTTAGCCCAGCTCTGAAAGTGAGAAAGAGAAAGGGAATCTTGAAAGGCAACTCCCAGGAGGACACTAATATTTTTAATAGTTTGTGGGTTATGAAACAAATCTGTGTTAGCAGTATTATATATCTCAGCCTGAACCACTGGGGTGTTTCCAGGCTCTTTAATGAAACTAAAGCACTAACACAGCATTGCCAAGAAAGTAGATTTATTCACAAAGAAATGTTTGCTAGCAGAAGTGAAAGCGTAGGCATGAGCAGGGCTGTAGCATACTAATGCACAGTCTTGTCACTCACGTTGCCCCTCATCACACCAGCTGAACTCCGTTGTCGCTGCTGGATCACAGGACACACCTTTTCCCCCTTTTCCTGCCATCCAGTCTTGACTTCTCCCTGGTTTTTGAAGCCCGCAGCACAACAACGCATCAATATGGGCCGAAACCTGTGCTAACAGCAAAACTTGATCTATAGCTGAGGAGAGCTGAACATAAAAAGAAAAAAACACACACAAACACTAGGGACTTTTTTTTTTTTTTTTTCATTTTACAGTGTGAAATAGAACCCAAACTAATCAATGGAGCTCAGTGGGAGTGCATAATTATTAATAGGCCCTACATGGGGCCTCAGAAAATATGCAGTTCTCTTGGAAGTTTAAAAGGTCAGTGTGAATAACTAAAACATACTTTTCTTGGTAGTTATTATGCAGTAAAAAAATAATTCATAAGGAAATCAGTTTAGGAAAAAAAAAAATCTCATATTCTAGCAGGGTGGTTTAGGACTCATTCCTCTGTCTTCTATGTATCTTTTCTGGCAGGTTAATGGACCATGTTTTATTCTCTGCCTTACTTCCTAAAGCTCACAAAGCCCGGTCCTTTTTCACTGTTTGTTATTACAGCCCTCGACTGCATGCTGCCTGGCTGCGAGCGGGAATGAAAAATGGTGTGCCCCCTGGAACAACCCGCACCGGTGGGGAGCGAGGCCAGGTGAAGCACCTCTGCGCGGTGCTACTGGTTAGCCTCGTTTACTAATTACACGGCAGCCAGAAAGGTCTACGGACAGGCATGCTGCTCTTCAGACCGATTTCTGGTGGTGTGTAGGACAGAGGACACAACGGGCATCATGAAGGGCTCAGACCTTTGAAGGGGCTCTACATCACATCTAGGCACCACAAGGCGTTTCAAAATGCAAAATGCTGAACAAACCCCAACCCTTCCTCATAAAAGTCTGCGTTTAATGCTGAAATCAAAGAAGTTACGCTCTCTCAAGAAACCCTGGGAGGTTGTGATGAGGCAGCAGGAGACTCTGGCAGAGCTCCTGGGATGCACATCAGGCACACAAGGTGACAGGTATGAGAAAAGCCTCCTGGCGAGATGGATGATGACACGTAAGAAGAGATCCCACACAGAATGGTTTAAACGTGCAGTGAGATAGCAACTACGGCAAAGATCCTGATGGAAGCAATAGCCGCCCGGCATGAAGCAGAGCCCAGGCCAGAACTGCCCAGAGCCAAACGGACACTGCAGAATATTCTCCAGGACTATGCAGCCCAGGTGAAAACCATCCCAGGGAGAAGGAGTGGCATGGAACTTACAGGGCGTGGAGGCCAGGTCAAGCCTCAGGACAGGGGCAGCCTTCCACCTTGCTTCTCAAAGGAACTACCATCAGGCATCCCCACGCCTTTCTCCGGATTCAGTCCTAAAACCTAACTGAGTGATGCTGCAATACAACGTAGAGAGTCCAGCCCAAGTGAATTCTGAATCTGTAGGAAGTTCAAACGGAATAAACTGCACCAACCTGAGGGGACTGTGGATGACATCGTGTGAGATGGACAAAACAGCTTTGCCCTCACCTCTTACCAAGAAATGAAAGCTGAGCCGTGTGATGTGTCGGAGGGCTGCCACCACGCGCGGACACGAAACAGGCGGACAGCTGAACGCAACAGCACGGGGCAGCGGCGGAGCGCAGTGCCAGCACCGGCTGGGATGCTGAGAAAATACATGTCTTAACTCTTAGACCTTAGGGAAAAAGGCACCAAGTGGCATTAAATACAAGCACGGCCTTCATCTGAGGTGAGCTGCACACCATCAGAAGGTAGGTGGGGATGGGGACCATGTCTGCGTATACGCTTATAAATGGGCTTCTGGCCACTGGAAGCTGACCTAGCCAGATGCTTGCCCAGACCTGGTTTGATAACTTTTATCTCATGTTTATGTTGTCATCGGCTCTGCTGGGCAGTGTCCAGAGGTGGATACAGCAAACACCGTGACTTGGTACAGAAATACCCGCAAAGCGGCCAGGTTTCAATCTCGGCATTTTTCTCAAGAGTGAAGTCATTTTATTACTACACTTTCTACCCAGGCATGTGCAGCATCTGGTTAATATATTCCTGGGTAGCTCCTAGCTCTCTGAACGCTCCATCCCTGCCATATTGCAACACACACAAAAGGCAAACTTTCCAACACTTCGCTTGGGTACCTGTTCCAGGCACTTACAGACCTGGTTAGGAGTATTTTCCAAAGAGCTAGCCTGCATTTTCCCATGCTTAATTTAGTTATTGGAATGTCTGCCATTTATATGTGTTCTCCTTGGCTCCTGCACAGGTCAGCTACTATAAATCAGCCTCGTATCACTGACTGTAATGGAGCTACAGTAACTTACAACAGCTGAGTATCTGGTTTATGAATGCAGTTCCCAGAGCTTCATGTTAAATACAGCCCAAGGCTGGGGCATTTAAAGAAAATGAAGAGGTTATGAAAGGTATGTACACATCTTCCAGTTCAATATTGTTTGTCCTAGATACTTACTAGGTGATGAAAGGATAAATAAACAGACCCCAGGCACGGTGATGTCAGACACTGGTTTTGCCAGTGATATTTTTCTCTGTAAAAGGAGTGCACATGAAACAAATGAAGAAACAGGTGAGAGCGAATGTTTGGCTGCCAGACTTGGCCACAGATAAAACATGATGAAGATATTAACCCTGTGGACTGGAATGTGAGTGGAAGAATACCTGAGGAGGGAAAGGCAATCACGATGGCCATTGAGAGCCCTGCCTAAGTACCTGATGGCAGCTAACGAGGAGGTGTGCAAGGAAATTCACTTCTGAAGCCATATCAGGCATGATCCTTAAAGCCCTGATCCCATCTGGTGAGGCAAGGATTTTATTTCCCAACTCAGTTTGCTGTGCTTTTCCCCAAAACTGCTCTTCTTCCGTTCTGTGTAGACACAGAACTGCATTTAAGTCAGGTTGCACATTACAAGGAGTTTCATATTCTTCACTCAAAACCCTCTTCCAGCAGCAACAAAAAGTAAAAGGGAACAGACTGCCTCCCACTGAAATGGAAAGTGTGTGGAAAACATCTCCATCTGATGGAATTTTGGTAGGGTTTGGTTTTGCTTGGGGGGGTGTGTGTGTGTGTGTGTGAATGTTTTTGAAACACTGGAAACAAGCATTTTGGATTTCTTGAAACTGAATAATTCTGCCCAAACTAAAACACTTTCAGATTTGGGCAGAAGCACCCATTGTACTTGCTGCACCTTTTTACCTTTGTCACAGCACAAGCATGAATGGCTGAGCTTTCAAACAGAGGGGCAACAAGTGCAGCATCGGCCACCGCCTCTATGGGCACGGTCACCAACGGCAGCCAGGGAGGGTGACGGCAGCGGGGCTGCTATAAGGCTCCCCTGCCTATTCGTGCCTATTCCCCAACCCGGGAAAGCACTCGGCCCTGGCACACTGCCTGCCAGACCCTCACAACCCCACCAAGCCTGACCCAGCACCACCTCTCAGGGAGCATTCTCTTAAGACAAGACAAAAGCCTAAACCCCAGGAGCTGTGACAGAATGGTCTGAAATCAGCCGCAGGATCTGGCACAGCTAACCTGAGCTGGGAGAGACCCCAGCTGGCAGCTCTGCCCACCCCTGCGCTGCAGGAGCGAGCTTTCTGCTCCAGGTGCCTCTCTCTGTTCATGGATTAGAGAGGGAAACCAAATGACCAGCTTAGAACAGACATCTAACTGCAGTGAGCAGGGCAGCTCCCACGGGAACCAAAAATACCGTGCTAACTTTCCCCAAATGCAGTGAGAAACAGTCTCTTCCTGCAGAATTTACTATATATTAATTAGACAGCAAGCTGACATATCTCTGGCTAGCACACGTTAAAACAACTCCACAAGTATTTGCCAGCGGAGGACTACGAAGATGGGAACTAGAAACATAAAGGATTAAGAAAGAAATCCAGCTAAGTGGAGCTGTGGCAAACTGCCCTACCACGCGCAGCTACTCCGAGCAGAAGCTCCTTCTCTCTTCTCCCCCACGCAGGGCTTCCCACCACTGACAATGATGCGAAGAGCAAACTGTGCCAACCGATTCCAGGCCAGAGTAAAACCAAACAGCGAAAAGAGACCCTTAAGCCTGTGATCAAGAAGGAAAATGTTGTTATGTGTGGTTAAAATACCTTCCATCTTGCAGCCCTTTGGTTATTCCGGTACCTGGCGTTTGGGGAGCAACAGCAGCAGGACAACATTCCTTATGGGAATCAAACAGAAACAAAATCAACTGTTTCTTGCCTATTAAAGTAGTATCATCAGCAATTTCTCTTCTTAACTTATTATTTCTGTCATTGTCATTATATATGGGGAGCATTTGGCAAACTTTGCTTATGAATTTCCAGGAAAAGAAAATCCTGAAGCTACTTTGGCAAGTGTAACCACAAACATTCTCCTATGTTTTAATAAGGGTCAGAATAAAAGGCTCTTTTCTAAATTAGACGACTTTACTTTAAAAGGCAAGTGAGAGTCTAATTTAGAGCCACTTACTCTCAGGCATCGGGCAAAACTCCTAAAATAATCTGCTCGTTATTATTTACAGTCTCCTCTGTCCCCCTTCTTTTTCTTTCTTGTTTTCAGAAAGGACTTTAATGATGGTGAAAAAATTAGAGTATTTATTGACAGCTCGATTACAAGCAATACGAGCACAGAAGATGGCTGGCTCTGTAATTAAGCTCTTGGCAAAGGAATTGGAGTTCTGCGTAGTTTGGGCACAGCACCTAGGGACACATTCTGTCGGGGTTTCCCAGCCGTACCGGTGCAGCTGGAGTCACCAACCTGATTTACAGCACAGCCCCAGTGCGGACACGGCAGGATGAGACGGGAGCAGCGCTCCTGCAGTGCAGATGGAGAGGGCAGGGATGCCGGCGGTGAGTGCACGGTCACAGCCTGGCCTCTACCATATCATAAACACTGCCATTCCCAGGGTATTTAAAAGCTTTGTCCCTTGATACACTTGAACAGTTAAGCATTGTATTTGCAAAGAGGGTGATAAATTATAAAGGCTGATTTACTACATCAAGGTAGCAGCAAGTGATTTCCCCCAGAGCAGCCGCTCTGCTGCAGCACCAGCAGAGCCAGAAGAAAGGCACACATCTTTAGAAGGCGGCAGAGCACCAGAGGCTCCTTTTCCAGAGCTATTTCAGTCTCCTGATGACTGTATAATAGAGGTAGAACCGAAGTCATCTGCTTTCCTATTTTATGCAAGGTGACTAAGAAAGTCTTATTTGGTTTGAATAGATTTCAAAAGTGTGCATATATATATATATATATTTATATTTTTATATATATATGAATAAGCCTCTTTCATAAGAAAGACTTCATGAATATTTCATGGTTTCCCCTTGGGTTTGTAAGTATCTGGTTTGCATGCTTTACTAAGTACAATTTACTGCCACCTGGGCTCAGGAACAGATTTCCACTGGATTCTGCTGTGCTCCTCAGCAGCCACAATGTAAGGGATACTATGATGCCAACAGCTCCATCATCCTCTCTGATGATATCACAGCCATCTTCAGATTCCGTTGGAGCAACCAGGTGGCAAAATGACCTCCCGAAACTGTGCAGCCCCATTAGCTACAAGTCAGCGTTGCCTGGTGGGTCTTTCTTTCCTTGGTTGGCTTTTAAAGAATATTTTCTTTATTCCTGGTTCTTGCATGATGCTGTTCAAAGGGAAATAAAAGTACAGGGTGACCCGTGGAATTAATCTCTTAATGCATCCCACCGCTTTCCATGTATTTTTACAAAATGTAAGCCTGGATATGCAGGCTAGTTTGCTGTCACATCTCCCCCTTGCAACTGCTGACAGTCAAATGTTCTTGCTTACTTTAGGGCTTGATTTATTGTCTGCAATTAGGCTAAAACTTTTGAAAAATACAAGGGAAATCTATGATTACTTGTAAATTGGAAGCAAAAATAGAGACAGGAGAAATTACTTCTTTATCTAACTTGCCAGGCATGAACTCACTTGCGTTTTCATCTCTGTGAACCTTTGGAGGGCTCTTTCTACTCATGTGAGGGGTGCTCATCTTCCTGAGCATCCCATCAAGATGAATGAATTTCAGCTCAAACCATCATGTACTGAAGTTTCTGCTAGTCACTGCCCACAAACAGCCGATGGAAAAAAAAACACTTCATGCAAAACGCTGGCAGAAGTTTGGTGGTTTTGACTGGGCTTGGGATCTGCTGAAATCCAGGTCTCGAGTGTGATGCTGACGAGATCAGCCCAGGAGGTGTGGCGTGGACCACTGGGAAAATAAGAATTCAACATCACAGAGCCATCTGCTAGGAAATGCTGTGACCAAACGATGCAGCCGGCCCTGAAGGGATACGAATCCAAACCTAAAGCTGGGATGGGATTATTCCAGCTTCCACTGCTTCACCTGTAGCTCAGTCTCCACCTGAACTATGCAGCCCACTCCAATCTCTCCCAGAAGTACAGGACATCACACCTGAACCAAAAACGTAGTTTTGTGCAATCGGTGTTTGATTTACTTTGAGGGAGCAGATGAATCCAATGCAGCCACCTTCTTAGGGGGAATTCAGAGCAAATTCCACCAGAGCAACGAGTACAAGCACCATCTCATGTAATGCAGCTTGTGGCCATAATACGCTCCACCTGCCTCAGTGCTTGGCAAAGGCTGAGGCTGAAATGCGAAAGGGTTTCAGTGCATAAAGGCCTTCTAAAAATGAGGTTGGATTTAAGTAGCCAGGAAAAACCCTCGCATATAATAAGGGGCATGAGAAAGGTTATGCCTACTTCACAGAGCAGATTCCAGCACACAGATCCCTTTTCTTGGCCACCAAAGATGCAGAACTCTGCGCAGTTTGGTGTTTATTTATACGAAAATAGACTTCATTTTTGTTCCATGCCTTGGGGCTGTGCAAACTATGATAGGAGAGGCATGTTTCCAGCAGTGATAAGCAGCAGACAAGGGGCAGTAGTCTGCCCAGCATCTGTTACCACACCCCTCTCAACCTGAACAGAGCAAATTAAAATTAGGAAGACATTAAAGAATTAACACTATAAGCATTTATAACTAGTGTCAATCATTCACTCTCTGCTGAAGCATGCAGCAGGGTGAACAAGTAATGCTGTGCTCCAGCGATTAATGGTACATGACTGAAGTCCTGATTGCTGTGGGCTGTTTAGTGGTGAAGCACATTTGCCCTCAGCCAGGCAAAAGGAAGTAATGAGCTGAAAAAAAAGAAATGGGAAATATGAGTTGGATAGGAGGAGCAAACATCCTAAGAAGCTGCCAGGGGAAGCGCTGGTTCACCGCTCGGGTCATTTCAAGTTGCACTGGATAATGCTTTGGAAAGCATCCTGGTTTCTGGGAAGCTGCGCACTGAATGGGAAAGACGAAGGGGTTGAGCACATTTCCGCCTCTTTGACTTGGTGTCTTCCATGACCTGCTCTCCAAATAGCTCACGGTTCAAATCAAGCTCGAGCTTGCCTTCCACCTGCAGCACGGGGTGACTACCAAGGCAAATGCTCACTCCCCAGACCTGATACTAACCTCCCCAGGTAGCCTTCACCTCCTCCCCTTAGCCGCAGCATTGCACAGTCCTCCACAGCAGTTCCAACTAACCCATTTTACTCTGCACTTACACAGACTGGCAATGCCAACGAGCAGTAACAAGCTTGCCATTGGTGTCCATGTGAAAAACCTTGAGACAACACAAAAGACCTACTCAGGGCTTCTCCACAGGCTCAGCTGCCTCTAGGATTTTCCTCTCCAAACTGCTCAACCTACTCTTTAGGTCAGCAATACCCAAACTAGAGCTGGGACCCCACGGGGAGCTAGCACGGTTATTAATGGTGTTATGAGCCTTGCAGAAACGTAATTCCTTGGACAGGTATTCAGGGATCACACATATTTTCTACTTGGAGGTCGTCTGGCAATCAGAAAAAAAATGTTGGGGGGGAGGGGGGGCAGGTCTACTATTTTATATCCCTTTTCCCCCACAGAGAACAAGGAGGTAATATCCAGGCAAGGTAAGCGCACCACCACCCCCCCCAGCCTCCGCAGGCAACGAGAGCTCATTTATTTCTATGCTGATAGAGGGAACGGTGGCGATTTGGGAATGAAACTCAGCCAGCTCGTTACGTTACGTGCCCTTTTCAAACAGGAGCAATACAGCTTTCACGTCTGACATGCATCATTAAAAAGCAATCACTTCAAGCAAGGCTCGTTTTATTTATCACGAGAAGAAACGGAATGGGAAAAAGTGGGAGATAATCATCACTCAACCCTTTCCCTGCTGAAAAGTGAAAGCCTGTGTCCAGCAAGCAAGACCACCCATCTTGAAAGGGTTTTGTAAGATTCACACTTGGCCGGCATTTTAAGAAGCAGCCATTCCTATGCCTTGCACACACATTCAGGGTGATAGTCCGAGAGCCCGACATCCTATCTCGGAGAGTAATAAAAATCTGATGCTTCTACATAATAGACAATGATATAAGAGCATGTCTACTGAGAGTGCGCTGTCCTACCCACAGAGAGTTAGGATTTGGCTTATATCCTGGACAAAGAGTGTTTGTCCCACTTTCAAATGTTTACACCATGTCATGTAAGTACATGTCCACCTCTTCTCACATTTTCCCACGTTCACAGAATATACTTTTGACAGTACAATCTTGTGGAGATAGCCTGGAAATGACAAAGCCATCAGCAATATTCACCTTTCTGGCAACGTTTTGCAATTTTGGTGAGAGCGGGAAGCCCGGAGCTGCAATGTGCTGGCATTATTTGGGCGGGGGGGGGGGTGGGTGGGGTGGGGGTGGGGAATCTTGGCCATCTCAGGAAGTGAACTTTATGTTAATTTGATATGTGAACTGTATTTCTGCTCATGTGAAGGGGGTAAGTTAACACGCTATCACGGAAAAACTCTAATAGGAGAGTGTGAAGATATTTTTTCCACGATCAGTTAGGAATTTTGGTCTAATCTGCCTTTGCGGACTGAGCAGGTATTTGCAGCAGCTATGCAGTGCACACATTGCAAATGTGGGTGCAGGGAATGAAGAGAGAGCTCCCTGTTCAGCCCAGCTCCAGTGCTTCTCCATCCCTTTTGCTGTCTGAAGCCTGGGACCTGAGTCCCGTGAGCCCTAAGGCATCTGCACCCCATGCTCACGGAAAGCAGCGCAGCAGTGCCTAGAGGTGACTGACGGCAGCTTCCCAAGGAGTTCAGTGATGTCTCACTTACTTCCATTTGTTTCCAGATGTAAAACTAAAGGTTCAAAGATGGGAATCGCTTTTCTAGGTGCTGCGTGAACCAACTGTACAAGCAAGGGAACTTCTTTTTATCAAAGAGATAAAAATGAAACAAATTGGAAATCCCAGCAAAAGGGTTGATCTTGACTACAAGATGGAAAAAACATCCTTAGTACCGCTCCCATAAAAGCTCCAATCCTACCCTGCACATTGAATTAACTCTGAAATCAGTCCACCACCTTCACCGGAGACATTCCCGGTCTAAAAGTGAAAGCAAACGGTGGAACAGGAGGGTGACGCTCGGGTCTGGTGCTGCTCTCAGCTGTAACAGTAGCAGGGTCCTAATTCAACGGCTTAGTCTGACCTATTGAAATAGTATTTTCTCTGCCCAAATAACTGATCCTTAATGAAGCTATTTATGTAAGGAAATTAAATTAAAAAGGAATGTTAGTCACCTGGGTGTTGCCACACGGCTGTAATGTGTGTCTGGGAGACCTGAGACTCATAAATTGTATACAACACACTGAATGGAGGTCTTTAGCCTGTATAATTAAGTGGCAACTAGTTTCATATTAAAGATATCACACATACACAGAGGCACAAACAAATGTCATATTCTCCATTTCCTGTGGATAAATCTCTGCTCAAAGCAAAGGCAGAGCGAGCGGGTTATGATATCAAGGGAAAAGGTTTGGGACTAAAAGTGACCTACAGCTTTGCACCCGCAGCTTTGAGGGCTGCAGGAATGAGGCAGGCACCAATGCAGAGGCACAAGCCACTGTGGTCACAGCAGCAGTGCGAGCCTTCAGAGACTCAGGGCGAAGCAGGGTGCTCAGCGCCTCTGAAAAACGAATCAATTGCCTGATGCTGAACAGTACAGACCATCGCATCAAAAGAGAAGGAAGAGCTCAAGGCCAGGTTATGCTCCCCTTCAAAAACCTGCGCCCAAAGATGAAGCAACTGCAGAGAAGGCAAAGAGTCACCGACTGTCACGTTTGACGCTGCGCTGGCTGTTGCAACCAGAGCCCAAGGTGTGCATGGCTTGCCGGGGAAGCACATACTCACACCATCTTCCCTAAAATATAGAAGGCAAATCTGCGTATCAGAGCAGCTCGGATACCTCAAAAACCCCTGGCTGGGTACTACAGGGCTTCACCACAGCTCTGTAATTCATCTTGGCTTCAGACTGGGATAGCTACAAAATACCAAAACCCACAGAGCTAGTTCCTGAGCACACCTACGCTGCCGGGTAGGGGTGGTTTTCAATCACAGGTAGATGACCTCAGCTCGGCTCTGCATAAACACAACACAGGCACATGGGATTAGCTATCCAGGCCAGCAAAAAGCAAATGCACCCTCAACGTGTCTTAGATATATATAGATGCCTTAGCCTACACATGCCTCCTCCTCTTCACTGCCCACTGAAAAAGCCATTTCAACCGTATTTAGCTCCTAAATGGCTGAAGTCAGGTGAGATACAGCCCCCTTTCTCCCAACCTTTAAACCTAAGCTACAGCCAGGCTTCCAGGCACCTCTGTGACCAGCAAACTCTAAGCCCAGGGTTCTCCCTCCTTCAGCCACTGAGGGACCTGCTCTTCATCCTCCCAACAGCCGCAGCTATCGCGGCTATCGCGATCCCCAGGGGGATGCACCCTCCCTCAGCAGCTGGCTATCGGCTTGGACATGATCACACCCCAACGCCAGCACACACAGCCCTGCCAGGCTCCGAGCACCCCGCGAGAGAGAGTTCTGGTGCAAAAAGGTGTGTAAGAGACAGGGCTGCACCAACCCATTCACCTCACCCAGTGCTGTGCTGGGATGTGGACCTAACGCTTAATTACTGTGAGTGATTTATTAACTTATAAAGTCAGATTAAATGGGTATTTGGAGCTGAGCAGCTGAGAGGCTTTGAAAGGGGAAAGTGATTCATGTTATTTATCCAGCTGAGACAAAAGTCACATGGCGTGAACCCACAATACTAATCTCTCCAGATTAAAAGTAGGAAAAGGATGTCATTAGCATCCGGCAGATGCACCTGTTAGAAGGAACACCTGATTCATACAGGCACACTGTCCACATCATTTTTTAAGCAGAGCAGAGGAGATTACTTAAACCCCTGTATTTTCTCTAAGGCAGTCGCGCTTCTACTCATCCGTCATACGGGATCTGTGGGGGCTGCATACCTGTGTGGGCAGAACCGAAGCTCCAGTGGTTTCCAGAGCAGATCACCATCACTGTGCAACCGCATCCATGTCCAAAACGTGTTCCTTATCAACATGTAATTTCTCCCTAACTGAATAAACAACTTAATAGCCAGAACCTGGATAAGTGTCTTCCCGCTTCCAAAAGGAAACTTTGGAAATAAAAAATGGGGAAAGAAATAGCGATATTTATGTGTTCTTATCTGTCACCCTGTTATTTTGTTTTCTGTGATGCTTATTAGCGTGGGCAAAACTTGCATCATCTGATGTGTCAAACAGACCATTCCTTAACTTCTACCTGTGACAAGATTAGATTGCAGTACTGGGAGGATACACTGTTGATATACAGCCACCAGGACCTGGGGAGTTTTACAGAGAAATAAATGATGCCTTTCAAATTTATTTTTTTTCCAGGTAAACTGTATGTAGGGAAGGTTATCAAATAAAGAAAGAAAGAGAAAAGAAAACTCTCAAGTCGACCTTGGGCCCATGGTGGAAGATACGAAGGACACAGATCAGAGGATTTAATGTCACAGATGTATCATAGAATCATACAATCATTTAGGTTGGAAAAGACCTTTGAGATAAAGTCCAACCATTAAAACCATTATAAATTGGGTGTTTTGTAGGCCAGGGATTCCCTACTCCCCACCTGCCTCTCCTCCCTTCCGCTTGGACCCTCAGCATCCTCCTGCGCAAGGTCGGAGGCACTGGGCAAAAGATCAGCATCAGCTAACCAAGCCCCTGCTTCTAACGAACCTCATTCTGGGGGCAGGAGGGGACGAAAGTGTGCAGCTATAAAAGGTTTCCCTTGTATTACCCAAGGTTAGGGCTTTGACAGAGGCAGGACCGTTCCCAAAGTAAAACGGTAATTTGGGAGCAGCTTCGATTCAGAGGCTGCTTTTGCAGGGACTTTGTTATAGTCTAGGTTGAGAAGTCCTGATATACAGGGCCCAGAGATGCACAGCAGTGAGCTGTGAGATGGTGGATATATACTGTCATCTCAGGAGCAGTGGCATGAGATACTGAGATTACAGATAATGCACTGCTTTCTCTTTTTGTGGGGAGAAATGAAAAGAACATTTTGGTTCAACCTATGCTGGCTTCGGAGGAAATTTACTGGGGAGTCTCAATGAAATTAAAACATAAGCAAAATTTTCATGTAGGTCAAACTACACTCTTTGTTCCAGCCTAAAATTAAGTACTTCAGTGCTGAAAGCTTTCCTTTTCTAAACTTGCTCAAATTAAAATTCCTCCTAAATGACTAATTTCCAATGGGAAACAAAAACTGAAAGGATTTTGCCTTGAAATGGCTGAAACAAATATTTGGGGTTTTCCCCTTTTCTGTATTTTTTTTTCCTCCATAGAGCAAAGGATGTCCTTTGACCACCAGCTGAGCTTTTATTAGCTAAATTGTCTCACTCGCCTGAAAACGGTGGGTTCGTGTCTGCCGACTCCCAGATGCTCACAAAGCGATGCCGAACAGAAAACAGTTTGCTGCCCTGGAGCAGGTAGGTACGCTCGCCTCCCCACCGCCCACCCACTTGTCCGGCACAACGAAGACAATCCGGCTCCTGCATCAGCAGCACCCACTGAGGCGACACACCAAACGACACTTCCAACCCCCTTTTAATATTCAGTTGCTTTTACAGGTTATTTTTATCTTTGACAGGAGACAGAGTTCAGCTTAAGACCAGGGCACGTACTCGTGCTTCTGGCTCCGCATCGAGCTTTTCTAACCACTTCATCAACACGTCCTCAGATTGGCTTAAACCAGGAGTAAATTTCTATTCCTCTCCGTTGGCCAGTGAATGAGCAAAGGTAGCCAAGCTTCCCCCGTTCCTCCTGGCCCACCGATCCCCACTTGCCCGTCTCCCGCCAGCAAGCAGCAACGCCACATGCCTGGTGTGAAAGGCTGCACGGTGTGAAGGTGGTTGGAAACGCTGGCTGCTGGCTCCTGGCACGGTCCAAAATTCAAGGCACAATCAAACCCATAGAGAGCCACTAGCAAATCGCACGAGCTATTTTTTTATGAGACACTTTAGCCAGCCCTCTTTTCATATCCTTTACGAGGCTGCCTTCAGCCCTACTCATAGTAAAAACTCCAAGTTATGGAAATCATAAGAAAGAAATTCTGTATGGAAAAATCATTACGTTATAAATTGGTTCCACTGTTCAAAACATGTAGGAAATGGGGCATATAAAACTCAGATGGTGTTGCAGACTTTGATACAAGGTTCATTATTACACTGTGACACAAGTGAAATATGTGCTAACATACTGCCAGCTAATTTGCCTTTATTTACAATGCAGACCCATCGCTGGGCAACTTTATAAATTTCATCGGCCTGGGTGATTTCTCTGATCGGACGCGGAGCCCGTATAGAAACACGCGTGCGGGAAAGTGCAGATCTTATAACGTCAGCGCCGTGCGGGTCTGAGCGCCTCCCCCCACCTCCTTCACAAACAATAGGGATCTCCCTGGCTCTCCTAATCTTTTTCAGATTTCATCCCCTTCATAGACTATCGAAACGCTGTTATCCAGTTAGACACGTGTTGTTTGTGTCTGTTTTTTGAAGGCCTAATTAAGGTAGGAGGCAGGAAAACTGGACAGGAATGTTTTTGACAAAATGTTCTTTGTTAGAAAACACCAATTGGTTAAAATTGGAAAATTTCCAAGGAAATGCATCGGTTTTAATTAAACTTTCATCATAATATGCTGAAGCCAACAGGGGCATTTCAGCAGTCACAGGCCAAAGCCTGAAGCTGTCCCCTGGGAAAAGGGACACCTAAGGAAAGCCTCTTAACTGCGGTGGCCATGGAGGATGCTTCCCTAGGGAAAAAAGGAAAACCAAAGGATTCCAGTTAGCCCTGGTTGTGAATTAGATCTGACAAGAAGGGGAACAGTCTGAGATGACAAGAAACGGACAGAGCTGATACAAGGTATCAGCTGGGTGTCTAGTTTTCTTTAGAAAAATGTTTGCTTTTAATTAAACGGTTTAAAAATAAAATCATAGTCATTTTGAAAATATTTCTTTACTGGAAAAATTCTGGGTAATTATTTTTTTAAGATTCCAATGGTCTATTTCCATACTTCCACTGAGAAGTTCGGTTTCTTCCTGCAAAATTACTTTCTTTAAAATAGACTCTACTCTCTATTAAATTATAAGGGGCTGAAATCTGAATGAAGTGCTTTGAAAATATTGAAAATGTTTCAAACAACCCCAAAACAATTTTACTTTTTTTGTTCCAACACGGAACAAAATTTCTTCTGCTTGCTTCCCCAAACCTCAACAAATTGGAAAATCCATTTGCCCTGTAGTTCTGCTCACAGCAAGGATGTCAGGAGGTCTCCTTTATTAATGCCTAGATGGTGTCTGAATTGAAGAAGTGCTGTCAAAAGGTAAAGCGCTACGAACATCTTCAAATTTCCAGTCCGGTTTTGCACAACAAAGGAGCCTGGTTCTTGGTTGGAGCCAAGATCTCAAAGCCGTCATCAGGGAGCGTCCCCGTTAATAAAACCTTGGACCACCATCCAAACTTCTCTCTGCCTACCAAAGCCCACCTCTAATTTTGAAGGTACTTTGTTGACTCTAGGGTTACAATGCTCATGCCCTTGAGGGTCTTTTTTTTCCTTTTTTTTTCCTTTTTTTTTCCCTGAGGCATGCTGACAGACTGGAGGGCTTTACGCCTTGCCGTGCATATCTTCTTTCACATCTTTCACCGTTGTTTTAAATGAAATTGCGTACTGAGTGAGGGGGAGGAGGGGAGGCAGTGCAGCGCAGGCGAGGAAACCCTGCTAGCCTTAGAGGACACCTGGGGTATGACAGACCTGTATATGAAAGGATTTTTCACTGAGGTCCTATAGTGAAGGACTGACAAAACCATTACTTACAGTCTGTAAATTGGTGGGGAAAGTCTTTAAGAGCTGCAGGCTCACATGGGCTACAGGGCCTCCACGTCAGATTAAACACCCAAAAAAAGCAGCTGAAGGCAGGCGGGATGAGAGTTTGGGGTTTTTTGCTCACTAGGGGCTCGAGGCCCCACTCACACGTAAAAAAGCTGAGATGCCTGCCTATTATGGGGGTAAAAATAAACCGTCCTGCGTTGCTAACACCACGTCAAGGCCTTGCCTAACGCAAAGGTGCTTCTCACCACCACTGCCCATCCGCCGGCTGTCCTGCTTGAAGAGGCTTGGAGCTGGCATGCCCACCAAGCCTCCGGCCAGCCTGCCCGCGCCAGCGTGGGATGGAGCTGGGTGCTGCTCCGTGCCCGCAGACACGGTCTGCACCTACTGAGGGCAACCTGCCCGCCACACAGCCCCCCGCCATTGCCAGCTGGTGCTCGGCACAGCCCCTCCTCGGGCCCCGCTGGCAACCACCCCCCTCCCAAACCCACACTGGTACCCGGCTGCTGCCGGCGGGGGATACCGGGGGTGTTTTGCACGGCACACATTTCACCAAATGGGCAATTCTCCAGAAAGAGCTGATCAGTTCACTGCAGTTCAGGTAATTTCTAAGGCCCTGCAGCAGCTGCACAGATGACACAGCCCTGGAGCAATGGTCAGGAGCGAGTGAGGTCCGTTAGCTGCTGGGGCACGGCACATCCCGCCCAGGCTTCCTCGGTGGCCAGAGGATCTCCCACAGCCCCTCTGCAGGCAGCATGGGCAGCCTCTCCAGGCATGCCTGAGAAGACGCTAAAGCACCTTCACATCACCAAAACACAACGAGGGCCCCCAGAGAGGATGGATGCTGCCGCAGAGCGCAGGCTGGGCTGGCCGAGAGCCTGCCGTCCTGTCACCCCACCACATCTCGGCTTTTGCAGGCTGGTCACTGACTTCTGTGGGTTTGAAGGCATGAAGTGCATCTTTTGCACCACAATCAGAGCAAACAGAGGTGTCGCGTGCTGTCGCCAGCCCCTAACCCCACCTTCGCTTGCTCACTTTAGAATAGTACAAGTCTAGCAAGTTTTGCAGTGAGCACATGGCCCTGAATTCACACGATTCCCCTTTATTTTTAACTTAAGTTTTTACAGCACCATTTAAATTATAATATTTTTTTTTAAATAAGGAAATTGCATCTTTAACGGAAATTAATCTCCCAGTCCCCTTCAATAAACCTTTTGAAGCTCTGTACGACTGTGACAGAGGTAGGTATTTTTAGAAGGACCGTGTGGTAATTTTCTCTGCAGCATTCAATAATTTACAATATCATAGCCGAAGGTAAAGATTTCCCTTAAGTATAATTTGGCATTAATCGGGCTTTCACAGGCATATTCGTTGCAGACAGGGCACCAGCCTAGAACACAACTTTACCCTAAGGATCGCTGGGGAACTGCTGAGCTGAATAATGCAGCCTTATGCAAATTCATAGTGAAGCAAAGACAAAGCCCCCCCATCTCAGGTGCGGCAAGCCCTCACCACAGGCCAGCATCTCTCTCTCTGTGTGCCCAGGCAAAACAGGAAGATGCCTGCAAGCAAGGAAGAGCCACGCGCTCGCCCCAAGCTGACACCGTCACTAAAAGCATCCTTCCTGGCAGAGGGGCGTGGGGGTGACCTGGTCCGCAGTGCAGCACATGCAGCTGGGGTATAGCGAGCCAAAATGATCTGCAATACGCAGATTTATGAGGTTCTTTAATGATGCCTCCTGGACCCTCTCTTCTTGTCCCGTATTATTAAAGGATGCTATTTTGCAGTAAGACTGAGAGGCCTTAAACGTAACCATTACAAGGCTGTATTGGATCACGGTAAGAACAAAATCGCATATAAGGCATGAAAGAAATGCAAGGGAGGAGATGTCTGATTAACAGACTGCTCCTGCCATGAGTGTGCTGTGCATGATCAAATACACTTCTTTACCAGAATGCCTCTCTCTCAAGGTGAACGCTCGTCAGTACTTTAAAGAAAAGCCATTTGAATCACAACACTACACTCACAAGGGAACAACTATGTTATTATCTGGGCATTATGTCATGGCAGCTCTTTTTAAGAGAAGCTGAATTCAACACAGATGCATATAAGCAATGCACAGAATCAGTCTTTGCTTTGCTTTGTTTTTCTGTGTATCAGTTCTTCTTTATGTCATCTGGAGTTTCTCTTCTGAATGATAAATAAATCATTTGTTTACAAGTTAAATAACAAATTTTAACTAGCACCAAAAAGTCTGACAAAGGGGCAGAAAGCCCAACAAAACTCCTTATTTTATATATCAACGGACATCACTGTAAAGAGAGGAGGCTGGTGATGGCTTTTACCACCTGATCTCTTATTCCCACGTACCCTGTTAGCAGTTCTACATGCAGAGGTGGCTACCACTAAAATTGCCAGAACAGCGAATTGTGTGGGAAATGTCAACATCTCAGAGCCTGTGTTCCCAGGAACTGAAATTTCCCAAGAACAGCAGTTCTGGAAGTTTTTTTGTTACAAATGTGTATAGAATTACAGGCTGTTACAATATACAATAAAACATTACTAGTAGAGAAATACAGAAAAAATATATAGAAAATAATTAAACAGGAATAATTTGTTGAATTTGATATTTTAAAATGAACTTTTCTTTTTCAGAACCAAAGATCACAATAGCTCCGCAATGAAAACTTCGCAGCTCGTTTTTCTCCTACTGAGAAATCTTGCCAAAATGGGCACAGCATGGAAAAAAACTCTTGGTTTTACTCAAACAGAAAAAGCAGATAAACTTGAAAGAATACTCAGCATTTGGCTCCATCCAAGCTGCGGGGAGACATGCTGCTGTTTATTATGAACACACACGGACCCACAGAGCCATGATCCTGTGTCCTGCCTGCGTACCCAGCCCTTTTTCAACCACAAAGAGCATCGTAAACCAGCCAACATCCTCCTGCCTTCATTTTACATGTTTTACATATATTAACATGTATAAGCTAATATGGGATTACACCAGGGCTTAAACTAACGACTTCTGGACCCAGAAGCTCTCGGATGGTGACTGGCAAGCATCCAGGCAGAAAACATGGAAACAGAGGAGTCCTAAAGCTGGGACAGTGGGCGCATGTGTGGTGGCAATCCTCTCACCTCTCCTGCCCCCGTCTGCTCAGGATCCCATCACAAAGACTGTCGTTATAATAACTTTATTATGGACCTTCTGGGGAAAGCGAGCTCCCAGCAAGGGTTTTGCCACAGCACACAGGAAACTCGTCTGCTCCCTGCTAGAGTAAAGCCCTTTATAATTAATGCTGGGTAAATAAAGCGCTCATCTGTAAACACTTTTAATTAGAAATTGGTTAAAGCTAAACCCCCGTGACCACACTGGCCGGGGGGATTAGACGCACGTCAAGCTTTGCCCGATCAGCAAATAAGAGGCCCTTTAGTATCCTCAATCCCTGTGCTGTGGGACCTTTTTCAGCTCCTATCACACATCACTGCGCTGCTCCAGCCCTCTCTGCAGGCTCAATAGAGGATCAATATTTGTCTGTACTTTCTGAGCAAAAAGCCTCCTTGACACAGGCAGCATCTGTGTTTGAACAGTTACTTGCTAACACATAGCAGACTTTTACCAAAGAGATCCCGAGCCTGGTAGGTCAAGGCGGAGCGAGGGTCACCGAGCATTGCCAGTGATCGCTGTGTTTGCTCAGCGTGGTGCGCAGAGTGCAGCTATCAGAAAGGGCTCCTGTGAACGCTGCCCAGTGCTCCCAGGGCAGAATATACATCTCAGAAAAACAGTACATGGATACAAAAAAATAAATAACCCCCCCTAACCACCTATATCACCAGTTTCTATCCCTGTAGGTAACCTGTGCCTCATGTCTCTAGCCTCCTGGCAATATTAAAGGT
The DNA here is from genome assembly GCF_963210335.1 of Falco punctatus. Classification (NCBI taxonomy): domain Eukaryota; kingdom Metazoa; phylum Chordata; class Aves; order Falconiformes; family Falconidae; genus Falco; species Falco punctatus. The sequence continues at coordinate 9,782,037 of NC_137591.1, read as the reverse complement.
TTTCTATCAGCATGCCTGATAACGTGCTATCAGATTTCAGGGAGAAGAGACTTTCCCTTCTGACTGCAGCCACCCTGCATAGTCCCAGGTGTCACCTGTGTTTTGGGACATGCATGCAGGGATGAGGGAAATGCTTCCAGCAAAGATATTTCTTGCTTTCATCAGACGGTGATAGCCTAACAAAATTAATGCGTTGCAATTGTTTGTCTCCATTATGGAAAGAAACAAGCGAGCTCTGCTGGAAATGGCACTGAAGGCACAAACCTGCCTTCCCCAAGACAGCCAGGACACCACTGACTGGCAGAAACGTGTCCCCTCCTCTCCACCTGCTGGAACACCGACTGCCCCTGCCGCACCCTCTCCTCTCCACGCTGTCCCCTGGCCCGAAGTCGTTCCTCATGGAGGAAATCTCCTATCCATGCCTTTATTCAGCTGTATTGCTGCTGATCTCTAGCTGACAGCTGAACCACCAAGTCTAAGTCAACACCAAGCTTTACCAGATCCTCCCCTTGCCTCTGCTGCTCGGGGCTGACTAAGGTTTGATCTGTAGGAGAGCTGAGGGGTCCTGAATGCCACAAAATGCGAAGCCCCAGCGTGGTGTGAGTGCGCACACACAGGAGTAACACCTCGGTGTTACTTTTACAGATGGGGAAACTGAGGCACGGTAGGTCAAGGCAATGTGCCCATGCCTGGTCAGTGTCAGAAACCACTTCTGCTGAGCCCCAGCCCTGCGCTGCCCCGGGTAATGCTCTCCCATACCTCCCGTCTTCCTTGTTCAACCTTGTAAGCCTCTTCCCCACCACCACCACCCAAAAAAACAAAAAAAACAAACCAAAAAAAACCTTTTTGAGCATAAGATGAGATTTCTCCTGCAGAAATGTCTCCTCTTTCCCTGGAGGACCACTGACTGAAGCCATCAGGCTCATGCTATAGTGCAGCTGGGCATGGGGAAGCAGGACATCGGGGCAGTGCTCACGGAGAACAGCTTGGCCAGAGCAGGCCATGCTGGAGAGGCAACCTTGCCTACTGGATAATTCCTGGCCCATCATTCCCAAAATCTGCTTTATTTCTGTCCCCAGCTCCCTCATGGACTTTGTGCATGTTCACTTCTCTTTCCCCTTTCACATTTTCTTTCTGCATTGGTGGTTTAAGTCCAGTCCCTGGAGGGCTGGGGTGGCCCCGAGGGCTGTGCTTACTTATTCCTTTCCAGCTGCAGCTGCTCCAGCCCAGAGGTGACCTCCTTGCAGATGCACAGCCACGCTGCTGGAGATGGTGCTGGGACCGGCCAGCTCAGCTGTGCCTTACAGCACTCCAAAACCCACCGCTCTCCAAACGCGCAGAGCTAGCACGCATCCACTGCTTGAAAGATAGCACGGCTTACTTGGGCTTAGATGAACTCAGATGCTCATGGGAGCATGTAAAGGGGTTGTAACTTCAAAGCTGGCCCTGCTTTCACTGATGGATTGGACCAGAGACCTCTGGAGATGCCTTCCAAGCTGAACTGTGCTGTGACGCTGAGGGGATTTCCACCTTTGTCTTACACATGGATCATCTCCAGCCAGCCTGGCTGCAGCCTGAGTGAGATTCGAGCCTTTGCTGCACTGGTAGCTACAAGCAGCTCTCTCGCCCCATAACTACATGCTTCAGAGAGACAAGTTGCTCCAAGGGAAGTCTGTCCTGAAATAACTCCTGTCTTGCCACCATCAGCACCTGTGTTTTTGCTTTCTCCCACGTCCAGCTGGAGGCAACGTCCAGCTCTAGCAAGAGCCAGACTTGTTGTTAACGATGCCTTAGAAAATAAAGCCAGAACTACTCCATAGATCCCCAGCTGGCTTCTGATCAGAAGGCGCTTGGTGGCAGCACATCAAATACACCCACATGCAGTATAGCTGTCTGGACAGACACCCCTCCTACCCAGTCATCCATGAGGAGTCGGGAAGTGGTGTTGGCTATGGGTATCTTGTGGGAGGGAAAGATTTTTTGGAGACATGGAAGATGCCAGTCTTCCAGCAGATACCCCATCATAGCTCCCAATAATTTTCTGCAAGACAAGAAGCCTGGCTACGTATCAGTGCAGAAGAGCCTGAAACATCAATCCCACCCTACTCCTCATCAACACCGAGGTTAGATCTCCCTCCGGGTCTAAGCCTCATCTTTGGAACGACTAAATTCCCCGGAGCATTAGCTTCAGACACTCCCTAATTCAGCCTAATATCATCTGTCCTGATGACAGGTGGCCTGAAGGTAAATGGGCATATGTGACATGCGGCTGCTGGAGGGACTTTCACCTGGGAAGTGGAGCCCACCACCACGCAGGACCAACAGTCCACCCAGGCACAACACCCTGGCTTCTTATGGAGCTCTAATAATGCTGGATTTAGCTCTTCATTTGGAAATGCCCTAAAGCAACCTCCTAAGGGGGGGCGGCAGCATGGACACAGCTTTCTCCAGGGATGGCTTGAAGTCTTCCTCCCAGCCAGAAGTGAGATTTGAGGTTTTAACAGGCAACCACCCATTGTTGCAGTAAATGGAAGGATAAGTTGCTGGGAGGCTTGTGGTTTCTGCACTCCTCTTTCCTAGCAGGAAGGATTTTAATTTTTATTTCAAATGCATAAACTATCCTCCGATGATGAAAGGCAACAGAGAAATTTTCACATGGTCAAGAGCCCCAGTCCAAAGGCATTCAGTCCCTTAATTTATGACATACTCTCCAGATGTATTATTAATATGGCTATTATTAGTTCTTTTAAAAATCTTTTTGTACTCCCAGTCCACTAAAACAACCGAGCGTCAGGCCCCTCAGGCCTGCTGGTGAACAGAAGGGAACGGTGCCCGTTTGGATTACCTAAACCCAGCAAGAAAGCTTTGATTTCATACCCCAGGGCTGACGGTCCCAGCCGCCGCTCCGCTGCCCTGGGATACAGTGTCATCGCTGCTCCCTGCTAGAGGGATCAGCGGCTTAACGGGATTTAGGGTGGAAAATCCAAGCTCAGCCCAACGTGTCTGCAACACAGAACTTTGCAGGGGAGGGGGGAGAGCCAGGTTCCTTCTGCCCTTTCCCGCTTGTCCGGGACCTGCCTCATTTCTGTTGCCCAGGTGTAGGAGGGGAGAAGACAGCGTTATAGTGCCTGCTATTAGTGTCATTATTATCCTAATGGCAGAACTATATATCATATGGGCTTAATTGATAATAGTAATTTTAATAGCAATTATGAAAAAATAATTAGTCTGCTCGCTAAAGAAAGCGGAAGCCTGGATGCAGTGATGGAGGATATCTCTGCTGGTCCTGCCTGCCTCAGTCCTTCCCCAGGAAGGTGAACCATGGAGAAAGAGGCAGACTGGTGGAAAAGGGGGATGTGGCCACCCACAGTGGGAACTGAGCAGCTACACAGACCGGGCTGAGCCTCAACCCTACAAACTGCCGAGTGGTCACTGCCAGCACTGCCCCCAGCAAGCCCTGGGTTTGCACTTTGCGGGTGGCATGAGCGGCGCACCCAGCCCTGCTGTGCTGCCTCCCCAACGTGCACAGCACCCCGCGCAGGACCTGCCCTCCAGCATGAACCACGGCACCCACAGGGAGAGGGGAACACAACCAGAGCTTCAGAAACAGAACAAACACAAGCACGACCTAGCCCGGCTGATACTGCATATCGCGTCCCAGCCCTGGTAGCAGCACGGTCTGTGCTGAAGTGGCAGAAAGAGGAAGGAGGGGAGGAAGTATTAACCCTTCATGCCTCATCCTTGGTGCATGAGAACAGCTCAAATCACTCCATTTACATGGGGGTAAAAGCTGGGAGGGGAGAAGCTGTTCCTTTTACCACTCAATATTCATGATGCATTTCATGTAAGGAGCAAAGATTGCACAGAGCACACCCAACACTCATTTTTTCCCTGAAGTGCTGGCTTCAATGTCCATCCAAAGGCAAAATCTAATGCTTATGATCTGACCATACTTTTACAGCTCTGCAAATACACAGGGGTGCTTGTATTAAAATTAATTACCATGAAAGCCACACAAGTTCACAGGACTATTCCCAGGCAAACCTCCCTTATAAAACAGACATTCAGGGTGTCAGGCATCCTTCCCAAAGACACAGAATAGAGGTTTGGGTTTTAGACCTCTGCTGGCAACACTTTCAAAATTCACTGATAGCCCCACATTGCAGAATCCTGTTCCCATTTGTGTTACTCAAAGCAGAAATGCGATGTGCATACGACAGGCAACAAAGTCAGGGCCAGAGCCTTCACAGGAGCAATCACAGGAGTGATTTTGGATTATGCCACTTAAAAATGGTATGACTCATGGATTATACAGGCTAACACTTTGGGAAAACATGTCTCAAGTCTGCATTCTTCATGAAACATGCAGCTAATCTGAACAGCCAGGGAGTTACTGTCTTGTGTATTTAACATCAAAAAATAATTCCAGGGAGCAGATATCTTCATGAGAAAGCACATTTTAAACCAGCTTCAGTGCATCAGGCTGGATGATCATCATCACTCCTCTTGCAACTGAAACGACAGGCTGTGTTTTCCTTCTCATTTTTCATGGGGCTGAGGAGAAAGGGGCTATTTGCACTCACTCTGACATACTCCGTCTTAATCCTGGCCCTGCTTGCAGGGAATGGATATAACAAACTTTTGTGTTTCAGGACTTCAGATGTCTTCAGGATCAGGCAGGGTTTCCTCTTCCATACATATGCACACGATTGTCTAGAGGTTATTTTTGCCCCAGACTTTCTGTAGAGACACCAGAAGCCGTAACAGTGGAAGAGGAGAGTTTGAGCAGCCTAGATCAGTGCTGCAGGCTGGGTATAGAAAATCAATGCCTGACTGGTATGCACAGCTTAAGTATTCAGATACAACGACCTCCCTCTACCCCACCCCAGCCAACTCATCTGGGATGGTAGAGAATGGTCTGTTAGGGTTATCTAGGTGTGTATCACCTCAGTGGTCTTCTGCTGTTGTGGAACCATCACCATGATGTCTGCCAGCAGCCTACAGTTTGGTCTCCTGGCATCTGTAATGCAGAGGTATCTTCAGGTCTACTATGGAATCACAGAAAATAAGCCAGGGTTTGACAGGTGCATTCCTAATCTCACCTGAAAAATCTCCCATGGAGGATGCTCAACATCTTGCCCACTCTCATCTTCCCTCTCCTGCTAAAAATGACCTCACCAAGGTCAAACCTGATTCTTCTTGGCTGCACCTGAAGCCTAGTACTGCAAGCCCTGTACAAGAGGTAACAATTTGCCTCCCGTCCATTTTTTGTTTGTTTGTTTGCTTGGGTTTTTTGCAGGGACTTCCACATTTGAAAATAGATATAATCAGAAAGAGGTTTATCTGGGCAAAACACTCCAAGAAGCAATTGCTGTCTTCTCCCTGCTCTGCGCTTCTCTGCCCAGATCAGGGCATGGATTAGAGGCCTGAAGAAGCTCATCTGACCACCACAACTACATGTCTCCATGTCCCCTCACAGTATATTGCTCCTGACCTGTAGCATTTCTTGGTTCTCTCAGATTCCCATCTTCTTTTGCACTTTGCTCCTTGGCCAGACCTGTGCTGGAGTATTACAGGAATAGTATGATGAGCTGCCAAGAGCAGTAACAAGGGACTCATAAACTTTTCCTCTCAGCCAGGAATAATACTCCGGGACTAGGAGTCCACTTGAATTGCAGGCAGGAGGAGGGGAGGAATGGGAAACCTATTCGCTTGTTTTGCTCTTTAAATAAAAACGTGTTCTCCCAGCTATTATCGACCCGCTGCTTGGCAAGCACAGGAATATTAACCGACTTTGTTAGACACGCTGACAGCACGACCCTGCAAGACATTCCTGAGCATGTGAAGTGTGCAAGACAGGGATCTAGAAACGTGCATGTGTGTCTTCATGTTTGTATGTGAAGAGAAGCCCTTTGAGTACTTTTGTGAAGACGCAAGCACAACTTTGGATTCCCTCTCATTTCCTCTTGAGAACAGCTCAGGCTGAAAGGGGTGTCTCAGCGGCATCCAGAGAGCAAGAGAGGTTCATGCCTCTCTTCAAGTCTGACAATATTTCCATCTTGCCTCCCCTGTTTGTGCTCACTTCTCTCCTTTGCCTGTCCCCCTCTCCAGGATGGAGCATTTCAAAGGCTCCGTTCCAGCTGGAACAATGTTCATCTGAGCTCCGTGGTTTCTTGATCAGGCAGAAGCCAGGTCCAAGAGGACTTACAGCTTTCCTCTAAGCCATTACCAAAGCGTTAATATTACCACCCAGAAACTCTTTAGATCCACTTTTTGCTGCTGGATGCTCATTAGGCCTGTAACCTCCTCTCCTTGGGGAAGCAATGGCTTCACACCAGCTGGCTGCCCCATTAAGTTCAGGTTCCTCACTCTGTCCTCAGAGAAGATGGAGGGCATCAGCATCTTGCTCAGGGAGTTTAATCTATCAGCATTTCATGGTGGTCATGCGAGCAGGGAATCTGCAGGATCATTACTATTCCACAGAGGGAGGCATGTGGAAACAGAGAACCATATAAATATATACAAATAAATACATACACGCTCAAACCCCAAATCTCAAGTGTCCTAGAGTCTTGGCATTCCTTTAAAGAGATTTATTTCATCCATAAAATTCCCTGCAAGCTTGTGTTCTTGTAAAGATGTAATACAGACTGTCAGGTCTTTTCTACATGATTAAGGGAAGGAAATCTGCCAATGTCATCCAAGGGCAGTCACCAGAGGCAGGCAGAACCTCATGAGTCCACCTGGCCTTGTCCAAAAGGAGATGCCTCTGGCACGGCTGATGGTGCAGTGATGCTCCTCCTGGCCATGGCACAACCTGTCGGGATACGATGCTGGGAGACGAAGAGGCATGTTTCCTTCCTTGCAATAAACCAAGGGAATCACAGTATGCCACCCCTAAGGAAAGTACCAATGTAACGAGTTTGAGTAGTTTTCAACTGGAGATCTCAGTTCACTGAACATCAGAAGGGAAAGACCATTGGGCTTTATTTTAGGCAGGGAAACTGAGGCAGAAATTTGTACAAAGCTTCACAGAAGCACAAGCAATAGAGAATCTGCACTTTTTGTCTTCATGGTCCAGGAAAGCTGTGCGCTGGGACACACGCTGAATCATTCATTTGCCACCCATGCAAACCCCTCAGGGTTCCTCTCATTAAAATGTTTTGTTTTGTTTGTTTTTTTTTTTTTTTGTGAGACAGAAATCTGGGCTTGGCTCTTTTGCCTATGACTACGGTAAGGCAGCCAGGAGCCAGGTTTTCACTTCTGGCTCTGCCACACATTTCTTGTGTGACCTATTCTTGCTACAGCTGCCTGCACAGCCAAGAACGAAAAGTAATCAGTGCCAATCACGTAGGCTTAGCTTCACGAGGGAGGAAAGCAAAGTGGTAAGTACAATAATACCCCGTAGTAGAAAAGCCTCATAAAGACCTGCTCTTGATCATAGCAGGCCTGGCTGGCCCAGCTGGGTTGTTACCCTGCTTCCAGCAGTTGCTGCTTCCAGATGCTACAGGAGAAGGTGTCAAAGCCTCAATCTGCTGTGAGTGGTGTGATTTCTTCCTGACCTCAACCATCGTGAGCTTACCTCTGAAGCAAGGGAACTGATGGCCCGTGTGATTTTATTTTCACGAGTGTAACTGCAGATGGTATTTGCCTTGCTAAAAAATAATTGACCACAATATGAGAGATGCGTTGAAAGCCAAAGGTTACCGTGGCTAAATTGTGTCAAACTCAATTACCTGGGACAGAAAGAATTGTTGCTACAGGAAGAAAAGGTGAGTTGCTTATGAAAGCAACGGGTAGTGGTTTTCTGCTCTCTTGCCATTCTTTCCTTTTGGGTTTCATTGCTTTCAGATGGTGTAATTTGACTAGCAGCTGCTGGGAAAGCCAACCTGGGCTACTCCAAGACACTTCAGGATGAAGTTGTCTAATATTTTTTACTGTTGGGAGAGGTCTGACCTATCTGTTGCAGATGTAGCCTCTGGCTCAGGAAGTTCTCAAAATGCCTGGCTGCCCCAAACTGCCCAGAAACACGTGGGAAAAGATCACTGCACTTACATGCTGAGTATTTACCACCAGCTCCTGTCTGATGGCTGGGTGGGATCTGACCCAGTGCTTAAGGACTAACACCACGACAGGGGCAACATACCCATTTCTGAGAAGCAGCTCTGGATTAATGAGAGATATGGTTTGCTCAAGGGTCAGGGTGGGTGCAGGATGGACCCATGGCTAGAGAAGACGTGAGGCTGAATAACCAACGGGCATGACACAGCACTTGTGTTTTGTGGCAAACAGTTTCACCTGCTCCTCTCCTGGAACCTCAGAGGGGTGCTCTGACATACAGAAATACAGCAGAAAAAACCATCACGTTTGCTGTTACAGGCTGCCCACTGCTCCCAAACTAGTTCTCAGTGCGATTATCCTTAAAAGAGGAAAAAGGGAATGTTTCAGGAACTGACCGAGGAAATGAAGGAATTAAAGGGGAGAAAAACCTCAGACAGGAAAACACGCTCCATGCAGACTTCAGAGGAATATATAATGCACTAAGCCAAATTCAGCCCGGGCTGGTTCACTGCCACTGAGGATTTGTATGGCCCAGTAACAGTGCCTGTAATCAATCCATCTCACCATAAAATTCATCCCAAATGCTGCAAAATACCTTGTGTCATTCCCTTTGAGTTCCCTTATCTGCCACTTCATCATTTCCCCTGCTCACAGAGGAACAGGGTTCCCCTTCAAATCCATTAGCCATGTGGCAAGGGTGCCTGGGCTGCATCTGCGCTGTGGCAATTTTGTATGTATTGGCCGATGTGGAGGGACTGTATTTCTGTTTCTTCAGCTATATGAGCCATACCCAGAATCAAATGCTCCATCAAAATCCTAAATTCACTTCGAACCATTAGGAAATTTCTTTCCTGGCCTTGTTAGTGGTGGCCTTGTTTCAACCCAAAAAGCAGATTTTTGACTGAAACAAAGACGGCACTTATGCAACTTCAGCATTGTGGGGAGCATTCCTCAGCAAATACCAGCGCTCTTTTTTTTCCTGTTTTGTTTTCGTTTCAAATGTGTCTTTCTCCTTCCTTTCCGCTTCACTCAGGAGAGGCTCACAAGGTCTGTAGAGATGTAGCACACTGGAAACCACTGCAGCCCTCATGGTTACAAAACAACAATCACAATAAAAATAAAATATAATAAAATTAAACCCCGGAATGGATGTGGCTAACCAGCTGTTGAAACCTGAGATTGTGCTTGACTGAGCCATGACAGGAAAAAGACCCCCAGCTACTGGGCATGCTAAAAATCTCCATATCCACTCTTCCTTCTCCAGCATCCTTGTCCCACATCCCCATTCACAAAACACAAGCAGCAGATCATCGGCCCAGGGGCTGTTTGTTTTCACTGGGGTTTTCTTTTGCTTGTAAACTCCTAGCCCGCAGCGTTCAGAGGTTCTCTGCAGCACTGTGGTTGCCCCGCTCACAGCCATCTGTGGATGGAGCAACACTTTCCCAGCCTGCGTGCACAACGTGCACACGGAGATCATTGTTAGATGTTACAGTCCTCACGGCTGTAGACAATGTTCATATACCCTGGCTCTAGATGGTGTTCATATACCACTGGTTTCGAGCTGAAAGGAAACTCCATCTGAAAGCCTAAAGGATGCACTGGGTATGGACACACATTGACCAAACCTCCAAAGGACCACCCCAGCGACTCCGTACCTGGAGGGATAAATCCACTATAGGCAACTACATCCCCAGCCAGGATCAAACTACAAGCAGTTTGTCTTGGGAAGTAGCATCTCCTTGACTCCAGTTAAATTGCAAATAATTGAAGTGCAGATATGGGTAGCTGAAAGCACTCCTGTGTCAGCAGAGGAAAGTCACTTGGGTTTCCATGCTCAAGTCTCAGCTTTAGGGAGGTGCTGAACTTCCTCACCTCCTGCAGACTCACTGCACAAGTGAATCCTACTTATAAAGGAGTAAAGCCCACGGAACAAGGCCCAGGGAAAATTAACCAAACATATTTTATGGTTGTGCATTTGTATGTATGGCCAGGATCTCTCAGGTGGAAGACAGGTTGGGGCTTTACATTCATCACTGATGTGTGTGTGAGGAGAAAATCTGGCTCCATCAGCAGCCACGCTACCTGCACGGCACCGTTCTGGCACCACCTGTTTCTCCATTCCACTTGGGTTTCATGAGCTTCTGCACCACAACCATTGACTATGAACATCTAGTTCTCCTGGGGAGACTCCAGTACCCCAGACTTCCCTGGCTTTAACATTTATTACCAAGGACAGTGAAGCACTGATCCTGCCAGAGAGATGAGATTCATCATGAAACTCGGTGCAATTCCCACCAGCACACAGGAGACTCACTCAGCATCTTTCAGTGCTCCTGCCAAGCACACCTCTATCAAGTCCATCTTCCCACACAAGGGCCTGCATCTCACATGGTGGCTTGTTTGGGGTACAAACCTCCAGTCATATCCACTCTTGCCCGTATCATTTTATACTGGGATGAGAACTACAGCAGCCGCCTCCCCCTCTCTACCCAACATGGATTTCATTAGAGTCCTTCTACTGGCCACAGGTCTTGCAAGTCCCTCTGAATTATAAAAAAGAGATGTTGCAACAGACAGTAAGTGAAAGTGAATCAGATTTGGAGAGGAAAATGCATTCTTCAAGAGTGCAATAAAACATACATTGACCAGGGATTTCGTTTATAAGGGGAGCTATTGCGCCTTGGGTTGGAAGCCTTGTGAACACCTACTACAGCCTACAGGGCATCGCTGACATATCATAAACCTCAGCACTTCTCAATCAACAGCGTGCGCACGTGTGTACCATGTAAATAGTGCACACAAAACTGCATACAGAATGTAGGTTAGATACTTAAATATAGTCTTAGAAGTCCTTAGAACAATAGGTTGAACCAGATGGCGGTGTAGTCCCGCAGGAGAACCTAATGCAGTAATGCAGAACTTCTGGTAGAAGCAGCACAGTTCTAAGAGAAGGATAAATCTGTTACATTTAGGCATGATGCCTTGCCGTTAACTTTCCTTTCTTAAGTGAATAGCTTAAGTAATACTTACTTTGTGAGGTAATGTTCTTGTTTCCTCTCACAAACCTAGGTCTAGGACTGCTATTATCATTACATTCCCCTAGACTATCTTTTGCAGTGTGTCGTCCTCCTTCACTCAGAGGCCCTGGACCTGCTTGTGGCCTGCACGGCCCCATAATTACCCATAAAATTTGCACTGTTTGAGCTCACAGAGGCTGAAGTTGTACCTTCCAACCATACCACGGATTTGTCATCTTCTTGCTGACTCCTGCTGAGAGCCGGTAAGAAGAAACTGAGATTCCTTTCCACCCAGCTTCAGATGGTGGGGTATCTCAGAAACGTTTCCTTCTGCACTGGGCTGGGCAGTCACACCTTCAGCTTATTTATGTCTGTCCCTTGGTCACTTCTACAAGGGGACAGTCCCCAGCTTGCATCACCCGAGCTGCCATGAGCTTGCACAATGTATATAGAGAGCATGGCTGGTTTCCACTTTGTAGTCTCTGAGCTATTCAGAGGTACGTGGATTTTACGAAAGTGTATTTTATGTCATCTCCTGCATAAATCTACTTAATGAATTTTGTCATTCTAAAGAAAAATAACAAGCAGCATTGCAAGGAGTTTTTGCGAATGCAGTCTCTTGATCTATGCTTTTATGTAGTTTCTAGTAAGTAAGAAACAAATTTGTGTTTCTACATCTGCTGTCTAGAAATCTAAGAAACTGTGAAGATGGCATATGTTGTATGGATCTATTTAAATTATCTTTATTTGAATTATTAACACTCAAAAAATTTAAATAAATTTGGAGTTTTCTGGAACTGTTTCAATGGGAGAAGTAAAATTATTTAAAATGCTTTACTACAAAGGTTTCAGAATAAACTATTATACATTTTATTTCTCAGACTGACACATCTTAATAACACGTTGAGTTTTCAAAATACAATTCTTTTTGTCAGAAATCTAGCGTTCTGAAAATCATATTTGAATTACAGCTCTTCTTGGCTAATTTCACCCAGCATATGAAAAAAAACTTTTGCTTTGGAGTTCACCCCAAAGTGTTTGATTTTCAGTGCTGGTAGCAATACAACACGGAATTATTTGCCTTAGTTCCAGCTAATTCAGCTCATGGGAAGCAGTACTAAAAAGACCAAATTCTAGTTCTAAACTCGGGACTAATACTAACTTTCTGCAAAACTTCTAAGATTCCAGAAAAAAACTATTATGCATTGTAACTATAAAGAATTTCTAAGAAAGAAAAGCACCATTACTGAAATCGAGCATTATATCTGCTGTCACTCCTGTCTGTGCAGCTAAGTAGGCTCAGAGATGCTTAGAGACTTTCAGCCTCTGTTTAACAGTCATGAAGCTAAAGTAAACGGAAAAAACTCACTTTTTTTTACCTCCTCATGCTTATCTGTAGCCAGGCACTGGGATCCGCTGCGTGGCCTCGAAGGCTTTTACTGCTAATGCTAATCACACCCAATGCCAGTGGATCACAAACTAGCAAGAGGCACAGTACAATGAAGATGTTGCACATTTATTAAAATCGGTTTATCTTTTCCCCACACTATTTCATTAATCGTATCCTATGACATAACTGGTGAGGTAATATTAAAACATGTGACAAGCTCTGGACAGCATTTTTAGACGACGAGACGTGTTTTCTAGTGATGGGCGATGGATGCCCTGCCAAGGAGGACTGCGGGGATCACTGGGCTGGGTATGGCTGCAGCCTCACCAAGCTCGCTTCCGAGGGACCGCGATGTTATCTTACTAGGTTTTAGCGATCCCTTGCGCAGACGTCCACTGATCAAACTGAACTCTTGCCAGCTTCCCTTCTGGTGCAGCTCAGTGCTGTAGCACTCAGCTATAGCTCAGAAAAATCAATGCCTTATTCTTTGATACGCAGCTACTGGGAGGTATTTCGGCATTGGTAAAGTTTGGAAACACATGTGCCCTAATAGACTCTCTGCGGCCCTGTTCAACAGCCACAAAGCTGCTGAATTTCCCATCACGTTATTTGCAAACATGGAAAAAGGGTCTCCTGCCAACCTTCCTAGTGTTCCCTGTAAACCACGTCTGATTTTCACTTACGGCATCGCAGCCTGCTGACAATAATCAACACCTCCGCCGCAGTGCGAGAGAGAGCACTCATGTAAATGTGCATCAGGCCCCCAGGCTCTGCTAACCCGAACCGAGAAGCCGTCCTGTCCTTCCAGACATGGTATTGTCATAACTTCCCTCCCAGCTGCAAACTCTGCCTGGACTTACTCCAGCCCTGCAGAACAACACAAGACCCTTAGCTCATTCTTTGCTGCTTAAAACATCTAAATCCATTGCAATTCCTTAACCAGTATTAATTGTAGGTTTCCAGTTCAAATCCTTGGAACCTCCAGACTGTCCCACACCTTTTCCCAGTGCTATATTGAAATATGTCATAAACTAAACACATTAATGCAGGAAGAAACTGGAGAAAGGAAAGTTCACAATGCAGTCAGACTCTGGGACATCTTTTATTTTGCCTGTTCAGATTGCATTCAAAGTATCACGTACACCAGTAACTCCTGATGACTCCTATAGACAGGTAAGTGTTTTCCAGCATTTGGGAAGAAGGGATGCATGCCACCTCTCTGAACTTGCTCCTGGTACCACTCGACTCCTTCTACTTAGGACATCCCTCAGGCACTGATGGCACCTACTCTGGACCAAGTGTCTGCCCAGTGTCCTCAAAGCTAGTAGAAATAAGACTGCTAAGTTATGCCTAAGGATCTGACTCTTCTTTGCATTTTATTTCAATCATATTTTGGAAGTACAAAGTGGTTTAAAATAAAATCAAGGATTATAGGTTGAGCTTTGGAAGGGGCTGGTACCTACACCATAATCAATCTCATACCACAGTCACCTAAATGGCATCTTTTCACAGACATTTCACAGTAAAATTTAACAAGCTCTCCGTCTTCAGTTTGTCTCTGAATGCAAGTACAATTCATAAAGCCTATGCACACTTCAGGTTTTGTTTAGGCCCTTGACATCTGTTTGCTCAAAAATAGCTTTGGCACAGGCTTCCTCAACAGCAAATGTACTTACACTTAAGAAAACATGTTGTTTGTTGTTATGGTGCATTAAAAGTGTAATTCAGAAATATTCACAGGGAAAAAAAAGAGAATGATTTAGTTCTTGCTTTCTGGCACCCAGTCTCTCCCCCCCTTTTCTTTTTAACCACAACATTTTTGTAAGCGGGTTTATCTTGATGGAAAATCACACATACACACATACAGACCCTGCAGACTGCAGCAATGCAAAATTAGTTAATAACTCTAGCATCTTTTTTTAAGATTTTTTTTTCTTTAACCCCTGTGCAAAAAGCATACATCAACAAACAAGGAAAGTTAACATCAAGGAGTAAAATAAGAAAGGCCAGACAAACTCTCCAGTAATTTTCTTCTGACATTTATGCTTTAATAGATTCCAGAGCCTCATAATTTCTAGGCAGTCTGAAATGGCCATTTGACAGATTTTCACCCTGATGAAAAAGTCATATACTTCAGAGAAAAAATGCAAAATAAAAACAAACAACCTTCCCCACACACAACAGCGTGCCCCTGAAGCATGCAAAATAAAGACTGGATATACCAAATCCAACTCACAACCACCTACAGCCCTCCTCAGGCTACAGGGCTGTTAGGTGAAGAGGAAAACCTGGGCAGGAGCTTGGATCCTCCGCTCCTAATAGCATTAATTCCCTGACTCCCTGTGTCTCAGAGGTGAGGGGCTCTGCAGAGCTGACCGTGTGCCACATCCACGCCTGTACAGGTGCGAAGGCATCGCCTGGTGCGGGCTGGACACAAAGCAATGGCACGCTCCAGCGCACAGGCCCCATCGAGGGCAGGTGGCGTCTGCATTATGTATTAATCCGCACACTTCGAGTCAGGCATAAACGCTGGGGCTTTGCGGGTGTATGCCCAGCCTCACCTTAGATACTCACGCTGTACTCGTGCATTAGGCTGTGCCGCCTGCACGGGGAAACCTCGTACCTGTGTCAGTCAGTGCCAACCAGCTCTTAACTGGAGCGGTGCTGAGCCCCAGAGCCTGGAAGCAGAGATTTCCAAGCTCGCAGGCTTTCGGGTCAAAATTCAGCCGCCTCCTGCTCGAAGGCAGGATTGTCTCCACAGAAACCAGAAATTATGCCAACCCTCTCAAGACCTTCACCCCATCCGTTTCTGTCACAGTGAATTGCTGACAGCCCGTTTGGTGACTTCAGTGACTTCTTAATGAGCATAAACCTCCCCGTCTTGGCCTTCTTCCCCTCTCCCTTACTCCATGCTCCCCTTGGCAGCACGGCTCAGCAACAAGAGTGGCACAGAGAAACACAAAGGCACAACTGACTTTGAAGCCCGTCAGCACTGGCCGGCACTTGTGCCCTCTGAAACACCCTTGGATAAGCACCGGGGCAGCGCGCCCACCCTCTGCCAAAACGACTTGCAAAGATTTCTTTGGATCTCAGGGAGTTATTCTGCATGAATCCTGGCTGTGCCACATCTGCACTCTGGATTGAGAGAGGCTTTTATTTTCCAGACCTGTCAATCTGGTATTTTTCCATGCTCAATAAATTCACTTTTTCTATAAACAAAAAAATAACAAAAGAAAGAGGATGACGAACTACAAGGCAATTTAGTCCTGAAATTTCTGGCTGCTTTTCCTTTCCTAGTGAGGGATCAAGACATACTGCTACAGCTTCATTCAGCAAGGTCTTATGGAAATCTCATTCTGATACTAAAATGATGTTTCCAAATGTATGCTTTGCTCATTGAAGGACTCGCCCTCATTTATCTCTCCTATTGGACAGAAAAGAAACAATAAATTATTCCAGCCCAGAAAGCAAATACCCAGTGACAAAAAAAATAAAAGGAGCAGACTGCCACTTGCTTTTCACTTATCTGCCTAAACTTTTCAAAATATCTTCTTAGTATATAAAATGTGTCTGGCTCAGTTTTGGTTGGGGGCTTACTGTGGCAGCATCCCTATGGCAATATTAACGAGAGCTGACAGACAGAACTGCACAGCCTCGAACCTTCCCTCCTTTCTCCTGACTTCACTGAAGAGGTGTGGGTTTCTCCTGCCACAGGACTTGATAATGAAGTGGTATCAGGTGGCTTGTCCTGGTTTTCAGGTGTTGGCTTCAGCTGGAGTTGTCTTTCCTTTGGATGAAGCTGGTATCCAAGGGTTCAAAAAAAACCCAGGAAGCACTTCAAAACCTCACTAGAAGTAACGCTGGCATAAGCAATGCCAACTGGGGGCTAAAAAAGACTTTTCAGGCTATCAGCCAAATGGGCTTTCAGAAGGTGTTGCAAACACCACAAAAAGCAAACCCATGCTTTTTGTTTTGCAAATACTTTTTCAGCAAGCACAGATAATATTCTTCATGTCGGTGCACTGGCTGACATACCCTGTGAGGGGGTATGATGTGATTTGGCAGTGCAGATGAAAAAAGACACCAGCAGGAGGGAAATCAGGACAAGGGATTTGTAATGAAGACCAGCAAGTTCCAGGGACTCAGTTTTTAATGACATAATTTTAAGGAAATTCCACACTGGATATCATAAGATCACAGAAATGCTGGTTGGAAGCAACCTCTAAAAGTCTTCAGTCCAACCTTCCACTCATAGCAAGAGTATTGCTGACAGTAGGTCAGGTCAGCCAACGCTTTGTCTAGCCAAGTCTTGGAAGCCTCCAAGGACAGAGATACCATGACGGCTTGGGTAACCAGGAGAGCTTCCAGTGTTGCTCCACCCTCCTCATGAAAAATTTTTCCTTATGTCTAACTTAAACCTCCCAATCTGCAATTTGTTATTGCTCCCCACTTACTGCTTTACCATGTGGCATTCCTTAGCGTCTGACACTGACATCTTTGTAACTGCCTTTCAAAGAGCTGTAGGAGGCTATTCGATCACCCCTGCGTCTCCTTCTCACCAGTCTAAATCAGCCTGCATCACTCACCCCTCTCCCAAAAACACACTCAAGGCTCTTGAGTACCTGGGCTGTAAATGCAGACGACTCTGGGCAGCGCCCCAGTGTGACAGCCCTTGGGTGGCACCTGGTATGGCCACACTGATCTTCTCTTCGAACCCCCTTTCAACCTAGCTGATTTCATGTCCCAGGTACCCTCATACAGCAATTTGCTCTACTGCTCAATAAATGACAACTTAGATGGAAAAGGCAATGCTCTCCGTTATTTTTCAGTCCAGTCTTGCTTTTCCTGAATATTCCTAGGGCTTGGAGCAAGGAGACTGAGCAGACCTCTACCAGCCTTCACCCCAGCATATATATTTCAGTGTATTTCATCTTGGCTTCCCTTGCTCATCTAAGTACTAGTAAAATAAACATTTATTTAAGGCAAAGGTCTGAAACACTTGGCTTTTTGTTGTTTTGTTTGTTTGTTTGGTTGGTTGGTTGGTTGGTTGGTTAGTTGGTTGGTTGGTTGGGTTGGGTTGTGTTTCATTCACTTGCATCCCTTTGATATGAAGCAGAAACAGCAGATTACTCCTGATAGCAGAGGGAACGTGCCACCCCCAAAAAACCCGGGCTGACTCAGTGGCTCAGTCGGCTCGGCGCTGACTCAGAGGGAGAAAACCTGCCTGGCAAAGCCCACCGTTCCTCTGGCACCCTGGGCTCTCCCTACAATCCCACACCCAAGAATCCTTGTGATCATGCCTGAGCTTGATGAGCTGGTGAGATAAGGCGAGTGCACAGCCCAAGCGGGGATGGCTCTAGGCCAGGGAGAAGTCACACATGCCGGCAAATCCAACTCCAGCGATTTCAAGAGAGACGAAAGAGTAGCAGAATGTGTTATTCCTTAAGAACAGCACAAGTGTCTACTGCAAACACAAGTCAAGGTTCCTCCTTAAAGCTGTATAATGATTTCAGGTAATAATTTTATTTAGGATTAAAATCTCTACCCTGGACTTGTCCCGTAGGTGGGAGAACAGAGGAGCAAACAAGGAGAAAGGCTGTGGGGTCCTGGTCTGGCCTTTCCCACTGACTAGGAGAGCAAACTTTTGCAAGTCACTGACTGGTTTCTCCCAGCACTAGCTCTTTAGTTAGCTGTCTCCATGCTCTTTAGAGGACACCCCTTACCATGGACATGTATTGTATCCCCCACAGCGAGTCCTGATCTCACCTCAGAACTTGATACTGCTGCTAACCCAAGTAATTCCCCTCCCCGGAGGGCAGTATCTTCACACTATCAGTAAATGTCAAAGATCTATGCATGTACTGCCCTCCTCCTCATGCACTTGGGACTAACTGCTTTTTGGATGAAAAGAGAAAGTACCGCATTCATTATTTTTTTCTATTATGCTTGCAATTATTCCAGTTAAAGTTCTGGTTTTGATTCTATATGACATTCTCAATGACCTTCAAGTGCCAAGCAATTTACCTGAGTCTTTCATGCACTAAGTAGACCCTAAGTTAGCTGCACAGGGATCATCAGAGGTGGGGGGAATGATTTTATTTGATTTCAGCTGTCTGACAGTTAACTGCCTCATCTCTCCAGTTTGGCTCCTTCCATCATACTGAGCCAGGAGAGAGAGAGGAACATCCTGATAAAGACAGCCAGAGCGGGCAGTCTGAGACAGCTGAGCTGGACTGCCCTCCGCACGTGTCCGTGTTGTCCTCCGATAAAATAGTGAGCCTAAATTATGAGATACCAGATCCTGAGGTTGTTAACATAGGATGAGATGAGTATCACCGCATCGGTCTGATTCAAAGCCTAATGAAATAGATGAGGAAATTCCTGCTGAATGCCAGGAATCGGGTTCCACCCTGCTGTAGGATTATTAACTAGTACATGAAACTGTCTCTGGGTCTGCTCCAAAGCCCACTGGAGTCGGCAGCGTCTCATAACCAATGTTAACAGGCACTGGATTAGGGTTTTGCTGGCATATCAATAGCATACTAGTGCAATATCTTTTACATTAAACATGTCTGGGTTTGTTTGTTCCAAGCTCAAGATAGAGCGAACAAAATAACTTTACCCTTTAGAAAATGAACCCAAAGTCCCACAGCCTGAGCAGGGTCTGGCTCTTTTTTTCTTTTCTCTTTTACCAAATAACCACTACAAGCACTGTGGAATGGAATTTATTTGGAAGACAATTGCTCAAAATCAAATTAATTATTCCTATTCTCTTCACTTACGAATGCATACACTTAAAAGTAATTCCAAGCAGTTTGGATTTCAGTAGTGATGGAAAGCCACCGGGAAGTGAGGACTCTTTTCTGCTGTACTGTGATATACCAAATGTGATTTATTCCTTTACCATCATTTCCTATTTCAATGTAATAGTACTTCTCTTAGGGAGACATATTTTTCTTTTCATCAACAGATAATCAAGAGAAAACCACTATATTTAATGTGGTGTCGATTGTTTGATTTAAACAATAGACTCTTTTCCTAGTTCTACATTGAGAATATATTATTGGGAAAATGACAGTAGCTAAGTGAGTTATAGAAGCCATAGCTGAGCTGAAGATGAGTTGATTGCTTTTCCTATTGGCTAAACCCAAACATATAATGTTGCTTTTGTTACACTGCTTTCCCAGTCCCCATGTTTATCTTACACATGGTCTCACATTCAGAAACAAATGGGCTTTCATAACTAAAGCAATTATGGGCTGCTCAGCTGCCACAGCAGGCCGCGTGCATGCTCTTAGCACAATTGGGAAGCGGACTATGTCGGTTCAAAATCATTTCTGGTGATCTGACCTTCCTGATGGTAATGGGGGTACCACAGCTCAGCATATTGGTGGCTAGTGGGTCCTTTTTAATTGCATACATGGTCTGCTGGGGTTCTCCAACGCAGCAGGCTTCAGGAGATGTTCCAGTATCTCGCATGCCTTTGTGTAGCATGACCTACCTACCAAGACCTTCTTGACTTTTAGCTTTCCAGTAGTCAAATGAACCTGTCAAGCACAGCAACACAAACCTGCTGTGATGCTCCTGGAACGAGGAGCCAGGAGAGGATGGCTGTGGAGGAGGGGCAACCGACAAGCCCGAGTTCCTGCAGCACCAGTCACCCACACACACCCTTCTTTGCTGTGTCCAGCAGCAAAATGTGCTATGAAAACTGCTACCTCTCCCACACAGAGGGATGTGGGGGAATTTAATGGCTGTTACTGGTTGATCAAAGGCTCTCAGTGAGACTGACTCAGTGCCGAGTGAAGTCAATGGAAAGCCCTCCCATAGACTTCAGTGGGCTGTGGATGAGACGCTGTATTCACAGACTATTATTATTATAATTGATTTATATGAATGCCATGTGTGCTAAAACAATACAAAAGAGCAGAGCATTCAAAAAAAAAGAAAAAGAAAAATCTTAATTACATCTTTTCCAAGTAACATGTCACAAATTTCTGGTAATCTGAAAAACTGCTGGTCCAGATGTCCGCTCTCTCCCTCTCCCTTGTGTCAGTCTCACTCCATACAGTATTTGGGGTGCAACTAGAGGGAAATTATTGCATTATTCACATCCCTCTTCACAAATGTATCTTTTTTGCTTTACTTCCCTTTTCTCCCAGTGCCTTTTTTTTCCCCCTGAATCACTGGAATAATTTAATAAAGACAGCAAAGAAGCCAGATGTTTCTGTTGTAAAGACAAGCTCAGTACCTGTAAGTCATGGAGGGGGCTTAATAAACATGAAGTGCCTATTCTTTAAAACGTTCCAGAGTTTTGCATTCAATTTTCATTTCAAAATCCACCAGAGCTCTTCAAAGATTTTGTTACTTTTCAACATCATAATGTTCCTATCAAAGCAGGAACTCATCAAATCTATTCGGTAACAAAGCTACTAATCCCAACCTTTTCTTCCAAAACTTTTTTTTTCCATGTAATTTCATAGCATCAGGATGTCCTGCCACAGTCTTAAGAAAGCAAGCCAAAAATTCCATTGGATATAGCTTTTTCTAAGTATGCTTTACCCCAGCTTGCCAGTTACAGAAAGATCAATTGATTTCTAGCCATTGAAAAATAAAAGAAAATTTTAAAAAAAGAAACCAGAAACAACACATAATTCTAAAAACAGTCACCTTTTTAGGGATCTGTAAGAACTTTGCCAGACCAGCATATTCATAGAATAGCAAAAACACATGGAACTTTAGTATAATAAAGATGAATAAATAGCAGCCTCATGACAGATACTGTTGAACAGCTTGAACCTTCCCCTGCATTGCTGGCCAGCCAGTGGAGACTAAGAATATTTTGCTGTCTGTGCTGCTTTGGATGTGTATCGCCCAGTTAAAGAATCCAATTGGTGCTTCCAAATCAGGTCGTGTTTCTGAGGACAAATATGTGTATGTTCATTGCAGGCACTGCAAGGTTTGTATCCAACCTTATCACACATCCTCACATGTGGGATGAACGTTAACAAAGACGGAAAGCCTTCACAATGTTTAACTTCATACACCTGTGCATCACGTGTGCACTACAAGTCAGCCTCAAGCTGGACACCACCAGCTCTATTCCTCTGTCAT
Source organism: Falco punctatus (assembly GCF_963210335.1). Classification (NCBI taxonomy): domain Eukaryota; kingdom Metazoa; phylum Chordata; class Aves; order Falconiformes; family Falconidae; genus Falco; species Falco punctatus. The sequence continues at coordinate 9,760,455 of NC_137591.1, read as the reverse complement.
TTAAAACTGACCCTATTATCATCACCCCCACCAAATTCCTGAGCAATAGTCTGTGCTCTCCATTAATCAGTAAGACACCCATAATCGATGTTACCTAACCTACAGACACCGGTTCCACCACACCACCCTTCAGGGGGACCCCTTTGGTCCTCTAGGTAAGATTACTGCTCCTGCCCATCCCTCAGGCCTGAGTGGGTGTCCTCATTTATTGGACCTCTCTGTAGGTCTTCACATCCATCTTAGGCTGAAGTCTTCCACATTTTTCCAGCAAAGCATCAGCATGACATGGCCTTCCTTTCCATCTAGACACCTTAAAATCCTGCCTCTCTTCATCTCATGTTTGAGTCCTGACGACGCCTTTTTTCTGAGCTCAAGATACTCAGTTATTCTGGGCACACATCCCTCCAGGCTGTTGTTACAAATCCTATCATTTTGATGATCCCACAACGCACCTCTATTATGTTCTTTTTCTCTTTGGCTAATGAACCAAAACTACCTGTCTTCACCTCCAGGACTCTTCAAGGACAATCTCCTTCGACTGATAATCTCTCATTTGGTACCAAAGCATTAATTTACATTTCCAGTTGTCCCACCATGCCTTCCTCACCCCTGACTACATTTTCAAAGATACTCACTCACTCAGTCTCTCCTGCTCCCTCCTACACCACCGGGCCTTTGGTGACTCTGTTCACCTGAACTCTCCTTCACCTGAAATAAAACTGCCGAGAGGTTTGGCTCCAGCAAACCAAGTGCACTACAGTGGCAAAATCCACTTTCCTGAATTCTGCATGCACTCATCATCTCAGGGGATGCTTAGCTGGAAGACCTTTGGGGCGAGGACTGCCCTTCTTGTTTACAAATACTTCCATGCATTTATGATGGATGCTGCGGCATTATGAATCTGAGTTCACAATTCACTCTTCTCCTATTTATCACACTTCTGCCGTCCAGTCAAAAAAAGTGTCAACACCAGATAATTCAAGTAACTAATCACAAATTAATAAATAATGAAAAGCGTGTGCTAGCAGTTTATAAATTAACCTGTAGCATGGCCTGCACTCCCATAAATTGTCCACTGAACAGTTATAAGAAGAATTAACGTCGTTAGAAAACAATATTTTTTGTAATGAATAATTTGACCAGCTTAAGACAACAGTTAGGTCTGGACTTTCATTACATCAAATACACTCATTTAGAAAGCAGACATCCAAAACCACTCCATAATTTGCAATATGGCAGAGAGGAGTTAGTAGTTATCCGTCCAAACAAAACAATTTCTTTTAGCAAAAGAGGGAATTTATTAGAAATAAGAACTTGGAGAGCTCTTATGCATTGATAACATATATTGGTTTCATATTTCCTAAATACACAAAGTGAAAAAATATGATCATATACTAAAAAACTTCAGTCCTTTGCAGTAAATTTCAGAAAATGAGGTATCTGGTTTTTAAAGACACATCCCGGATATTTGAGGATTTTGTTAACTTAGACTGTCAACTCTAATGCTTGATTATGCACAAGACAAGTTTTACAGGACCACTGCCTATCTGTAAATTTCAATATGTTCTTTAATTCCTTTTTGATGTACATTTAAAAAAAAACCTTTAAGCATATTACAGTGATTTTAAGTGGATTTGAACAATAAAAGAAGAATGTTTACTGCCTGCCTGGGAAGCCTACCATTGTGTCTTCAAAAGGAAAAACACAAAACCTTGAGCAAAAAGCAGTAAGAAAATACTACCAGAGAGTGATAAATGCCTGGTATTTCAGCTTCGTTGGCTGTGAGAGGTGACTGAACACAGCAAGATAAAAGCAGGAGGGGACCAGCTGGGAAGAAATACTGAAAAGACAGTAGAATTAAATGGAATGATATAAAATAGAAACAGCCTTTCTAGACTTGATCTGAAAAATACTGCATGGGCGATAAGATAAATATGCAAAAAGGCTGCAATTCTTTTAAGAAGTAGAATTAGCAAAAATGTTTTCAACAGTATCATCATGCATGTTGCGGTTTTTTTTTTTTTTTAATTAGGTGTTATCAGTTCGAAGAAACCAGGGTAACAATTTCTGATGAAAAAATGTTTGTTTAATCAGTTCTAGGAATGTTTGAAACCCCAAAATTTTCAAGAAACTCTGCTAGGAAGGTAGGGAAGAGGCCGTTCAGTAACTGTCCTATTAGCTCTCGGGGCAGTCATCCTCCTGTGTTCTCAGACTGCCACAGAACATGACGAGAAACTGTCCCCTGAATTTTTGGGTGCATCTAGGTGGTAACGTGATAGGTGGGCTCCATCAACGGGAATACATGCTTAGCATCCCAAAACTGTTCGTATTTTAATTACTAACCCAAACCGCCCACACAAACGCTAGCCACGAGGTTGTCCGGCCCCCAGCGGTGAATTTAATGAGACACCACGTAGCAAAAGCCAGTGCTCATGGCAATAAGGGTAGGCAGACCGTGCTCGGAAACCGTGTGCCCCCTCGGCAGGGCACACGTGGGGGGTTAGCTTGTGTGGCAGCTAGGCCACTGGGATCTCGGCCCGTGACCGCCCCAGCGATTTGTTAACACAAATAATGCTCACAGCAACCATCTCAGTCAGCACCTTGTGAGCTCGGTAGCACCGCCCCAGATTTTTAGACATATTGGTGATGCTACTTCCTACTTGACGTAATTTCTGCAAGCGCAGTAACCTCCCCTCCTCCTCTTCGGAACGCACACCGTCCCACAGACCGGCGCCCTTGTGAAAGTCCAGGGGAGCTTTTTCCCTTTATCTGACTGAGCCTGGATCAGGCCTCAACTTGGCAAGGGAAACACTCCGAGCACACACACAAAATGTACGTTTGGGATGAATCCCGAGTTGTTTTCTTAAAGAAGCAAATTCTGCAGAGCACAGGACAGGAAATAATGTGCTCATGGGTGGTTTCCTCCTCCAAAGCAGCTCATATGCTGCAGCTGAGACAACACATACAGCGGCACCGGAGTGGAGTTTCCCCAGATCCCTCAAACGGGGTGTCACAGCACTAAGAGAGCTGCAGCTGGAGGTAGATATGGTTTTCCAAGGTGTGTTCGCTGAAGGTGGAAGAATTCAGTACTCTTCTTCATAAGCTGGAGAAGGTTTCTCAGTGGGATGTGCTACTGCTTGCTCTCTGCTTTGATAAGTCTGCTTTTCAGTAGGCTATTTGACATATTTTCATTCTCTGTGGTTTCCTCACAGAGACCAGACACAAAGCCAGTGATGGATAGCCTCACACCACAAGGCCATTTCAGCGGCTTATGCGGTGATGCCATACAGAGAGGAGGATGCTCAGCCCATGAAGTTAAACACAGCGCTGAAGACTGATGTCTTCTGGAATTCCTGTCTGATGCACTGACCATTAAGTTATGCAAACATGCTAATTCACAATGCAGAATAAAGCAACTGCCTCCTGCCTATCCAGGAATGTTTAATCTGGGGCCCAGCAGGGAGACGACTTTCGGTTAACATGAACATTTTGTTAGTTTTAGCAACAGGGAATGTAAACTACAATGGAAAAAGTAATGAATGAATATTGAGAAGGAAGCTCAAGGTTAAAATTTGTGTCCTCCAATAAATCAAAATGTGTCTGAGGGGTTAGCAATGCAGGCACACAGACTTAGAAGAACTATTTTATTTTTTTGCGTAAGTCTGAAGTGTGCCAGGAGGATTATTTGTGGTGACCTGAGCCCAGGTCTCCAAAGTAAGCAGGAGCTCTTACTGAACAGGAATTTGGCACCTAGGTACCTTGGGAGATCAGAGCCTCTGCTCACAAATGGCTATGGCATTGTACCTATTGGCAGGTACTCTACAAACCCAGATAGAAAGCAATACCTGCTCTGCTCAGAAGATCTGATAATTTAAATAAAGAGTGGATGAAAGGAAACGTTTACACTCCCTTGGGGCTGCTCTCAGACCATTGGAAGTGGGCAGGATGATGCAGGAGTTTCCAAAGGTCATATGGAGAGTTTGTGGCAGACCTTGGAAAAACTCCTAGATGTTTAATCACCATTTTCCTTACACTCATTCCTTTCCCTGGCCCAATGTCTTTAGCAGTCTGACCACTTATAAAGGTCTTGTCCCTAAAAACAGCACCCGTATTGTAATCACAGTGCTTATCCTGGCATCTGATTTGGGCCTACAGCAAGGACAGTGGCAGAGGGAACACAGAAAGAGGAGGGACGCTGGTATCCAGGCAACAGAGCTATCAGGACATCCATCACACCTTTAGCTTTCAGAGAGGACAACCCGCTCCCCACCTTCTCTGCTTCTCAAACCTACAGTGCCTGGAACTCTTCAGTCACCCGACGATTTGCTGGTGTGCCTCCATTTCCCCCAACACCCTCGCATTTCCCAGAACCAAACTGCATCCATGCCACCCTCCAGATCAGCACGCCTCTTTTTTCCCCAGCTGCAGAGGCCAAGCAGCGATCCCTGCCCAAGGGGCCGGACTGGTCCCGTTCCTCTCTTCGCCCCCCCCAGAAGCAGGCTGCCAGCACAGCCCACAGCACTCTGCTCACACAACACAGCTGAGGCGAGAGGGGTTTTCCCTTCTTCCCTCTTCCGAAATTGTCAAGTGCTTTCTGCTAGATCAAAGGAGAGGCAAATTAGTCAATCACACCACTAATGAAGCAGTGGCACGTCAGCTTCCCAGAAGGGCCGTGCGCACGCTGCCAGCTAACCGCAGGTGTAACCTACTTCTACAAGCAGAGCTATCCATCATCCCTGACATAAACCATCACGCTTGGACAAAGAGGCCCCTCTAGCCCAGCTCCGGAGCCTCTGGAGCAGAAAAGCCACAGTTGATGTGATGCCCCAACACCACACCCGTTGGCTCAGCCCTGGCTGGGCCACGGACAGCGGGATGGGAGCACCCAGTGGTCACCGGCAGGTGCCCAGCGCAGCTCGGGTACCGCACCCTGCAGCAACATGGGCAGAAAGCACGGCGATCCTGCAGCTCGGTATCACGCGTACACCCCGCTGGGCAACCTTCCTGAAGGATGCTTGGCACCCTTCCCCCCTTTCCCATCCTATCTGGACTTCTGCTTCATTGGGAGTGATAACAACCATGCTGTCATCTGGGGCGGCTGGTCTGGGCAGCGGTGCAGCCGGCGAGTCCTGGCACTGCCGCTGCTGCTCTATCCCCGTGACCACGTATCAGCCAGGATGCAAACTCCACACGCCTGTGTACACCTCTCCAGCCAAAAATACCTTCCTCACTCCCCCCTTGTCTCCTTCTAAAGCTTTTACACACTTGATGAGTTGGTTTTGATTAAACTTTATAAATAATTTTGTTTTTCCTCTTCTGCGTGTGTGAACACAGACATAAAGTGATGTGAGGGGCAGGAAATTCTTCTGGTTTACATCTTCGGTGTTCAGCTGGATGTGCAAAGTGGGTGAGAAGGAACTTAATCACGGTGGTTTTGAGGTTTTGAGACTATGGGGAACAGACTGAACTGCTTCCTGACCCTGATTTACATTAAGAGTTGAATCTAACGGTACATCTATCTGTAGCGATGAACCTCCTCTGTAGCTACACCAATTTGGCATCTTCTCTCCTTTCCCCAACTGCTTTTATAGCAGAGCCACAGCAACAAAGCAGACATCTTTTTTTAATAAACAGATCTAACTCCTTGTTATTACACGATAACCAGTCCCAGGATGTTATCAAACCAGAGCAACACATGTTGCTAGCGGCAGGCACACCACCTCCAGCACTGTCAAACATCCTCCTTTGGAGGTAGCAAAGAGCACGAAACCACTTCTGATCAGCCCGTGTCCCCAGCTCACATCGGTGTGCCTTAAAATAAACATGTTGCAGCCTGACAAGTAATTATATCTCATTGGCACCCAGCACCGTTCTCACAGGGCAGAGGCAGGAGGCCAAGGAGAGGGGATCTGCTACCAGTCCATCCTCCCGCAGGTTTCCAGCAGCGAGGCGGCAACCAGCAGAGAGGAGGGGTATGCCACACTACACCAAAGCTGAGCAGTAAGTCTTAGCTCTCTGCTTGCACTCAGCGTGAGTTAAAACAACTCTGTCATCTTTGCTCATCGTTGGAAGAGCAGCATTGTTGTGCTGAGGCCAAAGCAAGCCCCTGAAACTGCACCCTGGTGAGGACCTGCCCCTGCTCATCCTGAACCTCATGGCTTTCAGGGCACTTAAGAGACCAACTTAAGAGACCTAAAACAGGCATGCAAGAAAAACAGTCCCCCATGGCCACCGGTTCTTTCACAAGCAGTTCAGGCCAGTGCTGCTGATGGATGCTCAGGTGGTTGCTTTCTGCAGAGTACAGCTCAGGTGGCAGAGTTCGTGTCTCGAGAGCAGAGCAGCATAAAAAATGAGAAGTCTCCTACAAACAGGCCTCTGCTGCATGACACCGGTTGCTCTCGGCCAAGAATTATTGTGAGTGGAAAGCTCAAGTGGAGTTTGGTTCAAACTTAATGAATTATGTTCATTTTCCAGCACATTGTTTTGGATCATAAATCACAGCTTCATGCACCATTAGCATGTAATGATTGGAATATTTAATCAAAGGCCAGCTTTTTGTACCATTTACCTTTGAGAAACCAGATTTGCTCGCTGGAACAGTTTTGAACCATTACGTACGCTTATCAGCAAAAATCTTTGCTTTATGTCAAGTGTTGCAATATTTAAAGCCCTTACAGCCAAGCAACATTTAGGAATAATGAGTGGCTCACTTAGCTTGACAAATGTAAAAGGATTTGTGATGTTATTTGAAAGGACTGCAGGAAAATCAAAGAAAAATTAGGAGAACAAACAATTCTGTATTTACAATCAATTATTATAAATGCTCATTTGTTTTGGATCTCCAAGTAAAATCAAAACCCTTTTGTTCCAGATGCTGTAAGACAACGTTCTGAAGACAGTATTCATTTTTTGTTGTTTTATTTTTTTTTAATTGCTCAGAGGACACCTCTCTGACAGCACCCGCCTCTCTGCCCTCGTCACTTTGAGCCCTGAAGTCCACACTACAAGGCTGCCTTTGATGGAAATAAGAGCTCTCTAAGCAGAAAGTGTTTTGGTGCCCGACAAAAACCCAGTCCCCGTCTGAGTGATCAGGATGGGTCAGGTGTGGAGGGGTTCAGCTACTCCACAGCATGGTCCATCAGCATGGATCCCAAACTCACCCCTGCCCAAAAGCATTAGTGGGCAGAGAGCATCTTCTCGTGCCCTCTTTAACTCACCATGCAGAGCCATGAAACAGTTGGCAAGAAGGCTTTCTGCACTTCAACATACTTTTCTCTTGTATCTATTGTACATTACACTTGAAAAAAAAAGGGGGGGGGGAGCGGGGAAGGGAAACCACCTCACTTGTTTCTGCCTCATGCTCTCACAACCCTGAGAAAAAACTGGAAATGGTGTGTCCACAAAAGTATAGAGCTATCAAAGGCTAAAAATTAAAACCACCTCCTACAGAAGGGTGAATCAAAGGTATGTAAAACTGAATACAAATCTGAACTTAAACAGGGTTTCATAACCTCCTCCCGAGTACAATTTGTGCTCCTGGATAGGAATGAAGTCTCATATTTCCAGAGCAGTGGGTGCTTTTGTTTGCTTCTTGAAATGCTTGGTTGAACAGCAGTGCAGAGCTGTAAAAATAGGTTTATTTTAATGTGCTTTATGGGTCTGATTGTTAACAGAAAAGGCCTGAGGGCTGTGTGAGTCTGTGCTTGTGCACTTCTGCACTAAACTTTTATGTGTGTGATCTCCCACACTGTGTAAGTGGTGTATGTGGCCACATGAACGACTTGTGCCCCAAACAAGCTTCTGTTCAGGCACAGTGACAACAGCCACAGTGTCAGCGTGGTGGCCATCAGCACCCACGTGCTAGTGGATCTTCACCTTCCAAAACCCAGGCACCAGGGACCTAGAAGAACGTGCAAGGTTGTACATGTGCAGAATATATAGGTAGAACTGAAAAAAAATCGGGCAATGAAGGGGTAAATGTTTCTACCTGTCACTCCCCTTTTAAATCGTATTTTCCTTGACCTTGACTTCCCCCAATTGCTGAACAGCCCCTTCTCTGCAATTTTTTTCTGCCTTTAAACCTATGGCAAGAACCCCAGATGTGAACTCCCAACTTTTGGGGTTTCCAAATCCAAGTAGAGATCCAGTCTGGATCCAATTAAGTCAGATCTGCTGTGAGTCAAAACAAGAAAGACAGTACTCAGCTTTCTGATGACAGCTGTGGTGTTAATCTGGCCCTGGACCCCATTTCTCTGCTGCAGTACACTCTGCTTATGAACGTTTGCCTTCCAAGGCAGACAGAAAGAGCTCTCCTCCCAAATGAAGAAAAGGAGACGAAGCCCACTTGAAACAGCAGAAATGGCAATGCCAGACCATATGCCTTCAGCCAACAGCTGCATGTGGCAACCTGAAAATACTGTCACTAAAGGGCTGTCAGCCCCAGTAGGTCCGTAGGTCTGCGTGGGTCTCCAAACTACCACGTGGCTCCAGAGACATCAACCGAGTAGTCAAAAGCTAGCATCCATCTTGTGTTTTCTTGATACTTTACATCAACGTTACTGTGCTTAGCACAGTAAACAGATTTGTTTGAAATGGATCATGTTTGGCACACAGAGGAGAAATAAAAATCTAATTAATTTCATTTTTTCCATGGTGACAGTTCTCCAGCTCACCCAAGTTGAGTTTTCCAGAAAGCTAAGTACTTTCCTACCAAAACTGTTCTTACTGGACTAGAAGATGTCAATGTCTTTCTTTTCTTACTCAAAGAAAAAGGAATGGAATTAGTTTGCTAAAAGCTTCCACTTCCTAGAGGGCAGGCACGCAGATACACTTTCCAGGCCTTGGCACAATCTCCTCATACTTTCCCTTGAAAATGTTTTCACCCTGACAAAACCTCCCGGTTTTGAACCCTTGTAGCAGGGCTTGACTAGAACCCAGAAGACACCTACAGACAAGAAGCCTCTGACTTGTGCTCTGTGCTCAAAGAGCCATGGAAATCCACTGGCATCCATGTCCTACGTCTCCAGAGTTTCTGATCACAGAGTCTAGGAGATGCTCTCCAAATTGTCTTCCCTGTCCTCTTGAGAGGCCAATCATCATCTTTGCTTATCAGATCAGTGGGTTCTTTCCCCCAAACCCCCTATCAAGGCTAACACCAGCAGAAGCTAGACAGAAAACAGATGATGATGACACAGCCTCACATATAAGACGCTCAATACGACAGGCAAAATGAAGTTCACGTTTCACTGAATCTGACAATCTCTTCTCTATTGGTTTTGACAACAGTTTTATTGGGAAGGTTCCTCAGGGCCAGGACAAAGGTCTTCTTCACACTCAAAGACAGGGGAGCTCATCCTTCAGGACACCCAGGGAACCAAAGACTTTAGTTCAAATCTGCCTGGCTCAAAGGCAGTATGAAAAAAAAGCCCTGCAAGTTGCGTGTTCCGCTCTGAACATCTCCAAGACGGACAGGTCTCTCCTTCCGACTGACCAAAAATTTCATCCTGAGCTGGAGTAGTTTCCCCAGAGTTTTATCAAAACCAATATACTTCTCCCAAAAGCTTCCATGTCAAAGAATGACCATTTTTCCGGCAACATCAATGAAAACACTTTTCAGGAAGTTCCCTCCCATCTCGCTGGTGTTACGTGCATTTCACTCCCACATTCCTGTGAGAAAAGCAATGAGATCTGTGACCCGTTTTGCGGGTGGATTGGGGAGCTGGGGCAGGTCGCTCTGTGACCTGCTTGGTGGCAATGGCAAAGAACCTGTGTCCTGACCTCACGCCACTTGCTCCAAGTCCTTAGATGTACTCGTTCTCTAGGGAACTTTAGCTTGAAACGTCTAACCACAGATCTGGAAATGATTTTATATATATTATAACAAATGTTGTTAATCACACCCACTCTCTTATAGCATGGCCTGTAAAACAAGAGAGCGAAGAGGACTTCCTACTCCCCATATACTGGCAGCAAATGCATTTCCTGTGTTAGAGCTATACATTTCACTGGGAAGGGATGCTCTCTAGTGGTTACACTCCGAGACGGGAAAAGGAGATCCTAAAAATTCCCCTTCCCGTGTCTCCTATCAGCATGCTGCAGGTCAGGGGGCGGCTCACCCCGTCTCACTGTGCCCTGGCTCCCCCACACCTCTGCGGCTCCCAGCGATCCCTCCGCGCTGTACGGGGAAGGCTGAAATGATGCTCGCAAATGTTTGGAGGGGAGGTTTGAGGTTGAAGCTAAGCACTGTCACCGAGTCACGTTAGGTCAAAGTGAAGATGGGAAGAAGCGAAAACCGGTAGGAAGAATGAGAGAGGGCTCTGAAGTGCTCCTGCCAGATCTTCCCCTCCTTTTTATTTCAAGTCACAGAAACCGTTCCTTAACTTGATTGCTCTTTATCTTTACCTAAGGCATCACAGATTTTTGTATAATTAAAATTTCCTTGACAATTGCCAAGGATTTACAATGTGAAATGCTTCAGGTTTTCTTATATTATGTCTTGGCATCAAAGAATCTGCACTCGTTTCCCAAGTATGGGATAAAGATGATTTCTAGTGGGAGACAAATGAATCAAGACCTTGACACCCCTATTTTTTTTCCTCTCTCTCTTTTTCTTTTCCTTTCCTTCTTTTTTTTTTAATACATCTGGTTATTATTGAACAGAGGCTTTCATGTTTTAATGATAAATTGTCTTTTCCCGCTGTAACAATGTCCCCAGACGGCTTGTCTTGGCTGAAATGTCTTCTAAGAGCATCTGCTTTTGATCTATAGGGGTTTTAAATCTTTGGATCTAATCTCTAGCCTGACTGACTTGAAAGCTGATTTCCACAAAAGCAGAGTGTGAAACTTGTAGAAACCCTTTAGTGGAATCACTTGAAATTGTTTAAAGACTGTATTGATAATACTCAGTATGTCCTCATAACTTTTTTTCTGCGTATTTACATATATACACATGTACATAAAAAATATAAAAAGAATGGAATTTCTTTTAACAAATGCTTCAGTGGTATTGCCATGTAATCTGCATATGTTGTGGCTTAATACTCTAATAAAGGAGGACTGGAAGCTTTCCAGAGCACAATATTTATGCCATGTATATCAATTAAGATAATTGCCAATTATATTGATATGTCAATTAAAGTCAAGTGACTTTTAAAAGAGTTATGCCTGCTATTAATTTAGCTATATGCATACACTGTAAGTGTATTTATAAGTGTTGATCTTAAATTTCTCAATATTGTTCACATCCAGTACATCCAGCACACAATGATCGTGTTCATTCTGCTCTCTCTGGTCCACTTCAGAGTGCAGCTCGCCAAGCACTATAAAGACAGAGAAGACAAAATCCAGGACAGAGCTCTCTCCCTTGGTGGCATGGTGTTGGCACACTGTCTGCTTTCATCTGAAGCATGCTGAGTAGATTTTGATTTCACCCCAGCACAAATTAAAATAGGAGCTGGCTAGTATATGCACGAGATTTCTGTGGCTGAGTAGAAACCACTGTGGTCAAACGAAAGAGTACCTTGTAATACTGCAAGATATATATATACACACACACATTTGTGAGTGTTTGTGTGTGTGTATGATAAATACCCTCCAAGAGTTCATTTGTCTATCAAACCCTACACAGTATGTTGTAATGCATTAACAACCGCAACAGACAGACCCTAAAGGGATGAGAGTTTAGGTTTTGCTGGGATTAAACTGAAGTTAGGACAAATTCAGGATGGTTTGAGCAGAAAAGCTCTGCTGCATGAACCTTCTGGTTAGAATATAATGGAAGCCAGACCCCAAACTCACTAGCTAGAGGTTTGCAAAACCAAATCATAACAACTAATGAGGTTTTGCTAAACCAAAGCACCCCCCGTTTTCTCATCACAAAGATGAGATAAAAGGGGAATCTTTATTCAGCCTTTTACTCCTTGCACCTTAGCAGCAGTGCTGAAAGAGAACCAAATGAAGAGAGATCTCCATTATCTCCAATTTAGAGCCTGCATTTCCAAAGCAATAATCTTGCTAGTCAGCTTTGAAAGCCCCAGAACTCAGTCTCTCCCAGGCCCTCCATAGATTTCCCCAAAGTTCATGGCTGAAAATTAATTTTCAGAGGCTCCACCAAAACTTCTAACTATTTCTGTGGCTGACTGGGCCAGAGACAGGACGGAAACAACCATTTCATGATCTTTCAGCACTGCCTCTTCTATCCAAACCCAAACTCCAAAGCGGGGATGGGATGTGAGAAGCAATCAAAAACAACACTGGAAAAACACGAATCAATCCTAGTAGTGAGGCTCAGCTTTGCTTTGGGTTTGGTCCCAGGCAATAGGAAATATTCAGGGAAAGTGGAGTTATTTCCTTAGATTCATTTGCCCATTTCTCATTAGCAAAGCACTTTTATACTCTGCAATGCAATGCCTAGCCATGGCTTCTGACTCTTTGAAATAAAATTGAGCAAATTAGTTCTGGGATGTTATAAAACCGAACTGATAGAATAAATTTCTGGGACGGAAATAAACAAGAAGCCTCAAACTAAGCCAAGAGGCTTACTCACTCTAGGCAATGAGCACCGTGTAGCACAGAATTTTTCTCTCTCTTGGAAGACGATCATCAAGCCATTAGATTCTCCCTGGACTTGAGTGTTAACTGAAGCATCTTGCATTAAGTGAATATTTTAGGGAGAACGTACCAAACCAAACCATTATTGACAAGTTCTCCTGCTGTCACAATTGTTCCTTTGGCCCCAAAAATGTAATGTCTGAGCTCACTGGGGAGCCAAGAGTTCAACTCAGGATCCCCTCCCCAGGTGTACTTTCTATCATTCTTGCTACAGCTGCTACTGAAGGGTTCAGTTTGTGGGGTGATGAAGGAACCAATGTGAAGAAACTGCAGCCACCAAACAGAAATGACAATACAGCCCAGCTTTCCTGAGCTAGTTTCTGGCAGAGACGTTAGGAACTGTCACTTGCTGTGCTTTGCTCCAGCCAACCCTAATCAAAGGCGAGATTCAACTGCACATGACCCCAAACTTCCTCTAAAATCAAATCCGAGCCACTGAGTTGTCAGTTCAGTTGCTTTGCTGTGGATGTCGCTACTTCTATCCAACTGTAAATCTCTATGTCACTTCGGGTATCATGTAAAACATTTTTGGTGGTGCATGTAGAGCATTTGCTCTGAAATACTACAGCAGAGAAGAGGCCCAAGCATCTAGGATTACCCCGGTGACAGACAGCGCACACAGAGATAAAGAACGAGGAGACGGGATGCAAGGGGGCTCCCTGGGACATGAGGACAGCAGAGGATGAGGCACTTGGTGTTTCCCCTGGACAAAACCATTGCAAGGAAATGTCTGGAAAATCTGCCTGTGGTACAGGGAGGGAGAGTCCAGTGCCTTCCTTACTTTGCCAGATGAGTTTAGGACCATCTATAGTCCTTCCACCATAAGGACATGTCAACCAGAGTGAGCATCCACAGCCATGTGGTACCAGAGGTCTCTGGCTGCTGCATCAGGTCAGCGTGGGGCACCCATCACTTCAGCAGGGAGCGTGAAGCTAACAGCCAGCCACAGCTGGCAGCACACTTATCCTCTCTGCGCTGTGGTATCACTCTGCAGATTTGCTAACTCTCCTGTTGAGTGCAGTTACGCATTAGAACTGCTAATACGCGGTGATTTTGCCTTAAGCTTGAAAGCACCAGAGGTTAAACAGATTTTGATATAAGAGCCTACAAGGAACACTCTATTTAAAAAGCCTATGCATCACTGGCTACAACTGAAAGGATGATGAGTGGTAGGAGGAGATGAAAGGTGGTTCAGACATGGGTATGATGACAACAGCAAAGGGAAATTAAATACACTGCGGGGAAATAGAAGTCATAATCATCTTGGGTTTGCAGCTCATGAACAGTGAAAAGCTTATGTGATGAAACAGCAGGTAGAAGTGCCTTGAGACTCAAGTTTTAAGGCCTCAAGAGTTTAAACTTGACATTCAAGCCTTTTAAAGTTTTATGAGGGCATCCAATAATTCCTCCTGCTCAGCCTCCGTCCCCCCCCCTGCCCCCAGCCTGATGTGCTGGTCGTTTGATTTACACACCTTCCTGAACATACAATGAATTCCAGGGAAAGCATGCAGGAACCATTGTAGGTCTGTAATTAAATAGCCTTCATGCAGCTTAACCTCTCCGATAATAAATGTCCGGCTGCAATTCCAAAGGCCACTACACCTCTGGCTGGTGAAAACTGACACAGCCCTGCCAAAGACTTTGAGGATCCAGGACAGTTTTTATCTGGAGAAGTACAACATGGCCATTCCCAAAATGTGCTGTCTGCTGGATACAGGCAGGAAAATCTTGCTCATCCACATAGGGCTAATTTATACGCTTGAGCATCCTCCCATGAAAATTATTAGCCTGACAACAGACTCTCTGCCAGCAAAGACTTCACAGCAGAGAACCATAGCTACAGCGCTTCCACTGCCACCCCCCACCAGTTCCTCTGCCATGCAAGTACATGAACTACCCAGAAGAAGCCACCTGAAATGCAAAATGACAACAGCAGCTTTACTGACCACATCAGATTAACCAACAGCACAACAGATCCTATACTTGAAATACCTTTGTGCTAATTTTATACATGTTCTAATTACACTAATGGCTTTTCTAATTACAGCATGCTAATTATACTGAAATTAGACATGATTATGTTAATTACCTAGCTCTGCATAAATGCCATTTTATTAGATACAAATCTCTCTTTTTTTCAGTCTTAAATAAAACTGATTATTCTTTAAAAATTATTGAATGTAATTAGTGCTCTTTCTTCCCCCCCCCCCCCCCCCCTTAACCATTGTTTCCTTTGCCGTAACTCCAGAAAATACAGCTGGTCAGTGCTTTCAGTCATGGCCATTAATTTGAGATGCCCGGTCTGATGAGCACAGTTTGAGAGACCTAGCAGCTGCATCTAGAACACTTCAAGCAGCTTCAGGACCGGCAATAGATCCAGCACATGCATGCCTTGTTCCTCCCCTACTGCCATCACTCTCAGGGCCGAGCCAGATAGACTCTGGGAGACACTTGCATTCTAGACAAACATTTGGGGACTGTCTGGTAACACACAGCCTGGAGCACCACAGAACACAAGCATCTGTGAACCCCGGAAAACATGCCCATGATCACAAAAGACAACAGCCAGTCTTCAGAGAAGACACAGGAGGGCTGCTGCGCCTCAAATGGCAAACACAAA
This sequence comes from Falco punctatus, assembly GCF_963210335.1. Lineage (NCBI taxonomy): Eukaryota > Metazoa > Chordata > Aves > Falconiformes > Falconidae > Falco > Falco punctatus. The sequence goes on along the minus strand of NC_137591.1, from coordinate 9,745,226 downwards.
CTCAAGAGCCAGTATGGTGCTTGAGGCATCACGGAAAAGAGAAGCTGTCTATGCCAAGATCCCATTCATTGAGCAAAAATCAAGGGAAGGTTGCTTTGCAAAAGGACAGTTAAGGACTAAACATCCCTTGCAGCATGTTGACACCTGGATGAACAGGTGGACGGACAGCATATGTCACCCGTTCTGGATTACGAGCACGAGGTTAGGGAGGGAAACTCCAGCTAGGAAGAAGGAGCATTTTGTAACAGATGATTTTTGAAAAATGAGGATGTTTGAAATACAGATTATTATTACATACAGATTATTAGGCAGAAAGAGAGATGAAGCTCATGCTGGACCTGAATTCCTAACACGCTTCCACAGATGTTGTTGCATCAGCCTACAGTCAACAGTCAACGTTGTCAGACACACCCCAGCATAAGACCTTGATTGTGCTTTGGCAATGCTTTGACAACTTCTAACAAATCATACTGGGAGGGGGGTGTGTGTGCGAGTGTTTTTCCCAGGCAACTTGAACTTCTCATTCAATGCTCTTTAAAGCCTAATTTCCTTTGTCCTGTCTAACTCTGCTCCCATTGGACCTACCTGTCTCAGTAGCTCCCCAGTAACTTCTAATGCCCTTGGCCAGTTTCCATCAAAATGACGGGAGAGTAAGGCCACTAACTCCCACATCTTTCATGAAGAGAAATAACCAAACACAGGAACGAAACAGCAAGGCTGCAGCACAAAATCAATCCTTACTAGACACTGAGATTCCAGCCAAAAATAACTTTCAGTCGAAATTTGGTCACAGTGAGTCAAACCTTCAAAGAACAACAACTTGATACAGAGCAAAAACGTGATAAGGATTCTCCTCAGCATCTACACAGTCCTTATGGGTGTGTATAGATACACCATGCCCAGGGCAGAGGTCTTAACAACCTATAATAGCCATATGGCTCTGAATACCAGGTCTGATTGATACATGGAACCTATACTTTTTATGTGCAGATGTACCTTTGTCATGGCTCCAGGTACCCAGGATGTCCCTATAAACCTGCTTCTGATATCCCAGCTGTCTAACAGGCTCGCTGCGCCCAGGAGACATGGGTTTTGCCTTCCAGTGTCAAACACACCCTTAATATGCCCACAAGCTCAAGTGCTTCAAGCACGCAAACTAGGAGAAAGTCAACAAACAATAAGGGCCGTGCTTCTGCTCTTCAGAGTGTGAGCCAACTCTGCCTTTGATGCTATACACGAAGTTTCCTTGTTCTTGTTTTTCTAATTCCTGCACATCTGATTGCAACATATGGCCAGTTTCAGCAATTGACAAAATATTTCCTTTTTTATTCTATTTACGTCACAGTTTTCTGGAGCCACAGATCGCTTCAACCTAGCAAATGACAACTGAGAAGCAGTGACATGCCCTCTGAGTTTAAAAACAAAACACAACAGCAACAGCAAAAACTCAGCTTCTCTCACCCACAAATTTCCATCGCTTCATGCTGGATGGCAGCTGTGTTATTTTATTCTGGTTTTGATGATCCCCTTTTCACTCGTGATCTGGCCAAGACATAGACAGACAGATACTGGGAGCATCTGAAAGAAATTACCACTGTCTGCTGCTCTACGAGAGGCTCCAGATAACTGACAGACAGGGTAGAGGAAAGGGGCTGAAAAGATACACCACTCATTAATAGCCTGAATACTCACAGGGCTGTATATTTAAACAATTTGTGCTAAAATTTGGTATTCACTCCCCAAGTGACCTATCCCTAAAACTCCCCAATGAGAGGTCCAACCTAAACTCTACTGCAATTATTATCATAGTTTCCTTACTCTCACATTACACTTTCCTTAGCAGATCTCACAGCACTTCTACAAAGAAAGTGACAAAGTTCATGTTTTTTCCCCACTGCAGAGGAACCTGCACACTTCACCTCACTTTTACTCAGGGCCACCAAAGTATGGCAGCAGCAGGATGCAAACACGACCCAGGTCTACTGGGGCACTCATTAAAAGTGACCCGGAACATCTCATATATTGTGAATGAGATTCACCAACTGGCTACCACTTCCCATAAGACCGCAAGAACATGCCTTGTAGGCATGCACGCATGTTACACATCAGTGGGATCACCAGCAGCTTCAAGAGAGGCTCTGCAGGACAAACTGGAGACTTGAGGGAACTTAATTTTTCTAACACGGACAATCTGCAAGCACAGGATGGAATAGTCTTCCCGTTAGAAACCAACACGATCCCCTTGACCTTAATCATGTATTTCATGTTCCTCCAAACAAGGGGCAAAACATAGCTGTAGTGACCTGGGGATCACAGGAAGAGAATGCTATCCCATACAGAGTTAATTGGAAAAGAAAAACAGTCTTCCTCCAAAATTAGCAAAGAAAAATTTTAAAAAATCTTAGCGCAATGATTGCTTGGGTGTGTTGTGTCCCCTTTTTCTCTAGAGACTAAATTCCCTGCTTAAATCTTCCGCAAAGCACCAGGGTGGTGGTTGTTTCATGAGGCTCTCTGGCCAGCAAGCCTGAGGAGAGGTTTCTGTAGCTGGGAGCTCGACCCACAGAGGTTAACCAAACTACAGCTCCAAAGGGGATATTATATAAATGTACCCACACTGAAACATTACCTTTCTTTTTCCTTTTTCCTGAAACATCCCCCTTTTCAGGACTTTTAAGATAAACTCCCCCCCCCCCCCCCCCCCTTTCAACTTTCAAGAAGCAGACCCTTTCCCACAATAAAAACAGCAACCAAAAGCGTGTTTAGCTTGTGAGGGTGTTCGCTGGCTCTGGGGAGGGGGCAGCCCCCCTGCTCCCCACCTCCGGAGCACCAGCCACAGCTATGCTGGCCCGCACCCAGGCCGGGGAAGCCAAAGGCTGCTCCTCTGAGCTCCCGTCCGTGTCCCATCCAGGCTGCCCACGTGCGCCGGGTGAGGAATGCAGCAGCTCTGTGCGCCCTTAGTGTGGGTTGCCCGCACTAGTTTGGCACACCATCCGGGCAGCATACTTACACAGGAATCCATTTTTTTCTTTCTTCCTTTCTTTTTTCATAATTCACGGGGAAATACAGAAAATTTGATTTGACGGAGCAGCCAGCTTTAGCATTGTGGGAGCTTTGTTTTTCTTACTCCCATCATTTTCCCCTACTGTGGCAGTAGGTGGGGGGAAAGGAAGGAGAAAGTTACTTTTCGAATTGCAGCGAGATCTTTCCAGATTCCATCACTCCACTTATTCCCCTGGCATCCTGAAAGTAAGAGAGTGTGCAAAGGCATTGCCTTGCAGGAAGGACTTCAATTGCATTTGCCAATAAAAGCTGTGGCAGTTTCTTAGATGGGAATAAAAAGTGATTTTTTGATTGTCCTTGACTTCTTTTTTTCCTCTTTAGGCTGGAACAGGAAAACCTTACTCATTCTCAAGAAATTCACTGGGACTTGTTGAGATACAGAAGACTGTATGGTAAGCATTAGGCCTCTGTTCATAAAGTAGAAAAAGAAATAAACAGCCATTTATTGGAGAAATGTATTGGAACAAACTCATCCCAAAATCTTGGGCAGTCTTTCCCCCAAGTGATAGCGCCTATGGTTTTGTTTTCTGTTTGGAGAGCACCATGTCCGGGGATTTTCTCAACCCAGTTTCAGGCAAGCAGATTTTGTCAGGGAAGTCTAGAATTCAGTGGAATTTTAGAAGCTGACAGTGATTTCTTGCCAGAATCTTAAAAAATATTTTTTGTGATTTTTTTTTTTGCTTGTTTTTCTATCAGCTTGAATTTCCTACATTTTCCTCCCAGTTTTTCCCTTGTCACCTAAAAGACAGCTGTGTTTTTTCACAATATTTTATTTCTGTCTTTCTGTCTCCCAAATAATCAGTAATAGCCTGAATTTTTCTACCAGCTGTACTAAGGATAGCCCACACCAAACTTTCAGAGTTCAAGTACCAGCTGACACTGCTGAAATCCAAAGCCATTTTTCAACAGGATAAATCTTCACTGACTGTAGATATGCAGCGATAAATTAGATACAGAGCAGTACCAAGAAACTTGCTGCCTTTAAGGTCTTGATGCTCAGGAATAGTAGTTCTACAGCATTAAAACCCAAAGAAAGCACCTTCACCAGTATTTTGGGGCTTTTTTCTCATAGTCAGCTGATAACAGTGTATGACATAAACCGTCACTATTCTCTTCACCTTGGACTGCTCTGTATTTTGGCTGAGACCCATCCCCAGCAACTATCGCTGCCCAGTACGCAGGTCTTCAATCTACGTGTCACATCAGCATTCTCCTCAGACCCGGAGAAAGACAGGCCTTGCCAGAAATTACTCGGGCCGAGGGTGGTCTCAGCCACCTATCTTTGGATGAAACAAACTCTACCAGGAGACATGTATCGCTCTCCCTTGATTATAGGAGAAATCAAAAATTACTGTGACTAGAGAGACTCCACCTTTCTACAGCTCAAGTTAAGGCACATATATCTAGAAGTGTCGCTCCTACTGAAGTTGCTGGAAAGTCCTCATAGAGGAATGGACAGAGAAGCAGCACAATTGCTGGACCCAGAACTGGGGTGAACTGGGTAAAGCCCTGAGCAACCCGACCCGATTTCGAAGTCAGCCCTGCTTGGAGTAGGGTGTTGGCCTGGAGATCTGCAGAACTCCCTGCGAAACCTAAATTATTCCATGCACTTATGAAAGAAGCTTTACAGGAGCTGGCACTGCAGAGAGACGTGCTCCATCAAAACATCTTCCAAACCACATAAAACAGGTATCATTACAGAATTCGCAGAAGAGCACATGAGTTGCCAGATCAGACCCTTCCAGGTAGTCAATCAAATTCATTATCCTCTTCCAGCAGCGGCCAGTGGCAGAGGCTTCAGAGAGAAGTGTGTGGAGCCCCACAATAAATGGCTTTAGAATAACATAACCAAAGGAGAAATTCCTTCCTAATCCCAGGCAGCCAGTAATGGGTTGATGCCCTGAAGAATATGTGTTATTATCCTCATTAGATTTACAACTACGCAGCATCGCTGGGGATGTTCTCATTGCCCACGCCAAGGACATGTTTGCTTGGCACACATCTGAGGTGATACAGAGCTTGCTCAGGCCTTTGCTACTCAAGCTGAGCTACTGCATGCCAGTAAAATCTTTACACCACACCATCTCGCATTAGGCAATATATATTTATACAGTCTGTGTGGTAACAGTAAGGTTTTTTTTAAAAAAAAAAAAAGGCAGAAGTATGTAATAAATGACATCCCTTCAAACACACACAGACTTTACATTTCAGCACCTTCTGCCTTACAGTCCTCCTACAACCTCAGCTCCTATATTTTGTTATGAAATTTATGGGTTTATGCATACCAAAATTGTGTGTGTGTAGACTGTTACCACCAGGGTGGTCTTGGAGCAAAGAAGCAAATAAGATGCTCAAATTTGATTACAGGATATCATAAAAGTCAAGACTTCTTCCAGCTCATTCTCATATAGTCCCTTGGAAGAAGAAGAAGAAAAAAGTACTTCCTTTTTTTCTTTTTTTTTTTTCCTTTTTCTATAAAGGAACTGCTTTCTCCCCACCCAACAGAGCTGGCAGTGATAGCCAATTTTCCTGTGTTTGAACCTTTGAGTATGTACTTCAGAACCTCACGTGGTGAAAACTAACCCCAGAATACCCAGGAGACAGCTGAAAAACCCATTTCAAGGGCAATGCTTTGATTTCTTCACATACACAAAATTGGACTTTTTTTTTTTTTTTTTTTTTTTTCAGCCAGGGAAAATCTCCAGTCTCTGAGTGAAGGGAAAACTGCAGCGATTACTCCTGCCTTTAGATGGCTGGATAAATATTTACCCTGTAAGACCGTATATTAAGGAATGAGCTTTTTTCTTTTTTTTTCTTCCCCAAAATACTGTTTCACTGTCTCAGCAACTGTGAATGGTCCTGGTGTCTCTCCCAGTGTGGGCGGCCATTTTGCTGATGCATCATCTTGCCTTTGCTGGAAAGGGATTAGAGACCAACACCATTAGCATCAGTGGCAAAATTCCCAGGCGTTGCCTCACTGTGCCCTACATCTTGTGTTGTCACTTACGTCTGAGCAAAATAAACAGAGTGGTCAAAACATGCCACTAGTACAAAATGAGAACTTTCTGCACCCACCTTGCCCTTATTTTTCACGGTTATAAATGACCAACCAAGGGGCCAGGCTGTGATGTCTGAGGCTTGACCAGTTTTGATGTGCAGGATCTAACACACAAGGGACTTCCCCGAGCAGCTACTGAGCCAGTCCATCACCCCCCCTCCTTCACATCAGCTTCGGTGTTTGTCCAGGAGACTCTGCTCCCCATCCAAAACAAGTATATGTATATAGGGAAAAGCATTTCAAAGTTGCTATTTAGCAGATTCTCTAATTCTCTTAGTCCCTGGAGGAGTGGACTTTTAATATCTCTTTGCACAGGGAGGGACAGACTGTCATAACTTCACTGATGTTATATAGTATTTTACCCCACAAGAAGTCCCATTGGAACCAGTGAGTAAGAAACCCATCTGGTCCAAGAAGAACAAAAGCAAAAAGAATGGAGCTGCCAAATCACAGTGGTTGACTTCCCCCCAAGATTTTTCCCAAACCCCAAAAAAATCTTCCATCGCGACAAAACTCTTCTGCTGTATTGCCTGGCTGCCGCTGAAATAAATAATGAGATAGAATACATGCAATATCTATAAGAAAAATGCAAAGCAGTGAATTAAGCATTGTTTTCTCAGGGAGGATTGTTGTGTGGAAAAAAAATCAAAAATGCTTATATATGTTGGTGACAGCTTGAACTAATTTAGATAAAAATACAAACTTTTGAAAAGCAAAATCCAAAAAGGAAATAAAAATTTGCAAGGGGAAAACTAAACAGTAGATGCTGCCATTTCTGCAAACTTTTGACAATGAAACTGAAGTTTAATTGAAATGTTGTACAATTAATTTTGTGGTATTTACTTCTTCCATAAGAAATTCCCTGACACTAGTAGATAAAACATTATACAACACTGTTCTGAGAGGTCATTTCGACAGCAGTCTTTACTGGTAACTATCGCTGGCACATAATATATGATGAATCATGAAAAAAAAAAAAAAAAGCCAAACCCTAAAAAAAAAAACCAAATTGTTTTATCACAGAACTGTTACTACAACGCTAAAGTATCACCAACAGCATTTGCTGCTGATGAAATTATTATTTCCATTACAAGAGAAGTTAGACATTGTGCATGAACAAGCAAATTCTTCCATTTCTGGGCTCTTTATCCTGGGAATTAAATTATGTTTTCCTATACTATAAGCTTTATTTAGAAAGCACTATGGATTTCAGCACAGCCTCTCTCTTTTGCATTCATTCAAGCAGCAGTGATGTTGGGTGACAGAATGTCATGTATATAGGCTACCGGAATGACAGAGAAGTAATTTCATCTAAGCTTTCTTTCAGTTTTCTTCAATGTACTTTGCATTTTTGCATTAAACAGAAAGGTTGTAAGCACTGTGAGACAGACAGAGCATTTTTCCTTTTTCTTGCAAACAAAGTCCCTGCAGTGCTGTCCTCGGCACAACATCTTTTGCTCATTAAGGAAAACTGGGTTTTCTCAAGGTGAATTTTCCTTCTCTCCTTGCTTCCACTCCCTCTACCCGCCTCAACCCCAGCTTCATTCATCAAATGAGGGGAAAATGAAGCAACTTTGGTTCACCATTAAGTGCCACAGGTCTCCAGTAAGAATATAGTATAGCTACTATGCTCAGTACGAGGGAGTGAGAGAGAGACGACAGAGCGATCCAGTTCCTTCCAAGCACAACAAACACGACGTTGAGAAATGCAGTTGGAATAACTCTGGATAAGCCTCACCTCTGCTCGGCAGCCAGCTCCCCATAATTTCTGGGTAACAAATACAGCATTGGATTAATAGATAAGGCAGGAGGTTTCTCATCCCTTTCATCTGAACTCTTCCCTCCGGCTGCCAAGCCAGCGCTTCGGCTTCTAGACCTTGTGTCAGAAATAGTCATCGATCAGCCCAAAGTACATGAAACATCCGAAAAGAATTAAGTCAAAGACAGGGATTGCGGTCATCTTGAAAAGGGGCAGTCACCCACAGCATGCTGGGGAAACAACACCTTCAAAATGAGGGAATCTGAAATGGGAATTCTGGGGGGCGATCCACCACCTCAGACTCCTTCGTGCTTGGGACAGATGGCGAGACAAATTGCTGGGTGAAACACGAAGACCGTTGCAGAAGACCATTAACTTGCACTCTGTTGCGCCAGGAGATGCTATTCCCATAAACTGGTCATGTGTTAGTTGGGTTTGAACCCCTCACACCTTGCCTGGTGCCAGTGCCCAGCAAGTTCACCATGACTGAATATAGAGAAGGTTATGTACATCCCTCGGGATCCTTCTCCGTTCGCTATCAGGGCCCTTCCACGTAATAACGTTCTTCTCCCTGCATTCTATGGCATTCATGAATGGTATTTAAGAGTAAAATAAAATTATTAGGTGGCTACAGTTATACCACATAATTGGTTTTCAGAGAAGACATCTAAAGCCCCACGCACCATAATGTGGGGAACACAGAAAAGCTTTATAGGCCTTCCCCTGCCCCCAAAGGAGCTGATGATCTTTGAGCGTCCCTGCATCTGTCAAGTGTGATGTTTATTTCCTCCGTGGAACAAGCTATCTTTATGAAATGAAATGACTGCCCTTCATATATTAAAATAACACCTCCTTAGGAGAGGCTTCCATGGGCATCGGCTGTAGCCCACTTCATAAAGGGGACATTTACACTGCAGAAAACTTAAAAGTCAGCTCAGGATTGGAGCAAGACCAATTGGGAAGCACGGGACCTGGATGTTTCGTCTTTGCTGTGAAATTACCTACCAAGCAAAGGCTGGGGTTTGGTTGTTTATTGTCGGGGATTTTTAAATCGACTTTTCCATGTTTCAAAGCTTCATTGCTAGAAACAAAGAAAGCTTAAATGTGGATTTTTAATAGTACTGTTAAATTTAATAGACATTCTGTACAGCTTTGCGCTGAAATTGTTTAATGGTTTATATACATGGCTGGCTTCATACCCTGGTGCTTTTACTTCATGCTAAACTATGTAAACCTTCTGCTGGAAACACAACTACTTTTGTATCCAGGAAGCAGGGCTTTGAAGCATAATGTGTAAAAGTGAGTGGGATTTCACCACACCATACTTAAATGCCATTCTTCACCCCATATGTACAATGTATTTCTTGTCAGTGCAATGAGGTTTGCAGAGAAAACAAGCAGAAAACGTCTTTAGATATTATTCAGCTAGTAAAAGCCTGAACTTTGGAGCACTGCATTAGGTAATCAGCTGTATAAAACAAAAGCATTTGAGTGCTTTTCTTCAGCAAGAAGAAAGGTGACGGTTTCTTCAGCATACATCATAATTTTTTTCCCCAATGCACTGAGGGTGAAACACCCTTCGCTCTTTCGTCTTGGTGTCCTACCACTGAACACTCCCTTTGTCCATGTATAGATGATGCTACCAACTCATGAACTACACGATATTAGCCTGTTTTTCAAACTCTTTTTTTAAATCACTTACAAAATATGGGTTAGACCTGTAATTGAGGGGCTCCACAGAAGAAACTACAGTGTGACTCCTGGCTTTGCCAAATAACTTCTTGGTAACCTGAGCAACCTTAGCTTCAACATTGAACTTGACTTCGAAGCTGTCGTTCACTTGAGTGGTAAACTGGACTAGATGACCTCCAAAGATGCCTTCCAACCTAAATTACTCTATCATTTTATGATTAGACGGTGCCTATTGGTATAGAATGAGGATTACACTTCCCCTCTGGCATGAACATTGTTGAGGAGACATCATAGAGATCATAGAGGAGAAATCATAGAGAGGAGTTTGCGCTTCATGATGATGGAAACCATAGAAATAGATGTCCAAATTTCTCAGTCTTCCCTTCTTGATTTTCAGTATGCATATAACTGAAACATCAAACATCACACAGCTTTTTCTGAAATATTTTTGACCTCGGTGAAGCAACAAGACCTGAATATCTAACGAGCAATATATAGTGAAAGTAAGTAGTACTCTCTGAGTATCTGGACTTTTCAAGATGGTCTCAAAACACGACCTAAAAGCACTGATCAATTCTGAAAACATTTGATTGACACAAAAGTATGTTCCTCAAAATTCTCCTGTTCTCCATCCACTTTTGCAGACTCAAGAAGCTTTAATATAGCAGGGCTGAGTTCTGGTCCCACAGATGTTCCTCCTCACTGCTTGTGCGTATTTGCTAGGGTAGAATTGATGAGCACGTTAGGAATACAAAAACACAGGTGAGAACGCTGAATTTTTTCAGTGCAGCGCTAGTAATCAGTGTATCAGCAAAGGAGCACTTTCTCATGGTAATGATCCATTGGAGACCTATTACCCAATGCACAGCACATAATCTCTTCAAAAAACAACAGCCCCCATCTTTAGTGAAAAACTGGGGATTGGTAGATCCTTCCAAAGCTAAGTTAAAGATTCATAAGCCTCCTAAATTGAAATTGCTTACTCAAAGGTTATTTACACATACAGACAGATCAAAACCTGATGCGATAAGATGAAGAGTACAGCTGGGTGGTAAAAATCCATATGTCTCACACCAATCATCCACTTGCGAAGCATCTCTTGATGTGATGAGAGCTACACACACTGCTGGGATTGCCCGCACTGTTTCTAAAATACCTGTTATTAAATCACTCTTAATACTCTTAGTATCACGACAGCATATGAGAAATCTTCCTCCACTTCCATCAAGTGACAAGAAAAACACTTAGCCCTGGTAAGTCACTCTCTTCCCTTACTGAATGGGCCAGTCATTTTAGAAATTGTATTTTCCTTTCTTATAATATGTGGAGATACTTAAAAATACATTTAAAAAATACACTTTAAAAAAATAATTATAAAATTAATATAGGTTCTTATTGAGTGTATCTTGTCCTATCCAGAACAGAATACATCAAAGGATTCATATCTTCAGCCTCTTTTTGGGGAAAAAAACCCACACAAACAAACAAACAGAAAACAAACCCATTCCTCAAAGCAGTTTCTTAGCTAGTATTTTGAAGGTTAGAGAGATTAAACACTGTATGTGAGAGTTGTTATCACGTCTGGGCTCCTCCACATGCAAGGGAAACTCAGGCAAAGAGTTCTTGTAGGTACAAGATTCTCACCAGAGAGTCAGGAATTCACATGGAGTGCAGTAAGTACTCGCACTACGAGAGCTTTCAGCTCCTTTAGTGACAGCCAGCAGCACCACGCTGACAGATCAGCAGACAAAGGGAAGGACAGCTGTCTGGTTCTTCAGACATGCTTTAAAAGACACGATGGACTGTTTCTGTGCCCTGAGCTCACAGAACCCCATCACCTACCTGCTTTACCTCCATTGCACTGAAGTCATAGAAATGTTCCTGCCTACCTATCCATACTTCAGTCTTTCCCTTACAGCCATAGGATCACTTACACACTGTCAATATAAACACAGGGTAAGAGGTTGTAAGATACTTCTTCATTTCCTGGTATGAAATGTGGAAAAACCCCAGTATTATAATGCTGTAGTTTGTAGAGGACATTTTACCTAAGAAGTTCAGAGAGCACTGAACTTACAGACCCATACATCAGGCCTGTTTAGTTCATGACTTTCCAGAAATACCAGAAGTGTAGGATAAAAAGTACATATATACACCCAAGAAGAGGTTTTCAGGTAAATTCACTTTGTCAGAACATAAGCATCTAGCATGCATTTTGCCCCCACCAAAGCAGTCCACCCTAGCTCTTAGGAATCATGGAGATGTTGACCTGGTCCACATCCTTCTTCTCAGCTTTCCTAGCCATGATGCCCACTCCCCATTCCACCTGGCCTATGATGTCGGCGTGCACTCTTTTTATATTTCACTTAATACGTGAATTTAAGCCAAGAATCATCTTTTCACTGAATACCATGAAACCTATGTATGTCTTGCCCAGAAAATTCTGCATTCCCATGCCTAAAAGAATTAACCAATTCCCTTGTGATCCCCATCTTACACTCCTATCTTACACCCAGATGTCCACCTGTTTCCATCCCTCGCACAGAACATACCATTCTTCTTCTAAGCCAGTGCTGTAAAGCTGATTTCTTTCTGAAATCCTTTACAGCCAGTTTGGCAAGGAGAATCGAAGCTGGATTTCACAGGCTGAGCATGTGCGTTCAAGGGTTTCAAAACTTCAGTTTCCTGATCATAGGAGAAACATTTTCTTTTTAACACACTCTCAAGAATGCTAAAGAAAGCCAGGGGTATCTGACATATTTTGGCTTGCTATAACTAATACTTCATGGTCTGATGATAAACATAATAGGCCGTAAGCTGGGTATTGTGCTGAAATTGTGTGTAAGGCATTAATTGTTGGAGGCTGGAATTGAAATCAGATGGCCCACTTCTCATTGGCATAACCCAGCGCGTTGTTCTTCACACCTGAGCGGTGACTAAATCACTGTCGACCTGAGAGCACGTGACGTTGTGCTGCTTATTACAGCACTGGCACGAACGCATTGGCAAAAAAATACACACACATGTGGGCACACACACATGGAAATTATTAGGGCTTTGTGTCGCTGCAGCAAATACATGCAAATTAATCAGGCTCTATGTTGCTGCAGCTGCTAAGCTTTTACATTGGGGACTATTTTAAAGCGGTTTAAACAGAAACGTTTTGTCTTAGCTTTAATGTGACCGAGCAATTGCACTTTCCTTGTGTGCCAACTCACTTTTCCTTTCTCGGGATGTCCCCCTGAGCTAAGAGCAGCATTTCCAAACCCTGTTGTACAACTCACAAGCTTTACTAACACAACCAGAACAATACCACCCTGTCAGATGTCAGAGCCTTTATGCGAGTGCTTCTCTAGGACAACCAAGGAAATTAGTATTGGCTGGAGCCAACTGGTCTGTGCATAGCTTGGGGATGAAGGAAGCAAAAGTTAAAGGACTGAAAGGGAGCGAGGAGAGAGAGAATTGTTGCTGGAAATTATTTTTGGTAGAAACGGGATTGCTACAACAGACTTTCAGTGTTAGAAAAGGCATCATTAAGTGGCACGTACTTTGGAAAGCAAAGAAACTTGGGCAATTAAGATGGTTGTATTAGTTCAAATTGTGTGTGGGAGGAGGTATCACTTGATTGACATTAATTGCTTCTATTAGGGCTGTGTGTACTATACTTCAGCCAGGCACCAATAGAGACATACAATCCACAGATTAAGCAGAGGACAGTGGCTCTTTTGTAGCTCTTGGAGTGCATTTGGAGCTGAATGACAGTCCTTGAAGCATGGAGCTGGACTGCGAAGAAATCCCAATGGAGCTTAACATCACAGGTGGAAATATTCTCCTGAAAGGTCTTGCCACCTGCTCTAAATGCTGAATTTAAACGTTTCAAGGTTTTTGCATCTGTATGCAACCTCTCTCGCTCTCAGATGCAGTCACAGAGAATGGTCCATCACAGCCTCTCTGGCCTACTGGTCGTCTGAGCAGATGTCTCCCAGCCAAAGATGCATGAAGACGGTAACTGGTTGGCTTCCCTTCCAGCGCTCATGACTCCCCAGCCTCATCAACCACATATCCACTAAAAGCAGCTGGCCAGAGGAGCAGCATTTCTCACAGCTACAGCACCAAGTCCAAATTCACATCTCAGAAGACACTTGGAGCACTACACTACCATAGAAGAAATAAATCAGTTCCTGTCTTTTCTTCCTCCCCTGATAATATGGCTCAGAAATTTCATAAAGGCAGAAACAGCCTCCCTGCCCACATTCCACAACTCTGATGAGTAGATCTAACAGTGGGAGAAAATCAACTACACTGTGGCTTTAGACAAGCAGCTTAGACAAGACAACTAATTTTTAGGTAACTAAAATCAGGTGAGATAAATCAGTCTCTCACCATTTTCCCATCAAAACAATAGAGGTATTAGCACTTCCCTGTGAGCACACTCTGATGAAAACATTGTGAAATGCTCAGATGCACTGTCATGAGACATCAAAGGATCTTCAGAGATGTTCTTCAGGGAACAGGTCTATAATTGCAGGAGTTGAAGAAAGACCTTGACAAAGGTATCCAATAGCTCATCCCAAGGTGGGCGAAGAATTGACTTTATTATTTTTTTAACTTACTGTCAGCTGTAATGGAAAATGTTGCTTTAGGTTGCCTTGAGAAGACTTGCATTTTTTGCTCCCAATTTTCTTAGTTTTATTCAAGTAAAAGGTTTTGTTTCAGGATTCTCAAATTCAAGTGTCTCACTTCATCGCTCACAGATTTTCCATCCCCTAAACAAAACCCTTTTAAAGACAAGTAGTTACATACAACTTTTCAACAGGTTTCAAAATTAATTTTATGTTGAAATAAGAAATCTAAGTGTTTCTTTCCAAACAGATTAAAATGGCACCCTTTTCCCAGGAGTGGAGCATGTGAGGGGAGGGCAGAGATGTCACCACTCTGCACAGATTTCCAAACACTCTCAATTAACTTAGAAACATCTTTTCTGATGAAACAATCTATTTGCCCCTGTACAGCTGAGCTCTGCCGGGGGGCAGCGGGATCCCAGGCCTGATCCTGCTCCTCTGCAGGAGGAGACCCTTACGCTGGGCGTACCATCCCTCCATCACAGAGATGGTTTTAACTGCCTGTCCCATAACACTTACAATCACAAAAATGGAAGTGTAATTCTTGCAATTACATCTGAGTAGTAGTTTTAATGAATATTAAACAGCTTTAAACATCAAAGTATTGACTGAAGTGGAAAAATAGAATCTTTACTACCAGCCCTTTCCTCTTGCTAAAAGAAGACACAGAGAGGAAGGGAGAGCATGGATTTTATCAGGGATGTCAGGAACAAATTATAGGAGCTCAGTGACCTGTACTTTGAACTGGGCTCTCCACCTACAGTCTGTAGCATCCTATAAAAAGCTACACCATTATCTCCTTCGCTGCAGCCAGCCATCCCGACAGGAAGGGCAGGCTGCCTGCAGTGCCTAAGGAAACGCTTGGACTATTAAAGGCAGACAAAGGTCCTCCTTTTTATTTTTTATTTTATGTGCACTGTTCGCTGTACAGGATTTACAGTATCTCAGGAATAGCAATCTGGGCCTTTTGAAAGTCAGCTCTAGCTGTAAAAGCTATCCAGAAGAAAATCTGAAAAGCATTGATGCACCATTTATTTTAATCTTTATAGATGAGAGCAGAAAGATGCCATGGTCAGTCTTCACAGCTGTACTCTGCCTGAGGTCCTGAATCACAGGCAGCATCTAACACACACCTCCCGAAAGCCTTTAAGCACGAGGGCTGCTTAAAGCATGAAAATTGCTGTGGAAAGGATGCAGCATGGCAGCAAGGGCTGGTACATCCGAGCCATGGTGCGATCTCAGGGCAACTGCATCCCTTCTCCAGCGCTATCCATCCTGGGGGGATGTCCAGGGAGATGCTGCCTTTGCCTGCCGCTGAGCCAGCCCAGCAGCCACTCCTTCCCTTAGCTCTCTGAGACAGGCAATACCTCCTGTGGCTCATGGCCATGTAGAAAAATTTGGGATCCTGCAGGAAGGCTGGCCACTCGCATCTCTAACCCTGATCGAAGCCATGTGCAAAACTGCAATCAGTAACAGGGTCACCAGTTCAACTGGCAGTACGTCATCATTGTGGCTGAATCGTGACACACCCTTGCGAGATCAAGACTCCTTCTGTACATGATTACTATTTATTTATAGCATGCGATAAAAATTTACAGTAACACAGGGAGGCTACAGCTGAGACCAGGATAGGAACTGTAAAAAGATCTTATCACTGAGAATAGTCAGTTTGGCATAAGGAACAGTTTTACATGAGAAAATACTGATACAAGAACGTTTCTCAGAAGTATGCTGATATTGGCAAAATGTCTAGCAAGGCAAATTATCAAAATCTTTGATTTCAGCAAAGCCGAAGTGCTTTATTTCAACTTCCTTATGGACAAGAAGGGAGTGGGATAATCTTAAACAATTTGACATCACAGAAATGGACCTGACAAGTTCACTTCTCAGTTTCCTGAACGCATTCTTCCAATATTTTGTTTCACTGGAAATTTAGACATTTCAGTTTTCACTCTGATTAGCAAGGAAAAGCCCAGCTCCACAGTGCTCCCAGGGGGACAGCAGTCAGACCCCTTGACAAACCCCATCTGCAACACCCATACATGAGTGAGACCGACAGCAGGGAGCAGATCAAAGCACTTTGCCCACGCCAAGTCCAACCTTTCCTCCCAAACCAGCCCCAGCCTCTCTGTGGGGAACGATGGCAACCTACAGATGAAGAAAATGTGCCAGGTGAGCTCAGCAACCAGCCTGCACCTCTCTGCAGCCTGGTGGTAGGAGCTGAAGCACCAGCCATGGTCTGGATACTCTGGACTGCGCATGCGCCCACACCGGCATCTCCTTGCCTATAGTAAACGTATGTTTGGCTCAAGGAGGAAATCATTCAGCATGTTTCATATGGTTTTTGCTGTTTAGCTCCCCATTCCCACTATAAAACCCATGATAAAAGGACATAAATAACCAAACTGGAAACAGTTTCTCTAGAAATCATCCAGAATATTTCTGAGTCATAAATATTCTGTCACTGCTAATTTAATTTCTAGTACTCAGGAAAATGCAATTACGCAAGACAAATGGTGATGAATGCTGCAACCAAGGGTATGTTTTCAACAACATGAGACAGGACTGGCTCCCTGTGAGTTGGCATCAGAAGGATGCCAATAGCCATCCATGTTCTAGCACTGCCGGCTTTCAAAATGCTATGATTGCACTGAACACTACAATCGCCTACAAGAAATAAATTAATGCAACTGCTCCACTCGGTCACTGCATTGCCCACTTGCAAAGTCAGAAGCCCACATTCTGGGACAACATTTATAAAGAATCTCATCAATTAATTTGGTAAGAATAAAAGTAGGCAGGATAGCCCTGATTCACAAAAGCACCCAAGTCTAGGTTTCCCTTTGAACTCCGCACATGCATAAATACTACACTGAACAAAATCATCTCACACGACCTGAACAGCTCCTGAGATCTCAGACCTGCAGACAGACTATCATTTACTTGCCCCAAATGAGAGAAGCTGTTGACCATGAGGAGCCTCGCACTGTCCTCCTCCCCTGAGGTCCACCTCCAGTGACAGGAACACACCTCCATGTGGTGAGGGATGCTGTGTGAGACTCTGGGGGGCTTTGCTGCAGCCATACCCATGGCACAGCAACCTCACTGCCCACGTTTTGGGTGAACTGCTCAATTTGCATGACACTATCTTTTGAGGTTTAGATCGGCAAACTGACTCTAATGAAAATACAAAAGGATGGGGGAAAACTGGTGACATTTCAAATTCTTTAAGCTAAAAGCTTTCTCTTAGCATTTGTCCCTAGAGATGTCTCACCGAGTATTCATCATGTCATTTCTTTCCTGTCAGATACCTTCCCCTGTGTATTTAAAACGCCTTACTATGTTAAACAGAAACTCAGGGCTCTGCGTGTGCCTGGGGATCGCGTTCTTTGTCTCATGTGAGCCTGTAACCAGCACAGCTCACCGAAAGCTTACTGCACAGTAAATACTCATTACTGGTGCATAGCACTGATAAAATCCCTCCTTCCCACAACACCTGGCTGCTGCGCGGTAGCTGCAGGGGAACATCAGGCACTTCGGTTAGAAACTCATCCCAGCACTGATCTACCTCCCCTTAGGGGACAGAGCTGCTAATTATCGAGCAAATAACCAGACTCTGCTCTTTTGTGTTCCTGTGCACTGAACTACAATACAAAACCTCTACGGGATCTGATCCAAACCCAATCTGACTTCGTGGGCTGGGAATCAGGCCCACTGCAAACAACTCCACACACACCTCCAAGAAGACAACTGCACGAAGGACAGGTAACCGCAGCGAGAGCCTCCCTGCACAGCTCCAGAGAGGTGCAGACCCGGAGAGAAACCCTCCGCGTGCAGATTTCAAGCCTTGCAGGTGTCTTCTTTCTTGGGGCTGAGCCAGTGCCATGGCTTGTCCCATGACAGAGGACCTCCCTGGTGCACCACCAGGCGAGACAACGGCTGCTCTTGGAGAATGTGACTTTTAGCTGTCTTTTTTTCTGAGCAGTGACCACCCAGAGGAGGAACCTCCATCTCACCTCCTAATCCCAGTTTCTGGTGGGAAAGAGGCTGAGAAACCAGAGCTGTGGGACAGCCAGGGAGCTTGTGAGGGAGCTTGAGGTGGGAGAGTGCTGAGAAGCGTCACGCTTGACGGGTGGATCATGTCCAGTCTTAGGCAGAGGAGCTGGCTGAGATCACACCCTCAGGGCCACCACGGAAGGATGGAGCCTGCCCTGTGGTGCCTCAGGAGGATTCACTCGCACTGCAGCTGTCCTCGCTGTGCAACACGAGGACCAGTTACCTGGGGCTGTGCTACAACATGCAGCACCAGGAACCCATCAACACCCTTCAGCCTTCACTGTGATGGCCCTCAGGCTGGTCCACAACAGAAACCCCAGGGAGGTCAGAGGACCTCAAGGAATTTGGGGGAAAATGTTCTGCCGGGACCCCACACGCTCCGTCTTTCCTCTAGATTAATTCAATCTGCCTCAGCTTCCAGCCAAATCAAGATATGGGCTCATCTTGCTAAATATAGCTCTCAAGTAATTTCCTGCATATTGGGACCGAGTCATTTGGCAACTGCCAGATAATATGTAACAAAAACACAGGGCAGCGGCGGACGCCTGTGGCTGCCCATAAACCATTAGCGGCAAGGTCAGCAGCCTCCGACCCTGATTGTGTAACCCCAAGCGTTACCATTCCTTGGTTTATTTTCTCTTCCTCTCATGAGGACGGCAGAAATTTTAGGAACAGGGAAAGGGCATCCAGCACGATCCGCCTGCCATTTCCCAGCAATCTTCTTAATCCTACTCCCTTCCATAATACTACTCTTTTCCCAAGCTCCTCCTCAAAAGAGAGATGGAGGTGTCCCCTGAACTTAGAACGTATCACCTTAAAGCATCATCTTAAAGTCTTAGTATAATGCCTTTACATTGCTTGCCATTCCCCAGTAACCTATTCCATATGCTTAAGTACTCTTTGAGCATAATACGTCTGCCTTATTCCCATCTAGCTTCCCAGGGTTTTCAGACTATACCCCAGTTTCTGAACCGCTTGCCAATGTGATTCATCTGCCCTTCAGGAATTTCTTAAGTACTCCTAAGTATATAAAGATAAAAAAACAAAAGAAGAATCAGAGTCTACATCTGTCTAGTTAACTATTCTGTCTTCGACAGTGACAGAAAGGGAAAGAGTATATACAAGAAAAAGTCACACAGAAAATGGTCACTTTCCATGGCATGTCCTCCTTGTGTCTGGAAATCATCGCTTCAAGGACTGCCTGAACTGGAGGTCGCATCAGGACTAGGAGCTCCTCATGGACTTACCTTCCACGAACGTGTCTACTCCCCTCTCATATCCATCTGTACTCTTGGCCCCCACAATATCCTGTAGCAATGAGCTATTTAATTATGTGATATGTGCCACAGTTCTGCAGTCCCTTCTCACTAGGTGAGATTAACATCCTTTAAGCGTTCCTCATGGAGACTGTCTATCACCTCATTATCCCAGGCAAATTCTTCCAAAAGCAATAATGTTTGTCTGTGGTCCAGCGGCCCCCGGTTGGAACAATGTTCCTTACGAGGACAGACGAAGAGCCAGACGCCTTAAAAGCATCACCCAGGGATACTGCATCACATCAGTAGACAGCCTAGTCCCCCATTTATGTGCCTGACTCCTGGTGATGCCAGCACTTCCAGAGAAAAGCTGCGAGCAGTAAGCAGTTCGAGTATCCTTCTCAGAGGAACAAAGTATTAACCCTGACGAGTCAGAGGTGAATTTATGCAGCGAAGCAGAACTGCTGGAAAAAATGATTCTTCTTGTTATCCATGGAAATATCACAGGTTTGGGGGTTTTGCGTTCATTTATTTTTAATTCCCACTAAGCTCCTGACCTCAAAGACAATGCTAAGCGATGAGCTCCCCTTTTTAATTACGTATCCTGTGAAGAAGTACTCTTTTATTAGCATTTCTCTCATCACCTTTCTATTTTAATCAAACGTCCCCTTCTCCTTGCATTATGAGGCAGAGCAAATACAAGTTTCTGATCTCCAAACTATGTATGTTCTCTTCTGCTTACTCATTCCAGCTCTTACAATTTACCTTAGGAGGTCAGCAGCCATTTCTGTTTTGCAGCTTTGCCCTGGGCTGTTTCAACAATAATTTCCAGATTCATTTCCTGACGACTGTTGCTTTTAGCCCACATTTCCTACGCTGGCTCCCACATAGCTTTAGCCCTGCCTGCCTCGCACTGCATGTTTGCCACCTGCAGCCTCACTTATCTCAGTGATTTGTGACACTTTAAACATGGTCGAACTTACTATGTGCTCCGTCTCCACTTGAAGATGCGGTTGGGGCTTTTGTTCCGTTCACAGACAGCCCAGGTACTTAGATGTATACTATGCACAGGAACAGAAGGGATCCAGTGATGCAATCCAATATAATAAATCCACGTTTACTGATTTCCACCATGGGCAAGTCAGGTTTACTCACCCTCACCTTTCTGAGCTGGGGAACTCTATGTATGTGATCACCTGTTCTTCTGATTTATCATTGCAACCTCCAAGGGAGGTTAACTCTGGTTAAATTCAGTCCAATTAATCCAACTGACTTGTACCAACTGAAATTGTATCAAATGATATCAAAATGAATCTCTGGTCTTCGTTAAGGTCACTAATTTACTGCATTACGATCTGTTATGCCTAAAAAGCGATGGATGATGTTCAGGAAGCACTGGAAGGTGGTTCAGAGGAAACGTTCACATCTTCAGCTGCTGATTCCAGCCTAAGCAATCCTGCTGGGATTAGGGTCATATCTAGCCATATGAAACCATCACACTTCACATAGTTTCCAGCTGGAGACATAACTCATTCCAGGCCAACTACAGGTCAAGCTCATTCCAGCATTTGTGCATCCAAATGGACTCTGGTTTGCTGAGAGGTTCATGGGACCCTGAGGAACCTTGCCTGAAATTCACGTTTGCAAGACAGGATTTCCCTGCTGGAATGCACCTAAAATATCTTTATTAACTAGTGAAATGAGAAGTGAATGTCTCCTCGTTTCCTGACCAAGCATATTTCTGTTTTCCTACAGTTGTTTTGGCTGTTCTTGTCTAATTTTGGATCAGGAAGCCCTCTTTGTGCAACATAAGCACCTTTCCAGTAGAAGTAAATCAAGGCTACATCCCTCCCACCAAGTGTCAAAACAAAGTGCAGGGAAACTGCTGTCTGTGCTTTTCGAAGTCCACATTTTTCTTATTAATTTCACAGAAGCTGAGTAACAATCTCCCTGAGTCAGTTTTTTTAAAAAATAATGTCCCACTTCTCCTAGCTATCTAGCAATCTTGCTATCATTAAATTACACCTGGCACAAACACAGATGAGCCAAGGAGGAGATAAGCGAGGTATTTTCATTGAAATATTTCAGTGAAAAGGTTCGTTTCTCATCAAAACCTCATACAATGTGAAAAAGTTACCATGACAAAATCAGTAATGAAAAACAAATTTTCTAAAAAAAACCCAAAAAACCAAAAAAAAACAGGTTTTCATCTTTAGAAATCAAACTATTTCAAAAAAAAGAAAGCAGAAGGCCCTTTTTAAACTGAAAAGATAAACCGAAAACCAAAACAATTCCTCAATTTAAAATAGAAATTATACAGTATCTTCCACAATAAGTAAATGAGCATTTTTTGGCCACGTGTACTCCCCGCAAAGACAGCATCAACTTTTGCCATTTACAAGTACAGAAGTTCTTCCTTCCACTTCCCTCCAATCACTTCTTCACAGATACATGACACACTTTTCATACATAATTTTCAAGCGCTATATACCAACCAAGGCTTTCCTCACAATATGGGATAACAGTGATAAAAATTTTACCCTGCAATAGATTGTGATATTATATTAAGGTACTTTGAGATTTTTAATCAATAATACACGTCTGAAAAACCCTAGCCTAAGACCAGGCTGTTTGCCATTTTCCCCTGTGATGAGTTCTCTACCCTGAGCATCCCTGTCTGATCTTAGGGAGTTACCCTGCTGCAACACACACTGCTGTATTTTCATTGCACATAACTACAATGTGTTACTGCTGGGTAAAAACACGCTCCATTATGCCAGTGAAGACACAGCAAAAAAACACTGTCATACCACTTTTAGGGTGAGAAATTAGAAACGGCCTGAGAAGACTGAGTTTGCAACCCCACCCTCAAAAACTTGGAAAGAGTTCAGATACTACAAAAACAGGGCCAGACAGACTTTCCTTCGATATTTCAACAAACAAAATTCCCAGGCCAAATCCCTGGTCTTAAACAAATGAAAGAGAATAAAACTTCCCCTTCAGTGTTTTGGTGGAACATTGTTTTTCAATGAACACTGTGTTTCAGTGAATGGCAAAACTGCTTCAGTAAATTTGGAGGGATTCCTCTCCAGATACACAGCCCAGACCAGATCTCAAGCTTGGCTTGAACCTACTTCTTACATTCTTCCTGCAGGGAGGGATTTTTTGACTGCACTAATGCAGGACCAGAAGGTCTGATGGAGCTTGAGGACATGAAGAGCACCTTAAGTGGAAAAGGACTCTGGAAAGGTATTGCTAAACAGTTCTGGGGTATTATAAAACCTCCCGTACGAATTCAACAGAGATTACTCATCAGGCTTCTCTGCGCAATTCCTTTTTGTGGTTTAAGTCAATGTGAAGTTACCAGGCACTGCTTTCTACCTCCAGCAGTGCTGTAAACCTCTCCATCTATAGCACTTGGTAGGCTCGCTCTTCAGGAATTTCTACCACTGTTCTAGAGTGTTTATTTAGTGATTTGAGAAAAGACACTGCAAGACACAACAGCAAAAGGAAAAAGAGGCACAGCGAGGCAACGGCTGCAAATTAAACAGTGGCAACAAAGTCATGAAGGCAGAGCAGGTGAATGTCTTTCTCGCAAAGAATGTTCCAAGAGAGGCTACAGATCTTGGGGCTGGTCCTCCAGGATCCCCTTGGGATGCCTAAAATAAATGCCCAGTTTGTGGAACTGTTGGGCCAACTCCCCCAATGCAGAGATTACGTGACAGCCTGTCGATCTAGCCTGAATGACTGGCAGAGGCCCATCGGAGGCAGCAGAAGTCAATTAAGTCTCTGCTTACACACAGCCTTTCTGAGCCAAGCTAAATTTTTATAACCCCAAATGTTCTGTTTCAAATTCTAAACTCACACTTTCACATCCCTTCCAGTAGAAAATATGTGAATTAAACACATGTGTAACAGACAGACAGACAGACAGACACACTCACTCGGAGCACCTTAGGAGACCCTGACAGTTATCAGGGGGCTGGGGGCGGGGGGGAGTTGGTTGTTTTGGCAGGGGGGAGGCATATGTTGCTTCTTACAAAGAGCAAGTGGAAGGACTTGATGTGACAGGCTGTGTTGCGTAGCTGAAAGCCCACAAGGAAAGGAAGAAGCCAGTGTCCTTTAAAAAAGCCAGAGGTCAGATCGATGCAAGGACTCTTCTGATCTCCAGGAGCCAAGCAGGGTTGCAACCATGCCTCCATGGTCCTCCAGGGCCCCATCCTGAGCATCTGCCTTAGCGCACGTTTCACCTTTTGTAGGCATTGCTTCACATTTCTTCCTATTAACGACTTGTGGTTGGCCCCAGCGCAGAAAAGTGGGGATCTACCTGGTAACAGCTACCCTCAGAAAAGTTCAGGCTTCAGGCTCTATTTCCATAAGCAGGCAAATGTTCAAATACTTATCCAAAAATACAGGTACAATCTGGCAGTACAGCTCACAGGAAACATCCCTCATGTGGGAGTTTCAGCACTTGCTGTTTCTAGAGGTGCCAGAAATACTAGGGGCGGAGGGAGTGCTTTTCTAATAGTATTTGGAATATTTCTCACATCATTATGAATATAGCTGGGAGAATAATTTATAATGAATCATTTTATTTTAATTAATTTCCCTGTTTATTCTTCGAGTGACTAACACACCCCATCAACTGCCTTACGTGTACTTAAAATTTCTTCCTTAGTAATTAGGGCCAGGAATAATGGGGGGAGAGGCTTGATTACAGGCGGTTCTGGGGTTCATTTTACCTTTGAAAGCTGGGATTTTTCAACGGGTATATCTAGTGACTCACACACTGCGATTCTGCACTGTGATAAGATGATTGTCACATTCTGGCCCGAATTTCAACACCAGCAGGTGTCACTTCAAATCTGGAAGTGGTTATCCACAAGCATCCTGCAACTGTCACAAACCTGCTGGTTTAACAAAGAGACTTGCTGGTAATCACAGTGAACCCACAAGGGGCTCATACACTCAGAAGAGTTAATCTTCAACTGTAACAAGAAGACTTTTTACAGTAACTGTACTTTTTACAGTCTCACAAAAGCAATGCATGAAAGAAAAAATATTTCCTCGTAGATGTGCTTTATTTTGCTGCGTGCGTTTATGAAGGAGGCAGCTTCACACCAAGAAACAGGGGTCTGAAGACACCCATGGCCAATTCTTCCTTCATGAAACTCGGAGATGACAGGTCGATTTCAGTAAGTTGAAATACTTCTCCGTATCTATGCAATATAAGGACAAATCCTCTACGGGTGAGGGGTTCAAGGCCTCTAATTACAAGCTGTTTTCCTTAAAAAAAAAAAAAAATTAGCTCTGTTCATCTCTTGTCATCAGACTGCTTGGCTCTGCTTTCTGCTTCAAGAGAACAGACTCAGCCCTGTCGCAGCCTTCTGAATGCTTCACTGGGGTGGTGACAAGCCTTTGTGCTGTTTTCTCAAAAGAGGACCGTGATACTTGAACCATATGTCATCACTTGAAGCCCACATGAGTTGTAGGACTTCCTCTCTGTGTTAAGTGGAAGATATATTCTTTAGCAAAGTCTTTTATCTGCCTGAACGCAATTCAGCCAGCCTGAATTTATTCTGAGTTCCTTCCATCTGCTTTCGATTTGACTCTAGCAGGCTTTCAAGGTAGATATATTCTTCTGTTTTGTTCAATTACTTCATCCACACAGAGATACCTTGCTGTGCCAGGTTTACTCTGCCTGCTCTTCATTTCAGGTCCAAGCTGAGCACCCACTTTTCTGAGTTTCATGAATTTGACTAGTCTCTGCCCATCTTACTGTGTTCAACAGATGCAAAATGCGCAGCGCATACCTTGACTATACGAAGCTGACTCCCAAAAGACGGCATTTCAGCAAGCTACAAAGAACAATTTGGAGGCACCACAATTTGCCAAAAGGTAATTCTTTCTGAGTCTACATGCACTGTAGGAGAGGACTGTGGTTCTTTTCTAACCTGTGGAAACACAGGAACTAACAGATAGCATGACAGTAACGGTGCCTCTAAACCTAATGTCACAGGTGGTATCAGCTGCTTCAGAGGAAAAAGTGAGGATTTCTGTAGTACTCAGTTAACAGTCAGTACGATCTGAATCAAAACTCTAATACTCCACCAGTCCACTGACTGCCTTCCTCCAAACCCAGGTCACAAGCACGATGCCACAAAAGCCGATGGATGTTTTAACCTAGCACAAAGGGGAGATACATTTTTTTCCCAAAAAAAATCAAAGTTTGATGCCTTGATCTAATCCTTCAAATCCAATCCCAGCACTGCGGATTTCAAGGTTTTCCATGAAGTAAAACACTATTTAGTTTGACCTCTCTGCCCGTCTCCCTTATGCAATAAATCCATCTCCCTTTTCCATCATGTTAGTCCTACCCATGACAGTTTGCTGCGCTGGGCATTCTGCTCAATTTCTCACATTTTCAACTCACAATATGAGATCTACCAGCTGGTATAAATGGAAAACACACTGGAACCCTTGGCTCTTTGCCCATATACATCAGTTGTTTTGGTTTGTTTTTTTTTAATTTGGGAGGAAAACTGGATGAGACCTTGACATCATAAAAGGGTGCATTGTATGAAAGAGATTCTCGAAACAGATACATAGTTTTTCCAGGAAAAATAGATGAGAACACTTGATGTGGAGGAAAAAAGATCTCATGGTCAAGAGATGCCCTACATAACAGAAAGGTTCCTGTGAGGCTGAGGTTCAAGTGAGATGGAGAACAGTTTTAATGGATGAAGAGTGATTGCTAAAGAAAAATATGCTTTACCCATAGGTGTCTATGGGTAACTTCTGTTCATAAGCACCTAAAGAGAATAGCTAGTCAAAAAGTAAGGTGCCCCAAAGACAGCTATAGCTGGAGATTATCACAAAACAATACAGGCATCAGAAATCCAGCCTGGCAAGTGGGACTAAGAAAAAAAAAACAACCCAAACCAGGCTCTTAACATTTTTTCCCCCTGCCACAAAATGTAAGCCAATCTATTTAGTTAGAAAAACATGGCTTATTGCAATCTAAGTAATTTTTAATTCTTTATATACCACAAGATATAAACTAATCTAGTTAGAGAAACACGGCTTCACTGCATTCTGAGTACTAGCCCCTGCTTTTCCACGCTCTGACATGTTTTTGTGATGCTTTTACCACTTTCTCTACAAGCCTAACAGTTTCACATGGCCTCAAAACCTCTTGGCCACTCCCTTCTGGAGACCACTTGGATTTCAGAGCTATGTTGGGGGTGGCATGAAAAACCCTCAATG
Organism: Falco punctatus; assembly: GCF_963210335.1. Lineage (NCBI taxonomy): Eukaryota > Metazoa > Chordata > Aves > Falconiformes > Falconidae > Falco > Falco punctatus. The sequence continues at coordinate 9,718,457 of NC_137591.1, read as the reverse complement.
CATTGCAGTGGAAAAACAATTTGTAACAACATTTCCTGAAGCAATAGGTTCCAACCCATTGAAACTCTATTTACCATATGCTTGAAAGACTCCAGGAACAACAGAAAGTCATGCATGGATGCCTCTGTGCAAACGCAAGTCAAGTAAAAATAGATCCATCTGACCACCATCCAGCTGCACTTGAGGAGGCCACTTCTAGCTTTTCTGAGTACCTAAGCACTCCTCAATGCTCATAATTTTATACTTAGGAAAGAGCTGCTCTTATCCCATGGAAAGACAATGGAAAATATTAGGGCAAGTTCCCAGCTGATTTCCTTGGGGCTTGCAAGCACATACACCAGCAGAGGAACTGCTCTCAAGCACTGAGGGCAGAAGGGTGAAGTCTGCACAAAGACACACACATAAAAACACAGACATACTGCACTAACATATGCCAAGTGGGTAAACATCCCCACCCACCAACCTCCCACATCTGTGCAAGTGTCTGGCTGGGCTGGTTAGGTTCCCCTTGCTGAAGCAATCTCACAAGTGCTGGAGCGTCATACAAATTTTCCACACACAGACCCAAGTGTGCATTTGGTTTCTGCAAGTTTTTCCCCAGAAGAAGGGGAAGGTTGGCTTCCAAAAGCTCTCTCTTTTTTTTTTTTTTTGTCATTGGTAAGACAGCAACTCAAGCAAGTTTACTGAAACCAAAACTGTCGAAGAGAAAGATGTGGCCGATGTCTGCACAGCCAACTGACCACTAACGTTTACCAACACGTAGCATCTCTGGTCAGATGGTTTTATTTTGCAAATATTGCCCTTAGAGGTCACAGCTTAGAGAGGTCAGAACTTCTGTTTGGTTAGGATGAGTATTAGGGAACATTTAACTTTTCTTTTTTTTTTGTTTGGAAAGTGCATTAAAAACATGAAGGAATGGACTCATGAAAGGATCTACTATTGGGCTAACTCTGCTCTCCTGGAAATTACTGATAAAACTGCCAGTGCTATTTAATGAGTTGTGTTTGGTTCTTGGGTTTTTTTAAACCAATACAAGGTACTTCAGTGAGGTTTTTTTAGAAATATTTCTTAGCTGAGTAACCAGAAGCAAAGGCAAAGGGAGAGAACTAACCACTGCCTAGAAAGGGGTTACAGAGAAAATGGAATTGAGCTCTTTTCAGACGTGCCTGGAAAAAATGACAAAAGGCAATGGACAGAAATAGCACAAGGTAGGTGGCAACTGGGTATCAGGAAACAAAAACGTTCAAAGGGAGAGTGGTCCAGCACTGGAACAGGGGTCCAGAGAGGTCCTGGTCAAAGCTTTCCTTGCAGATTTCCAAACCTCAACTGAACCAGTCTCTCAGCAACTGGATCTGACTTTGAAGTTAGCCTTGCTTTGAGCAAGAACTTGGATTAGAGACCTCCAGAGCGCTCTTCCAACCCAATCCATGGTCCAAGAGAAAACTAGTCACATTTTTTTATACTGTCATTGTAAATGTTCTTCACACCTTCCCTCTTTAACGTCTCCAGGTGCACCTGGTCTTACTTTTGAGAAAAAGCAAAACGGAACACGCAATTGCACTTTAAATTATTATTTTTAAGGTGCATGTCCAAGGTTCTAATATTCATGTGTATTTCAGCACATTCTGCCAGTGAAGAGTTTTCATTTACTTAGAAAACTGTTCCAATATTTTAAAAGTAAATATAGCCAAACTTGTATAACTCACAGGATATGGATCCACTGGTTCTAGATACAGTGGTCGTATGCAGGTCACATCACTAGCGCTCGAAGGTTTTTCCAACTTATGCCCACTCAAAGGATTCCAGGAAATAAGCTGCTGTGCATACACATTCATGCCACAATTTATACCAATTAGCATCTGTGCCTGGAGTCTTGACAGTAGGGATAGCTGAAATGTTTTTAATCAAAATATGTCTGATGAAAAGTGGAGGTTTTGTCAAAAATTAACACTTTATGGGATTAAAATAAATTGCCTTAGAATTGTCAAATCCATCAAAAAAGGGACTGAAACCAGAATATTTATTGTAAAGGAAAAGGTAGGAGGAGGGTACAGAATGGAAGCTTTTTAGTATTTACCATATAACATGTATACACAGAACACATCCAACATATTTTTTACTTCTTAATAAATAAAACTATCTTTTTCTATGAGTATAACTACTTGTATTTCAGTTTTCGGTGCAAAAAAAATGTTTTCTTGGCCCAGTCCTCCCTAACGGAAAGGCTGAGGGGAGAGATACATGGGAAAAGAAAGGCTTCTTTTCAGAGGTGACCTTCCAGGTAAGAACTGAAGCTTCTTATGCTGTTGCCAATGAGTTGCTTGATCTATGAATAACGAATGAGTACATAAATGTCTAAGGCTGCCTGGTGAGTTAGCACCTCTGGACAGTTTGAATTCCCCATAAATATAAAGATTAAGGCAGTTTTTGAAAGAAAGTTCAGTAGCATTTACTTGTATGTGCCCAAATGAATGGAAAAGCCAAAGAACCCCCGGACTCAAACACAGAAATCTCCCAGTTCATCACATGCAGCCCTTTGCAGTCACTGTATAGCAACATTTATTCAGAAAGGTCCACCAAACTTGACTCCACATAACTCTACACACCACAAGCCACAAAACACTTCCACGTAATCTATAACAACTTAAAAACTTTAATTTGAAAAACCAAAAGCCACAAAAAAATACAATATGCTACAGGCAGAAAGAAGAAACCCTAAGCCCCTGCAAGAACAGGTAATTTGTTAGGCGATAATGCCTACTGGTCAGTGAAAGTGGCCCATAGCCCACGCTACTTAGGAAACACACAAAAAGAGAAGGAAAAGAATGGCTTATGTCAGTCTAACTTAGGGGAAAAATTCTCCCTGGCTCTAAGTCAAATGCTGGTTTTACCCTGAGTGCACGAGCAAGAAAGCCACAAGGCACCTGAGCATTTTTACAGCACCAAAGGGAGCAGTGGATGGGGTCACTTCTCCTCTCTTATCTCCAGGGGTTCAAGAGAAAAAGGGGGGAAAAAAACCCAAGACCAACAAAATATTCAAGATTAGAAGGGAAGATGAAAAGTAACAAATAAAAAATAAAACCCTCCCCTTCATAGGCAGCTAGGAGAACCAAGGTGCATCAGACAAGGGCAGGTACCATGAGCTTACAGTCCTGTCCCTGAGAGCAACTGCTAACTGATGCTGATGCAAGTGAGACCCACACGCCCTGGCCCACCCACCCATCCTAGCAGAGTCAAGGAGCACTTGCCTTTGCAACGAGCTGCCTAGCACCCCTTCCTGAATTTGTGGTTTCTCAGGTTGAGACTACAATGAGAAATGAATAAATAACCAGACTAGTTTCTGAAAAATAAAGAAGAAAGGTGTGGGAACCTAAAAGCCTAAGGTGTTTTACTTGTCTTCAAGTAGGTTCTTGCTCCTCTCCTGTAAGTGGAGAAGAAAAAAGTGGGTGTAATCTCCATTGCTAAGGGCAAAGTCATGTACAGTCAAGGTGGATAAATGTTGAAAGGTTTGGTTTGGATAAGCACCCAGGAGCTGGGGTGCTTATCTACATCTTAGCTTATCTGGAGCACTTCGATCAGCAGCACTGAGCCAGGAATCATGCCACAGTGTGATCTTTGGGCTCTTCCCAGATGGTTCTCAGCACCAGCTCCCATCATCCTGGCCAAGTCAGGGTTGTCCAGAGATGAGACGCTCTGAGAGCAACCCAAGGCTCCTGCAGCCTCATCCCTGTGCAAAGCAAGGAGAAGGTTGCTTGTGGGGCAGAACAAGAGATAAATATAGTCTGGAGAGTTAAGGGGATTTTCATCAAATCCAAGAGAGAATTCTGTTCAAGTTTGGGCAGGAGATTCAGAAATGTTCAGATTTTTATCTAATTTATTTGCATGCCCCTGTTTATAAGGAGATTCCAGACGTGGAACTACAGACTGTTTATTGCTGCTTACACAACTGTCAAACAGCTTAAATTCCCCCCAAAGTTCCCGGGGGTGGGTGAAATTTGCCTCCCATACCATTAGCTGCCTCAAACTCAGGCGCCTAGTCGAAACTCCTTGGCTAGGCTCCACTGACAGCCAGTGAAGGGAGGCTGGCACCTCCAGGAAGCGATTCATCCCACATACCTCAGACACCTATCTTCTGTGGAGGTGAATCACCCACCAGAAGGGCCTGTCCTTCTCCAGTGACTGTAGAGAGAGGCTGGATGACTTGCTAAGACTAGTCCCAATGTCTGGAGCCCCAGAAAAATGCCCTTGTGCTCCCACCAAGGCTGGCAAACGTCGTACCGAGTTTCCCAATAAGCTGAGGGAAGAATGAAGTGGGAAGTGCTTTATCATGAAGACCTTTAGATGTCTAACTGAAGGGAAAGCAGGGCACCTAAGCAGGAATAAGAGGCTTAAATCAACTTGTGGATTTAGGCCTAAGTGACTTCCCCCAAGCTTTCATACTAATTTAAAACACTACTTTTCCACTTATGCTTATGATTTTCCTCTGGCTGTGGTCCCCTTTGAAGATTCTCTCATGAATCTTTTACCAAAAACATCTCTAAACTCCTGGATAACCAGCAAAAAAGGAAAAAAAAAAAAATATAAAGACAGAAACAGAAATTAGCATGAAGGAAAGTCTCCAGCAGCACTCACAAGGCATCCTGCTGCACAACGTTTTGCCAACAAAGCAAACAAAAGCTGTGAGGTCTTTTCTCAGCCACAGGCTGGAGAAGCAATCGTTCACACAAACCTTCTGTCCGCTGCCCCCGAGCCTGTGGGTCCTACCTACTGACCCCGCAGGAGAAAGCCACCCTGCCCTTCACGCCGAGCCCCCTGCAGCGCTTCTCCCCATCACATCCCATTTAACTCAGCACAGTAGCCCATAAGAATTGCTGGGTTTATTCTTATGTTCCTTGCTGAGAATGAAACATTTTTATTGACATGGAAAGATTGCGCCATGTGCATAATTGCTGCATACAACAAGATGGAAACCACAAGCAATAAAACACTCCATGGGCGATGACTCGTGTTTACAGTAAATAGGGATGATGCTGCCAGATGTCAGCAGCACCAAATCATGTGTTGCTTATCCCAGGTCTCCAGAAGAAGGAAATAAAATCCCACCATGGATATTTTTATTTCTGGCAAGGGGATGACTGCTGAGTTGATTGCATCTCTAAAGCTCTGGGTAAGTGGCAGAGACAGGAACTTATTTCTGTTTCAAGAATTCTTGTACATTATAGTGGGAAAATGACTGTAATAGTTTTTTCAAATCCCAAAATTTAGAAATACCATGTTCCTTTGTCTAGATCTGCTAGTGTGCTGAGCCTGCATCGAAGCCCAGGGGAGCGACTGAATGCAGAACATTTGTTCCATATGCCACCCCTCCCCCAGGCCACAAAACAGCTCCCAAAAACCTATAGTTTGAGACTCTGGGGGGATACCAAATGTCACAACCGCAACTTGCCAGGAGAAGGAAGTAGAAGAGATCAAAAGCGTCACTGCTGTCCCTGGAACTGGGGTACATCCTCCTTCTAGCAAAGTCTTTCACATCAAGGCTGCAGTCTTTCCAAACCCTCTGCTATAGCTTGAAAAGAAGCAACTGGCTTAATCCCTGAGTAAGGCTCACCAGTTACGCAGAAAGCTGCTCTTTCTGGATTATAAAACCTATGGATTTGTGCAGCTCCAGCCACTCATTTAGGACCCACAGGATGGATTTTAGGACTACATTCCTGATAAAGAGTCTATCCATTTTGAAATGCTCCCTTTAGAATGCCTTAGAAGTCCTGATCTGAAAGACCTGCTGGGAATCAGCACCAAAAAAAAAAAATAATTCAGCACTTCTCTAAAACAGGTTCAAGTTGTCCGTTAGCACTGAAACAGCCAGTACAACTGGCCTTTTCTGGCAGGTTTTGCAACTGCCTAAGCTTGGGCATCCAATTTTCAGTCTTCCTGCTCTGGTCTGCCATCAAGAATAAATTCCAAACCCTACTTTTCAGACTGCAGTGTCACAATCTATGAAATACAGTTGTCTCTGGGTATGTTCTTCCAGCCCCTAAAGAAGGCCTACAGGAAGGCTGGCGAAGGGCACGTAGCAATAGGACAAGGGGGAACGGCTTTAAACTGAAAGAGGGGAGATTTGGATTAGATATAAGGAAGATATAAGCTTTACTGCGAGGACGGTGAGCCACTGGCCCAGGCTGCCCAGAGCAGCTGTGGGTGCCCCATCCCTGGCAGTGTTCAAGGCCAGGCTGGATGGGGCTTGGAGCAACCTGGTCGGGTGGAAGGTGTCCCTGCCCATGGCAGGGGGGCTGCAACTAGGGGATCTTTCAGGTCCCTTTTAACCCAAAACCATTCTGTGATTCTATGTCTAGATGGAATTTGCCAGCAGACGTGGTCCCGCACTTCCTTTATGCTCCAAACTGGCTAGAAAGGAGCCAGCTCCAAAACAAATGCTGGCTGTGAGTATATAGCTGGGTGTACCATGCTCAAAGCCATCACGCATTGTCTCAAGCTCACAGTGGAATGAATATGCCTACACAGTGTCTGTTCAGGATGAATGCGAGCAGTAGAGCCAGCATCTGTTGAGCAGAGTGACAAAGTGAGTTTGCCTGCATCTAGACATATGCCAGTGACGCCAAATATCTGAGTGAAAACTTTAAATTCTCTCAGGACCAAAACTGTTTCTCTTAAATGAACAGCATCCAATTAAACCAGTTGGATTTGTTCCTTAATGTCAGTATCATAGATAGCTGCATTCGGAAATCAGGTAATTAAGGACAGAAAAAGATATACCAAATACACCGGATATGGGATGTCTGTGGACCATCAATTTTTTAACTAGACTGATAGCCCACTGGCTGCAAAATCTATGCCTGTCCATCACAGGGTTCAAGCTGTCCTCTGAGCCTTCCCTGTCAATTCACATAACTCCTGGTAATGGTCTCTTGGCAGCTTCACCCTGGAAACTAATAAGCAGGCAAATCACAGAATCTTGGACTTATTTCAGAAATACAAGTACCTGATCTGATTCAATAATGCATGACACTAACAGTTCTTCTTGCAGATGTGATTATTCTGGTAATTATGTATTGTGGAGACCACAATCTGGCATATGACCTCATCACTATCTGCAGCTGCAAAGCACTACTGGATTCAAACTTTAGGCTGTTACAAGTGGCCTCAATTCAAATATGTCCACTATTCTGAAACTCTCCATCCTAAACCCCCATAAGACCAGACGGTGACCTGCTGTCTGAGCCAAATTCTCACCTAGTCTAAGTAAGCAGGAAAAACATAAATTTCCAAATTGCATTTTTTAAAAAAATTTATTTTTCCTATCCACAGCACTGAAACTAAAATAGTTCCAAATCTACTAGTCCCAGCAGACTGGCATGTTTTATTAGGAATTGCTGTTCGTGTAAGAATAATGCTATCCTGTCAGTTCTATGTGTTTTACGTAGATTGAATACATGGAGCACAACTTTCCTAATTCAAGACTCTCCCGAAATTTTCCTTTCACTGCATCTTCCACCTCCTTGGCACATATTTTGATTTCCTGCTTTTATTAGAAAAGTTACTTAGAAATACCGATATTCCTTGTACAAGGAAAAAAAATCAGTTGTGAAGCAGTGCAGTGTAAAGCACCCATAACTAGCCAAAATTTGTTTGGTGGGGAGGACACAGTGCACTGGAACAGTCATGACCCTGATGCTCACACCCAGAGAAGCCCTTCTAAACATCCTTGCTCTACAGCTTTTTTTTGGCTCGAGATCAGGCCTGTGTCCATTACACAACTCCCTGCACACGTGTTCCCAATGCACAACCCCTGGATGCCCTGAGTAAATACCCCACATCACACGGTTCACACCTTTGGCTTATTCCATTGCACTAATCTGTTTTCCTGCTACTTCCTACAGCCTTAGAAATTTGTTTGTCTTCTGTTAGTTCACAATGCTCAGGAAAAAAGTCTCCTCCCAGTTGCGGCTTTCTTTGCTGGGGTCTGAGGAGCACCTGCTATGCATCAGAAAAGCTTCTCATTTCACTGGCAGCCTTTCCCTGTTTGCAAATGGCTCTTTCCATAAACAAACACCCTGGTCTTAGTTTCATACTGCCAGAAAGCATGGGGGTTTTAATCCTGTACACAGTGTTTGCCTTGTATTCCACTGACCTTCACTGAGTGTCCTGTCTAACCACAGTTTTGATACAATGGGGTTTTCTCCACAGGTCTGTGGCTTCAGGGTGACGTTTAAGCACACTCACAAGCTCCCAGCTGGTTATAGCAAAACCTCAGTTACGCCAGATCACAAATACCTATAGCACTCTGCTACTCTACAGGGACTTCTGTTCCCTCAAGGTCAGCTAACAATGCTGGGCATTCCCTCAATTAGCCCAGACTTCAGCAGAGCAACACATTTATTGGTCCTAATTCACACTGCTGAAGTTCACAAGGATGGCAGCACGAGAGTTTACCTTGGTTTTCTCCTTGAAAGTCAGCTGCCTGTATTTTTCCACCTTCAAGGCAATTCTCCATGCTATCAGCTGCTCTCATCCTTTGCCTGCCCGAGGTCCCCTTAAGAAGCCACGCCATAACCCCTAATGCCTGCAAAACCTGGACAAGCATCATAGGTGCAAATTTGAAGAGGAAGGTGTGATTAACCATTTAGTTCCCAAGATAGAAGGTGAGTCATCTTCTCATCTCTTCAAAATCAAGACTGGCCAGCTCCCTGGAAAATATGCTTCGGTCACCCAACCACTATGGGTTTTTCCACTAGAATAATGCACTGCCATTCTCAATGACCTGTGATAAACAAGGGATTGGACTTTATTAATAGTCCTTTCAGCTGAATGTAGAAACCCTCCCACACACCAAGGCCTATAACTAGAGCTCCTCATACCTCCAAATATTCCTGCCCAGCCAGATGAGTACCACTCTAACAGAAAACTTTTTCTGCAAGTTCCACCTGATCGACAGCTCGTGCACCTGCATCCCCATCACTTCCTTTTAGCACTAGCTAAATAATACACTCCTGAACACCAGTCAGTGCTACAGCAAGTGCTTTCCCCTACATTTTTCCCCCTTCATCTTGATTTCCTTAACTCCCCAACCTTCTCTATTTCATTACATATTTTATGCCTGCTCATCCATATATAAATGCTCTCACTTTTCCATTCTTCCTGTCAAGACATACATGTATGTCCATCTGGGGCCAAACCAGTCCAGTTTGGTCTTCCAACCACTTAGCAGAAGCCACTTACTCAAGGGAAACTCCTATGATAATGTAAGAGCTGACTCCTGTAGTGCTTTGATTTCTCCGCCTTAGCCAACTGTGTAAGATTTTCATACTCCTCCTCAATCTAAAGCAGCATGTTTATTGTTCACGATGGGAAAGATAAATTGCCAGGGCACACAGGGTTCTTCTGGGGGCTTTTCTGAGGATAAAAATACAAGTCCTTACTTAAAGTACAATTAAATGAACAACAGCACTCTCTGGCTGTATTTCCAGGGCACAGCACGCACCAAGGATGTGCTGCATTCATGGCTCAGGTTCAGGTCCCCTGAAGAGGCTCAGCCTGCACAGGACCAGCTCACAGATCAAAATGGCACGTTGTGGATGAGCCACTTTCTGCCTTGTGCCTGAGCTGCTCTACTTGGAAGTCCACTCCTGTCACTTCTAACCAGGAACAGCTTCAGCCAAGAGGAGGCAGCCTGGATACTGGGGACACTGGTCATGGATGTGAGGTTGAGGCTGGATGTGTCCCATGTGGTCAACCCAGACAGAAACAACTCTTACTTCTGAGCACCGGAACAGCTGGCTTTGAGGAGAATTCAAAGGTGGCTCCTTGGGGATGATGCCCCTAAGTTAATAGTTGTAGCCCTTCCAAAACATCTGTCCCCTGAAGGCAGACTGTCAGCCAAAGGATCTATATTCCTGCCCTCTCCCCAGCTCCCCGAGGAGGATCCATCCCTCCGCAAGAAGTCTCTCTGCACAAGAGCCCACCAAACAAGGCAGCGGCCTGTTCTGCCCGTCACTCACAGCCAGCAAGGAAGCCCGGAGTCACTGCCGAGGCTTGTGTCAATAAGCACCGGCAGAATGTCCTCTCCATTTCCCTTTAGCACAATAAACTATGCGTCCCCCCTTCCCTCACCTCTTTCCTCTGCATCCAGACGTGTGCACCACAGGGATGGATCCCTGCTCCCTCTCACCACCCCAGTCCCTCCCCCACTTTCCTGTCTCCACTCCTGAGGAAGTGTCTCTTACATACAAGGGCAGTACGCAAGTAGCTTTGACTAATTTTGCATGGGCAACAGATAACGGTGGTATGAAATTCCAGCAATCGCCTGGTGAGGGGCAGCAAAGGACTCCTGCGATTGCTGAAGTGGAAGATATTGTGAGTCCTGCTTACCAACCCCAAAGCTAGCTAAACAAATAGGGAAGAGACAACACATGAACGCAGAAATATTGATTTCACACCCAAGAAAACATCTGATTAAAAAAAAGATGAGAATTAAACATCTTAGTCTTGGAGAAAGGATCTGTGAAGCCTAGGTTTTAGACCAGGATGCAGAAAAGACATCAGAGTCTCAAACTAAATTTTTGCCACAGCTTTTATGGCTAACGTCCTCTTTAGATAAATCAAATCATGCCCTACAGCCTACACAGATCAAGCGCATATACCTACTTCTCTTTCTAACGCATCATTTTTTAACCTATCCCCACTATAAGTATGTTCTACTTTTTACCCAGTTACGGCAGTAATTGCAGAGACTTGCTCTGTAACAGAAAGCCAAGCATTAAGAAGTCATCGTTGGAGAAAACAAGCAGAATATCTTGTCTCCTTAATCCTCTGATGGTTAACATAGCAAGAATAACTATAACAAACAGCAGTTAAGTGCCATACAGATGCCCATTTTCAATGAAGATGCAAACCGCCTGCCTGTGAGGAAGGTGTACTTAAACCCTCACCTGGGGTGAATGACTTATCCAGAGGAAGTACAAAAATGCATGGCTGTGGCTTGCTTGGGCGTTGGGGGTCAGGCTCAGCTAGGGGGGCAGTGAGTACTCACTCATGGGAGGTGCTTTACGTGGCTCTGTGTGAGTGCTGGCTGGGGACAGGCTTTGGGGTTAGCCTCTTTGTTAGCTTCCCTAATTAGATGGACATTTTCTTCTCCTTTATTTACCTTACTTACTCTAGCTATTCTCTTTTGAGTGCTTTATTCTACCTGTTGCCAGAAATTTCTTAGCTAGCTCTCTACCCTGAGTACACACCTGATAAATGATAGAGGGAAGGTATGGAGGGCCAGTGAATTAGCTTTGGGGCTCCTAAAATAGTACTGAGGGTGGGGGGGAAGCTTTCTTAAGTCCTAAACTGGATTAGGTGTATAAATGAGCCAACAGGATTCTCTAGAACTAGAGCAAGAAATCTAGGGCAGGAACCAACTCTTTTCTGAGCTCTAAAGTTCTCATGTTCTCCAGGACACAGAGGAAGCAGCTGTGAGAAGAGACCGTCCGTGGAGCTGCCTCTTTGGCTCCTTCTTCCTTGTCCTACACTTAATCCTATCTGACTTGAAAGGAGGATACAAAGCTCCCTTCCTACTGGGCTTTAAGCTTCTTGGATGAAAGATGGGGGAAACCCAGAGCAGATGAAGCTTGCTGAGGTTAATCTTGCCTTAATCTCAAGTTAAATGGAACGAGGCTGTTGGTTTTGCAGCAAACAACAGCTTGTTACAATGTGCGACAAACCCTGATGTTCAGGGCTTTCCCTGCCCAAGTGACATGGTTGTTGTACTTCTACTCTTGGAGTACAAGGCTGCCTCTTACACTGAGTAGCAAATCCTTGCTCTCCAGCATTCTTCATGTGCTTTCTTCTGAAAGGGAAAAAATGGGATGAGAAAGGGACTCAATCCTTGGTCCTGAGTGTCTTTACAGAAACCTGTGGAGATCTTTCTTTTTCCCAATCTGTTCAGCATATTTGGGTCCCTCTCTGTCTTGCCCAATTGAAAGGCAACTTACAGTAGGACGTTAGCCCCTGGGCTTATGAGCTGCAAACTGAGGGTGCCAGCAGTGAAGTGGTGAACAGGGGATGGCTGCTGCTTTGGCCACATCCTAGTAGAGAGGGAGACTAGGGCACCCTTGGCCTCCCTAGTAATCATTCCCTACCTCACTCTTCTCCACCACACTAGTGAGGCATCACAGGGAGGACTTGCCTCACCCTAGTTTGGTCAGGGCTGCTGTGTTCACTGTGGCTCGTGACCTGAGCTGGACCATGACTCTCCTTCCCCATCACTTAGACAAGTGGCCTGTCTAACCACTACAGGCTCGTAAGAGGTTACCTTGTGGCGGCCCTGTGAGACAGACTGGCCTGCTCACTGGGTAGCTCAGCGGTCTCATCACAAAAGAAAGCACTTGCTGCTCTTAAGGCATGGCTGGATGAAGAGCTTGGCTGATGAAGATGCAGCTTAATACTCTACGGCTACTGGGAGCAAGGGGCTTGCTCTCCACTATAAAACCTTGAGGCTGTTTAAATTGGTGACCGTTCTGGAAGTGACGGCCTTCCTAATGACCTCGGACAACCTAATATGAAGGGGGTTTATATGCCTTTATACACTATATAAACCTTATACCTTTTACATAATAGGAAGTCTCCTGAATAAAATCATACTCTGTAACTGACCTCAAGTGTCAGACAGCTTGAGATCAGACAGGATTACTGAATTGAAGCTTGCACCCTCTTGTTCACTGTCTTCCTTAAAGGATTTTTTCAGTGAGCCAGTGAAGCCTGTAACAAAAACAGACTTTAAAGAAAAAAAGATCTGAAACTCTTTCCAAATTTCAGCCGAGTAACGAGCACAGGAATAATTTAGGTCTCTAAAGCCAAGGGAGATGTAATGTAAAACTTGAAACAGCAAACATGGAAGCAAATGGTACTGGACAATGGATATTTAACACTAACAAACTCAAAGGAGCATTTTGCCAGTAAATGTAAAATAAAAGTAATATGCAAAATAGCTATGGAAACTAGAACATATATAAAGCTTAAAAATAAAACTGGATTTTAGTTGGGCTGTCCAAAACTTGCACTTTTTTTCTGAAGTGCAACCTTATGCCCACTGGATGTTTTATAACCCTCTACAGTGAAAAATAAAAGGAGATATTTTCATTTGTGACACTGTGTCTGGAACTAAAATCTCAAGTAACAGCCCTGACCATTTACACTGCATTTTTTTAAAATCCATGGATCACAAAGCATTTTAATGTTCCTAACTAACACCACGTGCATCAACACAGAGTAGCACAACTTGCCTCTGATGTAGGCGGTATTATTCCCATCAGACAGGTGAGTAAACAAAGTCACAAAGAATTAAGTGTTAGGGTCCGAAAGGAAGTCTGTGGCTGAGCTGGGAACAGAACTTGTCCCTTGATACAATCCTCTTCCTTAACCACAGGGTAATCTTTCCCTGACCTATGCATACAACAGTAGATCACAACTGGGATATTTTTTCCTATCCAAAACATAAGGGGTTTCAGTTTTTTTGTCTTCTCCCACATCTTCCCCCATCTTCAGACGGCAGGCTGAGCCCCTTCCTTCAACAGGCAACTGTCTTGTGGCACGTGGTTAAAGTCTGACAAGGTGGAAAGAGAAACCAAGCACAACTGGCCCAAAGTTACAAGGCCTACTCACGGCAGAGAGCAGCTGGATTTCTTCCCTCAGAACAGCATTTCACCCACCAGCGTACAGCACTGAGTGTCCCAAGACAGATGGATTTAGATAGTCCCTTGCTGCACGAGGAACCTTAGTTTTCTACAGTGGCATAGCTCTGTAACATGCAAGGAAAAAAACCCAAGTGTCTAAATAATCCTAGTGCAGAAACGCTATTTAGCCCTTCTGCAGCATTAGGAACAGCAGCATGAGGCTGTCCCTTCAGCTTTTGCGTAATCCCTCCCAGCTTCACCTCTGGGAAGTGGAGGAAGCATCTGTGACACCAACACACATGAGAAATAGAGCTCAAAGCCTTTGATTACCGATGAAGTTCTTAGTCAATCTCTGTTTTTACTGTAGATTACCCAGAGAACAAGACCCATCTTACTATTTTTGGCAGTTGCTATCCATGGTTGTGATGTGCACACACTTCAGATTTTGTTTTTCTCTTTCCCACCACTCCAACCTCCAAAACAACTTGACCCATGGCATAAAAACCTCTACATCAAATTCCCTTGAAGTTTCAAGCACTATGAAAGAAGAGGAAGGACCAGTCCTGCTTACCTGGCCAGAAGACAGCTTTTCAGTAAAAAAAAAAAAAAATGCCTCCATGCTTCTCTGGAGACTACTTACTTCCTCTGAGCCTTTTGCAAGCAGAGGCAGTGCAGCCTTGACAATATCAAGATGGGGATACTAACACCTGGCCATCTCGGTCAGTGTAACGGGAGACAGAAGGATGGAGGCTTTTAGCCCTCTGGTAAAGCCATGCCTGCACCTGGCTGCATAATACAAGCCGATTCTCAAGTTGAGCCAAGTCACCACTGGCAGATATAGGGTACTGGATTTTTAAGGATAAGTGATCTGATCCATTACGACAAACCCTTATGTTCTTTGGCAAATCTTGTAAAAGACTTTCTTTTAAAAAAAAATGGTAATAAATGTGGGTATTAAAAAACAAACCCCAGTAAATTGTACTTAAGAGCTATTCTCAGCTATGAAGCTCATTCATCCCTCAGATTACTGGGAGATTTAAGAAAGTGAAACAGTTGTTATCACTTGGTCTGTGGGATTTTGTTGGCTTCTGCAGGCTGATTGCTGTATTTAAGGTAGAGCTGCTGTGTCAGACTTCCTGTGGGCCAAGAACAATACATTCCAACTACTGACATCCCAAATGTATCTTTTTGGAGGGATAGGGTATCTCAACTAGTTTCAAAGAGAGAAAAGGCATGGTACCCTAAAGGGCTTAGCCAATCTGGCAGGTATTGCACTACAGAGGCACTTGGATGGAAGTGATTTGAAGATGTGATCTCGTTGCCCACCGTCTCTCCACATCGTGGAGGTATAACTACCATCCATCACAACACAACTCAGAGTGGTCCTCAGTAAACAAACAAAATTTGGAAGAGTTGAAATGACTTGCCCTGGGTCATCCAGCACACCAAGGACAATGAGGAACTACTGCTGAAATGGTGAAGTCCCAAGCCAGCACTTGATCCAGAAGACCTCCATCCAAGACAGTATTACATACTAAATAAGGTCCTCCTTGTTTCAGTGTTGGGATCTCTGAAAAAAATGAAGGTTCTGTCACTAAAATCAGACTTATTTAATGGAGCTCACTTCGATTTTGCACTGAACCTTGAATCAGCAGAAACTGTTTTTATAAGGTTTGAGCAACCCTTTTTATTCTTGTTTTTCCTCCCTCAGCATGGTTTGTACTCATTTTTTGGTTGGTTGGGGTTTTTTTTCTGGAGATGTTTTTATCTTAGCTTGTTCTGAGGGCCAGCCTGTTCATATTCCCCATACATTTATTAAGCTTATTGAAGGATTCGCAGTTTCTTGGATGCAAATACATTCTGAGTCATCTTAGAGGAAAATCAGCAGATCTTTTAACTGTAACTCATTAGGTTTTGTATGCTCACCACCTCTTTGGATGTGTTTCTTTCCAAATTTGAGTATTGTTCTTGCAGAACATGCTTACAGAAATGATCTGTGATACCAAAACAGCATCTAACTTTGTCCTGTTGTAGAAGCTACCCTCCAACAACTGGCTTGTCTAAGAGGATCCTTACAACAACTGCTCTTCCTCAGTGCTTAACAGTTGGCAGTGTCCTTTCTTCTTAATGTGGAAACTTTAAGCACCAAAATACTTCAAAAAACAAACATCAGCCCCAAGTTCATCCTGATAATGCCCAGAAGCTCTTGAAATACATCTCAGAACATGAAGCCAAGCCAAATATTGGGCTCCCCATTCTGGACATGTTTTTAAAGTGCTCAGAACAAAAGCCTTTAATTTATATATCAGTTTAAAAGTCTAACAGCAACAATAAATTAGGCAAATAAACCTGTTGCCCAGGATCAAATAAGCTCTGAGAGTGCCTAACTGGGAACATGACTGGCAGTTAATCTTCTAATGATCAGTAGAAAATAGGCCAGTAGAAATCCCCCCTCTTTCAGAAGAGGCTTTCTTTAGTTTCTTTTCTTCTGCCATTTTTTCTTAGCCAAATCACTTACTGAGCCTCATTTTCTCATGTTGTGAGGTCAGTCCAGCTCTGCTCCTCACACTGAGTTACCTCTGTGGAGGAGTCATGATCCGAACTCCCAGCTTGCCTTCAGCAGAAGGCTTTGCATGAACCGTCTGCCCCCTTGCAAACACCCAGCAGAGCAAGATTCCCAGCTGTGCTCACACGCAGAAGGAGGAAAACAAAGAATGAGATAAATAGCTTCTTTTGTAGATCTGTTTTTCTAGTTTCCCTCAGCATGTGTGTTTCTATGTGTACATATGCAATCAAGCTGTAGCTGTTAGTAACTGACTTCTGAATTTCCTATCATCCAAAGCTAAAACCTAGCAGAGCCTGACATATCTCTAGGATAAATAGTGCAGAACGTTGAAAGAACCTGCATATTTGAAGCAATCCGTCTACCTTGTATGCTGTTTCTTAAATACATCATGAGCAAACCCTAAGTCAAGATTATACCTTTGCTCACATACTTGTGATAACCTCTTAAAAGTAGAATCTATCAGTATAGATGCAATACTATGTACTGCCTGTGTCATGGAGTTCAGTCACTCTGTAGTTTCATATGGTAACTGCCATCTAGGGATAAACTTGCTCTTACAAAGAGCTCTTAGTCTAAATACTAGACCAAAATGGTAAGTACTAGTAAATGCATGTGAGAGAACTGAGAGTAGCCTTTAATTGTCCAGGTTGCCTGAAACCCTTTGGTGCTTAGCATCAGGGTGGGGGGTTCACAGAGGTATGAGTGTCAGGAAAGGTATTTCTGCACAGAACATGTGGAGAAACCAGTTTAGCCCAGGAACATACACACAGGATCTTTCACCAAAGAAATTCCTTTCTGAAACATCTGTGTTTGTAATTAAGTCTCCCTTATTAATTTTGCAACGCCCTGGCCAAGTGTTGACAGCACTTGGGAGAAGCGGGCACTTCCTCTGGTCTAAGCGATGCCATTTAAACCTGTGATGGACATGTAGGATGGGGACAGCCAGTGGCTGAAATGTAGAGAAGCATCTGCTCAGTGCTACAACCAGCTTGGTTTCCCAAAGGCAAGTCATCTTAAAAAGCATGGTAAAAAAAGCAGAGGAAGAGCCAATATTGAGCTAAAGCAAGCAGGTTTTCTGTGGAAAGACTTGGAGTAACTGTAACTGCATTTTCAGGTTCAGATGCTGATCTGAGGTTACCTCGGCGGTTAAAAGGGTATCAATGAGAAGCGACCTAGGAGCAGCAATATTCCCCAGCCTACATGAATTAGTGGAAGCACCGTTCAATCACACGCAAAATATACGTCGTTCACAGCTGATCTTTCTGGCCCTTTTTAGGAATGGCTCACTAAGCAGGTTAGAGGTGTCCCCGCTGTGACTGGTTACCAATTACACACCCCTAATAACAGGAGAAACTGAACATTTCTTGAATGAGTTCCAAATGCAAAAACTGTTCTCCTAAACATAGCTCACAAGTCACAGAAATCAGATTTACTTTCTTTTTTGAATCCTGAGCAGGGTAGGAAAATAGGGCTGAAGTTCTCCATAGACTTCCTTTTCAAACAGCAGTTGACCCACAGGACCCCTACTAGGGATATCTAAATATTGGATAAGGGCAGGCCAGTTCAGGCCACATACAAACTCACCTCAATTTCTGTTTAAAGTGCTGAAAGACGGCAGAAATCAGCTTAATTCCTCTGCTGACAGCAATGGTCAGTATCTGAATGCTATAGACTAGGGCTGTTTTCTGAGCAGTCTCCTGGTTCCACCGAGCCCTGCTCCTAGAGCTTGTGCAGTATTTCCCAAGGGGTTTCTCTAGTCCCAAGGAGGACAGTGCACGGTCAGAGGCTTGAATCTCAAACCTCACACTTGTAGCTATAAAATTTCACGGGCATGAAATCCCTCTGTGCCTCTTGCCATACAGGTGTCACTAAAACCTACTAGTCTGACCAAAGAGATTAAAGCTACTACATGTCTAGACATGGTGTGTTTTCCTCCTCTTCAGACACACCTGAAACCAAAATCCCAGGAGAGTGTCTTGGGAGCGTGCAGAGGACATGAATTTGGGAGGGTACAACTCTAAAATGAATCAGTTTCCCAGCTACACACTGTTGGTATCTTTTGTAGCTTGTAACAACTTCTGGAACACTTTTAGGCTTTGGCTGATTTTTGCTCCCCACGCTGATTTGTAGGGGATGCACAGCACTGTCATCTCTCACTGCTGATCACTTCTTATTTAACAACAGCGATTAAATAAACAAAAAGCAGAGAGATACTTGCTTCAAAAGCAACACACACAAGAAGGAAAGTATCTCTCTCCTGCCTACATGTGCATATTCACAGTTTATTTAGGTTAACAAACTATTCACACATTTCCCCTTTGTCTCTAACTATTAGTGCAATGGTATTACCTATATTTATCCCTATCTAACACAGGAGCTTAAAACCCAAGACAAATATAATTCCAGAAGCCACACATCATTCCTGCATATATGAGGCAGAGTTTAATCTCTCTTCTTCTCTCCTTCTCAACCAAAACTTCTCGCCATGTAATAACCTCCTGCCTTGGATTTTTACTTGGGTAACCCAACGCTGTGGATTACACATGGGAGTTTATACCGGGACTTGAGACGCAAATACATGGCACCGCAAGCTTTCCCCATGGTCTGAGATGGACAAAGAGAGATAAGACTATGCAACCCATAATGAGAACACACAAAACCTTGTCCTGAAAAGGCCAGCTAGATAGATGGCTGCCCATTTTGAGAAGTATCCTCTCTCCTTCACAACCTCTGCCCTGTCCAGCCCAGGGGGCTCTACATCAAGCAAAGCTGGGGTCTCAGTGCAGTCATTCGTAATGGCATAAAGAAATAGCAGCATCATTAGATGACAGTAGTTTATGTGCTCCGTGAATGTATCTCTCCATGATGCACCTTGGTCAGACTGGACATGTCACAGGTCAGCCAGTCAGTTGCAGGGGAGACAGAATCATAGCTCTGCAGCACTGGCTACTCTCTGCTTCAGCCTGTAGTGAGTATGGGGCAGTATCTGAACTGAGTATCCCTGAAGGAGCTCTAAGCAATGGCAGGTCCCTCACAAGACCCCAGGCAACTGCAGATCACAGGAAGATGAAAACATCGCTCCCTTTTACTCAATTAACCTATAAATGAAATGAGTTTGCCCCCTTCCTCACAAGACAAGCTGTCTCTGTGCTGCACAAGCAGGCCGGTGTCCGTAAGCGCCTTCTGTTCTCCATGCAAACATGGACCACTCCAGTAGCTGCGAGGGACGGTGGTTCCTGCTTTGCACAAATGAGGTGGAACCAGCACCTCGCTTCTTCACCTCACATCAAGCATCCATGCAAATCCAGCAGTTTGTCTTTATCATTAAATCAATCTCAACCAGAGCAGTATATTCTAAACCTTCTGAAATTATTCACGTTTTTATATCCTCCTCTTTTTAACTTTCTTTCATGTTTACAAAATGGAAGGGGGTGCATGAGTACTTCCATAGCTCATCTCTAGATTCCTCTTTACCCCTGTGGGAGATGCCAGTATGCTGTCTCTCCTCTCAGCAGAAAGGGGCAATCAAGAAGAATCTCAGGTCACTGCGTTACTCCTCTGTCAGTTCCACTGTGTCTACAGCCACTATTTTAGGACCATCCAGTGGTCTGCCTGTTGGCTGCCTCGAGCTCCAGCTAAAGGACATGACAACACAGACAGGAGCTTTTACAGTCTTCCTCAGGCTTCTCTTTTTGGAGGTGTTGGTACCTTCTGGCTTTTGGAAGGCAAGTGACTTGAAAAGTTCAGCCCATGTGCACACAGTGAAATCCCAAGAGGGTTTAGGTTTTGTTTTGCTTTCCAAGCCTGGATGCCTCTTCCTGAATGACTAAATGGAGTAATTCTGTGTCAATTCTGAGAGCACTGGCTGGGTGACAGGCGAGCCAGGAGCGCATTTCAAGAGGGTATTAATCTTTACCTGCTGACTGCAAACTACAAACCAAGATGCTTTGAGAAAACTGCTGTTCTCTCATGGCTACTGAGGGACACACCAAGCTCAACCTCCACCCCTCATGTCTCCTCTCCTGATGGCCAGGAAAAGCCAAACCTACAGCTGGTTAGCATGCCACTGCAAGGGCCCACGGGCCCAGAGAGAGCTGGCAGTCTGCACAGCACTGCGTTGGCAGAAGAAAGGCTGTGTTCAGGGTGCTTATCTAGGCAATGACTTCCTGCAATCCCAACACACTGTAAGTTTTCTCCTAATGCTACCAACATCAAGCCAACAGAGACCTGAACTGTATTTCCCCTGTCCTGAGAAAGAAAATAACCCAGAAGTTGACCTAGTCTCTGATGGACTAGAGAATTGGTCCTTGCTGTCCCAAGTCCCAGGTTAAAGCCCTAACCACTACACCATTCTTTCCATCTGGTGTGCCTGCTTTTCAGTTAGCTGGAAAGAATGGGATTTTTGTCCTGCACAACTCCAAGATGCCCCTCTGAGCCCTCACTCCACCTTCCCCATGCACAGTCAGTGTACTCAAGCCTTGCAGGTTGGTTCCTGAATTTGGCCCTTTATGAATAGATCACTATGCTGGCTGCTCCCAGACGTACACAGCCAGTTGTATATGGATATGGGGGAGAATCGTAAGCAAGGGCAGGAATGCTTGTTTGGCAGCTTTTCCCAGCCTCCAAGTGCCTGCTGACTTCTCTCTCTCTCCTCTCTCTCTTCCGCCCCCCTTCTTTTTTTTTTTTTTTTTTTTTCTGTCTCTGCCACCTAATTTTTAAGCTGGGTTTTGATCTTCTCTGCCAGTGTAAATCAGGAGAGTCGCTCCAGACTGACATCAAGTGGGCATGTGCGTGCTTGAAGAGTGCTGCTGTCTATCTGGCCATCTTGCAGCAGATGGGAGTTTGGGGACAGGTGACCACACATTTCTACCTGCTTTCTTATCCTCTCTCTGGATCAGCTGGGGCCTGTTCGGTGTCTGTGTAGTCAGCAGTCAGCTGAGAGAGAACAGGTCGATGGTGAAGCAAAGAAACAGTTAAGAAGCCCTGCTATTTATATACGATCTTCATGCTCTCACCCACTCTTTCCATATATATTATATCTTCCTTCTGCAATTAAAACACATTACTTAAGCAGAAGATAATATTTCAAGCTGAAGAGTAAATTGCAAAGCTGTGTTTTTCATTTACATGAGTTAAACACACAAGGGACAGATGGAATGGCAGTTACAATTAGACTACCCATTAGGATGCATTAGATGACATTAACCCAAGACCTCTCAGGTCCACCGCAAAGCTGTTGGGCTGCAAGGCAGTTTTAAAAGCAACCTAGAGCTTTAAAGTGACACTCATGTTCAGTGCAAACACTGAAAGGGATTTTTTTTTCCTCTTTGTGACATGGCACACTATCATTGCTGCTGCTTCCAGACTACAGGGGCTTGGCACTTCTTTTAAAGCCTTTTTAAGGTTTAATTCATGCAATAACCCTTTCACTACTGCAAAAGTATTCCAGAAACTCTACACAAAATCCGCCAGCAAGCACGAGGGTGTGACCAATCGGACATCCTTCCCAAATACTGCTTATTCATCTTTCCCACGAGTGGTCATTAAGACTGGAAATCATCCATCTTCTTGGTAAAGAAAGAAAATAAATACTGAGGATCAAGCTACTGAAGAGCTACAGAAGCACTACTGCTTTTGCAATATCTACCGTGGCTGCTTATCTAGGCCGTGATTTTTCTCCTGGGATCCAACTTCAGGAGTCGCCAAAGACAGACCATGAAACACCACTCAAATATTAAGAGACTCATAGGAAGCTTGAAATGAACTTAAACTCCAGAGCGCCTGCAACCCTGAGTACCTCCTGAGATTTCACTCACATAATAACTGAATTATTAACTAAAAAAAGAGTGGTGTGTGGAAAAATGAAGCCACTGGCTTGTATGTGGCTAGAGATCTACAGGGATTAAGAAGACATTTAAAAATACCAACCTTTTTCCAAATGTCTCCTTAGTTATGAGCAGAGACTTGCCAATGGGAGATCATGAGTGCTTTAAGGGAAAACAATCACTCACAACCATATGCACTGCTGAGACGTGTTTGAAGTCCCAGAGACCCTACCCAATCTCACTTGCATCAAACTACCTGATCCTCTTGAAAATACTAGCAAGCTCCTGTTTGTAAAGCTGCAGAAAATCAGTCATAGCTTTTCACAAAAATGCTGAGTTGTCCATGTCAAGAAAATTATAGAAAGTCAGGCTATGGGCAGGAGGGGGAGAGGGTTAGAAAAAGAGAGCATTGTTTATGGAACATGAAAAGCTCCAGCGACACAATATATGGAATTCGGAGGGAAACAGGCCCTCCTTTCTTTCTGTACAATTCAAATAATTCCAATGGCAGACTGGATATTCCCCGAAACGACTTAGAAAAGCACAGGGCTGTCAAAGCAATTTAGAAAGGGAAAGTTGAAGTAAACATGGTGACTTTTTTTTTTAAGCCTTAATGCTTGGAAGACCTGAATGTTACCCTACATAGTGTATGCTTTTCATAGAACAGAAAGAAGTATTAGCTGTTCATCCAGCCCAATGCAAGGGGACTGCACGGGCATATAAAGAAAATGTGTGGAAGTACCCTTAGATATAGTCTCAGCTCAAGCGTGATACTCAACACGCACACCTAGCTCTAACCTTTTCTAGGCAGGCTTAGGTTCTGATGAAGGCAAAAAAATGCTTATGAATTCCCGCTACGGACTTGGAGTTGTCATATTCTGTATTGACACACCCCTACTCCCTCGAGATGCTCTAGAAATCAGAAAGGCAGACAGGCAGGTTTTATTGCTCTCATGTTTATGTGTTCTGAAGATGTGGATTGACCTTCAAGGGCAAAATACCCTGAATTCGTACTTTCCATAACTGTCCTCCTGGCTACTACGGTTTTGCCTCCTTACTCCAGGTATAAGTAGGAACTAACCCCTGAATCTGAGAGACTCTTTGGACCTTTTGACTTATTTCTCCGGGAAAAGCATCTTCCAGCCTTGTGCAAAGCACATGAAGGACGTTATTCTCCTTACAGAAAGACAGTTTCCAGCATTTTGCATGATTCAGTACTCACTGAGAAAGGGAGAGGTAACAAAAATCACAAATAGTTCATAACCATTCCCACTTCCCTACCTGTCCCTTTGATTTACAAATATATATATAATTGTGATTTGATTATGATATAATTTTGACTAATTGGATCTAAACATATCAGACTAATGAAATCACAAGGCCTCTATTCAGCTGGGTCTCGAGCAATTATACCCAGTAAAACTGCTTGGTTATATACTTCATTCCTCTAAGGGCTTCTGTTCTTTAAAATACCACTTTCACGGAAGAGATTCTACCAAACACAAGAAAAGCCGCACACTTTGCCAATTCAGGGAGATAGTGGATTCAAAGTCTTGCCCACTTACCATTTGAAAGACTTACTGCCTGGTGAGCAATCCTAGCAGGACTCACTTGTTTAAATTATCTACATTAATGGATGACCTGAAACCTAAAGAAGTCAGTCTGGCTTTCTCTTGCATAAAGCTTACTGTCTAATTTACTCCTGACGTGCGTTTGAAGGGAATGAGGTTTCATTTTTTGCTTTTCTGACACTGATTAGTGTGACTTTTGACTGAGAAGCTGAGAATCACACCAACAACCTGCATTCACGCAGTCTGAGCTGCCTGCATGACTTCTACATTACTTCTACAGAATGGGGAGAGTGGGAGTGTAAACTGGAGTATGGGAACCTAGGATCTAACCAAAACTTTTTTATCTTTAAATAGAAAATTTCCTTTGATAGTTTTAATTATACTCAGGCAGACAACATGCTGTTGTGGGGGGGAGGTTTTGGAGGGTGGTGGTAATTCCATTTTAGAACAAATTTGCTTACTTGTTTCCATCAGGAGAGAACTTAAAGTACTTCTAGCTTTTAATTAGCAGGTTGGCAGCCTCCCTTGTAACTCTTTCACAAATGACTCTGGATGTTAAGGCATAGTATAAATCAATCTGACATGACTGCGATGGGCTCTGTAGAGCACCTGACAGCCACGAGGTGTCTCTATGAACTGTCCCAGAAAGGGTGTGAGTCTTGGTTAATGAACAAGGCAAAACTGAAATTCAGTCTCTGCAGAAGCCTGTTTGTTTGTCTGTAGTTGTAAAAATTTTCTGTAGTAAATGACGCCTGAAAAACGGAGCATGATCTTGTGTAGCATGACAGCTCTATCCAAATAACTGAGCCATACTAATACCAGAGAAAATGTATTTACAGAGTCAAAGAATGGTAAAACAAGGGACTACATCTGGAAGTAGTAAAGGAAAACCTTAAATATGTTAGGAAAAAGTTCCAACAGTGGAAGTCACTTAGACAAAGGAATACGTTGCTAGTTGAGAATGCATGAGGCAACGCTAGAAAGAGGTGCTTCAGAGATGAATTTTGAATTTTATCATAACAACACTATTTGGCTGTGTCATCAAGAGCATTATAACCCATGCTCATTCTCAGAACTTGAAATCTCATAATCCAAAACCTACATCTGCATCTGGGCAGCAGCAAAGCATACAGTAAATGTTTTCTGCACAGAGCAGAGTGATTAGGACCTAGAATACTGTTGAAATATAGGAAACAGAGCCTATGTCAAGGAGACGTCATTGTCCCAGTAGTCACTGTGTCCAAAGAATTAGCCAACATGGACTTTTACTGACTGAAAACCTTACTGCACTTACCTGACTGCTCAAATAAAACTATGCATAACTGAACCAGAATGGTGAACAGACACAGAAATTGCTTTAAAACCAAGCAGCAAAGACAAACAAGCATTGCAAACAGAAGGCTAATTTTTTTTACTCAAAAGCTGAACTAGGCACCTAATCTCCTTAGTGACAGAAAGAAGACACTTCTTGGGAGCAAAGGAAAAGATGAGGGCCTGAAAGTCCAAACCATGAACACCTCTTCAATCTGTCTCTTCAAATGAAAGGATAAGTTGGTTGTCTGTGGTCAAAGGGTAAAGGCAACAGATCTCGGTCATCTGAGCTACAAAGAACAAAGCTCTGGAGCTGCAAGCGATGCAAGACCTGTATTTATACCACAGCCTATGTGGCTTCCATGTATGTGACTGTTATTTCTGAAGTGAACTTCAAGCTAAGACGATCTACAAGAGACCTCCTTCATAAAATGTTGAAGTGAAACTGCTATGTCCTAACCCCCATTCTGATCCAAAACTACTTCAGGAACAATGACTGTTCACAGCACGACACAATTAAATGTGAGCAGAGATCTGACCTGCTGGAAATCAGGTGAAAATACATATTAAGTCTCCTACAGGCATGAACAACTCGTAAACTGTAAAGCACTGTAACTTACCTGATGTCTGTAAAGAACACGTTCTATAGAGGTAAAGCCACCCTATCTCAAACAACCTGCTAGTTAGGCATCCTGGAGTTGTGTTAGAGAGCTCTCCCATCAAGAGAGCACCAGAAGACTTACCCCTCCATTAACATATTCATCCAAAGCTGCTACAAGACTTCCAGCTCTGTTACTTTCCACAGTTCAGCAGGGAACAACAACTGTATCTCAAGAAAAAAGTTACAAATTCAGTGTTTTCTACCTTTAATGTGTTTTTAAGAACTGACAGCACAAAAATGTCTATTTCGGTCAGTCACCAGCCTGTTTTGCTGAAGAGACTCCTAGATTTTTCTAACTTCACTTTAAATTTGAAATAGAGACATTTCAAGGAACTTTTTTTTTCCTCAAATACAGATAATTACATGAGTACTGTTTCTGTTTAAAAAAAGCATTTTCCAAAAATAAATGGCTCTAATATCTTGCCCATCTTGCATGCAGAGAACTGAAACACAAAGGGCCACGTCAGGATTGTGTCTGAGGCCCCAGACAAGTCCTGCCTCCCGCTAATACAGCTCGCCTGCAAGCACAGCCCTTGATAAGCTTGGAGTAGTTCACGTAGAGCTCCTGGACCCCAGGTGGCCTAGCATGCTTCATGGATCATGCGAGGTACATCCTACATATGGAGAATAAGCAGAGGAAGAAAGAGTGATGGGCTACTGCTCTTTCAGAGCCTCACATACCCACCAAGTCTTTGGCTCATTCCACAACATTTTTAGACATGTCAAGTTTTTCCTGGACTCTGCATACCATTCCTGATTACCCAATTCTGCAGGCCACATCCAGCTGCTGCTGTAGCAGCTTTGCAGCTAGCCTACTGCACACTGGGCAGAGCAGCCACAGAGGGTGACAGGAATCTGGCCTAACTGTCCCTGTTTTCCATCCCCTCTGCCTTGCAGCACTGTCCACTGCATCCCACTCCTAAACCTTGGGCTGTCACAAGAGCGCTCGCCTTGAGCTTGCAGGTCTCCACTGCAGCAGATTCCAGTCTTGATGGTCCTAGCTTGCTCTAGATTGAGCGGAGTCACTGCTGGATGAGTAGCTACCAGCACTGTGTAAGGCACAGGTAAGAGGCCAGGAGGGAACCACAGAGCCCTAGCAGGGCTTATTGGCCACACCAAACACTAACCTCCCTGTAGTGCTGAAGGATCCAAAGAAAGGGCTAAATTTTGATGCAAAGAACTTTATTTACAGCAATAAGGGACTGCTGTGGCTTTACGTTGTCTAGAACTAGCCTGGTCTCATTTTTCAGGGTTGGAAATGGCTTATACATGTTTACATTTTTATTAAGAACTCTCACTCTGTCTCTAAATTAGGGTTCAAATCTGATAATGGCCAACTCAGGATATTAAAAAGTAACAACAGGTAAAATGCATCACTGCTGGTTAATTCATTACAGCCTGGGGCCTCAACTAAGTGTGAATCAATGGCACCTCTTGCATTTGAACAACCTGAGGTAACCCAAAGTAGCCTAAAACACCTCATTCACTTTGATTCTCTGTGTCTTACACTTGGACAACCCTTTCACCTCCATAGACTCCTCATAAAGTGCCATGACTTACACTACAAATGCAGAAGGCAGATGGGGGTCAACATCGCTCTCTCCTTACAAACTAGAGGTCCTGTTTAAGGATGCTTGCTGAACTGGTGGATGAACCCCATCAACCCTGGGGCAGATGAGCTCTCATGAAGAGCAGGAGACCTAGACAAACATGACCAAGGACATACTCTTCCATTGATCCCAAATGTGGCTGGGAATTCAAAGGACTTCAAACAAGGGGAAAGGGAGGTTTGCTGAAATAAAAACAGTATTTTTACTGTTTTGATAAGCACGATGGATGATAAAAGGTCTTGGAAGGCATTTATTCTATTTCACACTGGAGTGCTGCTAAAGCCAGCATGGCAAGAGACTATAACCCTGTAAACATATGTTGTGTGTTAGATTCTGATCTGGCAGCTTGCCTTAATTTTGTTTTTTTAAGGCTCCAGCGAGTTCCAAATACACTTCCACGTTTGTGTTCCAGCAAATGAGCAAAAGGCAGAATGCTTGAGCGACGGGGACCCTGGAATGCACTGGACTATAAATTAGCAAAAAAAAAAAAAAAAAAAAAAAAAAGCCTCCATTAGTGTTGGCACATCAGGCAGAGGATGACAAAAATATCCGCAAATGCTTTTTTCCGTCCCTTTCTCCCAGTTTTTTTAATTTTTTCCAGCATGCATTTCACTGCTGCTGAGAACTGTAACAATTTTAGCCTCCTCTATTTTAGCTATCAACACGGACAGAGGTGACAAGAGAACACCTTTCTAAACAATTTTGTTACTCCCAACTCCCCATCAAAAAAGCACCCCACCGAGCATCTCTCAATAGCAATTAGTCCGGGTCCCTGTAGGCACAGACGAAGAAATTCTTTTGAGAGGCGTTTTAGACTGGTCAGGATTGAGAGTTCCAGCTCATATAAACAAATACTGTTACAAGAGGCAAAGTTGATATGGATTTATGCAAGGAATGTATAGACTGAATAAGCAATTTGATAATTAATGGGGTTGACAGGCACTTTCTAATAGTACACAAGTATGTGCAGACTGAATGGTTTCATATACATGCTGAACCAAAGACAGTATTAATTTTTAACCCATTTTATACCTAATCACCCAGATGAAGGACACACACTCATTTTTTTCATCCTGGGTATTAACCTCTTGACCTCCCAAAGGCTGATTATTGGGAAATAAATCCTTTGTGCTTACTACTATTGCAGACAACGAACCCACAGACATCTTGTACAGGATAATTTTTTCCTTAAAGATAGTCTGAAGAATAAACTTTTGATTACTTTCTAGGCATTAATTATTTATTTTATGTTGCACAGCTTAAATGCAGCAGATCTGCTCTTGACAAAGAACTGAGAGCTTATTTGCATGAGTTTGGGGAATTTCTGAAGAGACCCTTTTGGCTAATACAGAGTTTCTTTTATTATTGGCTTCCAAGCAAGCCAAATCACAGCTCCTACAAGCCCAGCTGCAGAAACTAAAGATGCTTAGTAAGGTCTTGAGCAAAGAACTGTCCCACCTGGCAGGAGATGATGATAATTCATTGTGCATGGAAGATGCCGCGACATTTTGAACTACATGGGAAGAAAGGAGTAGTAGTGTAACTGCTCCCATTGAGGAACGAGATACTCAATGTTTTTCAGTCTGGAGCACGTGGAGAGATGAAGTCTCGATATGCTTCACAACTTCACCCCTCTTATGATCAGGAAGCAGACATCTAACACAATTGTTTTATGGCCTCAAACCCTAGACAATATTAAAATATTCTATTGCCCCCACAGTAACCACCTATGGAAACAAGATGTGGCCAGCCTTTCCTTACCCATACCCATGCCCTCTCCTTCAGCGAGGAAATCAAAAGCCAGACAAGCTGCCCACTTTCTAGGGCCTATGTCCTCCATAAAAGCATTGAAAGAACGAAAGGGGCTACATGGAAGCACGTTGTCTCCAGTCATATTCAAGCTATAGGTAACTGCAAAATACCTATTGAATGACCTCAGTTCTCCAGCAAGAGGTAGATGAACAGCCATATATGGTTAAATTTGAGGTGTTTCAGGCCCATTATTCTGTCCAGCCAACAGCCAAAAGCAGATGCCTAGCGAAGAATACATTTAATATATACCCCTATTAAAAGCCTTGTTGATGGGGCACAATTTTGCCGACCTGTTGGGAACTCAGCAGCAGGTCAAATTGCTACGACTAATCGAACATGAAATAATACACTGCTGTGTGCTAACTGCCCTCAACCCCAACCCCAGCCGCAGTGGCCTTTGAAGAAAGGTGCAATGCCTTCTGCACGGATGTACATGCCAAAAAAAGTCTTTTAAAACATGTGAGAACGAAAGCTGTCATCAAAATGTACTGAGCAATTAAGGTTGAAGGTTGAACTATCATTCCTTCATGCCCTCCCATTCCCCTCCCCTCCAGGGTGGGAAGAAGGGGGAGGATTATTCATTTGTATTCAAGCACTTCATTAATGTTTATAAGAGAATCCAAACACACAAGAAAAACAGGGACGAAACACTTGCGCCAGACGTGTGATGCGATAAATGTCACTGGAGCAAATATTTAGATCTGTTTACAGAGAGGCCTATTAAGTCCTTTTTGAAAAGCTGTGCAGTGTTGTGGCTTGGTCTCTGCCTAGCAGCTCCAGCGTAAACAAATGGAAGATGGCTAAGTCTCTCTCTCTCATTTTGTTATGACATCTGGAAACCTACAGAGGTTGGGAGAAGCCAACTGGCTGCCCTACTGCAATGTCTAGCAACAGGGTCTGCCTGTTGAATGATGGCAGGACAAGGGGAGTAGAACTGCTGAGTTCTCCAGCCTGTACCAAAATCAGTGGATTTTCAATACAGTAATCCCTCAACAAACATTGTGGCAACACAAAAGCCTTTGGTTCACTGCTAATGAAGCAAGTCTATGCTCTCTGCCATTTTTAAAGATCATTTGGGTTTGAGAATCAGGGACTAAAATAGGGTGCAAAGGTGGGTGGAGCTGCACTATTTGCCAAGGGATGGAGATGTGTCCCATAACACCTCGCCTGAAGAACTGTAGGTTCTGGAGTTTGCGGTCAGCCTAGACTTCTGTAGATGTCCCCTTCACATCACCGTATCATTGACTTTAGTCCCTCCACACACAAATATTTCTTTTTCAATGAGAATCAAGTAAGTTGAAGGAGAGATGATAAATTTACAGATGGATAAATCACAGTCTTAGCCCCAGATGTAATAAAATATTCGGAATATTTCAGCTTCTGAAGTCATGCCTCAATTTCCAACATGTTTTGTAAGGCCTACAGATACAACATTGTTCTATATGTACATATTAAGGACCAGTGCTCCTTATTCAGATGCCCAGCTTGCTTCCTTTCTGTTGGGAAGGAACGGTGCTCAGACCATACAGACATACAGACTCTGTATAGTGATTCTAGCAGTGCTGGCTGAACCAGGAAAGAAAAAGCTGAATCAAAACACTTTCCAGTGTGAAATTCTCCTTCTGACTTAGTGACTTTAGTTTAGTTTGTTCATGGCATCAAGAATTCAACGTGAAACCACAAGTAACTCCACTCAGTCTACTTTTAAGCTTATCAAAATCACAAACAAATTAGAAGGATACTGACTAACTTTTTTTTCCTCCTAATTCTCTTAATCAAGTACTTGGCTACACAAAACTTCCTTTCTATATAAAGCAATGGGAAAGACACCTTGCCCAATTTTGAGGACCACAGAGTACAGTTCTGGGTTCCAGATTCAAGCACTGCATACTTGTTTAATTTGTTTTAATGGGAACTACACTGAGCTTTTTACTCCAGAGAACGGAAGAATGGGTGCCAAGTTTCTTGGGATTCTCCCATTTTCAAAGCTATACTCTCAGCTCTGAGCAATCTCAGCAAAACACACCCCTTCCTTCCCTGACTGATAAAGATGAAGGATTACTAGATGTGATAGTTGCTGAGCTTGTTATTCTCTTAAAAAATTTAAGAAGGCTCTGATACTTCAGTGTGTTGGAAGAACAGGAAAATGCATGTGACCACCCAATCCAACAGTAAACAGTAAATAAACATTGGTTGTCCCTACTGTATAACAGGGATCAATCTTTTCAGACTTAAACTTCCCAGAGGAAAATTTTATCTGGCTGACTCTTCCTTTTTAATTAGTCATTCTGACTAATTCTTGCAGAAAATGCATGACAGCTTAGTGGCTTTGTTTCAAACTGTGGTCCCTTGCATGATGCTACATTCAGCTCTACTCCCTGCTCTGTGTGTGTTTTACTACCCTTAATATACCAGACTCATTAGGAGTGCCAGGCCTTGAAACCTTGTCAGTAGCATGCCAAACATCCACAGGAAAGAGAGTGGAATCCCTTCCCCTATTTTTGTTTTGCTACCTCCCGCTCCTCCGCTTTAGAGCTAACCCTTGGGGTTATTTATATTGCATGACCTTGAGATAAATGGCATTTGGCAGGCTGCCGGATGACTTTGTGTTTCAAATCAAACGTTCTCATTTTCTCCCACTAACAATGGAAATAATCCCTGAATGCCTTTTTGGGGGTATTTCTCCTCATCTCGCTGCCTGCCGTGGAGTTCTTTGGTAACTGCGTCAGGGCTGGTGAACTTTAGCTTGACTTTCTTGTTAGATGCAAGCACCAAGTGGTGTCTGTGGTTTTCTTCTGTGGTTTGGTGTGTGTGTGTGTTTTCTCTTTGTCCCAGAGCGTCTGCAACGCTGGTATTAGAGCTACAATTGTTCTATATAAAGCAAAGATCCCTTGAATGATCTGCCAAAGGCTTTATCTCTGAACAATCTCTGTCTGTACTTGCTTTGCCGTTAACCAGTTTTGACTCCACTCCGTAATGGCTGGAGTTGCTTTGCCTTAACTGATATATATCAAAGAGAACTGCTAAAATTAACTACTCATGAACTGTGTCCAGGATGTTAGATTAACTCATCTAGAATCCTTCAGAGAACAAGCTGATTTACGATGTGTTATGACATTGTTACTTGATGTGTTGCACAACAACTCAATTTTAAAAAATGAAGAGTGCTCCATTAATAAGAGATAAATCTTTCCAGTGTAATTCAAATGAATCTGCAACAGCTTTAGAGAAAGCATGATAAGGGATCTTGTGTGGGTTTTGGTGATTGTGTTTTGCATTCCTACGGATATCTTCCACTAGGATCTCTTTGTCAGTAATGACAAAATCCATCCAAAATATGCCAAAATGTGACACCTTCTGGGAAATTATAGCTCTCTGTACTTCACAAAAGGGTATTACTACAATTGATTCTCCACAACTAATACTTCCACATTTTAGAATGTACACCAAGTGTACAAACTATGTTTTTTTTTCAACTTCAGAGCCATGATTTGCTTAAGTCTCTACATGGTACATCCCTGACAAGCTTTTGTAGTCATAGTTAACACACAGCAAGTGCTCAAAGCAGCCAGTTTCTTCCTCAGAAAAAAAACCCACACCTTTATACATTAAGATATAAATAGAGTATTTCTTTAAACCAAGCACTATTCCATTACTGGAACATGAACCAGTGTAAATGCTGACCTTAAATTATGAAGTTTCTAGAGCCTGTTCCAGATGGCTACACGCTAAAGGCTCAGGTCTCTCTGGATAACCAGTTTCAACAAAAATGCCTTTGAAAATGAGCTTGAATTGTATACTGTACAGTATGTCTCATTTCACAGCCAAGGCACTTGAGTTAATAAAGAAAATCCTCCCTGGCCTCACACAATTAGCTGGGTAAAAGGCCAGTCAATGCAAGTCTGCATACAGTGACAAGCCAATCCATAAAGTCAAATGGTGTTTTGTGCCTGCAAACGCCTTCTGCCTTGACCCTCTGAACCTCACCTCATCACCAAAGGACCTGATTGTTTCAGGGTGGTATGACCTGCTATCATGGTCTGATGCTCACACCAGGGAGAAAATACCTCCCTGGTATTCTGCAAGTGGGAAGGGAAATACTGAAGGAACTGAACTTCAGTTTGCTTGTAACTGTCTACCAATAGAGCATCCCAGCTGTTTGAAGGCCACACCATATTAGAATTGTTTTGGTCATATCCTGGTACTAAAAACTTCACTTTGTTCAATTCTATACCTTAATGAGTTATCTTCTTCAGCCAGCAAATAAGAAGCTTTTTTGAGAATGTTCTCAAAATGTTTTCATGCATTAATCAGAATGTTTTCATGCATTAATCAGGAAAGAAAGTCATTATGAAAAAGAAGGGCTTGCTGTGTAGTTAATTCTTATAAACACAGTCCTTTAGCATACTTGCATCTCTCTTGCTCCTGTGATATCCCAAAAATAATTACTTTAACTTGAAAGAAAACTACGAGTTAGCATCCCAGTTGGCTCCCAGTATGTCACGACCAGCTCTTCGGATGGTGTAAGGCTTAGCTCCTTCACAACTAATAGTGCTATGATAATTTTACCAGTGTTTTAGAATCAATGGGACACACCGGGACATGTCCCATCACACTTCACTGCTGGAGTAACATTAATCTCCATGATCATTCGTAAAACTGTAAATCAATCACATGCCAGAAATACAAACTCCTTCAAAAAGTTGGGCATGTTTCTCAAATCACCCTTTTGCCCTCTCCCCCTCTGCTGACTCTGCAAACTCCAATACTGTGATCATTTTGTCTCACATTTAAATAAATATTCCCCATCACTATTATGTTGTCACCTGTAATAGGAAAAGTCTGCAAGAAATCAAAGGAAAGCAAAATTTGTGCAGTGGCAGAAAGTGTACAGAGAATAATCAGTCTTCATTGTGATTGTTAACAAAAGTAAGGGAGCCTAATGGAGACCTTGGATTTAATACGGTCTCTAAAATATTGAGGGGATACTTTCAAGACATAGAATCTTCTACTTTAAAGAAATATTTTCCCTGTGTTACTTTTAAGTTGACGTTTATTAAAATGGAAAGAGGTTTGAAAAGAACTTGTGGATTTGTTTCCTTTTTCTCATTCCTTGGCTCACGAAAGGAGCCTGACAAATACCGCTCTGCTCTATGAAGGCAGTTTCTTCTCTGTTTTATGTACTGGGGATATCTGTGTCTCCAACAGGTGCCCCAATATGAGAGTTAGCGTAGAAGCAGCAAGCTTGATGCAATCGGGGGAAAACATAAAGCATTTAGTGTTATTCCTTTAATTGCACTGTTACAGCTAACACGTTGGACATGACTGAATTGCTAGTTGTTCTCCATGCCCATCTCAATGATCTCTGTGATTTTGCAGGGACACCCAAGCATGAAAAAACCTCTGGACTGGAATTAATTTGAAAGGTTTTGTAACTTCCACGTTAACTGAGCCTAGGAAAAGGAGAAATCAGAACGCTTTCTTTTTCTTTTTTTACAACCCTGTATTTATTTGCCAACAGGAGTTTCTGGGAATGGTTCAATATTATCCCTGGTTTCAAGGGACACTCTGAAATGAGTACAACGTATAGGATTTGATTCATACCAATACTCTTTCACATCTAACATTGCTATCCACTGGCATGGGCTACAGTCCTCATTTTGAAGAAGTCAGTAATAAAACTCCCTTTTGACATCTGCAAGACTCTTCAACCCTCAATGCTGTTGCAGTGCTTGGACAGAGGTGATCAGCAGTGGTCCGCTGATAATAAATCTAATTACGGTATTTCAGGGACGATGATTTCTTCAGGCATAACTGGCCTATGGGAGTCTATGTATGATGAGAAATGGGGTGTCTAGGCCTATGTTAAATGACCCTCAGAGTGGAAAATCTAGGGTCTTTGATCTCATTCAAACTAAAAATACTTTTGCTAATGAGCCTCCTCCAGTCATACAACATCCATCCCAAAATGCTGAACACATGGTTTTAATTCACAGTTTTTAGCAACTTTCATTTATATTGTGCTAGAAGTCCTGAAATGACTTGCAGCAGAAGCTCTAAAAATTGGAAACCCAAATGGTAAAGACTGCTGTTGGAATAACTTGCGATAAAAGCAGCAGTTATCTGTGCTAATTCCTGCTTGAGCTTCCGACACAGGTGTTAACCATGTCATTTCTAATTCTCTGTGCATTTACATGACAGCTAGATCCAATAAACAATTAACAATAACACAAGGCAGCTGTATTGTTCTCTTGAATACCACAAAAAGCAAATCCATGGAGATGGATGAGGTACCATAACTACTAGCTGTTGTGATGGACATAACCAGTCACGCATTTTAGTTGCACGTCTGTTCCCACTCTGCAGAGAGTTGTCCCAGTTTCGACTGAGGTAAGAGTTAATTTTCTTCCTAGTAGCTGGTACGGTGCTGTGTTTTGGATTTAGTAGGAGAATAATGTTGATAACACAGTGATGGGTTTAGTTGTTGCTAAGTAGCGCCTACTCTAAGTCAAGAACTTTTCAGTTTGCCACACTCTGCCAGTGAGCAGGTGCACAAGAAATTGGGAGGAGACACAGCCAGGACAGCTGACCCAAAGTAGCCAAAGGGATATCCCATACCATAGAACGTCACGCTGAGTACATAAACGGGGGGGAGTTGGCCGGGAGAGCCCGACCACTGCTCGGGGACTGCCTGGGCATCAGTCAGTGGGTGGTGAGCAATTGTATTGCACACTACTTATTTTCTTTGGATTTATTCTTCTCTCCTTCCTTTTCATTAGTACTACTATTATATTATTTTGCTTTATTTCGATTATTAAACTGTTCTTATCTCAGAGCATGGCTTTTACCTTTTCCCAGTTCTCCTCACCATCCCACTGGGGTAGGGAGAGAGCGGGCAGGGGGAGGGAGCAACTGGCTGCATAGTACTTAGTTGCTGGCTGGGGTTAAACCATTACAGAGTATAGCCTTGTTCCAATTCCAGTCCAAGAACTGAGATGTTAAGTTCAAACACTGATATCTGCAGTTTTAAGCTCTCCAGGCACCAGTTTAACTTCTGGTGTCTCAAGCAAGCTGGAAACCGTAATGCTTTATGGGTTACAGAAAGAGTATTAAATTCACAAATTGTTGCAATGTTCAGAAAAATGCCTTAGTGACTGCAATCTATAAATAATTCAAGAGGTTCAGAAAGATACTGAGGTTTTGTGATCAACCCACAGTGATTTCTGTGGATTTTAAGTCTAGTAATATCTAGGACCTGAATTGCTTGTCAGCTTGAAAGAGGGATTTGGGAAAGTGTGTGGACACGAGGCAGATACATTACCCTGCAAATCAGGACTCTTCTAACACTGACTCTTGAAACTTAAAAATATTAAGTTCGCAAAACACTGGCCATTGCTGAAAAACTCCATTTTTGTGCTATCCTAAACACTGTGGTCTGGGGAAGTCATTTTACAGTCCCTCATCCAAGTGTGCAGGGAACCCCTCTAACAGGACCAAAAGATGAAAGAAATCACAACAATCTCAAGTGGCTCAAGCAGTAACTCTGTGATTTCTTCTGCCTTTTACCTGCCTCATCAACTCCTAATGACAGGTAAGAGATTAATAAGGGTTTGCAGTGTAAAGCCTAGCACAGGGGAAGCCTGTTATTTTACAGTATGTCCCTCTGAAGTTCCCAAATAGGGTTTGCCAGGAGCCCTGCCACCAATCTCCATCTCCGCAGGAGTGCAAGGTGAATGAGTGCCCTTGCTTAAGATCATTCCTGGCCTTTTCAGTACAGGAACCTCTGACTAGCCTGAATGATGTGGGCTGGCTTTATAATGTGGATTGCTACTCACTAGGGAGCTGAGGGGAGGCTGTTAAAGACTTTCTGAGGACTGTAGGTTGCACTATACTTGAAGTTGAGGTTTTTAAGGTCAATGGTTCATTCTGTTTATAAGCAAAGCACTCTGGGCCCGGGGCAGGATCCTGACTGCTGTTGCAACAGCACCAGAAACTGACAGCAGACAACAGAGAGAAAATAATCGCTGTGGAAGTATTATTTACTAACGGGGTGGCAGGGTGGATTTTGCACTTACTAGGTGAGCAGCTCAGAGGTGACAAACTGCTCCAAGGGAGATCTCACAGGGATTTGAAAGCAGCATTAGTGCCTAAGTACAGGGATGAATTTGGATCATCTGCCCCTCTTCTGATCCCCTTCCCCAGAGCCGAGCTCAGGGAGTGGATCTGCTCCGAGCAAAGTGCGTGCCTGGGTGCTCCCCATGCCTCTCGTGCCACAGCAGTACCAGGGCTCCCTGCCACCAGGACCAGGCATCGGCCAGAGCCAAAGAGACCACACTCCGACCTCAACTCACCTCTCACCATGCACACAGGGAAAAATGGTACAGTGTTCGGCTGCCTCAAATACACTAGGGACTCCTTAAGTGCCAGGCTTACCTGCCAGTTTTCTGGGGATTTGTTCCTTTCAAAGCCCACCTTATCAAGATGCAATTCCTGCCTAAACCCGATCACAAGCAGCACCCATAATTTTGCAAACAAATCAACCATCAGAATCCTCTTCAGATCTGCTCGTGGGAGGCAGGTACACCTGTCCTGGGCTCAGATCTTACAAAGGGAAGTGTGAAAGATCAGAGGGAAAGGAAGGGCTCATATCTAACCTGTTCTACAAACACTTCTTGCAGTTATATACACAATAAATACAATAGATGAATTGCCAGCTGCCCCTCAAGCCATCATTAACTGACCGACTTTTTTCTTAATAGGCATCAAATGCCAGGGTGGGCCTTTCAAGGGGGCTGTAGTGAAGAAGCACACAGTAACTGGCTGTAAAAAGCAACACGTACAGTTACAGCTATAAAACGTCAGCTGCTGATCCTTTCAGGTGTTACTGTGACTACTGTAGTTTTAATACCTGCATAGTTTCACCCTCAACAGTTCCCCTGGTAAAGATGTAAAGCCACTCCACTAGTATTCAAAAGGAGTTTAAATGGAAAGATTTCTGTTTCTGCTGTATGAATTTCTACCCCAAGGTTAACTTTAATAGGGGAAATTTTTACCCGGGGGGGTGTGGGGGAGTGAAGGGTGCAACGGTTCAATTCAATTCAAGTGAGCAAGCTGAGAAGTACATACACTATGCATAATCAAACCTTTTAACAGCATTTCTTTCAACAATATTCAGCAATCAAAACAGATGATACTAAGCTATTTTTGATGACTCTTGCCCTTTTCACAAAGACTAAAATTTTTTAAAAGTAAAAGGTGCTACTTCTGCTAGGCAAAAAGCACTTTTCTAAAAAAAAAAAAAGATTATTTAAAAAAAAAAAAACAGTAATACCCCCTCAATAAACTACACAGACTGTCAAAAGTCAACTAGCTCTGAAACTGAGCCCTTTAATCCGGGTCAGAAAACTTTGAGCCTGGATCTCTCATTAGTATAAACAGGCAAATTTCCCTTGAAGTCAGTTACAGTGGTCAGCTCTGAGAATCCCAGCTTTGTGATCACAGAAATGTTTCATTTTTACAGGGGACAGGGGAGATGGAGTAGCACGTCCAGGCCACAGCCCTGTCTATATATTACTGCGTCGTGCTGCTTTGCCACTGAAGGTCCAGCTTCGAGGCTGCAGATCTGTCAGCGACCAAACATGATGGACCACCCATTGGCCTTTTATTAACCAGCACTTGTTCCCCGCTCTAATCCCATCACTAGAGTAATCAAAGCTGCCATGTCCCAGGGTCTGATGGAACAGCAGGACCTGGGAAATGAAGGCTGATTTTGTTAACAAAGTCATTCCTGCCCCTTGAATGCTGTCTCATTGGTAGAAAGCATGGAGACGAGGTTTATTTGTGCAGAGAATGAGGCGGCAAAGAAATGAAAGGGGAAGAATGGTGAAGTGTGAAGTTTAATCTGGCACGGTCTAAAGTTTCTTTCTTTGAGGCCGTCTCTGATCCAATCAACACCGGTTTGATATTTAACATCTCCCCCTGCAGTTGGAAATGATACAGGCTGGAGAAGACCGGAGTCTGGGCTTTGCAAGCCCTGAGCAGCAGAAGGAGAGAAAAGGGGCTGCCAGGGGCTCCCCTCTGGCCCCAGAGCTTCCCCCACCAACAGGCCGGGATGGGGTCAGGCCCTGACACAAAATTCCCCTCAGGAACCTTGGGATTCAGGGCTTCTGGCGTGAGCCGAATGCACATTCTCCCTGAAGAGAGCAAGCTCTGGGCGGGATGAGAAAGGGATTTTATTTCTACCTTGGAGGAAGGGATATCAACACTGTCTCCGTCTGGGGACCCTGCTGAGCAACAGGATCAAACACAAGCGAGGGCGACCATCCGCCTCCCCAGGGCAGAGCGGTTTGGGCAGAGCAGTCAGACCCTCCCCTTGTTGACCGTAGGGGCGTTCGGTGGGGACGCGATGCTGCCCACGGGCACCCACCCCGGGGCGAGCAGGGGGCCCAGCACAGCCCACGGCGAGCAGGGCGGACGCAGACAGACCCAGCACCTGCAGGAGTCACCGTCACCGTCCTTACTCCAGCGACAGCGTATCTCAGCCTGGGGAGAGCTTTCCGCCACACGAGGGTCCCAAGGAGGAGGGAAAGCTGGACCCTCTCCCAAGCCAGCCCTCGGATGAGTCCTCAGGGCCTGGCGTAGCACCGGCCGCAGTGGCCCTGCCGGGACCCCAAGAAGAGGTGGCCCTGAACACCGTCTGCCCCCACCAGCTCTCCTCAGTCCTGGCCCATCTGATTTTGCACTTTTCTGGCCACCTGTAAACGAACATCTGGGCTGTAAGACAGAAAAGCTGTCCGCTTCCTCCTCTTTGCACGCCTCCCAGCTCTCTGTCCTGCCCTCAGTGAAAACCCTGGCACTCGGTGTACCAAGCAGTGGTGAGATTTCAACCTGACCCAAAGCTGATCTGAACCACCCTGCTGCCAGGCTCCCCAGCCAGCCTTTTGCTGCCACTCAGACAACTTGCCACCAGCTGTACAACACCATACCCGAGGGCCCGGACTTTGTGCGACCAGCAGCTGCCGGAGTCCCAGGGCAGCGAGGATGCTCCCTCCAGCATCCAGGCAGCGGGACAGCAGGGTGACCGGCGCGGTGCCAGCCTGGGAAAGCAGCATGAAGCACTGAGCAGAGATTTCAGGGGGAGCAGAGCATCAAACTACAAAGTTTTGGGGTTTACAATAGAAAACAATGCGCCCTGCTCTACCTGCATGAGCTGGCTCTCCAGGAAGCGGCTAATTATATGAGCCACCTTAATCTTTTCATCCGGCTAAGACAATCAACATTTCAAAGCCACACACAGAACGTTTCAAAGATCGTTCCTGGTCAAAAATGCAAGTGTATCCGCTTTCTTTCAGAGCAGATCAAAACCAAGTACCACACCGGGACAACTCCTAGATTTCCTTCTCCTCATGGTATCAGATTAACAGATTTGGTGCATGTAGTCAGATTAAATATTTGCAGTAGCACAAAGCTGCCTTTGAGGGGAAGGAGTTTAAAAAAAAAAGAAAGCTTTTTTTTTCTGTTTTAATTTGCTTAGGGCAAAAATACTGGACTTTGGGGGACGTGGGAAACAAAAGCATTGACATGATTCAGCAAGGCACGGTTTTAAAACCTGGATTCTGAATGCAGAAATTATGTGCAGTATTCCTGTAACAGTAATGCTGAAAACAGGTAAAAACTGCTGATGCCCTTAGCAGATTTGGGATTGTAATTTATCACAGATGTTCTCATCAAACTATGCAAATACCTTACAAGGCAAAAACTGCTCAATTTCTGATTTCCATTTGAGTGTGTTTTAATTACGTGCTGCTTAAAGAAGGCTCCAAGACCTGAAATTGGGAGGTGAAACCTGGCCATAGTAATCCACTCCACTAAATTAGCACAGCAATACACGGAGCAGTAGGACTGCCAGACGGTGTGATAACATTACAAATTACTATTGTTAAACAACTAGCCAGGTGTCAGGATGCATGAAATCTAGAGGAAGCAAGAAAATAAATATCTGGTTTGTTTTGTTTAATTTTGTCTCATGTTGTTCTGGTGGCCTTGTTCCCAGAAAAGCTTCAATCTAGGAAAAATCCTCCTGAACACTGATCTGTTTTCAGCAGCAATGTCAATTCTCTGTAATAATTAAAATGTAATGTTATTTTTTTAATCAGCACAAATGTTTTGCATAAATGATTGTCCTTTACTTGCCAATAGCAGTAATATCTTTGCTGTTCTTTTTTAGATTACTATTGTAGGAAAACAAAGGGGAAACGTTTGTTTCTATTTAAAATTTAGAGAATGAGAGAAAAACAGTTATGGTAAGAGCAGCAGTGAATTTTGTACTCTGTCCCTCTTCCTCTCTCTGTTGCTTGCTTGCTCTCTCTAAAAAAGAAAAAAATGTAACATGATTCACATTTAAAAAGCTTCCAAGTGGTACATTTTTAACCAAGTGCAGTGCTTTCATGTGCTTGATTCTAACTGCCATTTTTGACCTAATACAACCAAATGCTATTGGATGTCTGGAATGGTTAATTATTTTTACCTTACATTAAAGAAGGAGATCAACAGAGAGGATAGGCACTTAAACCTTTCAAACAGAAGAGGGTAAAACAAATTCCTTGATTTGCAGGTGTGTTAATTAATGCAAAAGTCCTGAGGGGCTTTCTTTTCATTATTTTTGTTGATAAACACGAAAATCCCTCCAAAAGCGTACCCAGGCAGTCTTCTCCTCTGAAGGCTGTATGCAAAGTTAAGACTTCTAGTTGAACTATTGGATGAACCAAATGTTAGCGAAAGCAAGACTTTCCCCTCAAAACAGTTCCCACAAGACTTCATGGG
Organism: Falco punctatus; assembly: GCF_963210335.1. NCBI lineage: Eukaryota > Metazoa > Chordata > Aves > Falconiformes > Falconidae > Falco > Falco punctatus. The sequence continues at coordinate 9,676,606 of NC_137591.1, read as the reverse complement.
AGAAGGGGGTGCAGGCACTCTAAGGACATTTTAATCACCAAAGATCAGTCCTTTAATCCTTATTCCCACATCACCAAGGTGTTTTTTTTTCTCAAAGTAGGACAGTAAGATAAGGCTGGAAACAGGCTGATCCAAAACTAATGACAAAAAGCAGGTTAAAAACGAAATATCATAGCAGTAACTGACACCATCTTAAATTTCCCCTGGATTATTTGTTTTCTTCCACACACATTCATTTCCTGAATTTCTAGTAAATCTGATTTCATATAAACAGTTTCACAAAGCAAAGTCAATAGCTGTGACTGTGTTCCCGATTAATCCACTGAAATGAAATAGATCGTATGGCTTAGTATTTGGTTGTTTAAAGCTAAATCCACCGAAAGAATTCTGGAGTCCGGTTACACCAATAACTTCTGTTTCTTTATCTACATCCTCTTCTTTTTGCTGAACTTTACCTGTTCTAAAATTAAGAAAATCCATGCAGATTGCACACTTAATTTCGCCCAGTACATGAGGGCAATGTAAGCCAGTTTGTTTTGACCTGGAGCGACTACTAAAAAGACAGCCGACAGTTTGCACATACTTATATCTATTTGAACAATGTCAAAAAATTTCTTTTTTCATTGTTCATGCTTCATCCTCCTCCTGACAAGTACCACAGAGCTGCTTTAATTAAAAACAAACAAACAAAAAACCCCACTTTTCAACCAGCTCCAGGACAGGACAGGAGGTGTGGAAGTTTCCCTCACAAGTGGCAAGCCAGCAGACACACACATTCACACCCCGGACATTTGCCTCTCAAATAAATAATCCACATGATAACCACGCAGCCCTCACTGCACAGGTGGCAGGTTTTTTGTGGGCTGCCCAGCCTGGCGCAATGGGGAATGGGCAGCCCACCCCACTGCAACAGGCTTGGGGTTCACCCGCATAAACCCACCAAAAGGCAAGGAGAACAGCCCCCACCTCCTGGCACAAGCCACGAGGCCCAGAGGCCTCCTTACCTGGGAGAAGTTGAGCCCGTTCAGCGGGTGACACTGCTCCTCCACCCTTTCCACCGCGCCCGTCGTCTTCTTCATCCTCTCGGCCTCCTGGGCGAGGTAGAGATCGAGCACCGGCACCCCTCTGGAGCGGATGTCCGTCTCCGTCAGGGAGTTCACCATGAGCATCACCCAAACGGGCCTCTTGCGCTCCCAGTTGCCGGCGATGGCGTTGAAGAGGTAGTCAGCGTAGAGCCCTTTGCCGCGCTGGTCCGGGGTCATCCAGTGGGGCAGCATCAGCTTGATGTAGTCCAGGTGGCGCTTGAGGCGGCGGTAGAGCTCGCGGGGCAGCACGTCCTGAAGGTTCTCCCCGTGGGGCAGCATCTGGCAGCTGGCCAGCCCCGAGATGGTGTAGGGGTCCGTGAGGTCCAGCTCGAAGTAGACGCTGGAGCTGGCGTGGAAGGCGGCCTTGGAGTTGTTGGGGATGAAGTCCCACACGCGCGTGTAGGGCACGTGGATGGTGCCAAAGAGATAGGCGGGGGGGTCGCGGCGGATGGTCCAGAGGAAGGAGTTGAGCTCGCCTTGCTGCGGGGAGGATGGCGGGGGGCTGGTCAGCGGCGGGGGGGCAGCGGGGCAGCAGGCAGCCCGCGGTGGCAATGCCACCCTCGGGGGTGCCCGCGGGGAGGCAGGGGCCGGGGGCCCCGCTCCCCCGTGTCCCGCATAGGGGCTCGGAGCGCGCACGGCCCGCGGGCGCGGTGAGGCCCGCAGCGGCACCGGCCCGCCGCGACCCCCCGCTCCCCCCCCCGCTCCCCCGCCCGGCCGCCGCATCCCCCCGCGCCGGGCCGAGGGGCCCCTCCCGCCGGCAGCACCGACCCCTCGCGGGGCACGCGCGGGTTCGCGCCACACCTGCGGGGCCACGCGCCTGGGCCGCCCGCACACGCGCGGGAGGGGGGGGGTCCCTCCCCACGCGCCCCCCGCCCCCCCATCCCGCCCGCGCCCCGGCGGCTCCCGCGGAGCGCCGCGACCGGCCGCGCATCCCCAGCGGCCGCGCCCCCCGGCCCGGCCCGGCCCGGCTCACCGAGCGGGGCAGGTCGCACTGCCCCGTGTCCATCTGCTCCCGCCGGGCCGCGGCGTCGGGCAGGAACCCCCCGAAGACGAAGCAGATCAGCGTCAGGTTGAGTTGCATCCCGCTTCCTCTCGCTCTCCTCTCTCTCCTTCCCAGATGAGCCTTTTTGGATTTCTAGGATCTTTTTTTTTTTTTTTCCCTCCCCCTCCTCCTGCTCTTCCCCCTTTTTTTTTTTTTTCTGGGGCTTTTTTTTTTTTTTTTTTTTTTTATTCAAACAAACTTTGCCAGTCCCATCTGCATCTGACAAGTGCAGGGGGAAGGACTGGCCGCCCCCTCCCTCCCATGCTCTCCCCCCTCCCGCCCTTTCCCACCCCCACCCCCTCTGGCTCCGAGCTTGTCAGAGGCGCTGGATGCTTTGGGGAGGACGGTTCTCATCGCCAGACTCCGCCATGCTTTGATTTCGCAGACCGGACAAGCTCCCTTCCCGCCCCGCCGGTCCGGGAGGAGGGTTGGGGCGGGGAGGGGGGGGAATTGCCAGAAAATAAAAAAGTAAAAAAAAAAAATAATAATTTTTTTTTTTTTTTTTTTTTAAATTCCGCGGCCAGGAGGGACTCCCGCGGCGCCCCGGAGAGGCGGGCGCTGCTCCGCGGGGGAGGCGCACACCGCACCGGGGAGGGCAAACTCGCGCTGCGGCGGAAAGTTTCGCGCAGCCGCCCCGGCCCGCCCGCGCCTCCCGCGCGCGCCCCCCGCCGCCGCCGCGAGGGGGCGATCGCGCCCCAGCGCAGCCGCGCGACCTTGGCGGCTGAGGGGCGGTGGCGTTCGGGCTCCCGTTCCCGTTCCCGCCTCGGCTGCCGCTCCTCCGCCGCGGCGGCACCTGTGCGGCCCCTCCCTCGCGGTAAACGCTAAAAGCAGAAAAACGAAAAGTTTCGACGTTCAAAAAAATGTGCCAGAATCGCTCAGACGGGGCCTGTCGCGGGAAGGAGCGGCGACCGCCGGCTCCTGAGGGGACGCCCCGAGGCGCCCCGCCTCAGCCCGCCGCCGGCTCCCCGGCGTGAGGTGATCCGCCCTCCGCCGGCGCCGCCTGCCCCCGGCCCCTCGGAATCGCGGGCTGCGGGGCCTCGCCGAGCGCGGGGGGATAGGGCAGGTCAAGGACGTGGGCCCCGCAGGGCGCTGGCAGCAGCGGGCCCCGTACCTCAGTGGCCCTCACCAGTATCGCGGTCCGGGGGGGCCCCCGCTGCCTCAGCCTCACGGGAGGATGAAGCATGTTTTCTCTGTGTACACACGGGCATCAGCTGCCCTCGCACTGTTGAACTGTCCTGCTTCCACTTGGGCCAAAAAGCCTCGGGAGGAAACACCATCCTTCATCCAAAAACACCTGAGCTGGTTCTTGCTGACAGGAGCACATCCAGGCTCCCTGAGGGTCTGGAGCTTTCTTTGGAGGCAGCTGCAGCAGGTGCTCAGCTCCAGCAGCTGCAATTCAGTCCTCCTCCTGAGTGTCGTCTGTTACAGCAGAGGCCTTTCAGCGTGCAGAACAGGCAGACAATGCCTATCACTGCCGCCTGCAGGAACTCCTGCTTCTGGATCCGTTCGGGGCAGGGGTGGGCATCAGGCTGCCGGACATATCCCCTTCTCCCTGCAGGACCCCACCTTGCCCTGCTGTGTGGGTGGCCCCAGGTGTCTCCGCCACCTGCCCTGCTGTATGCAGTGCACACAGCAGAGCGGATCCAGATCGCAGCCTCCCCACCACCTCCACAAGTGCAAACCCTTTCCAAAGTTGGGAAGTTCCTTCACTGTATTGAGAAGAATCAAAACTGCCAACATTTGCTTGATGAAATACAGTAATTACTATTATTAAGCAGGGTCCTTGCTCTGGCAAAACTCGGACTGGAGCCAGCAGGGGTGTTGCCAAGGACAGTGGCAGAGTCCAGTCTAGCTGGCTATAAACATGGCTTCCCAACAGCCATGTGGAGACTGAGAGGGACACTGCTTGCTGCGGTTACTGATGAACAAATGCAGCTACACAGGCTAATGAAGGGACTTCCCAACCACTGTGTGCACATCCTGTGGACTGTGCTTCTGTCAGGAGAGTGTTCTCTTAACCACAGAATTGAGACCAGCGGCTCCTTTTTATGTGAGGACTCTCATTGCCTTCTCTCTCCCCTCCTCACTTATCTTCCAGCCAGGTAAGAATCGTGCAAAGGGGCAGGGGACTGGTTTTCCTCATCATGTTTCTAGTTCTTGCAAAGAAATACTTAATTTTCTGCTTCTGCCCTGAAGGGTAAGGTTCAGATAAGGGAAAGACTGAGAGGGACAGAAAGAGGTAGAAGGGTTTTTTGATGCACCATTCCTGCAGCTGAGGATGGTTCAGTGAGTCATGGCCACACTGGGTGCTGGTGGCCTGGAGTCACCTGTGGCCCCATGTGGGTGGGATGCTATGTGGCAGCAGGTGGGTGTGCGCTGCTTTGTAGGCAGCAAGCTCTCATGTGCCCTCCCCGCCCCATGTGCCCTCACATGATGCAATGTTGGAGCCTCTGAAATTGCCTCCCCGGCATCACTGATGTGATGACACAATCCCTCAAGGACTGGGAGGGCAGGGCCTGGCTGCACATGCCCATGCCCTCTCTCTCTCTTGAGCAGCCCCACCTTTCTCCTAAACATGCCTCAGCATTCGCTCCCAGCCCACCCGCAAGTGTGCAGGGTGCTGGACGGTCACTGTAGGTGGCTGTGCCCCCACCTGAAATGAAATCCGGAGCAGGAAAGGTTGTGCAATCCATGTCCCAGCATATGTGATACCATAAAGGCTAATTCCAGGCTAGCATCCTGTTGTTTTTCCCTAAGCTGCCACAAACCATTTAAAAGCTACAGGCTTGATGCTGTTGTGACACTGTAGCATGGAGGTCTGCTGCATTTGTTCACTGCTGGACCAAACTGCATCCTTGTGTTCAGCAAGTGCCACTTCCAAAGTGACATGGCTGCTCTTGCCTGGCTTAGTGGCTTTGACCTGGTCCACCCTTTTTCTAATTTCTTCCCAAGTCTCTTCCAAAGCAGTGAAAGAACAGAGGGGCCTTGACAGGAGGGTGGTAGGGACATCTCCAGTGACGTGACCCAACATCTCATGTGCTGGAGAAGATGCCTGGGAGGTCTATAAGGAGTATGAGGCCCTGTTCAGTCATGGGAGCCATTTTGTGAGGTGGGGAGATTACCCTCATCAATGGCATACATATCAAAGCACCCAGGGCAAGAATAAACAAACATCTTTGGCACTGTGCTCATCTTCCATTAGCCAAAAGGCAGGTGTGTGTGTGTGGGGGGGGGTATAGCAAGTTTTCCAGCTGTTTCCCTGAACTGAGCCCTGATGTTGCAAGAACTGCCTAGCTGTGAAAACACAGCCTCGCCTTGATTTATGCCACTTGTGGGTAAGATGACTAAGAACAAGAAGCTGGGGGGGGGGGGGGGGGGGGGGAGAAAAAAAAAAAAAATCCAGAGCAGAACGGGAACAGAAATCCCAGTGGGAGCATGATGCGGGTGTGTACCGATTTGATGGGACAGTCAGGTTGGGTAAACTGCAGCCAGAGCTTTAGGCAGTAGGAAGAGGAGACCACAAACCAGCAGAGACCACAAACCACATATGTATCACGATGTTCCACCTAAGATACAAAAGCATGCCACAAGCTTTTATGAAGACAACTCTTTGTTAACAGCAAGGGAAATTAATTCTTTTGTGTAATTGTAACATTTTTTTCTCCTTCAGATGAGTTCCATATGTCCTCATAATTTTTTTCCTTTAAACACAGCAGTTTAGAACAAATCTTAAGTAACATTTAGCCTGCTTCTAAAGTAAATATTTACAAAAACATTAAATAATGGTTCTGATCTTTGGAAAAAGTATATTTCTCCCTACCTGCTACTGTTTTATGCCCATCTGGAGTAAATGAGAAGCTTTGTAATAAACCCCAAGGCTGTAAAAGCAGTATAACAATGCGATTAGCAGTAATCAGATGGGAAATACTGACTATTAAAAGCTGTGAAGAGATAAGAGGGATAAACAGCAAGGGGAAGGTTACGTTATTTTGTTTTAACAAATTACAAGAAATCTAATTGGGGAATAGGCTTTTAATCTTACAAAAGCTGTATTGTTTTTTGGAAGCATAATAGTGTTAGCTGCTATTTATGTATTTATATCACGTATCATCTTCAAAGAGCTTTACTAAAGAAATATTAATCATTTCACCAACCACTTAAAGGCAACCACTTCAGGGGTGTGGTGGGGCAACAACTTAACAAGTAAGTTGTACTAAGACAGGAAGTGAAGACAGCCAGATTCAATAAGGAGCCCGTGTGGGTACAAAAAATATTTATGGAGGATTTAACAATATGCCATGGAATAGAGCACAGATTTCTTTGTTAATGAGAAGCTGGCATTGGAACTTGTAATTACAGTGAATTTCCAACAGGTAAAGATTATTAGATCTGAGAGGAAACAGCTTGTGAGGGATCAGTATTTGCATGTAGGGAAGCGTAACACTTTTTTATCAGAACATGCTGCTTACAGGGCTAACTACCCTTTTGTCTTTTCCTCCACTCTCACCTTCCTCCCAGGAAAAAATATATTGTTGGCCTGTGCTGTATCAGTATTTCCCTGTGTCTGCCATAGTGTACTTTCTTTTGAAGAATTTCAAAGCACCTGGTGGGTTTCAGTCTCCACATTTCTTATTCCTTTCCTGTAACAAGGAACTCTGGCTGACCCACTGGCTCTCCTAAAAGCTGTCCTACGTCAAAACTGGATGAGTAAGAACCCAGCTCTTCCTTTTTCCATAAATGAAGCTGAAGGTGTCTTCTGTTCCTGCTAGGGATGGCAGATGAGATTCAGTCGTTTTGTATGCTACAGATCACAGAACAATTGTTGGAAGGGACTTCATGAGATCTCTGGTCCAACCACCCTTGCTCTGAGCAGGGTTACCTTCAATGTTAGATCAGGTTGCTTAGGTCCAACTAAGGTTCCTAATTATGTTTCTCTGCTGTCTTATGCACAGATGGCATTACATGTAGCTGTCCTGGTCTCAAAAGATAATAAGCCTATAGCAGTTGCACTACTAGCTATCATGCCATGACACCTGTACTGTGATGTGACTAGCAAATACAGATTTTCCTGAAGAAGACTGATTTTTTTGTTAGCAGTTGTATTCAAATATAACATCATTGTTCAGCCATGCAATTCATGATTTGAAACATGCAGTTGTCAGAGGAGCAAGCCTCTACTACTTAAGGCTGTCACACTGAAACTGCTGAATTATCACAACTGTTTTAACATTTCACATCTTTTTTTTGCTTGTATTCAAACCAATACAATGTAGTCACTGTAGTCAGTCTTATATTTCCTTGCCTGTTTGTCCTCCTGTGTCCAATTCAGTGTCTTTTGTCTCAGTGTTCCAGAAACAACCAATCTAGTTCTTGAAGAAAATCCCCTCTCAATCCTAACATCCTCCCTTCTTAGCACTAAGTATGAATTTTGCAGACCGACCAGCATTAATAGCTTGTATTACATTTTGCAAAGTCTCACCTTGTGCTGTGGCCTCTGCAATGACAGACCACATCCTGCCTGAGACTAGGCGTGTAAATACACTGAAGAAAACCTTTCCCAGTGTCAGACTCTGGTATGTATTCTCCTTCTGTATAAAGTTTAGTCTGCGCTTGTGTATGTATATAACATTACATATGAACACACCCAGGAAGGCGTATGTATCTCTGTGTGTGTGTGTTTATATATATTAGTGTGTTTATATATACATATATATACACGCGCATGCACACACACAAAACGATGGGATAGGTGAGTGCTATTAATGCTCCGTTATATGCTTTTCAGTTCTTTTTCCCATCTTCTCAACGATATTCTGAGTTTGAGGCCTTGGGGACAGGAGCCTGTCCTTTTCTGCTGTCCTTCAGTATGGTGGGTCATGTCTTTTAAAGATCTTCTGCCTGCAACTTACACAGAACATTACTGTTTCATTCCTAAAACATTAAATCAGAGAGATGGTGAAAAAAAGGTCTGAAAGCAACTCATCCACCTGAACAGGGGTAATCTCCCTGCTGCATAGCAAAGGCTGGAGCTGTTTCTTTAGCACAATTGATTATGTCCTTGAGGCCTAATAAGCAAAGAGATTTCTTCCTGTTCAGCATAGTTCTGTGGGTAGTTCCAGAAGCTCCACTTAATTTCATAAACAGTTCAAACCTCTTTCATGTTTGGAGAATGATTGGGAGTTCAGCTGCTTGAGAGTCCTCTGAACGTTCCACTCTTTATTGTCGTTCACTGTTTTCTTTTCCTGGTTTCTAGATTGCCATTAGTTTCTACAACCTTGATATCATATTATGTTCATTGGCATTTATTAATGAGAAGCCTAAGAGGGGTTTTGTTAAGTGGAATGAGTCTTTATTATAAAACAGCTAAACCAGCCCTCCAAGACAGCAGTTTTGAAGGAGGAGTCTATATGTGACTGTGTTCTCCTAACCTGGAGCAGAATATTCCCAGCAAATGCAGTAATGTGGTGCGTGTGTCTCAAGTAGTTGATTTACCAACAACATTCCTATTCCAGAGGCTTTGAACATGTATAATGGACATGCAAAATGTGCCAATATTTTGGTAATTTGGTTTAAAAACTGATTTTTTTCTTTTGGACCTGGTAGAATGTGGCTCACATTTGTTGCATGTGTGTGGGCCTGCTCCTTATTAAACTCATGGTCCTTTTTTCCAGTAACCACTTCAGTGCTGTGAATCAACATAACTGGTTCAGAAAAACACCATCTGTCGATTGGATAAACAAAAGCCTAGTTAGCTGGAAGTTTAATAGATCACAAAGTCTCACCAAGTCCATTTTTATGTTAATAAATTCCACCATGGAATATTTTCTGATGTCACATGGCAAAAGTGCCCTAAATAAATAGCAGCTGAAGCATTTTCCATTATTTATCTTAGTGTTTTGTGAGCTTAACAATAGAAATTGGCCAGGATCTCAACTTCCCTAATCTCAAAAGTGCCATATGGGTCTGTATGTTGCATTTCATGATTCTTAGACCAGTAGGTTTAGAAGAGATCTCATCTAGCCTGACCAGAGTTGGGTCAGATAGACCTCCACTATCCCAACCAGACCAGATGTCCATCTCAGGAGTGGGGGCTGGGGCTAGCACTCAGTAATAACCACTGACTTAATTTCAACCATCCTGTGCCCAAACTACTCTTTCCCATATTATTCCTGGATAGTCCTGTGGTGTGAGATGTCTTATTGACCACCTTTGCTTGGAAAGACCCCCTCTGAAAGTCAGGTATTTCTTGCCCTGCCAATCTAGTCTGTTTTTTAAAATCTCCCATGGTGATTTAATGCATCAGCAAGTATAGCTCAGGTGGTTCCTTTGCATCTCTCCCCATTTTCCTGAGTGGAAGATTGGGCCCGCAGGTAGATTCTAAGAAAGTTCTTCCAACAATCACCATTTTGACTTTCTGAGCACTGGAGTTTGTCAGAGATTGTCTAGGAGATCTCCCTTTGAAGGTAATTAGACTCTAGCTGCCAAGTTTCACTAAGAAGCTTTCATGTCTTCAGAGACGGGTCATTCAGACAGCCTGCTGTTTCAAATCAAGCACAAGCAACACTTCCAAGAGTATATTCAAGTCCACGATCCTTCCTGAGTGAGACTATGGTCAAGACTTGTACCAGTTTGCCAGTTAGCATAGAAAGGAGTGATGTTGCCTGGCTGCCTTTTGTGTGGCCGCCAGATGCCTTTTTGGTTCTGGTCATCAGCATACTGTTTTTTAACAGTAGTCCAGAACAAAGCGTACTCTTGCTCCTCTGGCCCTGTATGCAAATACTTGATGAGACCTTCCAAGTCATCCTAAATCCATTAAAAAGGGTGAACAAGAGATTTGCCCACAAAGTTACAAAATTAAAGAGGAGATCGCTAGACTAAGGAGACTCTGAGACACTGAGACTCTCTGAGCCGAGAGACACTGAGGCTGGAAGTTTTTGCCAGCCCTGCAGCAATGCTTTTGCAGGGTCATCACGGGGATGGTATTCTCTCTCAATGTCAGCGCTGCCTGTGGCAATGTTTACTGATAAATGGGCTGCTGGGGCTGCTGCAACCAGTATGCACTACTCTCCATACAGAGTCTTCTAGGGCACCTGCTGCAGGGGAAATTCGGCAGCTTCCCTTTGTGAGAAAACCTGGTGGTAGTTATTGGAAGGGGATCCTACCCCTTCCTGTGCTGTATCCTTGTCCTCTCCTACAGGAGGAAAGTGACAGGGAGCTTTTTCAATACCTGTAATTTTCTTGTAATACTGCCATTCTCTGTCCAAATCACCAAACAGGATTTTGCCATATTTTTAGGAAGCCTCAGGTGAGGAGCAGGACATATGTATGTTGTACACCCACACACAGTGTGGAGTCCTACTTGTTTTTTTCTGTTCCCCAGAAACAACTTCTGCTGGTTTGAGTAAAACACATAAATGTACTTAATCATGTGAAAGAAGCTTTTACATTTCAGATCACAGTAATCTTCCCCTTTCCTTCCTCCTGTATAACTCAAAATGGCTTATATATTTGAGATCCAGCTGTGCATGCTTGGATCTGTAATACTCAGATTGTACTTTGAAGCTACTCCTACCCTGAAATCACACTGTGTATATCCATTACAAGCTGTAGGGAAGAATTAACCAAATAAAACCTGATGCTATGCTATACTAAAACATATCACAGTTTACCTATCTCTTCTTACATATCTTCTGATTAGTGCAGAACTGTAAAGCTCTTTTCTTGTTTCTTTGAAGCAAATTTACAATAGCCCCAGTAATACTTCTGCACTTGAGAAAAAGTAAACCTTTCATACTATTGCAAGTCCCTACAATGCCTACAAGGGCTCCTCTGCTGATTTCTGTCCTTGTGGGTATCTAACGTTAGCTGTGAACTGGAAGACTGTGTCTGGGTCATCTTTTATCCGTGTGGTAAGGTCCCAATATCAGTTTATCGCAGAAGTTACTATTTTCAGGGGGTTTGCAGCGAGCTTTTTTTCAAAACATTTTCAGCAGACAGAAAATACTGTCTGTTTTGAAAGTGTGTTTATAATGTACTGTTGGTCCCAATTTGTGTCAAAGCACTTTTAGTCTGCCTGCATGAGCAGTTAGGCTAGTCTCTCCTGTTAGCATTGTTCATGTGGACAGCACCAAAAAAAAAACAGGGAAAAAATAACAGCATAAGAAGAATTTCATAATTTGGCAAGAAGAATGAGCTCTCCCCACTTTCTCAGAAACAAGCTTTGCTTTCATATGGAAGTAGATCTTGCAGGCAATGTAAAATTCGAGCTGCACTTTCTGAGGACATCCTTTTGTTGAATCTCCCTATATAAATGCCTAGCCCTATGACGATAGCTATTCTATAAACATGAAACAAAAGGACAGATTATGTATATATTTTTGTCAAGAGCAGAGAAATATAGCTACAATAAACTCAGAAGTTTGCAGGGTGAAGTAAAAAAAGAGACTTTCAGAAGCAAAAAGTTACGACTATTTGCATCTCACTGGGATGATGTTCATTTGGATCATCAGTCATACTTTTTGTTGTTGTTGCTAACTTACACATGCATACAGAAACTGCCTTTCATGGATGAAAAATGTCTTGCTTATTCACAAGCCCTGTAGAAATAAACATTATTTTATATATATGTACTGCTGGCAGTGAGGATTTTATTTTTCATGCCATGTGCCAACCTTTCATTAGTCAAAGTGTGAAAAATCCCATTTGCTGTGTTTTGCAGAGTTCACCTTGGAAGCATTTAGAGAGCAATTCACTGATCTTTCAAGTCACTGGAGAAGGGATCACCCTGGGAGTTGGCCAGTCACATGGGACTCAAGGGTTCTGCTTTAATCCTCAGCTTTGTAACCCACCCTTTTCTTGACTTTGGGGAAATTGCTTCATCTGTCCACATCTTGGATCCCCAATGACAAGGATCAGGCTTTCAACACATAAATTTGTTCAGTAGCATAAACTTGATATATCTGATACTAATATGGTGTTAGCCACATAGTCAGACTCTTCAAGCTAAATAAGCTTGATAAATGGAGGCAAGTCTGGGTCTGAACATAAGTGTTGGAGAAGCTCCAGAGCACAAACAGTGTGAATCCTTGATTTTACTCCACACTGTCACACAAAACCAAGCACACATTTCTGTGCACTTGCATCTGTTCCCCTGCTGAAGTCCAGTTCCTGGTCTCTTCATCCCAAGCCTACCTCATTTGGGGGGTGGTATAGGAATGGAAGATCCCGGCAGTGTCCTCTCTAAATGAGGTCACTGTGGAGGCAGTAAAGGATCATGGAATAAGTAGACCTGCCCAGGGAATAGCTTTAGTTTGATGAATTTAACACTGTGAAGCTGTGTATGTACCCATGAATGTGTAAACTGAACATGAGTTTGAGGTCCTGTCCCTACCTGTGGTGGTGAACTGTCTCTACTCCCCCTATTCCTCTGTGTAAAATAGGAAGAGTGTAAAGAGCCAACATGAGTAAGATCAAACCCTCTGCTTATTCAGATGGAAAGTATTGCTTAAGTCCCCAGGGCTACATGAACTAAACCTAGGAGTCTGCTTGCTTTCTTAGAAATGGTGTTGCCAAGTTCTGGACAGAATTTACAGAACAAATCTCTTGGCATTGTAATTCATTGCAAAGGAGACCCAGGTTTATCAACTGAACTATAGATGATGGAGCCTTATATCAATTATTTAAGTGTCCTTTTTGGCTTCTTTTTGTGTTCTTTGTCTGCCCTCATCAAGATGCCCAATGAAAGACTTAAATCCATTTTCACCCTCTTTAGAGGCACCGACGATAAAGCAAATGAAATATTATTCTTTCTAAGTAGTAAATTTATAGCAGGCAATAACAAATCCATGAGAATTTATATGGCCTTTTGCCAAAGAAACCAAGGATTTGAATTCATATACTGAAAAATATACGCGTATCTATTCCGGTGTTTAAGGAGCTGTGGGAAATCCTTTTTTATTTTTTAATGAAATGAGAGAAAAGTATCCCAGATCACCTATGACCCTCCTTTAAAGCCTGAGTGTCATCAGGAGGTTAAAACTTTATTAAGACTTTCTCATGCCTTTAGCTCCCTGACATATCTGAGGGGATGAAGGTATGAGAAGAATGAAGGCATCATACCATCAAACAGCTGATCTTACCATTATCCATGCATGGGATAATGTCACTTGAGGCCCTGTGTCAGTGTCTGCCCAACAGCGATAAGGACTAGAAGCCTTACCAGAGCCTCCCCTGAAGGAGCCGTGGAAGATGGCAAGGTACTCCCTTTGAACTGAAGCAACATGTATCAGCGTTCCTAAAAACAAACTACACCTGGTCTCCTGCCACCTCTGTTCATTTTTTTTTTTTTGATAGTTGTCATCTTGCTGCCATTCTCTTAGCTAACTCTCCACAGGAGGCAATGCGTGATCCTTCCAGTAAGGTGCATGTTCACTGGCTAACCACTCTGCTGGATTTTTTTTTACTCCTCCCATTCTCCTCAGTTGCTTCTCTTGTGCTTTGGTCATGTTGGTGAGAGCATAAATGAGATATCAACATCAAACCAACCTGGAGCCTTCCTCCTGAGATTTCCTCCTCCAGTTTGGGATTTGAACTTTCTGTTCTGAGAAACCTCTTGAAATGACTGGCTACCACAGCGTCTTGTTTGCTCAGACAGCTCAGGTCTCCATGGCTCAGTGGTTAAGGGGATCTACCAGATCTCCGGATGGGCATTTCCCAGGCTGCCTATTACTAGTGCACAGTTGTGGATCATGTCTCCTACAGAGCTTGCTGTAATATTTTTGGCAAATTTCACCATGTCCTCACCAGTCCTCATTTGGCTACCCATGTGGAAGTCTTCAGACGTGTCTGTAGTCAGATGCTAGCCATGTTTGCAATCAACACAATTCCGTTTTAAATTACAGTTGTAAGAGCTTTTCAGGCTGCGCCGACAAGCCTGATCCTGAAAAAAAGTTCAAAAAACAAAACCAAGCTCCAGACCAGTGTGCTTTGGGGAGAAGGGAAGGAAAGTGACATCCATTCTGGGAAGGAAGAAGCAAGAATAACAAAATCTGGCACCCTGGTCTGTGTTTGCCCTAATGATGCATCTCCATGTGCTTTGTGTCCTTTGGTAACACTGCCCTTTCCGTGCCACGTCGTGGATTGTTGGATGAGGAAGCTTGGCCCAAAATAAACGCCAGGCTGCTTTTCATCTCAGGGATTTGTTTGTGCCAAGCGAACAAAGTGACTTCTTTGTGGCTGTTTGCATTTGTCGTTCCAAGTTGTCTGAGCTCTAGGTTATAAATACACACCACCGATTGATAGCCTCAATATGTCCAGTCAGACAAACTTTGCATGCTGGCAAGAAAAGGATTTGGCTTGCCTTAATTATTTTTGTTTTAATACTTTTTTAAATGCTTGATATAAATCAAAAATACTGTAAACATAATTCAGGAGGTTTCTGACAAATAATTTTAGGTAAATTTTCTGTTTCATATTTGTATTTACAGTCACCTATGTAAAGGGATGCTGTCAAGTTACGTATGTAATTTAATGTCACTGACTTTTTTAGATTGTTTTTAATGCAGAAATAAAAGGAAGTCAGAATTTTATCAACTTACCTACTCTTAGAGCAGATGCAAGGTATGAGAGGAACATGAAAGGCTGAGTTGTTCTGAGCTGCCTTAAGAGTGCTAATGGTAAGCCAAGACCCTGCTGTCCTGGGCCCATGACAAGAAGGCCCATTAATCAGCAGCGACTCTGAGCAGTCTGAGCTAAACCCTGACTCTTGGGGACTGTTAGCCAAATCCTGACTACTTCATTGGGGAATGTTCAAACTTCTAGACTTGATTTTTTTCTTCACCCACCCCCAGCCCCCACCACTTGAAAAACAATGCTGGTGAAAAATGCCTCTTTGGGAATTTAATTTGTATGGAAAACATTTTATTTTTGTATCCAAATCTTGCAGTCTGTGTAGGGTTTTCCATTTGCTTTCAGCAATGCCTATTTTTCACTATTTTTCTCATCCAAAATTCTTACTAAGAAACTGAATACTTTGACCAAAAATGGGTATCTTTTCCTTCCCCTTCACCCCCTTCTCCATTCACAATATCCCCCAGACCCCTGAAAACAATCTAATTGAAAGAAAGCACATTTCTTCTAAAAATTTCCCATGGAAATTGTTTTGTTGTGGTTAATGTCTGCTTTCTCTCTCATCTTTCTGGGGCTGGAAGAAAATTCTTCGAAAACGTTATCAGGCAGCACATCTCTACAGCCCAAGTGAGGTTCTTAACATCTCATTTATTCATTTCTATGATAATCCAGTAACCATAATTGTGGTCACAGGCTTATTCACAATGTGTATACTGAAATAGTTGTGCACAGTCGTTTGAAAACTAGATCCCTGTTCAAAGATCTTACAGCTTCAGACACAGTTCATGTGCTTACTGGATGCAGCAATATGCTGTGTGTTGTTATGTATACATGCATACTTATTTTAATATTAATATATGTACATATATATAAAAAAATATGTACATGTGGTTGAAAGTGAAAGATCATGAGATGAGCTTTCTGTGCCTGATTTTAGTTTTTCTTTGAAACAAGCTTTTCGAAAGTGACCTGGAAATCCAGAGCAGGAGGCAAATAGACCCAGGTCAGTTTTACACCGTGATTAATCAGTTTCTTATTCTGGTGCAAAAAGAGAATATGGTGCCCTGTACATGCATAACAGCATGGGAAGCTACATGATGTATCTGCATGGACTGAATGGGCCAGCTTCAGTCTGTTCCAGGCATTCTAATATAAGGTATACAAACCTTAACAGAGTCTGGTCCACATTGAAAAAGCATGAAAGAAAATAGGTGTGTGGATATGTGTCCGTTTGTAAATCCAGTCTGCAGGAACCGGCTTCTTACTTGCACTTATTCCTGTGTGTTTAAGTTAGGAGGCTGTAATATAAATTGAAGCCTAATTTTTTCTTTGAAGCTATTAACACCCACCCACAAGCAACAGGAAACAGACTTCAACTTTAATTAGTACCAACACATTCAAAATTCACCCTATATTTGCCTTCAAGTGCAGCAAAGCAGCTTCAGAGCTAAAAGCTTCTTCACTTTCTAAGTAATAATGAGGTATTAATGAGGCAATTAGGGGCTTGTAAACATGGTGTCAAAGTGATATGAACTAATCACCAGCAACAGGAAAAAGACAGATCCCTCTGACTTCAGTGCTCTGCGCTCTCCCTAGCCCCCTGCGGCATTCTGTGCTTGTAAACTAATCCGCAAAAATGTTCTAGATTAATTCAAAACACTATCCTCTTTTTAATTCCCTGACTGTCTTCGGGCTTGTTTCTGAATAGATGCTCTGTGTGAAGGCTTTTAAATATGCACTTTTGTTATTGCAATAAAACCCAGATTGAAGTTCTCTTGCACTAAGCTGTCAATTTATATTTGGCTCTCTTCTTAGATACATATGAAATCTAAATAATTTGTTAGAATATTTGTTCCAGTTTATTTCCTTTTAGGCTATTTAATCAAAAAAGTAATTAAATTAGAATTGCCGAACACCATTTTTTTTTCTTGAACGTGAAATGTTAGTGTTGAAAATGAAGGATGAAATGCACCAGTTAAATCTTGGAGTGATGCAGATAGGGCAGGGACAAACATTTCCCTTCACAGATTTGTTAGCTGGAGTGTTGGACTAGGATTAGTATGATCTGATCACACTAATTTGCTGCATGGTTTCATGAGAGTCGCTTTTATGATTCTCATTTCCTTATAGAAATACAGTTCAGATTGGATCTAGCTAGTGCCTGCAATCAACCTGTTATGCTGCTTTCTTTTGCTAAAGGAAAAGTCACAGTGAATTTACCCACAGCAAGACATTAAATGTGGTCCCACCCTAGTGATGCATTTTGAAGTTATTCCTATTAGAAAATATAATTCCAAAGAACTTTTTATTTTCTAAATTGAAGTAAAGAAAAAAAAGAACAATAGAAAAAATCTCAGATATTCATGAGTTTTCAGGCAGCGAGGCTTTAGGAAGAACATAGACTGAAGAATGTCCTAAACTGTAAACGAACATATCCTTACAGCATCCCTGATACATATACTCCAAATCTTCATCTGACACTTGAAATTCTGACCTGGCTTCTTCCTTCAAATTATCTCCACGTATTGCTCTCCAACTGGAAGTACTACTGATTTGAGAGAGGATTTTTGGATATGGCCTGTTGTCTCCTGGAAATTAGGATGAAACTCCATATCCTTTCTCTGTGTGATCTCATTACAGTCAGCTCTCTAGGGGTGAAAAGTGAGTTCACTAAACCAACTTATTGTGAAAAAATATTTTGAAACATAACACACTGTGGTTTGATCCTGCATTCTCACAGGTATATTTTGGAAATCACTTGGTTGAAGTCAGTAACATGTGTGTTAAGCTCACAGAAGTGAAAACAGAACAGAGGCCCTAATAGTTTTTCCTACATCAGGAATTTGATCTAATCCACAGGAAAATTGTACATGAGTTCAACAGTCCAGCACTTTGCCTAGTAGTGTGCAGTTGATTATAAGTTTGGAATTGCCCCTCAACAGACCAGTTAAAAATGGTCTCCAAACATTTATGAGAAGAATTCTTGTAGATATAATGGTGGTGAATCATGTCTGCAAATGTGAAAGCCAGTACTAGCCTCTCCAGAAATTCAGCTTATTGTTTGAACTCTCAGCAGTATTTTATTCTGGACATGAGTAACCTCTCATAGCAGCTGGTTATGCAGGTTTACATAAACTTTATATGTTGCAGTAGAGATTCATGAGTGTTCAGTACTATCACAAATGGCTCTGTTTCGGAGGTTAGCTAGCAGAACATCACTGAGTGTCTCAGTCACCTAGGTCCATTTAATTTATGGCTGATTTTGAAAATGTCACTATTTATTAAAACCTCTGCACAATGAAGAATAAGCCACACCCTGTGGTGCTGCGCAATCTAATGTCTCTACCTTCAGTGTTAATACTTGGAAAGCTTTAGCCTGTACCTGGATATGATCAATTCTTTTTCCTGGTCATGAGATTTCATTATGGCATCAATGGCCAAGTGAAGGAGCTCTTGGGTATCCCATTTTGTTTGTGATGGCAGGCTTTGGGGAAGATACCACCCATTCCATGTCGCATGTAAGTTCCCAGACCACAAGCATGCAGACTTCTTGCTTTTACCCAGAGCTTTGTGCCTGGGAGCTCATAGCCACAGGAAGATTTTGGTGTGTGGTTGTAGGGCCAGGATGGTTGACACCTGGGAGAAGATTTCACTAGATCTTATTAAGCAAACACACATAGGCCAGTGTCTTGACCTTTCCAATATTTCTTTCCCCAAGCATAACAGCCAGTATCTCTGATCATGTTAGGAAGAGACCACAGCTACAGGTATCAGCTACAAATACATCTTGGGTGGTTTCTTCCAAGCAGACGAAGTGCCTGAAACCTCTGACTCCTACTGGGAGTTTAAAAGAGTTTGAGACTGGTGACCCTAAATGCAGCTGGTCAATAAATCACAGGTCTGGCTCATGGAGTCCCAGAAAGGAGGGGAGCCCTGGCGTCCTGCCATCAGCCCATGAAGCAGAGGCCGAGGTGTGGGAGGTGGGGCAGCCAGAGCATCCCCGTTTCAATGTGTGAGACACAACAGACCTGCCTTGTTAGCTCAGAGCTCTAGTGCTTGGGACATTACCTTTCCCTCACCCTTTTCCTTCCTCTCCCCTTGTGTTAATCCTACATAACTCTCTCTGCTCTTTCCATCTGGGTGGGGATCTTAAAAGACCTCTACAGTTCTGCAGGGCCTCTCCTGTTTGTGTATAATAATACAGGATGGCAGACCATTAACACCTTCTCTGAGCACAGCATGTTGGAGTTGCAACACTTTCTGGCCTGGCTTGGGCTCCTTTGCCAAAGGGTATTGTGTGTGCATGCTCAACTTTTCTTTTAAAATCCCAAACAGGGTTTTCTTTTTTCTTTTCCTTACAGTTTGTGTGTGTGTTTGCCATTGGTATCCATGGAACTTTTTGTCTCGTGGTTCCTTTAGAGGCAACAGAGTCTGGGGCTGTTTTTATTTGTGGTTCTCCTCTTCTCCCCACCATACCACAGTTTCTGGGAGGCTGGTAACTGAGGAGGAGAGACTGAGTGAGTCTGCAAAGTAGTAGGTGAATATGGAGCCCTTTGCTTTGAGGTCGTTAGTTACAACAGAGCTGAAGTAAGTGACATCTGCAAGGTTTTGCCATCTGAGACCTGATAGCTGGATTTCCATCACAAAAACATAATCCAAGCAGATTACTAGGGATTTATAATTGAGTTGGATTCTCTGGAATCTAATTTGAGTCAGCACTGAAACCTTTTTTCAAGAAGGAAACATTCCTAGCATATCTGTCATATACACAGTTTTGGGGATCTAATAAGGGCCAGCTCAAATTATAGCTGTGCCTCCTGGATTGTCCCACAGCTGCCTTTTGGAACGTCTCAAGGCCAAGATGCAGAGAAGGCCTAAGGCAAGATTTCATCTGTTGATGTTTCATCTGTTTTACCCCAAGAACACAGCTTCATGCTTTCACACATAGGTGGTATAAACATCTAAACAAAGCCCTGTGATATTACGGCAATGGGGACCCAGAGATAGATGGCAAAGTATGATCTTAAGTGCTTGTGAAGTTGAACTGAAATCCAGGTAAGCAGTAAACAAAAAGCATTCTGAGTGGGAGGTATCTCTATAACAGCAGAGGTGACCTACCTCCCTTCATGTTAATGCCCTGCCAGTTAGTCACACCAAAACTGAGGGGAGGAACTTCACATTGGCAAAGATGTGTCTTGAGGTTAGTGACAACACAGGTTTGTTTCCGAGTAGATGGGTGCATCTTTGTAAGAACCAAAATCTGACTGCATGCCTTTAGCTTTCTGAGGCGAAATCTTGCTCCATCAAAACTCAGTCTTCCTCTTCACTTGGGTGGGTATAAGAGTTCTGTCTCTTCCCTTAAATAAGAAAGGTGATACAAGTCACCATCTGGGATAGGCCAAAGGTATCTGTAATATAACACTACGAGAGAGAGCAGTTGCCATGAGTGATCTTGTTGCATGCACTGCAGAGTGGTGAAGATTATGTGCCCAGAAAGAGGTTAAAATTTTGTTAGTGACTTAGGAGCAGCAGCGTAGTCTTCTGTTGAAAGGCAGCACGTGCTGTCTGTCCTGATGCACAGGAGTGGCAGTTCCCAGAAGGGTGAACCTGCCTTGTTCATGTCAGGCCACTAACCCTCCACCTGAACTAGGGCCTGCTCTAAATCACATGTATGGCTAGTTGAGCTGTAAACGTGGAGCACTGGCTGTGAGGTTAGCAATGAGCTTAAGTGCAGAACACCATCGACAGATGACTCTTCTGTGGGTGAAGAGTCTCTCAAGGATCTCTTCATGTGGCAGAATGGTCACCTCAAACACAGTGAGAAATGACCAGGCTGTTCTCTTTAGCATCAGTTAAGAGCTTTGTTCCCTCTCTGACCCAGGCTTCTGTAGTGGCTGTCACTAAACTGCTTGAGTTTTCAGTGCTACAGTTCCCTGGCATGGGAATGAGTTAACAGCCTGTTTAGCTGGTCTTTTTAGACTACATGCTTTATGTATCCATATGCTGTGAGAGATTTGTCAGAGTGTTTCCTGGAATGGGGTGCTGATTAGCCAGGGCCTCTTGAGAACTCCTAATGGTAATCAATATAATGATTGTAATAACTAATGATAACAAAGTAAGGAATGGCAACAAAAAGCTTCAGAGTACAGTGTCCTTTGATTTTGGGCTTTTGAAGGGGAGCAGAAAAGAATGATTTGGGGACATAATAAAGGAACCCCCTCTCTTTCATAGATTTTCTCCTGGGAGAAATATTTTATTGAGAAAGGGTATGTTAGCCTAAGCAAGACATAAATATTTTACTTATTAGTAAGCTGTTTCTCTTCTTGTTGGCTCTGTTGCCAAGGCTGGCCTCACACAGAAATTTGTGGTGTCCATTTCTGTGCTGTGTGGTAGGGGAGCTGGGGGGCATGGAGACCCAGGCCATGGATTGAAAGCCTGCCAAAAGAAAAAAAAGAAGAAACAAGAAACAAGCCCTTCTTACAGCAATTGTCTTGCTTATAAAATGTGACATTTGCATGGCAGCCGCCAAGTCTCTGTTTTTGCGTTCATAAACAGGGCATTGGAGCAAAGATGTGGAAAGCCCAGTGTGGATTGAATTGGGCAAATGAACCAGGTCTCAGCAGCCAACTTGACAACAAAACTATTTACCCTGTGAGGGCAGAACGCATACTGCCACCTTTCCAATACACACCATCCTGTGTGAGTTCTCTGATGTCTAATAGGGCTTAGGCTGAGCATGCTTTCTCTCACTGGGAGAGCTAATAAGATTTCATTCCCCTCTACCTGACTATTTCCACAAGATGTGGAGAAATGTAGCATCACTGTGCTCTCCATCTCTGTTGTGTTTCATGGAATCAAACAATGCTTCAGAAAAGAGATTGATAGGAAGGCACAGATGCTCATATGAAGACTGAATCCCTGCCATTAGGGTTGTTCAATCACTTTTAAAATCTGTCAAGGTAAATAAACGTCTGTAAGTCTCTGGCTCAGAATGTCCTTAGACTACAGATTCTGAGAACTTGAGTGGCAAGGGGCAGTTGCTGGGAGAAGCGGAGCTGTATTTCTTTCTTAGGCTCCCTCCTTTAGCCTGAGCAAGCGTCCAGTTATGAACACAGAAGGATCTTTGGCCTGATACAGGGTGACAGCTCTTGCGTTCTTATACCCTGTTTCTTAAGGATCCTGTCTGCACTGATAGTTCATAGCAGATGTCCAGGGAAAAGTATAATGACAAGGCAGATGATATTGATAGTTCCCCAAGGTGTTCTCTCTCAGCCTCTGGAAAACTGTGGTTCATTGACTTTGAACCAGAAGTGGTATCTTGTGTTTTAATACTTCTGCAATAGGTTTTTCTCTCATGCTTTTGCCTAACTAACTTTTGAGCCCATGTAAGTGGCCGACACATGCCAGAGACATCCATATTTTAACTGCCTGTGCAACTGTGTAAAGACCTACCTCCCCTCTTCTACTCTGTACGCACCTCCAGCTGATTCCAGCTGATGTCCTGCAGCTCTCAGAACTTGCAAGGTATTGTCCATCCCTCATCATTCACTTAGTGCTCCCTGTAGTTTTATAGACCTTGAGCATATCTGTCTTTTCTACCTTCAAGCATGTTAGTCCATTCTCACACAGAAGTCCTCCAGCCATTCTCTCTCATACCTATTCCAGTCTTACTATATCCTTTGATGTTCAGTGAAAAAAGCTGGATGAAAATTGCCTGTTCTTCGGGGCCAAGCCAAGGGTTTTTTGGCTTGTAACATCACTTAGAGCAATTTAGGGTTTATTCCATGCTTAAATTCCTAATGGTGAGCTGAAAGAGGGCAAGAAAAGGTGATCCAGAACCAGATATGGCTGGTTCCTGCTCTGTTCTATCAGGTTAACTCTCCAGCTGCACTGTCTGGAATGAGAGCAGGTTCAATTGAATTAGAAGTGGAGAAAGTTTGTCAGTGAGTTGGCAGATGAATTTTGCTTTAAACCATGGAAACGGATATGGTAGTAGAAATCATTACCAGTCAGTGTGCATTGTGTCTACTCTATTTGCCAATGAGAAGATACAGAAAAAGCCAACTTTGTTCTTGCCTAGTATTGTGTTATGAATCTGCTTAGCCACATATTCATTCCATGATCTGTGAATACTTTTCAAATTGAGTATCTGTTGGTGAAAATAGTTCAGAGGTGACTGGTTTCTTTTTAACCCCTGGAAACTGCTTTCAAAACCTTTTTTGTAAATGCTGCATTTTGTAGACCCCTTTCTTCCCACCCAGGAAGTTCTATCTGGACACAACGGTATCTGCTAGAGGCTTGCAAAAGGTTATGCTCCAAAGCTAAGCATGTGTTTTTATGAAATGCATTAATACCTTTGACTACACGGAGGGAAAATGCACTCTGTAAAACTTAAGCCGTTGCAACACAAGCTGCAAAGCTGAAAATGTTGTACTCTCAAGAAAAGACAGTTCCTTCAGTCTTCCAAGGTGAAATCCTAACCTTCATCTAACTGTATGAAGCTGGTGGCAAATTTCCCAGATTTCAACAGCCCAGGGTTTCACCTACAGTTGTTAAGGACTGCAGGGGCTGTAATGGACTGGACAGAGTTAACTCTGATGTCATGCAAGCAGTGGGATTTTTCCCAGTGTTTTCTGCATGTGGGTCCAGGAACTTGCTGTTGAATTAGGATCTGTCTAGGAGGAGTGCTGGTAATTGTGGAAACAAATCCCAGGGGTTGCCATTTAATCTACAAGCTCAGTTTTGTTTCAATTAGCTGTAAAGTTGGCAATGAGCACAAATGGGGAACCATGAAATGAAAGCTCCTCCAGTGAACACTATGTCCACAAACTCTTCAAATTGCTGACTCTCATTATAGAGCCAAGGGAGGGGAGAAAATAAAACCACAAACAGCGAGATCCAATTAGATCTTTCTCCTTTGTTCTTCCACCATCTGGAAATGACTGGTTTATGTTCTAGTAAAAGGGCATGTTCTAGACCTGGTTGTGCAGTCTCTCTGCACCGATGTTGTCTGTCTGGATTGACAGAGAGAGTGTTAAGGTTTCATTTACATGGGTCACAGGTGCTCTCCCATTTCTTTGCCGAGGGTTTCTGTGCCCACTCAGGCATAATGACAGATCGTGCTGTTTCCATGTGTAGAATCAAAACAGAACTTAAAACAGTTAATACAGTGTCCAGATTCCTCCAAAGAGCAGACCCTAACCTCACCATATTTGAAGATGTAGGATCTGAGAGCTTTTCACCAGTGGCATTTACTTGTTGAGCCAAATTGAATGTTTAATAAAAGTGGAAACTTATCACCTGGTTTCTCTGCTCATAACTTCTGAGCTGTCACATGCTGCTTATCCCTAATACCAGTATGAGCCTGGCAGACAAGAGAGTACAGTCAGGCTGTGCTCAGAGCCCCATGACCATCCTTCTTATAGTCCAGCTTTCAAGAAGTATCTCTGTTTTGCAAATAGCAGGGACAACTTGCTCACTTGACCAAGTCCTGAGCTTGGGCTTCGTTAAATCTAGAACTTTTCAAGTAGGATTCAGGTAAATACCTAGTGAAAGCTAAAAATGCTGCTCCTCTTGCAGCTTTCATCTGACTTAATCTCAAGAAAAGGTTATGTCTTCAGGGCTTTTTATCTCAAGCATTCAGTCATTCAAGCAGGACTAAATATACTCCCAAACAGTAAAATAACTTGTATATTCGAAGTTCATTCATAGAGATTTTCATCGGTACATCTCAGAGGACATTTTGCAAGTGAGGGGAGAAAGAGGACACAGAACTGAAGTGAATTGTCTGAGGTGATAGAGCAAGCCAAAGTCAGAGCTGGAATCAGGATTCCTGACTCTTGGGAAGTGTTTTATCCTCTAGACACAGATCGCTCTTACTGCTGCTAAAGATGATGATAGCATTTTCATTAGGCAATTCAAAAAGTACAATTGTTCTATTCACTGTTATACAGTACGAGAATGTATACTCAAAACAGAGCCAAGGCTGCTAATTCCTTGTCCTCAAACCACTGGATATTGCTGTCCTGTGAAGACACCTTTACTAATTTCCCTAACAGAAAAGCAATACAGCCATTCTAATCATCAAAGACGTTGCTATTACTGTTCACAAAGCTATCTCCCTTGTGTTTTCTTTCATTTTCCTCCAGACAAATCCTGTGGAACCCATAGAAGTCTTTTAGCATGAGTTAGACCAGAGACCTCCAAAGGTGCCATCTAGTCTAAAATATTCTATTGTTTCTTTACAGGGTATGGGTCATCAAATCAGCCTCTGTGGGAAAGGTCCTGTACCAGAAAATACTTGTTTGGGAATACTAAAGTCTGCAGGGGCAAGGTTTATCTTCAAACAATGTGACTGCCAGAAACTTGGCTAGAAGCAGTTCACCAGTGTGGTTTTTTAAAAAGTTTTTTGCAGTTTCCTTTGCAATAATAAACACCTTTCTTAAAAAAAATAATTTAAAAAAATCCATTTGCAGGCTGTTTACCCAGTGCAAAAGTGGTGGGTGAGCTCACGTCATTCCCACAACAGGTTTTCAGAATGAGAAAGCTGTGTGTTACCTCATGTTCCTGTGGCTTTGACCAAAGCAGCAGTCTCTTGACAGATGTTAGTTCAGAGATCACAGGGTACAGAGTGACTAAAAAACATGTGGTTCAGGGTATATCTACCATGTAGTATCTCAAATGTAGCAATAATACTGGGGAAAAAGAGCAAGCGGCAGGAATTGAGAGACTGTTAAAAAATAGTCTAACTTTCATATGCCCTCACCTATTAATGCAGGTAATGTTCAGAGAGAAATAAAGAAGCACAGAGAATTCCCAGAGCTTTGTTTCAATAAGTTCTTATGGCTTCCATGGTATCTTATCTTTACTAGGATGTTAAAGACAACCTAGTCTCTAACACTTTCTCCTTGCTGCATTCCTGTGTAGGAACGCTGTGATACTCTGCCCATTTTACAATGAAACACTGCAGGGTTGAGGGACTGCCTCAGGGTCATGCAGGGAACCAGTCTTAGAGCAGAGAATTAAACAAAGGTCTCCCAAAACCTGAGGAGTGCCTTAACCACTTTTGCCTCCCTACCTAGCATGCTTTGGCACACAGAGAAAATTTTAATTTGATGCTGAGATAGACATATGCACCTCAGGCACTGTATAAAGTGAAGCATGGGAGTCCTTTCAGCAAAGTCTTTCTCTGGTGGGTAGTTACTTTTTCAATCCCATTGACTTCCAAAAGTCTCTGGTGTCAAGGGTAGCTCAACACTGGCCTTTCTCCACAAGCAGTCTCATCGGTCAAGAGGACTCCTGAAGTCAAAATGCTCTGGAGAGTAAGTCATGGGATCAGAATCTGGCCCAAGAAAAGAGAAAAAGTGTCAGTGCTTGTCAGGGAAACTCATCTGAACACCTCTAGCAATTTAAGGAAAGTCCTACAGACATGCCAGCAAAGCATTTCACTGGTTTCCATTAAATAGTTATCACAGATCCTGCTTGCAAGCAGATCCATTTCTTAATATATAAAGCAGTTTAGCCACAGCCATTATGTGTTTAAAAAAATAATAAAAAATCTGTGAGTCCAGGATCACTTGAGCAAAGCAATAAATTCTCCTTTGAGCCATTAAAATTTTTGTTAGGCAACATCACAGTGTGAACATCACCTTGTCTTCCGACAGTGGATTAGTTCCCCAAGCCCTCCTATGTTCTTCAGGTCAGTAATGAGCTATTCAGCCCTCAGTAAATAAGTTGTGTGGCAGTCCTCACCCAGGAACCGCCATGCCCCTTTCAGACACATAAATACCTTTATTCCCGTTTTATAAGTGTGATAACACAGGTCAAGCTGGAAATAGGATTCTAGTTTCATTAATCTAATTGGACAGCAAGGTGGATTAAAGGATTAAACTAATAAATGAAGATAACAGACTTTTCAGCTGTTTTGGACTGGCAGAGCAAGTTCATTCTAACATGGCTTAACCCTGTAAGCCACATTTTTACCACCTTGCAGCCCTCTGAGCTGATGGTTCTCTGACATCCTGCAGTGCTCTGTTAATTCCCATGCCAAAATATTACTTGCCATCCTTTACCCTCTGCAAGTTACTGGGTCTGAGCCAAGAATCTGTCAGCATAAGAGAAGCAAAATCAGATGGTGCAAGCCTGATTACAGTCCGTTGCTGTCTCACCCAGCCCTCCCACTGGTCGTTTCTCAGCAGACTCACTGCTCTGCCAGATTGTTCTCCTGCCAGTTCATCAGTCGACAACATTAATAAATGGTTATAAAGATAAGTTCCATCTTATCCTGAAGGCCTGCAGGTGATGGAAAAGATCCCTACAAAAAGAAAGAGATGCAAGGGGTAGTCTCAGCTTGGGGCTTTTTTGGTAGAGCAAAGGTAGGCAAGACCTCACTGGGAAGCATTACACTCCACAGAGTCAGAAGCAGTGAGTGAGGCTGTGATGTGTGATCTCAGTAACATCCCTCCATCTCTGCTTTTTCTTTAATCCTACTACCTGCATCTGGTAAAAGACAACTGTCACGCACTGCACAGCTCCCCCTTTCCCTTCTGAGGTCTTTGCTACAGCAGAAAGGGGGATCTGGAGCAGACCCAAGTACTTTGCCACACACAAGTGCCCTTGGTAAACAAGGCTTCGGCAAAACCTGACTGAAGGTATTTACATACCATCATATTTACACAGGATTTTAAGGTCTTACCCTTTGAGTGGGCTCCCTGTCTGTTAAGGTTTCTGAGATTCTCCCAGGCTAAAAGGGAGTGGGGTTACTGGATTACATAAGCAGCATCACACAGTCCACTCAGGGGCAGGACTGTGCTTACCTTTTCTGGTGGCTGAGGTAAAGGGGTTAATAATGTTGCTGACAACCTGGCTTTTCATCACAGGCTTTTTGGTGCATGGATGATCTCTTTATAGACACAAGTTGCAGTAAGTAAACCATACAATGCCAAAAGAACCCCTTCCTCCTGCTATGCTGTCTAATATGGTCTGGACAAAATTAATTTAATCTCCCACATTGGCCTTTCTTTCTGGTTCCTAAAAGGACTCCTAGTACCCTTCCTGACTGAATGTTCATCCTTATGCAAAAGAGGCCACATTTTGGCCCATGAAACAACTTCATCTGGGCTCCTGGAGCAAAGAATGTGCCTTGTAGCATTCTCTCTCTCTGCATATCCAACCACTGGGGTTGAGAATGTGAGAGGAAAGATGGTGTTCCTGCATCACATGATATACAGCTCCACATTCACTCTGGTCTTACACTGGGCCAGTGGCCAATCCTCCTCACAACTTCCTGATCTTGTAAGCCAAAGACTCTTGGATCTGTCTCAGCTCTGGGTGGGACCAGATATCAAAGATACCAGCCAAGGTGTCATGTCCTAATGCCAGACCACAGGCATAGAGTAAGGCTTAATTTAGTCTGATTGTCATCACAATGCTGACAAATCAGGAATAGCTCTGCTCACAGGCAACACATGTGAAGCTTCCTCTGAATCCATACGGGAAGTATTCTCCCAGGCAGGACCATTTCAGCCAAGCGGTTTTTAAATGAGCATCTCAGGAAAAGACTGTGCTCAAAGGCAGCTCATCAAAAGATTCGGGAGGTCTAGGCAGAGGTGGCAGAAAGAATTTTCTTCCCAGCTGGCAGAGACACCGCCACACATTTCCCTAAAGATCCTGAAGCAGAGTTGAAAACAGGAGCCAGAATATGGCCCTCTCTGTGGCCTTGGCAGAAAGGACATGCTACTTTGTCAAATTATCAGAATTTGTGGTGGAAATGACCTATTAAACCTCTTTGCTCTTCCCACTGTCGTCACCCTGGGTTATTCCTTTCATAGATCTGTTAATGCTTTGTCAAAAGACAGAAACATAGCTTTGACATAAAAACCATGCTGTTTACAGTTGACGGAAAGCTTACATTAGACTGGGCCACCTGAACCCCCTCACCCAACATAAACAGAATCTATCAACACTGCTTAAGCCATTAACCCTGACAACTGAAGCTTTCCAGGGAAAGCCCTTATCAAAATGGGGCTGCAAATGAAACCAAATGAGAAAAATCCTCATTGCCCCAAATGTACTCAAATAACTTCCATGAGAAGATGCGGATGAGCCTTGTTAGGCTCACCCTAATCCCTTTGACAAGCCAGGGATTCCTTCAGGTTGGAACACAAATCCTCCAGGAATTTGAGCCATCAGCTTCCTCTGCTCTCCATTGCAATGGCAGTTATAATTTTTTAAAGATCATTATCTGATCAACATGCAATAGGAATGTTTGGAGTTGAGCATCTGAGCCATTAATGGAGTGGGCCTTCCATACCCAGTGAAGTCTGTTCAGAGAAAGCTCCCTTTGAGAGCTCCCCACAGGGTTTGTGACCTCTCTCTTGTATGTGCCTGGACACCAATAATTTAGTGGAGATGGCTTGAGAAAGGGCTGTCTGAGGGAACCCACATGGAGAATTATCTCCTGAAACTCTTCTTATGAGTGTTTAAAGCAAAGGGTGAGGCAAAGGGAAGAAGCCTGTAAAGCAAGCTTCACATGGGCTTTCCAGATGTGATCAAACTCTGATTACCTCAAGCATTTGGCCCTTGTTTGTAAGACAGAAGGCTTCTGGAAAACAACCATTTTCCAGCACAGTGCTGACTTTCTATCTCCAAACTGAGACTCTGGAAAAAGCTGAAAATCAGAGACAACAAATAAAGAGTAATACGAACATTTCAACTTTGTGATGAGTTTTTAATTGTATTCACACAGGATTTCCCAGGGATTCAAGGGAGACAAAGTATTTTCATATTCCAAATACAGAAACCTTTTTCCTTTTCTTCCCCTCAGCTGTGTTGAGAAGGAACCAAAAGTGAGTTGTAAATAAAAGGAAACAGCAGATCATATAGCAAATATTACACACAGTTGTTTAGATGCATATAGAATTGCTTTCTGAGCTATATATCTTGCTTGTTTTCCCAAAGGAAATCTAGCACACATCTACCTCCACCTGCTGGAAGAAGATTAAAAATGTTAACAATTATAATTTTCAGCTTACAGACTGAAGATCTTCCAAATATGTTATGAAGCTCAGCGGGGGGACAGGACAGGACAACTTCTTACAGTGAAGGGAAACTATACCAAGATCACAATTTCTGGATTTAGCAAGTCTTCAGTATATGGTAATAGTTAAATATTTAGCATTGTAGGGTGGAGGGATACTAGGTCTTGCACTGAGTAAGTTTTTGACTGACTTTTCTCCATGTTGGATAGATATTTAGAGAACACTATTGGCCTCACTGGACAGTGGTGGAAATCCAATGGAATTTAGCTCAAGGCAGAACCAGGCCATTGGTATGTGAACTGTGCAAGGCAACTGAGCCTTTTCCTCTAGGCAGATGGTAAATTCGCAGACATTCAGGACAGACATAGTCTCATTTTAATGCTTTCACTGCTGGCTACAAAAATACAATACGTTTAAATCACAGAGTAATCTTTTTGATCTAGGCCTGAAAACCAAAATATTTACTTTTTGTAGTTTTAAAGAAGGTTGGAATTTTTCTGCTTTTTTTAAAAAAAAACTTTTATGGCAGTTGTAAAATATATCAGATTGGTCATGAGGAAGGATTCTTCATGACAGTATGCTGGGCTCGGCTTTGGAAGAATCAGTTCTGATTCCATATTTCACCACTGATTTCCCTTGTGGTAGCAGTGGTGGCTGTAAGCATTTTGTGAGATCAGTGACACTTTTAGCAGAAATAACTTTTCTCCCAAATTTTCCACAGGCATTTGAGCTAAAGATGCAGAATGGCAAAGGGAGATTATCCAGATGATTAATGAAATCACATAAAAAGATATTTGCTAGCACTGTCCCCAAGATTAGGATTTTACAACTCCAGGAACATGTTTTCAGCCTTCTGGATTTGTTTTGAACCAGGTGAGGAAGGTGAGCAGACTGGACTACCTAAATGGGAAATTATGGGGACTGTCACTGGATTCTTTGAGTGTATGTCTTTTATCTTGACAGTACCCCTTTATTTGTAACCCCAGCAATAAGCAAATACAGACCCTGAGGGAGAAGGGGAAGGGGCTGGCAGTATAAGAGAGCTTCCAAGTATCATTTTCAAATCTTATCTCTGCCCTCCACAGCTAGACTTTTCCATGTGCCTTACCAATGGAATGCTACATTTTTGCACAAAGCAGCCATTGGTCATTAACATCTTTCTTCATCCTAGGAGGACACATGGAGAAACCAGAAGTCTCACAGATCCTCCTAAATCTAAGGGCTTTCCCACCAGATGGCCGGTTCACAAAACACAGTGTCCCACCACAGATGCTGAGCAATCCAGAAGGCGTGACAATGGAATGTTGATATTTTATTGCTGCTGCATCCACCCTGCTATTTTCTTCTCAATCAGTTAAACATCAAATCTTTCAAAGCTCAGCTTAGGTGACCTCGAGTATCTATTTGAAACTGAAGCTTAAAAATAGTAGGGAGAAAGTGTGTGTACTTTTTTTTTTTAATTCTTTTTTTCTTGCAAGTCTCCAGAGAATCTTCCACAAACTGAAGTGTGTTTTCTATTATGGTTTACATCAAGAAGCTGATCTTGGGGACTTCTGTCTATGTGTGTTTCTGTTACTGATTTTTGTGTGTGTGTGTGTATGTGTGTGTGTCTATCATGGCCCTTGTTTCCTCTGGAGAAAGGAGACAGTAAAACCCACTTGAAAATTTATGCACACAGTGTCAGGAGCCCAGTTCATTCATCTGAAGACGCTCCTGCTGTGTTGGGTAAAATGCCCAGAAATATTCAGAGCTGTGTTAACCACAATTCTCCGCTTCCACGTTGTGTCTGATGCCATATTTGGAAGCTGTGATTCCTTTGCTTCATGCGGCTGACTCAGAATTTGCATTTACTTGATACCAGCATAGATTTCCTGTCCCTTTGGGTAGCTGTAATGGATGGAGTGGCCACAAAAAGTTCAGCAGGACAAGCAGAGAGAGTTAGTAAGCTCAGTGGAGCAGTATCAGATGTCAGCCAGTGGCTGCTCAAATGTCAGTGATGCAGATTCAAATGCTGGAGTCTGGCAGACGCATGACCCACGGGTTGCAATGTGTTGTTAAAGAAATGAAACCTACCCAAGTTATTCATACTTACTGTGACATATTGCTATTGGCAGCCTCATGCTGGGTCTACCCTAATCACTTGCCAGCATAAGTTAAGAATGTGATTTCACATTTAATGATACTTCTAGACTAGCAAAAGACTTCTTTGAAGGAGTGGCCTACTTTCCTAACCCTCTCTGCCTCACAGCAAAATCTTCGTGTAGCCAAGAGCCACAAGATTCAAAGTAGATCTCTCAGAAAACAGCATTGCTTCTTGGTGAGAGACAGTGGCTCTCTCTTCAGAGTCCCCCTGGGAAGTGTCTTGAAGTAACCCATCTTTTTCAGACTCAGCTGTCCCTGCTGGCTCATTTCCTGCCACCGCTTGGAATTTGAATTACCCAGCAGCTCTCACATGGAAAGCCACACTTGGACTGCTTACACCCCAGAAGCATCTTGAGTCATAGGATACCATCCTTGTCCTAAGACAAGATTGGCAGAAAGCTTTTACCCATTTTGGGTGAGGAGTATTTCACTCAGGGTAGAAGTTACAAGGCATACTGATACTGAAGATATTTTGCCATCATAGGAATATCTGTAACTACATCAGAAATGTTTTCCACGGTAGGCTAAGTGAATAACAGAGATGAAAGCTGTGACTTTGGCTTCCGTTGAAGCACTGGTGCTTGCTGGCAGCTACCACATAGCTCATACCATTTCGTCTGCTTTCAGCACTTCTAAAGGCTTGCATGTGCTTGTGAGTGCAGGATGTAATGCAGAACCCAGAGGTGCTGGGAGAGAGAGGGCACAGGTAGTTTCTGTTTGCAATACTAGAACCCTCAGAAGCCCTTGTCCTAGAGAAAAGCTAACTCTACTGGTGCTATGTGATAAAGGTAGTGTGCACAAAGGCAGTCCCTGCTCAAGAGTGAGGTGAGACAACAGCAGATATAGCTAGTGAAATAATCTTTCATTGTTTCCTCATCGTAAGAGGCACCAGCCTCAGTCTGTCAGTCTATTAGCAAAGCTTTTATATGCATTGCAACTTCTAAGGAAAGCCATAAGTTGCCTCTATGGCTTCATGGGAATGCCCTTGGCAACACACTGAAAAGACAAAGTCCGTATTTGGTGAGTTCGGTGTGCCACTGAATACAGAGAAGGGTGCAAATGGAATGTTAAAAGCTAGAAAATTATGAAGTAGCAAGACAAAGGAGGGCACTAAGGTAACACAAAGAGAAGAGCTGCATGTTTAAAAAGTATGTGCTAAGAAAATGGTTGTATCTGTCAGACTGCTACCCATAGGGCTGGTCTAGTACAAGTTTGGAGGTTCAGTCTCAAGCCATATTTTCCCTGCTGCCTTTTTGTACCACAAAACTATAAATAAATTGTACTTTTCACCCAAGTGTCTTCACCCCAACATCTACAACCCATGTTTCATTTAGTAAAATTTTATACATGTTGCCATGGCAACTGGCCTCCAGATCCCATTCTGGATCTCAAAATAAATTGAAAAAACTATGAACGCATCATATCATTCATTCTCAGGCTCACCCAAGACTGGAAAGAACCTCTGGGAAAGAATTCCTGAAACAAAGGGAAAAGCCACATTTTATCACTCTTGGCAGAGAGACTTCCAGTTGTACAAAAGCCTGTTGGGTTTTTGTTCGGGCTGGGTTTTTTTTATTTGTTTGGGGTTTTTTGTTTTCTTTATCTTTCCCAAAGCAGCAGCGTGATAAAGAAGAGAACAAGAGACAAGGAAAATGGCTACTATGGCACAAACACATCTGCTGGAGATGTGGAAAACCTTTTGGAGCAGATGGTCTTGAAAGCTCAATGCATTTTGCATAAGCCTTAAAACTGCTAGCTGCTCTGCCCATTCACCCCTTCTATATAAAGTATAAAACATTCTTGTTTTAATTAATGGAAATATCTTTCCATCCTACACTTAAATAAACCTAACCAGCCATCAGATAATGTGTAATAAAATTCAGGCTCTGCCGTGCTATGCAGATGCAAATGTTTGCAGCCATGCTGAGGAATGTCTCTCCAGATAGCCTTCAAGAGCAGTGTCTAGTTCTGACAAGCACAGTGCAGTTCTGACTGTGTTGGAATAATTGCAGCATTTCATAGACTCTCTTCTCTCTACAAGGGGACAGCAGGACAGTCAGCATATACCCTTTCTTCTTCTGTAACTCTGCACAGGGCTTTAGATCAAAGTTGTACAGGAAAAAAGGTTGGGTAGGAAGAAGTAACCATCAGAAGAGGGAGACAAGTATCTGAAAGCTGTGGGGAACTACCTCTTCCATCCAGCTGTCAAATTTACAGCTCTTTGTCTCACTGTGTCTTTGCAATTATGTTCAATGAATTCTTTCTCATTTTTTTCTGTTCCTGTACAGATTCAGATTATGAGGGTGAAGCTAAGCTGAGTCATTGACAGCTAACAGAAGAAATTGTATTTCCATCAATATCTGGAAAGGTCATAAGGCATAAAAAATCGTGTGTGTTTCTTGAGAATAGTCAGGACTTCCAAGGAATCTGCGTATATATCCTTCCAAACCTGAGCACACTGATCTGTATCGAATATTAGCCAAGCTTTGAAACACCATAAAGAAACATCTCTTCCCTGACAGGAAAACATTGTCTTCATGTGAAGAGCAAAGATAAAGCATGCCACACTGGCAGTCCTCACATGGTGTAAGAATTCAACTTCAATAGCAGAAAAATGTCTCAGTGCTTCTGAAAAACATCATTGAACTGAGAGAGAAATGGGCCTTTTCAGAATGCCGTTTATCCCATCCTTAGAAAGATATCCAAAATAGCTCTGGGAAGTCAATGCTCTATATGCTCATTTCACCTTGTCAAAAAAAAATGCATTTAAGTATCTTATATCTTGGGTATTTTATTCTGAGGCTCTCTGCAGCTGGGAGAGGCAATCTGCTTCTTGGTGTTCTTCATCATCATTAAGTAGTTAAATACCACTACAAGCCTGACTCAACTTTTTAGGTAAAGAGAGCAAAGGGGATGTTTTGACAACCTGACTGCAGAGCAATCACGATCTTTGTTTCAGTTCTTGGAAAAAAAAAAAAAAAAAAAAAAAAAAAGAAAAGGGACATTCATCAAAAAGGAGCAAAGTTTATATGTGAAGATTTGCACACCCTAATCTCAGCCAGCCACATCCTGATTCTGCAATAGATGTAGCTTCCTGGCCTTGAAATCAAAGAGATTGCTTCTCTGTAATTAGGGACAACTGGGAAGAGTAGTTGATCTTGGTGGTTTGTGCAGCAGTGCAAGCCTCCAGTCCTTGTTCTTCAATTCCCTGTGGAAGTCTGGATGGTCATCAACAGGACTGAGGTGTCTGGGTGTCACATGAGCTTTCTCACTTGTAGCAGTCTTTTGAAATCAACATATCCATGCCATTTAAACCACTTAGCGTTCTTGCCCAAACAGTTGATAAGCAACACATTTTCTTAGATTCTTTCATAATATATTTACTAGTGTATTCTTTGGGTTGATTTGCTGTCATGCCTAAACTGCACAAGGAAGAGGTATGGACAAAAGACCTGCTTTTTTAAGTTGTGCCCCATAGGGAAAGCCTGAGTGATCCTTTCCAAATAGCAGCTGGGAAAGCAGGGCCAGAAAAAGGCTGTCAGGTTCCTGCTAGCTGAGAGCAGGGCTTGTCCTCTCTGACTTCTTAATTCCAGTCTGCCAGAGTAATGCTACAGAGAAATGTCTTATTCCAGAAGCTGTTCGTTCATTTAATGAGAGGCAACCACAGTCCCAGTAGCCAGGCCTGCCTTTCTTAAGGTGATACCCTGGCAGATTTCCCATGGTAGTTCAGTAGCTTGGCTATTTCTTTTCTAAATTTACAAGCAATCTCCTGTTACACAGTGGGGCCAGCTTCTGGGATATCAAGTGGTTTTTCAGGTGTTGTATTACAGTGGGCTGGAAGCTTTTATTCACCCGGCTATGCACGTAACCAGTGTGTATTCAAATGACTGTCTCTCCAGTGTTTCTTTCTGCTCTAATTCATTGCTTAGCTTTGCATCTTCCATTGGCCCTGTTTTTACTTCAGGTTCCTATCTATTAAAAAAGAAAAGTGTGTGTGTGTTAGAATAAGGCTTAGGTCAAAGAAGTGACATCCCACCTAATCACAAGTATTATGAGCTCCTCAAAGGGACAGCATTGCAGAAGATTTTAAAACTGGTGGCACATCCAAGTTCCAATTTATGACAAGGAAACTCAAAGTGTAAATGTAGTTCACAGGACTGCAGGATCAGTGACTGGTCCAGGGTGATGAAGAGATTTTGACTCTAAAACATTTAGCACTGTTCTTCTGTTGTTAGTATCTGTCTAACTGCTTTGTTGAATTAAACAAAACATCTGAAAATGATCAGTCCCCCCCATAAACGTCACTGTTTCACAGAAGAAGATGCTGACTTACCAAAGATTATAATATATACACATGTGTTTTATCTCTGCAAGATGTTTTCAAGAGGTTGAATAAGCCAGTCTATGTGCTGACATGAACTGTAAGCAGAAGATCAGCTTGAAATATTAGGCCAATAATATGGATAATATACATCCAGTTGCACTGCAATCCATCTCTCTAGGTGACTGAGGTCGTGGTTTTGCCAACTGAAGTTAAAGTGCACCATCTGGGATAATGCCACATTTCACATGTTCTTGCTTTGTTTCCTCTGTGCTTTGGAGTTCTTCGTAACCCCAAACTTTGACAAAGCTGCACCACCACTGTCTGAGAGGAAGACATTAACTGGGCTTTGTCCCAGCTTGGTCATTCCAGTGCTTTCCAAGGGTCAAGAACAGCTGCAGAAAGCAAGCTCTCCCTAGAGCTTTGTCTCTACACGGGTGGCAGATTCCTCTGCTGTGAGGGTTAGCTGACTATCTCAGTGTGTGGATTGTATTTACCAAGCCATTGTTTAGAAGAAGACAATTTGTTTCAAAGACCAGTTTGTTTAAGACGTGTAAAGGTTCCACTCTGCAGGTACTGTTCACTGTTCCTGTTGTCCTGCTTTTGTTCTGCCACAATCAATAGGGTGAATACTGTGCCCCCACACTGTCCTTATTCTAGTTTACAAGAAAGATCAGATAAATCAGTGTAGACTGGACTTCATCCTTGGGAACTCTTGAAGATAAGGCTAATTGTGCATTACAGGTTTTTTTTTTTCACATGAGTTCATGACAGCAGGCCTGTGAAATAGTTCGTGATCTGGCATCCACTTTCAGTATATCTATGGTACAGAGAAAAATGAAGTGTTATACCCATGACCTCTAACATGGTAGATAATTCAGATAAAACTTGTAGTGAGCAGAAAAATCTCATTTGTCATAATTCTGGCACAGACTCCATAGCAGCAGAGAGGCTGATGGGTACAACATGAATACATTTAAAATCTAATAAATTGTATCAAGGAAATAGTTGAGTCATGTGTAATTCCCCCACCCCCCTTCCCCTTTACTGTTGGGAACAGTCTGTTTCTTAAGCATATCTTGCTAGTGTGATGTTCAGCAACCAGTTGCAGAAGGGACTTTGAGTTTGACCAGAAAAGCAGGGAGCATTATAGCTTCTTCCCTCGGTTACCATTGCTCAAGCCTTCAAGCTACCGTTGTTTTCTAGCAAAGCTCACTAAAGAGCTGGACAATGTGTTTCTGACAAAGCTATAGGCTGTTTGCAGCCACTTAATGATCGTTGGTCTGCAATCAACACTGAGCTGATTGAGTTAAAGGTATGATTATTCTAATGGATTTAGTGTAAGGTTTGTGTGGACAGTCTTACAGAAATAAATTTCTAGTAATACCAATTTAAAATGGTTAGGAAAAAGTTTAAGATCAACAAAAGTAATTTTTAATTTAACTAAGTATTCATTTTAAGTGGCTTTCTGCTCATTTAATAAGTCAGTTTAAGAACTCAAATGAAACTTAAGTGATTTCTGTGTGAACAGATTCCATTCAAGGCAGGGAGGGAGCATTAGCTGCTGGATAATCCACAAAACCACTTTGCTTTTGGTATCCCCACAAAGAAGAGGTTTGGAAAAAGCAAGATACTTTCTAGCGTGGGAAGTATAAAATATTTCTCTCATTTAAATACCCTGAGCCTTCTGTTAAGATTTCTGCCCAGCATGTTTTGGGGTACATGCAACCAGAGCAGCTCATGGGAAAGTCACTCTGCAGTAACCCAACCAGCTATTCCAGCTCCTCAGTCAGGACTTTTCCTGGATTGTTTGTCCATAGAAAGATTTGATAGTCAAACTGAGAGGTGGTCTCTCTTCAACTTAGACTATATCATCTGTTCTTTAGTGAGCATCTTTAGAGAAGCTGGATCTTTTCCTTGTTGAAAAGTTGTATTTCAATATTTTACATTAATAGATTGGGAAGCAAAACAGTCCTCACACTTTCACTGATGCCACTGGCAAGTCCAGCTGGAACTTCACAGGAAGATAATGTACTTGAAGGAGTTTCCTAGCTCAGTTGGGGAAATGCAGGTGAAGCTACAGGTTGAATCTTACCAGTTTTATAACTTAGTGGGGTGAAGAATAACTATGTTACTGCAGGACCAGGAGGACTTGTCCAGCATCGTCCTTATTGTACTGCGCTTTATGTACAGTGACTGAGCGCAGACCCTGATCAGCCACTTCTTTTCAGATACCTTGATAACGGGGAACATGCCTGAGTAAACCAGAAAGACACAAGCATGGGAAGAAAATAGATCTGTCCAGAGCCACAATGAGGAGGCAAATTACAGAAGTAAGGTTAGAACCGTAAGTCACCAAATTCCCACCTGAGTGGCATAGTCCTAAGGATTGAACCCTTCATTCCCAGCCAGCATGACCTTTTGTGACCTGTCATAGGCAGACAGGGATAAGGAATAAACACACAAATAAGGATTCCTCTATTAAAATTGACCTAGGATAAAAGTATGTTAAAAGTGTGTGTGCTATTTATGCTGATGTTTCAGCACTGGTGCCATCCATGGATTGGTTGGCAGGAAGAACCTTTTTTCCTTTGGACACAGTAATATTTGGGAGTCCTGTGTGGGCGTGAAACAGTCATCAGTACTATTGTCAAAAGTAAAAGATGACTGTAATAGGTATTATTTGTATGGGCTCAAGGAGGATGTTTTGTAACAGATGCTAATGAAGCCCCATCTTTGATGGCAATGGTGAAAGGGGGGAGCCCTAAGCCTGTTCATCTCTCTGTCGCTCAGAATTAATGGTAATGCAGACAGCTGACTGTTAGCATGGGCTGATCAATTCTTTCCGGTTTTAGACTCTTTCAGCAGAGGTTTGAGAGCAGAGTTCACGTTTTGGTTAATAGCTGCAGATGGATTCGTCTTCTATTAATTCATCCAGTCATCGCTTCCTGAACCTGTCTGTATTCAGGTCAGATCCCTGCTGCTCTAGTCTGGGCTTCTGTCCTGTCCCCTGGTGGTGAATTTTCTGAAGCTGCATAACTCTGCTCTTCTGCAGGGACACGAAGTTTCATTTCCCAGAGCTGCCACAGGAGCATTAGCCTCAAAGGAGAACGTTTTTAAAAAGGAAGGAGTAAGAGTAAGAAACTTGAACTGGAGAAGCAGTGAAATGATTTAAGAACCAGCAGCTTTTTCCTATTTGGTGTCCCAAAATTCTAGAGGTAGATGAAAACCACAGCATGCAGGTGATCAAATGGAGTACTTTGCCTCCTAAATCAGTGTAGGGAAGAGGGACTAGCTGGCATTTGTCACGCCCGCCAATTTGGTTGAAGTGGAATTTGAACCACGCTGCTGGAGATATTAGACAATTTTCTTTCATCTGGTTGTGGGTCGTGTCACATGGTCACCATATGTGTTGTTCCCCAGCACGCACACACACCCCTCTCACTCTATGCAGCTGTCAAAACAAACATCAGCTGCCTTTTTTCAATCCAGGAGAGTTTCAGCTCTGGAAGCAGTGGAGACCCGTAGGCTTTTCTAACAGGATTTCACGTTGCAGATTATCTTTAATCCAATTCATCTCTGACTGATACAGTTTTTGGAAGCCTGTGGCCCATCTGCAGAGTTTGCTAGATGGAAACCTCTGTCAGCTGTGCTGAAGCGACTTTCTCTGCTGGGCTCTAATAACAAGGAAAATCCTGTAATGATCTTCCTCAATCATTGAAGGGCTTTGTTGTGGTCATGATCGGATCTGAATTTACAGAAAGAGCATTAGATTGTATACAAGCAATAGATTTTACTTGACCTCTTGAAGTCTTGCATATTAAATTGGGCTCTTCTCAGTTCTTCTAGAAATGAATGCCAGAAAAATACATTTTTTGTTTTTAAAGTACTGCTTAACCTTAGGATTGCACCAAAGACCCAGAAAGCCCAAGGCAAAATGTTCTGTCACAACGCAAAAAACCTGAGATCTTTCTAATCCCTCAGTATAGAGGAGTCAATCACAAACTGCTGTCTTGTCCTAACATCTCTAGGAAAGGAACCAATGCCAGAGTACAGCACTGAGTGAAGGGCTGGGATGCTGGAGGATGCTGTTCTGATTCAGCATCTGACCCACAAAGTAAAAATATTCTGGCTGGAAGTTTCCAATCATGTTGCAGTCAAGGCAAGGGGAGTAGCCTGGGCTGATGGACGAGGTAAGATGCTGCTGGGCAGAGAAAAAAGTGATCTGTGCTTCAGTGCAGTGGCCACAACAGCTCTGTTTTTCATCCACTGGCTGAATTCAGGGGAAGGGTTTCTTTGGAGTTTGCTTCATTTCTCACTGGTATTTCCAGACAGGGTACAGGATTCTTCCTACCTGCAGTGAGCTTGTGAGCAAAACCACAATGGCTGTAGTAGTATTAGGCAAAGGGAGATCTAAGCAGTGCCAGTAAATGACACATTCCCCTCTGCCTGAAACCCTACCTCCTGTTTTCCTGCAGGGTGTTCAGGGAGGAGACAGGAAAGAGAAGCATTTGTCCTGAGATGCTACAGTCTCTTTCAGATCCTCTGAAAGCCAGAATTTTCCTTATGTTTCTTATCCCTGTTGCCATTTAACATTGCTTGTTCCTTCTTTAGCTACAGTCCCCATGAAAACACCTGTGCTTCCAAATGTTTCTTTTTCCTTTATAGCCATGTTTTCATGGTACCCTTATTGCCACAAAATTTTGACTTCTGGTAGTAGAGATAGCTTGTGTCTATGACACTGTTCGTTCTCTTCATCTTCTTATGGGGGTAAAGTATCTGAGAGCAGTGAACTGCTTGTTTTGATAGAGTTTTACCATAGAAATTATGTACATGGTTTGTGTGTGGGGGAGAGGGTATATATATGTGCTGATCTAAGTTTGTTTTAGAAGAGGCCTCCAGTTCAAAACAACCCAGAACTGCTGACCTTCAAGATATGTGTGTGATCAATGGATTTCCTCAGGGTCCAGATGGGATGAGGAGTAGCTGGTCCTATGAAGCTTTTTCCTTAACAGTAAGGCTGAACACATGCTGCTGTGTTTTGTATTAATACTGCTGTTTGTCTAAAAGTGAAGGCCACAAACCTTTGACAAGCTCTAGTACTAGGTGTAGCACTTAGACGAGCTCTTGTACAGTGCAAGGTGCTTTACAAACCCATTCCAAGCAGAGATCACTGTGCCCAAATGAGCTGGAAAAATGACAGTGACAGCTACATTTTTATTAGTTCTTTGTATTTTGACTTCAGAGATTTTCCTGTGAGCCATGATCATATTTCTACTTAAATCTTAGTTTTCATTAGAATGAAATAAGATAGCAATGGGTAAAAACAGCTAACATTTTTAAATGAACATGTGTTTTGAAAAGAAAGAAGTTCTGCCATAGAAAACAAATACTGGAAAATCACAGGTCACAAGGTAAGGAGAAAATAATGTCATGTGAATTCAGTAGTTTATTACAGAACTGTGCTAACAACATAAGAATTCAATTTCTAACAATCATATTTAGACTGCAAGAGAGACTCCTTGTGTGATTTTTCATCCTGCTCCTTACAATCCCAGGGACTATGGGAGCCTTCCAGAGGGTAAAAGTTTTCTCTATAGAGTAAATCACAGACAAGGTAGACAATTAAATTCATACAGGCAGAGCAGAAGCTCAGAGACATTAAAGGTGAGACATCTGAAAGTGCTCAAACAATGCCCTCTTTGAAACATTCTTTGACACCATCAGAATTAGGACAAGTAACATACCCTTTGAAGATACCACTTAAAAAGCTTTCCAAAATCTGTCAGTAATTTGAACCTCTTCTGCCCTATCTCAGACCACAGAATCCACCCATTCCCTCTCTGGCAGTGTCAGCAACATACAAGCTACTTTCTCTCTACCTTTCACATGGCCATGAACCACAGCACTACAGTCAGTGTGCAGTTACTGCACTGTAACAAGCCCAGTAAGTGCTTTTTCAGAGCAAGGTTAGGATT
The DNA here is from genome assembly GCF_963210335.1 of Falco punctatus. Taxonomy (NCBI): domain Eukaryota; kingdom Metazoa; phylum Chordata; class Aves; order Falconiformes; family Falconidae; genus Falco; species Falco punctatus. The sequence continues at coordinate 9,634,373 of NC_137591.1, read as the reverse complement.
CTCATCATGTGCCAAGAGGTGGTGCCTCATCCCTTTGACAGCATCAGGCAGGGGGAGAGTCCAGGGTGGTGGCTGGAGGGTGATGGGTCTGGGTCCTGCTGACACAGAGGCTGCTGGCTGGCAGCCATTCAGAACCAACATTGTTGGCTTTTATGCAATTACCACTTCGTTCCAGGGATATCTCCAAGCCAGAATGGCATGAGAAGCCTTCTTCGTCCAGCTACTCCCTCCCCCAGTCCATCCAAGGAGGGTTCTGCATTCTTTGGTTGCTAAAGTGTTGTGGGTATGTGTGTGTGCGTATATTCCTGTGCTAACAGATACGTTGGGAAAGGAACCTCCTGTCAAGTTAAAATGCAACTGAGAGAGGCTTCCCTGCAAGGTTGCATATGTTTTCCTTAAGATAAGACTTTAGAGGGATAATATCATTCCCCGCAAAAAGATTTTTCAGCTCCCATGACACCTGAAGCAAACAAACATCTTGTGGCCCAGCACTGATAGATGCAACATTAAAAGCAATTTGATATTCTCTCCAAAGCTAAAAGGAAAGTGCCTTCTCACATGCTGTACCAGGGGACTCATGATGAAGGAGTTTTGTTCTTCCAGCCCTGGGATTCATTCTGCTCTCTTCCATTAATGTAAGTTTGCTGATGTGAAAGGAGTTGCACCACTGAGAACGTGAAGAGAATGAAGCTTTCTGTTGTGAAAAGACCTGGAGGAATGGGAGATGAAAAATGTTCCTTGAAAGAATTTCAAATCTCCTTTATAGATGCAGAGAAATTGCTTCTGTGTCAGCCTTCTACTCTTGTACCCCTCATTGAATGGTATTAGTTCCACACATCCATTTATCTCATGTCTTCATCGTAGCCTCTCAGCTGCTCCATGCTCCCAAGCTTGACTTGTTGCTCCTCTGTGGGAGGAGTATAGGTTCTTCTCCAGCCTCATCCCCTATCACTACTGCATTCATAGATGTAGTTTCATGCCAATTCATCTGTTTCCTTCTATGTATGATGTGCCTGAAAATGGCCTTCAACTCCTATAGCATTGCTTGTATACTCTGCTCCCTAGACTGCTTTAGTTCCTATCACCAGGAATGACCTTTGTTCTGCTTCCCCCTGAGCTTTCCAATGCCTGAAAATCTTTGTGAACCTTTTGTATTGGTTATCCAGACTCAAAGGATCACTGCATGATCGGTACCCTCAGACAACCCCCACAACTCTTAGTGCATTGCAGGGTCTGATCAAAGCACCATACCTGGAAGTACCAATACCTCTGAAAAGGTAACATGTTACATGTTTAATTAAATAATGGAACTCCTTGCCATGTGAAGCCATAAAGGCGGAAAATTTATATGTGAGTCAAAAAATTAGGTGAATTCACAGAAGAAAATCTATCAAGTCCTTCTAAATCCAAAGACACTGTCACTGGCTCCAGAATTATCTGAATTTATGATTTCTGAAATTTGGAGAAATGGTTTAGAGAAGCAGGACTATCTTTGCTTTGGTCCTAGACTACTTTGTAGCTCTCTGCACCTGGGTGCTCTGGGAGAAAGCATATACTGGTAGGTTGGCATTAGGCCTGACTGTCTCCAGATGTTATGTCCACCTCGAGTTTCCTTTGCATAACCCTGCCCAAATCCATCTCTTGCTCTCTGTACTGCACTGACTTTCAGTATCCATTACCAGTCAGTTGCAAGAACCTTCTTCCCTACAGCCTCCTTCCAGCTTTCTGCTTTCCTTCTCACTCAGAAACCTCTCCCCCACACTGTGCTTAATAGCTGGGGGAGAAAACAGTTACTTATCATGTAAATCTGCAAAACCTCTTAGGGTTCAAGACAATTTACATAACAGAGGCAGCGCACCTTAAAGCAATACCAATCCCTCCAGGGGAGCTCACGGAGGAAGTTACTCATTTTGTGGTTCAGTCAGTTTGCCCAGTGATTTCACATTTCAATCCACAGTTTGCTAACCTCTCCTTTGGAAATGCTGATGAAAATCTCGTGGAGTTCAGTTTAAGGTTTCTGGATTGTAGTCCCTGCAGGTGACTTTTACTTTTCAGTCTGTTTGGCTACTCCTTTTTCCCCGGGGGCTGTACTCCTCCCTTCCCACCAGCCAGTTGTGCAACAGAGGCTGCAGTTATTTACAGTCTGCCTTTGCATTGACTCACTCAGTCGCTGGATTCAGGGCTGAGGTCCAGGACACGCGTTGTTTGCCCGGGACGCCTATCCTTTACTACCGTTGCAATGTCGCCGAGGAACTCTGATAAAATCACTGCATTGTTCTTCCTTGGGATCCCGAAGGATAGTGTTTTGGGGAGGAGCTCCTGAAGGTATCTTTTACTAGTGAGCAAAACAACTTAAATAAAAAAGCCACGGAATCTTCTGCCCTAAACTCAAACTCAAACCTGCTTCCCCCCGCCCCCCCCACCCCCCCACCCCCCATCCCGCTTTATTTTGAGGGCAATTAAACATTTCCTTTTGGTTCGGTTTCTTGATGTTCATGGTGCTGGCGGAATAAGGAGAGAGGAGTCAATCAGTTAAATATACCCTTAGGCCTTTTGTATTCCCTTTTATTTTATTTTGCTTTCATTTTTTTGCCTAACTTGGGACGGGAGCTTTCTGGAACTGCATTTCTCCTCTTTTTTCTCAGTGTACTTACTGGACCTCTACAGTTTTCTCAGAGCAGCTAATACCTGTTGTGGTATATTTAACCTTACCAAATTTTAAAAGTTCACCAGTTCTTAGTGGATATTCAATTACATCTCTTCTTACAAATACAGTTAATTTCCCTACAGATGATTTGAAAAATTCATACTAATACTGATTTCAGTAACCACATTTAGGTCATCTTTCACCTGAAAAACCTTGCTGCCGGAATTCAGGATACAGGTTATCTACTGAGAGTATGCATGTTAGATCTATCAGAGAGCCTACCAGAAATTCAGCTACTATAATTATGCTAAATATTTAAGAAGTGTAATATGGCATTAGGTGATCATTTTGACAGTAGCCAGTTCACAGTGAAGATCTGGAACACCTTACTGGGGGAAGTTATGCTTCCTGAACACCTACAGGTGTTCAAATGATGACTGGACAAGTCTATGGGGAAAAAACCTATCAAGGGCTATTAAATACAAAGCAACCAAGTGTGGTTCAGGAAGCCCTTGGAGGCTGAGGGTTTTCAGAAATGTTGCTGTATATTTTCTCTGTTCTTATTCTTTTCCCAAGACATCCATTGTTCCCATTTTCTTCCCCTTAGGAATGTCATCAGCCCATCCCTAAAAAAACCTAAAAACAATACTTTACAAAGAGGTTTAAAGAAGAAGAATCTGAGGAGAAATGAAACAATTATATAGAAAATGAATCAAAGAATGAGATAAAATATTATTTTAAAAAAACCCCACATATAAGAACAGGGATGCACAAAGGTACACTGAAGAGGACACTCCTTATGCAGCACCAGCCACTCCCTGAAGTTGTCCAAGGAGCCACAGCAGCAATCCGGCTGGAGACGGGTGGGAGGTGGCAGAAAACACTTGTCTGACAAGACAGCTCTTCTCCTGTCCATCCTGTTGAACTTGTCTTCCTGAATATTTCATGAGACTCATTTTACTGGAGGGGAAATGTGGCTCTAGGACATTGTGACTGAATAACCTATTTCAACCTGATGACTCATAGATTATTTGGTGGGTTGTTTTTTTTTCTTTTCTCCCTTCTGCTTTTCCTAGAAGATCAGCTTTGTGGAAAACATCTTTTCATCTGATACCAGCTCAAATGTAGTTTAAGATTGACCTCATTCCATACTTGTCCAGTCCAGCACTAGTTGCTGATGGGAAGGCCCGTTACCCTAAGCACATTCATGTATGACAAGCACTACGGACATCTCTCAGAGATGTCTGCCTAGAGCAGAAACCTCATTCATGGCAGGAAAAGCCTATAGGCTTCCAGGGAGCCATTTTCACAGGAGTTGTTTGCCTAAAACTTATTATCTGCTTAATGTCTTTTTTATCCATCTGTCTGTCTCCTGGGTTTGAAAGCATAGCCCTGAATGTAGTCTTTATGTGGTCTTTTTGATGTATGCTGGTGACCTGTGAGCCTCACCTCTTGCAAATGAAGGGGTCTCTGCACCTGCATGCCTGGCAGACCTGTTCAATAGGTGAGGCAAGTCAAAGGGAAAGCACTAGACCTTGCAAATGCAGCTGTTTGATCCAGGCACTTTTTCAGTGGTGTAGCTTTGCAGGTAGTAGGGAGGTGACTTACCTGAAGAGATCTATGGCTCTACAGCAAAGATGGGAGAAGGATATAACATTGTGTTCTGCACTCAGCTGAGTCAGCTGCTGGAGAGGAGCTGAGTGTGTGGGAGCGCTGGGGAATGCAGTTGCATTGCACTGGTTGGAAGGCAGTGGAAGAAGGATGAACCATCTCTTTTGAGGGGTGTCATAGTACAGTGGTTCCCAACATGGAGCCCCTGCAGCAAGTTAAGTTGGGACAAGTCTCCCAAGCTATAAATGTAAGTTTTGAATGGCTGTAAAGTGTTTGTGGGTGTGCAGAGAGCATGCTGCAGGACAGGGTGATGTCCACATCCTAGAACTCACTTCCTATCTGAGTACCTAAGCATAGGACGTAAGAGGATCTAGTGCCAGTTCACTACTGCTGTAAAAGTAGGATTCCTGTGCTGTTTCCCATTGTCCTCAGCCAACCCCCTAAGCAAAAAACGTTGAACTATTGGAGGGGACAGGTAGGGGCAGCCTAAATGGAAAAGAAGTCGAGGAAGCCAAATGAGAAATAGAGAGCTTTGGAAATTCAGCCAAGTTCCAGAGAAATCCCTGGCAGAAGGTTTGGTATTGGCTCTATTGGAAAGGTCTGAACGTCCTGAAGAATCTGAAAAACTAATCCAGACTATCTTGGTGCAAACTGTGGTGGCAAAGTGAAGGATGCATCACTCTGTGATTACCTCATCAAAGAGCTTTCAAATGACTGTGGCCTTAGTTGTACTTCCAGACCCAAAGGAGATTAGGACCTCTGTGTGTTTGGAGTTTGTGTAACAGCCAGAGTCTCTGCCCTGTAGGTCCACTATATGGAGACTGAACTTTTACATGAGGGCTGAGGAAATACTAGCCTGATGCCAAGAAAGAGGCCCCCACCAGCAGGAGCAGAATCAAACACTCTCCTGGGAGAAGCTAGGTTATGCAACAGGGACCTCTTAGAAAATCTTGAAATTGAATGCCAGGGACTTTTGCTCATCAGCTCATCAGCCTTAGAAAAAAATACTTCTGTTGGAAGGCTCCGCATTTAATTGCTGGGGAAACTTGATCACAGCAGAAAGGAGATTCCCAGCCTCTGGCTAAGCTGTTGGCTTTACTCAGTGGTTTCTATCAAGCATGTGCTTCTCAGAAAGTTCCTTTCAGGTGCATCTTTCCTGAAAGATTAAATGCCTCTGTGCAGATTACAGTGCTGGGGATTAATTGCCCCCTGAGGCTGAACAACTGATCTCTTAGGCCATGTGCACAGGATGCAAACCATGTATAAAGCAGGAAGCAGAGAGGGTTTGCCACACAGAACAGTTGGGAAACATATTATTTAAGGATAATCTAATCTCTTACTTAAAGAAGAAAAATGGGGGAGGAGTACAGAGGAAAGCCTGTCCTAGGCAGTAAGAAATATTTGGTCCTAGAAAGACACCCAAATTCTAGTTGCATCAGGAATCTGGGGCTTAATCCAACTCCACCGAAGTTGATGAAAAACTTTTGAAGATTGCATCCTCCATGCTGCAAACAGTGAAAAGACATTTGAAAAATGGGAGACAAGGGGGGGTAAAGGTTGCTGAAAATAATAGAAGCCTGAACTGAGATATTCACAGAAGGAAGCAGTTTTTAAACCCAGGGAGACTTGGAGGATCTGAAATTGAGGATACTAGTTTGGACAGTTACCAAGAGAGAGGAACTGCCTCAATATTTTGATCATAATCTTACTTCCGAGCCTGGTGTTCCTGCCCTCCCTTTCCCAGATTTATTTAGGTTTACTGAGAGCAACTTCCTAGATCCTATCTGTTTAACTAGCTACATCCATGTTTGTGCAATGGCAAGTCCTTGTGCAGCTCTCTGTGTAATACTTTGGTCTTGGTAGGTGCTTCAGGTGCCCTGTATCATAGAGTGCATCAGGCTGTCGCTGGTGTGGGACTGCTTAAGCTCCTGTTTACCCTGTCAGATGTGGAAATGAGCTCCAAAAATGCTCTGCCTGTAGGACAGAGATCCATGGACTGCAAGATGGGAGCAGATGTGTTAGATGATATCTAGAGTTCACTCACAGATTAAATAAACCATTGTGATAATATACCAGGACTTGTGGTTATGGCAGACAGCGCACTTCTCACATGACAATGAGTCACGTAGTGGGTTTGTTTTCTTCCCGTTCATTTACCTCTCATTTATCACTGGTGGTGGGTAAATAGTGAAATGGGTTTCTCAGAGTGTGATCTTTACAAAGGGCACTGAAACACTTCCTTTGCAGAGCACTGATTTGAGGCAATTTGGGCAAGAGTTGTAGGAAGTGTCCTGTTCGAACTTTTTTGGTGAAAAATGCAGATTTAGTGACACCAAACTGTAAATTAATTTCATTTTCTGTTGTACAAGGGGAAAAAAGAAGTCAAAACGGTTCTTTTTGATGGTTTCCAAATCAAATCCTTGGATTTTCCCATGTGAAGAGACTTTTAGTGTCACAGACTAGTTTTTGTTTCTTGTTTGAATTCTTGAAATGGAAAAGAAAATATTTTAGCTGATTTTTCCCCCATTTCATCAGATACTTGAGAAAGAAATTTCAGACCAAGACAACATTTTATTTTAATATTTAATTTGGAACTGGCAGGAAATTGAAATACCCATCACTCCAGCAGCTCAGATTAGAATTAAAATTCTATGTTTCCATGGAGCTCCCATTCCTGATCCCAGGAGTCCCCAGCCCTCTGCACAGTTGCTGGGGAGGACAGAGTAAGCACCTGGCCAGTGCACTGAAAAATGAGTGTCTGGTGCCCTCTATGGGTCCATAAAAACCGATGGGCCTGAGTCTGATCCCCGTATTTCAGCTTTCATGTTTAAAAACCAGATTTAGGAGATTCTGAAATGAGCAGATTACCCCTCCAACCAAGATAATGTCGATGAGTAACTTGCAAGTTTTGTTTGAAACAAAATTTGAAATTGAGTTTTAAAAATGTGTCTTTTGCCCGAGAAAGCAGGAGCATGATTTTTTTGGACAACAAGAGCTGAAATTAAAAAAAAAAAAAAAAGTTTATTGGTCTAATTAAATGGGACAGGTCACTCCCAGGCAAACAAGGCAGCAGGACATTACTCAGGATGTTTCTCTTAAACTAGACCTGTACTGCAGTTGAAGATGCAAAGTCTCTGTATCTGCATAACTAAGCTGCCTTAATTTACTCAGCTGGGGTGGTAGTAGTGACAAAGCTGACTTTTTGAACAGCCTCTGCCCAGAGGCAGTCTTTCTTATTTAGCAACTGGAGTCAATGTGTCTAAGCTGGCTGCAGTGTTGCTAGACCCCATGAGATGCTTCAACCTGACAATTCAGAAGCAGTCTGCATTTTCAGTAAAATGCTCAAAGTGGAGGGAGCTGAGAGGTATGGTCTGCTGAGGGACTCCTAGGGTTTTTTTGCAAACCAATTTACAAAGGTGCCAGAAATAACATGGAGTGCTGGCTGGGATGAGAGCAATTTTTGGTACTGAGACTTCCTGTGCAGTGCTGATAAAACAAACTCTACTTACCTTTCCCTGCTTCCCTACACTGATGTGGCTTGTCACAAAGTTCATCTCTTCCACCCCTTCTTTCTCATTTATTTTCTCCAGTGAATATGAAGCTGGCATGGGAAACTGGATTGACCGACTCGAAAACTGAAGGTCTCTATGCTCAGACCTGGCAAAGCCCAAATTATGAGCAAGTCTGAAATCTTCTCTCTTCAGCTTTTGAGTTGTGCTCAGAGAAGTGTCTCAAAGGGGATCTAAGACCTGTGCATCTCACTGGTACCCAGCCTCTCTCAGGGTCTGTGGGACAGCCAGACTCTTCCAAAATGTGGGTTGTGGAAACGTAATGAATAGGAGGCCAAGGTCTGAGTGGGGACCTGAACTCAGGCAGAAGGGACAAGAAAGCAAGGGCAGTGGGATCAGTGTCCCTGGCAGACAGAGGGTTCCCACGGTGACTGCTGTTTCCTGAGTGAGTTGTAGGAAACCTGACTGCTGCTCCCTGCATCTCAGAGCAGAGTGACCCAAATCCCTAAACTCTTGGTGGCATCTGAGCCCTGTCAGCATGTGGCAGTCCCATTGAATTTCTGTGGCTGCGGCCCATCTCCATGTTGCCAGCAGCAACTTCCCATCATCCTGTGCTTTGCCAGCACCAGTCCTGAATGGAAGAGATTGTATATTCACCTAGAATTGATTTTTTTTTCTTTGACAGAAAGCAAGGGAGGTGCCTATAGAGTCTAACTTACAGGGCTTGATTGATTGGAAAAGAGAGGGAAGGGAAAAAAAGTCTTAGGTGCGGTTAACCTTGTAAAGTATGTGTTTCCCTGCTGGTAAGGTATGTATATGAGTTTCCCTCCAATTCAAAGCAGGCTCTGTTCATCTCTTAAGTTCCTGTGTTGCCAGGATGGGCACTTTATGAGGGAGCAATCCATTCTGCGAGTGGGAGCAAGGAAGAGTGAGGTTGCAATGTGCAGCTGACCAGAGACATTTTCCTGCCGCAGGTTAATGGGTCAGATAGTGTGGCTTATTGCTAGGTTTCTTCAGTAATGCAGAGACCTTGATGCCAGAAATGGTTTGCAAATGATTTAATCAGAACCCTTGTGTGTCACTGACTGATGGATCCCACCTTATGCTGATCTGAATCATATGAGATTTCGCCACTTCCCCTGGTAGTTTGTCCTAAAATTAATCATCCTCTCAGTTCAAAATGTGTCTTTATTTCTCAGTTTCTGGCTCTGCCTTTCAGGCACAGACTGTCACTATGTCTTTCTCTGCTGGCTGAAAGAGTCCATTCACCTGTGGTGTTTTCACTGGCTGAAGATATTTTTATTTCTTATAATCAACTTGTCTCTATCCATTTTGATAACCAATCAAGCTCTAAATTAATTGTTAAGAAGTATTTTGTCTCTCCCTTTACTTCTGGTATTGTTTCCCCCCCCTCCCCCAAAGCCTCTCTCCCAACTTTGGTATGTATTTTATTTATTCACACACAAACTGGTCTTGGTATTGTACCAAGACTACACAAAGAGAGAGAACCACCTGCCTACATGTCTGTCTGTGCCTCTGCTGACCTAGTCACGTAAAAGTTATATATTTAGTTCCTTTCCATTTTGCCAGTATGTCTTCCCTAGAGTCTTCTGCAGATCTCAAATAACTAAGCTTTGCCTAAAACATGCCTTTATCAATATCTTATAATGCCAGTTTTCATGTAGAATGTTGTATTGTGTACAGTCAAATACAGACCCAGATTTCGCACATTACATTTGCCAACCATCTGTCCAACTGATATCAGATTTGCATATTAAACTATATTTTCCATAAAACTTTCTTGCCTGGTATTATTTTTATTTTCAGCCTTCCATTCTCTTTTTGCCTTTCAGCTGAATCGTCTATCAAGTTTTCAGGTTTTTTTTCCTGTGGTGGTTTCAGGCTCCCTCGATTAAAATTGGCAGGGTAAAAATGCTTTTTCGTTCTGAAACTCACCCTGTATTTACCATGTGTCAGTCTTCTTGAATTTCTCAGGTTTTTAGGACATGCTAATTATCTACTGACATTTGGCTAAGTCTTTGGGAGTTTGCATGTGCACATAGACCAGACTATCCAAGGTGAAACATCCTTCTCCATATTGCTATCTTCCTTTATAAGTATTCCAAATCCAGAGCTAAACTATTTGCTGAATATTTTTCTTTTACATTTGTCTCTTATCAGCAATTTTACACTCTCCAGTTAGGTAAAAGACAACTGTAGTTGTTAGAATTTCTGTTATTACATTTTTGCTTAAGCACTTTTCTTTGACTTTCAGTCTGCCAGCAGTAATTTTCCTGGTATCTTTTTCCTCCTTTATCAGTTACCTGCAGTTCGTAGCTTCTAACTGATAATTAATGCTATCTATCCCTTCTTAAAAAAAATGGTTCCACGTAGCTTTTTCTAGTACTGTCGTCTTTGTGTCTGAGCTATGCTTTTAGCCAAAGCTGCCCTTGTTCCTTGGTTGGGAAATTAGTGGCTTATTAAAATATAAATAAATAAAGAGGAGGAGGTGGTTAATGATGCAAAAGTTGGATGAAATAGTGATCTCCTTAAAAATAAATCCTATTCCAAGGAAAACGTGCAAAGTCAGGTCAGAAAGACCCAGCCTCAGTAACTGTGTTAGGGGAACATGTGAACATACAGAGATAAGAAGTTATTATGCATCCTAGGATATTTAGGGAACAGCTTAGTAAACTTAAGCCTTTGATGGGAGGTAGTGAAAGAGCAGAGGAAAGCAACATAGTCTATCTTCAAGTGCAGGAAAAAAACTGTAAATGTTGTAATTGCTTTTCTAATGATCTTTTCTGGGGCTGCCATACCTGAAGTGGATCTTCTTGTCAGATTGGATTTTTGCTTTTATTTTAATAATGAAGATCAGCAGAATAGCTTTAAAAAAATGTTAATCTTTCTTGGAAAACCTGTATTTTTTTTAACAGATTACTTGGATTTTAGAAAAATATAGAATCAATATCTTGCAATGAAACCTACTTAGGTAATCAATGCAAAGTTGTCTTGGAGAGAGGTACTGTTGCTGGACTGAAAATGCTCTTTAAGAGAGTAATGAAAACAGCTTTAAGGTGCTTGGAGGGTTTTTTTGGTGGGTCACTGGAAAGATCAGTATAGATCTAGGTTCTTGACTTGCAGAGCTGATTTTAAATGTAACAAAACAAATTTTCAAGAGCATTATATGTTCTTGGTCATGAAATTTGCTGCAGTCTTAGGTGGGCAATGGGTTGATGGCTGATAAATACAGAGATGGGTTATTAAGAGGAGAGATAATACAAGAGGGAGAAAAGCAAGTAAGTAAGAAGATTGTGGAGAAAAAACTGAAACCCATCCATTTACTAGGAAAAGGAAGCTTAGGTGGAAACATAGGGGTGTTTCTGGAGAGATCAATCTGGCACATAAAGTGATTCAACGGTATGCAAAAAACCCCCACAACTGAAGTTTTGAGGCTGCATATGCAAAAGGCATCATCTTACAGAGCAAGGAAGTAATAGCTACTGTGTTGTGGCTGTACCTGGCATGCAGGGCCAAGCACTGAACTCCTAATATTTACAAACTGGAGACAGTTCAGAGAAAAGCAAGAAAAAAAAAAAAAAGATTAAAGGAGCTAACTGTTGTTTTACATGACTAATAGCCCGTGCTGAGTCCAGAGGAATTACTGTGTGTTCACATCAGAGCAAGTGAGACCAGAGTCTGGGCTCTTCTCTCTGCATGAGCTGCCTTTAGTTTCATGCGCAGAAGACATTTGTAGGCCTGTCTGTCCTGGGCCAATGTTTCAGTCAGTGAAAATCCTATCCATTTCCCTTTGTCAGCAGTGGTACAGAAAAACTCCACAAAACCAGCTACCCATGGGAAAATAGCCACCCTCCATGCACTGATTAAGAGTATATCCCCAGCAGCTGCAGGACATGTGACAGTCATCGCTGAATGCTATATCAGCTTGCAAAGGAATGCATATAGTTGCTTTGACCGTTGTCATCACACACCCATATTGGACTTGCTCTGTAGGACCTGACCGGTTGCATGCAAATTTTGGGGCGTGCTCAAACTAGTAGGGTACAATTCCTGATTGCCAAGCAGCCAGCACAGTTAGAGAATTAAATGAAAACAACATTTCACCCGAGCTACATTAATTTACAACTATTGAAGAAGTACCTTCTGTACAACTCTTAATAAATGAGTCACAGCAGTGAAATAACATGTTTGAGGAACAACATGGTACTTGAAGTGCAAAAAGGCAGTAGATTCCACAGGAACACAGTGTGCTTGAGAATATGTCATGGCATTACAGAAATGTGGGCAACAAAGGCTATTCCATATGAAAGCTTCCTGATAGCATGAGGCATTCAGGGGAGGGCTGTTTTTGGAAAGAAGGGGCTAAGCAGTAAATGCCGTCATTAAAATTGCTATTGAGTTACCAGGATAGGTTAGTGGGTCTGTCTCATCTACTTCGGTAAGCCATGCCTTGGCACCACGCAATCTGCAGTCCCTAACGAGGATGGCAGTTTGTACCCACTGACTGGTGTGCAAGGGCTTGGAGGTAAGCACTGAGTGGCCTTATAGGTGAGAAACAAGACTGAGTTTTATAATTCCGCAAGATAGCAAATCCTGCAGATTTCTGACTGTCTTGCACCTTCTTTCCTGACTTCCTCATACCTGCTTTCCTGTGTCATTGCTCATACTGCACTGTATTGTTACTCTTAGCCTGGGACAACTCGGGATGTCCTGTGCCCTAGCCAAAGTTGTTAGCATCATGCCCCATGGCTAATGGTCTGCCTTAAGCAGGGGTTGCTAGTGTTTCTTCAGTCTTTCAACTCTTTCCCCTGTCAGAATGGGCCATCAGAGATGGCTTTGAACTTGCTGTTAACTGACACGTGCCCAGATTTTCGGAAGGGCAGAGGAGGATTTGGCAACACTCCGAGATCTCAGTTGTGGAGATCTCACGGCCTTCTGTACCAGCCAAGACTCAGAGGCATTGTGTGAAGAATTGACTAGACCGCTTGCCATGACAGCTATAAATTGTCCCGTCTTTTCAGGCATACAAAAGAGTAATGACAACTGTGTTGTAGACATTTGCTTTTGTGTGAAGTCGGATGTCGCCTTCATTCCAGACACACTGCATTCATCTCCCCAGGGCTACCCTGGCTTGTGCTCAGCAGTCACGCCTTTCCAAGACAGCACATGGCCAGGGTGGCCGAGTTCCTTTACCGATGTCACTACTGCATTGTCAACTGCCTTTGTATGCTTGCCACCAAGGCGTTTTGTTTTCTAAAGCTGGCATTTGGCCTACCTAAGAAACTAGTAATGATCAGAATATTCCTGAGTGTGTGTACAACCAACAAGTGATTGTTAGAAAACAACAGATTGCAGGCCAGTAGCTCTGTGATTTTTTGCCGTGGAAAGCCCTGTGAGAATGGCTGTAATGGACCAGACCACAGTTCCATCAACTTCAGGATCTTATTTCCAGTCATGGCTGAGAGCAAAGGGTATGAGAAAAGGGTAAGTGCATAGTATAGCTCTCCCTAACGCATTCCTGATGTCGAACTGTTACCATTTTGAACTTGCTAAGGCAGGCACGGGCTGGTGGCAACCTCAGTGGATTTCTCTTTCACGAACTTGTTTGCTCTCCCCTTGAGTCTGTAAATTCCTAGCGTCCGCAATGCCTTGTAGCCAGAGGTTTAGCAGCTCATCTATCTGGTGTGTGCAGAGACACCTTTTTTTTGTCATTTTTGTCTTTGCTCTAATAATGACATTTACTGTCCTTTAGTGTTTGTAGAGTTGTGCTCCACTGGGTAGCAAGTCAGATTAACACAGAAATGATGTGCACCTGCACTCAGGGGTATTAGTGTTTGCTTTCCAGCTCTCCCACCTAGTAGAAAAATTTACTGGTTTCATATTTGCTAATTGAGATTTTCTGGCTGTAATAGTTCTGCAAGAAACTTGTGTAGCTCTGTTCTAGTGGCCACAGTCATAAGGTAGAAGGTGTCTAATTCTGAAGTCTGAGATATTCCTCAGATATTTACATTGCTTTCTTGGCTGATTCTCTCTGCAATGTGCATACCATCACTGTGCAGGGTAATAAATCTGGTGTTCCTCAGGGTTGTGCTGAAACACCAGAAAGACAACTGCACAGGGCATTGTCTTTTTTTTTCTTCCCTCCTTTTTCCTGTGTGTGTACAATCTTGAGAACACTTTGTAATTCTCTCTCAAATAAACAAGAGCAAATGAATGGGAATTGTGCATATTGTGTTAAATATTTCCTTGGTTGAAGCATTCATGGCAACAGATGGGAGTTATAAGTACTATGCTGTTTTCAGAAGAAAATTTTCATTAGCAGTTCACTGAATCAGATTCCTGACTTTATCTTTAAAGAAACCAGAGAGTACCAGATCTTTATTTTAGCTATGTGGATGCTGGTGGATCTCTGCCAAGATGTATCAGCTGGCAGAATCTAAGCCAGCTCTTTTTATCTTTAGGTATTGCTTACTTATGGCCTTGAAAGAATAGGTCAATCTAGAAACAGACCTTCTTCAAGAAGAAAACATGAACTTTTGTTTCATAGCCTATAGAGGTGATATATTGGTCCATTCAGTGAGCCTTCACAAATAGTTCAAAGTACAGTACAATGCAAGCAATAGAAGCAGTAGGACTGACATTTATCTCCAAATTCTATCAAATGACAATGAAGTTATGTCTGTATGGGGATCATGGAAACATAGCTTGTTCTGATCTAGCTGAACATGTCTACTGATAATCTAGTTGTAGACTATGGAGCTCAGTCCAAGGTACATTAATTGTCTTACTGACTTTCATGACCACAGTGTAGCTGTACTCTGTGTGCAACATCTCTATATTTTTTTAGAAAGAAATAGTTCATTTAATAAATGCCATCATCTTCTTCACAGGCAGAATCCTTGTGGTTTGCTCAGATGTCGTCTTCGGTCCTGAAGGTTTTATTTGTTCTCTCAGCTGGATTGCTCCTAGCTGTGCAATATTTGAAATTTGAGCTCTGCTGTCATAACCATATGATGTCACTTCTCTTCCCTGATTAAAGGACTGTAATTCTCAAGATCTGATTTCTGGAGTGCATAATACATTTAAAATTCACTTTTAGGGTCAAAGTTTTAGCTGGTATAAATTGGTGAGGCTATGTTATCTTAAATATATAATAGACAGCCAAGACATACCAGATAAATACAGCACTGTCAACTAAAATAACAATAGTTCTGTGAGTTTTAGGCCTCCTTTTAATCCACAACACTAGTCCAACATTTTGCTGTGATTTTTTCAAAGCCATATGGGTCTCATTTTCCTTTCACATATACTGCTTATGTATAGATGCAACACCACTGAGTTCAATGGAGTTATGTTTTGATTTAAACAGGTGTCAGGTCTCAGTCTAGCAAAGCACTTAAGCACGTGCTTAACTTGAAAGCAGGAATGTGCTAATACAACTTCTGATTCTGACCTTGAAAATGTTCACTATTTACTATCATAAATGAGAATCAGGAAAATAATTACTTTGTTTCAGCCGCTCAAGAAATTAAATAATTGCTCTAAAATCATCGTCATTGATCCACAAGGAAAACTGTTGTTTCACAAAACAACAGTAATATTTGGGGTTAATATAATTTTTTTTTTTTAAATTCTCTTCAGGAAGGAGGCAATGGACTCAACCTGGGCAATTTGTTAAATGGCATGTTTTACCTTTTTTGATCTTTTGGAAATGACATTTTGGTTTGAATTTTAATGAATCTTACAGTTTTTAAAATTATGTTTCTCTCCATGTCTGATAAATTAATTTGCTGTATGCTACCAGCAGTGACAGATTGTCCTGGTAAGATTTTAAACTTAGCTGAATAGTGCCATGGGACACAGCTAGAATAGGGTACTACTAATTAGGGTTCTTGTCTGAGCATTTGCAGAAAATTCAGCAATACCTAGCCAAAATGTGCATTATGTTGTGAATTTATAAATTATCTATGCAAATTATGTCTTCCTCTTAGTTAATTCTAGAGCTTCCTATGTGCAGGCTGCAGGCTAAAGCTATTTGGTGATTCAGTCTCTACATAGCATTAGCAAAAGTTCTGTGCTAATATAGATGTTAGATATTGAACAAATATAAAATACAGTAATTACATAAATCCATAAAGCATGGCTGAATTCCAATGTAAAAATCAAAACTGAGGTGGATCTTCTCAACATATCAGACAGAAGATCTATTAGACAGTTAAAAAAGCGCTTTACCTTCTCTTTTTTTTCTGGAAAATATGCTTTAGGAGAAAAAAATCCTGAAATATGTTTTCAATGTATCTAAAGCTTAAACATTAATGGTTTTATGGGGTGGGTTTTTTAAAACTTTTATTTGTGGAGTTCCTCTCTGGCTAAAGATGAGATGGTTTCAGTAAGTTTACCAGTCTTTCAGGAGGCTATTAACACTGGCCTGATGTTCTACAAAGCTCTCCATGAAGGTCAGTTTTCTCACTGGCAAGCTGTTTTTCTCCTTGCTCTGTTCCTGGTCTTCCTTGCCCAGACAGTCACATTGCATACACATTAGCTTGCACCCAGACCCAAAAGGATCTGAGTGGTAGAAGAAAGCCAGACAAGCACTAGAGGCTAGTTTGCTCGAGTGCCATGCTCTGTATTGGTGGGAGATATTTGTACCAACAGTCCTGTCAGTAAGGAGGGTAAATTCTCCAAATTCATCTGTCTTGGCTTAGGCTGCCTTTTTTCTTGATACTTTAGAAACATCTTTTCTCTGTGAAGGCTATATACCACAGCGTTCAGGCATCTTTCTTTCAAACTAATAGTTGATGGGCACTTGCATTTGTCTATGCAAATCCTGTTTGTGCAGAAATGCAAGGATTTCTACATGTGAAAATAGGTAAAAGAGTATCAAATTGTCTCTGCAAACCCTTGTTTCAGTTGGTCTGGTGCCAGCTATTGTAGTGCCCTGAGCAGTATTTCATGCAATTCTGATTGTCCAACAAAACAGCTCAGGCTGAGCCCACAAAGCTGGACAACATGAAATGCCGTTTCAAAGTTTTGATAAAAGTGTTAGAGGCATGTTCAGTCCCCTAGTTCATCATCAGAAACTGCGTTAACACTGATCTGCCAATTTATAGTCCTGACCATAAATCTATAGAGAAAGCAAAATGAAAGCCCCTGCTCTGGAAGAAGCTGAACACCCTCAAATCATGACCACCTGAGAACTGAGGTTCTGCCTTGAGCTCTATTGGCCAGGAAGCTTCTAGTGTCCCATAGCACTTTAGTGTGGGATGAAAAATAAGGAAGGAGGACTATTCACATGACTCAAACACATCACCACATTTAGGGAGCTTGTTTACATAGGTGATGTCTTTAGTCACTGAAGAGAGAGGAGTTAAAGAGAGCACTAATTTAAATATTTAACATTGTTTACCAGAGCTGTCTCCTAGGAGGAGCTGTTACATTAGGGGCTACCTTTTGCTGATGGGAATATCCCCTGCAGTTAAAAAGGCTCACCCAAATTACTAAGGTAAAGCCATTCTACTTTACTGTAACAGGTGTATATTTGAACTTCTAGAAGACAATTTGCTAATCGGGAGATGGAGGGTGGATTCCAGACCGTCACTGCCATGCTGCAGGAAGCAGGTCTGACATGTCCTTGCAGCAGGATATCCTGACACAATACTAACCCCAGTGCTCCACGGGCTGGGGACCAGTCTCCGAGTGGCAGTCAATAGGTGGGAACTGTAGCAACCACAAACGTTGTCATGTCTCAGTGTAAACTTCTTTCTTAACTCCTGTGAACACAGTTGTGCTTGTCTGTCCTCAGAAGTCCTCTTCTTTTGTGTGTGGCAATTCAGATCATAGAAAATGGGAATGGAGTGGATATTGTATCTGCATAATTAGTGTACAGTCACAAGGCAGTGTGGACTTTGGTTTTCATACTGCAGTCCTTGCTGTGTGAACATTACCAACAGACATGTGCCTGCTTCCACCTCATGTAGTCCAAATGAAACAAGACAAGGGATATTTTCAGGGGTGACTTGGTGCTTTTAGCACCTTTGGGACCTTTTGGTTGGTTTCTACAACCCTTGACTTGTTGGCAAGCCCATGGTGTCTGCTCTTTACCTTTGGTGTCCCCCCTCAGAAAGGCAAGAAGGCAGCTCCATGTGCCAGGCATTAACCTTGGGAACCTGACCTGAGGAAAACATGTCCCATTTGTGCAGTTCAGTGTAACAGAAAAACATCTGTCCGTCATGTCACGCAAGATAAGGTGATTTGTGAGTCCGTTTACCTCAGGTGGATTCAATTTTTGATCTTGGAAAGAACCCAAGACAGAGAAAGCTGTCTGCATACTGTGCTGTCCAGCCCACAGAGCACGCACTAAGCAACTGGCTGCTGGAGAGATACTGTCTCCTGGATGCTTTCTGGAGCTGCTCTGAGGCTCCCAGCCTGCCCCCCTGCCCCCATCACTAACAATAACCAGATACCTCTGTTTGCCTGCAGTATCTAAAAGAAGAGACCTCAATTAAACTGAATGTTTCCCATTATTTAGACTGATATGGAAGTTTCTGTTGTTTTAACCTCATCACAATTCATCTGTGCAATATTTTGTTTCTCGTCATTGTTGTTTGGTTGGTTTTTTTTAATCTGCAAAACTTCTGTTAATTCTGTAATAGTACACTGTTTTACGGGAAGCTATATGGAAAAAGTGAGTCAGAGTAAAACCAGTTCCAACCCCAGCCTCACACACGGCAACCAGACAGGGATGAAGTGCTGCCATATAATGTTGATGGCCAGAAGACCTTGCAGGTGAAATTTTCAAGTGTGCCTTGCTCCCTGCTTTGGCCTGACTTAGCTTCTGTGGAAGCCAACAATAGTTTTGCCACTGACTTCACGCCAGCAGAGTTAAGCAGCTCTGTGGAATAGCGCAGGCTCATAATCTCAAAATGTGAGTCTTCTGGACTGTGGTTGACAGCAAAGAACTTGCATTCTTTTAGGTCCTGACCTGAAAGAAGGGTTTCTTCAAGACCAACAGAAATACAAGGAGGGAAAGGGAATTGTAGTGTTTATGGGGACAGCCAAATATCTCCTCTCTGGAGGATGCAGATTAGGTCTGAGACGGGCTATGGGCTCACTGTGAAGGGCTACTGAGAGGCAGAAGCCGGAATAAATGTGTCTGCGATTGTACATAAAATCTGAATTCCTCTGCCTAGAAAGGTGTTTCTAAAACAGATTAATTCATCTAGAGACAGCTTTCCTTCAACTGCTTAGTGGTCTGGCTTGCCATGGTGAAAGGAGGTAAGTGAAAGAGGAGTACAGAATATGACATATACAATTTTTGAAATTTTAAATGTCAAGATCCTTAGGCATCTTAGGCAATCAACAGGACAAAATGATGTGGGAAGAAATGAACCCAAAGACTGTTCCTGTTGAAGATACCTCTTTAAACAAAGACAAACAAGAAATTGTAATTTCTAAATTTTGACTGGTGTTCTAATTTAATGCAGCCTTCCCCAGGCACAGCCAGGTAGTAAAAAAGGACAGGCTATACTTTCAGAGGAACAAATTTAATTAATCCTCTTTAGTAAGAATG
Source organism: Falco punctatus (assembly GCF_963210335.1). Taxonomy (NCBI): domain Eukaryota; kingdom Metazoa; phylum Chordata; class Aves; order Falconiformes; family Falconidae; genus Falco; species Falco punctatus. The sequence continues at coordinate 9,615,016 of NC_137591.1, read as the reverse complement.
TATTTTCAAGCTCTTAGCCTGCCTTACATACTGGGGCACTCAAGATGTCCTCGCTCATTTGCAGTTGGCATCAAAACAAGGGAAGGTGGGAACAAAGCAAGAAAGTACAGCTGGATGGGGAGAGGGAGACAGAATATGGAAATGAAGGAAGGCAGGAGTATTGCATCTCTGCCAAGAGGGTGGAAAAACAGGAAATTTGGGAAAATATCACCTGTAGCAGGATCTTTCAGGCCGAAGAAAAAGCAAGAACAATCTGTCTCCATTTTCCACCTACATATCTTGAATCCTTTGCAAAAGGAGTTGCTGTTACAAGGACAGAAGGCAGCCCTTAGATTAAGTGGACACTGGCTTCTTCTGCCTTACATGGGCTTTTGGCCAAGACTGGAGTCATTCCCTCCAAATGGAAGTCAGGTATGAGGTCAACCTCCGCCTCAGGCTAAAAAGACACTGGAATGCCTTGGAGACACCATTACTCATGGGAGCACCCTGCAGTAGGGAACTGTTTACACAGGCTTGTGCAGGTTCAGATTGCCAGCATGAGGTGCAAGGAAGAAGGGAAATTGGCCATGATTTCCTGCTCTTACTTCATACTAAGCAGAGCAATTCCGGAAGCCAAACCTACTAGGAAAACAGCCATGCCTCCAAGCATCCTGTGTGCCTCTGTAGCCAGAAGCACTGAGCACAGAGAACCTGGGTACATTTCTTTGTCTGAGGTCAAGGAACTTTTGTCCAGCCAAATCTCTCTCTATCACCAAGAGCAAATTTTATAGCATCATGAAATGCCCTTGGCCACCTGGTGGCACATCAGAGCCGATTGCAGTCCATGCTCAACAAATGATTCACCAGGTGTATTTTAATGGGAGTGAGCCAATGAGTTGGGCTCCAGACCTTCAGAGTTCCACCAAAGTCCATGGCAGACATTGATAAATGTGGCTTGGAAGCAAAATATCTAACAGACCAATACCCCTATAAATGTGCAGCTTTGTTTGCCTCCCCCTCCCCCACTCCCTTCCTTCAACACAACAGAATTTGCTTTCTTACAAGAACCTCCATAGCTGAGTTCCATTTAAGGCTCGGTGCATCTGGGAATAAGGGTGATACAAAGGACTTCAGCTTCCTACTGTCCATCTCCATGGGTACAGGCATAACATACAGAAGCCTGGAAGCTCTTGTTCTTTGGTGCCAGGACTGTTCTTGCCCAAGAAGAAAGGATATTTTCCTCTTTAAGTACCCTTCTTCCCCCTTACCCCCAAACACACTGGATGATGGAGAAATCAGAATTTAATGATAACTGGAGATGACCCTGCATTTTGATCTCTTTCTCACTGAAGTTGTGCTGGGCTCCACAGCAGTCTTTATGAATGGAACAGTGAGAAATTCAGCCAATACAGCAAGAATTTGGTGCAATGCATAGAGCTGGTGTGTTGAGTGCTACCTGCATGTGAACTCCTGTATGATGGGGCCTTCCATTCCCTGTTACAAACTTCAGCCTCTCTCCTGAACATGCCAGACTCATGTGCCATAGCTCCCCATTGTGATTGTGGTATTCCTCTACATCGTAAGCTATCTGGCATATAACCCTTCTCAGGGCTGGATACCTAGCAAAGGAAGGTGTCTTTGCTTATTCAAGCATAGGAAGATGATGTCTCTAAGAAGAGTGGGAGACTTTAGTGTAAATTGGGAATAGACCCCATCTCTTTAGAGCAGGATACCATCTCTTTGGAACGTACGTGGCACAACAGGATCTCAATTGTTTACTGGCACCACAGCAAGTCAGTGTTAACAGTTGTGTTCAGGTTATATAGATAACATGTTTTTTTTAGCCCCACCCAGTTGTATTTGTAATTGTAATCACCATTGCTCCTTTGCAAATCTGTGTTGACAGTTTTTAGTTAGAACAGATTTTTCTGGCAAATCCCAGCCATGTTGTTAATTAACTAGTTTTCAGTATCTGCTCCTATGCCAGAGCACTGGACCATGGCTGCCATGCTTCCTTGCTGAGTGAGAAAGGGAGATCTGATTTTGTCTCCCTGTCTGCAGATGACAGGATTTCCCTGAAAGAACTCAGATTTGCTGACAAAACAAACACTAAAAAACCAGTATCTTTAGCTACTGACAGCTACCTTCCGTATGGTGCTCCTTTCTGAAAGCTGCAGCTCAACCCCCACCCATACAGAAGCAGTACAGCAATACCCACTGATAAAGGTTAAATTGTCTTTGCAGCTTCCAGGTTTTATGCTGCTCTGGAGGTCTGAAGTACTCTCTGGCATAGTTTTCACCCATCAAAGCAAAGATCAGTACACTTCCAGCGCTAGGAATTGATTCTTGGCATCACACTCCATATCACGTGCAGGCTTCAACTTTGGGCCCTTGTGCATGGTGAAATATGGGGGAAGACTGTGTAGGTCGGTGATTTTCAGCCTGTGAAGCAGGCTTCTAAAAATGGGGCAAAATCAAACTGTACTGTGTGATACAGGATCCCACATATGAATTTTCTAAAATTCTTCATCCTTAACTGGAAAATTGTTCAGGGTCCTCAAAAAGAAAAAGATTGAAAGCTTCTGTTCTAATATAATGGGAACAATACATATCTCTGTCATTGTTCCTACCAAGCCAGAACAGAACTATTTCTACAGCAATAATAATTTACATGATATTTGATCATGGTAATGCTTTAGTCTAAGTAATGGGTAAAGATCTGTGATTTTATTAAATTTGCATTGTTAACTAAAGTAAGATGTTATGGTGCTAATGAGACATTTTACCAAAGGATCTTATTTTTTCCTTTTGTTACACTGAGGAAAAGGAAAGCCCTGTTTATAGCTTGGAGAACAGAGAATTAGAAAGAAGGATTAGCAAGAAGACATTTGAAATTTTATTGCAAATTCAAGTTCAATTATCATCTTTCCATCAAAGGATTTCAGAACTTCTTTAAACTGCTGGCAGCTACCCCACAACTTACTTTTGCTGTAGGCATTATTAAGCCCTTGAGAAGCTAAGGTGCAGGTAGCAGGTGAATTTTCACTCAAGGTTATTCTGTATGTCAGGATCAGGGGTAGACAGATTATTCTGTACATGCTACATGCTTTGGAGAAGCATTTAGCTACCACGGTAATGTATGTTGGAGAAGAGAGAGGCAGGACATCTGTGAACTTCATCATGAGAGAGGATCCCAGTAACATGGGACCCAGGCAAAACAAAACAAATTCCTGATCCAACACAAAAAATGAGAAACACTAAATCACAAGATTGTCTTGCATTAATGTCATGTTGTTCTCTCCCATGTGTTCAGTCCTTGTATCATTCATTCTGATTTGTCTGAGCTTCTATATAATTACTTGTTTTTGATTTTTAATGAACTTTTTTCCTCTCCAGTATCTCTATTTCAAACATGATTGACCATATTTGCACAATAATAATATTAGCTACGATGGGGAAACACCATTGTCACAGTGATGTTATACAACATCGTCAAGTTCAGATGAACATCTTAAAAAGTGGGCTTCAGTTTCGGATGGTTAACATGAGCTCCACTGACGTCTCTGAAACTAGAAATCAGGCACTTCAGCTTCTAGTGGCTTGAAAATTTACTTGGCATTTAGTTTTTATGAGAAAGCATGAGAAAATGTTCATTTCTGTCCAGATCCCCTGTAAAAATCTCAGAGGTAAAGGAAGCAGTGCCAGTGCTGAAACATCTTCAAAGCTGAAATGTATGTTTCAAGTTGTAAAAAAATTGCAAAGCCCTAAATTCAGCCACTGGTTTTCAATAAAAACACTTACTAAAATATTTTCTTTTTTGCAAGTATTTAAATATAACCCACGGTTTTGTAAGGAAAAATGACAGCAAGTTCTAGGCAAAATTAGAAACCACTTCTGATAGCTGGAAGATGAGAGTCTTTGCAAGGTCAATAGAAGAACATGTGGCCACTGCTGGAAGAGATTTTGGCTATCCAAGTTCCCAAGCATACAATGCCTTCATCAGAAGAGAGTAATTTGTCACATTGGAAGATGAAGAGTGAATATCCCATTGCACTAGCATAATTCCTTTCCTCCCCCCAAGAATTTATTGTTTTGCTAATTACATGCCTGCAATTAACATTTTCAATGTAGAAAGCAATTATATGGGCATCCAATACAACAAAAGCAGCTTTTCTGAAAAAAAATCTGGTTTTCAGAAGGGTTTCACATTTTGGGTTATGCATGTAACTTGCATTAAAAACCCCCAAACACTAACATATGTAGAAAACAATTGCTTTATGGCCCTTTCCTGTATCTTCGTTGCCCACATAACACCACTTTTTGTGAGTCATGCAAATGATTCAGCACTTGGGGCAGCAGTACAAATCCAGTAGTGCAATGTTTTCTGTTCACCTGCAGATCACAGAACATCTTGTACTTATTTTCAGAGGTGTCAGCCTGCTAAAGAATGGCTTTTCCTCAGCACACACTGATGCCACTGAATGGTGAAGGCTGAGACCTGCCCACAACATGTGGAGGGTGCAGCAAGTTGTCCCAGAGTAATTCTGATCTTTGGCTGCCTTCAGGGGGTGTTGTGAAAGGGAATTATTCTTGCTTTTCCTCCAAATGGGCTCCCCACCCATGCTCCTAACTGACAGCTCAACTTGAAAGAGTTCACCCGCAGGAAACTATTAAACTGATGATCGTTCTTGTGGTTTATGCATTGATACAAAAATGTTTCGTTTTAAAAAGAAAAAAACCGCTGTGGTAATTTTCATAATAACTTTTTCCTCCTCTTAGATAAACTTGGGCAGGATCCCAATGAAGGTGGCTGACTGTGTTGGATAATTAAAGGATAGAACTTTTTCAGCATAACAGATTTGTGAACATTGTGTAAATATGCATTTAGGCAGCTGAATGATTGTGCTTCACAGCATAGTCAAATTAATGGACAGTTGCTTTAGGATAAAGCCTAGCTCAGCCAAAATAAGTGTTAGAAGTCAATGCAGAACACTTTCTGCCCAGGCTTTACCGATGTCAAACACAGCTGTGGCATTTTGTTGAAATCTCCTTGGAACCAAAATTATCTCACCTCATCAAATGGCTGTGCGTGGTTTCTGCTTTTCCAAGCTCTTTCCAGGGGAATAGGAAAACAGCAAGGTCAAGCTGAACAATTGGGAATGTCTCCCAAGAGGAGGGGAGAGGGGAGAATATTCAGGAATGTGTTTGATTGTATTAATAGTGTGGCAGTGGCACAGAGCCAGAGACAGGATGCTCTGTGAGAGGGCAAAGATTGTCCTTTCACTAAGCATATTTGGCTTAAAACCCCCTGATTCCAAAATTGGACCTCTTTGGTCTAAGAAATGAGCTAGGCAGCTCCCAGGAAATTCCCTGGAAGACTCCCACCTAGCTCTGAGCTGTGGGCAGGTCAGAAAGAGGGAAAGTCTTTTCTTATCAGTCAGTACCTCACTTTTGCTCCTATTTCCTTCTCCATCTCCCCGTGGCTGTTTTTGACTTTTCTTTCTGTTAGGAAGTGGATTGGCTCTGAGACTGGACCCAGATCAGTTCAGATGATCTGAAAGGGCATTTAACAGTATTAGACTGGCAGGTACAACAATCACAGACAGATTGAAAATCATTGACGACCAACAGGTTTTCAGAAGCTTCCCATGGCCTCACTTTCCCCTTCTGTTCTTTCTGTTGGTTGTCCCTTTTCCTCTCCCATCTGCAAAAATAGGGCTTTGCCCATTTATGTCTGAATTGTTCCCTAACTATTTGGGAGTGCATTGTGTGGATACTGCTTGGGAGTAATGTTGTTAGACTGGAAAAAATGTGCAACACAGAGGCTCTGAATACGGTCCATATGTTGGCTGTTGACTTTAATACTGACCTTTGCTTTCCTTCTGCTGCTCTTGATGTATAGACCCTGCAGGTGCTGGCACAGAGCTGGCACCAAGATGCCATTGGCATAAGTGATGCTCTACTGACACCAAATAGTGGGATTGATACCGCAGTGGTGAGGTAGGCACTGCTAAGGAGAGCTGGCTGACATGGGAATTGGAGGTGATGGTTTCTGTGGAAATAAAATCTCCTGACAGGAGTTTGTGATTCCTGCAGAGCCTGATCAAAACATCATTTGGGTGATCAGTAATAAAAGGCAGGAGCACATCTGTCTTACTGCTAGCCCTGTCCACTTGCACACTGGCTAACTCTTCCAAAGACTTTCAAGGAAAGGATGAAACAGTGTGGTGATTTGCCCTTCTAGTAATATGTAATCATATTTATGTTTTGAGGTTAAAGTGCTAGTGTGTAGAAAGTCCATGTGAAGCCTTTCTGTACTCTTTTCAGTGCCAAGCTTCCTACTTTGATTAGGGAAAGAAAATGTTTAAGACGTTTCAGGGTCAGGACTGACCCTGGGGATAAGCAGTTGAGCCACAAGGAGGTAGAACTACACAAGCACATCTGCATCATAAGAGTGCTCAAAAGAGGCCCTGAGATTTAATGGTTCACCCAGACTGGAGTCTTAAAAGAAAAGAGACTTAAAAATCAGACAGAACCCTACAGCAAGGTCTCCTAAAAGTCACGTGAAAGTCCAGCATTCACAGGCAGATACCATGAAATATTAACACAAAGATATAAATACTATCAAGATGATTATGGAGCCATTGTTGTGCTTGACTAATTAATACTTAGCAATCCACAGCTTTGCAATGTTAGGAATCATTTGTTGCTAATGATGTATTTTTTTTTCTTTAGTTGGGGAAATTTAGTTCTTGAAAAATATATGCAAATTTAGTCTGGTCTGTAAGTCACATTCTAATTTCACTGAGCTAGTTTATAAACCTTTGATATACAACTGCCTGTTAACTTACCGGTAGAAAGCTTACTGTTTGAGGGTGTGTGTGGTTTTCTTTTTTTTTTTTTTTTTTTTTCCTCTTCGAACGAAAGTGATTCCTAGGAAAGTGTTGCCAGGTAAATTACTGATGTGTGCCTTGTGGTGACAATTTCAGGAATGTTCCAGCTCCTGTCTTCCTTTTCTGTATTTTCAGTAGGTTAGTCAAAAGATGACTTGAAGAGGTGGAGTCTGAGATAAAAGAGAACATAAATCAGATTACAAAAGTATATGGAGGAGCCTTTCCTTAACTGTTCCAATTCTGTAATATGTTTAACCCCAGGAAGTAACTTCATGGGTAAACCTTAGATCATACGCAGAACCACTAATTTTGCCTGAATCCGGTGTTGAAAAGGGGAATTATCCACCCTAAAACTTTATCCTCATCATCTGACTTGCATTTTAAGAAGTAATTCATCTTTATCTTAATCTACCTCCAACAAAGGTGTTAGTTGTGTAGTTTAAGGGGCTGGATAGAGATGACTCATAAAAGAGCAATAAGCTCTTTTTCTTACTTCTGTTTAGCAAGGGGATTTTCTTGACATTCAGCTCACCAATTAAAACTCCACTCCAGCAGAATGTGGTAGGGCTATGCCATCTTCATCTTTTAAGTTTGGTTTCCTAAGGAAGTAAGAAACATGCTATTACATGCTCCATATGTCTGTTTCTCTCTGTCATCCCCTCCTGTCCCCCCACCTGTCCCAACAGTGTTAAAATCTGCTGATTTATTTTAACCACAAGTATAACAGAGGAGTGCAGTTTCCAAAAATATCAAGCTGCTAGAAGTGTCATGGAAATCAGAGGCTGGGTAACATGAGACAATTTACAGCACAAGCTTACTCTTGTTACACAGCAAAGAAATTCAGCCTTAGACCCTCATCTGTAGGAAAGCAAGCTTCACTAGTTCCGCTACTCACAGAAATACATGTTTATTTCTTTGATTCTGAAGAACAATTATGTCCAGAGATCACATTTTGATATCATGCACGTGTTTAAAAGTTAACTCAAACTGTTGACACTTCAATCTGCAGCCAGAGACCAGGAGTGCTAAGACCTCCTCTCAACAGCAATCTACCCAAATTCCTGGTGGATGTTTCTTCTTCATTTTTGGCTACAACACTATGCAAGTTTTCATACAGATGTTGTCATTCACAACCTTAGGCTAGTTCTGAAAGAGCCATTTTGCCTTGTCACCCCCTGCTTTGGATAACTTACTTTTCCCCTAAAGGATTTCAATGACTTCTCAATAAGGGCAGAGGAATTATGCATGTTGTATTTGGCTATTTGGCTTATTAGTCCTAGAAAAGCTGCAGAAAACTAAATGTATGTTGTTCAAGTACTTAAGCTGAATTCCACATTTTAAAAGGAAATTCTGTCAGCCATGTCTCTGATAGACACTGGAAGTGGCTTTTGAATGCTTAGTTCAAGATCAGAAACCTCCTGGGCTTTTCCTGTCTTGTAGAGTACTGAAATGATTCAAGTTATCTTGGTTTATTCAAAGAAATTCAGAGAAGGGATTTTGTCCAGGCAGATACTATGATGAAATAGAGCAGACAAATCATGTTAGACTCTATCTAATATTACTCTGATTCAGGCTTTGTCTGTCTTCTTGCAGCTGCTGTACTGCCAGGTTAAACGTCATATTGCGTGCCCATGCAACAGTGAACTATTTGCTCTCCATTAGAAGTGCTGTTTCTGGGAAATGTTGTAGTGGGCACAAAGACTGGTGGAATCACAGTCCTACTAGGCTTTTTGTCAGCTCTGCTTCTAAAGGCTTCCAGTCCAAGGAGCAATTCCTGGCTCTACATAGAAAAAAGTGGTTTGTATCCACAAAGTTCAAAGCTAGCCTTCTCCAAAGTAAGTGGACCTTGTCCGGTGCTTCACAGTACATTTCTTGGTCCCTTCTGAGCCACATGTAACCTTCCTATGGCTTTGAGATATAAGAATTTATTGTATGCTTATTTCAGGTAGGTTTGCATGGAAAAAACGTATGCATACTATATCATAGCCTGTAACAGTAGCCAAATTTTTGCATTAAGGATATGTTTCACATCATAGGGCTTGAAATTAGTAGTAGTGTTCAGGGAGCTGGACAGCATGCTCCTACCTCCTTAATGGCAGGGGCTGCTGGAACAAGCTGCTTCTAGAGATGCGCTGAGATTTCTCTGAAGGAATTAACTAGTCCCCTCCTGAAAGGATCCCAAGGGAAAGCAGCATAGACAATTGAAGAATGAGGATCTGAAAATAAACCAGGGAGCTCAGCTATTTGGCAGCATAGATGTTCTTACTGCTGTTATTTTCAAACCAAATCTGTTCTTTGTTGTGAAGCTGTGGGAGTTGACTCTGGGCATGCTGCTCCTGTTCACAGCGGGGCTGTCTCATAAGTGCAGTGAGGGGAATTTTAAGTGATCTTTTGCAGGATTATTCAGTTAATTGTTAGTGAGGACAGCTGGGTGACTTAGGTCCTCTCAGCAGGGAGCAATGTATGGTTTCACTGTGCTAGTAAGCCAGGCACTTTGCACTGTCCTCATGAGAGTCTGCAGTGATACTATGACTATTTTCCAATATACTGCAGAAAACAGTAGGAAATACAAGACTTCCTGCAATAATGCTGGGGATGTACAGATGGGACTTTTAGTGAGAGCAGGGCAAAATCTTCCTTGGGACCTGAACTGAAATCAGGTGCCATGATGGAGAGGTCTTGATCAATTACCTCTAAACATCAGTCTGGAACTGAAATGGTTATTTGGTCCGAAGTGCACTGGTTCACAAAGCAGTTGTACAGGGAGTGTCTTAAACACAATCAGGTGGTTGTCACTCAAAGCCACAGTAAGTGTACTCCTACCCTGCAGACTTCTCAGCCTCTGGTACAACAACCTGCCCTCTCTACCCAGTCTTGGGGGAGACTGATCCTCGCAGTTGAATTCCCTTTTGATTGAATGCCTGTTATAAAGTTAGGGGTAGAATTAGGATTTAGGATATTAAAATGCTCAGAACCAGCATGACTCAGTGGCAGATTCAAATACAGCTCCTGCCAAACGGTTCAGACCTGCTCCTTCAGTCCAAGTCAAGTCATGTCATAACACAGGGCATGCCCTTATCTTTTCTTTGGAAGTATGGGGGTGAAAAAACATACCCTGCTGTCTCAAACAGCAATATGGATGTCATGAAAGCTTACTGAACCCTGATGCTATACATTAAAGCCAGCATAAACCTTGTGGAAGAATTCCAGCCTCATGGGAAATATTATATACAAGGATGTTTGAGAACTAGGGCTGAAGGGTTTAGTTTGATGTCTTAATTGGGACCTGATGCACAGCTGCCACTGGGTTTCTTTGCTCCCTAATCTTCATTTCTTTTGCTTGGCAGACACCCTGCAGACAAGCAAGCCTTCAAAAACTGAAGAAATGTGTTCTAGGTGAGGGTTTAACAGGTTATATCCCAGAAACCTCCGCAGGATGTGCACAGTTAAACAGACTTTCCCACTGAGCTATTAGCAGTGTAAAGCCAGCCAGAGTTTTCTTTGGATGAGGCATGCATTTCTGTCCCTCTTCTGATCTCCGGGCCCAGGCCAAGAACACTTGGGTAACTTTTTTTCCTTTTACAGAGTCCTGTGACCTGCAGGAGATTTATAGCTGTGGCAGAGAAACAGGTGCCAGAATGACCATGGTATATTGGGAAATTCCATTCCACTGAGAGAGAGCAGATCCAGGAGATGGTCAGAGCTGGTCCAGGACTTTGAAAAGAACACAGTCAACCTGAATGCCAACTTCTTTATTTCTTCTTCTTCTTCTTCTTCTTCTTCTTCTTCTTCTTCTTTTTTTTTTTTCCCCAGAAGGACTAGGAATTGATTTGCAGAGATCCTTATGTCTAAATGATGATCATATGGGAAGGAACTCAGAAGACCCCTTGTTTCTGCCAATAGTGAAAAATAATTTGCGTCATGAACTATCAATAGCTGTCTTGTAAGAGAGGTTTTTCCAAGGCCAGTTTTCAATCTTCCTTCAAAATGCTTGCCCTTGCCAGATTCATCATTGAGTCTGGCAACACCTGGATGTCTGAATGATAAATATGGAATGTGGAAATTCACCTGTTCTAAAGTCACTGTGTTTTGGTGCCACATAAGTGCAAACAGAGAGGCTGTCAGACAGAATAAACCTCCAAAATGGGAAAGAAAAGCAATCAGTTTAGAGGAAAGTTTCTCTGCCTATGAGCTAGACTTATCCTAGAGAGATTCTCTGCTTGCAGACTTGACGTTTGGGTGCTCTAAAATGTTGGATCTGGGCTGTTTTAGAAGTTGTCATCCTCACGTTATGTATTCCTAATTTACCCAGGAACATTCTTCTCCCTTGACTATTTTGGGGTCATATTTTCCCATATGACTTGTGGCCTGGTGTCCTCCTCATTCTTCAGTGTCAAAATGGAGATCAGAAATTTGGGCATACAGTGCATCTCCCCACAGTGCTGTTGGCTTCGTGCCCCCTGGAGCTGTTTCATTCATCCATGAGGTAGTGATATTTGCTCTTGCCTTTCCTGCCACAAAAAATGACCACCCCAGAGTCAGCTGCTTCTCCAAACCAACCAGACTGCTTTATGAAGTCCTAGAAGTCTGGGTCAGAAAATGCCAGCTGGCTCAATCACCTAGGTTTTTCTGTAAATCTGATTTGTTCTTCTATACCATATCTACAGTTATATGTCCACCCTCTGTTCTCTGTTCATTGGTCTCCTGTTATACTGGGAAAAAGAAATTTAACAGAACACCCTCTCTGATGGACTGAATTTCTTCTTAATTTATTCTTTTAATAAAGTTACAGATGAAAAATTGGGGAAACAATGGTGAAACATGTCCAAAATGTCAAACCATGACCAGAATGAGATGCTGACATCCAGCTGTGAAATTCCACAATGGATCTCCTCTCCGAGATCTGCCAGAGAGGAGCTGGTCTGTGCTACTTGCAGCTTCAAGTTAACTCTGCACTGAAAGTTGGCACAAAGAGGAAAAATGTCCTTTTTTCTTGCAGTTCTAGCATTTTCCCAGCAGGCACCAGTGGCCAGTAGCCAGTTTTCAAAGAGAACTATGATTGATGGGTGAATATGTAATGGAGCAAATATCTTGCTGCTTCCTCATGTCTAATTCCCACTGCTTTTGCAGGCTGTGTCCCAAAGCACTGCTGGGAATTAACAAATGAGTTTCCTTTCTTGGACATCTTGATGCTTATGAGATGGACAGTTCAATGTGAAATCAGTTCATGCTCATTAAGTGATGATTTGTCATTTGTATACAAAGGTACATAAGCAGAGCTTCCCAAATAATCGGAATTAATAAAGACTCATTGTTAATGGGGGAAAATATGGCCTCCAGTGATCAGATCTACTCTGGGTAGAGATTGAGTAAATCCTATACAGTCCTCCTAATGTCAGTGAAAGTAGGTCTTCTTTCATTCCTGTTGTTGCTAGCTGCACAATGGGGTCACTAACATCCTCCTTGCAGAATGCCAGGTGGGTATTTAAATAGTTTTTTTCAGGGACAGAAAGTCATTGAGATGTAAAGGATAGCTTTGTTGAATTTTCCATTTTTTTGTGTGGTTAAGATTTCTGTCATGCTGGCCAGTGTTTTCTATGTTGGGTTTTGTGAAAACCTACTCTGAATTGTAGGACTAGACATTTTAGGTCCAAAAGGGCTGCTTGCAATAAATTGCTAAGCACAGACTACTTCTAACTTGAAAGAGTGCTTTTAGCATCTATTTCCAAGGTGTCTGTCCCACTGGAAGGCTTGTCTGCGTGCATCTTCTACAGAGGATGACATCAGAATGAATGAGAGGAACATCTGGATAGCTGAATGAGTGGTAAAAGATGGAATCCAAAAGTATAGGCATCATACAAATGAAAACTTTCTTGACGTTCATCTAGAATAGTTTGTTGGGTATTTTTTGAGGGCAGTTGGTTGATTGGCCCTCTCTTGCTAAAAGGAAAAAGATTAGATTAATTCCCCCCAAATCATTATATCTTCCATTACTTGAAAAGAAATCAAGACCCTATGAATAAGTGAAAAAATGTACCAGTGGCAGGAAGGATCTATTAAGGGTTTTTTTCCCCCCACATTCTGTTTTCACTGTTTCTGCAGTGAATATTTGGCCATGCAATTTCTTTTTAACCTTCAGATTCATTGAGTGCCAATGATTAGTTGTAAAACAAAAAATCTTCAGATGCCTAGATAGTGTTCTGCAGATGTTATCCATTGCAGGTGATGCTGTCTTGAGGTTAACTACAAAATAATAAAAAAACCAACCTCAGAGACAGTCAGAGAGCTCTTGGGAGTGGTAATCAAGTACAGAGCCTTTCACCCTCAGGTCAGCAGGTCAAACCCATTCCAGATCAGAAGTGACCAGCAGTTATTACATGTCTGCTTTCAGATTTGCAGAGAGAATCTGCAAAGTGTTACTTTTATTAGTGCTACTGGAAGGCCATTCATGGACCTATATTGCAAAACCTGCTGATCTATGTAATTCTTCCTACACAACATGGGGATGAATACTTTATACATGTCCAGAAATATGGGCTTATTTACAGTACCAAAATCATTAGAGTTGTCATCATTTGCCTTTTTGTGGGCCAGCACAGTAGAAAGATCAAACATGCAATTGACCACAATTAAGGACTTAATTCTCTTACCTCTAGATGTGGCCTCTGGGGTCAAACTCAGAACACTAATAGCTCCCACCACAAAGCTAAGTTGTTCTTCATGGGTGTTTCACTAGAGATGTTTATCATCAAGAAGTGTCTAAGAATCTTAAATCAGTGCAAATGAAACTGCATGTAGATCGAAAGAGCAAATGCAATAAATGGATTAACGGAGAAAGCAAGAAACAGCAAGTCAAAAAAGAAAAAGCTGAGAAAGTAAGAAAAACTCTCAGTCTCGGTAAGTCTGCTAGGGACAGTGCTGACACACACACCTACCACAAGAAGCATAGCTGCAGACAGTACATTAGACATGTGGAAGGAGTACTGCATGATGTCAAAGAAAATCTAAGCTTCTTTTCCTCTGCCATAAATCATAGTGCACGTTTTTTTTCCAAGGCAAGGTGAAAGACTGATTTTTGCACAGTGTAGGGCTGCATATATTAGCTTCTGATTTTCAAGGAAATGGTACCATTTCTGAATTATGTGACATGCATTATGTTGTCAGTTTCAACATGTGCAGTAATACCTAAACCCACTCCATCCTGTAACCCTGTTCTTTTCTCTTGTACACCATCCCTTCTCCCTGATTGCTGCTTTTCAAGCAGTTTCTCCTAAGCAGCTTTCCTTCACTCTTTTCAACTGAAATTTGAGGCTGTGAAAGTTATTAACTTCTCCGAGGTGGCAGATGAATGAAATCCACCCCCAACCCTGCCACAGATTTAAGAGGCCAAATGCTTTGGCCTCGGAGGATATCCACACCATACAAAGCAGCACTATATAGATGTACTCAGGATGGCACTGGTGTTCTAATAAGTGCTGTAACTGGATTAGACTAACTAATCCATCTGACACCTAAGCATGTGATGACTTTGCATCACAGTGAAATCTGGTTTTGGGGACTGTGCATTGCTCATTACCTATGGTAAACAATGCAGAAAGATAAGGGAGAAATGCATCTGGAAGAGCAAAAAATAAAATGGAATAACTGTAGAGGTGAGGATGAGAGTTTTAGGAGGAGTAGGAGCAGGATTGGAAGAGGACATGGAAATCCTAGGCTTCATTAAACCTTGAACCGGGAAGTCTGTTGGGCTTTCTGCCATAAAATGGGTGGTGCTGGTGGGCCACACTGTACAGCCAGTTCTGTATTTGGCACTATTACCATAGGGGCCTAGAAGTGTAGCAACGCTGGTGGCTTTGTAACAACTTGCACAGTGGTGTTTGTGAGCTCTTCCTATAGCATATCTTGCCCAAATACTGAGCACAAAATTTCCTTTGTTGTAACAGGAGAACAATGATGGAGTTGTTTTCTAAAACAATTGGAAAGTAAAAAGAAACCATATTCCTCCGTCTCAAGGGTTAAAGTAATTCCCTTGAAGACAGTGGTGCTCTAACAGTAGGGGCCTTGAGTCCTTGCCTAAACCACCTGCCTTTATTAATTATTATCATCTATCACATCTATGAGGATAGTCTCTACAGTCAAACTTCTTGTGTTGGATACCGAGTGATATGATTAATAAGAATCCCCAGCCCAAGCAGTGGAACTCTCCCAAGTTAACTTTATCCATTTCTCCACCTCTGCATAAACCCCACTTTAAGCCAAGCTTAATATTGCTTGCAGTTTGCACGAGGCAATGGTCTGAAACATTTAGAGACACTCAGGTGGTTTCATTCCAAGTTGTCTTTCTCTGAATCCACATCAGTTGTGAGATGGCTGTGCCACAGATACAGTATAAAAAGAATTGTTTAATAGTAATCTATTTTTCCAGCTGAAATGAATTTGTGTTTTTCAGATCTATTTTGTTCTCCAGATTACTGGATCAGTCTCTGCCACAAAACTGGGCAGAACCTGGTGTGCAGGCACAAAGAAGCCTGGCATCCAACATTTAGTCTGGAATTTCTCCCTGCCTGCTTCCTGTCCCACCCAACCTGCAGCTCTGCTGGATCGGCTGTGTGAAAGCTGCCCCTTCTCTCCAGTTCTGCAAGCCGGTGCTGCCTCTGAAAGTCAGGCAGAACAAAGTGGATATGCTTACACGCTCGTTTTGCTGCTCCAGCCTCAGCTTTGCTTACCCTCCCTCCTTCTGCTGCTGAGTGGCCAGTTTAAAGATCTCTTTAAATCATGAATTTAAAGAAACACAGACAAGGTAGAAACAAGATTATGAGGTCACAGAGGTGAGGGGAATTGACCCTATCTCAGAATGAAGGAAACGTGAGTGCAGAGTAGATGCAGTCTCTGGAGTGGTGACCCTGCCCTGTGAACTGTCTGACACAAGGCTTCCCAAAAGCACACCGTTTCAGCTGATTTCACTTCCCAGCCCTTGGGTGCCAGTGCTGTGAAGATGTACATATTTTCTTGTTGCACGTTACCCAACACCTACGTTTCCTGCTTTCTGACAGAGGGCTCCTATGAGCTGTAGTAAATGTGAGAAGCAAAATCTTTGTGAGATCCGCTTCTTTGTGGTGATTTACTGCAATAGGTGTTGTTTGTTTTTTTTTTTTTCTTAGAACTGGATCTGTACAATGGTTGTGCTTGGTTGTTGTGTTGTGGTTGCTTTTTTTCCTGTGAGGCTTGGAAACAGAGCAAGGAATATTTAAATACCCCTTGGCAGGAAAACCTGATCTGCTTGGGTGAAAATCCATGAAAACCCTTCTGTTTACACAAAGTGGGGGCCAAGGGTAAGCCTTAATTTGTGTCTCAGCTAATTATGAAATTAATCTGAACTGAGAATTACGTTTTAAGTAATGGCAAGCTGCTGCGGTGACTTTCTCCATAGTAGTAAATTCTTCCCTAACTACCCATTGGATTGAACGCTTCACAAGGAGAAAAAATTAATTTAGGTGAATTGCAATCCTCCAAGAAATTGAGCTCATATTTTCCTTTGAAGCATCATGAGATCTGCAGAAGCCCCTCTGAGCCCAACATGGACAAGATACCATTAGAGAAATGCATATTTGTAGGAGTGCCGCAATGAAACTACATTGCAAGGAGATAGGCTATGATGCTACCATGTCTATTCAAAGGCTCATCCCTATCCTAGAACTATTTAAAAGGGGAGATATTCAGTGAAGGTTACTGCTAGTATTCCAGTTATGCACTACTCTTCCCACTCTGATTACATTAATCTTTCTTCAGAAGGGGGTTAGAGAAATTAATTCTTTGTATACTGTAAGAGAGGAAATCGTGTGCTGTAGCTGAGGGCAGAGTGACCTGAAGAATTCTATCCCCAAGCAATAAACATGCTTCTTATGGTCAAAGGGTACTAAATCTTGGGTGGATCCCAAACACGCAAATGGTAAACAAACCCCCAGCTCCTCAGGCTGGGTGCCCAGGGGTCTTTTGTGGTTTAAAAACAACAGGACTTGATTCCCAGTTGCAGGCTCTGAGAATGCATATCTACTTGTGATGGATTTCTCTGGACAAACCAAGATCTCTGCTACTTAATTTCTGTTCATGGATGGATACAGCTGGCATCTACTGAGTATATTTCAAGACTGTAAACTAATTATTTTACTGGTACCAGTGTCTTTTTCAAAGCTTACCAGTTAAAAGACTTTCTTGGCTGTGGACTTGAGCAGGCAATATTACATCCTTCTCCACTCTGCTCTAGTTTATCTGCTAGTGACAGCTCCATTCCTCCTCACTGTAAATTGGTGTGCATCCTCTCCTTTGCAAGGAAACTAGCTGAGATGGTCCTTTTTGTGTCTTTGGTTGACCAGCTCTCCATCCTTCACTCTTCTCCCAGACATTTCTTCATATTTAAAATCTGAGCCATTGTTTCTCTGCTTTACACTGGTATTAATGAACAGGGCTTTTCAGCTTTAAGGATTTCCATTTACACACACACACATACCCCTCCCCACAAACATTTGGCTAAATTGGACCAGAAACTATTCTCCTTTTATTTCTTAATATATGAGAAGACCCCCATACGCTACAAGTGCTCTGGGATATTATCATCTTTTTAGTTTCTGAGCAAATGGCAGCAGCTCTGCTGAGAGGAGTATCATTTTACAGAGCAGCTTCTTTGGGGGTTTCCCGGTCCGCTGTCTGAAGGACAGACCCATTAACAAAAAGGCTACAGCCAAGGTTCAACACATCGAAGGTCTCCAGCCTCAGCAGAGACCCCCAGGAATCTGGGCAGATTTCCTTTGGAAGCTCGCCTTAGAATCAATAAAATTTCATTAAACCCCTGCTGTGCCAAATGTAGCATATAAGGCTCAATGAAAAATATTTCACTGGCTCTCATAATTTTCCCAGTACAATTCTCTGGCCCATACTTTCTATTTCTACTGCCTCCTTGCCCTTTATAGTAAAATCAGCTATTGCAGACAACAGCTCAGCTGTAAACAAAAGGATAGCTAAGCTATTAGCCAAGGGCCACTAACTACTGCAGTGAAAGTAATTTACAAATAACTTTGAAAAATTTATAGCTCAAACAGATTTTACCATAGTTGTCAGCTATCTGCTGTAGACTTTTTTGTACTACATTTTCAGGATATATCAGCCTATACTAGTGACTTTTAGTGCCAGAAGGGGTTGTGGAACATGCTGTCTTCAAAATATGGCTACTACTTTAGGAGATTCCATCACCATCCCTGTTTTTGTCAGCAACATTAGTTAAACCAATGGAACTGCAAATATTAATAGCAGAAATACAGTTATAGAAGGCTGGAAAATTAATGAGAAAGAGCAATGTTGGTCTGAATCTAGAAAACATTCTTTACAAAGGGGAGAGAAGAGCTGGCTTTTCTCTGATATCTTTTCCCAAAATAGATGACTTTATCTGTAAGCTATCTAAACTTTCTTTTGGATTAACTACATGGAATAATTGCTTTATTCTATGACAACACTTACAAAATCCCTTGCTAGATCCCATGATTGGAAGCTGCAGCTTGTCA
This sequence comes from Falco punctatus, assembly GCF_963210335.1. Taxonomy (NCBI): domain Eukaryota; kingdom Metazoa; phylum Chordata; class Aves; order Falconiformes; family Falconidae; genus Falco; species Falco punctatus. Next base: position 9,596,589 of record NC_137591.1, on the reverse strand, counting down.
AATTCAGTCTAAAAATAAAATGCAGAACTTCAGTGTTGCAGGTAACTGCAGAAGTGGAATAATCTACCTGAAAACACTGGAAATTGTCTCCAGTTTGCTGCCTGATGTCAGGATTTGTATCTTGCAATGTTTTGTGTTTTTTTTTTTTTTTTTTCCCAGCTCAGATAGAAATTGTAATTGTAGTACAAGAATTCTTGAGTGACGTGGGATTTTGTTTGGCTGGTGCTTTGTAAAAGGGGCAGATTAGAACAGTCTCTTCTAAATTAATGATTTAAAGTCTATTAAATGTTTGCAGCACCCAAGTTATGCAAGCTATTTCATGTTTGCATATACTAAAGCCCTGGGGAAATTCAGTCCTAATATTTCCTTACCTATTTACTTCAAGGAACACCATGATCACACCAGGAGAGCTATACAGGAATAAAAGCATAAAGAAGGTACAATGCATAAAAAGAAGCTGTAATTAATTTCCCTTTGAGTTTAACTGAATAAAAGCAGTGAATCATTTTATTTTTACCAGTAAATTTTTTGCAAATAGACTTAAAATATTTCTCTTTAGATTTGTGGCTCCAACAGCTGCAGCTGAAACCAGCAGTCAGCAAAGCCCCTTGTTTTTATTGGAGCTGAAGTGGCTTGTTGAAAATGGATTGGATTACAGGGATCAATCAGCAGCAGGTCGAGGATGCAGAGGGAATACTGCCAATGCAGCGAGCTGCCAGGAACAGCGAAAATCCTCGGGCTAGTGGCAAGTCCCAATGTACTGGAAAATCCATTGTTTTACAAAGAGCTTTGGAGATAGGAAGTAGATTGAGTTGCAGAAGAATGCAAAAATAACAATAATTCTCTCCCAAGTTCCTTTTGCACATGACTGAAAGGATAACAAACTCCATGGAGATGCTACCTGAGCATATGTCCAGCCAGCACCAGGAGATGATCAGAAGTAGGACAGATGCTAAAGCATGATCTTCCCTGAGTCATAATTTGGGAAACGGAACATGTCTGAATTTCAATAGCAGTCATATTAGAATTTTGAAAGCTGCTGTATGGTTCTGTCCTGTGTGGTTCTGGATTCTCCTGGAATGGTGATGAATGGTGTTGTTTTCCATTAAATTAGAGTTGAATAATCTTGTCATTGTTCTGGTGATGGTCAGTTTTCGAATTATTAAGCCTTGGTTAATGTCAGGATGAGCTGACACCCCTTTGTGACCTCAGTTACACAGCAGATTCATCACCCAACTTGCTGGGAATATTACTAAATAGACTAAAAATAGAGTAATTAATAACTTCTATGTTCAACTTGTGATGGTTCTCTACTTGTCATTTGTGAATTAGCCCTCTCATTCAGCTGGAGCTGTCTCATAGCCACTTGAAGTCTGAAACCACAGATGCCAAAGAGAGAGTCATGAATTCTGCCTGGCCTTGTTGACACAGGAATCAGAGTTTCTAGATGAAAGACAGGCATTTGCTGATCTACACTCACAAGTATTTAGGAATATTGACCTCCAGCTGGATGCTGAATGGAACAATAGTTTGCAATTCCAAGAAATGTTTGCAGCGTGTGGCTTGTTCTCTTGAACTCTAGTCACATGGTGAGGTAACACAGATGTTTTCCTCAAATATTGCCATTATTAAAAACAGGTAGCTCTGCTAGAAGTGCAGAGGAGGAATGGATCTATCTGATGACAACATTTATTCCTGTGTCAGTGGCAGGATATGGTTCCCACGAGACCTTGTGTCAGATATTAAACTGATACTACCCTTGAACTTAGCCAAACATCTGGCATGAAAGGGTTAGAAAATCCACTTCATGACCAGAGTTTATAACAATAATAAAAGTTCTCCAAACTCAGGATCCTAATGAATATCCACATATCAATCCAAGAAAAGCTGAACAGTGGAAAAAGTGAGGCATTTGAATATTCTTTTTTCTGTGTTAGGCTCCAGTACCCTTGGTGGGACTGACTTTCAGGTGTTGAAGAACTAGTTCCCCTTGGAGGAATGTTCTCATCTGCTTGCAGGAGACCAGATCTTAGATCGGGAAATCAGGCAGAGAAAAGAATGTTTCAGCCTTTTGTTAATTCTGATTTGAAATAACAAATTCTTTGTGAAAGAATTTGAGGAATAAGTTTGGGACAAATGGCAGTATTTCTTTCTGAGGAAATCAGCATGTCTGATTTCAGTGCTGACTCAAAACCTTGTGAGATGCAAGATTTTTAAAATGTCAAAAGAAAGATGTGGACTATTTCTTTCTCAAATTTGAAGGCTTCTGAACATATTCCCCTCCAGAATAAAGTGCCAGCAAAATGGAAGAAAGGTTTTTCCTTCTTTTCCTTATTTTTGCCACCACATTTCTCTACTGCTTGTTATTCTATATTTGGGATATACATATTAGATGATCTGGGAAAGGAATGTCTATTTCTAGTTGCTCAGTGGAATGCCTGAAACACTTTTAAACATTTTTGGACAGTATCATAATATAATGAAGCTCAGAGATCTTGGGATGTAAGGTTTAAAGTGGAGGGGATTATTTCTGTTTCATGTAATATCAATTTTTCAAGTTTGTGATATCAGTGTCTCTCCCAAAGCATAAAATATACACAAATAGGTAAAAAGGCTATGTTCTGTATGTTCTGTTGCTTGTTAGGCTGAGGATAACCAGAAAATTGTTCTTTTCCAAAGTTTTGTGGTAATCCTAACAGAAAGAAGGGCATTATAAGGGAGCTGTATCCCCTTTTTTGGAGGACTGTACCTCAGACCGTATTTCATTTGAACTGCTTTCTCATCCCAAATGCTCAGTGGCATCTTTTGGAAGGAGGCACACTTCCAAACACTGAAGTATCCCACATACCCTCCTATAATACTGTAGATACTGACCTGCTGCCAGGACTGTTTGTTAATTTGTTTTTCACATTCATAATACACTGTGGGCATCACTGGCTGTCAGAGAATATACCAGGACCTCCCAGGTCAAAGCAAAAAGTCTCTGCTACTTGAGCTGGCAAAAGTGCGAAATTGTTATCCTTAGGTAAGGAGTCAGGAATACAAAGCATATTCTATTTTAGGCCCTGAGTGAGCCATCTGTAAGTGTGCAGGTAAAATGCCAAACCCTGTTTACACCTGCTGATGCAAAAGCATCATATACCTGTATCCTATTTAGAAAGCTGTAATCAGTGTATGTGGATTTCATCAGCTAATATTCCCTTTGCATTTCAGGCCTAAACAGCTGAACAGCAGACTGATTTAGCCATCCTTCTGCAGGAGTCTGTGAACATGTAAAATTTACACACATATTATTTTAATTTTGCAAAAAAAGCTCACTTTATGTTGAAAGATTTAATTTGTGCAGCAAGGTTTCAAATGGAAACATAGCTTGCCTATTTGTGGTAGGACAAAGAACATTTTAAGTGACTCTTCAATGGCTCCCATGACATCCTCTTAAACAATAAGAGGCACAATAAACCGGTGATTTAGATGAAGAAGCGTCTTGGTGGTGAAATAGATTAAAAGAATTTAATGGAAGAAGTCACTAATTTTTACTCCAGAGTAAACACTGATGATGTGACTGGAAACTCGATAGTTCCTAGGTTGGATTCTCAAGCATCTAACATGTTCACATGTAAGATATTATTCATCTTCACTCTGAAGAAGATCTTCCTTTCTGCATTTCCCCCATCTCTCCTAGGAATCAGATTTGACTAGCAGGCATCTACCTAACTTGCATTTTGTATTTGTCTTGCTCCAAAGCAAGACTCAGCTTTGTTTCTAGTAGCCAATTGATAAAACATCGTTACCAGTGCCTTTGCCAAAGAATAAAGACCTTGGAGACTTTATGATGGTGGAGACTTTGTGTGATAATTAGGGGTCTGCCCACTTTTCCCCACATCTTTCCTGGGCTGATGGAAGCCTCTGAGTTTTCAAAGAGAATGAAAATAAGTAGACTACAACTATGTCTATGTCTTTGCACTACTCTACTCAGTCCTCTTGCAATTTATCTTGCTCCAGAGCTCCTGACACTTTCCCTTTTATCTGCACAAGCTCTGGGGATTTTCTGGGGCTGTTGGTTAAGACACATCACTTGGCGGTATGCAGCGCCTGTGTTATGCCAGAAGGATGTAAATCCCTCACGCTCTTGCCCGAACACCAATGTTCTTTGCAGCTACTTTGAACAGTAGTACAGCAACAACACAGGCAAAGTGTAAATAATCTCAGCTGACTGCCTGTGCCTGTGCCAGACCTGGCTTGTGCATCTGTACATCTGTTGGTGTACCTGGGGCTTTGCTGAGCCTGAGACTCCTCCATCCACCTCCTGTGCTCTGCCCAGCACCAATAAGGCAGTCACTGACTTCAGGATTGCTTCCTTCTTGCAGCAAACCTACATGCCAGATGGGAGGAGATCTTTTTGTCCCGAAGGACATGATGCTGCACTTCTTGCAACAGTTGCTGGAGGAGAGAACAGCCTCTGCTGTTTGCCCTTTGAGATTTAACAGATGTATCAGCCAATCTATGTTTTTAGGAGTTCAGCCTAGTATGAATTTGGCTGCTAAATTTCTGTAGAAGCCACAAACAAGCACACAGAGAATCTGCATGTTGCTGTGGATCTGGGTGATATTCCACATTTGTAGGGAACTCAGAGACCCTGTGTCCTTAGCAGGATTTACTACATGACAGACTGAAACATGAGAAAAGTAGATCATCTGTGTCTGCCCTGCAAGGCTGAAAGAAAGCTCCAAGAGGGGTGATAAATGTGCTCAGCTGTGGTCTGTGTGCTCTCCCTTGTACTGTTGAGTGCTGGTGTGGTTGCAGCATGGGCTCAAAGCAGCCACAGCTGTGTGAAAGCTGCTGGGTCTGGGCTGTCTCCTTTGAGTCTGCTCTAAGGTACTAAGGGTGTTCAGGTCTTTTCTGGAGAGCTTTGCAGCTCAGGCTGCAATCCTGAGCTTGTGGTTGGTGAGAACTGCTTTGAGCCTGTGTTTTCCAGATTCTGGATGCACTTCCATGTGTGTCACATGGAGGATGTGAAAAAGTTGTAACATTTCTATGTGGGGAAACCCTGTTCACCAGGGCTACCCTGGACATTTTTGATATTAAGAGAAAGCTGAGATTCCCACAGCCTACTGGAGTCCTTGGGAGTGCGGTCCTAGGCAGTGCAGGATCCTAAAGCTTAAAAGAAAATCTGAAAAACGGCATTGCAGCACAGAAGAGTTGTGAGAGAAAAGAATGACTTAGAGGTCAGCTATAAATAGTGCCCAGATCTCTGCAGGTAGCAATGCTGTGTGTACAGCCGGCATCAGCCTGCAGCTAAGCAAAATTTGGTAAATTGCTTCCATTTTATGGCATGAAAATCAAGCACAGAGAAGGCATAAAACTGGATGTGGTTAAGGGCTCAGTCCTTTTCCATTTTTTCCCTTGAAAAAGTAAAGGCATTGAGTTAACAAGGTCAGTGCTGGGATGGTCACACAGGACCTGAGGATCTGAGTTCATTTTGCTGTCCTATCCTGAACTGAGCATCTCCAGCAGAAATGACAAGACTTTTGTTGCTGTTCTGTGCAAATGACCTTTGCTGGTTCCTTTTCACTTGGCAGCTAAGGGACCTCTGAGGTTCCAGGATTTTACATTTTCAGATGGATGTTTTAACTCAGGGGTCCTCAAACTACGGCCCGTGGGCTGGATACGGCCCCCCAGGGTCGTCAATCCGCCCCCCCGTATTTAGAGACAACCCACCCCCACCCCCCCGCTGGGGGTTGGGGGGGGGAAATCAAGCAGCCGCAGATGGCCTCCTGCCACTTCATCCGTGTGCCGGCCCCTGTTTAAAAAGTTTGAGGACCCCTGTTTTAACTGATCATTTGCATAAAGCACAAACCTGGCTGGAAAGAAAAAACATTGCAATCTATTATTTGTTTTGTTAATCGATTCAGACAGCCAGCAGAGAACTCAGGTACAGAGAGAACTAAACTAAATCACTTCTATGAGCAGAGATAGTTGGTAGGGAATTTTGTTTGTACTGTGCTGCGGTTGGATTTTTGGTATCAGGCTTCCTAAATGGACTTAATCTCAAGATCATAGTTCTCTATGGAACCACTGGGGTCACTTTGTAATTACCCAGATTTCCATACTTTAGATGGTGAGAAGGACATGCATGGGAATGGCATTCTTGTACTAATTTCATTAGAGGAAGGACCTTTCCAGAAATGGAGGAGATGCCAGTTTGCAAAGACAAGGCTGAGGAAGAAAGACCAAAATACACACATCAATGCATTTTTAGAAGTCCTAATAATTATCCCTGGGAACAGTTTATAGGCACTCTGAAGTTGCATTGCTTGTGGATATATCACTATGATCTGGTTGGATTAATTACAACCGTGAGTTCCTCATTGAAAACCATGACTACTAAGCCATGGACAGGAGGGCTAGAACAAATAGCAATTTTTTAGCTGACTGTTATCAGCTAGCCTCAAAATTTATCCCTGGGAAAGGGTGCCAGCAAGTTAAGACTACACCCAGAAGGAACAACTAGGCATCAGCTTTGCTGCTTGGAAACTTTGTTGCATCCTGAAGTAGTCTTTAGGAAAACAAACAAACCAACCAAAGGAAAACTAAATACAAATCTGAAATAACAGTGGGGGAAAAAACCCAAAACAAACAGATTTTGCATTATGGTTTTGAATAAAACATTCAAACAACATGGAAATTCAGTGATACAGGCAGAAGTTAACAGAAGATAAACCCTTTTAGCCCCACAAGTCAGGTGGAAACTGCATATGGAAACATTTTAAAGAACCTAGCTCTCTAAATGCTCCAGCTTCCTTTCCTTTTCCTTTTCTTGGGTCCCATGATGTCCATGAATGTGAGAAATGATTAGGGAGGCTGAAAGCCACAGTACCAGTGATCTTAGATTTGCTTTCACATGGACCAAAATAGACCAAGGAAAAGAAGTAAAAGAACTTGCCCTTTCCAGAAGCAGGGAAGCTCCTTGATGTTTAGCTGTAGCTCACTGTGTTTTGTTAGTAGTGTGTATGGGCATCACACAGCTGAGCTGTCTGGGAGTGTAATTGAATGAGGAAAAAAGCACAGGAACTGAAGGTGGAGAGTGATCTACCAGCTTGCTTCTGCCCCGTCATTCACCTGGCTGTACACACACAGTTCTCAAGGGCCTTAAAAAGGGTTTGGGCATGTCAGTAGAGAAATTCAGCACAGATTGTTAAACATGATTTGTCCAAAGGCAACTCTTGCTTAAGACCATGAACTGCTGCTTACTGAAAGCTTGAAGGTTAGAGGGGAAACTTTCAGTAGTTGCCTTTTTCTGCTTCTTAACTTAGCCAGTTTTTGGTACACTGGCTACTGACTGCTATAAAAGCAGCGTAGTGCACCAAAGGACCTCTTCTTGTGACTCAGTATAACTGCTTCTGTCCTCTGTATTTGGTCTTCATAAGATTTTCTGGCAGACTTAGGAGATGCTTCTTTTGAGGAAGACAGCATATATGGGTATGTTGCTGCTTGTTTAACGAGGCATTTATATCAGGAAGACAAAAAAATTTCTTAATTTCATTGTAATGTTTTCTAAGTGAAACCTTTGTGTTGTTGACTGAATACTTGCAGATTAAATTTTTTTGAGTTGAATTTTAGAAAAATTAATATGAAAGAAATTTGATGTCTGAGATGGATTAGAGTACATTGTTCATTGTGAGCCTTCTCTACAAAATTTAAAAAATGGTTAGCACTCTCCCCTGTCCTATGTGCATATGTAATACTTATGTAGTATATGTAATATAGTTGAATGTATTCATAGAAGTTTATCTGTTAATACATATTACACATGTTTAAAATACACGTACTTATGTGGTTAGGTAAATCAAACTGTTAACTACATGATTTTGTCCTGTGTAAAGAGTGTCCTTGAACTATATAGAATTTCAGACTGTGTAAGTGCATGTAACTGCATGGCTTTCTCTGGTTTTACACTGCAAGTGTTACTTTACTGCTGGTAAGTGATCTGTATTTTTGGAGTGAGGGTTTCTGAGCTTTCTCCTTGTTGATGACTCTGAAGTCTGCACAACTGTGAAATGGATGAAAAATTAAAATCACCATTGCTGGAATGTAACCTTATAGTCCAAATCAGGATATCTCTTTCAGGACCTTGCTCAAAAGCCAAGCAGTATTCAGTTTCTCCCAGGAGACTGAAACAGAAAAAAATAACCCAAAGAGATAGAAGTTACCTCTTCCAGTTTTCAGAGGGGTGGCATTCGGGTTGGTATAGAGATGGTATATTACCATTGAGTTGTGGAGGAGAGCTCCATAGAAGACTATTAAAGTTGCTAGTTAAAATGCAGCCTCTTCAGTAAGTCTGTAAACCAAGAACTGGGAGGCAATGCAAGGGGAAGGGTTACTCTGTACTTACCTTATTACACTCTTCACTGCTCCACTGCTGACTACTGTGAGATGCATCTTGTGCTAGATGGACCTTTGGTTTGACCTCGTATGGTTGTCTCTTGTGTTCTGCTGCGATCTCTGAAAAGCATGATTACAAGTGAGGTAGCGTTGTTACTAAACAGCTCTTGGAATGGCAAGCCTGTCAGCAATTTTTAGAGCAAAATTTTTATAGAAACCTTTTGAGTTTTGTTCTGTTTTGGAAGAAAATGAGTCCCCAGGTCAGTCTGTGAGGTCACTCAATCACTCAGCACTTCGATGCAGATAGCCTTCCAGAACACATTGCGAAAAGCACTAGCAGAAAGCTGGCTATTCGTTCGTGTTTCACACCTCCTTAATTACCCACCTGTGTTCCTTTTATTATCAAAGCTTGAATAGGATCCCTCATAAAACAGAGGCCGAAAGGAAATTGCTGGTTTGCTCAGATTGCATCAGCAGTGTAAAATGGAATCATTTAATATCTGAACACTCTGCCCCTTTCATTTTCATTTTCCTTTGTTCCTTCCATGCCACTATGAATCCTGCCCACCCAACACCTACAGTACACTGAGCAGCACATGCCTGTTAGGAAAAGGGAGACCTAATTTTACAGTTGTATACATTATATTCCCAGTCTAACACCTAGATTTCACACAAATTGCCATTTCAGTCCAATGAATTACTGGAAAAGTAGTGTCAGGTCTCCTTAGCTATAAGAAACTGCTCACATATCCATTTCCAGTCAAGCTGCTCTAAGAGAGGCATTTGAACAAACCATCAGCTTGGATTAGGAGTTGTGTATAGTATCCAGTCTGTCCGGGTAACGAGTGGCTTCATTCTTACCAGTTCATTTCTAGAAGTGGAAGAGCTTGTAAGGTCTGTAGAGTTTCTAACCAGTCCATAGCATATCTTTAACCTGGGCGTGTGAATGCATGTAATCCAATCCTATCTGGCTTCTTACACTACAAAACTTAGTGCAGTTTTATAAGCCAAGTATGTAGGAATGAAAAGATGCCTATTTTCCCACTATGCATATTTTACTCATTTTGGGGGGTTTGTATGCTTGTCTTTCCTGATCTCAAGGATTCACTTTGTGTTGCTTTCACTCATCATGTCTTCCATTTACATTCATCCAGAATTGGCTTTGGCAAGTCTGACCTTTTTGTAACTTCACTAAGGGCAAAGCCCTGACATTGTGGAGAACTTGTTTCATCATCTAAGCTTGTTGTTAGTTTAAAACAGATTGTGTCACAAACATCACTTCCAATGACATGCTATGAATTTGTGCTTCAAGGGTGGTACATTAATGTGGATTTTCTAAGGTGGAAGTATCCATGCAGTCCTTGTAGGAGTGATTTGCCTTTACCCAGTGATCTCTGTTCAAGAAATAGGCAATAACACATTTTTTTGTTCTTTCACATCTGTGCTAAATCTGGTTGGAAGAAGCAGGCAGAGTTAAAATTATTGGGAAATTTTTTTCCCAATGTATTTCATGTCATGTACAGAGACACAAACAGGACAGGCTCCAAAGTTTCATCTTGTGAAACCAATCTAAAAGTAAATCCTTCTGACATTTTTGTTGGAAATTCCTTTACCCAGCTCCCCTTCTGAAGGTGATGCTTCAGTTATTCCATGATAGTTTGAGAGTGTAGTCAGCGATACCTTCTTGTTTCCTGACCCCAGCTTTTACCAAGGTGATCTCCTAGCTCTGTGAGAGCTGTATGTTGACTGCGCATTTGACCCACCTCACCCAGACTTTTATCATGCCATTCCCCTTCACACCAGAACATTTCTCTCATTCTCATTTTCCCCAGGAGCTGCAGGTCCTTTTAAATTTTTTTCCGAATAGCAGAACATACATGGTTTCTGTGTATGATGTAGGGAGATGCAAAAGATACTAGATATATAGAAAATCTTCTTTAATATTTCTTAATCTATGCCTTTGACAAACATAGTGCAGCAGAAACAGCAGCATGATCTCACCATCTGTGTCTATGACAGGATAGCAATGGTTACCTTTAGGGTATAATAGTTGTTCATTAATCTGGCTCCAGATGTTAAATCAGGGTCAGCTTCAATGCCAAGTAGTTCCTCTTGCAATGCCTTTTCCAACAATGGGCTTTGGAGAAATTGCCCCCAGAGGGACAGGAAATGGGAGTTTTTCTTCAAAAAGAAAAGAAGAAGAAGAAAATACAAACAAACCATGCCTTACTGGCACAATGAGCGATGAGCTTGAAGCTAGTCTGTGGCAGTGACTTTAGGGTTTTGCCTACTTTGCTTTTTCCTCCTGTTCATCTTGGTCATTGTAATTGGTCATGCAATCAGGCCATTGCATCTGGTAGGAGGTCAGGAAGGCAATGAAGAAGTTCAGGCTATGCCTTCACTAGAAGAAAACACTGTGTTGCTCTTTGGGGTTCACTGAGGCACCTGGCCTGAGGTGAAAACCTAGCGGAGACAAGTTTGTTGTGTGAACAAGTGTGAGCAGGCCACAATAAAGGTTATGGGGAGAAGCCAAAATTTACCTCTCACCACACACTTTTATGATTGATGCTCCATCTTCAGCAGCTTTGTCATTTTACTTTCCATACTGGCAGACTCAAAACAACATATGCCTCTTCCCTTAGTGTAAAAAAAGCCTCCATAGCTTTGAGAAAACACTTGTGCAACATAAATCCTCGCAGTTCTGCCCTTTGCTATTACTTTTGCTATGGATAAAGCCAATGTTTTTCCTTCTCAGCTGAGGGCCTCGCAAAATTACTTGAGGTGCAACTTAAGAGCCAAAACCAGTGACTGTTTTCCAGCACAATGACATAAATGCCAGATTACATTTGTCTTTTAACTCTCCTTTCAGGTACAGGAGCAAAGGAGCAAAAGTCAGAGCATAGGGTCTGGCAAACTGCAAAGGACAAAGCTCTGGTAATGGAGGGTGGAGATAAGAATCTGGCTCTGTGCAGGTTTTGACAGGTTTGTGTCATTTTATCCATGCAGGACGAAGGAAGAAAAACATAAAGGGGACATGCAGCAACAACAAAAAACTGTTTCCTCTTTCAGACTCTTCCTGTGCTATTCTTCTTGTCCATTTTAATCTCCCACTTTTATGAAACCAAAATGATGGAAACAGATAAGAAGGGAATTCAGTTAAGGCTGATTCTTTCTTCCCCTTAAAGAAGAATCCGGAAAGCTCACCAAGGACTTCTTTCTCTCTTTGAAGTGTTGACTTACCATCCTCCTCCCATTAAAATATAATGGACTAGCAGGGGGTGTGCTGGGATTTGACACCCAGTGAGGAACTGCACCTAATCCTGCATGATCACCTGATCCAGTTTGGCTTATTTTCACAAGTCACTGACCCCATTTTCACCATTTAAAGCAGAAGAGGGGGAGAACCAGAGAATTGTTGTAGAGGACTTAGCCCAAGCCAGCCAGTGTCTGCACAGGTGTCACAGAAGAGGGTTTCAAACAGCAGACGCCTGCAGAAGGAACCGTCTTACAGACCCTCCATGAAGAGGAGAGAGGGAGGGAGGATTTTATCAGGTGTCTGGGTGCATTTGATCACACAGTGCTCTGAATAATGCCTTTATCTTCCCAACACAGTGGGTTGAGGTGACTCACCAGTCACTTAGTGGAGTGGAAACAGCTTATGGGTCACAGTAACAAACAAACAAGGAAGGGAGCTGGAGAGACAGAAGACATCTGCTGTAACACCACCGGCCTTATCTCTGTCACTGGGCTGCATGCAGAGTGCCTTGGGTCTGGCCATGTCAGCCCTGTAGGTAGCAGAGATCTGGCAGAGCTGCCATGAAGTGGGGGTGCGGGGGGGAAGGATACAGAGAGGACACGGGCTTTATGCTTTCACAAATGGCTGTGGCTTCCTTGGAGGCAGGCAGCTGATACTGCCTCTAGAAACCTTCCTATCTCCCAAAGAAAGTGTCTTGAACAATCTTGTCTGATTGTTTTTCTGTCTGAGCTATAAACAGCACCTGAGTAGGGATCCACCTCTCGTTTCAGACTTCCCTTTCTTCACCAATGGAAAGGCAATATGGACAGGGGATGTCAGACACATCTGTGCGTCCCTTTCTCGGCATGGCAAAACTAATCGCATCACAGTGCTCACAAAGGGCAGTCCAATGAACATCTCCTGTAGAGAGGAAGGCTGTTCCTTCTTTTTACCTGCTGTGTGGTGGGCAATGGGCTCTACAGGCCCATCTAGGGGAACAAATCTCAAATATTACACAGGAAATAATCTGCACAGAACATGTCTGCTTCGCTACTCCTGACTGCTGGCTACCTTGTCACATCATCCAGACACTTGCTCTCGTGGCTGCAAAAGGCTCAGATAGAGCTGGGACTGAAATTGTTCCCTGGAAGGGTGAGAGTGAAAATGAAGAAGACATGAGGATTTTTGTAACAGTGGCTATTTTCCCCTCTGCCCTATTTACCCACTTTTGCTTAATTTTGCTGGCTTAGCCCTGGATGTTTGGGAACATTTTTTCCAGCTAAAATGGAATTAATTCATCTGAGCTGTAGATTAATAACTCTAGTCATTGCAGTCACTCGTCACTACTTGTTCACAGATGGTGAAAGGAAGGGCAGAGGCAGGTAATTGCAGGCGTTTGGCATACCTGGGCTTTTCCCAGGCCTGTTTCTTCTCTCTTCTTTTCTCTCCTTGTCCAGTCAAAAACAAGGTTGTGCTGTTCACTCAACACAGCCTCAATTTTATGATTATGAAAACAGCAGCAGGCAGAAGGTTTCCAGGAAGAGCACAGTCGCGTGCACGCCTGTCTCATATGTGAGATAATCTGTAATGATTTTGGCTTCTGACAGTGGCTGTCTGCAGTTGCAGAGATCAAAGTCCATAAAGAAACTGTACCTAAATACACAAGACTGGCTGGTAAGTAACACCAACACCTCATGAAAATCAAAGTAAAATGTTTGGATTCTTCATTTTTTGCAGAACTTTTCATTTCAAAGTCAAACTAAGAAAACCAGAAGACAAAACATAATGTATACTTTGTGCTGGATCATAAGACTTGGTCAAAAACTGTAACTGAATTGAGGGAACAAATGCCAGCTGGTTCTAGCTAGAATGATTAAGGTGCTCCAGCCTCCCTGGCCAGCCATAAACAAGACATGGGTAGCATTTCTACTGGGCTGCCTCTGGCTCCACAGAAGGAATGACCTGATATCTTGCACACCTCTTAACAGGGGACAGCTTTTCATAGCAATCCAGAGCAAGGCACAAACTCCTATCTCTTGAGATACAGCAAGACATTGGGATGACTCTCAAGAGTGTTTTGGCTCTGTGTCTGGGTTTTGTTGTTCCCTGCTCACCTCACTGTTTGGAATGCAACATCCCAAGCTCCTCTTTACTGTTTTTTTTAATCAAACCTGAGAGCAACTCAAATCCAAGCACGGTAACTTAGGCACATCAGCAGCCAGGACTGAGCTGGAAAATCAGATCCAAACACCATTTTGTCAGGCTGACCTTTGTTATTTTTTTCTCTTTTGGTGATTTGGAACTGCTTGCCACCTACAGGTTGCTTCTTGGTTGTTTATTAGTTGTGTTTTCTCCTTAATTAATAGACCAAAGGTTTCTAAACAAAAGACTGACTATGAGCGACCATGAAATTTCCTAACAGGTTTCTACTAAGTAACCATTTATACCAAAGTCTTTAAAGCTTTCAGGGATTATTAATTTTTGCACAAATAATGGTAGATTTCCTAATAACTTCAGCTAACATGACATGATGAATAACAGGCAACTGAAATCATCAAGGAAGTAAAGGTAATGGACTCAAACCAGACATTTTTTTAGTGGAGTTCTGGTCCAGCTACAGAGAGTTTTGCTCTGTTGGTTGGGTTTTTTTGAGTCCCACATAGTCTTCAAAGTAAGAGTGTAGGTTCAGTTCTGGGTTTGAAAAGGAATAACAATTCAAATCAGTTTTCAATTTGGGGTTGGGTTTGATTCAAAGCTGTCAAGTATATTCAGAATGATTAAAACTGTTCCAACAGCTCTGGCCATGAGGAAGCCTAGGCAAACCCAGAGGACATGCAGATCTGGACAAGTACTCTTGTTATTAGCTAAATTTTTCTGTTAACTAAATGTTCACACAGACCAAAGCCCCATTGTTTTAGGCAGGCAAGAAACAGGTAGTAAGAAATTACCCTGGCCTAAAAAGTTTTCCGGTCTATAGACACAAAGATGTACAAGATGAGAAAAAACAAGTGGTATTTTCTTTCTCAGATGAGGAAGTGAGGCATGGAGAGGTGAAGTGACTTGGCAAAGACAGTGCAGGAAGGCTGTAGCAGAGCTGGGAGATGCACTTGAGTGCTGCAAGCCCCTTGCCACAACCGCAGGCTGTTCTTCTTGCCTCACCTTCCACATCTGCTCGACCAGCTCGTCCAGCACCCGTTCAGATCTCCATAAAACAAGATGGAACAGTGACCCAAGTGGATGGGGAAAGCGGGGAGAAAGAAAGCCCGTTTATTTTTATTTCTGCTACTTTATCTCACTTCAATAGGAGCAGTTGAAAATGTCAGGGATAAATGGAAACAACTGTTGGGCGTCAGTCCAAGTGGTTAACAAAGAACCCCAAACTCTTTCAAGTCCTACAACTAAAAGGTGCTGGCATGAAAAGAATAGCATTTTTCTTTGTAGAAATCATTTGTTGAACTCTCTAGTTCTGAACAGGACTCTTTGCTTTTCCCCCTTCACTTCCCCCCCACTTTAAAAACAAATCACACACAAAAAATAATATTCCCTCTTCCCGCCCGCCCGCCCCCCCCCATGCTATATTAAATGTTTCCTGAGAAGCACTCAGGATGTGTTGTCATCCACATGTGATACCAGCCTGAGGTCCTGCCTTAAATGACATTTGTTAAAAACCCAGTATGAGGATCACCCCCCCCGCCAAAAAAAAAAAAAAAAAAAAATCATGTGTTACTCTGGAGCTGGGGTCAAATGCCAGGGCAGGTAACTACTTTCATCCTCAGCTGGACAGAAGATTTCCTGCTTTTTGTGGGTCTGTAGTGTGTCTGAGAGCACCTGTCCATCCCCGACAGGTAGGAATGCAGCACCAGAGAGGGAAGACGGGTGGGTTCAGTATGATGTTTCTCCTCATAGCATGGTGAAAGTGCTTTGGAAAATTAAATAAGAAGCCAAGGGAAAAGGCTGGACTTTTGAAAGGAAATTGCCGATGCAATAAAGCAGAACAGACAACCAGAATAGGTTTAGTAACCCAGTAAAGAGGCTGACCTGCATAATTTGGGCTGTAGAAGAGTTTTGCTTGGTGAGAGAGACTGTGGTCTCTGCAGCACTGGGAGCATGTTGGTGCCAGGGCAGAACCATGCAGGGGAAATTTGTCCTTGAGGCTCTGAGGTCTGCAGTGGGGAGGTCTTTAAAATGAGGAGGCAGCTGTCTTCTGTGTCTGCACGGCAAGGCTGAAGTTGTGTTTGTGCCTTTAAGATTGTTTGAGGAAGGCAGTCTTTCATCTACCTCATGGTTAGTCCAAGTCAGGGGAAGGAGCACAGCTGTATTATTAGGGTGGGCCAGACCTTGTCATTACAAAACTCTGTTTTCACCTGTCTGTAATGTAGTTGAACTTTGGGTTGAAATCTAACAATTTGGGTGCCAACATTGACCTTATTGCACTAAAAGAAAACAAGAAAAAAATCCCAGAATGTGTGTAGAGGGGAAACACACATGATTTTGCTTGTGTAAAACCCACAAATATTTATCTCAAAAAATATGAAAAGCATAAACTTGTGGGCTATTGTTTGGGGCTGGCACATTATGGCCTGTGAATACCTCTGCCATCTCCTCCCTCTCCCTAAAGCTTCCCCCTGCTAGTTACAGCATGGTGAAAGAAATAGATAATTTGACATTTCCAGTTCCCCTTTTGTTCTGAATTTCTGTCAAGTGGGGAACAGAATAAGGAAAATGGAGACCTGTGGAGAGAATGGGAAGATGAAACCACTTACAACACTCACTCATATACAAGCTTAGAACAGGCCCTGTAATACCTGGCTTTTCCCGTTCCTCAGCTGTCAGCAGGGACCTCGGGTCCCAGGGGCAAACTGTCTTTACTAATGTGCTCTGTTGAGATGACAGCTTGTGAAGCTGGCTGAACTGGCCTTTGTTCTGTCTGTCCCACCCCGAAAATGCAGCCTAGGTATTTCTTTTGTTCCCTGTTTAATAATGAAATCAAATGCCCCTGAAAACGTTAATTCAGCCTCTTTTTATGACAGCCTTTACTGTCTCAGATAATTATATGCATGATCCTCCCAACCCCAAACTATCCTTTTTTTGGTGCACAGGAAGGTCTCACTATGCAGATTGAACTGGACACATCTGCCTCTGCTGCCAGCAAAACCCTAACTGGAAGGTCAAAACCCCCTCCAAAACTACAGTCTTGTTCCCTACATGGTGCCAGGCACCACTTGCATTAGAAAGAAGAAGCAGTAAAAGAGAAAGCAAACTCTAAAATATTCATAAGGTCAGAGATTCAGAGTGGGATTTCATAGTATGTGAACCTGGACCACATCCAGTACTCCCTAGGAAGCTCCAGGGAACTGGTAGATACCACCTGTAAAGCAGGCATCAATTGTCTTCTCTACAGTCTTAGAGATGCCTGTTTTGGCTGTGCAGATACAGAGGTCTTGTAAGACTGGAGGTGTAAATGTGAGAAAGGAGTGAGGAAAGCGCAGCCAGAAGCTCAGCACGCAGTTCTGGGGGAGGCCAAACATGCTACCATGTTGTGATCTTGCTCTGGGCAAATCTTTATATCAGTTCTTCATAAGGAGTTATTTAGATGAATCCTGGCTTTGCAAAGCTTGGGTTTATGGAAATTCTGAGCTTTGACATTTTTATCTGTGGTGAAGGTAGTCAGAACATACGCAATGAGCCAGCATGCCCTATCAGCTGAAAAAGCAAATCACAGGCCATTTGAATTTCTCAGGCTTGGGAGAAACATGGATCTGTGCATCCATTACCCATCCATAAAGCAGTGGTGACACCAGCCAAACTAACTCCTCACCAGCAAGCGGTGAAAACAAACTCATTATCATCATCATTTATGAAATGCTTGGATTCTTTTGTGATAAATGACATAGAAGAGGCCACAAGGACATTAATAAACCCAGCTTCAGAGCAGAGTTTGAGTAGTGTGCTGAAAAGAGGTGATCTGGGACCACATGTTGATCATAGATGTTAAAGTAAAATATTCAGCATTTGCATATTAAGCTAGCACTCCTTGCAGGCTGTTAAATTAGGCAAAGATGCTACCAAACCCAAAACAAAGCACAAACAAATAAACAAGGATATCTCTCAGCCACTGGCAATTCCACAGCTGCAAGGATATCCTTCTTCAAAGTTTCTGGAGTGGCATATGCCTAAGCAGGGAATATCTAATGGGGTCAGAAAACTAAGAAGGTGAGCAAACAGTCCCAAAGAAGGATTTACATTATAATAGTGTCAGGGTAGTAGAGCCCACCCATTCAGCAGCATCCCTCTTACTCTCTTCTGTGTTCAGATCCAGAATATCTCATCCCTTCCTTGGTCTCTTCAGTGGTTCTTTTCACTCTGCTGTGGCCAAGGAAGGGGAAGAAGCAGCAGCAAAATCAGCTGGCCTGATTTCCCTTTCTGTTTTCTCTTTCTAATTTCTCAGACCAGAGTAATTCCACCAAAGTGAAATGAATTCAGAAAAACAGTGAGCAAGATCAGATGTCTCTAAACATTTATTTAGAATTCCCTGAGGATGACAGAAGGGAGAAACTGGCGATGTGCTGAAACATTGCCCCAGGCACATTCAGCAGTTATTAAAAAGAATCCACTTCCATGCAAATTGTATTTCATCAGCTAATTAAGAAGGTTTTTATCCTCTGCTTTAATTAATATCTTGTATCTTCCTTCCGAAATACTTAATCATGGAATGAAATCATCATAGAAATATTGCCCTGAAGTTAGCATCAGCATTTTATATCTCAGCAAATCTCACGTGTGTGTGTGTATGCTTATATATCTATATGCGTGTGTGTATATTTTAATAGCAGTAATTATAAACTACTCTGCCAACTTATAGGACTGCTTTACATTTCTGGCTTGCTGCCAGGCTTTTTTTTCCCAGCACCTGATGAATAGCAACTGTTGTGTGTACTAGATCTGCGCTCCATTTAAGCAATATCCCCAAAGAAATTGGTCTTCTTAGCCATTAAGCACAACTTTGTTAGTCAGTGCCTGGGGCAATTGACAAAACCCATTTGTTAACTTAAAACTGTAATCAGTGGTTTGTATATCAGCAGTGTATACTTTCAGTAAGGCCACATTATAATAGATGGAAAATCGGTTATTTCCTGAGCATCAACAACCAATTTTCCACCAGTTAGGCTAGCGATGTATATCCCAGAGATATGTAGGAAACAGAATTAACTGGTGTCAGCTTAAGCATGGGAAAGATACTAGCAAAACACATGGTAGCAGACTTTAAAAAAAAATCTAAGTAAACCATTCTGGAATATTGTTATTGCCACCTGTAATTCAAGTGCAAGTTATGAATTTTGCTAGACTGTTAATGTTGCATTGAAATGGAAGAAATTTTCTGGGAGAAGGTGCATTCTCTGTCACTTGGAATATCTCAATACAGACTGCTTATAGCCCTAAGAGAAGTGTTACAACTCAAACAGAAGTCATGGTGCTTGAGGCAGGTGCTGCTGAACCTTTGCCACACAGGAGACCAGTCTGAGGATAATAATCTCATCTGGACTTAACAATAAATCAATGAATTTATGAGATGAAGCCTCACTTCCTTAAGCAAGCTTTGCCATTAAATCCATAGGCAATGTTCAGTCTGTTCTGCCAGTGGAGCATCACTCACGAGTGCTGTCTCCCATTCATCTTGGAGATATTCCTCACTCAGAATTCTTGATTCAGCTCAGCTAATCCATTAATATAAATAAAACCAAACAGCAGCAGGATGTAGCTTATCAGTTGTTTCTGAAATGTTCTTATCTCTTCTAAAGTTTCTCACTGGGAAATAATGTGCAGACTTTTTTCCCCCCTTCCCTTTCTGTCAAATGTATGGCTGGAGTGCGCTACAACTGGTAAACTGCAGACCAACAGCCATAAGCCTAACTGGAACAATTCACTCACTTCAGTAGTCTTAAAAATTTTGGGGGGGGTTGAAATATCCCTTTTGATTCAAGAGCTGGAAAACCAGGTCCCAGATGCAAGTGATTGCACATATCAGCCAGTGGCACAGAGAGGTCACAGGACCCAGATTTCAAACCTCTAAATGTGTGTGGGAAATCTCACTGTGCTAACAATGCCCTTCCTTATGTCTCTTCTGAACATGATAAATTATTAAACATTATTAAGCCAACCCTTTGTTGGAGAGCATGACAAATCCTAACTAAGTGAAAGCAGCATGCTGTTGGACTGAGTGGCCTGTGGATCTTGCTGCTACGAAGGGAGTGATTGCAATGCCTTGTGACGTTTTTCACTGAAAAGATGGATTAGTAGGCAGGCATGTGCTGGAGCTGTAAGTTACAACTTATCTCAGAAAGTTTTAACTTTATGCCTTTGCATGCCTAAGAAGTCATTTTTAAAGGCAGTTTTAGCCTTTACGAGTCCCTGTGGATCACTGCACAAATCTATAGCTGCAAAGACTGTCCAGGCTCTTTGATGAAGGCCTGGGAGTTCAGACAGAACAAGAAGAATCATGACTCGGTTTCTGTTCCTGAGAGTGTCACCAACTTCACCTGTGTCACCAAAGTTCTCCAGGTCCAGCTTTCCATATGAAACAGGCATAGTAAGATGTGGTATATTTTAGTGTTTTAATGCTTAGAGAAAGGGTTGGCTAATTCGCATCATCTGGAAGTATGAAGAAGTGTTTCAGATCAGTGATGAGCTATAGGATGCCTGGTGTCCACACCTTTGTCTTTCCCCTAGGCTTGTTGCTGAGAACAACATTGTTAAGGGCTCAAAATTCTGGTGGGGTTGATGTGAAGTTTGCTGCAAGGAAACTTAGGGGACCACTGTCTAATCCACCCACATTCATGCCTTGTCCCTCTTCTTCCTCCTCTTCAGAGCTCAGTCTGTGGTGTCCTCTGGTCAGTGGTCCCACACCTTTTATATGCTGACTAAACAGTTAAGAAATCCATGCCTCTAATTCTGTGCCCATTCATTCCATTTTCAATCAATATGATTAGGCTTGCTTAAATTCCTGTACGTAGAAACTGGTATTTATTGCACAGGAACAGTCTGAATGGGTAGAGGTTCATGTCCTTGTCTAGGATGGATAGGAACTATGTAAACATTTTCATCTGCCAAATTTAGAAAAAAAATAATAAGACCAAAAAAAAAAGAATTCTTGGGATTTATCCTGGGGACAGATATATTGACAGACCACCAGGATAAGCCCACTGCCCCCCAGACCTGGAACAACAGAGTACCTTAGACATTTTAAAGGCTTTCTTGATTTGCTCAGGAATCTTTTCAGTTTTGTCTCAGTTCTTGTAGTATCTGATCTGCTTCACCCAATCAGTCCTGTCACTAAGCAGTGGAGATTGATGCTGCTGGGAATTTTAGTAGAAACTTAGGAAGTGGCATACATTGATTGCTTTGTTTTTCCTTTTTCAATCACAAAAATTACATTCAAATACCATGGAAGAAAAGACATGGATAGTCAGCCATGTGATTAGAAGGGCTGAAGCAGAATATGCATGTGTATACAAAATATATCTGCAAACTGGGCTGTGATTTACTGCAAGACTTAAAAATGCTTTAAAGACTTCTAAGCACAGGAAGAAATATGCTGTTAGTAAAGCTTCTGTGTTATCAGCTCAGCTAAATAATGATGTGCAATGTGTCATGTGTAAAGAATATATTAATGCTTGGATAAATATTTTCCTAATGTCTGCTTGGTTGATATCTCCTTGGCATATAACCAGTGGATAGTAAATAACACTCATGACTCTGTTTACTTAAGGTCTATTTTCTCTCTTGTCTTTTACTTTGGCAATAATTTTGGGGGCTGCAGGGGAGGAAAAGGCAGAGGGAACTGTAGCCTTATAAAATGTTTGTTTTCCTTACAAATTTCACAAGAAATAAACTGTTTATGCATTAGTGTTTCACTGCCATGGAAATGTTAGGTGATTTTGTGTGACTGTCAAAGTGTTTAATGTGTAGCCAAGCAGTAGCATTATAGAGAGTGGGAGGGGAGGAAAACGAGAAACTGAAGGAACACAATGAAAAAAACAAATGAGTCCGCTTTACCTTGTAGTTCCTAGCACATTATTTTCCTTTGCTTGTGGGCATGACTTAATGCTGGTTACTCCCCCTGGCTTCAGACTGCATTTATTTTAATCATCTGTTTTGACAGCCTTTTTCCCCCTCAGGCTCATCTCTAATTGAATTTGTCATGCAACCCTCACCTCCCCTGAAATCGTTTGTATGAGAGGGAGGCTGGGAGGCAGCTGGACCCAGACTGGTTTCTGTAGTGTGTCCTCCAGAAATCAGCCCTTTCCATCCTACCTTTGGATTTGAGAGGCTTGGCATTGTCTGGTATCCCACAAATGTGGCTGTTGTGCTTGCAGACCTAATCTGATACTTTCACACAGGCTCAGTGGACTTCCAGATCCCTACCAACTCTTGCCTTTCTCTGCTGTTTTCCATGTCAGAGGGTAGACATGCTCTTAAAGAGCTACTTATTTTGAGATTAAATTTCTCCCTGCAGTCCCAAAAATGCAGCTTTCCAGCTAAATTCTATCCTTCATGACTTCCCTGTACATGGAGGAAAGTCTGTAGGGTGCACAGAGTGGACTGTAGAGTCACCCAAGCAAGGATGCAGACCTGCAGTACTGTATTTTATCAGGTATACAGGCATGACAGGATTTTCATGTGTTGTTCAGTGAGGCCCCAGCTGTTATTTGTGCTAGTGGTCAAGAAGGAACTTAAGAATGGTATTTCTTAATTGTTTGCACTCCAGGTGTCCTCAAGCCTATCAGTCTCAAATATTGTGCTTTTATTCTTAACAATGGAAAAGAACATTTTAAAAAAAACAACCTGAAGGCAAGTTCCCATGCAGGTACATGTTTTCTGTATATAAAACCTGGCTACCTCTTTCTCTTTAATTCCACAATAAGAAAATGAAATGTTTCTCATATCCAAAATAAGATTTGTGTTGTTTGTTTTTTTTTTAATTTCTGTTGCTGAATCCACCTAGGCAGTTCCACCCTGCAAACTCAAGCTGTTAGTGTTAGGCATCGGGGTGGAGGGTGAGGGGTTTGAGTGGGGCTGGGGTTGGGGATGGCGGCCGGATATTAACATAGGAACACTCATCTTAGCATAAGTGAAGCCATCATGTTGTCTTCATCTACTCAAAAGCACTGTGTCAACATGTCCCTGCAACAAAAGTGCTCATGGTATCTAGATAACACGTCACGTGTTTGACACACCATTGTGTTATTTCAACTAGCCAAACACTAAAGATAAACAGTGTCATGGAAGTGCGCACGTGCTTTAGACAAGGTTTGTGATCAACTCAAATTTACAAGCCTTATATCTGACTGTAGCATAAACAAAAATATGACAGACTTACATTGTCTACATTTGAAAGATAACCTGTAAGAAAAGTTGCATTATAAAATCAGAAATATTACACTTAGGAAGTCAGAACATTTCCCAGCAGAATCTACAAAATTTCCTACCTTCCTTAATGGGTGCCTAAGTGCAAAAAAAGATACTTACTAGTATTTTAACTAAATGCTAGTTAAGTATTTGTTTTGCTTTCTAAAGGCACACAGCTTTTAAAGTGTTTGTCTAAAAATCATCAAAGTCATTTTTTTCCATTGTTTTCAATAGATTCTTTGCTTTGAACAGCAAACTTCTCCCTCCCCTCTTTGGCCCCTCCTCAGAAACAACTCCTTTTTTTCTTTGTATTGTCAGACTGGAAAGGAAATACTTTGAACCCTCCAAAACCCTGTTGTTTCACTGATGAATCACAGAAATCAATGGTGGACTAAAGAGGTTACTTTTCCTGCAGCAGTGCAATCTGGAGTAGATGAGAAATCAGACCACTTATGGCAATGCCATTGTAAAGTGGATAAATATTTCCAGATAGTGGATTCTAATTTGGTATATTTTTATATATGTATACACATACACACACACATATTCTTTCTTATATGCAGATGATGTGAGGGCCTTGCAAATAAAGGATACAATATCGGGGGGATGGAGGTAGGAAATGAAGGTTAGTTTCCCTTTCTTCATCTTCATCTCGCAGGGAGAAGTAAATTTTGGCTGTGTTCAGTCTGAGTTCACAGAAGGGAGAACACTAAAAAGCTTACTTCTTGTAAAAGTCCATTACCAAATTAAATGGAAAGAAGAAGCAAAAATAATAATAATAAAGACCAAATTTGAACTGGGGGGGAGGGGGTGGGTGGGAAGCTAATAGCCTCTCCTGAGTTCAGCTCTCACCCCTTTGACATCTTTATTCACTAGCTCATTAGGAAACAACTTCTCAATATTTTGCTCTCATTCAAGTGGACAAATGCTGTTTCTCCACAAATGGAAGTGGTATGAAGAAAGCCTGTTAGGGTTATTTTGGCATTTTCTTTTGTTGCATTTTATGTTTATTGACCATTTTTTCCCTTCCCACAAATAAACTCAGTAAGATAGACACGAGTCCCTTAGCAATGAGGAAACAGAAATCATGCTTGTAGGCATATGCCCTGGTCTACAGTCTTTGCCAGGGTCCAGGTCTGACAGAGCAACATTACATGTATTTTTTACGTTCTGGCAATAGTCCTTTTTGTTTAGGATAAACTGAGTACTAAGTAGGCAGAAATATTTGGGCTTAACCAAAATACAGTACGGAAAGGCATGGCCAAACAATATTCTATGTACACCGTGGGACAAAGCCTGTGGGGTCCCATGGCTGTAACTCAGGAAGTCCAGTAGAAAGCCAGCCAGCCCTACTCTGAAGACCTAGTTTCATTCCCCACATCTTCTTGGCCTGCCTGCAGGAAACTCTGGGTTAGGCTTATGGACTCAGTTTTGCAGGAGGTCAGCTGAGAGGCTTGTAAGTCCCCAGTGGCCTCAAAATCCAGCAAAGCAGGACTGGATCTGGTTCTCATGGTTCTGCTTACTGGCTGCTCTGAAAATTGGGTCCAGAAGTATCCAGAGCAGTGTAAACAATATATGTCTTTTAGCTTATGTCTAGCCTGGGCAAATGTTCACTCAGAGACTTGCATTCACCACAGCCCCCAGCTCCAGAACCTGGATACACCTGCATCTAGGTAGAAACCAAACAGGATTTCTCCATGCAGAGGAGCAGGGAAGGTCTCCAGAGCACGTGAGTATTGGTCTGAGTCCCACATCACTGATGAAGCTAATTACCCCCAAAGTCACTCTCCATCTATCTATTCCTTGTCAGTTTGATTCAACCACTCCACTAATACTACCTCATGTGTCTGAGCACAGCCTCGCTGAAATCACTGTTCTGCATTAGCAGGCTGCTGGAGCGTAATGGTCCAGTCTAAAACCCATCAAAGTCAACATACAGATTCCCATGGGCTTGTTGAGGCTTTGCAGTGACTTCTAAACATATGGCCCACTTTTCCCTCTGCAGCAAGCTCATGCAGTAAAGCAGCACAATGGAGCTTGTTTGGAAATTGCAGCTAGCAATGATTGACATGAGCTCACCTTAGTCAGAGATCAAGGTAATTGCCAGAATCGCTGCTGCAAACTTCACCGAATGATTCCTGTCAAGATTCCTGTCAAGATGAGCTAAGCTGTTAACCAGAAGCATCCCCCCTGCTCCTTCATATGCACTGTTTTATTGTGTTATGTAAAGCAGTGATTAAATAAATAGCCCTCATCTAGTCCACATAAAGGAAGAACAGTGCTTATCAGGAGAGGAGAGCCATGGAATGGCTCTTTACAGGGTTATATTTGCTCTCAGAAACTTGCATACCTCATCTGGCAAACCGCAGCCCCAAAGGCTGCAGCAGAAAGCAGCGGGGCTGGCATTTCTTTCTGGGGCAGAAGCAAGGGGGTGCTGGTATGTGTGCGGCACGGCTGCAGGGGCAGGGGGCACAGCCTGCAGCTCCCTGGGCAGCAAGGGCTGCTGGCATGGCCAGGAGCAGGGCTCCGCACGGCAGGCGAAGCATCATTGCAGCAGTGCTGTGTGTGCCTGTGCCCAGAACTTGGGGTGTGATGAGGTGATTCGAAGCAAATAAAGCTTAATTAGTCCACAGTGACTCTTAACAGTAATTTCCTGTGTGACGCAATACCCACTGCCAGTGATCAAAACTTACCACTTAATCACATAACATTTCTCTTGGAAATATGCATTTACTTTGAGCGTTCATGTTTTCCTCTTTTTCCTCGGGGAGAGGGTAGAACATACCTTTAGCTCAGACCTGAAGCTGCAGTTCCCCTCTCTGCTCTTAATTCTCATGGCCAGCACTGGTTTTACCCCTCTCTGGTTTGCAGACTTGGCCCTGAGAAGTTTTCTAGTGCTGGGAGTGACAGTAGGAACCAGCTCTGGTTTAAATGACTCATTGGTGAGGACTGTTCTGTCACCAAGGGAGTGTGCTGTGCTCTTCTCTTGAGGGACCATGTGGGACTCCTCTTGCCCCCCAGGGCAATGAATCTAGTAACCCTGGGTGAGTGATTGCCAAAGAAAGGGGCACCTCACAGGAGAGATCACAAATTGGGCACCCGAGTAACACAGGGGGATTGCGTCCAGCTTTTGTGTCTTTTTCTCCACTCTCTACCTTCATAACACACGGAGCTGACAGGCCCAGGGTCCATGGTGCAGAACATGTGTGGGTGGACCAAAACCATGGCTGTCTCTCCCTTTCCATCCGTGCTGTAATGTGGGATGACAAGCTAAGATGGGAGAAAAGGGAAGGGACAAAAATGTGGCAGTGCTGCTGCCTCACAAGGGAGAGCAAAATTCACTAGTTAAAGCAAGATAGCCGCAGGGCTCAGTGACAGAAGGGGAAGAGGAGATGCCTCTGTGTGGGTGTTGGCAGGAGAAAGGGTTTTGAGAGCAGGCCTTGGTGGCATCTGGCTTGCATGAGCTTCTGGAAGAGGGACTCAGGCAAGGAGTGCAGTGAGGTCCACTAGGCAGAGTGGTCAGACAAGGAGAACTGCCTGGAGGTAAGATACCAAGTTTAGGGTGGAGAGAGTTGGCTGGAAAAGACTGGGGCTGGTTTTACAATGGGTGGTCAGGAGGATGGTTCTCAGTATGGATCCTTATATTCCAGGCAACCTCATGTTCAGTTGGTGAAGCAGATATTTGCAGAGAGTCAGGGAGTGGAGTTGTGCCTAGGTATGGGATCCGACATGAACTATTGAGAAGATGAAGTGAACAAACGACTTGATCACAGTATTTTTAGGTGATTCTATGCTGGATCATCCCAGAGCAAACTTACATGGTGACAGTCTTGTCAAAACGTGACATCTTTCTGGTCTTGTCACTAGGGCTGATTAATGAAACACACGTATCCTCTCAGAAATGTCCTCAGCTGTTTTCACTCCCCCTCAGTTGCTGGTGTGCTCTGGCCCACACCTCCTTTCAGACTGTAACTCTGTGGAGCAGAGATATGTTTTTCAGTGCAAAGACTCATGTGGTGGATCTGGGTTCAGCCCCAAGCCCTATTCCAATGCAAAACCACAGCAGTCCTAACACACTAGGAGCCTGGGACTCTGCATCCTGACACTGGGTTCTTTGATGTCTCTAATAAGATGCAAACTTGAGGGTTTTGGGGTTTTTTTGCAATTGGGGCACTTGGACTCCTCTCAGGAGACATGTTGTCTCAGGTACATAAGAGACAAGACTGCACTGAAAGTATTCTCCCAGGAGGGGCATTAAGCGCTCTCTTCTATCCATCTGCCCTGTCTTTGTGAAATGTAGGAACATAATATGCATGAGACTTCTCCCATGTGTCCAGTGTTGTTGAAATTGGCTTATGTGTTCACAAGTTGTAAGTGATGGGGTGGGGTAACAGAAAAAGAAAGACAGGCTGTATGGATTCATTAAAAATTCAGCTGCAAAATAATGCTAATTGCATGGTTCCTTACTACCATAAGAATTGAGGTTTCCGTTAGCAAATTAAATCCACTCCCAGATGAGATACACCACAGATGAGATTCAGCCACAGCTCTGCTCTCTCTCTTGAAAGCTTTTTGGATATTGCTCTTTTCATTTCCCTTGCTGACAGGGCCTCAATGCAATTGCAGAAGACGCTGCAAGAGCCCGCTGACAGGTGATTAACAGCTCCTGGATGCTGTGAGCCTGACCGCACTTCTGACCACGGGAGCAGTTAAACAAATTATCGGCAAAGCAGCTTTCTGGTTAACTAA
The DNA here is from genome assembly GCF_963210335.1 of Falco punctatus. NCBI lineage: Eukaryota > Metazoa > Chordata > Aves > Falconiformes > Falconidae > Falco > Falco punctatus. The sequence goes on along the minus strand of NC_137591.1, from coordinate 9,568,817 downwards.
CCCTTCTCTTTAAACAAGTCTGCTAATGATGTTCCCAGGCCTGGCACCCCTATGCACTTGTGAGCCAGGCACTGTGTGCTGAAACATACTGGTTTTTATATCTAGCAGCATCCTTTAAAATACAACAATAACAACAACAAAGACCAAACTGGAAGGCAGAAAGAATTCTGGACTCTCAGTAACACCAGAGCAAAAACTGGATGAAGGAGTGCATTTTAATAGACTAGTTCTTTAGGGAGTCTTTCAGCCAAGTGAAGAAGCTGGAATTTTTTTGTCCCAATTTATTTCAGGGCAGTCTTTAGCCAGAACTTTTTGTCATAGCCAATACTCTGTTCTCCATTCCAGCAAGGGCCCGAGAGAGAGGAGTAAGCCCCTGACATTTTGAAGGACTTGGGAGTCAGAATCCAAGAAGTAGGCTGAGATCCTAAACATGGGCAGCATTTGAGCAAACACTTCCCCTTGCTACTTGTCCAGAGCCCTTGTTGGAACTGGTCCAAGGGGTGAAGGGACAGGTGAATCACACCATGGGACGAGAGGGAGGGGAATCCCCTGTCAGCACTGTGAAATGTTGACTGTATGGGAGAGAGAAGGAGGGGTCCACTTAACATGCTCTAGGGTCGTTGTGGGCTTTGTAGAGTGGTGAGTGCAGAGAACTTCACAATAAGTCACTCAGGATTTGATTGCAAATAAAAGTCACTGCTGTGATAGGTACAGGAGACAGGTGAAGGTGGAGGTGGCATACATAGGCCTATGGTCTGTGAACTCTCAGAGGAAGACTTCACCTAGAGTAGCAGGGTGCTTCAGAGATGCTTCAGCCTGCTGCTTGAACTGTACTCATGATTTGGCATGAACTCACACTTTTATTGTTGATAATTATTTAATTCTTGAGCCGAAAGTCTTCTTTAGGTTGGTTGAGCTGCAACTATCCTAAGGGATATACCACTAACATGCTCTTAGCTCCACACACTGAGTGTTTGTCTGCCATTCCCCATATAATTAATGAATTTGTTATATCACAGGAGTTTGTTCTATCACCTCACCTTCTCCTCACTCATAGAATCCCAGAGTTGTTTAGGTTGGAAAAGATGTTTAATATAATTGAGTCCAACCATAAAATTGATACTGCCAAGTCCACCACTAAACCACGTCCCTAAGTGCTGCATCTATGCATGTTTTAAATACCTCCAGGCATGGTGACTCAACCACTTCCCTGGGCAGCCTGTTCCAATGTTTCATATAGATCCCTTATACCTGAAGGCATGTTGCTGAGGCTTCAGCACCATCTTGTAGCAGTATGGAGACAGATGACAGACTACCTTGGATGCCTCCCTGGTGTATCTTATTTGCTCAAGGTCATATTTGATCAGTGGAGCTAAAGGTGGAAGGGAGCTGAGGAGATTCCACACCCTGGGGTGGTTCATCTAATCAAGCGGCTATCATCTTGGCGACTTTGCAGAGGCTTATCTCAGTCTTCACACTTTATTTAGACGTGACTGGGTGAAACTGAACACATGAGGGTGGGGGACAGAAGAATACCCTTCTGGGTTTAATATTTTAGTTAAGAAGGTGTGGTGATATTTTGGGAGATTCCTGTCATACAGTGTGTCTTAGAGCTGGTCTTACTAAGACAGCTCTTACTCTAGGTCTACTGAAGATCCAAGTAGTTTTCAAGAAGCCAGGAGTTCCAGGACTGCCAGTCATTTGGACTTCTCCCCATGCTTTCTGGGTTTGTCTTTTCCTGAGACTGATGGGGGAAGAGATTTTCCAGAGATCGTCAGATCATGTCATGAGGGCATAGTGAAGAACGTGCTGGGTGCCATCGTGATTGTTTTGGGTTTGAGGAGACAAGAGTTACCGTGGGAGATGGAAAGTTGCAATAACTCAGGTAGTGTGTCCATTTTAATTGTAGCATCTCCTCTTTTGTTCCCATGAAGGCAAGGATTCTTTGTTATGACAATGAATTCAATAGCTCTCCAAGGAACAAAAGCAAATGGTTTCACACTCTTACACAATGAATTGTTTAAGTGAGAGAAGAGTCATTAAGTGCTCCAGAGGTTTTCAGCTCCAGTAACTCTTGAGGTGTGGGAAGAGAGCACAGAGGGTGAATACTTGCCATATTTAGGTGGATAGTATTTGCAGTGGAAAACGTTATGCAAACCTGCCTTTTTTTTCCTTACAGCTAACAGAAGCAGGTGGCTGCATAAAGTCCAAGCTTGAAGTGCTTTTTCACTTTGAAGGCTTCAGGATACAATGCTTTCTTTTTCTCCTTGATGCATGAATGAAAAGTTAGATCTGCTTGCAACCTGGCCTAGCCTCTGCATATTTAACCCTGTTGAAAATACTGGCTATATTTGTTCAGAATTGAGAGGGAGGAAGAAAGCAAAGCTGATGTTATATTCAGGCTCTTCTGAGCCTCTTGTGCTGTGTCCTGATATTTTCATTTCAGAGAAAGTGTTATGCCTTCAAATAAGGCAAATAATGTGATTTTGAAATCATGCAGTGGCTCATGCAATTTATATAACAGCTCAAGTAGTTTTTTCTTTAAACAACAGTTACTAATATTTCTCTAAGTAGCTTTTTTTGTTCTCAAAAAAGGGATGAGAAGTAAGAAAACTCATCCTGGGGAGAAGCTGCAAGTAACTTTTGTTGCATTACTTCAAACAGTAGCTGATCCTACTTCAGGAGTGTCCTGGCTTCAGCTGGGATAAAGTCAGTTTTCTTCCTAGTAGCTGGTACGGTGCTGTGTTTTGGATTTAGTAGGAGAATAATGTTGATAACACAGTGATGGGTTTAGTTGTTGCTAAGTAGCGCTTACTCTAAGTCAAGAACTTTTCAGTTTGCCACGCTCTGCCAGTGAGCAGGTGCACAAGAAATTGGGAGGAGACACAGCCAGGACAGCTGACCCAAAGTAGCCAAAGGGATATGCCATACCATAGAACGTCACGCTGAGTACATAAACGGGGGGGAGTTGGCCAGGAGGGCCCGACCACTGCTCGGGGACTGCCTGGGCATCAGTCAGTGGGTGGTGAGCAATTGTATTGTATATCACTTGTTTCTCTTGGGTTTTATGCCTCTCTCTCTTTTTGTTATCTCCCTTTTCATTGCTATTATTAGTAGTATTTTTATTTTATTTTATTTCAATTACTAAACTGTTCTTATCTTGATTCGTGGGGTTTACCTTTTTCTGATTCTCCTCCTCATCCCACTGGGATGGGGAGTGGTGGGTTGGGGGAGTGGCTGAGCAGCTGCTGGACACAGGCAACTTAAACCACAAGGGCTGAAGTCCAGAGTAAGTTGAAGCAGCTGCAGTGTCTTCCCTACTGGAAAGAACATATCAGAAGCTTTCTTTGATTTATCCAGATCAAATGTTGTCATGATGAGCAAGTTTCTGTTTCTTCAAGCATTTTGAAAGACAACCTGACTCTTGCTAGTATGAAGAATGAAGAATATTTGCATTGTTCTTCTCTGTCCTCTTACTCTGGCAGTCTTCGAAACTACCTTCTGTCTGCCAGTCTTTCCTCTCATCGAGGAACAGAGGTCCATGCCCAGAAACAGTGAGGGACAGTGGCAAGCTGACTCCTGCCATGCAACCAAGAAGAGTCCTTCTGAAGGCTGGTTCTCAGTTTCCTTGGATGTGCTGGAGTCAGTGAAATCTTTGTACACCTAGCTACTTTTAAAATGCCTTCTTCCCATCACACAATTCAACCCTCAGGGCTGAAATATCTTTAAATCTACTCCAAAATTTGCCTTCCAGGTAGGGTGCTGCTAGTAAGAAGTATTTGATCTCCTGGCCCACTCCAAAACTTGGCCATGGGACAGATGAATCTCAGAATCTCCTCATAAAGAGAGACATTAATTTCTGTTTTCCAGCAAATCTCATCTGGTGTCTCTCTTTTTTATTTTAAAACAAAATGCCAGAATGGTAAGTCACCTCCTCATCCGAGAGGTTCCTCAGGAGACCTTCATTTTTGCTGTGGGGCACCCTTGTGTTCTGCTGAAGCTTTGCAGAGGGGAATCCAAGACTGATGTTGCCGAAGGGTAAGAGAGAAGAGGTGTTGGGCTGTAGCAAAACTGCAGGTGTATGGGAAAATGCCATATCTAAAGAGGAGACTGGGAAGTTCTAAAAACCTACATGTCTAAGTGCCTGTGGAGTTTCTGAACTACAATTTTGGCCTTAGCACATAAATCCTGTTTTAGCTGCTTCTGCTCTATTTTTGACCCTTTGTAACTGGTTCTAAGTTCCTCAGCTAGAAGCTGGATAAAGCTAAAATTTATAATGTGCACAAGCCACTAGCAGGGGGACCAAAGAGCTGTTTCTACTGTACGGGCTATACCACTGTCATGAAATAGTGAAACTATAACTTGAAGAGCAGCTGTTCCTTTGCCATTTCCCTGTGCAGGGCATCTTGTACCATGAAGGCTTCCTTTGCAAAAGACATTACAGGTGTCTGCTGATGGGTGATTAACTGCACCAGGACATCACTGTCTGACTGCACTTCTGACCACAGAGGTAGTTTAACAAATTATCCACAGGGTAGGTTTGCATTTAACAAGCCCTTTTGTTATAAACAGTCTGCTAATGAAGACACTCCTTCTGGCACCTCCTTGTGTTGCTGCTTTTGGAGAAGGGAAAGAGAAGGAGAAATACTTAAGGTAGTTTTGTTATTCCTTCCACATAACAGTGCTAATGAAAATTGAAGACTATAGAAAAGGAAATGTCCGTTTCCTTAGGAATAACCAAGAGAAAGGGCTTTTCCACACCTATTTTTTTAATTAAAGAAAAATGTGATCATTATACCCAGTGGGTGTCAATAGGATTCAGCTATGTGTCTAGTGCTATAAGGTAGACTTGGGACTTCCAGCTGCCACTGAAATAACTGTGGATTTCCCCTAGGTCTTTGTGATGTCTGCCTGCCTCATGAAGATAAAGGCATGAGAAATCTAAAATGTCTTGTCAACTGAATTGTTCAAAACTGCTTTGGTTCTTTTTCTTTTCATCACATCATTGTTTCAAAGCGTCCCCAAGTTTTGGAATGAACCCTAGCATTTACACACATATTATTTTGAAAGAGGCCAAGTGTGTCCACCTGCAGGATTCACTGAGAAGGGCACTGCTAGAGGGTGAGAAAGGGTTTTTTTGAGAGAGAAATAATATGAGGGCCCTTGGTTTCCAAAACAAACTCCATTTCTGAGATTGGAAGGGTAACAACCCTTAATTTGTCCTGTAGCCCCTAAAGTCAAATGTTTGCTTTCTGTAAGGCAAAGCCAGTGCAAAAGTCCACTGAAGACTGGTGGCAATTATAAGTAAGGGATATGCTTTTTTTTGTTGATTGGGGGGGGGGGGGTTTGACCTGTTTAAATGAAGAATAATGTGCAAATGCATAATTACTAAAAAAGGCTTTTTAAAACAAAAAATCATGTCAAGAAATGTAAGATTTTTTCTGCATTTTCCTGCCCTCTGATATGTTGTTACATCTTTTATTTTCACTATGTCAGAACCATGGGTTAGTTTTGCCAAGAAAAATCTACACATGCCTCTGTCTATACAGAAGTCAGAGCAAGTTTCTAGGATTTTGCTTGCTTTTTGTTAGCAAAAGCTATCTCTGTGTACTATGGAATGACCATGAGCAAACAGCATTTTTGGATTAAATGTGTTGCTTTCAAATCAGCCATAGAAAGACAAGATCACTTGCAGGTGAGCCTATCAGTCAGATCTGCACAAAGAAAGGCTTTTTTTCCCCCACAGTGGTTGCAAGGAGAAATCAGGAGAGGGAGGGAGAAAACTGTATTTTTTCAGACCAAATTGTAGTGTTGTGGTCCTTTGGTGAAAAAAGGAAAATAAAATCAGTCAATCTGGGCCACTCTATTTCACTTTCAGGTTATTTAACTCTGAAACTAATGACAACAGTTTTCAAAAACCAATATCAGAACTAGTAAAGCAGACTTCAAAAAATGCATAGATATAGAGGAAAAAATATGCCTTGAACGGTCAGTTCATAGTTGTGTGTTGGAGTTACAGCATGATTTAAGGCCCTGAGTTTTTCTTAAAGTTTTGAAAACCGAGCCTTCAAAAAAAAGGTGAAAGCACTTCACCTTCCCTCCCCCCAAGTATGTAAATTCAGCAAAGGCTTGGACAGCAGCTTTTGTAGCATTTCATGATAGGCTTCCTTTAATGCTTTAAGTGGTGAAACCAACAAAAATCAAGCCCTGAGGTCAAGGAGCAGTTTGGAGCTACTGTTTCAGGCTTTCTGCAAACTCAGGGTACCATTGCTGCCTTATTATTGCTACATCTGTTATAGGGTTTTCCTCCTACATGTACTCTGGCAGGCAGCGTTTAAACTCTATAGCATAGATAAAAGCAAAAATGCAATATATGTAGCACTATAGGTTATGCCTTCCTTTTTCAAGACTATCTTCATAAAGTTATTAGCTAGGGCCTTAGATGCTTCACTTTAGGTCTGTTTAGACAGACACTCATTTCTGAGATCTGAGACTATGAGTCTTTAAAGGATCTCTTAAGATGCCTTTGTGTTTTCACCCATTCCTCTTACCTCCACACATCTAGAAACATAAAGTATTTTGGGAAACACTGAATTATATTGTTTATGTCAGGTGCTTGTGTTTCAGATCCAGCTTTGCTCTCAATCCCCTTGTGACCTGGGACTCATCACTGCGCAGTGCCTGAGTTTCATCATTTCAGAAAAAATAACAAAGAAGTTCTCACCCACACTTGCCATAGCAGCTAACTGACTGCTGATGAGGTGCTTAGACCAGTGGCAATGGAAAGCACTGCTGAGAGAAAAGGCTTATTTGATCAGTGCTGAGCTGTCAGATCTATGTGTGACACAGAAGCCATATTCTCCACAAACATCTAAAGGAAATCTGTATTGGAGTGGAAGTACCAAAACAATCCATTGAACCTCTGCATTTTGTATTTCTACAGACTGTCATAGGCATCTCCCTTGAATTTCCTGTTTTACAGTTACTCATAAAATGAATGACATGCCTTATAGGCAGCTGTCAAACATGTTCAGATTCCACTGCTTGCTCCTAGGTACCACTGGTGGTGCTTTTGCAAGCAGCATGAATCTATTTGCAGTGAGGAGGGGACATCTCGCAGGGACCAGCTTCAGCAGTACTCACTCCTGTCTCCTCTGAGAAGGCAAAGGGAAGGCTTTAACACTTGTGTTAACCATCACCCCCAGTTAGGCTGAGAAAGGCTTATGAGCTTTGAGAGGAATAAAAAGTCCTTCCTGTCACTGTGGAACTGTGTTCATGCTGGCGGTGTGCTTTCCAAAGGATGCTCTGTACAGTCATGGCCCCTTCCCAGTTCTGCTTCTATACCAAACCAAACTTTTTCTGGAGTGTTGAGTTCTTATGATGGAAGCTCCTGAATTGCAATACCAGAAAGTACAGGGGCTACAGCAGGGAAGTTTGCCTCCCCCACATAATTCAGGCTCATCCATATTACCTGCTCAATCCCGTTTTGCATACAATAAGACCATGGGCCACACTTCCTCTGCCTGGCCACTCTCTCTGTCCAGCAAGCCACAGCCCTGGGAACCCACATTTGTGCTTGACTGCAGCGGATTAAGCTCTTGTTACGAGTTAACTGCCAGTCTGTTTTCCCACCTATGTTTTCTAAGAATTTTCTTCCTCTCCTCAGTCCCAGCACCCCTGAAGCCTTTGCAAAATATTCCTTTTTGGCTTTTGACAACGCTGGTTTCAGATTCCTTTTGCCGGTTAAAGGATTTCTGGGCAGGTTGACAGACATAACATCTCCTTCTTTTTAAAACGGTCCATATACTGGAGCAGTGGGCTGGGAGCTTGTTTGTCTTTTAACTCAAATTACAGAGCTATTGCTCAAGCTGGGAAGATCGCCCTCTCTCAGGCCTTTTGGAAATTAAAGACCACCTGCCTTCATCTCTGTCCAGGTTGCTTTAAAGTTGTTTCTGCATTTGTCAGGGGCTCATTTTAATGTATAAGAGAACCTTACCATGTAGAGTGACTTATACAACATACTGATGGCTAAGAAGTGAAAAAATCACTGAGAGAGAATCTCTATAGGCCTTGAGTCAGCAGTGCCGCCTTTCTGGGTGACTTGATCTGAGCTAATGTGTATTGTTTTGCAACTGCAAAGAGATTTTTTGTTACTTTCTGAAGTGGGACAAAGCAGTCTGAAAGGCCTGGTGGATACCTGCATGTCATTGTGCATACCGGAGCGTCTCCAAAGAAGGGCAGCAAAGCTGCTGAATGGTCCAGAGAACAAGATTCATGAGGTGCGGCAGAGGGAACTGGGATGGTTTAGCCTGGAGAAAAGGAGGCTGAGGGGAGACCTTATTGCTCTTTACAACTACCTGAAAGGAGGTTGTAGTGAGGTGGGTGTCAATCACTTCTCCTAAGTAACAAGCGGTAGAACAAGAGGAAATAGCCTTAAGTTGTGCCAGGGGAGGTTTAGGTTGGATATTGGGAAAAAATTCTTCATTGAAAGGATTGTCAAGCATTGAAACACCCTGCTCAGAGAAGTGGTTGAGTCACCATCTCTGAAGCTTTTTAAAAGATGTGTAGACGTGGCACTTAGGGACATGGTTTAGTGGTGGATTTTGCAGTGTGAGGTTAACAAGGTGGGACTCAATGATCTTAAAAGTCTTTTCCAACCTAAACTATTCTACAATTCTATGATTCTAGGAAGCATTTAATAGGAACCTCTGTGCTTCAAACAAAATAGCTAGCACCAGGGATAGGATACCAGAAGCGCTTTGTTTCCACTTACTGTAAATGATCATAAATTCTAGTGCTACTTTATTGTGGTGGCTGTAGTTCTTGGAAGAGTAAAAGGGGTGGGGAACCAGTTCCCAGTCAGTTTTATAAAGTACAAGGTTGCTTGTATTGGTACCAAGTCCAAAGTGCAATATTTCAACTATGAACGATTGGATGTTTTCCCAGATTCCCATAAAGTCATCAAACACCATGTAAAGGGTCACTTATAACATAACCAAAAGATCAGTGTATGTAGAACTGGAGCAGATTGTCGAGACAGCCCTGGTTTTCAAGGAGATGGATACACACTGTCAACTGCTTAGCTTTGGAGGTAGCCATCACTGTGAAAATGGGCCTTGTAAAGTGTACTCTGGTGAAGTGTCCTGTAGCTCGCTGTGGCCTCTCCAGATACGTCTCATAAAAGCAGCAGCCAAGAGTCAAGAGCTTTTCCATCCCTAGGGAACTTATGTGGAACTTCCCTTTGGAGAAGTCTTCCACTAAGATCCAATCTTGGACCAATTCCTGGTGATCTTCCAAAACTGAGAAAACAGCAACTCTCATGCTTATTTTTTCTGAATGCTTTTGTGGCAATGTCTCATCTAAAAGAATAAGGATGATGCCCAGAGGGTCTACATATGTTATTTTAGACCCCTCCATAGAAGTAAAAGGGAATTGGGTTGTCACCTGTGTTTATTGAACCATTCTGCAGAATCTGGTAGCTGTAATGTGATTTTTCTGTTAAACTGTATGACTGTTCAGCAAACTAGTGGGGAAATCGTTATTTTCTAGACCATTCTAGTAGAAGGTGATAGCCCACCATTGGCAACAGCAGGAGGTATTCTGCCTGCAAAAACAATGCTCCTACAGGAAGAGCCCTCCAGGAAAAACAGAGGAGATGCATCATCAGCCAGAGGGGATGCTGCTAAGCATTGGGATGTGCACAGCAGCTCAGCAGACAACTGGAGTTACAGCTTTCTGATCAACTTCACCAGTGGAGGGTCTCCTTCAGTGCCTCGGAGGATCAAGCATGCTGCCTCAGCAGAAAGCTCGACTTCCAGTGGCGTGGGAAGGAAAAGATGGGATTGGGAGTCAGCTCCTTGTTTCTCTCTTAGCAATACAAAGTATTACCACTGTAGCAACACAGGTCACCATGCAGATTTAAATGTTCACAAAGAGTTTGTTTTTCTCAGAAGGTACTCAGTCTGAGATGGAAAGCAAACATCTTTAATTTGGCTTTTAACATCTGCTATAGAGACAGCTCATTATGAAGCTGCAACAAGAGGTACTTTCAAATTGAAGCAGAAAATATTGATCCATCTGTGACACAGAAAAAGCCTGTGCAGCCCAATTCATGCTTGCTTAGGGCAGCAACAGACATGGGAGCAAAGACTGGATGCAGGGTTGAACTTTTCACAGTCCTGGGTGTGTTTGGGTAAAGGCTTTGGCTCAGTTGTGCCAAAATACAAGCAGGCCATGAATCTGAATTTTCCCAAAGTTCAAATGCAACTGTATTCAGACTCCTCAGACCCTTGTTTATTTGGCATGTTATGACATTTACACACACACACACAGGGACTCATTTAAACCATCCAACTCAAATCCTTCTACAGCCACAAACACATAAAATTTGAATGCTTTTTTTTCAGATGTTTTGGCTGAAATGAAACTTTTTTACAGTAATAAATAACAGAATAATTATTTTTACTTCCTACACAGGAACTCAAATGTTTGATTGATGTTGCTCTTTTTGGCAGAGCTGATAGGTCTGAAATAGTTTTCCCTGGCATCTCAGCAATAACGGTTCCCATTAACCCTGAAGACTCCTGATGACCTAAACTCAACTTCAGGATATTTGATTTCTCCTTCTCCTTCTTACCCACATGGGAATGCGAGAGGAAACATAACACAGCATAGTAGTGATTCGAGCCTAACCTTTCTTTTTGCTGTCCCTAGCGTCTGTGCAGCAGCTTAAGGTAACTTCACATCTGTCTTTCATAGACATATGTTTCCTTTCTTCTTGGCAGTAATTTTTGGTGGAATTTGAGGATTTTTGATATTTGCCTAGGATTTCCTTACCAAACAGGAAGAGCAGAGGGCTACTGTGCAGTGCTCAAAGAACTGAACTGATTGTACCTCCATTACACCTGAAAATCCCAACCGTCTCTGGTACCCACAGCTCAGTGCTTCCTGGAAGCTCTAAACTGACTGTGCCTACACCGTACAGAAGATTCTTCAGTGTGCAGTAAGCCATGTGCAAACCAAAGATGTTGGTCTTAAGGGTCTGCACTGAGTAGCTGTATGGCTTGATGCTTCCCAGAAACCTCAGGCTGAGTGTGTGTGTGCAGCACACACCGTCTGCGTGCATACTTCTGTCAGGGAAATGCCAGGTTCCACTCACCGTTGGCAAATGCTTATGTTTAATGAGAAATACTGTGCTGACAGATCTTTGGCTGCTTTGATTACATGTGAATGGTAAAGACATTATTGTTCTCGCTAGTGTGACTAGAGCCACATCCTTGCCTGCCCTGGCTTATCCCAAGCCACTTGAGTGTTGGTGGCCTGTGTGGGACACATTTGTCTTATGATTCATTTGAGCTAATTCAACTACCACCAAACAAACCCAGCCCATACCCAGTTTAATCTTTCAAGCACTGGCCTGTTTTATTGTTCATGCACCCAAAATGATACAGTAATTTCCTTTAACGTTTTTGGTATATTTATATATGGGAGAAAGAAGCAGAAGAGTAGACTTTCATTGGTTTAACCTCATTTAAATAATTTGTGAGGAGCTCAGAAATCAGGGAGCTCCGCATGGAAGAGACAGTGGTGTGAAGCTTTTCCCAATGAACACAATTGTGATATTATGAGCTTAGAACTGCAGAAAACAGGGAGCAGGCTAATATGCTGGGATAATGTTTGGAATATTGTTGTGCTTTAACCCTAGCTGGTAATTAAGTGCCAGGTAGCCGCTTGCTCAGTCCCCCCTCACCCAGAGGGGTGTGGAGGAGAGCTGCAAAGGAATGTGAAGCTCAAGGGTTGAGATAAGAACAATTTAATAATTGAAACAGAACAAAAATGAAAGAGCAATAGTAACAGTGATGACAATAATAGTTATAATGACGAGGGGAAGGGAAAGCATAAAATCCAGATGGAAAGGCGGAAAGGAACACATGGTGCACAACACAACTGCTCACCGCCTGCTGACCGATGCCCAGCCAGTCCCTGAGCAACATCTACCCACCCCGGCCAACCCCCCAGGTATATATACCAGGCACAGTGTCCCATGGTATGGAATACCGCTTTGGCTAGTTGGGGTCAGCTGACCTGGCTGTGTCCCCCTCCCCATTCCTTGTGCCCCTCCAGCCTTTTCACTAACAAGGCCTGAGGAACTGAAAAGTCTCACATCAAAGCCAAAACACAGCACTGAACTAGGTCCTAAGAAGATAATTAACTCCATCCCAGCTGAAACCAGGACAAATACATTTGGTGTCTCTACATTACTGATGGAAGACCCTTGGATCTGTTTGACCACCATTCTATCAGGAAATTGTTCCAGATTCTGTGATCTGGAATAGTTAAGAAGTGAAGGATCTTCTTTGTGTTGGAGAACATCCCTCTTCCCACTGCACTGAAATGTACAGCAGAGTAGGTATTTAGCTAAATTACTTTTCCACCAATGACTGTGTTTTCTCAGCCCTCATCCTGTCAGCCAGCACAGTCCCTCTCCTACATTAATCTTTCCGGTTTGAACTTTTTTTTTTTTTTTTTAACTGTAGACACCTTTCACTTGTCTTCTCAAGTGCTCTAGAAAAGTTGTCTGAAAAGAGGCAATAGCAGACATGTGTGCCCTGATACAAATCAGACCTCTAGACAGGGATCCTTTTAGAGAAGACAAAGATGCAAGGAAGTCTGGAAAAAAAAATCACTTATACCAGAGACTTTAACTTTGTCTGGGCATAGTTATGTTGACATCAACTGATGAAACTGTTGTGCTTTACTGGTTCTGAAGGGAACCAGTAAAGATTCCTGGAAGTTTCTGCCTTCTACAGATAGTTTGGGTTTTGGTAGGCTTAGGCACCTTCCGGACATACCAGTTTGTCTTCATTAACCACAAAGACTGCAGGGAGACACTTAACTGTAGGCACTGTCTGCATGTAGGCCAATGTGTCTGTGTGTCGGTCTGTCATGGGGAGACTGTCACTGGTTTACCCATATGGTGGCTGTAAAGCTAAATACATTATCAGAGATATTTAGAAGTGGAGGGCTGGAGAAGCGTACATGATGGAGTCACTGCTGTGTATGAGCAAGAGATTGTCTCTGTGTGTGTGCATAATCTCATTCAAATTATACAGGCAGGATCCAGCATCTGAGAATCATTTTCTCTAAGGATTATAATTGTAAAGTTTAACCAAATAAATATTGAAAGACATTATATAAAACTCCCACACAGGGCCCTGCAACCTGAAACATAAAATATACATACAGCAGATTCTACTCACCACAAAACTATGCCAGGAATATAAGTATCTTTTTATACAGATTGGCTTGCATCCCATTCCAGGGTCAGAGACATGACGTCCCAATAAACATTCACGGATCGCTTGGAAATCACAGGCATCTATGAGCTGTCTTGCTTGCCCTCCCTTTTTCAGCTGAACATTTAGTGCTGAGTCGATAAAGCCCCTCACTTTTTCCTCATCATTCTCGTCTCCTTAATTCTACCAAGTAATTCATATGGCGCAGTTTCACCAGCTAAATCATCTAAAAATAGTAAAGTCCCCTTTGGGGCTTTTAAAACAGCTGGCTGTAGGACTGACTCAAAGTCTAATCTGTATCTCTCCTGAGAGGATACTTTTTTTCTGCCTCCCACTTTCTTGATGACTACAGGACCCAATAAATACAATACTTTCTAATGTTCTAGTTGCTTGCTTGCCTGCCTTCTCACAGAGGAAGCCACTATGCTGAGAAAACAGCAATAAGAAAACTCTATAAATTCAGTCTTATACATCCAGGGCCTTGTAAAACCAACCAAAGCATGAATTCCCACAGGCACTGTGTTCTTCTGTAACAGTGTGCAGAATAAAACCCCCACCACCTGAACCTTCATGCCATGTGATGTGTGCTGGCAGGCTCCTAGTAGCACCCAGAAGTAGCTTTCGCCTTTCTTGGTTTGGAAATTAGTGTGTATTTCTATTCTGCACTAGCTAGTGAGCAGAGGGGGGGGACACAACAGGCACACCTAGCTGTCCACCACTTTCATGATGGTAGTTAGTTGGCATTTGCAAAGTCTGGGCTTTAGGCACCATTCACACAATCTTTAGGCCTGCTACGTCCATGGTAGCTGGTAATCTTTCTGTATCACAAACATCTAAATGTGTATATGTCAAGTTTCTCCCACTTGTATCTCCCATGAAAAGAGAAACCTAAGAATTCTTAATTGATATATCTCCAATATGGGGAGATTGCCACTTACCGTGGAGATAATGAGGTTAAAGACTAAGCTAGTGCTAAAAGACAGAGGTTCAGACTCTTCTGTCTAATGTGCTTGTTCTACCTTTGCCCATCACAGCTGGTTAGAAATAAAAATGTTACTTCATCCTGAGTTACCTCTGTGGATTATGGACACATAAGTAGGCTCCTTCAAGCTGCAGTAAACAATATTACTTCTCACTGAGGAAGGAAAATAGGAGTATTATGAGAATGGGTGACCAAAGAAAAAACTTGGACGAGACAGGGCTGGAAGACTAGATGATGTTTGATTCATTCCACTGTATGACTTCAGCAGAGTTCATCAACATATAAATGGGGACAGGTGTCCAAACAGCTGTGGGTGTAATGCACCTGCAAGAATAGAGACTTGCAGTCACGTAAGTTTGTGGTTATGAGCTATTTCAGTATTTTTTGTTAAAGGAGTATTAGGAAATGCATTAGAAGAACTGTTATATCACTGCCTATATTGGTGGTTCTACTGGTATGAAACTATCCCCCTTTTTGCAGACAAGCCTCTCATTCAAACGGAGTAGGTCATACAAAGTGTGAGGACATCTGCTTTCTGTAGTGACGCGCACAAAACCTGGAGGGACTGGTACAGTTTGCTGAAGATAAGAGATGAGAAATGCATTTGTAGTCAGCCTGTAGAGATGGGCATGAGCTGTCTTCATTCACACTTTGGGGAATGGGAATAGTTTCAAAACTTTTAAGAAGTGCTCTTCAATCTGAGTATAAAACGCAAGGGCAGGCAGGTCAGTCAGTTGTGTTGGGCATTATTCTAAGAGCTTTTGGGGCAGATAGGCTTTCAGGGACAGAAAGTGAATCCTGAATTCAGTGGTTGTCAGATTTAGTTAAAGGTCCTTAGGTCTGCCACCTTCTGACTTAACCACGTGCAGTTCTGGGCCTGTCTGTTGGAGCACTGGGCCTGTCTGTTGGAGCACCTGGGAACCCAGTCCTGAGAGAAAATGGTTATGCAAACCCAGCAGAAGCCCAGCCAGTACAAAGCAGTTGTTGAAACAGAGGCTGCAGATAAAGATTCATGTTCACACCAAGAAATGCAGCCTCGTTCTGCACTTGCTGCCATCTGGAGACAGAGAAATCAAATACAACTGGCATGTGGTAAAACATCTCCACCCTTTTGCATGGTTTAATCTTGCAAACTGCATTTGTTTAGCAAAAGAAAAAATATTAATTGTTCTGCAAGTGTAGCTAATGGTGGTTAGTCCTATTCTGCTGTCAGGAAAAGGGCTATGGTTGACTACATTTAACTCCTGCTTGAAGCTGCTTAGTTTTATGCAAAGTTTTCAGACTTTCGCCAGCTTCAAAGCTAGCATTGTCCATCCAAAGCACTCTGAGGTTAGCAGAAAGACGTGAAAACACATACTGCACCAGGCTCAAGTTCAAGACCTCTAGAACTTGGAGGAACTCAAGAAATCTGAACACAAACCAGTTCCTTTTACAATGGAAATATCTGTGTTTCTCATCCACGCTGTTGAGGCTGACTGCCAACTCCTTTAGCATTGTGCCCTTCAATGATTGGAGCCTTCATAATTTCTAGATTGCATGAGAGTAATATGGCCTTTATATCCAGTCTGAAGCTGGTAGAGAATGCCACATTTTGTTTCTTAAGCATGATAACTGTAGACAAATGACATATTCGTGGCTTAGAGGTTTCAGAGCTGAAGGTCTGAGCTGTACAGATTATGGTGGGATCCCCCTCATTGGTCAAAATATCTCCCTTTCAATGCAGAGAATTTGGAAAAGGCAATTTCTACACTGCTGGAAATGTACAAATAATAAATGCGTCTGCTGAGGGAAAAGGAAATGTTGGGATGTCAAATCTATCTACAGTTCCATTTCACATTTATTTTTTTAATCCTCCTGTTTCCATCTCTGTCTATGTCTTGTAATGCATTCACCACCACAGTCGCACGGTGTGTGTCCAAGAGCACATAAATGTGGCTAAGAAATGCCACAAAGAAATACGTTATCAACATTAATGGTCTCTGGGTATGTCCAAAAAAACCCCACAGAATGAAGGTGAGAGTGCATGAATGCAACTCCTTCTGCTCCTTATATGAGATGTGAAACAAAAATCGTACATAAAAGGAATTATTTCACACAGTCTGAGAAGGTAGGATCAGTGTAGTTAAGGAAAGAAAGCTATGGGAACATAGAATAGCTTAACAGAGAGATCTGTTAATAGGAAAGTCTCAGAGAAGTGGAAGACAGCTTTCTGCAGCCTTTGAAACTGAGATCATCAAGCCACTGAAGAATATTCACTAGGACATAAACATCTGTGATGAGAACAGAGGTGCATGGGAAGAAAGAGCTCTTTTCCCCCAACAGTATTTGTATGGAAAGAAAGGTGGATAAACAGCAATTCCTTCTTTTTCTAGGAATTCCTCTACCAAGGAGACAGACTGACTACTGTATGTGGAACATGACCCCATTTAAAGCTACCCTCAGCTTCATTGTATTTGTGCTACTACCTTTATTGCTGCTCCCTTTGCTTGTAGAATTGAACCAAGAGCACAGAACTGGTAAATTAGAATTGACAGCCTAGGAAGCCAAGTGGTCATATTTCAGCATCAGTCAAGTGCTTTCCCAGGGAAGAATTCGCAAAGTAACAAGTTCCACATCTTCTTTTGGCATAGTCTGGAAGGAATAAGCAAACAAAAGGAGCAGCGTGTCTTCTGTCTGCTCTGCAGCAACTTACACATATTTTCTCAGTATCCTTTTAAGGAAAACAAGGTTGCCAAGGTGGAAAAAAAATTAAAAACCTGAAACAAATTTTGGCCTGCTTTATCAGTGCCATGGAATTTAGGATCTCTTTGCAACTATCATCTCAGGGCTGCCTGACATATAAGTAATTTTCTTTCTGCTGTTCTTTCAATGAAACGGCAATGCTCAGGAACTTAGGCAGGATTGTGGCCACAGATCTTCCTTTATTTTCTCCTCAACTTGCCAGGCCTTGCCTTTGTACTACATGGTCTCAAATGATGCATCTCTAGGGTGCAGCTTTTTTGCTATGGGCAACAGAAGCACATTGCCAATTTACTGCTTTTTCCACTGATCTTATTTAGAAACAGCAAATTAGGGACTGATGTGAGTCGTCAGATCATTGGATTTCTTCAGATCTGTGTTGCTCATACCATTTTAAACCGTGTTCCCTACACACTAAGGAATGTGCTGAGTTCAGACCTACCTGTATTTTGTCAACCACACAGCTAGCCCTGAGTCTAGTCCAGGCCTGACCAGAATCAACTGCTCTTTATTTCACCTTCATGACCATCACTCTGTAGACTCTGCCTTTCGCTCATTCTGTATTTTCTCTTGCTGTAAAGGGATTAAATTAAGGGAGAAGTGATTAAAAACAGAAGGGAACTTGGCTTTAATGATCTGTACTTTGTTCACAAAATAACTCACAAGCCATTCACTGATACCTTTTGATTTGCAGACCTTCCTTGCAGGCTCTGAGTCAAATCAATGATCCAGAAGACCTCAGAAAGGAGATGTTTTTTCCCCCTCAAAGCAGTGATATTGGAAAAAGATGTGGCCCTCTGCAGCTGTCATGGCCTTTGATATCCAGCTACATGTTGTTTCCATATTGCATAGTGAACTGTGAGACCAGATGATCTCCATAAATAATGCAGTCTTGTGATTTCCTCAATTACCATGCCAACAGAAACGTCCAAAGGGTCGATGCAACAGGGAGCATTCATGAGCACGGGGGGACACCTAAACTTTTGGAGTACTTGTGAGCACAGATGAGAGACATCCCCACCTGAGAGGCAATCTAGATATAAGCATCCAATCCTGTACAGGGCTTTGACACTTGGAAATAAACCTGTAACAATTTGCACCGTGGAAGAGTATGATACTGGGCATTTGAGAGTTCTTGCTGATTAGTGTTGTTAAGATGGTTCCTTTTTCTCATCTGAGGCTGTTTTATATAAGAGATTTCATTCTCAGCATTATAAATTGTGGACATTGACTATGAAGATTTCTTTATCACTTCCTTTAGAAAGTCCTTGAAGCCTCTTTACAGAAAATTCCCAGGTGGAGCTTTTTTCTATTGTGGTGTCTTAACAGTTGTAACATAAACCTGTTAGATATTTTTTCACTACGTAAGAAAGCCCCTAAGAAGTCCTTTTCCCAAAGAGCACTCAATCTCTTCCCCCACAAGACATTGACCACAGGAGTGAGAAGCATGTATGACTTATTAACATCTTTTAGGTAAATGAAATTAGATATAATAAATCTCGCTTTCCCCATCACAAATTAACACCTTTGTGCCTCCTCTACCAGAGCTGTAAATTAATTTCCAAAGGCAGACTTGTCTGGTCTCCAAAAGTTCCTCTTTCCAATGAAAGACTACACCATCTCTAAGCAGAGTCTTTACCAGGCTAACTGAAGGCATTCTTGAAAGACTGAGCCTTCTGAAAGGACCTAACAGGGTATAGTGAATGGTCATGTTTTTAGAGAAACAGCAGAGCAGGATGTCAAGGCAGACAGCACTGGCAGAGCTGAGCAGATGGGAAGGTGAGCTGAAACAGATCAGTTATTCACTCAGGCCCTAGCTGAAAGCTGATTATACGGAAAGTTGTGTGTATAGTATTTATAGTCCAGCCTCAAAACTCAAAATCTATTCCAAGTGGATTGTTTACATAGTCAAATAAATTCCCATTAATTACCTGTATTTTCATACTAAGTTACTTTGATTAGGTTTAGGGGGATGGTGTGGGGTTTCTTTAAAATATCTGTTAATTACTCTTAAACAATACCATACTGTGAAACGTTTTTACTGAAAGATTCAAACAGTCTAAAAGGAATAAGAATTCCCACCTAATTGGGAACCAATTTATGCCTGAATTCAGCCCCCAGTCTTGCGTCCCACAGGCAGTTCCCAACAGAAGAAGTGGTTGGGTTTCCTTCTTTCCCTTTCTGAACCCTAGGTGCCACATGCACCTGGGTGCTTGTTAGTAGTTACGTCTTTGATGCATGGCATGAGAGCACATGGTACCATAAACCCCACCAAACATAGCAAGCGAAGTATTGGCTGCAAGCAGCACAAAGGGCCTGGGAAGCTCAGTGATGAAAATTGTGTGAAGCTGTACATAATCTTACTGAAGTGTAGGTAGATCTTCTCAGAACAGGACAAAAATTCACATACATACTTCCTAATATTTATGTGTACATGTATGTGCTCAAAATAGACACGGCATTAAAAACTGCCTTTTGTAGACTAGTATTACAGCTATTAAACCAACCTGGGAACACGATAAGAGACTGGCATGTCAGATCTCTCTGTCATACCCTTTCTGGAGAGTTTTCACTTAGATACTTTTCATTCATGCTTTGGCTGATACGCATATGTATTCACACACACAGGCATATCTGTGTGTGTATGCAAGTATTTCTTTAAAAGGGATATGTTTCTTCTATATTTTGTTTCACTGTGATCTCCAGAGTCCTGGGCCATACCTTCCCATGTTTGATTCTTGTATACAGATAAACACGTTGTAATAATTCCCCTAATTTCCCACATGCCTAGAGCCAAATTTATAATGGCTTAAAGTGAGTGGAGAATGTCTTTTTCTTAGTGTGGGTTTTGTTGAATTTTCAGGGAGAACTTTGCTGCCATGTGACCTGAGACACAGAAAATGTTGATATCAATAAAATCTTAGCAGAGCATGCCAAGAAAATCAGCATTTAGTTTACCTAGGATATCCCAGAGGAAACATACAGTTAATACTGAAGTTTAAAATATCTTAGCCTTGGAATCTTAAAACTCCATCAGCACTTGGAAGAGGGGGAAGAAAGAGTAACAAAAAATCCCGTAGCAACAGGGGGGTTAAATACACACATATGCAAAATGTAGCACAACTCAATGGATCACTTTTAGCAGCTACAGATTTTGTCTGACATGGGTTTTGCTCTTGATCTCATATTTGTAGCATTGCAGAAAAAAAAATTAATAAAACCTTCCCTTTTCTGAGAGTACCTTATAATGAAAACAAGAATATTTTGAAAGGAAAGAATAGGAAATGTTGACTGGGGTGTCCTGCTGCTTTCTAAGTAGTCCAGCTCCCATGATTTATGTCAAAAGCAACAGAAGGTTGGAAATGAAAGAATGCCCTTGAAGTTATGCTCTGTAACTCAGCCAAGCGAGATGGCTTTTTCATTTACCTTGTCACAAGCCCAACATAAAAAAAAAGGTTGGAGATAAAAATCTTACACCATTACTGGAGATTTACAAATGGTGTGACAAAGTAAATGTGTTCCACTCATAAGAAAAAGTGCTCCGTTCAATGATGTAACAGCTCCCCTGCTCAAGATAGGTGGTACTTGGTTTCAAATCTGCAGAGCATTGGCTTGACTTGCTGAAGTTGTACCTTTTGGTCTGAAGCAATCCTCATACATGGGCTCCCAGGAAAGCCTGGGAACTGGCATCGTCCTGCCAGCCTACAGAGGCAATGGAGCTCTTCCTTTGCTGCCCCTGGTGCTCATGGGGTTTACAGCATAATTTACTTTGTGTTTGAATTCAACATCGTCCCATACATTCCACTGTCTCTGCCAGGGTAGGTATTTCTGAATGTGAGAGTAGACATTGATAGGGCTGATGCTGTGGGATTAAACCGCCTATAAGAAACAGCAGTAGAAGTTAAGTAAGTAAAAGGGAACAAGGCAGCTGTGTGAAGAGTGTGTTACTGCCTGAGACAAGTCTCATTTGTGTACAAGTGTGAAGATGTCCCCACTGCATATTTCAAATTTTGACACATGACACCTTTAAGTCAATGGTATGAAAGGGCTCCCGTTGGCATCAGTTGATTTTGGACTTGCAGCATTGGCCTTAGTTGATTTTGTACTTGGTGGTGGTTTGTTGTAACAACAGCAGGGTCCAGAAGACATTGTGCTGGGGTGTGAATAATTTCTTGTTATCCAACTGGTTCAGCAAAACCAGTAAAACCTGGAAGCAGCTTTTTTTCCCTGGAACCCAGGCCTTCAAGTCTTGATCAGACACGCAAGGAAGCCCACATTTCAGATGCAATATGAGGCAGGTTGTGCTAATACCTGAAACAAGAACCACATGTTTTGAATGAATCAACAGTTAGTGTGAAATCAATTAAGTGAAGGCTGTGCCACATGCATAACATAGGGACTTTCAGTATGCTGAAGTGTGGAGTGTATAATTCAGCCTTCCCATCCTCAAACTCATGATTATTTTTGTTCTTTCTTAACATATCTGTTTCTCAGTCTACCTGTGTATGATAATGATACCTAGACAGTAACACCAGAAAGGGCTGCCATGGCACAGGCGAGGGAATGGCACATGGTTTCTACCTTTAACTTCAGTTTGAGCTGTACCATGTAGGAGAGATCACTTTGTTCTCCACGAAGTTACTACTGTACTGACTTACTTAATGCATATGTAATTCACTATAGAATGTTGTATATGTATTAATGCAGGACAATATCTGGTGTATCTAATTTAGACACCTAGAACTTAGCATTTCAGCTATATTGCAACTTTTATATTCTGTTTATAGTGTAATTCAAACCTTGAGAATAAACACTCAAGCATCTTCTGTCAGTGTAGGGTGGCAGACTCCTCTGGGTGCCTGCAGAGATCCACCAACACTAAATGTCCACGTCCCTACTTTTACAGTAGGAGGCCAATATGCTGTAATTTAGGATACAGTTTGTTAAGTCTTCTTTCCACAAAGATTCCCAAACAAGGATGGTCCTTGTTAAAAAACAAAGCAGTGGTTAACAATCTTGTGGCCAGAATGTTTGTCCCAGAGGGTGGATACAGGTTCTAAGGTTATCTTCAGGAAATCTGAACTACCACTGCAGGAAAGGTCTTTAACCAATGTACATCATCATATTAAAATTAGTTTGCTACTTAAGACTAGTATTAAGTTCAGGAGTCTCCAAGGCTTTAGGTAGCTGTGGCTGTCAGATCACAGCAGAGTTCTAGATGGGAGACAGGTATACTTCCATAGACAAAATACTTCTAAGTTGGGTTGATTGACATCTAATTCCAGAGTCTGAAAAACTTTCAGACTGGTGAACATGGTAATTAAGGGCTAGACACTAATGGATTTGCAAGTTCCGAAGAGTAGGTGAATTACACAGTGGATTTTACTGTGTACATTTTATGTAGCCAAATCCCAGTTTTAAAGGATTTGAGGCTGAATGGTTCTTAGCCTTGCATCTTTTTCCTAGCTAACTGTTCAGCATTTTGTGGTCTTCAGTGTCACATAATGTAAATGCCTGTTACGTTAAACAGAGTCAAACAACATAGCTCTTGTACATGTAATATGACTTCAGTGCTTCATAAAAATAAAGAAATGAGAACAGGCTAAATACTGCCCTTAAAACACACCCAACCATGTAAAAGGCAGAGAATAGATATGAATTGCAGTTTACTTCCTCGCTTCTCCCTCTGTAACAGGCCAAGCCAAAAGCCTTCAATCCAAACAGCACCAAACTGTGAGGAAGTTTTGATCCAAACTCTTACAAGCCAGGCCATTTCAAATTATTTTTATTGCCTCATTAAATTTATTATGTTGTACCATTTCTAGTGACCTCATTAACTCTCTGCAAAGAGTTTGTCACGTACAATCCTTAACAGATGTCTGATTTCAGGCATTGCAAAGTCAGTCATCTGGCCCTTTCCCCAGCATGCATAGGACCTTAGTTCTCCAATCCTATGGTCTACTCCCTTTCAAGAAGAATTTCATTTTGATGATGCTGTATTACTGGGAAATTTGTTGTGGTCCTGCTTGGGCTGTTTTTTATGCCTTCATCCTCTAGCTATGTCCCACATATTTCTTCTCATCTGCCTTGTTTCCTTCTGCATTCATCCAGATGGATTGTATACCAGAATTGCTCTCTCTGCTGTGGAGAATATCTTCTGGCTTCTTGAGACAACCAGGGTTTGCAATGCCCCTTTGGGATTAGGCTGTAAAACCCCTCTATTACGTGTGCAGCTGGGCTCAGAGAGGAGATTTCACTTTGTTCTTTCTTTATTCATGATTTAAATGGCTTGGATAGCATGATTATTAAATGCTGGGGTTCTGGACCACAGCCTTGAAGGGTTGTCAAAAGGATTTTGAGTCATTCTGCAGCTGAGAGCAGGATGTGGGACTGAGAGAATCAAGAAGGAAGGAAGGAAGCTACAATGTGAATGAGACTCGGCCAGGTCTCCTACAACTGGCTTGCCGGGCAGGCAACATGCCATGCCAGACATCTGGGGATGAACACAAGTCAAGAGTTGTTTTTGGAAGAACATGTGGATTTTGCAGTCATACCCGTTCCCAGATCATGAGATGCAGACATTGCACCAGCAGGCTGCATCCCATGCAGTGACACAAGAACAAATATGTGCAGGCAGGCCAAAGGTCCATCCCTCTGTTCAAAGTCAGCCTGCACTGAATGTCCAGGATAATGGTCCAGGCAGCACATGTAGGGATATTTCCACAGAATATCCCTCAGGCTTTGGCATGATATGATTCAGGTGACTTCCTGTGTTGGAGTATTTAACATTTCTTCATAGATTTGTGCTTTTCCCCAAAAACAATTTTTAAGCTTTTGTAAATTTTTACTTTCCACATTCTCCTGTGACCAGCTTTTCTATAACTTAACTACATGTTCTATGAAGAAACGCCTTTTTTAAAAAAAAATGTTCTTCAGCTTTCTTTTACTGTCTTCAACTTTCCAGTTTGTTTTATTCATTTCTGTTCTTGTGCTGTAAAAGAACGAGTAATTATTCTGTTTTAATCTTCTGCAGGCCAGTCGTGATTTTACAGGCATCTGCTCCTCCCCTTCTCAATCATCTCTTCTCATGTTGCTCCTGTATCAGTTTGACATTTTACTTCTGATATGTTACGAACTGTAACAGGCTAAGGATCAAGAAGATTTTTCTGTAATTTCAGGGAGGAAGAAGGAACAGGAGCTGGGGAGGAACCTGGACAGCAGTGATTAGATTACATATTTTGTTGTGGAGGTGGTACAGCTTTCTCCTGAAAAAATATCTGGTTTTGTAACTTAGATTTGCTAAATTTCAGAAGCTGTAAGCATATAGAAAGGGGAGTACAGGAATTTAGGCAAACCTTCAATTTCTACATAAAACTTAGGCACATTTCTCCTCTTGCCTTTCATAAAAGTTGGTCTGTAACATGGTGTTAACTTGAATTATTGCAGAGATTAGAAGGTGAGATGGGTGCAGTTCTTAGTTCATCTCAGTTCTTGGTTTTATGGAGGTGCAGCTCTCCTGGATTTGTATCTGATTTACACCAGGACAGACGGGAGGCAAGTCAGGCCTATTGTTTTTACACTCTGCTTTTGATAGTGGTGAGAATCTTCATGCTATAAAAGTGTCCACGCTGTGCTGTCTTCCATCTGTATTGCATATATTGTATCTGTCATGCTGGTTAGGAAAAGCTGATATTTTTGGCAAGCTTTCCTTCTTGTACAACTCTAGATATAGCAACACAGCATAAAAAATAGCAATAGATGGGAAAAAAATATTCGACTGATGGGAAATTCACATGCTTGTTTTATCCCAGGTCAGAGCGGAAGAGCAGATTACCAACTTTTCCCCCAGTGGAATGAAAGGTGCTGTCAGATTTCAATTAGTTCTCATCCAAATGTAAGGACTATCCTGAGACACTAGGACACTTCAATCATAGGAGGCTCAGATTCATTTCTCATAACTGTAGTTGTCTAAAAGTTGACTTCTAAAATGAGTAAAAGAGAGGGATGACCCTGTCTAAAGTGCAAGTAATTTCGTTCTGAACACCACAGCTCAGATACAACAGATTACTGCATGTTTGGAGATACGTTGCTCTCTGTACTGACTAGATAAGGAACCTAGACATGCCATTTGACTAACTGCTTGCTCTCCAATTGTTGTTGTTTTTTGAAATAATGTTTAGCTGAGGAGAAGACAGGGTCATGACAAACTCAGAACTGCAACTTCCATGAGTAACACCCTGGCTGATACAGAGTGCAACACTGATGGGAAATGTATTTATCTTCATTTTCCTGGCAAAAGGATCCTTTAAAAATCAAACTTTTCCTAGGGAAGACTTTTCAATGAGATGATGCCCTGCCTTCTCATGGGAAATTTTTTCACTCAGAAATTAAGAAACAGCTTCAAGAACTTAAAACAATAATAGAAAGTTGTTTGCTAATGAACCATACAAGTGACCGCTGATAGACTGAAAGCCATAATATTCTCATCTTCCATAGCCAAAATGTATGAGGGCCTTTTCTTTCACATTGGCACTGACTTTACCCATGCCAAATTTAGACACTCAATCTAAGCAATGTTTGAGCTCCTTCCATGCTCAATGTAGAGACACAGGCACCTCTAGAGAGAGACTCATCTCATTGTTTCTATAACTGTGTTAAAATCTGAGGAATTTGGATAGCTGTAAGTAAGAAAGATGCATCTGACAATGTATTTGCACCATTTTAACTTCACTAAAATACTTGAGTCATTCCCACCATTGTTTTGTAAAGATGGTATGAATGGATAAGCTACCAAGAACAAGACCCCCAGAAGAGGCAGGGAACAGCTCTTTATCCCCACAGATTTTCCCACAAATAAAGAGGTTCAGGGAGAGGCAGAATGAGAGAGACCTAGAAAGGTTCTTGTTTCGGTCCACTAACTGCAGCTGATAGAAATGTCCTTAAATATAATACATCAACATTACTATGTTAAAAAACAGTTTCTAGCTCCAGACATGGTGTAGTCTTTAATTTTACTGGATCAAATTGAGGTGGATTTTCATATGACAACAAAAATCTACACCTAAAGACATTTTCCAGCCAAATTTCAAGCCTTTGTTTCAAAAGAACAGATTCACTAGGATTATGGAGAGAGAACAACTTCAGTTCAAATAATGAATGTCTGGCAAGGTGAACAGCAACTGGCTAGTGAGTACTGTGATGGGAAATGCCCAGTGATTTTCATATCAGCACTGATGCCAACCTCCTGATGGTAGCATTCTAGAGGTTGGACAATGCGTCTTGGTGGCTGTAAAGTTTCACTGAGCCTACGAACCAAGCTCTGTGTCTACAGCATCCTAGCACAGGGTGAAGGGAGGTGGCAGGAGGGAATGCTGTGAACTTGTTGACTCGTTTGTAGTATGCCAAAGGGGAGAACAGCAGTAAGGTAAGAATCTGTGAAAATAAGCACTAAGGTATCCTGGCATTTGCCCCAAAACACTATGCCTGCTTTGTGCTGTCAGAATAAACAGATAAAACAGACCCCTACATCACTGTTGATCCTTAAAAGAAGTTAGTGTGCCCCACCATGTGTCCCCATTTTATTAATGTGCTAAGCAGGGACATGCAGGAGGTTGTGTCCTTGAAAAACAAGTTTTCAGTAAACACTGATTGCTACCCTATGACTGACATTAAGGGTTTTCACCCTCTGTGACCAAAACTACATGCCCTGGGATCTTTCCCCAGAGAATTTCAAATTACTTTATTGACTGACTTCAGTAAAAATGCAAAGAGGCCTTATGCCTTCAAAGCCTGTGAATATATATTCTACCCAAAGCAGAAATTTCAGGCACTGTTTATCCTGTTCTGCCCAGGGCTTTTTTTGTTTTGCACTAAATTTCTTTCCTGTTAGACATTGTTCGTGAGCCAAAGTTTTCTTTGGAACAGCAAATGGGAAAGGACCACCTGGGTTAGGAATTCCTGTCTTCTGGAATTGCATGGTGCTGTGCCAGTTTCATAATTTTTTTCTCAGGAAAGAAGAATGTAGTGCTGGCTGGGAATATGTAGAGGTGCTCTTCCCTTTTGCTACTAGTTGTGGCTGGACACAGAGGGTAACCTCCTTCCAAAACAAGATTTATTGTTCTGTAATGGCCAAGGTTTCTTCCTATTTCTACCAGTATCAGGAAGTGGTAATAAATAAGTTAATAGTAGATGCACCTAATCATGGCAAGGCTAGGAGGTAAGTCCTACCAAAGGCAACAGGGTCAGTCTGGTATTCAACCACAGTCCTCTGTAATTCCAAGGAAAGAAGGTGGGTATGAGGTGCAGGATTAGGTTTATGGCACTGTGTCATTCTACGGGCCACTCCTGGTGGGCTTATGGAGAGGGAGCAAGATGCCCATGTGAGCTGCCATGGTCATGTCTGTGTCTTGTCAGAGCCAAGGAGCGAGGCCACAGCACAAGCATGTCAAACACATTGTCAGAAGGCGCTGAAGTGGCTGGGTTTATTTTAATCTGGAAATGTGGCCCTTGCTGCCTTTTATGATGTGCCAGTCTAAGCTGCCTCTGGCAGCTGTGAGAATATTGGTTTTGGCAGACAGCTGCAAGGAGCAGCAGACTGGAAGGAGTCAGCAGCAAACGTGATAAAAGGGAAAAGTTGCTGACGCCAGGAGGAAAAGCACAAGGTCCTGCTGATTACCAAAAACTCTTCAGGAGCTGTGAGGAAGAGGAGGTCCCCTCTGACACTGGGATGGATGAACAGAAAATGGCTAGCCCTCTCCCCTTGACTTAAGTTGAATTGATCCATTGCACATATAAAATGCTCCACTGACTGGAAGGGAAGGATGCTCCGAAGGAGAAGAGCAGAACTGGTGGGATATGCCAGGGAAAGACCTCTTTTTGCCTGGCATTTGGCTGAATTGATCCTCTTTGACAAAAAGGACTGTGTCATGGCCACAAATACAACATACAAAACTGGGAGCTGAAGATGTCCAAACTGAAGGCTACACCCATGTCACTCACCTAGTCATTGCTATATTAGCAGGTCCAGTATTTCCCAGCACTAGATTTTTATTGCAAAAAAGCCCCAAACATCTCTGTCTTATAATTATAACCTTCTTCCTCTGTGGTTTTGGGAGTAGGCTTTTTTTTTTTTACCACCTAGATAACATGCTCTTCGGGACTGTGCTTTTTTTAATGTGTTTTGTCCTTTCAAAGAGGGTGGGATCTGCAAAAGCTCCCAAGCCCTTGTGAATGTTAACAGCAATGATAATAATATAATTGTCAGTGAAATTTCCACAGTTCCTTCTCTAACCAGCTGGCTGTAACAAGAAGGCTTATCAGAGATGATGTCTGAGAGTGGATCTTTGGAAGGAGGAACAGTTTAGATGACAGCTTGAAGATCCAACCTGATTTTTATCATTGTGATTTCCAGTTACATCCAGAAATGAAAGGAACTGATTTTCCAGTCAACCTGCAGCTCAGATTACCTCTGGACAGAAAGTTTTGATGCAGCAGGTACAGCGTGCACGACTGCCAGATGAAAAAGGGATATTCCCAAGCAGTATTGCCAATGATGCAATGAAAGGGAACACAACATCCATGAGGCAGGACGGGATTCTTCAGAAAACATATTCTAAGGCCTGCGCTGGTTTGTTTGTTGGGCTTTTTCCCAAGGCCTGAGATGCTATTTTTCATCAGAATTTATTTTTAGTATAAACATGGAAGACTTGTGTTTAAGAGCCATACCCAGCAAAGCAAAACGCTTAGCCAAAGGACTGCTGACCCCGCAACTGCCTGGTTTGTGCTTGAGTGCCCAGCGCCTGAATGAACTCAGCAACAAAGGGTAACAGCTGCCCATAAGCTCTCCATAGTCTGCCCTGGGCGCACCAGTGCTCTGGCCTTTTTTGTACTACAGTAATTGGTGGAAAAGGTGAACCAGTCAGTATTTTAGCTTTAATCAAAAACACACAAAAGGCAGAATCTTGTTTGCTGTCAGCACACCCTGCAGAGGGGCAACACAATGTAGAGATTGTCACAGTGACCCTGCACAAGGACAGAGACTTAAGTTTCTTCTGGATGGATGCCAGTCACTTGGGTTTGACTAAACCACATCCACAGGAATACTTTGCCCATAACTCCACACATGCCCTTTCTAATACCCAGTAGCTCAGTTTTGCTTTCTGTTGCATTTCCTATGTCTGATCAGGCCCAGCAAAAGAGAATTCTGGAGGAATCCTCTCAAATGCTGTTTTTTCTAATTTCAGAGCAAGAGAAATTAGAAAAAAATCAGGTATAGAAGCCTTTTGGGGATATACAGCTAGCTCAACTTTGCAAACTGGAGACCTTGAGGGGAGAGCCAGATCAGTCTCTGAAGCATATATAGCTTATCTGAAACAAAAGTGCTCTCTGAACCCATCTGAGATATGCCTGTGACTGGCTTTCAGAGAGGAATTTACAAACCTGGAACAGTTTATAGCCAAGACAACTTTCCAAGAAATAAATGTAGGAATAAATATTTACCTCCTTTCTCCAAATCTCCATACTAAAACTTGTGCTGAAATAATTATCTTCCCTTTCAAGTTATATGAAAGTTATATTCAAGTTACATGAGAGGCCTGTTGCATGAAAAAACAGGCCAGATTTATAGAATAGACACCTTGTGTTGTTGTATACAGAGGAACACCATAAAGTTAATCACCCCTGGCATGTGAGATCTGTCACTTCATGGTGATTCTGTGGAGTTTATTTAGGAATATAATAGAAGTTGATAAAGTTTGTTGTTTATCGTACTGTATCAGAGTTGTTTGCTGAAATGTTTGCTAATGACCCAGATGGAAATAGCATTCATACCACAAGTTAAAGAACTAGTTGGTGGGTTTCATATAGTTAGGCACACTTGCCAAGCATCCTTTTTTACCAACAATTTTAGATTATCAAACACTTGATTTTAATAAAATAAAAATCACTATGTGAACCTGAAAAGAAAATTATGCTCCCAATATTTTTCAAAGGCAGCTAATTTCCTTTACTTATAGACATTGTATTAACATTTTTTCATTAAAAAGAATTCTTCTTTGAAAATAAAAGAAAAAAAAGGGGGGAAAACCCCAGCAGAACAGAGCAAAGAGAAGAAAAGAAAAAAAAAAAAACCCAAAACATTTTTCATGCCGATGATCAGCTTGAGCTGACTATTGTCACAATCTCTCAGCTTTTGAACATAGAGTCCTGATGTCTATGGCTGAATTGATGTTGTGTCAGTAACTTCTGGTGATCTGGTTCATGGCAAGCTGTTGTTATTTACTAGGGGTGTAACAGCAATACCACACCACCACAAGTTTGAATTGTGCCAGCTGGTACATGTGCACCTGAAGAAAAATTGTTCCAGCTACAAAGATAAAACCAGGAAAATGGCAGAAAGAAGACAGTGGGATGGTGGCTACATAAAAAAGAAACAAGCAGAAAATGACAAAGATGATGAGAAAGGCTCAAAATAGAACTTCTGTGAAAAAGATTGACAGAACTTGGATTGTTTAGTCTAGGAAAAAAGACAACTGTGAGACAGTCATGATAACAGTCTTCAAATATGTTAAAGACTGCCACAAAAGGGAGGTAATGAACCCTTCTTTATATCCACCAGGGATAAGGCAAGAAGTAATAGGCTTAAATTGCAGTATTGGTGGTTGGGGTTAAACAGGAGGAAAATCTTTTTAAGTGGAGGGAAAAAAATACAGGGATAGATTGCTTGGGAAGGTCTTGGAGTCTCTGCCAGTGTGGGACTTTGAAAGTGGGATGGAGGAAGATACAGTTGGTAACTTTCCTCAAGGTCTTTAGCTCTATAGCAGGCTTTATGATTTTCCTGGTAAAGAGTGTAAGCACAGAAAATTGAAGTGACTTGGTGACAGGACAATGGTGACAGGACAGGACAGAGCAGGAGTAGAAATCAAATATCCCAAGTTTATCAGCTTACCTTACCAGAAAAAAAAAAAAAGAACAGTGTCAGGGAATAATATTAAAAATAAATAATTACCAAACTGTGTGATATCAAATAAAAACCCAAACCAAAATCAATCGAAATATTTACATTTTGAAGATTTAGGTGGTATAGTCATATGTGCTCTTAATGAAAACTGGTCAAACCCCCAAAATTTCCACTCTGCAAAGAATCCCAATATTTTGAAATGTCTTTATTCAGAATCAACTTCAACATACTATGTTCTATTCAATGCTGAAACATTGGGTAAAGTATGAAAGGATGCACACATTAATATACTGTAATAACTGATGTGTACTGTATGTTCAAACAGCAAATCAGAACATTATCACCAACACATAACATTTTAGCATTTGAAGAACAAAAGGAACGAAATAAAAATGATTAGTTGTTATTTTCCTCGTGCCAAAAATGTAGTTGTTACAATCAGAATGCTTTGCTGAGCCAAGCTGGATTTAAATTTGCCTATTTAAAACATGAAACTATGCACCGACATTTTTTGAGCCGCTCTGTTCGTGTATTTTCCATTAGTCCAATTTTCTCTTTGCTAGAACAAAGTCAGAAGGGCCAGAAAAAAATACAGGGAAAAACTTCTCTATCTGGAAGCTGGGTTACCTGATATAACCCCAAAGGACCTGCTCCTTTCACATTTCCAATCAGTGAAATTACTGAGTTGTCATCTGTTTATTTTTGTATCAACATGTTCAATACAATGAAGTCAGCTTGCCCCACTGAAAAGGCAAAGAACTGTGCTGGTATCCGCTAAACATTCACTTTTTGAAACACATGCAGGAAACATGATAATGTGAGCAGAAATGTCTGCATGTGGATGGCTTGCTCTCATTTATCTGGGTGGGTGTCATGCTGTCCATGCTTGTGGTATCTTGACCTTCACAATCACAGAAAAGCTAATGTAGGAAAATCACTGTAGGAGTAGCATTTTATCTTAATGTCTTTTATCTGTCCACCTCTTCAGCTAGATGCGACAGTAGGCCTTAAAAAGCCTGATTTAAGAGAGATGCTTTGAGTCGTGTACAAAGGAGTGATAAATGCTGGGGTTAGTAAAAAAGATCCAGAGCTTCCCAGTGTGTGCAGGGCCAAGCACTGTGGTGCAGGGGGTAAGAGTGGGAGAGCCTGAGGGCCAAAACTGGACGTGTCCTGCCTGGAGGAATCCTTCAGGACTTTGCTCATGCAGTAGCTATTCTGCAAAATAATCGCATTGCCCAACCAGCACCTTCCCCAGCCATTAAATCTACTTCAAAATGGTTCCACTGAAGATATGTATCCTACATGTGGCACAAAATGTGCAACGTGCACAAGTTTTATGTTGTTATTATCACTTCAAGGGTCTGACTGGCATATTGTCAAACATTTTATAATCTAACAAGTTGCCAAATACCTTTTAATTAAACAAACCGTTCCTTACATAATGCCAAACAGTTAAACAGGTTTATAGTTTTTAATCTAACATTGCATCTGGTTTAAAGGTCTGTTTTAAATATCAAAGTCTTCTGATCATCCAATGGCAGCTGATGGTGGGGCATTTCACCCATCCATACTGCAGTGTCTGGAGAATTCACGTTTCTTCTATTTTTTCCTCCCTCAAAGAATTCATGACAAGTTGTGCACAAAACCTTTTATCACCATGGCCAGGTTTCGGGAAGCACCTCTGATACCCAAGATAAAGGTTCCTCATTATTTCCTCAAGAGCTTCCCTCCAGGATTTGGTGAGTCATTCACTTGAACAAGAGCAGGCACCCATGGCCAGTTTAAGGACCAGATCAGCGAGTCTGAATATAAGCATAGCAACTAGGCGAGGTTTGAAAGGGCTTTCAGTCCAAGGGGACCCAACTGAATGCCCAAGGCAGTCCATCTCATTCCGACTCCACTACATCACTGTTTGCAACATCTGAGCCAGACCCCATCAGAGGGACAGAGAAGAGTCACTGAAGCTCTCTGGAGAGCTAATGTGAGGAGGGGGAGTGCCTCAGAAGTGGTCCTGGATGAAAGCTGAAGATTATGGCTTGCACCTGAACTATGAACAGGGGTGTTCAGCCAGAGCTCAGACCCATAGTGGTCAGTAAAGTCTGAAGTCTATTGACACTGAGAACATAATTTATAGCAAATTTCACAATACTCTGTGGAGGAACTGAAACAAGTTGCTTTCTGCATCTGTCAACCAAGGGGTCAGATTCAGCACCATATTTATTCAGACTTCTCTTTGCTATACTGAAGAGCCGCAGCAAGGTCTTCACACCATACTGCTACTTTCTGTTGTTACTTGTCTGTCTTTTCACAAAGATAATCACTCAGGTGGTGGTTTAAATCAATGTGGAAGGCAAGTCAGCACACGAAACCATAAAGAAAACAATGGTTGGTGTAACAGCTAGGTGTGTAACTGGA
Organism: Falco punctatus; assembly: GCF_963210335.1. Lineage (NCBI taxonomy): Eukaryota > Metazoa > Chordata > Aves > Falconiformes > Falconidae > Falco > Falco punctatus. Next base: position 9,535,429 of record NC_137591.1, on the reverse strand, counting down.
AGACACAATGCGTCTACAACCAGCCAGACCCAGCTCTATTTATGCAGGTGTAAAAGGGCTCTTGCTACTGGAAATAGTGTGCAGTAATTGTATTACACATTCTTTCCTCTGTCAGCATCCTGTTTAAACAAGCTGAGTGCAAAGGGGTGTCTGCTATTCATTTGTGGGTGCCTTGTGATGATATGAAACATAATTGTATAATTTATGCCGAATAAACCAAGAAATGGCTGCTGTTCAAGGCAACCAGCAAGGCCCCAAAGTACTTAAAATATTGAAGAAGGCAGAAAAGATAACAAAGCTTCATCTTTTTGCTGCTCCTTTCATTAAGGCTGCTTTTGTACAGGAGGAGAGGAAACGGTTAGCAAAAGAATGTGATTCAGATGTGCTTGGATACTGCTGGAAGTGAGAGAAGCACAATGGCTCTGCAAATCTATTGAGTAACTCCACCAAAGCCAATGTACTTGCCCTGGGAATGAATATTGGCCCCTGGACTCTTCTTTCTGTGCAGTGCAGCTCTTCAAATGTTTGTCAAAAAGAATGTGCAATTGTTTGTTTAGAGCCAACAATGTCAGGCTGCAGATTATGGCCCTGCTGTGTTTGGCTTGTTTGTGACTTCCCTGCCTGAAATAATTTTGTTATTTAGCTGGAGAAGGGAGGAGGATGTTGGGGACTTTGTTTTATCTTGTAATGCGTGATTCAAACCTCGAATGTTAAATCTGGGGCTTGGCTTGGAGGCAGGTCAGAAGAGAATAACTTGGAATAAGCTGCTGATGTGGAGCCTTGCTTTCTACATAATGGCAGGAAGTTTTCATGCTATGAAGTTATGAACAAGTCCTCTAGAATTACTACAATCTTACCTTCCAAAGAGATTTTCTGGCTTAAAACTAAGACCTGCTTTTGACTTCCTGAGCAGGAATGCTATCAGTACATCGAGGTAATAAACTCCCAGGCTTTTCATGTCAGTATTCTGATTCAGTTTACAAGAAATTTTAAGCTGGAAGAAAATAGTCAGAAATGAACATCTGAAAAGCTAAGTGTTTCAAACTGCACGATACGCTGCAATTTTCACTCTGGCTCAGTTCTGGTGAGACAAAACTTACTTTTTCTTATTGTTAAGCAGCTTCCTTCAGAAAATCTGGCTAATTCAGTCTTTTCCTGTTAATTGATTTCAGCATAATCAGTGTTCAATTTTGGTAAGAAACCAATGTTTGTTCATGATGCAACTCTGAGCTGAGCAGAACTTTAGATGTTTGAGAAAGGTACACCCAGCATCCCCATTAGTGAAGGGGAAAGATAGATGTGTGAAAGCACCCCCAAACCCACTGTTCGCTCAGTTTGTTCACTGAAGTTCCATCTGGTCCCATCTTCTGCTTGAAGCTGGGTTTGTTTGGTATCTTCTGCATGTGAAGGAGATTCTGAGGATATTCATGGGGTTAAAGTGAAACTTTAGCTTGCTGTCCTGAAATTTGTGAATTTCTTCAGGTGAAGATAAATCGCTGCTTTTTAAAGAGCTTCTCTGGCACTTCCTAGGCAATCTAAACCTCAGGCCCTTGTCCTGGTCAGTCTCCCTTTTCTTGAATGTGCAGCTCTGTAGCTGTGCACTATAGGATTTGTTCTGATTTAGGAATTAAAAAAATTAAATATTTTTTAGTATTTAAAAATGTTGAAAAAAACTGTAAGTGTTTAAGTTTTTGTTTGTGGTTTTTTTTTTTTTTCTCTCTCTGACCCTAGTGGAGGCTGAAATTCAAATGTCAGAATAACAGCATTTACCACAGGTATGGTCTTTTCCAATCGGCTGTATTAACGAACCTGATCTGAATGTAGTGTTACTTGGCAAGATAAACTTTCATGTCCTGGCTCTGAGAATATATACATGTGGAGGTATAATCAAAAGCTGACATTTTCAGAACACCATAAAAAGGGCATTTGGACTGTTTTGCAATCATGAGAAATACTGACATCAAAAATGCCCCAAGTTTTTATTATGGAAATATGGTCACCCTAAATAACAATGTTCTTTTGGCTGTTGTCTCAGAAGAACCTCAAAACAGTCATTACTAAACCTCACAACATCCCAGCGAGATGGAAAAACATCTTTCTAGTGTGAAATCTGTTGCGGAAATCCCAGATATGCCCACAGTCACAACGTGTATTGAGGATGGAGTCAGAGACCAGAACAAACACTATGATCTCTCTGTCCTGACTGGTGATATCCTGATCTAAACATTGTTTCTCTTGTTAAAATGAACAGTTCAGCCAAACCTGTGCCGAATGACTCATCTTTGCAGATTTGGCCAGAACAGAGAACAAGATAGACGAGAACCACCTGTTCCTTAGATTGCATTAGCACAATTTAGGTTAGAAGGGAACTCTGGAGCTTCTGGTCCAAAACCCTGTTCTAAGGTTGCTTAAGGTCTGTTGAGTCAGTTGTCAAATAGCTCCAGGAATGGAGATTTCAAGGCCTCTTTGTCCCTTTTTCATTCTTGCACTAGCCTCATCATTACTTTTTCCTAATTCTTATCGTACCAAAATTTCCCTTCTTGCAGCTTGCACCAATTGTCTGTCGTCCCATTGTTGTGCACATCTGAAGACTTTCTCTCTTTCTTCCCTATAGATCAACCAGTAGGGTACTTGAAAACAGGAGTAAGATAGCTTACTACTTAGGATAAGGAATAAGATAACTTCCTCTTCCTGAGACTGCACCAACCAATCTCCAAAATTTTTCTGGGAAAATATCAGTAAACCTTTGCCTTCTTCAGTTTCCTTTCCCAGAAACCTAGTGTCAGCTCTGCTGGGGAAGGAATGCCAGCCCACACGGACCACTGGCCTTGTCCACTATTGCATTCATGTGGCCCTAGGAAGGTCATACATACCTTAACTCGAATCCTCAGATTCTGTGAGCAACAAGGATGTGATTACAAGCAAGCAAGAACATTAAACTTCTAATGGTTGTTTTAGATGGTTAAAGTTTCCTAATGTTTGAAAGCCAGCGCAGTGCAGATGCTTTTAGGATCAGGTTCCTTGCAGATTGAATCGCCCTGACATCTGCAAAGTGATTTGCTTCTCAATGTCTGTTCCAAATTCAATAAAATTTACAGTAGCCATATATGACCACAAAGTGCTCCTATCAACTGCTGTGAAGTTCTGAAGCAAAACCCATGTTTCCATATTCTTATTTTCACACAAAGCATTCAGCACATGACACAATGTTATGGAATGGTGTTATAAGATACCAGAAAACAAATGCAACAGGAAAAGAGAGAAAACTCATGGCATGCTTTTTCTGTTACCAACTTCTACTCTGCTTGTGAGATAAGCATTGTAAAGATGTCTTCATTATAGCAGTTCTGTAGGTATTCTGGAGGGAGTTTGACTTGGTGCAACACTACACTTTGCTTAAAAAACTGAAATATGAGTCCTGCAAGGCATCAGCCTGTTCAATGGACTAAAAAGCAGCAGGGCATTTTTCTCCACCTCAACCAGCCAAACCTTCTACACCTTTCCCTTTCCCTTTCTCCTCTCCTCTCCTCTCCTCTCCTCTCCTCTCCTCTCCTCTCCTCTCCTCTCCTCTCCTCTCCTCTCCTCTCCTCTCCTCTCCTCTCCTCTCCTCTCCTCTCCTCTCCTCTCCTCTCCTCTCCTCTCCTCTCCTCTCCTCTCCTCTCCTCTCCTCTCCTCTCCTCTCCTCTCCTCTCCTCTCCTCTCCTCTCCTCTCCTCTCCTCTCCTCTCCTCTCCTCTCCATGGAATAGGAAATTCTGACCAGTCTATACTGATTGAAATAAACAAACAGAAGTACCTATAAAAAGGGTGTATTTGTGTAATAAATTCCAGAGCATTTCAGCCTGATTTTTGTAGAGTTAAGCTGTTTTCAGGCGTGTTAATCTCCAGAAACCTCTTGTCATGAAACACTATGAAAAATCTTCAGATTTGGGGACTGACTTTTAGCATTCAATGATAGGAAATCATTGAGGTGGCAGGAAGAAGGAGAGCAAGAGGGACGTGGTTACAAGGATGTGAGTTGCTCAGTCATGTTGCCCATTGGACAGCAAAAGCCGCCACTGCTTCTAGAAAACATTTTGGCAAATACCAATTTGCAGCACTGTTACAAAATATGTGCAATTCTTGTTATCCATGTATATATGTATGCAGGCTTATGAAACATTAATTGTCAGGTAGCATTTCTTCTGAGCTCTGTCACTGAACCAGGGCTCAAGAGATCTGGCTGTATGCCACTGGTTTACTGGGTGATGCTGGGCAAGCCCCTGCCTTCCCCTATTTTTCATTTTCCCCCTCTGTAAAAAAAGACCCTGACTCCCTGACTTTCTTTGCAATGTACAGATAGGAGTAACTGCCTATCGGTCTGATGGTTATTATTAGCAAATAGAAATAAGTGATAGAAGCAAATAAAACAGGGAAGGGGCATATGTCCCAAATAATTTCCACTGGTGACTGCTCCTGCTAAGCTTGGGGAGAGGCTGTTGCTCCGCAGTGTTTCTCCGTAACACCAGTACGAATAAGCAGGTGATTTCTGTGGCATCAGCCCTGAAATTGGAGGAGGAAAGTTACTGTTGTTACCTCCATAATGAGGCATATCACACTCAGGGTTAAAACTCCTGCCAATAGCAGGAAAGTTTTTGATCAAAGGTGTCAAACTTTGTGGCCTCACCTCCAAACCTCTTGGTAATCAGGCAGGAAACTGGAGAACATGTTATTGCAATTGAATTTCTGCCTGATCACCAAACAGCTCAGCAATTTTGTGAAAATTGCCCAGCCCTCCCACATGAAAAAAAAAAAATAATCCTCTCTAAGCATTAACAATTGTAAAGGTTCAGCAATTTTTAATATCCGGTAATTCGTTTTCTCTCTCTTTCTGCACTTTTCTCTCTCCACCATGCATCTCTGGACTGGAGCAGGGATGGCTGCTGAAGACACTTGACACCATATAATTCATCCAGAACAAAAGAGAGGGACAGCAAGGGAAGGCCAGGAGTTGGAGATGCCTGGAAAAGCCCTTTTTAAGGAAATGCTCAAACATTTAGAAGTGTCTTCTCTTGGGGGAGGGGGAAGTGGGGAAGGGAAAAGGAAAATACTTAGTTCTGGGCTCTCACACATGAATTTTGTGACAGAGACGAACAAAAGCAGGTGAAGGAATAGATGTAGTGAGAACAGAAAGCATATGGGTAAGGAGAGTCAGCACCTTTCTCACAAATCTTTTTCCCAGGGGAATGAGCTGCTGCTGATTTTGGCTGTCAGCAGTGTTGGGATTTACAAGGTGCTGCTGGGCTTTCTCATCCTAAGTCAAAGTGCGGGAGGCAACAGCATACCATCATCCTTGTCATGGCTTAATGAAAGGACTGGCTAATTGCCTGATGCAGGTATTTGTGAAAAAGTGTTTGCCTGCTTTATGGTTTGTGTTCTTTAAAGAAGCAAAGTGCTTACCTGACTTTCTTGGTAGTGGAGAATGGAGAAACTTGCATTACATCTTTTTTCTTCAGAAAAAAAGTGCTAAACAGAGTTGGGTCAGAACTGGCTATCGGGGTTCCCCTCCACTTCCCTCTGAGCTTATTTCAGCAGTGATATTTCTGTTCCTTTCAGACTGGACTAGCTAGCAAAATGTCTGCTGGGTTATTTTCACCGGTGAAGAAGTGGGTGCTGTGTATGTTTATTTATGAAGAATGACCATATTGCTGTGTTTTCCCAAGCACAGCTGAAAACAAGCAGATGAAAACAAGCAGCAGGAGGCAGTTTCTTTGCACATGGCACTGAGCCTCTTTCTGCCTGCAGAGCCTCTGCTTTTTAATTCCCCAGGAAGATTCTACTAACTCTCCCCTGGCGGTGTCTGGCGCTTCTTCCATGTCTCTCCTGACAGATCCTGGGGCTGTTCTGCCACTTCACTCTCAGATCAACCTCCCGCCCTTGTACTAACCATCACCTTCCTTGGAAATGCCTCTGCTTCCTCAGTGCCCCAGCTTATATGCAGTTGCATGCCTGGGAGGTGGTTTTCCCTGGTTTCAGTTATCACTAAGCACAGATAATTTAAGACTGATTACTTTTAGCCATGCTGGAAGGTGGCTTTCATGTACCACAGCCTCACTCAGGTGATAGGTGGAGTTCATCTCTGTTGAGAGATTTTTGGAGCCAAAAGTGGGAAGTGGTCTGCTGCTCCATGTGGCAAAGCGCACAGAATTTCACCTGCCTCCTGCATTGTCATGGTCAGTGTGGTTCCCTGGCTAATACTAAGCTAAACCGAATGATGTGTGAGTGTCCTGCTCTCTCATAACCTCAACTCCATAGCAAGAGCTTCTTCCCTTCCAATCACAGGAAGCCATGTGGACGGTGATGCAGACATAAGCTGAGCAGGTTGGTGCTGTAAGCAGGGATCAGGAGCTGGAGATCAGCTGCCTAGCCTCGGTCTACGCTCCTGGACATCTTGGTATAGCAATAATCAAGGTCTCTCCTAAGGTGTGACCCCTTTTCCAGTTCCTTGCTTCAGTCCATCGGAGCAGCTTTCTCAGGGGTGAAGGGTCCAGTCATATATTTCATGCCAATTCTCTATTTTACCTTGTCTTTCGTGTCAGCATTTTCTATTATGAAACCGAGGCAGCTTTCTTGTCCTGTAGCTGCTCTGTGAGTCCAGTCCTGTGTGCTTAAGTCTACTGGAGGGGGCCAAAGACAAATGAGAAAGGGCAGAGGATACATCAGTGACAGAAGACATCAGAGAGGGTGTGCTGCAAGGAAAGACAAAGTAGTTCAAAGTGCTCCGAGACGCTGAGGTGCCATGGAGAGGAGAGAGTAGGAGGTGACACACCAGACTCAGGCAACAGAAAGGCTCTAAAGTGTTTGAGTGTATTGAAGCAGAAATGATGTGCCAGTTGTTTTCAGTTTTCCAGATGTGAGAGGCATCATGAATTAATTCAGAGAATATACAAGCAAAAGATGTGAGTGTACTCTTGTGCTCTTGACCAGGTCGTGCCCCTTCCTCTCTTCATGCCTTTGTTTGGTTAAATCCTGAGCTTGTTGGGCTGGGACTGCTTTTCAGTATGTGCATACCCTCCACCTCACACACTGGGATCCTCCACAGAGTGCTGGTGAGAGAAATAACAGCTTGTGTTAAAGGGAAAATGGTCTGGGGAATGGCTGGGGCACAGCCGCAGGGTTAGCTGTGCTGTCCAGTGAGGCATGCAACAATATGCACCGAGTCTTTCACTGCCTCCATTTCCTTGAAAAGGAGAGGGAAAAAAAGCTCCCCAAAACCCATGAGGCACAAACGTGTTATTTTTCCCTTTTTGAAAACAAAGGGTCTTTTCAATTAGGCTGATTTGTCCCTGAGACAATCAATCTGAGGTTTATAAAAGCAAACACTTGAGTAATTAGTTCTATCCAGGAAGAATATTAACTCTGTTTATCTTTGTGTAATTAATCACTGACCCTGCCAGCTCTACAAAGCCTCCTTTGCACAGATGGGGCAGTGAAGGAGGTGAGCAGAGGGCAGGAGCAAGGCGAGTAACATGTGATATACAATGAGAGTGTGTCGGGATGCTGTAACATACATCTTCCCCCCACACACCTAAACAAGTGCCCAAGTGGAAAAAACATATTCCAGCCACAGAGCCATGGTGCTGTGAAAGGCTGCTACTTGAAGACACAATAAATAACGTTTTTGAATATAATTATTTGTATTAACCTTTTAGCTGTGGGGACATTCAGCTCTTCACTGTGGTTCATTTCCCTAATTGATAAAGGAATTGCTGTGTTTTCCATGCACTGCTGTAACCAGGGCCCCAGTAGCTGGCAGGTGAACTAGCGCTCAAATGCTTTAAGCCCGAGGAGTTTGCAGCCTCTGGGCTCTTGAACATTGCCAAGTGCCACCCCAGAGCTGGCTGTGTGTCAGTGCCTGGTGTTACAAGCTAGCTGTGGTTTACTCTGATCTCAGGTTGACAGTGAATGAAGCAACTTCAAGTCTCTTCCTCTATCCCTGACCTCCAGTTTAACTTTGAGGAAATGTTTGGATTTATTCAAGTGTTTTTCAACAGCATGAAACAAGATCAAGGTCTGTTTCCTTCTTCTCTTACACCTGGTATGATTGTACAGACCATCTTTCCTATGCTGCTTCAGTAAGATTTTTTATTGATTTCACAGTAGCAGCTGAAAACACTAGAATGAAATAAAAGGTGACAAATATGAAACACTGTAAACAAGCAATGAAGAAAAGTCAGGCAAAATGCAGCAGGTGCATGCAGCAGGCAGATGTGAAGATTAGCTATACGATGAACAGAACTGATGGGCATCTTGTCTTAACTCGGGTTAGAGAAGACCAGACTCCTTACTATAATAGTCTCAATTTCTGCCCACAGTCCCTTAGCACTTCTGTGTGTCCTGGATATAAAAATAGAAGGTGGGATGCAGCTCTCCAGACTCTTGACAGAGCACAGAGTGACAGGGGACTTGCTTTGTCTGCCGAGACCCTGGTAATCCTGCTCATGGCCATTCCTGTGGCTGATTACGTGCATGTAAAATGGATGTGTGAGGCTGCCTGGCAGGAGCAGGTGGGTCTTGCTCCTCCACACCTCCAAAATGGTTTTACACAGATTGACTCATACTGGCTTCTTTCACTAGCTAGGATTTACCAAAGGGCAGAAAGAGCTCATCCAGGCGGGCTGATTTCAAAAGAAATTAAGTCTGCTGAGCAAAGCACTGTGTTACCCACTGTTTCCATGAAAGTGAGACGTTTCAGCCCTTGTTTTCACCTGTGAGGTCCCAGAGTTTGTCTTATTGGCCCTAGCACATGGGACTCTGTGCACTCATCTCTCTCTTTCCATGTGTCCACAAGTGTGAAAGCAGGGGATGTTTTTGCACTGATCCCAGTGCTTCTTCTGGTAGGATTTTGCTGGGACATGCAAAACAGTGTTTTGCATGCAGATCGTTGCTGCAGTTTGTGAACAGCCCCAGGCCAAGGTTTTCCATTAAGGAAGAAAAAAGGGCCCTCCTCCATTCTCACCCCCTTTATGCTGAGCTACCTTGCTATCTCAGCCTCTTTTGGTTGCATCCAAAGAAGTTGAACTCCAGGTCAGAGGAAATCTGATCATCCTCTCCCACCTCTTACCCTGACTTGCTCTTCATTAAGGTGAGGTATAGCTTTACCTTCACAGGACACTCCTTTTGCTCTTTATCAGCCCTGCTGAACACTAAGCAGGTCACATATGGCCTCTGTCAGCTACACTGCAAATCTTTTGTACCTTTTAATGAAAACATTGCCAGTGTTTTCCTTCTGTCGCTGTTGGAACCCAGCCGCATCTCGGTGATAAATGGTGCCTATTGATAAAGGAATGCTTCAGCCAGACCCACGACTCTGCAAGGACACTGTGCCGATCTGAAACTGTAGCTAGGGGTTGTCTCCACCAGCCCTGGGGTGCAACAGGGGTTTCAGCTCCTCCCTGCAGGTGGGACAATAAAAAACCGTCTGCCACTTCTTTTTCCACCAGGCATCACGAAGGCTGAATTTCTGTATTAACTCACGTTGTTGTGATAGCTACTAAATTATGTGTATTATTTATAGACACTATTTATAATAGTGTCTATTATCAACTTCAAAACACAAGCTGAACAAATTTTTACAAAAATCTCTCAATCTTCAAATGTCAGAGAGCTTGTTTCAGTTTGATACTGGGCTGTACTTCAAAGACTCAGTGGAAGAATGAGGGTTTATGGAAATCCAGTGAACGGCACTGCATCCGTGTTACATGCAACCAGAGACCAAGATGAGAAAGACACTTAAGAACCTGGGGCCAATTTCTGTGCCTTCTTTCACATGAACCAACTGTTGTTCTGAGATGACAAACCTGAGCTCCTTCTGCTGATCCTTCTGAGCTCCTGCCTGGGTCAGATAGGTGGGGTCAGTGCATTTCTTGGTTTGGTAGTTTCTGTACAGTGTAGATACTGACATGATTTGAGGCTCACAGCTCTTTAGTGCTTTCCCGTGGTCCATCCCTAGGGCCCATGAGGAGACACTCATTCTCCCTCTGTTCACGAGGACCTTGAGAATGCCAGAGCAGACATTTACTCCTGTGTCCTTCTGGAGACATCCATGGCTGTGGAACTCAGACTGATCCAGCTTACAACCACCCTAACAAGAAGACACTTGCAATTATTATTATTATTTTTTTAGCTAGATCACCAAACAGGTTCAACTCCCCACACAGCTATGGTTGCTGGTGTTGAGACAAAAGGGGGAGCAGGCCTGTGTGGCCAGGAGCCGGAGAAAGGTGAGTGCTTGTGGCTTTCTTCGATGATCTTAGATCACTTTAAAGCAGCCATTAATCCTCTCCCTTTAAAGAGTCATGATTTCAGTGTTGGATAATCTCAGGTCAAGCCCAAGTGGCTGTCAAGATGGGTGGTCGTCACAATAAAATATAGGATATCAGGATGCAACTCAATTTAGCAAGTAATCTGCCAAAGTCAGTGACCCTGTAATTAATGTCTTAAGAGAAGGAAAAGAAAATCTTTCCTTACAGGAAGGGAAAGACATTTTAATGTCTTCAGGGGGTTACACAACCGAGCAGTGTTGTCTAAGAATGGTAGCTGGGGAAAGGAATCACTCTCAATTTCCAATTTCAATACTTCACTCACAGATGCATGAGATTTGAGAAGTCAGTGAGTGTTTCCTCCAAGTCAGCCTAACGATTGTGGGTTCAAGCACATTTTTTTCTGTTCAGTCTGAGTGGGCTTCTCTGACCTTACTGAGAATTTATCACAAGAGATCATATGGAGATACATCATCAGCCCTGGTTATTTTTCTTTTACATTTCCTTCTTCTGTTTCAAAAATACGATGACTTTTCCAAAGCCACTGTGGCTGTAAATCGAAATTCCAGCTGGACACTACCTTGGACACCCAGCCCTTCAGTGTTGAGTCTGCAGCCTTCTGTGTAAAGGGTTTCTGGGAGACACAGGAAAAATGGTGAAATAATGTACCTGTGTTTCTTTTCAAAGGAAGGCAGCTGAATAGGGGTCAGATTAACCTGGTAGTCGCATTTCTGCCTTTGGTTTAAAACAATTCTTGTGCTGATCGAGGCTTCCCCAGTAGACTTTCTGCCTGGGACACACACCATGTAGTTTGAAAGCATTCACTGGTGGAGAAAAGCAGTTTCCTTAGCTTGAATGTGTCTTGCACAACTGGCTCCAGGCTCTTCCAGGAAACAGGCACAGCTGGATCACAGTGGTCTGTGGATGAGTATCAGGCCCAAGGGAAGGAGGGGAGGTGGCAGGAGCAGGAGAAGAGGGTAAGCAGGACAGAGGCAGAAGGAGTTCCCTGGGGCTGCAGGTTGCTGTTTCTGCTGCCCAAAGGGGACTGACAGGATGGAAAGAGGAAACAAGGATGAGCAAGGTGCTTGTCTTCTCCATGAACCTCCACTCCAGGGCAGCAGGCCATTTCTGTAACATAACATCTGGTTATCCCCTGCTCAGCTGCAATTAGTTTCCTCATACGACGCCACCAAAGGGGCAGAGCACGCACAAGGCATTTATATGACCTACTTATTTCTCTCTTCTGTACATTAGATGCAAACCACCAGTTTTGGAGACTTAAGGTTCTTCACAAGACTGGGGAGGAACTTCACAGTTCTTTGTACTCTCCTGCACACAACCGACACAGGGCTAGGTATGAGTTGTTCACAAGTCTTTGAAACGTAGGCGCAGAAGTTCAGTAGAGATCTCCTTTAGGTGTCCCAGTTAGCTGATTAACCAACCGTATCACCTGTCCAGCATATAATCTCTGCAAATTATGAGATTTACCAGCACTTTTGCAGCCCTGGAAAGACACGACTGCAATAGCAGAAAACAGTGGGTTTTATTCAATGGTGGCCTTTGAGGCCACAATGATACTGTGCAAAGGGATAAGCTATTCCTCATTGGTAGTGAATTTTGGAAGATGAATAAAAAGGGTATTTGTCAAGTAGTTTAAGGAGACTGGGAGTCCACATCAGGGGAGGGAACACATGCTTATGAGAGGAGCTGTGGCTGTTCCCACAGAACAGAGAAAGAGATGAGAAAACCACTTCTTCCCCCAAGCTACTGTCCCATTACCCGTCTGTCTGTGCACAAACTGCTGTGTGACTGAAATGAATCTGACCTTCAGAAAGAAGAAGCAAAATGTTGCTTTTTATTCTACACACATTTACCCTTTGGGTAAATGCCTTGGTGGTCTGATACACACTGGCACAAAGGAGCCATTAATGGCATGGGGAGTCTCAAGGAAGCGGTGATGCCACCTAGGAAGGCACTGTGGTTGTAATTCTCCCAGAGGCTTTTTGCTTTCTTTCCCACCTGTCCCAGATCAAAGGCTTCAAGGAAAATGGATTTTAGGAGGTGTAGAGGTTACTGTTGTGAGCATATGCATGTGTGTTTTACTGCCATATCCCAGCAGTTGTGGAGCTCCAGTGAAAACCGGAGCTCTATTATTAATTCTCTTTTATCAGTTAGAAAGGACTAGGGCAGCGGGGTCAAGGGAACTGAAAGAGGCCTTGCAAGGCAAGCAAAAGAAAGCACTGAGGGGAAAGTAGCACTATCAGCTCTTGTGATGTGATAGCAACTTTCACCATCCTTGACCTCTTTCTGAAAACCTGTGCCTATCAGAGGTAAATAACTGTGTTCGAAAGCCTAGAAATTGGATTGGAGAGCAATTCAAAAGGTGTTTTAAAAGCACTGGGGGGAAAAGAGTCATTACATGTAAAAAGTGTAGGTAGATTGTAACGTCAGTTATATTTTTGAAACAATAAATTAGACCTGTGGTCATTAATGATACTAAAATGAAATTATACAAAGTGATCACAGGCTGAAATGGAGCAATCTAAGGATTCACAAAAATAAGCAAAGATGTTTGTGTACATGAGCTATCATCAGAAACTATGTATTATTTATATGTAACTATTGTCTGTAGAATGGTTTAGGCTTTGTCTTAGATAGAACACAATGTGTAATCTAAGATGAAGTGTACTCTCTTGTAAAACACATTGTTTAAGGCCATGTCCCTGACCATGAGACAGAGAGATGAGTTCTGACAGGGACTGAAGCACACAGGTGGTGGCCAGCATGAAGCTTTGCTGCCTGTGGTGTGGAGGGCGTAGATCAGCAGAGCTTCTAGGACACAATACCTTGTTTTCACCTTTAAATGCTAAAGAAAGGAGATGATAACTTGAAGTCATGATTGCAGTGGAGAAGAAAGAAGTGTATTGTGGCTTCAAACATGGCCAGAGCAGCCTTGCCTGGGGCCATCACCCTTTGCAGTGTAAAGAACGTGCCTGTGGAAAGCAGCAAGGTGTTGTTTATTTTCTTTTCTGCTTTCCAACAACAAAAAAAAAAAAAACAAACCAACAATTACAGAGCTAGCATAGTTTGGATGCTAGTTTACATCCAATGAGATTCTCATCCTCTGGTCTTACTTGTGTATTCACTTGAGCTGAAATCTTCATTACAGAAGGTCACCTGTGCAAGCATTTTCCCGCTGTGAAATGCTTCATTCCCTACACAGGCTTTTAGGATTACTGTTAGACTCGGTGCTTTCTCTGGGGGAGGAAGCGAGAGAGGAAGCTATCTGTTTACCCAGGTTTCTGCGAAATTGCTATAAACCTGTGACACGATGCAAGGCTTGCTGGCTCTACCTGCTGGCTAGAGGGGAAACCACACTCCCCTCACTAGGATGTCCTTAAAGCATTAACAAACCATTTCATGAGACAGTGGATTAGAGATAATAGAAGAAATCAAAAAGCAGCTGCTACCTGATCATTTTCGAGCTGTCAGGTATGCCAGCAGAGCAAGACTGATGGTGCAGAGCGGTGGGAATTGATAACATTTCTCTGCTTCCTGTCAGGCTCTCAATCACTGAGCAATGAGAAACATCAGCCTGGAAACCAGTCCCACTGCAGCAGTTTCGTCTGTGTGAAGATTAAAGCTCAGCCCACTGCGGTTCAGAAAACTGGGGATCAACTCCATTTCGCCTCAATCTCATTCTGGTCTAGGGCACTGCAAACCATGGGCTGCGAGGAAGGTTTTCATTGCTGAATTTTAGCTTTGTGCTCTGAGCTCTGATGGAAAAAATGAACAGCTACAAAAGCAAAAAGGGGCTTGTCTGTGGTTTAGCTGATCCCTTTTCATTTGGCGTATCGGCAGGAATGAAGTGAATGGCCTCTTCTCTTGGCTTTTTCTCCAAATGATTGCCTCCAAACAGCCATTCTTACACAACCAGTATTACAGTCTTGACATTGTAATTCTTTCCTGAACACATTTTCAAAGCTGACAGTAAAGAATGGCCTAAAGTTCGTAGCTGCCATCCCAGCCTGGCTCTTCACGTCAGCTTGAGCTCTCCTGTTCATATCTTGTCACAGGCAATCCAAGGTACGCCTCTCCAGGAGCCTTAGGGAGCTTGCAGGTCAAACCCAGAGATGAAAATCAGTGGGTTTCCTGTGGAAAAAATCCTCAGAAATCTTATCAGCCCAATAATGTTCATTTCCAGACATGTCTAATCCTGAGGGACTTGCCACTGGATTTACATCTGGATTGTATAAGTTTCACTGAAACACCTGCATTAGGCTCCCTCACCAGTCAGCGGAAAGATCAACGAGGTTGCGGAGTCCTCCTGGAGGTAGTCTGCTCTGCCAGAGGCTATGGCAGGAGCATAGGGTGATGAGTCTCTGAGCCTGGGCACCACAACAAAGGGCAGAAAATGACAAGGATACACTGGAGCCATAGCTTATAACTTTGCTTGAGCTATCAGGCTGGAACACAGCTCCAGTATTTCCGGAGCAAACCCCATGTAGTCTGGTTTTACCCCTCAAAGGAGCAGCTGAGCATCAGCACATGAAAGGCCTGTGTCTCTGGAGAAAGAAGAGGTCATTTTTAAAGCAGAACCACTCAGCAAGGGAAGAGTTTTCCCCAAACCCTGCCCCATATTTGCGAAACTTTGCTCCCACTGGGGTCAGGACTCATCAGTTAGATCACCCCAGGCAGCCTTTGAAAGCTTCTGCTATTCAAGAGATGTACCTATGGGATTTGCCTAGCACAGATCACAAAGTTTTTCTTTTTCTGTCTTACTTAATCCCTCAAACTTTTGTCCCCTGCACACTGACAGTGACTTGGAGGGCTGGTGTGCTCCCTGAGAGACGTGCTCTTCTCCCATAAGCAAGAAACTAGAAGTGGGAGTGCTCAGCTGGGCATTTATGGTTCCCTCTGGGTACAAACTGGATAGAGATATTGCAGCTGTGCTGTCCAGCTACAAAAAGTCTGGATCCCAAATTGCTCGCCCAAAATTTATTACCACCACCGAGCACAAAAAGCAAGTACATCAAAACCTCACAGATCGAAAATGATCTGTCCACTGTTCTGGTGGAGCTAAACCATGACATGGTCCTTTTGTTGTCATGTAGGGTGAATTCGGAGTGATTTTCTACTGGGAGATAAAATCTTTCTGTGGGGTTTCTAAAAGATGCTCTGAATCTTGGCTTTTTGGCTTTGCGAAAGAGCAACAGAGATGACTAGGAACAGTTGTTGACTCTTGAAAACATGCCTGCCATACTCATAGCGTGTTATGTGGCCTGAAAACTGGCAAAACACCCCTAGAATCTCTGCAAAGTCCAATTATATGCATGGGGGGGTGGGGGTGGAAATGCCTTCCAAAAGCTGCTTTGGACAAAATTATGTTAAAATGCCCTAAATAAGCATTATGCTCACAATATTTCTATTAAGACAAGGATCCCATTGTGCCCAGTACTGTCACAACACAACACGAGCTAAGATTACCCTTACCCCACAGAATTTATGTTCTTAAGCTGACAAAATAGGAAAATTTATTTTCGTCACTTTGCAGGTGGAAAAGAGTAAGTGATTGGCACAAGGTCACGCAGGAAGTCTATGAAAGAGGCAGAAACGTGGCCCGGTTTTGCTGAGCTGTATTCTGGAGCTGTTACCACAAAGCCATTCTTCCTCTTCCAAAGCTGAAATTGGTTCTGGCTGCAACAATTTCTCAATGAGGGGATTTAACCATCGTTTGGGTCTCCATCATGGGTGGGCGGAGCTGAGACAAACCTCACCATTAAGCCCATGATGGTGTTCATGGAATTGACCATGTGGATGTCCCTGATGCCCAGAAGAAATTCATTATGCAAATGAACCTCAAAATCAGGCCATCATCTCAAGTTAATAATGGAAAACAACTCTCCCTAAACTGCGTATCTAAAACATTTCCTCCAAGCAGCAGACTTTAAAATATATATGCACATATATACTTTTTATTTAATCGGTGTTGTATTTCTCTGACAGATTGGCCCAGAATGCAGAGGGAAGGGAGAAGCCACTGGAATGTGGTCTAAATTAATAGTGAATTGTGACACAATCCAGAGCACTCATAATAATCAAGTTAGTATGTTTTACATTTTCTCTCAATGTGTTTTGCATTTTTGCTGCATTGGGAAGGAGGTTTTAGATATTGAAACAACATAATGTTAAACTTAAAAAATGACAATTCAAACACTGTCTGCTTTAAATAGTTTATACCTTGATAGTCTAATGCTCTGTGCAATGTACACACGGCTTTGTTAGGGACCCCTCAAATAAATGTAGATTATTTATGGTTAATGGATGAGTGCTATTGTAGATTGAAAAAACTTCTGACTGCTGCCTGGCTAGCCACTCAACTGTTTTTTTCACACATGGGCAGTAACAAAACTGGAGTAAGGAAATGAATGAGCATTTGCTTCTATTGTTCCTGACCTTTACCTGGGACTTCTCCCAAGGCATGGAGGATGTGTCTCCATGGTCCTTGTGATCCTGTTTAGGGGTACTAGAGAGATACTGTTTCTGCCTTTCCCAGCACCACATCCCGCTTCCTTCTGTTTTCTCTTCCCATCTATGTTAAACATTACCCTACATTCATCTTACGACCTTGAGGAAAGGCTGTCACAAGGGTGTAGGCAGTAAGGTTATTGAGTGGGTCTGTTCTAGGAGTCAGGGAATTTGACTTTCAATTCTGCAGTAGAAGAGTGAGATTTGTTTCCTGTAACTTCAGTGTTTTAAAAAACAGGTATCTCGTTTAAGGTCATTGCACAATCTCTCTTCTGTTCATGTCAGCTATCCTGGACATACTGGGGTGAATCACAGCTCAGTGAGATTGTCCATAAATGGAAAAGTCCAGAAACCAAACTACCAACCTAATTACTACAATTAGGTTAGAGGAATCCTGCCATGAATTGTCCCATAATGAGAGACTCATCTTAGGCATCATTGCTAGCATAACTGTGAAACTCAGCTCAACGACAGGCAATCCAGGCTGACTGAGGTGGGGACAGCCCGAACCAGGGTCTTTGGGCAGGAAACGGTGGGCAGCAGCCATGGTCCTAAAGGTAACAACCCACAGTGCAGCGTCAGCACATGACTCTAGGTCCTTCTCCACTTTCGTTTGAAAATTCCTTGTGTTTGTCTTCTTTCATGTATTCAGTTTGGAAGTTCTCCATGGCAGCAGGATCCTCCTGTTCAGGGTTTATATGGTTACTTGGACCACAGAGTCACTTGAACTTTAATAAGGGTGGTTTCTCCTGGAATATTAATCTACATTCACATAAACACAAGCAGGCAAGTGTGGCATAGGAGGGAGAACAGCTTGATTTCTAGTCTGATTATGCATCAAGAGGTACATAATGTATCATCAAGTCAGTTCGACTATTGATTGACCTAAAGGAGTCTTGAGAAGCTAATACTTACTTTTACTCACTTCTCTTTTTGTAGAGGTAAACCAGTATTATATCTCACAACAGTGTCTTGAGAGCAACATGGCAAGTATATACATTTTTGTTTTGTTTAGGCAAAACAGCATTTAAAAGACTGCTAAAGGAGTTAGATCTTCTGTGCTGTTCTGTAATATGTATCTCCCTTTCTAGGACTGATAAATAACAAGCGATTCCTGTTGGGCTGATGATTAATTGTACATTTTAATGGCAATACCAGAAGGCACTTTTTTAGTATTCTTCTTTGCTTGTGTGTTGCTTGCTGACTCATCAGGTTTGATCTGTCTAATAATTGGCAATAGGTATATTAATTACGTCTCCTACTACATTGATTTCTAAGTCAGAATTCAAGATCACATTGATTGCATAAATGACAGATGTCTTAAGTCAATAAAAGATTCTTGGAGAAAGGAAGAAAATTGAAATAAATTGACACAGAGAAATGCCTCAATATGTGCATGACTTGGGTTAAAATAATTAAAAATCAGCTTGTGAATCATCTTTACTTAATTTTTGAAAGACTATTTACATCCTGTGGTGATGGCTTTGATGCCTAAATGAGATTCTCAGAATTAGACTGACACAGTTAAGCTTCTCCATTATGTGCAATAAACAGTCTTATTGTAAATTTGTTTTTTGTACTAGAACTGTGTAGTTTGAGCCCCCCAATCCGCATGCTGAATGCTGGCTATGTCTACAGCCAAACACAAACCTCAGTGCCAAAGAACTTCAAGCTAAACAGCAAGCTGGAAGGGCAAGAAGACTTGCCCAGTGTCACACAGCAAGTCTCTGGAGGAGTAGGGAATAGAGTAGTTGACAGTGGGGACCCATCTGATGATGGCCAGCTAATCAAACCAACACCCAACTAAGTTCACACCCTAATTAACATGCAACTCAAAGAGACCTGAAAACAATATTTAAGAGACGCTATTTGTCAATGTGCCTTGTTACATTAGCTCAAATAATTCAACACATTAAGAGGAAGAAAAAACCCTGTGAAAAATACAAGGTGATACAAGTTCTGACCACAATTCCCATCTTCTTCTCTAGAGTGCCAAAAAAACCCACAAAAAACCCGAAAAAACCAAGAAGGACTGATGTCACTACTTTCTTGTAGAAGAAAGAAGTCACTGTGTAAAGATCTTTTAGTCGAAGGTTGGAACATTTGAAAGCCTCTTTTTCCTAGGAATATTCTGAAATCAGTTTTCCTGATAAAGAAAGGACATCTCATTTATGCCCCTAACCCACTGACCTGGGTTTTCCTAGACTCACTGTTGCTCTGCTCTTCACACATCAGCTTTCTTAACAATTGACCAACACCTCTGCTTGCTGTAAAGGATACTCTTGGTCTACCACAAATTAACCCAAGAGGACACAATACAGGCACTGTAGCAAACACACAGTGTTTGTAACTCAAACTACCGCATGCCTTCCAGAAGCACCTTTGCTTATCTGTGATGCCCATCAAACAAACTCAACTTTATTGAGTCCCAGTAAGCTGGTTTGCAGTCAGGATTTACTTAATCCTTTTTGGTTTGATTTTGTAAGAAGTTCAACATATACAAAAAGCTCAATTATCCATAGTAGTAGCAGGTTAGTAGCAGTGGTAGCAGCCTAGTAGCAGGTTATTACCAAGAACAAAAACTGGGTTATTGTGATGGGGAGAGAATTAAAAAAAGACACAAATCCATCGTGTACATCTTCATTAGTTTTTCCAACTCACGGAAATATTTATTTCTTATTGAATACTCTTGCTAAGTAATTTCTTACTCACATCTAGTCACAAGAAAGAAATTTTTAACAAAATTTGTTACCTTCAGTCTGCTTATACCAACTATTCAGTGGTATTTGCACATGACTGTTTTTTTTATTTTGCACAGTATCCATTTCTGTTTTCTTATTAAATTCCTAATGCTTTCTGACTTCATAATGGCAGAATATGACTCATAAGAAGCAAGTAGGAGCAATTAACTATTGAAGTCCTAGCAACAGTTGTTACCTACAGTCTGGGCTTCGTGGTCCATCAAGAAGTGTCCAGACACTTTAAGCAAACAAGTAATATGATGCCACTCCTTGGAACAAAATACATTTGCCACTTGTATTCACAAAATACTGTCCCCAAATCAAAATATTATGGTACAATATTTTGGAACCTTTTTTTCAACATTATTGACTGATGTGATCCAAAATGACAAATTTTTTGTCTGAAAGAAGTGGAACGCAAACCATGCAAGTTCTGCATCGTGCCATATTATGAGGTTATGTGCTCTGTGGTCTAAGACCTTATGAAGACGCAAGCTAGAAACATATCCAGTGGTAAATGCATGCGGGAGAGAAAAGCTGTTTAAACCAGTGGACAGTGTTGGCATAGGAAAGAGGACTTGAAGAATATGATAAATACTGGCTGTCATTATAAACTGGCCATGAATAAGTTCAGGCTGAAACCTGGGAATAAGAGGTATTCAGTCTTGTAACACTGTACAACAAGAGGAGGGGAGGCAAAGAAGCAAATGTAAGAAAAAAAGTCCTGTGGCCAGTTTCAAGGTGGAACTTGATGAAGTTGTATTTTGGCTGTAGATCCAGGAGGTCCTTCCAGATCTATGTCATCTCTCAAAGGAGTACTCCACCAGCATGCAAAAAAGGTCAATAATGTGACACTCAGTTTTAACTAGGGAAATTGGGGGAACACAGAAAGCCAATCCCAGTTTATGGTGCTGTGCTTCTGGTATCTGTCATTGTTACGTTAAGATCACTGTCTACTGTCTCTTAGAGCATGTGTATGGAAGCTATCTTGATGTAAAAACAGTCCCAGCAGCAGATCTGGACAGTGGCAAGTTACTCCTGTGTATGTAAAATGTGGCTGGAAAACTGTATGTACACTTTGTTACCTGTCATAGCAGTTTATTTCTTTTCTTTTTCCTTTAAATCTATCATTTGACTCCTCTCAAATATCAGCCTTCAGATGCAGAAGGCACTTATGCAGGCAGGCTATTACTGTATCCACCCAGACCTCCACACTGATTGTGCAGATTATATAAACCTTTTGGTTACATTAGCACCTGAATATGATTTATGAGGGCAGATGGGAGATGGTGATTGACCTGCTTTCATGAAAGCAGCCTGTTTGCTGTGAAACAGCTCCCAGCATAAATCATTTTAGACATGCTTTTACACCAGGACTGAATAAACACTCACTTACCCCTGGTACCTGCTAATATGTTAACAAGTAATGTCCTCAAACAGCCGCATTATTTGATTACATCCGAGATTGGGGACTTTGTGCTGTTGCTTTCTCCGCCTGCCAGGATCTCACGAGCCCAGACACATTAGCTCACTTGAATGCAGAGAGAAAGTGGGAGTTTTATCAGCCTCCATTATCAACCCAGCATAACAAAATAGAGCATAAGGGCATTTATGATCTCATGGCTGAGGCATTATAACACAAATGTCTTAATCCCTGCAGCTCTCAACAGTGCTGTTGCCATGTCTTTGGGTCAGTAACATGGTGCAGGGTTAATTAAGAAAGAAATACAGTGGAAACAAGGGAAACTGGAGGAGTGCCTGCATCCCATTCCTGCCTGCGCTTGTGACCAGCGTGCTCTTGGCCCGTGGAAGATATGCTCTGCTGCTGCAATCTGTGCTACGTACCCCAAAGTGGACCATGGGTGTGGGTGATCCTGTGTCCCTCAAGACAGAGGAAGGTTATCACCCGGAGGAGAAGCAAAGGCATGCGCACACACACAGAAGACAGCTTTCATCTCAGGTGCAGGTGCCAGTTACTAGCTTTGCTGCCAATGGAATGCTGACCACCAGCTCAAGATGAACTTACCTAAACCACTGCATATCTGCAGGTAACCACCCCCATGTACATGCAAATATGAAGACAGACAATGAAACGGCCTGCACAAACCACAGTTATACAAAGTTATATCATTTTTCTACTTTCATGGCTCGAGAGTGTCAACATCAACAGCTGGACTCACTTAGTCTATATAATATCATTATTCTGATATGACTCTGACATGTTAACTGGCCTCACAAGACACTTTGGGACCAGACCTTTTGTTAGCATGAGGCTCTTTCAAGCATCAGTGTTTCTAGTTGTTTTTCTAGGCAATGAAGGATTTTGTAGAAAGGTCAGGAACTCGGCTTATAAAAAGTGAGAAAAAACAATCCATGAAATAAGAGAGGGAAACCTCACTCTGGGAGGTACGTGGGCTCTATGTCTAAAATATGGTGGAAACCACTTGTTGTTAGCATCAACCACCAGAAGCACCTTCAGTGATTTCCACAGTAAATGGCTGCCCCCTGAGATACTTTGTCAGCTCACCACCACAGCAGCTGTGACCTTACAAGGAGTTATTCACTACCCTTTCAGGGAAATCAATACATTTTTTGTAGTCCATTAAACGGCACTTCTGTTATCTTGGGCAAGGGAGAATGCAGACCTCCATACAGCACAGTCGGGAGCCCTCAGTGAAGGGGAAAGAGTGACCGAGCAGGTGCCTCCCTGTATTCAGGAGTGCAAGTGAGGAGCCAGACTTCATCTCGAAGCTGTACCTCCTACCAGTGTGGGCCTGAAGCTAACCCCACATAGAAACATCTCACCTCCAGGCTTTGGGGGCACCCCGGTACCTCAGAACCTGTCTTCCTAAAACACAGGGAAGAATCCATCTTGACATTAATATCTGGGCAGATATCAATGAACATTAAGTCAAGCTGATAGACACATGAGGATACAGGGTTGCTATGAAGAGAAAACCAGGCCTGTAATGTCAGGAAGTTGTCCCCATTTTCAACACAGTTATCTGAGCTCAGATGTTTAAGAAATCCATTTAAGTTATCAATAACCAAAAGCTTTAAACTTCTGTTTCCTCAGCTCTGGTGGAGCCGTGCCATGCTTTACAATAACATGTGGTTATCCCTTGTGAACCTTATATAGGTTTAACAGACTTCAGACCCTGACTCAGGAAAGCTTCCCACCATAGGAAAATGTCAGATGTACATATGATTCCCATTGTGGTGAAAGGGACATAAACACATCCTAGAAGTCAAACACAGGTTTGGATGTTTCACTGAATCAGGCCCTACATGCTTCACGAATACATTGAACTCCAGATACTCCTTTACCTAAAACTACATTCCCCCCCACCCCCCTTTTCTGAGAAAGGTTAGCAAAACTGATAAAGGTGAACACTGAACAGAGACTATTTTTATTTTATTAGGTTTACTTTGCACCTCACATTTATCATGGCTGTCCTAGCAGTGATGCTGTCCTAGCCATGATGTAATCTGCAATTAACTAGTCTCCTTTTGTCAGCCTGCATCATCAAAGCCTGTTTTTATGGAGTGTTAAGTCTAATATTTACAGTGTTAAATACTTGGACAATATTTAAATTGGTTTCATCACATACTATATTTAGTCGGAGTGATATTGTCTGGTTAACAGCAATGAAAACAATTCTGTTCTTTTGGGTTTTATATTTTGAGTGGGTATTAGGTAACTGGAAAATATGGTCATTATATTTGTCTAACATTTCTACAAGTTGTAACATGGCATTTCAATTTGGGCTTTAACTCATGAATTATCCATACGCAAAACTTTTGAGAAGTTTCCAGGTTCAACATCCAAACAAGCGCAGAGTTCAGTGACGTGTCTGAAAGGAAGGCAGTTTAATATTTATACACATATATAGAGAAGTATGAAGACATTTTTTAGGACCTTCTCTTTCCAGCAATGCTGCTGTTACACAAAGCTTGCTCCAAAGCTATTTTTAACGTCAAACAAAAATCACAATTAATGTGTGATCTAATCCCAGTCTCCCAGAGACAGACATTGCTAGATTTCTGGGTGTTGCTTCTTGGAGTTTTTATTTGTCTGAGTGATTCCTGTTTGTCTCCACTTGTAGCTTATGTGGGCAAGGTTGCCCATGCTCTCCTGAGTAATATTGTGCTTTGAACTAAAGGCCTGTAAGACATTGCAGCTGTGCTAAGCTCTCATCTCCAGCAGCAAGGAACTCCATCAAATGATGAAGATGTCTCCCTTCTTCAAAGTAGAGATCTTTCCTAGAGGTTTTTGCTAATGTTTATGCTTTAAAGCAACTGCTATAAAAACTTTTTTCCAACCTTTTACATTCTTTTATGTCTTTAGCTTTTCTTTCTTTTCCTAGTGTTGGTATTAAGACATTCCCATCTCAGCTATGTGATTTCTAGCTGACCCACTGTGTTAGTCATTCTTCTCCTGGATGATCACAGCCATGGTCTCTGGGCCAGAACAATACCTGTGCCATATGTCAGCTCTTGTCCACCAGAAATTTCTGTTCCAGAATCATCAATAGTTCTATGCAAGAGTCAGAATGCAAGGAGCATGGCACAGGGCAGAATTTTCTCCCGACTCTCAGAAAAGACTCTGCACACAAAGCCATGGCTTTGTTGAGCCAGGTCTCTATGCAGGGGATCCCACTAACAAGAAAGAGCTGTAATCCCTTCAGACAGCCCTTTGAACTGCCCAGGAGGTCTTTGACAAAGCCTGATATAGCTTCTGAAACACTGGAAACTTTTAATCATCCATTTTATTTGCTTTTAGCAGATAGAAATAAGAGATTCCTCAGAAATCTACAGTCAGGCTGCAGAAAAATAAGCACAAACTAAGTAATTTTGTTAGTTATCGTAGTAAATGAAAATTCGTATTTCTTCTTTTGATAAGTCGTAGGCTTTTGAGATTTGAAGTCTGCTTGTTTTTAAGACTTTTTAAAGAAGCCCAGTAAAGTCCATGTCTCTCTGTGGACTGCAGTGACTCCTTAGCACTGCAATGTGAGTTTGTTCATTGGACTTAAAATATATTTGTAGTAGGGAAACTTTGCTACTTCCCCTTCTGCTAAGCTTGTACCAGAGCCTTCACAGATTTTACAAAACTGTTGCTTGTTCATGGTGGGGTGGGCTAGGTGGGGATGAGGAAGGAAGATCCCACCTATGTGTGGTATTGCCATGACTTGGTGACCAAAGTCCACAGTGTGTGCTTTTAAAAAGAGCCTGGGTGTCACCTGCTGAAGCTCCAGCTTTCAGATTATCTAACAGAAAATAAAATTTATTAATCCAATAAATAAATGAGTAAAGCCATCAAACACCAAATAAAATATGCTTGAATTCATCATCTCTGGTAGGTCACTTGGGCAGGGCTGCAGTCTACCTTTGGCTCCCTCCCATTTTCTCACTAGCCAAGTATTCCTGAAGGAAGCACGTTGACCAAACAATCTTTGCTTTGGCTTGAGTGCAAATGTCAAATTGTCCAGGGCTAATAGAGCAGCTTGAGCATCCGAGTCCTTGAATAGTCACTTCCAGAGTGTGGAAAGCCTTGACAGTATTTATCTGCTTTCTTTGCTACATGCCTATGAACCATCCGCTCTTACAGACACCTGTGTAAGGCGTTTCCTTTTCTACAAAGGAAATAATGTGCTGAACACTTCTTCCACAAACACTGACCTTGTTGTTTAAAACATGCTTGAGACTCTTAGAAAGGGTTTGAGTGGACAAAGTTGAAATTTCTTATTGTTTTTCATTCTGCCCTTGCTTTTGCAGGTTTGACCTCAGTATTCAGTGCCTAGCAAATAGACTCTTCAACTACTGTTTGGAAATACCTGGTGAAAAAGTCACTGAATACTGTAGGTGTGGGAAGGATTAAGTCCTGGCAAACAATGTCTTTGCATCTCATTTCCTATTTTATACATGGTCTTGTGTAATTTTTGTGTAAATCCTCTTCTATAAATTACATAAAATACAGCATTTTCAAGCTTTCATTT
The DNA here is from genome assembly GCF_963210335.1 of Falco punctatus. Classification (NCBI taxonomy): domain Eukaryota; kingdom Metazoa; phylum Chordata; class Aves; order Falconiformes; family Falconidae; genus Falco; species Falco punctatus. Next base: position 9,509,865 of record NC_137591.1, on the reverse strand, counting down.
AGTAAGTCTTTTGCACATTATTTTTTTAGGGAAAACCTGCTTCCCCAACAGTCTTCAGGACAATTTGTGAAACTTTCAAAAGATTGTTGTTTATACGAAACAAGAGTTTATGTCAGACTTTTCTAAAGGATTGGGCTGGTTTGGGAAAATGAAAGGGAAAGGTTTAGTCATATTCCTTAATGAAACTGTGTTTTAATTTAAAGATGTCATGAACTTTATGGCAGTCTTTATTTACTTTCACTTAGCCCCCAAAAAACAAGTATGACTTCCAGATTTGCTACAAAGCGAGTAAAAAAGCAGGAAATGTAAACCAAACTTTGATTAAGAGCCTGATTCTGCTGATTAAAATCAGTGGCCAAACACTCTCTGACTCCAGAGATCAGATTTGAACCTTTACTGCACTGGACCTGCTCCAAAACCCACTAAAGTCAATAGGAGTTTTTCTTTTGAGCCCAGTCACTGGGTTTCTGTCTGCCTTTTTCTCTCTTAAATTATAAATCATGAGGAGGAGTTTAATCTTGCAGTTTTTTAGTGCCAGTGTGACATTTATTATAACGTTGGCTGTTGACAAAGCACCCTGCATCCTGCATTTCCCTGCTAGCAATCACATGTCCATTCTAACTCACATGTTACTTTCTGTCAGGGATTTTATTTGTTCTCTGCTTATTGCCATCCACTTCTCCAGCCCTCCCTTTTCATCTGTCCATCACATTTGGCAGCAAGAAAAATGGATCTATTTTGCAATACCAATTTCAGTGCCACTTGCCAGTCCAAATAAGAGTTGTGTATCTAACACACCATACAGGGTCTCAGTTTCTGGATTTTGTCACAAGAGCTGTATTTGCTCAGCACCTTATTAACAGCGTGTGTTTGGGGTGAAAATTAAGCAAATGGAAAAAGGATGTCACAGCAAGGAGCTGTGTTGCAACACTTAGGTTATTATATTGCATTAAGTTAAACAAAGACTGTTTAGCCATGTTATGACTATGATTCTCGTTCATTCCATTCTCTTAAGAAAATGTATTTGAAAAGAGGCAACTTTGCTCAGTCAATTTCCCTTTGGTCAAAATGCTCCCAGGTGCCACTCTTGTGAATTTGACAGGAAAGAAAAAAAAAAAAATTGTTAAGGGGGAGTAGAGCTTGGGGAGGGTAGCAAGGGGGAGACTGCCATAACTCTGCTGATGCCAAGAATAAGAAAAATAATGGGAACCGCTACAGATCGGAAACTTTCTTTCGGTCATTTATCAAGCCCATATTATTTTCTCATCTTTCACTGTCTTTGGAGCGTGTGTGTCAGGTGAACAAAAAAAGTTACAAGAAATCTTGAACGGCACTCCACTTCCCCAGAAAATGTGCTGACCATCTATCGTGTGCCTGAGGTCAACCATGTAGCTTTTAAATTGGCTCTGGTTCCATAAATAACCCTTGGACAAGGCTGCCAGTCAGCTGAGGCGGCTTTGAATTTCTCATTCAAGGAAAGGGTGACATACAATTGCTCAGCACCAAACCTTTGACTGGCTCTTTCCCACATCTGGCCAATGACTTTGTTGACTAAATGGGAGCTGAGAGATTGTGGAAATTGGACTCTAAGTAGAAAACATTCCCACTTCTGCTCTGCCAGTCGTGTTGGTGGGGAAATAAAGCACTGTGACGCTTTTACCATATGTGGATTTCAGAATAATTTCAAAATCCCCTGTGCCTAGGTCTTAGCTTGCTGAACAATTCCCACCAACTACTGTTCCTGATTATGGTGGAAATGATGCAGGTGACTTTGATAAGATGAACTTCTTGGGTGACCTAATTTAAACACAGCTATTCTACCTTGCAAATGCCTAGACACTTTGTGGGCTTTAGCTGGAAAGCTGTTAGCTCTCAAATGAAAGGGACAGCAATGTCTGCCAGTTGGTCTCACTGACTTCCACAGAGAAATCAGCCCTCTCATGTGCTGTGACAGTGGGTGCTGTATCCTTTCTCCCTATAGGATTTCCCACTTTCCAAGTCTTTGCATACAAAGTCTTTGCATTACTGTCTGCAACTCTCTTTTACTTACCTGAACTGGGCATAAAGCTGTTTGAACACTATTTCCACTTTCCTGACAAGGGATGCTGGCTCCAGCCACACTGCTCTCTGCCCACCTGACAAACACATTTTGTTCCATGCTGTCTTTCATTCACCACCCAGATTGTGCCCCTCTTCTCCTGTTCCTGTTCGCTCTTGAAAACTCACTTTTTGCATAATGCAGACAGCAACATGTGTCCTGTTAACAAACAGGCAGGTGATGAGCTGTGTCTTAGTTCCTAAAACACACCCTGCTTGTGACCCACTGGTAACTGCAGATCTGATCACAACAGCCACGTTATTTCAGACTCCATCCACCCATCCATCCATTTCTCATGTGTGAGCTAGATCCAGGGCTGATCTTGAGTGGCATCTGACAGAGAAAACTCACCCAGCTTCAGGGTATGAAAAAATGGGCAACACTAAACAATACGTGTTGTTAAGCTGTGAAACTGCTTGCCACAGGAAACTGTGGATACAAAGAGATTTAGAATTAGCTGGATAAATTCCTGGAAGCAAAATTCACCAGGGGCTGTTAAATACAAAGACACTATGTCTGGCTCCGGAAATCGCAGCACCACAAATCACTGGCCCTGAGCCATGATCTGCATGCCCTGTTCTGATATCCTTCTTGAAGTACCTACTAAGGCTGGCTGCCATAGACAGGGTAGTGGCCCGGATGGACTTTTGGTCCTAACCAGTTCGGCCATTCCTGCGTTTTTGTATTAATGGACGAGCTGGGACTGCGAATCACGCTCAGCACTAATGTCTCTGCATTCACCCAGCAGCATTTCTATCACCAGCACTCTCCAAGCTGCTTCTGCCGCGACATCTGGACATCATGTAGCACCTGAAGCACATTAAGCTTTTTCAGCAGGTAATAAACCCCTGGATAGTGTATGGCAGGCAAACCCCAGTCTCTAAATACCCACCACGGACATTGCTTTCTCCATCAATTGCTGAAACCTGGTTTAGATTAAACTACTTCAAACCAGCCCCTGTAGAAGGGCAAGGCTGGAAAAGGAAGTCTCTCTTGTTTTGTTTGGGCTCTTTTTTCCCGCTGATTGGTTGTTTTGGGTTTGTTTGTTTTTTGGCAAGTTATTTAAAGGATGAATATAAGGCTAGACAGCTGAATGCATCAAGAAGGTCAGCCAATTTCTCAGGCTACTGTCTTTTTCCAGCTGTTCCAGATGAGAAAAATGATCAGGCGGGGCTGCATCTCCCTGGTTGCTTTCCACAACATAAAGTAGACTTCTTTGACATAAAGCAAGGGGTTAGAGAGGTTAGAGGATGCTAGGGTGCCGATGCCATCCAAGACACCAGCAAGACCTGTCTCCCTGTTGGGCAACTGCTCTTTTCAGAGCCATTCCTAGTGTCATATATCTAGGATAACTGTCCATCAGAGCCCTGAAACACAGCTGTGCTGTTCAGTTCTGGGTCTGGGAATGACATGGATGTGGAGCTTTCCTTCAGCATCTGGCTTCCCAGACTGCCAGGATAGGCTGGGCCACAGCAGTGGAAAACACCTTGTGAGACACAGGTTGTGTCACACTGTCCCCTGCAGCTCTCTCTCTGGAGGGTACCATGCACAGGTTGCCCAGTCCCACCAGCATGCAACCCAGTATATGAGCACAAATATGCCGGATCACCATGGCCAGGGGAAGGTGAAGCACAGCATCCTTTTCACACATCAGGTATGGGCAACAGGGCTGGCCTCAGAGGAAGGTGACACCTCCACTTCAGCTGGGTCTGCCAGGGATCCCCTGGGAATTACTCCCCTTCTGTCCTGTTTCTTGTCTGTAAGCTTAGCCTGGAAAGGGTAACATCAGGCAAGTTCGTATATGAGGGAAAGAAGGGAGAAAGAGAAGAAAGGAAGGAATGAAAGCAGGAAGAAAGGAGAAAGAAAGAAGAAGAAAGAAAAGGAAAAAGAAAAAAATAGGGAAAAGGAAAAAGAAAATAAAAAAGCAAGTGTGCATTTCTGATGACAGCTGCACAAACATGCCTTATTCTGGCAGATCTCTCAATTAAAATCAAGCCACCCTAATTTAAGGGGAAAATAAACACAGGCCTGATGTTATGTGCTTTGCTTTCAAAAGAAATCAGCCTGAGGAGAGGCAGCAGGGCCCTTAGCTCGGCCAGCCGGTTGTAAGGGAGAGGCAGACCTTGCTTCATCGGCTGCTGCCCCTCATGCTGCGAGGAAGCCAAGCAGCAGTTTGCACCCCTGCAGCGGTGCGGGGGCTGGAGCAGAAGAGCCCCCACCCTGCAGCAGCTCTGAGGTGGCAGGATAGGTCTGTACCACTGAAAACTGGGCAGAAAGTCCAGTGCAGTGACTCACTGCTCCTTTTTGACTGAGTCCTTATCAGCCAGAGGCCACAAGGGAGAGCGGGGACAGTCTCTGCCCTGACACTGTCGCTACCAGTGAAAGATTAGGAAGTTCAAGTCTCAACCATGTTTTTTCATGTTTTCCTTTTCCCACATTTTAAATTAAAAATGAGGGCACTTTCTTGGCCCATAGCTATTCTAAAACTACTGGTGAACAACACGGAGGGCTTCATTTTGAGCAAGCAAGCTAAGGGTGCCATTTACATGGAATCCACACAGTTACTGCAGCGCTCTGGCTGTGCTGTATGCTCCTGCACATTCTGGGATGGGAAATATGGGTGCTCCCGTAACTGCTTGATGGCTACATCCCTACCTGGGAATAGTTTTCCTCTTCTCACTGTACTCATGGTGAAATAAAAAATCACCATCCACTTTTAGATAAGAAAATAGCTGAAATCAAATGAGTGAGCTCACAGACTTGAGTTCCCATGCTGCGTCTCCCCTGCTTGTCTGGTGAAACTATTCATGGAACAATAGACCTTCTCTGTGCTACTTAGGGATCAGATAACATGGCATGGGCAAACCTCTATGATTAGTCCTGGGGGTCTTGCAGACCTTGGTGAGCCAGGTACAGCCTTTAGCCAGCACAGTGGGAACTGGTACTCTGTTGTAATGGAAGAAACCAAAAACCAGCAGAACAGGGATGCAAAGGTTCAAGGGTCTGAGGAACTGTAAAAGGGTCACTTGCCCAGGCTGGACATCTAAGATGTCCATTTGTGGCACAGAAGGAACCTGCCTGAAGTTTCAGGGGAGAAAAACAGAAAGAATTTAAACAGGAAAAATGCATGAACTCTTCAGCATAAGCTATCATGGATTCAGCTCTGGATTACAGAGGTTCAAGAGATCAAAGCAGTAGCAAGCAGAAGGGGCAAACCAGAGCCAGCACACAGATAAAAGAAGAGATGAAAGCCAAAGAAAGCTTGGATAGGAGGCTGATGTTGGTAAATGAGGAACTGGGGTTGGATTAAACTGGTAGTGCTTGATGTGTAGTCTAGTCCCTTTTTTGGCTCCGTTGGTTTCTGCAGAGCTCTGCATGCTTTGGAGATCAGGGGTGGGTGGGGGAAGAGGTGGGAGGAAAAATGCTGTTTCCATTTTTTGTCCTTGCCAAGAAAAGCTTCCATGTGTGAGTCATCTCTGTGCTGCCCGTGGAGGGCTGTAAGGAGCCAGGAGAAAAAAAGTATCCTTCTGGTGGTAAAGCACCACTCGGGGGGATGGTGGCCCCAGATGGAGCTGTGCTGCAGGCTCCCCAAAAGCCACCCTGATGGGACAGCCCACCTACTCTTTGCATTACACATTTGTGCAGGGGCCCAGCTGATGCATAGTGCTTCCTCACACCCTGGGATCTAGTGTGGATCTGGCCCTTGGGCAACGGGGGACTTTTTTAAGCTGCAGAGGTATCTCTGGGAATTGTATGTATTTTAATGTAAAGGGTTCCTCCTGCCTGGCCTGAGATGGTAACCCAATGCATTAGCAGAGCCATCAGGGGCTCTTAACAGGACGTCAATTACTCAGTCAATGCATCAGGGTGGAGCTCTCCCTTCTGCAGCTCCTCAAAGAGGGCTCAGCTGGGTGAGCAGGTGGAGCTGATTGCTGCCCACAGCTGCCCCGCGTTAGCTGGGATTTGCATCTCTCCCTTCTGTAAGACAGCTTGCCTAGGCTATCAGCTGGGGGGAGGAGGAAGGAGAGGAGGGTGGGTAAGAGCACCTTACAGCAGCATGTGGGGCTGGAGCAGGTGTTGTGGTATGGTGCAGTGAGGTGCTACTGCTGCAGGACTCATTGGGAGGGGCGTTTCTGAGCAGTGGGGCCTGAAAATGAAAGGAAGAAGTGCTAACAAGAAGCTAATGCTTGTTTCTGGGCCTGAGGCTGTGGGGAACTGCTGCAGCCCAGCAGTGTGATGTGAGTGAGACTTTGGTACAGGGGGGGAGCAGGGGATGCACCTGTACTTTGACTTGCTCTGCTCAAAATGCATTTGGAGACTGGGAGTTGCATAAGCAGGTCTGGGGTAGGATCAGGTTAGAAAATGAGCTCTAAGTGGCTGTGGTGCTTGAGCGGCTGAGCTTGGGATGGAGGGGGGAGCAATGTGGCCTGTGACTTGGTTGATTTCTTGGGTTTTGTTGTGGGTTTTTTTCTTTTATTTTTTTCTAGGTGCAGGCACTGTGTCCTTCCTAGCCTCTCTCTGTCCTTGCTGGGGTTCCCAGCGCGTTGCCCCCTACTCGGGCTGAAAAGCAGGAAGGTCACATCCCTGCTCGGTGGCGAGGCTATGCGTGTGCCAAGGTCCCCCGGTATTTGCAGGCTGCGCTCGCAAGAGCGGAGCGAGCCCAGCTTTCCTCCCCGCCGCCGGGAAGCGGCACCTCGGCGATCTCCAGCTGCCATCTGCTGGTGACCGGGCCCCGCGCCACCGTCCCCGGGCTAGCGCGAGGGCCGGGCATCCCTGGGGCAGGGGCTGCCGGCTTCCCAGCCCCTCCGGGCACAGCGGGGTGCCAGAGGTGGCAAAGACCCGTCTCGGCTAAAGGGACCTTGTTTCGAGGTGTGTGTGGGTGAATCAATCCTATTAGAGCAAAGCACTGAAGGACAAGCAGGGTTTAAGCGCTGCAGTGAACTTGATGATTTATTGCAGACTAATATTCTTCTGGAGAGAGATTAAACCTGCCTTGAGGAGGCTGGGAAGAGGTGGGAAACAATCTGTTAAAATATGCTTCTGCTGCTTTCTGGTTGCTTAGGCACAGAAAAGCAAGTTAGCAAAAAGTGAAGTCGTTACAGAGAGCTTGGGTCTTTCTTTGACGAGTGGGGGTTTGGTGTTGGTTTTTCTTGTTTGTTTTTAATTGAATTGTGCAACTTTGAAGCTGTTCTGCTGCATATTTGCCAGAGAAGATACAAGTCAGGCAGGCCCCAGGTCTAGCACATGAATGCTTTACTGTCCCTAACAGTGTGATCAGTAGGTTCATGGTGCTGTTTGCACCTCTGGCTGGGCTGGAAAGACCCTTCCCCCTGCCTGCAGCCCTGCCCTGCCGCTTTCCCTCTTATCTCGGACCTTGTCAGGTATGTCACATAACACAGTGGCTAGACATGGCCTGTTGTGTGACCTGCCAGCAGGCATCCGTCCTCTCTGCATACAACCCAACACGTCACCCCTTCTGCTTCAGGTTATAGTAAAAAGCTAATAGGTGTGTAAATGTCCCAGACAGCGCCAGGCCCTGTGACACCATTCCTGCCTTCTCTGCCTGCAGCACTTGTGTAGGTGGGAGGTGAAAAGCCACAGAAGTGATCTGAAAAATTTATCTCCCTGGATTTGGAAGGGGGATTTCCTGGGGTGATCACAGGGAGGATGTGGCAAGGGTTCATTGGTCCTTGTCAGCATCACATCCTAGTGGATGCATTGGTTAATGCCAACTAAATGTCGTAGGGAGCTAATAGTTTGGAATATATGAAATCCTTACAAGGTTCATGAAAACAAATAATGGAGCAGATGAGAAAGACCCTATCAGTCCCACCAGCAAAGGAAAAATTAAAGTGTAAGCTTTAACCCTCATTAGCCAGGAGACACAGCAGCACTGTACTCTGACCACCAGAATGGATGTGTGAGACCTACTGTCTTCCTCTGACACCTCCTATCCTAGGATATACATCCAAAGGAAAGCAGGTTTCATCAGTTTAGTTGGTCACAGGTGAGCTTGTTTCTTGGGGTCCTCATGGAGCTGCAGCTCGAAAGCTACACATTCAAAAGCAAAGGCTGCTAGAAGAGTGGGGAATGTAAGACTGGGACCTCAGCTGAGCAGCAGTATCAGCAATGCTCCTGTGGAACTGGTGAGGTTTATTGTTTTCCCTGAAGTCTGAATTTCTGGAGTCATCGGACTGCAGTAAGCATCCCAAATTTCATGCAAATGTGCAACTTGCTGCTAGAACTCCTTGTGGTGGGAAGTATAAAAATGTACCCTCTGGGAACAGAAACCAGAAGGAACAAAAAACTTTACTGCTAAAATAGAAAAAAATTATTCTAACGCTATCTAAGTCAATATCATTCAGTTCTGGCCCCCAGCTCAAGAATTTTTAAGGCTTGGAGTTGGCAGTAATTAAACTCCACTGATGCTTTGGCCAAGAATAAAGGCATTATTTCTTGTGTCCTGGCCAGTGTCCCAAACTGGATGATTCCCTTTCCATGTACTCAAAACTCTACCCTGGAAATCCAGCTCTGCGTGGGGCTTTTTATCACATTTTGTCCTCAGCTTTTCCAGGGCATCACGGAACAGCAGCATCCTCCCACATTAAGTCTCATCACACTGTGAAAGTTGATGGCAGTAGTTTATCAAGCTTGATGTGTTCTTCAGGATACAAGCTGCTCAACTAAGGTATAGGAGTCATCTAAGTTTTATTGTTATTATTATTATCATCAGAGTGAAGATTAACATTGGGGGTGTTGCAGGAGAATGTCGTAGTCTTTCTATCTTATTCTACTTTTTTTTTTTTTTAGTGCAGCTAGTTTTGAAACTGGACCAGAAAGACTTCTTATTTTTATTGTAGTTTTGTTGTAAGAAATCTCAGCCCTGGAGGGAGCTGTCATTTTGGGATGCTGATTAGCTTTTGCAAGTTGACAGGGAGCAAGGCAGCTTTCTCTGTAGTGGTCCCAAGTTCTTTCGCCTAATCAAGCCAACACTGCAGGCTCCGTGTGGAGGAAGTGTAACCCTATCTCACTGTCTGACAACTCCTTCAGTTCCAGACTTTGTTTCCTCAGTCCCCGCAAACTGTAACAAACCATTAAGTTTGATTTTTTTTTTTTTTTTTCCTTTTTCATTTTTTTCAGCAACTATTTTGGCTTAGTCTTCCTTTCTGGTTCTTTTCCTTAGGGATAGTAACTCTGAAGACTGTACTCACTTCATATATATCCTTCATCCTTAGAGCTTTTCGACATCTATTTTATCAACTAGCCAAAGGAAATGCAGCATCCTTAAAAAATTCTCCTTTCTATAAAAAAAAAAAATTATCTGTCCGGTTTGCTTTGAAAAGTGTTCCAACTAGAAATGCATCAACAGGCTTTGCAGAAAGCTCTTGCTGAAGCTCGAAAAAGGGTATTGCAGCTATGGGGTTTGGTTCAAAAGACATGGATTTCATTTCCAGTTCCATGAGTCTGTAACACAGTAACTACAGGGAAGCGACAATGAAATATAGTTGTCTTTCACTGAGCCTGGATGTGAAAAGAAATTAGACTTGTTCATAGACCGCTCACTGGAGCAAGAGGAGCTGCTGCTCCGGACTCCCAAGATTGCATTCAAGGGAGGGTCAGCAGCCAAGTCAGGCTGGCAGAGATGTTTTCTCTGGGGCCTTGGTGCAAACATGGGGAACAGACAGTGGGTGAGGGACCTGCATATGAGGGAGGGAAAGAGGGAACACAGAAGATCATGGGGAAGACCTTGTAACTTTAATAAAAGCCCTGTAGGGCTCTGGGAAAAAGTGCCAGCTGGGAAGAAACCTTTCCCTGATTCCTTCTGTTGGACTTCAATATTTCTAAATAAGCAGGTTTGTACTGGGCTGTAGCTCCTGGTGAGAACAACCCCCAAACCCTGAGACACTGACTAATCTGTCACAAAGGAGAATGTCCTTATCCTGCCTCCTAACTCTAAAATGAAGGACCTAATTCTTCCTTGCCATTTTTTTCCTGACATGAAGAAGAAGGATCTTTCTAAATAGTCACCAAGCAGAGATGGATCAAGCTGCCGATATGTATCTGAATCTGCAGTTCTGAAATCTCAGGCTGTTGACATCTGTGGCTTTGTTTTGGGGCATTTTCTCTTGAAATGGGCTACACAGTGAAAATTTAAATACATTGGATCATTTCTTAATTGTACATAGGGAGTGCTTTTTTTTTTTTTTACAGAGCACACTTCAGAATAATTCAGCAAAGACTGTTTGCTTCCCCACTGTGTGATCTGTAAAAGGATTGTGCAAGGTCATACCAGGAAACAAATAGGCATCCTATTCCCTGTCCCGCAGGAGCTTTCCAGGTGATTGTGCACTGCCTCTGGTTTTGCCAGTCATGGTTTAAGTTCCTCGTGATTCTCAGACAGTAGATTGCAGGAGAACATCAAAGGAAACCAGTTGTTCCTGTGGTACCTACCAAACATGCCCCTTGCAGGGGCTGTGAAGCATTATCTTACCTGCTTTGCTGTGGAGCATTGCTGTTCCAAGCGGCATGACTTGCCTGCTCCTGCCCTCCCCCTTGGCTGGCTGTCATCAGAGGCACCCGGAGAGGATAAAACAAGGTGGGCTTGTTTTTACTGCAACTCCTCCATCGCTATTGCTTGTTGATTCATTATTACTGAATCTTCATCTTGCTGGTGCTAGCTAATGGTCACAGCTCACAACAGCCTTATTGTGGACCGTCACCATGAACACACTAATTCACAGCTCACATCATAGGGCTTATGTGGCTTTCACTTCCTTGGTGTTTCTCAGAGAATAATTTCATTTTTACTCCAAACCTGAGCCATCTTTCCAGAAAAACAACACCAAGTGTCTTAATACCAACTACAAGCAGATCTCTTCATGTCTTACATTCATTAAAAATGCTCTTACAGGAAGATTTATTCCCAGGGCTTTTACCCAGACTTCTGCATGGAGCTGGCAAAGACATTATGTAATAGCTAAATCTTCATTAGTTATATCTGTTTGCTTTGTGCCTTCATGGCAATGATGAAAGCTGTAAATAAGTGTATTGTCCCATCTTAACAAGGATAGCATATCCATCAATAAGGACACTTACTCTGCTGAGATCTTTGCAAGGCTGTACAGGGGAGTAAATTAAAGGGAGAACAACATCCTTCATCTAAAGTGTCCTTGTTCTGTCACTTAATGTTTTACCCTTGCTAATATCTTTCAAAGTCTGGCTGTTAGTCAGAAAAGTCACTCAGTAAGTATGACATATTTTATCCAGTCTAAGTCTGCTCGGTCCTAGAATGATTTCTCTAGGCAGCCACAGCTGGAAGTGTGACTTGAAGCTCCTCCTGTGGCTTCTCACTTTAGTTTCCCAGCAGTCATAGAAGTTTCCTGGTGGGATGCATGAGGATGGAAGGGGTGACTAGAGGAGCTGTGGCAGCTCAGCTGAACAGGGAGGTGTAAACCCTTGTTTGGGGTGGCAGATGAATTGTACGGTTAAAGGTGGATGTGATGAGACTCAGTAATGTTTGCTTCAGCCTAGACTGACCAGTTAGTAATGCCATGCTTAGCCCAAGGCAACTGCTTTCATTTAACTGTCCTAATTAAGTGTAGCAAAAACTATATTCTAACTTGAAACTGCCCTGTATGTCAAGGCTATCCTTAATCTACACAGAAATGACAGTGTCACGGGTCCACAGTGCTCAGGCAGGGGCTACAGGTAATCTTCGGGACAGAGTGAGGAGGTGATAAGTGGTGGTCAGTGCTGTTTGCTGGGATCGGTACATGCTCGCAGCTCCCTGCCAAGGGGAAAGCCCAACAAAAGTACATCCCACGTGAGCCCGCCTGCCTCTGCACCAGCATTGCACGGGGCTGAAACTAAGCAAGCGCATCCTCTGTGGGGCTTTTCCCTGCCCCAGAAGCAGACAAGGGTAGTCTCCAGCGCAGGGAGCTGCGAGCTTTCCCCCTGGTCCGAGGGGTGCACAAAGGAGCCTGCCAAAGTACCAAAATTCCCACCGAAACCAGCACCTTCCCCGGTTCTTCTGCGCGGTGCGTGTCCCACTGCCTCCAGCACGGGTATTCCTGACTCACCCGGCGGTTGGATAAACGAAAACAAAAACAATGCAAGGAGACTTGCGGTGATGGACTTGCTCCAGGTTTATGGGCCGGTCCAGGAGTGAAAAGCGGAGTGTGGCCTGCAGAGGGAAGAAAAGAGCTGTGGTAGCGCTGCTGCGGCTGCCCGGGGCTGCGCCTGGCCGGGGCCCTGCGGAGCGGGTCCTGAGCGAGCAGCTTGCCTTTAAACCTTACAGACATCTAAAGCCCGTTCGTACCAAACCAAAATTAAACCGCTGGATCTCATTCAAGAGTCATTCCCCCTGAGACAGGGCTGAGAGGGAAATATTGGTTAGCTGAATGCCTCACCCACCCAGCGCGGAGAAAAAATCCCCCCGGGAGGTGAGACGTGAGGGCTGGCTAACGTCTTGCCTTGTTGCATTGTTATCTCTATAGAAGCCAAACTCTCAATCCATTTAGAAATTCACTAATTGTCATTGGAGCTATTTGCTGACAACTGTGAAGTACCTTTGTAATGAAGAGGAAGTACATTTATTCGTTAACATTTGCAAAAATAATTACCTGTCACTTAACTGAACATCCTTTGCCCCAGAAACACTTGCTCTTCAACACTTCTGGGTTTTTTTGGTTTTGGGTTGTTTTTCTTTTTTTAGCTGCCCACTTTGAAAAGCCACTTATAATTTCCATTCCCTGAAGGGCTCATTCTCAGCTGCTGTGACATGAGTGAGGCGCACACTCCACAAGAGGACACTAAATGTCCTGTCACTTTTGCTGCAAGGAGAGGAGAGTATATTAACTGTGCTGCAGGAGGCCTGTGGCAGTTGGGGTGCCGCTCGGAGGTCCTGCTTAAACGGTGAGGTTTTACGGGGCTGCTGTTCCTCTGCAGCCTGCCCTCCACCTCTGCAGGGCATCATGATCATGCTGGGTGAGGCTGTGGCTGCAGGGCTCAATGCCCATGGGTCCATCTCTGACCAAGGAGATGAGACAAGTGAAGCAGCCCCAAGCCCCACCATCGGAGTTCCAGAGGGTGGCTTCTGCTCCTCATTTGCTAGTGCTGCTCTCAGCCCTCCTGAAGACAAAAGAAAGACTGCACGCAGCCAGGCATGTGCTAGGGAGTGAGTCCTGGAGAGAGGAGGAAAAATGTTTTGGAAGGTAGAGGAGAAATGTCTCAGGAGGGGAATGGGAAGAGGATGGAGACCTGTATTACTTTGCTCAGCCTTCGGTGTCTGTTACCCCCGTAAGTACAGCCAGTGCCTCCATCAGCACCTGTTTCTGCCATGGGTAGCACCCCACACCAGCTTCATCCCCTGTGTTCACCAGCTCACCCCTCCCCACCGTGCCCAGTGCTTCCTCTGCCACCGCTCCCACCAACACAGACAATGTAAGCCAACCTGCCCCTTAGCTTTGGGGAAGCAAAATTCAGCTTCACCTACATTGCTTGGAGGCTTTGAGGTGCTCTGCCTGCGGGGAAAGATGGGTTTGCCCTAACGGTTGACCAGAGTATTCGAGGTACCTTGCCAGGTGCCCGGGAGATAAGCAGAAGCAAAGCAGTGTGCCTCCTCCAAAATCAATAGTGCCTGCTTGCACCTGCTGGGCTTATGCTGCTGTAATAGCTTTCACTCCGATGGCTGCTTGTTTGTTTGTCAGCTGTGTTGAATTTTTATTGTTTCCTGGGCATGTGAATTCCCCAATCGGTTCCCAGGGCAAGGAGTGCCACATCTCCTGGGGGTGAATAGCCACCGATGTTGACTTAGTGCGTGGAGCAGGAGATAAGCGCTGTCCTGCTGCTGGGGCCTGGCGGAGGCGTGCACCTTACAGCGTGCTCCATGCTGCTTCTCGCCTGGGCAGGAGCCAAGGTGAGTGTCACGCAATGCTGGTATGCGTCACCCCCTCAGCTGTGGGCAGGGACGGCGGCCACAGCCCGGGGAAAACATGAGAGAAGCACGCCTCTGCAGCCAGCCCCAAGGAGTGGGAAGAAGCAAGTCCTGCCTGAATGGGATCGAGGGTAGAGGGCCACGAGACTACTGAGCAGCGAAGAAGGGGACTGCCACAGACACGCTTGAGGTATCATCCGTGCTTGATGTACAGCCACTGCAATCCTACTCAATTGCACCGGGGTTGATCACTAGGGCTTGGGATGATCCACTTGGTGTAATAACACTTGACAGCATCCTGCCACCATAAGCTAATATCCTAGTGGGTCAGATGGATCTGTGATAGCTCGCAGCTGCTGGGAACGGCTTATTAGATGTGTTTACTTTTCAGGGGTATAAGCTTTCAGGTGTCTGCAAGTGTTAATTGCTGCTGGTGCAGGGCCTTGGGAAGGTGGGGTGAAGGTCTGGGTTGGGAAAGTACTTTGGGTTGGGCTCCCTGTGGGGATCAAGATTCCCAGTTTGGGAAGACTGGGGATACTGGCTATGTTGGCGTATTGGGCAGGAATTTAATGTGTTTCAAGATCAGGTGTCTGTCTTTTTGCTTTCGGGTTCTGTGGTGTTAAGAGGGAAAAGTGTGTGGGTGAGCGTAAATCAGCTCTGCACAGGGAGAGCTGCCTGCTTACACCTGGGGTTTTAAGCTTCCAGATATTTAATTTCTGGTAACTGTACTTCAGCTTGTTGAAACATTTCAGTCTTGAAAAGCATCTTGTGGATAATGAGGTACCGCTTCCAGAGAGTCTCGGACTGAGGAGCAGGGGTGGATGGGCACCTTGCTTTAGCAGAGCAGTTAATGAGCACGTAGGTAGGCAGCATTGGCAAGAAAACACTGGGACAGAGGGGTAAAACAAATGGAGAGAGAAATTTTGTTGCTTCCGTTGAACCCAAGAACAAGCAAAGCTCACTTCAGTTTAAAATGTCCCATCTGGTATGTCATGGGGACCACGGATGGCAGAGGAAGGAGATGGTTCTTCTTTGAGGGCCAGAGGACTGCCTAGAGAAGGCTTGTGCCACACAGCCAGCTCTGTCATGGCTCTGCAAACCCTGGTAGGAGCCTTGAGCAATCTCCCAAAGCTGCGCTAACACAGGAGCAGAGGGGCGGCGTGACCCACACCCTCATTCAGTGGGCTGGTGGTGTCAAGAGGGCTGGGCTGGTGTTTGGAGACCTTGTTTCCAAACCAGGCTGGTGTCCTCAGCTGTGTGCCCTGGTCCCTCATCGACAGGTATGAGATAGCTGCTGACAGAGGTAGCGGAGGGACCTTTGCAGCTGTGTTTGAGCTTGAGTCTTGGTGGCTGGTGTCATAGTCAGAGCCACCCTATGTGTCCCCCAAGCGTTCCCCTGTTTTTTTTTTTTAGCATCCAGCTACAGCCCATCATGATTTCTTTACTCACGTGCTCCAGGGTAAGCCCTGCTGAGCCTGCCAGGTTGGCAGCCCCAAACCAAACCTCTCCCAGAACATCAGTCATAGACCTTGCCTTTGCCTGCAGCCCAACCCACTGCCTTGTCTTCTACAGCATCATCCCTCCACAGAAGCACTCAGGAAACCTCTCCAGCATACCTGTGATTTCCCTGGTGCTACAGTGGGTGGGCACAGTGACACTGTCTTGGAGGGGTCTTCACAGCACTGTGGGCACTCAACAGAAAGGAGAAAAGTAGCTCTTCCTCAGTCAGTGGAGAGGGAGGAGAGATATCTCCAGAGGGTGACCTGGGCCAGGCATGGTCTGGAGATGCTTGTATTTATAAACTAAGGAGGAAATGGATGCCACAAGCTCCCCTAGCTTTGAGGGTGATGTCAGGAGCCAAAATCTGTGGGAGGCAACTGTCTTTTAGCATCGTTAAGAACCGCACCGAGAAGCTAGGTCTGTGCCTGTCTGTCTCAGGCTTTTGGGTTATGACCATCAACTGAAGCAGCTGCAGGGACCGTCGTGGACTCCTGGTGCCCCTGAGCAGGGCCCTGGTGCAGAGGGAGGTGGAGGCATGGGTCATGCCAGGCCCCAGTGTTAAACGGCAGAGAAGGGCTGGATGCCCCACGCAGCTGAGAAACGACCCTGCCACCCCAGGCAGCTGGCTGGCAGGGTGGGGAGGAGGACCTGTGGCTGGCACTTTGCTGCTGTGGTAGGGGACAGCCCCCTCCTACCAGCCCATGCCCCAGGACAGCTGCTGCCTCTGCTGCCACTGCAGCTTTCCTGACTCATGTAGGTGACCTGGCATTGGCTCTGCTTGCCACGCAAGCAGCTTAACTCCTTCGCTGCTGGCCATGTGCACGCTGGAGAGTCTGCCAAGACAACTCAGCTGTCTCCTCCCTGTGCTCCCCCTGTTGCTGTCTGCAATGTGTATGTGCACCGTAACATGCACTCCCTGTCTGCTGACCATCCGCTGGGGCTGTGGTCTCTGCAGCATGGACAATGCCTGAGCTGCAGCACAGGACACGGGAAGAGGGAGCACACGGCTGGACCCAGTGAGGAAAGGGGCACTGGTGCCCTGTCCTGTGGCTGGTCCTGCTCCTTGGGTGTGGGTGCAGTGCTGCACCTATCCTGCACAGATCAGTATCCTTACCACCCACACCAGGAAGAAAGACCAACTCCCTTCTAGGGCAGCTCCTCTTAGGAGGAACTTTCTCCTATAGGATGCTGTGGGGAAAGTGATGTGAGAGAGCTGGGGGACATGACAATGTGACACTTATCTGTTTGCTGTCCCAGAGGCTGTCACCAGTGGGTAAATGGGCAGGAGAGGGGACTGCTGGTAAAAGGATGCAGGAGCATCTGGGAGGGATGATCACACTGCAAAGCTGTGGGGGAGGCCCGCACTGATGAACCATGGAGCCAAAGCTCCTGCTGGGGCCTGCTGGGAAAACGTTAGCCACAGTCCTGCCTGGCTCCGGCTCCCCCACTCACACCTTCTCCACCTTGTTAATTATTACAAGGGAAGCAATGAAGGCCAACTTGCACCAAAGTCCAGTGTGAGAAAGAGAATGAGCAGTTTGCCTGCAGCCATGAGCCAGCCGACCCCAGCCACCACAGAGCTGCCCACGCTG
The DNA here is from genome assembly GCF_963210335.1 of Falco punctatus. NCBI lineage: Eukaryota > Metazoa > Chordata > Aves > Falconiformes > Falconidae > Falco > Falco punctatus. The sequence continues at coordinate 9,492,740 of NC_137591.1, read as the reverse complement.
CTGGGGGACACAACAGCGGCCTTTGGGGTGGCAGACATCATCGTCGTGGTTTTATACTTCGCCTTTGTCCTCACTGTCGGGATATGGGTGAGTCCTCAAGGTGACTGGGTTTAGGTCTGCCTAAGGTGGAGAGCCTTTGATCCTCCCTGGACCCCTCCTGCCTGCACAGGGCATCCTCTGTGCACACTGTTACCCCAGGAACTATTGAGCAGGTTTGGGGGTGGCAGTGACCTTCCTGCGAGCCCTCACCACCACCCCCACATAGGGACAAACAAGGGGTCATTCCCTGGACGTTGTTCTGGGGATGATGACTACCTCCTGTGCTGCAACGTTGTCTCACACCAAGGTGCCAGCAGGCAAGGGACAAAAGAAAATCCAGGGTCAGGGTGGAGGAAACTGAAGTGGGACTTTAAAAAGCTTTGGAAAGATTGTTGTTAATAATTTGTTCATGCAGCTTTGCAAAGGCCTCTTTCATAGAGACCTATAATGTTCTGGTTGGCTGAAGTGTTCTTTCCTAATTGGTACATTCAAGCAGAAGTCATTAAATAGGTACAAGCAGCTTCTTTCCAAAGCTGGACTATCAAAAACCTGCACCCAGACAGGCAGAAGCAATGGGTGAAGCCTGGCATACTTAACAGATGCACAAAAGCAGTTTTGGAGCTAACGCTGAGATCAGGCATTCAGGTTTCTCCTGGCTTGGTGGCAGTGCTGCTCACCAGTCTGGGTGCCACCATGTGCATACGTGCTTCACAGCAAACCATTTTATTATGGCGCCTGATGGCAAGTTTGTGGTTGCTGCAAACAGCAAGCACACTCAGCCTAACTCACACCGGAGGGGCTTGCTGGCCTATGGACATCCTATTGCTCTTGAAATCACTGAAGTTCTCACGCGGTTCCTAGATCAGGCTGTGTGATGTGGCCATGCAAGTGTGGGGCTGCTGGGAACCCTGAATCCACAGCAGTGGGAAGAAGCAAGGGCAGCAGGAGCTGCAGCAGGGCATTGCTAGTCATGCTGGAGTGCACCTGCATGCCGTGCCCGAATGCAGTCCTTGCTGGCATCCCACGGGATGCAGGGTTGTCCTCTGATTCTTACCCCTGTGCCATTTTCTCCCCTGTTTGGCTCTGAAGACGTTTGCTAGGGGTGCTGGACAGTGAGGAGGGAAATGCTTCCTTTGAATGCATACCATTGTCAGAAGGTGGGCAGCCTTTCTTGGAGCTGCAAACATGTATCTTCACATGGCTGAGAGCAGACAGACCCCTGGATTTCTCAAAATTAGATGCCTTCCACGGGGGCCCTTGCTTCATCCCGCGTCAGAGCCATGCACTGAGCTGTCTGTGCTGCTCTGAGCGAGGCGAGCCAGCCGCCTGCAGAAACACCCAAGGAGTAGGGCGAGGGCGGTGCAAAAGGGTGCTGGTGGGGTGTTTCAAGGTGGGTACTGGGTCTGACTTGAGGGTGGGTGAATGGAGGAAAATACTTTTCTTTTTCCTGTGCTTCCAGTCATCGATACGAGCAAGCCGGGGGACTATTGGAGGCTATTTCCTAGCTGGACGATCCATGACTTGGTGGCCTGTGAGTGAAATGCATCCTTCTCTTCCTCATGGTTCTAAAGCAATTCTGGATATAAGGAGGGCAGGTCTAGTGAGGGGACCCAGTCCCTGCGTGTTTGATTGTAGTCTTGAGATTAAAAGGATCCACGAGGAATCGTCCCATGCAGCTCTGTTAATGGGCTACAGCCTGGAGCTGCTGGGTCGAAAGGATAGCTCAGCATCTTCAGTTTTTTTCAGCTCTCAATTTTCTGCAAATGTCAGCAATAAAAATGTTGGCATTGATGGAAGTGAGGGAGCGCTGGCTTCTAGCTGGGTTTGAAAGTCTTTGGTCCCAACTCACCAAAGATACTGTTGTCCCCAAGCCAAGAAAGCGTTAGGTAATCTAGGAATGTGCTATCCAGTAAAAAAGCATTTAGAAACCGAAGAAAAAGTAATCCCAAAGGCCAGGACTTTCCGAGGCTTTGCTGTTTAGAGTAAAGCTGAGATTATTGACTAACGATGTAAAGAATACAAACTTCAAACCACCAAAGCATAAATCTTCACTATGAAGAAAAAAAAAATCTATTGAAGGCACCTTTACTTGGGAGTGAAAGGTACATATAAAGATAATTCAAAGTTTGAAAGGAATAAAACCACCACAGGAATAAAGATCCTTCTCAGCCAGTGCCAGACTCTAGCACCATATATCTCTCCAGTGAGTAACAAAATGCACTTCTCAACCAAAACACTGCATTTTTTTTATTTCTTTCCTTTGGATGTACATTGCCCATAAATTCACTAGGCTAGATTTTCAATCTCTTCCATCGGTGACACACCCTCCCCTCTAAAATCTGTTATTTCTTAAACGTTCTTTATATTTCTGTCTTGGCCAAGTGACATTTAATGGAAAAGCTTGGCTTGAGGGTTTTCTCTAATTTGGAGGGGGAAAAAATTAAAGGTACCAAAATGAAACATTTTTTCCCCAGCATCATTCTTTTTTTCTTTAAAAAAAAACAACCCAAAAACATTCTCATTGCTTTTGGCACCAAGCGCAGGTGGCCACAGACTGTGTTGGCTCTGGGTTCTCCTGACTTACCATTCTAGGTTTAAAGCAACCTCTAACGCTGTTTGCTTTTCAGTTTTGTTTGTCAGAGAGCTGATTCCACCTCTGCAGCACTCCTGCAGGCAGCTCCAAGTGACTTTCACCTTGAGTACATGACTGGCTTACATGTATTTTATTTTATTTTTTTTTACAGGGGTGACAGATTTCTGCTGTGTGTTAGACAGCCTCAACTAAATCCTGATATTACATTGCTGCTCCTGTGCAATTTATCTTCCGTATTTGTGTGTCTGATATAGATATTAGGAAAACTGTTTACATTTCTTGAGAGCATCAGTCCCTGCCTCAGCTGCAAATTCATGTTGCAGCAGCCAGCTCTCTAATCAAGAGTTTTCTTAGACAAGAAGACAGAGCTGTTGGCAGGAATCAGTGTGGTTGTTGATGCCATATTAATGTTTTACCTTGCTCAGAGGTGAGAAGCAGATCAAATTCCATCATTCCTTGTTTCACACGTAGCAGTACTGAGGAGAGAAAAGCTCCTTGTAGGCCGTGTGTCTAAAAGCAAACTTCCACTAGAGACAAAAGGGCTAGACTTGTCCTCCGGGTAACTTCTCATTTGACCCTGTGAGAGATTTGTCGTTGGTGTACAGAAAGGAGCTTGAGGCGGTATGCCAAATAAAAGTAGTAATTAAGTCAGATTGTCTTTGCCCTGTTCAAAGCGCCTTGGAGCTTGTATTCTTCCAATTAGAGTGCCAATGAGCCATGGCGGGGACAGCCTGCCATGCCCACAGCTTGCAGTCAAAGTTTACTTGAGGCATTAGCATTTTCCAGCCTACTGAAGAGCTGAATATCTTTGAACCTATGTGTAGACATTAAACACAAAGGGCCTGCATGTTCCTAAGGTCTTCCCTGCTATGGTTCAGGAATCGCCTCCCTTAGGAGGAGCTCCGGGAGAGCACCGCGGTCGCTATAGCTGTGTAAAGCACCACGTGCATGTGCAGTGCAAGACTTAAAAGAGGCTGGGCTGTCAGCGAGACATGGAGAGGTAGAGCAAGGGGCAGCGAGGCTGGAGAAGGTGTGTTGTTGGCTGAGTAATAAGGGAATGGGAAATGCATCATGTTTCACGGACACTCAGGTGTCTGTGGCTGCCACCAGACTTCCCTCACCTCGCCGTACTCCCCATAACAGGCACGTATCTCAGGGGAACCACTAACAAAGTGAACCTCGATTCTGAGTTGAAGCTTTGCATTGGAGTGGGGGTGGTGGAAGGGAGCAGACACACCCATTTTAAGACATAAAACCATAGCTGCTTTAAAAGGAGAAGGAAAACTCAACTCTCCATTAGCACCCAGCTACTGACCTGCCAGAAGCCAGAGAGAAAAGACAGTACCCAGGGGAAATGCTTGGGCTGATACAGAAGTTTCTCAGGGTGACTTTCTGGGTTTTGTGCCTGTGTCATGTGTTTCAGATTGGAGCGTCCTTGATGTCAAGCAATGTGGGCAGTGGCTTATTCATCGGCCTGGCGGGCACTGGAGCAGCTGGGGGCCTTGCTGTCGGGGGCTTTGAGTGGAACGTAAGTCAGTTATGTTGTCAACTAAGATGTCACTGTTTACAAAGGGGATGAGGGTTTGTCTCCAAAATCAGATGCTTAACAGTATCAGCAGCTACAAGTTCTCAAGCCTCAGGAGAGAAGCCTCCAGACATTCAGACAGCCTTAAAAACATGAGATCTTTATTTTAGTTTAAGTGGAATCCACTAAAATTATTAGCTCTTTGACCTTCTCAGAAGCACATGGCCATATTTTTAAGCTTTAGTCTGCACTCATGAAGATTAAAATAAAAGATAATGAATGTTGAATAGGTACTTGGATACTCACAGGATTCTGGGTACAGGGAGTTTCAAAAAAAGCAGCATGTGGTGCTAAATTCAGTGTAAAGCCATGAGAATCGGCAACCCTGTATTCACCTGTCAGCTGCCAAAATGTGACGTCTCTTGGGTGAACATCTGGGTGTGAAGGCAGGTCTCATTCTGCCTTATTGAAGTGGCCTGGAAAATTGCCACTGACACCACACAGAGCATGAAACCCAGACCCTTTGTGTGTGATGCTAATGAAATTTCTCAGCTGCAGTGATGAGGAGTGAGATTAGTGCCAGCCTCACAATAAACATCACTCACCTAACTCTAAATCTCTTGTCTGTATCAGCAGAGAGTGCTAATACTGCCGGATACTTGCCAAGCACAGGCAGGGCCCACCAAAAGCTCTTTCCTGGGATATCTATTCACTGCACTGTTGTTTTTTCTAAACCATTAAGATCACCTTGAAGTAATCTGTGAAGAAACCGGTGCCTGTGTTCAGCCCGGTGCATGTAGGACATACCAATATCACTTTAAGTTCATCTATTTAGTTCATTTTAGAAGCCCATGGAGACAAGATTGTATGTCAGGGAAAATCTAACTTCATGAGTTTAGATTCATTTCTTTCAGATTGGAAATGGGCCTTAGAATGCTGTTATTCTCTCCCTTTGCCATGGGACATCACTCAGCTGCAGGGATCATATAAGCATCTTTTACCTAAGCCAGCCTCTGCCACTGCAGGAGTCATGGCTGTTCTCCTCAATCACTCACAACCTCTGCTCACCGGCATTAGTTTCATTTCTGGTAACTTAAATAGCTGATCAAAGTAAAATTTGGACTAATGTAAGGTACTTGGATGAAAGGTAATGGCCTGAGACAGCCAGGTGATGTTTGATAATCCAATGGCTTTTATTTATGTTCAGGATCTTCTGTTTGGGCTTTTGCTGTGTTTCAGAGAAGAAATATGTGATGGGAGATGCCTTTACACCTTCCAAAAGACCTTTCACCTGTTGCAAAGCAATTGAACTGCCCCTTTATCTACCAGCAACAGAAGCACATCTGCGTCAGCCTGCAAGGAGAACATCCCAGCAGAGTCTTGCTGTTGCTTATTTTTATGCTCCGCAGGGACAGTCTGCTGCCTCAGCCTCATCACTTGCTAATCAAGCAACAAACAGATGCTCCCATCCTTCTCTGAATCACTTAACTCTTCACTGCCACAGCATCAGTGGTTTGAAAGGCCACCAAATACCGCACTATCGGTCAGAGATCCAGAGCAACAGAATACACCATCTTGCCTCAAAGGAGGATGGAACAGGACGTGCCACCCATGACAGAGAGACACAAGGCTTAGTAGGATAATTTCAAAAGCTTCTAGCTAGATTGTAGTAATTCCTCCATTTGTCATGTCATCTTCTGAGCAGGGAGAAAAAGTCAGACTGCCTCCCAAATACACTGCATGGCACTATACCTTTCTGCTTTCTTAGTATGTCCACTGAAAGAACAGAGGAGAAGGATGTTCCCATCTGTTGACTCACGTACCTTTATTTTCTCTGTCTCCTTAACAGGCTACCTGGGCACTTCTGGCTCTTGGCTGGATCTTTGTCCCTGTTTACATCGCAGCAGGAGTGGTCACAATGCCCGAGTACCTGCAGAAGAGATTTGGAGGGCAAAGGATACAGATCTACATGTCTGTACTGTCCCTCATTCTCTATATATTCACCAAGATATCCGTATGTATCCAATTGAACATGACCCTTGTGTCTAGGGCAGTGGTAGGTCATCTTGGCACAATGCAGGGCTGCTCAGAAATAACTCGATGTCCTTGAAAGGACCAGCTCAGCTACCAGAAACAGTAGCAGTGTGTTAGTGTGCTGCTTTGCTCCAGTAAATACCTGCCTCTCTATTGATCAGGGAGACCTATCCTAAGAGAGAGAGCCCTCATTAAACAGCAATGCACAGTGAGAACTTTACAGGGATTTGGCAGCTAATTACTGAACAGTATAAGTACCATAGCTGTCTGCCTGCTTTTCCTCTTCTATCAGATCAAACCTTAGGCAGTATAGACAAGGGAACTGCGGCATTACCCCATCTGAGGATCTGGCATGCTGCATCTTTTAGGTGTGAAATTCTCTTAAATTATCATAAATCTGCTGTTGTTCTTATAGCTGAGTTTTCAGCATTAGGTGTGTTGTTATTCTCTCTTCCTGTGACTTGTGTTGTATAAAAACGGTACGGTGAAAGGGAGGTAGGTTCTGGCTGAAGACAAAACTCGGCATCTTTCCTGGATTGCTTGTAGCATTGTACCATGCTAGCAGCCAAAAAAAGCAATGTAAGCTACTGGATATTTCTCTTCATTTAAATGCTGTTAATAAAAAGGTAGAACTTAAGCTCAGAGATTTGCTAAGAGCTACCTGTGCCTTTGGAGAGAGAGGACAGTATTTCAGAGTCCATTACAGGGTCTGAAAATGTCAGTCCTTTGTCTCCAGCTGATCATCCCACGGCCAGTGCAAGTCAGTTTTCATAGACCCTACTGAAGTGTTTAGATGCCAAATGGCCTTGGAAGACATTGACTGGAGATGAGGCACCCATGTGCCTTTTGCAGCTGGCTTCAGGGTCCTCCTCCCAGGCTTATTATGCCTCAGGTCCTGGGAGGCGCATGCAGAGGAGTTCCAGGCTGGGATTATGGGATAGATTTCCTCTTCTAATGGCCAGCTCTTGGTCATGTCACCCATCGCTGCCACAACTGCCTCTGGGAGCGTTGCTCTCTGGGCTTGAAACATTGCCCAGGATGAGGTCTTGCAAAGAGGTATTTGAAGCCTCTTTAGCCATGAGGGGTAAATCGAAGATCTCTCCTGCAACAGCACTACACTGGTCACCGCTGCACAGTCAATGTACGGGCAGAACCAGACCAGTCTTTCAAAATGACCTTCAGCAGAGCAGTATTTGCCAGTGCCTTTTAGAGCAGGACCCTGGCCTCAGTCATTGCTGTTTCATCTCAGTGATTTCTCCTCTGTGCAGCTAATTCACGCGTGGCTGACGGATGTGGCTGGTGGACTTTATGGACATGACAGGTGCTTTCTATTAAGCGGTGCTATTGTTTGTAGAGAGCTCATTTAGCAGCTGGCTGGACAGCAGGCAGTTGGTTACAAGAAGGATTTTTCTCCCTGTGCTTTTTGCCCAAACTAGGGCACTGCAGAGTCTTCCCTGCTTGCAAAGAAAAACAGAGAGCTCAATAAACAGTGTTGTCAAAGGACTGATCCTGCATAGCTACCAAGGTGTTTGTATGGAGAGCAAAAAAACCGGAAGACACAGTGACTCCTGTGGATGTACTGACGGTGTTTGTCCTGTCTCAGGGTTGCGGAGGCTAGGAGTTGCACTGGGTGTGTGTTTTTAAGGTACTTATTTCAGGCACAGCAAATAGAAATCTTGCCCCATCCCTTCGATCTCCCTCGGCAAATGTCTTCACCTACATCTCACCCCATACCAGATTTGCAGGTGTCCTTCAAATTCATTTCCCAACATAAACATCTCCCGTATCACCTTCTGCATTTCAGTGATGTTATCTGTATAATTCCAGGTTTTACCCAGTTTCTGGTTTCACTCTCTCTGCCAGCAGGTCCAAGCAAAACAAAGCCCATGGGGGTTTCTGTATGTCTATCGAGGTCCTCAGCAGGTATAACTAGTTTTTCTGGAGTCATTCTAGTATGTTGAACTGCATGAATAGAAAAGCAAGCTGTTGACCTTTTCAGATAAATAAATCATGGTGCAAGGCATCAGTGATTCTTCAGGGGTTTCTCAAGCAGGATTGTCCTCTGGCCACTAGGCCACCAACATGTAGTCTTGGGAAGAAACTGGTCTCTGCTATTTGCCCTCCTTTCCCTCCTGTGTACCTGTGGATACCTGGACTCCTGCTCCCCATGAGTGTCTTCACAGTCAGCAAAAGGAGTGACAGTTTCCACCAATGCTTCTCTGTGCCAGTGAGGGTTACTTACCATGAAGGCTGCCTGTAAGAGTCTTTATTTTGATGACTTTTTAGTCCCTTGGCGTAGGACCTTGATTTTTACCCTCCTGCTGCCCCAGCCTCTGAAAGCGCTGACCTGGAGGAATGATTTTCCTTACCCTGAGAACAAGATGGTTCACAGCCAACAGCCCCATGCTCTCTCCTCCTCTTTCACTTCACCTTCCTGGTGTCCTCCTCCATCGATGTTTTCAGCTGCAGAGGGCTGCAGGCTGCTTTATTAGATTTCACTTGCACGGAGCGCTACTAATGCCAGACTGCCCTTGTGGTGTTTTTTGTCTCTTTTTTTTATTCCAGACAGACATTTTTTCTGGAGCATTGTTCATCCAAATCTCTTTGGGCTGGAACCTCTACTTGTCCACTGTGGTCTTGCTAGCAGTGACTGCTGTCTACACCATAGCTGGTAAATAGCTAATTTTGAAAGAAACATTATAAACTGGAGCGTAGGATATATTTCCCCTTTCCTACACAGGGGTAAGTGTTCAGGTCCAGGTCTGAGGGGGAGATTCTCCCTCTTGCTGGTAGTACCTGCCCTGTCACTCCCAGCTGCTGGGGACCTCTGGCTATTCCCCTCTCCCCTCCTGCTGCAAGGGAAACTGGTATGGGAGGAACATTACTGTTTTCTAGAGGATTTTTTAACACTGCAGAAGGTTCCCTGCTCCCTCTGTGCAGATAATCACCACTGCCCATATTTGCTCTTTTTTTCTCTTTTTTGTAACATTAACAACTTTAGATATTAAGATGCTGAACTGCTTCCGAATCCTCTCATAAATGTAGAAAAGCCCTTTGGGCTGTGCCTCACGGGAGGGCTTGTGACAATTATAGGCTCCTGGGGACCAGCTCAGTGCCAGCTTCTCCCAGTGGGTCTGTCCTGAAATCATAGGGCTGGGGCCAAGGAAATCCTTTTTCCAGGTGAGGTACCTGTTTCATGTACATGGTGATGCACTCTGCCTGTTGTCTCTGGTTCTCCTGACAGGTGGCTTAACGGCTGTGATCTACACAGACGTGCTGCAAACCCTGATCATGGTGCTGGGAGCTTTGGTCCTCATGTTCTTAGGTAAGGGGAACCTGCAGTGGCATCATGCGCTGGTTCAATGGTCCCAAGGTCATTAGACCTTAGCAGGTACCTCACCCTTTCACGTATGATGCACAAATGAGTTTCAACCACTCACAGAAGTGGTACCAGCACAACTAACATTTGCCAGGTTGTCAGACTGGCTTCCTCCTTTGCACTAACTGTATGGAGGTGAGGTTCTGCATAACTTCACAGCAAAGGTTTGAATCTACCTGGGGTTGCCAAAGGACTCACAACACTGCATTCCCAGGGCCAAATTCAGCTCTCGCTGTGCTTATGTAAGTTCAGAGCCATTATGCTGACTGTCCCTGTTGACTTTGGGAGTTACTGTGTATTCACCTGGGTGTAACTGAGCATTATAAAAAATAAAAAAGCAACGATGAACTGACCACCATCAGTCTTTGCTTTAAGTCTTCTTAGCAAACAGAAATACAAATTATTTCATGTCATACCTTCCTGCTATAGCTCTTGGAGGGTGTATGAGCAAAGACTTGGCATTCCAGAAATGTGACATTCAAGTCACAAAAATTTATGTTACTTTACGGCATTGGCCAAATATCCATTAGCTCAAAGGTACCTCATCCTAACATCGGTAAGAGGTGAGACATTATGGAAAGCAGTAATATTTTCCATTATGCTGGGGACATTGTGGGGATTAGGATCATGGAGTTTTTCCTGCATGGATCCTCTTCCAGGATGCACTGTTAAAACCACAAGGACTCTGGGCGAGATTCAACTGACTCCTGTGGAAACCTTGACTGCCAGAGTGAGGGTGGGATGAAAAGAAAGGGTCTGAGGGGAAGATAAGAGTAATTATGAGACCGAGATAAAGAAATAACTTTGTAGGATGCATCAGACCTTAAATTGCTGTCATTTTCTTCTCAGGATTTGAAAAAGTTGGCTGGTATGAAGGACTTCAGGAGAAATACAGCACAGCAATACCAAAGATCATAGTCCCAAACACAACCTGTCACCTCCCACGTGCAGATGCCTTTCACTTGTTCAGGGATCCAGTCACAGGAGACATTCCCTGGCCTGGCCTTATATTTGGTCTCTCTGTGCTGGCTCTTTGGTGCTGGTGCACTGACCAGGTAAAGACAGTCTTTCCCTCTGCAGGCAAACCACCACACTATTATTTACAGTCCACTCCTCAGCTGGTGGATCTGTCAGCTGAAACACGACTGTGTCTCACTGTGCTGGAGTTACTACCTTTTTACTAGTCTAGACCAGAATAGCTCACTCCTTCCCCCTTCCCAGCAAGCTGCTAACTTTGTGCACTTCTAGATGCAGAGAGAGCAGGTTATATTCTTTCATCTTTACCTCGCTGTGGGCTGGTGAGTACTGGGAATCTTCATGCAGTTAGCGTGACAAGGGTATGAAAATGTGGATGTGGAGCTGGCTCTGCAGTGACCTTGTATGACCTCCAGACAAGCCATTCATATTCCTGAAGGTCTCGCATTTCTTATTCCTTTCCAAGCTACAAACAAGAAAAAACGGTGTTTGTTTCTCAAGACACAGTGCTTTTGTGCTTTGAGATGGGATAATTATGAAAACCCACCACTGAACTTTTACCAAAACACACACAGTCTGCTTCATCCCTTGTCTCTTGCTGCCGTACAGCTGCTGTCTCCAGTCGTCAGGGTGGCCTCATTTCAGTCAAGGGCGAAATGATTCCTGTAAAGGAAATTTCCATGCTGCCCTCCCGTATAGCCTGTGCACTGAGCTCTGAGCAGTGGCAGCAGGCTGCAGTCAACTGAGATGGGAAAGTTGCCATTGGCATGCAAAACACCCTGGGATCCTGCTGGATGAAAGTCATCCATGGGAACGAGAGTCAGAGAGAGGATGGATCCTGCTCTCTCTGTAGTGCTTCTGTTTTACCCTCTGCTCCCTTTCTGCACTGATCGCAGGTGATAGTCCAGAGGTCTCTCTCTGCCAAGAACCTCTCCCATGCCAAAGGTGGATCGGTGCTGGGAGGGTATCTGAAAATCTTCCCTATGTTTTTCATTGTCCTGCCAGGAATGATCAGCAGAGCTCTTTACCCAGGTAAGCCTTCCCATGTTCCTTGCCGCAGAGCTTTATACCTACCGTGACCCTAACCCCACACAGGTCTGCCAGCACTTTTACACCTCAGAAACTGCTGACTTCCAGCCATATCCATATAGATTCCTGTTGTACAACGGTGTTCCCGTGCCCTTCCTCTAACTCCAGTGCTCTCACAGTGGCAGAATTCACTGGGAGGATCCATATGGGGCATATTTTGCCACTGGGGTCACATAGCTCTGTGCTGTGGATGTGGCACGCACCCACCTGTCTGTCTGAAGTCAGTGTGATGAAATACACAGAGCACTGAGGTTGTCCCTCAGGCCCTACGGATTGTTTTCATTAGGTGGTTGGTGAGAGTTTTAGCAATCTACCACACAGATTCATGCAGTTCCTGGTGGATTATGCAAAACACCCCTCTTTTGTGAAAGACCAAGGATTCCCCTCCTGTTGTCTCCCAAGAGGCTCTCATTGCTGGTTTCTCTGGAGCCTGCCACTTCCCAGGAAGAATACACTGGTTGGGAGGAGCATTCCTGGAGGAAAGTCCCTCTCTCTTAGATTTCCTCAAATAGGAGTAAGTCAGCCTGCAGCATCCTTGGTAACCTAGCTGGCAGGTTCATGGAAACAGTCCATTTCCCACAAATAAAAAATCAAGCATTACAATTACACAACATTCAGAAGAGTTATATCTACACCCTGAACAGAATTGCAAAATGTCATCTTGAAGTTTCACCTTTACTTTACGATGTAAAATGTTCTTTAGCTCCACTCATTCTAGCTGTATTCCAGCTGCACTTCTGAATTTATATGAAACCTCACAAGGCCTCAAGATTTGTTCCCTCAGATTAAACCACCCATGGCTCAGTGGGGTTTATTCTGACTTCTTGTTTTTCTGTCTTCTACAGATGAAGTGGGCTGTGTGGACCCGGACATCTGTAAAAGGGTCTGTGGAGCTGCAGTGGGTTGTTCCAACATTGCTTACCCCAAACTTGTGATAGAACTCATGCCCGATGGTGAGAAACCTTTATACTTGTGGAGGTGGGCTTGAGCCACGCTCTGTGTGAGGGGATCAGACTGCCCTTACCCATCCTAAGGATGAGGAAATCTTACCACAGTTACCAGACATCAGGATGAAAAAACAGTGCTGAGAGGCCAAAGGTCTAGTCCTGATTTTCCTTCTCTTTTTTGCTTCCCTAGGGCTCCGTGGTTTGATGATTGCCGTGATGATGGCAGCCTTGATGAGTTCCCTCACCTCCATTTTCAACAGCAGCAGCACTCTCTTCGTTATAGACATCTGGCAGCGGATCCGCCGAAAGGCTTCAGAGCAGGAGCTGATGATTGTGGGCAGGTCCATACATTTCTTTATGTCTTGTTGCTCTCGTCATCTGATTTGAGTGCAGCATTTACATTCCCCAGTCTGGACTCACTAGAAAAAAACTGATGCCTAAAATATAGAGCAGGAATACAGCCTGGGAAAGAGCATTACATTTTCCAGCTTCACCTCAGATAGAGCTGGTCAAAGGGAAACACTGAGTGTACCACTGAGCTAGGTAGATCATTGCTTCTCCCTTCTTTAAACTTAACAAAAATACTGCCTTAAATGCAACTTTTAGAAAAGCCAAAGGTGCTCTGGAGTCACTGGTCTCCGGCGGTCTCTAAGAACATGTTATTTTTGCATCACACAGGAGTGATACTCTACAATTACTTCATTCTCTCAGGGAAAAGTGCAGAGTTGGGCCTCCCAGCTCTCTATCTCTGTGATAAATTATAGTGCCCGTTGTGAGCAAGATTTGGTACTGCATTATATCAGGGGCATATAAAGTACTCCTCCTGACAGCCGAATTTAAGCTGCATTCTGCAAGTTTGTGGTGCTTTTCTCTCCAGTCATGAGCATTAAGTTTTAAAGTTTGCTTTCAGGTGGTTGAAGGCTGCAGGTAATCTCATAGTCCACCACTGTAGAGTAGTGAGAGGGGAAGTACCGCTTGTTCAGCAATATGGGGACACCTCTATAACATACAGCGCAAAGATGGAAGGCTATGGTATGCACCTGAGACCCCAGAAGCAATTTTAATAAGCAGCAAATGAGTTGGGATTTGGCAAAGGCACTAGATTGAGCATGTTACCTACTTGGGAAGGTGGCAGAAAGATTGCTTCCATAAGCTTTCAGCTCCGTCTCTCTGCCACATCCAAGAGGTAGTCTTTGAAGAACATGTCACTCTCTAGGACACATCAGGTTGAAGGGCTTGCACTGATCCAGCTCATGGTGGGAGCCACCATGCCCTTATGGCTCTCTTATGCATGTTGACTGGCAAGTCCCAGCTCAACTTGCTCTGAAATCTGTGAAGTTAGCTTTGGGAAGTGGTTGACTTGACTTTCTAGAAGAGAACAATTTTCGCTTTTCTGGTGTACACAGGGAAAGGTTCTTCTTGGGAGTGATTGTGGATTTTTTCTTAGGAAACTCTGAGAGCAGTTGGAAGTCTGTTTTGCTGCAAGATTCCATTTTCAGGTGGAGTCCACTACCTGCAGAGCTAATACAATTTTATCCTTGTCTTCCAGAGTCTTTATCCTCATCCTCATAGTCATCAGTATTCTCTGGATCCCGATCATTCAATCAGCCAACAGTGGGAAGCTCTTTGACTACATACAGTCCATAACCAGCTATCTTGCCCCACCGATCACAGCTCTCTTCATCTTGGCAATCTTCTGCAAGAGGATTAATGAGCCTGTAAGTAGAGTGTCAACAACCAATTGATATACATATTTAATTTGATAAAATAAATAAATAAATAACTATCTCCTCAGTACCTAGCCTTTGAGACTCTTTAAACTCAAAGCCAGTCCAGCTGAAGTGTTACAAAGAGGCAGCCTTTTCCTGGCATGCGTTAGTGGATCTTAGCCCAGTCTCTGGTGTATGTGTGTTTGCTTCCAAGAAGCTACTGTAAGTGGTACTGTTTGGCAGTCTCATTTGAAAGCATGAAAGGCAAAGTTGTCCCACACTTTATGGGCAATGTATCAAAGTCTAGTTGGAGGCATGTTTTTAGGAGGAGACTCTCGCATTATCTGTGCTCTATATGTTCCACGTTCAAGGGCAGAAACAGAAAATGAAGATTTTTAACTGAAGACATCCTCTTTTGATGCATGTCAGTGTGGGTTTCCATCAGGCATGAAAAGTCTTGGTCTAAGGAACAGATGAAAATAAAAAGAAAGGAAAGGGAAAGGGGGAAAGAGGAGAAGGGAAGGGAAAGGAAGGGAAGGGAAACTTCAGCTAAAGGTAACATGCAGTGACCTTTTCTTTATGCTTGCCTTTTCTCAGGGTGCTTTCTGGGGCCTCATGATCGGGCTAGCTGTTGGTCTTGTTCGGATGATCATCGAGTTTATTTATAGCACGCCGTCTTGTGGTGAGGATGACAGAAGACCAGCTGTGCTAAAGGACTTGCACTACCTCTACTTTGCCCTCATCCTCTGTGTCCTCACTGCGATTGTCATCATCCTCATTAGTTTCTGCACCCCACCAATCCCTGAAGAAAAGGTAAGTGACTTGCAGTGACACCCTTTTCTCAGACCCCCCATTTGGTTTCCAAAAATCTCTGAAATCTGTCCTTTCCTGTTCCTCCCATGGTTAAGAAATGGTGTGTAATGCAAATGCTGCAAAGAAGCCCTTGCTCCTCAGCTTTCTATTCCCCAGGTCACATAGTGTTAATGCTTCCCAAGGCACTGAGTGCTTCAAATTGAGTGTGAGTTCCCATGCTGTGCCTAGAGCTGGGCAGACAGTCCATCATAACTGAGATAGAAAGAAAAGAAGAAGGGGAAGAGGATGAAATCATATTACAGAGCACTGCTGAGGAGGAATTAAATCTATCTAATTGTAGCATCTACCCTGTTTCAGCAGAGCCAGCCATCTTGCAGGCAAACAAGATTAATATCTTTTGCAACACAGGCATTTAGGAAAATAACATTTTGTCCCAATGTGATCTCAATTACTTTTAATAACTTTGGGTCAGACACAACTTTCTTTTACTTAATGCATTAAAGTGGTTCAGCCTTGGGAGGCTTTATATAATAAAACCTTAAAGCCAGTCCCAAGTTTTAAAGCAGCTGTCAATATAACAAAACTGCCATCTACCCCCAAACAAAGGTTAATGGATAGATTTAAAAACCCTATTTTTTTTCCCCCTGTCTAACTGCATGGGGAAATGACGGTGATGCCATCACAGCATTTGCTATCTGTTGCTTCCTCATAACTTGTAAAGCATTAACCAGTTCCATCAATGATTGATTGAACGCTAGTGGTGTCAAAGATACCCAGCTCCTAAAGATTACGTGAAAGCAGGTGCTCAGATAGAGGAGAGGAGGCGAGAGAGAGACTGTCTTTGTGTCTGCTTTGAGATAAAGTCTCAGCTTTTATTAGCTATCAGAGGATCCACATGGGAGAGACAAATACTGGCAAGGAGGCACCATTAGTTCTGCTGCTTACGTTGTTCACTACTGCTCAGGGGTGGCCAGATGGTTGCCAGCAATTAATTACTGTGGTTTAATGAGTTCCCACTCATCATCTGACCTGTGATAACTAAACATGTGCAGTGCTCCCTGCCCACAGCAATAGCAAGATAAGATGTATTAACATAGCACTGGCAAATAGTGAACATCATACCAACAGTTCAGGAAATGAAGAAACTGGCCGCAGCACCTACAGGCTTTTTAGTTTGACCTCGGAGGTATTAAAACATTTAAAGCACATTTTAAGAGGGGGAGTTCAGGATTAAGACCTACTATAATAGCATCAGTGAAAGAGAGGTTATGATTGTAAGAGATTCTTTAGAGGAGATGTGCAGTAAAAATAGGTGAGTTTATAGGTGCTGGACTTAAGGGACCTTATTTGATATATTCTTCAATGAGCCAATGCTTAGGAAAGGTGGATTCAGACTGGAAACAGTCCAGGGAGGAAGGCCAATGGATTTGTCAGGGAGGACAGGATTTTGTCTGAAACAGCTGTGTGCGGTTTTCCCAGACAGGCAAAGGACGAGGTGGGGTGGCTGAACCCCCAGGTACATCTGGAGAGCCAGGAAGGGGGAGGAGAGCTTGCTAAATGGCAGTACTGGCCATGAACAAACATAGGCTGGGATTTTTGAGAGAAGTTTTCCTGAAACAAGATGTTCAGGATAACCTTTTGGTAGGCTATGGACCCCACATAGTGCTGAGCTCAGTGTTTGACCTCTGTATAAGAGATTGTGTTGAAGAAAATTAATAAGAATTAATGATATTGCCTGTGGCAGTGAGAAGCTGGACACAGAGACCCAGATCAATCATCTAATGATGTGCTGACCATCCATGTCCCATAGGCTCACCCCCGCCCTCAGTATCTTCCCACCACAAGGAAAATGAGATGAGCTGCCAGACAATTTGTGCTGCTAGGTGGTAGGTAATTCCCTCTTCCCATAACTTGGTAGGAATGGGAGAGTCTGCCCCCATTTGGTTTTAGTCTGATTTCCATTCAGTATTTATCCCTAGTTTCAACAGGAAAGGTCTGACCTTGCTCCTCAGAGAACAGCCAAAGTGAAGGTGTGGGGTTTAAGCTGAGGTAGGTGCCAACATTGTCGGGTTCTGCCTGGCTGGCATGAATCTGAGTGGGCAGCCTTAAACCCAACATTTTTCATTTTCCCTCGGTCAGGCTTACCCCAACTTTTGCCCTAGCCATGAGCACACGTGTAGGATTAGACCACCACTCCTGGTGGCATGGTTTCTCATGGTGTCCTGCAAGCAGGGCTTGTCTTCTCACCTCAGGTTAGTCTGTGGCTGTGCTGACGTGGCTCAAGGACAGAAGGGTTTGGGGGGAGGAAGGGCAGGAGGTAGAACACAGGATGGATGTGTCAGGCTTTAACCCTCTGGCTCAAAAATAGCCCCTGAGTTTTGTGTTTGGCCATTGGCGACCTTGGGTTGCTGGGTTTCGGCGTGCAAGTGGGCAAACCTTTTGTGAAGAGCCTGTATGTCCCCCACGAGGGGGGAGGCTGTGGCAGGTGTCCTGGATGAGGGTGTCTGAAGCTCCAGTGCTTCCCAGTCCCATGTGTTGGTCAAGTCACTTTATGAGCCTCAGATATTTTCCCCGTAAAAATCTCATGGGGCTAATGCTGCCAGCCCTTATCTGTGCAGCGCTTTCAGATGTAATGATGAAAGACACCGTATAAGAGCTAGGAATTACACCATTTATTTTGTCAGGCAAAAAGAAAAGAAAAACAAGCCACCGAAGGAAAAGCCAAGGAAATATAGTGATAGATCATACTTCAGCAGATGTAAATCAGCATAGCTCTATTGCCTTCAAAGACCAGGAACAGCTGTTGAGCACAGTTATGCAGCTTTACACCAGCTGAGGATCTACCCCGGACAACTTTAAATATTGAATCTTAATGCTTTTGAGATAGTAAATGGACAAAAGAAGAAAAGAGATTTGTATGTTATGTTAGAGTGGTACAGCTAATGTGCCTGGCTTTAAATGAATTACAATCCAAGAACTGCAAGCTGTAGCATTTTCTCCTGCTGTTTTGGACACTCTCCCATCCCTGTGGTGATTGATGTTGTGCTGGAAAACAAGTATGCAAGGAATTTGTTTGGTATGCTCCAGAGTTCATATGTCTTCATTGTAGGTAGTCCATATTGTGTCACGCTGTCCTTGAAAACACTGCAAAAGAGCTTACAATTAAATTTGAGACTGTGAAGCTGAAACACAACTGTCAGGTGCCAGATGGCATTTTGGGAACAGAAGGATTTATTCTAGTTTACAAACAACAGAAGAAAAACTTTGCTTACTTCTTGCAAACTCCCTTGTCCAAGGAGGATGTGAGGGTGAAAAGGGAGAGAAACAGCCCACAGATCACAAATGCTACATGAGCAGGTCACCTCCCCAGGGGTCAGGGCTCACCCAGACAAGGTGATGGATTGGTGATTCCACCTGATATACTCTGGGATCGGGGATGTTTTCTCTGTGTCTTGAGGTCTGGCTTCAGTGGCTCCTTAAGGTGCATAGCTCAGGAGAAGCACCAGGCCTGCTTTGGTGGCCTGAACCCACACCGTGCACTCCAAGGCGCTGTGCAGCTGGAGCTCCCACAGCACCGTTTAGTGCCACTGGGAGCAAAGCATGCTCAGCTCTGGTGGGAACTGGCACTCACAGAGGGGCAAACTCAGAGGGGACACGGGGCTCCCCAGAACCAGCCACACAGCTGCCCCCTGCTCCCCTGCCCTTGGGGATGGTGGACTGAGGCAGCATTTCCAAGGTCCAAGTCAATCATGCTAACACAGCTCCCCCGTCAGCAGTTCTCCTTATTTATGTATTTTCTTGCTCTCTCCGGGCTTGCAAAACATGGGCCACCATCTACCTTCCACATCCCCATCACTTGGTGGGTCTGTGCCAGGGAAGCGTAGCCAGCCCCGTGGTGGCCTCCATGGCCACACAGTGCTGCCAGTCTGCCCCGGCATGTGTCCTTCTGGCCATGGCAAAGAGGAGAAAGGGGTGCCTCGAGGACTTCAGCCATCCCAAACGTACTCAGGGGAGCTAGAAGCTGGAGCATTGGTGTAATGCTTCACCAAGGGGCCCTCTAGGGTGGCAGTTTGCTTTATTTCACCATGGTCAAAGCAGCTGCTCCTGGGCGGGTCAGTGGGATGATATGTGATGAGGTTACCTGTGTGTCCGTGCTGCTTTCAGTTGGGAATCACTCCCACCTGGCAGAGTCTGAGCCCTAAGCAAGCTCCAGCCCTTGCAGATTTTTTCTGCAATGTGAAGAGGCAGTCATTCAGTGACATGTGGGAAGAGAAGGGGAAAGAAAAGTTTTGGAAATCCTTTAGTACCCTGAAACTTTGCTATGTTCCAGTGACATTTCCTAAATGATTAAAAAAAAATAATAATAATAGAATCCCTGAGAAAGATGAGGATCATCATATCAAAGCAATTTAGCACATCATGACAAGAAAGATTAGCCCTGCCCAATGCTCATCTTGGTTGAAAATGATTTAAATAAAGCTATAAATCTTCTGGAAATTATGCAACATTTTGTGTCAGCTGGAAACTCCTGCCTAGATCTGTGTGTGCAAAATTCAAAAATTAAACTCACGTTACTTTGTAAGTGACCCATTTGAGATGTTCATTTCCATACGGGCAGAGCAGGGAGGCAGCTGCTTGTCAGGCACATATGTGATGTTCTGCCTGACCTGCTGTCACCACGGCAGCTTTGGTGCCCCAGTCCCATCCTGCAGCTCCTCTGCAGGGCAGCCGATGGGCTGGGGTGGGAGGGCAGCCCACGCACCTGGGCAGCTGCGCTCGAGCGAGGTTGGTCAGCGTGGTCCTCGCTGCCTGGCTTGGCCAGAGCATGCAGGGGTTAGGAATTGTCATTGCCACCAAGCTTCTTGGTGTCCCATGGTCGGCCACAAAGTAGCAGACCTGCTTAAATCCAAAGACCTGAGCCCCTGGGACAGTTCACCCCACCCCACAGCAGCAAAAGGACCACTGTCAGATTTGCAAGAATAATGGCTCCTGTGCAGTCCCTGTGTCTCAGGGAGGAGAAGGCTTCCAGGCTAGCCCTAGGGTAAGAGTTTCAGACCTCCTGGTTTTGCAAAGCAGAGCAGGTTGCAGCCACAGCAGCCTGTCCAGGACTAATCAGCTTTCATGGCTTGCAATGATTCTTTCACTGAGAGACTGCAGAGAGAGGTAATGTCTTGTGTTGGCCCAACAGAGAAACCTAGAATTTAAAAAGAGGGGAAAAAAAAAAAAAAGTCAAACAAACAGAGAAAGAAGGCAAAAGATGTTTGGATGTGCAAGTCTTACAGTGTGTGCCCAGAGCTCTGGGTTTTCTACTTCTAACTACACCTGTTGGTTTAATGTATGATATAATCCTCCCTGCAATTTGTGACTTAATATTAACTGTTGTGGCTCTGCCTGCTCACGTAGTTGCACCTCCTGAAGGCATACTTGCAGCTGCAGAGCAGAGACACAAGGCTGCTACTCTTCCCACTCAGGGCACTGAGATAAGCTCATCTCAAAGTGCCCGTTGCTGCTTTGATATGAGCTTGTCCCAACTGTGGGGTTTAATGTTCACTTGGGGTTTTCTTTTCCTAGAAAACAACAACTGAGATGAGACAGAAGATCCTCCAGTCCCTCCCCATGTCCCAGAGAAGAAGCTGTCCAAATACCAGTGTTCCCATGGGCGTATATCTGTGTAATGCCCTTATAGCCATATAAATGTGTCGTGCCCCTACAGCCATGTACCTGCATGCTAACACCCGGCCAGTCTTTCTCTGCTGACGGTACAATTGATTGCTGTCTGATTGACTGTATCCAGAAAGGGTTATCTTGGCTTTTTTTCTTTTTTCTTTCATCGACTTTATTGGCCTTCTCTGTTGGAGGGTTGCCATCCTGGATGCAGATCATCATGAATTCATGTCAATCAAGAGAGCCTAGCAAATAGAAAGCTGCTTCTTCGATGTCTACTAAAAGGTTACTCCTGGTAGATACAGGGATGGAACAGGTTAATTAAAAAAATAGAAGGAAAGATACCAGATAAATGCACGCTTTTTTTCCCAGCTTTTCAGCTCCAGCTGGATGGTACCAACCTTCTTTTCCAGGATGTGGGCACCAGTGCAGAAAGGAAGTGAGAGAAGGTGGGGGAACAACCGTCACCCCAGAATGGGTGTCTTAGCACCATCTTGGATCCGTGCCCCCCAAAGAGGGAGGTGACTGGCATGCCAGTTTGTGACTGACAGGCAATAACCAGTTTGTCCTCTGTCCCACTTTGCAGCTCGCTCGCCTGACGTGGTGGACAAGACACAGAAAAGCACCGGCCATTGACCTGAAAAATTACAAGAGTGAAGCAGCACAGATTAATCCAGCCAACGGAGAGAGTGACCTGGTCGACAGTGCAGATTCAGGCGATAAGGAGGAGGAAGGTAGGGTGGCTCTCTGTGAACGAGCACACTCGTGTGCATGTGAGGGGACAGCCAAGATCTCATGCAAGTCCTGCTAAAGTTCACGAGAGGTTATCTGTTGCATTTACTGGACCTGGGGCTTGTATTTATGGGTATAGCAGTTATAAGGATGTGGCAAATGAAAGTGTTGCGGTTCTTGGTTCTTCCAACATATCTTCTAGCATTTACCTTCATGTTGTAATCCTCTGAATGGTTCAGAAGAGCTGCCATTCCTAAAAAAAGCCAAACCCCCCACCATTCAGTAAAATGTTTTTCCTCTTCCTCTCTAGAACAAGTTATTTACCCATGCAGACTACCCCAGTCCTGTTCTGCCCAAGTCACAGTGTTATTTTAGCACTTCAGGCCTGAACACTTAACGGCACGCTAGACTCCTTGGATGGGAGTCAGTGGCCACTTATGAGCATCCTTGGGAAGGTGGAGGTCTGTGGTGCTGGGACACTGCTCCTCGCCCTGTTGACACTGGGGCTTTGTGTCATGATACTGCATCTGTTTGTCTGTCTCACCAAGATCCTTTTGAGGAGCTCCATAGCACTGCTGCAGGCGTAAACAAAGCAGCAGCTACACTAGCACTATGAAAGCCATGGCAGGCTCTGTAATTTCAACTTTCAGCATGTAAAAGTGGCATCCCTTCCTGTCTACATCACTGCTAGGAGATAAACCCCTTGTGTATGTGTTTGAGATGCCTTCTCCTTACCCCTGTGTGGGGTCTGCTGGCCAAACTCACCCAGCGATGCTGTAACACACTGTTTCAAGTATGTTACAGATGTCACATAGATCAAGTAGCATCGATCATACAATAAGATGCTGTAATATCATGGACCGAAGGGACCATGAGACTCTGGGAGCAGCTGTGCCCTTTGTGGATGTCCTAGGATAAATATACAAGCCTCAGTTTTCTCATTTACATTATACCAATAGTATCTTCCATCTGCCCTTAGGAGATAAGCTATGGTTAAAACTCAGAACCAAACTGCTTGGATAGCTGTGTGTCCTACCAAGGGTATTTAATAAGAAGGAAGGCAAAGAGTCAAATGAACGTTCTTTTCAGAGTCGTCAGAGGTTTATTCTGTAAATCCATTAAAAAAGTGCAGCTTTCTTGTTTCGAGCTTAACCTTCCAAGATTACAGAGCAGAAATCTCAGAAGAAAGGCACATACACAGGATTTTTTCACTCCTTCCTTTTGCTGGTCAGTCCAAAGGACGCCGGTACAGATTACAGGCAACTGAAACAGATGTGAACATCTAAAGAAAACTCTTAAGTTGTTTCCCAATAGAGTAAGTCTGAGTTTAAGTTGAATGCAGCCATTCAGCATTATTTCTTATAAATTCCTAGTTCACTTAACTAGCTCAGATTTTTATAAACAAATGTCTTGGTATTTTGGTAATTAGTACTGATGGGAAAGGAAATGTGAAATGCAGCACTTGACAGTTTAATGAGGTTTTTTTTTCTCCGGGTAACACCTTTTTCAAGGCCTTATGACATTCTGCATTTCAAAAAAAGGTTATATTTGGAAAGAACAGCCAGTGAAATACACACAGCACAGGGCTGACAATTAAAACACATACTTCACCTGGCATGTCACGTGTAATAAATAAGCCAGGATATCTCTAAATGGACCATCATGCTGTCAGGAAAGTGGATGGAAGCTGGGTCAGGGAGGAGGGGGAAGAGGTCTGTTAATTAACTAATGAGTGATTGGTGTTGCAATCAACCAACTGTAATCAGGCTGTGCTGTAGAGGGTTGAGGCAGAGCTTTCTCTTTCCCTTCTCTTCCCTTCCCATCTCCCATCATCGTCTTGCATCTCCCATTCAAGGTGCATCTCAAGCTTCCAGATTGGTCAATGCACCTCCAAACCAGTGGAAGAAGGGAGGGAAGAGTCCCAGCTAGATGTTGACACCCATTTTTTGGTCTGTCTCTTGCAGCAGCCAAGCCTCCCTGCTGGAAAATGCTGTACTTGTGGTTCTGTGGTCTGTCCACCGGCCCCGTGCCCACCCTGTCCCAGGAGGAGAGAGCTGCCCTGGAGCGAAGCCTCACCAGCATTGAGGAGAAGCCCCTGTGGAGAACTGTTTGCAATGTGAACGCTATTCTCCTCATGACTGTAAATGTCTTTCTGTGGGCATATTTTGGCTGAGGTGGGGTCAGGCAGCGTGTGGCTTTGGTTTCTTTCAGGGGTCCTCATCTTCATGTCTAATCCAGAAGCATCAGGTGACAGAGACCCTCATGATGGTCCCTGGAGGTGCCGGGACACCTTGGTGAAGCCCTTCCCTGCAGGCACTGCTTGCTGGAAATGACTGTTGGGCTCAGTTTCTCCCTAAGACGAGGTGTGACCAAGACTCAACACCGGTCATATCCAGGGTGCAGGGGATGTGGGACAGCATGTGGGTCAAGTCAGGAGACCTTGAGTCAGTTTTAAGGTACAGAGCTGCTGTGCCATGACTGGGTCCTCGCTCCCCTCATGCACTAGCTCGGGGCTGACTTTGCACCTCTGCTTTTAAGGGAAAGACTTCTGGTTTACGCTGGTGTAGGGAAGGAGATTTACGTGTTACCTGCAGTTTGTTTGGTTTTTATATGGCCAAAATTCAGATGGGGTTAGTGTGGGATCACTGGATTAGCTCAGCCTTGGCTCCCACAGCTACCCCAGACCCTGTGCTGGGGACACACACACACACACGCACACAGAGCCCCTGCCAACACCCCCCCCGCTGCTGGCATTGGCGGTGGGGGAGGGGCTCCCCCACCCTGCCCACTCTGCCGTGTAATGGTGGCTCTTACAACAGCCTGAGCCTGTTTATCCATCGGGCCAGTCCTGCCCTTAACAGCATTACCAGCAATAAATGTGCCTTAGCAACTAAGCCAATTCCGACTGGGTTATTGTGGTTATATATCCTGCACTGACGCACAAAGGTCTCCCTGGGAACATGGTGACCTGACTGTGGTAGGTAAAAGAAATATCCCTCCTTGGGCAAGGTGCAAGGCTAGACCTCGCTTTTTTGAGCAAATTCAGGCTTCTCTGACCCGTCTTGGTACCATCATGTGATGTGGCATGGCCATAACCTCTTAAACCACCTCCAGAGGAAGAGACGGCAGTACCCACTGTTAATATCTTTGTCTGGTGGTTAGGATGCTCACCTGGAGAAGGCTAAAAATGCCCATGAGGATGAGATCCTCCACTCCGGCATCCAAGGGGTACAGCCAAGCCACCAGGGGTGGGCTGTGAGGAGAGGTGACGGCATGTGGTGAAACACAGTGCCATAAAGATGATGCAAATGAGTCATGATGCAGCAAGCAGAGGAGAAACAAGGCTCTGTGTCCACCTGGCACATGGAGCCCAGGTCATGGTTTCCCAATTCATCCTCAGTTTGGCTGGAGGAGACTGATTCAGCCATGCAGGATGGGGTCCGTGCTGTGTTGGCGAAGGTCAGTATAAGATTTGTTTTTTTCTAAGAGGAAAAAGTAGATTTCCTTTGAATAAGGGAGCTCACAGCCCCGCCAGTCGCCCGCCCATCTCCACGGGGAGAGGCACACGGTGCAGAGCTTGCCTTGCCTTTCTACTATTCTGTTTCGAGCAGGTGGTGCCCACATCAGAGGGTGCCTCAAAACATTTACAGGAAATCAGGTTACCAGCTGTGATTAATAGCTGGTAAATGTCTAATAATAACAGACACATTTCTAATGCATTTAGAAATACCAGGGCTCTCGCCTCCTCGCCTAGAGCAGTGAGGTGCTGAGTGCTCCTGAGCCCCAGAGCCCCTCAGCAGCACTTAGCTCGATGACTTTATTGGCTTTTTTGGACCACACATCCACTAAAGCTGTGGGGAAAGCAACACGACACAGGATGAGGAATACTGGGGCAGTTTTTTAAATGTTTGAGATTATTCTTTTCCTCTGAAAAAAAAATACCAGTTTAGCAGAGAATAGAAATGAAATTTATTACACTTTTTTTTTTCTTATTTCTTTTTTTAACAACACAAATAGTTTTGATCTTTAGAGATATGATGCTGACCTCTTCCCCTCCCCACCTCACCCTATGGACCCTGGAAGATGATGTTTCTTTTAAAATTATGATGTTTATATCAGTTAAATAATGTGATTTGAGAGATGTGACTGCCTCTCTGAGCTTGGCCCACAGAAGGAATGGAGGCATCCACGCTGCCAGATGCAGCCAGCTGTGTATCCCACAGGAGAAACACAGTTCATTAGTAAACTTATTTGACTTACTACTCTGCTTTGAACAACTAAAGCGAAACAAAAGAAAAAAGAATGATTGGGGAGGGGGAGCCTGAAATTTCTTATTGAAATAAAGTTGTCTCTAAACGTCTTGCTCTTTCCTTGTATTTTTCAAGGAAAAAATCCTATTTAGCTGAAAAAAATTAAAACCAAACCAAAAAGAGATTATATTTTTCCTCCTCGTTGAAGATTGGGGATGGAGACTTTTCTTCTCATGTTATTCCTCATTTCTGTCCCTCTGCTCTGTCCTTCTTGTCTCCTACAGCTCTGCCTACATCCATCTGCAGCTCTTCCCCTCTGCATCTCCCAGCCCCTCCTTCCCAGCCTCAATAATTTCTGGTTTATGCTCCATCTCCCCATGGGCTGCACCTGAACACACGAAGTCCCTCCAGCCCCAGCTCCCACTAAGCAGGACCCTGCTCGCCCCAGCAGCTCCCTATCAGCCTCACCTCGACCTGCCAAGGAGCTGCAGGGACAGGGATAGGGACAAGGATGGGGACAAGGTGGGATGGGATGATTCTCGGCTCACTGCTGCTGCAAGGATGATGCTGTGGCAGAGACCACTGTTGTGAGTGTGCGGCTCTTTGCACCATCTCAGGTATGTTCTGGGGGTTTTAAGAGGGAAAACCCAACAGAGGTTCTGCAGGTGGAGTGACTACAAGCCCAAAATCAAACACCCTTTTCCTAACAGGGATGATCAAGGCTGAAAAACCAAGGCCCATGACAGTCCCACGCGGCATCTGTGAAGAGCTTTACCTCTTAATGCGCTGCGCATCCAACAAAGCGGAGGTACTTTCTACTGCTGTGTCAGCTGAAGACATGTAGGTGCTTAAATGCCTGTGGCAGGCTCTGGAGGAACCTTTTCAGAGATACATGGGCTGGGGCGAGCGCAGCCTGAGCAGGAGCGTGTGCCACACACCAGGTGCTGCAGCCCGACCCGCTCTGTGCCAGGAGCAGCTCCTCCACCAGCGCTGCTCAGCCCACACAGCAAGGGCAGAGCTCCCGAGGGAGCGAGGGTGGTCTGCGAATCCAGCCAGCAACAGCTCCCAAACCAGGAATGAGCAAATTCATGTGGTCCGGAGGAGTTTTTACCAGTGAATGGGGGAAGGCACGTCAGAGCCCAGCAGAACTGGCACTTCAGTGATGACAGGCTCATCTGACGGCGGATGCGGTGGGCTGCGGCGTGGCCTCGGCGCCGGGCTCCTCACGAGCCTTTCCTGGGGAGCAGCTTGTCATTGCCTCGGGAGCGCTGCACAGCCTCGCTCCTCACAGCACGTGATGAATTGCAATATCCTAACAAGAGCACATCACTTCCAGAGCTGTAACCAATATACAAGTCCATTGGCAGCAGATGTTATTAATGATGTCAATACATATTTTCTTATTAATCTGCCATACTAGGCTTGTGTCTATCTGCAAATGATTATAATTCATTTTCCTGACAAATCTATCAAGATCATTTATTACTGTTCAGCAAAGGAACTTCTTTTAAACAGAGATTAATAACATTGCATTTTATCTGGCTGGCTGAGCCAAAGGAAATGAAATTAACAATGAACCCTACAAACATGTCATCACTTTAATTTATCGGAAAATATTTTAAAATGTTATTTAAAAGAATATACGCTATGGTGGGCACAGTTTATTACAAAGGAAAGAAATGAAACAGCATGCATTTTAGCAGGGTGGAGACTAAGTTAGCAAACAGGGCACCATGTTTTCTCTGGATCCCTGAGCTCGTGTTCTGGGACAAGGAGGGAGCAGCGCTCACAGCCTTCCTGGTGTGTGCAGATGGGCACCTGCCCCTGTGAATTGCAGCTGGAAGTCACTATTTCTGGGTTAAAGTGGGTCCTACCTGGGATCACAAGCTGTCATCCCTGCAGGGAGCACCGTCCTCCTGCGTTCCTATAGAGGGAAACTTCAGCAGGGTAAAGCCCGTTGAGGTCTGAGGGGGAGGAGGGTACGTGTGGACTGGCAGAGTCCCAGCACAGCACCCTTCTGCACTTTTGGTCCCTAGGAGGAAATTAAACAAACTCAGTAAATTTACATGGTTTAGTCTCCTTTCTTCTGCATTCTCTTCTTACTTTCCCCTCTCTTTGAGTAAAATGGTAACAAACAATAAATATACACTAAAGAACATATCAGACCCCCCTCCTACTTTCACTGCAAATAGTAATGCAAAAAATATCAGCTTTGCTTCTGCATTGCTTTGTTTATACCCATGAACTTGCAACTGTAGCCCCATTTTCATGCAGGTGCCCACCGCTGTGTCTCTGCAGGACTTCCCCCATGTGCCTGGCTCTGGGCTGCGACATCTCCAGCAATGGGAATCCCATCACTCCCCTCCATACCCTCGTCTTGGAAGGTGTATCCCTCCCTCTCCAATACTGCAGCTCACTTGCCTGTTTCTCAGTGCCCCGTGCTTCCAACACCAGCAAATTACTCCTCTTCCTTGCCCAGCAGGAGAGGAGAAGGCTGCTTAAAACAATTTTGAATTACGTGGTCAAGAAGTGTTTCTCCTATAGATAATAAAGTCAGTTTCTTACCTTCAGTGGAGCGGATTCATCTGATCTTACCCAGATACCAGGTTGGAAGCAATGTTTTAAACCCCGGAAAAAGGAAATAAACCCACTAACCTCAAGCTGTAGCAGTTTCAGAACGCTAACATATTGGCAAGAGGATTTCCGAGTGTGCATTTGTGTATCTCTGCAGAGCAGCAAAAGCACTTACTGAATTGGCTGGCATTTAACTGTAAGTTTTGCTGCTGTATAACAAAGTCTTCTGGATTTTTTTGTTTTAATTAAAACCAAAAGTCATCAATGTAGCATAGGTCTTGAAAAACCTACAATAAATAAGAAAAACCTGAATATACCCCAATGCAGGGTTTGGCTTGCCTGCAGATTAAACGTAATGTGTTAATAAGAGAAGCAAGTTGTCCCTCTGTTTAAGCTGGAGCTGTATCTCCACTTACTTTGGGGACACAGTAGTTCACAGAGAGGTGACAGCTCAGGCTGCACATGCCCAGGCCATACATACTGAAGTAGGACCAGACTGAGCTTCTAAAAGGTCTGATCTTCTACTTTGACCTAACATTTACTGGCAGAATTTGTGGTCTTTGACTGAGAAACAACTGCAATGCATATGGCAGCACATCCCTGCCTATTTCTTGATCAAACTGACAGCTTAGCCATGTTTCTTTTAGCATAATTGTCAATCCTGGCATAAAGGCTGCAAGCTAAGAAGAAAACAGTCTCTGGCTAAACTACTCTAAAAGCTAAATACCCATTACATTAAAAAAAAAAAAAAAAAAAAAAAAAGATCTGCACCTTATTTCTAGTGTGGCTGCACCTTGCTCCAGCTTTCAGCTGCTGGGTTTCGTCAAGCCCCTTCTGTTACGTTAAGCAGCTGCCTACTACGAACTTACACCACGTAAACAAACATCACAGACAGTGCATGCAGAGAAACAGGGCTTTATAACCATGGAAAGGCAAAAAAGGGGACAAAACTAAAAGGAAGTGGAAAAGGACAACATGTAGCAGATGCAAAAACCAAATTCGAGCCTCACCTCACAGTCCCGTGTATACACTTAGTACAAATGATTTAAATTATTTTCCCCACTTCAGACCAATGCCTGTGTAATGTGGGAGGTGTCAGCCAACCTCGGTGATTCCCCAAAGCCTGGTATGAACAGTTTTTTGTCTGTTTGCCTGGAGCAGCAAGAGCAACATACAGCATGTTGTGAAGGCAGCACAAGGAGCAACAGATAAAAGTGACTTCTTTAGCATAGGTCAAATGTTGGTGTCACAATAATGTGAGATTTTTGTACAACCTCCTCTGAAGCAGGTGAACGTGAGCGAAGCAGCCAGTTGTCGAGCTGCTGTCCCAACACGGTGTTGCTGCAATGGAGGTGAAGGTCCCCTCTCAGGCTGCAAAAGGTTGCAAGGAAACGTCACTGCCTGGTCAGAGAAGTGAAAGATGACAGCTCCCTCATCACCTAAATGTATCTTTGCCCCCCACGGAGATGGCAAATCCGCCGGGAACACGAAAATACAGATGTCCTTGTTGGAGAAGTGCTTAAGGAGGAGGCCTTGCTGGTGTTGCCCACCATTGCCCCAAGTTCCACTGCACACAGCACTGCCTTTTCCCAAGTGGCCCCTGATCCTCGGAGTCACACATTTTCTCCACCTTTCTGTGACCCGAGTCTTGAAACTCTGACGGGAGAGATGAAGAATGCTCCTGTCCCAGAACAGCCCCTCAGCCCCAAGGTGCAGAGGGACTGGGCACTCTTCAGAGTCTATAATAGGTTTTAGGTCCTTCAAAGGGAGCAGGGAACTCTGCGGACACCCAGCGGCTCCAACTCCTGACCCGAGATCCCATATAATACAAGAAGCCATCTTCACGCCTTCCCTCCACTTACCTCAAACGTGATTTCCAGCACCTCTGTGTACCCATCTCCATCACGGTACATGGAGGGGGGTGGGGTGGGGCATGTGTGTGTGTTACCTAAGCATGTGCCGTCTGGTCAAGGCTGGCATCAAGGTGCCACTGTGCCATTCGAGCACAGCCCAAGATTTCATAAGCAAAAACTGAAATATCATGCCGTGCGATATTACAGATAAGCTGTCCAAGCAAGACCAGATGGCACCACCCCGCCAAGGACAACAGCTATTAAGTTGTCAGAGTACAAACCAAAGTCAGCCAGCGCTGCTGAGTTCGTGCCATTTCAGTGCACGATTCCCAGGAACGAGGAACAAGCTGTCCCCAAACACCGCTGCAGAAACGCCCCTGGGGAGGACATTTGCCCACGGCCCTGTGAGCCGCAGGGTGTTCCCTGAGGAGTCCCAGTGCCACACAAGGGCTGGGCACAACGGCGTGTAACAGTACACACGTGTGTGCAAAACGTAACAGCAACCGCGCTTGCAGCGCTCAGTTACTGCTCTGGGGTGCCGTTTCCCTACTACACTGCTACTGGCTGGGTTGACTGCACTCCAGCCTCGGTGCTGGGTTGGAGATCACTGGGGACAATTCCTCCACCCACTTGCTGGTTTAGTCTAACACAGCAAGTTTTATTTCTGGGGGGGGAGGACGAGGACAAGGACCAGGGTAGCCATTTTAAGAAACCCGTAATTTCTGCTGATTTGCTCAAAAAAGGAACGTTGTTCAAAACGTTCAGCTGGTGACTTGCTCCTGTAGCTTCCAGAAAAGCAGCATTCAATTTAATATGTGAGACTCATAACCAGCTCACGCAGTGCAATAGTTCTCATCAGTTTGAAGAAAAAAAAATTCTGCTGGAAGCACAGGGAAGTAGCAGTGTCAATTTTTCATTAACCTGCAGCCACTGTCTCCATAGACTTACAGCTATAAGTAAGATTACTGTTATAATTTCTTCTGGTCCCTAAGGAGAGGGGAAAAAAATCTTCTCAAAACTTTTAAGGTCATTAAACCCCCCACACCTTTAAATTGGAGGTAGTTTCAGTTTACTTTCATATTTCAAAATCAAATCTCAGCTTCAGCCTCACATCAAAGCAGAAATGTCAGTTGCTTTGTTTCTATGTCTTCCATGAAAAGAAGTTCCAGCTTTTACATGAGCTGAATGCCAAGTAAACAGATTTTCCTGGGGAACAAACACATCTTTTTTTGTTTGTTTCAAACATGTGTAAATAGAGTCCCAGGAGCTGAGCTGCCTGTCACTTCAACCAGGTTTACACTCATGTCACTCCAGCTGGTTATTTCTGACCCACCTGAGGTCGGAACCACAGACATTTCCCTCCCTGCTCCTCCCCGCACTCATATCAAGCCCTTTCCCTCCGGCCTCATCCCTCAGCAAAGGGGAACCAGTTCAATATGCACTCCGTTTAAACCAGTTCAATATGCACTCCTTTTAAACCAGTTTCTGGTTCCTTCTTTTCCTTTTCTTCTGTTTCTGAGCTCTAGCTACAGAATCCCAGCAATACTTCGGTCGTCTGCCACGGTCACTGCGACGGATCTAAAACGCTTTCGTCAGATCAGATCAGTACCTGACAATATACGGCTACTATCAATAAACAGGGCTGTGCTGCTACATACCCAGAGTACACTAAAGACTGATGGTACCTATTGGCTCATGGCCAAGATTATGGGGGCAGGGAATGGAAACCAGAGTGGATTTGTAAAGGAAAATTACTTTTTTTTTTTTTAAACAGGAGGGCACCATCAGTCTTGAGATGTTGCTTTTCAGTACCAGCTTTAAACAATGGAGAGTTACTTTCTACAAAGCCAGAAGACAACAAAGAGGAGTACAATCCCTTAACATGCCCATCACCTATTAAAAAAACCCAAACAAACAAACAAACAAACCAAATCAAAAAACGCAATAGTAGATCAATGCAAAATTAAGAGCATTTAATGCTTGTCATTTCCAAATGGCTTGGGTTTATATCTCAATCTTCAGCACTTGTTTTGGGTGTAATAACTGGAGAGCACCAAGGGATGCATCACTGTATGGGTTATGCATAAATCGTAATTAAGGAAAATCCTCAAGTACAAGAGAAACCGCAATTTTGATTGGCCAAGTTACCAGAACCTATTGATAATTCAAATCACTCAAGTATTATTCAGTGTTTTCTTCTCCCTGCTTTTTTCATCTCTTGACAAGTTTACAAAGAAAAGAATGGAGCAGAGCTTAGCTGCGTTACATCCAATATGCTGCCTACACAAACGCCAGAGAAGCTAAATGAACCCCAGAACATATGGCACTCTGCTGACAGAGCTCAGAAACTGGTTCTGCATGAGCAACAAGGAACATCTTGAAACGCACAAGACATATGTGTTTTAGGAAGAAGATTGAAGTGTTTCATAATAAAACAGGACAAAGTGAAATACAAGTGCTGTATAAAATTTTAATTAAAAACTGGTTTTACCCCTCAACGTGAATATACAATATGTTTCCCAGATGGATTTCATATTTAAGTATTATCCAAACCAAAACCGTAAATGAGACAAATAAAGCCTTCAAAAATGGCACAGAGGCTAAAATGTACGTAAACACTAGATGACTGTGGTGAAAACAAGGAGGCAGACAAAGCAACCTTTTAGCAAATGTTTACTACTGGAGTACTGAATGAAATAGTTCAACTATAGTTTTAGTAACAACACAATCCGCTAAACATTCAAAAATTCAAGTCAGTGTAACAATGCAAATAGAAGCATTAGAATTCACCACCGTTCAGTGACGTACATGGTGCTTTTGTTACTTATAAGCTTCACAGGTTATTTTATACACTGATAAGTAATGGTACAGAAATGCATAATTCGTGGCGTGCCACGCATCAAACCGCTCGCAGTCACCCCTGCTCTCCAGCCTCCCACCTGGTGCAAAGCTCTGTTCCTTCAGCGGCATCAGCCCCACAGGGTTATGCAAATGCCTGACCACAGAACAGAAGTTTTGTGCTGCCTCCTCAGGATCAGTAAATTCTTACAAACCAAGAGGGATGGTGCTTCGCAACAGCAAACTCCTTTCCCTGAAGAGGCCAGAAGCAGGCTCAGGTCACCACTTCTCAGGCTGCAGAGAGCTCTCAGCTAGTCAGAAGCAATCCCCTGGAACTGAATGGCACCAGGCACCAAGGAGAAGCACCACCTCCACACAGATCACGCAGAGACCCATTACAGGGCCCTTCTGTTGCCAGCCAGCCAAATTGCCACCGCACTTCAGAGAATTTCTCACTGAAGACAAACGGGGCACAAACTGCTCGTCTTCGGCAAGCCAACACTGTAACAAAAGGAGCTACAGCCTCAGCCTTTAAGGGCTTTGGTTGATGATGTTTTGGTTTCTACTGCTTTCTCCATGGAATTCCATGCAACCAATGGGGCTTGTGATTAATATTCCTCTTTCTATTACACAGTAAACTATCAGGGGTTCCCGATCACTTCTCACAACACTGGTTTATCTGTTGAAACTGAAAGGAATTAGGCAAAGACCAGTTACCTGCTGCTACCTGACACCACCACCTACACCAGACACTGCTTCTGTCAGTGCGGTAGCTCGTGAGGACCACCCACAGAAGTGCTGTCTCCTCTCAGCTTCAGTCGTTTTCACTGGAACCAAGCAGCTAAGTTTCATTGATTTGAAAGTTTCCCCAAATTCCTTGACTACTACACGAATCTCTGGAGATACTCCCAGCACTCTGACATGGATCGCTCCATAACCACTGAAGTAATTAACATCACGGTAGGCTTTCCTATGACCCAGAAATTCCACATTACAAGACTGACGCAGTTAAGTGACCGCTGCTAAAAGGGTAAGAATTCTGTTGCATAGTTCAATGTTTCAGAAAACACTTTCAAGCTTAAAAATCAGGAAAAGCAGAATTATGTAATAAGCTATTCCTTGCACAAGGACTGAACAAGCAGCGATTCCTTCCAACTGACTTTTTCTAACAGACCTTTGGCACGCCACACAAACTTTTCCACTGTCGAGTTGCACACACCATTGCACCCCTTGCTCTTGGGAAAGAAGAACAAGTGATGCGATAGATGTGAGTGGTGCTCATTAGTGCATATAGCAGACAGCACTAAGACATCAGGATGGCAAAAAAAATATTTGTATTAAAAAAAAATAATTATGAGAGCAATCTGCATGAGTCTGATGAACCCGGATCATGCAGGAGACAGAAGCAGAGTAGGACAGCAACTGTAAAGATTAGCTTCTAAAAGCACATGTAGTAAAGCAGTTCATTATCTTTTTCAGCCATCTCTTAGATTTAATAGATTTCTATCTTGATAAGATTAAGACTTGCTTAATAATTGTCTGATTAAAACATAATAAACCTGGGAAAATTAAAATAAAGCCTTTTACTAACCTGGAGATGAGATGGGACTTTTCACCCAGGCTTCCACAAAATAATTTCTGTAACGTTCACCTCAGGATCCCAAAGCACTTCACAGTCATTTAATTAAGCTTCAACAGAGCACAAACTCCCCATTTTACAGCTGAGCTAACAATGAGAGGGAGTCTGGAAAAGACTATTTAATACTGAGGAGAGTTGAATGTTCTCTTATTTTACCCAAAAAATAGATTCCCAACACCTACAGGTAGATTTCTTTCTCCCCTCACCACTTTGGCAGCCTCCAAAGTAACAGTAAAATTCAAACATGTGATGCACAATCTAAAGAACACCTTCATTGTCTTCCAAGCTGCCCAGATTTGGAGTATAAACACTGCCATTCATCCATCTTACAAAGCTGCCCCTGCCTGACCCCATCACTCCAGCCATCCCTATGCCTCTTGTCCCCAGTGGACCAATTTAAGCTTCCCTTCCTCTGGCTGAAGTCTTAGATAAGGCAAATCATTACGGAGTTTGACATTTTTGCCTTTAATCCACAACAGGTCTATTTCCAAAGCCACTACTACTCAACAAAGGATGTGCATTTCTACTGAACACCGGCAGATAGCTTGTCTAAAGCCACCCCTAGATCCTAAACTATACCAAGTTATTTGTAGGAATGCGAGAAGGGTGCAAATAGCAAGCAGATTCCGACCTATTAAAATGAAAGTGATTAAAATATTGCACTGATTGCACGCTACAAGCAACACTGGATGCTGACTAGGATTTGGTGAGAATACTCATGGTTGTAACAACTTGGGGAGGGCATGACAAGGAGACAGACTACAGAAAAACACTAATTCACTCAATCTGGCCCATTATTTCTAGATTTGAGTAGGCAGATTTCCTTTCGGAGGTAAAATGACGGGGGTGGAATTATACCATCCCACTGTCACTAACAGACCACTTTGTGGATGGCAAAAGATAAGGAATGAGCACAGAAAATGCTATTTAAAGCGTCACTCAGAAACCTAGAAATTTGCATTTGATAGAAGGGATTTAAATTGTATTAGAAGGCAAGGTGCACCAAACAATTACAGTTTATTACTATGTTGGTTCACTGCCTGAACCTACACTTATCAGATACTGCAGTAGCAAAGGAGCAGCAGCGCTCAGTGCACTTGAGCTTGCATGCATATTAATAGAGGGTTAGCTGAGCAAACAGGGAAGGGGCCAAATTCTCCTGAAAATAAAGTGGCTTGCAGATTTTATGGACAGATCAGAGCAATTTGGGTCTTAACTCCAATTTCAGAGAAAAGTTTTCCCTTAACCAAACCAGATTTCTAGCACAGTGCTTGGATGAGAACACTCTTTGCTGTTATCACAGCATATAAGCTGTGGAATGACTCTGACCCAAGAGAAAAACATATCCTACAGCAGCTGATTCAGGAAGACATTATACACACTGTCTCCCCTTGCAGCTGGAGCAGGGCCAAAGACACAGAGACTATGCTTCATTTCTTGTTAGGCTGCATACGAAAGCTACACTGAGAATATTCATACCAGTCAAAATTCAATAGATGACACTTTTTTTTTTCTCCCATCCAGTTTTCACCTTTGACGAAAAATTTTTAATCTTTGATGAAAACCTGAAGGTTGCCATACTACCATTAGCTAGGGGAATCAAACAGCTATACCCCAGCCACTCCTCTAGACCACCTGAAAACATTACCCTGCTTTTTCACAGTGGCCTCCAACCTTCCTCATCCCCTCTGCGTCTGGAAGTCATGGCAACTTGTGTCCTTACTCATCCATTCAAAAATCCCCAAAGCCTCAGCATTCAGCCTTCCTATGCATTGAACAAACAGGGACTAAGA
Organism: Falco punctatus; assembly: GCF_963210335.1. Classification (NCBI taxonomy): domain Eukaryota; kingdom Metazoa; phylum Chordata; class Aves; order Falconiformes; family Falconidae; genus Falco; species Falco punctatus. Next base: position 9,456,294 of record NC_137591.1, on the reverse strand, counting down.
TCTCCTGGATTGCTGGGGAGAGAAAAATTGAACAGTATCTATATGTCACAGAACCAGATTAGACCAAAGGGGAGCAGCCAGCCTTCAGAAGACCGTAACTTTTACTACGCTATGACGCTGGTGAGGGAAAACACAGAGAATATTGAATGAAAGCTGTGGGATACCATAAGAAGAACACTAAATCTTATGGCTCAAACACACACAGGAAACTGCACCAACCTTCAGATTGCAGTAGATTCATTTTAAACCAAAAGCTTGGAAAGTCTGTCTCAGAATGTGCCCTGCCTATTTAGGATCCATTTGAATACATCCACTTTCCCGAACAGAAAGGAAAAGGAAACTATTCCTTTATGGACCAATATGGGGTCACAGACGCAGGCTAATGAATGAATACCAGGTCCTAGTAGCACAATACTCCATGGCCCTTCAGCGGCAAAGCTTGGGTAAATTTTACTTTTCACTTCTGCAAAAATAGTGTACTACTACTTCACAGAGTGACTCAACACTTACCCGCAGCATAAGGCTTGTGCAACTAATGCCCTTTGAAAGCACTAATGTGCTAAGTGGCATCAGGGTCAGGAAGTTATCAGTGTTAATCCACTTCAACTGGTTTCACAGTTACAAGGAATAGAAATGTCTATATGCAAGACACTTCCTCCGAGAGCCCCCTTTCCTGAAACAGAAGCACACAGCCTTTCAATGTGCTTTCCCACTAGCATAATTGCTCACCAACTGCTTTCTCAAATCAATTATGTTGTCTCAGCATTAAAGGATGGAAGGCAGAGTAGACCAACTTTTTGTTTATCTAGGCATGCTGGCAGGTTACAGTCATATGTTCTGCCATCTGTACTGCTGGCTTTATCCTTTATCCAATCATAACAGGTAAAATGGCACTGGTGTAACTGAATCTGCTCGCTCAGTCAGGGAAGGAGCCAGAACAGGCATTTGCTTTTTCCCCCCATTCTGAAAGGAAGCAAGAGATGGACACTCTTGCCCTTTTAAAACATTCCGTTTTTCAATAGATGGGCAATTTGCCCTGGTCTGCTAATGTGGGATCTGCTCAATGCAAGGCTGAAAAGGTTCCATCCCCAGGGAAAGCATCGAACTGCTGATGAACATTTGGTGGCCTTTAGCAAAAACGATGCGGTTTCTGCCAACAGGATCCCAGCAGACTGGGAAGGACAGGCTCCAAATTAGGTGGGATTGTGATGCAGGAACTTCAGAAGGCCTGTACAGGGTATATGAGGAGCTTGCTGACTAGCTCCAGTCTTTCCCCCTCCACACTCTTTTCTTATTCATATTTTTTAAAATTACAAGTGTATTGGCAAATGTCATGACTGCATTCAAGAGAACCTGGAAACATTCAAATGCACAGTGTTTGAAGATAACCTTTCTTCCGACACAAAGGCTGCTAGGCTGGGTGGGTTTCTTTTAAAATTTGACAGTATTAGAAAAATTGTGACTAAAGGTGCTTGAAACTACTTTGAAAGCACATCTATAGGTCAGTATCAGTTTCTGCCCTTCTCAAAAATAAACAATCCAAAGGCAATTTTCTAGAAAACAATTCCCTTTGGCCCAGATGGGACACTTTTAAATCAACACTCACATTCACCTTCCTCTTTACACCCCCGCTCTGAACACTAGGACATATTGCTTCTTCAACCAATTCTAAGTTACTAAATAGCTTTAATTATTTAGTAAGAATTGGCTGCAGCTGAAACCTGAGTTTAACATCAGATAGGAATGTCCAGCAGACCTATTAGTCTTCAAAAGACTATCTTTTCATAGTCTCAAAGGAGCAACACCCTCTTACTGAACCAGAGGAGTTAGTTGCTGTTGGTTTTTTGGTTTTGTTTTTGTTTGTGGGTTTTTTTTGTTTGGTTGGGTTTTTTTGTTTGGTTGGTTTTGGTGTTTTTTTGTGGGGTGGGGAAAAGGGGGAATGTTAAGAGTTTCCTTTTGGCAACCCAGGACAAACCCCCATTTCTCCAAAACCCTGCCCAACCATAACTGTATGTTAAAAATACAGTACAAACACTGGTTACATAAAAATAGTTTTCATTACAAATATGAACACTGTGTACTGTGCATTTCCAGGTCAATTGCTATCAGGAGTGTGGGTTTTGGCCTGAAACAGTGCCAGAAGCTTTTTGGTACATGTTTCTGTAGATTTTCTCAAGACTTTCTTCAAAGATCACTCTGTGAGGCTTCCCTTTGTATACAGCTGCACGACTAGACCAATATTCACCATTATCCAAGTGTCCAGCAGTGTTCTGCTGCACTGGTAAACTGTCAAAAGAAAGAAAAGAAATAACAATCAAATCAGGATAAGGAAGGGGAATCAGAAGCACAAAACCAGCAGAAATCCAAATGTAGAGCTGCTAAACACAGATTACCTTTCACTAATTGAAACAAAAACTACACTGCAGCTACTTCTAAGAAATGGGAGCCCCACGTCATTTGTTCACGCGAATTCTCCCCCACTTAACCTGAGTGCACTTGATAATACCTCCCAAATAGAAAAAATTAATTTTCCAAGAGCATGCAGTAATTTTGCTATATTTTGATAAGCAGTGTGACTAGGCACTAAGCCTATGCAAGAGCAACATTTTTGTGTCCTTTGGACAAGGAAAAAAAGGATTTTTGTGTCCTTTGAAGGTTAAAACGTAACCACAAGCAGCTATTTCAATATGAAGACAATCTATCAGAGGTATATTAAATTACTGTGGTTGCAGCTGTAAAGTGCTCTATCGGAAGCATCTTGGATTAAGTATTCTACCAAATACATTATGATATAGTGGCGATTGAGTGTTCCTTCCCCACCCCATCTTCTGTGTCACTGTTTTAATACTAAACACAAATACAGTCTCATATTTCAGTTGGTTTGAGAAATTATTCCTAGATCTATGAAGTGAAATCTATTCTCTGAAAATCACTACAAAACACTGACAAATCTGAAGTATGTATTTCTAAACTTCATGACTATTCGCCTTCTCTTGAAACTTTCAAAACAAAGGCTTGTGTCATATAATGAAATGAGCCATATTAATTTATTAAAGCATGAAACTAGTAGCTCAAAAAACATAAGCAAAAATGGACTACTGAGGTGACATTTTTCACCTCTATCTGCTCAGAGATTTAGGCACTTCAGACACTTAAAAATTAGGACTGAGTTATCTTTAGCCTTTCTTGAGCATTCTCAGCCTGGGAAATCAAATTGGAAATGTGAAGCTTACAGTGACCATCCTCACTTCGGAAACAGATTGCATTTCACAGGGAAGCTTTATATTTTCTTATATATATATCATTTATTAATCTACTATGATCAAACAGTACTTAAAACTTTGTCCTCAATATCAGTAAACACCTGTAACAAAATGAAAGAAACCTTATGTCAAAGGAATCAGAAATATACATGTTAGCTGCATCAAGACACAAGGTTTTCACTTTAAGAATGGAAAATGGTGATGGAATAAGAGGAACGTGCACGATCAGTTTTCTAAATTCACATTTCTGAGCTTCCACTGTCCCATGGAAAACAAAAGAAGGAATAGTTTTTGCTTTTAGACTTCTTACATTCAAACATTAAGGTGATGCCAACCTTTACCGCACAAACCAACAACAAAATCTCTATGTGGCTCCAGTATCAAAAAGGGAGGAAGGCCACTTTCACACTTTTTCAAAAGAGCTTCAACATTCAAAGTCAGCCAACAGCACGAAGCAAATTTAAACCTGTTTATCATCCTGGAGAGAGTGAACTGTGCTTCACGGTTTGGACACAAAGAAACCAACCTACCAAACAGCAAAATCAATAGGAAAGTTATACAGGCCTGTGTTAAATGTAGACAAGTCAATACCCTGGCGACCCATCAACAGCTGAAGTTTTACCTCCTCTTTTCTGCAGTTTGTGTTACTTCATTTCTGATGGAGAATTCTGAGGCCAACAAAGAGGCACAGCACTAGAAGTGGCACTTGTAACTATAGAACAAACAGCTCTGACACTCTTCTCCTTGGAATCCATTTCCTGCAGTCAGCCCTGTGCTTGCCTTTTCTTCTACTAAAAGCTTAATCTACCCAGAGACACTCAAAATCCAACCACTTTAACTGCAGTAAAGGAAAGACTCAAAAAACAGCAGTAACTTTTACAAGTTCCTTATTCTGGTACTGACAAAGACTTAAAATAAAAGACACAAGCTTTATTTTCCCTTCTCTTTTTGGAGGGGTGTGTGTCTGTATTTCCATTAGCCAGCCCTTGCACATGAGATACTTAGCACTGGTGTGGACAAAGATACAGCCAAGCCAGGGAACAGTCCCTCTCATGTCTCAACTGGAAACCAGCTGACAACCTGAGCTAAGCAATCTGGGAATTACACTCACAAATCATATTAACAGCAGGATTTCTGCACGCAACTCCCTGCTCTGAAATACCTGTCATATGCTTTTGTTCCCTCATACATCTCCTTTAAGAGTCCCAGAAGTTCTTTTCTGAGTGAATCATATACTAAATATTTCACAAAACACGGACCTTTTCCTTACTCCCAGTGGTTTTCAATCATCTGTGTACTTTACTGCCAACATTTGGTCGACAGTACCATGTCCTTCGATGAACTCTGTCTCTGTCCTTGTGTCCTGTTTATGAGCACTGTGGCAAACACTCAGCAATCAGACTGTCCTTGAGTCCTTTTATGTCTCGCCCTTCCGTGAATGGGCCTACAGCTGCTGGCCTCTAAACCCAAGGAGCAGTCCTTCCCCAACCTGAGTGCCACATTTCATATCCCATCGCTTCATGATTCTGTAGTATTAGGGTTTGTTTTTTCTTTTTTCATGGTCTGCAGTTTCAGCATCAATCTCAAAGTCCCAAAGCTGCCTCAAAACAAAAACTTACACTTTCTCTCTCACAAACACATCCTACACAATTTAATTGCAGCAGCTGTCAGAACAAAGGATAAAGGACCAAAAAGGCTACACGCAGAAAGCAGGAGCGAGCATGGGTATAGAAATACTAACAACTGCAGCAGCAACTTCACATACATGTGCAAATCTGACTTACTAGATCCCTTGCAACAAATTACAGGAATTTAAAAAAAAGCCAACAAGTCATAAATGAACTTTTTAGAGCTTACTAATTGCAAGTAGAAGTTCACTATGATATGCATATTGAATTACCCTGCTTTCAGTGGTATGCAGTGCTGGTTTGGGAAGCCTTTGTAACAAAATACCGCATCACATTTAATTATCAAAATAAAACCTCTTCTTCCTAATGTCAAGACTTTTCAAATTTAGCAATACAGTTCTAGAACCTCTCTCTTTATATTAAGAAGAACAGAAAAGCCACACAACCCCAAAAGATGTTTTACATTACTTAGCATCTTCCCTCAAACTAGTGCCCCAAATGTACAAAATACTGTGTGCATACATAGAGAACATCAATGTTAACTTCTATTACAGAAGTTGTCAAAATCAACTCAATTGGTGTCTAAAGTAAAATATGAAGCCCTAGTCATATATGTGAGTACACAGAATAATTAACCTTCGTAATCCAGGTTTTCAAGGTCTCAGGTTTTCAAGATGTCTTCTGAAATATGGCATGCTGAATTACTAAACAATACTATATATATTTGCTGGTTTTTTTGAAGATGCTTATCTCTTCCAAATATAGGTTTTGTAAAAAAAGAATAAACCAACAAAACAGCCCCAAACCATATTACTAAAACTTCGATGTATTATTGCATTCCTATAGTTTTAAGGAAAAATAACCATTTGGTTATTTTTAAAGTGAATTTGCTCTCTGCTTGATAAAATCCAAAACCTACTGCCCAAGGATCAGATTGATGACCAAGTCTAGTTCCAAAATCAGTGTTTTATGAAGACTATATTGACACAGTGCCAAACAGTATGAAAGGCGTAATTATAGTTAACTGTATTTTGCTTTCAGGTGAAAAAGCTCAGTAGGATGAACTCCTACAGAAGCCTTTCCCCCGTGCAATATATTACATAGATCAAAATAGGAAGAGAATTTTTTAGCTAAATTTAAAGGGCGATATTATGAGTATGACTGTTCTGTCTTGGTCAGAGAAAAACTCCATACCTGCTTTGCAGTTCCCTCATGGATAAGGGTGCTTTATGTGAAGATTCTCTTGTCTTAGTCAAGTCTCCTTTTGACGAGTTACTCTCATCCTAAAAAAAACCCCAAAAAACAAACCAGAGATCAAATTCTCATTACCTTGGTTTCTGATTACAATGATCTCAGTTCAAAAATGCATTCTTTCCATTTAGTAGAAGACTATTAAAGTACTTACATTTCTTGGGGGAAAAACAGACAAAGTGTAATGAGCCAAATGCCATTTATGAAGAATTTTAATTAAGTTCAGTACAATTCAGCTAATAATTTTCAGGTAATAAGCTGGAAAGAATTTCTAGACAGTGTAGATCTAGAGAACTACGCAGACAGCACAAGCTTCGATAATCCCCAACAAACACATTGGCAAAATGTTATGAAACCTACTGCTCACTGCTTTACTTCTGTTTCTTGTAGAAAAGGGGAAAGAGAACCTAAAACTTATTATTTATTAGCTTTTATAATGAGCTACCATTATCTATTTAATGTATTTCACCAGGCAGAAGCATTCTACACATCTGAATACTTCGATTCCATATACAGGGCTGAGAACATACTTACCCCACTTTAAAAAATGCCTACGATATAATTTATGACCCTTCAGTGGAGTTGTAGAAAGCAGTCTTACCTTTCAAATGCTATCTAGGCATCAGTTAACCCATATTTGCCCTCTTAGGTAAGTAAGACAGAAAACAGCTCATCTGAAGGGAGCCAGTTGCTCACCTGAGACAGAATAGTAGAAATTCCACTACACACAACCACGTTCACTCTACTCTGAAGAGCAAAGACACTACTTAAGAGGTGACACTAAGTGATGCTTTCAGCAGAAGCCAACTGCTGTAAGGATTAGTAAACAAAATCACCTGGAAAATCAACTGGAAAAAAAGACGGCAGTAAAAATAATCACACTTGCTGGTAACAGAAAACTGGGAGAAAGACAATAAATATACTGGTAGATGGCAATAAGATGCAGAGCAAGCTGAACGGCAGGCATATGGATGAGGAAAAACCTAACACAATTTATTGTGGTGAAATACAAGGTAATAACTGTGTTTGTAAACAGGAAAACTCTCTTCCTTCAGCAGTCACAGACTACAAAGCACTCAAGAGGAAATGGGGTACAGTGGTAAATAAAACTCTGCAGCATTTGCTAGAGGCAAATTATGTTCTGGAAAGCAAAAAAAAAAAAAAAGATGGAAACATTACAATACTGTCAGAATGTCACAGCAGAAAGTTACGGTGGACACCCTAAGGAATCTGCAGCAGAGCTCCAATCACACTATTTTTACAGAGCACTATGGAAAGAGAATTTTGGAAAACACAGCTGGATGCTTCTGGGAATGATTATTTAGCATGAGGCTCTTCAGAATGAAACAGAGTAAGAGATAATTTTTAACCTTTCGAAGTTTGGAAGAGGATCCAGACTAGAGCCAAAATCTACTCACCACATTGCCAGTGCACTTGCCTTACTATTGCCTCACTTTCAAGATGAGCCATGTACCTCATCCATCCACTCTGTAGCAACGCAGCCTAAGTTTTGGGCCATTTCGGGAAGAACAACCAATCCTGGTGTATTTTACAGTACCCACTGCAAGCAGACTCAATTTTTTTTTTTTAAGCAGGTCAGCTGGTGTTAGCACAGCTTTCACAAGTTAGCTGTGTGCAATTATCAAACACCGTGAGACTTCTCTGTAACATCCTCCCACTCCTTTTGCTCAGTGGAAGGAAATGGAGTGAGAAAAATGGTCCTTTTCCAGCATTGTTCTGACCAGGCAGGTAATTAAATACTCAAAAATCTTACCTAATACCTGATATCTGGATTTTTTAAGGCAGAAACATGAGGCTTTCCAACAGGAGAGGAAACAGAAAGGCATCACCTCTGATTATTAATCCATGTGAGTATTCAGCAAGTGTCCAATACTGGAAGTGACAAGGTGTGCTAACGGAAAGCCAACAGAAAGTACCATGCTTCAAGAATCTAACACCATGCTTTGCAGTTTTGTGTGAATTTGTGCAATATTGCAGGAAGAAGGGAATACCAGCTTATGTGTAAGTCATTATAGAGTAGAATGTTTTATATTATACAAGTAAAATATGTAAACAGGAAGAAAATGATCAAATTCTCCTTTACTCATTATGATATTTAATAGTCTTTATGGTTGTATGGAGAGACTGTGTAATAGCCATCCAGCTCTCCTAACAAACCAGTAAGTCTTATCATAAAATCATGGTCCACTGTTTAGGGAAAGTAGTCAAGGACCACTGGAGATAGTTCAGGCTGCGCAAACTTTCATTATGTGTAAGTGCTGGACCATCATGAAATCCCATTTGTTAAGTTCACTGAAACAACAGAGAAGCATTTTACATGATTTGTACCTATTTTGGGGTGGCTGAAACACATAAAAATGCGATGGGCATCTTCTATTTGAAAGGCAGCAGCTCACAAGATCATAACATTCATATAAAAACTCAGGGAGGTACAGCATGAACTAGATCAAACAGTCTTAGCATGCACAAGAAAAGGTTTTTCAGAGTTTAAAACAAAAAGCACAACTAAGCTAAAAATGAAGATTGAACACAAATGAAAAAATAATCAGATTAAGAGAGCACACAGGCAATGCAAGGAGCTGCCCAGATGGCTAAATGTGGGAAAATAAGTAAATAACCAGAGACTTCAGAGCTAAGGCAGATGTTCTTCAGTACATCTTGCAGCAGCTGACTGAGAGAACAACCTTCACTTCTGCCCCAGCCCCCTGCAGTGGTTTTATGTAGTCGGTGGAGTCATCCCATCCCAGACAGCACGGCCCGCGTGCCAGCGTACTAGTGCTACGCCTGTCATTTCTGTGCTGAAGTCGAGGCGCGGAGGCCAGGGCTCTCACTTTCTATCATGCTTCCCACTGACACAGTAAACCACGTCAGAGGGGAAAGGTGGACGGCTCTAAGTTAAAATTGCAGTGACATTCAAAAAGCAGGCTTCTGTCAACACTCCTTTTTCTAAGAGAGGAAACTGAAGCAAAAAGGATGTCCTCCTCCTTTCTGAGAGACTCGTGTCTCTTCTAACTAATCAGTAACATCTGTGTTAGATTGCCAGACAAAAATAATTTCATCCAAGCTCCTAATCTTAATCTTGCCTCTCATTCTTACATCCTTTTATCTTACCTTTCTTTTACCTCAGCTCACAGTTAAGACCCTAAGTCCTTTGCAGATGAACAACCTTGTTCAGCTGGTACAATGCTTTGGCCAGGGAGATCCTGTGCCACAACGAGGTTTCTCAAAATCACAATAACAAAAATTTTTATCTGTCTAAAATCACACTTCAAAATTCCATCAGACTCAAGGACAAAATACTCTGATCCTGGGCATAATCTCATTCGATAAAGAGCTCTGCTCATTGAAAGCCAGGTAACTAAGGGGAAAAAGCACACATCTGAAGAATAATATTAGCTCTAACAACAGCTGGACACAAGCAGCTGCTGATGTGCAGCTGCACATGTTAAGCCCTGATGTTCTACAGATCTGTAACATATTTTTTGCTTAAACTGGAAATGGAAAACCAGATATAAAAAGAAACTTAATTGTCCTCAATAACCTGCGAGAGGGTTACCTGTACCAGCTGTCTGTAAAGGCTACACATAAGGATCCTACTGCAATCAGGGTGAAACAGTTCAGCTTACACACTGAATCCACATTTCTACAATCAAGGCTGCCTCAAAGGACATTATAATAAATCCAAGACTTTAGGCACAGTTCTCTTCCTCAGCCATCTTGGAGAAAAGAAAGGATTGAGTTTGAAGTCAAACTTACGAATATGAGGCGCTGTCTAGCACTGTGCGTCCTTAAAATATTTTTCACTCTTTTATGGATCTCATCTCCATTTGCTGATGAAGGCCAACCAGAGCTAAATCTGCAAGAGGAAGAGGAAAAACAAACAGAAGAAATACTTTCTTTTTGAAAAGCTCAAACATGTTTTTGACTCAGATTATTATTTTTTTTTTTAATTATGAAGCATACGTTACTTCCTTCTATTTGGAACATAAACAATGTTCAGATTTGATTCTTCTTCTCCTCTGGGGTACAAGTAAAGAAACATTTACAAGCAGTATAAATGGTATGCACCCACAATACCAACAGAAGATGCAAAACATAGAAACTGTTGATGATTTTGTAATGTGAGTAATATTCCCATAATGTTTGTACTGTCCCTACAAAATAGGAAAGCTATACAGCTATTGTATTCCCAGTAATCAGGTTTTGTTTTCCTCTTTTTAAAGGAAGTATTACACACATGAAATTCTTTTCACTGGAATAAATCAACAGGTAACCCCAATGCATGCAAATTCAAAAGACCATGGAATTAAAAACTGCGAATTCCCAATCTTTATTTCACAAGATGGAACTGCATTTTGAGTTGGTCTTTAACATTAAAAGCAAGGTAGCTAGTGACTTAAAACTAACAGCTACTTTTGGATTTTACCCTTTTAGGTTTTGCAGCACATTTTTTTCCACTTTACTGAAAAAAAACCCAAACCCATCATCCTCAGCAAGGCAGGAGCTAGCAGAAATTTCATCTGAATAGTTATTCTCAGACTGTTAAGGGAGGCAAGTAAGATTTTAGGAATAGGATCACTTAATCATTTACAAACCAGCCACGTTAGTACACTCAAAAATGTGTTTAAAAAAAAAAAAAAAAAAAAAAAAAAAAGGAGATCAACATAAGTAAAGATTTACTGTGGCAAAGTTATGAAACGTTTACTTACACAATCTTATCACAGTGGACAGAAACAGGGCACCAAATCAAGATTGTGCATCTTCATTTCAATGTTTCCTAACCCCTGAGAACCTGATTTTGCACCAAGAAAATAAAAACTCATGACGTGGTATCATGCTAATATGAACACGGGTCACCAGGCAAGCTGTGAGCTGGCAAGCCACACCGCTGCAGTTTGAGCTGACGGAACTACAGCCAGCAGCAGCACTGGGCTGCCATACTCTGGGTAGATTGGGAACACAAGAAACAGCAACATGCTTTGACAGTTGGCTTCACAAATTTGATGCAGTATATAAACACCATGACTGAGATTCTACAGTGGGCTCTGGACGGGTTTGTGTGACTGCGACTGCAAGCCTTTCTGCCCTCTTCTCTCCAATTTATCCCATTCCCTGTGTTATCCAGTCTATCAGTCTGAAATCCCCAATCTGACTGTGCCTGGCTTAGTTTACCTACATCAAACTTCCAGAAATTTCAATATAGCTAAAGAACCGTACAGCTCCTTCCAAAAAGGGACAAGCCAAGTACATATGAAAGCTTACAGTTCAAAACAAGAAACTTAGCAACATTAAAATTACTGGAAGCAGGATTCTGAAAATGGAAAGTGCCTTGAAGGTTACAGGCAGGGCAGGGAGCTCTTTGCAGTCTTTTGCACCATTCCCTTTACTACCAGAGAGAGACAGAAATGTAAGTAGGAAGTGAGTCACCAGTTACTTGCTTCTGAGTAACCTTCTTCTGTTTTCTTGTATCTGACCAGCTTATTTGGACTCACTTATTATTGCTTATCTTTCCAACATATATCTCTCTGTTGTAAACAGACCCAATATTTTCAGCCTATTGATGAGTTTTCTTAAATCAGTCTATCTCCGAATGCTTCTGTTTTTCTGCAAGAAAGGGTGCCAATAAATGACACAATATTGGAAGGATGAATTGTATGTTCTATAGGACGATGTATTGTTCATATTTCTAATGTAATTAACATTGTTCATGTTTGAATCATTACAGGCAAGAATTTTCACAAAGCTGGCTGTAACATTTGTATTGGCATCCTGAACATTTAGAATTAATTTCAAACCCCACAGCACGTATGGCAACCATACTGTTCAATTCTTTTGCACACTAGAATCTAACAAGCTATTGCACTAAAAGATCTCACCTAACTTTTTCTAAAAGAAAGCAAAATGGTTTCTGAATTTTGTTAGGGGAGGAAAGCATTGCTTTAAAAGAAACAGGAGTAAGTCTCTTAAGCAGGCAGGAACATTCATTTCCCTAACAGAGTCAAACCAGTTTGATTTACTGCATTACAATGAATGTGCTCCATCACTAGTGGTTTTTTTTGTTCGTTGTTTTTTTCAAAACACAAAACCAATAATGACAACAAACAACCAAGGATTTTTTTTTCTTTTTTCCTTTGAAGAAGAGAGGTAAAGGAAAGTGGTAGTATTACTTTATGGCTTCCAATTAGCATTTATAAACATTTGCTAATATTGAAGAACCTCCAAAATACCTGTTTAAAAATCTGCATCCTAGGTGCAGTAAGAGTGAGTCATTTCCCATTTGACAAATAAAAGATAGACACATGAAGTCATGGCATTTTCTCTTATTTATACAGCAACTGCTGTTCTTCCAACATCCAGGTTCCTGGCACTGAGAAGCTGGAATACATTGCCCTTGGGAAATAAATTTTATGAAATTCATATGTAAGATTTCAGATCATTGTTATTAATCTTAAATTTACAAATATCCTTGGAGATAAATGTATTTACTTTCAGAAAAAAGAAAACCCGGCTTGTTATTGAATTCGTTTAGAAAATACATGGCTATGTCTGCGAGAAGAAGAAGATTTAAGTACTTAATTCAAGAACTATTAAATTTCTTTCTTCAGGTGATTTTACCGATCAATCCACTAGTGCGCGCTGTGGTATAAGAAACGTTAGCCACTCACACAGCCCAAACTGGCTTTACCGCCCCCCCAAAAATAAAAAAAAAAAGGGAGGAGAAAAAAAATATCAAAACCTGATGTATGACTGAAAATAGTATCAGCTTCTTCTTAATTTGATTTTCTGTTATTGTTACTGTCTAATTTTAGTAATAACTATAAGTCTAATCCACATTTAAAGTCACAATGTTAATATTTACACCAACCACAACTCAAACTAAAATAAAATCATGCCCGAAATGTAACAACCATAATCTGAAGTGAAACCTTTTTATGATATTCTAACTCTTCTATTGGAAATATCTCATAAAACAGGCCTTATAGCACAGCTTCTTTGAGTATAAATAAAGGGATGCCATTTGCCCAAAATCACCAATAACGAGTTTCTAAAATGACTAGCTACTTATTTATGTGATTAAGGTGTCACTATCATATTGCAATGTTGAAAGGAAAGTCATTTCATTTCAATGACTGTTTGTCCTGATAAACGAAATAAACTTCTACAGCTGTATTCTTTGTCATACTTTCAATTTTCCCTGGGACTTGCAAACATTCTGCAGTTACATCAGTTTAAATTGTTTATTGATTCCAATAGATTGTATAAACACTTTGGAAATATAGCTCAGTGACCTAGAAAAAGCCAGATCAATCAGAGAACTTCTCAAGATTAATTTCAAAGATGTTGTGTCGAGTCTGATCAAGGAAACAGAACGATTTTCCCTTGTAATGTGACTAAAGGCATTTATTTTCTTTTATGAGATAAGGATTTTTTTTTAAGGTCAGACAGACAACATCTACCTTGATACAAAAAAACCCCAACAACACCCAACCAAAACATGCAGCCAAGCAGACAGTCTTTGTGCTAAAGATTAAAGTTATTTTCATGTATAATTTTATCCATTAGGATGAAATACTCCATTAGAAATACAAACAGGATACATCCACCCATGTACTCTAGTCAAACAGCAGCTTGCGAACTTGAGAGCTGTAATAAATAGGAATTTTCAAATGTCATACAATCCAATCATCCACTTGCACATAGCAAAAATGTTAATATCACATTTCAGCAGGAGATACTAATACATTTCATATCAGCAGAATTAATGCAAAAGCCTACTGCAGAATATTTGCAATGCCTATCGTGACCCCTTCCCCCACCATCACACCTCCCAGCCTTGTGAACAGCTCTGTGCATGTGGCATCCATGAAGAATTCATCAGCTTCAAAGGCACAGACTTCATGCTGAGCAAAACCACGTACAAGGACAAACTATCAGAGGACAGAAACCAACAAGTCCTGTAGTACCAGATTCAGAATTGGAGAGAACACCACTGTAACTGGGGGGAAGAGGGAGAGAGAACTCTTAAAGCTTAGTATAATCTGAAAAAAACAAACACTGCAAGAACTTGTACATGGAACAAGAGAGATGCTCAAGAAAATCAAATATATTTAATTCTGAAATAGAAAAAAAATCCTCACATTTTATATCCAAGTAGGCATTTATACAGTGTTCACAGTAAGTGGAGAAGTTGCTTTATTCTCATTTAAGAGGACACAAAGTGGTAATTCAGTATGATGAACTTGATTCTCATTGTATGCTGATCTGTATGGAGGCATAACAGAAAGGCTGAGCTATGCTCAGGAGTTTCATTGGTCTACTTAGTAAAGGATGCAATTTTGTTTTGATTTTTCTTAAAATGACTGACAGCTATGAACCTTAGTGTAGTTGCCCCACAAAAGTGTTTTAGAGACTCTATTAGTACAGATCAGTTCCAGAATTTTAGTGAAAATATACCAACATACAAATCTTTACATTCTCACAATATGTAAGGTAAAGGAAGTAGGCTGCTTTCACAATGCCAGGATACTACTATGAAGCAGAAACAATTACACACAGACAAGGCCTTAAATCAAAGCACAGAAGCCTAAATATTTGGAAGCAGAAGCTGACAGCTTAGCTGTGTACCCATTTGCTCTCCCTTTTCAGTAAGAAGTCAAAAAAAAGCAGAAATTTCTCATCCTTTCTATACAGTTTCTCTTACTTTCAAAAGCCCTGTTTACAGTTAGGCTTTGAAGCACTGGAGATACATTCAGTGCTGGGCTTTTAAATAAATAAATGCTTTCTTCTCCCTCCCAAATTTCATATCTAGCCCTTAAAACTGTGGAAAGACACATCATCCTCATGTAAAAATTGAAACCTAAGTGGCAGACTGTTTCTGAGATTTCAAGGAAGGCCAATACTCCAGCTGGAGAGTTGCCCCAAAAAGGTCAAAGTTGTTTTGGTACTAAATCATGAGTATGTCATAAATGGGCTGCACCTCCTTACTCTCTTTGGAAGCTTTTCCATTAGCTCCTATCTTTTCTGAATTTATTAATTTATACACTTAAGCTAGCTTAAACAGCAATCATTTTCAAATTTACTTACCACTGCAGCAAAATAAACCAATGAAGATGACAAATAGTAAAGATGTTGGTCAAAAATATGAAACAAGGCTTAGGTACTGCTCAGTTTTGCAGAATATAGTATGAAATAACTGACCTTCAAGCACTGATTCCAGAAATTAACTTAAAGAATGCAAAATATGTAAACTTCCCCAAAAGGTGAGACTCATAAACCCACAAGATTCAAGAACAATCGGACTACCAAATAAATTCCCCCAAAAAAGATAAATTATTTTTACGTGGTTTGAAATAGATAGGAAATCTAGTTGCAGTCTCTCCCTAGAGCAAGCTTTTTTTAAAAAAGTCTGCTAAATTTTTTAGTGTTCTACTCTGTAGTAGAAAGTTCTCAGAACTTAAACATACACTCTTACAGAAGTAAACCCTGTCTTAAGGATGCATGTCACTCTAAAATATTAGCTGAACTACCTGTGTCTGGATTTTGCTAGGCAACAAAAATAATACCCAAGATCCTGGGGTGACACATTTCAAGATCACTGAAGCCAAAGCTTCTGATAACTGGAATTTTCAAGGACTTCCTGCAGGATCTAGTATTTCTTTAGATCTATCATTAGTAATATCTAACTTCATGCTGCCATTTCCCTCGTACTTGGAAAAAGATAATATGAAAAGATGGCAGTGAAACAACAGAGGAATATTACGAAGGGTATCTGATCCAGACAGTTAACCTCTGTCTTCAAGCAGAACTTAGGTTTTTGTTAAATTTTGTAGTAGGTAAGATCACATATCAGCAATATAACCAGAAGAACATAAAAGAAGATATTGAGCTGCACCTCACTCTGGAAACAAAAGCAAAAGCCTGCCATTCCAGAGTAGGAAAAGGAATCCTTTAATCCCAAATACAGAAGCAGTAGCTTTGCCTCTCAACATAACAGCAATGGTCAAATCCTCTATGATTGCTGTAGTCTCTTGAGCAAAGAATTTCTTTTGTGCCAGCACATAGCTCCATTCAGAGGACTTCTGTCATTACCTTACAGAATCCATCTAACTATTTCTCCTTTTCTTTATGAAAGGTACTTTGCTGCAGGTTTCAGTGCTGCAAGGAAGGTTTAGCTTGCAATTTCCCAAGAAAAGCACCATCTTTCTTCTAGGAGTCCATGAGGACACACACATACCATGAACGCAAGGGCTGGACTTAAATTTTACTTTCCTGCAGCACCATTGAGAGAATACAGGGCTAAGCATACAGGATACTTACTTATGCACAAAAGAATATTTATCTACACACAAGCAAACAGACTGTGGGGACAAATCAACTGCATTGACATGCTGCTGGCCACACATCATGGGCAGGAACTAATGAGTGTGTATGTACCATTAGTCTGCACAAGAGCTAGAATCAAAATAGTAAGTGAAGCTGTACACACACATCACTGCTGAGTGTCAGTCTGCAACACCAGTAAATGCTTTCCTTAGGTGACCTAAATAATGGAAAATGTAAAAATACAGTAGAAAAATAAATATTCAAAACTTTGCTGCCTTGCTCAACAGTAAATCTATTCACAGTTCTGGTTCTGGCTCAAACCCAGTGGGAAAGGGGAGAGGATTGATTTGTGGTCTCTCTAGCAGGCTCACTGGAAGGGACTGCAAACTGCTCAAAGGGATACAAAATTGCTCAGAGGACCTTATACAAGACACAAATTTCTGTATCACTGAAAAGTATCATGGTGGCTTACAACTACTCAGCAGGGCTCTGGGAAGTACTCCCAAGAATGCAGACATTCACTTTTCTTTTTTTTTAAAAAAAGGAAAAAAAAGGAGAACTAAAGGTCGAGGTGGGGAGTCAAGTTTCATACTGACTGTGGGTTGACTAGCATTAAAAAAAAAGCAGCCTGGAAATGCTAAGCTCTTTGTCTTTGTAATTCAAAATAAAATTGAGGAAATAAATACCAAATACTGTGAAATAAGACTCTATATTCTTGCAAATACACTAACACTGATATTCTTTCAGTAGTACTGATTTTCTCTGTATTGCTGTGATCTGAACAGCAGTGTTTGCATGCATTTCCAAACATTGACCTCTGATCCATGTTTGTCATTCCAAGTATCTCTCAGTATACAGTCAGCTAAAACCATTATCATCTCAGCAGCATGAAATAGAGATCAAATTTTTTAGACTATGCCCTTTACCTTCTCATTTTGAATTTTTTCTGATGACAAAAGTAAATGCTTACATCTTTAACATAAAGAGATGTTACATCTCTAAAGAGCTGAGAACATTTCTTCTAATAAGAAGAAAAAACGTAATTTCACAAGACCACAAATCTCCTCTGGAGAGGAACTCATAAAGAGAAAATGCAAGAATGTTCAGATAAGTTGAAGAGTAACTGTCAGATGACTAAATGACTACGCATGTAACAGCAGCTCACAGCACACAAGACTTTCCTGCTATCAATATAACAGACCCTGTCAGCTTTAAATATATCACATTTTAAAATTCACCCTCCCTCCCCAAAACAAGTCCAGCTGAAAAAAAAGGATAAAGACCCTCACTGTTACAATATCTCTTCCCCAGACTTGGGTAACTAAGGCACAAACATTGTCAGAAGAAGAGTGGGGAGGTAGACAAGATGACAAAGAAGCCTCCACCAAACCCCAGATACATCCTAATCTCTGTGTAACAGTTTTCAAGAAATACTACTACACAGAACAACAAGCAAGCAAGTTTTCAAGCAGAGGAAGATACTACAACACCAACTTGATCTTCATGAGTATTAAAAATTCAGTCCCCATCTGCCATCTGTCATTTTTCTCTTCAAAGAAAAAAAACTGAGGCAATTTTTCTATCTTGGGGGGGGGGGGGGGGAAGCAAAAAAAAAAAAAGCATTAGGCTGTGTGTAGGCTATGAAATGCACCCTGTGAGCACTGACTGAGGTACCAATGGTACCAAGGATGAAACCGCCTGGAAGGAGTGTGAATTAGCCACCAAAGTACACCTCTAAGTAGGGCCTCAGTAAACACTTTGGCATTTAGGGCGGGACCTCAGTTCAATCCTCAGCTTCTCCCGATTATTTTATGTATTTGCTTATCCAGGCCCAGCTTTGTATATAGCTTTTCTGCTCCCACAAAGCCATCTAGTAACTTCCTAAACTGAATGTACAGTAGGAGCATTGCACACCAAGTACATATTCTACACAGCAGGAGGTAGGGAATACTCTCTCTGAAGGACTGGAAGATTTAAGCATGAAAAAAAACTGCTGCTTTTTGATATGTCTTCCATCTTATTCCAATGAGACACTGAAGCTGTGAGGCTTGCCCAAAATATTAGCCCAGGGATTGAAATCCACTGAACTAAGGCATGTTAGAAACTGTCTCCACCCCAACCCCAATAGAGACTACTAAGAAAACTATTTTAAATATAGCAATTAATATATCACACAATTGCTGCAGAGGCCCATACATCAACTCAAACAAAACAAAATGTTAGAATAAAGCAGAAAGATTGGAAAGATCTTTCTGACTAGATTAAAGCTAGTGTGCGTAACATGCTTGGGCTAGTCACACATCTCACTACAGCACAGCCACAAGTATATGCTCACAAGCACCAGTCAGAAGTCAGAAGGAAAAAAGTTCCCAAGTACTTCCCATAAAGCCTACTTGACATGTATTTCCTGAGATTCTAATTGTCTCTGAAACAGTGAGTATTTATTTAAGTATTCTTTGTTTCAGATGGACATTGGCAACCTGAAATCTGGACCTTCATTGTTTCAGAGAAGGTTAGAAACAGATATGTCAAAGATCCTTTTCATTGCCATATTAATAGGATTGTATTCATTAAGCAGAGAGGTGATGGCCAACACAGCACCTGAGGGAAGGTCAAACGACAACATAGCTGCTGGGGAAAGATTTTTTCAGTCTCTTCAGCCTGCACAGCTTCAACCATGCAAACTATATTCATGCAAGTACTGTTATCATCTGCTCATGTTAATAATTCCAGAATTTCACAAACGAAACCAAGTCATTACCTTTCCCTTAGAGAACATCGATTTAGCACAGAACTTGGAGAGTGCTTCTGAAATGCTGGAGGTGCTGAATGCTCTAATGAACATGCAGAATGGGACTGTCTGTTGGGTGGATCTGAGATCACAGCCTCATTCCAAACATCAGAACTGCCACAATCTTTTCCATGAGGAGATTTTGCCTGTAAAAAAACCACCACCAAGTCTTGCTAAAATTTATTACCAATATCAAGATGTACAGTTTTCATGGTTTTATTTTTCAAACCAAAATGTTAAGGGTTGCACGTATATGCAGGAATACCTGCCTGCTGGGGAAAGAACAAGGACCCTTATTTCATAGAAAGAGCCCTGGTCCAAATTTAATCAACAAGTGTCAAAGGACTCTTGGTATCTAACATACCATGTTACGGCAAAGTCTACTATAGCAGCCCTTTTATCACCTTTTGTGACTGGATAGTTTAAAGGCTTACCCTTCCCAGGAATCTCACAGATTCAGAATGATGTCTGAGAGTCTAAACAACGCAAACCTCAGACTTCTCAGTCTAGATTCCTTGTTGTTAGCCTTTCGGTTTTATCTCATGATTTTATGTTCCTGAAGGCAAAACTCAGGCCCATCTACTCACTCTTCACTATACTAGTTATTTCTTTCATAGTTACTCTTAACCTGAAACATATCACTAAAATGTCTCCCCTTTTACCTTGCATCAGGACTTTTACAGGACCTGCTTCCAAAGCTGAGGAAAAAAAAAAAACAACAAACCCACAACAAAATAAGTTATTCATTAGGTCTTTCCAGATTGCAGGGGTTTTCTCCTCAGCTTTGGGAATCAGCTTTGCTCAAACAAAGCTATACTATATTTCTGGCAAAAGATAAATTCTCTTCAGCCCTGATTTTGTGAGAATCACTAGTGATTACTGGCACCAAGAACATGATGAATTAACCTGAGCTCAGCTGTCTGCATTCTCCAGTTACTGCTCCTAAAATCTACTTTCCCACTGGGAAGTTGGGGGCAGGGCAGAGGGATGGCGAAGACGACATGACCTTAAAATAACCAACATTTCAAAAGAAAAAACAAACCCAGATAGATATTTAGTATAAATTATCTATTTTCTTTACAGTTTCTCATTTACAGCCATGGAATGATCCAGAAGTGACACAATATATTAGACTCACATGGTATGCAAAACTGCAATCCTTGGTAATAAAAGTTTAAAATCTGACAAAAGTGTGCTTAACATATCAAGGTTTATCCTTATAATTCCCCTTTTTTCCTCCTCTGCCTTATCATTAGTTTTCCCAGACATTAGGAAATCTAAGAGGGCATATATAACTAAATGCTTAAACCCACAATTTCTACATTACTTCAGCAAAGCAGGCAAAAACAACAAAATGAGGATGGAAAGAATAAAAAACAGCCCAAAACAAAGGAACCTGTGTCACATTAATCTTCAAATTCATTTACTAGACAAAGCAGCTAAAATCTGGGAAAGGAGGGATGTGAAATAACAGAACAGTGGCTTGTCAGTTCTGCTAGTGCTACCTTTCCATACAATTCCAGAATCAAACGTGCTCTCAGAATGACTGGGAAGGCAAATGCAGACTGCCTTTAAAGGCTCTTCTACAGCTTTGTCCCAACCCTTAAAGCTGAGGAGAAGCAAGTTCTGTACCTACAGACATGACTATCTTATAAAGCATTGTTTCACTTTTCTATTTGTAAATAATCTGTCAGCGGGCCTAAAGTGGGTTAGGTCAGATTTAAAACATTCTTGCTTTTGATGCTACCATAGATAAAGTTTCAAAAATACCTATGCAAGACAATCCTTCTCACTCAGACCTTCCCAAGAAACAATGTGTAAACAATTGCACTTCATAGTACTCACTTTGGCTTTCTTGGGTCTGTAGCTGCCAAGAAGAGAAGGATCTGGGGAAAGAAAAAAGGTGCATCTCAGAAGAAATTGAAAGGAAAATCCAGATGTCCTAAATTTTATGAAATCTTCTACAAAATAGCTTACCTGTCCTCCTAAACAGTACTAAAATTATTATTATTATTATTTTTACAATACATTGTGAAATCCTAAATCTCCTCAGAATATTCCAGGAAATCACTTTCTTTAGCTGAAAGCAAGGACTCCACATTTAATGGAATACAATGTTTATAATAATGAATCAGTGTACACACTGTCTTTTGCATAGCCAGAAGTGACACATTTCGTTAAGCTATTAATTGCCCAAATCAATATAAAAATCAAGCTCTACCACTCCCCAAAATTCTCATGAACATTACGCTACCTCACTGATCTTCACTGAACAAGCTTCCCTATGACCACCTCTGCCTCCTCCTATCACCTCTTCATACCTTCCTTCCTTCCACAAACACAAGTATGAAGCCCATGGATACATACATGGAGAAACTATTAGGTCCACACCTCGTTAGGATTTCACCAATATGAATATGCACCTGATCCCTGAGGGACTGACATTAAATTCTGTCTGCCTCCTTGATCGGTTGTATCAGTCTGTACTGAACAACCCTCACACCGTGACCCAAGCCCAAAGAGGGACTTCTATGCTGTACAGCAATGTAAAGTCACTCCTCTATTAGCTACCTGTATGCCAGCAAAAAAAAAAGAATAAACTCTACTGCCAATATTAAGATTTCTAATCCTAATTAGGATTCAAATCTAATTTTTCCGGATTTTTCAAAAGTTATATTTAAGCCTCAAGACATAGGCAGGTGACCAGTGAATCCTCTAGATATTAATAGTGAGGTAGATTTTAGTCTCCTAGCCACTGGCCAGAAACCACCAAGTCATTTTGTAAGTATGCAATGGTATCAGATGATAATAGGCCTGCTGTATTATCCAGCTAATGCTAAGTATGACCCCAAAGGGAATGTGAAACTTTTAAAATCCTGAAGCCAGTGCTACTACAAAGAACAAATGCAAAATAACAAGTTCATAATGATTTGCTGTATAAAAATTGTAATTAGTGAGACGGTGCGGTAAAAATGAGGCAAAGCACACATAACAAGCAAATACTGATGAGACTCATTAAAATCCTCATATGGTCAGACAATAAACCCAAGTTTTAGGGTATTTCGTTAAGTTTCTGGTCCTGCACCTTTTATTAAACCCTCACTTACTGTCAAAGAAGATACTGGAGCACATCCTGGATGCTCATTAATAATGGTAAATCACTGATCCACTACTCACAAATACTGCTGAAATAAACATTAATTTTTGAAGCAACAGAGCCCTTGAACATCAAAGTGATCAATATGCCTGACCAACGCACCTACAGACTGCGGTGCAGATCTGCTCCACTCTCCAACTCATCAAAACAGGTGGAGTGAAACAGAGCACTTGCCTGGGCTTTGGTATTTTCTACTCCTACTTTCATATCATGTAGAACTACGTTCCAGGTTTCATGAGGTAAAGAACTAATCAAACCCACCTTTTGCAGCAGTAGCCTATTCACTGTTCCTCCTGTTCCTAGGAAGAAAGATCAGCTTTTTCTCCATAATAAACAGCCTTTCTAGTAATGAATAAAAAAATCAAAACACCACCCACCCACACCAAACAAATTAACCTCACTAAACTATGGCAGAAAAAAAAAAAAACCAACAAAACCCAAACCATTAATAAGATATATAGGAGAAAATACTGACCATGGTCTATCCTGGTCCAGGGTTCAGCTGCGCTTTCTTGCATGGGACACCAGGTATGAAGTTTAATACCAGGACTTGGTTGTTCAACCTGAGGCAAAAATACTGTTAAAATGCTCAGTATAAGATGTATCAATTCCTATTTTTTTCTGTTTCCATTCATAAGATTACATCTAGTCCTTCCTGAAATAGCTGGTTCTTACTTAAAACTATTTTCACAACACTTTGCTCCTATTATGTGTATTATTAGCATTACTGTGCATAAAACTAAAACAGTGCTAGAAATATCTAGAAAACTCTGAATATCATATTGTTCAAAGAAAAAAAAATGCAGATAGTTTCTCCTTCATCTACAATGTCTGCAGTCTTTTTAAACAATTCTTGGTATCTCATATTTATTCCAAACAGTTCAGATCTCACCAAGAAAGATCTGAATCTCTTCCTAATTAAAAAAGGTAAATTTATCACAATCTGATTTAAATCTTCATGTAACACAAAATCTCCAGGCCAAAAGAGTCCTCAGCAGTAAAGATGCCCCAAAAGGAGCATTCTCAATCTAGAAAGGCCATAACAGTCAGGATATGGTGCAATCAAAATCAACAATGAGTGTTTAAAGATGCTATAATTAAACTGTGAACTTCACCTATAGATAAAATCCAGAAGAATTGATTAAAAGTGTGGGGGGGGGGGGAGGGGGGGGGGAGAGTTGATGAATGATTAATACCTACTCTAAATTTCTAAAAGGTATATGTAGAATAAAACTTGGAAAGTAATTCTAAAATTTGACAAGATATTATTAATCCATTTGTGCATAAACTAGGAAAAATTAAATAAAGTGAGAAGCAAACTAATTAACACTAATTATCTCAAATGGCTGTGACAAGTGTCCAAAATTGTAGACAAATGATAATGTCATAGCACAGAATCAGAACAATCCCATTTCTGCCCGACACATTCAAAGTAGTTTTCTAAAAATAAAGGACTGTTGCAATCACTAGATAAATTACAAGGAAAAAAAACCAAACAAGATTATCCTCCAAGAGGCTGGGAAATCTGGCCCCTTTGTATTAAAGCACTTAAACACAGTTTCTTTAAATAAGTACCTAATTTCAGAACAATTTTTCACATATAGTTAGCAAAAAATCCTTATGCGGATGCTACAGTCTCGTTGGTTACGAACTCTAAGTCAAAGTGTTAGAGATGTAGCTCCGAGCAAAGGAAGTGTTTCAAAGATCACAGGATGCCAACATAAAAAAAGTTGAAAGAGAGGAAGTGTAAGTGTTCATAATGTGACTAGACACTCTTTCTTTAAAGTCTTATTCAAGAATCTCTAATACTAATATCAATTACTTCCAAGCTGAATTTATACACCTATTATCCTGTCTAGTGTGCTGGAGGAAAAGGAATGGGGCCTCAGAGAATTTAACCAAGATATTCATGAAAGAATTTGATCTTTGTCTGTTACTAATGCAGATAAAAGAAATTTTATTTTAGTTAATTTTACATTTAAATCACTATGTGACAGACTGTTAAGAAGAGAAAAATTATTCATCTAAACTAAGAGCTGAATGAATTTTTGGAGGAGTATTTAGTGAAAGAACAATATTTGATCTGAGCTTAAGCTGGAAGCACTTTGGAGAGAATACAAACCCGTCTAACTACAAATGGAGGTTTATCGGTTTCTCTTCTGAATTCATAAGGACCAAGGTTTAAATGGGCCAGTCGTTGCCTGGCTTCTTCTGATAGCTCACACATTCGTCTTTTTGTGTATGGAGATGGAGAACGTGATTTAGAAGCTATTGTAGGCTGCTCGTAGTTCTTTGATGCTAAGCTGTGCCTGCTTTTCTCAGGTGAAAGAGTGTTTTTCTTTGGTAACTTTGTTTGCAGTTTTCCATTTAGGGTTGAGCGATGTACCCAATTCAAATCACCCTGAAGTGAAAAAGAGAAATTATCTGGTTTGACAGCATGCAGAACAAAGATCACTGAAAATAATGCAAACAGGGGACTAATATTTTTAACAGAAATAGACGCCATGTCTGCTGAAGTTCCCTTCACAAAACTATAATCAAACAGCAATTTAAAAACCAACAAATGTATTTACCATTTTCTCTGAAACCAGGAGGAGGTTAAAACACACATTACTACACGTTAGATGTTAAGTGTCTGATACTTACCCTATTAGCTTTCTCACACAGTTACTGTACAGAGACTGTAAAAAATTAAACTGAATTTTGTCACAAGTTCATTTTAAACAAGCTTTACCTGGATTGGACATACACAGATTTGAAACATTTTTTTGATCTGTTTAAACTTTTTTTAAACTTTTAGAATTCCTACCCTTTAAAATAAAATACATAAATTAAAACAGAAGCCTGCTTAATAGTTTAAATTATATGCATTTAGAGTGGCCTAAAGCCTCACAACAAGTGCAATTACATTATCTGAAATTTGCATTTTCTTGGATCACAGTGAATTTTCTGGTTCTTTAAAGAGTTACGATCAAGAAGCTATGTTTAGTTAAAAAAGCTAACCCCCACAAAAAAAAAGGAAACAACCCCCCTCCCAACAACTTCAAAGGCCATCTTCCAAAGATCCTCTCAAATCATGTGAATACTTTTGCAAAGGAAGAGGTAAAGCAGCTTTTTATTTGTACAACTGGCACTTGACATATAAAATATGGATTTTGTAGCTAAAACTTATAAAAAATATTGTCTTAAGTCTATCTCTGAGTCGATAACTACTTTCAAAATACCTACATATAGCAGAATCAAGGAAAGTAAAGAAACAACCTCATCACCTCCCTTCCCACCAGACAGGATGGTGTTGGTGCTGTTGGTTTTGTTATTGTCACCAGCAAAGCCTACATATCAATCAGGAATGACACCCCCTCCAAATAACTTTTTTGGTGACCAATTTCAAATTCGGGGAAACTGTTCCCAACACTGAAGTTTTGTTTGAAATACATTATCATTCCTTTGTAATTCCTGGCATTCAATGAGCATTCAATTACTCTACAAGCTTTATAGGTCAAGACACTCCTGATTATACAACTCTTATCGGGCTACTTAGTCAGCAGCGTGTTTTAACTTCGAATACTGCAGTATGGATAATTAGGTTCTTTTGTCAAATCTGGCCCAAATTCACAGGTTATAAAAAAAGATTTAAAAAATGGTATGGGAAGACTTTCCTTCCTGTTAGAAGTATCTTTTCAAGCTTGAGAAAGTTAACGTTAGTCTTCAATCTGAATGTTGCATGCACTCCTTCAGTTCTGAGGACCCCAGAAATAGCGTCCAGCTTGTCTTCAAGCCCTTTCCTTTACACCCAGCCATGAACCAGGCTGAGCTTGTGTGTTTGTTTTCGCATCGACATAGTTTGAACCTGGCATCCAACAGACTGTTCAGAAGCACCGTCCTTCTCACGCCTGTACTAGCACTGAGGCAGCTGGTAGCAAGCCAGAGTATGGAACTGGCCCAAACAAAACCAGACCTAATTCTCTAAGATTAATTTCAATTTCACCAGAGTAGGCTGTGCTTCTTCTGGCTTACACCAATCATGAAACTAGACCTTCAATGTAACACATGCAAATTTGATATACCATTCATAACATATTCAGTACTTTTAAGGACATTTTAAATTTTAAATCAAACTGCCCTTATTGAAGTCACCTTCAGTGAAGTTAGTTTTCTGACAGTGACAATTGTCACTGATTTTTTAAAATTCCTTATCCAAGTGTCTCAATACCTTTCGTTTGCTAAATTTGAAAGAAACTTCTCAGATCATCAGCAATGCCACAAACTGGTCAGTTACCTAACTGTCTTTGCACACAAGCCTTCCTAACAACCATTCCGTTCTAATGATGCTGCACCATTTTCAATAATATAGTAGAAAAAGGAGGATGTAAAAGAGTAATTTTATGTGACAGCTTGTGACAGCAAACCCAACCAAAATTCCAATCCATGAGACCAAAGAGCACTACCAAATGAACAAACACATCAGAGGGTTTTTCCCCCCACAGGTCTCTTCAGCTACTTCACTTTAACTTTGCTCATTGCAGAAGCAGCATTTGCAGATTAATATTGGTGACAGTCTTTTCAACAGAATCTTCATTTCCATTACTGTAACTGATACTGTTATGGAAAACAATTAAATTAATGGGTTTGTTTTTGATAATGTACCTTCTCTGACTTCACCTAGCTTTCACTGTCCTTAATTTTAAGTGTCAGTGAGAAATGGTGAAAAGGCATCTTCCCACCTACAAATACACCAGGGATTGACACTTCAGCTGATCATAGAACATAGCAGCTGATAATTGTTTCAGATTCAAGGAACTCTCAGCGTTTACTGTCATGCACCAAACCCACTCTTTACTCATACTTGATTAAAAATTTAATCAAGTTGTCAAGCACCCATGATAACTGCTTTAACCACAACAAAAGAATGAGAAAAGTTTGAAGTGAGCAGCACATGCAAAAATTGGAACCAAGGCTATCAATATTAAATCTAGAAATTAAATTGCAAACAATTAAATTATGCTAACCTGTATGTGACTCCTTCCTGGGCTTAACAGACTTTGCGTAATAAGGGAGCTTGTAGAAAATCTCAATTTTGGTGCAATTCCCTAGAAGAGAGACAATAATTGAACATCAAGCTCCAACTCAAGATAAAGGGTATCAAAGAAGTAAATGTCACCTAATGTAACAAACCATTCCTAATTTTCAGCCATTTCCTTTGTTAATTTCAGCCTTTAATAAAGATAATTAGAAAAGACAGAACAGCAATGGTAAATGTCAAGATGCTAACATTTGCATTTCTGACAATTCAATTACAGATGATTATATTGCTTTCGTACAACAATTAAGGTCTGACTTTTATTTCAATACATTTTTTTTGTCAAAAGCACTTTTAAAGATTTTTCATGCCATACTATATAGCATCAATAAAAATTCCAGTCATGCTCTAGAAGTTTCACTAACACTAACTTTGGGAACTTACTTATAAGTAGTCTCAATTGTGCAAACTTTTTTGTAAAAACATTTTGAAATAAGTAAATTACACTGCAAATAAAATAAATTTCTAACAATATGATCAAGAATACCCTTTAGTCTGTAGCCATTAGAGCAAAGTCTGATTTCTGTAGATTGTCTCCTATGTTCTATAACCACATACAACTTTCTCTCAGTCTCCTCTTACACACGTGGCTGCCAAGAGGCAGCCCTAGTTTGACCAGTTTGGAATCAGTGGGGCCCAGCTGGGCCTCCTGGTCAATAGCACACATGTACTAATGGCCAGCAAGTCCCTTCATCTTTATGTAGCTAACAGTTTCTGTTCAACTCATCTTCTTTTACTGCAGCCATGTCTAGAAACGTAATACCTCTGAGAGCTCTATTTCCTGTCAACTTTAGCTAGAATTGGCCAACATACAAAAAAATCACTGGGTGTAAATGGCAGAGATTACGAGACACAAGTGGTATTTCCCAAAACAGCAACATTAAAAAAGGCATAAAAGAACTAAAGGCCACATATGCTATAAACAAGCATGAATCATCTATGTGCATCTTATACAGCTCTGCAGAAGCAAAGACAGAACCAAGTGTCCCTAGAACTTTCTACCTTCTCTTCTTTCCACATGGACAGAGTTTGCTGCCCCGAGGCATCTGTGTGCATGGGCATTTGCATATGAACATACAGAATCACTGAGAAATGAAAAGGAGCTGGTCTGTCTGTGACTCTGCCCTACATTCTTAAGAATTACCAGGAACTTCATGAGTGAAGACTACTGCTGAACCAAACTATTCTCTACCACCTACCTAAACACTCATTTTCCGTAAGAGAATATGATCTGGCCCCAGATTAGAATATGGAAATGAAATGACAAAAATGCCAAGAAAGCTCAATCATAGCAATTAACATAGTCCAAGATCCAATGAAGTCAAGTTATGGCATATAAAAGAGATTTTAAAGCTGACCGTCTTTAATCAGCTCATTTTTATTACTAATGAATTGTCAAGTGCTATCAACAATTTTTAAAAGGACACATCAAAATTAGTAAGTCTTCTATAAAAAGCAACAACAGAGCACCTACTGCTCTTACAGAGACTGGGAATAATTACAGAATTGTTAAAGGCTCATAGCTTAAAAAAAACAAACCATAATCGCACAAATCACACAAAACCATGGTTTCTTGGGAGAAATAGTTTGTGGAGAGGGAATACGAGATGGCACTTGCAAACATAGGCAGGTAACTTACAGGCCAACAGAATCCGAGGAGTTCTGTTTTCTGCAGTTCCCAAATTAGGGGTTGCTGAAGGATATTCAGTACGGTAGTACATAAACACTGCCATATAGCCCCCAACATATCTGTAAATGAAAACCCAGCCAGAAAGTTTTTGGGATCTGTTCTTCTGTCTCTGGCTCAGCGGTGCCTGCAGCCCTGAGTAGGCTTATCAGTCCTTCTCTACCAGTCATTACATAGAAGTGATATGGACATAATATTAATTTGATCACAGGAAAACTTTAAAGGTGGTTAATATTTATAACACAAGCTCAAAACCAAATCTACTATGTGCTTTTGATGTGTATGAGTACAAGCCTGTAGCTTAAAAAAGTATATATGTATATAATAGAAGGTCTTGTATTGGTATGCTAATCAAAGATAGCATGACTAAAAAGAAACTGTTTTAAGTAACATGGCAAATACTGCATGAGGGTGGGGAACAGAGATAAGAACGTCTGTAAGAAGCATCACCAGTCCAAGCTTAAACATATTCTTAAAGGCAAGGGTTGCAAAGAAATACAGAAGAGCCAGCAAAAGCCTCAGCTGGGCAACACTGGACCAGGAGAGATAACTTGAGGCACATCTTGTATGCGTATTGTGTTTGTAAGCCTCATAAGACATTTAGCCAGAGACATTATCAGTCAAGTGCCAGATTTCTGGAGGAGTTCTGATCCTCTCAACTTGGGATTCCTTCCAACTGGCAGATTAGCAGTGTTAATCAGACACCGCTTGTCACTGCCTATCTGAACTCCACAACCGTAAACTTGCTGTTGCTACCTTTATTTTTTAATAAAAGGAAAATTTATTGGGAATCAAAGTGCCACTGAAGCACAGCTGTCAGTCAAAAATACTCAACATCTCAGCTAGCTATAAATAACTTTTCATGTGGGAAGAACATGGCTTGACTAGTATAGGAATAACGTGAGGGTTCTCACGACCTTGTTTAACACTTTCCCTTTTGCTTAGCATTCATATTCAGCGCTCGGTACCGACAGAGTTAGCAGGAGATACATGCCAGCAAGCTTAGGAAACACTATAAGATGGAGGCATTTGAGATTATATTTCTACTGGAGGTAAAAATCCTCTCACAACTATCCCATTTGGCAAGCGAGGAGAGGAACCACAAGACTTTTTGGGATCCTCCCTCCAATTCCATCAAACACAGCTTCTTTATTATTCCTGAAAATGGGGTCACTATGTCAAAATCCTTTCTTAAAACTGTTCCTTCTGTGATGGAGATGGAACACAGCAACAGATGCTTCTGCAGTCCTTGTTCCTGGGCAGAGATGAATTTCATTTACACTGCTCCCAAGGACACAGAAGTACATTTCCATCTTACATCAGTCAACTTTTTAAAGGTACTACAATGTCATTATTCAGCTACACGTCCAAATGACTCTGGTCCCATCTTCTCACAGCTCACAAATTATGCCACTTTCTCTTCAGTAGAAAACGCTTAATTTTTGTATTGAAGGACTCAGTCCAACAAAAAACCCTCAAACTTCTCTAGTGGCTCTGCTTCTACAAAGATTCATTATACTGCATTTACAAAAAATCTGAAATAATTTTGCCAATACCTCCTCATTTATTACTACCTCCCTATCTATCCTTCCTCAGCACAAGGAAAGCACCTATTCTATAAGTAATATGAAAGCTATACAGTCCCACTCCCTCTCCAGCCACTACTAACATGCATAGGATAAGCTATATGAAAGAGATGGTACGGCCAAAAATAACGTTTATTTATGCAGGTAGAGTTTAAGCTACTGCAGAACTAGATATTTGCTATGGCAAAATCACAGCTTTAATTCATTCAAATGTAACACAGCATTACACATCAAATTAGCACTTCTACTTGCAAGTGACTGGGCAATTTCCAGGTTGTCCTTGCAGGGGAAAGATTATACCAGCTAAAAGACACCAATGACTTCTAAGTTAGCATCTCCCTCCTGCCATGTGCTTTTAATCCAGTCACAACAGACAGGGCAACTGAGTCGCTCTCTTCCCAATCCAAATGTCCTGCCAACCCACCAGTAAAACATAACCAAAGTAAGACAAACAAAACAAACCTCAAAACAAATCTCCCCCATCAGCACCATCATCTTTGAAGTACCTTTCTGAGTTATTCCACTGACACCTAAGATTCAACAGTCAAACTCTATGAAAGGGCAGTGCGAGATTAATTCATTTTCATTTACTATGTACTTGAGCCCTTATCTCCAGAAAATTAGCATTAATTCATTGCACTCATTCTGCCAATTAGTTGCCGTTTATCATAGCTTTTTTGAAACTGTAGAAAAGACAAGTTATTAAATAAGCGTGAATGTCCTGAACAGACCGTAAGAAACAGGCTCTGGAACTGAAAAACAATCATGCAGCACTAAGCTAAATTTCAGTTACCCGCTACAGGTCAGACGGCATAGCACTGTAAATTTGTACTGACTGTCACTGTCCTAAACAGCACCAAAAATGGTCTGAAACAGAATGCTACAAAGAGAGACTGAGGAGGAGGGTTACACGGTTTATCTGTTGAGAACCGTGAAGGTGGTACGACATCTCCTCTTCTCTTGCATCCCTTCAACTACCAATTGCACCACAGATTAAACTGAATGGAAGACCCATCCGTCATGGTGCCACACTGCAAACCAAGTGGAAACTAACTTTTCACATTAAATAATTTCTTGAAGAATTTTCAAAAAGATTATACCTTCACCAAAGTTCAGCTGTGTGGATTTGTACATTCAACACCTGAAATGGCAAAATCTGTTAGAAGTAATTGCTTTTCATTTGAAGTAGTTCAAGGGGTTTCTTCAGTGAAACACACTGTATCGCAAATATAATCCAAAGATATTCACTCACTGTAAAAGAAGAGGACCTCTTCATTAAAATCTCACGATCTAAACCGTGGTGCCCATGGGTAAGCTTAGGGTCAGGGAACAGGAAATCTCTTGTATTTTCTTCATACGTAGCTAGAATTTTTCCTACTAAAAAGAAAATATATCTACTTTAATTGGAAAATAGACAAAGCCATGTAGTACAGATGCCACACACAAGACCATACTGAAACTTACGATAAATTTTGTTCTTTACAAATTAACAGCATGGCTCTAAAAATCATATCACCCTAGGAAATAACCTCATCAAGTTAAATCAGCAGCAGCAATGTGCAGAATCTACTCTGAAAGTATGTTTCACTGTTACTGTGTAAAAATAAAAGAAGATTGTGTTAACTGTTCTGCAAGAGACATATGAGAAGTTTTCTCTAGACAATTCTTCAGTAGTTTTCCTCTTTCTTTCCCTTCCATGCCACAGAAGAAATCAGTATTTTTTTTAATGGCAGCCAATCCCTAATGAAAAGCTGTATCATTCCATATTACAGAATACTAACAGCAGTACTAATAGTAGGCAGAGTAGTAAGAAAGAAATGTAAGCAACATCAAAACCTTTATCTCAAGATTTTCTATTATCCTGGTTTGCTACTTTAAAAAAATATTTAAAAAACCTTGAACACGTATTATAAACAAATTTATATTGTGCTAGCACAGTCATCTCATCAGCTCATGTTGGGCTGTATCACATCTGTCTTTGACCCCTGAAACTAAATTCCTTATGCAAGACCTTTTACCCTCCCACGACAAAAATCCACATTCAGTACGTTTCTTCAAGTAAACAGTGTGGTGAGTCACCTGAGAGGAGCAATCTTTTCCTTGAAAGTACTAAGGACAAGTGAGAGTGCTTTTAATACCACAGTTTCCAAATGAGTCCTCTTTAAAACTTGACTTTATTTCCAATAAAACGCAGATTTACATTATTCATGGGAACACTTGAATTTCATTAAAATAGATTTTTATAATCACACAAACCAATAACAGAAGTATGACAAATCGCTATTTATTATCTTCACATATCCCAGGAGACCCATAATACTTACAGTGAGGATAAGAGTTTTCCCAATGGTCACCATTAAAATGGAAGGGGAAAAAAAGTGTCATTCTGAGAGCAAGATTATGCACTCTGAAATTTCACAGACAGCCACTTTGCAAGTGAATTGTGATGCAGTTAATAAGTGTGCACTGGATGATTCCAGTTTATTTTCCATTTTAAAAATATTATCACTTTTCTAAGTCTGAGTATCGTACATTTCAATATTCAGTTATTATTCTCTTTCAAGAATGAGATCCTCTTGATCTATTAATATTTTATAGTCAGAGGACTATTTGCTGAAGAGCTTTCTATGTTGTTTGTGTGTTGGAAAAAGTGATTGTGCTGTAATGGGCAATGTCCTCATGGAAATTCACCTATTACATTGCATAATTTATGAAGAGACATACAATACCTGGAGGAACAAGCTGTATTAGTTCAAGTACTGCTGTGTCATCTACAAAGTAAAAAAGTTTTTCCGTGAGTTAAAAAAACCTAAAATGGAAAGTAATTCTCAGAGTCAAAAAACAAGAGAAACAGCTCACTGATTTAAGCTTCATAGCACTGTACTTAGCTGCACTATTTCCATTACACCACCGCCAAGTGAAAATTAAAAACAGCTTGCATAAATACCACAGATGAATACAATTGCATTAGCGGTGTACAAATGACAACTCTAAATGTGACTTGGAACTTGGTAAGTTCTATCCGCTGCCAAATGAGTCCTTCTTTTAAAGAAGATGATGCAAGTTTTGCCACTTTTTCAGGTAACTCCCAGTATGAGGAAACATATTCCTGGAGTTTGAGTTCAGGGTCACTGTTGTCTCACTATAATTCATTATGCTCCATATGTTGCAAAATAAGTAATTTTCTTAAAAAAAGAAAGGAATAATTAAAAAAAATCAAATATTTATGCTTACATAATTTGAAAATTAATCAAATAAATGATCAGATAAAGGAATCCATTACCTATCTGGAAAACCAGCTGGCTTTTTCATTAATTATGACATTTTACCCTCTTCCTGTTCTAAAGCATGTAGCATACATTTCTAGAGGTATTTTGTTAGATAACAGTATTTTGGTTAAGTTATTAGTCACCAAAGATAGTAAAAAAACTCTGCCTGAACTTAGAACAAATCTATACTGAAAACTCACTAGTGCCAGGGTCCTAGTGATTTAGTACATGATATACTATATTGGTTATCCACTAGATTTTCAGAGAACAGGCTCCTGATTGAAAAAAGTATCAGATACTTTAAAAACATTTTGGACGTTTCAAGCCCATACATGCATGACATTAAGGCATACAGTGTAGTACACATAAAAAACAGAACCTACATTCCAGTAACTCCACAAGGTCTCCAGGATCAACTATATCAGCAAATGCCTGGAAAATAAATAAATAAATAATAACAATGACACAGTTAATGTCATCAGATGGACCTCTGGGGAAAGAGAAGGGAAAAAAAATATTATTTCTTGACAAGATGGTTACAAAGAGTCCTATCCCACTGGAAAAAAGAAAGGAAACTGAAATTATCATTTGGTACATGATCAAATTCATTGAAAGCTAGCAGTTCTTGTCACGTGCTGTCTAGCCATTCAGGGTTACCTCCCCATATTCAAATTAGGAGGTATTGTGAAGAGTTGAACATGTAGAGATAAGTATTGTCTGAGAAAATTTCAAGAGAGAAAGGTGAATTCCTGAATGCACTAGAATTCTCATAGATGATGAATATGTTCTTTAATATATAAGCAACGCTTTAAGCTTCATTTTCATGGAAGTGACTATCCATGTAGATAGTACTGTTCAGGGTTTTTTATAACCTGAATCCCATGTGAATAGATAGCAAGGAATAGCGGGGTTGTTGCCCTGGATATTCAGCAGGTAATAGACTTCCCCCTAATTCTGTACAAAAGTCTCAGCAGAGTGGTGTAGATCACTTTGCTGTTGAAGGTACCAAATACTAAAAAACATCACGTACTGGTGCTCCACAAGTATCTAGACCACTAACAGCTATTTTGAAGATGACATACTATTCTCAGCTCTCTTGTTCACCTCTTTTGTAAACAGATCCTGGTGTCTTGGAGTTCCCCTAAATTACACTGAAAACAGTATCCAGTACCTTTCCCTCAAGTAGTTTGTGGTACGTTCAACTTTAAAGAACTGTAGTCTTTTTTACTCTTCAGCAGCTGCTGAAATTATCACTGCATCTCACCCACATCACTAGAGCATCATTGATGTTTACTCAGCCTGGTTTTCAAAGTGCTAGGGGACGCTTAACGGAAAAGAACTAGAAAGGGCAAAGTATTATTATTCATAGGTAGTCAAGAAGCCGGATCATATCTGTACAATACTGTGTTTCATTATCCCTGTGGAACTAATAATGAAGCTAGTAGGGACTCAGAATATGTGATAAACAACTATAAATTATAAGGCCAGAGTACCAACCTGGGAATTCTGGTGACAAACCATGAAAAAAGTATCTCAAAGGGAGAAAGATGTCACCAAAAAGGCTTGAGCTGCTATTCTATCTTTCTACTAAATTAAGTTGACTCTCCTATATTGTATAGCCTTTGTTCTTCACCTTGCCATAATTTTTAGAACAACAATGTTCAGTTCCTTCCATGCCAGGAAAACAGACACTGAAAAAGGACAGTTCGCAAAAATATGAACAAATACCTAAAAAGTCTCATCATACATTATAATATTCAGTACGCATAATTCTTGAGTCACTGTGTGGATAATACAGGCACATACCTCCTTTGTGCTGAAGAGAAGCACGAGTTACAACACTACGCCATTCTCAGTGTGATTACTTGTGCTCAGGGATTTTGCAGTGAGTTTTTGTGGATTTTGGGATGGGTTTTATTTGGCTTGTATTAGCTCTTGACATTATCTTACCTTTTCAAATACTAGTTTTTCTTGAAAGAGGAGTGGAAACACTGCAGGGACGCATTGAGTTTTTTTGTACTGCCCAAATACAGAGACACTGAGATAAAGTTCCTCTTTGTCTTTCAGCAGCACTCCGGGACAAGTTATCTGTAAGAGTAACATTCATTAAACAAACTGGACTTTAGTTATAGAAGTAATGGCTGTTTTCAAGATAAAAATGAAATAGTCAAGGCTGAAATGGTTGACCTCGGAGAGTCAGATGTTAACAGACTAAAGTGAAAAAAAAATATTTTCTAAAGCAATTCTGTTTGTACAGACTGACCAGGAAAAACTCGCCATTTTAAAACAACCAGGACCAAATTCTTCTTACTGCAAGTAAACATACTCCATTGTCTTCAACCAAAACTGTAACCTGGTATCCCAATCCCAGGTTAGAACAGTTAAAGGCATGCAGTGACTATATAACTTGGCAGTGCTAGGTCAGTGGTTGGGCTCGATGATCTTAAAGGTCTTTTCCAGCTTAAAAGACTCTGATTCTGTAAGAGTTAATCAGCAAGGGTTACATCAGGTTCTAGATGAACAGTCATGCAGAATGAAGTCTATGTGATGTCAAGACACAAAAACCCATGCAAATTTTAGCCTAACTACAGAGAGAATGAAGCTGGTAAATGTATATGCTTAGATATCCATACTTTGTCCAGCCACCAAAAAGGGCAAGTTTATTTGCAAATACTGTATTACCTTTGCCTTCTAATAGGTACATGAGAAAAAGCATGGCAAAAAGTTTTGTCTGAAATGTTTGGCCACCTTGGACCGTATTCAAGGCAGGGAAGGCTCCTCATTAGGTTGCCAGATACTGACATTAATCTCTCAACTTTCTCTGGAAAATTCTTGTTCTTTAAGTAAGAAGTTGGCATGTTTTTAAAGCTCTGAAGAACATCAGAAGTTCTTACTCATGTTTTCACTGCAAGGATGTACATAACTCATTGCAAAACTATTTGCTATTTTCTCCAAGCCATGTGGTTTTATTCTATTACTCAGCCAGAGAATTGTCACCTTTCACTTCAGTTCTACTGCACACTTTTTATCACCGTATAATAAATATGAGGTTGTCTCTTCCAACATAAGGTTGCTAGAGAAAGTGTTCAGACTTTCAATTGCCAGGTAGAAAGACAAAGGAGGAGAGTGACAGGAATTAAAATAAGTGCTTTGGTTACAGTCTCCAACTCCCCAATGAACACTTTAGTTCAGAAATCCTAACTGGATTTAAAAAAACACCTATATAAACAGCAGGAAAACAGCCTCTGGTGAAAGAAATAACAGAAACCAATGTGTGATAGATTATTATAGATGCAGTATAAGCTAAAAAAAAATAGTGCTTTACTCCTAAATATCCAAGGAGAGGAAAAAAAGGGTTTCCTCTCCATGTAAATGAGGACTTCAAATCTGCAAGAAAAGTGCTAGTATAATATATACCCCAACTGAAACAAAATGTCAAGCATTAAACAGCTTGTGTGACACTATTGCAGTTGCAAATGTGAATAGGAGTGAGAGACAGATTTCATTCATACAAAGCAAGATCCCCCAAACTACATCCTACAAGCCATATTAGCTTAGTTCTCACTTTTTTTCTTGACATTTTTGTAGAATTTGCAATCCCTTTTAGCTGGGGTTTCCTGCCTTTCACCTTAGAGAAGGCAACCAGTATTTGCCTATTTATTGAGATGAAAAGTGAGAGGTTTAAAGACATCAGAGAGGGCAAAACTGCAAACAACAGGTGCCATTTATTCTGGCTATCTCTTACAAATCAACATGTGTGGCAAGACAGCACACGTGGGAACTTGTGCTTCTACTACCATCGAGATAAACTGCACAATTCACTGCCTGGGCTGGAACACCAAGTCGACCTGTTCACGTAACTTTAAACCAGCTCCAAAAATGAATGACATGTATATACCTGCAGTTCATGAAATCTTGTAGTATGCGATGCATGGAGCTGCACAACACTTAAGACACAAACTGAAGCTCTTATCTGACTTAAAACTATTCAGGCAGGATGAGGGACCATTTTAAAAGCTGTAGGAGTATTATCTATGGATCAGCTAAGGAAGCGGGATATCAATGCTGCAGTTAGAACTGATCTTACAACTAACCAGGAAGACCTATGTTGATATATTATACATAGGATAAATGTCTAGGACACTGTTACCCTGGACTTCTCCGCTGCAGTTCCCAGGAGGATGGAGAATGTGTACCAGCCGTATTGCTGGGACATCATAAATAGCAATTAAGAAATCACTGAATTCATTTCATGGAAAAGAACAGAATTCTACTGATACACAACCCCCTATGGCATTTGTTCATAACACACAGTCCTAAAACTGTAGCTGCACATGTAACCAATGAAAAAGGCAGGCCTTGGAAATTCCCCTTAATTGCCCCTTAACATCAAAACAAGAAGAGTTCCCTATGAAGGGCAATGGACAGTATTAACTTCTGCCGAGTGCAAGCTTCTAGACAGAATAGCATTTTAGACTTAAGAGTTGCAAAAATAATCTCAGTGTGAAGAGATGCCATTTTAGTCTCCTTACCTGGCAGTAATCCACAATGCTATTAATTCATCTTAGTGCTTAAAGCTTTACCTACCTTCACTGCCACATTTTTGAATTCTCCATGTAGCAATGGCATGAAGAATAATGTGAATTTCATTCTGTTGCTACATAAGCAATCTAAATGCCAGCAGCAGAGGTAGGCACCAAAATTAGTCTCAAAAGAACAAATAACAATGAAATCTCAGCCTGAGCAATCATGAATTATTCAATTTCAATTAATGGCAGGATAAACCAAATAAGGTCTTTAACTAAGGTTTTCCATTTTAGAAGAGCAGTCTTTCAGAAATAAAGCAAGCTAGCAGTGAGATAAACCAAAGAGCCGGTGGAATCAGATCGGAAAAGATCTTGGAATTTCATTAAGTCAAAAGGAACAAACCCCATCTGTATCCTAAAGCAAGGGAAAACCAAAGAGGACAGAGCTTCTGACACAAGTGGATAGGTTGCAAAGAGGGTTGAGAAATATGCAGAGCATTGTAAAAGAACAGGAAAAGGAATCAGAAATTTGGACAAGACTTCAGTCACAAATAAAGTGAAATAGGAGAAAACAAGTGGATGTAGGATAAATCAACCAAGATGTGAAAACATATCTATGTCCCAAACACAACTGAATATTCTTCCTTGGTTTTAATGATACTTAATACAGGAGCAAAAAAAACCCAAACAATGAATGATGGAAACAGAAGTTACCCAATATGCACGCCTGGACCAAGGAGCCAAGGCAAGGCTCCATCATAGTCAGCTTAGGTTCTAAAAGAATGTCATTTTTTTGCTGAATCTATACATAAATAAAACCTATGTTATGAAGACAAGGATAGTACTATCTGCCGAAAAATAACAAACATAAGGCCATGTGAGGCAGAAAGAGAGAGCTGAAAAATTATAACCCCATCAATCAGATTAAATATGCAAAAGAATAAAGATATGGAGGGAAACATGACTAGAAAAAAGCACAGCAGCGCATATTCCATAAAAAATAAATAGATCAATCAAGCAAAATTTGACTTTTTCTTGAAAGCCTGTTTTCTGGACAAAGGATATCATATGGTGTCACATGAGAAATTATTACTTATGATGCAGAAGATGAGAGTTAGTATGAAAGTCCTAAAGTGGTACAGAACTGGTCAAAGGACAGCATCAATAATGTGCAATACTGGGAGGTATCAAGCTGAGGGTTACTATTAAAAATGTTACTCTATATATCCTGGGATTCAAGCATTTTAATATTTTTAATGACCTTGACACAGGAAGTCAGAGCGTGTTCATAAAATGTTTCCAATTAAAAACCAGAAATCATCAGAGGTCAAGAAAAAGATACAGAAAAACCTGTTTGTGGGATCACAGTAATGGACAGGAGATGCACCTACTGTGTATTAACAAGCTTTTGCTTTCACTGAGGGGGTTAACTTTCAGCGTTGTTCTGAGGGGAAGATGACGAGTGTGTAAATAAATGACAGCATAACTGCTGTGCAGCTGTGAAGAGACTACTATTAAGACATATAGGATGAATATCGGATGTTTTTCCCCTGACGTCACCTAAGGCAACAGGGTGATCCCATCTGGAATGCGGAATTCGATACTGATCCTGATCAATGCACATTCAAATCAGAAGAGTAGCACCCATCTCTAAGATGATCAGAAGACTGGTGAGACTATCACACAAAATACTACTAGAAGAACCAGGTCTCTTTAGCTGATAAAGATCAATTGTAGAATGATGGAACAGTTGCCCAAAAAATACATCCAGAGAGCAAACACCAAGGAAGGAAAAAAAATTATTTAAGTGAAAGACCAGTGCTGATATTTCTCTAAGAGTACGGCATCAACTAACCAGAAGGAAATTCACGCTGGAAAGTTTTCAAACCATCACAGGAGTGAAATGCTGAAGTAGGGTCCAGTGGGTAAAAAAAAGGAAAAAACAAGTGGTTCAAAAACCAGACTAAATACAGTTGCTAAAGGGTTATCTGAGAGAAATTATATAGCATAGCATGGATATAACTGAATGACTCACGTGTGTTGGAAGGGCCACCCAGACCTGTGTCGTCAATTTCCTGTTCTGCCCTTTTCCACTATTATTTGTAGCCTTGAGAGCAGGGTGAGTAACAAATACCCAGCAACTGAAGAAGCCTGACCCTGGGGGGAACACCTTCCCTGTACGCTCTCCTGGCACACAAATAGCTCACAGCAGTAGGAGTAGAAAAGGAAAGCATATCTACTTTCTAGGAACAAGGAGGCTTTTGCATTATGAAGACGAACACTAGCTGTTGAGGCAGCACAGCATCACCATTAGGGTGATACCCTCACCATCTATGTGTGGTGTGTATATTCACAGCTCTATTTTAGAGCAGCCACACAACTTTGGGAACAACTGTGGCCAAGCAATCATGAATACCAGGTCTGTTTCCCCATACATACTTTCAAGATCTTCACTTGAATTTTTTGGATGGCACCTCAGGTTTTCCTTTCAGCAGCAAGTATTCTGGCAGCACTTGCCCCGTAAGGAGGTCTGACCTCTGGATTACAGCGACCAGGGTGTACAACGATCAGAGTAACAGAGCACTGTCTACTGCAGCTACTTCTTAAAAGTTATCATGAGAATGACCCCAGCCTGCATGTAAGTAGAAAACTTTGCAAAGTGCACAAGGAACACGATTAACGTAAAAACTTTCCACTTTCACACCTATTGACCTCACACACATGCGCACACACCCATGTAGCAACCAGGTGCTTCAGAGCTGCCCAGTGCCACATCCAGCCCCTCACAGGGACCTCATCCCTCACAGGGGCGCATATGCCACGTGCAAGCTGCTGTTTCCTGGGGGGAGGGTTTGCTCTTTTTTTCAAGAGTGCTTTTCCTACACCGTACAGCTTCCTTAAAATCAGTGTCTCTTAAAAAAGACCGTTTCCACAGGAAAGCGAGAACTATGAAGGAGCATGGCTGCTGCCAGCAGCAGCAGGGGCACAGGGTCGGGCCGGCGGAGGATGCGCACACAAGAGGGGCAGAAGCTGCCCAGGGGCCAGCCTGAGCGGCAGTTCTGGCGGAGGGCGGCCCCCCGCTCGGCAACGGGGCCCAGA
This sequence comes from Falco punctatus, assembly GCF_963210335.1. NCBI lineage: Eukaryota > Metazoa > Chordata > Aves > Falconiformes > Falconidae > Falco > Falco punctatus. Next base: position 9,414,613 of record NC_137591.1, on the reverse strand, counting down.
CCAGCCTCCCTGAGGAAACCCCAGGCCGGGAGAGAGGGTGTCGGCGGCTGAGGCAGAGCGGCGAGGCGGGAAGCGGCGCCGGAAGGGCAGAGCGCGGCTTCCCCTTCAGCCCGGCCCGCCGCGCCCCGGCCGAGGGCGGCGGGACCCGCGGCCCGGGTACTCACCGAGCGGACGTCCAGCTGCAGGACGCAGCGCAGCGCTGTGCGCGGCATGGGCGGCCGGGCTGGGCCGGGGGCCCGCCGGATCCCCGGCCCCGCTCCGGCTCCGCCGCGCCGCGGGGCCGACGCCGTTGCCACGGCAACCGGGGCCTTCCGGCCGCGCGCACTGCGCCTGCGCGCCATCCCCCGCGGGCGGGCCGCGGTGGGGCCGGGCCGGGCTCTTCGCCGCCCGCGGGTGCCGCCCAGCCCCGCTCCGCCCCACTGCGCTGCCGTTCCGCTCTGCACCGCCCTGCCCCGCCGGGTCAGCCCCCGCCTCCCGCAACGGGCCGCGCTCCCCCGCGGCTCCCACAATGCCTTGCGCGGCCGCGCCTGCCCTTCCCACAGTGCCCTGCGCCACCGCCAGCTGCCCCTGCCCACAATGCCCCGTTCCGCCGCGTGCCCCGTCCCGTGCCAGAGCGCGCGGCCCGTCAGCGCTCCCGCGCCGGGCCGGGCCGGGCCGGGCCGCTGCTCCGCTCGGCGGCCTGTGTCACGGGCGGGCGGCTGCCGGGGCCTGGCAGAAGCGGAACGGTTTCCCGTCCCTCCGCGCCCTGCAGGACAGCCTGTCACCCTGGCGGGTGCTGTGCGCAGAGTTGGGCCGCTGGTGCGAACCCGAAAGCGGCCGGCGGAGTGCTGGGAGCCGGGCAGGCCGCACGCTCGGGGAGCCCTGCTGTGGGGCATCTGAAAGGAGCACAAGGGTCGGATGTGCCTGTAACCCTCTGGCCTCCCGGGCCTCCTGCGTAAGGTGCCAGGAGAGCCATGATTTCTGAAAAGGGGGACACGAAGTTTAACACAGCAACAGGGTTTAACAGCTAAAAACGACTGGACTGTCATACTTGGTTTTGTCCTGGTTTTTGCTTTTGACGTGTACTTGGATTTCACCTACATCCTGGTTTAGGCACTTGAGTGCTTTTGACTGTTTGAGGACCCTGTTTTAGTGTCCCTTGTGGGTGAGATGCAGAGTGGATGTGCTGTATTCTGACCGGTCTCATCTATATAGTCATGTCTCTACACTCATACCTGAAACTTACCTTTCCATGCCTACTTTCCTGCTTACATTACTAGACAAATCCAGATTTTGTGCCACTGATTTTGATCCAAATATCTTTGATGCTAAGTTGTTCTCAGAGTATTTACAAACACATATAACACCAAAATAATCTGACTTTATGTTTTGGCAACTGCGATTAATTTCAGCCTCATACTGTGAGGGGGTGTAAACTTTTACGTATTATTTCCAAATTCACAAGTACAGCTGTAGACGGTGAGAGGAACTCTGGACAATTTTAATTGCTTCCAAAAGAGAGCAGCGGCTCAAATGCATCCCATGGCTTGCTTTGTTTTAATTTTACACTTGCAAAGAAGAATCGTGCTAAGTGATCTGGAAAGAAATGGCATTCTCAATATGTTTTGATTTAAAATATTTTTTTAAAAAGGAAACTATACAGAGAACAGAATATGTCAGTGCAGACAATAGTGAAATCTATAGACTGATTAAATACCACTACTAATACTTGATTCCAGTCTTTTGAAATAAAAAGTGACTGGCAATGCAGGTCTTATTTTCATTAATGTGACATTTTTGTCTGAGCAAAAGACAGGAGTCTGTATTTGGGGCCTGTAAAAGACTCATTTTTGAATCACAGACCTCTAATACATATATTAAGGAGGGGTTGACACTTGGATAAAATAATTTCCTTTGCATTATCAGTCTCAAGGTTATGAATAGCGTTCCAGGGTTAATGAGAAGAAAATTCTCAAAAATCCATAGCCCCAGATGGTAACAGTATTTAAATGGTTTATTGCTTATTTTCGGTTACCTTTCATATACATGCTTTTTGGAGGGAAAAATAATGTGTTAAAGATTGTGAAGTATGAGATATTATGGTAAGTGCGGCCATATAAGAACAGAAGATAGATAAATGGCGAAATCAAAAATGGCATCATGTTTGTGATGAAAATTTAATATCCATGTGCACTGCCCTGGAACAGAAGTACTTTATAACCCTTGCAAAAGAAGCGCAAGGCAGGACAGAAAGCTTCTCCAAAGTGATAAGGCAGCAATAAATTCCAATGCTTTTCTGTGTTAAACCAAGGAAAATCTGGGGTAGACTGCAGGGATATGCACTCTGCACAGAAATGCTTCTCCATCCCTCTGGTCTGCGCAGTTTCTGCCACTTTGCCCTGCTGGGCCTTGGAAAGAAAGGCTGCTGCTGCAATGTTTCCTCTGCAGCCCTCTCTGCACCAGTGTGAGATCCATCTGGACCTTCTCACTACGGTGAAATGCATGATGCACTCTTACATTTGCACTGCGGGAGCAATGATGCAGGAATTTGGGAGACAACGGGAAACCCTGACTTGCAGCACAAATCCGTTTGCTAATAAGCAAAGCTGATAAGCAAAACCACAGAAAGTGGATGGTACTTTAATAGACCTGAGGTTTTAACTGCTATAAAGTTTCCCTGCTGTGAAAGCATATGAATTGCTTTGCTTTTACAAAAGTAAATCTTCTTGTAACGCTACTTATACTTAGTTCCATGTAATAAAAGAGCATGGATGACAGCTTTGCATTATGTTGAGGTTTTTGCAATCTCCTCCATTTAAAAGCTTCATTTTTTTCTGTCCTCCAGGCCCTCCAACATGCCTGCTATGGAAGAACCCTGATGTCGTCAAAATATTCAATACTGCTCTTATTTTTGTCATTGCAGCCAAGGGTAAATGATAAAAGAGTGAGGTTGCACTAGTTTAAGATAATTATCACAAGATTTATACCATATTGTTGCAGTGCTCGTGACAGTCAGGCCTTAGAAGCTTCTGTCTGTTGAAATATGATACAAAACAGGTAAAGTGGGAAAAATGGAAAGAGTCAGGTTTGCAAACAGTGGCTATTCTAAAGTTCAGAATCTAAAAAAATACTGTGGGTTAGACAGGATTAGATCAGATAAAACTGGAGATCAGAGAGCAAGTCTAACATCACTGAGGTGGTCAGAGACTCACTTGCGAAGAAGCCAAGACTGATTTTCTTCTTAAGCTTGGGAAGCATTACTCTGGGTGCAAAGTGGCACTGCACAGTCATTCTGGCCATAAGAATGCAGGAAATAAAGGAGCTTTCCATTTTTCCACCTTCTGCTTTAGTTCTTATGAGTGTTGTCAGAGAGCCGTTTCTGCATACTTTAAGCCCCTGATGTTGACAGAGCAGCCAGAAGAGACCTCTGTCTTACTGCACATCGAGCCCTTTATTTAGATATCATCACTGGGTACGATACTCTTGTCATTAATAATGGTGGAGAATTCCAGGAAGACATCTGCTCAAATAACAGCAACAAATTATGAGATATGGAAAGACTTCCGTATTGGAAAAGGCAAACAAACAAAACATTAGGACTGTTTTACTTTGGAGAGGAGAAAAGTAAGATGTAATACAGAAGAGGTACATAAGGGATTGAATAATATGTAGACATAGGTTCTTCTATTTACCCATGCCTATTTATCCTTTCAAAGGACACATGCAATGAAATTAAAAGACAACACAATCAAAACTGATAGAAGAAAGTACTTTAGATAGTGGAACTCATTATCACAAGATACATTCAACAGTGTTCAAAGCAGAATCAGAGTGCTTTAGGGACCCCACAGGACAATACCCACACGCATTACTTATTTTGATCGTCTCACTCACTGCTGGGTTAAATGTGCAGTTCACAAAAGTCAATTCCTGTGCAAAGAATTGTAGTTGAGGAAAACAGCCAGCACAAGTTAAGACTAAACAATCCCAGTACACTGTAGAGCAGAGCTGGAAGAATTTTGTAATGTGAGAGATTCTAATAGGATCTAAGGGGACCAAAGTGAATTGCATTACTGCAGACAGTAGTGTAATGGGGAAGGTAGAGTGTTAGATTATTGATGAGGATGGAGGATGGAGATTACCTGAGGGTGTCAGCACACTCTTCACAAAATACATTTTCATCTAATCTTTCTGCTTTAAAGCAGGAAAAAATGTTGCCCAGAAGTTAGCACTCATTAATATCTATTGCTTTAGAAAAAGGCCACAATGATTTTGTCGATCCCGTCTTATTGAGCGTCTTGCTCTTTCTTTATGTGCAAGGACCCAGCTGGGCAGAGCTGTAGGCTTCCTTGGTGCACCTACAAGTGCTACAGCAAGAGGCCACCTGGTCGTGTTGTTATGTAGGCAAAGCAGTGACCTTTCATCCCCGTGCCCTCCCCATCTCACTAGTGCCTAGTGAAGAGCATTTTTCACTACACATCTGGAGAAACTCAGTGCCTCTTTAACATTTCATCATGGCTCAGCCACGACAGAGCAGTTCTGCTGTATTGCTGCGAAGTCCATACTCGCTTTGGTGGATATACCATTAACTTCACTGATCCTTGAGGTATGTCATGCCTGCAACAACAACAACAAAAACAAAAAGGCAAGCGACCTAAAGGCACTGAAGTTTTCTGAACATGTAAGCTGTTTTCCAAGTCTGCTAAATTCTTCCTTGGCTGGCTGCAGCTGAAGAAGAAATCAAATCTGATTTGATTACAGCCACTAGAGGAATATTCCTGATCTTGAATTCAGTTGTAGTAATTGGAAACTCGCGTTGTAAAGGAATGATCTAAATTCATCTAAGAGAGAACTTCTATGAATTAGTCTTATGAATTCACAAATGGTACAGATACAATCAGCCAAGGCAGCATTAGCTTTGTACCCCTAGAAAGTTCCTGGGCTCTTCCTTACTCAGTTCAAAAGAGGTAACACTTTCTTTTGTGTTTTGCATATTTTAAAAATTGTCTCAGATGGAGACATTGCCCCAGCAAAGTTTTTGCCTGAAACAAAATTCTTCTAAGTTATAAACCCCGGAAAATAGGGGTTTATAATGGGACTGCTGATAGACCCTTAACAATAGCATTGTGAATGGCGCTGCTATAATTAATGATACTTCAGAAAGATTTATGGTCCTTAGACAGAGATAAAACAGAAATATCATTGCTTCTTTGCCTCCCATCATTTTATCCCCTATGAAATTTCATGTGAAATAAGTCAAATGAAAAATGTAAGCTCTTAATCTTTTCCCAGAGTCCTGTCTCTCACTTGATGAACACTTTTGCAGAATAAATTAGAGCTTTTTATTCCTTATGTATGTACAGCTTTGCATTTAAAAAGCAAAGAAAAGAACATTGTCAGGCTGGCAAAGCAACTCAAGACGATGGTCATGGAGGAAGCAGAAATGACCAACTATTCTTGTCCATTCTTCTGCCGCCGCAGAGATGACGACTCTGCTCCTGCAGTAATTCAGAGCAGCTGGCGTAGAAATGTGTGAAAGGGCACCTGTATTCTGCACTGAAGCTCTGCTGCTCACGGAAGGTTGGCCGTGATGGCTCTCACTGCAGCGCCAATAGCACAGCGGCTCGAGCAGAAAGCCAAAAGCTGTGGCTTGATTACGGTGGATGGGATGTGTTGAAAAATGCAGGATACTCTATGGATCTTTAACATAATTGGGAAAGGCATAGGAAGAGGCAGTTGCTAGAAGCTGAAGCTAGAAAAATGTGAATTAGATACTGGGCATTATATTGTAACAGAGAAAGTGAGAAACCACTGGAACAAACTATCAAAGGGAAAGTGAATTCTCCATTTTCTGACAATACCAAAGGAGAATGAAGAGCTGATAAAAGAAATGCCTTTGTCAAAACAAAACGTATTTTAGTCAAACAAAAAGAAGAGTGACAACAGTATTTTATGGTCCGTCATGTCCAGGAGGCCACCCTAATGCCTAACAGTATGTTCTGCCTGTAAATGTTGTGACTCTGCAAAGCATGTTAAAACAAATAAATGGTAAAATACTGCTTACCAAACGGAGAACAGAGGAGAGGGCTCTGAACAATGCGCTCCGGAGCCCGTGCGTTGCAGCAGCTGGCACTGCCAAGGGTGCCGGGAGGGCGGCGGGGAGCGCTGGCTTCCGAGGCCCTGGGAGCACAGGCATGACACGGCTCCAAGCCTGTGAGAATGGCACTAACTGAGCTACTTGTGAGCAGGGCCAGGAAGCCAGTGTCAGGCACCAGTCTTCAAGGGGAACAGCTTCACCTCTGGGGCAGCCAAGCTGAGGCAGCAGCTGAATAGGGGCTGAGAAACCACAGTTTTGGCATAGGCCACCCGAAATGGCAGTTAAAGCTCGAAATCCATCACATCCCATTATAGTCCTAGGCTCTGGCATCTGCTGGCTTCATCCAGCTCAGATGGCATCTAGTTGCTTGTTTTGCAAAAGCCTCTCTGCAGTGTGTCAGGGGTTTTGTCCCGCTGCCCATTAAAGTAGCAATGTTTCATCATCTTCCATGTTAATTTGATTGACAACAGCGAAGTCACCGGAGAACCTCAAGGACTTTCTGGCTGGCTTGATCTCCTGTTATAAATTGTAGCCTTTTGTTGGAGAAGAAAGCTGGAATTATTTCTTTAAATAATATCTGAAGTTACCCGGTCTAATAGGGAGCTCTGAGATCTATGCTCGAATTCCCCATAAATTACAACATTGCTCCTTTAAAATTTATCCAATCCATCAGGAACAGAGAGGGATTTTTAAATTTTTTTTAGCAATAACTTTTGATTTTGAATGGAATTCACTCCAGAGGGCAGAACTTTTTTTTTTTAAAACTTTTTTTTCCCTTCATTGTAAGGAAGATTTGTAAAGGGGCAGGATTGTGGCTATTATTAGAGTCCTTCCTAAAGAAAATCATCAAATCCTTTACAGCACTAGGCAGATCTGGGCTAGAAAGTATAACAGGATGGCATAGAGCAGCCCAGATAGCAACAGAAAGAAAATGGAGCAGGAAGAAAGAAAAAAATGGAAACCCAAAAAGAAGAGCAGATGCCAATTAGAATTCTTACAGGCTGCAGCAAGGGGCGAGTATAAGAAGCTGCAGGAAGAGAAAGGGTAGAGTGGATTAGTGTTAATCAGAGACACAGGAAAGTAGGAAAGGTTTTAAATGAGCTTTAAAAAGCAAAAATTGAGTTAGCAGCTCGGAATAGAATTCCAGATCCATCAAGTCTAAGAGCAAAAATAAAATGCAGAATACTAGAAGATACAGCTGAGTCCTAAGCAATTAACTTCTGAAGGTAATAAGACATTTCTTTGGAAGTGGAAACTTCTCTCTCTCTCCGTCACTGTTTTCCTTATCCCAGTGAAAGGGTGCATTTAGTATTAGAAGAAAGTGACTGCCATCTGATTTCTTTTTCACTGTCCTAATGGTATATACATCCAGCATTCTGTTACAGGAAAATTAGGCACTAAGGAACTGGAACTTGCCCAGTCTCTGGCAATAAATTTGCCCAGTCACATAGTCCAGATAAATTGCCTCTGGAGCTGGGCGAGTTACACCAGGTAACAATCTGGCACAGTGTGGGGGCTGAGGGTGAGTTCCAAAATCCACTGAAGTCATGACTGACTTCCATAGACACTGGAGCAGGAAGGCTGGACTGTGAGGGTAGAGGTTCTCCTTACAGCTCTGAGATACTTAACATTTCTATGCTGCCAGTTTAACTACCTGTAAAACAAGGACAGTAGCACTTAGTCACTGGGGGTGGGGGGACAGATATATGAAAAAAGAGGGGGGAAAGGAGAAAAAAAAAGAATCATGCCACTGATTCTCTGTTCTTAGAAGCTGCACAATGCTATCATTAAAAAACCCTGTTTCTAGCTTTGGCTTTATCTACAACATAAGAAAGAATAGTATGGTGTTTGAGTTTTGCTTTTCTTTTACATATGAATCATCGTTAAAGGCTAATGAGGAAACTAACACTACATGAGAAGGTTGTTTTCTCCTTAGTTAAACACTTTCCTTTTCAAAGCGCTATCTATTCCTAGATTATTATGAATTTATTATTTGCTAAACAAAATCTTAAATCACTCCCCTTTTGTTTCCTTACATTACGTCATTATAAGTAAATGCAATCAATGCCTTAGTTCCGGTTGTCGGTTCTGGATCTCTGCACCACTGGATTGCCAGCAGAACAAACTTCATCCAGGCAAAGCACAGACGTGGACACCACATCAGCCAGAGCTCCTGGCACGGGGCGTGCACCAGCTTAATGCTTAAACGTTGGCATGGCACCGGCTGCCGAAGGGCGGACAGTGCCGCATCCAGCGTGGTGTTAGAGTAGCACAGAGAGTCAGTGCCTAATGCAGCATAAAACCTGCCAGCACCATGCCAAACCTTCCACAGCTTTTTTGAACAAATTTAAACCAGCCGAGTATATGAGATCCACGTTTTACATCCCATTGCCACAGTGGTTTGGATCCAGCGCTAAGCCTTGAAGTCGCAGTCTGGTCACACCCAAGCCTGCAGTCAATTTTTGCTCTCTAGTTACAAGGAAGGAGCACTGTGATATGATAACGCATCATGGAATGCGGACAAACCCTGACAGACATGTCCATTTTCTGTGCACTGGGATATATTATGGTGATGAAAGCAACGTTCCTGGCATGGTAGAGGAAGATGGAACCTACATTACATCCTCAAACCAAACCACCATGCGTGTGGGGAAAAGATGAGCTCTCAGAGAACAGAAAAACAAAGTTTGCTCAAGCTGCTTGCTCCGTGCCAGGGGTGCACGTGCCAGCTTTTGCATTTGGACGTGACTCTGCTGATGACCAAAGTTACACATCCCCCCCCGCCCCCAACTCTGAAAACAGGGGTTTGTGACAGAAATGCCTGCACAGCTGTAACAGCCACTTCTCAAATGTGCTGCTGCTGCTTATGAACCACAAGAATAATATGGCGAAATGTGCCGACTTTTGCAGTTTTCCCCTCTTTTGTTGAAACTAATGAGTCACGATTAGAGTAATGCTTTTCTGTGACTCCAAAACCATTTTGCTTAATGAGGTACTAAGTCTTTATAATTAGGCCCAGAAGGGAACTGGGACGTGGCCCCTTAAGAGCAATAATTATTTAGGTTATTTATGGTAATAAAAAATTGAAAATAGGAATTCTTCCTCAGAATGTGACTATTTATTCTTTTACATATTGCCTAACAGCCAATTACCCTATTAAGGCAACGTTTTGTTGCTAAAGACATTAATTGAAATGTAAATTAAATGTAAATCAGCTAATTAAATTGATCTGTAATGAACTTGTCATGCAGGCCTTTGAGATCAGATGCATTTTGCTAATAAACAAGTGTTATAGTGGTGCCATTGCTCACTGGAGTTAAGGTTGTTTAACGTGTTGTGTCGATAGCACTCTCCTTCCCCAAATTCAAAGGTCTGGATTGTGTCATTGGAGCTCAGAATGAAGCTGGCACTGGGAGTTTCCAGATTTGTTCCCTTCAATTATTTCCTGATCAACTTCATTGCAAGGCAGGGTGTTCCCCTAATGGTGAGTGCTGCGCATCCTGCCGGGGTGCAGTCCAAGCTCTGGCTCTTCCTTCTGCTCCTCAGAAATGATAAAGCACTTTGTAAAACCCCTCACCAAGTCTGCTGCTGCTGTGTCAGGTGGCTTCTGGAGGGGTTAGTGTTATTTCTCTCTCCGTGCGCTGTGGCCAGTTCAGTAAGGGCAGTCAACCCTCATGGCAGCGGGTGGACATTCCTGAAATACAAAGAAATAGAATGAGGAATGAAGCAATCGGGATTTGCTTGGCGATCGTGTTGACAACATACAAGGTAAACATCAAAGCCGACATCATCAAGTCAATACAGCAGCAGGAGAATGAGCCAGAATAACATTCTGTGCCGTCCGTAACACGTGAGTAACCTTAATCATCAGTGTGTTGGCTTGTGTCAAACTGTAAATTAAAGGGAAAGAATATGAAGCTCTCAGTTCTCCCATGAAATGATCAGTTTTCATGCAGCTTCATTTTGAGCCAGACCTACTAAAATTTCTGGCATAAATTCAGGTCCTGTGTTGAAGATATCTTGGAGGATAGAGGTCTCTCCCCTGCCAGGTACATGGACAAAACTCATTGCCTACAATCATGCGAAAGTAAGGTAAACGTCACGTATTTTGCATTTGAAAAACCTCAGGTCAGCATCTTATAAAATCCATTGCCCGCTTCCATTCAAATAACGCAGACATTTTGTGTGTGCTGTCATAAAGCTCAAGCAAATGTGACAAAAAGGGCCGTGCAACCGAGAGAATAGAAATGCGGTTTGCAATTGTGAAAATGCTTTTGCATAAAGTTTTCCTGGATCCATTGAGCCATAGTTGCACCTGAGCATTCATACATAATTGTTCTGTCTTGAATAAATCTGGTGCTGCATTTATAACTTCCCCTACCCAGAGACCCTTCCACCCTGCAATCCTTTGGGGCCTGGGGGTATTTAATAAACATGTCAACCACCACTCTTCTTGAGCTTGAATGCAGCATCTTGTTTTTTCCTACTGAAGAACACTCCAGTTTGAAGTTTACAGAGCAATTAAGGACCCTCATGGGGCCCCTGATATGTAGAGATTGTCAGCATATGTAGATCAGTAATTGTCAAGTTTCTCCCAAAGGCCTGAGAGCTCTTAGTCAAATTCCAGAGATCATCAAGTATTCAGCTTTCAGTGGGCTTTGTCATACACAACACAGTGGCATAATTCAACTGCAGTGCTTCTTTTCTAATAAACTTTTGGATCCGGCTATGTTTCTATTAATTTCTTTTAATTAGCTATGATCGCAAAATAAAAGTGAACATCAATCTAAAGCTGTAAGTTGGCTGCTTCCAAAAAGACACCCTGGGAATAGCTTTCTCTTCTAAACTGTTGGGGTTTGGGGACCACACTTACTGCCGTGACTGGGGAAGGCCCAAGGGAGGACGGAACCCAGCAGACCGAAGGCACAAACCGTTGACTCCTTTTCGGCTGAAGCGGGCACAGGTGATTGAATGATGCTATCGTCTTGAACTATGTCTTCATCCACCTGTTGGCTTGGACTGTGGCTCAAATTTTAGTCTTGTTATTCACTAGTTTTGGTGTCTTTGAACATTCATCTAGATAGAAACAAAAAACAAAACCAAAAAATATTTACTTTAGAAATCAGAGGAAATTAGTATAAGGACCCCCACAACCCAGGCTGATGCTGTAATGGCTGTCTCCAACATCCCCCAGTGCTGAGCCCTCTGCCCCCACGCTGGGCAATCAAATATGCACCTGAATTTAATATTCATGTGCTTGAGTGTTGAAGAGGAGTTGTGCTGGCCTGCTTTGTATCTTGCATGGTTCAACCCTTGAAGATCAAATCACTGCTGTATTAAATATAGTGGTATTCCCTGGAAGCCACGGTGTAGCAAAAGCAACTGGATGAAGCTTTTGTGCACTTAGGACTGGCCTGTGCGTGTTCCGCCAGCTGGGTCCTCTGCTGTGGTTCCCAGGGTTTGGAAGGTACAAAGTGTTGGTCATTGGCCTGCATCCATCGTTTGAGTCCTGCTCCATCAGTGTCTTCCTGTGGACAAAGCAAGGAGTATGTTGTTACGTATCATGTAACTATGGCAAGGAGTAAGTTGTTACAAATCTCTGTGGATTTTCTGACCTACAATTTGAGATTTTCAAAGCCACATGTGGGATCTGAAAGTTTGATTCCCAAGAAAATAAAGAAGAATTTGGCTTGGAAATTGTGAAGGCAGCTTTAATAATCTTCATTACAGCGTGTTATGTAAAAGAGCTAAATTATTACTCACACTTCCTAGGTGTAGCAGAGGACAGTCTATCTGTGCTTAAGGACTGACAGAAATCTTGTTTCTGTTCAAACTGCCCGTGCACACACCTGTGTGCAGTTGCACGAACACTCGGACATGCATGCCCAAGTGAGCAATTCTTTTCTCAGACTGTGCTGGCGAGTAAGACCCCAAGAAACCCTGAAAGCCTTTGTGCATCCAGGCAGAAGCTCTTTATTACCTCCATCACTGGACTTGCATAGCACTTCTTCCTCTGTAAATCCCATCTTATTTGTCACAACTTATGCGCATCTTCAGTGCTGGAATAGTGGCAGCTCTGAAGACAGATCATTCGCTAGCCCCGGAAAAGCCAGAGGAAACATCCAACACAAAGGATGACCTGAAGGCAGCAGGTAATTTCACAGTGGTTTTCTGCAGTCTCAGGCTGCAAAGCTCTGTCATTTTGCCTCCAAATCTCTAAAGTGCTCAAGCCCCTTTGCGGGCTAAATCCTCATTTCACCAAAATCACTTAAATTCTCCCCATCACTTAGTAACACCTATCGGTGAAGGGGCTTTTCTCCACTTGGCGCTCTGCGTATGGCAGAATGTAATGCTGCTTTCTTTTCAGAGGTCAGTTTTTATGCTAGGGTATGAAAACTGGATCCAAGCAGCATGAACAAAGTTGGGCTTTAAGTAGCCCAGGAGGAGAATCTCAAGAGTCCCGATGAGAAGAAGAAAAAAAATCCTCACATTCTTCCTTGATGATATGTCTCAAAATTATTAATTTTTCTTGTCCTGTATCATATCTTAGGGCAAGCTGCTTTTCCCGACTGAATTGCAACGTGGTGTTTGGTTCAGTGGGTTTAACTGAAGCGTGGCTATCTGGAAAAGGCAGTGTTATCTGTAATAAAGTAACTCCTTCAAATTTACTTTCTTGATGTTATACTTTGGTTGGGCTGCCAGAGTCTTAATGCTGGAAAAGTATCTGTCACCCAGGGCCCTCATTTTAAAGGACTGTATGTTTTTATGGGCTGGATGGCGTCATGTGCCTGCAGTGATTTTGTCAATGTATTCCTGCGAGCGAGCCAGCCTGAGCTGCGTGCTAATTTCCCATCTCCTCTTCACTGACGACAGACCCTGGCTAAACGAGATTTCAGTTTTGCTCACTGGACTCTTCTTTCCCTGCCCTCCCTGAGCTATATTTTCTAAGCACCAATTGCACTTCAAAATTAAAGATGAAATTTAAAGATTAGGGACTGCAGGTTTTTTTTTTTTTTTTCCAAAGGCATTCTGATGTCTCATACTCATTGATTGAGTTAGGTATCTAAATCATCCAGAGCAATCTGTCCCCCATCCCAAATTACGTGGTGTAAAAGGCCAATTTGACTTTTTAAATGCTCTCCATTTTAATCGCCTGCTGTGCAATTAATACAATGTGTAATAAACAAATTGTACGAGGCGTGTTTGGGGCACTTGTGGGGCAATGCAATGGATCCCACCGACTGCTGTGAATATAAATGCCAGAAATATCAAATATCATGTGCACCAGTCTTAGTCCCAGTCAATTCTAATTGCTTTAGCGGTCTGACTCCAAATTCAGATGTACCGTGGTGTGGCTGAGGTCAAGATACAGTACATGATTCTTATCTTAATACCACTTTAGTACTGTAAAGGTCAAACTGAGCATCATCCAAGGAGAGGAGGCAAGGGTTCTGTTAATTATTCTTTTCTCCACTCCTTGAACAAAGGGATGAAGATTGTGTCTCTGCTGAAAAGCATTCTGCCGTACTGCATATTTAAGTTAAAAAACAAGGAAGAACAGAGGAGCCATTCCTGCAATAATCCTTAAATGAGCCTTCTTGAGCTCTACCTGAAATCTTACAGCACTTGCTCTGCCAATCTTTCAAGCTACAGCTGTACCAGTCAGAGGCCAGGGAGTGCAGCGTTCCCCATCCAGGCAGGGGTAGCTCCCAGTGCTGACCATTAAGAAAATCCAGCTTTGTCTATTGAGTAACAAATTCAGAAAACATTAAATCCCTACGTTCATTTGTAGACAGACATTCCTGCTGTCGGAGGAATCACTGACTCAGTGGGGCACGAGCCTGGAGCCGCCCTTTTCCACTGGCTTATGACTGTCTTGTGTGAACGGCTGTAAAGCACCTCCAAACAGGGATGTTCCCTCTATGCCAGTGGTAGCCTTTTGTTCCCTGTTTTGCCTTGGTTTTAATAACTCTTAGGTAGAGACACCGTAAATCTGGGTTCAGAGCTGGTTTTAGTTGAACTCAGCTCACTGTTCTACTGACTGTTATATGCTGTTACCATTAACTGCATCCATTTCCCAGTTACCTTCCAAAGACCACACGCATGAGACATTCTTTTGTTCCTTCTCTGAAGGCAGTAAGCAAAGTCATTGCTAAAACCAGTGTGATCCCTATCCATAGCCATTCTACTCATTTCGTTTTCTGATCTCTAAAGTGTTAACTGCTGAAAGCAGGAACATGAAAACCCACCATAGTGAGAGCTGATTAAAATTCAGCCCACTGTATCACCCATAAATATGAAATAAAGAATACATGGCTGTGATTAATCATCCATAAATGGCCGTTGCCTGCTTCCTCTATTCCATACAAACACAATACCCGTATTTATTCAGCTCACCCAAAGAGTAAAAAGCAGATCATTCCTATTTGTCAGGATCTGGGATTTAAGCAAGTACTTAAAAGTGAGGGCTCTGTGCTTGTGTATCTGTGGACATGCACGCACATCTGCTCTTCTGTCTGATTTTCAATATTCATGAGAAAAATCCAAACATTATTGGTTTTTTTCAAGGTGTACTTGTCAATAGATCAAAATGCATTGAGATGCAAAATCACAGCAATGTGAGCTTCAGTTAAGGAATTTTTATGATATTAGAAACATCAATCTCTAAGGATTGGTAATAATAGTACTATTAAGAAAGAATGTTTGTGTTGTTATGCGTTGCAATGTGGCCAAATCTGAGAGCTACAGTAGAAGCACTGGAAAAAACAAAACAAAACGAAACGTGATACACAGAAACCAGACCTGTAGTTTGAAGCACTGGTGGGTAAAGACTGTGTACACCAGTTGTGAATGTGCCTTCGTTAAAGCACCAGCTTGCTTGTTTGTGGTTCAGCTCAGCTCACCGGAGCGGAGCTGCCTGTGCCATTGTCTCCCTGGCAAAGCACAGAAGCATTTCTCTTTTGCTGTGGTTTACAGTCCAAGGGCTGCATCCATGGATAGACTGCTGCATCCAGCGCCTTCAGCCTCTGCTGTCACTTGGGTGCTGGGTACACCAGGCTTCTCTCCAAAATACTGCCTGCACAGGCATCGCAGCGCTGGTCCAGGAACAGGCGGTGACATTCAGGAAATTTGGTCCCTCTTCCCCTGTCTTCCTGGATGTCTTTAAGCAAATCAGTTGTTTTCTGACTGCCCCAGTTCCCCTCACTGTTAAAAAGGGATGACGAACTACAAACCTCATTAAAGGCATTGCAGATTAAGGAGTGAAAAATCCCGCAAAAGAGCTAAATACTGGTATTATTACACTGCTTGCTGCAAAATGACCAGTAAAACTGTCAGAAACAGGTAAAAGAAACAGGAAACAGACTCAAAGAATGGATGATGTTGGAAAGAATCTTGAGATCATCTTGTCCATCTCCTCTGCTCGGGCATGGTCAGCTAGACCAGGATGCCCAGGGCTATGGCCAGCTGGATTTTGAATGTCTGCAGGGATGAAGACTCCAACGCCTCTCTGGGCACCCTGTTTCACTGTTTGACCACCTCCACAGTTAAAAACTGTTTTCTTGTGTTCAGATGGAATTTCATCTATTTGTTTTAATTTGTGCCCGTTCTCTCTTGTGTAACGTGTGGTCCTTGTACACCCTGGAGCAGCCAGCGAGCCACAGATGGGGGCTGCATGTGACTAGATTTGATCTGAATTAGTCCGGTCACCTTTGAAACCCTAGCATTACCTTTTCCCTGCGATCTCCCTCAATGCAAAATTTGGCTACTTTTGCTTGGAGACCAGTATCAGCTTGTTGAACCAGTGGATTAACAGCCTCACATTTCCTGGACATGCTCTGGCACCATCCTAGGGCCCAACACTCCTCAGAAGTTAGCAGAGATTGCCTAGCAATAGGGAGCCTTCCCCGGGCCAGCCTGCCGAACTGTAAAACACAGTGATTACCACGGCCGCTGCCACCAAAAGACAGCTCTCTCAGTTAAAAAAATAAAGCTCATGCCTAAAGATGTTATCATGCATAATTCAGGGAAGAAATCCATACTGTATTTAAAAGATTACATCTTATCATCCAGGGTACTTATTAGCTTGATGATTTAAAAGTACACGGGGATAGAGTCTTCCCTGCTATCCTGCACTGGCATCAGTGCAGCTGTGCTGATGAATGCCTGGCCTCGTGGCTTCGTCTGGGACTGAACTGCTTTTCTGATGCCAGAACTGGGCCAGGCAGGGTTGGGATGCCCCCGATCCATGGTGAGCAGCCCTGCCCCTGCCTGGGTGCGTGGTCCCTGTGGGTTACGCCATCTGATGCCTGTGGCTACACCAGGGACCGCTTCTTTCTTCCTGTTAGGTTTGGTTAAGTTTATGGCAGGCAGTAACAAGGGGTTAGTGGCGTTTAGCTCCGCTGATTAATCCCCTCTCCAGAAACACACAGCACTCACATCTTCCCGACAGCACAAGAAAATGCTCTGGGGCAGCCAGGGGCTGTGTATGTTGGATGTGCTTCTCCTTCTCAAGTATGAGAAGGCTAGCCTGCACCACTGCTGATACGTGTGCTTCTGATCATTATTATTGTTTGTATTTAACTTGCCTGTAGCTGTTCGCCCAGAGGACTCAAAATAACAAAGGATTTTGGCCTATATGCATTTAAGAGTAAGGGATTAAAAACACGTCTGAGCGTTACTTCTACCCCCAGGCATCCCCTCCACATCACGCAGGCATGCACGCAGGACAGTGGCCACAGATGCGCTGATATACTCATGTTAAATAAGCCGCAATATGCATCTCTTTGTCCCTCTCAGTTGTGTATATGGTCAAGTCCAATGTTTTGAAACTACAGCCTGGAGTACAAACATGTTTTTATACAAACTGTAGGTGTTTGGACACTGAAATGGTGAGGAGCCAAATTCAGGAAAATTTACCCTGGACAGCACTAGTTGCTCTGATGGCCCTTGATGATTTCCAGATACATGCCCTTCCCAGAACATGCCTTCCCTTTAACCTGGCACGTTCCATGCTGCATGCCACCCTAGTTCAAAACAGGGCTTAGGTTTCCACCTCTGGCCTCACACTATGCGGACTGCCACCATTTTTCTAAATCAATGAAAATTAGAGATTTCTTTTTTTTTCTTTCAATCCATACACGGGCTGCTCTCTATCCACTTACAGATTTGAAATTTATAGCTTAAATTGTTTTAAAATGGCATTGGTTCCAGGAAACAGTTTCATTCAAATACCACATGCCTCAGGTTGTAAGGTGAACTTGGCTGTGACCATTTTTTTTTGCACCATCATACTATCCCTATTATGTCTTGCACCTCCACTGTGTCAGGAGGCAGGACAGTTGGCGTTCATGCAGAACTGCTCCAGGTAACCATCTTTGTACCTATCTGCGATGCAAAAATGAAGCACACTCTTCTTAGCTTTTTGTTAATGGGCTACATGTATATAATAAGTGTGAAATTCTGATGAAGTTGAGCAAGGAAGCTTAGGAAATCTTAATTTGTCATCAAAGGTATCTGGAGGTTGTCCTGGGCAAACAAGATTAACCCCAGAAGGTGGCATCTACACTGATTATAGCAAGTGGCATGGGGGTTTCTGAGGTTCTGCTCCCTGTGGTTTTGCACACAGCCTCTGTCATCTCACAGATCCCCAACATATTATGGGCTTGGAACTAACCAATAACCTGGGGACTGTGATGTTTACAGCCATTTCAGTCAAAATCCTCAGATGAATGGTTTCGGAGTTTCCAGGATGGCTGAACAGCAGCTTGGTTCGGCAAGAGGATATACTGAACATGCAGTGTGAGTGTGACAGAAAAGGAAGTATTTTGCAAAAATACTTCTCCCCATTTTTTCAAGGTTAAGAAGTATGAAATGTCTGCATTTAACAGCCATTATTAGTTGCAGTTTACTCTGCCAACACTGCCGTGTGAGCATCTCTGATGATTTAGCCAAGCACCCACTGCCATCGCTCAGCTGGCTGCTGTGGCTCAGCTGTGGAGTTGCATTCACTTCCCTCGCTGGCTCTCGACCCTCTCCTGTCCTGCTTCAACTCACTTCAGCTGCCCAAGTCTTGGGCCACCATGTCAGAAATGGGCGTTTCCTCACGCGGAAGAAAGGTATCTATAGCAACATCAGTATGAGGCAGTAATATATCGAGGGGTTTTGCATGGTAGAGATGAATCACAGAAATAAATACTCCTCACCTTATCCTAAATCTTGCAACATCCAGTCCATAGAAGAGCTGAGAGCTGCATTCAAGATTTCTAGGGTGAAGTCCTGGCTTTATTCAGAAGAATAGCAAAACTGCTCTTCACCTAAAAGGCCCAAAGGTTTCACCCAACCCCTCACTGCTGAACCACGAGCTCTGCATGAGCCACTCCCATGCTAAAGGCACTTCCAGACTCTAACTGGTTTCCTGAGCTGAAGTTAAACCGTGCTTCTCCATCTTTTTTTCTCTGCTCTTCCTCCTACCTCTTAGTCAAGCCCCCCTGGACATGCCATGCATTTTCCACTTGATGACTCAGGATCAGCTGCTCAAACTCTTTGGGAGTGTGACAGGGCTGCGACGGACCAACCGAGGGGGAAAAGAAATCTGCCTTAGGGGACAAAGAAATAAAAGTATGAAGTCCAACGTGGATTTGCCAGAAAACAGTTTCCCCACCAAGAGCACGCTGCCTCCCTGCAGGACTGCACTCTGCATTCAGCACTGCAAACACCAGTGGCCTCAGCATTTCTGGCAGCACAGCTCTGTGAAGGGGCATCTTGCAACTGCCTCACACAACATGGGTAACACTTAGGACCTAAAAAAATTACACCTCTAAAAATGCATTAATCCAGCCTTAAAATGGGTCATAAATGCTACAGAACAAGCCTCATGAATCTTAGTGGTACACATACAGAGCAAAACAAAAAAACCCCACCTGCACCTAGCACCGAAGGGAAATGTGTACAAATCCTCAGGATTTGTGCAGCCTGCTTTGGCTGAAAGTACCAGGGGTAACAGCCCTAAATGTGCAAAATGAGCGGGGGACTCTTTATACTCAGTATAATTTTATGTATGTAACGGGGGATCACAGTAGGATATTGGCTCCCCAATGACTGTGAGAAAGACTTTGTCCCCAATGGCATAACTTGCTCTGGTACTTTTTTCTTCCAAATACTAGCTGGTAAAAAATCTTCCTTCATATACCCAGGCTATTGATACTGCAGCTTAAGTTAGAGTCGGATGGTTTCTGTTCCCACTGCTTCCAGACAGTAAATGTCAAGCCTTTCTGGAAAAGCAGCAGTTTTGTATTCTGTAAAACATTTTCAATGATAAACAACTTTTAATGAACAACTTCATGAAAAAAAAACCCAAATCCAAAGGACTTTGATTTCGAAGTTCTGTTATGTACTGTGCACATCAGTACTCGTGCTGTCAGCTTCCCCTGTGTCCCTGTGTTCCTTCCACAGGAGGATTCAAACCCCTCCAGACTCACTCTCTCGAAAGCTTATCTTCCTTCCACGTGTGCTAGTCTGCCATGGAGAGGTGCACGAAACGTGAAATCAGTCCCAGCTCCCGGCATTGACCAGCTATGACACCCCCAGACAGCCACGCTGCTGCAGTGCCGTTATGTCAGGTGCCCTGGGATCTCTGCTCAGAACTGCCGGGTGGGGAGGAACATGAGGCATGAGAGGTGCTCCTCCATGTCCGGGCACAACCATGGAAGGATCTACAGTGTCTGGTCTGATCCCAAATCCCCTCATGCACCACCACAAGTCCAGTCCATCGCACACTTACCTCCCGAGAGCAGGTGAGACGACGGCTGGCCAGCTCTGTGGGGTCCGGAGCGCGTGGCCCCGGGGAGCCTGGCAGCACCCTGGCTGCACCTACAGGGTGGCACTGAGGCAGCCAGCAGGCTGCGGCCATCCTCCCCCTCCGAACGGTGCGTGCAGGCTGCACGGACGGACACGGACAGGCTGCACCTGGCCGTGGCTGCAGCAGCGATATCAGTGCTCATCTTCCTCGTAGCCCTGGGCTTGCTGTGACCCAGTGAAGTTGCTCTCTGCTATTAAACCATGGCTATGGACCACTGAATGCTGATACTAAAGCACAGGGAAAAACTTAATCAACTCTTGCAAAGTGCTTTGAAATCTTTTTCTGCACAAGGACAGAGAGACGTTAAGGGGACAGAAATCAGTTCCTTTGCAAGCTGTGTCAAATATTTTTAGCAACTTCCATTACAAAAGGAAATGCAGTGAGCTCTGCTTATGAATTGTTACCATCCAGCACCGTGCCTCTGGCTGCTGAGGAAACTGGTTTAACTTATTTTTATGTGAAAAGAGGTAGATAGACACAAACACACACACACACACACATATATAATCTAGGAGGCAGAGAGAGAATCTGTATCTGCATTTGCGATATCTTCCTGCGCCAGGTAAGGAAAGCATCTTTTTCCTTTTAACCGGGTGCTGTACCTACGTTGTTTCCTTGCAGTCTATCTTTAGGTTATAGCAGTTCACAAGGTTTTTTCAGCAGATGTGTTATTCAATTACTTCAGGGCTTTTCCATTTGTAATATTATGAAGCAATGATAGCCAGCAGACTTCACCTGTCTTTTAGAGATAGCCAGCCTGGTAATTTTAACTCTGCCCATTTTATCCACACCAGTAAATCTCATAACATGGTTATAGAGAGATTCCAATTTTTGTAGAACCTTCTCCTGGGAATTCCTGTATACAATATTGCCATAGTCTGTAATGGACATAACCTGTGATTGGATTAATGTTTCCCTAGTGAAGAAGTCAAAGCATTTCATGTTCCTATAACTGGTTTGCAGCTCTGCAGTAAAGGACTTTGGTGTGGCAGAGAAAATAATTGCAAACGCAGCCCCAATCAGAATATATAATCCCCTCACAGCGAGGGTCCAATTCAGCGCAGTTAGATGGCCTGCACAGGGGCTTGTAGCAGGATTTTCTTGTCAGGAGAGCAGAATGCACAGAAAACGAAGTTAATTTCAGCATTTTAAAATTCATCAGCCAGTCCTGTACAAAGGGAGTTAAATACGTTGCCACGGCTCCAAGGGAGGGCCCTGCAGCTCCCCTAGCAGAGAGTGGAAACAGGCAGGGCAGTGCAATGGGGCTCCGGTCTCCCCACAAGAAGAGCCCTCCACTTGTGCTCAGATAAACATGTGCTGTTGTTCTTAAGAGTAAACACCGTTCTGTCAAATTAAACACCCAGTTTTGGATCCATATTGGCCTCTGAACATTTCAAAATCCCTGGTGTTACCTTACCTTGGGCCTGACACAAGCAACTAGTAAAGAGTTACTGTTGAGTGTACAACGTGCGTTACTTACGTCTGAGATGCAGATCATCTCCAGGAAGAAAAGGCTCATGCCAGGCCAGAAGTTGGCTCTTAGGCAGGATCTGCCTGCTCAGGTGGAAGAGAACTTCAGCACTCGTGGGAGGAAAGTGAACTAGAGGCTGGGAGCAAAAGGTCTCATGTTTTCAGCTCCCATCATAGTCTCCCCAAGAATTTGTGAAATGGCACATGCACACCACGCACACTCTGCCATGCCAGCATGCCAGCCCTCGCCATGCAAGCCAGCAAAGGCCCCACCGTGAAAGGCTTAGGCTTCCATCCCCAGCTGTCAGGGAAAGCTTTCAAGAAACATGGTTTATTGGTGAGCCTTGAAAGCAGAGGTGGGTCTATGAAGAAAGCACAATAGAGTCCGCTCTGCCTGTTGGATTCAGAAGAGACATGATTGGGATCTTAGAGTGGAAAAAATGGGTAGGGGCAGCTGCGGCTGTGGGTGGACCAGGAGGTGCCAGAGACAAACAGAGAGGAGTGAAATTGAAGGCAAGAGCAAAGAGTTTGAACATGACGTGCTGGAACAAGGTTTGGGAGGGTGGGCTCCGGAACGGGCGTGCTGCCCGACTGAGGAGCAAGGCAGATGCTCTTGGCAGATAACCTTATGCTCAGATGCTACAGTATTGCTAGGCAGGTGAAGAGGATGGGAAGAAGGTTACCAGCATGGGAGTTGACAAATGGGATGTCATCATTTCCCATATGGGTAACTGTCTCCAATCTGTCCTTTCTGTCCAACTAAAAGTTTGGGATATCTCAGCAGAAAGGAAGCATCTCTGGCAGAGGCGAGCAGTCTACATCAGGTCTATACCAAGACCTGGAAGTTGCAGGCTGTGGGGAAGATACAAATAGCAGGAGACAAGTAAGAAGTGGAGACAGCAATTTCCAGGAAGATCTGGTTATTAAATGTAAACTTCAAAGACTGACTTTTACAAGTCAGATAGCAGGAGCCTCTGACAACTGATAACAGGGCAGCACAAGGGCTTCCCAGAATCCGCTGGTCCGCATCTTGGTTTTGAAGTGACTGGTGGGCCTGTGAGGAGGAAGGAATGAAAATGAAACAACACACTCATTCCACAGCTGCTTTTATCACTTTATTCATACTTCTAGAGTAGACTCTTTAGCAGCTAAGCAAATACCTGAAACTCTCTCATTAAATAAATATATATATATATTATAATTCAAAAAGAAATAATGAGGAATTCTGCAAGTGTTTTTCCAATGAATATGCAGAAGGACCATTATCACCCCAGTAAACCAGCTTTGAAAGTCTTCCACTAAAACCCTATAAAACCCAACGATAGTCATAAATTAGCACTAGATTAATTCAAAGAAGAACTTATCCCCCCTCTGCATACCTTCTAATCCATATTTCCAAGAGGTCATTTTAATTATCACACTGTCACTGCTATTCATTACTCTGCTTTTGGAGACAGAGAGCCAGCCCTGTGCCTTTTGCATGCTTTGGAATTCATCATATGAAGGCATTTTATTCTCCCTAAAAACATGCACAGTTTAACCCCCTCACCTTGAAATACTGACAGTAACAGGTTTGCTTGGTGTTTTAAATCATTTTCCTTCCAGTGGGATAGCTCTTTCTTGTTTTCAGCCATGTTCCCGTTATCAGAGAGAAGGTAACTAACGAAAGCCCAGCTAACAGGTGGCTAACGCACAGACACAATCAGCTCAAGTTTTGTCAGATCCTGAGTAGCTTGTCCTTTTTCGGAGGCATGCAAAGCCAAATTTTTGTCCTGACTTGTACCTGCTAACTCGTTCTGGCTGCAGTAATGATCACTGGATGGAAACCCATGTGCCAGTGGCTCCCAGGATGTTTGTTGTGACCGGGCTTCAGAAGTGCATGTGAGGTCCCAAGACACAGAATGCAGACCTCAGCCGTGACCATGCTTGCTTTGTGTTTACTCATGTGGAATGGAGCTCAGGG
The DNA here is from genome assembly GCF_963210335.1 of Falco punctatus. Lineage (NCBI taxonomy): Eukaryota > Metazoa > Chordata > Aves > Falconiformes > Falconidae > Falco > Falco punctatus. Next base: position 9,391,246 of record NC_137591.1, on the reverse strand, counting down.
ACCTCACACAGAACTCCCTTCTATCCATCGAGATATGGATATGGGAACTGTACTCAAAGACAGGTGAGCATGTGTGAGGGCCCACTAGCTACCTGGCCGCATGAATGCAACCCAAGCTGCTTTCAGTTCTTCCTAGGATCACACCTCGGTGTGGTGTTGGTCATGCTTGGGCCTTGCAGCTGGGTCTCCATTGCTGGGAAATCAGGGAGTACTTTCACAAGGGACAGTAAATATAAATTACCTGGAAGGTCAATTTTAGCCTATAGTTCTCAGTTTTTATCATACCTTTTAATTTATCCCCAGGATGCATTCTTCTCACGTAACAGGCCAGCATGAGGACCCAGCTGAATCTAACTCCGTTCCTAGATCATAGTGCTCAAGTCCTGGGAAAAAGAGGAGCAACCAGCCTAGCTCTTCTACTAGTAAATGGAGTGCCTGGGGTTACTACACCTTCAGGGCCACCCCACACCAAGAGGAGCTCATTCAGTCTTGTTTCACCTGTCTTTCTTCACCCTCAGTCTGGTTCCTCCTTTCCCTCTCTTATCCACTGGATCTTGGTGCCTTCTCTCCTCCAAGCTGCCGTTGCAGCCCAACATCTAGCAGAAGACAGTAAAGAGAAGCTGTTTTGCAAAGCTTCTAATAGGTTGGCAAGGGGGTCTTCTCACCCTTCCCATCCACTGGGAGACACTTGGACTCCCCTCAGGTTCACCCTCTTTTACCAGTTTGAGACCCACTGGCCTCATGCTTCACATCCACATCACTGGCAGATGTTTCAATCAGTCGCACAACACAGGAGACAAGACCTAGTGATGGTGGCTTCGAGGAGGGATTTCACATGCTGCTCATGTAATGGGAAGGTGGTGAGGTTTTAATTGAGATTTCTTACAATAGTGGCACAACACTGTTTGTTCATCCCTTTCATCACTACCCCCATCTCACACTGCCTCAGTCATACATCAGTTGGCAAGCCCAGTCTTTCTAGAACCCAACCATTTTTTGTTGGAAAACCATGATTCCTGCCTGTTAGGCAGGTCGTGCAGTGAGTTTCATGCCTGCAGCCTGACAGTAACATTTCTCATATGACCCCTTTACTTGAATGATCTGATAGAAGAGCAAAAAACCTAACCATGCAGCAGATGATAAACGGCACACAGAGGAGCACCTGCCTGACTCCCAGAAGCTATTTATCAGGCTCTCTTAATGCAAGCTAACAGGGCTAGCACATGCAATTGGCATAAGAGCTTCTGAGCCTGACACTAAAAGGGGACACATCACATGGTGCAGCAAGGGAGCCAGGACTCCCTCGTTAGCTCATTGTATGGATTACCCCTTTAAAGAGAGAGAGAGCGAGTCTGGTGGAGGAAGGGGAGGCTTTCTCATTTTAACAAATGGCTTTTCAGCCACCGCAAATGATTTCTGTAAATCTATTGGGTCACTCTTTTTTTCCCAGAGATGAAGAAGGGGGAAAAAAAAAAAAAAAAAAAAAAAGCCCTGAAATTGATTTACCATCTATAAATAAAAAAGAATCAATGGTAAAATTTCCAGCTAATTTCCATCTCGCTCTTCCTCCTTTGGACTATCTGTTATCTTAGAAATACTTGTCTGGGGAAAAAAGAGAAACATCATCGGTTCCAGACCGCGACGTGCTCCTGCGCCTCTCCCCACAGACCAGCCTTTCTCTTTTCTCTTCTCATCACGTGGAGAGAGACTGGTCCTTCAGATGTGCCTGGCTCCTCTTCTCGGGCTTGCCGCCAGCATGGCTGTTCCCTTGGCCCCGCTGGGTAGTGCATTTATAAAGTGGCAATTTTTCCTTCCTGTCAAAGGAAAAGAGAGAGAGGACAGGTATTGCAAAACACTGAGGTGCTTCAGCAGCAGGTAAGCCATGTGTAAAGTCTCACAGTGAAGTGCATCTGTAAGGAAGGCTTTGGCAGCTTGAGACAAATTAGAGTTGGTTAAAGACCAGCTGGTCCCATCCTCCTCTGGCCAGAGCAGAGTTAGTCCTTCCAGAAGACTTCAAGGGCTTTCGCTAGCTCTGAGCTTTCCAAGAGAAGGGCCCCACTGCTTGCCTTCGGGTAATGCACATATTACTGTTTACTCCTCACTGCGGCTCCCACGCGCCTGAAACATTTCTACTTCATTTCTGCTCATTAACAGTCCTTGTATCACTGTGAGTATTTCCTTCTGGGGCATAGGTCGTTCACAGGACAGCTGGGTTCATGGGTCTGCTCAGCACTGGTGCTTCCAACACCCAGACCAGTGCCTTCAAAGAGCCTGACGTGATGCTGTTATTTCACCATGCCCATTAACTCCAGTTATCTAACAGTCATGCAAAACTTTAGTTGTCATTACAGTTTGGAACATGGCGTTGCCAGCGCACCTTTCTGGCTATAGGCCTAGCAGAACAGTGGGAGTTTAACCGCCGGCCTCCGAAGGAGCAGAGTTACGCTAGAGACGAAGCACTTCTGCAGTGATGCCCCAGGAATTCACAGGCCAAGAGCTGAGCTCCTCACACCTCAGCACCACAGAAGCAGCTCCTCGTTTTCCCACAGTTTGCCTGGGGGAACCAGACCTACTTTGTAACACTTTGGTTCCTGATAAGTCTCACTACTTGTTTCCAAGACAAAGTGCTGCCAGCTGTGTTTACAATGTGTATGATAAATGTTCGCTACTTTAAGGAAAAGTAAATCTCTATCCTTTATTATCAGTTAATTCTGTAACATTTCTGTTCCATTTACTTGTATAGCCTCTTTGCTTGAGGCCTTAATTAAAATCCTTCATCTTGCAGCCCAGTGCTCTCGCTGCCTCTCCTCCCTCTGGGCCCTGACACACGTGTTTCACAGAAGACAAGCACAAGTGACCATACAGCCTCAGCCCTGGCCTGTCTAGCCCAGGCCTGGGAAGAAGATGGCACAACTTACACCATTGTGCCCAGAGACCTTGCTTTGACGAGGGGCTGAATGACAAGAGGTGTGGGACCTGCAGCACCATCCCTAGCTCAGGAGACTCAGCCAGCACCGGGCCATCCCAGAGTCGGGAGCTCCACTTCGCAGCCTCCTACCAGCACTGGAGCTGCAAAGGTGCCTCTTGAGCAAAATGCTGGGACCAGGAGCCACAGGAACCAGCTCCTGGCTGCTCTCTGGCAGCCGAGGCAGCCCTACAACCCTGCCTGCGGGCTGCCAGTGGAGACTGGGTTTCCTCCACACCAAGCAGCACCAGCTCTGAGCAGATCATCATCATTCCCTGCATGTACCAAGCTCCAACCTTGTCATGCTGCATCTCCCACTTGTCTTGGCAGAGCATGAATTACCTCCCCTCACCAAGCTGGCAGTGCTGCAGCTGGGAAAGCAGATACACCTTTTGATGGCTCCTCCTTTGTAAAAGTAGCAAAACCTGACTCCATTCCCATCCTGAGGAAGGAAATCAAACCACATTGTCAGCCTTGCTCACACCAGCCAAGGTGCTCCGATGAGTTTTCAGGGTACCCACTCAGACAGCTCCTTGCCCCCCAGTACCCACTACCCTGCTGATTTTGTTCGTTTGCCCCCCGCTGCTATGGCAGGACAAAAATGGAGAGGGTCCTGTGCCTGATCTATTCTTTAAGGATGCAGTCTGCTCCCTCCAATACCAGTTACCTGTATTCACTAAGGCAGCTGGAGGTCCAAGCCAAGCTGGTGTTGGTGCTCTACCAGTTCATACTGAGACACAAACACTAGGAAGGTGAGGACCTATCTGCTCACCCAGCCACGTTAACAGAACTGAAGTGACCTGCTGAAGGCCATGCAGCAGACTTGGGAAGAATTGAAAGGAAAAGAGCTGAGATGGAAACCCAGGTTTCTTGATCCTTCCACCCTGACTCGCCCCTGAGGAGCTGGGCCCCTCTAAACCTGCCTGCCGTAGCGACACGGAGAAACCTGCCTTCCCCACCGCGCAGGTGTGGGTGTGTCAGTGCTTATGCTTTTATTTGCAGAATGAGGTACTCAAATACATCTTTAAGAATTGAAATAATGTAGGGCCTGATGGGGCACAGGGTTTAGAGGGCTTTATCTCCTCTAGCCCTCCCCTCCTCACTGCTGTCATAGCTGCCACCAGTTCAGCATCTACAGCATCTCCACAGTTCAATCACCAACATAAGGCACAGGGGTATTTTGAGGAGATAAACACTGAGACAAAAATAAATAAATTAGGACCCTGGGAGGGAGACCTGAAAGGCACACTGAAGTGAGAACACGCAGTTTCTCTGCTTCTATGTATAATTACATCGACATGTTCCTAGACAACACTGGAGACCCAAACGCAGCAGCAGCTGTGGACCAAATGGAGTATCACAGAAAACACAGGAAAGCCAGTCAGTCAGTCCATCCCCTGCCCTGGGGCTCCATCAGCACTGCCGGTGTCACTGCTGCCAGCCTGCCTGCCTGCTCCCGGGGGCAGAGCTGGCGCTGGACGGGCAGGCAGGGCTCGGCTCCTGGGTGCGCGGAGGCTGCTCCTCCGTACAGACAGGGATTTCTCTGCACCCAGTCCACTAGAGCAGCACTGCTGAGCGTCATTACTGTTCTCCTCTCTGCAAGTGAGGGAAACAGTATAAAATGAAACATGCAAAGAGAATAAAAATGGCTCTTAAACCTCCTCCTTTTTTATGATTTGGGTAACACAGAAAAAGGATATCCTGCGTAACCAACAGCATTTACAGGTGCGATTTTTAGACACTGGCCCTTTTTAGCAGCCACCCAGGCATCCACTGAACTGAAGCATCGTGAGTATCAACCGCTCTGTTCACATCCAGTACTTGTGACAAACTGATCTTTTTGGACATACAGCCAACTGAGAGACAGTCACGATCAAATCACAACTCTGCTGCATGCTCATAGCACATACAACAATTAATCTTGCAGCCATGCAAACTGTTCTGCAAATTGAAATCTCAGAGGCATAGCAATTACAATACCAAATTTATACCACATCTCTCAGTCAACTAATTGTACATCCAAAAAATCACCACTTGAATAATCTGAATACATTCACCTTTACAGCTAAAAAACCCACCCCACTACATGCTTGATCTCAACACAATTTTGAGTTACAGAATCCCATGGGAAAAAAATGCCAACCTGTGATTTCAACAGCAAAATTGCTTTTATCTAAATACAGCAGATGCATAATTCACATTGAGGTCTAACATCGTGGTGTTTCCAGCAATGCTTTTTTTTTCTTGCATTCTGCAAAATGGGGATACTCCTATTACTGTCTGCAGCTCTCTCAGCCCATCTGCAGGAAGACAAGCCCTATATAAGACTACTCAAATGTAGTGTACATGTTCCCATCTAAAACAACTGTATCTGGATTTCTAATTCTTAGGAAACCTTTAAAGATCTGAAAATGAATCAGCAGACTTATGCATCAGGCTAATGTTTTAGAACAGCTAAGCTCTACAAAGCCACCGCCATAAGCACGCTTATGCTGTGGCATTTTGAGCTCTTTCGCACACACATGTTTCTTGACTTCTGTTTCTATCCAGTGAAGCAAGTTGAGGTGGGGCGCAATAGATTTGAATTAGTGACTTTGCAGCTGGTGTATTAAAGAAGGCCAAAATACAAGAGAATTTGTGTTTAAATTGCAAAGGGCGGAGAAAAAAAAGTTATCGATGCCACGTGAGTGGGATCAAAAATGAATCATCAAGGCTGGAAAATGGCTAACCTCTGATCCCTGAAACCAAGAAATCTGTCTGCTTTTGTGTAGCTGCTGATCTAATTTTTTACACTTTCCCCTCTGCACAGAAGAGACGCGTTTCCATTACGTCCATCACAGCTAAACAATCAACGCCTGATTACTTCAAATACTTCACTCTCAGGGATGTACAATTAACCAGGCCCATATCTGACACTGCGAGGGGAGCACAGTATTTTCTGGGATTATCTGAAAAGTTTCAAATGTGAAAAACACAAATCAAATGGCCCAGAAGATAATGACAGCCAGTGCCCTGGCAGTTAGATAATGTGCGTGCTCCAAAGCAAGGCCAATTAGAAGTGATAAAAACAAATTTGAAATGTTAGAGCAAAGGTCAGAATCAAGCCATTACCACAGGCTTGATATTTTTTGTTCCCCTAAGCAGTCACCAGTGCCTGTTTCCAGAAAGTGAGCACAAATTCAAGCTTGCCAGATGACCACCCACCTATTACAGCAGATTATGATTTCTGGGCCATACAAACCTCGCTAATGCGGTGTATGGAGAATCCCGGCACTATCTGGAAATCTCATCAGGTCTGTACCCTATGGCCTTACTTTTCTGAATGCAGGGGCTGGTCCATGCTGCTTATAGAGAAGGCGTCATATTAGAGCCTGCTCCCCAGGAGAGTTTGCAGATGGCTTTCCCTCTGCCACAGAAGGGATCCTGCTACTTGCCATCCATCCCTTAGTTCCTGGCCTCCTTCCCCAGCTCACTGCAGCAAGGCACACCTGCTTCACCGGGGAGACAGTGGATGGAAGCAGGAGTCATTAGCTTGTAACTGGAACCACATTATCGCACAAGTAGTCACAATTACAAGCAATGCACATGGCTCAGACCCAGCCATTGTTGTATATCTTTACTGACCCTGGAGCAGGAAGCTGCAGAGAAGATGGAAATAGATTTTGTCTTGTCTCCTGTCCTCCTATTTCCTAAGGAGCAGCAGTAGAATAATGGGTTGCACTTACCTGATGAGGTGTAGCAGAAAATGACAGTCTCTTGAGCTTGTTCAAGTTAGCAATATGATATTGGGATTAACGTGCAATGTACATCAGACATTACCCATGTTGACCCACCCCACACATAGCAGCTGTCTCTGCTTTCAGAGCAGAGTGCTCTTGCTCTTCAGAAATACAGGGAAAGTCCAGGCAGAGGTGAGGCATGAAATAACACAGATGCTGTAAATTTGCTTACTGAGCCCTGGCTTCCTCAGAGCAACAAACCCAAGAAAGGAAGAAGAAAGCAGGTGGGTATCTCCAGGCATATCTATACGAGGATGCCTGTGAGAGCTAATCCAAATACATTTAGGGTGTAAATGTAAAGCTGATTAGTGAAACCACAGTAAGCTCCTATGTGGATATGCTCCTTCAGAGTTAAAGTAGCCATAATTCAATTTATTCATTTAGCTCATTTCCAAAAGTAAATTAAGGTAGAGTAAATTAAATTAAATCAGCTGACAGCACTTTCATTTTGAAAGGGATTGTTAACATGGACCCAATCTACTTCATACAGTAATGCAGATTATTTTCTCCGGCTGAGCCACCCGTCAGGCACACTGGCTCCCCGGGCTAGTCCTGAAGTATTTTTACACACCCTCTGTTCAGGGACTGTCTGAAAGCAGGACCAAGCCAGAGGTGTGTTTGACTGTTTGCATGTGCTTTAGTGTGTGCTTGCTTAAATCCAGGGTAAAATCCTGCCAGCCTTTGCTCTGGTTCCCAAGTGCTTGACAAGGTAATTGTAATGTGGAATTTTGGTGAGCCCTCTGCTGGGAGCTGGCCAAGCACTGCAGATCTCCCCAAACGGCAAATGGATCCTTTTCATTGAACCCACGCAAATGTGTCACCATTGAAAACCTGAAGGGTTTTCTTTAATGACAGCTACAAGTATCAAGAGTTGCATAAAATATGCAGACATGTGTGGGAGTGAGCTGACAGATTATAATTACCAATAGAGAAGGAGAAAAAACCAAAAATTAATTTTTGAGGCAAAACATATAATTTGCCTTTAAACCATAGTAGCGTTCCCATTACTAATACAATTTACAGCTCTGGAAAGCACACTGAAATTGTTTGACTCCTCAGCAGTTTGTTGGGTTTTTTAAATTTTCCTTTTAAAGGAGCACCAGCTAACATGGGAGGGTAAAGCAAGGGTTTTTTAGACACTCATATGAGCTTTGAACTGTTTGAACAAGTAGGGAGCCAGGTAAGACAGTCTGCAAGATCCAGCTGCGAGGCAGCGTCTCTGTGCTAGCTGGTAGGATCGTGCAGCAGTGCAGCCCTAGCTGGCCCTGCTGGTAATGTAAGGAAGGCTTTTAAACATCATTGTTTGGTCCCACTTGTCCCTAGAAAAGTGACAGAGCTATAGGGTGCCCATGGACCAGGTCCTTCCTGGTGAAATCCCTGAGGCAGGTTGCAGTCCTCCCTCCAAGGGAGCTGGGATGGCGATGGAAACCTGACCTTTCATTTTTTTCTCTCTCTCTCTTTTTTTTTTTTTTAATTCTTTTCTCTTTTTTTTTTTTTTTCCCTGCCCTCATTTAATTTCCACCTTTCTCTACAAATTATCAGTGGTTTTGCTGACTTTTCCCTGGAGCAGCACTGGAGGAAGGGGAAAAAACCATTTACTTTGCTGTATCTGCACAATTCAAGAGGCATTGACAGTAGTGTTTGTGATACTGGCATCGTTTTGGTGCCTTGGGACTTTCTGGGAGTCCCTTCACCTCCTCAGGAGTGTATAAGGTGAGCCGCTGGTGTTACAAGTAGCCTGGGGAGGTGAAGAGCCTGTGTGTGGGCAAGGGGAAAGACCAGACCCACGTATGTCTTCAGGATTGCTCCGGGGAACTTCTCCTTGAAGTCAGTTTTATTTCACAATAACAACAACAACAAAAATTTAAAAAAATACAGAGACACTGCATTTGCTTTTAGTAGCAGTGGTAGCCTCTCAGTGTGGCTGAAGTGTGCAGCAGAAATCTGAGTTGCCTCCTTGCCAATGTGTTGGTGGAGGTTTGTTTGCCCCACACAGACACTTCACTCAAACCAGTTTGCTAATTGGACTTTATATTCCTATACTGACCCATGCCTATGCCCTGTCACCAGAGCTCAAGGAATGTATGGCTCAAAGATGACCAGCAACATCTCCTTCTGTGTGAGAGAAGCAATGAGAGAAAGAGAAAAGGTGCCCAATTTTCCTTTCTCTCCTTTCACAGCACTGCAATGCTCCTGTGCCCTGGAAGCTATGGAGTATTTCAGATCTCTGTTGTACTGAGATCAAATCTGGTCTAGAACATGTTTTTATGTTTATTAGACTCTGCTCTGCTCTTAGCTTCTGAAAATGGTGGGGGAAAAGATGACAAGACAGTGATTTAAGTCTGGGAGAAGTGAGCTGGGGATGGCCGCGAAGAGAGCCCCTGGAGAATGACAAGAAGCAGCCATCTATTTAAAGCAGATGGGTGGCTTCACTCCCAGCTCATGTCAGCCATCGCCAGGTCAAAGAAAGCACTACCGGGTGTAGGTGAAACCTCAAAAATCCTGAAAGCAGAGCTTCAAAGCGGAGAGAGCAGTTTTTCTGAAACACAAGAAGAAGTGGACTGGGAAGAACATCCCAGATCCAGTGGGACAGAAAGACCCACACACAGCAGGTGCCAGAAAGCAGCAAATCCCTGGGATGGTATCAGTCTGAGCCTGTAAGACCACACAACCTCTGGACCCAGCCCTTTACGGTCAAGGTGGGGCTCAAAACGTGAAGGGCTAAGTTGCCCGGGCAGAAGTGCCTCCAAACAGATTGTGCCTGTACACAAGACATTCCCCAGCTCCACCCAGCGTGATGCAGGTGATGGTGCCCACCGCCTCTGAGGATGACGGGACAGTCCCGTGGGTCTATCCAGCCTGTTGGATATGCAGCTGTGAACTCATACATCATCATTAAGGCTGCAAAGTCAAGCAGCAAAAGGAGGAATTGCCAGAGTAAAGGCTGTCAGAACAATTTTAATTCAACCTCCTGGCAGATATGCCTTCTGATGTGGTCTTTAATTACCTCATCACAGCCTACTTTTTCTTCAGCAAGACTGCTGTTTCATTCAGGGCACGACGGACAGGCAGCAACTAATGAAGGGCCAGTCAATATTTTGTCCTGTCCTTTTATTGTTCAGTGTGTGGCCCCAGGCATTATTTGCTGCATGCCATCAAATCCCTGCTCTTAGCAGAATTATTCGTCTTCTCCTGGACTTTTCTCTCATGTGTGTCAGTGCAGCAACTGTGAGCTTCCCACACAGGAAAGAATTTTTCTTCCAGCACTCCTGTGAGCAGAGAGCATGGATTATACCCACATGAAAACATGCTGCAGACAGAAGTTGCAGAATGCTCCAACAGGGAGGGCCAGGTGGGATTTTTCAGGGTACCCACATTGTGTCTGTTCAAAGCCCAGCCCCCCTAACCTCAGCCAGAGTTGTAAGCACTCAGCACTTCTATAAATTGAACTCCAGTGTGTGCAGAAAATGAGAAACATGGAAATGGTGGCTCTCAGAGAAAAAAAAGTCACTGGTTCAGAGAGGCAGCAGCTCCTCTGCTGATGCTGTGCTGGAGCAGGGCTCTGCTGTGCAGTCAATGAACCAGAGCGAAATAACAGAGCAATGCTGCTATGGGCAAAGGGGTGGACTTAAGGCAGCGCAAGGTGACTGGCATTTGCAAATTTTTCAGCAAAAAATTCTGGTTTCCTACCTTAACCATTCTCTGTAACAGCTGTATTTTTCTTTCTCTTAGTCTCTTGCAAATTTTTCACCTTTTACGAAAGATTTTAGTGGAGGACATTTCTCACTTTCGACCCAAGCAATCTTCACCTTTACTCTGGCACAAGTAGAAAGAAATGAGCGCAAGACAGAGACTCGGCAAGTGGAAGAGCTCCCAGTGCCACCGGCAGCATCAAAGGGAGCCCTACTCAAATGCATTCCAGTGAGTGCAGTGGGAGCAGAATTTACTGATCACTGAGCAGCTTAAAAAAAGGACAGTAACAAGAAGGAGAGGAAGGGCATGAACCTTCATTGCCACCTGACAGCCCTTTCTACACTGCGCTCTCCTGCTCTGTGTCCACTTAACCCAACCTTAGAGAGATGTCTTTGTGTCCAGGATGGACTTCCCTGAGCCTCTCTGAAGCAGGTCGAAGTGGCAGCACTCTTTTCTCCAGCAGTTTCTGTAGGCAGCCCAGAGATCTCTTTTACTGTTAGAAATCCATAGGCCTACCAGCTTGTCACTCCAGAAGATGTCCAGCATTTTCAGCAAGGCTTTTAATTCATTAGCTCACATAGGAAAATATTCTAACCTTCCTGCCCTCTCCAGCTGAGTCACTGATGCTTTCCTATCTTGCTACAGACACATCACTTTGAGGAAAATAATTGCTTAGCATGCTGGTAACAACAGACATTATCTGTCTGAACCGGGCATTTTTGTAGGATCATGAGGTCTTCCCATGCTGAGGGCTGCCAGGCGCGTTAGGGTTACTGTTTGAAACAAGTCCTGACTTTCCCTTGCAGGCTGTGGGAAACACTGCATGGCCACTGGGCTGGGCTCCCAGGGAACTGGGGGAAGGTCAGAGGAAGCTCAGTTTACTTCTCTGCAACATGCTGATACCAACATAAACACTTCCTTCTTGAAGATCTTTCAGTCAGATGTGCTCTGCAAGTGTTTCAGGTTGTTGCTATTTCCAGGGCTATCATTATAATACGTTCTGGCTGCACTAATTCCCTCATACAGAAATTGTTCTGCCTGTAGTAGGCTGGGACAAAGCAGCCAATTAGTTATCCCTTACACGTTTATTAACTCTGCAGCTTTCTTTCAATGAGTATGTGGAATCTGGTAATGTTTTAATATATTTTCATAAACTGTGGGCACAACATGTCCTGTTTCAAGCTAATAACCATGCCACATAATTAGTCCTGATTACACAGATATTTAGTATTATTTTACATATTCCAATCCTTTCTGAGTGCCACTGCCTAGCCAAGGCATATTTAAAGCCACAATCATCTCCCCTGTGTTTCCCAGCAGTTTGCAAGATTTTCTTGTGGACAGGTTTGCAGTTAACACGACAGCTTCAAAGAACAATTCCATTTCATTGACGTACGTTTTATATATATATACAGGCTCTGATCAAATGTCAGGTGGCAAAGCCCTGGATACAAATAAAAGGCATTTGCCTACTTACAGGGAAAAGCCAGTATTTGAAAGCTATCAGGAAATTAACAACATGAATCTTTAAAAATCTATTCCTTAAACTTCTGTTGGCTTTGGTCTGAACATTTACCATATTTAGGATTTTACTGCAAGGTAGCACTCCCCAGACAAAAGATCCCTCACCCCATTAGACTCTGGTGGAGGAACGAGAAAAATTTGCTCTGTGCAACCTGATTATAGATGTGTATCTTTCCCTGCTGGCATGGCTGTCTCTATAGAGATGGACATGGATATTTGATATGATTAAAATGCTTCAGTTACCACTGTCCGTGGTTCTTTAATTTAAAATGAAAAAAGCAAACAAACATTCTTTTTGATGAGGTAACTGAATGATGCTACGGAAAAGCACTTTGCTGTCAGGTGGTAATTAGGTTCAGTAATAGTTGTGGGTTTTAGCCTCGGAGGCTGTGGCCCCTGGGAGTCTGAGAGAAATGATACATTCAATTTCCAGAGGAGAGGAAGATGCTGGATGTTTTTCTCTGCTAACCCTGCAGGTCTCTGCAGATAAGAGCATTCAGAACTGCAACGCTGACAATCCTCCTTGAGCCAGCCTAAACAGTTGTGTCAAGACCACGAACAGAGGAAGGGAGAAGGACTCAAAGCAGGGCATTTAAACACCTAAGGCAGTCAGCCTGGCTCTGACCACATATATAAGGAACTGCCAGAATGGCTGCACCGAGAGGATTTTTAAAGGCTGCGGGAAGAACTCTAGCAGTCGCTCTATGGTCTGGGCTTATATTTGTAACATCCATCTTATCCATCCCTAGAAAATCTTCAGTAGGAAAGTGTTCCTTTGCAAACAAGAAACTGTTCCCACAGGTACCTTTTTAAGGGCGGGTGGGAGGTGAGGGGAAAGTGGGGAGAAGAAGGGAGTGAATTTCAAGGCTCAGCTGCCTCCCTTGGCAATTTGGAATTGGCTTTTCCACTGCAAAATATAAATTGTATTTGGTTGTGCTATTAAAAGTTGAAACCCAAATGAAACGTTCCCATTGGCCCAAATGCATTGAATTGGAGATTTTTAGTTTGGAGGCATTATTGCTGTTTTCTCGGAACAGAGACAAATTCCAAATATGGTGCTTCCCATGAAACAGGAGCTCTGGTTCCTGCTCTGCTCCCCTCCTCATGTTTTTAGACAGCTTTGCCTGTTCAAGGAATGATGGTTCTCAACAAACAGTTGACACTGAAGGGACACGTGGCCAACACCAGACAGAAGGCCAGCAGCACTGCCAGATTCAAGCTTGGGCATTTCAAGCCTTCTGTTCACACCTTTGTGCATTGCTCACTGGTGCCTTACTTCATGTCCAAAAATACTTCCTTTTGGACAAACATCCACTTATCTGGTTGTAAAGCTGGAGTAAAGACAGGGTGAGAGGGGATCCCCAAGTAAAGGCTCCCATTTGGACTGGCAGAAGGAACCTGCCATCTGGCTGCCAGCACTGCAGCAGGCCCACGGGGAAATGGAGAACCCTGCCTTTAGCACAGGCTTGCTGGTAATTTCCTGAAGCACTGAAAGATTTTTCACTTCCAGAATTAAAACTTTTCAAAATAAAGTGGGTCTGATTCTCCTCTCTCTCTCGGGAGATACATGAAGGGTAAGTCCGTTAAAAGATACTGGTGTGAGATTGGTGTACAGCAGACAGAATTCAGGAAAGATATCAATATCTCCCAAATCCTCTTTTTTGGATATTTTTTCAGACATAAACCAGGTATCTTTCCTGATCATAAATGCTTTATTTCCGAATGGAATTTCAATAATATAAGCACAGTTAGACTAACACGCTTATTATAAAGCCGTAATGCAGTAGCACTGAAGTTTAGTAATGAAAGGTATTAAAAAGCAGCCCTGCTAAAGCAAGAGAAATTGCTTTCTGACCTACCGGGTTTTAGGAGTAGGTGCTAGTGGTCTCTCCACCAAGGAATTCAGCCTGTAGTAATCCAAGAAAGTCCTGGCCACATTTCTTCCAAGCTTCATATCTGTGAGGTTTTAATTAAGGACAATTTTTTTGTTTTAATAATTAAAAGTAATAATAAGAAAAAAGCAGAGTCTAAAGGTAAATTACTCCTATTTAATGCATGAACAAGTTTTACATTAACCATCCCACAGTGCTCAGGCTTCAGGCAAAATGACTTGCACAAGCAGATAAAGTGGGGGTCATCTTGTTTGCTTCTTGTTTTCACAGGCAGATGCTGCATAAAACTGCAGACAAGAGGAAACAATCTCCCTTTCCCCCATTCCTGGCTGCAGATCCCGGTGGTTGTTATGAAGTAATACACTAGACAAAAGGGGCCTTACAATTTCCACATTCAGCAAAAATAATTACCTAAAAGTGCTTGGCTACAGGCAGTATTTCTGTGCTTGCATCCAGGAAGCAAGGTCAACAGTGTCATAGTATGAACCAGCCATGGACCAGTGCACAAACTCAAGGTTGGGATTAAGGCTGTAGCCCTCCAGATCTTTAGCGGTGCCCCCTCCACTGTCCTGGGAGGATATACTGTTCTTTAACTCTGTTGTATTCAGGACTTGAAATAGCGATTTTGGCACTGAACTGGAAGGACAGCAGTTTACCTTAAGGAGGTCAGCAGTAACTCCAGGGGCTCTTCTCACTAGCCACAGTTCCCTCTTCAGCTGAGCCCAACACTAGGGAGGTGCTGCACCTCGGAGCTGCCACCGAGACCTTGCAGGCACAGGAACCAGACCTTCCCGAAGACTCATTTGCCTAAAAGGAAGCTGAATAACCTGCAAATGCATTGAAAAACCATATCCGAGACAACAGGTCCATGGGGTAAATTTCCCGCTCGTGTGAAATGTCAGCACTGGGTCTGCCTGTTACAGAGCAGCGCCTACTTATCACGTACAGGGTGATGTCCAACTGGGAGAGATGGAATTGATGCCATTATCCACAGCTGTATTACAAGGGCTGAGGACTCCTTTATTTGCCTTTTTCGAACTGATGCCTATCCAGGCTACAACAGCCACACGCTTTGCCAGTGCAGTGACCCAAATGGTCATCATAATGGCCTTTTCAGGAGCGCTGATGCAGTAGCTAAGGTGGGTACATCACCTGGGGAATCTAAATACACCTCTGCCTCCGACACCCAGCAGTTGAGGAAAATAAACTGCTGCTGGGTTGTTTGGTGTGCATGTGTGCATGCTCTGCTTTATCAATAGTTATCTGCTGATGTTTCCATTAGAGGAAGATTCCAGAAGTGCAGCGTCCCAGGGGCTTCCAGCAGTGCCTGTGAAGATGCTAGCTTCTAAATGAAGCTTTTATTACCCGCCCACTTACATTAGACACATCAAAACAAGTGAGCATGAGACATCAGGTTCAGGCATTACCGTGAGATCTCTGTTTATCATTTATTTATTTATTTAAAGGGGAGGTCGAACTGATTTGACTTAGTCTTTAGCTCTAGTTCTGCAAAAAGCTAGCCACCAGCTCCCCTCACACTGCAGCCAAGCCCAGTTCTAGCGGCTGAGGATGACTCCTGACACTGCTTTTCTCTCCAGTGATCTGCTCCCACTTTTCCAGTTCCCACTGCTGCGCCTAGGGATGGTCACATGGATGTATCCCTTCTCTTTCAGGGTCTACCCTGATATTATCATTGCGATCCTAATACCATATGTGCTGCAGGCATCTATATTCTGCCACCCAACAGTACAGCACAGCCTGAACAGCTGGTGTTCACGGCTGTTGTCTGTGCGGACAGGGATAGTTGGTTGTGTGAAACAGCACCGGCTGTCTCAGGGCTGCCGCAGTACCCAGCAGCTCCCCTGCAGCCTGCCAGCACTGACGGACGAGACAAACTGTACGTGCATGAAAGTTCAGAAAGTTAGAGACAGCTTAAAGTTTCATCCATTCGCGGGAGGGCAGCGTTGGCTTTGAAAATGTTTTGTTATTGTTATTGGAATTTGGGGATGGCTGGGGGTAGTTTGGTTTCTGCAGTTGTGAACTCAAAGCAGCGGCAAAGGTTAAGAGTTCAAAGTAGTCTGAGGAAGCAAGAAAGGGGAGAGGGCTGTCAAACATTTAAGGGATTGAGAAGACTAACATAGCTTGATCTTGTCGTTTCTTTCATTTAACTCAGCACTTTAAAGACATAAAGTAGTAATTGGACTCAGCAAAGTCTCTAGGATATTTTGTCAGCACCAATCTCGGAAGGCTCCTCTGCCAGCAATGGCCCTGCTGCCCTTTTCTTTGTCTCTCTACGTCGCTTGTGTTTGCACAGTGGGAAACACCTGACCTGCGTCCTGGGGGAGGAAGCCCTTAGCTGAGAGCGGGTGCGGCTGAGGAAGTGGCTACACGAGCTCCTGCGTGGTACCTTACAACTCTGCCTTAACCATGACCTGGAGGAATCCAGTTCTTCTGCTGGACTTAGGCCTTAGGAGCACCTTTCTAAAGGTAAGGACAGTTAACCACTGGAACAACTTGCCGTAGCACATCTGGAAATCTCCAGACCAGAGGTCTTGAAGAACAGGTTAAACCCACAGCAGACATGAATGGTTTAGGTTTAACTGGTCCTGCATGAAGTTTGGAAAAGGAAGTATATAGAAGAGCCTCTAAGGCTACTTCACCCCATTTTTCTACAGTTCTTACTATGTTTTGCAGCCCATACAGACTTCATGTTTGCTAAGATCACCAGGAAAGGTAAAGGCATTTTGAGGAGCATGGACACACAGGTAGGCAGGCACTGTGAAGACACTGGACATGCACCCCTGTGCCACATGCAGCCGCTGAAAAGTCACAAAATGGGAACAGCTTGCAATCAGCACTGGTGGAAAGAGACTCGAACCAGCATGGAATAGAAAATGTGCATGTTGTAATATTAGCCTCTCGAGCCATCCCACCCCCTCAGTTCTGCCTGCCATCTCAGTAAAGGATGAGCAGTTTCTGTCACGGAAGTCAGGCACTCGATGCATAAAACCTGAAGCAGCAGTAAGTCTCTCCCTGTGGCTGCCTAGCCTGGGCAAGGCATGGCCTGACGCGCTCAGCGAGTACAGGCAGCATGCATGTGCAGAGTGATGGAGAAAAACAAATCAAGGCAATAACATTTGCATTTATGTGCAGGTGCATGGAAGACCCGGGCTCTACTTTGGCCTACAGTATGTCGTGGGCATGAAAATAACTGCAACTACAATCAGAACCCACTTTTGCTGAGTGGTTTGTTTGTTTGTTTTTCAACCAGCTTCCTTTCTGCAATCACACATGCTGTGCTTTTGCCCACAGGAGCTCCCTACCTAGCTTGAACTGCGCTTGTTGGAAAGCCATTTCCAAGCTGTTCCATCACAGGAGCTCAGCTTGTATAAGACAGTAGAAATCCATTTGGGAGAGCCATGGTGGAAACATCCGGGTGAGCCTTCACCTTTAATAGCATCTGCAGTTCCCTTTCCTCTCTCTTCCTTCTCCACAGACTCGTTCCTCCATGCTCCATATTTCTGCCTGGAAGTGGAAACCAGTGTGCCCAATGCCCCTCCCGCAAATGCCATTCTCACAGCATTCACTCTTTGAATGGCATCAGCGGTTTGGGGGAGATTTCAGGACAGTCTGCTTATATAGAACTCTGCCAAATTTCACAGATGTTAGGAAGTTCAAGAATTATGCTGGGCTTTCTGCAAAATCCTCCGTATTTAGGATCCCACCATGCCTCACACCCCAAAGCTTCCAGCCCTGATAAGAAAAGAGGACAGAGGAGTGGGGAACCTCACAAGCCGTTACTGTTTTTCAACTGAGAAGATTCATCGTTCCTATTGCAAACAGCCTGCTTAAACTGTAGCCTCTAGAAGCACAGACACAGCCTTGTTCTGTCTGTGCATGGAGGCAATAAAAATCTCAATTTGGAAACCAGTTAGCAGTACAAGTCATTATGGGAGGTACTAAATGTTGCTGCTTTAATAGCTCACTGATCATTTAATAATGTCACTGCTGCAGAGCATGGTGGCACCATTCACTCGCTTTTGTTTTGCTTTTTGAAATTCAGGGTCATTTCACTTTCAAGTGAGTGGATTATCTCTCTTTCCCCCTTTTGCCAGACACTGCAAACTGCTTTAAATAATTAGAAAAAGGATGGCTCCTTCAAGTTCGCCATCTCATTTTCATAAGGTCCAGTGTCATTGCTTTGGAACAGGAAGAGAAGCTGTGGTGGTGGTAAGGATTTGACAAGGGCAAAACAGTTAGCAGCTCCCACTCATCTTTGATAAGTCCTGTGGGGTCTCTGCCAAGCAGATTGGATCTCTGTTTTTATGTCTCATCTAGAGGACGGCACCTCCATCAATTTGAAACACTGCACTGGGTTATTAGCTTATGGAATCTGTCCAAGTTTAGTCCTAAACAGGATTTGAAATCATGACTATTCAATCCAGAGGCACCGCTGGCCAGATCCATGCAAGTCTTTTGTTTTAGACAAACAGCTTTATGTTATCCTAAAGACAGACAGAGAAGAAGAAAAAAAATAGGAAAGGGAGAGAAAGGGGAAGGAAAATAAGACAGAAAGAGAAAGGTGAATCTTTAAAGGGGAAGGAAGATAAGACAGAAAGTGAAAGGTGAATCTTTTTAATAGCTCAAATTAAAAGCCAGAAGTAGTTCTTTGTTTGACAAAACCGAATTCTACAGCAAATCTCAGTCCAGCACAACAATCCTGTTATTTATGAAGAGTGTTATTTTGTGTGGGAGAGTCCCAGATGACTGTGGTCAGCTAGCATACTGTCAGCTTTGTACAATCTCAAGAGAAATATGGATGAGGTTTTGTCATCTGTTTATAACAGCTTCTATCAATGGATGAAACCCCTTCCTGATTCCAACAAGAGTTCTAATGGAAAATGGCATTACAGGGGTTTAACCCACCATGTTATATCGCACCCGGCCTGATCAGAACTAGTCCTCTATTTTAGCAGAGCTGTTTTCACTAGTTTCTCACTTGTCTTATTTCAGAGGGCTGACGCTGTTCTCTAATAAATAAGATGTGCTGCCCATATCACATCTAAGGGGGGGGGGGGGGCACTTTGAGCAAAGTGTAATTGAGGCAATATAAAGTCCTGGTGGCAGGGGGTGAGGGGCTATTTTGTGGCTTTTCATCACCATTTAACACGGTGCAAGCCTGAGGCTGATGATGCATCCTTCCCTGAGACTGTCACTCCAGGGGTACAAGGTTCACAATGTCTAGTATATCTGGTTACCTATTTCAAAGTCATTGTCAAAGGAGAAAGCATCTAAAAGGGGGTGTGGGGAGGAGGCAGGACTTACCCAGTCCTCTTTACTGACTTTTCGAGAGAGCAGGGCCTGGCCAGGCAAGCACTAAAGCTTCAGGCTCTCGGTTTTGCAGGGCTGCAAGGTGCATGTGCGCATGTTCTGGGGAGAGTCTGCCACCTCCAATGGGACCGAGGCGCAAGCGTAAGAACCAGGCTCGACGTGGGAATTACTGGTGACACCCTCTTGGCAGGTCAAGCTAGGGAAATGCAACCAGACCATGCGGCCTTAAGATCTACAAATGCTCTGGCCACAGCCAGCCTGGAAATAGCAAAAGGACACTCCCCAGGGAGAGTATTTCTGTTCCCAACAGCCTCAGTTCCTGATCCCAAATGGGACAGATGTTTTTGGAAACGACATAACAGCAATGACAAAACTTCACTTTTATTCCTCTTGTATGTTATCAGGGAAGGAACTGGGAGGAAAGATCCCTGACTGAGTATTTCAGGCTTTCAGGCCTTTGTCCTGAAATGCTTGATTGTGGTGGAAGAGATTACAAAGACTGAAGTTGTGTGCTGCTTCTCCCTGAATAATCAGAGGCCTGTAATTTTCTGTCCTCCTCTGAAAGAGGAGGTTGGGGAACAGGTATCGTGGAGAGCACTGTTTTATCTCTGCCAGAGGGACGGTGCTGCAAGGATCACGTTGTACCATGAACTCATTTCAATATCAGCTGTCGCTTCTGACCTTCTCATGAACTAAACTGAAACGAGCCGATCCCAGCTAACACTTGGACGTGGTGAGCAGAGGGATCCTGAGGCAGAGAGAGAAGAAGGCAAGAAGGTGGAACTGCTGCACAGGAGCCAGTGCCAGAACAGAGCCAAACACTCCTGATCCTGCCAGAGTGCTGCCATTGAAGGGCAGCAGAGACAAGGGGAGCAGAGGGGAGTGTGGTGGAGCGGCTGTGTACCCCAGCTCTGCCTCTGCAGCACAGCAGCACCACTGAAGGAACCACCCAGCTACATTTTGCTACTGATGAAAGCCTCCATGCAATACAGAGCTGCAGAGCTGCTGCCACATGTGGCCATGAAGAAGGAGCAGATAATTCAACATAGGATTCAAGAAACACAGCCAGGGAAAGGAAAATCAAGCTGTCCAGAGCAAGCACAGAAGCAGAGAGGATTAAGATGTCTCAAGACACTACCAAAGTAACACTGGGAACACAACAGGGCCACTGCACATTTTTACCTCTGAATCCACAAGCCATTTACCAGCGCTACGAACACAATTTTTTCAGTGACATCTCTGACTGCTGCTCCATTATCCTAACGCCATCTTCACATTGCTCCATGAAAGTTACATTTTATCCATCTCATGGTCCCTGTACACCAATGGGAGATGGAAGTGGGCCCTCCTGTAAATGTAATCTGGCCTAAAGTAAAAAACTGACCAAAGAAAATGGAGCACTGAGTCCTGATGAGGTTATCTAAGGGACAGGGGTCAGAACCAAGCTGACAGCTGAAAAAGAAAAACCCAGAAAGGGTGAATTTCGGCACCAGTGTATTTTCATTCATGAAAATATTGCATCAACATTGCTCTATGTGTTGGTATACTTTAAAAATTAGATACTTAAACCCTGATTATAACAGCTTCTATCAAATTGTCCCCAAATTTATTTGGGTCTGCATTTACTGGTCTCACATTAAGATCTGACAGATCTTTATTTGGAGTATCAGGAGAACACTAGGATGAGTCTCTTCTTGTGATTTTTAGTGTTTCTGAACTTTGCTATTGTTTAAATCTGGTCTCTTGCCAAATCTGGGAAGGAGCCCTTGTGGATTAGCTGACCTCAGCTCTTTAGACAGTCGATGAAAATTGCAGAGCTGATTTTCTCTGATATACTGAGAAGGGATGAGGAGAGGGGAAGAAATTTCCAAGTGAAAATCCAGCATTCACAATCTTCTCCTATCACTGATGAATGTTCTCAAATGCACAAGGGAAAAAACAGCATGAAAAGTTAAGTATTGACAGTTCTTTTTTTCAGCTTGGTTGGAAATGCAAGAAGAGTACAATACTTTCCAATTCTAATTAAAACTCTCAAAATACACTAGAAAATCATGAGCAGAACTTTTTGAGGATCCTCTTAGTCCCTCACATCTCAGCCCAGAAGCATGATGACATCCATTTTTCCACGTCTGAGAGTTCCCATTAAACATTCCACTCATGGCTTTATGCATAACATTCACCACCGCCCAAACAAAATTGGTTTCAAGGTAAATAGTAGAAAGAGTGTCTCAACACACGAAAGTGTAGATAAACCATTTTTCATCTCTAAATTGTTGGAAGCTCATGAGCTGTATAAATCATAACTGGGCATCAGTAAATCTGTTGCGTGCTGCGTTTTTCCTCTTTAGCTGCAGCTTGCATTTTTAGACAGGGCATAGTCTATAGCTTTGACAAGAGCAATCCTAAAAAGAAGAAATTAAAGAAATTAAGACATATGAGGGTTGTGTTCCTTTGTGACATAAACCTGCATATAACTAATTTTAAAGTTTTTTAATAGAGGAAAGATAAAGAGGGTTGCAGAATGCTGACAGTGATTGCAGGACTTGTAATGATTTTGGGGGACCTTTCTCCTCTGGCTGGGGTACCCCAGGCTCTTGGGTGTCCAAATGCAACTATTTGCACTTGGAAGCACAGACACTTGCTCTCCAGTGTCTGAGCAGATGCAGAGGACCTCCTGGAACCTACCTTACATCACCCATCTGGAAAAGAACTCAGTCCAGTGGCTAGTAGATAGTTTCAGTCAAGGTGCCTCTTCCCAAGGACCTGCTCAAAGACCCACTGGATTTCTCCCGCCTTCAATCAGTCTTTGATAAGTCCCTTTAAGACAGGGCAACATCTGCATTCGTAGTGGGCAAACTGCAGTAAGAGACAACTTATCCTCAGGAACTGGCTTAGCTCCTCTCGCAAACTGTCCTGGGAGGAAAAAGGACCATGGCCTCAGAGGCTGTACCTTTAAAAACACTTGCAGTCTCCAAGTAATAGTCATGCTTCAGTGTGTTCAACATTTTGGCTGAGCTCAGTACAAAATGCAGTGATTTAAAGCTGGGAGATCAGGCGGGATTCAGCAAATTCAGAATTATTTATTTCTTTACAGCAGAAAGTCTGGCTACAGATTATTTACTGCAAATGGGTCTGTTTGGGGGAGGGGAGGAAGGCGAGAGGGTAGGGAAGGGGCAAATTGATTGATTGAAATTTTTCAATTAAAACAAGCAGTTTTTAAAAAAGATTTAAAGCTGTATGGAAAAGTGGGAAATAATTCAAGAGTCTGGAGCCCTGCTAAGTGCAGGTCATTGAGATGAGGATGGGAGGGAGAAGAAAAGAAAATTTTATTCTGTGGGAGAAGGGAGGGAAGAAAAGAAAAGGAAGAAAAAATATCATTATCTTTGTTTCTTCAGCTATGTTAATCTATTTCTCTCCCTGAGTTATCTCCAGTATCTGCAAGTATTGATTCAGAATAAGGCACAGTGGAGTACGCTGCAGGCAACAGAAAGCTCTGCTGCGAGTGGCGCATTTCCAGGGCTGACAGAGCACAAAAAAGATCTGGGGATTGGTTTTGCAATGGGAACTACGCCTGGCCGAACCAGAGGCAGGGCACCTGCTCTCTCTGCAAGGACCAGGCTGGGCTGGGATGACAGAGCAGGTCCAGCTCAAGGGATGAATCAATGATGAAGGTGGGTACTTCGCTTGGGACTGAGTGGCACTAAAGAATGAGAGGACAGAGTCAGATGAAGTAACATGAGAAAGAAGGGCCATCAGCTCATGAGTGCCAAGACCTCATTTCTGCCTACATTGCTGACTCGGACTCAAGGGTTACTGCCACGCTTAAGCTCAGGCTATCTGCTATAGTGGGGGCATTCTCCCCAAAGCAGGGACACGCATAAGCCGGGACAGAGCTCTCTCTGCGTCTGTTGGACACGCCTCATCTGTACGTGATCACTCCAGAGTGGTATTGGTGAATAGGAAGAAGCAGTAGGCCGAGAAACTAATGTAATTTTTGTGTTTGTAAAAAATTGTAAAATATTACTGTAATCTCTACACCCACCCCAAATTAATTGCCTCTTTTCTATTATAATTCCCATTCCCAGATAAATTTAGCTTTTTCTGAAACCTTTGATTTTTCCTTTGTGTTTTACATTCAAGCTGGAATGCAGTGATAAGGCACTACACATATGTATATTTAATCTACATGCACACAAATATAGTTATATATAGTCCTGCCACAAATAATACTCCTCTGACTGCTGTCACAAAGCCCTTGCTAAAAAAGCTACTCACCCAAGCTGGCTTGTTTTCCTACATCATGTTCCCTGGGGAAGGACTGCTGGCAGCAGCGGGTCTGTGTCTGGATAAAGATGCTGGAAAGGTCTGCAGCTCTCCCCTTCTCCACTGCCTGTCTCTTCCCCTCACTCCTTTGATGGGATGGAATAAACCATTGCCAAACCTCAGATTCACCAACTCCTCTCATTGAAACAACAGCCAGCTTTGCTGAAGTGGCTGGAAGTACACGGCTGTACAGTCAGTGCAGGAGTGGCCCTTGATTTACAAAAGGGGAATCTCAGAACAAGTGCTTGCAAGGGGATACAGCATTAACTGGTGGGCCAGCTTTAGAGTCACTGCTTTCCCTGGTGAAAAGGCCTTTCATAACAACACGCTTGTGACCATAATTTAACCAGCAGCCCCTGGAGTTTATGAGAGACCTAAGCAGCAAACTTCACATCTCTCCATTTTCCAGAGTGTCACGGCTATAAAAATCACTTCCCCTTCAAACTCTCCGTACCGTGGTGCGACCTTGCCTGCTGCACTGCTCCTTACTCTGGCACAGCGCCCATGCAACAAAATGAGAAGCTAGATTGAGTAACAGTCTCAGTGGTCAGAGATAACAGGTATAGGAGGCGGTTTGGGGGGTTTTCGTTTGTTTTGGTTTGGGTTTTTTTGTCGGTTTAGGGTGCTTATTTGTAAACTTAATTCTTTTATATGACTTCTTTTTTTCCTTTTAAACCTTCACGGGTTTTGAGGCCACATCCTGTTTTGCTCTCCCACTGTCTGCTTCTGTTGCCTATCTCTATCTCCATATTACTAACAAGAAATAATTACAAGAGCCCTATTTGCCTCTATTCACAAGTTCCAGTATCACCTCTCTATTCACAAATTCCAGTATCACCTGGAGAATTCTTACTGATCCACAGCTCAGGTGGCATAGCAGCACCAACCTCTGCATGACTTGGAGCGAGCTCCTCCTCTTCAGATTCACTTTGGACACTGAGGTTCACATTGAATCACTGGGGAATATTCACCTGTCAACCCTTATGCAGAGGACTGAGGTTGTCTGATGCTCTTCACTCAGCAGCCATTTCTGGTCACAGCAAAGCTGGACGTTGGAGCTCCCAGCTGCCTCCTAGGCTCGCGCAAGAAGCAGTGTTTGGCTGTGGAGTCACAAAGCTGAGTTAGACTCTGCCGCTCCTCAAGTTGGTTTAATTTCAGCTTAATTGTCTGGTGACTTTAAGGGCTTTGGAAAGAATGAGCACAGGTCCAGACAGCCCGAGGAGGTAAAATGGAAAAGATTTGTGGACTTTGGACTACAGAATAGTGAAGAGAGTGCGCAAATAAGTAAAAGCTGCTGTAGAACAGGATAAACTTTTCTGCATCTCCTGGTGATGGGACAAAAAACAATGACTTTAATTTACAATAAAACAGATTAGGATTAGGTTTTGGGGGAAGCTTTCCAGTGATAAGACTAGCAAAGCACTAGAAAAATACCTCGAGGAGGCTGCAGCTCCCCAACTTAAGGCAGAATTAGGAAAACAGCTATCAGGAGAGGGGAAAGTAGAAGAGATCCTGTTTGAAGAGAGAGTGGTAGGTGAAGGGTTGCCCCTGTAACTCAGTTCCTTAGGTCTAGATCTTATCGTATAGTAGCACTCCCCACTGGGGTTTTTCCCAGTCCTTGGCAAGGCAGATATGACAATTCTTTGCTCCTTTTGCACAGCGGGGAAGAAGTGTAAGGGGAACAAACTCACCCTTTTGTAGCCCACAAGCCCCAAAAGACCACTATAAGCATCTCACCACACTGGCCTGGCAAATGAAAATTCATCCCCTCCTTAAAGGTACTATGTGCTACCATCTTCAGCTGGACTGAATCCTGAGTCCCCTGCCTCACATTCATCTGCTCCTTACTTGTGAATTTAAACGCTGTTCTTTAAAAGTCCCTCTGCCTTTTGCTGCTAATTAAAATATTGGTTGCGCTCTGGCTTGCTTTTCCAAGAAATCTGGACAGCATTGCAGGCAGTTCAGACAAACAAACAACCAAACAAACAGAATCCATTAGGAACTGCCACTGCTGACTGTCGCCCTTTCACATACATCACATTGAAAAGGTTAATGCTTCCCAAAAGGGGTGGAAGAGACGGGCGGAGGGGAAGGGCAGGAGGGATCCAATCCTGAGAGGACCAGATGTCAAAGATGCTCAATACTGCACAGAATGGGCTCCCCCACGAGCAAGGCAATTGCCCATCCCTTGGCAAAGCTTCCCTTTGAGGGATCTATAATTTATTAGGGAAGGTGGAGTGCTGAATAAATTGTGCATAGAGATGAAGCAATGATGATCGCTAACTCAAATCCCTAGGAGCTTGGCATTTTCAATCTTTAGCTCCCATTTGCGTCCCCCCGGTCCCTAGTAAGTGAGCGAGCCAAAGAGCTGAATATCGACAAAACATAATGAGCTCATTGAGATCTAAGCGTTGCAATTAGCAGGGTGGAATGGAGCAGAGGGGCTGGGAGGCAGACTGTAATTATTTATAATGTTGATAATCACTTACATGTAGTTAAAAATATAAATACATCCCAAAGCTTGATGGCATTAACTACCCTTCAATTAGCTCCATGCCCAATAAGTAAGTGATACCCAAGTACTTACAGGAGAAAGGCCAGAGGCCTCTGTCTCATGGCTGTGCTCACCAGGAACTACAAGCTATTGGTGTGGGTGGGTGGAAGAAGAGTACTTAAAGGAGATACCACCATGATAGCTCCCGTCACTAGCTAATGTTGCTAATGGAGTTGTGGAGGACAGCTCGGACAAGCGGCTCATGTTCACATAGTGATAGATCACCCTCTGCATCTTCTTTCATAAATTTCATTAATCCCATCTTTTGGATATCTCCACAGGTTCTCACCCAGGTGACCAGAATTTAAGTCAACGGGTACCAGTACAGAGAGTGCCACCAGAGGTGAGGAGTCCTTTGCTGTATGGCAGGCTGGTATCTCTATGCTGCAGTCCCAAACGTAACCATAGTGTATTACAGTGCTGCTTGAACTATCATTAGAAGCACTCAAACTACAGCATCGTGTGTCTCTGTGTGGCTTACCTCCTGCTGTTTCTCCTGTGCCTAAGACAGCTTGTTTAAAAATAGCTTGAGTACCTCTGTACTTGAGTACAGATTTTTCCGTGTTCCTGAAGATTTTGACCAAAGCAAATTTTCCACAAAGTCATCCAGTCTGGATGATTTCAGAGATGGACAATCAAACCACTTTCCTTTCTTGCAATATCCCATCTCTTTGTGGATATTGAATCAAAATGTCTCCCTTACAAAAACCTAGAGGTTATGAAAGAGTTGGTCCAAATGCAGTCATATTTTACCAGCCAGAGGAAAGGGAGAATAAGCAGTGGAAAGCAGCAACTCTGAGTGTAGGCAAGCTCTCAGGGAAGATAACATACTTGAGAACTGATTTGAAGGTCAAAAACACACATTCACCTGAGCAGTAAAGAGAAGCGACCCTTATCATCTCTGCAGCGTACTCCACTGGCGTAAAAGTAAAGCATAAGTAAAGTTTTAATGGAAAAACAGGTAAGAGTGAAACTGCAAGGGAGGGGGAGATTACCGTACATCAAAAAGAAAGACATTTTGGTGTGGAGGAGTTGGGATAACCCCAGTCTGCCTGTACCGTTGACTTCCTTCCAGGTGAAGGGAGCATTTAACACACTGAGGTTAAACTTGGGCCCTTCTGAGTGCAAATGTACAGAAAGGGCAGCAGCGGAGAAGCAGTCAACAAAGTTTAGTGAGGGAGCTTAATGAAAACATGGAAAATGTGGAAAGAAAAAAAAAAAGTAGGGAGAACAGAAGCAGGCTGTATTTGCAGTTGAAAAAGCTCTGAGAAAATGCAGGCAGTGTTCAGTGAAACCGAAAGGGAAAAAAGCAAAACCAGAGTAAATGGAAATTGTTCAAAGATAATTGAATGTATGTCCAAGAGCTCGCGTTGCCAGCTAGCAATAAATACACTGCCTGTGAAAGCAAGCCAGTGTGGGCAAAGGGAGGAAGTGCAAAAAGCAAACAAGGGGAAGCAAGAAGCATATGCAAGTGGGCTGCAGTGCTGTAGCGTATAGGAACAGGAGATGAGGGACGACAGGTTAGAGAATGAAGCTGTGAGGCTGGAAATGAGGCAGAACTATGTATCTTGAACTGCATTCAAATAGGGCCCTTAGGCCTACCTCAAGCGTGCTGGAAACCTGAAGGAAAGGCAGCTGGACCACGCTGTAAGGGCCTGGCAGCAGTCGAGAGAGTTGCCGTGTTTGGGACTGTGTTCTAGCAGAACAACCATTCGGTTCAGTAAGAAGATACGGGAGATCGGTCCTTGCTCTGTGCGTGACTTTGCAGGGACTGAAGCATCCTACAGAGAAATATACCTGAGCTATTCTAGCAAAGAGTGGAGAGAGCAGAAGGGACAGGGAATTTCTGGCCTGTCTAGAAAAACCCCACAGAGAAACTTTCACAAGAAATGCCAAACCAAGTGGGACCAAACCCAACCTACTCTGACAGCCTTTCTTTGTCACCAGGCACCGTTCAAGGGAAGAATATAAGATGTACTCCAAGTAGAGAGACCCTTCTCTTGGCAAGAGGAGCAGTGCTGCTACCTCAGCAAGGTGCTGTCCCTGAGCTGCAGAGATCAGTTAACTGCCCGGGGTGGCTTGGGCACAGGACTGGACAAACATGGCTCGGCTATTTCCTCTTCCCAGTTTCCCTTCCCTGTTGCCAGGAAAGCCTACTGAGAACTGAAGGGAACACCACACAGGCACAACTTCAAGTACTGAGCCAGGAATCAGCATTTGCTGTAGCACATTCTTTTAAGTGGTGTTCCCCAATGCAAAAATTAATGCAGAACTTCTAAGGCATAAAGAGCTGGTCACAACAACAAATAAAATAATACCTGCCAAGAGTAAAAACCTTTCAAAGGCTGCCAGGCTCCTCCATGTGCAGATTAAAACCAAAGCGTGAATGGGGATGTGATGTTTGCAACCTCACCGAGGAAATGCAGCAGCAGAAACAAGAAAAGGAACCGTTTCTTCACTTGGTCCACAAGAACATGCCTGTCCTTGGTCAAGCTAATTCTTTCATGAGAGAAGACAGCCTAGACATGTTGTCTGGTGAAGAGACCAAGGAGGGCATAGCATCAAAAAATATTTCCACAAAGATTTTCTAGGAGAAAATCCCTTTGCTCCAGCTACATTTGTGCTTGCCGTAAATTGCCTTTCTCACAGTTTGCAAGAGATAAGTGTTCTGCTGGCTCACATCTCACAACCATAAAGTGATGCCTCACCCATGTTCAGCCAATGCAGGCACAAGGAAAAAACCCATTGGAGGGAAGAGCCCACCTGAAGGAGATCACCTGTCAAAACGTAGCTCCCATGAAGAATGGCTTGCCATTGAACCACCACCCAGGAACTGCTTGGCAAAGTAATTTTGAGCTGGCGTACCTGAGAAAATGTGGGTCTGTTTGCAGATCATTTGTCAGGCAGAAGAGTATGCCAGACTGATCAGAGAAGGCAAAAGCTGTCAGACGAGCCACAGTGTGTCCTGTTGCCGAAAGGGCACAAGAGCTGAGAACTGGCCTTTTTTTAGGCGTTTCTGAGTACCTCAGCCTGCACTTCGTTTCTTTTCCAGAAATGAGCTGATTGCTGTGTTTTAGGGGGTTTTATTTCTTCTATTTTGTAATATAAAAACAATCATAGGTGCTTTTTGTTTTCCCAATTGTTGTTTTTATAGTTTTGTTTTTTTTTTTTTTTTAGAAAGGAACATGTGTTAGTAACAACTATGATTTAAAATATGGAGAGGAAATTAAAAATAGGTCCTTTTCATTCTCGTAACATGGAAACTACCTCAGTATTTCAATGCTTTCATTGCTACATTTTTTTCTCTCTTATGCAACCAGATCAACTCTTAATTAGTTCTGACTAAAGCATCTGCTTTAGCAACACCTGATCTACAAGCCAGGGAAACCAACAGAGAGACTCCTACTTATTTTAGTGTGCTTTGGAGGAATTTCTTGTTGGATTAACCATTAAATCCATTCAAGACACCTAGAGAACAAGGGTGAAAATATATCATGCTCTCCAAAAAGGAGCAAAGAGATTCTGGCAAGTGAAATCTGAAGGTGGCTAGGTGTCTAGATGAACACCCTTTCACTTGCCTGGGACTCTCAGTAGCCTAACGTACATTAGATCAGTTCATGACAGAAGGAACCAACTCAGCTGAGCCCACAGTGGCTCCACAGCCCTGCTATTCCTGTCCCGAGAGCCTGATTCATTTATTGCACTGTTTTTCATGCATGCTAAAATCCCCTTTATTCTTCTCTGTGCTGCTGTTGCCTTTGATTGTACAGAAGGGATTTCTAAATGCTTATTTACTACCATCCTCTTATAATTCCTGTGTCTTGGAGGAAAGACAGACCAGTTCATTTTGAAGCAGGACGTTCATCTTTTCGACGGCTAGCATAGACTGGGGCATCAATAAATTAAGGGTTCTAGGGATTAATTGATTGGAACAAGGTTGGTTAACTTTATGACTAAATGGGAACTAATCTGCTAGCAGACAGACTGGAGCTGGGTTACATTTGTACTCGGTGAGTTTGGGCTGTGAAAATGAAAAATAGATGATGATAATAATAATACAAACAGGGATGCCAAACGGAAAACGAAAAAGGAGTTTTTTCTCCCTAAAGAAAATATACACAGGCTCTGTTAGATCTGAAATGATATCTCCCTCAACCTCTTTTCTTTGTGAAAATCACTACTTCTGAAACAGAAATTCTACTGAAGGAAAGATCCTATTATCAGCAACAGTCACATTTCACAGCAATGTGATTAACTGCCGGTCACATGGTCCCCTCGCTCACCACTTGTAGACAGCTCAATAATTTTAACAAGGAAAGAAGAGAGTCTTTCTCTTTCTTCCTTCCTTCCTTCCTTCCCCTCCCCCTTCCCTTTTTTCTTTCTTTCTTCCCCTCCTCTCCCCCCTTCAGACTTCCCTTACAAGGCAGGCAGTTGAAGCTGACCCTTAAGGAAAACCCCACTGGGACCTGGATATCACTTATCAAGTCTAAATATGCTGTCCTGGTCCAGGTTGATGTGAAGTGCCGCAGCCACATCTCAGAAATCTCCCCCTTTCAGAACAAAACCAGTCACCTTGGCCAGGAAATGTACTACCTCCATCACAGTCACACTTCAATCACCAGCCTCTCCCTTGTCTCAGCTCCTGTCCTTGGTTTGGAGTATTTACAACCCATCTGTCTGTCTCAAACACACTTCTCACTCAAGAGGGAAATTAATCTCTCCTTCTCTCCCCTTTCTGCTTTCTCTCTCCTTCTCCCTCCTCCTTCCCCCAACACTTGCAATTTGCCATGAACAGCTTCCCTTTTCTCATCTAAAATTCTCGATGACTTTGAAAATTGACTGCACCCACACACCTGGGCACGGCGAGAGATAATTGATTGCATTTTTATTTCGTCTCTTCCCTAAACTGTTTTCCTTGCTAATGGCCAGTTCTCTGCCATTTTTTTTTTTTTTAACTGACACTCTGTGTGAGGGACTGAGGGAAAGGAAGAAATAACCAGCTGCTGAATATTGTCTTTTCTACCTCTCTAAGGAATTAAAAGGTTGGTGAATGATGAGGATCTTGCCCGGAGATGGATCGGATCTCACAAGGTCCAGGTGATAGGAAGCTTTGCAGGCAGACTCTCTGGGGCTTTGCAAAGGGGCATGTGCTGTGGCACCATTAAAAGCAAAGGTCACACAGGCTGCACAGCCAGTATCTAGAGGCACCTCCGTGTTTTCCTGTTTCACCACCAAGACTGAAGTAACTCACTGCTTCTGCATCTGCTCTCCAAACTAAGCAGGCTCCCTATTTTACAAGCAGGGAAACTGAGGCATGGTGGGGAAGGGTGATTTCCACAAAATCTCATGAGATGGGAGGCACTGCAATGGCAAAGCACAGGACTGGGAGTTGAGGCACCCAGCTTTTACACCCAGATTTTCCAGCTTGGAATCAATTGAGGACAGAGAAATACAAATATTCAGATATGGACTTGACCTTGGTTCCTAAAGTCAAATGAAAGCTCTTAAAAAGACACTCACATTTCTCAGGTAAATATTGGTTGTAATGTCTCTGACTCAGTTTCCCCATGATAATAGTAACAGGCAGTTTGAGTGAATTTTCCTCTCATCGTCAGGAGTTGGTGGCAGCTCTCTTATGCCTTTCAGGCTGAAAGGATATTACTAGCATATTTGTCCCCAGAAAAAAACCTGCTTCTCCTCCCATCCTCTTCATGTGGATGAATGAAAGAAGCATCAATATCTGCTAATATGATGAATGACTAAAAAAAAAAAAAAAGAAAGCAGCCCTTCTGAATAGCCCACAAGCCAGGGCATAACAGGCTGGGAGCAAAGGAAAAAGGCAGGAGAGAGGTACAAACCAAAACCCACAAGTCACTTAATGTGAGGAAACCTGTGCTAATTAGAACGTCTCTAACTCGTACGGAAATTAACTACAGAAGACATAGCTGAGACTACGGAGACTGAAATTAGGATGCAGGGATACAGGATGTGTTTTATAGGGGGCGTGAAACAGAACTGGTGAAACAAAGTCTTCAGCTGAACCTAGAAGGCATCTGCTGGTATAGGTGAATGCTTCCCACTTGTGCCTACCTCTTCGAGGTTTGCTTCTTAATAAGTAAAAGCTGGTTGTGCTGAGCGGTGACTCTCACTGCAGGGATGTGCTGAGGGAGAAACACAAGTTTCTGGGGTGTGTTGGAGTAATCTATCTGCATTTGATGGCATGGCAAGATCAGTCTGGAGACAGATGGTGACTCAGGAGAAGCCACCTTTCAAATGAGACACAGTCATTTGACCCTCAAATCCTGACAGACAGATTCTGTGTATCCAGATTGCCTGGAGCAACTGAACACACCTCTGGGCAAAATCACATTTATATCTTACAAAACCAGTAATAACTGGGGAAAAAAAGGCCACAGTCCATGGTTTAGGAGAGATCATGAACATCTCTAAAGCATTTCTCTTTGAGAGTCTGTGTCTAGCTATGCAAGGAATAGAAATGGGGCTGCTGAGGAGAAGGAGGAAAAGGTCTGGATTCAAATCTGCAGTATGAACATGCCTCTGATTTCCATGCTGTCCATGGCCAGCAAGATCCTGGCACTGAAATCAGCCTTCAGCTTAATCCTGGTACCTGGGAGCTCAAGATTGAGGAAAGACTTGAGAGAATTTGCAGTTGTACAAGATTTCTGCAGTGTAAGATGACAGAAATCCTGTGAAGTAACTTGATTTTGCTAGATTACTTGCCAAAACCTAAAGATATCTTGGCATTACACAGTTTAAAATCTAACCTGTGCTTTAGTTTCCTTTCAAGTCTATACAGTAAATCTTGATCCAAAAGAAACTTCTCCTCAGTCTGTGGCTATAACCTGTCCAGCAAGCTGTGAGTTTGCACTTACATGGGCTAAGTCAATTTACCTCGTCTCCTAAGGCCAAAGCTACTCTAACATTTTGCTAATCTGTAACAGACAGGCACATCCTTCACTTCTTCCAGCACAGATCAGCTGATTACATACATCAAATACTGGTGTCAGAGAGAACAAGTGCAGGAACAGTGGGAAATAAGATTTAACCGCCATCTTCATTTAATTTTTATGATCAAAATGTTTCAAAACCCAGTTATGCCCAAGGATATCCTCAGTTTGGATGAAGGTGCCAGGCAGAAACTGGAGCCCTTTTCTCTTAGCCCATTGTAGAAAACAGAAAGGACAGGCTGGTGCTTCCAGGAAGGAAGAGGTTTCTAAAGAGCACTTTCTGGGGATGCATCTCTGAATGATTTCAAGGCAAGACTTACCCAGCAATAGCGTTTAGAGGAGGGTGGATGGTATTTCTGGGGACAATATAGGTTTGTTTGAACTATTCATCCTCTCTATACAAAACTGTTTCTTCTTCTATTTCAGTAAGTACATAGTTCCCCTCCGGTTTTACACTCCTAGACGTTTATATAACCTTCACTCAAGGATCACAGATTTAAGCATAACCATATTTGATCCATTCCTTTCACCTCATCCACAGATTTCTGTAACTGCAAGAATGGAGAAGTACCCCCCAAGGCAAGCTCCCCTCTCATCAGCTTGCAGTGACCTCAGGCCACAACCTCTGGCTTTGCTAAATGTGTGCAAACACAAAATTTGTACAGGGCTACAGCCCAATTCAGTTTTAACATTTCCTTCAAAGCTCAAACCTTCTTGTTATTTGTTGTTGGTCCTTAGACAAAAGCAACAATAAACGTTTCTGGTGTGCTGACCTGCCGCGATCTGCCCAGCTTTCTTGGTTACCTCCAACACCACCAAAAACCATTTCCAGAGCTGGTTGGTGTCAACAAGAGTTAACTGTTACTGGCCATACGCAGCTCTATTCTCAGAGGTGCCCAATGGCCAACAATTGGCAGTTTCTCTATTTGCCAACGAGATCAACCTCCCTTTTTCCGAGTTCTCCATTAATAGGCACTCCCAACTAAAAGGACAAAGAGACCTAAATCTCAGCCCAGTGGGAAGGCCTCCGCTGTGTCCAGCAGGGTCTGGATCAGGCTTCTAACCAGGTAGTAATTAGTTGAAAAGAAATAGCTGTTGTAATCTTTGGAGTTAGCACAGGGCAGAGAATTATTCACAAGTGTTAACCCTGGTGCTGGTCAGCCGTCAGCTCAACTCCCTGCCTTACAGCATTATTTTTGGGCTCAGCCATCTCCAGCTCAAGTACTGAATATGACCTTCTGCATTCCTGTGGGAAAGGAAAATCTTAAATTTGAAACACAAAAGATGCAATATCCAATGGGCCACATGCCTCTGACTCTCTCAGCAAGGGTTTGTGTCTTTACAGTCAGGCTGGGGTTTTTTTACAAATACATTTCATACAAAAGGGGAAATGTAACAAACAAACCATTTAATTAGCAAGCACTGCAGAAAGCAAGAAAAGAGCAATGCTGTAGAGAGACTGTATTTTCTCTCCATTTATTTCGCATTAGATAGAAGTGTTAGTGACAGCAAAAGAAATAATAGTAGCTACTGAAAGAATAATTAGTAAACCACAAACCAACAACCCCCTCCAAAAAAAAACCAACTTCACAGTATCTCTTTATAGGAAGCCTGTAAAATGGCCAAGGCTCTACTTGGCCCAGACATGTACTAGAACCATCTTTTTTGGGATGTCATATAAATGCAATTGATCCTTCCACTGAAGTACAGGAGATTTACACTGATCACACCCAGTCTGACTAATGAATGTCCCCATACAGCAGCAGGAAGAACAGACTTCTGGAGAATCAGTATATACTTTATGTACATAGATGAATTTTTTATATTTCTGATTCCTTAACTAGAGCCCAAATGAGCAAACATTTTAATCTCTACAGATATTCCAAAGCATCATTTCCTCTAAGTGATCTGACCTTGGTTAGGGCCATGATGGAGTCACTGCCATGATTCCACTGCAGTACAGACCTACCAGATGGTGCCAGAGGACCAGCAGTCTTAAACTTGTGGCCCACCCAATGCTGCTTTGCAGTGTCCTGAACAAACAGAAACGATGGCTTGCCCAAGTTATATGTGACCTGAATACGGTTTGATGCCAGGAGAGCACTGTGAAATCCAGAAAGAGTTCCCTGTCCACAAAGGTTTACCACTCTCACAGTAGTCACAGTTACTTTAAAAAAAAAACTCTATCCAGAGAAGGATTAAAATAGGTCCGACTACCTCACAAAGCCACAGAAGATACAAAGCCTGCCTAGGAAGGGGAGCGAACAAGAGACTACCCAGTGTAGCTTAGCATTCCTGCTGCTTCTGTAGGATTTGTCTTCTGGAGCAGGTCACCCAGAGAGCTACTCTGCATGGAGCACTGCAGCCACCGTGCCAGGAGTTAGACTCCTAACCTGCCAGAGCTAACAGAAAAACAATGTGTAATTACTGTGTTTGAAAATGCAGGGGTGCTGGGACTCTTGTGTAAATAAGAGGTATCCTTAGCCACAGAGAAGTGAATTTAATGACATTTAGTAGGAAAAGCTACAAGTGCAGCATGATGGAAATGTCAATTACCCTCTAAATGAGAGGAAACAGACCCTGAATATTCAAAGAGGAGGAGCCCATTGAGAAAGCATTTGAGAGAGAAAGGACAGCACAGTTATTTAAAGTACAGATACCATCAGTATCTGAGGGTGCAGGAGGCTTTACATGAAAAGCAAGCAGAGATCCCAAAGACCATCTTACAGACCTGCACAGTATTTCCTTCTCGATGACCAACAACCAAGAAACATGAACAGGCATTTTAAGTCTACGCTTGCCATGGCAGAAGCTGATAAACAGGTCTCACCAGTTGGTCACAGGCTTTTATAGGGACTGGGCCTGGACTTTAGAGGGAGCAAGGTCAGGTGGGCACCTGCAAAATGCTGGAGAAGATCAGCTTGGAGCAGATAACCATTTGGAAAAGCGTATCCAACCGTGTACATCATGCAGCTGAAGGGAATGCGGTGGTCTTAGGTTCATCTGCCAGTGGAAATGTGTCCACAAGACAAAACCTGCTGCCAGGGTTGGCACCCTTGTTGCATATTTTCACAGTGAAAAAAGGCGCTCAGTGGGCTATTGAGAAGTTTTTACTTTTCACCTCTAAAATCAGATGAGGGCTGAGACATAGTGGCATGGGTAAGCTCTCCTGTGGATACATTTTTTTGGGCTGTTAGTTCAGCACTAAATTTACACAAATGCATAACATTCTCATCAGAAGGTATAAAAGCAATTCCTTGTATATGTCATACCATTCACAGTATCTCACAGCCACTCTCTAGAGCATTCAAACAGCACAATCGGACCTACTGAGACTTAGAGACACCAGGTCACCTTCGAATGCACAGTCACTAGCCTTTCCCTACACCCTGGTGACCTGACTGGTAATGGATGTTTCAGGGAAAAGCCCAGAAACACAGAAACTGTCTCACACCAATTGCATTTTAGAGCCTTGTGCTCTGAAAAAGACAGCCTGCACTCAACAGCTCTCCAGAGCAAAACAAGCTGGAGGCAGCTGAAAGCACCAGCTTCTTCAGGGAAACCTAGACCTGCCTCCTGGTATCTGGGAGAGATCCTTTTGGAACACCCAGCTGCAGCATGTCTGTCTTGCCATACCACATTCTCATTCAACTTGGGCAAACACTTCTGCCACAGCTGAAAGACAGTGTTGATGATGCAGATTTCCTAAGCTGGGAATTTAGTCATTTGTGATTGTGTTGCTCTACTCCTACCCCTTAACCTCAGTGAAAATCCACTCATCTACCTCACTTAAATGAATCGATTCCTTCTTGCTATTTTCTATAAAAAATATAAACAACAGCAAGTGACAACAGTTGGGTTCTCTCTGTCAGTGTTTGCAACCCATCAGGACAGTCAGTGGACGCTGGGACAGACAAGACTGAGAAGTGAGGTTTTCTGAACTCAAGCCATCAGTGTCAGCATGAAGAGCAACAAACAGGAGGGCATTTGAAGCGTGCGTATTCACACAAGTGCGTTTCAGTGAGCATCAAGCCTATAATGCACACCACAGGGGTTTTCATACATACTCGCAATGCAGCACATGCATGTGGCTGTGCCCCCCATAGGCTTGGCTGAGCGTGCCACAGCTGCTGACCAATGCAATCAAAATGGAATTGACCCACCTGGGCTCCTGTTTGCTCATTTTGCTTCAAGCCCACTTGTTGGACAAAGCACCTGTCAGTTTAGAAACAATCAGTGCTTACTCTTTTCAAAGCCCCAATAGAAATGTGAAAGGTGAGAAAGAAAAATAAAAAAAAAGGGGGGGGGGGGGGGGGAATTACCTTAATGATATAGTTTGGTTAAGAATTAAATGTTGATGAAAATTTGAAAGCAGAAGCCTACTTTTTAATTTACAGACCAGCTGCAGCACAGCATGTCATGGCCAGGTTGAATGTGGCTTTGAGCAACCTGGTCTGGTGGAAAGTGTCCCTGCCCATGGCAGGGGGGCTGGAACTAGGGGATCTTTATCATCCCTTCCAGCCCAAACCATCCTATGATTCTATGCATGAAGTGCGGTTTTCTGTATCATTTGCTAAAACACCTCTTTCCTAGCTGATGACTATACTCTTCTGTAATTCAGTTTAATTGAAATTCTATGCCTGTTAAATTCTGAGTCCTATATTGATCAACACGTCAGCTGTGGAAAATTGTACTAAATTGTGTTGTTTTACTGTGCAGCAGTCAACTGTCCATTGGTGTCTGAAGTTAGTTTATTTCACCTACTCAAAATTGGACCTAGACCGATATTACATCTAAAATTGGATTTTTTGTTCTTGATTTTTAATAACTAGGATTTGTACCACACTCAGAGAGATAAACAGAGCCAGCAATTTGGGCTGCGAATCCATCAACTCTTATGCATGAAGCAGAGCCTTGCCTGGTTAGGACCTGCATGGGAAGCCTCTCAGGACCAGTCAGCTGTTGTACAAGATGGTACTGGAGTTTCGACAAGCAGCTCTCTCCCCTCTCTGCTGGTCCTGAACTGATCGCATTACACAGGGTACACGGCACTTAAATATACTTCTGACTATATTTTTCACAACAGTGTTTTCCAGGCCTTCTTTTTCTGCTCTGAATGATTCCCTGGGGCTTTCTGCAAGAATCATGATGCTGAAATGTTGCATCCTGGGCACTGGAACGTGTTATCTTCTAATCCAGGCAAGATTTCCCCAAACATATAACAGGAAGAGGAGGATATAATTATGTCAGTGTATATGCCAAAAGCAGATAAAACAATAAAAAGTCCCAATGTGCTTGCTGGTTTTTACACCAGCATGGAATTTAAGCAAACTGTGTTACATGGGATCATCATCTGGGGCTTTTGGCACACCTGCCATATTAGTCTTCAGGAACCGTAACTCAGTATCTTAACACGCCAGAAAATGGAAAGATGTTAGAGATCACATTCCAGAGGTTAAAGACTTTGAAGCTTTGCGTAGGTGACTTTTCCATCAGAGCAGTTCTCTTTGTGGGGTAACAAGTAACTTGTAGAAGAGGCAAACACTAATATTTTCTCCTCTGCAGCCTACTGCTAAGGATGCTTCCCTGTATTTCTGAAGCGAAAGTGCGTTGAAGGCATTGAATAATTATAAACAGACTTTGAGATCAAGACTGTTGCTGCATGAGTATTTTCTCCTTTGGATTTATTTCAGCTGGAAGTAACTAGCAAGGTATATTTTTTTTTTCTCCCTGCAGTCACTGGATAACAAAATCTTTCTGCAAAACAACAGAACAAAGTAGTTCCCCATTCTTTACACCTCCTTTTGAATTTGCTGTTCCTAGATCTTCCAGGTCAACTGTCTATGGCCTAACCTTAAAAGTTAGCAATGGTGAAAGAGAAAAGTGCAGAGAAGAACTGGCTAGCCCAGAGAAACGAAGCATAAGAGGGAATCAGTTTTACCTCTATGTTGCTAGACAGAACCTGGCTGTATTTGTCTTTTCCATTTGTTAGCCAATATAAGGCCAGTTAAGTGTCCCACATTGGTACTTCCTGGACAGTAAGATGTTGCTTTAGGCTGACATGTTTCAGCATGGAAGATCTTCGATGATATCTACCATTTGCTTTTGAGGAAGGGTTATAGGAACAGACTGAGCAGTGTTATCCATGACAAGATTGGAACAGACACTCTGAGATGCACAGGTTTTTTATCATAGAATCATAGAATGGTGTGGGCTGGAAGGGACCTTTAAAGGTCATCTAGTTCAACCCCCTGCAATAAGCAGGGACATCTTCAACTAGATCAGGTTGCTCAGAGCCCGTCCAACCTGACCTTGAATGCTTCTGGGGATGGGGCATCTACAACCTCTCTGGGCAACCTGTTTCACTGTTTCACCACCCTCATTATAAAACATTTCTTCCTTATATCTAGCCTGAATCTACTCTCCTTCAATTTAGAACCATTATCCCTTGTGCTATTGCTACAGAGCCTACTAAAAAGTCTTTCCTCATCTTTCACATAAGCCCCCTTTTACAAGCACTGAAAGGCCACAGTAAGGTCTCCCTGGAGCCTTCTCTTCTCCAGGCTGAACAGCCCCAGCTCTCTCAGCCTGTCCTCACAGCAGAGGTGTTCCAAGCCTCTGATCATTTTTGTGGCCCTCCTCTGGACCCACTCCAACAGGCCCAAGTCTGTCTTCAGGTACTATTATCACAAATGAGGGCTACTCACAGATTTAGACCAAGTTTTGCCCAGAGTATGCCAAAATCCTGCTACGTAACATCACCTGTATGATTATTCTTCACCAAACCATAGAACAGAATCACAGAACAGTTGAGGCTGGAAGGGACCTCTGCATATCACCTAGTCCAACCACCCCTGTTCAAAGCAGGCTCAACTACAGCAGGTTGCTCAGTACCTTGCTCAGTCAAGTTTTGGATATCTCCAGTGATGGAGACACCACAGCCTCTCTGAGCAACCTCTTCAGTGTTCAATCACCCTTACAGTAAAAAGTTTTTGTATGTTTAAGTGGAGTTTCCAGTATTTCCGTGCTGTTTTCCTGTACTTCAGGCAGCAGCTACAGCACACAGCAATTTCTACCATTAAGTTTTGAATGCAATTATACCACAGACCTTGGTAAAGACAAACTGAGGCTCTGGTTTGATCTGTTCTCTTCTTCCATCGACATCCTGAAATTACTCTGCTTTCGCCCATCTCAGTTCTGCTCGCCCTGTCTGGAATAGAGCAGCTCTGAGCCCTCCAGTCCTTTGCGCACTCAGACTCTCCCTCTCTTACCACAGTTATGTTCTCTGGGCTGGTAAAAGCACTTCAAAATTAGATTCCACCTTGAAAAGGGAATGTTTATTCCACTCACAAATTTAACCCTCCAGCTGAGCGTGGGTGGGAGATCTAAGGAAGTAAATTGCCTGTCACAGAGCTTCTCTGAGTCATACTAGTGATCGTATGGCTGCTGGGCCTACATCTGCAGTCTAGCAGAGGAGCTGGAGATCAAATGGACCTGTTAAAATGAAATTCAAACACAGAGACTTCTAGGAAAGGACCGTCTGAGGTTATCTAGCTTCTCTATCTGCCCTAGGTTGCTCTGTCAGCTCTTGACAGATGGGTGCTCCCTTTGTTCTGAAAGCAGAGATGGGGATCCCTAAGCCTCCCACCCCAGTGCTTAAATGCAGACCTTGCTATCACACCATTAGTACTTTCTTCATGTCTCAGACAAATCCACACCTTGCTGCAGGTTAAGCATATCACTCCGACTCTTAACTACCGTGGCTGTGGAGAACAGATTATTCCCCTCCTCTTTGTAGTCATGCAGGTATTTAAAGACTGTAACATGCTCTCCCTCTGTCCAACTCATTCTCGTGCCGAATAACCCTGAGTTCTTTTGACCTTTCCACTCAAACTGTTTTCCAAATCTCCCAACTGTTTCTGCAGCTCTTCTCCTCCTGACCCACAGTTTTGTAAAAAAACACACCCAGGACTAGCCACAGCGCTCTGGCTGTCACCTAACTAATGCTGAGAAAAGCGGAGGGGTCATTCCAATACCTATTTCCAAGGGACAATGCTGGTTTCACCCCACGACAGAATTGATGTCATGCTGGTGATCCACAGTTCCCAAACCCTTTTCACAACTAGTTTGCTGCCTGCCTCAACCTGCACAGCTGATTCTTCCTGCTTATATATAAATTCCTGTCTTCACTTTCACTGAATTGCATCCTCCCTCCCTTTCATATTTTTTCAGAATATTTCTCCAATTTGTTTGATCTTCTCAAGTGGAAGCTCTTGCACTGAGCAGCCTCTACAAATACACGGTGCAGTTTAAATTCCCCAGTGTTAAAAATATATGCTTGACTGTAAAACACTCTACTTTTTATATGGAAATAGCAGCTCACTGGGACAAAAGTGGCATTGCATTGTGTGGCATGCTGAAGCAATCTGGAAAAAAAGAAAAACTAATACATACCAAAAATAAAAATGCAGAGTAAAACTAACTAAATAAATAAAGCCAATGGGATTGAATTTACAAACATATCAAAAAACTTCCTACGCAGAGACATTTACTTTCTGTGAAAAAGTAGTTTCTTATCTGCTTTTATCTCCATGCTATATGCACTCTGTACATCTCAGGGGACTGACTGGTTGATATGTTATTGATTTTGGGGGGAGGGGGACATACAGAACTGACATATACTCCTTTAGCAAGTAGCACAACTATTCACTCAACATCCATTGGTCTCAAAAAGAATTCTGTCTTCTTTTCCCTGTTTTCTCATTTTGTTCTCAACCACCACTGACAGATATGTTCAGCTTTCTTCTCTTTCATGCTGCATAGGGGAAGTAGCAGTAATTAATTCTAATCACAGGCAAGAAAAGCACAACTGTAGAGCATGTCCAGTGGAAAAATATGGTCAGAAACTCCCCACTCACACTCCTGTCTGTCTGCATCTATAAAGCACAAGGAACATTGAATCCAGAAGGGGGAGGAAATGCACCTCTCGCTCAATATTTTGTGCTTGTAGGAGCCCAGCAGTGAAGTAGAGAAAAATTAAATCTCCG
This sequence comes from Falco punctatus, assembly GCF_963210335.1. Classification (NCBI taxonomy): domain Eukaryota; kingdom Metazoa; phylum Chordata; class Aves; order Falconiformes; family Falconidae; genus Falco; species Falco punctatus. The sequence goes on along the minus strand of NC_137591.1, from coordinate 9,349,170 downwards.
TTTAAGTTTCCACAAAATATATGAATAAACACCTCAGAGTGAATGTACAGGTTAAATGGTCAGCAGAACCCTGGGACCACATCTGCTGCCAGACTGTCCCTAAGGACAATACCCTCTTCCTGACACTGCTCCGCTCTCTGTGATACTTACTCCATGGTATATCCATGGTTTGACAGAATGTGTAGGCAGACACCCAGTGATACTACACTTCAGTGTGGATTAAGGATAACCACCTCAGAGCTATTTATAACATAAATATCGACAAAGTGACACTCATTCAAGAGGTACTGTCTTTTGTTCAGCTTCTTCTTCCAGACTTCTTTCTACAAGGAAGTTTAAGCCCTGTGAGTTTAAAATGCTTCTGTGAGCCACTGAATCCATACACACATACCTTGCCCCATGTGAAGACAAATCAGGACAGTTTTAGGCACCTACGCCCAAAGCAATTGCCTCATACACCAAATACCACAATACAGTTACCTCTTAGAAAATTGCCACATTTTCCTTGCCAAATGGCTTACCTGCATCGTTCCACAAGATCCACCAGGTCAGGTCTTGCCTGTCTTTAAAGCCACATTTGACTGCAACCTTTGTGTTCTAAACACATCCCTCAGCACCACCTTCTCAAAGTAATGACATATGCAGTCCTTTTTTAAGATATCCATTGAAATAGTTTTCTGAATAATATACCTTTTCACTGAGGTTCACAGCTCAGTGTCCGTGGAAAAAGGTTTCATGGATAGTAAGTCCTTTTTATTCACCAATTTTCACCTGTTTTGCACGTCTTATGGGAAAATATAGATATGTGCATCTGCCAGCTCCACCTTTGCCAGCAATTAAGTGAAATCTTTTATTTTTGTGAGCTAAGAGAAAGAGTTACTACCACTTTCAAAAAACCTCTGGTGAAAGTGTGCTTGGTGAGAACCTTCCACAGCACATTTGATTCTTGCAAACTTCAGTTTGGACTCTGTTGGAGAAGCTGTCTGCATTACAGAAATGGCAGCATAATTTATTCTCCTCTCAGTCCAGGTGGCAAAATGAAGCCAATTCTTTCCTTACCAGCAGTACCCTAATCGCTGACACTGCACTGTGCAAACCGTACATTTCAAACTAGCAGGGTTCCCCAGCCGGGCTGCTCTTACAAGGAAGGAGCAGTAGCAACCCCTCAATAAAAGGGATATCAATAAGGAAATGGCAGACATTCTTGGGCAGAAAGACTTCACGACAAAGTGCTTGACTTCACTCAAGTGTGATACCTTCACAGACACAGGGGAGGAATTCAGGTATAACAACAGCACTGAATTTTGGTAACTAAATAAAAAAGATGCTAAGAAGTAGGAGGCCTCTGGTGGACAGACCTGGGCTGCTCACCTTGGTATCCAGGTTCTGGTGTTTAACCCCTTAGCCAGTGCTAGGTTAAAACATTATCTGATCTCTGGAATAGAAACAGATGTGCCACTCAACAAGCATGGTTTAATCTTAGAGGGGAAGAGGCACTAAATTCTTTTAAGAAATACTAAAGGTAGAACACTACCTAATTAGTGATTTTAGACAAACAGCTATATAAAAAGAAAAATAAGCAAGGAAAAAAAAAAAAGTAAAAATTCTGTCTGATGTAATGAAACTGATAGATCTCTCTAAATAGAGAATTTTTAAGTTTCTTCATTTAGATACCGCTATCTTTGGGCCTAAAGCAAGTCTCAATAGCTTGACAACAGAGTTTTATGGGATTTGGTATTGGGATTTAGACATGTTTTCCTCTTAATTAGTGATGCCTCTAAATTTCACAGCATGCTTTGAAATTCCATAACTACATTACATTTTACGCCCCTTTTTCCTCCAATAAAAACACATGAACTGAAATAATCTTACAAAACAGCACTAATATTTCCTTTCTCAAATTATCCAGAATGTTCTAGACTTTTACCCACCACTAACAAGGAGCTACCTCTGCATTAGAATATGAGTAACTGCTTAACAGCATACAGTAACACTATAAAAAACTTGAGGACAAGAATGAAGAGCAAGCAACAGGTCTGCCTGAGAAGTTCAGAGAGATAAAAGATCATTACAGCTGCATCACAATTTGGCAAAGAGAGAGAGCTGCTAGAACATCAAGCACTAATGTCAGGCTTTAGTATTACAGATCATACAATCCAAGGGCATATGGATTTAGAAAAAAAAAAGCACTGAATTTTTCTATATCCTCTGAGCGAGTGGAAGATAGTTACTCCAGCAAGCATAGTTAATTCTGTGTGTTCAGAACTGCTTAATGGAGGGGACTGGAGAAGTGAAAGGATGGACTTCCCTCAACATTTGGTATTCACAGAAACCATTTGGATTCACAGAAAAAGCAGCACTTCCAATGTCCCACTTCCAGTTGGGTACAAGTGGACTCTTCTTAGCTATTCATATATATATACATATAAACGCAAGGTTTATCCTTAGGATATACAAAGTCAACGGTGCTTGGAGCAATTTTGACTAGTATTTATTTCTATTGCTTAGTGTAGGCACTCAGGGAAACACTTCTTGTGCTATTTCAGTAGCTTTAGCATTATGCTGCATAGAAGCTAAACATCTCTCCGTCCTTATCTCTCTAACGTATCGCTGGGACGACAGAGACAGTAAAAGAACCCAACAAAGGCAGGGTGTTGACTAGCTAGTGGCATGCATAAAAGAAAGCAAGGAAGATGTGATTTCAGGTATTTTATTATATTTAAGTTTTCATTCAATCTGATTGTAATGAGCCCTTTTCAGAGCCAATACTTTCTTTTCAGACGACCCTCAGAAGCAGGGACTCTTTTTTTATCAGTACGAGAGTAAATTATTGCAGTGTTGATTTATACCAAGGAGCAGGTAGAATAACTTGAGGCCAGCTTGAAGCTTTACCATTTAGTAAGCAATGGGCAAACGCAACTCATCATTGTATGGTATGCTGGGAAAATACTGCTTGCTGTTTTGATTTCCACAAAAGAGCTGATGCTTTTGTAAAGAATGTGTCATGTTCCTGCAGGTGAGAGAAACTCAGGTGATATGAAAAACTCTGATTAATATGGTAAGCACCCCAAAAACATGTCTATATAGTCTAATGCGTACAGTTATACATGAATACTGTCTGATGGGCCTAGAGATGCATTTGTTCTCATGTCAGGCCTTTCACCTGCTCCTAAAAACCTTGTGAAAAGAACAGGCAACAACAGGGTCAACAAATCTTTTAAAATCACACAAGGATTCAAGTTCTTTATGAGTTATGTGCAGTAGTTGATATTAGGAGAACTCCCAAAGGAGTTCTTATTTTTCTGTTCTTCCATCACTGATTGAATTACCAGGTAGAGCTAGTTGAAATGCATACTAACAAATCCAAGTGTTTCATTATGTTCTCAGTTGCAAACTTCAGGTTATTTTTCCTAGCTTACTAGATTTTTGTCTTTTTTAAATTTTTATTTTCCTTTATAAGGTATATGGTCAGTGCATTTCTGAGTGCTGCAGCTGAGATTTCAAATTCCAGGCCATGGCTGGGAGAAAGTGGTGCTGACTTGGCAGGCACAAGCCATAAGTTCTGTTCTCAGCTCTGCAATTTATTTCCTGTCTCACTTTGCACATGCCTTTTTCATCTCCCACAATACATTTGTCCATCTAAATTGTACAGACTTCTCAGCAAGGATGATCTTTATCTTAGTGATTGTATCTAGCATCACTCAATAGAGCTTCTGTTTCCTTTTGAGTCTCAAAGAGTATTGTAACTCAAGCAATTAACAAGAGCAAAAAGCCCGATTATTCTGCCTAAAAAAAGTCTGTAATGGAACTAATACTGTGCAGATGGGAGAACAGGTATATCATATGACTCTTTTGCTCCATTACGCAACAAAGTCAACTGTGAGCAGCTCTCTTAACAAGCTGGATGTTAGAAATTTTTTGCCCAGACCACTCAGCAAATATGGATAAATAACAAGTGAGTATGCATTTACGAGTGATTTATTAACAAAAACTAAGAGCTAACATTGTAACACAAACTATACTAAAACCAAATGTGTGTACTTAGTTTGCTGTCACCAGTAGAGGCATCTTCACTAGTGGTAATGGAGACTTGGACTGCAAACTCTGCAGGGCACAGATTTTGCTCTGTGTTCATACAACAGTTAGCACAATGGGATCCTGGACCATTATGAGATGTCATGTATGCTAAATTAACACAAATACATATTTAGTAAGAAACGAATGTTTTTTTTTTATTTATTTTTTATTTTTTTTTTTTTTTTTTTTGTGGACAGCCAGATTGCCATATTATTTGGATTATGGAGTTCTACTATAGCCCAGGTAGTTCCAAGAAAATACTATAAAGATGCCCAGGATATTTTCAGGAGCTGTCTCATACAATATTCAATCAACTGAAGCGATTCAAAGCACTGCTGGTATTAGAGAGCATACTTTGCTGTATTCATTTGTGAGCTGTTGCATTAAGAAATCTGAGCACACAAGAGATCCAGAATCACAGGTAATATCTGACAGGGGTCTTTATATCTTAGAAATTCAGCCATCAACATCTGCTGAGATGGGCTCTGTTTTAGATGAGATTTATGGAAAAGCTATCGATTAAACTACAGCTTTAGCTACATTTACCGCTTAGACATACACACACAAACAATTAAATACATTACAGAGCTGAATAACATTTCAAATTATAGGAGTTTCTTCTTCCAAAAGCACTTAAAAACATTATCCACATACATATATATATTTGAACTGTTTAATTGACAATGTTTTCCCAACTCCTTCAAGTCACCTGTAATATCAAGTCAATTAAGTATTATTTTCCCAACCTATTTACTGAGCTACCTAGCAATCAATCCACCTACACACAGAGAGAACAAATGCTCATGGGGGATGGTAAAGCTTAAAAAAACCGCTGAAAACCTGTCAGCCTTCTCCAATGGCAGCCAGGCTCATAGCTTTGCAGGATTACATAGCCTGACATCTTGCAGAAAATAAGTCCATGGGATAAAAGCTCCATATTCTGACAGTGCCATTCCTTCTCTGCAAATCGATACACTCCTGCATGGAATACCGCTACTATTTCAAGTTATACACATGCTAAATACGTTTTGGATTACACTGGTGTAAATAGATGAGAACACATTTCTTTTCCATCTCTGCTTGTGAGGTCACCCTTAAAACAGAAACCTAGTGCTGGGGCGGGACAGTAACCTGGGACACTCAGATAAATCAGGTTTGGTTCCTGTCATTGCCACACACTTGCCGGGTGACCTCAGGCATGCATGCCATGCAGGGCCTGACTTCCAAAGGGGGCTGTGCACATGGTGGACATGGAGTAAATCCCATGTGCTTGATTGGTGTCAGTTGGTCACCCCATCTCAGCTCATCCGCCACTCATTCACCAGCTCACAGCATAATCAGCTAACTAAAAGTCATCTCTACAATATATTAAATTTGGTAATGTATGTGTGGCAGTGATGAATGAAACAGAGAGACGATATAATCAGTTGCTTTTTGTAAAGCCAGTCTAAATCAGGGTCAGCTGGGCTCACAGGTGGTGTATTTGCAGAGTCTCACTGTGCTTTCTCACCAGGAGGCATGCGGGGTAGTGGAGCAGGAGGGCTTGTCCTATCCTCTACCACATCAGGCTTTGCTGTTGCTCTGAAAGGAGCTCCCACTACAGCTTGATGTATAGGACCCATCTTGTGAGAGGGCATATAATCCCACTGACAAATACTTTTTTGTCTACACATTCTATTCCCTAACCTTGTAAATCAAAGCATTAAACCTTTTTTTTCCTCCCTTTTTTTGTGCTGCTTCTCAAACTTCATCCCTGAGCACCAGTGACATCCCTAGCACAAGGGGTCTCCAATTTACACAGGAAAACCTGGGTCTTTCAACATGAACCAAACAGCAATAAATCCTAGCAGCACACTGCACAGGGCCAGCACAAGGCTGAAATCGGAGATGGCTATAAAGCTCTTTCAGAGTGAAAACTATTATTATTTGTATTGCTTCATTTAGTAGAATGGCAAGTCATACCCCTGTACAAATACATACATTTTTGGGCACCGAGCCAGGCACTAAAACAATAGCAACTGTGACTTGTCAGGTGAGACAAGATCAATCAGGCCAGGATTTGGAGTTCAAATCACTATTGGAAAAAGAGCTTCCTGGGAGCTAAAGCAAACTAAATTAAACCACAGGTATTCACACTGCCAGAGCATCTCAAAATTAAATTTAAAGGGCTTCTTCACAGAGATCGGAGGGCAATGCAAACAAATACCCATGAATATTTGTTCACATTTTACAAGCCTTTGCTCTGGACATTTTCAGCCACGTTCAGTACTTCAGTGTGTGTTCAACTGATCCACATTTCATGGTTCAAAAGTCACAGTATTTCAGTGTTCACTGCAAATGGATTGTCTAACATTTCCAGTTTAGGAATAATACCAGATGATTCCCCCTGCTCAGCTGTATCTGTTAAGACAGTCCAACTTCTGAATTAAATACCAAATGAAAATTGGAAACTTCCTTTCTCCTCAGACCACACTAGTTTTAGCAAAAGTACCTGCTTAGTGTTTTCAGAGTGGTGTTACCTTTTTTTTTGCTTTCTGTGCTCATCTCAGTCAGGGCTGAAAAAAGGTCTAAAACTCAAGTCGCCCATCATGATGGCTCTTTGCTACTTTATCCCTAATATCTGTTGCTCCCTTTACACTCTCTGTGCTAATCTTCACTCACTAACCAGTTGATGTGCCTACGCATCCTGTACAATGAGACACACTGGCAGCTGTCACAGCATCACTGAACCTATTGTTTGATGTGGTGCATGCGTACTCTTTTCACAGCATTTTTAGCCTGCCTTTTCATCACATTCAATGCGAATATACCACAAGGAAGGAACAGAATTTCAGTTTAAATCAGCCACTGTTATATACTGACGACAGTTCCAGAACAGACATTTTACCCCTTATTGTTCTTTTTCATAAGAAAAACACATTGGCTTCCATAAATCTTTTCTGTGAGTCCACAGGGTCATCTATTTGCCAAAAGAGCAATTATTGATTATTCCCAGTCTACAGCTTCTGTCGCTGTTCCTGAAAGTGTGTGTCCATTTCTAATCAGAGCTAAGGTTATGACACAGCTTTTGTCATCTGCTTTCCTGGAAAACAGCAATATCCCAACAATATCCACAACCAATGCAGTGGTGTAAAGCACCAGAAAGAATGGGTTCTTAGTGAAGGCTCTTCTTTTATTAGAATCTCGTATTTTAGCAAGGTTGATGGCCTGCATATCAGTCAAATCAGCTGCAAGTGCAGTCCAACCTGAGTCTGTCTGAGCAGGAATCTCTGCCAACTCCTTCTAGCACATTAAGGCTTAGAGGAAAAATTCAGCAGTGTTGCAAAATACCAGTTAGGCATAAGACTTAGCCAGCCGTTTAGAGTAATGATCAGTCACTTGAAATTTAAAATTTGGGTGTTCTGATACTTCTTGCTCACCAAATAATTATATTCTTTCACCAAGGGACAGTAAAAGACATGGATCTGCTAACTGATGTTCAGAGGTTTTGTACGAAAGTCTCAGCCATTGCTGGGACTAACTGGCCCCAGGAAATGCCAGTGATGCTTCTTCTTAGATCATTAGTTTGAATCAATGAGGATGGTTTGAAGCGGCCACTGTGAAATGAGTTGCTAATAATCATCATGTGTACAGACAGCATTTTGGAGTGGGCTGGGATGCCCCACATCGGCCTTTACTTTATGTTCATGTGTTTAATCCCTATATCAGATAATTCACACCCATTTAAGTGTACCAGCCTGGGAAAATAAATCCTCAGATAACCCGCACAGTCAAATAATCCACCAAATCAGATGTGGAGGGATGACCGGGGATAGGGAAACTGTTAGGAAAAAAGGTGCAGACCATGGGAGTCAGAAGCAGAAGAGCTTGTAGAGGAAAAAGGATGCCGAGGTAAACATCCCCTCATCTTATCCATAAGTGTGGGCAGAGACCACGCTGCTCCCGGAGTATTTTGGTTTGTTTTTTTCAAAAAGAATGAGCAGCTTGTTCATGAGAGAATGGAATACTATATGGAATAAATGAGATTTGAAAACTGCATATTTTCCACCCACACTACAATGGGCATTATTGCTGGCAGCCAGCAGTGGGAATAGCTGGGTAGACAACCAGCCTTAATTAGGGGGAAGGCATATTCTTCTCAGGAGAAAGCCAGGCTTGCAAATGTTTGCATCGAGCACATTCCATGGATTTTAGATGCAGCACTATTTGCAAAGCAAGTTCTGATTGAAAATGACTTCACTGTAGGGCATCATTTTCAAAATCCTGCACAGGATATTCCTCCAGACAAGTAAAGGAGGACAGGTTTTCAGATGCTGTCGCTTCTTGCTCTATGAATTGTAGGTGATGCATTCATCCAAAATACCACGCGTCAGAAACAAGGGCCACAACGTCTGCTAGGGCTGAGCCCTCTGAAACATCACAGACCCCTGAGCTGGCATTCGAACAATTCAAACTGAGCTGGAAATTTTTTCAGGGATCTGTTGATGGGTTCCTATGTGGCTTTTGAACATGTGGCCAAACTTGGTCTGCACTGATGCTGGGAATGAGAAAGTTGGACTGTCTGTGGCGGTGTGAGCGATTACACCCCCTTAAATGACAATGATGTTATTAAGGAAACTTCCTCTAAGATCACAAGGGGTTCAAAAGACCAGACTTATCAAGGGTTCCCCAAGCAAATATGGTCCTTCACTCTTGACACATCTCCAGGTGACCCTCAGAAGCATTAGTCCCTCATGGAGTTCACGGTTGCCTTGGCTGCTAGAGCTGACATAAAAGAGAAGGAAGAAGTTGTTACTAAAAAGCATTTTGCAAGAGGATTTCCTATGTAAGCGCAACATTTGTAGAACATTTGATGCCCTTCCTGCATTTGTGTTGTTTTTAGAAAACTCTTTGAAAACAGAAAGCTGATTATTGTCCATGGTGAAAAGCTGAAATGTTGTGTTGTTTATTCTGCTTTGGAAGTGTTTTGGCTGCAGACATCTGAACCTGGCTCCATTTCACTTCAGTATGGCTTCCAGCCTCCCCTGGAGACATACTCACACACACAGCCCTGTCCTCTGCTCTCCCACTAGCAGGCTGCCACCAAGCCAGGAGGTGCTGCTTCCTCTAAAGTAGTCATCAGTGTCAGCACATGAATCCACTGACAGATGGAGACTGAAAGTCATGAAAAAAACAGTCCTGCCCTAGAGATCAAATCCATCAGCTTCCCACCATGTCTCACGCCTCTTGCTCGCCCAGGAACTGACTCTCTAAGTTCCCCTGGAAGACTAATCTCCCTAGGGCCAAAGCACAAAACTGCCAAGAAGCTGACTGAGCCGAGGTTTTGTTGTTTCACACTGTAATTACACACTAAAATTTGGAATGTTTTTCTGGTGTTTTTTTTTAGAGGCAGCTGAGTCTCTCCGGCCTGTCCCATCCAGATGGTGCTCCAACTGGATGTGAATCTTCAGACAACACTTTTCAAACTTGCACTAAAATCACAACAACAACAACAAAATGTAGCTGATCGAATTCTGTGCCTGTGAAAGAAACACTGCTATGAGAGGGTGGGAGAAAAAGAGCCAAATCCCCTAAATGCCTCAGCTATCCATAAAAGACACACAGACCTGACTCTTGGTGGCTGGGGCCTGGGTGGCACCCAACGGTCAGGATCTGACCCCTTCACTCCTTGCAGGGCATATGGAGAAAGGCTGGTGCCCCAGCAGGTGACAGAAGCGATCTGCATGCTGAGCAGGAGCTCTGCAGAAGGAGCCAGAAGGAAACAACAGGCACAAGTGAATGCCGTAAGTCCTCCTGCTCTGTGGTGCCTGACGCAGGGCTGGACAGAAGGCTCCTCCATCCAAGAGGTGCTTGTCCTTGGACTCACTTCCACTTGTATGCCAGGATACTTCAACAGAAATCCCATGCACACGCCTGGAAAGAGGGATTCTGCCTCCAGGTTCCCTCCGGCCAGAGGGAGGTCCTTCCTGCAACGCTCCACAGCCTTGAGGCCTCTCCCACCCTCCTTCTGACCCCACAGCTTTTCCACTCCTTTCTACAAGGGACCACAGACTTGAAAGTAAGATGTTCCTATCCAAACCATCACCAGGCTAAGAATGTGTGTCTCAAGTTGGGAATGACGTTGACATGCCCTGCTTTGGGGGTAGGTGTTCATCTGAAAGATGATACCATGAAAGATGATTCCATGCTAACTATCTGCATTTGCAGCACAAACCAGTTATATCTGAGTTTGGGGAGAGCCTCGCCTTGTCACTGCGTGCCATCTGTTCAGAGGGTGTGGGACAAAGAGGGCCCTTTGCAGCACCACTCTGCAGTTCCAGTGACGGCAAGGCTCCAAGGCGTGCTGCACGGAACAGCGGTGTTAGTCTGGGCATTTAGACAAGATTGGCATAAAAAAGGGAAGTGTCAGTAAGTGCCTTAAAGGATGGGCTCTAAAAGGTGGCATTTGGGAACATAATTTTTGAAGGATATGCCAGAAGTCCCTATGGATTTTGTTTCGGGTACCCAAGTCCTTTCCTAGATCCTAAGTTCAGTTCAGATCCTATATTTTACAGAGCAGATGCAGGTATCGGTGCTGCAGATTTCCGCCACTGCCTTTTCACCACAGACTGTGCCAACCTCTGTACCACTGCTCTCATGGTCCTCCTATAGGCTGACCTCTGAAGAGCAGCAATCAATAGCAAGGGCCTCCATGATGTGCAGGCTCCAGAGACCTTACCAGATGAAAGCGTTTAGGCACAGGCATGCAGTCACCAGCTATACGTGAGCCGTAAGGCACGCCCAACATATGTCTTTGCTTCCAAAATACCAAGAAGTACAGCCTGAGTTCAAAGTAAAATGACACAGTTGTTGGTTTTGGTTTTTTTTTTTTTCCTTTTAAAAACTCAAGAACAAGAAAAGGCCATTGCCAAGAACGTCTGTCTGTCAGAAATGAATCGAGACCATAAAGTCATAGATAGGAATGATAGCTGGGAGTAAATAGTGAGTTTTGATCCTACAAGGTAAAGGATTTCTACCCCTTCCTGAACACCCATGCAACTATTTACACCAATTCATTTCTATGAGTCCAGAGCCTAGGGAGCCAGCATGATGCCTGATGCAATAACAACAAGCTAGTACATGACAATCCAGAAGAAACTAAATTTGAGCTCCTTTCAGATCACCTACCGTGCGATTATAAAAGAAGCCCCTCCATCTAAATGGTTTCATGTTAATTTTCTTCATCTGTTTCACACTTTCCCCCCTTTATCTCCCCACTTCTCCAACAATACAAATGATGTTGGCTTGGACATATTTTCTCTCCAGCAGTTCAATAATTTGGAGACAGCGATGCATCAGAGCTCTCTGTTGGAAAGCACATTCAAACATTTACTATTCACTCCTACGCTGATTACTCACTCAGAGTGCTTAAAAAAATAATAATAGCAACATTAAAACCCAACAAAAATACCAACCTAAAACAAAAATGGGAATATGGAAGTGTACAGCATTAAAATAAACTCTGGCTCCCTTGCCAAACTCATTAATAATTTTGGCTTTCCAAAAAAAAAAAAAAAAAAAAAAAAAAAAAAAAAAAAAAAAAAAAAATATTTGGATTGCTCTGCTCTTCAAGTATCAAAACAACCAATTAACACAGCTAATTAGCGTCACAAACAGCAGTCAAAAGAATGGTAATTTAGATCCAGGATTTCAAAGGTTTCTTAATCCCAGGCCAATGCAACTAATCTCTCAGAGGCTGAAAGTGTTTTGTTATTGCAATGCAATTGTATAGCATCCCATCAATTAGTGGCGTTGCAGGGAACACTCACTCCCATGATTCATTTGTCTAATCAGAGGAAAAAAAAAAGAGGGGGAGGGGGACAAAAAGGAACAGAAAAATCTAGCTACTTAAAATATGCAATATCAATTTTTACAAATGATTTATACCATAGCTGGAAATGATTGTGAATAAAACTATGTCCTTCCCAAAATTGAGCCGGCAGGCTGAAGGGTTTTTGCTAGTTTTTGATAGAGTAATGGGACAGTAAAGCCAGCCACACAAGTGGTATCAATTGGCCTGCAATCAGATGTGCTGGCCGATATGAATATTTTCTTAGAAAGGGAGGAAAGATATATGTTTGAATGAAAAGATCCCTTTCCTACAAACCTTCCCTCTATGCAGGAAACACCCCAAAAATGGCAAGATTCTCAGCAGACAGACACTGTTATATTCTCATCGAAGTTCAATTGCACGTTATCCGGGGATTTGACTCCCAAAGCTCCTGCCAATCCTGAAGTTTACCACATATCTTACAACGTCACTAAAATTTCCTAAAGCCCAGTTTTTCCAGTGGGATGGGAATAGAGGAGCACTCAGCACCACTGTTGGGATCACTGTTCTTGTCTTGGCTATGGAGCTCAAGTTATCGCATTAAGATTTGAAGGAGCATCTGCAACACCCAAACGTTTCTGCTTGTGCAGAGCTTCCATTTTAAAGGTAAAGTGCATTGGAAAATGAGCAAGAACCAAGTTCAGGTACAAGCTTTATTTTAATTTGCCATATTTCTCTGTAAGTTCTAGTCCAGCTCAGCCCTCATTTCTGACCAAAACTTTTAAATTTTTACCTTTTTCCACACTCCACTGCCTGGCCCTGCCCAAAAATGGTGCAGTCTTTTGGCCTTCTGGTGAATTTATCTTTATTTCAGATTAAAAGGCTTGAATTTCATGCTGTATCTTCCCCAGCACCAGCAAACTGGGATGCCTTGTGCCTAATCCTTACTCTGGCCTATGAAGTGACCTTGCAAGTCACTTGTGCCACAGTTTCCCTGACTTCCAAACAGTGCTAAGTCATTCCAGACTGCACTCCAAAGGCATGCATGGAGATACAATGAAGTTGGCAAATTTAAAAAAAAAAAAAAGAAAAAAAGTAGCACCTGAGCTCTGGAATCAAAACATTTTGGCCTACAATCATGACAAGTTGAGAGGATTATGACAAAGAAGACGTTTCAGAATAATGGTGGTAAATCATAGATTTACTTTAAGCAACCTCTACAGAGAACTGAGCTGTTTAGTACAGCCTGCACTTGGAAGAACTGGAGTGATCTGACTATGTAACAACAATGCCTTTTCCTTCCACTGTACGTACACACTGGCCCATACATGCCCCTTCACAACAGGGCCTTTCTGCTCCATTCTCTTTTGGGTACAGAGCCGTCTTCCAAACCATCAGTATTTCTGCCGCAGAGGTAGCTGAGGGCTTCACAGTTCCAGATGCTTTTAGTCAAGTCCCAAAAGAGAGGCTATCCTTAGAAGAGGCTGGGGGTGAAACGCTCACTACGTAGTAGTTGGTCCTACCCATAGTATCCTTTCTTCACATCTGGAAAGAGTGAGAAATCCTGCAAGCAAATGCACTTGAATCCAAACAAGATCAAGCAGTCGGAAAACAGATTCTTCATGGCAGGAGGGAACCTTTACCCTCTCCGGTCCTAATTTCTGCTCCTGTATTGGACCTGCCATTACAGCTGCACTTAATAAGATTGCATTGAACAAGACAGCCCATGAGCAGAACAGGCTCTGTAACGAGTTAAGTGCATGGCCAAATCTAACTGAAGTCAGGAACAGGGAACATACAAAAGCTGGGACCACTCTCTACACGAGCCCAGTAAATGATCCCAGTATCAGTTCTGGTCCAGCCGAAGTAGGTATAAAAAGGGTATTCAGAGGTGAAAAAGTTAATGTACAAATACAGTGTTCACTCTTGAAACCATTACCATGTTTTAAGGCATAAAGCACTAATGAAGATGTATAGACTCAATCTCATGGACTTAGAGACTGAATCTTTGCCTCGCTTACATTAAGCTCTGGCTGCTCTTGCCCACTCAATCATCCTTAACACACTCATTGGCATCAACTGCTTCCTTTGTCCTATACAGACAAAGATCCTCATATGCTGCAGATTTTGATACAAAGTCTAAAGAATAGATACTTATTAAAGGGCACTTTGTTGTGACTGGCCTCTGTACTGACTGGGTTGAGCTGTTGCCATTTACTCAAGAAAATTTAGGAGAAATAATACCTTTAGGAGGCCCAGAGAAAGCAAAAAGGATTTCTGAACAGTATGCTTGATTAATGCATGTTATTAGAAATGGCCCGAACGGGAACCTTATCTATGAATTCCTTCACTGTTTCAAGACTAAGGAATTCTCAAATCAAAGTCTGCCTGCATTATTTTCACAACAGAATGGGTGTTAAAAGACAGAAGGAATCTGTATTAATTTCTGGTTCACACAAGTCAAAAAGCTTACCAGTCTTGCAGGATTCAGACCTCAAAGGCAGGTGTCCTTATTAAAAAGGGTGATATCATAGGAACATTTTTATGATTTCTTTTAAAGTGCTGAATCCCAGAGCCACCAAATCACTCAGTAAGACCAGGAACACTGATCCTTAACTCTTCCCCCTCCCTGCCCCTGCAGTTATATCCTGAAGCTCAGTACCATCCGGCTAAGCCAACACTAAGACAGGACACTGCAGCATATATGCATACAGGTGACAGATAGAACTCAAACATTGAAAGAAGTTTAGGAAAACAAATCAACTTCTGAGCATTAAGTATTCAAATTATGTGGCACTTTACTGTTGTTCCACTGTTGTATTAAGAACAATTGCTACCAAATGATTCAAAGCACCTTCTGCTTCTGCCTCAAAGGAACAAGTGGTATTTTCATCAAGATGGTTCAACATTTTTCACTTCCTGCTCCAGCTTGACAACAGGGCTCATGGACAAAAGAGGATGAAAAGGTAGGAGCGGTTGTCTCAAAATAATACTGCAAAAGTTAGTAGGTAGCTGGTTAAGTTAGGTTTTAGCTGAAATCCTGCTTCAAAGCCTTACTGAAGATCAAGGCACTTTTACTGTTTGGCCAACTAAACCACAACAAAGCCTGTGCTCATAAATAAACTCATATACTCTACATATCTTATAGGTCAGCAAATCAGTTCCCAAACCTCATGTTCCTGATGTATAAAATGGAAAGAATATTTGCCTTCCTTTCTAAAACAGTCTAAAATTCATGAACATAAAGGCTATTAATAGGAGCTCAGAAGTACTATTTATGTAGGGCACATTTACTATTATTTTTTCACCTTGTCCTTTCTAGGTGCGTTTGGAAATGTGCAATAGATTCATAACAAGAAAGAATCTTTCTTTTACCAGGAAAAATATCTTGAGGTCTGGACTTCCTAGTGTTCGTGAGTCTAAGTCAGGTGCTGAAATATGATCTTAGCATCATTTCTATGTATATTAGCTTAGTTAATAGATAGGTACATAGATCTACATTACAATTAATAAGCCTAGCCAGGGAAAAGCAGGTCCCACAGCACACCTTTCATAAGCAAGCCATTATTAATCAGCATTTTAACGAAGCATAATTACAACAGCTTATGGCTCCCACCAGGTAAAGCAATAATTATAGGTGCAACCAAATAAACAGGGAAAATAATTACCTATTTCTCAGAGCTAATATTAATTTAACCAGGCTCGGAGTGATGGCTAGACAGACAGCTCGGTGCTTTTGCAATGCCAGCTAGAAAAACTGTTCTGATTAAAACAAAGATCACAGTTGCCATTGTCAAAGAAGGGGAAAGGTACACAGTCTTTTTAATCTCCTGGACATCTTCCAGATTTCAAACAGGTGATGTGGTTTTTCTTTAAGCAATGAAATTCTTCCCATATGCAGCGTGTATGAGAAGCACGTCTTCTCCTGGGAAGAAGATCTGAAACGCCCTGGACTGACACACACAGCCATGCTGGATGGACAGCATGACGATACACAGTTCTGAGCAGGGTGAGGTGACCCAAGTTAGAGAAGAGACCCCCAAAATATTCACTTTCTCTGCAGCAACGAGGGATTGGATTTGAGGAGAATGTCTGCTTACACTGCTACACTACACAGTAAAGCAGACAACTTTGTGCACTGACAGACACAGATGATCTGCAACCATGCAAAGGGCGGGCAGGACATCATACTTCCAGTGACTCTCTTACCTGCTTGACAGGAGAGTTAATCACTGGCAGAGTAAGTCCCTGAGTTAGTCCTGCCACCATGACTGGCTTAGAGTAAACTGTGCTGTTCAGATGGATCAGCGGAAACCATTTAATAATTACTTTCCAGGGCAATTTCTGCTCTGCCATACTTTCTATCCATGGAGAGCAGCAGACACAGACACATCAAGTGCCGCTATAATATCTGGAACACTCCAGGTTTCCTCTGGATTATGGTGGCTTGTAAGCACACCCCCTCCTGCACTCAGTGAGGCTTTCTGATTGCATTGGGGATCCCCCACTGCATTGACACTCTGCCTTTTGCAAGCAAGTCCCTAGCATATGAAATAAAAACAAACAAAAGCTTCTGAATTTGTTTTTATGATGCTCCCATCTCACTATGGAAACACAAAATAAAAAAAAGTTGATGATGATTTATTGCACATAGATGAAAAAACCTACAGCCCAGTGGTGGGTTTGATTCCAGATCTAATACTGTTAAATATTAATACCTTAATGATTCTAATACATGCTGGTTTTACCCAGTGATCCAAAGGAAGGAGGTGGGGGTCAGGGAGTGTGGTGGAACACTGCCAAGCACAGACTATTCCTCCAAAGAGCTGAAGACTGCAGTGTGGAGGCAGAAACAGGGAGGGAAAGTAGGCAGGTAATAGGAATAACACTGCACAAAATTGCAAGCCGCCGGGTCAAGACTGAGACCAAATGATATTGCGAGTGATGTCATTACGACACAATCACAGTGTGGCTCCACTAAGCCACATTTGTCCTCAGGCCACTTCCCAGCCTCTGAGTGTTTCAGCAGCAGTGTTTCATTGGGTTCTCCAGTGTTTCAGAACAAATTACACTGGTAAACAGATTTGTGGCAACACTTTAGGCTGAAAGACCAACTATGCTTTTGAACAGCATCGATTCCTCAGGCTGATACAAGTCAGCTCAGACATTTCTGACTCCAACAAAACAACTGGGAGGAGTGAACCAACTATTTTGGGAGTCCACTAAACTGGTTCACTAAACCAGTTCAAACCCACAAACCACCTTCTCTCCTCCCTGAGTACTGTTGTGTTGAGTTGCCTGGGTGTGGGGGCCAGGCTTTGCCAGAAGCATGCATTTCATATTCAGGAGTTCATCCTTTGCTAGGGCTGCTTTGACTTCATCATCAGAACCCCTCCTTCATTCTCCTTCACACCCCCACCCTTTCTTTTTTTCCTCTCAAGAATTACCAAGTCTGAAAACTTTCAGTTGTGTTTCATATTTAACAAAGTGACTTTGCACATCCATACTGATGTCAGAAAACAATGGAAGAAAAGGCACTCTCCAACGACAAAACTGAAAAAAAAAATAAATCTTAAAATGGGGTGGTTGGGATTGAAGACATTTCTGAAATTAATAAAACACAGTGACACAAACTTTCCTTAAGAAACCATGTTCTCCTGAGGAGCTCCAGAACTAATCGGTTGGGAGAAGGTCTGATATGTTTCAGCTAAGCTAAACCAAATCCCAAAGCCTTTTTAGCTTCACCATCACTAAATGGAGGCTTATGCCACTGTAATTTGGGCTTGAATTGAAGACATGAATGTCAATAGAGTCAAGAGGTTTGGATACAAGTGGGGTGGAAAATTTACCCCGAGGGATAGATTTTACCCCTTGCAAAAACTGTAAAGGAAGGATTATACAGAAAATGAAGCTATATTGCCAAGAGCAGGATATTTAAACCCCTCAGGCAACTTCTATGTAATTTTATTATTCTTTTATTTTAATTTCTTAAAATCTCTTTCTCTCCCCACCCTGAACAGTAACCATGAAATAATGCACTGGAAGAAGACATGGTGGGGCCAAATTCCCATCAGCTGAAGCGCTTTAAGCTCAATTTGAACTGACAAGGTTCCTCCACAACACTGAATCAAGTACTTGCCCTCTGTAAAGCAACTTTTCCCTGCAACAGAGGGCATTCAGGGTCTCGGGGCCTCAAATCGTCCTGCTGCCACAGAGCCAAAAGCCTTAACTGAAAGGAAGATGGGGAGGGACAGGTAAAAAATTCCCTTTGCATGGCACAGAATAAATAAAGAAAAGGCTGCTAGTGCCTACACAGTACTCAAAAACAATAGTCACGTTACCCAGACATCTGGGTTGCCCACATGGGGTTTTTGAACCTAAAATTAGTGCCATAGATCTCTTCATGCCAGATGCACAAACAGAGTTAAAACCTCCACAGGCAGTTAAGATGCAATCAGAATACCTAGGACATTGCTGGAATTGAAAGGGGTTCAAACCCAGGCATTTTACAATGTCTTAGGAGAAACCTTTCTGCATTTTAAATGCCTCTAAAAACCTTCACCCATCTTTTGCCTCAGTTCACCTATTTTAAGTACAGTAATAGGCATCATCCCCTGTCTCAGAAGCGTGCTATGACATTTCATGAAATACATTAGTCTACTCTCATGAGAGGGCCAAGGGGCAGAAAACTGTTTACATAACTACTGGCGAGTACGAAAATTCATCCCATGCTAACCATGGTTACATTTCACAAGAAAAAGGTTCAAAGTGAGTATACGAAGTGTCTTAAGCATACGGTTTCTATTCATCTGCTGCCCCAAAAATGTGAAGCCTGTATTGAATTGCCCCAAAATCTTTCTCCTTGGAAGCTTATGTGATACTCCAAGTAGCTGTAGGAGTCTTTCCAGACAATTCAAATTCAAACCTCCTGCTGCTGGCTGCCTGAGTCACTTTTCCAAAAGTTTTCCACTCCACTTTATTTTGAAGTATGTTACCTTAACTTCAAATTCCAAGAATAATAATACAGGGAGCGTTTTTCTTAGCCTGGATGTAAGTTTAATGCCTGGCTGATCCAAGCAGGTGCTCTCTGTCCGGTGCAATATCTGACTTCACAGAGCTACATTGGCAAACTGGTCCAGTGCTTTCCACAGGGAAGGAAAATGCACTGGAATACTGTGAGTACGTGAGGGATCAGCAAGGATGTAAAACCATCTATCACTGAAGCAAATGCTGCGAAGTGGGACAAATGCAGGGAAGAGCTGGATAAAGTCCTCTGCAGAAAGAGAAGCCTGAAGTCCAAGACAGCTTTACCCAGCTGGTTGCCTTATCTTCATACTAGATAAGGAACTGCACCATACAGTGAATCATCAAAGTGTCACTTCCTGCACTCACAAACAGGCGAGTACTTAAGAGGAGTTACCTTGAGGACCAAAACCACTTCTTTTTGCTCAAGTGGTAGATGCAAAGTATGAATAAGGTACCTAAAGTCATCACTGTCTTTTCCCATCCCTCTGCCTGATCTCCTGAGCTACTGTGACCTTGCAAGAGGACCATGTGGGTCCTGTCCCCCGCCCCCCAATCCATGTGACCTGACAACCAGAGATACGGGAGCTGCATGGTGACAGCATCCACAAGGGGACTTGTGCAGCTGGGACCTCACCTGTTTGGCTCAGAAGCGTGGCCGCTATCAAGCAGAGCAGACAATTGAAAACACCTGCCACCCTCACCCAGCTCTGCTTTCTCCCAGGCTACTCAGCTAGTCATACGAAGAATTGCAGATTTTTCAGGTCTACAGTATTTTCTTTAAAAGTCTAGGCTCTGGGAGCTATAGGATTATTTTAGATTTCCACAGCATTCATTTAAAAATGCAGTTGTAGGCTTCACAGATGGAGAGAAAAGCTTAATAATACAACTGTATGCAGACCTAAAAATAGACTCAAGAAAATTTTAAAGACTCCCAAATACACCTGGCAATGCTAGATTCCAGCTTCACTGGTGCATTCCCTTGTACTTTGAGCTTTTCTTGCATGCACAGGGAAATAGAAGACAGACTTTAAAAAAAAAAAATGAAGCAGAAAACGTAATTGTAAAAGTTCAAAAACATCAAGGCAAGAATTAGGAGAAGATGCAGCGCCAGAAATTAACTCATGTACAAAACCTGCCTGGGCTGCCAGGGTCGCTTTAACTGAACACACTGAGCACAGAAATGAGCCCATATTGTATGCAATGAAAATGCCGATGGACGTCATCACCGTGCAATGGCTTTAAAATTGATTTGTGGGGTGTAGGAAGATTTTGTTTCACATTCCATAGTGGGGAAGGCAGACAGAGCTTTAAGCTTTATTGACTCTGGTATTATAATCACAGTTGCTGGTCTTTCAACCTGTTCCAGAATTGGAGAGAGGTTTTCTTCTCTGTATGGCTAGATACTGTAGCATGGTCGATTCTGCACTGAATTGAAATTCATCAGAGCCTGCTTTGTCTCAACAGAGTAATAAAAGCCTAAAACGTTATTATGTATGAAACGGTTATGGAGCTGGTGAAAGGGTTGTTTTCCCCCCTTGTTTCAAAAAGGGGAGGAGAGGGGAAATATCTGACCTGACAATAAAAAGTGACTGAAAGAAAGATAAGTCTTTTATATAAAATTGGGTCTAACTGCAAAAATGTCTAAGGGAAGCAAAAGCACCAAATGGATCTCAGAAGGAGCTCGAAGGGTGAGATGAGAACCTCACCAAGCCTTGGTGCTGTTCAGTGCAGGGGACTCTGCTATAATCTGTCTCTGCTCATAGGTAACCTGGTGTTTAAATACAGCCACAGTCCACACATGTACCTCTTTTCTTGATCTTCTTCTAACACGAAACATTAGCAGGTGCTCCAGGGCCCAATGCAGCAAAACCTTGCACCCCTTGGCTCTAGTCCTGCAGAGAATTACATACTCACTACACCCATGTCCCAGATGAGCATTTGTAAAAGTTCCTCAATGGGATCAAAAGGCCTCAGCAAGACTTACCTTTTCTAATACAAACTAAGTCATAAAAATATATGCACATAATCAAGATATGACTGACGGTGGGAGAAAACCACTGTAACAGGTCAAGACACCTTGACCTTTAGAGGCTTATCTCTCCCAGCCTAAGCATTGACTACTAAATACCTGTGATTTAGACAGTATTTTGTGCTGTTTGAGGTAGAGCGGGCGCGATGCGGCGGTGTTAAAGTCTGGCTGCACATGCAGTGGAAAGGAGGCATCTAAGACAAGCACTTGCAGATGAAGGTTACACCCTGTGCAGCCTTTCTCTCTAAGTGCCTGTTAGAGTTAATTAAAAGTTGCATAAAAGACATACGCATATACATAGATAAGTATATGATAAGTACCATGCACTACTATGTATCTTTAATACCTGTGCAGTGGCACATACATAGAAAATAAAGACACAGGAGAAAATTTGACCTTGCTGAACTGGGTGGGAGTTTGCTAACCTGCTTGGACGGCACCCAGACTCTGCCGGTGGCTGCTGCCCAGAGAGGCACCTCCACAACAGCTGCCTACACCCGCATACCAACACCTGCGGGCTCTGACTCAGGCTCCCTTGGTCCACATCCCAGCTGAGTAGGTAATGCCAGCTTTAAAGCCATGTTAAGCACCCTTGAGCCCCTAAACACTTCCGAGATTTAGAAGGAGGTAAGAACAGGGCCCGAACACACGCCAAACAAAACCATGATGTCTGTGTGCTTTTGTAAATAGCTCAAGATAAACCACACATTGTTTACCCCCCTGAAAGAGAGGCTTATGAAACTGCTTGGTCTCCAACCCTCTTGAATCCTCTCAGAGGGGGGCTTTCAAAGCAATAACTATTAAAATGTTACTGCCATTTGTCTAATGCAATTCCATGCTCCACATCCATCTTTGGAGAGCTGACTTTCATTAACACTTCAAAAATAATTTAAGGTTTTCGTGGTGAAGGTTAGAAACTTTTCACAGCTCAAAGCTAATAGCTCTGCTGTTTACATGCTATAATGTCTTGATAACCTTTTCAAACACACTGTGGCCGGCAGCTGGGACCTGTCCCTGCTATTTTTGTTCTCAGAATGTAACAGCAGAAATGCAATGACTTTGTGCCCCTGAAATGGTCACATTTCTTCTCTTTAGGCTTTGCTTCCATTACAGCACTAACAGAAAGGGCCTCACCTTTTCAAGAGGCTCCTGATGTATTGAAATACAGCCCTGGCTGTCCTTTCCCTGGAGAAATGAAACAAGCTGATTGTCTCACTGGAAACCCAGTTTCAAGGGGCACAGGAGGAGGGCAGGCAGTCTGCCTTTCCTGTCTGGGGGTGCCTTGGAGAAGTCAATGAACCTATGTGAACTATTTTTCCTGGAAGAATAAGGAAAGGATTCTTGTTTTCAAGTGCTGGATGGACAAAGTCATAATCCCAGTGTTTATTCCAACACTGCAGCAAAACAAGTCCTGCAGCTCCCTTACTTTGCTTTACTTGAGTTGTGTGCAGATTACAAATCCTTACTGGAGATATGGCAGGCTGGCAAACAACAGTTGAATGCTGTGGCATCCACAGGCTAGAAAGTGGTGTCTCTCTCAAAAAGCAGGAGTCTCACTTGCTCTAGTCTCCTGCCTGCTCAACAGCTGGAACAGGGAGGCAGGATGGAAGAATACTCTAGTATCTACATGCCTTTCTTAAAACATCGCACAGGTCTAATTTCAGCATACTGTCCTTAAAATTACTGGGCCAAACAGTGCCGTCAGATACAATTTACACGAAAATATTCAATCTCATGGAGAGCTCCAAGAGGAGTTTTCTCTTCCCTAAACCCAGAAGCAAATAAATGCAGCTGCTCCAAACTGATAGTGAGTAAAGGCCCTGAAGCTGAGAGCATGGGACCAGTCCGTTCTTATTAAGTTAAAGCATTAAAAGTCCTGGACAAGCTGTAAAAAAAAAGGAGACATGATCAATTCAGTCAAATTTACAGCAGACCTGGGGGCACATCCACGATGTTCTCTCTCTTGGGAGCTCTGCTATATACAGCTTTGGAGCAGTCATAAGCACCACAGCACGTGCTGCAAACAACAGGGTAAAAGAGCCCTAAAAGAAATCGGTTTAATGATCATCTTTCTCCTTTTGGGCAGGGATGAGAAAGGCAGAGGTCGGTTTGTGACAAGCTCCCTGTAGCCTTCCTGAACCCGTTCAGAGACCAGATGAGGCAAAAGGAGGGGCTGTGGGTTCTTCGCAGTCTGGAGAGGCTTCCAGAGGGCCCAGTGACTTTGGGTGGCATGAGCTGCTGCCACCACAGAGGGCTTGTCCTTGAGAGATGGGTCTGCACATGGGATCCTAGAGAGCATGTTGTAAAGTATTTTTTTCTACTACCAAGTCACTGTAAATAGCTTGGAGACAGGTACAGGCTCCTCATCTCCATCCAAGTGCTTTAATCTTTTAAGGTGAGAAGTGATGACAGATTTTTTTAACAGATTCCTTGGCTTGGAAGGAGAGGGGAGTAAATCAATAAGTAAGGTATACATCATACAATTTATTGTGGCTTATTTAGGCAGCTTGGCTAAATACTTCACAGAAAGCTGCACATTCATCAGAAATTTTGCAAGGAGTTAGCATAGCAAATGAGAACAGATAGTGATCAGGCTACAGAACAGCAAGACAGAGTTATCGTTAATTAAGAGACCTAAATGATGAGACCCTGCTGAACTGGGTCAGTGAATATGCCCCTTCTTGCTCTAGTTTTCGGTTGTGTAAATGACTTCAAGCGAGGTCGTTTTCAGAGTTCCTGCAGTTGCCAGTGGGGCCATATAATGGACGTGAGAAAGGCAGCCAAGAAATAGCCAACAATTTAGATCTATTCTAGAACTGGGTCAACATACGGCAAAAGAAAATTAAAGTCAACAAATGCAAAGAAATGTTCATTGCCACACGATCCTCTGAACCCCTGCTAAGCCTAATTTATATAAATGGCTTAGAGAAGCTGACTACAAACCAGTTAAGCTTGCTGACAACACAAAATTGGGGAAGTGGACATGGAAAGGAAAGAAAAAAAGCAAGCAAAGAAATCTTACAGGGTCCTTAGCTCTGTCAGGTAATTTGGACAAGGTGCAACAAGTAACTCCTAATGTTGTCAAATGCAAAAGCAATACAATTTATTTGCAAGATCTCAGGACAAAATGGGAATTGCCTTGGAATTCAGCAAGGGGAGGCTAAAATGGCTACAGCAGGATGACAGTAGCCTATTCTCATGAAGGCCAGGTGGCACAGCCATGTAATTAATTTTTAAGCTAAGAAAGGATTCAAGGTTAAAAAACCAAACACAATAATCAAGAATATTCAAGTTGCTTAAAGATAACCCCCCCCCCCCCAAAGTAACAATATGGACCTGCATCTATTATTACATCTTTACAGCCAAGACTTTAGCTGGCAAAAAAAACCTGCATAGCTAATACTCTGCAAAGCCTGAGCATAGGCAGGATCTTGATATAGAAGAATGCAGTAGCCTTGGTGGGAGCCAGATGGAAGGGGGATAGGGTTACTTCTGGTAAGGACAGCTTTCTAGGTTGCTTAGAAATTTCAGTCCTACGTTACACTAGCAGTCCTAGAGTACAAAAATTACAAGCTCCAAAATGAAAACCAAGTCTCTGAGAGAAGGTTTTTTTAGGGAAACTTCGCCATTACTTCAAGATCGATTTTATTGCTTCATACCCAAATGTGTGCAAGGATGGCTTCTTCCAAACAATCAGGACTTGAAAGCTGTTAGCAGATGAGGCAGTGAGAGGACAATTTCGCAGAACTATCACACAGGTTTTAGCACTGTCCACTCCAGCATAGCCAACTGATCACATTGCAGCATAGGGCAGGGTATACATATGAAGCCTAAAATTGAAAAGGGAGCAGAATCAACTTTAAAAACAAAACTTCCCAGATTGTCGTCCATCTTTATAAAAAAGCAATAGAAGGTAACCCTTTGGAATACTATTATTCAATTCAGACATTAAAACCAGACTGCACAATGCTTTGACGAATATACTACGCAGGGTGTGAGAAGTGACTGACCTAGATACAACAAAGTGATACATGCTGTAATAGTGAAATGAGCAGCAGGAAAGGACTATAGAACTACTGTAGGCTACAAAGGGAGCGCAGATGAGGATGAGTTCAGAAAGGAACCTAAAAGGGAGGGAATAAAAAATACAACACAGATGACATCACAAGTGCTGTAGTCAAGGAAACATGTTTCATTTTTTCCTCTCAGTTCAGAGCAAGCAATCATAAAATGGACAAAAAGAGGAATTTAGAGCCACTCCTATCTGCTTCCCTGAGCTTATACAACTTTTAGGGACAGTAAAAAGCAGGTTTAGTCAGTATAGATTTGGGATCTAATCTTTACAAAGGTTTGATCTTCCAATGTTCAGTTCACAGTAATTTTGCTACTGACTTCAGTGCACATTGCATCAGGCCAAGAATACACAGAACACCATCTACATAGTGAGAACGCCTTACCTGCCCTTTTTTTGGGTTGTCTTTCGATCACTGACTGTGCGCTAGGGTATTATATTAGCTACTCTAAGTTAAATGCTTGCTGCGTTGTCAAGGTGTATAGTTGAACTCCATTTTGAACCTTTTTATGCCTGTCACCTCCTTTAGCATAACAGCCAAGAACACACTATATTTCTTACCCTAAACTAAATACCTCTGGACCACAGAACCTGCAGAATGGTACAAGCCTCCCCCATCCACTGTCAGAGGTTTCAACTCCCCAAAGTTTACAAAGCAATTAAAAGGATTTGCTGGCAGGCATGCCTTGCAGCCTGCTAGACATCCAAAGAGGAATCTTTCCCTAATACAATTCAGACACAAAGCAACAAACACACTGGAAAAAGGAAAAGGATGAATAGCAGACATTGTACTTTGCCATTAATTAACCAACATATTTTAACATCCTAATTTACCATTCTTAGGGTAACACAAAC
Organism: Falco punctatus; assembly: GCF_963210335.1. Classification (NCBI taxonomy): domain Eukaryota; kingdom Metazoa; phylum Chordata; class Aves; order Falconiformes; family Falconidae; genus Falco; species Falco punctatus. The sequence continues at coordinate 9,323,301 of NC_137591.1, read as the reverse complement.
CAGTTTATTATTGAGTCTTCACTTCTACGCAGTATCCTGTCCAAAGTAGATCCCAGCCATTTCCAAATGTAAACTCAACCCCCCCGATGCTTTGCATTTTGCAAGTCACTCAACTTTTTCTTGACCCAGTGTCACGCATTTAGTAACAAGGGGATGCACACTTTTCTCCTGCAGGGCACAGAGCCTGGAAAATCCCCACACAAAGCTGTAGTCCAAGGCTGGGGGTTGTTTGCCCTGTTCCAGGACTTAAGTGTGGTCGGACAGTGATCAGGTATCAGTTTAGCTACACACATCCAGTGGCATTCTGAATCAGAGGAGGGGACTGGAGGAATCACTGCAGATCTGCCCTCCAAATCTTGAGTGTTCATCTTACCAAATAAGCCTTCCATATGAGATCAAGACACGACTGGTCAAGAAATAGTGTTCCTTTTATTGTTTGTAAATTAATTTCTTGTCCCTCTTTTTCAGAATGAGCTCGGGAAAAAAACTGTTGTCTTTTATTATCTTTTAAGCTGTTGTATCTTCTTACATTTTTATGTTCATTACAAATTCCTAGCCTTTGAGTCACCACTGTAACTAATATTTAGATACTAAATTGTGAATCACACATAGATTGGTGACTATTAAAGATGATGGTCTGATGCATCCTCTGGATCAGGAAGTTCTTGATGCCCTGATTGCAAAAACTGGGTGAATACTTCAGAGTTTCCTCTGCCTTATGTCTCCCAGTTTGCTTCATTTTTAGTACTATTTGGTAAAACTTTATTGCCAGTAAAAGCTTTATCAAAGTGCATAGCATTGCCTGAGGTCAGGCCAGCCAAGTCTTGAGCCTCATATGAATTGTTTTGATGCATAGAAAATCTGTCTTTAACAATTTCAGCCTCTCCTAATAAACTGGCCCATCCCTAAAGAACACTGATTTTGAAATATAATTAACCTCCGTGTATTCTGCCTTGTGCTGCAAACAGCAGTAGGAAGAAAGATTTTTTTTTTCTTTTACCTGATTCACTCTTAGCTGTTAAATCATGATTCCTTTTATTACATTTTTGTGCATTTCATCCTAGTGGGATACTGAAAAAAGTTTGGGTAGTTTCATTGCCTGAATTTCTGCTGCACACCAGCTGCCTGGTGTGGCTACATTCTCTGCACTGGAAAAGAACATTTATTTCCCATTTCTATACTGCCTCTACCACTTTCCCTAGGAGGGAAAGATCTTTTACCTAATACAATTCAAAATAAATATAAGAAAATATTTCCTCATATTATATCTAGGGCTTTTAAAGCCATTTTGGGGTGATGTAGATATACACACAGTTTTATATCTGTTCAGTCAAGCAGAAGCTTTGCCAAAGTGTACAGCATTGCTATAGAGAGGCCAGACCAGGTGCTCCAGACCTTGTGTGGAGGGCTTGCTCAGGGCTTACTCCCTCATATACACTGGTGACCTGCGGAACTCCTTGCTGCCAAAAATCAAGGATGTTAAGGGCTTGGCAACTCAAAAGAGAGGAGATGGCAGAGGCAGATCTTGGAAACATGCTTTAGCCTGCAGACCAGGGGAGAATGTGGAATGAGCAGCACGGGAATGTGGAGAGAAGAGACCCAGCAGGTTTAAGGGAATACAGCAGATAGGAAGCTGCACAATAAGCACATGGGCCTTGATGACTTTCTCAGGTCACCCCGGGAATTTACTCCTGCAAGGGGGAAGGAGAAGGTGTTATGGCCAGGTTTGCAGGCTGGGTACAATCCTACTCCTGCTTCTGCTGCCTGGGGAAGGTCTGGGGAAAGGATGACCTTGCTGACAGGGAACTATGCACACGCTGTGTGCCCACGTCAGGTCCCCAAGCCAACACAACACCCACCAAACCAGCACTAGACACATACAGACGCCCATCCACTTGTTGGTAGTTTCAGACAAAGGCCCCAGGTAGCTCCAGATAGGTAACAATCAGCACAACATGTTCACTGCACCTTTTCTGTACCTGCAGCCGGTTTTGTACTGTTCATTGCAGAGCTGTTACAAGCACTAAATTCACTCTTTCTCCCACATGCACACCTTGTAATAGCTGAACTTAGGATGCCTCCCCTTGTCATCCAAACTGGCCACTCTGCTGCTTAGAGCTGAGCTAGCTGGAAAAGTGAGAGGCACAAGAGCTGACATTCTCAGCTTGCAGAATTTCTTCCAAAAAGAAGGGATTTAGTATATTTGTTGCTACCTCAATTTAGATGGAAAGACAAGGAGACAGCAGCCACCCAGGAGTCAGAAGGGAACAAAGCTGGGTGGAGAAAGTTGGTGAGAAGGAAGTTTTCCCCACGACCATCAGAAATGTCTGACCTTCCTCAGGGCTGCCTGGCTGAAAGTACCCTTTTGTTGTTTGCCTAAATGCAGCCATCACCAGCTTTCATGCACCAAATAATCACACTCATGCCATTTAAAGGCAGGACTTTGGCAGGTGGGGAAGAGCAGAAGCACAGCAAAACGCTGTTTCGTGCCAGCCTTCTAGAGAGTGGTGATATGGGGCAGCAGCAATCTGACCAGAAAAAAATGGGATGGGACAAAGGGGACAGAGGTTGTTGAAAAGGCTAAAAAGGCTCAAGGTATCTGCCTTGCACATCTAACCTGCACATCTCTCAAGCAGAGGAGCAAAGTGCTGTCTATGCTGGTTTCCTGGTGGGCAGCAATGAAGGGAGGCAGACAAAGTGATATTTCTCTCACTCTCTTGCCTTGAGCAGGTGCCAGCAGAAAGCTTTGGCAGCTGCCGAGTGTTGTGCTCTGGGAATTTCTGCAGCACAGAGTGTTGGTCTCACTGCCGCAGTTGGATGACACCAGACCCGTTGGTGACAATGAGCCTTACAAGGAGAAGTGAAGGTGTAAAAACAAGATGAAATCCAAGCTGTGTTCTTTTGAAGGGAAGAAAGCATTTACTGACGTCAAGAGCTGCAGCCAGTTCCATTTGAGGTGCGTGTCGTGCCCAAAATGAATTCGAGAGACCACAAATTCACCTGGAAGATTGATTTCATGGCCTGAGAATCAGAATATTAACTCTGTATCACTCAGCTCCAAAATAGCCCCTCTTTTTCCATTTGTGCTATTCTTCACAGCCAAAGCCGTGCCATCTTTTTCTGCTGAGGCTGGGAGAGCGCTGCATGTCACCCTCTCACAGCTCACCAGCATCCAAGAAGCACCATAAAAGCAATCAGCAGTGAAAGGATGAGGGAGCAGTGAAGTAAGTGTGGTGTGGCGAGAGGCCAGGGGGGAAAGTGGACTTGCAGGGCTGGTCTGAGCTCACCTGTAACTGCATGTGGGACCATTCTGCCAGCCAGGAGGTCCCACAGCAGATGGGGCAATACCTGCTTCTTTTTCCCAAGAAGGTAACAAGTAGAAAGAAGGATTGCTTTCTACAGAAAGGAATAAAAGCAATGCTAATTAAACACTGTGCCTGCCCCTCTGCTTTGACTCAGTGTGCCTCCTTGATCCAAAGGCTATTGACCGTGGGACAAAGGCTCTGATCCAAAGGCTATGACTGTGGGACAGGTTTCATCTTTGGTGTCACTTGGGTGATTTCGATAGAAACATTGCAGGCTGCTGCTGCAGAAAATTAGCCAACTTACTTCAACGCAAGATGCTAAGCAGCTCGAATGTAGTCAGTTCTTCATCACCCTCACAATGAACGGACCAGGTCTCCCTTCGGGTGACACCAAGCCCAGTGCCCCACTCTGCCCACTGTCTCTCAACTTGACCCAGCTCTCTGCACATCATCTGTCACTTGTCAAAGAGGAACAAATAAAATTCGTCCTGTGCAACCTATGCTTCATCCAACTCATCCAGTTACCCCTATTTCAGTCCAGCTCAAGCTTTCCACTACCTGGAGCAAAGGAAGAGGCAATCAGCTTACCTAACGCTGTGGGAAGAACACGCAGACCCAAGCACCAGGGATAATTGAGAACAGGATGAGTGACAGACAGGGAGCTCTTGGAGAGGGGAAAGCCTTTGCTGCCTCCTTCTTCCCTCCAGCCTTCTTCAAACACCCTAAACATGCTGCAAAGCCAACACAGATAATACAGCAACCAGGGGGTGGGCAGGTACAGTGGCATTTGCAAAGGGACAGACATACAGCAGACAAATAGCTTGGAGACAGGCGCCCACGAGGAGCTAGTCTTCAGTGTCTCTGTCTGCCCTGTAGAGGTTTCTGAAACGCAGAGGTGTTTGCAAACTCGCTCTCACTGTCCCCATGCCACAGCTCAGCTCTTCCAGGGAGATGGGGAGGTGATTAGATCTCTGCACTGCCTTCCTCAGTCTTCTTCCTCAGCTTATTTTCTGGTTATGCCTGACAAGGCATATCCTGACAAGGTTAATTGGCACACCCAGTAGGGGAAATAAAATGTTTCAGCTCTGTGGTTCCTTTTTTTCATCCTTGTTTGCTCATGAGGTGCTGGGAAAGCGCTAGCTCCTGAAGGGTTAAAGAGCTAGCACAGCAGGTAGCCAGCTGCTCTAGGTCTGTACAATTTATTCCTGGCCCCTATTCAGGCCCCTGCATGCTGCTCAGGTGCATATCAAGGCCACTACAGGGCCGACACACAACCCCTGCTCCTCACAGCTCGGGGCTGTGGGCAACTGGGGGCATAGGCCAGGGCCAAGGGAGGCAAGCTGTCAGGCACAGTCAGGGCCACTAAGGGCCGTTCTGCACCCAGCAGCGGGGGCTTTTGTAGCCCTTTTGCTCTCCCTCTGGGGCTGGGCTTCCACAGAGACACAAGCCCCCTCCCAGTTTCTTCTCTGAAAGCACTCTTGTTCCTCTTCCATTTTCATCTAAGTTTCCGATGAAGATTTATTACTCTGAGTGATTATGCTGTCAGCCAAATGGACGGGGAATAGGAATATCCTTTCTTCTTGCATTCTAGACACTGGTCTGTTTGGCTCTCAGCAAAAAGAGCAGAGGTGATTTTAGTACCTTTTTCCTACAGGTATTATTTATTTGCAGGTTGACAGCATGTGGGAAAACCCATCAAAAATCAGAACCCAGGGGCATGAAGCTGGGTTATTACTCACCTATTTAAAACCTGGAAGAAACTGGGTGGTCAGTTATGTACATGTAAGACTACAAGGCAAAGACTCCCTATCAGCACAGAACAGTCAGATGTGGCATGAGAAGCAACTGAGAACAGGCAAAGAGGGCTCTGAGAGACAGAAATGTCAAAGCAGAAAACAGCAGTACTTTCCATTCCACACTCAGAAAACAGGAATTTTACACAAGATGATAATTGCCAAGGAGATAAAACATGCACAGATACACAAAGAGATTTTCCCAAAAAACTATGAGATCAAGATTTACTTTTGAAGATTGATTTTTGGGGGGGGTGTGTGTGTGTGTGGGGGGGGCATATGTGCATTTATTTTTAATTTTGACTTCCTTGTAATAAGAGTATTCCCCTGTCATGTGAGAATGCAGCTACAGCACGCTGTGCTATACCTGTATGACAAGAACACAAACCCAAATGTAAACAAAAAGAGAACCTAACTAGTCCAATTTTGGTGCTCACCTGAGAGAAATGCAAGTAACAGATTGCACCAAAAGAACACCCCTCGTGGTAGATTTCTGACATTACTGGTTAGATTATTAAAATGGTAATCAGTAAAAAGGGCAATTTCAATCAATCAACTTCATTGCCTAAGGAGAAGCCACGGGAGGGAGAGTGAAGGAGTCAGGAGATCTAGTTGTGCAGATTTAGGCAAATTACTTTGCTCTGTATGCCTGTTCCATTCTCCTTTTATCTCACTAGACTGTGTCCTAGCCCTGTGTCATTGTCTAGACAATGCCATTTCTCTTGTCCTGCATTTTCATCCAAGAAAAGGCTGGGAGAGGAAAGGACAGGCACTGAGTCTGCAAGCTCTTTACAAAGCCACAAACAGAATTCAGACTGTCAAGTCCTGGACATCCTTAGTCATCAGTAAATGGCCAGGAAACCCTCTGGCAAAATGTACCTTTTTTCTTTCCGTATGTTGGTCCAACAGAGAATGACAATTTGCTATTCTCTTAGCCCAAGCAGCAGCATCCTGCTCAGTGAAGCTGAAGGCTCAGCCCTGCTGATATACTGTGCGTGTCAGCACAACACCACTTCTGCTCTCAGTTTGCTTTGACAAAATCCAGGAAATTGCACACAAATGCAATGTTAAAAACCCGTTATGATCACAAAGCTGAAAGCCTGCTAATCGGGAAACGCAGGAAGGAAGATTGCGTGACTCACCGGAGGCTAGGGAAGGAATCTGCGATGGAGCTCACAGCTGAACGCAGGTATCCTGACACGCAGAGCTACCTCTTAACTACAGATCAAACACAAGGTCCCAAAAGGCCCTTAATCGAAACAGGACTGAAACATTCTACCAAGGTCACTGCAAACAAAGCTCACCAGGAAAAATACAGCTTTTTGGGGAGACTGTTGATGCTAGCAAGGTTTGAGGTTTTCAGGCTTCCTTAAGAACCCCCACCAGGCTGCAGCAGAAGCCAGTGAGATGGGGCTCCCAAACTGCCTGCACTGCAGAGCACACATGGGAAATAAATAAACTGCACAGAAACTCTGTCCCTTTGGGTTCTTCTCTTTTTCTCCATATTATTGTGTCACTGTGCATGTCACCTTGTAATACAGGGTTATTTATCATCACTGAGTGCCTAGATTGCCCCTGCTAGAGAAAAATCAAAGAAAGCAGCAGGCGCTGAGGTTTGATGAGAAGGAAACAAATCCTTCCCTTCAAGAAGCGTACATACTTCTCTGCTACCCCATACACACCCACACATGCATGCACACATTTCCAGGCTGTTCCTATTTCCCCCGCCAGCAGGCTCTTTTCAGCCTGGCGAGTCCCCACTCTTCTCCCTATTCTCTGCTCAGATTCAGTGCCTCGTTTCTATGGATTTCTGTATCAGCTCCCTCAAGGTTATTCGCTGGAATGGACACATTTACGGGATGACTAACGTTCTGAAAGCAGGTGGTGCTATTATAATCATACAAAAGCCACCTATTTTTGGTGCCTTGCGCTGTCATCCTGTTAGGCTATACTTTGCTTTCCTTGTTATCATACCAACTTCTCAGCACCATTACTCCAGGCTGCTCCAGTTCCAGGGCTGTCTGCAGAGGACTGATAGAGGGGCATCTTTGTTCACTGCAGTGGTGGCTTGGAGCTCCCACACACAAAGGGAGGCCTGCGAGTTTCTCCCTCTGTCATAATTCATTTCCTTCATGAATCTTGAGAACGTACTTCAGAAAAAAAGTTATGGCATATATGCATATCTAATGTATGCACGCACTGACACATACACATTTTCCTATGCAGAGCAGTAGCCTTAAAGTGAAATGTTACACGATAACTATGTTCACTTTATCCTTATATCATATTTGGGACAATCACTTTGAAAGTCATAAGGTAAATTTTAAGTATTGTCTATTCAGTTATGTCTGTTCACATTAACTACTTTAATATCTCAATTTGTATTGGTTTGGAAACTCTTAGCTTGTCTCATCTCAGCTCTTGGCACGTAATCTCTGCCAAGATACTTGTCCCTGCATTCCTGGGTTGGTGTAGTAACACTGCAAAGGTGCTGTACTTCGCCACAGACCACCTCTGTCTAAATACCATCTAAGCTCCCAGGACCGAGAAGGAATGCAAGATGAAACACAGGCACAGAGTTTAAATAAAATCGCATTATTAGAAGCCACATTTCCTGAACTTCAGTCCTGAGACCTTATTTAACTAACTGTGAAGTGACCAGGAAAAAAACCAATGTCATCATATGACAGTTTTAAAGTGTGTATAAGAGGGCAGGGACTAATGCAGGAAGATCCTCAGGCAGACCAAAACCACCAGAATCTCCTATGTCCTTTTCACCTTGAAGGTAGAAGCTGGATTTTCACTTCCAGCTCGGCACTTTGCAAAACCTGGCAATCCTGACTCCAGCTCCTTTTACTCCTCATAAACCCAGTGGAGGGCAGGACAAATTGTATGTGTGCTTCCTAAATGGGTTTATGCCAATCTAGCTTGTGTGTGAGAGATTTGCATTCAGAGAGCCTACAATAAGTACAGAATTATTAATACAGCATTGTACTCAATAGCTGAGACACTGCTTGTTACCAGGGGAAAAAACACTACCCTTCTGCTATAACGGATCTAAATGGGAATCAGGCTCAGTCTTGTCTCATAGCGTAAATGTCCTGACCTGCTGTTCCCTACTTTGTAACACAAATTTAGCTATAATCAATTATGGCTTGAAATGCTCCTTAAATATAGAGAAAAATACAAAGCACATGCAAAGGCCTCTTATGGTAACTGATGCGATAAAGCAGTGCAGGAAACTCCTTTTTCTTATTAAAGGCTGATTTTAAATCCCTCTGCAGACAGATGCAGTTGCTGTGCTGTGTACTGCTAACCTTGAATTCACATTAACAAGTGCATCTAAACTTTCCTTTTCCAACTGAGTGCTTAGCATGGGAACTTCTCTGACAGTGGCTGTACGTTCTCCTCTTCCCACGTTTCATCACCAAACATTGTCTGGTATTCCATAGAGGTCAAATCTAGATCCCATTGGGATTCACAGTGAAAACTATTGACATCAACAGGTCAAGAATAGCCCAGAGACAATTTATACAGCGGAGAGCATAAAACATAAGCAGGAAAAGGCCACCAGATTCTCAGCTGGTGTAAATCAAGATAGCGACAGATTTACACCAGCTAAAGATAAGACAGGGAAAAAAAGACGAAGGAGAATAAAAACATCTTTTTTTAATGACCTCAGATGCAAACAAAATCGTCACATCTCTGTCACACAGAACAGCTTTGACATAGCCAGGTTGGTACAACAGGGAGGCTCCTTCTACTCTGACCACTGCGGCCTGTCGAGACAGTCCAGGACGCAGAGGGGAAGCAAAGGAAGAGAAAACCCTGCTTTGTTCTTGATTTCGGCAACCATCGGAAAAACACCCGCTGCTCGTCCCTCGGCTGCCGCTGAGGACAGACACGTGCGGTGCCAGAAGAGGGCACTTGAGCTACAGGCAAGCGTGAGCGGTGCTGCCGGGTGCTGGCCCAGGCAGGCAGGCGAGGCGGGCAGGGGGAAATGGCTTCATTAGGCCCAGCCTTGCACCGGGAGAGAACTACGGAGAGCTGCAAAGAGGCACCAGGCTTCTGGGCCTCTGCTCTCCTCCTAAGAGCTGACAGCGAGCGCTCATCCTCACTGGTTTTACTCCCTCGGACTTGCCTGTGCCTCCCATCAGCCAGGAGCTCGAGCTCATGCTCTGGGTCGCAGGGCTCTGTGTCAGGGCAGGCCTGTTTTGAAGTAGAAAGCAACTGTCCCACCAAAAGCGCAACTACTGAGACCCAGTCCCTACCCCTGGTTTCTCCAGCAATACGGATTGTGTGTCAGCTGAAATTCGCCCTGTGCTGGACCATTTTACAGCAGCTCCCCTATACAGACCCTCTGGTGTGTAATAATGTTTGAACTCACTCCAGTCTTTCCCCCAGCAGAAGCATTAGTTGAGTCTCTTTCCTTTGCTCAGCTGCCTGTTTCCATAAATTTTGCCCAAACTTAATATCTTTTTCTGGTTGGAACCAAGAAAATAGGGTCAGAAGTTTTGGGGTGAGTGTATATGAACACACACACCACCCCCCCCGCCACCCGCTGCCCAGTAAAAGGACCCTAAACACAGAGACTCTGCTTTTTCCAACTCTATCGGCTGGTTCGAAACCAGACTGGTCTCTCTACAAACCTTACTCACTGAAGCACATATACTGGTCCCACACCTCTGGGCACAACATGACTGATGAGGTATACCTCATCTCCCTAGCAAAATCTTAACACAAATTTCAGAGATCATGCAAAAACCTGAATTATAAACAAGAAGGCCAGAAGAGATGGAGAAAAACAAACTGAACGATATAGCAAGTACGAGAATTTAGGTCTGTCTTTGAGAGTTTTCTTTCTCTTCTGTGGTATTTCCTATGATGAATCTCATGCCATTTTCTTGTTTGAGATTAGCTATTACTCTGTGCTAGCCTATGTATCTGAACCAGTCCATAAACTCCCACTGCATCTATCTATACCACCTAATTTTCGGTGGCTGCCTCAGAGTGGTTAGTCCTCTCTTTGCATCTTGAAAGTTTCCAGACACATAAATAAACCAAGCACGGATAAATCGGGTCTGAAGGTCTGTTTCTCAGATGGATCTGGCAGCTGCCTCAGTTTATTGGCAGTTCATTTATCATCTCAAGAAAAATATTGATGGTTCTGGAGACACAGGCCATTTCTGCGTCCTGGTTGAAGGAAAGCTGTCCTCCTGGGCAGGCTTTGGAAAGAAAGTCAATGCAACAAATTCTACTTGGCAGACATGTGAGGGATGCAGTGCAAAGAGGAATCATTAAGTAAGGAAGAAGGGACACTAGGATGATAACCCTGTTGACCCAGAAATAGCCCAGTCTCAAATCTTCACGGTTTCACAGCAAGAATATGAGATTGTGAGTCTGTTAACAGGCACAGTCATAGGCACCTTCTCAAGGCGAGGTACTATTGCTATACAGTAAGAGACAAGGAGCCTGAAGTTGTATTCTGCCAACAGAACCAGCCACTTACCAGACCTTGGAGAAATCCACAGAAAATCCAAGATAGAAAGGTTTGAAAACAAGAACAATGGGACTGAAGTACTGTAGACTCTCCCCCCCTGGCCTGGCAGAACGATGCAGTCCTGCCTTCACCACACAGGAGTGTTAGCAGTCCAGCTGCCTCTCTTCTAGAGAGCCACTGGGAAGGCAGCTGGATCGTCCAAGCCATTTCCATCCCTTACCTTGATTAAACCAGCTACATTGCACTTGAACAGCCTGTTTCAGCATTTATTGAAAGGAAGCTTGAAATCTGTCGTGTATTGATATGGTGGAAAGAGATGTCACTTGGCACATGCCCTCCAACACTGCTCCAGCCTGCAGATACCAGTCCGGTGTAAGCTTTTGCTACATGTGACCCTCCACTGCCCTGCAGATCCCTCTTTGCTACATCAGAGGTCTTGAGTAGTTAAACTACATACTGGATTTCCTGAGGCACTGGACGATGAGGAAAAGATGAATGGATTGTCACCTATCATTTTGTCTTTCGTGGCATCAGATGTCAGTTGCTGGTTTAATAAGGATTGCTTAGTTTTAGAAAAAGGAAAAACTGGCCTGACAGAATCATGAATGCAGCCTGACCGTGGGAGCATATATATCCAGAAGTTTGTTTGCTGAGGAGGAGTGATGCACAACAATCATAATGACAGAAACTGTTTGGTATGTTGCAATTTTCAAAAGCCACATATTCCTCCAGCAGGAGTTGGTTCCTAAACTGTTTTAGCTGGATGACCAGAACTCCAGCCTACGCTGAACAGAAATTCAGTTAATTTAATAAGCTTTGAATCCCTCCTAAGTTTTGGGAAAGAGTATGAGAGAACACACAAAGACTGTTAAGTGCATGAGGAACTGAACACATGATGATTACAGTGCATACTCTGAAACTGAAAGCTCTATCTCTCTCATTTTGGTGCTTATACCTGCTGCTTGTGTGACCAGGGCAGGATTTTTCCCAAGCACAAGTAAAAATCACAATGCACAGCAGATACAGACTCTACCATTAGAGTCACTGGAGTTGATTCTCCATTGCTTGGCTACTCATACAGTTGTGTATACCAAGAGAGAAAGTGTAAGATGGTACACCAACTCTAGAAATGAAGGAATAATTCTGATCTGGTAATATTTTTCTGCTTATGGTGTACAGGATAAATACTCAAGACAGTGAATAACTAGGTAGGCTAGGAGACTTCAAATGTGAAAAAAAAGGAGCCTGATATGAGTGCCCTGGGGAAAGCAGATGGAGATCAATGCTGCATCCAGTGTAACAATTAGGAACCACAAAATAAAGCTTGCAGGTGGTAGGCTTAAAACAAACAAGATATTACTAAGCCATGGAAATCCCTAGCAAGGAATGCTGTGGATACTAAAAATGTATACAGGTTCATGGGAGACAAATCCATTGAGTGTTACTACAGACATAATCAGCTTGTGGGTGTTGGTCTCTTCTCGCAAGTAACAAGCAACAGGACAAGAGGAAATGACCTCCAGTTGTGCCAGGTGAGGTTTAGGCTGGATATTAGGAAAAATTTCCTCATCAAAAAGACTGTCAAGCATTGGAACAGACTGCCAAGAGAAGTGGTTGAGTCACCATCCCTGAAAGTATTTAAAAGATGTGTCAATTTCTTGCTTAGGGACATGGTTTAGTGGTGGACTTGGCAGTGCCAGGTCAAGGGTTTGACTTGATGATCTTAAAGGTCGTCTCCAACTTAAATGATCCTATGGTTCTATGATTCTAACTCCTCTGGCTCCAGGATCCCCAAACCACTAACTGCTAGAAGGTGGAAGAATATTCAAGGTTGTATTGTTATATGCTTATTCTATTATTATATTTTTCTTAGCCACCTGCTTTTGGTTTCTGTCAAAGACAAAACACTGCAGAGGACTGGTTTTGATCTGAGCTGATTTGGTTGTTCTTCCATTATAAGATGAGATGTAGAAAAATCAGACCCATCCTGCTTTTATTGAAACACAAAGGTTTCTGAACAGTGGATTAAAGCTGCAGATTTAGTTTCTGCCTGAGACATGTTCAGGCTTTGTTCATCTGAACCCTGGACAAAGTTCCACCTCTAGGTGACAGGAAATGCTGCTAGTTTGAGGTGGGCATGTATCTGCCTTGGCTTGAATGGGTATTCTCTTCACCTGTGAAGCTTACTGGCTAGGTTTGTGGCCTCTTTCAACAGTGGCTTGATGGAGAAGATGCAATCTGCTTTTCAGGATGCTAGGAGATACCCTTTATTAAGGTTTGCAGAGATGTTAGAGGTAAAAGTTTTCAGACAAAAATAAAGTGAAGGGAGGTTTCTACTCACCAGTGACATGCCCAGGAAGGCAAGGAGATGTGGGATCTGTTTCCTGTGACTTTCATGCCTACTATCCTCCTCTGTTTTCTAACAACAGAGATGCAGCTGTCCCTACTGGAAAGATTAAATTTGGACTCTCTAATCATTCAGCCAGCTATTTTTCATGAAACTCGTAGGAATACAATATCTCTGAGACCTGTATCACTATCAAATTCAGTTGCAATTAGTCAAGCAGCTAAGACAGACAGACACTAATGTCTTTGCTGAGTGTCCTAAAAAACATATCTGATTCCCTTTCAGGATGTTGATATTTGGGACTAAAGAAATAGTAGTTAAAAATAACTTCTGCTCCCACCCTAGAATTCCCTTTAATCGCCAGTAAGCCCGGCTGAGCCTTTAGGTGGCAAAATATAAAAGAAAAAAGGGATAGTTTAGGTGAAAGACAGCATAAAGTGAACAAAAAGCAGAGACTGGGTGTGTCTGATTAATGAAACACCACCTGCAGAAAATCAGATGAGACTGACAAAGGCACAGGGTAGGGGTAACAACCTACAACTGCAAACAAGATGGTAAGGATACAGACACAAGACAGGCAGGCACAGGCAGAAGACTCAGCCAGAAGTGAAGAGACACAGAGGAGGAAGATGACAAACATGGGGACACACAAAAACCACTACAGGCTGGCAGAAAAGCAGAGACCTATCACAGAGACACTGCAGTTTTTCTGTTTATTGCTTTTTGAAAAATGCCTCATTCTGAATGCCTTTTTTTTCCCCTTCATTCCCATTGACATTTGGGAAAGCTCCAAAGCACAGCACTGGCTAAAGCCCTCTCCCAACCTAAATCTTCAACCCACAGACGTTACTCTTTAGTCATATTAACCACTCCCCTCAGACATTTCCAACAAACTGTTAATATCTTTTAAGCCCTGCTCTCCGTTGCCTTTCAGATTAGCCTTGCCCTTTCCTTTGCACTTAAGTTTAGCAAGTGTTACTAATAGGAATTTAACATTTACCAAAGAATTATTTTAACTATGGGTCTAATAGCATTTTTATGGTGTTCTGAGCACCCAAGAGCCTCACTATCAGTTCTATATGCTTAGTTTTGTCTAAGTTGCTTATAAGACAAAGGAAAAATACAAGTTTATAGAAAAGCCAGTTCAAAAGAGAAGCGTTCAAAACCTTGAAAGCCAGTTCCAAGAGGGATAACAGTGCCTGGAGGTAGCTCCCCCCCCCTTGTTTGTATTAGCCACAACTCTGCACTCACTCATGTAGTCAACTTCTCCTTCCAACCATTCAGCAAAAGCACCACTTGTGCTTGGTCAAAGTTATTTTCTCCTGTGTGCGAAAGGAATACTAATAGAAAAATGTAACAACATTTATTATTCACTGGCAAATTTTATGACTTGTTTTTACACCACAATCAAAACCATTTTGAATTAGAGATTAGACTGATTAAGCTGGCCTGATAGCAACCATAAGCCATTGATAGCTTGGAACGGAAACCACTGATGAGGATTTCAGTCAGCAAAACCTCAGTGACAGTTTGACTCCAGTTAGCATGCAGCGTCTCAACAGAAACCCCAAAGACTGCATTGGATAGAAGATAGAGGTGGTCTTACTCATCTTGACTGGCTTATAAGGATCAGTCTACCTGTGTCACTGGATACAGCCCTCCCTAGGCCAAAGAGCACGTTCTCTGCCAGCACTGAGTTGAAGACAGCTGATGGGAAGCAGGAACAATATTTGCACATGTGCCTCTGTAAGAGGTTTATGCTCCCACTGTCCACAAGGTCTCTGCTCCTGAATAAAGTATATATTGAGGGCTTTCAAGTCAACCTGTGCAAATTCCCCAGTCCAGTCTCACAGCTACTGAAGTCTTTCTGCTCTTCGAAGAGCCTTTATATGGTTCTGGATATGCACCCTCCTTAAATTCTGGTCCCACAACAACCATCTCTTCTCTTGCCTGAAACATAGTATCCCTGCGAAAGAAACCTGTGCACAAAAGAGGGAAATTAATCTACACCCTCATGGGGTCCTCCTTTAGAGTGCTCAGGACAACACAAATCTGGAGCAAACCATGGTGCTCAATCTAGCTTGTGTCTTAAAATCTGATAGGACAGGTAGGCTCTGAATACCTCTGATGCTTCATTCCCTGCAAGACTAGATCCTCAGCTTCCAAACTCCCTTTCATTTCTACTTAGAACAGGCCTGTGAGTCTGACCTGCTCTCCCTCCTTCCCCAAAGAAAGCCACATGAATGCTTACCAAATGGGCAGCCTTCAAAGAACCTGGGCACAAAGAGAAATGAACCAGTTACTCAAGACCACTCTTACTGCAGCAGTTACCTGCAAGGCCATTTTCCCACTCACATGCATGGTATCTGATACTTGGCTCCTAGCCAAAAGGCAACTGGACTCATATGGTTAAATCTCCAGGAAATACTTCGAGGATGCCTTCCAAGACCGATGTTCTACATTTCAGAGAGAAAAAAATAAATCTTTCTTTAAAAGAAAAACCCTACCTTTATAATAACGCTTTGCACTTTTATAGCATCTTTCATCTGAGGCTATCAAAGCACTCTGGGATACAGATGCTAAGAAATCCATTACAAAAATTATAGATATTCCTAAACTGACTGTAGTCACTTGCCTTAATTTCCATTTCTTTACTGATACTCTCAGACGGTGTCTGCACAGATTGATGCAGTCAGTGCTACAGGCAACTAGATAAACAAATCTACATACAAATATAGACTCTTCCCAACAAACACCCTCTCTTACAGTGAAATAAGTATTTTTCTACAGCACTGTCTGCTGTATTGAGCCCTATGAGGGAAAGAGAGTGCATACTGCAACACCATACACTGCTTTGCACTTTCATTCCACTGAACTTCATTAAACAGACTTTCACTGTCTCTTAATTTTCTTTGAGCAGGTCCCCTTGTATATACCCAATATGAACAAACACACAGATTCCGTCTGGATATGAGCCAACAGCTGCAACCCTGAAAAATATCAGCTTCTTATATCATTAACTGAGTTTCCATGGTGCCCTGGGGCAGAGATATTGATGCTTGACAGCATTATCACTATAAAGTAACTTTACAACTCTATAATTTAACTCTATGCTTCCAGTAATATTAAGAGCATTTGAAATTATGGCTGTAAACCTTGACACTTCCACACAGACTGGGGAGTTGAAAGAGGATTTTGTTTTCTTTCCTCAAAGACAGCCCAAACCGTGGTACTGAGAAACAACCAAATACAGGAGAGACGACGTGCAAGGAGGTCACTCATAGGAAAATCTGCAGGATTAGGATTAATGCCATTTTTTGCAACACACATAAAGAAGATTGTTTCTAGAAGCTTAGCAGAGGAGGGATGAAGATGAAGATTTAGACCTTTGGATGTCTTTTCCTGAGCATGTGCCAAACTTACTTTGAAATCATCTTGGCAACAAGCTCTAGCTCAAGTTCAAACACAAGCCACACTGGATAACCTCTGCAGAGCTCCCTCAGCTTTATCAGCACAGCCTTTCATACTTCATTGGCTTTTGTGAGTAATGTTGCCTTTACTGGGTGGCAATGAACCTGCAAGGGCCATAATCTGGCTCATGAGGATCTTCTCTTAAGAATATCACTAACAGAGCTAGAAGGATCAGGACAGGCAGTTCCAAAAAAACTAAAGTAAAAAAGCCCAAAATAACCAAGTACATTTGCCCTAGAGGACTGGCAGGTCCATGAAGCTCTAAAAGTTATAGATGTTTTTACTGGAATTGTAGTTTGCATACAGATTTCTTTTCCCCAGGACAGGCATTTACTGAGATCCAAGTACTCTTTAAAAGGAATCTGGATATAAGCAAATGACTGTTTCCTCCAGGGTATTTAACTGCTCGAATCCCCAGTCAAGCAGCAGGTTGATATTCTACTTCAAGTTAAGAACAGGAATGAACCCCGTGGTCCCAATTGTGCCAGGAGCCCATGACGCAAGCTGCTGTTAGGCACCTGAAGAGACTAGTCAGTCCAAGCATTCATTCTGGGGCTGTAGCCACATAAACACATTTTTATGTCTACAACCAGGAAAGAGTTCAGCAATGTAACTACACCCAGTTTAAGGATGCAAAGTTTCCAATTCAACACATTCAGTAAAACAGAAGGTACCGAGCGTTATCTTTGCAAGTTGGTTCAGCTATACTGTTTTAAAGTATTGAGATGATTTCTCAGCTGTTTGTAACTTGAAAAGACCTACCTTATGATAATATTAGTCCTATCTCTTTCTTTTGTGTTCTTCACCCATGGCTTCCAAAAAGTTTTTGTCCGTTTGCTTGTTTGTTTCTTTACAAAAGAAGTTTAAATTCATTCTTTATATTGAGAACATTAAATTAAAGAGGTGAAGTGATGTGCTTAGAAAAGCTGTACAAAGAACTGTCCCACCAGACCCTCAGTCCAGGGTTCCTGTCTTTTGTTCCACTTAGAAGTGATTTCAATGAGTAAAGCCATACATACAGGTGAGTAAAGTCCCATCTTTGCATGAGAGCCCTCCCCACCTGGAGGAGGATTAGAAATAAGACTAAAATATACCAAAAAGCATGGACATGCTGACAATTGTGGTGGCCACCCATCTTGATGATTATTCTCCCCTACAGCTACCAGGCTACAATCATAGCAGTTCTTGCCTGGTATCCATCATTTCTATCTTCCTACCTCATGGCTAGTCCCTGGAAGAGTAAAACCTTTTATGCTCTCTTATGGGCTGCCTGCTGTGCAGCAGGGATCCGGTTATAACACTCTAAAAAATGAACCCAATAGATTTTAAAACTGTTGATGTGAGACTACTTTACTGGCCACTTTCAGGTCAGGCTGTGACGGCCGCTGATCAGCAGCTGTAGTGGAAAGCAATTCTGGGTGTGTTATCAGAGCAGCGCTCAGAGTCCTACAGCTGGGGATTCATCCTCCCCCCCCCCCCCCCCCTTTTATCCTTTGTTCCCTGCCCAGCTATGAGGCTGGTGTGTTTCTAGACAGCTCAGCAGTTGAGCTGCTGGTGGTGAATGTTACAGAGCAGTTTACATGCCTTGTGTCATAAGCCCTGTAAATGCCTAGTAAAACATGGTATTTAATGGAAGCATATCAGCTCATTTTAAAGCTTCTTCACCTGGTGCTGAGCAAACTGTTGCTGCGCTGCCTTTTTAATCAGTTACCACCAAATGTGTGCATGTGTGAGAAGGGTTTTAAACATTTCTCTGTCCACTTGCAGGCAACTAACCGACAAGACTACAATCCTCTTATTATGCCTTCGAAACAGAGTCCATTCACTGTTATCTACAGCACATGTTATCGTAGGGTATTCTGCAGAGCCAGGCTTACAGAACATATTCCTAATGTTTCTCATACACCAGGTACATATCAGTTAGACACAGACCTACCAGGCGCACACATACCTCTGAAGGAATGTATAACAGAACGTTCAGGAAGTTACACCTGATGCAGTGCTTTGTTTGCAGGATGAAAATACAAGAAACACTCCAGCAGTAACCATTACTGATTAAGGCCTGAGAGATTCATGCAACCATGTTAACTCTCTGTGTTAGAAGAGGCCAGAAATTCAACACTCCGCAGGATGCTGCTATCCCACCATATATGTGTCCCAAACATATACCCCCTGCGCAGCCTGATAGAAGATCCTTCAATCCTGGATTTCATTTAAACAGTACAGCCTCAGGGACAAATTTGTTTTTATAGAACATACCAGGTGTAATCCTTTAAATTCTGAACCTTTGAGGTATTTCATCTAGGAGAATATATTCAGTCATGTTAACTGGACTAATCTGGAACAGATTTCCACTTTTAATGGTACCTTTCCTTCCTTTTTTAAAATTTTCTTTTCTTATTGAAAAAAGTTACTGTCCACACTAACAATGTTAGAATTCAAATAACACTTATCAGACTGAAAGTCTGTCTCCTGTTTTCATGCATATAAGGTATCCATTTATCTCAATAATTAGAAAGTATGTTTCAGTCACACAAGTCTGAACAAAATGTATAATCTTACCCAATGTAGAAATTTATCTATTACAGGCTCACACAGAGGTTTGTATAGATCATAGAGTTAGTACATAAACCCTGAGGAACATGAAGAGGTTTAAAAAAAACCAAACCAACAAACCTAACCCACTTATAGAATGGCATGAAAGGGGTAGTACTGTGATCTTATTTGCCATGAATGCTGTAAAGGAAAGAAGCTGACATGCCACCAGTACAAACAAAAGACTATTCAGTTTGTTCAGTTTTCTCACCTGTCAAGAGGAACAACATTAGGCTAAATTAATATTTTTGTAGAACCTGGAGATCCTCGTTTTGGTCTCTATGTAGAACCAGTATGGCTAGTTTCTGAATGTGGGGGGTGATCTGCTTTGTAGTCTCAGTTCAAGGCCGTGGGTTCTCTGAATTTGAGGCTGCCTTAGTCTGCACTTCTAATCCAATACTAGAAGCTCTGAACAATTCTAGCCTCCCTGATCCTGTTTTTATTAAAAACAAAACAAAGCAAAACCCCTCACAACCCAATAACATCACAGTGGGATGAACCAAGGCCTAAGAAATACATCTTTGAAGGTAGATTTCCTGAATACTTGCCCTATTGGTTCACGTTTTTTGAGCTCACTGTATTTTCTCCATTTATTTGCTTGACTTGCTGCCTGCACGTAGCTAGATAGTTAATAGAAGCATGCCTGTCCTTGGAGGCCAATATGAACTGACTGACTGTGTCTTTGGTTCAGGTCCATTAAAAAATCTGAGCATTAATTAATCACTGACTTGCAAATAGCTTGGAAGAACTGTTCAGGCTAACTTGGAACATTCTGCAATTGTTTTACTTTTGGTCACAGGCACTTCTGTGATATGAAACTTCTCCCCTGCCAGGATAGGATGTGCGTAAATCCAACCACTCCTGTGTTAGAGCAGACCAGCCTAGAGACTGCTTCAAGCAGCTCCATTTCTTTCTCTAACTAGGAAACTGCACACATGAGGAAGAGCTGTCATAAGCAGCATTCTTGGTAGAATCCCTCCATTGAAAAGGAAGTAATAAAACCTACCAGGGCAAAATGCCAGTGAAGCATGCTACGTGGCCAAAGAGCCTTTCCTGCTTGCTGTCTCCCAGGCCAGTCAAAACCAGCTTCTCCTCCTTTTTCACTCAGCCAGGTGAAATTGTAACTGTAGAAATCAAGCTACCACTTGAGGTTTCCATACATCACCACCAAGAAGGATGTCTGCGATCTGGGGCCTGTTTTCTGTGCTCTAACTGCTGATGGTCACAAATGAATGAACTGAAAATGATGCAGCTCTTTCTGCAGAAGGCAAGACAAGCAAATAGACAAAGATGTTAGACCCCACACCTGAAACCTCTGTAATGTGAAGCACGAAACAAAAATATTTACAGAAAAGGAAACTAAGCCAGCATGACCTACAAGTCATGAGGAAAACATACTCAAGGGAATCATGATCTTGTCTATATAGGGACTCTTCCCACTCCTCACTGCAAAAACTGTTCTTGATAAATAAGGAAGATAAATAAGCAGTTGTCAGTACAATGAACACAAAGCGAGGAGGAAAGTTAAAGGTGAAACTAAAGTACATGTTCTTAAAACGCCAAAATGCCAGCGTAAGAAAATAAATACCTAAACCTAACAGTAATGGCAATTTTTTCCTCAGTGGCAAGAAATACTACATACGTGTGTGTTGTAAGAAGCTATTCCTTGGAAACAGTTAACATTACTGAGCAAAAATAAGCTTCTATGCCAAATGCTCAAGTCTGATGTCACCTTAATATATTCATCCCCCTCCATCCCCCAAATTTCACTTTCAGTGGAGAAGCCAAACCCGAAAACCCCAAATGATTCAGAATTGCTTTCCCTGCTCCCTGTTTCTCACTCTTATTCCCACACAGTGTGCACATTTGCATGGATGGTGAAGAATTATGTCTCACATAAAAATTTCCCCCTCGCTACCCTAAAGCTGTAAACCTTCCCCAACTTCCAAAATGCAGTGGAGAGGTAAATAGGCAATCACAGCTAATATTTCTTCCTCTGCAATGTTTCTAAACCTGTGGAAATTTCAAAAGCTACCAAAATAGAATGACAAAATGAAATAACACACCAAGCTTGAAGTATGGGCACCGGTTATGTGATTGAGCATGGTGACAAAAAGAAAAAGAAAAACATAAAAACAGATTATAAGACCAGCCAGAACAATTCTACAAATTGTAGATACATTGAGATAGCCAGATGGATATGTGTTTTTTGAGGAATGAGACATTGCTTCTATTGGAGCACTCAAAAATGCGAACAACTTTGTCAGTTTTGTTTGCAGAGCTCACTTTCCATTTCTTTGTCAATTGGTATCAAAGATCTGGCCCTGAGGCAGCTGCGGAACCTAATGGATCCTTTAGAGCCTTTTGGCTGCAGTTCAAAGGCGGAGAAGATATTTAACTCAGTACCAAAGATGCACTTTCAACATGCTATTAAAACAGTAATACAAACACAAGCATAATGAGAGAATAAGGAGAGAAATGAAGAAATAAATGGAAGCCTGTGGAAGGGAATGGATCACAGTCTCTCCAGGACTAGTTTCTATAATAATTACATGAGGCAATCTCATACAAGAGGGAAATGGCTTATTTGATCTAATATGTCTTTCTCTTCTTGAATTTCCACAGTATGGAGAATCAATATGAGGGAAATTAAAGCATCAGGAGCAGACTCACATTTCCAGTTGTGTGTTCCTATCTCAGCAAACTCTTACTGAGACAGAAGTATTTACCTTAAGTGCCCAGTTCACACTGCTGTAAGAGAAGGAAGAATTTCCAAAGGATACATGCTTCTTCTGTGTAGGGGACAGCAGAAGTAGGTCCACCCAATACGTAGCTGTAGAATGAGACTTCCAGAGTGTAGCAGTAGGATGTATCATTTAACAGCCCGCCAAGAAAGCGCCGGCCTGTCCCTGCTTTCACAGCATCTCTGTTGAACGATGTACTGGACTGCAGGAGGAAGAACACAGAGGCATGAAGAGAGTTCATCAGTGGAAAAAGGGAAGCACTGGGAAGAAGTCTGTTAAACAGTTAAAATGTTGTCAAATCTCATTTACACTATATGAGACTGCACTGTTTTTTTGAGCATGGCCTGGAGAGACCATTAATGGAAACACAGTTCTGGCACACAGACTATAAATAATGCCTTGCAGACTTTCACAAAATTAATCTCAGTTCACTAGTAACATCAGCTTTTCTCCTCCTCTGTTGAGCAACACAAAGAAAGCCTCTCATATGCATGAGTTGAAAGTGAACCTTCCAGACCCTACATTCTCAAAAGTTAAGCTGGACTATTATTTGGATATTGGGTTCTTTCTCTCTACTGCATTCCCTTGTATCATAAAGTTCTCCCCCACCCCTTCCCCTGTACATTTTTAAGCGAAGTAGACATACAGTGGCATTTAAGTTTTAGTGAAACTTTCTCACCTAAGACATTTGACTGGTTCTGAAATTAGGTCACACAAATTTCCACATCACTAACTTAAATGTTAACTGGGTGTTGCTCTCTGGGTGGAAAAATATACTGCACTATTTTACAGCATTTGCAGCACAGTATAAAAGGCAGTATTTTGTGCTATTACTGAAGATCTGGCTTTAAGAACCCTACAGCTTTATGACTATTCATTTGAGGGGTGGGGAGGAGGACTCCAAGTATTTCCATAAATGAGTTTTAGCTCTCCTTTGAAGGCATGACATCTGGAGACTAAAGGGTAGCTCATCTTCAGGTTGATTGAAGTCTCAGAGCTTGTTCCTACTAACTAGACAGAAAAATGGATTCTAATTTCATTGGCTATCAGACTCTATTCACAGACTTCAAACTGAGTCAATCTGGGCTCAGCACAAGCTAGTGACCACCACACACACACACACACAAAAAAGCTTTTAGTAGATCCAACTTGGATCTGTTGCATAAAAGGCCTTAATATCTCCTGCTTTAAGACTTTAATTTTGCCAGTGAAAAATAAAGGACCCTTAGCATAGGTTATTTTTCGGTCATTGTGCCCATTGCGAATTCTTTGAGCTATCCAGGGTCCTTCTATTGAGCCTTAAGACTAGTAACTTCTCTTGCTAACACAATGGCAGTATTTATCAAGTCCAACTCTTATCAAAAACAGAGGAAATAAGATTTCTTATTAAAAAAATTAGATGTAGTGGTTTAGAATGGTAAAGTTCTCTATACCAAGAAAAATCAGACTAATACTGAAATGAGCAACAATTCTTGGTGATGAGAAGATAAAAAGAATGGAAATACCTGTGGGTTCATTAACATTCTGAATGTTTTTAAGTCTCTCTCACGTTATAAAAAGGAAGGCTTTCCAGGTTAATTAGAATAAGATGGAATTGGGTTTCTTATTAGCATTATACATTGGAGTTTCCAAATGCAACTTGTTGTTTTTGTGGTAATATAATATTTAACTTTGTGGTAACTTGTAAACAGTGTATTCTGCTGTGTACATATCATATAATTTCTTCCAAATTATATGGCAGAAACTTTGAGGATACTTTGAATACCTATGGGACAGGGAGGTAAATTGCTCATAAAGACTGATGGGTAAATTAATTGTTAATTTGATATATGGAATAAAATACTTAAGGAGATCTACAAGAGGGAATGTTCTCTGCCCTCCTGCAAAAGAAGCCTTCAGAAGACTACCGAGATGCTGAAACCGAGGGAAACTTTGTCTTCAGTTAAAATTCAGAAACATAAAGATGATGATCATGATCTGGGGATTGCTTCATAAGTCAAGTAAACATGGATTTCAGTGGATAATGCTTGATATTCCAGTAAATGCCTGTGGTGGACTTCTAATGCATAAAAGCATCAGCTGATGGATATGGGTGTATGGATCTAGCTCAAAGGAAGAAGACAACAAACGCAGAATATAGTACTGGGGTCTGTGAGCAGAAGTGTCACTCACAAGGGTAATGACTTAATTCTATGGCTGTACTTGGCACATGAAAACAAGTAAAGTGTTGGAGAAGTGATTCAGGGCAGACACTAGGGACAGAAGTACTCAAGTGATTAGAAGACAGTTACTGATACGGAGTATCTATGAAGATTATGGAATCTCATCAGCTTTTAAGTAAAAGTTAGACAACTATCTGCTGAATATGGTACATGCCTTTGGGATACAGTTTGGACATGGGGTCCTTTTATAGCACTGTTTCCCATGATTTAGGTTAATGGTTGGACCTGATGATCTTAAAGATCTTTCCAGCCTAAAAATTTCTATGATTCTATGATTTCAGTCAGGCTAGAGGAAGGTTATGAGTTGAATTCCTCATAGATGATTCTTGAGATAAATCTTACATAATATTTTCATCACAGTTCTTGGCATAGTAAAGGCAGACCATGCCAAGAAAATTTGCTGATGACACACTGTGGAATGAGTCATCATTATGGAGGAGGCTCTGAATATCAATTAAAAAAACACCTCAACAGTGGGGCGACTTTGAGAACCAGAGTGATAGTAGTCAGATGAAACTCAGCTGCACAAGTGCCAGGTCATGTACTCAGGGTCTAATAAAAAACAATCTCTGCTATAAGCTGAAACCTCATCAGCTGGAAATAGATGAAGAGCGAGTCTGATGTATTACTGAAATTTTTGCTTTCTGGCAGAAAATAGCTGAAAAGTTGGATCTAGTTATTGGCAAAATTATACTTGCCATATTTCAAAAACGAAGCATAAGTAGTTTGAATAATTTGAAGAAGGTTTTGTAAATGGCCAAAAAAAGAAAACAAAATTTGGATCTTTTCAGAGTTTGAATTTTTATAATGCTATTTTGTGGGGTTTGGGGTTTTTTTATTTGTTTGGGTGGTGGTGGTGAGTCTTTTTTTTTTTTTTTTCTCCTCATAGAAGAATTCCAGTTTCAGCTATGCAAAATTACTTGAAATGGCAATGGCATTAATAAAATCACCTGTTCATTTCTTTGCCCAGTAGTGCTGCTCTTCCAGGAAAAAAAAGAAGCTGAACCTTCATTTAGGTGCATAAATGTAGATTTTGGAGGTTGACTTTGTCCTTATTTTGAAAAAAATCTGATGGCACAGACCAACTCAACATCTTGAGTAAAAAGTATGATCTCTCATCTGATTCAGGAAAGTTGGGGTAGAGAAAACATAACATGAATCTTTCAAACATGAACACGTGTATGTTTTGAAACAGCGTCTTGGGCTTGGCTCTGGAGCAAATGTTATAAGCCAGAATGTGACTTGATGTTTTAGACAAAAAGAAGAAAATTACAGATTCAAGAAAATTAAACTAATGACAGGGAAGGGCAGCAGGTACTTGCTTGAGTCCAACCTTCTACTCAATACTTCAAGTCAAGATAAATGGAGTGGAGAAATAAACAGGCAAAACTGTGACTCCTCACCACAACTGATCTTGGCAACTGTTAACGTTGAAACAAAGGCTGTGAAAAGACATGTATTACCATGGCAAAGAAAGAGCCTTTTGCATGCACATTTATTTCATCAAACTCTAATCTGGGGAACAGAGGCAAGAGAGGGGAAAGAACACAAGTGAAGCTGTCTGCAAATGAGTCTCTTGTTTTTCTGGAAGAACCTATTGCCCTAAAACCCTTGCAAAGCTGAACTGAAGTCATCATTAAGCAAATGCACTGAGCAGGCACAGCAGGAGAATAGCTAAACAAATATTTATTTCTCCAAGGCTGAATCGCATGGGAGTGTCAACAACAGCAAAAACTACGAAGTCTGGAGGGTAGGGGGAAACGCCAAAGACTTTGAAGTTCTTAAATAGGGATATTTGTATAAAATCAACAGGAATTCATTATTAAAACACAGAGATACATTAAAGCTCAAGAAGGACTCTGCCTCAGTTTGTGTGAGAAAATTCAGTGAAAAAATGGCTGTCTACAGGACTGGGAGGTGCCAAAAAACAATAATCCAGTGTTAAAAGAGGAGAACAGGAAGGGTGAAGGATTCCCCCACTTTCTGGTGGGAAGAAATCCACCAGAAAGCTATTCCTAGATTTCACACACAGGTGGGAGCCTCAGGGTGTGTTGACCCTCTCTCCACATTTCGGGCATTAGCGGAAGCTTCCCCAGGCCTTCCTGCCAGATTTCATTCCTCCTTCCTGTGCTGTGCTGAATACCTTCCACATGACTGGTTTCCCCATTGGGAATGACAGTGAACAGCCAGGCAGCACAAAGTACTTTGTAAACCAATTGGACCTTATTCAGAGATTGCAGCAGACAGAAAGATGTGTGGAAGGAAATAAGAAAAAATATTGCATGCCCATTCTTTTTTTTGGAGTGATCTCAAAGCAGAAAAACAATCTTGGCCCTTTGTCAGACCTCTTGATGTGCCAGAACCCCTGTCTCCAGGACAGTCTTGTCTCTTGGCTGGTAAGGACAACTCTCTGCCATTGTCACTCCTCAGTGAATTCAAACCCTGGTAGCTAGTTTGCAAACTCAACAGCTTAGGCAGCTCCCATATGGCTGAAGGATACTCTTGGTTTCTCAGCACGGCTCCATTGTCCTGCTAACACCTACTGGAAAGAATGCCCTCAGCAGTCCATATTCACAAAGTAAGGGTAGACAGTTCAGTGATCGCCTCTGCATGCCTGTATCAGTCTGTCACAAGAGTGGCTCCAAAAGACAAGAAGAGGAGCACGTTTCTCACAAATCTGAGACTGAATTTGCCCAAGTGTACCCTTTGGTGTCCTGATGGACTTGGAATCTGGGTGGTTCTGCTTGGTGGAATCTTTCATTAGTGGGACCTCTTCCTCAGTGTATGCAGGGGACTTGTCTTACTAAAGCACCGGAAAACCTTCAGGTTGCACAAAAGGACAAATTGGAGGCAAAGCCCAGTAAATCTGGGTCCACCGTTCAGCATAAGAAGAGATGCCAAAAAGGGCTGAAATGTCAGGCAGGCTCACTGTCCAGCCAGTGATAGATGGGAGCTTCAGTTCTACCTTTCATTGATGGCAGGGCAAAGAGACAGGGTACATAAGGGTACTTTCTCATACAGGACTTGTTGGGGAATTAAACTTTATTAGTCTTCTGAAATTGCTTAACACACTAGGGAGGAAAAGGATCAAGGTATGACCAGGGTATAGACTGCACATCACTTATAATCAATCCTAAGGTGTTTCTCCAACACAGCAATAAGGGAAAGTACAAGGTACAAATGACTCAGAAAGTAATTAGAGTAGAAATGGGCAACTAGACAGAAATCTGGTCACAGGCTTTGACAGATTGAGAAAGATGAATTTCTGATGTAGCAAGGTCTAGGGGGTTCCTGAAATCCAACAGATAGATTGTACTAGCTGTTCACATCTACTGCAACACCATCGATTGTTATGTGCCTATGGAAGGAAATAGCAAACTGCATATATCTTCAAAAACTTGAGCTCTAGTGTACACATGCATGTTTCCCAGAAGAGCATTTGTCCTCAAAAGAGAGCATCTGCATGAAACTCAGAGTAAAGAGATCTTCCCATTTGCTGATATAGATAGATGATGTAGGTCTAGGAAGTGTTTTACAAGAGGATGTAGCATGTTCAACTCTATGCTCACAAGAATCAGAGAATCAAGTTAGAAATCTTTCCTGCAGAAGAGCAGAGACATAGGCACTAAGAGGATTCATGACTAGAGAATGGTTTCATATTGCAACACACAATTAAAAATATGCTGGGTCACCCTATGACATGGGCAATTTGGGAAATAAACTGTATTTCACAACTGACGCTAACTGAAAAAAACCCAAACCAGAAAAACTCTCACATTTTGCTCGTCCTGTAGTTGGGCACTTTACTTACCAGGGTACACTGGGATTATGCATACAAATGGCTTCATGTTCTTCACCTATCAGCATCAGCAATGGCCAAGTGTAATCAGGACACAATTACAACCTCACCAGTGTTATCTGCTGATGCCACTCTTATAGCTGAAGAGCAAGCTTTTTTCTAAAGTAGGTCTGACCTCTATAAGCTCTCAATTCACTGCCCCAGTGTAGCAAAAAAGTGATAGTAAAAGTTAGTAGTTAGTGCTCTAGAAACAAGGAATGCTACACTTGTCATCAACGAAGAATAGATGTGTCATTGGGAAATGGACCAGTGTGCAGACAATGTCAAATCCATCTCAGTGAAGAGTTTTACAGCATCAGCTATAACTCACTCACTCTCATTTTCTAGAATCCTTTATTGAAGTCTGCAAAAGTTAGAAAGAGAGCACAGAAATGCACAGGCTTTGAAATCGTTGCCGCAGAAGACTGTAAATAGCAATAATATAAATTGTGATTTTTCTGTTTGCCCCACCACAGGGTGCTGTAAGAGGGGTACAACTGGTAGCTCACTTTCCTCATATGGATAGAGCTAATTAATATCATGGTGTGTCATGTGCCCAGCAGTTAGTGCTTTGAACCTGCCATTCTTGCAGCTGGTAGTCCAACAAGCTATCTTACAAGAAACTTATCTCCTTACTTGTCTTGAAGCAGGGAGGAAACTTCTCACTTCAAGAGCCAGCTTGACTCTCTCCTCACACCCACCTCTCACCAGCTCCATTAACTCTCTTAATAGACTGGAAAGCATATGTGTTAGTGTTTTTCGTGATAGACTATCAACTCCATGCCAACTAGGTCTGGAGACTTGGAAATCATGGCATTTGTGAGGCTGTTATCATGCAGCCTTCTTCCAATATATTTTACAAACAAGCTGCAACCAGCATCTGAAATGTAGATGGGATTATATATAAAAAAAAAAAAAAAAAGTAAGAAAAGGAAAAAGAAAAAATCCTAAAGACAGAAAGCTGATCTGAAGGAGGTAGCAGGCAAAGCGAAAGGATCCTTGGAGCAGAGACATGATGAAATGGGAACAGAGCTCAAAATTACTCCCTGATTCATCTCACCTTGCAGCTTTGCCATGTTTCTGATGCACAGGAGGAAGACATATTTCATCTCAAAATCATTTCTGAATACTGAAATTTGGGAAGAGAAGGTATCAGATGATCCAGAAAGTTCATGATCATTTCAAAGAAGGATCCCATTACTTGGAGTTTTTCCAGATCCCTTAGGGACAGCCAGATTGGATTGATACTCCTGTGAAAAGGGCTCACTCACTGTCACTGATGGCTCTGGAGTCGACAGCTATTTGTCTCATAAACTCTGCCCCTGATAGGAAACACTGAGATAGACAGAAAAGTCTGGGTTTAACAAGGGAGTAGTCTCTGAATTAGAATTTGATCTGCAGAAATCTGAGAAAAGGAGTGCAGAGGAAATTTAAAACAGTTTGACCTGTCCTAAGAATGTGTGAGAGAAAAGTCTGAAACTGAAGCCTGAAGACCAAATAGCCTCAAATCCTAAGAGGTTTTCACCATTCTATCACCTGTCACTTTTTGCCTTCTTCCCCCCAGCTCGGTGGAAAGCAGACAGCAATCACCCTTTCTTAAAGGCAGCATCACATTGTAGGAGTACCATGAACACAACCTGCCTAGCAGCACATCGTCAGGCTTTAAAGTGCAATTCTCCTCAAAGTAGTAACAGTTTAAAGGTACTTTGTCACCACACACACACATATGCTCCCTGAGGGGCTTCATTATCCCTTTAATGTGTAGTGAAGGAATACCAGATCTTTCTTGCTCCCCATCCCTCCCAAGTGTCTTTCAGTCATGC
The DNA here is from genome assembly GCF_963210335.1 of Falco punctatus. Classification (NCBI taxonomy): domain Eukaryota; kingdom Metazoa; phylum Chordata; class Aves; order Falconiformes; family Falconidae; genus Falco; species Falco punctatus. The sequence goes on along the minus strand of NC_137591.1, from coordinate 9,293,663 downwards.
CTGCTTAAGTTTGCTGATAAAAACATATATTTGCATGGTCATTAGCAGAGGCTTTGGAATGAACAACTTTATAAGCTCTGAGTTTACGCCTCAAACCCAAAACTACTAAATGAGCTCCCTTTTTGGAAACTCTGTAGATAGAAAAGCAACTGGGTTTCATGCTTCAGGGTTTCAGCTGTTCACCTGTGAGAACTACAATAGCTGCACTTTTCACTGCTCATTAACATCCATGCTCTGCTCTCTACAGTGCTCTGCTGTAGAGCTCCAGGATGGATGGAGGTCTCCACACCTTGTACCAGTTATACTGGGAGCACCGCTGCAGGGATTTCACATTCCTCAGAATTCATCCTCACATGCACTGAAACTGGTTGTACTCACAGCTCCCACCTCCCTGAGTACTACAGCACTGGAGATGCTGACTGAGTTCACTGGTTTCACCATAGCAGCTAATGCAACTAGAATCCAAATCAAAACAAGCAGCCCTTCTGAGAGCCCTTCTTAAACAGCATCCTGCAGCCAAACAAAGCAGAGTGGTGATGGCCTTACCTGAAACCTTCACAAAGTCAGTGAAGTGCTCCCCTATAGGACTGAGCAGCCCATCACCAACCTACTCAGAAAAGGTAAGAGAAGGAGGCAGGTTTCACCCCATCCTCCAAGCAAACCTCAGTTGGAGTTCCTCTTGCCACTAGATTCTGCCACCCCCGCACACATGCACATGCACACACACACAGCGTCCTGTCTCCAAAACCTTAATTCCTCAGGTCCCCTCAGCTAGTTTTTCAGTGAGTATGCTTCTCTCTGTCAGCAGAAGTGCACTTAGCCACATGTAACAATGTCACCTATTCAACTATTAACCCATGCACAGATCCATCACCCAGAAACCTGAGATTTAGCCTGGAGCGTATCTCTCTTTAAAAAGCCAGCCCAAGCTGTGACCAGTGATATACACAAATAAGGGATCTGCAAATGCTTCAGGGTAATAATAAAGAAAAGATCTGCTTTTTTTCCCCTCTGCTTTTTACTAATAGCAACCTCTGCTTCTCAGAGCACATCCTTCCCCAAAGATGCCAAAGCTGGCATTTCCTAGTCTAAACTCTACAGAATAATCACACCACTTAGAAAATAACTCGTGTCTCTGGAGTTCTCAGTTTCCCTATTTGTCAGTAGAAAACGAGACATTTCCTCAAAACATACAATAAAATAGCCTCTAGCAATAGCCTGCAATGCTTCTCTTTACAATAGTTTTATGAGCGTGTGTGTGGTCTCCTGGGAGTGCTTTCATAATCATTTATACAAATGACAGAAACTTAGGACAATGAGAAGCAGGAAGGGATATACAACCATCATGCATGCTTTGAATAGTCTGCAGAAAAAGTGGTTTTCTCTGTGGAAAAGAGACATTCTGCTCACTTGTACATCTAAATCAGGAGATTCAGCCCCTCCTAAGGAGGGACAGCATGCTGTCTACTGCTCCCAGAGCACCCAGTACAGCCCATTGCTCAAACTCCTCCCGGGCTGTCTCACTGCTCTGGAACGGTTCTCTGAACCAGACTTATATTTTACATATATTATGACAGAGTTAAAGGGGAATACTCAGGAGGAGATCCTGGGAGGGGGCTGGGTGTCCAGTTCTTAACTAACTTCCCAGCCCTCCTTCACAGCACACTTTGTCCGAGCTGAGTGAAATTTGCAGTGCTCTGTGAGAGAGGTAGCCTGTGTTTGAATGTAAAGGAGCTCCTGCTCTGGGAGGCTGTCACCTCCTCCCAGCTTGTTGACATTAGGTAAAAGTAATGATGGTCTTGGAAAATACACCATAAAATTGCTATGAAAACTTGTTTCTTCTGTGGATATTCAAGATTTCTAACTGTGTGGGGATGGAGAATGGACTGTCAACTCCTATATGGACAAACAACACAGCAAGAAGGTACTAAAAGAAAACCCATTTTCTCAAACAGTTCTTCCCCGCCCCATTTTTCTTTGCAATACAAATTATTTCAGCCCTCTGTGTAAAAAGAGGGGTAGTCTGGTTAAGCACGATATAATGGAGCAGTTTCATTTAGCCAAAAGGGCAGAGTTCTTGTGAGACCAAAACCTATAATGCTTAGAAGCACAGGCTTTACGATCTGTACCCTGTGCCACCAGAAGCACGTTTCCGCTCTCCCTTCACCCAGCCTCCAGGAAAAATATATAAATAAATAAATGAACTTATGGAGCAACATGTCCAAGAAGCAGTGAGCAGAAATACATCCCAGAGGGGTACTAAAGCATATAATAGCTGTATTTGTCTTCCTGGAAATGCCCTGATACAAGACAACAAAAAAGAAGGTGGGATCATTTGTTGTGCTCGGGTTTTAAGAGATTTCCGAGTAGCTTTGTTAAGCTTGCAGGATGTTAACAAAACCTGCCTGAATGCAACAGGCGTTGCCTTGCTGGGACAAGGGTCTTTTTTACCCAAGGAGCAGAGAGGCACCAGAGATCGTGGTGCAAGTGAGCATGAATTTTACTTTGGGATGAATTCTAGGTCTGAGCAACTTTCTCGTTGCTCCCCCTTCCCTGCACAGCCACATGTAACACAAAATGAGTTTTCTTTATTTTGCAACAGATTATTGGGATTCACTTATTCAATGTTCATGAGCTGTTATTACTCCCTCAGGCACTTGTGCCAGCACTTCCTTCAGCCGTGGCCCAAACCACACTGCGATTAGTAGTAGGGATCACAAGACTAAGAGGGACATGCCCAGCCAGGGTAAGTGATAACAGCTCAGCAAGGCTGCCATGGGTAGTTGGGAAAAGGTTTGCTGGAAGGAACACCTCTTCCCTAAGAATGCTTGGATGGATGAGGGGATGTTACGGATATGAGAATAATAGACCTGGAGTATGTGGATAAAAGGAAAACAATAGAAAATATAAATAGATCAGAATCTTTTCTTTGGTTGCTGAATTTTAGTTACCCAGGCTAAAAAAGCCAAAACAAAACTAACAACGACCAACCAAAGAAAACCCCAAAACCCAACCAAAAAGTACTAGGGCAAATCATTCCGTATCTGAATTTTCTCATATTGCTGAAACAATGATAGTGTCAAAAATATGTTTTAGGATACAGTGTTATGCCATTGGGTTTAAAAATGTGTTTCCCTAAAGGAAAATGGGAAAATGTTCAGAGACTTCACTGTTGAGTGCACAGCACGGTATAAAACATGGCAAACTCCTGACAAAGAAACCAGACTGGCACTTTGGAGACATGGGTTTTATTCTCCTATTTCTTTAAGCAGGTCACTTCCCATCCATTGTCTCTTTCCCAGCATGACTGGAAGCTTTTGAGGTTGTGGACTTTCCCAGTTGTTACCTTGTGCCCAACATAACAGAACACACAGTTTTTATCAGGGTCTTTGGCTAACCATGGCAAAAAAGGATGAAAAACACTATTTCTAAAGAGGGATCTCATCTGGGAGGTTGAATACAAAAAAATGAAATGAAAACTCAAAGGTATACCAAGTACCACCTGTTCAGAGCCCAAAGGCAAAAAAACAACTAGATTAAGCCAAGTACCTCTGACCAGTTTTTTCCTTTAACTGCAAAGAAAAGAAATTTTTATGAAGTGATAAAGCCATCCAAGAATGGCTGTGGTTGTTTCTTTTAAATGAACCAGAGAGAACAGATGGTCCCCTCTCATACCATCAGAAAGGTCAAAATTAGCCACCCCTAAGACTAGCAGGTTCTTGAAATGCTCAAGTGCTTGTGTCTGGTCATTATAACTAATCCACCCTCCAGAACAAGAAAGGTCAAATGAAGAACACCCCTACAAATATTGCAGCAACTCCTAGCCATGGCTGATGTGTAATGCACTCAGACATGGTGTCAACAGCTGCTCCTAAAACCCAATGAGTCAGCCTTTCAAAAGAGCTTGTCAGCTCTCACTGTTAGAGCTTTCATACAGATTGTATTTACTCCCCGATGTTTAAAAATATCATTCTTAAACCTTGAAAATATAAAATGTTTTCCTTACAGAATTTGTCCTTTTTCCCCAGACAGCTGCCCAAGAATGTTTCATGTATTTATTTGGGAGCAAAACTTCCTAGCTCTTCTTTCACTTTCCTTTTCACGTGCTGACAGCTAAACCAAAGGCAGGCCTCTGTTGCTGAGGCCACGTACCAGTGAAGAATTTCTAGTCCCTTCCACAACTTTTATGTGCAAACCACAGTCAGCCTCCCAGAGTACTGTGAGGTTAGGTGTTCTGCTTAACAGATAGGGTACAGAGACACTGGGTGACTTGCCTTGGGTCTTACAACAGGCATGCAGACACAAATCCCGCATCCACCCCCTACTCTAATCACCAATCTCCCTTGGATGCTTTCATTTAAATAAAAAGGCCTATTGGAAATGACAGGTGAAGAAAGCAGTCCAGGCATGAAATGTACTCTAAAGTATATTAATAGAAGGTTGCCAGACAAAATGGCACAAGACATTTGATCGCATCATCTTAGGCTTGTTGTTCATGCTCCTTTGCATCTGGCTGCATGATTTCTGCCAGATTCTCAGCTGGAGGAGCAGGCTAGGATTTGCCTGCTTTCCCTAACCCGTGTCGGGCTCAGCTGCAATCATGCAGAGCACTGAAAGAAATCCCTTTGAGTCAGGATTCATTCCGAACATGTAAAACCCAGACAAATGACTGCTTCTCCAAAGTGAATCCCATTTCACAGCAAGTAGGTTATTAGTGTGGAACTCCATACAAGTAGCCTGCATTCAAAAGCTCTCTGCATTATTAATAGAAGATGAGCTTTTGACATCAAAGGAGAACCATTATGTATGCTAAACGGTGGCAAAAATTGTACCCGCACTTCAAACCTTTTCAGTTCTTTGTCCCTTGTAAATCAATCAAGGTTGACAGATGCTTTAAGGAGAGTAATCTTTTCAATGATACTGTCAATGGATAACATAATGGAACATTGTCTCTGTGCTGTGTGAAGACATGGAGCTAGTCAATTATGGACAACACTTCATGCAGCCGCCAGTTTTCACTTGAAGTGCTGCTGTTGAAGTATTATAATCCCAACAAATGGCCGCAGCAGCATACAATGTAAATGAGACCTCCTGAAGCTTTGGAAAATTAATTAGTAACAACAGTGGTCCATTCCCACACTTTCAAACACCAGCTTGGTAATGTTAACGATGCACTTCCCCCCTTCCCTTTGACCAGCCAATAGGGCATATTTACATACACTATTTTTAATCTTCAGCACTTTTTCCCCCTTTTAAAATGGAGGAAGCTCTGGATTCCTTTCCTCTCTTTTGAGCAGCAAACTTCACCCCTGATATTTCCAACCAGTCACATAACCCACATGGCCGGAGCTGAAAACAAGAGAACAGAGACTTTCCCACTTGGAGACAGCAGTAATATTTGCTGCTATTGCTTCACACACATCAGACACTCTGTGGCTGTCTGCTTCTCCAACACTCCTCTCCCCTCAGTTGCCCTAAGAAGAATGCCTAGGGTGGATGGCAGGGGAGAAGCTTCTGGTCTCAAGAGACCAGTAGGATTGTGAATTGAAAGCCCAATGTACTGAGTGCCAGCAGCACCCAGGTCAAATTGTGGTGCACATGATACCAATATATATATCCAATTGCCAGCCTCCACAGAAGATTGAGAGTCAAAGCGGAGAGACTGCACTGTTTATTTGGCTATTGGCTTCTATTTCCTACGTCATTTTCTCAAAGATTTTCCCTTTGTCAACTGAGGCTTGCACTAAGAGGAACACTTAATCTCCCACAGTAACAGAGAGAAATCCCACACTCGAGTACAAAATTTCTAAACTCCTATCAATTGCAGATTTTCATTGCTCTGATCTCTGAATGCCCCCTTATCTATAACATGCTTTTGAAACAATCAGGTGTAGATAAAAACTCAATCACTGAGGTCTTCTTGGACAAGAACAAGCTGTTCCCTGAATACAACTCCTTCTTCCCCAGGCTCCAAACAGCTGGAAACAGGTGCAGCTGCTGTCCCTTCCTCGTTTATTATGGATTTGGTCTTCTACACTCTGGACAGTTTTCTGAGAAGCCCTTGCAGTGGTTGACCACAGAAAACTTCACATTGCAACAGTCCCTGAACGCCCCAAACATACAGACAATTGTTAAACAATGCTGAGAATGGTTAAAAAATACTATGAGGCAGCAGAGGAAGCAACAGCAGCTGCATACCCTTGCAGGCATTACCCAGCTGGCTGCCACTGCTGATCCCAAGAAGAAAAGGGAGATATTAGGCCTATTGCCTCAAAAAGAGGCCTCCACTGCCTAGGAAAGACAAAGGAAGGGTTATCTTCTTCCTAGCCTTAGAAAAATCAGAGACTGATCCAAACTTTTTCCTGGTCTTGCATAAAACAAACTACCATAGAACAGAGAAATGGACAGGAATCAGGAGGTTTCAATTCCTTCTTCCTTATGTTGGAACAGATCCGTCAAGAAAACAGTGGCATAAATCCATTTCTATATTCACTTTCCACTCAAACTCTACAGTGCAATATACACAAACCCAAGACAAAAAAAAATATCTTTCCTGCACCTTGAGAGAGCTTTAGAATAACATTCTTGCCATGATGAAAATAGCCTTTCTCCCAGTTACAGTTTCTCTTGCTGTGCAGACTCATCTGCTTTCGTACCTGCTTTTATATATTCCTTCTCTAGAGCTAAACACATGGAACACTGCAGGATCCCTATCCTCCTCCACCTACAACCTCTGCCACAAGCTGTTTGGGATGGCACTGCAGAGGGGGCCCTAGCTGTCCCCATCTTCGAGAGGAGACCCAGGTTTATCTCTCAGTACCAGGAGGATGAATTATAAACAAAAAGAGGGCAGCAGAGACTGGGAAAATGTACAGTGGGCAACAAAGAGGGTTACGAACGTAGTAGACATAAAATAAGGGCCCAAACAGTATGTTCTTCTGCTCATCTCTGGTTGGTATAGGATTCCAAAGTACTTTTTAATTGAGCCTGTTCCCATTATATAGCTGCCAAATGTCATCTACTGCCTTCCCTCCTCACAGCTAATGCCTTGGCCAAGATGCTTTTCTGAATATTCCTTATCCCAGTCAAAGCAAAATGGAACAAAGACCTCTTACTTGAAAGACTGTCCACTTAAGCAAACCTGGAGTGCATAGATTGAAGCAGAGCAAGGGATAGCTGTATAGAAAGAAGTAGCTTAGATGGCAGCTCCACAGGTGTGTAAGGTGGGCCAGAAGAAGCAAGCAAACAGCTGCAGGCAGGCTTGGGCATTGTGTGTTAACTTGCACAGCCTTCAAGGAAAACCGATGCACAGAAGAGGCTATGGAAAGGGCCAGGATGTCATATTTGGACACAAAGTTGCAACACACTGGACCAGAGTCTTACACTGACTTCTGCAGATCTATTGCAACCCACGTGTGCCAAAGGGTCTGTTCTACCCTATTTGAAACTTGCTCTAAAAACATATGCCTCTTTCCAACCCATTTATAGGAGTTCACTATATATTTCCAATATCCAGAGATACCTACACACATACTTTCTTCAAGTTACAAGACATGTATTGAGCTATTGCAGATTTTCTTGCAAAAAAAATTTCCATGGTAATACTGAAGAATTTCAAAAGCATACATTGCCTTTGTCACAACTTTCAACAGGAAATAATCTAAACTTTTCTTTCAAGTTATTATTTTTACTTCTCTTTTCTATTTTATTATTTAAAGTTTACAAGTAAAAAAAAAAAAAAAAAGCCAATATAACATAAACAATAAAGCTGAACCAGTTGCCCAAAAGAGAAGAGATCTTTTGACAAAAACCAAGTGCTCGAATAACTCAGAACCAAAGGTTATAATACGGAAGATGAAGAACCTGCTTCTGTTCATGTCTCTAATGACAATACGTAAGGTCAAAACTTACCACTTTTGGATAAGGTAAGTATAAAAGGGAAGGTGGTAGCTAATACTGACAAAAGTTTTAAGTAGCCTTCTATTCTTATTAAAATAAACCCCAGACAATTCAATTAAGCCAGAGATCTATCGTTAAAAATAAATTAGGAAAAAATTAAGAGAAACATTGCTTACATAAGAGAAGTCTTCAGCATTCTGACAGAGTAGCTTAGGAAAAACAGCCTGTCGCTGAAATCTTTCCTCATCTTCAAAGATGTTCCCATACATGAAGCCATTCATCATGGTGGAGTGGGCATGGATGTCAATATAGAACTCCAGGTTAATCTTCTGTTGAAGGAAAACAACAACAACAACAAAACATTCAGCATGCAATAAATCATAACTGTGTTATATAGGTGAAGCCTCCCATAAATCCAGTACTGGCATCCTTGAATGGAGCCAGCATCAGAGAGCCATGCTAACGACATTGTTCTGATGCATCCAACCATTTGTGCTTCTTTGTGGGCGCATGTGGGATGCAACACAGGGCAAAACAAACATTTCTTTACCTGTTCTGAGAAGGCTGGAACATTTACACAGTGTCTTGTGCTGCATAAAATACAGCCAAAGTATTATCCTTCACTTTGATCAGGGTTTAGTGCAACTGATAAAAATAGGCACCTTCTAGTTCTAGAACATGATTGTTCGGGCACAGCTTTGCCATCTATGCACGGATCTGCACTGCGATATGCAGATGTACCCTTCTGCCAGGAAAGACAGGCTCAAAGCTGTGTAAAAAAATAATTCAATATTTTCTGTGCAGTTTATTTCAGTTTATGAGGAGAAATACTGCAAATGTTTTTGTCTTACTCTGCTTTGTAGTAGTAATTCAATAGAATAACTCCCAAAAGCAAATGCCTTGAATGCCTCTCTGCTTGTAGCTTCCCATGTGATTTTGCATCAACTCTGGCTTCAAAAGAAACACCAGGACCCCCTAACACAGAAGTGCCTGCTCTCCTCATAATCTTTCTGGATTGTTAATTAAGTGTCAGAAGGCTCCGTAAGAAAATGCTGCTCAAGTCTCCAGTCCAGGGACACATCTTTTTCCTCACATCACTTATAAGTGATACTACTTCCCCTGCCATCAGTGGCAAAGAGTGAATGTTCACCTTGGTGACCGTGTACAATGCCATTGACAGCAGTGAGAAGGCAACATCCAGTATGGCGAAGTGCTACCAGAGCAGATGACACAGGACTACCCAGAGTTTCCCCAAAAGCTTGCAACTTCTGGTCCTGAACAAATGGTGCTCTGTGACCAGACAGTGACAAACCCACCCCTGTCACCGGGATCACAGCCACCCCGCCATGGAGCCAGTAAGAACCTTCCTGGTGACCAGAGGGTTACAGTTCAGATCTCCCTGTCTCAACCAGGGGAAGAGCAGCTCTGTTAGCAGGACAGGGACTGCAATGCTTAGTCCTGTACCCTTCAGTGGCAAATAGGGACTGTGACCAGTAAAATACAACATAGAGCTCTCCAGCCACGTCTTGTCTGCACAAAAAGCTTGCTCAGGCTACTGGAGAACATTGAGCTACAAGACAGTCCAGTGTAATACAAATGCAACTTATATTATGCAGTTCATGTGACAGCAGTGTCAGCTCTTCTAGAGATTCTTTGATGGGGGGAGAACATCATTAGGTATGTGAAACTAATATGATACAGATTTACTTTCCCTTGGCAGAAAACCAATGTACAATACACAGTGACTGCTTGGTTTAATTAAACAGCCTAGAGAGAGTTATACTGTATCTTATTAAGCCTCTCCTATGTTAAAATGTAAGCTAATGCAATATCAATATCTGACCGTGCTTCATAGGAAAAGGAACATTTGATTGTATTTGACTCTAATACAATAAATTGTTTGCTTCTGCCAAAACATTACGCTGTACTATACAGGACCAACACTGCAATAAAGAACACATCTGCTATTCAGAGATATAGCACTGAGAAGAAAGATTAGCATTGACAGGACGAAATACCACATAGGATTTTCTTCCTCTCCAAGCACACAGAAATTAAAACCAAGATTGAGTAATATTATTTTTCATAAGATAATTTCCCCATCAGAAGCAGAGTTTGATGAGATCAGATGCACACTGGCATATCATCATAAAACAGAACATGTTGTCGAGTCTCAAAACAGTGATTTGATGATGAAGTGACGAGATAATCTAGTTGAACTGGATATTTGTAAAGCATGAATGTCCTTCACATAGAACTCAGTGACCTAAGTCATGCTTATTTTAGAACAACTAGACAGTATTGTTTACAGGGACATATTTACTAATATAAAGTAATTGAGAAGTACAGTGATCTGTGTAACAATAGACTAGTATCATTTGTCTTAACACAAATAAAGGTGCTGGCACAAACTGTATGATTTGTGCTGTGTCATACCATACTTATTCATCCATAGTTACCAAATTCTTTCCAAAAGAAGGTGTCTACAAACAGGGACACAGAGGTACAGATTACTAAGATAACTTTCCATAGGCTATCCAGTAAGAAATTCACCTGCAGAACAAGGGTGACCTGAGCCTCAGATTAATATTCAATTGATCAAGCCATCCAGTCTATCACTACAGAATATTTTCTAAACTCTCTTAGGATTCCTGATTAAAAAAAAAAAGCCGATAAATGTGTTCCAGAGAATTTTAGAGAATCTCCTGGGGTACTGAACTTCATTTGAAGAGCTTTCTTGATCTCAAAACCTATTTTCAAATAATCTGGTTACACTGGTTATTTGTGAGGGAACAGTGTCCTTCACAGGTGTCACCTTCACCTAAAGATTAAGCTTCTAGATTGCTTATTTGGAAATCATGACATTCAACAGATAGCTCAGCATTCAGACAAATGTTCAAAACCATTTATCCAGTCATTCATTACAATGTATTTCAAACGTAATTTCCTGTCAGTCTACAATAACTATTCAACTGTTTTTTCTGGTCTTCGTTCCATACCCTCCTACTGAACATACAAAAATATCTATTTCACATATTCCTGCCCACTAAGTATAGTCCAAATTTGCCATTGCCCATTGTATTCAGTAAGTTGTTAAACATTGCTAAGGTAATCACCAGTTAGACATACTACTCCCAGACACTGCTGTATATGAGCAGAACAGAATTTCAGTGTTTCAGGTTTCTTCTCATCACATTCATTATTTTATCAAAGGGAAACACGTTGCTCATTCTCCATTACAGAACAAAATAATTCAGTACATAATAATTCAGTACATTGTTAATATAACGTATGAGTTCCTAATGAAAAATTCTCTTTCTTTACAGACACAAAGATATTGTGGCCTTAAAATGGACAATAACAGCCCAGTCACCGAGACATTAAACTCAAAGTTTGCCACCTCATACCACAAGTACTAAACCAAGGAGTAGACAATCTGTTTCCAGGCAAGATTTGCAAAAGCATTAAGGTATGTTCCTGAATAATAATGGTATTTCTTCTATCTCTTTACAGTCATACACATTCATAAGTACTTTACACATAGGAACTGTTTCACCCACTGCCACACTACAAATTTAAGCTAGGGAATATAGTTTCATATTTTAGTTGGGGTTCTCTGGAAGATTTTGGCATAATTACTGATCTCCTGCAATTTAGTCAGGATCACAGAATTAACATTTTATTAAATATATATTGTCACATACTGATGGAAATTTCAGAAAGATCAGCAGAGAGCTGACCTTTTCAAACTGTTTCTCTTTGAGATAGGGAGAATTTTAATGGGAGAATGAAGTTAATAAATGTATGTGTGCATTTACATGAGCACATATAAACACACTTAAAACATAAACCAACCCTACCTGCTGTTAAACCACAGGGGTATCTATATCTACACAGCAGAACCCACCCTGGTTACGGCTTCTAATGCAGTAATGTCCACAAGTGAGAGTGGGAATAAATTCAGAGGTGGCTCAAAGTCTTATAGTCACATTTCCTTCAGCCTTTAAGCAGAAAGCAATGAATAACCAGGCTCAAACATCTCTGGATGCTGTAGCTGCCTTCTGAGAGACTTACAAGTTACATCCTACGATATGATATTAAACTCATCATTTTCAGCTTTAGAGGTGGAATGCAAAATGATTCAGATGCCTTATAAAAATAATCAGGCAATTTAATTCCCTCAAGAGTCCTTTCTTTGTGTTTACAAGCAGCAGCAGAGATTTTCTCTCTCACACTCTCTTTCTTAAGTAAAGCTGTAATTACCTGGATGACCCAGCTTACAGAGTGGAGAAAACAAAGGCAGACTACTTGGTCTTTCTTTTCTGTGTGTCAAAAGAGAAATCACTCACTAGAGTGACAGAGACAAAGATTGGATCCCACTTCCTAGAAAACAACAGTTAACATTCTCTCCCTTGAAAAGAATGGTCTTCACCCTTTCTTGCCACTTACCACATAAAACCAGAATAAATAAACAAGCAAATGAATTTCTGCTCCAAAGTGCATTTGAATCCCTGCCTTTGTGGCACACACTTTCCACTGTTCTCTTGAGTCAGTCTAAAGTTTCTGGCAGCTTGAGAAATATACATATAAATTAGGGACGGGGGGGAAATGAAAGATATCATGGATAAAGAGCTCACATACATTGTCAAGATATGAAATTGTCAGAGTTGTACAGAAACTGGAAACTGGTTCATGATGCCATGTAAAATTTTGAGCAAATATATTCTTACTTGCCTGCATTTTTATTTCATTAGCTCAATGCCTTTGGAAGGTCAGTAATTAAAAAGCAAAAGGAAAGAATGCTTTCCTTTAGCGCTGATATGACCAAAGTTTGAATTTGAACGGTGCAATTATGATTCTTAAGGAAACAGAGATTTTAAAAATAAATAAATAACCCCCCCAATAAATGCCATAATAAAAGGATAAATGTGCATTGAGTCCAGAACATGAGCCACTAGAGAGACAAGTGATGCAGGAAGAAGCCAGCTCTGTCCACCAGCTGTCACTTCAATATGGATTTTATTAATTCTTGGGCATAGCAGTTGGTTTAGAGTGAGAGTATCCAAAAGCCTTCCTCAGTCCAATATTTCATGCAGGGGATGGGATAAACTCCTTGCAATGTTTTATACAAGCTGCTAAACCCTTGGCTTGTCATTGGTGGTAGAGAACATAACAGCCTCCAGGCAGATGTTGCACTCTTACTGCTAAGCCACTGTTTGAAGCAAATGGACATACAACAGCTGGCACAGCATAAAGAGTTTGCCCCTTTTGGTTCAGAAGAGATTCAGAAATTCCTAGAAGACTGGCTCCTTGATGCCTCCTCAGGTCCAGAATCTCTCAAAAGAAAATTCTGCATAGATCTTAAATATATCCATTTTGACATACACACCGTACCCCACACTTAGTTTTTTGGCAGCACCTACAGTGGTGACACCAGAAAACACAAGCACAATGTGCTAATAAGCAAAATCAAGAAAAGCTGATGCTTGAGTATCACATGCTCAGCAGTCTACATGCAGCTAGAAAGCACTAGTCCTGGCCCTTTCAGCTTCAGGGATCTCTACCTGGTCTCTTGAATTACTCTTTAGGGATGCACAACACTTGTCTTCTCCTGACTACACAAGGGAACATTAGGAGTTCAAACTGTCTGGATATGGTTCAGTTTCCAAGCTTCCCTTGAAATACCTGGATTTGGATGCCCAGTAAGGTGACTTTTACCCAGATCACTTTTCTTACTTTCTCCCCATACTTTTCCCCCCAAATCTGAAAGGGGGGAAACCTTCATAAACCCTCACAAAAACCCCAAACCAAAACAAAAAAAAACCCCAACAACAACAAAAACAAACACACACACCCTAAACCCCCAATAGTTCTAAGAACATTTTTCCTCTGCCATTCTTTATAACCTCTGACAAGTCAGTGCTACAGCATCATCTCTAGTCTAGCAGATGATGTAAGTCACACCTTATTAGAGGCACTATTTCAGAGGTATGCCACTACCCCTTTGTAACCATAGGGAACAACATCTTTCTCCTTCCATTCATCATCCCATGGACCACCTGTTCCATTCACCTTTGTAAACACCATGGCAACAACAGCAATTATTTACTTAAGAAATTAATAGTAGAAAAGTGGCTTAGTATTTTTTAAAACCTTCTAAAGGTTAAAAACCTTAAAAAAAAAGTTTCCTCATCTTGCTTCCAGAGAAGGGAAAATGTTAGCTTAGAACCACTCTTATTCTCACTGATACAAAGCACAAAAGCCAATTTCTCCTTATTCCTGTAGATAACTTTACCTAATCTGACAATGTATTTTAAGTGTCCCTGCAGAAGCAGCTTGCAAACACTGATATACCACAAACTCTGAATGACCTTCTAGCAATTCTTCTTAACACTTCATGCATTTCTTCAGAGTATTTCAATGAAGTTCCATAAACTGTTGTCTTTCGGAATGAACCACTCCAACCCACTTGCCATTCAAAAGTAATTATTTAGTGATCTGGTTACACAGCAAATTCTCAGTCTAAATAACGATGCCTCTTAATGATAGGCATAATCTGACATGACTCATTAATGCCTCAAAAAGGATGGAGAAGAAACTTCTGTTGGATTCATACAGCAAAAGGATGGCATGTCCATCGACACTGCTTTCCTGTCTGCCTTAAGAAGTAAGGGATGCTTTTATCCATAGAAGAATGTGGGACCCCCTTCAATAAGCTTGAACTCTGCTCTAATGTGCCCATCAATAGCCCTGAGAAGAACTAAACTCATGGTTTTGGCCTCAAAGTGGGAGGTCAGCAACATGCATATTCTGATCCTGGCTCTTCATCTGCTTGCTTCTCTCACCTGCCAGTGCAGATAACAACACCTCATGAGGATTAGCTGACGTTTGTAAAGCACTTTGAAGATATAAAGCATCACAGTGCATACAAGTTAAGTATTAATTCATCTGCCAGGCTGATTCACTCTTTGACCCCTCTGCAGAGACATCCAGTTAGTGTCAGCTCTGGCAGTTTTTGCAATTCAGGCACCTGTCCACCAGCTACTGGACTGAAGCCAGCAATTCACACAGGACACAGAAGAGCCGTCAGATGGTAGTAACATTTGGTCACGACAGGCCTGAATTGGATTTGAAAGGGTGACCTAGAGGTGAAAGGCTCTATCAAGAAGCCACTTCTGTTCAAATGCATATTAAATTAGAGAGGGGCCAAAGTGACAATGTTAAGACCCAGATCAAGTTTAGACAAGACTTTTAGCTCAGCTGCATGGACAATTCTTGTATAATTTTTACCCTAAAGAATAGGAAACAGGAAATATTCTTCTGGATTTTGGGCCTGACCCCAAACCAAAACTAGAAGGGTCAGTCTGAACAAGGACAGTCATTGTTCTATCTCATTCTTTCTCTCTCCCTCGTATGGAAGCCAACATGCACATATACTCAGAACATGGTTTATGACATTTGCCAGCTCTGAAGTCTTCAGTCGTTTGAATAATTACAATAAAGCATTGGGATTTAAGTGGGGTAGGGAGAGGGGCTATTACCTCACTGTAAACTTTGCTGATCTCACTTGGCTCTGCCTACGGCAGCCTTCATTTGTATGTCCCCACTATATGCCCCACAGAGCAAGCTCGGTATATCCTACCTTGCTCAGCTGTCTGCTACTGAACAGCACTGGCTCTACAGAAAGAAGGCTTTTCAGAAAAGAGAGGGGAGAATTGTGGCAAAAAATGAACAGCTTTTTGGGAGAGGGAAGGAATCCTACAAGAAAAAGAGGGGGGGGGGGGGGGGAGGGAGGGAGGGAAGGAGAAGTGGGAAAGGGAGAAAAGCTGAGGCAGTAACTGTTCCTTATTCTGATAACTAAAGCCAGAAAATTGGGTTACAAAACAAATATCTAAATGACCATTGTTTTCACTAGGAAAGTCAATTTGGCTGTGGTCTGGTTCTGGAAGTTTGCTCAGCTGAAATGCTCCCAGTAGCTGTACTGAGGGTTTTAGCACTCCTTGGTACTGTTCGTTAGACAGCCACGTGCTTGCTGTTTAACCATACGCAAGTCATTTAACGTCTTCAGGCATCATTAATTGCTGCTTATACACCTGAAACTATATTAAGCCAAGACTTCCTGTTCAACTCCTCACTTCAAAGCAGTATTAATAGCTTGGTGTTTTACCAATAACTTTTCATTATACCTCTGCAGAACCTTCCGACCAAAGTACACAGTCTTTACAAGTACGTAAATAATTCCCAAAGGCAATGCCTGCCTCTCCTCCAATTACAAAGGCAAAGAGTGGTAGACTCAAAAACAGTGGCTAGGAGTTATGAATCCCTGTCCACTAATTTCCTAGGAACTATTCCAGTTGGACAAATTGCATGTAGTCAAATCAAACTCTGTAACAACCACTTTCTCTAGTCTCTCAAATAATGTATGTTATTATTCAGTGTTTCTTACTAAATAAGTAACAGCTGCCACGATGTAAAGTCATCAGGCAGAAAACCTAAGGCAAACAAAATAAAGCACTTTTCAAATTACTATATATACACCTATACTGCAGAACTCACTGCCACCAGATTTTGGCCAAAACACAGATGAACTCAAAGATCAATCAGATAAATTCAAAGAAAAATATTCCATTATGTTTTTACACACAAAGCAGTGGACACAATTTCTTATTGGAAAATTCCAAAATTACACATTACCAGAAGCTCTGCCATGTTCTTAGTCTATCTCTTAGCATCTGCAATAGGTCATTGGATACTGAGCCAAATAGACCTTGGGTTTGACACAGTAAGTATCACTGTTTGTATTTTCCAATTAGACCTTAATTTATGCTACGGAATGAGACTTCTGTGGTTCCTAAAAAGTTAAGATGTTGATTGGTTGTGAAAAGTATGCACATTTCTACAGTTTAAACTGCCTATTTAAAAAAGAGATTAGACAAATTAGTATGTCCTTCTCTACATTAAGTTCTCAGCTCAGGAAGCCCCTAAACCAATGATAACTACAAGCTGGACACCAAAGGTAAAGGTTCATTTTACACATGTAAAATTTCTTATGCAGGTCCCTGTCTTTTTCTGCCTACTAACAACATACCCAGGAAATCTGATTAGTTAGACCTATGCGAGGACTTGCAGCGGTCGTTATTTTGCATAGATCCATGTTGAGTAAGAAAGAAAGAAACATACCTGCATGCAAACTGCAAACCTGCCCAGTCAGGTGGAAGGAAACAACACTAAATGTATCATTCAAGGGGTATGTGGCCATCTACTTGCTTGGGAAGACAGGAAGGCTGGATGGACACTGTGCACGTGCTTTATGAGTGATTGACAGCTGAAAAGCAAACTAACTCATTCTGTTCATCTTCCTGACACAGCCTCGCCACAGGCAGAATTTATCCATGGTCATTAGTCTTATTCTGTTCCTTTACAAGTTATCTTTTCCTTTTCTTTCCTTGTACTCAGTGCAGGCAACAAACACATCCAAGTAAGAGAAATAAGTGAAAGCCGATAAACAGGAACACAAGGACACTGAAAGAGATCAGGGACTATGCATGGCTGCCGAAGGGAGGGACAGCATGCTAACAAAACAAAACAAAAACAAACAAACAAAAAAAAAGAGAGGGAAGAATTGTCCCTGATATTCCCTTGTTGACCCAAGATTCATCCACAACTGGAAGAATAGGTTTTCTTGCATTTGACTTACTCAGAGACAGATCAGCATAGCATTTTGCACCAAACTGCAGAATGTTTTCTCTCTGCTTTACATATAGCGGTACTTACTATCTGTACAGCGCTAGGAAAGCTAAAATGTAATGGTAGTTTTGGAATGGTCTGCTTTTCCAACTGAAAGCACAACATACCATGCCTTTTGCAAGGCACTCATCAGCATAAGTTGTATCTGAAACTTTTTCCTCAAATATTCCCCTACTCACACCAGGCAGTACGTAAACCTGTTGCTACAGGCCATATCACCTTGTGTTCCCTTGTCAGACCAAACAGCAGGGCAGCTAACTGTGCCTGTATGTAAAGTCACAATGTCTCAAACACAACATATGCCCCTGCAAGCACATATTTGGGACCACTATTTTTTTTTACCATTTTCTACAGAAAGAATATTCAGGTCTTGCAGAACATCAGGGACTCAAGGTTCAGCACAGTGGTACAAACAGATTATCCGAGTGACAATCTCAAGAGGAGTCACCATGGCATAACTAAACAAAGGCATAGTAGGACTCTGAAGAAGGGTATTTCCCACCCTAGACAGCAGTGGCTGACCCACACGACCAATGGTTGACTTAGAGATTTAGGCAGTTTTTGTCTGCTTTTTCTTCTGTGTGTGTACATATATATATACCTTTGTAAGTGTGTATGTGTGTTAAAAAACATCTCCATTTGGAGAAAAGAAATATTTTTAACTTGTTTTCATCCTTCTCTTCTGTAACTGTTACAGCTGTCTATAACAGACAGCAAAGCAATTTGCTCTGATTTGTAGGTATATCAGATCAACATTTGATCCTTGCTCCCCTAAATGCTGCAACAACACTGATGGTCCACATGCTGTTTTCAGGTTGAGTCGCCAAACATGAGTGACGAGCCAATTCTATGAGTCTATGTTACTGACCGCTTCAGGAGACTGGCCATACAATATGATTGTATTGCAAAGCAATATTGTTGTGATTTAACCCCAGTAAGCACTGAAGCCCCACATGGCCACTCATTCACTCCCCCCTGCAGTGGAACAGGGGAGAGAACTGGAAGGATGAAAGTGAGAAAACAAGGTTTACCCTCTTATTCCAACAACAGACCACACAGCAAGACAGAAACCAAGTACAGGCAAGAGCAGCACAGTGAAAGTTCACTGGAGGCAGAAAGTGATCGCACAAAACTTCATCAGACAACTCATGGGCAACACACTTTCGCTGAACTCGCTCTGATTTTTCATAGTTTCCTTGGCAGTTTTCTCCTCTCTGCATTCCCACACACCACATTGTGAGTTGGAGAAAGTCTGGAAGCATACTTTAATAAAACTTCCAGCTTTCCCAACCACTTCCTTTTAACTTTAGATTTCTCTGAAGGGAGGAGGTTTCTGCTATCTCTGATGGTTGGAACCTGATCCTGTCATCATTAGCTTTCTCAGAGACTCTTCATTTGTTGAATGTTGGTCTGTAATAAGAGGCAGGAAGGATAGTCATTTTTATAGCAACTACCTGCCAACAGATTTCAATTCTTTATCCCTTCAAAATCCCACATCTGTCCATGTCTCCAGGCACTAGTGGAAAAAGCTCTGCATTAGTTATTTTTATTATCAACATAAAAATCTTTCCATTTATTTATTTATTAACAAAAAACTGCAGCTATCTACAAAACTCAGTTTGTTTTGTCCTTAGGCAGACATTTAAAACTGTCTGCCAACTTCTTTTCTTAATAAAAAAATAAGCTGAAGTCTTTATTACACAGTGTAACAAAATACGACCAGCTACATTTACCCAGCTGAGATATGCACCATCATCCACTTATCGGGCAAGAGTTCTGTGACTGAAAGAGGAAACATCTGATAAAGAAGGTGGCCCCACTTCTGAAACCTGGCCACTGATGGGTCCTGACCCATCAGTGAGTGATGATGCTGAGTCCCAAAACATGCCCCGTCCCTGCAGGCAGCTGAGCCAGCACTGCACAGTGGAGCAGGGACAGACCCTGAGCTCGTTCTGACCCCCCCTCCAGACGGACAGACAGGATGGACCTGCCGTTTCAGAGCAAGGAGGGCTGCACTGCATGAGTATTCTGCTTTTGGGACTCAAGTGCATTTCTCTGCGTGATGCTACATCAAACAGCTTCTCCAGCTCTTCCCTAACACAACAGAGAAGGGTGAAGCTGGTACTGTGTGGTTGCCACTGGGGACACAGCACCACATCCTCAACTCCCAGTCCCTCAGACCCACCAGCCAGACCTCTTTGAAATAACTCACTTTCAGGCTGGGTCTTTGCTTTTGCTTCTTAACAGTGTGATATGGTGGAGACTGAAAACATATCCCCAACAACTTCAGTGCCTTGCACAAATGACTCTTAAACTAATGTGAGGACACAGCAGGTGATGAGAACCGTGCCTTCTGCCCAAAATCTTGTGGCCTATTTCATAGTGAACAAAGTCTCTGAAAAGCAGGAAGGATTTGGATCCCTAGCCAGGATACGTGTCAGAGCTGCCGCCTGCACTCTTTCTAGGCTGGTGACTGGCATGTTAAACCCAAACAACACATCTTAGACTACATGAGATGAAACACATTAGGCAGATGGCATGTTTTCTCTGCACAAGCCAGCACCAGAGTATTTCCTCCTAACGATCTTCTGTTCTTGTTCTCACAGCAAAATTAGTTTTAAAGTAAAAAGAAACAGAAAAATGCGTAACATGATGAGAGCAAAGATTACTATGTGGAAAATATATCAACAAGAGAGGGGTTTTGTTCTTTCAATTCCATGGCTTTTATTTATATATATATATATTGTTTGTAAAAACAAACACCCTACTTTGTCAGACGTGAAAAGTCAAAATTTACATTTAAATGGAGGCATTTAGGTGGGGTTTTTTTCCCTCTCATCTTATGAATGCAGAGTACAAAAGACTAAAAACTCTCAATTTTCCTAAATGGAAGGATAACAGGTGAAGTTTGCATTCTGGGAGCTATTCATTTAGTGAACAATGTTCAACTCAGCAACGACCAAAGCCCAGCTGATCAAGGGGAAAAGAGCACTGGCTATTAGGCCTGACAGGGATTTGCTCAACAGCTGAGACCAGGAGAAGCTGTGATCTCATTGTGCCCTGTTCCCAAGGAGGAAATTATGCCAAATACAGCTCCCCAAGGGCAACACCTACATTTCCAGATATACAGTGGATCACTATCCAACTGAAAATCACTGCAATTTTGGAGATTTCAGTGCCACAATAGCCCTGGTTTCATTGCTGGAACTACTGCAGATGTTTAAAATGTGAGGTGGTGTGCTTGGAAGAGAAAATGAGAGGACTTAAAACAAGTCCATAATTGCACAGTATTAAAGCTGTAAAAATTATAAAAGAATGGAAATGGAAGCAAATACTGTGATGACCCTTAAAGCTTGCTATCAATTCCCTTCCTTTTTTTTTTTTTTTTTTCTTTTCTTTTTTCTTATTCTCTTCCTGGCAAGGAAAATGAGTACTATCAAACAAGTACACTTGCAAGCAACAGGCTCAGAGAATGCCACCCATCCTAGTCCATGGAAAGGTGTAGCAACATCTTTAACCACTTAGTCTCACTGGAGCACACCAGGAGTAAGAGATGATCTACCATAGCAGCTCATTCAATTCTGGGCTAAATTTCCCCTTTCTGGCTTTTTTTTTCTGAGATAGAACTGATCTGTAGTGTTAAAAGGACACAGGCAAAAAGTAACCTTATATTTTTTTAAAACAAGGGTTAACCACAGATCCAGCGAGCCCTTTGTAATGTTTTTATGTTGGTTGTTTTTAACTGTCCCTCCTGTGTTATATTGAGCAAACCCCATACAAAAAGACCCCAGAATCCACCAAGCCACACCCCTTCCCAGTATAAATAGCTGGACTGTATTTTAAAAGCAGAGGAAATACTAATAAGTGTTTGGAAAAGGTGCACACAAAAAATCTAAACACCTTAGGAAGTAAGAGCACTGTCACTAGGTAATCACTGACTCTCTCTTTTTAAAGTTGCAACCAGTGTTTCTGGTCCCCTGGGACTAGAAGCTATCCCAATTGCTATAATATTATCAGAAAGTATATTCTGATGCTCACCCATCATCACCTTGGTCCCTCTGTGGTGAATTCCACTTTTTGGCACCCTCACAAACAGCAGAAGAGTCTGTTGTCTCTGCAACAAACGGTGCTAGTTTTTGTAGCAATTCCCAACTTAAAAGCATTACCTGCATTAATGAATTCCATGGCACTCACCCCCACTGCCAGCCCTTTCATTCAGAAGGTGTCGCAACCCCATTGTGGACTGACCCTGTATGTTTCTGGCAACAAGGACAGCCTCAAAAACTTCATCATCCCCATTTCCCCCACATATGGGTCACTGCTCATTGCCAGGACCACACAACACCATAAGCTGGCACAGTTTGCTGGGAGTCCACATCATGACCTCGGGAACCAATCCAGCTAGACAAAAGTCTAAGTATTGGGAGGCTTGCCTTTTTTTCCAGCCTAATCAGCTGTTTGAGCTGTTCATATATCGTCCCCCCATTCAAAGAATCAATTGTATGATTCATACAGAATTACTGTATGCAGGGGTGGGGTGAAGGAAAGGAATAATACAAGAGAATACAAATATCTTCAGTAATTGAGTCTGAATTTAAGCCCTATCCTGAGTTAAAAAGGGTTTTACCTGAGCCAGCAGGACAGCCATAACAACATATGAAGGACCTGTCCCTCAGCTTTCTCCTCAAATAACCAGGACTATCTGGTTGCATCTGGAGTATTGAGACTTGAGTACTCTCTGTCTGGTGCTATTCAAGATGGGTCTGAGGAGTCTGCTCACGAAACAGATGATCAGTGCCTCCTTTCCCAAACTCATGTCTCTACAGCTGTGATGTGGCAGGTTTCTCAGAACCGCTGTGGCTTCAATTTTATAGATGAGCTCAAGGCTACCAGATATGCTGTCTTTCGGTAATTAAAGCCTACCTGGTCCTTTACCCCAAATATGAAGTATAACACTAAGATAATGTTAGACATCACTATGCCATTATTACAGCTCCTGTAATGAATGTTTTAACACACTGTGGAGAAACGGATGCTGTTCACAGACAACATATCTCAGCAAAAAAGCAGCAGCTTTTTACTTCAGTTAACCGTTAAGATTTTAGCTTCCAAGTGATATCAGCTTGATGCACCTCTCAGCTCTTTCGAAAATCTGCCAAGAAAATATTACAGGGTCCTGTGAAACATTCCCTTTCTGTGCCACCTCTTACTGTGACCTGTTCTAACAATACTACACAAGGGTTGGTTTACTTACATTTCTTGTGGCATGCATGCCCATAACATCCAAATCTGACATCTGTTAATTCCACACAAGTGAACTCAGCTGGACAAGAGGATATAAAGTAATATAAAATGTCAGCTTTCATGCTATATGGATTAAGCCAGCCATGTAATCAGGCATCCTTTATGATGGGCATATCATGGGTAAGCAGTGATGACAGAATTTATCAGATACCAAAACCCACTAATACATATGCCTGATTCTGTCTCTGTAGGAGTTTTTCAATCAGTGGTCCCAAACTTAGGCACATGGTTATCACAGCTGGTGGAAACATTAAAACTTCTGGGCTACCTTCAAGCCCCAGCAAAATTCAGCATGACCTTGAATTAACCTTGACTCTTACCTGAGGGAATACCTATGCAATAGATTGAAACAGGCAGTGCTAACTGGCTGCAAACATGTAAGAACTGGGACAGAATGGGCCAATGGAACCCCCACAATAAAGCTAAGGTACTGTCTGTTTCCTTCTCCTTGTCCAAATACTACACAACTTGGCTCAGCAGACTGCTGTGCTCCTCCAAGTGATGGCAACTGATCCCCAAAGGGCCAGGCACCACCTAAAACTGAATTGCATCTTATGCTGAATATATAACTTCTCTGAATGACTTCTCCACTGGTATTGCACCACCCTGGTATGAAGAAACATTTTCTGGGATGGTTGGATGGCCACTGGGCTCTGTAATAGAAATTCCCTCTATATATTCAGCCACTCTGTTTTCAGATACTGGGAGCAAAGCTACATGACACTTTTCTGAGTTACCCGAGGCATTTTTCTTGGCCCTGAACTAGGTATTTCCACATTTTTTGTGTTTGTTCCAACAAATATTATCCTTACATTCTTTTCATTAGCCAAGTTGTAGGGGAAAGTACTTTTTCTGAAACATTTTTCAAAGAATAAACTTGGCACACAACTGCAGTCAGGTGCCTCATAGCAACTGGTCCAAGCTCAAAAATACGTAGTCTTTAGCACCATGTCCCAACTTTTTAGCACAGTGTTCCACATCATTGTATCCACAAATTTCCTGGTATTGGAGAGATCCTCTTCATGTAACTCTTCTTCTTCCTCCCCGCCTCCCCCAAAATAACCCCACAAGCCAACAACATTCATTCTTATGTAAAGTCATTTGACAGGACTATAATCTTAAACTGTAGATGGGAAGCAGAGACATAAAGCTCAGTAACAGTGAAGAGATGCAGAGTACAAGCACCATCCAAAACCAAGTCCTCTTCTGTGCTAGCACGCTGAATTTGTGCTCTAGACCACCATAGCTAAAACTGTGCTGAGCTACTCGCCTACTTGAAAAAAGCAATACATATCATCATACCATGCTAGGGGGTGGTTCTGGTGATGGGTTTTTTTGGTTGGTTTGTTTTGGTTTTGGATTTTTTTAGGTGTTTTGTTGTTGTTGTGAGGGAGCTGTTTGCTTCGTTTTTTTAAAGGTTTCCCGGTTCCTGTAAATGTCACTGAGTTGTATATAAGGCTGTGGCATTTTGCTCTCTCTAATACCAGGAAATTCATTTACATACATTTTCAGTTGCTTATCTTGTGAATACAAAGATGGAATCAAAGCATTACAAGAAAAGAAAGTGGGTTGTTTTCTTCCCCAACTTTTCTGGGACTCAATAATATTGTCAGTTTCTCTTTCTCTCCCACTTCTATTTTGTCTTAAGGCTTTGTATCTTGGAAGACTGTGAAGACACTGTGTGATTTTTATCTCCATGATTAAAGTGTTACACTTTATTGAGCTCTTTGCATCAGCACCAAAATCTGCAATGCAGGATTTTACATAACACTTCATTTTCTCCTCGCACCATTACTGTTATTAACCTGGTGGCAATAAACAGAAAATACAGCTCTGTTCATGATGTACTCCTGAGGTTTTGTGTGTGTGTGTGCATAACAGAAAAGGAAAAGAAGAAAAAGAATGGAAAT
Source organism: Falco punctatus (assembly GCF_963210335.1). Taxonomy (NCBI): domain Eukaryota; kingdom Metazoa; phylum Chordata; class Aves; order Falconiformes; family Falconidae; genus Falco; species Falco punctatus. The sequence goes on along the minus strand of NC_137591.1, from coordinate 9,268,803 downwards.
GAAAGAGCCTCCACCATGTGCAAGATTAGGAATGACTGCATAAACTTGTATTTTCCTCAAAGAACAATTGCAGCCTTTCAGAATTAAAAAGAGAAATATTGTGCTATAGCTTCTCTGTGTAAGGATTTATTCTAAAACAAGAGGTCAGAACAGAAAGAACATCCAAACTTCAAAATTCTCCAACTCATTATCATTCTTCATTAGACTTTCCAGATGGAAGATTTGATTGATACCCTACTTTGGGATGCTGCACTTTTCCTTGTTTAAATGACAAAGTTTGGAGACCATGAGTTCTGCCAACAGGATATCAATAAGGTCTGAAAAACAGCTGAAGAGCTGTATGTACATGCCACCGTAGATGACCTTCACAGCCCATCAATAGATGGAAACAGCATGTTTCACAGCCATGAGATCTCTGAGTACCTGGGAAAACAGTAGGAGTTAAATATCTGAATGTCTGTAGGAATCTGGGTTACTAACAGAGATTTTCTTTTTGCTGAAGGAGGAGAGACCTGCAGGTTCTGGAGCACAGGCATCTAGATCTGAAAGCAGGACTACAAGAGCCATGCAGAAAGAAATGGGTCGTCCATGGTCACCAAACTTGATTGAAGCCTGACAGTAATGACAGACAGAGAATGCCAGTATGGGGAACCGCCTAAGTTGGCATGTCACAGAGAGAGCATTCAGAACCAAAGTAAGTTTTTCTATGAACTAACAGCAATGCTTCAGGTGCTTAGGTATCATCTTCAAAAAGAAAAAATAGAAGGGTATGCTTCATAGTCTTGCTCTGCTTCTCTTCCCTTTAGATGATATAGGCACCCCTTCTGCAGTCCTGAAGTATTGGGGGTGGGGAGTCAGGGAATATCCTAAAAACCTGGTTCCAACCAGTTTTCAGTCAGGTCCTGTAGCTCTGCACTATGCCGCCATGTCTACCCAAGGCATCTCGTCACAGGAGTGGTTAGGAAAGTCAGTGTAGATTGGGCTGAGTGGTATTGCTATAGTTTATCCCAAAACATTCTGGTTATTTTTGAAGGATTGTTATGTATTTTAACCCAAGAGAAAGCTTTTAGAAATCTCTCCAAGCTTCTGCCCCCTACTTATGTGGGTTCCTGCTCTTTACTCTTGCTATTTATTTTGCACTTGCTCTTTACTCATAAATGCTGCAGTTTGAAATATAGCAGAACATTTTTCAGTTCGTCAGTGTGTTGTTTGCTGTCAAGGAGACGAAATGTTACTACTTTCCTCTGGAGAAGCTTAGAACATGATGGATGAAATGTCACAAATAATTAGACTTTCCTTATGAATTACATTTTTTTAAACTTCTGTTTTCATGTCAACAGGTATGTTACAGATAGGCTGCATGAAAGGACCTGGGGAAATTTTAGTTCTTTGGGAACAGTAGTAATGTAATAGCTGATAAGCCAGGGCATAGCTCCAGCTGAGACAACTTTAAACAATCTCCACTATGAAAATTTGGGACTATGAAAATCTGAGCCTATTGGCAGAATCAGAGAAGTCCAGTCCATTTCCTTAACAGCACGGACATAGTTAGGAATTTAAAGGTTGCTTGACACAGTCTGACCTAAAGTCCATCCGTTCCAGTGTCTTGTTTCCGGCTACAGTGATTTGTGGCACTGTTAAGCTCAGACAACACCACATCCAATGATAATGTAAATAACTATGAGGTCTGGAGGAAATAAAAAATGCTGTACACTTTCACACTTCGAGCAAAGATGTACTGCAGATAGGCAGATATTCTGATTGCATAAAATTATCTGGGAGACAGACATGAACAAAACCTCCAACTCTGAACTCTTTCTGGCTTCATTGGGTATGATAGGCAATCTGCACTTGATGGCTTGGGCACACATCTGTGAACATCCCCAATATCTGCCAAATAATTGAGCATGCTGAGAAAAACTGCAGAAAAAAATCACAGGCATTCACACACTGCTTCTTCATTATTGTTATATGAGTTTCTAAAGCTCTCATCATTTTAATCTCTAAGTTTATAAACTGCCAGTTGTTATAGTAGCTAGGCAGTAAACACTGGATCAAACGTAACACTGCAGCTGAATTACTGCTTTGAAATCTTGTATCACATGCAATGACTTCAAATTGCTTGCTTTGCTAGAAAGGATGGAAGAATGTGAAGCCATGATGTTCTAAATCACACTAATCAATGATGTAAATCTTAACTGACAGAATGTATCAATAATCAGGAATGCTCCAGGGGAACAAATCATGGAAATTACACACCTTTTAGATCTCCTTTCCATAACAAACGTATTGTCATTTATTGTAGAATCTTCAAAAAAATACAAAGATTAGTAATGATGCAGCAAAATTTACTTACCCTTTGACATGGAAATAAATTCTTATTTTTTTAACTACAGGGAAAAACTGTTTCCCACATGTATTTGCTAAGCAATCTCAGCTGATTAGAAATTATTGAACTAAACCAGAAGTGTTGCAGTGACTGACCTGAAAGGATCACTGAAATTTTCTCAGGAGATTTAAAATGTTATTTTTAATGCTGAAGATTAACTGTATGCACACACATGTGTAGAGGAGAAAGGGAGACATTTTCCAGTGTTCCTAAACAGATCACAGCTTGTGTGGGACTTCCTGATATTTCAGATACATATTATAGATGCCGGTATTATCAAAACAGTGCCTGGGAAAAGAGTTTTCAAATACCGGGAAAGGGGGAAAGAAAACCTCAAAACCTTTTCTCTTTATTCTGAGAATAAGGCTGTGATTATCAGCTCATCTCTAAGGATCACAAAACAACAAAAGAAAACTGCTTTCCAATGGCTAACATAATAAGAGAGAAAAGAGAGAGGTTGAGTAGCTTCTTGCCTGTGTCACTTCCTTCTGGCAATACCTAATGAGATTCCCTGTCAAGGTGGAACCTGCCACATGTCCTCTACATCAAAGGGGACCTGGAGGATATTCTATTGCTTTAGACTACCATACTGCTTAGTATGGTAGATAGCCACTTCTGAAATTCCCCATGACACCCAGAAGTCACCTATTGCTCTATGAGGAGCTTGGAAGTTGATGAAAACCATCATCAAGCACTTATTTCACTGCTTCACAACTGTTTATAATTCTAACAGCTGTGTGCAGATTTATCAAAGGGAAGAGTTAAGTGGTTGCCTCCTTTCTCTTGCTTAGTCGAGCCCATCATAACTTACATTGTATAATAGCTGTGCATCCTTCCTCTTCCTTCACACTGCAGCTAGATAAAGCTCAGGAACACTGTCAAATTTCCTGTAGTGAAATCATAGAGATGGTCCCATGATAGATTCCCAATCTATTAATCTACTGTTTCATGTGCTACAGCCACCACCGCTGTGTTCCTAGTGGAACAAGTCTCAATAAGCATCACAGATAACTGTGGCTGCTGTTCAATATGCCTGTGCTCCCTATGGCACTTTTAATCTTTAGCAGGTTTTAAAACACTTCACCAATTAACTTAAAGTTATCGGTGTCACATTGCAGCTTGGCAAACTGAAGCCCAGAGGTAAAACAACTTGCCCAAGGTCATGCAGGATGTTAGAGAAAGTCAACCAACACTTTCAATTTCTGTCCATTATGGTGCTGCTCTTACTTATTTTGAAGTGGTCGGTAGAGGCTCCAGGTACTGAACTGAAATCTTTTTTTTTTTTTGTGTTAGACCCCATTTTCAAGTAGAGCAAAGGTGGAGGTTGTAACTGCCAAAATGACATGGAGATTGTAGGCTACTAATGACTTTCTCTCCTTCTTCTTTTTCTCGATAAGTACTTAATTTAGGGGAGAATGGAAGTCTTCATAGTTGAGTCCAGCTTCTACCCTTAATGAATGTGGACAAAGGAGATAGAAAGAAGCTGGTTTTCAGGGAAACTATTACACATCTTTGCTATTTTCTGCACTTCTACACTGTGAACCTTGCTTCCTTCATTTTGGGGTAGAGATACAAAGAAGTATTCCAATATGAACACACAATTTTGGTTCTGTTCCACTCGACTGGAGATAAGGATGCGGTGTCAGCCACCTGTGAGCATAACTCCCAGCACTCTGATATTTTGTGGATTTCTGTGGTTGGTTTACAAGTCGCTGTGCTCATTTATCACACATTGAAGATTGCTGTTTCATAATATTCCTGCTACAATGCTAGCTTCAGGAGACCCTGCCTCCGCTATTCCTAAGCCAGCAGAAATGGAAGGGGCAGGAAACCTCCATATCATGAAATGATATGTGCATTGATTTCTCAGTTCTGACATAGGCTTTGCATTTGACCTTCAACAAGTCGTTTAGTTTCTCTCAGCTCTCACTCTTGTAATGGGGAATGCAGAATGCTAGTCTGCCAGAATGCAGAATGTCTGTCTAATCTTCATAAATCACCACCTCCTCATGGATCATAGTGTAAAGCAGCACAAATTCAATGGGAGTCTGATCGAAACAGGAGCTCCTGGTTACAGCTGTACTACAAGTAACCCATGATTACGCAGACCTAAAGCCAAATCCCTTTCATTGTGCTTCAGGATGGAACTGCAAGAGTTATTGTAACAGAAACATCCAGATGACCCCTTATTTGAAAAGGTGCTGTTTACAAAAGAAACCACCCTCACTTCATATCTAATGTTTTGTACCTCAGGTTAAATCGGCGCAGGAAACGCTCCTTCTATTCCTATACCTCAACAATAATGACGCAAAAGGTCATACAATATATCATCAATAAAACACTGTCTCTTGAAAATCCATTTTGCCCCACAGTTTTCATAGAGTCAAATTATTTTTGAAATAGAAGTGCCATTCTTTAACCCTGTCAGGAAGTTAGAGGCACAACATTCAGCTTCCATTTAAAAATCAAAGTGTAAAAGGGTAGGGGAAAAAAACCAACAAAAATCACTAATACAAATGTCAGTCAGGCCTTGCAAAAAAGAACACAGAGATTAAATGTTACCCTTTATAGTTTGCAACCCAAACAGAAGATCACGGAGCTAAAGCATGACAGTGAAATCTACCACACATATGCAGGCAAGCCAACTAGTCAAGTCTCTAGCTCCCTCCAAGCTGAAAAAATGACCAAAGGAAAAAACTACAACAAAACATTAGGACAACTGAAAGCATAAATACCACTTCAAAATAAGTTGTTCCTGATACCAGGGGAAAAGTCTGAGTTGGTTTTTTTTTCCCTGTTAACATGGGATTTTTACTCTGACAATTTCTCCTTGTGTTACTTGAACATAGCTGCACATCAAAATATACTGGATTGGAGTTTAATTTTGGGACACTTAACATCACATTTTCCCAAGAAATGGCTGTTCATTTCCTGAATTTGATGGCTTGTTGAGCTTTCAGGTGAGAGATGGTTTTACAGGGATATGTCTCTGTACATTCTTTACAGTCCTTATAAAACTGCCTGGCCAGCCAGAGCACTCTGATTGCCTGGGGAACATTTGCTAGGGGTAGGTTAATCTATGTGACCTCCATAGTTCATCTGAAACTGCTGCACAACTTTCTAAACAGCCATCTTTATTTCTTCCTCATCCGCTTTTCAGTTTCTGAGTGATTCCCAGGCACATGCTTTCTCAAGGATAGCTGGAAACAAATACAGAGGCGAACACATTTCTTCCTGTAAAAACATGCACGGTGGTACAGATAAAGACTCAGGCCTGCCCCCACACACAGAGTCCCTTGTGCACCGATCCAAGTGCAAACTCACGTATATGTACAAACGTAGTAATTACACTCCAGCAGAAGTATTTCTATACCAACAAGAAATACAACTCAGCTTCTGGGAGGGGTGTGTTATTGACAGGGAGCTGCCCTTTCCAGTAATGAAAATAGTGTGTCTGCTCTCTAAAAGGAAGGGACAAGCAGATACAATTCCTTCTGGGTTACAGTCTTTTCCCTATATACTAATGTATTTGATTTTTAAGCTGATGATGGGTTATCTATCAAAATTATTCCAGCTTAGAGGAAAGGGGTACCTCTGCACTGCTTGGAAGCCTTTCATTCCCCATCCTCCAAAACAGCATTAGTCAGAATTGCTGCCTAAGCCATGAAGCATTTTGTAACTCTTACCCAGCCTTCTTCCCACCCCTTAACACCTCCTCTCCTCTATCCCCCCACCCCATCAGCATCATCCCCCCAGCACAAATTGCCACGCATCTGTACAAAGGACAAGCAGAGGAATAAGGTGACAGTTCTTTAAGGAAAGAATAAAAATGCAAATTAACAAACACCAAATTTGCTGTAAACATTAAATACTTCAGACATGAAACCTTCTGTGCTACAAGAGCGCTTTCAGCATTATCTATTCACAGCGGTTCCTCTGCTCCTGAGGGTCATAAACACTGAGAGATGGAGCCAGCAAAAAAGCTCTAGTTGAAATTCAGCTCACAGCAAAAGCAATTTCCGAGTGTGCAAAGTGCTGTCAGCAAGCCTGATGTTTGTGTATGAAATATAGACAATATGACTGGCCCATCGGCAGTCACTGTCAGCCTGATGGATGGTGCCTGAAAAGAAGTAAAGCGGCTGCCGTTAGGGCCCAGTCTATCAGACGCTTGATGGAGATTCAGGGGCTTAATAGAGGTAAAAGTTTCTTCTAATCGGACAAAATTTCCAGCGGTGATCACAAAGAAAATAAAAGGGGTAGCAATGTGATATGAGGGACAAGCAAAGCCTTCCCATCTCAGCACAGTACAAAACAGAAAAGGAAAGAAATGTACTCTCAATACTAAGGAAAACTGGTATCTTTGTCCTTGGACCTGGGCTGTCCCAGAACAGATGGGGCAGTCCCACAGCTCACTGTGTGCATGAGCCTCTTCAGAGGTTCCCCACAGCCCAGATCCCTCGCAAAATGAAAACATCACCTTTGTAATTGCTTTGGTGCTCTTTGCAGCACGCCTGTTGTCATGACGGCGGGTGAGTGGACATGGAAGGCAGACACTCACACCAGGGCAAAAAAACTTCTGAAAGAAGTTCAGACTTCCTCTCTCCTTCTATCACTGGGAAACTAGAAAGCTAGAGTTCTGATTTTCTCACCCCCAACCCTGCCCCCCAGTTGTTATATGGCTAAGACTTCATGTGCAGTATGTGTGGTCCATCTGCAATGAAAATAGAGAGGGCTAAACTCCACATCACACTTCATGCTATGGGTCCCTTAGCTGATGATGTCAATCAAAGACCCTCAGGCAGAAAGAATAGGGACTGTGTAACAAAGGCACAGCACGGGTCAGGGAGCACGCACACGGTGGTAGCTCAGTTACTAATGTGTGTGCCAAGAAACGATGAAAATCAAAAGGCTCTGATGAAATAACATTGACCACCTCAATAAAGCCAGAGTGGTTTACAATTAGACATGAGCTTGTGCTTCAAAGTTCAGGTTCCAGCCTGTATCCAAACGGTGTATATTTTGAAAGTAAATTAACCCACAGCTTTGATCCATCCCTATTTGCAAAGGCAAAGAAGGGCTGATAGTTAGCTGTTTGCCTCCCTTCAGGTACGTAAGAAGGCAAGTTCACAGCAGGGGGCAAGGAAGAATTATTGCATGTTGTCACTCCAAAACAGGACTGTCAAGCAGATGAAATTTCAACAAATGCTTAAATTTCTTAAGCAAAACTACAACATGAATTAAGGCAAAATACAGAACAGGAAATTAAATGTGTACACAAATGGGAAACCTCCTCAGGTCTAGCAGTCTGTCTAACGTTTTGGAAGAAGCAACATATTTCAGCAAGAAACCGTAGCCTAAAAAAACCTTCCTTCTCACTGGGACTTCATACTTTTCACCCCATCATTACAAGATCTTTCTTGATGAGAGATAGAGGCAAGACTGGCTGCTAGGGCATTTGAGGAATTTAAAAGTGGCTGTTTCTTTGCAGCAGCATTTAAATAGATCATGTCTCAGGAGAAATAGCAAACATTTCAATACTTTAAATGGTCATGGCACAGGACAATATTCAACTTGGGCTCAGAAGGACACAGTACGCTTGGTTAGTTCCTACCCAACCTTCCAAACACGCAGCCTGTGGCTTTCTAGTGGTTCTCTCACCTCCTGCATGCTCTCTAAAAACAGAGATTTTCCTTCCCTGAACAGCCTCTCCCCAGAGTGGTGTAGGCAGGAACAGATCTGTCCCTGTTCTCAGACTGGGACCTGGGCTTCACACACTAAGCCCTTTGGTGTTTCTACAGCGCTCAGCAGGGTTTTTCTCCTGGGGCCCAGTTTGTTCTGCCCCTGCCACAGCTGCAAATTCTGCATCCCAAAGTGCCACTCCAGGATTTGTCACAAGGGCTGGCAATTTCCTACTTACCAAATGTACACAAGAGCACAGAACTCAGCTTGAGCCTCTGGTAGCAAAGCAACTCCTGACATTAATATCCTTTAGCACAGGCTCCAGAAGAGCTGCTAACAGTGAGCTTTTAAAAAAGATTGCTGCATCTTTAACAGGTTTTAAACCAAGCTCCTTTACCCTATTACCAGCACCTGATGAAAACAACTACCCTATTGAACTCACCAGCGGGCCATTAGAAGTGTGTCAGATTATATTAACTACGCAATTAAAAAAAAACACCCAACCAGCAACAACAACGAGCAGGCAACTCAGCACACAAGGAGAGCCTGTCTGTCGTTTTGTAAATCCCCAAATTAGTTTTGAAAGGCCACTTTCAGCCTGGAGTTAAGGCCAGATTTACCCTCTGAGTGTCTGCAATTGGCTGAATCTCTGCAGTAACCTGATGAAACTGATTATTTATGATAAGTGACTGACATTGGACTGCTGCCCAAAAGGCAAAGGAATGAAAGCTGCTGTGATCCAAAATAAGAAGATTTTCTTTGATCAGCTCACACAAACTTCTGAAAAAATTATGACTTTCGGTTTCATACAAGAGATCAAATAATTAAACAAACAGATGTGCAGATATTAATAACAAAAGGTGTCGCGTGGGGGAAGCATTCAACCACAAACAAGCCATTTATTTTAAGACTTAAGTGTTGCTGAAATTCCCAATCAGAAGAAGAAATGATTTTTAAGCATGGTGTGGGAGGAATTCTAGAGAACTGGGGGTAATTTAAAGCAGAATATGCTTTTTTGATGAGACTGCCAAAACTGAGATGCCTCTGGATAAAAAATAAAACAACAAAAAGAAGTTAATTTACATACAGACAGAGCTGTCAGGCAAGTCGTCAGCAGAGAGAGGGATAACAAGTCTTTGGGTAAGAAGTCCCTTGTTAGGAAGATGGCAGCAAGAAGCAGGATCAAGGGAAAAGGAAAGTCACTGTGCAGATGTTTTAAAGGAACAGTTAGCATTTTCTGTGGCTTGGGGGGCTGAGCACTGCAGCTGCCTGCTCAGTACAAGTACAGAAACTACCTGCATGAAGGATATATTATTTAATTATTTCCCCGGCCACTCATATCTCCTATATCCATAAAGCAAGACATCGGAGCAAGGAGTTTGGGTCTAGACTTCAAATTCAGTTCTCCCTGGCTTTGTGCTGTTGGGGAAGGGGCAGGAAGAATATTATTCTGGGGGTCGAGTCAGGCTTTCCCTCTGAGGATAGTCAGATGTGATTTAAGGAGGCAATGGGCATAAAAGTCACAGGCTCTGTCCAAGAAACTTCAAGGAGTAACACACACACAGTCCTTGAATGCAGCTGTATGAAAAGTCCATGATAAGAAAAACAAATGAAAAACCCAGGCAGTTCCCTTGTAAGAGCTCCAGAGAGCAGATTTCAGAGCCTTGTCGACATGGCAGCTGCTCCTTGTCCCCCATTACATGCCTGCAGCGCCACGAACAGCACAAGGACTACCGATATTCAAGACATGCCTCTGGCTGGGGTTGGGCCACCTCTTTCCTTACCTTGAATATCAGTGGTCCTTACACTACTCCCACTTTTTCCATCTCTGTGGATGCAGCAAGCCCCAACAGCAAGCACAGATCCAAGAGGTAGGATTTGTCTGCTGGAGTGTGGCCTATTCCCAGGAGAGTGAGAGTAGAGAAGATGGAAAGATCCTCCTGGCCAAATTCATCTGCAGGCCATGAGATGAACTGGACTCAAGCTGTTGGTTTGATTTGCAGATCTCTTCTGCCAGCTTTACCTTTCCCTACCGACTCTCTCCTGAGAGTCATCATCCTTTTCCATTCCTTGAATCAAAAACCTTTTGAAAGTTGTGAATATCCTGTGAAGATTTGATGAGAGAGATGCATTTCAACTTGATCCTCCACTTATTCTCTACCACTCTGGATCTGTGAAGTGAGAAAGGGAACAATAGCTTGTTTTGCCAGGCTTAAATGTTCTTACATTCCTGAAAACAAACTATGGAATATCTCTTAGTATCTCAGTGATGATGGGAGAAAACTGAGATCTCAAGAAACAGCATAGAGTGATCCATAAAACCAAGCCACTGGCTGTAATGATCATGTGCTTTTCATGAAACTCAGCAGCATACCGATCACATTGCAAAATCAATCATTGTTCTCAATCAGTTCATTATTCTGACTCACTAAATTGGTGGCTGACCAGCTACTTGATGGCAAGTCCAAGCCCAGCTGACATTTTAGTGTTTTAAGTGCCTCTGCCTACCAACATGGGAAGCCTAGCAGCAAACAAGCTATTCATCACATTTTTACTGGAACCAACTGGAATTCTGCTGCTGAGAGAGGGAGTGGGTGCAAGCAGCTACATATGCTCCAAAAGAAGACAGTGGAGCTGGCCAAAGTGTTAGTCCCTGAGCCTTTCTAGGTAAAAAAAGGACTACGACACAGCACATAGTTTTTCAGAAAAAAAACCACCAACTTTTTGTCTTGAAGGGAGTGCTTTGTGAAAAAAATGTATTTTCTGTTTGTATGCCCAACCAAAATAAATCCTTAAACTGTGTTTAAGCTAAATATAATGCAGAAAATTCATTTAAATAAAACCTGAAGTACATATATCACAAGCTTTACAAAGCACAAGCCCCTAGGACCAGAACCTTCCTAATATTGCCTTAACATAGCCATTTTCATGTATGTAGTACCAAGTGTCTGACATGCTGCACAGAATTGTCCCTTTATCATTGTTGTATATTTGAGTAAATGCAGTTTCAATGCGATAGTGGGTTTCTTCATAGGAGCAAAGAAAACAACTGCTAGAACAAAGTGTTTTGTTTTTTGTTGTTTTTTTTTTTAAACACAGTAGCATAAGAAACAACTTGGCTGGCTGTGGGGGTGGACTGGCTAATCTAACAGATTGTTCCTGTCTGTCTTCCAAGTGGCTACAGAAATGACAAATGTACAAGAAAGGCAGTACAGGTGACTCACAATTATCTGCATTTCACAAGTGTGCCCCCTGATTGTGATGATGTGATTGAAGATCAGATGGGGTCTAGTTTCAGAAAACAATGTGTACCCACAACTCACATTGACATTATCTTCCAGAAAGTACATGGAGCTCAATGCATTTGGTCTAACAGATACATAGGAAGCCACCAGCAAATTTTTCAGTGATATATCCATTCACTGTTTCTGTTGAAAGATTAGCCAGAGCACAGGTATTCACACTTGATTTCAGTGAGGCGAGATGAAAGAGACAGAAAATCTCTAAAATCTAAGTTATTTCACTTCACCAATTTAGTAAATATATTCAGGATAATAATAAAAAAAATAATCAAGGTATTCTAGTATCATGTATGTCATACTATATTGCTGGTAGAGATGGTGCTTTCAGCTATCACCACCATTTTTTCAGCTTTTCAGTTCATCCTTAGAGTTTGTAAATTTCCCTTTTATTTGGCTTGCATTTTTCTCATGCTTGCTCACATGCCAGAAAGGACATTTTAAAGCAAAGAAAAACAAAACAAAACTTCAAAGAAAAACAGTTTCAGAGTTACAGCTCCTCTAAGCACAACAGAAAGAATAGAAGGGGGGGGGGGGGGGGGGGGGGGGAGGAGGGGGAGGAGGGGGAGAATCATAGTTTTCAGTCAGTAACACATTTATTCAGATATTTCCACTCCTTTGTTTTTCATACTTCAAAATAAGTTCAGATTCCAGAAATAAAATTTATGAGATAACCCAGTCATCAGCAGAGATGCTCAGCGAGGAGAGGCTTCCTCACTGTAATGGTCTACATATACCCAAGACTTGCCTTTGACTGATTCACATGGACAGATAACTGATCAGCTCTTTATGGCACATGGTCTTTTCTTCCTTCCTAGCAGACATCATCTCTTTCCCCTGCACAAAGCCTTCTATTTAGACTCTCTGGCTTTTTTTTCTTCTTTTCAAAGTTCTTTCTCATTTCTGAAAAGTTAGCTTTGCTTCTTGAATGACATTCAAGGAAAATCATTATCTCTTGTTCACTATCTAAAAGAGGAATGGAAAGGGTGGTATAAGGTCCATTTTCCCCCTCAAACATAGCATAACTGCTTTTATTTGACAAGTCTTCAAACAGCCAGCAAACAGTGAGTAATACAATTAATACAAGACTTCCCTTACCATATACATGTCAACATGCCCCTCCCAGGATGCTGGAATTGGAATTCAAGCTCATCTGCACAAACACAGACAACATAATGATTCAAGTCCAACACCAAGTTATTAGGAGTAGGGAAGGGGTAGAGGGGAAGAAGGAGACTGTGATGACCGTGGGAGCTTAAATGTACAGCCTGGCACACCCCCCCTTCCCTGTTAGTGCCAACATGTCCCAGTGCAAACAGACGCTCCACCCCTGTGCAACTCCCTTGCCTTTATTAAGGTTGTAATCTCCCCTCACTAAAACCAATTCTCAATGTTTTCTTTACTCTGATCTCATGGTACAAGAAAACAGCAGCACCAACAGTAACAAAATGTGTCCTTCGGTTTCAGGAGTCTGCCTTCCATTTAAGCTAGGAAAGTGGAAAGCAGCAGCTGCTGATAGCTGCATAAAACATAACTGTCTGCAGTGCATAACTGGCACTTTGCTGAGCTCATCTTTGCTATATAGTAGGTGTTCCTGTTCTGATGTGATAATACTTGATTGATTTATTCACATGATATTTAAAACGCAGCTGATGTGACCCTTCTGCTCTAGTCTACCCATGAACCATAGATTTAAAATCCACATATGAAGTGGATTTCTTGGAAAAGTGAAATTCCCAAATGAAAAAGACTGCTGAGGTTCAATAATACGGTTACATGATGAATGTAACTCTCTAAAGCCAGAGCCCATTGCATGCTAAGTGTCTCAGGATAAAACGGCGTCTCAACTATATGTTAGTGCAATTTTCATTCTTTCCTACGTCACTACCCTTACTGAAGTTTTCCAAAGATGCGAAGCCCAGATTTACAGACATATCAATACAAAAAGTAAAGAGTAAATAAAATTTCTTCTGAACAAGCATCAAAATGTTTGAGTGTTTATTCAGATTCCACCTGAACTTCAAACCCTGCTAGGCTTAAGCCCTCATTAACAACTATGACTCCAATTCAACATTACCCAGGGATTGCGCTTGACAGCCACTGGTGCTTAGCAAGCCTGTAGTTCTTTATGTCTTGGAGTAGTGCATCATTTAATTTGTCCATATAGCTCAAATGTTTGCTTTGATACAAAACTGAAAAGGATGAAAGGGATTGTTCATGACTGTTATTCAGTATGGCACCTACCAACGTGTTTCTGAGAGCTACAGGCAATTTAGGGGGAGGATGTCATGGGAATTATGGGTAAACAGCAGTAAATACTAAAATGCAGTAGAGGAAAACAAATGTTGCTACAAGAAGAAGAAGAAGAAGAAAACGCAGTTCCAGGCTTTGAAATGTGACTGGATTAAAACTTGTTTCCACTAAGCAAAACTGAAGGAAAACCTAAGAATTCTCAATAAGAAAGCTACCAATTGGAAGTATTTATTGATTCTTGCTTTGTGAGTTACAAAACAAAGCATTATCAGGGGGAAAAAAATGAGTATTTTCTTGTTTTCACCCTTGACAATCATAAAACCACATGTCCAGACGTGATAAAACTTTTCACTAAAGAAAACCTTTCTCCCCTCCATGTGTTTCCCATATGTATACTTTCTATTAGTCACCCTTTTCTGCCAATAACTTCCAGCACTTGGAATTTATGTGCAGTATTTAATAAGAGCTGGTGTGAATGTCGAAAGTATCTTGGTAAGATGTTATGTGTCAAAAAGCGATCATGTTACAGTGTGATGGATTAATATGAAGAAACAGCTTGAAGGCAAGGTATTCATCTTTTCTTTTCTTTCTTTCTTTTTTTTTTTTTTTTTTTTTTTTTAATGACAACACTAATACATTTGTTTCAGTTCTGAAACTAATTTCCTAATAGTAAGAAAGGTCAAAATGAATGAGAGGCATATGAGCCTTTTTGTCATCTTTAACAAATTATCCAAAACAAGCCTGTCGGATCAAAAGGGATAACATTTTGAGTAATAAATGCTAGTACCAATTAACTGGTCAAAGTTAATTCTTTTCAGACATTGCTAGATGCAAAAAGTAGAAACACATTAATTTGATTTTTAAAAAATATATTTCTTCTATCATGTTTTTAATATAGTTTTTTTGGAAATAGGCCTACCAAGTGTCTTTGTGAATGATGTCTGTTAGATGGAACAAACTGAAGATGCTATCTTCAGCAGTGCTCAGATGGGAATCTACTTCAAATGTTGAACAAGTCAAATGAACATTAAAAAAATATTCTCCAATTTATGCAACACTCTTGAATTTCAGCTCAAATTCAAGAAACACAAAAGCTTCTGTATTGCAAGTGCTCTCCTGAATTTCAGCTTTGAAATGCAGGTATTTTTGAAGTAATTTGAAACATAAGTGGGAAATTAATCAAAAGAAAAGGGAAGAGGATGTTTTGCAGTTCTCACTGGTTTTCAAATACCTTCTTTTCACTGGGGGTTTCTCCTGAAATGTCTACTCTCCTGAGTATGGAATGATTTAACAACCAGTTACAGAATCCTGAACTTTAAACCAAAAAAGGAAAAATCTTAATTATGACTGGTTCAAAAATGATAAGGGCGGGCCTATCACTAGGACTGGGTTGCTTTTCTGTGTATGTTTAGTATGTTCAGAGGCTTTGAATAATTAGAAACTCTTAAGAGTGAGACTGGAGCAGAGAAACCACAGTTCTGTCACGTGAAGCAGGGCCAGTCTGAGGGCAACAGCCCACAATGTCAAGCCAGATGTTACTGGCTTCTCACGTTTGCTACCTATGGGACTTTTTCAGAAAAGAAAAATGGTCCCCCTGTCCTTATTTCACAAACAACACACCACATAGGAAAGATGCAAGCTACACTCAGTAGGTTCCAAAACTGTTGAACAAATTGTTATGAATACCTGGTTATAAAGCCAGGATACACATAAATTAAATAGAATTTTAGGAGCCTGTATTTCCCAGATGAAAATCCAGCCCAGCTCTCCAGGGACCAGATGTGATTCATAAGATGCAACTTGCTGGCAGAATGTCTGTGTCACAACATAATGACAGACTTGTCCTTCTTGTTCAACAATACCAGCTGGGCTAAGAAAAAATACTACCTCTCCTCCTAATAAGCCTTGCTGTTTTTCTGTTCTGAAACCATGGTGGCCACAATAACATTACACCTCATCCCAAAAGAATACCCTCATGCCTTCCAGAAGTCTTCACTGTGTAGTCCAACAATTCTTTTTTACATTTTTGTAAGGTGATTTCACAAGAAACTGCAGGTGATGAACACAGCACTGTTAAATAGTATGCAGGGTAGAAGCCAGTCAGTTGGTTTCTGTGCCATAATGCATCACTTAATGGCCTGAGAAAGGGATGCTCTTAATTTAACCCACAGAATTACAGTCATTTTCTTGGGCAAGCAACACTTTCAGCTTAATGCTACCTTTCTGTCTTTTCCTGGTGACTTCAGCTGCTGCTGTGTATCCATTTTCAGAGAATCCGGTGTACTTCTTATTGTAATTCAGCTTCCTGATTAGAAAAACTGATGTAACATTACCCATACAGCTCACAGTGGATACCTTTGGAGGCGCAGGCCCACCAGTGTCTCCAGAAATAGTATCTGACTTCCACCAGCATCATCCTCTACCAGTGCATGTCCTCTTATTGAGGATCATGTACTACAAGTATCCTTCTTAGTGATTCCCACAGAACTACTCTGACACAGCAAATATCCAAAGTATTTCTCTGTGCCAGTTTTCAGCCACTTGGATATTGAGTCCCTTTTTCAATTGGGAGACTATTTCAGCAGTCCAATAGAAGCCATAGTAAGACAACGTTTCACCTTAACTTATTCCTGTTAACTTACAATGCTAAAACTTCGGTTAGCACTAAATAAATCCTTTTCTCTTTGGGGCTTATGCAAGTAAAAAAAAAAATATCTAGAAGAGAGCACAAAGTTAGGTGACAGGGAAAGGGAGAAATATGCTGGATTATGATAATTGCTTTTCTCAGAATAAAGGTTTTCTAATTTATTACAGTTGGATTTTATTTTTAAATTTATTACAGAAGGATTTCTGCAGCATAGAGAAGGCTGTACCAGTCCATACACATTAACACAAGACTGGGCTCTCTATTATATAAACACTTTTCCAAAACAGACAGCAGCATGACTAATCTCAAAACTGCAAAAAAAGAAAGTGTCTCCTCTTTGTTTGGCCTCTGAAATCTTCCAAATATTTTTTAAAAAATATTCCCTTCACCTCCTTTTGCTACTAAGAAAAACCCCACAAAACCCACAACCCCCAAACAAACAAACAAAGATCCTTGAGAAGAATATAAAGTGAAGGAGATCATTCAAAAATAAAACACAAAGATAAAACCTTCAGTGGTAGATTCCTTCTAACCAGAGAATTTATTCTAAACTGTGTGGAGAACTGAGTAAAATAAAGGTCAGGCCCTGTGCTGGGAATTCCCCTGACCTTTCAGGCTGCATCCATCATTGGTATTACATAGAACGTGCCATTTATCACACCAAACAGAGAGCAAATCTTTAACTCCTTTTCTCTTCCCAACAGTACAGACTCAACAATTATTCAGATTTTAAAATGCAATCGATGTTTATCCAGCTTCTTTTTACAGCTCTGCCTCTTTGGGCTCCTCACTTCTCCAACCACTGGATGTACAGTAGGTAACTGATAAAGCGGGGAGCGTATGAGAACCAGTGTGTCTTGGGGAGATGGATGCGAAGGAGTGGATAAAAAATGCTTTTGAAAAGGCCTTTTAAAAATGGTCTGCTTTCCTACTGACACCTAGCCCACTTGAATAAATATTTGTGACAATCCTCTCCTGAATTCAGGATCATATATAGGGAAGTCTGTCATTATTAAGGAAGAGGATTCTTTGAAAGTTTCAGGCCTTTAGAAAGCATCAGGTAATTGTTCTGCTGTGCTTTTACAGAAGTTTGGCAGCTCCTTAAAACATATTTGGCTGCTTTTTAAGGAGGCCTCCAGCAATGGAACCACCATGGAATGGGCTGCTACAAGCTGCGTGGAGCAGCCTGGCCCAGCACATCAGCACACAGACTTGCTTATCACCACAGCTGAACTTTTCTCTGACACAGAAATTTCTCATTTTTTTTCTTAGCTCTTCTGATCGCAAAGTATGATGAACCCAGGAGTGGGGGCCAGAAGAAGGAAGATAATACGGGGAGAAGCTATTGCCACGTGGGGATTAAGCTTCCTGAAAGCCACAGTGATCAGACTAGCACCATCTGTCTTCCAAGTCTCCAACACTTGTTCCAGAGAAGAAAATGAACAAATGGGGGTGATTGGGTCTGACACAACCACACGGGGAGTGGTGGAAGGGAAGCCTGGAGCAATCCCATCTCCATCTAACTGTCCTCCTGGGTTTACAGCTGCACTCCTGCCCCCAAAATACAGGGATCCCCTGAGAGACCTGTTCTCTGGGATATCTCAGCTTGGCTTTCCAGACTGAGGCAGTGCATGGCAGGACTCAGAGCAAGCCTTCTCCACCCCAGCACAGGGATCTGCTCCTTCTCCTAAAAGCTAGCAGTATGCCTAAGCCACGCAGTGCCCTGGTGCCATTCAGTATCTTCTGCTTGCATTTGATACACATTACTGGCACTAAGGACCAATTTGGGAGCTCCCAAGTTTACCCCTCACAGAGAATGAAGGAAGGCAGAGCAGTTGCCAGGATATTCATAAAGAAGTGCATGGGGCAACTTATATTTGTGGAAGGTTAAACAGCCCTAATGCATGATATGAGCATCTGTGTCATGAATCGATGATTAAAGTAAAGTCTTTCATCAAAATTCAGCTATCTCAACCATGGTAAATAATAGGCTAATTAGGCATCTGCTCATTCAATGTCCAAAGGGACAGGCCAGTTCCTGGCACAAAGTGAAACATTTGTTGCGCTACTAAAAAGTCATTTTCAAGCCTGTGAACCACCTACAGCAAAAGGAATCGGCTCCTTTACCAAATGATGCTACCCACAGGGAGGAAAACGAGCACCTCCACCGTCCTCTTCCTGATGGCAGGGCTTAGAAAATGACCTTGGATGGGTGAACCTGCCACCTGATCCAGCGTGAAACTGACATGAAACTTAAGACCTAACTTAAAACATCAATTGCTTAGAAAGGAAAAAAGTGGATGTCTGTTCTAATGTGTCAACGATATGGTTTGAACTTCAAATATAGTCACAATGGGACAGAATTTGACTAGATAACAAAATAGACAGGTTTGGTAACAACAGTGATTAGTTTTCCTTGCATGGACTCAGCCAACCATGACATGCTTATGGCCCAATAACTTTGAGCAAAGGAAAGGTACATGCTCCATTTGATTCCTGACTGCTTCCCTCCCCTTTTCCCTCAAATTAGGCTCACCTTCCTGTTCTGTTTTCTTTTGGCTCTGTAGGTGCAATTTAACACAGAAATCAATGCGTCATCTCGTTGTGGTGGGGACAGCAGCATGCTCCACACCTGGTTGTGACTATGGTACTGCTGCAGTGGGCAAATCCATTTGAATCATGGCCCAAAATTAACAGGCAATCTTTTAAGGTTGATTGAAATAACCCCAGAACTGCAAGGATTATATACCAATAGGGAGGCTGCAGATGCATCTTTATGCAGAATAAATGCCATTTCTTCCCAAGAACCCTTATCTATCCCTCACACATAGCTGTAAGATTCCTTCGAGCACTGAAGTGCTGCTGCCAGGCGACTGAATACCCAAAGGCCACTTGGCACCAGACAGCCCCTCAGGCAAAATTTGTAACTAACTTTCCTTTCTGACACACCTTTAAAAATAGCCAGGTGAAGCTTTTTTGTCTCAGTATTCCTCATTTGGCTGGCAATTGGATAGGACAAGTCTTCAAAGGAGACAAGCTGGTCATTCCCTCCTATAATGCCCTAAGAATAGTCAGCAACTCCCCTGAGAAGTCTAATGAACTATTTCTTAGATTTTCTTCTCTTCGCCCACCACCTTAATGCATCAGCAAGGCTCTGTATGCTCCAAAACAAACTGGTCACGTGCCTACTATGGCATTCCCTGGACTCCTGCATTGCTCCCCTGGGACAGACTAGATTTTCCATGGCAGCTTGCAGCAGATTTAAGAATAGAAAGTTTTGCTGAATGCAATATGGTCATGAATAACACAGGGAGTTTAATAACCTCTGTGTTATTTATTTTACTACTAAATTCAATCCATCGACTTTATTACATCCAAGGGTGTCACCTTGCAAAATATGTCAAGCCTGCTCAATTATTGCCCAATGTACAGTAAAACTGTTCCCCTCGTATTGCATGAGGTTATTCAAAATTACTTTAAAATGCCTGCTACTACAAGAAGTTCAGGGGAGAGCTAACATCCTCTCTTTGCCCTTCTGTCTCCATTTGTCTGGCTGACTATTCGTCCTTTTGCACCTTCAGCAAAATTTCAGCAAGGCTTTTTTCATTCATATCCTGCCTGAGGATTGTTTCTGAAGCCTACAATCCTCAAGGCCATTACCAGATGCATTTTTAAAGATATTGTGAGAGGGGAGAAAAAAAACAGATGATCTTAAAAATATGCTCCATTTGCAAATATGGTTTCTGATGTCAAACTGTTACAACCAAGTTGGCTCTTTCCATATTAGTTTTTAAATATGTCACCTTATCCTCTGAATTTTTGTGTCTTACCCTCCTCCTCTCTGATTTTAATGCACAAGGACTGAGTAGCACTGTGATAGAAGTATGGAATATAAAATACAATTAGTTCAGATGAGCAGAGGAAAGTTAAAATAAATGGAGTTTACTGGCACTGAAATCATAGTAATGCTCATAGAAAGCTTCAACAGCATCCATATGCTTGCATACCAGAACTAGCTATTTTGTTTATGAAAGTGACAGTCAAAGCAGCCTAATTTTCAGAAGTCAGAAACCAAGTGTACCTTTCCATACACACGACTGACAGAAATCATGCTGTTTGTCTTTCAAAGCCTCAGTATGGATGTAGAGATGCTTTCTAGACAGTCATATCTGAGAAATTTGACCCAAACATACATACACATAAGTAAGCAAGTCTATATTTAGCATTGGCTTTGGAAATAATTTCCCCCCAACCTGTTGTTCCCCATTTACATCTCATCTTACAGGCCATGACAAAAAATCACCTGCAGAGCACGTTGTTTTTCACACAGACTTCTCCTAGGAGACTTCTTAAGGAGTTTAACTGCTTCCATGGTCATTCCATGACCAGGAATTTGGGTGCAGAAGACACAAGAGGGCCATTTCCAGGAACAGGGGGACTACTGCATACATTGGAAGATCCCACGTGCATGCCTCCCCTATCTGGGGGCCAAAGGGTTGAAAGCCTTCTGGATCAGAGCTAGGAACTGATGCTCCAGACAAGTCCCTGCCTTGAAGACTGTGGGAAAGTGGGCAAGCTGCAGGGCTGAGGGCTGAATAGAGGCTGGGTTAGACTCAAGACGTGGTGTTGAGGAGAACTCTCACGCTCAGTCTAGACAGCTGCCAGGCACTAATCTGAGAGATTTTCAGAGTACATAGGCAATAAGTACTGATTTCAGGATGACTAAGCATTTGCATACCCTAAGGTAAATCAGTATCACTCTGCCCACTCTTCATGAAATGTAATAATTCCCCAAGCAAACTCTATGAGCGTCACCTGTGCATTACTGCAACTACTCTACGAGGTTGAAGAAAACAGTGGCCAAATGAAAACTACACTTAGGGAGGGATAATTCAATCTGTTTTGCCTGCAGTCTGTTCTATCAATTTCAGTCCAAAGGATAAAAATCCTAAAGTACCCCATCAAGTCTCAGTGTGGTTCAAGAAGGCATCAACTTCATTATTAACAAAGTTAGCCAGGGTATAGAGCCAGTCCGCCCAAGTTCAGCTTTATTCTCTCTACAGGGTCCTGAAAGAGGGTGGCAGCTGGCAGCACACTGTAGCCAACTCTCCATCACACAAGACAGAGAAGGAAAATTCCTATCAGGTCATCCGGCCTGTCTCTGAGTTTCTGCAGTATGGCTCCCTACAGCTAACTGAGGGGCTGTGCTCCAATTAGCACGGACCCTTTTGATGCTGGCCAGCCTGCAAAGCCAGATGGCAGCTTCTCCTTGGCATTTTGGGCCTGGGTACCCGGTGCAGACCACAGTTTTTGTAATGGCCTGGTAAATGGCTCCCCAGCTTTCTTCCAAATGCTCCAGTCTCTCCCTGAACTGCAGCATAACTAGATCTGATCATACTTCTAATCTCCACAGGGAAGAGATGCAGATAAATACCTTTGAAAAATACATAATCAACAAGAAAACAATGCATAAAACATTCTATAGGTGTAATATACGAGTAGACACATACACAAACACTTTTCCTACTGCTCAGTGCACAGATATTAATGGGTTCAGGTGATAAATCAATCTGAATGGCTAAAAGCAGCCACAGTAATCATTTATAGCTTCCACTGACTTCGTTTGAAGATACTGGCACTCTCAGAACAAAACTGAAAGCTAAAATAATATTTCACTTATATGAATTTCTGTGTTTCAGATCTAGCGAACTGCACTTGAAGTTATTTTCACTAATAACATAAAATCACAATGTCTGTTATGATATAAATTTTCAGTGCCCTTTGCTATTACAATACGGCAGAAATCAACGAAGTTGTTTGCAAACACTCTGTACAGAATACCACCTTATTATAAAACAGCGGTATATATCAGTTTGACTAACGCAGCCAATAATTGCTAAATATTTGTTTTTGCAGAGAACAATCCACTATTGTGACAGACGTAAAATCCTTGCAATAATACGCTAGGTTGGACAGGCCTCTTTGCACTAGCTCTCTAGCCAACCCACTCCAAATTACACTTTCCAGGGGTCTCTAGAGTGCAACTGAGCAGTTCACTGCCTCTCTCCCTCTAATCTTGTTAGAAAGTAACCATGCCACTTGGAGAATGATCTTTGGAATTAACAGACTAGAACCAGGACGAGATGGGATCAAGCAATCAGCATTTTCCAGCTCTCAAGGAGAAGAAATAAAATGAAAACAGTTTACCCTTTAGATCAACTAATCTCTCCTCCACCTTGGTTTCTGGGAACCCCCCCCCACCCTACCCTAATAATCTAATAGCTAGTCCTGTTCTTTCACCACCATCCCCTTCCAACTATAGTCTCAGGTCTCTTACTTTTAAAAGTAGTCGAAACCCCATCAAATTATTCTGTCATCATTAGACATATTCATCATTGCAGAGCTAGAATAATTCTTATTTCAAAGGACAACTGGGATATTGTGCTAGGATAATCAGGTAAACAGATTTAAATTGTTTTCTAAGCAAAGAGCCAAATCCCACAAGCTGTATTAGGAGATTCAGCTGTTCTCACTTTTACAGCTCTACTTCAAGTTGCTGCAAGTAAGAATTTAGGCTCAAAACCTTTTTTCTTAGCTTTCACCTTTAGTGAAAATTCATTGCTGAATGAACATGCAAGGAGATAATTAAGTCATTTGGCTAGAGCTGTCAAGTTGGACAAAAGCCCACCTTCCTCACCATTCTTGCTCCCACCTCGGGTCAGTTTCAGCAACTTTTATATTTTTTTAAAAAGAATGTTCAGCTTATTTGAAAACGAAATTTATAGGTGTTACTGCTCAGCATTGTCATCATGGCTTTCATTCCTAAACAACTGAAAATTAGGCTAACCTTTAAATGTTCCTGCCTTGCTTGGCAGACAAAATGAACATGACGAAACATACACTCTTTCTAATTTTAGAAGCATCCAAGTCTGACATATGCCAGATACTGAAATGCCATTTTCCTGAGTCACCAACATGTGGCATCCTGCTTCTCTGGCTTTCACACACCGAGGTTGAGGGATGATGGAATAATCTCTTGGTGGCAGTACTAGTCTGGAACCCTTAGCAACATTTGGCGAACTGTGAACCTTTGCTTACATCAGGCCAGATCAATACAGCCATTATCAAGGGACATAAACAGAATAAAAAGCTGTCTCTGTTGTATGCGTTAACTCTGCAGCAAGAGAAGAACACCCGACTCCTGAAGGGCAGACTCACCAACCAAGCACAGGCAATAATGTTTCCATAGACTGCAAGTCATCAGGGAGGATTACGTCTGCTCCTGCTGAGATTTGATTTTACAGTGAGTACCCTTTTTTGGGGAATCATAGAACACCACAAATTCTTTAGCAGAAGACCAATACTGAGATGAAGGCAATTTATTTTCAAAAAATACAAAACAATAGAACAGTTGAACTCAGAACAGGAAAAGATTTTTCTTGACGTACGTCTAAGTAAACAGCCTTCCAATAGCACTCTGCTGATGGGACCTTTTCCACGAGTGACTACATTTTAGTAAGGCATAAGCTGATTCCTAACTTGCATTTAAACTTTGGATTTAAGATTTAATGAGACAGGACAGGATCCTATTTCAGAAGATGCTTTAGAAAATCCAAACCTAAATGCAAGATACTCTCACAGTTAGAAAACAATCTTTTAGGTGACAGTCCATAAATATAAAAAATTAAAGCAACAACCTTTTTAACACAACAAATGGTAATATTAGCAGCATTACATTTTCTGCCGTGTTAACAACTGAGAAAAAGCAACAAAAACACCAAAACCCCCCATCAAATTCTATACATCAACACACAAAAAGGGGAAACCAGACAAAAATGCCATGATGGAGGGAGCAAAACTGTATTCACTTTACAAATTATTGCCATGCAAATTATTTTGCAAGCTACCTTTTAGCAATATTAAGTGCATTGCTCACTACTCCTCCCTGCTGCAAACACTCTGCAGTGTGTGTTGTTCTTAGTTTTTGCTGTTTACACCGAGTCAACCTTCTATTTCTCCCAGATGTACATCTATGGGAACCAAGGGTTATCAGTCCTCATATCTTTTCTTTTCTTACCATGTTTTGAAAAACATTGAAATAATTATCAGCCTTGTCTCTGAAGGAGTGACCTCGAAACATGAGCAACCCCAACAGAAATGAAGGGAGCAGCTCACATGTTGGGGCACCCCGGCTTTCTGCATACTCAGGTGGACTTAACACAAAGTATGTTCAGATTCTGCAGCTCAGGCCATCAAAGTGACCCAGCTCAATAATCTTGCGCTACATTGCAGTTTCCTTATATGTCAGTTCCCAGAAGGTAGATAGATATATTGAAGAGAAAACAAAATAATTTGGTTTTTTTTTTTTTTTTTAAAAAAAAAACAAAAACAAAAAAAACCCCCAAACAACCAAAAACCCAACAAAACTACAAAACTTAACAACCTTACCAGCACAGGGATGGGGTTTTGAAGATATTTGGAGAAAGATTTGATATTCCAGATGCTCTTGTGAGATAAACCCTCTAAGCTCTTTTAGATCAGTCATTCTCTCTAACAGCTAAGCCACCAGAAGTTGGGGAAGCTCAGACTCCTATGCCCATTTAGGAAAACTATGATGGATGATATTTAGTACTTTGTAAGTCAGACTAGATTATCACTGTGATTCCTGTCTGGTTTTAAAAACCTATTGATCCACTGGTGTCAGCACTGCAGAAGACAGCAAGTAGAAGCTTTCAAAATACTTATAAGATGGGGACTATAGCTAACTTTGATGTTGTAAAATTCCAACATCACAATGTATCTTCTGACAAGAAGAAAATTAAACTTCTGCTAATACATTAATTTTAATTGGATTTTTCACATGCAGTAATCAGATTCTGAAAAGATGACTGAACACATCCATATAGGAAACAATAGTCTATCATGTTAACGCTGACTTGAAAGAGTTAAGCTACTAACATAGTTTTCTTGTCCGAGGAACCTTTCCAGCAGTTTTGAATATAGTGGTCCTCTGGGTTTGGAATAATTTCTAAGCATATACTAGTGAAGGTAGTCAGCATAAAAGCTTTAACAAGAATAGGAATTAAGTCTTGTTCCAGTACAGCTTGAGCAACATTATGAATAGGTCACATACATCATGAAAACCAGCCATGAAATATAAGAACTTGCAGCAATACAGAGACTGATTAATGATTCAAATAAGCAATGTCTTTGCATAATAGCACTTAGGGAACATTATAGACACAGACCCCATTCAACAGCTTAAACTGGGCTCTAGATCAAGAAAACATATGCAAAACTGCAGGGTTACTGCCTGCAAAATCCAGCTAGTAATGCTACTGGCATTAAGCTATTTTTGGTGCCTATGAGTCTAAAAGTGCAGGTTTTGAGGTTTAAGAAAAATAACAACTCTGGAAGCAGCTCTGCTTCATTATAATTCTCATAGGATGAGTTTTCAAAAAGGCAAAAATCCTGACAGCTTGAAATCATAAAGGATATCTTTTATACTTTTCAAAAGAGCAATAGTATTATTCATTCAGCTCTAGTCATCCATTCTGTAACTAAAGCCTATCTGCCTAAAATATCCCCACTGGATCCATTAGTTACTACACCTTTCTTTAAGCTGTTAGGCAGCTGCTGTGTTCTTCTCACAGGATTCCTGTTCTCGAGCGCAGGCTCTGGATCACACAGTAACAAAATGCAAATAAGCAGTGGAGAATCCTGTCTACAGGATTATTTGGCATTACTATTTTAGCAGGAGATATGCCAGGAAATCAAGGGATGTAGCCTATACCTTTATGTGTTATCACACAAAAGACAACATAATGGCCTCCACTGATGATAATTCTCTTTTATCTAGGGAAATCATATAGTTCATATAGGCTTTCCTCTTCCCATTCAAAATAAGAGTTTTACATATTTTTTTTTTTTATTTTTTTTTTTTTTTTTGCAATTTAGTGATACTGTATGACACTGCACACTACCTCAATGGAAGTTCAGGTAGCCTCAAGCACCACAACTGCAGGAATGCAGAAGTACACAGGATAATCAGAAGGGAAGATCAGAGCTTTGGTTTAGGCAGAACAACTACTATTGTTTGTCCACAAATCTGATAGTGCAAATCCAGCCATCACACAGCCATCCCCTTCCACTTTATTCTGGGAATAGTACAAAAGACTGTCAGAGGGCAGTAGCAGCAGCTGTGTTCTTTGCTGCTGCACAGGAACTCATATATAAAAGCAGCCCTACAGAGATCCCTGGATGTTGGGAGCACAGGATGTTTAAGAAAACAATGCAAGCAAAAGCACAAATATGAACAATGTTTCCCCCAAGTAATAGCATCCCTACTTTTGTCAGCTTCTAGATCTCCCAACTCTGGGGACAGCATTAATAGCCTTTGACAGATTACTTCTTGTTTCTCTGTTTTTGATAACTTTCATATATTTTACCTTTTTTTTTTTTTTTTTTTTTTAAGGAATTTATTCCTCCTCAGATATCTCTCTTCCAAGCTGAAGGGCTATACAAAATTTTTTCATACACAAATAATTTAGATCTTCTTGTCTTCTTTCTTCTTTCCCCTTCTCCAGAAAATCCTTATTCACTTATTTCTGAAATAAGGTTGTCAGTGTTGTACGCTTTTCCCAAGATACAGGTAAACATATGAAGTCCCATAGTGATGAATCTAACACTGCCTTTGCCTTCTTGAGCACAGCTGGTCATTAATAGGGTATTTTGAAAGCTATCTTACAAGCTTCTTTCTGAAGTGGTATTGTATTACTAACTGGCACTAGACTTCTCATTTTCTGATTCTTGATTTGACATCCTTCTTCATCACAAAGACACACAAGTGTCTTTGCATTTGTTGACACAGGACTTCATCTGCCATTTAATCACTTAGTACTATAAGATCTTTTGGTGGTGCAACTTTGACTGCACCAAATAATTGTATACCATCAGAAAAATCCATTAATTCTTTCTACTGAATAACCTACGAGTATTTTAAATAAACCCAAGGAATCTGCACATGTAACTTTCACCCAATGTGAAAACTCACTTTTAACTTCATTTGTCTTTAATCCTAGGGAAGGATGCCCATGTCATCCAGTGACAGCTTGGATTCTTCATTTGTTTAAAATCATTTAGTTAGCAACTTTTCAAAGCTTTTCAGAAATTCAAAGTATGCAACAGGTAGTAGATTGCCTTTATCTTCATGTTTGTCAATTCCTCCAAAAAGGCTAACAGTTGTATAAGGCACAAATTCCTCTTCCAAAATGATACCTACCATTAAACCACTGTTATTCGTGTTATCTGACTTGTCCCTTATAAAGAGCAGCTCTAATTTGGGAATTCCCTCTAGGCTCCTCACAGTGAACACCAAAGCAAATAATTCATTTAGCTTTTCTGCAAAGACCTTATTTTCCTTGAGCACTTCTTTTACATCTTGATCATCTATCAACCTTATAAACCTTCAGGCAGGCTTCTTGCCTCTGATGTGTTTGAAAAAAGTTTTTATTATTAGTTTTTATGCCTTTAGCAAGTTATTCTTCAAAATTGTTTTTGTCCTCTATTATTATGGTTTTGCATTTAACTTGCCAGAGTGCACTGGGGTTTTTTCCTTAGTTCATTTGGGCAAGACTTCAAAGGGTGTCCTTTAATGCTAATGGACTTCTTCATTCTAATAATCCCCTTTGCTAACTTCTCATGCAACCTTTATAAAGTTGCGGAGTTTTTCAACTAGGGGTAATACGCTTACTCTCTCTAACGGTAAAGCTGCAAAAATGCTTTCCTATAATCGTGGTTTTATATAGCTGCCATGTCACCTGAAACTGTTATTTTGTTCTGTTTTGCCCTTTTAGCTACGCCTTCAGTTTTCTTTTCCATTTTATGTTTGCCTCCTCTCAGAAGTGCCAGTCTAAGGATATTTTGGCTTTTGTATTCCACCAGGAATGATGAATTTGAGCAGGTTTATATTTGCTATTACAGAATGATTCTTTGACAGGTACATCTTCAATCAAGACTTAATCCTTGCTCGGGGATAAATAAAAATATCTACTCTTCTCTTTTGGTCTCTTTCATTTCCTGTTTCAAGACGACGTCATCTTTAAAGTGTATAAATGCAGTTTCTACATTACATGTAAGCATGACACTTAATCAGTCCCCGTCATTACATTCTTTGAGCCCTCACTGCTTCTTTGGTAATTCTGAGCATGACATCATAAAGATACTTACTGTTATCATCCCATTTTAGCATGAAATTTTAACGCATAAAGATTGTGAGCTTGTTCAGTACTTGTTGATACAATTCTGCCCCCCTGCCTTTTTTATTTTTTTCTTTTTCTTTTTTTGCTTCTGAGCTTTCTTTTAACTACAATGTCACTCCTCCACTGGCTTGGTTTCCTTTGCTATTCACAAGTAATTTTACACTGCTATTCCAGTGCTCACTGATTGAGATGCTATTATGTCAATATCCTCATTTAAAACCAGCATTTCACTTTACCCATCTTCATTGCATACGTTGGGCTAATTGTCCACTGGCTGGGTAAGCTATTACAGCTATCTTGCACCAGTAGAATAGCATGAACAGACATAGTTAGGTCAAACACTTGGCCAGCTGTCTGTAAATCATTTTTGAATACTAAGAGCTCTTTTGTATTAAATAAAAAAGCTCTGGCAGTGACTTTGCCCCTGTGTCTTAAAAGGCAAATGCAATCCCAGGCGGAAAATTGAGCTACATGAACAAAGGGCATGTTCCCAATGCTGTCTGAAGTAGGAAAAATAAAATGGATCAGCTCATTCCAGGCATTTCCACTTGTATCCTGTGAGAAGCCCCATCTCTAAGAAGCTCTGGCAAGAGCCAGCTGGAATTGACTGCTGCGCACAGGAGCTCATTCTCCTCAGTGCTCATCAGTTCAAATGCAGCCATTGACTGAAGCAGACTTGCCAGTGACCTTGGTTCTGACCCAGTTTATAGAAGCACTTGGGGGAGGAGCAGAAGCAAAGGGGGAATTTTTCATAAGTGGGTAAAAATATATCTCAAACTTTGTGTCTCACTGAAAAAGAGATGGGGAGGAGAAACATGAAAACAGTATTAATGAGGAGGAGCTTAAACATGTCTTCCCACCCAGACTCAAGGAAACTCTCAACACAGCACTAAATGTCAGCCACTCCCCGATTAATGCTACCTAAAATAAAATTTAAAAAAAGCCTCTCTTTCCAATGCAGATACTACGATAAAATCACAGCTGTAAGAATCACAGAAAGTAGAAGCAGAAAGAAGATGCAAGAGAGTGAGAAAAGAATCCATACTGAACCTCTCTTGTACACTCAGACCAAGAAAAAAATGTGTGTATTCTATAAAGGGAATATTTTCCTCCATTGACAAGGGGTAAATTCTTTGAAGAGATGGCTCTGATTCATCAGCAGGGTGCTGGCAGATGCCCCTAGAAAAATAGAGAACATGGCTGTACATCTTCAAAAAACTATTTTAGGAGACACTATTTCCTCAGAGGGATATTTGAGTTGTGTTCAGCCCCCTAGGCATGTCCCAGGAAAATACAACCATGTTTTGATGGTAGAGAGGGTACTAAAGCTTTGATAGATAATATTTTGATCCAAGGTAAAAGCGAGGAGTTTGACTAAAGGCCCTAAAGAGCTGTGGAAAGACAGAGCTGCTGAGCTAAAACTAAGAAAGCAACAACGCAAGTTCCATGTAATAGCAATAAAACACCTGGAAGAAAAGATAAGGTGTACAGTAGATCACTGCAAAGTGGAGGTCATAACTAACATGTCTGCCCCAAACAAAAAACAGCAGTACAAAGATTTCTCAGAATGGCAAACTACAGGGAAAAGAAACAAACGTGAGTGTGATTTAGATGTTTAGAGCAGCAACCTGCAAATGCTACTGCACACAGATACCCGGAGTCACAGGACACAAATATTAATAAAGTGTCTGAGAAACTGAAAGAGCTAACTAAAGGGGTACTTATCTAGAGATATAATAGTGAGCCACACACTAATTTCTCTACAGTGCTTCAAACAGGTGCCTGAGTGTAATGGACAACAGCTTAGATTAGAAGCATCAGGTACAAACAAAAACTGACCATCACTGTGTTGAAAAACAAGATTTTGGCTGTAGTCTGTGGGATTAAAATGCTTCATTCTTCTTTAGGAGATTAATTTTAGCTGAAACTGTCCTATTCTAGATACAAACATTACCAAATGAGGATAGCAAAAATACCCAACCAACTAAAGAAACCACAACCTGTATCAACAGATTACTACTACAAGTGGTATGATTAGCATGTTGAGTACAAACAGAGAGAAATTTGGTAGCTGTAGACACATTCTGTGGACAGTCTAGAGTATTTAACAAAAGTATAGCAAAGCATCGTCCAGATCTAGATTATGAACATATCAGTGTGATCAAAACAAAACCAAACCAACCAAGAAGCCTGTCTAATTTAGCTGAAATGTGGCTTACAATTCCCAAATTATAAATTTGCCTTTGCAAAAAATAAGGCTATTAGCAGAGAGTGGCCTGAACAACACACCCCTTCCATGACTGTCACTTTAAGAAGTTTACAGTTCCAGGTAGGACTGCATCTAACAGTGTCAATAATTCCCAAGACGTTATCAAAGGAATTATGTATTCACTTTTATATGTGTGTGTATATCTATATATATATATAGATATATGAATATATACATGTAGGCAGTTTACATGCTGAAAACAAATCAAAGAGAAGGGACAAAGATCATAGATTGATTGGAGATTAGAAGGAAATCTGTAGAGGTTATTGAGTGCATTTGACTGCCTCAAAAGGGAATTAACTCTGTCTAAACCCTTCCCAACAAATACCTGTTGTAAAACCTTCCAATGGTAAAGATTCAGCACCTCCTGCAAATAATCTATTCTAGTGCCAAACCAGCTCTGCTGTTAGCAAGTTTTTCATAATATTGTGTGTGTTCAAAGGGCTGTGGGAAGGAAGCTGTTAAGATCAGAAGCTGCTTTATCTAGCAGAAACATAGAACATATTAGTAGATCAAGAAAAGGAGGTTTACTTGAGAACAAACTGGAATTAGATTTGTTAAAACTGAGCGAAAGAAACTGAGGAATTCTTAACTGTTACTCCCTCTCTCACAAGATCGCTTATTAGAAAATACCACTGCTAACAAACTGATCATGCACATTACACTTATTTCTGTCAGCAGATACCCAATGCATTCATATTTCACAACAAAAAGAGTTTAATGGGGATACCTGTAAATAGTCTATATGAAGTATAATGTGAGCTCAAACATTAGTAACTCTTACTATGCTAGTTCCAACACTAAGGTAGGAGATAGAGTAAAAATCCTAAGTGCCTACTAAGCAAAAGCTGCAGAATCAGACACCGATGAGTATGTTGCATTGTTAAATCGCACCCTAGCACCAGTGAAAGAAAGATTGCCCTTACTATTGTTTTGTTCAACACAGAACCTAAATAAGAACTATATTTGCCATACTAAAAAGTTACACTTCAGTCAACAGGGACTGGACTTGCAAGATAGGAGCTGTGCAGGGCATTTCTGAAATATCAACAAACTGGCACAAACAAAAACACTGCTACAGAAAGCAGCCACAGGGTTAGCATAGTTGAACACATACTGCATAAGAAGAGGTAGTATCTCTTCTAATTTCAGAAGAAGAGAAATAAGAGGCAGCATGCTGGCCATTTTGCCTGAGAACTCAGAATAACATGTACTATATTTGGTTGAGAATTATTGGCAAAAAATTATGCATGATGATAGCTGTTTTCACGTCTGAGTGAAAACCATCAGGTACAAATGACAGCCCAGGATATCTAAGGGACTATCTGAACATCACTTCCTAGTAGGTTGTTAAAATTCAGTATTTGTGTTAACAAAGATTATTTAGTACTATTGGGTTGTTTAGCTGGGGAAGGAAGTCTAAGAGCTCTGCTAACAGAAGAAGGGAGTGAGGTAGCATGTTATGCTACAGATCTCATTACCCTATGTTAATCTGCTATGACTCCATATACCAGATGATACAGACCTCAGCTGACTTGTTTGGCTCCGAGTGATTTTTGAGCAATACCAAACCCCAACCTACAGCCTTTCCAAACATTTATTAACATCCAAACTGGCTTCAGCTGGAATAAGGATCAGCTTATAATTTTCCCGTGAAATATATTCCATTTTGATGCTCCAACTTATAACAGCAGCAGGGGAGATAATGAGGGAAAAGAAGAACTTTTGATCAGAAAACAATTGTTTCCAGTCATTCAAATGTTAGATTGAATAATACTATGTGTGGGCTTATACTGTAAGAAGCCAAAGTGTACAATTTTGTTGTGAAACCCTTGCAAAATCTGTTATTATAGTTTATTTGTCAACTACCCAGTAGCACATTGATGATAATACTAATAGCATCATCTCACAACTTGAGTGGAAGTAGAGCCTCTAAGACTGACAAAATATGCAGGCCTGACAAAAATAAAATTTATGTCATGCTCCAGCAAAATAAATGCATCTTGGAGACCAACTGCGTTTTTCTTAATGTTGAGTTGTCTGGTGAAGAATGTAACACTGCCAAAGGCAGAGAGGATGGGAGGTCACTAAAGCAATGCTGCCATTATGGATAGTTGCAAGCTGTAAAATATCAGTTACAGGTTTCTAAGTCATCATCACATGACCTAGTTTTCCATGGAACCAAAATGCTTCCCTCAAAATATGGCACTGCCTTTGTAACCAGGAATACTAGAAAAACAAAGATACTGATTTCCATCACTGCCAAAGCTCAGGCTAATGAAGAAAGTTGGAGGTTGGATGTGCAGCCCATGGAGCACTCCCGCAATGCCACACATTGAACATGGCTCCTGCACAGTCAAAACTACTACTATACTTGATAGTACACTCTAGATGCTGCTACTGAAGGCTTAGAAAAGAATTGGCTTGAACAACAGCTTTGGCAGTAGACAGCCTAAACAGTGTCTGAAGACAACATTGGTCAGTCAGAGCAGCATGCAGGAGAGCAGCGACTAAGAGCCTTTGTCAAGCATTAACACCTGAATTATGTCTTTGAAAGAGATGTAGAGTGGCCTGGAGTGGTAAGAACACGTGTAATCTCCTGACAGGGATGAACAAAGCTCAGTACCAGAATGGAAGAAATAGAAGGTGAAAAGAAAGTCTGTGAGCACAGGGAAGGGCTGAGCCTGTACTGGTTGGCAATGATGATGGGAAAACCTAGAGAAACCACTTAGCTGAGTAAAACAGTCAGCTCTAATGAGTTACGTATTTTCAGGGAGACAATGTTTCCCTTCAGCTGGCTACACTAACCTACTTCACACACCACTCAACATTCAACTCCCCCTGCTTTCTAGTACCTGGGTTTATCAGCAGAGAAAGCAACAAGCTGGAACTCAGAGGTCAAATCAGGACTTCTCCCTAGGCCAGGCTACCTCTACCATCTTTCTGCAGTAGTGAAGGTGCATGATGTACTGAGGGGAGCCAACCCTAGTGAAGGATATCCTTCTGCCTCTAAAGAAGGGTCTAGAGACAGGTGATAACACAGAACCAGAACAATGTATGTTCAAGATGTTTGGAAGAAAGTAGATACAGTCTCTTTATGGAAAGGAATGTAGTTACCTGCTGAAGAATCCAGAGTTACATTGACTTATTGGATGAATGTGAATTCATCTGTAGTCTTACTACTTGCACACCGAAGCCTACCTGGATCAAAAACAAGGCCTCCTCAGAGACAGAAAAATTGGAAACATATGCTTCTGTTTAAGTCTAAGCCTGCACATAGGATCTTAAAAAATCTTCTGAAAAACATCAAAGGTATCACTCAGCCTTAAATATCTCCCCCCTCATGCCTCCAGTATTATGTTTACTCATCCTTTCTTATTATTAATTCTGTTGTCAGCAGATACCCACAAAGCCCACAGGCAGTGTCTCTTTCCCTCCCTCACACCAGTCCACAGCAATAGCAGATTGTCACCCTCTATCAGTTAATTCATCAGCTCTTGTGGCAGATGTCTGTGTCGTGGATCTAAAGGTTCCAGCCCAGCAGATGACTCAAATTTCAGCACACTGGGGCTTCATTTCAGCTGTATGTTTTGCTTTGAATCAAGGAAAACTTTCATGCAGAATATTATTAAAAGTATGCAAAGGCTGCAACATCAAGCACTCCAAAGTCAGGGATGGAAACAGAAAAGTTGCCTATGTAGAAATAATTTAAAACTTTGGTATATGTGTGCATGACAAAGGAGATAATAATTAATGAGCATGCCCCAAGTGAGTGTTTTTTTGTTTTCTTTTCTTTTTGTTCAGGTCTCCAGCTCATTCAGGGCACAATGTGAAGAATGCCTAACACAGGAATCATTTGCATGTAGGACTACAGCTTCAGTGACAACAGGAGGTGGAAAACAGGCAGAACAGAAGAAGGATGGATGCAAGGAGATGCAGTACAGTGCTCCAATGAGAGTGCCTGGGAGCACTGCATCCCATCTTTGCATTTTCATTGAAGGAGGGCAAATCATTTAAAAAAGATTCTTCCCAAGTGGTCAGTTGCTGCCTATTCCTTGTCTTCTAGGTTCTAAGAGCTCCAAACGATAGAAATATTCTATCCCAATCTTCCTTGGAGAAGGAAGGGGTAGAAATGAGACACTGAATATATCAAGCTTTGGTGAATGACATGAAACACATCTGATCACAGGCATCTTAAACCATCTGTCTCAAATGAGCAGGTACTTCTGATCATAACTTTGACTGCCCGTTTCCTATCCATACAAGGATAACTTATTTGTCTCTCACAGGGGTCTCCCCCCTCCTCCCTGCCCCCAAATTAATTAACATTTCTGAAATGCTCCCAGGGTATAGCAATGAGGAAAATAAAAAATAAAAAAAAAAACAAAAACAAAAACAAAAAAAACCACAAGGAGATTAACGGTTCTAGCCTCAGAGAAGGATCTGAATAGCACACAGTAAATACAGGACAGGTCTGCACAATGAACGGTGAAGCTGAAAGAAAACACTGAATAGCTGCTTATTATGTGAAAGTTTTCCATTTGGAGAACTTAATGAGGCAGGGGTCTAGCTGAGAGAATAACACGAACCCCTATGATTAAAGACCGTATCACAATGTACATACTCAAGGGGACTGAGCTGACGCTGAACATGCTACTTAAGTTCACTCATTAAGTCTGTTTTAAAGAGTGCATTTCTTGTCAGGAAAGGTGCTGGATGGCCACATGAAACCTGTCCAACAACCAAGCAGTTATGCTGCTCTCTGTCTCTCAGGCTTCATGTTACCCCAGAGGTAAGGACTGTTTGATCTCTGTAGACCACCCATGTCCTGGGCTTGCCAGTGCTGAGCACTTACTCCCAGTCAAACATTAAAGCACCTGCTTAACCATAAGCACACAAGGAACACGGATGAATCAAATCAGATTGTTCACATATTTAAATCTAGCTGCACATATATGCTTTATTAGATTCCTTACCTAGGCTACAGACATTGGTTCTCCAAACAGCTCTCTCTGTGAGGAGTGTTGTCATGCCCAAGCAGAACTTCCCAGCCCCGCAGTTCAACTGTTGGAATGGTTCATATGAACATCCTTTGACGTACTTTAGACAAAAGTCAGCTGAGTTGGTTTAAAAAACACATTCATGTTCTGAGCTAATTCCGTGAACATGCTCCAGCATAGATAGGGGAACCATTTACACACATCATCTGGTGGAGAGGTAGGGAGGCAGTGATGTCTGGCATATGGAGGGAAAGGTACTTCAGAACAGAAACATCTTCAGCCAACAGCAGCTGATCTAAAAGAGCAAGTCTTTCACTTCAGTCTGATCTGCAAGACTGACACCACTAGAAACAGCTGAGAATATCCCCTCACTTCACACAGGCCAACACAATGAAAGTGACTTACCATCAAGAGTGATTGTTTCAAAAATCAGTGACATGGAGATCAAAAGCTTCCTATCGTTCTCCTATTTCTTGATCCATTTACTCCCTTCTAAAGATGATATAGTTGTAACAGAATTTGAAACGCTTTAAAAATAAAGCGAGCACACTTTGTAAAACCCAGAACAGAGAACCACAGGTGCTTTGGTTTCTTTCTATACAGTAACTACAGTAAACACTTAGCTTTGGACCACTCAGTGCTGGAATCACTGTAGCTATGACATTGTCTGTACGCCTCAAACCACTTCACTTATTACTGCATCAGTCATCTCCCCCCCGCTCCAGAATGAACGTTTTTCAAAGGATACAGCTTATCTTCCATACTGCATCAGCAGAAGAAAAATCATCCTATACAGCAATATTTAAAATGTGGTTTTATGCTCTTATGGCAGCTAATTTTCCTTAAATGATTTAAGGGAATGAATACATCTAAAAGGCCTGCACTGAGCCATTCTGCAATGGCAACATGAAGCTGAACTACCTCTGTTTTAAACAATCCAATCTCTTGTGGACAGCTTCTCACAGCAGATCTTGTCTAGAATGGGGGGGATGAAGGTTGTTTTTTATTATGTTCTTTTGCAGGGAACTTTATTTTGCATTTTATTTCATTTCACATTCCCCAGTGTGGGGAGACTTCAAGTGAGGAGAAGGTGGCAGGACAGATGTGTTCATAATCCCTGATCTGTCGCAGTTTGACAAGAGCAACTGGTTCACCTATGCATGCAGCCAACCATCTATCATGTATTACTCATCTAAAAGTTACACTCTACACCTGGAGAGTAGTTAAAATCTTTAGCAGCCTGAAGTGATTCAAAGCAGGTTTTTATTCTGGCACTCTGTCAGGAGGAGAGGGGTGGTTGTTTTTAGCTCAAGAACTTAACAAAAACAGTCACTGCTAAAGCAGGACAGCACACATACAGTCCCATACCATCTCTCTGAGGCACCTCGGATGTTTTCCTCTTTTGTCCCAGCACTTTGGATATGGCCTGTTCACACAAATATTACTGGGATCAGGGAGACTAGGAATCTGGTATTGCCTGAAAAAAACCAATAATCCCATATACTGCATTGTACTGCTGAGGGTCTCTAAAACTGGCAGAAAGTCTGGTATTGGCTAGGAGATGATAAAACCAGACAAGAAGGCTTTTTTGTTGAGCAGCTAATTCAATGAGAAAGGGGACTCTGAAGAGTCACCTGAACTTTGCTGGTGGTTTAATTTAAAAAAAAAAAAAAAAAAAAAAAAAAAAGATGCCTAAATAGCATTTAAAAAATAATAATAATTAAATAACCTTGAAAATTAAATGTTACATTTGTGTTTGAAAGGCTCCTTTTTCTTTCCTTTGGAAGGAAATGAACTGGAACTGGTTTGTCTCAGTTTGATCGCTGGGGAGGGCAGGGGGGTAGACACAGAGATAGAGGAAAAACCGATTTCCATTTCAGACCAACATTTCAAACATTTCTTTTGATTTTTCACTTTAGACACCACAGAAAATAAATTCATTCTTTGCACATAGGGCAGCTGGAAACTACCAGAGTTTTCAAAGCTTCCCAGGAATGGGACAAAGCTGAAAAGAATTTTTTACCCCTAATATTAGCTTTAT
This sequence comes from Falco punctatus, assembly GCF_963210335.1. Classification (NCBI taxonomy): domain Eukaryota; kingdom Metazoa; phylum Chordata; class Aves; order Falconiformes; family Falconidae; genus Falco; species Falco punctatus. The sequence goes on along the minus strand of NC_137591.1, from coordinate 9,230,966 downwards.
ATTACTGACAGTGACTTTTAATATGCCAGGATTTGTTGCTTTACTAGCCAGAAGCATTTCCCTACACCCAACCTTCTTCTTATGTTTAGGAACCTCTATCCTTGGAAAAACCCCTTTCTTCTCAAAGCAGCCTGCACGCTTTCCATCATCTAGAAGGCAAATTGTCTTGCTGTTTGGGGTAGGAAACAGAGGAAAGACCAGGGCTGGTTGTAAAGCTTCTTTCTGTACTTTTCATCATCATCAGTCTAATATAATAGGGCTGAGGAGCCTTGGTCACAGGCAGACAGTGCTAGGTGCTGCACCAACAGGACAGAAAGAGAAATTTTTGTGCCAAACAATTAGCAGTCTAAGAAAATATTTTCCAAGCAACTGGATTCCACTTCATACATAAGGACCTCATCTATTAACCTATCTTCCTTGTATCCAAACCCCCTTTTGTACAGGTATTACTACTAGCTGGAAGATAAAAAGTCCAATTAAGATGTACTGGGAGAAGCAGGAGTTAAATTAAAGGAGCTCTTATCCTATGCATGATGTAGCCACAGGTAAGAACCTCTTTCTTTATTAGCAAGGCAAACCAGGCTCTTTTTCACACTCAGAAAGATTAAAAAAAAAAAATCAGAAGCAAACTGAAATTTTAGGGAATTAAAGAGCCAAATGCCATCTCTGTAATGGGAAGTAAAAAGAAAGAACAAATACTAGAAATTCCATAGAGAAGAAATAATCATCTATAAAATGCTTCTTTTTTCTTTTTTTTTGGCTGTGATTTTTTCCTACCCATCTCCATCTTTTTTCAGCAGTTTTTCTTAGGTGCCATGTTCAATAATCCTTCTGCACTTTGATGTCAAACATTCAATAGCTGTCTGCCTCCCTCCCACTCCTCCATATTCTCTGCAATACATCTCCTCTGATTAGCTAAGATTTCACCTTCAAGAACACCTCTGCTTCTCTGAGTGTGTGTGCATGTGTGTTCATGTAATATTTGCAAATATTATCCTTCTCCTGCTCTATATGCTACATAGCAACACCTGCCGGAGATCTGGATTCAGTAATTCAATGCCATTTAGTAATTCAGTTGGGGGGGGGTCTGCTGTTTTGAATCTAGATCAGAACATCATGAAAACAGCTCGACTGAATTTAGGCCCTGCTTTCAGAATTATTCCATATTTAATCTGGACTAAACTTCATTTCACTTGCTTTCTCCACTCTGATGCTTCCTGTGACAGAAGATGCAAATATTCCCTGATCTCATGTGGCGGGGGTGGTGATTGCTTACTTGTCTCTTATTTTGGTTTACCACTGGATTAAGCTACATCATAGTTACTGGCATCTTGCACAAACCCGGAGTGGGAGAGAGTTGGTACCTCAGCAAGTAGCTGTTCTGGCATCACTTTTCCTCACTCACCGGATTGTTGTACATCTCAATGATGAGCTGTTTCACTCCATGCAGTGTGGGATGAGCCCAAGGAGATGGATTTGCCCAGTGCCGGTTTAAATCAAACCCCATCAGAGAGCACCTGCACACACACAAAAAACAAAAACACACACACACAAAGGACATATATGAGCTGCAGCCACTTCTGGCTTCAGCTGCAGCGTTAGGTCTGATGTATTTGAACAAGTTATTCTCATGGAAAAAACAAGGCAAGTGCTTCCCTGAGGATGAGGAAAGCCTGCAGCAATGGCCTTTTTTAGAAATAATGTGAGCAGCAGAGCATCAACTGAAACATCTTGGGTCATTCAGCCTTCTTCCTCCTCACAACAGATACACTCACTGTATCCTTTGCCTTTTGCCAGCTTGGCACGCTGGCACTGGAAGAGCCTGCTTGGCCTTCAAGGGTCCCTTCTCTTCAATGTTTTAGCTGGGGGTCTATAGCTATGAGGATGATTCATAAACCACAGCAACAGCCCTTTACTTTGCCCTCAGTTAGGCCTTGGCTCAGCAAAGCAGTTAAAAGCATTGAAATCAATGTCTGTTAAGTATGTGCTTAAGGGATTTAAAGCCTGAATGTAATTGTTCCACTAACCCAGCGCCTAAGTCTCTTCCCCTCCTGCAATTGCCTACACAAGTTAGCCAACCAAGACACCAAGTTAAAATGCTTATTTGCCATCACAGCTTGTGGGCATTGAAGCATGTATGCCACCTTGGCTTCTCCTTCCTGCCCTGACTCATATCTCTCTCAGTACATTATCTTGAGTTTGACTCTGCTGCTCCCAGTCCCATGGAATAATATCCCATTCTTTGTGAAGTCCCATTGAAACTCAATGGGCTGTTAGAGTGAACACTGAAGAAATTAAAAAGCTGTAAGTGCCACAAACAGGAGAGGGAAATCACGTCCTTTGTTTACTGCAGAGGTCACTTAGGCAATCTGTGCCCACTGATACAAGCAGGGAGAGCAGTCTTTTCTGTCATCTCAAGCTGAGCTTGGGATCAGTGGACTTTGGGTAGGTCTTGCTCAGGAATTCTATGGAAGACCACACAAATAATAAAAACCCAGGCAGAGGTGTAACTTTCTCTATATTTAAAGCAAACAAACAAAAAAATCAACCTCGCTGTTAAGCCTTAAAGCTTCTTGAGAAGAGAAGAGCTTTCATTGATCCCTGCTCTATTACAAGAATGTCTGTTCAGCCTTAATCTTTTAAACACACCTATGCAAACAATAGAGATTTACTCCAGTAGCGTTACCCTTCAACAAAAATTCTAAGAATCTGATGACCTAAAAACATAAGTTTAATTGGCAAAAAGAAAGGAAAACACCTCACTTCTCTAACAGCTGAAACAAGTAACTGCTTACATCAAACCCAAATAAAAACTAAGACAGAGGTGAAATGCTAAGAAAAGGGAGAGGATGAAAACAGAGGATTAAATTAATTTCCAAAAATGATGAATGAGTATTTTCCTAGGAATAAAAAACCCCAAAGTGAATGGGACATTCCTTTGCAAAAATTCTTATGGGAAGCTATGCAGGCAGGACCTGCTGTGCTCCTTGGCCTTAGACTACCCAACTATCAGGTTGTCTGGGAGTTCAAACACCCAACTGACGGCTCTGCAACTCATCACTGCTTGACTTGGTGTACAGACAAGCCAGATGTCTCCCTGTGGTGGAGAAAGCCACTTCCTTGTCTTGGTGGTCACTTTTCTGCTTGTCTAGAGGACAGGTGTATTTTTTCTCTGGACATTCCAACAGCTATAATTCCAGACAACTCTGAAAGTTGTCTCCATCCCACCATAAAGCATAACATACTATATAAGATACACAAAAACTCTTTCCACTCAGATCTACTAAAACCTATCTTCTTTTAAACACACAGACATTAATATAAAATCAGAAGCTGTTCCAGAGACATAGGTGGAATTACACTGGGATAAAACTAGTATAAAAGCAGAATCACAAGAATGAGGTTTTCATTTAACAAAAGCAGAAACTGTGGTGATGTGGTGATCATCATGAGCCTTACTACATTTTGGCACAGTTCCCAAGAAAACAGCATGCTCACTCTACAGGATCACTTTCTTAAGAGATCAGAACCTGAAATCATATTCCCCTATATGGCTAAAGTGTCCCATTTACATTTTGTTTTAAGAACACTTAAAACTAATAACACTACATGGAATAAATATATTCTGATTCCATTATATTTATCTCCAAAGCATGCTGAAGTGGCCAAGCTACAGAGGACCAAAAGCAAATTTTAAATTCAAGCATGATTGTCAATATTAAATTTGGGGTTTGGGACTTTTTAGATAACTTTTAAGCCACCCCTATGGGGAACATAAGTAAGCAATATCTAATTTCTGCAAGATACTAAGGCATTGCAATTTGCAATATTTGAATTTGCCATGAACATCTGGTTAGTGATGAATCTTACAGTTCATTTCAAGCAACAAGAACAGTTGAAAATAGTTGTCCTTACTTGAGGAGACTTGATAAACAGAAAGAAGCAATGCTTGACAAACAAGGGATTCATTTGGGAAGCTCCTGTGAGCTCTATTTAATAGGAATCCAAATTAATTTCCAAATATCATTTAGCTAGTCTTTGATGTGGTATATCACATCTTTATCAATGTAACAACAATTAATTAAATTTCTGGTGTAGGCATTACTACTTCTTTGCAGTCTGGGAACAGCGTAAAATTTTCTATCCCCCTCTATTTTTAAGTCTTCTTTTCCTTTCCTTTTTGCCTAAAGACAAATTTGTATCTACCACATTCTCTTTTTATTCATCTGTTGCAAACTTGTGGTCTCTCTAAGGAAACATCAAGTTGTGTTCCTTGGTACTTCAGATTTGATTATTGACTCTATTACATGTAGAACTGTCTCCCAAAGCTCACATATATCAGGACATGACCAAAACATACGGTAAGAATCTCCCACGTGCCTATTACAGAACCTGCATACATTATATTCTCTTGCTCCCAGCTGATGTGATCTCCCTTGCGACTAATACCTCCAATGCAAGAACTTGAACAGAATAACTTAAAAATTGCATCTTGCACTGCTTTTTAATTCCCCCTACCAGTCTTAAACCATCTCACTTCTAGTATACGTTGCTTGCTGCTTCCATTGCTTAACTGTTTACCTGCTGCTTCAAGCACTGGGTAGGCAAAGTAGAAATATAGGTATACTCTGGAAACAGCAACTCTACAATGGGAAACACCTGTGTTCCAGTATAATACAGGATCTTTCAATAGTTGAGACCAGCTCTCTTACTCAGACTGCAAGTGTTGTCATTGGCTTCAGTATAGTTCCTCATGTGACTGTAAGTGTTCCCTAGATTTAGAAAGGGCTTCCAAACCTGTCCTGTACAGATTAGGTCTATTTTGTGCAGTAAACAAACTAATGTGCTCAGTACAAAATTAACAAGGGAAAATCCCCATGAATTATATAAAAGTACTGTTTAAGGATGATCTTTGAAAGGGATTATGGAGGAGAGCAAAACAGCAGACATTACAGACTCCAGGAGGTGCAAAGGAAGACAAAAGCAGCTTCAAGATTAGTGAGGGTTGAAGCAGGTGAACATTTCCAGAGTAAGGACGCTGGGGTATACGCCATTCCATGAGGTTTAAAGGCCGTGCCCATGAACGCTCTTATTAATGTGGCAGGTAATATTGGCACAGAGCCAGCTAAGAGTGATGTGCTGGCACAGACTTGTACAGTTCAGAAAAAAGTGTAATCAGAAGTAGGTGAGCTTTCTATAACAAGCAAAGTAGCAAACTTACTATTACATGATTATGGTCTTCATTCATACTGTGAAAACCTGACGTGTGTCACAGTCATTGCTGACACAAAAAAGGGCATGTATGTAATTTAAAATATTTAAGCTGTTAACAATTGTTTGAATTTTGGATTATGTTTGTTAGGGTTTGTTAGATATACAGATGACATACTGTGTTTTTGCTTTGTGATAGAATGTACATTTAAATCAGGTTCTGTGATTATACTTGAGGAATTAGAATTTGCGCTTCACAAATGTTCTCCAGCCTTTTTCTAAAATTTCTGTTTTCTATAAGTAGATAAATTTATTACAGTGTTTATAAATTTACATAAACACAGTGCAAATTCAGTCAAAGCAAATGAGTTTCAAATTTGAAATGGAAACTGAAACATTTTGCAGTATTCATCCCTCCCTACTTGGGAAGCAGCCAGATCTCAAGAGGTTACCAGCTCAACTCAGTAAAACCAAAGATGTTCAAGACCAGCATTCAGCTTGCCGGGCAATTATCTGGACAGAACTTCTTTGGCTCTGGGGGCTTAACTCATCACTGGTTTTAAGTATGCAGCTGCTTTAATGAAAACATCCTTGTCCTTTTCCAGAACTGAGTAAGGTTTAGTACCGAGGCCTATGCTGGTTTATTTTTAGGGCTGCTTCCTATTCTTTCAGGCTGTGCCTCTCCTTTCTGGAATCCCCAAGTTACAGAAACCTCCAGGAGCTCTGCCTTCCTTTCACTGCAGTTCTCCCTCCCCTGTTCATTTTTCCTGCTATGTGAGTATAAGTCTCTCACTAACAGACCCATTTCCACAAGGTGAGATATGGAGAATAATGGAGGAAAGGAGTTAAAGAAATCCTTTTTCATGGCATGTGGTTTATTACAAAGAGAACTCTACACTCTTCCCTTCAGCTTTGTAAGGTTGCGTTGGTTCATTGGATCAGTACCAGGTGAATCTCCAGATAATGCCGCGCACAAAGCCAGGCAGTTCAAATCCACAAATGGCACTACCAACAGGGTTAGGATTTGAAATTGAAAACGTAGTGGGGGGAGGGGGTGCACTCACTTTTTTTTTTCCTCAAGGCTTATTGCAATAAGAGTGGAGACAGAGGGTAATTGGTCTCTATTGTTGCACTTCTTCGAAGCAAGAGTTATAGCAAGAAACTACTGTGAGACTGCAGCCTGCAATATCATGCAGGAAGAGCAGGTGTGCAGTATGAGAGAGTGAATACAAGGGGAACACATGGAAGACTCGCTTCTTTTAATAAATATATCATTTTAAATCTGATATATTCATGACATTTTACAAATCAACTCTACACCTGCCATCGAAGTCAGAGTCTTCATTAGTGTGCATTTCACCATTTGGGTGCTTGGGGCTTGCGATTTATGCATTTGCCTATTATTCATTAAAGAGGATTCATTCAAGCCCTCATGTTCTAAGGCAATTAGGTAGCAAGACATCCTAAGACTCCAGCTACAGAGAATCCCCCCTCCCATCTCTCTCTCCCCCTCCCCAGCGTTCTGCATTTTTAATTTAGAGCTCTGGAAACCTTCACAAAGGCTATTTAACGTAACCACTGCAGTGTGCTTCAGGCAGAACACAAGTGGCCATACCCAGCAAAACAGCATTAGCTCTCAGAGACCACATGGTGGAGTAGATGTTTACAGAATGAGCACTGCGTGGTGTACTGACATAATTCTAAATAGTACATGACGGTTAAAGATGCGTTTCTCCATTTTCTGTGTAAACAATGTTAAATAAGAATAAACACAAAGGGATATTTTCTCCTTCTGATGAATACATGCATTTCTTAGAGCTGGTAATAGGCATTACAGACACACGCACCAAGGAGAAGACGCATCCCCACCTGACACAGGCAGACTCCCTTCTCTGATCTTCAGGATATCTCTCAATTCTAGTATTTAACTCCCCCTACACACCCCGGGACCTCAGTAACGCCAGAAGGATTCCTGAGCACAAAGCAGAATTCCGGAAATAAAAACCCATCCCGCAGATAGGAGAGTCATGCCCTGTGAGCGTGCCTGGGATGTAAGACAGTAAGATCCTGTCACTAGCGTAGCTCATCCCTGCAGCTAGCATAGGACTTACTCCCCCCCCTGCATATTTTCCTGCACAGTGCCCAGTCCAATAATCAGTTTTTCAAGGGACAGGGTTTCCAGTGCACTCCCTGGGAGGAAAGGCACAACTAGTTTAGCAAAGTTCTGCCATAGGAAGCGCATGTCTGGCCCCATGTGCAGATCTCTCTGAACAAATGTTCGGCAGGAGCAGGTCTCGTCTGTCCTGCCCTGGAAGGTGTTCTCGGGACTCCCACTCCCAGCTGCATGCTGAGTCACACTGGCTCATCTATCTTGTGGAACCAGATCCTTTAACCAAGTTACTGAGAACACCTACAGTTCTTCCATTTTAAAGCCTGATTCATTGTTTGGCCTTTTCAAAACCAATCATATCATTGACTTAATGAGAGGAACACAGCAGACAGTGGCATTTTTTCAACTTATGGATCCCCAAAAATTTCCACTGCAGGCATTGACCCTTCAGAAATTTCACATACGTAGAACATAATGCAGTATTATGAACTTTCTTTCCTGATATGGTCCAAAAGCCACCTGCAACCCATGGATCACAAGCTCTAAACCACTGAGGAAGAGAATTTTAACTTCACATGTGCTTAATTTAATGGACTGTCAGCTCTGTGGGTACTGTCAACAGGCCAAGCTTCTTTAGATCCTCCTGCCCAGTCTGCCCGACACTTCTACACAATGCCCTAATCCTGTCTCCTTACAAAATGCTCCCTTCTGACAAGCACACCTTCTTTAAACTATTTGTATTTCTTTGCCGCTCTACATTCCTGGAGGTGGAGATTGGGTGGAGATAAGGTAAACTTGTCACAGTGGTTCCCAGAAAACAGCTAACATACACGTAAGCATTACGGGAGACAGCTCATCTTGAATTATACTTTTGTTCCCACTTCTGTCCCTCCTCAGACTATGCAAATAATCTGCAGCACAACACATCTCACAATTATTAGTAAGCACTCCAGCTGCTGTAGAATGACATTCCCCCATATTACAATATATATTTCATATACTTTTTGGCAGATGAAGCTGGCAGTCTTGCTTAACCTACTCCCTTTAGACAAGAGGAAAGGAGTGTCACGTTCCCTTTAGACTAGAATTATATGAACACCCTGAAAAGATGGTTCAGCTCTTACCGTCAGCTCTATTACACACAGAAAGCTGCAGTCAAAGGAGCCAACCTTAATATCACAAACTTGAGCTCTTAAAAATTTGGATATGCCACACCTGCACAGATCCACACAACCTTCATTCAGCCCTATGTCTGTCATTATGATGACACACCCTTTAATTACAGGAGCAGACGGCATTTTTCCACAGGGCCCTTGCTTTATTCTGTGTACAGGATCAACACTGTTCATTAATGAGCAGATTATTCAATATTTTGGCTTTGCCTGGTTGTTCAATATGCAACCCTAGGTCCCTGCCTACTGCATGCTGCTCAAAGCCTACTCTGAGGACAGAGATATTCAGTTCTTCATGGCTTTTCTGAAGTGCTGAGCACTGCAGGAGACAACTGCTTTATATACACTGATGGACTAATTTTCTCAGCAGCACTGTTACAAGAGGGGACCACATTGTCCCCAGTTCATAAAAGAGCAATTGGGACAAAAAGTGGCTTACATAAGAGACACCTGCTAATTTGGGCCACCATGTCTGAGAGATCAGGGACAGGATTTTTGTTTGAGAGAACTTCGATTTGTATAGCATGTTACATGCCTGGCATCTAACTTACAGTGCTTTGAGCTGAAGCTGACTGTACTCGAGGCTTCTCTAAGTCTGACCCCAAAATGGCAATATGAGTGGATAGAATTTTAGAAACATCCAAGTCTGTGGAATTAGGACAGTTGGAGATTACTATAAAATGGTAAGACATTACTGGATCATGAATGGGTTTTGAGTGTTTTTCAGTTATATCTTAATTCAGCCATTTTTGTTGGCTTTGGATCCCGATACTGCTGCATTCAACTGTGTCTGAGAACCTGCTCTAATACATGGTGGTTAGGGTCAGCACTGTACCTGATATTGCCTTTACTCTCCTGTATTGGATTAAATTGTTACTCTGCTACATTACTGTTTACCAGGCTATTTGCATCCAGAACAACACTTATGCAAAGGTAGCAATGCTGCACACATATTCTCAATGTGTTAGGCCAAAACCCAGCCAGAAGTCCATCTCCATCACCACAAAGGCCTTTTCTTCTTTGGTATCCTGAAGCAAGGGTTTGACTTGATACCAAAACTGTGAAGAAGGTGTGCACTATTCTGATGAAAGAGCAAACAAAAAAGCAACACAGGACTGGCAAACTGCTGGCTGAATACTAACTTGCAAGGCTTAACTGCCCAGCAGCAGAAAGCAGGTTTACTGGCTTCCTTTTATATCTACGTTTGCTAACAGGGTCTAATACTCTTGGGTGTTTCTCACTCCCATACAAAGCCAGAACATAGACTGTATTCCTGTATAGTCTTGCCATATCTGTAACTCGTTGAGTTTGCAGACAACTTTTTGGATACGTAAGTATCCATGTGTTTCTGGTTGGTGGGAGAGAAGGCCTGTTTTGTTGTCTCTGCACAGCATTACTAAACCCATACACATTGCCTGCAAGCAGCCTACCCCTGCTTCATTAGTTAGCATGCACAATTTTAATCAAAACTTAGTCAGGGATGTGTCCGTTAGCCAGCCAATACAACAAAGTCCTTTACCACCAAGTGGAAAATTTACAATTGCATAGAAAGTCCTGAACAAAACCCCAGGTCACGTAATATTACAGGAAAGGGGGAAATGGTCCAGGGGTTCACTTAGGGTGACAACATGAGACTATTAAGACTTTGTATGCAACCTAGGGAAAGATTGCAATGCCTTGGTTCCTCTCTTGTAAAAATAATTATATTATCAACCCTCCATGGTGTTTTAAGAAATACATGCAGGATTATGAAGTACTTTGGTGCTATAGCAATGGGGATATTACCTCTACAGCTGGAGATTAAATGATTTATGAAATCACAAAAAGATTTTCTGACAGGCCCTGACTTCTGGTGAGTTTCACTTCCAACGAGATTGCACTACTTCACACCTAACAAACACTTCTGAAATGCCTGTAAGAGCAATAAGATATCCCAGTGCATTTTATGAGAGGTATTCTCTGAGGGTTTGTGTAGAGAAGGGGGAATGTGTGGGGTTGTTCTGTTATACCAGTGAACATTTCCTCTTGTTTCTTCTACATCCAACTCCCTGTAACTAAAGGTATTTTCTTCTCAAATGTTCTCACTCTAATTTTCAAGGTCATCTGGCCCACTGGGTATGTTACATATTGCTATCTAATTAAAGAGAGAAGATCAACCTTATTCTACTAGATTGTTTTAGTACCTGCCAGCTGACTACTCTTCATTAGCAAAGGGACAATATGGCCAAGTCAGTTAAAAAACACCCCAACAAAACCCAAACAAAAAACACACTGAAAACCCCAGACCATTTCATCCTTGGAAAGTCCACTAGAAGCTCTGAGCACGATGCAAAATATCTTCCCATAATCACTGCTATGGTAAAATAACAAACATTTCATAGCAGAAATAATACCAGTGTCTTGTTTGTCACATAACATTTCAGGAGATAGCAGGCAAGTTATAAAGCCCTGATCTGTCTCTGATTGCAATCAACAAAAAGCCCAGATGCTTTCAAAGGGAGTTAAATCAGGCTCAGATCTTTTCCAATCACTTGTTAATTTAAGGGGCAGAGCTTCACTGTGTGGTATTGCCACAGCCCAAACACCACAGGGAAGGAGGAACTACTTGACAGCGTGGTGATCTCTGTTCCATTACCAATTCCTACCTCAAATCACTTAGGCTTTGTATTTTTCACCAATCCCATCAGTTAAGCATACCATATGCCCTAGAAAGCAAGCTACCTGGCAAAGATACATTTCTCATAATACTCCATGACATCTGCTCTTACTAACTCAAAACAACGTATGAGGGGATTTGGTGCCATCACATGAGATATGGGTCAGTTGTCCGATAGGAACGCTTGTCCGATGCAGAAGAATGGGAATGTAAAGCACTCAAACTGTAACTTCTATAAATCACTGCAATGCACCAGTAGAATGTGATTTGATACCAAGCCAAGCTGAAACTACACATTTTGATTCCAGAGCACTGAAACATCTCATTGCAATGAATAATGGTACAATGAAAGATTAGTTTGAGAATCCTGATGAGAATAGTAAATCTGACAATTTTAAACCTTCAGGGATTCAGAGCATTTTTTAAAAATATTATTATTATTATCTCTCAAAAATAGGCAATTAGGGGTAAAAATGGTCAGTATAGCAAATTTTGTCTACCAGGTTAATAGAAAATTTTCTGTGATGTATAGAAGAATGCAACAGTTACTGAAGACATGTAACAGCTGAAGAAACAAGGTGAGGGTGAAACACCATGTCAAACTAAATCTTCAGGTAATTGTTATACAGGCAGACCAAGAAAGAGCTCAGGCAGGAGCTGATCTTAGCATCCTTCTTATCCCACTTGATACATTTAGCTTACTTAATAAAAAAAAGCAGTTGTTGTCTAAATAGTCATGAATGAAAGATTTCTTCAGTCCAGTTACTTAAATCTGTGATGCAGAACTGATTTTATCTTCTTACGTAACCCTTTGAGACATCTTCCGATGTGAAATTATGACATGCAACTGGACTTGGCTGTATTCATCTCTTCTCATCCTTAGATACTTCACTTTCAAACTTACCCATAGAAGGCTGAGAGCTCCATATTTTTCAAAGACAAGAGTACACCCTTCAGTCTAACTTTCTCTCTCTGGCATTATGGTCTGTACTATTTTTCTAGTGAGCGCTCCTTTCAATCAGCCAGAAATTACTGATGAATATTAAAGCAGTAATGTACCTGGGTACATTAAAATCATGTAAGCAAATTGAAACCAAAGAGCTCAACCATGTATTGGTTCACTGGCAAACCTTGTCTACTGTTGCTCAAAAAGTGAATAGGTAGAGCACAAACCCAATATTACTTTAAGTCAAGTTTTATAGGGAAAATTACATTTCCTCCAGTAGCACCTCTGAGAAATTCTTATGCCTGACACTGTTAGCACCACAAGTGCTAGAGTCAGCCTATGTCATCCTCTGTTGACATGATGAATGTTATACCTGTTCTCTTAAGCACATTACATGTGAAATGAAAGATCCCACAGCAGCAAAACAAAATGCAGTGCAAGATCATGTCGTGGTTAAAAAGTACAAATGCTCGTGTGCTTGTGCATGCTGCAGCACTCAATACCTTTTGCTTTTCCATGCTGGTTGTTGTCAGAGTTCCTTTTCCTCACCACATCTGTGCTAGAGCAACAGAAGTGCTACTTTTCACTCTGCCTTCTTAAAAAAAAGGCTTGAAAAACCATACCGATCATGCTCAAAAGTGTGGTTTTGCCTGCCCTCCTCTACTTGTAACCCATCTAACTTCTAAAGGCACTGGCCAATTTTTACTCAATTTCACAGAAAAGGACATAATAATAAAGAGGTATACATGTACATATAAAATATGTGTGTGCATGTATGCATAAGGGGGAAAGGTCAGGCTCAGGGAGGGAGATGCACTTAAAGCTCTTTTGTAAATTCAGGCAGGCCTGAGCTCTACTCTTCATCTGACTCCCTGTGCATCTCTAAATGGATGGAGATTAAGTACAGTGACATGGCAATGCCATGAGAAGTGGTCTTCACAATCAGCAATGTATAGACGTCAGAAAAATCGGAAGTTTGAGAGGTTTTGGTGAGTTTTTGGCTTTTTGCTTGAAAGACATTCCAGCAAATATGCCTGGCACTAGGAATCACATCCTCCTGTCCCAAGATGCAGACTCCATGCAGGAGAATGCTGCACTCACTTCAACCAAGGCTGTTATTTTAAGAGGGTTAAGCTCTACCATGTACAGCTTAAACCAGAGAGGAATTTAGAGATCACAGCACATAATGTTCTGAATCCTGTCCTATAGCACTGGAGGGGAAGGACTTACCATTTGACTTGCCTCCTTTTAGTTACAGGAAATGAGGCTGATTAAGTCATACTGTTTGTGCCTGTGCCTGCATTACATTTCAGTAACTTTAGGGTTAACTGGTGAACTGCAACCAAATTTGACAATAACTTAGAAGATTTTCAGTTCCTGTAAGTTCTATGAATATAGGCAGCTAGGCAGAAGGAGATCCTATGAACATCTCCACTGAAAAGATTATGTAATGAAATCAGTCTTTATTAGACAACAAAGAGTCCACATGGAGAAAAAAACCTCCCGCATGACTTTTCATCTGCAGATATTTTGAGAACTTGTAAAAAACCTTTAGAAACCAACGTGGCACTGAAATTAGCTGTGCTTTGAGAAAGGACTAGGACTGAAGACCTCCAGAGGTCTACATTAATCTCTTTTTTTCCTATAATTCCATGAAAGTATTAGATATAGGGAAAGTTTCAATCATTGCTCATACCTCAGCAGACACCAGGAGAACCCAGCTGTGGGACAGTAGGATTCACAGGCTCATGGAATGACTTATTTTTCTGTATGCATATTTGCAGCCTCACACAGTTCAGCACCCTTGAGATAAAATCTTATAGCAAAAATGTACAATGAATGAGAACATATATGAGTGGGAAGTGGAGGAGCAAACAGATTTCAATTTCAAGCTTTCATGGCTTAGCATAAACAAACATGAAACAATTCACCCCCAGAATATAGAGGTAGGAGGGAGATATTGACAGTGTCCTCTAGACACACAAGGAGACTGAGAACTAGGGAGCCTGGAGCAAAGAGAACATTTCAAAAACTGTTTAAAGCCTTAGGACAGTTAGAAGCAAAGATGAAGCTTGCCCGATTCATTCACTGGGGCTGCAACAACAATTATCTTCATACACTGCTACCCCCAAGATTGACAAAAATAAGCCAGATAGGTCAAATTTTGCTTTCTCCTAAACAAAGTTAACCTTTTAAAATCTCAGTTAAAACTGAGAATGGGTGAACAGATTTTGGAAAAATAAGAACAGTCTAATAACTTCCTCTAGAAAGCCACAAAAACAGCTTCTAAAGAACTCGCATAACTAAATCTCTTTATGAGCTTGAAAAGTCCATTTGAATTTTGTATTTTCCCCTCCTTTATTTTTCATAAATTCATTGTCTTCCCATATCCAAAACTCAAAATACTCATCTGAGATAGGGTCCCATTTCTACACCTTTTAGTTGACAGACAGTGCAGTAATTCTATAGTGATTATGAAGTGATCAGGGAGATAGCTTGCTTCTCTAACAGATTCTTGTAGACATTCATTTGAGCTGTAAATGGACAAATTAAGGAAGTTCATCTTCCCAGATGATCTGCCCATTAGCTTGCTGTTTCCCACAGCAGTAAAAGCAGTGATTAACTGCACAGATTCTTGCTCACTGCTTTAGCACCTGCAGTGCCTCCCGTGGTAAATCTGTTTCAAAGCAACACTGACAAAAAAGTCTGGACACTAGTCCAGACTACACCCCTAAGCCTCTAAACCCACTGCTTCTAATAGGATGAAGCAAAGTACCAGTCCTTGTTTTCCCAACCCATCCCACAACGTGGTCTTCCTAATGTGGTTCAGGAATCAGTCCTTTCAGCTATACTCTGCCCTGAGAAGAACTTTAATATTTGGCAGGAAATACAGAACATTCAACAGACCTGATACTTGTTTTGTTCAAGCTAAGACTGGTATCTGAGTGGTGTGGCATTCACTGTGGACTGATATAGTTCTTTGATTTTGGTAGTTAGTGCTCCCACCTTCAAGTATTTCAGAAACTGATCCCCATTCTGGCCTCCTGACAAAAAAATGCAAGGCAACTTGCTTGTAAGGCTCATGAAATGGGATTACTGGAGGCATGTAGAGAAAAGAGCAATTCACTACCTTCAAAATCAAAACATTCCTCTACATTGGCTTGACCTGAATGCCTGCCAAGACCATTGTGGTATCCCTATCTGAAACTCACAGGGCAGAATTAATAAAACAAACTTTGACAGTAGTGAAATGGGTCACTCTGACCGTACATCTGCTTGAAAAAAGATGGAGGCAAACAAATTTAAGGCTTACCATGGAAGCGCATTGAAAGAATAGTTTCATGGCCAGGAAAAGAGGAGATGAAAATTACTCTCTCCACTTTAAAAGAAAATTTATTGAAGCCCGGAAGACAAGAACTGAAGCAAAGTAAAAACCAAAACAAAACAGCCCAGAAGAGCTCTGAAAATACAATCTCTCCCATCAGCTTCTGGAAAATAGATAACCTATGCGTAGTATGATTGAATTTTTCTGTTTCATCACCCTAGTGGTAGCATCTTGTATGAAACTGGTTTATGAATTGAGTTTTGAGTGGGTCCTGAGAGAGCAGAAGTTATACCAATCTAATCAGGATGTGACAAACACATGCATCAAAATGTTGCATTGTCAAGATCCAGAAGCCACTTAATTCCAGAAAGATTTTAAAGTTGAGAAAGCAGTTTTGGCAACAGAATTAGAAATGATGAGAAGGAAGATGAAAATCCAGGTGGAAGAAAATAACACAAGTTTTTTCAAAACATCCTTTCAAAAATCCAGCCATATTCCTACATGGTTTTTTGACTAACTTATAAAAAACCCTACATTTTGTTCAAATGAAGAACACAAGTGCCTTCTTCCATTTATTCCATCTGTTTCCTGAATATATAATAATAATGGGATGAAAGGTACATGAACCGAGATAAATAACACCACAGTAAACCCCGTGAAACCCGTAGGATACACCACAGAACATTCTCAGCAAAACATCCCAAAGCAAGTTAAATACAAAAAAAGCCATGCTACCGTCATTGCTACGCAGCAAAGAAACACTAATGCCACTGTCACACAGGAAAGAAAGCAAGATTCATGTGATTGCTTTGTAATGGTTCCTAAACAAAAGCAGTGCACAGAAATAGTCTATGATTATCAATAACATGAGACCAAATTGCAAAGCATGTGCATTAAAAGAGATGACATCAACTGCTTCCTTCAAAAGAATAAGAACATCACAATCACTTTGTATTTCCCTGGTCTCAGCTTGCTTTTCCTATCTAAATACTGAAGATAGCTTCACAGGATAAGTACAGATTAGCAAAACATTCAAGGTGATTGAATGGATTAGTATTATTGTTTAGCACAATGCTATAAGATATAAAAATCCACAGAAAAGGAAGATCTGATATCTGCACAGCCACTTGAAATTATGCAGCTCACACGTTGAATTTTTACATTTTTTTGTAACATCATCAAGTGTCACAGTAGATGCCTGAAAACAATTCCAGCTAAAGAGTGAGATTTAAAGCTGAGGATCTTGAGCAAGAGGTGGAACAAAAATTCCTAAGTAAACTGCTATCTTGTTTGTCACACAAATAGAAAATCCATATGTTAGTGCCAGAGGCAAAAATAACATGTTCTAACCAACTACACATAAGAAAAAACTGAAGAAACATTTGTCTGTAGGAGAGGGGAGAAAAAAGAAAAAAAAAAATCTATCTAGAATAGTCCAAATTATCTTAAGAGGAATAATACATCCTGCACTAAATCCCAGTCAGGTCAAAAGCATAAATGTATGACATCCTCACCATTGTGGCTCTTGTAATAATGTCCAGCAGCTTGCTCTCTCTGTTTCCCCCACTCTCATAGAGATCTGTGCTTTAGTTACAGGTTTACTAATGTGTTATTTCCCCTTAGGTCGCTAGAATGCAATACCTTATCAAACAGACTGTTTCATGCCATGACATGGCTATTTGGTTTATTTCTATGTATCTAATATTAATAGAGAGAAGCTCAGATCACACTGAACACTTCCACATAACCTGTAATTTGGGATGGAGATTTTACATTCAGAAATTAGAATTCTACACAGTGTTCTTCGTTTCCAGAGCCAAAGACTTTGTACTTCAAGAGCTAAATCAAAACCCCTAAAATTCCGACATCTATGGTTTGATTTTCTGTGAGGTTCTTGGAGCATTTCACAAACATTAATGAAATGTCCTCCAATGCTTCAGTGAGGCAGGTGCATAGTATTAGTCTCACTTTGCAACTCAGACAACCAAGAAACAGAGGGGGATTGAGTGAATCATCCAAGATCATTCTGGACTTGTCTGACAGAGTCATAAATAGAAATCAGGACTCTGCAAAAAGTAAATAAATCACCTCCCTTCCTGGAAGAAACAGCAAAATATTTGGTGAATTATAATTGCATGTATCATTCCATGCTTCTGGGTTACAGCTAGGAAAGGAAGGTCATTTTGGGCAAGGTCATTCCCACAGAAAGTCCAGGCAGACCTTCAGTAATAAGTGATGTGTGCAAAACCCACGTAGCCTCACAAGAATTTCATTTGAGTGTTTAAGATCCTATGTACTGGTATAAAAATTTGAGATATCTCAATAAAATTTATTTATCTGAAGAGAACCTCAGTGTTTTCTCACAGGTAATTATCGAGGCAGGAATAAACAGCAAACAACATTTGCCAAGTTGACACAGGACAGCTAAATATGTCAGGTTAGCAAAATTATCTTCAGATATGAAAAAGTAACTTGCCCTAGGCTGGGATGGGCAACTTTAGCAAAGCTAGAATCAAATCAGTGTTGATAATCTCTCCAATGTAACAGGACCCCTTAACTGGTGTGTATGGGGGTGGGAAATGGATAAACCCCAAGAGCCCTGCTTGACCAAAGCACCACAGACACCTCCCCACTCCCAAGAATGCAATATTCAAGCCTAACTGGAAAACTTGCAATGTATTATTTGGACTAAAAAAGGCTGTTTGCTTTTTGCTTCTCTTGACAGATTTGACAAGATGACTATCAGATAGAGGTTCAGACACAGATGTAAAGCAGAAAAAGGCCAATTACCAACTTTTTTCTCCTTCAGAAATATTTGAAACTGCTTCCCGGTAATGAACAACACACAAACATATCATTGAAAACTGAAAGGTGGCTTACCTGAGGCAATCAACACAATAATTGGGACAATTCTCAAACAAAAAAACAAGCCTTTCTCCAAATTTATGTTCATAGCGCTGCTGACGTCCCCCCATCCCTTGAATTTGCCAGCACTGGCATTCTCCACACTGGCACAGAATATGCTCTATAGCCATCTCTGTGGCTATACTGCTCAGCAAACTAGGATCATTAATCTGGCTCACAGTTAGCCCAAACTGGGGGAAAAAAATACTAATAATGTAAAACCCCAAAGTCCTACTGCAAAAGGGGCATTTGGCTTTTATTAATCCTCAGTTGCAAGAAAGGGATATTTCGAGACACAGTGTGACATCACAAAATCTCTTTAGCCCTGTTTGCTTCTTTCTGCACTGTACCATGCTGCTTGCTCTAATATTTGAGCAGATGACACAAACTTTTGAAGAGAAATTTTTAAACTTAATGAATTGAACGGAGTACTACATAGAGTAGTAGCCAGCCCTGGACAAAATGGAATGTATACATTAAATAAGACTAGACAGTTGTGGGCAAAGGTGGGGGGAAGTGATCTGATGAAAAAGCACTATGACAAATGGCAGCAAAAAATGGCACAAAAATGTGTTAGATTCACGATTCAAGGGGATGGGTGGTGGTGGGGAAGATGTATAAAAGCAGTAGATCAGTTATGAGGATAAGAAAACTAAGGACTGAGGAGACTAAAAGATAAAGGAATGATGAAAAGCAGGAAGGGAGGATGAGCTGAGCACACACCTGGTCACAAAAGCAGAGAGTGCCTAGCCAGAAGATAGAGACATTCAGTGGCCACAGGTTATTGTGTCACTGTTTATAACATACGGAGAACTGCAGCAATCACTAAGTTTGGCTTCTGGATCTACATCTAGAACGTTATCCAAACTCAGACCAGAAATGTAGTAATTTCCATCATCACACACACAGGATACCCAGGCAAAAATGTGACAAATGGGTAAAAATTGTGTTTGGAAAAATCTCAGAATTAAAAGAAAGAAAGATGGAAGGAGGAAGCCTTCCCCATAGAGGGGAAAATAAAAATCAAACCCAAACCAAAATCAACCAGCCAACAACAACAACAAAACGAGATACTTAACACATTACTGAGACTGGTATATTAATGCCAGCATATGGCATTAGCTCGTCACAAGAAAAGATACTTAAACAGACTGTTGGTTTAGTCTTCTGTAGCAATTCTCATGTTTTAAGAAAACACTTCAGTAATCAGACTGACCATTCATGTATGGTTACTGAGCCAGAACCAGAGTCTAGTTAGTGATAGCAACATCTGGTACTACTATACTTTTTTAAAACAATAAATACACAATAAAAAATACAGTGGGCCAGATCCACAGTGAATGTAAATTGATACAACTCTGAAAACTGTACACACAGATATCAGTAAATTTATGGCAGCTAGAGAGCAGATCTGACTCATGTCAAACAGCTTAAGAAAGGCAAGATAAACCTCATTCTAACCCCAGCCCCCTCAACTCCCACAAGTTAACAGGGTTAGAGAAATCTGTGCATATGGCAGTTTACCCACTTACTGTAGATGATACAAATAATTTCCTGGGAATGCCCCACTGACCAAGACTCTAAGACACCAGTCTAGAATAAATGACTAACTTTTAAATAACCAAGAGCTAAACAAAACTAATCCAACTTGTATTATTCAAAAAAGCATTAAAAGTGCAGATGATGTTATACCTAAAGTCCAGAATCTAAAGGGTAAGATCTGATAACATGAAGATAGTAATTCCCTAATTGGGCACACAAAGTCCTTCAGGCTTTTAAAAATACTAAAACTCCAAGGGAAACTTTGTCCTCAAGCAATTTCAAGGCAGGTCTCATAATCCAAAGAGGTGCACAGTTTTTTTTCACTGAGTTTTCCAAATGGAGCATCCAAACCTTTGAAATTCTCTCATGGCTCATTTGTAGGCATCTCACTGCATCCCAGTGAGAGTGGATGAGAGGGATAATTGAAAATGGGACACGTGAGCATCAAAACAAGCAAAATGACCCCCGCCTTTCTCTTTTTCTGTTTCTTCGGGTTCACGCTTCTAAATGAAATCCCAGGCTGTCTTCCAACTGCTACTCAGAGCTGTCACAGAGAAGGAACACGTAGAGAGTACTTAAACAACTGACTGACCTATTTCCATCGTTGTTGGTGCTGCTGCATCTAAACCCTCTGTTCTGAATTCTACACACATACATGCACATGTGCACAGCAATTTTCCTGTATATTCCCACGAGGAGCTATTTCCAAAGTCTAACCTCAGCTCCTGAAGGAGCTCTCTGTTGCCTCCCAAACAGCTGTTAACCCCATGACCTAAGTGCCCTCCTTAATTAGGGTAACTTCTGGGAATCTGCCCTTTGAGGGAGACAAGGAGAGCTTTGGCTCACTGACTTTTCTGTTGTATCAGTTCTGTTCTCCATTGGATGCTGCTCTGTATCCAAGGAATATGTATACAAGGATACTTTCATCCCTCTTAAAAATGCAAACACACAAAGCACCAATGCATAGTGAATAAATCTAAAAGCACATTAATAGCTGTAAAATTCTTACAATTTAGTTCACATGCAGAGCAAAGGACCACTGGAAAAGTACCCAAGTGGCTAGCCCATTCCCACAGCACTCAAATAATTGAGCCTCAAGAATGGCAAAAGGTGTACAAAGCTGAAGGATTCTCAAATCCTCCCTACCTCTTTTGCAGTTAAAGGAAAAAAAAAAGAGCTTTGTTATCCTATATAACTTGTGTGCTACTATACATCTCTTCCCAGGAAGAAGCAGTCACTGTCTTGTTGATCTTGAATGAACTTCAAAGATACAGAAAAGTTACTTGGATGAAATGAGACTTCCAAAGAAACTTTGTGTGAAAAGACCTTCAGCAAAAGATTTTAATGAAATCTCTAATCCAAGGAGCTGCAAGACAGAGTGACAGCAGCATTCCTGGTATTTAGTGGAACCAATACAACTTAGAAGGAAACTTTTCTTATTTTTTGTTCCTCCAAAATGTGTCCTTCTTATATTCCTCCACTCCCTTTCAATTAAAAGGTTTATAAAATAAGAAGTGAAAAAAATGTTAATGGAGGCAATATGGAACATTAAAAAAAGATTCTTTTTGAATATGGTCACATTATCCTTTATTGGACCCTGAAAGAGGATAAAGTAAATGTTGTTTCATTATGATTTCTTGTTATAACAGTGCTTTGACACAATTGAGTATAATTATTGCATCTGCAATTTTGTATCATTCTCTCAATAAGTTTTCTATTTCTATTTAATGTGTTTTTGTATAGCAGGAAGCTGTGGTCAGCAGGGTGCCAAGCACTGCAAAATGCTGTTGATCTTTTGGCAAGTAGAGCACACTCCTGTAGGAAATTTTTAGAAAGCTATGCAGAATTGGACCAGAAAACTAGACTTCGAGGAGCCCTGAAAATTATGATTAATTTCAGAATACTTACATACTCTGAAAAGCCAGGGGAGACTCTTAATTCATCTAGGCTGATTTTTGTAAACAATGGACCACTTGATGACACCGAACTTCTACAGACACACCCATCAGGGAGGAAAAAGTTTGGTCATCACCTGCAGGCCTCATGAGATATCTGCTACTTGCCTTGGCAGCTTGTTTCCCTATTTGAAACATTTACTTTCCTATTTGAAAGTTTCACACTCCAAATATTTTTGTCATATCCTCCTCTGCTAAAGTTTTCAGTGCCTGCCTTGCCTGTCCGACTAGCGTGCATGACAGTGGTATCAGCTTCCTATATGAAACAGAATTATCTCCTTTATCTTGTACTACAACATATGATTTCCAGGCCTCAGATAGGTCTTCATCTCTCTTTTCCATGCTCCCATTTGAAACTTTCCAAAGCAGAGTCAGTGCAACAACGTGTATTAGCTAGGTGAGAGCACAGGATTAGTCCAGTGACTCAACCAAGCTCTTTCAGTATCTCAGTGTAGCCCACACACATATAAGCTTCCCGGAACTCTCAGGAGGATGTCACACAATCCAGGCTAATAAAAGTATGCATCACTTACTTCACTCAGTATTTCCACATCAAATAGAGGCAAACACAACAGTGGCAATGGCACGTCAGGCTGGTATAAGAAACCAGCAAGCAAACCACACCAACACAGACTAGCAAGCAAGGAGAGAGAGAAGGCCCCTCTCTCCTTCTTAGCTCAGCCATGCTTAGAGCAGATTTTAGCTCTTACCCTGGGGTTCTGTTTATGCCGAGACATAAAACAGAGTATCAAATGTTATTATGATGCTGCTCCCCACAGTCATTCCCCAAAGTCTCCTGAACTCTGTCTCAAGTCAAAGATTGCCGTGGAAATTCTCACTAACTGCAATCTTCTGTCAGTTCCTACTGGAGCTCACATTTGGTATGTCCTGTGGGTGGTAGACATCAGGTCCTTGTCTGCCAGTTATAAGGTAGCTAATTCTTAATTTCTTGTTAGCAGGTTTTGTCCCATGACATGTTGCTGGAATCAATGGGAATTAGGCACAGATTACCTTTAAATAAATGCCCCAGAGTAGCTCCAGTCCAGGTACTCAAATTAAAGCAAGTGTCACTGGTTGACAGGTAATTTAAGTGCCAAAATCTGTATGAGAATTTGCGCTAAGTCCTCTCTCAGGACTATACCTAGGCTCATAATTCAATTAGGTATTACAGAACTAAAGCCAGACCTTCACTCCTAATCTCTGGCAGAGGATTCAGTATTTTAAAGAGACCAAAAAAGCAGATGACAGTACTTTGCCTCCTGTTCAGGTCTGTATACTAAAGGCCTGTCCCCCAGCTTTTTCAGGAGATTATCAGACTGACAGTCCTACATACTGTAATTACATAGATGCGTTTTATAGGCAAATGCTGATTTAATGATACCCCCTCTGAAGGCTCTGAAGGATTTATATATATATATATATATATATATAAAATTCAGGATAAAGAGAGATCTGAAAAGAACTCAAAGTATGTTGGTCTTTTAGGACAACTGGAAATAGTCTCCAGTAGAGCCCTGAAACATGCAGCTGTTATGTTCTTGTTACAGATCCAAATTTCTTGCAGAGACAACTAGGATCTTATTTGCAATGGCATCAACTGCTTCCAGAAATACATATTCATGTAGCACTAAATCCACTTGCATGGAGAAGAACTACAGAGCTAGTTCTAGAAACCTGCCCTTCCCCAAAAATCCCTTTGCTATTTTTTGGGGGGGTTTATTTGTTTATTTAAATGGATAACCTACAAGCACCCAGAAAAGTCCTATTTATTAAACATTTTAGATAAAGGGAAACATTCAAACTATATTTGCCAAATCTTTCTGCCCTTTTTCTTTTTCTTTTTTTTTTTTTTTAAGAAACAGATACAGAAACTCAGGCTGTTCTTGGAAGAAGCTTAACAGTCAAGAGAGAAAGAGAGAGGGGAAGGAGGGAGTGAGTACAGCAAGGCATAATTCCATCCTGCAGGTGAACACTGTCCTCCTGATTCCATTCCTTATATGATGTGTGTCCTGAGATGCCCCATCCTGCCCCCAAAACAGATCCTTAGATAACAGGACAGGGGCAGCTGCTCTAGTCCCTATACTGATGCATTTATGCCTGCAGGCAATACCTCGGGAAATTTTACCTGCAGCTGGTTTAGGCCTTCTTTTTCTTTTGGACTCATTCATGCAAAGGAACAAAATACAGTGGCAGTAGCTGTGTTAAGAAGCCAAGGTGTTATCACCTGTGTGTCAGAACAGGGTGTCTGGCCTGTGGGAGTTGGGAAATGCCAAACCGGCCACAAAATATATGTGCATTTGAATAGAAACAAGCAATAAAACATGAATCAAAATAGAAAGCTTCATACATCTGAAAATCCACTGCCCCCTCTATTCCATTTGGAACACAAATAACTGTAGAGCCTTTTCATGGGATCAACAGGAAGCTACAGCTGAAATTCCAAAGCCAAAAAAGTCAAGACTGACTATTTAGGTTTCTGATTTGAGACATCTTATAGAAGGGCCTGTATTTTTTAAAACTGCTAACCACTCTTCAGCTAGACTCCAGAGCCTTTGATATTTCTCAGTGTCAGCAGCTAAAACTTCAGCACCTGAGAACTACCACCTGCCTATGAAATTGTGAGCACAAGCCTCCAAATCCAGTGCAGACCTAAGGCTTTCCTCATGAGTAGAACAGGACTGTCCGCCTGGGTACCTGCATGCTATCCTGTTCCAACAGGATGTAGTAAGAAAGGCACAGGAGCATGTGAAAAACACAGAACTGATGTCCAGGCTCCATCTCCCTTGCAGTTTTCTTGAAGTACTGATGAAGAAACACAAAGTGATATAAAACAAAGCTCTTAATATCAACTAGTTATATTAAAGTAGTTCCAACGATGTAAATGACAACTTGGCATTTTACTTATTTTATCAATGTATCTTTGGCAGTAATTCTAATTTGCAAGATAACTTCTTCAGGTAATTAAATGGTAGTATGAACACATATACAGGGCGAAGTTTAGGTGATTGCTTTAATTAAGATCACTAAAGACAAAATATTCTGTCCTTGACAGAACTAAATACCAGCTTTCATCTTGACCACTGGTCAAAGTCACATTGAGACCATTTAAGAGCTTACAGTTTAATACAATTTATGTCCCCAGATATAGGGACAGTGTTATTTCCAGGACTAAATAAAAGAGATGTGGACTTAGAGATCCATTTTATAAAGAATGTGGCCACAACTATTTTATTTGCTCATGCCAACATTTGGCCATGGCCTGCTTCCAACTTCGTTAGTTGTTCTTAGTTCCATGATCCAGCCTTTTAATTTACAGGTTAGAGACTGTATCTTTTCAGTAAAAAAAAAATAAATTATTTTTTCATGTTTGTCTTAAAACAAAGTACCATGTCTGTAATGAAATTAACTGTCATTGAGAAGCATGCATGTACAAACCATTTCTGACCATGCTAGAAATGATCAAATAGCCAAAGTTGACCTTCCTCCTGCTTCTGCAGACCTGGGGCAACTACAGGGTTTATACAGTTTCAGCCCAACAGCTTCTGTTTAAGGTAAGTATCCAGGCATTTGATGATATTAAGGCATCGGCCAAAGTTAACTGGATTTTTTGAGAAACTGTGAAGTTTTATTTTGTGATGTTTCTTCTTTACCCTATGAAGACTACATGATATCAAACTGTAAACCCCTCTGCACTGGAAAGTTGAAAGAAAAAGCCTGTAGCTTCCACTGATTCTAATGGAGTTTGTCATTTGACAGGAAGGAATTATGTCCAGAACTCATAGAATACTTCAGTTAGTTTGAATAATTTGTGTTTATATGCAGTGTGCCCAGTTTTTCCAAACAATCTTACAATTCTAAGAAAGACCAAGAGATCATCAGGCATATGGGCTTCTTGCAAAAGAAAACTATCAGCACTATACAATAGTTTGAAAATCATACATTTTAAAGCCAGAAAGAGGCTACTGTGGATCATCTTTGCTGACCTACTATTCACACACAAAGATGTTCCTTGAAGCCATTCTCATTCACAAAAAAAAAAAAAAAAGTCAACAAAAAAAAAAGCCACCAAAGCCTAAAAAAACCCCCAGACATATTTTAGGAAAATATTCTGATTTCAAAACAGTTCATCAGGGAAAATACAGAACAGTCTTTAACCATTCCCTCAAGAACTTGAATCTTCATTTCTTGAACATCACTGTCAAGACACTGCACTCTTTTATGCCCTCCCCTATTACACTGAAAAGCAAACTTCATGTTACTCCATGTTAATATACTCCTTATCTATGTACTCAGACTTAGACCATGGACTGATGAGACCCATATATGGTCTCAAATTATGTCATTCATTCCTTTGCCTGCTGTCAGTTAATCTAAACAAACTAAGCTACAGGACTGTCTTGTCACACAACAATTTTTCTAATTCTCTTCTCATTCTTGTCACTCTTCAGAACAGGCCAAACTTGTGCCAAACACAAATGTTTACACATCTGTGGGCTGCACTTGTCTGACTGGCTTTTGAAATATTGGATTGCTGAATATTCCAGGTAACAAATAATACTTTGAGATAGATCCAAGATACAAAAAGCACAACTGAGTGATGACAGGGACTCAAAACCCCAAGGTTCTTAGAAACAGAATATTTATCTAGACCTTTCCGGACAGGAATCAAAAATAAAAGTCTGAGATGGATTCATTGTTCAAAATATTCTGGTTGGCTGGATCAAGAAAGCTGTGGTTGTCTCCTCTTTCAGCTTCAAGATGAAAAGGACTTGACTGAGTTCTTCTAAGGTAGCAGTCACTTGACTTCCATGGGAATTTATGAATCCTCGGCTGTGTTGTTACTGTTAATAAGAGCTGACATTTAAATGCATTTCATTAACAGAAACTAGAATGAGAATGACAAGACTTTAGCAGATCAGATCTGTAATTGAAAAGGTGACCAACATAAGGAATAAGAGCTGTCTGGTAGGATTGCACTTGCCTCTTACCCGTACCAATAACATATCTCCTGGATATGACCTGTCTTTCTTTTACACTAGGTACCAAAGCATCAGCAGGATGGAGATTTCAAGAACAAACTTACATCAGCATCAGTTCCTCCTTGCACATCAAGGAGTAAAAGTAAACCCTACTGGAAGAATTAAAACCAAAGAAGATTTTAGCAACTGAAAACATACAGAAGATTAGCGAAGGCATAGTAGATAGTAAAGGAGGTAGACTGGCAGTTTGTTAATTGATTCTTTTAAGTCTTGGAAGAACAGACAGAAGATCTATTCAAGGACAAATGCTGGGGTACAAAACTTGGTGGGAGTGCTTGCATGGAATAGATATTCTCACTATGTACCTTCCTCACTAGCAAGCATTGCTGTTGACTGGGCCTTGAACATCTGTGGGTTTCCCAAGCCTACTGAACAAACGTACCTCCAGATGCACAAAACGACAATTTAATCCAGACATGAAACAATGGGTAGAACCATACTACTACTCAGGTGCAACAGAAGAAAGAAAATCCAAATGCTAGAATTCAAATGATGCTTAAACAGAGAGCTGAGTAGAGCTCCACAGCTTTGCCCAAGGAGTAAAGAATAGGAGAACAGAAGAACACCTAAAAGTAATCTTTTCTGAAGAAACACACCTTTTTGGTCAACCTTCCTTTGCAAATGTACTTTGTCACTGAAAGCTCCTTCCCTGGGTTCACCAGATTTAGAGTAGTCCTCCTACTGGTTGATACATGAAGGTTACTCAGCCTGATTGTATAGCTAGCTATTGTGTTTCCTGCCACCAACCAGAGAAGGGGGGGGACGACCCATAAAAAAGGAAAAACCTACCACCATTCATCCTATTATATTTAGTACTCTGTCTTCCCCTGCTATAACAGCTTGCTTGATTGCCTTGTCCACCTGCTGTGCCATACTCTTTTAGCTCTGAAAGCACTTTGGGAAAGTCAGGATCATTTATGATGTACTTGTACAGCACCTAGCAGAACAGGATTGTGGCTGCTGGTCAGCACTGCAGTGTCAATGCATTATCAATCATCTGAACACCCAGGCTCCCTCGATGACCTATTTAAATTCAAATTAATATACAAAATTTATTAATAATAATACAAAATATGACCAGCCTGAGAGGCTTTGCATATTTCTGTGACATCCTTCTTTCTGCTCTTGAGATTCCCAAAGATACACACAACCTTACCATATGCCCTTCCATAATGCAGTTCACTTGCTGCTTTGCACAGGATCAGATCACAGCTCAGCCCACCCTATGAATACAGCCTGGTCTTGTTTACAAGAAGCCCCCATTCTCTCACCCAGCTGTTACTTGGAGAATCAAATGCAAGGCCTCTGCCTCCCTTTCTTCCCCTGGGCACAGTGCAGAGAGGTACCATAGAGGGGTTCAGGCTTTTCCTAGATCCAACTGAGCTGGCAGATTCCCAGGATAACTGCTGCATTAGCCTCAGGGTGCTGGAAAGCACCAGTTCTTTTGCAAGCATTTGGATGTCTGAATGGCAGTGATGAATGGGAGGGGGCAGCTAAACCCACCCCCCACCCCCACCCCAACAGCATTCTAGTGCTATTAGAAATCCAGCTGTGCTCTGCAAACAGGCAGGATTTACTGTTCATATTTTGGTTAAAGAGACAGATGAAATTCCCCTTCCCCATCCATTATCATTGTATAATCTATACAATTCATCAGCTCAATGGCCATGTCAGTATAGAAAAAGGAAAGGGATCATTAGTATTCAGAGCACACGCGCCACACAAGACAGCAAGTTTATGATCTGCACAACCTGAAATAAGCACTTCTTTTCCCTGGGGACCTGGGTTAACACCAAGTAGCTGCACGTTAAGTTGCACATACTTCTATTAATATACATCCCTTCCAGTCTGCGAGGGGAAGAAGAGGCAGAATACCTGTCCCACTCACACTGGCAGAGACAGCTAATGTTTTTGTGACCCGACACTGTGTCCAGAAATGGGATCAGAAAGGGGATGTGACATCTCCTCCATCTTGGCAGAACGCTCTTCCTCTAGCTCTTAGACACCAACCAGGCAAAGCCATCAGCTGTCAATCAGCTGTCACATCTACCTCCTTCCAGACTACCCTGACATCCCCCCTCTGTCTGGCGCCAGGGGCAGGAGAGAAGTAATCTGCTATGAGATTAATTGCTCCCTCTGCTATGTCAGCACAGCTATGATGGCTTCTGTACTTATAGAGAGCAGAGAGAAAAGGGTTTTGTGGACAGTTTTTCTCCATGTGTATGTAATGGGGTATAACGGTTGCATGGAGACAGCTCCTTTCCAGCCTGACACCATAAAGCCCCTGTTTTCCTGAATGAACATGCCAAGTCACCCAACTTGTTACCAAGTAGTATAAATAATCATTTTCTGTGGTTAGCAAATAATAATCCTAAGAAAGAGATCATACAGGCATGGTTGCATTTGAACACACCAACAACCACCCAAGAAATGACTGGTTACCACTTTTTCATTTCCAAGATCCCTGGAATAACTGAATAACAGCCACCTAGATCTTGGCCTCTAGCTTCAAAATTGCTTTAAGCCCATCTACGCCCAAGCTGCTACTAAAAAGGGGTGCTGCTCTGCTTGCTCCTCCCTCCTGTCTTGTTCCTACTTTTCTGCCTGCACAGGCAACCATGTAAGAACTGTTTTTTTCAAGCTGTTTTTTTTTGCAGGATTGGTCCTTTTCTGGCTCACAGCACTGCCACACAAGCACCAGTCCTGGCAAAAAGGAGGCAGCAGAGATGCACAGCCAGGGGGAAAACCAGAACCAAACTGCCCCTTTGGGTACCAGCATGCACTTTCCTTAGCTTAAAGCAGCTGTGAAACAGCAGTCCCCTGTCTCTCTCTGCTTCAGCAGAAAGGGCTTGTGTACAAGTAGCTAAATAAAGTTTCCTTTACAGATACAACCTAAATTTTCAAGTGATTGCAAACTCCTGAAACTCCACACTCAGCTATGTTTCTTTTGGGAAACTTCATCTATGCGAATTAACCCAGGAAAAAAAAGCTATCTTCTCCAAAGAAGAAACATCACCACTCTGAACCACTCGGAGGTACTTTACTGCAAAGAGTGAGAACAAGGCTCTTCTTTTGTAACCTCACAAAGAGGTTACAGTGTCTGGGAGCAAATGTGTTGACCAAGACATGTGAGTGGGAACTCTGGGCACATGTCTGCCTCTACACTTCCCAGAAGTGATGTGGATCCTCAGATTATTTAATGTTGTTTTATTAATACAATATTGTTTTAGATAATGGATGTTTATTATCTAGATTTGTCTCAGGATTGTTTTCATGTTACATGACGCTGCCCTTAGGACTAATATTATAAATTATACAGCAAGCTGCCATCATTTTAAGTGCTGCAATTTAAAAAAAAAAAAAAAAGAAAAAAAAAAAGAAAAAAGAACAGCTGTCACCCAGGAAAAGAAAACAACAAAAAAGCAAACTAAACAAACATTCCCCTAGGCTGCAATTATTTTCCTAATAATTTGGATGGGATTTCCCCCTCCCCACTCACATAACAGCAGTTAGAACAGGAAGACCAGAGTTTTCTATTGATAGGTCATAAATCCTTCCCTGGTGAACGGAAGAGGAGTATTGAACACCTTGCTTGTATAATGTGATAAAACTTGACTACAAAGAAGGGGGTTCTTGCAGAGACCATGGGGGTGATCACTAGTTGCTGGTGATCTTGAGTAAATAGGTGCAACTTCAGAAAATCCCAGGATCTCTGTCCAGAAAGCTCTTCATGAAGAATTAATCCCTCAGCTGCCTTCCCTGACAACTGGTGAATCTGTAGGTCTAGGTAAGCAGCTGTTGCTGAAATGTGTGTGTGCATATGGGAGATTCTGAGATACTCTTTGGGGTGGGACAATCCAAAACTGGGCTACACACTAATCACATGCTGAGCATTCTTATGCTCACAGATCGCAGGCAAAACATAGGTGCTCTCCCTTAAAGTAGAATTTGGCCTCTAATCAGTCATTCTTACAGTTAAGGAAAATACGTCTCCTCTTGACTTGTAGTTTCCATTTTTCCCTTAATCGTCGCAAGGACAAACCCTGCCGGTGCAAACCAGCACTGAAGTGTAACCTGTAAAGCTAAACTACAAAAGTAGCCTGGCTCTGTCCCCTGCACCAACAGACAGGAGATTCCCAATTTCTCTTGAGAGTTATAGAATCATTGAACAGTTTGCATTGGAAGGGACCTTTACAATCTAGTCCAACCCCCCTGTAGTGAGCTGGGAACCTTCAACTAGATCAGGCTGCTCAGACACCCAGCCAACCTGATCGTGAATGTTTGCAGGGGTGGGGCTTCCACAACCTCTCTGCACAACCTGTTCCACTGTTTCACCACCCACATCATAAAATAATTTCTTGCTTATATGCAGTCTAAATCTACTCTCCTTTAGTTTAAAGCCATTACCCCTTGTCCTATGGCTATGGGTCCTATTAAACAGTCTGTCCCCATCTTTCTTACAAGCCATCTTTAAGTACTGAAAGGCTGCAGTAAGGTCTCCCCAGAGACTTCTTTTCTCCAGGAAGTCAGGGGAGTACTGCAACAACTCTGTGCTAGCCAGGAGTCAGGACAGAGAATCTCTGACTCCCAAAGATGGGGAAGTGTGAAGGAGTCTAGTTAGGGAACAGCCCCACTCAATAACTGATAGCACAAGGACAGCTTGAATCCCCATTTATAACCTCAGTTGTGTGAGTGTCCACAGTGCTGGATGCAGCTCTTAAATCCCAGGGCAGGAGAATACAGGCATGGATGAGACTGAGCTCAACCTTGTCAACACTTGAGGTTCCAGGATTTGCTCCCAGATGAGTCGACAACTCGGTGACGCTGCTGGCAAGGCAAATATAATGCAGACAAAGGCAGCACAGTTCACACTAAGCTTCAGCTGTTCTTGATTTCTGCAAGGAACTACAGCTTTTTTTTTGGGCCAATAATTGTGTTAAGAAGGGAAAAGTAAACAAAGGGCAAGGGCAGGAGGGGAAGAAAGCCCACAGAGAATCAACGCACACTCCTGAGTCACAATGCTTATTGCAAGAGACACTTCTGAGCACATCCCCGAACCAGACCTTTAGCAAAGCAACAGTATCACTTCATTTGGGAGAAAGAAGGAGACAAAGCCTTGGGAATTGGAATCTGGATTGTCCCCTCTGCCAACAGCTACATGAACAATTTCTATCTCACAGACCATCTCATCTTGGAACAAGTGCCCCACGGACACCTCTCTTGCCCATCAACACTGCGCTGACACCTTCCCTCTTCGAAGGCACTTTGACACAGCATCCTTATGGCAACTGCTAGGGTGGGAGGATTGCTTTGGTGCATTTGCAGCTAGGTGCAACACATGTTAGAAGCTAACAATATGTGCCATCTAAGGAGGCATCTGCCTGAAGACCACCAATAAAAAAAAAAAGCCAGTTACAGGCATGTCTTGCACCTGCCGCTGGAAATAGCTCAATAAACAGTACCAGCAGATGGCACTTGTGAATACACAGCATATTTCTTGGGTTGTGTCACAGCCGTAACTTCCTGTATCTGGCAAATAGCCTTTTCAGAGCAGCCCTCCAGTCTTTTGTATCAGCTCTTAAATGCCATGGATTGTGGCCTGGCAACTGCTGTTTGGGAAGTAGAGCTCAGCTCATTATGACATTAGACAGGGACCAACTCAACATGTTTCTCCCTCCTCTCACTTGCAAAACGAACAATAAAGCAGTGCTTGGATTGTGTGGGTATATGTAAAGATATTTTTTTCCTAAACAATTCTGCTTGGTACCTACACAGTACCTCAAAGCCAAGGGACACAACAAGGTGGGGTTTTTTTGGTGTGGTTGTTTTTGTTTGATGTTTTGGTTGGGGTTTTTTGGTTTTTTTGTTTGTTTGTTTGTTTGGGTTTTTTTGTGGTTTTTTGGTTTTGGTTTTTTTTTTTTTACACACACTAATAAATCTTGCTCTACATCTGATTTTAGGTATATGAGACCTAATTATTCCTAAATTGCACGTACGTAAACCAAAACAAACATCTACAGCAAATCATCTGAAGTTTACTAAGTCATTTGCAGAATTATAAAAAACA
This sequence comes from Falco punctatus, assembly GCF_963210335.1. Classification (NCBI taxonomy): domain Eukaryota; kingdom Metazoa; phylum Chordata; class Aves; order Falconiformes; family Falconidae; genus Falco; species Falco punctatus. The sequence goes on along the minus strand of NC_137591.1, from coordinate 9,198,039 downwards.
AGCAAAACCCCAAATAAAACACATAAACAAACAAACAAAAAGCCCACTGGAGGCTTTGGTCCTTTGTTTGCTGCTATGAACAAGAATCAAACCACCAGAGATACAAGCCAGACTTAAAGAGGAGAGAAAAAAAAAAAAAAGAAAGCCCAATACGTTTAGTTACCTAACTGAAGGTAAAGCTAAGAAACCCACATAGGATTATTCAGACCTGAGATCAGCTATTCAGGAGGGGAGGAAAGGAAACAAACATTTCAATCAAACTGACATTGAGACCCCTGTTAATTACAAATGCATTCTAGAAGACAGAAACATGCAAAAAATAAAGTCAGTGAAGGTCAAGAAGAGGCTTCTGTAGCAACTTACAGACATACATGACACTTAGGTACAAAACTTGGCTTCACTTGGCTGGGATTCATGAGTTGGGTGCTTATTCTCTACATAACAACTCAAAGGTAATAATCACAAATGGTGCTATTTAAATGGAAAATAAATAGCCCTGTCTCTTTAAGGACATCATGTCTCATTCTCAGTGGAATAATGGCAGATATAAAGAAGCTATGATTTCAGTATTTCTCATTATGACTTCTCTCCCTGCTCATCTAAAAATAAAAGGCTACTCTGTAGTCCCAGATCAATCTAACTAAAAGAGAAGGGTTCGCTTACAACAACAAAATAGCAGCTCTGACACTAGTTACATATTCATCACATGTGAAAATGGCCCCATAATGCTGCCTTCAAACCCTTCCAACAAGTTCTATTAAATTAGGTTGGGTTTGGATTTTTTTTCTTGCACCAAAAGCAAAATAAATATAGCTTTATTTAATGCTACTAAAAGGTTCAGATTCAACTGGAACCCCAAGGCATGTGGCTTTGTTGTTAAAGTACATATACTGACTCTATTGATTGGTGCAGTCCTCTGTGCAAGAAAATTTGTCACATCAATAGCAACTGAAAAATACTCAGGAGCTGTAATATGGTTTAAATGAGCAGTTACCACATCAATATAAAGAGCATTTTCAATGGCAGTAGATAGGAACCCTTTTGCAAACCTGGTATTTGTTTTAAGATAAAGGATAACAACTTTTCTACAAGGAAAATTTTTTTAGGTAATGGTGAGCAAAACAGCAACCACTGTAACTGTTTTAAAATCACAGCACTCTCTGGGCCATAAAAGCCACAACAGAAAGGAAACTTCCAAGCAGGAAAGGAATGGCAATGCTATGAGCCAGGTGGATGTAAGAGCCAGAGTAAACCTCTGCTGCTCGCTTGCCTTCCTGGTCTTTGCCATTGCTGCTGCTCAGATGCACCTGTGTCACAGCTGCAGCTCCACCCCGGACTTTGCTTTCCAGGGCCCCAGCCTGGCACACTGCATGAGCTGTGAGATCCAAACCACGTGCAAATACATGCAAGATGCAAGAGGAAGATGGCAAAGAAAACTCCTGACCTGTCCTCAATGCCAAGCAAGAGCTGGGACAAGAGAAAGCTCCTGTCGTGCCTCACCCTCTCCCCGAGCTGCATGGGAGAAGGCGTTACAAGGAAACGGCCACTCGCTCACTGTGGCAGGTCTCTTTCTGGTTTTTCCTGCCCCGCCCCCCCCCCCCCCCCCCCCTCCAGGGTGGTTAGTCCTGGCCATGGCTATGCTTTCAATCCAACAGGTTGTCAAAAGACACTGAAGCATTGGAAAGCCGCCTTGAATTTCCAATTTTGAAATTGGCAGTTGCCACCAGTCTAGCTGGGGGTCAGTAACACACTCGGCACCTATGGCCTGCCCCTCCTGTAGTCCTGGCTATGAAGGGGAACCTCATTTACCTCCACATGAATGACATACCGCCAGCTGATACTAGACGTGATCTAGGCACACGTCTCTCAGACACACGCCAGACACTCACTGGCCTCAATAACATGCAATCTAAATTAAGACAACAAACAAGATGCAAAAGGGGGCACTGCGAAGTCCATGCAGCTCTTCTTCAGCAGGCTGAAGTGGCGGTGCTTCCTGCACTGGGGCAGGGGCTGAACAGCCTCTGGCCAGAGGAGAATGAGCTCACCAACGCTTACCATCTGAAGGCAAACTGGACAAGTACTAGGAAGACAAATCCACCGTGCATTACCAAGCAGACAGAAATCCCATGAGTTCAGGAAATGTCTGAAAAGAAAAATCACTGGAAGCTGGGAAAGTACATGGGCAAAAGCATATTATGAGCATCTTCTGCTCTTACAAGGAGTGGCCCTGTCCACTGCTGCATTAGTGGATACTGAGCTGACGCAGTATGTCTGTTGTCACAGACTAAGATGTATAGCCTCTGCTTTGGTCAGTTGCAAGGGGGAGGGCCGGGGGGGGGATAGGAAATTCACAGCAAGGAACAAACCTCCATTTCACGGGACTGAAAAATCCCTGTTTTTCAATAATAAGAAATAGCACTATATTTTCAGGGGATGTAACATACTTTTCCTGACTCGGTGTATTTTTAGAGTACAATTCTCTCTCAATCACATCCCTTCTTCCCTCGGGTTAATGTACAACGGACATTCTTGTCATTCAGGCAAAAATCCCACTAAAGGAAGACGAGAAGCGGCATGTGCTGTAAGTTTTGAAGGAGATGAGAAATTTCACACTATCCTGATATCTTCTGGGTAACTGCTTATTTTATGATGACTAATAGGCAATTACTATGGTAATACCGCAATACAACATGTGTGAGTTTTGGGAATGAGAAATTATAGGTAACTACTTTGGACTCATTTCTATGGTAACAAAAAAGTAATTGTCATTAAATACCAGTTATATTGCGGCTGTACCTGGTAATTATAGATTTTTTTTATGACCAGCAACATAAATAAATCCAATAAATTTATTCAAAAGGTCCATGATTGTTTACTTATACGTTGTTATATAGAATACACAATGACAAAGGCCTAATTAGGAAAAATAAACTCCATCGAGAGCTTCATCTTGTCATCTGAGATGGATACCCTGTTTTTCAATTCAAGGCAATATATGAATTTCACATGTATTAAGTGTGGAAAAACCCAAACCTTCCCCACCAGAAAAATAATCAAGAGATGTTATGCAAGTGACATTGTGCACACATGTAGCCATGTCTCACAACTGGACAAGTGATAGTAAGAACCTACAAAACATATCCAGTCACTGTGAATGTATACATACATCTATGTATGCAGCTGTAAGTATATCACCCAAAGTGATACCACTGAAGACCAAAATCAGCACTCTTCAGTGTTACAACATATGGGTCTGATTTAAAGCTAATACAATTTGGATAAGGTCCACAAATACTTTCACTGTCAAAAGAGCCCCATAAATTACCCATGAATGCGAATGTTGAACTTTTAACTATTTCTAGAGTCACAGAAATGAAGTCCTCAATGCTCTATTCAGGATAAATCTGAAATATTTCACCTGGCCTAAAGCCAAATTTCCTGTTTGTATTTCAGACTCTTCAAAAGGAATCTTTTTCAAAAAGCCCGTTTTTAAACAAATCATGCCATTAACAAACAAAAACAAGAGTAGATTGTCTTTTATAAATTGCTGATATCAATAATATAAAATGTTTCTCAAGCCTTCCCAGGTCCCTTCTTTCACTTGAAACAATTTTCCAAATTCAACTTGCTTCCACAAACCATTTCAGTCTTCAAAAAACTAGATTTCTGGGGCAAAAGTCCAAAATATTTCATGCCAACACAGCTTTCATTATGACCCCTGACACTGTTTATGGTGAATTTGGCTTTCCAGTCTGGATAGGACTGGTCTCCTTTCCATCCAAAACATTGCTTTGTTAACCCCTCACACAAGCAAGCAGTAAAGACTGTGCTGACTTTGAAAACATTGTACCTGACAGTGAAACAAGGAAGGATTAGAATCAGTGTGTGCCCTCGTCTCCCCATTCACACAAATTCTTGCAGTCTCTACAATCAAGCAAGAAGGGTATTGTAATGATGACAATTCAGAACTTTTCAGCTAATTCATGGCTTTAATTTACTGAAGGCTGGTACTGTCAGGGCCAACCAACTGAAGGCAACAGAGAAACAGAAAGGAATGGGAAACCTTTCTGGGTTACGCAACAAAGCCTTTAGACAATGGTCAGGATATTTTAACTGCCTTGTCATGGCATGTCTGGGATACCTCAGTGAAGAGGTGCCCAGACTAAGAAACACATCCCTTTTGGTGCCAGTACAGGGTTTCATCTCCAGAAGGTGAGGCTGACAAATTGGAACTAATCTAAGATGGTGTGGTACAGTCATATTGCCTGCAGGGACACATTTCAGCATTCAGCTGCAGAATGCCAGCTTAAGAACAAGTTCTTGATAAAGGAAAGTTCAGGCCAAGCCTGGGGATGCATGACTTTTAAATCAAGAACACATTTTTTTTCTTAGTCTAACCCCACCTCCCTGGGGATGGCAATAGGTTCAGAAGATGATAATTCTATACTGCAAACAGAGAGAAAAGTCAAGAAATCTTTCTTCCCTAGTTCTCCTTTATTTCTTAAAACTGTTTCACAGTTTAATCCATCAGAGAGGGTGAGATTAATGTTATGGAGAAACTTACAAATATTTTTATTTTTTGCCGCATTCTTTCAGAAAGCTAAAGATCAAGTCATGCACCATCTCCAGCAAAATGGGTCTTTCAATTCAGGTGAGAGCTGAGGACAAGTTACCAGCCAGAATAGAGGGCAAATTATGCTGAAGACTCACTGTTTTAGGTAGGTCAACCCATGACATCTTCCTGGGCAATTGAACTAACCAGCCCATGTGGCATAACATTTTCTATACAGTGTAACTGCAAAGCCAGTTACACTTAGAAGAACAGTAATATCAGCCTTTAAAGACTTCAAGAAAGGTATGAGGCCCGCCTTCCTTGACCACAGTAAACAGCATTTACCCTTCATTACCCTGTATGTTAGAAAGAGCTGCGTATACTCATGTGGCAAGAAAAGGACTACGGAGGGTTTTTTTCACTGAAGAAAGAACACAGTGAAGCAGTCATCTTCACAGAAGGGTAATGATGCTGGCAAACCAGCAAACAATGCTAGCACCACAAGCAGAAGCAATCCAAATTAGCCATTCAGTACTTTGGCTTGCAGGTGAATTTGCACTCTGGGGGCTCCAGTTGTCTGCACCTAGCCCTTCTGACACTTTAAACCAGCAACTCTTGATCTATTGAAGTGTGGTTTGCCCGTGATTTTTCATTTCTCTACTTTTTTTCAGAAAGAAACAGGTGAAAGCATAAGTTAAATTTTCTGATTTCTAAACAGTCAGTCAGAAACATCACTAGAAACTAAGTCTAGTAGAGGTAATTTCACCAACTCTTGGTTTATGTACGTAAGTAATAATAGCTAATAAGAGAGAACTGCACTGGTACACTTTCTATTAAAAGATTTATGCTCTTAACTTTACAATAAAATCACAACTCTTGTCCATTTATTTTTTTAAAAAAAACACTTTAAAAAACTGTGTATAGACCTTCTAAACAGTCTAAATTAGAGGGGATGCTTAACCACCCCTTCAAGTCACATAAGGCATTTTGTCTTTCCATTCCAATGAGTTCACAAATACTTCTCAAACCCTTGCATATGCTTGAATAAATCAGTAAAGTTTATCACCCTGTTTCCGTGCATCCTGATACACTAGGCATTGACTTTCCTTTTTGTCATCATTTCTTTTAGAGCCACTTCAATGTACACACAACATATAAACAACCTTCCTCACAGATGTGTCTGTGCTGTGCACCATTGTGCTTTATAGCTGTGATATTAAACTCACTTGTTGCTGGTTATGAACATTTCACCTCAAGAAAGTCCCTTTAGAGTCACAACCCATTCAATCCATTCTCTTGAGAATGAGCAACAGTTTATAGATAACAGACAATTCTTCGCATTTTTGTTGCAGATTTGGCTTAAACTTCTAAACCTCAGGTTCACAAGGACTCTGAACAAAGGAAGAAGGATATTGCAGAAGAGCACAGGACCTACACCCTCAGTGAAAACCCTGCATCCTCAAAAATGGCAATGAAGAAAATTCCATCAGACAACCGTTACCATATCATCCTGGGTAAATGAGTGGTTAGTTCCTGTTTCGATCACAGGACAACTAGTATATTCCATTCCTTCTATGAGAACTGCTGACATACTCCGGCTTTTAATGGTGCCCCACTGCGCTTGGGATTTCAGAGAACAGCGAAGTGCATCCGACAGTGTACTTTGCCAATTGTACAAAGCTGTGTACTGGTGGGGTAAAAAAAAAAATAATAAAAAAAAAAATCTCTCTTACTGGCAGGAGATCAATTTACAAACTCAAGCATGAGGTTTAATTACCCATTTCATTATCTTAGCTTGCATAGCTCTGAATGTGAACCTTCAATGAACCAAAGAAATAGTCACCAGCTGCTGCTTGGAGAAAGAGGGAGATAACAGGAAGTAGAAGTTCAAATGCCTAAAACTGCTCTTGCTGCATATGGCACCGTAGGCCTTGTTTGCAAAAGCAGGGGGATTGCCCCCAGCCAGTAGATCTGTGTTATATGATGCTATGTGGAAGACTTCTGAAATTCCTGTTTACGTGCTAATCTGAACAAAAACCAAAAGAGATGAAACAGACTTATCTAACCAATCACAGATAAGCCTGAGAGTTAAATTTTCAAATACTAGCAACTGATCCTTAGAGATTTTTTTAAAATTCATCCAGTAAATTCAAGCAAATAAATTGTGATGTACTTGTGGATTTTGTATTAGCAGGAAATAAAGTGTTTGCTGTAAATTATTCACTCAGCACTAGTTAACTACAATGCTGGCACATTACTAGGCTTTTTAATATTCTTCTCAAGATAATAGGTAGCATTTTGCTTATTACCCTCATTTTTAAGTTATTAGTTACATTAGGCCATTTGTAAATAAAGTGAAAATTGCAAGAAAATCAAATGCTTTTCCAACTACCTCATTAAAAGTCTCTTTAGTTCAGGAGGGTTGAAAATTCTGCATATCATGAAAAGCTAAAACAATAGTATACCATCAGGCTCAGCAATTCCAAACAAATTCACATGCCCTTTCACAATACCTGGGTTCCCAAAAGACTTTTCAACTTATGAGCTAAATGCCTATCTGTAAAGCCGCATGCCTCTGAAAAAGTATAAATAATAGTGCAGGAGAAAAACCTACAGGGCAAGCAAATTTATGGGAGAACACAAAAGCTACTTAATTGCAACTGGAGTTGCCTACGTGCGGGGCACCTGGATCAGAGTAAAGCAATGTAGTATCAGATTCTAGAGCCAATTTTAGGGCTTTATTCCTGCAAGGTGACATAACCATTATGATAAACTCCTAGTGCTGTCAGACACCACTACTGCAGTATCACTCTTTGGGTTTGGGTTTGCATTTGCCAAGAGTTGAGGGAGTACCAGTGTAGCTAGAAGGAGACCGCATGTCCTGGGAAGTTTCACTTATAAAACATGTATATAAGCACTGTTTACAAATCACCCACACAAGTCACTGCTATTTCAGTTTAGTAAGTAGCAAAGCACAGGAAGGCTAAGAAGCACATATTAAAACAAAGAACAGCCAGCAGCACCATTTTCTGCAACTTTTAGCTTTCTCCTGAGTGGCCTCCTCCTCATCCACACAATAACCCAGTCTTATTCTGTTTAGCAATGACATACCTAATTAGATCAAAGCCCAGGGTAGCCTGGCTAGAAAGTGTATTGTGTTATTTAGTCTTGCGCTGTAAGCAAAACCTCATACAGTACATCACATTTCTCAGGGGCTTCTCCAGACAACTATGTGGTACATATAATTGCCCCCACAAACAAATCATCAGCTAATCAACTGCTTTTCATTATCACCTCCAGCAGCACATTTATTTTGTAAATAAATGCATTAAGAGCAAACAATTATAGGGAAAACAAAAGATTATCTGAATACGTTCTCAACAGAGGAGGTGGTAAAGTAGTAATTCAAATACCAAAATGAAGCAAAATTAGCATAGGGTGGAATGATTATCCTATTCCATGTATCCCTGTCTATTACAGTACAATAATAGACTGAAATCTGTGACTTTAATGGATGATCTGGGTAGTTGAAGGGAATGTGATTGACTGACACATTTACACAGAGGCTGATGAGCAGCATAATGAATGCATTTGTAAAACACAGCTAAGGTCTAACTCTAAACTGACTTGAACTCCCACACCTAGAGCAGGCTTGCACAGCAGATACTCTGCTGTCTTGGAGAGTTGCTCTTTACCTCCCAAAGCAAGAAAATTTGCTATTGAGCCCCCTTCCTTGATGGGAACTTCAAGGGAGCATACGGCCACATAAGAACCTCCAGTTTAAGAGGAATTAATTGAAACAAGCCATATAAGATTCAGTGACAAACCAGTGCAGGGTGTATAAGGGAGACATAACAATACAGAGATTCATACTCCACACCATACCTGTAGTTTCCTAGGTATACTCCATCAGGATTGAGCATGGGTGCAATCTTGAAGACCAGGTGGTCTCTCAGTACTTTTGCAATAGGATGCTGGCTCACAAGGAAATCAATTATACCTGAGAAAAATGAAAGAAGAGTTTGAAGAGGGGGGGAGTTTATGACATCACTGATTTCCAAATATCTATCTGAAATTTCACACATAGAAGATTGGAATGATCATTCTTGGTTCCTGGCACTGTTCCTGCTTTCAAAAGAACAAACCACTTGCAATCACATGGCACCTGCCACCTTCTAAGAACTCCAGGAATAAGAACTTTGAGAATAAATACGTTAGTCCATCCTCATAACACCAGTACAATATGTCAACATTATCAGACACAGTCAGGTTTCCACAGAGGGAGAAGTTACTGCTCATCAGCTGAGCCACAATAACATTTATCCTCCTAAGTGGTGAAATGAAGTAAAACCTACTAGTTTAAGCCTAGCACCTTACATACCCAGCACGCATACATGGGCACTCGCTGCAGCTCAGCTCATGAGTGGCAATTTGTTGAGCTGAGACACCTCAGATTTGTTTGAGCATATGCCCAGACATATCCTTAACAGATGAACACAGAATTCAGATCATTTGTGTGTATAAAGAAATGTACAATATCTCACTAAATATGGGAGAGTTACAGAAACCCTGTACCAGGCACAGGGAAATTGGTGGATTGATAGACCGGAATTTATAAGGTCAGATTCTTCACTCACTTTGCACCCATAGAAACCAGGAGTAGCTCCACCTCATCAGTGAAGCTCATTTAATGTGGAACCAAGGCAAATGACAGGGGAACTGAATCCTAAATGCCCTTCCTTTGGGCACAGTCACAGCACCAGACCCTGCAGAAGCTCCCGCCTCTGGGCCTTGTGCTTAGGGAGCGACTAAACATCTCCTTGCTCCAAGGCTGGTGCTGGGGCAGGAGTCAGGCAGTCTGGCAGTTAAATTCATTGCTTATTCCTCCACTGAGTTGATACTGACAGAACTAGCTTCCAGGGAATGAATGTCGAGATAAATTGAGTTCCTGTGTAATCTTAGGACACCCACAGATAGGTCATGACAATTTGCTATTTATTGTAAGGCCCATCCTGCGAAGCAGGAACCATTTACTGAATTTCCCCAGAATAAATCAATGACTACGCTCTAGTAACAGGATAAAATAAAGCAGAGAAAAATTAAGGCCAATCATCAGTAAAATCTCCCTAATGGCGAACTCTATTAGACTGTGGATTTGTCTCTCCAGGGGAAAAGTGGAATCCCATCATCAGAAACATTTAACGCTGGACAGGGCAAAGCCCTAGGGAATAGATATAACAAGCAACAATTCAGCATAGGAGAGATAGCATAGGCTAACTAGATGACTTCAAAAAAGCTGAATTTAGACTTGATTTTTTGTGATCCAATCAAAACCTGTAAAAACAAACAAACTAAAATCCAACTACAGGCCAGGTTAAACACACTTGTTTATCACTTAGCTGAAACATTCACTGAAGACAGTACCAAAATCTAACATTCTGTACAACTCCTTGATTTAGCTTATTTCACAAGGCCCATTTTGTATTTCAAATACTAACAAATCTGAACCTGTGCTGCTGTTGGAATGATTTCTAATTTGCTGAGGCACATGGGGAAAAATGAGTCTTCTGAAACGTCTAAAATGATCAAGGTATAGTTGACTCTAAACATCAGCAATTTTTTCATCTCTTAGTGACTAAATCTGAAGAAGAGAAAGTCCCTTTCAGGAACCAGGTCCTCCACTTGAGAAGAGACAGCCTGAATTTCTGAAGCAAATTAGCATATACATAATTATATTGCTCAGGAAATGTTTCTGCAATTACCTCCTCCCAGTGAAGGAAACCAAACATCGATCTGCTTTTTGGTTGGTGGTGTGTCTTTTGTTCATTATACAACAGCAAGAACACAAAGAAATGACAGGGACACAGTTGGATTCTGAATAACCAGGTTTCCTAACTGTATGCAAACATGAAAGGCTTAGCTATGTTAAACTGCTGCTCTAACTGTTTTCTGGCAGTGTCTAAAACATAATCCACAGTATGCACACCTGGAGGGCTCAAAACTACTTAAAGGGATACAATCCCAGGCTTAGTTCCCTGGCTTCTTGAGACAGCAGGCTGATTTTAGTTTTAACAAGCTTGTAACTAGACTCAAAACATCATCTCAGTTAATGTTTTCTAAAATACTTGGAAGGGTTAACTATTCAAAAATCAGTATGCCTGGAACATACTTTATCCAAGGTTGGGTATGAGCTTTCAAGGCAGCCACAATAAAGCTGTGTAAATATGGCATTGTGTACATGATCATCACTTCACCAAAGGCTTTGGTGGAACAGTTTTGACATGAGATCTGGCAGCGCACCAAACACGTACTTGTGACGGCTCTTCACATAGCAGAGAGGACCACAAATACCTCAAGGATAACATGACTGCTTTTCATTCCAGAGGTAACACAAGAGCCCGAACTCTCAAAGCTTTGCTCTGGCTGTAGCTGTGCCAGGGAAGGGGCTGGTCAAGGTTCTGCTCATTTTGCTCCTGTTATTAATGCAGCTTCACTCAACAGAGCTTGGCAAAGGTATTTGCCAAGAATTTACCCAGAATTTCCCGAGGTATCACCATCTATTAGGGGGTAGCGCAGCCAGGTTTACCCAATCCAAAGAGATTTAATTATTTTCTTATGTAGGAGACAGTTAATTAAATCTGATGAAGTCTTACCCCATGATAGAAATATAAAGAGGGAGTTAAAGATAACGGACTCACAGAAGTCTAACCTGAAAGTAAAGGCAGATCTAAGGAACACAAGAGAAGCATTAGATGAAAGCATACATCTATGTATACGAACATCACCATAAAATTATTGTAAACATCTGAATAATCAATACAATTAGCAAATAGCTTTGTCTTTCAGAGGAACCCAATAGTCTCTGGATCAATAATGTTTAAAGTAAAAAGACAGATATCAGACTATTAAAAAAATACCATTGCAGAGAACTTGGTTCTCCTGTTAATAAATCAATACAAACTACATTTTACAGCTTCTATAATCAGCAAGAGACATATCAGTGTATCTCATTAGGCCAGGGTTAAGAATTTGGCAGCAACCAAAGCCCATTTAATATCATTTACTTCAAGGCAGACATGGCAATACAACAGATGCCCTAATTTATTTGTTGATCTTTGTATTAAAATAACAGTTTGCTGGTAAACAGGAAGGGTAATGATGCCAGTCACCCTTGTTAGTGGCTAATAATTGCTTAATTTGTCCACTAATTGACCTGTGCTACTGTTGAAGCACTGGATCATGTTGCAGGGCATGAAGTAAACAAGGCCACTGTAATGTTACTTTAGAGAATGACTTCTGGAAATAGAACTACTTATTGCTATAAATTTTCTCTTCACAGATGAGCAGATTAATTGGTCTGCCAATTAGTCTGCTATTAAAGAAAAAAAGGGCTGCCCGCAGATTGGCTGGATCTTCGAACCACAGCCCCAGTTTGGGTCAAATGAAATAATCCAATCTGAATCAGTCACATCAGCTCTGAAAAATAAGACAAGCATTATTTAAAAACAAATCTCTTGGCTGGAGATCAAGGAAAATAGCCCAAGAACTAAGTATTAGCTCTTCAAGTGACTTGAAAATAAAATGGAGAACATGATGGAGTGGGTCTACTGAGGCACATTACAGTGTGGAAAAGTTCTCCAATTAAAAGAAGAAAAACAATATAGATTATTTTTGTATCAAGCTTACTAGAAAGTAATTAAAATCATTATTTTTCAAATAATAACATGCAATTATAGATGCTGCCTGGAACCAGAACAGCTCAGAAATCAGCATTCAGCCATGACATAAGAGGCTTATCTGTAGTCCACTAAAAATGAACCAAAGTCTAAAGACTACGTTAACTTCAAGGAGCTTTTCATAGTTGTGAGGGAAAGGAAAGAAAGAATTGAAAACAAGGAAAAGGGGAAACAATACTGACAACTGCGTGTCATTGGATACACAGTCACAATGGCTCCAAAAGTTTCAGCAGTTTTTTAACAGTCTTTCTTGGTAAACACAGCTTCACTGAAACTGTGCTAAATCAGGACTCAATCTCTTTTACTCTGAGTCACTTTTTTATCATTGTTCTTTCTTAAGGCTAAACTAATTTTCTCAAATTTATCTTGCCTTCTGCACCTCATTATCTCTTACCTACTCCAACACCAGATCCTGTGGCATCTCTCTGCCCACCCTAATCCAGCTCAAATTATCTACTGGTGCTTCACAAGCGAGTCAATGGTTCCCTCTCCTGTAACACATCAAAGAAATCTCTGCTCACACAATTTCCACTGTTCTGTCTGGATGTTTCCTTAATCAACTGCCTTAAAGTCTGTTTAAACTTCCTGTGGTCTCTAACATGACCTTTCCACATTTGCTCCCTCCAAAGAAAAGCCCATCTTATCTCCTGTTTCTCTATTACCCCATCCTTTTACTCAGTTTGACAATATGTTTAATTGTATAACTGTATAATACATTTGCCCTGCTCCTATTACTGCAAATCTAATCACCACAGATCTTAATGCAATATGGCAACTGTTAATGCAAACATATCCTGGACTGTGTCTAGGATATGACTAGAAAGGAGCGATTTATATTTTCAGACCAATTTCCTAACACTGCATAGCTGCTGGTATCCTGCAGTCATCTCACATAGCCTGCAGGTTAAAGAGAATGTAACAATTAGGCTCTAACAACAATTGAATATATTTATTGTAAAGTAAATACAAGGGAGTCCTGAGTGCTTATGCTTATACAAATCTATTGAAATGTTCTGTTAAAGGAAACCGAAACCAATGTGAAAGACACAATACTTAAGAGTTTTGTGGAGAATAGGAAAACAAAAATGTGGGGTTGGGCTTTTTGGAGAGGATTTTTTAATATGTTGGAAAAAAAAAAAGATGACAGTTTATTGTAGCTGCTTGGCCCTACCTCCACAGACAAATACAGCACAAGCAGTAAACAACAGCAAGACATTGCTGTGCCACCATTTGTCTGTGATGGAGCTCTCCTTCAGCAAAGGGGCCCTTGTCTGTTCAGCCTTTGCCCTTTCTCATGGGACTTCAGAAAAAAAAAAAAAAAAAACAACCCAAAAAAACAACGCCCCAAACACTACACAACAAAACAAAGCATGAAAAAGACAGATGAACACTCTTCCCTGTCCCCGTGTGGTGGGAAAGGTGACACACTCATGCTGAACCCTACCCAGGACAGATCACAGCAATTCTGTGCCAGCATGGTCTGTACAGAACGTTCATCCTGTGCTTTCAGTGCAGCCCCCAGCACAGGCCAATAGACAGAAATGATCCAGTAACATCTTAGCCTGAAGTGTTTCCAATATTCAACACAACAGCAAGGAAAAAAAAAAAAAAAAAGGTATGTGAATGGTGATAAACGAGCAGAGCTGACTCACAGCAGGGTTATTGACATGATCTAACATCATGCTGTCACTGAAATTATCCCTACAAAAGTTCATCACATAGAGTAATCCATAAGCACAAGATCATTGCAGATGCTGACTTTGCTCCTTCTCAAAGGGCTGCTCCTCCTCTTAACGTGTAAAAACAGATTGCCAAACTCAACTGTTGGGTTTGTGGGGTACTTTTACACTATTTAGAAACACATTTTTTTGGGGGGACGGGATGGAGACAGATGGACACACAAGGGTGCACAGTAATTTTAATATCAATACAGAAGAAATGTATAGATTTGGAATGTTCTGTAAATTGGTTTCCTTATCTTTCCAAAGGTCTCTTTGGAATCCATGGGGAAAACAAAGCTTATTTCATTAAAATTGCAAAAATAATATGGGTGGGTGATGAAGGAGCACTGCAAAACTGAAACAGACACCTAGTTACGGTGTTAGACAAGTGAAAATTTCTTGCCTGAAGTCTATCAGTCGGTGGTGTCCAGCTGTCAAACATGATGTATGTCCACATGCATATGCCTCTCTTTAAGCAGTTACTGCAATTAATGAGAGTGGGGAAGATCCAGAACATTGGCTTTTTTTCATTAACTCCCTCTCTGGCCATCCTCAGTACACACAAGTGCACTGAGGGATGCAGTACCATGAAGAAAACCTTAGTGAGTATTCATCAGATCCTACTTTTCACATCAGCCTCTGCTATTCCCATTTCCTCTATGCTGATGCTCAAATTTCATCTAGCCTTCCTCCAGAGTAGGCTCAGAGGGAGCCTGCACAGGCCTATGAGTTCCACATAATGAAAAACAAGTTCTTAGAAAATGCAGAGAAGTTAACAATTTTTCCCAGTGGTTCCCATGGACAGGAAGCTCTCAAGGGAGACAATAGCGAAACAACACAATCACCCATGGCAAAGCATGCAGGAGCCAACCAAGGCAGGTGAGGCTGTTAAGAGAAGGATGTGGTAGGTGAACCAGATACATTCCTGGTTATGGTTCATCTAAAGCGTCCAGAAAGAGGAGGGCTGATTGATTCTCCTGGAACACCAAGCCTTTTGATTGCAGAACAGTTTGTCCCCAACTAGACAAGTAAATGTTGCAGTGCTAAAGAAGATCTTGTTGCTTGAGTATGGTTGGTTAAAAGCACCCCAAAAAGTCTTTAGGACCCTGTGGTCATTTCAGGGATGTTTGTTTATTTAAAAAAAAAATCTGTAATCCGTTGCTATTGTAAACAAAAAAACCCCAACAAACAAAACACAAAAAAAACCACAAACCAAAACCAACAACCAAAAAAAAAACCCACAAAAAACAAAACAAAACAAAACAAAAAAACCAGCAAAACACACACGCCAAAACCCAACACAAAAACCCCAAAAAGCAATAGTTAAGCCCCTGGTGGATTGTACACATGGGCCCACTTCACCTATTTTTATAGAAAAGTTTCACATTTAACTTTAAGGATTCAGCTGTGATAACCTAGTTTATTAGGAGCACATCAAGCTATATTATGGCTTATTTGTTCTTTTATTTACCATTTACTCTCTCATCTATTCTCTGCTGTAACTCTATGTCTCTTCAAAACACAGGATTAAAAGCAAAGGAAATCTCAAATAATGGGATAAAATGAATGTGCAGGAAATGAATGGGTGAATTAGATTACAGCAGATGAAACAGTGGTCTCAAATGCAAAATGCAGGGAGTTTATTTAATTTGTTACTCTTTTAAAATGAAAATATGCTCACTGACTTGAATTAGTAATTTTCCTGTTTCAAGATATGTTAGACCATTACAGCTAGGCCTGTTTCCAGAGCAGTGAAATAAATGGGAAACAGCCAGTCTCCCAGGGAACGCACTAGCTCACTGCATTTTGCCAGCCCAGTGAAACAGTGCTAATGTCAGCTCCAGAGAAAACCGTACTGCTGCTGTAGGGGCTGCATGCAAAGGAATTGATAATTACTAGTGACAAATACTTAAAATGGCAGAGAAAGGCACTATGGATTTTAACTCAAGTTTTAATGTACGTGGTAAGCACAGACAGCAATTGATTTAAAGAACATTTAAAAAATTATTGTTCCTGACCTCTCCCTCCCTCTCTTCTCCAGTTGGCATAGGGGTTCTAGAAATGGTTTTGTGTTTCAGCTACACTGAATGTCAGAATAACTATGTGAAGGAAGCAAGAGGTGGGAACAGCAGTCCAGAGCTTCCCAAACAGGTTCTGCCAATGTAAGAGAGAAAGACTGCTCTGTCAGTCACTGACCTGAATCAGTGAATCCTAGCCCCTCACCTCCACCCCTCCAGGTTTCTCAGATATATTCTTTTGCATGTAATGATGTAACTGAGGGGACTGAAGGCTCTGCTGGAGGACCACAAATGTGTGGCAGGCCTCTCTAAACAGATCAGCAGATCATCATTTGTGTGGACAGCAAGTGGCAGTTGCATTACTGCATTAGAGCTCTATAATTAAATAAGACTCCGGACAGTTTCATACCCTAACATTTCAACTGCTTTCCGGAACACCCAATAAAGTTATAAAAATCCTGTTGTACGGATACAGGAGACATTTCTGCCATTACAGCCCTATGTTACATTAAGATTGCAAATTCAATGAAGATTTGGGAATATTTGGGCATAGTAAAGCA
Source organism: Falco punctatus (assembly GCF_963210335.1). Lineage (NCBI taxonomy): Eukaryota > Metazoa > Chordata > Aves > Falconiformes > Falconidae > Falco > Falco punctatus. The sequence continues at coordinate 9,181,449 of NC_137591.1, read as the reverse complement.
TTCTAGGACTACTGCGTAGTAAGATGAACCATATGATGCCACTAGGCAGACCTTCTTGCCCATTTTAATGTGTCTATCGATTAAGAATGGATGGGACAGACTGGGATGGAAAACACCTTGCAAATTTTTACCTTACGTGGATATTCATTGTTTTCACACAAAGGAGGTACACTTATACCATTTACCTTGCATGTGGAGTAATTATCCAACTCTTTTTACAAGATTTCTGAATTGTAAACCATACAGACATTGCCTCAAAACCCCAAAGAGTTCCAGACCATGGTGCTCCAGATGTGTTTCAAGCAGGCAGTCTATGCAGAGAAATGGATATGACTGGAATAGTCAGCCACAAATCAACACTCTAGAAGTAGAATCAATTCAGTGCAAGAAGTTGGTAAGTGATGAGTGTTGGGATTTCCTATGTATTTTTATGAGCTATGACCCTTTCCTCAGGATTCACATCTGCTTTGGAGAATATGTGACTGCTGGTGCTGGGCTGGAGCACAACATTCTGATTCAGTACTGAAAAGTTATAGATATATGTTGCCAGTAAAATATAATTAAAGTTGGCATTCCCAGCAACTAGGATGCAGGACCAGGAGCCAGAATGCCTGATCTTGGTCTCTAGCACTGCTGATTTTTGGCAAGTTGCTACCAGTCTGCTATTTTAGTATGTTCAATTTGAGATAGCAATGGCCAGATTTGCAGGGCAGCAAAGCTAACATCTTTGAGGCCAAAACCAGCAGATGGATTTTTCAAACAAACTCATAAAGCTCAGTGGTGTTGACTGCATTCAGGAACGTGGCAAGTGACAACAAAAAGGGTTTGCTAGGTGTTGAACAAATTCTGAAACTTTTGTATTCTTACCCAGCTGCCACTAAGAGATCTGTGCCACTGACAGTCCATTCTCTCCCCACTCAGCCCTAAAGTTGAAGATTTCCTACAAACCAGCCCTGTAGAGGTAAAAATGGAAAGGCTTTTAGTAACAGAGACAACCAGTATTGCTGGTCACTACAGAAACGGAGGCTTGAGTACTCTTAGTTTTGCTGGTTTTTCTTCCAAACAAAATCGAGGAGCGTTCCACAAACCACAGGCAGTGCTCAGCACCTCAAAGGATCACCTGGGGAGGGTAAAATATGGTATTCGAAATTTTCCTGTTAAAATTGTCAATCAAAAAAAGAGAAAATCAAGTATTTTGTGAGGGCAAGTCTAGTTCCTCCTTGAGAGTTATCCAGGTACTTTACTTTAGCCAACGCCTGGTCCAGCCTGAAAAAAATAACATTATTAAACAGACCTTAGCAGATTATGAGCCAACAAGGATTGTCTCATTACAAAAGACTGCCTAGGTCATAGTTACGTAACGTCATTCTGATAAAAGTCTCTTGTAGCACACCTCAAGATTTGCTCTGATACTTTGACGATTTAACAGCTGGAGACCCCAAGGAACCTAGCAGTTTGACCCTTTCTCACATTGTTGGAACCAGCAATTTATGGCCTCTGGACTAATTTTAATGCCATCGATTTGGATTGTGGGTCTTTTCAGACTTTAGAAAAAGACATAAAACAATGAGAAAAGCTAGATTCTCAACATCTTCAAACCTGGGGGTTCATGGCAGCTGCTTGAACACTTGATCAGAGAAGCAGTAGGGTGTTAGTGGCACCATCCACCTTATCCTACTGCAGCTCTGAGTGCACAGACTTGTATGCTCTCTCCAGCAACACTTGGTACTCACTGTGAGTCTAGGTGGTACATCAGGTTAATCTCTGCCATTATTTCATGGTATCTGGCTCTCCTGTTCCCTACGGCAATAGGATCCCCACTAGCTTCAAAAAATTAGACGAATGTAGGGTAGTAGAATGAGGCCAAGGCTGGGTTTGTCTGGTAAAAAGCACAAGACTGAAAAGAGGGTAGCAAACTGCCTCCTGACCTCTGTAGTGATGAGCCCATATCTCAGCCACTTAATAACCCTGATGGATGACATAGCTTGCTTAACTACAAACTAATCTTCCCCAGGCCCAGAGGGCAGTCATACAGTTCTCCAGTAGAACTGGCACAACAGCAAAGACCTGTGGAATTGACTTGAAAGAACCTGTCAGACTGTGACAGAGGGGACATAGCAGCAGCAGTGTACAGCTGCTGCAGGACTGCCTGAAGGGTTCCTAAATTCAGTGCTTAGCACAGACCGAGTGGGTGCCTTTGTTGGTTGGCTTTGTTTTCTTTAATTTTCCTAATATGTCGTAAGGAGATCGGAGTTCTCTTTGCATCAAAATGAGCCTACCAATACCCCCTAGACTGTATCTCTTTTCCTCCTGGGAAGAAAAAAAAAAAATGTTCCTGGAGAAATACTGCAGGGATCAGATGATCTAGCTTTATTAATGAATTACTTGGTATTTATCAGAATCATTCTAAAGATCTTGCTTCAGAAGATGATGTATTTGGTCACTGTTATTCAAAGTCTGTCCTTCCTGCAACTGTGAGTCCTCCAGACAGCTCTAAAAACATTTGCTGGATTATGGCCCTCAATTTTTACAGAATTAACTAATGTTAAATAGAGCTAAGATTTAAGCCTTAGAATTGAACAGAAATGTATGGGAGATCCCACTTTCCCTGATAAGCAAGACAAGAGGGCTGCAGCCCAAAATAGTGGCCTGATTGCAAAGGGGGAAAAAATAGACACAGGAGTAGAAAAATCCTGAATGCATGAACCAGAGTTAAGCAGGCATGCACCTTGACAGAATATAAGTCAGGCATCCTTGCATTGTTTCCTGATATCCTTCTTGACTTCCAAGACATCAGTCTTTTCACCATAGCCCTAAAGGGGAGTTTCAGCTGTACACTGATGGCTCACACGGCATTAGCAAAGAGGTAAAAAACTAGAAGCAAAGTCACATCATTCTCCACCTTTCAATTTAGAGCTATAGGGGTCTTGCAGGGAAAAAAGCATCTAGATGATTACATTATTGCTGCTCCATCCGGGACCAGGCTGAGCTCCCCAGAGTCTAGAAGATGACTGTTCTCTTCCCCTCCATGACAACTGGATATGTGGAGGTCAGAGACCCTTCCAAAGCCAGGAAGGAGACTGCATCACAAGTGCAGTTTCCAAAGTTGACTGCACCAGGGAAAAGATTCCCAGTAGCACTCAGTGATAAAAATAAACTTTTATGGACCCAGGGAAGACTAAGCAGACTTTGTTCTACTTGGGAAGCCAGTAAAGGTTGCTAGATTACAAGGAGAAGTCAAAGATGATGACACTTTTCCTTTCAAGCCTTTTGTTGAATTGTTCCATCAGGACTTTGAGCACTTCTTATGTCCAGAGTTACCTTTTCACAACCTGGCAGCACTGCCTTCCTCTGGGGACCAGGAACATTTGGGTTTTCAGCGTGCTTAGTTTAACACAGATGGGCAATGGGAATGGAGGGAAGGACTAGTTTTATCTAACACCTCCCTTGGGAGCTTATCATAGAGCATGTTCTGCATGTACAGTAAGCACAAGCAAGCAGCTGCTTGTGCCCTTAGACTTACCACGTTAACTGAGGTACCAATAAGAACTACAGAAGTCTGAAGATGGATAGATCAGCCCAAGCAAAGACTGTGTTATAAACCAAGGTGGCAAAAGGTAGATTTCTCTGGAGAGAGATGGAGAATACATTTACATATGAAAACCTAATACACAGTGAAAAAGAAAAAGGGCGTTACATAAATAACACTAGGGAAGAAATGAAAAATATGTATTTTCAAATGCACTCTAAAAATGGTTTCCAGCATCTGCAAATGTGTTGCTCAGTCAAGCAAAGACCCAGAAGAAGCAATAAGTATGAATCAGGCAGGCACACAAAGCTGCATGATACAGAGACAAGAGGGGCACTCAGCAAGTTAGTCATTCACAACTATCCTTTCCAGTTTCCTTCTGCTGTAGAGTGTTGCAAAAGTACTTTGAGGAGCATGTCTACTGATTTGCCTTGACCTTGAATAACCTGTAGGCACTTGCTATTGGCCACTGTCACAAGGGAGCTACTCAGCCAGCCAGAACTCTATGGTATGAAAGTAGAACATGTATTTCTGGAAAGGAGCAAGAGCACATGGGGAAGGAGGTGCCCCACAGGTAACGTGATGCCCTAACACACCAGGTCTCTCAAGGAGATACACATGCACGATTCAGAATCTGAGTGAGAGGAACTCTGGGAGAAGCATGCATTGCATTTTCTTGTGCTCCAGCTCAGAAGTTTAGTCCCCTCAGCTGAAGAGAAGAGCTGAGGTGACCACTCCTCAGGACTGAACCCCAGCTGCTCACTTCTACTAGAGCTGATGCTTTGCCATTCATATATGAAGATGGCATTTACATACATGCAAACATTCCTCAGATCCTAAGAACAGCAACTGACAGCCTGCCCCTATAGGAAACCTGCACAACTATTTGTCCTCATTTCCCCTATGGGGACAACTGAAGTGATCGTTTTCTGTTACTCCTGATACGTGAAAACTTACACTAAGCCAGCTGTAATGGCACCTTTTGGCTGCTTCATTGATTTCCACTTTACTAGGTTTGCAGTTTATACTGCTCCACTTTTATAGGATTTTCCTGTCCTTCCATTCAAATCAACTAAAAAGGCACAAGGCAGTTTGCCTGTTTCCACTCAGGCAAAGTCACTTGTAAGTCTCCTGTAGTAAAGCAGGGTGCAAAATCAACAGATGCTATGCAATGCTGGTGTCACCCCGTAAAGCAGGATTTCTAAAGTGGACAACCATCAGATTCCATAAACAGAGAAAGAGAATCCTGTTAAGCTGGTAAAGAGCTGCTTTACGCTTTCCTGTGGTTGCCTTCTGGTCATGAGAGAGGCGAGAGTGGCATCACAGCTGTCTTGCTCTATCCTGATACGTGGCTACCTTTCCCCTGAAGCTAGTGTGGGCTCTGCTTGCTTTGGGTTTGCACCTCAGAAAGACATCTAAAACTACTGCACAAGCAGAACCAACAGCATATGAGACAAGTAGATCTGTATCTATTGCCCACTCGATACAGGGAAGCTGGTAGTAGAGCCTGAGCAGTTCTAATCAGCAAAGAATAGAAAAAATTGAAATGAAACACAGAAGTCCATTTGCATAGCAAAGTCTGTAACTTCAGTCTTGGCAGACAATGAAAGCAGGGACTATACGCAACACCTGAACTACTTCTGGGTGACTCGCAAGCTGACCAGAGGCAGGAGGGGAAGAACAAAAACCTCATCCTCTGGGAAGATCTGATGGCCGAGAAAATGCTGGCTGCCTTTGAATTTTCTCCCCTTGAATCCGAGATGAAAGCTGTGTATCTGCAAGTTGCTTCCAGTGGTGCTGGAGGGGACTTGTTGGATAGCTGCTTGCATTGAGCTCCAGCAGGAAAAAGCAAAGCTTTTTTTCTGTGGTTTATTTTTTTGTCTTAAAGAAAAAACAAAAGTGACCACATCTCCACATGAGGAAAAAATTTGCAAAAGCTCTCCTCTGCCCCTCACCAATGGAGACAGATTCTGTTCTTTTATTTACACTGCATGACATCCAGGCAAAAATAAGCTCTACAGAAATAAATTAGGGCCACTCCCTGTCAGTACAGATGTGCTCCTTTGCTGCTAAGCAGCAGAATATGTTGTAAGCCCCCACCTCCCCTCCAGAGAAAACATTGCTGTGAAAATGGAACCGCAATGCAGATCCTAAAGGTGATGGTAATTATCACTGAAGAGGAAATATTCGGAAAGCAAACTGTCCTCACATGAGTAGGGCCACCACAAGCAACTGACATTTCTGCTTGTGAAGAGGTAAAATTCTCCAGGAGGGTATAAGTACATGTTTCCATCTGAAAAGCACAAAGCAGGAAGTTAGAAGGATATAAATTTCAGGGTTCCTCTAGGCATTAATGGGTTTTGTTGTTGCTGTTTTAGGAAAAAAACCCTACAATTTCCTGAAGAATTCTGTTTGGACACAGTCTTATTGCAGAATCTATTTTGAAGTATATTAAACTAAGAAGGAGTAAGACGCTCTTGTTCTAGAATAAGAATTGCTCAAGAAATGTTCTATTGCACTCTACATTCACAGCCTGCCTCAGATGCAAATGAACTAGAGTGCCAGCAAGCCCTCAGACAGCAGCTCTCCCCAAGCACTTTGCAGCAATGGGTTTAAACTCTGGCAGCACCGTGACCACATAAGCTAATGTCAAGGTGCTATTTCGCTCATATCCTTGGCCATTAGGAACATTGCCAGGAAGAAGAAAAATCAGAGTTCACATGTAACCAGGGGCGAAGACTGTCTAACTTTCTGCATTGAACAGACTGAATTTTAACATCTTAAAGGTAAATTTAACTTTATTAAACAGACTCTTTTACTGCATGAAAGATACAGACATCAGAAGGGAGAGGTGCCGCTGAACATGTTGGACAAACTGGGAGCCTAGACTGACATGTACATTGCAAAAGTAAGGGTTTATTGAAAAGCCACTAGAGGGGTCTGTTAGCTGTGATGGCAGCCACTTCCTAGCTGCTGTCTCCACTGCAAGGCAGGCAACCTTCCTGCAGGGAATCAGGGGGTCACTTCCAAGGGGTTTCCAGTTCTGACCCAGGACAGCAAAGCTTGCCGTTCCTTGCTCCTCCCCAGGAGTAAAAGATAGACTCAACTTCGAAAAGATGGCACCTAGGAGAAGGGTCATGGCATTTTTCAGCTCTACTCTTGATTCTGCAACAGCCTGTCCTCCCATGTGACAGAAGACTGTTAAAGCTCAGCAAGGCTGAATGGCTTCTCCTGTACTGGGGAATTAGCCTCGCTCCTGTTCTCCCTTCGGTGTTATGGCACCAAGCACTGGTGTTTGTAAGGGGATTGGCTGCAATGGTGATCAGTGCCACACAAAAGCCACCATAGCATTAGAAATTTAAGAAACATGAAAACTGAAATCTTTCAGTGATTCTAGAAATAGCTTCTTTTGGGTACGTGGAGGCCTGGGAAAATAAGAACTTCCCCTGTTGTTGTCTGTGACACATCTGTTCTGTAGTCACTCAAAGATTCAGCTTATGCTTGACCATAACATAAGGTAGGGTCCAGCTTTATAATGTTTTGCCTACATGCTGTACCACTAGCTGAAAATTTTGAAGTAAACTTTGCTAAAAGACCTACAGACTTTTCCTCCTTTTTTAACTGAACACTGAACCAGGTTTTTAGGTTTCTTTGTTTCTCCCTCAATCCCCAATTTTTTCCTTCAGTGATAAATTGACAAAAAAGTAGGGAGAGAAGAAAAAAAGAGATAAAGGGAAATAGAAGAAAAATAAAAGTGAGCTTGTTTCAAATTTCAAATGCAGCATTCTCTTTGAAAACCTGTGCCATTTAAAAGAAAAAAAACCCCAAACAAGTCAACTATTTTTCATCCATCTCCAATTATCTTTTACATTTAGGAGCTGCAAAGACTAAAAGCATCAGCTCCAAATCAGAGTATGTATACCAAGGATGTATTATCATTTGCTGAATATGTAACAAGTAATTGTACACTTGAACTAACACTATAGGGCACTTCTGGAAATTGTCACTTAGAGGCCACACCTGTCACTAAGGAATCAACCTTCCTTGGGAGGACAACTTTTTAGAGAGCTGTGTCCCACTGCCCAAAACCACCCTAAATACACACTTCCTGCATACAGAGTATTTAACCGAAGTTTGCCCATGCATTAGGGTCCCAGCAAAGCAGCTTATGCCTGCATTTCTTCCTAGATAAAATTAAGCAGGACTGATAAAGAACGTGTCCTCTCTTGGCTGGGGCATGTGCCCCACTACCCCTCCTTTCCATCCTCAGAGTGCAGAGAAGCAGGACTGCATTGAAAGAACAAAATCAACCACCTCTAAAGGGCTATTGTCTGGGACAGGAGTCTGCTTTTATCTCAAATCCCTTCTTCTTACTCTCCAAACAAGCTTTATGCCCTTTTCTCTGCAAACTGCAGAAGTCAAGGAGACATACCTCTTATAAACATGTACACAATACCTTGCAATAGGCACACACAGAATGCGTGAGCAATCTGTGCAGGGGCAGAGGAAGAATTTCACCCGGGTGCCCTTGTGTCAAAGAAAAGTTTCCAGCGGCCAAGTCCTAGTCATACATGAATGCTGGTTCCTCAGAGCAGCAGCTATAGCAAAGCAGAAGGAGCAAGAAGGCAAGTGCAGGGCACCTCAGAGATAAAAGAAGTGAAAACAAAATGAAAACAACAAAAAAATAAAAATCAATTCAGTTGAACTGAGCTAGGGCAGGCAAAGAACAAAGGGTCAGAAGACAAAGCCGGAAACAATAGACCAGCAAGATTAATATCGGTTGTGAGGAAGATCTGGGACACTACTGAAGGAGAATGGAAAAGGCTTAAAGAGAAGTATAAAAACTAGAAGAGATTCCTAATTGTGAAGCCTGACATACCACTACAGCACCTGCAGCTTGATCAGTACAGATCTCACACACTGCTGCACTTACAGAACGGGCTTCATCTCACAAATTGGATTCCTTGAAATTAATGATGTTCACCTACTAGGAGCTGTTTCTTTTTTCATTAACAACGGAGCCATGCAAATGAGACCTAAAGGCAACCTCAAACTTCCTGTGGTCTTTACGTCTCTCTTCTAAGTTTTGCATATTCATGCCCTGGCCTAATTCAGCTAGAGCAGGACTTGAAGATTTCTGCCTGGGATTACCCCACTAGCAACAGATTATCCAGTACTGTTGGACCCATGCATGCAAAGTCCCGTTTGGGGAACTGTGCATGCATGGTACACTCAGCCAGTTGAGTGTTGCACAGCTCCAGACTCAGCTGGCAACGTCATGAGCAATGTACGAGCTAACACCTCCAGAGGGCTTGCTTTCCCGTGTAAGAAGGTCTGTTGCATGGGCACAATGCCACTCCCTAAAAGTGCAGGACTTGCTGCCCATGGCTGTACAGAGCAATACACACAGAAAGTGGTTCTGACAGAATTGATAACTGGGAAGACATGGATAAGCGTCTCGAAAATCCACTTGGACTGCAATTTCTAGTGGGAAAACTGGGCCATATTAAGGAAAGCCAAGTGACCATGAAGTGCAGCTGAATCAGTATTTTGTCTTTTTCCTACCCTCAGACATCAGCAAAGTGCCACAGTGTGCTGCCACAAAGATGATGTGCTTTGGCCTACAGGCACGTTGTTTAGGGCTGGAAGGAAATGACCTTTAAGCTAATGTTATTCAAAAGTAGGAGCAGTCAAGAAACATTGCAAACCCAGTATGTTTAAGAGATTAATTGGGCAATCCCACCCTGAGACAAAGCAAAATTGCCTGCTGTTGTATAGTGAAGGCTTTCTCAATTCTCCCTCTTGAAGACCAAGAGCTCCTTTAGCTCTCTGGTTACTGTAAAGAGGATTAGTTAACCAGAGGTAGTCAGAGGCCTGCCCTGGGCAAAGGGCAAACTGAATCAAACAAAGCCACTTGACATTTCTTATCTGCGTAGGCAAAGCGGACCTTGTTGTCCCAGGGGTGAGGAGTTAGGACTGATCCATTCCTCCTACTGGAAGATGCACGGTGAGCATGCAGGGCTAGGCCTGGGGGGTGAGCCTGCCTGGCAAGTCCAATTTTCCTTTCCCACTACTACTGATAGGATGGAAGGGATATGGCAGCAACTGTTGCTGTTGGTGGGAAGGAGGTGTCTCAGTTATGCAACAACCTTCTCCACAGATGACACAACTCTCCCCTCTGGGGCAGCCCAGATCTCCAGAGCCCTGGGGATTCCTTCTTCTTTTTGAAGACTGCAGCCCCCAGCCCCTGCACAGCACCTCTACCCACCCTTGCCACTATCACACCTACTTGTCTTCTGTGCAGGGGTTCCCTGGTACATGCACTCTTATGTGGTAAGAGTGTGAATCACGTAACTCTATAGCCAGAGAAATCTAACATCATTAAAAATTTCCTCCAGCTCAGGAAAAAAAGTGTATAACCTCTCTTATACCTGCCTGACACCACAGTGAATTGATTCAAAACCTGTGGTATCTTGTAACAGCTAATATCACTTTCGGTAGCAGAAATTCTTCTAACGGTCTATTTACATCAACACAATTTTAAGAGGAGCTTTTATTTCCATTACTCCAATATGGATGTTTTATATTCTCAGAACAACCTCTCTCTCTCCTGGGATACTTCACACTAAAATCCTATCCAGGAGATTTACAAGGGACAGACAATAATGTTTTTCATGTTGCTTTAGAAGTCAAGGAGAGTGTGTTTCCCTTTGTATTAAAGCTTAGGAGCTGCGCACTTAAAGAAAAAAAAACATCTTAGTGAGAAGGATGAATGTAGTATAACAACTTTAAGAGAGCCCTGCAGCTCATTTTATAGTTGGGCTGTTGAATTCTGTTGTCTTTGTCTGCTTCTCATCATTTGGTTTCCTGAACCCCTAATAAAAGAGACCATGAACTGCAGCTTCTGTTCACTATGTTGCCTCACTGCTTCCAAGTGCTAAGCTATGGCTAAATGAACAGAAGAGAGAGTGATCCCATCCTCTCCTGCCACAAATTATGCATATCATCTTAAATATGCAGAATACCATTCATTCTATGGGAAGATTTTGCACTTTTTTTTTGACCATGAGCAGTGACCTCTAGGGTGGAACTGTGAAATATTAGATGCATTTTCCTATGGATTGCAGCCAGAAAGAGGTTTGCAAAGGATGCAGCAAGTATTGAAAGGAAATAGAAGCTCTGTGTCTTTGTACCTTTGGGGTGGCAAGAGAGTATAAAATTCCCATAAAGTGGAGCTTCTCTTTAGCTCAGTCCTCTTCAGTATTAGTAAAGCAGCTCGCAAACTCAAACAGCGGCAATGGCCCCCACAAAGGGCATTCCTGCACCAGAGCACACTCAGAGGCCTGCTGCATAGCCAAGGCAAACCGCCCTCCTACATACAAAGATGAATTACAAACTACACCTTTATCCATATGGAGGCATTCACTTTGAGCCTGGAAGTAGCCAGGAGAACGTAAGCTTTTGCTTCCACTCTCTTTCATCTAGCAGAGACTTTGCAGTAATATAACAAACATGCATGCATAAGATCCCCACTTTCTATGGAATCCTATTTTCTTTCTTTCTCTGGTAGGAAATATAGCTCAGAAATGAAGATTTGGCTTGCTAGAAAGAAGAATACAACAGATTAAGTGAGGTCAGAATGGATGCAACCCATGCATTTATTCAGATGCAAATTCAGTCCAATAGGAAGCCTGGCAGATGATGCCCTCAGTCTTCTCAGGGCCCCATCAACACCACAACAGGCACTTCCTGGGTTCAGTGTTTTTCTTCAGTACAGCTGCTGTTACCAAAACCATTCTACACCAACACCTACAGAAATAATTTATTTAGGAGAAATTTATCCCCTGGAAACTGCTAAGCAAGGTCATCACCTCTGTTACTTCAGAAGGGTTCTTTTCACATGTAAAGGCTTCATTATCTGCATTTACTCTTGCATTTAAAACCTGCCCTGTCCTGTCTTTCAGTTACTATCACTTATGCCCTACTGCTCAAAAGATTTTTGCTTAGTGAAGGAAGCAGAAAAGGAGCTTTTAACCCCAACAGTTTATTCCTCCCCTTTCTTCATAACAAAAAAAAGAGGTTTGTTAAAATTCCAAGTAGGAGCAATAAGTTTAAAAATTACTCTTTTTACACATACAACTGCCTTTCCCACAATAAAAAAAAACCCAAACCAACACAAACTAAAACAAACCAAAAAACCCCCATGGTAGCAACTTCACCCTCTCACTAACTTGTTCAGGTATCCTGCAGGATCAGATTCAAAGAGCTTGAAGGCATTGCCTCCATGAAGTGAACTAGAAAACTGCCACCACTTTTAAGAGGCCATCTTGGAATCTGTCCTTCACAGCACACAGAGCAAATTTGTCACAGAGAGCAAGTTCAATTACCCACTATCCCAGTGAGTTACTGTGCAACAGCAGGACTCAAGACAGCTAGTGGAAGATTTGTTTTCAGGTAGTCTGTCCTCTTCTACCTCATCCTTTAAACTTAAAATCAGAACTTGTACAAAAGTTCTCAGATTTTTTTTCCCTGCCCTCTGCTGGCAAGAGGTTGAGTGTTAAAAACACAGACCATGAGGGATAAAAACACAGAAAAATCAAGAGACATTGTCCAATATAGTCTGGTTTTTCATTTCATATCATCTGATTTAAGGTGAAGCGAGAGGGAGCATTCATTTAAGCAGCTGTAATGAAAAAAGATTGATTGAAAAGTCATCTTTGCTCCATTTCTTATGGATAAGAGTCCCAGGTGTCTGTTTTCCTTATATTTTCTTTTTAATGGCTGTTCCCTATTCAGCCTATAAGCTTCAAGGTCATCTTCAGGTCAAATTACACTTAGCAAACGATGCTCAGCATCTGCAAACCTAGCTCTGGGATCCCTCTCCCTCCCCTCTTGCACTGGGTCTTCCACTCTGGGCTCCCAGCTTGCAAAACTGTATTAAAGTAAAATGCTTAGGGTACAAATTTTCTTTTTTGCATTTAGATGGCATGGTGGATGCCACACCGGGAAATGTGTTAAGATGACAACAAATGACGCCCTACTAGTAGAACATGCTAAGTCAATGAAGAAAGTACATGTCTAACTACATCTAGACATTCTTAAGCTTGCCATTACTGACTGCTGGCAAAAGCAAAAGCACGCAGGACAAATTTAAACATGGCAGTTGCCATATGTCTCCTGCTACTCTCCACACACACAAGTAGTGAGGGTCAGTTGCTTATCTCCCACAAAGAAAGTAATTCCAGCAGTCAAAGAAAGTAAAATAAGACTGTAAGAATAGTGGGAAAAAAAACCACAGTCCTGTTGTCAGATCTTGGATAAAATCCAATGCTTTGGAAAGTTGGCTTATCACCAGTGTTTAGAGGGTAGGGACTCATACAAATTTTATACACATGTATCTTCTCACACTACATACATATTTAAGCATTATTTGACCCTACCTGTAAGAGTTAATAATTTACTTGCCTTAACAGTATAATGTGGAAGACAGAAAATAGCATTTGTTTTCTCTAGATAAAAATACTGTGCGTTGGGGGGGGGGGGGTGGGGGGGGGTGGGGGATTAGCAAAAATATCTATGACAGGAAAGGAATCTAAAACCACAACTTCAGATTTCTGAGGGATTTTTCTGAACAGCCCATGAGAGAGGAGTTCAAACTGTAACATGAATTAGCAGTGTTTGTGTTGCACTATAAAAGCCCACCAGGAGCAGCAGTGATTTCAGCCGGTTAGAAGATGGTCTATAAGAGCAAAGTGAAAACAACAGTCCTCTTCGTTCTAGACCCTACTCTTACTTACTCATCGCCGAACATGACACAAGTATCAATGCTCATGATGACCATCACAGCCTGAGGAGGAGAGCACCATCCTACCTTTGGATGTAAAGGGTACTCATGTGAATATACTCTCTAGTGAATAGCTCTCCATCTTTGTCCCTGAACTTCACAACAAGAAGTTAAGAACTATCAGGGAAACTTCCTAAAAAGGCTAACCTGAAGCATTGTAATAACTCTTAAAAGACCAAAAGAGAAACAAAAGGTTCTTAATCCATCTTTCTATGAAGAGCCCCTCTGGGCTTTCGCCTGCCTTTTAAGGAAGTGAGCTACAGCTCAGCAGCTGCACCATGTGTGAAATATTACAGCACTTGTTTTTAACTGCTGGATGAGGTGCCTCATGATTCTAGGGAGGCCTGGTTACTGCTGCAAGCACTCCAATGCTATAAGGAGACAGAGGTGTATACCCAAGTTTACAATACTTGCACATCTGCAGGAATACGGGGTATTTTTATCCAAAATTCAGTTTTCAGTGGATTCATCATAATGAAATACAAAGAAGGATGACACAGAAACAATAAAGCTCTGAATGGGAACATGACCTTGTGGTCTTTTCCTACAGGAACATAAAGATCCTTGCTTAGATTTAATCTGTGGATAAAGTGGGACAAAGGGCCAAAAGACAGGACCAAGTATACCCTGATGTACCTATCCTAGCTAGATAATTTGCTTCTCAGGGTATCTTGCCTAATCAAAAAATGGAACATGTAATGGGGAGCTTCTGTCAGGACCCAGGAAGGTGGTGTCTGGAATACACATAACTATACAAACTTCGCAGAGAGCACGCCAAAGAGGTCATGAAGAGGCTTGACTAGTTCAAAGACAGGCAGAAAAATAAGTAAGGAGTTAGTTTTGAGCTTAGAGCTTTTAAGAGGAAGACAGAGTCTGAACTGAATGAAACCCAAGGTTGAATGAAAAAATGAAGAACAAAAAAGAAAGCTTGTAACTCATTATCTATTCTCCTGTGGGCTGATTCTCCAGGCCTGGGCAGTCACAATTCTGCTCTTCCATATACAAGACGCTGCTTGCACCTGAGGAATTTTTGGGATTAGCTTCCATATCTTAATACTTGAGGTGGTAAGCATAATCAAACATTCAAGAAGAAATCTCTCTACCAAGAAAAAAAATCCTGGTATGTTCATTATGCACTGGGCTGGCATTTGGATATTAAAACTGCAACACCTAACTGTGCCAAAATGCTTCCCAAGACTCCAGAAATAAAATTCCTCATTGTGCCTTCACTTAACCACCAAAGGGGTCCTTTTTATCCCTTCTTTTGACCCTCCCACACAAAAGTTTCCAAAGATGGAGCAAGCACCCAATTTCACATTTGGCAATGCTAGAAACAACACAGCAACGGCCTTGAAATGTTTGCCATTTCTATTTTTCTTGACACTAATTATACACACAAGGCAGCTTCATCTGCACTGGGCAGAATGGCTCAATGCACATCGGAGTTCAGTGCCTTCAGATCCATGCATTTCCAAGTACGCATTATAACTGCAGTCACAGCAAGTTTCTGATTTGCTTCTCCAAGACCGATTCCCCCCTTTTCTTTTTCTTATTTCCCCCCCCCCCCCCCCATTGTAACTTTTCCTACAAAACACAAAGTTTCTCTGAGACAATCAGAGCATGACTTCCACCCAGTTGTTTCATCAGGCTAAGCATGCCACCCGCTTTTTCACATTCCTCTTTTTTCCTTTTGAATAAAATCTCCATTATCAAAATAAAATAATGTAATTTACAGAGTATCACCTCAGCAGCATGCCTCAGCCCTCATTTCACAGGGCTATGCTGGCAGCCACAAACAGAATCAAAGCATCCAATTAAAAACCCATATTCATTAACAAACATCACATGTATTATAGTGCCCTGCATTGACTCAGCCACCACAGGAGACGGGAAACTTGCTGAATTTTCCTGCTCTCAGTCTGAAGCACTGTTTTATTAAAGGAAGGGTTTTACCTTTGCTACTCCATGGGCCAACAAGAAAAGGCTCAGTGTCCTGTTAGGTTTTCTTGCTAGGACAGTAGAAGTGACAGCTGTTGACCTTTTGCCTTAGAGGGATGCCAGACACAGGACCTTGCCAGGATGAGGAGCACAGAGAGAAGACCATGAAATTGTGCCAGACCTTTCCCACTGAGGTCTTTAGGTACCAACAGGGCCAGTTGCAAACCAATCTGTGGCATTACAAGCAGCCAATGTAATAAACTGCATATGCTTGATTGATGCCACTCATTGGCAAGGCAGGGCCAGATCCAAGCTGATGTAGTAAATTAGCATGTTGCCTCAGCTTCAGGGAAGTTACTTTGATTTACACCATCAACAATTTACCACTGCAAACAGTCACATACCATAAGTACAATATTTCAGACCTATACAATGAAGTTATATGAATACATGCCAGGATTATTTATTTATTTGTACCCACAAGCCTGAAATTTACAACTCTCTATAAATAAGAGCTGGGCAATTTGCTTTCTATTTTTAGCAGGAATGCTTTGTGCAGGGAACAGCTGTCAGCCACTGGGAACTGTGCTCCTCAGAGCAGTAGCTTCAGACAAATACAGGCGTCAGAATTATATTGGAGGACGAGGGTCACTGCTTTGTGGTGGAAAAAAAGCTGAAGATAGTAGACAGCAAGAAAAAAACCACCACCATAAGCACTTAACAGGGAACTGTTCCTAGAGCTTTTCCAGACTGTTTTCCTAAGAAGCCTTACATGATCACATTGCATATGTATGATTGTGACTGTCAATTCTTCCCAAATAGCTTCAGAACCCACCGAACAATTATGACCAAGCTCAGCAAACATGCACAAGACTCAGAGATAATATATTCCTGCTGCCTCTAAGAAGGCAGCTAAGTGGAGGTGAGAGATTCTGCTAATATCCTTATTATGGAAAAAAACTATCACGTGAACTCAGCCTTCCAACAGATCCAAAGCTATGCAAACCAAATACACGCATCGATAGGTAAACAGATCTCACCCTACCTGCCATCTTCATGCAGACACTCACCTTGGCACACAAAGGAAGATGGTGTTTCCCCAGGGTGGACCCGTGCAGTGATGAACACCACTTTCTGTTCAGCCCCTGGACGCAGGTTTGCTGCAGCAGAATGGGGTGGCAGGGGGCAGAGGGAAAAAAAAAAAAGAGATAAAGATCCTTAAACTGGATCCCACATATAGGAACAAAGGGTCATTAATTTCTAATGGATATCTTTTTATTAAAATTGGTCATACATTATAAATAAGCACATCCTATAACTAAAGGAGGCAGCATCACTGGGTTTCTGTACCAGGCCATATAGCAGACTGCACAAGGGCTGCAAAACTAATGACAGGCAGACAAACCTGCAACAAAAAAGTTAGCTCTCTTTTTTAAAAAAACTAAGATTTACTACATTGAGTTTAACTGCACTGTAATTGCTGTCTCACTTGTGATAAATATCCCCCTGGGGTGACAAGAACAACAGTGGGGGTCCATTCACAATGTAAAGTCAATTGCACCCTGCATTACACTTGATACAAGCCTTAACAGTGCCAAACAACAGTAAAGTGCTAACAAATTACGTTCATTAGGCTTTGCTCTGGGGGATTTTGGGGAGTGGGGGTGGTTTTTTTTGTTGTTTGTTTTCCTAATCTCTTAAGTGTTTGGGACTGCATCTGCCCTGACTGAGATGTTCAAAACCAATGAAATATGGAAGAGACCAGGATTAAGTCTAGCAACCTTCTCCAGAGAAGGTGTGAAAATTTACCGGCTCCCCTTCAAATTACAGATAGGTGGAAGGGAGACTTAGATCCCAACTACGCTGAAATGAACATGGGTTGATTCCCCCAGTATTGAAACCACACTACTTTGGCCACTTGCTTCAGCTGTAAACTACACGGGTCAAGCAGGATAGTTTCTCTGTTTGTGCAGCGACTATGTTTAATAAACAGGAAATAAAAATTACGCTCTTTCAAAATGGGTTCTGGGAATTTTAAAGACCAGAAGAAGTCAGGACCTCAGTTAGATGACTTATCTAGATCTGAACACACACAGCAGGGGTAATACTAAACACAGCAGGATCCAATTGCTAGAAACAGTTTAAATCTTTGTTTTGAAATAAAAAGTTTACCCACTGAAAGGAAACTGGAAACTAAATCCAAGCTTTTTTTTTTTTTTTTTAAATTACATAGATATATATTACATTACATATATACCCAAACATAGACACTTAATTTCAGAGATGTTTGGGAATCCTCCAGACCATACCTGAGTTATTTTTTTAATTTCCTGAATTCTTAGAAATGCTCAGTTTCCCCAGTGGTAAATCACACCTAACAGCACCACAGAAATAATCAATACATTTTTGGTTGTTCTCAGGAGACAATCTCAGCAGGTTTCTTTTTTATTTCCTTAGCCTCTCTAAATGTTCTACAGCTGCTCACCCTGTAACTCAGCCATTCATTTGTTCTTTCATACTCCAGCTTCACTACTCTGGTGTTTCTGAGCCCCAGAGGCAAAGAAATATAAGAAAATGTCTCTAACAAACATAGCAGCTGGTGGGGTCAATTCTGCCTACAGAAGAAAAGTGAGAGACAGCAAAAAACCCACAACACTGTCAGCTAGAAGTCAATGACCACCCCGTATCATTTGCATTATCATTAAGTAGTGTGGGAGGAAGGAGATAAATTGACAAACTGACTTTAAAGAGCAAAAGGAGAAGGCTAGGATCACCTCTGCAAGAGGAAAGGAGTGCTCTCTTGGAAAAACAGCATTACATTAAAGGGACAGTGGCTCAGGACAGAAGGGATGCTCAGCAACATGACTGCCACCAGAGCTGGAACAGCTACTTGGTTAGGATATCTTCTGGACAGAGAATGAGTTATGGGGGTTTTGTGGCTTTGGTTTTGTTTGGGTTTAATTACAACTTTTTTGTTATTTATGCTTTACCCTTTATACCAGTTATTTTAATTCATTAGGCAGTTCATTTTCCTCTGGAACTGAAGAGAACTCTCCCAACTTAGAGCTCAGTTAAAAGCTGCCTGGAAGTCAATGGGAGATGAGGCACTGGATGCTAACCAGGACCTCCCTTGCCCACTTCCCTGGGGGACGGAAAAGCTCCAAATGACCACCCTGCACTCAGTGCCAAGCAACTGCACCCGCCTTGGTTTACAATCCCTAGTGCATTCCCAATGCATCACTCACCAGCCCACTACACTTGCTGCAGCATGTGAATGCGCAGCCTTGCAGTGTACAGACCCTCCCACAGCACCCAGCCTCCTAGGCATGCAATGCTCAAAATGAGCACAGGCACAGCTGGCTGTCCGGGTTCATGTAGCAGACATTTTCTCCGTGTTCATCAAGCCCAACAATATACATATAAATATTTTTCTCTAAGCAATATCCTGCATCTTTAACACTGAAATAATAAAACACATGGCATGTGTGACTGTGCACATTTGTGACTCTTTCTGGTATTTAGGTCAGATGAAATAATGTGACTCATTAACACTTTTTTCTAAGAGTCATTTTCATTTTCAGTGTTCGGATTTCAGAATGTGAGAGTCTGCACAAGCAAAGAAACATTTCTCATATGTTTCTGTTAACACTTCGGAAAAGCATATATCTGTAATGGAGCTTGGAAAACCTAGAACATTCAGCAGCATCTTCTAAATGCAGGTGAATCTGGTAAAAGTTGCTTTGGTGAGTAAAGTCCCTGCCTAAGTGTAAAGCTTTGTGAACATATGGGAAGAAACTAAACTGGCAGACAAGCTCTCAGGCCTGCAGGTCCCCTTCAACCACAATTCACTTTTGGGCCTCACTCTGAAAATACGGGTAAAAGGGGGACACATGAGGCGACATGGATGTCCATTAACCAACCTACAGAACAAGGAGCACCAAGGGCCTCCTATATGTACGAAAGACTCATTTCATACTTAATACCGTAACACCTAAGAGTTTGACATGTGGACTTGGAACCAGGCTGGTGCAGGGCACACATTATTTACAGGCTGGGCTCCCAGCCTGAGCCCTAACCCAGCACCAGCACATTATAACCCATCTATCCAAACAACCCATGCGTGGGGGCTTGGAAATCATCTACTCAGTCTCACACACTTCTCTTGGTCTCCGTAACATCCTGTGATGAAAGGAATGGCATGTATGTATGTGCACACACACACCTCCACACTTGCCTAAGCCCAAACAGCAACAGTGCTCACTTCTCTCTCTGTTGTTTTATAGATAAACTAAAAACAGAAGAGTGAAAGGATAAAAAGAGAAAGTGATGATCAGATTACAGCAATCAGGATTTAAAAAAAAAAAAAAAAAAAGCTGAGATGCTTTGTGTTCTTTTTTCTTCACCAGCTTTAGGTGTGCGGGTGCGCAGGTGCCGGCAGCGGGGCGCAGGGCTGAGCTCTCTGAGGAGAAGCTGGGCTGCCCCGGGCCGGTCACAACCGGTTCCAGCCGCCTCCGCAGCAGCCGGGGCCCCACCCAGCCCCTCAGCCGAGGCAGTGGCGCCTCCTTGGAAGTGCCGCCTCCTTGGAAGTGCCACATGGGCAGTAAAGAGTGAGGGGGGAAATGTGAGAAACAGCCCTGTGAGCACCAGGGGCAGAGGAGGCGGGGAGGGAGCGCTCCAGCTGAGGGGCAGGCACTACCCTGCCGGCCCTTGGGGGGACCAGGCTGGGGCAAATATCCACGCTGCAGCCTATGGAGGATGCTCTGTCAGACCAAGTTCTCCTGAAGGAGCACAGAAAGGGCCCAGGCTGGAGCAGGGGAAAGTGTGAGGAGGAAGGAGCAGAGAGGGGCTGTTTCGGACTGACCACCATCCCGTTATCCATCCCCAGCACTGTGGCAGGCAGCAGGGGGGGCACAGGTAGAGGAGTAGGAGTGAAGTCAGGCCTGGGAAAAACAGGGGTGGTGAAAATTTTTCTCTGATTCTGACTATACAATTCTATTTTACCTGGCAACAAATAATCTTCCCCCCAAGCCAAATCTGCTTTGCCCATGATAGTAATGGGTCAAGATAAAGATAGGAATATCAGTTACCAAGGAACCTTTTCATCTTATATTGTCCCCCCGTCCCCTAAAGGAATGAGCAGCTGGGTAGGCTTCTAGCTGCTGGCCAAGCTCAACCCACCAAACCAATAATAGATACAACAAATACAAAACACATTTCATACTTTAAATGTTACGTTGAAAACACATCCTATTTTCTACTTCAGGATTTAAAAGATAATAAAAATTAAAAAGAAGTGTATAGCTTGCTCAGCAGATGCCAAAAGCACTTAAGCAAAATGACAGAAAGGCATGCTTCATTTAGCCATAACTTTGCGACCTGTGGAAATGCAAAGAAGTAGTCTGTTGTGGTACCCCTTCTACACTTCCAACCACCATAGCAGTGAATATTAGAAACAAATTATTTGACAACAGTGTTTTCCAAAGGGAGAAATTTATAGATTTCTGGAATTATTTCTTTTTCATGTTATCTTCCAGAAAATGTCTTGAAGATTGAACCAAACGTTTTCTTTCCCTCTGAAAGCTACCACCACCATCAGCGTTGGCAATATTTGACTTGACTTAGATTCTGACCAAGACCTAACCTACCTGCCACCTCATGTTGTGCTTTCATAGCCTGCTGCTTACCCACCACCATCGTGATGCTCTGCTGTAGAGAATTCCCTTGGGCAAAGCCATGAAGATCTAAGGTGCTAGTCAGAATAAACAGCACTAACTTCAATATCTGTTCTGGCTCTAAAGCTACCAGAATGGTGATAAACACAAAGTGAATGTCATACTGGAAAAAACATGGTTAGCTGCAAACTAACAACAAAAATCTCTCACTCTGAATATCACTCGTGCTGTATGGCCCTCAACTCATGTTCCTTCTCTTCTAATGCTATAGCATGTACAAGCTAACCACTTAAAGCAATCCCACTGGCAACACTCCCCCAGCTGTCACTCAGGAAACAGCGATTTCCACTCTTCGTTACATATTACAGTAGTGCAACTAAAATAAGAGTCCAACAGAAAACATTTTCTACTAAAAAGAAAAAAAAAAAAAAAAGACAATCAGATCAAAAACTAAACCTTCATGGAAAGACAACAAATTCACTCAGTCATTTTCATACAATTTTCATCTTAATGCTACTATAAAAACATGAACACTACAGTATATGTATGTAGTACCTTAATAATAAGTATCTAGAAATTTCATGCAGAAACATTAAATTTATGGAATCCCATTTGCACTACCACAATGAAGTGCTGTAACAGAACTGAGGCAGAACTTTGCTCACCATGCAGGTTCTTTCCTGCTGCCATGTCAGACCAGAGAGACTGCAGATTTGTCGTTTCTTTAAGTCTTGCAGCCATGGTATGGTAACAATACAAGTTCACAAATTAGTACTAAGGCTGATGGAACACAAAGGATGAGCAAGTTTGACCCTAGAAGTCTACTTCAGAAAGACTTTAACTGGCACCCATCAGGAGAACTTGGAAGTGAATTCCACTCCTTTGCAGATAACTTCAAAGTTGCAGCAAGGACTAGGAAAAGCTTGCCTTTCTCCCCTCCCACATTTCACCCATCTGCAGAAGATCAGAAGGCTCTAGTCAGAAGAAATGGAAATCCATTCACCCTAAAAAATGTATGCCCAAAAATAATTCTATTTAAATAGCCACATATATTTTAATGAAATACGTATATGCATTACAAATAAATTCTATATTGTCTACTTTCTCAGCTACTTCGGAGTATGAGGTGAGCTGTTGCCAGCATTTTATATTCAAAACCCTGCAAGTTACAGACTCCACAGAGGAAATCAAAAGAATTGTATTGCATTACACTTCACTGTGTTGTCTCAGCTCATCTGTGTCCAACAGAACTGTAACATCTCTGTTGAAAGCAAGCACTGATGTCATTGCTGTCCTGGCTGCCTAGTCTCTACCACATTAACCTGCTTTAGCAAATCAAATTCAAGCAGCATTTACTGTACTCTGCACTGTAGTCTCTTTTCCCAAGAGACCAGATTAGTACCTAAATCCATTTATTTTTGTTACTTCTGGTCAGAAATGTCATTTCAGGTAAGACTGAACATCTCAGTAACACAGAGTGCAAAAGAACACCATTTTTGGTCACTACCAAATCCCGCTGGACTTGGTGAGGTCAAATAAACACAAGCTTTTCTTTCTTGCCTTCTTACAGTTGACTTGAGCAGTACAAAGCAGCTAAGTGGCACAGAAGGTAAAAATGATGCCTGTTGTACTACAGAGATGAGCAAAGGCTGGACTACAGTTTTTGGAAGTCAAACATCTATTCCTACATCCTTCTACCTGAAAGGGAGGCAGCAGTATCTTGGCTCCCATGCTGAGTCCATGGAAGGTCAGGTCTGTGCAGGGGGGGCACTGCTACAAGGTGCCCCCATTGCTCATTGACTCACCTCACCTACCACCATGTTTAGACAGCCCCGTCTGGAGGGTAGAGGGGGTTTGTTTTGCAAAGCCTCACTTGTGCATAGACGTTCTACCCAGCAATGGGCCTGTACATAATGCTCAAAACTGGATCCAAACCTCTCATGTTCCACATCTTCATTCAGGTTCTGGCCCTGACTCTGTCAGGTGCTTAAATATGTGATTTGTTTGATGGACTTCTATTGTGTTTAAAAATGTGCTTAAACCTGGGTGTTGGCATAAGAACTTTGCTGAATTGGGGCCATTTAGCAGGAAGCCTGCCTCTGAGATCATTGTCACAACGTTTTAAAGTTGGAGATTGTGCAACTATTATCCTTTATTGCCCATTTTATGCCAAAGTCTCTCTTTCTTTTTACATTCCTCTTAAAAGCAAAGCTATTTTGGAACATTTAATATTATTTAATCTCTTTACTCTGGCAGCATAGAAATTACAAGGACCGTTACAATGGTCCTGTGTGTGCGTATGTTTTATTGATGTATATGCTGACCTAATATCAAATTGATTTTGCTCAGCTTTTCTGCTGACCATGGAAAAATGCAAATTGGATATTATATTTGCACACTAATTTTATTGGGCCCCTGTGTCTTCATAAAAAGATAAAGTTTGGGCTAATAAAAATAAAACATTTCTGGTGCTAATATAGGCAAATGTTTATGTAGGCAGGTAACAAATTGGTTTGTCATTTAGGGGAACATAAAGAGCACTAAAATCATCTTTAGGCAAAATAGATTGGTGGCTTTTGCTTAGCTTTTAGCTTTCATTTGCAAAATCAATTTAATGTAGCACAGTGTCTCAAAGACAGGGTGACACAGGATTAAGACATACATTGTATTCCCCCTCCACAACTCCCCCTTATTCAGAGGCCCTGGGATTTGGGTTTGCTCTTGTTCAAAGCAAATTAAACATACTCCAGCAGAAAAGAGAAAAAAGGAACATTTAGACTTAAACTATATGCAAGCATCCTATAGGGACAAACACAGGGGCAAGGTAGGAAAGTGGGACTGTTCTGAAGGTAGATGCTTAAAGAGTTATCAACACTTGTCAGTGCCACCAGGAATCTGAAAGTATAATACTTGTATGATCTTCTTGCCTGGCTATTTCTTTGTTCCTCCTTCCTTTTCCCTCTTTACGTCCTCTGTAACAATGTATTTTGCATCTCTAACGGCCAGCAGTCTCTGCTGGAATGCAGCTAAGTGAACTTCGATGACAGTTTAAGTATATGGGCATATATCAACATCCTAACTTCTATTTATTGAAATGAGTTGACCTATTTAAATCCCAGAGCAGGCACTATTTCTAACCAGCTCTTGTTTTTCATCCCCTCCTCCTTCCCCTTCCCTTCCTCAATTGCAGGGTATTTTGGAGGGGTTCCATGCAGTGGGAGGTTACATAAACAGTTTCAATGTTAATACTTGACTGCATTTTCAACTTAATAGCCCAGCAAAGGGATCTGACTGTTAAAGAAAAGGCCAGAAATATCTCCTGGTAAAATTATGCTGAAGCATAGATCAAATGACACTGCAGAGCTATTTGCAAAATCAGAAATGGCAAACTACTATACAGCAAGATCCCCCTTACCTCCCAGCCCCACTTGTTTTTAATCTTCATTACATCTCAGAAGCAACCATTTTTTCATTTGGGCTTTCTGATACTGGCAGCTTGCTACACCTCTGGGGCAGGAAAATTAACTGCATGCAAAACCAGTCAAGGTACAGTCATATCTTTCCTCTGTCCTCATTTCCACTAAAAAGAAAAAGTCTCAAAAAGCCTTGTTTTTAATTTGTTTTTAAATTATACATACACATTTGAACATTGGAACATACAGTCCTATGAATAAGAACAAAAATCTGGAATACAAACAGCATATTATTCGTCCTCAAACAGCTAAGGTGGTGACAACTCACAATTAAGGATGCAGACAGTAGCATTTAATGTCACCTACCTGCATCACCGTCATATCATAACAGTTTAGCAGGCAGGTCCCCAGCCTGCTTTCTATTTCCCTCTCCTGCTTTGCTATTTATAAAGTCAGGTTGGAGTGTAGATCAACCCCTTGCCCTCCAGAGACCGGAGGC
Organism: Falco punctatus; assembly: GCF_963210335.1. Classification (NCBI taxonomy): domain Eukaryota; kingdom Metazoa; phylum Chordata; class Aves; order Falconiformes; family Falconidae; genus Falco; species Falco punctatus. The sequence continues at coordinate 9,156,554 of NC_137591.1, read as the reverse complement.
AGGCAGTAAATTATGGGAAGGCTAAGTGGTACATCAAATGTGTCTCCTCAAAGCTATATATCATCTTGTTAAATTTGATGTCTAATCCCAGAACCCCAGAAATCATTCCCAAAATCCCAGAAAACGCATGTGTCCTTCAGATGATATAGAACAAGAAAGTAAAGTTTACTTGCAGGGGAAAAGAAAAAAAAACATCAAAAAACACGCCAAGCCAAAAACATTCTAGCCATTATTTGCTTAAAGTCTTAATTTTGAGTGTCTTTCAATGTTATTTCCTTAAATTTAATAGTCAGAACTCACCTATCTGCGTATGAATACATGAACTGTGATCTACAGTACTTAAGTTTTTTCTTGAAATGGTCAACACTAACAAATAAACCAAAGCATATCCTCTATCTCTCTCTCTAAAAATTTTATACTAGACAGAAATGCGGTAGCTTACGTATGTAGCAGCACTTCTGCAGTTACCATCAGTGACAGTAATAAAGATCTTCAGCCGTTCCACAGGGTTCTCTTAACTGAGCTCCACAACCCCACATCAGTGAAGATAAGGTAGAAACACACAGGAGCCGCCCGCAGCCACAAAGGAAGCAGGTCTCAGCTTTAGAGAAGGAATCAATACTAACTGGTACCTATCTTGCTCTCTCTTTTCACAGCTGTCATTCCCTCTAGAAATGCTCACCCCATCCCAGTGGCTTTCATGTTGTACAAAGGGATAGAAGTGAAATATTCAGATGCAAGACATTACTGCCTGCAATACTAGAGTTACATGGGTGTCTTTTCAGTTTGCCTTTAAAACTTAGGGATTCAAAAGATATTGCTAGGGCCTGCTACAAAGCAATTCTCTATCAGCTCTCTCCAGTGGAGAGGGCTACGGCTATGTTTGTTTGCTACAAGTATGCATGGGCTGAAAGATAAGAGAATAATTTGTGTCAGAATTTCAGCCAAGATAGCAAAGAGGGAATTACCAACCACTCACAGAGTGGTCCAGCAGTTACAGGAGCAGCCAGGACACCTTTTGTTCTGTTCCTTCCAGTTTTGCTGCAGATTTGCCTGTGATTAACGTCAGTACTAAGATTTTCCTATCTAAAAATTGAGCAAAACCATGTGCACTTCAGAACAGAACTGAGAGTCCCAGTAGAGCCATACTCAAATCTCTTCTAGTTTCTCTGAGATGCAGAGCCTCATCCTTGCACTCATCATGGATTCTTCCAGGGAAGGCAGAGCTGAAAAGGACATCCATAGCTGCCATGAGATGCAACTCCAGAATTGGCTGGATCAAACATGTCTAACCTCTCAAAACCAATGGATAAAATAATAGGGAAGGAGCAAGCTGCAAGACAACATGCAGAAATCAGGAAAGATGCTTCTGGGAAGCTGTAACTGGAAAACCTCTACTAACTGGGGCTATACCTCATATTCTTCACAAGGAACAGGCAAGAAGTGCAACAGAAGCATAATTGAAGAAAAGGTGGAGAGGCATGAAATGGTGGACAAAGCTGGATAGATACCTACCCAGGTATCTTGTTCTAAGTAGGCCCTCATTCTGGGAGAAAAAAAGTGAAAAGCAAACAAGGTTTTTTAAGCCAGATGGGCTAAAGGCTCTAACTTGGGGGGAGCAGAGAAACAACACAACCAACACTGTCACTGGATTAATCTCCTGTGTTACACCATTTAGACACCATCTTGAACAGCATGAACCCTTCCCTCTTATTCTTCCCAAAACACTAATTACAAAGAAGCAGGGACACCCCATACTCAATTACAGGACACAGGAGATTATTATTTTTCTTTGGATTCTTTTCCTGCATAGGCCCCTTCCTGGGAGGAAGGAGATGGACTCACAGGGTTAAGCAGAATAAAGCCTTCAGTGTACAAGACCTGGCTTGAAAGCAGTGATCCCAGACAGGACGTGCAAGGTGTTCTGCAAGAGGATTTGGCCTTTAATGAACTATGACAGTGTGTTCTTTGGTAGCTGAGCTAGTGGTCAATAATAAGCAACCTGCTGAAATGAGATTCATGAAGAGCAGTGCTCCTCAAAACGTGACAGTGACCTCTCCAGGAAGCACCAACACTCTTTGGAGAGATGCTTGAGCCCACAAGACAAGAAAAAGGTACCAGGGTATAGCCTCTCTCTTTACATTCACATTTTGCCCTAAACCAGAATTCAGACCTGAACATGTAGGACCAAAAAATTAAGATGCTCAGTAGAGGGTCTTACACACCAAACTCAAACTTTGAAATACCTCAGCAAGATGGGAGATGCAGACTACCCTCAGGGCTGAAACACTCACACAAGTTCCTCAACCAGTAAGATGCAAATACTTCTTTACTGTTTGGTTTCAAGTCAAGATGAGAAACACCATCTTTTTAATGTAAGGGGGATGGCAAAGGTGGGGTGGAAAGTGTCCCCTTTTCACAAAAAAGTGGAGTGACCTCTCCTGGACACACTACCAGGCCCCTGCTTTTGTTCATTGATTCTTTATTGGGTTTATTCACAGGGACAGGGAGTCTGTAGCTTGGGAGGAGTCTCAACAGCCCGAAGTCAGCTTTGCTTAGGTGTATGTATTCCACTCACTTTTGACTTTGATTCCTAGCATCAAGTGGCACAGACACAACCTCAGACAGAAGCATATTAAGAATATTTGACCTATACCACGTATCTTACAGTCTGGCTGACGAAAGTCCCGTCACACTCTTGTCCTTTCCTTCAAAAGAAAATTGTGAATGCATGCCCAGAGGCAGGGCACTTTCTGTCCTTGTTAAGGCCCAATAATTAAGTAAGCTGCTATTCTTATCCAGGTGCTGCTTATGACTGTAGCAAAAACAATTATCACAAAGATGTTTAAATTCCATCTGGATGCATAAAACCTTCTCCCACTCTAACCGAACTGCCATATCTGTCCCCTGCCTTATATCAAACCAAGAACCTTTCCTCTCACAGAGATTATTCTTCTCTAAGATCTGTCATCACCACATTAACTTCACGTACACACAAGTGTCTACCAATCCTAATTGTCCTTTTTGTCCCATTGTTAGTTAGCAATAAATTTCAGAGGTGCAGTCAATCAATATAGCATAGTATGTGAAGACATATTTTGTTGTCTGCATACATAGACACTGGAAGGCTGTGTGAGCTTTGTGAAATGTATTTAGTCAGCAAACTGTTAAAACCAATTTATACACACACACACGCTCTCTCGAGGAAATAAGCCTATGGAGATTTTTAATTAAAGTCAAAGGAGCCTTTAAAAGTGGAGGGGGAGAAATCCAGCACAGCAAGAAATAAATTAATAAAAACATGCTCCAAGTTGAAGCTCAAGGGGATCACTCTCAGTCATCATTTATTTAAAGGATGGGACACGTCAAAGATAGGAATGTCAAGTGGGAGATGCTGTGAAGCAGCAGAGGACAGAAAAGGGGCTGACGAACTGCATGCCACAGCTTCTGTAGCAGATAATTTTTTGTCACGTAGGTTATATGTGTGGCTGGCCACCTGCTGCTTCATATTCACTGCCTCTCAAAGCTAGTCACCAAAACATCTGTATTCCCTTTCACATTTGGTCTGGGAAGGATCCTTTAGCTCATCTAGACCACCCTTATCTGGCCAGCACCCAATTTCTGCAGAAAACTATTCCATTGTCTCACCCTGAGGATATTTTCCTTTGTATTCAAGTCAGCAATTTCTTTTGCTGAATTTCAATCTATTTATTTCCTTTTCCCTTGGTGTTTATATTTTTTAAAATGCCTTAATTTTGTATGCATTGTTTTAGCTTTTGCACAGGCTATAGACTATTCCAGAAGAACTAAGTGACCCCTTCAGATGAACCCTTAGACACAGGCATACTACAGATCTGCTCAATTCTCATGTCCTTAGATCTTTTTATAGAGAAAGTTTTAATGCTCAGATGAGAGCTGGCATCCTGCTTTTCACCTGTCATTCTTGCAGCCACTGTATCATATTTTCTAGCCTTTTCCACAGCACAGGGAAGAGATTTCTTCACTTGAGACCAGTTGCAAAGCAGCAGTGCCACATTGCTTAGCTTTAACAACTCCTGGTATCAGCTGCTAGAGCAAGCTCTCATCACCTCCACTTGTCCTGTAACAGCTCACTGGGGTGTAAGACGCTTGTGTGGATCAGTGTCCTCAGCAGCCTCCTGGGTCTCCAGTCCTGTATTCAAGGGAATATAATGCTTCTAGTCTGTGCTCTGTCACAAGCCTCCCAGCATCAGATGTAAATGAAAGTAATCACCCATAATAAATCATGTGATTATGCTGGAAACCCATGCGTGTCTGATCCTTCAACTACAAGAATTGTGGAGATCCAATATTAACTGCATGTCTTGACACTCATTATCTCATTTACAGAGTCTTGTGCTGTCTATTCTTTACCAGCCAGATCCCTTGGTAGAGACAAAAACTTCATGGATTGATAAGATCCCACAACATGCAAAAACATGGAAATGTAACTCATTTCCAACACAAAAAAACCCATTGTAATTATTTGAAACATTAATACACATACATTTATTAGTGAATGCAAATTGAATTATGTTTTGCTCTTTCCCATTAAAAAAGCTAAAACCACTCCCTTTACAGGAAGAGGGTTAGAAAGGTTAAAAAAATGAAGAAAGTCAAAGTCATTACATTCCAATCAAACTTGATAAATATGTAAATTACAGCAACTAAACAGTTGGCTTTGACAAATCACTTCCACGTAATGGATTTTTCATAGTAATGAGGCTGCAGCGCAATTGTTTTTTTAAAGCCTTACGTTTCTCATTAATACAAAGTGTGAGTCAGTGTGCACAATGGGGATATTTACCAAAAAAATTAAGGGGGTGGGTGGGGGGGAAATTCAGACAGCAGTTGACATCACAGAGGGATGCCACAGCCTGAGATGGTTTCATTGCTTCCATCAGCATTGACACATTGTTGACTAGTCTTTAATTAAGTGGCTTGAACTCGAGGAGCTACTCAATGCCAAAAGAAGCATAAAGCCTAGGACTTTGCCACTTCCAATTTATTTGTAATGTGTTTATCCATCCAACACTATCAAAGGTGCCAGCTGCATATGCTGCACAGGCTCTACAAGACATATGAAAATGGAAGAGGTGCAAGAAAATCACTTCAATGACCTTTAAGTACCTTCCCTGCCCGCTGGTATCTTCCTGCCTCATTCATTTCTCTGACATTTCAGACCATGTCAATCACCATGGCATCTGTGCACCTCACTATCTTTCTAATCTAGGTTGGACACTAGTCAATGGAAATAAAGATTCGTGCAGGAAGGTGACCCTCATTCATGGAGTACTGCTCTCAGTTTCCTCATCATTGTCCTGAGAACAGCCTGGTATTCACTAAGGCATCTCACAGCTTCTTACTCTGGACTTCTGCCTCACCTGATGCAACCTATTCAGGAACATCCAAAGGACAGCATCAAAGGTGGTTTAAGCCAGAGTGCTTTTCAAAACAAAAGGGCAATGACTGTAGTGAAAGTGTCTCCAGAAACATGAAGGCCTCCTTGCCATGCACTCAGCTTTAGCAGGCCTCACCACACAGGGTTGTGTGGGTGTTGCCCCATTTAGTGCAGACTGCTAGCAATCAACCAGCCAGCTGCTGCTATCATTGAGACTGTATTCGGATGACCACATTCAACAGCCTACAACTGAAATGGACTCTATTCTTAAGGAACAGGGGTTTCTCTGCAGACATCTTACTGCAGCTGCCAAAGCAGATTTGAATACAAAAACAAATAAAGGGAGGTGGAGAAAAAGATTAGTCCATTTCTCTGTGCTCCCCCCCTGCATCCTTTGCACCGTCCCATACAAAACCAAATTACCCTGGTGCCAGCAGGGCCCAGTTTACATATTCTGCACAGTACAGAAGTTCCTGAACAAATACAGGGGCAATTTCAACATGCATGCCTACACCTGATACAATTTTGGCTGCTCATCCCTTCCTATTTGCATGAGGGCTGCATCCATGTCCCCTGACTATGAGGAACTGTGCCGCCTGGCATTTAGATTCCTGAGCCAAGGCTACAGAACTGAGTTTATATTTACTCCCCCATACTCTCAGTGCACCCAAGGGTCAGCCAGCATAGGGTGGTGATAGATCAAAGACTATGCTGCTGATTTTAAGTTATTTAAAGTAAAAACAACCCTTCTCACCCCAATCTGTTGAAAGTACGTAAGGGTGAAGAAGGGAAAACACAGCCAGGGGGAATGTCAGCAGGCAATAAGGACAGAGGAGGTGGAGGAGAGGACTGTTTAAACATCTTCTAATAAGCCTATAAACCCTGGCTATATCTCTGCATGCATGCATTTCTTTTGCTGATATAGGATGCATACTCCATGTAATGCTATTCTTGTGAGCCAGAAAATCTGCATGTAATACAGCAGGAGAATGCTAATGACCTTCAGCTGAGCTGGAATCCAGCACCACTTCCCTTTATCAAAGGTAGACTTCAGAGCAAACAGTCAATCTTGGGGATCCTCATGGAGTTGAAAATCAGTGAACACAATGTGACCACATACATCCCTGTTTGTGCTAAGTGTCCCCCAATTGCACAGGAGTTGATAATCCCTCCCAAATATCCCTCAGGCTATTGCAGAGGTATTTTTCAAGCAGCACTTTGTCAGCAAGAGAAAAGCAATGTCAAGACCATTCAGGTGATGAATACTTGAAACAAAGATGGGTTAAACAGCTCACCAACATAAGCTACTAAATCACTAGCATAACTGCCAGCAAAACATCTGTACTCCATTCCCCACACCCCACTGTCCCCTCCAGGCTGTGGGGACAATCCCTGCTTGGTCTGACCCACATCTCTGATGGAAGCCATGTTACCCAACCATACTGTTCCCCAGACAAAAACATTTGAAAGATCTGGAGCTATTTCAGATGAAAGAAAAATTAATAGAGAGAACCCCAGACAATTTGAAAAACAAGAGCAGCTGACGGACTTAACCTTGCTGGCTTTACCAGTAAATGACACAAAAGCTTGATTTGAATGAAAAGCTAGGTCAGCGCTTGCAAAGGACTGTCTTCTCAGTTTATGAGCTGATTTAGAAGAAACAGAGAACAGATTACTCCTAATTTGCTTTATCTTTACATTCCTGATCTATTGATTATAATAATTATAGAAGCTTTTTTCCCATTAGCCACAATTATTACCATACAGACAGCATGCAAAAGTCAGAGTGGATTTAAACAGTTTTGTTTCCAGAGTGCTAGTGTAATGCCGTTCTGCACATTTCCAAGGCAGAGAAGGAAAAATAAAGCTTCCATGCCATTAAGTTCAAGCAGATTTTCTCATCATCGCAGAATTTAAACTTTCAAACCTGCCATGTCCACACTGATGATATTTAGGACTGAACCCTGGAGAGACTTTTCAGAAGTTGTCAAGGCTGAGCCCAGACCACTGTCCTAATTTTGAGAAAGCTTCTAAAATGATGGAAAACTTTTTGAAGGTCATTGTCCTTTATCAAGTACATGATGTAGCATTGTCTGAATATGAGGATAGAAATAAAAAATTCTGCGTTCCTTTTCTTGCTCTTCCACTGAACTGCTGAGTAACCTTTCAAAAGATACTCAAGAATAAATCCACAAACAGATTTAGCAACTAAAGTAGCCTAAATCCCATTTAAGTCCATAGTTTAGATCTTCAAAACCTGCATTCAGCTGTCACCTGGTTCAGGACATGTCAGTATCCATAGGCAACCAGAGTTCTCCCTTTGGCCAAGTCCCCCAGAAATACACATACCTCTGCCTCTCCCACTCATTTCAGCAGGCATTTGCAAATTGTACCTAATGGAAAAGCACCACAAAAACACAGAGCTAAAAAAGCAGTAGTGACAAACCCTGATTTTTTCAATACTTACAGGCTCAGCAGATGTACCCAGTGTGTGGGAAGACCCCAGGCAAAACCCCTTTTCAGCCTGAAGGCATCTGAAACTACATTTGCACTTCCAGGAGTATTCTAAACAGTATTTTTATTCTTTTTTTTAAGTGTGAGTACATAACATTAAATAGCACACAAACCAGAATCCTGTTTTCCCTCCTTCCACGCTGACACCCCGAATACTAGGTTATAGGATCATGACTGCTCTTACTCAACAGCTAACCCAGTGAATATTGACTTAGATGACAAAGATAGGTAGCTTCATCATGAAGAAATAAGAGCCTCTTCCCACCCCCAAAGCCTGAGGATGTGCTCTCTGAAGGCTTAGATTTAGAATGCAGAGTTTGGAAAAACTGAAATTACAGGGGTTATGTCAAAATGTTGTTTCTCTTTCCCAGTCATCCTCTGACTTGCCTGTCTAACTCCAGGAGAGACTCCAGACAGAGTGCCTTATCAGTGCTGACAAAATAAGTGAATTTAAGATACAGACAGAATTCAAGGTCTGTTCTTCAGCATGCTGTACTTGACTGCCTTGAGTTGGCTGTTTTTCTAAATCTTATTCTGTGCTTTTTCTGGGAGCACAGATGACTATTGAAAGGTTGGTGATTCTTGTAAGCAGCAGATCAGATGCCTTCAAAACTGGCACAGGAACTGTACATACTACTTTTTTTGACCCCAATTTTCATAACTCTTGATTTATTTTCTTCCTTTTTAAAAACACTGGTAGCAACTGGTTTTATACCTTGCTTTGAGATCCGTGAATGGAAGACACTTTACATCTCTATGCACTTATTACTAAAAAACAACTTATGCCTGTTTCTTCTCTTCATTGGTAAACAATCTGGAAAGCACTTTCCCAAAATCTGCACCTTGATCATGCAGTATTTTATCTACAAAAATGCAGACCTCAGGTTGTTAGGTTTTTTAGCTTGAATGGATAGGAGACATCAGAAGAGGGAGCGGGGAAAAAAAAAAAACCCAACAAACAACCAACAAACCTTTCTCGAGAATTTAATTTTTAATATATTCCTTTCCTACGCCTTTAGCTGTGGGTCACACGTGTAAGCAGCCTTTCATGGCAATGCATGTCCAGAAGATACCAATATAAATCAATAGTGGATATATTTTCCTTTTATTTTTAATATGCTGTTTAATCCTTTTTTGGATAGAAAAAGAGAACCTGAGCTGCATACAAATGGGTCACAGTACCTCATGTTTACTGTTAAACATGAATTAAATCTGAGTAGCTTGGCATATCTCTATAATAAAATAGGAACCATTAATAAGATTTCATTAAATGGAGAGCTAATGTGTAACAACCTTATATCAGATATGTGAAAACAGAATTTCATAACAAGGCTGGGAGAAGTATTATCAAGGACCTAAGTAGAAAATCTATCTTTCTCGATACTGGAGGAATTTATATTTGAAGAGTGTTCTTTCCTATTGAGATCTTCATTGACTTGTACAAAAATACCGCTTTTAATCTCAAATCCCCACTGGCATTTTCATATAAGCACTGAAAATGCTATTGGGCTTTAGAGATTTAATTTAATGAAGGAAAAGTATTTCTATTAAAGTGTGTAATTTTTTTTTTATTATTTTTTTTAAACACAACATCTTCTGAGGAACCAGGGAAACGGGATTATTTTAAGCTCTGAAAAACTGACTAACCTGTGCCCTTGTAGAACTCCTGCTTCACAAAGAAAGCTTAACAGCTGTGGCAGAACTTGTAGGTGTATTTGAAAAGGGACCCTACTGTCCCAAGTCACATGCACACTGAGAATGCCAAGCCTGGAAAAGGCAGCAGAAAGAGAGGAAAAGAAACGTCTCCATGCATCAGGTTGTTTATGCTAAACTGCTGCATCATTAAGCTCCCTTCTGAAATGTCAAAGATGGCAAAAACTCACCAAATAGCTACTAAATCTTCTGCATTAATGGACTGATGCTCTCATCTATTCATGTCAAAAACTATTAGGTCTGGCTGGGTAGGTAACAAATTCACTGTTGGGGTAAATGAAAGCCACTCTATCAATTTGGGCAGAATTGTACCCGTTGGCTTTTGTGATGAGATAGACTCTGAATTGTGTGAGATAGAATTCCCTTCAGATTAATTCCCATAGTACTGCTTTTGTGAGGAGAAAAAAAAATAATCTGTTTTATCTGTGGATCGCCCATGTCTTTTTTGTATGAATATTCATTACAAATATAAATTCCTTTTCATATTGAAAAATCAAGTGCACTTGACACCAGGAGGCCTCTCAACAGGACATTGCCAGGGTTGACAAGCTCAACAGTAGACATAAGTTACAGCAGTTGCTCTTATTTGTGTGCAGAGCTTACAAAAAGTTGAGCTTCCTTGATTTTAAAAAAGAAAACACCACAATCAAAACAAAAAAAACCCCACCAACACTATTTTTTACTTAAGAACAGAAGAGATCACTTGAGTTATAGCAATGCAAACCCTATACCAAGTTACCTACTGCAACAACAGCTGGGCTAAGGAATTATATGAGAATATACTGTGGCAGCAGAAGAGGGTTGTCCAGAAATAAATACTTGACTTCCCACGAGTTCCACTACTTATCTCATATTTGGACAGCCAACTCTACAGAGGGGTTCTTTATGTAAGGAGGTGTAGATAACAGGGCACCCAGATGCCATCACAAACAAGGAAAAGGGTCATCTGTTTCTGAAGTGAGATAACCTTGACGAAAGCAGAGCTAGAGTCCAAAGGACTGATGAAAAACTAGTTCCTCATAATCAGCTGATGAAGCCAGTGTAGGTTTCAACAGGCCTTCCACTGCAAAGCTTCATCGCAGCCCAAACGACAGCCTGCTTTGACCTTTCCATCCCCTTTTTCCCACGTTCAGCTGCCTGCCTTGCCTATTTACATTCACAGGCCTTTCAGGTAAAAGTAGTATTTCTCTCTAAGCATGAAATTGTAGACAAAAAGATAATTCTGCCATTCACTTCAATAGAATGACGATTCCCCTGTGTGCTTATAGACTAGCCAGTACAGCTGAGTATCTTACTACTTGAAGTTTCTGTGACTAACGGTCAGGTAAGCCTAAACTACAATTGGGAATTCACATAGCTCGCTGTGCCAGATAGATGATTGGTGTCAAAGAAACCGGTGGTTCATTTCAGAAGGTTAAAAAGCTTAGCAGAAATAAGTTAAATATGACAAATCTGGGGAATATGGGCAATCACCTGAAGTATTTGGAACAGCAGATATTCCATCTGTGGCTCCTGTGCATAAAAAATACTTTACTTAAACCTAATTAAAATAGTGATGAAAAAAGATCATCTGTGAATCTTTATTAAAACAAACATACTGTTTGCTGGATATTTTGATAGCTACATATCCAAGCTCGACACACAACTTTTACTCTAACTGCTTCTATTTTTTTGTGGTGGGTACACGCAAGCACGATAGACCATGCTCTGATTTCATTTATTGCTCTTGAAATGGTCTTATGCAAGTGGGCAGCTCAAGTACAAAGACAGACATAGTTTTAATGTTTGGATCAAGCATCCAGAAGTTCCTATTTTTAGTCAACTGCCACCAAAAAGTATGCAAATAGTCACAAGAGAACTTCATGAAAGCAATCGATATTATCAGGACACTTTTACAGTGGTGGTTCTGGCTCCTCACTAAAGAAATACGACATGCACTGGGTTACGCTCTCCATAGAAATGCAATCCTTCCTCAAATGCTGTCACAAAACTGGCAGAACATTTCCATTCTACCACAATCAAAGCATAAACAGGAAAATAAAAACCTGATTTGATGACATATGATCTAGATAAGAAAGGGGTAAATCTAGCCTCCTGCTTTGTCTCCAGCAATAGCCACTATTGAATAACCATGGAATAAGCAAAACACACAGAAAGAGAGCCTTCCCTATCCATTCCCTCCCAGATTCTGAGAACTAGGCTTTTTTTATCATTTAAAACATCCATAAATTTTTCTATAAGAAGCCAGTCTTACTGTCTACCCAAACCAGTTTACACAACTTTTGATTCAAAACCATTCTGAAAAACATTAACACCCCAGTCATGAACAGCCTCAAACTTTAGATACAGGGGAAAACTTTACAAGCGATCCCTGTCACTACAGAGAACCAAGCAAAAATTCCGGTACTGCAGAAAAAAAAAACACTGGGTCAGGTTCAAACCATGAGGGACCATCCTTCAGCCAGCATAAATTGTTACTGCTCCATTGAAGCCAATGGAACTGTGACTACTTGCCTCAGCTAAGGAACTGCCCTGAGTCACTGGCTCATCTCTAATGGCACTGCTCAGGGACAAGGTGGGTGGAAGGGAGAAAACAGGCAGGGAGGAAGGTTGATGTAGAGTGGCAGATAGTATATATTTTTTTAAAGCAGCTGGCAGTGTTAATAGAAATCCTTATTCTTCCACTGCATTCTTATATTCTTATGCAAAGCTCAGATCTGAAGGTTACCTGCTTCCCCAGTGACTTGAAATGGAATTTTTTGTAAAGTAATCTCTTCAGTCTGTCTCTTCCTCTATTTACAGAGCATAAAAGTAACCATAAAATGCCACCGTTTTTGAGCAAATCTAATCTGCCCTTCCAGTAATACCAGGCCACACAATGATTATCTCATTTTCTCTTTGACAAATATGGAATTATTGGCTGGTGATTGTAAAAAAAAAATGCATGTCTTTACATCGGATAAATAACAGTAAAGACAAATAAAAAATAAGAAACACTGAGCATAGGCAACAAGAGGCTAATGCCTCTGACCAGTGACCTGTTCTGCAGAGCTGGTGACACAGAGCAGTCTGTCATTTTCTTCACACTGCTCATGGCTCTTCCAGCACACTTTTCCACTTCAGTTTCAGACAAGGAAACAAGGAAAAAAGACAATATGGGAAAAGAGAAAGCTATTTTCTTTTGTATGAGGGGTGGGAAATATCAAGTTCTTAACAAAAGGAAAGAAGTGAAATAGCCTAGTTTTGGACAGCTTCATTCAGGGTAATGCAAGACCAAGGTCAAAGGTTTCTAGAGGAGAGGTTTCACTCAGTTATCTGTGGGTTGAGAGAGAGAGACTACCTGAAGTGCGACAAATGCAGGATACAAACAGTAAAGAGGAGAAACAAAATAAGCACCTATTTCAGATTCCTAATTATCAAGGACTGGGAGAAGAAGAACCTGTCCTTGGAAAATCCAAAGCATCACTAAGTTCAGCAAGAAATAACAAGCAGCCAAAATGAAACAGTGACAGTCTCAGCAGGGATGCTGCTTCTGCAGCAGGTACAAACTGCAGGAGTGCCAGCACAGTGTCGACCAACCTGATGTGACCACTGAAAAGCACAACACAACTCTTTCCCTGAGGAAAAAGCAAAGAAGTTTCACTGTATGACAGAGCAACCCATAACCATATGTGGGTCAGGCACAGTGCCTCAGATCCTAAACTCAAAGGAGAACTATCCTCCCATTCAGCTTGATTTTTGCAGGTAGAAACCTCGGATATCTTTAGCATGCTGACAATGGCGAGGTTTGCACATTGGTCCCAGCAGTCAAGCTGCACAGAGCCAAGCTGATGTGAGAACCCCTTTGCCAGCACTAGCAACAAATGTTACATGGAAAAAAAGGTCACTCACAGCCTCAGGCAAAGGAATGGAGCGTTCCTCCAGCTCCCTGGAAAAATACAGGCAAGCAAAATCTGACAAAGGAAGTCCTGAGGCTGCAGGAAAGAGATTAGGCAGGAACACATCCAAGAAGATACTCAAAAACCTCTGTCCTTTTTGAATCCATGGGATTTAGATGATAAAGGAGGAGTCAGGCACCTAACTGCCTTCTTGTACCCTGGCTTTCAACCGGGATTCATTGCACCTGGCTTTAAGTATTTAAGAAATGAGCCAACCACCTCCAGAGGGCAAAGCACGTTAGCAGGATCAGGCACCCTCTGCAGCTTCCAGTCTCCTTGCACTGACTGCAAAGCAAGCATGGAGTCTCCAACCTGGACAGCTCAGATAAATGCTCGTAATTAGCTATGACAGGTCTGTAGTTCGGTTTCTCCCCCTTTCTCTCTGTGAAATAAATATCAGCCCTTTCCTACGGCTAGCACACCTATGCTTACCACAAGCAATTCTCAGTGTGAAATCATCATCCTACTTCTGCTTTACACGGGAGTTTTTCAGCTGAGGAATCTGAATAAAACCTCAGATCAATTTAGAAATATGGTTCTGTTTGGTGTAACACAGCCTACATTTTATTCCACAATGGCCTAACCCAAGCCAGGCCTTGGGAATACACTATGGTGGGACAAAAGGCGGCATAGACCATGTTTGTGTGGTGTGGAGACGAAAGAACTGGAGGAAAACTATAGAAGTCCTGCCTAGGTCCAGCAACTGCATTAAAGAATCCCCATTACAGTCATTACACTTTATTCCTGCACTTTCATTTTCCACTGTCATGAGACACACTCCAAAGGCATATTTGCATTACCAAGGTGTTACCAAAGTGAAGTGAAACAGCTTAAAGCTTCTTTATAGACAATACATCTATTCATGGTAGATAAAGGGATTAAAGATCCTACTAAAATCCATTAGAATCAGGAGTAATACTGCCACATATAGTTTTATTTTGCACTTTTATTATACCTTTCCTCCCAGGATCTTAGAGCACTTGTCAAATAAGAAATTAGGCTCTGCTACTTTAGCAGCATAAAATAAAAACTCTGCTTTCAGATAGAGAGGACAGCTACAGTGACAGCTGAAGGTCACACAGGAATAGAGCCTGGGTACTCTGGCTTGTGAGTTTCTGCTCTAAAGCCAATTCCCTTTTTCAATTAGAGAGATGACAGTGCCACATACACACAGTACTTAGGGTAAACATTTGTCTGAGTTCTTCATCTCCTCCTACCATTATCTGCACCATTTTTATTTGAATGCCTCATTTTTTTTCCAGAGTTTTCTGCAAAATTCAAATGAACCGTGAACAAGAGAATGAGAGGTTTATTGAGCCATAGCAGGCTAACACTACCCATGTTGCTGCATGATTCGAATACTTAAGTGGCCCAGATGCTCTAACATTCAATTAATGAATTCCGGAGATTTGGGAAGGGGGTGGAGGGAGGAAAAAAAAAAATTACACAAGATGTTGGCTTTGCCATTGCATTATCCTAGGTGTCTCACTCTGATGAAGGTTAATGAGGAGAGTTCAAATGCTAAGACATAATTAAATAGCAATAATTAAAGAAGCTGACACTGCTAGAAGCAGCAAACTGAAATAAAGTAAGATTCTTTCCCTTTAAAAGAAGGTAGGCAGATATTGTTTAAACACAACCCTAGCAGGTTTCTGAAATGGTTTCCCATATTCAAAAACACGAGACAAACATTCATTAATTGGTATCATTACACATTTAATGCTGTTTACCTTGCCTTCCCTGATCCCATTTGCCTATTTTTGGACTGTAGCCTCAGCACAAATGAAGCCCATTTGGCAAGGCTGCACCCTGATCAGAGACAGACATGTGGTCATCCTGGCTAGCACAGAACTGAAAGGTGTTCATACATTTCCCAGGTAAGCATAATATGAAAACTGAAAGAGAAAAGAATTTTAAGGCAGGCAATGCTCTGACCCATAATATTCTAGGAGCAGCCAGTACAGCACGTAAAAGCTAAGTCAATGTTTGGAAAATTGGAGTATTCAGATCTGGAATGCTATGGACATTTTGGATCACTGGCCATCCCTGCTATAGACTGACTGGTTCACACAGCATGCAGCAGAAAACAGAAAAGAAAAAAAAGGCGCAATTTCTACTATATTCTTCCAATTAATTTGCAGCTGCTAGTTAACATGCATCTTTTGTTAATGACATCAAAACTTCCCACTGTTCAGAAAGTTTCGCTGATTTACTGAACACTTAAGAATCACTCAGCACTGTCAACAGCACAAGCAGTACCATGGTAAACACAAGTTTGCCTGCTGTTGAAATCTAACTCTGCATTGATGGAAATAAGGTGACAGATCCTGGCAAAAGCAATATTCATCACTTCCACAGGCTTGCCCCTCACAGGGGTTATCCTGATGGATAATCCCACATGGACTATTCTAGCTAGCAGAAGGAAGGACAACAAAAATGCTACGTTACTTTGTCTGTTAAGGGGTCACCTATATATGAACGTGCCAAGTTCTGCATTTGGTTCATACATCTCCTGACTCTGCCCCAAGGATCTGGTGAAGAAAGTCAGGTCAAAAGAAGGCCACTCCAAGCCTGCAGATATACATTTGGTGATGAATTGTCAGGCACAATAGTTTCGCCTGAAGTTCTCTGCAGATATAGCTGGATGATTCCTTTTTGAAGTCGCAGTGAGGAATTCCTTTCCTTCCTTTCTGAAATACAATCATGCCTCCGTAGGACCTGCTGGGTGCCATTTGTTGAAAGACCTTCTGTCAGAGGAAAGAGTTCTCAGACCCCAGACCCAAAAGAACAGGCTCAGATCATCTGAACTCAAGGAGATCTCTTGGGGCCACTAAACAAAACCAGAACGTTGAACTCAAACTGGATCTGAAACTTGTAAATGAGACCTGTTCCTGAACTGTGAGGCTATTGTCCCACAACAGACATGAATCTGCACTGCAGCAAGAGATAGAAAGAATAGGAACACACCACCTAGGTCTCTTAACCTTCACCTGGAGTGCCTTTTCAGACAATTTTTCGTATTGGACATCAGCCTGAAAAAAGAATAGAGAAGAGGCTTCCATTCTTTGCATACAAGCACAGTTATATACATGACTGGAACACTGCAGGTACAAAAAAAGATTCAACATGTTAGGCTAATGAAAATGCAGTTTGCTTAGATGTCCT
This sequence comes from Falco punctatus, assembly GCF_963210335.1. NCBI lineage: Eukaryota > Metazoa > Chordata > Aves > Falconiformes > Falconidae > Falco > Falco punctatus. Next base: position 9,139,805 of record NC_137591.1, on the reverse strand, counting down.
TGTTGCACTGTTCTTCACAGAAGTACATCTGTCAATGACTAATACGGACTAAGAGGAGAAAGCTAGGTGAAATGGGGAACAAGAAGATCCATCCTAGTTGAATAAAAATAAAGATATGTTCAGACACATTTGGGGAAAGAAGGAGAACACATTAAAAATTCAGCTTAAGCCAACCCTCCTCAGAAAGTGGCTTTTTTAAAAACAGATTGACCCTGACATTTCCCCTTACTCCTGACCAATGGATTCCACAAGACTGATACAGCATCTGTCATTGCAAACACCTGGGTAGCAGTACATTTCCCTTTGTAAACCTGCCAGCAGTCAGTCAAGGCAAAACTTGCAGCATTTTCATTGAAGGTGCAAAATCTGGTATCAGAGCAGACAGGTAGCAAGCTCATTTTCATTTGAAAGTCAGACTAGTATTTGAAGATAGGACTGAACAGGTAAAAATCCAGTACATCAATCCACTGATTCCCCATGAACGCTTTCTTTGCTCATTTTGTCTTACTCTGAGACTAAAAGTATGAGGAAAACACCACTGAGAATAAGACGAACGAGCTAAAGAAATATCTCCATGCCTATCCCCATTACTAAGGTGTGATGACCTTGCTCAGTGGTGACCAAGGGGAATCTGGTTACAGATGACTGGTGGCTGAGCTTTTGACAGTAGAAATATGCCTCCTATAAGTTTCCCCTGTCTAAGTAAAAATGCTCTGCTGTTTCTTTCAACCTACAGATGTCTTACATTTCAGGCAAGAACTTGGCAGGAGCTTGAAGCCAGGCAAAATGCACTACATATATCTGTGGAAGCGGTACAGTTTGAAACTCAACAGACAGAAACCTAATTATACTTTGTAAACTCTTCCCAAGGCTGATCCGCCAGTGACAGAACCTGGATAATCACCTTCCTAAAGCTGGTCACAAAAAAAAAAAATAATAATCTTGTTTTCAAGGAGAGATTCTGGATTCTTCTGATCACACAGGAGTTACAAGACAAGACAACTATGTCCAAGAGATCAGCCACCCATGGTAGCCATACTACTAGCTAAAAAAAAAACAACCAACCCAACAACCACCAAAACACACAAAACACCACAAAAACAAACCCAAAAGACCAAATCATCCCAACCCAAAACTTATATGCAAATAGTTCAGCTCAAGTACTCACACCTGTTTCATGATCTGCACCAGTACCCCAAGGTTTCTCACATCAGTGCTTACCATAGTTAAAATGCTTTTGCTCTCCAAGGCTTTTTGCAGACAGTTAAAACTGTCAGATACTATGTTTGCATCCAGAGATTTGAGGTAAAAGAAAACCATCTTTAGCTTATAAGGCCAAACCCCATTGAAGTCCCATTACAATGACTATAGAGGGCATTTAGATACGTATCTGCCAGCTCTCAACATGTTTTTGTTCTATTATTGAAACAACTGCCATAGGCATATACTGAAAAAGCCCTCACTGATGTCATGATCTCTTATGTTTCATATTTCTTTTCAGGTTGTTAGGGTTTAATTTTTAAGTGGGTTGGTTGGTTTGTTAGGTTTAATTGCTTGGATGGTTCATAGCTACAGCATAGATAGTTATCAATTGTGGATCGTTGATTTAGAGCAACAAATGTCTCAATAAATACTTAGAGAACTTGCACAACAGCATCATCCAGGCATCAGTGTACTGACCTTCACTTTCCAGAAAATGAAGAGTTAATCCTGAATGTCTTTAACTGTTTTATCCTTTGAAATGTTTATCATGAAATTGCACAATGTAAGTAGTCAAAATTATATTTCCTATATAAAATATATATCCTATATTAATGAACTTTAATAGAATACAGGATTGCAAAGACTAACACTGAAAATTATCTATAACCTAAAATCTGATCAAATTGAACCCTCCAGGTAGATGATGGATAGAGACAGTAAACTTGGAGTCAAAGACTTCTAGGAACAGCTTCCTTAGAGACAGATGTCTCTGTGATTTACCACTGAAACCTTCATGTCTGTCTCACTACTTCTTGCAAAGTCTTTTCCTATTTTCAAGACAATTATTTCTGAAATAAATGCACATCAACACCAAGATCACCTACTCTGCTGTTAGACTGCAAAGCAGATAGAACAAGGAAAGACCACGAAGATAACAAAGATATAGTGATAATTTACTGTACGTCAGCAAAAGAAAAGTTTTGTCAGGTTGGGAAAACTGACAGAGAAATGGTTGTAATTTATACTTATAAAACCTTATATAAGTATATTTATAATTCTGCTTTTATGTGTAACCTTTTGGTCACCCCTCACACTACCAGTTATGCAGGAATAAGTACCATTGACAATGTACCATTGTCTTTTATCCGTGGCTAACACTTCTGTATTACTCCAGCCTAATGAAACACAATGTTATCATAATCTCCTCTGTAGAGCTTATCATCAATTGTCAATTACCCACAGCACTGGAATGAGAAGAGGAAATAACAGAAAGTTGGGACAGCAAAATAAATTGATAAGGTGAAATATATTTAAATTGGACAAAGTAGTCACTGTATTTAGGATATATCTTTTTGAAAGGTGAAGTTAAGAAGTATAATGAGATGATCAATATAAAACAGCTTTTTGAAAAGATTAAGATCAAGATGATTCCTAAATAACATGGGTAATTGGCTAGTGAACAATCAAAAGTCTTGACTGTACTGCGGTTTCTTTCTTTCTTAGACTACATTTAAATGCATCATTTCATCTCCCACTGTGATTTATACTACTTTTATATAGTCTGTATTACAAGAAAATTTTGGCCTTCAAAACTGATAGGTCCTCTAGGAACTCAATTATTCACCCAATGAAAAGCTACATGAAAGCCCTCCATCTAATGATTTTTTCTGGCAGAGAATTGTAATGAAGTGATTTTCTAGTCAAACAAGATGGTGGACAAATGGGATATTTGCAGGCAGCATATTCAAAATTATGTATGGGCAGTATTAAATTACTACTAAGTCATCAATTCCACTATGTCAAGTTTTCTCATAATTAATAGGGAAGCTATTCTCAATTTTCAAAAGTAATATGTACGATGCAAGATCATACACAGTTGTTTCAGAGAAAATCAGAAGGCTTTTCCCATAAAGGTTGCCAAGAAATTGTAACATTCAAGCACAGTCAGCTGAAGTTTTGTCATTTGCTTCGATGTAAACACACAGTGCACACATGCTGGGTACAGCAAAGAAATTCTGACACTACTTTTAGAGATATACATAGAAAATCTCCATCCCAGCATCCACCCGCTTTCTGATCAAATGATCAATATCCTCTCTCTGTCAACTCTAAGGGTAACGCATATCCACCATCACCTCCAGTCATTTAGAAAAAAAAAAAATAACAAAAATAGGGAAGAAACTACTAAGAGGATCTTACTGACATTTTACAGGAAACAATATTTATTATCCTAGAGGCAAGGTACACAGGAGAACAAATACAGTTACAACATCCTTTCCTCATTCAAGTGCTTCACAATTTAAAAGAAGTGAGAATGATGATATTAAGAAAAGTTCAGGTATAAGAGAAGGAATCAAAGACAGTGGGGTTAAGACTGCTTACCACATAAAGCACTATCACTACTGTTAGCCCTCTCTTTATCGTGAACACGTGCAAAGTTTATTTTTCAAAGGTAGATCCTTTAACCTGCCACGTCTGTTTCTGTGGAGATGATGTGTATACTCAAAAGACTGCATTTCTAAAGGTAGGAGGCAGATTCTGCAGTGATGCTGGGGAGACATCTGCAGAGTTTCACCCATTTACATCATGCAGGACAGTAATCCATGGTGTAGTATCCACTCCCACTTTTGTGTTTAATTGCTAACAACTCCATACCGGGAACCAAGTTTGTATGAACAAAACTTTCCGTAATAGGAAACTGTGCTAAACATCCATTTGGTGTCTGTTTTACCTGGGGTACCCTGCCTCCCATCCCTCTGTTAATGTACCTAATACCCTCAGGAAACAGCACAATATTAATACAATATTCCAATGATCCACTTATCTCCACCTAATAGTCCACTCTCTTCCCCAACTCCCCTAAGCATGAAGAGAAATTATATATGGTTTTTAAGTTCATTCTTTTGGTAATAAAGAAGCTTATCTTATCAGTTATTGCATGCATTAAAGTGTTGTCCCCTGGAGGTATAATTTTCCACCGTATCCGTCCTTATTTTAGCATCTGTTAGACCAAACTGTATCTACAATCTCTCTGTGTACTAATATCTGACCCTTGGCCTTGAGGTAGGAATGCTGATCCCCAGCTTTATCTGACAATTCTTGTTTTCCTGCAGTTGCCTCTGAAAGTAAATGAAGATTAGTTTGCTTTCAGGGTTTATTGATTAAGCACTGTAAAGGATGGTTGTTGTGAACTAACTTAAGTCATAATCGCTTAAATAGGTCTCAGGAGCAAGAATAGTCATTTTCTCGCAAAGATAACTGAAACCACATAACCACATATGCAAGATAAACACACATGGGTTTTAGGGGTAGCTGGTGCTTTGTGTTATAAAGAAATATCATACAGAGAAGCGTGTTTCCCCCTCCTTTACAGACTCTCTCACCACTTTCCCTTAAGCTCAGGAAGGGAAATGGCGGTGATGGTAATCTCCTAGATGCTACTGTTCGGTCACATATTTTCTTCTTACACAGTGGCTTTCATCAAGGATCTCAAATTACTTTTCGAACACTGATTAATCCCTACCTGTGAGATAAGCATTCTCACACACACAGGAGGACACAGAATGTTCAACAACTTATCCAAGGACACAGTTCATGTGCTGTAGAGCTGGTAACTAAACCCAGCCTTGGCTGGGGAGCAGGGTACGTGACCTCCAGAGGACACTTGCAACCTACACTATTCTATTCTATGCAATGCTGTGCAAACACGTCACCCCTCACTTAAAATACTTTCTTAAAAGCCTTTGCACAATCATTAAAGAAAATCATCATAGGTTTCAAAATAAAATTCATACATCCTACAGGAGCAGCAGTGGGCAGGAAGGTGGCCTCAGGCTGGGAAGGCATTATGTTGAAGGAGGCTAGAAAGAGTGGGCCTAACAAGAATTTAGGGCTTAAATTGGTTCCTGCTGAAGAAAACAACAGATCATCTATCACCTCCCAATACTGTTAAACCCCAGATATAACCCCAGGCCCCTGGGAACGGGCATAAATAACAGGATTTCCACTGAAGAGCAAGACACTGAAGAACACCACTCACTATTAACTTCTTAATAGCAAAAGGACTGCAGTAGAAACATGAATTCAGTGTTTGTATGCCACAGTCTATGAAATTCTGCATCACAAATGCGAAACAATTAAGCTTAATAGTAGGAAAAAACCCCAGAACTGTCATTTAACTTAAGATTTAAGTTCTGAAACCTTAAATCTTTGCTTAATATTTAAGTTACTTCTCATGAGCTAAGTATGTTTGGAAAATATCTGGCAGGTATTGGCAGAAATCCTACATAAATACGTAAAAATATTTAGTATCTTTGTAGAAGGTGAAGACTACAACTGAATTGCTTAATACAGTGCTGTTTAAACTGCAAAACTGAAGTAAAACACATTAAAATCTGAGATAAACCAGGTATACAGGAAAGTAACATTTTAAGTATGTGCAGAAATACAAGAAAATATACAAAATATTTGAAGAATGACAAAAATCAGTGCAGCTTATTTGAATACCACTTTAACAAGCAAATTGCTGAAGTCTCTCATTTCTGCATTATGTAGTTCCTGAGCACGGACCTTGCTGTACCTAACATTTTTCTCATCCTGTATCCACAAAAAAAACCCTCTCCTGTGAGCAGAAACCCAACCTGCACATCAATTCCTCTCACCCTTCCTGCCCCCTCTGTCAATGCATTTGTTATGCCATCCTATTTTCTTGCCTTAAATTCATACAATTACTATTAAGCATAGTTATAGGACTCTACCCTTCAGCACAAAGAGCCAGCTTCAGGTATTTCTTTCAGATTCAATATAGATTTCTGTAGTGTGTAGTCAGTAAGCATGACAGAAAGACTGACTCCAAGTGAATGGGTAATACGCCTGTGTTCCTCACCGTGCACTGTGCAGCTCTGCTTTCCACTTACTGCTTTGATCATGTAAGAGAAAAAATATCAGGATTCACAATGTTTTCGGGTTTTTTTGTTTCTAGGTCCTTTAAGAACTAAAATCACCGGTCTTACACAAAATTATCGCAAACATGATAACTAAGTTTTGGCCCCCACAGAAGACTCCGAACCCGGCTGTGCTGGCTGACCATCAGATCTAACAAGTTCCAGTTCAGCTGAATGGTTTCTGGTTATGCTTTGCATTGACATTCTTCAGGTTCCATAGCCATTTGCAGATCATAATCATTAATATCCTAATATCTAAAAAACCTTTAGGTGATATTGTGAAACAAACCTTAAGGAAAATACTTAAATCAATCAGTACTTCAAAACTAATACATGGGAAATGGTGCAAGAGAGGGATTTGAGCTCGCATTTGTTGTGCAGTCAACACTCATCTACCCTTCACAGAACAGCAAGGGGGTGTGTGTGGAATATCTGTATGCCTTATAATGTAATTTTCCTTTTCACTTGAAGGTGGAGGACCTTATTTTCTCAATTCTGAGGTTAAAATAGCTTGTTTCAAATGAAAACTTTTGGAAATATTAGAAAACTTAAATCAGATAGAGTCTCTGAGGAGGTTCTGTTGGAGTAAGGGTAGACAAGTGATTTTTCTGGCCTCAGAAACTGATCCCAGATAGGATTTAAGGCAACTGTCAAGTCAAACCCAATTTCATCAGTGCAACTCTTGTCTTACAAGAAAAAAGAAAGTATATTTTTATATATACACACACTCACAGAGGCCAGCACTTCAAACTGATTGAAAGAGTACCTGCATTAAAAAAAACAAACCCAAAATAAATAAATCTGTTTTGTGAAATTCTAAATCAATGATACTCAGTAAGAAAAGATGTGAAGGACCACATTCAAGGGAGAAAGGACTGTGCAAGCGGAGTTCCTCGTCATTACCCTAATATCTAAACCTGGAAAGAACAAGCCACTTGGTTCTCTGACATGGTTCAACCAAACATCTGGAGAAACACGAACATTTAGAAAAGCTCCTTATATCTCTCTACTTTCTGCTTTTCCATTTTAGGTTCTGGTTCAAAATGATCCTGTTTATTTCACAAACAGCCCAATTATATTCTATTCTCTTACCTCAAATAGGATTATTTGGGTACATTTCCCCTTCGCAAACTATGGCCACTCTTGTCAGTAATAATTGCATCCACTTGATTTTCCTATAAATGAGAGCACACAAAGACAGACAGGAGATCCTGGCTCACCCTTTGCCTTTGAACCTATTCCACCTCCAATTCCTTTCAAAATGCCACCACTTGGTTGACTTTCTGCAGTATAGTCTGATCTGAACTGCAGTGGCAGGTGTACAAAGCCAGCTTCACTTGTGTCAGCAGAAATACATGGAGCACCCAAGAGTACAAGCCAAGACACACGATAAACTGCTGGGGCCTGAGAAGCTACCACATACCAGCTGAGGCTATTCCTGTGGTTTAACACGCTAAGCTTGTGAAATAAATTATCTTAGCTTAAATCTCAGCAAAAGGTGTTTGGGCAGAATGATGCTACCGCTTCTGACCAGAGTGGCATAAGAACTACCCGAGAGGGCAGCTAGCATGGCTCAGCTGATGCAAATCAACTGGACAAGCAGGTGTAATGTACTCAGGTGTCTTAAATGTGTATACTTTTTCAGCTGCTACATGTGTATGTGCTACGTACATCATACAACACAAGGTAATACTTTAAATTATCCTTAAAAAATCCCCACCGCACATTTGGGCAAACGTCTGAGGTGAGGAAGGCACTAGAAACTTGTTATACTCAAATTTTTTTTAGCAAGCTCTGCCTACAGATTCCTCAGTAGTCCTGGTTCAAGATCATAATGCTTATTTCTTAAACACAAGCTTCTTAGCTGACAGAAAACAAACAAAAAGCTTCTCCCCTAAGCAAAATACTTAAATGCTGGAAAGATGTTTAACTTTCCCTTTGTTCTTGGTCTTGGAGAGGAGGGGGAAGGAGCTGAAATTTCCTGGTCCCAGTTACTCTCATCATGCTGCATCACAGCCGGCTAAATCAGTCACGCTGCATTACGTTACATGGCTGATTTAGCCTCGTATGATGAGTCACTGCAGTCAAGCGTCAGCAAAGAAATGTGCTACTTAAGAATAAAAAAAAAATCAGGGCAGGTGCCGTGTGGCTAATTTTGCTTTTAAAAATGGATTTTTTTAAAAAAAATTAAGCGTGCTAGGATTTTATTTTATCAGCTGTGACTGTACAAAACAATTGTAACAATCCTCTTTATTCTTTATTAATTTGTGTCTGGAGGCCCCCAATGTGGGTGGGACTCTCCTGTGCCGAGCACTGCATGTTTGTGTGGGAAAAAACAGCGACAGTGTTCCCTGCCATCTCGACTCACCAGCACAAGCATGGGAAAGCACGAGCTCAGAGCAGTAGGAGTCTGCCTCTGCGTTCCCAGTCCTCAGGCTATAATAGCTCTCTAAAACACCAAAACCTAAAAAAATTAGTTTTCTAAATGTTTTCAAAGGCATGGGGATGAAGGACGAGAGAGGAAAGCTGAGACACCGTTAAAGATATGGGCTGTCAATTCATAAGACGAGCAGAGAAATCAAGTTTTAGTGACTCTGGCATCTCACCCTTCCCTTTTAGGCAGCCTTGTCTCTACAGACACAAGGACAAGTTCCCCAAATCTTCCTGCCCCCCCAAAAATGGCAGTGCCCAGCCTTCTTGCCTAGCACATCATCTATGTCTTATGGAGAAGCAGATGAAGCACAAACAGGTCACTGGCATGCTTTAGTGGATCGTGGGCCCTGCTCTGCTGGCAGAAGAGGCTTTTTGGCACTTAAAATAATGTTTTGTTTTGTATTTCTACGGCATCCAGAGTCTCTATTTCAGTGCTCACAGATCGCAGGATAATCCCAGAAAACTATATAAATCATGCTCCCAAGATAGAACTCCTCTTCCCCCGCCCCACCCTCCCCCCCCCCCCTTTTTTTTTTTCTGCCTTCATTTCCTACTTCCTCTCATTTGCTTTTAGATGCCTGGGTAGATTTAGATTAATCTTAGGGCTGCAATGTTACACTGAAGCGTTGTATTAATGCCTGATCTAGCTACTGCATCCTACTGTAATTCATATACAGCAGTAATAAAAATAATCCTCTGGGAAAATATAGTGGGGAATGGATTTTTTTTTTCTCTATGACTGTCAGCACATTTTCATTCTAAAGAAAACTAAAATACAGTTTCTAAAAAGATATTGCAATAGGAAACTTTAATGGAAATATCTCTAGGTAGCTGGTAATTCCAGTTCACTAAAGACGCCATGTGTTTTCAGTCTAAAATAAAGAGTGGGAAAAGTGCAAAACCAAAATATTGTTGACTACATTCCACATATTTCTTCCCTTCATTATTACTTTGCAGTTTCTAGTTTAAGAAGCCAGAGATCAGAGTTTTCTACATATTGCAGAACCTATTCAAGTACCACTTAATCACTTGCCGACAGCTAAATGAGTGCTCCAAAAAGACCTAGTCCCATCCTCTTCACATAAGCATAATGTATCAGAACCCAGGTGCACCACTTCGGAAAAGCAGAGTTAGCACCAATTTTTCCTACTGTTAAGTCTCATTTAAGCAACCTTCTAAAATAAGCATATTCTAATTGAACTGCTTACAATACTTGACAGCATCTTTTGCTACAGAAAACTTAAAGTGCATTTTCCGTTTCTAAAAAGACAGCTAGGAAAAAGAATTTTTAAAAAGAAGCAGTTCATCCAAGGCCATAAAAGATCACAGATTTTCTACAGAATTAATATGCATGATGTAGATCAAACAAGTAGGTAATAATTTTTACAGTATTTATTTACAGCGTATATTAGCGGAGGAAACGAAAAGAATTTTCCTTTGCTTCACTACACACACTGACATGAACAAGTAATCATTCAAATGCTTTTAAGAGATGCAGTCTTGCTTGTACAACTCTGCAGAGTCACAGAGAAATGAATGTAGATTACAGCAGCAATAGAGAAGCTATAAATACACATGCACTGCCAGTCACATCTGGTGTTGTTTTTTTTTTTTTAATATAAGATCATGGTATTGATATATTTCTTCTTGTAGATGATTTAAACAGTTATTTAGGATGTCAAGATTAAAAATAGTTTTTTAAAGAGAGGGTAAAGGTATGTTTCCTTGATTTTCTTTACTACACTTCCTAGACATATATTTCATCTCAGAAAACCCCTGAGATTACTTATGGAATATCCCAGCCATTGATCAAAGATAAGGCCTTTGTAGGAAGCTTAAAATAAATGGTATTATGTGGGAAAATAAAATCAAATAACATACCAATTCATTCAAATGAGTGTTTTGCTAAAAAGGATTAATTTTAACACAATTTGAATTTCAAAGTTAAGGCAGTGTTCCCAAGTTTCCTAACTGTTCATGCCTATCATATCTACATTTTCTAGATGACCTCATGTTTTTAACTGGCTTACAGTTAAAGTGGGGAAGGAGGGATGGGGTTAAAAATAAAACAGGCATGTTTCAATTGACTTGTTCTCAAACAAGGATACAGCAAATCCTCGCTCTCCTAGCTCGACCCAAACCCCCCGATCACTTGTAATTTCACAGCTTTATCCAGCTCAAAATGGGAAAGATTTCTAAGCTCTTAAATTGTCAAATGGTGACACCGCTTTCTGCCTGGTTTTAATGATTATTCCTTTGGCTTTCTTTAAATTCATCACTTCATGACATTCTGTCTGCCCCCTCCACCACCTCAAACAAAAATCAAAACAAAGGGAGAATATATGGAAATTCCACACAGCAAAGGTATGTCTTCACGACAGAATAGAAATCACCCAGGCTAACATTACTGGAGGAAATCTTATGTCTTCTGCTGGAACTGGTAGAAGAGTCACACAAGAGTTCAGATAGGAAAAGACCTCTGCCTGTTTCTGTTCCAACCCACTGCTTCGGAAGGGCTAACTGCAAAGTTGGATTTAGTGTCAGGGTGCCTCATCGCCATTGATTTTATGCCCCAAATCAAGTGATCAAGCTCAGAAAGGAAGATTTCATAGTGCAAAACGTTGTTTTTGCAGTCTTCCTCTCTCAACACCCCCCCCGACATGGTATTTGGTGGTATATACATAGGTGCCACCATTTTCGTAGCAGATATGCAGGATTCAGTGATCCTGTTTGGTAGGACCTTATTTAACAGCTATACCTGGGGAGAAGAGTATCAGTGCATCTATTTTCCAGAGCAGCAATGACTAGCCCGTAAAAAAGGTTGTGTGTTATGAAGACAGCATAGACAAGTTTGCAAGCTGCCCCAATAGTGTACGTGGCAGGTGGAAACCCAGGTGAGCTGGTACCAAACACTCTCTTCAAACATTCTCTTCTCCAGCATTTCAGGGCAATTGTGCGGGATGCAGCTGTTCCCCAGGCAGAGCTGAGCTGCATAGTTCGCGCTTCCATCTGTGAGTCTCAACCGGCCATGCTAACCTTGACAACTTCACAGCAGCCAATTTTTCCACACAAACCAACCACAATTTTCTTGGATAAATCCTCCACTGGATTGGAATCTCTGAAGATTTTCTTAAACAGGTGGCAAGAAGTTCTCCTCTCTTCCCCCCCTATACTTACCAAACATTTATTTTTGTCACTGCAAAGAAAATATCACTTTCTAATTCCCATTTACACTTTTAAAGTGCCTCTGTGTTCCTCTGGGGAAAATGGAGCACCATTTTGTTCTGTAACTTTTAATTTTTTGGGGAATCTTCCCCCACCCCAAATCTCAAGTGGAGGAAAATAATTGGCAAAGTTTTCTGTTCTATTTATCCATGATTAGACTGTGCTCAGCACAAAGAGGGGAAGTGTCAAAGGGGGTGAAATTGGCTACAAGCCTAACATCCTCAGCAAATCCTGAATCACTCTACAACTTGACTTAAAGAAGTTTGATGCTGCGAGTAATAAGATAAAATGAATAAACATAATCTGAGCAAGTGCAAACATATAGAGTATGCAGGGTTACACAAGCCCAAAATTTAGCTCAATATATATTTAATAGGAGCAGCAGCCTGTGTAGCATTCTACAAAACAGAACCTTTCAGACTGAGACAAAAAAGCAAGAGATGTATCTTCTCTAGCTGTAAACCTTAAAACAGCAGTAGCAAATGCAACTTTTTAAAGGTAACACCACAAGACTGTCCAGAGCAGTACATAACACAACTCATCTTTATTAGGAAACAAGCATCATTTTTCATGGGAGAAACAAACTATATCCAAAAAGAACAGGGAAAGAAAGAGATAGATCACTTAATCTTGCAAGAGATGGAGGTGGATCTATGTGAAAGCTAGCATGGAAGAAGGCACAACAATGACAGTTTGAACAAAACAAAGGAGATTTTATAAGCAGAACATGTGAACATGCCAAAGAAACGAAACTCAGGAGAAAAAGAGGTATGTCAGACACTTACAGCTAAAGGTAATCCAAGTGTGGTTTGGGCCAATAAAAAATTCTTGCATTCAAAAGGCCACCTGACTATCCTAAAAAACAAGTCTCCCAATTGTAGCTGACAAATTATGAGGAATTTTCTAAAGAGATTTTACTTTATCCACTGAAATGTGCACTAAATCTTCCATTTAGCATGGTGCTCATGTAAAGCCAGTATCGTTCTTGGAATACTATTACAACATGCATAAAGCTATTTGTCAGGCGATAATCAAATGCCAAAATTGGTTCTGATAGAACATGCAATTGCTCACCCTAGACAACACTCGCTGTCCAAACAGATAGAGATTGTGTAGATAAAGAGAGAAATTTTTTAATTATTATTTTTAAATCATCAGTGCAGTCATCTCATTAATATGAGCCAAAAGGAAGTTGACCTAACATAATATACTATGTCAGAAATGAACAAAAGAGCATTCCTTTCTAATTAGCAACCATTTTCAATTAAAATGCCCATATTTGGATTTAAACTTATTGCAAGAGACTGACTTTGGTGAATAACCTGGCCTTCCTAAGATAGTCAGTCTTATGTGAATAAAAGATCAAGGTAAATCTGTAGTTAATTATTCCTTCAGACAGTAATATACTATGTATGTGCCACAGAAAAGCATGTGGAAGGGCTGGGTGCTGGATCCTGGTCTCCGATCCTTACATCCCATTGGAGTAAACTCCATAAGAATTTGACTCCCATCTATGGACCACTCAGAATTTCCCTGTTACTGATGATCTTTTGGCTTTGTTCTACCCTTCGCGTTTTAAGGTAGCCCAGACTTGCTGGGCAAAAATGCGCTCAGGCCAACAGCAAAAATTAAGGATAACATTTTCATGCATGTTCAGTATTACAAAGACTTTCAAGTCCACTTCCAGGGCTTCCAGTATCTCATGTAGATAGGCCTGAAGCAGACAAACCTTATGAGAACACACTGCTGAGTGTACTGCCTGCCACCAGTGCACATTTCCCAAGAAGCTAATGCAATAAGTAACAGTGTCTAGAAGTTTGGCGGAGAAAAAGAGGTCACCACATGTTTGGCAACACATCATTAACTTGCTAATTATGCACTAATGGACATCTGATATTTCAAAACCACTACTTGATGCAATTACGTTCCACTTTCCTACATTAAAGGAAAGATGTAACAGCACTACATCATCCACCTGCTGCATTCTTGTACATTTTTAAAAACCCACTTAGATCAGAATAAATTAATCACTTCTACCCACCACTGATATCAGGCAGCACAAATAAAACTAGTTTTAGTACTTAAAGAAAAACAAAAAAAACCCCACATATAAAACCTTTGATCAGTGACCAGTCTTGGGTGCTGGGTATTAGGAATAGCTGCTCAGTGAAGGATTTCTCCAGAGCACTACGGTAATGAATTATAATGAATCACAAGGTTGGGGCCAAATACTCTGCAGTTATGCCAGATTCTGCTGAATGTCCATGAGTCCCAGGTCCGCAACATCTGAACCAATACTAACAAAACAACAGTGCTTTCATCTTTTGTCTCATGACTCATTGCAGGCGCTGGGTTGTAACAGCCCAGTTAGCCATGGCAGCCCAGGGCTCCACCTTCCAGCTAAAAAGAGAGCGGAACACCACATTTCCATTATTTTCCCTGCGAATCCAAATGTACCTGAAAAGCAGTTGGGCCTACTGCCTCACTGCTGGATACTTTTATCATCACCTTTCTCCTAGCACTGAAAAAGTTCTTCCCGTGGCAGGTTTTGCCCAGATACAACAGATTCCTGCCTCCACACGTAGCAGATGGTTCACCTACTGCACATCCAGAGGATGAGTGGGGAATTAACCACCACTGAGGAATTCAGTTATCCTTGAGCTCCTTAATGTCTGCATGATACTGGCAGTCTTAGCACCTGGATTCCTCCTTTCCCACTTTCCCTGGGGGTAACGTACTCCCTGCATCTCACAGCGCCAAGTAGGAGAAGCCATTTTACCACAACTGACTTTCATTTACTGCAGGTGTCAGGAAAAAAACATAAGAGGAAAAGAAATCCAAAGCTTTGCAAGGGCAATAATCTCTCCTATGGACTTCAGCGGATAGAAGTTGTTAATTAACGTTGTATTTTATGGTGGCATTGGAATCCCCTTAGAGGATACAGCTTCTACTCCCACATTCTTTGTAGGCTTCCATTTTAATCTGCAAGTACCTCAATAACTTCAGAGCTCTCTGATCTGTACAAAGGGATCCCTGACCGTGATAGACTGATGACTGTTATCCCCTAAACCCTCTGCAGGGAAATCCCAGATGGGCATCGAGGCTCCTCATGTAACATCCAAGGTGAATCAGAGAGCAACACCCCAGAAAACCCTGCAGAGAGCAGCAGGTCCCAAGTATTGTCTGCTCTGGTGAAGGTGGATTCTCTGCCAGGGGACAGTATATAGCTAATTTACACCCCTCTCCTGTGGAGAACCTAGATTGCCTTTCTTCAAGCCGGGTCATCTCACAAGGCAGAGGAGCCATGTGTAGCCTCTTTCATCAGTGATCATTGATTTTTTTAAAAAATTTTTTTTTGGGGGTGTTGTTTTAAACAAACAAGTTCTGGCAGGACTGAGGAAGTGCTACACAAGTAGCACCTTTGTAATTTCCTAATTTTTAGCTAAAATGTTAGTGCTTGATCATGTCAGATATATACAGAGTTTGGTGGGTGGCCACAAAGTCCTGTTAGGAAGAGTGGTCCCCATTTGGTGTCTCCAGCCAGACAAGCCATCATTTCTTCCTCCTCAGAGTAGCCACACGAAACCCTGTCAGGTACTCATGTGCCACTGTCACAGAGAAAATATCAACAGGTACTGTCTGTGTAATACATGAAATACAACATCAGCCTTTCAGGCAGAACTGACACAGTGTAGCTCACACACACAAAAAAGCAATTATACAGCATCCCAAAAACAGTTTTAAACCATTTGTTTTAAGAACTGTATAGTGGATCCAAGGGAAGAATTCAGCCCCAGTGAAACACGAGTAAAATCCCATCAGGAAAGGCCTGTTTACATCCCAGCCCCAAAGATTTTTTTTCAAAGTAACTAGCATCCTCAGATAATTTTGCTACCATGATTTATATATAGCTGCAGAAGACCTTAGATGAGAATCATATGTGGAAATCTGCAGTGCTGCCAGGTGGCCTCTGGAGGGAAGAAAGTGCTGTGAAACTTCTGGAATGGTTTAAACCTCTGAGCCCCTACAAGGCAATTTGGATTACATGATAGCCCACAGCAACATGCTGTTCTTGAATACACAAAGCATAAATATAGCAAATCGAGTTAATAGGTTTTGTACTGCACATCTTGTTTGGTTTGCAGACAGTGCTACTAGAAACAGCTTCCAATACAGTCCAGCTTCTTTCAGGATTGTTTTGGTCCAGCTCATGCCTATTTATGCAAATATCCATTTTAGAGTGGCAATTGTAAAAAGCAATCCCAAATTAGCAAGCATTGCTCAAGGACTGGAAGGGACGGCTTGGATCAGCTCCCTCCTCCGCCGCAGACAATCACATGAGGAAAGTCAGGATCAAACAGGCAATTCATGATGTCTGCTTTCCCACTTTCCACTCTGCCCCTTCACATGAGTTTCTCAAGGATGTTTCATCTGCCACAGATGCGGCAGCTCTGATACTGAACTGGCAGGTGTCCATCAACACCCACCACCAACTCAATGCCAAGGACCATGTATAAAAAGCACTGCCAACCACGGCAGACAGGCAAAACCTCATGGAAGAGGGCATCAAGTCTGACACACCTACCATAAAACCGCGCAGGCTGAGAAATCTTGTCTCGTTTATACATCTCGGTGGACTCTCATCCCCACTAACAGCAGTTTTGTATGTCCTGCAACCTGAGAAGTTGCCTACACTACCATGCAAGTGCAGCTAGAAAAAGATAGTCAAGATAATGGTCACCGCTGTAATTTAGGTTATCTGAAGGGTCAAGTATTGTCCCTTCATATAATAATAGGGTTTTTAAAAAAAAATCACCACCCTGAAGGCAACATGCTCATGTTCTGACAAAACAGCGAGCCCAGTGAGCTGAGGCAGTGCCCAGACCTGCAGATCATCGTGGGCTGGGCAGGAACCGAGTAGGCAGGAGGCACAGGCAGGGAGGGAGAAACAGCTCCTCGAGTCAGGCTGTGTCTGGAAAGGCAGCTGAAAAAACTGACAGCAAGCAACATTCCGTTCTGCTCTGTTCAGTAGACCAGGGTAACAAGTTATTTGCAGTTAAGCAGGATCGCACCATGAACTCATTGCTCTGCTCATGAGAAAGAGAAAGCCCTCACCCATGATCTTGAACCTTAGCAATTCAGCCCAAGAGGAACGCGTACCACCTTCAGAGATGCACAGACTGCTACAGTCCCACTTTTTAGGGAAGAAAGCCCAGCAGATTTACCATGGAGAATCCCAGCCTGAGGCAGCCAGGACTCAAGAGAGAGTGCTTGGCTAGCAAATGATCAAAGTGTGACTGTTCTCACATAATCACCTACTGCATCTTCTCTTCTTTTCTGCTGTCCTTTTTGTGCAGAGAAAAACAACAACAAGAAAAAGTTTATTTCCAAGGAGCAAATTATTTACCAAATCACAGGCACCTTGGGGGTGTGGGAACTAGCTGGAGCTTCATGTGAGAATGCCTTCTGCCTGCACCGAGCAGCCCCCAGCACACACGTCCTTCCTCAGCACCAGACTCTAAAACAGGCCTCCAAAAAACGGCACTGTATCCTACACATATTTTGGGTAAATTGCACAGCTTTATTTTCTTTCCTAGCTCAAAGATAGCCAAATGAATTATTCCATATGTTTGTAACCTTTCCCCAGTCTGTGGTGGATTGTTTTATAACCATTTGCAGGCAGCTGATACATAGAGGGATTGCTCACCCCTCACAGCGGGAACAGTCTCATCAACTCACGGAGCCTGCTGCCCATATGTGAGCCTGAGCCCTTTCCAGTCCGCTCAAGGGGCCTGGTCCCTCTTGAAATACTCCAGAAAGCCTCATTTAATCTCAGCAGCTATAAAACTTGTCCATGTTATTTAGCCTAGGGTGTGCAAAAAAATACACAGAGGTGTGGTTGCAGCTCTGGGGAATGAAGGAAGAGAGAAAAACAAAAATTACACTAGAGAGGGAGAAGTAAAGCTTAAAGGAAGGTTAAAGGAACACAAAATGTGTTCAGCCAGATAGACCTGACATAACTCAGTTATTGACTCCATAACAATATACACAATTGTGAACTTTCCCAAGGCTTTTTACACATTAATTCATAGTTCACCTGGCACTCTTAGCTGTGCAAACCAAAGCTCTACACTCCAGTAGTTTGAAAAAAAAATCCTTTCTGGGCTTGGCAGGCAGCACTGCTTTCCAGTTTCATAGCTACAGTTGAATATGCTGCTCCTCATCACTGGTCCAGCGCATACCAACATACACAGCCACTCTGAAGACTCTCCCTTGAGGGCCTAGCAGGAGCAGGCCATCAGTTGGACAGAAAAGAGAGGCAACCTCAGCACTGCCTTCAGCAGCCCCAAAGGGGGCAGAAAACCCATGAAAGCATCTCACCAAGAGCATGTGTGCGAGCACTATGGGGAATGGTGTCTTAGGAGAGGGTCTCATGGCACAAAGCGCTGGATAGTGGGTGGAAATTTTTGCGAGGAAGCAAGGAGCAGGGTGAGTTCAGTAGGAAGTTGACATGTGTAGCAGCTCACTTCATTGATACTGAAGCCATTTGCAAAACACATCAACAAGCAGATCAGGGAAATTATCCAGCTGGGTTGCCGTGTCTGCCTCTCCCGAGCATTATCATCTCTGAGTCTTAATCCAGAGACACTGCAAGACAAGACAGGGAATCTAATGTCCTATCTCCTGCTGATTAGCTGGCAGGTGTAGCAAGGAGACCTGGGAGATTCCCTTTTTAAATAAAAAAACTGGTTGCCAGCACCAACTGATTGGCATTAATGCAAATAAGCCATCACAGAGTTTAACTCAACCATGCCACGTGTCAGCATCCCATTACTGCATTACATTATGTAAATCAACCGCTAAGAAAATACAAATAGAAAGAAGAAACTATAACCTCAGCAGGCATCATTCTGTTGAGCACAGCTCCAGCTGCCAGCCCCATGCAGGAGTTATATCCAAGTTCCTGCAAAACCAGTTGCAGCCTTTGCACTGGCTCTCCATGTACCAGTACTCCTGTTTTATTTACTCAGCCTTAAGGGCAGGTCCCACGTACAGACGAGAGGGGAGCTAAGGGGAACTCCACCACCCAACCCATGCTGTTAGCCCCCCAGGAACAGCAGACTCTGCCCAGCATGGTGAACTGTACTGACAATACTGCCCCAGCTCCACCCTCCCAGGTTGGGTCCAAGGCCACCTCTGTAAACCCAGGAATGCTTTGCACTCCAAAAACAGAGGAAAGAAACAGTCTGAAAGATAGTTATTTAATGCTTTCTTGGGAATACTGACCTTGCTGAGCACTCAGTGCTCCTGTTTATCTTGACAGAGACTCAAACCAGCCTGCCATCTGCTTTTGCTCTCTTATTTGTTCAGTCTAACCTTGAGTTTTGTGTTCAGAGATCTAGGTCCAATCTAATTCATATTCATTGTCTATCCATAGCCCAACTATGGTGCTTTCTGCCTCTCACTTACTATCTGCCCAATACACTTCCCCTGCCATTCTGTTCTTTTCCTGCACTGAGCTGTGCTAATCCCATTTTTTAATCCAGCCACTGGCTCCATTTCACCTACTGCTCTAACTCCAAGCTTCTTGCTCCCCACTCACACACCCCCAACAACTCATCTTTCCCTTTTACTCCTTGTGCTCCCTTCAGGACTCCCAACCAGCTTCTATCTTTTGCGCACTCCTGTGAAAGTTTCACCTTCCACCCATGCATGAAAGTCTGCTATTACATGCCTGACCACTCTTCCTCCGTTCACGTCTTTGCAAAAACATCACTCCAGTGAGACCTTCCAAACAAATTCACCAACAAATTGTAACAAAAAGCTGTGTACCCCTTTAAGACCAAGCTTTGGTGATCTGATTCATCCCAGACTCTGCTTACTTGGATGCAATATCCACTGCCCTGCTCAGCTCATGAGAGCACTGAAGCAGACGCTGTGATTTCCTGTTGCGTGAGGCACAGACCACACTGTCAGGGCCTAATAAACACCGGGCAATGTTTCATTTCCCTATAATTAGTTGCATCATTTGACTCATATTACAGAAAGGGAGGCACAAAAGCAATGGGCAGAATTCTTGTTATCTGTAAGAATGGATCAAAATCAAAAGCAGCATCCAAAGAACATTTAAAGAACAATAAATCCTCAAAGATATCATCATAAGCTAAAGTAATCCTACTGTAGGAATTATGTGCCCTATTCAGTCAGAGAAAGGAAATTTAGAAAAGAAATTTGTGTTGAAAAGTATCTTTACGTTATAGAAATGCTTGGTGAGCATAGTGGGGAGGTTAGAGGGGGGAACAAAACAGAAAAAAAGTTTTTCCTTTTACTGTGCAACCCATACTTGTTTTTGTAATTCAAGATCTCAGAGTCTTTTCCCAGTGGATGATCATTGGTTTCACCTATTACAAGAAGAGTTGGGAACTCCAGAAGCAGAATTAAATGCAGGAAAAGTAACCCAACAAAAACTGAGATGCTTTCATGGTACCAGGATAGCCAAAAAAAGACATAGTATTATATAGCCAGGAACTTTTTTTTTTTTTTTTGTATGTCACAGTATAAAATAGACTTTATCTTAATCTTGTCCTCAAAACCTACAACCACACAGTCATACCAGCATCCAGCTTTGATAACGTAACACTACACCCATCAGCTTTACCAGGGCTGCTGCAGTCCTTTGGCTCCTCTAGTCAATCGGCAACTGATCTTTGCAAGAGTCCACACTGGCCTGGCAGTGGGAAAGGATGTTTCCTGCAGGACACCAACCTTCATGCTGAACCTTTGTTAAACGCTCCTTTAGTGGGAGGCAGCAGGTTATGGTAGGATGGGTCTTACCTCTATCTTATGCATAGGTATGCAAAAGCCTGAAAAAAAGATGGTGGGAGGGACTGGCAGCAAGAACAGCAGCAGTTGTCATGGGGAGATTTCAGCACAATTAACTGCATTGATGTTAGCTGGATGCGTGTCACTTGAAGGGAGACTGCATAGTTTCAGCCTTGATGATAATGTCTACAGGAGATTTGTTCCAAGAGCAAGGAACAAGAAGAAAAGAGCAGAGAAGAGTCTCAGCGGAGGAAGGATGAACATCTGGTCTGAGGCAGATGACACTTCTGGAAATGATGGCCATGCAAATCACCCGTCTGTACAAGCTCAGAACAAAGAGTGCACACAGCAGATGATATCTGGGCTCATGCTGCCATTTAAATGGGATCTGCTAAGAAACAAGCATGCCATTTTCATCTGCAGCAGATTTGTTTTATGACATGCTGGGCCTGACTGGGCTTCTCTGCTAAAGAAATGAAGAATTCCTGAAGTCAAGGACATTAGAAGGTGGGACATGGTGCCTGCCAAGCCCCTCTCTCCATCCCTCCCTCCCCCCGCCCCGACATGGAGGCTCCCAGCTCATCCTAGATCCGTCACAACACTATGGGCAATCTGCCACCTCAGCCACACTCAGACATCAGCCAAACATCATTATGAAAGCTACAGATTCATCCACTTGAAGTGAAAAATACACATAGTCCAATCAAGCCTCTGCATCTGTTTGGACTTTGGTTTGTGTTCATGTTTCAGAATGACTTTATGAAGTGAAACCAGTTTTAATCTCAGAGCATGCAATAAAGTATGGGTGCATGCCAAGACAGATAGCAAAGAAATCTGCGCTATCAGCCACCAACAGGTGAGCCATCACATGAGGTCTCTCTTCTTATATCCAAACAGTGCAGAAGCTACAGATTTTGTAGCACCTGTAAAAATCACAGATTTTGGAGGATACTGATCAGGGTGCAGTTCAGCACAGAGAAGATGGAGATTGGGCTGACAGGGAGAAAGGAACGAGGCTTATTTTGGGAGGAAAGCAGTAATAGCTTTCATAATCGGAAGGGAGGATGTAGGACAGCGATTTCCAAACTCCTTGAGAAAACATGACAAACCCCCCTCACTCTGGCATCAAACTACAGCTTCATCCAGATTTCCTGTTACTGTCACTGAGACATAATAGCTGAAGATTACAGAAGAGTTTAGTTACATTTCCAAAGACAAAACCAGCACCATTCCCCTAACTAACGTTTTCTAATACTTCAAAATTTAAATGTAGAGAGAAAGAGGGGCAAACTGTTCAGAACCAACCCTGAACAGAGACTTTAGGGATTTGGGAATGCCTCCTGCTCTCCCCCTGCCTTTGCCTCTGCGCTGCTCAACTCCTTTGGCTCATCATCCTTGCTCCAAAGCTGCATGTCCTTAGGCTATAGGCAGCAGCTCTAAAAGCTGGGAAACACACACACTCAAGTCTGTCGACCCCACAGCTCCCAGCCCAATTCTGCAGGTGTAAATGCTTTGTATGGCTTGAATTAAGACTTACATTTCTGAATGGCAGCTGAATCAACCCTCCAAGTCTGTGCCTGCTGCTCCTAAAAAGACCTGTACAGGAAACTTTGATGGAAGAACTTGAAGAGAGAAGTTAAAGCCCCGTGAAAGGTCTGAGCAAGCCCACCACCAATGTGGGATGACAGCAGCTGAACTTAAATCTGCACAGAGCAAAGCAAGCACCCTGCTCAACCCAGCACCCTCACACAGGGACCTCCACAAGCGTGGGATTAAGCTTCCTTCCCAGCAGACTTTCATTGCTGGCCAAAACAGGCAACAAAGATGGTATAACCTTCACCCAAAATCCCTCATGAGCCAGGCTTTCTTCAGAGCTTTCCCATGTGAGCTTTCCCGCATCTCAGAGCGGCTAAGCCCACGCTGCCATTTTCAACATGGGCAGAGGAGAGTGTGATAGAAGTGCCTCATCAACTATCTTCCACAGAGATTTTAGAGACTCATAAGACTACCATTTTTCTGTCAGATTTGGTTAGCTGATAGCAATCAGTGGCTCTAGAAGTTATGATGACACACTACAGAGGGGAAGCATAAAAACAAATCATGGGAACAAAGTCTTAAAGACTCTGAATTGAGTACTTAGGTTGAGGACTTGACAGGTGCTGCCCACACAAGTACAATTTGTATAACCGCTATCCAGTGGAGTAAGCACTATATGTCTCAGTTGGCAGCTGGAAGTAGGGATGTAAGTCACAGAAAAGAGTTGTTTCTAAGCCAGCCATCACATAAAAGTAACTCTTTGTGGAGTTTTTCACATGCATTGTTAAAGTTGAGTTGTTGCTTGAAGGTACAAAGCAGAAAACCAACGAAATCAAAACAGACTTTCAGAAGGGCAAGGAAATATGCCAACAAAAATACTACACAGGGCTTCACCTTGTCAAGACTTTGGCATGCACAGACTTAAAAAACAGAAAGAATCACCTTTTGCCACTTGCTTTAAGAAATTTCACAATCCTTTGAAAATGTACAATGAAGTAGCTTGTAACGTCAAAGCTGATAAGCAGCTCCTGGATGGAAGACAAGGCAGCTCTTTGTTTTGCACTGCAATATTTTGTCATCAAACCAATGAACAATATTAATGGCAAGTAAACTCGTTCATTAAGGGAAAAACATTTCTGCTCACGTTCTTTGCACTGGCAGCTGGCCTCCCATAGGTTGCCTACTTCAAGTCTAGCCCCAGAGGAAGGAATTGGGGGGAACATTTTTCCTTTGAAATAAATAGGCATAGTTTAATTTAACCTCAGGGGGAAAAAACTAGTAGATTCCCCATGTACCCCAATTCTAAGAAGACATGGAAACTACACTGAAAATTGGATTTAACTTTTCTTATCTTTTCAAAAAACAGAATTGACTTTTTAACTGTCATTCTGCCTCTGCCGAAGATCTTCCAGCTGGATCCAAAATACTGAAGCTTGGAGAAAAGGGGAAAAAAAAAAAAAAAAAAAAAAAAAAGAAAAAAAGAGACTGCAATAAACCGAGACCCCAGAACACTTCTGAATATCCAAAGCACAGTTTATTCCTCCCAGTATCCTTAAAAACCTCCCATGCACACAGCAGGGTATTCAAGCCAAAACCGACTCAGCAAGAAGAAAGCAAAATTTTTCTTCTTAATAGATTATTAATTTGTCTCCCTGTTCCATCTAAGAGGGCTGAGACAGAGAAGACTAAGAAGCTGTAGGAATGCTTATTGTCAGAACAATAAAAACAAAACAAAAAAGTTTTCATGCACCTTTTACTTATTAATTTCCTAGCTGCATTTTGGTAAAGGCTCTTCTGGACAGGGATCAGTGGAATTCCTAATCAAAACCATGACACGCAAAAAAGTACCACTTCTGCTTCCCAACATGAAATATTTAGTGTAAAATCCCACGAGCTGCAGTATAATGACATCACACTAATGGAAGAAGAGAAAACCTTCTAACAATTAAAGAGAGCCTTGCGGAGAGAACACACAGGACATTGTCAAGCTGTCATTTATATATCAACCACAGCACATCGGACAGTCCTGCAGGCTACTGTAAACCCATTTGTCTCTTTAATGGGCTGCATCAGGAAACAATGAAGACTATAAACTGAAGGAGGTGGTTTTTTGTTTGCTTTTAAGCAGAAGGGTAACATCAGTTAAAAGATGCTGTGGTGCCACCCATTGCTGCCTTCAAAGCTTGCACTGAGTCTACGGTCCCGCTCTCCCCTCTACAGCACACGTGCAATCTTGGAGCCCATTGCAAAAGAAGCCTGAACAAATGCGTGTTTATTTTTCTGATAAAAACAAATTTTCTGTAGACCAGTAAGCAAAATTTTTTCCACCTCCTGCACCTCCAGCAAAATTGCCAGTGAAGGGCTGGTTCCAGAGCCGTGACTGCTGACATGGTGACACACACGGCAGGAAAAACACAGCTTGAGTTTTAGATGCCAGGCTGAGCATTCAGCACTGGCAGGTACACAAACCTTGTTTTGACTTCAAACCTGAGCAAATCTGATCTGGGAGTTCACTGATGGAGAATAAATATGGAAGAAACTGATTTCAAATTGTGTCTTTTGAAAGGATGAGTTGACAGGACAAAAACAGCAGATGCAATAGGTACCTGACTACCATTGTTACAATTGTTTAAGCAGAGATTGCTGCAATGTTCAGGAGCCGCATAGTAGACTCTGCAATATGCAATCAAGTCACGGGTCTGAAAACACTCTAAGAAACATCCAGTAACTTTCACAAATGATAAGAGCTGGGCAGATAAAAGAAGTAATTACATCTTCTTTGAAACTCTATTTCGCTACTTTTAGTGGTTTAATCAAGGGCCCAATTCTTCCACCTTTCTTCACACCAAATAATCCTTTAGTCTTTAATTATTTTCACTAGAATGGCTACTGGCAAATTAAGTCACTACGAAGCCAGAGTTACGGGAATCAGAACCTGGCCCAAAACATTTTGGATCAGAAACAGAGACTCTGACTAAACAGCAATATCAGTGCCTAAAAAAAGCATCCCTTTACATCCTGGCATGATGGCCCCAGCCCAGCGCTGGAGGCTAAGGTTTACACACTGTGACATTTAGCCAGTGGCCTCTCTAGGGCTGTGTTAATAAGACCAACTGAGCTGGATTGCAATCTAATGCAGAGAAATACAGATGGCTATTAAGGATTGGACTGTGACCAACTCATTCACAAATGCTATCAGACACCAGCCATTTCTGGGCAAATCCCAAAAGAGAGGGGTAAAAGGGAAAACAGTAGGTTTTTATTATGAACCTCCACATCAAAACCTGCCAGACTCGGGAGCAGCTCCATACACTGTTCATATGGGGCTCTGCACTGGTTCAGTGGTCTGAACTGGAGTAGAAAGAACCAGAGCCAGTGCAAAAATCCTTTGATTGCTGTGTTGTGTCTACACCAGCACAAAGTCCAGCCCTAGAGAGGAAGGTAGATGAGGAATATCCAGACAGCCATACCTAAGGAGCATGGAAGTCAGAGCTATTCCAGTTTTCTTTGCTTTGGAGACTTGTAAGAGATCTGACAGCACAGTGCCTGGATCTGCTCATCAGTGCTTTAAGCAAGTATCAGTATTTGTCGGGTTTTGTATTTCACCAGAACTTGTCAAGTTTGGGTTATGTTTCAGCTTCAGGTCTTCATTCTTATTCCTAACTCTTCAAATTATAGATACTTTCATGGCAGTGCTCGGCCCTGTTCAGTCAGGTAGGAAACACCAATTGCCTCTTTCCATCACGTGGGTGAAAAAAAAAACCAGCAACAAACCCAATACACAAAGGAACTAAAGAGAGGATTACTGTCCCACTCCAATATTTGTTAACGCATTTTTCCTGTGAAAGAAGCCAAGTTTCTCTTTCTTGTCAAGTGTTTGTTTTTTTTCCTGGAAAGGAGGGCATTAACACAAGAACAAGCCTGAACATCCTTGAGTAGTGGTTTAAAACAATCCTAAATGGAAAAAAAAAAAAAAAAAAAGCTCACTGTAAATAAATGAGTTTCTGAACATGGCAGTGCATTGAACACAAAGCTTGCTCCCCCAGGAAGCATGCAGAGCCAAAACGCAGCCGGGAAAGCCGTGCCTCCAGGCACCATGCCACTGTGCTGATAGCAACCCTTCGCTCCCAAGGGTGCCACTTAAAAGACCATGGGGAGGAAAGAAGAGCAGCGAGGGAAAGACCCTTTGCCCATTGTCAGACTTGCTGTATTTAAGCAGCAGAACCTTTTCCAGCATTGAGAACAACTCCCAGGGAGGTCCTTACTCCCCACTTTCCAATTTCCATCTAACAATAAAGTGCCTGGAAGCACTCCCTCCCTGCAGCCCGAGCCCATCCCCTCTTCAACAGCCCTCCACGCTCCTGTCCTCCGGTAGTCACTGAAAGGTCTCCCATCTCTCCGACCTGCGTTAGGATATGGGCTGGACGTGCCCAAAATGCCCCTTTTGTGCACGATTCCAGGCCCAGGCTTTTGACTTTGATGAAGCCCTGCAGTGTCAGTGAGTCCAGTTCAGGTAAGCCAAACGCGAAGATCTTCAACAGGATAGAAAAGCCCACATAAAAGACTATAAAATACAGGTATTCCTGCAGTTCGTGACTGCTTATCACAATTAAAAGGACAGAGACATCCTGCTCTTAGTGCCAGCATCAGGACAGAAAAGTGGCATCACATTAAGTTTCCTGCAGGGCAATACAGGGACCCTTACACGAGGGAAGGCGAAGTAGATATGATGCAGTACCACATGGGATTGCTGCTGGCAGACTGCCACAACTGAGGTAATCCGGAAGGATCCTGACCAGCTCTTACATCATACAGAACACCAGCGACCTGCAGTTACTTTGTTCCGGGGAGGATTTCCTGCTGCAGCTTAAGACATCAGCCACGAGCCAGGCGCAAGGTACAGCGATGTGAATTAGCCATACTAACATGCCTGGCATGCACTGCCCTGAGTCAATTGAATAAATGGGATATTATTCCAGGCCTCATTTCCAGAAGAAGCCATCTGACAGCTGTTACCTCACAAATTGCTCTGTACAAACAGGTGCAAAATAAGCAAAAAGAGCTCCATTTTTCTTCCTTACTGAACTGAAGCACCCAGAAAAAGATGTTTGCTAAGTCTATCTTCAGAGAGCTGGAAGGCCGTGAAGACCCTTCCGTCTCTTCTATAAAGAGAGGCTACCACTAGCCATGTCAGGTGGCCAGCAAGGCAGCCCTGCAGAAAACCAGACCTTGAGTGATAAATAGCTTAATTTGTGAGGTCTTCAAAGATCCTTAGCTGGAACGGTGCTGGAAATGCAAAGTGAATGACTTAAAAATACCTTTCTTGACTTCAGAAAAGCACTATGAATCTAAAGAAAAGAAAAAGCCAAATCCTCTATTTGAGGGAATGAAGCATAAACTCAATCCAGAACATAATCACTAAACAAAACAATATTTCCAAACCAGCCTTTTGAAATGATGCACAGCAAGGGCAGATACATCTAGATTCTCACACTAAAAGCGCAGTTCACCCACTCATTGTTTTGGGATTCTAAGAGGATCAAAAGGACCATTTTAAAGGTCCAAATCCCCCACAAAAATCTCTTCAAGTGGGCTAGATGGAAAAGAAAGAAAATTGTGATCAGACACATCATGATTCAGGGAGATCTGAGTGCAGAAACTTGTGAGCATTTCCACTGAATGCAAAGTAGTAATTAAATGCTTCCTATAGAAAAGAAAGGTTGTCCCTTGGACACTTCTGTCAATCTGCATTTAACAGATGCAGCAGTCTTCTCAGTTCAAGCACACGAGTGCTCCAGTTCTTCGCTGAAGTGACCTTAGCTGTCAGCCCAGCCTGTCCTGTTCAATATCTGTAGCTCTGCTTGGTACGTTTTGTGAACATGTGTGGGGTTGAGAAGATGCAAAAAGGAAAAGCACGATGAACAGGCAAACCATTGGCCCCAATTAAAAAATTAAACAGGTGTCCCGAGACTGTCAGCCTGAAGATGGAGCATCTACATTTAATTAAAGGGATAAGTTTAGCAGAAAATGCCACTCCAGCTACTGTCAGAATGCATGATTAATTTGTGATAAAATACCCAGCACTAACAGAAGCAGACTGCTGGAGGACACATATTTACACAATTGCTTGTTACTTCTTCAAGATATTACCAATGACCCTGGGCTTAGTGTCAGTGCATTAAAATGAAATTCTCACATCTAGTCTTTTGAAGGCTCAGACTCGCTGAAGGCTTTCTGAAGCACCCGGTGCGACAGCACACCGAAGCCTGGGAACAAGCAAGCCAGCCACCTGGTGGAGGCTGCTGCCCTTCCACCACCAATGGGGGTCACCTGCCTCTTTTAGTCTCAGTTCATCGGTCCATCTCCTGCAGTGACATAAGGGCATGGCTCTTCCTCAAGCTCATCAGCGATGCCAGTCCTTTCCAAGCGATCCTTAACTAGTTTCCCTGCTATGACAGCGGGTGCTGCACCCGCTGCTAATCAACTGCTGTTTCAATTAGCGGTCGGGGTAGATTGTTTTTCCTCACATGATCGATACACACATCTATTGAGATGTGAAAGAGCACAACTGTTTCTCCTCAGTCATAGTATTTTGCAAATCCTTCACATCAGATAACGTGCACAACCGTACCTCGAAGTTTAACTTTTCCTGCCCATCTGACCATGTTTGAAATACCAATTGCAAGGTCCTCACTGGCTTTCAGCTAAGTAGAGGAGTTGGTTTTACTTCCAGCCCCTGCGAATGCACATGAGGTTTCCAGGATCGCAGTGTTTTCTTGCCCACCTTCTTCCCCCAAGGAAGGAAGACTGCTTTTTTTTTTTTTTTTTTTTTTTTGCCTTGGGTTGCCTGAGCCCCCCACCCATGGATAGAGTCGTTGCTTTGTTTCACACGTTAGCTGGAATGGTTTTAAGTGTCAAACTAATAAGGCTCTGAGGACGTATCTGCGGAACTTCTGCTGAGCTGCTTCCCTGGGTTGATGCCCTGACATAGTGCCATAGATACAAAAAATCTCCACTCAGGGCTCTCACCATTTCACACAAGTAGTCTCAGAAAGCTAATAACCATCTCTCTTCATACTAGTGAGAGAACACATGGGACCCACACCAAACGGGCCAAACACTTCCAGAAAAGAGATTATTATTTCCCAAAGCATATCACAGTACAACCTGCATTGAACAGGACATTATTTGATGCAGCTGACCTTTGGATTTTAGTTCTTAATTTTATTCCTGAGAAAGCCCAGAAAAAAAAAAGGCAGGAATCACCAACTTCAGCTCCAATTGATGTCAGCCATTTCCTTCTGCCCCTATCCATGGCTGTGCTTCTCGTGTGAGACTTCTCTTCAGAGACATTGTGGAGATTATTAAGACTTCACTGAGATAACTTCAACTACTTCATAGATACAGACACTTAAACAGCCACAGGCTAAAGACAGGCAGTCATGCAGATGTATGCAAGGTGTATCACTCTTTGGACTTATACCTAGCTAAACTTTTTGACTGACTGTCTTGGAATTTTCCTTAGCTATTAATAGAAGAATTTCTTATAACAGCATCAAACAACATAAAAAGCACTTTCCTTTCAAGTAGTCAACAGCTGCTGATCAACTACCATCAGCAAGGACCTAAATTAAAGATAACCTGGAATACTACTACTTCTGCTTTTATAGATAAACAGAAGAGAGTTATAGTGCTGTGAAAAAAAATATTCCTGAAGTCTACAACTGGATACAAGCATAGCTATTTATGATTTGTATAGTCATATGGTTGAGCACTGAAACAGATATGAGGACACAGGACTTGGGCAACGTAACTGCCTGTCACTTGATACTATTGCCTCTGATCTCAGCTGCCGCATGAGTTTCCTCCTTAGACCTTCATTCTCAGAAGCATTGACCATCGAAGGAATGGCACAAAATAGCTCTTCAAACACGCATGGCACAAAGAACACGTATCATCAGCATCTCACTTCCGCACTCAGACACTTGATTGAACTCGTAGTTATGTCTGGTATTGAAAATTTCAAAAGAACAATCTTTTGGTTTCCAAGAGGTTTCCCACCTCACACAATTATTACCATTATGGAATTCCTATGGTCATGAAATTAACTTCTCTATATATGTGGCTCTTTATGACCACACTTTCTCTGGACCCTTCTAACTAGAAGAATGCGACACAACATGCCTCCATGCACATAGATCTTCAAAACTGAGGGCATCGTTCAGGTGCTGGAGAAAAGCACTAAAAGCAAGCAAGGATGTAGTAGAAATACTTACTCAAGAGGGCATCACATAGCCCCTTGGAAAGAGTTGGTCTGTTTGACAGGTTGGTATTGCAGACTGATGAAATGGACCAATTACGGGGTTCTTCATCCCCTTTTCTAGCTGCTGGACTACCTCATTGCTTCCCTTTGCTCCCAAAGAAAGATGGATTTTTGCAGGCTATCTGCAGTTCTAGCATTTTCAGTAATTAAACTTATCTCTGAGGCAATCACATTTAGGATTACTAGGTTTCCTATCTTCAGGCTAATAGGGTCAAAATGCTTAGCTGCCCTCCTGCCTGCCAGTTTATAGCATTTTGCTAATGGATCATTTCCTTCCATGGGGATAACACATCGGCTGTTAGGTGTTCTCTTGTTGTGCTGCAGTTTAAGGTGGTCAGGCAGTAATAATAAGCATTCTTGTTATACAGGAGAGTTTATTGCCAGATTAAATAGAGTAACAATGCAATAAGAATGACTTTTTGCTCACAAGTTTGCTGGCAAGGATTTCAGTCAGGCAAGGGGGGCTTCTGTAACTTGCTCAATGGTTCTCCAGTCTTCACCTCACTTATGCTCAGTCTCTCATTTTTACTGCACTTGTATTCCCAAACCGCACTACCGCTTAGTAGGCTGTACTTAAACAGTCATGCGTTGGAAGAATCTGAGTCCAACAGGTTTCTGCCTGCTTTAACTCCTTTCCTGACAAGCTCTGCACCTGCACTGCCTTATTTCTTGTTTTTCCTCAGCATCACTCCTGCCCTTATTTTGTCTTTCACCCTTACCTGCCTACAGAAGCCCACTGCAGCAGTCACAGGTCTGACCAAATCAGCACCTCCACACAGAAAAGCAGGGGGAGTAAGAAAAAGAAAGCGCAGTATGCAGACTATCCATTTAGACAAAATGGAGTCTCTATGCAAAATAGTATCGCTTAGGCCAGGTTCAGACCCTCAGATGTGGCGATTTCCTTTCACTCTCATCATTTCAAAGCAAGTTTTATGCATTCGTGCCAAACTAGATCTGCAGTCATATCTAATACATCCTAGTCTTAATGCAAAATGGGATTACAGTGGCTTACTCCCAGAATGTTGATCTTCTGGTAGGAGCATTTAAGATTACTCATTAGACCCTACCAAGTGAACGAGTTAAAGCAATAGGGTTTTTTTCCTATGGTACTTCAAAGCCATTACTTTGCATGGAAAGTAATAATCACTTGTCAGGCTCTCCACTTTGCACATAGAGCCTTATTTCCATAGAGGTGAAAATTTAATAGTTCGCTCAAATGCTCTTATTTTAAAGAATTTGGTGCAATCAGTCTGAGCCTCACATTTTTGCCTTTTTTTAAGACAACCAATCTGGCAGGGTATCCATTCTCAAGAGCTCAAGACAAGATGAATTAAAGTTAATTGGGGGTAAAATGAAGCACTTTAAAGTGTGTCTCTCGAGTTCACAAAACTGGAATAAGCACAGGGAAGATCTATTCAATTATCTGTGGTTGTGAGATTTGTTTTGCGGAGACCATAACACCCAATCCACTTGTTCCCCTCGCTGTCTCTGCCTGTGATCCCATCAGACCTCATAGGTTAAGCCATCTGGCTGGATCAGCACTACAACTGGAGACTGTCAATGAATCTCAGACTTGGACTCCATTAAAAATGGTGCTGCTGGTTCTCAGAGAGAAAGAGCTTCTCCCCCGACCAGAGAGCCACTTCACCAGCATCACTCCACAACGCACTCTGCGGGTCAGATCAGAGGTGAAAGGGGAGAGAAGAAACAATAGAATTTTAGAGAAGACTCAAGACTGAAGCTTTCTTCAGTTATTTCCAAGATGGTTGCTGCAGGAGAAAGAATCTAAGTCCAGAAAGTAACTGTTGCCTGAGAAATTCTCCTTTTCTTCACTAACCTCCGCCAAATGCAAACCTACTTGCCACTAATCCAAAGCAGTCTGACTGAAAAGCTAACCTGTACCTTCCACCCCGGCTACGGCTGCGTTTCAGCATCGCTTGGAACAACTGCCCCATGGGCAGCTGTACCCCAGCAATCACAAGCACAGGTTCAGCTTGCACGCACACACCTCGCATAGGTCTAAACCTGGCCGTGGGTGTACCCAGAGCTCTGCAAGCCTAACCAGCCCCTGCTGCGCAGGGTGAAGGGCAGTAGCCTGCACTGGGCTCGTGGATTAGCTCAAGTGCAGTCCAAAGTGGAAGTTTGACATATTATTTTTTTATGCCACCTAATGGCACTGTAATACAAACGAAACGTGCTTCAGACCGGTCCAGGCATGCCTTTGACTGCAGAATAGATTTATTGTACTGTGTACAATCTACCATTTGCTCTGGGATCTCTCCGAGTGAAAGACAAGTCATTAACGTCCTCTAAATATCCTTGAGGAGTGGTAAGACAAAGAGTAATCATGCAGAGACTTATTTTTGAATAGGATCCTGATTTAAGCATCTTGTTTCTTATCTTCCCTCTCGTAGCTTTCAGCAGGTGAGCTGATTTGCTTTCTTAGAGAGAACTGCACTCCTGGTGAACTGGCCAGAAAATTTTAAGTTGTTTTTGGGTTTGGGTTTTTGGTTTGTTTTTTGTTTTTTTTTTTTTTTTTTTTTTTTGAGTGGGTGGCTAACAAAAACAACATGGCAAGATACCTGGGGAAGGAGGGGAGGGGTTGTTTTCTTGTCTGAGATGGGTGCACTGGGCTCGCTCTGCCTCCTGGACAAGGCTGCTCTGCAACCCGCTCACTGAACTCCCACTCACACCGTGGAGGCATCAGGTGCAGGGATGCCTGGAATATGAAATCAGGTCTGCCGCAGAGAGGGAGGGAGGGTGGGAGGGAAGGCTGTGCCCTGCCTTTTTCGTACTTTTAGATTCAACTAGAGCTACAGGCATCGCCTGCTTCTTTGCAGCTGCCTCCCACAGAAGGCCAGGCCGTGCCCTAAACTTCAAGTCTGAATTTGCAGAGTTTTAAAGAGTCTGGATGTCAAGTGGCCCCTCCAGGCCTCACATTCATCTGAGGTTGGCAAGTCCAGCACAGAGAGAGTTTGCGGTCCAATTACAGGCATGACGAAAGAGCACACAGCAGCAAACAGGCCGTGCAGCAAGGAGCCCTTTCGCTTTGAAACACTTACTTATATCCTTAGGCTGGTCTGTGCCAGGATCGCTTAACGTAGTTACACTACGGGTAGATAGATAAAGGACTGGCCCTGCCTGAGTTTTAAATATGGCGGTCACCATCTACAAGGACGCAAAGCAATTGTCCTCCCTCATTACCAATGATAATTTCTCAGGGCAAATTCTTTGGTACACAAAATCCTGCACCTCTAAATTGCAAGCCTACACACAATAGTGAATCATGCTCTGGCTAAAGGAAATCAGCTTGCAAAAACATAGTAAGATGACCCCAAGCTTACAAAGTAGCGACAGAAGTTCTTCATTTAAGAAATACTAAATATTCTTTTTTCCTGCTTCCTTTATGTTGTTCCCCTCTGACGAGCAATAAATAAAAAGGCAGTTGAAAACAGAATGAAAGTGCAAAGCCCCAGATCTGAAAGGGACAAAGACTCCATCTGTCACAAGAAATCCAAAAATCCAACTACCAGCTCAGAGCCCACCTGCCAAAAAGGTTTTATGCTTATGTTAAGTGTGGCTTTAAGGAACAGAAATGTTCTCACAGATAAAGGCAGCCACAAGAATGACTAACTGAGATGCACAGACAATAATTCCCTCCTTTGATTTCCTCTGCTGTCACCACTATCAGTTAGACATCTGAATGAAAAATCAGCTTAGAAACTTTGATCCCTTTAAAAACAGAAAAACAAACCCCGTAATCCAGAAATCCTAGAGAAATACAGAACTTTAGCATCCTCCTACGCAGCATCTTTGCTGCAACACTGCAACTGTGGGGAGAAACATACCAGCCCCCCTGCCCCGTTGCAGTGCCGTGCCATACACTGAGCAGCCCCGGGTCCAGCACAGGCAGGTGGTGAAATGCAGATGTCTTCTGCTCACTTCTTGGTCCTACATGAGAGAGAGGATTTTTCAGTCCTGCCCATAGAGCATAGCAAGCCTCACGGCTTGCTTGCTGCTTTGCGTATTCAAAAGAAGGGGAATTTAGGATTGATATTTCTCCGCCAGAAACTGAGAGGATTGAGTGGCCAGCTCTACCAAACAAGAGGTCCCCTAAATACTTCGGGTTCCTCTACACAGGTTTGTTTTCCTCCTCACTCTGTTTTGCTTCTAGTACACACAGACTGAAATAGCCATCTGCTTCCCAGAGCTCAGCCCTTCACCTTGAACAACAGCAGGTACTGCTATACCTTTACATTGAATTAGAATAATTTTGGGATTTTTGTTTGGCCAAAGGCCAGGACCCAAGTGCTGGAAAATGAAAATGCAATGGGCAGTACCCAAGAACAGAGAGCACAGAACTAAGAAAGGGGAGGCTCTGTAGTAACATAATTATGTGTCCTGGAATAGTACTTTAAAGGACTTTGTTAAAGATCTCAGCACTAACCTTTCTTGGATGCTGGCACCACAGAACTAACACTACGCACTGGATATAAGAAGCTCCAAACTGCAGAAATGTTGCCTGCTTTGGCACAAAAGATCAACATCTGCTCTGAATCCAGAGCGCAACCTACTCACTTGATTACACAGGCACACAAATGCAGTCAAGTTAGAGACTTACCAAGTTATCCCCTCACGGCTTGGCTATGTGCTAGGTCCTACCCTTCCCCAGCTGGGCGCTGAACTGCACTAGCCGACCCTCTTTGGTGGGCTCTGGTTGGGACTGGGGCAGCAGTGCAGCTGCAGGGGAAGCAAGGCGAGCTCCCTTCTGAATCACAGGGGCAGAAGACAGACACACAGGTCCAGTTCCCAGCTACCTCCTCCGTATTGGTGCAAAATCATTTCTTTTAATGGAGTTAACCCTGACTTGCTCTAGGCAGCTCCCCTGCAGGGGCAAGCTATCAGCATCTGTGTCAGCTTTGCACATTTCCTCTTTCCAGTGACCTCCTGGGCTGTACGCCTGCTTGCTCCATTAACCCATCTTTGCTGGGCACATGAAATACCTCAAACTTTAAGAAGTGAAACGAACATATCCATGGCCACTACTGGCAACATTTTCCCTCTGGAGTCTCCCTGTGCCCTTCACATAGAGGGAGACAAATGCAGCCGAGTGTCAGACACTCAAGCCTGAAGCAAACCTCTAATTTTTTTTTTTCCTCCTTTCCTAACACAGCAATACGTACAGGTGGCTTATATCCAGCAGAACCAGAAGAAACACCATTTATTTCTACAGGCCTTGGTGAAAAGCTCAGCCTTCCTGACTCAGCAGGATGGATTTCAGGTGGAACATGCACCCCAGATGATGCCCTTCATCAGGGTTATCGGGAACAGCCCCCTCCTCCGGTTTCCACACCCTGCAAAGGAGCACTGGCCCCAGCATGCCAGAGATGAAGAGTGGATCTGAAAAACAACTGGCTTTAACACCCCCCCTGCACCCCAACCATTAACTATAATTGTATTCTACATCAATCACATGAGTTTTCCCCTTAAAGGTTATTAAGTATAATTTCTACTATGCAAATAGTTCCAGCTTCATTAATGGATTTTTGGTTTCTAGTAGAAGTTTTTCTTTGATGAATGTCTCCAGATGTCAGTATCTGAAAAATGTATTGGGGGGAAGAAAATTCTCTGTGATGCAGTGTAAAAAGGTCCATTGGAGGGAGGGGGTTGGGAAAGATAGGAATATAATTAAAACAATTAAAATTCCTATCTCATGACCATTTACAGATGCTCCAAAGTGGCTTTAAATTAAAGGGAAATGTCACAGAACATGGATGATTCTGCCAAAAAGCAGCATTAAAAATGACAAATTCCAAACAGCCTGAAGACTCTCGTTAAACCCAAGGAGCAGGGCTTTAACAGCTCAACCAAGGCAGGCAGAGGGGGTAGACCAGGGGGGAGAAAGAAAAATCAGGTCTAACAGTCAGCTGCAGAAATGAAGGAGAGGTGACCAAGGAAAAACTATCCAGCAGAATAACCACACAACATGAAACCTATAGATTTTTAGATTTATTCCCACCAGATCAGGTATCTTTTCTATCATCTTGTCTTTAATGGATTCAGACCGTCTGTTACTATGGCCTCAGTTATTGCCTTTTCCTAACCACAGATTTTTTTATGTGTCTAAAAGCTCTGGTGATGAAAAGCTTCAGCTAATATCAAGTTTTACTGGCTGAAGGTTCCCCCATACATGCCCACCCCAAGCCAGCGCAGGAGGAAGGCTCGAGGGGCTGCATTCCCTCCACTTTTTCTGTTATTGGGTTTTATTTCACCCTTATCTGCACTTCTGGGAGAAATCTCTTCTAGAATATTTTCTCATTTATATTGTGAGAAACCTCTGCTGGTGTGCTTGGGTGGGGGGAACCTGTTTTATTTCTGTTTGCTTTTTATTTTTTTTTTAAAGGCCATCTGCCCAAACTTCTTACACTCTCTTCCACTTAGTTTCACACTGGAGAAGCTCAATTATAAGAAATACAATAAATATTTATTGAACTGGTGAAAGCAATAGCATATGCTGAACACGCTCTGTTTTCCTGGATACTTTTTTTTCCCCCTGCATCAAGCCCTTGTTCTGTCAGAATTGTTTTCATGTTAGTATTAGTCAGTCACTCCCCATGTGTCAGTAAATGCAAAACATGCCTGCTGTGAGACAGAGAGCGCGGGTGCCACTTTGCAGTTCCTCAGGATGCGAGCTGGCACAAAGACAAAGCACACACAAAGGATGACAGGCACCACAGCCTGCTTTTCCAAACAACAAACTGTGGAAGTGATAATACCTTGGGAACAGAGTTGGGGTGGCGGGGGGGGGCAGGGGGGGGGTGGAAAACGAACCCACATAGACTTCAAAAAGCTGAAATTCAGCTGGAGAAGGTAGAGAAGGTTTCCTTGGCAGAAAGCAGTCCTGCACAGCACAGCTGCTGGAGGAAAGCAACATCTGCGCATGGGGTCAGGTATTACAACCTGGTAGCAGAGCCTATTAAGTGGCCATCTGTAGATGGTTTGCTTATTTACAGGCATTTCAGTAGTACAGCTCATCATCACCTAATAAATGTTAATGAACTTGGCCATATTATGCTGCTGTAAAGGAGGCGGGATTTCATTCCCCCTCCAGCCAGTGGCCTTAACTCTGGATGCCTCCACTTTTAGGGGCTAAGCACTGGCTTGGCTGGAAGTCTCCCCCTCTGGCTAAGGACTAGCTGAGACCTAGAGGGGGATTTGGCTCAGACTATCTTCTGTGTGGTACTGGCCAAACCACACAGGATCTGACCTTCAGAGCACTTGCGCATTGCTCAGCACTGCTGAGCTGGCTGCTGAGCTTCAGACCCTCTGCTAAGCCTGAGGACTAGGTCCAGCCCCAGGCACAGTCAGTGCAAGTGCTGGAAGAACACAATCAGCTCAAAATCATCTCAGGGGAATTGAGCCAGGCATCTGAAATGAGGAGCATGGACCTATATGATCTGATCTCACATCATACAGAAAGACTGTGGTACAGTCCAGAAATTAGCTCAGCCTTTCAGCCTGCAGCACAGTGCCATAGCCAGAAGAAATTATAGGACAGGAAATTATTGTTGACTGGATCCATCATTATTCTTTTACCATCTGTTACCTTCAGGTTAGTGTTTTTCGTAGCTCACACTGGTTTTCAGCATTGCATCCAATTTTTACTGACCAGAAGCTGGAGGGAAAAAAAAAAAACCTCAGATCTTGATCAGGAGTTCACCTTCAATTCCCAGGGAAGATTTCTGTCGTGAAAAATGCTACAGAATCATTAATGAGCAGTTGTAGCGGAGACCTCTGTTTAATCTCCCATCCATCAGATGGCACCTTTGGCATTGCAATGACCCAGGCTTCCCACAACACCTGGCACTTACATAGTGCTTCACCTTCGCTAAGCATTTAATTGGCATAATAGATTAATGTTTATAGATTAGCTGACTCAGAAGGAGACCACCACATTCCAGGTTTCTGGTGTCCCTTCGTTCAGCACCATAGCCTTTAGTTGGTGGATAGGAAGCAACTTATTAACCTCTTAGTGTCCAGGATTTTACAGGTTGCTGCAAACTGGCCAGGGCATTGGCAGTGGGCTAGGAATACCCCCCCAGACAGGCACAATAGTTGTGACAGGCAGCAACTCCTAACCTTTCTTTATATCCTCACTAGATATAAAGTTGTATCACCTTCCACTTGCCATGGGCAAAGAGCACACATCTGGGCTAGTACTGAGGTTCAGGTGGCATGTAATACCTGACAATAGCCTTCAGCAGGTATCTGTAGTAGACTGAACTCTGCATGACACTGTGATCATAAGTGACATTGCCATGGTCATTTGGGGGGTAAGGGGGGATGTCAGAATAAATATATACTTGACCATTGGGCCTTCCAATATATTTGTCAGCATTCACGCACACCCATCCACCCACTACGCAGCACATGCGTTCACACAGATACTGCCCTTTACAGAATCAGAACCAATTCACAGTTTTACTTTGTATGCAGGATTGAGTATCTTCGCAGCAGGAACACCTTAGCCCAAGCTAAAGTTATGATTCATTTGGTGGCATAGGGAATTCAAAGCCTCTGAGTGACATCCATAGTGGTGCTGGAAAGGAGACTCACAACAGTCTCTTCAGGCTGTTAAATAATTAACCTCAACAGTAACCATCCTTCATTCCTACAAATGATATCAAAGAAACAGCATTTAGCTGCTTATTTAAACTTGTATTACTCTAATTTCTTCCTACCAAATACCCTGTTCCTCTGTGAGCGCTGCTTCCCCCCACCCCTGAGCCTGGCTCAGACCTCTGGGCTCAAACACATCAAAAGACTCCTGTGCTTGAAGGCAGACGTGCTAAGATCTTGGAGACAGGTCCCTACTCCCTCCCATTTATTAGACAAACTCTCCCAGTAAACTATTATGCAAGTTTTCCAAAGCCCCAAACCACAGAAAGAGATGTGTCCCATGCCACTAGGCAGTCTGGCACTCAGAGAATCACCCCCATTACAGACAGATGTGTACACAAAGGTCAAAGCAGCTGGTGAAGGATCTAGAGAACAAGCCTTACAAAAAGCCACTGAAGGAACTGGGGCTGTTTGGCCTGGAGAAAAGGGGGCCGAGGGGAGACCTTATTGCTCTCTACAGCTCCCTGAGAGGAGGATGGAGGTAGGTCTTTTCTCCCAGATAACAAGCAATAAGACAAGAGGAAACCATCAAGTTGTGTCAGGGGAGGTTGGATGTTAGGAAAATTTCTTCACTGAAAGGGCTGTCAAGCATTGGAACAGGCTGCTCCGGGATGTGGTTGAGTCACCAACCCTGGAGGTATTTAAAAGGCACATCAATGTGGCACCAAGGGACATGGCTTAGTGGTGGACTCTGCAACATTAACAGTTGAACTCAGTGATCTTAAAGGTCTTTTCTAACCTAAACAGTTCTATGGCTTCGTGAACAAGCACAACCAAGCAGCAAAGAAAAGCTGTTTTAAACATCTGGGCTTCCCCCTTTTCAGCAAAGCATACCAGTGCCCTCACTTCAGCCAATGAGCACTGTTCTTTAAGGATAACCACCAACTTAAAAGAAGGCTTAGCAAGCACAAACACTGCCTGTAACAAAACACTTTTGAATAGAAATAATATTCTTTGACACCTTCTTTGGCTAGGATTTAATAAGTGTGAAATCAATGTTATAATCAAACATAATACTCATTCCTTAGAATAATCCTCTGACACAGCACTTGCTATTTCAGCTGATTAGAAGCATTGCTCAAATAATAGAAATTCCTGATCAGTAACCCAAGAGTCCAAGGCAAGTTTTTTATTTCAACCCAAGGCAGTTATTTCCCTTCATACTAAATGTTTACAAGTGGTAGAAAAATACTTGTAGGAATTCTTGCCATCAACATAAAAATTTTGTTCTCCCAACAGTGAATAAACAGCTTTTCATGCTTAAACACCAATGTGTTTAGGATTAACAGCCAGACCTGTGCTCTTAAGGTCTGGCTTTTTTTTTTTTTTTTATATATATTCCAATAAGCAGGAGCAGAGAGGGAATCTTAGGCTGCAAGACTTGGCAAGGGAATGCAGGAAAGACCTCGGGCAACTACAATGGGATACTGCCTGTCCTAGGTGACTTCTACAGGTGGGAAACATCTATCTTCAAAAGACTCACTGTCACACAAGACAGTTCTCAAAGAGATGAAACTAATGGGGGGTTCTTTCTGCATTTCTGCCTGCTTTTGGCAGAGTAGACCTGTGTGCGCAGGAAGGAGCTATGACTTGATGGCAAGTTGCAAAGCTTTCCTTTCTTATCAAAGCAGAGCAGCTGAGACAGCTTCTTCTATAGTTGGCTTTGACTGAAAGATTAGAAGTTCTCTTACACAGATTGCATGAAGCACAGCATTTCAGAAAAGTCATTCAGAGTCCAGGTGTTTCGATACTCTGGTAACCCCAAAGATGGAATCAGCAGGGGTCACTAACATGGGGAGAAGACAAGGCAGGGGCTCTCACCACCAGGTCAACACATGCCAGTACAGAGTTTGATCAAACCCCAACTTGATTACAATTAGGTGCACTTCAAGCTTGGCAGTCAGGGGCTACTCCAATGCCTCAATAATAGAAAGTTCTTCCAGAGACGCATCCTCATCTTCATTTCCCAGGTGGCTCATGCTTTCTGGTGCTGATGCAGCAGGACCAGCTCCCAAGCACGGCATCAGCACACAGATGAAAGCGGCCGAGCCCTGGGCTGTGGCTCTGGCCAAAGGCCAGGACTGAGCCTCTGGGGAGGAGTTTTAAGGAGACAGCCAGACACATCTGCTGGTGGGAGCTGAAGTTACTGCCTGGGGAAGGGGATTGACCTGACTCGGGAGAGAGTGGAAGAGGACAAGTTGGCAGCAACATCACAGGGACTTTAATCATGGAGTTCAAGCTCCTATTTAGGCCATAAAATTTCATTCATTTAACCCACCTTTGACTCCTGTAACCCCCAGGGATACAGTAAACACTCCAGCACTGATGCCCAGCAGAAAAGAGCCAGAAAACAGTTTTAATATCTCCCAGCAGAACAACAGAGGCAGAGGAGCTTCATCCTGCTGTGTCCCCTTCCCAGCTCAACTGCTGCTGGCTCACCACAGCTGCCCCATGTCCTGCCAGGGAGCAGCTGGGAAACTCGGCTAGCAGTGGGATGCAGGGACACACACTCACCCCACACAGGTACAACATGATGTAGTTTTAGTCATTTCAATGTCACAGAAAATACCCAGCCCTTCACAGCCCAGTTTGCCAGGAATAATCTTCAATCACTTCAAAAATGGAGAATGCAAAAATCCAGGCCATAAAATCCCGACATCTACTTTAAACAGCAGAGAACAGAGGTGACTGCCAACACACTGGAAAACAGGAACCAACACCTCCACAAGAGATGCTCCCTGTCAAAATAAACAGATGCACATTTCCACTTACTGCACTGCCATATACAGCCCAAGACTTATTTTCAGATTCAAATGATTCCTTATTTTTTTGTATTCTCCTTAATAAGGTAGCATCACTAAGGGAGAGCACCTTGTGTGAACATCCTCTTCTCCATGTTTTAACACTCAGGGGAATAACATAAAGCCAGCCCCCATAGCAGCTCATTTATCCCTGGCACTGCTGCATGTGGGGACAATTACTTAAACAAGGTAAACTTTTCTTCAAACTAGTTGAAATGAAACTCCATTTAAATGAGAGGATGTAGGTTTTTTCACCTCAATCTGGTTCTGTTTTGTTTGAATCAGACTTTAGAAAAAAAATCAGTTAAAGAAAGAGAAATTCTCCTCCCTTTAAGCCTTGCAAAACTCATCCATCACCCATCTGTCCACCTTGCACCTCATTATTTATTATTCAAAACTCAACAAGCTAGCATGCCAGTTAAGATTTTCCCTGAAGAAAGCTGGCATCTAGACAGACAGCAACTGCTATCAAAATGTTTCTTTTTGATTTCTCTGCCCTCCCTCACTCCATCCCTTGTGGTGGGAATAAATGCAAAACGTTTAAAGTAAATAAAACACTTTCTAATGAAGCAGCAAAAGCTAGAGAAAAACAAAACTGAAGTCTTTATCTTTAGTCAGACTTTATCAGTGCTCCATTAAATCACCCTCCTCATGGTCCCTTTCATCCTCCTGAGTTCTCACCCCTAAAAGAAAATTTGGTCTCAGACACGTGCAGGCTTCTGGATACAAGACACATCTGTTGTTCAAACCACAGGTCCAAAGCGTAACTACAGCCATGATCCATCTTTTCCAGGAATCCCTCTAATGAGATGATTTAGTTTAATGGATGCTGGAAAAGCAGCTGCCATAACCCAGACACCTCCTCTTAGCTGTCTGCTGTAGCAGCAGCAAAGTCCAAGCTGAAGCAACCAGCAGCACTGAGAGATGCGTCCATCCCAGCCACAGGATGCATCGCACCCCTGCAGGCACAGAGAAAGCCTCAAGGTCAGTGTGAACGCAGCCTCCATCCACCGGGGACTACCCACAGGTCTCCTTAAAGCTGAAAGGATATTCCCCAAAGCCGTATGGCTTCACAGCTAGAGCACGCTGGCAGCCTCCAGTCAGCTTGCTTCTGCAAATAAGTACTCCAGCAAGAATTCCCCCAGTTTGCACCACACCACACACAGTGGCACTGCCCAGAGGCATCCGCCCCAGTCGGGTCTCTAGCACGCCCTGGGCCAGCCATCGGCTCCTGCTGCGCTCAGGTGTCACCACGTACAGGCTGCCTGCACAGCCCACGCTTGGCTTTTGGGTCTGCTGGCTCTGCCATGCATTTGAACCACATTCAAGGGTACCTAGCCCTGGATTTCCAGTCTCACCAGACAATGTACTAAAGATAAACACACAGCTGCAGCTTTCACCACCACCTCCTCCATTTCAGAATTTGCAGAATAATTTAACAGTGAGCACCGCTCCCAGCCTGAGGGTTACAAGCCCCACAGGGCAGCCCAAGGTGGAGCCATGCACCGGCCCACGTTAAAACATATGCCTTAAAAAAGGAAAAAGTGCCAGATACCTTTGAAAATAAGGCCTTTCCCTCCACCCTCCCAGACAAAGAACAACCTTGTGGGAAGGATTCAACAGGGCAAACAAAGTGCCTTCCTCTCCACAATAACACCTTCTTGTTTCTGTATCATGCATCAAACAGCCTCCTTTATAACGCTCCCAACAAGAATATTCACCAGGAAAACAGAAGCCAGAAGAGGTGGGATTTCACCCCACCCCCCCATTACCTCAAAGTTCCCTGCCTGTCAGAGTTTCAGACACTGGCCCATGTGTCTTCCGTGTAACACACAAATATAATTTCTGCAGGAACATATCCGTGAGCGTGTGTGTTAGGGGCTCTACCTTGGGCAGCATACAGGCACCCCTGGGGGCAGACAGCTTACACAGAGGCTGTGTGAACAGTTAGATTTGATGAACAAGGGGGAAAGCGCAGTTAGTTTTCTCAGACTGGTACTACCCCAGAGCTGAGCTCACAGTGCTCAGGCAGAGAGCCGACAATTTGGGAAGGAGCCACACAACTGTGACATGAGTTGGGCTTTGGTGCAGGCTCCTGTAAGTGATACATGGCATTTGCCACCCTCAGCTACAGCTGGGAAGCTTCAAGCACAACATAGTCCTGGCATCTCCAGGTCGGTCACAGGTATCTCCACTGTCAAAAGGGATACAGACCCATGGCAAAATTTGCAAATGCATTTATCATCCATTCACCAGAAGGCCTGTCACTAGTGTGAGTGACACAGCATCCCCAAAAATATATATATCAGAGGCTCTGCTAATGTTTTAGATAAAGCACAATGGATTTGGGGGACATTGTTTTTTTGGTTTGGGTTTTTTTTTTGTTTGTTTGTTTTTTGTTGTTTTTTTTAATACCCATTCCTTCCCCCTCCCTAATGTCTCATTTTTTGTATTCTATTAACTTACACTAGTAATCTAATGTCTTTCATTCCCAAAATTTATTACAATCATTAAGGTTTAAAGCCCACTCAGCAGTAAACCAAGACAAAGAGTAAATGATTTGTCTGAAGTTG
The DNA here is from genome assembly GCF_963210335.1 of Falco punctatus. Taxonomy (NCBI): domain Eukaryota; kingdom Metazoa; phylum Chordata; class Aves; order Falconiformes; family Falconidae; genus Falco; species Falco punctatus. Next base: position 9,095,266 of record NC_137591.1, on the reverse strand, counting down.
TACTGCAAAGGCGAGAAGCCCTAGACATGCGCAGGGGCATCGCGCCCACTGGTGCACACACAGCTGTGTCAGGCCTTGGTAATGGATAGCTGCACCTTCTTCAGCCTCCCCAGCTGAAGCATCATGTCATCTATCATATCAAGTTACTGAAAATAATAAAAAAGGATGTCATACAAACAGTGCTTAGCTTCACACTCACAACCTAAAGCACAATGTTGTGTTAGGGAGATGGTCTTTTCAAGTATCTTGTCTCTAAAAACAGCAGCATAGTCTAAAACGCTATTTTATATTTATGAAATAACTGACAAGACCTGCAGTTCTCCCCTTTTTTTTTTTTTTTTTTTATGGATCTGCTTTACTCCTTCAGCTGCTTACTCATTTGCACTTACCTTTAGTCTGATCATGTAAAAGGTTTCGGAACAAGTACAGAGGAAGAATAAAAACCATAATGGTTTCTCACAGCTCGAGGGCATAACTCTAATTAAAAAGAACATTCTTGCTTTTAGCACCCAGACTTCTCTCCAAAATCTGAACTTTGACATTTTCAAACTGAGGTTTAAAACAAGAAAATAATTCTTAGTGCCATGATGGACTGCCTACATTGTACAGTGGAAAAGGGGAGTGGTGAGGGAGAAAGAGGTTCAAGGCTAATAGACTTAACAGGGAATTTGAGTTAGGAAAAATGCAGATTTGTTCACCAGCAAGACCCCAGCTCGCATTCACATATCAGCACTGCAGTAGTAGTTCTGTGCAACACTGGAGTCCCTGCATATATCTGTCTGATGGGCTGCTCTCAGATGAGTATATACATTGATCCAATGCAAACTGCCACGCACCAACACACATTACGCTCCAGCTGAGTCCATACTGCTGCACAGGAGCAAAGAGGCTCAAACACACTGTCTGGCAGTGGCATCGACACCCATTCCTCTGTTGCATGCCATGCTGCTCAGTCTGGTTTCGCTGCCCTGCAGACCATCAAGTCATAGACGTCAACTCCCCTATAGGTGATGCAGGCATCTCCAATCCCATCCCACATGGCCACACACTCCAGTTAACAAGTGGTCAGTGCTACACATGAACTGATCTGCTCCCAGACACACTTCTGTCCCCTCCTACTTTCAAACACAAGCAACACCCCCAAGTGAGTTTCACCTGCCAGCGTGCCCTGCAGCGTTAACACGGGTGGGTATCTGTATACCCAGAGGTTTCTCCTGGCTCACTTCAGCGAGCCCCCTCTGAGTAAGAGCAGATGGAGACATGACAGATAAATACCCAGGACTAGGCCAGTCTATCGAGTGCCTTGTCCTTGCTCCATCTCCAGAGGCAGCTGCTCATCCCAGACTCAAACCAGCTATAGACCATGCTACCTCTAACACATAAACTTACATAAACAGATGAGGCATATAGATACATAAATATATATAAATACATATACATGAATCTGATAACTTTAGGGCAGGCTTGCCCAGCGCTACTACAGGCACCAGGTATTTCATAGTGCCTCCACTCCAATAGCACTCTCCAACACAGTGAGGCTTCCTAAAATTATTCCCGTTAGCTACATCTCCCAACTCCAACACACCCACCTTTAGGCCAGATCTGCCCTGTTTAAAACTACACCTAGATGCCCTTAGCTATAAAAATCAACTGGGTACCTTTGCAGGGAAAAATCAGGACATTTGTAGCCAAGGCTGCCTTCTTCCACACGTGCTGGAAGACAACCCACGTAACAAGATTAGTTTAGAAATTCGATGTGAACATTACTTTGCAGGAGTTCTACATCACCGTTCCACAAGTCACTTTTGACGAACGGTACTCACACATACCTGCAGAGTCAAGCACAGCTAAAATGCCGTGTCTGCAACCAGAAGATCTGGCAGAACCCCCAGGGCCCATACCAAACCGCCGGGTCAGAGCTCCTTGCTAGCAGAGGGGTCACAGAAGTCCCCGCTTGCAGGGCAAGGTCCCTCATTAGCAGCCCCTAGCCAACAAATGGTCAAATTTTCCTCTCAACAAACTGTAGGACTTCACAGTTTGCAAGAGAGTGCAGATGGCACTGTAGTCCAACTGCAAATACATCCCCCACACAGCAGCTAACCCCCTTTTCCTGTTTCTGCCCTACTTGAGGGACACAGCTTTCAGCTACACATTTAAGCCATTGAGAAAATTGGCAGAGCAACATGAAAATCAGCAACACATGCTGCTAAGGAGTCACAGGCATGGCAAACTAACACCTTATCTACTGCATATTTTTTTGCTTAAAGCCCCCTTTACTCTCATGATATATCAACTATACATTTAAAAAATGTGTATTTTATAATTACCTTCTTATAATCAGCTAAAAACCATTCAATCTCAGATTAGGAGTGGGAAAAATAAAGTATAGACAACAACCTCAGAAGACAAAAATCAACAGATACAAGATGGAAAAACAAATTAAAGTGTTCAGCTTTGGAATCAAGAGTCCTTGCAAACATCAATTTGGCAAGGCACATGGCAATTAAAAAATTGGTAGCAGTATAAAATTAACACATACTACTCTATTTTAACTTCAACAGATTACACACCATAATTCATTTCTTCTTGTAACAGGAGTAATTCAATCATTATCACCTCCAACCAATTTTAGTATTAATTTTATTTTAAACATCAATCTAGAGGAAACATTTACTAACAGCAAATCAAAACCCACACATTTATGGATTTCCATGTTGAAAATCAGTTCATTAGCTAATGTGAACAAATGACTAAATTATTTCAATAGTTCACATCCAGTCCATATTCCTTTACAATGCTCTCGTAGCTGTGCCTGATGTGAGTTGGAGTCTTTTACAAGTGAAAAATACGCACACCAGTGGGACAGGTTACCCAGTAGGGGTAGGTGTAGGAAAGGAGATTCTCTGTAACTCAGCATTACCTGACTGGCAGAAGCATTCAGTTTGCAATGCAGAGAGCTAATGAGTAGCTATCAGAACAGTACATGTTGCCCATAGAAACATTTGTACAAGGAGCATCCTTGTGTTAGGACATGCTGGAGAACTCAGAAGCAGCTGCAGGATAATTTATTTTTGATTTGGAGTCCTCATCCTGCATAACAACTTTAACTAGCTTCTGGATGATTGACCAGCTTCATCCATCAGATGCTTCAAAGAAAAATAAAGCCACTCTGGAATCGGTACTATAAGCAGATTTCACCCCCCACGCCCCCACCCCCTTCGCTTATTTGCCTACAGGAGAGGAAATACTTTTCTTTAGTCTTCATTTGTAACAGCAGAAATGCATGCACATGTGGATGTTTGCGAAGGAAAGGTCAGCAGGCAAAAAAAAGCAGGAAGACCTGGCCAGCCTAGAAACTTTGGCTGGACTCAGAGAAGCCAGCAGCCCTGCACAGCTGCATACCCCAGACTCTCACACAGTAGCAAAGGGAGAGGGGAGACATGGACCATCCATCCTCTCCATCAGTGATGTGGTAGTTTGGCTGCTTTGAGAACTCCCATCAAACCCAGAATTTTGTAATCATTGTCCCCAAGGAAAGTGAAACAACCTCCTTTTCTGCTGGGGGTTGAGTTTGTTTGGCATTTTAAATCTCTCTAGAAGTTACGTCTGAATGAGAGCAGAGGCTGTGAAACTCTCCCACCATGCCAGCACACAGAGCCTTTTTTTCAAGCAATTTAAGAGAGATTTAAACACTCTTTAAAAAGCCCCAAACCTCAACTAATTGTTCTCAACTAAGATATGGTCTGATTTCAATTATCCCACTGATTGATCTGTAAGTGATAGATTTTCAAAAGAATGTAATAAAGAAAAGGGTCCGGTTCCCATTAAAATGTAATGGGATTGATACTCAATCTGTTTCGGCTCCCCTGAAAAATCCAGTTTAAATTTATCTGTGGAGAAGCTTCACACTTTTGAGATTACAAGTTAGTAGAATTGACTCTTACACTGTATAAATCCAATGAATGCTAAATAAGGTGCTCCTAAAGCATCTGTCCATATGTCTCTGTCCTGGACAACACCATCCATACTAATCCAGTCCTGGACCTGGCCAACAGAAATACCCTAATTTCTACTAACCCTATGTTAGCTTTGCCATATGGAAAAAGATATGCAGGAATGAGAGTGGTGACAGAGCCAGATTCCTTTCCATACATAATCTAGAACAAGACAGGATGAAACCCAGGCCCCTCTGGAGGAGAAGGCCAGGTACAGCCCTGCATGTCCCTGCAGGGAAAGCCCAAGCTGCCTGGCAAACACATTGTAAAAAACTCATACATCTTCAAGAGGATGAATTCTCTGCATAATTGTTTCATAGTACTGTACCCAGATATGAAAGCCTGGTTGTCTGCCGTGAGTACTAAGGCTTCAAACTGTGAGCAAACCCCTGAATTATTTGGTATTACTGAGAATGCCATTCTTCCAGAAATTCAGCACTGTCTTGATGTGATTTTATCAGCATCTCAGCAAAAAAGATGTATCGTTTATGCAAAAAAATAAGTCACAGTTATGAATTTATGTCCTTTCAATGTTAAGATTCTGTTAATTGGCATGCTGCAGTCCAAAAGCAGTGATGCAGGCGACACGGCTAGGGAAAGAGTGAGTATTTGCCCATCTTTGCCCAACAGAACATGGGTTTGAGTCACAGGCAAGAATCTAGCGATTGCAATGTAGTGCCTCTCCTACTCATTCCCCTGCAGACTGAAAGCTCTGCAATCAAGGAAAGAAACTAGAATCTAGGGAAAGGACTCGGCAGGTCCCCAGTTATTCAGCTCAACTATCCATCCCCACTGTTTCACCTCACTGGTCTGTGGAAATGATTATTCCAGGTCAAGATCAAGTCCAGAGGACACCTCCTTTGAGCTGAAAACAGCTTTTTACCTGTGCAGCAATGGAAACCCACCCTGGGGGTGCCGATGCCTGCCCGGCTCTGGGTCTATGCCCACCTGCTGGCACAGGCAGCCGTGCAGAGCACAGCCAAGGAGGGGTGAAGCCGGGACATCAGCCACCAGCGGGAAGCACAGAGATGCACAGCTGGGGCTGACTTGGGTCCAATGATCCTGACCTTGGATTAGCTAAGGCAGACCGCTACGACTGCACACTAGGGCAAACCTCAGAGAAATCACTTTGCTTGCACCAAGGACTGGGTAAGAGGCATAAATTATCTCTGCTCCTGTGCTAGGCTAATACATTCCCTCTGCAAGGAAATCCACATCTCCGAATGAAACAAAGCTTCCTCCTTCCTACCATGGGTGCCTCCAAACAGATGGTCATATGTTCCCCATTTTAAGTGCTGATACAGCCCAGAAAGGTTATCTAATTACAGAAACAATACTTCTTGGATGCACTAATGCTTCTGCAATTTTAATAGCAATATGATAGCTAGGATTTATATTATTTTCCCTTTCTGATTAATTATTTACACAGAGACAAGCCTAGATTATTAAGTACGTGAGTGCCATGCCAGGCTGCAAAGAGATTTTTAAACAGAAAAGGGAAGAAACAGACTCTAAACTTTCTGAAAACAGTCATCCCAGTGTTTCCACAACCTGTGAATCAAGGCTGCTGGTACATTGGCTCGGAGTGCAGGCTTAGTCCAGGACATTACAGGTAATGGTACAACTTCCTTGTTCAGTAGAAAGCTACAACAGAGGAAAGGAAATGCTAATGTCAACACATCAATCAAGGAAAGCTGTGTTTAGCTATAAGCCTAACAAAATGCCACACAGGAGTACATGACAGCTGGGAAACATCATAAAATGCAGGCAGTTGTGCAGTGACTGTTCACCTACTCCCCATGCAACGTGTCCCCAAGGTGCTAACTGGAATCAGGAGAAAACTTAGGAATAGCCAAGGCTTCAGAGAGACATTTGTCAATTACTCAATGCAGTTCAAAGCACAGCCATGAGTTCTTCAAGTAGATTGTGCTCTGGGGGAAACACACATTTCCCTTGTTTTTACAAAAAAAATCCCACAACAGCTGTCTGAAATTTATCATCTTTTCCTAAGGTCAAGTAATTCTTGGAGATTTGCCCCAATATGCTTTTACAGACAAGTCAGGCACTTATTTCTGAATGGCAACATTGAGCTTGGCCAGCTATTCAGGTGGGATGATCTCATTTTTAATACTCATTAAAAACATTCAAATGAGCCTACGACACTCTTAAGGCTATGGATAAAATTCTGCTGGTTTATAGAAATCTGAAAACTGTAGCCACTGCACAACCATTTAGTCTGAACCACAAATCTCCCTTTTGCAGCTGTGCAAAATCCTCTGCATGTTTATCATTCAGCATACCAAAAATCACTTTGCTAACTTTCTACAAGTCCAGGTGCTTATAGAAAATGGTGCTCTATCCTCCTTTGCAGCAGTGGTAAAATGAAAAAAGGAAATTCCTAAGGAGAAAAAAAAGAGAAGTTTTTATGCTCTATGTCATTACATTCATTTAGCCTGGAAAGAAATTAATCCTATCAAGTTTTAATCAGGTGGCAACTTGGCTTTGATTTGCAAATAACAATTTTAATAAAAGATATTTCATAGACCAGAAGAATCTCTACTGCAAAATGCCCCAAAGCCTCCTTTTCTCACTAGGACTTTCTGGTCATAAAAAAAAATCCCAAAAGCAGAATCATCACTACCCACCCCATCTGCAGTGATGAAAACATGAGTGAGAGGTCAAAGGAAAGGACAAAAATCCCAAGTCCTTAGAAAAAAGGACTGGGGGAAAATATCCAATTGGAGTGACTCTAAAGTCTCACCAAAACCTCACAGGTTAGGGAGGAAAAAATGCAGGAGTTTGAGACTTAGCAAGGGATACAGTTTCTTCTCACATCTGCTTTCATGGCATCACAGATGGATTAAGTAAATCACTCCAGGCATAAATTTACCGTAATAGATGGAAGGCACGCCTCCCCCCCACTAGGATCAGGCAACTGTGGCTGCTCAGGCTGATCCCCCAACCTGCCAGCTCGCAGATCAGGCTGTGGCAGTGGGAAAGACCCCTGCCTGGCCCCACGTGATACCCTCCAAGCAGCTGGAGGACCAAGTGACCCAAGACACCTCTCCTAATCCATAGCACTGGAACACAGATAAGCCAAGATTTGAGTGTCCAGAGAGGAACTGCCTGGGTTGACGGCCCATGTCTGCACAAACACCCCCAAGGGGAGGGAGAGATTTAGGAACCAACACACACACGCATCACACAGCTCCTGAAGGTCATGGTTTAACTGTGGAGTGATACCACGGCCCCAGAAGGAGCCTTGATCCACACCCAAGACTGTAGAAACATGGACAAAGGATAAATCTTGACTTCTCCAAGACCCAGAGGGAAACGACACTCTGGGAAAGGAGCAAGAAAGGGGTAGATCCATTTATCTGGGAACTGCAAGTAACAGTCCCAGCAGCTTCATAGCCTTGGGTGGTGGGGAAGGCGGCGCGCACCCAGGTAAAAGGGCGAGCAAAAATGCTCTTGGGTAGGTCCATGTGCCTGTGGTGTTGCAGTCCCACCACGGCAGCATCTCCCCTGTGCAAGTCACCCCTGCTCCCTCGTCTGCAAAATGCTCTCCTGGAGCAGGACAGGGTGGGAGCAGGCACCATGCTGCCTGTGAGGAGAGAAGGCAGGTCTGGTGAGCATCCCCGCCCCCACTATTTTCTGGTGAGAATTTCACAATAGAGTAAATCTCAAGTAGCGATGAGGCCTGCTGCGTAGGGAAAAGCCAAGTATGAATAAGAAACCCTTCCATCACGCTGTCACAGAAAGCAAGTTCCCTGGGGCTTGAAGGAAGGCTGTGCCTTAAACGATTTGCTCTTTAATGGACTTTTTCTTTGCAATCAGCATGTGAACTTTGAAAAACTACCAGTTTGGTTTCTAGAGTGCATAGTCCTGGGCCCACCTAACCCACACAGCTCCCCGCTTGCTGCTCACCAGCTGCCTGATTGGCAATCCCACCATCAAGAGCCTCCGTGCAATTCCTACATTATGTATTGTATTAAAAATAATACGCTCCTGATTTTAAAGAGTTTTAAAGAAAGACGCTATTGGCACGTCACTTTCCTAAAAGCTAAAAAGATGCATTTTTAGAAACAGAAATATAAGCAAAAAAAGGGTAGTATGTACAGGGCAGGACGGCACAGCTGCCATACGCAGCCCTGGAGGCAGGCGAGCCCCTCGGAGCCAGCAGGGCTCAGGGCAGGAGCAGGGGGTCTGTTGTGGGCAGTGGAAGCGGAGGATCAAGCTCAGCCTTTTACCCACCTGCAGAGAGGACTGGAGGGACACAGGTTCCAGAGGAGACCCTGCGCTGCTGGTTGCAGGGGGGTGGCTGAGTGTCCTCCAGTGCAATGAACATACCGCAGCAGAAACTAGGGGGCTCTGCAAGACCCAGCTTCATCTGGAGGAAAGGGAAGGAAATAGGTGCCCTCTGCACGGAAAAGGCTTCTCACTGCCTGTGTCATCCCCCAAGGACCCCTCAAAGCCTGGTCTCTGTGAACAGCCACAATTCAGCCTCCAGCACACACCTAGAATGGGACAGATGTTGTCCTCTAGGTTGCATATGGAGCCTCCGGTGGACCAGAGAACTGAATCAAGTCCCCAGCTGTCACCTTCACAGCTAGAGCAACCCTGTTCTAGCTTGTGTCCTGCAATCTCTCACACCAATTGCTTCCTAGTCTCTTCCTTCAAGAGCCTGATCGCCATCAACATTTCTTATCCTCTAGGAAAGCTAGAGGACTAATGCTGAGCAGCAGCTTCTAACCCCATCTCGTCCAACCAGCTTAGTCTTTGTTGCACTGTATTTACTTCTGTTTTCCAATACTAAGGAAAAGCAAACAATGTAGAAAACCTTTAATTTTACATTTTTTCCCAGCTGGTAAAAATGATAGCTAGATATGCACACATCAGTATAATCATCTCCTAAACAAATGGCACAATGACAAACTGAGGGGGCGGGGAGAGGGGGAGCAGAGCACAAGCTGGTGTTTTCAATTTAGAAAGTATGCATTATTTACACTGCCATTATTCCACTCAATTTGAGTTCACACTTTAGTCCTAATTTCAGTATAATCAAAGTCAATGAATATTTAATCAGCATTGCTTCCAGAAATTGAGTAATGCCATTAACATAATGTTCCCAGGACTTCAGTGCCGGTTTTCCTCAAAAGCATGGGACTTCCACTCTTCCTGCCCTTCCCCCTTTACTTACACCAGGTGATGCTCTGATCTCCACCTTTGCTGGGATTAATAAGGTGGAACCTGTCCAAAATGCAGGAAATGGGAAAACTGCTTCCCAAACAGGGAGATGTCTCACCACCCCTATTGATCCAGACCCAGGATAGTTAATAGAAGTAGAGCGTTTCACTTCAGCATAGCTCAGTACAGAAAAGCATTGTAATAACAATAATCCATTTGCACTTCTGGAGCACCTTTCAACAGAGGGGCTCAAGTCATTCTGCAAACATTAATTAATCCCTTCCACTCCCCTGCAAGGAAGACAGTTATTTATGCAATAGCTAATCTACAGATAGGAAAATCTGAGCATGACGAGGTTAAGTGCCTAGTTTTCAGCCACCCGGGAATCCAGCAGCATTTGGGCAGGAGTTCGGAGCTCTGACTGGCTCCAAGTTTCCTGTTCTAACCAACAGACTGTGCTGCTTCGCTAAAATAAGATCAAAAAAGCAGCAGTACCTATGAATATTTATGAACAATACAAAATTACAGCATAAAAAATTGTACAGACATTTCAGAGCTGCTAAGTGATGGCTCCAAAGCTGTATCTCTATGTGCACAGAGCATTCAGTAGTCTGTGCACACATGCCCCCTCCAGTGGGGCTGCATCTAATCTATCATCTTTTCTAACATGACTATCACTGTAATATCTCAGCAATGCTTTCAGCTGAAGACCTATCACAGCCTTCCATCTATCTGGACTACCTTATAATGCTTTTCTTCATGGCGCTAGAAAATCTGTAGGGCATGTGTTTTAAAACACTGGATTAATTCCGCAGCCTTTATCAATAATGAACATCTCTTGTTCTCCCATAAAATCAGAAATAATCCTTTTTTATGTTAATAAGGAAGGAACAAAGTTCAATTTTGTCCACACAATACATGCAATTGGGAAGTCTGAGGTTATGTATAGAAAGTACTTTGAAAATTATTCTAACCTGATTTTGAGAGGGTTTTGGTAGTTACGGCCCATCACACTTCCATAAATTCTTCCATGAACGATTTCTTATTTCATGTCAGTTTACTACAGCTTCCCTAAAGGTCACCTGTTCACACATCGAGCTGTTGCTCCAACCAGGCTCCGGTGTGGCACTAGCACATGGCAATGTAGTTGCCCTTTTCAGTAATGACATTAAGGATCATTTTAGAACTGCTGAAGATTTCTGGGCTGTATGTGTGCAAGTGGTGTATGGAAAACTTCAGTTCCCACCTCTAAGTGACCTTCAAAAAGATTTTCTCTAAAAGCTTCGCAGAGTTGTTCAAGCTCAAAATACTTGATTATTTTGTTGAATCACGTCATGGTTGTGGCCAGCTCAAGTGTAATCCTGCTGGCAAGGCCATGCATTGGGGACAAGGTTAACGAGAATGAAATAGCATCTGACAAGTTTACACCCTAGCTTTATGTAATTATCCTGATGTGGGTAAACATGAAAATCTAGTTTGCAATTATTTACAAAATCTTATTCTTGACTCATCTGAAGAGTTTGCTCTTGCAGATGGAATGGAGGAAATAAGCGATGCATCTGGAGCAGGGATGGAAAAGGAAAACATGCACCTGCAGAGGAACTCTTTTCCTTGAGCAGGAGTGGAGAGGTATTTGTTATAGTCTGAAGAAAGGTAGAAACACTTGGCCAGCTCAGAAGCTTTAGTCATCAGCAAGGAATAGCATCTACGTGGTTCCCTGGCATTAACTATCAGGCAATGAAACCCCTCCTGTAAGCTTGGGGGAAGCACTTCTTTAAGGCCAGGTAGCATTTTTCTAACCTGTGTTGCTCTTAATAACAAGTATTTTGAAGCCACAGGTTTAATGGCAAGTCACATTCTTGTCTCTTGAGTGAGGTTCTCAGCCAGGCCCTACCAACACCCTCTGACATGTTGGTTCATAACTGCTTTAAACATGAGTCTTAGAAAACACCATTTCCATCCTGGCTGAGAGCAAGTAAACACAGCACCAGCAGGAAAGAAAAATGTTGGTTCTGCTCTGGAAAGTGCCACCTCCACTGACTCCAAAGGAAACCCAGTTACTCTGACAACATCTAGAGATACTTCCCTTAAGGAAGAACAAAACAGCCATCACACATGGCCAGCCTGCAGCTCACTGACATAGACTGGAAGGTGACTGGGGTTTTGCAGTGTGATTCCTGGCAGGCAGAGTAAGAGTTAAGCCGGAGGGTGGGGGAGAAGCTAGAGGATTGCTATAACATATCATCAGTGGGACTATTAATAGGGTACAGGTTATAACTTATTCATGAACTTCTGCACTTTTCACTCCTACAGTATGGCAGGGTAACACAGGAACACTTATGAACGACACTACTAATGCACCGAAGAGAAAGGAAACACAATTCTGGTGCTGTTGCACATTAAACCTATATATTGCTTTTCCAGACTATAGCAGATCAGTCAAGCAGACATGGATACTACTGTTAAAAGATCAGCCCTCAGTGCATCACTACCCCCGCTGGGTCTTAGATGCTTCTGGCAGATACTGAGCACATTAAATCTTTTAATCTTGGGTATACTTGCATAACTTGTTGTATGATTCCTGGTTCAGCAAATACTTACGAGCACTGTCAGACTCCACAGGCAGCACTCATCTCTCCAGGGCGCACAGCTGTGGTGGCCCAGTGCCAGCACAGAGGCATTCCCCTCGCTCTTTGCAAGCCCAATGCAATTTGGAGCAATGGCCTTTAACTGTGCCAGAATATAATTCTCATTAAACTAATGCTAATTAATTTGACCTAAGCAAACAATCCCCAAAACTTCACATCCCGGAAAATCAGTTCCATTGTTTTCAAAGTTCACATTCAAAAAAGGGGATTTGAATGCCCTTGGGAGCTGGTGAGAATGACCATTTGCACCAGGAGGTTACAGCCGACAAGCCAGCACCTACAAAATCAAAATGGAGCTCGCAAGAGTTGTGAAGGCCCAAATTCACATTGCTACCTCAGTTCCTGAAAGACACTAATACTACAGTACAAATAACTTAGGACTCAATAGATGTGGCAATGGCAATGGGCTGAGTCCGTAGCAAGGCTGAGGAAAGAACCTAAATATCCCAAGGGACCAAGTTTATTCCTCTCACCTACTCTCCTGGCAAGAGATTTAGCACTTGTCACTGGTCACTGTTTTATCTCCACTGTCTTAATTGTTTTCTTGCTAGTTAGGGCTCATTGTATGTTATATTGATTGTTTTTCCCCACTAATTGACTGTGTGGTTGTTGGCTTCTTTAATTGCCATCCTGAAAGGCACTGTAAATTGTCCTACATCAACACTAGCGATGGCAAAAAAAACATAGCGGTGACAAGGCACCTCAGTGTTAATACAGTGAGGAAACATCTCAAAGCAGGCAGCTTTTGTGCCCAGCCCAGTTACAGTCTAAGTGCTGAACCTTACCTATTTTCCAGCAAGCTTTTGATACACATACAGATGAAGAGACGAAGCATGTTCTATAACCCCAACAAGAAGATCCCTAGCGCCAAAGAAGAGACCAACACCTTGCAAAGGAAATGCTCCACCTTCTGAAACCATGTCTGCCACCTAACCTATGAGGTTTTGGACAGCTCTCAGCTTATTTAGTCCCCAACTCATCCTAGTATCTTTACACTGAATATGAAAATTTTCACATTCTGGTTTCAAACTAAGGTTTTGAACCATATTCTGGGTCGATATTCACTGACCCAGGTGATGGATGCACACAGCCTACAGCATGTCCTTTCCACACACATATGCACTTCCCAGCTCCTCCTCCAGTTACTTGAGGTTGGATCCAAGCCACAGAAGTAAGTGGCTATTAGCTTTAGACTTTTGGTTTAGACCTTAAAACATGTAATGCTTCTCACAGAAATAAGGATGCAGACAGGGACCAAGGGAGATTTTCCAAGTCATCTAAGTCCTACTAATTGACTTGATAAAGCACTCACAGACATTTCTAGACTAAGTTGCTTTACCTGGATCAGTCCTTCAACCCTCATATCTACAAGCATCATCTGCATATGCAAATCCAAACCCTTAAACCAGCTACACTGAACAGGAAGAGTCATTCATACAAAATATTTAAATATTGTGGAGATGACAGGAAGCTACGAGGAGAAAGTTTAATTAAAAACCCAGACCAGAAAAAAAGAGCATTTTTAAAAAACATTTAGCTTGGAGCTTGAAGTAAATTTGCCCTCATAGATCTCATTAAACATTAATCATATGCCCACTTATCCACTTTTGGGGTAAATCATGGAAGATAAGGCCTGTTTGTCCTGCAAGAAAAGGGTAGCACGGCGAAGTTTATCAGCTGCTTTCCTTCCTTCAGTCACCTTGACGGGATGAATAATTTGATCCCCTTTTCTGATTGCAATGAAAATCCAGTTCCCTCATAACTTCCTAAAGTAATCCATACAAATGGCAGCACCACAACTGACTTTAAGGGAAAAAAAGCTACCAGTACTTTCAGCTGGGCCACAGTTAAGCTAAACCCAACTCTTTTGGTAAGAAACTCCAGTAAAAACCAGCATCCAGCACAGAGCCTGCCAGAGCCCCTGCTCTGCCAGCTGTTCCAGCTGTGCGTTGAACATGCAAGAGCCTTGCACCTGAGCAAGCGGGAGCACAGCGGGCAGCAAAAGGCTGGTCAGCACTGGAGGGTTATTGAATGCTCCGTGACTCTCTCTTTTCTGGAATAGTGTCAATACTGCAACTGATTCCAGGCCTTTTCTTAGAAGAAACCCAGCTCTAATTTAATCCTACTGAGCAGCAGTCAGAAGGCCACCAAAGGAGGAATTTCATTCATTTTAGCAAAACAGCCGAACAGCGGTGGGTTTGATAAACCCAAAAGACAGGATGCCTTCTGCCCGTGCTCGAAGGATAACTGATGGCAGCAGTCCCTCTGCTGCCACTGCCTGCTCCCAAGTATGCAACACACAGGACCTTGCTCATTTCCCTATTAAGGCAACAAAAAAGCTTGGTTTACTTTTGTGTAAAAATGAAAACAAATTTTTTTAAGATACTAAACTATCCTATTGGTGTCTGGTGCTTTCCAGAACTTCCTTCTTTTTCTTTCTTTTTTCTTCCTTTTTTTTCCTTTGGTTTTTTTTTCTTTTTCCTAGCTGAGCAGAACTCCCTCTCTACTTGTGCAAACATGCACAAGGGGACAGTTAAAGGTCTTTTTTTCACAAGGTCCTTTTTCATTTGCCTATAGCCATCCTGCTAGCCTATCCAACAGGTAGTTCCATTTCTCAGCCCCTTCACATAGCTTTTCAACCAGTCAGTACAGGAGTTTATTTCAGCTGATGAGAATGCGCTATAAAAAGTTGCCTTTGCTATTCCTACATACACTGACCTCTCTGCAACTCCTTCTCACCCCTCCTGAGAGTAACAAAAGCAACAGGAGAATAGGAATCTCCCTCAACACTTGAAACCTACCCCCCAGCCTTCTCCAAATCACTTGAGCAGCTCTTACTGTAAGTGAGGAGCCAAGGGAGAGTATGTGCTACCCAGCCACTTTTACAGACCTTTATCTATCTTCAGGACACTGTTCTTGAACTTTAATGCGATGGTAGTACTGTGCAGCAGTAGCAGAAAGAGGAGGAATGCAACTGAGACAAGTCTAGGGATGCAATCCCATCTATCTTTAGATGCCACATCCTCAACAATATCTGCTTTGACCACCAATTCATTAGACTGATGTAATCTATTAAGTGAAAGCCACCAGCCTGTCCCCCCCTCCACAAAGCAGCCTGTTAAATACTTACAAGGTAGCAAGTCAATACAGAACCATTTTCCTTAGGCTTCATTGTCTCCCAGCATTAACCTGATTAACCTTTAGGCGTAGCAAAAGGGTTGTTTGTTTGTTTAAACATCCGCTTTGGATTGAAGTGATAAGCATGAACGTAGGAGCCTGTGGAAAGGGGAGAAATGTCTTTCACCCATGCTGGCCTGGCTACTCCCAGCTGTCGGCAGGGCATACACCCATCAGCCCTGAGAGCACGTTTGAAGTGGGCTCCGTCTCCTGACATGAGGATCTGCCAGGATTACCTTGGCTTTTCTCAGAGGAGAGGGATGGAGGAGTTTCTACTTTCTTTGGGTCCTGCCACCCTCTACAGATGTTCTGTTTGGCTTCATTCTTTTATTCACTAAAAGACCAAGTCACTAAGCATCTCCTCCTTTCAGTTCTGCATTTGTGTGAACCCAGGTTTAACACTGTGTCCAAACGCAGACTATAGCTTTAATTTCTCCTAAAACACAGGAAAATGTCACAATGTCTTTGGTCATCTTTCTGCCACCTCTTTTGTGAAGCTGTCCCCAATGTTCTCACACTAACCTGGACCAACTGGTCTCTAAAATTGGATTCACACTCTGTAGCTTGGAAAAGAATAATACACACGCACACACATGCTACCATAATACGCATCTAATTCTAGGGCATTCATAAAATCATAGAACATCTCAAGTTAGAAGGTACCCATAAGGAACCTCGAGTCCAACTCCCTGCTCCTCGCAGGACTACCTAAAACTAATCCTACTAAGAGTGCTGTCCAGACACTCCCTGGACTCTGACCACTTTCCTGGGGAGTCTGTTCCAGTGAACAGCCACCCTCTCAGAAAAGAACCTTTCCCTAATATCCAGTCTGAACTTCCCCTGGTAAAACCTGATTCCATTTGCCCATGTCCCATTACTGGTCACCAGAGAGAGGAGATCAGCAGATCCCCTTCAGCCACCCACCTTGAGGAACTGATGGCTACCAGAGGAACAGTTCACTTTATAAATGGGAATATGTGAACTACCCTTCTGAGCAGAGACAGGGCTATTCAATGCTCAGGTATTCTAAAATATTTCCACCTTCTGCCAGTTTAAGCAAGATCGTTTTCTCTGTCTGAATGCCTTTAACTCTCACCTTCCTCCCAAAACTGAGGTCTATTTTCCCCACATCTTCTAGCCCAGTCTCATCACCTGTTGGAAATGCCACGAGGAACAAGTAGTAAGTGTTCTCCTTTAGCCATGAGTAGTTTTCATGTCATGTCCCCTATGTGACAGTTGCCAACATTATTTAACTGCGGACTTCTTGCTGGAACCTGACGTGATGCTCCATGTAACTTCATAGCTATATGCCTTTTATATGAGCATGAGTAGAGAGGGTGGCAGAGGTTCTCAAAAGGAGAAAGGGAACAGAGACAATCTCAAGGAGTTTTATACCTGCATTTTGAGGTGCCTGGCAAAAGTTTGAAAGTGTATTTTGCCTGTGAACAGCACACTACCCACCAGTATTCGCTGTGTCTGAAGGTGCCAAAAAAGCAAGCCTGAAACGCACACAGGGGAAGGGCTGAGAGGAAAATAAGCCAGCTTAGTATCTATCTGCTCACAACAACCATCAAGCACATAAATGAGTCTTGCACTCTTCTTTCCCCATCTTCACTCTGTGGCCACTCTCCAAAAAGAAGGCACTGTGATGACAGCCAGAGAAAAGCAAAGCAAAATGTCCCTGTTTCAAGATCTCATTAACTGGGAAGTTAATAAGTGCACTGAAGCTTTCATTCCTCAAGCTGAAACAGGAAAAGTTAGAAGAGAAAAAAACACTTTTACAGTATCAGAATTTTTACTTCTCATCTTTAATGGTGCCTCTATACATTTTTAATAGCTGCCTCTCCACACGAAACCCATAGGAGCAAGGTTTAGGGAGCCAGAACTTACTGGAGTGCTTACATCCACATTTCAAAAACCAAAGCCTTTCTGCAGAAAATAAGATACTTATTGAAAAACTGCAAGAATCCTCTCCTCCATACACTCCAGAAGCTTATTAGCTACTTTTTGCCTCTTAAGCCATTAAGGTTCACTAGTTTCATGTCTTCAGTCTGGTCTCCTAACATCTTCCTTGGGGCCAAAAATCTTCTTTATCCTTTCTGCAGCCATCTACTGTTTAAATAGCAGCTTGGAGCTTCAGAAATGAACAGCAAAACTAGTAACAAGAACTAATAGATTAAGAACAGCAAAGATTAATACACCTAAGCAAATACACCAATAATTTCTTGTTGAGCTTTTTCTAAGGCACGCTGAAGCACCAGGACTCCTGTATTGCCACCAGGACCACGATGAATAGATGCAGAGGGCAGAACTGGAGGAGTTCAGTGGCTGGGGTGGGGGCAGAGCCTGTCCAGCGGGACAGGAGAGAGCTTAGAGATGCAGATCCCATCTGGCCCCTGACCTTCTCAGAACTTCACCCATCATCTCTGCAGCAGAAAGGAGGAAAGATAACAAGGAGCTCTTCTATCCAGCAGCTAGGGGGGGTCAGAGATTTAAATTTACCCAGATGACAGATGATACAAAAAAATAAGTCCCAGAAACGAGCAAGGTTCAAGGCAACACCAGCTGCTTTTGTTTCAAGAACAAACAAGGGCTAAGTCAAATGCCTCTGATCATGACAATAAGATCCTTCCATCTTCATAAGAAAAAAAGCACCTGAACCCAATGGTAAGGTTTTACACAGGTTATAGTTAGCAAAAGGATCAGGCTTCTGTTTATACACAAGGAAAAGTAATCCAAAGGAAACTGGAAGTCCACTTAATTTTCTAAGTCATCCACTACTGAAAACATAGAGGCCAGAATCAATGGCTTTTGCTAAATTTCAGCAAAACTTCCTCAGCGTTTTGTAGCATCTCTTTTAATTACTGTTGGGGGTTGGTTTTATCTCTTTCAGACTGATTTTTTTCTTCTGGAAGAATCAATAATCAAAGACCCTAAGTCCTCACTTGCTACATGTTTGCTTCCAGCTTCTTAAGATCAATGCACTTCTGCCTAAAAATAATCACAAGTGCTACTAAAGTTACAAATAAATTCTAAGCAGACTAGCAAAGCAATGCTTATAAACAATATTCAAGGTTCATAAGCAATTCGATTCTACAACAACAGATGTGATAAAGAAATATCGCTTGTACTGTCTTAAGACTTCAGAGCACTACATGGAGTTGACCCAAATGATCTTCACAATACCCTTATAAGATAGGTGTAATATTTTTTCCATTTTGTTGGGGATATGCATGACCCCAGCCTCAGAAAGTCTCTCCACTTCAGCCAGTGTGTTAGCACTTAGCCAAAGTTAGGAAAAATTTGTCTTTTGATTTGCTTTGAGCAACCTGGTCTAGTGGAAGGCGTCCTTGCCCATGGCAGGGGGGTTGGAACTAGACCATCTTAAGGTGCCTTCCAACCCAGAACATTCTATGAGTCTATGAAGTTAAAACCTAAGAGGTTTTGTTAATTTTCCCTCCTAAAAGCACCTTTGTTACCTAGAAATTGGTCATTTAACTTGGACCTTGGACTAACACCCATTAGATTCAGTGGGAGAGAAGATCTGGGGTACCCTTCAAACCACACTTTAGCTATACCAGGCTAGGTTTGGGGATTTTTTTTTTCCCCAATTAGCATTTAAAGGTTTTTAAAGAGACATGGAAAGGACAATTTTTAAGATGCTTGAATTTCTTTCCTTTTCTTGAGGGAAACTATAGACATCTAAATAGGCCCATGAATTTGGGGTCTAGTTACCTGCCTTTATTCAGCTGTAGAAACCTGTTTGCCATAAACACGCTGATCACACAAGGCAGTATCAAAAGAACCACCAAAATTCAGGAACGCCCAGCTCCCAGTCTCTTAAAAATGGTTGCAAAACAGCAAGAAAAATGGATAATTCCAGGTCCTTGCCCAGCATGCCAGGAGCACGCTTGAAATAGCTATTATTGCTGCCCACGGAATTGCCCAAGCAAAATCAGGGCATCATCACTGTTGTGGAAACCTGGTGGTTTTGTCACAGGCTACTGAGACCTGGTGCCTGGGAAGAAACAGCGAGAAGCTGAATTCCCATTCCAAATGCACTGTGTGCGCATCTGGCTTTGCTCCCTGCCCTCCAGAGCCTCCGCTGCTCAGCCCAATGGCCACAAAGGTCACTGCTGGAGGGGGAGTTTCAGTACGTTGCCATTAAGCCAGACAGGTTTCCAAAGCTTTACAGAAGTTTTACTTTCTCTTGCGCCCTTTATAATTTTCACTTTGGGTCACCTCCCTTTCAACAGCAGAAGAGGCGAGAGGATTCACCCTGGCTGTTGGAGTCAGTTGCTGACAATACATTACACTTAAAATTCCTTTTAATATTCTGCTTAGACACACTGTAAAGGAAGAATGGATATCCAGAATAATTAAAATATGTTTAATTTGCATGGAGCTCAGGGCATTGTTCTGACATCAAACATCACTGTCAACCATATGTGGAATTTCAACTGCCAAGTGCTTCATTTATGTGAAAATTAGCTTAAGTGTACAAAGAATGAAAAATTTATGATTATTTCACATTTTAATAAATGCAGTGCGATGCATTAATTTAGACTTCTAAAACAATTTTGACAGTGACAAGGGAATCCTTCGCAGACTAAGTGCTGTAGCGTGCTGTGTTTCACAAGTCCTGTGGAATTATGTGGTAGAGTGTTAAGGCAGTTAGATTTTTATGTTTTTAAACAAAGACATTATATGACTGTATCACTTAAAATACTGCTTCAGTTCACTCTTTCCCCTGTTCTCCCATGAGGAAGCACAGAACCTATCAATAGCTTTCAGACAGATCGGCATCTTGCATTATACAAAAATGTTTGCAGTGAGAAAAGAAGAGTGCATATATTACATTGTTCAATGTAACAGGCACTGGCAACTTTCCCCAGACTTTTGTTGTACCAGAAAATCACTGGGATGGTGACAGGATCTTCCCCAAGGTGCTAAGATCTGACATCAGTGCGTTATTTTTCATGAGTATCTTCTGTTCTGCATAATAAAACATGGTGCTTCACCATCTCTCACTCCTTATGGGCCATCTGGGCTTTTTCCAGACCTAGATGGCAATCCCACGATGTGTTTGTCAGGAGAACCCCAGGTTAAGAGAGGAAACATTGCCAACACCTTAAGAACTGCTGCTTCTCTTGGTCTGGCCAGGTGCCCTTCAGATATCACCTTGCATATAAGGATCAAC
The DNA here is from genome assembly GCF_963210335.1 of Falco punctatus. Taxonomy (NCBI): domain Eukaryota; kingdom Metazoa; phylum Chordata; class Aves; order Falconiformes; family Falconidae; genus Falco; species Falco punctatus. Next base: position 9,075,059 of record NC_137591.1, on the reverse strand, counting down.
TTTGCGTTTTGCACGACAGAATTATTAAAGCACTTCTGCAAACATCTGCAACACTGTACAAAACCCCTGACTCAAGTATAAATGACACAGGATATCAGCTGTTCTCAGCCCACACAAGTCTGACTTTTGTACTGTAGAAGATCTGTGTTTTACAGACGTGTAAAGCACTGTGCACTCCCCTCTCTGCATGCATTGCACACTCAAATTCTACATTAAAAGAAGGTTATTAACACCATCCTGCAAGAGTTCAGAAAAGAGACCAAACCAGCTTCTATCTGCCGTTTCCTAAGGTGGGGCTCTTTGAACAAAGCTCTTTGGTGTATTTCCATTTCTTCTTTTTTTTTTTTATAAAGCAAACTTATAAAAATGGAAACTATCACATAGCCTCACCTTGAGCACAGATGAATTATAAACAGGGTTTGATCCTTCAGATCCACCTAGAGCTCTCAGCATGTGAGCTTATCTAGTAACCAAAAGCAGTAAAAAGCCTTCATCCTATCTGAGAATCAGCTCTGAAAGGAGATGAGATCAGACGTATACTTTGCTATTGGCTTTCATGGCTGTTTCCTCACAGCAAAATAATACTAAGAATAAAGAACCTTAAGACCCGTTCCAGCCATGTTAAAAGGGTATGATCTGGAAGGTGCAGCTCCTCATGGAAACTGAATGGTGAGTCAAAATCCCCCCTTCACGGTTAGGTTAGTTACAGCGTTCTTTGTCAGAACGCAGATCTTACTCCTCATTGCAACTAGCAGCAAGAGCAAAACTAACCGTTACTGGGACAGGAGCAAACTTTTGCTATGGGTCTCCTCGGCACAAGAAAGCCTGATCTAGCAGAGGAATCAAGACACTTTGAAAATTGACTGAGCGAGTACTGAAGAAGCAAGTGTTGTATGTGTCTATACTGTATTTTGCAGGTCCACCCCCAGCACGTGGCCTTTGGGTTAAGGTGTGAATGGCCACTCCCACCTGCATTATAGCTAAGTGGTTGGGATGCCACCAGCCAAGCAGATTGTCTTCAGGTGTTTCTGGACTAGGTGGGCAAGGACAGGTTGATGTGGCAACCTGCCATGCCCCCAGCTGCTCTCCCAGAGGCGCCTAGCTAGAGGCACTCTTTCCATCAGCAGAAATAAATCAAGGGAGGAAGGAGGTTGCTGCTGTCCTCGGCTTTGCAGAGGGAGCAGGAGAGCACTGTGAGAAGGCATGTCTCCAGGAAAAAAAAAAATATGGGACTTAGAGGATCACAGAGGAACAAAAGGACCAGCAGCTCTGATGGCTCTACATCAGTAAGAAGGATGAGTTCCTCACTCCCACTCTGCAGCTTGCTCTGGGCACACTGTGAAGAGCCCACGGAGGCAGAGCTGCCCACTTGCACCGCTCTCCTCCAGTGCTCCCACCAGGCTGTCACTGCACAAGGACAGTGTCACCAGCCTTGCCTTGTCCCTTCTTGTGACTGTGCTAACCCCTCTGCAACATGAAAGCTGAGGCTAACTTGTCCACTTAGTGCCTATGAAGCAAAAATGCAAACAAGCAAGGAAATCAACGTTTGGTGTTTTTAGCATGCTATTTTAGTGGCATTTATCTGGAAGTGCAATCTGGTGTTCGATACCCCTGCTCTACCTGGGCAGGGGAAATACTGGCTCAAAAAGAAAACCGCTGGTATTAATACGTCTTCATGGGCTTTGTGCTGGGTGGTAGATATAACTTCTGTAATCGCTCCAAGTGGGATTTCAGAAGTGTTCTGCTCTAGTCTTATTGCATTCCTACCCCAAATGAAAGCTAATTGTAAGCACTGATTTGAATAGACATTTGTGAGCCTTAATATTTCTCCAATACTTTTTACTAAGCTTTTGTGCAGTCAGTAAGTTAAATGAGAACGGTATTAACATATTTGTAAAATAGCACATGGATCATTTTCATTTGAACAATAGAACTGAAAACTGGCATTGGAAAATTAAAGGGAAATCTAGAAGATGTGTGCATCTAAAAGCCCATGAGAGCCTGGCATCTGGTCTTTTATTCAGCTATCGATTTGTGCTGCATACAACTTTCTGAATTTGAGGGAAAAGCTTTGTGTGGTTTGAGGGCTACAGTGGGATGTTTTCAGGCAGATGAAAATGAGATCATTCCCGTGTTAAATATTTTCTGGAGGAGGTTAGGCCTTCAACCTAACACCAGCAGCCTGCCCCAAGGTGTTGTTCCTAACTGCAAAGTATTTTGTCAAAAGCACTATCATCACATGGACTTTTCAAACCGGTAATACTAAAGCAGAGGACTGCAGACATGGGAGAAGGAAAAGGCAGCACAGGGAGCTTGCAGTAGCCAGGAGAGCCAGGCAGCAGCAAAGAGGGTGGGTGACCTTTTGTTACATCGGTGGTGACCAAGCCCAAACTTTGTCTACCCCTCTTGCAGCACCAAGGCAGTCACTAATCATCTTGCTTTCATGGTTTGACAGGCTTGAAGCATGCTGCACTGAGTTATCAGTTAGAAAACATCCTCTAAGGAGGTGTGCTGATGCTTCAGCAATAGCAGGCTATTTTCAGACAAGAGACAAGTGTAGTCAAGGACATTTGGCAACTCTAACTCAAGCATCAGCTCCAAGGTGAGCAGGAGGCTGGGCTGGGTTCAGGGATGAGCTCTCACACCACTTGCCCAGGGCCTCTGTAACACACTGATTCAAATTACCCACCACACAGATGGAGAGAGGGAACGAGCCCTACGTACCCACTTCCACCCACAGCTTCCAGAATTCACCTTCGCTCTGCAGAGAAGAGCCTCCACCTTTGCTCGCTTTTCAAACACTAGATTCGTATTCCCCATTTTAATCCAAGAGCTGCATTTGGAAAAGTGCCAGGAAAGGCAAAGATCATCATCAAGCTGATATTTCAGCCATCGGGATCTTTAGTGAGAAAAAGGAAGAGGCAGAAAATGAAGATGAATTGAGAGCACTGCAGCTACAGGGGGAGGCAATGGAGCTGAAGGCAGCAAGGGGCTTAGGAATGAGAAGGGGCAAAACAGGATCAGGACAGATTGAAACTTCACAAGTGAGACTTACTGCAAGTGAAAATGAACCAAGACCTTGTCAGTCACTTGTCAGATAGCAGAACAGGCACTGTCTTTTCACCCTTTGACTTATGTGACCCCGCACACTGTAAAAATCTTAGAAATTCTGTGCAAAGGAGGCTGCTGGGTGAACATGCTTCTATTGTGGGTCAGAGTTTCTGCACTAGCCCAAGGCCAAAGTCCAAGCAGAATTGAGAACGCAAAAATCATTAGGTGTGAAATCTTCAGAAGCAAGTCAGAAAGCAGCTCCCACTCAGGTTAACGCCTTTGGTCACCACCTTTTAAATTAGCCCAGAATCTCTTGTATAACAATAGATCTACAGCTACAAATATACCACGGGCATAATGCATGGAGGCACCCAGGGTGCTTTTAGAACTGGGTGAAGAAGAGAAATTCAGCCAAGCCCTACATGACCTGAGGATCTGCCCCAGTAAGGTGGCCTGGACAACTGTCTACGAGCCAACCTCCGTAAAACAGACCAGCAGAGTTACACACAGCACTGCTAATACATATTGACTACCTGGCATACTAATTAGCTAATACCTATTTAAGTTTCCACCCAGGGTACATCCCACCCACAGCATGCACCAATAGCGACACGTCTACATCGGGGGAACTCCTTGTGGAACAATGCCCCTGAAGTCCCGCATCCCTGGTGCGGCTCCACAGTCACAGCAAAACTCGCCTTGTGCCCCTAATCCTCCAAACAGGAGGCAGAGGATAAACTCAGTCACTGGAAAACGGATGCTGAACACATCCTTCCCACACCTCCTGCCAGCTGCTTGCAGCAGGGTTGGCATGAGATTTACAGCCAGCTGCTAACCTTAGCGGGAGGTACAATGCCACAAGAGCAGGTAGATGAAACAGGGAAAATCTGTCAAGAATTTAAGAGAAACAAAAAGAAGGAAAAAAAAAAAGAAGAAAGAATTAAATAGGAAAAGGGGTTGGGGGATAATTACAGAACAGGTATTTTTAATGGCTGCTGGCAGAAACCCCAACTCTTGTATTTAAATGGCTTTTTTAATTAAAAAACAGCAGGCTATGAATGCTAATCTTTCTGAGCAGAAAGCTCCTGATGGTTTGCCTGTTTCCAAAAGACTAAATCAATCAGCAAAAAGGCTAACCCCATCTTGGGAACATACATTTCAGAAGGGCCTAAACATTCAAAGTCTATGTGTGCTGCACTCCTGTATACACAGGGTAAAAAGTATACTAGCACCAGAAGTACAACATTCACAAAAATATCTAAGACTAGTTTAACTTCATTTTTTTTTCCTGGATCTGATCTGTCTTTCCTTGTTACTTCAAAATGTTTTTTTGGTTTTTTTTTTTCCTAGCTAAAAATATCAGTGGAGGCCTGCCAGGCTAAAATGTGCAGTTTGAGTCCCTAAGTGTTTGGGTAGGGAATATTCCAATTGCTCCACATTTTTGCCTATGTAAACTATTTAACTTGCAAATCAGAAAGCAATGTTGTATGACACACTTGGGTTTTTCTTGGAATCTCAGCAGACATGCAGTGAAAAAAACAGCTTATAACCAGCAGAGAGAGTGAGAGGAGAGAGAGAGAGTGATGTCAACCATGTAGTACAAAAATAAATTGTTAGCAATTTTTTATGAACTGAGGTTTCCCAAATGTAAAGCAATTTAACAATTTTGTGCCATTGCAATTCACAGTATCTGTGGGTAGAGGGATTTTAAATGAAAATCCAGCCTTATTCTATTCTGTGTCAAGAATTATGTGTCATTTTGTTTCTTCCACGCATTTTATATTTGTATAAAGTGTTGGAGAAAGAAAGCCTCATTGGGGAAGGACACCACCAGGAAGCTGCGTAAAAAAATTCTGGTGCTGCAGGGCAGTGGAAGGCTTTGTAACCTGGCACCAACATGACTCAAATTAATTAGATTTGGAGCCTCCTTTTTCAAGCTAGCAAGTTTCTGTGCCTGTTTCCAAGCTGTGACTGTCCACCCCGCTGTGGCCAGCGATGCAATGATGGTCCCCCATGGGCTTGGCTCGAGCGCCTGTGCAAGGTGGTGCCTGGGGCTGCAGAGACAGGGACAAAGTATGTGCCCTGAGGCGGTGGCTCAGCCCAGCTCTGCCCCACTCAGACACAGGGTCCACGGGTGCTTCACGCTGCCTCTCCATCACAGCATCAGTAACTGGACATCCACATGCAGTCACCGGAGGTGGAATTCAAAAAGACCCGAGTCCAGGAGCAGCAGCACAGCCCTGCTGTGCTTCCACAGATACTCAGCACACACTCAAAACCCATCCCACTAAGACACAGCTCCAAGTCCTGCCTGTGGGCCCACTCCTCCTTCTCCATTTTGCCATACTCTTTTTCCCTTGCCTGGTCTATGCTCCCGGCAGTTGCCTTTTCACCCAGGGATGGATCAGGTGCGGTTCCCCATGCAGAGCTGCTTCCCCAGTGCCTGGCTCCCAGGAGAAGAGCTGGCAGACTCCCTGCCCAGCCGTGGAGTGCGTGGGCTGTGTCCTGCCCACCCTCCCTCCACTGCCCCAGTCTCAGGGCACCTTTGGAGCCACCAGTGCTGGGCTGCGAGCCAGACAGCAAGGAGCTATTTGCAGCCTTCTCTGAAAGCACAAGATCTGCCTCCGAAACATGCACAAATGCTTTCCTCTCATCTCCAGACTCCCGGTCTTTCTCAGCAGCATCAGCAGAGCAGGTGCTGTGAAAGTCTCCTGGCCTCCCCTTTCCACACCGATATGTCATTTCTTCCTCCTCTATCACTGTGTCAGCTCCTGCTGATGGAGCTAACCTCCCTGCTCCTCCAGACACTGCATCCCAGCCCTCCAGCACACACATCCATCTCCAAGCACACCTCACCATTAAGGAAAGAGCGTTCAAAATTACAAGATGATTACACAGTTTGTACTGGAGCTGGGGAGTATATAAACCCAGTAGGCTACTTGCACTGCCTGTCCCTCTCATAGCTATGCATGCCTTGTCCAGGCAGACCACATGTGAGGAAAAAAAACCACATCAGGCAGAGATTCACAAGAGAAATACCACACTATGTAAAAAATAAGAAAAATTCAAGTATCATGTATCTGCACACAAGTAAATCCAGTCTACTGGTCTCATGAAGCAGAGATGCTCAAGAAACATGTGCTAAGCTGTTACAGAGAAGGAGATAAGCAAGACCATCACTGATGTGCACATCTTTCGTGGCACCTGGATGCTTCGGGATCCACGGTTTCTGTATGGTTCCTTCAAAGGCTAGGAGAGTTTACTATCCACTCAGACTGTTGCTGAGACAAGACCATTCAAGAAGAAGCCTCAAGAGATATCACCACCCAGCCTGCATGACCACGCTCGATGTGCCCGGACGCTTTGTGCGGCTCATATCATTACTTTGAGGCACCCTGTAAGACTCAACGATGAAAGCAGATTTGCAGAGGTGCTTTTCAAATTACTGCCTGGGTGCCCTTTTCTTAAATCAAGCTAAGCTTTCACTAGGATCAAGTTAGGGAACAGCTCCGAGGAATTTCTCAGCAAATTCATTTTGCAGGATGCTGATTTCTCATTATAAGAGAACACAAATCCATTTGACAAGAAATGTGCTCTTTCCATTCTCATTTTGTTTCACAACCTATGGCCTAAACCTCAGGTGAATTTTCAAATCAGCCAGTGCTCGTAGCTGTAAAGGAATCTTTATAGGAAAGAGAAGTGTAGAGCATATTGGCATCTTACAGGGTTTTTTTTGCACAGTGCAGCAAGAAAGCATAGAAACACATCAAGAAAAGTTATGCATCCCTCATACTGCACACAAGAAGTTAAAAATCTTTTGCAAAGAGCTGCAATTTGAGTTGAGATGGACAACAAATATTGCAATACAGCCACATCAATTAGCTGTCAACGGCTCACCTCTCACAGTGCCTGTTATGGGTTGCAGGTTCTCCCGCTTGTCTCAGCCACATTGGGCACCAGTTGTTGTAGTCAGAGTCCAACTCAGTCAGCCTCACACAAGGCACCAATTGTTGCAGCACAAACAAGCTATCAGGGTGCAACAAGGCTTTTACTATAGTCAGATTCTACTGTCCGTGCTGCTTCACCTTCCTCCAGAGGTCAGATCACACTGTCCCTCCCCCATCCTCCTCAGGGCTATTTAACTACTTAGCAGGAACGAGCTACAGCTTCATATCATCCATGCCAATCAACCCACTGCCTTCAAGGCAAGGCCACAGCTGCGTATTATCAATGCTAATCAACCCACTGCCTTCATTCCTACACAGCAGAGTTCCATGGACTGTGCCCCATGACCCTGCCAAGCTACTCTTTTACTCAAGTTACCCCTTTTTCAGGTGGGAGATCCTCAGGAAGGGATGGGATAGGAGGCCTCTGTAAACTCCCAGAGCGATCTGGGAGGTAGATCAAATGAAATCCCAAGAACTGGACCACTCTGTGGTCCAAAACCAATAAACTGATGCTTCAAGTGGTGATGGCATCAGTTTATACATTTCTGATTCAAGTGTCACACTGACACTTGCCATTCTTGGCACCAAGGAGCTAAATTTGTCATTGTCTTCTTCAATATGCCATAAGAAAGACAAAATTAGAGATCTCCTCCTGTCTGAATTGCAGGCAGTGCCCCATTGTTAATCTCGCCATGGAACAGGCAGCGCTGCAGCCATACCGGAAAGCCTTTCCAGTTTGATTTGCTCTATCCATTGAACAACAGCATGTGGATGAAACGAGGCTGAGCAGCTTGCCGTCCAGCTGCTTCTCAAGTGCAACGAAGCAGAAGAAAACTACTCTGACAATCTGAAAGGGGACTACAACCAATTTAGAAGGAAATGATTGCGCACAGTCCAACCCAATGCCTTGAACAGCATCACGGAGCAATCCTCCATCACTTAGTGTTCTGGGCCTGTCACTCTTCTGATTTAAAATGAGTTTAGGTAAACAAGTTGCACAACCATGATTCACTCTCAAACATTTCCACTCAAGAGCATTATCTGCCTCGCTGGCACCTTTATACTTTCAAAGATTATTTCTACTATGCTTTTTATTTCTTGAAACAGGCTTGTATATACAATATAGCAAATACATCTCCTTTGCTGACCAAAAAACTTTGTTTCCTCTTGAGAAAGAGAACGAGCTCTGGGTGCGGATTATAAAATTAATTTGGCTATCACACGTACACCTATTCTCCACCTATAACAGATCTGTAAGGTTGTGATCAGAGTGCTAGCTAGGAAGTGAATAAGCATCATCGTGAACTATATTTAGCTAAGACAGACCCTTCGACTCTGGATTTTCATACGACAGAGTGTCACATTTTTGTCTGGTTGGACATGGTCGACCTTAACATCATTTGCCATCATGGAACTGCATTAACTACTCATTGACTTTCAGGCCGAAACTACAGTTCAACATTTTCTTAGGTACTTCAGAAAGAAGCTTGGCTGTGGCATTTCATCCTGAAGTCCCTAATGCCTTTTACAATTAATTTCTTTGCCAAGAATCAATGCAGTCCATGCCCCTCTGTATTCCAGGAGACTGCCGGGACTGTCAGAGCAAAATTCACGTGCCATCACTAGAGACAACCCCGGGAAGTCAGCAGAAAGCGAAGCTGAGCTCTGTTACTTTGGGGACAGCATAAACACTACAGTGGATGAAGCAGCTTCAAAAAAAAAAAAAAGAAAGAAAGAAACCAAGTCAAAAAAACCAAAAACAAACAAAGGAACCCACACAAGGAAACAAAAAGCCATGAGCAAATACTTCCAGGGAAGCATCAGGGGAAGGAAAAAGCCTGCTGTCTTTAGGTTGAATGGTCAAATAACATGACTCAGAAGAGATTGACAGGAAGGGTAGAGAGTTTTGTGAGCACCCGGCAGTGCCTACAACCCAGACATCATCCCTGTGTTAGCTGAGCGGAGCACACGATGTATCTGCACAGAGATGTGCAGCCGGAGCCCCTGCTGCCATTGGTCCCACCGCGCAGCCGCTCAGGGCAAAGCACCGCACACCCCTGGCCGCCTCCCCACCGCCGCTGCCGCACACCCACACCTGCGGGCTGCTCACGTCCACCACCAGCACAGCAAGTCCTAAAGGACCAGTCAAAAACTGGGTGCAGCCCCGCTCTGCCTCCCCCTGCACACTGAGGATCACTACGGGGAATATTAGCCTTAAGGAACTGAGGTACGTTTCCCACCTTTCCCCTTTATGCCCAGCAGCACATCTTCATTTTCTTGACTGCAGCATCATGACCTCCTGCACAGCAAAGAGGTTTGTGGCTTTCCATACGAAACTTCAACAAGCTTTGACCCAATTGCACAACTCTTCCTTTCTTTAACAGCTGTAGATACAAGCTATATAGCTACAAGTTACACAGGTAGAAACTTCAAATATTCTTCAAGAAAGCATCACAGATAAAGCACATTCACCAACTATCCTCCATTTTCCATATACTATAAAGTGAGTTTTCTTTGAAACTAAACTGACAAACTGCTTTTTTTTCCAGATGTTTGCCCCTACTTCTTGAGAAAAAAAAGTGCCAGGAAGCTGCAGATATGATGACTAATAGAGGTGGGGTTTTTTCCCACACAATTAAAAAATCAGAAGGAACCACTAGACTACCTCATCCAGCTTATAACGAAGACCCTCCATTACACCAAGTTGCTGCACACATTTTAGCTTCCCAGTGCTTCTCATGGTATCAGGCTAATTATTGATATGTTATGACCTTGATTCTTACTTGTTGGGTGAAGAATAAAGTCTAACTCCACTGTGGTGCAGCCCCGCTTCCTTATAAAGTCCAGCAAAGTAGGGAATGGGAGCATCTTAAACGTTTTCATGTGAAAATTGTTTCCAAAGGGATTCAAGATATTTATATTTATATCTATATGTACATATATACTTATGTTTGTATTGTTATATAATATTTATGTTTATTGCATTTACCTAACTACTGTCAGCAAATCTGGCAGCTGTAATACGGCAATATTGCGTGCTTTGCCCTTGGCTCTGGCACTGTCCAGGCTGGGGGAAGAGGAGGGAAGAGCTGGCCTGCAGGGAGGACACAAGGGGCTGCCAGCTGGGTGTGACAAGGGGGAGGCACCGCCACCCCAGTACTCCCAGGAGCTCCCCCAGCCAAGGGCTAACCAGGTCCCGTCCTGCCCAGTCTTCCAGATCAAACATGTGATGTCTGTTTTGGCCCAGTGTTCCAGGCACTGTGGTGTGTGTTTTGGCCCATGCCTTATCTGGCTGAACAGCAATCATTCAATATGTCTCTCTACTAGTCCTGATCCACCAGGAGTGGGAAATCGGGCAATTCCAAACCTGCAGGGCAGCCATGGCACAGGGCCACCACGCTGGAGCTGTTGTGAAAACGCTCCACTCCGGGGAGGTGTGGAGGGAAGCACGAGTAAAGCAACGTCACCATCCTTTGGACACATCTGGCTGTCACGGTACAACATGCTCCTGTCAAGGAGGCACCTGTTCTGTGAATGCCTGCAGAAGAACGAGGAACGCTCGTCCTCCTCCCCATGGCAGGCCCACGTGGGAAGGCAGCCATCCCTCCCCTTCCCTGCCTCCGCTGCGCGGGGACAGGCCGTGCATTTCGCCTCACTGAAACCACGTGTGCTCGGTGGGTGCCCAAACGTCTCCTTTTCAGTGGGGACACGGACGGGCACTTCCCCGTAGGTGCCTTTCGAAAGCTCCGGCTGCAGCTGGAGAGCCCACTCGATACTTTGTCATGCTTCAAACTGGGCTTTCAATAACATAATTACAGGCCTACATTAAAATCTTATATTTAAATGATCTTATTCTTTATCAGCAGAGGATATTCCTAACCAAAACAAATTCTTCTATATCATTTATTGTATTTAAGATAATTTAATGGTTTTCTATTCATGCTGGAAGGCAGCAAATGAATAAATTCCGTAGCACTTCATTTAAATATTTTAGAACAAATCTTGAAGGATGTTTTCATTTAGCTGAAAGCAGCTTAATAGCAGGTTTTTTTCTCTACCACAATAAAAAAGTATGGGTTTCTTTTTATTGCGCTTGTTAAAATAAATGGCATTTTTAATAAAGACTGTCCCCATAACAACATATATGATTTGATCACATTATGAAATAAATGTCATGTGAGATTATACATTTCAAAGCAGACAGTTTATGTTCTTTTAGTTATTAAATTCAATCAGTTTTACTACTTTTTTTTTTTTCTGGAAGGCAGGTATGGTTTTGATTAAAATGTGACCCCAAAAGCAGAATAATTTAAGTGAGAGTGTGTTTTCATTTTTTGAAGGTTTATCTACCTTCTCATAGGATCTTAAAAGAAAAAAAAAAAAAAAAAAAAAAAGCGTGCCTTTCAGTGGCAGAATTAAAATTTGTTTTCCTTTGACTGACATTTTTATTCCCAAGAAGAATGTGTTACAACACAGCACCATGTGGAAAACTTAAAGCTAACTAACTAGATATTACGTTTTTAGTCCATAAAATGGGTTTGATGGTACAAACAGTCTGTAGGGCCTCTGGGGAGCCACCCCCTGGTGCAGAAACCCAGCGCCAGGCCAGGGCAGCAGCCTGTGCTGTCAGACCAGGCTGGAAAACCGCCTTTGACAGGGAAGCACACCGGTGGCTGCCCACAGGGGACGGGACCTGCAGGGCAGTGTGATTTCCTCCAGGAGCCAGCTGGAGAGCTATGGGATGCCGGGACAGGAATGAAGCAACCCGACCAGTGGTAGAACTGACTCTCAGGACCACATGTGTGGCTCGTTACAGGCTGTCATTTACTCCACCAGTAATTGGGTTGGGCTGTGACGGGTGGCATCCTCTCTTGGCATTTCTGATTCCTCGCCTCCTGCCCATCGGCCCGCAACCAGGCATCCCTGTTTGCTGAGGGACGTGGCTTAAGCACATCAAAGCTCCCAAGATGTGGTCACAGTCCCTGCTCAGGAAGCCCAAAAGTCAGAAGCTGGTCCAAATCTTAGACCGGAGTTAGATACTTCAGTGGTCTGGCCCTGAGTCAGTGCAATAAGCTGCCTATAGGACCTATTTCATATGATGCATCCATGGTAGGTACAGTGAAATACCTGGGTGAAAAACAGTGGAAAATAACCTATTTTTAGTCTGTCCAGAATTCCCATCAGGAATTGCTGGATCCTTATCCCTGTTTAGGTATGCAAGAATCAGAGACCTTTGGAAAGGAAGGCTTCATTGTGTCCCTGGGGTCTCACTCACAGCACTGAAGACCAGGAAGCTGGATCCCCCAGCCCCAGGCTGTGGCTGTCAATAACCTCCTCCTCACTTCACTGCATTTCTCTTCGGTGTCTTTCTAAAAAGCCCTCCATTCATCCCAGACACTTCAACTATACCACTGTCTTGTTTCAACAAATGAAGCTCCCGTTAAAAATCACTGACAACACGGGCGTTGGCTTAATAAAGAAATTACTTTTAATCTAAACATCACCATCTGTCAGGCCCTGAAACGGGAAAACAAGAAAAAATGTGCGGTGATGCACAGCCACGGAGTAACATTTGAAAGCACGTCCCAGCTCTCACCGAGCACGAACGCTGAATATTAAACAAACACCTGAAGCTACATGTGCCACCACCTAAAACTATCACTTCGTTTTCTGTTACATGCTGTGACTTAAGGAAAACATTGCAGGCATCGCCATCTGTGTCGCTTTTAATTATCAATAGGAAGCACACGCACGATATTTCACAACCCATTCAGAAAACAGAAAAGCAGCAGCCAGGGCCGTGCGTATGCCTGAGGGGCTCCTGTGCCCAGGGTAAGGCCACGCATGGTCACCACAGAGCATGGTGCAGGTGACAGGCTGCATTACGGGGACGGGCACAGCCTCCCACTTGACAGCCAAAAGCTGAGGCTTCGTGCTTGAAATGTGCCCCTGCCCCCGGGGGCACTGGCTGCTGCGGGTGACGGTGATTAACACCCCGCATAGGGTGCTGCCGGTTCTCAGCTGCGGAAGGCAGGTTATCACCGCGCTCTGGGAAGGATCACGAGGGGAGGCTGCACAGGGGGATGCGGAGCCACAGCCTCCTTATTCATGAGCACAAGGCACGGCGGAAGAGGAGCTTTATGCAGTGCTGTCAGGAATTACAGTGAAGTAGTTTCTGACCGCTGGCTCATGTGTTCAAGTTGGATGAAATGAAATGGTGGGAAGCTGGCCGGCTTGGGAGGGAAGTCAGTGATAGCCTTTCCCATTATTCCCAACAGCTCTGAGCAGAAAATGAAGCTGGGAATAAATAATTTCACCAGCAGCTGAGCTCAAACAAAGCCTGGTCTGTGCTTGCTGTACCTCCCCCGTGCCCCTCCGGCAATCCCGATAACCCCGTGCTCTGTGACCCCCTCCCCAAAGGACCTCTGGGCTTTCTCCACATTAGTCCCTCATCACCTGCCCCAGTGGGACTAGGCTGGCTGAGGAGCCACGCACGGGCTGGCTGCCCACCCCTCCCACGGCTGCCCACCCTTTACACGGCTGCCCACCCCTCCCATGGCCAAGGGGCAGCTGGGGCAGGATGGAAGGGGCTGGCACACAGGCGGGAATAGCCCTGTTACTGTAGGCAACTGAGAATGGCTGCAGATAAATCCAGAGTGAACAGTGCTAGGTCAGATGTTTTACAGATCCTTATCTGATCTCCTAATATCCTGCTCAATCTCTCAGGAAATACTCAGTAAACCCTACTGCCTATGCACTGGAAGCAACAGTCTTCTGCAATTAAAAATGTCTGGAAATGGCACTCCACTCCTCTGCACAAATAATCCAGACTACATACAAACAAACAAACAAAAACTGCTTCCTCGGAAGCAGCTGTGGGGCACCTGGAAAAAAAGATGCTCAGGAAACCCAAGCAGAAACAGGTGCCTCAGGCTCACTCCTCTCGGTGGTTCCTACCCCACTGCTTGTCCTCTGTTTTCTGGAGAAAACTCTCCTGCTTATCCCTCCTGGAGGATTTATCCTGAACCGCTCTGAATTGATACAAAAGGCAAAAAAAAATTTACTTTTACCTACCAGCATCTCTCCCCTGCCTGCAAGGGTTGTCCGCTGTGCTGGTGATGGTAGGAATAAAGCCAATTAAAAACCAGCTCCAGAAGTCAATCAAATTTTTCACCCCCCGTCCCTTTGTTGTGACTGAATGCTGCATGTTCTCCTCAAGTTACCTCCCCAAGCAACAATCCCATTTACTTTTTGACCTCTGTAAATTAAAATAAGTTGGGAGCTCTCCTGGTTTAGAGCTGCAACTCCATTTACTTGTGAAATTGTTTATTCAAGTAATCCCCACTCTGTAGCATCAAAGTTTGTTGTTAATAGTTGCAGACCGTTAATCTACACGATGAGTATAACAAAGCTTGTGGAAGAATCCCAAATGGACAAGCATGATAAGAGATGGGAGAAAGAGGCTGGCAAAGCTCCAGGTACATGGTATTTTTGTGTCTGACCTCTTTAATTACTTCAGCACCAAACTGACTGGTAGATGAGCTTTAGAGCTACTCCAGTGGCTATCAATAACTTTCGGTTTCAGGAAAAAGATGTGGTTTGATTTTTATTGCACAGTAGGGAGGTACAGCTATCCAGTACCTTGTGCTGTAGCAGAGAGGAAGTTTGTTTAAAACAAAAAGAGGAAATGTACACAAACAGCTCTTCCGAGCCTCACTGCCAGAGGAATATCACATTGCTAACAAGATACTAGGGGCTGTAGTGTCACCTCAATGTCTCAGGTGCAGGGAGCTGAGGATGAGGAATCTGGAATGATGTTGTGGCTGCTTATTGCAGACCCTTAACCTAGGTGACCATCATGGAGATCATTTCTGCAGCCACTCCTCCTGCGCTGGGGAAACCAGTAGCAATGATGTAGTGATTTATTGGTAAATTATAGCAATTTATTGGTAAATTAAGGTTTTACCATTTCAAAGATTAGGTTTTGTTTCAAATTGTAAAAAAAAACCAACCCTGCAAAACTTCAACACAAAAGCAGCAAATCAAATAAGTACACCACCTTCATTTTTCTCATTCCGTTTGCTGGCTACATAAAATCAAATATGTATCTGCTGCTGAAATCAGCATAAAGCTGGAGAGACTTTTCTCAAAGTAGCTGGGAATTCACCTTTCCTCTGCCAACCCATCAAGAGCCTGTCTCCATTCGCCACATCTTGGTATAGTCACTCACTGGCAAGTTTAGAAATTCCTAAAAGATTTTCACCAAATATTTGTAACTAACTCTGCTCAGCTTGAACTAGAGGGTGAGAAAAGCTGTTTTTTCAGCTGCAACCTCTCTTAAGTCATGAAGCCAAGACAGAATCCTTCAGCACTTTTTGTGCTCTATCCCCTCTATAAAAATCAGCAACATTTGTTTCTCCAGAAATTCACCTTTGGGAAACAAAAAAATTAACAAATCACACTGGTTCAACATTACTGATTTGTCTTAGCAACTTGGTTTTGACTCATGCTCCTTATTTTTTGACTGCAAAGTAGAGTTTTTACTGACCTTCCAGGCTGAACTGGAAAAATTATTCTTTACTGAAGTCCTGTCAATCTAGAAAGTATCAAAACCTGAGCCTGAAATATCATTCTTCAACCTGAGATATGCAAGAAACCTCTGCTGCTGCTGAGAGATCTGCAAGATGGATTAGGAAGAATTTTGCCTTTGGTTTGATGTTCAAATTAGATTACTAATTCACAGAGTCCTTTTACTGTTTAATAAATTCAGATGAAAAGGAAAGATACAAATTCTCACAGTTCTCTTGCTACTTAATACATTCAGATGAAAAGGAAAGATAGAGCATAATCAACACATGCATTAATTTATGCAGATCTCTCTCCAGCTTCATGTTTTAAAATGTCTTTTTAGATAAAAGGCCAGTAATACTCAGCATTTTTCGTCTTCAAACTGCTTTGAAAATATTAACTAGTGAATCAGCATAGCATACCCATCAGGTCCATCAAGATTAGTATTCCTGTTTTAAAGAGCAATTCCAGGCAGAAAGGTTACGGGATTTCCTCGCTAACCAGAAGTCAATGCCAAGGATAGGTGCTAATTAGCAAATTCATAACTTGCAGTGCAGCACTTAGATTACATCCCATGCTCTAAGTCATTCAGCGAATGTGATGTGTGTTAAATCTTGATAATGTTGTGCTACTCAAAGTTTAAAAGATGTAAAGAATGGCCATGCTGCATAAAAAAGTGTGTGTGGGGGGGGGGGGGGGGTAGGGGGTGGGTGTCATTTCAGTGGGACATCATTTTGTTCAGGGGTTGTTCGGGCCCGGCAATGCTGTGAGAGAGGAGAAACTTCCACAAAGTGGGAGCTGTCGGTCACTATTGCACTGACTCAGGCTGTACGGACTGGCCACCACCAGCTCAGCTGGACCCCTCCGCGCTGCAGCCCCCCGCCGCAGGGGGGTCAGGTTCTCAGGGGATGAAGTCCAGGAGGGGATCCCACACTGCCCTGAAAGCAGGGCTCCAGCAGCACACCCAGATGAAACTCCTGACCCACGCAGCAAGTGCCTCGCATTGCACCAAGCTTCACCCCACCGCTGCCTTCAATCCATCCCTCCAGCCCCGGCGGCGGGGACAGGAGCCGAACGCCAGCGGGAGGGTGAGCGCCGGGAGAGCGGAGCTGATAAGCAGATTCGGATTTTCTGATTAGTGCCAAGGGTTACGTGAACAGATGCCTCTCTCTCACAGAGGGCACAAACACATTGCAGAGAGGAGTTGCTGCAGTTCATTTACAAAGGAAGAACACTTTCTAGCTCTCCCACCGACAGTTTGTTCCTGTCGCTGTGGTTCAATCTACACTGTGCTGCTGGCAAAACTTCCACTGTGAGCAGCTTCAGCACTTCTCCTTTTAAGTTCATTATTTCCATCCTGTTCGTTATTTTCTTTCTGTAACATAAAGGCACTTTCATGCATGATCTGCAGATCACCAGCAATGAAACAGAGAGACAGGGGCGCGCTGAAACGGATGCACGTTACATTCACCTTGACTGCTAAGGACAGGGAGCGTGAGAACAGGGAATATCCCACAGGAAGGCAAGATAACAAAGACATGCAAGAACCAGCCAATGTGAAAATCATAATGACACAGGGATTTATGGGAGGACTTATGCCACAGCTATAGAGAAGTCTTTTTTTCTTTTTGTGTCTTCCCCCCCCCAGTTTCTTTTTTAAATCGGCATGGTCTGTAAAAATAGACAACACAGGGGAAAGTGCAGACCTCTACGTGGAAAAAGACAAACTGAAAATATTTTCAAACTGTAAATGGGTCATGTGCAGCACCGGATCTTGCTGTAACATCAGCATACTGAAGTCTCTGAGAATTCATGCAATGCTTGGGTTTTGGGTTTTTTTTTAGATACAGGGTGGTGGTACGGGATTTTTGGCAAGTGCCCTCGGCAGAAGCAGATACGGAACGGCACCTTCTCCCGTCATTCATAACAAGGCACGGCTATGCGAGGTTACACACTGCCGTGCTGGCACCACGACGGGCTCTGGGCCAAGAGGTGAAATGCCACAGAGATATTCTAGCCCAGGGCCCCCAAGACAAACATCAGAGCGAGAAGAGTTCGCAAGAGTTCAGCGTACAATAGTGCACCGGTTTGGTTTGCCCTTCCCTACAGCGTCAAACGTTAGGGTCATGCCTTCGCTTTCAAAGCCTTTCGCAACTCTTGGGAGACCTCCAGGCACGTTGCCAGCGGTTTGGCTGCTGGGGTGCTGAAACCACTGCTGGTGGCTTTGATCACGAGACAACCCCATCCCATGGCTTCCTGGCAGAGGAGCTTCCTTCTGCTTATTGCGCCGCACCTCGCAAACAGATTGCAAAACCTCTGCAGCCACGGCAGCTCTTTCATTAGGTATTTTCTCAGCACCTAGCACACCAGGACCCTGGATAAGGGGTAGGGCTCTCTTCTGGCTGTAGCTACGCTTGGTGAGTAGCTATCGTGGCCAGCCACTGCACAGCCAAGCGTTTACACCTCCTGCTGCTGATCTGCCCCCCAGTCCCTCTGGTAGAATGAAGCCAGGTGCCAAATCCAAGCAGCGTGATTTTGAGTAAGTTCAGGTCTGAATGAAAGGCCGAATGCCACATCTCAGCACTATCTGTAATTATAACTGTTTATTGCTATATCTCCAAAGAGCAAAATGACAGTCTGGCGTAAAGAAAACAGGCCCACCCCAAAACATTTAAATGCTTTTTTTTAAAATACAGTGCCTAGCTTACAACACACTTTATCAAAGGTTTAGGCTATCAAAAGAAGGCTGCGTGCTCCACGAGAAAAGTAATATCCGTTTTAGCTTTCAAACATTTTGGCTTTTTTATTAAAAATATGTACAACAAAAGCCTTACGCTGTTGTCATATACAAAGGAGATAACAAAATGGCATATACAAAGCAGATAACAAATGCTAAGAAGTGGAAATCTGTCAGCTGCTAATATCAAAAGGCTACACAGAGAATGAAAGGCAAAAAGGTTTTACCTGCATACTGTTTATAGTTTGAGCAAACCTGAGCAAGCCCATGGTAACTATGGTCCCTCCATCCACCCAGTAGCTGTCACATGGACCAGCATCTGAGTTATCACCAAATGTAAAAGATGGTGTCTAAAGGGGCAATGCTGAGATAAAGGCATATGAAAAAAAAATAAAAATATCTGGTTATATGAGAAAGAACACCCTAGACTATTGAGAGAGAGAGAAAACATTAAAAACTCCACAGTTCAGTACTTTTACTGAGCCTTACATTTTGCATGCAGGATGCAAAGGGACAGCCGTTCCTACAGCACCACTCAAGACAGAGGCAGTATTATCACAGCTCTGTGCCTGGGAAAAATGACACAAGAGCCAGCACAGCACTGATGAGAGTCCTCTGCAGTCCCACAGCCGGTAACATGGGAGCCCCCAGGTCCCAGGCCCAGCAAATCTGCAACAACCTGCAGACAGGTGCGAAAAATCATCATCTGAGGGACGCGGCCGGCAGCAGGGCAAAGCCAGGAGCAGCGGGGCAGCACCGGCTGTGGCTCCCTCGCTCCTCCGCAGCCTCCCCGGGTCTGGGTCCGGCCGATGCTGAGCGCTGCCAGCCGGCGGGGAGGCGAAGCTGGGCGGGCTGGCAGCACCCAGCACCTGGCCTCTCTGAGAGGCGTTGCCCAGCTGCTGAGCATTTCTTTTGAAATGTTTAAGCTCTAATTTGAGAAAGAAACACAAGGGCTGGTGCAGCAACTTTGAATAGTTCATTGATTTCTGTGCTAGAAAATCCCCCACGCCCATTGTCAGATGGCATCAGACTGATCGGCTTCTGACTCCAGTCGTATATGCTCTTGCACATACAAAGGCAGAAATGTCTGTCTCTTGTGATTCCAGACTTGCAGAAAAACAGAAATCTCCACAAATCAGAGTAATTGAAGGTTTCAAGGGATCTTATTACTCTTACAGTGTAATAGTGGAAAGCTTTGGGCAGCATGCGTGCTTGTTGGGGGGACAAAAAAGTAAACCAATCTAAATCTGGTGCTAGTGCTTTAATTTCTAATTAAAAACCCCCAAAACCCAACATCACAGATATTTGCTTTAACTTCACATTTCAGGTAGGGCAGAAAAGTAATGTACTATGACCTCTTCACGACCAGGAGAGGGGGGGTTAAGTGGTTTAAGTCTCTAGTTTCCCAAACACAGTGGTTTTCACCTGTATGTTACTTGCAAGTTACAGCAAAGCACAAGAACAGAAGAAGCGGGCAAGCACAGCTGCTGCGGGTCAGGGTGGGCTCCCCGCGACCCCCCGGCCTGGGCAGCGGGCTGAGGGCTGCACCTGAGAGATGCTGTCGCTCACCTGGTGCAGTAGGCGGGTTGTGGAAATCAGAGGGCGAGGTTATGGAGAAAGACAATGATTCTTTAAAGCCTTAAAACTAAATGATCTTTCCTAATAATTAGAAATAAATTAGCAGAAGCCTGCTTGAACTTTTTTTGTTTGGTTGGTTTTTGGGTTTTGTTTGTTTGTTTTTAAACTTACTGCAAACAAAGTAAAAGTCAGGCTATTTCATTTACAACCTTACAAATGTTTCAAGGTATAGATCCTCTCCTCCTAAGGTATCAGCACAGAGAAAAAAAGTTTCTTCCAGCTCGGTGAGTAGCGTGCATTAACACCCTCTTGAAAACAGCAGCAGAGTCTGTGCGAGGTGAGAAGAGCCCCTGGAAAGTATATGAAGCATCGGGTCGTGCCAGTGCCGGGCGAGGGAGGCCAGGCCTGGGGAGGGCAATTCCCACCCGGCACAACGGCGGCAGTTTGCGTTGGTGACAAGGGAAGAGGCACCGCTGTAATTTTCTGATCCTGTAAATGCTCTTCTCCCCTGCCCCGATACTCGCTCGGCGGCACGTGGCTACTCAGTGGGTTTTCCTGCCGTTCCTTTGGGACTTTTCTGGGCTGACTGTCCTTGTTACGCTTTTCTTGCCCCCCGCTCCTTCACAGGGCAGTGTTATCCGCAGTTTCCACCACTGTCCACTGAGCAGCCCCAGCATCTACAGACCTCAGCCAGAGGATTCACAGCCACACATCTGCCTGTCTTCCCTCGCCAGCCATGACCTGCCTTTGCAAAATCACATTGCATGTCTGCAGGCACTGCTTGCTTCATTCATTCTTCTTACAGATATAATGACTTGCTCCATGTGCAGCACAACTAACAAAGGCTCATTTTCAGCATTACAGGTCTTACACGGAGGGTAAGACCTGCCTCCCAACACAGTCCTTTTTGCAAGTCTTCAGCAACAGTTCAGGTTCATCCTTTACCCATTCAGTACAATGTCCTCCTGATAGCTTCTCCTCACCCAACATCTACAGCTCCTTTTCCCACTACTCCATTCCAAGCCAACAGCCCGTATCCCTGTCCTGTATCTCGTAAGAGCTCCCTGCAGCGTGCCTACGCCCCATTCACATTCACTAGTTTTGTTCCATAAAACCTTCAGTTCTCTCCTTCACCACTTACTTTTAATCAACCTCAAGTTTGACAGCCAGCTACCTATGGAGTTACTATGGACAACTTACCATTTATTTTGGACAGAAAGTGACAGGTATGTTGGAGAAAAGCAGGAGCTGGAACCCACAAAGATAGCAATCTAATTTACCTAAAGAAACAGAATGAAGAAAATGAGAGAGACCTGTGGAGTCCCCTATAATATTCCAGCAAGGGAAGGTGACAGATCCTTCAGGAAATAAGCCAAAGAAACAATGGGGGAGGAGAAGGAAAACCAGAAGAGATCAAGTACAGAACAAATTTCAGTTACACAAGAAGAACAGAAGTGCCATCAAAGATGATTTGGGATGCAATCAGGTGCAAGGACCTCCAAACGAAGACTGCTCATGCAATGACTTTAGAGTCAAAAGGCAGGTGGGACGGTACTCCAGGCAGCAAGTGAGGACAAGCGTTTTTAAAAGGAATGAAACACTCTGAAAGAGGAAAGTACCAACACAGGCTGTGTATATAATAGATCAGATTTTTTCCAAAAGACAGGAAACCACATTGAGAGGAAGGAGGGTTAAGATTCATAGCTCTGAAAGCAACCAAGGCAACGAGTCGAAGAAACCTTTGCCACACAGCATCTCCATTTCCAAGTCCCTGATGCAAGGAATGCAAGTTCTTCTTCTCTGAGAGAGTTTTGGAACATTATAGAAAGATACTTTTTTTTTTTATTTTGGTCACACTTCCATCTTTTGAAAAGATGCATACAGCATTTTTTTCCTCAATTCACAGCCAAGCTGGATTTGGAGCTTGAAATTACCCTGCTTTTCTCATTGAAAACATGTGATGAGGCCACAAAGAATCAGAGTTCCTCAGGCATCCATGAAAAATATTTCCTACCTTTTGTTCAGCTCTACTCCTACTTCTGTTCTCACAACTCAAGATTCTTTAAAAGGTAAACTACTTTTGACAACCTATGCTTTTTTTTTTTTTTTTTTCTTTTTTTCGGTAGGGAGAAGATTGATGCCTGCTGTTTTACATCACTATCACTAATGATTTGCAGGCCTATAAAGATAGCAAATGAAATTACATTCGTTGTTTTTTCCCCTAAACTGATATTAAACTTTTCTCCCTTAGACCTTTTGGACTGGCTCACATATGACAGCATTTCATTTGTACTGCAGCCAAATGTCATGCTATCTAGTGTCACATCAGGCAGAACAAAGTTAGACAAACTCAGAAAACACAGAACAATAGAAACATTTTGGATTTTTTAACCAGCACGCAACATGTCCGCTGGCAATGACTTCAAGGTTGAAAGGATGTCACTTTACTAACAGAGCACTTGTATGTGTCACAGCTGCTGTGAAAACAGCTACCAACGGAGCCGGGCATTGGAAAGCTCCTGGCAGAACCGTTTATTGACAGAGGAGGCTCACCTGATCCAAAGTGGCTGTTTCACCGCCTCCCATGTTTCTGCTGGGACAGTTCAGATAAATTTCTTTGTATTTGGGTAAGGAGGAGTAAGTTTGCTCAACTTGGTTCCGCATGCTTCCATGTTGGCAACATGATTCTCAGGGGCAGAAAGGAGGAAGGGATAGTAAAGTGGGAGGAAAACTCAAACTAGAAGCATGGTCCATTGCATTCAGAGTCCAAATATTTGACATTTACAGAGTAATAATTGACCTGAGAACGGGACGCTATTTAGGTACCCACCGTTACCTTGTGGGAAGGTTTCTTTTATCTCCCAGGGCACTCAGGGGAACGTGAACACGTGCCCGCAGTGTTCACACGTGGGCTAGCCTCTCCCAAGGCGTTTGCTGCAGTCAAGCCTGCTTGGCTTCTGCTTCACTGACGGCTTCCCCCACCCCCCAAGAGTGACATTTTAATTGCGTGTGTCCTTTTTTGGTCTGCCTGCTCCCAGCTCAGCCAAACAGCTGGGTAACTTTGGCTGGAATCCAGAATTAACATAAGCTGTTTTTAACCTCTTGATACAAAGGCATTTTACATGGTTCCCCCGTACGACCTCCGTGCACAAGAGCCTGCTATTAAAATACACCACCATATGCAACCCCCTGATGCCCTGAGGTAGCTGTCCAGAGGCACCTGGCCATGACCTGGTCCTGCGTGGCATCTGGGCAGTATCACGGACCAACAAATTATTGTCACCACTTCCGAGCCAAGCACAACCCAGTGTGGCACTGCCCACTTTCTCCAACTTTCCAGCTCTCAACCAAAGGTGTTAATGCTTTCTACAAACCCTATTTCCCTTGAAAAATCAGGACATGCCTACTTCAAAGGTTAAACGAGGACTTGGATTTCACAAATGTTGACTCACGCAACTTCTCAAGTCAACGTATGTAGCATAGCGCACGCCGGCTGCCCGAAGGGTACGGGTGCTGTGCCACTTGCACAGAAGGTGGTAGTAAGTACTCGGCAGTGCGGGGTAGGATGTTCCTCTTTAATGGCAGGGGCACGCGAAGCATGACCAGTTATTTGCTTTGTGAGTAACTTTCTCAGGAAACGGTTATTCAGAGAGGAGCACCCTGGCCTGCACCCCACTCTCAGAGACCGCGTTCCCCATTTTAGCCATCAGGACACAAAAACTGGAAACGCTATACATATCTGAGCCTGCGTGCTTGACAGGACCCCAAATATTTCTGTTGATTCAGTAATTCAAGAGACACACCAACAATCACATAAATAAATATCAGTTGCCCTTGATTTTTTTTCATTCAAAGAGGACAGAATGAGAAATCATTACTTTACTTTTGGCTTCAATACAAAACAGTGCATTCTCCGAGTCAGCAACCATCCATTCCATTGATGTTAGCAGAGCACTTACAGCAGCAAGGTCCTGGTCCAGGACTGGGGTTGCTAAGCAATATGGAAATACAAATAATAAATGAATAACAGCCACCTGCAAAAGATTACATGCTGAATTATACCTTACCATGAAAGCTTATGTTTCAAACTTCACCTCATTTGGATTCAAATTTGCTGAAATTAAATTTAAAAAGAAGGAATCATTATTGTACAGAACATTTTGAGAGATGTAAACACTTCCTTTTCTATTACTGTGATTCACTTTAGGGTTTGCTTTTCTGTAAGCCATTTAAAGCACACGGCTCTATGGAATACAACGGCTGATTTACTTATTACAGCACAGACTTGAAACTGCTTAAATATATTTTTCTGTCAACATGTATTTGTGATTCCCGTATTTAAAAGGTGACTGTTATTCTATGCACAAATGTGTCGTTAGCATGATTGATGTCAGAACACTGTTTGCACTCCACATTGGCAAAGATTAAAAGCTGCTCCTAAGAAATCCTCTTTACAATGCACACAGCAATGTAAACATACCATACTAGGAAATCTCACAAAGGAAACTTTCTCTCAAGGCCACCTCAGACTCACTGTATCTGCTCCGAGCTTGAGCAATACGACTGCTACCGTGCAGCCCTTGAGAAGGCGGATTCCTTCTCCGTAGGCTTGGTGTGTAACCCGTTGGAAAGGTGCCCGTTGACTTTAATAGGCATACAGTGCTGCCCTGCACCGCATCCCACATCAAGGGCCAGCCCGGGCCGTGGCTGGATTGCACAGAATGTGCAGAGATTTGATTCAGATAGATAAAAACCAAAAGATACTCTCTTGTATTTAGATTTCGTTGCCCAAGGACCTGCAAACGAGCACAGGCTTGTGATTCTATGTAAGAGGAAACTGCCACAAACAAAACGAATTTGGGGTCACTCTGGTTTCAAGTGAAATAGTGGGAAGTGGGAAAAAATTCCCTTTTTTCCAGTGGGATCCCAATAACACAACTCACTCTAACCCATGGCACCCCCCTCACCCACAGCAGCACTCCGACTCCCGTTCCCCCCATGCATCCGGAGCCACAGCAACCCTCCGTGCGTGCGCCTCTACAGCAAAACCCCAAAGCAGTTTGACTTTTATTGGTTGCAGAGAAGAGATTTAAGCTTGTACTTGCTGTAGACCAAATGCTCTCACACAGGAACAGTTACACAAAGCTACAATTTTCTACAAGCTGCAGCAATTTAATTGCAAATTTGAACCTTTTTCATCAAAAGATTATCCTACCTAGGGATAAACGTTATTCGGGTAGTCTTACCCTGTACCCAAAACAAACAAAAAAGGTATTTATCTATTTATTTATTTATTTGTTTGTTTGTTTATTTATTTATTACTTTAAGAAGCTTACAGTTGGAGGTGCTTGCTCCCTGGCTCAGAGGCAGGAGGGTGGCTTCAGAGGATGGACAGGTAAAAGCTGTGTGCAAATCCCGCAGTGGCAACTTCTGTGGAAACATGGATGTTTGGGATTCTGGAGAAATGAAGCAAGACAAGGCGGTGCCAAGGCAGCAGAGGAAATTATGCTAATCCAAACTACCAGGGAGGTGCCATGTTACACAGCTGGATGCAAAGCTTAGTGTTTGTCTTTTCATGACTGCACTCCCTGTAACTTGGTTACTTAGGAGATTTCACTCTGGATTATTACTTATGCTCACAATCACTCCACGCTTCGAGATTAATCTGCACAATGAACACAACAATGGCAAACACAACTGGGGGTGAAACAAGGATATCTGAGGTTTTTTTCAGAGATATTACATGTACAGTTCGAGAGTTGGAAACTTTCAAACAAATCTTGCTGAACGTCCTCAAGAAAAGTGCTACTGAAACATCAAACACAGGTGAGTGTGGCATTATGCACCGTCAGCTCACCTGAGCTATTACTCATCTTTAAATTTATCTTCCAGATAAATTCCCATTAAGTTTCTCTTCCAGATGACTTTCCAGATCCCAGCCTTAAGTTTGCACTGACACACAGCACACTTTCTAACAGTCTTTGGATAGCCTCCCAATAAAAAGCACGCAGTGTTATTTGCCTTGGAGAGCAGAGGGCTTATGGCGTCAGTGCTCTTTTCTGACTTAAGGCGTGATGCTGAACAAGTCGCCAGCTCCCTGTTTCTGAGCGTTATCAGGCATTTACTGCTAGGAAAACTACTTGCCCTGCTCGGACAATCTGAAGCATCATTAAATGTTTGGAAACAGTTTTAGAATAGGTACAAATCTACATAAAAGCAAACCCAGTTTACATATAAGCACTGGTTAAGCATAGACCCTAGAGGCACCTACTAATGGCACTGTAGTGGAAGGCAGCATCAGTATGACACAGCAGCGGAGAAATATCAGAAGGGAAGAAAAGATCCCTCAAGATGACTTTCAGAAGTTTAATAATGGAGGTGAGATTAAGTTTGACAGCTCAAATACAAGTTCCTACAGACTGATAGGAAGTCTGGTGTACACTGGGAACTCGAAGGATAACCTCAGCAGAGTCATTAACTACCGATGAATTATGAGCCCTCAGCATGACAAAGCCATGAAAAACACAGAAGATATTTCTAGAGGAAGGCACTTCTAGAAAGATAACGTCACTGTATAACGTACTGCTACCACCCCAGAAAAACTTCAGCACAAAGCATCACTGATCAATAAAGATCAGACAAGAACAGAAGAAGCTGACTGGGATAAGAGCAGATGAATCAGTGAGCGTATTTCCCAAGTGAAATTTAAAAGATAGTTCAGTGTAGCAAAGGTAGAGTGGATATGAACTCTCATAAAATCTTCAAAGACAGAAAAAAAAACCCTGCTAAAACTTGGCAGCAACATTTGCTCAAGAACAAATAGACGTGTACTGCTCAGAAGTAAATTCTAACCGCAAGATGGAGGGGGGAATAAAATAACCAAGTCCTCAAGAGCAATGTTCTAGGCTTATCCACCATCAGATGTAGAAGGAGCAAAATAGGACCTGATGCACCTGCATAACATTGGGCCTTCAACAGCACAGAACAGAAACTCCAGTCCTGTGCGACACAGTCCAGCAGCAGGTCCACACAGCTTCAGCACCACAGGACAGTGGAACAGGTGTCCTTGGAGAAGAGCTATACCACCCAAAATTAACAAGTTGATCTTGTATTGTATAAACGTTTCCTTTCCATAACAGACTGTAGTGTTTACTCTAATTCACCCCAAATGTCTTCTTCTTCCCCCATTAATCTAAGCTTTCCAAATTAAACTGAATGATCTGGCACATGGATACACTTGTCTTTGGTTTGGCTTGCAGCAATGCAGTTCAGGCTACAGCTGGAATCATCACTTCACTGTTTATTCCCTCTTTCAAGGGAAAAGGTACACATACATTATGATGTATGAATTTCTGATTTGATAAGGTACTTGTGCTCCATTTAATACATTCTTCTCTGGTTTTCAGTGCAATAACACACCCAGTATCCATAACTGCTCAAGACAGCACTCACATTTTCTACCGCTGCCTTTAATATAGAAAATTAATTTGTATCCTTCTACAGGCAAAATAACTCCAAATGAATTTAAGGACATGGGAAAAAGATTGGCACATAGCTTACAGCACTGGGAGACAGCTAGGGATTAGCAACAACAGGACTTTCTGTCCTGAGCTCAGACTCTACTAACCAGTGCCAAGGGATTCATGGTTCTGCAAGGATGTAGGTCATGCCAGAGGGGACACACAAAGTCCTGCAGGAGCCTGGAGGCAATTAAAAGCGGTGATGCAGCTGAGCATCACCGAAGGCAGTGAACAGGGAGTTCCCCTGAGACTGGAAATCGCCGGCAGGAACCATCTATTCATCTTCCATGTTGCTGACAAGAAGCAATGACTGGTTATAAAGCTTTTAAAATGCAATGAGTCACTTCTCAAAAGAGGTCATTGGTTACTGAAATTTTGCTCAAGTATTTAATAAGGAGAAAACCCTTGAATAACAAATATGAATTCCTTTAATCATACTGTATCTGATTCTTCCAGTAATTACATTTGGGGTACCTGACAGTACAATTAAGTAATTCTCATATGCAGAGTAGAGGCAATACTGGCCAACAAGACATCCCTCTGCTAAAAAAAACTCCACTAAAGTTAATTTCCCAGAGCAGAAAAAATTTGTTAGCCATCAATAAAAGATCCCCAACTTTTTTAGAACTGCCTGTATATTCCTTGTCCAAGGAAAAGAAAGTGCCATGCAGGTTCACTGAGGAGTGGGCTAGAGGAACTTCTCACAAAGTATGAGCTCGGGAGAAACCCAGCTGTTAAGCACACATACCTGGCTGTAAGCGCACGTATCCAGCTGCACGTGCACACACCTGGCTGTAAGCGCACGTATCCAGCCGTAAGTGCACACACCTGGCTGTAAGCGCACGTATCCAGCCGTAAGTGCACACACTTGGCCCCCCAGCCCGGACGGCGCAGGCTGCCCCCGCTGCAGGCTCCCGTGCTGCTAACACCACACCAGTTACAACAATCTGACCAACATCAACATCTATATTAACCACATAAGGTGAGTCTTAAATGCTGCAAGCTGACAGCGCAGCGGTAGACAACACACCATGGAAGTACCGAAGAGCCAAACAGAATCTGGCACAGAAGGACACCCAGATCGTGTCAGCTGTGACACGCTCGCGTCCCCTGTGGCGTGTGGGAGGCTGGCAGGGCACAGTGGTCCTCCTCTCGACCAGCAGCATTGCCCTCCCCCAGCAAAGCCAGCCGAGCTGCCGCAGGCAGCACATCCAGCAGCACTTCTTGGACCCCACCATGGGTCAGATTATGATGAGGCAGCAAATTCCCCACCCAAAGAGGATGGAAAACTGGCAATGTCTTGCACCACAAAGTTGAAATAGCTCAGGTACAGGTTCTACCTGGCCTCCAGAACAGAGACCGGGTCAGGTAAGCAGAGAGAACACGAGAGCGACTTCTGCACCACCCATGACCCTGCAAAACATCACCACGGCCTTGCCCAGAGCATTTAATAATACTGCAGCATCAGGGTGGGATTGTAGGGAAATCTGGTTTCTGCCCTCAGTGTTACAACATGCACTTGAACTGCTCTGACCTTACCCCTGCCGTCATTAAGCTTCCAGTTAGTTAAAACCTACATAGCCCCTCCCAGCTCATGTGGGAAAGGGCCACTTTCGGTCATCCTCAGAGGCGGCAGCAGCCTGGAGTAGGCAAAATATTACAAATATATTTTTCTTGAGCTCATCAGATGAGGGCCATCATTTTAACTGGATCAGCTCAACGATGCTGCACTGTCCATTCTGGCAAGCGAGCTTTAAATTGGCAGAGGTATTAATTTCAAATCAATAGGAAATGCAGAAATATCAATAGGCATTAAAGAGTGAAACATTAATTACTTTTCAAAAGGTGCAGTACACAAATTTCCTGATGCCTTTACAAACAGAAAGAAGCCAATAACATGATTTCATAACATTTTTAAATGACTAAGTTAATTAACAGGGAATCTTCAGAGAGACGATGAAGGAAATTTAGAAGAACCTTGTCTGACACTATTTGAAATTCTCAAAGGAAGGAGGGGACTTCTTGAAAAAAAGATTAATTACAAGTTCTTTTGCTTTACCTTGATGTAATTTCTGTTTACATATTTAAGCTGGTTTTGACCTTCAAAATTCTGGCAAAGAACAGTTTTCATTAAACCATCTCAGTGGAGGAAGTTGGCAGTTCCTCATCTTGTCTCTGAGGTTAACAGAGAATATTAATTATTTAGCAGGGATGGTCAAACAAAATATGTGTAAGTCCTATCCAAAGCAACCTTTAATTTCTCAAAGCAGACGCGGCAAGGGTTGATGTATAGCAACCTCTTCTCCTGCCAGGTCTCATTCCTTTACAGGATTTGGTTGGGAGGCTCCAGAATGAAGCAATTCCTCAAAAGATGATGTCTCTCTCCAAGAATACCCTGCCTTATTCTGAGCATATATAACAGCGTGATGATAATAGCTACCTCCACCATCCTTTGGCAATTCATAGGTATCATCAACCAAGAAAACTGTAACTATCTGGACAATGGTACAAAATTTAACAATAGCAAAATATCTGTGGCTTCCATTTCTTCTAAGTGTCATTACTTCAGTGTCCTCTTTTCTGTGAAACTGCTCAACTGTGGCTCTTTGCAGGCTGGTTCAACACCGTCACCCACCTGCCCAGCTGAGCGGTGAGCATGTGACTGGGCAGTCCGGCAAGCAGGAAGAACACATTCTGTCTTGTCATTGGCACACGTATGGTACCGAGTCAAAAAGGAAAGTGTTAAGAGATAAATACTCATTTTAAGAACAGCATTTCAATGATAGAGCTATACTTAATACAGTGAAAAGGGAACTACGCTGGGACATCAATTAGTCAAGAATCAACTAAATATCAGTTTTTTTCCTACAGAGGCAAATGAAAGTTTGCCCCACACAATGAAATTACAACTACTGTATATGACATTCTAACACAAAATGACAGGCATCCTAAAACACGAGATGGCATCACATTAACTAAACCAAATATGAGATTTAAGGGAATATCAAGAACTTGTCTATAGAAAGTACTTCCATAAAACTAATATGAATTTGGGCAGACGTAAAGGAAAAATATTACAAAAATAAGTCACAACCTAGAAAATGAGCATGGTAGTAGAAGACTGAAGATACCCAGTCTATTGAGATGTTGAGGTGGAGAAATACTGAGGCAAGATATTAAGACAGAGAAATCAAGAACGAAGAATTAGAAGTCTAAGCCAGAAAAATTAATGTAGAAATAAGGCCCAAGTTGAGCAGCGAGGGTAGCTACCCACCTGAATAAACCACTAAAGGAAAAGATGGATTTAACACTTTGATGCTTTTTCAAGATTGCTTGGGTTTTTTAAGTGGCATGCTGCGGTACAGCCGAGGATTTTCTTCACAGAGGCAACCAAGCAAAGCTTTCTGATGTGCTCTGCAGGGGACCACACCATCCCATTGAATGACCCACCACCACACGCACCACAGTCTCCAGTCTTCCCATCTTTAGGTGCATAACCGGACAGCTAAGGACATCCTTCTGTATTTAGATCCCGGAATTCTGAAATAGCTCTTTCTTCCCGAGATCAACAGGTGGCTGTTTTTCGTACAGTCAATGGAAAAACAGAGCCCCAGAAGGCAATTTAAAGTCATAAGTCCGTATAATCTGCCAAAGTGCTTAATGCTTCCCATTGCCTATCCAATGGAAATGGCAACCCAAACCCAGCCACTGCAATTAGGCTGGGAACTCCCAGGCCACCGAGCCTCTGAAAAAACAGGGGATCCTCTGCTTTAAGAAACGAACATTTTTAAGAGATACTGCTGAGACATCTACTTATTCCATTTCACCACTTTGAGAGCTTCTTATAAGAGTAAAATTTTCTTTGCTACAATCGGTGCTTTGCACAGCAAGAAAAAAGAAAGAGAAAATGCTGCTCTGTGACGTCCCTGCACTGCAAAGCTTGCCTTACGGTGACAGCAGCACGACCAGAACTCCTACGGAAATGCTCAGTGTCACTTATCTCCAAGAATAACAAGCGGGTATTTCACTTCAGAATCCCGCTGACAACTTGCGAGGCAGGGATTGTGAAACCTTACCTTTAAGGCAAGCACAGAAGACTGCCTCCCACTTGCAGAAGGAACAGAAATGAAAAAGGAAGACCAGGAAAACAGGCAGGGCTGGCTAACATCAGGGAAATTATTGATTTGTGGACTGAGATGGCATAGACAGATTTATACAGAATAATGGTACAATAAATCTGTAAACATACAGCTGTGTAAGTGAGAAGAGGTCCCTGGCTGCAGAAGAAAACACCGATTATTCTACTTGTTAAATTCTTGGCATGTAAGATTGGACTTCCTTAATGAATAAAACTTCTCACTGACTGAAACTTTAACTGCTAGTCAAACTGCTTGAGATTTTGCTGTTTGGCTACTGACTTCATCTGAATCGTACACATTAATTCTCTGTGGGAAGGTGAAAAGGCCTGTGTGACCCCTCCACAGCCTGCTCCTTGGCCTCCTGCACCATCAGACATAGGGTCCCTCCTCCGCACTGGGCTGCTGCTGAGTGGATCTCAGTTACTTTTTAAGTTTAGGAAAGCCACAGAGTGCAATTTGCACATATTTACCAAGGGGGCAATAAATAACCTTTGCTGGATGAGTTGCCTTTAAGGGACTATACCTAAAAAAAAAAAAAAAGACAACCCTCTACATTGTCTTACCCTATCCTACACAAGGAGTTGTGATGCTACATCACCTTCACCCACACTTAGCCCCAGAATTCTACATCCTCAATTGCTTATTCGTGTACAGATACGGAGTGAAATGCAGAACTCAGAGCACATATTGGTTCTGGAAGGATGAAGGCATCCTTGCAAATGCAAAGAACCAGCAAGCGTCAAAGCATTTTAACCGATAATGCAGGGAAAAAAAGAAATCCTACTTTCATGAGTTTTAGTTTCTCATAATCTGACTCTTCAAGAAATGAAAACAGAACATCAACTTGGAGACAGATGCTTTGCCCCATCTACCCCCAATCCTGCTAATTTTGAGAATTATTCTATAAAGGTACCCCCATAAATCCTGCAGAGGACTCCATACGGAAAGGGAAGACTATGGTGCACCTGGCTCACAGATACAAAATGTCCAAATGGTCTATTTTCAAGTAACATTGAGCTAATATCCCAACCTAAGCTTGGAGAAGGATGTCTCCCGCAAAACTTCTATCCTGTAATGCAAGAAAAATGGAAAACACATGAAAATACATTTTTTTAAAAAAATAAACTACAATTCAGTAAGATCTACATAAACATTTGGGAAGACTTTAAAGATATATTTGAGTATGAAAGAATATGAAATTCTCCCATGAAAGCTTTTTCATGTATCCGAGCCCCCTGTGGAAGGGGCTGGTACCAGCGTGATATGGCACTATCGAGACACATTTCCTCTACTGCTGTCCCAGTATGTCCCTCACATTCGGTAGGGTGAACACCAGAAGGGGTTCACAGCCAGTTCTTCTGACGATCAGCCTGTCCCATGAAACCCTTTTTCCACTCCAAAAGCAGGAAAGCTCATGCTAACTATAAAGGACACACAAGCACTAACAAGTATAATTTCTTATCGTATTATTTCACAGGACTTCTGGCAGTTGTTTCACTACAATAAAAGCTAAGTCGCCCCCTGCCCGCCCCTCTCTTGGGCATTCAGTAAGTTTTCTGTGACTCGTTTAATTGCAAATCACTGAAGACTGAAATTTAATAAGAAAGTAGGTAGCCAGATGCATTAAACATATATACTAATGAAGAGTTTAGTTCTGTTAAGGTTTTACTATCAATAAACAAGGAACACAAAGCTGCAGTTCTGCTAAACATAGAGGAAAACTTCCTTTGTAGAAAGAAATTTTCTAGTCAGAAGGCAGCACAGAAAAAAAAAAATAAATCATTTAGGCTCAGATTCTCCCCCTCCTCTCAGACACACTTTCACCTCTGTTCTGATCCAGACATGATGCAACTTTGTCTCATGTCATAGGTGAGGTGTTTTCCTCTTTATGGTAACAAATGATGTCACAACCACAGGATCGAGATTTCACTGCAGGACTGAACAGGTCAGTGTCCTATGCACAGAATGAAAGTTATTGCTCAAACATAAACAGCTGAAATAATTGCAGAAGTAAAACAAATGAACAGCCAAGTAAATTAAATCCTTTTTGAATCACTGTTCCTGTTTTCCAAGTCCAAATGACTGTCCTTTCCTATTTAGGAAGCCTGAGGGGATGAAAAAGTGTCCAAGATGGTGAAATTAAAAATTAGCTACTGAGCATGAAACATGCAATGATTGCACTTCATAACATTTTTATTGCCTTAGTGTTGTACGAATCACTTCACAGTTCCACACTGTTATGATGAAAAAAATGACACCAATAAAGTCCATGCAATTGATGTTATGACTTCATCAATCCTAGACTAAAGACATGCACCAAACGACAAATATTTTCAAGCATATAGGGAAAACTACCACCTCATTCTGAAGAACCACAAGTTTTACCTTTGTATCTTTCTGAAGAGCGGTCACTCTCACACCAAAAGATGGAATATTGAAATAATCCTCAGTATCAGCTCCATGTGACACACACTTTCCCTTTCAGAAACTGGCCAAATACGGGTTTCTCAAGAGTTATGAACACAGCTAACACACTGTGAGGCTACAGGGAATACAGAATGTTCCCAATTCAGAACATTCTTACTCGAGTTTTCGCATCAAGATAGTATTATTTTAACAATGACCTGCACTTAGCTTTATTTTTTTAAAGTCTACAGATTCTGAAAGTATGAAGTCGAATTATTTTTACAAGTTCATTAAAATAAAGTTCAATTTATTGCTACTTACAACTT
Source organism: Falco punctatus (assembly GCF_963210335.1). Classification (NCBI taxonomy): domain Eukaryota; kingdom Metazoa; phylum Chordata; class Aves; order Falconiformes; family Falconidae; genus Falco; species Falco punctatus. Next base: position 9,040,787 of record NC_137591.1, on the reverse strand, counting down.
TCAAGAGGTCAATAATCTATACTTAAGACAACAACGCAGCATTGTAGTAATCTATCAGATACACCATCAAAGGTACGGCGCAAAGCAGTGACCTCCCACGGGGAGACTGTGACTTCTTTGACAGTCATGCTCAATCACTAACCAAATGCAACCTGAAATTCCTTCAGCAGTTCAACTTTGACATGACTAAGAATTTTAGTCTAACTGTATTAAAAAAAATATCTCCCATCTCTATAAAGCATCACTAAATCCAAACCTGTTCTGTAACTGCAGAACCTAACAATTTTTTTTTTCCTCTCTAACAAATACTAACTTTATTTTTTTAATTGAGTGGCTAGACGTCTTGACTCAGTTATTAAAATCTCTGGTAGAATTCTCTCCTTTAATATAATAGTTCATTTCCCTTATAAAATCATTAATAGAAAATAAAGCCCTTTTTGTTAACTCTAATCTTGCTTCCTTGCAAGTGCCAGAAGCACTTTAATATGGATCAGGTCATGAATATCACAAATTACAACAGCAATGTGTGGCAACAAAGGATCAGATTATTCATACAACAGTAAAACCAGCTTCCTTCTTTGATTAAAAAAAAAGTAGTAGTAAATAGAATGCATTGATCTCCCTGGACACAAAGTCAGTTCCTCTTATATCTGTGTTTTTCTGATGATACTTACAAATCCATGTTTACAGTATGAAGTAACGGCACAAACCTTAGAATGGCAAACGAGACGTATTACAGGGTGTAATAAAACCGACTGCATTTTATGTCAGAACTCCTGTTTCGCATGATGTACAGGCATGAAGTTAAGCTAGAGTAGGAAAACGTTAGTAGGTGCTACTCCCACACAAGGTTTCCTATACTAGATTCATGGCAGATACACTATAAACAAAGCAAAACTATGTACGTACAGGCAGGCACAATTACGGAAGAATTAATGTACCAACAAGAACAGCACTGGCCATAAATGCAGTAGAACAGAGCGAAATGAAATTCACAGCTAATTTATACAGCGGTATTTCAATGCAGAAAAGCATACCCCATCAGTTTGTGGTTTTCCTGGGTAACGCCAGAACACGCACCAACTGCAGCCTATTTCCCTACTTGAAACAGGCACACCGGGCAAGAGTTTTATGGTCTTCATATGGGTTCATGGGGAGAGAAAAGACAAAGAGTAATGACCAAATATGTGTGGAGACGTCATCCATACCTGCTCTCCACTGCAGAGTGCTCCACACACTGCCTTACAACTACAGTGTGCAAAACTGGCTTATCATCAGCAAAAACTTATCTCCAGAAATCCAGGGATTTGGCTCGAGTTACAGTGCAAGAGGTGTATTACCTGTAATACATCCTATCTCTTTACCATAGCTCACCAAAGCTTCAGGTGACGCTCACATTAAATGCCAGTTGCCCAGTCCAAAGGACACAGTATCAGCCCCCCACAACGCTGCTACACTTCAGCCAACCTTTTTGTGCCACCCAAATACTCCTGTTGAACTCTGCTGAAAACTGTCTGCTGCACCTGGCCTGATAGAAACTCCAGGAAGAAACGAATGTAGGCTTCCAAGGCAGCCTCCCCAAAGAGAGCATTTAAATTCTTCAGCAATATGCAGCACTACCACCCGACGGGACAAGTCTGTCAAGAAGAAACCTTAGAAAGACAATACTGGCTTTGCGGAAAGACTTAGAATCTCTGATTTTGGGGGCCAGGCTAGAGTTTTAACTCTAATTAAATTCTAATTTGCTTTCCCAGGTTTCTGCCTCAAATGGGCTTATCTTCTAAGAAGCGCAGCACGATCTTCTCATTAAAGAATCTGTTACAATGAAAACACATTAGTACTAAAGCCATAAAAGACTGAGGAAATCATGGTCATTTCCTCCCAAACTAGTGGGTTGCCCTACCATCACTTTAAAAAAAATCTGTATGTTTACAAGTCGGCTTGAAAAGTGGGAACTTGCTGTTTCAGTGTTTCTTCAATGTTATCTCCATTTTGTTCTTTAATTAATAAAAGGATACATGCACTGGCATTATAAACACTAATTTGCTATTTAGCATCCCAAATTAGGAAGCATAAACATTTATGCACTTCATTAAACACTACCTAAGAACACTTTGAGATTAACAGGAGACAAGCTAGGCTGTTACACACAATTTCAGGGCACACATGAGCCACCATAAAAAGACACTCCCCCTCTTCCCGTCCCTGGCTCCACCCTCTTGGCACCAGCCCTTATGAACTGAACCTTGGAAATCAGTGAGATCTGATCCACCTGCGCAATCACAACTGCCAGGTGAAGGGAAGGGATGGGAATGCAGGGACACGAGCAGCAAGAGCAGGGCATACCTGTCTGGCAGCACGGCATACTTAGATTGGCACAAACGAATCATGAAATTGCACTTTAGACAGCATAAAACAAATACTTATGCCCTGAATTAAGGCATTATTTAAGTGCATGTGGCGTACAGGAAGAGATGTGGGTTTTTCCATCTTTTCCAAAACAGGCACTGCAGTTCTAGCACACCTCCTCCTCTCCCGTCCCCTTTCTTCCACCCACCCCAGCTCTTTAAAGACTCCTTGCGTTGCTCCTTTCCAAATCATCCATGCATACAGGACACTGAAACAGGCTTAACGTTAGGGTATACCAGTGCTACAGGAAGACGATAAGAAATGGTAGGTCTTTCAAAATTACAGGAAGCAGAATTGCAGTGGTAGTGAAGAAACAAACACTGATACTCAGGAACAGACAGTCTGAAAGGGAGATCATCACATCTGCATGCGTAAAATAAACGGAAGGTCAACTAAGATCACTAATACAACAAATCCTCCAAACTGATCAGTCCAGGCCCCAAGTTATCTCTATAAACATTATTCTCAAAATCCTTCGTGAAACAAGACTTCAGGTTGTTTTCTTTCACTTACAGACAGTAATTCAGTGTAATTCAGACAACAAATTATTCCTTATAACTTTGCATCACAAGCCTGACTTTCAATGTAGAAAATTATTTTTAATTTAAATTTGTGCTAATAGTGCCCATTGTTAAATTACGGACTCAGATAAACTGGTACTAAAATTTCTATTATACAGAATCTTGCCATAGTGCATAGTAATTTAAAGATTACTTCTTTAAATTGTTTGAAAACACAAATATACTAAAATACAGTGTTTCAAGAACAGTAATACAGACATACTGAAGAGCTTTGTACCATAGCCAGAAATCTGCAAAGTGCCTTGGTGCCTGAAAAAGAACTGCATTTAGATTTATTTATTTTTAAAAATAAATTATCATGATTTTTCAACTTACAGCTTTGGGTTCTTTACGTTTTTTTGTTTTGTTTTGTTTTGTTTTTTAAAAACTACGACGGCAATGGTGATCTATCTACAAGGTAATAAGCGAAAAAGAAGCGTTCTTTGTGTGGTTTTGACCAAATATATTGTTAAGAGTTCGAAACAAAGATTTATAAAAACAAACGATTAAAATTTCAGTTCAGAAAAAACACTTTGTAAAATACAATAAACCCCTTTTCAATAGCAATGTAGATTTTTTACAGTTCTTTCTAAGCAGATGTTTACTGCAGCCTAGATCCACTAACTCCAGTAAAACAAAATGTAGGCAAAACGGGTTGGTGTTTGCAAAATCACAACCTATATACAGAACTGCAGGTAACATACTGCAACTCACTGGAAAAACCTTTGAAAATTCACTGTTTCATTGTGAGTGGACTTACAATATATCTTACATTGTTTAAAAGCAGGTTACACCATAGAAAGGCTTTTGACAGAACCACTCAAAAAATGAATCCGTTATAGGAAAGTAATGCTTCAAGTCAGCTTCTCCCACCAGCAAAAATGCCACACAAATCAAAAAACACTTAAGTAAAACACTAAGACTTTATTAAAAATCCAAAATTTATTGCAAATTGTACTTTGCACTTTCCCTCCTTTCTTCATTTTTACATGATTTATTGATATCCATGATTTTTTCACAGATGTACTTGTTGACTTTGGAGAGTCTCTGTGCAATTTCAGTTTCATCCACAGTTTCTTGTGCTATTCTATCATACAAACATTCTGGGGAGAAAAAAAAAAAGGAAAGAGCCATTAGGATATTTTTAGAAAAGAATATAGCCCTGTGCTGGGCTAACTACTCAAGATACAGACAGCACTGAGTAAGCACCGTGTATATCTGTTGCAAGACAACAGAAGCTTTCATTGATCCACTGCCTATCTTGTTAAAATCAAGATTTTTTACCAGGCTTGAATCTTTGGCATGACCAACTTCCAGTTATGCTGTGACTACATTAATAGGCTTTTTATACAGAAACAAGGCTAAACCCAACCTTTTACAGTGCCAGTCTTGGCTGCCTAACTCTTGTCCATATCTCCACTGCATATTTAGAATCTTTTCCCAGGTGAACGGTCTCACCAGAACTATTGTTATCTGCAGTTCCCTGAGAGTCATTCCTACCTGCACACCTTCAAGACTGTAAATAAATGGTAATGGTTAGGAAGAGAAGCAGTAACCACTAGAATTCATTAACTGATTTATTTTAGTTTTTAAAACTGTTCAACGCACATTGTGTCTTTACGGGACACCCTGTCCCTGGGTATATTTCGCTTTTATTAGTAGATTATTCAGAGCAAGAGCCACCTTCTTCCGTGTTTGCACAATACACTTTGTGAACTTAACTGGAATACAAAAGCCAGCAACAGTAGTAACTGCAAAAAGTAATGAGCAACGAAATTTGAGACAATTCTGCTTCACAGAGCCTGTAGTTCAGTGCCAACATCCTGCAGGTTACTGAAATCAGAGGTGGTGCAGCACACCCAACTGCTTAGTGACAGGCAGGTTTTGGGTTTTTTTGTTTTCATAACCAGAACAATATATTTTGCTGTGCAGGCTTCCCAGATTGGTTACACAAACTCTTCTGCTTTGCCTAGTAATCTATTCCAGTAGCCATTTATTGCTTCATATACAGAAAGCCATAGAGATTATCACTTAATTAACATGGTTTACAACATTTCTAATGCGTCATATTAAAAAGTTATGAAAATTAAGTACTATGCATGCTTTGTAGTTCGTTTTGAAACCTCTCAGAAGCTTTATAAAAGGTTATTTTGCATTAATAAGGTTTATAACAGTGCTCATGCATCACACTTTTTATAATTTCTTTATTACATACTACACAGTAGGGATTCTTAAGAAGCTAGAGATATCAGACACATTAACAGCTAATGCTGTCGTTCCAAAATCTATTTTAAACAAGTTAGTCTGTGTCCACAGAATGATGAGAACATCCAAAACAATGTGAGTTTTATGTTGTAAGATGTACTGAATATAAAATTAATAAAATTAATCAGCTGAAATGCTGATTATCAGTATGATATGATATATCAGCATAACTATGATTTGAAATACAAACCGAAGAGGCAGCACATCACTGAGAACCTGAAGAAATGCAGTGTTTGCAGGTCATAAGCTTGCGCTACAGCAATCTCAGGGATACTCCCAGGTTGCAGCAGAAAAACCTAGTAAGGTGAACTTCCAGTAAAAGCTGGCTTAGGGGCTCCAAAGAGTGAACTGGGGGTTCTGCTGCTTCTTTGCCTTTTGGCTTTAGAGGAGCATACAGATACCCCTTCGTATTTCTGACTGGACCAAAGATTCAAGCAGACCTCAAAGACCAACAAGGAGCTTTACTTCTTTTTGTGATGCCTGATCCAAATCATTGGGTAGTCACCATTTGTCCACTTGCTACCCATTTTTGTTTCTTTGTTTGTTTTCTTCTCCATTACAACTTCTTATCTGATCACTTCAAGCTTTTCAGGAAACACTGCTGGCATGGTGGGGCAAGACCTGCTAACACTGACACAAACGCAAAGGACACAACAACATGGAGTATCATGATTATGTGCTACCCAGTGCTGCTGATACAGGAAACCTGTCTGCTGACACCTAAAACACTGGCCATGCAGTTTGTTTCAAAAGGAGACTGTACAGTCTTGAGTCTAACAAAAAGGGAGTCTAAGACAAGGTGAAAGAAACACTAGAAAGAACAACATGGAAAACCAGGGTGTGGAACTGTAGAATTAAAATGAGGGTTGAGGCTGGAAGCAAAAGTATGGCAGAAAACATAAAACCAAGGAAACAGGGAAGAGCTGAGTTCCTGGCAAATGTGCAGGTATGGAAGAGAAGAAAGGGAAGGGCCCCATCTGCCTTTCACCATGGATTTGTTGGAGCAGACTCCCAAACTCACTGTAGTCAAAGCAAGGGGAGTTAGAAGACAGCTGTCATTCAAATGGCTCAAGCAACACAGAGTGGCCCTGATCGAAGCAGAAGAGGAAATTCTGACATAAGCAGCCCTGCCAGCAGTGCTGAGGAGTAACAGCCTCCAGCAGGGAAAATACAAAGCTCTTTGCAATGGGCCAGTGAAAAATACCCCCTTTTTACTGCGTGCTTGTAAGTGTGCATCTGGGTAACCAATTCTGTTTCCCATTAGGAGCTGACAAGGGTAGCCACAGCCACAGAGTGGATTCCTTACATGGCCGGTGCATCACTACTTTGCTACACGTGTTAAGATTGTACGAAAAGATCCCAGCCAGAACTAGAAAAATCAGCATGGAACAGCTTGCACTTCCACATATATTCTTGAAGTGGGTTAGTAAAAAAAAAACCAAAAAACAACAAACCCATCTCTTTTACTCATTTCTTACGAATTAAGAAAGATGACAGTACAAAGATCTGTTTCCAGCTTTTCTCCACACAACACAGACACATGCACACACTCAAAGAGGAATCGTATTTCTTACTTCCAAAACATGGTACTTGCAAAGCAGATTACAACAGCTCTTAAAGAGTTCATAGTTAAGAGCACAGAGCAACTAAGAACAGGAAATGCAGAATAATGAAGCTCAATCAAACAGGGAGATTTCTTTCAGCCCTACTGCAATTTAATATGGACGCAAAACCTAAAAATCCAATTTCGGTATGTATTCCATGAGGAACCGACTCAGTTCTGACTTAAAAAGAAGCCTGAAACACCAAGAGAGACAGAAATGAATGCAAAACACAAGCATGATGATACAAAGGGACTGAAATTCACTATTCATTTTAAATAAAGAAGGCCTTCTCTCTCTCAAAGGGCTACATACATGGTCTCAGGCTTGCAGTTACTGAAAGTGTCACTGCAATTTTTCCTGCCAGATATGTCAGCGATTTACGCTTCCTGTTCAAATTCCAATTCAAGTGCAACAATTAATTTTTACTATTTCAATTTTCTCCACTTAAAAGGGTAAGACTATTCTTTCTTGCCTTTGAAGGTATGTGTATTTTTATAGTCACAGCTATAATGGTTTCTGTGCCTCATGCCAGGGTTGGTTATATTCTGGATGAAAGAATGTGGTAAAGCTACTCTCAGGCTTGTTAAAAGGAATATATGCATTTTAAAAAATCATTACGTTATAAATGAATTCCAGAACAACGTGTTGTTCTCCAGGCTCAGAGTCCTGTCCTGCAAGTGGTTTAAAGTGATGATCTTCTTGAACCTTACTGAAGTCAGTGTAAAACTCTTCAGCTGTGAAGGCCTGCACTGTGCACAGCTATTGCAATGTGTTTTACTTTTCCTGGATATGTATGCACTTCACAATGCAATAGCAATTTGAATTACAGTTTTTAATCAGTTAATTTTATATGAGCTGAAAAGAAGCACCTTTCAACTCAGTGATAATGGTAAAACTCCAAAGCAGGAAGCAAAAGTTTTCAAATAACCTACCTCTGACAATGCTTAATTTGTGAGGTGAGAGAGGTGGCTTGGGAACGGCATCTTTCTTTTTTTTGGTTGCAACTCCTGTGACACTTCTGTTCTTGAGAACATCTGTTCCCCAAATCATAACCGCTAGATTTTTTGTATACTTTGAATCTCCTTGTGTTACTTGCAGCTGGTGCCATTTCTCCTCATCTACCCAAATTCCACTGCCAAGATGGACCTAGAAGGTAGTAATAATAACAACTTATCTATGGTACGTAGCACACAACAGTATCCAAGTGCTGTAGGAACATTAATATTATGTACTATAATAACAGTAATTAGGGCTGAACAAATCCATTTTGCCTAATTCTGAAACTTCTCCAACTTTATGGGTCAGGGAGTTCAAGTCAACCTCTTATATGATATAGTTCCTTTTTGTATTCAGTTGTTCGTACTCTCTACTTTTCCCCCCAAACCCACCCCCCCACAGCCTATCTCCTGAAAGACTATGGTCAGGAACAGAGACACAAGCAGGAAACAGTAAACACATCCAGTATTATAAAGGTTTGCACACCATATAAACCAAGCAGTTGCACCAGCCTAATACAGGAGCAAGATGAAACATTGGCTTTAATATAAAGCTTCCCTTTGGCTGAAACAGAATTTATCCAAAGCGTATTTCAGAGGCAATAGAGAGGGAAATACTTCCTAAGTCAGATCCTGTACCTGTTGGCAAAATTCATCCTAATTCTTTGAAGTAACTAGAAGGGCAGAAGGGATTTTGAGAGCTCCAATTTCAATATAAGCCAAGGCAGTCTGGAAGCTCTGTAAAACTTCCAATTCCATCACAAAGTTGGCCTACTACCTATGATCGATCTATCCAGGGGAATACTGTTTTGTGGTAAGGCAATGACCCATTGCTGCAACATCATAAACTTTCTGTTATCCAGACAATGGGGAGTAGGGATATTTCGCTGAAGTAGTAAAGCAGGATAATGCAGGTACTGGGAAATGCAGTGTGAAGCCACTGTAGTCTCCAAAAGGAAGCTGCTCGAGTCTAGTTATGCTTAGTAGTCTTGCTCAGCATTGACTGTGCTGGGTTGACTCCTACAGAGCTACACCGGATCTCTACCCCAAGACTCCAAGTGCTCCAGACTTAAGATGAATGCAGGACATGAATCCAAGCACCATCCTTAGGCTGCCGCTATGTATGTTTGAGCTGATAGTCCTGATAACCAGGACACCATCAAGGGAAATAACTGCACTAGTAATCAGCACGGGTCTGACATGAGTGCAGCCAGGATGCAGATGCTGGCCCAGTGCGGAACCACGGAGAATACTCTGCACCTTGTACGTCTATGCTCCTAACTCCTGGAGCACAGTGCAGACACCTGAACTACCTCTGCACACAGAAAGCTTTGCTCACATGGTGTTGAACGTCATTCAGTTGAACCCACATTTGCTCATCGTCCATAACAAGCTAATGAGTGACCTAGCTGTTTAATTACTGGTAGGAGTTCACTGCATTGGAAAGGAAGAAGACAGAACTTACTTTCTCATAATCCGTAAAAGTGCAAAATACCAAAAATATGTATCAATGGGATTGTTAAATTCAGGTTTCATAAAATCAGGATGTTCTTTCTGTCACACTAATGCTTTAATAAAAACTTGCTGCCTCCTCAAAACTAAAAAAAAACCCTATGAACAAAATTCTATGGTAAAACCATATTAGAAGACTGTTTGCCTTAACTGTTTTGCTTTTAGTTTTCATGGTTTTACTCCTTTCATGTGGCATTGCATAAACTGTGCCTGCTACTCATACAGATCTGAACAGTATCACGTAAAGTCCCACTAAACGCAATGAAAATTGGACAAAGCTACTGTAAAATTTTATATACCCATAATTTTACTGCCTGTATTCAATCAAATACCATTTTTCCTTTAAATGGAAGCCTGCTTTAATTATTAATGAGGGCTATAACCTGAAGAAATTTTTTATTACGACAGCATCCTTCAAAAGCAACTAGTTGTTTAAAAACTTAAACAGAAAAATATGAATGGTTTGGCTACCAGCTATGTTACAAAAAACAAATGAAAATGTCTAACTTCCTCAAAGTATAAAACCATAAAGCAAGCTGCCTCTCCTGCAAAATCTTCTATACTAAAGGGATTCTAACAAGCTTTTCACAAGTCTGCGTGATATTTAGATTTTGTAATGGACAGAAATGGAACTAGTGATAACCACAACATGAACACCTCTTTTTTTCCCCTTCCTTCTCTGTTGTTGAGCATCTTCATAATTGCTTTAAAAAAAATCACACTTTTTTGCTGCTCTTTACCTCTTTTGTAAGACAACTTCAATCAGACTGAGCAGTCTGTGCTCAGAAAACCATCACATAACAATTATAATTCAGTTATTCTGATCTTGGAATAGTCATCTGTAAAAATGAGTGTTAAGTTAGTTAGAAAATAACTAAGATTATGAATGTTGTGCATTGCCAAATTTTTGATGTCTGCATTACGCTAATTGTAGCAACTGCTGTATTTGATCAAAAACCTGATTCCCCTCTGCCAAAATTAGGGTTTCTGTTTGCTAAAGATTGTTTAGCCTCTTAAGTACAAAATTATTCATTAGCTTTAAGTTACTTTAAAGAAAACAACAAGTTACAGGAAGAACTTTTAATATTTATGTTTCAGACAGATCATCTCTTAACCAAACATGCCTCATTTAATAAAAAAAGTTATCACTTGTATGAAACACCTATGGTAAAAGCAACTACGTGACAGCCAGCCACAGAAATCTTATGTCTCCCTTTTTCTATTTCTAGCACTGTTATGGCAAGGAATTTAATCTGCCCATGTCTCGGTTTACCTCTCCGTGAAACTGGCCCGGTACTGTTTCCTATTACTCCCAAAGCTATGGGAAGCTTACTGTACTCCAAATTCAGAAGCCATTTCCTTCTTGCTGGAAGAGCTGCCCTATGGGCCAGACCCTTGGCTTGATGAAATCAATGGGAACCTTACCCCCAATTTCAGCAACTGCAGGATCAATGTTCAAGTACAATGCAACAGAAACAACAGCAAATTCAAAGCAATGCTCACCAACATAACTGTGCTAACACATGCAACGTATCTAAAATGCATCTCAGATGAACCTTTTTCTTTCTTTTTTTTTTTCTCTCCTTTCTTCTTTTCTTTCCTTTAAATGAATGCCATAGGCTCTTTTTCAGTAACTCCATTCTCCCTCTGGAGAAGAGAGATTTATCTGCCTTAAAAGAATCCTACAAAGATCAAATCTGATGCCACAAAGGGCAAGATTTCTAAAAAAGTATTTCAACTACTCTAGTGGTGCATGTCAATAAAGGAATAGAGAAAAAAAGGCATAAATAAGGAAAACTGAAAAATAAACCACCACCCTCCAACACTCTAAACACATTCTTAGTTCACATTTCTGGCATCTGAGCTGGCTGAAGCCCCAGTAAAACACAGAAACTTAAGAAAAAAAATTACAAAAAGAAAGTTAAAGAAAGATTAATATTTATAAAGACAGAGAAAACTTCAGCAACAGAAGTACCAAGAAGCTGGCAGATGAAATAAAGGTGCAGGAAAAGCTGCATACAAACACTAAAGGACATGCCCTGTCCCACAGACCTTAAGTGGAAAAAAAGGAGATAAACCAAACTCAGTCATGCGAGGTTTTCATTGTGCAAATATACAAGCAAATGACATATGTTAAATATACTAGGCAAGAAAAGCTATACGAACCAAATACCTGTCAAACTACCAAGTTTATACTCTTTTTCCCACACATTTCATCCTCCACAGTTATGTCAAATTCATCTTCAATAATGACAGACACTTGTGCAGTCACTCTTATAACACGAATCTGAAAATGTAGTATTTCATGCTATTCTAGCAGTAATTCCACTATATGCCAAAGCTGAAACGGACATTTCCTCCTTAAAGGTTCTCAGATTATGGTACCAAATGCATACGTATCCTAAGAAACAGGATCTGCATAGGCAGTTCTGAAGAACATAGTTTTGTAAAAGAAATATAATGCTTATTTCATGATAATGGCAGCAGCTGTAAAAGCAGGCCTCAGTAGATGAGTGAACAATGTGTTGAACATGCTGAAGTCTGAAAAACTATCAGTCAGGTTCTGGCAAACTGTAGCTAGCTGGTATCTCACCAACTTTATAGGAGTGTCTGGAAAGTAGCACTACATCAGTTCAAGTCAGTGGCAGATTCAAGGGAGCCGATTTTAATTCCAGGGTTCATAATTATCTACTGGACTCCAATTCAACCAAAACATGAAAGCTTCTTTGCAATATGACTACAGCACATTAAAAACATTAAAGACCTTTCAGGAAAAAGTACTTCTGTTAAATAGACTAATGTAACTTTGTAATTCGGGTTATTAGACTTTGGTCTCTATTTGGTAGATTTACGTATGTCACCAATTGAAGACTATGCCAATTTGCTTGTGTATGCATATTTAATAATTATGTTCCTTGTGCTGCACAGCATTCAATGCTCTCATCACTGAGGATAATTTTCTATGCTGTTCATAATTGTGTAATTTCATAATTTTCCTCAGCGTAATAGCATACCTTTATGAAAACTGAGGAAGTTTGTATAAGCTGCCACTATGCAAAACCCCTGAGATCAAGAAAATTCCACAAGAAAATCATCTGATGGACATTTACGCATTATTCATGCTATATTTAATTTAAAATACCTTTCCATTCTCGAGAATATACTTGTCCATTACTGGAACGGGGGCAGGATAGTACGTTGATGTATTTGCTTCCTCACTGAAGGTCTTCTGTACCTCAGGTTCAGGCTCAATTGATTCTGGTTTTACTTTTTCAAGCTCAATGGCAGGTCCTAGACAGTTAAGAAAAGAGAGCTGTCTGCTATCCCAGAGAATACGAAATCAATCACTTCATCATCCATGGTTAGCATAAAATAGCACATTAGTCATGTTCATTTAAAGTTAAAAAGAGTCTAAACCAAAATCCTACTTCTGAACGTCAACAAATAAAAGTAGGATAAGTAAGTCTGCTTTATAAACATTATTTTTTTTAGTTTTAATTTAAATGTTTGATTTTATTATTAAAGCATATGGACAATTACAGATATGGGTAAGATTGCTTAATGCAAACTATGGAAATCATGTTAAAATGACACTGAAATAATAAACCAAAAGCAACAATAGTAATTCTTCAAATAAGAATTACTTAATTGCATAGAAACCTGCATAATTTACTGTGATAATTACATAAATTATCCGTATAGAATCACAGATTTTATAGAAATATGAAATATCTTTGGATATAACAGAGGTATATTAAAAATAGTGAGGATGGACAGAAATGCTATAAAGGAAACAGGCTTAGGCTACTTATGCTAAAGTTTCATGCATAGAATGAGTGCCCAAGGTTAAAAAAAACCACATAAATTAGAATTTTGATCGTCCAACCCATCCAACACACTGATTTTTATTTTTAATGTAACCAACAAAAATCAAACACAGTTTAAACAACAGAATACTACGAAGCACACGTTTGAGGCTTCAAAGGAAGATAATTATTTTGTCAGTCATCAACTTTTCTTTTCCAGATCAAATTTATAAAGTGTTCCTAAAAAGACAGAAGAACAAAATAAAATAATTTGTGGACCGGATTTCATCATTCCATTCATTGCAGTGGTTACACCAGAAGTCTAGGAACAGGCTATGGCCCCAAGCCTATCATTGTGTCTTGATGTCTGTCTCTAGGATCACGAGAAGCTCCAGCGGTCACTGAAGTTCCACGCAGGGATGGCGGTTCGTTAACACAGCAAGGTTGCCAGCTTAGACCCTGGACACCACAGTCATCAGCCACTTCAAGAACTACGAGGATGAACTCACCAGGTTGGTGCTGGGAGCACCGCAGCACTCTGTAGCCCAACCCTGACATCTTCAACAAACACCAATTCAACACTCTGGTCAGTTACGGTTCAGCACCACTCCTCAGTGTTTGCGTGACAGACCAAGCCCTGAATGGATCTAACTCTGCAAGCCAAGCTGACACCAGAACTCAGGTCTTGAGTCACATATCTTAAATATTTAGTTCCTGTACCTGGAACAAGCAAAGTATTCATTCTTCCTACTTTGTGCAGTTTCACTTAAGAGTTTATACCATGATATCATCATTTCCTCCATAGCCAGCATTTGACGTTTATCCTATAGCTTATTCTACACCCAGCTATTTAGCTAGAACATTAGCTAGCTAAACGTTCTCAGCTGACTGCCACTTGACACTCAGCAACAACTAAAAGTCATCTCAGCAACTCAGACAATGCTTACTGCAGTGCCACCACCACGAGCATCTGAAGAGCCATGTGCCATACAAGCACGGCACAAACAGAGAAATCAGGACAACCACACCGTTTGCATTACAATTTCATAGTACTTTTAATAAGCACCTCTACTGTCATGCATATACGATGATAAGGCCAAAGTAAACTTTCTAAACTTGAGACTGCTAAACTGATTCAGACTGGGGAAAAGACCCAGACTGGTTAACCCACCCAAAGCCTCCGTCCATCTCGGCATAGGCACACCTCAACAAGCAGATGCAGGCATGTAATAGACAGCCTGAACTTAGGAAGTGATCATTTAGCTGGTACTTTAAGTTCTTCAAAGTGCTATCTTAGCCCTTCTTATGCTTTGAAAGTCACTTTGAGAAGACACCCAAGTACAACCACCTTCTTCCATATTTACCTCAGTTTAAACACTTTCACTATTTGCCATTTAGAAGTCTTTTACTGTTTTGTTTATAGTTATATATTGACACAGCTGGAATTTGGTTTCCGGAGTTCCCCAAGAAGAACAACCGATTAAAGTCCATGACAAACATAGTTCTAACAGGTCAGAAAAGCCTCTATTGCAATTCGTGCCTTACTGCTTGCTTAGAAGTCACCAACAGAAAGCCTTTTAGATGTCTTCTTTTGTATTCTACCGATATTTTTTTTCTTTCCGAACAGAAATGTGCCTCTGATTAGGCAGTCTTCACAGCTGCTTTCACCAGCTACTAAAGACTGCATTTTCAGCCCAGCATGTTGTGAATTAGACACACAACCTGCGTTATTGTCTTACTGCTAATGGGAGTTGTGTGCCCAATTGACCACGCAGCATGCTCTAAAAGTTTCTCCTCTCCGTAGCTCTCATGCTCTGCATTTTATTTTAAAGATGACAAAGGGAACATACAAAAATATATGCCACTAACTAAAGGCTCAACAATGATAGTACTTGCATAATATGGATCATTAAAAAAAAAAAAAAAAAACAACCAAAAAACAAGACAGTTCTTCAGAATGTAAAAAGAAAACAAATGTTTTATTGCAAAGTCCTTCTCTTTCTGAGTGTAAGGTTTCCATAATATATGAGAGGCCAGCAACTTCAAATGCAGGATGAAGAGGTAGGTGGCTTCCCTTCACCACTTCTTTTCCTAAAAAATGCATCTTAGGCTACAAGCTATTCAAAAACTAGTAAATAAGCCAAAATAACTGATAAAGTGGTCAATATACATTTGTAAGCAGCAAGCTCATTTTCCACATGGTCTACCAGAATTTGAATGCAAACAAGAGGAGTCTGAGAGGTGGTAATATTACATATATGGTACTTCCTGTACTTGTACTTGATAGAAACCTTGCACTTTTTCTTTTTTTTTTTTAAATATCAAAAAACCAAACAAATCTAGAAAAGCTGATAATAGTAACTCCTTACATGCAGTACGCCACATATACCATTTTGTTCTCCCTATTCTGGTGTCAGTCCCGCTACACTGTAAACTGGATCACTGTAATTAAACTGGGATTAAAAATAACCACCTGGGGGGCTGTGCGTGTGTTGATGAATGAATGTTTATGAATGAAAGCAAATACACTTCCTGGCTTTAGAGCAACACTAATTCTTACCAATACAACATGAAAATGAAGTATTTATCAGGGAGTGAACAACACCCAAACATTATCCCTGATACAACTTCACTACTTCTGGCCATACACAACCATAGTAAACTGCATAGATCTTACCCTGCAGACAACTATGTTTTTAAGATGTTATTGAAATTCTTATCTTTTGCAATCCAAGGACTATTTAAAGTTAGGCCTACAGGGAAGAGTCAGTGATTTAATTCTCTAAATCACCTTACTCTATTGATTAAAAAGGCCAGATTAGTGTGTTTCCAGGTGCAACAAAACAAAGATAAACTGCAAAGGCCTACAATCACAGGGCTTCCTGATCCCAGAGCGGGTAAGGGAAAAGAGGCTTTGGCTGCACACATTCTCCCAGAAGCTCAGATGAGGGATACTGTAACCTCTTCAATGACAGTCATCTCATTTCCCCACTGCTTTGGGCCCTAGAGCCCCGGTCAAATGCCTGCCTCCTCCAGGCAGGGATCTGTTGGGCAACAGCACACCAAAATCATAAAGAAGCTTCAATATATCCCTATGGATCAGTACTGATTTCACTAATGTCATTTACCACACCTGCTTTCAAGGCTCTCTTTTAAGAGTAACTCAGTGTCACCATGGGGAAGATGAAGAACCTCACTCTTTCCACAAGAGTGGCTCAAGTTTAGTAGCAGAGATGAAGGCCTAGGTCTACTTCTCACTAAAATCAACAAGTTGATGGGGAAATTAGGAGACTGAATACTTGACTGAATGTTAGCTCAAGAGGCTGTTCTATATTTGATCTGCAACTTTAAAATGGCAACAGGCACGCATTTCCCACAGCTGCAATTCATCAGCACAAAACAGCTGTCATCTCATGCAAAGAAATCAGAAGTCTCTAAGGTGAAACAGAAATGCAATTAGTTTGCATTAAGTCCAGCCTGCTGGAAGTACAGCGTAACATAAATTACATGTAATTTGAAACTCTAGGTTTAAGAGATTGCTGCAGCAACTGAAGATGAATTCAGGATGTAATCTATTTTCTGAACAATTTTCAGAGATTATTCACATTTCCAGCTTATAAATAAGGTATGGTTGGGTAAGTAAGAAAGACTAAAGAAGTCTTTATATATATATTCCTTGCCTGAAAGTAGCACTTTTTCACACTGTCATCAGGCTCTCTAATTTATAAAGTGCTGAAGATGTCTCCCTTTCTAACCATTCATAAATTTTTGTATTGATCTTTCTAGAATCTGCTTGTTTCTCGACTGTGAATGAGGCTACAAGGAAAGGCAATTGAGTAATCAGTGGTTAACACATTGACTCTTGGGAAACACACACCCTGTGACAGACACAGCCAGTAAGGCCAAATTCTACCATTGCTATCCATGAAAACTTTCATAGAAGCAATAACAACAAGGGATTTTTCTGGAAGTTACTTATAATTCATTTGTCCAGGTACGTGGCTAAATTTAAAGACCTTGTCTTCAACGTAATCGAGATTGATTTTCAGTTGTAAAGCAGGTGCCAGACTGATACAATAGCAATTCAAGCCAAGTATTTAGAGAAGATTCAGCTTTTTTTCCAAGAGGTTTTGTTTGTTTTGGTTTGTTTGTTTGGGTTTTTTTTGGGGGGGAGGGGGTGGTGTCTTTTTTTTTTTTTTCCTTTGGCTTCTAAGGTCTCTGATTCAGCTCAAGTAAGAAATGCATCCCTTCTTTCTTAAAGTGAAAGAAACAAGACAGAATTCAGAAGCTGTCTTCATTTCATTGCTGGTCTCACCACTCAAACTGCTGTCAAGTCTACCAACTAAATTGGTATTTTATGCTGTTCAGCCCCATTGCCTACTAACATCTGGCTGGTGCTCCATTCACATAAATTCCAGCTAACTACTTGCAGATGAAGAAACATCTTTCCATCCAAGGAAAATTTTAGAAAGCTCAGTGGAATCTACTGCCAACCACATCGTGTTTTTCAGACTGTGGAAACCTTGCCTATTTAGTTTTATTTAAAAAGTTAACTAGAATGTTTATAATAAGTAATGACATTTTAATTATGCACAGTGTAACAATGATGAGCATTCACAATCAAACACCCAGTTTAAATCATCAGATGCTACTTCAAGAACCTTGCTCCAAACTTGCGGGCACACCTTAACACATGCTACGGCACAGGCACATGCTCTCCCAGGTTCAGGTTTGTACATGAATGTAACTCAGACCCACATGCAAACTGCATGCACTCGTTCAAGTCAAGTAGAAGAGCCAATATCCAATCTACATGCAAAAATTAAGTTTCCAGATACACAAAGGCAGACATAAGAAACAGCATGCTAATTTTGGATGCACAAATTTTAACCAAGTTTCAGTCACCGAGCAAATCTTCAACACAGCAGTACCACATTCTAATGGCAAATAAATATAAATTAGTAAAATATTTGAAGGTATTCCAAAGGTACCATCTTCAATGAAAAGGATGAACTTTTTATTTTGTCTTTTTTTTCCCATTTATTCCAACATAACGGTTAAATAATTGTTATAAACCAAAACAAATGAGCAATTGACTCAAGATATTTAAAATTTAAATCCAAATTACACAAACCTGCATTTTGTAACACGTGTTGATAAATGGGACACTACTATAAATTAACAATCCATTATTTTTCAAATAGCATGGCTGCTTAAAGCCACTGCTAAGAAGTTCAGGAATATATCACATTCTAATGAGCGACTAATGGGAAGAGGGGGGCAGAAAACGGAAGATAACACAGTCACATAACAATAAACAAAATCCCTAACTGAAAAGGATAAAATAGTTTTAGCCCAAATATTCACTCCACTGCCCTTTCTTTCTTCTTCTTTTTTTTTTTTTCTCCTTTTTAAACTGGAACATATTGGTATATTTTGCAGATGACGCTTTATTATCTTTTTCAGCATATACTGGAAGGTCAGAGACTCTTCAACACAGCTGCTTAAAATGAAACTCTGATTCAACCACACCAGCACAAAGACCTCCACTATCATTAAAGAAAAACCCAGACGTACATAGCATACAAATTCGACACATATTGTACAGCCACAGCAGAAAACCCTTTTAACATTCAATGTCCAGTTTAACAACCAGTGTTATTCTTCAAGTACGTCTCCATTACTATTGATCACACTTGAAAAATTCATTAAAACTAGTCCCATTTAAGTCCAGCACTTACCACTACCTAGTCTTAGAAGCAGTACATCCTGGAGCCTCCTGTTCAAGTCTCTGAGCTCTTTCATTTCTGACACGAGTGCCCCATACTCCTTTAGCTTCTTTGCCTGTTGCACAAGCTGTCTGCGCGTTCTCTCAAGCTCCTGTTGAATGTGTCTCATTTCTTCTTGTTGCTGTTGGTAACTCCTCAGCAATTCTTCATACAGAATCCGAGGAACTACAGCATCGTCCATGTTGTTCATGCCTTCCGAAGTCTCCATAAAAGCCTCCTCAGGGCTGGAAGTATTACTGAGACTCATCCCATTCTGTTTTTCAAGGCGAGCAACAACTGCTTCAATGCTTTTGTGTGTACCTTCACTTTGTTTCCTCCCATCTTGTCTCTGCATGTTACAATAAAAAAAATTTTAAAAAATTAGGAGAGCAGTAAGATGTAATAAATTTAAAATTCTACAGACTTGGGAAGTGTTAATATTCTTGTTTTCCAAAAAAAGCAAGACAAAGTCTGCCTGCAAAAATGTTTTGCCTAACAGATTCTTGTGGATATGCATCATAACTACAATGCACGTGAAACTCCGCTAAATGCATTTACAAACTTCTGAGGCAGTTAAAGGCCTGCCTTTCTGCATTTGCACAACACTTGCAAGCTCAGTGTATATAGGTCACTTGATTGCATATATAAAGAAAATTAATTTCTTTTAAAAAAGTGGATCTGGATCTCTCTTCCTTTAAAGTTTACCCCGAACATTTAGATTTCTGACGACTGATTTTCTGATAAGTAAGAGAAAGAATCAACTACGCGCTACGCTCATCACCTGTAACATCAGAGATAAAAGCAGCGTACCACACAGAGCTGTTCTGTGAACAGAGGGCTTGTCCTTCCCACACTTTGGGAGACAAAACTCGATCTCTGACAGAGGAATAGTTCTCCGACTATTCCTCTAGCATATTCCCCCAACTGCCTGGTGCAAGTGAATGAGTTAACGCTATCAGCAAACACTGAAAAGGAACTTGAAAACACAGAAGTTGGAGACAGAGCATATCACCCAGCCTCATCTCCCTCATCAACTGATTCCTTCTGTATTAGTACTGCATTGCAGAGGCTTCATGTCCTTAGAACTCTCAGCAGAAATTTACCTTCTTACCATCTGCACAAACCCTACAAATTAAAGCGCACCTCTTTTCTTGGGCCCCAACAGTGGTATTAAAATGTGACAGCATGGCTAAAAGTCACTAAGTTTTATTGGCCAAATATGGAAAAAGCATTTGAACTTCCAAGCAACTGCAAGGAAAGCAAATGTAGCTCATAGCTTAGAGACAAGAAGCTGACACTATCAGTTCCCATACCACAATATCCATGAGTAATGTGGCAGAAAATGAGATTATTTGATGTTATGCCTGCTCCACGCATGCTCTAAAAAAAATAAATAATACAAAAAAATATGCTGGCCCACCATAAAGAAATGTACTAGTATCATTCCTGCAGCTGCAAAACACATGAAGCCACAGAGCAGTATTTTATTCTGAAGGTTGGCAGACTTTTAAAGAAATCATTTGATATAAAAAAATAAATACATTTACATAGTGGGTTTCTGGCATCTAGACCTAAAAAGGCAACTGGCAGTTACAATGGAGGGATGCAGTCCTGTCAATTTGTCTTCTCATCTACTGCTGTAGTTGGGAAGCCTCAGAGCACCCCTTCCATTCCAAACAAGCAGCACGCAATAGGTCACAAGTGCCACCGAGAACAGCTGCTCGACATTCACGTAACTGGTGACTTTTTAAAGCATTCTGAGCCAAAGTGGAAAAGCATTGTTCCAAAAATCTCAAATGGCAATGGCAATTAAACTCTGCAGACGGTATAAGCAGGAAAACGTTCGATTGCACATAAATCAGGTTTTAAAAATACCCCACCCCCACACACACAATTTGACCCAATTTCACCAAACAGAGTGTTTTAAGGGGATCAAAAGCAGGCCTGGAATTCTTAAGCTATGACGTCTGTATATGCCCCAAGCACTTCCAAAAAAAAAAAAAAAAAAAAAAAAAAAAAAAGGGGAAAAAAAAAAAAAAGAAAGACTTCAGTACCTTACTGTGTCTAAGCTCCACATCTTCTTCCCCATAATCTGTAACCTCCCCAGCTTCTTCTACGTGATTGAGAGAGAGTTTGGGGATTTTAATTTTCTTCTGCATCACACTGTTCTCAAGGTCAGTTTTGTCCTCTAAAATGTATATTAAAAATAAAATTTTGTTACATTAATCAGTGTTCTTACTTCCAAATACTACATGACTTAGGCAAGACCAGTTAAAAAAAACAGAACCAAAAACTTCCCATGCTTCAATCCCCTCATGCTATGATCAAATTATCCATGGTATAACTCAACTGATGCCCACTAGCAATTCTAGAGTTTCAACAGGGGATCAATCTGGCCAAACACAAGAATAAATACGGTAAAATGCCAAGCTAAATTCATGTGAGTGATCAAAAGTGTCAATGAGTAGCTTGTACTATCACAAAAACAAGAGTTAAAGACGCTGTAAATAAAACGATTTCCTAAAAACGATCTGTATTGCTCTAAATTATATTTACCAACAGTACTTTCATATTCATAACCAGTTGACGCAGTTCAAACTCTGCTTTGGTTTAAAGTGAAAATAAACTTGGTAATTCATCCTATACTCTACCATCATCTGTCAGCAGTACAGATCTATTTGCACACACGGCAGATTCTGCTGTTCTGCAAAGTGCAAGGCTGGAAAAGGGGATGCTGCAGGATAAGTTGAAAGGGCATCACAGAAAAGTTGTGTATAGACCAAAGCTGCAACAAAATTACTATACTACACCTGCTTCATTAGTTGACGGTACTAATTATTTTCATTTAGATACACAAAGCCAATGAATGGTTATATTAATCTTTGAATCTCATTTAAAAACTGAAGCAAAATATTTTCAAGACTGAAACATTCTAACATACCTCAGAACCAAGCATTTCAAAACATTATTCTCAAAATAACTTGGATATATTTTAATATTACTGAAAAGGTGCAGATGGGACAGGGAATCAAGAGTACAGTCTCCCCAAATGTGCCTGTGATCCGTAAAACTCCTGCAGAGCAGACAAGGTCTTAAAAGATTCACAAGCTTGGCTACCTGTTCAAGACATTGACAAGGAGAAATGCATTTAAACTCTAAACTGTTGTCTTTGTACATTGAAAGCTTATGAATAAGAAAACATTTTGAATCTTCTTATCCACCTGCAAACTGTATCTCACAAAGTGTCCCATGAATATTTTTGGAAGTGCCAATGAGGATGGCATTTCTGAGTGCTCTAGTTGCATTGACTTTTGCTTTCTCAAATTAGCGTCTCTCCACAGGACCTCAAAATGGTTCGTGTTGACAGTGTAGGAAAGGGAAACAAAGGTAAATCACTGTTTAATGAGGAGCAAGGCATTCATTAGAAATGAATTACACAGATGAATGCAATTCATTTTGTTACAGATAGAAATGGATCTCTTGTAGGCAAATGGTGATATTACAGCCCAAGGCTATGTAAAGAGAATAGGCACAGAACATGCAGAATAAGACATTAGACAACCTGAAATGAAATGCAGATGGTAGCAATAAATACTAAGACAGATGCAGAAAGAAACAGATAAACAACAAAAAACAACTAGGCTTATTTTAGATCATTCTCCATTCCCCAGAGCATCACGGATGCTTATCCCAGTAAAACAAAAAGGCAATCCAACTGTTTCAGTTTTGAAAAATAAACCCCTATGTTTTCATTTATCTACAAAACGTCAGTTCATCAGAAAAGTGAGATAACCCAATTCTACTGTCAGAGGGAAGAGAAGAAAATACGGGAGCCCTTCCTAGAAAAAGTAAAAATTTACAGACTAAAGGACAGACCGATAGGTATTGGTATCTTCTTGGAAGGACAGAAATTTAAGAATAAATACAGCCATACTGAATGGGGAAAAAAGCCACCAAACCCACCCATCAACTTTTTCTGTGACTATGTATTTTGGGGTATCTGATAGACTGAGGAATCCTTTACTAAAATATGTTCTTACAGTTCTTTAGACGACAAGCAGCACATAGATACTGCAGAGCCAGATTCTCTAGACTGCTTTGCCAACTCATGTTCCACAGAACATGCAGATGAACTCCTCCTACATTTAAAGAATGCAGATCAGTTTCTATGCTCTGAAATAACCCTTGGCCTCACAACAAGATGGACACAATCCAATTACTTCACATAGTTAAAAAAACCTGTCTGTTGGCAACTAGCTGAGGTCACCAGTAGCCAGAACCCCATGCAAACTAGAAACAGACACTAGCCTTCCTTCCCATGGCCAGGGAAAAGTAAGCCTTGACACACTCATGGAAGGGGGTCACAGAGGAGTAAGTGAATGTGCAGACTACAGTGGAAGTCAGGAAATCCTTTCTGATGAATAAACTAACATTAAAATAAAAAATTTGGAAGAACAGAAACATTTATCTGTTGATTTTAGCTTTTTAAGTCAATTCATAAATGTTAAGAGCAC
This sequence comes from Falco punctatus, assembly GCF_963210335.1. Lineage (NCBI taxonomy): Eukaryota > Metazoa > Chordata > Aves > Falconiformes > Falconidae > Falco > Falco punctatus. Next base: position 9,017,354 of record NC_137591.1, on the reverse strand, counting down.
ATTTTACGGACTGAACAACAGAAAAGAAAGAAAACAATGCGCATCAACGGAACTCTTCATTCTCTACACTCCCAAATTCTCAGTTTGCCTATGAAATTTATGTTTGCAAAACTTCACTGGTGGACTGCAGGTAAAGGTTTGTTTATATACCTCCTTACAAATGCTCTAGTTTGTACATTATTGGTATGTAACTATCAACATGTTCTCTTTCATGTTTGGCAAATCTCTTCATTTGACTTTTTGATTTTACTGCTTACCCTGTAAATAAACCAGTAAGTTGAAGAAAGGAACTCTTTTATCCCCATACCAAATTTGAAGAAACAATGGTGAAAATGAGTTTGTATAAGTTATAGGTCAGGAAATTTCAGTCAATGAACAATTAACTTTATGTTCCTCCGCCTTCCAACAACAATATATGTAATATTTTCTTACATATGCTCTGCTCTTTGTAGGCCTACTTATGCCTGACACAATTCATCCAGTGTGTTGAATATGAAAAGGCCTTTTGTTTTTCTTTCTTTTTTTTTTTAAAAAAAAGCATTTCTAACCTCTGTCGTCTTCTGCATTAGCTGCAGATAGAACCAGAAAAATCTCATTCTGAATTTGAGACTAATGCTGGAGTACTGGCTCTTGTTCTGTAAATATTAAAGGAATTTGGGAAGGGGGGGGGGGGGGGGAGGGGTAGGAGAAACATGCATTTAGAGCAGTTCTTAGGACTCTCCCTGTCTGCTGTTGTGCCAGCCTACAAAAGAGAGGTACGAAAGAAGAACCCAGAAAAAAGCAAAACACACATGATCTTGAGCTGCAGGAAAACCAAGGTACCAACCGAACAGCTGGACAAGATGCAATAAGCCTAAAGCTACAGAGCATGCCAGGACAGAGAGAAGGGCAGCCCTGGAAACATTGTGGCTCAGCGCCTGGCTTTGTAATAAACCCAATCATCTGTCTGGACTTTGTCCCTAGTCATTTAAACCTTGCTACAAGTTAAAAATTACACCTTTCCTTAAGTGCCCATGATCAGCTTGTCATAAAGTGGTGCCTATTCTTTTTCCTATATATGGAATAAGCGGTTCAGTGATACCAGCTATTGAGAACTAGCGCTTAACACACCTAATTAGGTACTTGTAACAAAATATGCAGGGTAGAAGAATACAAAAATACAATACAAGAACAGGCAGCATTGATTCTCTCTGTTCTTTAAGAGCGAACATTCTGGAAGACACATGTAAATTAGGAAAAATTGCTTTTGTGCACAGGAGCCATAATGCCAGACAGAGAACACACTATTCCGTGATTCAATGCACAGGATAAAGCATGCTGGAATAACTGTGCTCCAGGAAAAGGTCAGACTTGAAGCAATCTTGCCAGTCAACACCACAAGGTATGGGGCTCAAGAGCCAGCGCACATGACAGCATCCCTCCCCACACAGCCACCTACCAAAGCTTTTGGGTAGTAAGAAGACAGCGAACTGCTGAGAAATTTCAGAGTGGCTGGGAAGACACTTGGCCTCAGCAGTGATGAAAGAAAGAAAACCCAAAAAAGCAACCTTGCATTAGAGAATCTGTATCAACTAGCAAAGGATAAACTGTTCCTGGAATGTTTTCTTCAGTCAGTCCTTGGTTTCAGTGTCAGGATGAGTGGATCCAGGCAAAAAGGTAAAAGATTTAAGTCTAGAGCAGCAGAGAACTGAAGCAGACAAAGCGACTAACAGGGCAGGAAGCAAGTTGGTTAAATTCAAGGAGAAACGTGTTAGTGCTCTAAAATTGAAAACCCTATCACGGGATGTATAAAAAAACCTATGGAAATCTCAAAGTCTCCTTAAAACATCTCTTACTTGCTAATTTAGAAAGACTGAACAAACTAATCCGTTCAAAAAGTAGTTCAAATGCTGATTTTTTTTTCCACCTTTGGAGTAAAAGCTGGAAAAATAGAGGAAGAGAACTCTGCACTCCAAATGGATGAGGGATGGCAGGTCTGGGATCAGTCCAAATAAGGGGCTTGGCAATGCTATAAATCTTACAGTAATAAAATGAAAGAACTTGAAGCAAAATTCACCCTTCCCCTAAGCTTTCAAAAAAATTCCACCCCTTGTGAAAAATGATATACTGACAGATGAAAAAATTTACCATCTCCCTTCCCATTTCCAGGCATATATCCAACACATATGGACAACACCTGTAAAAGATTCCCCACACACTGCTGCACTGAACTGCTTTGCTACTGATTTAGCCAGGTTCCTTCTACAGAGCAGATAACATCACCTGCCTGCCTCAGCAGGTTGTGGATCAATTACAGTTCATAAAGTACAAGACACTTAAGAACCAAAGCAAAAAACCCACAATCAAAGGTATACTTGGGGTTTCAAAGCAAATACACCCACCAGGTACAACAGGGCACGGAGTGCTACTTAAACACAAATTAAAAATAACCAATATTGCTATGACTGAGAAGGAAAACAGCATGATAATACCAAAGAAAAATGAAACAAAAAAAACCCCAAAAAGCCATCTAGTTTATTTGAAACTGGAAAAAAACCAATTATAAATTACTTCCCTAGCTAACTGAATACAAACATTAAAGAAGGACTTCAACAGGAAGAACAGAAGAGATTTCAGAAAAATGTACCAATCCTGCAGGATCAGATTCAGGATACAGAGGAAGAAAACCTTGCCTCATCTAAAACATCTCTGAGCTAGCAGTACACCGGGATTAAGACCATTACCGAAGAAGAAGAAACTCAGAATGACAGTGACAGACAACACAGAACAACGAACAGCAGCAGAAATACGAAAGTTATTTGAAGAGGACAGGTGCCGCCAAACTTGATGCAGCTAAAAGGAAGGAGTGTGTGCAAAAGAGAGGTCAATGAGGTGCTGGCACAGTCAATTCAGGCTTTGGATACTATAATTTACTATATTGTTTTGCATTTTTTTGCAGACTAGAGGAGAGCTTTTTTGGAAGGACAGAGAATAAGAGGATTACAGAAATAAAACACATGCCACAGTGAAAACACTACCTGAAATATATTTAGTTAAACAAATTTAAGTGAGAAAAGTTAAGAATAAAAATGCAGAGCTGAGAGTTGCCATCATCTGGGCCAGTATCACTCCCAAAAATTTAAGAACCAAGTAGTCCTGCAACACTTCTCCAGAAAGAAAATGACAGTAATATACAAACAGGTGACTAGAAGAATGTCTTCAGAGCAAAAAGAGTGAGCAAAGAAGTCAGGGAAGAACAGTGTACCACGGAACACTGAGACAGCCAGGACCAATAAGCACGTGAAGGTGAAGACATGCTCTTAAGGAACCGGCCAAAAAGGCTGTTAAATCTTGTGAATTTCAATTAAGTGTAAAGAATAGGAAACAGAGTGAAAATAATTCTTAATCAAATTGGGAAAAGGCAAGATAGAAAGGTCTTAAACTACTGCTTGACAAGTTTTAGAGATGATGGGTAAGAAGGATGATGTGCCAGAAGCCCGTGTCAAGACTGCTCACTGATGATGGAGAGAAAGCCACATCTGTTTTGTACAAAGGCACTAAAGAAGGAACAGAAAGATTAAGGAGCTGAACTCCTACAAAAGCAGAGGACAGATCTGTAGTCAAATTTCTAATTCACATGAAAACGTTCAAATATTTTGTAACATTCTCCTTTTGCATGCACTCACTTATCAGCAGACTGTTCACATTCACTATCTGAGCATAAGCCCAGATACGTCAAACCTGTGCTGCAAGAAAAGCTTAAATAACCTAAATATATCTTCTTTCTTAACTTCCATTATTAATATGAAATATATTTATTAATTCAAAAGCTAATACAGAGTCTCTTCAAAAATAATTAACCAAAAGTAACATGGCTTAAAACTAATACAGCTACAAATAATTATTGTTCTTTTATTCTTTGTCAGAAACTCTTCCTTCCATTTAACTTTTACTGGTATTAGAAGAACACTTGGCTGCAGTAGAAACTGATGGAGCTGGATGATCAAATACAGACAAGACATTACACTGAGAAACAGGAAATCATGCTCTTTACAAGACTGAGGACAGTGTTAATCCTGGATCCAATATTTGCTTAAATACTGACCATGAATAACAACCTTTGCATCTTACTGTCCCCATCTACCCCACTGAAGTGTTGTGCAGATTTGTGAATATTTGTACAATACTCTGAACATGTCAAACACAAAGGATTATAGCTATTATGGAACAACTCTCTTAATCCTTCCTGAAACAAATACAATACAATATTGCCATTAAATTAAAAAGAAGAAACCTTGAAAACAAGTAGGATGTTAAAATGCTATCCTTCAAATATTTCCTCTGTACCTACATATGAAACTGAACTATGGGAATTATGTTTCAAAAGTTTGAACATGATAAATATTTCACAAAAAGCTATTTATAATAAATGCTATTTCTTTCTTCAAAAGTTCAAAAGTTCATTTAAAAAGATCATCAATCTCAATGACAGCTACAATTTGCCTATTTGGCTGCCCTGACCAGTCGGTCTGTATCATGCTGTAAAATTATATTAGGACCAATCCCTGATTATGACTGCATGATCACAAAGGCCACAAAGCCATACAGATGTTGCCTACCAGCTATTCAGCAGATAATGCAGCAGCCTACAGGGAACACTCCAGGAAGCTTCCACAACTCTGCCCAAGGAATGAGCTTGCTATGGAAACAGTGGGTAGATTTATGCATTTTTCAGTTTATATACAAAAATTACAGTGTGGTTCAGCCTCTACTATTTTTAAAGAGTTCCTTTAAAAATAACAAATAAGTGACTGACTGGCACTTAGGTAGTCCACTGAAAAAAAAGTTTTACTGTTAAATTATGAAAAAAATCCCCTTAACTTACATTTTTCCCCTTTTCACTCCCCTGCAAATTTTAGCGTATTTTAATTAGTGTTAGTTACCATAGCTACCACAACCATACTGCCTTTGAAGTCAATTTTATTAAAACTCTGAAAGTCATACTTTTACTGTATTGTACTTATACAACATGTACAAGCCTAACTGCTGTAAGTGGTGCAATGTATATACTAAGATCAAGAAAAAAACAAGTGTAGATCACTTGTATGTCTTTATGCCATCAAAATAAATAAATGACTTCTGACTATTAGGTGAAACAAAAAGCAAATGTAACTGAGGAACAAACAGGTCGGTTAAGAAGGGTTTAAGACAAAAAAAAAACCACCCCAAAACCAAAAACCCACATACTTCCAGAAGAAGCACAGTGACACAGGAAAAGAGAAAATTAAATATAAGGGTAAAATCTTGCACAGATAAATCCAACCTTTTTGGTTTTTACTGGCATTTTATCCTGCTGATGACATATAACCATCACAACTATCATAAGGGTTACTCCAAGCCACTACTTACCAGCTACAGTTTTAGAAGTTCCAAAATTTTAGTGTTGCTGCCATACAAGCTCTGTGCGAATGTGCCATATTAAGACTACAACAGTGAACAAACATAAAAGATAAAAAAAAAAAACAACCAAAATCGTGCCTCTGTATAAGCCCTTCATATCTCAGAATGTTCCTACTGTAGAATTTAGAAGGGGAAAAAAAACCTCCACCCTTCATCTTAAACAAGTTAAAAATAAAACAGAAATGGATCAAACACAAAACGAGTGTGAAAATTAAATATTCTTTATGAATACTGCCACTCTCGTAGTCAGGACTATATTTAAGAGTGTGATGTAGTTTTTCTGTAACACAAAATGACTGGGTGGATCTCTGCATACAGCCAGACCTTTCACCTGATGAAAAGGCAACACAACAGTAGCATGCCAGTTAAGTACCTGACAAAGTAGGCCATACACCTTAAGTATCACAGCAGGAAGTTAAAAAAAAGAATATTTTATTTTTTTTTAAATCCTAATGTGAACAGAATTACTTCACCACTGCTTAACCTGCTGGGCTTACTTTCTCTCAGTGACCACAGAGGGCTGTTGACATGGCAAGACCTGATGCACAGGTAAGGCAGAGAGAGAGCACAGTTAGGAAAAGTTGGATTTGCTGCTCAAAGGCACCGACACACAAGCTCGTCTGCAGGTACTCCAGAACTATCCCAGGAAAAAAAATATCAAACAAGAGTCTGTGAGGAACCATTACCACTACAGGAAGGCTTCCTGCAGCACTTCTTTACTCAAGGCAACACTTGGGATCACCCAAGAAGCAGCTGCAGGTGTTTTGATTTTTTCCCTGGTGCCATTTCTCCCCAGGTCCCTGTCATACAACACATGAGTTCCGTATCACGAGAGGGGTTAGACCTAGAGCTTTCTAGGAACAGTTAGCAAACACTGTCCCTCCCACAATAGTTCATTAGGTCTACAGACTGCCCTGGGAAAGGAAGTGTGACATGTGAACATGGGATGCAGCAATGGTACACAGCGGCCACAGCTATGACCTACTCTATGTGTGTCAACTCCCCAGGCTGTCTGAATAGCACAAGGAGGAGAAGAATGCACATAGAAGCACAAGACTACAGAAATACCAATAAAAACTTTAAGTTAAATGTTATACAACAAGACAACTTCCTACATTTTGTACATTCTTCACATAATCTAAGATCTCATCTTGTAAATTTTCACCTATTCCAGCACCTGACAAAGGGTCTTTCCTCCATTAGCTATCCATAGCGAAGAAGCTTGCTTCAACTTCTTAGTGTGTATCCACTCTCAATCTTAGCCAAAGCTCAGTCCTAGAATTATGTAATTTAAAATTGTTCTGGGAACAGAGAATTTACATCTTTCTGAAATGCACAGCAGATTATCTCACCATAAGCTTTTAGTATGAAGTGGACTGTAACATTTTACAAAAGGGCAAGAAAGAATATGCATGCACACAGGTAGGGAATTGCTGTGAGAGTCTGATGGAGCTGCATTTGTTACAATTGTGTGGGTGAGAAATGTTGAAGGCAGAAGCTAGAGAAAACAATTATTTACTGTAGCCAAGAAAGAATGCTTCCAATTAGGAGATAGTCACTATTAACTTGCTAGCAAATGTAGCCTGCAGTAGTGAACTTTAAACCTGAGCCTCAGTTCATTCCACCTAATACTCTTTAATATCACTTTGCAAGCAAGAAAAGGCTCCAACAGGGTTGTCTAAGGATCATGCTAGCTACTATATGGTACATTTGATTATAGGCAAAATTCTGCTAGTGTCTACACTGGATAAGTGTGAAAAAGTTGCAAGTGGCACACATGTTTCAAGAAGAGGGACCAGAAAAACAACTTTTCAGCATTTTGAAGAGAGGACAGAAAAGAAGAGAAAAGGAAGGGTGTGGATGATCAGAAAGACAGACTCAAACTCTTCCTGAAAAGCTCTCTACTATTTTTGTATTCTCAACAAGACAGACCAGTTACCATGCCACCTCAAAAAACGGCTGTATAGTGAAACTCTAGTCTGCTGAGCTATATTATCCTTTCAAGAGGTAAATACAATTATTTCTTTATTACTACATAACATCAGTTACCTGTTAAACAAATGTTGAACTTGTTAAGGCACAAAACGTTCATTTTAACATGCCTTCTATGGCTCAAAGGTCTAGAACTGTCTTAGGGGTTAACCTTTCTGGTTTGAGCAGTAGTCTTTGAAGAACTTCAAAAAGTCAAAGGTTCCCAGACCAATACATACCACCGCTATCAGCAGTTCCCAACCATATGCACACAGTCTGCTGTAACACTACTACATAGTACTTCTTACTGCAGTGTTCAAAAGAAGACGGTATTTATCTTCTCAACATACCAAGTCTATCACAATTGCTTGAGGCTTGAGCATGCCTACCACACTTCCCTTTTTTTTTTTTTGTTTTTTTTCTTTCAGAATTTGTGACACCTTTACATCAGTGCCCTCTCCGCTGCAGCAACAGTAACATTCCTCCAGCCATCCAACCTCAGCACAAAGGATCAAGTAATTGCTTCTAGACTTTCTCAAAGGAGGCCAGTTGTTCATGAACTCTTTACACAACCAATGTGCCATTAAAACTTTGAACTATGGCCATGAACATGTACTTATCTCTGTATGAACTAGTTTACAAAGGTAAAAGTTTGAAAAGCATCTAAATTTCTTAAAACACAATAGGAAAGGAAAATGCTTTTCAAAAGAAAAAAATATTACTCTAATATGGGTCTTCCTCTGCTCCTTTTTTTTGGGTGACTGGAAAGGAAAACCAAGTGGATCTGTTTCTCAGACTGTGATTACCTCCCACTGTATGGACAGTGTTTGATCATGAAAATACATGTAAATAGGTGCAACGCTGCTTACTTGAGAAGCCGTGTAAATCAGTGTAAGAAAACTGTGTGTCATTCAAACTGTGAAATAATACTGTGCAGGCTCAAAAATAGGTGACATTTTTCCCCCTTGTCCTTTTTTGTTGTTTAACTTGATTTCTGTACCATGACTTTGATCCTGAAGCCTGCTCCTAATGGGGAATCCTTGGTCCAAACTGTAAATACTTGAAGTCACTGACATACTGATTCGTGCAGGTAAAGGCTTCCTTCCAAAAAATTCAAAATCAACTACGTATATTTTACATATAAAAGCAACTGTATACACATTATTTACCTTACTACTAAAGTAGGCTGGAATCCTTTAGAATGAAAAGTTCTATACTAGTATTTGAAAAGTTACTGCAGACTTCCAAAATTTTTAAACTAAAGAAGCAGTTTGCGTAACATCAGACTCATGATGTTAGCCATAAAAGTTGTCATAATTTGTAAAAACAGAGCTGGTCACTATAAACCAAAAATTGTGCTAAGATGCCTTCATGTAAGATCAACTTGCCTGCCCAAGGTTTTTAACCATAATAAAAACAAAACCAATATTAAAATTCTGCAGAGAAAGTGACAACTTTGAAAGTAAGTAAACCTTTGTATACAACATATGTTTAATGCAGTTATGGTGTTTTTACATGGTGCAGGGTGGAAAGAAGCACAGAAGTAAGAAATCTTTGGTGCTCAGCTGAAAAGTTTTCCAAGCATGTATATTACAGATATAATCGGATATACTGAGATGTGACAGATGTAATAAAGATAGTTGTATGTTTCTTTGAGTTCCTGGCTCAGCAGGAGAATTTCCTGTAGAAATTAAAATCTCTGGGGAGCAATTAGTGCAAATCACTAATACAGGTAACAACTCTTGTTCTCTGGAGGAAACAGCATATACTAGTTTCTTCTGGTTCAAGAGATGAAACAAAGGGAAACTGTACAGAAGAGCACTTCTCTTAAGTATGTACAGATGCTGCCTGGCACAAGGGAATTGACAAGGTAGGTGTGCTTTCTGATGGAAAACTGAGGCAACCTGATAGGCTCGATGTGTGGGCAAAATGCCTATGACTAAGTATTTGTCTGAAACACTTTAGTTATGTCAAGATGAACAGGAGGAACAGAGAGGGCACTGCTGCTGGAGTTCCCCAGTGAGAAAGAGAAAGGTGAAGTCTACTTGGGATGCCTCTGAGAAAAGGCCAAGCAAATCCTGAACACTGACACCACTGTCTTCCATGGATATATCACGCAACTTCCCAGAAATACTTCGTATACCAATTCTCCTCTGCTACAGAAAGGACAGACAAAACACAGGCTGGCACAGGACAACAAAAACTTCGCAGGAGAATCCACTCTGGTAGGCTATCTTATTAGCTCTCCTGAACTCCTGGAGTTGTAAATATTCAGAAATTGGAAAAACTTTACAGGGAAACACCAGACATGGTTGCCTGTTTCTTGTTCTTTCCAGGCATCCCTTTGTGGCAGTTATTGTTAACAAGACAATGGTAAAAGTCACTGTGAGTCAGGGACCAAAGGGACCACCACCACCAGGCTGAAATGGTTTAAAGAATAAAATTAAGAAAAATACTAGTTTCATGTGACACTTACACCATTAGAGATGAAAACACAGAGTTGCTTTCTCAGAACTCAACACTGGACAGTGGGTATTTTTAAGCCCACTCCGTAATTGGGGAAACAGACATAACCAGGGTCTCTCCTCAACTGGAAAAGTCAGGATCAGAATGCCATGTCCTCTTTGCCACCCAGACTGACATTTCATATGGTCACTGTCATCTTTCAAAAGCCTACTGGGCCAGTCCACACCAGCCAGCAACTTGGTGCAAACAACAAACTTCCCCCTCTATGTCAACTGTGCCCATGGCAGCATGCTTGCTGCGGCTGCAAGGAAAAATGCCGCCAAAGCGTCGTGAGTCGGGGACACACGTTGCAGAAACACTCTCTTACAAGGGCTGAGCTCATTCAAACGGCCCAAATACGAGTTTATTTCTTAATATACGCCTTAATTGGTCCCCTTAGCTAAAAGGATATTCGTAAGTTAAACATGAAACAAACCAAACGTAGCAAACCCAAGCTTAACAAGCGTGCTATCTAAAGGTCTGGTTCCAGTACTGCCTTCCAATTTGTGAAGTCACTTAAACCAACAGAGTGGATATAAACCAGTACCTCTCTAATTTGGCAACATGCTGCCGGCCTGCAAAGGTATATAAATGACTCCATGCGCTATAAATACTCTGTGTATGAAACCTTAACTTTTTTTTTTCCTTTTGAAGTTGGTGATTTCGCCCCCGCCGCTGTGTAAGGCCGGGCCCCACCGGGGCTGCCGGGGCCTGGGGCAGCGCTGGGGTGGGGGGCGACCCCGCCGGGGGGCACGCAGGAGCGGGGGCGGCCCGGCGCGGCTGGACCCCCCACACCGCCCCCAGCGAGCCCTGCCCGGGCCCGGGGCCGCCCAGCCCCCCAGTGGGGCGGGGGGCGCACACACCCCCATCCCCCCGCGATCTCCGTCCTCCCGCCTCACCGCGGCCCCCGCCCGCCATGTGCCACCCGGGCTCCGAGCATGTGTCGGCGCGATGCCGCCCCCTCCCCTCCCCCCTCTCCCTCAGTCCCCCCCCTCAGCGGGGTGGGGGCGTCAATTGGGGCTTCCCCCGGCCCGGCCCCCCGCCCCTTCCCCGCGGCCCGGCCCGGCCCGGCCTCACCTGCCAGCGCCAGGATCTGGGCCTTGTGGAGCAGCAGGCGGTCGCCCCACTCGCCGGGGCTCTCGTCGTCCTCCTCCGCCTCCTCGGGGTTGCGGTACACCGTGTAGACCTTCTGGTTGTCGAAGTCGAGCTGGGACGTGGGGCTGAAGTCCTGCACGCAGGAGACGGGCAGCGCGTAGCAGACGTTGTCCTCCAGGAACCGCACAAAGGCGTACATGGTGCGGCGGGCGGGCGGGGCGGCCGCGCCGGTCCCGCGCTCCCCGCTCTGTTATTGTTCCTCAAAATCCGCCTCTGCGCTCGGCTGAGCTCGCCTGGCCGCGCCGCCAGCCGGGCGGCCGCCAGCTCCGGGCAGGCACGAGCAATCCAACGCGGAGCGCCGCGAGTCGGGCTGCCGAGCGGCGAGGGGCGGGCGGGGGCCGGGGGCCGGGTGGCGGCGGCGGGCCGCGGGAGGAGCAGCCCCCGCCCGGCTCCCCCGCCTCGGCCCGCCCGGGCCCATGCGGGAACACCCCTTCCGGCGGCCCGGGCGTGTCCCGGCCCTTCCGCGGGGCGCGGGTTCGCCTCGGCCGGCTGCCCGGCAGGCCCGGGCCTGCCCCCGCGCCCCGGCCTCGCACCTCCCCGCGCAGGCTGCGGGGTCGGGCGGGTGGCGAGGGACGGCTCCCGGGCCTCGGCCTCGCCTCGCCGACCGGCGGGCTAGCAGGGCCCTGGCGCAGGCGCCTGCCCTGCGGGCGGCGCCCCCGGTGAAGGCCCCGGGAAGCACTCTTCCCAAGCTGAAAACTCCTTATTCCTGCTCCAGAGAAACAGGCCCTGGCCCGGTTCTGTGGAGGCGACATGCAGGGAGCTCTGCGTGGAGGCCGGGGCAGTGCTGGCAGGCGCAGGGAGAAGGGACCCCCGAGTGGCTGTGTGAGGAGAGCAGAACAGATCCTTCGTGGCCGAACAGCACAGCACGGCCACCTGCCAGCCATCAACGGAATCTGAGCGTTGGGGTTTACCTGAAGGTCTTCAGGGTGACGCAGAACCACCTGCACCAAATGGCAGTGTCCAGTGCTGATCCCTGGAGGAACAGAAGGCTTCCCGCCCTCCCCCAGAACAGCACAGATTGTTGAGAAATTCTGTGCAGGTGTGTAAGAACAAGGGGTTGCAACTGTGCCAAATCCTGCATATTTTGGTGGGACTTACATACTAGGTATGGACATTTTGAACTTCCTGGATAAAAAAGAATAATGTGGCAACGTTGCTGGTGGTTCACAGCAAACTCTTACCCATGCTTCTCATGCTGGTCTTAACCAGTCAGTCTTAGGAACATAATAACAATACGTGGAAAATTATTTAAAAGCAAGAAATAAATCACAGAATGAGCAATAAAGAGTAAGAGAGGTGCATCACTGGTTTTCTGTTTGCAAACAGCCAACACAACATGAAGCCAAAATACATTCTCTTTTCTGGCATTTGCAGTACTGTCTGTACCCATTACATTGAGTTTAACCACACTGAACTTGTTTTTCATAGTTATCTTTTATAGACTTCGTACATGGGAACAGACCACAAGCTGGAAAACCTGAAGTAAAGTTTTGACTAAGCACTGGCATAGGTTACCCTGAGAGCCTGTGGAGTTTCCATCCTTGGAGATAACTCAAAAGCCATCTACCTGGGCATGGTCCTGGGCAGCCTGCTCCCAATGGCCCTGCCTAAGCAGGAAGCTAGACAAGATGACCTCCTGAGGTCCCTTCCAACCTCAGCCATTCTGCAAAAGTATCAGAAACTTAACAGTTATGCCCAGCAGAAGTCTGTCTGTCCCTTAAGCAACACATGAAAACATGAATACATACAGGTATAGTTAAGCTGATGTAAGTATTTCAGTAACAAGCTGTAAACTTCCTGTACAGTAATGGCAGCTTTATTATTTTAGCAATTACAGAGTTTTGCAAATACTTCAGTTTAAGATTGGGAATTTAAATGGCAGTACTTTATGTTAACAATAAAGTATTGCCAGGCTGGTATGTAATTACAGGCAAATATAAGTCTGCTACAAAGTATGGATGACAAATGTGTTCTAGTAGCTAGGCTGCAAGGGAAATAAAATTCCAGCAAAGATTGTGTTGCTGATCAAACAATAACAGCTGTAGTGCTCCTGTCTCCTCTACCTTGTGTTACAATGGAGGGAGCTGCAGAAAGACAATAGGACAGACTGATAGCTGGAATTACTCCGTGGACACTGTTAAAATTATGTGAAGGGCAATTTTGTCTCACCAAGTTTAGTAGCTAGTGAGGGATTCAGTACACTGACTTACCAGGATTGTATTTCCTCCGCAGCTGAATTCTATTAGCAACATCTAAGACTGCTGTCGAGGGAAAGGAACACAGGAAAATGGAGAAACTGAAAATAACAGAGGAAGTTAAGAGAAGCTAAGGACTCAAAAATTAGGTTGACTCGGAAAAGGAAAGATGTCTTCAGGTAGCAAGGAGGCCTGAGTTATTTATCCCAATGAAAGAAAACTGAAAGAATTCATGTGAAGGAAACAAGGTTGTAGTGGGTTTTTTTGTTTGTTTGGGTTGGTGGTTTGGGGTTTTTTTTTGGTTTATTTTGGTTTTAAAGGAACACTCTAAATGGTATTTGCAACATTTTACATTTGAAGGTCCAATTACAGCAAAGATCTTTGTATCAGCAGCAAAGAAAATGTCTAAAATCCTTCAGAAAGGCTGTTTCACAGTTCTCCACTGAAGGACATTTTTGGAAACAGATTAAGGGTTGGGATGATAAATGCGTGTTTACACTTGGTCCCTATTACACACGCTGAGCCAGAAGGCATTATAATGCTGAGAAATTAATAATGATCCCATACATTTCTCTTCTGCTTACAAGGAATAGTTTTAATTTCTGGCTTTAAAGTCTATAAATAATCTGCACCGGTTAGCTGTGAAACTGAGAAAAAGATCCATTTAAGCACAGAATGAAAGACAAGTATTGCCACTCCTTACTTTTGGAACTTTCCCATTTCTACTAATAGTTGGCCAGCTGTTTTAACACTGAGGTTAGCTTGAGGTTTAAAGACGTAGAGCTATTTTAAAGGTGTGGGTTTTAAAACTCATTGTTAAGGGAATTACTGGATCCTCACCAGATTTAAACCCTCTAGCAAGTCCAGCCTTCTAGAAACAACACAACCCTGCTGAGAAGTAGATTGTCATACTTTCAAACTACAAATGAAGCCTCAGCCTGAAAAGTAATAGTGTCACTCTAAGAGTCAGGAAACCACAAAGCACAGTCCCAGCCAACCCTTGTGGGACTCCTGAGTGGCTGTTTCTTGGAACACCACCTATATTTTGCTGCTGTTATTTTTCTTGAAAAGTGAAAATAAAAGCATTAAAGCAAAAGCTGATGCCTGCTGTTTTGATGTGCACTCTGTTTCCACTTTAAAGATACAAAATGAAAAGCTAATAGTACCAATAATAGTTACGCAGGTGCTAAATCTCTTTCACAGCAAAACATTAAAATTAAGCTCGTCAGTCACATTACTTCCATGCTTAATACCAAATCCTCAAGGCAAACCATATCAATTTTAAATCTACTGATGAAGAAATTCCCATTTTCTTTTACCATTCAAGTGGAGGTGCTTCACTACTACCTGACTACTCAGCAATAACAGTACACTGGACTAGCGCTAGGAATCCCTATGCATTCAATACACAGCTAAGAAAACTATTGTTTTCTTGTGAATTTATCTCCCAAGTAGTGCATTTATTACACAGTTGGTTTAAAGCTGTTTCAAATATACCCTGAAGAAAAGCTGTATTAACTTTTTTTTTTTTAGGTAACACTGTATTTTAACGATGTCATTTAAAGTCATAAAGCTTAAAGAATAACTCAAATAACAATGCACAAGAACTGAAGACTGTTCAAAGGTTTATGTATGTACAGGCACGCAATCTACTCACAATCTGGTTAATTTTTACCAAGAATATGATCAATATGGTGGTCAGAAGATACTTCCATTCCATAGTATCTCATTTTTTGTCTTATGGTGAAGGGCAAGATAAAGTAATTTCCAGGTATAAATGAATCTTTCTCTGAACAAAGTCATATACAGCTTCTAGATGTTTTGAGAGAGAGAGGGTGGTTGCAAGGGGGGAATTTGCTAGCTAAACAGAGCAGAACAGACGTTCCAGAGGGTTGTTCCCCTTTGGATTTTTAAATACTTTTTAACTCTGAAGACACTGTTGCTACATTCTGCTTTCAGCATCATAATGATTACATATAAAATTCAAACAAACAAAAAAGAGGTCCGGTTCCTGTATGATCCTAGAAGATGGATGAGAAAATATTCGTGTCCACATATAATTTCTGAAACACTCCAATACCAAGAGAATAGTATGGGAACCTAGATTACATAGATACATTCTTAAGATTTAATCTTTTGAAATCTATGGCATTAAACCATCCTCAGAAGGGGAAGGGCATCACTGCAAAGCTATTTAATCCCAATTCCTGAGAGTGATCTAACCTTCCTTGGGGCTGAGGATAATACTCAATCATCTTTTACATTAAACTCTCATGTCCTAGCAGAATATTCTTTCAAAGAAATGAAACCTAAGGAACACTTTATGGATCCATTCACATAGGAGACACTTATTTCCCAGCTGGTATATTCTGTAGCATGAAAAGGTAATGATTAAGCCAAAGTGACCACTGGAGAAGGCACTTTCCTCCGTGTTAATGGCTGGCTGGAGAAACCAAGGGCCAAAGAAAAAGCCAGACAGTCATTAACTGCTGAAAAATGAAAAAGTAATTATTTTCTTTGGGTTTTTATATGTATTGAAAAGATAAAATTCCAGTGTCTGTTGCTGTGGATACTGGTCGGTAAGATGCTTATCTTTCCCATTCTGGCAGGCTATGCAATGGATAGATCTGGGACTGGCAACCCTTCAAGAATGTGTGCCAGACTGTATTTTCCTTTTCCAATTTACAGGTTAAACGTGCCCAGAGAAAGTCAACAGGAATCAGGAGATGCTGCCAGTTGGTGCTATCTTGCCTCGGCGTGAGCAGTCATTCTCCCTGCTCTCACCCAGTCCTTTGCTCAGCGGGAGCCAGAAGCTGGGCTGTTTGGGAGCTGCAAATGACTCTCAAATCATTGTGACTTTCAGCTCCCACCCTGCTGTATACCATTCAACATCTTACTAAATACCATCTTCTGTGCTCAGTATGCTGTTTTCCATGCTATAAACTTATTGACTGAGAGGAAAGTAGGAAAGACATTTTCTCTGAGCTGACTTGTGCGTGGACTTTACCTTTAGAACATGACCTTCTGGTACCACTGCCACGGTCTTCAAGAACTACTCTAAGACAATGCTGGTGTTGCAGCCCAAATAATCTTTATTGCTATTACCATCCACTGATGGCTTCAGCCTATATGTTTTCCACTCTATTAGGAAACTTTCTTTTAGATTTTCCCTTTCCTTTTTTAAACCAGACTTTTCCCTGGCTTTTGACAGGCATTTTACTAATTCGACTCTAAAAGCTGCTGTACATACATGGATTTTGCACCACTGCAAGAATTTGATTCCTTCTGTACCTTAGATAACAAAGTGACTTTCATTTGGCAAAGACTAAAGTCTTTTCGTAACCTTTGGGCTTCAGTGTAAAAATATCATGCCCATGATTATGTTATGCTTTAGACAGAGCTTCTGAGCAAGGCAGTATTAATGACCCTTTTTCATAGTATTTATATTTTGGTTTTCTATTCTCACATCTGTACATCACTGTTCTGTCTTGAACTGGTATTTATATCTCATACTGACAGGAAAAACAATCCTGCAGCTCTTTTCTGCATACACCTATTCTGCATGAGAGGTTCACACAAGTAGTATGGGATATGCACAGAAGAAAAGGAGGTCAACTACTATACTGACTGCACTTTTTTCCAGATTGCTACCTCCACAGGCTCACATGTCCACTTTCCTTCAGAAGCCTGATTTTAGCGGGAGAATAGACATGCTCTAGAGATGGTTCTTGCTGTTTTGGAAGGTTCTTGACAATCATCATCATCAGGAATAGGACTGTGTGAGGGCAGAGTCAAAACTGCTTAAAGAGATGTTTTCACACCTCAGTGCGTTTTAATTCATGCTCTTGTCATACTCCTAATGCCTTTCAGGGCTGGCCGTATTTCAGTATAAAGTGAGTTTTTAGAAAATATTCCCAGGAATTAGTGCTCGCGTCTCACCACTTTAGAAAGTAGAGTTTTCTACTTCTAATGAAAGTCACAACCAGAGATGGACCAGCAGCTCTTCTGAAGAACATCAACTAATGTGGGCACTTAAAATCCTGTTGTGAAGGGTGAGTGGGAGATAACAGAGCAGGAATAATCCTCAGAGTATTTCAGAAAAGTGCCTTCCTGAGCTGTGTCTTGTTAATAATCACATTTAAATTAAAAGAACATAATTCTTCACAGTTGGCAAACTGAATGCTAAAACTGCTGGAAACTAAAAGTGCAAGTGCTCACAGATATAAAAACCTCCACTATACTCTGTGAACCTCTCCACTTTTACTAAAACCAGACACTTTTGTCATTTATGACTTACAAATGAAGTTGCATCTGGTCTGTGCTGGTAGGTAAATTTAAAAAAACAACAACACACAGCAACCAAATGTTAACTGGAAGGGGTTGCTGTCACCCAGCTCCCAAAAATTCATACCATGGGATAACCGCAATAGACCCCACCAGGAATTCTTCCATTTCTTTAAGGAAGAGTAACTCCTTTCATCTCTTACAGCACAGAAAATCAGCATTCATCTTTGCCCCACTTACAAAGAAGGTGTTCCCTCAAAATAGAAAATGGCATAGGAAACTGATAACCCAAGAGGTGTTTGAAACCTCGAGGGGCTTCATGCTTTGCCAGTATTTTCCACAAAAGCCTGAGCAACATCTGTTGTGCAATAATATTTAACATTCAGGGGAATCGGGATCTTTTTTAAAGTGTGATCAGAAAGGAGGTCCCTTTATAGGCTGTCAGAGTATTCCTCATAACAAAGAAAGCTTTGTTTCATAAAGAAATATCTTGTACTAGAATACCCTGGGGAAACTATAGTTTTGGTTTTTTTTAAACAAAGACGGGAATTTTTGAGTTCGAGGTTCCCTTTAAGTGCTCTTCTAACACGAATATGTTTAAGGATGCTCTATCAAGTTCATGCATGAAATGTCATCCAGCCGTTAGTAGATTTCTATGCAAATACAGCTGTGAAAGCTAATAACTGAAATCTGCATTTTTTTCACATTGCCAGCATATTATACAACTTCTCATTCTTTCCTGTTTTGTAACTCACATTAGCCTCTCGTATCAATAAAACAAAGCTCAGGTTATATTGCCTCCTGCTTAAATTCTCTACAAACATCAAAGCTGGACATTTGAATAAGCAATTTATTGTATACATTTTTATTCAGTTCAGTATACTGATATTCTCCTAGTAAGAATAAGAATTCTGCAGAATGACTGCAGAGAAACACACCATTCAGAATATGAATTGGAATATTCTTGCAGCACTTTTCAGTGAGGATGGTGTGATATTAAGATTAGATCCTGCATATAATCAAATTTTGATGCTTGTACACAGTCTGGTATTTCTTTTCCTTTATAAGGTTTGTATGCAAAAAACCAGCAATCCAATATTTTGAACATACCCCAACTGAAGATACTGTACAGTTCAAACTGATGAAAAAATAATGTCAATGAAAATAAGAAACTGTCTGGGGCACTGCAGCGTACAGACTTTGCTAAATTCATCACAACTAGTTTTACTATTCTGAGGACAGAAAATATTGCAAAACCAGTCTTTCCATAACAGCTAAAGTAAGCAGGGCTTGCGTCCATCCCTAAATTCAATCTTGGTGTATAGATTGACTCTTTGGGAATTGTAAATATTTCCACAATCTTTCAAATTCTCTGATATGATACACACAGAATTTCTTCTGAATGGCCTATATTTTCCAAATTTGCTCCCTTTTTATGTAGTAGTACATATAAGAGGTAATAAAATAGAAAAGATAAGATAGGTGGGAAGACAACAGGGATTATATTACAAGCAAAAGGTGGCACTACTGAGAATATATCACAGTATTTAATGAACATAAATATAAACCATACCTACAGTTTTTATCCAAAAACACATGAGAGAAACACAGAGAGCAAAGAAAGGCTGAATTTTGTTTAAGGGCTAAACCAGAAGCAGCACAGCGCCGTAGCTCAAGATACTCCTATAAATAGTTAACTGGTTGGGAAGTAAGCTAATAATGGTTTAGATAAATTTTCACCTATGAAAAGTGATGAATTGACTCATTTCTTAACAAGTAAGGACAGTTCAGTAGACACCATTATCTGCCTTGCCTCTGACCTGGAGGGACTATCTCTACAATGAAAGGCATAGTCAGTCTCCAAGGGTAAGGCAGTCTTTAATCCCATTGTGTGATTACTAACAAGGACACCAATTATAATTTAACAAAAAGGGGAGAGAGTGATTTCATTATACTGAGGCTTCTATATATACCTTAATCATCAGCTACTGCCCACAGAGGCTTTTCACTGATTTTAGACACTATATGTGGCACAAATATTTTGATTTTCCATGGTTTCTCCAAAACTCACTGAAATCACTCCTGACCATCAAAGTATTTTTTTAAAAAAACCCTGTTAATCAAAAAGAACAAGGACAGTAACCATTCTTGTTCACAACTCATGTTGTAAAATGGACTCAAAGAGGTGTTGGACCTAGAAAGGACTCTGGTGGACCTCAGATACCTGTAATGCAGCTTTATAACCCAGGAATTCCCACAGAGTTATTGCTTACCCTGCAGGGATGTCTCAGAACAAGATCTTAAATACCATCTGGGCTCAGTGTGGAAGCTGCCAAAACCCCATCCACAGAAACTGTGGAACAAGGAGTGTTGTAACGCCCATCTTTCTCTGGAGCAAAGATTGAAAGAGGATACCTCCATCTTCTTACTTTAACAGCCTGAAATTCTCATTTGAAGGTAGGTATATGTAAACCTTCTTTTAAAACACAGGCTGACAGACATTTCTTTAAAAATCAACCAGCAAGACCAGAAGGACACCACAGTGAAGTTTCCCACCTTTAATTGATAAACGCCTCTCTGGGGCCTTTTTCTGGCAAGCGAGATGCCTGCCTTTGGTTCTCTGTCTGACTGAAAGGGTTCAGACACCCTCTCTGCATCTCCTGTTGTAAAGATCCTTTTCTTCATCTAGACACATCATTTCCCCGACTCAAAATGCCCAGGAAAGGAATGCATGTGTCCCCCCATCTCAGGCTCAATGTATTATACTCGAGTTGACTTCTCACTGATCACTTGTAAAGGCAGAAGCACATGAGGTGACCAGGCTACTGCAGGGTAACATATGTCTTTCACTGAAAGCAAACTACTTTGCATTAACCCATGTTTACCAATTATAAGAGCACAAACATGGGTGGTTACTGTAAATCAGCTGGCTTGTGGGATACTTGTTATTCCTCGGTAATTTTTTTAGGGGTCTGTATTGTAGAGAGACAAGTATTGCTGAAGTGGGAAGTAAGAAATGTAAGTAACGATTAGGCTCACTCTTAGATGCCTCAAATAGCTCCAAGGTTATATTTCCTCTGACAGAACACTCTCAGTGAGCATACTTGCTGCTCTTACAGCACATTACATGTTTTAACTTGTTCAGGGGTTTGTTTTTTACATCTTCAGTTTCTAAGACAATAGGAAGTGAAAAAAAGATTGTTTACATATGAATGCCTAACTTTGTTTTATGTCTTGGGTTTTACATAAGTGTGGTCCTTGCTGAAATAGCAAGATCAATATAAACTCCATGCTTAGGAAGGCTAAGAAAAAAAGAATTGCCTCTGTCTTAAAAAATCCTCTGAAATGACAGCCATGTCTTTGGGATGCTATTTGATGAACATCAGTAGAAGGCTGTCAGTAATCCGTATTGCTAAGTGGTTTATTTACTTGGCAAGTAATGTGGGTTTCAGTACCTAATTTTTATCTTTTAGGTTTAGAAGTTTTGGTACTAGTGATATAATTTACCAAGTTATCTCTAGGCAATTAAAATATATTCTGTGGTTTAACCTTTGGATGATGTATAAATACACATAGACACTCCTACAAAGCAATTTGTCTGCCAATCTGGAAAATGCTAATGTTGTAGTCAATAAGTCAACAGTCTGCAATGTTAGATTACAAAATTAGAAAGAAATCTAGTTCATATTCAACCCAGATATAAAGATCATAAGGATTTCCAATTTTCTGTGTGGGGCAGTAAATTTCAAAGATGACTCTATTCTGCCCCAATAATCATGATCTGCACAGCATGTTCAGGTATTGTTGGAGAGATTAAAAACACAAAAACAGAGCAGAACAGCTCAGCATCAGATAATCACAAGCAATTCTATGTCAGCAACAGACAGCTGGAAACATATGCCAGCAATATTGCAAAAGTGGTAAAATGGAGATTTCGTGACAGCAAGAACGTGGGATTCATACATTAAGCTAAAACTCAACCCAAAACATTGAAATTGTTGTTCACAAGTAACAGCTCTGTCACAGTGTTCTGAAAGTCTACCATTTGGCATGAAAATATTTAAAGCAAAAAATAAGCAGAAAAAAGTATTTTTTTTCTCTCTGTAATATTTTGCATGTTGAACATCTGTATGATTTCAGTGTTATTGATTAATTTGGACAAAGAGATGAGACTAATTTTTCCGGATCAGCTGGTCAAACTGTACAGTTATGTACCAAATCAACGATTTGTGAAAATTTTGTGTGAAAAAGCAGTTAGATGGAATTTTATCTACAAATATTTGTTTAAAGATTTTTTAGTTCAAAATACACTTTAAAAGAAAATGAACAGCACTGTTTCATTTCAGTTGACATAGCTTGAGTCATTCTGGTACTCCCTTTCCCTTGAGCTTCAAGTGTCCGTCAAGTGTTATACTTCTTTGATACTCATTCCCATCTATCCCTGCTTTTGTCTTTCACTTTTTAAAATTAAACATCTACTGCTAAGAAGTAAGAAAGTCCAAGAAAAAAGGCTGAAAAAAATCCTATTATAGTTGTGAAGCAGAAGAGAGAAGAGGAAAAATACTTCAGCTTATGAAACAAGAAATAATCTACCTTTCCATTGCTTTCTCTCACAGCCCTCCCCTTATAGTCACCCTCAAAACCTTTTTTTTCTTTTTTTTTTTTTTTTTTGGTAGCTGACCATGTAAAATCACGATAATAAGATTCAAGGATCTGAACCTGAAATAAAAAAAAAAAAAACAAGTTTCCTATCTTCACAACCGTTTCTCAGAAAACCCTTTGTATGTTGAATCTCCTATAAAAATGGAAAATAGCTTGAAAATATTGACGAGAGAGTAAAAAGTCTTCTGATGAGTTCACAACCCCTGCATATGAAGAGCAGTTTCAAAGCGATGTTCTGTAGAGGTGGTTAGGCCAGAACGTTTTCTGATTTTATTGCTGAGGCTCTGCCTTTGTATCTCAAGTGTTTTGTCCTGGGATCTTGCCATGATAAGATTCCTGAAACTGTGACTCTGGGAGGGTAATGGAGACAAGTGACTTGTGAAGAAACTAAGGCCCAGCCCCGAGGTCTTTGTGTTTTAGGACTAGGAGCTTGACGCAGATTGAAGAACAATGTAATGCTTGAGGCACCGATGAAAGATTTTGAAAAACCAATGCAATAAGAGGCGTCAGCAGGGAATGGCAGATTGATTGCAACAACAAATACCAAAAAAGTTCTGAAAAGAACAAAAATGTAGTGCCGAGTAAAAGAAATAAAGAAGAAAAGAGGGAGAGGATACCAAGAGCTTGCAGGCCTCCGGCAACTTGTCTACCTATTGATGTGTATCTGCAGCAATTAATCAAGCAATTTTCATAACTTTTTTACATTGATGTGTAAATTTTGATGATGCTATTCAGTCTAGTTCAGTAGGTGGGGCTGACAGGATCTGCCCTATAGTTCAACGTACTAAAACTTGAGCAACTCATTGAAGCTCACCTTGAATGGAGGTGAATGGAGGGCCAGCACCTCCGGAGGGGAGGTGGCCCATCAGTTTAGGGACAGGAGGAACTGTTCTCTTCTGAACTGGTTATTGGTTCCTCAATATGTAGCACAGACTGGACACCTGGTATTGGTGTGCCTGAAGCAAGATAGGATTTTAACCTTTAACCTGCTCATTCTCCTTCCCCCCAGAATTAATACCTCAATTAATATGTTAGCTTTTTAAACAGACAAGTGCGCAAACTCTAGTTTTGGGATGTAGTGAACCACCAAACCACAAACCTATCTGAATGGGGGCACACCACCAGCGTGCCTAGCCCTGGGATGCTCACAGTGATACCACGGTGATATTCCAGCAGCACAGAGCCCATGCAGCCCCTGCCTGCTGTCACAGAGGGATGTGGCTGAGACAATCCTACATCTGATGATGAAAGTCTGTTTTAACTTGCGTTTGGGGTTGCTACCATGCAAAATGCATTACAGCGGCCTCCATGCTTTTCTCATCTCCAGCTGGAAGCCAGCCCATCAGATCGACACTACTAGAGAAACACTGAAGCCACCTTCTAGTCTCACCTTACCCAGGCCTGAGTGCTGACTGCTGCAAAAAACATGAATCGGGAAGTAAAACAGAGCATTGAATACATTAATCAAAATGATCACTGTTGCAAGATCTGCTCAGAACAAAGAAAACAAATCTGAGGAAAGTTAACACTAGAAACCATTTGCAAGGCTCCATGAGTCAGCTAATGAAATAACTGTCAATTGCAGACACGAACCTTTTGTGCTTTCACACAATTTAAATATAAAGTAATTTGCATTCAGGAATCCAACTCTCCCTGAAAAAAGATTAACAATAGGATTCACTTTCTTTCCACAACCTTTTCTCTCCCTCCCTTCCCCCCAGGGGTGGCTCTGATAAGGTCACCTTATTAATGCAGATCTCTGTTTTTCAGAAAGCAGCCAGGAGTTTAACTGTTTCACTGTGAAATGATCTATGAGATGAGAACAGTCCATTTTTTATCCTTGATTGATCATTTCAGCATGTATAACAGCAAATCCTAAGGGACACCACTCAAACCCCTGCTTCAGAATGACCTAGAGACTCAACGCTAAAAAGTGTTGCGCTCCACTACACAATCCTTCATCGTTTTTTCTTAACTTGGCATTTTCCACAGCACATAATAAAGTTCCCTTGCGTCATTACAGTTCTCCATAGCAAAAACATCTTATAAATAAGCAAAAAATTTTTTACAGCTGGGAGCTGAGTGCCGCCACAGCCAGCAGAGGAATGGAGGCATCAAGCGGTTAATACCTTTTCTCCAGACACAAAGGCAGGAGCAGGTCTATGATCTTAATTCAGGTGTCACGGCTTCTCATTTCCTTCCCTGGCCACCAGACACCTGTTTCCCTGCTCTTAATAGCCTCTGATGGGAACTGCCTGGTGCCAAAATCAGAGGCTCTGGCTCCTGTATGATGAGGTGAAAATAAAGCTCTTTCCCCCCCTTTTCCCCCCAGTTATTTACTGTGTATAAACTTTATCTCAGTTCCATCGTTGAGTCATTTTTCCCTATTCCATGCACTTTCAGCCAACGAATCTTCATTTGCTCTTTTTGGTGACTCTTTGCTGATGTGTACAGAGTGCTTAAATAAATCATTACAAATATAAATAGCAATGGCTGGATTACAAAGGATTCTGGAACACTTGCAATAGTAAATTAGCAGGCAAGCAAACCTACAGCTACCAGCAGCTGATGTAATATTTTATAGTATTGTTTTCTAGATTGTGTAAGGGAGAATTGTTATCCTTTAGGCTTCGTTCTCTGTTTCTTTCAATCTGTCAAACAGTTCAACAATTTGATGCTCACACAAAGTTCACAGAGAAACACCTGGTGGAATTTACAGGTGAAGGTTCTCTATGCTTATAAATCCAAAACATCACATACACAGACTGGGGGAGATACAAGTCTGAGACACAAGTAGCAGTTAGAATTTGGGAAAGAAGCCACGGGGACTACTCTTTATTGTCAAGAGTATTTCTAAACAGGTGGACATTGTATCCACAGAAAGAGCTACCACATCAAGGAACAGTTGACACAGCTTTCCCCCTTTTTTCTTCCTATCCTGCCTTCATAAATACTAAACTTACCCAGACTGTTGTATCATCACAGTGCAATCTATAAATTCCTGTAATCAACTGATGGAGCAACATTAATTACAGAGACTTTGTATGGGCCGCACACATCTTTACATCCCTTTATAAAATGCTGACACATTCCCTATCTAAAAGGGATTACAATCATAGAGGATGATCCTGCAAATGCCTACTATTGAATGTAGCATTTGCTATCATGAGTAAGCCCACTGAAGCTACCAGAAACTCACATGGCTGGGACAAAAAGCAATGATTCACATATATGACTAACAAAGATATTCAGACCACAACATTTTCCATCTGACTATGCTTTTGCAGGCTGAGATTTAGAGGGTTGACACTTTCAGACTTGAGAAATAGCCCAGGACGGCAGGCTGGCTGTGAGATGACGCAGGTGAGAAGTGCAAGAACAGGTAGTGGTTCTCCTCAGAAACAAGCTTAAAGAAGGAAAACAAAATTTGGAAAGCTGTATCAGGAAGGCATTGGGTAGTCACGTTAAGATGATGATGATGACAAAGCTGAAATGGGAGGAGTATACGAAGTAGAAGGGATACAGGAGATAATAGAAGAGATGTACCAAAGACAAGATTTGGATTACGTGGGATTTAGCAGGGACAGAAGGCTCAGCACTAATATAGAAAAGATGGGTAAGCAATAAAAGGATTCAAAGATCAAGAGGTTTAGTTGTGAGCAGCAGGAGAAGTGATTCTTAGCCAATCTGTTGCACTTTGGTAGTAGCTGTTGGTCCCAAGCCAGGATAGAGAAGGTAATGTCCACAAAAAAGTCTCATAAAACTCCCTGATTGTGGAGAAGACAGCCTGCTAGACTTGTTTCTGATCTGTGTGCCTATTTCAGCAAGTGAGTACGTGGTGTAAGTCATGCAATGAAGCAACCTCACAAATACCATATTTAAGTAACTCGTGTAGTGAGCACCCGGAGATGAAATGCCCTTGAATTAAAAGGAATATGCTATTCCCTGGTACAACAAGTAATGGCCTTTCACTTGTCTCATTTTTAGAGACTGATTTTAGTTTTTGGGAGCGATGAGTGGCACATGTTTTAGGTATTTTGCCTAAGGTGTGCTGTTTCATTAATTGAATGCTACTTAACAAAACCTCATAGTTTCAGAAGGCATGCTGTAATAAATTATCTGCAGGTTATCACTGGTGGATACATAAAATCAACTGAAAGTATCAACTGTCATTCAGGAATAGCATGGCCTGAATATTTATTGTCTTTTATTTACATTATATCTATTCTATTTCATGGACAGGTAAGAATTCTAAGACACATTAAAAAATCATTTCCAGTGATAAACATCCACAGTGTTAAAATCAATCTCTTTTCATTCCCACCCAAAACAAAGCAATTCTCTCTCCACCTATGCCCCTGTATTAGCAAAGACCTGACTTTCGGGAGAGTTCTTGCTACAGTCTCCGAGTATTATCTGACCCATATTCTTCCACATGCAATAAAAATCTCCCTAAAAAGTCATCACTATCAGGCAACAATCCAGGGGACAGAATAAAGCCAGGAAAACAAGATTATTGTAACAATGAGTAGCTTTAGTGTAGAGCATTATAAGGTCAAATTTCTGGTTGCTAGTCTGGGTGACTATTTTTACAGCACAGTGTAACTGAGAAAGGGGCTGCTGACTATTCTAAGGTTTGTTTTAAGACTCTTGGTATGCCCAGGGTGAACGAGAGCCTTCCCAGCAGCCCTATACCACACTGAGCTGCCTTTACCTTAGTTATCCAGAATAAATGACTGCCTGTTGAACATTAAAGATATACTTTCAATAGCATGCAATGTAAATAATAACTATATTATTCTGAAAATCTGGCATTTCCCAAAGTGATTTGCTTTTTTTAAAAGGCTGCTAGTACATTGCTGAGAGATGCAGGTCTTTGGGGTTACAGGGTCTACGGCACAGCAACTTGTAGATGAAACACCAGGCAGAAGTATGGCCAGCAAAGATGTAAAAAGAAAGAGGAGAGAAAAATCTTTTAAAATTACTGCAAAATACAACTTGAAGTCATAAAGATGTCCCTGTTATGAGAAGAAGTGTACACTTGTGTTCATATTTTTTTTAAAGAATAAACTGAATGAAAAGGGAAGGGATTAAATGAGATCTTAAGTTGGTTCAAGATAGTTGCAACAATGCAAGCTAAAGTGTTTTTACGGTTCATTTCTTTGCAGCAACGCAAACTTGCATAGATGTGGGGAGGATGGGTACAAACCCAGGAAAGGCAGTATCAAAAAACAACTAGGCAACAAATGCAGAATGTTCACAGCAAGCTTGTAACATGAAATGTAACATGCTACTGCAGAGACAAGGGAGGTGGAATGGTTGCACTTATTGTAATAAAATCCATACTTTGGTCACATTTCTGTCACTGGACTGGTTTTTGTGTTTGTTTGCAATTTGCATGTGATCTCCTGAGTTGAGCCTAGGTTTTACTGAAGTAAGTAGACCAAGTTTTTAAATGACCTTCACCTGCTGCTTATATACTTGTCTCTTAGGTCCATTAGGGATTTGGGGATACAGGGGAAAAAATAAAACCAAACCAAATCAAAAGAGCAAGCCTAACTGGATTAAAACAAATAACCCTATGTATGCTGTCTTCAATTATTGACAACTGTTTGAATTATTACTTTTGAATTTAAACTGACATGCCTCCATGTGATGCACTAAAGCAGTTTAAAGCTAATGCAGTAATTTAAGGGCTGAACTCCCTCCTTAACATAAACCTATAGTGTTTTGATTTGCTGAAACTTGGGCAATTAGTAATGATACATTTGCTGACAGGTCTTAAGCAGCAACAATCACAAACACTGTACACAGGCTACTAGATTTATTTGTCAAAGTACATGGTTTTTGAATCTGAGTAAAAATGGATTTTGTAAACTGATT
Source organism: Falco punctatus (assembly GCF_963210335.1). NCBI lineage: Eukaryota > Metazoa > Chordata > Aves > Falconiformes > Falconidae > Falco > Falco punctatus. The sequence goes on along the minus strand of NC_137591.1, from coordinate 8,989,260 downwards.
GAGATTAATTAAAGGTATAACTCAGGGAAAGAAAAAAAATGACTCACTGCACATTTATTTTCAGACCATTTTTCACTGGGCAGTTTGCAGGTCTAATGAGCAGAAGCTACTGACATAGCGTGCAAACATTTCTGCTTTCACATCAGGGCGAGAGGGACTTTTTCCTTTTCCCCTTCATTTTTCTGTACTTTGGCTGTCTGAAAGCTAGGTGTGCATTCCATGAGACTCCTGTCAAGGCACCAGGGAAAAATGTACATTTCTGGGGAGAAACTGATCTTACCTACTTTAGGAAAGAGTAGGTTGCTCTCCGAAAGGTCTGAGAAAATACTCTCTGTATTAAATTTCTCAGAAGTCAGAAGGCAAATATAGAAGACCTTAAAATATATATTTTTAAACTTCCATATTTGCTCATGTATTTTTAAATGCGTTTCTATAAAAAATAAAGGAAAAAAAAGTTATGTAAATTATATGGACTTCAGCAAGGGGCCCCAGGTTGCAGCATCCTAGTGCAAGCCGATGGCTTTAGCCAGCTAGCCAGAAGGTTTTATGTATGACTGAAATTTCCTTTGTAATTTGCACCACAACAAAACATCAAAACCTAACATATTTGTATTTCACATGACTCAGTTATCGTAAATTGATACACCAGGCAGTGGCTGAAGCAACACCAGTTTACCCTGTGCAGATCTGTCCTATATCATTAATCTAGTACAGCACGGTGCAGCTGGTGAGCACTGGGCAGCACCAAACCCTCTACCCAGACCACTGCTCTTCCCTGGAGAAGGTGGGGAACAGCCCTTACACAACAAAAACCTTTCACACAGATAATCAGGACCCCTCAGCCCCTGAAGCAATGGTGCCAAAATAGCTTATAGCAGCAGCAACCTGATTTTTTTTCTTGCAAGAAAAAGCAGCCATTCCTGCCTGCTCCTGGAAACAGCATTTTTCTGTGGGATAGACCAGGGAAGCTCAGGGAGGCAACTTAGTGAGGGGGTGAGAGAATGGGATGTGGTCCCTAGGATAGATGGTGGTGAGAAGCGAGTATCAAACCAGAAAAAAACATGACTGGTTCTCATATTATCCAGTGTGAAACCAGCAGAGATACTAGGGCTAAACATGTCAAATATCAAAATTACCAGTTGTGTCCAGACCTAAGGAAAAAATATTATTTATCAAAATATTGGGCAAAAGGTTTAATGTTAGAATGGGCAGCTAGGAACAAAGTAAAAGGACTTCTTTTTAATGTGATGTTATCCTAAAAGTTTCTTCAAGTATTTTTAATCAGGTGTTTCAAAGAGCTTATAAACAGACTTCTCAAAGTCCATACCATTGCCATCCATGCAACCACCCTCGCTCAAGGAAGCAGCTCCTCAAAGGCAACACATTTGAACAACAAAAACGATAGAAAGTGAAAACAAAGTTCAAGCCAGAGCTGCTGTTCATGCTCCATTATTCTGGTACTGCTCTCCCAGGAACACTGCTATCCGCCAGCATCTGCGGAAAGAGACTCTCACTGCCTTCCAGCCAGGCCAAAAAGGATAATCTGTCTCAGTGTCTGTGAAAATCACATAATCCTTTTCTATCAGGATTAATATCCAATGCCACACTAGTCTGATACATACAGGATGAAGTCTGACACTCTTGTTATAAAGGTCATGCGAGGAAACAATCTCTGCAGTCCCCAAACCAGAACCCACGAGTTGCAAATTTCCATTCCCATGTCTGTTAAAGAGGCAATCCTCATCATCATCGTTTTTATTTATTCCTGGGAACAATTTTAACCTAGCAAGCTTAGAGCCTGCATCTGGGTAGGTTTGTTGCAGCTACAGCAATAGTTTAATCGGAGTAAACCTAACGGCAGCATCTCTCCTTCCCTGTGCAGTACAACCGATGGCTGTCCCCCTGCAGAGATACCTGTTGTGATTCTTGCAGGAGAAAAATGACCCATTTTCAGGTACACACAAAGAAGCATTACAACATAAACCAAACTGCTGCCTGCAGTTCATCACAAGTTACAGAAACCTCATCACCTACAGAAAATGTGTTATTACATATATGAGAGAGATCACAACTGAAAGGTGGAGGCTCAATAGCCATAAATTCAGGCACAACCAGTAAGGAAATGTACTTCTCCTCATTCATTTTTAGCCAATGGTATACGAACAGCAGTTTGAAAAGCCGGTGAAGCAAGTAGGCTTGGAACAACTGCAGCACATTCGAACGCCATAAGGATGGGATCAGGTCTCGTCACGTATTCATCTTATTCTACCTTGTTAAAATCTAATGCAACTTGCACCATCTTCAAGACATGGAGCAGGCCCAGAAAAGCAAATCAAGACTTCCTAGATGGCACAGAGCAGGCAGGTCCTGCCATTTGGGATTATTAAAAGATCCCACTTTATCTCTTAACCCTGAAGGCAGAAACAAGTCTGCAAGTCACCTTACATGAAGAACTGGAGGAAGGTGTTACATCATTAAAAGCTAGGCTAGTGTTTCTAAGTGTAGGCACACACATTAACTAATTGAATTGCTATCGTCTCATCTTGAGGAGCCAAACTGCTGTTATTCCAGATTAAATTGCAAATGTTCACCGTCTTTGAAACAGTAAATTTGAAATTGGGGACTATCCTTTCTGTAGGCTTTAACTGCTCTTTCCGCTCTCCAGGCTTGCAAACAGCTGGTATTACTCTGATTGCTGAACCCAGAATATCTATCCATACTGGTATTTTACCATTCTTTTCACCTTCAGCTTCAACATTTCATAATTTTTCATAACAGTTCAATATTTCATAAACAATGTACCTTAGGAAATAATAGGTATACATACATCTTACTGATAATATGGGCATCAGCTTACTAACAGCATTTCATAGAGGCCAAACAATTCATAATAAATGACAGAATTAGGAAATAAGTTATCCAGACTGAGTATCCTGTTCCTCCCCCTTCATCATTTTCAGGGACTCTGTCATTGGTATCAAGCTGAAAAGACCACAAAAATATTGTAGGACAGAATTAAAATTCAGAATGAGCATGACAAATTGGAGAAAGAGCCTGATGAAAAAATGGTGACAGATCAATAAGGACAAGGTTATACATGAGGAATAACTAACTGAACGAATACAGGCTAGAAGACAACTTGAGAGGGAGCTTTTGTAAGAAAAACTGTGGCTTATTTTAAATCAGAAACTCAACACAAGTCAACAGTATCAGACTTTACAAATGAGGGACTTCATCTGCTCACTCTGTTCAGCTTTTACAAGGCCTTAGTTGTGAAGGCAGTATTACACAGGGAGGCCAGGGGAGAGCAGGAAAGTTTACAGAGATGATGCACAGTGGATGGCTGGAAGGTGTGAAGTTGTTTGGTCTCAAGAAAAGCAAACTTCAGACATTTAAAAGTCTGTTGCAAAAATGGAAAGGAATGATTTACTCTCAGTAGTGGAGAGGGTGGAAGCGATGGACTTCTTATTTCAGCAAGGTCAATTTAGTTTAGACATCAGTAAACCACACTGACCTTGGACTATAAGGTACCGTGGCTACTGGCTACAAAGGATGGGGAATCTCTGTCCCTAAGGTTAGAGAAACATCCTTCAAGCACGGTACAGGTTTCCCTGGCTTGGGTTGGGTATTGGACCAGATGATGACTCCAGGAATCTCCTGGGTGGCTGTCAAAGACTCTGTGGCTTGATCACTGGTTAGGTGCTAATATAAGGGTGTTAACAGAAAGAAGCAATTTACAGTAAGCAGTCACACTTTTCTGGTCCTGCTAAACCCCAGAATTACATTGTATATTCCAGAGTGCACTTGAACCCAGACACCTGGCATTTTAGGGGAGACCAGAAGTATGATAGTGAGATGTTTCTTCCTGTACTTGGCCTGCAGCAAACCCAAATGCATCCCTGTGCTGCGTGAACATGCACACCTTGCAGCATGGGGGAATATTGTCATTAAACCATCAGGCAGAGAAGTCAAACAGGCTGCTTCGGACACTGCTGGGGTTTACAGGCAGCGGAGTTAAAGACTGTGTAGCAATGCGGTCACACAGGTCATAGGCTGGGAATGCATCAAGTCATCTTCCTGGGCTTGCTCCCGTGGACAGACTAGGAAGTACAGGCATAGCTTATATGAAAGAAGCTACTCCAGCAGGAGCAAACACGAGGAATATATAAGCACCTTTACTGAAACAATAAATTGATGGCAGGTGTGTCAAATCTCCCGTTATTTAGTCAATGACAATCCAACTCAATATATTTGCAGTAAAGGAGGGATAGGAAAGCTGGAAATAACAAAATGAACCATGGAGGGGAAAAAAAAAAAAGATCCTTTTTAATGTTTTTTGTGACCCATATTTTTAAGCATTTATTCACATTGACTTTTTAAAGGAGAGAAATACACATAATTTGCACTTTGGGATAAGTTGAAGGTGTCCATGCAATTTCATGGATGGCAGAATACCAATTTTGCTTAAATGATAGAGTCCCACCACATGTCTCTTATTTAAATGACCTGAAAGTAAGAGATATGAAGGCATAAGTAAGAACAGAAAATGAACCTAAATATATAGAACTAGCGCGTTCAGTGATATTTGCCAGTGTATGTTTCACTGTGAGCACCAAGCCCACTGTCGGAGATTGTTATCCCTCCCATTAGCCCTCTTTGGTGCAGTCACCCTCATCACAAGCAATGCAGAGTTCTGCTGGGTATATACAGAATGGCCACTCACTTACGGTAAAAATCCTGACTCATTAACAAAGCCAGGAGAGGTAAGCTTTGCTCAGAAAAAACAAACTGTAATTTGTTAGAAGAGCAATATAGTCGTTCTGTGGGACCTAAGGTACAATAAAAGCAGCAAAAGCTGGATAGCATCCAGGATTTCCATAGCATTTGAAATGTTGGCACCACAAGTATTTTATTTCCAAGTCAGAACAAACAAATAAGGGGAAAAAAAAAAAAAAGAAAAAGAAAAAAAAAAAAAGAAGTCGAGGTGTCCTGAGGACAATAATACCAGACTTTGGTTTCAACAACTGAAATATTTAGGGTTTATATCGTAAAAAATAATTTCAAATTTTGTGTAATTCCATGTTTTGTCTCAACTTCATCAAGCCAACTTCTGTTTCATCTACTTTAAATCCTCCTCCCCTACCCATGTGCTTGGCCTTTTGTACAGTTGCCCCTAGACTCTGCCACTTCCTCTCTTACTGTTCCCTCAGCCTTTTTCTGTTCCTCAGAGGAACAGATGTTAGTGAGTTTTAATAAAATTTTCCCTTCTATCTCTCCTAGTAACTACCATGAAAGCAACTGTCCATCTCAAGTGCCACAAAGCTTTCAAAATTGATGTACTTGGCCCCAATTTTGCCTACTTACTGTCTCCTCTTGGCTTTTACTCTCACACTTCCATGAAAATAAAAAGCCTCACCTGGTTATTAAGTAACATCTGGCTTCTGAATGAAGTTTCTTGACATCAGAATCAAACTGGGATGTTTGAATCCCAGCAACAGTACCCTGTAGGTTGGTCTTACCCAGCAGGTCAGCTGTCTTCCTGGTCTGTTAGACCACATCCATGCCTGTCTGTCAGCTTCTTGCCTGCCCTTAATCTGAGCATGAATCTCTACCCACAGGCTCTTCATGCAAATAGCTTCTTAAAAATACGTTTCTAAGAACGTACATCAGCATTAGCCCCCAAAAATAAATGACAGAGACAAACATCTTTTAAAAATTCAGAGTATGAAGTTTAACCTCTTCTGCTTGGAGATGTAACCATCATCAAGTTCCGTGGCGTTGTGTGTTCCCTGGCAGGGTCTGTCTTTATTATTCCCATTGTGGAGGTTTAACCCAGCTGGCAACGAAGTACCACACTTACTCCCCTCACCCTGGGCAAAACCAGGACACCCACGCAGGATCTGTTCGTGTTTCCACTTACCTCAGTGGGAGCTGGGTGGGTTATAAGACCTTAACTTCCTTTGAGAAGAAAGCAAATGTTTATTTAGCCTCAACTAAACTGGTGGAACGTGTGCGTTATCCGTAACATTTTCCATGGGTAACTTGTTCATCCATGCAGGACGCCATTGTACGATGTGGCAAGTGGCATCTCATTTTAGATTTGATAATTTCATAGGAGATACCCTCCTGGATGACAAAGGGACCAAACCTTTGCAAGCTGGGACTCAGGATATGTAAGGCACTGAAGACTGTGCCTCGCTCACCGACCAGGAGGCTGCAGTAAACAGCTTTTAGATAAATGCATCAGTGGTTCATTTTTTCCCCTCACATTCTTTGTTCACTATGTAAGCATTTAATAAAAGCCTTACAGTAGCACTTTTATTTCACCTAATTCCTTTTAATTTTCCTTCACTTTAATTAGCTGCATTTAATTCACACAAAATGAAGTATTAGGTTTGTGCTTTCCTTTGGGCCAAGTCATAGTACTTCCAAGAATCATTAAGGTACACATGGGTCTGGCAATGTAAACATGTAATATTAAAAGGACATTTAACAAGAGCAGTGACTGTTGATTCCCTTTCCAGATTTGTCACAGTTCATATGCTGAAAGCGAGTAAATACTATATTTCATTACAGACGTATTATTCTGACATTTGTTCAAATAATGTGCTTTGTTTTGTATGACCTTAAGAAAAACAAGTGCCTTACTTCAGAGCAGAATACATCCCTTTGACTTTTAAAGAGCAGCAATTTCAATATGGTTCATTACTAACACATCCTTGTGCAATTCTACCACAATTAGTTTTCCTGGGTTTGGGAGTCTTTTTGAGATTTCTTAGTTTATTATAACTATGTCATCTCGATAAGCTGGAAAATGAATAGTCACTCTAGTCATATTGAAGGAAAAGCCTGTTAAGAAATGAATGGGAGTGTTTTCAAGGGTTCATTCCACTTATCAAAACAAATGAATGCATTTGCTAGACCCACCCTAACAACACCACAGAGCATTTCTGCAGCACTGAAATACCTTTCCATTCCTGGGATGGGTAAATGTGTGAATTTTAAGACGACTTCTAAAAATGTAGATGGGTAAATCTGAGCAAACGAGGACAACAGGAACATTCTTATAGACACTGCACAATGAGTGCAGAAGAAATTTCATCTTTACCTTCTCTAATTGCTCTGAGGGGAAACAAAAATCTAGCACTGGAAATTCACGTATAACAGAGAAATCATATTCCGTGTGTAGCAATCCCTATTTCTCTGCATTTCTTTCCCCAGATTTCTTCTTAACAGAGTAATTGCCTTGACTTTGTCCCTGTTGCTGAATATATTAATTGTAGTTCTTGCACAAAGCCACAATTCTGCAGTAATACTCCCTAATGCCAAGCCAGCATGTTCTCTTTAAAACAAACCAAACGAAGCAACCTACAACCCTAGTGAACCGCTTAGTCATACTGAAGCACTACAAACCCACCCAACAGTAACATCCATCACGTTATAAATATCCCATTCCCATTCTCTAGCAGATGGAGCACAGCACTTGCTTCACTAATCAGCAGAGTATAATTCACCTAAACTCTCAAGCCAAATACATTCTTGCAAGAGGAAATTACTCAAATTCACCTAGTGTTTTTCTGAAGAAACAAACCGCCGAGGGAAGTGTATGTCTTTGCTGACAAAAGCTCAAAGGAGAATCCTGAAAATGAGTGAAAGACAATAAGCAGAATGCCCCATATGTTGTGGGGGAAACAAAGAATAAGCTGTTGTGCTTACTGGCTTATCAAAATATAGACTTAATTTACTTCAAGAGTTGAGGTATTTTCTGCATTTAGTTTAAACAGCATACAGAAAGTACTGTTAGGCAGATTTTGGAACTATTTCAGCATAAAACTTTTGCTTCTAAAAAATGGTAAGTTTACGAGGCATTAGAAATGGAGCTGTAGTTCACACTAAAATATTTATTTGTATTTTCCAGCTGTTCACATTCATGTTAGAATATGCAGCAAAGCAGAGGTGAGGAGCAAGAAAGGCAAGGGAGGAAATGATGTAAATAAATATAAAAAATCCAATCCGTCAGCGTTGTTGATTTGGAAACAAAATGACAAGCAAACCCAGAAAGGTTCAAACTCTGAAAACAGATTGCTAATCACAAAAAAGGATTTCATGTGGAAGCCTCTTTCCTGTTTCAACCCAATTTTCAACTTTTCAATGCTAGACTTTGGTGGAAAAGTGCAGTAACAGTTTTGTTCTTTCTTCCCTGAATTCCCACTTTTCTCTACCAGGTCATGTTGATAGGCACACTCAGATGTTCAAGAGTCACCTTGGTTCCTCTCACCATGACCAGCGTCTGGCATTTCAAAATCTCATGACTCAGACTTCCTGACCCTAGTGCACAGGGAAGTCATCTATCAGCAATAATTAAAGCAGAAGTTTCTACCCCGCTTTACACAAAATGGGATAGATCAAGAACGCTGCTCCCTGCAGGTACTGTTCAGCATCACCTGGTCACCCCATATCTGCTGAGGCAAAGGAATTTCTAGTAAAAATCATGAATTGTAAGAGCATCAAAAATTTCTGCAAAGTAGAATCTTCCTAGAAGCACAGAGATTGCTTTTGACCTTGAAAGGGAATTACTGAGAGCAAAATCATATAAAATTTAGAAATCAGGAAAGAGCCTGATTTAATTAAGCCATACATCTGAGTAACTGGAGACTTAACCAAATCAGCATTGTAATACGTACGCGTACAAAAAGGGCTCAGTGGAAGCCCGCAGCATGTGATAGTTGGGAAGCTGAGGTAATTCCACCTAGAGGTGCGCTCAAGGCCAATTCACAGCACTGTGTAAAGGTCATATTTTATTTAACTGAAAATATGGTACAAAAAGAGTTACCTTCGCCTTATCCAAGGAACTTCTGAGCAATGATTTATCCGCTTCTCCCGCAGTATCCAAATGAAAATGTCATTCTACCTACTGGCTTATTATCTTACTGGGACTGAGAAATTAGACTGGTCTTCATAGACAGCTTGTGTGCATGCACACTCTTACCGGAATTTAAACTTTTCTGTAAAACCAACATGGAACTTTGATTTACCTATTTGACCAACAATTTCTGTGACAGGTAAACCCTGTTTACCTAATCTTGATACAAATAGTTAAAAAAAAAAACAAAACACCAAAACCCACCTAACCTGATGCTTAAAAAGAACCAGTTCTTCACAGACAGACAATCAGGCAAATCTGAACCATGGGAAACCTTTAAACTTTTGAAATGAGAGCGAGCTGAATGCTGCTCCAGGCAGACTGCAGCTAGCTGCCACCCTTACAAACGCCTGTGGGATAAACTGCTACCAGACTGGAAATGGCACTGAAAGAGCTGGAGGGTGAGAAGTGAAGAGAGAGAAGGGACTTTACAAGACTTAAGTGGGAAGGAAAGGTCAGGCCAGTGTTGGGGAAAGACCAGGAGAAAATTTTGGAAAGGTTTCTCTTTGCATATGAGCCGTAATGAGATGGGTGTAAAACTAAAGGGCCAAATTATGTATTATGAAAGAGTTCTAAATGAAGGAACATATGCGTTAACATATTTCAAGTGATATGTTTTAAAAACATTATCAAGCTTTTATGCACATGTTGCATCGTTCAGCTCCTAAATTTTTCTGCGAGATCTGTGGGAAGAGATAGCCTGCTTGCTTTGATTCTAAGCCTTCATTTTGTGTGCTGCCTGAACACACTCCCAAATGTGCTTTGAGAACAAAATTAACCCCTGACAAGCAATCACACAACACATTTGCATGGTATCTGCTAGTTCAGAGAAATAAAGTTATCTGTGACCTGTTACTTCATCACCAAGGAGATCAGTATTACTTGTATGGCCATCAGTGGAACCGCACCAAACAAGACCCAAACTGGGCTCAAAGACGGTTGCCTAGGTTTTGCATAACATCTGTACAGGTATATTAAGAAAAAACATATATGTGCACAATAATGTTTTAAGGGGGTTTATATTTATTTTCCGACCTCTTAATATGCTCAGGAAGATTAGCCCAGAGATCTGAAAGCACAAAGGGCAGCGAATGCTTACCCAGTCCCGACGTGCAGCTCATTTTTGTTCGGTGTGTCCTCAGCCAAACTGCACAGGCGCAGGAGGCATTCCCCTACAAAAACGTTTCTCAAGCTGATCCCAAAGAACACTGACATACACAACTGGTATTCATATTGAGCATTTCAGCATCAATTATGGAGATCAAGGGGGTTTTTGATGAAACAACTTCAGGGGTTTGACAGGTATTTACTGTACGAGTCAAATAAAAGACATCCGAGAGCTGCAAGAGCACAAACACGCAGTGACAGCAGGACAGGGCGCAGGAATTGGCAACAAAACTTCCAGACGATTTCAAAACCAGAAACAATCACTAGGGATTTTAGGACAGAAATAACTGCACAACAAAGCCAAGCTCTAGTCTAAATGCCAACTTTGCTTTGTCTTTAAATGGACATTTAAAATAGAAAACCTAATGTACTTGAAGGTAGGTACAAGAAACTTGAAGCTTATGTGTAGTGAGTAGGTTCAAACAGAGAAGTTGTGGCTACAACATCAGGCAATGATATTTTATGTTAGGAGTTGTCACAGCACCTCAAGATTTTCAGTGCTAGGAAAGAATGGTCCGACAAGTGAAAATGGGAAGAGAGGTGGCAACAAGATGAAGACATGGTCGATACTATGGAGAAAAGGATGCTGGCTCCTGTCCTAATCATTTCTGTACTAGCATTGGTGGAAGTAGAATAGGGATCTTATTTGTCATCTATATTTTCCTAAGGTTTGGGGATCTTTCTTTTTTTCTTATGAGTAGGAAATTTAAGCCGGTATGTGGGTGAAAGTAAGAACTCGTGAAAATAAACAAATGGAATAACACAGAGGCCTGATATACTGTGGTTTGAACCTATGCAGTAAAACCTGCTACAGCCTACAAGAAGCAACACTATGCACAACCATGTTCTCCCCACCCCCCTACCTAAGCAGCAGCAATTGGCATCACTAGGAGCAGGACTTTTTTTTGCGATATGAGAAACATTTCCCCTCTGCGGCAGAGACCCATTTTTACCACAGTCCCAAACAGGTCCAGAAAGTCTTTCCCACTGGGCTGCCAAGAAGATGCAGAGGTGCTTGTTAAACACACACACACACATGTACAACAAAGTGTTTACAGGAAAGTTTTAGTGGCCAGCTCAAGACCTTGTGGTTCTTCACTGGGCAGACTAGACCACAACTACTGCGTTTTAGTTGCAACGATATATCATTATTTATTGCTTCTGGGTGCTGGCATCCAGTCATCAGGAACACCACCTACAAGCTCCAGTTAAACACCTAGTTTATGAACCTTTTTGCTGCTGGATTGAGAGCCGCCCTCTAGCATGCTGTCACCAACATCTATAGGCTACAGGATCACTCACTATACTAAATCTGCCATTCATTAAACAACTCCACTGGCTTCCTCCCCAGCAAAGAGCATCCATCCACCTTAGAATTTTGTTCTTCATAAAACTTCAAAGGGTTTGTCGGTCAGATGGCTGAATAGTTCATAGCAGCTGAAATTACTACTGGGGCAGTATTACCTGTTAATCATCTACCCGCTGGTAGAATGTCTTCCTACAGTTATATATGCACTCTCTTTAGGAAGCAGCCAGTTTCAGTAAAACATCATTAATATAATTAATATATTTCATTACCATTGTTCTGCCTCAGTTATTTTTCAACAAAAAAAGCCGAAGAATTTCAATAGCTAAGGAAAGAAGTAACATCAACTTGAATACAGAATTTCTTCATTATGATTCCTGAATTTGATTTCCATCAAAGAAGTAGAATATATTTGTCAGGATAATGGCAAAAAGGGAAACAATAGGAAGCCGTTGTTATTTTAAATAGTTAAGTTGTTACACAATATGATGGACTTCTTCTGTTGTACCTTAATGGATAGTAACACAATCAATAAATGGTTGTAACAATTTCGTTCTGCTTCACCTGCTGTAATTGAAAAATAACTCAAGCAGAACTTTGGAGTAGTTTGTGATGTATATTTTTTCTTTTGTCCCCCCCCCCCCTTTTTATTTTTGATTAAGATAAAGATTACACTTTAGTGATTGGAGTAGGTGTAATTGTTATTATAAACACCTTTCAACAAGCTGTTCTACCCTGAGAACAATCCTGCAAAACTATAATACAATGAATGAAATCAAGGGGAAAAAACATGGATATGAGTGACACGAACACGAATGTCATTGGTAGAGAGAGAAAATAGGAAGGCACAAGGTCCTGACATTCACTGCCTAAGACTGTGCAAGCTAGAACGGGCACCACTTCCTCTGTTAGAAGCTGACTAACAAAACTGTTGGACTAAAGTCTTATCAGTTTTGCTTGTGAAAAAACTGAACTAACTCTAGTAGTTCCAGACAGCTTATTTTTGATTTAGAAATGCATGGGGGAGAAACTGTTTCAGTTGTATTTTTGCCCAGCTGTAGGATTAATACACAGGTACTGCAATCATGTCCAATTTACTCTGTACAAGAAAAGCTTCTGTAAGAGAATTCAAAGTGGTGATGCAGTAATCACAAAAAGCAGCCCTACAAACTATGGAAATGTGGAATGGAAGTTATATTTAAAAGGAGATATGGAAACAATTAAAAAGTACTCAGACCACCCACCACGTAGACTTGGACTTCAAGGGCATAGAAATGAATAAAAAAATAATTAAAATAATTTGTTTTTTAAGAAATGTAAAATAACTTAGGACTATAAGTCCATCAAAGTTCAAAGTAGGAGCTCCTAACACTCCTGCCTAGTACAACAGACATGACAAAATGAATGCAGAAGCTGTCTTGCCATGGGTTACACTGGGTTGCTAATACTGATGATGCAAAAGAAGAGGTTTGATTTCCTCTCTTAATTAGTTGGTAGTGTGGTTTGGGGTTTTTTTTGTAAACATACACTGCTGCTCTGTATTTTGCAGTGAAGAAAATAAGGCTAAATAAATATGCCTTGAGCTTGGAGCAGACGGATATGTGATAGCTCTGAGTTCCTCCAGATTTTTCTTTTCACCACCAGTCTGAGAAAGTTGCGCCCTCCACAAATGTCCTGTTACTATGAAGAGCAAGTTCTGTTGTGCAGAGACACTGTCACTGTGGACCTCTAATGAAGTAAAGGGTGGCCTGATCAAGGAAGTGTTGGAATTTAATAGTTTCTGGGTATGACCCTGCATGTGATGGCCAGAACTTTTATTTAGAAGAAACAATAGGAACAGTTGTTATATTTTAGTATCTTACACAGCAGCTGTCAGTCATGTAAGGTGTTCAAAGACAGAACGATTCACTGTATCCTGAACTAAATGCAAATAATGAGCAAGTCTGAGATGAAAATACTTAGGTAATACAGTAATAAACCTTGATGTTGAAAAATTACAAAGTTTTCAGCTGTTAGTGGATGCAGTTAACTCTTACAGCAAACTTTTAGATTTTAATTCCAAAGAAAACACAAATGTTTTCTGTCAAATTTGTCAAGCATCCACTCTGTTTGTTTATACAGTTAGCATATCTTTCAAATGAACATTTCAAAGCACCATTTTTTCCCTCTCCTATTTAAAGAATACTTGGAGAAAAATAATCCACTTTAAAAAAAAAACCTTCCAACTTAAAGTCTTCTCTTTGGGCACTTCGGTCCACAGCAGTCTCATTTTCTGGGTTCCCTTACTGCTCACTTCCCTCTAATTAAAACCAAGAGAATAGATCACAGCAAGTAACTTACTCAACAAATTTAGCTTCCTTTCTGCTCTCCAAATGTCTGCAAGCAGATTGCAATTTCCTCAAAATTGTTCATTATTCAAATTTACTGTATATATTTTTTCTCCCTCTGAGTATTTCTCTATGGATTGATCAAGAACAGTTTGCTTTAAGTATTCTGTATTCAAAATCCCAGCTGCCTTCAGTAGTTGTGATTAAATATAGAAGTCATGTGATATCATTCCTGCTTCTCAAATGCAAAAGCATAACTCTTTTTTAGACCCCAATTTGGCAAAACTTAAGCATGTGCCTAAAATTAAGCCTAAACGTTCTGCACCACAGAGATGAGACTATTTACCTCATTAAAGTTTAACATGCTTTTAAGCACTCTCTTGGATCCAAGCCAAATAATCTCTCCTCCCCCTAAACAACACAAGGAATTTTACTCATTTACTTGGATTATTTGTTCCCCTTAGCTCCAGTCGTTTACCAAACATTTAATATATAGGACACTGCTAAGTTCATGATTTGCCCTCACTGAGACTCTCTCCCAGCCACCTGTGTTGTCAGTTACAATGATCTTCCCAGTTTGGGAATTGTTTTAACTAAATACCATTCTTAATTATAAGAACAAACTATATTTAACATTATTATACACAAAGGCACAGTCCGTATAAGAATCCAATACCCACCTGGTGTTTTGAATCAAATTCAGGTGGAACCATCAGAGGCCCCTTCTGCTTAAATCCCACCAGCGGCAACCACTTGAAAAATCAGATGGAAATTATTTCTGTTATAATGGATAGCAGCGGGTCTCCAAGAGGTTACAGGAGAATCCATTTTATAAAGTTTAACACCATGTAGCGAGAGTTCACACATTTCCTCCCATACATCTGCACCAAGAGATCGGTGTGTTTCTAGTGGCCTGAGGTGTGAAGCTTTCTCCTATCCCATGGCAAAAATGTTTTCAATTGCTTAATAGCAAGTAAAACTTACGTAGGAGGAAACAAAAAACAACAAAACCCCCCAACCTTCCAGAAAAAGAATGAACAGCTGTGGAGACAACAGCTTCATGACTATCTTGGTCATAGAACTGCCTGTCAATGAGGAGTTTTAGCACTGATTTACCTAGGCCGTTCCTCGGTGTGCCTGGGGCTGTGCCCTGACAAACCTCCTAAAAGTTTTCCCTGAAGCACTTTAGCATGTGACATGATGTCGAGTATATCCACATTAGGATGTACAGAAACATCCCACACAAAGACATCACTGTTCCTATGGAATAAATATAGGAGTCTGTGCTTACACGTAAGAGAAGCATTTGGGATTAGTAGCAAGACTGTTGTGTCCACTAAGAAGGAAGGCATAAGCAGCCCAGCAAACCCCAGAGGGTGCAGCCATCCTTACACCCAGGATGAGGAGCATGACAAGGATGAGAATACGGCCATTTTCAGAGGGCAGGTCTGGACTGCAAGGAACTTTCCAAATCCTGGCCTAGTTATGGCTAAAGGTAATCAAGCTTTTTATCCTAGGTCCCCTACTGATCTGGTATTTTGTAGTTAACCCATTCTGGCTGAAAAGACCTCTCTCTAACTGGAAATTTAGATTAAAACCAAAAGTTGTTAATCTAACAGCAGCACTAGAGTAGTAGTACATATACTTGGAAGACCAAAAGGAAGACCTTAAAGTGGAGGCTAGATGCACACGAGGGATATTTTCCTATAAACTCTTTTTACATGACTTGCAAGAGCAAAGGATCTTGTAAGAAGGCAGACTAGCTGAATGTTTTGAAGAGCTAGAGAGATTATATCTAAGCAATGCCAAAGTGGTCCAAAGTATAATCCTCAATGTATTACAAGCCCAACACTGTGTACATACATTTTTTGAAAAGGTATACATTCTTGGAGCGGTTTTGTCATAGCTAATGCACCCATGCTGTGTATGACACATGCAGAGATTGATCATGCTTTTATACTGTTTTTATATATATGTATTTACACACAAGATCATGTGATGGCCAGCGTACACCTTGTCAAAATAGCAGCTGATTCTGCCTGACTCAGAAGTTATACACACAACAGGGATTCTGAGGGTTTATGCTGGATGCTGTATGGGAAAGAGCTGACTGTGTGTTTTGAAATGGGCTGGATAGTCCATGGCAGGCAATTTCCCTCAAAAGTGCAAGGTTCCACAAAGTAGAAGATACAAGTGACACAAAGCACAAAACCAGCTTTGATCTTTTTCTCATACCTGCTGATACAACCCAGACAGGGCCATCATTCAACAAATGTTACACCTGGTCTTTCAGGTGCTGTCACTGTGAGTGGGAAGAGCAATGGCCATAGGATTTACTTGGAGGGGAGATTACAAAGTGACTCAAAACAAAAACTCACTGACTTAAGGCACTTTATGCCGAATGACAAAAAAACCAACCCAAAACAAAACTTCAAGGACAGATACACCCTGGAGTCATTCAGCTTTTGATCTTGACGGCAGTGTTCAAACTCTGTTACACAAGATGCTTCTCCCTGCATGGACCAGTGTGTCCAATCTTATCACAGCCAGCACAGCTTACCTGGACCTGGTGTTTGATGTACCTGGTGATGCCGGTTTGAAAGAGATGTCTCATGTCACTGTCTCAGAGTCAGAGTTCAAATGGGTACTAATTTCCAAACACATTCTTAAATGAGCACACACACACAAATAGGCCTTGCAAGCTCATTTAAAAATAAATTAATGCATTCAGTGGATGACCAGGAGAGGGTGTCTTCATTGCCTTTCAGCAGTTCTATGAGCTAAGAGGTACCCAGACACTCAGCAAGTATTGCACTGCTGAAAAAGATATCCTCAGCTGGCAGTGGGTTTGAATCTGTCAGTAAGTAAACAGTTGCAAGATCATTTAATGGGGAAAAAACCAAACAACCCAACAGGTACTTTTAAGTAAATACGAAAGAAAAAGTACACAGACTAACAAAACTCACATCTCATAATTCCTTCGAAGATCTGGAAGCGTACAGTAATGCTGGGTGGTACTTAGCAGACTGCATCGCACAAGGCACCATCCCTGTGGTGTGAAATGTAGATTCTGATTATGCTGTCAATTCTAATTCAAGCTTTTGCTATAGCCTGTATTTCTAAACCCCAAAAATATTTATATAACATCCATTTATGTCACACCTTACATCCCACAGAATCCAAGAGTGTGAGCCAAACTGATACATCAACTATATGTAGGGACTGCTTCACCCACCACTGAAATGCAGCAGCTGTTGAAATGCACATGGCAATCCTACAGACCTTTTTATGAGAGGAAACAGCATCAGACTGTATGCAGTGGAAACGGATTGAGACCAGCCCAAATGCAATTGCTTAGATTGCGATCTGGTGCTAGCACACTGAGAAAGTAGCTGAGCAGCATTGCCGCATTACTGCTCTCCAGGCTGGTTTAATATTCTGCAGGTAACTTGCAGATTTTGAGGATAGTACCCTAATTTATCTTCCAGTGCCTTTTCATCTCTAGCCTATAATTCCTATGTATTTGGAAACAGTTTTAATAAAGTGTACATGTCACTTTAAAGCAAGAACTAATGATACAGCAGATTTTATCCTCTGGAAGGCACAGTTTCTAAAATGTATTTTGGTGAAGCCTTTGGCAGCTAGAGGTCAGACTGCTTTAATTGTACATCAGCAAAGAAAGAAAGGACTAATAAATATATTCACACCTGAAAAGGCCACAAAAAAAAGGAGAAAACGCAAGTGTGAAGCAGTAAATTTTTTAAAGCTTATCAGCTGCAGAAAGGTATCCACATAATAGACTTCATAGGACAAATTTATGATTCTGCAAATGCTCCCTTCATTTAAATCAGCACCCCAGTGACTTGATATCTGCAAATCACCCTAAAACCCTGATGGGCTGAAATACTAAATGCCACAATGGACCATCTCATGTTCATTCTTCCTGGTAAACAGGGAGGAGGATCTATCATAATGACACTGAGGCCTTTTTGAGGAGCCCAAGGTCTGGCAATTATGCATATGAGGCTGAGTGTTTAAGTCCAATAATGGGGCTTTGGTGATGGATGGATCATTCCTTCCTGTACTTCTAAGATGCTTGTGATTGCTGAATTGTCCCCAAGTGGCACCCATAAATTTTGGCCTTTCAGAAAAGCCCACATATTGTGTAGGTATCACCCAAAGCCCTCATTAGTTAGACTGTGACCTTTGCTGCGTGACTATCAGGCAAAAGCCTAGAAAAGGCCTGTGTTCGATTAGCACTGCAATTTGTTCATTATCTCCTGACAGGAATTTGCAAGTGTCAAAGACAATTCTGTTATGTAAAGGTCAAGATCTGAGCGGCGGAGGAAGAGGGCATCACTCTCAGAAATTCTGCCCCAGCACTAGTAACCACCACCTGAATCATCATCCACATCATTCTGGGTACCAGGAGCCAGGAGCAGGTAAATCACAATTTCACGTAATTCATCTTCACAGGAGTTAAATCACTTCAGGATAAAAACGGGTTTTCTGCTTTTTTACTTAAAATTATGGAAATTGTTTCTGACAGCAAATTGCTCCTAATTAATTTACGGTCTCTGCTGGGAAAACGCACTGTACTGTTGATTTCTACCTTCTACAGACTTAATTATAAAGAAAAGCAAAATTTTCCTAAACTATTAACTTCTGTGCTGCCAGAATTAAGAGTTATAAGAACTGCAAGGGAGGCTGGGTCTGGTGCACAACCAGCCTGAGGTTATACAGCACACTCACAGATAAAAGATCCCCTCCAGTATCAACCCGGTAATATAAGGAGGATTATCGCCATTTTAGAAGATTCGATTTTATTTCATTTTGGACAACATTCAAGCTTCTACAATTGCAACGTTGGCTGTCGCACTGCTAAGCTGCCCTGTACCTCTGGCATTGCTTCACCGTTGCCTTGGATGAACTGAGACCTGCTGTGGATGATGGACATCCAACAGTGGTTTATCCTTAGCTCTCTGTTCTCCTATTCCCCACCTGAGGCTGTGAAGCAGTTACCAATCCTATAAATACTTCTGCGATGACAAACTGTCATGCTGATGATACACGAAGGGGAAAAAGTGACTTCAACTGAGAACTCTGGGTTCACCAGCCTGTGGAACCTCCATGACAAAGCGGACAAGATGGGAAAATCGCAAAGCTATAGACTTACAGGCAGATGAAATATAGACTGCAGCAATAAAAATGTCATCAGCTCTGCCTCGCAAGAGGGGTTGTGGAGAAGAGAACCAATATTACTTCGAGAAAAACAGGCATTGGATTTTTGGGGCTGAGGGCTGCGAACAACAAAGATCAAAAAATCTTTGTATTAAAATTAAGAGAGTAAGAGTGAGAGGTGAATGGTCAAGATCGGGACTAGGCCGCTAGTACTGAAGGGGAGAAGACAAAGAAGAAAAGCTCCCTTTTGAGCCATGTGCTGTGTTTCCAGTGGAGCTCACCTGCAGCTCCTGGACACAACAGAACGGCCTAGAACTGGTGCCTGCAGGGGTCTGAGAGGGGCACTAAAACGTCTTCCAATGTACAAGGATAAAACTGTCTCCTTCCTGATGGTGTCGTCTTTGCCACCTAGTCTCCAGCTGAGCCTCGGTGCCCAATTTCCTCATGGCAACACAGAGGTGTAACATGCACTGTTATCCACACACATCCCCCCACACCCAAACCCCCTGTTATTTTCTTGAGACATGGTCCATTCAATTACACTCTTTATTGGAATTCAAAGCTTGTAGTTATGTCTTTGGCAGCTGATGATAAAACCTTTGATAGTGCATACTGGCGTTGGCAAAATGTCAAAAGACCTACTGTACAAGCACAGAAAATTTGACCCACTTTTGTAATACCACAAGGGTCAGAGTCTTACATTAAATCCAGTGGGAAAGTTTGGCACAAGCCCATTCAATCCATGATATTTAATTCTATGAGTCAGATTTACTCAGCTGCTATCATTTTCTAAGCTGTCCCTGCTAAATGATTCCTATCACTTGCTGCATGAGAGAAAGCAGCAGCAGATCACAGAAGAATCTAGAAAACGTTGTTCTAATATTTTTTACATCACTCCTTTGCTGACAGCTATGACATTTAAGAGAAGAGAAGGAATGGTGAATGAGGATTCACCACACTCCTGGTTACTGCCAGGGAAGCATAGGCACATGGAGATGTGTATATTATTAAACTACAAACAAATACACTCAGGCTTGTTACACTTTAAACCTGAAACTACAGGTAAAGGGGCATCATTGCCATCAGAGCAAACACTTCATATTCTCACAGAAAAAAAACCCAACAGCAGACTTTCAGAGTATATATCAGCAAATTAAGGGCAAACAAACCCCGCAAGAATTTGCAGAGCTATTAAAAAAACCCACCCAACCCAACCCAAAGTCCCAAACAATAAAAAAATAAAAACACAATATTACAAAACCAAAACCCCACCTCAACAGTAAGCAATAAAAGCCCAGAAAAAAACAAATTAAGGCTGTGGCTAAAAGTGAATTACACAGAAACATGATAAAGCAGGGGAAGCAACCTTAACTCTGCCCTTTCAGTAATGATTTGAAAAGTAGTCAAAATAAAAAAGGCAAATTGTTAGAAATCAGGAAATGCAGGATTACTGTGACAAAAAATGCAGACCCCCAAACATATGAATATAAAATTAGTCACCCAATAATCTCCAGTCTTTCCTTTGTTTCTTATAAATAAACACTATTCCAATTTGCTTGGTCTAAGGATAGTGAATGATTCCATTTTGCAGTAGGAGTTTTTCCTAAAAATATCAACCAGTGATCAATACTCTCTCCTACCCACAAAACTTTTGAACCCATACCTCAATTAGAATGGTAAATAAAAATTTATCATGTTTATGAAGACGTTTGATGTTCTGCTGTGTCTCATGAAGCAGGCAAACGCCACAATCAGAAGCCGTCTCAGAAAATTATAACCTGCGCGTACAGTCAGCTGGGGCTGCAGTGTTACTTCAGCTAACTGCTGCCATTAGAGGGGAAGCCTGAACTGAATGACAATAGTGTATCGTACAGCCATTTCTGCCAATTCAGCATGAAAGGGAGCACTACCGACTTCGATGTTTAAGGAGAAAGAAGATAAGAAGTTAATAATTACAGAACGTAACATATCATTTTGAAGGGACTTAAAGGAATTTCTTGATAAAGAGCAATTTACTGTCCCCATGGATGAAATACAGGATGAGCAAGTGATTCACTGAGGATAATAATCTAAAAAGACATCAATGATAGCTAATGTCCTGTCTCTTCAGGTGGAGAAAACTAAAAATTTAACATGCAATGGGATATTTCCACCTCAAAACAGGCCCTCTCATCCCAAGGGTATTCCCCAGGAGGCACGTGGAATTATGCTGGGAGTTTTATACTGACAGGCTAAGGTAGCAACACTGGCAGGAACAGTCAGTAAAGGCAAGTGGCAAGTAAAACTCTTGACTACTGCAATGTGTGTGATGTGGGACTGACCCAAAGGACATCTGGCAGCTTCAGCTGGTGCAGGACGTGGCTGCCTGCCACAGAGGATGAGTAAATGGACAAGAGCATATTGCACCTGCTCTTGGCCTCCTGCTGACTGCCAGTCTCGTTCCAGGTGCAAACTGAATTGCTGGTTATTTACTATGAAGTCCTTGGTGATCTAGCAACTCAACGACCTCATAACATCAAACACAATGCTCGATTGTCTTGTGATTTTTATATACAGTAAAACTATTGACCTATCTGAAATATTCCTTGATCACCATCCCAAGTGCCTAGCATCCTCAGTGGCAGCCTTCTGGTTTCACGTGACTGGTGAAGGACTCTGGACACAGTGCTCCACCTAATGGTCCATCCGAACGTGAACATCCTCTGTGAGTTTCATTAGATGAGGCATTTTGGATCTGACTTTTCTATGACAGCAGTAGCGATTCCCTCAGGACTCTTCAGAAAAATCAAACGATTTTTCATCAAAACTTCAGCATGAGCAACAGTTTTTACAGGTAAAACAGACGGTGTTGAGTATGCGCTATTTATTTAGAGTTAAGGTTTTCATTTAATGCTGTGACATTTGAATGCTTCTGTGATGGGCACCTTAATAAACGTCTGCAACTACAAAAATGCAGTGGGTAAGCCGGAGCAAAAATATCTAGAAAAAATTGAACTGGAAAGAGCAGAAACATATTTCCATGGCACAGTTTACTGGGTAGAGACTCAGGACAGAGGCTGTGATTCCCACAGCCTGTTCCCAAGTCTGACACTGAATCACATCATACGAGTCATCTATCTCTGCCTGTTAAGCGTAAGAGATGAAAAAACCCTGATTCTTACATAAAGACTGAAATTATAAAGTGACAAGTTACAAAGTATACTGCTAATATTAGCATTAGCATTCGTGAATAACCAACTTTAACATGAAAAGGTTTCCAACAACTCAAATCCCAAGTGTCAAAACAGCAAGTCATTTTACAGATTGAAGAGAAAAATCATCAGGGCTTTCTCATGCTCAATAATAACCATCAGGCTTGCAGAGTATTCCCCACGTTTCTAAATGCTCTCCTCATGTGAGGCTAGGGGACCTGCTGGTCGGTTTTATCTCCTTTGCCACTGTTGTGTGGCTCTATGTATGAATGTTTTAAATTATGAATTCTAGTGAGAGCATAAGGTTTCATGATTCTGTCCTCAGGTACAACGAACAAGACAGAATTTTTCCTGGTTATTTAACTAAAATATCCTAAAGTGTCAGGCTACCGAATTCACTAACTTGGTCAAAATCTTCCAAATCCAAAGGTGGATCTTTCTTATTTGTTAACAAAAGGAACACTTAATGATATTTAACGCTGGTGAGAAATTATTGAAGCATATTGCTTGTTGCCAGCACAAATGCTTCAGGACAATGTCAGCTTGGCAGAGGTCAGGAATAACATTCCTACTTGAATTTGTCCTGACTGTTTCAATAGGTTAAGGAAAAAATGCATCTCCTTATGCTTACAGTAACTCTTTAACCTGTTGAATGATTTCAAGCTATTAAACAAAGGGTAGTAGCCTGTAAAATAAGAAGTTGCCTCACTTTTTATGAAAACAGGCAGACCATTCAAGGCAAGAGAGACTATTAAAATGTCTTCATCAGGGGAAAATTTGTAGTATAAGCTCACTACTTATTAAAGATCAGAAAATCCGTACTTGCAAGCAGGCATTATTAATCTTTCTCCTAATAGAACCGCTTATTCTAAAGGGGTGCATGGTATTGCTGTGCTTCCAGGATATAAGATGACAAATTCATTAAACGTCAAAGTAACTGTTTATACATCAAAAATGGAGCAGACACAGACACTAATAGGGCTTTTTGTGTGCATTAGGTAAGCTGCTTTCTCTCCAAACACCCACCCCGCACAACTGAATTCCTCGTGCTTGTTTGTGGGTCAGAAAATAGTACATCTATAGGATGAAGAGCAAATCTTGAAGAAGCAAAGCAGAGCCAGGCAAAACGCAAAGCCTCTGCCAGAAAGCTTTTTACACAGACCTCACATGCCTCTGCTGGAAAAGAGGCGAGAGCTTTGCATCTGGCCAGCGCAGCTGCCAAAGCCACCCCAAGAGTGAGAGAGAAAAACATAAAGGAGGAATGCCAAGGGCAGCACAAACATCTCCGCCAGCACAAGAACGTGATGCCAAGCGAAGAGTGCGATTGCATGCCCCCACCTTGAAAATGGCATGCCTTTCTAATGAAGTAAATTTGGATGAAGGAACAACTTGCCTAGGCACATTTTTTACATGTTTTTAGACTGTGCAAAAAGAGTAAGTGACCAAAACACTTGTGTCTGCACCTATAGCAAGCCCAGTGGTAGTGTGAAAGCTGCCAGCATAACTAAATGAAATCTGCGTTGATGCCAACCGCAATCCTCCACTGAGCAAAATATTGCAGAGCTTGGCAGCTGGGGTCTCTGATTGCCATTCAAACAGGTGGAGAGGAGTACAAATGAGACCTTAGTATCTGGTGATCCCAGAGCCAAAGAATCAATGGATTGAAATGATAATGCCAGAGATTGCAGAAAACCGTGAAAAGCAAAAACTGGACAAGACCGAAGCTAAACTAGGACATGAACATCCAAGGTAGGCCAGAAAACCTTGCATTGCTCAACAGCTAAATGATAAAATCATACTGTATTTCCTATTTGTATTTAGGTCATGGGCTTTTTCAAGGTGTAAAAGCACATTAGTAATAGAATAGCCTCTGGAGCAGATGAAGCACATTAACTCTGCAATTCACTGAAGATACGACATCAATGTTGTCATGTATCCATTTGCAAAAATCCAGATTATTCCTTCCTTTGATCCCTGAAAAATAGAAGCCTCAGATGCCTTTGAGGAAATACGCTCATCAATATCGAAGTACTTACAGAGCAGTTACCAAAGGGAGGGAAAGAACTAAAACTGGAAAATGAAACATTTGAACTGCAGCCTTCCAGTATTTCTTCTAAAACAAAGGGATA
The DNA here is from genome assembly GCF_963210335.1 of Falco punctatus. Classification (NCBI taxonomy): domain Eukaryota; kingdom Metazoa; phylum Chordata; class Aves; order Falconiformes; family Falconidae; genus Falco; species Falco punctatus. The sequence goes on along the minus strand of NC_137591.1, from coordinate 8,965,036 downwards.
TGGGAGGAGTGCAGCATCCACAGGGAACAGCAATACATTAGACAGCTTTTACTTTTAGTCTGCCATTACATCACAGCCCAAGTTGGTGGTGAGTGGAAGTCATGTCCATCTGCGGACTGTTTGCTGGCAGACTAGCTTAGCAAACGCATTTGTGGCACCAGTCCCATTCCTGGCCGTCACAACTGATACTAATTAACACCCTTGCTGACAGCCCTGGGGGAAAAGGCCAGGGGCTGGATGGGCATAAAGACTGGATTGCCCTCTTCCTCCTCCAACTTTTCTCCTTCAGGGCAGGAGCTGAGGCACACTGGGACACAGCTTGGCCTGCCAGGGCCTCCTTGGGTCTGTTCTGGGCATGAACCCACTAAACTGCTCTGCTGGAAATTTTTGGTCTACCTGGCTTTCCACAAATTCATTCACAAATAAGAAAAGAAATAGAAGGCACGATTTACAAATCGAGCCTAGAGAAGACATTACAAAGCTAGCAATAATTGTTTGTCAGCATTCAGCATACTCTCCATTAAAATTCAAAAAATAACCCAGACCCCAGAAAAGGTTATGGATAAGAAGTACGGTTTATGTAAAGTTATTTCTACTTCTTATGCACAGGAGCATCTTTCTTCTAACGCCGTTCTGGATGTGTTAGGTTACCCTGTCAAATTTTTCAAGTCTGCCACTGAGAAGAAAAGACCAGTGCTGTGATGAAACTGAAGAAATGTTCTCAGACATTTTTAATCTACCAGCTTTTTCAGAAGGTAGTGACTTTGGTGTGTCATTGAACAGGGTCTTCACACTCCAACAGCTGATACCTAGTGCATAAAAGACTAAGCCCTTACACAAATGAACAGTAACCCTGGAAGGTGGACCATGTTTATACTAACTAGGAAACAACTACTACCAAGTGAGAAGTTGTACAAACAGATCTGCTAAACAGAGTATTATTTCTAGGGTAAATCAGTCTCTCAGTTGGCTTTACTTCAGACTTCTATCAAATAGATTATCTCCTTAGAGACCATTTAAGGAATCAAAACTAAACAGATGAATGAATAACACAGCATAAAAAAAACTCCCTTTCCACTGTATTCAATTCACTCCCTGATCAAATTTTTGACTGTTCCCCCCACCGCATGTAAATCTAAAATACCTTCATAGCGTTCAGTAAGAAGTCATAGAAGTTCAAGGGGAGAATAGAAAAAAGTGCTTCATAAAAGCGAAATCTCTAAAATTAGTTCACATAGAAGAAACAACAACAAAAAAAATCCATGAAAGATAGTATCAATGATACCTGTCAAATCCTTCTTGAAGTGAGATCAACTGATTACTGTGAGTTCCTCAAAACACCAAAGCATGATCATTATAGGAACAACTGGTGACCAGCTAACCTACTGCCTCATTTCCAGCACCAGTCGATGTCAATCATTTCCTGAGAAGAAAAATGCATCTGGCAATGGAGTACTACAGTGTGCTGGGATACCCTGATGCATGAAACGTGACAAACTTCATGGTTTTCCTCCTGGGCTACAGGAAATACAGCATATACAAGTGCAATATTAATTCAAATCAGAACACTGAAAAAAGACTTAGAAACTTGTTTTGCCAGTTTTAAGAGGGGAGACTGTTTTAGATTCTCAAGAACCGCCCACAACAGGCTATTACCACCCATGAGAAGCAACGTAAGCAGACACTGCAGAATACCTGCTTGCAGCCCTAACAGATCTCGTGGCAGGCTGACGCCTTAAATATTGCATGCAACTTCCAAGGCTTGCAGCCAAATTGCAAGGTAGCAATATGTGAATCCTTAGAAGGCTAGTGAGCTCATAATTCTGGTATCATTGGTCCTTTCTGATTACTAATGTCCCTTTTAAAATGGTAAAATAGACTTTAAGGTAAAAAAATCAGGACATGAGCACGTATTTAATTAACAGATATATTAATATCATTTTTGAATGGTTTCACATGTGAAGATCAACACCATTTTGTTTATCAAGTGCAGAAGTCCAGCCTTCCAGCAATAGATATTAACTGCTAGTGTTCAAAACATAAAATACCAAATACTTAGATGCTTGCCTTTCTACATGAGGCGTTACAATAACAGCTGTTATTTTACTTTGTTAACAGTGATTTTTCTCTCACTAAATTAAACAATACTAAAGCCAATTCAGCCTGAGAGCATTTTGATAGTGCCCTGAGTTAAAAAGGAATTTGGGAGAAATGTGTTTGACAACTAGTAAGTTAACAAGATACTTACTTCCTCCATATGACATCCTAAACATTTTAAGTTTTGCAGCCAATCGTCTGGCTATCTGTAGGTCTCGTGCTTTGGTTCCTGTCACAGAGCAATCCTGGACACACAAAATGGATTCCTGTCAGATGAAATTAAATCAGAAGATATGCTCCAGCCACCAACAGGCATTCAAGTCACAGGAGCAGACTAGAGCTTGTCCAACATAAAAACCTCAGAAATGTATAGAATGAGTATGATGTGTTCAGTGCCAACTCTTCTGCTCCAAAAATCCACTTCCGTCAGTCCAGTTTGCTAATGTAAACACAGCATGAGCAACAGGAGCTGGGATTAGATCAGAGTGTTTTTCTCAATTGTCTCCACTCCAGAGCCTTTTTGCATGCTCACAGTAAATGTTTTCAGATATTTTAATTGTATGGGGCAAAGAGGAACATTTTGGTACTTTTCACTTCTTGTAGCAGCGACATAAGTCGCGGCTGATGGGAAATGAAACAAATACTGCAGATTGTTTTGATTCCTGTCAAGGCTGTTGTTACACTGCTTACATATGATTTCCACCCCCACCCCCACCCCCCCAAAAAACAGTTACCAAAATAACATGTCTGGTGCTTCATATTGCTGTTGTCAAATAGTCCAGACTGTCTCTATGCCCTCCTTTTCACATTCCAGAGTATGGCAGAGGACAGATCAAAATGATCTTCAGGCTTTCTGAGGTCAGACAAAACACGGGTCCCCGAGTCCCCACACTGAATGCTGTTGTTCTTTGGGGGCATCCTGAATCTTTGATTGCTCTAAGGATGAGCAGAAGCAGCAGCTTTTTTTTTTTATTGCATTTACAATAGAAAAGGGGTGTATGTGTAACTTTTAAAATTAATCTCTCAGGCACAGTGACATTCAGTACCTTGCTTTAATTGTTTTGAATCTGAAAGTTAAATTCTATTACCGCCCACACAACTTGAAAATGAACTCCTAAGAAATGCTCTTATTTGTCAAGTTGGCTGAGCGAGGAAAGCAGTATCCTTACAGGGATTCCAAATCAATCCTACTCCAGGAGGTAACTGCCATTACTAATAAGGATTTTGTTTGTAATTTGCTGTACGTTTCCTCAGGATGTCACTTTGCTCATCAAGCAAGCCTGCAGGCACTCACTCATCTCCAAACAATATAAAGCCATTAAATGCTTTTGCCTTGTTAAGGGGAAACACAAACTTCCAATCACCCAAATAAAAAGGTCCTGTAAAGCAGCAGAGTAATGTTCAATGTCATGCAAGCTATTTTTCTTCCGTGTTATTGCTTTAGCAATGTGAGCTCCCCACTTTGGGTTTGATCTTTAACTTTTGTGAGATGCTGTCAGAGCTCCACATCTGAAATAAGAGTAATGTGGGTTTGTTTCAGAAGTATTCCTGCTCTGCTCGCTCCTTATTCTGCATGATTCCAACAGCTTTTTCTTTTCTGGGGTGTAGCAATGTGACCCAAAGATTTCCAGCTGTAGTTCATCACATTGGACACTTTGTTGAATGGAAACAGTGGAAAAGAAAGGCAGTATAACAGAAATATCATTTTTGGTACACTGCTCAATGCTATGTCTGATCCAGCCATTTTTGGTTTTCTATGCATCTTCTCATTTATCCATATAGTGCTATTAACTTCACAGTACTTCAGCAGACAAATTACTATGCTTTACTCCCATGTTGCTCTCTTGTTTATGTCTTCCTTGCTTTACACAGCACGAAATATTTTTACTAGTTTACATGGTGTAACTGCTCACCTAGAAGTCAGGAAAAAATATACTGTGTATTTGAGAGCTTACTTCAGAGCTCTGCTTTTGTGTTGAAACTACAGTAGAACTTCACATATTCCATTAAACTCTGAGTGTTATCACTTCTCCTTGGTAGCTTTTCTAACTATATTGCTCTCTACTAGTACAATAATTCTCCCCTTTGATCACACCCTGGTAACACTCAAATATGTTTATCTCCTTTGACTAAAGGGCAGATCTTCCCTGAAATTTCTCTCTGATACTCTACCTAGTTCGACGGTGTCTAAGCATTATACAGAGGTTCAGAGCAAACCAAAGCTGTAAATTATTTACCTACTTGAATTTAAACTCAGGCAAGCAATGATTTCATCCCTCCATAGTAAGCAAGTATATATAATTTCAGCCAGCCTTGGAGAACACCAGTCCGGCTCACGCACCATCCAGTGTAGTTATTGTTACTGTAAATACTGCACTTTAAAGTCCATATCATGCTGTACAAAAGACCTTTACCTGTTGCTGTGGGATTTTTGTCCTCATTATGAGAGATACATAACATATCTTTTGACAGTTCTTTGCTGTAAATATGGTCTTGCTTGTAAATTGACCTCTTATTTCGTATGTACACAGGGACATACCTTCCATTAAAGCCTTTGAGTGTAGCTCTCTCATTTATGCCGACATGAACGTGCAGATGCACAAAAGGCTGCTATACGAAAGGTAAATCACATACAAGTAAAAACATAATTTGGATCAGTTGTCTGTATTAAAAAAACAAATACACACATGCCATCGGTAGACTTACAGCTTACATTCAAACGCTTATCACCTCCCTTTTCTCACTTTTGACGAGCGTTTGAAGTCTAATATTTTAAAAAGCTTTCTCAACTCCCCAGTACTTCAGTGCATTTTCTTTGTAAGTAGATACCAAAATAGCACATGTTGAGGTATAAAATCTTTTGAGACATACTTTTGACGTTCTGATCCATTCTCCTTCCCTGTGCATATTCTGTATATTCAGAAAAAAAAAAAAAATACTGGTTTGGGTATATACCTTTCCAGGCTATATCCAGTTCAATTACTTGACAAACACAATCCCAAATTCTTTCAGTCAGTACTGCTCCATTAAGCAGGCTTCGGCTGCATTCCTGGCTATAGGAAGCAGAAATTTGTCTTTTGCTATAGTGAAATGAGCATTGTGTGAATAGATCCAGCCCGTCAAGAGATCAAGGTCGCACTGAATGACTAACCACTCTACACCTTTCTTTACCATTCAACAGTGATGTTTTAATCATGGACAAATCATCATTAGAAATAGCACTGGGCCCACTACCGTGAAAAGAAACCCATTAAAAAGAGCCCTATTCAAGTGAGATTCCCCCACGATGACTGATTTGTGAGATGTGTCAGATGACTGATCTTTAACCTATTTAATACATTTTATATTTTTTAAAAGTTCTAAGGTACTAAATCAAACACCTAAAAAAAGATTATTCAGCTAACTACATCAACTAAATTTATAACATATTCAAAGACTGAGATAAATTGTTTGACCAATCCTCTTTCTCTTGAAACAGACTACCTTTCATTAGTGTTTAACTTCTGCTAACTAAACCTCCATCACTCTTTTACCTAGTTTCCTGGGGGTTGTTGTCAAAATACCAGTCTGTGCTAACCTGCCTCACACAAGTTGCCTTTCTGAGTATTTGCACAATAAAATGGCACACCCCTGTGTTCCAGGGTAATATTCATTTACTATAGCATAGGGTCTGAGGTGATCCCAGCTCCACTAGGACCCCTGTACAAGGAACATTGGTCTCAGCTTGCTGATTTAAGAGAGGTTATCCCAACAGACATCACCATTTTCAGTTGTTACTGGACTTGAAAGCATATCGTCCCAAGGTAAAAGAAACCAAATGAACATTTTTATGAGGACATCTGCTTTTTTTTTTTTTTGTATCACTATTATGAACTAAAAACTGTAGAGTTTTTGTCTATTTAGAAGAGATCCCAGCAAATATACTAAAACTAGAACTTTTCGTTTTGCCCACATGGATTTTCCTTCATGTTTTGTTTCCATTTTTTTTTTCCCTTCTTTATTCCGCCTTCTATTTATACTTGATAGCTATTTATGGCCCCTATTCCCATTAGAGCTAAATACTAGAGTTTTACTTTTTAATGCTCTCTTCATTGTATAACTGAACCAGAACGGAGTTTTAGCTAAAGTTGTTTTGTCTCATGTCAAAGGATGTGGCTTTGGAGATATACAATTAATATATTTTCTTTAAAGAAAAAAAAGAAGAAAGAACATTTTCTGTTCAAATATTTGCTAAGAAATTTCTACAGCTGTGGGAATTTAGTCCTTCTCAAGCAAACCATAGTAGAGGTTGCGATCGCCTTCTCTTCACCCTTAATGAATATAATAAACTTGTTATGATCCCTGGGCCAGTAGTAACTTGTATTATTGCTGTATTTATCCATCATCGTGCCATTCAAAATACAGTTATGCAGCAGTGGCTGCCGCATTTTTTAACTGTGAAAAAAACCCATGAACTTTAGAAACTCAGTTCAAGCTCTATTTACACTAGTGACAGATCCTACAGAAAAATCACATTTCTACTTGATTTCTTTTCAGATGGAAGCCATTTTACTGATCATCCTCATTGTCTTTTGCAGTACTTCTGCTAGCTCTACCACCTATTTTGAGAGCCGTGTATTGTTACTCTAATTTGGTTTTTAGCTTTCCTGATATTCTCAAATACTCTGCATTTTTGACTGCTTTTGTGCTCTGAGCAGACATTTGCAATGACTCCAAGATGTCACTCCTGAGGAGGAAAAGCTAGGTCAATACTACTGCACAGAAATTTGGGGCAGTGCATCCATTTATCTTAAGGAGGTTTTAGCTTCTGTATAATGAAATATAGTCCTGGGAGCAGTGACTTGCTTTCTGGATTTCATCATCCATGGTAAGTCCATCACAGATGAACATCACTCTTGCCAGCCACGTTTTAAGAAAAGCAGGAACATGCACATATTCTGGCTCTGGATCCCAAATGGACCATCTGCCTGAGTTGCCTGCCCAAGTCCTGGAGAGAACAAAAGTTCAGTTGCGTCTCTCTTCTCCGTGTTTCTCAGCAATGTCACAACAGCATGGGACAGTCTGAGTTACAGTAAAAGAAATCAGACCATATTATTGGCCATAGTACAAACATATTTGTAATTTAACTCTACAGCATTTGCACGTGCATCTGAACTGGGCCAGGTGTCTGTGCTGCAGTGAGGGAACTTTTGGAGGTACTATCAGCCTGGATGCAGTGTTTCTTTCTGGAATCGATCGTCTATGAACAATGGGTACCGATAAGATAGATACAGGAGAAAATGTTCCAGCTTCACCAGCCATTGATCTGTGAACCACTAAGCTGCATCAAGCAATACAACGGTATCCTTTAAAGTTTCAGGAACACACTGCACATTTCCAAAGTCACTCAGCTGTTTGCTGGGTAAGGTTTGAAGCTACACTGATGAGCTATGCAATCCAGCGCCCAGCTTTTTGACTGTCTGTATAGATAAGTCCATATAGATACTGTTCATTTAAACAAGGGCTCTTTTTGGCATTTAACTTGGCAAATAAAGAAAGAGCTAAATACACAAATATACAAAACTTTAATCCAAAGCATCTCCTTTGCTGTTGAAAATGATAATAAAGTTTGCAATAAATAAGAGACAAAATATGTAAATCTTTGAACAAAAATATAATTCAAATAAATGAGAGAAATTCCTGTTTTCACAGCTGGTCATTGGTGCTAATTGCCAGCCTCACATTTCGTCTTCAGGACTCAGTTGATAAAGGTAGCCATGACATATTTTCTGTCAAAGAAGCCATTCATTTGTAGAAGGATACATACCCATACCCATTGCTCCCATCCCCCACAAGAAAATTCAGTCAGCAGACTTTGCAAGACATACTAGTGCTGCAGCTTCACTGATCTTCATATAAGGGATTTGCTTCACTTGGGACATGTGCAAAAGCTTTTTATTGCTTGTTGGATTTTACTTTTTTTTTTTTATATATATCACCTGCTACTGTTTTTCTAACTCCTCACTTTCAAAGGCAACTTAAAAAGACTTAACCTACCACGAACCTCCCATCAAGTCCACTCTGGTAGAATGGAAGTTACGGGAATGATGCTCCACTATTACCAATGATTTAATAATAAAAGCCATCTTAGTAGACTCACGCTATGTATCAAACACCAAGTAGACAGAAGCCGGGAGGCTCCTCCACTCCAGCCCCTCCCTGGTATATCTCAACCTTGGTGTTAAGAAACTGTCTTCTCCTGGGATATGAGGATAATTTATCATCTATATTATGATGCATCTTTCTTGTTTCATCCAGCTGCCTTCTTTGGAAGAAATGGACAGCTAAAGAGACTTAAATAGATTATATCCTAATTAATAATTAACATTTAAAGCAGATACACAAAATGGCTCATAGCCAAATGGGAAATAAAACCTTTTTTTAAAGCTACAATTAATTTCTTCTAGCGATGAAATGATAAGAAGTACAAGAGGATATTTAGAGACATTTATCTGCATATTGAAATAGAAGTATTATGACCTGAAAAAATTATGGAAAGGTTCCTGACATCTGGTCTTCCTTGAAAACAAAATTCTTCCATTGTACTCAAGCAAAACACTGAGTAGCAACTACACAACAAAGCTCTTCCTCCTACCCCAAGAAGTATGCTCCCGCACCCTTCATATTTTTTTTCCCCTCCCCTTTGTCTAAAAAGTAAAGAAAATGTATGAAATCAAGCCCGTGTGGGGAAAAAAAACCCCACAGGATTCAGAGGGCAAATCCTTACATCTTTACTTACTCTCAGCAAAGTCTGAAAACAAGTGGGATTCAAAACCAATGAGCTCTACAGACCCCGTTAGATCAAGTGTTGCAGGGCCACTTTGCTGCTGCTTTTAAACTCTAGGCTGCTGAGCTATGAATACAGAAAAGGATATTCCCTGGTATTTGAAGACAAACCTGAAAACATGCATTACATTTTGTTTGTTTGTTTGTTTGTTTGTTTAAAGTTAATAAAGCATCCTTTCCCCCATAACTTCAGCCATGCATTTCAGTACTACTAAGTTCAGTCCTTACATTTGGATTTACTCAATCCCTGTCTATCCAAAGAGCATTTCCTCTTCCCTCAAAACCATGGCTGCTTTAATCCCAAGGCCCAGAATATACTTCAGCATTGACAGTAGGAGCAGAAGCCGAGTAGCCAAGACAAGACCCACTACTTGTCATGGCTGATGTCGCTCTTTGTACCTCAAATCTCCACAGATGGTTTCCCTCTGTCCTGTGTATTTCTGAAGCAGCAGGCATAGATGGTATCCTTCATCCTGCCACCTGACACACAGCATTTTGTGTGGAAAAAATGTGGAGGATTCAGCCAGAACCTCCTTCTGGCAGGTGCAACAACAGAAATAACCAGTACGTGAATCTGGCGCCCTGAGCACCTGGGATACTCCTGACAAGACCTTGCCACCTCCTTGTGGTCATCGGTCCAAGCCTCTCCCTCCCTCAGTGTCCCCTCCCTTCAGCATCACTCTATAAGTCCCATCACCAACGCCGCTCACTGGCTTCTTCTCTCTCTCTGAAGTTGCCCTGTCTACTCAGGCTGGAAGACTCACAGGCACCAGTGACCAACGCGTCTTCTCCAGATGGAGACTGTACCAGGCAATGTAGAGGATTTACCTGCTGATTGATCCTTTGGTACCACTGTAATAAGCCAGAATAACTATAAATTGTTATCTTGTGCCAAAGTGTATGAGCCAAACTAGCCAAGATGCTTCCAATGGAAGCTGATTTGGCAGACTTGTTCCAAGTCTGAACATTAAAAGAAAGGAAACAGACCTTATTTTTAAGGCTGTGCTAGGAAAACATCCCTTGCAGAAAGTGAATAATAAATATACTGCATGCCATAGTAATGTCCGTGGGGGGAGGTAAGGGATTGCTATAAAACATAGTATTCCAACTACTACAGATGTTGCTGCTAGAATTTACAGCTTTCTCTGTGTGCTTATCTCTCCTCACCAGTTTCTGCACATTGAATCCCATTCAAACATGGGTCGTTTTAAGCCATTTCTTTATTATTTTAACCTTTTTTTTTAAGCTACAATTAATTTCTTCTGTGTTATTCTGTAATGTTAAATAGATTCAAGACCTGTATTTACAAACCACATGCAAGCCTATTTTGGCACATGTAAATTACATGCAAATACATTCTAAATTAGTTTGTTTATCACTCCAGAATTCTAATCCAAAGGTTTTGGTTTTTTACATTTAGTTTTTATTCTGACACGTTTACAAATGAGTTTGACTCTGGAAAATAACTTAATAAACTCAGGGTTAGCTATGCAATTAGAGGAGGCATCTGGGAATCATAAAACCTGGAAAACAATATTTACATCTTTTCTACATCCAAGATTCCACATTTTTCCCCCCCTTAAATTCATCATTTCAAAATATTGCAGGTATTTTTGTATGAGGACAAACAACAAGAATTCATTTTTATAACCAATGACCCCTCTCTCCAACAAGCAATTCATGGGGTAGCACTGGATAAAATGCACAAAGTAGAAGATTTCATTATAAAAAAAGAAAATGAAAAATAACTGAATTAACATTGATCATGACTTTTCAACAGCATTTCTTATTATTACAGCCAGGCAAAGTCTCCTGTGGGCAGTAAAGCTTTCCCATGTATTATTAGCCCTCTACAGAAAGCTATGAAAAGACACAAATCTGTTTTGTCAAAGGACAGAAGAGCATTTAGTTATAAGAGAAAGTATGGTCATAATCCATTGTGGGGTTAAAGGTGAAGAAAACAGAACTATAACACAAAGCCTTAAGAGAGTAATACTCCTGCAGTTAATTCCGGAACACCGTAGCAGAGCTGCCTGGTTTGTGGGGAGAATACATTCTCAAGGCAACCTGACATCTATACGGTTTATATTTATTAGTAGCAGCACTATTATATAGCATCTCTATTTGTGCTAGGTACAAACACACACGGCACCATGGCTCCTGCTTCGAGAGGCATTTGTTGAAGATGCCACAAGTGTCCACATGGCCGGCGTGAAAGCCAGCGCTGTGACAGAGGTGACCACTTGCGCCTGGGCGCAGGGGGACAGAGGGGTGGGAACATCTCACTTGGCCATGCCACTGCTGGTGGTCCAGCCCCACTGTTGGTGATCCAGCACAGAGCCTAAAGCAGCTGTCCCAGGTACTCAAACTGCAACATTTAGGAAATTTTTCTAGTATATAGAAAGCTATTTTAGTGCTTGAATAACAAAAATCAAGTCATCCCCTGGAGTGGGGCGGTTCGGTTCAGGATCACATGCTAACAGTGCATGAAGTTGCTCTCAGTGTCAGGTTTGTCAAAACTTTGACAACGACTGGAGGTTTGGTCCAAGTAAGAGGCAACTTAAGTGCTCTGGATCAGATCCCAAAGCAAATTTGCAGCAGGTCTCAGTAACTGGATGGATGCCTTTTACACCCAGCCACGGGCCCTACACCCTCACAACCACTGGGACAAACCGCAGATAGGAGGGTTTAGCGCAGGGGATGGCAGAAACAAGGCAGGATTTCGCACCGCTCCGAGGCTACCTGGAGGATGGGCAGGAAAATCAAGGTCTTTACAGATAATTTTTCCTTCCTTCCTTCCAGTAGTCCCCAGAGGATAAGGACAATAAAGGCAGCTGTGTAACAGGGCAGGTAATAGAATAAAACCATCAAGAATAATATGATCCCTTGCTGTCTTCAAACACACTTGCTTTCATTTTGATTTGCACAGCCCAGCAAATACAACTCTACAGTTTATGTTGCCCTCCCCAGGCCCCACTGCAGACCTTGTCCCACACTGCCTGGTGCCCCTTCCCCATCCCCGCCCCCCCGGCTCCTCTGCCAGCTCTCTCTATCCTGGCACTCGCAGCATTGATGCGGTCCAGTGCAGCGTCTTGTATAGATATCACAGCTATCTGCAACGTCAGAAGCAAACCATGGTGTTAAAACAGCATTTCACCTTCCTTTAACCTGCTTTTTAAGGACACTGCAGTGATACTACTCCCTAACAGTGCTCACGTTATCTCATTTAGCAGCATCTCGGATAACTCCCTCCAATCCTGCACTGAGCTGTGTGATGAACAAGTCACTTTTCCACCATGGGTTATCCTGCGCTTTCAGTCTGAATTCACAAAACCATCACACCTTCCCCATTCAAATCTCTACTAACAACTCCTTTGTGCCTTTCAAGTTACAAGCTCAAAATAATAATAAAGGCTCTAGGTTATCCTTTCTTGTGGGTTTCCCAGTGACCTTGACTGACTGCTTTAACAGAAAATGTTCTGCATACCAAAAAATGAGCCCATGGACAATTCTTAGAAACAAATGAGCTAAGAAAAAGTCCTTTGTGCAGTTCCAGCTCCCTTCTTCCTCATTTCCATCTGTTGTAGCTGTGTAATCATCACTGTTTTGCCATTTTCTGTCACATCAGAGATTGGAGGAAAGTGGTAACAAAGAGGCTACAGAGTCTAGAAGTGTGACAAACACAAGTGGTGGGCAGCTTCTCAAAAATGAAATGCAGTTCTACTAAAATAATCTTTTATTTTTGACATTCTCTTCCCAGGTTTCCTGCCCACTGCCCCTTGCTTTATCTATTTAAGTCACCAACTATTCAGGGGCTGCCTGGTGTCACACTCTGCATCCCATACAATAACATCCTTATGGACTGGGATGCATGGGTGCTACTGAAATAGAAATTAAACTCAGTCAGCTGTATGTGCCATGCTAGGTTAAAAAAAAAAAAAAAAAAAAGGTCACAAGCAAAGGTTCAGATCCAGGTGCAATTCAGCAGCACTGGAATGACAGTGCCCTAAAGCCACTTAAAACAAACAAATAAACAGCAACAACAAAAAAACCAGAGTCAGGGCTTATTTATCTCGGGCATAGCACCCAGATAATATGGCTTGTCGGCATCTGGACCGACACTGGCGAGTCTGCTGCGAGCGGCACAGCTCTGCTATTCAGGTCCCTGCTAGCTCATGCATTTCTGCATTGTACTCCATTTTGTAGTGTCAATATAATCCTCTGCTGTCTTCCAGACATTTACTACACTGATTTTCACTAAGTCCTGTTCAGATCACTTAGCAGATAATTAAACAAACAAACCAAAAATATTCCTAAGTGAAGAGACTGTTTCCATACAGATGCCCTTGCAATTAAAATTTCATTAAAAAGGAAGAAAGCTTTCCATTCTTTCTAAAAACATCTGATACTCAAGGAAGGGATTTTTTTGAAGGGGAAAAGAAAAAGATACTATTTTACATTTTCCTCAAGCTTACACAAAAAGAGAAGGAACACAATACACCTGTGCACAGAATTGCTCATTTTCACTCTCTCTAAATGAGCCAGACACTCATTCTGCACATTGTGAAGTAAAACAGAAAGCATTAAGTGCAAACATTTACAGTATAAAAAGCCTCGTCACCTGGGATACTTGCTGCTTCTGAAAATTCCGATCAAAGATAAAAACCAAGACAACTCATTGTAATCAATTATGCACAGATAGTCCTCAGCGTATGGGCAATTCATAAAAATAACACTAAAAACTTAACGTGGATTTACATGCAGAAATGAAATATGGACATGGACAAAACACTAATCTTCTGATTGGTATCTTATATCGACAATCCCTGTTGTATAAACGAGTCTCTGGCTAAATAGCACTTCCTTGAAAAAATTTCCAGCAGCCCTTTAACCACCCTCGCTTACACAAGAGGAGCTGCAGACACAGCCCAGGACTGTGTGAAGGTTACAGCAGGCTGCAGTTGGGGAATCAGCACTACAACAAGCTGGACACAGGTTTTATTTCTGCGTAGGCAGGGATGATTAACTCCCCCATACATCCAAAAAGCACTCGTGGTGCAAAGAAAGCCATTACTTGACAATCTGGCTCTTTTTTAAAAGAGGGACTGCAATACATGGTGGCAAGCCAGACGCGATGCATAGCATTTACCCTATACGTACACCCCCCTGTACGTACAGCAGCTGGTGGGAAACTGCAATGATCACCCTCCAACATTAGCCACTAAATTCAAAAAGGAAGTTGAAGATGTATTCGGGTTTCAGGCATGTACGGACATGCTATCATCATCTTCCCCACTAATACCAAATTCATGCTTCGAGGTCTTTTCTATGTCTTTTTTGCTCAGCCTTAGTCAAGTCAAAGAATTCACATCTTGGTGTCAATCCTTTCATCAACTTTACACCCCTCAAAACCTGTAAAATATTTATATTTCCACGTGAGGATTTATTCCTGTTTTTTTCTAGCTGACATCCCTTCGTCACGGGTCTTACACATTTTTGCCTAGGTGAGCCCCAAAAGGTATGCAGTGACTTAATGAGAAGATCAATTACTGTTCATAAGAAAAGATACTGTCTCTTTAAAGGTTATTTGAAGGTTGATTGCTATCTTATTGCTTATATCCTGCAAATCTATTCAGCCTTATGAATGAATTTGACCTTTTTATACTTACTGGGAAAAAAAACAGAACAGAAGTTAATTTACAGCTCTATAATACAACACTTTTTCCCAGAGAAATGAAAGGGCATTCAAATCGATACCTGCACAATAACACTCTGATGAATGTTTGCACCCAATTTTCTCATTTTGCTAACTTGAGATTGGGCATTTTGAATAGTTCTCAAAGAACATATTCTTTATGTGCTGTGAAGTATGTGGTATTGTGCCCAAACAATGCTAGAGGATAATCATTATAGGAGTATCACTGGGCCTGAAAAGGTCAGTTAGTTAGAAATGTCAGCTTTCAATGCAACTGTGCTGGACCTTCCTATGTAAGGATCCAATTAAAGGGACATGCCAAGGTGCATGGAAACATCATGGTGACCCATAATAATAATAAGGTATTGTGGAAAAGCTTGATATTTTTCTTCAAAAGTAATGGATTAGCCTTTAGAATATCTTCTCTGCAGTCTTATTTTGACTTTGCAAATATCACTTATTCTACATGTATCCAAAAAAAAGGTCATTTTCTTAAAATGCAAAGGTGGGGATGAAGCAGCCTTACTAAAAGTAAATGTTTTGCAACTAAATGGAAAACAACTTCTGGTTTCATTACTGGATCAAGAAAGTGTCATTTCAATACATCTCAAAACTGTGATATTTGAGAAGGATGTAGATGGTGTTTGGGGAGACAGATGGGGATAGGTCAGGGGACAGGCAGAAAGATCAGGGTGGATTTATTCTCTTGGGATGTGATGTGAGTGAAGACTGCCTGTGCAGGGAAAAGATGGTGGGAACAGCAACACTGTTCAGTGAGTATGTAGCATCTCTGCAGTTGTTATTCCAGCAAATGGAGAGGTTTAAGTAAGAACTAGGAAGGTACTGATGTGCACAAATAAGTAATTACAAGCAGCAATATTACTTCTTATCACAGCAAATGGGAGTTCTTACAGCTCTTCGAATACAGTAAAGATGAGGAATAGGATACAGTCAAATTTCCTGATTAGCCTCAGGACAGCTGAAACCAACTTAATGGCACTCACACACACAAAAAAATATTAAAAAAATTCCACGTTTTCTCTCTGCTTTCTGTTAGTACATCATCTGGCTAAAGTTTCACTAAGTAGAACAAACTTTTTCCTGTAGTTTTAATGTTCGGTGAAGACTGACAACACAGGAATTTCACCTTGAGTTGACACTAAAATATATATTTTACTTGTATGGTTGAGAAATTCTTGTACTGTCGGTTCAAACCAACCATCTGTGGTCCATTGTCTTGCTGAGCAATGAGGTACTGTCCCCCAAGTTATTTTACATTATTGTGGGCAAATGAGTGGATTAACACCCAGTCTATAAGTGACATGAGAAGTAGTTTCACTATCCATCACTGAACATTAAAAGACTCAATTATTAATGGAAAGATAAGTAACTTCTTTTCTCTACCACCTTTCCAAATAAAATAGCATGTGAAGCTTCACTAACAAACATGAACAGTAATTATGTTAGGCTGTTTAAAAGCGCAGACGCTATCCCTTGACGCATACTTAGACCAAAATCGATGTACTATTAATTAATAAGGACTAGCAAAAATAGTACCTGAGTTTTAGCAGCAAACAACTTTCTGTCACATTTTATTACTCTGTATCATTTTTACTAATACCTGTCTTATAGCTTCATGACTTTGAGTTCATATTATTTTCATGCTTCAATTAGAAAGAAGTAGATAGCCAGGCTATCCAGGAAGGTAATGGAAAAGTCTTGTAGCTGGGCTTAGTGGTGGAATTTATAGTTAAATGAAACTTTCGAATGTACTATAAAACTTCTCCTTCCTTTATATAGTTTTACTTGAGGTCTCATAAGCAGTAATATGTAGAAATGCAAAACTTAATCAGCTAAAAAATATAGCAAATCCCACATATCACTTTATGCAATGCCAGGAGAGTAGAAATATATTTTCCTAACCAGAGGAAATTAACTAGGCAACAGTCCTATATCTATAATTTAAAGCTGTAAAATATGTATGGCAGAAACTAAAGCCACCTTAAAAGAATTCAGGGTAGCAGTGTATCACAAATTAATGAAATGGAGACATTTTTAGAGCATGCTGCCCTGTTGATATTAAAGGGGGGAGAATATTTCACCACATAGATCAGTCTGATAAATACTTTTAAAATCAAGCTTTTTTTCCCCCTGTTTCAAAGCATAAGAGCTTGAATATTAGGAGGAAGCACAAAAAAAGTCATTAACATTTCTGATCAAATCTCAATGCCACTCCACCGAGATTAGGAATACCTGACGTTGTCCCTGCATGGAAACCTCTAATGTGGTCAGAGGAAAATTTGCCTAAATCAAAAGGCAGGAATTACAGAGCCAGCTCTTACTTTATGTCACCTAAAACAGAGCTGAAAGAAACTTAAAATATATTCCATGCCGTAGCTAAACTGGGCACTATGGAATATTCAACTACCCGAGGTTTTTTAAATGCAATCAATTTACTGCTGCCAAATGCAGTAAGTTTATATACATCTGGGAAACACGCACCTACGGTGCTGATGAATTTCTCCTGACATTGCACTGATTTCAAGAGAGTATTATTTTAAATTGGCAGTAGAGAGACTGGTGGAGAAGGCTAAAGCCCTTAGGACGGCTGAATCAAAGGGAATTTCAAAAGAATTTTCCTGATGGGTCTTGGATAATATCACATGTTAGCTATTTTCAAAGCCAATAGTTTCCAACACTCTTCCATTTATGGTATCAATAATTAAAAAATACTTCAGAGGGAGATGAACTTACCTTACTGAGAAGAGAAATTGGAAAGCTGTATTATTATCGTAAACACAGGAGATGCAAAAAGCTTTGTCTCCATGGAAAAGCTATGGAAACAGGGATATCTTATTTGCAACTATTGAGCGGTTACCACAAAACGTGATGTATGTCCGTGTTCAAAGTGTTACTAGAACACGATCACATAGAAATTAAGGGCAGATTCTCATCTGCTTTGTGCAGCAAGGCCAAATTAAAACACCTGAAGATTTGGGGGTTTAACCCAAAGTCAACGAGAAGTGTTAAGGAAGTGTTTTGGATCAAACTCAGAGGTAAAACTAACTTTAACGAAAATTTAAATTACCAAAACTTAAATCTCGTTATGTCCCACTCCCTGCCAGCATGTCCCTGCCAGCTACTGATGAATTTTTAACGTCTTTCCCCCACCCCACTGTGCACATCAGCTCTGACTCCGGCACCCTGAACTGTACAGCACGTTACAGTCTAATTGTAACTCACATGTCAAGGGGCAAGAAGAAAGGAGTGTGGCAAAAGCATTGATAAATTTAACTTAACATTCTCCAGCTACTCAGCAGTAAGGCAGAGCAGTGAACTCCCCTCCACATTTTACATGGGTGTCACTTACTTCAAAGGAATATATTTGAGCATGAGGGAGTCTGGCTTGCTCCCAGCCTATGCATCATTTGTGTCTGGCTGTTTCTGGAGACCCACAGCAAAGCAAAGGCTTCCTCCAGTTTGGGGCGCATTGTGGAGCTTTCCATAGCTGTTTTCTTAGGGGCAGTGGAATAGGTCAGCTCTGTACATTGCATACAAAACTTGTAGCTGGAGCTGCAGCTCTCACCCTCTGCGTTTCTTTTCTTTTCTTTTTTTTTTTTTTTTTTTCCTCCCCCATTTTTTTACAGAGCGCCCTCGGTCCCGGTTACAGATTAATGATCCATACCTGTCCAGTTTAACATACAAATGTGCTTTTAAGTCAAGCACCTGTTCCTCCAGGTTTTGCAGAGCCGTGCGCGCATTGCTGGGTGTTTGGAAGCCACCTGGAGTAAGGCAAGAGGCAGCAGCAGGTCACCCTCGCTGCGTGGGCTGGGCACAACGTCGGGACACAAGGAACGGGCACCACCTCCTACCCTTCAGTGATTCCTGGGGAACTGTGGAATGGCCACAGCCTTGGGGAACAGCACGACTACCATAAGGTAATGTTAAGGTTTCTATGATCCCAGAAACTCTCTTCTGAATGTTTTGGCACTTTTGTCTCAACACCCCTTAATTGACATTAATAGCATTATTTTACCTTGCAATTACTGTCATTAACTGGCTGATTCAATTTTTGGAATTTTTTTTAGTGGCACATGGAAAAGAGCTGTTGTAAATACCTGCAAGGAATCACCATCAATTCTTGACTAGATGTACAAAAACTGGTTTGGGGATTTCACAGACACGCAAAAGGAAAATTATATTCGTCATGACAAAAGTGCACATCACAGAGGTCACCTTTGGTTTTGAAGTCCTTTGTCTGTTCTTACAATTAAGCAATGGGGCTTTGGTGGCTGATACTGCTTGTGAGACATGGAGGACTTTCATACTATAAATAAGGCAGAGCAACCTCCTCCACAAACGAAGGCTGCCTGCCTGCGGCAAGGTGGAGAACAGGAATAAGTCCCACAGGATTAACAGCTGCAACTAAATAGCCCAGTCCCTAATTTGAATCAGTAAATTAAGGCATGACAGTGATTATGGCTGATCTCAGCCATCACAAACGGTATCACAACTTCGTAAAAGCAGACTGTTGATGTCAGATCTTAAAGCAAGGACTCAAAGAATGAAATGTTTTAAAGTTGCAGTCTCCAAAGATAGATAAAAGCCTCACAACTATGATTTATTTTATTTTTGTATTTGTAGAGCCCAAACTAGACCCTTTAATCCACAAGGTTGACATTTTCCAATCCTACTAGGAATTAAGTGCCTAACTTTTTCAGCCTCTGAAAAATCTCAGCTTTAGGTTCTTAGGTAAGTTTGGCCTGATCCAGCGTCAGGCTTCTTTTGAAAATACCTTTTCTGAAAGCAAAACTGTAGGCACCCAATTATATAATCATGGCAGAAACATCTTCTTTTTTTCCTATTTAGCCAATTATTGTAGATTTCTGGCTAAATAGCAAAGGGTAAAACTTGCATTTCAGGAAAAAATGCATGTTGCAGAAAGCTTCTCCTCCCCACCCCCCCCACCCCACCCCCCTTTAGTGCAGTTATGTCTACCTATGCAATTATTGAAAACTATTTTGATCCTTCCAACTAATTGCTGTGTTGATTTAGTAGATGGTTGTATTAAACTGAGATCTGAAGTGATAGGTACTTACTATGATTACATCTATGCACAACCTCAATTTAGTCAACCCTTTCATTGTCTCAGTGAATTCCATATCTGAAATTATGAGGAAGGTATCAAAAATTCATGTTACAGAAAAGTCTCACGTTAAGTTATTTTGGTCCCCCAACCCTCTTTTTCTCTTATTAAAAAAATGTCTGTGGACTTTGGTGCCCTTGCCCAAGATCTGAGTGTTTCTTATGATTAAGACCTTCAGAGATCTTCTTCTTTTTCCTCTAGAAATAAGGAATGCTGAAGATACGAAAAATGAAAAATGTGCCATGTTTGTCCTTGAAGTTACAGTCAGAATAGTGACAATGGCTGTATCGCACTGTATTGTTGCTTTTATCAGCAAGTGCCCTGAGCATACATTATTAACATAATTGCAAACTGCATGGAAAGTGAACATGCAAAAATGTGATGCAATTGCCAATAGCCTCAAACATCTGTCCCAAAAAGTGTTCCTCCTCCTTATTTTAATTCTTATTATTTTAACAAGGTTAGCGAAGGAGAAACCATGTCACAGATTATATCTACATTTAGAGTGTCAGAACAATTATTGATGCAAAATTGTTATCTAAGCAAATGTGTGTCACATTTTGTTCACTTCCCATAACACCTGTTCATTTCGCTAACACATTATTCCCAGTTAAAGCCAGGACTCATTAGTCCCAGTTAAAGTGAACCTGAAAGCTTAATACCTACATACATCTGAAAAATTAAAAAAGTTAACCAAAAGGTAGCACCATTCAAGCACGGTGTACATCTGAAACTGGTGGGCAGCAAACTTCTGTGGCAGCTAATGGAAAGAAACTGAGCCAGAAAAATAGTAATAAATTAAAAGCCACCCGGCCTTAAAAGCTGCCATCAAAGAAGAACACTATTCGAGCGACCTGCATTTCAATCACCGCGCTGAGGCCTTTGAAACTCACTGTACCAAACAGCTCGACGCTTTCCCACTGTAATGTGTTTTAGTTTATCTCCTCAATAGGCAAATGACAAAAGCCATTATGAAGCAGGTCATTTGAAGCATTTTAATTTTACCTAAATATTTTCTGACCCACTTGGGGGTTCTCTGCCCTAAGCCTGGCCCTCCTGCCTCCCACCACGCGCAGAGGGCCACCGCCTCCTTACTCCCCGAACCGCTCACGTTTGCCATCAAGAAAAGTCAAACTTGCATTTCTGTGATACTTGAACACACGTTGTGAATTCGAGGGCATCTGCCCTGCAGATATACCGCTAACTGTAACCCCAGGAGGCTTAAAGAAATATCAGCACTCAAATTCATAGAGTAAAGGTCTGAAGAGGCAGCTCTGTGAATGGATAACTGCCCGGGGCTTTGCCAAGCACAATATAGCTGTCACTTGTTATTACGTGAAAGATTTTCTGGGGAACAGTGTTTTTCATTTTGCATGTCAGAGACAGGGGAAAAAACACATTTAGACAACCATCTCTTTAAGAAAAGAGAAGAGAGCCGTGCAGCAGAGCTCACTTACCAGGGCTGGTTATTGTCAGGAGGTCAAGCTGCCGTTTCTGCTGAAAAACAAATTATAAAAGGAATTGTTAAAAGGGGACTAATTTTAGCGGGTCAGCTTAGACCTGCAAAGTAAGTGTTGTGACATTTATAGCAGAATTAATTACAAGTTACATGGCTCACAGTAACTCTTTTGGATGGAATCCACATGTACTTCCTGTGGAAGAAAAAAAACCCTTGCTCAGTCCTTTTAATATGTTTTTATTTGCACTTACAAAGTGTTACTTTTTTTTTTTTTTTTTTTTGAACATATACTTGAAATGGATAGCTAGAAGCAGGGATGGACCGATATATTTATAAAAGTGATTTCTGGTTCCACAGGGAAGAAGACAAGGAACCAAGACAAGAAATTCTAAGTTCTTTATTCATATCAATCACTGACTCATAGCCTGTATGTGATCAAACACAATTATATCGCCTTGGGGTGAACCTTTCAAAGACACGTAAAGGGATCTAGACAAACTCAAGACTGATAAAAGGAAAGCTTCTTTTCATGCTGAGCGCAGTCAGCCCATGGATCTCATTGCCACCAGATATCCCTCACCCCAAAAGCTTGCCACACTTGATCATCACTGGGTATGTGTACAGACAGCAAAATGCAGGGAGTTATGGCAAATAATCAAGTTTAAAATGTTCTTTGGAAGTGCTGCAAACCTTCACAGGGCAAACCAACCCGTACAACAAGAAGGTTAGGAAATTTTTTTTGCCTGGAACAAGCTATCCTGCTAATGCCTTTGTGATGGTGGGGTGCATCTGAGGTTCCCTTTCCCCGTAACATGTAGCCAAGGTTGTTGCCTACTCCATGTTCCCAGCCTTAGGTGATCTCCCCACTGTTGCCTCTCTGTACCCTGCCACTGAAATCCATATGCTCCTGGACCATTATCATCCTCTTCCACCTTTCTGTGGGCGAGAGCTTTCCACTACTAGCAGGGCTTTCCCCGTCTCACAGACAGACTGTTACTGCCTCTTCTTCAAAGCACTTTCTAACTTACTGTCTTCTCCCTAACTTTGTCCAACATTAGTGTGTTTAGCTGGCATTGAAGATTATACTGTCTAGTTTAATTCCTCTCTCCTAATTTGCTCAATAATGTCTGTGTTACTTTCATTTATTGTCAGCACTATTGATCTTTCTCTAATCTAATTCTCATCACTGCATTCACTGTATTCCCTGGGTGACAGCTGAAAGTCCTTGAGGAGGAAACATTGACTTGGTATTCCCTACTGTGAACACTCTTCCTTGGAAATTATGACTGATGAAACTCCTTTCCAAACCCATCATTCCTCTATAAGTAAAGCTTCACTGGCTGAAGTGTATGGACACAGCTGATGATCCACTAAATATACTTGAGCTATATGGCCAACAGTGAGTGTGGTTTGCTGGGAAGCTGAGTGGGGTATCAGGCTGAAAAAACACATGTTCTGAAACCTTCCTGGCCTTCAGTACCTTAACTCTTGTACAACACAAATCATATTTATGAGAAAATTCATTCCCATCCGCTTTCGTAAGCACTCCTTGTTCTTTTAACTCTGCTAAGTCATTCTGAGTATGACCTTAGCAGTAGACTTGATTACATTTGTTTTAATATGAAATACTAAGGCCAGATTATGCCAAGCTTTTTTCCAGGCGTGCCAGGGTAATGGTAAAATGGAGCAGAAGACCCTGCTGCTGCCTTGTGTCACCTCCACAAGAACCGCTCAGAAATGCTGTCCATACTCTGCTGCTGGGGGCTGCTTACCCCACCCCCATTTTCCAGGGAGCAATAATGCAAAACAAGCAATAGTGTAAGGAAAGGACCCACCTCCCAGCGGGAGCTGTAAGATGAAACATCTTCTAATGAGCTAAATTTTATATAGATCCTGTGCCTTAATCGTGATTCATACGTACAAAGCTACAAAATGCCAAGGCTTAGCACCCACTGGCCCAAAAGCTTTGCTTACATTTCTCAGCACAACTGGAACTCCAAATGCTGTATTTCTAATGAACAGCTAGAGCAGAAAATATATATCCAAAGCCTATACTCTGTGAAAGCTTCTCTGCTGGGAAAAAAGGTGGAATATAAACACCCTGCATCAAAGAAGGTTGCAAAATGTAGAGATCTGGAATAGAGAGAAAAGCATGTAGCCCAGCTGGCCCCCAGTCCTGACTAGAGTCTATTAGCTAGGGTAAAAATAAACATTATATAAACCCCTAAATAGCTTAACTTGGTACTGCAGGAAAACAAGAGCATATAGAATAGGCTAAACAAAATGGGAAATAAAATGAAATTATTACAAGTTCATTTTGTAACTTTTTTTCTGGTTTGGACACTGCCTTCAAGCTGGCTTTGGGAAAAAAAAAACCAAACAAACAAAAAACAAAAACCAAAAACAAATTAACTCCAGAGCCAGGAAATCTTTGTGTATGTGTTGAACATTAAGTTCAAGTTATTTCTCTGACTTCAAGCGGAGCCGCACTGATCTTTTGCATCTAACACCTAACTGCTGCAAGGGATTTGAAATGCCACCAGGTTCTTGGCACTGGCTCCACCCAAACGCTCCGGGCTGGAGCACAGTGGTTACTGCCTGCCTGGTGCGCCGAGAGAGGGAAAAAAGTGTCTCTGCTCCGACCTTCAGCAGACCTTGAAGAGGTTTCTCTAATTTGGCTCAGCAAGGGAGGTTTGTGCACACTCACCCCAGCCCTGGAGAGGAGGAAGCAGGAAAGTGCATTCCAGATTTGTGCATGTAAACATGCAAAATGCACTAATTATGGATACAACCCCTTTTCAGAAATTCAAGCCTGCTCTCAGATCTCAGGGGCTAGCTCTCTGCCGTTTCCAGGGCTCAGCCTGATGCAAGCAGTCTAGTAACTAGATGGATTTTTTTAAAAAAACATACAGACACGCTTATGAGTAGCTATAAAAGCAGCAGAATTTGAATTTAGAGAGAGACATTACAAGTGTCACAAAGATTAATAAAATAATTTCATCAGAAGTATCATGGCTGTGGGGCTTTATATATTTGCTTCTCCCTTCAGTGCTGAAAGATGCAAATTGCAGCTGTTGCCCCCCTCCAGCGCGATAACCCTCTCCCTGTTTTGACAGATTTCTTGAAAGACTCATCTCACAAGATGTCTGGCTGCTTTTTTTTTTTTTTTTTTTTTTTTGTTCTGCCTTTAGTAATTTTCCACTTCTCAAACACCTGCCCCCGCAGAGATGTTTGGGACTATCCCAATCTTCAGGCAACCTACTGTCCCGTGAATTACTTACAACCTGAGCACTGAAATGTAATGACTCTAGTCCCTGGTCAGGAGCGAGGTGAGAGTTTCCCATATCACTAAGGCTGGATTTCACCTATGTGGACAAAAAGGCATTCCTTAAGAAACACTAAAATGATTTCCGCAGCATCAGCCATAATATGTAAGAGGCAAACTGAAAGATTCCCTGTATCACCACAGCATCTCTAGCGCTATAATCCTGTCCTACCCTTAAGGGGCAGCATCCTCATTTCCACTTTTTGGCTATTTGAAAGCCCAAAGGCAGGAAGAGGCCACTGGTGATTCACAGCAGCTTCCAACCTCCTGCACTTTTCCGCCGCTGGTGCTACCCAGAGGCACCGTCCCCACCGCGCGTTAGGGCTCTGCAGCAAACCTGCAGCAGATTGCGTTCACTTCCACAAAATTAACACAATCTTTAATTAATGCAATAAGCACTGATGAGTAATAAATCATATTAAAATACAAGGAAGGCAGATTTTTCATAAATTAGGCATTGAATCATTTAATAAATATTAATCTACTAACTATCAAGAATTCATTACATCTTAGAAAACCAGTTCAAAAACCTCGCTGGTAAGCTGGTCTGAAGTGTGCAGAATGGTCCCTGTTCACCCATAATATACACTTATTTTTAACTAAATCCTTAATTTATCAGGTTAAACAACTTGCCTGAAATTGAGTCTGGGTTATTATTCCACTGCAATACGCAATTTTCTCAACACAGATTCTACCTCACCCCTCAGATCATTTCCTAAATTTTGCTTAGTAACTCCCTTTCTGAGTACCTCCATTCTCTCCCTTGATGTTGGTGGTCTTTAAAATATTTGCTGACTGGTGTCATTTAATTTTCACCTCAATTAACTCAGCGAGAGTTGCAAAACTAGAAAAAAAACCAACCTGTAGGGGGGTGTAAATTAACTCATTCATTTAAGTTTAGCTTATCTACAAGATGTTCTTTCACACTTTGCTCTCTGCAGAGTTTCTCCAACCTTTTATATAGATGTGGGATGTGCTGCACTTGCTTTGACTCTTATCTACAGATTAGCAAAAGAGAAGGAAAAAAAGCCAGATGCAAAGATGCCCCACGAGACTGATATGGAGCTGTTTCTGTAGCAACCGATGATTTTCTTCTCATGTAAGAATGAGCCTAGTCATATCTAATTCTGAATGTATCTGGGCCTCACTTGCCAGCCAAAGCTGTGTCAAGTATAAAGTCAATATAGTTCAGAAAGAGTGATAAAAAAAAGCAATTATAAACTCATCTTCCTACTCCTACATGCCTCCTCCAGCCAGGATCCGAAAGATATCCTTACCCCTGCCTTCTATCCCAGCACATCATCTCCAAGCCCCCAGTATCCAGCAGAGCTGGTAAGGAGAGATGGAGGTGGCAGCCAGGCACCTGGGTATCACACACATGAGGCTTCTGTGCCGCAGGCTCCTTCAGCAGCCTTGTGCAGCCACGTCCCAGGAGACGGTGTGCTCCAGCAGGGGTTCTCTAGACACCGAGGGCATCTATACCAGCCTTGCTCTGAGTCTCCATACGAAACTCCAAAGCCCAGAGACGAGACCAACTTCAGCTTTAGAAAGCTTTTGTTGTGTTTGTGCCATTTCACTGCCTCGACTGCGGGCAATATTTTCTGCAGCTATGAACCCGAAGGCAGGCTGCCCATCTCATAACATCTCCTGCCATAGTCTACCCACGTGAAGCTGGAATAGACTCTGGGACCACAGGAGGACTTTCTCTTCCTAAATGTATTTTACCCAGCCTGGTCTCTGCTATTGATCTCTTCCATCTAATTTTAATGTGAACAAGTGTCTCTCCCTACTACCTTCAATCTACTATGCGATGCAGAGGGTTTAAAATGGAAATCAAGTGCATGGTTTTTATTATTTTTTCCTGGAAGCCTTGCCACAAGTTGTTATTAACTGTGCCTTTTCCTTTTAACTTCTAAATTAGCGCTTCTCTTCTTTAAAATGTGTTGACATAAAAGTAACTGAAACCAGTGCATCTTCTCACAAAATAAAGCTGAGTACATATTGAAAGGTGACTTTCACATTTCTAAGGTCTTTATTATTGCACAATGTAACATCAATGCTTTTGAAAGCTATCGTCTAACATTACATCATAAAAGAACCCAAAAGTTCAGAAAAATCTCAGAGCGCTCCCAAGTGTGCAGCTTGGCATGGTGTGGATGGGACAACACAGCTGCCCCCAAGCACCACCACAAGCCTCGGTGGTTTGCACTGGAGGGACTGACAGTGGAGGGGAGGGAGAGGGTAGAAGGAGCAGAGGGGGAGAGGCAAAAGTCTGTGCCCCATCCTTTCGCATTGCTGCCTGACAGGTGACAAGCTGTGCACCTCGGTGTGCTCTGCTCCTGTGGAAAAGAAACTTCTGTGCTGAAGGAGTGTAAACCTTTTAGTTTTTTGTTGATGGACAGTTTATTCAGGGCTAATTAACATCTGGGAAAAAAAAACCAACTTTCTAATGAAGGCTTAGATAAAGGAAGGTGTTAGAAAAAAGTAAATATAACTCAGCAAGCATTTCACATCTGTCTAAGTTTCTCAAATGCAAGTTTCGCTACTTGTCCCCTCCTTCCCATCAGAGTGCAAGACTTATCTCCAAAGAGAAACTCTTCATTTAAGCAATGACCCCAATAAGCTACTGATTCAAATCCTGTTAAAATGGATAATTTAATGATTTGAGGTTCCTTTTTTTTTTTCTGTTTTGAATCACATTATGCCAAGCAGTAATCTTTTCTTTCCATCCTGAAATCAGACTTTTGCTCATATAATGAAGCAAGATCTCACATTCTGTACTTCCTGTATGATTGGCTGCTAAAGTTTCCTGGTATAATGATAAAATGAACCAGTCAGTTTGTTGACACTTGACTGGGATCTTAGTAAATTGCATCTGCTGTAGCCTACACTGTGGAATCAATTATTGATGATGTAGGTGTGGGAGAACATTTATAAATTGGTTTGGGATATGTTATCGCTCATGCTAAGAGCTATAATGAGCATTTTAAACCATTTTAACAGTGACCTCTACAGACATTTGATTGTTTCAGTATTTGGTAACTCAATTCTGTTTTAAAATCAAAACCAAGTCCAAATGCTGAAAGGCAGTGCCAAACCATTAAGCTCCTTTACCTATCCTTCCAGTTCACACATTCTTCTACTTAATATCTGACACCTATGTCTATCTTTCCCAAAACCCAAGTGCCAAGGACTTTCTTATTTTTCAGAAACACTGCCGAACAAGTAGCTAAGACCCCTCCTTCCCCCGCCCCCCGCCCCCTTCAACTATTTCTCTCAAGAACACAACACTCACATATAATGTTCTTACAGTCCTGTTATGCTCGAGAGCTATTCAGAAAGAACATTAACACAATGAAGGTTAAGAAAAGACTGAAAAGCCATGCAAGGTATCTTCAGGCACACATGCAAACACGCTGCAGTGCCTACGGCAGCAGCACTAGGACACAGCCCCAGAGGCTTGGTGAGCAGATTACTACCAGAAGCAGCGGATCCCTGCCCAAAGCAACAGCCACGGGAGGCTGAGTAACCTGTGTGGCTGTGCCCCAGAGGCCATTTGCAACGTGCATGCTCGTGCTGGTCACACAAATTCACTGTCTGCTCCACATGTTCTTGAGTGACATCTCTATAGGTTGCCTTATTTACATACAGAGCGCTCATAAAGATAGTATCCAGATTCTCACTAAACCACTAGAAATCAAAAGAAAAAGCCCCTCAGTTCACTATAAATATTTACAATTACAACAAAAAGTCGTTAACACTGTCTTATCTCCGAAAGGAATGAGAGGAGGAATGAACTGCTTTGGAATGAACTGATCCTTAACTTTGCCAATGAGAGTTATGATGACAGAAAGCCTCTTCAGTTTTCTGTGCTCCTGCATCTGAAAATAACAAGCATCCTTATGCACCTCAGTGAAGCAACAGAAAGGCAGATCAGTGACAACTTTATGGTTTGATGACACATACTATGCATATACAGTGCATCTTCTCAGGTGTGCATGTAAAAGGGCAACCTTGATTAGCTAATAACAGGCTCTTTTTAACCCAAGCCAAAATATGGCAAGCAAATCCAATCACTTTATTGAACCCAACTGGCAAACTTGACTCAGAGCTCCCAATTTCAGAGGCTTCTATCCTTCTTGTTAATTCAAGCCTGAAACGCTGAGACAAATCCATGCACAGATAGCTAGTGCTCCAGTCGCTCCACAGCCTGCGCAGGGTATGCAAGTGTATGGAATACATACACAAACACTGGTATTTCTCCCCCAGTAAAGACTGGGGGAAAAGGATGGATGATACAGCCAATACCTTGTCTGTGCTTTGTTCTGCTCTTCCCCTAAAGCTTTGGGCCTGCAAGAAATGAAGGAAGAGAATAGGGCCCATTTCTCCATGGTTTGACTCCACATCCAGGTTGGAATCAAGCTTCTTTGTAGTTCCACTAAGAGAAAGGTGGCTGTGTCTATGTGCACGTTTTAAATGAAGCTTATGTACTTACTTACACAGCAAGGGCTCGGGTTCTACTCATTCCACAATTTAACTCAGCATTTTAAAGGGTTTGTTTTGGTAACAAACTGCCATGCAGGTTTTTCATAGTTTGTGGTATTATTATGTAAATTGCAGAGCCGTGGTTATAATCCTGTGCTTGTGACATCAATTACTTAATGCCTATAAAGATTACTGTAACACCACAAACAGAGGATTATGTGTTAAAGTACATAGTAAGCAGCAGGAGCTAATAAACTCTTCTCTTTAAATTTTATTTATTTGGAAAAAAAAGGTAAACAAGGGCAGAAAAACTATATAGACCACACACAGTGCCATTAACAACCAAAATCCATATATGATGCAGATCGCTTTAGGCATTGCACAGCCATTCTTTAGTCGTGAATTCCTGTCTCATGTGAAGTCTTACAAAGGCAAGGAGCAGGACTAGTGAAAGCAATTATGAACTTTGAAAGTCCAGCATTTGTTGGGGGGTAAGCAACAGTATTCAATGAATGTTTAATTAGAAACAAAGCATATCTACCTATACCAGTAATGGGATATTGACTAACTAGCCATTGTTTATGGGCTGTTTTAGATAACAGACAAGACAGATTAACCCCCAACATATGCAATTTTAAAACTAAACATGCAGGTGTAGGAGCCTGCGATCACACAATAAGGGACACACTAACCCAGAGATTTACATCCCTGCTCTGTCCCATCTGGACCTTGAGACTGAACTTCAGCTGCTTACATCCAGCTACAAGCCGCAGATCATTCTTTTGCTGTGTAACTAAATATTTATTGAAACTGGGACTTAAGTTCCAACGTCTGCACCCAGTCAGAGTAGTTTAGCTACCAGCTAGTAGCAGTTGTCCTACTCTCTCCATGTCAACTAATAATAAACCTAGCAAACTGTCATCGTGCCAGAATAGCCAGCCCACTAGTAGTGAGAAGGCTGACTTGGGTTCAAAGAAAATACTGTTTTGAAAAATATTTAATTTTATGAAAATTAAAAAAAAAAACCCAACAACCCAACACTTAGAACTCTGAGGGGGTTACTGGGAAGTTTTCTGAAACACAAGAAATTTTCACTAGAAGAGTCCTTCTTTGTAAGAAGTTAAATACCTTCTTGTTTGGGGAACAGCATGTGTTTGCACTGGGTTTGGCTCCTGCTCTGTATTAGAATTCTGCTCAGGACAGCACTTAAGTGGAAAACAAAGTTCTGAATTACAGCACTGACGCAATCTACTTCCTAATACACCTGAGCCCAGTCAAAAGAAACACATCTTTGATAAACTTTTAAGAAACAGGACTCCTGAGGTTTCACACCGTAAGGATAGCAATACAACTGGAAGGAAGAAAAACATATATAGAATATGCAACACAAGAGGAAATTCCTTGCAAATATAAAATTTCCCCAAAAAAGATTGCACTTTCATGCATAAAACTTATGAATTATGTGTTAAAAAATCCTTGTGATTCAGCAACAGAGTGAAAATAAACACTAGAGAACACAACTTCTCTAGTTGCCATTTTCTCTGACTCCCTAGAGCATAAATCCCATTCCCATCCACCCCCCACCCCCACCCCAAGAGCTCCCTGCCTTTACTTCTGATTTTATGGGAATTACGTGGTTGTGTTTATCTCAGGTGCTATTTTCTTTTAAGGTGTTGAAGTCTGCCTGAGATGCAGGCAGGCTGTGTGAGAACACAGCACAGCAATTTCCAGATCGTAGTTCCAGTGGTTGAAGGTATTCTGCAAACACTCAAAATATATCCCCTTTCCACTCAAAGATGACAATATTTAAAGGAACTGAGTGACTCATATACAATGGTAACGCATGCCATTTTATACAGAAGAAAGCCTCAACAATAGGTTGTATTTCTGGTATGTCACATTCAAACATCTCAGAAACATAAACATTCGACAGAGAATATTTCAGCTCTTCAAGCAAACCACTTTGTGCCTGTAAGCCCAAGTAGCTGGGCTTTCTGTATAACACAAAGCAAAGTAAATGTTGGGAGAACTTTATAACCGCAACATGGTGTGCATGAGGTCTACAGGCTATATCGTCTCCAAAACCCTTCTGTAGTGATTTCCATTTGCATCATCACCATTCAATTTCAAAGCTGCCA
This sequence comes from Falco punctatus, assembly GCF_963210335.1. Lineage (NCBI taxonomy): Eukaryota > Metazoa > Chordata > Aves > Falconiformes > Falconidae > Falco > Falco punctatus. Next base: position 8,933,866 of record NC_137591.1, on the reverse strand, counting down.
GTCTCATACCTACAGCTCCATACATCCAAGCATTCAAAAGGAAAAGGTAGAGCTTATCCTGTTCTGAAAGTTACTTTTGCACTTACCATTACTAGAATTGTATATATGTACAAACATAAATATATTGCATATAAGTATATACAATCACAGATACATATAAACATTCATGTATGTATACGCAGGTGTTTTTATTGACTTCTGCACTGTGCAGAGAGGAGTGAATGTTTATAAAACTGTATACACATACTGCACAGACAAGGAATCAATATGGGCTATGTATTGTGGATACAGAAGAAAAACCTAGGAAATACTCAAAATTACCACACCTTTCCAAGACCAAGCTAGCATTCTGTCACCAATAGAAACATGGCAGCACACAAGTTTCCTATTTAATGCAGCATCTCTTTAAGGAGCCAAAGGAAATCAGTGTGAGGGCGGTCAATGGGACTGATTTCCAATGCACCAGGCTGGACGATTCCATTTTTAAATCTTCAGCTCTAAATTCACTGGCCTTCCACTCCTGGCACATTCACTTCTTCTCTCTCTTTCCCTATTTCTTCATTTTGTCCATCCAGTGGAAGTGCTATAGCCCAGTTTCACCTGCATTTTCAGACTACTAGTATCTTGGGAATGTAAACCAATAAGACAGGAAACATCCAGCTCCAAAGACTTGCACAACAGCTGGACAAAATCAGCCCTTTTTCTTTTGCAATGAGGGGGTAACTCAATCCACCCCTCCAAGTTCTGCTCTGGCTGTCAACACACCATTATAGCCAAAGATTGTTTTTCATTAGGGACAGGCAAGAGGGAAGGGGGCAATAACTGTATCTTTCCGCATTTAATTTAGAAGGATAACTTTATCTGAAAATCTTCCCCCCCGCCCCATACTGTGCAAAGTTCCTTGATTACTGTACATGTCAAGACAACATGAGCAAAAATAATAGCGAAAAGTTAATTTAGAATATATTATGTATGGGCAAATATACAAATTTATACATCCAACTACTGTGGTATCATCTAATTTCAAGCTTTTCATCTAATTTCATTCTGAGTCTGTTTTCTTTCACAATCCATGGCAGTGAGTTTGTTTTTCTATTGCTCAAAGAAACTCAACTTTTTTTTTTTTTTGTTTTTCCAAACCAGACCAGTGCTTGGCATATTCACTTAACAAATGATTCAGAGCATCCCAACCTTTATTCTTCTAAAAACTACATATTTAATTATGGCCCAGGAAAGCACTGTCTGGAGAAGTCAAATGGCAGCAATGAGCGTGAGCTATACCGGAATTAAAAAAGAACAATCTTACTTTCCAAAGAGACCCAACACTTTCTCATTTGTTTCTGAAGCAATTTTGCTGTAGTTTTCTATGGAAAATGCTAAAATCTTTACTAAAGCCTTTTATCTGAAAGTGTTGAGCCACAGAACTTGGAACAAGGTCCACCCAGGCTGCAATCCCTATCAAAACTCCCAAGGACTAACGCTGGGACTCCTTACAGCCACTTCCAGGGTCACTCTGCCTTTGTATGCTATCCAGTGTAATTCATGTGTAACCTATACGTGGTGTCTCTAGAATTGTTAATAAAAGTAAAATGGAACCTACAGGAACCAGGGTAGCATTTAGCTCTATGCATCCAAATTTCAACAGTTTTATCTCACTTTTGAAATTCAGCATTTTAGCCCAAAACCCTTCATCCAGGTGCTTTAAACTGTGAAAACCGTTCCAGAAGCATTTTTATTCACAACAGTTGAAGAGACCTATATATGTTGCATAGAGAATGTCATGTTGTATTAAAGGAGAAAATAAAAACATTGGTTTATCAAAATGACTGAGCTGAGTTAGCTTTCCCAACAGCAGCCTCGAATGGAGATCTGCATAAAAAAATGAGGCCATCCAGATATTACCATTTTGTTCCTCTCTTCAGTCCATGTCAGGTTATTCTGACTAATAAAATAGGGAATAACATTTGTCCCATACACGGAACAGAGATAAGAGGTTTGAAATCCTCTTTTCATTAGCCTTGTTGATAACCGTTTCAAATTATCACTCTCTTACAGTTGTTCTGTAAGCAGTTCATTGGGGACCTGCTATCTGATATATATCTAATAGCAGCTAAAAAACACAGAACACACACTTGGGAAAATTCAGCACCGTGACTGACAAATACAAGACCGTTCTGAGCAGCACCCAAAGCACAGGGACTTCAGTGGAAGAGAGAAGGGAACCAAATGACCTATTAACCAATTTTGATATGAAACTGCTAATTTTGCATCACATGTGCAGTTGCTTCCGGGTTCGGTACAACCAAAGGCTGTTTCCCCAGTTCCCCTGGCTGAAAGCGTTAGTGAAAGCGGATCATGTCTCTCAGAATCAGATGTCCAGAAGAAAAAAGGTGAGATTTACTTGTGTACATGTAAATAAGAATGTGGGAACTATGTGATGAAGCTGCTGCAAAGCAGTTTTTCTTTGGGTTATGCACAAAATATGTTTGTCTGGATAATTTGAAATGTGGGTGTTTACCTATGATTGGTGAGTCACTCTGAAAATTCCAGAATTCAGAAGAATACAGTTCTGTATTTAAAATGCTTCCATTGCCCTTATGTACATTATTTCTTTATTAGAAGAATCCAAGAAATTTCCAAACATCCATTGACTATTCACCTTAAAAATAAATTATCTAGTTGTTCACATTTACACACTGTTTGGAAAAGTATTTTGCTTCCCCAAAGAATACATATTTTAGCAAAAGGGCTGTGGTATGTTAAGAGTAACTCAGGAGGAAGTATCAGCCCATCATTTCTGCCCAATTTCACAGCTGCAGGAAGGGTGAACAAAGTTTCCCCAGGTGAACACGTGAGGAAAATTTGTCCTTGTTCTTACCCTGAACTCCAGTGTGTCAGGAAACTGTACTTCGGGATTTCTTTAGTATTTTTGTTCACGACCAACACAAATGTAAATGTTCCAATTTCTAGTGGCAAAAGTGACACATTCCTTCCCGTTCCCATTGAGCTTAATTTTTCTCTTTTGGGCATTGAAGACTGAGAACATCTTTTCTTTCAAAGCATAGCTCCCTCCGCAGCGGTCCTGCGGGCTCAGGGCGCAGAGGAGACGGGGGCTGGCGCAGGAGCACAGCTGCCCTCGCCCACCCCCAGCCCCACGGGGGCAGCAGGCATGAGCAGCCAGCCAGTCCCTTCCCTACACACCACTCCAGAAGAGAGTCTCTCTAACTGTGCTAGCCATCAGGTACACATCTCTGCTCATTTACAGCTGGAAAAGATATCAGACTTCAAGTCTTTTTATATATATATATCCCCAAATAAATAAACAAACAAAACAGTTCAGACGATACGGTAGAATTGGTGTTTTCAAACGAGCTTTTTAATGAAGTCTGAATAGATTTCCAGCCCAAATGATCAGAAAACTAAGTAAAACCATTGGGGATTACTGTTTAAAAAAACTTTGAAAAAAAGAAGGGAAAAAACCAAAACCAAAAAAAAAATAATCTTAGAGCAGAAAAGGCACTTTGTATACAAGGAGCTGGCAAAGCAAGGGGCATCAGTGAGGAAAGTGTTAAGAGAACTGAAGATAAAAAGGTGCCATTAGGAAGCTGGCTTTGGACGAGATTACATAGAAATAAGACAAAACTTTTCTTAAAAACAAATAAGCAAACAAACCAGCTCACCTGGCCCTCTGATCAGCAAAGAAATCAGAACCGGCAGCTTTCATCTACCTCATGCAATAAACCTAAACTCAAAAAAATAGTTAAGTTTTGATTCAAGCCACACAAAGCTAATTTTTACTGGCCACAGCTTTTCCTAACGAGGTGGTTTGGACTCCAAGGAACATGAGATTTTCTAGACTGGGGAGTGTTTTAGTATTGCTACTGTGTCAACTTTGAATTATGCACAGATTTTTAAATACGGAGCTGTTCCCCTACTTACGATGACAGGCACATTCACATCATATAAAATTGGGGATGGGGAGAACTAAACAAAGCCAGTGAGTTCTGAATTGATCACCTAAAACATCTGCTGTATTGCTTAGGAATTGCAGCACATATGGTATATAGGAGCATCCAATATTTGCAGGCACACTACCTATGCACAACATCCATAAAACCTCAGAAACACCCATTTTGGCCATTTCAGTCTTAACTCTGCATGTTCTTGTTTCAAAAAAATGCATAAATTTTTTTGGGGGTGTATTTTTATGTTTTATCATGTAGTTTGATTGCAGTCAGCTCAGCTCCAGCCCTGTGTCTCCCCTATGTTTCTGTACAGCACTGAGAATGCTAATAATCTTCAAAAAGACAAGAACAACATCATGCAAAAGAGAAAGAAAAGTTATCCTCAGATGTGATCCTTCCTACCTCAGCCAAGCTACTCCTTGCACTTATTCTGAATCTCACTAATATTACGGCACAATAATCACACAGCAATCTTCACGCAATATCTATTAACAACAAATTATTAATATGCATTTCTAAATGCTATATAAAGCTCACCAGTCTTGTCGAGAGCTAGAATGTGACATTTTCAAGAACGGCTGACCTAGGAGTGAATTAGGCACCCAAATGCCTTTTAAGCACTAACGTATTTTTGAGAATCTGGTCCCAAGCATCTAACTCTCACTAAAACAGGTCACACTTGAGCCTCTGAATTTGCATTTAAAAATAGTTAGGCAAACTATTTCAAATGATCAAATAAAAGTACGTTTTAAATCTTATTGCCCCATTATTGGCTTTGAACTCCCATGGAATTCAGCTGTTTTGTAAGTTTGGCTTTGACTTGGGAGAGAGAAGAAATGCTGGCCTGTCATATCCACTCAGACTGCATCCCAATGGAAACGAGAGCTACTGTGCAAAAAGAGAAAATACCAAATGGGGTATTGGAGCCACAGTCATAGAAGCCATTAGGTTGAAAAGAAATCCTTCAAAAGGGAACTAGTCTAGGGAACTAGTCGTACAGGTTCAGAAGGGATGGCAGAGATCAGCTAAAATACTTGTAATTTCTTTTGGCCAGAGTTTCCTTTAACCGGTTCAAGCTCAGAAAGAGCTAAGGGCGAACCATGAATCCACACTTACAGAGTCTCTCTGGTAAACTTACTATTTGTTGCAATTTCTGTTGCAGAACCTGTGACAAAAGCTTTTCCCCTAAAGAGAAACACTTAAAACACTAATAAAAGTGCCTGTAGTTTCTCATTGTTTTGAACCTAATGAGTAACAAATTGCATCATTCTCAAGTCCCTCCAAAATTTATTGAATGACTTCCTACAAGTGACTACAAACCAACCCAGTGCTAATTTACCCCTTGTATCATCTGGCAAACTGTTAAGATGTTACTCACCCTTCTCAAACAGTGAGAATCATTTTGGGATGGCTAAGAGGTGAATTGGGTACCAGTTTTGATAATTCCAGCTTACAGAAGCAGAAGGCAGCATGGAACCCAGATTATAACAAACAAGATCATGAATTATTTAAAATAAGTTCAGTGCCCAACCAGTATTTTCCAGTTTGGCAGGATCATTACTTCTAACACTAGAATGCTAAAATATGGTATTTAATGAAACCACATCATGTACTTAATAATAGCCAGCTGTATAACTCTGAAAATGAAAAGCTTATTTTATTTCTTTGTGACTTGAGGTCATCATGAACACAAAGAGGGCAAAACTCACAGCTCACGTTATCTGTGCCACAAACTTCTTCTAAACCAAAAAGGCTTCAAGTTTTGAAAGAAAAAATAAATAATAATAATCCAGAGCTTTTTAAAGAACAGATCACAAAAGCAAAAACACTGCTTAGAGTATATACAATTCTGTGAGGGCTCCCTCTTTTGGCAACAATAATAAAAAAGGCTTTGCAGGTCCCTCTAAAGCTTTTCACAAGAGGTTCTTCTCCGTCTGGACTACAAACCTCACATCAGTAACACAGACTGACCTTACTGTATTTTGTTTTTTAGGGAAGACCCCGTCTGCATAAAAGTCTTCATTTACCCATACCGAGAATGGTGCGTCTCTTGAATTTCAGAGTTACTTATGCTGTCCTTTGAATCTGCAGAGGTCTTGGAGCAAGAGAAACCACTCAAAATTCCACATTCCACCCCAAGATCTTTCTGGGGGCTAAGAGTTATAGGGCTGGCCAGGAGCAGCCAGAAACAGAGGCAATTTGGCATTGGCTGGGATAAAAATCAGGATTAGTCAAAAAAATAGGTCACCGAGGACAGGCCAAAGAACAAGTGTGAAGAATGGCTTTTTACTGATTAGTCCCTTCCTGGGAAGTGTGCCAGAAAGTACACAAGGTCCCCAAGACATTTGCTTTCAATACTCAGGGCAGCTTTCACTGTGTAGCTTTTCCATGGAAGCTCAGGGCTGGAGTTAAGCTGTCAAATGGAAAAACATCTAGAAATTCTTTATTACTATTGGGATTGCTGGCATAAAAGCTTTTACCTGGACACAGGGTTTCTAAGAGATGCTGACCGCTTGGGAAGGAGCACTGCGCTGAACGTGGGTTGCATTAGCAAACTCGCTACACCTGACTTCTCACTTAACTGGCGGCTGGGATTTCCAAGGCAAATCTGTTCACCTGAATTGTTACTACATTTCCCAGTGAAATGGAGTTTGGGGTCAATATGCTGCACCTACAAGCAATTTAAGGCAAGCTCTTTAGTATCTACCTTTACCAAAGACCTAAACCTACTAATATTAATTTGGCCTTGGACAGAAAAGAGCGAAAGGCTTTGGTTAACTTTTTTCCTTTTACTTCCCTGTAATTTTCACCAGCTGATATTCTGAAACTCTGATTCAATACCACAGGAGCTTTTTAGCACTTTTTCTTAAGGGTTATTGAAATTTAAAAGTTCATTATGTTACAATTCTCTCATCCAGGCCTCAAAGGCTTTTGCTTTACTGCTGTCCTGTGGGGAAACTAAGTAAGGGGATCCTGGTTAAGTGAACTTGGGGAGAGCTCCTTATAAACATTATAGGTATTATGGGGTCTTTCAATTTAAATACCCTGCCTGCAGAAGGCAGATTATTCTGGATTTATGTACATAAAGAGAATATCATGCTAACTTTTTATTAAAAATTAAAATCTTTTGAGTCACAACAGAAATCAATATACCACAATTTGAGTGAAGTAGAATGATGATCCTGTGGTTAAGTAATTGAAAAGGGAATTGAGTAATCTGTCATTCTCCCTGCTCTGGGCAAGTTAGTTCTGGATGTCTTAAACACTGCAGTGTAGGCTCCTAAAAGAGTTAGACATCATGCTTTCAAAAGCAATTCCAGCAAGCAGGACAGCGTTTGGGTACACACCTAACACCTAAGTCTGATTTTTCCATTTTGCACATCCTGAAAGTCCGTCCTTTTTTAACATTTCAGAATTAGACATGAGATGGTTAAAACAGCTGACCTTAACAGTGTGTACAGTAAGAATTAAAGGCATGTCCACATGATCAGATACAGTTTAGCATTGCCCACCTCTAAGCTTGCAGGTGAGAACTGACCGCAGTTGTAAAATCATTCAGAAATGTGAGCGTGGGAAGTAGCTGCTAACAGATCTATGAAATGTGCAGAACGGTGCTGAAGTGAGTCCCTCTAGCTTAGAGCAATGCTAGACCTATCTGCAACTGACTTTGTAAAGGCATCCTAAGAAGTCTGAAAACCTTAAATCACTTTTGAAAATGAGACAATTTCTTAAAGTACTTACGCATCGCTCCGCATAGTATGGTGGAGGACAAGTTCTAAATTCAAGAGCTCTTCTGAAAACTGAACTGCTCAGCTCAGCAGAAAGGGTGTTATTCTTCCTTTCTTTCATTCTTTTCCTCTGTTACCAGCATAAGTTTGTTCTACCTGGGATAACATCTTGCAGCATTGAGACATTACACAAAGTTTTTTGTGTTCAGATTTTTCTTTGCTGTATGTATATACCCTCCACTCTGCTCTTGTGATTCCCCGCCTGGAGTACTGCATTCAGCTCTGGGGTCCCCAACATAAAAGGGACATGGACCTGTTGGAGCGAGTCCAGAGAAGGGCCACAAAGATGATCAGAGGCTGGAGCAGCTCTCCTGTGCAGCCAGGCTGAGAGAGTTGGGGTTGTTCAGCCTGGAGAAGAGAAGGCTCCAGGGACACCTTATAGCAGCCACCCAGCACCTAAAGGGGGCTACAAGAAACCTGGAGAGGGACATTTTACAAGGGCATGTAGCCATAGGACAAGGGGGAACGGCTTCAAACTGAAAGAAGTTCGATTTGATGAGATATTAGGAAGAAATTCTTTATTGTGGGGATGGTGAGCCACTGGCACAGGCTGCCCAGAGCAGCTGTGGGTGCCCCATCCCTGGCAGTGTTCAAGGCCAGGCTGGATGGGGCTTGGAGCAACCTGGTCTGGGGGAAGGTGTCCCTGCCCATGGCAGGGGGGCTGCAACTAGGGGATCTTTAAGGTCCCTTCCAACCCAAACCATTCTATGACTCTGTGATAATTTCATACATCGCTGCTTGTTTATACTGTGGCATAAATCAGGGCTCAGGTGGTCACAGACGCATAACCACTGTGTTTTAAAGAATAAGGCAACAGAATTGGAACAAGATGGATGGTGAAGACAGGCAAATCATGGTGCAATTCTGTATGAAACTATATTTGTGTAAACAGTATAGGTAAAATCTGTTCCAGCTTCAGTATAGGTTGAAATAAACCCCAGAATCAGGGCTGATGCTCCTTTTCATGCGATGCCATCCGCGTCTTTCTCACATCCCACTGCAGCAGCTTAGGAAGAGAAGTATTTGCCTTCATTTTGAATTTGCCTGCCTTTTGTCACAACCTTAATTTCATTGAATTGCTGAGTTTTGTATCTTTATAAAATGCACTATTCAAGCTTCCAGCAAACATGCAGATTAGCCTTATCCTAAAGCACCTCATCTCTATTTATCCCGGGATAATTAGTCACGTAAATTAGAAGTCATTACCAAAGGCTACAAAACCCTTTAGCAAAGGCTTGTTGACAGGCTAAACATGTTTAAAGTACTTTTAAGGTCTGATGGTGGGGAGAGAGGGGTATGTGGGGGTGTGGGGGGAATAAATATCGTCACAGTAAGAAGTAAATTCTGACACAGAAAATGAGGCTGCATTAATCTGTATTCATTCCCAAAGAAAGATTTATACTATTGTATGCTGCCACGGTGATATATAGCAGAGGACATTTAAAATGCCAAGCCATAAAAGTGTATTTTCTTCATTACATTTTCGTTGAATGCTTTGATCTTCCCATTTTACACTGTAAGTTTGATCCATCATTACTTTCCAGTAAGAAACTGCCACATTTGATTGCGGAAAGAAGAATTCTTATCTAATTGCAATTTGTAAGCACAGGATTTAGTGTATTGTTGCCTGAAAAATGGAACTGTCTAAATTATTTTCCCTGAAACTAACATCCTCAACAAATAAAAGCAACATATGATAGCTGGGCATAATTAAAGAAAAATGACACCTACTGTTACATGAATAAAGAAAATGTGTTGATGACAAGAAAGGGAAAAAATGTGATTTCCCTGCAGTTTTGGTGAAACACAAAAGCATCACATTTTAGTTCTTTAACACATTTGTTCAATGAATTGGAAAAAAAGCAATCCCATCCTCCAAACCAGCCTGTAATGTACAGTTATTTCCCTGCAGTCAGAGCAATGCATGTCAGACATTTTGGATTTACTGTGCATGCACAGCAGCCCTGAGTGCCCAGACACCCAACAGTCTTTTCCGAGCAATGCCACAGAAATGAGAAAACAGCCATGAAAACCTGGGCATGTAGAAAACCTCCCCAAAAGGTTCCTATCTATAGCTTCATTTTCAACAGCCATTTTGATCTTTTAAGGTGTCTATACATATGTAATACAATCAGTTTTCAAGCAACTTTCTGCTTCTTTAAACCTGGGGGGAGGGTGTGTAGGGGGGGGTGGTGTCCCGCTTTTTTACTCCTCATCTTTGCTTCCTCACATGTGCTTATCTATTCTATTCTCCCATACTAAACAACACATAGAAAACCCACTGTTAACAAAAAATGTAATATTCTGTTATCACTTGGTATTTTACCATCCAAAGCTTAGAGTATTTGTCTTGTCTTTTCCTTTGTTTTCAGCACTGTCCTGTTTCACCCCTCCCCACAGCATTCACATATTCATTACAGATGCATTGATAAACTACTTTCCGACTCCATGGGGTGTGAATAGGGTTATGGAAATCACCTATCTATAGTAATACTTGATAAAAAACATGCAGTGATAGCTCTGAGAGTTGTATTATTCTCAACAGCATAAGAACAGTATAATTTATAACCTGTTGGAGGAAATGCTATACTGACATTAGCAAATTTTCCTGCCCATTCTGAGATCCATTCTGCTCCAGTTACTTTCCTGTTGATACACACTCAAGAAAGTTTAAAACCAGACTGGGTATTTCTACTCAAGTTGGCAGTGCAGCTCTGACTGCAGAGAAGATATATTCAGAGAATAATGTGTAATATAGAGAAATATACCTAGAATATGACTAGCTACTACAGAAGAACTATCTATTACTATCTACTACATATAGTCACATACAAGTATATCACACACAAATATATATCACAGTGATGAGAAACACTATAAATCCCCCAAAAGCAAAAAATATCTAAATATGTATCTTCAGTGCTTATAAATGTCTGGTCTCAAGTATTATGTCTCAAAATACAGGTCGTTACTCCAAGTAGGAGCACAGGAGTTATGACTGGGTTTGCAAGACCAAGAATAAATTTTAAAATGATTACACTAGAATTCAAGGTCACACTGCAGCAAAATTGGGGTCTAGCAACTCTATGAGGGATGCAGCCAAAAGCAGTTTAGGAACCACTGGCCTTTTCTTGAGATATAAGGAACATTTCACAAGTCACTTTCTGAGCCAGCTGCAAAGTACGAATCAACAAGCCCTCCAAGTAGCAAGACCATGGTAGGGGGTGGGCATAACCATATGTCTTTTGTGGAACAGGATCTCCAGTTAGCAATAATAAAAAAGTCAAATTATTTTTTGCAGGAGTAGAATAAGTTTTTCAAACATGCAGTTATTGAACCGGGTGTTTGTAACCTGTGAGCTTTGACACTGGCTGCACAAGAATTCCAGAGCTGGAGAAAGGTCTTACTAATGTGATAATAATCACCTTGAAGGTTAGTGCCCATTTTACCAATATTTCACTTGTCACAGGTATAGCATCATATTTCCCCTTCATTCATTACATGGGCATTCATTCTCTGCATTGCCAGCCGTAGTATTCAACCCCAGTGTTAGGGCAGAAGAACCTGCCATGTACTGGATGTGAATATCATGTAACATCCAGGAAACTGAGCTATAAAAATACTTGCCCTGGCCTCAGCGTGGGCACTGTGCTTGCCAAACAGCGCTTCCCTCTCAGCCGCCACTGAAGCAGCTGCCCTAAGTCCCTCAGCAGCCGGTATCACTGCCTGGAGGCAGAAGTCCCTTTTGACCATTTCTGTATATGGAAAAGGACCGATCAGATTAGAAAACACTTACTGCCATTAAGCGTCCATTAGATGATCTCCCAAGGTCCCTTCCAACCTCAATGGTTCTATGAAATAATTCTTTTATGTCAATAAACACAAGCAGATCTGATCAAATATTGATTCCCAGCACTCCTCTTCCCGAGGCAGCCTTCTTTCTCCAGATAATGTTGAGTTAGGCAAGTGATGGGGAGGATGAGGGATGTTTTCCACTACTGTGTCTCTCTTTTGAAGCCTCAAGGGGCCCTCTACAGATTCAAGAGAAGCCAAACACATGTGGCTTTGAAAAGAGCTCTTTTTTTTTTAGGACTGTCAACACTGCTTTGGGTTTGTGAGGTTTTTCTTGGACTGTTCAAAGGAGAAATTTTGTACAAGGATGTGGATGCCCACTTCAGCATCTGGAGGATTCCACAGCCTTCTTCCCCAAATCTAAGATATTAATAAAAAAGAAAGAAAGAAACAAACAAGACCATCTCCTACATCTTAGCCCATGCAGACTTCTTTTTCCTTAAAAGGGAAAATTTCGATTTTCCTCAAGTAAGTTACAGGTATTAGTGCTGATACTAACTTCACGATAAAAACCCTGAAGTGTTTGGGATAAGGGACAGTCCTTGACACACACTATTGCGAAATATTCACCAGGCCTATGTAGATGGTCACCATCCAAACAGCCCAGGTAGCCACTTGCCTCCTGGGGCACTTCACAAGAGCACTGCGGGGCCAGGTATCCCTTCTATAGCCTGCTCCATGGGCAAATCCTGCCGAATCTCCTCATCTACTGCTTTCGCCTTCCTTTCACCCGCCTACCCTTTCCCTTCTACACGTTGGAGTACACGGCAAGGAGAGCAGGGTGGAATTCCCATCACCTCTAACAATTCCTTAAGGGCAAAGGAGTGCTGTATGTTTCATTCACTTTGCCAAGGATGAAGTGCAAGCCTACTATGGGGCTACAGCTTTTTTTCTCCTCAGAAACCATAGCAGAGAGGAAGCAGAGAAAGACGTGGTCATTTCACATGAGCAATGTAGGACACAACAAGCAGAGAGGATCTCTGCTCATGCAAGAGCAGGATTTGGTATTTTCCTTCTACTCCTGTAGTAAGTTTAATGGATTGGGGAAGATTGTATTGAATTCCCATTAAAAAATCAAAATGTGACCTTCTTCAATAAGAAGAATAAGACAGCAATATTAACTTATTTTTCAATTTCCCCTAAACATCCCCCAAAGTACGAAGGAAGCGGTATTAATGCAGGACACGTCACAAGCATTTGGGAGAGTAGGGAAGGAAAAGGAAAACTCTCCCACTGCGATCCTCTTTTTAAGAAGCTTCTTTTATGATCAGGAGTGAGTCCTTTTGATATTTTTGTTTATTGCTTTCCTATATTTTACCAGATTTTTTTTTCATTGATTGCAGAAAACATTTTCAGTCTGAAATAATTTTTAAGTACTACATTAAATTGTCCTAAAATACAAAGACTTTTAAAATATTGTCCTTTTATAATGTTGAAACCAATTCTAGACCTTAATGAAGCAACTGCTGTGAAATCATAGATCGGCACGGTCTAAAAATTGAACCATAGTATCTCACACTGATGAGCGAGGAACAGTTTCTGGCCTTTTATATAACTTTTTAATCCATGTTAGGCAAGAAGTTTTAAGACTTACTTAGAGACACTGACAGGGTTTGAAAACAGGTGTGCTAAAGGAAATTCATTATTACCTAGCAAACAGTGAAAACGTAGAGCCTTTTTCAAAATATCTGAACACCCTCAAATGCAAAATGAAGTCAGCTGGGTACCGCAGCTCCCTGTGCCTCTGGAAGTGCTGGTTGCCCCTTTTTTAATGGAGAACGGCAAAATACCTTGTAGGGATATAGTGCGATTTAAAGCATTATGAAGACAAAATACTAAGTACCACTTCTTACAGTACACACCATTTCATCAGGGCATTTTTAATCAGCATGCCTCCGAGAGAACCAAGCTCAGCTCTGCAATATTTAACGTCAACGGCTGCTGGTTAGCAGGGGTGGCAATTCTGCTTAGTGGGGACATCTTCCAGTGATTTAGCAGTGATTAGTGCTTCTCAGTCTCCTGCTGACTGGCGCTGCTCCTTTCTCTAACAATCGCTGCTTGCTTTCTTCAGCTCTTCTGCATGTTAAAAATTGGTTTTAATGTGTTTTTTTTCCAGCAGCCCCCTCTTCCTGCCTGCCTCCTCATTTCCTAGAAAGAGCTTTGGTCCCAAGGGCTTGGGGGACAACCAGACATGCTGCGCCTGGCTCAGCTGGCAGCGTTGCACTACTGTGAGAATGTTCAGTCCTTTTCCCAGTGCATTCCCCATTTAATTCTCCCTCCCAGAACCTGTCCACTGGCAGCAAAACACTTTGCCACAAGTTTTCAGTTCCCTCAGTAGGAGTGTTGTCTCAGAAAGGGAATCTTTTATGACCTACTTCATCAGTTCAACAGAGAGCTCAGCAGGGACTGTCCATTTAAGAAATTCAACAGCTTTTTGGTAATTTTAATTGGTCCTTTTATTGGGGACAGAATTATTCTTTTGTATACTCTGTCTTTAGTGTGTTCACACATTAAATACCAGTAAATGTATCAGCAGTGCTGAAGTCTGCTAAAACTCCAGACCTGTGATTTCAATCATGTACTTTAAATATGTAATATTATTTGACTGTCTGCTTCTCAACTTTATTAAAATAGTAGTTGATTTTTTTTGAGTGGGGCTGGTTAGGTGATGCTTCATTAAATTCCTAGAAAACAATGTCTTGCAGGCTTTGATAATTAGTTCTATTTAAATTTACTAACAATGCAGCCTGTAGAGAAACCTAATGATTTAGTGGCATAAAATAACAGAAACGATCCTTGTTTCTTTCTTTTCACTGTAGAACAATACTCCTCCTTCCTTCACAGGACATTTTGGGTTTATTATATCAGAGGTAGATCATATCGGTTACCTTTGATTGGTTTTGCCATAAACTTCTTGTGCAACTTTCAGTAAGTTACTACTTTCTCATCTGCTGAAATCAACCTCACACTGTGCTCTACCCTGTTCTAGACATTATACAGTTTCCTTAATAAATATAACAACAATAACAGTTAGTAGGATATTTTTAGGTCTTTTAAAGTAGAGGTGGTTCCAAAACACTGACTAGATTTTTTATTTTCTTTCTTTTTTTTAACAGCCAGGACTTTGAGCAATAGTTGTATTCATAGTATCTGCTTCCTTCAGAAGAATTTGCAGATTTGTTGGTATTCTAATGGTATCCATCAAATGACCATATATGAACACCTTTTAAAATGCAGAGAGGAAAAGAGATATAAAAAGCTGTAGAATAATTCAATATTTCAAAGACTGCAGCCTATGAACTCAAGACAATAAGGACTCTATAACAATGGAAGTCTACAGTGTACATAGAATTTTGATATCAGGCTTTATTTTTTAATCAGAGAATGAATTTTATCAATGTTGGTCTGAAGTAACCCTGGGCACTGTTAAGATGGCTAAAGGGGGAAGGAGCCTGGATAGAATAATTGCATATAAATCTCCATGAAGAAATTGCATTTGATCCCAAGTACACATAGAATATATTACCACCAGGCTATTTTTAAAATACTTACTTAAAGAGATTGAACAATAAGAATTTTCTTGGGCATAAAATGGAAAAAAAGAAAATCACCTATCTTTAATAAACATTTAATAAATTGTCTTTATGCTTCTTTAAAGACTGCAGGAGAAATTCTCAATCGAGGTAAATGGTTCTAGATCTGCATCTTCAGAAAATGACTAGAAGCAAGGCCCACAAACGTTCAGTGTTTGTATGCCTGGATTGTAAATTACAAGCAATTTCAGAACAGAAACACAAAATGATGAATACATTCACTGTTGAAACTTGAGTTCAGCTGTACTGCTATATTGACAGCATCTAAATTTAGGTACTCAATTTAGGAGCTTTTATTAGCTGGCTAGTCTCCTTTTTTAGTAGCATAAAGACTGATCCAGCGGGCGATTCAGAACACACACGTGAGGCTCCTACCCCGGGCGACTCCCAGCGCTACACACTCATCCTAAGGTGATCAGCCTCTTAAGTTACATGCTTCAGCGTGACCGGGTAGCCCCTTGAGCGCCAGGATTTCTCAGCCTCATTCAGGAATCAACACACTTTTTTTCCTGCACCTTTATAATGGGCACATTGTTGGAACTACATGATCTTGAAGGTCCCCTCCGACCTAAACCTTTCTATGATACTATAGCTGGGAAGTTATGCTGAACAAGTGATACAAGTTCATTGGAGGCTAAAACTCCTAACCTTGGGATAAAGGTACCACTTGGACTTCTCACTCAAAAGGATGCTGCTACACTAGAGTCACTAACAACTTAAAGCATTATTGAGGCAGCCCAAATCAAGTTCAGCTATATTTTTTGCTCAGAAGTAATTTGGTGCACTGATTTGAATGAAGTTGTATGTAATTTTTGTAAGATTGTATGTGAGTATTCCATGTTTCATAGGCCTGACTGATTTCATAACCTTGGATTTTTAGAAACTAGTCATCTAATGTAAACTAGTCATCTTGGCTCTCTTTATTATCAATGGAGGGATAAAATCACTTCTATAGGGTGAATCTTTTTACTTCTCTCAGATAAATAACTTAGGAAAAAGGGAATCATCCTTTTGGCCTTCCTTGCACACACCAGCCATTAAAAACCAGCCCAAATTGGTGGCTTGAAGTAAGTCTCAACTATGGTTTGTCATCTGATGAAATGAATTTCACCCTTAAGTTTGTAAAGACTGGAAGGCACACAAGGATAGCTGCTCCCTTGAAGCATCTGGTTACTGATGCTTCTTTCTGGACTGGGTAAATTTAAACTTGGTAGGAAGATTCTCAACGCAGTAGTAAAGAAAGGAGGCAGAAACTTTTATTTCTAGTTTAAGTCTCTTTAGCAGGAGATGTTATAGAATAAGAAAAATCTAAAAATAGGCAAAGGAGCTTCAAAAAACTTAAACCACATTACATAAGCAGAAATAACAAGCAAAAGAAGCCAGATGAACTTGAAGTGGTAGTAAATATAACCTCATAAGTAATACCATTCTAGAAGGATGATTTTCTGAATCAGAAAGCCAGTTAGCATTAATGGACATAACTTCTATGAGAGATAGCAAAAGGAAAGGAGGTTAAGGGTTGAACACATTTTGTTCTGCTTATTCTCTGAAATCCAATTAACTTCAGTTATTTGAGAAGACAAAGCTTGAAGAACACAGCTGAAGAAAGGTAAGAGATCGAGACTCCTGAAGGAACAGGAAGAACTCTTGATACAAATATTGCCACACATCCAACAGGGCAAATTCTTTGAATTAGGCATGAAAGAAAGAAAAGTCCTTCCCAACAGTCTGGAATGGAATTTTTTTTGCAATTTCTGATCTTCTCTCTGTGCCTTTAAAGTCTTCACCTCCAGCAGCTTGAAATCCACCACTGCTGCCTATGCCAGATACCTGTATTCATTAGTGCGAGTGTATAACAATTGCTGAGGCTCTGTCTTGTAGCAACCTGCTTAACGTTGAGGTTAGGGGCTCATTTGTGTTGCACTGGTTGCACAGTCAAGCAGAAAAGTTGAGATGCATAAGCAGGTCTTGCACAACCAATTTGTTAGTCATTAAATAACAAAAAAAAAAAAGCCTGAAAAAGATGAAGAGAAAAAAACAAGCTACTCTACTTGAATATAGCTGTGTTAAGAACACTCTTACAAAACTTTGTAAGCTCAGTAGCTAGGAAAACTTTTGACAAAGATGCATGCAGGTAAATCTGTCATGATGCTTTTGCAGCTTTGGGGGAAAAACATTCAGCTACACTGGAGAACAATACAGAGAAAAGTAAACTCTGACAGAATGAGCTATAACCTTCTAGTCATCAGGTCCATGCATGCTCAACTTGTTACTATATCTGTTCCTTGCAGATTGTTCTGCTTTCACCAGAACAAGTACAAAGAAGGTAAAAGGAAATAGCTACATCATACTGAACAGTCATAATTGACCCATGAGGGACAAGTACACCACAAAACCAAATAAATTTATATATACACACACATATATATATCTCCAGCTTCCAGAGACAAATAAAAAACGAAACACTACTAGACTGTAGTAGAATTAGATGTGCCTGATGTTATACTTACACATGTATCTTAAAAAAAAATATATATAATTTTTTGCATGGAAGTAGTTCATGTGAGAAATGACTGGCACTTTTTTTCCATGTAATGTTGGGACGGGGAAGCCTCTGTAAATGAAGCCCCTGCAAGAAATGACAGGGATGAAATGATTTCATTGTTTTCAACAGAAGTTTCAAATAATTGCTTGTAAGAACATTCCTTCATTTTCATCCCAAAGTTCTATAACTCCATCATGCAGTTTTAGTGTGGGAACTGATATTAACTTCTGTCAGGTCATTGTACTAAGAAGAAGAAATACTAAGAAAATAAGTTAGGAGATACTTGATATCAGTAAAATAAAAATGGCAGAACAAAACTAATTGTAATTTGTGTAGCTAGAGGCATAGGTATATAAATACCTGAAGAGAAGCCATACAACTTGACAATTTGCGCTTTGCCCACATCAGTAGGATTTCAGCATTACTGGGCCATCTACAGTCTCTCATACAGCAAGTTTGAAGGAGAACTTTCTCTTTATAGACATGTTTTGAAAATGGCTGTCTGACAAGTCACAGTATACGGCATCCATCTCACTTATCTTTAAAGGATAGATATCAAAGCTAAACTGGTCAACTAGGATTTTTTTAAAATAAGAGAAACAGGTACCTCCAAAGGACAGTTAGTCTTATCTGTTGTAAACACCAAGCTCAAGACGCAGTATATTACACTGAAAAATCTAGAGAGTGATCTTGAATTAGGTCCTTAAGTCTAATTGATAAAGTTAGGTGAGGAGAACTTTTCCCAATAAAACAACAGATTAGCATGTTCTCCTTGAGTCACAGATATGTTTCAGAAATAAAGAGCAGACTTGGCTGAGGAAGGGAATGGAGAATTGGAACCCTGCAGCGCTAGACAGTGTCAACAAAATCGGCAATAGCTGAAATGTATAAAATCAGCTCTCCATCTCATTGCTGTCTATGCAGTTCTCTATTCCCTGTAGTGCTGCTTCTCCTCTTTCTCTCTAATCTGGTTGATTTGGGATTAAAATATGAAAGCAACTAGCAGAGAGAAGTTTTATTAAACAGCTGCTGTAGAGGATGGCTTTGAGCTACCTCCTGTTACTTTGAAAGATACACTGCCAATAAATCTAGTACTGAGTAACGGTAACAACATGCTCGATGTTAGTACTGCTCTTGCCCTCTTTGCTTGTCCTGTGAGGAAGATGAATGATTATCATGCCTCACATGAGAATCATAAATAGCCTGGTATCAGAAAACAAATTCAGTGCTTATGGGGCACCAAAGCCAGTGAAAGCATTTTTGGGGGGGCATGCCAGTGAGCTCTGGCTTGCTTGTGAAAACCACTGTCTTCTTTTCTCACATCAGCCTTTAGTAAAGAGGCTTTTGGAGTTTATGTCCACGTCGGTGTGAACATTGTAAGGGAAGCAGTGCCTGGTTTTAGCTGGAGAGAGGGTTACCAAGTCTCTGTAAATTATTTTCTGTGTCTGTGTCTGTAGCAGTGGGAAAAAAACCCCACATTAATAATAACAAAAAAAAAAATCTCTATTTATTCTGCTTCTATGAAATCAGAGATTGGAGATTTCATAAAAATAGTAGATAGAACTGAAAAGCTATACGGCACTAAAACTAGGAAAGGAAACAGGATTTCTCTAAATGGTCTGGGCCAAGATTATCACTCTAGATAGAACAACATTCTTTAATGAGGGACTTGTAGGCACAATAAAATCAACAATATGCATGGCAACTTGCAGCCTGCCTTGTTTGGATGAAACTGTATTTGTAGAGAATAATTTTGGCATCAAAAAGTCTCCCCAAGTAAATATTCAGTGTCAATTATATTGAAGGACTGGCTTACTCTATGTCTGAGGTTCACATCCATTTGCATCCAGCAAACTAAAATAGGCAATGCCAGCCAGTTAAACTGGTTCCAGTTACAGTCTACAAATACATAAATAGTTAGATGTAAATATTTTTGTCAATTTTTATTTTAGTTCTTTAAGAATTACGTTTTATGACCACCAAATTAGAAAAAAAGCCAACAAGCTTTTGAAAATGTTGACCTCGTGTAGAGGCCTGAGGCTTTATAAAGCAATCTGAACCTTTCTGAAGCAAGATTTCAATTTCTTAGCTCAGGCATAGTTTAAACATTAGTCCAAATTCCTACAAATAACTAGCATCCAAAATCTCTTGAAAATATTGAGACATCAAATCTCATTATGCCCATCTGAAAGGAAACAAAAAAAGCACTCAAACGTGACAACTATCAATTGCTGCAGCATCTAACAGTGTGGAGAGCCAACATACATTATCCTTAAAATCCAGAAAAAGAGAAACTATTTCTGAAATAAATCTGTCTGGCGCTAGAACCCAGAACAGCCAGGCCGTTACTGCAGGTTGCCCACCCTCCACAGCGCTGTCAGGGTGTCTGGGTTTTGACCAGATAGGGATGTCACATGAAGAGATTTCCATAGTGGAATCAGGAGTCCCTGGTATGGTGATTTTCTGGTGTCTATATGAAGGGAATAGAAGTAACACCTGGCTGCTAAACTCCTGACTCCAGAGCTCCTACTAATTTGAGCCAAGCCCTCCAAAAGTGAATGGTTAGTAACACAGATAAATGTTGTGTTTCCTCTCCATACCCTAGAGCATCTCTAGTCCTGATTTTACTATGAAAAACACAGCTCGTGCTCAAGCTCTCTTCCAGTTACCCTGAGTCAAACTGTGCTGAAAATTTCTGGGCTTCTTGGAGTCTATGGACAGACTACCCCATCAGACAGCATTTGGAGCCAAATTTTCTGCTGGCTTAACACTATCAGAGTTGGTGGAGTTGTGCCAGCAGAGAATTAGGCCCTTGAACTTGGAGTCAGTTTTCTAAAAACCTGTCCATTTTTAAGCAACCACAGAATGAGCTGCTGAGGGCACATAGAGACTAAAGCAAATAAGAAGCATTTTTTTTTTAATCCATGTGAGTACTTTTGGTCTGCCACCAAAAAATAAATAGTGCTTTCAGCTTTCCACCATCTGCAGTACCTGTAATTGCACAGTCCAGACTCCAAAGGGGCCTGCAGGCTAAAACTGGTTTTGCTTTAGGTTTTTAGATCTTACAAACCCTCCATCTCATGTGATGTAATGGAGGTTTTGTAAGTCCTTCTGAAGGTTTTGCTGTCTCACAACGTTCATACAATTCATTCCACTCGCTTGAATCCAAACACTGTCTCTAATATGTTCTACCTATCTTTTTGATACCAGTTGTTAGTGATCAGGAAAGATTTTTCCACTGTATTGTTTTCCCCTATGGTTTCCTTTTTTGCCTGCTGGCAATAATTGTAAGTCGTGCAGGACACAAAAAAACAGATATTAAATAGACTGTAGATTATTAAAGGTACTGTCATAGGCTTCAGTGCTGAACCAGCAGTCCGACTAATACATATTTGCCTTCCTATGGCACATAAACATAGTCATTATTCCTGACAAAACAAAAAAAAAAGGGGGAAAGAATTGTAGCTATTTAGTAATAATTTAAGGTTCTCATTTATTTCCTTGCAATGCGATAATGTACATGCATCTGTGTAATTGTTTTTCCTATGCATTCTAGTTGAAATGCTTCCTATTTCTTAGATTCATGACAATGAAACATTTATACCCTATATTCAGGGATTAATTTATATTGATTGTTTCATATCATATTATTAATATTAACATGCCACTCCTCCTCTTTAATTGTCCTTTTCATAATAATGGCTACTGTGAAAGAATCCAGTTTGCTAGAAATTCTGCACAAAATTCTTTGTCCTATGCCAGCCCAAAGATGTTAGGCCAAATCTTCAGGTGTTACAGCATTAGCTGATTTCTATCAGCTGAAGGTCTGGTATCTCATTCCAAACTGTGTTTCACTTCAGGTCTCGGATTTTTGCATTAAGTAGTCGACTCGATCAGTTCCATTTGTGACGCTGTGTTATTCTTTCTTTTCCCCCTTGTTTGCTGAAGATAGGTATATTTATGACCTATCCAGGAAGTTTAATTCTGTAAAGATCTCTGATCCAATGCACAGTGAAAGCACCCGCTTTATTGGCATCGTGTTGCATTTGCTGCTTATTGCTTTGTTTTTAGAAATGTTTGCTGATCACCGTTGAATACAGTTCTGACTGGAATCAAATTAATTGGACTGGGATTGAATTGCTGGGATCGAATGTTGTTTTGCAGCTCAGCTCTATTTTCTACAAAATGTGAAAAAGAGAAGACCTTCTCATGAAGTTCTACAGGAACAGCAGGATTAAACTAAACCAAATTGGGCACAAGCTCTAACTGCTGAGCTATGGAGTCCAGAGATACTCTTAGATAAAATATCTCTAATCGACTTAATACCACATCAGTTCAGAAAAGATCTCATGTCATGTTCTGAGTGTGAGAGATCAGAGGATTCTGAATTTGTATATAGATAATACAGTGGCTCGGGTATCGGTTTCATTTCTGTCTGATCCAGGAAATGGAATTCACTTCTTAGGCATACAAAGCACCAGATAATACCATCATAGTACTTTGCTTCTAGGTAGTATATATCCTCAAATGATCTGAAAAAATATTACATATAGTGAACTGCACAGTGGTTCTGTAAAACATAAAGATATGAGTTGATTATCAGACAGGAATAGGACTCCAGACATAAATATTTCTTCACCTGTTGCATTAAGTTCTGGTCAGTGTATCTCAAAGAGTGTTAACTGTTTGAAATGGATGGAACGCTTGTTGTGGACGTATAGCTCTATATCAACAGAGCATAGATGAAAGACTGGGGCCTCCTAATTTATGCAGAGAAAAAGGATACAAACAGTAAGTAATGGTATAAAGAATGAAGCTGACTACCATTGACCACTATTAAATGGTGGGAGACAAAGACAATTTGATGAAACAGAAGGGCTGAACATTTAAAACATCATATGAATAATTCTTACAATATGCATAGCTAATCTCTGAAAGGCACTAGCACAAGTTAGTAAAGGAAAACTTCGGATGATTTAAGCACTATCTGATTTCTGTACATCTAATGAGAAAATTCAGGTTTACTTTTGGGTAGAAAGAGGTAGAGGAATTAGCTCTTATGCTTCAAGTAAGACTTCAACCATTTCTGACGTTTTTAAGAAGAAATTTGGCTACAAATATGTTATCCCATAACTGCCTGGTGTGGGAACTCTCAAGGATATGTTTGTTACAGCTCATTACTAGTTACAGGATGAAGTGAAGCTTTCATCTGATTTGGTGTGGTTACTCTTTTACAAATGGTTGGAGTGAGATAAAAGTGATCTATCTACAGTGAAAGAAAACCAGTTATACAACTGGGAGCAGATCCCAGGAGACTGTCTCTCGGGTCCAACAGTTAAGTTGACACTAGTCACTCCTGAATTCTGTAAATAAAGGATCAGAGACCTCTTTAACACACACATACACACACACACACACACCCCAGAAAATTACCTTTAGAAGGGTGAGGCATTTATTATCTGAATACACATACAATCTCTTACTTTATCATGCTGCTTGTTGGAGTTCATGATTAGATACAGGATACTGAAGTAAACATTGACACAAGTTAGTATTGGAACAGTTTTGCAGACAGCTGTCCTGGAAGTGGTATAGTCTTGTTCAGTGAAACAAGCCATTAAACCCACATCTGGTTCTTGCACTGGCTACTGAAAACTGGCCTTCTGTAACTTCTGCACCTGCTGGTGCTGATTCCTGTCCTGGGAAATAAATTGCCCTTGCTTGTCTGGTGACTCCAACTACTCCTTGCTTCCTGGCCTGATCCCTAAAACATCTGCCCCCACCCCTGTGATGAATAGAAAGAAAGAGAACTGTCATGGCAGCTTCTTGCCCCAGACTCCACTCCTAGCCTTGCCAAGGCCTCTAAAGTAACACCCTGATGTGACTTGGTCTCTAAGTCTATAAATGAAGAAGCAAATAATATGGATTTCTTTTTAAAGGTGTAAGATTTCAGAAATGTTGGCAAATATTAATTTCCTGGAATACCAGCTAATACTCCTTCTGATTTCTGTTTCTATAATAAGCAACTTGATCTCTTCTGCCTGGGGTCAATAGAGATTCGGATCATATCCATGATTTCTAGGTAACCACTGGTTTCTCAAGTCACAGAATTTTCTGCCAAGAAGGAATAAGAGAAGAAATACATAGACATGCACCACAAATTAATTTTCTATTTGAAATGTGTGAAGCCTAAACCAAGACACATTTGACTCATCTCAGACCTGGGATATTTTAAGAGTCACTGGTGTACTTTACCACCTTCATATCACCTCCAGTACCATCAGCAATCCTCCCCAAATCTAAAGCATCTGCTTTCATTGCTGATCAACATCAGGAAGGAATGCATCCCCCATGAACAGCTGAATTTGACTTGACTATAAACTTCATTATCAGCCTTTACCATATCATTCACTTGGTAAATTATATTAATCCTTAGCACTGCAGAGGTCACTGTTAGGGGTTCAGGCAAGAGTGAAAGCTGAGTGAAACTCCGAGGCAGCAAGTGCAGACTAGTGAGACATTAAAGGGAGATGTTAAATAAATTATGATTTTAACAGACGGATGAACAGAATGAATTCTTAAGCATTCAAAACTTATGATTTACTATCATGGCTTTCATTGTCCAAAGGCTACAGGTATCTTGGATACAGCTTCTAAGAAAGCAAGTAGGCTCATCTTTCTAAGCACTACTCTATGCACACATCAAAATTTGTTTTGACCATGTTTATGCAAAAAACTTTTTTTCGCTGTTGTTTTAATTATCACCGCTAATACTTGTGTTTAAATAACCAATCCAATCTCTATGTGGAAATCCACTGCATATCTGTTTGATCTGAAGACAAGCTGATGTGTTCAATCTACCGGAAGCAAATCTGTGACATTAATATTCACAGTTCATTTAAACAAAGCTTCACAAAATAATTTGAGTAGTTACTGAGAAATACTGTAGAAGGTACTTTTGAGTTTCTGTGTCTGGTACATACTCTTTTCTCAGATATATGTAAAGTTATGTGCTATCTGCATT
Organism: Falco punctatus; assembly: GCF_963210335.1. NCBI lineage: Eukaryota > Metazoa > Chordata > Aves > Falconiformes > Falconidae > Falco > Falco punctatus. Next base: position 8,909,099 of record NC_137591.1, on the reverse strand, counting down.
TTCCATATGAATAGATTAAAAGGACTTTGGACAATAAGATGCAAAGAACACGCTACTGTTACCAGTGGGCTGAAATATCCATGTGCACAGTTCATGTAAAGCCAAACTCGGGTTGGTGTGGAGAACCTTATACTTTCATTGCCAGTTCCGTACCTGACTTTATACAAAGTTTTTAGCCTCTGAAAGACTGTCAAGCATTTATTTTTCTTAGCTTAGCATTCATGCATGCAGATACATGCATAAGCATTCACTCTCTTATCCATCCTTCAATTTTCTGTATATGCTGAGAAGACTCAAAAAAGCAAAATATGCTGATATAACTTCATTTAGTTTGCTTCTGAAATGGTTTTAGTCATCAGGGTGTAGGCTGCTGTTTACACTAGATGACTGTCCCCTGGGTAAAGAGCTACCTGAAGGAACAGAGCTTTGGGGAGAACTGCTTTTTCTGTGTGAATTCAGATTTGGCTTATGAATTCCCAACTCCCAAGCTTCACAGCTCATACGCCATCAAAAGGAAGAAAAAAACACAATTAGAAGATAAAGTATGCATCAGTGTAAGAGCTGAACAGGAAAGTGCAGGCACCTTTTTGTTAACCTTGTCCTTTTGCAGCAGCTTCCTCATGGCCCTGAAGCTCTTTGTGGCCAAGCATGTTTAAGGTCAGCTCAGCCTAGGTCTTCACAGTAAAGCAAGAGTCAGGCTTTAATAAATACAGGTGCAGCTCAGTGAAATACCAACAGAAACACCAGTGCTGCCACAGTTTGTTCAGTTTTGCTGTAACATCACACTCTTTTTTTCTGGTGTTGTTTTTTTTTTTTTTGTATGTTTTATGTTCCGACTATTTCTAGCTCCTATGGCAACCCAGAGAGCCCCGTGGAGGTCCTCAAGAAGCCCCGCTACGTAGCAGAGACTGGAACAGCTACCAGCATGACTTCAGGTGGAAGCTGATTAGTATCAAGGTTCCACTCCAATAACTTTCCCCTGTGTATGTGCCACCGGGCACTTCTGCAGCAAGAAGCTGGAATGCACAGACCTGTGTTCTCCCCCAGAATGGATGTTATTTCATCATTTACTATTAATCCTGATATTTGCCCAGACGCATGGGAGCACAAGCACCAGGCTAAAAGCTTCTCACAGAATCTGGGAGCTTATCACACAGTCTTCATGCACAATCCTGTAAAAATAATCCTAATAACGTTACCATGAGTATATGTGTTAAGGAAGTGACAGTTACATGTATCCAAAAACTGAGGAAGCTAGGTGTCCATTCATCTGCGCCCCACCTAACACTGCCATGCACCTGTCTGTTGCTCAAGTATGTGTTATGCACACGGTGACATCGGCATTACAGACCCAGGAAAGCATTACTGATGCCCACATAAATAATTTCTTTTTTATGAAATCAAGCCTTTAAACAACGATATCGAACTCTTCTATGTAGTCACATCTGTAAGGTTTTACTCATGCATTGCTTTGTATTAACACGCTGCGTTTATCTCTGAGTACGAAACTCCCTTCTGTCCAAAAAATGATATTGAAAATGCATAAAAGCAACATACTGTGAATAAACAGCTTATCTTGGGGGAAAAAGATAAAATTCACAATACTAAAAATGGGGAAAACCTTCTTCACTGTTGAATTTACCATTTATAGATTAATCTGTCCATTGTGCTTCCATGAAAAGCTTTTCTGGCATTCCACTCAGAAAAACAAAATCTACATTTAAATGAGTGTAAGAGTGTACTACAGCAGGAGCCTGTCAGACTGTTTTATACCTCATTGCTATAATGTAATGTTATTGATGCAACCTAGATTATGTTTGAGAAATGAGATCGTGCAAATTCTCTCTCATACATCAACCAATGTGGCACAAAATATTAGGCTACAACATTATGTGGTTCTGAAACTATTATATGACCTCAAAGTTCCCTAAAAGGCTTCAAATTGGCATAGACTAAGACTTTGCTAAGGGTATGTTTTCAAAGGGAATAGCTGTTGCCTGTTTATGGCTTAAACATTATACTATGCCAGTAATAAAATACCAGTGATGCATGCAAATGGAAAATCGTGCTGCTTTTTGTGGTAAAAAGGTTAATTCCTTTGGAAGAAACCAAGTCCCTGGATAAAAAGCATATCTCAGCCACCTGACTAACACAGAGACATTTCAGTACAGTGTTATTGTATACAAGGGCTAGGAAAATCTAATAATATTCTGCTTTTCTTCCTAAGATTCAGCAGGTAAAAGCTCTGATTGAATTTCATCTTGATTTCATTAAATATTCATAAAGGCCAATTAGAAGGGCAGCTAAGTAGGCCACAAGGCCCCCTTCCATCATTCTGTCAAAGACAGTCCATCAGACAGTCCTGTTTGCATTAGGGCCTGGCAGTCAATATCTTCATTCAATCTTTATGTAGTATCCCTCTAAATCACTGCTCCATCCCACTTTACGGCTTTTATGGACAGACAAGGGGGGAAAAAATCTAATAATTCTGAAGGCAAGATGCTTACTCGGTAGAAAGCAAAATGCAAATGAGAAGAAACATCCTCAATCAAATGTTGGAATGAAAATCTTTTCTTTAATGAGCAATGACATTGGTAGAGCACTGATTACATTGAAGAAAAACTGTTTAAAATTCATAATCAATCAAGCAAGTTTATTTTAACCTTTCATGACTAAACCGCTGGGTTACAGTTTAATTTATTGATGGTGCTTATCTCTCCCTCCAACCACTAATTTTAAAATTACAACCCATATAGAATATGCTGAGTTGAGTCACGAAAATATATACTGATGTTTATATTCAAAGAAACCTATTAGCTCTGCCTGTTTCCCTTTAAAGATTCAGTGGCCTTTCTATACATGCCATGTTATATATATTTGCAGTTTATGCAGCTGAAATGCATTAACTCCACTGGCGCCTTGCTGGAGTGAAGTATCATGGCAGTTTGCATTTCCAGGTCTGTCAGGTAGAGCTGAGCAGATACTCTTTCCTATAGGCAAGCAAAAGGTAGAAAGTGTTTCATCATGCTGCTAACGACCCACACGTAGCAAGGGGGCTCAAAGGGCATTGCCTTGCTGGAAACTTTGCTGCCATGCAAGTTGAAAATGTTGCAGATACGCTTTCTCTGTGAGATTTCTAAATTTGCCTGTATCAGATGTCATAAAAAGAGAAAATATGTCTCGTACTACTGGCAGTTTTTCCAGAAGGACTTAAGAAATGCTGTGGGTCATAGCAAAGTAAGAAGATCGGTTTGTATCTCATTTGAATCAGTTGCCTTTACTTGAATTGCTATTATGTGCAACACCAACATTTCTTCCCAATATGTTTTTAAAAGGCTTTCAAGTGCTCTGTTCCATTTCCTGAACACAGCGATATAACTTTTCAGGTAGGTTTCATAACTATGTGCTTAATAGGATATTACTGTAAATTCCAGAGACCCAATGGGAACAAAACCCACCGATTTCTAAAGGCTGTGATGTTAGATAAACCATATCTGTTTACTTCATCGCCATTCCTTGTAGTAGGCTGTCTTTAGTACAGCAAACATTGTAGGCACTTTCCTGTATAGCAAATACATGTTCCCTTCCTACAGTATTACTCATGTGTTCAGTTAAACAAGCTTCACCTAATCCTTAATTAGTTTTCCTTTTTTTTTTTTTCCCCAAAGTATTTAATTACTAACTACCTACTTCTTTTAATGACAGAAAAAAGTGAAGAATGGATATCACAGGGAGTCATTAGCAAGTATGGGAGACAATTGTATATCATTTTATACAGCTTCACCTAAGGACACTTGATGATCTAAAAGGCTTTGCCATGACAATAAATATATTTTTGAATGGTCCTCTTTTATTCTCTTAGTAAAATATTAGATTATTAAAACATACTTCAAGTATTCTTTAAGTTATAAAATTGTCATAAAATTTAGTTCACTCAATTTTGAACAGAGACTCACCAGCCATTTCTACCCAGCTACCTGTCCTTTCCAGTACATACACAGCTCCATTACGGTATTATGTGGACCCCTGGGCAATTCTGGTTTCAGAGTCATTTGAGAGATTGAAAAATGTTGTCATCCCATTTAACACGCACTGTAAACTACTGAGAGACAAAGATTGTCTTTTTGGTCTGTGTTTGTACGGCACCTAATCCCACTTGCTTGTGTCAGGCAAGAAGCATGAGGCAAACAGTTCGGGCAGCTGGTGGGATGGAGACAAACGACTTCCAGTTGCTGCTGGGAGGCCAGTGTATGCTCTCTGCAATGGACCCCAGAGCTCTTCTTCCCTCTCTGGGCACATGCAAGGCCCAGCAGCGTCTCCCAGATCCAGGTGCATACCCTGGCCACATCCTAACCTCATGTCTGGGCAAGGGCTGGTGCACAGACCCCTCCGTTCCACCCACATCTCTGGTTAACCCCACAGTCACTTCTGTGTCTGTCTGCCTTAACAAAATGTCTCATGTTGTGAGTAAATCACACCAAAAGGCTGCAACAGCTGCAGCACATCAGACAAAGGGAACATATTTATAATTTTATTTGGTCTGCAAGGAGTTTGATATGTCCTCCATAGGCTGCTAGAATGACAGAATATTTAAAACATCTCGGTATCATTTAAACTCAGTATACATTTTCTATCTGTTTTCTGTTCCCTTTCTTAAATCTAGGTCCACTTCCAGTATCAGTTAATTTGAAAAACAACAAGAATAAACCACACAGAAGCCACTTCAAGCAGACTTCTTTAAGATAATCTACTCTGTTGTTCATTCCTAAGGATAAACTGCTGGCATTAACCATAAACCATCCTAATCACCATTGGCACTACACTTCTGTTGCTTAGACTGTGAACAGACAAAATCCCTGACCTGTAAAAAGCCAAGAAAAATGTGAAATGGCTCAGTTTGCAGCTTGTATTCAAACGATTATTTAACTCCATCTTGAAAACTTTAGAGCTTAAGTAAACTGCTTCTTTCCAATCCTCTCCCTTCGTGTTAAGAAAAGACCTGTAAAATATTCACTTTGCACTTGTACTTGTTCAACGGCAGCTGCAAAACCCGCAACACGACGTCGGGAACCAGCAGAAAAGCTGTTGCATACAAGCCAGAATGATTTTGCAGAATGTATACACCCTGCCTTGTGAACATGAATGTTTTGAGTACTCTGTTTGATGTTTGCATCCTAAGGACGACACAGGATAATGAGGGAAGGTACAGAGAAGGGTTGCAAATGAGTAAGATAATGGAGAAGCTGCTTAATGAGGAGATTTTGAAAATGCTGGGGCTCTTCCACTTGGAAAGGAGAAGGCTGTGAGATGTGATTGAGGTTTGCAAAATCTTGTAGGTAGGGTGTACAATGAATTCAGAAAACGGAGCTGTTACTCAGCAGATCTCATAATTAAATCCAGGTGCCATCATTCTTACTGAAACTAGCAGAACACAGGGTTAAAGCAGATAAAAGTATAGTTTTTAAATAGCAGGCTGTGGACTTCTGGAATTTGTGGCCATAGGAGGCCACGGAGGTAGATAGTATCAGCAAGTTCCAAAAGAGATTAGATGATTCAGGGACAGCAGGTCCATAAACAGATCCTAAAGGGAGTAGGCAGAGATGTATTCTCAAATACCCCTAATCCAGTGCTTGTGGCTGCCGAGGGGTTGAGAAGGGAAGGGACTGCAGGTAGTGGCCAGACTCACCACTGTCTTTATACAGCTTCTCTTACTGCCACTGTGGGAGACGGTACACTGAGCTAGACAGACCACTGTTTTTATGGTTTTATAATGCTCTGCAAAAGTGAATATGCTCTGAAAGATCTGCAGATTGCATCTTTACATGGTAGGATTATAAAAAAAAAAAAAAAAAGAAAAAAAAAAAGGAAGTTGAGCAAAAAATGTAATGTGACAAGTTTCTAGAGGTTACATAGAAAGTATGCTGTAGTCTATGATGGTGCAAAAGACTCTGGGTTTTCATAGGGCTGAAAGGGTGGTAGATACCCAAGCGCAGATTGAAGTGCATGAATCATTTGTGCCTTAGTTCTGCTTGTCTGTTCATTGAGGTTTATGCTGTTTACCCTGACAGAAAACACAGAAGCTTAATTTGTTATGTTACAAAGAAATTTGTAGAAGCTGAAATGCAAATTTCTGTGAGATGGATCCAAAATGTGCGTAACTCAATAGGGCAATTTTCAATACTTTCCAAGAGTTTGTTTGAAGCCCTGTAAAAGCTAGCTCGTACTACTGAACACCAGCTTTAACAGAAAACAACCGAATAACAACATTTATTTTGTAAACCATGCTCTCATCATCTTCTGAAAGTAAACAAGGATGGATGAACTTTTAAGTTAGGCTATAGCCTAACTGAAACTGGAAGTCATTTCCTCCCTTCCAGATCACATTGTGCTACAGCCACAATCCTAGCTCATCAAGAAAAGAAAAAGGTGGATTCTTTTTTGGATAAAGAGAGCTATTTATACAGAAAAGCTATTTCTAGTCCCATACAGATGAAATCTGTTCAGGAGCAGGCCTTAACGATTTTGGTAGCTTTTTAGATATGGTTGCTGATCTAAATGTCAAGAAGAATCAGAAGAATCTGTGGGATTTTTTTCTTCTTTTTAGAAAACATTTTTCTGCATTTTTTCACATTTTTGTTCCAGATACACACAATTACTTCCATTAGGCAGCCTAGATACACCAAGAGAGAAATAGGAATGTTTTACTTCATCCTCCAACAGCAAATGTAATCATGTTCCCTTGCTGATTTGTGTGTGGAAATTACCATTCTAATCCAATAGTTTAATTTTATTATACCCTTCAGTCTAACAGACCAGGCAGAGAATGTGTAATCACAGAGGGCCAAATCCTGCATGCCATACTAATGGGAGTAGTCCCACTGATAATAATGGGACTACATGCAAGTCTTACCCTTAACTAATGTGATATAAGATAAACATACTCAGACTCTACTGTATGGTTTTCTTGGAGCTTTTCTTAAGGCATATTATTGAGTTTTTCAAACACAGTCTAACGTAGTCATTAAAGTACAACCGAAGTGAAAAAAACACCTCTTCTTCATTGGAAAGTGCAGACATTATGATATTTAACTTATGCCGAGATGAAAAGGCTCAAACACTTTTAGCTATTTGGAAGCTAGTGTTTATAAATAGGTATCCAAAGTGTTTAAATATATTTTAGCATTCTTCTGCAAAAGAAGCTGTGTGATCTTTCAGATCTAAACCCACAAATTCTGCCACAATTTGCTTTTTAACAGAATTATTTGTAAATCAGAGTGATGATGGAGGGAGAGGGAAATAATCAGGTCCTTCATTAGTTTGTCTTTTTGCTTACATCTCACTCATGCAGTGGTGCTCAGCCCACACCAAGGTCCCTTTGACATGTACCCTTAGCAGGTCACGCAAGTGTCTGCAAAACAAGTATTGGGGGAAACTACCCAGGGTTTTTTTCAGCTTCCAAACCCATATTTGCCTAATATTCTCAAACGTTCTTAGCTGAGGCTTCAAGGTAAAGGAAGCCTAAGTAGTGAAGTGTAGCTGAGGCTGAGACTTATAAAAGAAATCAGGAAGGAGAGTTGCAGAGAGACGTGTTAAATAGTTGCAATATAGGGCAAAGAATGAGCTATGAAGTGAAAAATAAATGCTGAAAAAACACAGTGCAGCTACACTGCCTAAGGAGTATACATATAACCCATGCCAGGCTATTAATAACTGACTTTAAAATAATCTGATTCCCAACCCACCCCCCAAACTTCTGTATAACCAAGTTGGAAATAATTGGAAAACAATTCATAACGGAAAAGAAATAGAGAAAGGGAGTGGGGAGGTTTACTTGCTTGCTTTTTTATTTTTTTCCTAGACTTTTTTTCCCCGCCTTGAACAGTTAGTTCCCAGCTGTTTCAGGACCTAGCTAGCTCTGCATAAAAATAAAACTTTTAAGTCCTTAACATTATAATGTGCATTTCTGTCAGCTGAGCAGTCTCTTTATCCAGTTCCCTGATTTAGTTTACTACAAACCAAATACAGCTTTAAAGCCATCATACTTATACATTATCAGGCCATATGTGCACATTTTGCTTTTTATTCCTGTCTAGATGTTATTTACACAGAACATCTTTCCTTGAACTCATAAAAATGTCTAACTGAACATGTTTCTGATATACAAGAGTCAGTCAATATAAAAGATGCAGAATAAATTGATGACCAAAACTTGACTTTTCCAAGCCATCATCAGCAGTGTAGTAAAAATGATTCAAACACTTATCATGAGTCATGCTGGCAATTTGATGGGATCATTGTTTGCCAAAGAGGAAGTCCACTCAGAAGCCTCTGTGCTATTCACTACAGCAGTCTGCTTGTATTATAATAAAGCAATACAAACTTACTAAGTACCATGGCTTGTCAGAAATCAAATCTCACCCAAACAATATCACTCCTCAAACATCCATGCCATTCCAGTCTTCCCAAGAAAGCTGGGGACACCTACAGTCTTAGAGCACTATCTCAAAAGCTGGAGAAAATATTCCAGGGAACTTCAGATGACAGAAATCTTTTCCAAAATCAGGGCTCCCTTCCAGGAAATATTTTCCCAGCAGCTCTTTCACACTGCTTTAGATCCACTCATCCCCAGATTAGGTTAAGGAGGACACACTTGTTTGTAATTGAATTGGTGCACCTTATTTAGGAGCTCAGTCACCCTAAGCAACCTACACAGCTAAGGAGGAGAGACAGACACCTCCAGAAAGCATTTGAGCTAATCTAAGATAAAATTCACTGCAAGTGCCTTTCTTTTTACTGATTACTGAGAAAGCCCCAGATCAAGCTCCTAGCTTGGAGCAACTCTCAGCAGAATGCTAAAAAAGGATCAGTTAGGGCTGTAGACATTTACAGAGGCAGACCAATACTTTAATCCAAACCAGAAAGCCAGTAGGTATCACAGCTCACTAAAAACACGTACCCCCATTTTGCACCAATGTTCTGTAAATAAAGCAATTGCTCTGTAAAGAAAGCCAAAGCATGCAAAGAACTTCAGAGCATCAGTAAAGATGCAGGAGAAAAACAACCTAAACTCACCTCCCTTCATCATTCTCAAAAGATACCACCACAGGAAGCCTTCCTGCGTAGCCATTTCTATTCATATTCGTTCACCTATGAATGGGAAACTAGGAGATACATTATGCAATGTAATGACCCCAGTATAGCATTGGTGATGTGGACAAGACGAGCCCGAGTCCATAATTCCACCACGGTGCTCCTCATCAACCAGACCCTTATATTAGGGAAACTGGGCCTGTAGCATACACCAGCAGTTCAAACCCATAACAACGCAGAGAGTCCATTCTGTTCAGAAGACAACTTACAAAATTATTCATCAGTCCTCCAATTTTCAAACTGAGATACTGCGATTAATGACATTTTCCCCTAGAAGAGATCTGTTGCATCCCAAAATGCATATTTACCCTCCCCCCCTATTTTTTTTTCCAAGTTACTGACCTTTCCTGTCTTTCTGAGTAACAAGATATAATGCAACAAACTTTTTTTGAGTTTTGCCTGGGAAAGGCAAGGATTCTAAATGCCATGTAAGGTACTTCGCAGTCTTTCCCCCATATGTATGGTATGTCATTCTCCCAAGAACTCATGCGGTTGAAGCTGAAGTAGAAACTAAAGGAGACCAAGAACCATCAGGACTGAAGTATCTGAATCTTCTCCTCAAAACAGGATGTAGGAGCCTACTGGGAATGCTATGAAGTCACTGAACACTTCTGTCTCTTAATATGCAGAGTAAAGGAGAAAGCACAAACTGACTTCAGCTTCAAGAAGGACCAAACGTCTTTAAGAGGGAACATATGAAGTGCATCCAAAGTGCATGCTTGAAAAAGTGGTTTGATAAACCAACTAGGCTTTTATACATCCATGACAAAGGGCCAAAAAGACACCAAATGGGGATAAACATGCCTGAGCCCTTACCAACTGCTGCTAGAGGAGAACCTGCAGGTCCACAGTAGCAGAGAGAACAGGCAATAAGCACAGGCTCAGGAGGTGAGAGCCATGCAGCTGAAAGATAAAATGGAAAGTCAGGGGATGAGGAGAGGGTAGAGACATCCAATGCCTCTGAGCCTGAACCAAGGAGTTCAAGCTTCAAGTCAAGCTAGTGCCCTTCCAGCTTTGGTTGACACATCAAACAACTCCGCAGGGAAAAAAAGTGGCACAGAATATCTTTTATGGCTCTCATTTTATACTCTTCTACCCTCCCCTGGTGGTTTATACGGACAAGCAGTCTCCTTGCATGACACCAGAAAACAGGCAAAACAGCTTTATCTGAGTACACTTTAAAGCAATTTGGGAGATCAAGAGGCAGACAAAAATCACAGACAGAAAATGGAGGTGCCACAGAACTGTAATAATGGTAAATAACAGCTATAACAAATGCAGAGAATATTTTGATTAGTCTTTGCCAGAGGTAGAAGTAATGTTGAGCAACCAGCAACGGATTGATGTTTCTCTGTAAGCTAACACTGTTCAGCATCTGAATTGTAGTTATTATGCCACTGTTATCTGAGAGCCAAAAAAATCTACGCAAGGATTTCGTTCCTCATGCACAGAACATGAAATACAGGTGTAAGAACTCAGAGAAGAATTAATATAAAAATAAATACTTAACACATGTTGGTGAAAGAGGCAAACATTTCCCTCCAATTGGAGCTGCTCACACTTCCAGTAACTAATATCTAATTCAGAAAGTCTGAATTTCAGCCATCACATAAAGCAAGGACAAGGACTCACGGTTAGCTACAATGTGGTGTACCAAGGCAAGCATGCCAGATTTCTATTATCATGGTGAGATTCCATGACTACATTAAGCCAAGTTGCTTGACAGCTATGAAAAAGACAGCTTCATCCACTTTTATCAGAACACTGACCTTTTCAAGAAATAATAGGATATATCCTGCTATCATTTCTCACATGAAACTCCTGTTGAGGTCAATAGGAATTTGGCGTAAAAATGTGAAATCAGTACTTGGCCCATAATGTTTAGTGCCGCATAACAGGCTATTGGGAAAGGATCCAATGTTAAGCATCAGTTCTCATTAATTACACTGCAGATTCCATTTCAAAAGACTTTCTGTCATTTATTGTGCAAATTAAATACTGAGAGCCAGATCCTCAGCTGATGTAAATCAGAATGCCCACGACGAAGTCAAAGAAATAAGGTCAATAAAAATCAGTCAATGAGCTCAATAGAGCTAAGTAAAATTACACCACAGAGAATCTGGCCCAATGAATAATTCTCTTGTCTAATCAACACTGCAGATTTTTTTTTTTTATCTGCAGTGACTGATCTTTGCTGCATATTCTGTGCTTCTTCATGTATGGAAGGTCAAAAGATGAAACTGGTGCAAACCCTGTGCGAACAATATACAACAGAGAGCAGTAGCATTAATAAATTCAGTTCTGGATTATAACACAGGCTTTTGCCCTAGTATAATAAATAAGATCTTTTCTGAATTTAGTGAACGTTTGGATTTTTTCTGGTGGAGCAATGTTGTAATTTACTATCTTACAAGCTTCTACTTACAGTTCAAAATAAAGGGGATGATCACATTTGTAACTTGCCTACTTAAGGAAATAGCTTGAATGTTTATTTTGAGATGAAGCCACTGCTAAGTATGCAGCTTTCTTTCCTCGTTGGAATCAGAATTACCCAGTCTAGAGCCCTGACTGATACTTCTGGGTCCACATTCCTAAGAAAATAGGTTTGAACTGCCTTACAGGTTATGAGATTATAACAGAACTATTTCTAGAGGTCAAAAGCCTCTACACAGGCATTCATTCTACCAAATACAAACATTTGGACAATAGTTTTAATTAGGTCATAGAACTCATTTTCCCAAGCAACAAGTACTATTATTTTTAACAACAATAATTCATAGTACCATAATATCCTAACAAGAAGACAGGACTCTACTATGCTAAGCACTGCAGAAATGCAAACCAAGGCAATAGTCTGTTCCCAGAAAAAAAGTAATCCAGTAAACCCAGTTACAACCTCTGCTACACTCCTGAGAGGAAAGAGTAGCCCTCCATCCGAGCATGATGGAGCAGTCAGAGATGTAATCAGTACAAACACACTTTGTAATACCATATGGTAAAAGTCATCTTCTCTGTAACTTGGGCAGTAGCCTTTGCAGGAAGTCATTGCAGCCTTGGTATTTATTTGGTAAAACTGAAAGATGGAGATGAATCTGGCATATGTCTTAGAGCATGCAGCATTCTGTCAGGTCCAGAAAAGCACTAGGTGAAGCCCACATAAAAACCAGCACCATGACCCTCCTCCCTGTTTGTAATACACTTTCAGCTTGTGTTTGAAGGCCATCAAAATATGAAATTATCTTAAATATGGAAGCTGCATGACAACATTTCAATTAAAAAGCTTTTAGGAAAGGTCATGGAGAGCATCTATAATATATTTCAAAAGGTCTTGGAAAGAAGGAGGGCACAATATGGGTCACATCACAATTATGGTAAATTGGGTAAAAGACGGTTTCCTGAGACTGCTCCAAGCCGAATAAAAGTGATTGAGAAAGTCATAATATGACAGGTATTAATAACTACTACCTATCATAACACCTGATATAGTATCTTTTATCTGAAAGGATCCCAAAGTGCTTTGTAAAACTCTACATGGAATAATTTCTTTTATCACTAACGCGTTTCCGTATTTCTGAGAAAGCAGTGCACTGATGAACTCTACACAGTAGCACAGCATGAAATTTTTCAAAATCCCAGAAAGAGAAGAATAGCATTTCTGTTTGAAATTTGGGCAGCAAAAAGGTGCATTTGTGGCTAAGTTCTCGCTAGCATAGTGCATTTTCAATAGCAAACATCCTGAAGTGCTGATATACCTCTGCCCAAAGCCAAGAACATCTATCTAGTACTGCTGTGCACATTGTAACAGGTTTTTTCGAATAAGTTCAGAAGAGTATCATTAGCTACTGAATCACCAGGAATACGCCCTTCAAAATCCATGTCCTATACTGAGGCTTCCTATCAAAGTACTACCTCAGACGATCAAGATGATCTGACCTGAAAAGATTTCAGCCCTGGTGACACAGCAAACCACACACTCCTATGGTATTTAACAGAGTCAGCAAACTACCAAAAACCCTCTTGAAATCTTCCTAATACCTGAAAGTCTGCGGAAGCTGATCTCTATTAAAATCCATAATGTGTTTGAAAATAAAACAAGAATAAACAAGGAAACAAGACAGATTGCTGAAGATAAATCTTCAAGGGCCTGGCTGTTATAGGCTTGTCAATATTAAGCAAAAATGTATCCTAAAAGTATGTAAGAGGATCTAACAAAAGCCCTATCACCAAGTATAAAATATCTCCACTTGGTTCACAGTGCCATCTTCCTACCTGTCTGTCTGGAACTCTGTACTCATTCTTAATACAGAAATAAATAAATAAACATATCTCCAATGAAACAGCAACGCAAAAACATTAATCTTTCCTATGCTGACAAGGCTGGGAGGAAGCACGCCTAATGTCAGAAGGATGTAAAATTACAGGAAAAGAGCTTCCTTCCACAAAACCTCTCTCTTGCATCTTAGGTAGAGTTTGACTTTTATGACTAAGAATTTTATCTGGGGATTTTATTTCCACCACCACCCCACCACCCACCTTGTGAAGGCTAAAAGAGTAATTATGTTGCAAGGGTTCAGTCTAAGAAATTATGTATTTGCAAAGACAAGTACATACATCTTCATTTGTTAGTCTTAAAATCTCTCCTTTTCCAAGTTTTACAATTGAAAATATGCTGCTTTTTGTAGGGTTTTCCAGAATTTTGATGATGACAAGACAAATAGCCACTTAGTTTTTCAGTCAGAATAGTTCAAGGTCTTTAAAAATCAGTGGAACTCTTTTATATTTAATTCAATGTCTCAAATGAGGACTCGGTTTTCCAACTTAGGAAATCCTTCCATATATATATATGAATTTGCCTAGGTCATATCTCTCTCTCACCTTGAATTTCTCCCGTTAAGCTCCTGACTTCAAAACCTGGTCGACGTGTTTTAGCAGGCTGTATAGGTAAAAGAACACTGCAATACTACAGGTCCTATGAATAACCATTTGTGTCATTTCTATTATTTCCTAGAAATCATCTAAGACCTGCACATGGGGATTTCCTTCCTCCCCAGCCCACCGCACGCGCATGTGCATGTGCACACATGCATGCAAGCACACACACGTACACAAAGGATTGTTTTATACTGACATTCAGCTGCCAGCTCATTTTATCCTGGTCTTTATAAAATAATATCCTAAGTAGCCTATTAGCTTTAAGGTCAAAATCTTTGTCTATTTTCTGAATCTGTTCTCTCCTCTGCCCCCCTCCCACTTCCTTTCCTTTCATTACCCTTTCCTATCAATTATCTCATCCCTGCCTGCTGCCCATCTGAGCAAGCCAGCAGGACCCCCTCAGTGCCCGCCAGATTGTCTCATTCAGCTAGCTCTCAGGTTGCTGCTGATTGCCGTCTTTATTCATTACCAAAACACTTGCTACATGGTGCTTGGGCCCTGGCAACCAAACTCTAAATCCTGCCAGCGAGAACGTAATTACTAGTACACCACAAACAGAGAATGGAGTCTGCTGTGAGTTGTTAGAAGCAGCCGTGAGATAGACCCGGGCTATTTTCATGTAACTGGAGCCGACTACTCGTTTGTCAGTTGGTATGTGCTAATGATTGGCCTTATTCATTCTTTTAACAAGCTTTATCCAAGACAAAATATATCTCTTAACGAACTTGCAGATCTGTCAAGGTTAGCAATTTGCAGGTATGGAATACGGTATGAGAGGAGCTTTACATGAGCTTTCATCTACAGATTTATGAAGTGTCTGGAGCCATTGGCACTACTAGGATGCAGAAGGCATCCTGAGAGCCTCCTCTGATCCATGGGAGGCTACCTATAAGAGCAGAGTTCATTTTCCTTAACTGTTTGTTGAACCAAAACAGTTACTAGACACTCTGCGTTAGACAGCCCAAAGTCTCCCAGATGATGATCTGCCTTCCTGAAGGAGCTGAACGTTGCTACAAACGATCTCAGGCACAAATTATCCTTTTCTTTCCTTGTATGCAGACTGCAAGAGTCCCCTGCCCTTATTTGGTCTTTTCTATTTATTGCCCTTCCCTTTAAAAACCTGTTTTAAAATTCTACTCTTTTCCTAGGGAAATAAAGCTGACCAGTTTTTTATTTCTAAAAAGGGTTTATTAGGGGAAGATCATTCTGACATCAGCTGAAAAGTTCTGTGTGTCTTTTGTATCTGCTGTTCAAATCCTTAAACTTTAAAGTACTCACGAATGAGGCAAATGCCTTAATGCCAAGCAGTACCTCTAGCAGATTTGAAAGTTAAATTCAAGCAGCATTTATCTCCCCATCAATGGCAAGGTTTTATCCTATTACCTATCACTACCATTGACAAGAATTGGTCCTGTAAATCTCCACCATGTAAAGTGAAGCAGACTCATCTAAAACTTTTCATGTTAAAAAAATCACCTTTGATCCAAGTATTACTGGACTGTATGACAACAGTTATAGTGAGGATACCGTATACCACAAGGAAATAATTGATATACTGAAAGAAAGCCAAACAGATAATTTTTTAAAAAAGGAAAAATCTTCCATACCACAGAGTTAAGAAGACCTTGCCCCTGGATTTGTTTGCAGTGCTTTGCTTAAGGTTTAATTCTATTGATTACACATTCCATTTTCCAAAGTGCCATTTGCCTGAAGGAGCAGGTGGTGTTTGCTGTTTCCATTTAACTGATATATTAGCCATGTGGTGCACTGCATCAGTGGGCAGTATTAATCAATTTACGGCAAGATGACAGAGAGAATCACTCACAGCAAAATTGCAAAGGGGGAAAAAGGGACAAAAGCAGGAAAATAATGACCACTAATGGGGAACTTGAAAACAGAAAAAAAAAAAAAAATATCGCGCGTTTAATACTTCTCTTTCATAACAAATGGAATTGGAAGAATTTAGGAACCGCCAATGTTTGAAAGGAGACAAATATCACTATGTTCAGCGCAGTACTTTTTACAAGCACTTTACTGTTTGGCATTGTGTGATGAATATACAGTCGAAGATTTCAGATACTTGCTGAGAAACTTAGATTTCCCTTCCCTCAATGAAAGCAAAATGCATCACACAAGATCAAAGCTGGTACAGGTCTTTTCTTGGAAGATCCAATAAGTTTCTACAGTGAGAGGCATTTTTGTGTTATACTATTTTGTATATTATTTTAATAAACATTTTGAATTTATGAATCAAATATCCAGATTCCTATGACACTGAGGTGGTCAGGTTTAAAATCAACTGATTCTTTCAATTCATAAGATATTATTTTTAAAAAGTTACACGTTGTTCTGTCATTATGCTTCTTGAAAAATATACCTTCATTTAAATTCAGTGGGAAAACAGAGAAATACAAGTGCAGAGGAGAGCAAGTAACTTCCTATCTGTTTGGCATCAGGAAATTCATACCTTTCTTCAGAAATCACATAAAATAAATCAATCTTTAGCTAAATAGTTGCACTCTCCAAATTGTTTTCTCAGCTACAAAGCAGTGGAAATAAAGAGTTAGCGGAGGAGCTTTAGGCTGCCCAAGGGTGTCTCCAGCAAGAACTCAGAAGGTCTTGCTCTTCCTGGTCGTCTCAGTCGCACCAAAGGATAAGCACATTGCTGTGCCACAAAACTAACTATTCACATGTCTCAGCATCCAAACTTTTCCCCTGTCAAACTGCACCCTTGCACACCTGCACACCCTTTTCACAAACAGATAAATGCACTGAGTCAGATCCAGAACTGGGTTAATTCGAATGGTCCAACAGAGATTCATAGCCCAGCAAACTGACTTGATGATCAGAAGCCACAGCAAAGACGCAGGATGGCTGAAGATCCCTTGAATTTTGCAGAATCAAAGGATCCCACTCCTCAGAAGCAAGGTGGTGCCTTCCAGCGGGGCCGGGGGTCTCACAGAACTGCACTGAAAATGCAGACCCTCACATTAAACAGCTGGCAACCACATACCAATGGCTTTGGGAAGACAATAGCATAGAAATGCTTCCGTAAGAGAGCAAATGCATTGGAAATGCAACAAGCAGCAGGAATAAGAGGAGAGCAGATGCCATATTTATGTCAGGATTTGAATACTAATTTTTTTTCAGCATCTAGTTATATTTCAAGAAGCGGACAGAGCTTTGATGACCTACTTAGCCCCAAATCTCCACCCCACCTCTCAACCGTATGTCAAAGGAAAAAGAAAACCTGTCCTCTTGGGGAAGCAGAGAAACCATTATAATTCTAGAAGGTCAGATGAACCGGGAAAAGACTGGAGATGGATGTAATCCTTCCACCACTCCAGCTGAGAAGTGCAAGAAGAAAAGTTCTTGTGTAATAGTGAAACACAAGTAGGGAATGGGACGCAGCTAAAGGAGAGGCCAATGGATCAGCAAAACGTTTCGGTATGCAGCCTGTGAAATGAACACTGGACACAAGTCCCAGATGCCACACTGGAGAAATATGAAAAATGGTGTGCATGCCTATACTTAACCAGGTCACCTAAAGTTTTCATCTGAACTTTCACTGTAAAAGCATGCTTATATGCTTTTCATATGTAGCACAAAATATGTCACAGTAGCATAGCATGCGCGTTCCCTGAATGGCTTATAATAGCAGGGAAATAAAAAAGATATGTAGATTTATTGAATCCAGCAATTCAGAAACGTCAAGATTGGAACAAGAGTATCAGGAATTGAGAAATAGGCAAACCCACCCTTAGCAAACTAACTTTTGCCAAAACGCCTGTTTCACATAGTTTTGATAGACAAAGGAGCTTCACTCAATTTTGCTGAAATGCATGCTAGAACTGTAAGGCATGTGAGTCCATGTAAAAGGAACGACACCACTTATGAAAACTATCAGATGTTCCTGAGCAGCATGTAATACATCTCCTTTGTCCCCTTGCACGCACTTCTCCCAGAAGCTGACATCCCTGAGTATCTGGATGCATTTGGTTGTTTAATACTCTATCCTTCCCTAATATTATAAAGTACGACAATACATCGAAACTGTGCTTCATAAATTAAATTAACAAATAATAATAAAACACTGCTTGAGGAACCTGTCTAAATGATGTAATATTAGCATGAATCATAGCCTTAATGAGAATCAAGGAAACATTTGACAGTGGAGTAAGATCTTGCATAATTCAATACAATAAAGTTATAACAACTCTAAGTAGCACCACATCATTAAATAAATTTAGCAAACTTTTCAATTAGACGCCACTTCCTGGATTTAATAAACTTGCTAATAGTTTGCTTTTGTATCTTTTGTGGTTTTTCTTCTTTGCATGTCTGGACACAGAGAAAGGGTTTGAACATCTGAACAAATTTACAGGATGTAAGTGAAGTTGATAATGTGAAAAGCAGAACTGGGAACATCACTTTAAAACATTAAGTGAAATTATACATGGGCTAATTTATAGACTAGGGACTTTTAGGGGAATTTTCTTTTATCCTCATGTGCTACTTCATAGCAAAACATTATCAAGAAACCATTTCAAAAAATCATGCTAGCATAGGAATTGCCACAATTAATTAATCTCATGGACCAATCTTTTTTATTGTTCTTTCCTTAACAATGTCTAATGGCTTGTATTTGGGAAGAAAAGGCGAAAAAGCCCCAAAGCCTTACTTTACACAGCTGTTCAGGTAAGGTTACTCCCCTTGGTCTCTTCTGAATCCCTAAAATGAAATAATGTAATGCTGAAGCATATGCTTTAATATTATCTGAAACTTGATAGCCAATTAGAACTCTAGTTTTTCTTGATATGCATTCACGGATCTGATCTTAGGGGAGTGGGGAGTCTTTCTGTATTTTCAGTCTCCGTTACACCAGTGGCTGGCAGCTTCAAGCTGGATCTTTACATGGGTGCTATTCCAGTAGCAGGCACTATTCTTGCCAACATGTGGATAACTATTACTTTTCCTAGATTTATGTCTGTGTGCTGTGATATCTGTTGTAATGCACTACATAAAGGAAAAGAGGCTTTACAGCAGATGCTGAGTGTTCTACCATCTTTGCCAAGCTATGCAGCTCTCTCACGCAGACAGACCTTGGCTAGGAAATGCCAATTAGTTCAGAAGATGTAGTGTGTCCAAACACCAGTGGGAAGAACTAGTCACATTTCTACCCACTGAAACAAAGACATGGAAATAAAGCTATCAATATCTATTTGAGACCTCTACTTTAATATTCTCAGTGCTTGCTACTCAGACGTTAAAACGTTCTCAGTGATGCTGTAAGCCTCACTGCAATATATTACCAAAAGTCATGATGCAGGAGCAAAGGCCTTAACATCTCTACATTATTTTTTTCATTGGTTTTTGTTTTACACACCCAAACTTGCACTTCTGGGGTAAGGCTGCTTATCTGCTGTTGTGAAGGGGCTAACAGGTAACATGCTACTCATCGTTCCTGAGAGAACGGAAAGACATGTTAGTAGCTGCAAGTGCCTTCATCTCTAAAAGAGGAATCGTGGGAGACCAGCATGACCAACCTTAGGCAGTAGAAGTGATGCCATTCATGACCACGACCCCAGCGCACATTCACTATGTGCTGCAGAGCACCTTACAAGGTTGCTCTTTACCTCACTCTGCCGCACTAGCTTCCAAGTGTAGTGTGATTACAGCCCTAAGCTGAGGTCTCTCCTTGTCTCCTAAGGAAGACAGGCAATTCATTTTCTTGACTGTAGCAGTGCCCTCCTTCCTGGCCTGGCACATCACTTAAAGCCAGTTGGCATGATGTAAGGGAGGGCAGAGGCTGACCCTCATCAGCAATTCTGCATAGATATGCCCGTGTAGAATAAAAGCAGCCTTTTCCACGCCAGGCTGCTTATTAAACAGCTCTTAATGGTCTGCGAGACCTTCCCTCTTCCCTCTGCCTCCAAAAATATACATTGCTTTATAGGACTTGTGGGAACTACAGGCTGACTACGTAGAACTAGAAAAGGATGAATTCTAATTAAGAGATAATGTCAGTGGAATAGAACTTTGTCACAGGATAATGATCCCCTGCTGTTAGATAAATATGGAAGCAAAACTTAGGCAGTTTTTGAAAATAAACAGTGAGGTGATGCCAAGATGTTTATATTCAGAAAGGGAAACATTTATCCCTCTGCAATATTTCTATTTCATGGGGTTTTTTAAATTAAAGAAAACCCATCCTTCCCTCCCAACCCACAGAAAACATCTTCATTAATGACCTTGGTCTTGCAAACCATCATGAATATATGGTCCTCACTGAAATAAAAAAGAGGTGTAAGGCAGTACTGACAGATTCACCCTATGGAAGTAAGAGAGTTTTGAGAATGTTATCGATAAAGCTCAGCAACATTAGTAATATTTTCCCAGTTATTAATAATCAAATTACTAGCTATAATGAGCCAAACTACCTTCTGGCAAAACTCCTTTTTGTCATGGATGTATGCCAGCAGGCAATTTGGTTCAGTGTTTTACATTTACTGTATATGTATTCAACGGGCAAATTTTGATCTGTTACCTGTTTATATTTGGAATACATCAACAGAAGTCGGCGGAATTACAAAGTGAAAACTACGCGAAATCTGCTTATTAATGCTTTCATAGTGTATTTCTTTAATTTACAATTTCTTGCTAACTGGGAACAAAATACAGCATGCAAAATACAGTGACTTTTCATAATGTGAAGAAAAAAGCCTTAGAAGTCAAACTGTACATCAGTGACTTTGTTTGCTATGTCTGCTAGAAGTAATTCCGTTTCTCCAGTGCACCTGGGACTTGCATGAAAATCTGTGGGCTACAAACGTGTGGGGAGAAAACCTGGCTGGCTCCTTCAGGGAGCAGAAAAGGAGATGGGAAACACCAAGCTTTGAAGCTCGGGGTAACCAGCCTTAGGCTATGATTTTTACCCTCTGATTAAGAGGACAGCCACATTCTCGCTCCATTGCACAATTTATGCATCTAGGAAGGGGTACAATTCCAGGACACTTTTAGGTCCCAAGTCTTCAGCTGTCTTTTGGGTAAATCCTACAAATGAATGTCACCAGCAGACTGGTGAACATGCCTGCACCGGTACAGTTTCACATTGCTGATGCCAGGGCTGGAGCTGCTCCTCTACTACCACCAGCAAGATGGTAGGAGGAAATATTTAGAGGGTGCCATCGAGGCATCGACATGCCAGCAAGAAGGGGGCACCTGAGACATGCCAGCAGTTGAAACTTGTCTCACATGACAGATCCTGCGGCACAAAGATTTAGCTACTTCCCTTTGCAATTTAGGCTCCGTTCTTCCCTGAATTACGGATTCTGTCAATTGACAGTAAAGTGTCACACAGATCTTTCTGCAAGAATAACCATAGTTTTAGTTAATTTGATTAAATGAAGCTGGTACACTTCTTTACCGTGTTTCTATGCTGTTATTTTCCCGATATGGTGTCTAGCTGCCAGAAATAACATTCAGGAAAATTCAGAGGTTTGTGGGGGTTTTTTTCTATATGCCCATGTATAAAGTAAAATCAGTTAAAAAGCAGGAATGCAATTTCTAGTGGCACTTTTGCAATGACCAATTAATATATTTTGAATCTTTTCCATTGTAAAATTGCTTTGCTTGATTCTCTTCCATTGGAAACTGCTATTTAGTAAAAACTAATCAACATGTCAACATTTTGTTTATTCTTAAATGGCATCATTTACTATTATTATTACCACCGTGTCACTTTGGGTTTTGCCATCTAGAGGATCCCAGGAGCGTTGGCTCCCTGCGTGGCCCGCCTATTTGACATTCAGGGTGCTTGCCCCTTCTTCCATGGCTATGACAAGGTTACACAAAGTCTGCAGCCCTGCGAAAACAGGTTCCTTTGGAAGCTGAAATTCTAACAGACTTCGTACACAGCAAGGCATCCGTGACATCTTGGCGTCTGCCAGCTCCATTCTTGCTTGATTAGCTCTTGGTTACCTCAGTGATAATGTCTGCAGGCACTGATTAATGTACAATAATGGTACATCTCACTGGAAAGATAAGCTTATAGAAGATCAATTAAACAGTGGCAATTTCACAGGCTACAAGCTAGAAGAATGGTACTTGCAGCCTTTTCTTGGAGCTATTTTTTAATCAGTTTCTTCTGCCTCCTCTAGAATTTTCATGTAAAACATGAAGTGTCATGGGGAGGGGAGAAATAAATAACCTGAAAATGAACGGTGATGGTACCCATTAAAATTACAAGGGAAAATGAATATGAATCAAGGCCCCTGAACATTCCTTCAGCTGTCAGAAGGTTACAAATTCTGCTTTGATGATAAGACAAGAAGTTTTTTTCAAATGCAAACTTGCCATAAATGGTGTATGGGAGAATGCCATTGTTTCATGCAATTACATTGTTGCCTGGGCAACCATGTACAAAAGTTAATGTAAGTACAGGTTTAAAGATGAAGTGTCTCCTAAATTGGAATAAAAACCCATTTAATAGTATAGATGATCCACAGGAAAAAAAAAATGACCTGAACGTAACTATAAAAAGACCTCTTCTTGAGCAGGACTATAAATTAAAGGTTACCTTCCTCCTTCAGTTTTCAGTCAGTCATTTTAATAATAATAAAAGCAAAAATCTTCAGGTACTATATGTAAAATAGATATAACAATGAAAATCTAAAGAACATGAATATTATCTTCCTGTGAGAAAACTTCAGAGAGATTCATCATGTAAATAACAAAAATTTCAAAAGACAGCTGTTTTTATAAGGGCTTTTATAACAGACAACAAATTATTTTGCCCTAGAAAACAGTACTATGGGAAAGTATTTTATTGAAATGTATCCAGCGATTGTTCTTCCAATAATTATATTTAATGCAGATGGGGAGGGAAAAAGCCTATATTGTACTGGACAGTCATTTTTATTACTGGAATGACTACACTTCTTCCTGTCATCAGCCTGGATTTAATGCCAGAATTATGGCCCATTATGTCTATTGCAATGAGTTCTCCAGAACAGGGTGGCCAAAGATGTACTTGAACGTGGAACTAAAACACATTGTTGAATGTATTTTTTAGGGTGTTTTGTATCCCTGGTCATATTCTTTAGGGTATTTTGCATCCCTGCCAAAGTAGAGAAGCGTCCAGAAATCATCAGAAAGAGAGAGGCTATGAAACAGCAAAGGAGCAGAAATAAAGACAGATGAAGATCACCTTTTTTATGCATTTCTGGTCTTTTTAAAATCAAAATATAATCTGCAAAGTATCCTGCATTTACACCCCTATTTATGGTGACAGCAGCTGCCTCTGATGATGATATGAAAAGGAAAACTGCCTGCAGAATAAAAGGAATACTTTTCTCAATTTGGAGGGAGGATTAAAAATATTCTACTGTCTTTTCTTTCCCAATATGTGTATTATTTTTGAAATAAAGATAAACTGTTGTGCAGTCTTTGTCACTACAACCTCAAATAAGGATGTCTCCAGTATTTAGGAGGGACAAAACACAAGAAAACACATTGAAAGGAACAATGCTGTACTACTGGAGACATGGAGTAGCTGACCTAGCAGGTCTTTTCCATCTCTGATTTCTTTGACTCTATAAGAAATGGTAAAAATGCATAATAAAGTCCAACACACATTCACTAAGACACCAAGAAACTGAAATACATAATAGAATAATACAATTTTCCCTGTCAGAAAACAGTAACTGTGTTTTGCTGGAAAAGTCAGGTAGGAAAAAAAGAGATTTCTGGCTGATGTTGAAAGAAAAACCTCTTTGTGCTAATCCAGTTGGGCATGATTTTCACAAGTGCAGAACACTTAAAACTCCACTTGAAGTCAATAGAAGCTGCAAGTGCTCAGCACTTCTGAAAATCAAGCCCTTCGGGAACTGGTGAAGAACAAAGAGCAAGGAACTTGTGTCTCAGATAAACTGACTGTCAAAATTTGTAGAGCTGCCATCGTCTTCTCATTTAAACATGTTCTTAACACCTTCCTCTGCCTCTGAGTGATAGCTACAAGTTACTCCAATCTGGCACTGGTTAGGCAAGCAGCAAGCTAAGATTTCTGAATTTGGTTTAGAATTATAGTCTTGCCCATACAACCCCTCGTCTGCCCTTGCTGGTCTATTTAACATGCCACTTGTGTTGTTTCCTACCCACGCTGAAGTTACTAGAATGGATAATTTCATAAAACAGCAATTGGAAGTAAACAGTTCCCCCCCCCTTTTTTTTTTTTTTTTTTTTTTTTTTTGAGATGTGTTATTACAGCTCTCTCCAAAGTCTGAAGACCAAAGAATCATAAATTATTCAGCTTCAGCACAGTGGTTATTAACCTGAGCTTGTAGAAATGCAAAATTATCCAGCTGACATTACAAACCACAGGTAATTGGAAGGTATCAATCTTTGGATGTCTGTCAGATTAGAGTTATATATCAACATGGTTGAGAACAAAAAGGGAATTGGACATTGAACCAGTTTCTTACAAATGTATTACTGGCCACTTCAACAATTGTAGTTTGCTCCTGAGGAAATATGGAAACTGGAAACATCATCTCTGTGCAATAAGAAATGAGATCTTATTGGAATTCTTATGAAGAGGAAGCAACGTCTTGGGATGACTCATAAAATAATAATAGTATGAATAATACTTCACATTGTTTTAGTGCCTTCTATCTCAGAGGCTGAAAGTTACTTTATAAAAATTAATGGATTAAGCCTGACAACACACCTTTGAGGTGTACCATTATCTTTGTTTTACAGATAGCAAACTGAAGGCAAACAGATTCCAAACATCTTGCTACACTAGCACTTGGAGAAAGCTTTAACTACGGTCTTTGCAGGAAATGCTGGCCTTCTGTGGAACCAAGGCAAAATTATCGGTTCATCCATGAGTATAATCCAGATCATATGAAATTGCTTTTGAACCTGATGGTCAGTGACATTTGAAAGAACTTAACTCTCAATAATTGGTAATTTCCTCCTGAAGTCTGGAAACTAGTGAAGGCAAAGATCCAACATACTGTCCCTCTGACATCAGGTTCTATATTTTCCAGATCTTTTGTTTGGCAGCAATGTCTGATAGTCATCATGAACAGCAAACTCAAGACAAGCCAGAGTTCATTTTCTTCTGCCCAGGGGGTCTCACAGAGCATGTTTGGGGGAGAGGGGAAGAACTGGGGTTATCATGGTGGGGTTAGCGGGCACAGGATCCGGTTCTACAGGATGCCAGGGTTAAATAGTTCTGCTGACAGAATAAGCATATGTGCTTAGTTAATATATAAAATTTATTTCAGAACCAGTCCCTTCAGAAAAGAGCATCAAATACCTGAGTGCTAAAATACATCTTTCAATATCTAGCTTTCATTTTTGCCTAATGACATATGCTTGGATAGCCACCAATCCAGCATACTTTGGAAAAGATCTTAATCTGTCTGAAATGGAAGAGCTGTCACACTGAGATAAGCTCGAAGACCACAGTTTTACTAAAAATTGCTATCTGGAAATTCTTTCTGTAGCAAGGTAAACAGTTCCAACTAACCTACTTTCTACAGAGTCAAAGGAAATATTTTCAAAGGATACCAGAGGTTCACATACCAAAACGCATATGAATTTCTCTATGCCTGCTTATAGACTTGTGTTTATCATGACTGCGCTCCTATCACAGTGTCAATTTAACAGAAGTGAAATTCAAAAAAAACATCTCAGTATGCATTCCTGTGCACAACTGCAATAATACTTCACTTGATAACTGTAGGCATAAATGTAGTCACGCAGGAATGTGAATAGGTAAGCTTCAAACTGGTAAAACTCTGGCTGGGATGCACATCCTGGGGACAACTCAGAATTACGTGGTTTATGAAAACCCTTGGGTTCAGCCAGGACAGATCTTACCGACCACAGCAAGCTTTAGGAGTGTGCTGGCTTTGGTGTATTATTCGTGTACTGCTACACAGAATTAACAGAACAATGAGAAAATATTGGCTACAATCCCAGTAAAAAAGCTCTCACCTAATATGAGTGCTATTTTGAATGTGTGGAAGTAAATTATTTGCTTTACCTTCATCCTGAATTGATAGAGGTATAATGTGAGTTCCCAAATATAAAATGGACACTTTTCAATCTTCTATAGATTTTGGAGACTGGTGTAAGAGTCATATGGATCCCTTTGAAAGTTAAAAGGTTTGTATACATATAAGGTATGGAAGACTGTGTACTTCATTTCACCTCAGCCATAGAGCTCTAGTGATAATATATCATGCCACCAGGGCTAGGTATCTTTGAAGGATCTTTGTATTTGAAGCTTTCCTAATCTCAGATCTGATTCTCTTTATCTCTTCAAATCAGAAGAGCACACAATATGCTAGAGAGGAATGTGGAAGCATAGCTGATGAGTTCCTCATTTAATAACAACTCAAGCTACAAAGAAGAAATTTCCAAGACTTTAGAACTGTCCCAGGGTCAGCTGCCTTCGCTCATGCTCACCCTCCACATTTGGAAGCAGCTAAGTGGAAGACTGATTTGCAGACATGACTTTGGAGGATGCCTCCAGTACAGTACGTTTACACAGGACCAGAAGATTCAACAAGGCTGGCGCATGGCACAACCTGAGAGCAGCGGTGAGAAAGAAGGATCTCTCACCTGCACCTTTGATCCTTCAGCATAAGGGCTCCTAACTCCCAGTTAGCGAGCACACCAGTTAAGCGTACCAGAGGGAGAGCAGCACAGTGGCAACACACTGACAAGCCGATTCGATTTCAATTAGCGTTTCAGCTTCAGCTGACAAGTCAGAAAGACAAAGTAGGGGAAACATCTACGCGAGACAGCGATACTCGGCACAGAAACTCAGCAGACAGGGAAATAAAGTAAAGGCTATTTGATTTGCAAATTAACTCACGCAGCAAAATCAGTTTCCTTATTATTATTTTACAAGACAGAAAATTAAGGGGGGATATATAATTAGATGAAATTATTTAAATCTCAAAGAAAATATCAGGAAAACGTGAACAGTTCAGCCACTTCTTGAAAATGCTGTAGAATTAACAGGCAGGGGGAGCTCCTCTACTGGTCAGAGGTGAGAGGAAATCCAGAAGGTCCAGGAGCTGCTGCCATCCCTGAGCAGAGGCAAAACTGGCCACCTGCTAATTAAAGGGTCTGAGTTAGCGACCAAAAAATTTAAGGCTATGGGATTTCCCGCCAGTTACAAGCTGAGTGGATGCAAAAGTGAGGATCCATTACAACTGGCATTTTTGGTGAAAATGAGCTACACTTCAGATCTATTTCCCTCAGGGTTTTGAAGAAGGGGGACAGATGGTTGGATAATTTATACCATTTGGCATGCGGTTGCATTTGGAAAAAAAAAAAAAAAAAAGAAGAGAAGAGAAAAGAAAAGAAACCGAGAGAGACAGACAGACATGAGCTATACATATCTGAGCAGAGATGCAATCATTTTAGACACAGATTTGCTCAGGCAACACCACCTGTATGTGTCGCTAAATATTATAATGGCAATTTTAAATGAAAGATAGGGATTGGTGACTCCACTGCAGAGAAATTAGAGTGGACAATATGAACACTAATTTTCTAAACACCCACATCTGAGGATCTCAGAAAGCTCTTGCATCAATTTGTTTACAGTAATACATGATCACGCTTTTCACTTCATATTCTCGTTCATCATAAGATCTCACGTTTTAGTGGTTTACTTCCACCAGGACTTCAACTCAAAGTAAATACTACTAATTTTCTTGTACAGTGACAAAACAGGTAAAGATGTAGCTAATATTAGATCACTCTTAGAAGTGATCATATAAAAAAAAATAATCAAATGCTATGTTCAAGTGCATTTTCATGAAGTTTAGAGGACTCAGAAGTGGAGATGAACTCAAAGGAGTGGTAAAGGCTCCACATTCTCAAACTGAGACATGGCACATCACCTACAGGGCACCACAGAGGGAAGCACAGCAAACTAAAGGACTTTTTCAGCGTGGCTTCCTGAAGAAGTCAGTTTATGTAAAAATTCCCTCTGATCTGTCAGCCTTCTCCACACCACTGTACCCACAAGCCAATTTTAATGAAATTTCTCAAAGACATCTGATTGATATTGCAGTTAGTCAGCTTATACAGAGACGGATAAAGGAGACACTCAAACTAGATCCGCAGCTAAGGGAAAACTCACAGCCTAAACTTGGCAGTATTACACACCGCAGCATCCAAACGAAGCGGCGCTGCAGGGAGCCGGCGTGCATAGCCCACTGCTTCCACATCGATCTGAAAACAAATCTCAACCAACATTTCCTTGAGGCCACTGTGGCCGGCGGAGGTGCGACACTCACCTCAGTAGCCTCGATTTCCAACCCCGGCACTGCGCAGTAGCTAACATTTACTCTCTTAAATGTGTTTCTTGAACAGCTACCTCAGGAAGGTCTCGGAAAAAGCCAAAGCAATCAGAATACGTAAGGAGAGCTGCGTCAAATCTAAAGCTGTAAATATTAAAAACCCATCGCATTAATATTGCAAAGCTAAATGCCGCACGTTGGCAGAAAGCCCACAGTTGCCGGTGACCTTCTTCGGGAAGGGAAGGCCAACCTCCAAACAGCCATACGGGGGTTGCGCATGTTTGTGTTTATTGTGCATATAAATACACGCCAGTCTGTTGACCAAGTTTGCAGGACATTTACAGTAGTTATTAAACCCGATCTGTATTGTTTCAACCTTTCCAGAGCTCTGCCAATGTTTGTACAGTAAATGCTCTCATCTACAAAAGAAAATGGGGCGGGGGGAGCATGACGATATTGGACAGCAGCTCTCACCACCTCGCTGCTTTCCTAGGCACAGGCAGGTGGTGCACAGGAGAGGCGTGAGGCCAGCATGGGTACCCGGTGCTGCAGCCTCGGGAGACTTCACTTTTTAAAAGCTAAAGTGCAAAGCAGCAGCTCTGTCCTGGCCACTATGGAGGTGCCTGTGGCTAGTAAAAGCTCTGCTGCATTTACAGCAAAAATCCCTGTTGCAACTTGTTGGTGCAGGCTGGGAGGCAGGTATAGCAAGAGGTGAGTTGGAGAGCAACGATGACCCTTTGGAAGGGCTTAAAAGTAAATGCTCAACATTCACAGTTTCTGCACCATGACAAGACAGCCTTCCTTTGTTCCTTGGACTTGGGATTTTAGGTGTGAAACCATCTCTTTCAGTATTAAAAATCCAGACAAACCCCACCACAACAAATCTCAATTTGCTCCAGTGGAACAGAAGTCACAAGTTTTGAAAATCCCAGTCATTTTCACAGGGGAAAAAAGTACAAAAGATGGTCTTTTATTAGAGGAAGAGTTGGTGAACACCTTAGACACATCTCTGGCACTAGAGGTTTTTATTCACTGGGCTTTTAATTTGTTTTCACAGCGGTTTGAACAAATTGAATTTGTTAATTAAAGCGGTAAAATGAAATGCTGAACATTATTGACTAGATGCTAATTACATTAGAAGAGATATCGGGGGAGGGAGGAGTCCTTGTTTTCAATAGCCAGGACAAATCATATTAAGAGAGACAAGTGATCAGTCTGAGCCTAAATTCTGCAGGGAAAAAACTGTTTACATGTTGTGGTTTAATGTTTATCATTCATGATCTTCAATTGGCAATACCAATAGAAACATGATTACTGCAGCTTGCTATTGTACCTCTTTTCAAATTTCACTCTAGTTTATAACATTCACTAAGCAGAGGTCATTACCCAACTAAATGCAATGATGCTCACTGTGCTAATCAGGAAGGACATTATTTTAAAGTTGGCCTCATGAAAATGCAAGCAGCTCACATTCCATGTCTGAAAAGCCCTTTGAGTCTTCAAGCTGTAACTTTTACTATTAAAAAAATTAATATCAAGCTGATTGTTTTGTTTCTTCATACTCCCTTTCATTTTATGACTTTAATTTCCATATTAGCATATTATTGTCAGGAAAATTTTAATTTTACCCTTCGCATATTTGTATGAGAATGGCTGAAACTTAGTATTACTTTATTCAATGCAATTTAACATAAATCTATACCATAATCCATCCTGTTAATGTCCAGTACACATTTTTTGTTACGGGGATACCTGGTCCCAACCCTATGTGAGCAATTTGTAAATAACATTGATTCAGCATATGGCTATGATCACTGTCTTCAAAGGAAAACTGTAAAATGCCATTGATGTGAAACTGCCAAGAGATTTTGGTTCCTGAGGCACCTAAATCATGTCTGAAAATAGAACTGAGCCCCTAAATCACCTAATTGATAAAGTTGTACTCCACATGCATGAGTTTCTTTCCAAATTGAAGCTGTAGATACCAAAATGTGTGAGTCAAAGTAAAACCCAGCTTATGCTTTCAGAGTTATATTGACTCTGCAGTACTAACAGGTATCATAAAGATTACTAGAAGCTTTCTGTGTCACTGCCATCAGACGATTCAGAATAGAGTGGGGATTTGCTGAGTAAGAGGAACCATTTTTAGATTGACAGTTTTCTTCCTCTCCATTGTGCTCATAATCATGTTCCTTTTTTTGAACACAACCAGGATACTTAGTGCTTTACAAAAACACAAGGAGACTTTTAGAAAGAATGAAGGCATTTCATTCTGAAAGGCATCAAGTCTCTGCTGCTTGTAAATACACTGTAAACAATAGATGATGCTGCATTATAAAGAAACAAAGAACACAGAGAATCAGTTTTAAACCTTGCTGGGCAAAGGGAATAAACATTGTTCTTCCTTTGGAGTCACAGCAGAGAAGTGGCAATAAAACGATAAAGAAGTGATAAATGCAAATGAAATAAACCAATGCAACAATTTCTATGTCTGAGAAATAGGGGCAGAGTAGAAGAACATAAACTGCAACCATCAGTAACAGCAAAACCAGCTGCAAAGCAAGGCACAACCACCTGCATTAGCTTAAGTAATGAGTGCAATAAAGCCCCAAGCACAGGAAGGTGATAAATTAAAGGTTCTCAGCTCTGGCATGTTCAAAGTGTCGTAACAGGGACAAAGAGAAAACAAACAAACACTCTTCCTGTTAGCTGTTAAGAGCACATGCTTTGACCTCCTTTCCAGTACCTATAAAGAACACACAGAATGGCTTAAATGACACATTTCTTTTTTATTTCTTTTGGGAAGTTAATTGCCTGACAGCAATGCAACCTAGCTGGGCTCAGTACGGTCCCAACATTACAAACACTCACCCCACGTGTAACTATCCGTTCAAGCAGGCTCATTGAATTTGTGTGTTTGCACAATGAACCCTTCGAGCACGGTCAGTGCTAAGGAGTGTGGTGGCCCTGGGAACTGTGCTGCTCCAAAGCCTCTCCAGCCTGGAGCAAAGCCAGTCAAACCATGGCACATACATCAGGAATGACTCTGTGCGTGCGCAGTTAGTCTGACAGATCCAGTATAAACTTCTGATGCATAAGTAAGGTATAAATTGCAGCTGATTTTCACAATGGTTCTAGCTACTTAGAAAAGTAGCAGATTCCTGCAAAAACAGTTCAGGAAGTTTGTCTCGCTTGCCTTTTCTAAAGGACATAGAATGTGACCTTTTAATACGGAAAAACGGATACAATACAGAGAGCTCACAGTTACAGCATTGGCTGATGGGTCTGTGGAGACTGCTTCAAGTTACAGATGTGCAGCCTGGACCTCTGGCAACCCATCTCCTAAGATAACACTAACTTCAGATAGAATCAAGAACTTAACTCTCAGCTTATTCCTATTTAAAGTTCTTACTTAAAGACAGCAGAATAACAATCAAGAGTCTGATCATTCCTACCTAACCTTATTCTGCCCTTTCACTAAGCACAACTGAGTTGTTCAGGATCTGAAGCAAATAAAATCTGGTTCTTCGCTATAACCAATAGTAAATTTGTTGAAAGACTACCCTCCAAGGTAATCCAATCCTTTCACACACTACCTCTTCCCTTTGCTAGTTCTAACTCTACTCATATATACTTGATTTACACTCTAAACTGTGAGTGGGCTTGAGTTTCTCTGAGAAGGCTCCTGAAAATTTTTCCTCGAACCTTCCTGAATAACATGCATATAACAGTGAAGTTTAAGCTTGAGCCAAAATCTTTGGCAAAGAAATGGAAGAGAGGAAGAAGCAGAAACCTGAAGTAAAATGCATGGGAACGCCATACAGAGGAAGTTATTAGGACTAAAGCTTCTGAGCTCCTGCTGTGTTGATGTGGTTTTACAGATACTCAGTGTAGGTCTGTTGCTCAACAAAAGAATTTAGCTCTATGTTTGCATGAAAGAAGTAATAAATTTGTTACAATCAGTAAGCAAAATCCAAAAGGATTGGACATCTGCCTTGGAATCTGCTTGCTATACAGAAAACAGTTTAATACTGGCAATGAAACAAGTCTAAGAAGTGCAGAGGACCTAATTAAAGGAGACGTGCTTAGAAAACAAATATTAAAATAACACTCAGCTAGTTTTGGATTAGAGATGGGAAACTATGAAGATAGAGTATAAGTATTAAGGTGCTAATTTGCTGATGTTGTCAGGTAGCTTTCCCGTTAAAACTCTGTGGGTAGCAGCTCAGTACAATGCTCGCAGTGGATGCAAGACCACGGACGCAATACCATTCCATAACACCGTTGGACTTTAACAGTTCCCTTGCCTGCTGAACCTTCAGTGCATGTCAGAAAGGTGAATTTTACAACTACATGAAGGTATGAGTCTATACCTTTCCATCAGAAAAATATACTAAGGAGAGAAGAAGTTTTAATTTACAGCCTTCAATATAGCTGAGGAAAACACACAGAACAGACCATTAATTTCCTATTTACATGTGTTAGCGATACCTCCCAGAAGTATAAACATAAATGGCCAATATGGCAAGTTTCTGTCTGCACATTTGTTACCTTTTTCTTTTCAGAGAGTGCCCAAACCTAAAAGTGTGGTTTTGCCTGTGCCAAGAACTTTGCTGCGGGGCTATTCCACTTCACTCACATTCTGTCCTGAAGAAGTTAATCCTTGGCACCAGAGGGCTATTATCTTTTTTTTTTTTTTTTTTTCCTTCATATGGGCCTTTTATTATCCTTTCTTTGGCTTAAAGAGTTTAATTCATGTTCTGGCTTCATGAGAGAGTGAATTTCACCTTTTCTATGTGATGGAAAATCATTTCTACTTAAAACTTCAAACATAATTTTGCCACTGACTTTACTGAGCCACTAGAGCTCGGGACTCATTCTTGCAGGGGACGCGGCCATGGATAGTAAGAAAGCTCTGGGTAGCATTACCCTGTGGAGCTGTCTACTTTCTGAGAATTCTGTCTGGACTCCAAAGATCAAAACTTTCCTTTCTACCTTGCCTTCCACCTGCATTTCGGAAAAGCAAGTATCACAAGGATTGCTTGTTAGAGAGCACTCCTGGCTCTCAGGAAAGTTTCAGGAACTACAACTGGCTCAGAGGAAACTAAAATTAAAGGATGACCTTAGTGACCTTCCTCATGCAGCTCTGTGCGAGCTAGCAATAAACTGGTTTGTATTTTTGGAAGTCAGTAGAACATCACCAGGAAGAAAAGCTCTAAAGACGAAAATAAAAAGCCAAGGGTATCAATATTAGCACCAAATTTGGACAGCCATTTAAGTTTCAATTTCCACTAATTCCTAAGTGTGGTCAATGAACATCAAGAATTTCACTGCATTTCCTCCAGAACAGATTAAAGCTGCAATCAAAAGCAATAAATGAAAACACAAAATATAACTGAAAAAGTCCTTGGTCAGCCTAATGGATGTTGCAATTGAAGCAATTTGGGAGCACTTGTTGGGTTGAGCCGTCCCCTACCACACCAGTGGTGAGGCAATAGACCATAAAGTTTGTCATTGAAGCATTAGAATCAAGTTCATAAAGAGGCAAAGTGTATCTTACCTTTGAAAAAAATTATCTCCAGATTTGTATCAGAGGCAGAAGAATTTATATTGCATTCGTTTGGATTAAACCTATTGTATGTTTGCACTTATTTAGATCTGCACCTATACTGAAGGTGCTGCCACACCTCTAACGTTCACATAGAGATGTGCACATATACATAGCAAACATTTTCTCATAACACTCCTCTGGCACAAGTGCACCTACTATGCAAAACCTAGACTGTATTCTACCTAAAATACTGCAAATCAGACACGTAAAATTATGAACCTCCCCATACACACTGCATGCTGGTGTGCAAGACATGAGCGAGGGCTATCCCAGCACTACAGCAGGTGACACTGCGAACCAAACACCGGCATCCCCAGTACAAGAGGTGATCATTGTATACTCCATTACAGGCAACGCTGCAGAACTGCTACCAGTAACGATAGCCATCACGTAACTTTGTAGCTGGGTGATTTAAAGAAGAGGAGCCTGGACTTTGAATGCCTTTGTTTTGCCATTCACATGCTGTGGAGTCTTAGATTCTTTTCAGAGCTGATGTTATGTCAATGCACTCATTACGGTTTAGCTGAGGTCTGTGTATTGTTCTTCATATATATTCACAGCATACAGTAAACTCTAATAGCTCCTTTGGAGCTGTTACACTGTATGCTGTAAATGGTTATTAACAATAGTACTCATTCATTTACATGTAATGGATTCATAATAGCAAAAGTAGAGCGAAAATCTTACACTGTAATATGAAAAGTAGATACTGAATAAAGGCAGCATTTTAATACTCAATACTTTGACTGTTTTAATTATTTTTTAAATATCAGTAGGTCCTGCTTCAGTAGCTTGTAAAATTACACAAACCAAAGCAGCCTTTAAGTCAAAGGAGCACAATGAATAGTGTGCACAAAGCCAGAGATCTCCACAGGCCTAACTGTTCCCACAGATCTGCCCGCGGTGGGGATGGGAATCCTCTCACGCAAGGATCTATAGCAGCGAATTGGCACCAGGACGGCGATGATCCCACCCCCTGTGGTGCCCCACACCGAACACCCGTCCTCCGGGCACTCACAGGTGCTCCACACACTGTCATGCCATGTGCTGGAAGGTGGAGGAGGAACAAGAGGAAAACCACCAGGCAGAAATTTGTATCACTTTCCAAAATCTAGGGGCAGGGTGTATGATCTCAGCCGGTTCACCTGTAAGATGGCATCCTTCACCCACTACAACTTCTGTGGAAGGGAAATTAAAGCTGGTATCAAAACCCAAAATGGCTACATGGAAGTCAGCAATGAAGCCCTACATCTGCGAGGAGTGCTGCCATTGAGGAAACAATCCTGGTGCCTCCAAACAGGAAAGCCCCCAAAGACATCCTCAGGGAAAACATTCATTTTCAGACCCAGTGTACGTTACCAGACCTTCATTTTTCTATTGCTTCAAATAAAAATACCAACAAATAAGTCAAATGGATCCAATTTAGGACAAAGACACTTCACAGAACATGTCTGAGGCGCCCACTCCCTACAGACATGGTGGGAAATGTCTAATTGAGTCTAACAGATGCTAACTCATCACTGGCACGGGGAATGGTGCAGAGAGAAAGAAGCAGCTCTGAGGCCCTTACTAATAAAGTGAAGAAAAAATGGTCTGTCTTTGCAGGTTATTTTAGGGTTTCTTTAAGTTTAAATCCAGCTAAAGCTAAACAAAGGAACAGATTTTAAAATGGAGTTACTAGCAAACCATGAACACACTATGAAGACTGACTGACACTGCTGTGAGAAAGCAGCTGAGCTTCCAGTGTAGGTTTGCTCTCGTCATGTTTTATTTATCTAAGAGTTTAGTACAGCTGGGAGTGTATTTTCCACGGATTTTTTTTTTTCTCCATAACTTGGGATAACTTCTACCGTGCCTCTCTCAGCGTAGTCTGAGAAGGTAGAAAAACACAAGAATATCAAGTCTCATTATTTCAGCTTAATAATTGGTTTCTTTAGTCATCCAGAAACCTAATGGAAACTGTAAACATCAATACAAATTTAGCTTTAGTTGGTATCCTCTGAATACCACTAATTTAGCCATTAGTTAGATTGCCTCATGCAACCTAAATGCAATGCCTTTGTTCTCAAGCAACAAAGATGAAACAGAAGAGGAAAAACATATATGTATTCATGATAGTCAGGTCAAGATACATGGTTAAAAAGAGGTTTTTTTTCTGAGCAGATTCGTGCATAACATAAAAGGTATCAGAGCTTGTGTCTAGCACAGGCACAGGAAAAGAAATAGATTTTTAAAGCTGGATAAGCTGTTTTTTGAAGCCGAGTCCAACACCCAGTAAAATCCACCAGCAGTTTTTTATCACAGAAGAACAATTTGCTCGAATACTTGAATACTTCACAGTGAACAGTAAAGAGCAAACGCTGTTCTTTGTTTTATTGTTTCTTATTTTTATTGGGTTCTACAAAGATACTGTAATCATACTGACATAAGCCATGTTCTAATTTACCTCTGTTGTACAGCTGTTGTTTTTGAGCTTACACTAAAGGTCAGTGGTGCTATTTGCATCACTGGCAAGGACATTCAAAAAATCTTACAAATTGGTAATATTTTGGAAAAACAGAATCGAGAAAATTATAGCTGTAATGCCTTTTATTTTTGCCTGCCTATTAAACAACTATTCCAATGTATTTTGTATCTGTAACTATTTAATATAATTACCTGCATGGCAATGACATTTTTTATAGCACTGGAGATAAAGAGCTAATATGTTAACCCCCAGGACCCAATCTTTGTGAGGTGAGCGTTTGCTCATTATATTCAGATTAGTAGAGATACAACAGCACAGGCAGTTATATAGCTTATCTTTTCTGCAAATATATGTCGACCACTCTAAAATGATTTGCCTTTTTTTTTTTACCTGGCTATAAATAACTGGAAAGATAGACTTCTGGTTCATGCTAAAACTGAGTCTTAAACTATGAATATCACAGAAGAAACCAATTGCTTCTCTAGATCTGAATGTAAATGTTTACTTCTATGGCATAACTATCTCTTTGTTCAGAGGAATGAAAAATAAAGCTTAATATATTCGAACTTCATCGCTATTAGCAACAGACAAGCCTGCTTTGCCTCAGATCACAACTGATTAAAAATAATATTCAATTGTAATTACCAAGATTGTACCCAATCACAAGAGCTACTATATTGCAGGCATATTCAAAACTTCACGGACAGAGGGCAAGGAAGGAGGTTAAAAAATATTAATGCGAAAGCAATTTGTATGATCTGCATAGTACATTAATCTACAGTGAAAACAAAACCACTTCTTTTGCATTCCTAGTTTGTATTTTTATGTTTAACTATGTTCTGAGTGGTGCCAATTACCAGTGTGATAGTTACAGACTTGATTATCTCCTTGATTTTAGAGAGTCCTGTTCCATTGATAAGAATCTCTGGTATACAGTCTGTATCACACAATGCTGCTCCATCGCCTGATATTGAGTTAAAAGGACCATAAATCCTGCTTGGCAACCTGGTCTTCTGGAATAATGGAGAGTGCTTGGCAGCAGTGGCTGAGCTGTAATTCAAGCTCATCTCCTCAGACAACTGGAGAGGGACACACATGGCCACAGAACTCATTTCAGAGTCTGAAAGCCATTAAACATCTTTTGCTGGCTTCTACACGAAGGAGTGTGATGCCAGAACCTCAGTGCCAAGGGATACCCAAAGGGAAGGCATATGGTCTGCTTTCATTTGTGCTGAAGAGTTCATTCTTGTTATTTAAAGAAATAATGGAATGTATGCCTCTTTCTTTACCAACAGCCTGCCTATTTTAAAGGAGGAATATCAATATATGACTATATCAAATACAACATTACAGCCTCCTTCACACTGTACACTGGTTGCGTTCGCAAAAATGGTGGGACATGCAAAGAAGGAGGGAAAAGTCCCAGGAGGGAGTCCAGCAGATTCATGTGCTCCTCCAAAGAGTGCCTTGAAAAGTGCAAGAGGCATCACTCATCTATGCTCTACCAGTCACATGGTAAACCATGTTGTGGACATTACCTGTCCATGGGACAAGTAATGCTGCTTCTGATGTATACCAAGTACAGAAGATTCACTCTCTGGCAGAAAGGAAAGCATGTAAAAGCAATCAATGCTTCCCCTTCTGTAATCAGCCCTTAAATGATCTAGTCTCACATCAAACCCTTCATTTTAGCACGCAACTGAAATCTACAAAATTAATGTCAACATTATTAAAGTTGTCAGTGCAGTGTGTTAGAACTGTGTGCAGAAAACCCAGAGTTGGTTTACAGCAACCGGTACAGCAAGAGCTTATTGTGAGTCTTTATTTCATCCCATACAGGAAAAGAAATTTTAGTTGCTGTAGAATTCACAGACTGGCTTTGACATCAACACTAAATTTAACCAGCAGACAGAAATAAGGAACAGAAAGAGAAGGTACAAAGAAATGGAGGGAATCAGTGAGAAGAAACTGGAATGGGGTTAGAATTCTTTGCATCTTTTTACCAAGCACATTTATACAGGAAAGAGGAGTGGAGATGGTGCTGCTGTATAAGCAGACCCATGCTCAAGCCTTTTACTTCTGCTACTCTTACAGCTCATTTAAAGCCCTGGCTATATTTGTTGAATCAATACTCAGGCAGCTGTTTTGATAATTTCACTCTGATGGTATTTCTCCTGGAAGGACAGACAAAGGGGGAAAAGCAATCATCTCAACAAGGTCCAAAGTCCTCAAAGGTTTCCAAGGCAGGAACAGACTGAAACATCAGATACCAGCGTGCTGAGATCAACACCATGAAACCCAGCAGCTGGCAGTCTTAAGCAACATTAGGTGACTGAGTCAGTGAGAGAATGAATGTGGTAAGAAAAAAAAAAGTATCATTTGTAACAAAAACGTAAACTAATTTATGTCTATCAATTCCTTATAATAAAACACAAGTTAATCTTTAAATATCTACATCGGCAACTCTACAAAAAAAACTGATTTCTGAATAGATCCAGTGCAAACGCAATAGAAACCAAATCTGAAATACTATGACATACCTATTCCTTCTTCCCCTCACCTTTTATCCATTTAGGAAATGGAAATTTCACAATTAAACGATTGCATAAAAACCAAGATTCATAAAAGAGTTAAAAAACAAGTCAGATAAATGAAAGCAGGTACTGCTCCACCTCCCAGAGTAAACATACTAATGGAGGGCTAATTAATCCACTAAGACACGGGCTACAACAAGACAATGAAACTGAACATAGAAACATCAATTTTATAACTCACTGTGCTATAATTATTCTCTGGCTCAGTGAATACATATACCCTTTCAGAAACCTACAGTGCCTTTCATCCTACATAAAGGATTAAATCTTTAACTAACCCACACACAGGAAATACAGCCTTCTGTAATGTTCCCACATTACTCCCTGCACACTGCTAGATATTGCTCATTTATAGTAAAATCTGACTATTTGCAACATCTGAGGAATGTTGTCTGAATGTTTTTTTCAGGCATGTGTATGTACGTCTGCCCTGATTACATGTTCCACAGCTACATGTCCAAGATTATAATAAATTTCTAAGCAGCAAACTAAACTTTTCATGGGGAAAGTTGGGAGGAATTCAAAGATCTTTAGCATGAATGTTAATCATTACGTGTAATTGGAGGATAAAGGCATTTCCTTTTAAAATCCAGGAACAGGAATGACCTCTTGCAAATAATACAGCACAATTTCTAGTATAGGTCATCTAAACACATTTTCCAAGCACAATCAACCAATTAAAATGACACACAAAACTCCCCACAGAAATTAAAATAAAGCAGTTCAAGAGTTTCACTCATATCTGCCATAACTCCTAAACATGAAACAGCGTGCCATTTACATGGCAGATCCTCTCAGTAGTATTCTGTTCTCTCTCCATGCATAGGACACCTAGTGATATGAAGAGGACTTTGTATATGTAGGGAGCCTGAATCCAAATAAATCATGTAGAACTTTGAACAAGATTCTTCCTGTAAATTATTTGTGAGGTTTACTCAGTAAACCATTAATCATTTTTGTCCTACAGTCTTTCTCCTTTCAAACACAGCCACTAGTTTGTGCAGAATGTATTGCTAGTTGTTTTATTTTTATATGAAAAGTGTTGTACTTTTCCCTGCCCTAGCAACACCACACACACAGCTGGTAAACTTGCTGATAACACTCACACAGAGAACCCTGGAAGTTCATTCTGCATTATAATATCTCTGTAGAGTTGAATAATAACAATAAGAAGAAAATCATTCAAAGGTTTTCCTGCAAAACTCGAGGTTACTGACCAATGGCCAGTTTCACCCATGTCTATTATCCCTATCAAAAGTAAATTGTGGCCATGCTATTTGCCTTGAAGCTACAGAAACCAGGCACTGACTCCCTCTGCTCTGTCATTCCTGATCCTACCCTTTTCAGCTGGTAGAAGTGCCAGTTTAGTGCTATCAAAAGCAAAGAATCAATATGCTGGCAGACACAAAGTAGCACGTTGAGCCATCAGACCATAACAGCCTGAGATCAGTTTTTATTTTTTTCCCTTTTATTTTTGTGCTGCTTTTTCCCTACTGTCTTATCTAGAGTCACTGGATAGAAGCCATCCATCAATCAAGCAAAGTCTCAACAAGGTTTATTACTCAGCTGCTCAAAACAGGGAATAAAGATCAGGCCTCATTATTATCATGGAATATGCTAGAATCTACTTTATTTTGCAGTGACCCTTTTTCTTTGACACATTAACTTAATGACATCATTTTAATTGACCCACAGGGCTACAGGCTTACTGAGAAATGTAGCTGAGATTTTTTTCTATGTGAAAGGTCCCTGAACAACTTGGAAGAAAATTTGCAACGTCAGTAATATCGCTGGTCAGCAGTTTCTTTACCTTACTTGATCCTGTTTGTACATGTGCCTACAGGAACCGATGTCCACAGACCATTTCTGTGTATTCTCGGAAATGTCTTCTCCACAGCAATAAAAATTTATATTCCCTCCAACCCAATGCAAAGCAGTTCATCTTCCAAAACTGTTTTTCAATGTCTGGTTCTTGCAGCAGAGGAAACCTGAGTACTTCTGTGTTTTCCAACTTCAATAGATCTAATCCTGAAATATGAGTTAGCCATATATTTATGCACATCAGTGGATGTAGGCCACAGAAAGAAGACAATTTGAAGAGGTGTGGGACTCTTATGTGAGCCAAACACCACCTCTACGCTGGATTCATCTGTCCTCATCTGTAACGAAGCTGATCATCTGAAGGATGACTCAGGCTGGTATAATGCTGGCATACAGTAATAGCTTTCTTTACTGCAGCATAAGGGACAGGAGCTGGCTTTATTTTCTTCCCCCTTAAATACTGAAGTTTTAAAATTAGGCAATCCCATTGTAATTTTATCATAATTAAAGACTGAGGCGTACAGTGATAGCAATGCTCTCTTAATTCACAGATTCATTCTGCATTTTCTTAGTATCCTGTAATTAACACAATGAAGAACCTTGAAATTCACTTAGCAATTAGCAGTGATGAACAAAAATGAGTTGCCTTTAAGGCACTTAGGCCATATTCACACATCCTATTTTAAGAACCAAGCTGCTTAATTTCCACACCTGCAAACTAGGCTCCTGGATCTGGAAGGATGATTCAGACAGCTTAAGTTAGGACTGAAAGTTTTTTATATCCAGAATCACACTGCCATAATTTGGATCCAAGTGCACGCACTACTTCTTAGGAAACTGCTTTCCTCCCTATTGCTAGTCACACTGAGTGCTGCCCTGGCCTCTTGTTCAGAATCTGAAATATGCCACATATAAAGTCTTTAAATCCCAGGTCAAATAGCAAGAGAAACCAGCTAAAGGCCAGCTTTGCAAGTTCCGGCTGATACTGTCCAGAAGGATTTCCAGGATGTGTCAGTATTATATGTGTCAAAAATCCCAGTAAGAAAGCCCTGTACTTCAGGACACTCGTCAATAACTCTAAACTTGAGAGAGCAGGGGAGGCAGGTAGCCATAAAATGCTGCTTTGCATATTCAACTGTTTGATAAGCCCTGCAACTGCAATTTAATGGTGCTGTACAAATGCCAGGATTGTTGCTCTTTTAAAAATGAAGAGATTAAAAATCAATATATACTGTATTATCCCTCCCCTGTGCCACCAAGGAAGGTGCCAACCAATATTCCTCATAGAAAAAAAACCTCATTCTTCACCTCACATTCTGCAGTTTACACCTGCTCATGACAGTAAATATCTCCCTGATTAAGCATATAATCCCATTTCTTTGCTGTGATGCATTGGTGACCAAATAATAAAACTATTTTTTATTTTGCATTTTGAACCTATGTTTAAATAGATTAAATTGATAAGAGGCAATATTTTAACCTCATTGTGGTTTGGATGTATTTTATTTTGTGCATGGTGGGAAGGTTTTTCTTCTGCATGCTCCTAGAAACCAAGAACACTGAGGTCAAGGGCTGCTTCTTTTCTAGGATTCACACACAAGAATCCCCGCTGAGTGCAGCAGCCACCACCCAAGTGCAAGTGATGGGAAACGGAAAGTCACTATAATGTCTTCGGCTTTACAAAACTTGAAGGGTTCTAGATGTTTCAGGGATTGATACATACATTTATGCTGTGCTGTCTCAATATTAGTAGATATAAGCACATTAATAACAGACTGTGTTAACCTCCCTTTTATTTTTTTTTAAATTGATAATACCTTATAATAGGGAAGAATTACAAAAATTTTTTTAGAGAAATCAGTACTCTATAATAAAGTTAACTACAATTTTTTCTCTTCCCATGGAATAGGGAGACCTCTCCTTTTTGTTAACTCCACTTTATGAGAAAGCAGAAAATAAGACAGCTCTAATAGTCGTCTAAGTAAGTTCCTAAGACAAATAGTTTTGGTTCATACTGGTAATCCTGTATGGAAAACAGTGGGCAAAGGTTGACAGGAGAGTTCCATGGCAGCCCATGAAGGAATGCCACTGTAGTACCCTGCTGGTACCTAGTATTTAAAATGTCTTGCTCAATAATACTCTGTCATAGCTTACATTGAAAAGTTTTATAAAAACAGTAAATGACGTGTGTCATTTATTTCCACTTGAGCCAATTAAAGAACAATGATTGGAAAAGCACTCTCATTAAATTATTTACATTTGGACTACAAAGCTGGGTAAATTTGGAGTTCTGCAATAACCTCATTGCAGTATTTTTAAGGGACCGATACAGAAGTGAAACGATACCAGATTTGGGCATTATCTATCCAAACGCGAAAGAGAAAGAAACACTCAACTCTTGCAAGACTTGGCTATTTATGTATCTGTGCACATCTGGGGTTTTTTCTTTATTATAACAAAGCAGCGACTTGTAACTATAACACTTTGTGTAAAATATTAAAGCACTTTACTCAGTGATGCTTCAATGTCATTCCAGTAAACTAGCTGCTGCTGTTCACCTCCTTAAAGGCAGGAGGTGACAGATAGGAGTAACCTTACTTTAAAGGTTAAGATATCCACATCTTTTGTGGGCCTGGACCCAGTGATCCAGTCTTGCTTCTTGTCAGTACAAGGGAATTTTGTCACTGCCTTCAACAGGAACAGGAGTGGACCACTGGGCTATCAACCACTTTCCCAGAACTGTAACCAAACAGGACATAAGACTCATTGATCAGAGCGCGTTACTAGACTGACTAGTGGAAGAACCGTCAGCTGGCATTCAAAAATAAATTTTTAAGTAGAAATTTAAGGGACAGTATGAAGAAGAAGATGGTTATCAAAAGTTTAGGTGCTATCAGTAGATTTCAAGTTAACTGATCCAGACGCATGGAATTACAGCAGAACAGAAACCTACCTGTTGCAACTGGATATGCCAGAGTACCTTAGAGCATATTTCAGCTTTAACCAAGAAATTCATGAAGACTTTGTGGATGAAGAATGGGTCTGAGAAACAACTTAGTCTTTATACTATCTTCCTTTGTGACCATGGGAAAGACATTCATCTTATTTACTCCATCTTTAAAATCAGGCTAAATACATATTATTCATCTTCAAGCAGGGCCCCAAGTTATTGATGACAATGGCTGTGTAACTGTTCACCATTACTTATTATTATCAGAAGTGAAAGCTTTGCAATGGATCAGATAATAAAACCAAATCTAATCATTTCTGTTTATCAGTGAGCCAAGCTAAACTGAACTTGATTTTGTTGTAACAGAACTAACATATCTGTGCCTTCCTTCTCTTTCTCGCTTTGGTAATCCAATGCACTTTCCTACATTTAGAAAAAATATTGATAAAAAGAATGTGCAGGATTTTGCTATGGAAATCTATTGGACTGTAAACCTGGAGTTCCACCAGTGTCTTATATGAGCTTATATTCCTTTCATCTACTACAAAAGAGATTTCAATAGCTATACATTTACAAAATAAATAGCTAATCAGCCCAGCACCTTTTAAACATCATTCTTATTCCACGAGCAGTGACTTTATGGTGTTAAAACTCTGTACAACCCATCTGCAACCTCTTCACAGCGAACCAGGGATAAATCACATTGACACTAACAAAACCCTTATTCCACTCTTCCCAACTCGCAGGGGCGACTGGTGCAAGTCCTGGAAAGAACTGAGGAATTAGCAGCTAGAAGGAAACACAGGAGACTTGTGCCCAGTTGCCAGCCAGAGGGCCAAACATTTCTAGGTTAGAGTGGTTTACCTTGTGCTCTAGAAGGTTGTGATAAAGAAATGAAATTGCCCATTTCACAATGTTTTCAAATAAAATGCTGCTCACTTTCTGAGGTAGGAAGCTCAGTTACGAGGTTGCATTACTGCAGAACTCA
Source organism: Falco punctatus (assembly GCF_963210335.1). NCBI lineage: Eukaryota > Metazoa > Chordata > Aves > Falconiformes > Falconidae > Falco > Falco punctatus. The sequence continues at coordinate 8,864,253 of NC_137591.1, read as the reverse complement.
TGAGCACAAACATTTCTGGCTAACCTGTTCTCGTTTAATGCAAAATAGATAAGCATCGTCAAATCACGTGCTCTTCTTTATCATGGATCTCCCATTGAAACCAGTGCAATTCCCTTCTCATTTCCCTTCAACACTGAGGCTAGACTGTTGCTACTCACTGGATTATACATGAATTAGAGGAAGCAGAAGGTTGAAGCAAGAGTGTGAAAGATCTCTTGACTGTGTTTGTTGCAATTTTATATACACTCTGATAGTAATGTGAATGAAGCAGCTATGTTCACATAAAATTAAAGCGCAGAGCTTTTAAACAGTTGTTTGCCAACGAAGTTTGTGTTTTTTCACTTGCCCCAATTATACTAAAAATAGCCCATGGATCTTCAGTGATAGGTAAGATACACAAAGTGAAAGCTACTGAAGAAATACTATGATTTGGCATATTACATTATTTATGCAAGCTAAGAGAAAATAAATAATTTTGATCTTGTTGGGTGAATGTCACTAGTGGAAGTGTAACTCACAACATCTTGGCTACCTACACGAATGATTAATTAAAAGAAAAAACAGTTAATCAAGATAAACTTCTGCACCTAGCTAACAGAGGATCGAAAGTTTATCATGTCTAAATATGTTTCTCATACATTTACTGCAAATTAGTTTTTGAAAGTGAATTTCAAGGTCTACTGACTCCGAGGTTCACTAACTCAGTTTTCATTAAGTTTTCACAAATGATCTACTGTAGCATTATTCTTTTATAGTGGTACAGATTTAGGGCCCACTATGAAAAGCAATTATACTGTCAGAAAAGTGCATTTTGACTTATCAAAAAATTGAAAGGTTTCAAGAAACTATTTATTTTGGTGTTCATTGGGAAAGCATGTTGACAGTGTTATGGAAGACAGCATTTTTCTGGGGCATATCTCTCAGCCTCTTCTCATCACACCTCCTTGTTGAAAACTTGAGACAACCTTACTTAGCAGATACGTTAAAAATCTGTGTAGGCAATAAATACAAAGTACTTTGTGATTCTGCCCTGCAACTTGCCCGCTGAATTTATTTTGCTAGATCTGTATTATAGTAATGATGCACATGTGTTAGTTAAGGGTATAATAATTTTGTTTTAGTAAATAGTGAAGATGTTTAAAAGAAAACCTAGATATTTAGGAGTCTGATGAGTTACACGACTCATGTCAAGAAACAATTTTGTCCAAATTTTGTGGATCAATTGTTTCAACTGCATTACATTGACTTTTTCCGATTACCTCATTATCTCCCAGAGTGTTATTTTTATATCCTATTTGAGCACTATTCATCTAAAATAACTATGACTCAGAGAATAACCATAATGCTGTCTTGTGGTAAAAGACTGAGGAAAGCTTAAAATATGAGCAAAGGATTTACCCTTCAATTGTTACATGGCATCTAGGAATAAATTCAGCTGTTTGCCTCTTGCCTTCCTTTTCAGAGCAAGTGACTAAGAAGTATTTAAAGAACGGACAAAAAGTGGGTGCTACCTGATCCAACTTGACCCTTGATCTTGTTACAAAAAGCCACTGTAGGAGATACTGAGGATGAAGGGGTGAAATTGCTACTTGGAACCGTGCTACCTCTAGAAGACAATGCTTACATTGGTGTCAGCAATTAGGTTTTTCTTGCCTCTAAAGTAACAACATGTAATTTCTTTTACACCCATTTCAATTTGGTTACTTCAATTATTGTGTGTATTCATCAAGAAAAATAAGAACTCCCAAATCTAATATTTTTTCCTAGCCTCTACCAATGGTGTAATCATGTAGAGTAACATGAAACTGGAAGAACTACCAGGAGTCAGGCACTCGGATGGTTTTCTTTCCAGAAATCACATGATGGCCAAAGTAGAAAACAGCAGGTCAAAGACACATTTGTATACTAATGCAAGACTTACAGGAAATAAGCAGAAGGAATAAGAAATCTTAGTCAACTAATACAAACCTCATCAAATAGCTTTGTTAAGCAGCAAGGCTAGGAGAAATTCTGCATTGGAAGGCTAGCTGGGATCCAATTACAACCTACAGGAAAGAGAGCGGTGACAGGGGACATCGATCAGTTAACAACTTTTGAAAAGGAAAAGGCAGAGAAGAGTAAAATAAAGACAAAGGCCTACTTTCAAGACCAATAACATAGTGAACTGCAGAGTTAGATAGCATAGAAAGCAACTGTAAAGAGGAAAGACATTCAAGATTGCTGAAAAACTATTTAGGACACAAGTACAATTTATCCCAGCATGAAAGAAGTATGCTCATTTTAGTAAGAGCCAAACTTGGTGAAATCATGAGCACTTCAATGACTTAAAACACAGTAAGAAATGGTACAGAACAAGAAAAGTATACCAGATTACAAAAGGTAATAAGTAAAGTGGACTATGGAGAATGGAAAGAAACAAACAAAAAGGCCAGGACACAAGGTGAGAGACAGCAAGGCAGGTGCAGACAGCTCGATACAATAACATTCTGTAACTTCATTAACAGTAGAAATAGATCAAGAAAATACTGTCCACCACTGCGCACAGAAGAGAAACTAGCAGCAAACACTAAGGCTACTGAGGTATTTAAACTGTATCGTCCCAGCCTTCTTTAAAAAGATAAATTATCATAAGAAAGTTGTGTTCAGAAAGCAAGCTACATAGACCTTTGACTTCCCTCGCTCAGTATAGATCACAGGCTCTTGCACAGAGTTTTAATATGCTCAACGCAGCATGAGAGCAGGAGGGTAGTATCAAAAGCCATAATCTTATTATTACCAAATAAATATATTTACAATATCATAACATGTTTTTCATTCTACCCTATAGCCACTTGCGCAAAAAATGATCTTTTAGAAGTGCTGTGTGGTAGACACTGGCCCTACCAGCTACTGCTTAAATGCTGACACATTGAGATTTTGCTATTGTTATTGATTTTCCTTAATTACATTGATCCTAGAGGTTATGCACTGTTATTGTTTAAGCTATAAATACTCATTACATCCATTAGGATCTCTACTTCAAGAAGTAGAGAAGAAGCTGTATAATAACTACACAACAAAGTTTTTGTTATAACTTTTGGTACTAGAAACAGATTGTCTACAGGATCCAGTTCTCGGGTGCTAGCAATAAGAGTTTTTTCATCCACAGCGCTAACCACTAATTAAGCCCCCAGTCTTGTGAGTCTATGAGCATACTTTCTGTAAGTGCATTGATACTGTAGCATAGAAGAGTTTTTCCTTATTCTAAAACCAAAGGGGTTATTTGCCTTTTGACATGTTTACAAAACCCTTCATAATTTTAGTAGTTCTATGTGTAAGATCTTGCACGGTAAGCAAACTAATTACAGTTAAAGGAAAAGAAACACATATTTAAATAAGGTAGTGTGCACTCTTTATAATTAGCTTTCCATGAGATCCACATGAGTTCTCCCAGCACAGAGACGTGGTTTTCTCTCAGCTCTTCCTTTCTACATCGTCTGTTCCTCCAATGGCTGTAGATCATTTCCTGTTCTGCAGCTGAAATATCACAGCTTCAAAGGCTGTGACTAACATCATTTAAACCATTATCATTTTTTACCAAACTATTATTAAACAAATTTATTTCCCCCCAGCCTCTATGATAAAGAAAATCATTCATTCATTCTGTGTGTTCTTGGCAATCTGTGTTTCTTCTTTAAATCACATAATGGCAAGAATTAGGAAAAATGGTCATTTATCTGATGTCAGTAAGTTGGGCAAAGCTATTACATTTGTCATCATGTAGGAAGCTGCCATTACATTAGACCAATTTTGCAACTAATATATTTTGATTCATTCACTACTCAAAAAATTATAATTGTCTTTGAACCTTTTTAATTGTCCCACTGAAAAGAAGAACACGTGGTTAAAAAAAAAAAAAAAAAAAAAAAGAAAGATTTGGATTGTATCAGATGTGACTTTATTAGCATGTTGGAAGAACTTGAAATATGGGAAAAATCTTGGTTTAAAATAACCTCTTATTTCTGTTCCTCCTAGAAAAAACTTTTTTAGACTTTTTTTTTCATACACTTCCCATGTGTTTTGAAGACTGGAAATGTTAGCAAGATCTTCAAAATATTTTTACTTCTTTGTCGACCTTAAAAACCAAAGCACTTCTCCCATGAGCTAGAACACAAAAATTAACCAATTGGGTCATGTTGATTACAGAAAATAGGAAAATATGTATCTGTCTCTCTCTCTATATATATATATATAGCAGCTTTTATTGTACCGAATGTTTATGGCATAGAGCCTGAATGATTTGCCGGGTCCATGCTCCACAGTCCCACAGTCCCTTTCATCTTATTGCATGTTTTGCCTGTGCAGTAGGACTTAAGTGAAAAGAATTATGGTGTTTGTGCCAACCATGAAGCCTGCGTATCTCCACAACAGTCTTTTGTACAAGGATACAGAAAGCAATACAATGACATCTGTGATGAATTGGGGTGGTCACATGAGAAATACTAAGCTCAGTACACGTTCTGGTAAGATACAGCTGAGATCTGTTCCTATTTAATAGAACTATTTCTCTTCTTAGCAGAATAAACAAAGTTTGTATTTATTCTGAGGTTAGTTATATAAAATCATTTAATGTGAGCGCCTGCTAGCAGAGTCTGAAGCTACAGAAAGCCAGCCAATCCTGTTCATTTCCATGACAGATGGTATAAAGCGTTGTTTAAGGCACTGGTGGGAAAATCAAGAGAGAGATTTTACTCCTGGATTCCCCACGGAGCTGCAGTACAGCCTGTAAAGCCAGCTCACCATTCTGTGCCTCTGTTTACCTTTTCCCCTTTCTGCATTTCGGAGGAAAGCTCGTCTCCCAGTGTGCATTCATACAGCACCTGCATGAGAAGGCCCCTGTACCAGTGAGAGCACTAACCAGCGTCCCAGTACCAGCAGTGCTATTAGTTTTATATAAACTTCTTATTTACTCCATAAAAGCACTACAGTGTACAAACAGTATTTATTAAGAGAAGCAGCCTGGTAGAGATTTTCTCTCAGGAGTACTGTTTTGCTATATAATATGTAAGACCTTTAAGTTCGGTGAAAGGGTTATCTGAATTCCACGGCTAGTAAATGAGTGAGGGTTTTGGAAATAAATTCACGCAAAGCCAGGGCTGCTGAACTTCAACAGCTGACACTGGCTTCTGCAGGTGCGAAACCACAGATGGTTACATGTCATTACTGCCACAGAAGTGCTACTGAATTCACTAACATTTGCCAGGCTGTGCAGAATACTGTACACACAATATGCTATAGAATTCAGGCAGCCCTGGACACCATATATTCGGGATACTCCACTGTGTTAAGCGTAATTAGCAAATGGCTGAATGTGTAGGTCCTACATTAATGTCCATATCTTTGTTCTTCAGATGCCACCTCATCCTTTTAAAGAGAATTACAATTCAGATTCGACAGGACCTTATTTTATGCAAAACACGTGGCAAGGTCAAAATAGATGTATATAAAGCTTTAGTCTCAAACACGGTCTTTCTGACACTGTGTGGTCAGGGATGAGTCTGGCCAGGCACCGATGCCAATTTTGTCCTTGCTTTCCCTCCTCCTGCTGCAGGAAACAAGCCCCAGGCTACTGCAGGCAGTTCATACACTGGGACAGAGGAGCTTCTGTAATTTGGAACCAATTATTTTGCAAGGGAATGGGCTGTGATCCTTCTTACCCTCCGCAGCAAATAACAGAGAAACCAACGAGACCTCATGTTTGTACAGTCAGCACACACCTTCTCATTGATTTAAGTTCTCATTTTTCTGTCTCACTTTAAGAGGAATTTTTATATTGAAATTGCACTCAGGGTAATAAACCAATTTACAACTTTTTCCACATTCCTATTGCAGCCAAATACATCGTGATCAGAAGTGTTTTAAAACTACAATTCTACTAATGTTATCTACTTGACAAATTGCCCATAATACACGAGAAAATCAAACAAAGTTATAATAATCCAGACTTCAGAGAACAAAAGCACCAGCAATGGCTCATTTTGTAGTTCATTTTGCTTCTACTCAGATACTTAGATCCTTAAAATGGAACAGAGATGAAGGACAAAGAAATACTGAGAAGTCACTCTGTTGCTTAACAGGAGCTTTACAGATTGACCACTAAGTTGCAGACGTCCAGAGGGCAAAATCTGGTCTTTATGTATTTGCTGAGATAGAGAACACTTTCTGTAATGGCAGATTATATAAAGTGGTAAGAGGTATTATTTTTTTTTCCAAAAGATAGTGGAGAATAAGTAACTATAGGCTAAGAATTCTCCTTTGCTAACCTGTCTAAAATACAATAATTACATGACAGAGTAAAAGTGATACTGTGCCAACAGAAATCCATGGCAGCTAATCACACTGCTGTATGGTTGACCACGTACTTAGCGATATAAACAAATTAATTCCCAAAAGATAGCTAATCCAGCTTTTCGAGCCCCCTAGTAACATTGTGGAGACTGTGCACTAATACCTAACAGCGTGTACTTTATATCATTTGGTGGCAACTTTTCCATTAACTGGCAACAAAGGACTTTTTTTATTTGGATTTAGAAATTCCCAAAGCAAATTTCTGAAGGGCAAACTTACATAATGCCATTTAATTTGCAATGATTCCAGATCCCAACAGTATGTGAGCTCCTACCGAAGCCTGTTCTTTTTCCCTTAGCCAGAAATGCAATGGTCATAACAACAGACCAAATTAGGGATGTGCCTGCAATATCAAAAATAAATTCAGTCCCTCAGATAAAAGACAAATGAAAAAACACATAGTCCAAAACAACTTTTGGGTCAGACTGGCATTGGATTGAATGAAATAACATACAGTTGTCTAATGGGTCCTTGAAGCTGCTCTAGGAAAAAAAAAAAAAAAAAAAAGCTCCAAAATCCCATTGCTTCATTTGCAAAAAACCCTCCACTATCCCATTGCTTCATTTGCAAAAACCCTCCACTGCTTCAATGGAGAAAAGATTTGTCTCCACACAAGTTTCACCATTTACTTCTGAGTAACTGTCTCACATCACATTCATATAATGATAAGAAATTATTTGCTCTCATAAATTTAAATCATTAAAATAAAACAATCTCATAAGACCCTCTCTCTTCCCTCCAAAATAAATACGTCAAATTTATTTCAGAAGCCACTTTCCTTAAGTGTCCTATTTTCCTTCTACATTATGTGGCAGCATTAGAATACCATTATGCTATGGCAATGGATGTTTAAGAACACTTTGATAGTGTTTAAATATTTTTTTTCTTTTTACTGCTGATTTATTGTACATTCCAAAAATACCCTGGAGCAAAACATTTGTTTTGGTTTGGGAAAGGAAAAGTGGAAAACATATTTGCTATATTTATCTCACTGTCAAAACCAAATTTGAACTCAGGCTTCCAAGGTACAAAAACCAAACTGAAACAAAACTATATTTACCCCTTGCTCCTGTCCTTTTCCCTTCACTCTTTATATCAATATAGTGCTTGTGTCTCTAGCAGCATAACCCTTTATTCTTTGAGCTAATTTTTATCCTGCAAGTGGTTATATTGATAAAAATTTAATACCATGTTCTGAAGTCTTTGACTTTTCCTTGCGTATCTTCATTCTTTGCAATTTCTGTGTTGGGACCATATCTAACCTCCACATTCTTTTGCCATAAGAATGTATGGAATAATGAATATGCGCATAGTTAGTGATAAGTGATAAAAACCAGGACAGGACATCTGGATAAATAATTCTAACTGTGAAGGAAGGTCTACTGACCCACTGATAATTCACCTTGCACCCTGGCAAAGACAAAGGGGTTTACACAGAGACTGAAATTAGTAAAACTGGTCTGGGAATCCAAGTTAGAACACTAAGCCTTTTAAAGGTCGTTATTAGTGATTGTTAAAAAGTCCTTTTTACTTTTAGTAACTGTTTCTTAAAAGCTGTTGCCCATATCCCCAGTTTATAGAGAGCTGACCAATACTGGTTAAGGGAAGCAATTACTTCTTCAGATCTACTGGTAACTGAATAAACCAAGAAACTAAGTGAACTGGATAAAACCTGTGAAAAATTTCAAATATAATTTTTTTTCAGACACAAATTCATATATTTCAGATTAATTATTTCCCCCCCCCCCCTCATTTTGGTTTGAAAGACCAATAGGTATCAAAGCCTCAGACCACTCTGTCTATGTCACTAAACTTGCAAGTTTAAGAGAAATACAGAGGACAAATTTTGGGTAGCCAGGATGAATTTAATTGCCCAAACATAGGAACTCAGTGTAACTGCAAGAGCCTCCCACTGCCATTTTGGAAGGGCTTTAGTCTCCTGTAGATCTCTGCCGTATTTGCTGGTCCAATGTGAATGCCTCAGCTACTCAAGGGTACCTAAAAGAGCACTAGGAAACACTTCTGAACAATTGAATCTTTTATCAAAGCATGCCAACAAACTGGAATTAAACAAGTGGAAGAAAGATCAAACAGAAGGGCTTGATCTCAGACTTGTTATACACTTTTCACTCTGCAAAACTAATAACCAAGTTGGGAAAGTTACCTCATTCAATTTAGGATGACTGTAATTCTTGATCCAGTAAGCAAATATGTCTCTCATATTTCTAACTCCATTTTTTATCTTTGATTATCTTTTATATTTTTTCTAACAGCACTGCTGCATGACTAGTTCACTGCAAATACCCTCTAAGGGGAAAAGACAAGTAATTCTGAGGAAGAGTTGTTCCCTTTGGACTAACTTTAACTGGTGTAAACTAACCGACAGTATCTTCTGTTTATCACCAGGTCAGAACATGCACATAAGCAGTTACTATGGAGCAGTTCATGCATTGCAAATTAACACCTCTGTTAAAATATCAGTAATTTATTCACATGCTCATTCCCTTAATCTCAGCCAGAGAATTGCATCAGACTGCAACAGCCACAGAAAGACAAAAATTGGTTAGGAGCTAACCACATTCACATATATGATTTACAGAATTTTAAAATAATCTTTTGACACCCAAGACCTCAGTATTTACAAAGCAAAAATCATATATTACTAAAGAGACTGTCAAGAATAAAACCCGCTGGTATTTGAATCATTCCACCATCATTCAGCTTTCTATGCACAAAATACTTATTGGGAAACAGTGGTAACTACACAAGATTTTATACTAGAGTGATGCATATGGAGTGTAGGTAAAATGGAAGAAGGCCACCTTTTTGGTAAGAATTCTGTATTAAGTACTCACATCTGCAAACTAGCAGCAATGGCATTTTAACATATGCAATTTATTCTCCTCTCTGAATTCAGCCAGTGGCTCTTCAGCCGCCAGACACCAGTATGAAGCCGTGGCTTCGTTCCCAGTAAATTCATCTGTCTCAGAGAGCAAAGGAGAAAGTAATATTGGGATTATGCATAAGAAACAATTATGGAAACTTAGCAGGATTGACCAAGAAAGGAAAAATAGCCTAGACGTATGGGGCGGTGTGGGAAAAGGTGCAGATTCTCCTGTAAGAGCATGGGACTGCCAGAACAGCTAAGCATAAACAGCCAGCTGAGAGCAAGAAACAAGTCTGAGAATGAAGGGCAAAATGACATGGGTAGGAGGAAGAAGCCTGAGTTGAAAATGAAGAGATATGATTTGTTTTAAAAGGAAACTATAAACCAGTACTTAGATTCAAGGAAGAGGGTAGCAGAGAGTATCAGGCTAGGACGACTAAGTTAAGAGTATGTTTCATGGATTTCAAGGTTGTACTTTGTCCTTCAAAGAGTCCAGAGAGAGAAGTTTATAGTGAAAGGTGCTAAAAATATTTCTAGATACTAACACAGCAATGCAGATCACATTAACATACAGCTTTGTAAGGAATGGTATATAAATTAGAACTATTTGCAAAGGCCTGGAAATAATAAGCTCATATAGAATGATAAATGTGTGTTATTAATGTTTTGTTGTCTTAATTGCCAGTCTTTTGTTCTCTATTACAGAATGAGAATATTCCCTGCAAAACAATTATTCTCCTGATTGTTGGTTAGATTAGCATTTGCCACAGGGCTTTATTCTTCACAGAATATTTTTGCTTGCATAAAGAAACCATGAAAGGCAGGCAGACAGCAAACAACAAAGTCAAAGAAAACAGATCATGTTTGCTCCATCTTTCTGCCTTTATTATATAGTTGGTCATACATGGATGTGAGCGCTTCCCACATAAGGAAGAAGTGAACAGAGCTCACATGCTCTGTTAAGCATTTGAAGCGTGGGTATTTTGTGTGCCATTCCAGCAAAAAAGACATTTAAGTAAACCAAATATGCAGGCATTCTATTTGTGCCTTTCTCTTGGTTTCTAACATCTTTTGATCAAACCTGAAATTTTATTTGTTCACACACTGTCTATTGATAGTGTAATATAAACATCAAGGAACTGAAAATAGAAGTAAATAAACATTTCTTTAAAGATGCTTATGACTCTGCAGGTCACTGTTTTCCAGTCACTATTATGAGTCAGAACTAAGTCTGTGAAATGGTGTTAGAAAGTACAAGACATAATCTCTCATCTGAAATGCAAGAATCACAGTCCTGACCGTTCCTGTAATTAAAGATGCCCAGTCTGGTTTTGTAACAGGAATATGTCCCAGCCAAACTCCCTGTCTGGTACTTTCTGCCTATCTCAACTCGCTTCTGCAATTTCATTTGGATATAGAATACTGTACGTTCCATCCTGAACGGAGAGGTGTGGCTGTGTGTGGCTAAACAGCTGCTGTCTTGATTAAAGTTTATAAGCTGCTCTGAGATACTTTTCTAAAACAGACAACAGAAGTACAAAGGATGGGCACCTAACTTCTACACAGAAGAACCAGACCAGAACAAGCACAGCACTCAGGGAGATACAGAGACAGACTAAGAAAACCACACTGTGATGTTTATACCAGTGCAACAAATGCAAATGAAATCTTCCAACATTATTGACAGTAGCAACACCGAGGTTATGGTATGTGTGCATATCACGTCTTATTGCTGATCGAGATTATCGTTAGTGTTTATTCAATCAATATCAGCATGTCTGAGGGGACTGAAAAGGCACTAATAAGGACACACACTGTTTAGGGTAAACACAGAGCTGATTACAGTAACACCCACTTGATTCGGCAACTAAGATTTAAATGGACTGCTTTCAAGATGCTGGTAGTGGCATATACAATTCACCTGACAATGAAGGGAACAGACAGTACCTTCCTCCAGGGTTCTCTGTTAGTCTTATAACCGTGGTCCTGGGACACGCCATGGGTCTAGCTCAGCTTCTGGCAGACTCCAAACCATTGTAAGCATTTGAAATATTTAGTAGGCAACTACATGCAGCAGAAGGAGCCACAAGCCAGGTGAGTCACACAGATATTCTTCTCCTGCTAGGTATTCCCAGGCTGTCATATTGTGCAACTCAAGAGACTTCAGCCTAGCAAAGGATTTGACACAGAGAGTATGTGCCACAGGACAATGAAGCACGGAGATGCTCAGAAGTTGGTTCCAAGGATCTCAGTTGGATACTGAATGCAAACTATAGTATGGCAATCACATTGCATGTAATACACAATCTACTTCAGAATTTGCTTAGAAAGCAGAGCCACATGCATGTCACACAGTGCAGACATCCTTTGAGAATAAATACTCACATTGATGTTTAAAAGGTGAATGATCATATAGGGCCCCGAGAACACCCTCACAGATCCAATCTCTTCAGACTATACAGTCTTACACATACATGCCATTTTAAGTGAGGAAAGAATCTTGCCTCACTAGAGTTTATATTCTGACAGCAGTGTCAGCTACATCGCTTGGGACTTTGTCTAAAAAAGGACTTGAAGGCATAAAATTGAAATCAGGAGGAATTTTGGTACAGAAACCCAGAGCTGCGATCCCGAGTTGTGAACCTCAGCTGCCACTTGTATCCTGTTCATTCAGCATTTTGTGGCTGTAAAGCTGACTAGAGACTAGCAAGTTCTGCCTTGGCACCCACACAGAATTGCCTGAGTTTTGACAGAGTTGAGCAGCTTGGCTCTTAACCCAGTCAGGCAAAAGGAGACTTGGCATTGTGGATGACAAAGAAAATAGTTTTTAGAGAATGAAATGCATTTTTCAATTTGCTGAATTAGACTAATTCTAATAATTAGCAGAGGTACAAAATGGCTTGACCATTGCATTTAAGTCCTTGGCTTTTCTATGTACACAGTGGTACCAGACATTGGCTCTTACGCTAAAAAAGCCCAGGATGATGTTACATCTGTATTGTGATTTACCTCTAGCCACTACCTGGAAAACACTGGTGCAGTACACAAAATCTCAGTAAGTGTTTGTACTTTTGCAGATGCAGGAATTTAGAATGCAAACCCAAAACTGTTAGTCACAAAGTATTCAAACTTTGTCACTGTTTTCCCACTTTTCAGGAGCTCACTGGAGACAATTGTCTCCAGGTCTGATGGTGCTAAATATCTGCAATTTCTGTGAAAGACCAGTATAGCTGAGAATGCCTGACGATTTGGCAAATTATATCACAGGAGTTTTAGACTGGGTGTCAACAGAATAACGCTGGGAAAATTGACATTTGAACTTTGTCAAAAAGCAGTGTCTCTTGTTGGACTCTGAATTCTGTAGGCAAATATAAAAGCAAACACAGAAAAATAAATCACATTATCATCATCATCCATGAGTAAGACTGGAAGCTGATACCTGGCAATCCTTTGAAGTCAATGACAAAATTTATTCACTTTAACAGAACAAGAGAACTATTAAAACCAACCAAACAAACAAAAAAATGACAAACCCAACACACACAAAAGAAGGTTATTTAACTTAACTATTCTACTCTGAGATGTAGCATTCAGATGAATGTGATTCTATAAGTGTGCATACAGTCAAAAACTGAAAAGCAGCTACTGAGGTCTTTGACAAGGCACACAAGTACCTTTGAAGTAAATGGGTCCTCTTACCATAAAGAAAAATTGCACATCGTACAGCATCATTTCCTCTCAACCTCCACCTCCCTGGAAATCCATCAAGCATTCTGAGGGAGAGGCGCTAGGAAAAAAGACTGAGAAAGTAGGTATGAACAACACATTTTGAGCAAGAACTGCTATATTTCTTTCTCCTTTCAGCATTTTCACTCTCACACCCTCACACTCCGGGGAATGTTAAACAGCGCTATAGACTAAATGTCACTCCTTGACTAACCACACTGACCACACTGGCTGAATAAAACCAGGAAGAATTGCTCTCCCAAACGTAGCAGAGGGAATACACAAAAGTTCTTCCAAACCCAGGTAAGAAACTGAGGAGGCAACAGGCTCAAGTGATCCCTGCTCCATACACATGGTGTGTCTCTACATACAAACATAAAATGCACCATCTTCAAAGAGCTGCTTGATAAACTACCAATGTTTCAACAAAACAGTTGTAGAGAAAGTATGAATTAAAGTATTCCAAAGTCTTAAAATATGGATTTAACTAATAAACAGAACTTACACTCATGTTTATGCATCAGTTATTATATCTCTCATGCTCATTTAATCTCAGTGCTGGAAATGTACACTTTTTGTGGCATAATAATGACTCTCTGGCTCACCAACAGTAGTGAAGAACACTAGAAAACAGAAGACACAAGAACCGTCCTTTTCAGAAAAAAAATATGGGTGATTTAACTCATGGGCAAAGAAAGGGTGTGGCAAATATAGAGGGCAAAAGCGATTTACTTGTATTACAGTCATATAATGCCAGAGCAGATGCACGATCTTTGTCATCTCCTTTCTTTCTCACAACAGACAGAAAACACACAGAGGTATATTTTATATTTTAATGTTAGTAAAGTAAAATGTTGTTTGAAAGGTACTCCCAGAATCACTTTCTTAAAAAAAAACACACAAACCAAACCATATGGCAGTAAAATCCAATTACTTATTTTCTCTTTATTCATGGTAAAATACTTTTATAGACATATAAGGTACAGATGCAGGTGTCTAATGTATCAAATAGGTAATATGTAGTTTTATATTGTAATAGGTAAAACTTTCATCCTGTTGATGTGAAGATGAATGTACTTTTTAGCTGGAAGAAGCGATTACAAGGCATGTATCACTAGGGCCATTTATTATTTGTTATTGGCAGTCCAACATTTCCAAGTATGTTTGGAAGGAATATTTGGACAGTTTTAAAGGTTGTCCTGGTATTACTTATAGGCTCCAGCCAGAAGTGCTATTTCTATTATTTTTGGGCACTGTCCTCAAACTTCTCTTTTCTAACAGTTGTGCCTCATGCCTCACCCACAACGCACACATGCATCCCACTTCCCAACCTCTCTTAAGCCTGGCTATTCCAACTGTTATCCAACCATCCAGTCCACTTTTGCTAGTCTCAAAAATATCTCTGCACCCCAAATACTAGCAATGGCAGTCCTCTAGTCACCCCTCCTTCTCTTTCCTCCGTTGACCACAGGTAAAAATTACATTACTCGCAGGATTACAGGTGTGCTGGTTTTGGCTGGGATAGAGCTATTTTTCTTCACAGTAGCTAGTATGGGGCTACGTTTTGGATTTGTGCTGGAAACTGTTGATAACACAGGGATGTTTTTGTTACTGCTGAGCGATGCTTACACAGAGCCAAGGCCTTTTCTGCTCCTCACCCAACGCCACCAGCGAGGAGGCTGGGGGGGGGGGGGGGGGGGGGGGGGATAAGGAGTTGGGAGGGGACACAGCTGGGACAGCTGAGCCCAACTGACCAAAGGGATATCCCATACCATATGACGTCATGCTCGGCATATAAAGCTGGGAGGAAGAAGGGAAGGGGGGGCTGTTCGGAGTGATGGCATTTGTCTTCCCAAGTAACTGTTAGGCGTGATGGAGCCCTGCTCTCCTGGCGATGGCTGAACACCTGCCTGCCCATGGGAAGCGGTGAATGAATTCCTTGCTTTGCTTTGCTTGTGCACATGGCTTTTGCTTTACCTGTTAAACTGTCTTTATCTCAGCCCATGAGTTTTCTCACTTTTACCCTTCCAATTCTCTCCCCATCCCACTGGGGGGGAAGTTAGTGAGCAGCTGTGTGGGGCTTAGTTGCCAGCTGGGTTTAAACCATGACAACAGGCAATGAAATAACTTCCTGAGGACAAGAGGGTGAGAGAAGGGAGAGGACATACAGCAAGTGGGTGACTTTCCCTTGGTGCTTCCATTCGATCTATTACATGTCACAAGGGAGCCTGTGCAAATGACTGACATGGCAAAGCTATAAATCACGCTTTGCACAAAAGAGCTGCCTTTTCTTTCTTCCCAGTGTGGCTTTCCTACGTTCTCGGCATTTACCGCAGGTGGTGTCACAGTTGCTAGGACTTCTCCGGGTTCTGTTCTGCATACCCACAGAGGCACGGCAGTAGCCAGAAATAAGGCAATGGCTAATGAAGTTATCACTTTGGACTCAGCTGAGAGTAGAAAATAAGCCAGACAGCAGTAAGAGAGATCAGCGATGTGACTGAGAAGCCTTAATGCAGAGAGAGGGAAAGGCAGAGTGAATTTGGTAGCAATAAAAGTAAGAGCTGGTGAAGAGACTGAACAGAGGGACAGTGCTATACAAGCAACACAGAAGACAACCACAGCTGCTGCATCTCTGCTGGAGGGCTTCATCCTGACTGCAATAAAGCCTCTGGTTAAAATGCAACACAGAAAACTGTGCCTCATGCCTCTCATGCTTAAGAAAAATGACTGATAAAGTGCTATCAGAAGTATGTAAACTTGCTGATGTGTACATGGACACCAAGCCGTTTCTTACAGGCCAGATTGCAACACATTCTTACAAAAATATCAGAATGGCCTTCAGGACCACACAAACAGCGGAACCACCTCCTCAACAAAAAACGGACCCAATCTTCTTCCCTACAAAAGGAAGCCACAGCTTAATTTAAGACTGGCATAATTTTCTTAAATCTCTGCAATCTCAGACTAGCAGCCATCCCTCAGGAGGGTCAGCTCATCCCAGCCACCACTGCTTTTTTCATATGATGAGCTCCAACCAACATATCAAATCTGAAATACAATGTAAAATAGTCTATCATTTAACTGCCAAAGTCAAGATCATTTCTACCATGTTATATAAATCTTTTGATTAATATGCATAACTCCATCTTAAACGTTCAAAGATATTTAGTTTTTTCATAACTTAAACTCGTCTCCTCCCATTCCCAGTCTTTCTGTCCAACAACTGTGGTTCAATAGAAGCAAAGTGTCACTCTTATTTCTGGGTTAGTGGTGCACCAAAAAAGAAATAATTCCTACTCATACAGCTCGAGCTTCTCTCCTTTGCAGCAACTCACACAGAAGAGATTCTGCTCAACTTGTCACAGCAATGGCAAGCCCAGCTTGAGGTATGATGATGAATGGTGAGAATCCCACCATTTTGGCTAACATGAACAAAAAGGATGTTCTGAACATACATCAATATCTGTTAAATTAATGTTTGTGCACACAGGCATATGCATAAATACATATGCATATATATGTGTGTGTCTGTATGTAATCATACATATTCACCCTCCCCAGCATTTTCCTCTCCCACGTTCCCACACACGTATCCTTGGAAAGGAGAAAACCCTTCTGTGTATTTTTATTGGCCTGTCAATCTGCAATATTTTTTTTTTTTCCATAACTGGAATGTCATATAGCATGTCAGTCTTTCTGCTTTCCCTTTCACCAGAATTAAGCACCCTGCATGGCTGCAGAGAAAGCTAGCAGGGAAAAAAAACCAAAGCAATTTATTTCCAACATTTAGATTTGATACAAGGTGCCATACACTGTGTATATTAACAAATCATTAGAAGCTCTTTTTTCATCCAAAACTTTACTGCGGCTTGCACGACATCAGAGCAGGAACCACACCAAGGGCTAAAACTATCAGGTGTCAGTCTCAGAACACTTCTCTATTTTAAGAGACCAGACATTGTTTCTAATGGCCAAATACGAATTGCCTTTCCTGGTTAGTCACAGTATCAGGTCCCATCAGCCTGGGAAAGCTCGTCACCTTGTTTCCACCTGCACACTCAGAAGAGCAGTCCCTTCCCTGCACTCTGCTATGTCTCAGGGCAACACGCAGCCACACCTCTCCGTACCATGAAAGGCTGGTGAAAGCTGAGGTTCATCAGTACCCTGAACAGATCTTCCAAAGACATATGGAGGATGTAGTGGACAATTAAAACGCCAGTCAGCTCTCATCAGCTCACCTATGAACCCACAAGAAATGCCGGGGTACCTTTAACAAAACTGAAAGCAGTAACAACCTTGGCAGCTTTTGGGAAACAAGGAGCCATGCTACAGGGGAGGTTATGGGAGCTGCAGGACATCGTGGAGTCAAATACTGGTGAATCCAAGTATCTGGAGATGAAACCAAACCAATCCTTCCCTACCCTCACCATCTTTTTCAATGGAACAATTCCAGCATTTCATGGTTTTTGGATCCATAAAGAAAGAGATCATTATCAAATCCAAGCAAGCTGAAATCTAACATCTCCCATTTTCTGTCCTCTATTATAGCACATATAGAGAAAAAGAGACATCATTATTAGTGAAGCAAAACCAAGAAGAATGCTTATCAACCTTGGAATCAACAAGCAAAGCATCCATGAATAGGCTTAAAAATGAATCCTTAAAAGCTCTCTTTAGAACTGTCCCTTAAGGTTCTGGTGGCCAACAGAATGTTGCAACATGAAATTCAGAAAGCAAGGTTTGTCAGTACCTCTTTAAACAAATCAGCAGGCAACACTTATAGTGATGCTGGTACAATGACACTGACTTGCCATTCAAAATTTTCTTCTTCCCTACCAATCTTCCTTCCACCCCCTTCCCTCCTCTCCTTTCCCACCCCCAAAAGCATAATGGTTTAAATGGATGAAAAAATACAGTAACTAAAAAAGTTCCTATAAACTGGGAACTGACATGACTATCTGTCTTCAAGTGTGAGCATTCATAGCTCTCTTTCAAAACCTATTCAAACCTGGATAGCCTTTTGTGGGGACAAATGAGGCTGCTGCCAGTTTTTACCAAGTTATAAAATTTTCAGCATCACAATAAATTGTGAGACAAGGAGGAGAGAAATTCAATTTAACAAGGAACTCGTAACTTTTCATTGAAGGAGTGCTCAATTGTGGGACAAGGAAGAAAGAGTGAGAGGTACAGTGTGCATCAATATCTTATCCCTTTCTTTCTGGGTTGTCCTTGGAGGCTTGTCCATAATTTACTTTCCCAGGGGAAATTTAGCACAAGTGTAGCAATTTTTCCTTTCATCCTGCTGACAGACTAAGCTAGCCTCAGAAAAAAAGGGGGATAAAAAAAAGAAAGAGAAAGGAAAGATCCATAGATATTATTTACACTACAGATCATGTATTATTTTTTACCTTCCGATGTTCATATTTTGATAGTGGTACTAACTGCACACATGCAGACGCACACACACCAGGGCAGCATGATCAATGGTAGGGGTCAATAATCCCATTTCAGAGGCAGTCCTACTGCAGACTGAAATGAAACAGTGTAAAGTCCAAAGTAATGAAATGTGACAGAGCCACATGCACTGCCACCCTCCAAATATGGAGAGAAATACATTTCTAGATGAGGAAATCCTAACTGGCAAGTCAGATCTAGTCACATAATAAACAAGGCAACACGTAAGTAATGGATGACTCTCATACTTAGAATTTGCCTTCTTCATTTAACTGTAATATGATCTCACAAAGTCTGATTTTTGTTAGAGTATGAATGACTAACCTTCCGGTGTCCTTGTAAGCAAATGGCCTATCTCATTAGCTCATAATATTAATCATTTTTTTTTATTCCCTCTTTATATTTGTTGTGTTGCCAGTGATATTAAAGCTACTTCAATTGGTTAAATCAAGAAATGATCTATAAACAATCACAATGCATTTAGTATCATAATTGTCAATGCATATCATTATATTGGACAGGGCTGGCGATGGCTAGCAAATCTGTCTTTGATCTATGAGCAGTCATAGACCTCTGTGAAGCTGCCCTTCATTCAATATAAACGCCAAAAGCAATAGTAGTGCATTATAAAGTGTGATCACTGAAACAATGGAAGCCACCATCCGAAGCACTGAGCAGATTCAAAGGCTAGGAACAAGCTGAGCTCCATGGGCTTAGGGGTTTTCCTGTGGCAAGCTGTAGATGTAAGTATAAGGACACTCATTTGGTGAAGCTTTGCATCTCTGTATCAGAGAAGCTTTCAGGAATAGGAAAACCAGCAGAGCAGACATCAAGGAAATATACTGCTGAAAGGAAGCTGCACATATAGGGTTCTTTTTCTTCTCTCTCTGTTTTTTCCCCATTTTAGGAATGAAGTTCTATATTCTGTCATGGATAAAATGCATGGGTTTGTGTACCACTAAATTAGTCATTTACACACCCTAATACAGCCTTTCCATCCTACCTTTCCTTTTCCCCACTTCTGCTTCTGGAAAGGTGATTTCTGTTTCTATAACATTAAAAATCTCAGTACAGACAAGAAATGCAACTGGTTTCTTCAAAAATAATTTCATGAAGCTTTTGATTGACTTAAAAATGTTGCTAGGATTTAAAAACTGGTAATTCCGTAAATTCAATAAAGCATATGTTCAATGCATGAAGAGCTAGTAAAAGGAAATTCCCCAGAACTAGTAATTAAAGAATTACCATGTAATGCAGATGTTCTTGTTGGAAATCCTCAAAAATTGGTATTACCCTAATACTGTCCAATCTTTTAATTGAGGATCTAGAAGGAAAAGTGGATATACTACAGCTGTCATCTATGGACAAGAGAGCTGGGGAGTTGAATGATGATGAGGGGCAAGTTAATCATAGAAACTGTGTCAATTGGGCCAGTGTGATTTAGATGCAAGGAAATGTGAAATTATACATTTATAAACAAAAACACGGACGACACCTACAGAACAAGGACTGATATAGCAATGGAAAGGAACTACCCATCTGGTAGAGATAAAAGTAGCAAATACAAATACAAATGAGTATATATAAGATGAGATGCAAACATTGAGAGACATGAAGGGTAATAAAGATAAATTTATAGATACTCCAGTAAAGAACGACATCAAGGAAAAGACTAGTCTACTCCTTAAGAAAGGAATGGAACATGATGCCAAAAAGATCAAAGAACTATTTTTTTTTCACCTCAGTCTTTATTATAAGGTCAATTGCAATCATGTAGCAATCACAATTAATATCGCTGACAAAGGGTCAGAATTGAGCCTCAAATAGGGAAGGTACAATATTCAGAGTACTTAGGTAAGGTGAATGTTTTTAAATGGGCTGAGTCTAATGAACTTCACCCAGCAGTACTTAAAGAGCTAACTAAGGATCTCAAAGTCATTAGGGCTTATCTTTGAAAACTTAAAAAAAGATAATGGAGAAACTGGAAGACCAAAAAAAGGGCAAGTGTAATGTCTACCTTTAGAAAGGATTGTTTAAAAAAGAAAGAAGCTAGCCTGATGATTGTAGGCCAATCAGCTTTATCTTCAATTCATGGAAAAATACTGAAACAAATAGCCAAACTATTTGTAAGTACCTGGAAGGTAACAAGGACATGTATAACATCTAACATGGATTTGTCAAGAACAATCATGTCAAAGCAATCTAATTTTTTTCCCTGATAGGGTAACAGGCCTTGTGGTCAGAGGAAAAGCATAAGATGTGGTGTATATTTAGGACTATTTTTGATCCTCTTCCTCATAATAATCTAAGAAAACCATGGAAGCATGATTCAGATGAACATAGTACAAAGTGGGTGCAACACTGATTCAGAAGATCATGCTCTGGGAGTGGTTAGAAATGTTCTTAACAGCATGTAAAAATATCTCAAAGTGAGGATCTGTATGAGATACAGTATCACTTAGTATTTTGACTAACGACCCAAAATATAGTATCACAAACATATTTGCCATGACAATTATCCTCCTTGGAGGCATTATAAATACAATAGACAAAAGATCAGAATTCAGAATAACTTTGGCAAATTTAAACATCTGATTTGGAAGCCATAGTGCTTGGTCAGTAGGGATAAATGCAAAGTATTATACTTAGCAAGAATAATTAACCGCTTGGGATGGAGAATCACTGATCTGGGACCCGTTCTTCAGAAAATGATAAGTTGTTGTGGATCACAAGCTGGATAATCAATCAACAGGATCATGCTGCTCCAGAAAAGACAAATGTCCTACCGCAATGAATAAATTTGGTATAGCTTGCAAGTCACAGAAGAATCCTTCTACTCGGCACTGGTAAAGCTGCACCTAATGTTATTTCATCCAGTCTGAGGAACTGCACCTCCAAAAAATGAGGACTATCTGGTGATAAACCAGAAGAAATTTATAGCCTAGAAAATATCACTGTAAGTAAGAATTAGGGTTGTTAAAGAAGAAAAAAAAATGGCTATAAGTAAAAGGTTGCTAAAAAGGGAAAAAAAAAAAAAAGAACCAGAAAACTGCTGAACTGCTCTTTGTGCTGATGTTAGATAGGGCAAGACATAAATGACTTAAAGAGCAGACAGGGAGACTGAGGCTGCATTTTAGGAAAAAAACTGTCGAGTAGTAAGAAGCAGTAAAGTGTAAAAAAGACAGATTGCTTGTGGAAGTTCTGGAATACTTCTGGAAAAAACTGTCAAAAATAATACAGAAATCTGTCCAGAATATGTGCTGATCCTGCCATGCAGGAAGGGTGATCAAGATTACTCAAAGGTCCCCCACACGCCTGTGATTCCATGAGCCCCACTGAAACATCTCAGCAATAGGATCCTTGCATATGCTGTTCAGGCAGCAGCGAACAGGAATAAATACTTCATTTTTCCAAATATAGTATTCGTAAAGTTTGATAAAATTATGGAAATCTAGAACCTGTATTTCTAAAAAGATGTTGAGAAATCGAAATAGACACAGCAAGAAAAAACTTGAGGGCTGAATAAAAGACCTTGTAGTGAGAATCAAGTACTACAATCTATTGTATTACCATTAACTTCTTCTCTCTGTCCCCCCAGTGAATATTTCTTAATCTTATAGTAAAAAATTAGCTTTTAGAGGAAAACAGATAAACATATAATCCAAGTTTAATTCCACCTCAAAATTAGATTTATTTTTTTAACAGGGAGGGTAATCAGACACTGGAACAAATTATCAAGGGAAGCAGCAGATCCTCTACCCTGATGCCTTGAAATCAAGACTGGGTGCCTTCCCAAAAGACAGGCTTCAGTCTATGTAGGTTAAAAGTTCAACATAAGGTAATACAGGTTTGATTTAACAGTCTGTGACATCCTAGAGGGCTGCCACAACTGTTCGAAGTCCAGAAATTAATCTAAAGTGAGTCTGAACTTCTTTTCCTCTGAACAGGAGGGCCTTTATTACCCATAGACTGATATAATTATTGCAACCTGAAAGTACTGGCATTGTGTCCACTACATATGGTCTTCTCATAAATCGGGGACTCTTTTTCCATAGCTCTGTGAACTCAGAAATATCCTTTCCCATGAGAACAATGGAAAATACACAAATAATATTTAAAAACACATCCTCCCCCCCAAACCTCAAAACTTGTTTTGCTTAAAACAACGGACTATGAAAAGTTTTAAAACCTAAATAGGTAATTTGAGGGTATGTTTCTTCTCTTCAGAACTTTAAGAGTCTACTATTTAATGCATTATTTAGTCTGTAAAAGTTCTGCCTGCTTTAAGAGCAAAAGGATTAATGGTTTCAAATTCCAGTGTGTTGACCTTTATTCAACATTAAAATGCTTATTTGAGCATTCTGCCATAGCACCAGTAAGCCTCTCTCTAATGAAAACTGTAAGGGAAAGAAAGTTTAACTCCCATATGTCCACAAATAATATTATTTTGCATTACAACGTTTAGGAGATCTTTTCCGCACACACACAAAGTTAACACTGATGCAAAGAGCATTAAAACCACAGAGTATATATGCTATTACTCTGGTTACAGATTGAATGTTAGAGCAATATTTATGAAGATGATGAAGAATAAAAACAGTTAAGAGCTCCTGTTCCCAAGTTACTGCCCTTAATAACAGTTATGACAGCAAACAATTTTAAGCAAAGTAGAACAAAAGCAAACCATAATAGCTACTTCTGAAATAAATTACTGAATTCTGCTTCCAAATACCAAAAGCTTGAAGAAAACCAAAGCTGCAATTTTATATGAGGATACATGGTTTGCTAAGAGAGCAAATCAAAGTAGGGAATAACTGGGCAAGATTGATTTTGGGTGATGCTGAATAGTAGAAAGGGTAAGTTGTAAACACTTTGGCTGACACAGCAGAAAGAGCTGGGGGAGAAGTTAAAGGCAATAAAGAGTCTGGATGCTGCTACAGACCTTCAGGGCACTAACTGAACCTAGACAAGGAAGTGTCTTGACAGACAGATGGAAACTGAGAAAGCCTTTATCACACTGAATCTTTACTACTCATAGTGATTAAAATAACAGCTATGCTAAAAGCAAGGCAGGGGAACATTTTTCTCGAGGCGGGTTTCCATTCTTCCCAAGTTAGCTGAGCAAGTGGCATGATCAAATGCAATCCAGAACATAAGCCATATAGAGTTGGCACATACAAGAAATTAAGACCGAAGCTAATTCTCAGCTAAGATTTTGTGGTAACAGTCTTATCGTGTTTTGATAAGTATTTTTCCTGCAGAAAAGATTACAGGCTGGTCTTGTAAGCTTTGAAAAGTTTCTTGGACAAAGATAGTTGTTGCCACAGTTTGTTGAAAAAAAAAATTGCTCAGAACCTAAAGAGCTAAAATAATTTCCCTAAAGGAAAAAAGTAATTAATAGCTTACCTGAGGAGAGAATATTGGACTATCACATTTTAAACTGTAAAAATCATTTAACTAAGAATCACTAAATGTGTCGTAACTAAAGTTGATCATGACACAGAAATTAGACATAGGACAACTAAGGAAGAGCAAAATCAACTCTGCAGGAATATGAAGGCTTAAGAAGATGGGAAAAGTAGACAGGAATATCAATTTATTGCCTGATAGATGATCATATGCAAAATAACATGAACAAAAAACCCCAAATGTAAAGGGTGTGGCTGTGAAAGGGATCACACCACTATGCATCAGAGTGAATATTTCATCATTCTAATTCAAACTTCCTGTGCAAACATTAAGAGAACCACAGAAAGATTTCCTACAAAGCATGCCAGTGCTTTGTTAAACATACACAGAACTCCAGAACTGCAAATATAATTCAAAATACCTAAACCTGCATGTAGAATAACTTCAGGCACACAGAAAACGAGAATGGAGAAGGTAGAGATGGATTTATTTCTGCCTCTTAAACAACTTTAAATAAACTTGAGTTACAGAACGAGACTTGCAAAGAATTTATACTAATATTTAAAAAAAGACTTTGAAAGAGTTAATGTAACTTAAATCTGTCACTGTATGGGTTTCACATAGAAGATGTGGTACAGCAGTTTATTCAGCCTAACAGCAAGACAAGAAATGCTCACAGTGAATAACAGGAATAAACTTGGTGGGGTGAGGTAGGAAGGAGAGAGAAAAAGGTGTTCTGGAAGTTTGTTTTTTTTAAAAAAATAATGTTCTTTTATTATATATTGAAATTTAAAGTTATTATCTTAATCTAACACTGAAAAAGCACAAAAGCCTTAGTTTTTAAAAAATGCAGTAAGTGTCTGCACAAGTAACGGTGGCTGCCAAGAGCACTGATGACTCTAAAGAAATACATAGGTAGTTTGGCTTACTCAGCAGCACTTCAAAAAACTAGGAATCACTCTGGTTAGAATATGCATTTTTAATAAATGAAAAAGAAAATTAAAAAATCAATTCAACACAGAAACAAGGCCTTATCTCCAGCTCTGAAATACAAGCATATTGTCTTAGCCTAGGTCCTTTTTCATTCATATGGACTGTAAAACAATGAAACAACAAAATTTAACTGAGCTCTCTGAAATTATATAGGTAAAAAAGATAATACCATCTACATCATCACCTATTGCCATGAATTAGCTGACAGGACAACAACTGGTGGGTATCTGCAGCATGCCACCTTACAGCACAACGGACATACAGACTGTTGCCAATCTATACAATAATTTACTCCTATTTCTGCCGCAAATGTAGCATCTCAGATACAAACATTATTGTATACTGAACCAAAATATCATTTGCTCATCGTCCATCCCATTCCAAATTTTATGCCACACAATTAACAGAACTAGTCTAGATCTTTTTGATCCCCAGAGCCTATGTGCAGTATGTTGGACTTGTGAAATGAAATAGCTGAAGTGGTAAGGCATGTTCCTGCTTTTGCTGATTCTCAGCATAAATGTTTCCTCCTCTCATATCACTTGTCTTAACACCAGCATGCTACAATCAACATCCTGCTAGTTAGTTAAGATTCTTGCTTGCTTGCCTTTCTTCTCTAAATACAGCACTCTCATGGCGCTATTGATCAGTGACTAAAAAAAAGCCTGGATGAAATCCCTTTTTCTTTCTTTTTTTTTTTTTTTTTTTTTGTTATTGATATTTTTTTAAAAGCTCCTTTCATCTCTTCCTCTACCAGGAAAGCATTACTTGACAGAAATATAACAATGAATCTAAAGCTGTTCAGCACCAAACTACCTAGAAGCGGAAAATATACCCCTAGATTTCAGCCTCTTGCATTTCAGTGGGGCAGCACACACATGCTCCAATTACTTTCTCACAACATTGGTAACTCAAGGAAATTCTGTTGCAGTCAATAGCGCTTCCACAAACTACATGTCTTTGACAATAAAGGCAGAATTTGACCCACTTCTTTTTGGTCATGAAAAACCATGGATGATAGGTAGCACATCCACATAATAAGCATAATTTTTTAGTTTAAGATTTATAGCCTCACATTGCTCCTGAAGTCTCTACTTCCAAGCATTTTATGATATTATCAGGAGGGGTTAATTTCAGCAGAACTTTTGAAAACTGTTTCCCACTTCTCTGGTCATCCCTCCGAACACAGGAGTACCAGTGGCAGCTGAAAACAGAGCAACGTATATTTAGCCAGCAGTGTTATATAACCTGTCTGTTAACAAATGCAAGACACAGAGTAAAGTCATGTAACCCAATTGAAACAGTTCGTACTGGAGGTTGATTTCCCTTGGGAACTGAAACATCAAGTAAGAAACTGAACCAGTTAAATATAACCTTTTTAAAGGGCAAAAGAATTCAAAGGTAATCAAGGATTTTTTTTCCTCAGAAGGGCATTTATAATTATATTCCACTTTTATTTATAACAACCCTTTTAATGTTGGTACTACAAAAGAACTCCACAGAAAACCAGCTTTGCTTTATATAACAGGATTCAATCTACATGTGGTTTTTATATGCAAAGCATCTTCTATACAAGGTACACACTGACAAAGGCACATTTCCCTGAAGAAACAAGGAATATATTTTCAAAGTGGTTCATGAGGGTTTAGCCATGTGCTTTTCATTAATAGTGTTGAAGACTTGAGAAAAAATCCTTAACTTTTGCTTTAAGAAAGTAATGGCAAATGACTACATATGATCCTACAGTGAGCTCAGAATTTAGAGTTAAATTTCCTTTATTATCCTAGAATACACTTAACATTTTGCTTTATTAATTCCTGAAGAGACAGAAGCAGACCAGTTCCTAAACTGATCTTTTCAGCTTCCTTTCCACTGGTTAAGCAGGTATGAATTAAGAAGCAGAAAATAAAGGCATGAGCTAAAACCTCCTGAACTCAGAAACGACATTTCAAAATTCGGCACCAGAGTGACCAGGCGGTTTGTGATTAAACATTTAAGATCCTAAGTTGTGTGTTCATGTTGTGTTAGGAGACAACATATTGTGTTAGCAAAACAGCAGCAGGATTTGCAGAGTGGGATCTAGAGGTGCACAAAGCCAATGAGAAGGAAATCTACAACAAAGGGGAAGGATAAGCTTGGGTGGGCCAAGTTCTCTCACAGAAAGTCTTCTGGATGCAGTAGAAATTCATCATATAGAAACCTGCCTCTGTGTATGCTTCTGCCTTTTACACATCTAGCAGATGCTCACACAGTATCATACCGTAAGTCTGTTGCCCTTGAACAATAAAAAAAAATAATCTAAAGGACAGTCTTGACACAGCCAAAGATGCTCTCAAATTATGCTGTACAGATTAAAATCAAGCAGTATTTTCCCAGGATGGTATTATTGATCATGTTGCCCAAATGCTAGTAAATACTGCTGTACAAAAACATCTGTCCAAGACTAGCCTACTAAATTTACTCCTCGAAGAAAAAAAGTTAACTTAATCTCAGAATTAAATTAAAGATGTTCTGTTTGAATAGCATCAAGCATGTAGAATCCCACTGTGGATTCCAATGTATATACCTGCTCAAATGCTCAGCAGAGAAACTCTGCATACATACAAGTGCCAGACAGAGGCAACAGGGCCAACTACTTCTTACCCACAACATGCAATCTGTTGATACACTGAGAAACCAGTATTAGAAGATGCTTTAGTCAAAATGCTGTAGGTTATTAATCACAGCTTTGGGGTTCCTGACAGGTTGTTTTGATAAAATAAATCTATTTAAAGTGCTGTAATGAAATACTAACCCATTTTTGAAGGGCTTTTTAAGATGTTTTTAAGAAGTTTCAGATCAAAGACTCAGTTAATGTAACCTCCATGCATTAAATATTTAGTACTTAGTCACTTGAGCACTCAGGCATCTTGACATTGTAAAAGGGGGAGAGGGAAATTGAGTTTAAGTCAGTTTTGCACAGTGGGATTTTTCAGTTTTTATGTTAAAATCCCAGACATGTAATTTTAACACAAAGGGGTCTATTCTTTTACAACAGTATATGCACCACCCATTAAAAGAATTCTTTATGCACCTGCATAGGTAGGAGAATAAATCCTCTATAAATTCATTTCAGTAGAAACTGTTGTGCTGGGATTAACATCATGATTGAACATTATTTTGTCTCTGAGCTCTCTGATGGACGAAACCAAACGCACATGCTTCTCTTTCCAGAACAACTAGGCACTTAGAAGGAGCACAGAATTTGAACAATGGCAGCTAGATTTAAGCAACTTTTTGTAGATATTTGGATTATGTCACTATAAGACATTTCCCTTTTCTAACAGCCCTGAATTCCAACAGTTGCTCTTTACTGTTTCGTTTCTTCCAAGGGGCATGCTCAGATGTCCGCAATAGAGATCAGGATGAAGGAAATAATCCTATTTTGGGCCTTATTAAATTAGACGTCTTAAATTAATAAACTGCAAATTGTTATGGGCTGGATATCCATGCTAGAAACACAGCACTATTTATAAATTCTACAAGTTCTCAAGCATCACCTTTCTTGTGAAAGTTCACTGAGTGCAGTAGGAACTTAGAGATGACTTCAAGCAGAATGAATACACTCCTGAGTGTATTTCTTGGCTCATTTGCAAAGGATTATAGACATTAAAATACTAAAAATTGACTCTGAAACTATTGTCATGAACTATCCTTGACCCATATTAGTATCAGTCTCAGAAACAAGAGAACTATTGCATATTTCAATCCAGTTTAATGCAAACATGGTCACATGCAAGTTCTTTGATGCACAGTTACTCTAAGGCTCCTGTATTTCACAGTCATTCATAATACATAGAGAATACATAGAGAAAAAAAGAGTAACTTTAGTTCCAACATTACAAAAATATGGGGAAAAAAACCCCCAAACAGTTCTGTGTATCTTTTATTCGTTTTACAGCAGGATTGAAGATGACTCCACCCTAATTTGAAGTTCAAAAAGCTAAAACTGACCTCTGAAGTAATGGTAGCAATACATATTCCCAAATCTGGTAAGCATCATCATTACGTGACCTTACTTGTCATAAGTGTCTTCTGAATGTTAGGCAAGCACAAAGGCTGTATGTCATCACGGGCTCATCCGTGACACTGAAAGACAAACAGCTGGTGAAAACATCTACATGTATCTCATGGTAACTGGATGACCTCATCTTTTTTTCCCCAAGACTTATGTCCAGTTTTTCCCCTGTTTTTACTCCTGGCCATGGATCTGAAGCTCCTGTTTTCTCTGCTATATTAAATTATAGGAACCTGAGGTGCACGAACGTGCTTTTACAGGTGATTTTGCAGGAAATGGGTATTTCTTTGTACATAACCTCTATATTTCTTATGCAAGGTTGCTTCTGTATGCACACCAGTGTGAGAAAATCCACAATAGTAAACGAAACAAATGAATGCTTACTCTACTGAAGAAGAAACTGTCAGAACTGTTATATCCAAAGACATCTAGAACAAGACAAGCCTCACCATATAATGCATCAAAATACTCCAATAGGTCCCCGACGGATCTGCCCAACAGATAGTCAGAATGTATCTATAATGAACTATGGAAGCAGTTTGTGTCTGCCTTTCTTTTGGGTTCTTTTTTTTTTTGGATATTGTTAAGAGTAGAGCCCTGTGCTCAAATCATGTGAAGAGCTAGTAAATCAAGATGATACCTGAAGAATTTACTTCTGTGAAAATAGATGTCTAAAGCCTTTCTAGAATCTCAGAAGCGAATGACATTCTCAAAACTAGGGAAAGACATAGATAATTTAATAATCCGGTTGATTCTGAAACAACTTTGAGAATTTTTTTTTTATGTAATCTAGGAGAATCTTTGTTGCAATGAAAGGCGGCACAGGAGAGGTCAGATATCAGATCTCCTTGCACCACCGCCTCTGTAACAGACATTATACTCAGAAGGAAAGCAACTTTGATAGAGAGAGAGTAATGAGACTGTGACCAATGCTTCAGTGTGGGAGTCATGAGAAATGAAAGAAACAACGGAGATAGTTTTGATAACAGTGAAAAAAACTTAAAAGGCCTTTGAGAAATTTTATAGAAACTGAATGCAATATTATGAGATACTCAGTTTGACTTTGGCACCTTCAGATGCTCTATGGATTTTAAAAAAGAGAGAGAAAAGAAAAAAAAAAAAAGGGAAAGGAAAGGAGTTGTTTTCCAAAATCAACAAAAATTAATAGTTCAAATTGTATTGATTGGAAGACAGGAAATGTGAAAATTATCATGTATTTTTCTTTGTAGAAATTCATGTCATTCTAGTAAATTTCAGTTTATTACTAGCATGTTTAGACTTGTAATGAATATGACCTTCTGAAATCAGAATACATGCACATGTAATGCTTTAAGATGCAAAAGAAGAAGATTGGCTTGAAACAATTTGCTTCTCTGTTTAGAATCAGAGAAAAGAACCGCAATGGACATCTGAAAAGAAGAAAGCTTGGTTATGTTATCTAGTAATGGGAAAATTGTTTTGGGCCTTTGGCATTCAGGATCATTTGAGTAAACAACATGCAATCAGCCTACCCGACTGTGACATGGTGAAGGTGTCTCCCAGAGAGATTTAACCCAGACTGCCCCTGGAAGAAAAGCTGTAAAATTTCATATTCACCTTGGCTGAAAACAGGGGTACAGTTGGGTATTCCCAGCATACAGAATATCATATGAAGCTGCTGTAAGGAATTCTATCCATGATCATTGTTGAAATATAACTGCTACTAGTGCTAAGTGTCGTCAGGGAGACCTGATGACATGTGATCGGTTCCAGAGGTTTGCTCTCATAACACATTAATGCTATACAGTAGACTGTGATCATAGCCTTATAACCATTATGGAGTATTTTTGAGTCAAAGAAAGAAAATGTTCAGAGTCCAAATATCTTTGTTATTTCTAGTAAAATTATGTGTAATAACGGTTCCCAGATAATCCCAGTGTTCTGAATTGTCTGTGCATGTAGGATGCCTACTCTGTAAAAGACACATCTCTCTGATGTTTTCCAATAGGTCATACAGTGTGTGCTGCTGTCAGAGTACAGGCTATCCTACATCCTAGCACACAGAGCAGATTTCAAATTACCGTCAGCAACTTCTGAAACTAATAAAAGAAGGTATTTTTTTGTGAGCTAATAGTTTTTGGATATTAATCACCACCAGCCCATGACCTTTGTAAACCTCTTGTTGTGATTCAGCATTATTGCAGGTAAAGTTAATCATTTGTGGCAGTATGAAGACAGCTTGTCTGTATTCTTAAAAATAGATAGACATTAAAAATGGTCACTCCCCTAGGTTATTTAGGAAAACAGATTATGGAGCAATTGTTCTGTGGTCACCAGATGTAGGAGAGATCTTCCTTCCTTTCAGAGTAAGTTAACAGATGGAACATATCAAGAAATTTTTGCCATTATTTGAAAATACATGAAACTAGGGGGGAAATAATATCTGGAATCCAATTTGTTCCCCAGATGTTAGAACATAAACACAGGTGCACTTATTGGGTAAGGAAAGATACATGAGATCAGGAAAGGATTTTAGCATGCAGTCCTCATTCACTTCTACCAAAAGTGTGCTTGGCTGATGCTGAAGAATTTGGAGATGGTGGGTAGGTATACAGGAACCACCAGTTTACTTTTCTTGGTACTTACCTGGTGGTTCATATTGGCATTGGCAGCAGATAACAGAGGATGTGGCTGCTGTCAAGGAGCTTTGCAATCCATTCTTTTTCTTTTTTTCTGACTTAACTTTCTAATGAGCAGAGCCTGGTTAACTTATTTTGTAACATACATACATACATAAATTCATTGTAGTTCTGAAGGAAGTCCAGCTCTCTGACAGCAGAATTTGTATTTACCTGTATTTCTCTGGAAAGATGAAAAATCTGAGATTTCAGAGACCACAGCTATTCTGCTTCATTATTGTCATAGCAACAAATGATCTTGAAGCACTTTATGCAACATCTATAGCCATTTGTAGTATAGCTGTAGCTACTAACTTGTTTTCATTAATGGCCAGCATAAACTAGTCTCTGTGCTCTTTGCAATTTAATTGATGAACCACAAAACAAATGGTTATAGTTAATAAAATTATATTTTGCCATCTGTGTCCAGTAATGAGAAAATCTGAATTATAGGAATGAAAAAGAATGAAGTTTTCTGCCAAACAGATCAATGCATCCCACCTCTTTGTCAGCATTAAATTAGATGTTATCTGTTGCTGTGTATTTCTCTCATTGGTTGCCATGGCTATTGGGAATTTCAGCCAAGATGGACATATAGGAATTCTGTTTGACCATAAGGAATATAATATTCTTTTTCTTTGTCTTTCTACAAGTCTGTGTAGTATGAGTCTACAATGTTATTTGGTCTGAGTGCATCCAAGTCTCATTTATGGAAGGACAATTCTGTTCAGCTCTGCAGTGTTATTTGCTGTTACAAAATCTTATCTATTTCTATAAAAGAAATCTAGAGGATATGAGCAGTTTTATTCCTAAAGCTCTGAAGGATTTCAAAATCAGCTGGAGCTGAAGGCAAATCTGGTTCTGCCACAGTATCTTGTAAGGATGATTACAACAGCAGAAAAGTACACCTTTGAAACACATATTCTTTTTTCCTGAGTTCACCTTCTGGGCGGTTTGTTCTCTTGAGTGTGAGTATATATAGCCTGCATTCTTCATAAAGACAAAGAGGCCACCACAATTAAAAAAAAAAAAAAAAAGAAGAAGAAGAAAAGAGAAAAAACTTTTATAAGTTCTCTGAGACCCTACAATATAATTATATAATTAATTCCTATAAGAAGAGATGGTCCTTATGCAGAAGATACCAAAGTACTTTGTGTTAATAACTTGATTGTCTAGAGCATACTAAGGACCTAGACCATTTCCTTAAGCTTTAGAGAGGAAGGCAGACTACAGGTAATATGGAGATTATGCATTTCCACTCGCTGTAGACAAAGAACATCCAATGCTTTTGAGCATCCTGTTGGGAGTGGTACCATTATTATTCTACCTTGCCTTTCAGATTTTGAAACATTAATTGTTTGGACTAATATCTATGTCCAGGTCTAAGACAAATTTTGATGGGCCTCACTGTATTGCCAAAATATCTCCTGTTTTTCCAACATAGTATCATCAACCTCTGTTTTAGTCTTCATCTGTTAATCTGTAAAGTGCCCTTAATCAGTCATCTCTGACATTCCTATAAATTTTCCATGAGGCATAGCACCTCTACCGGCTATTTTTCATTCTCAGGAGGCAAATACGAAAAACAGACTTGATGTCTTGAATGACTTGAACTGTGCAAAATACCAGACTCCTTTTCTAATTATTTTCTTGAACACCATGGACCACGCTTTGAAGAGCTCGGCAGTTGCAAATAGGGCCTGGTTTCCAGAACACCAAACTTTTTTTTTTTACTTTTTTTTTTTTTTTTTTTTTTTTTGGCATGTAACTATCAAACGTTCAGCTTCAGGTTTGTGTATCAGGACTTCTGAAAGAAGTTTGTATTTTCAGCTTTCCAAAACTATGTGAAAATGCTGTGTGCACACCCCCATCAGCTCGCGTGCCCTGTCCGTGGCGCTGGCAGCAACCTGACCCCTCAATCCTGACACCAAACTCCCTGCACAGTCACTGTTTGGTATGGCCAGCCTCAGAAAGTCTTTTCCACAGGCTGCCTCTAAATGATCCTTCTTCTCCTGCCTCCTTCCCTATAAAATCACACTACAGTCAGAAGAATGTTATGAACCTTAACTCACTGACATTTATGCAGTATTTTGGAGGCTGTCAGAGCAAATTTTCTAAAAAACCCTGGGTTTTCTTTATGATAGACATAAGATTTTCTTTCATTCCATGCTGCAGAGCAGCGCATCATTCATAAATATGGAGAAGACTAGTTAATATTTTAATTCTAAGCAACTTAGATTTTTAAAAAAAAAACAAAACAAAAAAACTTTTAACAATGAGCAGCTGTTATTAATGAACTAAGAAGCTGATTAAAAATATCATGATGGATATTAATGCACTATTATAATCCACCTGAATGTAGAAAGATATAAATGGAAAAGAAATATATGTATTATAAAATCCAGAAGTCTTTATATTTTGAGAAAGTAACAGCCTTCTTACAATTTAACTAATTAAGATTAAGCACAACATTGGATGCAATTAATGAGAAATCCAAAATAAATGGGAGAAAACAAATTTCTGAAACTGGTTTTTCTTTTGAGTAACCCTATGAAAATTCCTGAAATGGATGGTATCTCTCCTTTGTCTTCCTCCATGTTACACATTTACTAGCACATTAGATACAGTAGTTCAGAAAACCAGACATTCTCTGTGGAAAGGTATGTCCACAAATGTAGGGAATTCTGAGTGAAAACTTTTGACTGTGGGCCTAGGGCTGACTTTTTTTTTTTTTCATTGAAAATGTCATGTAACTCAGACCTTTTCAATCTGTGTTCATTTTCTCAGACTGTTCTCTGCTGCCACAGTATGGTGCTCAGCAGCTGTTTGAAAACATGAAAAAGAGGATCCTTATCAGGGAATGCAGTTCTTTTCATGTACCTATATGATTGGTTGCTGTGTAAAATCTCTTTTAAAGACTATTAAAAAGGCTTTAAACTGTATCTTATATTACCTAAGTGAAAAAAACAATTTTCAATTAAGTACCTACTGCTTTACATTAAAAAGCTCCTGTCTCCTCATGTTATTGATATGTTATTTTGTCTTCAAAACAAAGATAAACAAGGCTTTTGGCATTTGTGGATAATAGCAGCACTCAAACAGGAGTCAGCATTTTCTAGAAATACGCTCTTTTTTTTTTTTTTTTCAGTACTATTATGACCTAAAATAAAGCATGTTTGAATGTAACATGATGTCTTAAAATAAGGATGGCACTAGCCTCCCTTACATGTAAGTTTGATGTCCTTCGTCACTGCACTATTCTTTGATTCAAAAATACTTTCCTAACAGTGCAGAAAAGTAAGGGCCATAAAAAACAGACTGCAATCAGGAATGGACCACAGGCAACATGCAGTATCTCCCAGCTATGCTTTCCATAAATCCATTACATTGTCATGAGCCTTTGTTCTTCCCTTGAAGTACATACATTCAAATACTTGGGGTCAGCAGTAAGGATGTGCTTAGTCAGTTTGGGCCACCCGAACTAAACTTCCTTGGTCTGTTATCTTATAATCTGCATCAAAATCTTTTCTTACTTCTTTATATTATCATTCTATGGGGTATAAAGGTATATTCCAAATTCCCTTCTGACATACAAGCTGAAATCTTTTTAGAGCCAGCTTTCAGCTTTCAAGGCTTAAGGACAACAGAGATAAAGTCTTACTGAATATGTGCATGGCAAGGACAAAGAATTCCAGCATTAGCACAGATCTCTTATGCAGAAGGCCTCAAGTGCACACCTTACTCATACACTACAAAAAGGACTGCTGAGCAATTACGGGATTCACATTACACACAGATATTCAGCATATTTATAAAGAACTGCAAAAAGGGTTTCAGAATACATTACTTGAACCAGCTTCTTCAGCTAGATGTGGACAAGCAATGAAATATCCAGAGATGGCATGACAGACAAATAAATACTTCTTTAAATCATATTTTAGACTTCTTTTGATTTGTTATTTCAGTATTATCTGTTAGGTATATACCATTACAAGGGGGAAGATTAATCTGAAGGGAGTGTGAAAGAAGGTATATATAAACATCAAACCCTGACTGTGACAAAAAATTTGTTTGTTTACTTTTGAATGTTTTATTTGCTACATTATGTTTAAAGTGGGAGTAAATGGCTTGCAGTCTTACACACAATTCTTAAATATCTTGTCCAGTGGGAATTTTGTAATACTGGAAAGTTATCTGAAACCATATCTACCTCGTTGTGAATTTGTTTCGTTCTTACGCTACAAGGAGTGAATGAAGTTGCTGGCCAAATCCATTGGCTACCAATGACTGGCAAGTAAATTCTTTCCACTTCCTAAAACCAGACCTCTAAATTAGCTCTCAGCTTCAGTGGTGTCAGTGTACTGTAAGCAAAGGTGAAATGCTAGACAAGCAAGCCCCTGGGAGCTTATTAAAACAAATATTTAAAAAGAACTGAAATACAAGTCAACCAATAGCCAGATCATTTACATTCATGTGAGACTGAAAACAACATTACTCCTCTTTACTTTACAAGTAGGTTTGGCTGGAGACACTGAGAATCTGGGCAAAAAATCTAGGATATTTTTATTGTTGTTATTTTTTTTCCTGTAGTCATGTTTTATAGTGGTAGTACAAGATAACGACAAAACATTAGGGCACCAGGCCTTGATCCTGCCACATGATTGTTGTGACCTTGGAAATTAAAGACATTTTTACACACATTTAACTTGATGCCATGAACTGTGCCAGTTACTTCAACAGGACTATTTAACATGCTTAAGTTTAAATCTATGCTTAAGTGTTTTGCTGGATCACAGCCACAATGCTCGGTTTACACAAATCATGTGAACAAGATTTTGCCTAAGGTATTTAGAGATTTTAATACATTATATTTACATTATATAGCAAGTATAAAGCTAAATCAATAAATAGTTCTTTCTTTGGTTAAATTAAAAGGCATAAATCCAAATCCCTTGGACTGAGCAGACTTTAAAATTGTTAGATAAACCTTCAACCCCAAGGTCTCAGCCCTACAAGTAATGTGGGCCAGGCTAAGCATCTTTTGGGTCTACAGTCAGATAATACAGATTATATTGCAACTACAGCCCCACAGATGCATTACACAGTCACCACTCAGGAGATCTAAATAGAAACCAACTCAAACATAGTCAAAATCCCAGAAGAGTCAATGCAGTAAAGTGCTACGGGGCAAATGTAGCTAATAGCTCCACATAGCACGATTTCCCCTACATGCAAATACATTCAGCATCACTATCAACATGGTAATTATTGCTTAATGCTGTGCTACAAAACAGGGAAAACAAATATCTGTAAATGGAAGTGAAAGAAGAATGAACACATTCCAGGGTTTTCACAGGTTTCTGAGGGCAATACTTATCTTCAAAATACTTACATGTCCTTCAGGGCAACTGGGTAAATTTTAAAACCATAAAAAGCTTTACACTGGTGCATATACAGGACCTTAGACTTGGTTTTTTGATGGAATGATAATTGTTTGTACTATGTTATTTCCCAAGCACCAAACAAAAAAGGAGTTCTAGTGAGCAAGTCACTAAACACAGAAAGTGAAATAGATGCTCCCTGTCCCCAAAAGCTTCGGATGCAGTAACTAAAGGCAGCTGCCCCGATCTGGGGGTTGAACTGACTGTGTGGACAAACCCAGTTTGTTTCCTATTGGGATTACAGCTATCACACCGAGCTGTATGGCTCAAAACCAAGCAGCAGAAAGTGCTGAGGACAGGAATGAGTAAAATCTGCCTCTTATCTGCAATTTGCCACGAAACGAGGATTCAGAGCCTGAAATGCCTTTCTGCACTTGGATGTTAACTCAGGTAAGTTAGGACAACTAAATTGGATTCTCATAGATATATTATGAATATATCTATGAATATATAATTCATATATAATGTGAATATAGAAGTAGATAAACTAACAAGGATCACTGATGTTTCCTCTCCAGGTTGAAGACTGAAAAAAACACATATTACGTTAGCTTCTCTGGAAATGCAGGTGTATATATTAGGGGATGGAGCAAATAGGGAGCACAAAACACATACAGACGAGGAAGATGGGCCATAGACCTGAATATGATGTTACATGAAGTGGCGCTGAGATAAGTATACTGAGGGCAGAGAAGAGAACATGACTGCCTTGCACTGTCCTGGTATTTAAAAGACCTAACAGCTATCTTGGATTTTCCCTTCCAGATTCAAAGAGATAAGGAGAATGAATGAGAAAAAGCAAAGCAAAATAAGCAACACAAGAGCAGCAAACAAATGCCACAACTTCTTTCTTGTAGTTAGCTTAGGAAAGCATAAACTAAATGGAAAGAAAAGAGAAAGTTAAATTTGAGGTAAAGAAAGGGTGAGTCAGATGAAGGACAAGTGTGGAGTAAAGGTGAGATGAAGAGCCTGACATGGAAGTGGAAAGACCCATGAAGCAAAAGGCCAACCTGCTACAGAGAGTCTAATGAAAACTTCTGAAAGGTCACTGACTTTCCAACAGTTTCCACATGTGGCTATAGAATGAAAATATGCAGCTTGGGACCTCTGCATGAAAACTGTACAGACTACCACCACCACATACAATTCATTTACTGTCATCCCTTTCAAGAGGTTTTCTTCTTAATAAAGTAGATCATAATTTTTTCTCTGCAGGTTGTTTCTTTATGCTCAAATCTTCTTTTTTTTGTGAAGTTCCAAGTTGTTTTGGGTTTGTTTTTTTTTTTTCTTAACTGTTTTTAAAAAGACAAGGGTAGTCATAAAATAAAAGAAAAAATTCACTTAAGTTTTAAATCCTTCCCAATTTAAGACTTTTTACTCGGATAAACACAATCTATGCAAATTTTCTAGAAATTATTGAACTATATGAATCAGTGCTCTTTCTGGAATTTAAGAAATAACCAGCTTATACATTTAGTAACCTTGCACAATATCAAGTATAAATGATAGTTTTATTGAGTTTATTTTTTCTAAAACTATATATTGCTGCCAACAAACCAAAGTATTTCTAGTTTTTACCATGAACAGTTGTATATATTCTACAGACAGATGGTAACTTTCAATAGTAACATAGTTTTGCCTATCTTTCCTAGTCCGTGATTCCCATAAGACAGTTTGTCCCCCAGAACTTCCTTTAAATTCTAACAAAGAAATTATCCTTAAAACTGATGGTATAGAATAATTGCCTGTTATTTTTCATGTTATTTATATAATTTCCATGGTAGCACACTGTGCTATTATATACTATAAATCATATTTTATTTCAGAAAGAACTGTCGGTGGTGTTATTTTCAGGTCCAACTCTACTTCTGCTGCTATCCAACCCAGCTGAGAAAATAACTGTAGGAGCATTTAAAATCTCACGCACACTTTTGGGATGACATCCGTATCATGAATGTTATGGGAACAGCAGCACTATGTGAGTAAATAGATATAACGCTGAATAAACAGAATGTGCTCTGAACATGTATGTAGGTGTACTTTTACATTCTAGAGAAATAAGAAGTTGGGTTGACTTTTCTTAAGCGTTAATTCTGTGGCCTTTTTCAGACCAAGTGAATTGCCACAAACTGCATTTAGACGATATTTCAAGCTAGCTCCAGTCAGATCCATTGGAAAGTATCTGATACCAACATGATTTCAAAGGTATGACACATCATACTGAAGCCTGTAACTTTTTTTTTTTTGAAGATGAACAGTATACTTTTACAGAACTGTATTATGTAACCTCACACTGAACACAGAAATGGGAAATCTAACCTTAGAAAAATTGTCTATTTTCTTTGTTTCATGCTTTAAGAGTCATAACTGAGCAGTCAAAAATGGATCAGTGGATATCAGTAGAACTGATCAACTATTTTTACTGGGGTACCCAGTCATTTAGACGGCAAATAAGGGATATTTGATCAATGAACCAGCAATGTGACATCTGGTGCGCAGTTTCACAGTCTTAGGGCCTCATTCTGATCTCTCCGATACCAGCATAAATTGGGAGTAACTTATGTAAATTAAAAGCACACACCAAAGTGGTGTGGAGTCAAAATGAAGTACCTTGTGTTCCAATCTGTTTCACTGAGTATCTCATGTCTGACTTAAGAGATTGGCTCACTTACAGAGCTCTACATTAGACATATTGCCTTCTTGTTTTAAAATATGTATGTTTAATATTTAATTGAACACAATTCCATATTCCAGTCTCTGTGTACTGTGGAAGTTCCTTTGAGGCTTGTGGTTTGAATGTGCAGTTGCAATTCTCCTGAAGTGTAATTTGGAACCACCATTGCCTAATGAGGTGAAAGGACATATCTGTCGCCAATTAATCTTGGTTCTTTTTTGAGTGATTAATGAAAATATTGCTAAGCCAGTGGCGATTTGTAAAGTGGGCTGCAGGAGTTGAGCCAGGCTCACCAAAACTCATTTAATTTATTATATATGATAGTTGAATATTAGCAGAAGTACCAGTCTCAGCAATTGTCTGCACACTTCAGGTAAGCACAGCTAACTTAGACCACCAGCTACAAAAAACAACACACTCAAATTTTTGCCAACTCTGAATTACTAGCTATAATGGTACACATAACTGTTACTTCATATGAGACTGTATAAATACCATAAAATAGTGTAACTGTAAATTGAGCCTGTGCTTATATTTTCACAGAAATACAAAAAATATTTTTAATTATATTATGCTGTGAATATTTGCATAATATATGCCAAGATGAGAGAAACATTAATAATATGTAAAAAACCTAATTTCACCATTTAAAAAAAAAAATGCTTACTGATTTTGAACTTATGATCTGTTTGGAAAAACTGTAGAAAGTCTGAAGTTACCTAAGGCCAACAATGGCAGAATGAAAATGGCAGTTTAAATGACACCTGGGTGACCATCACAGCTAGCTTGCAGGAGAGACTATTTTCAAGACCATTTGGCACATCTAGAATGTGGGATAGCTCTCTGAAGTAAAGAACATAAACATTTAAAGGTCAAAAATAGAACCGCTAAGTTATCCATTGACACTGGCAATGGGAATCTTCGCCATTTGGCTCTGAACCACTTCGCCATTCTACATCCTAATGACAATTACATGTCCCATACTGATATTTCACTTTCAATTTTCATAGAATTACTGAAAGTATTTAAGGAGTTAATGGAGGCATAGTACTTTCTTTAGAGAAAATATAAAATTAGATTAGAAATTAGATTGCCTTGAAAATACTACCTGCCGCAAAATGTGCACTCAGAAAGCCTTCAGGAGTAATCATGTAAGCATGGTTTCTTGTGACTTGTATTTTACTGTTCCACAAGAAAGAAAAATTAAAAAAAACCAACAAACCCAAAGATCTGTGGTGAGATTCTGTTGTCTCCAAGAGGCACAGTTCAAAACTTCATCATCCAGGAGAGGTGAAATTGCTTCAAACCATTCTCTAACCTACAAACTGCTGCAGGGAACTGTAAAATTCCTCAGGAATGAACCAGAGGGTATTGGTGGCTACATGACAGTTCATCAGATATGCTGTGGCCTTCCCCTAACATGCTACCCTGCTTCAGCCCCGTGCCCAGCACGAAGACTTCAGCTTGTCCTCAGAAAGCATCTTTAAGTTGCCTTTCACCGGGTGCTACCAGGGGTATTGTCCCTTCACCAGGAATAGTGTTTCTAAGGGCCTCTTTATGCCAGCCTGATTCCTCTTATCTTACATAAGGGGCCAGACCAGGGACAGAGCTCGCTTTCTTAGCTCTAAATCTATCCTATATGGCACGCAATTCTCTAAAGTACAGCCGGCTTCTGCTTTGATGAAGCACTGTGCAGTGAAGACTGAAGGATCCTGTTTTTCACCATTTAAAGATGCATGATAGTAACAAAGCTCTATGTTAAAATATTTAACTTGCAGAGAACTTATGGAAATTGTCTATTCAAGCTCAGCAAAGACATTAAATTACCAAGCTGTTCTAGGACAGTTGTGTGTGGAGAAGAGCCAGAAATGCTCTGAGATTGTAATGTTACTTACAAAGATTACAGCATGAGCCTGATTCACAAGCTTTTTATACAGATCAGCATGGTGAGCTGCAAAATGTTACCATATCAATTTCTGCAAAACATACTGTGTGTGTACATATAGATATAAAATCAGGACTTACACATAGCACATTTCCTGCCACATTTTGAATAGCATCTGTTTGTTTAGTTTGCTAAAATATGAAAAATAATACTTAACAACTACTGGTAACACAATGTTAACAAGATTTAAGAGTATAGCTCTGTCTGTCAAAATGCAGATAAAAGACAAATCCTTCTATCTCAGTGTTTTAATCAGCCAGATCAGGGTTTTGATGAATATGCAAATGTGACTGTTTATACACTATTTTCAGAGTGAAAGGAAACAAATTCAGTTTCATTATAGAATTAATGACAGCTCTGTCCTCTAAGATTAATAATTGAAACCCTACACAAAGTAAGATGATAGCACTCTTTCCTCCCAATCTCTGAAGATTTTACTTTCCTATTTTTTTAATACCCCTCTCCCTTATAAGTGCTTGTCCCCCTGATTGGAATGGTTACTAACTAATTCCAGTTCAGGGATATGCAACAGTCATTTTTAGACCAAGAACTCAACTGACAAAAGAGTTAAAAAAACTCTTTCTTTTGTTAATTCTGTTTTGCCTCTTCTCTAAAAGTTACTTTTTTCCTCCAAGTTTTATGCCACCATAGGGATATCAATGGCCTGCTCTAATGCTGGAAGCCTTTTATTTATTCCAGTGCAGGCTATGATTTGATTCTGATTTTCACAATATATGTTGGGATTCATTTTAAAGCCCCAGCTGCTGGGATTATCAGCCTTCATAGGAATCACAGCTTTCTTCTTCTGACACACACACACTGCAGGTTTAGATCTCGTCAAATCTCGGAGAAAAGATTAAGAACATCGAACAAGTGCACT
The DNA here is from genome assembly GCF_963210335.1 of Falco punctatus. Classification (NCBI taxonomy): domain Eukaryota; kingdom Metazoa; phylum Chordata; class Aves; order Falconiformes; family Falconidae; genus Falco; species Falco punctatus. The sequence continues at coordinate 8,821,743 of NC_137591.1, read as the reverse complement.
ATGAAGTCTGAGAATGCAAAAGGAAAACAAAAGAAACAAACAAAAAAACCCCAACAAAACCATAAACCACAAGATTTCAGTTATTATTTTTTAATTTGATTTCTGAGTCAATATGGGAGTGGCTGAGTCATACTTTCCAAATCCTCAGGACAGGCAACATTTCAGAGAAAGGTTATAGCAAAGTGAGCAGAACTTTAGACTTACCATTAACCCTCCCTTCTGCACCAGAACTGTCACATTTCATTTTCATGTGGCCACCAGGATCTATACTGAGACTACCAAACACCTTTTAATTTTAAATCACCAAAGCAGCCATTCTTCAAGAGTAAATAAAATAGGCAGTTTGTGTATGTTTTGCATTATTTACCAAGAAAAGCTATACTCTAGTTCCAAAGATACATATTTCCTTCTGAACAGCAAAGCTCTTCCAAAAAAACAAACGGACAGAGTATTCTAAAAATCACATTTCTTCAATAAAGCTGTTTCAGTTTCATATTTTAATGTCATTAGAGGTTAACTGATCATACATGCAAATTTAGCATTGTCTTGCGCATCGCAAAGGAAATATTTTATGTGACATTAAATTAGCATTTGTCTATATTTCACCATGCAGGTACACTACCTCATGTGTCATTGATAGCAGTAAAACAAATATGTGCATGTGTGTACTTTAGCAGGGATGATGAATTATATACTCTATAAGCATTTAAGGGTAGCCATTCATAATGAAGCCTGCTAGTTGGCAAGCGTGCCTATTACTTACCACGCTGAGACCTAGCGATTCTCTGCAAAAGTAGTCCATGTTCCTCCTTTGTAGGCTGTCAAGATAGTGCTGAAGGCGAGTATAGGTGTAGGGGTAGCAGTAAGCAAATTGATAAGTGTCATCCTCTCGGTCAAAGCAAAAAGCAAATGACATGACATAGTTTCTCCTGTGGTCTGGGCAGCGATAGTAATACACATTTTTAGAAGGTATTCTTTGCCTAAAAGACAAAAGCAACAAATATATACGTTGGCATATACATTCATTGACATGAATCTGCACAAAAAGGCTATGTAAGATTCAAGTTTCCTCTAAAACAAATGAAGTGAAACAGCTTGAACAACTGAGGAGCTGGTGAGCAGATCCCAGAGCCTGCATTCCGCAGCACTCATGCAGACAGTCCCTGCGCCTGGGCCTATGCATGGCACAGCTACTGTGCTGGTGCAACAGTCACCACAGGGACTGCAGCTTGCTCCTTGTGCCCAAGCTGGCAGAGCCACCAAAGCTGGAGAGAGCATCATGTAACCAGAGAAACCCACTCCCGTGAAGTGAAAAGGATGCACAGGAAGTTAAACTGTCCCCTACTTCACTACCAAGCTGGTACAACCTCATACTACCACACAGGTTTCAGCCAAAATTCTGGCTGGAGTGTGGCTGGATCCTTTGAGACAGGTCTAATTCACCAGCACAGAGGTAAGGCATAATTAACGAAGGAATGTCAGTATAAGGCAAAACCAATAGAACAGTTGCTGAAATTCAGGACATCTTTTTATTTTTATCCTTAATAGCTGGGGGGATATATCAACACCCAGCCAATGAACGGAGGAACAGATAAATTCCTGAGATGAAAAAACAACCCCCCAAAACTCAAACAAAAAACTTCAGGTATGGAAAATAACCTATTTCTAAATTAGAAAGCAAACCAGAAAAGGGTATTTGGTGTTGTTCCAAATTGGATTGCTGCCCTCCTTGAGAGTTCTGGCTTATCTGACAAGATAAAAATGAATATACATGATGGTAAATAATTATAATAAAGACATTTATGTCATTGCTATCAAGCTGGTATCTGTTCAAGGAATAACAAATGTCTGCCTGCCATCTTTCACTCAACTTCAATTATTCTGTTATTTCTCAACAGAAATTAGTAATATTTCAGAGGTAGGTCAAAAACTTGTTCTGTGACTAGAGATGTTCAATATTTCTGTTTGTACCCCTTCTTGATTTTGTAGATTGATTTTCTAGCCTTATTTAGATAGGAGATTCTCTAGTCATGCCATGCACTTGTAATTTGATGTAACTAATTTACCAGTCCCGTTTGGCAACGAAACACTATGGTTCTGCAGACTCTAACTTATTCAATTATGCAACATTATAAACAGGTCTCATCTAATGATTGGAGCAAATCTCAGCTAAACTAGGCTGATGGTGAGGGAAAACATAGTAAGATTTACAGACATAGCAGTAGTAATATGCCTCTTCGTAATAGTTCCGAGAAGCTGGTCTACTGCAGAGTATCAGTTTTGGCCTTTCATTACTGATATGAAATAGAGAACAAAACCTTCTCATTATGCAAAAGTACATGCTAGCCAATTAGCAGCAGTTAAGGAGTGTGATCAGCAAGACTCAGGATCTACAAAGAGAAACAGAAAGGAATTGAGATGTTCTTTAAAAAGTACAATAAAGAGCCAGTGATGCAGTTAATTAGACTTGAAATAAGAATTTATTTGCCCCTTTTATTGCCCTGGTTCTTGAATGTTCAAGGCTTCAAGAATGTACTTCAGTATCACATGAGCCAGCAGTGTGCCCAGGTGGCCAAGAAGGCCAACAGCATCCTGGCTTGCATCAGAAATAGTGTGGCCAGCAGGAGTAGGGAAGTGCTCATGCCCCTGTACTCAGCACAGGTGAGGCTGCACCTCGAACACCTGTGCTCAGTTTTGGGTCCCTTGCTACAAGAAAGACATAAAGGTGCTGAAGCGTGTCCAGAAAAGGGCAACAAAGCTCATGAAAGGTCTGAAGAACAAGTCTTAGAGGAGCAGCTGAGGGAACTGGGGTTGTTTAGCCTGGAGAAAAGGAGGCTCAGAAGGACCTTATTGCTCTCTGCCTGACAGGAGGCTGTAGTAAGGTGGATGTCGGTCTCTTCTCCCAAGTAACAAGCAATAAGACAAGAAGAAATGGACTCAGGCTGTGCCAGGGGAGGTTTGCATTGGATTTTAGGAAAAATTTCTTCACCAAAAGGGTTGTCAAGCACTGGAACAGGCTGCCCAGGGAAGTGGTGGGGTCACCATCCCTGGAGGAATTTAAAAGGCGTGTAGATGTGGCGCTCAGGGACATGGTTTAGTGGTGGACTTGACAGTGCCAGCTTAATGGTTGGAATTGATGGTCTTAAAGATCTTTTCCAAACTGAATGATTTTATGATCCTGTGATTTTTGGTTAAGTAAGACACTTGTTTATCACTAAGATCTGAAAATTATTTGTAAGCCACAAATATGAAGGACAGAAAAACAATTCTTTTAACTTTTTTTAAAAGTATCAGTAAGGGAAAAATGCCACCAGCCGTCTGCACACAGTACCCTAACCTAATAGGTTTCTTCAGTATCTTAACATATTTCTATCATTCGCCCTTACTCTGGAGTGCTATAGGACATCCCTCATTTGATCTCAAATCAAGCAGATGATATGGCAGTGGGTAAATGTATTCTAGCTCCCAGTCCTCAAACTGTAATGCAAGTTTAAACAGTATGTTGCTGAGTTGTTGAACTTTATTTGTTTCCAAATTAGCATGGGAGAAATAATACAGGACAAGCCTCACTTTATGCTATAAAAAAATCATGTAAAGTGAGACCAATAGGAGGAAAATCAGGATTTTAGAATGGCTAATGCTAATTGGAATTCATCTGCTGATACTTAACGTTTAAATGACACATAGTTCTCCTTGGTTCAATAACTTTCTACTTTTAAACAAGTTGAAGACAACTTTGTTAATGTATTAAAGGCACTTTTGATATTTCATTCCCTTTCCCCTTCATTATAGAAGCTAAGCATCTGTTTTATTATCCACTTTGACACATCACTTTATGGCTGCATTTGGCTATTATGGCTAGTCTTGATGTCTAGGACATCTGGTATTGACATTTCACTATCTGGTGTCTGACACAACAGCAGAAACCATCCTCAGTTCCCAGGTTTAAATTCACCCTCTCAGGGCAGAAAGTGCCCAAACTCTTAATTCAAACCATATCTTCCAAAAATAATTATAATAGTACTCCTGTCACTGCTAATCTATTTTTATCTCTTCTAGCACTTTGTCACTGCTAATCTATTTGTGAGTCATATAGAGAAAGAGAGTTAGTGTTTAAATACCAACAACACATCTTTACACACAGGAGCCTAATCAGATTGAGATCTTATCAGGGAATTAAAAAAAAAAGAAAAAAAAAAAGGGAAAGAAAAAGAAAGAAAAGAGACACAGTACTAGATCTCACCAACTGAGTTTTTGATAACGAAAAGACATTGCTCAGTTCTTGAATTAACCTTTGTGTCCTAGACGCACTATTGTTTACTCTTTCCCTTTTTTGTTCTATGCCTTCTGGAAAAGGACACCCACACACTGTGGCAGCAGCTGCTCCTATTAATTTAAAGCTATTACAAAAATTAAAATTAAACCCAATTACTTTGGCTGGTTTATAGCCGGGGAACGGCTTAGTCTGATTGTTCCCTCTGGTTATGGACAAAAACAATATTCCTACCTACAGGCAGCTGCCAGTGGAATACTAATGCATCTAGGGCCTGGCAGGAACAGATTCAGAATGCAGAGTCTAACTGCATTTCTTACTAGAGAAAAATATCTTATCATGGATCTGCAGAAATGCAGCAACTTCTTACACTGTAAGTCACAATGAAGCTGATTTGTAGTTAGAGGTAGGAAAGCAAAATGATGGTAGAAAGCTTAATGCTCAGATTTGTCATTTTGCATTTCCAGGCAGCCCACACTAAGAAATGCACCCTGCTAATTGATACACAACTGCCTGGATTTCAGTGCTTCTGAACGGTTATTTAAAGGAGAACCACCCCAATTCTAAGTACAGCCACATAGAATGACATGCAAGCAACTGATTTCCAGTCTGTTCTTAGAAATGTATTTACAGAAATGAAGCTTGATATTATAAATCATTTTGAAACAAATTCAGGCTGCCTAGTCTTAAAGATAAATGTAAACTTCTTTCTGTTAAAGGAAGAAAGAAGCACAGAAACTCATATTTTATTTCTATTTCAACACTCATTGTCCAGTGCCAGTCAAAGGCTTGAGCCAGTGGATCTGAGAGTCTTCTCCTCCTGTCTGACAAGGTAGCACTCCCAACCCAGCACATTTGTTACTTCAAGTGTGAATGTACATGTGCTTGTCTGTTCCTATATATTTGCTGCATTGCAGTCTGGAGTCAGAACGCTTCTCTCTGTTTTGATAGCATGCAATAAGATCAAATTTGTCAGTTTAACAAACAAAAAAAAATGGACCCCTCATTCAGTCTCAAAAACTGGTAACTTCAGAGGCCCCAGGATTTTAGTCTGCTACTGCAGCAGGCAGCGAGGGGTATAACTGAGCTTTGAAAATTGCATCCTAACTATACTAGGTTTTTTTAAAATAATTTTAATTTCAACTCTAATAATTTTGGCTTTAAGGGCAAACTTTATTATCTGTTCTGATTTTTCTTCCCTTCTCTGCTACCTTATTTCCCTTTGAAAATTGGGAGTGAAAACTTTGGAGAACAAACACTGGGGGGGTTGGGGTGGGAGTGTGCTGCTGTGTGGCATCTGTTCTTTGAGTTTTAAACACATAAGTGTGGTAATCAAATCTTTTTGTGGTACCACAACGCAAATAATTAGAAAATAACAATCTTTGGAGCACTTCCCCCACCCTGTTGCATGACCAAAGCAGGGAGCTCTTGCCCAGCCAAATTCCCAACGACTTTAATGAGCAGCCTAAACAGTCTTTGGACTGCTTTTAATATGGCACTCATGAAGTAATTATTCAGTTCCTTGCCTCTACAGGATTGGGTTAGTGATACTGCATATCACAGTCAGTAGACTTCAAAGTAAAATGATGATCTTTGGAAGAAAAACAAAAAGCTGCAGGTGCCGTAAAAGATCAATGGCCAAAAGAAAAAGTGATCTGACTTGCAGAGAAACGCTCAAGCGAATCTGATTGCGATGTAGTGTTAGCTGTGGTGACACACTGTGGTGATCATTTTCAACTGACATCAATTGGCAGATGTAGGCATACAACTTAACAACTTCAAAAATTTCCAAGCCCGTGTATATTCAAAGAGGTGGGCCTGAGTCACTATCTCAGAGGAAATTAAGCCTAAATTTTAAAGACGTTTGAAACACAAAACCTCATTCTGACTCTCCTTTGGAAAATTGCCTTCAGGTATTTATGGATGCTACCCAAAATGCTACATCTAGCTACTCCTTATGAGTGTTCAAGTTTTATTCTTAAAGCTGGATGTCCCTATTTATTAGCTGCAAGAAAACCAACAAACTCTATAGAGAAAATGTAAGGATGTTAATCATGCACTGCAAATTCCTCTTCTGAGAGGCAGCCCTTACAATTTTAAGGCCTTACTGGCTTGTTTCTCTGTTAGTCTAAGCCATTATTTTTCTTCTTGCTTATTCTTGTTGACAAGTGGAGCTAACCATCTTCAAAATTCCTAGCTTACTTGTGACAAAATAAGTTTGTAGGGTTTTTTCTTGCACATAATTTTATATTTGATTCACAGAGCATGGAGTGACAGTGAATATGTCAGATAGCATTAAAAAATTTTTACAGACAACTGAATGAGGTTTGGCACGGCTAACTCAGTTTCAGACACTGCAAGATAAGTCCTGTTTTTATTATTCCTAATATGTATTTGAATGTTCTCCAAATATTTTAAGAATTTTTAACACCTCAAGCTTTTCCACCTCCACCAATATCTGGTTTCCTCTTCTTAAGTATAAAAATCAAACTATTGTGTAATTCAATGGCTTTCATAAAAATCAGGAAACTACATATTAAGCATACAGCTTTCAAGGGTTAATGTTAATGGAATGATTAAGTAACCTCTATAAAGACTGCTAGGGAATTCAAATAATACTGAACTGTACAAAGATTTCTTGTAAACCCTGTGTTCTTTACAACTTCAAAGGGAAAGCATTGAGATTTTGTACTATTTTTTTCGTATAAGATTTAATTAAATAATTAACCACCAAGAAGGAACATTTAACTTTTTTGGAGAATTTCTGCATTTTAAATGTTTGTAATAAACATAGTACTGGGTACCTGTATCAGTGCTAGTCTAACCTGGCATACTTTTTTTGTTGAGACCTGCACATCAGAGAAATCAGTTCCATCAGCTGACACTAAGATAGTGAAAATATCGTAGAAGCACATTATCACTCTTTTAGAACCTGAAAGCCAAAACCTAGAAATAGATTTGTATGAGCAAATGTTATGAGAATAATTCCCCGTATTTCACACACGTTTGCCTACATTCATGGGGAACTTACTAAGAAAGGTTTTCAACAAAAGTGTACCTTCAATACAGTACAGTGTTCTGCCAAGGAAAATTCAGTGGTGAGAAGGAACAATAAAGAGAACACAGCAGTGGGAAATGTCCTTTGTCCTGTGTTTGCAGAACACCTTACAGAAATGTGGTCCTTGCCCACAGGCCAGTCTTCTAGGTCTACAATAATACCAATAACAAAAACATAATGAAACCATTCTACCTAAAACCAGAGGGAATCAGTGGAAGTCATTTACTCCTAAAAGTGACAAGAAATGCTGAGGAAAGGGTGTACCATGTGGGAAGCACGGAAGCAGTATGGAAGGGTCCCTACTAGCAGACTGTGATTATGAAATATAAAGCAATGCTGAAAACCTGTTCCTGAGTTCTGCTGTCAGAAATGAAACCATCATCCTTCAGTTCACCAGAATAAGCATAACATTAAGAAGGGGAGGGTTTCCTATATTATAAAATGGCAAGAAAAAAATTAAAGTGACTGAATTACTTTTTAAGCAGCTTCATATAAGACAGGGCAACACTGTGTCCCTGGCATGAAGAAAAGTGTTCTTTCAGGTTCTCCAAAGCTCAATATGGTTTTGTAGGAGGAGGTTTCCTTCAGTGTTGTCCACCACTCACCTATCTCCCCCAAACGTAAAACGTGTTCACAAAGGTCCAGATCTGGCACAGTGCCCTCTTTTGACAAAGCCCTTTAATGTGTCTTAGAGGAGCTGTCAGCTGATAGCGAAATCCAAAATCTTTTGCCAGCAGCAGGACAAGTGGGGTCTCCAGTGGACAAACAGTCAATTTACCTTCTTTTCTCCCTCCTGCCTACCATTATAGCCAAAGCTATTCTCCCTCCTCTCTTTTTCGTTTATTCTGTCCAGTTGCTAAATCTTAAACTGCAGTGACTTTCCTCTGAAGCAGCAGTTCCAATACTGCAATTATTCTACAGAAACTCTCTTTTAAACTGCAGGGATAATAACTGGTGCTGATTTTTTCTGCTGTTGAAATATGATTTGCCTACTGACCACAGGTGTTCCAGCCATGTATTGCCTCAATAGCAGTATCGTTATGCAGAGCTTATAAAGGAAAGAAGAAAGAGAGGGAGAAAAGCTGGCTTTCCACAAAAATACTAGAACAAGAAAAGAAAAAAGTCAGTCAAACATGCATTGTGATCCTCTGAAGATGTCATGAATGCAAGAGAAGGATGCAAGAGCCAGCATTTCTGTCCTGAAATGCAGCTAACTGGGTAAAAAAAACAACCAAGCACACAGGGTCAAAACAATTATTTTTTTTTTAAATACTTGTATTGGCAAATGAGAATATGCCATAAGAAGTGCTGAGTAAGGTAAGGAAAGAAGGAAGAAACATCATCTCAGAATGTCGCACTACCACAGTTCCAAAGTCTGAAACACGCAGAACAGAAACCCAAGGTTTTCTAGAAGCAATTGAGAAAGAGTACCCACAAATACTGTTAAAGAAGTGATTTAAAAGAATTAAATCAGCATGAATAATGTTGTACTAGAAAAAGGTGAGGACAAGAGATGCTCCACCTCAGCATATAAATCTGAAAACTACATAACAATGCTTGTCCTAGCTGTGACCCATACCACTCTCTGGCTATGAAAGACCTTCAAAAAGAGCTTCAGAAGACAGTTTGAATATACTGACATCGGGGAGAAAATAAGCATACAAAACCAGAAGAAAGGATATCACTGAGTAGGTCAGAAAGGAAGATAAGGTTAGGAGACAAGACTGGCACAGCACAAGAATACCAGATTCAACTTGGCCAGAAACAAGGTAATGGAATGACAGAATAAATAACCTTTTAGGCCCTCCCCTTCTCTACTATCTGTGAAAAAAACAACAAAGACATGCTTGAGAGAATTGTGTACTGGACAAATTTTAGGAAAGGCTGTGAGAAATAGTTAATTCCTAATCAGAATCTCTTCAAAATACGTTAGTTTCAATCAGACTTTTCTCCGATAGCCAGTTCAAAAGAATTCCAAAGAATATGACCAAACAATTGATCCGTTACCATGGTATTTTAGTGTCTTTGTGTCCGTATTTAGCATTTTGCTTCATTATTCTTTTCTGTCTCCATGATAATCTGACATGCAATGCCTCCAGATTATGTTGACTGGAAAACACGCACTTACAGGATCATACAGGATATAAAACTGAGTCCTTGCAATGTTTGGAGCACGTGTTGGCCTGGGAATGAGGGACCAACCTCAATCCCAAATTCAAGTCCCTGAACTGCACTAGTGGCAGACCGCTGGGTCAGCTCTAATAGCCTCTTAGCCTCAATTACCTAATTAGCCTTTTCTTCACTCTTCTCTTCTCCCTTTCCCATCTGTTCATCTATTCCCACCACTCCCTGTTCTTCTGCAAGAATAATTTTTAAAATCTATGTTAACTTCATTTAGGCTAGTCTCAGGTGACTCCTCCTCTATGCAAGAATAATTTGTAAGTCTCCTAAGAGCCCCAACTTTAGGAAACATTTCAGTAATATCTGAATTCTGAAATCCATGTTTAAAACGTTGATGATTTCACAGTCTAAATACAAAGTTGAGATTGTTAATTTATGTCATTTTTATGTGAATTTTAACTAACTACCAAAGGAAGGAGAATGGATATGAAAGAGGGTTTTTTCGAGTTGAAGCTTGGTTGATACCGAGCTGCCCTTAGTAAGATCTGAAAAGCCCTAGCCTTCTCAACGTATATTATTCCTGATAAAGATCAGAGCACCTCTGATAGTAGGTGATGTATGAGCAGGATAAAGACAAAAGAAAACAGGAAATTGTCGTCATGGATCAGACTTCGTTAGCTGGGCAAACTTACCCATAATATTATGCTTTATCCTATCGTCTGTCTCCATGCAATGAAGACTGAGTTCAGTAATTCATTTTTAATGTCCCATTTCTTACGCCTTCTAGCACCTTGTTCACTTTTTCTACTATAACAGCATCGCAAATGGCTTCTGTTATGGAACTGCCAACAGCAATGTTCAGGTTTCTTCCCTTCAGTTAGAGAATAAGATTTTTGTGTGGTTTCTTCCACATATTAACCTCTCATTTATCAGGACCAAACCATCTTTATCTGAGTAACTTGTTTAGATCTCTCAGAAGTTTCTGACAGTGTGCTACAGGCTTAAATTCCTTAAATAATTATGTCACTTGTAAGTGTTACCACCTAATCCTTCACCTCTCTCCCCAGATCATTAATATATTTAGCATATGACCTGATAGGTAACTTCAAGAAACGCAGCTGCTAGCTATTTACTGTGATGAAAACTGACCACTTAGCCCTCTGCCTTTTTGTTTCCTTGTCATTTTTTGATCTATGATGATACTTGCACTGTCACCATATGTGACTACTTAGCCTTTGTAGCAGTGTCTTGTGACAGACTTTGTCACAAGCTTTTGAAAAGTCAAAATATATTATGTCAGGCAGTTTGCTTCATAAGCGTGGTAGCTGAAACCTAAAGGTGAGGAAACATTCCCAGGAATTCCCAAGGCAAAGGTACACCTTGGCATCTGATGGAATTGAAGGGAGATAAACAGAAAAGACTAGTGGGCAAGCCAGAAACACCTTCCTTTGGCACATATTGCAATTATACATTTGAAAGACAATTCTGTTACAAAGGCAGTTACTTCATCACATGGAGAAAATGTAGGGAAGTCTAGGTCAACTAAATGAGCCAATCCAGGAAGAGTGTTTAGCACCAAAATACAAAGGTTACACCAAGCTTAAAAAAAACAAAAAGAAAAAGAAAAAAGAGGAAAAATAAGGAGACTTGAGTTAAAGCCTCTGGCAAGATGTGTGAGTACCAGAAGCTGCTTAAGCCCCTTGTATGAACTGAGAGCCTGTGCCTGGTTCTCAGCACTGTGCTTACTCTTCCAAGGGCTGAAACAACAAAACCTGTCAGCGGAGGCGTGGGAGCTAACAGGAACACAGACTGCAGAGCCCCAGGGTCATGGCTAGCAGAAGCACTATATGTGGCTAGCAGGGAAACGTATGGCTGGAGGAGTGAAGAGCTACTAACAAAAACGTATCACATCAGGTTAGCATAGCTGCAGTTTGGTTTCGCTACCTGGCAATACTTGCTAATATCAAACTGTGAAGGAAAGCAGAGGAATACAACTCACTAGCCTTGCTAGATGAAAATACTATTGTTGCAACTATACCTCAGGAACTGGTTATTGCTACTCTGAGCATCTGGCTTGTCAGACTTAACTCTTTAGTCCTTTTTATGAAAACATTGTTTATTTTACCATCTAATTTCTTTTTGTGAGTGGGGGAAATTCTCCCCCCGAGCACTAGTAAGTTCAGGACGGGTTTCTGGGAAAGGGGTGATGTCAGCACATTTGCATTGACCCCCTTAAATTCAAACCTGGCCCTTGTTGCTGTCAATCAAGTCCAGAGTTATCTTATCCTTTTTATTTTCTTCTCTTCCCTATGCAGCATCGCTAGAGGCAGAGTGCTGGGCTAGAGGGACTTTTGGTCTGATCCAGTATGGCCGTTCCTATTTCTTTTTATGGGCACATTCACACAGTTCTAAGCAAAGTAGCGAGACATGATTTTTCTTTGCTGAAGCCATTCTCATTAAAGTCTCTCACATCACAATCTTCCAGGTGTTTTATTATTCCCTTTTAAATTCCTGTTTCGACCATTTGCAAGGTGCAGATGTAATGCTTACTGGTCTAAATATAGGCTAAACCCCAGATATATGCCAACCCTCTGGAACAGAGTTTGGTTTTAATGAGAGCGCATATCTTTGTTAGTAGTTCAGCTAATTCATTCCTGAGCTTCTTCAGAATTCTTTTATACATAAATCATGTGAGGCTGATGATTTACTGCTTTTTAATTAATCAATTTTCTCCATCTTCTCAATCTCTGATAGTGCCTCATCTTTATTCCCAGAAAAGAGCAGGTCTAAGATAGGTACCTCCAAAACCTTGTTTGCTATAAAGACTGATTTATGATGTAGAACCACCTGATTTCTTCGCATGAAAGCATATAATTTTAAAACACATACAAGATGCGGCAATGTGAGGGCAAATAATTTAAATTCAGCATTGCAAACTTTTTATTTTTTCCCCAGGCTACACATCTTGCACACACACGTTTTACTCTCCATTCTCCTCTATGAGCTCCTTCATATTCCCTCCTTCCACCTTCCTCTGTTAAAAACCTACTTTATAACATTCTCCTATTCTTGAGCGCCGCAGAGTAACTCCAAGCATGCTTACATTTCTCCTGCTACAGGGAGAATCTCTAGGTCTCCCATTTATTCCCCACACCAGCATGTGGCCTGCTGTTAGCAATGGCAATACTGCATTTCCAGGGTTAAACTTGCATTGTGCTGTGCAGACTTGCCTTGTGTGTCTTCATTTATCCCTTTCAGAGACAGCACTCAGAGCTATATTAAACACAGAGGAGCGTAAGAAAGAAAAGTCTGGAAGCAAAAGTCTCCGGTTTCTTAGCTAAAAGGGGATCAAAAATATGGCAAGCACCTTTCTTGAGAGACAACAGTGAATGCACGTGTGCAACAGGACTTCAGTACTCTGGCTCACAGACCAAGAGCCCCTGCTTTGCATACACCCCAGCCCCCCCAACTCTGGCACATGCTGATCTCAATCCCTCACTCCTCTCAGGCCAGGCTCAAGAACACACATAGATGGCCACCGAGGCATTAAAATTCTTATTTTAGTGTGGGGGGAAATAAAAAAAAACTCTAACATTTTCTCATTGCTTAAAATCTTTGCTGTCTTATTCACAGTGGTCCTTTTGCCAGCTGATACCAGTTCAGAAATAACCTACACAGGCTTTCTTCCCCAGGTAATAGAGATGAACCCAATGCAAAGGTGTTGGCCTCAGTCCACAGGGGAAATAAAACACAGGTCCCTCCTCCCCTCTTTTCAAACATTCCTAGTTTCTGACCCACAGAGTAGTATTGATCTAAGAAGAAACTAAGTATCCTGCCCTCCTGGTCACTTCTTATTTACAGTACACATGGAAACATGCAAGCAGAGGGAAAAAGCTAGGAGCAGAGGGACCAGGCAGCCAGAAGCAATTGTACACACATGGGATTTCTCATCCTAAACACAAAGTTAAAAAAAAATGAGATGTTGCAATGGCTGGTGCTGTTGAAGACAGGAGAAAATGAAAAATGGTATGTGTTGCACTAATCTTGTTTTTCCAAACTGTATGCGTGATATCAACCAGGCCACTCCAATTTTTCACAATAATAGTTCCAGCAGCATTTTTCTTGATAGCCCTTTAAAAAAACATTCATTTTAAGGAAAAGTCTGTGGTTTGTTGGTTGTTTTTTTTCCTCCACCTGAACAGTCAGTGTCACAAAATGGAGCAACTGCAGTCCTTATGCATATTTTAAAGTAGTGTCCCATTTCACCATGCTGAGTTTGTTTAGACTACAAGAGCATTACCTCCTTTACCCTCTTCTGTAATATAACTAGACGTGATGGTGAGAGGAAGGGAAATGTAGGATACATTTTGTTAAATTACGCAAAGTTTTATTTAGCCTTGAAAGACTCTTCACATTCTTTTGCTGCTAAAGGTAATGACAAAGTTCTAGACACTTTACTTCTTCAGACTGTTATAAAACACAGCGAGAGAATGTACACTGCTGACAGGTCAGCAAGGAGGCTGGTACACTGTGAGAGTACAGTATGAACTGCAAGTGCAACGTGACTCACAACACACAAGTCGGTGATCACTAATGCAGTGCAGAACGTCGTGCCAATAAAAGTATTTTTTCTGTGCTCTCAGGAAACTTAGCCAGTTCAAACAATAGAGGACCCCTCCTCCCTCAAAGATTCCCTGAGCCAAATCTTCAGCAAACTCTGGGAAGAGGTATGGAGATTTATAGCACATAGTTTGAGCTCCAAGTGATATGTATGCACCTGCAAAAACTATGCTTTCAATGATTTCTAGGCACACACTGTAAGGTCCAGAGAGGTTACTCTTAAAATCACTGTTCAAATGTTTGCATTTCCAGAGCCTGATCAATGAGATTATCCAAGCAGATGCTTCACTACTTGCTAGCCCAGACCCATAATCACATATTCCTAATACTGTGAAGCGTGATGCCGCAAGATTTCAGACGAGCAAAAAGTGGGCAGACAAAACCCTAAAAGAGAGTTTTAGGTCACAGTCTCTAATGATAAAATTAAGAAAAGGAAATATAGAAAATATCCGGAGATGTTGGGACAGCCTTCTGTGTTTCTCAATATTTCTTGCACTGGTAAGCACTAACAATTCTAATCTGTAATTTAAATATCAAGTCATACATAAAGGGCTTCAGCAAAAACTCTACGTAAACCAAAATACTATCAATGCTATCAGCTTTGTCTGTCTGGTTTGCAAACGAAGTATTAGTAGGCAGGAGTAACGCTCCTCAGTTTGTTTTAAGCTTTTATACTGCTGTTATTACCAACCAGCATGTTAGACCACTCTGCATACAAAACATTAACCGACACAGAAACCAGTAGGACTATCATGGCATTTTATTTGAGGTAAGGTTTCCAGATGATTATTTCACACGTGACCCAGTTTCACATGTTCTATTTCACATTTATGAAAGTTTGGCTCAAATGCTAACTTCCATTTTAGACAAGTAAGGTTTTGTAGGCCTGGCACTCATGTTAAAAATCAGAGTCTATATTGCAATAAGGCTGAGGTATTGAAATAAAGCATTTAACATCTTCCAAACAGTGTCAAGAAGCAGTAATGTTTATGCTGAGACAAATAAAACGACAGGTGCACATAAGAGAAAGCAATATATGCGATACAAAAAGTTTTATAAGCAAGTTGTCTTCGAAATGCTCTGTATACTGTATATTTCCAGAAGAATAACAGGACATTTGTCAATACACTGTTTGTAAATGTACCTGACATATAATTTATACAGCTATCAAGTTAAACACACAAATGCTGAAAATGTATGTTGTAATAACCTTAAATATATAAAGGCTTTCAAGCAGGAGTCACAACTTCATATCTGTTGCTTTTCCAGGCTATACCATGTATCAAATATTGTCCCTCTGGTCTTTAAATGGGACGAGAACGTACTGAGATGCTATATACATACATAAATGCTTGTTAGCTATTATGGCAAGCATTTTAGGAAATTTAGCCATGCAGTACTGAAGTAAGATAAAAAGTAAGGTATCTTCATTGTAATAATAGGGAAAATTTCATACACTTCCATTTAATTAAAAAAATTACATCAAGCTATTACTTAGCATACTGTTAAAGAATGTTTTGAAATGTTTGTAGAAGACTTTGCATCAATTTCATTTTGCCTTGTACATTAGCTTAACTTTAAGCAGATGTACAGTCCTGCAAAATGTGAACCATAGTTTTAAATAAGATACATAAATTAGGGTTAAGCATGAACAGACAGGAAGGTAGATGCCATTTCCTATACCATTAATGACTATAAAAATTCAAGGATGCTGAAGAATATATACTGAAAGGTCTTAAAAGTTAGCAGCTAACTTTAAAACATACTACATTAAAACACAAGGAAAGAGAACAAAAATTACATGTATTTTCATATTATATTTAGACATTTCTATTTATAAAAATAAAAACATATATATATATTAAGTCCCACATCTCTAAAAAGGAAAATATAAATAAAACAAAAGCCCAAAAGCTCATTAAATATATTTACCTGGATTAGAACTGGGGAAAAAAAAAAAGATAAATATTATGCCTTATAGCATTTTCAACTGGATGTGATCATGGTCATATGAATCTCTGATTATGTCATATGAATTTCTGAATCTCTGTCTCAGAAACATTAAATGATGTTCATTAACTGTGAGGGACTGGCTAGTTAAATCATTTACAGCAGATATAATACAGGTTCCATACACAGTAATGCTAATGTAGATAATGTGAATCTGCAATATTCCTGCTGCCAAGACCATTGGAGTCAGGCAATGAGAGTGCCTGTTTTGTGTTTGTCCCGTGCTGACTGTAGGATGTGGACACATGTTCTCAAGGGAATGAAATAAAAGGCCAAGCCATTCTCATAACTCAAGCAAACCAAATCTGAACACAACTTTAAATGACAGATCAGTTTGCACAGTTGCTGCTCTCAACCAGTTTCTAGCACTCATTTATTAACATACAGTATGGCTTTAAATGACAAAACACAGCCATCTCTAAGACAGCCAGTACAAAAACTGCCTATGACTTATTATTTTAAAATTACTAGGATTAAATTCAAGAGAGGCAATATAAATGGATTCATAAAACCCCCAAAAGTATTGTTTAAAATTCAAATTACAAAAACTGGAAGGTAAACTAAATTACCTCAGGAATACACAGGAATCGCACACACCAACAACAACCCAGTGCTTTTGTTTTACAACTATCTGTCCAGAGCGTGACTGGCCAAAGGCTCTGATTTTTCAGATAAATACACTGAAATTCACCATTTGCCTCACAAAAACCACTGATCAGCTGAGAGCTGTCACAGCTACACAGCATCCCAGGATTTGCACAATCAAGGTAAGCTCTTGTAGGAGAAATGCTGCAAATCCAAAAATTAAGACCTAAGGAAAGGTTTATAAATGCAACATTTCATACCTCCTGAATGATGACACAACAAAATCTCTTCTCTCTGACATTTGCCTGAAAGAGAGCTAATGGAGCTGGCAAATTCATGAGAGATAAGAAAGGCAGAGTAACATTGCCTATTAGAACAACAGACAGAGCTGGAAAAAGCAAACAAGTCCAGCCAGAAGAGCTCATGGGCCTTAAAAAATTCTGCTTTTCCCAACTCAACCAGTTCGTTTCATAAAATACATTACCTTTAACCCATACCCACTTCATGACTGAGCATGCTTGTTACAGACTAGCTACGCCTTTGGTTCCTTTTCAGTCTCTCCCAAGCAAACACTCCTTAAAGGACTCATCCTGCATCTCCACTCTTCCCACCAGAGCCGTGTCTCATGATTTCCTCCCACTTCCTTCCACCACCGTAACACATTCCATCACCAAAAAAAGCAAAAACCTACCACAGATTTCCTTTTGGAGGCCATGGTTAGAAAAGCAATGATTTAGAACATCATTCTAAAATCAGAAGTGTTATCTATTTACTCAAACCTCACAATCAGAGTAAAGACCTTATGTGTAGCTTAAGCCTTGGCACATCCCCTCAATTGTTAGGCCAAGTTCCTCAGTCATGGTTCACTTTGGGACTATCGCTGTACGGGATTCTAAGATTTGACTCTCACTTCCACCTCCCAAGCTGCAAGAGGAGTACTTGAAATGCCTCACAAAATCATCCATGTCCTTTTTTTTCCCCTTGAAGGCAGAACTTTATGGGCTAGCCAGCTGATGAGGGAAACTTATCCATAAAACTTATAATTGACACTTGTACTGACAGAGACCAATGGCTGGCATACCCGACTTAGTACTTGCAGGCGTTACCAATATACTAAGCCAACCTAAACAAACACAAGCTCATATAGTAGTAGTAAGATTAAAGACCTCTTTTCTATTTTCCACTGTGTCTGGCAGCCTTTACCCTGCATATACTCCTATATTAGCATTTAAACATTTTTATTCCATCCAGGAAAGTGATCCTGTCTCTCACAAGCCTTTTAAGACCAGTTTCAGGCATGTAAAGAATAATGAAAAGTTCAGAAATTTATTTTGATTTCCTGCAATATGCTACCCAACAGTTTTCTGTTGTGTTATATGACCTTTCTGCCTAGCTAGTGTTTTGCTATTGATTTTAATTACTCAGTTTAATTTACTGCATGCCAACACAAAGCTGTTTACTCCTACTTGCCAAAATGTTGTCGTAGTCTCCCAGAGGAGGGCAAAATGAGAGAACTGTATATGTTTTACAGTTACATGCTATTCATTATAAAGAATTTAATAGATTCACTTCATATAAATGTCACCGCTTTCACATGTAGCCACTGAACACACCAAAACAACATACAGGAAGGAAAGTGCTAGGCCAGCCGTAGGAGAAATAGAATATAAAAGCCTTTATTTATGAAAGGCTTTGACTTGAAGCAGTTCAGATTTTCTACTTTGCCATTCTTCTCTGAACAAGCAAGGGAGTTAGGACCATATGTTCCCCTTCTGCATAAAATAATCATGGACAGAAACAAATGAGTCCTAGAACCACACAACGATTACAGATGCAGGTAAATTCTACCTTGCCCCCATAATCCAATTGCACGATGAGAAAGAAGGAATGCTAATTTCTGACTGTCCTTCTCCATGTTCTTCTTCTTGTCTCACATCACAGAAATGAACCAAACAAACCACTTTGGAGAGTATCCTACAGATATTAGTAGAACATTCTTTCAAGGGAAATTATGTTGGCATAATAGAAGTTGAATGGCACACTGAAAGGTGACAGAATCTCACTTTGGGGTAACAGCCCAGCCCTTTTACCCAAGCAGCACACTTACCAGTCCAGTTGCTCTGTGGGTAGACAGTCATAGGGATAGTAGGGCTGGACAAGTGTCTTTGTCTCTTACTATAGTTTGGAAAACTTGTATATAGGCAAATGAAACCTTTTTTTTTTTTTTTTTCCCCTCAGTATAGCAAACAATAAAAAGAAAAGGCAATTTCAAAATCTTCATATCAGCTCAACATTCCTGCTAGACATGGAAATTTGCAAAGAGGTAATGTAGTTCCCATACACTTATTTTGAAACCTACTTGCTTTCTCTGATCCCTGGGCATGGAATCCTATTGTACTGGGAATCTAGATACCAAAGAAATTACCCAAACTTGCTCCACTGAGGAATAAGAATGGGTTTTGGTGCATTTCATCATCATCATCAATTGAAAGTGTGCATTATACTGACTAAGTTTCATAGTTTCTAAACACTAGGTTGTCTACCAGCTCTTTCATTTCAACTATATTTAAAAAATAGGACCACCTGATGATAGTACTGTATTATAAAAGCTTCACCCACTTTGCTCAATTGTAGAGTGCTCTAGAAGAATAAGATCTTTGGATGAAGTTGAATGTCAAGAAGATACATGCTAAGAATATGAAAATTCTCTGAGTAACTTGTTTACAGTGTGAGAGTGAATCTCCTGCAGAACGATAGAAAATTGTCTTTTGAATTAGGAAAAAAATATTTGAAAATACTAAAATCATTAATTTTTCATATTGCTTTGTATTTGTTTATTGTGGTTTTATGTTTACTATAATATCCTTCCAGAATTAGAGGTTTTAACCGGAGACTCTCACCACCACAAAGCATTTGTGTAAGTGTAAAGTCAAACTCTCAAAACAACACTTGTTCAAATCCATAAAGATTCAGGATGAAAATATGTGTAAGTTAAAAATTTCTTATGACCTTGATGTAAAACATAAACTCAATAAGTCTTCCCTAAAAATCTAGGCCTATATTTGCTCAGTGCAGGGACAGATTTTCTTGAAGGCTTCCATAAATCCACCTGGAGTTGCAATGAAGCAGGAAAGCTTTTTATTACTTAATTTTCCACTGTACTTTGTGTACATGAAAGATCAAAGTGGTTTTGTATGAGACCTCCTTAGAACATTAGCTAGTAGTTTAAAACTAAATCTACAAAAAATTCTCAAATCTAAAGTGTGTCTCCTCCCTGTCCCCAACCATCAAAGACTTAGGCTCTCCTGAATATGAAGCTGCAGAAAACGCCAAGGACGGGGGCAATTTCATCTGCTTTGTTCCTCTACAGTCACAAGATCATAGGACAATTCAGGTCAGAAGGGACCTCAAGAGCTCATCAAATCCAACTTCCCATTCAAATCAGGGTCAGCTATGAGATCAGACCAGGTTGTTCAGTGCTTTATCTTGTCAAGTCTTGAAAAACTCGAGGGATGGAGACTGCACAACCACTTTAGGCAGCCTTTTCCAATGCTTGACTGAACGTTTTAACGACGAGGACAGCAAGGAGTTGTCTCCTGCCTTGTAGGACTCACAGCCCTGCACAGCTAGATGGGATTAGAGACTTCCCACGCCAAGCAGAGACTTGGAGACCATTCCTGTCTTTCAACATCCAGACACTGGAGACTGCGGCAATGCCACTTGTTACACGGTATACCTGTAGTTATGTTAGTAGCTAGGACACTCACTCAGCTTGAAGAGACCCGTTATGATTCTCGCCTCTGCCTGAGAGGTCTCCCTTCAGAGGAGGGACTAACCAGTCTGCTCATGGCTCAGCTTGGACAGGAAAAGCCTCTGTTCTTGTATACAAGATTCCATTTTACCCTAAGTTTTTGTATTTGTGGGGTAAGAAAGGACTCAGTCAGCCCAGTGGAGATCACCTGTTCAGGGAGACAGTAAGGTTCTCCCTCCAACTACCTTACAAATACTTGTTTTCTGCAAAACCTAGAAAGTCCTCTGTGCCCTGATCACACTCATCAGATCAGGCACCACAACAGACTGAAGAATGCCCAATGAACGGGTCTTGTCAGGACACATTGCACAAGACTTGGCTACTGACATTATTACAACTGAAGCATGTATGGACACGTCCAGTAATAGATCCTTCAGTATCCAGGGAATTCAGAAGTCAAAATATAGGATCTTATAGACCACAAATATGTGCAAATTTGCAAAGCTAGACAGCAGCTCTGAAGGGACTTGGACAACTTCACTTCTATACTTGGGTTTCAAGAACTAGAATCAGGCAGGATTCTCACCCAAGTCCTTGTGAAGATCCATCTTCTAGACCAGACAACTGGCAAAAGGTTAAAATACCAAATGGTAAGAGTACCAAAACATAGCAGACTGAGAAAGCTCATTAACAGTCCTATGTAGCTTGAACAAATGTGAGGCAAAACCAAAGCAAAAATAATCCAATATGCAAAACCTGATTCCCAAATTCTCCAGGTGGCACTGTGTACAAAATTATACATCTAAACTTAACATCTAGTCTTCCAATACCCAGCATTATTAAAAAGGCCAAATCTGAAAACATTTACCAGCAGGTGTAATGCTTGCTATCATTAGCAGCACTGATCTAAAAGAACCACATGCCATAGTAAATCAGAGAGACTGCTCATGGCAATAAGCATTATGCCCAGAAGAGTTTATAGTTGCCAGCACAAAAAATGACGTTCTGTTTTTTCTAAATGTATCAGTAATAAAAAGCCAAACTACCCTGTGAAAATCTATAGATTCTGAAAACATATTTGGCCTTTGTAATTTTCACGTGTGCTCTATACAGATCCAATGAGGAAATGGAACTCTGTTCCCCCAGATCTGTAAGAAATAAATTATACATACTGCACAGTGTATTGTTCCATCCTGCAGATTTTTAAGTAAGTAATTTTTAAGTAGTATGCAGTCATGAAGCCTACTTTTCTACATACTTTCTAGGATTTACAGTCCTTTGCTAGATTGGTGTGTTCAGTTACAGCCACAATCATCAGTTATTCATTTTACTCAGCAATACAGAATGATAAAATAATATTTTATTATTAGGAAAATATAATCAATAAGAAGTTATTTTTTAAGACACTGATGTTTAAATTATTTCATTCTCTTTTCCAAGACTCTGAAGGTCTAGTTAAATAGAAAAATGGCACTTTTCCATTGCTCCAAATTTTAGAAGCACCCTAGGTTCTTTTGGCAACTGAAATAGCAAATCATGAAATGATATTCTTTTGGTTAACATAGCCCATCAGCCTACACCCTGCCCCATGCAGATGGCACCCATACCAAGAAGAAAACATCTTCATACAAAGCTCTATACCCAACATGACAAATGAAGTACATTTTTCTTAATTGCCCACAAGTATTTGCAGGGTGACTCCTGCAAATCAGTGACTGCATTTCTGAACACACCTTTCACACTGCCCATCTTGCTGGAAAGCTAAGGCACTCCCCACAGCTGCAACGGTGTGGTAGAATGGACCTTAGAAGATCTGTTTTCAGTCTTGACCTCTACTCATGTGCTGCTTTATGACAATTAGAAAGTAACTTCATCTTTCCAGGTCTTCATCTCCTCCTTTTAATTAATAACACTTCCAACTTTTAATGTAACTTAAACCAGATATATTATCTCACCTATAGATTTAAAATTGCAAGTTTGTCAAGGAACTATTTCTATAACAACAACAAAATCTTGACTTTAAAAGGAGCAGGTGCTTTCCGTTGTTTTGTTCCTAAAAAGATAAGAGCCTTTTTTACAGATTCAGTAATTTAATGAAGACTTGTGTGAAACTTTGGGACATAGAGTCCTTGATCCAAGAAGACCAGTGAAAGTTGTCTTATACCTGTCTGACAATTCCTTACAGGTCACAACTATGAAGTTTTTAACGGGGCATAGACTACTAATGAAACTCTAATATTCTATGCCTTTTTTGAAAAATAACCACTACATTTAGGATTTTTCCCTTGAAAAGTCATTACAACTTTCCCCCATCATTTGTTATGATAACTCAACCTTTATCCATAACCAGCTTGGTGACCTTTACAACTTCTGAGCCCAGGATTTCCATTTCAATGGGCCATGTTTTTTCTCACAATAACCCCAATTCTCTCTCCTTGTTAATATGGTTGCCCCTGGTGCTGCATTAGCTAATCCTTTCAAGAAGCCATCTAGCAGGACCAGGAATTGGAAGTTCAAAGGTCGCCCCCAAACTGATATCTCCCCAGTGGCAACATGAGATGAGCAATGACAAAGAGAATTTCTTTTTTTTTTTTCTTAATAGATTTAGCATTCTCTGCTGTTCATGGAATTACTCTCTATGACCTTGTAGCATGTAAACACTCCAATTTTTCACAGTATCTAGTAGTTATACTGCTAAAGAAGCTTGACTCTTAAGATTCATACTCTTGTTGTATCACATCTGAAAATATATTGGACTACTCTGTTCGTTTATTCCTCTTCTCCTTCCTTACTCACAATAATACCCTAGATACTTAAAAAGGGTATCACTTTTCTTATATAAAAGTGGGCTGTCTGCCAAGTTCTGGAATTTAGCTCTAACTAGCCCTGGTCTTCTTTAGTATTTAGAAGATATGGATCTGTTATTTTAACTGGAATACATTTCACTATATACAGATTCTTGGAGTATCTATATTAGAAGTGCAATTACAGACATCATACTGCTCCACCTGATGTAAACAGTTAAATACTACCTAGGCAATAGAGATGTGCTCTTATAAACCTTCAAAATCAAAACAAGACAAAGTTATATAAAAATTACCATGTTCATTAAGGAGTGCCATGCTTTCTCCCAAGAAATCAAAGACTTCTTAAAATACCAGATATCTTTTGTAAAATGCCCAATCCCTCCAACACAGAGAGCTACAGAGCAAAATACTTCATGGACACACACACACACACACAAAGCTTATGTTCAGAGGTTCTTGTTATGACATCACTCTAGAGACTGTATAAGACAATGTCTTTTCCCACTGCAAAACCTTTTTATACGTTTTGCTCAGTCTGGTTTTAGAAAGAAAAAAGGCCATTTTATCTCTAACAACCTGCTTCAGAGTAAGGCATTTATCTAAAAGTAAGATGCAAACCAGGCATATACACATGCATATTGCAATTTACTGGATGCTATCACATCACCTGAAAAAAAAACCCTATAAAGTAACTATCCTGTTTTCTGCTGTTCCTGGACTGTCTCTAAAATAAAGCTAATTTTCTTACCAATACACATATACACACATCTGTTAGAAGTTGTTTTGCAAAGACGGTCTTGTGAGATTATACTTTGACATTTGTACTACAAAGCCCAGTTTAGCTTAAAAAAACAAGCAAATAACAGGGGTTTATCTTTAAGAAGATACACCAATGTAAGAATATTTTTAACAGATTTTCTTTACAAAGTTATTTTTTCAGTGACATTCATAATTTCACTCCTTAAAATGCCACAGCTACCTTGCTGGTGCAAAATAACCTTGTATTATACTATTTCTGTAAAGAAGTAAAAATGAAAAGGTATGTTATAATAAATTGCAGAGGTGAAGGAACACTTATGTTACTGTTTCCATTGCAATATCATAGCTTTGCTAATGGCAGCCTGCTGTGCAGTTAAAAAAAAAAAAAAAAAAAAAGGAAGAAGGTAAAAAAGGAAAGAAAAGAAACTGGTTAATTAGAGTACAGTTGCTGCTTTATTGCAGCATTACTGCTAAGTGCACTGAGATGCCTTCCCATAGGCAGGTGCCGGTGGTTGTACAGCTCATTTAGCCTGGGTGAGTAATGTCAGTTCAGGAGGAGAGAAAGGCTTGTGTCTTCAAACTTTCAATCTGCCTCCATTATCTGTGATCAAGGTGGAACCACAGGGGAGTGGAATTACTGGCAGGTCTAGGACAAGTGAAGAGGCAGTGAATCTATAAGACATATTAATCATCTTTCCCTTCTCTTCACTGGCGCCAGCCTGTGCCTCCGACTCCCCGGCGCCAGGCAAATGGATTCTCTGTCCCCACAGGTACAAGTGAATGCCTTTCAGGGGCAAGTCATCAGAATAATAATTACTGACACTGCTGAGATCAGCCTTAACCAGTCCAAAAGGAAAGAGAAAGTATTATGGGAGAAACAGATTTCCTGAACTTTCATATCATATTTATGGCATTAAGATATTTTCCAATTACATTAAGGACTTTCAAATTATATAATTCCAAAGCTATGTTTCTCAATATTGTACTTGCATCATCAACATAGTGTGACTATTTAAAAATTCTTACAGCTTCTCTTTAAAAAATAATTTGGATCCGTTACTGAGGTGTGGATACAGAAAAGTGCATACCACGTCATTGATATTACAACAAGTGTTAAAATTCAATTGATATTAAAAAGAACATGATCCTTACATGTGTAGCATCACTTAATTCTGAAACAGAACAGCATAGCACAGTTTTGGAATAGCTATTCCTAATTATAAATATGAAATAAGCATTAATATGAGGATTATTACATACAATATGCAGTAATAGCCACATGTGTACATATATACATACATAAAACCAGACATATTTTAAAGGCATAGGTCTAATACAAAATCAACTCATTTAACACATTATGGCTAGTCTGTATTTTATTATAATATTTAGCATTTTTGGTCCCTTTCCTCGCCAAAGCATTATTTATACACACAAACAATAAATACAGTGTATCATCAAACCTAAAGAGAACAGAAAAAACTGAAGCAAAAAGCTAGTTCTCTTTCAATTCAGTAATCGTACCAATATCTACAGAGATCAGAATAATAAAAAAGTTAATTTGATATATTCTATGTTATAGAGAGTATTTTACATTACAGCATACTGTACATTACAGCATAGAATATGAAATATTTTCTTGGTTTTGATTAAAATGAGTTCAATATCTGACTATCGATGATACTAAGCTCAATATAAGAGTAATACAGCAAAATGTCAAATTACTTGCCAGAATTACATGACAAAAGTGGCTCATTAACATATGCTGATTGATGAATCCTCCATGTAAACACAAATCTTGACTTCAAGAGTTTACATCATAAAGTGTCTGACCTTGAGTTCAGCTTGGAGTTCGCCACACACCTGCAGCCATCTAAGCAATAATAATGCTAATATTTGTGTATGCCGTTTTGTGTTAAGTACCAAAAAAAAAAAGTAAAAGATACCGATTCAAACAGTAACATGTGTTCATTTATTTTCAAATCAGCAATTTTGAAGTTTACTGACAGACAGTACAGAGAAAGGGAATGACTTGAAAACGCAAAATCAAATCAAATCACTGCTTTCTTGGTGATCAGCTGCAGCAGCAGCCTCCAAGTCAGCCAATTGGTGTTTGCTATTGATTTTTCCACTGGTCTTAAGTGACTTTGGACACTGATCAATGTTTTAAAAGAGAAATATTAAATCTCATAAAGAAAAATGCACATCTGACTAAAGAGCAGCAATGAAAGTAAAAGTTTGCCAAGAGCTAAAAGGATGTACATATTTAATGACATTCAGGCTCACAGAACACATACAGCCGGACTAGGAGCAAAATTAAGCTACATTATTTTTTGTAAGAAATGAAGGACGGGAATTTCTTTCACATGCTCTCAAAACCATTTAGAATTTTATCTGCCAGAGTAAACAAACACTGCCCACAGTGATTACTGCTGTTACAGATATATAGACCCCAAGCAGTTATAAAATGGCAGTGTAAGTCTGTTGTGAGATTTCTGAAATAAAAGTTGCTTCTAAAAAGACAGTTCATAACTATTATGTTATTTTCATATTCTATCGTAATTTGTCTTAACATTTTTGGTTTTTTTTTTTTTTAAAGAAGGACATACATTTTCAGGACATTTGTCATTAATTTAATGATCTGTAAATATTTTTTTCAACTCAGCTGTGTATAAAGGGGAAAGCCCAGCTAAGACTCTGTGGATAGATACAGTGTATTCAGATATCAGCTGGCGTGACAGTGCCTAATCCTGAGTAACGTGCCCAAGAGCCAAGGGAATGCTATTTCTCTCCGTTGTTCCAAACAACAGATGCTGTCAATTAACTTTAAGCAGCGTCCAAGAAAACCCTTTTGTTATATTTTGCAGTATTATGCAGAAAGTGTCACCTCTGGAAATGAGGGAACAAGCTGTTTTTCATTATCATTCAATTGTCCCAATCAATCTGACAATTACAAAGAGAAAAAGTCTTAATCACTAGACACATGCTAGTTGCTGCTAGTTTTACCAGCTGCAACGGAAAAAGAAAAGAAAAAAGAGACACCACCCCCACCCGCAAACAACAGAAACAACAAAAAACAAACAGAAAAACTAAAAAGGGCTTTCCTACTTAGAGATATAACCCAAAAAACATACCTGCATTAGGGTAAAAGATAATTAAATACACAGTGTTATGATAGGTGTGGGAATAGCCATTGCAACAAATTACTAATTAAATCAGCTTATGCTGCTGATTTACTATGGCTTTTATATAAGTACCATTTGCTGTGTACAAAGAAACAGCCATCAGCATGTTATTCATTTGAATACAAGAAAAGTTGTTCATCAAAGTTGTGACTAGTGAATTTCCATATAATTAAAGTACTGTATATATAAGCAATATAAGAGCTTTCTGGGAACTGGTGAGAGAATGAGTATAAATACAGATGGCCAGATTCATTTATTTCACTTGAAGGGCTGTGGAAAGGCACCATTGCCAGCCAAGATGTGGGCAGGGCTGGACATACTGCTTTGGTGACTCTCCTCCTGAGTCTCAAACACTGAAAACAGTAACCTCCACTAGGCTGGAAGACTCCTTTTATCATCTAATCTGAACTTGCTCTCACTGATGAGGAGCACATGTAAAGTACTTTGTGCACAGTGAATGCAAACAATATTCTACCTTGTCTATGAGAAAAGACACCCACGCTCTCAATAGCTGGTCTATGAGTCGTTTGCTGAACAGACCTGGTGATACCTTCACCTGGCCTGCTAATCCTACCAGTGTTCCTGAGAAAACAAAGGGTAGCTTAGCTTGGTGCCCCATCACTCAGGGGGCATAAAGTCCATACATAATGTGTATTTGGACAGTAATTGGCCTGCCATCAGGAGTTTGAAGGATTTAATCTACCTGGAATTTCTACGGAAATAAATACTATCTCATGGCAAAAAAAAAAAAAAAAAAAAAAAAAAAATTTTACATCCCTTTTCAGCAACATTAAAATGTTCTCTTTCCTACCATCACCCAGAATAGAGCATCAGGCAACAGCTTTTGGAACAGAACTGGCATAAAGAGTTGCTCAGTGACACATGCACTAGATGGTGAGTGACATCCATTAGAATAGGTATTCCAGTAAATGCCAGATATGTGACATCGAAAGTATCTGTCTGATGCAAGTCTTTCAGTATACGCTGGTTATGTTTTGTCATGTCTTCTCAAACAGCTCCACTGTCACTAAAAACACAGTGAGCATTCAGTATTCACAACCACACTGCTCTGGCTATCAGCATCTGGCCACTAAAGAAGCGCCACAGATGGAAATTATTCCAGAACTATTGGCATCCCTGTTGAATCCTTCTGCCTGATGCCATTCTTGAAGGAAACAGGGGTAACAAAGAGCACTGGTCTGCTGACGTTCTCTCTCAAGAAGCTACACATTGCTTTTTTGTACATTTATCAAAAAAGGGCCCACTTTCCCTCATCTGACTGCACAGGATCTTACAAAAAGTTGAATTACTCTTACAGTGTCATCCCTGGGCCCTGTTGCAGTTCAGATTAAAGATTTGTGTGTACTTACACTCTGGAGGCCAAGACTATGATTCTGGTACATAAACCTGGATTTCAGTTTTTGTCCTCAGGAAATCTGCTAGTCACAATAATTCCAAACCATACACACAAAGATTGAAAGATCAATGCACAAAAGAGATTCGCAATAAGTATTAAAACAAAATACATATCTTAGAGAAATCCATAAGACTTAGACGAGAAGGAAATGTTATACCCGAGGCATGAAGAAGAAAGAACGGGTAAGCCTTTTTTTATAAATAAAGAGAACTCAGGTGCTGTATTTGGCAACACACATAGAGCTTTATATACTCACACCAATAAATTTATGAAATTACAATACTGGCCTATGAGGTAAAGAACATCAAAGTGGGGAAAACTCAGAGAAAAACACATAATTTCATTTCTGAGCTCTCTAGAAAGGCAGCTTGAGGACACCATGGGCCCTCCAAAGGCCATCTGCCAAGGGTGTAAGGAAAGCCTCCTGTCCAGAACCTATCCAAAATCACGAGGAGATGCCGATACAAGGGACAGTTGGGTCCCGAGAGGTTTCTCAAGAGATGGCAACTTTGTGACTGGCTGTAAAACTGCTTATTCTTCTTGGTGGACTCTTCAAAATTCTGATCCAAACAATTCATGCCAGTTTTACTAGAGACATACCGGATAAAGCTGGTAAGAGCTATATGTCTCCTCTAAGCCCTTTCAAGGGGAATTATTCTACCTCACTCATGATTAATCTTCAAAATTGATACGAGTCACCCTTGAGGGGGAATAAGTTACTTAGGGTTCACTAACCCATTAAAGACCTTTTGTTGCTGTAAAAATTATTTATTTTATAAAGTAAGGATTCCTTTATTAGCTACAACAGTAGACAGCACAGATGCTGCACAGAACTGTATTCCTTGTATGAAAGTCTAATCTCTTTGATGAAGTATAGAAGATAGCACTTCAGTTTCTGTTTTTAAAAGAATAACACCCATTTTTTTATAATTTTTTAAAGAGATAACGCATTTTTGGTGTGTACGTCTCTGTTCTGAGCAAGTACAGGGAAATCAAACTAATTAGCCTTTTAACAGATCTTTTGATTTGATTTGCCAAAAGCTGAGAAAGTAGAAGGCTTCTTGATCATCTCTCTTTGCAGAGGTAAACTGCCTATGCCGTAAAATCAAACCCTTCTGTAAGATAAAATCAACATTAGAATAGAGCTAGCATATCTCCTCTTGCATTTTATCTTGATAGAGAGAAAAAAAAAAAAAAAAAAAAGGATTTTTCCTTGTAATTATATTTGATCTGTACAGGTGTCTGTTCCATCTTTCAAGATTACTCCTTTTTTAAAAACTCTTGGGTTTGTGTTGCTTCTTTCTTGAATGTTATTCTTCATTCCACTGTGTAGAATTTACAGAACAGGGACAACACAAGGCAGCTAGCACTTACTGTCTTCATTAACAATTATGAGGCACTCAACTGGAACTACATAATTTTTATTTACAGTTGGACTGTAAGTGTGCTTATGTAAAAATGCAACTTTGGTAGGACTTAAACTATTCAAAATAGATTTAATCCAGAAAAAGGAGGGGAAAAAAAAAAGAAAAAAAAAGGAGATGAGGAAGAATTAGCATGGAAGAAACATCTTGGTTTGACTTATTCAGAATAAACCACTAAGGTTGTCTTAAAGCCACAACTAGTTTAGAAATGTATCAAGATGTAATTTGCAAAAGTCACAAGTATTTAAAGAGAAAACAGGCATTTTAGAAGTAAGCAACATGAATAAAATTATGCATAAAGCTTTATTTCTACACAGAGTGCTGGGCAGCCTTACAAGGCAATGAAGACTAGTGGCCCTGACAAGACCTCAGGCTTGGCACGGTCAGAGGAGGAGGTCACATATATTGCAGATTGCAAGTGAAACTAGAGCAGTTTCAAAAGCAGGAATGGAACCATTTCAAGACTATGAAGTGTGCAGAGGGGAAAAAGAGAATCTATAAGGAAAGGACAGTTATTCTTTTGTTGTTAGGTTTGGGGTTTTTTTTTCTTTTAAATTGAATAAAAAACTTTACGACAAGATGGTGACAATGACCAAGGGAGAGCTGCTGGCTTCCCATGGGTACTCACAGCAATTTCAGGAAGTCAGTGTTGGCAGCCAAATCTCACCCCATGGGTTCAACTCAGATTTGTGCTACACGTCAGCCCTCACAAAGGACAGTGGGGTTAAATACGGGGGAAGTTTTCCTCTGTTACTTTAGGCTACGTGTCCAGAGACAGTCACACTCAAAGAGCCAGAGGAACAAGAAGC
This sequence comes from Falco punctatus, assembly GCF_963210335.1. Taxonomy (NCBI): domain Eukaryota; kingdom Metazoa; phylum Chordata; class Aves; order Falconiformes; family Falconidae; genus Falco; species Falco punctatus. The sequence continues at coordinate 8,790,924 of NC_137591.1, read as the reverse complement.
AATTCCTCATCTCACAGTGCTGCTTCTTGGCCTTCGCCAATATTTCACTGCTGTCACTAAGGAAGAGATGCTGCTATGGTATCTGAGAAAGATATATAAAAAAGAAAAAAAAAACCCAACCTTCCAGAAGCCAATTAAAACGTAGGCCAAATGCTTAGGGAAAATTTCTGTAAACACAGAAGGAGAGCGCCAACTTTTTGGAAAGTGGGTGTTTTTAATAAACATGATGGGGAAGGACTGCATGACAGACGGCTGAGGGGAATCAGAACCCTACGGCAGCTTTCCAAAGATGAGAGGGTAAGATCCAGCCAGTGCATGATCTGAGTCAACATGGTAGGCCTGGGTGCTGTTATCAGGGCAGAGATTAGTGAAAGTAAGAAATACGGTTTTTGAATTACTAGACAAGCTGGCTATCAGAATGCAGAAATACTATTTTAGGAATATTTTTTGAATTAAGAGGAAAAATGGCACTTTGTCTAGAATACGGGTGTGTGCTTCAGGTGACCCAGGATCATTTGCTTAACCCGCAGGAGATGAAAGGGCAGACAGAAATACATTTAAAAACCCCACACATTATATAGTACGTTTAAGTAAGGATGAATCTGGGAGAAGCTTTAGAAAAACTCTTAACAGTTATTTAGGAATCTGCACAACATGCCCAAATCATAGAGATCAGACAGGAAAGAATATTCCTCGGTATTGTCAGCAGCATATGTTTGATAATCTCCTCATCTTGTCCCACTCCAGGGGAAATCTTACATTCCAAATTTGTTTACCGTAATGGATGTACCACTAATCAAGACAAAATAAAGATAAAAAAGAAAGAGTCCACCCTTTCTGTAGCTAACGGCACTAATCAGCTATCGATGAGTCTTCAATTATAGCAATAGACCAAACATTAATGAAGAATGCTGACTGTTGATTTATTAGCAAGATATTCATAGTAGAGTGAAGAACTGTTAGAGAAACTGTCTATTCAATAGGAGTATAATAACATGTAATAGGAGTGTAACACACAGGTTTAAGCCATTCTATCATGTCCATCTCTAGTAGACTGTATGTGAACTACTGTGAAGATGACCTTACTGGAAAGCATGCAAAATACAGGACGCATCTCTGCCTCAGGAAGCTAATTAAAAAGAAAAAGCTACAGAATAAAATACCTAAAAATACCTTTAGCTAATTCAGATCTCTGGCTGATAACAAAGCAAGACAAATTGCAAAGATCTGATACAAGCTGTTGGAGTGTATTTTAACTTCGTTTTTTTCAAACTATACGAAGTATTTTCTTTAGAAAATTAGATTAAGTATTTTATTCCTAATAACTGAAAGTGTAATGTACTGTATTTTATGTTATTATAGAATTGTGTAAAGGTTATTTTGCTGCTAGTTCAATGCATATTTTCATATGCAAATGACACAAATTAAATTATCTCAAATAGGAGAAATTCCAGCAGAATAGTATTTTTAATATAAATCATCATCCCCTCAAGTCACATTATAGATAGAGAATTGCTTCTGTATTTATATCTTTTTCATTAAAAATAAAATGATTAATTTCACAAGTTAATTTACTTTCCCCACCACAACACCAAAATTGAAATTAAATATTCTAATACTTAGAGATATTAAAGACTCGTTTATTGAAAGCAGCTTATTATTTTAGAAACATTTTCTTGATAAGTGCGTGTTGCTGCTATACTACTACAATATTTGTAATGATTTTATTGAACAAATTGTGCATTGTTGCTTGGGTTTTGTTAAGCTTTATAGAACTCATATTTGTCTGCTCAGGAACACACAAGAGACCTTACGCTCATCTTTACTCTGAGCATTTTTCCAGTTATGACTATTTGAACAGAACACTCCAGTAACCTTGGTCATGGAGTTTACTGAAAGGTCCAACTGTAGCACAGCGACTGTCCCTTCAGCGGGCCTCAGTACGCTCAATGGACATGACCTGCTCCCCCATACAACATGTGCAAACTCACTTTTACTTCCACTTAGCTTTGTTTCTATTATAACATGTTCATAACCTTGAAAGATGAATCAGTGAACCATAGTAATAGGTTTATAAGAATAAAACAAGAAAAATCCTTCAGCATTTTCATAGCCTCATCTTTTCCCTCAAAAGGAAAGAAAAAAAGTCTTCCTTTTGTTTAATAATATGGCTTATTCTTTCTTCTATTAAAAAAATTATAGTTTCTCTCTGTTTTTTATATTGTACCTAACTAAGGTCAAAGAAGGTTCAGACTGGGCATCTCTTTGGAAAAAATTTATGCTGAAGGAATAAGAAATATATATAGCAGGGGAATTCAGCCAATCCCAGCCAATCCCAACAACACAGATGTGATTAATATTTGATTCAGGCTAATTAGTATGCAAATCCAGAAATTCTGAAGATATTCGGAATTGCTTAGACCGTGACCCGGAAAAAGAATACAGATAGTGATACTCCACATTAATATGCCCCACAAATTATTACAGTCCCACCCAGGTCACCTTCAGAACCTCAGAAATCTTGCAGGTGTAAATAGCGACAGCCAGTAATGACAGATGCTGTTACTCATCTTTCTTTTATCAGTGTTTTCCTGGAAACAGAGATTATGGACCTCATTGGTTGCATTCAACCTGGAGAAGGAAGTAGTCCTATGGGGTTAGAATATGCATATATCGAAGATGTAAAATGTTTTATTTTACATATTTCCAAAGGCCTGAAATAAGATAAACTCAGTGTAGGGCAATACTTTCAGAAATACCAATTTCACATCAAGACCACAGAAAGCAATTCATTCCCATAACGGAACAAAATCCAACACAGTCTAAGGCAGAAAGTAAGCCCTCCTGCTACATAGATAGCTCCCTCTCCAAGGATTGCTTCCATGGTAGTCTTGTGTAATTCAGACACATATGGTAGGTACCTCAGTGCTTCACAGCAAGGTAAAAATTTATTGCATTATAAACAGAAGAATTTGGAAAACAGATTTCTATAACACTATGATTAGTAAATACTGTTACCACCAATCCTGTGAAACACTTTTCTCCCCCCACCAAAGTATTGCAAACCTTGAGACGTCCAGGTTTACAAACCAAATCAACCAAGTCCTAAAGCTGGCCTCCAAGCAATGACATGTAGAATTTATAAATAGACGGATAAATTATAAAAAAGAAAAACAATGGCCTGAATAGTCTTTCTTCTTCACAAGACAGAAGGCTGTACAGGGAGAACTCTTTGTTGGTCGGATCAGACTTCTTGTCAGTTTTTGACACTGTTTCAACTATACAGTCTGGAATAACAGTGTAAGAGCACAATTATTAACTAAAAAGGTTAATATCATGACTTAGATTTCTGTTCTTTTTTCAAAAATTCTGATAAAGACAAAAAAAAAAAACCCCACACAAATGTTAAATCAGCAATGTCAAAATGAAAACTAGTGATACCTTCTACCAAAATGGGATGATGCAGAAAACACAAAATTTGACCTCCCATAGCTATCAAAGAGACAGTACACCTTTCATTTCATGCTTCCCAGTCAGCAAGTGAGAACATTTAATCCACATATTTTCCTGATTTTGACTGAGGAAAAAATTCTAATTTTTATGGAAGCAAAAAGAATTCTTTTACAGAAGGAAATTCAGACAGACAGAAATAAGAATAGGAAAATAAACGGAAAAAGAGCCATTCACTGAATAAAGAGTGCCATTACACTCTAAACTTCCTCACTTTAATGAGGGAGTGACCGTTGACCATCACCTAGCACTTCCCATCGTCACTTTAATTTAACATAGCTAACAAATTGCAGGCTTGAGCTTGGATGATGGATTTCTGCATGTCAATAAAAACACGTAATCGGCATACTTTTTTCTTCTTCTTCAGGTCAGATTACCAAGAGATCTATACACACTCCCACAAGTACACAGAGTTTACAGAAAAAAATAATATTAAGTCATAGATCACACTTTTGCATTCTACATGTTTTCCAACCACATCCTTCCTCCATCTGTTTGTAGGACTGGATGCTAAAGTAACCAGTAAAGTGAACCAGAGGCTTTTATAAAAAAACCAAACAAAACACATGCTTAAAAAATACCCCATATCCGTTAAACCACCTCAGCTGCCAAGTTTATAACCTGATCGCATAAGCAGGTGCAGCGACAGAGAAAAGAGGAAACGTGCTGGCAGGAAGGTGGAGAACAGTAAAAGAACCCCTCAGAAACAGGTCTGGCCTACAGAGAAACTCTGTGCAACCAGACCTGTGCTTGTCCAGCAACTGACCACAAAAGCTACACTTCCAGCTAGAAGTGTACAGTTTTCTAAATAACCTGCATCAATTTCTGTTCTATTATAAAGCCCTATAAAATTTATGCCAAAAGCATGCCTAGAATTTTTTTTTAATTTTTAATATATCTACATTACTGTATTTGAATTAAGAAATCCTGTGAAGCCCAGCATTCATGTATTCATTTTTAACAAATGTATAAAGTAAAATAAAAAATTAGACATGGAGATAAATTATGTGAGAAACATTTTATAGGTGTCTGACTTTTACTCAGAAAAAATAGCTTATTAATAAATATTTCTAAGATGGCTAGATTTCTTTCATAGTGCAAGGAAATAGAAAAGATATTTAGAAACTACATAGGGAAGTTTTCTCTCTCATGTTTTCATTACACATCCTGGAAATAAAAAAAATGTCTTTTTGTTATAAACAAAAAAAATTGTCTTTGAATGAGCCAATATTTCAAAATGATAATACATGACAAAATATATCAAAATAATTATAAAAGTGATTCAGAGAAAAATGACTGTACATATTTTAAGTTAAACGGCAAGCTGTTAGCCTAACCAAGAAAATCTTCTGCTTCTCATTCATTTTTCTTCCTAGATTTTAAAGAAGCACAAAATGGTTGAGGTTGGAAGTGACTTCTGGAGATTGTCTAATCCACCCCGCTCCTCACAGCAGGTTCAGCTCATGCAGATTATTCAGGAATGTGTCCAGTGGACTTTAAATATCTTCACAAATGCAGTCCCCACAAACCTCTCTGGGCAACCAGTTTCAGTGTTTGCCCACCCTTACTATTTAAAAAAAAAAGCTTCTTCCTACATTTAAATGGGATTTCCTGAATTTCCATTTGTGCCCATTGCCTCCTTTCCTGTTGGCATCAATGAGAAAAACCTGGCTCTGTCCTCTCTAGTCTCTTACACCAGGTATTTACTAACATTGCTAAGATCCCCCTGAGCCTTCTCCACACTAAATAGTCCCAGCTGTATCAGCACCTTCTCATATGAGAGATGCTTCAGTCCTTTAATCATCTTCATGAGAATGAGCTGCCCACTCCAGATGTGCCTCAGCAGCGCTGAATAGAGACGGAGGACCACCTCCCTCATCCTTCTGGTAATGCTCATCCTAATGCAGCCCAGGATGCTGTCGTCTGCCTTTGCCACAATGGCACATTGCTGGTTTACGTCCAACTTGCTGTCCACAGGGATACCCAGATCCTTCTTTGCAAAGCTACTTTCCAGGCAGTCACCCCAGCCTGTACTGCTGCGTGGGATTATGTATACCCAGGTGCAAGATTTTGCATTTCCCTCTATTGAACTTCATGAGATACCTGTCAGTCCATTCCTCCAGCCTGGAAAGGTCCCTCTGAATGGCAGCACAACCGCCTCGTCCATCAGCCATATCTCCCAGTTTTGTATCACTTGTCAACTTCATGAGGGTGCACTCTGCCACAATGTCCAGGTTGTTAATAAAAATATTAAACAGTACTGGTCCACGTATCAATCCCAGGGGTCCTCCACTAATGACTGGCCTCCGGATGGACTAGCCCATACCCGTTCAATTCATTTTTGAGAATGTTACCAAAGACCATGTTGAAAGCCTTGCTAAAGGAAAGATCAACATTCACTGCTTTCCTCTAATCCATGGAACTAATCATGTCAGGCTATCAGGCTGTTCAAGCATGATTTCCGCTTTGTAAATCCATGCTGACTAATCCCAAACACGATGATGTACTTCATGTGTCTGGAAATGGCTTCCAGGAGAATTTGCTCCTTTAGCTTCCCAGGGACTGAGTTAGGGTTGACTAGCCTGTAGCTGGTTCCCTAGATGTTCCTTCTTGTGGACAGAAGTGACATTTGCTTTCTTCCAGTCTCCAAACCTCTCCCAATCACCACAACATTTTAAAGGCAATCAAAAGTGGCTTTGCAATGATGTCCACCAGCTCCCTCAGCATTTGTGTTGTATTCCATCAGGTCTCACAGACTTTGAGTTTGTTTAGATGTTCCCTAACTTGTTCCTCCTCCACAGAGAGTAAGTACTCCTTGCTCCAGACTTCCTCAATGATCTCAGGGACCTGCCAGTTCTGAAAGCTGATCTTAACGGTAAGGACTGGGAAGGTGGCATTGACTTCCTCAGCCTTTTCTATGTCTTTATTACCAGGTCCCTCACCCCACTGGGTGAGCCCATATTTCCCCTAGTCTGCTTTCCACTCCTGATACATCTATAATAGTCTTTCTTGATGTTATTTATGTCCTTCACCAGATTCAGCCCCAGATAGACGTCAGTTTCCCTAAACACAGCTCTGAATGCTTGGAAAGTATCTCTATTCTTCCTAGGCCACCTGTCCTCGCTTCCACTTCTTGTAACTGATGGGATTTCTTAGATGAATGGAAATATATGAAATTACTGGAAGCTGTTAACAAAGAATTTAGATCAGAGAATACAACTGAAATCACGAGATGAGGGTTCAGTACAAAATCATGAACCCAAAATTCTCAGGTTCAACATAACTGCTTCTGCAAAGTTGTTTTGAGAACAGCGTTATAAGAAATGTACAGATTCAAATGTTGCTTTGATTTTAAGAAAAAGGGATGTTTTGACATTAGTATTGGGTAGGCCAAGATTTCAGCTTCAGATTTTATTTGTAAAGCAAAAAATTGTGATCACAGATAGGAAAAGGAAGGTACGTTAACAAGCAACAGGGAGTTGATTAATACACAGCTGAAGACCTAAAAATGCCATGAATTTCCTGGCAAAAGTATGTTAACGAGCAACAGGGAGCTGATACAGCTGAGGACAAAAAATTCCATGAATTTGTTGGCAAATCCATAGAAACTGCACATGTTACTGCAGGACACTAAATGCACAGTCCTGTGAGATGCTGGGTCTCACCCCAGCAATTAAATTCTTTGCAAACTAAAGTCCTGTTCTGGGTTCAAGATTGATCAGTTTAAGAACCCTATTTTTATTATCTTTAGCACATCGTTTACACTTCTCAGAATGAGTCTATTTCCTTTTAATTACAGTTTGGCAAATCATTGCTCCCAACTGTTTGTTCAAAGATGCTTTGAAAAATAAGGCTTTAAGTTGCAGGAGAAAATTATTACAGTTGCATAGAGTTACAGTCAAAATCCAAATAAGAGCATGGATTTCTCACTGAGTGATTCATCATGCTTCTTTGCAGAATCCGGATGAATCTTCATGGTGTAACACATTCACAAATATTTAGTATTCCAGATAGGCTAAATACCCAGTGGCATGAATTAATAAAAAAAAAAAAAAAAAAAAACACCACAAAAAAAAAAAAAAAAAAACAAAACACAAAAAAAAAAACCAACAGACACTGAGCAGGTATACATTTGTATAAGAGCTGCTGCATTAGAACAGACTAAATGTCCATCCAAATTGGTACACAATCACTAATAATGAATAGGAATAGGTTCTGAGGATGCATATAACAACATTAATAAAAGTATTATGAAAAGAGTCAATGTGCAAAAAGATTCAAACAACCGACCTTTACTTTTCATGTACAATCCACAGGTAAACGTACAGGAGATATGCAAGAATCAGGAAGGAGGAAAAGAGTATGATAATTACTAGTGAACAACATGATTTGCAGAGCATAGGTAATTTCAAAGAAATAAGATTACTGTTTCATAAAGATGACAGGGCATCTACACAAAACAGAGTTACGCCATCTAAGAGATCCCTGAGGTAACAATAAGGTTACAGAGATTCTGACTTGGGTCCTGGAAACAGCGTGCCTCATCAAAGTACTGACCTCGAACAGAATAAATTCCACTTCTCAGGAAGGCTAGAGGTTAGGGACAGCGCCACATAAAGCAACTGTACTGTTTTCACTTCTGTAGCTAGCTGGGTACATCCTGGCGTGAGGATCTATCCTTCATGGCGCAAAGACAGGCACTCTAGCAACATACTGCTCCTTAGGTTTCCCAAAGTATTTGGCTTCCTCTCACACAGTATTTAGAGCGAAAGCAACACTGTACAAATGTCATGAATCTCCATTTTCCTTAATTACATTGACCACATTGATGGAGCCAGAAAAGTTTCTATACATGAGGAATCATTCCATGAAATATTTATAGCGTGGGTCCCATGGAAATTAACTTTTATTTGGCACCTTTACCAATACACTAAGAAGAAAACATGGTAATATGCCCGCTAACATCTGCATAAGACATCAAACTTTGAGAATAATGATGTGGAGAAATCACTGGTACATACATTTTAATATAAGATATGTCATATTGAGTTAAGCCAGTAGTCCATCTAGCTCAAAACTCTGTGTCTGGGTTTGGCAAATAGCAGTTCTGCAGAATACAACTATGGTTTTTAACATTAAATGCAAGAACCTAGACCTAAGAAGAAACAGTAAAACACACTCCAATTATTTTACTCAAGAATAAGGAGATACTGAACAGAATGAAACAACAATGGTAATAAGATCTTCAATGGACAAACAAGGAATGGCAAGAAAGAACACAGATCACATAGACATAATACATTCAGGTCTTCACCACCAGGCAGGATAAAGTTTTGATAGCCACCTTCCAAAAAAAGGTTGATAGAATAAAATGGTTCAGAAGGGAATATTTTTTCACATCTCTCACCTAAAGAATGTCTACAGTAAAGTCATTGCTGGTATCGGAGAGTGTAGATACACACAAATTGGCTTTAACTTTGCATGCTGGTAAATAGCATGGTCGTGCTCAGGCAGCAGTAAAAGCCCAAGAAGCTATCTAGCTGTATGGCTGTGCCTAGGAGCTCACACCGACTGCCCAAGTGGCCATACTACCAACAGTATCCAAGCTAGCTTGCCTACATACACAGGCAGATCTACATGTCCTGCAGTAGCTGCTGTTCGACACAACTAAAAAAAAATAATTAAAAAAACCACAGTTTACTTTAGTGAAAAGCTGGCTAGGAGTCATATCGCTACATTTTGAAGAAGGCAGCATTCATAACTTCAACCAGATAACAGCTAGCAAAGGCCTGAGGTTGAAAGCTGAAACTAAGGTAATTCAAACTAAGAACAGGGTGTGCATTTTCAAACATGAAGATTATTGACCACCAAAATAACTCATCCCACTAACGAATTTAGAGATACATTTACTCCCCCTCTATTACCTGACATCTGTAAATCCAGACAGGAAGTCTTTCTTGGAGATACACTATAACCCAGACCAACAGTCTGGGCTCACTGCAGAATTTATGAGACTATTACTCTAAAATCTGTTCTGTGAGAAGCAATACCAGATGACCACAGTAGTACATGATATTCTTAGCGTCTACGAGAGTAGCACTTTCTGCATTCTTATGAGTGCAGATATTGTTTTATTCCCCTGGTATTTCTCAGGCTTCCTAGAAGCAGTTATTCCAGTGAAGGAGGCGAGGAAATACACCCTTGGACTCTTTCCTGTGTGCAGCCAATGTAATTAGCAAGGTGATCAGTATAGCGTACTGCACTGCTCATAAAAGATGAGCTTTATCCATGCAGCTCAGAAAATTTTGATAGGGCAGATTTGGGTAAAGAGGGAGAAGCCAAGCAAGGCTGACAAACACAAACCAGTAGGAAAAATGTTTGCACTGGGTTCCATTTAATGGCTGTATCTTTCGAGATGGACCAAGACAAAAAAGCCTCTTATCTTCTATTTACAAAGTATCTTCTTCAAAAATTATAAATTGTTTTAGCTGGAACTGTCATCACTATGCTGACAATGCTTGGGTTTATTGATTTTATGATGGAATATTATCTGCTTTGCTGAAGGTTTTGCAGAGCTGTTCCTAATCCAGTGATAGATGTTGGCAAACTATCCTCAGGAATTTTAACATTCTGACAGTTCTTGCAGTCTGAATACAATTAATAAAAAAAACTCTTAGTAGCAAACTGCTTAGTGGAACAAGACTACAGTTTAAGTCACTGCATTACAGTCTTTGACTAACAAATTGGAATCAATTTGTAAGGACAGAAGAGGAGATTATTTTGGCATTTAAAGTATATTTGGAATGATGGAAACATAAGATGCCTCTTTGTGTTCCAACATTTAGCCCATTGTCTCCAAAAGACCCATTTTATTACTTTTGGGATTACTAGTTTTAAGTTCTCCTTTTTTGCCTTTCCTGTCTGTTCACTTGTGTTTACCCTCTTCCATCTCTCTTTAAGACTTACAATGAATTTTACTAATAACATGGAATCTAACAAGTAAAATTGAGACTTACTGCATAATCTTTTGCTTTGCAGCAAAAGAAAGCCAGGAATAATAATAATAATATATAGGAAGCAGTGTTTTAGTACAGAGCTAAGCTAGGTTGATATGGTTTCTGATATGTTTTTTTCAAGACAAGCAAAAGAAATTACTCCATTTGAGCAAATTAAAAGTTGGCTGGGTGGAGCACTAAGGAGCATGCCACAAGAAACAAGGGCAGGGCTCTGAAAAATGAAAGCAGTGAGATGTTTGATTTTGTCACACTAAGGCTTGATTTTCAAACCATCTGCTCCTCAGGGGTGAAGGAGTTTAAGAAGTGACTCATATACGTGAATGGACCCCATAAAACACAATAGCTAGGCACATGCTTTTAAATTAAAATCAGTGATGAAACAGCAAAGCATCTGCTGAAGAAAAAGGCTGTGCTATGCTTTACACCTTTATAGTATGTTTTCAGTTAAAGGAAAATCTTAATTATCCTGCAGGTATTTTTTTAAATTACAGTAGGGATAACTGGTGTATTTTGTATGTAGGAAAGGACTTTACATATTGCCTTTATTTAAGAAGTCATCTCTCTTTTTTGGTCATCAAACAAGACAAAACACTATAAAAAAACCAATGTTGCTTCATATTTAATGTTAACTGTGATTTAAATCAGGTTCTATAAAGCCAGAGCTGCTGATGGCTCCGGGACTTGCAATTATACTTAGCAGCAAATGGAAACTATAGGGGTGAAGACTACACGAAGACTAACTGATGCATATAAACAGAAGAGAAAGGCAGAAAGACAACTAAGAAACATTTTCTCAATGCACGGCAAGAAAGAACATTTATATCTTGTTCTGAATCCACCCTTCGTGGCTTAAATAGGAAAAAAATGCAATTTTGGAACTGTGCAGATGGACTGAAAATGACTGTGGGAACATTAGATTCCTACAATTTCTAGCTATGAAAATGTCTATGGTATCTCACTGGTTTTATTTTAATTACATAGCACACAACTATCCGACTGATCAAAGGCATGACTGTTAGCGAAGTGCAACTGAACAATGTATTACTGTTTTTAAACACTTTGGAAATTCTATAGATTTAAAAAGCCATCCTGCTTCAGCTTCATTTCCACACAAGTGCACAAAGCTAGCTGCCAATAAAAATAAATTATCTGGGAAGCAATCAGAAAACTTTACAAACATTAAATAAAATGCCATAAGGTAGTGTACCAAGAGTACCATACCATAAGGTACCATAAACACTGAAATATATTGTATGTCAAACTGTGTTAGCAAATACGCTTCACTAATACTCATCAAGGAGCAGAAAAAAAAAATCCCGGTTTCTATTCCCTTAATCCTTGGAGAAGAAAGCATTATATAAATACATCCTTAAAAAACCCTGGTATACCACTGTTACTCCAATATTTTACCATTATTGCTCACTTAGAGTATCTGACTTGTTTCTTAAATACATGCAATGAAATTAATATTTAGAGCTGTGTAAACTCTGACTTGGAAGAGAAAAAATTCAATGTTAGGTTGAAATTAAGGTTGAACACTGCCTGGATTCAGTCATAGCTTTCTTAAACGCTATGTCTTCAATACTCAATACAAACAATATCCAAATCCTTCTCTGTACAACCACAAATATTATCAGAGTCCTGTTGATAACATATCCAAGCTTCATTTGCTGAGATAAGATATCTGAGAAAGATGATGAAGTTACACAAATGAAGGTTTAAATTGAGCTGGGGATGTCGGGATGGGAGAGAAAAAAATGAGAAAACAGCAGTCTCACTCCTAATGCCCCACATGCCACTACGATTGTGCCAGCGCAATATGCTGGTACACGTGATGGAGTCTTACCATACAGCCCCACTTTAAAAAGTGTGTGATTTGATATCTAAATGGCAAACCCTCAGATGGGGAGAAGCTGGACACACTATTAGCACCTTCAAATAGCTGAACACGAAAATAAGCACACACATTTGGATAAACTATTCATTCTGTATTAGGATGAACCTAGCAGAGGTTCCTATATCCTCCCCAATATTAAATATACCCACACACACAATGTTTCATATTTTGATATCTGTACAAATTAAAGAAATCTAAACATACAAAATAACCATCACAACTAGTAGCAGGACCTGTTCTACAGGACAGTTTGTGCATCACGACTTCTCCCACTTAGACTTTCAAAAAGCGTGTAAGAAAAAAATCAGAAGCCTGAAGTAAAACTATAGCTGTGTCCAGGCATACCACCTCACTGGGAATTCCCTGGACCCTAGCTGCAAAAAAAGAAGGACCCGTATGGGAAGAAAAATGTGTTGGACAGCAGACGAGACTTGATACCATTCACAGTACTCCTGTTGCAGCTTCAGTATGATATTTGGGATCAGACCTTCCTTTCAACAGAATATATCCCTAAGAAAGAGTCTAGGCACCTGAGCTGCAAAATCTGGGACACTATCCTCAGTTCCCACTGACCTGTAAATTGCCAAACAGACTTTGATTTGCATGCTTTTTTTTTTTTTTTTTCCCCTTTTTGTAAACACAGCTGCCTTGAGAAGAATGATGTTAAAGTAACATATTGCTTCAAAAAATCATTTGCTAATGTCTTCATTAAACAATTGTATTTGAATACTTAAAGCAATTGTAAAGTTTCTGTTGGACTTTTAGGATTCCGTTCAAAGCAGGAGTTACTTTGCTGCTTTAATGTTGGTGGTTCCCTGACAGCTTACATAAATACTGCAAAGGATACAAAGGACTTTAAAGTAATTTTCAGGCACTGATTTCAATGGAACAGCAGCAGGGAAAAAATGAACTTGTGGGTGAAAAGTTTGAATCTTCTGACATATATTTTCTCGCATTTGCAAGTAGGTTGAATACTGCAATTGAATAACTGCACAGAAAGAAATGAAAGATATGAACACTTCCTTTTTTTTTTTTTTTCCCAGTGATAATAATCTAACAAGGCTACTTTTTTCAATCAAATCTCATTAGTAAATGAAAATAGTCTTTTATACTTCTTTAAACAGGGATCAGGAAAATGGTAAAGTCAGCATGGGAATTCAGCAGTGCTGAAATTTGCCATACTTATTAAAAGCACCACTACCAGAAAGAGGAAAGTGGGCTTTGTTGCCACTTCAGCATGATTATTTTTCCCATAAGATTTTGGTTTACCCCCACAACTATTTTCAACAAAAAGGAAAGTAGAAGGGAAATAATAGGATTTTTAAAGCAAAAATTGTAGCTTCTAAAATAAATTTCCATAAACAAATCACTGTTTGTTTTTCAGATTTCATGCCCTTGATTAAATCCCAAAGATAAAACATTTCAGAGCATCAGCATATTTCTTTGTTAAACCAGCGGGGCATCCTGAAGATATCCTTATGCTTTATTTCTGCCTGGCTAGACCCTGGAATCAGCAAAATATGCAACTAGCATAACCTTGACCACTGCCTTGCACATTCAACAGGGAGCTGTGTTTTACAGTGTTTTCCCTGAAGTTATCTATGTCAGTTTTCCCATTTTTATGTGTTTAGACTGTTAACTACGCAAATAATTTACAAATGAATCACTGCTGGTTTGCTGTGGAATACTACATTTTACTCCTAACTTTCTATAAAAAAATTACAATCAGCAAAAATCTTTCAAAAAACTCAGTACGGGCTTGAGTAATTGGGGGGTGGGGGGGGTGGGGGTGTGTGCAGGAGTGGGGTGGGCACAACAGAAAACAGAAGGAGCAAGAGAATAAGACGACACCTGATGCCAGAGAGTTTATGTTCAAGTACAGCCTAGGATGGAGGGTACAAATCAGAGATTACATCCCAGTAAATTCCTGGATCAGAAGAATATTGGTTATCAAAGTTGTATTCCTGTCCACAAAAAAAAAGTTCAATGCAATATAACAATAGTAGGGAAAAAACATTAAGGAATCACTTCTGAAGAAAAGAGCTATGAATCACTAAGGAACAAAAGGCATGTGGTTTGACAGAAATACAAACATCATAAGAGGTCATTTCTATGACAAATTATGAAACTGTTTCTTTGACTTTTGAAATGTGGCACTTTCCATTACACCTATGCATAAGCCAAAATGCAATTTTTCTACAGGAAATAAAAAAGAAATAAAGATCAACAAACGCAGGCAAAGCTCATTGCTCAATGGTTAGAAAACACAGAGAGACTTAAGCTGCACACCCATCAAATGAATGCTATTTAAAGAAATCCTCTCCAGAGAACCAGCATAAGGCACATTCCTACAAGAACCAAGAGCCTAGCAATGGGTGCTGCTGCGTGTGGTCCTAGCTATGATAAAGCCAACAAAGTATTTGAGCCAGTGTCTTCCATATCTTCAAGAACCAGTCTCTAGAATATGAATCTTCTCACCGAAAGTCTATCCAGAACCTAGGAAATTTTGAACCAGTGAAACCTTATAGAAATATCTGCTTAAAAAAAAACCCCAAACACCAAAACAAACACCCACCCACAAAAAAAAACAACAGTCCAGGTTTAGAAAACTCTGCCTCTTCCATGTTTAAAATGCTTCATGAAGAAGTTCCCAGATAGTTCTTCCTTCTTCAAGATGTGCTCTGTTCAAATGGAAATGCTGTATGATGTTGCATAAATGGACAGAAATAACAGACTCCAAGGCCAGAATATGAAAATCCAAGAAGAATGAGACATCATGAAGACCAAAAAAAACTCCCCTTATTTGTAAGGCTAAACAATTATAAATCTTTTTTTTGTTAACTTGCACATTTCTTTTTAATAGCCTTGACGATGAAATCAATAGAAACTGGCGACTGAGGAAATCTTGACTCCCGCAAAGTTAGTTTGTGAAACAACCCTTTAGAAATGAAACCCTTCCTGTACAACTTCTACTAACAGTAACAGAGCATGTAGGGCTAACAGCATAACAAGCTGAAAATAAGCTCTCACAGATATTAAAAGAAGATGCCAAGAAGGATATCTGGACACTTGTCTGAATTCAGATTCTCACTTGGCAACATTCTGAAGGCAAACCTAATTAAAGGTTACAGTTGGCTACATTGCATTATCCAGATATTACAAGACTATAATTGTTCTAGGCCCAGGCAAGTGTTTAATTTCTACAAAAAAATATCCCACAGCTAGATTAAATTTTTTCTATTTAAGGTAGTGAGCTTAACACTCTCTCAAATAAAATAAAAAGCAGAAAAAGTAACTGGCTGAACAGCAACATAACAGCTTGAGAAGTTTTGCTAGTTCAATTGCCATCACGATACACAGCATGAAGCTGACAGTATTACCAAATGCAGAAGTATGGTGCATACAGAAAATCAGTTTCTCATCTGAGGAATATGGGATAACTCTCTATCTTCTTTTGTTTCATTCAGAAGCCTTTTTTTTTTTTTTTTTTTTTAAATGCAGCACTGGTTAGGCATGTTCTGGAATTGGGTGCCTAACACTCTCTTTAATAGTCAAGACTGAAATGACAGTGAACTTACAAATGAGGTATCACTGTCTACTGAACGGAGTATAGGGCTGAACATTACTGTGTAGTGCCAAACACATTCAATTAGTTTCTTTGCCCAAATGGATCTCAATTTGAATCTTCCATCTCTCAAGATGCAGGTTATCTTTTTGGGTAAGCTCCTCTAATTCCCTGCTGCAATGAGTACCAAGATTTCCACCCAAACGGGACAGGAAGGAATTGGGCCATGAAGCTCAAATCCACTCTACTTAAGCATCTGAAGCCCACCAGAGTGCTGAGCAACTCTCCAGTCCCCTGATTTTTCTGGACTACCTAACCTTGAAGACGCCAAAAACTAGTAGACAACTCAGAGTTCTGGAGTTACGCATTTATGTCCTGAACTGAACATCCGTGATGTGATTTTAGCATACAAATACCTGAACCTCTCTAAAGTCTCCCAGAGACACTTGGAATGTCAAATTTGGTCAGGACTATACACTTCAGTGCTGATGTCTCATTTTCCTGTAGCAGCGTAAAGGTTGGATTACTCACACCAGGAGTAGGAGGCACTGGATTCAAAGCTCTGAATAGTCTGAGGGAACCAAATCTGTATTTTCCATGTCCTGGGAGAATGACTAACTCTCTGCCTCCAGCCTGATGACTCTAAGTGAGTTTCCAGGCTCCACTCCATGCAATATATATATTTTTCACAAGAAGTCTTCACTGAATAAAACTGTTTTGAAAATAATTACTTTCTTGAGACTCCAAAGATACCCAAAGGGGGAAAAAAAAAGTAGAGAAAAAAATTAATCTCAACTTCCAACATTCCAAGTAAGAGCTTTAATTTCTGAGATACCAAGGAATAAGGGAGGAAAAATGGTGCTTTACTGTAGGGCTGGAAGTGGTTTGAGGGTATATGCCAAATTAAACTCCTGACAAGAATTTCTTGTGCAATTGGCACAGACTGGCTCAGTGTGTTCATGCACATGCATCAAAAACATGGGTGTTTGGAGTGTGCCAGTGGAAATCTAGGTATTGAACTGGATTAGTGCCTCTACTGTTACCTGGGATTTTAAAGGATCTCAGCTGCAAATAGCTCCTATGACCTAAATTTTGGTAGACCTAAATGTAGCCACGTACTTGTCACCTCATTGTAGTTACCTCAAGTTTCACATTGATCAGCCACATCCAGATGAAAACACATGGCAAATGCCTGATTGCAACTAACAGTTTAACAGTTCATGCCGAGACAGCTATTTGATTTTGCTGTCTTAGAATAAAACTTTTAGAGCTGTTCTGTTTGCTTAAAGAGAAAAGGCTTGTTTTCACACAGATTTTGTATCTTTAAAAGATACTTGTATTTCAAGAGGCCAGATATGTTTAGAAATTCAACTACGTAAATAAAGTGTTTACCTGGGTCCCTGAATAACACCTCTTTACAGATATATCAATGGTTTTGTTATTTTCCAGCTGGGTATGTTTCACCTGAAGTTGTGCAACATAGATCCTATTTTACTTTGTATATTACCAGCAAAATTCTCAGTTGAATTTTGGCTGCATGGTATTCATTACAAGTGACAAAGAGAAATAGGCAAAAAGAGTTGCTCTGTTTTCAAGAGGAGATGGAATCTGCAGAATCTGCCTGCAACAATATACATTTTTCCACATGCTTCTGTGCCACGTTGTCTTTTGCACTAGTAATAGGGAAGTACAAGTGTGAAACAGAAGCTACAAACACATGTGCTGCCCCTTTATCAAGAAGTCAGTGTTCTGTGACCCGAATGTTTTAAGTCATTTTAGATTCAAATAGAAGATTCTCAAATAACGTGCATTTGTCAGGCTGACAATTTCTGAAGAAGTCTGTACTGAAATGGAGACACCCGACACAACTGAAACATATACTAACGTACAGAAATTACAGTATATTAAATACAAAGAACAAGGTTACAATAGAAAACAATATGAACTTCAACATTCATGGTTACTCATGATACACCATATGTCCTCCACCACCTAGCCACAACAGGGTGCCCTTTAATTACTCTGCTAATGTGCTTTTTGTGTCTAAGTGCTGGAGGACATATGGTACCTTTCACTTGTAACCATGAATTTTGTGTCTATAAGGCTTTCTGTCAAAATTCAAATGTCCTTTTAAATGTATACATGTGTATACATTTCAATTAATATGCTGTTATCATCACCTATTTGAATCCCTATATTGTTGTGTACCTCATGGTGCAACGTATTTATACTCCATTTCAGGAACAAAGTGATAAAAGATTGAAATCTAATATATTCTTATTGCACAGACATATTAAAACCAAACAAAACCACATCACCACCTACTTAATGACCTGGAAGAGGGAGGGACAGGCAGCTAAATCACCAGTTATAGAAAAATGACCTTCAGTTTCAAACTTTATGGCAGAGCTTACACAAAGAAATTCTAAGTGAATCAACCGTACTTCTGCTTTATTCTTTAAGATTGTATCAGAGCACAGTTTTGCAATTTATTACCTTGTGCTGCTGTCCATTAATGGACAATATTTTTAATACATTTTTTTTCATTTCAGGTTAGAAAGGAAGAAGGTTTTGTCAGTCTCTTCAATTTTTCCTCAAGTGACAGTTCAGATAGGAGCCAATGAATGAAAATGCCATTCTGATGTGCCTAATGCATTGTAGGCAGTGATCAGATCTTTGGTATAAACAAGGTGCAACACGGGCTTCAGTCTTCCTGCTGAACATGGTATTCCTCATCTTAAAAGGTGTCAGTGTCTAGACAAAGAGGATGACATCCCTTAAAGTGCCTTTGGAAATTAGACAGCGATTCAATGCATCCCGGACTCAGATGGTGGTGATGTGCCTGATGTATGTACAGCCAAGACAATTAAGTTACATTAATCACATTCTGAGTCAATTAAGGTTCCAGAGAGATTTGGGATTTGCCTTATGTAGGAAGAAGACTCATTTTATGTTCCAGTTACAATAAAGAATTTCTCAAGCATCTCCTGTGTTCAGGGGTTTAAATCAGAGACAGCTACTGCACCAGTCACTGAATTCTACAGTTTCTTCCAGTCCCCCGTACATTTTAATATAAACTGCAGCCCACGAAGATTTCGAATACTGCTGCTCAGACTGAACAGATCAAGATCAAATACTGTGTTAGAAAACGTAGGCTTAAACTACACCATGCCATTTTAAAGGTTAGGAAACTTACAGACTGTTCAGTTTTACAGTAAATAGTAATCAGCTAGAAAGATAGAAATGTAGCTCTACGATGGGTTAAGGTTACTTTCTCAAGCTCAATGCTGCCTGCTGCTACTTTGAAATAAACCTGCATTCTGATGCTTGCCTTTGATCTGCAAACAAATACGAGGTGCAGTTCCTCACCTGGAGAAATATTATGTACAAACTGGAATTCCAGAATTAGGCTGTTCCTCCTCTGCATAGTACAAACAAGCCCCCAGACTAAACTAGTTTCTGAAAAGGACCAAAACAAAATAATCTCAGGATTAATCACAGGAAGAGAACTTTCAAGGACACAACTAGCTTCCCCTGTATAGATGGCTACTTTACTGGCATTTTTATACTGCCATGAATGCTTATGAGAACTACCATCCTTTTCTGCTGGTTTTGCTCAGCGTATAAGCTCCATTAGAAGCAAAGGAGCATCAGAACTATGGCAGGAGGAGATCAGGTCATTGGGAATTATGTGGGCAAATTCCACAAATTCTTACATAAAATGAAAACTCTCTATAGCCATTTATGATTCAGTTTGCTTGAAACTATGCCAACTGATTTATAGCTGTTTGATAGCAATCTGCTGAAATTCACAGGATAAAGCAAAATGTTTACAAGATAATGCAGCTCACTGCCCAAGATGGCTAACAGCACATACAACTAAAGATTCACAGCTATTCAGGAAAAAAGATACAAAGTGCTGTAAACAATTTTCTATGAAATAGCTCTCAAAACACTGCCCAAGACAGATCAAACCACTAGAGATTATAAACAATTGTCATAAATTGCAAGTTCGTACTTTCAGTAACCTTCCAACTGGCCAGTTTTTCTACAATTGCATTGAAAAAAATATTCTGTTTACGTGGGCAAAGAGCTCAGTTTTCATGTTTGTGACTTCCGAGGGTGATCTGAGTTCAGTACAAAGGCCAACCTGGGAGGTCGAATTAATTACAATTGTCTCTTGTTAAGGTTTGTATATTGGAAAACTGCAACTATTCTGAATTCATATACAGCACAATAATATATCATTTGAAGCAGAAAAATAGATTTTTTGTATTTTTTTTGAGGATTAATCTCAAACAAAGTACAATAGATGTCTTTGAATCAAAGTCTCCTCATGGGAGATCAAGGATTATGCTTATGCTAGCCCTAGGACAGCTAGTCAGATTTCTTCAGACGAAGGTAAGCAGCAAAAACAAAACTAAAAGGGAAAATTCAGCCATACTCATCTTATTATTTGCTATCATTTTACCTAGACCTGACAACAATAAAAAGTTTTGGCTTAGAAATGTGACATTATTAACCTTTTAAAAATGTTTTTAGTAATGACTGCATAGGACAGAACTATATACCACTGACACTACTCTAAGAAGTAGAGAAAGTTTTAAGGTTTCACAGGTTTTCCTGGCATATTCCCATTAACAACTGAGAGTGCTCAAATGCAATGAAGTCACCATACATATTAAAACATGCTCAAACAGTTACATATGCAGGTCAATCAAGCAAATAATTTTCGTTGAAGACAGACCTAGCAAATTAAATTATATAGAGTATTTTGGTGTTGAGTTCCACATGTAATTCAGTTTAATAATGAAACTAGCTACATTTGTCTATCTTGACTGTCTCTGTTCAACAAATGTCCTATCAAAATAACCAGCATTAGCTGGGGGCAAGGTTAGCTTTCTGTAGTCACACGTTAAATGGATACGGAGGACCAACTCTAACTTCTGGCAAGGGTCATCTTCCACCAAAGAAATCCATACTGACTGGACGCTTTGGGAAGCACCGCTGTCTTGTACTTTTTTCTCTCCTGTAGGAAACAGCATTTCTCCAGCTACCAACTCCTTATTGTTCATAATCTCTAATCTCATATTACATCTAAAAGAAGATTCAACTCACTGGCATTTGCAGTAACAGCAAAGATGCAGACTACACTTCAACTTTGTAAATTGACTGTTTGTGAGATTTTATGGATGTGTTGGTAAACTTTACATTTTCTCAATCTATGCAAAATGTAGGATCCATTAAACAGGACAGAAAAGCACCTTTTCCTTAAATAAAATGCTTCTGTGGTTTAGGCTTGACTTTATATCAATGACTACATTTCACCAGCTACAAGCAATAATTAGAAGAAATTAACTTAGCAAAGAGCTGAGTGGTCACATCTGTGTAGACAGAAACAAGCAAAACTATATTTAGGTAGGAGGACATCTTCAACTATCAGTCTACTTACAGTGACAGAAGCTTGGATGACCTATTAGAGTGGAAAAAAATAAAAAAAATGTGCCTTTAAGCATTAAAGAGTTAAGTTAGTAGCTACAGCTTCCTTCCCCGCGTGCTGCCCCTCTCCCCCAGGCTGGGGGTTTTTGGGGTGGTGGGTTTTTTTTGTTTTCATTAACTGCTAAACATAACAAGATTTTTTTCTCTCTCTTCTGTCCACAAAAAAAGAAGTTCCCTTGTGGTTGATTTTCATCCAGTTTCTTCATGAAAGAACTATCAAAGAAAGTTACAGTGTATATTACTTTTCATTTCAGAAGGATTTCAGCAATCCCTAAACCTCCAACGGTATCTTCTTGACAACCTAATCTCTTTGTAGTGGTAGCTAAATTAAACCAAACTGTCATCAGTGAAAGCTCTCAAGACTAACTCAAGGATATTCAGCACACATGATCTATAAAAGTACAATAACCAATCTTTAAAAAAACCCCACCATTTAAGGTAGAACGTTTAATTAAAGACCACAGTCTTCACAGAAGATTTTTATTTATTTATTTCTTGCATTGTCATCTTTAAAATGTCTTCAAAACTGCTTATTTGAAGTTTAACTTCAAAAATTACTTCTTCACTGGCAAAAAAACCCCAAAAACCAAAAACCCAAACCCACACCCAAAAGACTGTAAACTTTTAGAAAAACAAACTGTTGTTAAGTTGGGCATAAAAATAACCAGAAAATACTACAAATCATATTTCCATACCATTAGGGTAATGCCCAGACACATTTCTATACAAGCATTTCCATGAGATTACTTTTTTTAATGTCTGCACTCATATTTCCACAAGCCCGTTTCAATTCTGAAATATATGTACAATTTCAAGCCTGGAGCCTATATGTCCCTTCAGGTTTCTTGCAGACCTGCATAGCTAAAATGACAGACAACATATTTTACAGTCCACTTCCAGCTGTAAGATGCACCTTTTCCAGAAACTACCTGACCTCAGCCATGCACAAGGAAATCTTTATCTTAGGACTGGGTTATTAGAAAGCAGAACGAACTTTTCTTTTGAAAGCATCATACAAAGCGTACTGATGCATCTCACAACGGTTGCATCTTTGCAGTATCACAGTTCGACAAAAGCACACCATACTTTCGTTTTGCTTGTTCCACAAGCCATCTGTGAAATTAAATAGGGACTTTCATACTCACAGCCCTTGGTGGACCACAGCAAGGAACCACCAACCCTCTGTTTTCCCTCCGACTCCACCGGCTGTGTTCCTACGGGGCAGTGGAGCTTGATTAACCAACTATGCACAAGTACCACAGCCTTCTCACTGCTGGAGCAGAACCACACAACTCATTGCTGAGAAAGGAGTAAAGTTATTCAGCCTTTCTTAACATAAAGCGACCTTTTTGAAAGAAGGAAAGAAATAGGTTTTTATACCTACCAATTGAAACAGAGGAAGGGAATAGGTATCATATAAATTTTACTTTAACTGCATACCTCACTTAAGCTTACACACTTGGTGAAAACCTCAAATGCTTGATAATGGGAGCGGTATACACATCTGGGCAGGACAGAGTATCTGACCACAGAATCCACTGCTCCACAGTTTGCCAACCCATAATTCAGATACTGCCACTTTCATTTAGTTAGACGTTTGGACAATATCAAACATGCTGCTGAACCAAGAGGGGGGGGGGGGGGGGGGGAAGAAAAAATATCTGAATTCAACAGTGAATTTTGTATCAGCTCCGTGCATTTTCCATTCAATGAAAAAAAATATGGCTATATTAAAGTATCAGTAATATTTGGTTTTGTGAAACATGTTCAAGGTATTTTCTGTGCCTTGAGTAGAGAATGAGACATATACAGTGGTAAAGTTTACTACTAAATATGATAAACATTGACTTCCATATCAAGAATCCCTAAAACAACAGATACCAAATACAAAGTCTGAAAAATATCAAAGCTCCAACACTACTATCGTGTTCCTAGTTGTCTAAGGCCAGAAAGGTAAACCCATTGTAGATCACCCATAGGTTTTGTATAGTGATTTTACCACACGAAATGCAGCTTTCTGGTTGAAAATCAAATTCCTTGCTACTCACTGTACATGTAGCTTTAAAGT
Source organism: Falco punctatus (assembly GCF_963210335.1). NCBI lineage: Eukaryota > Metazoa > Chordata > Aves > Falconiformes > Falconidae > Falco > Falco punctatus. Next base: position 8,767,369 of record NC_137591.1, on the reverse strand, counting down.
AAGAGTTTAGAAAAACAAGTTTAGAAACAGTTTACCTATATTCTTAGTTAAACAGTGGTTAATAAGATGACACAGTCCCAGAACTGCCTTGGACTAAATAAAACAAAGTGGGGCTGAGTACTATTGGGAGCAACGTTACATATCACCTCTTTGTGCCTCTATGTTATTAGTCAAGGTTTTCAGGTTTGGTTTCTTGTTTGTTTTTTGTTTAATTAGCATTGGAGAAAATTACAAATAAAACTTCTCAGACAATTTGTTATGAGACATCAAAACTAATTTGCATGCTGTCTTCTTTTGAGGTTGCAGCAATTGATACCATTTTCAGAAACATGGACGCACTTTCTACCGTTATGAGTAGAACTGAACTATGCTAATCTCTGTAACACAACAGAAAATATTTGTTAAGATGAGGGGACAAAACAAGGAGAGTAAAAACATTTTATTTTCCCATTTGTAGGAAAATAAGTCTAGAAATGAGGCAGAGATACACAGAATCCATCCCGCAGTGGGCTGCTCTGCAACACCTGCCACAGCCCAAGGAGTAAGAGTCAGGTGGATGCAGCACCCTGAACTTCCAACTTTACTTAGCTATGTAGGTGACAGCTATTTAATGAAACAGCATTTTAAGAGCATGAAGCGAACATATTGGGTGTTATTAGTACATTGTGCTTTCCATGCAACTGACAGAAAGCAGTAACTGTTAAATGGTATCAATCAAATATAACGATTTGTTACTGATGTTGTCACCTGTACTTAAGTGTTAGTTGCTCTCCCTATGCTCTGCTATTCACAGTTGGGGAACATATAGCCAGTGTCTGTCAACCTAAGGTTATCTCTGAACTGTTGTCACCTAAAGTCACATTTAGACATTGTAGCACGTAAAATACCTTTTTCTCACTCATCAACATTTGGTATTACAGTGTCAGAGCTAGACAGGATATTGTACAAAGGATCCTGACTACCCAAATTGGTTGGGGAGATGTCAAAGTCATTCTGTGGCAATCAAATGAACATATTTATCTATAGATGAAATAACTGAACATATATTTATTCTAGTTTTGATTCAGTCCTCGTCATTTCTTCAAGAACAAACAAAAGCTTTTATCTTGGACAGCAATGCAGATACTAAAAGCAATAGCAAAAGAACATTACAGTAAAAAGACCTGTCTTAAAATTCCATCCAGACTTTATATAATAAATTACTTGAAAGGAAAAAAGAACACTGACATATTCAGTTCCATGTTAGAAGGAGCCTCACCGCACAACTTTTATTTTAAATAAAAAGAAATACTGTAAAAGGTAAATAATTAAGAAAAATCTTCAAGCCTCAGTAATTCGAAGGGTCCCAAAATCCCTTTGTGTTTCATGCTGAGATGCACAGAGAGTTGTTCATATTTAATTGAAAATGTATTAACATTACAATTTCAAAGGATCAAAAATAAAAGGAGTTTCCTGAAAATTTAAACCAGGCTTTCAGTGTTTCCTGTTGTGCAGAAGAAAGATCTATTCTTAATGGAATAAACTGTAGAAAAGGACCTAAGGAGGGTAATTTCTTCATTCTTCAGGGAAGCTGGTGGGAAGTAAAATGCTGTATAATTAGTTTTGGTGGGTTTTCTTTTCAAATATATTTAAAACTTTGTGAAGGCTAATGCTCCCACACAGCTGCATTCAAACACAAACTTTATCTGAACGGTGTTTTCACTAATTTTAGATCCTACTAATTTGAATTTACAAATACTAAAGACTACTCCTTTGAAATCCTCAAAAAGGTTTACACTTTCTTTTTTATGTTTTAAAACTCTTGCTTATTGTAGGATTGCATATTATTTTAATGTTAATTATTTTTCCTTCTCAATAGATCATAGATATCCATATAGCCTTAAAGAGAAACCCTTGATTATATATATAAAATCATATATGCAAACTAAAATGTAACAAAACCAACACCACCCCCCAAAAAAAAACCACAAAAGAAAAAGAAAGCACAAACCCACCCAAAACAACTCAAGATCCTATTTTTGAAAATTAATTGTCCCAGGTGATATTTACAACTAGAGAGAATACAAACACATAAAATTTAAAAGAACTGTTGGGAAGAATTGCAGTCAAATAACCCAAATATTTTATTAACTTTTTTTTTTTTTTAAGGCTGGTTTCTTACACCATGATGCTTGTTAAAAAACCTGTAACTTCATAATTGGTCATGCCATTTTCTTAAAAAGTGTAATCAATAAGACAACCGTAGTTGGGAAACATGCTTACCAAACTAGACTTTTACTTTGGACTCCAATTATCTGAAACTTTAAAAGGTCTGATGCATAAGTCAGTCGGAACGCCTTAAATCAATACTGGTAGAGTGAGCAATTGACACTCCTTAGCACCATAAATTAAATGATTACATCTATCATTTTTCCTTTATGATGTAAACAAAGTTATGGGAACAGAAGACTGCCACAGGATCAATGTCTCCTGCTAAGAAAATAAATTCTTTGACACTTATGCAGCAGCAGGAGATTATTATTATACAACAACAGCCTATGCCATTTTCTTAATTACAGCAACAACCATTAGTGCTGCTGTTTGTCCTGGTTTTGGCTGCGATAGAGTTAATTTTCTTCCAAGTAGCTGGTACAGTGGTGTGTTTTGGATTTAGGATGAGAATAATGTTGATAACACACTGATCTTTTAGTTGTTGCTGAGCAGTGCTTATACCAAGTCCGGGACTTTTCAGCTTCTCATGCTGAAGCACGAGAAGCTGGGAGAGGATACAGCCAGGAGAGCTGACCCCGACCGACCAAAGGGATATTCCATACCACGACTTCATGCTCAGTATATAAACTAGGGGGAAAGCTGGCTGGGGGGCTGCTGCTCGGGAACGGGCTGAACATCAGTGGGTTGATAGTGAGCAATTGTTTTTTGTTTGCATCACTTGCTTGTCTAACATTTTCTTTCTTTCTCTCTCTCTGTATTTTCCTTTTCATTACAGTTTTATCATCATCATTATTATTATTTCAACTGTTAAACCATTCTTATCTCAACCCATGAGCTTTTTTACTTTTACCCTTCCGATTCTCTCCCCCATCCCAGGGGGGATGTGGGCAAGTGGCTGTGTGGGGCTTAGTTGCTGGCTGGGGTTAAATCATGACACTGTTACGAAGAAGAATTGCTAAGTTTATTTTACAGCACACTTCCTTCCATAGCAAACTTTTATTGCTTCAGAAGGGGAAGGTGTTGCTTTAAGGTGCTGTTGTTTTATGAGAACATAAAATGAACAGAAAAATAGGCAAGGGAGTCTACCCAGAAAGCAAAGAGCAGGCAGAAGCTGATCCACACTGCTTTAAATCCCACATTGGAGCTGGTCAGCAAGCAGCTAGTGTGAGGTCAAACCAATTTGTTGTACGGAGGCATCACCACCTTAATGGGGGAAGTCTTCACTTCAGTGACTCTTACATCTCACACATCTGACATACAGACAAGCAGCAGGATGCCACAGGAGCTGCTGTCTCTGATCCCCTCTACAACCTACACAGGAGCCCCTATCCATGTATTTGTGTTCTTTTTAAAGCTGTGCCAGCATACTTGGCTAAGCATCTAAGGAAAGCATCTGCTGCACCTTGAATGTATGGTAACAACTAAAGTATATGTTCTCACACCTGTACTAGCCACCATAGATATTTCTCCAATGCATTACCACAGTACTTTTACCCATATGTCCAGCCCTACTAACTACTGATTTTCCCCACTCATTCCCATTCAGAAGTCACTCCTGCAAAATGGAAATACAACTGGTCAGCATTTCACCTTTTGCTAACATATAGGTACTCGTGATTTTCTCCGCCTCTTGCTGTGAGCAAACTACAAACGCAATGGTGCCACTAGTACCCAATACAACTTTAGTATCCCAACCTGCAGGTGGCAGTTTTTATTTCAGGCACATATTTATGCCCTGAAACTATAGATCATCATTGATGTTCACTGCTCACAGACTTCCATCCACACAGCAATGGTAATTTACTTGCTAATATCATAATACCAAAATCATGCATAATAAATCTGGAAGACACCAGATTCCAGTCACCTCTTTCTAGTGACTGACATGTTCTGCATCATCTAAAGCCAGTGCTAATACTAATTCTTCATGTGAAGCAGCAGATAAGCTCCTTTTCCAGGTAGGCCCTCTGGAACCACTATAGAGCACCTCAAGCCTACATGATGATGTTCTGCCTTTGAGCATGTTCTCCCTTCCCTGTGTAGCTCCTTATACAGACAGTTTTAACAGGGAGCCCGGACTTCAGCCACTCCAGGAAAATCCATCTTACTGTATTGGCTCAGGCTTTGCGAGGCGCAGCCTCCCAGGCCACTCCCTGCAGTGGCATACAGCTTCTACTGCTTCTGCTGTCTCTAAACAAGGGGACACTTGCTGCTCACTGAGCCTGAGGGAAGGGGATAACACAGCTGTTAGTTTTGGTGGGATAACTACACTGCGAACTACTATTGGCACTGCAGTCTCTCTTAAACAAAGAGACAGTCATGAGACTTCTACTCAAGTCAGTGTTAATAACAGCCTTTTTTATTTAGATGCATTTCATACCTGCCAACCACGCATTGCCTTCCTGACACCCCTTTCCCAAAAGCATCATCAACTTGGAAAAGTTGAACACCAAAAAGGGAAGAAATCAGTTTAGCTTCCTGATATCCATCCATTGTGTTACAGTCAATATCTACAAGATTATACATGTAAAGATACCATTAGGGTTTATTTACACGACAGACACACCATGATCTGCTAGCAAAGCAGCCTATCATAAGTGCTCTCCTCCTCTAGCCAAACTAATAACCAGTTCCTGAATTAACCATGCTAAAAGGGTTTAAGACCACAGTTACCACTGCTAGTTTAATGTAAAGCTCTGTAGAAAGCACATCCACCTTGCTAAATCATGCATGGCCAAATATTATCCAGGTCCTGATGAAATTAGGATTTTAAACTTGACAGTGGGCCAAAATGAAAGACAGGAATAAGTCTTACAAATATTTCTGCAGTTTTCCACAGTCCACTCAAACAATAGCATTGAAGATGCTATTGGGAAGAACAAATGACAATTAAAGATCCCAAATCATAAGACAGATGCCAACAACAGTTTGGTGCAAGAAAGAAAAGTAAGCAAATCACTTTTTTGAACCAGTAGCCTGTAGATGAAAACTCCTAATAGGTTATACATTATACATGGACTTTGCCATATCTAGCTAAACAGACACTGTGCAAAACTATTGGCACTGTAGCCATTTTAGAGGTATTAAAATCATTCATCCTCTCCCTTCATAGCTCCATATCTAAATGTATTCTTCATGCAATCTACAACAGAAAATTAAAGAATCCAGGGATCTCCATTTATCTTGTTTTTCATTTACAGACACCAGACAAATCATATAGATTTGCAAGTCACAAATCTCTGGCCTTTTTACATGTGAAAATTCACAGGGGCATTTGAGAATAATGTCCAAACACCTCCACATTTCTCTGTGGGTTAACAAGTAGTTTAACACAGTAACAATACAATGCTGGCTTGCCAAGCATATAATTTACACAAAATTCCCAAGAACATATTAAAGTAGATATTTATCTCCCTAATCAATAAAATTGGAGTCATAAGTTCTTTGTGTTTTATGTGAAATCACTAGTAGTTTCTATTCAGACAGATTATACCAATTTGGAAGTTATGCTCCAGAAAAGGGGGTCACGTTACATTTCAACAATTAGATTACTAGACTAAGAGAAACAAAATATTTTGATCACATCTCACCCAGCAAGCGTATCAGATCTCATCCTGAGAAAGCGACAAGTCAAAGCTTCAGCAGAATCATATTACACTGCTCAGGGGTATTAGAGAGGCAGCTTCCATTACAAATTTCTGCCATCACCTAATGAGGCAGTAGGCTTTGGGACATAGTTGCCTCAGAATACCTACTTTTGTCTTTGGCACTTAAACATGAGGCTATGAAACAGGAGATTGGGCCCTTGGGAAATAACATGTGATTACCACAATTCAGCTGAGACCTCCTGCTTTCTTGGTAATGAAGCGGACAGATCAGGCAGGGATGAACTTGGGAGAAGATTCTTAAAGCAGATGATATAGTGGAGAAAGATGTACCTTTCAACTCTTTCCCAGGTTAAGAACTCTTTTTTACAAAGAACTCTGTAACTTAGGTATTACTTACAGGCAGGAGCTTGTGGAGCTGACTAATGATGAGTCTGACATACGTGATTGGGAACATGTGATGCGACTAAGGCTGTACTGCCCTGCTCTCAACTACAATACAATCAAAAGGTACTTTTACTGTGAGCCATTTCTAATACTTCATAATAAAAAGAAATTCCATGTTGAAGAAAGGAATCAAAAGCTCAGCCTTTAACCTTGAGGGAGTTACGCCATCTGAAGAAGCTGACAGATTGGCTCACTGGATTACACACATACATACTCATCTCCCCAAAAAAGATTTGGCAGCAGTTATAGATGTCCTAAAGCAAGACTTTTAGTTTATAATGATTCATGTAGTAGCTGCATTCTCAGAAATTAAGTATCATGTAAGTGATACGGCTATTTTGCCAAAGTGGGGTCTAAGCTACGATGAAATATCCAAGGGAATGATTCTCTTATGGCCTGGCAGCTGGATAATTGCAAGGAAAGAAACAAGTGTTTTATACATCTGAGTCATCATCTACTAAACTAAATTATTTGAATGTGAAGGCTGTGAGAGCTTTCATTAATGAACACGTGCAAAAAACATTCCTAATGTTAGTCCAAAAAGACAGGTAAGGCAAAATTTGGCTGTAGCAAAACCAAGTTATATGTAATAACATTAAATAACCAGAAATAATATTTTGGTATCAAAGACCATTTCAAGGACAGTAAAAGTTGGTTCAAGCAGTGCCTTTACCCCATCTGGTTCATTTTTATGAATATGTTGAAAGAATAAAGGGTTGCAACTAAGAAATACTACGACTGAGATATTTTAGTGGACACTTTTATCCCTTAGACAAAGAAGAAAACCTTTGTCTGTCACAGGTAAAAGCTCTGATTGTTCTATTAAAGCTAGACAATTATAGTCCAGGCTGTTTTGTAGTCTATCCAGTCTGGTCTCACTGGGATCTGAAGTTTGTATTGAATGCCAGAGGTTTGGAATGCCCCACATCTTTCTTTTGGGGCAGCTACTAAAGAAGTGCAAGCACAGGCCAGATGCTTGCTGTTTGGCATATTTAAGTGTTTTTCTACATTGAGCCTGCATAGCAAAACACACACTGACTTTTCAATCCGACTCTGCACAGTAGAGTATATATATTTAAGTCACATGGGAATTTAAATACATGCTTATAAAGTTAACTATATTCCTACAAGTTTTGCTGAACAGGGACTTCAAGGATTCTGAAAAGTCCTATTTATTCACAGTTGCAGCTACAAAATTAGGAGATGTCAACAATTCTGCAACCCTCTCAACTCTTGCTGTAGCAGGTTACTGACTTACTTTTCTTAGCGATAGCAAAAGCAGTAGGCATAGATGCCAAAGCTGGACCAGCACCAATGACAAGCAGTTAAAAAGCAATATATATTTGGCACCAGACATCAAAAAGGTTCACCACTATGACACTTAACAATCAAAACTACATTTATTGTGTGCAGTCAACTATCATTATGAAGCAGATGAGAAAGACAAGTTTCTTTTTAGGGCATGGCCTTCTGGAAATTACATTCAATCATTCAAGTGCTGCAGGGAAAATTTGGGGGATACCGTTATCCTGCTGATGGGCCTCACAGTTAAGCTTTATCATAGGGTCTAGGCATACTGTCATCTCCCCCCACCCCCAACTGGTTAGAGCCCATGTGAGAAACATGTGAGAAATGGGTCAACAACCACAGAAAATGAACAGTGTGGCATAAGCCAAAACGTGAAAAAAAGAGTACAGAAAGAGGAGGTGGTGAAAGGTGCCTCCCCACCATTGACAGACTTGCTCATGATCAGGGTTTCTTCCCAGCTGACCTGTTTCACCTTGAAGCAGTCAACATTTCTGGGCTTAGTCATTCATTTCTCACTTAGAGACATGCTATTCTTCAATAAAAATAAAAAATCCAAGCTCTATACGTTCATGTCTCAGCTTCATCATTCGAACTCCAACTCATCTTTGCTTTGTGATAAATAACATATTGCTGTGCATTCACAGACTAGTTACTGGTAGCTATGAATTTAAGCAGCTTATCTTGTTGTCTTTTAAGGCATTTGGTCTGTTACAGGGGACAACTACCAAGGGAAGAAGAAGATGTGTTGAAATTGGGTGCAGGTACTACACCCCTTGGGTCAAGACTAAAGTCTCTGTGCAGGTGTCATTACAGCTAGATGATAACACCACACTTAATTCTTCATCTTATTTTCAACAATTCCACTGATCTAGCCCTGTTATAATCAGCCTATTCCATACTGTAGCTGAAACCATTAAACACACACATTTCAGCCTTAGAGCAAAGATGTAGTAATACCATGCTTAAGCATGTTTTGAGACAAGCAACACTGGACCAGCAGTTTTAATTGCCTTGAGTTGGCGAGCATCAGTTATAACCAAACACTGTCACAGTGTAAATGAAAGTGTAATAGGTATCTGAGATAAACAGAAGCACAACTCAGCTGCAAATGAAAAAAACCTGTTCATGAGGCAGTCTTATGACATAATAGAGCACTTCTGTGCATATTTTCACTTGTACTATTAGCAATCAGGTGCATCACCTGATCTGGAAATTACAAATTTGATTCCTCATGTCCTGCGGTGAAAGTGTACCCTGAAAACAAAAGGCCATCTAAACTAGTTTCCACCTCACTTTCTCACATTGCTCCAGCCTGTTCCAGAGCTCCCTCCCTGTGTTTCACCCCTGCTGGCAAGTCTTAGTTTTGACAAGAGTTTTACATTTGTTAGTAACAATGCTGTTTAGCCACAATGCTGACCACAGTGATGAATTCTGGGCTCCTCACGACTATGCCTGTATTGCTTCTGCTGCTGCAAAAGTGTTCCATAATTGGCCTGTCTGCAGGGGGGACCGTGGCTTCCCTCTCAAATGATTTCCCTATAAAGTCTCAGCTCTTGCTAATCGCTCCTGACAGATAACTTCCAGCATTCCAAGGTTCTTAATTCCCATTTTTACTAAGAATTGGAAAATATACATTTCTACCTGTTAACATGCTAACAAACATCTTGAGTACGGGTCACCAATTCAAACACAGGTCTCTCTCAAGCAGCTTCCACTCCTGCCGTGGTCGCCTCAAACATTTCCTGCAACCACACTGTTCTGAAACAGCTGTGGCTCCCAGCTACCCTCTACTTGAAACACTAATCTAAGCCCAAAGAGACAATTAAGCTCAAAGTTAACACTTTCTTTGACTCAATCCTATGTAAATTTAAATTTTAAAAAGATACAGTAGCTCTCTAACAAGTTTAAACATCTGTATTGCCAGGATAACACTGTCGTCCATGGCAGCAGCAAGGTTGGCCCGTGAGTCAGTTAAGAATAGACCCCTATTCTCATATTAAGGAAATTCACTGTGAAAAAGATTGTTCATTTATTACAAAATTATCTTTATACTATAATAATTCAATATCTCCCTACTGGCAACAGATCCAAATATTCCAAACCATTCTTAGAACAAAGATTTTGGTTTTTAATCATAGTTTTTTAATATCGCTAGTTATATATATGGCCTCCATCACCATGGCTTTAAACTATTTAGACCCTGAAGAACTAATTCTAGAACATCTTTCTGGCACAGCACACTATGCTTTATGGATTGGCAGTTCAGGAAAACAGTGAAGATTAACCAAGAAATAAGCACCAGACCTGGCAGTCATACCTGTCATCTGAGTTCAAGTTCATAATCGGTTATTTAGAAGCTTCAAGAAAACTATGTACCAACCCATCCTTCAGTGGGCACTATGTCCAGCCTCACTGCATAGTCTTAGAAACTGAGTAGGCCACTGGGTGCTCAAATTTCTGGTATGGGTGAGCTATCTAATGCTTTACCACACCACATGAGTACTACAGACCATCATATGCTTGGATATGCATGTCATCTGCTTAAGGAGACATTCCCCCTGCACTGGGATGTGTGTCCATCCAGGAAGCAGCCCCATCACATGATCTGATGCACATATGCAATCTTGACATAGAGGATATTCATAGGTAACATGAGAGGAGATACGGACAATTCAGTCCCAAGAGATGACTTGCAGCTGCTTGAGGAATCTCCAACAACCTCAAGGAAAGCAGGTAGCACAAAGCAGGACAGCCAGATCGTTTAACAACAGAGGAAGTGGGCAACCATGATTTAAACTACATTTAATAAAAAATGTATTACAGTAAAGACCTAGTAAGTCGAGAAAATGAATAGAACATAGCTGCAATTCATTACTTATTTATACACTTAAAATGAGAGGACTGATAAAAATGATAAGTTATTATACAGTTTGAACAAAGTTGCTTAATAAAGCTGTACATCAAGTGCAGTGCCTAAGATGGCCACCTGCTCAGTTACAATTCTAGCATCAATACATTAAATAATTATTCCCCTATAGAGTTATATACATACTTTTTTCAGCTTCGATACTTTGGATTAAATGATTTTCAACTATTACTTGTAACTACAGGATACGATCAAAAGGTGGCAGCAGAATTGTCAAGTATTCTTCCCTACATATACTTTTTATTTCCTTCAATTTAAAAGCAGACACAATTTTCTTGACTTCCCTAATAAAGGAAGAAATCTCAAGCCTTATTACAAACTTGTATTTTTTAATCACTTTCTGTTAAAAGTTTTCTGCATGTAGGAATGCAAGTTTGTAGTTACACATTGTTGAGTATGCAATGTAAGAAAGGGTCTTTAACCTGCTTGTGTTTATACTTCCAGTTTTTCTGGGATCAACTCGCTATGCAGTCACTATGACTAGCTAATATAAATAGCTTAAACTGACAGAATATCTTAAAGCGATTACATGTTATACCATGACATATGTGCAAGCATTAGTATCACAGCCAGAGTGTTACAGCTGAAACATAAAAAGGAGCACAGCAATAAATCACTAATTTTCAGGATGTTCTTGGTTTTGACTACAAATACATAATTCTAGAAGGACACGTGTTCTAGTCAACAAAAAGTTTGCATTTAAAGAGAAACATTTAACACAAAAATGTATGAATCAACAAAAGATTGCACGAGGTGCTTTGTCTGCTACTGTCATTCTCTGCATGTGAACAATAATAGAAGCTGGCAAAACTCCAGCAGCTGTGTTTAAGTGTCTGCAATTTTGCACAGATGTCCAGTAACATTCTGGTCAGCTTGGGTACCATGCGTAGCACATGGGAAACCATGGACAAGCACAACGGGTAGAAAAATAAATGGCACGTCAAAATAGCAGCAAGCTTGCAAAATTAAATATTTGATTCTGAACCTATCCCCTTTCTGCATATGCAAAATATTTGCATAGCAAAATCTTCATTGTTTATTTTCTCCATGCGATTCAAGCAACACTGAGAAAACAGAAATACTGAGAAAACAGTACTGATGAGCTGCTCTTCTATACATTGCTTTCTCATTATCACTTAGTACATGGCCTCCTTACTTGCTGCACACTGTACAGAAGGGACAATCAAGCACATTTGCATGTTGGTTTGTCAACAGCAGCCATTTTTGTAGTACCCCCACACCTCCCCTGCATTCCATTCAGTTCAGCTTCTGTGAGGCAAAGCAGTGGTAAAATGGAGCTACTCCTCCTCCTGACTACAGAAGTGCAACTTCCCTATCCATTGCTGTGCGTACCCACCTAGGGCTACATGGGCAAAGCTGGATGTTCCCTGAATCCACAGCTTCAGAGTGGGTGGAGCCACTGTTCCCAGTTAGTCCTCTGGTGGAACCACTGTTCCCACTTAGCCCTTTAGCACACCTAGTAAGGGTGGTGGAGGGCACTCCCTGATCTAAATGCAGTGCTGGTAAACACTCCTCCAGGGGTAGGAGAGATGGAAGGTAGTAGCACAGTCTGGGACATGTAGAGAATGTAAAAACACCGTTTTTTCAAAATAAGTAGACTGAGCCTAAGCCACTTTCTGTCAGGATGACAAAACACAAATCTTTATGCATTCTGTGGTGAATTTTAAGGCCTTACACCAAAGAACTTAAGTACTAGGACTCTCACAGATCACTTACATTTGTTAATGTGGTTGAAATGAAAAGCCTTATTTTAAGGGAAAAATAATAGCATTTAGGTCCAATGTTTTCCATGGTTAAAAGCAGTAACATCACTGTAAAAAGATATAAAATGTAATACATTGCATAACTCCACTTTCAATTAATTATGTTGTAATTTAATGCATCATTCTGGGGTTTCTTTTCCCCCCTCACTGAGTCTTCAGACAACACTGAAAATGCTTTTGCAGAGTAAATTGAAACCAACATTGGAAGCTGTATCACACTTAGGAATGAATTCCTTTACAACAAAATGGTACACCTCATGAAAAAACCTGATGACACACTGATGCTGTTGGAACAGAATTCCCGAAGTTGCTGAACAATGACACATCCATCCTTTCAATTTAGGAACAACAGTTCTGTAACTCATTTATGATCTTACATCTCAAGCAGGAAAAAGAAAAAACATAATTGCAAACTACACTGTAACAAACTATTAAACTAATGACAAAGAAAACCTTAACAATTATGGTTTGTGTTTTAGAAGTGAAGAACAAAAGTAGTTAAAATTATACTGCAGCTTATATATTGCACTCTTTTGCTAATAATTTTGGGGTTATAACCACTCATAGCAAAGCATCGGAATTCCTGGTAATCAGTAGCATAAATGTTAACATCTAGAAACAAAACAGTAGCATACTGCACAGATCCCTGTCACCTGGGGCTTTTACTACTGACAGCCATTCACATTCATCATTATCCCACTGCTGCTGTGACCGTTTGCACACAGTTATCTCCATAGAACTTACTGTAATTGAGATGAAGAACATGAAATAACATCAGAAGAGGAAAAGACCATTGGCCCAAAGCACTTTCCAAATACTTATCACAACAAACATCTAGACTGACAAAGCAAACTCCTTTTTGAACTGAAACGCAAGTTGCTGTAGGAACACAATACATATACCACAAAATAACAAAACCTATGTCACAGTGAAGTCAGTTAACAGCATAGATAGGGTTCCTCTCACAGACTACTGATTTTGAGGTAGAAGAGACTGTCTTTAAAACAAATCTATTAAAATAATGCAGCAGGCCAACTTCAGCCCTCCTTACCAACAGGGTGCTGTGATTCCACTGAAATTAAGAGAATAATTTTGCATTATTATTTTGCACGAGTGCTAAGGGTGGCAGAATTTAACTTGGTACATCACACTATCTTTAAATCACCATACAATATAAATGGCTCCCTGAAAATTATCCATTCAATAGTTAAGTTCCATATGTTACTGTATATTTTGTGCCTTTATCTATATGCAGTGTATACCGATCTGTACAGTAAGAAAAACCAGGAATGCATTGTGGAGGGCCTGATAGGCATTGAAAGAAAATAAGATATTCAGATGACCTCCCCCTAATTTAATAGGCAGAGTTAGAAATTATAGATCAGGGAGAAGCCATCTATTCAAACAGGGAATGCATAAAAGCCAGAACTGAAGTGACAATCCTAAACTGGTTATTCCAGAGTGGGTGCAGAGAAGTGTGATGGAACAGACAAATCTGATGCACAGCAAGGAGCAGATCTAGTTGTACAGTAGCATATGAGTGGAGGTGAGAGATGGCAAGCTTTCATAGAGTTGTGACAACTAAGAAAAAAATAGGTATCAGAGACTGGACAGATAATATATAACTGGAGATATGAACCAGAGCAGCATGTCAGTATTTCTACTGGTAAACTCAAATATTACACAGCCTGCATATCCACATTACAGCCTGGAAAGGACTTATTGGTATTTATGTTAATCGAATATTTAAAATCCAATATATTTTTAAATTATTATATATTTTAAATAACAAGTCACTCTTCTCTCATCCTTTGTTTATGCTGTAATGCAACAGCTGTGATAACATTTTCAGTTATCTGATGCATCCACAAACCATAGTCTCTAGGAACACAAAAAAATTAGAAGTGAAAATAAATAACTGGATTAAACCAACAAACTGTATCAGCCACACTCAACAGAAGAAAAACATTTGAAGCAATAAACCACAGGACGTGTCCAACCAAAATCATGTACTCTGCAGGTCACTTTGTCATACTTTTGGCAGGTCGCCAAAAGTTGAGAGATGTACATATTTTACAAAAAATGCTCAGCCTTCTCAGGCACCCCCAGCTGGTGCTGTCTGTGGGTAGCCCAAACTCCACCCCAGTCACTGCACCTACAGTTTTATCTTCACTGGTTGCAGCTTTTAGGGCAGTTAAGTCAAATGGAAACACAAGATACGGAGACTGAAGTGGAATTACCCCATCTGAAATATAGCAGCAAGGAAGCACCTCAATTGATTTCCATCCTTGCAATGATACAGGAAGAAAACCTGGGCTTCTAGCACACTGATATCCTAAAACACTGAAGCCGTTGTCATCCTGTTGCCTAAAGGCAGTACCTGGAATACCCATGCTCCCACTCCCCCGTCAAGGTGCATTCACTTCAAGAGGTGAGAGAGTCATAACTCTAAAATCAGTGTATCTCTTGGGCGGTGTAACAGTAACTTGTGAGCATCTTACACAGCAAACAAGGAAAAGAATGCACAAATAACGTCTCTAAATTTTCACATAGAGTTTACTCAAGACTGACACACATGTTCAGTCTAACCTAGAGCACAAAGCAGGGCCTGCTGCACTCTGCACAAGCTGCAGACTCCAAGTAACTCAAAAGATAATACTAAACAGACCCCATTACAGTAAACTCCAGCAAGGGGTGAAAATCTATAATTAATGATCACTGTCAATTTAGCATCTCCCACGAGCGATTCCAGAAAGCTGAAGTCTTGACATTTTGAGAGTTATCAGAATCAATTTAATTAGATGAAAAATGGTTATTCTCAGTATAATGACCACTCTAACTGTTACTAATGTACCCAAGGAAAGCAGAATCTAAGAGCGTTCAAAAGGACTTACCTGTTCAGAGGCTGATAGGCTCTATGGAGTAGAGGATAGGACACAGATATGGTGCAAGCTAGAAGGCTATCAGGAAGGATTACAAAAGGACATACAGTCCTAATGTTTCATAATAATTAAGCACCCAGAAACAGTTATCACAGCAATTACTATACATGCATGATTGATGCAGACTTTTCAAGGTTTTTAAATTATACTGTAAATGATCATACCATGGCAATTCCAGAAAATGACTAGCCTTTTTCCCATTAAATTAAGGTCCAAAAAGAATGGACTGGGGACAAAAAAAAAAAAAAAAAAAAAAAAGCAAACCCACAACCTAATCAGTTCTTTAAATAGATAACACAGGACACATGAATTATTCGGAGTTTTAATGAGACTTGGTGCAGAAAGCAACAACAAAAACCTGAGGCAAAACCTCACCAATTAGGAGACTTTTTATCTTGCATTATGTTTGACTTAGAAACCTTTGCATCCCCACAGTCTACAAGCAAAAATTTCTTTACATAGCAGGTTTCAAAGATTGCCTAACAATCAATATTTGGGAAGAGCTACATGAGAAATTTCCCTTGTGATTTAGCAATGACTCTGATTCCCCAAGGTCTATGTTACTGACATTGCTGCAAATGTAGTGCAAGCGATGAAAAATGGAAGCTGCACATACTGTGCTTTCCCCGTTGCCTTTACTCAAGTCATAACTCACTCTTGCATATACTGTAATTTAACCTGTGGAGATCCCAGAGGGTGCTGCATAAACACTGTGCAAAAACTTAGCCCGATCATTAAAACGGTATAGCATATTTTGCAGATTATCGAACATTTTCTAGTAGATCACTCAGTTGAACTTTCTTGAGTTAAGCAAGGCTTCATCTGATTCATAAATTAAGTTTTCGTATTAGGTAAATCACCAGAGTACTTTGGCACCTACAATGAGCCAGGAGCCAAGAAACGGAAGCCATATATGTCAAATTTCTGCATGTTTTCTGACAGACCTTAATCTCTTCCCCAGTATGTCCCTTACGGTGCCATAAATCACTTTATAAAACATAAAGTATATCACTACTGGTTATAAATAGGGAGCTGGGCATCTCCCAGAGTTACCCTTTGAAGAAAAGCCCGCTCTCTGGGTAAAGACTTTGCTTTCTCAAACACTCAACTGAAGTCTGGCACACATTTAGACCTGATACCCACCACTCAAATTGTTAGCAGGTATTAGCTGTCTTATTACATTAGCCCCTCATCATGCTATCTTGCATCATGCCAGCATATAATGTGATTTAATGGAACATGATGTGACATATGTGATATGACGTGATGTGATGTGACAGCTACCATTTAAAGGGGAACACACCTATTTTCAAATCAGATGTCCATTATCAATTAAAGCTGATCTGGTGATGGTCAGACATTTACGTGTCAAGCCCAAGCAAAACTAACGGGCATGTGTTGCCTGCACTACTGAACTGATGAGCTGGGAATCTGCCAGCTACCCAAATTATCCTTGGGTAATTTGACAGATCTGTAATATAAGCTCTGTGTATCAGTTCCATGTCATATTTGCTCGGTACTACTGAAAGCATGTTTTTGCCATTTTTCTTCTTCATCCATCATAATTAAAATAACCTAAAATGCTGATTACCAAGCTGTAACTTCAGTTCTGTTGTTATCAGCTGCTGTACCTGGTACGTGAAAGAAAGAGAGGACAAAGAATATTATTCTGTAGCTACAGTGAACAAAGTGCTCAGAGCATTGCAAAAATGGTCATTTAACTGACCAGATGCAATGTGGAACTAATATGAAAGTGAGTAAGAGCAGTATATAGCGTAATAAAACCTTTTTGTATTCACTTCTGCACAACAATTTTTCTCCCTCAGTAAAGACATTAAGTGCTCGTGTCATGGTTTAAACCCAGCCAGCAACTAAGCCCCACACAGCCATTCACTCACTCCCCCCTGGTGGGATGAGGGAGAGAACTGGAAGAGTAAAAGTGAGAAAACTCATGGGCTGAGATAAAGACAGTTTAACAGGTAAAGCAAAAGCCATGTGCACAAGCAAAGCAAAGCAAGGAATTCATTCACCGCTTCCCATGGGCAGGCAGGTGTTCAGCCATCGCCAGGAGAGCAGGGCTCCATCACGCCTAACAGTTACTTGGGAAGACAAATGCCATCACTCCGAACAGCCCCCCCTTCCCTTCTTCCTCCCAGCTTTATATGCCGAGCATGACGTCATATGGTATGGGATATCCCTTTGGTCAGTTGGGCTCAGCTGTCCCAGCTGTGTCCCCTCCCAACTCCTTATCCCCCCCCCCACCCCAGCCTCCTTGCTGGTGGCATTGGGTGAGGAGCAGAAAAGGCCTTGGCTCTGTGTAAGCATCGCTCAGCAGTAACAAAAACATCCCTGTGTTATCAACAGTTTCCAGCACAAATCCAAAACGTAGCCCCATACTAGCTACTGTGAAGAAAATCAACTCTAGCTACTGTGAAGAAAATTAACTCTATCCCAGCCAAAAGCAGCACAGCCTGAATGCTTAAAATCAAAAAAGATTTGCATAGGTGCAATGAGATTGTCATAAATCTGTTGTAGGCAACAGTCTATGTAATATATGCATAATTCAAAAGGAGAGAGATTGTAGATGAGTTTAGCGTATAAGTGAAATTCAGACACTGTAGTGCAGCAGCTCTACAATGCATAAGAAATGCATATTATCCTTATGCAGATTAAAGTATTGATTCTTCATCATTCTATAGTTTATCCATTAATATTCATGCAAACCCTCCAGGCTGGTCACCTTGCAAGAATGCACAGAGCACTGGAGGATCAGCTCTGTTTTATGTCGGCATTTCAGTGCTGGAGAGAGGTTTCTGTGCACCACAGTAACATGGCTTCCTGTGAGTGATATGCCTGCAGTTGCTGCTCAGTTGACTGTTTCTGATGATCTTGCTGCTGCTGCAAAAAAGGGTAAAGCTGCTGCCTCTAGATTTCCCGATGCAAAAATTGCACTTCAAGGCCGGATGGCAGCTTGAAGGTCACACACGCTGACGCCTCGTATGCCAGAGACAGGAAGCCTAATTTTAGCCCACAAGAAACTAGAGTGCTGATTAGAAAAAATGAGATTCTATAGTGCTTAAAAAGCTTTACAGGGGAAAATTATTCTTAGCACAAGATATCCCATCGTACCTACGGGATGCAACACTTCAAGGATGTCAAAAGAAAAGGTTTCCATAATAGTGGTGGAAATGAATGAAAACTAATTAAACAATTGTCTAAAACAGTGAACGTTGAAAGAAACTGTGGATATAATAGGATTATATAGTGATTTGTTACCTTATGATTATCCAGCCTCACGGGATAATAGAGAAATAAGTAGCAAGCTATGGATCAAAGACATAGGAAATATTTATTATTTTATTTCCTGGCATAAAAATTTCTACAAAAATCTGTAATGTGAACAGTAGACTATGCCACCTTTTCCTTCCACATGGATCTGTCTTAAGGGAGAGCCTGTTCTCACCTGGCTTGCCAGGCACAAGTAGACAGGCTGTGTGGTGTCTGCCCAGGACGTACTGCAAAGTGCCAGTGGTTATTTCATGAATTGGAGTCTGGTGCCTTAAGCAAGGAAAGTTGTTTTGTTGAGAAAGGTTGTTTCACAGACAGCCCATTCCATTCATGATCACACATATTTTCCCTTTTTCCCCTTTTGTAGCCCATACCATTCTTGCAAAATATGATGCACTTACTTTCAGGGAAAAGCAACACTCTCCCTGCACTCATTTTTAAAATTATGTTTAAGACAATTTAGTGGCCAGAAAAGAGCGGGGACAGAGAGGTGTGATGACCAGCTCCTTACAGATCACTTGGAACCACTGTTAAGAATGACACTGGGAATCTCTAGCTGGGCACAGTCCTGGAAGAGCTCAGCAGGGGTTTCATGGCTGCACAGCCAGCTCTGCATTCACACACTGGTTAAATTCAGTATACCAGTAACGCATTGCGCATGATAGAAACCAAAGATCGATGTTTTATTTTCCACATCCTTTGTTTTCATAATAAGGCAGCTTTGAAAAAGCATTTCTTGTCCCTCAGATTTCTTTTGAATTTTCATTTTCCTGTTTACAGTTACATATATTGTTTTGCATTCAGATAGTCTTCACTGAATAATTTTCAGTTCTCAAATTGTTATAAGAATAATTTCTGAACTTCATTTAATGCAATTACGAAACAAGGATAACCAATTCATAAAACATGCCACAAAGATTATTACCAACATTTCCCCTTTCCCAGAGTCCATTTTGCCCGTGTCAAATGATAAGAGTAATGTCAAGTTCCAGGTTTAGTTTTGTAAGTGTTTTTGAGCATGTTTTTCCTAAAGTTTTTAATAGAAAAATTAAAATAAACATGCCATGGAAGGAAGCAATAACGTTAATGGAAACAGTACCCCATCCAAAAGTTCCAATAAAATTATCCTACAGGCACCCTGCCCACCAGATATGGTAAAATGGCTTGCATGTGCCTTTTGATGTACACCTGACTTGACACATCATTGGCATAAATTGCAGACTTTATGCTCATTAATCTACAGTGCATTTCTATGGCTTCTTTAGATGACAATTTTGAACTAAAAAATTGCACTGCCTAGATGTCCCTTTACTTCGTTCTATATGGAGTTCTTGAAAATGCATTGCAAATAAGCAGTAGAACTGGCAAAAGGAAAACAGTGTTGAATTGTTTGGGGGTTATGTTCCCGCATTTTGCGCCTTCAGGCACAATTTTGATTTGATTATAATGATATCTTTACCATTGGGGAATGTATGTTCCCATCCACGCTTTCAAAGTTCACATCAAGGTCAGAAATTTCATTTTGGACCTAGACTTCATATTCCAAGTCTGAAAAGTCTGATTTTTTTTCAGCATATAGAGTATGTAATTTCTCAAATTCAGGTAAATTTCAGGTAAAAGCAGTTAACATAAGAAACAGCCATACTGAGTGAGACCAAAGACCTTTCTAGCACAGTATTCTGTCTTCAGCAGTGGCCATAACTGGATAAGCAGGGAGAAGTATCATTTATACTTGTCCTATTTTTATATTTCCCCTAATATTCACCCAGGCTCCACTTATTTTCAACTTAGGGACTGCCTGAACCAGATATGATATCTGTGTGTTTAGCTAAACTTCAGTGAATTTCTCCTCCATGAACTTGCCCAATCTCCCCTTAGACCAACACAAAATTTTAGCGTCCATCATTCTTTTGGCAAGATCAACTACCCGCTACATGAAATCCACGTCTTTTTATTTGTTTTGAATCTGGCTCCTACTACCTTCATTTGATTTCCCCTGGCTCTTGGACAAGATACTGTGAAGAGAATGTGAACAACTGAGCCTTAACTGCACTATATATGATTTTACAGACTACTATCACAGCCTGCAGAAGTCCTCTTTTCCAGGCTGAAAGATCCTGATTTATTTAACCATTCCTAAATACAGGAACTCTTCTGTGCTTTGCTTATCTTTTTAGACCTCTCATGGAGCCCTTCTCAGTTCTATTACAGCTTTCTGGAGATCGGGGTGGCCTGCGAGGGTGGCCAAAAATTATTGTCTAGGTGTAGACAGACCATGGATTTTCATATAATACCGTAATGCTATTCTCTGTTTTGTTATTTTTGCTTTTCTAATGATTTTTAACACTTGATTTGCCTTCTAACCATAACTGAGCTGATATGCTCAGAGACTTATGTGCTGTAACTGGAATGCCTTACTCCAGAATATTCAGGATAAGGTTAGAAGACATCATCATAAGTATATGAAGTTAGGTATTAGGGGTTTTTTCTCCTATGTGCATCACCTGATATTTACCTATATTGAATTTATCTATTTTATTCTGTAGTCACTCACTATTATCTGATTTTCATTTGTCAAGTAAAAAAAAAAAAAAAAAAAAGCTGATTTATCTGTGCATAGTATCAGCATCCTCAAGACACATTATTAAAAAAGAGCTCAGTTTGTCCCATCAACATTGGATAACAGAAATTGCTCCTGCATGTGTCAAGGTACCTGCCCCATCTGTCCATGGTGGTCCCAGCAGGGATTTATTACAGTTTACTTCATAACAGTAAAATCCTTATGAAGGCTCCACTGTACTACATCCCCACTTCTCACGCTTTTGAACACATCTAAGGAAAGCTGCTCAGAAAATCTTCTGCAAGTTTTTAATTGAACATTGAAATAAAGACACTTTGCAGAAATAGTTCCATTTCTAAACAGTCAGAAAAATTCAGGCAGAATTCTAGCAGACTCTTCTCTGTCTACCATCTCCAAAGATCAATCTTGATTTTTGCTACTAGCTTATAGTGCTGGTCACTCCCAGGTCAACAGGACACTAACATACCCTAGGGCTTCCAGGTTTCAGTCTCTCTTCAACTAGCTAAAGGTCTTCTGGTAGCCTGTCTGGCTGCTATGGAGCCAAGACTCTTGGAAACTCTGGCAACTGACGAAAAAAAGCCAACAATTCTTTTGAGTTTTTTTTTAAATTTTAATAAATGGTTTAAACGGGCTGATCAGTTTGTGCTGATATTATTTATTAGTGGACAAACAAAACTAACAAGAATTGTGTTACTTTCTGCCTGCAATTGCAAGTAGTTTTCAAGGCTTTGCTGTATAGTATCTATTCCTTCTCTGAAAAAAAAAAAAAAAAACAAAATAAAAAAAACCCACCAAAACAACCAACACTTGATTGTCTTTGAAAAGGAAAATAATGTAGGATTTTTAATGTACATAAATATTTGGGTTGGGGTGTGTGTGTGTCTAGTTCCAATTTAAAAAAGATTAGGCAAGGAAAATTTGAAAAACTTTTGCAGAACTAAACTCCTGCATAACCTCTGCCATGCACAATTTGTGCACTGGAAGTGAGGAAAGAATGTTTCTGGTTTAGATTCCTGCTAGCTTCACATGATATTTTTTCTTCAATTTCAAAGATGTTAATTACAAATATGTTCATTATTTCATAAGTCACAGAATTAGGATACCTAAAACCAAATCTATAAAGTTGTCAATGGACAGAGTAAATACTTCAGATTTATTTCCTATTTATAGCCTATTTATACTGGTAACTAATTCTTCAGAGTGAAAAGATTACATATACACCTTTCAATTCCCTAATTAATTCTTTCATTGCCATATAAGGAACTTCACACTTGAATAATCAGCTACTTGATGGCTTCCCATAAAAAAATGAAATCAACAGTACAAACCTCGTTTAGATTCACATAATAAGGGGGAGGAGGGTGACCAACAGACAGAAAAACATCACAAATTCAAATATTTCTAGAGCATATTTTAATTTAAAACTGCCTGGCATACTTGTTGCCTGAAAAGCTTCAGCTATATTGGAATTTCAAAACACCTGTTTTCAGAGCAGCATCTATTTCCTGTTAGGATTTAAAAATATTCAAAAGTATCTACTTTTATGGGTGAGAACCACAAGCAGAAAAACCCAGACTTCTAAGCTTTCTTATGATTCTCATATAGATCTTTTCTCATAGGTCTGCCATATCTTGCTACTCTAATTCATGCAGATGATCTTTACTGCCACTGATTTAAAAGGGCAAATTGAATGATGAAGGGTTGCAGTACAGATCTACTGCATCTCAGATTTCATATCTCCCCAAAAAGCCAAAACTTTTTGGCAGCATCATTAAAGTACCTGCTGTTCTTAAAGTTGAAAATAAAGAATACGCTTCAGCTACTCTTTGACTACACAAATCAGTAGTTGCAAAGATCATATGATTGTTCTTTTAGTACAGGAAAGATTCTCAGTAGTTTTCATAGAACTATTCCTGTGTGATTTTTATTTTTTTTTTAGAAGACAAAATCTAATCATTTTAACCCACAGATTAAAGTGCCTTTCTCCTTCCATTATATAAATCCTACACCAGAGTAGAAGACAAAATCATATCTGTCTCCATTATGACGTGAAATGAGACAGTTTTTATACTATATTGACAGAAATCTTCATCTCCAGGGGCCTGCATTTGCTCTTACTGAAGTTAATGCAAAAAATCTAATTGGTTTCAATGAGAGCAGGATATAGACTGAGGCTCCATTCATTGGCCTTTCTGGAAGAAACATAAGGAAAACATTTGTGACCATTATCTCCTCTCTATGACCATTTATCCTGTCTTTTTGGTTTGCCCCTTATTTCAAGATTTTAATAGTTAACATCATTGCTGGGGCTAGAAAGAAACTGCCATGTGGGAAATTTATTTCTTGGGCACCTATGAATGACTTTACACTGCCAGATCTCAGAGACTGGTGGCTGGCTGGTCTCCGGCTCTGTTCCACAGTGTCAACTTCTATGTTGGAAACTGTTCATTTCCTGAAAAGATGCACAGAATTATATTTGGGTCTTGCATTAAACATATAGTTGATTTTTATACATGAGCCTGAAAATGCAAAGCATTTTATTAACTGGGTTAGATTGTCATGAAAGTACTGAAAGTCAAATTTATAAGGTCAAGCCATACTCCCAACATACTGAACTCTTACAGCATTCTCCACTACTCCTCCACAAAAATAATTGTGCACATCTCCAACCTTTCAAATAAGTACCTATGGAAGACTGTATGACCATCCACATTTCCGCTGAAAAGAAACAAGAGAAAGAGGATTTACCACTTCCTAAAACTTGGTTTTGCAAAATCAAGGCCAAATTGTAGATGCTTGCCTTTGGTTGAAGCTGCAGACATTTAGTAATTCTCACATTCTCAAAAAGCCAATTCTAAATGGCCTCTAAAATTCTGTGGGAATTTCTAAGGCAAATGCAACACAAGTTTGATTCCGAATTGTATTTCATAATATTCATACAAATGGCAGTTTAAAGGCAAAGAGGAAAATAAAAATCTTCAGTTGCAACATCCCAGTAGTAAACATTTTTGCAAATACAGGAGTCTAGGTCTCCCTGTGTGCTCAGCTTTTATTCTGAAAATGAGCACCACAGGCCAGGACAAAGCTGGAGCAATGACAAGAGTATGCACATTACATGGAAACAAGGGAGGGAGAAACATGGAAAAGGCAAAGATGTTTTCACAGCACAAGTAATTTCGTATAAAAATATCTTGCTTCTATTTTAATTTTTTCCCCTAGGGGTGTTTGTAGTTGTTGCTTTACTCACCCCACACCCCCACCCCCAATATACTTGAAATAAAGCAGACAGTACCAGTGAAAATTTATGCAGTAATTCAGTGAAGAAAATTAGAAGGGCAGAACAACGGTCCATGGCCAGACAGGAACAGGGAAGCTCAGCCACTATTCCCAAACAGAATGACAGAAAAGGTCAGAATTCACACTGCTTACATTAATATTGCAAACCCACATTTTCAGAATTGGGGAAAAAATTGAAATTAATTCATTGTTTGCTGGTTTCCATATCCCCAAATCCTCTCAGCAATCAAATCTAACACTAGTACAAGGTGACTATCTCAAGTATCTTTCTAAAAGATTGTCTGATTACTTTGTTCACTCAAACCAAGTGTCTCCACACTGCTAGAAAAAGTATTTTCATAAGTAGAGCCCAGTTGCAATCTAGTCACATACTAATAATACACAGCTCTTTTCTGAGGCATATTATTTACATTATGGATTTATTATTGTCTTCTGTTATGTTGACACGAAATAATCTTTCATCTCCTTCTGTGTTAAAGGAGTGCAAGCGTCCTTTGCTCAGTAAATAATTCAAAGACATATAAATATTTTAAGAACAATAAGCAGTAAATTTTGGAGCAGTGGAAGAGAAGTGAAATTAGTTATTTGTAGCTGAGATCTTGATTGCAGCAGCATAATTGTTTTTCAGTTTTCATTATCCTACAGTGAACCAAATTTCTCCCTTTACTTTCAGGCCCTGAATATTTAGTTTCATCTGCAAGAGTAATTTTTATGAAAAAACACAGAAGCATTCAAGCATGAACTTCCCATGCTTTCAAAATTCCTGTGCAAAACAAAAGGAAATTTAATAATTTGTTTGTCCTGCATACATCTTAAGTATGGCATATTAATCTTTTTCATAAATAGTGTTTATGTCTCCTCACAGATTACTTGAATATAATTAACTAGTGAGAAATTTTCAGTCAATATGAGTTTTTTCTTTATCAAGCTGAAAAAACAAAGACGAAAATTTCTAATTCTTTTTATATTCACATAGAAACTACAGTTGAAATGATGAATCAAAACTGACCTACAGTCAAAAATAATAAAAGTTTAGAAAGCTGAATGATGTGCAGACACAGCTAAAATTCATTTGGGAATCACTTATTGCTACTTATTTTTCTGTGATCTGAGGCCGGCCCTCAGATCTGTAATGCAGATCTCCAAATCCTGGAATAAGACAGGCTATAAGGCCTCATAGGAGCTCCACATTAATATTGTTAGTCCATTCGCATGTCATTTTCTTTTCCCTAAAAGATTAGCACAAAATTTGTGTACTCCTTTCTCTTCTCAGTGTTAGATAGGCCTGCTCTAAAACACGTGAAAGCAGTAGATCCTGAGCCTCTATGCAGTAGTGAATTTAAGGCACAGCTGATCCGGTATTAATTGTAAAATACAAAGCATGAAAAGTTTCAGAAAAAGATATAAAGCTATAGATTGCTTTGGTTCATTGCTCACAGAGCAAACAACAGCCCATCTCTGAGCAGTCAAGCCCTGTTGCTCTCCCTCTCTCTCTCTGAAAGGATATTTTATAACTGAGCATTTGGCTGCAGTTCTTCAACATGGATTTGACAGTTGCAAACCTCACTGCTACAGACAAGTGGCTAAATCCCCACAAATTTACAGCTTCAATTTAAATCACGCTTCTAAAACACAGACAATGCAAAATCCAGACAATAATCTCTGTTTGATCAGATGTTTTCTATAAAGATGTTTGCAGATATACTTGGGTTAATTGGGGTTTTTTTAGCCATTTATGCACATATTAAAAAAGGAACCATGGCCCGAGCTTTAGTGAATTATAAGTGGGGACCCCATCCAGCCCCCTTCATCACACTACACTGTGTGATAAATACAGGACTTGGAAATCAGGGAACTCTTTACAGATGAAAAAGAAACATTTTGAGGAGGTGAGATGGCCAGGAGTGTAGAAGTTAGGGATAGACTTCACTTGATTTCTCAAAGTGATACAACCTTTGAAAAATCTTTGTTGATTTAAAACAAGGAGGTTTTATAAGTTTTGGTTTAAATCCATTTCTCTTCACCCTACTGTGCCTTTCCTTAGCTTTCTCCTGAACATGGCTTGTTATCCTTTGGGTTTTTTCCTTTTTCTGTTTGTTTTAGAAGCTGAGGGTTATATATATATTAAAGAAAAAAAAAAAAAAAAAAAAAAAAAAGAAAACCACCAAAAAACACTCTGAAGTCCAGCAGAAGTTTAGTAGCTTCCCCTGTGACCTTGATACAGATCAAGGACCGACTTGACATAAAACTGCTGAAAGACAGTAGCAACAAAAATTGGAAACATCCCATTAGAAAGGACAGGAGAAATAACCCCTTCAATCCCCAGAAATATCGGAGATAAAATTGATACATTTGCCTACTCCCAAACATAAAAGCAACTATTTCAGTGCTGCAACTACCTTTTCAAACATGTTTCTAACCCTACAAGAAAGCAGACTGTAAACTGGTGAACAGATTCATCAACCAGTAAAAAGAATTTAAATTACTGATGTGAGCATTTATCAAATTATCTAAATTTATCTAATTTTCTCATGAGAATTTTAGCACGCTATATCTTCAAACCCAAACCAAAGTACTGGAATATACCTAACCAATATTATTCCAGCTCCAGACATCTAAGGCCAGACAGATATTTCCCCCTCATACAGCACCTTTACAGGCCCTTGCTTTGGTAGCTCCCAGAACATCTGTAGAGGATTGTACCTGGAAAACTGCAGGACCAGGTGGCTTTTAAATTTTGACCAAATTTCAAACTTAACTCCCTGTCCTGGTTAGTCTACAACCTCTATCTTGTAATTTTTGGTCAGACACGGTGTTTCAGATTAGTTTTATTACAACCAGAGTGACCGTTGAGGGTCCATTATATGTATCACAGTGAAATATTTGAAAAAAGATTACTGTGGGAACTTTAAGAAATTATCAGCATAACCATGGATTTTGTTTAGATTAGTTTATGAGGAAAAAACATGATAACAAGACATCCTAATTGACTGTATCCCATGGACTTTAAAAGTGTCAGAGCAATTTAGCCTTTAAAGCACTACATAAAATATTTTATCACATCTTTGCCTCAGTAACTTTAATAAACTACACAGCCTTCAGGGACCAGGCTCCTTATAAATTAACTGCCTTCAACTTGCTGCACAAGGGTCTTTATCTCTTGTCAGCTTAATTATGTGTTTAATTTTATTTTTAACATTTTTTAAAATGACCCACACCAAGAGAAGCCTAGATTGTTTAATTAAACAAATGAATATGGTTATATCTAGCATGATCAAAGCACTCATTTGTCATACTAATGTTTTATATGGAGCTGATAGTTCCGTTGTAGTACCAATACACTAGTTTAGACTAAAGTTTATCAGCTCACCTTTCCAGCAATAATTTAAATTTTAACTTTGTTCCATCACCTTCCTACAACTAATTGGCTGTAGCTTTTCCCCAGTGTCTCAACAGAAGCTAGACTCTAATAAAGTTATTAAGCAATTACTAATAAATTATTGCTTATGCATGTGTGTTCCAAATTTACACTCTACTATAGAAAGCAGCAAATGAGTGTTTCGGTAGCAGAACACATTTGCACAACACTTACTTTTCAGCAGCAAGATTTCTATTTTAAATATGGGACTAAAATAAAAAAAAAGTATTAGGTGTTACAGATCTACAGTAAAACCTGGAAGGAAGACCTTATCTGAGGCCTGAGGTGCTTAAGAACAGCATCACCACTAGCCAGCACCTGAAGTGAAACACGCTGTCAACACAACACAGAGGGAAAGAAGGGAGAGGTCCAGGAGCCAGGCTCCAAGCTCTGAGCTGCACAGCATCAGCCTCCTTCGATAGCATTCTTTCCCGTGATCCCCAAGCAAATCCTTTCTCACAAAATTCATCAAGAAGAAGGGCATCACAGCTACAGCACTGACACTCAGGACATGCAAGTCTTTCTCCCAAATCCCACCTGTCCAATAAGACCTCAACCCATGCCTCCAAGTGCATTAGCCACTTACGGTATAGGGTAACGTAACAGGGAGGAGAGACTCAGTTCTTTCTGCTGTTAGTTGCATGAAGTGGGAGGAGAAAGGAGGGAAATAAAGATTTCCAGTTCTAGCCCTCAGGACAACACCTACAATAGGGGTCTGTATCGCACTATACGCTCCCAAGGACTGTTTCACATTTTACACTGAAATGTCATAAAATCAGAACAAAATAATTAGACACTGGGTCATTCTAACACCCCGTGGCAACACAGAGCGACAAGGTTGCAGTCAGGCATACATTCACTTTCACTTTGTTGCAAAAAGTGAGAAGATCTGATGGGAGAATAATCCTCTCACCTTTCTCTTCCAAAGTAACCTCTAGATCAGAGACCTCATCCAGGAATGAGACCTTGAATCCATTTGAATACAAATGGGAACTGAAGCTAGGTCTCACACACTCAGGGGAAGCGCTCCAAACACTGAACTACTGCACACCAGCAGTGCAGAAGGAAGGACAACAGCAGCACAGTAGTTTTGGGTTGGAAACAAGAGGTATTTGATACCTAAATTCAGTATGGCTTCTCAAATGCAAAGTTACAGTGAAAGGATAACACACTCGAGGCACCAAGTACTAAGCCCTTTATGTCAGCTGTATTTAAGTTACCAACTTCCACATTTGAGAGAGTAAGGAAGTAAGAAAGGGAGCTAATAGGATTTTGAGGAGACCCAAGGCAAAGGAAGAACTTTGGGAGCTGATGGGAAGGCACAGCAGCAATGACACCCTGTCTTTTTGGAAGTTGTATCTCATTTTGGGGGCTCTCCATATTCCCGCTTTCCCCCTAGCATCAAGCTTTTTCCATTGTACTGTTATTAGTATTTCAGTCTCAGATTTTTCAGCAAATATTTTGATATTTTTTTTTTTTTTTTTTTTTTTTTTTTGGACTGACCCATGACCTGTGCACGCCAGGACTGGCGATAACAATACGGTAAATTTTCCTGCTTTAATATTAACATATCTTATTTGTCCCTTGCAAGAAACTCCTTGAAAGTCATAATCATGTAACACAGCAAAGGAAATCACTTGTTTCATACACTGAAGTCCTGTAACAACCTTCGTTCACCAGCCATGTAACAGAGTCCATGAAAGCCACGACAGCAGGTGTATATCTGGTAATATGATGAAGCGGTAAGCACAAGCTGTTTCCCTACGAAACCATACAGTATCTGGTCACCAGGTTCACCACTTCTAGAAAACAGAGCAGTAAGAGTGGCTAATGGTGACAAAAACCTTCACATCGCTGAAATGCCAACTATCACAATGGCTAATTTGTACCAGGGCTTTTTCTAAATATGGATTTGAAACTCAGGTCGGTGGAAGCCAAATATATATTTTTCTAAACTTTCAGTGCCAGGATGACACCAGGCAATAGATGGGAACAGTACATAGTGACGCAAGTTTGATTGATGATGGCTGCACTGTGCATGTGATATGCACAGTAACTTCAGAAAGTGATAGAAAGCACCTAGAAAAAGTCCACTTTGAAGGTTAAAGCTGACAGAACCTTTATATACGTGGGAAGATGCCAGTGGAAGAGCAATAACTTTTAAGAAAGCCACAAGTAAAAAGCTGAAAAGTACAATTCCAAGACCTTGTGGAATTTATGGCTTGCTTGGTTAATATGTCTGGCTGGCTGACTGATAGTTCCATTGTGGTAATAATACAATAGTTTAAAGTGAAGTTCAACTGTCCATCTTTATAGACAAAATGTAGAACTTCCACTTTGTTTTACAGTGCCCCTCAGACCAGCAACAAATGACTGCCAGTTTTCCCAAATACACTGCAGGTGCTAATAAGTTATTAGCCAGTTAGTTTTTTGCCACATGCATCTAGGCATACCAGTTAGTACATGAAATTTAAAGACCCATTTATACTTAATAGGAAAGTTTGAGATTGAGAAGGATTTTAGCTAGAATGCTTGTTTATATAAAAGCCACATTTTGGCATTTTCTTGCACTTGTTTTTTGGAAGCCCTTTGGTTTTGGAAATTTCATTTGTTTCTCTGCTTTTGTCTTAATTTGAAACCATTATGTTTTACTCGTTACTCTCCATAGAAACGTATTATTTTATCAATGAAGCATGATGACTTCAAGGAAGAAAGAAAACAATCTTTTCAAGATTAAAATATCAAAATCGTGTTTTAGTATAAGCACACTGTGACAACTACATATCTCAGGGGTAAAAGCACTGACCAGGCAATGGACTGAACCATCAAATGAAAGAAAACAATTGATTTAAAAGGTACTATCCCAGTTTCTCCCTAGCTGCATTAAAGGTATGATTGGCAGCACCCTCTTTTCAAGCTTCTTGAATCTTATCTACTAAGAGTGGGTTTCCGTTGTCAAAATTATGATTAACAATTGAAGCCAAAACTCCCCACAATAGCCATTCAGACACTAAGATGCTCCTTTGATTGTTGCATGAATTCTGGCCAGATTACAAAGTCTCATAAAAATCACAATTTTCTCATCTCTGCACAACTGTGTTAAAACCTCAACTAAGCTTCCCCAAATATTAGTCTTCTAATTTGTGGCAGAGTCATCATGTTTTCCTCTTAGGTTCAGTTGCTGCTCTGGAAAATAAGCCAAAAGCCGTTCCTCCCATAGTCCTGATTTCTCTGTTCTCAATGATGAAGCACTGTGGGGGAGGAAGCCTTCCGAAGGTAGAAGACAAGAGCTAGATCTAAAGAATTAAAGGAAAGAAGGAAAAAGTGACACAGACTGCTCAAGAAACAGCTTAAAGATAGGAGATTGTACCTAATGGCCTGTCCACTCCACTACGGAACACCAGAACTGGGTTTATAGCTGGGTATCAGAATGGCTTAGCCACTTCAGCCCCTGCATACCTTTGTCTCAGAGATGGGTATTCAGATACCCCACAGTCCCTGCCTCAGAAGTACCATGCTGCTGGCCAAATGAAAGCACCTCTCATCTGCTCATGAGACATATACAAACCAAACATCTGGTATCATGCCTGTATGCAACAGGGTGTCCAAATCAAGATTGTCCAACATCCTTAACCTTGACCGTTTACATGGAGGTGACTGTGCTGTCTTAATAGTGCTCCCTTTTTATAGATTGATGTAGTTATATTTTTATATATACACACATCTATGCAGCCCATTAGATTAAATAATTACTTCATATCTATCGGGTGGGGGTGAAGCAATCCTCACTTACTGCAGCTGTAAAAAAAAATAGCATACTGTAAATTACATTTGCTTTTATACATCAGAAGAATCAGAGTCCCACTCCACTTGCTAAGAACATCATTATTTCTAGTAACATGCTACACTACTTTTACTTATAGTGAAGGAATGGTTTTCTTAAGCAGTAGTCAGCAGCTTTCAGAAGTTAAGTGTGTCATGTAAAGTCATCAGCTATTTTACTTAAATTGAGAACTCCATTCTAGGTCAGTACCAGTTAAATGTCCATTTTATTTCTTCTATGCCTTTCTCATTTGCTGAAAGCTTGAGCAACAGCACACCTTAGGTTAATCCTAACATTTTAATTAGTTCGGAGCCGACAGCTATTTGTACTTTCAGTAACAACTTTTAGAGTCACTGGAAAGTAGATTAGTCTGTAATTTAGGAAAGCTTGTTCATGTGTTTCATTTCTCTGTGAAAGACAGACACGCTCATGAGATTAAGCTCTAGCCTGGCAGAGAACTGTTTTTCCTAGCACCTATTTGCTTCCGATGTCATAAATCATGTTTAAACCCTGACTTACCTGGCCTGCTGGTGGCAAATAGTCAGCATAAGACACACACTCATTTGCAGGTAGAATACTCTGAGAAGTATTCCCATTTTTGGAGATACTGGCTAGCTGTTGAACTGATTTAGCCTTCCTTAGTTCTTTTCTTGTCATACATGTGCTGCTCCAATACAACTGCCTATGGAGGCTGCTGTGTTTACAAGCAAATTAAGTTGGTCAGGACACCATCTTTCACACCTCTTGCTTGTCTACCTCTACATACATATTTCTAGAAGAAATGTATTACCAGTACTCTTAGTTATGTTAAGCTACAGGACATCATTCATGACAGAAAGAAAACTAATGTACTCATAGGTAAGGTCTTGTTGGAAGGGTTGTGGTTTGGGTTTTTTTGTGGTCTGTTTCTTGGGATTTTTTTGGTGTTTGTTTTTTGGGTGTTTTATATATACATATAAGATATTGAGAGGAAACCGGTTCTTCAGATATAGAAAGTGGCCATGGCAGTTTGACCGGGTCATGTCAGATTTAGCCAGTGACAAAAAATTATGCACCAGTCATCATTCTTCAATATATACTCCAGGGAATGAGAGGGAGATGAAAACCTGTTCCAGAGTATACAAATAGTCTTTCTTTGTAACTCCACACACTACACACACACACCTGGGTGGGTGTGTGGTGGTGTTTTTTTCAGATGTCTTACAATATTGTAAAATTATAATTTTGAACTTTACAAATTCATTCACTGCTGTACCATCAGATTTCAACCTCACATGTGCTTCCATAAATAAAACAGGAATGCTTTTGCTGTTACAGACACTGGAAATGACTAGATAATGCATTTCACAGCCATGCCAATGGTTATTTTCTTTCACTCATCATCTTTTGTTCACTGCCAGTTATTTCAGTTGGCAGATGTAGTTTCACAATCCTCTATAATTGTATCTGCTAGCATTGCATAGCTGAAAGTTCCTCCCAAGAGCATCTTTAGATATTTCTTATGTCCACTGCAGGTCTGTTTCCCATTAGTTATTTCCTTACAGAATAATT
Source organism: Falco punctatus (assembly GCF_963210335.1). Taxonomy (NCBI): domain Eukaryota; kingdom Metazoa; phylum Chordata; class Aves; order Falconiformes; family Falconidae; genus Falco; species Falco punctatus. The sequence continues at coordinate 8,734,188 of NC_137591.1, read as the reverse complement.
TCTTCAGTAAATGCCTCTTATCCAACTGTGGAAGGCTTTATCTGACTGTGATAGGAAATGGTACCACACATTCCCTTTTCAGCTTCTGGCTAGCCTGGCACAAAAATGAAGTGACTGTGCTCCTCAATAAGAGCTCAACTAACCCCGCTGCAGATGTTTCTATATTTTCTCTTTCTATAATATTTGTTCATATTCCCACAGGCGTTGGCCAGAGAAGAGCCTATCAGAGGTTCTTCCTACCAAAGGGGAAAAAGGAGCAGAATAATGTAGAATATGCTAGATCAGATCAGTTTAGTGCCCAGTAAACGCACATCTAACTACACATTGATTTAAAACATTTTAAGAAATTATACAGGGTTTTTGACAGTGGGTATAAACAAGTGATACATTACAGATGTTAGAACAGATCCAGTAATTCATCCAAAGTATTTTTTCTACAAAATACAAGCTTTTTTACTTAAACAGGGGTATTTATTTTACCCTGGCCCTATAAATAACGAAACACTATCTAATCAACATTTAACATTTTCCCCACCATTTAGTAAAGGTATTTTAGTCTACTTTTGGCAATCAATTTTATTAATAACAAAAAATTCCATTTCTCTTGCTAGAAATATTTTGAAACCCCATGCATATATACACACAGCAAGTGAGTACACAACTGTTGTAAATACAGCGGAAAAACTTAAAATTTGGCCTTTGCTAAAATGCAATTTGATTTTTCAGTTATATTAGAGTCATTACAAACACTAATCTACAGCTGGTAGTCAACTGTTCCTTCACTTCTATGCAATTAAAGATGGGTATAAAAGTCTAAAAAAATGTGGAAATGCTATTAAAATTTAAATATAAAAAAATACTGCTGAAACCTTATTTTTTTGAACATATAATGAGGACCTATTTGAAATAGAACCTATTTCTTATATCATTGAATCACAGATTCATAGAATGGTTTGGGTTGGAAGGAAGCTTTAAATATAATCTAGTTCCAACCTCCCTGCCATGGGCAGGGACACCTTCCACCAGACCAGGTTGCTCCAAGCCCCATCCAGCCTGGCCTTGAACACTGCCAGGGATGGGGCACCCACAGCTGCTCTGGGCAGCCTGTGCCAGTGGCTCACCGTCCTCGCAGTAAAGCTTATATCTTCCTTATATCTAATCCAAATCTCCCCTCTTTCAGTTTGAAGCCATTCCCCCTTGTCCTATGGCTACATGCCCTTGTAAAATGTCCCTCTCCAGGTTTCTTGTAGCCCCCTTTAGGTGCTGGGTGGCTGCTATAAGGTGTCCCTGGAGCCTTCTCTTCTCCAGGCTGAACAACCCCAACTCTCTCAGCCTGGCTGCACAGGAGAGCTGCTCCAGCCTCTGATCATCTTCGTGGCCCTTCTCTGGACTCGCTCCAACAGGTCCATGTCCCTCTTATGTTGGGGGCCCCAGAGCTGAATGCAGTACTCCAGGTGGGGTCTCACATGAGCAGAGTAGAAAGGAAGAATATCCTCCCTTGACCACAGTTTTGATGCAGCCCAGGTTATGGTTGGCTTTCTGGGCTGCAAACATACATTGCCAGGTCATGTTGAGCTTCTTGCCCACCTGCACCCGCAAGTCCTCCTCCTCAGGGCTGCTTTCAATCCATTCTCTGTCCAGCCCGTGTTTGTGCTTGGGATTGCCCCAATCCGTGTGCAGGACCTTGCACCTGGCCTTGTTGAACTTCATGAGGTTCGCAAGGGCCCACCTCTCAAGCCTGTCAAGGTCCCTTTAGACTGCACCCCTTCCCTCCAGCACATAGATTGCACCACACAGCTTGGCACCATCAGCAAACTTGCTGGTAATAAATGGTTTACTGTAATCTGGATCCCAGTCTCCTGCTTTGTACTTCTGACATACACTGTAATAAGTATTGCAGGAGAAGAGACACCCATCTACCCCAACCAAATTTTTATACTCTTGCTGTTATTATTTTCCACTTCACTTTACGTGGGTTTCTATTTATGACCTTATGAGCCCCAAACAATTTTTGGTCTAAGGAAGAAGGGAAGTAGAAGAATAATATTTAGAATCATTAAAGGGAAATTGTATATTTGCTCATCCCACCCCACTCTGCTTCTTGCATCAAGTGATGAAAATACTAGTCTTAATTACCGAATTATATTCAGCGAGTTTTCAGTATGTTTCCCCTCTTCACTCACTGTACCCAGTGGGCAGAGGAAAGATTCTCCAGTCAGTACTTATTAGATTTGCTAGTTAGTGTAGGATGTTTTCTCATTCCCAGAATATAATTCAGGAACTAAAACTACAGAAACACTGGACTTCTCATCGGAATAATTTGTAATTTATACCTAGATTCTTTTCTAAATTAGCAATAAAAAGAGAAACACAACAAAAAACCTGCAGAAAATCTACCCAAGATGAATGACTAACTAGACCAGAGGAAATGTTTCTAATTTTAAAGGTATTTAAATTTTTCCTTAGGCAGTTTAAAAAAATACCCATCGTTCTTTGCAAAGTATACTTAAAAATGAAAGCACTATAAATTTATTTTTACAGACAATGAGCAATCAAAATTCATAAGGCTCTCAAAATATTAATTAAAATTTAATATCTTTTCTTGAAAAAGGTGGTAAGTTCTTTCATGTACCTGAAAATCTTCATTTAAAAAAATCCTCCTCTTTTGCAAGAAAAATCGTTACATTAAGAAACATCAACGAGGTGTAACAATAAACTATTCTTGTGATTTACATTCTTTCATTCAGAGAAGAAAATTCACTACATCATAATAAAACTAGTTGCTCACTTCAGGGCAGCAGCTGTACCAAACCCTACACAGCATAAGATATTGGGATGCCTCCTGTCAAGAAAATGGAAAGAATAGCTAGTCTAACAGCATCCAGCCTGGGAAATACAGATACTCACCAGTATCTGGAAAAGCTACCCAGCAGTGATATTACAACAGAGGCAAGTAGTATAACCCACTTCTCAATCCTCTAGTCAATTGGAGCTGTGAAGTGGCACCTTGTACTTCACTAATGTGAAACTCTCAAGAATGTCCAACAGTTGGGTGCTGTTAAGTATTTTGCTGAAATCTAAAGTCCTTCAGCTAGAAAGCCTAATAGGATATGTATGAAAATCATGCTAAGTATTACTAAGGATGTGACAAATCATATGATAGGAAAAGCTTCAAAGCCCAGCAGCATGTGCCAATCTGTGCCCTGATTACTGATTAACATTCGGAAACATTTCAGAGAGAAGCCTGACTCGACAGGATTGGAAGTGATATATGTTATGAGAGAGGTACATTCATTTTCATAAGTGACTCTTCAGAGACTTTTGATAATTCCCAGAGGGACCTCCCTCTAATGATTTAACAAAGTGATCAAGGATCAAGGCACCTAGAATTCATGAACAGCATGACACTGCCTCCCTTTCATGTCTGACATCCTAAGGACAAAGAAACTATGAAAGGTTCACAGCCGTAACAAAACTGAGAGTTGTTAAAACACAGCACTGGAGTGGTAATGATGGCAGTTACAAAGGAATTAGCCTGAACTCAGCAAAACTTTCCATAAAACAAACTATTCTAGAAAAACTACTCTCTAATGTTCTTCAGTATAAATCAATGATACCTTTCACACAGGTCCCACATTCCTCCATTATGACTCCACTAACCTATATTAGTTGGATTACTGTTTGATACTCAGATCAGTGAGGCAACTTCAACATCCAGTCCTTTTGTTACGCATTACCTGTAAGACTGCCCAGCTACTTTCAGTTGCTGCTGCTGTTTTCTTTACGTTCACATTTCAATAACATTCAGCACAGACTGACACAGTGTCATGACAAAGAAAAAAAAAAGTATGCTTTATTATGCCATATTCAGTACTCCAGAATGCCATAAGAGAGGAGTAACATGCTGTACTAGGTGTTGTTTACTATGAAGATCCTACAATTTTTGCTAGAACATTACCAACTACTAAAGAACTCTCTGTGCATTCATAAATCTGCAATATAAAGAAACCATGGACTGGTACGCATAAAAAAGAAACTAACGGGACAAGAAGTCACTAGGAAAATAATATTAATACTGTATCAGCTTCTCGTGAAGCTAAGACAGACACAAAAAGGAGGAAGTGAAGCTGAAAGGGATGCTAAAGCCCATATGGTACCATAAGAAAAATTCTTCCTAGAGATCAGCATCTGGGGCCAGCAGATGCCAGGTTTGCCTAATGAGAGGCCACAGCAGTTAACAACACTATGGCAGGTTGAAGGGCAAGGGAAATAGACTGATTCTTAAGTACAATCTACAGCAGCAAAATGCAGATCTATATAAAAAAAGCTATTGCCACAGCAGATAGGAACACTGCAATCATATTAAAAGAGAAGAAAGTAACTTAAAAAATCTTAACCATCAGACAGGCGTTTACGACTCCCATATACTGCAATCGAGCTTTGTTAGCAATGCACTATTTGTGTATGATAATGAAGCATAAATTTTTCTGGCACATATGGAATTGGATCCTAGACCCTTTCCCACATCCCTATTACTAAAAATCAGGTTCACTGACTTCAATATGATGTTTGCCCAGATTCTGTTTCAAGTCCTTTCTTTTCACTCTTGAAGGAGTTAGGCTCATTTGCCTAATTAAACTGCTTTGGTTGTTAAGAAGGCGAGAATATGTTCCAGCAAGTCAGGATACATTTCCTTGAGGAACAGGAATTCTGGGAGTTCTTTTTCTATTAATTGATCCCTTTATGTAACTACAAGAACTATGAGATAAACATGCACTGAGTAATACATAATTTTCTTGCAAAACAGGTAAATGTAGCTTAACCTAACGCAACTGAAGCCTACAGAAAGCACTGGCAGTGACCTCTGTTAGAGCACCTTAGGGTCTGGCACTGAAGCTGGAAGATCTGAGGGGCAGTTACTAAGTAAAGAAACCGATAAATTATGTCAACTGAAATGTGTGGTCTTTCTGCTGTTATGAATGTTTTTCAAAACAATATTTGAAATGTTGCCTTAAGGGAACCCTGATCAGTTCAATATATTTCATAGAACTTTCAAAAGCCAGTTCCATGCCAAGCACTGAACTATTTACTTTTTTTTTTTAAGGGAAAAAGAAAAAAAAAAGCTGCTTAACATTACTAAACATTGACTGTGGAAATGAGGTTCAGGTAAGCATTACATGATTAGACCCTCACCCAATATATTATAAAATATATATATTTAAATAGAAAGTAAATTCTTTTCAACAAAGATGAGACACTTGTGAACAGATGAAGAGTCTAGACTGATATTTTATTCATAATTTAATAATGCTGCTGTTTGTATTCTCCCCCCTCTAAGAGAAGATTATACCCAGAATTGCCATCAAGACAAGAAGCACTTCAAACTACACAAAGATTTGCACTTTTCAAAACTCTTTGGCATTTGAACATAATGTTTTGTTAAAGGTCCTCTTTGTGCCCATGAGACAGATAGGATCCCAGTTCGTGCTCTTCCTCTTTTATCCTTTGTAGGACCTTGCACCATTTCTAAACAAAGAGTTTCTAACTTCTCAGTGGACAAAATCCAAACCTCTATGAAAACAGAGAGAGAGATACTCCTTGTCCATAGGAACGTTTTGATAAGGACCTCTGTAGCATGTTGACTGCAGCTATTCTTAGTTTTCATTCTCTTTCCATTTTATTCCATCACTGTCTTTCCTCCTAAATTAACACAAATGTCTTGTAAAAATTATAGATCTGGCAGAAATTTTTTATTTTGAAGGCATTGTAAAAATAGGTCTATTTTTAATGTTTTGCTAGCTGCTTGGTAGGTTACACACAAACCCACAATGGAAAACACTGCAAGTAATTTTCAGTGAAAACTCTTTTGGTAACCCCTGTCTAAAATTTGATTACTGTATTTGGTACATTGATTTAGCAATGGAAGTAATAACAATATCATCATTTTAAACTTCCTTGCAGGAGTGTTGTAGAGATACACTTAAAAGTTCATGTTTGTGTAGTTTTCCCTGTCTGCTTTAAATTATGAAATGCATTATTTAAGAAGAGTGATAACAGGTTTAATTGCAAATAAAAACAGGGTGTATCTTTGAAAAGTGCCCCTGTGAGACGTTACAACTAAACTCAGTACTATAGGAACAGCACATAAAACTTGACAGATTATAGAAAAAAGCCTAGTGACAGTTTTCATGGTCTGTTCACCCAATATTGCATTTCTGAAGAAAGCAGTCTTAGTTAAGTTTGCTCAGTGAGGCACAGAAATGCTTACTGCTATTTATGTGTACTTAGAAGCTCCTATTACAGACTAAGGCCTCACTCTGCAAGGTGCTGTACAAATATAACAAAAAGACTTGCCCAGCTACAAAGGATGGATGATGTGAATATTATAGATATGCTCTGTTTACATTTGTATTGAATGCTTATTTTAAGATTCTTCAGTTCAGACACTTCCTGTCTAGTACCAGCTACTTCTAATGTCCTCCTGAATTCACCAGTGGTACCACAACAGCTCACACTGACCCGCTGTGTATGACTCCCACTAACGGTGCCCTTGTTCTGGAGGAAGTGGGCAGGAGATGGGTGCCTCCTATTTAGCTCTGATAACAATCCATAACTGATGCAAACAACATATTTTCTTCCCTATCCTTCAGAAATGTATTCCAGAGCGCACACACACTCCTAGGACATACAAAAAAAGTTAACAACTGGCTTATTTTGCACTAGATTTAGGGTCAGGTTTTACTGCCACACAAGCTAGCTGATTTGGTTTTAACAGTATTTTAAAAAGTGATAACAATATCAACAATGGGACTAGACTTGATTTATTATGCAGATACTGCTGCCTGATAGAGAACCTGCTTTACCTTCCATTCATTTCTTTTTTCTGATGTATTTAAAAGCTCAAGACGCAGTTTTAGCCTGATAAATGCTTTTTTTCTTAAAGCTTTAAACTCAAACTTCCAGAATGTATGATGAGGTATGCAATGTTTTCAATCCATCTCCCAACTATCATGATGTGACTTTGCCTTCCATCTTAGCTGTCTCTCACTTATAAAGCCCAAAAATATAATTAGTGTATCACTCAGCACTCAATGGTACATTCTTTATGTTCACGTAATTTATCTCCAATTTGTCAAAACTACTGTCAAATTGTCTATCGCTACATGGTGCCTTATTCTAGGTATGTCCATTGATATGAAAGTCTTGAAGCCAGGCAGATGGCTTTGTGAAGTAAAGACTGTTTTGCCTCAAGCAAGAAGCTTGTAGATTAAAAGAAAGGTTAATTCAAAAATAATTCAAGGTAAAGATAAAAATTTGACAGATGTGTGCAGTTCTTTCACCAATCCCTTTTTCTATCATGTCACTGTGGTATTTATATATTCTAGATCATACCTATGTGAAAGTGTACAAAATTTATCATGGGAATGAGGATCTGAAATTAATTTCTAATCAGCAAAGAATATCCTGACATCATTGGTAGTCTAAACTCCCTTAGCCCATAGGCCAGGAATAATCCCAGCAGCTCTGCTTTCAAAGTCCTACGAGCAGATATTGTAGAGACTTCGTGGTATAGATTATCTGGTTTGGCAGTATCACATTCTGCTTATGTGGAATGTCAGTGTAGGCTTGTGAAATGATCTTTAAAAAGCAAATTAATTTTTAGAAAAATGCTATCTTCTAAAGGAATGTAATCAAAATGTTGCATGGAAAGTTGCAATGCCTCCTGGTTTCAGAAATGTAGTGAAGAGAAGAACAATCTTCTTTGTATCTGCCTGGTTTATGTTTAAAGGTTCTACAGATGTAATTAAGAAGTACTTGCAAGATGTCTTGCACCTGTCCGCTTTGGAGGGAAGAGAAAGAAGCAAGCAATATTCTAGCAGAGTAACAAATCAAAATATTATTCCAAATTGACCCTACCAGCTATGTTCCACTCATAGCCAAGGGGCCAATATAAACATTTACGATTTAAAAGCTTATCTTAAAACTAGGGCTTTTTTAACCAAAATAAGCATTAATGAATGTTGCAATGAGGAGCTTGGAGGTTTGGTTTAAGTAAATATCCACATCTGGCAGCTAACTATAGGACCATCATATAAGAAGAGACTTTATTTTGATGCAAGAGAACCTTTTTTAAGTAACTGGATCTTGGATGCTCAAAAAAGCATTACTACTCCTGCTTAGATGGCTTGGAAACGTCTTCAACAGCCTTTTCCATGGTGTTTTGGCATTGTTTTAGAAGTGGTTTTTTATGTCTATAGCTCTATTTTAGAATTGTTTCAAGTAAACCAAACAACGCTTCGAAACAAGATAATTTGTGACATATGTTCTTTGTGATTGTGCCTCAGATTTAACTACAACAATTTTAACACACCAAAACAGTTTTTTGATAATGCTTTGTTCGATTATATCTCAGGTTTCACACTGTTTTGCCTCAGGAAAAGGAGATGACTTGTACCACAATCTTTTCACTCTGAACAGTTGAGGCCTGGGTTTTTAGGACTGCTGAGCACTGTTCCTCTCAGCTTTGCGATGCCTACCAGGTTTATCCACTGCCTATGCCATCACAGCAGCTTGTGTGTAAAAATCGCAGCAGAGGTAAAACTTTCAGTTTGCCCACACAGCTCCTGCGCTGGCATCCAGCCCCTGCCAGGCAGCACAGGGCAGGGGTTACGGCAGCCAGGGAAGCTCGCTCTGGATTTGGCTCAAGCCACTGGGCTCTTAGATCCTACATCTAAACTCAAGCACAGCTGTTAAAGAGACACACCCAAAGAAACCTAAACTTTATATTCAGGATGATGAGTTTTCCTAGTCTCGCTGCCTTTAGCTATGCAAAGGCTGAACAAAGTAATAACCAAATAGCCTTTTCAAATCAGAGCCTCAGAACTGACACAGGCACAAGACTGCTGCCTTGCTAAACCTATGAAACATTTGTTAACCTCCATCCCTTCTCTTTCACTTCCTTTCTGACCGCTAAAAAATATTTTTTAATCACAATATATTGGAGCTCTTCTGCTTGTCTCAGTTTCATTCATAGCACTGCCACACGATCGCTAGGTGACTTCCCTACTGCAGATTTTGGGACTATATCCTACCATTCTGTGCCAGAAGATTTTTGAACTCCAGTGTTGTCAGAGGTTGTTTCTGCAGTCAGGCATACCTAATGGTTGCTATTCTGAACCAGTCAACATCTGTTTCGGCACTTACACCTCATTTTTATCAGCCACTCATACTGTCCACCATTCTTTTCTTCTCCTGCTGTCATTTCATAGGATATTTTCTCAATTTTACAAGTATTACTCTGATTGAGACTATAAGTGAACACACGCAATTGGCAATGTCACTAAGCTGCATCTGTTTCATCTGGTTTACCGAGGTTAATACTCAAGGTTTAATGCAGAGCATGACTTCTGTAGCTTTAAGAAAGCTGTCCATGCTAACCTTAGTTTTCCCTTTCAGCATGACTTCTAATTTGATCAAACCCTGTAAGTATCTAGTGTGAAACAGATGGTGTGTGTTTGGGAAAGTTTAAAAAGGGAGCATAATATACTCCCTTTGGCGGGCGACTCTGAAATGCATCTGTTCTCTCTGCAGCGAGGCTCTTCTCCCTACTGCAGGCAGGCGCTGTGAAAGCCTCCACACGCAGCACTCGCAGTGTGCCGTCTAAATCACACTGTTCACATTACTTTCAAGTCCCGGGTCCCTTTCGAACTGAATGCTAATCAAGGTGGTATTTTTTGATAAAGGACAAACATTGACCAAATTAGGACTAGACTTTCAGGAAAACATTTCATTAATGACCTTCAGGATTGAACTCTAGAAATCTTCGAGATATTCTGTCTGAAGAGCACGAACGAAAACTACGTCAGGTTTTAAACTCGGGACACGCAGCCTGAGGCCCACGCACCTGTGCCAGTGCAAGGGCAGACACTGAACAGCAGCAGGGCAAGGAGCAAGATGCAGCAGCATCTCCGGGAGTTAGCAGCTCCCACCTTTTGACTCCCACCCAAATCTGAGTTCAGCAAGGACAAGGAGCTAAACAGAGACAGCAGACTGAGGGGCAACCCCACACTGAGTGCCTCCTAGCACACATCACCTTCTTATTTGGGGTGGAAGCAATACAAGTGGGCATTCTGCATTTCAAAAGATGTAGCCCCTGTTAAAATTGTACAATAAAATTATTTAGTATTTCTTAGCTCAAAGAGGTGATGACTATGAACTTGCTCTGGAATCCAAGGGCGGGAAACAGGTGATCTAATGGGTTAAATCAACACTCATACTGACACTGATCTGGTTTCCTTTGTGTTATAATCATACAAATATGGTGTTAAAACTAAACCCCACACACACAGCACCAGTGCAATAGTAGATCAAAGCTCGGCTTAAGCTGCCACAGAAACATTTTTTGGGCCCAGTCAGGAGGATGGATATGTGTATAATGAGCAAGCTTTAATGAAACTACTAGCCAAGAACACTAAGAACATCTCATCAATAATTACCTTTGCATTAAAATACTGATGAGTCACAAGCAATCCTTTTTTATTATCCAGACATAGTGCTTGCTGCACAGACACTGGCTTTGTAGAGAAACCGTAACTCTGATTCCAACTTCACCACTTGAGAAACACCACTCAGATCAGGAAAGAGACCAAGCCAGAACAAGAGACGAGCAAAAAAACCCCAAAAGTTACCAAAGTACACTGCATCCAGAATGCTGTTCATCCCATGCAACTTCTCCCCCCAGATATTTTTTTTTTTCCTTCTAGAAATTATATGCTAATTGTGGGAGGAATCACTTGGATTTGTGATTTGGAATCACCAGGATTTGTTTATTCTATTCCCAGTATTTTGGGGCTTATTTTTATCAGCAATTGCCCACTGGGCAAACAACACAGATTTACAAATCTGTTTAACAGCAAAGCAACTTCATGTAGTGACACTAGAAAAAAGTCTTAATTCAACTAAGTGTTTTGGGTCTTTCAGTGTAAAAACTGAATCATTACGATATCCTGTGAGATTGCAAATATATGACTATTTTTGAACTCTGCTAGTTCTAGTAACTTATTTTGATTTCTGACATCTCAAATCTGTTCTTTTCATCTCTTACATTTCAACCAAAGGTAGAGGAACCAAACACTAAATCTAGCAAGCACTTCAGAGTAGTAATAATCTTGTGGAATGACCTCTTGGTTATAGTATTCCCCAAATACCATTTTTCAAAAGTCACTTTTTAAGGTTGTATAAAAATTTAATTACAGTTAATGAAGTGTTTTTAGACTGCCAGATGAAGACAAAAAATACAGTCAATGAAAAAGCGTATTTGATATTGAAGAATTCAAAAACACTAACAGACAAGGAAGAAACCACCGTTGTAAAAATTCAGAGGAAGATCAGTGTATTTCTTTGTTTAGTTAGTACAGTTTTTATTTCCCCCTTCAATTTGCAAGGGTTAGCCATGAGATACACAGCTGTTAGTCAGATACATAACATAAACCAACGTTCCTAGAAAGCAGTTGCCTGTTCTACAAATATTGTTTCATTAATCTGAATGATTAAGAAATCTATATTATCACTTTTTACAAGCATAAAGCAATTAAAAAGTAATGGGACATTCTGGAAAATGGAATTCTGCACTACGTACTGTAAACCCCAGTCTCACTTGTTATAAATACTTAAACAGAAAAAAATAAACTTTATTATTTAAAGGCAAATAAAGCTACGCTTCTTTCTCGAACTGGAAAGTCCCAAAGGCTTTATATTCTAAAGTCCTTCCTCTAAAAGACTTTTCCAATTTATTTTCAAAATAGAAATCAGCAGGACAAAGGACTAAAGCGTCCCCATGGAATGTAAGTGTGGGAATGATCTTCCCTTTCTCTCTACTCAGATTTAACTACAAAATTGTAAAACCTTTGGCTGTTGATTGGGAGGAATCAACTTAGCTAACATCTTGTTGTCCAAGACCTTGTGGTCAGTATAAAACAAGACAAAATGAATTCAATACGTTTAGCTAGCTATATTCAAATACAATGACAGGATTTTATCAAACTAGAATGTATAATCAAATACATGAATCACAGGTTGATAAGCTGACTCTTCAGCCTGCACTAGCGCCAAAACAACAGCTTACCTTTGCCAGCAAAGAAGTCACAGAGCTAGAGGGAGGCCCAGGGTTCTCCACTTGCAGCTGGGGATGCATCATCTCACCAAAGTCCCATGAGGGCAGTAAACCCACTAAAGAAGCTCATGCCTCACCTGCAAACATTGCTGCCCCTCTCTTCCCATAGGGCTTGCTACCTGGGCAAAGCTTGCAATACTCAGGCAACATAGACTATCAGGTTTCGGGGACAAGAAAGCTGAAAAAGTCTCCATGTTATCACTACCAGCAGAAGGGCTTCTAAGCAAGGGCCCCAAAACCTAAATCTTCCCTCAAGAACAAAAAAAAAAAATCATTAGAGGCTTTCAGTTTTGCTTAATTTTTTTTTTTTTATATTAGTTCCTGCATAAATATAAACCCACAGAGTGGAAAAGCTTGCTGCATTTCTCTGTCAGCCACCAAAATTCAGTATATCCAACTTTAAATTGCATTTGAATAGATGGATGTTTTTGCACTTACTCAGTGGTCTCTGACTTCATTAGGATTATTCATGCAAGAACTGCAAAGTGTGGTCACTTGTTTGTAAGTACAAAATGGTGAGTTTCCTACACCTGCAGGTAAAGTTAGGTGCAAACAAGAACTATATTTTCAGATTCAACATCATATGCAACCCTGATAATAAAGATCTAGATAATAAAAGTATCACTATACATACAGATTAGATTCCATTAAAAATGACTTTTGCATAAAGTGAGACACACGTAAACATTAGTCTTTGATGAATACCATGATGACATTGATACAGTTTTGCTATTTTAGTAGAGCTACTTTCAAACATTTATTGGTTTCTGGCCACAAAGGAATACTAGTGAGCTTGTGAGTGACTGAATCATCTGATCCAGCAGTTCAAAATCAAGTATGCAATCTTTTGGGAAAATGTTGTGCCTCCAATCAAAGCCAGCAGAGTAGAACAGCAGGCACATTTTATATACAGGGTTAGATGTTTATCAATAACTCTATGTGACCAATGCTCAGTGTTACTCAGGAGCAATACTAACAAGCTTAATACACTAGTTTTAAAAGTCAAATGCTTAAGGGAAGTATTTGTAGCTGCAGTTTTACTAGTAACAGAACAAACTGCATAATTTTTAAAACCTTTGGAAAAATGTTTCTTTCAAACAGTAATATACAGTCACAATCTGAATATACTTTGATTTTAATTTAGAGCTGTAATAGTAAGCCATACATGAAGTTTATTCATCTCCGCTGTACTTCTATGAGTTCTAAAGGTAGACTTCTGCAAACACGTGGCACAAGTGCAGGATAAAAGCAAATGTAAGATCTAAAAATATCAGTTTTGTACATGCTAGCAGCATCCAAACTCAAGGAAGCAAAAAAAACAGCCCCCAAAAAATCACATTTAAAATGTAAAAACATCTACAGTACATGTTAAACCTTTAAACATGATAGATAATTACATAGCATTTGAATGCTGATTATTAATTAATTATTAATTTAGATTCTTTGCTATGATGTGGAGCTAAAAATTACTCTGGCATTAAAACCAGAGCTAAACCCAAGCAAATAGATGTTCTGTAAAAATAGCATACTATTTGTTTGATTATGGTAGCAGAGGGAGAAGGAGACACCAAGAGCATGGCCGTGTCTACGCCTAGCACTCAACAAGTAAGCGGCCAATAGCTACCCCAGCACTGCAGATGCTCAGGTCTAGGACCTATGATGCTCCTGGATGGAAACTTGCTCCCAAGGTCTTGTAAGCTCTGCATCTGGGGATCCCAAGCACAGTCAAACACAGCCAGAACAAGACAGCAAATGCTGTTTCTGCCTACAGAACAATTGAGGCTGTCAGGAGCCTGTCTTGTCACAAGATCTTAAACACTTTTCCTAAGATACTTCTTATTCTGGTGTGAAAGGTCCATGCAAGAAAAAAAAAAAACAAAACTGTTGATTGAGCTGTTCAAACAGAAGATAGGCCTGTCTCTGTTCCCCTGATGTGGACCTACAGGCCTTCTGACTAGAAATATCTTACTGACCCATTAAGTCAAGTTTCCAGTGATTAAAGGTACCACATAATCTACATCATTTCATAATTAACTGAAACAAAAAATGAGATAGTATTATTTTCCCTGTTATTGAAAGGCTGTTTCAAAACCTCTCTCCTCCAATATTCAGAAACCTTCTTCTAATTTCCAGTCTGATTTCGTTCATTGACAGTGTTACACATTTGTTCTTACTTTAATGCCAACTTTCGCTCTTGGACGTCATTCCTACAATATATTTAGAGGGCAAATTTTACCCTCCCAGACTTCACTTCACTGGAATAAACAAACAAAGCTCTTCTGGTACAATTGTTTTTTCTTTCCTTAACTTCTCTGCACCTGTGCCAAGGGTAGTCACTTTCTACAAAAACAGATGGTAAAAAATGTACACACTACTCCACAGAGTATCCTTTGTTTTCATACATAGCATACCCCAGTTCAGCCTAGAGAATTACTTTTTCAGTACGGGGACCGGAAAGACAAGTTATGCATGAACAAAGTTACATTCTTTGTATGAGTAATTCCAGGCCAATAATCTCCCTCCTTCAATGGGTACAGTATATATAGTTCCAAAGAATGAGACAGTCAAACTAAAAAGCATATAAATGTACATATTAAGAATAATATGGTGGGTTTTTTTAATTTGTGTAAAATACAAATTGGTCCTGTGATATTTCATTCCTCCAGCCCTGGTCTCAGTACTAATTTAAAAGGGCGAGTGTTTAATAACCTAAGCAAGCTGAGGTGGGACCTATTGAAAAGTAGAAATATATTTTAACTAGATCTTGAACAGTCAAAATATAAATTGGCCTGACTTTGATTTCCAACAGACAATAGTGAACACAGTTAATGCTGGACTGCAGGTGAAATATATTCTTAGAAATACAGTAGAAAATGCCTCAGTAGATCAAAGACAATAACCCTTTGAATCTCCTCACTTTCATTCCTATACAAGCACAAAAGTATCCTGCACACCGTATCTTTTTTTTTCCCTGCATTAAATCTGCCTTTATAATACATCTTGTCTATTTTTTATATGTTGGAGATGAGTCATGTCACACTCCAGTCACCACTAAAGTCTACTTCTTGTACCTACGTGTGTATCAACATATGCTTAGGTTATTAGAGATTTCAAGCACAAATAAAGGAAAAATACCACAAGGCACCCTCACTTTTTCCATTAACAACTGGTCAGATAATCAATGTCTGAAATATACTGAAAGCATTAATTATTTAAAGGAATAATGAATGCAGTTCTGCTTATGCATTCCCTTACAAAAGTAAGAAAGTTGTGGTCTGAAAATCTCCTGGCTCATCACAGGGCTCCTACATATTCTGTTCCCAGAGATTTTTTGCTGCTTGAAATTAATTCTAATTTTAGGGAGACACTGAAACTCAAGACAAGATAAAATGCTAAGAACTATGCATACCTTCTTTTTCAGTCCTTTTAAGTGCATATGTTATTGCCTACACACATCCAGCATGTAATTGTTGGCAGTGATGGTTTTTGGCTGGCACATCCTTCAGTGGTTGAAGGTTTCTGTATTGCTGAACTGAAATGGTATGACTGCCTCAGAAAGAGACAGAATAGGGGGGTGGGAAAAAGTTCGTATTGACATACTGCACTTTCCCAATAAAGTTAAATATCACCACACTCCGAAAATGCTTTTCTGAGAGATTTGGTCTCTACCTTTGCTATGAGATTTTGGCAGTTTATTGGCATTTGGCAGTTGATTTTACCAAACTGTAGCAAGGCTAAGGGATGAAAATGACTCTATTATATTTCTG
The DNA here is from genome assembly GCF_963210335.1 of Falco punctatus. Taxonomy (NCBI): domain Eukaryota; kingdom Metazoa; phylum Chordata; class Aves; order Falconiformes; family Falconidae; genus Falco; species Falco punctatus. Next base: position 8,718,249 of record NC_137591.1, on the reverse strand, counting down.
TCTGGCAGACTTACACTTGCCTAAGGGCAAATCTCTCAGACGAATATTTTTAAAGCTAGAGTGGCTCATCCAAATTATCTGTTTTCAGCTGCTGTGGATGCTTGGTATTCTCTGGTAATTAGAGGGCAGCAGTTTCACACTGGGCACAGGAAAGGGCAAAGCGAGAGGCCATGTAGAAGCCACTTCTCTTTCTCATCATTTACAGGCTTAAGATCCTTTCATTAGACAAAGGATAGATGAAACTTGGACAGTGTCTGTGAATTGCCACATCGTCCTGCCAATTCGCCTGAAGCCTAATCTGGAAAGACTGCTTTAAGATGTCAGAGGGAAGTTCATCCTCATGCTCACAGAGGCTGCCAAAAAGAATGTAATTGTGACAGGTTTTGTTTTTTGTTGTTGTTTTTTTGAATGTGAACACCATCAGTTCCTTTCACACAGACTCCCAAACAACCATCAGATGATAATGAATTTCTGTCAATACAGACCCGAGCCAAATTTGAACTGGCAAGCTACAAATGAAAGACTATGTATCTGTTACCTATCACCTGGGCTATCCATTCCTTCTTACTCACACTTATTCTTAATTTACAAATAAACTGTCATTCAAAGACTAAAATTAGTTGGGGGAAAAAAAAAAAAAGGAATACTATTTAAATACACATTCCAGGCCCTGATTTTAAACTAGCAATAAATAGCAAAGCCATGAAGGAGGGAGGAAATACATTGGCTATACTATTACTTCAGCTACAAGTGCTTTCTGTGAAGTGTCAAGAACAATTCAATATTCAGCCATGACACTTTATTCTCAGCCTAGCCTCATCCACTGTCATTGAAGGGGGATGCTGAAGAAGAACTTATACTTGTTTTACATAAAGATGTTTCTCAGATGAGAATTCCCTAAGAGGGAAGTCGAGAGTCCCCCATATTTCAAACGTGTCACAGCCATGACCCCTCACCATAGTAAGCTCATGAAAATGGTTGTAATAACCAAAATGACTCCAGAACTACACGTAACAGCAGACAATTTGATACCCACTGTGTTTTCAACCTTCCTGTGTAAGGAGGTTCATTAGACTTATCAATGGGAAATGACACAGAAGTAATGTCAGTTACATGGTATTTTATTCAAACACACACTCCAGGAAATGAAACTAGGACTAATGGGTTAATTTGTTTCATCTTAAGTGGTCTGGATCCTTCTGTTGGCCGCTGATACTTTTTTTAATGTGTTCTGAGATTCAAAGGACTTCTGCATAGTCACCACAAGGAAGTAACTGAAGTTTAAATGTTCGCTGATTTTGCAAAACACTTTCCATTTCACAGATATACAGCGTATACACTGTATTTTTAAACTGTATCATCTATTAAGGAGTGAATCAGTTTTCAACATATGCTAAATGTCTTGGGATTTGTTTTGTGCAGCAATAAAGAAATATCTGAGAATGAAAGACAGAAATAAATGGATGCGGGAATGCCTCTAGGGCTGACAGACATCTCAACATCAAATGAATGGGAGGCTTGGAAGCATACCTATTCAAAAACAGCCACAAAGTATGTTCTCAGAAGAAGTTTACTGAAACAACGAGTATGCAAAAATAAAATTCTTTCTAATACAAAGACAGTCCCCTAGACATGGCTTTCTAAACAGCAAAGCCACCCCATTAGCAGACTTGTGTTCAAACTCCGTATGCTCTTGCAAGTGAAACTCATGTCTCCTGCAATGCAAAATACGTCCACAATATCATCACAGCCCAATTAAAATCTTTTTGCCAGTAGACAGAATGAATTGAAGAAATAGTTGCATCTGTAAAAACGTAGAAGATACGTGAATGACACTTTTAAATGTAAAGAGAAGTTCTTTGTCTACATGAAGAAACTGTATGCATTAGTCCTACAGACCAAGAAGTGGAAAAATAGTACCAGTGTTTGTTTACCTTATGTAGCTGTGTTTTCTGTCTCCAGCTCTAAGCAGGGAGCTTCCAACCCACTCCTAGCAGAACAGAGCCCATACTGTTTGATTTAAATTGAAAGATTTCTTAACCTGAACTCTCTTGACTTTATCATTAGGATTTCTTCCTGCTGGGTCACTCAATCTCTGCCTCCAGTGGAGCAGGTATGTAGTTGTAATTGACCTCTTGCTATATCCTCCTACCTGTAGCACTGAATCTGCTGAAACAACCCTGGGTCTACGTAGGGTTCTGGCAACCTGAACCCAGAGACAGCAACCCACTGTGATACGTACAGCTCATGTGACACTGAACAGAAAAATGAGTTTAAATGTTTCAAGTACAAAAAAAATCGACAAAAATAAAATAAAAAATTAACCAACCCCAACCCACTTATATTTCAATGTAAGGGAAAAAGGGAACAAGCATTAATTAATTTTAATAATTAAACTAAATGTCAAATAAATATCTGGCATGTGGTATCAATGCCACATACTCTGTGACTGTGTTCTGTAGTTTTCAAAAACCCTGTCAGTGTGTTTTTCATTTAACAGCAGCAAAAGTTCCATCTATAGGTGGAGATCTTTGTTTTGGTCAACTACAGACCTGTGGTCACTGAGAATAAGGGCTATTAAATATGCTGTTTACAAAACATTAGTATTTTACATTAATTACCAATAAATGCAATTAACTGATTCTCTCATGAACTGTGATACCAGATCTAGCAAGCCTGATTCCTTTCTCACTATGGCATAAGTTAGCAGCAGCCTCAGTGTCAATAACATTATATGGTATAAAAAGGATGAATGGGTATTATCAGTCTTATACATTTTAAAAACACTATTACAAAAATGTATTTATTACATTTCTAAAAGCCTTACAAAATGCAAGACCAGCCAGAAATGCAGTTTAGTGAATGCTACCTTATGTCTTGGCAATCCACTGCTGAAAGTTAGCAATGAGCACAGAATTTGGTGTTTCAAATTTCACTGTAATGGATTAACTTTTGTCCCTCGCATTATTTTAAAATATCACCTTAATTTGCTTAAGCTGTGTGTTTGAGGTTTGTAATTAAATGTAAATACTTCTATATTTTTTAAAATATCAGGTTTAAAACGTGTAAGAAGGGAACACCTAGTCTTAAAAATGTCATATCTGGAAAAAAATATGAAGTTTTTCTTATGAGTAACAAGATTTGTGCAACTTTGGTCACAGGTGAGATGTTTAATTCCTATGACTGCTGTCTAGCATCATCATAAAACAAAGACCAGTGCCATAGCATCCCAATAGTGGGCCTTAGGCACAAGCTCCAAAGGTCTGAAATGTGATAGGAATTAGAAATTTACAAACTTTTATTAAAGGCTGCAGTTTGGCACATAGATAGTTAAAGGCTCCATGAGTTAATATGTTGTCCATGATTCAGAAGATCCCTATTTATCAAGATCCAAACTGTACAGTCTGGTTGGAAGAGAATAAGAGTGGATAAGAAGAACAAGAAATACCATCCCCCTCTGGATACACACCACTGATTCTTTTGCACCTACCAAGTAGAAGGACTTGACAAGATATATTTGTTTTTCAGTTAATATTCATAAAAGGTGTGAATAGGATTCAGAACTTTTTAGTACAAAGCAAATCCAAACAAAAGGAATACTCAAATTAAAACTCTTTCATTTTTTCAAGACACAGCAGCCTTTTCTAAGCTTTATTAGAAAATTATCATGCCAGCTGTCTCTTTTCCCTGACTGTTATTCACACAATATGCCTCTCTCTTGTTTCTTTTCAGCTTTGTACATGTATAATAATGAGTTTTCTAGAATGGAAAACCCAGTGGAATATTAAAATTGCAAAGAGCAGCTCTTTGAGTTAATTTCACCAAAGTGCATCACAACATAACACAATGTAGTAAGAATGAATTTCTAATAGGAATTCATTCATGGAAAAATTAATTAAAGAAAATGTTGTTGCTAGTATAGCTTTTCATATATGTACTGTTATGTATTGGCAATAATAAAAGCTAAACATTTTAAAACCCAAACTGCTCATGACATACTTCCTGGTCCATATCACAAACAATCTCTTTTCACAATACCATAGCAAATACTGACTCAAGAGATGTACACTTACTATATTATTGAAATATAAAGCATGTGGAAGACCACTCCCCACAGTTACATTTTACCAAACATTAATTTTGAAAAAAAAAAATCTGCTGTACCATCATCAAGATGAAAGTTACTAGAACAATTAAGCTCTTCATTATGATATTCACTTAAAAAAGGTAAGAATACAATGAAATTTCCTAATGAACAAAAAGGAAACAAGGTCAACACGTAAGAAGACTGGGATCTCACATAGAAAGAATGAGAAAACTTCAAGGAGTAAAATAATAGAGGTAGGATGAAATTCAGTGCAGTGAAGGCTACGCAGCTAGAAACTTCATAATAAGAAATTATAGTATAAGACAGAATTACAACAAACTGAAAAGGGGAGGAAGAAAAAGACATACAGGGTGATACGGATAAGCTTCCAAAAATGGCAAATACGATCACAGGTAGGATACATCAATCAGTACATTTCCAGAGGAGATTATGAAAATAATCACAGGACTGCATAAAGCACTGACAAGGCCCTATCTTGATTCCTGTATACAAAAGTCAATTGGAAAAGATGCAGAGAAGTATATTACAATAACTAGGAAGGGACATACTATCAAACCAAAGAAACCTGTATGAATTGCCTTGTTTAGAAGAGTCAAAAAAAGCCTGCAGACTTGTTAAAGGGAAAAAAAATCAAGCTAGAAGTCAGTGCTGGAACAGAAACAAATGACCATAAAAAAAATCAAAATAAACTGGTTGTGAATAAATTTAGCCTCGAGGTTAGAAGACTTCTAACCATCAGAGAATCAAAGCAGAAACAGCATTCCAAGGTAGCAGAAAAATGCCTACTTTTAATCTAGATTGTGAAGAGGTGATGTGAAAAAATTGCCTGCAATAGAAGAGGACCATGCAATATGTTTCAGGAGATTCCTTAAAATCCCAAGTTCTTAAATTCATATTCAGATATGCAAATCATGCTCACTCTACATCAAGCAGCATACACACACCTCTTTCTCATAAAAATAAAATGTTTTCCTTTAGTTTGATTATCTGCATGTTTCAATTATAAACTTAAATGTTTTGGGGCTTCGGTTTGTTGGTTTTTTTTTAAACTAATAAAAATAATAATAAATAAAAATCATTTAAAAAATAAAATAAATAATTAAAAAACCTAATAGGCTCAAACTTGCCTTGCTTAAAAAACCACATTTAGACATCTGGCTTCTTGTTCTAGGTCCTCAGTGTTTCTATTACACACCACTTCTGTACCAGGACAACTAGAAGTGATCCCAAAACAAAGTAGCCTTTATCTTGGTTGTTAACATAGTCATTGTGGGAAATGCAAGTTTCAACCTCCTTATGCAAAGGAGAAATCAAACTTGAGACCTCACATACTACATGAAAGCTCTTGATGCATCCCACACAAATATAACCAAGTTAAATGCATACAATAAACAAAACAACTTTTAACACTAGTTAGGCTTAGAGGAGATGGGAAATAATCTGGGGTTGGCTACAAACTGTGGAAGCTGAGCAGGTGGGACTGGCTCCCCATTGTCCTGGGCAAGGTGGCAAAAAGGGCAGGTGGGGAGAAAAAGATTTAAGTCCTACAGCTATGCTCAGAATTTCTACTGATCCCATAACAAGTGCCTGTGAATTTCTGACAAGAAGCTCCCTGAACAGCATGCATGCTATTTTATACCCTTCACTGAATTGCCACAGCATCCTCATATACTATGTCACATAGGCACATCACTAAACACCCTGGATTTTACCTTCAAGGTTTTTTCTAGATATACATACCCAGATTTAACTTTCTGAAGATTTTAAACCCAGGTTTCAAATGTTTAGCCACATGCAGGAAAGCAAGTAATGAACAGACAGTGATCAGAAGAGGATAGACTGCTATGATCAGAGACACAGGCTGATAAACCAGTTGCTGGCAGCCTGCTTTTCTTCCCTCTACCTTTTTTGGTTGGTTTTTTGTTGTTGTTGTTGTTGAAATATGTAAAGTGCTGTTCAGAACATCTGATAAACAGAAAAGAAAGTCAAATAATGTATAATTTCCCTGGAATATGCTATGGATTGCTACTCATTCATATGTCAGCTTTATTTAAATCTGCGAGATATGAAAGTGATTTGAAAAGACTCACTGTGTGCAAAGTTACATATTTAAAACCAAGTTTACAAATCTCTGTTTTGGCCCTTTGAAGCTTTTTACAGCTTTTTCTTTTATTTCAAGGTTTATAGACAAGTTATTTTTTTGTATCATCTAAACATTAAAATTGCAGCTCCCTTAGGATGAATGACTTGTGCTCTGAGTTGACTTTTTATCAATCATGTTAATTTGGAAATAAGCTATTGGTTTGACTTTTTATTCGTCATAGTCAAATGTGGATTGAGTTAGCCCTGCCCCATTTGCCCTTAATTAACAACCACTGAGTTCTCATATTAATTAGCAGAGCTATTAGATATTTTACATCATTTCACTACAGTGGATAATTAAAATTCCCATTAATAAAACACTGGTATTCATAATTTGTATAAACCTATTATGAAACAATAAAGCTGATTACACTATAGCTTTTTATATGGTTGTTTATTGATATGATACTGCCTTAATTTAAAATAATTCACAGCCTTATAAAGGTTTTAAAGTGATGGCTTTAGTTTAATTCATCTAGTACATGAAACTTTTGAGATGACGGACTTAAATACTTCCTGAAACAGCTCCAAAAATAATTGCCACTATTGGAAAAGAGCAACATTTGGTGTACGTGTTGTCTGGATTTTGGGGACTTTTTTTTTACATTTACAAACCCACAAACCTTCATTTTTATTTATCATGCAGAACAAGAGACTGATTGATTCCTGCTTGTGCACAGGAGGTGCAATCCAGAAGACAGCAACTTTAAATTGACAGCTACAGCTTAATTGGCATCATCCAAGGGAAGCTGTCCTGCAGAAGCACTGAACCATCATTTCCCTGAGGCACCTTGGCCTTGCCACATCCCCAGTCAGCATCACTTTTGCTTTTTCAGATAAAGTGCCTCAGGGCTCTTTGCTGGAAGATCTATGCCAAGGACCTCTGAAACCACCAAGTCCAATGCCTTAAAACAATGCCTTTTGTCACAGTCTTTGATGACAATGAAGTAGAGATTTAAGTTCATAAAAATCTGGACAGGTCACCATTGTCAAGGATGTTCAGTTGATAGTGACAAGACGTCAAAAGCTGACTTAATCCTGCTTCCCTTGTAACCACAACATATCTTTTGAGGATTAACTATAAAGCCATTGGGTTATTAACGAAAATTCAATTAACAGAATTGGATCAATTTCAAAACTCTACCAGATAGGATAAAAAGTGGTAGAATTATATTTAAGGAAATCTGCAGTTCCTGAATTGCAAAGGGGAAAACAAATCATAAATGCAACCCCTTGAACAAGGGACACCAAATTTATTTTCAGATACTCACACCAAACTTTTCCTCAAGAGTAGAGTTTCTCTCCATCTGCTTCCCTAACAGTACTTCCATTGTTTAAAACCGTTTCTTATAAAACCTTGGTCACTGGTTTCAAGGGCCTCAAAGATCTGTGAAATTTGCTGTTACATCAGGTCTTCAAAACCTGAAAGACGTTAAATATTGCCAGCTCAAATCAGTGCAGCAACTCAATACTCTTAACCCACAAAGATGTTAATTCATTTTCTGTTATGTGTTTTCATCCTGGGCTACAGTCTCTAATCACCAATTAATATTTTGAGATAATTTCAAAATATGGGGGTAAAAGCCTATTCCCCAAGATTTCAAAACCTTCCGTGTAAAAAAAAAAAAAAAAACAAACAAAACCAACATACAGAAACAACTACTCTGATTTAAAGCAAAACGTAATGACATTTCACACCAGCCTGGTCGGGGGACAGATCCAGGATGACATTCAAGAAGTCATAGTAGTTTCCTCACCAAATAAATTCATTTAAATTCCAAGTTTAAAGTTAAATTTAATTCTGCAACCGTATTTAATTAAGCAATCTTTAGCTCTTTTCACTGAGGATTTGTTATTCCCTGCTGCATTCTCACTAGGACTAGTTAGATTTGTTGAGTTTAATTTTTATCACAGTTCTCTGGCTTTCTACCTCTGTCATGTACTCCCAGGCAAAAACCACCTGTTAAAAAGCCCTACAAGCTTTCATTTGTAATAAGAGGTTAAAAATTAGAGAAAAGCAGCAGAAATATATGCCAGCTCTGACATTCCCTCAGGAAACGCTGCAAGTTAGGGAAATTTTTCAATATTATGAACTAAAGGCTTGGGCTGTCATTTCCGTGGGAACTGCTGATATTCTGCTGCTATGACTTTTGTGCAAATGAAACTCTGTGTGGGTGAGAACTGTATTTAAGTAGAGTGGCTGTGAATTTATAAAGTGCAGACAAGATGTTCTGCTGCAATTTAACAATTTAGTAAGAAATTGCAATTGCAAACAAACAGGAAAGATACCTCAAAGCCAGCTTATCAATATGCAGGTAAAAGGCAGTGAAAAGAGTATCTCCCAACAACAACCCCTCTTTACTCATTCTTTCAAATGAAATGTATACTCATGTCACAAAGCATTGCTCAGGATTGCACTAAGTCAGATACGATAAGAAACAATACCTACTTAATATATCAACACCTTGAAATGATGTGCACCTCAAACTGTGGTTTGTAGAAAAAAGATACATCTAAACTATATTCTGATTTTAAAATGTATTGTTCTTATATTTGATATTCAAGATGGTGACTCACTTTCCAATATGTTTTCAACACAATAAAATATTGATTCTGTGAAACAATTTCCTAAAGCTACACAGAATTTCCAACATCCAGGTATATTTTCTCCATCACTCTTTTTTCCAATTTTTTGGAAGTAGCTATGGGCATAAACCAAGTGCCCAGGAAAATATTTGTAATATTCCTTAAAATCTACCTGGTATGTCCTACAAAGCCTTATTTTTCAGGATTTTAAAATAGTTAATATATCAAACTTTCAATTTTTATTTTAAGTCAGAAGTATTTTAACCAATATTCTAAAGGAAGAATAAAAACACACTTCTCATTATTGACTCTTTAAAAGTTTTGTAATCCCTGTATTTCTTTAACAGCTGAGAATAGGAACCTTGGCAATATTGGTATAGCTGATTCACAGGTATGCGTTTTAATGGTGTATCATAAATCCATTTAAATATGCTGGTATCCATTACCTCACTATACTTACTTTCCCTGTTTTTCTCTACTATTAATGAAGAAATATACTAATCACAATGAGTAAGGTACAAGAATGCAGTTGTTTTCAGAGTGTAGATTAATGTAAAAAATAATTTGGTGAACAGAGGGGAAACTCACACCTCATTTTATACTCTAAGAATGAATATTTAGATTCTTATTTCACTATTGCTATATTTAAAATACCTTCCCTATAATCAGCACATCACACTGACACATGCTAGTAGTGGATACAACCCTTTACCTACAGCAATGCCCCATTCATAAGCGAAATACAGCCACTTCAGATGCAAGACACTATCAGGCATTTCATAGAAATAACATGACATGACAGTACTTCAGAAGAGGAAGTGAAGATAATTAATTGGAACTTTGAGGGAAATTTTTGGAAGAACATAATTAGCTGGCCTGGAACACAGCCAGAACACTAGGACTAAATAACTCTTACTTGTGACAAACAAACCCTGAGATGTTTAAGTGAAAAAGATTGTACACATTGCTGACTTTCCAAGAAACAATGCAAGATGCCATTGAGCTAAGTGTCAAGTATACCTGAAAGTAAATTGCTGCAGTTATATTTGCTTCATACAAATAACTAAATCCCTCATTTTGATTAGATTTTATGAAGTCACTAATGATTTCTTTAAGAAAAAAAAAGATACAACCCTTTCATTTGAGAAAAACGGGCATAGATTGGCGGGTCTTAGATCACCTGAACTGACCCCCTGCTTGTTCTATTTGAATCAAGACAACCAGGACTGTCAGTCTAAGTCTATGATGCGTACACTTTTCCCCATTTAGTTATTTCAACTGTTGTACAGAACAGAATTTAAAGGGATTTTTTTATTATTAAATATGTTACAATAAAGCTAATCAGAGTATCATCCCATGCTGTGCCAAAGTAATAAATGGAGCAAAGAAATTAAAACAATAATTGAAAAACCTGGAGAGCTATAATAACTTTTTATTAGAGATGCAATGGATGCGAACCAGGTTGCAAACTAAAGTTCAGTCTCTCACCCTGTACATGTTAACTGTCACTCATCCTGTCAGCTCATTCTCCATTGTGATCCTGATTAAAGGAAGAGGTCTTAAGTGAGAAGGAGATGGTGAAGGGAAGACAATAAATATAAACCAGTTCAGTAAGCACGCTGAGAATTTTAAACTGTGCTAAGGAGATCTGCCATCTGGGATGTTGGAACGCAAAGAAAAGGAGCATTTGGAGTTGTGAATATGGATCTGGTATGGTGCATATTGTTTTACATCTATGGATTCACCATTCCTCAAGCCGGGGTAATCTATTTTATATGTAAATTCATAAGGCAAGGATCAGGAATCATCAAACCTCCTTCAAACTTTCTGCAGTTTGCTATTGAGCTATATAATTGCTATAGATCATACCCCCTAACTAAAGGCAGGCTTTGCTGGCTCCTGATCAGTCATTGCCTCACATACTTAAGGGATGAACAAACCTTTCCTCTGTCTCCATATCACTACTTTTTGCGACAAAATCTTTCTGTCCAGCATGGCAGGAGATTAATGGTTAAATTTGGTTCAGCCTTTGCCCTTCAGCCTGCCTGCAGATATCTCTGCCAGAGGTAGAACTACACACAGCACACCCTACATGGCTATAAAGATGCACAGATGCCCCACAATAGCAAGGCATTTTTGAGAGTAGCAGTAGATCCTTGCAGGTTATAGAAATTATATTTTTATAGTGACTATAGAGGTGTACATATGTAGATGAAGAGAGAAGCCCAGCCAAGTCTCACTCATCTGGTGACAGACAATTTCTTCATTTTGTACTTATTTTAAGGCAGTTTTTAAAAGCATCTGCACCTACGAAGAAATACTCAGTGTGTATTTCAAGAAGACATTTAGAATCTCACAGTTTGACAGCAGAAAAGTGGGTAAAATCCCTCCACCCAAAGAGTGGATGGCCTTTCAATAAATCTTTACAAACAGACACACGCACTCCTGCCCTTGATTTTAAACAGTAGAATTCTGCTCTGCATGGGGTTATCTATTAAACACAGACTATGCCTAAAGCAGGCCACTGAAAACCAAACAAAAAGCAACTAAAAAGGGATTACCTGTAAATTGCTATTTCTGTATTTTGACTGAATATGAGAACTTCTCTGAATAAGTTTAATTTTTCTGTGTATCCTATAAACATACATCCTTGTTATGACAGATCCAGAAGAATTTGAGACTTCACTGTCACACCCCAACATCTGCCTCCACAGCTGACTCTGCCTACACCCTGTACTGCCAGCTGTACATCACAGCCATAACAACCTGGGTAGCCAATGCAGCAGGGAGAGCATTGCTGAACACCATCTCAAACAGCAAGATGATCAGGCACATTGCTGCTTCACCAAAACCCTGAGGTCTGAAATAAGGGGGCTCAACAATAGCATCATGCCACCTTGCAGACTCCTTCCTTTTCTCTCCTAATATAACCAGCAGTTAAATTCAAAAGCTCAAAAAACCAGACAGTTTTTCCTGTCTTGACCATAGAGCACATATTAACAAAGAAAAACTATTCTAGTTTTTGATCTAAAGCACATTTTTTGAGAAACAAAGTATCAGTGCATTATAGCAGACATTTGTTTTCTGTGGTGTTCAGCTCAGAATGCTCCTTCACAAAAATTTATAGCCACGTTAAAGCGAGTCCTTGTGAGGAGGAGGAGACTGGCTAGAAGGACAGAGGTGAATATAGTTTCAGGCTATGTCAAGGCTACAGATTTCTGCTAGCATAGCTGCAGTGGTCATGGATAAGGACTGGTCAAATTCCTGAAAAATTACCTACTATGGGAAGAGTTCCCTAGCATATTCATAATCTAAATCTTACTGAGCAGCATAAAATGCAGCAACTCCATTGTAATGTTGTTCTGAAAACTGGTTTCTACTATGTGGCTAGACCTAGTATGCTAGAGGTTCATTGTATAACTTCTGTGGAATAATTATTAATCATATTCATGCTTTTTGTCTTCTAATTTTAAGGTTTTGGCTTCTTTAACCGAGTAAAAATCTGTTCTTCAAAGAAAGTCAGTCAAGCGATACCTGGCAGGTCAAAAACGCACAGTAAACACGACATTGAAAGATAGTCAACAAACTTTGGATTAATGGATGCTTAACTTGCCACCTTACTGCCTATAGTCCTCTTCTCTTGTAAATTAGGCTGCAGAATGACACAGTAGAAATAAAATGATGAAAAGAAAGGTCGGTAGCACTGCTGAATCAGACCTCCCTGAGCTAGCATCCAAGCTGGTATCATCACTGCACACAGCAGCGCCAAACTGACTCATTCATAGCAGGACTGAGTGTCTCAGTACCTGCAGCCTATTTCCCATCCATCAGCTGGATACCCTACTTCAGGATAACTGAGACGCTACTGTTCTAATTTTCCATCCAAGAGTGAGCTTGGCTTTGAATGCCGTGATAGTGACTTTGCAAAGACTGATTTACCTATACCGCTAATTTCCACTATAAACACAGTAATGGATTCGTTACAGTCATCCACACTGATATTTCCACCCCTACCAAGTCAGATGAAAACCTACAAAAATCCTTGAGTTAGTTTTAGGCAAATCTGTACTCAAAGTTTCTAGAGAAGAGAAATTCAGAGTTAACAGCTAGCTTCAGCATTCTTAGTTACCTTATCAAACCACGTTAAATGCTTAATTTTGAGGTTTGAGATTAAAATTTATCTGGAATGTTGGTGGTTGGTTTTTGTTTGGGTTTGTGGTTTTGGTTTTTTTTTTTTTTTTCTTTTAAAAGTTTATAGAATATTTCCTAAGGAACTCCTCTCTAGAAAAATTCAATTTAAGATATTTTAAGTTTTTGTGAAGGATATTCTGAACTTTGACTACAATACATTCCTGGATTCATTTCATCCCTTGTCAGCTGCGACTCCAATCTCTACAGTAACCGGATGAGCCTCTCAGATGGGTTCATATGGTTCTAGTCTTTACAGACCGGCTGCAGTAGATAGTAAAATACCTGGCAACCTTAAGACACAATAGAAGAACACCATTAAAGTAAGTGAAAATGTTTTTTTTAATAAACTAGCTCTAAATTTCTTTACATGCATCATAAGCTCTTGTATCCCCAAGAGGGCTTATTAGATTCAGATAAAATGTTTTAGAAAAGTCCTATCACCTGACCACTTTAAGCTGCATTAATCATTTTAAATTCCACCCAAATCATGAGCAAAAAGTCTGCTATCATCTAATGAATATAAATGCCTCCCCTTCCATACCCAGATTTCTTGGGCTGCAGTTTTACAAACATTTAATGGGAGATGTTCACAGAAAATCCATTAAACAAATAAAAGGTTCTGTGTGCAAATTTCCTGTGTAATATGTGGTGGGGAAATTCATCCCATTTATTGCTTAGCTTTTTCTTTTCAAGTATCAGGGTTGGATTTTCAGTATGTAAAAGTAATTCTTTTGATTTTGTTTACTTTTTTACATCTCATTATTCATATCACTTTCAAATTATTTCCTTGCACATCATCTTAAGCCATCCCTAGCAAAGTCAAAAAAAAAAAAAAAAAAAAGTGAGGAATGGCAAAGAAGTCACACAGGTCAGCAGTGAAGATCTATGGATAAATACCATAATCCATTCACCTGGATCTCTCCATAGCATGAAAAACATCTACGTTCCAGTGTCATATGTGAGATTAAATTCCATAGCTCCAACATTTGCTGCTTATCTAAATAAACAGCACTTAATTCTGGCAGTTTTAAGTCTGTCTTTCAGATTCTGAAACCTCTGATGAGAAACTTCCTCTTTTCTTTCAAGGTTCACAGACACTCTTTTCCATTTTATAATCTGTATTTACATTGGGCTGTTAGTGGGTATCACATAAAGCCATGCGTATAAGTGAGAGAAGTATGCAGGTGATATTTACTTATGCATTGAACTCTGGCCAGCTGTCCCAGTGTAGGATGACACTAATGACTTGAAGGCAGCTGGCTGAAGTGAAACCTAGATCACAAGATACCAGATTAGTCAAGGAGTAATGCTAAAGGCACTGGACTGGGATTTGGGAATTCTCTGCTCAGTTCCTGCTTCTACTCCATTTGTGACCTTAAGTAAGTCACTCTGTCCCAGAATCCCAAGAGGTAATTAGACACCAAGTTTCCAAGAATTTCAGCATCATTTAGGTTGAACCAAATCTCAGTGGATCTGAACCCTAATCAAACTTGTCAGATCTGACCTGAGCCAAACCAGTCAACACCAAGACTATCCTATCTGTCCTGGTACATGTCATTATGGGGGTCTTATCTTTTGCCAAGGCTATGGCAGGGACGCATTGCCTCAGTGCCCTTGATGGGCTCCTTTCAATTACACTAGAAGCCTAAGTAGTCAACGTGCCATTTATGCTCACAGCACAGAAGAATAGCTCATGTGCTGAGTTTAACACTCCATTTGTGAAGCACCCACAAAAACATGTTTCTGGAATACAATAAATGGATGCAGTTAGATGGAAAACCAAAGGAGAGTCAAACCAGTTAACCTCAAAAGAACTCTGCCTTCTCCATGTGAATATGGTATGAGATCTCCAGTGCTGTTTAAATAGCAAGTGCAGAAATAGAAACAACTGCACAAAGCAGCTTCTTCCCTTCTTTCCTGACTGAGCAAGTACACTAAAAATTCAGACTACTTACATTCAGAGAAACACAAATGCAAGAGCTTCCTTGGCATATCACCTAGCACTCAGGAAACTCCTCTTCTCAAAAGCCAAATAACTGGCTCACTTGACTAGGTAGGATATTTCAGAAAGTTCAAGAAGATTCACTGCCCAAATGCAAGAGAAAAAAAGTCATTTTGTTTAACCCTTAAGCCTTCTGTGAAAATCCCAAACAGTATTCCTGGGTGAAATACAGCTTTGACTTCATAGCGCTTAACTTTGCACATAGTTTCTATATTATTAATAAGAAATCCAGTAAAAGTCATCCATGCAATAAGCTCACTGAAGCCAAAGAAATTACAGTGATGACTACTTTGGTCTACAGTCTCTTAATTAACTTCTTTCACATGCAATTGACTATGTTTTAGCTAGCTCTACAAAACCAAAGGTTATTGTCTATAGAGTAACTTATTCGCCACAGATGTGCTCATTTAAAATCATACTGATCTCCAGAAGACTCTGCACCCCGATCTCTCCATCCCTGCACAGAAATAGAGGTAGCTGCCCTGCGGCTCAGGCAGCTGGGCTGTGCAGAAAGTTCTTTGCAGGTCTGAAGATTTGCAGCTGGGAGGAGTTTGGCCATGAGCACAGGGGAGGTGTGCTGCCAAACATTCCCTCCTAAAGCCAGAGGAGGATGAATACTTCCACAAGCAGTATTTGTTTTTTCCATCTTCACTGGCAAATTCTCTTTGAAGAACACCCTGGAGACAGGTACTAGCTAGGAAGCATCTGATGCTGCAAGTATCCCGGTAGGAAGAGGCAGAACTTCTGCAGTTACAGTGAGGGTACAGGGACGCTTACCGACCTTGTTGCATGTTAGGATCTACACAAATCTCAGGGAAGCAGAAAGGTTTAAAGGCTATATCCCTAGAGTCTTGTACAGGAGAGAAAAAAAATGTATTTTCCCAAGCTCCAGAAATTCAGTGCATACACTAATGAGAATAACCATACGCAATTCCTTGGCCTTACTATATACATTTCCCAAAAGTATACAAAGTGGGTCATACATGAATGTAGACACGGATGGATTTCTACCATCAAATATTATCAAGTCTGAGCATTATTTTTTTTTTAAATACAAAAATCATTTAATTAGGCATTCATGAACAGGTTTGAAGTTAACACCCAACAGTTCAAATGCTCATGCAAGTCTCCTCATAACAACCCTCCACTACAAAACACTTCCATGCTTCCACACAACTCTCTTCAATCCATCCTAATGTATCTAAGAACAGGACCTGACATCTTTTCCTTCCCACTTCAGATATTTTCCATTCTGTAAACTAGATGGATCTGCTCTCCCTTCTCCAGAAACCACCCAGTCAGTCCTTTTAGTTACAAGCTCTGGATACATTCCCATGGTGAAGCTTCACTCACAGTCCAGTCCTTGAACACATTTAAATCATGCATAGAAATGCATAGAATTATCTCACCTTGTTCCTGCTTTCTATCATCAAGATTCTTCTGTTCTTTAAACTCTATATACTTTGGGGCTTTGAATAGTGTAAAACAAAGCGATTAACAGATCCAGACAGAGGTGGAAGGGCAGAGAAGTAGACCCTTATGCATATAGCTGTTTGTTGGTTGGGTTTGGGATTTTTGTTTCTTTGGGGTTTGGGGGTGGTGGTGTGTGTTTTTTAACTAGAGTTGCTTCAAGTTTTGAGTAAGGATTCAGGGTGAGTTTTCATAATATGAATTTTTCTGCATAGCTATATTTCAGTTGTTCCTAGCACATCCACTCAGTATTTCTTTGGACTTCCCATTGTTTTTAATGGCTGCACATAGAAATATGACCTAACTGATAAAACGTTTATAAGAGAACACAGAAACCAAATATAATGAAGGAGGTTCATTACTACTAAAGCCATGTTAAGGAGATACAATTTCAGTGGAGACAGGAGATCTAACAGTGCAATTCCATGTAGTGAATCAAGTACTGAAACTTATTTTCCATCTTCTTACAATTCTATACTAGAACAAATGAGGACAAATCTTTTTATGGTTTTTGCGCTCATAAACATGTTATATTCACATTCTGCAGAAGTTTTACAATCCCAACAACTCTACATATTGTAGAAGTAATAGCATTTTTTTTTCCACTTTTTTTGTCTTTTTCAGGCTAGTCACAGTATTTTAGAGACTTGCATAGCTGGAGCCCAGCAAGTTTTTGAGCATTACCACGTCTAACTGCAATTCTCAAATGCTTCCTTTATATTTTTAATATATATATAAGTAAAAAAGGAGTCAAAACTTTAAAATCCATTTTAAAAAAATCCCTCTCAAGAATCTGAGTGATAAAGAACAAGGTATTTATCTTCATTTACAGGGAATGACATAACATAGCCTACTCTACTCTGCCACTTGTGAATTGTTTCAGCACCCCAAATGTATGAAAGTCAGCACTGCTATTGTACTCCTCAGCCATTCTTTCTCTGTCCTTATATATATTTATCTGGTTTTCATCTTCTAAAAGGCACAAACAACCTGTCAGATATATTCAAACATATGCAAAACTAACTAGACAGACAAAAATAATCTTTGTTCTTTTCCCCATGTGCTCGGTGGGAGTTTTGTCTTGTTTGTATGATTGATCAGTTTTTATTTTACTTCGATAAAATCATTTTTCAAACACGTACATGCAGTTTGAAAGCAGAAGAAAAATATTCGAGCTAGACTTTTTACTGGACAAAGCAGAGACAACACTGAGAACTGCAATGTTTAACAAGATTGTAAGGTGTCCCACACAATATTAGAATCTTTCTGAGAAAAAATGTTGGAGTCCCCCTCCAGTACCCAGGGTTGTATGCTAAAATAAATTTGGGGTACGGGACGACACAACCTCGCCAAAAAAACTCCAAGATTTCCAATAGCCATTCTATTTTCCCTGACAAATTAAGTCTTCTGGGGATTGAATAGCAAATGGAACATCAGAAAATTGGCAGAATAAGTTAAAGCCAGAAATGAATGCATCAGTCACCTTCAGGAAAGGTCACATTTTTTTTGATCATTTTTTGGTATGCTATAACAGAAACACACCAGTACTTGCCATGAATTCCTCCTCATGTTTTCTTTTTCCATATGACCTCACAAAGATACCTTCTATGCATTTTTTTTTCTGTCAGATTATAATGTTCTTTTTTTATCAACCATAAAGGTGAAAGATAGTCAATGCTATCTTTCAACTGTACTACTTGGAAGATAGTTCCTCGCTTTTACCCTTGGCAATCTTTAAAATCATTTGTTAATCATTAAGATTGCCTCTTATAACTTACTCCTTAGCTTCCTTTTTTTTTTTTTTTTTTTTTTTTACACAAAGTTTTATAGCTTGTATTCCTTGTACATCTCAAACTTACATGTCAACAGTAGTCAGTAGGAGATTGAAGCATGTACAGAATGTAGAATTACATTGATCATCCATTAATTACTTTTAATTCATAGCAATTCTTCAGAGTTCTTTATCACAAATATACTCTACAGACTAAGCATTTTCTCAGAAGAATTTTCACAAAACACCCAAAACAATCACTTGTGTATTCTTAGTTTTAGTTATAGTAGTATTTGCTGAATTGGGTGAAATTTTACAAAATTTTTAAAATCAAAGGGTTAAAACCAATGAAAGTTGAAAGATATTACAACATTACAACCATTTTTTTACAGATTTCCAAAGCTAAAATTGTACTTCATCCTCAGCGTAACATTTTTTTCATTATGAGAATGCATGTATTCTGCTAATCACAGTCGTCACTGCATACTACTTCACTGCTGAATGACGGGGTAAAGGATCTTTCATTCCTAAAATAGCTATGATTTTATAAGTGTGCTCATCAGCTAGTTTAGACAGTGTAATTTAACTGAAGTCAATCACTGGAAAAAATATTAAGAAACAAATTTGAAAGAGCAGTGTGTAGCAACAACACTGTAAACTATCTCACAGTCTTCTGCCTTAACAGAATTTGTTGCTTTTGCAGTATGTAACGTGCTTATTTTTCTAGACAGGAATTTTTAGAATCCTCTGCAAATAACTAACAGTATCAATAGTAATCAACACAGCAGGAGTCACTGTCTTTAACATTCCTATCTCTCTTTTCTGAAGAATATTGGTGTTTACCTAGAAGTATAAAAGAGAATCCTGTACTTTCTAGAAAAAAGTAGGTTTCTTTTTCAGCATGTTTTCCAGATAGCAACTCCTTACTCTAACACTCTGGGTGACCTTAGGCATTTCAATTGACCTCTGTAAACTTCAGACAGTTCAGCTAGAAGACAGAGTCCCTTTGAAAAGCAGATGTTGCATCAGTGCTGAGTTTTCTTGGATAAATGCATTTAAAATTAAAAGAAAGCTATGACTGTTCAATGACCTTTCAGCACACTTAATGTCATGGGCCTTTCTTCTGCAGACTAAGTGTCTATCTGGAATTGCTAATCAATTTTAAAAAAGGAAAAGAAAAAAATTAAATTGTAACAGTTCCCATACAAATGCAGAGGTAAGGATTGCATTTTTATTGGTACTAAATGCTTTGGCTCTATCACACCTTTTCTCTTTGTCTATTCAACATAATTCATTTATAGTATTGTAATCTCTTATACTCGTGCAGCTTTTTCATTTTAAGTTCTATACTTATGTTGGATGTTCATGTTGAAACATCTCAAAATACATCCAGACTTCAACTCATACACAGACAATACACACTAGACCAAAATCTGTAACAAAATGATGAATATAGTCAAAAAACACATTGACAGGAAGCTAAGAAAGTGTTGGGTGTGTGCAAAAAGATATACATTTTTACATAATGAGGATACAATCTCTCATAATATCCCCAGGCCCTGCCATCTGAGCATGGATGTTTGCACTTGTCAGGTACCAACTCCACACGCTGTGCTGAGTAGCTGTGAACCACAAGTGGAGTGAGCAGAGCAGGGTTTGGTGGCTTGAACGACTGACAGCCCCAGGGCTGGGGAGAGCTCTGGCAGTGGCTGGAGCAGTCCCTGAAGTGGGCAGGACTAGGCGTTCATCACCTCTTCCATCAATAAGACTGCACATACATACACACACACTTCATTATGGTTTCAGTGTAATCTCTTCAGGACTTTAAATCCTTTAAATCAGTGCCTGCTCTTCTCATGGTTTTATTCCCCTGCTTCTGCCTTTTAAGACAAGAGAGTACAATGTTCACCAATTTTTTTTCAAGTCCACCAAATCAGGATATTATTTTTTGATCTAGTATGTCAAATCAGTTACCAAACAGTTATTTTCCAAGTGGATCCACACACAAGTTCATTTATATGAAACTGCTTTTAATGCAACTCCCCAGAAAGTATTGTCTAAAGCCACATCAAATTCTGCTTACTATTATATCCTGTTACTCAAGTGTAACTACTTGTAAGGCAAAAATACAGCACTATTTTAAACAGCGAAGTCATTCCAAGTTTTTTTCTCATCACCAGTGTTCTGATAATTATGATAAAAACAGAAAGAAAGCTAACACAAGTTTATGAATTCCCACATCCAAACCCAAAACGCCTAAAGACTGTTGCTTCTAAGCCCTTAAAGTTCTGTGCACTGTAGTGTTACTGTAAATGTGCTGGCATGTCAGATTTAGAGGAGGGAGCTGCTAACTGCATAGCTGCTGTTTAATGATGCACTGCACCCATAAATTCCAGGAAAAGGTGAGAAAGAAGCCATTTTGATACTTGACTGACTTGATCCTCATGCCCATGCAACACAGTTATCAGAAACAACTGGGTGCAGCAGACTGATGTAGCAGAAATTATATCTCTGCATATTCAATGAGCTATTGGGGGGGCGGGGGGGCGAGGAATCCAAACAGACCAACAGTGCCTGGCACCTTCCCATCTGGCCACTGCCCACATCCTTAAGGAGGAGAGCACATGCTCCAGCTTTGAAGAATGCTTCTTTTTCCTCTAGCCCTCTGGACTTCCCAGTTCATAGCCCAGTCAACTATCAAAATCAATTAAAAGGAAAGCAATGACAAAAAGCGTTACTGCCTTTTTTTCCTTAATATAAAAAACAAACCGAACAGTTTCCTGACTTTCTGGGATATGTTTAACCACACTATTCCCTAGCAAGACTGAGAAAGAAACTTGGGTAGGTTTAGAAGGCTATATAACAAGGACAAAAGGTCACCACCCAAGCACATGTTAAGAATCTAAAGTTTAGTTCAATCTTTAATATATTGCATAGTATTTTAATACGTAATTATCCTTACAGTATGATACTAGTGTATTGAAAAAAATAGGCTGTTGAGAATAACAAAGGAGCATAGTACAGCCTCAGCCATAGCTCAGAATTTCCTCGTGCACAAAGAGACTGTAATTTTCAATGTTTAATGACCTCCTAGCATATAGCGGATATACCATAAATGAACAACAAAAATTGTAATTATTAATAAAGAGGGACAATAAGTAGGTGTTTTAATGTTACTATTAAACACAATTACTTTAGTTTTAATGCATACCCTTAATTATCTTCTATTGTCTTGAATACTACGTGTAAAAATGAGATTGTATGGCCTTTCTAATAAATAAAATTCAAGTGCTGTTTATGCTTTGCAGCCTTGCAAAGAGCAGCTGACTTTATCACTTGGAAACATTCTGAAGAATTTTGAATCATTCTCTGGAGACTATTAACTGAATTCCCTTAGATATTTTGGGACTTTCTGTTCTACATTCATATACCTGAGTTGATATCTGAAGATTGTCTAATTGCCCATGCACAGACCAAAGCATCTTCACTTACAAAAATATCCTCAAAGACTGTATCAAGAGCCTTGTAGAAGTTGAAGTAAATAACCCCTTTCCCCATCATCCACAAATCCCTTTCTCACAGAAAGCAGTCAAGTTGGTTAAGCATCCAAGCACCTTCCTCTTCACATGCCCAGAAATATCTTCCAAGACAACCTGCTCCATGAACTTTCTCAGGGTTCAAAGTGAAGTCGCCTGGCCTGCGCTTCCCCATGTAGACCTCTTGGCCATTTTTTTCATACGGGTACATTTGTCTTTCTCCAGTTATCATGAATCTCCCTCCATTCTCATGATCTTTCAAAGGTGATAGACAATGGCTTCTACAGGACATCAGCCAGCTCTCTGATGCTGCCTGTCTGCTCCCATGGCCCTGAATAGGTCATGTTCCATCAACAAATCCCGATATTAATCTTTGCCCAGTGCTGGCAGCTCTCCTTGAACCCTGTCTCTAAGGGTCCTAGAAGTTCAGGACAACTTGTCAGAGAAGACTGAGGTAAAGAATGCAATGATTGATAATGAGATTATCGACTGTAGAACAAAATGCAGGCCTGCACTGAGAACACTATTGTATCAGCAATACAATTATCACAGTGTAAAAGTGGGCATTAAGTTTAACGCATTTGTCATGCACAAAATATTTTTTTGTTATGCTCTGTGTCTCACAACCTTATCATTCCCTCACACCAGAGGGATCAATCAATTTCATAAGCAATGTCTTCCAGGCTGTTTTTGAGATTAAATTCTAGGATAGCATTCCCAACACCTTAATCCTCACATGCTCATACACATTCAGCTGCAACAATTTTGACATGCAGGTCATAAGGTTGATTTGAGAATAACCAAAGCAGTTCATAAGGTTAATTTGATAACATCCAAACCTGTAATCTGTAATCAGCTGAAGTAAGGACCTCTTGCTGCACAGGTGGTACAAAGATACCCATGCTACTCATAACAGCTGGGGAACAAAAATCAACAACATTGTTGTAGTAAATTTGCAATGTGTACACAAACCCTTTGAAACAAGGCATATAAACACCTCCTGTGAGAAACAAAAGCAGTCAAAAATGAAAATATAAGTCTGCTGTGATCTACTTTATTTAGTGTCTCGTATGCAATCATGTCTAAGATTTTGCATTCATCTCATTTCCCATGATAGATTTATAATCTGTGACTGCTGAATTCTTAGACACCATAATCATCAGATGGTTTTGATTTGGAATCATATATTCCCTGTAGTGTAGTTTTATCCCTCATAACTGCAGTCTGTCAGAACCAAGGCACCTGCCTCTATCTTGTTAGGACCGCAGAGTAAATCTGGACAGCTGATTACCCTAAACAATTCTAACACAAAGCTTACACTCTTCTTTTAGACACACAAACGTAAGTGAAAAAAGAAATTAGGGCACTGTTGATACAACACACTGGCAGAGCAATAGTCAATTATTATTTGTCTATATCTAGAAGAAATTACAGCTTTCATGGATTCCAAAAGCTAACTAGTCTTTAACTCTTCCCAGCCTAGAAGTGTTACTTACCCCTCTGCAGTATCAGAGTTTAATATTCCCACTCTTCTTACCAACCTAGATAATATATTATTTCTTCAATAGTTTCTGGATTTCCTACTGACAAATCCCATATTCAAGTTATTCTCAGAAGAGCTCTACAATGTTCTCACTTTCTCCCCAGAACCGTACTGTATTTGCTTGTTAATTTCTTCTGTAGATTTCCTGTAACACATTGTTTGTGTACTCTTCATCATGTTCTACCAGGCTGCTTGCCCCATTTTCTGTGTCTAATTCTGATGTTGCCATGGTACCATAGTAAGTACCAGAAGTAATGACTCTACAACAGTAGATCACCTTTTACTGCACCACCCACTTAGTTAAAAGTCCACCTTCAATAGCAAGTATTGCTCCTACCTTAGTAGTTATTTAAAATGCTTATTTTATACTTGCAGACCTAACTCCTTCAAGCCAATGGGAATTTTGCACACTGAGAATTGCAGATTTTTCTTTTTGTTTCTTTGTTACTGAAATATTACCTAAACCTCCCAAAACCTTGCTAAAATATTTGCCCATTCATGCTTTCAACTTTTTTCCTATTTCAAGTCATCTTTCGTTGACTGAGAGACTTTCCAACAAGCTAAGAGAATTTCACAAAAAACTCTTTAGAATAATAAATTTTGCTAGATAGCATTCCTTTTCTTAGAAGGGGGGGAAACCCCTACCAAAACCACTACAAAAAACAGATCTGAACATCAGATAAGTAATGAGTGGTTATGGGAAGTACCGAGTCTTAATCACCACACTCTTCTCTCTTGCTAGACTCTCATCAAGACTGAAACAAATCTATCACTTATTTCAAGCTTAGATGAGACCAGATTATTAAAAGCATGAAGAGTGTTACAAGATACTGGCAAATGTCTTCAGAGATCAACTGGTATTTCAAAGCTTCTATAAGACAACGTTAAAAGTCTGGGCTGACCATCACAGAATCTTCCTGCAAGGAAATGCGTTTCAATTTGAAATAGAGAATAAACCATCCAACTAAACGATGTTTGGATAAAGCAGAAAGTCCAATTCCATGTACGCTTCTTGTACTAAAGAGATTCAACAAACAGACAGTTAATGAATGAGTCTTTTACATGCTCCAAAGAATCAGCAGATTTTTTTAAAACACCACACATATTCATACATACATAAAAGCACACCCAAACATACCCTGCAGGACATAGCAACCATACAAGTCAACTAGACTCCAGGAAGAAGAGTTGAATGACTTCAATGAGATCAAAATTTGGGGAGCATGCCACACTCACCAGTCAGTGCTGGGGAAAAGTACTCAGTGTATACGGGTGAAATATGACTAATTGACTAAATGACTAATAATGCTACTACTAGAAATGAGTGGTAATTGTTCCAGCAGTGAAAAAGAGAAGCATCTCTCAATCTTACACAGCTGTGGTGAAACTGTTCTAAGTCACTTTTCCACTAGCCAAGCAGCAACCACATATCTGCTAGTTTCATTACTAGAAGCAGCATGCTGGAAGGAAGAGAACAGATAAGCTTGGGAGGGTCTTTGAAATTATTCATAGACTTTCTACTGACAGTTTCAGTAGAACTTTTAACATTAAACAGCTTGCAAACTGAGATCATCAACAGTGCATCCGCTTGTATCAACTATAATCCTTCTGCAGGTTTCAAGTTATACGCAGTGGGCATTAGCGTAGCTTGAAGTGTTTAAAGAAAAGACTGTAGGAAGCTGGAAAATGCAGATATTTTTAGTGCAATTCAGGATTTAACTGTTGCTTATGGTAATTTTGTTGTGCAATATACATTGCTTAATTCCTGAAGGGAATCATTTGTATTATTTTCTCATTATAAAACTCAATTTTGTACCCATTAAAAAAAAAAAAAAAAAAAAGAATTGCTAGATTTTAACCTATCATTTCTTTAGCAATGGGACACTACATGATTGACAATGCAATTACCAGTGCAAAGTTTTTGACATGCCAAGTAATACTTAAAATAGAAATTCAATATTTTTCACATACAGAGCTGTGGGTTTTGTAACTACCTATTTTTCTACAACTCAAGAGATCTTTACAGGCTCAAAAAAATTCCTTTAAACTTTATGTTTGTGAACAAAGGCATGCGTATAAGAGATGTTCTACGATACCATTGAAAGGTTTGTGAAATTAATGCTCCCATTACATGCAGAGTAGCCATACATTTGTAAATCTTCATGAACGTAAAGAACTTTTTTATTTTAAAAACATTAAAAATCACCTTTCTCTAATGATATGGAGATACGTGTTTCCATATCTACTTTAAGCCAACTTCACATGTGGGCATATAACAGTAATGTCAACTTATCTCTTCCCCTTTACTACCTTTTTTTCTCCTGTACACTTGCCAGGTACATTCTGACAACTGGGAAACCACCAAGATTTACCAGATTCAATCTCTTATATGGAGGTTCATCTACTAATGCCAAAAAGAACAATATACCATAATTATTTAGTTAGGCAATTAAAAAAAATCTTAATTTCACTTTTAGACTCAAACCTTCAGTTTCATTATTCTATTAATAAGTTGTATTTCTGTTCACTTGTCTGTCTTTACTGTGGGTTACACAGAACGCTACTTCCCTTCTTTCTTGTTTAGATATATTCTAAAATACTATAAGCACTATAATAGCAACAGAATTTATATTGCAGCCCTTATTTGGGGAATTTTACACTCATTGAAGTGTCAGCTAAAACATCCATTAATTTCAGCTAGATGTAGACTGAGCTTTGATATGAAATGGCAGAAGACTTCAGACATAACCCGCATGACCATTTGCGGTTTTCACTTGAGTTTGACTAAAATATTATTTTGACTAAACAGTAAGCTAGTAATCACGGCTAATCATCTCCTACACTTACAGACAAAAAGTACACATCTTTATCACTGATCTAGCAGAGTACTTAAGGTGACATTCTACACATTGCCTGAGTAAATAATCTTCCTGAAGTCCTTAACCACATCTTTCAAGGTATATGTTTTGCTGCACATAAATTCCAGACTAGGATGAAAACCTCCTATAGTTATATCAGTGTAAACTTAAATAGCTGGAGCGAAATTACATGTGGACATAGATTAAAGCTGTGGGAGTCTATCTCATTGTCCTCATAGGATTCCTCCTTACATCCCACTCTTCAGTGTTTCACCAAATCCTCTAAGCAGAAGACATCTATGACTTCCCTTGTAAGACTATTCAGGCTAATGTATCTTATTGCCAAGAATTTTTACTTCAAATACTTACAGTAAGAAAGAAACCCAGCATGGGAATTCTGGGGTTGTCTTATTAAATCAGTTTTAAAATAAATTATTCCAAATTCACAGGCATGACTGAGGAATTCCTTAGTATCTCTGACACCAGTGAAGTAACTCTGACACCAGAAACCTCATCTATAGACACTGCAAGTTGTTCTTTGCATTTTCCACTTAGATGAAGGACATAGCTGTTGTTCTTTTATCAAGAACTAGGAAAAAGACAATATTTCTCTTGATTTCAGACAGAATACAGTGATCCATCACAAGAGAATGCTATGGATCTTATAGAATGAATATGCAGTTTCAGAGAGGCAGGTGTTCTGGTTTGCACCATGCTTCTGTTAAGACTGATGATTTGTTAGGGTATTTTCTCCTACCATTACAAATCTTTTTACCTTCTGCTCTTTCTCCCCTCTTAGATTTTATTGGTTTTCATCACAGTTGCTGACAGAAGTTCTCCATTTCATTATGGAGGACAGTAAGATCCCTCACTCTTCTGAGTGTCTCCTATCAGCTTGAGCTTCGCTACCTACAGACCGCAGGCTTTGAGAACTGTCACTTTGACAATTGCAAAAGACGATCTCAGTTTATTATCCCAGGCCAAGATGATAACATGGCAACTTTTAAGACTAATATCAGTGCTGTTTGGCCTGTAAGATTAATCTTAGAATTTCCCTGTATTTTCTGAAGGCACAAGGGAAGGAAAACAATAGTATCTTCAGTAGCTGGTACAGCCAAAGAGAAGCTGCAAGTGTACTAACATTCCTCTGCAGGTATGCAACTTGAGAAGAGATTACAGTCTTCTAGCTGTACAGTGAAGGAAGAAAGTGAATTTAGGTTTTCTTGCATGCTATCAGGATTTTCCAGAAGCAGCACACCATCCAGAAGCATTTTCTAAAATGAAATGCTTTCCCATTCTTTAAGTGTTTGACTTTACCTAGAATCCCATCTCTGCCTGTCTTTAGACTGGCCTCAGCCAGCTGCTCTTCACATAGGTGCCAATCTCATCTAGACAGGGGATATTTCGGATACAGTTACTTGGATTAGAAGCAAGTGTGATATACAGTTGATGACTATCTGTGCATCGCTGGCATTTAGGAGGAGAAACCTAAGTCCAGCAAGGCACTTGAATTTCTGCTTAACTTTACTTCAGTAAACTACACACATTTTCAAGATTAAGCAAGTGCTTCACTGGATTGGGACCACAATATCCCATAATATAATGAAATAGAGGTAAGTAGCCTATCTTACAGTGATGTAAATCTAAAATAACTCCAGCTAAATCCAAAGGTTTCTCCAGATTTACACTGACATGAAAACAAGAACTGACCTATTGTATTCACAATCCCCAGAGCTACTGTACTCAGTTTTTTATATTGCAGGTTCATTCTTTGCTTCCTCAACAGAAATACCTATGTAATTATTCCACATAAGAGTTATTGGCTCAGATAATCAACATGGGATTCAGAAGGCCTAAGAATTATGCAAAGACTGTTTTAATCAGCTTAATATTAAAAAACCCTATTTTGTTTTTAAAAACTGCATCTACCACAAGTGAAATAAAGTTTTTTGTATACAAGCAAATTAGGAATATTTTTTCTCTGCAACTGAAGGTCTATGGACATTGGAAATTGAAAACAGTCATTCTACATGGATAGAAAAGCTTCATAATAAAAATACAGTTTTAAAGCAAACGTGTGAATTTAGTTTTGTGTGTGTGAATTAAATGACAGAAAGAAGGAAAAAAGTAATTTTAAAAATAAACCAGAAACATTAGTTCCAGTACAAAAATGAACCACATCCACCACCACTGTCAGCTGTAGCTTTACTGCAGTTAGTGGAGCCACATCAATATACATGGACCAAGTATAACACTGCCTAAATACATTCATATTCTAAACAATATTGCCTTAAAGTTGTTTCTTTTTCATTTTTCATATTATTATGTGTAGCATACATTGCTGCTGTCTCTGGGTATAGCTGGATGGGTTATGGGAAACCTGTGCTATTGTACTAAGGGCTTTCCATCTCCAGTAACCCTACTAACAGTAAGTGTTTGGAGGAACACATCTTTAATAAGCATTATAAAGAATTGCCAGCTACATTTTTGTTCCAGGACGCAGAGAAAAGTCGATTTGGGACCAATTCCAATCCAGGCTTGGGGGTTTTTTGGTGGTTTAGGGGTTTTTTAATTCCCCCACCCCCCGTAGTTCACAGATACAGATGGAACAGTCTTCACTCAAAAATGAATGGCAACCTCTTTATAAATTATTTTCCAGGTCATTTCACTGAGTGTTTTGCAGATATTTCATTTCATTCCTTGACAACTGACCCAAAACTTTGAGCTGGGTTACTTGGGAGATAGGCATTGTCTTTGGTGTCCTTGGGTAAAAAAAAAAAAAAAAAAAACCAAAAAAACCCCCAAAAAAACTTATTTTTCTAGCCTGTAATTCTTCCCTATATATGAGTGAAGACTCCCTCCCAGCTCTCACCCTTTTTCTTTACAATGGCATTTTGGCCTTATTACTTATTAGGATCAGAAGCAAAACATCCATATCCTTATAAATTAGAAAATGTTTAATAAGAATGAGCTTGAGCAAATTTTTATTATAATGAAAGGATTAAGGTGCATGATAGCATTAATATTTAGGAAAAATTAAACAAAATTGCTTTTTATCTGCTGCAAACTATGTTAAATATTTAATATGCCACATTATAGGGGCATCATTTCAACAAAGGGTATGTCAACCTTTGTGTTATGAACCTTCATTTCAGTGGTTCAAACTTAGTTGGACAACTTCTGAAAGCTAAATCTGTCATTATGTGCAGGTTTTCTGTGCAGTTAGAACTGAGACAAGCTTCCAAACGCGTGCAGAAGGTCTATGGCAGAAAATTGTGCAAACAGTGAATCTAAAGAGGCTGTCTCTTGTGGGCTTTACTGACCCAGCACATGGTTTATTTAGAAGGGACTGCCGAGATTAATTGTTCTGGAGCTTACATGAAGCCTTTCTGTGGCTTTGTTTGGAGCGTCTGGGTATATTTTTAGGCAGCTTTAAAACTCAAGTCATGCAAGTATTCTGAGGTGATAGAAGGATGATATTTTCCAGTAATCCACAGCAGCAGATAACTTCTATGCAAGTATTGTGAGAGACAAATTGTAGATCTCAGATTAGAATAAGTGAATACAAGTATGTCTTTCTAACCAAAAAGGTGCGGTAAATTCTGCTAGGAGTAGTAATACACTTCTCAAACAAAGCAATCAATTTTCTGCACTCTGAAGGCCTGGAAACTTTCAAGCTTTCTCTAGGAGTTTAAAAAAAAAAATCTCTGAAAAAAATCAAATAAGGAAATACCCAAACCCAAGTTATACCTGCTTACCACCAGGCTATGTATTGGATGAAGTTTTAAGCTAATAATGTAACAGCATGATGTAGTAAACTTGGTAGTAGATTTTTATTGCTTTCAGATCACTGAACTGAGAAGCAAACAGAATGAAAAAATTCTGAGTTTGTTCCAAAGCTGATCCTTACAATGACCTTGAAAAAAAAATCTATTATCCTCTGCCTTTATCTCTCCTCCTGTAAAATGTGATAATAAACACTAGTTAAGCATTATATTTCTATCTTGGCATGGGACTCTGAGCAGAAGACAACAAAACATTATAACCACCTTGGCTGAGCTCACCAAATTCCTTCAATCAGCCTTCTTACACTCTATGCACCACAAAAACCCAAGCATAATTACCCTAAAGTCTTCAAAATCTGCCAAGGTCTCATTACTTACTTTTAAAGCCCTCCTTCTACCTCAGTTGACTTTCATTTTATCCACCCAAGGGAATTGTTTTCATCTGTATACATGTCCTAGGCAGCTATTAGCTATTTGACTGGGGAGCACTGAGAGATTCAGCCCTATTGTGCAATCCAAGAGTGGTACCATCATTTGAAATAGATGTCTTTTTCCCCCCTTCCTTTATTTCTTATAAAAGTCTTTACTGAATAAAAATAGTTACCTCCTTCACAATTAAAAGCTTCAGTTAGCTTATTGTTATTGTGCAATTGGATACATGAATTCTGAATACCTCTGAGTTTTCATGTCTTTAATATAATGTACTGGTTTTCAAGGCACTGTTTTCTGAAGTTTGTATCTTACATTCAAAGAAATATAACATGAAACAGGAGGAAGAGAGTAGAAGTCAAATAATGTCAAAGATGCAGCAATTGTTATTAGTTTGCAGGATTTTCTAAGCCTGGCCTACACAACCACATTGAGATATGCCACAAAAATTTACAAGAAATGGTTTCACCATTTTCCAGTTTTATATGTTGAATTATATTTTGTTTATATATTGAAAAAATATAAAAAATACTAATTGAATATAATTTCAAAACCACAGTTGTTAAAATAAGACAGAAGACACCCAGTAGAGTTTTGCAGAAAGTGGAGATTAAAAAAAAAAAAAGAGCACTGCTCAGTAACTTCAGGTTTCAGGCTCATTTCACACTATTACAGTAAAAGAATACTATATTAAATTTAAAAATATACTTTAGGTCAATTTTATTAAAGTTTTACTATAATAACTGTATTGTGTTACTGTCAGTTTTGTGATATTTTAAATTATTTATAATTCCCCCCACCCCAAGCAAAAATGTTTGGGTACCAACATAAGAAATTAGTACAGAACTGCATTTTGAAAGTAGAACTCAATATCAAATATCTGTACTTAAAGGTGAATTTTTAAAAAGATATTCCAATAAATAGCTTTTATTGAGGCATTAGTGACCATTAACTTCTCATGCATGCGGCTCATGCCGTCAGGCAGAACATATTAATGATACTTGTAAATGTTCTCTGTGAATATATACACCACTTGTGCATCTGCTATAAAGTATCTCAGCTTCACTTACCAGAAGGTTTTCTAAACTTTAATCCACATTTTTAGTGGCTTCAAGAGAAATAGCTTTTATTAATTACATGTTAAAGCTATAAACAGCCTTTATTTATGTTAGATTCTGTCAGTGGACATATCTTTATTTCATTACACTGTGCTTTCTAAGAACTAAAACCTTAAAGAAACTCTAATAAAAAGCTTGGTTTAACCTAAACATTGTGCACCAACTTTTGAAACAGAGTAAAAACCTTCATTTTCAGCTGTAAATATTAAGATATTGAAATGCTATGTTGTGCTGACAGTATATATTTGGAGGGCAGAAACTTCAAAAACCTGAAACCCCCCTTCAAGACAGGCAAACCAAAAGTAAAAGGGTAAGTCTTTCAAAATGCATCTATGGAATTTTCACTGCCATCACTCTCCTTCCCACTTGTACACGCCGCTGAGTGTCTTGATGGTTTGGCAGAGAATGGCTTTCCTTACCTGCAAAATTTCAGGGGAGACCACACAGTGGCAGTACTGTGAACATAAATGCTATGCTTTATTGTGCAGCAAAATAACAGTCTTTTAAGAACTAAAACACAGTTTCCCATGCCTGGTTACGGTTAAGTTCACTGTTACTTTATATAGAAGACATCCTGGTTTCTATTGCTGTAAGAGTGAAGGAAAAACATGCAGTCAACATGTAATTTATTTCCTTCTGTAATTTTAGTATCCAGAGGCCTCAGACACCAGTCACATATTTCACTCCCGGATACTATTTTCTCTCCATTTTAATCCACTCTTTCATTTCCTCTATTCAGATATGGTTTTGAAGCCAAGCCTCTTGGTGTAAACTTGAAATTCTTTGCCAAAATAAAAGGAAAAGAAAAACTGAAGGAGCATTCCCCATACAAACATACACACACCCTAGACATTTATGATTCATCTAGGTTATTGGTTTCTGTACTTTCGAAGTACACAGATACAAGTTGATGAGTATTACAAATGACAAATCCAGAAAGCTCTGTTCATTTTCACTGCACTGTGAGACTCTTGTCAAAGAATATAGCCGCACAGATTACAGATCCTGACTTCTGATGTACAGATATCTCACATCAGGGAGGGGTTGCTTTACAGTAAGTCTGAAAACTCTTGGTAGATCTCAGAGTTACAGAAATAGAAAAGCACAGCAAATCTGACTCCTACATGCTGCTTTAAGACATCTCCAATATTGACATGTACGCTACCCTTTGCACATGGCTTCTTTACCAGCAGACCTGCAGTTTAGTGTTCCCTTTCAGACTGATGTAGAAACATCCAGACCCATGCTTATTCGTAAACATAATAGCAGGAAAGTAGAGTTTCCTGCTCTACTGTGTTAAATAGTTTCGAAAGAAAAGCTACTCATGTTTTCTTTTGTATAACTGATATCCCATACTTTTTCTCACCTTGTTTCTGTACTCTGAGTAAGACTCCTAATTTGCAAGTACACAACGGTGGAAATTTCCTCAAGGTCATAATTCTTAGTACATGATTAAAGGCCAAGACTGCATGTAATTTACTGATTTTAAAGCCTATCTGCTTTTCAGACAGAAATCTAACAGTTAACAACATATGCTCAAGGAGCACTACAGCACAAGGCTTATTTTTACTTATACAGAAAACTGTATTTATATCCATGATTCCCACCTAAATCAACTCCCCCTTCATTTCACCAGGTGCACAAATAGTGTTTCCCCCCTTTTCCTCCTTTTAAAGGAGGTATCAGTCTTTTGCCTGCAGGGGTTAACACCCACTGAATCCAAGTACGTTTTCTTCTCTGCTTACCTTGACTTTGCTTTTAGCTACAGAAGCTGCTCCTGAAGGTAAAGCCCTTCTAATTGCACTTGCAGCCACACTTTTCCCCTTGCTGAGTCATTCCTCAAGCTCACATAATGCAAACGAGCCAAACACCTTCCAAGCAGGATTTGCACAACAATCCCTTCCATGAGCACCTCCAGGATAGGGACAGTCCCTCAGAAGAGCCCGTGTAAATCTGTTTAATTAAAAAACTACCTACAAACATACATATGCTGCATGACTCCCCTTCATTGACTGAAAGATATTTAAAAGACAACCATAAGAGCATTAAACTATCCAGTAGAGTAGCAGATGGGGAAAAATTCTTTTTCTTATCAAAGGTAAATTATTATATCGCTGCTACTCTCAAAGCTATCAGGTACTGGTGCTTTTTAACTACAGTGAGAAAAATATTAGGAAAGGATTTTAATCAAATATTAAAAGGCATGGTAAATTATTTTAACCTGGATATTCCTCAACTTCTTTCTATGGTGAATGTATCCTTTTAAGCTGAATCTCTTTTTATCTTGAGCTGCAATGGCCTTTCCTATAAATTTGCTGAAGGGTATCGCACATTTGCAATAAACCATTCTGAAGAATTCTTCATGGAATGAATACAGTATTTTTTACAACAGCACCTGGAAAAGGCTGAACAGTGAAGTCTTCAAACAAAAAGCTAAAACACACACAACTTTCTTCCTCAATCTCAACAGCAATTCCTAATCTTGGAATTTACCGATTTTGCAATTTGAAATCATTTCACTGTGAGTCCAGCCAGCTAATACCATTCCCTAATAAATATACAACTAGTACCCAATTAAAAGCTGATTCTTGAGCTGGTGGTAGGAGGCTTTTTTTCATTATTGTGCTTCTCGTGTCACAGTTCCCTCAGCCACACAGTCTGTGGGCATATGGCACCTGAGCAAACCCCTGTAACCCCCACAGGCCAGCAGAGGGACAGGGCGCACCAGCGAACCCCCAACCCTCTCAGCACCAGCACCCGCCATTTTGTCTCCAGGCTTGGGAGCACTGAGGGAAGCCTGCGCAAAGCGCAGAATGAGGAAAATGAGGGAATAAGGCAACAAAGTTGAATCAGAAGTTCACAATGAATAGTTCCCATTACCTTTTCCTCCGCACCACGTACTGTCTCTTCACAGAAAACTAATGAAAAGTTGTTGTTAACGATTTAAGCCTCAGCACAAAGCAGAGCCTAAGCAGCATGAGGGAGGGCAGGCGGGCGGGCAGTGCCTGAGGGAGGGCGGCCAGCCAGGTCCCCCTCAGGCTAGGCACACACAGGGCATCTTGCTTTAAACAAAGTGCTCCAGCCAAAATAAGTATTTTATGGCTTCTTTGTCATAATTTTTAATAATTACCATGTCTACCTCACTATTAAAAGACAAAATCAGTTACATAGCTCACATGATATTTAGGGTGTGAGAGTGGTAAAAGAAGAAAAAATATCCAACCCTTACCAGTCAGTACAAAAAGCTCACCTCCTGCCTCAGAGCCTCCCATCTGTTATGGGGAGAGAACAGACACAAGAGTCGGTTTTTAACTACCTGCACACCTGTAGCACATGTAATGCCCTGAGGATGGACACCTGCCCTTCAGCTACAGAGCTCACCTGCAGCCCATCTGCGTAAGGAGGCTGAGTCCCAGTCCCAGACCTGGGGACCCCCTTGTAGGCACTGGAGAGAGACTCTAGCCTGGCTGCACAAAGTCCTGCACCTCTGGGCCTGAATTCCACCAACAGATCTGAATAGTAGAGAGAATACACACAGAGAAACCTCAGTATCTGAGAACAGCAACGAAGGCACTGCATTGCTCAAGCCTGTACTGATGATTCATGGTTTCCAAAGGGATGACGTTCCAGCCAAAAAGCATCGTTTCCCAGGCCCCTCGCCCAGCATAGCCCTTCCCCTCCCAGCAGCACTCCAGGGGTAGGAAACTGTCAGCAGAGCTGCCAGCTTTCCACTGAGAGCCTGGAGCCTCACCTTTCCATTACCCACAGCACCTGACAGCCCGTTATCCTTGTGCCACCTGAGCAGTACCAGACAGAAAGATGGGAATTAGTATTTGCTGCCAAAAAATATTGGATACTTTCTAATCACACTAGGAGAGCTCTTGCTAAGTTTTGAATCTCAGAGATGCTTAATACAGTGAAGCAGGAAGACAAAGTTTCACTTTCAAGCTAGAATTCAATAATCCTACTTGAAGCAGTTGAAAAAACAAACCATAGCCACTGCCTCAGCATCTGGAGATGCAGGGAAGGTCTTATCTCTGTTCTATTGTCATTAAATTTTAATTCTTCCAAACCGGTGACATATCGTATAGAAATTAATTCATAACTTAACCCTAGGAATCACACCATAAAAATTAGGATGTTATATTTTGTGTTTATATATAACTGTCAAATCCCACAAGACAAAGTTCAAGATACAGCACCTATTATTTTAATGTTCTGTTCCTGCATTATCGCCTGCCATACTTATTTACTGCTTACTTTCTCTACAATTCTCAATTTCCACAGTACAGCAAAATGTTTTTGTCTTCTATTTTATGTTCTATTAAATGAGAAATTGAACTCATTGCTTTGGCTTTTACCGTGGCACTTCAAATATAAGGCAGGTAGGTGCCTGATAACTGTCTCACTTTTATCAGAAGTTCACAATGAATAGTTCCCATTACCTTTTCCTCTGCACCAAATACTGTTTCTTCACAGAAAATTAATGAAAACGTTGATAATGGTTTAAACATTTTAAAATATTAGGGTGGATATTTCAGACCTAACTTTACTTAGAATTGTATTTCTGATACATTGCACATCCTGTGTTTTTATGTCATATATAAATTTAGACAGTACTGTGTATACTTAAAATCATATGTTGAAAGATCATTAAAGTTGCAAAGCTAAGTGAAAGGCAGCCAAAATTTAACCTGGCTGTGCTGCGTCCTGGTGCATTCTCAATTATATTATGTCATAGATTATTACATCTTGTTAAATCCAACTTGTCTAGCACTCTTCAGACCATTAAAACATTCTTAAAGTGATGTTGCATTTTGTGATTACAGTTTTTGGCTCTTATTTGTGTAGTCTTGTGTTAACAGTCTGATTTTCAAGTACATTTCTTGGTGACACTCAGCTTTGTCTGTGTAGGGCTCTTACTACTAAGTACTTACGGCTGATAAATGCCATTCTTAACAGAGGTGATTTTCATTCTGTTTCGCTCCATTAGTTCAAAGTACAAAATTGCAATGAAAAGCTGCAATGTCCTCTTGGTAGTTTGACTCTGCTTTGAGCTCAGTGCTGCCCATATTTATCTAACTTACAGACTCGTTCTGGGGGGAAAATCCTCAATTTTACATACTTTTTTTTAAACCTGCCAAGGTTAGGGACCCAGTTCTGTGAACACTTTTCATGCAATCAGTTCCACCAAATGCCCATCACCTGAGGAAAGAGAATGACCTGTTTCAGGAGGGGATGTAATGAACAGCTCTGGTCATATTTTGCAGCCATTAAACTCAATACCACAGACTGTAGTGGGAAAAACCTACAATTCAGTTGTTTTAAACTGCCACAAAACCTCCCAGCCGCAAATTTCATTGTGATTTGCACTGGTGATGGGGGAACTATTTTCAGGCAACTGCACTTTTTTTAAGATTTTGAATTTCTCATCAGCACCCCAGTAATTAAGTATTTATAGAGGAACAAAATGCACCTAGCAGGAGTAGACCCATTTGTTTCCTATGTGCTTCAAACCTTTCATGAATAAAGTAGTACCAAGGGTAACCTTTCATGAATACAACCTCAGGGATCACAGAGTGCCCTCAATCAATGCAGGGAACTCATGTTGACAGAGTATATGGGAAACAGATTGAAGTATTAAAGCACATAGCCTCTGGTGTTTTAGATGTAAATACTATAACCATCAAATATTTAGACTCTTATGTAAGCAGTATGTCATTTTTTAAACAGTTACTGCTTGGAATAAATCTTTAAGGACGGAATTTTCAGAAGTGCTTAGTATTGGCCTAACTTTGCTCTTACTGAAATCAATCATAAAATTTTCACAACTTTGGAAAAGGACTTTGTCTGTTTATATGTTTCCACAGCACTAAGCACAATGAGTCTTGATCCTGACTGGGGCCTTTTGACTCTGCTGTAATCTAAATAAATTGATTTATAGGATATCAGTCAGATAAATGATGAGGAAACACACACATACATATAAAATAGCTAGGGTTTTTAAATGATGGCTTAGCAGTCCTTTGCAGCCTCTTCCTTATTTTCTTTTTGAATCCTAAAATTCATTTGCCTTCTTTTATATTAATTTAATTTCCTTTTGGCTAATTTTACCCAACATAATTCCATACATCTTAAAATTAAAAAGCACCCAGTTGATAAAATTTAACTTTCTTTCTTGTCACAAATTAATCCCATTTAGTCTGCACAATAAACATATTAAGTTTGGGATCTGATTCATACTTTATGTCACTAGAATATAACCTTTCCTCT
Source organism: Falco punctatus (assembly GCF_963210335.1). Classification (NCBI taxonomy): domain Eukaryota; kingdom Metazoa; phylum Chordata; class Aves; order Falconiformes; family Falconidae; genus Falco; species Falco punctatus. Next base: position 8,680,437 of record NC_137591.1, on the reverse strand, counting down.
ATTTCCACAAAGCTGTGTCTGATAATAGTGGTATGTAGCCTACTCTATATTCCCAGGAATAACTACCTTTGCTGGACTGGGAAAGGGGAGAGAGTGCATTTATTTTGTGGGTTTGTAGAGTGGTTAGGTCTGCTTCTTTTCTTATTTCACAAGATTCACACAAACATTAATTTACCCGGGGATTGACTTCAGAGGCAGTTATTTTACTTTCATATACATGCCAACCTCAAATCTGTCTAAAAACATCTTATTTTCTTCCAAAGAACTACAGTAAGACCAAGACAAAACTGTTCCTGCTTATCACTCAACGTGGGATTTTAAAAGGTCAATACTGCAATGTCTTTCTCCCTATTTTCTTCAAATAAAATGCTACAAGTTGTTGAAAAGGAGCTGTGGTTCCACAGACAATTCTCTCTTGGCATTTTCCTAGCAGCTTCTAACTCATTCCCTCACCCCTGCTCCAGCCACTTATTCCCACCTCCCCCACTGCTTCTCCAGTTGGATCCATGCTGCTCGTTTTGGATCTATGTGATGAACCAGACCAAGACTAAATCTTCTTTCTCTTCCTTGAAAGTTTACTTTTAACCTGGCCCAGCTCCCAGTGGTGATCCTATGCAGAGTTGTACTAGCACAAGGGAGGAAGCAGCTCTGAGGAGCCAGATCTGCACCCGGCAAAGACTGCACCAGCATGCACCTGTGCCATGGGAAATACTTCTGAACCTCCAAAAGCATTCTCACCAGATCCCTCAGGAAAGCTAGAACAAGCACACATTACATTATAAAACTGGCAAAAGAACAAACTTCGGAGAGTAGCCAAAGGTGTAAAATAGGCCAAGGAAGGAATCACGTAATAACAGCTTGTTCATATTCTTTACCTAAATTCAGGTGATATTACCACTAACCCCAGCCCACTACATATTTTGTAGTAAGCAATTTTTTAGTCTTTCAGATTAGTGAGCTATATATATATTTAGTGCTTTATTCTCAAACTGTTTCACCACAAATGACAGCTCATTTCACAAACAGCTTATCTTATGGCTAAAGATATATAAATACATACTAAAAATGCTGCTGAATGTCTCTGAATGTATAATGCAGCCTGGTAGACATGGTAGTGATTGTAACACTGCATTGTAGACACAAATGTTAAAGAAACTTGGCAAGAATCAACACATTTTAGCTACTCAAAATTCAGATTTTCTCAGTCTTGTCCCTTTCCGATGAATGGAACATATGGAGTATTGTTCATAAAACTTACATTGCTTTTCTCAATGTCTACCAAAATTCCTCATCGTGACAATATTTACCAAGATACATATAGATTCAAATTATTCAAATTTGAATTAATTACCTAGAAGTTTTTCTGTACTCCAGGTTGGGGGGAAGCTTCAGAAGCAATGTGTTGTGAGTATTTAACAGTAGATGTTATAGCAACAGAGGTAGTGGAGCGCTGGCTGGGGAAGGCAACTATCCAGTTAAAAGCCATCAATGCTGAGTGTGATAAAAGTCAGGGAAGAAAGTAACTGCTTTGCCAAGAAGCAGTTTGAAATCTGACATTATAAACAAAACACATGTAAATCTCGATATAAATCCTCTTTCGTATGCTGAAAGCACCATAATATTGTAGCTAGCATTATTACTTATAAACAAACAGTTCCTGAAATACAGCATCACAACTGCAGAACAGCCTTTAACCTTGTGTTCATCCACTCAAAAACCATGTTATTTATTATCCTTTATCCCTTAATTATGGGGACTTCACCTACTGCTCCCTGCTCATTTGAAATGCAGAATAAAATACAATGGATGTCTGAAGACTTAACAGGTGTCAACCAGATATTTGCCAGCTACTGCTACTATTCTACTGGGAGGCGTTGCTGTTCTATAAATACTAATTAGAGTTTTGCACATGATCTTGCTGAAATACCTAAGGTGATGAGTGGCCAGTTGTTACTTTTAAAAGATTAGCACAATTTGAAAAACTAATGTCCCCAATGAGGCAATGCTCACACTGAATAATCAAGAGTTATAGCTGTTCTCTGCCCAAAGGGAATATTTGCTCACTTCATCATTTGGAAAATCTGCTGCCTCTCGAACAACTCACTCTTCTATTTCACTTTGAGAAACTTGTAAAACTTCATGCAATCAATATAATAGCACGGTGTATGTACTTAAATGGTCTTCCACTGCTATGCCCACACAGTAGGCTTTACTAACACCTTCCAAGGACAGAGCTTTCAGTGTGAAATGATGATTAAGAAACTGCCATAAAATTAGGTTGCACTTAAACAAAGCAGCAAAGAAAAACAAGGTTACAGTAGAAATTGCAACAGCATAGCAAAAATTTAAACAGAGAAAGCAAACAGACCCAGATAAAACTAAACAGGCCTCCATGATATTAACTGAATCTATATACTTGTAGTAGTCGTTATTGAGAAAAAAAACCCAAACAATTCTCCAAAATCTTGTTGTAATACCTCTGAACAACCAGTAAATTTTAAGCAAAAATGCTAAGTGACCAGACGCAGGCCATTCCACTGGCTTAAAATAAAATCTTGAGTTTCATCTTGTCCAATTTGCTATGAAAAGCAACTGATGTAACGTAACATGACACAATACTACATTTCTATGTATGAGCTGTAATTCGTTGCAGTGAAATTTGACTTATGTAACTGGCACAAACACATATTATTTAGTGTCAACATAGCGCATCCCCAAAAACCAGAAAATAGGTAGAGGGACTTGGACCTTAACCTACTCAGTTCTTTAGGGTTTTTTTGTTTTTGTTTTTTTTGTTTTTTGATTTTTGTTTTTTTTGGCTCTACCCCTCTGGGAATGAATATTCAGTAAATCAATGACTCTGCATGCGGGAAATAGCTATCTTTTTAATCAGAATTTCTTTTTCTTTTCTTTTTTTTTAAAAAAAATAATCATAGAAGGGCTTCGTTGCACTTTGGACACACTCCAGAACCTCAATGTCTGTCTTGTAGTGAGGGGCCCAAAAGTGAACACAGGATTCAAGGCACGGTCTCACCAGTGCCAAGCACAGCAGCACAATCACTGCCTTGCTCCTGCTGGGCACACTATTTCTGATACAAGCCAGGATGCCACTGGCCTTCTTGGCCACCTGGGCACACTGCTGGCTCACATTCAGCAGCTGTCAAACAGCCCCCCCAGGCCCTTTCCCACCAGGCAGCTTCCCAGCCACTCTGCCCAGCCCGTAGCGCTGGTGGGGCTGGTGTGACCCCAGTGCAGGACCCGGCACTGAGACCTGTAGACCCTCACACCACTGGCCTCAGCCCATCGATCCAGCCTGCCCAGATCCCTCTGCAGAGCCTCCTGCCCTCCAGCAGATCCATACTTCCTCCAACTTGGTGTCATCTGCAAACTTGCTGAGGGTGCACTCAACTACCCCCATCCAGATCATCGATAAAGACATTAAACAGCACTGGCCCCGACACTGAGCCCTGGGGAACCACTTGTGACCAGCCGCCAGCTGCTCTTAACTCCATTCACCATCACCTTTGGGCTCGGCCATCCAGCTGCTTTTTTACCCAGCAAAGAATACAGCCATCCAAGCCATAAGCAGCCCATTTCCCCAGGAGAATGCTCTGGGAACCAGTGTCAAAGACTTTACGAAAGTCTAAGCAGACAACTTCCACAGCCTTTTCCTCATCCAGTAAGCAGGTCACCTTGTCACAGAAGATCAGGTTAGTCAAGCAGGACCTGCCTTTCATAAACCCATGCTGACTACATCTGATCACCTGGTTTTCCTGTTCATGCCGTGTGACGGCGCTCAAGATGATTTGCTCCATAACCTTCCCCGGCACCAAGGTCAGACTGACAGGCCTTTTTCTTTACCATGAGATCTGTTTTTTTCGTTATCCTTCAGCATTCTGCTTTCTCTTTTTAAGTAGCTCATTACTGAAAATGTTTGGCCTTACTTCAAAAGAGGAGAATATGTCAACACCAGAACATCTGTGTCCACATAGAGTGCTTTGATGACAGTGATATACTCCATTTACATCAGTAACACTGAGCTGAACCTTGATGCTGACTGCATTTAAAGATCTTACCCCACAGGGCAAGATAATACAGGTCAAAAACGTTGATCTGTGTTTGACACACTCTCTACTTCAAGAGCACTTGGCAGTGATTTGTTCCAGAGTCAAGAATCAAACTCACAAAATGTTTCAAAGCTCGGAGCCATGTTTCAGTATCCACAATGAAAACAAACATTAAAAATCCCAGTCTCTGGAGGCCAATCCACTTTTGATATGCAGGATTTTGTGAGAAATATGGTCAAATTCTATCCTGAATACAGTGGGAACTTTCTCATTTAAATCAAAAGGGTATAACTCAGGCTTGAATATCTGTTATTAAGGGGAGTAATGTACCTACATCTCTCAAATGCAAAAAGGAAAACAGACAATTTATCACCCTAGAACTCATACCTGATTGTATAAAAAAAGGTAGTGGAATAGTTATGTGTGACACAGCATTGCTTCTGTCTGTGTGGCCAGAGGAAGTTGGGACAATTTCAGTATGGATCACACAATTCCACAGGCAGGCACAATAATGATGAGTTTCTCAAATATTTAGTACATAAGAGTTCAGAGATGAAGGACAGTACTCTGTTACAGAATATTTGGAGACCATGGCTTCTGGTGATCTTCCTTCTGACTTGATTTTATAATCTTCTGTTTCTTCCACTTTCTGTGATATATCATTTTTTAATTTAATTACATTATATCCACTAACCAGCTATGCTGACTTAATACAAGGTGGAGGGTTCCAGCAGTTTCCTTGCACTATTCTGAATCCCGAGTACCCTTGTGTAAACCTCAGCACTTTTGCACTGTTGAATGATTCAGTATTGCTTACTAGACTAATATAAACAAAGCGTCAAACAGAATCCAATCAATGCAGCTGGATGTTGCCCTGTTCATGTTCAAGGACCACAACTACCTGTGTGCTGCATTAGCAACTGCAAGTACTAGTAAATCCTATTTCAGCAAACAGAGAAAGAGAAAATTTTGTTTACAGGTTTCACTAGAATGCCATGGAAACAGATACAGAGGTAACTGTAAAAGGCATAATCCAAATGGAAGACAGCTGTAATAGAAAACCTATAACTCAAAATAATGTATGTATTTTCCCACTTGGAAAACACATGCATAACTCCTATTAACATAAAGACAGAAAATTATACTGAGTAGACCCCAATATCACTAAGGTCCCTGATAACGGTATGAATTAATGTACACCTTCAAAGCACAGCAAGATGTTTTCATACACAGACTATTAGAAAAAAATAAAATTACCTTAATAGAATAATGATCTTTTTAAGGAAAAAATTACAGCTAGAATTTCTGAAACAGGATTAAAGTATGGTAGTAGCCCTGTACAAGGAAGCTGCTCAGCACCTGCTGCCTACACTGTGCCTAGCTCCAGGCAATGTTATACATTCCTCACTTTCATGGGAGCAAAATACATCCCCTAAAAATATAAAACACAAAAATAAATAGATCTCCGGGGAAATGGAGAGAAATCTGTTTTAGAAATAGTGAAGGAGCCTGTATGTTCTAGAAAAAGCCCATTTTGCATTGTTTTGTAAGATTTACACTTTAATTTGAAACCAAAGTAAGGCATAAAATTTGTATGAAAGCAATATCTGATTTATATGTGAACTTAACACACAATATACATAGCTGCAAATACCAGACCCCAGTGAGAGAAGGAAAAGATTTTGAAAGATTATTAAAGTATGCTTGATAAATGTGGCCCTGAAATACCCCAAAAGATTTTTCTGAAGATAAATAGTAAACACAATTAACATGACTTCTGCTACAAAAACACTAAACACAATGGATTTTTTTTAATTAATTTCCAATGTTATTACATGCTCTTATTGAGCTGGAATTGACTCCATCCACTAACTGTACTGTGAGACAGCTCTTCTGTCCATATGACCTTACCTTCTAGATAAAAAAACAAATAGCCATTCTGTTGGTCATACGAAGAGGAAACCATACAGTAACAATAATCTTATGACCATCAAAAGTTAACATCTGTGGGTGGAAATTTTGTGAAAGTTGAAGTATTTAAGAAAGATATATTTCTAAGGCTCAGATAACGTGCAGCTTGATCAAATGCATTATTAATTAACCAGTAAAAACTAGCAGCTGTAAAGGCTTACAAGAATACATTACTTTACACTTATGGCCTAACCTCACTATCCATATTCAAACAAGTCTCCTAGCTAAAGGTAAATCATACAATTCTTGGGAGTCTTGCATGCATTAGGACTCATTAGATTTACATACTATTATTCACAGTAGATGTTTCATTACATTTGCTTTGAGAGAATGTACCATCTATATGGGTATTCACGTATTTCATATGTGAATGCCTATCTGTGTTGTATATATTGTGAAGCTTACAGTAAGGTTGTTTGGCCTTCTTCTGTCTTAGATAAAGCAGACCAGATGGCTCATTCACATGAGGTCAACTTGTATGGCAGAGCTGACATTCTTCCACTAAACACCAACCAACCCAAAACAGGAAGAACAAATCCAAACAGCCATTCAGAACCAGTCCATCTCCCATATTGTTTGCAGGCTTTGTTTGGGAGAGTGCTAGCTGGCACAGGCCAAAACTTGAGCCAGGGACTGTCCTAACAGCTGGATGGTGGGGATGTCACTGAAAAATAATCTGGCCCAAGCCCTGACTATTCAATTTGCTTGAATGGACATCAGTCATGCTACTGAAAGAAGGCAGTCCAACACGCTGTCACAGCAAGGCTGGAAGGGGCCTCCAGAGTTCATACTGTCCATCTGGCCCAAAGAGAACCTGTCCTCACAACACTGCTTTTGCATCAAAGTTCTCTCCTACTCTTACAAAAAGATGCACCTGAGCCATAAGGTCTTTGCTACAAGAAAGTGCCAAGTAAAACACTTTTATCTCACTAAGCAAGTATTTGAAAGGGTAACTTACCATTTTGGTCTGCTTGTGGATTTCACCATTGGAGCCATGCCATCTCTATAGAGGCTTTTTGTTTTACTGAAGTTGACGACATTGAAAATTACTCTCTGGGGAAAAAAAAAAAAAACCAACAAAAAAGAAAACAAAATAAAGAAAAAAGGTCAGGTAAAAATTATGAAAGAGCTTATATGTGTATTGCATATACCACATGCATAAAAATATACATGGAAAATATATGGAATAGATGTGTATCTTCTGAATTATTGTTATTCTCCTAGATCTCATAGAATGTATACCCTGTCTGTTCCTAGTATTTTAATAGTCCATGTTGTTTTACATTGCACTGCTATACATGAAATGTATGTTTTGAATTTAGTATGCTGAGGTTTTAGGAGGTATCCTAGTCATAGAAAGAAATAGGTTACTCAGATCTGAAAACAGAAAAGAAAGCCTAGTTTGTTGCAGTTAGTGTTAGAGAGGTTGGTGAAAAGCTGGGAAACAGGGCAGCAGTCTTCATGAAAACCTTCCAGCTCCTTCATATAATCACAGAACAGAATCATAGAATTGTGTCCAGCCTTTCCAGATCCCCTTGAAGAGCCTTCCTATCCTCAAGCAGATCAGTGCTTCTACCCAGCTTGTTGTCGTCTCCAAACTGACTGAGGGTGCACTCAATCCCCCCCATCCAAATCATTGATAAAGATATTGAACAGGACTGGCCGCAACACTGAGCCTTGGGGAACCACTTGTGACAAGCCACCAACTGGATTTCACTCCATTCATCACCACCATTTAGGCTCAGCCATCCAGCTGGGATTTTACCCAGTGAAAAGTACACCCATCCAAGCCATGAGTAGCCAGTTCCTCCTGGAGAACGCTTCTCTTAAAGCTTCTTGGTCACTTCTTTCAACCTGCTTAGGCCTCACACAGCAGCAGGAAAAAATAAAATATTTCTGATTTTCTTTCCCCAAAGAAAGGAATATTTCTCTTCCCTTAGCAAAAGGAAGAATTTTCCTCTGCAAAAACTGTACAGGATACCTACACAGTAGAAATCATACATAGCCATAATTATTTTGAATGCAATAAAGGAGTCCAACTGATCTTAGTTTACACTAATAACTTTGGTAAAACTGCAGCTGAAATTTAACATTTCAAAGGAAGAGCAAAATCTATGTCTTTACTGGTAACGGACTGATACTGAAAGTAAATCCATGCTGGGGGAAGAAAAGAGAAAACAGAGACAAAACCTTCTTCCTCACCATCTGTCTGCTGTAAGTCATCTTATGCAAAATCACTTACTCTGTCTCTGTTAAGAAACTCTAGGTTGGACCTACCTCATCTCATGCAGTGCATTTACTTTTCAGGTGTTAAGTCCAGTATACCAGTTTCTCATACTCTTTTCATGCCCAACATTAACGTACAAACAAAAAACAAAATAGGAAGACTAAATTAATTTTTATATGATGCTCCAGTATATACTAATACATTCTATTATACCTCTCTCTTTAAATTTCTTTTCCACAGATATCAGTGAAGACAGACCACTAAAAGTATTCGCCCCCAGGTATTCACATATTTGTTTTTAGAACAAACTATTGTAATGTTTACACTCTTAAATAATGGTTCATGAGAAGTCTGAGAATTAAATGGCCACTGTTTGAAATCAAACAATTTTGACACAAGCAATAACATCAATTAAGCTTTCATATGTAAAATTTTGCAAAAACAAATCTGGACCTTCCAGGCAGTCTGCTCAGACAACAGTGAATTATAATATTAAAGTGAAAGCAATCAGAGTGGGACACTGACAACAGGAGCCAGGCAGATTTCATTGAATCACAGAATCATTGAGGTTGGAAAAGACCTTTAAGATCATCAGGGCCAACCGTTAACCTGGCACTGCCAAGTCCGCCACTAAACTATGTCCCTGAGCGCCACATCTACACGTTTTTGAAATGCTTCCAGGGATGGTGATCCCACCGCTTCCCTGGGCAGCCTGTTCCAATGCTTGACAACCCTTTTGGTGAAGAAATTCTTCCTAATATCCAACCTAAACCTCCTCTGGCACAACCTGAGGCCCTAAAGTGAACACAGGATTCAAGGCACGGTCTCACCAGTGCCAAGCACAGCAGCACAATCACTGCCTTGCTCCTGCTGGGCACACTATTTCTGATACAAGCCAGGATGCCACTGGCCTTCTTGGCCACCTGGGCACACTGCTGGCTCACATTCAGCAGCTGTCAAACAGCCCCCCCAGGCCCTTTCCCACCAGGCAGCTTCCCAGCCACTCTGCCCAGCCCGTAGCGCTGGTGGGGCTGGTGTGACCCCAGTGCAGGACCCGGCACTGAGACCTGTAGACCCTCACACCACTGGCCTCAGCCCATCGATCCAGCCTGCCCAGATCCCTCTGAATTTACATATTTATGTGGGGCAGGTAGGAATCCAGGTAAACTATATAGCCCTAATTAACCATGTCTGTACTCAAGAAAAATTAAGAAAGTTGTTTTGAGGTGAGGTATTGCTAAAGATTTTGTAAATGAAAGCACAAGCTGCTACCTAAGCAAACTCTGCAAATTAGTCAAAACAAAATCTAAGAAACACCTGTGGGTTTTACTGAAACTGACTCAAAAAACCTAGCAAATCAAGAAAAAAAAAACTTTCTTAAAGATAATAATTCAATTTTATGCCAAAAATGAAGAAACTACATATCCTTGTACATGAGTTTTCATGCATTTTTTTCTATTGCAGCATTTTGAGATTTTCTATTGGTCATGAGATGAGCTTATTTTTATAACTCTTGATGAAAGCATGCACTTCATTTATAAAGCCTTATGTTTGTAATTTTAAGTGTTTTGGATATCGTTTATCTGATGAAATATCCATCTTGGGAAGCCTGTAGTTATTTTCCATCTTCTTATGTTTACAATGCATGGTGGCTCTAAGTTAGATAATGATATTTAGGTCTCTCCATATTCCATACTCTACATGGAAGCATTTTCCTGTATTAGAATGCTGAGTTTTTCCTCTGTTACTTAACTCTGTTCATATTTGTGAAAACAAATTAAGTTGCAACAAATTGGTTTGTTAATCTTGATGTTTGCATGGAGTGAATGAAACAAACAAGATCTCCAAAGCAATTGCCTTAAACTTTGGATGCAATCATGTCACTGTTGGAAAGAGAAAGTTGCTAATTTTGTTACATACTGACTCAGAGCAGACAGCTGGTAGAGAATGTTCTTATTCCAATCAAGCTTATTTTGTATAATGAGTTGGGCAAATGTACACAACTGGGTAAGCAACGTATATAAAAACAAAAATATGCAGCTCATTTAACAAAACTGCAGATTATAACATTTCAACCACTCATGTTCACCATGGAGTAAGCAGTTAGCAATGCATGCAGTTCTCTCAGCATGGTATATAGTTAGATTGGCAGAACAAAAAATTTAACAGCACAAAACTTTATCAACATACACCACTGAAGTAATAAAGTACACAAACTGAAGCACTCAAATAAGCAGCTGAACTCAGTCAAGTATTCCTGATGATAGTTAAAGTAGTCCATGCAGCTCAGCCAGTGAAGTGTGCAAAAATGTAATGACTACAGTATACACACCTTAGCCAGAAAAATATGCAGCTTGCTCAATAAAGTATGCAAAGCTCTTTGAACCAAATGCTATAATAAAAAGGCTGTGATACAGCAATCAATGTTTTGCTGAACAAACCTAATTTTTAGTCTAGTTTTTGTCTGTACTGACATTCTTTAACATAGCAGTTATACACTGTAAATAGCAACACTAAGCACATTAAAACACTCTCCGTAAGAAAATTATTACTATCTGGTATGGTTTTTATGAATTAGAGACATACAATGGGTGGTATTTAATAAGCAATATAATTCAGATACTCTAAAATTTAAAAAAAAAAAAAGTTTGGGGTTTTTTTTTTCAAGAAATGTCAGGTTAAAAAAATAGAACTAGATTAAATGTACTTATAAATTTCCTAGAAATTACTCTGGTCTCCAGAGCATCCATCCAGAGAAAAAATGGCAGAAATCTTTACAATAAAAATACTTGTATTCATTTTGGAGTGTATGAATATCACTAAAAGAAGCTATAATCAAACTGATGCTGTACCAGAAATTATAATTGTGTGATTTCACTTCACTTGTGATAGATTTTTATGTATACTGCATTATTCTGACAAACCGATCTGCAACTTGTGGGTAAGTGGAGGAGGCAGAAAGCAGAAAGGCCTCTCAGGACACCCCCAAGTAAACCCATGCTATTTGAGGGAGGTGTATGACGATACATTGTGGTTTCACAGCACAACAACTGCTGCAGTCTCAGGGTCTGTGCATGGACTGCCAGATCTGAGGCAGACGTTGGAGAACATGAGAAAAGGCAGGTATGTTCTGCCTACCAACAGAAGGAAGATGTCCTCTTTCCATAACGTGTGCAGTTAATATGCATTTCGAGGTAACTTGCTGCTAAAACCATTAAGACAGAAAAGTAAGGAAAGGCTTCATCCTGCCTTTATCCTGAAAATTTACTGACTAAACCTGTTTTTCCCAATTGTCCTTTGCAAATTTATTTCAGGAATTCAAAACACAAACAGGTTTTAAGGGATGCTCAGTGTTTTTAGCATGAGCAAGATAAAGATTAACCTTGAACACAAGGGGAAAAGATGGCTGAAATGTGTCACACATTTTATCTTATTACCAGTAGTTTTCATTTTCCTGTCTGGGGCTAAAAGGAGCTGCTGTTTTTGGGGGGGGCAAGCACACATTCAGGATGGTTTTGGATGGGAGCTGAAGGCATTGAGCATGGATGGCCATATTTGACACCATATTCCAACAGGTCTGTGTGAGCATAGGGTGAACTGTGATCTCTTAAATATTCATTGTTTACCCACACTCTGGCAGGTTTTCCACATGAACCAACCAACTGAAGCAGGTATCCAAAAGAAAAGTAACACCTTTGCCAAAGGTTAAGGGCCTTCCCCCAGGATAAGGATACACTAGGTCCCTTCAAAAAGGCTGCCAGGTTTATTGTGCCTGGTTTTCCCTAGCCAACTTCTCAGGAATAGCTGAGCTGCTTTGGCTGACATTAAAAGAATAAAAAAAACCAAACAAACAAACTGAAGAACACCACAAAATTCCGCCTGAGGCAGACACCTGGCACAGAAAATTTTGTGTCAAATCATTACAAGTATGAGAAGTTATAACTAACTGAAAATAGAGTTTGCAGGAGGAAGTGTCAGGCATTCTTAATATTGATGTAACATACACATATTAAATATTAACAATTACATAATACATTTAATATTCATAGCATAATAATGTCACTTCAGTGGACAATGCTGCGTGCTACAAGTGTGATACAAACTTCAATATGAGCTGCCAAAGTACCTGGGGAACAATTATTAGACGGAGAAACAATTTCATCATTTAACCAGCCAAAAGAAGAGAACTGGTCACTAAGTAAAAATACTAAGACCTTTTAGCTGAAATTAAGTCGGAGCTCTTGTGCTCTGAATGAGCATCAAAGAATCAAAGGTCCTGGATACCATGGGGCTTTGCTTCGCTTTCACTTCTTGATGTCTTGATTTCCTCTCCTGCTGATTCTTTAAATATTACACTGTTTTGTGAATTCCTGAAACCTTCACCTTTTTATGAGCAGAGTTCTTGCCTTTGGCAAGAATCTTGGTTATCCATTCCTTCCTTCTCTTAAAATCCTCTCTTTTAGAAATGTAAGTTTTCATCCCATTAAAGGGCAGATCTACTTCAGAATAGTCCATTTCCATTCCAAAACAACAACAAAATACAAAGAAAAGAATAATTAACATCTCAAGCCAACCCCACAACTTGTAATGTCTGAATGTGAGAAACAACAACATGGGATTGCTGCCTTCTCACAAAAAAGTATTGCATTTTGACTTTGTGTCAGAAGGTTTTTGGGATCTTTCTTGACAAAGCACCTTATACAAAGCTATACAAAAATAAATTACACTGGAGGGGCTTCAAAATGGAGATAAAAAAAAGCATCACCTGCAACTGTTATCAATGCTGAAGAAAATAAGTAGTGTAACAGTCAGGTCTGAGAAAAATCCCCAATGAAAACTTACAAAGCTCATTTTTCTGACCTTTTAAAATTTAAATCATACATTACCAGTAACATTTTAAAATAACCCACGTTTTCTTTCTCCCTTTGTAGAAACACACGTCCTTTCAAATGGAAAAGTTTTTACTGTTGATAGCATTTAGCCTTTTTCTCTCTAGCTAAAGCTTTCAAAACCTCCTGATGCTCAGAAGGGGAAAATAAATACTCACCTACTGAGGGAGGATGTTAGGGACCATCTAGAGCTCCACCAGACTTGCTAATCAGTTGCACCTGTGTCTTGTTAACTGGAAATTGTCAAGTCCTTACAAGGTAACAAAGTCTTAGGAAAGTGATGCAGAAAATGATCTACAGATTGTGAATTATGGGACTTTCCCCCTTGGTAGAGCTCTTCACTTAGTTACTTGGAGAAAAATGTTAAAGTCTGCGGTGTTACAAAGAACAACATTAAAATAAGACTCAAGGGATTTTAATACAGTAAAACCTTGATATACTGCTATGCTAACTACAAAAAGAGCTTAGCATTTAATGGTGTTTGTGTTTGATATGTTCTTGATGTTCATGCTAGCCCAGAACCCATAAGCTGTATTAGTGTTTTTCAATTAATGAGGGGCATAACTGTATCTTAATGACAAAATATACTTTTTTAAATTATTAGCAATTTAGGCATTTGCCTTGTTTATCTGTCCTTTCTGGCAGTCCCTTCTTTGACTCCAAACTAATACACTTATGCCCAGACCCACAGGAGATGTAACAGCTGTGTAAGACAGTGTTTCCCATTCAGAATTTCACTGTCAACATCAGTGTTATCTCACTTAGGTCTAGGTCAGGGGGATGCTGTGGAGAAGGCCATCATCTAGCAGAAAGCTTTCAAAAGGATTTACAGAGGAATTGCTGTTCCCTGTTTAGTGTCATTCCATGGACTGACCGCTAATCTTGCTTCTGTGCACAACCTGTTGGACTTAAACATTCCGAGGGCAAGAGCTGATCCAAGTTTTCCCATTCAAGATTTCTTGAAAAAATGGCAAATTTGTTACTGAACACCCTCCCCTTCCAACAGAAGTCAACTTTCTGTTAAAGTTTTTACTTTTCATCTGAACATCAATAACCTGAATCTTTAAACTGAAAACTCTGAAATGTCCATTTAGAAAGCCAGCAGTGGTGTGATTAGACTGACTCACATTCCTTGCTCCCTTGGGCCAAAATCTCCAATAGAATTGCAAATGTGTCACAATACATATATTGTATTGTGTTGATTCATCAAAAAGAAAATAGTAAGGGTCCTGACAGGGCATATAACCAGACTTCAGAGGTATTTAAAACAGGTTTGAAGCTGAAAACTTCTTGCCAAACCTTTTCCATTCTTTGTAGCAAGAGGTCAAAATATTTGCAAAAAAAAGGCATCTTTATTTAATCAGCTCAGGGTGGGGAGGTACTTTTATTTTCTGTTTCCTATCTTTTCATATATACAGAGTCTTCTCTGAAAGAGCCACTTTAGTTACATTGCTGGGAAATTGCAGAAGCACAGAAATATGTGAGCTACTTTTTATTTGATATTTGAGAGGTGTCTGAGCCCTGTTGGTCTTGTCATTAACTTTCTCCATATACGTGGGTAATGTTTTCAGGAATCTGTTTAAATAGAACATAAGGAAACAGTGCATGGTCTTTCACTAAGACTTTCTCACCTAGCTAAATTATTTCCTAATATATTCCATGTCATGTTATAGCCATTGCCAGATGACATTTGAAGTAGAGTCATGTATTAAACTCTTTCTACATAATTACAGAAGCTATCCATGTTTAGGTTCTATATTCTTTTCAATCAATATTATGGCTGCAGGTGGATAGTAACAGCTGGCTGTTCTGGAACGTGTTAGCAAAATTTGCGGATATCTTACATCCCTCAAGAGGAAGCAGCTGAAAAGAGTTACGTTTTCCTTTTACTAATAGAAATTATTTAGCCAGCGAGAAGAAATGCTGCAAAGTTTGGTAGAATTTAAAATAGTTATAATAATTACATTTTCTTGGTGATTCAAAGAGATAATGCTATCAATGAAATGTTTTCTGGCCCAAATCCTGTTCTTATTGCAGGGCCCACAGGAGGCCTGAAAACAATGAGATCAATCTGAAAAAAGGAAAAAAGCCAGGAAAAGTCACTGCATCGTTGTTACAGGGAAACACTGTTAAAAAAAAAAAAAAAAAGCCCACGTTTATGAGCACTGGCATAAGGTGTGCCACTGAAGACCAGAGAATAAAGTGGCAAGCACAAGCACTAAGTTCTTGTGGGAGCATTTTGTTCACCCGTTCTTTCTTCTCTATGAAGTCTATTTTTCTGGGCCCTTCAGAAAGTGTAACAGCCAGCCTATGATCCAGAATCATAACCTCACTTATCAAAGAGAGATACACTTACCAATAAATTAGACATTTATGATGGGCATCAAAGTGGTGTACAGCCATAATTACTCAAGCTTCAGGCATGCAGGTGGAGTGCTAAAAACTGACGCTCGCAGAAATGCTGCAAGATAGTAGGTGAGTGTGGCACTGACAATGAGAGAGTGGCAGTGATACTTGTATGGATCATGATTTTGCTCAACCCTTGAAAACACAGAAGGTAATAATCACAATTTAAATAGCATGCAAACACAAAGGCAGCAATCCATCTGATACCCAGTCTGGAAAATGGGAATGAAAAAGCCTTTTCAAGTGTAGGTCCTTGTGAGAAGCAAAAGGAAGATAAAGAAAGCCCTGTGAAGGGAGAGATTTGGATGAAGCTTTTCCAGCAATTGTTTACTTTGGATTTTTGCAGCTGGCATTTTTCACAGTTAAAAGCTATTGTTTGTCTGGAGCTTGTGGGAAAAACCTGTGGGGGGAAAGAAGGTGATGATAACACACAGAAAGAAAGACGGGATATATGGGAGAGCTCAAAACCAGCACCAATATATTTGCCTCAGTGTTCTCTGATGGGTTACAAAAACAAAGACATTTTGATGTGTATAACCACTAGTTATTACTGCCAGCCGTCTCGCTTACGTTACTGGGATCACAGTCTTGCAAACGTATAAAACCTCTCTATTTACTTCTCCAGTAACTAAGCACAGATGGGCTTTGTGTCCAGGTTATTCACGGAGGTACTTGGGCTTTCTCTTCTTTTTAATTCAAGTGGTTTGGTTGCTGTTACAATGAGACCTTTGAACCATGCATGATTCTGAATAGTAATAGAAGAAAGGTTTCCCCATACTGTGTAGTTCCCTTATATTTAGACAGAACTGGAATTGGATCTTGCTGGAGTAGCTGCAGTGCTGGTGAAAAAAACACCCCAAAAAAAAGGGGTTTTTGTGGAAAACCATAAACTATATGTTTTCAGTATCACGAAGCTAAGGGACATTGTCATCGCATGTACCCTCTTGTTTTCTTTTGCAAAATGAATATCCCCTTCTATTTTTACTGCAGTATTACAACACTTTTTTCTGCTCTTCTTAGCTGAATCCTTTTGCAATACTGCAACATTCACACAATTCACCAATTTCTAGAAGAAAATGTAATCGATATGTTAGTGTACATTGGAATCTTAACATTGACAACCAGTAGCTTGTGGTATTGATTTGAAAAAACTGCTCATGATTTCTACAGTACTTCAGCACTATTTCTTCTATTTTCGGTATTCACTACCTTGAATTCTACTCCAAGTGTCCAACTCACGTACTAACAGAGTATTCAAAGTTTTGTTCTTCAAAAGAAAACCCTAGGGTAAGTAGAAGGACATCTGATCTAGTTCCTGCTCTTTTTGTGTACCTGTCTATTTGACATTTAGAATAAGATCTCTGAACTGCCTTAACCAACCGTAATAGTAAGGGGACATGTGAATTGTCTTCACAGCTTTGCAAATCCTTTTGTGAAGCTGAAACACTGAATGTTCGATTCAAATGATCTGTTTGCAAAGGTGATTCACCGTGTGTGAATAAACATGTTTTGGCAGTGTCATGAGCAGAACAGATAAACAAAAGGACTGGGAGGACTTCAACAGGAACTTTAAATGTCTTAAAGCAATCTGCCCTGTGCTGCACTTCTGTAACATAGGTGTCGCCGGTACTAACCCCAACTTGAGGGGAAAAAAAAACAACAACAGTGATAATGCATCATTACTGGACCATACAGCATAACTGCAGTCCAGCCAGTCAGGTCTTTTTGTTTTCAAATGTCACAGGTAAAATTTATGTCTTGTCCTGATTGAGCTTCAAACATGGATAAAAGAATATTCACATTCAGTAAAGCTCTCTAACACATAAATATTTAGCCTCACTTTTAAGTGTTCCTAGAGACTTAAAGTTAAGCAGACATTCATCCTTCCTGAACAAGGGTGGATTTCTGATTCAGGATTTAAGACAGTCTAGCAACATGGGAAAAAGATGCTGGATTTGCCAAAATCCCATAGGCACAATTTATCTTTAGCAACTGATCACTCTAGATTGGAAGTGACGTTTCTGCAGCTTTGGGATGCAGGAATGTTTTTATCACTGTTACAGATCAACGTTAAGTGTAATATTGTTTTGTTAGTTTATGCAAATCAATCTGAAATGGTGTATGAATAAAAGGACTTTGAAAATGGATCATTCATCTTTATTGGCTTTGAAGTACTGACTATATGTTACTTTGCTGAAACTATATTATATTATACTAAGTTATAAGAAACATTGCTCGGATACTGAGCAAGTCTCAGCACAAATTCTGGTAATTTTCCACCAAAAATGAGCCTCCAAAAAGAGATAAATATGGTACAATGCTGAACCTCATCTCTAAAGAAATCATATCATATATGACCAAAGCCTCTTTTAATATCTTACAGATTTGACTTTTCATCAGCTCACTTTCAAAAGGTAGTGTAGAAATCTGCTTTGAAGTGCCCTCTTGGTAGAGAAAACATCATCTCTAAATGGTTGCAAAGCAACAATAGCAGCAGACTACAGCTATGAGGCTACTACGAATGCTCTGTGCATTTTAACAGGTAAATTCTGCACTCTTTTATATGCTGGTTTGATGGAATACTCAAAGGTGCTGAAAACCCTTCTGGGGAAATGTGAAAATTGATAACATTGCTTCATAATACAGTATTTTAATACAACATCTCAATATTAACCATAATGTTGCAAAAGATCTTTCACACTTTATGTTGTTCAATTTTTTCCTGTTAGAAAAGACTCAAGAGCTTTTTTGGAAATGATATGTAAATATAATTCCTTTCAGATTTCCTAGAATTTTAAAATTGCAATAGCAGAAGATGAAAAATATTAGCAAAACAATTTGCAACTGAAGATATGAGATGTTGCCTGGTTCCTTTACAAAGTATTCACAGCTGATCATCTTTAGTCTTTAGTTTTCCAGAGTATAATTTAAACTCTAAGCATAGCTTCCCAAAACACTAATGCAGTTTACACTTCTTTTTTTTTCTTTTTTTTTTTTTAACTGCAATGCATGTGACAAGTCTTCCTTTGATTTTACTTAAATATGTAGTTATCACATCATGAACACTGCTCTGACAGTCAGCCCATAACCATGTATCACAAAGTTAAAAGTCTGCAAAAACTACTTTGATGGCCAAACATGGGAAGGGGGAAGAACCTGCTTATCACAAGGGAGGCAGGAAAATATGCAGAAAAAGAAGTGTATGCAGTGGCATGAGTAGAAGACTTCCAATAAATAAAAAATACTAATAGGAGTTTCAAAAATAATGAGTCTCCCACAAAACTAAGCCAGCACCCTGTCAACAAAATACAAACACTCATTACATGGGAGAATGCTCCTCTGTGCTCCTTACACACTTGGCACTGAGTTCAACAGGAATTTTAGATACACCAGGAATGAGGACTTAAGCTGTAAATGTGACTGTGAGAAATAAAATGGTGATTCAGATTTGGGGTGTCAGCTGCAGGAGGAGCGCACAGTGTGTCTCAAGAGGGTAAAATACATGGCTTAGCACTGCCCTAGTTCTGGATCATTAGGGATTTCCTTGGCATAAATCAAAGCAATCTAAATAGTACGTTCTCACCCCAGCTGCTAAGATCCTCAGAGTGGGAAAGCTGAGTCACTCGCTCTCTGTGATAGCACCGATTACAAGCTTTGCCACCAAAGACTCCCCAAAATGGGGACCTTCTTTCCTCAGCTGACAATTACAGCACAACACAGAGAACCTGTCCACACCACAGACTCAGATGAATATCTGTAGATAAATAATCCATTCACATCAGGTAGCACTTGTGCTTTCTTTATGTATAAAGGCAGTGTAATAGTATTTTAGGTTTATTTGTCCGTACCATGGTAACTTCTATGAAAACCTGACATAAAAATGTGACCAGGAAGATTTTTCCCTGCTAAAAACTGCCCATCTTCCAAAAACGTACAGCAGTCCTGTACCCTCTTTTGGAGACAACAATTCCTTTTCTCACATTGTTCCTCACAGCTCATGCTTTAAGACTTTTCTTCCTCAAGTAATCGACTGAAAAAAGCCTGCCTATACGAAAATAAACAAACCTTGCAGGATAGATTAAAATTTTGACCAAGATTGTAACTCTGTTACCCTAACCGTAAACCAGATTACACAATATTTTACTAGAACACTGACAGTTCTAAAACCTATTAAAAATATGAAAAAATCAATAAAGATAAAGCTGAATTATACGTATACAGAACATTTTCTTTATTGAACAATTCTTATAGATTGTTTTGAAATATTATTCTAGACATTTGCTTGGATGCTCTTATTGCTAAGTTTTAATGTGATAACTATAGTAGTTTTGCATTATGTCCTTACCAACAGCAAACAAGCAGAAAAATTGAAAGACATTCAGATATAAACATATACAAAGTCTTCTGTAAAGAGCTTCAGGGGTTTAATCACATTAACAGCATGCTTATTACTTAAAAAAAATCTGCTAAATTGCAGCCGGGAAAAGGAAGAATTTCTTATTACATACATAACCACTGGTAAGTATGTTGAATTACTGCAGTTACTTTTGCCAAGACCTGAGTTACTTATTAGAATTGGTACAAAAATATGATCCTTTATATCTGCATGAAATGTAAACCTGAGAAACAGTCCGGTAAATTTAAGAGATCTGCTTCAGTGTTTATAAAAATTTCTTTGCATTTCATTAATTTCTATATATAAATACAAGTTTAGCAGAGTAAATTATAGTTCAAAACCAGGGCAGCTCTTGTTCCAAGAATTTGGTATTGCTGACCACAACTGGGTTTTAAGATTTATTTTAATCTTAAGAGATGTTTAACTGAGCTAAAATGGTTATTTCAGCACCAGAATGTGTTCTGGCATACTTCATTATATTATATATACATAAGTTTCCCAAAGAAATATACCATTGTGTATACAGATTTTTCTTATGAAAAAGCCAGGGCAAATCAGTTCTCTTTGCTTCTTTCACCCCTGGGACGACCTCTCACAATAAGAATTGTCAGTGCCTTATTTATAATGGCAGATCTCAGGTTTGATTCTGGCAGCTTTTGATCTCTTGATGGCCCAAAAGCTTTCAAATACAGAAGAATCTGATGCTTTTTTGGCATCCTGCAGTTTGCCTAAACCTCAAAAGCAAGTTTTAGTCCCAGAAGTGAATTACTGAAGCAGTGTAAACAAAACACAAACGTCACAAAATGATGAATACCTCAAACAAAATATCTTTGTCAGACAGATGACAACTTCAGATCACTTGAAAAGCATTTGTAGAAACTCTGCAATCTGCAAACAAACTTCTGTTTTACAGCCTAGAACTAAAAAGTACATGAAAACAATAAATTATTAAAGGCTCAAATATTCTTTTTCAACATCCATATAAAAATTCAAATATAACCATTCTTTTAAACATTTGGTCCCTGTAAAAAAAAAAAATAATCCTGCATGTTTCTACATCACAGAAATGCATATAACTACCTAGTTACAACATAACTGTCAGTAAATAGGATACAAGAGCTTCATTGGAAACTGTCTTCAATGAAGCTCTCACACCTGATGTATTGAAAAGGAACGGAATAAATGAGAGACAAATGATTCGATATAATTTGAAGAAATAACTTTTGATGAGTATGTGACAATGACAGTTATTTAATCCCTAGAAACCTCTTCTTGGATATACTTGGATATATTGATTAGGTAAGACCTCTAGACAAATGCAGAATACAGTTGTCCTAAATTTTAAATGAAAGAATGTCTAGCTTTTTGCTCTAATAATATGTTATTCTTTAACTCTTGGCAAAGCTTAAGGTTCTTTTCTTTCTTACAATGAGGAGAAGGGAAGGGAGAGACGAGGGAGAGGGAAGGGACCACACTATGCTACCTAAGGTATTGGGTTTTTTTTTATTATTATAGCACAAAGATACAATAAAACTGGCTTGCCCATTTTCAGTTTTATGTCCCTCAGTGCTGCTTTAAGGTCGCAGTGGTTGCCATAAAATACTACACCTGTGCTTCAGTCTATGAGGCATCATGCATTACTTTTTTTAAGGAAACTGGAAACAGATAAAATGTTGTAGACTAGTATGCTTGATACTGTAACCTTTTTATACCGGCTATAACTACATTAACATAAAGACAGTTGCTATAATATCATTACGGGGAATCAAGGCACTTTGGAAATCTCTGTTCCTTATGCCAGTTTATAGTGAAGTTAAATTAGCAGTGAAGCGCTGTACTAGTAACACATCCATTAATAAAAAGAAAAAAAAAAAAAGAAAACAAAGCACAACAGAAATGTTAGAATACATTTGGAAATAATTCAAAGAGATTGGGGAATGACAGCAGATGATTTCCCAGACTAATGAAATTCCTTGTTCCTAACCTTTAAATACCTGCATATACAGTACCATTCTGACTAAATCTGTGCTGTTACGCTTACAAACAAACCTGCTAAACCTTTGCATTATTGATCAGTGATGGCATGCTTAGCCCACACGTCCTGTTTACATTCCATTTCTTTTACACTTCTAAGATATAATATGTCTTTTACAGAACAAGAGCTCTTTCCATTTAAACCCTGCAGTTTGTGTTCATCATGCATTTTAATGGTTGTAAGCAATTTAGAAGGTTACTCTTTGAATGGTAGATAAAACTGGCAATATTTATTGGTAAATAGATGTCTAATTATAATAATTTAGGAACATTTCCAATATCATGTTTTTTTCTAAATAAATAGCTGCAAAATTATCTCCTTTGTATACCAATGCTACTTAGAAACTAAGTAACAACTTACATCGTTCTAATGTTATAACAAAAAGATGCTGCACCTATTCTAAACACAATGCAAGAATGTTTTAATTTTAAAACAAAAAATAGGGATTCAAATATAATCAATTCATTTCCACGTTCTGCACAGAGACAAACCAAGCCCACCTTTGCAAGGCTAGTAAAAAAGTGACTATCATAGCCCCAAAGACAAATTGAGATGACATGAGCCAGTTCTTGAAAAATGTCGTTTCAAGAAACATTAGGAACGATTCTGATTCCTTACACCTGCTTCTGACTGTCTGGAGCAAGGGGATGAAAAGATCAAATCCTCTTTAATAATGGGTGTGATACAAACCCACATACTTCCTGACCAGAATCATCTTATAAAATCCTTAAAAGGATCTAGAGAGAAAGTTTTAAAACGGTTTCCCCGTTTCCAAGTCTGCCTAAAGCATTCATGCCATGAGGCAGTTTAAACATCAGTGTTTCTGAAATCAGAAAAGGAAAATCATCAGCCACTTCAAGCAGGTCCTGCTTTGACATCAGAAAGTCAATTCACTCAGCTTAGCAGCATTCAATTCTGAACAACATTTTGTTCTGGGTCTCTGTCAAGTTATTCTAGGCTGTGAAATTGTCAGGAATGATGGATGACTATCAGCCTTCTGCTATCTTCTTTGCTTCTCCTTAGAGATTTGTGGCTGCTGACTGCAAAGCAAATTCCTCTTTTCTTCTTTTGCACAACATACCCAATGAACAACAGTAATTATGAGAAAGCCTACACTACAATTATTTTAGCACTTAACTTTGTATTGACATCTGTAAGAGACAGAGCTCTCTAGATTGATTAGCAATGATATAGCTTCCTGCCTTTTACTAATATTGCTGCAGTCATCCTCTACATGCAATTTGCTAAAAAAAAACACCACTGTTTTTCTCTGTTAATATTTTAAATTACAAATTGAACTAATTACAGAAAATTTCTAATACTTTATGAATATAGCATATTATTATTATAACGGTGTTTCAAACTGTATAGTACTTGTAACATAATCAAAACTGACATAAGAGAATAATTTAAGGATATTAAATGGGATTTGAGGGGGGGGGAAGATGTTAAAGCTGCATTATTGTTCCAGGTTGAAATCCTTACTTGAACAAATCCTGTTTGGCCAGCCAGTTGCAGCCCTGGTATATATAGGGGAAAATTTTACTGAAAGCAGCATTAAACCTATTTACACATTGACAGAATTCGATGTCAAATATTTAAACCATTTACTAAAACTAAGTACAGGAAGAAACATCTGGTCTGGAAAAAAAAAACGATTTAGAGAAGAAAAATGCAATAGTGAGAGAAAATAAACTGGGACATCCTTCAACCCCATGCCAATTATAATCCAATCTCATATTTCTATTATATTCAAAATAACTGCAAAATTTTTCACAAATGATCCTCTAGCAATAACACTACACTAATTAATCTCCATTACTCTCAGCTACATAGCTGTTCTTTTCAATTAGACATCATATCTACTCAGCTCAGTACACAGGGCTACATATACAAGTTAAATGAAAAACTATTCCATCTCAGACAGCATGGTCAATCCTGAAAAAATATAGATTCAGCACCCCCAAGGAAATCATTATCAGATATCACCATTGCTATTAACATTAAATCAAACAAAACTAAACCAACTCCACTTTCCAAAAATCTTAAATAGAGCATAAATATTTTTCTTCTAACCCATTAATAAACCCCAGCCAGACGAAAGGCTTACATTTACCAGGAGTTTTCCTTGATCATGTCAGATACACGTGAATTAGAAATAAATGCTCTTTCTCACAAGTTCCTATTATGAAGCAGAAAACATTTGCAAGTTATTGTGGCTTAGAATTTACAAAAGATCAAAGCGGATGCATTTAAATGGGGTCATATTAAGACAGAGATTTCCTCTTTGACCTTTTTTTCCTTTAAATGTACTTCTTATGTCAAGTAGTTATGTTCTCTGTCTTTTAAATAGAAAGTGTTTAACTCACTAGATATTTAATACAGGTTTTGCCGGGGTTATTTACTAATTTGCTATTGTCTCAGCATTCCCTTGTTTCTCTCTGCTTCACTAATCAATAATCTTTTTATTATGGAATGATTATCTATGAGTAAATCCAAAGGAAAAGAAATTAAGAAATAAACTACAGAAAGATAGAAACTCTTCTTTCCAGAAAAACAAATCTGGGCTATAATGTCAAAATACTCGCTCAGTGCCTTTACATGACATTCTGCTACAACCACTGGATTTGCCAGAATATTTTGAAGCTCCTATCATTTGATATGTATTTTTATTTGTATGAAAAGTAAGCTGTCCACTGTACTGAAATACTCACCAGGAAACCAGGAATGCTTTCAGCTGGTATAAACATCAATTTACTTTCATGCTTCGACCTGTTGTGACAGAATTCTGTCATATCACTTACCAAGGGATTAATAAGTGTTTAAGCTACATGGTTCACTCCCACAAAAAGAATCAGAAGGTCAGTTTAATCTTTATGAATTTCAATGTATAAAAAACAGCTTCTTTTAAATTTAAAAAAAACAACCAGCTTACATCTGTGTACAGAACATACTCTTCAACACAACTTTTGCATACAGGGATTTGGCCACTTTGATGGTGAATAATACTTTTGTACACCAACAATAATATTCACTTCCTAGAAAAAATTGACTGAAAAAAGTGCAAATCAACATGAATGGAGGTTGCAGAATTTGACCCTAAATAAAATTGCCTCCTTGGTCAAAAAAAAGTACTTTCAAAGCATCAGGTCAATATCACGTCAAAGACTATCAAGCTATTTAATCTAGAAATCTGTAATATATGAAGTCAAATTTTACATTGAAGGTAGCTAATCATTGGGACCATATTATCATAATTAATCCTTAATCAGATAAATTAACTCACTGGTATGTTCAAAAAAAAATTCAATCTTTTTCTGCAGCAGAAAAATGAATATAACCTCTCCTAGGAAATGTCCTAAATGTCTCCCTTAAAAAGTCATTAGCTGGAATCTGTGGTATATGGTAACTTAATGTCAGAAAAAAGAGGTAACAGACGTTAACAGTCCCATAATGAGATGAAATGCAATTTAAACTGTAATCTCATTACCTAAAAATAAATAAACCTCTTCTGCTTTACCTTTTGGACCTAGCTTAAGCCTATTTGTTTTATCTTCATTTAGGCTTCAACTTTAATCATATCTCAGAAGCTTTTACACAGAAGAGCTGCAGCAGAAACTGGGTTTGCCTACAGTATTTGCCTGCTTATGGCTGTTTACTCTGAAATTTCTCATTTGCTGCCAACTAGAAGGCATTGTCCAAAGCCATAGAGCAGAGATAAGGGTTTAAATCCCACTATCAAAAGAATCACCTTCTCAATAGAGAAGTTTGAACCATATTTATTTAAATATTCATTTACTTCCTATGCATTCATTTATTTTCCTTATACCAAGAGTAAGATCCAGACATGTATGTAAATAAACATTGCATAAACCCTTTGTGTCATTATGTAACATGATTCTAATACTATTATCTTCCAAACTGCAAGAATGCAGAATTTTCATTGGTAATTGTGTTTTCTTAAAAATGCACATCTGAAAACAGATCTTATACATGGATATCTGCCTATATTATATAAAATAATGGAGGGGGGGCAGGAGAGAGAAAAAGGAAATGCATATTCTCCTTCATGCATGTAATCAATTAAATACTGATAATTAAAATCTCCAACAAGGCTGAGTTTACAAGGTATTTGCAAAAACAAAAGCAAAACCCTTAGCACTCCACATTTATGCACAAAATACTGTATAAGGAGTCTTTCAAGGAAACCATATGACACTCAAACAAAGCCAAATTAACTCTCATTTCACCAAAATTTCAAGTACAGCATATTTCCCCCCTACCCATTTATATGCTCCAGCCAGACAAAAGGCTTACATTTACCAGGAGTTTTTCTTGATTATATTCCATTTAACATGTGTACCCGATATATTAGGTAGAAATTAAAGGTTCTTCCTCACAAATTCCCTTTATGAAGCAGGAAACATTTGCAAATTACTGTAGTTTCAAATTTGGAAGATGAGAGTGGGTGCCTTTAGAAAAGGTCATTTTTTCTCTGTCATTCTCCACTGCTCTCCAAATTATTTTTTATATCAGAAAGAGAACATTTTCTGAGCATTTTCTATGTTAAATAACTATTAGCACATCAAAGTTAATTATAACATCTTGGAAGCTGTGTTCTACTACACTACTTCACCAAGTTTCAGTCATTCTTTGGCACCATTTTGCACAACTACATTGCTTGGGACTTGTTGACTCATGTTCATAGAAACAAATAAGGAGTGACAACTAAAATAATAAGGACATCTGGAATATTAGTATGTGAAGAGCAATGCCACGTTAGTAGAAAGGGAGGTCACAGTTCTGGATGTACAGAACTTGTAAGGTTTCTATGCATGGGGAGGAAAGAGACCACCCCGTTGGGTGGCAGTTTGGAGGAGATACAAGATGAAGACTGTAGCACCTAATAAGTTAGCTAAACAGCATTTTACTTAGCATGTCATGTTTTTCTCCAAGATGTGCACTCCTACTACTATCAGTATTAAATTTAGTTCCTCTAAGCTTGAATATGTTACTATCAGATTTATGATCATTTTTAAACATTTCTAATATCTCTTGTCTTAATAAATCCATAAAGCCCTTTACATGCGTTACTGAATGAGCTCTTCTTTCTCTCAATGTATTTGAAAATAAAACCAGATACAAATTCCAGAAATTTTAAGGAATTGAGGAAAAAAGGATTTCAAGATTAAGAATTTCCTAGTTGAAGAACTCCAGAAGTATGCATGGAAATCTACAGGCTACAGTAATTTTATTTTCAGAAATCAAATACTTTTTACTGAACACAACACTTTTCCTTCTTTTCCATTCTATCAGGATTTGTTTTCAGATGAGTTACATTTTTGACAGAAAAACTTGCTGTAAATATGTTGCTGTAATCTATCCTTTAATTAAGGAATTATGTCAAAGTTAAGCAATGACCAGATTTTAGACAGCATCAGAAACAGAACACATTTTGAAGCATTGTGGCAGCAACCTAAGTAACATTTAACAAACTGAATCATGCCCATCTTTTTTATTCTCAAAAAATTATAAGATTAAAATTGAGCAATCTTCACATGGCATACAACAAAAAAATTTTATAGATGGAACATTTTTCAAGACCCTTGCTACTACACGATATAAAGATAATTATCACATAGACATGCCTCACCCTTTTCATGCTTCAAAGGCTGACCGACTGAGATATCAGTAATATTGCAAGAAAAAATGATCAGAACTTCTGTTACATGCCTATAAGTAATTATTATTTTGCTATATTATGCAAAGCATTATGAAAAGGGCAATAACTGAAAGCAAATATTTATTCTTTATTCTGTTAGTCTGCAGTCAGACTGGTGCCTCTGTTAGTTAACACTAGCATTATCAGCTGCAAAGGATAACACATTCTCAAAGTTCAAAACATTTGGTCACAGTCTACCTTTTATATTACTGGATATTTCTAAGACACTTTCACTTTCTTCTTGAAAGTAATCAAATAACTATATAAAGATGAAAAAGTATTAAAGACATTTGATATTGTTGTTTTGAAAAACCAGCAGCCATGGAGAATATACCTTTTCAACCAAGCTTTTAATTATTTTTCCCCAACTGAAGAAAGGAGCTAGCATATTTTTGGCAATAAATGTTTCGTATCCAGAGGTATTATTTTAGCCACACTGAATCTTGAAAGACAACACTATTTTCTTTCACAATCAAGTGACCTATCTGAATGACTATGGATAATGCAGTTTGCTGCAGTCACCTTATCATTTGTCATGCTTTCTTATTTCTTAGGGGAAAAAAAAAAAAAAAAAAGTTGAAAGAGTTCTGGTTTTGGAAGCTCCACTGGAATAATATTTATGACCCACACTGTTTTTGCTTTGGCCTTCATCTCACAGTCCCTGCTTGCCATTATATTATTGAGGAGCATGGCAAGGTCTTAAGCAAGTAGGACAAGATGCCACTGTTGCTGGGCCTTCCTGCAAGCCCACAAAACATGACACAGGCTCACATCGCAGCATCTCCATTCCATTTGCCAACTGCCATACAGTTTCTCAGGAAATTGCTACAATCATGAGACAGAGCTATAAGAAACTCTGTAGAAAGATAAAATCACAGAGAGACACGAACATGAAAAGGTATAACAAAGTAAAACAAAACAGGGTTTAGTCAGGAGTAGTCTGGCCACTGAGCAAGCTGAGAGCCAAGAGCCGCTAGTGTTGTGCGCACCCATGCCCGTGCTGGGGCAGGTGGAAGACAGCAACTCAGCAACACCAAGGGGGGCTCCAACAAGCCATAGAGCTTTTGCAGAGATTTTTCTGGCCAGCAAAGACCCTTCTTGGTAGAGAGTATGCCGATGCTTAGCCTCACAGCTCATTAAACCCTAGCTATTTATTGTGTGTGTCGGACAATAAATAATTACTTTATCCTTTTAGGCTGTGTACATGCTGCTTGCAGAGTTGGTTTGTGCAAAGCTAAAGCTGCCCAAACAAAAAGGGAAGTAACAGTACTACAATGACCCTTATGTAAGTTTTAAGTGTTTGTGTATCACTGTGGCGTGTGACATATTTCTGTGCCTTGCACGCATTCCTGTGCTCAGAAAGCATTGGTTCTGTGGATCACATCCCATGTGGGAGGTTTTCATCCTAGCCAGACAGCAAAAGAAGGGGACAACATTCAGCATCCCTGGCTCTGGACTCAGATTGCCTCTGCAAGACAAAGGGTATCAGGTAAGGCCCCTGCTTTTCAGCAGGAGAGGGCAAGCTGAAGGGAGGTGGGAAATTAAGTAGGTAAAATAATCCAGCCTTACTCTGGAGCATCCCCCAATATCTCTCAATCATTTCAAACGTGTTGACACTCCCACCACTGAAAGCCCTCCATGTCCCCTGCACCATACCCCTTGGAAAAAACTTAGCGACCCTGCCAGCTCTCCCAGGGGCAACAAAATTCAATTTTGCCTACACTGCTGAGAAGACTTAAGCTGGCTCTGATATGAATAATAAGCAATGATCCCATTGGACTAAGCATTGTACAGAGACATAACAATGAGTTGGTCCCTGCCACAAAAGCTTACAAGCTGATTAATGAAAAAATAGGTTTAGTCATATCTGTAAAACAATGTACAGATGTAAATGGCAGTCCCGTGGTGGTGGTCCAGCACTGTATGAAGTGCTGCAAAACTTTTAGTCCAAAAAGGCAGGACTTGGGCACATTCCTACATTACCTTAAAAATACTCTCCTAAAGCTATCCAGAAGCAGGGAGAAGGGAAACGTGTGAAAGGGACATGTAATTACAGCTCTGTCTTAGTCTGATTTTTAATCCAATTACCTCAGTCTGTTGTTGTAGCCCTAATCTTGGTATTTAAGCACTCTGTGATTCTTCCCCTTTGCTACAAAATCAGCATGATCACAGTGGAATATTCACCTTTATGACTTTTAGCAACTTAACAATAGGAAGAGAATACAGTGTTATATCCTCCCAGGTCTACAAACAGGTAGAGGTGATAACTTAAACTGTGTGAACTGCACTTTTTATCTCCCTGATGTTACTATTATTAACTGCTTCACTGTGGATAATTTTAGCTCAAACACCCAGCAAATTTACCTTATAGTCAAAAAACAACCTTACATCTTTCAAGCCATAAAGGAACCAGCTTCCTCAACCCCAGCAACTTTTTTTTTAATACTTATTTAATGAACTGTTTGGCAATTCTTCAGCAGCATGAAAACAAACTATTAAATTCAATGAAATATAAACAGCTCGAGGTGCTACTAAGAAAAAGGATGTACTATGACACTTTAAACGGTGGCTTCCAGTCTGGGTGAAAATACCAGTTCCAGTGTTATTCCCAGTAGTGAGGTGTTTTAAGTACAGTGGCTCAGAGCCTGTAGGATTCATTTGCAGAAGCCTCCACAAGTGTTTTCTCAAGGGTTTACAGCTATCTGCCTGTACGGTTTACAGTGTGGGAAATTCCCAGGGCCATACCTAGCGTCTCATTCTTTTTATTACAGATTCTGTATGGCTGCAGGCTCAAGAGTATCATTGCTATGACTATCAGGAGGCCTGAGGAGAAGCTCCTTGAATATACCCAGGTAAAACTTTGTCTAGACAAAAGAAGTGAGACAGTTTGATTCACATAGTTCTGGGGTCCAAGAGGAGGAATGGAACCCAACCGTGCATTGAATGATCTACCTATAGATCTCTGCCTGCACTCAGCATCAAAAACAAGCTTTTTGTGCTCTGTCAGGTGGTTCTTTGTTAATTCTTGTTAATTCTTAGTTTAGCCATCCCATTGCAAATGGGACAGTCTCTCTTTTTTCACACAAACTTTAAAAGAGTACTAAAACCTCAGACCAAGCAAACTGGCATTCTTGACAGCACATTAAAAATATGAGAAAAAGAAAACTACATTAGATCAGTTTTAAACTGTAGTCTTCACAATGCAAATCATATGGAGTAACCACAACACTACTCACAGAGAAGGCTGTATGAAAAGAATATATCTAAATGCAGAAAATTAAGTATGCCAGTCTGTTGTTTCTATCCATAAGGAAAACGCTGGGTTTAATTTTAATTTACATTAATTAGAAAGACAAGTATAAAAAAAAATACTTCATGAAGAGTATGTTGGGGAAAAAAAAAGTCATTATTTATGATCTGGTTAGTAAACTAGGATGTTTTTTGCTCATTGTCCAGTCTTACCTTTGGTTTTGTTGGGTTTTTTTGTCCCCAAAAGCTTCACAAATCACAACCAGAAAAAAAAGCATATACGAGTAATTCTAAATTATGTGGGGGGTTCTAAATGTAGCAAAACTACAGAAAAATATGCACTAAATGGCTTTGCAGATGCAAAGAGAAACAAGAAAATTCACAGTATTCAACATAACTCAAAATGCTTTGTTATTTATTTGCTGTAGTTTGTCTAGCTGATACAGAGTAGCATGAAACATAATGTTTCTAGGTGTTTCTGAAATCAGGCAGAATGGATCTCTGAATTTAGCATCTATTCCACAGACATATGCCTTAAAAATTGAAAGCACTGTTCTCTGACTTCTATTTCTGAAACTTCTATTTATCCTCTAACAGCATATCTTAGGTTATTCAGAAACTCACAGGTTATATTATTCTTTGTTGTGGTTTAACCCCAGTTAGTTACCAGCTGGGGTTAAACCACGACATTCTTATTTGAGTCTTCTTTCTTGTCCTATATATAAGTTGAGGTAAATTTCAGCAGAATGCATAGTTTACTGTAAGTTTATCCAGGAACATACTCAGAAATATTTGGGCAAGGTGGTCCCTTCAAATCTCTGGAAATTCCTGCTGCTTCTTTAGGTCTGTTTCCTGTTCTCCAAATATTTTTCATTACCAGGACTGAATTTTTTAAAATTACTGTTGTGGTGGAGAACTGTTTCTGTGTTTCCAATACTTTCATCTCCTGTTTGTTTTCCAAAACTTTCAGGCTCTGTTCTATTAATTTTTCCCTGCCTGGATACACAGCTAACTGCAACATAAATCATCTAGAGACATGGATTTATCACATCTGGAAGATTCTCTTCAGTACTGCCTACAAGGTAAAACCTTTACTTTTTCATCCACCTGTATTTCACATTTCCTCATTTTACTTGGCACATCTAAAATAGATGCAAAATATACTTTCTACTTAGTCATGAAATAACTGTGACAGGATATGACAGCTGTGCAAAATGGAGAAGACAACCTTTAAAAGGTTCACAAAACAGGATACTGGGACTCTGAGACACTGCTACCACATATACTGCCAAGCAAGAGTTGATTAATCAAGATACTATGGCAGGAAAAATGTTTTCTCAAATTTGTGACACAGAGCTGAGGCTGGTTCGTCACTGGGCATTATTAAAGGAGCAGCATTCGATCCCATCTTTCAGCCCTGATTCTGACACGTGCATTTTGTAACCTTGTAACATTGTGGCAAATCATACGGGCTCTGTGAACCCTACTTTACATCTGCAAAACAAAATTAGTAGCACTAACCTGTCTTCCCATGTTATTATTAGTCTTAACTAATTAATAGCTGTAAAATGCTGTGATCATCAAATGAAACATTATTTATAAATGCAATTAGTCTTATATCCCTGATAATGGATAAACAGGAAAGAAAATCAAAAGAGAGGGAAGAGCAGCTTCATTGCCAATGCATCAGCTTTCTCCTATTGCTCTCATTAGTCCTTCCTGCTTTAACCACTCTGGTTTTCAGTTTTTCCACCCGTGGAAAAAACTATCGACTTCATAAAGTTGGAAGTATATTTGCAAATGAAGTGGCAAACAATGTTGTGCAATGATCAAGTGGAAAGCTCCAAATAACTACTAAGTGCTAAGGTGAAAGAGCATTCAACCACAGGCAGTGCAACAGGATTTTATTCCTAATAATACTATAGCCAGGTGAAAAATATGCAGCTTAGATCCGAAATCCTGCAAGGCTTTCTTGGTCTGGGACTTCAGGACTAGTAGCATAACAGCAGAAGCAGCTCTGTTTTGTATCCTACCAGCTCGTTTCAAAGAGCCCCTCACACCACGGATAATGAAGAAGAAAAAGTAGAAAAAGTCAAAATGTGTGTTAAATATCAGAAAGTATAAAGATTGACATTTATCTAAAAGTATTTTTAATAATGTAATGGTTCCACTTTTTCACAAAGACTATTCTCAATAACACCTGCCTCCTCCTGTTATCTGGAGGAGGCATTTCTATGACTTCAGTGTGAAAAAAGGAAAAGCAAAAAAAAAACCAACAAACCAAACACCCAAAAAACTGAGCAAGCCTACATGTTCTGCTAAAGAAAATGGTTTATGAATTAAAACAAATCTGACATGCATTTTTAAAGCTTGGGCTGGCTAGATAGGTTTAAAATATAAGCAGCTTTGCCAGTAAATAAGTAAGTAAACAACAGAGGAGGGCATGATAAGGAAAGGACCAAGACAACATTTGCCTCAGAAAATGAGAGCCTACAATTAAGAAATAAGATAACACCAGGAGGCTTATCCCCATTTCAGTTGCAGATGTGTCTGTATGATTTATAAGTGAAAAACAATATCAAAACAAACCAAATCAAAACATTCTTCACATTTATGGGGCTGTGAGTTTCTACTTTTCTTCAGTTACAGAGTGATAATTAAGAGAAGACATTTGAAACACCCACTTCAAAAACTGAACATACTTAATACAGGGTAAGATAACGCAGAACTTAGTAAAGATGTCAGCTCAGTCTAAAATCATAATTACTGTGTACAACTTGTTCCTGAGGGGTTTTCCCAG
Source organism: Falco punctatus (assembly GCF_963210335.1). NCBI lineage: Eukaryota > Metazoa > Chordata > Aves > Falconiformes > Falconidae > Falco > Falco punctatus. Next base: position 8,646,675 of record NC_137591.1, on the reverse strand, counting down.
TAGAAATAATTGCATTACTTCAAGTTCCTTTTATTAAAAAAAATTACAGATAGGCATAACATGTAATTTTGCAAACAAAAAATAGTGTTTTCCTTTTATTTCCAGATTTTATATTTCCCTGGCAAAATGCTGCAGACTGCAGGGAAAACAGTAACGTTCAGCTTGCAGTAAACTTTAAGACTTTGAATCAGATTATATTTAAATTAAACAGCTGCACAATTAATGATAGAATAAGCAAACTTCCTAATTACCTGAAGTATAACTTTAATTTTTATGATCATGTTATCTATAACCCACCAGCTGGACTACTATGTTCATTTCTGGCCCTCATCTTACCCGAAAGAAAATTTTGGTTCTTCTGAAGAAAAGAACAGTTACAGAAGAGTGACATATTCAGATTGCAAATACAATAGAAGTCGTATGTTTTGGTTTTGCATGAAAAAATATTAACTAACCTTCTACAGGACACATATCATCATCCCATAACTCTGATCAAACCTAAAATTTCTGGTGGAATAACATAATTTTGCAAAAGATATTAGGTTGCTTAAAGGCTTCAAATGGTGAAGTCTGTTATTTCCTAAGTCTGTTGCAAATGTTGCATGTGCCCCACTGCTGCCAACGTGCGCTTCCGTTCTATGGTCTGGCTTTGTCCCCATCACTGGGTGCCCCTATGCCTTTAGTCACTGGAGACCAGATACACGAGCTGTCCCTGGCCTATGTAAATACTCTGTGAGCCTGAGCAGTGTTTGGTGCAATGGTCTTCAGCTCCTTGAATGCTATAACAATAAAAGTAAATCACAGTAAGTGAATAAAAATGGCATTTATGGTATCTGTAGTTGTTTTATGCCTGCTGAAACCAGTCAGTCTCTCCAACTCTGTATCCCTCACTTGCATGTCTGGCTTCCTTTAAAATGGAGGGAACAAACCCCCCCCCCCATTTCAATATATTCATTCCATTAGAAAGAGATTTCTTTTTACTGGTAAAATCTGTTCTCATAGTGAAAAGTATATACTTAGAGAGATGTGTAACATCTACAAAATCATGCACAACATATTAATACTGGATAATGATAACAAAAATAATTTTCTTATTTATCTGTTCACCACAGAAACTCTTATCAAATGCTGCAAAAGCAACCTCAGTCTTTATAGATATTTCCCAAAATTTACAGTCTATCAGATACAAAATCAGCTTTGATCAACTTGGGGTAGAATAAAAAAAACACACCTTTACTTTAAAGACTGTATATCTAGTTTCCCCCTTGCATTTGGAGTTAGAGAGAGAAGATTATTTTCTTTTACTTTTAAATGAATCAGCATTTACTTCCAGCCTGGTAACTGACCACAATCACATTTTTCTCTAGTGAGTTTTAAGCCCTCAAGCCTGCAAAAGAGATTTTTTTATCCCTCCTGGTTAAAGTGACAAGGCTGAAAGTGCTGTAGAAATGCAGCAAAAGTACTCACTGCGTGGTTTAGTTTCCACGCAATTAAAGAAACCCAAACTCCATGTGCTATTAACATGTTAAGAATCCACGATAAGATAAAATGATATAGTGAAGCTTAAATTCATGGGTCTGAGTGCACTCATCAGGAATTTAGTGTGCACCAAAATTCAGCTATCATGCCTTGTTTTCCTCTGTGCAACAGGATATGATATTGTCAGTCACCGTGAAACTACTTGTAAAACAAAATTTCAAAGGGAACCTCACAACAGCACCTCGGGCTCAAACACCCTTAAGCTTAGAAAGAAAAATTTCATCTTGAAGGTTTAATCCAATTGCTACAAGTGGGCTGAGCATGAAGAATGATCCAAAGAAACCTTCCATGTAGACAGGAGTTCACTTTTGGTTTTGAACTCTGGGCCTGTTTTCACAAATGTCACAAATGAGCTGTGAAAACAATTCCATTCACAGTGTGAAGATTTCTAAGCTATTCTATAACTTATTAAGTGTCTGTTAAAAGTCAAATCAATTATTTCCTCACAGACACCAAACAAGCTCTAACTGCATAATAAATAGAAGAAACACTATTTATTAAGTAACAAGTCTAATTATTTCCTGAGCAATCACATTCTCTTCCCCTTAGAAATATAATTTCCTTTGTTCTCCCAGCCTTCAGCTTCTTCCCCACTCATTTTTGTCTCCTTTACAGATTTCTTTGTGGATTGCTGTCTTGTTTGGGTGTAGAAAGTGACTGAGTAAGAAAGGAGGAGTTTCTCTAAAGCAGCTTTTTCAAGAAAGAGTATTTACACCCACACCTCAGAGCTGGGGAAAACTGGGTAGCTCTTCATGTTTCATTTCCTCCCCAGGGACATGGTAGAGTCCCCATCACTGGAGTTTTTCAAGATGCAATTGGACAGGGTGCTAGATTATCTCATCTAAGCTCCCTTTTGGTCAAAAGGGTTCCCACAAGGTCCCTTCCTGGGACCTGGGCTGTTCTATGAGTTTGTGTTTTGAATAAAGAGAATTTGTCTTCCTCCACACAGTAATCCCCATGGCTTCCAAAATGTGTGCCAGCTCTGTAAGAAAATTGAAAACAACCAGATAATTGAAATGGTGACAGGGAAGGATGACCTCTGCGCACAAGGCCACTGAGCCTGTGTGGAGCCTCACTATTGTTCGGTAGAAGTTATTTGATAAAATGATGATGACACTTTACTTTCTTTATCACAATCTTCCTCTCCTATTCCATCTTCATTTTAATTTTGAGTATTCAGCACTATATTTTATTAAGCGTAACTTGATTACATGAAGACACTGTGATGATATTACTATTGACTAGGACATTAGAATAACCTTGAAAAACATTATTCTTTTATAACATTAAACAATCCTATTAATATTTTTGACCTCTGCTCCCTGCTATCCCCTCCATGGACTCTGTAATACAAAAGTAGAAACTAAGCAAGAGCGGTAAAATGCTGCCTCTACATATATTACAAGAATATATAAATACTCAATATATACATATTTCTATATATGTACATATGCATGTTCATCTGCAACTATATGTGCAAGCTACCTCTGTTCTTCAGTCCTGAGGGTCAACCTCCACAGGAAGGTTAACCATTCCCAGGTCAGCAAATTCCAGACGTTAAGCATCAGGTGGCAATCAATGTTGTTCACACCTAAAGATGAACCAGCTGGACAGAACAGAGAGGTTTCCTCATCGGTGGCAGTCAGAACACCTGTGCTCCCCTACCTGACCTCTTCTGCCATCAACCACTGCGCAAGCTAAATTGCTCACCAGAAAGAAGCAGCAGCACCTAAGGCAGTGCTACAAGCTTGACATCATGAAGCCCCATTTTTGCCTCTCAGCTATGGATTCCCTCTAGAAGGTCCAGACGAGTGGTACACAAGCATGCCCAACTCCATGTAAGCCCATCTGGCCCTAAGCCTTTTCTCCATAGTCATTGCATACACTTGAAAATCACGCATATCCTTGAAAAACAAGCTACCATGGGGAAGGCTGATTCAGCCGGTAGAAGAGAAATGCAAGACACTATGTGCAAAGAATCGGTTTCCCAGCCAGACAGCTGAACAAAAAAGTAGGTTAGAAGGTCTGTTGTTTTCAAAGTAGCTTTTCTTTAGCCTTAACCTAACTAACTTAAGTCTATGAGACCTTAGTTCTAGAACTTGGAAAATCTCCGGAATATCTACATTGGGTATCTCCACTGCCCTGAAGTCAACCAGGGAACAGATTCCAAATCTTCCTTCCACCTCTCAGCTGAGTGTCTAAGCTGCTAGGCTAGAAGCTGTTTGCAGAGATGTGGATCCTCTCAGCCATTATTTTGCATTTCTAATGTCACAACATCCCTTTCCAGGTCTTTTCTGAGTGTATCCTTGCTCAGATCATAGCTACTCAAGAAACCACTGCAAAGTTTGTTCTCCCAGTCAGCAACTTTGACCATACTACTCTTTGAATCTCTCTAGAGATTTCTTTCCACAGCTGCATCTGAGTTACCTTCATTTGCAAAACTCTCTACAGGCTCAGATTAAAACCTGCATTTCAGTAATTTTGTTTCAGAAACTCCTCTTTCCTTAAAACATCACATAAATCCCAGCATATTGTGTATCCAGATTTGATGACCTTTGATGAGAACCAAATAATAAATCATCACATTCCTAACCATCATACTAAAATGATTCAGTGGCTGAAGAATCATGTACTGAATAGAGCAGGCCACTGCTCAGCTACATGAGTGTAAATCTACAGTAACTTCAGTGAACTCACTGAGATTTACATGTCTGTTCTTAGGGACAAAATCTGACCCATAGACCTTTGTGAAGTATATCAGGTCTATGAGACTTCATAAGTAGGACATAGATGAGGATTACATCACATTTCAATTGATTGTTCCTAGAAGTGAAGGATTTTACACTTGTTGGAAGGTGCTTGTCAAATGAGAAATAGGAGAGCAGAAGGAACTGCGGAATAGCAGCCTTATGTTATGGGTAGTCTTACAAAAGGCAGCCTTGAATAGAGTGCACTATAAAGAAAGAATATTGTGATGTTTTCTGACAAGGATCTGGTCTGTTAAGTGATTCTTGAACTCCACAGAGGGACTTGTCTCTTCACCTTGATTTAAAAGAACATACAAACAATACCACTTAAAATATGCCCAGGCTGTCTTCTGATTTCACAGAAAGAATCTCAGAACCAGGCAAAACAGATGGTACTGAAGTCCCTTCCTTTAGCTAATACTGGCTGTACTTACAACTGAAAAAAGTGAGAGAGGTTTTAAGAGGAAAACCAGACCTTATGGTTTAGATATTTTTTTTTTTTAATTGTCAGGGTTTATAAATAAAGAAAAAGTTATTAATCCGATTATTTTCCATGTTGTGTTAATTCACTGTGGAGTGATCCAAGCTAACTGATACTGTGAGATACTAAACCCTCCCTTTTCATCAGTTTCAACAGGAGGAAACAGCTTAGTACATTGGATCAGTTTGCCATAATAAAAAATGGACTAGAGATTATTTATCATTTTGATTAAAGCAATTTCCCTATATATCTGCAGTTTCTTATGGCAGAAGCACAAGCAGAATGCTTTGATACAGTTATAGGTATGATACATGTTATACACAACTCTCTCATTGGCATTCTTTTCTAAAAATTGTTTATTTTACCATTTCTTGCATTTTAAATTATATTTTCAAGGAGAAAAACAAAATCCTGCACCATCACAAAAGACCAATCCACTATAATCACTGAAGAAGAGCTTATAGTGGTAAGAGGCTTAGATTATTACAGAAAAATTACAAAGAAATGGCAACAGAAATTAAAAGAAAATGTTTAAAATACTTGTTATTATCTATTCTTCCAGGGGATAAAAAGGTAGGAAAGAGCACCAAGAAGTCTGAGATTGAAGAGAGCCTTTGTTACCATAGATACTGGGCAGGTGTGTCATTTTCAACTATAAGCACACATTTGATAAGAGGCTTCTGACTGCAAATGCACCTGAATAAAATAAGGAGGAGTTGTAAAAAAAAAAAAAAATAGGAAAGGAGATAGATAGACTGAGCTGTTTCACACCTCCAGCTTATCTCGCAGTTGATGTGTTATCAAGTCTCTGAAATTTCCATCTAAACAAAGAAAGAGCAGATTTTTTAGAATTTACTGGGTTGTGAGCTTTCAAATCTGTTCACTCTTCATTCCACCACTTTCACATAGATTTTAATACCAAATACTCATCAGATGAGTGGTATTTCTAGACATCTAAGTCTGTCTTTCAGACCTTTCTGTCTTGATACACAGAAGTTGAAAATATTAATTTTTCCTTGGAGATCTGTGAGAAAAACATGGGGCAAAAAATAGCTGATGGCAACAATTGTTGTTCAGAAGAGAGACAAAATGTTTAAAAATTCAGTTTCTCAAAACTTCTAAATATATATTAGTGATGCACTTGCTAAAACCCAGCAGCAGTAGCAACCTACACAGAATGATATGAAATCCATTCAGATTACCAGTCCCACCATTATATTCTTTAAATCCAAAGAAAAATGTTAATGTAAAAGTTAAAGGTAGAAGTCAATCTTCTTTTGATGTACCTGTGATTATCTTTGGAAGACTATTAAAGTGGTTTCATTAAATGACTTCTACTATTCATCTACAAAAACAACTGATAGTTTCAATCAACTATATGCACATCAAAAGAAAAAAATTTGAAAGCAACAATAAGACAATTTTTTATTATTACTATTATTATTTTTCTATCACTGTAACTGGGATATATTAATTTCCTTGCAACCAAATTAATTGGGGATAATGGCTTGGAATATGAGCTGCTAAACAAAAAGTCAATCTGCCCATTAAATTTATGTACTGGCTTATTTGTGAGATTATTCCCCATGAATCTTACTTGTTACTTTCCAACAGGCTGAAGACTGTCTCTTCCAACATTTTGCTAGAGGTGAAAAATAGACAGAGGTAAAAAATAAAACTCTGACCTAAGCCTTTCTAGCCACCAAAAAAAGAGGTTTATTTTCAGCTGTGGACAGTCATTTTATCTGAACTATTTATGCACCTGCTCAACCCACTTCCTTTACAACAACTTCATGTGCATTGTATCAACACTATCAAGATTTTTTCTCCTGAAAGAAGTACAAGCACAGTTTCATTAAGATGGCAGAAAACCCTGAATGAGACAAAACTTGGCAGGTATTTCATCAAAGAAGCTGTAGGCCTCTGGGAATATAAAAGCATTAGTCATTACAGGGAAATTAATGATGATCTTTACCTTAAATATCCTCTTCATGTCTGTGAATAATAACAACTTGCTGCATCTAAAAGTGTTTTTAACTCAATCCACAACTGTAAGCAGAGATTACTCTTCCAGTATTCCAATGATAAAATCACATTTCTGAGAAACTATTAGGAAACCAGCTGCTACTTTTCTCCAGCTGGTCTGTATTCCCTGGTCTAGAAGAAGTTTTAGTTCCTCCTTGAATTGCAGAATCACCTTATGAGACAGAAGGAAACTGAGTGCCTTTGGCTTCTCTCTAATTTCTCATCACAAGGTTTCCAGGAGATCCATGTCATTGGTGTGATCTTTGACATCTGCAGATGACATGCCACAGCCATGGGCTATATGCTCATGTTTCACATGTATGGTTTTCAGAAAGCAGGATGGTTTAGGTTTTGAAAATGCCTTCCTTCAACTGAAACAAAGTGAGTCCTGACCACATGATGTCACTGAAGCTCATGCTTCACAGGAGCATGGGATTTTGCATTGCCATCCTAGTCAAAATACAATACCCAATTCTTCACATTAGCTTTAATTAGATCCAGTCATGTTCTTCAACTTCATGATAGCATAGACTTCTATGACTAATTATTCTCAGTAATCACAATGCTAATAAAAATCTTTGTATAGAGAAAATCATTGATTAATTGAATGTTAATATCATGAAGCCATTTACTGATTTATCCTTTTACATGTTTCTGCTAAAAGCAAACAGCACATGTATATTTTTCAAAGAAGAAGCATAAAATATTCCTCTCAGATTATTTTAGGGCTATATGCCAGATGAAGAAAACTTATTTCTCTATCTCCAGCCACCAAGTCTCACACCACAGAGCTATTCAGACTCTGAAGCGTATCATCAATCTATCTGCAGTCAACAGCACTGCCCAGATCTGAGTGCTGAAAAACCCTACCTACCTGCTTCAGTGCCCATGTACATTTGGAATACCTACTAATACACAAGCAATGACCCTCTACCAGCCAGGGAACAGGTTGATTTCACTCTAAGAATTCAACATCTTTGCATCACAAAAAGTATCAAACATTGTTCAGTTCTTAGTAATTTCATCCCTGCTCTTCCAGCTGGTAAAAGAACTGTAGGAGGGACAAATCCTCCCTTGGCGCAGTTTGACAACATTCCTTTCTTCAAGAATACAACAGGTTGCCTAATAGTGAGTTCTTCACCTTCCTTACCTCCCTTGATAAAACAGCCAGTCAATTACCATCCAATACTAAACTTTGTTTTCTGAATATATTCATGTGGAAATAGATCAAAGGCTGCCTAAAATATCACCTGACCGAGTTCAACATCCTCAGCACAATGTGGATTGCAGCAAAGACAGGACTAGAGATTGCCCTAGTAACATTGCTCGGCTTTTGATGATGGAGGGCATTTGTTTACTTTTATTCTCCTGGACCATAGCAACATGCAATGGATTTGACCACTAGAATTTTCTGACCCCCCACCAGATGTCTACTAAAATTCCTTTGGAGAGCCCATGTCTTGCCTGGGGGGATACATGCACAGTGCAGAGATGAAGGACTACACAATTGCTCCTGACTTCAGCTGCAGAAACATTCCTGTCATCAAAATTGGCTCTGTGTTAAGCCAAGATCATCTGATTAACCATCAGTGGACTGCTGAAACTAAACTCAGGAGCAATAGTGGTGAGACTCACTGAGAGCAGGTGATAATTTGAGGAATTGCCATTGCAGTGTAGTCGTTTTTAGCTGGAAGTACCCAGCTGTGAGTGCCTGAGCCGTTCTTCAGTTCGATGATTCTCAGACTCTGCAGGCACCTCCCCATGGAATCTGTCATCGACCTGTGAATGTGACTAGAAGACTAGAAGACTATTCCATGCTCAATGTGATGACTTGGTTTCATTAATGCCTGCTATTGCAGTCTTTTGTCATCTTGCCATCCTCTCCCACATTCCATGAAGTTTTTCCCGGTGCTGCCACCCCCGTACAACTTCAAACTCCCATTTGCAGAAAACAGTAACAGACACCAAAAAAGTTCAGGCATGCTTCCTTTTCTTTGATGCCCTGTCTTTTCTGTAACTCCTCCTGATAGAGAAACCATTCATAGGAAACTTCAAATAGTGAAGTATGCAGCAGCGCATCTTCTCAGCCACTAAGATTTTCAAGAACACTTCAAAATTCTGCTCTCTACACTGGCTTGTCATGAAGTTTAAATAAGTCTCTCCTCCAAATGAGCTATGTACCCATCCCAGGGTATTTAAAGACAGCAAAAATCTCCATAGCAAGGATCTTTTGCCACAATTCTACTTCTGACACAGAAGAAAGGTACCATTCTGTCAGGTAACAGATGAAACTTTTTAGTGAGATGCTTTGGAGCCTATGATAATTTATGCCACAGTCTATGTCACTGCAAGTACACACACTCCTTTAACTTGTTGTCTGATAACTAAACCATAACATAATTTTAAAGACAAATTGTGGGGGGTTTAGATTACATGACTGCACTACAGGAGGGCAGGGCAGAAGTATCACTTACAAAGTACCATGTATCTATGACAACGGTTTAATGAAAACAACTTATATATATATATATATAATAAATATATATATATAAAAGTTGTTTTCATTAAACATTATATATATATATATATATATGCTGTTTCTTCAAACCCAGAACTGTGCTTTTTGTGATGTCTCATGCAAATAAATGGAAAAGAGCCTCAGTTAGCTGGACTACAGTGCACACAAAAAGGACATTTGGTTCTGGTCATACTCATTTCTAGCATTCTTATATTTTCCTATAATTTTAAGCTTTTATTTCATAAAGGTATAGTTCATTTATGAATGCTGTTATGGAACAAATAAGAAATCCTCTCAGCCTTAGGTCAAATGAAAATTAAGCATTAACTAGTGCAGAGGCAGGAAAGCACTACTGCATTACTTTTTTTTTTTTTTTTTCTGGGAATTTAAATTCTGCATTTAACAGTGGTAATGGTTGAGAGATAATCCCTGGAACCACTTAAGACAGAGAACTTTGCTACTGCTTGTCCTTATCTGGATAATCAAATAATAAAGTCCAACTGGCTACCAAAGCAGAGCTTTCAAGCTAACTCTGAAATACTTTAAATGTAATTTGTTCAGTAAACTGCAGTACATTAAATTTCTATATTAAGTAAATTATAAGGAAGAGTGCACTTTGCAAAATTAAAAAGTGCTCTGTTAACTTATCTATTATTCCTCTGGGAAAGTTTCCAAAGTGTGTCTAGTACAATTAGATACTTTCTTTATGGACAGTCTATAGCAAGGAAAGAATTCTTGCAGCTCAGCAAATGTGTTTCCAGTATTGTTGTAGATTCCTTTTTATTTTCCAAGGTGAAACTCCCTAATCACAAACACCATTTTTCTACGTTGTATGGGCAGATTGAAAACTTTTAGATAAAAATAACTACCTAACTCACTATCTGGCGGTTCAAATCAAAGAAACATTGATCACTTGCATGCTTTTAAGTGACTTTTTTTAAAAGTGCTCTTTGGAAATGCATTTAGAATGAAAGTAATTGGGATACATGATACAGTGGATTTATTTCAGTCAAGCCCACCACACAGCAACTAACAAATTGCCTTCATCATATTCTATAGGATACAAATGAGATATTATTTTCAACAAGTTATTTTTGTAAGAACAAATACCAGTGCTTCACAAGGATATGAAAACCACTTGACCTAAATTTGCTTTTTTCTGTAAAGCCTGTCATTCTGAACTATATTTTTACTGTTTGGATTCTGAAGTCTGAGACTGTAGGAGTTTCAACCACCTACTATTTCAATGAACCAACTGATCGATGCTTTTTAGTTACAGTCTCTTCGTTAATTACTGTAATGACAAAAGTCTCATTTGCATGAGATGTGACTCCCTTTGGATCTTGTTAGACAAAGTCCAAGAGGAAAAGAAAGGGGGACTTCTTACTGATCAAGAAAAGGCTGCAAAAAAAACCCCCAGAAAGTCAACATTTCTGAAAGGATTGTTGTATTCGGTTAGTGTCTGTCAGTCAGAAAAAAAAAAAAAAAAAAAGCATGCTGAAACTGTTTCTGTGGAAGCTTGTAAAAGTATCAAAGTAAAGATTTAAGATTACTGCATAGTCAAGACTTTCACATCAGCCACATTGAGAGTTTTACAAGAGTTTGACGACCATGGATGTTAGATACAACAGGTACCATCAGAAAAGCCCTCTCCCAAAGAAAATTTGCACCAGCTGAGAAAGCATGAATACCTACAGCAGAATACCTGGACTTCAGGTCAGTGATATGCTTGCTAGAATTTCAGTATCATGCTTCCAATTGTAAATACTTCCACAGTTTCTTCTGCTTTTAAATATTATGATCCCAGGCAAGTTGACAAGGTTGCCTGTGAACAGTAGTCATGCTAAAACCAGAAAATAACTGCTAGGATGTATGTGGTCTTTGTATATCACATCTCAGGCTCTCTTTTTGCTCCACTATTAAAGATTTCAAGTCCTGGGTTATGCATGACCTGGTCTTCAGCAGCAGACACATGGCTGGAACATGCCTTCCTGGACATGTTCAAATCATGTAAATTTACCAGATGAGAAAATTGCATAGAGTTTTTGGAGAGGACCTTGTCCATACTACACTGTTGCTGTAACTGACTGCTGACTACAACGTCATTAGAGAGGCGCCTTCTACGTATCTTTTGCACCTGTATGAATGATGCATTATTTAAACAAGATCATTCCAAAGAGTCTTCTTACTGAAATATCTCTCAAGGAATAAAGTTTATTACCACTTGAATATTCAGCAACTACAAATACTCTAACAATTTTATTTCCAAACTATGCCTTTTCATGCGCTAGCTCTCCCAGGGCATAGCCACAATGTGGAAGACCACAGACTGCATGGTGAAAAGCCTGTAGAAGAACAAACAATTGTTGATAGCTTTCTGGCTAGAGACAGCTGGTGCTGACTCAGGTACAGTGGAGCCTGGCAGACACTGTAATTCACATGCTCAACCCCTTTGAGGAGTTAGCTTAAAAAATAAGCTCTAGAGATATGAGTATGGATGTCATCATGCCAGCTGTCAGGGCTCTGACAGTCCCACCTCAGCATGTGAGTACTGGATCAAGGCAACAAGGCCAAGAAAAAGGAAGTGTTATCTTGTCTTTCTGAGCAGTTTAACAGTGTGGTGTCACTAAAGACACCATGCAGCATGAGTTCCGATTCCTTAGCTCAGGCACTTCTCTGCCAGTTCTCAATTTCGCCAAGACAATGCCAGAACTGTCACATACAGTCAAGCTGAGGAACATCAGGGGAAAATCCCAGTCATCCAAGAAGCAGTAATAAAGACCAAAGAGTATCATCCAGCCCACCTGGAAGCTGCAAATGTAATGAGCTATTTGGAAAAGATCATGACAACCTCAAGCTCAAGTGACTCTAGTTTCTGCCAAATATGAACTAGTTCTGTACCTCGCTGAGCTCACTACACACATAGTAGGTCTTGCTGAGTGGTGGAAGTCTAATGCTAGCTCACTTCCACATCTTGCAAACCTGGCTTTGTCTTCACTTGGAGCTCTTCCCAGCAACGTTCTTTCTGAAAGGCTCTTCAGCTACACTGAGGATGTTACATCTAAAAACAGATGCCAGCTCCTGCCAGCAAATGCAAAATGGCTTGTCGCCTTGAAATGTAATCTGCCCACGCTTGAATTTTGTATCAGTGGCTATCTGTAATTTTTTACCAAGTTTTTCAGGATACTCGTGTACATTATGAATCTAATTTTTACAGAAAATCTCCGGTAGTTATTATCACTAAAGCGCCTACCAGATATTCCCCATTTTAATTTTTAAGCAGATCTACAGGTATTGAAAACGAAGCAGCAATTTTCTTCACTCCCCAGGATTCTTTTCTCTTCTATCTCTCAAGTCTATGAAACATTCGTCACAGGTAGAATACATAAAATGCATTGATAGACATTTTTCTTCCCACTGTTCCCCACAGAACAACCTTTAAACCTTCTGGGATGCATGCTGCAAACAGGATTTTAATTTTCAGTATTTGTACATTTAATGCATAGCAGATGATTTAACTGCTACTCCTGTTTGCTTGAAGTCTTACATTGTGGATAACTTAGGAGGTTTGCTGCGGAAAGTAGCAGGGGGAAATGTTACTCTTTCATATGCTATACTGCAGTCACAGGACTGTACTTAAGGGGAAGAACACACCTCCCATTTAGAGGAAATAGTACATGACAACCAACCCTCCACCCCTAGGCATTTGAGCTAGGTGCTCTGGACCACTTTCTGGCCATACTTACCTCTTCCCAAAATATTTACAATACCAACGCTTAGCTCCATAAGCTATAGAGGAAATAGGGTCCTTAAAAAGGTGTTCGAATTGTAGTACCATTAGGTAAGTACAATAACCTTAAGTCATGAGCGTCCATTAATGTAACTTTTCCAAAACAAAACAGCTTGCTTAAAAGACCATTTCTTGATATCCCCTTCTTTCCTTCTTTTCACCTCCTGGAGGTGCAGTCTGCTGCCACACCTTCCCTGTCCTTTTTCCATCTTTTCTTTCATCCTCGCAGCTGCAGCACCAGGATGCAGCCTCTGGATTCCTCCCGCTTACCCTGAAACCCAAAGCCAAGGAGAGAGGGCCAAAAGAAATTTTTCCTCAAACCAGAGTCCATTCCCAACCTCCCAGCTTTACACTGCTACCTACATCGCTTTTGATGTCCAGAATGTGGATGAACATTACATTTGTGGACAGGAAGGTAACTTTTTCGAGCGATCAAACTGGCAAACAAATGTGTGGGTCTTCACACATTCCATGTACTGTCCAGAAGCCAGGGAGCTGACTTTTTGAAGGCTGTTTTGTATTGCAACTATCACAGCTTTATTGGGTCTCTATTAAGCTGGAAGGTTAAGCACTTTCCAGTGGTAGACTGTTCACCGGGTGGTCATAGATTCTGAACCTTAGCATGGTGTAGTAAGGAAAGTAAATCTGTGTCCAGGGCACCTTACAAACCCCTCATCTGCTCGCCACAGTACCGAAGTAGCACACCCTAGTTCCTGTGTAGACCTGACAGTACACAAGAAATGTCTTCTCACTCATCATCAGATTGTTAGTAAAAAAGGGACATTAAGCAGTGTTTCTGTTCAACAAAGACCCTGCTGGGTAATTTTGGATCATTTACCCCCAGTTAACCATTAATTGCTACATAAAATTTTAATCTCCATTTAAACAGACTATAGCTCTGTATCTGTTTCTGTGTCAGCCTCAAGACAGCAGTAACTTTGCAGCTGTGGAATACTGACTGTTTCGTATTTCCGAAACAGAAAGGCAACACCATGCACAAACAAAATGCTAAATGAGGAATTAAAAAAACAATAAAAAAAAAGAAAAAAGGAAAGAATTTGACATCGTGAAACAGAAAGAGCAGGAAGGCGAGGAAAGGGAAAGAGCAAGAGGAAGGCAGAAAAGTCAGGGAAAGGAAAGTTTGAAAAGCACATATTATTTTTTTGCTTTCTTAATTTTTTATTAGGAATAATATTGCCTTGAAAGAAACTGACAGTTCTTTGAACACTTTCAGGGGCTTAACATCCATGAATACATTTTTTAAAATTATTAATATAATCAATTAACCAAAAACTAAAGAGTTTTATTCTCATACCACTTTCTTCTGTGGCTTTTGAACATAAAGACCAGCTACCACAGACTCCCAACACTGGTGGTTTCTGCTGGACTCTCTCACAGGCTGTAGTCACTTGGCAGTACTCTCTGTAGTATGGTGAGTAATGTTAAAATAGGCATATTGATTCAGAGCACCACATCCTTAACAAAACCCCAAATAAAAATAGCACATTTATAAACACCTCCCCTTGATATAATCACAAAGGATAGAAGGAAAAATCACCATTTCTCGGGTGCACCTCCATGCGTGTGTGTGCACATACACGCCAGGGAAGGCTCCTAGCTTCATGCCAGGCAGTGGTAGAAAGGGACTGATCTACACCTACTGAAGTGAAAAGCAGATCTCCCGTGGGCAAATTCAAACGCAAAGCAAATAGCTCCTTGGAGTCAGAGTTCTAAAGAAAGACAGAAATAAAGATCTACGGCTTCCCTCAGCCAGAGTGTGAAATCCTGGCTCCACTGATGTCAGTGAGAGCTTGTTCCTGACTTCAGTCATGCTAGAATATTAACCAGCATGTTTAAGCATAAAGAAAGAGGGCTTTTTTAAACAATTTTTACCACCCTCTTTTATCTTGAATGTTAGGGAACTTACTCCTAACTTCAATTTTATGCTTATACAAAACCTCTTTTTCCGTTTCTCTCTCTTCTTGGACTCTGCAAGCTCCACGTGTAGTCCTAGGCAGTATTTAATCCTCATTTGTACCCTGAATTAAATGAGGCACTATTGAATTGTTGAGCTTTGTGCAGGCCCTCTAACTAGAAAAGATTTTCCTGCTGACTTCTGGATATTTTGACGTGATCCTACTCCTCAGTCCTCCCATTCATGTGTCTTTTCAGCAAAAGCAAGCACCTTTTGTAGAAATAGCTTGGCATATAAAGGATGGCTACGTAACAGATCCATCACTAAAAATAAACAGCAAGAAAAAAGAATAACAATGCATTTTAGTAATATGCTTGTCTTGAGTATTATGCAATTCACAGGCAAAAGTTTTAAAAATTGATGGTTCCTACATTCTTTCTTAATTATACAAAAATAATTTTCTTCACCACAAAAATTATCTTACAAATTTCTATTTTTATTATTTTTGTATGGAGTTGGTCTAAAAGCAAAAGTGTAAATCTTTAAATTAAGACATATTTGAGGCACATTTAAACAGACTTGGTGGGTAGGCATATATCCACATTTTAATTAATAGGCCTTCAAAGGCAGATACTGGTAAACAATCTATCTGGACACAAATCTGTTCCCTGGTCCTCAAAAAAGGACAACATCTCTCAGGAATTAAATATAAATGTAAATGAGGGAGATAATTTGTTTCTTTTTCTGAAAAAAAAAAATAAGGAAAAAAGTGAGTGCTGTTTGTCAACCGACTTCTGTGTCAAGGTAGAAATAATGAACAACCATCACAAGGAACTGCAAGGCTTTCTTATCCAGATATGTAAGGAACATCTGAGGATAAAGATGTTATGTGCGCTTTTCTGTCACGTGAGACAACAGTGGAAATAAATGGATGTTCCAGACTAACTGATGCCAAGAGTAGTCTGCCAGAAAATTTTGGGCTTTTTCTGCTTGATCTCTAATATTACTAAAATTCTGGACAACACACAGCAAATACAGTCTAGGAATTTCAGCTATAACTTACATAGTAAATACACCCACTCCCCTATCATCAAAATGCTGAGGAACCCAGTGAAGGGAATCCTGTATATATTTCTTTAATTGATGAGGTAACTATCAGTGAGGCACTTTTCTTCGATATATATTTGCTTCTGATTTTAAAACACCTCTGGCTGGAGTAAATTTAGTGTCAGCAGGATTCAATCCACAGCATATCTCTGACGATTCTATCAAAATTCTGAAGCTGCAGAAGGAACTCACATAAAAGTAGCTGTCTTAAGCCACAAAAACTGTTTTTCAACATACTCTGGAAAAGGAAAGTGAGTGTTGCTTGCTCCTTTCCGTTTATAATGGTTGAAAATAAAGCGCATCAGTCAATTGCTGCTGTGTATGAAGAGAGCTCAAAAAGCATAAAAATCTTTAATCATCACCTCCCTACACGTTTTGAAGAGCATGTAATGAAATGTCTGAGTAGAAGTCTTGTAAGACAGCACCCATGTATTCAGCTAACATGACAACTCAACTGAATTTGGGACACCAACTTCAGATACCAGTGTGGTCATTCCTCATTTATGATTTGGGCTTATTAATAGTCCTATATATAACGCAATTTGTAATAGCCACATTATGTGATGGTCTTCAGAAAAACTCCTTAAATACAGAGGATGTACTTCACTGGCAGGAGAGCAAAGTCACAAAATAAAATTGCAAGTTAATTATCAAACTTCTTAATTCTGGATTATGTAGTGCACTTGTTCCTGCAAATTGCTCCAAAACTGTACTAGCAACAACACAAAAATAAAAAGGTTGTCAGTTAACATGCAACCCAAAGAGACACATAAAAAATAAAAAGCTGTGAGTCAACTAGTTGCACCACCTTACTTACAAGTTTGAATCAGAGGTATCACTTAATGCACACACATTGCACTGGGGTTCAGATTCCCATCACAGCTTGCTGGCGGGAAGTGGAATCCCTTAACTCTTCCCTGCTTTCCATTAGGAACTCACTGCATGGGCTTCTGCTATGGTGCCAGCTGGCATTTCTATTTCCATAACAGTTCAGGGAAGAATCCACAGTACAAGTGCTTCTTCCCTGTGAGCACAAATGTGAATTACATACTGCTTGCAGTATTGCAAAATCCTGAACTGTAGGTAGGTTTTAGCAGTCCTTAGCCAGTGCCTAATTTGTGCTTAATCTCACAGGTCTTAGCATAGACATGCAACGCTGGTGGCTGATTAAACCAAACTATGTCGTCTGAACAAAGGATCCATGGTTCTGCCATGCCCCCAACGATCTGGTACTTTTAACAAGTCTTCCTGTTTTGCATTTCTACATCATTGTAAAGCATGTATTTGGATTTGGGACAATTCCAGGCAGCATTTACCTATAATTTACCAGAACTTGAACTAAAATAGCAAAAAAGCTATTTTCTGTTCTTGCTGCCTCAGTTCCTTCCCTATCACCAAGATTTTAGGTGAGAAAGGAGTCACCTGTTACTTCTTTCACTTTCTGGCTCAGTATGAGTACAAATTCCTCCTCTCAGTCTCATGAGATGCTAAAGCACTTTCTCATAAAAGCTTCTGTACCACAGTCATTACTCTGTTTTCATGGAGAGATTGTGACAGGACCGGAAGGAATAGTAAAACAAGAAAAAGTGAAAAACAGGCTTTGGGATAGGACAGAAAACAGATAAAATTCAAATGTTTGTTTCTCAGAACAGAATTAAAGATACATGAAATTGATGGTTGACATCATTTATGGACCTTGAATGATTGACTGCAAATTAGATTTAAACTTACCATTATTTCAAAACAGTTTGGAATCTGAGCTGAATATTTTCCAAGGCCTAATAGTAGGAATTTGATAACATTATGCAAAGTAGTATATCCAGTATAATACTAAACCACCGTAGAATAAAACAGAAACAGCAATCACTGCTATAATATGTAGGAGTTGAAGGCGTGAAGCAAACACAAGCCATTGATAAAAGTCAACATTTGCCAGCCATTACCATACAGTTACTGCAGATACCTCCCATTCTAAGTGAAGAAAAAAACCCAATGAATCGTTATATACTACTATGAAATAACCGATGGCATGTTTATGACCTTTTCAGATCAAAAACAAATTATAGCTTATAATGAGAATATTTACACAATAATGTGAATTCAGTATGCTGCATATCAAATTTAACCACAAATCAGGAATTGGAACGGTAAAATGCCACACAGTACTTCATTATGATTCAGGATAGCCAGGTGATAATTCTAGTGCTTTGCTGATTATAATTTCTTTAGCACACAATGTAATGAAAGAAAAAATGGGAACAGTGGAAACATTTTGGCATGATTAAACGGCCACTGTGTTCAAACAAAAGTTCTGATCTAAATCTATTCTGAATTAAATAGCTGCCAGAAAGAAGATTAATCTAACGCCTGGGCAGTGGAATGGGACTTGTGATTTGGCTTCCCTTTCAACCCCCATGGGACTCTGCACCAAACCATTATTTTTTAGAGTTTTCATATCCATTTGTAAAATGGACATCATCATACATTTTGCAGCCAATGTACTGACTCAGTAACACACTCAGGAAACAGAATTGTATCTACCTTTTTCCAACAGCAAGCCTTAACACGGAGGGTCCTAATGTAATTGAATGTGAACAGCATGATGTAAGAATTAAAATTTAACCCAAATAAAATAGATATCTGATACCAAAAAATATTTTTAATTTATTTCAAATGTCATACTGGATTTTAAAATCACAGTGGATTTAGTTAAGTTTTATTAAGCTTTCTGCTCCATATCTTTAAAACTACAATATAAACAAAAAATTATATTGTCAAAACACTGAGCCTAAATTGTATTGCTTTATTTCTACTGTAATAAATATAGCAGACATGGCTGTATTAGAAACTCATAGCAATATTTTGCAGATGGAGAGGACCAAGCCTGGGGGAGCAGTCAACATGTTCAAGAGCAGGGCTGCCATTCAGGCTAGAGGAACGGGCCAGCAGTAGCCTTATGAAACTCAGCAAGGAGAAATGTGAAGTCCTACACCTCTCGCAATGACAAGGGGCTGGGAACTGACTGACTAGGGAGAGACCAACTTTCATATGAGCCAGCCACGTGCCTTAGCAGCACAGAACAATACCCTTGGCTGTACAAACAGCAGTATGGCCGGGAGATCTGGGGAAGTAATTGCCCCACTTTACTCAGCCCTTGTCCAGTTTTGCCCCATCCCAAATACAAGAAAGACATTGATCAACTGGAGCAAGTTCAGCAGAGGGCTACCAGGATGGTCAGGGGCTGAAACATTTGTTCTGAGCTTGGAGGAGCAGGGCTTGGAGGAGCAGGGCTTGGAGGAGCAGGGCTTGTTCAGCCTGGAGAAGAGACAGCTTCATGGGAACATACCAGGAGACCCCTGTGCCTATGAAGAGATTATGCAGAAGACAGAGCAGGCTCTTCACAGTGGTGCACTCCGGTAGGATTAGCAACAACTGACCCTGAATTCAGAGCAGATCTGACTGTATAGAAGAAACTTTTCCCCATGAGGACAGCCAAGCAGTGGAGCAGGTTGCACAGAGAGGTCGTGCTGTCGCCATCCTTGGAGGTTTTCAAGATCTGACTGGATAAAGCCCTGAGCAACTTGGTCCGATTTCACAGCTGGCTCTGCTTTGAGAAGGAGCTTGGACTAGAGATCTCCTGAGGTCCTTTCCAACCTCAATTATTCTGTGATTAGATGATTCTGTAATTAACCGAGCATGAACCCTAAGCTGTAGAGAAATTAAATTGCTTTCTTCTTACCCCAGCCCCCTGCCAAACTTTTTTTTTCTAATTATTTTTCAGTAATGACATGGAGTACTAGTTGGAGTACTCTCCGGTAAATAAAGCTATGTAACTTAAATTATTTGATTGACTGCACAAAATTTGACGTATTATAAGAGGCGCAATGAAGAAAGCATGTGGATTTATTGCCAGCCATGTATATTTTAATATTGAAACTGTCTGTGACACAGACCAATTTAAAAAAGGAAGAAACCAAGTCAGTAAACTGTTGCACAGGTGGATACACAATCAAGGAGCAGTTTCCCAACTTTACATTTCCTGCATATTTACTAAAGCATTGCTTCATGCACTTTTCTCTTGTAGCTCCCAGTCTTAATGGCAATGGAAATTGCAGGAGAAGAAACTGTGTACTTTAATCCCTATAATCTTAACCTAAATTGCATTACACACTTTTAGATAGGAAAAAAAAATGTTATTAGGCAAAGGCCCAAGGACATGGAGGCAGAAGACTCTCTGTATATATTCTGGCTTTAGAAAACCAAACGGAAATGATTCTATGAAGAGAGAGGCCATGATCTCTTCACACCCTATTCATATTCCCTTGCCCTTCCTGCCTGCTTGGCCAGGATTATCTATTTTGACTTAACATAGAGAAGGTTAAGCATACAAAACCCACAGACCTTTTATCCACCTCGCAGGCGAGCTCATATGTCTTCCTTAGTGGCTGAATATGTATACCATGCTCACAGCAGCCCTGTGCTAGGCTGACATCTTGTCCATAAGGGAGTTTCGATCACATTTGATTTAGTTTTTAGGTTCTCTAAATCAAATAAGAGAATAACTATGATCAGCCAACCCAAAGGAAAAAAGAGTTAAGACAGTCACGGCTAAGTTGTAGCTATTTTTCTCTCCTTAGCATGCATCTTCCTGAAGGCAGCCAGGGTGGCTTATTGGCTCTCCTATCCTGGATATTGACAGAATGAGGTGAAAGCTAATGGCTGAATGCAGCAATGGGCCTCATAGCAAAAAAAGCAAAATAAGCACATTGCACACAGCTCTATTTTTTATTAAATACAGTTTAGAGCCTGGCATTAAGGGTGTTGTTTTTTGTTTTTCTAAAAATCCCAGATCGTTTGAGGACAGGCTGCCAAGTTCATCCATCAACTCAGCCACTGAAATATTTGTGTTCTAAAAAATTTATACACCATGAGTTCTCCACAACCTGCAACTGTGGGGACTTTTATTTTTAAATTACCGTCTTCCACTTCAATTCAATCTTTTTTTAAAAAGGATAGGACTGTGTTTGAGAAAAACAAGTTTGCCTTCTGTGGGCTACACAGCTTTGAAGAGAACAGGCATTTTCTGCAGGATTGAGGTCCGTGACGCTGGAGGATGGGAATTTTAAGCATGTATTTAGTTGTGCTCATGTTGGAGCTACAGTTTTCTTCTGGGAAATCTCACTTTCTGTTACCATGAGTCAAAATGTTTAACAATAAACTCTGACTTCTCAGAAACAGAATTTTAGGCAATGAAATGTTTCACTCTACAATACACACGCACCTTCAACTTTTGTTTTCATAGAATCAGAATAATTCACCTCAGAAGCAACCTCAGGAGGTTATCTTATCCAAGTTCCTGCTCAAAGCAAGTTTTATATTCACTAAGCAAATATAGGCTACGTATAATGATTATGCTGGACCTTAATTAGCCTGAAAAAGATAGCATCCTAACCTCTGTCCAGTTCTCTTTAGCACAGAAGGATGACATGCAGTCTGAAGTGTACAAGAATCTAGCTTGCATTGTGAAGCAAAAATAGATCTGACACAAATGTCATAAGGCATAAAACAGTACAGGGAAGTTGAAAAGGTAAAGCTGAAATTTGCACATGAAACAATATAGACAATTTGTGTTGAAAATCTCCTTTCATGACAAGTTTCTCTTTTCAAAATAATTCAACTTTTTTAGGAACAGTAAAAAAGAAAACACCAATGTCAGATAAGAAAATGGTTATCAACAGATGGAAACATCCATCAAAACACATTTCAAATGCATTAAAGTCTATGCAAGTATCCACATAAGCTTCTGATTTTCACAGAATCTAGAATGGTTTGGGTTGGAAGGGACCTTAAAGATCACCTAGTTGCAGCCCCCCTGCCATGGGCAGGGACACCTTCCACCAGACCAGGTTGCTCCAAGCCCCGTCCAGCCTGGCCTTGAACACTGCCAGGGATGGGGCATCCACAGCTGCTCTGGGCAGCCTGGGCCAGTGGCTCACCATCCCCACAATAAAGAATTTCTTCCTAATATCTCATCAAATCGAACTTCTTTCAGTTTAAACCTATCCCCCCTTGTCCTATGGCTATCCCCCCTTGTAAAATGTCCCTCTCCAGGTTTCTTGTAGCCCCCTTTAGGTGCTGGGTGGCTGCTATAAGGTGTCCCTGGAGCCTTCTCTTCTCCAGGCTGAACAACCCCAACTCTCTCAGCCTGGCTGCACAGGAGAGCTGCTCCAGCCTCTGATCATCTTCGTGGCATGAAGCAGCAAACCCATTAGTAATGCATGATGGGGTAACTTTGAAAAGTAAGCCATAAGTGGAAATTTATTTTTTATTTGTTTATTAAGCTAGTTGTAAGATTGTTAATTATGTACTAATACAATACTAAAAATTTTCCAATAATTAGTTAAATATGGTTGTTGCTTTCTAGAATGAACATCGTCACATATTCTAAGCAAATATTCTCATATCCTTCACTAAATTAAGCCTTTAGCGCTATTCAGCAGTTTAGCCTCTAGGAGACTAAGGAATACGTAAATGGCAGCATGCATATATGTAATCAGATTAAGTAGTTTAACCATTCTTTAAAACTTTTGAAAGCAAAAGATTTCTACATGCTGAAATAGGGACTGACAGATCAGAAAACTGATGTAATTACTTTAGAGAATGTTAAAAGTGTGATCAGATTCTCAGCACATATAAAGTGGGCAAACAATTTGCCTTTTATGTAGATAGAGGACAGTTTCACTGGAGCTGATACCTCTAAAACAATATAATTGCTAAAACAATATAATTGCTAAAATATAAATGCTAAAAATATTTTTGCAGTTACCACTTGCAGAGAGAAAAGCCATGAAGAATTGGTCAAAAGCTTGTAAAGAAAAAAAAACTTAAACTGAAAATTCCTGGAAACAAAAAAATACAACATAAACAGCTTTCCTTTTTCATCTATACAATCTTTAAAGGGAGCTCTCTTTAACCAGTGAAGATATTTCTTTCTTCTTTCTTTTTTAAAATATCACACAAACACAACAAAACCACACAAATAAAATTTTGAACACACCAACACCCTGAACTGCACATACAACTGTTACTGGTTCAGGCAACACTTAGTGATAAAGCTTATGGCTTTCCATCTGTCACCCAAAAAGCCAGCAATAACAGGGTGCAGCTCAGTGCTGAGCTCTGTGACCTGCTGGGTGAGGGTAGGCAGCAGTCCTACCTGGCTGCTACACCGCTGAGGACTGGATGGCTCTCCAGCACAGCCCAGACATGCAAAACAGGGTGCAACTCATTCCAGTTAAGGAAACTGTCCCCTTCACTCCAGAGGAATTTCTTGATAAGATCAGATCAGACAGCTCCCAGGACAGAGGGAACACCAGGAGAAAGAGTAGACCATGGATGTTCAGAAGTACTGTTTTCTGGTTTGTTGGGAGTCCCTGGAAGTAGGTTATGTTCAGTCCAGTTTCTTCAGTCCATGTGAAAAGAACTGTTCTCAACACAGGCAAAATGGCAAAATACACCATTTTGTGCATGTAAGAGCTTCCTAGGCCAAAGATAAAATTGTATATTGATTTGAATCCTAGCTCTTCCCTAGAGACCAGCCTTTTTAAGTGCAAAACCAAGGGAAGGGCAACAGTTTAATAAAAAGCCTAACGCAGGGCTTCCATATTGCTATCTGTGATCTAGGGGGAAATATATGCAGCCTTTGTGCAATGACAGCACTGAACGGATTGGCCATCAGAGAATCTACTAGCGTTCCTGCTGAACTGGGGGACATCCACAAATCACTGAAAAATACCCAAAGTCTTCAGTTTGTGTCCAGATGATATTTTTTGACTTAAGAAGATGACACAACTAGGGGAAGCCCAGATACATGATTGCCGTAGCAAAGAATAATTTTCATAAACAGACAAAACTTGCAATTAGTTTAAACCTTCCTTGTCTGTTTGTATAATATTTTTGAGCAGATGGCTTTGGCAAAGAGCTAGGATTTGCACGCCCACTTGCCTTTTGCAGTGATAAAATAAAGATGAAAGACATATCTTAGGTCATCCAGTCCGTTGCCCTAACAGTGAAGGATTGATCCCTGCAACATGTAAACCAGCAGCCAACTATTTGCCATCTGATGCACACACTTATCCAAACAGAAGGGATCTATAGGGAAGATCACTAGGCATATAGAGAGGGGGGTGAGATGCATAAGAAATCAGAAACGTTTACATTGGTAAAGGAAAAAATATTTACTGCAGAATTAGCCTCATGGAGAGTCAATAGTCACAAGAGAGCAAGGCTTCAGTTACAAAAATTAAATGCTTTGTAAGATGGGAATTCAAAACATCTTAAAGTAAAATGTTGGTCTTACCATCAATGCAGGAGTGGCATATCTGCTGCTTCCAGTATTTGCGAAGAAATGGCAAGGGAATTAGATTCATCCTTGCAAAGTTAGAATTTTTGCAGCCACAGTTAACTGTACAGCTTTCATGCAGCCTTCCTGATCATGAAACATGGGCAGTTGGTAATGCTTTCACATATGGATTATGAAAGATGTGCATACTGGTGACTGCTCCAGATACTTCTAGAAAATATTTTATTTTACTTTTTATTTACCATTTATTCAGCACTATAGTCTGCTCTATTTTCATTACTAAATTTTCTTTCTTTCATGCTGTTGCTTTCTAAAAGTTCTCCCTGATAGTTGTCTATGGTCAAAACCAGACTGAAATAATGATTTAGACCGTCCCTACCATAAGAATTTAGATTATCCCTTTCCATTTTGCATTTAAACACACAGCCATTCTACAAGTCTTTCACTAATTCAGCTCCTACATAATCCATATTTAGCAGTTTCATTTACTATAAAAAGCATGCAATACTTCCTGTAAAGAACAGTTCTGCAAAACAAAGGCAAAACACACATAATTCCATACTGTGTGACAATCCACACAAGTGAAGATCTTTAGTAATTTTATTTATATATACATTTAGAAAAAACACCCTTTCCATTTGTTTTTCTCTCTCAGAAATGTACTTAGCATCTAAATATTCTAATTATTATTTGAATGATGGTAAGTGAAAAGCCCCAGTAGCCTATTGATGAGCGATTATCACATCTCTAATTCTCGTTTGTGCACTTCTAAAGCCCCTTTTGAGCTTGTATTTCAGCATTTTCCTAAAAATAATGGGAGCTATAATTAGAGCCTAGTAGTAACAAGACTTAACAAATAACAGTCAAAAAAGAGCCACCGACAGCTAAAAAACAGAAGAGGAGGAACATCAAGGCCATATATCAGTAAGAACTCTATAAATCAGAGCAGCACAAACAGTGCTCAGACCTCTGGTAAATGTGTACATCAGAAATGCATAGGTTAGATTGACAGATTAGATAAATAAGTCTATTCCTTTCTGTCTGAAAGGGAAAAGATACAATGCTGGGTACACACATTACAATAGAAGCTTTTGGCTTACTACTCAAGAAGGGAATAATCTGAGACCTTTTCTTCAACAACAAAATGGAAAGTGGTCCTTTACATGCCTTCCATGGATTTTCTCACTCTGCAAGGCTACTGCCATTGAACAACACTGAGCTCATATTCCGCTCCTGCCCGCTCCCCCCGCCCCCCCCCCCCAAAAAAAAAAAAAAACAAAAAAACACCAAAATCAAGAAAGGAAAGAAACAACATAGTTCTTTCCTTCAGGAGAGGTGGCATTTTAAAATTATAGACCTGTAATGCCTAGACTTAACCACATCATACGCAAGACATGAAAACAAATCTAATAAAGACACTTCTGGCTAAATAACAAAGATTAAATACTCCCCAGAAAGCTTACTTCTGCTTCTTTCATCTGCTTACTTATTTTTAGATTTAGCTGGATAGAGACTCTGAAGGAAGGGAAACAGAAATTAAAACAACAGGAAAAAATTAATTTTGCATAAGGAAATAGCACAGAAAAGACCACGGGCTGTATCAGTTTTTCCTAGAAGCAAAATACCATTTTGTAGGTTCTATTGTAGGACTTCAGTGTCTTCCAGCATTATGAAATACACCTACATCTTTCTGATGTGGGACACTGAAGGATGAAGGCACTAAGCATCTTGCTGAAGGCTGTTCAAACACCAGGTGCAAAGTTGAGGGCAGACCTCAGAGTCAGTGTCCTACCAACATGGCATTCTTTCACCAACTGCATACTTTCTCACATTCCTGAGATCAGAGAAATCTCAATACACCAAATAAAATCCTGCAGATTTGAAGCAGTCAGACTGTTTGCTAGACCAAAATGTCTGCTGAAATACCCTGTCTACTTCAGGAACCAGACTTCTACAGTATTGCAAAGCTGATTACGTAAAGCAGCACAAAGTCCCACTGACTGTGAAACGGAAAGTGATGACAATAAGAGGTACTTCTTCTTCTGCTTTCTCCAGCCCATGGAATCTCCTTTGATATTAACAAAAATAAAATACAAAAAGCCAAAATTTAATAAAGGAATTTCTCTGATAAGGATGAAATTGCAGAAATTATGCCACAAATCAGCATCCTGACTATAACAAAAAATGCCCCAAAAGTGGAGCTTTTGTCTGGTTTTATCCACTAAGTAGGCAAAACCAGTGATGATATGGAACTGCAAAAATTCAATGCTGCTGAAAAATCGTGAATTGTTTTACATTTTACTCAAGCAAGGGACACCGTCTGAAGTAAAATTAATTCTCATTATTAAATTATTTAATCCTTTGCATTTATTCTGAACCTTCCTTACAAGCATTTGAGAGATATTACAGGTATTGATCAATTCAACAATGCTCTAGAGTGTAGGAATGCATTTATATCTCTACTTCATGGGAGGGGAGATTGCTCAGATTGCGTATTGGATGGTATTTGAAAGCTGTAGTAAGGTAAACATAGCTAAACAGTTTTGCCTATGTTTATGCATTATTTCTTGTTTGTTACTAGCAAAAATTTTAAACAATTGTATCTAACACAATTAACCCTTCTGCTCTTCCATCACAAGAGCAGCTTGTTTGATACCATGAAAATTACTCCTTTTATTGGTGTTTCTTAACAAAAGAAATACAGTGTTTTGTAGTTTTGCAATAAATTAGAAGGTTGTTATACAACACCTTTATATTTCCCCAATTTTCAAGACTGTCTTTCTCAAAGCAGTGCTAAAATAGCCTTATTCTGGGTGACTAAAGATTGAGAATGTTAATTTGTATTAGAAACAAAGAAACAAAATCAGACACAAATCATCTAAATGAAACAGATTGGTTTCTGTCTAAGATCATGAGAATTGCAATTGGAAACATATAACAGCCAGAAAGCTTTCCCCCAAAATACCAACTTTAAGGCTAAATTACTTCTCTCAGGCTACCCAAAGAGACAGTCCATTAAAATATGATAGAGGTCAGCAGCAGTGTAATGCTAGCAGCTTTGCCTGCACTACACCTGAGCACACAGATAAAACAAGGACATTGGTTTCCCATGGTGCTGTTCTTCCAGTCTTCAGAAGCATAAACAAGGCTTCGAACTTCTGAGTATAAAAAAAGAGGACATGACTCTAAGCAGACAATAATGAAAATTATGATTAAAGAACAAAGGTTTGGTGAAAAATAGGCTCTGGGAATTGAAATGCAAGCTTCCCTTGGTGTGTTCAAGAGAAATGCAATGTCTTTTACCCTAAAAGACCATCTCTTCCCTTTCCTACAGAGACTAAAGCTTCCTTTAGACTCTTTGTGAACAGATATTTTGTAAGGGTTAGACAATAGTCCTTAAACACCTTTCAAATGATTCATTTAAACATGAATGCAATAACATAGATGCTGAGAAAAGAACCAGCTGATCAGCCAGTCTGATTTTGCATGTGTATTTAATAATAAAGATGAAAAAGCACCTTTTTTCTGTTTCCCAACAAGTAAATGCCTTATCTATCACCTTAAATTTTTCAAATGTTTTATTTCTTGAAATGAAAAATATTAAAATAAGACACGATCAGCACAAATTTGCTGCAAAAAATAATAATCCTTTTCATAGTTTCATTTCTATTTGCATGCCAAATGTAAACTGGAAGCAAAGTGACCTTGGTTATAAAAAATAAGAAAGCAATGTCAGAATTGATAGGACCTACCATTAGTATTTCATTCTGACAGGTAGGAAATAGGCATGTCAGCAGTGAATGTTACGGACTGAGCTGTGGCCCTGATCGCAGTCAAAGCGGTAAATTTCTTCTTACTAAAGTAATTTCCATCAAAACAAAAAGTGCTTAAATAATACAACTATCCAGAGATGAGAATAACTTTCTATGGCTGAGCTCAAAGACAAACAAATGAAAATGCAATATATAGCTTTTGTGTTGTGTAAAACCCAGAAAAAGAACAGATGTAATTATATTGTACAATGGTTAAGTATTCAACTAACTTTCTAGTTCCTAGTAACTTTTTTCATAGGAAAAACTGTATTGAAAAGATGGCTAAACAAATGTTTCATATATGGACTTATTATTATGTCCACAACATCCAAATTATAATACTGAAATTAAACGTGCAACATCTGAAATCATTCAAACCAGCTATTCTATATGAACATCATGCTATTACATGATCAAATAATCATTTGTATGTACAAAAATTAACAGGTGTTTAAGCCAAACAGGCTTGGACCAAAGTTTCCATTACTTATATAATCAGCAATGAGATGCACTACTATTATTAAAAGAAACAGATAGCAAGACTAAATTAAATACGAGTTAAACTGATTTTTTGCAATGAAGGCAAGCCCATGAGTAATGTCACAAAGCCTAAAAAGATTATTCCTGTTTTGATATATGAAGCTCAAAGGGCATTCCTGGCTTCATTTCCCAATTGGACTTCAAAATGGGTAGCCACAAAAGTTGCCTTGGTTTAAGTAGTTTCCACAGAGACACTGTTGGCTTAGTGTGAAATTAAATACCAAAGAAATGATGATACAGTAAAAATTGCTCACATCTGCTTGTGATCCAGTTTTTCTCCCTGTCCATCCAATGCAAATAAACATTAAGAACACTTTTCCAAAACCCTCAACATGACCATTACCCAAGCGATTCTTTTCCATTTTATCTGGTATCACATCACTGAAACCTGGTACAGAATCCAGAATTATGCAAGTACAGTATAAGATAATGATCACATTGTACTTGGTATCCCCCTGCATATGTTCATTTCTTCTCACACAACTTCATTATCAATTACTGTTTATAATGCTTCTTCCCAAGGTCTTTTATCTCCCAGGAGACTCTCATGGTATTTCACATTGTATACTACTACCTACATTACCATGAAAAGAATGTAAGACTACAATCTTCTTTTTAATCATAAAGATCTGACATACCTCACAGAGAGTGGTAAAAAACAAGAAGTCACAAACCTAGTAGTGGAGCTCCTTACTAAGAATGGATGAATCTGCTAGAACTATTCTCATCTTGAAGCCAAGGTTTGTATCTGATGTCACAACTTGCCATCAGATTCCTAGGTACATACTATACTGTTCAACATTTAAGCATTCTCATGCAAATCCAATCATTCACCAGCTAAAAATTTGACAGAAGTCATATACAGAGGAGACAAGAGTGCCCTAGAAGGTAATATCCCACCCTTCTTTTGCAATAGAGAAAACTATGGGCTATCCCACTCTCAAACTTAAATAGGGCTATCTTCCAATTAGGGAAAACCAAATAATTTCTTAGTTAATGAGCTATGTTGATATATCACTTGTTTATGCCTATAGTTTTGATGTAGAGTGAAAGGTTTTTCCAGCAAACACTAGTGGGAATGGTCTAACAATAACTTAAAACAAGTTAAACCAAGTATTTAAAGTTCACCATCACTGCTCTAGGCCAAGCTGGTTCTCCAGCCTGATTTATTAACATGGAGATGGTTCCTCCAGAGGTGCCCCACTTTTCCTACACTGGTCATGATCCATCCCCTGCTCACGAAATCCTATACCCAGGAGCGTGGTTGCCTTCAGTGGCCCTGAAAAATGAGCATTTTCTTTGGAAGTGACTGTTCCTTTCCATTGACTCCGCTGGTGTATAAAAGATTCACTTAGACAAGACACCTAATTTAAAACAATGCAATAAAATCCCCATCCCAGCTGCACTAGTAATGCCACAGACTATTCCAAAAATAACTTTGGATTGATTCACTAGTTTCTTCTTTTGATGATTTTTGCCA
This sequence comes from Falco punctatus, assembly GCF_963210335.1. Classification (NCBI taxonomy): domain Eukaryota; kingdom Metazoa; phylum Chordata; class Aves; order Falconiformes; family Falconidae; genus Falco; species Falco punctatus. Next base: position 8,616,359 of record NC_137591.1, on the reverse strand, counting down.
GCTTGATGCTTTTATTATACTGAAAAGTACCAGGAGAAGCAAAACCAAACCAGAGTGATCTGGAGACAGAAAGGAATCAGGTATGGTTTCCATCATGTTATGCTGACTCCCGTTAGCGAACTTGTTGACTGTCCTCAGCAGGTTCTGCATCCAGCTAGTTCATGTCCTCTTTCATTTAAGTAGAAATAGGACATTGCAAGTGAAAGGGGAGGAACTGGGGAAACAGGGAATAATTGATTCAAAAGTTTTACAAGCATTATTAAAGGGAATGTCAGTTCCCCTTGGCTCCTAACTAAGATTTAATCTTATTTATCAGTAAGACATGCATTCACCCTTCTACCTACAAAACAAAAGTTCTGAAAGATTAGCCACTGTACAGATATACAGTCTTATACTTCAGGGAATAAAATTTGAGCATTGTTTTAATGTGAAAAAAATTTAAGTAGAGCAATATTTTTTCAACTTGCTCTCCTTTTCATCATGTCTTTAACAACAGCTAGAAGAAGGACTGTTTTATTCCACAAAGGATTAAAAAAATAGGTCATAGATAAATCCAAAGCAAAACCATTTAAATAAAGATTTGATAAAATAAAAGACTTTGTGAGTATCTAGTAGAAAGAATGTACAGAAAAACATCTCAGAAAGATAGGCACCAGTCATTCTGAGACCAATACTTAGTCTTTATTTTAGGAATGTACTGTGTAAGGGGTTTATCGTAATACAGTGGGAAGAAAAATACCCAAGTCTCTCTGACCTTACCTTTAGATACCTGCTGTTGTTGGCACCTTCGGAACACTCTTCCCTTCGCCCCTCAGTGGACTATAATACCTCTGATCTCATTCCCTTCTTATAATTGCTGAGCACACATACAGTTTAATATATGAACTTGTACCCTTCATATTGTCAGAACTATCAGAATACTTACACTAAATCCTTGTACATTTTACCTTATTTTACCAAAGGATTACATATCTGTCCTAGTCACTTATAAAACATGTCTTTTAATGATGTACTTTTAGAAAAGTCTAATTAAAATTCAATGCATAAAAGTGTGCAAGGGTTGATAACCCACAGAACTCAGCAGACCCTAGTTAACATTCTAATGCATCCTCCATTTGGAGAGAGACAGTAAGACTTTTCCACCTCAGTGGCAGACACTAATGATACTTGCAAATATGAATAATGTCTTCATTGGTGAAAAATTAATGCACCACAATAATTTTTCTACCTGGGGTTAATGAACATGTCAGATGCTGAAAATGAGTTGTTTGAAAGTAAATTACTATAATCTATATTTAGAAGACTCTGCTCTCAGGAAAAAAAAATAATCTATGGTGTGTTTGATGTCCTCTGCTTACTTTTGTCATGAATTTTGCTGTTCATCTGGTGAGACTACACTATGCTGACTTTACTGTTGATAAAAGGGAACATACTCTTTTTCCTAGAATGCCCTTTTTTTTATGGGGAGATGTCCAGTTTGACTCTACTTGCCACAGGTACTGTAACAAATATTCTCGCAGCTATACACACAACAGAAGCAAGCTGAAGTCCATGAAAACCAGCTCATCTTCACTACAGGTAGCTCCAAAGCACTATCTCACTAGGCATTTTGGAAAATCCAGACACCCACTTTACAGCTTGTCTTTCATCTGAAGAGAAGGGAATAGTTTCACAATTCAGATTGCTTCCTCTCTCCTAACTCCTCTTTTCCCTTACCAAAGCTATGTGAATACTCTATGCAGCTGCGTGAATAGAAAATAGCTTCAGCAAACAGCCAGACCAGAGAAAGCAGTTGTTTTGTAAGTAAAGATATTCTTCTAGTCACTATAGAACAATGAACATAACATTTTTTAAACCATGTTCCTTCCAGAGTGCTTGGGGTTTCAGCTGTCCAATAAGAACTGGTGGGATCTGGTAATTGGGAATTAGTAACAATTTTGAAATACGGGGCTTACTCCTCATGTTGGAACCATCCTTTCCTTTCAAATATGATCATTTCTTCAGAAAATATGCAAATGCATTCATTCTCTAAATGCCTTTTCTAACAGAGCACAGAACTCCAACTCCACATTTAGCACAGGAAGTTCTTTCGAAATGTGCAAGCAGAGAAAAGAGGGTACAGAAGAGTATGTCTGGCCTTTATTCAGGTTTCAGATGTAGCTCATGGTGAGTTTAAGGAGTTAGAAGCACTCCTAATCAGAATTAAAGGCTCTGAATCATGGCAGATTCATTACATGCCTTCAAACCCATCCCAAAGGCTAAGTACTCTTTCCCACTGTCAAAACAGATGCACTTCATTTACTTTTGATACCTTGCTTACTTTAATTCTAGCTGTATTTTTAACTAGCTTTAAAAGCCTTCTGATATTAGATGCCTTTACCTGTGTGAGCAGTTCTACAGCATGACTTGGTTACTTCTCACTTATGTGCCCAAAAAGTAGAGAAACAGAACTTCTGTATAATGACAGTGATTTGTAAACCTAATGTATGATCTCCCTAAACACACTTAGAAGTAAAGCAAGCTTTGGTCTTTAAAGAAATTGCATGTAGTCTATTTTATGCTCACACTTCCAAGTTTCAGAGCAGATATTTTTTGACCTATATGCAACCTTCATGGGAACTGCAATGAAGCCCACCTGCCCATACATTTAGTGCTTGAGGTCGCATGAATACCCCTGAGTGTCCTGGTCACATACACGTGCCTGGCAAATCTGAGCTAGAGTACTATGCAGTCACAGTCAGTTCTTGGATTTAATCCAGTTGTGAACACCTGGAACTGAGGATTAATACAGTCTGCTTCCTGTTGAGCAAAAACTTTTTCTGGGATTATCATTCATTATATTACAGGAAATTTGCTAGAATTTAGGTATCATAGGCTACTGGAATAATAAGTTTTCAGGTGAGAATACGTTTACTATTTCTCAGGATTCCTACAGGTAAAACATTAAGATTTTTGCTTTTAACCTTTTTTTTCCCAATTTTATATCAACTTTCTGAACAATGATTGCTTTCCCTCATTTCTTGTTTTCCACAGTAGTTTGAGTCAGGATAGAAAACACACAATAGAACTTTACTATTCTTAAATACGCTGTCTACCCACAAAAATTTTGTCACTCCATTTTGACAGATCAAGTAATAATTTTATCTACCATGGGAGAGTATAAACTGTACCAGTACAGGAATCATAGTGGGCGTATAAGCTGTAACCATCATAAATGACACTTTTTATTCCCTTTGAAAATCCTCCTGATTTATTACATTTACTTAGAGACTGTCACAGCTTATTTTTACTAGACACATTTTTTTAACATTCCATCAAGTGAGCTCCTATGTGATGCAGAGCAAACTGATAGAAAATGGTGACACTCTCACCCAAGCTGTCATTATTCAAAATGATTTCTTCTGCTCAGGTTGTTTTCATTTAGTAAAATAATTTGATTTTTCTATGTCTGCCCACATTCTATTCACAGGAGGCAAAGGAAGCTCAAAACAATGTCTTCTGCATTTAATATGCAAGGAGAATGCTTAATAGAATCATTTGCAGGATAATTAAAAGTCTGCTGATACATCTTAAGAAAGTGTGAAACAAAGTACAAAATGAATAGAGCCAAATGGCAATTGCTTATTTCTGTAGAATAAGTGCTAAGTCAAAGAGGTCATAATTGCTGTTTTGCATAAGGAAAACAGTTAACAGGGTTTTACAGATATATTTTCTGCAGTAAAACTAAAGCTGACTGTTTTCATGCAGAAGTTAGTTGAATATCACAGATGAAAAGGTTACAGGGTATTGCTGCTAGGTCTGCCTGTGATATCAAGGAAAATAAGTCCACAAATTCAAACACAACTGAAGAATGGCTGGAGTTGAAGTCAATTCCTGATTACATTTATAAAATGGCACATTCAGTCCTCTGAAACAAACTTGACTTTTTCTAGCAAAACAAAACACATCTACACGATTCATTTACATGACATCCATCAGAATGCTAATGCTGTAGAATTAATAAATGGTTGCACTGTGTTCCACAAGCCCTGTCCCCATATTCCATAAGCTTTAACACTTCCAAGTCATTGATCTAAAGGAAAATTTCTTAAGTATTCACCTTCTGAGATACATAAGTCCTATTATGAATTATGGGAATTGTGTGTGCTCACTGAGGACAGACTATGGCCACCAGCTGCGCCAGTTATCCTGATTATATTCATCTCTCATGAAGTGGATAGCCCCTTATCTGGCTTTTTTATGACTACAAATTAGTTCTTAATTACAGTCAGTCATTGTAATTTCAGAGCAACTGCTAGCTCAGGCATTGACCCATTTTAGTGACTTAAAAGCAAAGTAGATAGCACAGATTTCTTTATTCCCCAAACAATAAAAAAAGGAAAAAAAATCTTACAATTTGGCATTATTGTCCCATTCTTGCCTACTGTTTACATATTATTACAACTGTTCCCTTCATCTGCTGATGTTCACCTCGAAATAACAGTTGCCATGAGACTATGCCACTTAAGTAAAAAGACTGAGAACTAATGTAAAGATCCTGCCACCCAAACAAATGCAAGGATATACAAGTCAAGAATCTCACCATAGGCACAACACATTCTGTTAGTTTTATGCGACAGTAACCAATTGCTTCGGTGACTTTACTTGTGACTGTTTTTAGGTCGAGGGAGAAGAGAATTATGCCACAGCCTCTAATTATCTGTATTTAGAGAGTGTAAGCATTGTAGGGATCTCTATTCAGAGATAGAAAAACTTCTGCCTGACTTGAATTGTTAATGCTATTGCTGTGATTTCAGTAGCATTCAGCAAGTTACAAAACTAGGCAGCATTTACCAGTAGGAACCTTATGTACCACATTGTTCTTATGTCACATTTTATATCTCTGCAGCTATTTTTCACCACAGACTCACTCATCCAGTTGTGATACTGATTTGCAAGCTAGATAAACCCAGTGAAAAACAATGGAATAAGTGAAATCAGCATTCAATTTACTTGGATCTTATTGTTAATTGAGTTAAAACTTTAATAGCACATTGTAAAGTGGCATTTTTTCCTTGACTCCAGTAGTCCTGATATGCTAGACTGAGCATGGACACAGACATTCGAGTCATCACTTTTTCATTTTCCAACCCATGTGTATTTCATGTTACATGTCTTTCCACAAGGGTCTGTTTTCCCGTACTTAACGCTCCTAATACCTCAGCAGCACATGCGTCAGGTGCCAGGTTCACATCTTCCAGATTGCATGGTGTATGTTCAGCACTCTTGGAAGAAACGTCAACACTGTGCTATGCTGATTTCCCCTGCAGGTCTTTCCACTGAACGTGCACTGGCTTACGTTGCTGGAAAGGGTGCAGCTTGCTCCCCTAATTCCACCACCTCTAGCGAATTAACACAAAGGTCGAGGGAGAGAGAGAGAGAGGCAAGGGCATGGCCTGCCTTCCCTCCTGCCTGCGCCACTGTCCATGTGCCCCAGGGAGCAGCAACAGATCTGCCTCGGCAGTGCTTTTAAGTGCAAAGGCTGAGGAAGCTTCTTGCAACCTTACCAAAGAGCATACTTGTCAGAGAAAGCCCCGAGCAAGTATTAGAATTCAGCTGCCAGAACTAGAAAGACCAAGACACAGCCACAGTCCCAGTGTCTGTCATGTTGGGAAGTGAGAGAAATGTAACACATCCACTTGGAGCATTGACAGATACTGAACAGGAGCTGATGTTTTTCCTGCCTAAGAGGTAACACAGAGATCAAAAAAAATCATGCACTTGCATTATACATCTTGCGCTAACTTGGAACTAATGCAATGTCCCACACAGAGCCAATGATACATTAATTTCTTTAGCAAATACATAGGTATCAATTTTATTTTAAATCAAAAACACTGAAAGAGCTTCCACAATGAAGGCAGACAGAATGATCCCGGCTAGCTATCACAAGCCAGGAACCATTTCACCACCAGTTTTCAAGTTGTTCTTCCTACTCTTCTGCTTCCGGGCTAATTAATTATACACTAAACATACTGCTAGTGTGATACAAATAATTAATTAAACATGGTCACAGGCTAGAACATTAATTTTAACAATACATTACACTTAACTGCTGCCTGTCTCTTTTAGCTAATATGAACTTAGCAACATGCAGGGATTCCAGCTTGGCAAATATGTATGTATATTTACTACAATAACAAACTGCACAGAACAGTATTTACTATTTCTATGGGGCAATGTCTGGGCAGTTGTAAGGAAAGCTGCCTTTCGTTACAACATGATGGGAGCTTACCATTTCTTTGTGTTCACCCAGATCTCTCAGAAAAAAATAAATCACTAACTTGACTGCTTTTTTCACTGGGGGTTCTCTGAAGAAGCAGAGTTTGAGCTGGTGAAAAGGGCAGGAAAAAGAAAGGGTGGGCAGAGAAAGAACAAACTTCAGCAAATGCAGTATTAAGCCGATTTTAGGGGTTCCGGGGCTGGCAAGCACACAGGTATTATTCTCAGCAAGACCAAGAAGACTCCATAAAGAGATTAGTAACATTTACCTTCAGCACAGGAAATGTTCTGAGAATTCATCACCTGATGCCTACAGTGCTGAAAACACAGCATGTTATGGTAGCATTAAGTATTATTAGTGTGCTTACCTGCAGCTCCTATATCCTACCAGATGGCACCCAGAGTTTATTTTTCTTTCCCTTTTAAAGCTACAAAAAATGACTGCATTTGTAAGAAGGCATTATAGCCTTTTTTGGTGCATAAAATACGAAAATGACCATTTTAAAGAAAATACTGATGCTTGAGGAAACCTTTTTTTCCTCCATTGGGTGGGCAGACATGGTATGCACACAGCACATAGGAAGAGAATAATTCATGGCATACACTCAAGTGAACAAGACCTTTGAGGCAGATTAAACCACATACGCATAAGAGAGAGAGAGAATCAAGAGCTAAAATACTTTGCCAAAGGCTGTGGGCTTTCGTGCTTTTTAGAATGAAAATTGTGCCATAGATACACAGCCATTTAATAGATACATTTAAATTATTTGTGCAGTTACTTTTATGTGTAGTGTGTGTGGATACAGTGCTTTTAAAATATGATGGTTAATTTTCAGTTGTTCTATCATTTCTCTTTCACTGGGGAAAAAAAAAAAGAGTTTTATGACACCTTTTTTGGCAAGTAGGTTTAGCACCTTGGAGTATTGAAGTTCATTCATTAGCATAAGCTTTTATTATAAGCCATAATGTCTTCTTTATTTCAACTGCTATGGATGAGGACATCTAGATACCATCTTCCATCAGTGGTAGATGGAAACATTTCCCATTTGACTTCAGTATACAGAGCATGTATTTGGAAGATTAAAGGCAAGCATCATCACATTTTAAAGACTACCATTAACAAAGCAGCATGTGAAAGTCAAATTGTGTAAAATATGTTTTTTAAAATGAACCCTAAAACACCAAAACACAGGAATCCAAGAGAAAATAGGACTTTTTTTTTTAATAATTTTTAAATTATGCATGTTTAAAGTAACTATCTAGAAGTCAGTAAAACGTCATTGATACAAAATTCATGTTACAAAAGGACAAACTCTCATTGGTTTCACAGTTATTATTTCTGGTCTTTTGTTTGTTCATGTGATTAGAATATCATCATTTTCCTTTTGTTTCGTGTTTAATTTTAATCATTTATTCCATCTCCTTTATGGGGAGGGATCTTTTTAAATAGTGTATTCTACAAATCTGATATTGTTACTAGAAGTATCTGTGCTGCAGTCATGCCATCAAGCCCGAACCAGCAGTCAGGATCCTACCATAGCAGGCAAACTCCTAATGAAAGGATAATTATGGTTTTAAAGAATTTAAGAGCCCATATCCTCCCTGTGAGCACTAAATCACTTTCTTCCTCCCTAAAATTCTTGAAAATCTTTTCAAAGGAGGAAGCTACAACCCAATGTCTTTACTCCCCTTGTCAACCCTAAGTGTCATTGTACAACTCATACAGATGTGTTTCAGGATTGCTATATAGGTCTTGTACCATTTATCCTTCCTGTACCCCCACAGCAAGAATACCTGACAGAGTTGTGACAGAACCTGAAAAAAGCCAAAACATTCAAAGTGGAGGATGGCACTTCATACTTCACTTACACTGTGGGGAAAGAGACATATACAAGAGGACAAGGTAATGATAGAACATCAGCCTTCACTCTGAATCTTCTGGCTTTTGGAAGATTCCCACTTTAACTGTATTATGTAACACAAGTATTGTTATATTTAATTTTAAAAGCCAGACAGTTGTATGTCAGATAGCTTATAGATATTTTTTTCCAGCTATATAGTTTTAACATATCACCTGTCCCTCTAAATGCTGCTTTTACATCTTCAGATGATCCCAGTTGAAAACAGTACCATCACCAACAGTACAAAGAACTGAATACTGAAATGTGCTCTGCAGTATCCCTTAATTGACTACATAGATACACTCTATGGGCTCCATAGGTGTCCAAAGCACTGTGGAATGCCAAGAACAAGTGTGGCCACTCCTGTCAAAAGCTAGACAAGTCTTAAACATTTGGGCTGGCTTTTGGTTTGCGTACCTATCCCTCCAGAAGAGCTGCAAGTAGAGACCAAAGAAGACTTATGAAGCAGAAGACAGGCAGTAGACACCACAATAAATACTGTTCTCCAGCAATTCCAGGTGATCTATATTTAAGCCCTAAAATCATATAAATAGCAGTTTCCAAAAGAACTATGTTCTTACTTGTTTTATAGGATAGTGAAGACTTATTAAGTGTTAATGGCCTTCAGAAGTTGGGGTTTTTTTTCCTAAAGAAACAAAACAAATAATTATGAAATTAAAAGGATTATCTGTAGGATAGGCTGTTATATATAGAAAGAAAGCAATGTTAAATACTCACTGGGTTTTCCCCAAGAAGCCAGCTGCCAGGAAGAGGATTCCCATCTCTTAATAAGAGCAACTACATCATATGCCATTTTCAATTCTACGCTATCGAAAGTTCAGTTAGTAGTGTTAAAATACAGACTCTTCACTGTGGCTCTTTCCTCTAATAAACTCTGTCCTTTGGAGGAAGAAGAATGATATTTCTCAGGATATTACACTAAATCATTACAATCATTAAATAAAATCTGCATGGGTATTTTTTTTTATAATATCTGTACTAAATAAATACATGAACTAATATAGTTTCTTATCTGAATATTCCAATTTACCCTTTTTTTTGCCCTCTTTTGAAAAATAAAAACTGTGATGACACTTTGTTCATTAAACTGGTATGTTCCATTTCTTATGGCGTTTTGTAAACTTTATCCATATCAGTCTAGTGCAATTTGGCTCTTATTAACACTATTCTTGAATATATCCCCTTTGTTTAATACCATCATGGCTATTCTACAAGTTATTATTTTTATGAAAATAAGATACAAGCAAGTGAGAACAATGTAAAGACTTCACAGAAGTGTATTGCATTTCAAGAGAAAGCAATCAGAGACATAATTTTAGCTTATATTATGATGCTTCCCAAAGACAATGAACTAATGTGAAAAATACTGCTTCCTTCTATTTTAACATTCATCCAAAGAGGGGAAAAAAGACCCATCAGAATAAACCTGTAAGGGTTATAAATCTTGCCTGGATAACAAATGTACAGTGTTATTGTTTAATATTCTTGTTTCTGTTTGTTGTTAGGTGTTTGGAAAATGGAAAACACTGCTTTGCTTTTACTTTACAGAAATGTTTCACAATTTCATGTACAGAGGCAATCAGCGTCTCTGTTTATAATGATTACAAGTACCAGGATGAAGATGACAGGGATACAATATCCGTTCAGTTTCTTACACTACTCTTTAAGAGGTACCAGTATGTATTAGACCAGCACTGAGATTTTAAGCATTATTTTCAAAACTCACCCCTCCTAAAAAAAAATAATAATAATAAAAAAGCACATATTCTTCCTTCACACTTGTGTGAAGCACCCACTAAAAGTAATGAGAAATGAGTAATGTGCTTTTCCCCTAAAAACTTTGTTCACTGATAAAAATAAAGACTACAGGGTATTGCCTTCCATTTTCCAAAGAAGGAAGAATTTAGGAAGCTTTCTAGGAATTTCTCTAAACTACATTTATATGCTACTGTGCTGATAGCAAGCACAAGGAAATGTGCTTTCCTATATTTCAGCACTTAAGCCCCACTCATCAAAATTAGGTGCTTAGGAACCAATTAAGTAACTTTGCCTTAGCTAGCAGTGTACTACAAGTGAGACAGAACAGTCACTTGTGGTCCCAGTTTGGGCTCATATTTCTCATTAATAGTTGTTTCTCATTAACAGTTGTCAGAAACAGAAAAAAATATTTTGGAAATTTAATCACACCATCACTTTCAGGAAAGCTGTGCCAACCCATTTTGAAGGTGAAGTTAGAGCCCTGGGCAACTTCAGGAACAACAAAAAGCAATATATTGTGGGGGCTGCCTTGCCTCTCAGAGGAAACTCATAAGTAATTACATATGAAAAAAATTACATATTATTTTGCATTGTATGCAGAGCTTGAGCATGAAAGAAATAACTGAGGACTAGTAACTTGGAAGTGATATATATATATTTTCTCATCTCCTGATTTGTTGATTTGATGCTATGTAAATAGACTGTACTTAGTATCGTTTATGTTGCATTTTCATCAAAGAAGAAGGAGGAAAGTGCATGAATAGATTTATTCAAGAAATACATATGGCATTCACTTTAGGGCCAGTTTCACCATACAGAAGGTTAATTACCTCCTATACAGTAAAATGAGTTCTTCAGACTTTGAGATCAGAGCCTTTTGGCCCACAGCATCCAGACAGATGATGCCGTATTTGGTGGGGAATAAAACCACAGCAGTCCTACTTGCCTACCATGTTTTCATTACTACAGCCTCCAGATGAGAAAGGATCCTGCTTTAGCATGGAACAAAAGATCATAAAATATATATTCACAGCAGAGCCAAAATTGCTTTGGTAATAAAAAATTATCTTCTTTTTCTCTTTGAGGCTACTGCATAGGTAATCCATTATTAGTGGCTCACAGCCAGCGACTGGCTGTGAATTGAGCTGGTGAATAAATTATCCTACCTAGATAAAGACCCAGAACACTGGAGTATGTGACTATGCAAGAGAGGCCCCAAAGACTGACAATTTTTCTGTTTCTTTAATGCAAATGGTTTAATGATGGATGACCCCATTCCTTTAAAGTCCATTTGGGTGCTTCATATAACTATTTGAACATTCACTTGAACTTAATTCGACCATCAATTTGGACCTGATGAAAGTACTGCTTCCTCATATAATCCAAGAACAGCAATGAATCTTCCAGATAGTTGAAGTATGAGACATCCATTGCTAGATGTGTTGCTTTCATAGCTGAACTGCTTCTTCATAATGAGGAGAAGCAACTATGCATATTCTTTCTTTCCATTATAAATCTGGCATATAGTGCTGTTTGTTACCACTTGGTTAATCTATCTTCAAATTAACAGTAAAGTTGAACAAATACTTGAGCTTTGACCTTCAGTACATTAACAGGTTTCTCCAAATCTTTTACTGCATGATGGTCCAGAAACATTTCTTAGTGCTTGCTGATGGATGTATCCCTTTGGCACTACTTGGCAAAGGATTAGAGAAAAAGATATCTGCACATGCAGCTGAGGTCTTTCCATAAATCTAACAAAAGTTAACACCCTTAATTTGAAGGATAGATAAAACAGAAGAACCCCAAGTACTCCAGATCACAGGGTAACTTCCTTCTTTTGTGTTAGGAGATACTCTAAACAGAACCTGTTCTTGAAGTTCCAAAGAATATTGTCTTCCACAGATCTCTGTCTCCAACCATACAGATACTTTGGGAATGGTTCTGAAAAATAGTGATAGGTAGGTATAGCATAGAAATAAATGTATTAATCAGATTGGTCCATTGCTGCTAGTTTCTGTGACTCTGAAAACTTGAGAACAGTTCCTAAACAAGAAAGGAATGGTGTAGACCATTTACATTAATCATAACACAACTTTAAAACAAATCTTCCCAGATACAAAATAGTTGTGCTTTTTTCTTGGGACTTCTACAATTTGCTGATGGAAAAAGAGATGCATGAGTGTAATGCCTTTTCTAATTTCTTATTTAAAGGGCAAAAGTACAAGCCCTAAAAGAAAAAAACACAGCCTTTGAATGCTTCAGTGGCCTCTTGTGACAATTGAGATTCCTGTGAATCAACAAGCAAAATCCAGACCAGTCTGGAGTGATACCTAGAACCTAAATACCTTGGTGGACTAATATTTAAAATCCTCTCTGCTCTTCTACTAGTGTTTATTGCTGAGGTCCAGTACTTCTTTATAGTTTAAATATCAACATGGACATTTCTTTGTTCCTGTATATGACAAGTCAGCATAACAGTCTCCCTGAGAAATCAGGGAAATCCTCACAGCACATTGGTAGCTCCAGATGTCACACATATGCCCTCTGTACTCACGGCAATTGCTTTGATTTGCCACTTCTGTAGTGCTGTGCCACTTCTGCTTTCAGATTTGGGGGGCACAAAGAGCCCATCCTTAGCTGTGGCTCACAACAAAGAGAACAGCAACTCTACAAATCAAAAACTTGCCTTCTACACATCCTTAACAAGTTTCACTGCTCTCTCTCTCTCTCTCTGTTATTCACTGTACATTAAATGACCAAAGGAAATGGCTTTTGGCACATTTCTCCAAAGCATGCCCCAAGTATCCTAGATGTGTAAAAAGATTAGAAAGTCACAGCATAAGGCAGCATATTATCAAAGCAGCAAAATTTGTTAGAATTCAATACTGTGTTGTCAGCTCCCAGTTTTAACTTCACATCCTTTTCTCCAGAGCAAGGCTGGAACCGAAACACTGATTCCATGTGCTCAAGTGTGCATGCCAACAACAGTCTGGGCAAACCAAGAATGGGCAGTCACTGGCAACAAGCAGACTGCAGGACAGTAAATTCACGGCCTTCAATGTCCAGGCCTGAGAGCAGGAATCTCTACCATCTACTGCTTTCTGCTGTCTCTAAAGGTATCATGTGGCTGTTACAACACAGAAGGTGTTAGACGAGAGTGATACAAAGACATGGTGATTGCCTTCTTGGACAGTGAAAATTCCTGCCATTCCATCTTGGCCAAGACCTTTGCTACCACTCCACTGTGAAATAGAAAAAAATAAATAAAATAAAAAAGAACAGTATTCACATATCTATCTTGATAATGCAATTTTTGCAGAAACCTCCTGAAACAGATTTTGTAAAGCTGTAGTGCATCCATTGCACTCACTTTAAGGTATATTTGATTGCAAAAAGTAATCTGGACTGTGCCTTACCTAGATCAAAAACTAATTTGACTGGAAGTTGAGCAAACTTAACAGCACGCCCGACATTGCTCAGGAAAGAATTCTGTCCAGCAGCTAAAGAAAAATATATTTTTATGATTAACACCATATAGGTGGTCTTTTTCATCAGTTTCCAGAGGCAGATGTTTTCTCTGTGCCTTTGAACTCTTTAGAAATTTTCTCCTTATTCATAAGCTGGCAAACAAATGTAACTATTATTTTTCCTCCTTCTTTTAGACAAGGCACTGGCTTCTGCATTTGAACATTTCAGGAGGAATATCACTGGGGCCTGATGCTTCACCTTGTGATAGCTACATGAGAGCTTTAAAAAACTGTTGTGGATGTTAGTGCTGCTCCTATGTGGGGAACAGCAGAATTTCATTTAAAGCTTCAGGCAGACAGTGTATTAAACTGTTGAAATGTTTGTGCCAGTGACAGAGGATTTTCCTTGCATTCAGTTTGACAGCATTTGACCATCTTCACTACAGAACGGTATAACACCCCTAATTTTACAGCCAGAGACTGTTTTCAAGCTGTCTTAGAAGCTTTCAGATTTTTTCAAGCTGTCTTAGAAGCTTTCACATTTTTTCTGAACAGAAGCATGTAGAAGTTTTTCCATCTTTTTTGACCAATTATCTGCTACAATATGAACATTTGCTTCTGCTTTATGTTTATCTTGGTGGTAAGCAGCTTTTGGATTTGCCAATTTTTTTTTCAAACCTTGAGCAGTATATGTTATATATATATATATATATATAGAGAGAGAGAGAGGAACCTGATGGAATCATCACATTCTGCCAGTGTAGTCTTGATGCTTGCATTTAACAAAAGCCTAAGAGCTCTGCAAAGGCCTTGTATAGCATCCCTGAGAGTCTTTCACCTATTTGCCATCTTTAACTTCAGTTTCATAATTGAAATACAGCAATACCTAGTATATTATCCAATTTCTTCTTGGTGTCTGCCACTGTAAGTAGCTCACATATGTTTAATGTGTTTTTCTGTAGTTGTAAAAATGGTCAGAGAAGAGAGGACAGAACAACAAGCACACACAAAAATTAAATATGCTGGACCATAATGTTCCAGCCAGATTTGTAAAGCATGGGAGATAGTGCCATTAGGGTAACAGTTCTCTGCAGCCTCCCATGTCCCAGGGGCAAGACTATCTGGAACAGCTGCTGTATTCCTACAAAGACTAAGGATAATCCTGCCTTTTGGACAACACCCTTCTGAACCAAAAGCCCTCATGACCACAACCATTGCTACCACCTCTTATTTTGTTACAATTACTGTCAAAGTAAACAAACAGGATAATAATATAAAAGCAAGACCACTTTTCATAGTCCGGTAGGATATAGGACTTTGGGGCTGTATAGAACAAAACAGCAAAGCTAAGCTGTGTGTCCATACTGACAGCATTTTTAAGGTAACTCTGCTTACTGAAATTTCCTCATGATTTGTACAAACACATTATCTATGTTTTCTACTTAGTCCCTACCTCTTCCTTTTTCTCCATCCCTGCAGGAAGAAATATTATTTCCCAAAATATTATAATATAAAAATAAGTGTATAAAATTTGTGTCATAAATCTTTTTTTAAAAAAAATACAGATGTTTCTTATATTTCTATAATGTTGAAATAAAATTATGTCTGCATTAAAACTAGATTCTGGCACCATGGCCAGGGCCATAATCTTCTAGATCATTTCTAGCCAAACACAATCCAGGTTTTTTTACCAATCTAACCATCACAAATAGTTGCTTTTATGAAAGTGACATAAAACTGAGTGGAAGTGTGTTGCTGACATTTTAGTCTACATAAACTAGCAGAGAATAGACCCAATATAGAGTTGACATATGATATTTACAGTATAGAAAGAACTTGTTACAACCTTTTCCTGTCCCATGAGGGACCTCTCCCCGAGGCAAGTCTATAGTTTTCTTCAGTCAAAAATGGCACACTTTGCTATGAATGGCCTCTTGCTTCAGGGCCATGGACTCTTCTATCTGCTCTTGCTGCCTCTATCTGGTGGCAATTCTTTGAAGGTTATTCATTGTTATTACATCCCAACTGCCCCCGATTTCTTCCCCCTTGCTCTTACAGTCCCCAGTGAAACCTGAAATGGTATTAACACCTCCCACTATTATATTCCTATTCCTCACTGGCTATTGTATTTCAAGGTAATTTTCCCTCAAAATCTTTTCAGAATATCCTTGTCTTCTGTTATCCCCAAGATGTACCATAGCTCACAAAGGTGGGCAAACCCAGCACATAATACATGCAGGTGCAACATCACCCTTACAATATCGAATGACGTCTCAGATAAGAGATAATTCTCATCTGGACTGTTGCCATAATCAGGGTATTTTTATTAATTTATCACTTTCATTTCTGCCTCTGGTTTCCCTTCATAAATATTTTCTTTCCTTACTAAAATTATCTTTTAAATTTATGCTGAGTAGTAAGTAAGACAACGTGTTTACTGTAAATAATTTAACAACATAAAATATTTGATAAAACTCATGGGGAAACTAGTTATTTACATAACTAAATTTTCTAGCAGTTTTGAAGTTGACAATAATACTTGCTTGATCATCATAAAACTTCATAGTTTTTGTCATTGACCAGGACTCCATTGTGCCAAGCGCTATACACTAGATGCTGTGTAAGCAAAGAACTAAAACACAGCTCCTGCCCTAGACAGTTTACAATCTGCAAGACAACAGAGGAATATAGACAGATGGAGAGGTATAGAAGGTGACAAGATGATTATGATCATCGTGCTAGGCAGCAGTCAGAGCAGAAGAACAACACTGTTGTTAAGTTTTAAATAGTCATCACAGAAAAAAAGGGGGTTAGAGAGATACAACTGTCCCAAGCCACTGGAATATATCAGTGACTTGCCATTTATTTCTACATTTTAATCTGAACTCCCCTTTTCCTCTCTCCAAACTCTTGGGTTCTCTTTTATAAAAACTTGCAGTAAAACACACACAGAACTACCACTACCTTCACTTGGAGAAGTTCCACTTGCTGGTAAATTCCCATAAACACACATTTAAAGCTTTAGAAATGTTAGAAAATGATAAAATGTATACAGGAGTATGCACTTGTATAAACCCAAGATTTATACCTATATTAGTGTTGTTAACAAAGGCATTGCTTGAAATTTAAACCCAAACCACTGTCACAGGAGAAGAAAATTGGTGAAATGACCAAATAAAATTGACGATGATGTAAACATTAATGTTTAACCTACTGTAGTATATGCCAACTCATTAGGAAAAAATTCACCCCAGCCTGCACAGAACTGCTGGAGACACCAAATATACCAGTAACAGGAACGCTACATACAAACAAAATGGAGCTTATAATTTTGCATACTGTTATAAAGCTATAGCAGCTAACTGTATAGTTCTTACGGAAATTGGTGGTTGTACCTTCTTTTTATAATTGCTCTAACACCAAAGCCCAATGTCCACGTAAGCTCAGACAGCCCATCTGGCAGCTGCAGGACACAGACTCCAGCAAATACCTTGTAGGAACCATGGCAGAGGTGTCCCCAGAGACTCCTCAGTCACATCTCCAGCAGCCTGTTAGCTGCATTTGCGTGAGCTCTTGACAAACTTGCCTCTCAGGCTGCCCAGGGGTCAAGTCTGCTGATGAGCTGTATGAGCTGCTTCATTTTGCTGGACAGTTTTGTTTTGATTTCTACCTGGCTATGAGCACTTTGCCTCTGCTTGTCTTTATATTACCTCCTGTAATAGATACAGATGATTTATATTCAAGGCTTTTAACAAAGAAAGAGTGTTTATAGCTCCAATAAATCGATATGGATGGGAGGGAAAGAAATATACCCCCCATCTCTTCAAATTATCTAAATTCCAGTAAATTTGATAACTTGTTTTTCTTAGTGAAAGGCAAAACATACATCCTTTAAAAATCTGCACTGCCTGATATAGCAGATTCTCAACAGTCAAAGCCCAACTTTTTTAAGTGGGTGTAATTTTAAGAGGAAAACAAAGCAGCATAAGTATTTAAATTAGCACTCACGTTTCAGCTCTGAGAAATATTTAAAAAAATAATTACAGGTCCAAGCCAGGGGTGTACACTTCAAAGATGCAAACATAACCTCTGGTTGTCGGGAGAAGTCTATGTGTAGGCATCTTTATTTTTAGTCACGAAGTATTTGCTGAATTCCACCATTAACATATTTACGAACAAATTGAAAGCCATAAACCCAAATTATATAATTTCATGTTTCTCCTGTCAATCTAGACCCCTCGCCTCAGACTGAAGTGATATCAGCACAAATCATCCTGCTGCCATAAATATCAACACCAAACAATAAAATCAAATTATAAGTAACAAGATAAATGCTTTAGCTTTACTATTTGGCGCAGTCTTCCCCGACTTCCTGTGCATTATTCCTGTCTAAAACCTTTTTATGCAGTCGTATGTCAAAGATTACTTTGACAAGACAAAGACAAAGCGAAGACTTTCGACAGGTTGGTGAAGTTATACATTGCAAAGTAATGTACCATGGTGTCCAATCTCAGCTGTGGGCTCAGGTATTACAACTATACATATTTTACCTCATTAATTTGTAAGACGGAATTCCTGTGTTATCTTTTTCCTTACCAAAATGTGCAGCTGCTATTGCCTCTTTCACTTTATTCATCCTCATCACTATCCCGGTTAACAGTGGTAATATCTCAAACTTGTAAAAATACCTTGCTGTTGTCATAAACTGCAGCAGTGTATGTATTGCCTTCCAGTGGTTTTGCATAGCCCAGGCTTAGCATAAAAGGAAAATGCTTCCATCCATGTGTCAGCAATATGATAAACAGCAATGATGGAAGACAGTAAGGAGGCCTCTGCCTTTAAAGGAATTTATGTAAAACTTCCCCCCCCTCCCCTCTGATACATCAAAGAGTGCTTGGTTCTCTGAAGTGATCACAAAAGGCAAGCCACGTGGTGCTGCAAGCTGTGGCAGGCAGAGGTCTGCTGTCTATGCACACGGTGTGAAATACGCAGCCAGAAACGCAACATGTCCGAGAGGGTGGAAGAGGGAAGGAAGGAAGACAGAAGCATTAGGGCAAGAAAGAATGGAGCGTGACAAGAGAAACTGAAGATGCAGAAGTTAAACAGACAATAGGTTTAGCTGATATGACATGTACTGTCAGACAAAAGGTACAGCATCTTCCTGAATGGCATTGAGCTGCTGTAATGAAATAGAGAATACAAAGAAACGATCAAGGAAAAAAACTATGAAAAACTTCAACACAGAACACAAGAGAAAAGAAAGCAAAGCTGACTGAGGAGATATGAAATGGTTCTAGAAGCAAAATAAAAATCTCCCAACAGCATAAATGCAAAATGGGGACAAACAGTGAATAAAAATGGTTAAAAGCAGGCCTCAGTTTACTGCTGGCATTGTTAATACGCCGTACCAGGTTGAAGGAAGATAACAGCTGCCGCCTTCCTTATGTAGATAAATACCCACCTAGTAAAACATTCGGTCACCCTGTAGTATGCACTAGCCTACAGCCACTATCACTGGAGACATGTTGTGTGATTAAATATTCTGGTAGACATGGAAATATTTGAGCAAATGAGAATATATTTTAGAAGACGACAATCAGCGACCAATGCCATATTGTAATAGCAGCCATAGGCAAGAAAAGAAAAAGAAATAAGCATTCTTCATAGAGAAAAGTCTTTAATGTCTTGTAGATACAAGAAAAAGAGATCTATTACACCTGCAGCAAACTACACGAAGAAAAGGAATTGTACTAGTAGGAGCTAAATAAATATTTGCTAAATAACACATAACATGCATTTAGATTTTTGAATTTTCAACAGTTCTTTTTAAATGCCTGTAATGATTCAGTACCTGAATCTACTAATGGAAAAAAATAACGCCCCAGTCTCTAGAAAGCAGGTTAGATGTGGAAGGATGAATATTCTGAATATCTTGGTCACCAATCTCAGGGATTAATTTACTCAGTTTGCCTCCAAGAATTGAACAAATTTGGGTGAGCAATTTGAAGACTATTTCATTTCATCCCTAACCTACACAGTCCAATAACAAATGCAGTGATTTTAAACTAAGGTATCCATTTTGAGTTCAATTCAAAGTCCATCCAAGCTCTGGAATAAAGTTTATGTGGTTTTACATGTAGAACCTGTATTGTACGTTAGTGCTACGACTATCCCAGATCTCCTCAGTTGAAACACTAAAGAAAATTTTTAGTGTGCGCTGACTTGTTAAAACCTCAGACTCCAGGAATTCAGCACAGCAGGTGACTAGATGCCAGGTAAGTGCTCATTTGTACACTCAGATACCTGCTTTCCTGAAGCAAAAATTCTTTTTGAGCATAAAGTACTTGTTTCTTTGGGCATATGAAGGTAAACCTTTTCTCATTTCCACATGACTTCCTATATATATTCATTTCAGATGGAAGACTTTGAGAAACAGGTAATTAGTTTCTTGAGGGCTAAGTAGATACCCTAAAAATCGAGATAAAACCTGGTTGGAGCAAATAAAGATATTATGTAAGTATATTAAATATTTGGATTTAAATTTATTCACATATCTTAATTATTTTAATTTAAGCATAGTGTTTAAATACATATTAATTAAAGATATGGGGAAGCATTAAATTTGAATACAATGTGGAACAGCCCTCAGGAAGTTACATCAGCCTAAGTTCTGGAACAGTATCTTTGCCTCTCTTCCTCCTCTCCTCGCTAAAAGACAAAGTTAAGGATCATTCTAATTGTACGTACTTCAGATGATCTGTTTCCTATTTTGCTCTCAAGTGACTAAAGGCATGCACAGAGACTTCACAGACCAAGTTTTCTTGGTCACACAAGTATTAAGCACCTCCAAGCAAAGCTCCCACCGTCACCAGATCTTACAAACCTATAAAAGGTGGCATTTACTCTGTGAAAGCATGTTTTGCTTTTTACAAAATGTTCCTTGACAACACTGACTGAGAGTTCCTTCTTTTTCATTAAATATTGACATCTTACACGTTTCGTTTTATTCAAAGCAGATATTAAAAAAAAAAAAAAAAAAAACACAAGAAAGAGAAAAGATCTCTTTGATACTTGTATCTGACCTCCAAAGAGTCATGGCACAACTGCTGGGCCCAGAACATTTTTAGAAACCAGATGCTTTTCCGTACATGAAAGTCACAACTGGGATGCAAAACTTTGAAAGTCAGTCCACAGAGATCTGCTGTGGTAGCCAAAATGCAGCAGTCTCTTCTGTCAATACCTAAAGAGGGAATTCTGACCCAGTCAACCTTATTTGTGATAGATACAGTGTCAGACAGAAAGAAATTGTCTTATATAATTAACCAGTCTCCAATTTAGACATTGCAGCAATCCTTAATCAAATTCTTGCAAATAAGCATACAGGAATCCAATATAGTTTGAACTGCAGCCTCCACAAATACTGCAAACACACAGTTTGAAATGTGAAACACATTAAGTGTTCGGAAATTTTCAAATGTACATTTGCAAGAATTACTGTACCTCAAAGCCCAGCTTTTGAGATCATCCCTCCCTAAAGGGGCTGTTCTAGAGAGGAGAAATGGAAGGCTTCTACCAACAGGTGGGAGGATGCAAACTGATTTTCAAGTGCCTTCCAGCCTTGGTCTTTGTAACCCAATGCAATCTATTCTCTCATCACTTATTAAATTTTACTATTATGACATTAAGTCAACACTGAAGGTAACCATTCTCAACTGTTTTCAACAGAAGCCAATTTTTCCTTTTAAGTCATTCCACCTCATTCAGTCTGAAATGGCTACACAATAAGTAGCTGACAGTGCATTACCAGTACAGTAAGAGACATAAAAGAAATTATATTGCCTTAGCCGCCATAAGGAAATCCCCTCAACAATGTCAGCAAAATGGGTGGGTGTTCAACCCAGGAATTACACATCACAGTGTAACTAGTGTATCCTGTTCCTCCCCAGTTGCACCAGAGCTCTTTAGCTGCTGCAGTCATACTTGACTTACCCACACATTGATGCATCTTCCCTCCTCCTGCCCTCCCAAATGGTTGACAGTATGAAGTTTTATGCAAAGTATGATGCAGATCTGAGTGGCCCTAATCCTCTGGTTACCTCTTCCTTTTTGTTTTGGTTGGGGGGAGAGAGAGAGAAGCATAAATAACTCATATAATATGTTTCATCATCAAACTGATTTTACTTTAAGTCCATGATAGATTTCCATGAGCTTCAAAGGAAGCTGCAGTAGATCCTCTTTGTGTCAAGATATATTCCAATGCTAACTTAAATTTAGCATATTCTTTCATAAGTTTATCTTCTAGTCCCAGAACACTGGTAAACAATGAATACTATGTTATTATGTGACTCTGGTAGTTTTCCATACAACTAGATAGCTACATTAGAAATATTATCTTTAAACAAAAAGAATTGTAAAATAATATGTGGATGAAATTTCTTAGTATGAAGATGTTAGCCTAAATGTTTTGATTGCATTATGTCAAACGCATAAAATGAAATTTCTACACTATAAAAGCATTTTTAGTAGATTACAAAATGCTTAAGAGGTGGATATGACTAATTCAATAAAAATCAATAGGAAACTGATAAGATTACACGTTTTCCATCTTTATTTCCATTCATCTATCATTTTCTCTCAAAACACATGCCTGTATTTTTATGAAATTGTTTATTATTTGTATAAGCAACATTATTCATGGTTCATGAATTTGACCAAATCCATAAACTGAAAATGACTTGTAATCTACCTTATTGGGCTTCTCTATTAAAGTTCTGACCTAGCTGGCCCTAGCTAATAAAACAAACTGTTATATAAAGCAGGCTTTACTTCAGATGAAATAAAGAATTTGTATTTTACTTGTAACGCTGCAGCCACATGTCAAAGTAAATTACTTAAGTAGTTCTGCAAGCAAATGTATCCATTAAGTGCCAGATTGTGTACAAGAACAGGAGGATAGCCCCTGCTCCAAGGCCAGCCACAACTACCACTCCTACACTTTTCTACATGAAGGCAGAGTAATTCACTACACACTGTAACAAAAGTATGAAGAGTTTATGAATGTGTAAAGAAGCACATGGCAAAAAAATGAGCAATTTCCATAAACTGAACGCTCAAGTTCCTTATTTAATTTAACCTCAATCAAATTTCCCTTTCAATCATATTTAAATCTTGTTCACCATAGTGATTTACAAAGCAGCATAAGCCTTATTATCTCATTGAAGTTAAAAGGAGATTGTCCTGAGGAAGGAAAGAATAAGGATTTCAGGATTTGTCCCAATAAAAGGTATAAAAAACCTGAAGAGTTGAACAGACCTACTACATCACAGAGAAGAGCCGAAACTGTAACATGTTTCTTTTTTTCCCACCAAGTTACTAGTTTTCTTTATCAAATTAGTAAAAAATATCATTGCTTCATCCTGTAATATTGAAATATATAGTAGAAGTACCAGAGTGTTTACTTATTTAAGTTATGGTTGCATGCTTGGGGATTTTTTCAAGTATCAAGGATAATTTTCAGGTAAGTTTTATTTATCATTCACAGAAGAGATCGAGAATGAGAAGACCAATTTACAAGGTAGCCACAGAACAATTTTAGCATCTGCCCATGTGGAAAAAGGATATTTGGAGAGTACTGAGTACAATTTAATTGGTCCTTTCTAATTCCATCTAGCAGCTACAAACATAAAGCGTTGCTAGATGCAGCCACTGTCTAAGAGCCCCTGTTGTAATCCTGGGACACGGGAAGACACCTAGAAAATCTGGGCACACAATTTCCTCTGAAATTCAAAAGGCAATTGAAGTTTGGGACCACCAAAAGCTTTTGGTGCTATGACACAACAGCTTGTCATACCTAAGGAGCAGGCACGTGAACCTCAGATGGAAGACAGAATTCCCTAAAAAAAGTCTTGGCAAAAGCTATGGGCTTTAGCAATTCCCAGCAGGGAGTCAATAGTTGGGAGAGGCTAGTGAAACCAGGGGAGCTTAGAAACACGAGTAGAACTTAAGCACAGGCAGTGTTGAAAGGACATGCTTTCCCCTAGGATCACTTAGACCTAAATTAGAGCTCAGACAAGATATATGCCTCCATTTTAAGCTCAATGAAAGAACCATTGAAAGAGCACTTATTTTCAGAATACGGGCTGCACTTAGGGTAGCCAGGAAAGAACATCTTTGCACATGACGTAGGCAGCTCTGGGCATGCACTGAACTGAAGGCACACAAAGAACCTCAGTGGCAAAATTTCAGGTACCTAACAGACTTCAGACACCTAATCGTTTGAGGGATTTCAAAGATTATATAAATTAGGTGCATAAATCCAAATCCAAATTTAGACACCATTTGTTTGCCAGTTTCTGGAGGTGTTTTTTGAAAATCACATCTTTTTAATCAGTAATAGGAGGCAATTATATATTTGCACTTGAAATCACGTAATATTTTGCAAATTCACAATATAAATATTTCTCTGTAAGTTGTAATTTTCCTCAGGTGATCATAAGAGCTACAGCACTCATCTGACTAACAATGCAGGAAGATATATACATATTTCAGGATTAATGATAGGGTGTTTAAAGTAGCTTGCATTAATACTCTGAGAAGAATAAGAGGTTGTCATTAAAAAAAAAAGACAGAGAGGAAAATTTTGGGACTGCAAAATAAAATTATTCTGCCTAGGTAATTCTATTTTGTACTTTTTAAAATACGATTTAACTTTGCTGATGTCAATGAACACAAAGATGTACTAGCAGATGCTATTTTGTTTATTGTCACTTAAATGGTTCTTGAGTGCTGGACTTACCTTCATTAGATTGGTCATAAAAACATATAATTTAAATTAACACACTGATCTCTGTGTTTTTGCCAGTCTACACAACATACTCTTTCCTAATGCTGGAAGAAGAAACTGTAGAATAAATTTTGCGATGTCTGCAATGACAAGGTCACCATGTTCCAATTCAACATTGTTTTAAAAAAATAGATGTCATTAGAGCTTGAGAAATTTATTTAACATTCCCTAGCCTGCAGTCTAAGCCCCTTGTTACAGGAAAAAATGCCAGTGGTAACATACTCTAAAAGCCTCATCTTCTACAATTTAAAGGAATACAACATTTGTGTATCACTCACAGTATGAGGTATTTATTTATAATGTTGCAAACTGTCAACCCCTGGTTCATTTCTATTATATATAGGATGTCAGGAACTGTCAAGAGTAGCAGCTTTACCAAGGGACAGGCCATGTAAAGGCAGCGGATTAGGTAGACGCTGCATTGAGCATGCACTGCTTGCCATTAAGGGAGCTCTTACAGAGCAACCATGAAATAAAATGGTGGGTCATTACAGCACCCAGGGCAGCAGCTAAGCAGAACCACCTGCACATGGGGTTCAGTGGGACTTGCTTAGACTAGAAAAATAAGGAATTAAAAACTGTACATATATATATGAATATAAAAGGGAAATTGGGACTCAAGGAAGGCAACAAAGTGTTTATGCTAAAGAAAACCTCAGAGCAAGACTAGGTAGAAAACAGGCGTGAATAAATTTAGGCTGAGAATAAGATGACTATTTCTAACCATCTGAGAAGTGAAGTTGTAGAAACTTGTCGTACTATGAGTGCTGGGTTAAAACCTAACCCATAATAATCTATGAGGCTCATTCTCTGAAAAAAACATTGCATGTATGTCTCCATGGTACAGTGTCAAAGATACAATCTCGCTGAGAACAAACAAGGACATGAGAAGCAGATTAGGAGCATTAGCACAGCTCTCCACCCACTGTTTGCTTTCTCGTCTGCACTGCGCTTTCTCTTTCCTCCACAGCATTATGGAGAAACTTTTCTAACTGATTTTTGGAGCCTGCTGTTCCATTTTCTTCACACTTTTTAAATCGATTTCTTTCCTGTCATTGTGCACTCTAAGTCCTGTCCTTAATTTTAGCTAGTCCACCTATTTCCCCACAAAGACTATTCTTTTTGAATACTGCATTCCCTTTCATAATTTAACAGTCCTTTCCTCTCCCACACATCCTGGCACCCACAATTTTTATTCCCATCTGCTGCTTTATGCCTAGGATTGAAATATTTACCAGAAACATAGTAACTAGTGAACTAAATGAAGAAATGGAGCCCATTTTCCAGAGACAATATGTAGATAGCAAACCAAATAATCTTTTTCATCTTCAGATATACTGATACCGTTAATCCTTCCTGGTAAGCTAAAGAAGAAGCACTTGGCAAGGATGAAGAAAAGTATCTAACATAAAGCCAAGACACAGCAGTTTTAAGAAGACTATTCCTTTATGAACTAGAGATACACATTTGTTGCAAGAAAGAAACTCCTGCAAGTTTTATCACTGCATATGGAAATTTCTATCAGTGTGCTGTTCTCAAACTCAAATCCATGTTTTCCCACACTCAACCAATGTTGAATAATAAACTTGAAGAGTCCTTGCTCATTAGGCTTTGTAGGAAAGAAAGAACACTTCATCTTTCCATACTGTTTTCTCCTATCACAGTGCTTTTGAGCTCCTGAGATGAGATTACAAATGACAGCAGAAGAGATCAGCAAAAGACTAATAGTCCGTCTTCTGGGGGCTATTCCACACTGCATTGTTCACCAATATCTCCTGTTTCTCATTGCTTTTATAAGTGGCACCTGAGTGGAAGCCAACCTGGTCTTGGCAGTTTCCCTCCTGTTCAGCCCATGTTTCTCCAAGGACCCTCCTGGACTACGCTATACCCAGGCCGAAACCTGTAATGTTACTGTCTTGATGATAAGAGAAAACTTAACAAGCCTGATGTAGCCATTTCATTGTGCCCCAATCTGCCTACTACGATGAGGAAATCGTGCTCCACACAGCCAACAGGCCAAAGGAAAATGGAAGTGGTACAGGGAGACAGTAGAGGAGGATTCCTTCCCCTAGATATTATCACTTACAAGCAGACCTGAACTGCACACCACCAAATATTACCAGTTTGAACCTACAGGCTTCCCAAGAAACAGATTTTTAGACAAGTTGGTTCATTTGGTTGACAGCTGCAGCAACTGCCAATTTTTTACCTTTTCCTAAGGAATATTTTTCCCCTGCGTCCCTGTTTCCCTTTGCCCCAGACCTGCTTGTTCTGATGAGTGTCTGCCTTTTGAGGAAAACATCCATTGATAGAGCTCTATAAAAATTAGAAACAATTGTAACCATTGTATGCATTTCTTAAAATAGAAACCTTAAAGTTTTAGATTACAAAGGTCTTTTGCATACAGATTGTATTAACAGTCTATTAAATGATTATGATAAACTTGTCATTAGTTTAACACAGGAACTGCTGTAGGTGCATTTAATCCTGCACTTGGTTTTCTTTGCTTTGTACAAAATGGAGTAGATAAGCCACTTTGCTTCTTCACATGCTAATCACTTCCAAAACACCTGTATCACCTTTGTCAACTGTGCATCCTTTATTAGTATTGGCGAATACTATTTAAACAGAAGTCTTCCAAGTCCCAGATATGAAAGAACAATCAACATGTCAACTCACACGTTAGTAAGAGACTATCACACATCAGATCTTTTCAATGTTTGTGATTCTATTGGGATAATATGGATTGAAATAGTATATCACAAACACAGAAAAGAAGGTCTCCTGTGACAACAGCACATCAGTGATGTCACAACATTGTCAAATAAAGCTATTATTCTTCCAGTTGATATTTTCACTTGCATAGTTTTCCATTGTTATGTTGTAATTCTCCATGTATTTTCATTGTTCAGAATTCAAGTAATTATTAATTTCACACATGCACATCAGTTCAGACATTAAACAGAGGAACATCTTAAGTGTTCAGGAGTTATGCTTTTCATTACAGAAATGTCTTTCCTCTTATGAAAGCCTTTCATGCCATACTGACTACCATGAATGTAACCTCTGTTTTTAAACACTACTGTACATGTACATGAAAATTGCAGAAAAGCAACCAAGGAATGTACTCTATAATTCAAGACATTCTGTTTGAACATAGCTTATTTCACAGTTTACTATAACAATGAGCAGAAACATTTTTATCAGCAAAAACTTTTGTAACACTATGCCATAAAGTCCTCTCTGCTGCACAAAAAGACAAGACACAGAAATCCACTTCACTTTCCCGGAAAGATAAGCAGTCACTCAAACAAAGAATCATAGAAATGTTTTTTAAGTTGCTTTGAAGTTACAGTGCACCTTAGAAGTAGACTATTGCATGTTACTGTACACATAATTTTAAGAAAACATCTTTCTCTTGTAAGAACAATAGGTAAGTGGGAAACAAGAGACACACTTCCTAACTTACCATTCATTATCTGTGTAACTTTGAGTAAACAGAACCCTTTGCTTTAAATACACCATCTGTGAAAAGACAGCCACATTTGTAAAGTACTCTGAAACACTGGATGAAAAGCAATCCCTTAGTACAAAATATTGTTAGTCCTAAAAAAAAAAAAAGGAAACAATATACTCACATACTTAAGTGCTGAGTACACTACTCAGTAACTAAGTCATCATGAATACTGCTACTGAGTACTATGTATAGTATTACATTGTACCTCTGCCTCTGAGCTAGACTTCTATGCTGTTTTGTGAAAATGTTCATCTTTTCTGTATTATTGGGGGGAGGGAACCAAAAAAAAACCCCAAAAATAGCAAAATGTCTTGCATTTTTTATTTGTAGAAAGAAATAAATCCGTGTCTAGTTAGCATCCTTTCCTGCAGTACTCGTATATTAAAGCCTAACAGCAGAGCAATTAAACACAGATAGATACCTCTTTAAGCTCCAGTCACAGTTGACATCCCTGAAGACCTAAATCCCCTGAAACACACGGAATTTTCAGGCTGAAAGACAGGATAATGTAAATAGCTGTAAAGAGACAATTCAATAATTATATTAAAATTTCACCCAGTCTAAAAATATTCATAAAGTAGAGATTTTTAATAAGTTTTTAGAATGTAGAAATATGACCATGGACCAATGATTCCAATACTGTTTTGAGAAAAGCCAGCCAACTGTCCTTTCTTTATAATACATAGACACATGTAACATAATACAAAATATAATACAGGTTTTCTGACAAAAGAGTTTGTTGCGTATATGCCTGTAATGGCAAAATGAAAAGACTGGTTCTTTTTCCTTTAATCTCCATAGTTCTTTTTGAAGATAGCATTGGGCTGCTTTTTTTTGTTTGTTTTTAAATAAAGAAAATAATACCTTTGGTACATTCTGTCAATGCTACTGTCATTTTGCAACCTACCCACACAAAACCTGTCTCCATAGTCCTTCTTTCATCTATTTAACGTCACTTCAGAAGAAGCACCTGCACTTTTAGCTGTACCAACACCCTGAGAACACTAAGCCTGACTCTTGGGCTAAAGCCTGAGATTACAGGTAAATGTGATCTGTCTGGGGAGGTGGTGTTGCCTTCAGGGCTTCCTCTGGCAGCCAAAAGACAGTAAATCAGAGGGTTAGGACTCCCCTTGAATCCTAAGAGAGGACAGTTTTCTTCCTAAAACCACTAGGTAGAGTATCATACAACATACAGCAGTATCATACTCAGGACCAGGTCTTGTAACTGTGAATCAAGAAAGTCATTATTTATTGATATGATTCTTATTGTAATAGATTCCTAATAATAGCTGGCACTGGAAATACATGTGATGCTTTTGCTCAAATTATTTTTAAATAATTCTAAAGAGATTGGGGAGATTTGAGATAAATAATGTCAAAATAGAAGTAATCACACTACATTTAAATGGGAGACGGCTGCTGCAGCCTTTGCCTTACGACAGCAGTGGGGGGTGTTGACAGGGTTTACTACATGAATTCTGTATTTTATATGACTAAATTAACTCAATGATTTGAAATTATTACATAATTTGCACTAGGGGAGAAGGCAGAAAGAGCACATTTCCAGGACTGCTGCTGTTGTGATAGCCTAAGAATGTAAGACAGGCACTCAGGAAAGAGATAGCATATATTATTAAGCCAAGTAGTGTACTTGGGTGGGACATACACAAGTTTTTGAGCCCCAAAACCCTTTCATGCTTAATAGTTCATTTATTTCCTTCTACACCAACATTTCTGAAGTGTTATATATATTTTACTGAGTCTGACACATTTATATTTAATGAAAATAATTTTCACCAAGTTGAGTACCTCAATACTCAATTTTGTGATCACCCTCAATAGTAATTTCCTGTTGTTATTCTCCTCTCCTTAATGTAATTCTGTTCAACTTGCTTACGTAGCCATTTGGCCTTCTACACATGATGGTCATGGTCTTTCTTCACAGTTATAATAGTTTTTCCGCTAATAATGGCAACTCCTTTTATGAGAACAAGAGCTCCTCTTGATGATAATGACTAAATTATGTGTACATCAGAAAACATGGTTCAGATTAAAAATGGAGCTGCATGGACATTTTATGCCTCTTGCCCATCAGAGCTTGGAAAGGAGACAAAAAACACAGAGAGACCTAGGGAAAGACTTCTGAGAGGGTATTGTAAACTACAACCACTCACCCAAATTACCAAGGTAAATCATTTATGCTTCACTGGGAACAGTACAATGGGGAGAAGAAGGGAAAGGCAGAAACTTGCTAACACTGGTTTTGGTGTTTATATTTTATCAGTGTAGGGAGCAATAGAATGTGGTTTGCAACCCACCAAAATAGGCTACAATGAATTAAACGTACTCTAGAGTTACACCTGAGGTTTTCAGTACGTTCCACACTCATTTTCACATGGTGCATAGCACTGCAGTCCAGAAGGCTGGGTTCTGGTCAATCAGAAACTAATTATTTCTTCGTAGACAAGTATATTTCTGTAGGGTGAAGCTCCATTCAGTACTTGTCTCCAAAGCATTTAGAATCTTATTATAATCCATGTGACCTGTTTCTATTTTAAGTGAAGTGATTCACCAAACTGACACTGATAATTCCAAGTAAAGTTTTACAGTCAATCATATGAAGTACTGTGTGTGGATTTTTATTATTGTGTGTGTGCATGTGTATCTCAGTATCTTATGAAAGTAGAATTTAATCTTGAATCAATGCAGTTTATCGAATACACTGTATACATCCTTAAGACACAGGCAAGGCTAGCAGCAACTGATAATTGTCATAATTGATTTATTAGATACTAGTATAAGGTGTTTTGATAAGGATGATATTTGTATGCTAATTTTTTAAAAAATATTGGTTTCATAAGTACAGGGGACATGATAAAGAAAATCCAATATGATAGGATCTCATATAGTAACTTGTACCAGAAGCAAAAGGATCAACTTGTGATCTCAGGCTGTCCTGCAGTGAATATCTGTGTCAGCTAGTTTTAAAAAGAAATTATTTTATAAAGAGTCAGAAGACTACTTGATTTTTCATATGATTTAGCACCTTTTCTGTATGACACTTAAGAGGAATCCAATACCTGCATACTCCCCAGACTCCATGTGTGAGATGACCTTTCAAAATCATTTCACCATGCTCAGCCTCATCATCCCATCCGTAAAGCACTAAAGTCTAAAAATTTAAATACACCATCTGTATTTGAAGTTACAGTGCACCTTAGAAGTACACTATTGCATGTTACTGTACACATAATTTTAAGAAAACATCTTTCTCTTGTAAGAACAATAGGTAAGTGGGAAACAAGAGACACACTTCCTAACTTACCATTCATTATCTGTGTAACTTTGAGTAAACAGAACCCTTTGCTTTAAATACACCATCTGTGAAAAGACAGCCACCTTTCTTATAATTTATAACTTATAACTCATGTTATTTCTTATAACATACATAAGCACTTTCTAGATTTACTCATGAGAAGTGTTCGTAACAGAACTCAGCCTATACAGCTTTAGCCAACAAACAAGATTCTTAAAAACGTGTAATTAAATGACAAATAAGTATCCCACTCTGCTCAGCCTTTGTTCAGCCACACCAGGAACAACATGCTTAGTTTTGGTCCCTCCCCCAGCTCAGGAGAGACATTGCAAACCTGCCAAAGGTCTAGTGGAGGGAGGACCATCGGGATGATTAAGGGGTTGAGGAACTCAACATATCAAGAAACATTGAGAGTTGGGACAGCTTAGAGGGCTGAAAGCAGTGAGTACAAACACTGCCCCACCAAAATTGCAGCTAACACTGACAAGTGCCATGCCCTGACAGATCTTAATTCTACTGAAATGTCCCTAAAAAACTATACTTTGTCTTGCTCTGGAGCATTACATATGTAAGAAATGCAAGAAAGACCTTTATGGCATTTAAATAACCAATTCCATTGATCTAATGCAGACATAAAGATCAAATTCTTGACTGTCCATTTTAGACTTTGTGAGAAGTGTTTGCCAATATAACTTGTCGATGTATTTGTAAAGCACAGGAGATGAATCACAGATATTGTTATTCTGTGAGAAAATGCACTATTTCCCTAGACAAATCACCCCTTTGCATTAAAGAGCTGATGTGACACTTCCTTGCTTGTTCATGCAAAACACTGCCATACTGTTGTCTAGCATTAAATGGATGCTTTAAGCAGAAACTGGCCAGGAGCTTTCTCTATCACTCTGAGACACAGCAAAGATTGAAACTCCTATCGCAGTAAACCGTTCTGAGAAAATCCCTTGAGTTGGGATGTTGGGATGGATATTATGCTACTGGCTAAGTTAATCTCATATTATCCAGTGGCAATGGAACTGGGAAAAAAAAAACAGAAGCGATCCTCAAAGCTGGTAAACTATGAGAATTCTGGTATCTGAGCAGATCTTGACAAAACCAGCAAATTCTCTGCTAAACAGCTGGAGGTAAACTGCCCTAGGTACAGTCACCTCTGGTCTGGAATATCATGATATTTTCTTCCATGAATCTGAAGAGTTTTGCTACATGCATAGAATGAGGATAGAAATCGTTATCAGTAAGGCTTTTTGTTCTTGATAGCTTGGATGGGAATATCTGAAGACTGTAATAGAACATACAATTTTTTTGTATGTGCAAAATTTAATCTGTTTGTGAACTTACAGTATTGCACCCTTTAAAAGAATGAGTGCTAACAATTGCTTACCAGAGTAGTGACAATAATACTCTCCAGATAGGGGTCACATGGAAAAGACAATAACAAAATGATAACTTAAAACTTACATAAAGCACATCATCGGTAATGTTGTCAGAAAAGCAATTCAGACAAATGTAAGCCTCATATTGAATTCATTGCTTTTCAAAAATATTTCATATAATCCAAAATGCTTATCCATGCCAAGAATTTACTCACAGCTGTATAACATGTTGGTAGTGACAATTTTCTTAGGTGTAGAAAGGAACAGACAGGAATGTGTTTGCAAATTTAATAGTCATAGGAAAAGAAAACCTATATATATTGAGTTGCATTAGATAACCATATAGATCTATTTTTGTTCAGTTATCATGACTATGTGCACAAGGCAATCAGTTTTGAAATTATTTGAAATTTTATTACGTGTTTCAGTGTAAGATTACACTGCGTATCAAAGATTAAGTAAAACCAGTGAATCTTTCCATCTAAGAAGAGAATCTGTACGCCATCAAATTACTTGGTTTCATTAAGAAAATTTTTAAAAGGAACTGAATGTAGATAACAAAGATTGTGAAGTACACAATAAAACAGTAGCCACAAATATTTTGTATTCTGGTTTAAAAGAAGCAACTAGTTAGTGAACTAGTTAATGTCAATGATTAAACACAGGCCATAAAATACAGTTTCCACCTGTCAAAGAATTAAGTTCTCTGACTAGACTGCTAAAAAGGTCTGAAAAATTATATAGCTATAATACCTATTTACTTTTATATTAAATTAATATAATCAAATTATAGGCAGCAAGGTTGCAGTTGACCATCAAGAAAGTTGTGTTAAATCCTCCTTTTCCATTCATAATTCAGCAAGACTCAATTCTCCCTTTGCTGGATTTTTCTGAGGGCTGGGAAGATATTTTTTTTTATGTGTTTAGCTTTACTTCTTTAGTAGCATTATACATACTTCACTGCAAGGAACTTATACATTTATTTGAGTTTCCTAGCAGTCTTAAAGGGAAAAGATACATGACAAACTCAAACACAAAAGGCAAAAATGCACACTTCCTAGACACTCTAAGGTAATGAAAAGACAAATACAGATGGAAATCTTGCTCTAAAGGCAAAATAGAACTTCAAGAGAGACTTTTCAACGTGCAGCTGGACAAGATTTAGGACACCTTTGTGTTATGAAAAAACAGCTGATGTACAAGGTTTAATAGCTATAGGTTCATGGGCATGGAGCAACCAGGTATGAGATAAACAAAGACAAGCAATAAGCACATTTTTCTAGCACTAGGAACCTCCAAATCTAGGGGACTGTAGAGGTCATACTCTTACAGTGATTTGGTGAACAAAAAACATCCATAGAAATTTTACAGATTATCTTTACAGACTGTATTGCCATTTGTGAAAAGGAGAGAAGAGAAATATTTAAAAGCAGTCCTGTTTGACATAAGTTAAAGAAGGAATAACTTTTGGCATTGGCTCAGGTGAGGACAGACTTGTCTGTGGACTGAAATAAGACCTTACTCTTTGATTTAAACTACGCTATGTGGTAGTGGAGAAAATACTTTGCTGCACTGAAGGCAGGACTTTGAAGTGAACACTCCACTCAGCTCTACTCAAAGTTACTTATCAAGGATAAAGATGCAGGTTGCCAAGACGTTTCAAAGGACCATAAATTTTAGTCTGGGGCCATTATTACAAAGTCATCCTCCTAAACTGTGTGTTTAAACAGCACTCTCGTATTTTAGGATGGTGATTTTCTAATAATAATTAACAAGTATGGAGAAGGCATATCAGACTTGACAGCAGGAGATATCGCAGTATCTTCTCAGAAAACATTCTTTTAGTCCACTGTTTAGCTTACGTGGTAAATTAGTCACACTATTTATTGAATAAATTACTGTATAATAATTTCTGCCACAGTGGCACCTTTGCCTTTTTTTTTTTACCCCCTGGAATATGTAAGTTGGAACACTGTTCTCATTTTGTTACTGAGACCTTTTCCAACTCGGTGGTATACTGGAATACTTCTTTTCTACTTGAGTTGTTGTAAAAAAATTGTATGAATAGTCTTTCCTCGGAATGCAATCATAGGAGGTTCAAAAATATGCTTTACCTTTCTTAGTAAGTAAAATAAGACCAGAAAACTTTCTCTTTCCATAGAGTTTTAGGCAAAATGGAAAAAAAGTAACTTAATTCAGACTGATGCATGCAGTTTATGCTTACAAAAATGCAGATGGATAAGGAATATTTCTGCATTTGCTCTACATTGACATTTATATCACAAGTTATTCACATTTACCTGCTAACTGAGACTTAGGCATCATGTAAAGGATGCAACATACACTTGCATTTTTGTATTCCAGATGAGCTGCAGTGCTCTGGACATCCTAACCAGCAAGAAAGCTTACATGCACAAGCCATATTTATCTATAAGTATGACACAAAGCTGATTAAAAAGAAAATCAATCTTTAAATAGAACTGATGTGAAAAAAACAGAATGAAATCAATTGATATTAATACCAACTCCCATAAGTGAAACAAGATGATCATAACTGCAAATATTTAACAGGCAGCTGTTTAACATCCCTGAAACGTTGCTGTCTGAAGCATCTCTATTATAGCATAAAAAGCAAAAACACAAAGCAAGAATTAATATATATATATTAAAAATATAATTTAATCATAATTCTGCTCCTGCAGTCTTAAGTGAAGATTTCAGTTAAATGGCAATGTGTAAACTATGCATATAGCAGTTCTTCACTTGCATGTAACATTCAGTTTCCTGCCTCAAGGTAAGGTTCACAATACTTGTCCAACATTTGTGTATCTGCACTCTATACACCTTTCCTTGCTTTGTGCAGTTCCATGGAGCAATTATTTGATTGTGTTTTCTTAGGTGCATCTTTTTCTGCCTAATATCATGGGTAGGATAGGAAACACTCAGGCCTCATTCTTCACACACACCTGAGATACTTCCATCCTCTTTTTTTTTTTTTTTATCTTTAAGACAGGGAGTTGACGTGTAATAAATTTAAGTATTTGCTATAAATTGATACCTAATTAGATATTTTCCTAAGCATTTGCTTTAGAAAGCATTTTGAAATTTGACTGTAGACTTTCTGTTTTTTTCTAGTTTACACAGCTATACAGCACTGCAAAAATTATATTTGTATTGAAGACTGATAGTTTAGTCTATAAATTTCATATTATTGGAGGCTAGATGACATCTAAGTAGGTGAAAAAAAACTGCTGTCACCAGATATCAATCAGTTCTGGATATCACCATTGGCTTCAACATTAAGTCAGAAGATGTGAAGTATCCCATATGAATGATAAGCACTGTGCTGTCCAAATGCAGGGTGAGGCTGACGGGGGGGGGGGGGGGGGGGGGAGGGGTGGCAGACAACAATGGCCTAAGAAGTCTGTGATTAATAGGAATTAATAATTAATCCCACCTTTTAAATCTTTGCTTTTAAACAGTTAAGCTACACTTAGAAGAGGCATATTGTCAGCAAAACCTAATTCTTTTTAATCCATGTGCTGCCTGTATGATGTTCCTGTGTATTTTTCACACACACACTGATGGCAATGCCAAAAAAAGACAGTATCTTACTTAACTTCATTAATTTCATTTACTTACTTAATAACTTAATTTAAATAAAATCTGTGTTAAGCCTTTCACTCAAGTAAAATAACTCCTTAAACATCTATGAAAACTTATGGTAAGCACTTTCCGACATTGGATGATCTCTTTCATTTTTACTTTAAGGCTGAAAATTTGGTCAACTTGTGATCTTCCATATCAAAAATTTAAACAGAGCACCCATTGCCATTGCTCCACTGAGTTTCATCATTTGGCTGTAAAACCAATCCCCTCACTGATGTGACGCCTTGCTAGCAAGTTTACTGCATTTGGAAAGGTAACATTCAGCTCTAATGACTTTTTTCCATTGTTCTGATGGCCTTTTTTGATCTCATACTCTATTGAAAAATTCTGTGATTTTAATCAATGTGTAGTTAACAGCAAAATATTATAAAAACATCTCTGGCTGTGTCAAAATTCCCTAGTATGCCATATGCAGTATCTACGGACTGACAACAAAAAACATGTCAAGTGCAACATCACTAAGAACTAGCCAGCTCTTATTTTAATAGTATTCATAAATGGTGGCTAATTTAAGTGCATTGTATTGGACTGATAATGAAGCCTCAGTTATTGCTCATCTCTAGAAGCATCTATTGATATGTAAAGCAAACACATTAGCCATGTAATTAGCCCGCAGCATAACTATCGTCCTTCACTCAATCATTTCAGTTCCAACTGCCCAAACAATAGTAACATTTCACAATGTTTTTACTTGAAATAGCTGGTGCCATAATCATAGTGTGAATTTCTTATGAAAAGCTCCCACAGATAGTGTACATCATGCTGGGAAAATGAGTTTAAGTACAAGAAACCGATTAAAACTCTAACAATCTCCTAAGGATAATTTGTTAAAGGGGTTTTGTTACTTTGCATTAGCTCTAAAAATAATCTAGTTCTTTATTAAAAGTTTCAACACCTTAATAACTATTTAAGATTGTATAAGAATAATCAATGTTTTTCTCTTTGTTGGCTACATATTTTTATATTAAACATAAATGCAATTTTACTGTTCATTTTAAAAATATTTCCACATATTTCTATTTCATTAATCACATCGTTTCAGGAGTGAAAAAAAACATGCTAACCAATTATTTGAAAAATCCCAGTTTATTTTAAGATGGAGTTGAAACTGAAAGGACTTTTATGATGTTTCCTGCAATAGCACAGCCCTAGATACTGCAATTTGAGACTCCCATCTTCCTTTTGTCCTGTGTTCTTGCATTTCTGAAGGTTGTTTTCAAGACATATTAAGTTTTTCATGCTCTGTAACATATTCCTTAGTTATTTTA
Source organism: Falco punctatus (assembly GCF_963210335.1). Taxonomy (NCBI): domain Eukaryota; kingdom Metazoa; phylum Chordata; class Aves; order Falconiformes; family Falconidae; genus Falco; species Falco punctatus. Next base: position 8,578,947 of record NC_137591.1, on the reverse strand, counting down.
ATATATGTCCACAGTATCAATTAAGACTGACTCTGAAGGTCACCCTTACTCAGGTTTATACAGGAGTCATCCCTCCTCATCTATCACAAGTCATCCGTCCTCATCTATATCTTTATTGATATCTACAGAAAAACATCCACATTGCTTCCTACCCTCAGGTCTGCCTCAGGAAGAAGAAGCAAATTCATTCCTGCTTCCCAGTGCATTTCTAACTATGGGATCTTGCCCATGCAGGTCAAAAAAGAATGGGCCAGGAAAAAGGTTTATCTCACATCCTGAATTCAGTTTTCTGAGCTCAGAACAAGCTGTTTCTAGGAGAGAGTGCAGAGATTTTTGAGTTGAGTAGTGGAGCTCAAGAAGATTGTAAGGTCAGTCTTACATATATTCTTAGTCCCTTTAGTGACAGAAACCCCTGAGTCAACAGTAATGACTGTGTAGTTGTTCAAAGGGATTCAAAAAACGTCCTCATGTATAAGATACAGTAAACTAAGCACTGTTTGACTATAAAGAGCATCGTTGGATGTAATCTGATACAGAAACATATCACCAGAAAAAAAGGGGCGGGGGGGAGAAGAGAGAGGGAGGCTGGGATCCAATCTCAGAAGAGCCAAGACAGTCACTTGGAGCCTGGAATGGAGGGGCTTACCTTGTTCTAGGTCTTTGTCATGACCCTAGCAGTGCAGTAGCAGGGAATGAGCAACCCTCATCAACCTCAGTCAGAGAAAGACTGCTTTGTTACCTCTGTTTCAGAAAGTGAGAAAGCCAATCTGTTGATGCTGCAGATGGCAAAGGCTGCTTTGATGTAGTTGACACTCAAATTCTAAGAATGGTTAGTGCTACAAAATGGGCTGGACTTAATTTGTGTTTCAAAAATATATTTATTTTATTTTTCAGCTGTCAGATGACAGAAGCACTTCATACTTAAGCAGAGAAACGATAGATTCTGATACTTGAAATTCTTGAAGGCTATTAGTGTGTCCTGTCTCAATCTTCTTTGGAAATTTCTGAGTTTGACAAATCTTTCAAGTTGTGATTTACATATCTTAGTCTAAGTCCACACCTTTCAACAAGAGAGGGCAGAACATTCCACAAAGAAGAAGCAGATATATTGTCTGAAAGAACATGATTTTCCAAGACAATGCCACAGACTAGTGGCCAAACCAAATTTATCAGCCCGCTCCTATATTCACTAAGCCCACTGTTTCTTGACTGCAGAAAACAATTATATTCACTATAATTAGTGAATTAAAAATAAAACACAAATCCATCTTGTTCATTTAGTGGAAAAATCTACAATCACTTTGTTCAAAATAGTCTTCATATTCATATAAGAAAAGACAAATTCAAAGTAGTGTATCAGCTGCATCAGCAGCTCAACATCCACAGGAAAAAAGAACTTTGTTGTATTCTTTAATGCATATTTATCAATTACATGTTAAATGTATACTAAAAATTCTTTACTAAATCAGAATGAAGAATAGCTACCATCCTGTGCATTCAAACTTCTACAGAGTTTTCATGTTGATAGTGGTCTAACCTACTCTGCTTCACTTCAGAGTAACAAAACATTGCAGCATGATGTGCTAAGAAGGAAAACATAACAAACAACTAGATTTCTCCTCTTCTCACCAACCTATCCTTAGAAGGTCATACCTCTTCAGGAAGATGAATATTCTTACATCTCATGAATCTCAGTAAGACTGGAGAGCTTTAGGTAACTGCCATTTAAGTATCAGACTTCATATTTTCAAGGTTTCTTCAGTCACCTCACAAACACTCTTTGTGTCCTACTTACTTATCTTAAGAAAAGGTAAAGTTTTAGGTTTTTCTCTTCTGACATTAAAGTCTTCTTTAGCTTTTCATAGAAATTTAAAAATCTTTCTCAAACATCTTTAGCTGGGGAGAAAATAACTGGAAAACTACTACAATTTGCAAGAAAAGTCTACATAAATTTACCTCAGCGTATTATGTAAAAAGACTGAATACCTCAAAGCTTCACTGTTTGTTAGCTGGCAGGTTTCCAGTGCTACTCCAAAAAATCCTATTCCAGTACAGTATAATAAATAATTTTACTGAGCAAAGATGGAACTGAAGTTGTGAGCACTTTCATGAAAATACTATTATCTTAAAATCAAATATGGAATTTCAAACTGAACATGTGAATAAGAGCTGCAAATATGATGTGACTGTCTAGTACTGTCCCTAACAGTAATGGAAGTCAAATAACATGTATATTGTATTATCTTTTACTGTAGTTTGGAGCCCTGGTTTTATAGATAAAATGGCAAAACAGCACCAGAAAATGTGAATGAAATAATCCAAATGGTACTGCAGAAGGTACTTTCCAACCTAAGCCACAGATAATGAGAAAAAAAACCCTTCGGTTGCACTTCTTAACTTGCCAGAGTCCCAAGGTGAAGCAAAAGTATAGTTCTCAGTGGCTCAGAGAAACTTTCAGTAAGCTCAAAATGGAAAGGGCCACTAAAGTACTGACTCCTGGACCAGATCCATTTGTTTAATTTAAGGGAGACAGCTGTTGTGATTTACATAAATTGTGCTTTATTGATCCACAGAGATTCTTATGGCAGCTTGCCTTCATCCAGGAAAAAAAAAAAAAAAAAAAAAAAAAAAAGAGGAATGCCTTGTCATCCTCCCCATGTCTTATAGGCAATGCTGCACCAGAAGAAATACTGTGCATGTTTTTGCATTAACTCAAAGTTTAGAGTTGATGCAAAGACTAACCTAGGTTAGGGCAATTTTGACTGGTGCAGTACCAACTAGCAATACTAGAGATTAGGTCTTGGTCTCATGGAAAAATACATCAGGACTAAAGACTGGACAAAAAGCATGTTGTAAAGCATGTTGTAAAGCATGTAAAACAGCAGGATAAAGATGGGAAAATAATATTTGCGCATGATCTCAGTTATCTGTCTCAGAATTTTTTAAAAAAGAGAGGAAGTACTAGATTTGTGGAAGACTCTGGTAAGTATAGGTCTCTGAGGGCAAGCAGCAAAGCACAAGGGAAGGCCCTGAGGACCCAAGCTTTCATGTGAACTGCCATTTCAATATGTGTATTGCAGGAGACAGATAGGATCAATTAGACAACGTACAGTGCTGTGAAAACTGTAAATGCTGTAACAGTGCTAAGTATTACTATTAGATCCTAAATTTATGCAGAGCTCTGTAAGACAAAAAAACCCAAACCAACAACAAAAAAAAACACAAATACCAGCTCACCTAGATATTATAGTTAAATATACCTACTTCTATCAGGCATTCAAACTTCTTTGTACGCCTGTCAGCCTCTGCACTAGCCATGGGCAGCTACTGGGAAACGGCAAGAGCAGAAAAGGAAGAAAATAAAATGTCTATTGAGCCACAGGGTGTTGGGAAAAGAAGGGGCACTGGAGTACTGCAGTATGATCCTCAGGCAAAACAGTCTTAGTGCTCTGCCCACCCACCAACAGCACATAGCTGTGGGCTAAAACCTCAGCTCAGCCTGAGTGTAGCCAATAGAAAATGACATTTACAACATCCTAAGGTTAGCCTAATATTAATTAAACCATCACAGTACTGCACTATTATCCTCTTTACTTATTTATTTTGTGGATTTTACTTTTTCTTGAGAAATAGTCATCTCCAATTAGAATTTCATAATAAATCTGAATGTCAGAACTCCCCAAGTATGAATGTCATCTTTGTTTAGAGGCTACAGGGAAGAACTGAAAGCTAAGATGTCCTTGAGCACCAAAACTAGCTGAGATACTAATCTACCACTGGAACCCAAATGTAGCTTTAGACCTCAATCTAGCTAAATTTGAATTGCTACAAAACAGTGTTCCAGGACTGACTGCTTCACTGGAAGCCATGCATTGTGTATGGCAATGCTATGCTCTTGCAGTGCTGAGATTCCCAGTAGAAATTAGTACCAGGGAATAGCAAATGCAAAACAATCAAACTGTCAAATGCTACACGCAGTCTGCAGTTTTGCTCTTTCCCACCAATGTTTTGCCAATGAGGATTTCCTTCTACAATAACTCTGATGCTTCAGGGCCCTTTGAACATTTGGACTTGAGGCAACGTGTATAAGTGTCTAGAAATGGCTCACTGTTCTTTCTTAGGTTTTTGCTCAAATGACACCTCTCTGTGGAGGGGATGTAAGCATACCTTCCCAGTCATTGACCAATTGCCTACATATTAACTTGGCTACAATAACAGCTGCACTGAAAGTTACTTTAGGTAGATGACCAAGTATTCCTTCACACAAAATGTGCAGTAAGAAAACAGAGATCCCATCATCCAGATTCCCTTTGAGGTATTATTGTATCAGCTGTATGATTACTCACTACCATCTATTGTTTGACACTATGCTTTCTTCCTATACTTGTCTTAGAAAATTATGGTACTGATTATTAAGCAACAGATTTTTTTTTTTTGACAGAGAGCACACACAACAATAAAATACACATTTTTTTCCTAAATGTAATTGTTTCTGTTCAGAAGAAAGTGTTTATAAATATGTTGCCATGTGAACTAAATCTGGAAGACTGCCCCTTCTACTTTTATCTCTTATCTTATTGCAAGTATTTTGAATACTTTCATATGGTTAAGTTTGTTCAATATTTTATAACTATTACAGAGGTAGTGTTTTATACTGAATGCCAGAGTTACACAATTAAAAAACAGTAGTAGAAGCATACTCACAGAATTTATCAGTATTGCTGTATACCATATAGGTAAGCTTACATTCACTACTCCAACATTTCACTCTGCCATCTTTCACTAGATGTAATTTAATCCAGAAAAATAAAAAAAATAAATCACTGAGATGTAATAAGGTAAAATCCTTCAGTCATCTAACAAGGCAATCTGTCACTGCTGCACAATGTACAGATAAATTGTCAAGGTCAGAGGTGACAAAAAATTAAGAAATATACTAACACAACTAAAAGCACTAAGTATACCTGAAAAGACACAAGATAAATCACTTTGGCCTGCTGAGGTTAAGATTGAGCCACATATCTGTTTATAGTTGGAATTTCGTAGAGGAAGAGAATAAATGATGAGAGGAAGACATTGCTGTATTTTGTGATTGGTTTTCACTAATTTCTGCTTTTATTAGCTTTATCATATTTACTCTTTATGTCTTTCGGATCTTGTGCACAGAAGCAGTCTGTATGCCACCTTAAAGGTTTTTACTCCATGACTCATCTATAACACTCATAGCTTTATTATCTGCATTGCCAGTTTTAAGCAGCTCTTTACATTTTGAATAGATAAGAAGTAAGGAATTGTTTCCAACAGTTTGGGCTCTGATACTTATCAGGATAAAGTAAATTGACAAAGTAGAAGTTACTCCAAATACAGACCTATAGGTTAAGCAAAATGTGTCTTTCTCATTATAATGAGATGTCTAATCTGCAGAACAAAAGCATTTCTGGAATAAGGAATCAATTTTTTGTTAAATGCTACTTACTGTCAGTGTCAAAGCTTGTTGCTTCAGAGAAAATCCTCCTTTTTTAAAAAAAGATTGAGTTTGACATACAACATTCTAGTCCCTCTTCAACTGATAAGAAAAGTCATAACAATAAACACAACACCACAACACACAATATTTATAACCTTGGAATGTCTACAACTAAAGTACAAACAGAGGAGGCATGAAGAAATTTCCTATTTAAAATAAGAGCAAATTAAATAAACTGCAAATAAGCAAGATTTTTTTTTCCTTGCCCCACAAAAGTATTAGGTGGAGGAAATCTGTTAGCCCTTCTAATACATTTTCCCAGAAAAGAACATTTCTACAGACTATAGATATTTATGTATGTAAATACGGTAGAACAATTAGCAGTACAGAGTAGTAACATGAGTGCGTACAAAATTGCCCACTAAGATACCACACACGGTCCTGATTACTTACATGGAAGAGATTTTTATAACTTGGAAAGATAGTTCAACATAAGAGTTCTTTAGTAATACAAACTATATAAAATACACAGTATTAAATTATTTCTTGAATTATTTTCAGCATCTATAATGACAAAAGGCTATGGAATTTAAAGTTTAAATTTAAAATGAAAATTTTTACTGTCTTACAAACCCCAAGTAGCTTTACTTGAAAAGCTGTTTATCTTTCTGTCACTCTTAAACTACATGGTTTATGGTGCTGAAGTTTCATGGTTATTGTATTTCACTACTCAGGTATCTGGATACTGAACTGTATAAAAGAGTACTTTCAAACAGTTAAATCCCCCAAAGAAAACAGGATATGAGCCAAAATTTTTAAGTGAGATGAACCGAAGCCTGGAATACATCTGTGTTTACACATGGTCTGTTAGTCTGCAAATATATGTGGGCAACTGTGCACACCTAATTCCACAAATCTGAGTTTATAAATTCATTTACTTCACTCCCAGTTGACACTGTCAATGCATTCTTTAGTCTTTTTGCTGAAACAGGACCAAATGTGCCAACCACGATGGCGACTTTTGAGGCTGCAAACACTTTTCATGAAAAACGGACTGATAAAACTGACTGACTTTGCATATGGAAGAAAAACAGATGATACTAATGGTTATTTACTATTGAAGCGTTCCATATTTAAAAGAACAGTCTTGAGCTCACTGCCTGTCCCCATTATTAATTGTTCTAACCGACCTTCACAAGAGAAGAAAAATATTGTTGTATCTTCTTTTATCTGGTCTTATAATAGGAATCATGTTTCATAGTGTTGAAATAAATTACTTGCACGGTGATCAAACATCTTAGCTTCGTTTCAGCATTTAATCACCCATGAAAGCCATTTATTGCTTCGTATACTCCAAAGTCATGAACATTATTTCCTAACTATTCTATGGAAAGTGTCTTTCATTTTTATTTTTCAATTATGTGTTAAATTCTTTCATTCTTCTAGCAGGCACTTTGGTGTAATCCTACTGTATGAAAGACCTTTGCTTCTCTAATATTTATTTCCTTTTAAAATGTTTTTACCTATTACATGGGAAATGAAAAAGAAAACCTAAAATGGCTAAAGTAATACTAATTTCATTAACACTACTTCATTTCCATTCAATATATAAATTACAATGCCTTAGAAAATAATATTTAAAAATTCAATACATCATCAAACTAGGGTTGCTCTAAAACCCATTATGTTTTCCAGGCTGCTGGTCAAAGCATCATTGCTGTTTTAAAACAGTAGTCCTGCATCAATTCTGCCTCAAATTCTCACTGAGTTTCTGGGTGTAAGTCAATCATTTCATTTCACACACCTCAGTATGTGTTGTGTAAAATATTTAATTTTTCATTTTATGATCTAGTTCAAAGTCAAACTGCCCTCTTAATTGCATAAGGTGAATACACATCTTTACTAATTAGAGGGGGAAAAAAAACATTTTTGCCATTTCTTGCAAACCTGGTCAATCTGTGTATATCATAATCAGGGAGTTTTGTATCACATTCTATGAGTATTAAACCAGCTGAAATAGGTGTAACAACTTATGGGGAAGGAAGAAATATCAAACTAAGGCCTGATCTAACATATTTTTTTCATATAAGACTTTAGCATGAAAAAGTAGGCACAATGACATTTGCTGATACTTAAAACCTGAAGTTCATTGTCAATAAAGCATAGCACTGGAATAAAATTCTTCATGTATGACATGAGCTTGAGATAATATTGAAAGTCACTTACTGTGAGACTTGCAGTTCCTCTCATATGGTGTGGGAAATCATCAGCCACAAAGAACGGGGGAAGATTTTGTGTTAGTTGACCAGAAACTGAGTACCATAGATGCACAGGATATCTTGACATAAGAGGTGAACATGATCCTGATTTCTAAGACAAAAGGCTGCTGAGATCCTTTTTGGAATACTGCCCACAATTCTATGCACTGTCGGAGTTTACCTTCTGAGAGATTAATACAACAGCCTGGATCATTTAGCCTAGTAAAGTAAAAAAAGATAAGCTATTTATTATGACTCCTTAGTAAGCTGGACATATACAATGTGTGTTCACAGACTGCACAGAATGGAAGAGAGTGAATACTGTCCTCTGCTTGGCACTCATTTAGATCACTGTGTCTTGTTTGGGGCTTTCATTACAAGGAGACTGAAAGCCAAAGAGATGCCAGCACACAGCCACTAAGACAGTTTGGGGGAACTAAGGCACTCAACGTAGACAAGGTCAAGCAAAATAACTGGGTTTGCACATTGGAGAAGGGAAAGTCTTCCAATATGTAAAGGGGAAAGTATTGAGGAAGAAGAGCCAGGCTCTTTTCTGAGATACATGAACCAACACTGCCTGTATCACCAAGGGAAATTCCAACTAGATATAAGGAAAAAATTCTCCACACATGACTACTGAAATAGTACAGCTTATGATTGTGGATGTCCATCTTCAGATGTCTTCAAAACTCCATGGGACAAGGCCCTGAGCAGCTTGACCCAACCTTTGAGTTAGTCTTGTCTTGTGCAGCAAGCTGGTCTAGGGATCTCCAGAGGAACCCAACCTTTTCTATAATTCTGCTCATGCATACACCACAGAGGTCATTATCAAGAACTACTTAAGAATAATTAAATAAATTAAATAATTAATTAAAACCATTTGTAATAAAGTTTTCAAAAGTCCTAATTTTCAAATAACTGAAGTTCTGGAACAGTCTTCCAATAAAAGTATTGGTGGCATAAAAAACTAACCAGTTTTATGATAAAGTTTAAAACCTTACAACCTCTACAAGATAAAGCTACCTGTAGTCATACAGGATTGGTACAGACGAAACAAAAAAATGTGATATGTGAAGAAGAAATATTCACACTTTAATACCTTCATTTTTTTCAATTACAGCTGAACAGAAAGATCAAAAAGTTCACTATATCATAAATGGCAAGGTCTGACTGTGAAAATACCATTAACTGATTTCACATTCTATATCAAATTTGCTTTTATTGAAACATATAGAACAGGAATATGATGGCAGTGAATTTGGATGCCAAATTCCAAAATGAAACAAAAGTTATTTCTGCTACAGAAGCTGTTTTCTACCCCCTGAGAATATTTCCATTCTCATCAGTTTCATAGATTATGAGTTTTTTTGATAGTAGTACAGCTTCTTATACATAAATATCAGAAAACAGTAGGGAAAAAGAATAAATAAACAGCATTTGTTTGGAATGATTATTTAGCTGATAGATTCTAGTCTTAAGCAAATAAAGAAAAATGCCTACTCTGAAATAAGGAATGTTTGAGAATCTTAGTTATTTATTTGTCCAACCTAAGGCTGGGGATATTTTTCCTTGAACATTACCAACAAAGCATACAAAAATATTATATTGATTTCAATTAGAAAATCATGTGAATAGATCCGTCACCTTTGATAGCCTTTCACAGTAACTTTGATTGTTGCGTTATAAGCTGAAACTGCACACATAATTAAGAGACGAGACTCATGTAAAAATCACTTTTCCAGAAACAGTTGAATTTATTTGTAATAGTGCTAAGTATTATCAGTACCATTACCAGTGTCAGTTAGGTTATCAGTATTTTCAAGAAATACTTTTCTCAAAGTGAGGGGGGGGGGGGGGGGGGAATATATTTAAAAAACATTTCTAGGTAGAAGATACTTACGAATTCCTTCACAGTCATAAAGTCTATAGGATTCCACCTAAAATTTGCTAAAGTTTTCACTCCATGTCAGAATACAACACCATCATCCAGGTTGATCTGTTCTGGGCAGTCTAAAAAGACAAGACGATCCACCATAATCTCTAATACCTACTACATTTACATCAGCACCTACAGTTCTTTAGACTCTACAGTGTAACCTTCAGTTAAATGGCCAGTGCCATAATTTCACTGGTCCAGCTTAAGCAAGAACATGAAGCTATACTCCATCTAAAATCTTGTCCTTTTTGGAACTAGATGATCTCCAGAGGTCCCTTCCAACTCTGACAATTCTGTGATTCTGTATCTAAACTTTAGATAAAGTTTCAGCAGCAGCAGACATGGAAAACCTGTTGCCAAAGGAGTCAACATATGTTGACGGTTGTATCACTGTTCTAGTAATGCAGATACACCAGAGTTCCTTGTTGAAAAAAAGTATCTGAGCTCCCCAGATATAAAAGTCTGGAGGACCCTCCATAATAAATTCACAGTGAACAACATGAAAATTAAAGATTTGAAAACAAGGCAACAGAGGTTTCACCTAGAAATTCAAAAGGAAACATTTCATTAGGATGTTAAATAAAGAAATACTCAAACTTTTTCTTCTCAGTTTGTAGGGAGATGACAGATTGAAGGGCTAACTTGTATTAGTGAAAAACTTGAGATATTCAACTTTTTTTTCTGAAATGGACTTCTATGCAAAAACTCTACACAGCTACAGTCTGGGAAGACTACCTTGGAAGAAGAGGTCCTTTTCCTTTTCTCTCTTGTAGGTATGTTCACCAACATCACAAGGAGAAGCAAAAGACTGCCTCCAACTCACATCTCCAGGAGCACAGTCTGCTGTGGAGCACTCTAAACAGCCTGTCCCTCTCTCTGTTTAACCCCAACCACTAGAAATCACTGTTGGAGATGAGCAACATAAACTAGAGGAAGATGTCCCTGCTTATTGCAGGGGGATTGGAACTAGGCGACCTTTAAAGGTCCCTTCCAACCTAAACTATTCTGTGATTCTACAACCATCTTCAGCCATTTGTGTTCTATATCATAGTTGACATTCTTATTTCCAGATTTTTCTGTTTTTAAAGACCTTTCCATGACTTTACAGAATTTCTCTCAGTAGTTTCCTTTATGAAACTCCTGATCTGGCAACCTTTCTCCCTCTCCCCAGCCATCAGAGATGTTCTTCGACATGAGAAAATGAATTTTAGTACTTACTGAGCCAACAACCAGAAGAACCACACTATCTCATTTGCTTCTACAGTTTCTCTTGCACTGTTCATGTAATTCCAACATGTACTGTCCTGTTTACCTTAAATCTAGATTTGCAAAAGGGGGAAGCTACAAATAAGAATGGCATTTGAGGAAAATTAACTAAACCACTGCTATTTTTAATCTGTTTACATATTCCTCTGTCTGACCTTATAAGCTTTGCCTTCTATATCTGCATATAACGTCTTCTTTTGTCTCTTGCCTGACCTTATACTTTCATGCTCAAGCTACTCAAACACACACACACACGCTTTTTTTTTTTTCCAGAATTCTTCGGCCCTGCCTGTACGCAGCCTGTTCTCACTGGGTAGGCACAGTATGGCCAACGCAGGCTCAGCATTAAGCTCCCTTTTGTCCAGCTGCCTTCACAACACAAAGGGAACTCCACAGTCAGGTTTGATTACACCAAATGCCCAATGGTGCAGGTTCCTCCACTAATCTCCACCCAGACAAAAAGAAGGGGTTTAATCCTTGAAATCCTCTTAATGACCTTCCACAGATATTGCCATCAGTAGTCTTCCTAGAATCCCTCAGGCAGAATCCTCTAAGGTTAAAATCTTTCCAGGTAACTCTTCATAATGTTGACTGACACCATAAAAATAGGTAAAGCACACATTGTATCAACTGTAATATAGTAACTTGCAGTACTAAGAGGAGAAATAATAGCTTTTCAGACTAACATTAAAGCCAGGGCAAGTTAACTCAGTTTGAGTAAATAAAGTGTATCAAAGTCCAATTTTTGTGAAATGAGTCCTACTGAGCACAATTCTTCCCATTAGTCACACAATAATTATGCAACTTCACACAGGAAACAAACCTCAGACAAACAAAACAGACTTCTGTCTCAGTTACTGAGGACTCATGAGGATACAGACATTATTGAGTAAAAACATTAATCTCTGAAAAAGCATGTTTGTAATGCTCTATTTTGTCCCATGAAAGAAATATGAAACCAGAAATTACCAATAATTTCACTGTGGAAGCACAGGAAAGTATTTGTGAGTAATGCCACACACAGTGCTCTGAAGGACCATAGCACGCAACTGACAGAAGATTTGAAATTAAAGGTATTTATCTTAAATAAACATGTAATTTTTTTATTTTTTTTTTTTTCATAAAAAAATTAACTGGTCAAAACACCAGCAATACAGGACTTTGCTGTGGAAGATACACATCTGTGAAGTTTTTACTCCTGTCAGCATAGTACATAGCTTTTAAAGCTTCCACTGTTGACGAAGTACATTAGTTTGTATAAACTATTTCCACATGCATTCTCAACACTCAGTCTTAACAAAAAACGTGTAGTTTTGAATCCCAGCACATCTTTAGTTCCAACTGATAATTACAGTGTCTCTGGCACATCCATCTTTCAGTGCTAGAAAAAAAAACCCTCTCTTCTCAATTTGGTCAATATCTTATGATTGGCTCAGATTATTAATTTCAAGTTAACTAATATTTTGACTTGTATTAAAAGGACTTAATTCTGTTTAGTGGGATTTAATATTTAGCTACTTATTTGAAGCTATCATTTTAATGATAATTTCTAAAAGTTTAAATATTCTAAACTCATTAAATGACATACTATAGTCAGAGCAAATCAAGGTATATCTTCTTTTTTAGTTCTGAAAAAAAAAAACAAAACATACATGCCACTTCACATGTTAAATAACACAAGTAGGGATATTAGAAATTAAAAGGAAAATAATTATAGAGAACACATTTCAGTCCCTAGGTAATCCTGTTACACAATAAATTTATTTTAATCAAGTTACATATTCTCAAGATTTGAGATGGAATAATTCTCATTTCTTCAAATGCTGAAATAAATTTATTCCAAGTAATGTACTATAGAAGTTTTCTCTACCAAATGAAGTAAAATTGGCTAAGTTAATCTATTCTATAATGTAGCAGGCTTCTGCCCTGTGAATGTTTTACACTATATGGTTTCTTAACCTTAAATCTAAATAATCTTACATCTAATTCCTCAACGCAGACTGACCATGTGGAAAAAAAAAAATGTTCACAGCAAGGCTGCTGCCACTAACTAGATCTTCAACCAGATGAGGAAGAAACTGAGGCAGAGTTTTAATCCTTTATACACAATGGAATGTAAGAAATGTCCTTTAAAAAAAAAAAAAGTTGATCTCTGATTAGGAAATGGATTTTTAGTTCGCATTTATTATATATTATTTTAGCATTTTTTTCTGTTTTTGTGGTGGTGGTGGGTTTTTTGTATGAGGCACTTCAGAGTATGCACTGTTTACTTGCAGTTCAAGGGAAAAACTACGTGAAAAAAGTCATCTAACTTTTCTTTGCACCCTAAAATTAGCTATATAGCTACACAAGTGACAAATACACTGCAGCAGATACTTCCAAGTCTTTACTGTTTAACTGGGGCAAGGTTAAAATACAAAGACAAATCTTAAATCTGAAAAAATACAGGAACCATGGAAACCTTTTGATTGAAGCATAAAAATTTTGAGATATCTTTAAAAATTAGTCAGGCAAGTTTAAACTACCCAATAGCATATTGGTGTTAGAGAACTTAAAACATGTTTTGAACCTGGAATGAAATCAATATTACAAACACACTTCCTTTGCGATCAGTAAAATACATCAGATGAAATACAGCTCTGGCTTAAACCAACAGGATTCCTGCTGACAGCAAACAAAGGTGAGGCTTTTTGTTTGTACACACTCAGTGCATACGCTTCAGGACTGGTTACAATAAGAAAACATGACAATGGAAAGAAAGTATTTCTCACTATTCAGCCATTGACCTCATTTATTAAGATCGAGCTTTGCTGGAGTGGAGGGGAAGCAAACATCCAATTTGAAAAAATAGTCTTATTTAGCAATAGCTAATAATTGTATCTAAAAGTAAGTAGCGATTAGTCAAATATTTGTCATTTCAGTTTGTAATACGTACTGTCAGATACTTCCAAGCAAACAAATGAATGTATTTACAACAAAATTGGAAAAAAAAAAAGCAGACTGCTTTTCAAAAGTAGGTGTAATACCCACTTATATGCATGTTACTTGTTTTGTATGAAATATCTCCACTTTTTGACGCTTTATAAAAGACTGAATTTACTAATACTGCTGTAAGACAAACTATAAGTAACTGTTGGAAATCTTGAAAAATCTAGTTACACTTGATAGCACTTGATGAATGAACAGGTTTTCTCATTAGGGAAAACTATTTTCATACAAGATTACTTCAAAGCATGCGTAGGATGACCAGATTCTCAGTCCTGCTACAGTTACTGATATCGCCATACCTGTAGATAATATATGTGTCACTGCTGTGTAAATGTACCAATAAAAGGGCATTGGAAACCTAAGCTGTACTATCACAATTCCCAGTCCATAAACAAGAGCAGAGTGAAGAAGTGACTCCACTCAAAGTTCATCATTTCTATTACTCAACAGAGCTATAAAGCTCAATAAAGCTCTCCAATTCCTATTTCTGTCCAATTTATACTTCCTTCTTTTGTGATTAGAAAGGAGGAAGGGTAACAAAGGCTCTCTTTCAGTCCTCTCACTCTTCCAAGTAATAGTCAGGGAAAAGAAAAATACTTCTTGTTGCAATTGTTTTCCAAGAGCTGACCAGTGGACAGCATTAGTTTTCACATTATTATCTTTTTTTAGAAACAGGCAAACTATAGCATGATTACTATACACAAAGTGTTACCAGTTCCAGCTAAAACTGTTTGAAACTCAAAGCCAAATTAGACTTCCAACATTGCTAGTATACAGTTAAGGGTCTCTGCTCTCAAGTGTTAACCTCTCTACAGCCATAAAAAGGTCCACACAATTTATGAAAAACAAGCTGTTTCATTGTTTCCAAACAATGAAAATACTTTTTGTTGGTTTTAATATGCTACAAGTAGATGTATAAAACTTGCTATTTTCATTTTCATTCCTCTCCGGAAGACACTTATAACAATGAAAACTATTCCCTTAAAAAAAGAATCTTTAAAGTTACTTTACAAACAAATTCACATCTTGAATTCTGGATTTGAAATGTTTCTGAAAGATAATTTTATACTTTGATTATACCACCACAAAAAATTTTGCTTTTAAACAATGCAAGTTTGCTTGAATTCACCTCAAGAAGTTATCAAAAATGTCTGAGCCTCCAAAAATTTTGTAAGAGAATCTTCAAATACTTAGTGCTACATGCAGGAAAACAAAATTACCTCCAGTGTAATTATTCATAAGGTAAAGAATAACCCACATGTCATTGAAGAGGGACAGGTAAAGGTTCAGTTGCAGATGACTGCACACTTATAGACATTAAATATCACAACATTTCAAGGAGACAGGAAAGCTCAGTGAAAGCTGTCACACAACAGTGCACAGCTACCTTTCTAAAATTCAGATTAGACCAAATGGCTTCAAAATTGCTCATAAAGCCAGGACATCAGACCAAACATTTAGTTTAAGTGGTGTAAAGTTAAGGGAATGAAAAAGCTCCAAATTTCTGCAAGGCTGACATTTTTATTTCTGACCACTGAGTAAAAACCATTTTCTAGAATAGCGATGATGAGACATTTAATATGAATTATATATCTAATGACACAAGCTTACCTCGGGAGCAGTTGCATATCTTCCAGCGATAGCAGTTTTTCAAGTTGTTGTGATTTCTATTGAACATGTCATATGCATGTGCCTCATGGCATAAGACAACTATTTTTAAGAGTGTGCTCTCCGGTTCAGTAATGGCCTTGTGATCAGCATAGCCACAGGTATCATAAATGCAAACATAGGCTTATTTCCTACCCAGTAAGGATCTCAGGTAGTAAGGACAGTCTCTGAATCATAAAATTCACATGGACAAGGTATGTCAGACAGCCAGAAAAGTTAACCATGGAAAATAATTAATAACCCATTAAACATTTTATTCATTGACAATTAATTTTATAAATATTACTTCAGTATTATTTGTGTTGTGTCCAGATGACCAGAGGCCTGACCAGGACCACATTATGAAGCAATAGCACATGCTGTGTTCAATTACACTAACAGAAAAGCGTAGAATAGAGATGTAGGGAACAGAGCTTCCTAAAATTGTCCTAGGTAAGTCACACCTTAGGTGGACTGCACTAGAATTTGGTCTGCAAATGTTGTAAGTACTTTAGGACAATGATCTCAAGAAGCGTATCTTGGCAAAACAAAGCCTTTATTAAACCTGAAATATGTTGTTTCATTTAATTTGAAATTCAGTGAGATTTGGAAAATGACTGTGGAGAAAAATGATTCATTGAAATGAAAATCTGGCTGTCTTACACAGAAGTATGACATTTGACCTAATAACAACTTCTCTTAATGTAAAGGAGTAAAAGAGGCACAATGTGGACTTGTTTCCTCCTCTCCAAGACAATGGTTACAAGAAATATTATTTCAGTATATGTTAGAAGCAGCAAGTTATCACATTATGCAGAATCAAGGCAGTTAAAGAGATCACCTTAGTCCAGCTGAAATAAAGTTGAACTCACAGAAAGGGCAAAGAAAATAATCAGCTAAGAGGAAAAAAGTAAGTATCCTTAGTATTTGATACCATGGGTAAGCAAACATTTGATAATTCTGCATTCTTGGCCATATATCAGAAATAGCTGTTGATGCACAGTAATAAAAACTGGCAGATAGAACATAGTCTTGGATGACTTGAGTCAAATGCAGAAAAAGCAAAAGCAGCTAATGATCACCTAGTAAATAATCCATCTATTAAGTCTTGGGCAGGTTGCCACTGAAGGCAGGTTGCCACTGTGAGAAAGTATTCCTCCTAGCTGCCAGAAGCAGATCAGTCAGCTCTGCAGCCACTTCCTTTGGTTTGCCACCGCAAGTTGAGAGAGAAAGAGGCTGAAGACAAACCCAGCTCAAAAGTAGGTCTAAGTGCTTTCCCCCTAAACAGACTGCAAGAAATGACTGAAAAACTGCAAGAATCATTAGCCTGAGGCAATACATGTCAATAAAGCTGCCAAATATCATCAGTGCAGCTGCACTGCAAATCTTTAGTCTAATCATTCTGCAGTCTTATGTCGAATGTCTTGCCACCTATTATTCAAAACACAAACACAAAACAAAGAAAAACCTCCAGCATTTTTTATAGCTTTTCTTATTCCTAGATAAGACTCATTGTTTGAGCCACATGGTAAGAAGCTGAAATGTCATTGTGGGACTTAGATACATTATTTCTCTCAGAAGGAAAAGTTTGAAAGAAGTTTGAAGTTTACTATTCTTGCCAATGCATGCATAGCTGACAGTTGCAATTCTATTACTATAGTTTCTCTTCTAGCACAAAGAAAATACAAAATTGCAGAATAAAATAATCATGCAAAAGAATGTGAAAATAGAAAATATAAGCAAACAAACTTATGAAATCAGGTGCTGATTAAACTGCTAGTTGTCTTATTGTCCTGGTTTCAGCTGGGATAGAGTTAGTTTTCTTCTATAGTAGCTGGACAGTGTTTTGGATTCAAAATGAAAATAATGTTGATAACACACTGATGTTTTAGTTGTTGCTAAGTAGCGCTTACCCTAAGTCAAGGATTTTTCAAGTTTCCCGTGCTCTGCCAGTGAGCAGGTGCACAAGAAGCCAGGAGGAAGCACAGCCAGGACAGCTGACCCGAACTAGCCAAAGGGATATTCCATAGCACAGGACGTCGTGCTAGTATATAAACGGGGGCGGGAGGTTGGCTGGGAGCTGCTGATAGCTGCTGAGGGACTGGCTGGGCATCAGTCAGTGGATGGTGAGCAATTGTATTGTTCATCACTCATTTTTTCTGCTTGGGTTTTATTCCTCTCTCTCCCTTGCCTCTTCATTAAAATTGTTGTTATTTTTACTTATTTCAGTTACTAAACTGTTCTAATCTCAACTCACAGTTTTTACCTTTTCACACTTCTTCTCCCCATCCCACCAGTGAGAGCGGGAGTCAGCAAGCAGCTGCATGGTACTTTGCTGCTGGCCGGCGTTAAACCATGACACTTACTCAAAAAGGGAACTCACTACATAGAGATTAGTGCAACTACTTAACAGACTGCAGTGAATGGAGAGGCTTTGGGAGAATGGAAAGAAATTACCTAAGGTGGACAAAGGACTCCATTGAACAACCAGTCTTGTCTGATGTTGGGTTCCTGTTACTACAGTTATGTCAACTACAAACATCAGTAATGTTTAAAAAATTAAGTCATTGGCATATTATATAGGCAAAAGTCCCAGAATATATCACATTGCCGTACAAAGCATACATTGGCAAAACAAAATCTAAAAAATCGAAGTTAACCAGGCTAACAGTTATAAACTGTACCACTATTTGTTACTTTGGCAATGTAACAGGAAAAACTTTAAAGAAAAGGTCCAAACCTGATGAAACAGAATTAAAAAAAAGCAAATTCTGCTCTCAGTTAGCGACAGTAGATTGGCTCTTTTGTCTTCAGTAAAGTCACTCAGTTATGCCAACAGTGTTACTGAGAATAGAACTGGTTTATATATATTTTGATGTTGCATTGTTCAAAATATAAGCACATTTTGCTAGTAGACGAGACCCGCTATATGTTTTTGAGGGAGAGAAAAACGTCTCTAGCACAAAGTAAAATGGAGCTGCAAATTAAGTTAAAGCATCCTACACCTCTGCAGTCCAAACACTGGCAGTAATTCTAGCCAAATAATTGTCAATTTAAGTGATGCAAACAGAAACAAAAAGATGATAGCTTGGTGAGAAAATGTTAGTAGATTTGACTGGATAGCAGGAAGATGTAAACTGCAAAAGAACAAACAAGTCTTCAAATGAGAGACTCTTCTCTTTTCAATCTACATATCCTGAAAGTCACAAAGATCCAAAAATGGTCCTTGCCCTGTCCCTTTGTGTTGAAGGAAGGCTGGTCTCTCTGTTGTTCAGGTTTCCTTTCTTTTACAAAATGCACTCGAAAATACATTCTGGTGTGTGATCATCATCATTAATTAAATTAAAATTCCCTTTTCAATTAAAGAATAAAGTACACAACAAAATGCAGTATCTCTGAGTTATTCCATTTATTCATTTACTTCCTAATTTACACAGTCTGGTCATCTCTAATACAAATAGAAGTCATTAGTGCAAATTACTGTTGTTCTTATTAAAAGTTTAATAAAATAAGTGCCTAAAGTGTGTGAATTTTAGTCATTCTGTGTTTATCTTGCAATAGTTGGATGATATCATTTTGGACCCCAAAACAGAACAGGATGTTATAGCCTTTACACTCCTTTTTAGGTACTAATACTGTCATTAATTAATGTGAATAAAGAACTGTAGGTCCTGCATGATGAAGAACCTGTCTAGAAATAATTTCTTTACTTAACCTTTAATTATTTACAACTGGTTTATTTTAAAGGAAAACTAAAATTACTCTTTATTACTAAAATTATTATAAAAACCTGTAAGCCTATTAATAAAGAAACCAGCATGGCTGTCCAGCTTTCAAGACTAAGAGCAAGTTTCACCAACAGGGATTGTGTCGTTCCTTGGGAGGACCTAGAACAACTGTTATGAAGGGAGTTAACAGAGGAGAGGAGGAGTATGAAACAAGCATAGGGAACAACATGAAAGAAGGTAGGCAGCTGTGTGGAAACAAAGGAAGCAGGTAAAAAATGATTAGCAGAAATTTATAGAGTGAATAGGAATATGCAGTACAATACACCCTATTCTTGGGATATAATGAAAGATACATATTATTTATTCTACTTATGTTATACTTTGAACAATCTCAAACTATGATACTTTCAGAAAAAAATATGGTGCCTTTAGTAGCAATCTGTAAAACACTGGACTCTGAAAACCAAGACATAGACTTCTGGAAAGAAAAAACAAAGCATGAAGTAACAGTTCTTACATAATAGACTTATACATAATCATAATAGACATAAATTATAGAGATACACTATTATGTAATCCCATTTGCCTAGTAGTGAAGTCCCAATGCTAGACACTTAAAAGTTCATTATATGCAACTCCAGGGGCTCTTTCTCCAAAATTCTCCTGCATGATACTGGCCACTGCCTTGACACCCTCTCTCTCTATCTTTGAGTCACCTATATTTAGCAAGAAGCACTGTTTTCCCTCTTCAGAACGACCACGCTTCCTGGTGTGGCAGGGCACCGGCCCCCTCACAGACACATACATATCCTTTCCTACAACACCAGCCAGAACTTGCAAGCCAGGACCCTACAAAGCCCCCAGCCAGTGCCTGCAGTGCCAAAAGTCCTTTTGTGCATCTTCCAGTTCTTAGCTGTTTATAGGAGACAAGGTTTGAGAAAACCCTATCGGCTTTCCACTTCCAGGCAGGCAGAAACAACTAAATATTTTGGCATTTGTGTGCTCCTCATCGTCCTCTTCCCTCTGCTCATTTGTAACTGTTAATTCTACCTGTACATTCAGAAATGAAATCTAAATATCTTTTTCTACCCTCACAAAATCTTTATGGATTTTGCTTTCATTAAAAAAGAAAACACTTTGAAACAGAAAATAAGCATATCTGGTTACACCTTACAGAAATGAGCACAAGGTTGTGACTCTGTGAAAGCAGTAATTTAGAGTTAAATATGACAAGGTGACCCACTTGGTGGATGAGGGAAAGGCTGTGAATGTTGTCTGCCTAGACATTAGTAAAGCCTTTGACACTGGTTCCTACAGCATACTCCTGGAGAAACTGGCTGCTCAAGGCTTGGATGGGTGTGTACTCCCCACTAGGTAAAAGACTGGCTGGATGGCTGAGCCCAAAGGTGGTGGTGAATGGAGGTAAAACCAGTTGGTGGCTGGTCACAAGTGGTTCCCCAGGGCTCAGTGTTGGGGCCAGTGCTGTTTAATGTCTTTATCAATGATGTGGATGGGAGGGATTGTGTGCACAGACAGTGACTGAGTGGACAGAAAGTGATAGGAATTCAAGCCATGCTCTAAAAGCTCCTGTTGTGCTATAATTGTAATTACAAGTATCACACCAATTATTTGAAAAATGTGCATGATTATTTTAGTTGCTAAACATGCATTTAACTTCAATAATGTCTTACTTGCAACATAAATCACTACTTCAAAACTGCCATGTTAGTCTCCTTAAATTTAGGGCATCAGCATTTATAAAATATGGATGATGAGCCTGTACATTCAAATAAAACAGGAAATTATTATGTATGCTCCAACCACTTGCACTTAGAGACACATATCCTAGACTAATAGGTATATTGTATTTCCAATTTAAAAGAAAAAAATTGATCAGATTTCAAGTATCCTGAAGAAGCCTTTCATTTTTTCCTTTTTTTAGCATGAATCAATAAAATAAACATTAAAGGCTCTGACTGAGGAAAATAAAACCAACTCACAACACTTAGGTACATGAAATTTAATACTGAGGAGAGTGACAGGAACAAATACGCAGTTATATAAAGTGAATATATTAAAAAATAAACTACATCAAAATGGCTCTTCCTAATTTCAGCCAGTTGATGTTTTATTATTAAATAAATCATTATTTAACAAAGATAAAGGTTTTTAAATTCTGTAACTTGGCTATTTCTCTCCTAATAGTTGTCAATTCATATTCCAACTTTCATATCAGAGCCTGGTCTCCAAGGGTATGAACTCTGCTACCATGAGCCAGTTCTATGTATATCTATGAAAAACTTTTTCATATACTCAGGCAAAAATTACCCCAGCATAGAGGACAGAAGCAAGCCTCAGTAAAGCATCTCAAATTAGATGGGTTAACGTGTACCAGTAGTACATGCATCTAGTCTTTTGTTTAGAGAGATTCAAATAGACATTCAAGTCCATTATGATTCTGAAAGTGTCCATAGGAATAATTTCCTTCTATTAACAGAGGCAATCTTTGTACAGCACAGTCCTCACACAGGGAAATATCCCACTGAAGTTAATACAATTAAATTAGACTAGTTTTACTTGACAATTTTGAGGTAAATTTTGAAGACCTGAAGAAATGATGTCGTTTTTTATAGAATACATCCCAAAAATTAATCCAGTGGGAGCTTTGCCTGAAGACGTAAGACATTCAGACTAGACCTCAAGATCTTTGGAACAGGCAATTTCCATTTCTCATAACTTATTATCATCTGCATATTTTTTCCAAATTCCCTCTTTGTTTCAGAACAACACATGTAGTTTTATCAAATATCTTAACTCACAGTAGTGCTAGCAATAACCCACCAGAAACCTCACTGGACTGTAGCCCATTAGTCAGTATTTAAAGTCTCTCAAAAGCACTTTTTCTTAGTGTAACATGGCTCCTTTGTAAACAGAACATAGTAGAAGCAGGACTGAATCAGACAGAAGTCCACCTGGCGTGGTATCCTGTCTCTGTCAGTAGGCATTATGGAAACAGTATTTAGGGGCAGTTACAGAATGGTATTTCTCTGGGTACACTTCCAGTAATCAGCACTTTGAGAACTTCAAGAGCAAGTGGCTGTGCCTAGATGATCTTATTTATATCCTCTAGAAGCATTGTCCTCCATTAATTTGTCTAATCACTCCAAGAACGCACTTTCAAAACAAGTTGTAGCAATATGTTCTCTGTGAAACACTGCTGGATAAAAAAGAATGAGCAGCATCCGGTAAAAGTATCTATGCCAATCACAATTAAATAGGCATATCCTCTTCCATCATCTCTTGCCAAAATACTGTTACCTATGTTACGGATTTCTTTTAAAACTTAGCTTACAGAAACTTCAGTTTGAAAGTCCCATAGATCCTGGTGTGGTAACTTCTGCAACCTCCCTCAACATGAAACTCTTTTCAGCTTCTCTGTTACTGTTTTATCTCTTTTTACTGCAAATATTTTTCAGTCCTACAGACCATCTGACAGGTTTTCTGCTTCTGTTTGAAGACGTTGTACTGTTAATTTTTTTACTTTTAACAAGTTACACCCATATATCCTTTTGGCCTATTATATTATCATTCTCATCGAACTTGCCAGACTTATACCTATATTAATTTATTTTGCATAATCAAACTACTAAAAATTTGTCTTGCTAGCCAAATTGGGGGCTGCTGCCTTCCACCAAAAGCATATATACATATGCAGAATTATCAGTGTAATCTGCATTTCATTATGGTTACTCATAAAAGACATAGGAAGGGATAAAAAATGCCACCAACTATTCTTGGAAGTCCATCTATGAGTTTTGCTGTACAGAGCTTCAGAATTACTTTATTTACCGACTATATGAAAGGGCCAAAATGCAGAGGAAAGTTCACTTTCTATGTTCTACCTATGATTATCTTAGATTTTCTGGCACATAATCAGGCATAGCTCAGTGCTGGAATATGTCCCAGTAACCCAAACATAGCACAAATGGTCATGTAAAACTTTAAGCCTATGCTGCACAGTTTTCAGTCTAGAAGAGTTTCTGTATGAACCAGATGGAATAATTAAAATAAATCTCTAAATCCCATTTTACTTTTCAAAATTAATGCCACAGAAGTGTGGGTCAGTTGCTATGAATTGTCTTGCCTCACTTTGTGGCACCAAACATACAAATCAATTCATATCCAAGCCATTTATTTGTTCAGGTGATTAAACTAGATTAAAATAACCTTCGTTATATTCTCTCTTTTTCTGTCTTTTTTGATGGGATAAGATTTTCTTTGATGTTGTCTTGGAATAAAATACGCTTGTTGGGAAAAGGAATTCTCTGTTTTAAATGACAGCTGTCATATTTTGTTATGGAAGTGCAATTCTACTTAATGGACTTGATTGTGCAATTTGCTGCACCTACCTCGCATTGTGTGGGCTTATATGAGCGTGTCTGAGTAGTACTGCAGAATCAATGCCAAAATAAAACAGAAACATGCCTAATGGAAAAGTGCGGGGGAAAAAAGAACTGCAAGAAAAAGCACACGTACACTGTGTCATAAAAAACAGACTTGGCTACAATGCAATGTGAATCATCGTTTCAGAAGGTGACTCCTCAGGTGTGCTTAAAGATAGTTCAACATTTTTTAAATAGGAACAGGAGATTAAACTTGTGTCTTAGCATTGAAAAGCATCCCTTTCCTCAGTGCAGTTCTGACAATCAGCATTCCGCTTGAGCTCTTGTCAAGAATACATGAAGTGACTCAGAGAGCTTGTGCAGTACTTAACTCCAGTAGTTAAGTCATTAAGGGCCTCTGTTTTCAAAATCATTTTAAGAAAGGCACTGTTTAAGATAAAAATATGTTCTATTATAAATGTACTATAATACACATACAGCACCTAATACGGTATAAACATCTTTTCCTTTAAAAAAATATATTTCTTCAGTTAAACGAGATAAAGGGCTAGTGTTTCAAACCCCTGAGAGTGTAATATGCCAGACAGTAATGAGAAATCAGTGATTACACCTGAGATAAATTAATAAATTCAACCTTTTTCCAGTGAGAATATAAGAATTGCCACCTACTGATATTCAAATTTTGTATATCAAAATCTAGCAATACAACTCTGCCACTGTAATTTTTTCCACACTTTTTCTCCCCGCATGTTCCACATCTGACTGAAATCTGCCCACTGCTATGGGCTAACCGAGTGGATTGATATTCTGTAAAGACCCAGGTATAAGCATAAAAGAAAGGAGTCACAAAAGGGAAAGTCAAGAGTTAGGACTGGAATTCCTGTTCAGCTTCCTCTGCAGGCTGCCTCCCTAACCTAACCTTAGGGAGACAAAGTGTTGTTACAGCAATCCTTTTCCCAGTGTAATTGTAAATGATGTAGAAGAATAAATATGTTTAAGACTGGTCAGTGGCAATTACAGTTTCCATCTGAAGAAGAAAAAAACAGTCAATTCTATTTCATTAGGAGACCATATTCTCTTCTTCCTTGAAAACTGAAGAGCCTGACAATGAATTAAGATTTAAAGAAAACTCCTTTCCCTACTTAAATGAAATTATGACTTTGCCATTAACACAGAGTCAAGATGTTCATTGTGTGTATGAAGATAACTTTATTGCAGAGATTGCATGGGTAAGTAATATTGCAAACTGTATTTCTATAGCAATTCCCTAATGGTCTGTAAGGAGCAAAAGACGTAATGAATTTAAAGCCTTCCAAAAAGAAGACTGATCACTGTCAGGACACAAACGAATGATGCTAAGGCCAAAGCACAGCAGACTCAATGACAAAAGACTGGTAAAAGTGTACTTTCCTGCACTTTCTTCACTCTGCAACTAATACTGAATTTATTTCCTTGCTTATCCATTTCTCTTCAGCAGGTTGGCTGCAGCAAACAAAATTAACAATTGCCTATTATAAATCTTGTAAATGCAGATTTAGAGATAGCAGAACACATGACAGACATTTGTTATCTTAGATACAGTTGCTGGAAAGCACTCTATTTTCCTGTAGCAGAGAGAATCTTAAGGAAATTTAGGGCTGGAATCAGTCCTGAATGTCACAGAAGATACTGCAGAAAAAACACAGCACAATCCATGATGTCCAGACAATCCAAAACGAATTTTGGGTTTTGTAAAGTTTTGCCTAGGTCTCTAACTGAATGATTCAGACCTTTCATGCTTCAGAGAGTGTTTAAACTATAGTTACTTTGGATAAATATACTTCCAGTCAGTTACTCCTAAAAACTTATGACCAGTAGACTTAAAGAGATGCTGGAGTGGTCTACCACTGGGTGCTGCTTTTGATAAATCTGGTAGTACCGGGGCAGGGGGTGGGGCGGGGCAGGAAATTGAGTTCTTATAGTCTTCTTCAGAAGACTGTGAAAATATTCATTAAGGGCATGGCAGATGACCCAGGTTGACCTCATCAATCCTGAGTAGGATAGAGGAAAAAGCTGATAAGGGACTCAATTGATAAAGAATTAAAGGAGGGAACATAAATAATGCCAGTCAAAATGATTTTATGGAAAATGGGACTTGTCAAAAATAATTTTGTTATTTTAATCTAAAAGTGTGGTTGATCTTGTTAATCTCACATGTAACATACTTAGACTTTTTAAAACTATTTCAATCCATACTGCATAAAACTAACTTTAAAATTTGCCTTACGGAATATCGGCAAAGCATATATTAGATGTACTAGGAACCAGCTAACTTGGTAGTGAGTCTCTATTGGTAATTGCTCTGTGAAATTCATCAGCAGTTTTAGAGAAGTGTTGGAAAGATTCATGTGCAACCTGATGGTGAACATATTCACCATACACCTGAATGCAGTGATTCAGTCTATTAGTAAAACTTGCAGGTAACACAAGCAAACAATGCAAAGGACAGGACAGCTACAGAAGCAAGCTGAATCAACTATTTTGGTTCACGTGCATATATTAAATGATGTAAATTTTTATCTGTACAAAAATTCCTAAAGAACACAAACTTTTCACTAAGTATATATCATTTCATGGAAACTGGAGACCTGGGAAACTGAGTTCATGCTGGATAAGCAATTTAAGATTAGAACTCCATACAGCTCTGCAAAGGGACAAATTTGACTCTTGAATGCATAAACAGGGAAATAAAAACTAAAAGAAGGGCTACAGCATTAATTCTATATAAGACACTGGGAAGTCTCATATTTGGGCTGTATACACAATTCTAGTATTCCTATTTCAAAGTGGATGTTGAAAACTGAATTCCCAAAGTGATTTGAAACTTGGAAGTACCTTACAGCAAAACTGTCAGAGCCCAGTACTTTTAATTAAAAAAAAAAAGACTAAACACAGGAACAGCCCAAGAAGTTACCATACTGTGTCATTTCACTGAGTATGAATTACAGTGCATTAGCTCTGTATACAAACAGTTTTACATTATACTCTGGCCTTTATCCAAAGCAACTTCTTCCTCTACAGAACCATCATAAAGTAACTGTTTCAAGCACAGCTCTTCCAGGGAGCTAGTGCTACTTTATAATAAAATTGCATTCTGGCTTATCACACATAGCTTTGGCAGTATAGGCAAGGGCAGAGAAGTGACTCAAATACAGTACGTTAAACCTTTGCAAAGGAAAAATAAGTACTTTGTTCTCAGTGATTGTTAAAAATGTATCTAGAAACAGAAGCCAGTTTTAAGAATGAGGTCTTTTTATTTTATAATTTAATAAGCAAAGGTTGGAAGAAATTACCAAATATAGTAATGATTTCCTCCATTGAATGGTATCTTTGAACCAAGATCAGATAACTTTTCAGGAGATATATTTTGATGAAACACAGTTTAACATTAACAGATAAAAAGCAAGATTGGTGTCGTGTAAGAAGGCAGACCAGATGAATGTTGTTATTTTCTGAAAAGCTTTAGCTATATAATGTAGCTGCAACTAAGTTACTGATTGCATTTCAGAAGTTTGAGACACTAAAGGTACAAAGGTAGTCAGATGAGTACCATGACCTCAAATAGATACTGCAAAACTGAGTTTGGAGATCTCAGATCAGTTCACAGTCAAAAATTGGTTCAAATTGAGCATTAGATGTTCTTTATTTATTTAATGATAAAACATTATGCTTTATATTAGCATATTCTTCAAATACCTCAGAGAAGCATCACAGCAAATAGAAGTATTTAAGGGCCATGAAGAGCATATGAAATTACGAATAGAGAAAAAAAATATAGAAAGAGAATTAAAATCAAGCACATTTTTACATTATGCATAATACGAATTAGTTACTAATTATGAAAATGTTCTTCAGTTTCACAAGTGATATTGCATCTACTGTTTCATCCTTTGCCATGCAGTTTTGAGAAGCAATTTATATATTTTCTTTATATTAGGCTGTTAGCAGTAATCAATGTTAATACACTAAATACCAGCAGTAATTTAAGAAATAATTAGTTTTAAACTCTACTGTGTTGTTAATACTCATGGCGGCCTGTAGTACTAGGTCTTCACCAGGTATGCCTTTGCCTGAAATACATCCAATACAGAGTTTAAACTGGTACAAGACATTCACTTACATTTTCAAGTTGCAGTTATTTTTCTAAGTCAAATAAGTACTCTTCTCTCTCAGACAAGCTGATTTACTCTAGTGTTTCAGCTAAGAATATAAGACTGAAAATTTCTGATAATGTTAGCAGCAGTAAAGTTAACGATGTCTCAGAAACTATTCACTTTCTCTAAAGATTCAGTTTTGTAGATAAAAAATTATTATATATTGTTCACAAGGCAGATATATTGCATTTATTTAATTCAGCTATGCTTTTATAGCTTTCAACTAAGTTTTGGAGTATTGTTAGAAATTACATGCAGATAACTATCAAATTAGAATTTTTGTCCTTCAACAGTGATATAGATATTATTTCATCATCTTTAT
Source organism: Falco punctatus (assembly GCF_963210335.1). Taxonomy (NCBI): domain Eukaryota; kingdom Metazoa; phylum Chordata; class Aves; order Falconiformes; family Falconidae; genus Falco; species Falco punctatus. The sequence goes on along the minus strand of NC_137591.1, from coordinate 8,550,739 downwards.
TGCAGAATAAAAGAGAAAGTAATTTTCTGAAAGCACCTAAGCTCACAAGCAATTTATGTGCTTTTGAAAATGGGAGTTGGACTTCTTCACTGTTAAGCAATTTTCAAAGTTTTTCCATAATTTTACTCACTGCCCCAACTTAGTAAAGCTCATAAATAATTCCAAACATTTGCCTCCTCAGAACATTGTAAACCACTGTATCTAAGCCTAAACATGGCAGCAGAAGTACACAAGATCACTATAAAGTACAGCTACACATAACACTCTTCTCTACCAAAATATCAAACACAATGAAAGCAACTTAAACAGGATATTCCCACAGGTGTTCCTTATTTATATAATCTTTTTGCTTTGAGAGTTGCATAATGGCTGAGTAGCCCCAGCTGCAACTGAAAAAAATAGGAATTATACCTCAAATAATGCAATGTATACTGGTGAGTATTCAAAGAAATCAAGTCTCAGGTGTTTCAAACCGGGCATATGCAATATGCCTGACATTTGTCCATGCTTGAGAGCAGAAACAATCTCTCCTCAACAGACATGCATTAAGGTGGCAATTTATTTCAAATTTTAAGACACCCCAATCTTACTGCGAGTGCTATAGAGAAGCCCATAAAGAAGTTAATTTTCCTGCCTTCAGCAAGCATTTAAGTAAACAGTGTATAATGTAGCCTGGGACCACACATTGAACATGATAAAACAAAATATTGTATCACTACTTGCTACATTCTTATCTCCTATGTGAAAGCAATGTGAGATTACATATTTAAAGACTGTACAAAAAACGCATGCTCAGAAGGAAGGCTGCATGGGCAACGCACAGCACAGCAAGCACTGCAGCTCCATAGCAGTCCCTAATTAGTCCTCATGCCTTTGAGAGGTGCAGTCCATATCCAGTATTTGTTTTACCTCTATTTTGCATATCTTGTCCTTTTATCAATTATGGGCTTTTATCATAACCCTAGAGTGACTCACCATAAAAAGACAGCAAATTCTCTTATATCTACAAGAGTTTCCGCCATCATCAGGCCCTCACAATCTCAAAAATTTCACTAATCCTTCACTGTAAGGACTGTAAAAGCAGACCACTCCAACTCTAACCCTCTGCCCTCCCCACCCTCCATTTATATCACCTGGTTGTAAACCCCTACTATATTGTTAAGACTTTCAAATCATCATGTCTCAAAAAACAACTGTTTAACCTTTTCCTCCCTGTTGGGCCAAAGCAGTATCCCATCACACAGTTAAATTAAAACTTCAGGCAGCCTAACTTTTAAATGTGAGATACTGCAACTTCAGTGTTCTTTTTTAGTGGGTTTGGTTGGTTTAAAATATGAAAAAGAAGGTAGTATTTTGAAATGTGATGTACTTCACATCTCAAAGCAGCAGAAATTTTGCTTCTTTGCACTCCCACTTTGTTTCAAAGAAATAACTTTAAATACTTTCTCATGTGTTTTACAATGTGAAGGGTAACTCTTGACTACCATAAGCAGTTTTCTGCTGGCTTTCAGAGTATAGCTACACAGTAAAAAATGGTGGCAAATACAGTGTTGTAGAATTCCATATTTATTGTCTTTCAGTGATGTCCACATCTAATTGTTTATATTACTATTAAAGAGATAATTACGCTTACTGCTAGCCACTTAGAGTCTTGTGCCCGAACAACAAGCTAGGCTCTTCCTGGCTGCATCTGAAGCAGTTAAATATTTTGCAGTTGAACATGCTAATCCCTTGTCAATGATGCACCATGCAGAAATACAGCCTGGCTCACCTTCCCCTATTTGTGGACACTCCATACCGCTTGGCCTCAGTCTGAATTTAAACCCAAGCCCAGATGCTAACATGATCACATAGGTACAACCTCTGAAAATGAGAGGAAAGCCTCCCTCTCTGTACCTCTATCTGCAGTGAATTACACAGCCAACTTCTGACAGAAATGTTATCTTGTTCCTTGCTTCAGTGCCTAAATGAACTATAGAGGGAAATTATTGTACTTCACTATGTAATAACCAACAGCAATTGGCAACTTCTTAAGAGCAAATACTACACTGCTTTGCATGGCCTGCTAATGTTATGTATAACAAATAAATTGATGCAAACACACATATACCCAATACATACCATTTATATACTAAACCATTGGTATATTACTGTTTAAAGTCTTTTAAGAGTAAAAGCATTAACTTACTTGGCCTCAAAAAAAGTAAACAGCACAAAAAAGCTACAGCAATTCAGTGATGGAATCTACAGACCCAGCTGAGACGTCCTTGTTCCCAGTTCAGACTGAGATGCCAAGTTATTGATTTAATTAATCCTAGTACCTTCATAAGTTAAATGAGGCAATATGACCTACTGGTTTAAGCACAAGATGCAAAACTCTATCATTTCTAATATGACTACACTGTGGTTTTTTCTGCATGATCTTGATTAGTCCATGTACTTTTTATGAAATAAATGAGTTAGAGGCTTGCCCATTATGCAGTTTCTTCACTTTTACTGCACAGAAGGTAAATAAAAGCAGCATTTGGACTTGACTGTTTTACTTCCTGTATTCATTGGTTTTATCCTACCACACAAGAATTTTTGAGGATTTAAGGTTAGCTTTGTTAAGACTTACTGACTTCCTAATTCCCACTCATTTCAATGAAGCAAGGATCAAAAGTCCCTGAAATCTGTGCCAAAATATTTGTAAGAATGTAACAAACCATCTGACTTTTAAGTAACAGCTGCATTAAAAATCATTAAAGTCTACTAGAATCCTATTAATCATGCATATATTTCTTAAACTAGTAAACAATGTAGATGCCTGCAACCAATACAAGCAAAGCAAATATCTTGTCTTCCATTTCTATATTGTAAAACAGGCATCAGAACAAATATATAGATACTAAGAAAAAAAATCTGATCTCCCACCCCTTAGGAGAATTGTTCCAATCCCATTTCTCAGAAACTACCATACACACTGCAGGAAAAAGGGAAGATGAAATCAGACCCCCTCACCATCCACGGGGCTTCCCTGTTTTTCTCCAATTCAACCTTTATTTAAGGAGATATGAAAACATTAGGATTTATTATAAGCTTTGAAAATTATGCACAGTGGAAAAAATAGTTTATGGTTTGCTGTTGTGAAACAAGCATGCACATACAGAAAATTCACATACAGTACAGACTGAGCACATTCAAAGCTCTCTGAATCACAGAAAAGGCAATTAATCTTAGTAACTGCACAGAACTGACAGAGTATTTTAACACAGGCAAAATGCTGAAAGTCCTTGAATGCCTTCTAATAAAACCCAGTATGAATTTTTGAATTTTATGTTTACTGTCTCACCTCTGTGGGAACCTGAAAATAAATGCAGTATGGAAACCCAGTATGGATATTTCATACAAACAATTGCTATAAATGTTTATTATTGGAAACGCAACAGTACATGATCCTTAATGTAATCTATGTTATAGACTGATCAAATAATTTACTTTGATTACTAATCTTATCAAATTTTTGCTCATGTTAATAAAATTTCTAGGAAGAGCAAACATGCTAAGAAGAGCATGTGTGTAAAAGAATCCATGCATTGAGGAGCAGGGGAAGAATATATTTAGCATTTGCAAGCATTTACTTCAGAACAGTCATGCAAATTCTGTATGTGAGTGAACTGAAAAAAAATCTCAAACCTAGCTTAAAGTTCCAAATATTAAATTATGTAAAGCATTCTTACAATGCACTGTCATTTTCAAGTTGATAAGCATTAATACTACCCCACAGTATCACAAATTACAATAAATTAAGTAGAGGACATCAGTTAATGTTCCTAAATTAGAAAAGTCCTTTTTATTCTGGGCGAGCATTTGCAAAAGAACAATAATCCCTCTTCTTTGATTAAGGGATTTGTTAGTTGGGCAATGCTTAAATACTCTCCTTTTTGATGCAACAAAGCAATTGGGTTTATATTCACAGAATCACAGAATAATTGAGTTTGGAAGAGACCTCTGGAGGTTGTCTAGTCTAACGTCCTTGCTCAAGCAGTGTGAATTAAAGAAGGCTGTTCAGGACCATGTCCAGTCAAGTTTTTAGTATCTCCAGAGGTGGGCACTCCATACCCTCTCTGGGCTGTTTCAGTGTTCAATCAGACCTATGGATTTTCTTTTAATTACCGTTTGCCTACATAGCCTCTTGTTCTTTCACTGGGCATCACAGAGAAGAACCTAACTTTGTCTTCTTTATACCCTCCCATCAGATATTCATACACATTGATAAGATACACTCTCCTGCCAGGCTAGTTTGTTACAATATTCCCTAACCTAACCCTCTTTCACCAAGAGTAAGCCTTTCTTGCTCCAGACTTTACCATTGGCCTTAGGGACCTGGGATTTCTGAAAAACAAGTCTTACCAACAAAGACTGAGAAGGTGGTCAAAGTTCCTTGGCCTTCCCTGTGCCCTTTACTACCACATTCCCTGTCCGATTTGGTAGTGGGACCACTTTTTTTCTTATCTTCCTTTTACTGCTGAAGTACTTTTAGAAACTTTTCTTGTTGCCCTTCAAGTCCCTGGACAGACTCAACTCCAGATGGTCTCTGGCCTTCTTAACTCTATCCCTGCATGTTCACAGTGTCTATATTTCTCCCAGGCCACCTATCCCTTCTTCCACTTCTCATATGATTCCTTTTTATGTTTGAGCTTTTTCAGAAGCAACTTGTCCATCCATGCAGGACTCCTGCTGTCTTTACCGATTTTCTTCTTGTCAGGATGGACGATTGCTCAGTTTGGAGAATGTGATCCTTGAAAATCAACCAGCTCTCCTGAATGTCTCTTCTCTCCAGGACTGTAACCCATGGGATTCTACCAGGCAGGTACCTAAATAGACCAAAGTCTGCTCTTCTGAATTCTTAAGAGTGAAGTCCTTTTTACATTTCTGCTTCCTCTCAGGAGGTTGCATCATGTTGTGCTCTCTTTTATGGACTTCACTTTGACAGTGGTGGGTGAAGATTTAAGTGTTAATTTTATTCAGAAATAAGAGATAAAATGTTTTTTTCTCTCAGCCTTTGATGAGCTAAATTTCTCTCGCAATTTGACTCTAGCCTATTTCTAATAGTAATGGATGTATCACTTGGAAGCTCTGTAAAGAGACTATCAGTCCTTTCTGCGTCACTACCTTAAATTCACTCCTCTACACCCCTTAGAGTCTCTGGAAGGCACGCAATACTACAATAATTAAATATTTTAACTACAGGTTATTATATCTAAACTTTATAAACCTACTTATGACAGTTAATATTCTTTTACTGGGGTTCACGGGAACTTATTAGGGCAATAAACCCATTAATGAAACACTGTGGTTGAGAATTTTAATGCAGTGAAGTCAAGAAATGAGTGTGCAATTATAGGTCTGCATATGAACCAGTGCATATGAATAACCTATCTGGTATGCATATTGATACAAATATTCATCATTCTACCCAACAAGACAAAATTCACCACATATACACAGTAATCCCTAATAAATGCTGAAATACAGAAGTTCACTCTTTGATTCCAGAACTATGTCAAATGCCAGGGAAAAAATAAAAAATGTTGATACTTCTCATTATAGCACATGAACCAATGTACCTGGCATCAAACAATGTATTACTCCAAAAATTAGAGGGGGAGAAATGAAACACAATCTGACCCATGTCAAAACAGCAGACTTCTGGCTACAGCTTGTATTTAATACCAAATACTTCTCTCACATTTTCCTCCATCTCACTGACCTTGGCTACAACTTAATTGGTAAACAATTTTTTTTCTGTACAAACATTAAATGAACGTCTTGCTGTAACATTGTTACAGACATGATGGTCTAATGAAAGCTAAGTTTGTAGACTGCTCCTCACATACAATTGTCATTTCTTTTTACACATTTTGTTATGGACATGTACCAAATAATTGTCATTTGGATCACGATAAACACAGTAATTTTTTTGCTTGTCTTCCCCTAGATACTCATCACAGTTGAACAGGTCCTCTGTAACTATTCATGATAATAAATATTACTTCATGGGAAGATGAGATACTCAAGAACAGAAGCAGTCTATGAAGAAATACTTTGGCCAGGTAGTATAAATGCATATGCAGTCTTTGAAATAAAAACAGATAGTTCTATCCAGTGTGACTGAAAAGAAGCTTCTCTGTAAGGAATCATTAGACCATTTTCCTTAAGAATTGTCTTTAATAAAGCACATTCCTTTGAGAGCAATAGGTCTTTCTAAGAAAATATTGCTGAATCAACCAAAACAAAAATCGAAAGGCTAGTACTCTAAAAAACTGTAGGAAGAGTGTTATCTAAACTAGCACACTTGGTTTTAAGAGGAACTTTAATCAGGCTTCATTTTATTTATATTTCTCAAATTTTGGATTTCAAGAAGCTGACCTACATGAACATATTTTCAGGCAATCACACCAGAAAGCTACTGAGGATAGATTGGCCTAGAGAGTGACTCAGGAAGCTAAGGAAGAGCAGAATTCAGACAGGAAGTGTGAAAGCGTAACGAAGCTGTTGTGGGCAGGAAAGAAATCTTACATGGCCTTTCATAATCATAATTTCTATTTTGTGTGTGTTCATCAAGCTCATTCAGATGTGCTGTGGAAGATGTTCTAAATAGCCACCTTGACTGAACGGGCTAGGACATGGGAATGAGCCATATGAAACTGATTTTCTCTTCAGGGAATATCTGGGTTTAGAACTAATTCTATACAGAATTGCTGGAAAAGAGAATGACATACTGTACCCGTAATGGTGGATAAGATACTTGTAAGAGGATTCACACATAGTCATACTCATCCTGTGTGATGTAAAGAGGGATCAAAGTACCAATAGTAAACAACAAAGAAGGATTAGTATCTTCTGAAGCAGTTTTTACCCACATACAGACTACTTTATTTCTCTAATGTGTGATATAATCACTGTGTTTACAATACAGGCATGCACAACTTAATTCTTTGCCATGTGTAAATCAAAGTAAACTACAGCCAACACTTAAAGCCTTCAGAAACTGTACAGAAGTTAAACATAATTTACAAACTGGAACAGTTCTTGTTTGGACTGAAGAATAAATTGAAAGCAATTCAGGGGACTGCTACAGAGCTACCGTCCTCTCTCTGTGTCCTATCATGATCATAGCTATGTGGTTCCTGTTATTATCGATTCCTCAGTTTAAGTGCTCTAAATTTCTATCAGTGCTTTTTAAAGGCTGTAAATCTGGAATGGACTTTGCTGAAGGCTTGCAGATCTTTACTTCTGATAGTTTCCAGTCACAAAGTGTCACTTTGGTTTTATATTTCTGTGTTCAGTAGATTATAAACAATACATATCTCATATATGGCATTATTCAGCATTAAATCTTAAAACTGCTTTACAAAGAGAGTCAATAACATTTTTCCCATTATATAGGTGTGGAAAATGAGGCAAGCTGATAAGCAAATTTGCTCTAGCCAGTGAATATGATCTGCTAAGTTTCAGTTCAGTGCTCTGTCAAATAGAATCACTGCTTTTAGAAATTAATACAAAGTAGTTTATCATTTTCTTATTATGCAGGGTTCATTTAGCTACTCTCTGATAAATGTCTTCTATATATTTACAGTATTATTTATGTAGGACTCCTTTACACAAGGGTTGCCTGCTTCAGTAATGAATCAACATATGGAGAACTTGCAAATGAATACCTAAATACATTTCTGGAAAAGAAAAATATTTCTGTGTAACGCTTACGCAATCTTTACTGTATGATTAAGATGATAAAAACAAACAACATGTAGTCATAGTACATCAATGCATTTTATACAGACAATAAGATAAACAAATTGATAACACTTTTATACCAAAAGCACAAGTGTTTGATATAAGGGTGGTGATATACAGTGAAATACTGCCATTACAGGTGGAATACAGTTCTCTATAATTTATCATTCAGAAGTATCAGTTGTTTTAAAAAACATTCCCTTCTAACATACTTTGCATCCTTACACAACAAAGCTCTCTCAGAGCACAGAGTAAGAACTGCAATTTAGAAAATGCTGCAGAAAGCTAACTCATGAACAGGGACAGCTAATCACGCATATCTATATTTTTAGAAAGCCCAGATTAACAACAAGACTTGTGGTAAAGGGTGTGTGCAGATCTCAATCACAGCATGCCACTGTTGCAAAACAGCTCCGTTTTCAACATCCAACTCTGGAATATGGCAAAGAATTTAAAGTGCAGTTAATTTTATCATATAGTTAACAACCAGACCCAAATCGCTTCAGTATTACCCACCTACCACGCACCACCATTACCACAGGCAGGAAAAGCAATTTTTGCCTGAAAATACTACCTGCCTCTCAGAAGAAAGCTGTAAATACTAAAGCAGCACCAATTACTTAACTTCTTGTAAATCTAACAAAAATCAAGCTTCATGCTGTTTTCACTGGTGGTGTAGTCTTTTTTTCACATGGTCAGATCCAGAACCTGCAGAGAAATTAATCAAGTTCTAGATACCTCACCCTCCCGCCCTTGCCCCCAAATCTAACACAGTTAGAGCATAGAAAGCCTATCCTACAGGGGTTTATAAGTCAGCCAACCACTTTCTTAGGCCCAATGCAGCCCTGAGCAAAAGTCAGGACCTGTCTACACATTAAGACATTACACTTCAACTGGTTTTCAGATCACTTGTCAAGAAAAGTGTGAACTATTAATGCTTACCACATCCAGCAGCTGTTTAAAATGAAATTTGTGTCCCCTTGCATGAACTCAAAGGTGCCCCGATGGAAAAGAAGGATCCAGGTTTGGAAGCCTGATTGTGCTGACCTTAGGGCACTGTCCTTCATAGAGGCTTCCTTCTTATGCTCCTCTCTTTTTCTTGTGAGTGTTCAATGAGGAAGATAAACCAAGAGGAGCAATGCTGGGACTGAAACTGAGTGCTGCAGTGCACAAGCTAGTCCTCTTACAAAAGTGTAACCTAACATATGCATGGCTTGTATGGAAATGAATATGCAGTGACAGTCACTAAGGAGCTCTGTGGTTTTCTCGTGGTGCAGAGAAATAGGATTTCAGTCTATCCCCCAAGAAATACACAGTAAACTGTGCAATGTGTTAGGCAAAAAATGAAGATTATACCCATGTCATTCAGAGGTTAACAACTCTTCTAAAAAGACCCACATGTAGTGCACCCATAAGTAAACTACCTGAATGAAAAATCAACCACTTACCAAACTTAGCCTAAATGACATTCTTTCTCAGTCTGTATGCAGCCATTATTTAGACACCCAATAAAAAATAAGGTGATAAAGGCCATTCTAGCCTATTTTAGCAGGCCACTAAGAAAATACTTATATGTAAACCAGGAGATGCCATGAATACTCAATGGAACCCTTTGGGCTCAAGAGGACTCTATGCATTTTTCAGATGCACCAAATTTCATTTCTGCACCTGCAAAGAAAACAGCACCAACATCCAAGCTCAGTGTTTTCAGATCATTGTCTTCACTGAAGGTACAAGCAAGGTGCACGCCACTGCCTTGTTTGTCAAGTGTTTTCTTTGCACAAGCTAGTCTTCCAATTCTGTGTGTGTCTACTGTGGTTTAATAGAAGTGCTCATTTACACCATTCTACACTTAAATCACGTGCTTAATAGATGCTGAGCACCCCCTAACTTCCCAGCTTTCTCTCAGGTTCTAGCCTTTACCCTGAATTAAGTGCAGTCCAGCTGAGCATGAGCTGGTCTTAGGCATCTACCTGAGGCCTTGACTAACCTGGCAAACAGTGCCTTTTCTTTTTTAGAGCAACATCATTAGGATCTTTAAGTATCTCTTTTCTTAAACAATGTATATTTTAGAACGCTTTTTCTTTACTTTGGTAAATACAAACATGACAGGAAGGTGAATCCCCTTCTAATTTGGTTACTGCCATTTTTATTGTGTTGTGCCAAAAAGGACTGTGGTTTAAACCCAGACAACGACTAAGCCCCACACAGCTGCTCGCTCACTCCCTTCTCAGTGGGATGGGGAGAGAGGACTAGAAGAGTAAAAGTTAGAAAACTCATGGGTTGAGATAAAGACAGCTGAATAGGTAAAGCAAAAGCCACATATGCAAGCAAAGCCAAACAAGGATTCATTCACTACCTCCCATGGGCAGGCAGGTGTTCAGCCATTGCCAGGGAAGCAGGGCTCCACCACATGTAACAGTTACTGGGGAAGACAAATGCCATCACTCTGAATGTCCCCCCCTTCCTTCTTCCTCCATTTTATATACTCAGCATGACATTCTATGGTACGGGATATCCCTTTGGCTAACCGGGCTCAGATGTCCTGGCTGCATCCCCTCCCAATTTCTTGTGCCCCTCCAACCTTCTCACTGGCAGGGTCTGAGAAACTGAAAAGTCCTTGACTTAGTATAAACGTCACCCAGCAACAACTAAAACCATCAGTGTGCTGTCAACACTGTTCTTACACGAAATCCAAAACACAACACTGCACCAGCTACCAAGCCAAAAATTATCTCTATCCCAGCTGAAACCAGGGCACATGACAAAATTCTAAAGATGACAGATTGCTGATCAACATGTCTTGATAATAAATTACTAAGTACCATATATATTTTTATTATTTATTTATATTACTTTCTTAATTAGTAGTAAAAAATAAATTACTTCCATGGTTGTCAGATGGAGTTTTAATAGGTGAATAGATATTTTAATACTTTTCAAAAATATTCATATGAATTATTATAATACTAGCAATTATTTTCTCTAATACTCGTGTATTTCAAGTCCTTCACTTTTTGTGAACCATTAAATTGTCAGGGGGGAAAAAAAGCTAACCGTATTTTTCTTTTAAAAGCATTATTTCAATTAGATTAATATTTCCCAAGTTTATAATTAATTTGACAGAAATGTCATTATAATATAAAGTCAATACTCCTTCTGTTCCTTGCTGGCAAACTTTCTCTACAATGTAGAAATTTATAACAGTGCCAGAAATCATCAATTTGCCTAAATATGGATATACACACGTCAAATATTTGTTTCTTTTTACTAATTTCTATAGTACCTATTACCATTGTATCTAGATGAATCTTCTGTTATTTATGACTTGAAACATAATATGAACAATTTAAATAGATATTTAATATAAATGACCAGCATCTCTGCTAATGTTGCTGTAGTCCTTTGGTTCCTAGATATTTCTTGTGCAAATTGCACTCTGTCTTAGAACAAAAAGAAACTTAGGATTTTATATTTTAAAATCTAGGAGCGCAGGCTGTCATAATGATTTTGGTACAAAAGTGTACATACTGAAAGCATAAGATATTTATCATATGAAGTACTTAGTGTTGTGATTGTTAGTAGCAAATCTCACATAAAGAACTGTATATTAATTCTTGCAAGTTTAAAGTCATCTTTGACCTCTAGCCTGTGCATAAAGTGATAGAATTTTATAATTTTAATGCCAGAAATAATATACCCGTAAAAATTTCTTTAAATAAGGAGGTTGATACTAGGAAGTTCTTAGCTATTTAAAATCTTTGAAAATAGCATTATAAACCTCCATTTCACAATGAAACAACATAATAACTACTATGCATTTTATTGGATTCCTCCTGTATGGGACTACTCTAAATTTCATCTCATACTAGTAGTTACTGTTATTTGTGCTTTAGTAATAAGTCTAAACTTTATTTCTAGTTAGCAAGTACTTTTTCCTGCTGTTTTCAGAGAGGCTGGAGTCAATATGATGTCTTCCTAGCACTGTATTTAACAGCAGATGTAGAAATAAAACCAAAAATACGCAGATACTGGAATAATGAGGAATAATCTCTGTTGTGGTGCTCTCTACCACAATGAAGCATCACTACACACCAACATGGTGACTCCTCAAAATACAATTCTTAGAGCATTCTAGAATATATTTTTCACTCAATTAATTTTATGATGAAATCACATTTTCTAAGACTGATGTTTTTAAATTAGAGAATGAAAAAACAGTTAGGTCATGAAGGCTATTCCAACAATTAGTGCTACATTGTTTTTACAATATTTTTTCTACTAATGTTTGTTTCTGATTTTTAAATGTTAAGTAGTGTAGCTTCTATTAATTCTCATCCTATTTTTATTTTCTAACATAAACATCTGCTGATGGCCATCAGAGATTGTTATAGATGGACATTTTTTCTGACCTCGTACTCTGACCTTTATGTTTTTATGCACCACTGCTCTTGGAAAACTACTCTAAAGTCTATTGATCTCATGCTCAAATCTTCATCCTCGAGTGTAATTGGATATTTTTAACTTCCTGATATTGCACAAAGGTAGTATTTTCTTTCACTCCATTAGTTTTTAATAGTTTCCTATCCTGTCTCAAAATTCTTTCCCTTAGGTTTTTTTGCCTTTTAAATATTTACAGGGCATCATCATGTACCTTTTCCAATCTTAGATATTATTTAATCAATTCTTACCCGTGGGAGCATTTAAACAAATGATGCACTAACCCTGATGTCAGCATAACTATTTAGACCTTTCAGCATATGTTTTCTTTTGCTGCACCACGGCCTTAGGCCTTTCACTCTATTATAGCAAATAATTATTTGCCATGTCCTTATTACTTTTGCAGTTTTTCTCTTGACTTCAAGACACTAGTGTTTTTCCCAATTGAATGTGAAGTACAAAAAATGTGTGTGCACGTTTTAAGCAGATCCAACACAAAACTCACATTTTATTCCACTTTCACAAACTCCCAATAGAAACATAATTTTCAATACTTGAAAATTTAATATCTCATATGAGGTTTTTTTTTTTTTTATCTCAAATGAAGCATGGTTTTGCTGTTACTGTTTAACATTTTTACAGAAATTTAAAAATACAGAGGTAATTAAAGGAAAAGCACAAGACCAAATAAGCAAGGACCACAAGGAATTAAGAGCTGTAAGGGACCACAAGAGGTAATTGTGGGACCATAAGAGATAATAACTACTGACAAAATACACACTGCCGTAGACCAAAACTAGTCTTCACAGATATTTACCCCATAAACTCACATCACTGTGGTTTCATCTTGACCACACATCCCTCATTAAATTATAAGAATGTCTTTAAAGTCTCTAATGAAAGAGGCTTCACAACATAGACAGTCTGTTCCATCCACTAATTATCCCTGTAGTTAGAAAAATCCTTTACACTTTAAATCTCTTGCTGTGAGTAAAATCCTATGACATGAAGGTATGAAGAACAATTGATTAGTGTATCTTTAGACTGCTCTTCTCCAAAACTTCATCAAGCTACCTGTATCTTTCTTGAAATAAGCCCCTAAAGTGAGAGAAGTTACCCATTTTAACATCACCAGCCTAAGATAAATTGTAACAATTATCTCATGTCTTAAACACAACACTCCTAATTACACATTTGAGAAAAATGTCTCCTGGTTTTGCCATTCAATTACAGTAATTCAAATTCAGCTTTTATTTCTCTGTCTCATTCCTCCTTTCAGATGGTGCAACTGCCTTATCAGTGAATTTACATTTTGTTCTCAAGACTTATTTCTCGTTCCTAAAAGTAACATTTTGGTCTTGTCATTACTGAATCATTTTTGCGGTTTTGTCAAGATTGCTCAGAATCCTGAGACCTTCTCCCAACATGCTTGCAAGTCCTTCTACTTTAACTGATTACAAAAGATTAACTGATTACAATTTCATGAAGACCGAAGTGAAGAAAGCACTAAATATTTCACTTAATCTTGCACTTGCTTTCTTTAATTCTTTTTTTGAGCCTTTAATGCAATACTCAGTGACCTTTTGGACTGTAGTAGTAACAAATTAGACATACAATTGTTATGGAAGAAAATGATGAGTGTATTAAGGGTCTGCAAAAATACTGGTTGTGTAAATGCTTACACAAACATATTTTTATCAAGAATAATCAAAAAGCAGCTGTTCCACTATTACCAGTATTCAAATTCCACAAATTCAGAGAATGGACAACATGAACCCTTCAGTCAGGACTGTTCCAATCTCTCCCCAGTTCCCTCCATTTTCACATTCTCCAAGCATACACCTTGGGCAGCCTGCTAAGTGTCTTGTCTGAGCATACCTCCTTGACAATATGGAGGTGACTCCAGTGGGTTAATTGGAAACTGCCTGGGAGGCAGCTGAGTTGCTGGCAGCATAGCACTAAAAGTCATATCTTTCTGAGCTACAATGTGCTAATTTTTATTAATTATTACAAGTATTAAATAATATTACTATTATAGCCTGATACCCACCATGTTTCTTACATACAAATTAGAGAGTGACCCTTGGCACAAAGAAGCAGTTTAATAAATTAAATATGAAGCAAATTTGTTTATTACTACCTGCACTTTTTTAAGACTCAAAGCATAGACAGAAGATTCTCATATATATCTTTACAATAAAAAACAACAGAGGCTATAGTCTTGAAGATGCAATGACAGTGGAAGGGCATCTCACTGAAGAAAACTAATACATAAAGCAGTTAAATGATGACAAAAAGGTGAAATATTATTAAATATAATTCATTTATTCACTTATGAATACTGTATGGGCATCTACAAAGGTATGCTTCTTAATGCAATTTAATGGATTTGAATGTAATTTTCACACTATTTACAGATTTGACCCTTCTCTGCTACATCAGTTTCTCAATAATCAGCACTTTTATGTTTGCTAACTCCCAATAATATTTGTAAAATAAAGGACATTACAGAGTAAAGTTTGCATCTGTTAACTTCAATCTAACCCACACCTTGTTCTGTATAGTGCCACCCTGAGAATCATCTTTGCTAAGCATTCTAAACAAAGGAAGTCTCAGTTGTCTTTCCTTCTATAAATATTATCAACCTAGCAACAATGCGATTAACTATGACTGTTACTAAAAAAAGTAGTAGGTAGTTCCCTGCATATTTTCATTTTAGTTTCTAGACAGAAGAAAAGCCTTTTTAATATTGGCAGAGAATGGATTTTCTTCATACTAGAAAGTATTATAGCACTGAATAAAGTCTGTCTGATCAAACCATACCATAATAGCTTTTGTCTTCTGTCACTATATGTTAGCCAGCATCAGAAGAGAAAATAAGCAGAGGCTTGCTATTGTGCCTCTATTTTAAAAGGGCCTTCCATCTGGTAGGAAGCAGAAGCCATCAGCACTGTAATTAAAATGCAATTACTGTCCCCCGCCGCAATCCCAGGACGACCATTCCATCTGTGTGATATACAGTGGAAAAAACACAATTTTTTGCACTTTTCTAGCTCCATTAAGTTTATTCTCTTTCTATTAATTAATCTAACTGCACTAAGGGGTCGTTCCTGTTTTGCAAGCCATTGTGTCACAAACTGCGCACTCACAAAGACTGAAACCACATGAATTTTTAAAACTCTGCTATCCCTGTGACATAAAACCTTAATTACTTCTGACTAAATCTGTAATTAAAATATATCACCGCAGCAGATTTACCTGCGTGTGGGTGTTGGAGTGCATGCTTCTGTGACTGTCACAAATGAATCACTCTAAGACAGCCTTATAAAAAGGGAGATTAGGATGTACGACAGAAAGGATGCAGAAAGAGGACTTGAAAATGAAAAACGGGCAGAGATCTAGGAAAAAGTTGTACACTGCTAAAGTAAGAAAGACTGATTGTCCTATTTTGCTGATTTTTTAAAATAAAAAATATGCATAGTATGTGTAGCATACCAGATGCTACCACATTCAGTTTATTCTTACGTTACCCTACATTTTAATATGCTACCACAACCTTATAACAATAAAATGACAATAAGTAAAATATCACATACTGTAAAATAAGATTTCATGGTATTTTTCATACCAATCCACCTTGTATTCAAAGAGATAGATAATCTCATTCACAACTGTGCAGTTCAAGGCCTTCCATCTGCAAACCTATAAAATCTTAAAATCTTTGTGAGAAGTACAGGTATTGTGTATATGAAGACAAAAATATAAGATAAATATTTGGGTGAAATCATAGCCCTGTCACAGATTGTTGGAGTTTTGTCTCTGGCTTCAGTGGAGTCAAAGAGTATTTTGTCCTTCTTTTAATGCATGTTGCTAGGAGGAAACAAAGAAACAAGACTCGGCAAATGACCAGCTGCAAGAGGTGAGCAAACTAGCAGTGAACCTCAGCAGGAGAATCTTTGCTGTAATGTCATGCAAAAATTATATTAGAAGTCCTGGCAAATAATACATTCCTTTTTTTTTTTTTTTTTTTTTTTAAAGTCTTTTTGGGGTTTGAGTATCTTGGAATCCACTATGGTTCAGCATGTGCATAAGTGTTTTTACAAACTCAGCATGTGGGCTCAATATGTCTCCAACAGAAGAGATTTTTGGCATTTCATAGATTTTACAAAGGGTAAGGCCAGAAGTATTCGTAAAATGTTTAGGCTAGCTTCCTGCAGCTCATAGGTCATTAAGGATACCACCCACCCTCTCATTTACTACAATAACATGGTTTTAGCCAGTGCATATGGAGTCCCATTTCAAAGATATCATAAGACATGGAGTCTTAAGAGTTTGCTCCAGTATGTAATGATACCAACCAGTAAGAATTTGCTTCAAATTCACTGCAACTTGTTTTATCGGGTTTAAGATTCCAGCATTAGTTTCTACCAAGCTTCTGTGCTTTAATAAAGCTTTTTAATACCCAGTATTTTCTTCCTGTGAATTTACTTGCACACTGTAATCATGTTACCTATCAATCTTCTTTTGATAAGATAAACAGATTGAGCTATTTAAATCTCCCACTGTAAAGCATTTTCTCCAGCTCTTAAAATGTTTGTGTCTTCTTCCTGCAACTCCTGCAATTTTGAAAATGTGAGGAACAACAGTGTGTAAAATATTGTCCATCCTCAAGGTAAGAAAAAATGACGACATTTGCTACTTTACATGGTTACTAAAATAGCTTGAGCTAGGAATTGGTACTTGACAAGGCGAAAACGAATCTGATCAGCAGTCTACCATGAGTGGCTCCAGCGGCTGGTGAGTTTCCACAGATACTATGGAGAGATTTAGCTTGCATGCAGTGAGTTACCAATGATAACCTAATTGACAGTATCTTCGTTTTCTGCAAGGAAAGTCTCCCAGGCCAGTCAGCTACACAGAACCTAGAAGAATTTAGTGGGTTCAGGAGTTACTGTCTCACTGGAACCAGATGGTTTGGCTATTGCTTGTCTCTGTGTAGGAAAGCAGTTCTCACACACTTCCTATAAATGTTGTCATTCAAACTGGTATTTTTTTAAATCAAAAAAAAAAAGTGATGATTTGGTGTTGTTTAAGTAAAAAAAAAGAAGTGATATCACATGCTGCCTAGCCTCAGATGCTGAGTACTCCATAAATGTATTATTGTATTGACAGACAACAGAGAGAAATCTTAAGATTAACTACATGTGATTGAATGAACTAAGCATTAAATTAAACACTGGTCATGTATAAGGTATGTTGACATTTACATATAAAAAAGAGCTAAACTTACATTAAAAAATCACAATATAGGAATTATAATATCTCATAAATATAATTGCTTGTAATTTAAGCAAAGACAAAGAGGTTAGATATATTGGCTTTCTGGCTACGATAACAGTTTTATGATAAAACTTATTAAAATATTTTTTATTGCAAATTATTTTGTATGCTTATTTGAAAATGGTATAAATATCCAAGTAGGATTCTTTGGTCTGCTTTAATGCCGGTCTTCTCATTATCTAGATCTCTTCCTCTCCTGTGTCAGCATAACAGACACAGGAGTAAATACCTAATTCTAATGCCTATTATGACAGTACTTACTGGCCCATTCCTAGATCCTTTTCACATTTAGAACCTACTGGTATGATACATTTAGAAATAAACTCCACACAAAAATGTCCACCCTAAGAAAATACAAACATGACATGCTAGGCCTACATAACTCATTTGATTGTGGCAGAAGCTAAATAAGACTAGATTCACTATGCCAGTTATTTTGTCAATACAGTTATAGGTACATGGAACATAATAACTGAATATCGCTAAACGCTGTCCAATGCTATTAATTTCACATCCTAAAGACACCCTATAGGACACTGGAATTTGTTTTGCCATAGACTAGAGTAAAGCACTAAATAGGAACATCTTGATGGAATTAAACAGACTAACAAGAATCTGGAGGATAACCAGGGACTTGTCTCTGCATGCCCTCTCAAAAGCACCTCCTGTCTAAACATATTCTAAACTGGAAAGCCAACCCATACTAACAATGAATGCTAAGAATTATAGAGGACAAAATAAATTGGGGGGGGGGGGGTATTTTTATTTTTTTACATCAAACTATGAGAACACATGTTTAAAACATGGTGTCTGCTTCAACCACTCTTGGTACACAGAAGCTGCCTGCTGCCTGTGCAAAGGTAACAAAAGACCTCTTGATTGCCATTGTGAGCAACAGCTACACACTAGGATCTGTTTTGCTAACGTAGAGCATAAAGCAGTACTAAATTAGCTTTCATATCATACAGTCTATCACTGTTTGACCCTCTGGGCTGTTTTTATTTATAGCATGTAGTTTCTTGTTTACTTTAGTGTTTTCATATTAAATAAATATTCATGAAAGTGCACTCTTCCTGAAATTGGGTCATTTAGGCAGACTATCCCATTAAAAATAGATTTACTTTTTTTACAGGTGTCATCCATTAAGGTAGGGAATAGACAAACTCAGCCAATTGTATCTGTCAAGAAGATGTTAGTCCTTCCGGAAAGTCAGTCTTCTGTCCTTTAGATACAGCACTTAATAGCAAAATGACTAACTTCCTTTCTGTAGCAGTCATACTTTGGGGAATTTTTATTGTTGCAAGATTTGTATCTGAGGGTTTGAGGAGATATTTTAGTCCTTCCAAGTTGTTCAGAGGCTGGCACCAGGCACATAAATAAAAGCATGCTCTTATTGGCTACAATGTGGCCAGACTCTTGCAAGCTTGGCTCAGGGAAGAGGAGTTTAACTCCTCGCTAGGATTAAACACAAACAAGTGACAGAAGACAAAGCAGACCACCGATGTGGTCTCTCCGACAGCATAGGATATGGGAATCTCCACAGAGCAGTGGCCACACTAGAGTTGTTTAGTGTTGCTCTTGGTCATATAAACTCATATAAGGTGTGTCCACACAACAGTATGGGCTCTTACATTCAGCCTTCATCTTCCATATGCTTGAACTACAGCAGTTCAGTTAGAAAGAATGTGTAACAGGAATTTTAGGAGCATGTATAGAGAGGAAATAGCATCTCTGATAGATGCCACAGGAAGAACTGGGAAGACTTGGATACTGTCTGAACAAAGGGTCAGAGAGGTGTGATCAAAAGCACAGGGCTGGAGGAATGGAGAGAGGCAGGCACTTCTACAGAGCTATCCATCACCTCACTACCTCTCAGAAACTGTTTTAGAATGGGATGAACACCTTTCAGAGGGACTTGAGGGACTGCGGGAGGTGATGTACAGACAGCATATAGATAGCTAGTCTAGACTGGAAATCTAAACTTTGGACTGTAACATTTAAGTGAGACAAGTTTTAGGATTAACAAGGACAAGTACTCAGAAGATCCAAGCAACTTTGATTGGTGTATTTCCCCAGTCAGAATTGGTATTTCCAGTCCAGCCACCAGCAACCACCAGTATGGACACTTCATTCATATCTAGGAACACACCTAGTTATGAAATAAAACTGTGTGATGATTAAATCTTTGTAGAAAGTCAGCATGAGAACATTTTCATTATTTCAGTGCCAGTAAGCCTGTAACGAATCACAATGTCACTACATGGCATTAAACTCAGGGTCAAATTCTCAGAATATGAGTTTCTGCTAATAACATAAAAGAGGTAATACTTATATATTGTAACCATTACCAACAGATCAGATGTATCAGCCAACAAGTCCCACAGATTACCCTTGTTTTAGTGCTGTCAGTGTTTATTAAATGACTAACCAAAAAATATAGAGGTTTTCCAGAATTTTATATTCAGGAGGGTGTTAAAAAGAAATTAACCGTTTTCCATGGATATTCTCCGAGCAACTTGAAGAGTCTTGAAAATACTCTTAATGTGTTCAGTAGGACATTAATACAGAAATCAATAGCTCCCATTCAAAAGATAAAAACAACTACAGAGAAAAGTAATTTTCAAATGCAGCCGTTGTTGCAAACATAGGTTGTTTAAAAGTAAGACAAACATTATCACAGAACATTAAACAGTGAAAGAACTCATATATAACTAACCTTAAGTCAGCCTTGCAAAGTTCTAATTGCCCACCTGCCTGGGGTGAGAAATTCTTTTGAATTTTCAGCTCCAAAGGCTGAACATACAGAAAACATGAATTGAACTTGATGACAGAAGCAATAATTTAGGACAAGAATCAGAGAATTGCAATGGACTGGAAGCTGCAGCAGTACAAACAGAAGAGGAAATTAGTGTGTGATAACTGGAAAGATGGATATTGGATGAGAACCAAGATGAGGAGATGAGGTGTAGCTGAGCAGTGAGACCTGAACTGGAAGTCCAAGAGCAAGAGGTACATTGAAAGAAGATATAAAAGGCCATAAACTATGATGGGAAGTGGAACCACCTTGGCAAACAAATGTTATTAGCAAGAGAGAACGTTCCTATAGGTTGGAAGAAGGAATTGGATGGAAGAGAGGAGATGTGAGGTTGCTGGGGATTGAATGGGAATGGCTAAAAATGGAAAGAAACTAAACCTTGAAGTAAAACAGTGATCCCAGGTGAGATGGCAGAGAGAGACTATGAGTGGGTCTGCAGAGGGATTACTGCAAGGATGAAGAGCAAGATAAATTACTAACATGAACAAGGCCCCTAGAACTGGGAAGACAACCCACATAGGTATGGGGAAGATGGGTATGGTATTGTAATGTCCTATACACACAGTAGTGAGGCTATTGATGAAGTGTTAAAAAAATAAAAGAGAAAATTGTACTGGCCAATCTGAAACGTTAGTTTAGGAGGGGCTAATACAAGCTGCTTCAAAGAAACATACATAAAACTCTGGAGAAGACACATAACACAATAACTGTGTTCTTACTTGCTCCTGATTAAATATTACTACATTCTCAAATTTGAGAGCTTATAGTCCTGCAATCTTCATTTCTGTTCTATTCATACAATTACACATTTTTATTTTTGGCATTTGCCTAGGATAGGCTTTCTATTTATATATGGACTTTATGTCAGGAAGGCACATAGTCTGCATTTAGTGAATGACTTCTTAGAATCTCCCGGCCTATCACTTCATCTTGAAAATTTTTGATAGTAAATATAATTATGGGTTTCCTTCCTGAAATAAGCCTTTTTGTATATTTTTCTATACTGGAAGAAAAACAATTTAAACAAGAGTTTATAACAGAGGTAAGCTCAAGATGTATGTTTCAATAGATTCACATTCTTGGCAGTTACACGTAAGTGGAGCCATACTGCAATACATTTAGATGCAGGGGTCTGGTGCAATGGAACAACCAAAGCAGCCAGAGATTTTCATGAATTTATAGATTAAAGGCCTAAGGGGATCATTGTGATCATCTAATCTAACCTTTTGTATAATACAGGCATGTACTAATTCTTTTTTTAATTAAAGTATATATTTTAGGGTGAAAACATCCATCAGTTGCCAGTGATGGAGAACAAACCAGTCTATGGTAAATCATTCAAACACTAATTAACCTAACAGTTATAAATAATTTCTAGTCTGAATTCATCTCAGCTTCAATTTCCAGTCATTCTATTTATACTTTTATTTACTGAACTGAAAAGCTCATTATCAAAGCTTTGTTTTCTAATCTTTTACTCATTCTTGTGGATCTTCTCTAGAGCTTTTCCAATTTATCAAGACCCTTATTGGCCTTATATTCACATTCAGTTCATAAAGCAACCTGATTAAACCCCGTTTGTTTTTCAGGGTCTTTCTTCTTATGCCAAGGTTTCCCCATCTTGATGGACATGAATATCTATTCGTTTCATTATTTATTACTTGCCCATTTCTTTGTCACTGTGATTTTCATCTGTTTTATGTTTTCTTTCAAATCATGATAATAGTATTAAACACTATAGATCTAACAGCCCGGAATTACCTACCACTGGAGAAAGCTGTTCCTTGCTGAAGTCATTCAGACATTAAGATAATATATAAAGAAAAAAACAAATGTAAACTCTATATTCAAAGCTTTGACTACTAATTCCAGTGCGTAATTCACAACTCAGTAAAAATTTCCTCAGAAAAAAAATATCTTGGATTCAGACACCAATTCCAAAGAGGAGAGTATTACCTTCTTTAAAAAAAAAAAATTAAAAAACGCCAGAGCAGCAACACTTGATTTCAAACCTACCAAGCATTATTTGATCATCACCTGCGTGACTACTATGGTACAATATGTAATAACAACTGCAGCTTTACAGAGATTGTATTAATATTATATATTTAAACATACCATATTATTTATCAGTCTGATACAAAGTCTAAACACTTTAAATTAGTTTCATGGTTTTATTTTCTGCTAGCAAGAAACGTGGTCACCCTAAGATATAATTCTGACACTGGACTCTCTAGACAGATTTTTGATAAATACGTAACAGTCACTGATGATTATTTCTTATTCCCTGCCAGCTTGATGATTCAGATACCCTTTTTCACATTGTTTCCGCTCTTTTCTAAACATAAATTAATCAAAACAGGAGATAATCTCATAGGAATTGTTGCATTTTCATTCCTCTGTATCAAATCTAGTTATTTTGGCTGATGCAATACAGAGTTCTTATATCTTTGCCCTTTATATTCTTCTATCTCCACAAAAGCAGATACTATGTTCATAAGACAAAAAGTATATAGAAAATGTAATTTACACGGACCATAGGAAACAAGAAAATGCTCATCTGGCGCACAGTCTGAAAACTGACACACAGTCTGGGCCTCTGTTTTCAGAGTGCAAAGGCACAGCTGAAGTAAGTGCATATTCTTCTGAGAACGTTCTCCTCTGTCAAGGCTAGGAGACTAAAATTAAGCAATACTTTGCATTAACAGCAAAAGATTTTTTAAATTAATTGCAGAGTTCGAAATGGTAGCAGTGTACATTCCATAACAAACTGTGCTGAAACAATGTGAGTTGTCATATAGAAGCCCAAGACCTCTGATCAGTAGACTGATGACAAGCTGCTACTCCTGGGACAAGCGTAAGATAATTTTGAACTAAACTCAAGATTCCTATGGTACTTACGCACTTATGTAGTAATGAAAATTCAACCTTAAGTGTAGGACTCATTTGAAAAACATACAAATAAAAACTAGAGACCTAGTAGTCTCTACTTATGTGGGTTTAAGGTATTTTAGTGATTTACTTAGAGAATACAACACTGAAAAGCTCTGAAGAAATAAGATAGCTGGCATTATGACCACATCATTTCATGCTAAAAAATATCCTAAGAAATAAAGGCTGCTGTTACCTGTAGTAAACAACTATTAATCACTTTGATGAATATATGACCTGATTTTTTCAGAAAAGTGCGTAGTTTTAACTTAAATACAGGGTAGACTTACACTCAGATGAAAATTATTTGGATAGGTCACTCCCTGATCAGATTTCTAATGTTTACTCAGTTCTAATGTGACTAACCTATAATAACTGGTAAAGAGCTGACAGTTATTTTTCCTATAAAACCACAGAGTACTCAATTTTGACTACCAATTTTAAAACCTACAAATACTACAGTGACAAAGCACTGTAGAAAACTGTTACTGCTGATAGGTGTTAATTTTGAAAAGAACATTCTTTGCAAAAAGCTGGCCATTATTTGATGCCTTTTGTAGGTGTTGAAAGTAACTAGGTCATTTTCTTGCATTTCCTGTAGATCCTTTCAGTTCTTAAAAGTCTTCATAAACAAAAGCTATCATTTTTGCTCTGCATACTGAGATCTGAAATGTGCTTACCACAAGCATCATATTTTGACCAGGCAAAACTAGAATGAAACTCAGTGGTGATTCACCATACACAAAATTTTTCTCCCTAGTGCAAACTAATTTAAATGTTGCATATATATATCATTAGTATATATATTAGCAATTAGTACATCTATTAGTATATATACTATATGTTAGTGTATATTAGTATATATACATACTAATTCAGAGTTTCAGGAATCTTTTATAATGTATGACTGTAATACCATTCTTTAAACATTTCTCAGAATCTATCAGGCTAGATACTGTGGCTGTACTCTGTCTTCTAATTAATCCTCTTGGGATTTCATCATTTATACACAATTCAGTCACACAAAACCCATTAATAAAAGGAGTACATCTTCAAAATAACCTCACTTTGAACTTTAACCTTAAAATTTCTTTTCTTATCACACTATCTTAAAAATTAAATTTTGGGTTCTGCACAATATTAAAATTTGAAAACATGTGGGTTTTTTCTATGAAATTATATTCTGAAAAAATGTACATAATGAAGAAAATAGATAATTGCAGAAATATGTAGTATATATGATACAATATGCATATTTTTTCCTTGTGTACCCCCGCTGCTCTAAAAGGTTCTTATTGATGGAAAACTCTATATAATTGCTCTTAAATGAGCAATTGCCACCAAACTGATGCAAAACTCAATCAGCTCAGCAGCAATGTACCAAACAAGACACTACACAGGTAACCAAAGAGTAAATATACTTCAGCCTTCACACTATTCAGAAAGAGTGCTGAAAGCTGCAGTGAAAAAAGAGATGCTAACTAATTTTTTCAATCTACAGTCAATTGCACTGATCACAAAAATAAGTTTTAACCATTTCAGTTTCCCAAAGAAGACATTTCCATGCTGAGTTAAGAACAAGTGGTGCTACTGGGTTAGTATGAAATTATATAGTTTGTCTGAAACATGAAGTTCTACAGCTTTTGCAACCTTTTTCTGTTTTAGAGGAAGTGTACTATGAATATTATTGAGGTAATCCTAAGGGCACTTTTTGCCATGGGTATATGTCTCTGAAGAAGTAACTTGGGTTCATACAACAAATACACCTGAGCTTCAGAAATGAACTGGAGGTACTATGTTATCCAAATAATTTGTTGACCCTTTCGGGAACCAGCAATACACTTTTGTAAAAACATTTGCTCATTTAACTAGTTTATAATAAAAGTGAGGCCATGGGTACTCACCTCCCAGCATAGCTCAGTGCTATATAAACATACTTGGACTAATATGACTATATTCTAGTAATCAAGTTAATTAAGTTAGAGCCAGATCACTGGCTTATGCAGAAGTCAAAAGTTGTGTAGAATAATTAAGTTATTAGCTTACAATACAGTATATTTTGCTTTTAAGCTACCGTGACTCTTTTTATGAAGATTTTCAGTTTCCTTATGTATGGTTAGCATCTTGATAGAAAAACGTTTTTTTTAAATTATTTTATTTTATAAATACTTTATAGCAAAACTAGTATTTGCTTTAGTATCACTGGAGTGATATTAAAGGTCAGATTCAGTCAATAAGATATTGGCTAGAATTGTTATTCTAGGTTATTTTTTGATGAATAAAGGGCTTTCTTAGTTAAGACTTTAGATCTAACAGTCCTACTTGAAATCATAAATATAAAACATCTAGACCTACTAATTACATTTTAAAGTAATTGGAAATGAAAAACTCAACAATAACTAATTGTGCTAATATTTAAATATATACTAGCTTTCAATCATTACTTAAGCTTGTTTTACATCAGTTTTGCAATTAACAAAACATCACTGTTTGGTTTCACTTTTAACAAGTAACAGTTAAAATAAATTGATAGAATTTAAAAATCACATTCTATCATTCTTCTAATGAATCACACCTCATGTTTAGAGCTTTTTATTCTAGAGCTAATTAGGTGGTGCACACAAACATTCCTAAGATAAATGTTTATTACGGAAATGATAACATGACTGCAATATAATGGCAATATCATGATGCAATTACAATGAATCACTATAATCTGTGAAGTGTTTTGAGACACTTAGATATGCAGTACACTTCATGTTTTGTTGTTTCATTTATCTAGGCAAAGCAGAAATCTACATTCTTCATAATATTTTACTACTGTTGTGGTACTGCTGGTATTATCCTCATGTCTGGGAATTTCAGACTTTATCAGCATCTCTTTTTTCCCTGCTGCTGCCCAAAATCAGGAGGAAGAAATGCTGTTGGTCAAGGGACCTTTTAGCATTAAGTACAAGACATAAAGCAACACATAGAGGCAGACATAGAGTAAAGCAAAAGGAAACAATAAGACCATGTTGGTCAGCCTGAAGGACTGTACGGTGTCCACAGACCAGCAGTCTAGCCCCTGTCACATCGCTTCATAATCTGGGGGCGAGGGGGCAGGGAAAAGTTTTACAGGAGAGGAAAAAAGAATAATGGATTAGGTTCATGACTGCAGCCACTAAGCAGTCAATTATCCACTCCTAGTCACACATTGCAGTATGAAGTTTGAGGTAGCCATCTGTGGAACCAAATCTACTTTTTCTTGAAAGATATCTAAGAGAACTCAGATGTTCCCTAGTAGAAACCTCTTTTTTTTCATTCCTGGAGTTTTCTTTATTTTAAAATAAATGTCTTCCTACTGTAAATAAGAATTTTCACTTTACATTTAAGTCCGCATTATCTTCTTTCCCATTCTTGTCTCTATATATAATTAATATAGGTAGAATACTGAATTTACTACTTCCTTTCTGGCATTTACAAAAGCAATAACAGTAACTATAATAAGCCATTTGTGTCTTCATCTGCCTGCTTTTTGTATTCAAATTGTCCCTTTGCTCTCTTCTGTGTCACTTTTTCATTCCACCCTTTACATCTGGAAACCCTTCCATAGCTACATCCTCTTCTCTCACTAATTGGATGCTTTCCAGAGACTCAAAAAAAGCCTAATACAGAGTCCCAAAATAGCTCTCAAAAGCTAAATAAAGATCAAGACATTAACTAAAGTATGGTTTAAAAAAACTCTCATATTTTCCTGCATTTTATTAATATCCAAGTTGTAGTCTGGATATTTTGAATTTAAATTCTCTAAGAAAGGAACCTTCATCTCCATGTTATCTGCAAAGCACTTAGCACACCTGTGGTGCTAAATGAATAGTTATAATAGATACATGGGTGAATAGCATTAAATAGCAACGGGCACAAAGATATTCACTGGATCACCTGTTTCAACCAGCCTGATTAATGCAGTAATTGTGCATGCATTATTTAGGGCACAGACTTTCCTCAGTGACAAAAGCCATATTGTGAGTGGCTACTAGTCCCATCCTGGTAATTTCACCGACATACAACTTCTAGTCTTAAAATCCTTATCCCACATTAAAAAGAAAAAAAAAAAAAAAAAAAAAAAAACTACACTTTACTTTGTTGTTCCAAGTGAAGAAGGAATTATTAGGTGAAAAGGCAGTAAAAAGTTGTACTAATTTTTAATTCTATCTTCTATTATTTTTGAAGGGAATCAAATTTAGTATCCTCACTTTCCAAAACCTTTGGCCTCCTAACTAGCTTAATTGGTCTCTGTTCATTTCTTACTCAGATCATTTATAAACTGCCTCCATGGTCCCTGCTGCCTTTTCAAAGTAGCATATGGTCCCTCCATTCATGATAGTCACAATTTCTATTAGTGAGTAAAGGAGAAAAAAAAATAATAATGTCATATTCAGATTGCACCAGAAAAGCCTGAAACAAAATTTGGGATCGAAGAATGACGGTATCAATAGTGACAATAACTCAAAAACATCACCCACCCTGTATGATTCATAGTATATTTTTAGTACCTAAACTACTAAAATACTTAGTACAGATATTAGGCTATATTTAACAACAAAATCAGATTTAAATGTATTATAATAGAATATGCATCTGCTGCATATGTTTTTTGAACCTCAAAGATTGTCCTTCTTGTTGTGCTTTTACCGGTGATTAAAAGAAATGCCACATAGTTTCTCAGATTTACATCAAGCCAAGATCAATTAATAAAAAAGACCACCTTATTATTGAACTGATTAACTGCCAAAATATAGAAGAAAACAAAATGAGTTCAAATCCATAGTTAGTGTCCCATTCCAAAAGATTAAAAATCACAACTGGAAGTCTAAAAATATGAGTGACCATTATCTTTAGCCCTAGATTTTATAAACTGTATTACCAGAAGGCTGCATTTTATTAACTAATCAATTTGAATTAACTAAAAGAATTTGAATTTTAACTAAGTAGAAGAATGTTGCCACAGTTATAGTAATGAAGACTCAGATCATAGATTCTAATTTTTTCATTGGCTAGCAACCACAGATATTTAATGCAAAACAACCCACATTTGTCTCTAATAGCAAGAGGTGAAAAAAACAAAATTATATTAGCAAGTGCACCATATTAACTATTAACTATTTTAAAAGTTTAAAAGAAAAAAAAAAAAACAACAAACAAAAGCCTTGCCAATGCAGCCTGAGGAGAAACTACTTCCTACCCCTAAATCCGGTGACCACTTTTTTAACCCGGAGTATTTGAGCAAGGCAGAACAATTGAGTACTTCCAATTTAGAAACAGAAACAAAGACATCAGCCTAGCTGAGAGTGACAGAAGAGAGGGAAAAAAACAATATAGAAGACAAAATAAGGATTAAGAAGGGAAAAGAATTCTTTCTAACCTCTTCAGGTAACTACACCAGATTATAAAATTAAGATTATTGATTTTGCTTATCATTACATATTTTCACTAAAAAATACATTCTATTAGTAAAAACTTTATGACACAGCATATTTCAATGGATGACCACTGTATTTCACGTATTTGATTCACCTTTGAACACTGACCAGAATAAACTGTCAAAATTCCTGTTTGTCAACTGGAACAGGATTTTATCCTCTCCAAATATATTGTTTCTCTGTTAAGACTAAGCAGGCTACACCACCTAAGACCAGGTATGGCCTACTGTATTCCAAATATTTTTTAAGTTCTTCCAATATTCATGACGAGTTCCAGAATTATTTTTTATATATATATACACACAGAAATGTTCATGGGTTCATGTTATTTTGTCCATTCTGGTGATTTTTTTTTAAATTACTATAAAAAATAAAACTATTTTTTATTTCCCTTTTTGTTCTTGGATTATTATTATTTCCCTTTTTTGATAGTTAATCTATTTAGCTTCACTCTGCTAGCCAACTTGGATGAAAGGTTAACACATTGATAATTGAGATATACTGGATATTACTTTGAACAGGAGAGGCAGCTTTTATGGATGGTGATATGAATTCAATAAAGCTGAATTAGCATGAAATAAGGCTAATTTAGTGCCTGCATATTTATCAATTGATTTCAAATTTTCTTCTTCAATGTTTATTTCTTTCATTCAGAAAAATAACTGTTTGTTATACAGGTCATTAAGTAACTTGTTTCAGTCCAGTAAAAGCACAAGAGGCGTGTCAGCTTCAGAACTGTGTATTACAAAGTCCTATACTCACCATATGTCACCCTCATTCTCACCATGTCACCATTCATGCAGATTCAGAATCCAAATACCCCTACAGCTGAATTTGGTCTTGAAATCCCTTTAATGAATATGGTTTAGGTCTATTTCTAATCCGTTGACATTATTTATAAATAACTGGTTCAAGTACAACAAGAAAATGACTCTCTAATGGTCTATATTTAGGATATATACACAAGTACATTATGATTAAGTTATTATTTGACCTGTTACAAGAACAACAAAACCCAGTTTTAGGAGGATGCAGAAGAAAATAGGCACTTAGAAGATACGTGCGTGGTAAGAATCTATTATTAAATAGTTCACAAGAAAGGATAAGCTTTCCTATATATGGATACAGTTCTTATTTCTCAGTAATTTTATACAGGACAAATTTTTTTCATACAATAAAAATTATAATAGAAACATAAATTTTAATATAATAGGCCATATTTCAACAAATTCAATTTGCATTACCTCAGTGCAGGTGGTTATTTATTACAGTGTATATACACATAATCTTGATGTTTTGAAGGTGACTCAGACTGGCTGAGTAAGTAAGCCAGGGACAGCCAGTGAAAGCATTTACTCAGCATCTAGAGTACATATTACAAGCTCAGCTCTGCATGAAGGGCAATTTGGACCATGAAGAAGCAGCAAACTGAATCAAGGACAAGTGTAGTTTAATACTTCCAATCTCATGAACTGAGAACAAAATCCCATTTTAAAAGGAAAAAAAATAAACACCTAGCTCACAAAAATAGTTCAAGAACAGCCCTGAGAATATAGCATCTTCCATAATGAAAGTATGTCTATTACTGTATGGCTAAAAATATAACAACTTGTGTTTTTCAGGAAATTATTTCAAGGCTAGTGGAGCTGGTTTAGATTTTTTCTTTTTTCCTTTTCTTTTAAATAGAAAGCAATTAGATTTTATGCCATTGCAACTTTAAAACCTATATAACCTGGTAGCAGTGGAGAAAAACCAAAGGAGAGAGAACTAAAAGGATCTAAAAACAAAGCATAGGTAGGATAAGGTGGGGTTGAATCTAGGATTGTTTGAAGGAAGAAGAGTCCTGAAAACAGAGAGAAAGAAAAAGAAATAGGCATAAGGAACTGAAGGCAAAGGCATAATTTTTACTCTGCATTGGACAAACACATTTCTTATTTACTTTAATGTAAGTAGAATATGTCCTTTTGGCAAAGCAGCCCCCCAAAAATATTTAAAAATAAAAATTCATGTAACAGCAACGTATTTACCCAAGAAACAGTATTCCCCAAATTTGATTCATTTTTAGTGACAGTTAAAAAATAATATATCATGTTTACTCACAGTTATAAGTTGTACATTTTCCTTATTTAACACTGAAAGAAAACTGAGTTACATTAGCTCTTTAAATCAGATTTGCGCATTAATAATTTTGTCCCAGTCTCCTTGGTCTGCCTGATATTGCTGATGTACTCTGCTAGTACACTGCCAGTCTCATTTGTAATGCCTTGGCAGTAAGATCCATTTAAATCAATAGATATACATGTATGTACTCAAACTTCATCTTTCTGCCAACACGCTTAATTTAGATGCCCACAGTCCTAAGGATTGTATAGACTGTTTTGTTCAGTTTACGTTATATGCAATAAATATAAATGTTTCCTCAGCTGACCTTCATTAACTTGTTATATTTCACCAAAAAAAGCCCACCAGAATTTAGGTGTATTACATCATTACAGTTATTATCCCAGATCTAATTAAAGAAGCAGTACTAACAGCTATAAATTGGAGATGTTTATTTGTGCAAAAGAAATTGTAGTTAAGAAATAGTAACATAAGTTAACAAATATTAATAGCAGTACCTATGATATGTCTACTATTTCACACGCATGTATACAGTACTTAGAGAATACAGTTTGTGCTACTGTCTTCTTTTCATAATCAGTGAAACTGAAGAAAAGATATGGGCCGCTCTGGATACAGGGTAAAGAAGGAATCTGAGCACAGAATTTCCTTATTCCCAAATTTTGGGCTCAAATGCCTAGCACCATTTTTTCAAGATATTGATATGCTTCAATTATCTCAAATCTTATCATACATCATGATGTTCATATTTAAAAAATAATAAATGAAGCTTTTGATCAAATAAGACAGAGTTCAACCAGGATGATGCATATTCAGGCCTTTATCCAGTAAAGCATACTCATCATTTTAGACACTAGCAGACTTACACTGAAGTTGGGCATGCTTAGTTAAGCGTAAGCTTAAATTCATTGCTGAGTGGGCCCCAATTTGCACAGTTTAGCAGCACTGCTTCCAAACATATCTCAATTCTGGAACTTGTTAGTTATCCCAAAAGCACGTGGTTTTACTCAGCTACTTGTGTAAATCAGGTTCCCACACATGAATTTAGGTTTATAAACTAATCCCTATTATTATCGTTTGTCA
Organism: Falco punctatus; assembly: GCF_963210335.1. Taxonomy (NCBI): domain Eukaryota; kingdom Metazoa; phylum Chordata; class Aves; order Falconiformes; family Falconidae; genus Falco; species Falco punctatus. The sequence continues at coordinate 8,518,765 of NC_137591.1, read as the reverse complement.
ACATCAGTATGTAAAACTATGCTGATTTGAATGCAAGTATGGTTGCACTATCCTGTTTGTACATATTTCATTGTGAATATTTTACATTGCTCTATATGCAAGCCAATTTTAATGCAAACTATTTAATTTCCCCTAGGTAATGAGAAGGTAAAGGAGGTAATCAAGATGTAAATAAAAATTCTTCTGTTTTCCTGCTTGTACAAATGCAACATGAATTCAAGTTTGATTTACCAAGAAAACAGGCATTGTTCTAAGGCATATGACCTCAGGTGTCTTTTGCTTCATCCCACTACTACACAGAAGAATCAGGTGTACCTTTGGCACTCTAGACAGGTTCTTGTCTAATCTATGTTGCAGATACCTAATGATGGACACTATAATTTTCCTAGGCAGGCCATTCTAGTGATTCACTGCCTTTACAGCTAAATGCCTCTACGTAATACCTATTCTGAATTCTCCTTCAGCATTTCATATGTGCTGCAATAGTTCAAGTCCATTACTTACTGTCCCAACCAAAAGTGAAAACACGTTTGAAAATTGTTACATTTTATCCCAGCATTCTTTCCTAACAACCTTAAGTTCTTCCATTTTTCCTTACAGATCACCTACTACATTTCTGATCACTCTCTGTTTTTCTTTCAGCTGCCTGCAGGCAGTCCACAGTTGCCTGGAAGTGAAGCATGCAAAATGGGATACAGTTTGGCCTTACTCAGGCTGTGAAGAGCTAAAAAATTACTCCACATGTGTTGTAGGCTATGCTTCTGCTAAATACATCCCAGGATGCTGTTTTCCCTCTCCAAGTGTAATGTCATTTTGAATTCTATTTTTGCCTCTCAATAATCTTTCCTAGAATGCTGTCACCACATAGAAATCTCATTCTGTCATCTAAGCCTAATGAAAAACAGAATGCCAGAGACCCACCCAATACTTTTTTCACAGTTTTGACTGTGAACCATAAACAACCACTCTCTGGATAGGTTTCAAAGCAATATTGTATCAGCCATAATATAATCTCATCTATACCTGAACTTCACATTTTGTTAATCGTAACACTAGTAGTAACAGGGACAAAAGCCCTGCTAAATCAAGATTATACAGTGTCTACTATTTCTTCTCCACCCATAAAGCTTATAAAATATTCTTTTTAAAACTCCACAGACTTTGTTGTTGAATTTATACCTCTGTTTCTATTGGATTTCACACAACTGTTTCAATTCAGAATTTTTTTATATAAAGAGTAAATTTAAACTATCTACTTCAAGAAAAACTTAAAAAGCATTCTAACATTAAATCTCTTTTGTTAAACAAAGAATCACATTTCTTTTACAGTTTACTGGGGGAAATCTTTCCTCTTCAAAGACAAACAGAAGATGTCTAGTAAGAACATAGATGGGGAAAAAATACCATCCCTAGTGCTTCAGCATTCACTAAGATGTGTCAAGTTTAAATGAATTGGGCGGGGGGGGGGGGGGGGGGGGGGAGAAAGGAGGGAAGGGAAAAAAAAAAAAAAAGCCTTTCCCCTTACGGGGAATCAATTTTGAAAAAGAACACTCAAATGAGCATTTTGCAGAATATGACACGGTGCTTGGAATCTACAAGTAACAGAGTACTTTCCTTGAACATCAATTACAACAATGCACAAGTTACTTTGTCCGGAAAAGAAATAACATTTATTAGCCATGTTCTGTTGCCTTATACAGTATCTTAGCGACCTAATGGTATTGCTTTAGCAACATTGTTGTTGGAGTAGAGATGGGCCCAAATTGAATTCAAATACCCTTGAGCCTCACTTAGCTGGGAAATAGGCTAGGACACAGTTGTTAGACCAGGTCAAAGAGGAAAAAGGTAGAAGAGAGCTCAGCAGTGCTTGAGGGAAAGTGAAAATGAAATGGATTAAACTGTAAACAGAAAAGAGCAAACAAAAAAGGATTATTTAAAAAGAAAATGCTAAAAAAGAACAAAATACTTTTAGAAACATACAAGAAGTACTAGAGAGCAACTGTAAACTATGTTGCACCCCAGCCTCCTGATTTCTTTTCTTACACATATTTAGTGCTTAAGTAAAGCGCTGTTGTATTTATTTCATCAACTCTACAGACTATGCAGAGTCTTATGGACATCCTCCATATTAAAAGCAAATAGTTTGTCATGTCCAGAAAATCTTAGAAATAGTTAATTGGGAGAAACATTTTTTCCCTCTCCTTTAACAAATTACCCATAGAAAGTATATACTACATTTATTCTTCTGATCATATTGTCAGTAAAATACTATTTAAATAAATTTAAATAAGTCTTTTTTGATGTTTCAAGCAAAGTGAGGAAAATATCTGTTAGGGTCACTAATTCTGGTTTTGGGGTTTTTTTTAAATTATTTATTTATGTCAGGCTTAAGGATGGGTCTGCTTGTCCACAGTGTGGAATTTCTGCTCAGTAACTTCTGCATTGCTCTGGCTGATGAAGTTAGAATAGCCAGGTTGGGGGGGGGGGGGGGGGGGGGGGGGGCGGGGGGGAGACGTTATAATAATTCAAGTTATAAACAAGCCGGCACCCTCAGAAGCAACCCACTGCATTGGCCCACTTTACTGAGCTGTACATACATACATACATAGAGTCATGACCCTAAAGTTTAAAAATATTTTTCTTGCAGTAATTATAAAAAACTTAATTATTTCATATGTTATAAGAGACCAAATAAGGTGTAACCACTTCATGTTCTTCACTTTTCCCTTCTGTGGTCACAGTGTGAGAGGTCACTTCCCTGAGCCTTGATCCTCAGCTCTCCTTTGCCAGGTGGGAATGTCCCCTTTCAAGTCACCCTCCTCAGAAAGATAGCTAAGTCAATTATACTATTCAGCTAAAAGATTTTTTTCTTTCTGGACATGTTGAGGTTTTTAAATGTTCCTAGTACATTTTATTTTGGTATATGCAGAAAGACAGAAGTTTCAACAATTTAAAATTTTCTGTTACCTAAAGCTGATTAAGCCCAGTCACCTAGACATTTCAAGAGGAGGTTAACTCACACAGCCATTAAAGACTTCCTGGCAGGCAGAGAAAAGACATAGATATGCAATATAAATATTGTTCAGCCTCTTCTTTGGTGTTTGTTTAAAGTTATCTTTGCAACCAGATGTCCACGGAGATAGGACAAGAGAATGGAACCAAATGGAAATAGGGGAAGGGCAGGGGGAAGAAACCTGACATTGGCTTTATATCTATGACTGCGTATTATTTGGTTTTGTCTAACAGATACCAGCCTAAAGAGAAAAGAACATGCAAGCTGCTATTTCAGCTAACTAAAGGAAAAGTTTTCAGCTTCAGTTTTGGACACATTTAATGGATTGAAAAAAAGAAGACTCTACTTCCCTATGTATGCCTGCTTATAACTGAAGTAGTAATTATACCAACTGCTTGCAATACATAGACTAGTTACATATTCTAAGCTGCCTTTCTACAGTTAACATTTTTGTGACTGGTATGTATAAACAAACAGAAATAGCTCTTGCTCTGCCAGTAATTTTTACATCAAGTATCTCAATCCACAATTATTTAATGTGTACTTCCTCGTTATTTTCAGCGTACCAGTCTTGGAGACCAGTTTCTGGTGCTGGCAAAGACCTGGCATTTGGAAGGTATACTTCCTCATGAGAGATTTTCCACAATTTTTGTTACCAATTGTGAACATTCTGTAACAATAACCACAGTGCCCCAGGATTCTGAAATGAGTTGTTGCTAAGGAAGTTAAAGACATGAAATAAAACCTTTGAAAAATTTCTGTGCTTCCGTTATTTGTTCTACATGCTGATTATTCGTAAAGACACAGTTCTCAGCTCCTATATATTTACAAGTATGCGTATACTTTGAGTTGAACTACATAATACAAAAAGACAACCCCAGTTTTGAGAATTGCATTCGTTAGAACACCTTTTCCTTTTTTTCCAACTTTTTTAGAACCAAAGCTTGTGTAATTTTACATTTTTTATGTATAAGATTTACATAACATGAGGGAGAAGAAACAGAGGGACTAGAAATCCTTTTCCTGTGAAATTAATGTGAATGGTAGTTGTAGAAAACTCAGACAAGACAGACAGGCAACCAGGACATTATTACAAACATAAGGTTGGAAGGGGGTTTCATCTTCCATTGTCCTAGAAAAAGCTATTTTCTAGCTAAAATGCTGTGGGACACAACTCTTGACTGTGAGACACAGGAACTTAATTAAGCCTTACAAAACTAAGTGTCAGTTGTTCTATAAAAAGTCTGTGTGACTGACATGTATTTTGAGCCTCACATTACAACTGTAGCAGTTCACCATTACTAATGTATGTTCAGCAGATTAAATACAACCCGTTATGTAACAACAGTAGGAAATCATAAGATGAGAAACAAAAACCAAAATGCAATCTAGTCAATATATTTAGTCAATACTTTGATCTTTGAAAAGAGTCCCGGAAGCTTTAATGTTCACCAGTGATCAGAATCTTGACTTCATCTACACTTTCAGAGAAGAATATCTTCATCAGCAATCCTTCTGGCATTACTAATTAAAGAATAATCTACTGATTTACCAGCATGAGCTGGAATATAACAACATTCACACAAAACTGCTTTGGAATGAATAGCCCCGCAATTCTAAAATCCCAATTCACTAAGCCGTGATAACTTTAGTGCCATTTGGTGGAAAACACAATATAGATATCTGCAAACACATTTAATATGCAAATGGTAATATAATTATGTTTTAACATCTTCCCTTAAATTTTAGGTCATGTAATACAAATACGATCCAAAACTTTGAGACCACAATAATTTTTTATAATGCTATAAGGACACTGTATGCACTCTGCCCAAAGATTAAAGACTCAGTGACGATGCCCAACCACATGAAAGCAAACACGCATTTCTATTTTCAAAAGTCAGAAGTGTATCTATACAGCCGCAGTTCTTACAAAGAGACTGGAATTCTTCTGTAACTGTGACAGCATAATATGAGTAGCAAGTTTTTCATCTTCCTTTACTAATCAAACAAGGAATGAATGAATTAAAAAGAGATTGAAGCAATTTTATTTTTATTAAAACAGAATGGATGTTGCGGCTGAAGTTTTGTAGAAAATGCCAGCTATAAACAGCTATTTTCTCTAACAGAAAAGACATAATGATACCAAATGGTTAGAAGCTGAAACTAGACAAACACACACAAGAAATAAGGAACATTTTGTTAATGAAGATAATTAGCAACTAAAAAAACTTATTCAGCAACTGGGATAACTTCCTCACAATTTATAGATGTTAAAGGCAGCATTGGTCATTTCTTGTAAGATAGGCTTTACCCTTATCTGTAAGTATAACGATCTTTATCTGTACTGGTTTCTCTCCAAATGCCTTTTTAACACTGGTAACATGAACTGGAGACAACAGGTCTTAGTGATGCCTTTTATAATGACTCTAAAGTTATGTTCACTTAATGTGTTCAAGATTAATAAATAGGTCATACCGATGTCTCACAGTCACAGCTGATCAGCTAATATACTGAACTATTTCTCATGCTTTGTGATTTGCAAGTAATAGTTTCCATTTTATGACAGTTTTGTGTTATTAACCACTAAATCTTACAGTTCACACTGTCATACCTTACTTCAGTTGTACTGCTTAAGTTCCCCATACTCCTCTATCTTTATCTAGTCTGATCTTTAATGGCCATGCTTCCCATCTTCATATTACTGTTGAAATTTCATTGGTGCAAGCCAATTATGACAAAACTGCTAACGAAAATACCAAGACAGACCAGAAGCAGATGAAAGCTCTGTTCCACTGAAGAAACAGCTCAATTGTTGCTCTGTCATTCTTCATAACCCAAATAAAAGGAAACCTAAAGTACCCCAAAAGCAGCAAGAGAAAATAGGAATGCCACCATATTTCTGTTCACAGCTAAAGAAAGACCTGGGATATGAATTACACATTTTGCCTGAATAGCTGCCTATGGTTGAAACTGTTTACTGAACAACAGAGTTCTGTATTACTGAAGAATGACAAGGAACTTCTCCATGGTGTCCCTTCATAAAAAAGGGTACTCACATTTGTTTTTGTATAAGGCAGAGAACAATGAGACTGAAAAGTCTTCACAGGAACAAGGTGGCAAAACAAAGCAAGTAGTATACCAAGATGTAGACAGTAAAGACTAAGGCAATCTGGTGCACTAGGTATAATGTGAACGAAGAACCTCTCATCATTGAGCCACACACATACATTTAGATTTGCAGAATCAGGATCACTGTAAAATTCTTGCAATTTGAGAATATCACTGCAACACGTGAGTTGAATTAAAAAATATAACACTTTTGCAGTGGTAAATATGATGAACTTAAAAGCTACAAAATATAAGAAAATGAGCAACAGATATAAGGAAGTGGTTTTTTGTAAGATAATATATTTAGAGAAGTAAATGTTCAGAACAATAAAACAAGTAAACCAATAATATATGTGTTTCTGTAATAAAAGCAGAATGTAAGACTATATTTTGAGTAAATTGAAATGCTTACTTATGTAACATAGGACTGAAACACAAGCTTCACGAATCAGTTTATTTCATATGAAAAATTGCTTTATTTCTCATTACAAGAATCTTACAGGACCTCTATAATGTAATCCTATAGTCTTCCCACTTTCTAAACTTTCTAAATGAAAAATTGGAAGTTCATGCATGAAGGCATTATTGCTTAAAAATCTGCAAAAACAAAGCTTTCACTACAGAAAACTTTCTACATTAATATATTTGCAGATATAAAGTACAGGTCTATTTTTTGCAGACAGTAGTCTGCAGAAACAATCATATAAAAGGCATACATGCTTCCTAACTTTTTATTATTTACTTGGAGTAAGCTTATTCATTTTCAAATTAATCAAGGTACAAATCTCTACAGAATCAAACACAGGACAGTATCACTGTCTGGAAATATATTTTTGCAGATATAAACAACCTTTCAAATTTGGAGAAAAAAAATCACTCTAATGTCATATATACCTTGGTAATTTGCATCATGAAACACAATGATAGCTATGGAAGTAAATATTTTCTATTTGCAGGAAATATTGTATATTAGAATGGAAGTAGAGTTTCAAAAGGAATGCAATTTTGAAAAGTAAAATACCCCCTTCTTTTAAATTATCAATAGCTTATAATCAGCAAAAACATCACTTGGTGTTTGTTCCTAAAGTCTCCATTTTTCAGTTTTAAAATATATGACATTTTCTTTATGGCTTAATTTCATTTTAAGGACTTCTTATTTTTATACTCTCATGTTCTATCCAAACTGAAATAATGTTATTACCTTCTATCCACATTTCTAAAATATTTCAGTACCTTTGAAGTATTATTGTCCTCATTAATATACAGCACTTTCCAATTTAGTACAATGTAAGAATGTAATTCAAGGTCTATTCCTCCCCCACATCATTTACAAAATTGTCAAATAAAATTAGACTTATCACCCAACCTGGCAGCTCTTTAATGAGCAGTTTCATCTTGGTTGTAATTATTTTTTGTTTGTGTATGTTCAGTGATTTTTCATTCTATGTCCTGCAAATTATTTTAACTTCTTATATTTTACCCATTGGAAGACATAAGTGTTTGCTGTTTTCTCTTTGGAATTTCTATATACTACATTATATATATATTGTTTTATACCTCTATAAAAATTTGAAGAAATAATTAATATTATGAAAGCACCTAGTAAAGTGCTTTGTTGTATTATCTTAGCTGTTTTTCTATTGTTACTGTTGCTGCTTCTGTCTGCTAATTATTACAACAGGAACTAAATGGCAGTTACAGCTGTTCACTAAGAAATGTGTAAATCACCATTGCCTACTGGACCATGTTTCCTTGCTGATACATGCACTGTCTTCCTAAACTTTGTTCCATTATTTTATAAGGCTTTCCTGGATGCTTACCAAGGTTATTCTCTTACCCTTACTTTATTACTCTGTTTATACAGTTTGCTGTTTCATATTTTCTATTACTTCCATGACAGTTGGGGGGTTTTTTTTAGAAAAAAAATGCTGAAATTTTCATAATTATGTTTATTAATTGCCGTTAAAACTGTCATACCCAACTAGCATACAATTCTGGATTTAACTCTGTCTTTCCAAAGAATCTGCAAACAGTTTTACCAAAAACACTACTTCATTTTCCCACTTTCAGCTGATCTAAACCAGAAAGAATAAAGCCAGCCATTTTAAAAGGATGGAATTAATTTTCTTATTTCCCCAATAATAGAGTTAAATTTTTTTCTTTAACTTTTTTTTCTTTAACAGTATAGTTATAAGGCCCCTTAGTACAAGACAGTAAAAATCCTTCAGCATTAGAAAAAAATAAAAATTACAAATATTCTCAACTACTCAGTCCCTAACATTAAGATTCTGAACGCTCTTTTCAAAGTTGAGTAAAGACAAAGGAAAAAAGTATTGCTCCTTATCCATTAATTTTTCTGACATTTGTCCCTAGTTAAGAGTAAAACTTTAGCGTCAGGGCCCATAGTGCACGCCTCTGTTCCTATGAAAGGTTTTAGCCGCCCACAGGCAAGGCCAGACCATCTTACTGCAGCCTGTTGGGGAAAGACCTGTAAAATGTAGGGACCTGGCCCCCTCTGCTCAGGAGCTGCATGTAAGCTCCCACTGCCATCTTCGTCCTTTGCTACGCCCTGCATTGCATCTCCATCTGTGTCTGGCCACACACCTCATTGACCTGGACCCTGCCCCATGATCTTGACTTTCTGGCTTGTCATTGGCTTGTCACCATGGACTTGTATGGTAATTTGGACACTTGGCTGAACCTGGCTACCATCCCCAGGCCTGCCCTGCTCCCCTCATCAATGAGATGGCTGCTCCTCCCTCCCTCAACACTCTCACTTCCCAGCTCCATAGAGAGCATCCCACTCTCATTGCTCCCTAACAATAACTAATAAAATACTGCTGCTTGTGTTGGTGCTTTCTTTAGCTTTCTTTTATTATGAAAAACAGATTCTTATCTATAAGTTCAGCTATAACATTAAATTTCATTGGTCAAAATTTTGATTAAGTCCTTTGTGCTAAAAATCCACCTATTCAGAAATTAAAGGAATCTGCTTCCTGAAGAAATGATAGCCTGCAATAAAATCTAACTGTATATTCCTGAAAATTCCATTCTTCTAAAGGAAGACTTTGTAACCCTTACAGGGCATCTTGCACCCTGTTCATATGGCAAAACTAGATCTGCCATTCACAAATATAGATGCTGTGGGCTAAAATCCTTTGAATTTGAGGAAATCCCTGCCATTGTTGTTGCAAAAGAAATTTCTTTCACATTTAAATCATTAAATAAATATTACATTAAAGGAATTATTTTAAATTAAGATGAATGTAGATTTAAAATCATCTCAGTATAATTCATTATTGCAGAACATCTATTTTTCACCACTGAAGTTATAGCTAAAATAATAGTTTCCTTTGCAGCGCAGAATTGTAGCATTTCTGACCTCTACCAGTAGCTTAAAAAAAACCACAAAGCAAAACCAAAAAAGCTGTAGAAGGAAAACACCTGGCAAAATAATCATCAATATATCACTGAACATGAACACTATCATTAACAAACTGAAACTTAGTTTCAGTCTGGGAGGAAAAAGCATGGATAATACCAGAAATATGTAACATTTCAGTATGGCATAAGATACTAGATGTTATTATGAAGTGTAGAGCTGCTGCTGCACAAACTGGAACTTTCTCTCTTATTTTGATTCTATTTTGTTATAGGTACGTTTGGCTTTGATGAGAGGTGGTAATTTCCATTGGCTCTGAAGGGAATGAAAAACAAATCACTTAATATGTCTTTTGCATCTTGGTTATTACTATTCTAGGGAACATTACAGGTCATGTAAATAACAGCTACATTTATACCAAAATTTACATTTATCTTTATTAATAGAACACAGGTGAAACTTAGCCAACCAATTTTGGCGGTCAAGATTTTTCTGTTAGCACATTTTTCATACACTTTTCCCAAGCACACCATATCGACACATCAAACATTATATTGTATCTTTGGGCAGCAGTACATATGTTCACAAGGTGTATACCTTTTGAAACTCTTTAAATTATCTTTGGGACTAAAAATCTTGAGGTCATACAGCCTTCACGATTGCAGGGTAGGCAGAAATATCAGTTTACAGACTGTGGTATCTTACTTTTTTGTGCTTTGCATCTCATTAAAAAATAACTTTTTATTGTCTAACATGGCAGCCAAACAAGCACTGCATCATCTATTTAGATTTCTATTCATGCATCTGCTATGATATTCACATTTGACTATCAACATTCTACTTACTAACCCATGACAAGCTGTTAACCACTAAAAGGAAAATGCTGGCAGTCGTTATAACGTTATCATGCTCAGCCTTTCATGAGTTACTCAGGTCAGGTCATCTTTCTGCACGAACAAACTGGTATTAGTGAATTGCATTGCAGTACAGTATAAAAAGAAAGAGACTTTCAGGAATTTTAGTGTAAGATCAACAGTAATTGTTAATGTTTAAAATGCATCTGTGTTGTCTCAAAGGATTCATACAGAGAATGTCGACTGAAACAATATTATGAGAAAGAAACACATTCCACAGATTTCTCATATTTGATAAAATTCCTGCTGAGTAATAACCTGAAACAACACTTCTGTGGCAACCAACCTTACAGCTCTATTTCTTCCAATGCTTTACTGCTCAGGGGCTAGCCATTGAAAATAATAGGTCACAATTTATGCACACTACTTTCTTATTTATTTCTTATGATCCTGAGATTATAGTTGATACAATAGAAGTAAAGAATTAATGTATTGATCCTACTAAAGTACATGTTTAGCACAGACAATTCTTTGTACACTCTTGACACTGTAAAAGTCCTTTGCAAAAGGACTTTACAAAGTAAAATCCTGGCACCCTGAAGCAGAATTCTAGTGCTCTAAGCTAGTTTAAGAAACTGAAAGTTTGCACCTGTTATTTTATGTGAGGCAGTAAACACATACACACAAATCTCAATTAGCAGACTTCTGTGACTATATGGGTACTCCCAAAATAACATCACTTGCTTTCAGATGTAGCCTTTTTTGGTGTAACATATCTTGCTTTCAGTATTCTGGTAACTCCTTTAATTTCTACAACATTAGAAGTAGTAGTCAGTATGAGTTTATTCACTACTTTTATTAAAAAACTAAATGTTAAAATCATTTGAATCTAAAAGTATGCACATTGAGTAAGGAACAAGGACGATAGTCAAAATACAACAATAAAAATTAAAACTAATTCAAACATCTGAAATTGGAAAAGACAGATCCTGAAATTGGCACCAAACCTAGAATCAAAATACACAATGCAAACAGGGATTCTTACTGGAAAGAATTAACTGTGGAGCAAGAGTTTGTCCTCAAAGTGGAGGAAGACAAGAGAAAAGTTGTCTGCATACCAGGAACAAAGGTGGCAGGACACAGAATGGAGGGCAAAAAGAAGAATCCTGCTGGGTGTGGGGAAAATTCCACTGATTATTCTTCAAGCAATGGCAAATAACACCACCTCTTCCTTGCAAGGATATATTACAGAAAAATCTACCAGACATTGAAAAAAAGTTGATGAAGCAGACACAAATGTGATCTACAATGGAATTATTTTAGTCACCCTGGGAAGGGTCACAAAACATCAAAGATGAATCAAACATTGGTATTTTGAGGAAAGTTTGGGGATTTTCAGTTACTGTGACATATTCATAGGGTATTTGAAGTGAGAATGACACCAGTTGAGCTCTAAAAGTACTAACTTTGAGATCAAATAACTGATAAAAAGAGCTATCATTTAAAACTAAGACAGACATGGGTTTAATGCATAGGAAGACCATGTAAAAGCGGATATAATAAGTGCTAAATGATCATCAGAAGTATAAATAACAATACTGATGGAAGAAGAAGTAGGAAATCTATACAGTTAAAGACATGTATTTTCTAAATGATGTATTGCAGAAGAGTGGTCATAAAAAACACCTTAAGGAAAGTAATCACAAGTTACTTCCATTCAGAGTAAACAGAAAGATATGTGAAAATGGATTAGCACACAACATCCTTTATTTCAAAAGGGCACATGCTGAGAAATTATGGAAAATAATTACTGAGGTCAGCTTTACTGAAGAGCTTATCAATTCAACTATTCAAAAGACTTCCAATACCTTTAACTTCAAAGTGAAACAATATCAGAAACTTGCTTCTGAAGCAAGAAGAAAAAAATTGCAAAAGACTCAGACTAAAGACAAAAAAAATAACTTTCTCATTTCTTGTCATGCGTGCTCAAGAATGATTCAAATAGAAACAAGAAATGATGAATGCCAGTGCCATAAGCAGGAACAAAGGCTTATATCTTTATAGAGTAGATTGAAAGGCCTGACTTTACTTTAGGGAAAAAGGAAGTCTGGAAAGGGACATGACTCTTCTCCATAAATACGTAGGAGAAAGAAACAGTAAGGAGGCAAAATTGCCAATTAATCTTAAGAATAATATTGACAAAAGAACAAATGAGTATTAAGCGGTTATAAATACATTTAGTTAAGAAATTATAGGGCCTATAACTTTCAGAGGACTGACATCTGGAACAGGCTGACTAAAGGAATACTCAATTTTAAACTTTAGCTGGCTAAATTTAGAAATTTGTGATAACAAATAATTCAGCTGTTTACAATAGAAACTCTTTTCCTGTCCAGCATTGTATTACTTCTGTATATTTGAAGCAGAGGGCAGGATGGTGGAGGGTTGTTCAACTGCTGACCACTAAGTAAGTTCTCATTATATCCTACTTTCCCTACTTTCTCAAATATTAACCTCTTAAAATCAAAATCCTCAGTTGCACATCTTTTTGAACATCACTATTTGATTCAACTTAGAATGAATTGATACATTCTTCCCCACTCAGTACTTTTTCATTTGTCGTATATCAAAACAGTCTGTAACCACGTAAGTTTTCTTTTGATTCAGTAGCAAGACAATATTCCTGTATAGAAATGCCAAATTATTCTCCTGTCTGGTCTTGCCATTGTGTAGTACAATCCCTCATGGAGACAAAGCAACTGCTTACTGTTTAATAAGTCTATCAAAATCATAAATATAATGCTGGGTTCCTCTAGGGAAAAGAAAAACAATCCCACAAAAAGCAAAATTATAACAAGCAATGTGCTGGTTGAACTGCATTTTGATTTCCATGCAGTTAGCAGTCAAAATAGAAAAAGAATATTGTATCGGTTATGTAAATTTCAGGACAAAGCCATGCTATTTTGACTCTATAATATGAATTATTTTAAACAAAATGGTAGCCATCAGTGTCTGTTGTTTTTGAAGTATATGGTACAATAGGAATAGAAGACACCTTTGCATATCATGTTGCTTATAGCTGTTATGCTACACCATAAATGAATGTAGGAATAACACCCTGGCACCTCGAGTCAAAATGAACTCTCATTTTCTGTGTTGGGGATTTCTTTCCAAATAAAGCAGTTACGGAAAAACTGTCAGAAATGTGTTTTCTACCCTGATGTTCTGCAAATTGAATATTAGAAGTGATGCTCAGCCTTTCAGAAAGAAATCATTATCTAGTCATTAACTTTTGTTTTACCCTTCCTCTCTCCTTAAAAACCAAAGTGTAAATGAAACTATTTAAGACACTATATTGCATACAACCAACTAAATGCTTATGCCCACACAAATGAGTAAATAGGAAGGTGAAACATAATTATGTTCATTTACAGATTTATTTCTGACATCAAGCACTGAGTCTGCTCATTCACTTTTATGGGCAAACACCAATTTTTAATTAATTCACCCAATTAGGGAGCACAGGATGAGGAACCCAAGTCAAACTGTTGAACACATCCATAGCAATTATATTTTAAAACAACAGGAAGATAGTGAATATGTATCCTATTTAAGTAAAATAGGAATCTCATTAACTTGGAAAAAATATTCCTCATCTTTTGAGAGAGGCAGAAACAACAGTTACTTAAAAAAAGAAAATTTGAACATTGCAAGTACCACAGTACACTTAATAGAAATAGGGGTATTAGGAAGGATTATTAATACACTAGCAAGTGTCTGTAAAGAAACACACTGCTGAACAAATCTGTTAGTTTCAGTATAAAAGTCAGATTTGGTTACTTTTCAAGTGTATTTTTTGGTTCTCCACTACTCTTTCTGAAAGTACATGCATGTGTGTGCATGCTCCACAATATTATGATATTTTGAAGAATTTTGTCCTTTCCTGTGTTAAGTACAACGTATCCAGAATGTCAAGCATTAATCTTTAGAAAGATGCACATAAACTGAGCATGCAAAAATGGGCAAACACGCTGCTCAAACTGCAGGACTTGCTATGTTTACAAAAGAAAGCTTTTATACACACTCATCTAAATCTGAGTGGGCAGCCCTGGGAACCTGACCAACATGTTTCTAAGCTTTTAAATGCATTTTTGGTATAGGCAATGATGATACATTTATTTAATAGGTTCATGTGTTTAAATAATTGACAATTTCAGCAATAAACATACTTATTTTTCACTTGCACTACAAATATACCTAAAACATTATTCCATGGACTCTACTGAGTACTCAAATTTATGCAATCATTGTCTGATGGGAAAACTTAACTCTTTATCCAGAACGTTATTATGAATATTTACCACTGTTTAATCTTAGTGGAAATTTGCATAACATTAAGCTTCAAATATATTTTGAGATTCTTTTCATCATTTGACATACATCCATGACCCTTTTAATCAGAATAAGGTGTTGGCAGACAATGGGCAATACATGTATCTATAAGTCTGCAGCATGTACAAAGCAGATCTTAAATAAGATAAAGGGTGTAAAAATATTTGAGAATTGTTTCTTAATAAAAGCAAGAAGTCAGTCACCAAGGCGGAAGCCTTCCTATATTTCTGCATTTTCTCTGTGACTACACTTCTTTTTCTATAGTAAAGCATAATTTTACATGAATCTCCTTCTGCTTGGATTACATGTTCAAAACATGCATAAAAAATACAATAAAAAGGGGAAATGCAGTTCATCTACAGTTCAGTGCTGAGGGATCTATCATCCATGCTGCTCAAGCTGTAAGCACTAACAGTTCCTGAGTAAGGCCATTAGTGTATATGGCTTGCACCTTTTTTTCTTTCTAATGCCAGTCATTCAAGCTACAGTGGCTTCACAGGTGAGAGGACTATTGTAAAAAACTCACCAGCTTTAACTGGATGTCTTACCAACACCTCATTGCCCAGAATAGTTAATATGAAGCTGTATCTGAAAGTAAAGGCAAATAACAGCATTTTTTCTTAATGATACAGATTTTCTTGTTTACAAAGACATGAGCAGTGGTCTGATTCTCATTACACCAGCAAAGAATCACAGCAGATACAACACAGAAGTCAGTTTGTGTGGAAAATACAAGATAAATTAGAATAAAGAACCAAAGGCATTGATTTTCACCTTCTACAAACTTTGAAGTTTTGTTCATGTAAATATAATGTATACAAAGGTGTTTAGAAGGTATTTAAGGACTGTGTGCTTATTGTATAAGTCCTTAATACATAATTCCATAATTCTTTAATAGCTAAAACAGAATAAAGAAAACAAATTTTGATAACTACATCTTCAAAAACAAAAATTAAATTCAAAATACTTTTATGGCAATATTTTTAAGGATTATACAAACCTCCTTCAAAAGGAACAGCATATTTCTTTAAGAACAGGAGATATAGCTGTGACCATCTTCAAACCTAATAAATTTTTACCGTTTTAAGATTTTTTTTTTTGCAAAACAGGATTCTTTTTTTTTTATGAAAAAAAAATGTACACAAATGAATGTGACCACACAATGTGCTTTTTAATTAGTCCCTTTATCCCCAAATATTATTCATATTTTTTCCAATTGATCTGTTCAATATTGGTAACAAAATTTTAAAACAATCAACCTAATACAACAATGAATCCTGGATAAATCTCTAGCTTTCCCCAAATATATTTTGAATGATGCAATAAACATGCAGGATATTTCAAGTGCTCTTGATTAGGTTAAGTTCCTAATACAAGGACAAGATAGGTAATGCTCAGGCTGTCTTGGTAGATTTATATGATCTCAACGAAGATGGACCTTGTTTATATTGAAGACTACAGCAGCTTACATAAATGCAAGACTATAAAACAATTTAAAAACATACAAGACCTTATGTGGAAATTCTTAATGGAAGTTATGCCTGATATAAATCAGGTCTATACTAAATTATATAAATAAAACTCCAATTTTTAAGTCAGATTGGGAACACAAAGTTGTATACTGGTTTAACTAAACTACCTTTATATAGCAGCTAAAGTTAAACAAGTAAGTACAAAGTTATATTCAGGTTGTACCTTTGTATTCTTGCACCAAAGCACACAGAAAGCAAAAGTCAAGTAAGCTTGCCTTTGTACCTTTGGTTAGCAAGGCTCATGAGATCCCTGCTCCAATAGTCTTAATTTTCATTTTTAAAAGGCAAAATGCTCTATGTTATGTGAGGTCTGACCAAATACGCGCTCAGAACAGAATACACATATCTTTTCAGTTTTGAACTAATGTTATCAACAGCTGCATGTTTATACCCAAATAAAATATTAATGTAGTTTATTTACACACGTTGATATAAGTATGTGTGTATACAAATGCACACGCTGTAGCTTGGGATAATCAAAATACCCCCCTTAAGAGAACTATAAATAAAAGCTTTATTTAGGAGAGCAGTATAATTTATCCTCTAAATTTCACATAGTTAGAGGAAATAAAGTGAAAAACAAAGAAATAGAAATGACAAAATCATTTTTCCTGTGATACTTCACAGAAGAAATGAAATGAAGATTTTAAAGGCCAAGAAATTTCCAGTCAGGACAAAAGGCTTTTTAAATCTTGTAAATCTTTTGTTGTGCTTGTGATTACAGGTTGAAATGATTGATTTACCTGTATGACAGTATATTAAATTGTGTGTCACAGTCAAAATTTAAAGCTTGATAGGTCCACAGTACAATTTTAGAATCATTCAAAGAAGCTCAAAATTTAATTAAGGAAAACATTAGACCAATTAAGACTAAATTGTAGTATAAAATATTAAGGTAAAACATGTATTAGTGTGACATTTGCATTTTTATGAAGTATGAATCACAAAGAAATAAAAACTGCTGCTAAATTTCAGTTAAGTCCCTTTTAAAAATCTTGTTTCCATGGCAATGCGGAGAGTAAGTTTTCAGAGGATGTAAGATATAGATTTTTTTATTTTAAAAAAAAGCAACAGTTTCAATGAGAAATAGCAACATCATAGCCTCTTTTCAATTTTCTAATATGCCTGAGAGGCACAGAAAATAAGTCACCAAAACATCAATGCCAGGATGAATGCAGGAGGACAGACCCCTACTTATTCTACTGTTTTGCAGTGTGCTTCTAACTAAGCACATTCACCAGTGTAATTCTACTGCAAACACACTAATTATTAAATAGACAACAGTATTTTTGCAATCTGAAGGCCTAGTAGTGCCCCTTCAATCAGGAAAGCTTAATAATAACAACACTCATTATCAAGATGAGCTGAAATTCCAGTACAAAGGCTACCTATGACAAAAGTAACCAAGTGATTCTTCTTTTACATTCCAGATCTAAGAAAAGTTGCTAAAGTCTCTAATGAGTAATCAGGGATTGAGGTTTCTAGGCTACAAAAATCCTGTTGTGGCAAAAAAGGCAGAAACCTAACACCCAAATCAATACTGTATTACTCTCTCCACAGGCAAGAGCTGCTGGGGCAGGAAAATCATGAAAAATTCATAGTGAAGGTGGTCAAGTCATCCATAAGATAAAGAAAATAATGCTATATCTAAAGATCCCTTGAGCAATCGAAGACATTTTATAGATTACACCATGGATAAGTGCTGGTTTGTTTCATCTATGTACCTTAATACTGTTCCTCTTTTATTTCTAACAGTAAATGAGGATGTTTTGGTCTATATTTACTCTTTTTCTTATTTACTTCATTAATTTCTCAGTCTTCGTGCTCTACTGTTGCAATAGCCACCCACAGGAGAATTCTGAGTCATTCCTTCTAATAGAAAAAGTGGGTAACATCTTGGAGGAGTCCTCCATATAAATTCCTTAGGAGAGGTAAGCATGGTTCAGACTAACAGAAAAAGTTAAATGTCCTGCTTCTTTCTGTCACATCACTTCTCTGAAGGGGAACAATCAACAGGCCTTCATCTTTTACAAAGTCTAAACTCTCAAGCATAAAAAAGATACAATTTTATTTCATATAAGAGTAATTTCAGAAGCAAAACAAGTGTTTAAACCACCACATGTGGGAAAGCCAAAGAAAGAAAAATTTGTGCATGATTAGTAACTCAGTTTACATGTGTTCACTCCTCCTGCAGCATGAAATTCGTATCTAAAAAAGCAACAGTACAAAATCTAAAATGGCGAAGGTCCCCCTGCACAGTATATATTAAATAATAAAAAGGAACTCTGACAATAGCAAGAAATTATAGAAATCTAACTGCCAGATAAAATAACACATTGCCTTCTAAAGCTTCATAAAAATTTCTGAAAATTCTACAAAGATTTATTCCTCCACAATGCACAGAAATCCAAAGCTTTCCAGTAGGATGAGCTGTACACATTCCACACCTGTACAAGATTTAAGCATTCTGTGATTCAAGACACAAGACATTTTTGGGGAAAAGGATATAGTCATGATTAAATCCGTTATGCCAAAACAATGTAAGCAGTGTGAGAAAGACTTTGCATCTCTCTGCCACTAAGGAAAAGATTCAAATTAAGGACGAAAACCACCGGTCCATTTTGCCAATTGTCTGTATGATGCAGTAATAACTCCTGTTCCATATTAGCAATCCCTATCTAGTGAGCTATTTAAGAAATGTTGAAGTTTTTTACTGTATTAAAAAAAATACCATTCACCTGTGAATGTAATTATCCTAGTATATTGACTCTCCAAATAGAAATTAGAGTCAATCATCCTCAAATTCTTGGAATAATCTAGAAAACCATGAATACAGGGGCAAGACGTTGTCTTAGACTTGAATGTTCTGGACATTTACCTAGAACGTTTAGAAATATCACTGACCTTACTACATAATGCCAATCAAAGACTCAGAAAGCTATGCCTTCAATCAGGTGTATTTCCATTTTTTTGTTTTATTTATTTATGACAATTAGGGAAGAATATCAGGTGTTAAAAGGTAGAAAAAAATTAATACGGACATCAGTAGGAAACAGCAAAAAAATATTACCTAGCTAAAGCTGTATAGAATAAGAGATATAATAAGTCAGAAATGCCTACAACTAGTTCAATATCTTTACTACCATAGTATCCAAACATATTCATTAGACACGATATGGCAAAGTTTTAAGTCATTTAAAAATCTGGTTCCTTTTTCTAAAGTGGGATGGTCTCTCAACATTAACTTCACATATCAACTGAATAACTTCTGAAAATAAAAACGTCTTCTAGATTTTTTATATTCATGCTCTGGTAATGAAAGTGGCTCTGCAAAGTTAGATTAAGCTTCTTAACTTTACATCATCCCCTCTTCTATAGTTAATGACATTCTTACTTTTGAGAAAAACAGAGTATACCATTCCTTGTATTCTCTACATGGAGGACACTGTATGCATCCACCTTTAGGAATCACCATTAGAATTCCCCTTTAAGTTTCACATTCCGATCAATGAAGCATGACTCCAAGCTTGAATTCTCTGTCTCCAAGTTAGACCACACTGGCTGTTAGAATAAGCAAAAGCAAATTATTAGTTATGGCACTCTCAGTGTATTTACCATCTTAACAGAATGCCAGGTTCTCCTGTTTCTGATTTTTATGATAGATACAGCATATTTTCTTTAGATGTACTCTGTAAAAACTGTCTAGTATTTGCTACTTGTTACATTTAGTTAGATCATAAAAGCCGGATGTGGGGCCATCTTTGTCTTCCTTGCTTGTGTTGCAATTGCGCCTTGGTTCTTGACACTGCCATCTGCACTATTCTAGTGATTATTGTGACTCTCTCAGGATAGATCAGTTATCCCCTCAGTCCATGTCAGGATTCATGGTTTTTTTCCTCTAAGATGACTCAAATGTGAAGTCAGTAAAAGGCATGTTTAAGACACCCAACATAAAAAAAACAAACCCATATGAAGTAGGAAGATTTTCCATACACAGTTAATAATTAATGTTAGATTTTTCATTACACAGTTGTGGCACTAAGCCATCAATACCAGTTATAAGGGAGCCATCAGTATGTGCCTTAATTCTTCAATATTTCTGTTGCTTGTGCCTCACATTACTTGTGTTAAAGCATCTATTGTATTTACAGTTTCTGAGAGAAAAAGTAATTACTGATGGAAGCTCTTCTCCTGAGAGGATCACAGAAGAAAAGTACTGTGCTTATGGGTGGTAACTCCTCTGTGTCTTCTCAGAATGGACACAGGAACATGACTGCAGAGAGCTGGGATCTAAACAGGAACAGAAAGCATCTGTCTCTCCTACCTTCTTTACTGGAGACAATAAAAAGAAAAACAGCATCAAAAATACTTACTTTGAAATGCCTCATAATGCTCAGATATTTGCAGCATATACTACAATTATGCCACTGTCATATATTTTCCATTATCACTGCAGGAAGCTCTGAAGTTTTATGCAGTCTTATTTGAAAGTATATGAGAGAATGTATAGAGACTGGTGCAAGGGAACCTAAGGGCCAATTTTCCAAGATGCTAATAGTACTGAAATCTCACTAAAGTCAATAAAAACTCGGGTTATTTTGCACTTTTCAGAAAATGTTTGAAAATAGTGAGTCCATAACAGGGACCTCATGAAATCTCTTGTGGCACCTGTATTCCCCTAGCAGAGTATATATCAGTGCAGAAAGCAAAGGGGTGAAATCAGATGCAAGGGAAAACTAAATTATTATTGGCATCATGTAGCATGATCAGGCAGTATTTATTTGGGATATGTGAAAATATCATAGAAGATATTGTTATTATGTATCACCAATATATTGCTGGATGAAAAACAGATTTACCAATGACTGTATTTGAACAGTAGATAAGAATATTTGAGTTTCTTTTTGGATATTACATTGAACATTCAATGTGTTAAGGTTTTCCCAAATTTAACACCTTAAGATTCAGTAAGTTCAGAAAGCAGCAAAGTTTTCTAGAGATTGACACAAAGTGTCAGGAATGACATTTCTGGGTTTTCCAGTATTTCACTATATATGGATTAATCTTTTCACCTAAGTGAACATAGAAAAATGTTACCTAGACACATGAGAGTACTAGAAAATCTGTATCTTTGTGATACTTCAGTGAGAGGCATGGACAGGGCAGAAGCATTGATTTTTCAGTGTTCTCCATTGCTATTCTGTACTGATGCCTGGGTAAGCTAACTTGTAGCAAGGGAACTTTGTTGCGTCTGGTTCTGACTACCTCATCTAGAAGTTTCTGTTTACATTGCTCAGGTCACAAGTTTCCTGGCTTAACATATTTGCAAGAGTAGCTCAGAAGATTGCCATTATTATTTTAACTTACACACATTTATTATTTATTAGCACTAGCACGGACATTTTTGTGGGAGACAGATATTTTTTCTTTTTGTTCTTACACTTCTCCCCACAAAACTTTTCTGAAATACTTTGTTCTGAGACATTCTTATAATAGCATGCAGATACAAAAATGTAACAGTTCCATTAGAGAAGAATGAATGATTAGGAAAAGGAATACTTTTTCTTTAAATTTAAAAAAATTAAATAAACAAAACCAGTGTGACTTACACAAAAGGATAGTCCCGATGAGTATGTTAAAAACTTTGAATTTGTTCTTGTTAATTACATGCTTCATCTTCAGAAACAGGCAAAAATGCAGAATATTTTTATTTCATTTTCCACATATATAGTACATCTTTTAATAAAATGATCCTTGGGTTTAGTAAAATACATTTTACAACCTGATAAGCATTACATTGGAAAGTAAAATGGCTGTATCATTTACTATGCTCCTATCATTTAATATAATATCTGTAACAGCCTGCATGTTCTCACAATATTCTAACTTTACATTACTACAAAACACAATTTTATAAATTGTAAAGGTCTGTACAAACAGGAATGTATTTTAATACAGAAAACTTGACACTATCACTGCACTTTTCTTCAAAAATATTCATTCCTTTCTTTGACATTTTTTTTGGCTTACACACCAGGGTGCCAAACATTTGTGACAGCTTACAATAGAAAAACAATATTGCTTTTAGTTAACAATGTTAGCTATGAATATATATTGACAGCATTTTCACTGCAGATTTGCTGCCAACATAATACAAAGCAAATAGCATTCAATATGTTGGAACACTCAGGGGAATTAAAGAGTTTCAAAAACAAATTTATGGCATTAGGTACTGAATGCTAAATCTAATGAAAATGCAAATTCAGAAGTATCTCCCGCAAACACTTCATGCAAAGGAATGCAGTTTGGCAAAATGATAAAATTAAGATTGTTTAAGTCAGGAGAAAATTATGTTAAAATGCTTCTGCTTGTTTGGCTTTTTATAAAGCCAGTTTTACCACAAAGATTAATATTTTTCCCAAAGCCTTTCTGCTTTGTTTCCTTAAAGTATATCAGAGAGAGATCATAAAAAAATCCAAATTCCAAATGCTTCCAAATGTTTTGAGGAAATACAAATACATAGGTGTATAATATTAATATCTGTAACTTTACTACTAACCATATACAACCACAAGCACCACTGCTACCCTGAAAGAACATAAGCCTTGTTTTGCTTCCAAGTCTGTATGTTTATTATTACCTACAGAATAAGCAAAGCAGTGGATAGAAATTATGATTTAAGTCTTATTAAAATACCGTAATGTACAGCAATGTTGTAGTGTCATCTCCCATATATTAAAATATAATTGTTAAACCAAACATTTATTGACAGTACTTCGTAAGTGCCATGACATTAATACTTTATAAACCATTTACAAAACAAATGAATGTATGTTAAAAATACCACACTGCCAAGAAAGCAAAAATTGTTCAGGTTTTGTAGCTGTTGAATATAACTTTTTACAAATACTTAGATGAACTTGATATTTATTCTCACTCAACTATATCCAGTAGCTCAACACTGATCTTTAACAATGATTGCCCAACATAAAAATATTATATTCTTTAAAGTCTTACATTTTTAACTGGTACTGGTCATGTGAGTAGAAATTAAACTGATCAGTGAAGATCAGCATTTCTTTCCAGTATATTATACCTGTTTTCTTTCTTAATTTTTTTGTATGGGATATTGCTTTTACCTGGTTGTGTCACATATTTTTGGTTCTTACTTTCACATAAGAATGACTATTTTATTTATTGCATTTCTTACATAAAACTCTATGGGTTACTTGTGAACTAAACTGACTATGCAAGTGACCGTGACTAGCAGAACTGAGACATGAAAGACAGTATTAATCAAGATGTTTGCAACTGCATGGGCTTTCTTTGTTTTAATTCAAACGGACTGAGCTAAAGTTTCTGGTAACTATTTAGGGAAAAAAAATCTGCTCTGTCAGATACTTGGGTTTTGCTAAGTTCTTTCCAATTGATCTAAGAACATTCTCTTATTCTCCAATCTCCTAGTAAATGCTCAAAAAAACAGACGTGACTAAGATTTAACAATCTTGATATTTTCTTAGGTAGCTATAAAATTATACAGTTCACGAAAACAAACTCTTCATAGGTTACACTCCAGCCTGACTGAACTGTTCAAATATATTTTGTACCTTCCAAATAACAAAGAAGGGAGGGGGGAAGGGAAAAGTGTCTTATTTGTAGAATAATATTTGCATTTAACCACTGAAGTGTAAAATTAGTATAATACATAATTATTAAACCCACTACAACATTCAACAATTTATGAATTTCCGGTTTCTTAGAAAGCTGAATGGAACATATTTTAGGCTTAAACTTGGCCATCACACACGGTTTACCATGAGACTCATACTACTTGCATTATAGAACAGCCTAAACTGCAAAATTATACAGTACTTCCCACTATGGTGAGAGAGCCACAACTCTACATTTAGAACTGCAAAGAAAAATCAGGAAATGCAAAGCTTCGCTTTTTGCTAAGCTATGAATTTGAAAACATATTTCCTAGCACATCAAGCACAATATGGACCTGTATGCTATAAGCATCAAACGAGTTAGTTTTTTAAAAGCTGAAAGACTCTTACACTGGTGAAAATGGAGTAAGCACAGTTAATCTGTTAACATCTACTCTGTCTCTTTTCACTGACTGTCAAGGAAATCATATTTTACACTTTTTACAGCATGTGCTTGGAAAGGATTTCCTAGTAATCTACACTAAATCTCACTGAAGGGTGACAACAGAAATCAGTATGTGCCTCTGAAGAATAATCTAGCCAAACATTTACATTTAGAATATTCATTTGTATTTATGCATGAGAAACTCCTGGCAAAAATAAATTCTCTTCCTGCGTACATACAATCTCTTTATATAGGCTGATTTTTATAGTGATCAGGCTTTAAATCAATAAAATTAATATATATTACTCAAATTAGTTTTGTGATAAAAACAGCTAGAATTCATGTAAAATAACAATTTACCTAGGTAGGTAGCTGTATGGACCTCTGCTTCAAAGAAATTTGTTTGGTCCTTCTGCAGCCATAGGGAAGAGACAACCCACAGGGAACAGTTATTGTAGTTTCATCCTGGCTATTCCAAACCCATGGAATTGCCATTCCACAGGCCTGCCAGGAAGGATATTCCATTTAATCTGGCTATTGCGGCAATTCTAAATCTAACACTGGAGGTACTCAATATCAATGTCAAATTTCCAAAGGCAAGCATGTCCTACCATGAATCCCACAATACTCTGTAGTCCTTTGATGTTAGGATTAGTTTTGCCCATAAAGTACACAGATCAGAATATGAACATACAAGAAGATGCAACACAAGCAGCATTCTACTTCCCTGCATCGCCCCTAAGTATGATACAGTTTTGCAGTAAATTATGCAAAGGCATATGAAAATCTGCTAGAAGAATCCACACACTTTGTAGGTGATATATTACCTACAAAGATTTTAATATAAGTTTTGTCTGAGGTTTCATGTGAGTTTTCAGAGGGTAATAAGACAATGAACACAACCCCCTTCAAAAAAAATATGCTACGCAACTAGAAAATTAAGTGTTCTGCAGAGAACAATCATTTCAAGACCAGGAAAATACAGTCAGATTTGCCATTCCAATAAAAGTCTGTTACAATGTGCAAGGTTAAAGATCTAAATTCATGGACCTCAGTGTTCAGTTGGAGTCTATATATATATGAAATTGGCAAAAAAGTTGATAAAATTTTCTTCTCAAAGTTGAGAATTATAATAAAGAGGTGATTGTCTGATTTGTTGTCACTTATCTTGGGAAATTATTAGGGCAGAAGGAGACTGATAAACAGAAGCAACAACCCTGCTCAGTGACTGGCTTAGAAAACACAAATGTTTGGGGGCAGATTATTTATATTGCTTACACCAAGCTACTAAAAGCTTCAGAAATATTATCCTTTCAATGATAACATAAACCCTATTCAACCACATACACCAGATTTAGCAGAAACACATCCAGTTGTTTTAAATCTATACTGAATATGTTCCACTGTATATACATCCTTTAGTAAAAATAGTAATAAAAAACTCATTTCTACTTGAAAAACCTTCCAAGTTTCAGCTCCTACATAACATAATGCATATTTAGACTAGCATGTTATTCAGTAAAAGATGTCCAAACAAGATGATTTGATGTTGAAATAGTCATCTCAGAACAACCAGAGCAATGTAAGGTAAAATAATTGTCAAGTCAATCTCTAGCTTACACTTTATTGCAGAAATAAATTGAACTCTGCTCTAGCTTTTTGACACGTAATTCTGATACTAATGGGTTCAAATCCATTTCTCTTTGCTCTCCTTCCTAACAGGAAGCTTTATGTAATACTGTGTCAGAAATCTACCAGTTACTGGCTAATGTTTCTCTTAAATAAAAAGTCTCTGCCTGTAATAGTATTAACAGCTGCCATCAGTTTACAGTAATGAGCTACAGTTCATCATGGTAATGCTACTATGAAAATTAGAAGCTTCCATGGAGCTTCTCAATTCACAAAAAAATTACCAGAGCCATCATGAGCAGTGGTGTAACAGCAGATACTGTCTATCTAAGGTTTACAGGCCAGATCCTAAACTGGTGTAACTGTACTCAATCATTACAATTGTACACGGTTTATTATAGTGTGTTATGTATCAAAAATACAGCAGTTATACTTTGAGGGTCAATATATAAAGCCAGTGTTACCTTTCTTGATTTGTCAAAGCAAAAAATTGCACATTCATTTTACAGAGTATTTCACAGCTCCTTCAATAGAAAGATTAAAATACTTTTTTCTGGAAGAAATACAATGATTTAACTATATATACTGTAATATCTTGTGTTACCTATACAGTGCAAAAGAATCTTCCAGTTTCAATTAATAGTTTCTAAAAAAAAAGTAGCTATAAACCACAACTTTTAAATTTTCTTTGCTTAAAAAAATGAAAATGCGTATCTTAATGCTTGATACCTCCAGAATTCTATAAACTAAGCATATTCTTATATGCAGTACAGCAATAGAACAATATATTTAATTGAGATTAGGATGGGATTTTCTCAGGCATTTAATATTACAGGAACTTTTCTCTCTCTGAAATCAATGGGAGACATACTATCTCATTCTACCGTAAAACATACAAATGTTATTTTCAGATCCTAATGGCAAAAAATAAATAAAAAACTTCTTGTACAGAACTAAATTTGATGGGGCATTGTATATCTGGGTTTTATGGAAAATATCCTTACCTACCTTTCAAAATTACTGGTAAATATAGGGCATACCCAGTTTATTTAAAGCTTCTCTAGGCAGAGGTGAGAGGAATGTAGAAGAGGAAACTAAGTAGACTAAAATTCACCAACCTGGATAAACAGTATCAGCAATGGGAAATACAAAATTCATAAAACCACAAATCAAGTAAGCAGATAAAAAATATTCACTATTTCTCATAACACAAAAAATATATTAAATATTAACCAGCATATTTTAAAAAGACAAAAATGCTTTTTATACAAATTGCATAATTAAGCTGCAGAACTCAGTGCTCCAAGATCACAATGAGTATGATCAGATTAGACAAGGATGATATAATTCACAGAGTCCACCTATGCCTGTTAAAAACAATCTGGAGGCAACTACTACAATCAACCTGGCAACTACTACAATGAATCTGGTGACTTCTGACAGCCTGTAGCGAATTTAGACTGGTGGGAACTCACAATTCTGTGGTGCTGCAACGCGCAGTATGTGAGGAACAACTGTCAGGCTGGCGTGCAGGGCACTAGGGTTTTCCTGTAACTTGCACAGCATGCATAGGTCAGTTTTGCCTATACCACTGACACAGGAACTGAAAGTAAGGATTATTCTATACTTTCCTAGTTATTACTGATATTTTTTTTAAGTATCAGCTACTGGCCCTACTGTCCAGATTAGGATACCAGACTAGGCAGCTCCTTAATCTGACCTTCTGTGATACCCCTTTATTTTACAATGCCATAAGTGAGAAGGTAGACTCAAATAAAGTGGTTGTTGATGACAGAATGGGAAAAGCAGATGGGAATCTGAGATCCAGTGAGTCACAGTAAGAATGACAGTGGAATGTTTTTTCACCATCTTTTCATTACCAGACTAGTCTGCTTCAGTGTCACAGGTAGTTCCACTTCCGTGTTCCACAGCAACTGGCTATCTCCTGGAATAAACAGTATTGACACTAGATGCTTTGGAACAAGGTAAATTTCCATTTTTTATGGAGGCGGATTATTTCAGTCAAGAGTCACTCATGATTCTGTTGGACAACCCAAGCACAATATGATTTGGACTCATAAGCCCTGAGTTAGTTTTGGGTGTCCGAGAAACTTGCTGAACAATGTGCTGAACACTGGGATTAAAAATTAGTTGCAAGATGGTAAACACCAGAATGAATCCACACTGCTTGAGGTTTCTTAAATGTGCAAACTATTCGAAGCAGCGCAATAATCCTACACCTTTGTGGCACTTGATGTCCAATTATGACAGTTATAGGCACTCAAGATCAATGAAAGACTTCCCACTCTTCACAGCTTCTCTGCTCCATCTAACAGTTTCCACAGAAGCAAAGTGGAAGGCTCTTATTGCCTATATTATAGTACAACACTAACTTTCAGGAAATGGTTTATCCTCTCAATATTAAATTTCCTATTTTCTATTTCTCATTTTCACCATCAAAATTCAAGTTTTCTCTGCTTTTTCTTTCACTTATTGTAAGGTATCAGATATATAAAGACTCTGTGCACAGTGACTCAATATTGGGTTTAAACATTAAAACCACAGGCAGCATACAACAATAATGAAGGAAAAGCATTACAAGATCTAGCACTCTAGTTCTTCCACCAACAGTTAATAGCAAAATAGGGGATTACTGGAGCCATATGCTTAATAGACTCAACCACAATCAGCAGACAGGATACTGGCTTCTTCACTGATCTTTCCCAACTAATTTCAAACTAATCACCTCTCACGGAGTACCACAATGATTTCATTCTTAGACTTCCTCAGTGGCAAGAAAAAAAACAACTTTCTACAATTTTTCAGTATTAGCTTCTCTTTTTCTGCCCTGTCATGTAAAGGGCAAATGGTTTCCCTCCTCCAGTAACATGAATTAACCTATGTGTATTTCAGCTTGTTTTTATCTTCAGGTTCCAACAATTTCTGCTTAGTATCTGAACCTGCCATGGCTCAAATACAGATTAGTCTGCGTAAGAAAGATTAAAAAAAATCTAAAAGCAGGGAAGTTCAAAACATTTCATCTTCATCTTTTCAACGTAAATATTTTTCTTTTACTTTAGTTCTATGCTTCCACATTCTGATGTAAATTTTCAGCTACAAATGCAGAATTAAACCAAATTTGCATGGAAGAAATTTAAAACTGGAACTAAAAAAGGGGGTATTTAATCATAAATAAAGTTTTTAAATTGAAAGAAAAGTAAGCATGTCACATCACTGACATCAAGATCATCATAGTACTGATTTTGTTTATAGCATTTATAATGTATTTTTGACATTTTGAGTGACAGATGCCACCATAATAGGAAATTAAACACACCTGGCCATTAGTTTCCTCTTAGCAAAAGCCAGCGTTAAAACTGAAACATACAGTATGTATGTAATAATTACCAAACACTGACATCTAAAATGTTCTTAGAGACACCTGGAACACAAGAAGTTTATGAATTTAACACTGTCTTGCCAAGAGAGAATATTTCATCAGGACAACAATTGTTTTGCTAAAGCTGAATATTGTCTATGTTTACTAACCTGTCTGTATTCATTACTTTTTAAAGGATGATACATGTCATGACAGCTTTGGATAACTTCATGGAGATGCACACTATATTGCACTTACCAAAGCTTCACATGCACCCTCAATCTATTCCAAGCACAACTGAATTATTGATCCAAAATAAAATTATATGTACTTGAAAGGATTCCAACTTGGAAGAATCATCATTTATAAATCTAATTTTATGCATGACCAATATAGGCACAAGTTTCCAAAATGGCAAAATTATTTTTCTTCAAAACTGCAGTATGTTCAATTGATTTTTCTTTTTTTAAATGTTGAGATGAACATGCAATCTATTTTAAATGTCATCACTTTGTTTTTTATTTAATTAACATTTCATATGGCTTCCTCAGTAAATAAATAATTACTTCAATCACTATACATATCATCTAACCCTATGCCTTTTTGACTCTACAATAAAATTGCGTCACTTTTCAACACAGAGATCAGTGAAACTACTTTTAAAACGTTCAAAGGCTCCTTTGAAATAATCCATTACGGATTTTAATACAAGTTGCAGAAAATTCAAGCCCTTCCCTTGTTAAAAGTAATAGAGCCATATTACCACGTGGTATGGTATCATAAGATCTTACAAACTTTGCATCATGAATCTGGATCCACTGTTCTTCCCTATTTTTTTTAAGTTGAATGGCATGTGATATGTAAAAAATAGTCTCCTTAACCTGTAGTAACCGCAGTTAATTAAAAGGTACTGTCCAAATACACGCAACTCTCTCTCATGTTTTCAGTGAAGACAGATATATATGTATGCATCTATGTATCTATAAAATACACATATACACTCAAATATAGCTTTAAGGAATTTGGCCAGTGCATTATATGCAGTGCAACATTGTAGTACACAGTGATGCCATCAAAATAAAGCCTAACAGAAATCCAGATTTTTGCTGCTTCTAGACTCTGAAGCATACATCCCAAAGAATGAAAATACGTAACTCCCATTTTGCCTCAACTGTTGTCGTTTGCTAGTAAATACCAGAGAATCTTCAGTGAAAGCATTCTCTAATTCAGATTAAATTTATTCACTTGCATAAGAAACTGATTTTCCCTGACAAAAATGTTTCAAGAGAGGTTCCATTCCTTTTTAATCTTGCTTAGAAAAAAATTATAATTTCAACACTTCTGCACTATATGTCTTTCTCCAAGGCAAAATAAAACAGTGAATGATAATGACTGATAAACCCAGCAGCATTAGATGAATGTCAAAATTTAAATCTTGACCAAGTTCACCCACAAGAACTGAACCACTATTCAGTAGGTAACAATATAGGAAAAACATCACTGACATGAAATAAATAAAAATTTCATATTCATCAAACTAAATCAATACTAAAATTACAGTAAGCAGTGAATTAGAGGTTGTAACAGTGATGCTACTTACAGTTTCATCTTAAAGTCAAAATGGCCATGTGAGCTGGAAATATGGGATGACAAAAAACATTCAACCCTTTATGGCTTTGGGGGAATGGCCCAAGTGTTTTGGGGGAATGGCCCAAGTGTTTTCAAGTCACAGATGCAAATTCAGATGTCATTATTGACTGAGGGACCCCAATTTCAAACACATGAGCTAGCAAAGAACACATACAAACATGGACTTGAAAGAGGAGCTGAGAGCCTTCATCACTGAGAGTTAACAAGGAAAGTAAAATTAGAAAGAAGCTTCAACAACTCAAATGCTGAAATCTCAAAGCATTCTAGTCTTAAGACACATTTGATTTTTAGTAATGAAGATGCTTTTTTCCTGCTAAAAAAAAAATTAAACTACCCACCCATAAAACTTTGTAAGAAATTTAAATATAAATATTTCATTTTCTTTGGTAGTAGATTAACCCAGCAGCAGAGATAAATTTAAAACTCACCCATTCTGGTACATTCTTGCATTTATATTACCCTATGGTTTTTTGCATGAAGTTTTTCTTTTATGTCTACATCCATGTTTTACATTATTGGCAGTAACAGTAATAAAACTGCCACAAAGTTTCATACAAAACTGAATCTCATTTTAATTACTATTTGATAAGCACATAAAAAGAGAGGAAATTAATTAGGCAAGTATGTACATTTTCTATAAATAACAAATTTAATACAGTGTACCTTTTTGTACAACACTATAGTATGCTAGATACTAAGCTTCTTTTAAAAGCTAACCAAAATCCTTCTTTAAAAACAGATTTATAAGGGCAATATAAATTTAAAGCTTATCTTTCAGTACCACAACCTTATGCTTTAAACATTCTGATTTGGAACCAAACAATATCATACCACTCTTAATCTGAGTCCCAATAAGATTCTGCTGTGTTACACTGCAATGGTTCTATGGAGTACTAAATCAGTCCAATATAAGCATACTTAGTAATCAAGTTCTTATATAAATTGTAGTCAGATATGTCAATGAAACTAAGATGACGGCTTTGTTCAGATTGCTTATTAGTAAATAAACCATAAACTTCCAAAAATATATCATCTTCCAAATTTCAGATTTCTAAATTTTAATAATTAAATGTGCTTTAGTAAGCTGCTTCAGGAACCTTTACCTTTAACCTCATAAAATCAAATTATTTTCAAGTATCAGATGTGAGGTAACAAAACAAATTTATATGAGAAAACAAAACTGGTACATTAAAAACAACTGCGTTTTGTCTACCTGTGTAAAGGGTGAATAAAATACCCAAATACAGGAAGAGATACAGATCTATTTCTAGCACACTACATAAGAAGAGCACATAAAGATGGGTAACAGCTGGAGATGCCCTAAACAGGCAAAATTCAAATAATCTAGTGATTCTCCTTGTAAATTATTATAAAGATCTATTTAGAGAGATTACAGGAGCTGACCAGAAGAGGATTAATAAATTATTAATGCAAACTATTCAACAATGAATGACTTCTGCCTAATTTAGTAAGAAGGTATATGTAATGAAATACACCACAGAAAATATGTATTTCAGATTGGTTAGGAAATGTTGCAAGTCATAAAATGCTTCATAGAAATCTTCAAAATTTCAAAACTGTACTCCTTCATAAAAACATATGTACTTTTATACATGCATTTTCCAAAGCTAGGTAAATGCAATATAGCCTTTAATGCACAGTAAAGAAAATACCTGTCTTCTAAAATGAGAAACTATAAGATGCTATAATGCATCCTGATACCAGTAACTTAAATCACCAAATGACATTAGAGTGAAGAAAGCTCGAGAAGAAAGTAGTAAAAAGGCAGCCTGTTTCCAACTTTAGACTGCTTTTGATGTTATCCTTACTCCATCTTACTTTGGAGGCAGCTTCTGCAGGAATTAACTGCACAAAATGAGTTCTTAGGCCAGAAAAAGAGGTTGAGGTACTTCAAATCATGCCTGTTTTGCTTTTCTTCCCCCCTACTTCTCCAAGATGTATCAATAGGTATAATGAAAGACATCTCCCTATACACATATTATTCATATCTTTAAACAATCACAGCTGTAAGGTCACAAAGAAGGCGTAGTCCACTGAGGATTATCAGGCTATTTTAGGACAGTAGTAAGAGGTCTGAACAAACTATAAAATCCAATCCAGACAATAAACAGTTCCTGAAAACCTAACCAATTAAAGACAGAGATTTTACAGCCACTTTTATTTTACAAAACAGTGTAGGACAAAAAAAACCTACTCTATAATGAGAGCTCCATGCATTCACAGTAATGTCCAACTGTGATATTATCTGTCTTACTTTGGCATCCTGTTTAAATTTCTGAAGACAACTAGGCTATCCTTTTCTCCTAATTCATACATATACATAACAAAAAACTACCAAAAATCTAGAGTCAGAATTCTAGCCTCAGTCCAACTGTAACTGAAGTAACAGAGAGAATGCCTTTAAAGTAAATAACATTTGTTCTTTGATTTTAACCTCAGTTTGGATTGATTTATTAACTGTAATTGGTGATCAAATCCTAGCTGCCAAATATCTATTCTCTTCTATCCTTGGTATATTTTGTCACTACCTTTGTGATTAAGAACTCCAAATGTGTTTATCAACACTTACAGAACAAAATTTGGCACTATTAGGAAACCCCTTCTGTTGGAAATTCTTTTTTTAATCTCAGTGAAAATACCATTTCTGAACATGATTCATCAGACAGCAGAGTTGTTCAGGGTACATATACATACAGAATATAACATGCGGCCTAGATGTGCATTACTTATTGGTATAATATGGTTGCTGTTCGTTAGAGTAATTAAAATCCTCACAGATATTTTTAATCCTTTCATCACTTTGTTGTTTTCAACTCCTATCTTTTCTCAGATTCCTCAAAAGTAAATTTTCCAGGACAGAGATCATCTTTTTCTAGTGTGGCTACAGTATGTGGAACAGTAAGTGTCATCTACTTGAGCAGAATTTCAGGCTATGGCCCCCAAGAGAAATAATTATTCACCTGTAAAATCCTCCAGTATTGGTATACTAGAATATTTACACAATTTATCACATGCACACACATTTCTTTTTTTCCCTCCAGATCTCAAATGATTCACTGTTGCTACTAACACCTTTAAAGACATTCCAGCTCAGAAGTAATCATGCACCTGAAGCACTGTCTATTTAAAATACTTGAAATGCAATCTGGAGATGACATTTGTTCATCCAATTTCCAGTTCCACAGAGAAGAAATTTAGCAAAATTGCAGATGTTTTGTAAGGGCCATGGTTGAAGTTAATAGGAAACAAACTCTGCCCAACAGATAGCATTATCCAGAAATAGCAGCCTGTGACACGTATATAATTAGAGAAATTGGAGGCTTTGCCCATGAGACCATGTGTTCCACAGCAAATCCTATTTCCTTCATTCTCCCTTTCATGGTTATTGCAAGGGTAATCATTGTGTGATTATAGTCCTTTACATGTAATATATCAGTTTCTTTTTGTTTTTTCCAATATTGGTGTTAATTAAATTCACTGAACAAATGACAAAAAAGTCCACAGCTCAGATCTTATCAGACCAACTGACTACAAGTCAAACCATAGAAGGAGACCAAAAGACCAAATTTTACATCTCACAGGTATCTTATATGATGGTTCTTTTTTCCAATAAATATAAGCCATTAGCTATTTCTTTTGACTTTTTCCTTGTTAAAAAGTATAAAATAAAACTGACAACATAAAATGCCTGATGTAGAAGTCCAAGTCATAAGGAGGAAGTTAATTTACCAACTTCAAAGTAAAAAAAAAAAAAAGTCTACTGGTTCTACTGTAACATAGGGATATGAACATAAAAAAACCCGAGTTTATCGTAAAATTCTAAAAATAATTCTGAAAAGATTAGGGCTCTCACTGCTTTGCTACAGAACTTGGCTTACTACCTGCCCTTGTTACTGAAGCACAACGGAAACCGAAGACATATGTAACAGGAGGGAGGAAGGAAGCAATCAGTCTGAAAAAGACTTATGTATGATAGTGAAAAACAAATTAGGTATGAGTTTCCATAGTGATACAGCAACAAAAGGCTGCTGCAATTTTCAGCTGTCTGTACTGAGACAGCAAGAGAGCAAAGGGACTAGAGTCTCTCCTCTGTAAGTTGGGATGTTAGCGTACTCACAATTGTCCATTTGATTTTAGTTCCACACTACAAAGAAAATATTGAAGGAATTGGAAGAAGAATAATTATAAAAACAAGATGTTCTGCAAGAAGCAAAACTACGAAGTGCTATGGATTTGGATTTCATGGTTGGATTGTCCAGTATCTTAAAAATAAAAATGCCAATGACTACTTTCCCCTATGCATCTCCTCTGTGGATTCTCTGATGTTTAATAAGAAATGATCTCGTACTATAGCCTGTCTGCCAGAGGGAACACTAATGGGTCTCTTGCCCATCTGGCAGCCTGCTTTCCTGAAACTTACACAAATTCCTGTCCAGTGGTGTTGAAACTGGCCAAGAGTTAAGAAACTATTGAGGGAGAAAGGAGAGGAGAAAGATCAGCAACCACACAAAAAAGTAGGCTACCAAGTAGACAGTACGATCATATAAGCTTTGTTTCCCTGGGAAACTAGGCTAATTATCAAAGGGCTGGAAAGATTCACTTATGATGAAAGTCCAAAGGCCCTAAAGCAGAAAAATACTTAAACACTTAAAGGTAAAGTGCTCTATTGGATATAGAGTTGAAAGAACCAAACATGATAGCTGGGTTGAGACACAAATGATGAGGAATGTTATAATTTACAGAAATATAAATGTTAGCCAAGGATGATGAGGATTTATTTGTACCAAGAGGAGCTATTACTAAGCAGAATTGCAACTAGGAATAGTAGGATTAAATAAAGGAAAGTTTTAGGCTAAAAATCAAGCAACACTGTAAGTGAGATGAGTCTATAGTACTGTTTTGAGATGTAAGAAGTGGAAGCTCCCTGGTTTAAGAAAATTAAAAGTGGAATGTAAAAAACCTATTCTCTACAGAATAATGCATGGACAGTGAGATTGGCAGGAATGTCTAACCAGTTTTTCTTTTCATCTATCACTAGATTAGTAACACAAAATACTGCACTAAACATATGGTAAAAACTACACTATTATCCAGTAGCAGAACTGAAACCTAAATCAGAAATACACATTACAATTATGTGTTCCTAGTATTTGTATGACTGTTTTTTACACTGTGTCTTTTTTGTTTACTTTTTTACCCATTTGTCCACTGTTGGGTATAAATGATTGGTCTGATGCAACAGGAGAAAAAGAGAATGGATTTCTTGTTTTCTCATTATACTATTGAAATAAATTTCTTTGAAATAAAGGCTTTAGTGTGAAATGTCAAGCAAAACTGGAGATATTCTTAAAATGAAAAGAAAAACAACATATTTTCAAATCTAAGTACATAAAGTTGTTTAAGAATTTGAAGCTGAAGGAAGAGGAAGATGAGAAGGAAATGTAATATAGACAATACCCAAAACTATTAAAAGTAGCTACTCCTTTTCAGTCCTCTAAAAGCCTGTTCTAAAAGATGTTCAGTCATCTAAAAGCCTGAAACCAGACCTAGGATATATAAATGCATAGATCTGCCCTCCTCCCACATCACCTATACAATATATCCAAAATAAAAATATTATACATACAATTATTTATAATGAGTTATTAAAATATCAACTTTTACACATCAAGTGATCAAAGTTACTTGTGTATTACTGCAACATTTTTAAGCAATACTGAATGGAATGGGGTTTTGTTATTATTTTCTAGTAAAACATAGAAGAAAATAATCAAAATGCACAAACCAGATTACACAGTATGTTTGATGTAGCAATTTCTAACATTCATTTAATATAGCTGAGCTACAATGACTAATACTGCCCATGTCCGCTAGTACAAAGACCTAAATAAGGTTCCAGACTAGATTATGTTCATGCTGGTCTCATTTTAACGGAAATTGGAGAGATGAAAAAAAGATTATAGGAACACACATTATAAAAACAGACCTCACAAGTCAAACTTAATAGTGAAACCATTCTCTTTCATGTAGACAACCATGAAAACAAATATCCTGTAAGCACTAGATATATATTGTATCGTTCTATCAGATCTCTTCGCCTCCTTGAGACAGATTCCCATTCATCTCATGACTATATAATTTGATCATAGTTGAGTAAGGCACAGCAGGGGAAAGGGTCTGTTTGATAAAGTATTAGGCTCCAGAAAGATAGATAAACAATTTCATGATTTCTAGTTGTAACAGGAATGGTACAGTGGTGGATATTGAGATATTAGTCTTGTAGGAATACAAATAACAAGCTTCTGCAGTTTTTTCCTCTTACTAAGTATGTTTTCTCTCCATTAGGTGAAAATGACAGTTTGATTATGATAAACTAAAACAGAAAGCCAGAATAAAATGCAAGGTGCATATGAAAATGCAAGTTATTACGTAACTTTTTTTTTCTTAGTATAAGACAAGCAAAAAAATAGAGCAAGGAATTTTCTTTCTCATGGGGCATTTTTACTCAAAGAAACATTATTTAAAAGTACGTGAAACAGTTGCCTATCAAGTTGTTACACATTTAAACCTCCTCTTTCACAGGGGACACATTGGCAGGCAACTCCTCACCTACTACAAATCACTCGAGTAACACCTGTTTGCAACACTACCTTTGTTCTACATGTATTAAATGAAGACTGGAGTGGTAATATTTGAACAGCTATGATGGACTTTTTTTTCATGTATTAGCACATATATTTATTTTTTTATATAGTAAAACAAATATATAGCAGCCATTACTAATACAGCTCCTGTTAGGTGGCAAATATTATACTATCTTTGTAATTACTTGCTGTCTTGGATAGCTGAACAACAGGGTGATATTCAGTCATGCTGACACCTGCTTTTACTTGTAAAATTTCAAAGAACAAAAAAAATCTTTTACAGCAAATTTTTAGTTACAAACCCTGGATATCATCTTTTTTGTTTATGAAAATATATTCTGGAGTAAGCAATTTTTAAACCTATCATACTATCTAATTTAGTCTTACTTACCTGTGATTCTTTTACATTTTCAACAGTGAAGTTGAACCAAACTCGAAACCGTGGGTTACAGGTATCTGGTCTAATGAACAGGTCATACTCAAACTGTGTGATGTGGTCCACCCGTCCAAGGTTACCTACCGGGAACACATGAAAAAGAATGCATTTTAATGAACAGCTGGTAAAGTTTCCAGGAACTACACTGGGGAAAGTTTTAAAAACTTCTACCTCTGTTAGTTAAAATATATAATAAGCCTTATAACAGTTCAGAATTATTTTTAATAGACTTAATAACAGTCACAAAATAAATTACCTACATGCATCACATGTAAGCTACATGCATCAAAATACATCAAAAAGAAGACAACATGGATTTTTGTTATTCAATTAAACTGACTTACTGTATTCTCTCATCTGAGTATTCCAGTTAAGCATCCTAATATCCTTTTCATTGCTTCCCTTTTGTTTTTTCACTTTTCTAATAATGTCTCTCTACCTCTTCTATCCCCCACCTGTATAGATTTCTCTCTTCCCATTTGCTGCTCATGTTCAAGCACCTCTACAATTAAAGAGTCAATAGATTTCCACCTGGCCCCCCTGGCTGGCACTCTGAGCACCCCTCTCTCCCCACAGATGGGCCAGCCTTCACCTCCCTTGTGATTCAAAAGCTATATCAATACTTGCCCTTTACTATTTGCAGCCACAATCACCTCTTCAAAAAACACAAGGCTGTCAGATTTTGCCTCAGTTTTTTCCTGGAGAATTTCATGGAATAATATTTTTAAATATAGTCAGAGCTACATTGTCTCCTATGGCATTATTCAGCAAACAATCACACTGGCTACAGATATGAAGTTCAGCACTGGGAGAACTTGCTAAGTGCTTTTAAATTGCTAAATTGTCATTTTTCCTTTGAAGTGTGCCAAGATTTTTAAAGACAAGGTTTAGACTGCCCATTTCATTTATATGCTACAAAAATAAGACTACACATTTTCCTGATCTGATCCAAACCCCATCTCATCAGGTCTTGTAAGACAGGGCCACGCTTTACCTCACAGGCTAAATTATACTTTCTAAAAAAAAAAAAAAAAAAATAGCACTGCAAACCTGGTTTCATGGCTTCAGATATTTTTTTGGCCTTAGATATATATTTCTGAGTTGGATATATACTGTTGGGTTCAAATAGTTATTTCTAATGCTATTTGAGCTAAACAACTCCGTCAGCAAGTTCCATTTCAGTCAGTACAACTGTTACCAGTAACATGCTACGCAGGGTGAGCACAAGCAGCAAAATTTGGCTGATCTGCTGTTCTGGGTCGGAAAAGCAGCAGGAAAAAAAAATCTGAACTCTGTTCATCAATATATTTCTTCCTTTTCCCAAATTGTTTCTGACTTTCCTAATTGAACTTTTTTAATCTTCTCTATTTTAAATGTTATCCTCTACTTTCCTACCCACATTCCTCTTTTCAGAAGAAAATTCTCTTCACCGAATCCCTCTGCAGAAAACCACTTCATGCTAGCAATCTGTTCCTAAACACTTGCCTGAAGGACACATTTGGCATATGAAATATTTGAAAAAAAAAAAAAAAAACCAGCAACATTGTACAGCTAGAATACCTTTGCCAAGTATAAATAATGTCATCTGCTGTAGGGGCGCAGGTGCCGGCAGCGGGGCGCAGGGCTGAGCTCTCTGAGGAGAAGCTGGGCTGCCCCGGGCCGGTCACAACCGGTTCCAGCCGCCTCCGCAGCAGCCGGGGCCCCACCCAGCCCCTCAGCCGAGGCGGTGGCGCCTCCTTAGCAGAAATGCTTTAAGGGCGGGGAAAAGCACCACACATACAGGGAGTGAGGGAGTCTGAGGAGAACCGGGGTTCAAGGCGGCAGGAAGGCTGCGCCGCAGGGCAGGGCAGGGCAGGGCACGGCACGGCACGGCACGGCACAGACCTCCTGTGTCCTGCAGGGAGGCGGGAGCAGGTGAATATGCCTTGAAGGCCCAGTGGCTGTGGAGAAGCCATGCTAGAGCAGACTCCCCTGACAGGAATGTAGGAAGGGCCAAGCCTGGAGCAGAGGAGCAGCGCTTCAGGAGGGAGGAACAGCAGAGAGGAACTCTGGGGACTGACCGCAGACCCCATCCCACTGCGCTGCTCCTTGTGGGAGAAGCGGAGTTGATCCTGGGAAACAAGGAAGGGTGGGGGAAGATGTTTTAATTTCTCTTTGTTTCTTAATATCCAAACCTATTTTAACTGGCAATAAATTAGTTTTCCCCCAGTCGAGTCTGTTTTGCCAGTGATGGCAACTGGTGAGCGATCTCCCTGTCTTTACCTCGACCCATGAGCTTTTGCATCTTGTTTTCTTCCCCCTGTCCTGGTTGAGGAGGGTGAGAGAACAGCTGGGTGGGCACACAGCATCCAACCAAGGTCAGCCCACCAGATCTGCCTGACTTCAGATTAAGTCCCTTACACATCTAAGTGCACTTTCTGCCACAGGGGTCAGACCTATCACTGTTATTCACAACAACAGAACTCAAATCTTAATGTAAACTACTATTTTCTACAGATTATTATCCAAAGTAAGTAAGAATGGTAAAATCAAGCTATTGCATCGTAATACCTTTAATTAAAGGACTTTTTTTACTGTGTTTTTCATTAAACATCATGCACATATAACATTGTAGGGGAAACAATATCCCTCATGTATTTCAGAATTTAGGTGGTCCAAGCTGTTCAGCTGCCCAGGCTGGATTCCAGTTGCCTCACAGGTCAGTTTAAGCTCCCTCTGCAGAGCTAAATGTGTGGAAGCCCAGAGTCATTTCAGCCTGAGCTGGGCATGTGATGCTGGTGGATTTTCTAAGAGCAAGGCAGCAAGCTGAACGAACACAGACTGTGGACTAGGTCCAGCTTGTAAACTACTATGTATACATGCCTCGCAATGATCTCAGCAATTCCAGATATAGATTATCTGCAGCACAGAGCAGAGGTGCAAATTTTGGTCAAATTACTTCCAAAGAAGGACACAGAAGCAATTAAATTTGTATTTTAAGTTCAAAGATCATTAAGAAGTTGTACTGCAAAACACAGGAAACAAAAATATTAAGTGAATAAATAAAAACAGAGCAAAATGAGACCTTGGTTTCCGACCTATTGCAAATTTCAGCTTCTGTTTCACCATCAGACTGATCTGAACTGTATGGGGGACAGATGGCCCACTCAGAACTACTTTACAGAGTCCATAGGATACCTAAACTAGCACTGGAGAATCGTACAGATGTCAATGAAATCACTGATGGTGAAGAGCAGTAATGCTGGAACTACTCCAGGCCAATCTGCTCTGGAAAACCTACATAACTGTCCCAAAAACAGCAGAACCTTTAACAATTTAATCATTGTTTGCATAGTTCCCTGGAACTCCCAACACTGTTTTCCTCTTTATCTCTAATACTTGAATACTCACAACCCTCTTAATGCATTTTTTCCTTTTGTGAATTTTATCTCACTTTATTACTTTTTGCCTAAAGAACTGCCTCTTCCTGGGCTCTTTCATAGTACACACCAGCGACCAGAGTCACCTGCAGCCATTTGCAGCTCAGTATCATTTGTACATTTCATTAGTGCACTATTTCTTCTCTGTCTTCCAGATGCTAAATAGGCTGGACTGAACACTAATGCCTTCGGTAACCAATTCAACAAGTTCCTCGTGCTCAATAGACTATTGTTTGTAATATCACAGCCTTTGCTCACAATCTGTCAGCCTAATTTCAACCCACATAGCAATGTCATTAAACAAGACGGCAGTTTTGTTACAAGGAAGCCTAGAACTGTAAGAACAAAACACTTCCTTGCTTTAAGAGACACTTTGGAGAAAGCTGGCAATATCACTGAAAAACATTTTTTGGTGTCCAAGACAGGATATAAGCTTCCCAACATTAATCTCATAAACAAAGTTAACAATTTTACGTACTGCCTTCACACTGCTGAAATCATGGGAAACAGATGTATTCTAATGAGTGAGAATTATATTCCAATACCACAGGTAACACAGTGAAATGCATTAGAAACTATGAAACAGGAATTAAAACATTGATTACACTATTTGATTTCAACATTATACCATTTTAATATTTTAACATTGAAAATAAACATTTTTTCTTAAGTGCAAACAACTTCTAAACCACTTTAATTTTTTAATAGCTCTATAAGGTTCCTTAAAATTTCTCTTTTTTTTTTTTTTTTTTTGTTAAATGCATAGCAAGAGAGAAAACTGTTTAATGAATGGTTACACAGTAAGTTCCTCCTATGTTACTGCAATCTCTCTGCAATTACACAATACATATGCTCTGCTTTGCAGTACCTGAGGTGGATAGTTTACGTGCTGAAATGATGATAAATTTAAGAGAAAGCTAGATAGCACCAATTTTGTGTAATGTACCTACCAGTAGTTTTCTGTTTTGATACAACTACTCTAAGACCCTTCCTGTGCACAGTGTTTATTCTGTGTAAATTGCTAGTCCGGTAATTTGTGGTATCAGTAAGAGAGTCTATTCATAACCACATTGCTTAAATACGTTCTTTTAAAATCAAAGAAAAAAGTCTCACACTACTACAACACCACCTTTTCTTTGCTTTACTTTGGGTTCATGCCCACATGAAATCATCACCCCTCCATTCAATCAATACAGAAGTTTTATCTGTGAGACTATGCAACATTTTATAAAGCATCATCACTCCATAATTTGTGAGTAGCATTATACTTTGGGGGTTAACATTATAAAACATAAGATATTAGTAATGTTATTTAAGGTACATATAAAATTAATTAACTGATGAAGTAATGTAATCTGCAAGGGAAAAAGTCCAACAGCATTATGAGCAGTTAAGATCTGAACTTATCAGCATTCTAAGACATTTCTTGTTCAATGTATTTTTTATATATATTATTATTGGGTTATATATATAATATACATTATATATTATATTATTAGGTTATCATCTGGTTGTCCAATGGCTTTCTGACAATATCTTAAAAGTAAAATAAGCAATTTATTAGAGTAGCCAGCACTTTATACAACATCATGGATTTTTTTCTCCTATGCACTCTGAAATTAGTTGAAGGGGTTTTTTTCTATTATAATTTTACTTCACAGAAATACTGGCACAGATTTTTTTGAACTGATGGGAAGATGTGAACAAATCAAATTCCCAAATGTCTATAAACTGGCTTTTACTCAGCCTTGGGGTTTGTTTTAAGACATGCTCAATTTTCAGTCACAGTTCTGTTCAATACTCCTAGCATACTGAGAAAAGAAGAGTCATTTTTCTTTAATCATGCAAGCTTCAATTCTTAATTATATTTAGTTAAATTGCTTCACAGAGTAATGTTTAGTGCAGTACTTTCAAAATGTGAATAGTGAAAGGGGTCAATAGCATGTTTCAAGTTTCTTTAAAAGTCAGAAAAAAACACGATATTACTATTTTATTAATCACGCAACATACACTTAGTCCTCATAAAATATTAACGTATATTGCTTCCTACATCAATAAGTGTACTTTACACAAATAAAGAAAACCTGCTTAAGAAAATGCTAGCTAAACTTACGATACATTCTAACAGTTATCATAAAAATACTAGAAAAGAAAATATAGATATGTTAAGCAATCCTAAAATCTTCTTAAACCACACATTGTGCTTTCCTACAGAGAATTTTAAGATGAAAAATAGACCTTGAGGGTCTTAGACAAGCCTGAGGCAATATAAAGAAAAAGGTCAAACACTCTGCTAAAAAGGACCGTTATCTTCAGAACAACAACTTATCAGCCAGCTTGCAGCCCTGCTTATT
Source organism: Falco punctatus (assembly GCF_963210335.1). Classification (NCBI taxonomy): domain Eukaryota; kingdom Metazoa; phylum Chordata; class Aves; order Falconiformes; family Falconidae; genus Falco; species Falco punctatus. Next base: position 8,474,855 of record NC_137591.1, on the reverse strand, counting down.
TACAGTTATTGGTCCCAGAGGAAGTGCACTTCAGCGTAGGGCGCGATTACTTTGTAATGAGTTTGCCAGAAATGGTAAAGGAAACTAATTTGTAACAATGTGCTGTTCCCTGCACATGAACTTTCTCAGACACTTTTTTTGTCCAGCAATGAATAACTAACTTCAGCCTCCCTAATAAGCAGTGAAAACACAAGTGCACTAAAAACGACTGAGTTGCAAGCATAAATGTGCTGAAATATCAGTGATTATCCCTCTCAGCTGTCCATTACAGTACTCATGATGACCACCAATTCCCCTGTGGTGGATATATAGAATGCAGGTTTCAGGGGGTGGATTTGCACATGAAAATTAACACCATTTGGAAGAAAATAGCCTGCACCTGTCACAGATTAGCAACAAAAGGTCAAATGCCTCCTTTTACACCTAGAGCACTTGCATATTGTATGCCTTGCTTATAGGAGCCTAATTCTAGTTTCTTAATTCAGAAAAGTGAGCACCATGGTGAACTGAGGAGAAAAAAAGAATTAAATCTTGGCTAAAAGCTATCAATAAATCTATTGATCAAGATACATATGAATGGAAGTAGCTGAGGCAATCTCTGTCTCTAGAAGAGGTAGTTTTTCAAAAGAGAATTACACAAAGTGCTCTTCTGTTTTTGTCAATACGCTGCCAGGTTTTGAAATGCTATTTTTCATCCACACAATAAAAATCTTGACAAGTAAGCAATAGAAATCACTAATACACTTGCAGCTGCATTTCAATCTATACAAATTCTTTAAACAAAAACAACCAAGGAACAGATTGGAATATACATCATTTTCACCAGTTGGACCTGGGATCAAGTCAGATATAGCCAAACAGTATTAATCTATATTTTCATGCAACTCTATTTCACAAAGTAAGGTAAAATGTAGAATATGGAATACCCTCAATGCAATCCATCCTTAAAGATCACAAAACACATCAACATGATAATGCAAAGAAATTTTATTGGTACATTCTAAATGGAACAGGAACTACAGGGACCAAGACCTGTAAAAACTTCTCGAGTGAAAGATCAGATATCTTCTGAAAGGAGCGCACCTAAGAATATCAGTTGTAAATTCCCACTGGCTTTATGGTCTTTGTCTGTGAAAAGAATTTATTAAAAAATAGTTTGGTGAAAAGTCCTAAGCAACTTCTAAATAGCATTTGATTTTTAAATAGGAAAAAAAATCTAATTAAATAGTGATGAACTCTGAAATCCTGTGTGGTTTTGCATCATGCCCTGGACTCCTCCCCAAAGCATACGTCAAATCAAGATTCCTGAATCTGCAAAGCATATGATTTTAATAAAAATACAATACCATGAAAAACACACATGCACCTTGTGAACTAAACTTTAAATTACTAAAATTGCACATATTAAGCTCTGCAATACAAAGTAATATCTACACTGCAACAGTTCAATAAATGACCAAAAAAAATCTCAATACTCTTTTAACAATATTGAATTATTTTAAGAACCTGATGTTTCACTTAAAACTATAGCAATGCACATGACTCAGCTTTCAATGAAAATCCAAATCACCTTTCAAAAATGTTCAAGACTATCAAACAGGTAAAGCATTTCAAAAGTACATGGCTTGAGAAGCTGGATGCTTCAGGCTTGTATACGTAGGCTCTCTTCTATCCTCCCTCCTCAATTAAGCAAGTTGAAATTGCTGTGTTTCTATTATCTTTCAAGTTTTTATCAATAGTGATATTCAAAGAACAGTTAATCAGTAGCTTTTGTGGAAAAAATCGTACAGGAACAATGACTACCTTGGCTCTTAGCAGCAATCTGTAAAAGGCCAGCTCCCATCACTGGAAAGGGTAAACTGAGATGTACATATTAATGCATAACTTATAGAGGCTGAGCAATTCTGATTGAGCTTTTGTTGTAATTAGACAATATGATAACATCTAATTGTGACTGACAGCATGTGAAAATTCAAGCTTTTACTGGTTTATCTATGAATATAGCATTAAAATAAATTGTATTGATCTTTTGGGTATAGAAGAGTTACAGGCCTCCATTTGTTTGTTTGTTTCACTACCAAATGATTCAGTAACAATATGGAGAACAGCAGTGAACCCAAAATTCAAAAATTGTTCTTATCCTTTCCAACTATCCTACTCCTTTTGGTGTAACAATATTGATTTTAATGGTGTTGGTCCTAATTCATAACAATAAGAGCACGATCTGATTTTCTATGCCTTTTCAAGATCACAGTCCAAGTTCCAGTCCTTCCAATATTTTACCCCAAAAGTGATGTAAGTAAGGTCCACTAGATCCATTTCCCATGGTCATCCTAGTATCTGGGATCACAGTTACTGTTTCTCAGTGGTCCCAAACAAGCGTAATGAATAAATCTGCAATTCCTTTGTATTGAGTTACATTGCAGAAATACTGAAGAACAGTGTGGCCTAGACTAAAAAACCCACAGGTTTTTTTATAAATCAAAAATGTTATGTGAATTAAAGTAGGAGGCAGAATTTATCACCCACAGCAGCTAATCTGGATCATTACATTAAAATAAAGATGTGGGATTAGCCTCTGAATGAAGCAAAAAACATACAAGGTCGTTTTTAAGCAAGCCAAAGAATCATCTTCCATACAGAAAATTAAGGAATTTTAAACCTTTAAGAAAGAAGGACTGATTGAAAAAGGGAAGAGGCATAAACCAGCTTAAAATCAGTGGAATATAAAAGACAAGAAAGCTGGGGGGACAACACTGTGATATATTTTCTTTTACTGAAAACAATAACAAGATTCTTGCATTTTAGTAGTCCGGACAGTGCAGCTAATGGATAGTTTTAGTATGAGTTCTTCCTTTCAGAAAAAAATGCTTTTCTTGGTCACTGGTGTTTGAGTGATGTCTGGGTGAGGGGGAAGGGGGAATACAGGGATTAAAATTTATTGAGCAGCATTTTTGAGGCTACTCCTGCAATGAGGTTACTATTACAGATTTCAAAACATAAATAATTTTAAAGTTCTAGCATGTGTTAATCCCAAAGGCCACCTACTTACATCACTTGCAACTTTCCTTCAAAGGTAATCCGGAAGAGTAAACAATACTATTTAGAAAGACAACAGAAACAGCTAGGAGAACGGGAACATTTTCTGTCTTTTTATGTTCATTAAAAGGAGCAGTCTTAATGGTGATCCCAGTTTAAAGCACAATGAAAAACAAGAAATCCTAAAGATTTAGCGATCATTGCTCAAAAACCACCATGAGCAAAATAACACAATACACAAGCAACAGATACCCCAATATACCGCAAATATCATTGTGTAAACAGCAGGCTTACATACGTATAAAGAAATTATATAATAAAACCTTGCTGAAGGAATTCAACAGTTTTGATCAAATTAGATGGATCTTTAATCACTGGCAGCCAAAGAGCTTTATTTCAAAATTGCCCTTATCAATAAACACTAATGTTTTTAGTTAAAGGACCTAAAGGCTTGGAGCTGTAAAGAATAAAATGACAATGTTCACTGTGCAGGGAAATGGTAAAGGATAGATAAAATGTAGTCAGTTTCTTCACTCCTTCTCCCACTTCTCTGACATTCTTATGAATTACAAAAATATCAGTAGAGCCCAAGACTGCAGAACAAATTCTCGAAAAAGTCACAGAATCATATAAATACAGAAGCTGGCAGCAGTAAAGCAGCAGTGCATCAGCTTAGCCTGGAGTGTCAAGAATACTTAGAAATCAGAGGCCCATGCCCTAAGATGGCCATTGCACACCCACTACACCAAAACTACCAAATCCCCAGAAAAGCAACAGACCACCAATTTCTCTGCTCCCTCTTTATCAATTCCCCAAAGGCCTCCAATGACAGATGGGCAGTTATTTATCCATGGCAGTGAACCTTTGTTAAAAGAAAATCAGAATACAAAGAGGTTTTGCATTAGTGTCACGAAACTCAGCTTTCTTTAACAAAGTACATGCTACCAAAATGGGTAGCTCACAACTGTGTACGTTTCACATCCTTCAAAGTGAAGCTCTTACAAGAAAGGCGTTTGGGGAAATTTCTGTTTGGAAGTCACTTAGCATATAATGGGTGCTATCCTAAATAAATTATTAATAAGTTAATAAATAAATTATAACAACGTCTGCATCCTTAACCACAGAAGCAACCGCCAAGTCAGATCAGGGAATACAAACTACTGTACCACAGTGGGATGTACCATTATTGGTGCATATCAGGGAGAGATGTATCTCTAAATACCTACTACTTTGTCAGGGCCTGATGCTCAATACACAGCACTGAAATCTGTTGCTACCTATAGACTCTAATGTAAAACATTTTCATATTTACCTGATGCCTAGACATTACAGGTGTGCAAGAAACAACTAAAAACAGTTAAAAATGTTAAAAGCTTCCTATTCTTTAGTCTTAAGTACATTACAGTAGCCCTACTTACGTAATGCTTCCTACTTAATACAGTCATCATTTTGCAAAGTCCCTACAAATTCTTGTAATGCAAAAGGCAAAACAGTCCTTTCATCCTACAAGTGAGGATATTCCAGTTGATTACTGTACAGTAATGGTGTAGTTCTGCATTTGGCCTGGTTTGGTGCTTGACACATGGAATCACCATTTTTCCAGGGAAATACTTCCATAGTATAACTACAAACTACCACTTGAGTAAACTTACTTGACAGAAACCTCAGTCTGGAGACCTATAGTTAAATTATATTCTCAAGGACCTCTCCAAAGTCAGTCAAGCTGTAAATAAATTTTCTTTATTAAAAAGAAAGAGTATTAATGGAAAGGCTCCAGGTTATTTTCTTATAAAAGAATCTTACCTTTTTGAGATGGATCCTGAATAAGAACCTTCTTTAATTAATAAATTACTGATTTTATAGCTGAAACTTTCCTTCTGTATCTTACACAAAAATCTCCTTGAACAATGATACCATAAGGACAGACTTTCAGTACAAACACAGGATCTGAATAATATTTGTCTTACATACAGCTTTTGCAGAAGAAACAGTCTTATTTTAGTTTATTATGAAACTGAACTTGGTTCTCTATGCCATTATCAATCTAGTCACAAAAACAGTTTGGGGGCTAGAAATGTTATTCTCATTCAGTACATTGATCCCATTATTTCACTGCCTAGAAGTGAAATCTTATAATATAATCTCCATGATAAAATTTACAGATAGACTTTCATGCAGCCTAGGTACATTTTCAGCCATTTCATCAGATTAAACTGATACACAACTTCACTTTTCACCTACTCCTCTGATGTGGTTCCTAGTCTGAATAGCTTTTGTAGAACAAAGTGATTTCTGTATTTTTCTCTTTATTAAACAGCATTTTGATGCTTCTATAAGTAATGGAACTTGTTCATGTATTTTCACTTACATAATTCTCTGACTCCTGGGCTTTGCTATTTTCCTTTTCTCCAGTCACCAGCCCATTCTGGAAGCCCTCCTTGATTTCCAGTCTTACAAATTATTATATAATACCAATACTGCTTATATCCTAGCTTTACTCCAATGTACTATATATAATCACGTACTACCAAGAAACTACATTCTGTTGTTTTTATAATACCAATAGAATTTATAGCAGGCCTTCTTAACTGTACCTACATGGATGTAACAGAGAACCACTTACCTCATTTATCTTTGTTTATTTAAAGCTTAAATTAGACCTTAAAAAACTGTCTAGTTGATGTTAGTTTTTCAATCAGAAGTGATAATTTCAATATTGACATTTTAGATGGCACCAACATGTTTTTCTCTTCTGCTATGGTTAGAATATTTTAGTATATCTGAATATCTGTCTTAATTTTATTGCAGGTTTTTTTCATTTTGCCAAATCCAGAAGCATTTCCTTTTATTTCAAAGTATTTCTATGTTTGTAGTAAATTAAACATTAATCTTTCTCTGCAAATGTCAAGTGATATTTAAATGTTTTTCTGGCAGATAAATGATTATTAATATTAATGCAATAAAATCACAGCTCTTTGTCCTTTCTTTGATATTTAAAAAAAATTAAGAATGTCAAAACAGTTCTGCAGAAAGAGAATTCATTGGTCTACCATCCACTCTTCATTAGCCTGAGAGGTAAAAAATTACTGATCTTGTGAGACAATGTGTTTATAGAATCAGAAAGGGTTGAAAATGAATTACTCTATCAGTGGTAGAGTGTGTATCACTTCAATATGAAAATGCCTTGTTAAAGTTCATTTTAATTTAAAGCCCCCTTTTGTCATTCAAAAAGCTTTAGCACAATGAAAGAGACTTTGTCACTTTCATAATTAGCCCCTCTTGCACTAAATGAGAATAAAATCTGATCAGAAGCCCATACAGGCAAGGTCATAAATCAAACAGAAAAGCTCCACGAACAGTCCTGTAAATGTCCAAAAGCAGACACAGCTTGGAATTGAAGCACAGTAGTCAGGATCCACTCCCAAAAACACAGCACAAAAAAAGCCCCAATAATATCTGTTTGACAGGCTAAATTTATCTCCATATTCTGTAGCCCTATAAACACATTTTGCTGTTTAGATACAAAAGCAATTTCAGCACCAAGGACAATTCAGGAAAGCAAACAGCTGTTAAAGTACAACTATTACCGTTTGCCAAGCAAAGTCAAATTAATTTAACTTAATGCTCGCACTTCAAACTGTGGCAGTAAGCTACAAAACATGCTACAAAACCCGCCATATATGATAATTGTCATAAAGCAGGAAAAAAAACTGTATTAAAAGATAAAACTCCTTAGGAAACCAAGTTTAATTTTATATACATAAGTGAGTATGCAGCCCAGCTCAAACGCAAACTGGATTTTATTCAACTTCTTTTCATTTTCAGATGAAAGTTAGAAGATACTTTGAAAGATGTAATAAAATTCTCAACCTTGGACATTATGGCAAGAGCGACACCAAATTACTCTCTCCTCGAGGATCACCAGAATACCAACAGGAATCCAGGCCATCAGTATATTATTTTACTCCATGTTAACACAAAGTGAGGATTTCATCAGCAAATGATGCCTAAAACACAGGGAGAGTGGAGGGCAAGGAGAGGCCAAGGTAGGAAGTCAAGGGGAAGACGGTTATAAAGAGGCAGTCAGCAATGAAAATACATATTACAGATCAAGTGTACTTTTTACAATTCAATGCATTATGTTAGCATTTAATGCTAATTTTTGATATCAGCTGAGAGTTATCTGTAAAATAGCTACATCCATACAAACAGGAATTTTCATGAAAACACACATTTATATGCATAAAGTATACATATATGTGTGGACATTTGGATATATTTCTACCTTCAAATGTATGTACATTAAAAGTTTGCAACTTCCCTTTATGAGCTTTTGTTTCCTAACAATATTTTCTCTGCAGAACCAAGCTGTTAAAGTCATGTCTCTAGCTATGTAAACACCAAACTACTTTCAAAGTAATGGCTTGGCTGGAGGGCGTGGTTGGTTACAATGGCTGTCACATGTTCCCAAAATTTCAGTTTACATTAATTGTACATTTAGGAGACATACAAGAACTGGTCTGCTAAGCAACAGACTGAAGAGCATTAGTGTGACAAAAAGAGTAATGCATTTTCTCCACCTTCATACAGTCTCACACTTTAGTTCACTAACAGTAAACTTCTCAAGCTGGTTAAAAGGTAGTGAGGACACAAGTGAGTGTCCTCTTGGATACAGCCACCTGTACTTGAGTCACAAGAGAAATGTAATTTGACTCGTCTACCAGAAAACCTGATATCTAAAAAGTGCAATTTGCAAACTACTGTAGAAGCAAACCACACCTGGGAAGTGTGATGAGGCACGCAGGTGACTAAAGGAGGAGAATGGATTTAAGATGGATGAGATGAGAATCTGAGTCAGACATATTATTGAAATTGTATTGAAATAGATCTTCTTCTTATAAGTGAGTACTCCAAGCCAATAAAGCCTTCAAACAAAAAGCCCGAAAAGCCGGGGGGGTGGGGGGGGGGGGGGGGGGGGTGGGGGTGTGTGTGTGTGTTACTATATAATAAACTAGATTAATTGGCTTTTAAATAAAGAAAACTCAAAATGACTAAGTAAGAAGGAATAAAAATCTAAACAGATCTCCCCTGCCCACTATGCCCTTGCAGACAGATACTGTTCCCACAATTGCCTTTAATTTCCTACTCAGTGAACTTGCTAGAACTGCAACAAATTGTAGATAGTGTCCACTGGATCCACAGGAAAATAGTGTGACCTCTATGGCCAACCCTGTATCTGTTCCTTGTATTTCTCAACAGTTTCGCAGTCTCCAGGCCCCACGCTGCTTTGTGCTCTGAAAGATCTCACTTCTGAGCAGGCTCAGCAGCTCCCAGTGGAGGGTGAAATCTCCCCTGCCTCTAGATGGTTCCACTTTGCTCTGTCAGTCCCCTTCTGCCAGGGCACAAATGCAACGAATAACATCTCTTTCAATGGGTTCAAACAGCAAATTTCATCCAATCAACATTGTAAAAAAACCCTCCAAACTTCCCCTCTGGTTCTCCCCAACATCTGATTCTCACATACTGTGTATCCACGTGGGCACAGTTCAAGTGCTACAGTCAATCAAATTGCTCATAATACCAGATAGATCCTTCTCAGCATGGCCTTAGTATTCAGCTCCTTCACACCTTCTCATGAAAGGGAGGGAGGGAGGATACCAAAGGAGAGCCAAGGATTTCAGATCTTACATTTTCCCCCATGCCAACAAAGTCTTCTACCTTCTCTTTTACTTTTGCTGTTACTTTTCACCTTTATTTTCAACACACAACACCCACAGCAAACTGACTTTAAAAGTCTTATGAAATATGACTATTATATTAAGTCCCATTTCTTGTTAACCAAATACTGCTACTACAGTGGAAAAAAACCCAGCATCTCTACCAAATGAGTCTCAATACAACCAAAGCCTTTCTGACTGTCAAAACTGGGAATTACTACAACTGAAACATCCTGAAGAAACAGTTTGTTATATTGCAGCTATATTAACAGGCAATTAATGGGAGCCAGAGAACCACCAAGAGGAGGGTGTAAGGGTATAGGACATGGAGACAGGAGAACAAGTACATCTGTGAAACAGGGGCAATTAATCTCCTTCTAGCTACCCTAATGGGAAACCCAGAGCTTCTGGAAAAGGAAATGTGGCCTCACAATTCACAGGCATGTTCTTAGCTTCTCTTTCTAAGTCTTTCCATCACACTGCAGATCTGATCTCCATCCATCTGCTAAGACAGACAGGTAGCACTTGGTCTTACAGATTTGTACTTAGTCTTAGAGTTTGTTCCTAATGAGGAGGTACATAATCTTACCCCTTCAGTAGGTCTTCAGCTTTGTAACGTTTATTCTGCATCAAGAAAGAAATTTTAAAACAAAAGCAGACCAATTATTCTTGTATTACTCATGTCTATACATAGGCTGAAGTGCAGGGTATAGTCAGAGGCTTATTTGAGTCAATAAGCTATTCGCAAAGCCTTGGATTGTGAGCGAAGTGGGAGGTTTGGGCTATACAAAGTCATGGTCTACAGAGATGCTCCTACATTGATAGACAAAGTCAATCACATCACTCACTGACTTTTGCTGCTCTTCTAGTAATTCTTTGATATCCAGAAGTCTCTAGCCTATCAAGATGCCCAGTTAAGCTTGATTTAGGATTCTAATTAGGTGGATTAAAATTGAATTTTCTTTTATTTAACTGTATCTCCAAATTTATTCTCACTGTATCTGTGTTTGGTAGGACCATGTTTCCAAAAAGAAAGAAAAAAATTTTAAAAATGTAGATTTTTCAAAACAGACAAAATCTTCTTACAGGTTACTTCACAAAACCAGAAAACAGGTTGGTATTTTCAAAGCAATTAGTACTTAAATTACAATACAGTGATTGTTGAGCTGTATTATTGTTTCTCACAGACATGACATGACCTTGGTCAGTTCAAATGTTGCTTTTGAGTCTTCAAATGGAGTGACATGCACGCACATTTAGCAGTACTATTCCTATTCAAAATTAGTCTTACTGGATCTCTAAATAGAGCTGCCACTTTACCTCTGTTTATGTAGGAACCTGAAGAGGTATCAAACCTTTTCAATTAAAAATAACAACAAACCCCACTACTTCTGTTATATACTGTATTTTACTTCTAATAGTACACCCTGTCAGTGAATCCATGGCAAGGCCATTTTATACCAAAACCTAATCTTAAAAATAATTCTTTTTTCTCATATAAGAAGCTGCTGGGACAGTAATGAAAGTCCTTTAGCACATAAAGCATATTAACTATGAAATAAAAGGGTTAAATAAAATTACTTCTTTAAATACATCCAAGGTTCATTTCAATTTTGAGTTTGAATCTATATGCATGCACATTACAATGCATTCATTATGACATCTACAAAAATCTTTTTCTCTATTAAATGCATTAGAAAGATTTATTACATCATGAAACATTGTGCAAGCAGTTGCATAACAAAACGATTATCACCTTAAGTAAACAATTACTTGTGGTTCCTCATTTTAATAATATCCTACCTCTAACTTTTAAAACATGTGCTTCTTTTGTTTACTTACAGAAAAAAAGCAGATATTTAATGTATTAGTAATTTTTACATGTTCTATCAATAGTGAAAACTTATAAAAACTTACAAAAATAAAAGAAAATAAAAATACAAGATATATTAATATATGTCACTAGTTTTAAACACATAGGCATGCTTTTTCAAAAGCTAGTCTTCATAACCAGGTACTTATAAAGCCTTTGTCTTCATTTTCAAGTTTTTACCATACTGACACAAAAACATTACCTCTATGACTGAGAGATGACTTTCTGGGATACTGCTGATGCGCATGGAAGTTCGCAACAGAAAGAACTTTTGCTTTTAAACAACCCAGACTCACAAGAAAAATGGTAGTCCCACTGTCCACTCTAAGGTAGGAAATTATTTATAATTCAGGAATTACAATTAAAATGACTCATAATTCTGCACAGGTGGGCAGCTTCCAATAGTTCACTAGGATGCTGGGAGTGTTGTAAACATCAATTTATAAACAACAATATTTCTTTTACAAATAAGAATACATATAATAGAGGGTATCAGGAAACCTGAAGGATTGATTTTAAGTCATACAAAACTTCACTTGCAAAAATCAATTCTATACATGCTGAAAGATTTGGTCCCTGAAGAACCAGGGATTACAGAGTCACATGGATACTAATATCTTTCTTTTTTACCCTCTCATTATTTTTGCATATGCTTGTCATACCTTAATGCTGTTAAGGCCTAGAACCCAACTTGAAACAGAACTGACACGAACAGACCTTAGCCTGAACACACTCCATTAAAACTGTGCAGTTCAAGGCAACACTACCTTGTATTTCATACTACAAGACAAATACACTGGCTAGTACTCTCATAAGGAACTGAGTCTCCACATTGCTCTGCAAAGCATTTGACATAATGATACCCAAACTAGGATATTTTCCTACTATCATCTAGCAAAGAATAATAAAAATGGAGTAATGATTGGCTAATTATTCTTTTTTGGCTCTATTACTGCAAGACAAGATTATTTCATAGGATGTTATATAAATACAAAACATGTTTAATTAAGGATACTACTAATAAATAAGTTTATTTGGTTGCAACTTCTTGGTCTTGAAATCTTTCTGCAAGATCTTAAATAATTCACAAACCATATCTTTCAAATTTAGCATGCACAGTAAAATCACACTGGATTGCATTAATCAGCCTGTACTTAACTTTCTCCACATTTTCTAATTCATACACATTGGGGTTTTATTCTGCTAAAATACAGTAGCACTTTTGCTATCACTATGGAGCCACATAGATAATAAAAACTAAATCACAATTACCAAATTATAGTAATACAACTTTCTGATTTCGGTATTCTTTCTTTCTCACATGAATCAACAATTTAGCATGTCTTCCAGTCATTATTATCGGTTTAATAACCTTGTTACAGTACTCTCAAACCACACAATATTGCTTATCTCCTCATCTAGGTTAAAACAGCCAAAACTGAATAGGTTGCAAAAGATAATGCTTGTTCTCCCTACTCTTTTTTTACTCAGCTGGTTCATTCTTCATTAGTCTGAGTCAGTGGAGATAACCTAACACAATTTTTCCAACAGTATTTAAGTTTCCTTGTACTGCCAAAAAAATATCAGTTATTGTTACATTATATCTGAAATAATATCTATTATTCCTAATATCTTTTGAAGCATGGCAGACTCTAAAATAGCATCCCTACAAAGGAAAGTCCGTCTTCTCCATGTGATTCAGGATGACACATACTTTGTTCAATTTTAAAGAGTAATCAAAGGTGTGGGCTTAAATCCAATTAGTGTACTTCAAAGAAGATAATGTCAAAATGCTTCAAATGGTGATTCTACTGTAAAACACTGAAGCTCTTAACTTCTGTGAGCCTCAGATTTCTGAGCTATGAAATGAAAACAAAAGCACCTTGTAAAGCACATGGTCATCTCCTGCAGTAAGAGATTATAAGCATAAGCTACTATTAGCTAGGTTAATATTCTAAAGAGAAAATAAAATTAGAAGTCTTGGATGTTGTGTATTCACATTCTAAGAAGTAGCTACATGTCATAATTGTTACACTACTGACATATTGGACAGACACTTCTAATTTAACTTGATTGTAATTAGAGCGTTCTTCGTTTCATGCCATCTAATCAGTCGTCTTTCTTCGAGCATTCACTCACACTGACCCCTGGCCTGCTGAGTAACAGAACATTTTCCCAATTGCCACATGACTATGAATTCATAGAGATTTTCACAAGCTTATGATCTGACCCAAAGCCAACAAGAATCATAGTTTTTCAGAATTTTTTCCACTCATTTCTGCCCTGGACCAGGCACTGAAGATTTGGCTTCTGTCCACACAGATCCCCTGTGCTTGAGAAAAGATTTAAAGTGCACAGTTGAGGTTTTCTGTAAGAAATGTTTCCTGTCCAAAGAACATGCCGACCAATTAAGGACAAATAATCACCAAACATCAGGATGACCATTCCAGATCCTAGCTCCTTTAAATAAATTTATTAAAAAAAAAAAAAGGGGGGGGGGCATAATTTTGGAAAGGCAAATTTAAGAAACTCTTTCAAGGAAAATTAGCAGGCATATTTGCAGAGGAATTCACATGAAAATAAACTAAACTGAAAACTAGACTGAAATAAAAGGGACAAAAACGTTTACTGATGAAAATGCAAATGCAAATATGAGGGAAGGAAATAAATGGATTACTAAATCCAAAATGATAAAGAAGAGCACGCAGATGGGAATAATGAAGAACAAAACAGATGCTAATGGAAAGCCAATAACAGAGTTCTAGAGATGAGGATAACAAGGTTTAATCTGATACAGCATTCAATATACAGGATCAAGAAGTGAGGCTCAACGTTCTCTCAACATACAAAAGAAGATACTTCAGCAATAACATTTACAAAAATACAGAGAGGTAAGAGAAATAACAGGCAGGGTAAGGTTGTGATAATCAAGTTAAGAGGATGACAAGTGTTTGGGATAAGTGAGAACGGATCAATCCTGAAGCTACAGAAACACAAGAACCACAGCAAATAAATGCAGTAATAACCAAAAGTCAGATTTCAACTTGCTATGAGCTTTTAATTTGTGTTTTCATCTGAACAATAATTATAACATTGCTGTTCCATTCCCTGCCTTAACTTTACTGTTTAGCAAGGAGTACATCTACAATGCATTTCCGAGGAACAAGTGCATCATCATACATCACCTTACCCATGCTTAGACACAAATTAGCTAGCTCTGGTATTCTGACAGCAATGTATCTGTAACACCACAAAACTCAAGAGTAACCTAACCATCTCAGTATTTATCCAGCCTCAAGACATTTTGGGCTGTGCTAACATTGCTATGCAATCTAATTTGACTGTGCCTACACAAGTGGCAGTCAGCTCAGTGCAGGTATACGTGCAAATGTATGATCACCAGAGCACTGAAGATATTTTGCTATACAACTTAACATTAAAAGGAAGGACATATGTAAAGCATTATATAAATGAAACTTAATAGAAGTAAATTAAAACTGCAAATAAGAAGACAGACAAAAAAAAGGAACACAAATGGCAAAAAATTATTAGTCCTTCATTTCAAAAGTCACCGTGAACATAATTTCTTAAGGTGACCACCAAAAAGCTGAAAGGAAAAAAAAAAAATCTGTATGTATTATTCCTTAACTCTCTATTTTTTTATATCGCATTCATGAAAAAGGCTTAAAAGTTTTTCACATCAGAAATTTGACATTAATTTACAATCTTAGAAAAGGCTACTAAAAATGAATTATTCATAATGTAATACAGTAGCAACAATAAACATTCAATACCAATTTTTTTAAACAGATCATATTTCTTACAAACAAAAAGTTATCTTACAGTTTCAGATGAAAGAAAAAGAGATGTGATTCTACCAGAAATTGTTAAAATATAATAATAACCCTTAATATATGATGGTAATTTACCTTCATACTACGTTACTGTAGTGGATCCTGGAATTTGAGTAGCTGTCTAAAGAACACACAGTGATAATACATGGTTTGTTCCCAGTTTGTTTTCAGAAATACAAACACTAAATCAAAATTAGCATGCTAAAGGCTGAACTTAGAAGGCAATTAGGTTACTAAACAGAATCAATAAATGCAAAATGAAGCTCTGCATGTATCCAAAATAATGTGTTTCCCACCTAATAACTTGTATCCAAATTCCTGTTAGGCTGAGCAAAATATTCTCAAATATTTCCTCCTAAAATCAAATAGTGGCAATCCGAGAATAAAAATACTTATAGTTTATGCAGAAACATCTCTTCTGAAGCATGTTTTTCAACCCATATTCTTTCAAAAGTACACATTATCATGTATTTCAGAGTGTTTTGTCTCTTCTTGTATTACAGTGGCAGCTCAAACAAGCAAATACCTTTTGGCTTGTTAACTTTGGATCAGCAGGCAGCTGAGAATTTTAAAACAATTTAGAGAACAACAACAAGAACAGAATCTATCTGAAGTGTATGCTAATTTCAGGGGAGGCAAAAAAAAGTGGTAATCTTCTAAGTGGTTTCTAAGGGTTCTCTGAAGACTGTCTAGTCCACCCACCCTACTCAGAGCAGGGTCAACAAGAGGCATCTACTCAGGTTTTTCATACCTCTGTGATGGAGACTCCACAGCCTCTCTGGGCAGCCTGTTCCAGTGTCTTCAACTCATTTAAAAAAAATAATAATGGGATCATACAGAGGTATTAATTTATCTGGAGATGAGAAGCAAACAAAAGAAATATTGTTCTCCCAGTTAGCACTGCCTAAGCCATGTACTGAGCAAATCACTGTATGTCACACAGTAACAGAAACAGCAGCAGCGCACTGCTGTGCAACATAGCCAACGTCCCTTTGAGCGCAGAACCTGATGCAAACGTTTCAAATGCATTTCCTCTCCTTCAATCCCTTTCCTTCACTTCCCTTATTCTTTATAACATCACTATTTGATCAAATCTAACAGATATAATACAAGATATGAAATTTCCTAAATGTCATCCATCATTTGGTTCACATGAAACTGATGCAAAGCACTTTTAACATTTCTCAGCCATTTTGCACTCATTTCACACAGCTGAAATTTACTACAAAAGGTGCTAGGCAGTCAAGAGCCATGTCTTTTGTGCTGCTGTCTTCTACAAAATGGGGATAATATTACAGGTTATTGAACTAACTGAACAAAATACCACCATTTAGCCTAGCAGAATATTTCAGCCTTCTCCCAGATGAAAATAAAGCCTTTCCAATATCTCTTAGCTCCAAAATATTTACTGTTCTGACGCCACTTTATCTTTTATTTTGAGTACAGCCATTCCTTCTGATAATCTATATAGCACCATCTGCATAAGCAGACTGAAGAACACTTTTCAATTTCTTCTAGTTCTGAATGACTTTAAAAGACAGAGGTTAAGGCTATAAACAGGACAGCGAAGGCAGAGAATTACTCTGGGAAAATAGCAAGGAAAAGCATCCCTAACAACATAAAGAATGCAAATTTTTTTCCACTGGCACTGCTTTTCACTGTATATTCCCTGCGTTTGAGAACCCAGCAAGATTAAATTCTGGAAGGGTGGTTAGCAGCTCTTTAGAAGGCTCAAAATGGAATAAAAATCTAAGGTAAAGTTAAGGTCTGCACTGCACCCATCAGAAGAGACTGACCTGGACATACCAATCACTGAAAACTAACATGATTCTCTATTTTAAGAGGCAATTTTTCAAAGTAATTATTTCCTTAGTAACTGGAGAATAGGTCACCTGTTACTCTATAGAATAACTACAGATTTATATAAATCCAGGGATTTCATATGAGAAAAATTTTGCATTTCCTCATCAGTGACTTCCAATGCTGTTATGAAAATTTTTAGGTAAAGCATAAACTCAGCTGGATTATTTTCTTCATACTTTCAACTATCAGAGGCCTCTATTGTGCCACTATACATACATACCTCTATACATTCATGAGTGATTAACTGATGTCACACTCGTGTTCATATTAACATGTGCAGTTTGAAATAAACACAGCTGCATTTATGCCAATGATTTTATATTCAAATATATCTGATTATGCTGAAATAAACACAGCTGCATTTATTTCAGTGATTGTACATTCAGATAAGGATATTTGTTCAGTGTAATGTAACGTTCCTTCACACTGGCAGGGACATTGCTATTCTTTCTTGTATTTCCCTCTATCATTTTTCCAGATGGAAAATTTTGAACAGAGCCAGAAAAATGGAAACTCAAAAATTTATCTCAGAACCCGGTATATATGAAAACCCTTCTGCTTATTCTCAAAAATGACTTAAACATCCTTGTATAAATTATCTATGCTGTTTGGGTTGTTTTTTTTCAATCCCCTCCCTGTCAAAGAACAAGCTTACAAATATCCCACAAAAAACTGAGTCTGATGGAAATGTAAGTACCAGGAGTGTATAGTACAAAATCTTAAGAACAGATCTGGATCAGGTGTATTTCTGGACAACTGTTGTTAATGTTAGCATGCCATCTTCAACCACTATCTTCCTCAGAAAATTAGTTTGAATGGAAACAATAACTGTAGGATTTTCCTTCCTATTATCTGATCAAATTATAGTTTTGCAAGATGTTAATTTTGGCTTGTAACTATAACCTGTAATATATTTTTAGAAAATAATAAAAGATTATGAGGGCTTTAAACTAAAGTTGCCAGGGGAGGGGAACCTTAATCCATCCCACTCCTACCAGTCTGGTGCCAGTGCCAGCAAGAGATGCCTAGAGCCCAGAGAGGAATTGCAGGGCAGCGGGAGAGCACCTGAAGAGCAGCACAAGGGCACTCCAGCTGCTCCAGCCAGTAAGACAGGCTCACTGGGGGCCCAACTTAGACACCTCTATGGTAGCATAGGAAATAAAGAAGAGGAGTTAGAGACATGCACACACCTGCAGGGCTACGACCTGATTGGCATCACAGAGATATGGGGGGATGACTCACAATTTGAGTGTTGGAATGGAAGGATACAAGCTCTTTAGGAAGGACAGGGAGAGGAAAAGATGAGGGGGTGTCAGCCTCTATGTCAGCAACCAGTTGGAGTACATGGAGCTCTGTCTGGGAACGGACAAGGAGTCAAACAAGAGCTTATGAATCAGGAGTAAAGGGAGGGCAGGTGCAGGTAGCATTATAGGGGGGTCTGCTACAGGCCACCTGACCAAGAAGACCAAACCCATGAGGCCCTCCACAGATAGGTAGAGGCCACCTCACATTCACAAGCCCTCATTCCCATGGCGGACTTCAACCACCCCAGTATATGTTGAAGGGACAACACAGCAGGCATAAGCAATCCAGAAGCTTCTTGGAATGCACTGATGATAACTTCCTTCTCCAAGTGATAGAAGTGCCAGCAAGGAGAAGTGCCATGCTGGACCTTGTTACCAACAAGGACAGGCTGGTGAGGAATGTGAAGCTCAAGGGCAGCCTTGGCTGTAGTGACCACAAAATGGTGGAGTTCAAAATCCTTAGGAGAGCAACAAGGGTGCACAGCAAAATCCCTACCCTGGACTTCAGGAGAGCAGACTTTGACCTCTTCAGAAAACTGCTGGGTAGAGCACCATCGGATAGAGCCCTGGAGGAAAGAGGCACCCAGGAAAGCTGGTTAATATTCAAGGATCACCTCCCCTCCTCCAAGCTCAGGAGCGAGGCATCCCAACAAAGAGGAAGCTGGGGCAAAAAAAGCCAGGAGGCATGGATGAACAAGTTGCTCCTGGACAAAATCAAACACAAAAAGGAAGCCTACAGAGGGTGGAAGCAAGAACAAGTAGCCTAGAAAGAATACAGAGAAACTGTCCGAGCAGCCAGGGATCAGGTTAGGAAAGCCAGAGCCCTGAGAGAATTAAATCTGGCCAGGGACGTCAAGAAAAGCTTCTATAGGTACATCGGTGATAAACAGAAGACTAGGTAAACATGGGCTCTCTGGAAGGAAATGAGAGACCTGGCTGCCTGGGACACTGAGAAGGCTGAGGTACTCTATGACTTTTTCACCACAGTCTTCTCTGGCAAGTGCTCCAGCCACACCACCCGTCACAGAAGGCAAAGGCAGAGCGGTGGAACTAGGGGATCTTTAAGGTCCCTTCCTACCCAAACCATTCTATGATGATTCTACAATTTTTATATATACTAAAAGTGATTAACCATTTAACCAGATGTATCTATCAGGTGAGATCAAGGTGTAGACCTGTAAAAGCCAGATATGGATCCTAGAGAAGAGCACAGGAACAAAGCAATTAAATGAAGATACCTCCCCAGAATCATTCCCCAATTTAAAATGTAGTGTTTATGAACATCTTGAGCCAGAGATGGTGTCAGTGTTTAGTGGCTCTCAAGTGATTTTTCTTCCCTGGTCTTGTCAGTTGGGGTTTGGGTTTTTGTTGGGTTTGTTGTTTTGGGGTTTTTTTTTCTGCTCTAAAGCATGATGTAAATTTTTAGCATCCACAACACCCTGCAGGAAGAATCTCCACAGCTTAAATAATATGTGAGGAACCATTCTCCGTTGTTTTCAACACCTTAACTGCTAGCTTCATTTGATGGCCCTTAGTCTTTGTACAAAGAGAATGGACAGGGAACCACTGTTTCGTATTCATTGACACTTTGACTAAGAATCATGATTCTACAGACCTCTAATATATTCTTGCTCAGTTGTGTCTTTTCCAGACTAAGAATTCCTACCCTATTGGGCTGTTCCTCACACAAAGGCTATTGAAAATCTGCTCTGAATGTACAATTATCTGATCTCAAACATTTCTGCTTCCATTTCCAGTTTCGTATTCCAGTCCCTCTCAGGTCAGTCAAACAGCAAATCAGCATGGGTGCTTCTCTACTAGCTCAGGAGATGCAAACGTGGTAAGAGGCAGGAGACAAAGGCTAGGTCTTGAAGAAGGTAGCATGATATTCATAAGATAAACTGACTGTGAAAATTATAATCGGCACACCAACTACAACATCCTAATTCTTTACTGATGCTATTATACTAATTCTTCTTGCATTGTCATTAGCTCCATAAGTCATTAATATCTATTTCCCACAAGTTAAGATACTTGACTAATGTTGTATTTGTTAGCTGGTATCATATCAACACTAAGCACTCCCCCATCCGTAAAAATGTCATCCACACTCTATTCTGTTTAGATATTTAAAAGGTTAATATTTAGTTCCATTTGCAATGCTGACCTAGCAAGAAAGAAATTAATTTGGCATTACAGCAGTAACATCAATTTCCCATGTAACGTTAGTAATGCATTTACTGGAAAGAGATTAATATCAATTCCATAAATCATTCACATGCTTTTTCCGGAGTTTGAGACATCTGAGTAATGTCATATATGTTAACTGATATCACTTTGTGCATGCTACATCCATTAATCTATGCCTACAGTCATCATTAAACAACAAAAAAAATTAAAATCAATCTTTTGGTCTTTAATTTTTTGTGACTTCTTACTTGCGGTAGTCCAAAGGTATTGGAACCCTGATAGAATAGCACCGCTCCAAACTGGGAACAGACATTTTTAGAAAAGGGAAACGTTTGTTAATTTACCCCTACTGGTAGCAATAACCACATAACATCTTTATGTGAAATATGGCATAAATTACTGTCAACAAATACAGAAATAACTAAAATAAAGTGTTTTGTTAATCAGACACACCTTGATGCCACAGAAGTAGGGTGAAAACAGACATCATTACTATAATAATATATTGACTTTCATTTATTTTGTTTCTGCCTTGCATAGGAGCATTCTCATAGAAGTGAAATCCAAAAGAGTCTACCTGACTTAGTGATTCTAGCTACACATGACATATAATATAGGAAATCTGGAATAACAACTAGCTTTTGCTCCAAAACACAGTTTAGTCTACTACTAAAGGTGTTTACACTGGAAGAAAGCAGCCTGAAACAGCTTTTGCACTTTCTATTTCTATTAATGTGCATTTATTACATTTGTCTGTATTGCTTTATTCCTGTTCTAGGGTACCACGGTAGTGCCACTGAAATAAAGGTGAAGAAGGGTATTTCTCATCACCCAAATGTAAACACACACAGGATCAGCTTGTTTAACAATTTCGGAAGCATATTACAATTGTGTATTAGATGGCCAAAATGCAGCTATTCCCCCTAGGGTGGATTTCACTTTTTCTTTGAACATAATGTTAAATATATCATCTTAGTTTCCATTTTTAAAATTTCTACAAACAAAAATGTCCATTTCAGAAAATGTTTTGCAGCTCAAATTTTACAGTATTTTATTAATCACAAGTAAGATTGATCTCACCTAATTTTAGCTGTCTAAAGTTACATGTCAAGTATTAGCAACTGGGACGTAGGCAGCCCCAAAGGGCAATCCATCCTATTTTATCTTTGCTTTTGTTCAAAACATATCTTTCATGGTAAAGCTCAATGGCCTATTTCACGCCTGTAAGTGGTTACAATGAGATCAGTGGAATTACAATCACTTACTGCATTTCTGAGTTTTGTGCAAAGTGTTTTATAAGTATATTATCCTATTTTTGAAATATAGAAAGATATTTAAAACCTTAACAAAAATTATATGAGGGTACTTCTCAGTACCATAAGATCTTTTAATACACTGTAAAACTTAACTTTTTCCAACTGATAAATGTAATTTGCAATCCCCCAGCACTGCATTTTATAATCAGGTTTTAATAAAAAATATTTTGTAAACCTGCAGTAGGAAAAGACAAACTAATGTTTGTCAGTCATTTTCACTGCAAGGTGGTGGTACATCAGTCACCATAATAATATGAGGTTCACAGTAATTGAGATTGAATCTAAGATTTTACAAAACTTCAATTACAACCTTTTGAACATAAACCACAATACACAAATTACCCAATCATAACATTTTTTCATAAAAAAATAAGAATTCATCCAAAGGATAGAAGATTTAATGACTCTTGGCGGAGTTCCACTTTCTGGTTGAAATGAGAATAAAAGCAGACAGCAGCTTCATTTCTAATTTCAAGAAACACAGTATTTTTTAACATTTAAACAGCTTTATATTTAACTAACAAGCCAAAATATGTATTTTCAAAACCTTGTAAGAGCCCCTGTATTTAACAGTATGAATGCTGAGATTTACAAACCTCTGTAAGCCCACGCTGTTCCTTCAATCCTCAAAAGTAATTATAAAACAAGCAATCTGAGCCACAAGCAGCAGAAACTGTAGAGCCTGGGGTTTTTAACTATCCTCACAACACATCACAGTCTACCACCTAGCCCCAGCTTCCTCCCATGTTCCCTATGTCATCCTACCAGGCTAGACAGAAGGCACTGTGGTTAACCTAGAAGTATGTACAGGCCAAAGTGACAAACCAATAGATCCATGGTGACTGGCAAGCCAGATGATACCACTATTTGAATTTCCCTTGCATTTTTCTTCAGTGAACCCACAGCTCACAGTGTCAACAGTTTTTTCTTACGCCAGTTTGGTGTATCAATTGCCTGGGAGGCAAAAGCTATAGCCCTTTCGAGCTTACCTTGAAAGCACTCTGTGAGAGAGCCATGAAGGCAACTTATGGCTGCACCCAGCAAATAGTCTTTGCACAATGTGAAAAAAAGCGTGGATGCCTCCTCTGTGGGCTCAGGTATGTTCTGAGCTCAGAGGAACTTTGGTCCTATCAAAGCACTATGAGCACTGCAGTGAAGAGAGATGGTTACTGAGTGGAAGGCATTTCTTACAGACTTTCCAAAGGTATCCTTCTGTAGTGGTTGTAGAAATACAGCCTGAATGCACGACAACATGACCCATGCTTTGTACCCTGCTAGAATAAGTGTTGTCAGACTCTAGACAGTCCAAGACAAGGTATTTCAAAGGGCGAGTCATCCATATTGTCAGATGGCATCCTCTAGACTAGCACAAGAATCCAGTATATTTGAGGTTTCTCCTGATTTATGAGAGAAAAGTGTGCAGGGAACCTGAACTCAAACTGCATCAACACTCAGAGAATCTAGTCAATCACCAGCACTCTCACAGGACAGCATAAACTCAAATCTGTAGGTTTCAATCTTTACAGAAAAGCAAAGACAATTATCCATGACCAAGAGCTTCTGACGTTTCATGGTCTGTTGCAGAGCTATATGATAGCTGCTGTCACGTTTCTAATACAACTCATTGTGTTCTGGCCATGCTTTTGGGCTTGAAAGAAAAGTGATGTCACTGTCAGCTATATTTTTTTTCTCTGAATCCTGACATAATTGACATTTTTGCAGCCTGCATAAGCAATGGTCAAATCCTTCAAGTTTCCACACTTTGGGGTCATTGCCAAAATTCATCCTCCCTTTTGCAGAGACTGAAGATTAGACTGGCACTCTGCACAAAGTATTGAACAGGCAACAGCACCGTAAAAATATTGGTCTCTTTTTAAGGGCTGAGACATTTGCTTTATACTTTCTTTGTCCACTTTGCAAAATATATGTGAAAGGCTTCATGTGTATAACAAAATTAATAAATTAAATAATTGTTACCTCATGCAGAAGCAAAGCTACTGCAGTTATGTAAGTTCCCAGAAAAAAAAACAAAACAAAACACTATTTTCCAGCACTGGAGGTGTCATCTCTGAAACACCTGGTATAGGAAAAAATGACCAAGTAAATGAAAACAAATCTTAGCCACAACATAGAATAGGCTGCTAACTAAATTGATGACACCAGAAATAACATGCACTAAGCCAACACAAGACAGTACGGGTAGCTGGCTAAACTAAACTTCAATGTAATTTAGATCCACAGAAAATAAAATGTCTTAAATACCAATTCTGCTAAGTATAAAATGCCAGACTCCCTGAAGAACATTTTTACATCAGATTCTGGACCTGACTCAATCGGGAAGGACTTGCTTGTATCGCCAGAGTGAATACATCCTTCTCTCCAAAGCACTACATTCTGCAAAATTCCTAGTTTTGCCAGAACAGAGAGGATGAGAGGTGAACATTTGTAGAGCACTGCATTGCTGCTAAACTGAAACTGTGTTAATAATTTAATGCATTAATGAATAATAAGAAAAGGAATTACAACTGAGCAAATGTATACATTTCAAATGTGACATTCATTTCCTTTAAATTTGTTCTATGCATAGATAACTGTGCTTCCATTTTCCCCAAAACTAATTCATCTTTCTTGTGAAAATTGATGTTATCCAAAAATTATGTTGTAGCATACAAGAAATCCAAATTTTCATCAGTTTCTTTCATGCTAATGGTAAGTTAATGGAAAAAGGCAGTGTATATTCTTAAATATTAATAAAGATAACAAGGAAGATTCCAGCTAGAACACTAGCCAAAACTATGGGAAACAGAAATTCAAATTCCTGACATACTTGCAAGTTAATAATTCTCTCTCTCCTTCATTCCTGTCTGTTATTTATGAGATAAAGTGTTCAACCACCATTTTTCATTTTCAACAATTTTATTTATTTTACAGCAATGATTCTTTCCCTACTATTAGATTCATTACAGGTAAATTAAGTGCAATTTATGAACTGGTTAGGTAGCTCTTCTTCTGAAAAAGATTTGGACAGTATAAGGGACCATAAATTTTATAAAGTCAACAGTCCCATGCTATTGTGAAAAAGATTGGACTGTCACATAGCATAAGTAAATAGTTTGCAAGGCCTGTCACATAATAAACTCTACAGAGTATTGTCACCAGCTTATCTGAGTATCACATTCACCTTGGACCACTGCCTGTCAAGAAAGGCATGGAACAGCTGGAGAAAGACCAGAGGAAATAAAGAATGATGGGAAATCTGGAGAATGTGACCACTAAGGAACTATTGAAAAAAATAGCAGTTATTTAACCTGAAGAAGGAAAGGTCAAGCAAAGATATGATAGCACATTTCCATTAAGTCAAAGAAGAAAGGAATAATCTCCTTTCCATGCCTATAGGTCTGGACAAGAATTAATGCATTTTTGGTAAGAACATTTCTACATAGAAAGAAAATATTTCTTATGTTGAGCAAATTGAAGCATTCGAATGGATTGCTCCTTTCTCATTGAAACTTTACTCACTAAAATTCTCTGAAAAGGATAGATAAATATCTGTCAGGAAAGGCAAAAATAGTGTTATTTTGCCTCTCAACAACGGAGTGGACTAAAAAGAAATCCCAATGCCCATTCTAGCTTTATTTTTTATCATTTTTTGAAGGCAAGGCACTTCAAAATAGCAAACTGGATATCGGTTTTCAGACTACATAAGAACAGACCTTTCTGTCTCAAACAAATCCATACTTGTCAACACTACTTAGTACAATAATGATAGCCATTACAAAAATGAAAGCATACTAAATAGCATCTTCTTCTCTATGTGTTAATCTTTTTCCTGTTTTCTACAAGTTTAATGCTCTTCCTCCATTCTGAAAGATATTTACTTCTATTTCTGCAATATAAAATCATAGTCCTTGAAATATAGCTCATGAAGGGAACCTTCAGTTCTATCAACTGGATCTTTCAAGAAAATACAGAATGCAGCCAAAGAGAGGAAAGCTTCTTATGGAACCATATTTAACACAGCTTCTATTTTGAAAGCAAATCATCAAATAACACTCCAAGAGTACCACTGTCCAGCCAGTTTTCCTTCATCCTAACATAGCTTCATTAAGACCAAGATAATTAGCAGGGAAAATGTTATATAAACCAATGTTCAAATCTCTACTAAAATCACATTAGATATAGGGTTATCATCTTGTATACTATAACTATTGTGGGTTTTAATCACATTGTGTTTATTTTTAAAGATTTAATAAATCTTACAAAACTTTACCTGTAAAGAACCTTGAGCACCTTTAAATTATGATGGGTCTTCAATTTCAGTGGCATACTCATGTTTAGTTGCAACATCACCATAACAGACAAAGCACAAATCTTAGAAAAAATCTATACATTATATTCCAACAGCCTATTTCCTTCAGGTATATTTAGATTTCTGGCCAAAAAGGCCAGTAGCATCCTGGCTTGCACCAGAAACAGCATGGCCAGCACAACTAGATAAGTAATTGTGCCCCTGTACTTGGCACTGGTGAGGCTGCACCTCCAACACCTGTGTTCAGTTTTGGGTCCCTCCCTATAAGAAAGACATTGAGGTGGTAGAGTGTGTCCAGAGGCAGGCAACGAAGCTGGTGAAGGTTCTACAGCACAAGTCTTATGAGGAGTGGCTGAAGGAACTGGGGGTGTTTCGCCTGGAGAAAAGGAGGCTGAGGGGAGCTCTTACTGCTCTCTGCAACTACCTGAATGGAGGTTGTAGACAGGTGGGGATCAATCTCTTGTCCCAGGTAATAAGCAGTAAGACAAGAGGAAATGGCCTCAAGTTGCACCAGGGGAGGTTTAGATTGGATATTAGGAAAAATTTCTTCACTGAAAGTGTTCAAGCATTAGAACAGGCTGCCCAGGGAGGTGATGGAATCAACATCCCTGGAAGGGTTTAAAAAAAAAAAAGTGTAGATGTGGTGCTTAGAGACATGGTTTAGTGGTGGACTAGGTAGTCCTGCGTTAATGGTTGGACTTGATGATGATCTTAAAGGTCTTTTCCAACCTAAATAATCCTATTACTTCTAGTCTATTACTTCTGTAACACATTATAAAATTAGTGATCTGTTTTTATAGAATCACAGCATCATAGAATGGTTTGAGTAGGAACAGACCTTTAAAGATCATTTAGTCCATCCACCCTGCCATAGGTGGGGACATCTTTCACTAGATCAGGTTGCTCAAAGCCCAGTCCAACACGACTGTGAACACAACCAATGATGGGGCATCCACAGCTTCTCTAGGCAACCTGTGTCAGTGTCTCAGCACCCCCACTGTAAAAAAACTCTTCCTTATATCCAATATATATCTACTCTCTTTCAGTTTAAAACCATCGCTCCTTGTCCTGTCCCTACAGGCCCTGGTAAAAAGTCTTTCTCCATCTTTCTTATAAGCTCCCTTTATACAGTGAAAGGCCACAATGAGGTCTCCATGGAACCTTCTCTTCTCCAGGCTGAAGAACACCAGTTCTCTCATCCTTTCTTCATAGAAGACATGTTCCAGCCCTCTGACCATTTTCATGGCCCTCCTCTGGACTCCTCTAGCAGGTCCATGTATTTCTTGTAGTGGGGACCCCAGACCTGGATGGACTCCAGCTGGGATCAGTTTTGTAATCTGTTCTTTGAAAAAGGCAATTCCAATAGGATATTACCATTTTAAGGTAGTACTCAAAAAGTATCAATACACTACTTCATAACTGTTGTATACTACTGTTGGATAATAGTAGGGGATGATTTTAACATTAGTAACAATCTCACAAAATATCCAATAATCAGTTAATTCGCTTTGACCAGTTACAGTACTCCAAGTAATTCCTTGCCTGACATATAACAAAAGCCAACATGACTTTACACATGAAGTGTACACAATATTATTATTGTTCTTGCTAATACATCACCATCATAAGAAAGTAAATGAAGGTATTAATTTTATTCATATTTTTATTTTGGAGGTGTCTGAATATGCAAAGCAACATCACAGCCTCATGTTACAATGTAAACAGTATTTCAAATAGCATCTGCCTCTAATCACATACTATTATTGTCAAAGTATACAAAGTATGAATGTTACCTTTGAACTGAATAAATGTTTTAATTTAAAAATAATTAATTCTATTGTTCAAAAAAATGGAATTAAACCATCATGCAACGATTCACATTACTTCACAAATAACCTAATGGCTGCTACTGATCCTTTTCATTGCATAGAAGCTTAACTGGTAAATTTCTCAGCTTGGCCAACTGGTTCATTTCATAAGCCATATTCTGATACAAAAAAATCATAAAACCATAACTACTACAAAATAGCACCCAAACTATTTTTAAAAATACCTAACTATTGTCTGAACCTTTGAAGAGATGCCTTAAAAATAAGATATTCTTTATTATTCACTACATATTTACACCTTTTACATAATGTAATCAAAGGATTTAAGTAACTCAATTTAATATTTATGCAGGAACTGGCAGCCAGTATTTTACCCTGAGGGATGTAACTCTTCATAAAAAGCTCATTTTACAAGACACTAGCAGTTTTGGCATTACCAGCACCTCTCACATAAACCATGCTGAAACCTATAGTTTATCCTGCCAAATGCCTTCTGTACATATGGTGTTTAACAGTGCTCTGTAGGTCTGTAAGCCAATAATAATAGATTTAAGCTAAAAATCTGAAGACACATCTAACAAATTTTAAAAATGCTACTTATTCATATATATTTACCTACATACCCCGCACGCATATAAACATACAGGATTTAAAATATTCTTTAAATTAATATGCTAACTAAACACTTGTAAAAATAATTTCTTTTGCAATTTGCAGTAGCTTCCTGAAGTTTAATTCTCCTTCTATTGACATCAGAGGCAGAACTTCATTAACCTCAGCAGTACAGAATTAGGTCACAAGAAACACAAAGAAATATAAAGACAGCATGTACATATCCTTGTGAAATCTTCTATGCAAGGATGGGCTTGGCGCTTTACAAGGTTAACCTCGCCAGTAAGCTTCCAAATTAAATTTCAAAATAACGTATTCTAAATACTACATCTTTGATTAGTGGCCTACAAATACTGTGTATAACAATAGAATAAAACGCAGTTATGGATCTACATGTGCTAAGGGATAGACCTGTGTGGTGGTACATTTCTCCCATTTCTCTGGGCTATTCTATAACCCCTGGAGCTACCAACCAGGTAAACATTACTTAGTCAGGTTACGGCCAAGATGGAAATTTACAGGATGACTAAAGACAATCATTTCACAACCTTGTAAACAGCGGTGAGACCCTTTTGAGGTCTCTGAGGTGGACTGCGACCAGCATCTCCCTCTGAGCAGGATGCTGCTCAGAGCTTGAAAATGACCAAGTCTGTGATAGTAGGGGGACCATTGCCAAAGACCAATGATGGAGCCTGGGCTGATACTCCTGCTTCTTGAGGTTCAACCTGTTGAGGAACTCCAAGGCACTAGATACGAGTATTTTCACCAAACTTGAGTGGAACTTTTAACATTTATCCTTTTGTACATTTGTGTAAATATATCTCTATATATCTATTTTCCTTATGCTTGTGCGTGTGTAAATCAATTTAGATACCTTAATATTAAGTATTACAATCTTGAATCAGTAGTAAACTTATACTTGTGATTTGAACAAATTCTATTGATTCACTTTATAGATGTTAGAGATAATCATAAATTAAATACTGCTAAAATCCTATGGATAATCCTAAATTGTGAACAAACTCTCCCCTCTCCCTATACCCTTTAGCCACAAGCTGTTGTCAAAGCTTAAGACTAAGATTGGACCTAGCCACACCTAAACTCTATGAGAATTTAGAAAGAAATGGGGTCTACTCCGAATCCTCATGACTCAATGGTAGAATTCCCCTTACTCTTTATATTTCTTTAGACTTAAGTCCACTGTCCAAGTCTGAGACTAAAAATAGATCTAGCCACACCTAAACTCTATTGAGAGCTTAGAAAGCAAGTAGGTCCACTCTAAACATCGTGACTCAATGAAAGGATCTTCCTTATCCTCTTCTTCAATCCCTATAAACTATTTCTTCATTGCTCTATTCTGACTCGATTTTTAATTTTTATGTCTTGCACATTTAATCCACGTAATAAGTAGCAGAGTGCCATCAAACCTTGTGTAGTTGCATTTCCACAAACTGATGATAGTAAACCTATTTCACTCATACCTTTGATGGTGATTCTTTAAGTGATCTGACCTAAACCACTGATTTCATGACAACCTGATGAAGTGTACATTGTTGGTAATAACAAACTTCACAACCATTTTTACATTTGAACAGTCTAATTTTATGTCATATTCTAACTGAAGTGAATCAGTGAGTTAAGTAGTATTTAATGCAAGTCTTCTTTAGAATTAAGACACTTTTTATAAAGATGAGAGATATAGTTGAAGTATTAATATATTGACAACTCCATAACATAAAATAATGCTGAAAATGCTTACCACTTTCAAAACAGGCATCAAATATAAGATGTCCTTTTTTAGGCTGTCCACAATATCCAGCTGGAAGAACAGTATGCTTGCTCACGTTCCCTACTATGATATCATCACTTCCTAGGGCACTACCTGTTGCAGTAAAAGAAAAAAAAAAGCATGAGCATAAAAGCTATAAATTAGAAAAAACAATAGAAGGATATTCCTCCATGCTTTTCTACATAACAAGAAATTTGCAGCAGTAAATGAACTCTTCAAAGTTTATTTAAGAATTTGGATATAATAATGGCATCATATGTTAAAGCTTCTCTAAGTAACAAACCACACAGCATGGTTTCTTGCACACGCGTATCCTGTGGCTGAACACTCTCATATGCAATAGTCTGATATTCAGCTGAATCCACTTCTTTCAACCGGAGCTCTGTAATACATATATTCTGCATGGATTCCCTAGAATTGAACTCCTCAGCAGCATCTTACTTTACCATAATCCTCAGCAACATCTTCCTCACTATAAGCATTAATGGGATCTTATTCCCCTATCTTGCTGCCTATTTTCATGCATCTTAAATGGCCTTAGAACCTTTGAGACTTAAGTCCCACTCACATCTGAAATTTGAATATTATTAGAGAGGAGAGACATACATTCATGGAGGTATATGATTATCTGAGCCTTGCTTGCTTTGGATACAAAACTCAGAAGAACTTAAATATTTTTTAAAACATGGGGGTTATTTCCTAATAAAACATATAAGGACATAAATTTTCTATACAATAACATTATTTTTGTCAAAATATATCAGTAGTGTATATACTGAAAGCTTTGTCCTTCCAGTAAAATTATACTATTTGCAGTATACAAAAAAATTGTTTCCAAACAGGAATGAAAGAGCACAGTGATTTTTTCATTTGAGAAATGTACAAGGAATAAAGTCTGTATATTATATTATACATTAATATTATACTATAGTCAAAGAAATACACAATAATATAACTAGCAGTTCATTCTTCTGACATTGGCTCAGCATTTTCTTCACTATTTACTGTTCGGACAACAAGTATTCAACAATAGAAAAACTATCTTCTCTGTTACAGAAAACTAGAAGAAATGTGAGTGCCTTCAAGTGCAGAAGGCATGTGATGGAATAATGGGATGATAATATCTTATTTCACTCTGATAAATAGGTCTACTAAGGCTTCTAGAAATAGACTTTTGGTCTGTACTGATTTTTTGACATTTAAATGGGTTACAGGGGATGATGAATGTGACATAGAGCTCAATTTGTTTTATTTTTATATTGAAAACTATTTCACACAAATGTTACAAGCAATTCATATTGGCCCTGAATGATGAAAACAGCTTATTAATTAAAACTGACCTTTCCATACATAAATGTATTCCACCTCTTGAGGCAAAACACCTTAGCTGAAGTAACAAATTATGTCAACATCTTAGTGACACCACAGGTAAAGGGTCTGTCAGGCTTTCTATTATATCCCATATTTTCAGAGGTATATAAATCCCAGGTTAAAAAATATGTATATCCATGTTAACACTCAGCATATAAATCTCCAGTCTTCCCAGGGAAGAAATTTGTAACTTATTCTTTGAGAAGTACTACAACAGACAAAGATAATTTAGAACTTTTCTTACTTTAGAATAATCCACAGTTAGATATTAATTAATGCATGTGAATAATTTTGGTAAAATATAATATTTGCACCCTCATGGTTATTTGTTTTAGACTGAATAATT
This sequence comes from Falco punctatus, assembly GCF_963210335.1. Taxonomy (NCBI): domain Eukaryota; kingdom Metazoa; phylum Chordata; class Aves; order Falconiformes; family Falconidae; genus Falco; species Falco punctatus. Next base: position 8,443,443 of record NC_137591.1, on the reverse strand, counting down.
GCCCACAGATAGCAGGCTGCGGCATTTAAACTCATTTCTTTAAATGTAAAATTACAACTTATATTTTTAGGTAGATGTTTTTTTACCAGCAAGATGATACAATTTTCCTAAAGGCTGGTAACACCACAGGCAAACTTACACCTGGATGGGGCATCTGTGTATCTGTATGGCCATGATCGTGTCACTTGATACAATTCATTCCTCTGCATCATGCAACCTGTAATTCAGAACAGCAGCCACAGGAAAACCATTTCCTCAGTTGCAGTTCAGTGCCACTTTGACTAAGAGCCCCCATATACCTGTCACAGTTAGTCAGGTTAATCATTTGTAATCCACCACATAGAATCAAGGATACAAAGAAAAATTCAGGGAAAAACTGCAGATCTCCACCAAGAAAGCATGAGCTGCCAGGGATCAAACTGAAAGAATGGGAGGCAGGGAGTCAACTGAGTAGAGCTGTAAAAAGCTGAACTCCTCCTGGTAAATGCTCACTTGTAAATCTCAGCTAAAAGTAACAGCTTCTTGTAATCTTAAAAGATAGATGGGAAACACCATTAGATAAAGATGTAGAAACTAGAAAAGATTACATTCATAATACTTCAACCATAAGACAGTGTAGGAAAAGCAGGCAGAAGACAGAGCTACACCTCCTTTTCCACCTAACTGAAAAATGAGAAAATCTGCCAATAGAGTCTTTACATGATGCAGAAGGAAGCTGTCAAGTAACTGTGTCCTAGCAAAAAGTTTCCATCTGCTCCTCCTGGCCCAACGCAGCCATTCAGAAATGAGAGTAAAATCATCAAATAGCCTATAATTCATAGTCATTTAATAATATTCATCTCTCCTTGCATGTTCTTTACTACACAGTACTTTGAATATTCAGAATGTACTGTTGTTATATTTTGAGTTATATTATCTTTATTTAATCTCTAAACACACAAAACTGCAGTCTTTGAACTTCACTTTATTATAGAGCACAACAGCATTATGTTCCTTCTGGCGTGTTCTCCTTGGGTGATAAAGAAAAGGCCAGACTACTGGCCAAAAAACAGCCTGCATTGCTGTATTACTAGATTATAAGACATGGTTTCACGCTTGTCTGTTCAGCAGATGCAGTGAGTGTTGCTGAGAATACATTACCATCTTCGGACAGAGGCGACTGTTAGACTGAGCCATAAGTTCTCTGGCCAGTAAAGAGATAGTGTCCTCACAACTGGGGAGCCCCAAGTAGATTTTCCTGACTAAAAGCAAAGATGTATGACAGAGCCTTGTAGGGAAGGGAAACAATACTTCTATCTGAAACATACTGAAGGGGAAAGAAGAGAATTAACTGAAGTATATCCTGCACGTCACACTTAAGGAGACCAGATTCTCCTTTGAAAAAAGGTTAGATAAGACAAGCAAAGGCAAAAGTAACTTAGCAAAGAAATTTTCTCAGACTGTAGGTCTTATTTTGTCAACTATTTTTTTATACGCTTTAAGACACATAGCTATTTTATTCTAATTCTTCATAGCTTAAACTCCTGGAGTTTCCAGCAAATCCCTAGGATTTACTTTTACCCCAGTATTAAACTTCAACGGTAATTTTCTATCAGGTATGAAATCTGTAGGTGTCTGAAATCTCTGTAAGTAGATAAGGCTTTAAAATAAAACCTGGACAGACTCTTCTGGTATCCACATTCATCACTATTGTCATTGTGGACATATTTCAGATCAAACTAGTGAAAATGAAATGAATCAGTTCCAGGGGCCTGGGATTCTTAGGTGGAAGAGTTTGGAAACTTCCAGAGGTTCTTGCTATTCTTAAGTTCAAAGGGTAAAGTCAACATTTTTGTCATGATGATGAAAACAGTATTTGCTACAATAAACATCATGCAAATTTAGGTGTATTTTCTTTAAAAACTGAGTTTCTAGAGGAAAGTACCTCTTAAGTAAGTAGTAGCTACTCTTTGAATTGGGTAAACAACAAGCCCAGCTTCCAGCTGTCACAAACTTCAGAATCCACAGTTAGCAGCCAGCAGCTACCCTCATGCTACATTAGGTAGGAGAGCACAGCTGCTTTAAAAAAGACATAGAAAAATATAGAGTGAATTTGCCTGGAAAACCTGCAACATTCTTACAATCACACTTACTGCCTAATAAGCATAGCCAATTAGAAAGGTAAGTTAACGTGAAAAGATACAAAAACTGCTAATGATCTTTGTAGAAGTCTGCTTTAAACATTACAAACATCATCAAGAACCTCTCATTCTGCTACAAGACACTTATTTTAGAACAAGATTAGGATACATTTTGCTACTAAAAATTTCTATGGCATAAAGATCTAATAGCCAGATTCCCATCATCCAAGGCCCAGGAAAAGTTTTCAGATACCCTAACAAAGACCTGCATCAGCCTTGAGCAGTACTGTTATTGTAACCCCACACAAAGAAGGGAATCTGAACTCTCAATACAGTTTGCAACAAACAAAAATTCATTCTGATGACCAATGGCAACTCTATTAGCTCCTAAATATAACAAGTCTCTAGATCAACATCATTCAACTCAAGTTTTGAGCAAGTAACACTTATGGAGGATATGCCAATAACAGTGTCTTTTCCACAAATCAGAAAACTGCCAACAGTGTAATTTTAGCAAAATTATATTATATAATATAATTTACAGAAATTTATAGGCATTGTGGCAGATTATATCCTCCAATTCTTTTTTTTTTTAATAAAATCTTTTCAATCATTGTGCCTAGGCTTCAGCATCACTGCTACTCAAGAAGACTTATTTCTGCTATGAACTCTGAATAGTCTATGGCCATTCTAAAAATCTAAAAATCCTACAGGCAGCAGCAGGCAGGAGCTTGGAGTTCCAGCTCCACTGGCCTTAAAAATGCTAAGAAAAAGAAGAAAACACAACTGTAATTGAGATCTTCACAGCCACGTATCCTGCAGCAAGGATTGGGCATAAACCTGAGAATCTAAACACACTGCAGAGAGCTCTGTCAATCTGAAATGTGAATTCACAGTCACCATGATCTGAAAAGAAATGGAAGAAATTATGTTAACACTACAAATCCCAGGGTTTGGGAAAATATGCAGCATGGTACCAACCACACCTGCTGCCTCACATTCAAGTACTGTGCCCATACTGTCACCATTACCCATCTCAAAAGTCAAGCAGAACAAGGAAAATGCTGATTATCACAGACAGCATTCCCATACAGCTTGGTCTAGTTCTAAAAAATAGTAACAGTGGGTCATTATTCAGAAACCAAATTTGAGATAAAGCATCTTTAAAGTAATTGTCTCTTCAATTACTTTCCTCCTCCCGTTTGACCAACAGACTGCTTGTCAAGGGTCTATCTCCAAACTGTAAGAGGCTATTCATATTTAAGGAAATATGCTGAATAAAAGACAAGCACTGGTTTAGCAGAGATTATCAGGTAAATTCAGAGCTTTGCAAAGGTTCTGAAAATACTCAGAAAAAATAAACTGCAAGTTTACTGCCAGGAACTTGAAAAAGCTTGTGGTAGGTTGCATAAATAGGAAGGAAACATGGTAATGTATTGTTTGGGGGGGGGTTTAATTTTACTGCACAAGTAACTCTCTCTACAGAGGCTACCAGACAGCATACCCTTTTAACCTCCCTAACACAATTCCTTGGCTAATGCACTGTAAACTTTTTACTTTGGGCTAAAAGGCATATGTATACCTAAACACCTCATACTTCTTCAGATATACATACCCAAACTGATTTACTCTAGCAGAAGGTATGGCATAGGTGTCTCAGTCGAAGATGAAACTGGGAAAGTCTTGTTCTTACATGCAAACACGTCAAAGCAAAATGACCACTAAAGAGTTCACATGGAGTCCTTACAAAAGGCTTGGTGGTACCACAAAGAGCACTTTGCTGAAATGCTCATATTAAGCAGACAGCCTAAAGATAGCCAGGAATATAAAAGTATGTAAGGTGCTTAGCCCAAGACAAAGCTGTGAACTTACTGGCTGATCAAGTGTAAGAAGGTAATGAGAAATCTCCACTGCCTGGTCCATTCAAAATAAGTACATCCAGACAGCGATACAATTATGAATGTAAGGTCAATTATAGCTCCTTTCCAAAATGTAGTGGAGAACATTGAACTGAACACAACATCTGGCAGACAGATACTGCTCTAAACAATTACTCACTCGCAATGACTTACAAGTTTACAGAAAAAGAAAATAAGCAAACTTGTGTTGACTTGTTTTTTTGGTTATATGTAATATTTGTTTCCAGTCTAATCTCAAAGCATAACTTCAAGAATATTTATTTATTACCTCAATGTGGGCTATCTCCAAGGATATACCTTCTTGTCAGAGGCAAATAGCAATGGAATTTTTTGTATCACTTTAGTGAAATCCAAAATGGCCAAAAAGGTATGAACAGTTTTTCCTCATGGAAATAATTTTTAAAAAATTAACGCTTTGAACTCAGCAAGCAAGAAAAATAGCCATCACTCTTTTTACTGTATTTATAATCTCTAACCTATCCACTAAAATACTCATCACTAGAAAGGGAAAAAATACTGAAAAAAACAGTGGTACCAAATATGTTAACTGAAAATATGTTTATTTTAAAATACTGTAAGAATCAGTGAATTTAATCTGATATACACATTTATTCTTTAACAAGTATTTGGCATCTTGATAATATCAAAGATATCACATGATGCAACAGTTGCTATAGTAGCAATACTTCTTTAAATAAAAACAGATCAAACAAAAGCAAAAAACATAAATTATAAACAAAAATGTGATGCATCACATACATCCCCAGTTAGCAGAGAAAAAGAGTAAATAATAGCTTCCTAGCTCAGCCAGTCCTCAGAGTTATATCTGCAAATATGTAATTGTATCAGCAAGTCCATCCCTTCTGGGGGATAAGAGATGGCTCAGAGAATTAGGTCCACATATGAATAATAGGAGATACTAAAAGACCAGCTGAAAAGTGCACAGGAATTCAAATACTAGGTAGGAACACCCCCAAAAAATCTTTTTCTGGCCAAGCAAGAGGAAATTCTGTGTCTAGGGATTCTGAGGCAGGAAAAGAACTGAAGATTTAAAGCAGATCCCTTGTGTGGTACTACAGAACTTCAGTGGGTAAAACTTCTTTTGCAGGGTCTTTGCGAAATCAGTTGCTTACAGATTTCAAAAAGACAAGAAGTGCATGTGACCTGTGAAAAATGATGAGTCAAAACAGATAATTGCAGGGTTTGGAATTGTAGTTAGCAGAAAACGTCAGGTAAGGGGAAAAGCTCATGATACTATAATACTAACCACAAAACTGAAAAAAGGTGTTGATGGTTGAAGTCACTCACTAGTATTTGCTGGTGCCATCCTAAAATTATGTATTTCCTACACAGCCTAATCTTGAAACAAATCATTACACACCTGGTTTTGCATTATATGAGAAAGGAAAGGAAAGGTTCACGGATATAAGCTATGTATATATCCACATATGCTATGTGTACATATCCATGTTTCAACAGCTGCCCCAGGTATTGGGCATTGATTTAACAAAAGCAGGTTATCAGGCACATTAATGAGACACATGTATATAACTATGTATTTTCATTAACTTTTCTTTGACGAGGTTTTTAAATGCAGAATGATTACATGCAAAATGCTTATGAAAAGATATTTCTGAACAACCTCAAGAAATAGCACCAGCCAAAGGATATTGATTTAGCTAGTTATTGCTGGTGCAGATCAAATTTTAATTTCCATGTATAATACTTCAGGTTTCATACAGAAGGTATGAAACAGGCTTAATCCATACTTTCACTGATAACGCAACAGCAGATCTGGCCTACAGACTACATTGACCATTTCCCTCCTATACAATAAAAACCATATTTTATTGCAAAACCAGTTTTCAATATAAGAACACTACTTCCTCCATGCTTTTTTTTTCCTTTATCCACACTGTATATTCTTGAATAAATAGGGTTTTTTCCGATTTAAGAGCACAAGATATAATTACATGACCAACAGCCAGACCCTGAATAACCCAACCAGGAATAAGCACTATATCAATTAGGTGGGTTTTATCCTACGAGAACTGCATGGTTAAAAATTGTTTTAATGACAGCCTAACTGCAAGAAGTCATGACAAAATACATTTCTAAATTAAAAATAACTCACATTGAGGCAAGATAAACACAACTAAAGCATCTGATATGTAGTAACCAGTGCAATGACCCCAACCCATGATTATGCAGCCTTCAGTGCCTACTAAAGTTGAAATCTCTGTAAGCCAACAACTTCTGTGTCTCCTTTCTTTAGGATCAACTGATTCTCAGCTGGGAAACTGAAAAAGACTCAACAGGTAATAATTATTCCTGATACAACAAAGAAGTAGGTTTATTCGAGCTTTTGAAAAAGGCCAAGGCTTTATGTATTTTAGTTGCCCTAGGTTTCATATACCTCAGTCCTGACTATCACATTCAAAATGCTTGCCTACAAAAGGCATCTCCTAAAGTAGTAGGTATGAAGTACTATGGAAGTCTTTCAAGAATATCAGCAAAGTCAAATAAGAAACACATAAACAGTGCTTTTTCCGTTCATGAAAATTACCCCTTTCATATCAAATTCCTAGCCCTTTCAATGTCTTACTATGTTTGCTGATCGAACGGGAGCTTTCCAGACCTTTATTTAAAGAGATACCTATGTCATATTTTGGAAAGCATGAGCTTATCTGCTGTAATCCCAGCAAGGCCAACGGAAGACAGCTATAGCTGTGATCCTGCATCTGAGCTAATAAGCTGTGTCATGGACATTATTTCAGGTTCAGCACCGAGGTGATACAGCTGTGCCTTCTAATTTGGATCAGGCTTTTATCTCTTCTCAGGTATTCTTCAAAAGCAATCAGCCTGATGAGCCTCAACAAGCCATCTGTGGTACCGCATCAAACCCGCTATTCAGAGGGGTTTGATTTCTCAATATCCAAAGTGTGACTGCTGTAAATTTGTTGTGGATGCACCTGTTCACATAAAAAAAAATTATTTTATTATCACTAATTCTAGCATTCAGGAGACCTGAATTCAATTCCCAACTCAGCCACCAACATCTTTATGGGGGTAATGAATCCTTACACATGGGAAACTAGGCCTTCCATGAGGGCTCCACAGAGCAAAAAGTCCTGTGGGGAAACACATCAGCAGCTTTGCATACCACCATATTTCTCTTCAAGACCCTGTATTTCACAAACACTTGGAAGAGAGGTAGTTGCACACTGCTACAACAGCTTGGGCCATCATTAGGAGTGGGATAAGTGAAAACCAAGTGATAGAAGTTCACTGACAGTTTCCATCCTGTGTATTACGCACCATAATTGATGCATCCTTCTTCAGGTTGAAATTTTATTTTTCCTTGGCTCTTGAATATGTGTAATTTAAAGATATGGTTTTACTCTTGCTTCTGATTGACTTTTTGTCTAGAGGTAGGCATGACTTCTGTCAATCAATTTAAGTCAACAGTAGTTTCAGACACTTAATTTTTTCACTTTGGAGTTAAAATCTTCTTGACTACTACATATTTGAATAAATTTGGGGATTTTAATGCTACTTCTGGAATAATTTGTTCCCTGAGGTTGCTGAAATCAATTCCACTATTAATTACTGTCATAGTTATAATTACTTATTGAAAGAATTCCTTTAACTTCTTAGTTGAGACTAGCACCTTTATCCCCTACTTTCCAAAACAGTCCATTCCAAAAAGTAGCATTTTAAGGCACTGAGAATATCTTCACCTAAGTGTTGCCCATTCACATTGCTGCATTTACTCTTTGGTTAATAAACACTTCTGCATAACCTAGTATTTCATATGAAATAATTATGATTGCGGTATTTTATTTTATTCACAAAGTATATGGACTGCATAGCAAAAAATTTAAATATTGTTTCAGAATTTCTGTTTTGTAACATAGAAAAGTCAGCAAAGCAAACTTGATCTATTAACTTTCGCATCAGCAACACAACAGGAATTTAACTATAGAAAACACAACTAATACACCATATTCAGCAGTTTTTAAGTAAGCATGTGTTAAGTTGATACAGTATTTATAGGAATATGAAATGCATACAAAGTATTTCAAATATTTGGAGCACAAACCAAAATCTACCTACACGAAGGCTTACATAGAGAAAGCTCAAATTACGGATTATTGGTACTGCTTAGAAATAAAATAAGCAACAGATATACTTGTTTTCAGGGTAGTTACAAGACATCTGTTATTCTGCTGTACCACAGACTTTGAATATAGTTAAGTAGTACAGAGGCAAGTTTATCTCACAATCCTATTTTACATGGACAGTTCCTCTGAAATAATGCCATAGGCTTTGGATTTTTATAGGTTATTTGAGAATTTTTTCATTAATCAAGTGCATCATACTACCTCATCTGCATTACATATGCATGAAAATGTGATAGCTACTTGATAGGTGTTACCCAGCTCTAAAGTCTACTGTAATCACCCAGTAACTTTGCTGCTTATTGCAAATGAAAACACATCAGTAGACCTGTAATGAATCCAGCTGGGGTTTCTTTGGAAAGGATTCCTGCTGCTCTGCTCTGGTGAATCACCGGAACTGATGTTCCACTTGTTTTTGTGGAGATTGAAATTTAACACGTTTTTCAAGGTGGTTATGAAACTATAAGTAAAAGCAAAATCTTGCCAGTTTTCACTCATGATTATGAGATCCACTGCTAAGTAAACAGCTTTATGATTTAGCAAGTAAACAAAACACAGTTAGATAACTTATTTAATTATAAGAATTAAGCTATTTTATCCCCCCATCCCCTCTTCCACACTTGATTTTTACCACAATGAATCTATGAAGTCAGCCAGTTAACCATACTGAGAGAACAGGGACACATATGTATATTAGAAAATATATGTATCACACTGTATAAGATTTAGCCTCTAACCTTAATATATTACTTATCCTAAAATAGAACCAACCATGAAAACACTTTACTATACACATATATACATCAAACTCTGCCCAACATTTGCAGGATCACAGTCCTAGATTTAATACTAAAGTCAACATCTCTGAATTTGCACAGCCTGTGACAAAATGAAATTGAAGCTATTATTATAGTAGAGCAGCTTTCCAAACCATTCTGGCATACAATGAGTAAAACTACTTCAAAAAATGTCACAGTACAAAGCAAACTAGCAAGTTGCAACAAGGCTTTACTGTTGGTCAGATTCTACTGCCCATGCTGTTTCTCCATCCTCCAAAGGCCAAACCACAATCCTCCTTCTCTCTGCTGCCTGACATCCTCTCCCATACTCCTCAGGGCTATTTAACCACCTAGCGGGAACGAGCTACAGCTGCACATCATCTATGTCAATCAACCCACTGCCTTCGTAGCAAGGCCACAGCTCCATATTATCCACATTAATCAACCCAATGCCTTCACTCCTCTACAAAAAAACATATTTAAAATTTAAAAATATAGCACTTCTTAAACGACAGGCTCGGCCTGTGGCAAAGTCAAGAAACTGAGTTGTGGGGACAATGTGACAGGGAAGTGGGGACATGGGACACATAGGTGTGTGCCCATAACCAGCTCTCGATTACTAGTAAATCGGTTTATCTCCATAACTGCAGGCACAACTTGAGCCTAGAAGAATTTGTTACCTCAGGTACAATGCAATCTAAACTTAACAATTCTGCATCAAGGCTCTGCATGCCAACTACTTTTGGTGATTATTTGAGAAAACTAAGCTGTTTTCTATAGAATCACATAGTTCTGGAAAGGGCAGCACAATCAGTCCTCCAGGAACAAGAGTGACGTAGCACAATGCACACACCTAGGTGGGTGTGCTGGAGCCAGTCCGCATCCAGCAGCACCACTGCTGAGCAGAAGCAGCACCACTGGATCTGAATGACATTAGCAGTAAATATCTGTACCAAACTCCTCTCTGTATCCTCTAGCACCTTATTTAACTGGGGGATGGTGCTTTCTGTCATCAGGGTATCCTAGCTCTTTATTTAAAAAAAAAAAAAAAAAGTAAGTATGATTATACAGCCATTCCACTCTATTATTTTTGTCCCTAAACAGGTGTTGCTGGAGGAAAGAGGAACAGGAGGAAGGAAAATCTCTGCGTGTAAACAAGTTGTCCATTTCTTCTGTGAAAGGTTACAGCTATTGGTATTAGGTGTCCCATTTGGAAAGCAGGCTTGTGCTGCAGAACTAACTTTCCCAGTCCTGCTAGTGGCCCCATGGAGATCAAGCCAGTTACATTTTAACACAAGAAGCTGACTCTAAAAAACTATTTTAATGAGTATTAAATCTATAAAGCTCAACTTAAAAAGAAACAGAAATGCTATGCAGGCCATGTAAATGCATTCTGAGGTTGATCTGGTTTTTTGCATGAGACTTCTGCCTATAAATACAGTGACAGCAACACTAAAGAAACTTGCAGAAACTTCTGTTTTACAAATTTCAGTACAAAACCTATTAAAATTCTCAATATGTCTCATTTTACTTTTTACAAATTCAAAAACTCTCACAAGTGCTAATAATTAATAGGGTGCTTTGAACTTCACTGGAAGAAAAAACGGGAGGCTTGAGGTAAGTAACTCTCAGAAGCTTTGATTATTTGTCAAAGAAAAAACTGATAGAAATATAGCTAGGAAATGGTAAACCATTAAAAAATGGCAACTGGAACACCCAACTCATTCGTGTTTCTGTCTTTTTCTGAAATTATATCTTCTGGCTCTATAAAGCCTTCATTAGTATTTCTCAGGTCTCCTTTTGTGGCAAATTATGTAATAGGAATATGATCAAAGCTGTAAGTACCAAAAATATATTAGCAGCTCTTCCTCAATGAATTCTTCTATTGGGGATTGTTTCCACTAGATAACTGAAAAAGTTGGAAATTAGTTAAATATCAGTCTACTGGCAACAAAGTATAATGATTATTACATTATTTTTCTGCAGCAACTACAGTTAATTTTTATGTATCACTTTAATTAATATTCCAACTTAAGCAGAAAAAACTGAAGTAGTTAATGGTCTCTTACAGAGTGCCTCAAATTTACTAACAAACCTTTTTCCATATCATCTGGATTTCAAACCACCTATGCTAAAATGTACCCATGCTTGCTATCAGTAAGTTCTGGCAAATGTGTTTGTAAAAAAACACATTTTAGATTTGTTTACAAATACATCCTGCAGCATTTTATAAACAACTGTAAATAGTTCTTCATGGCGTGTGAACATCTGCAAGTCTGGGCCCAGTACCCTTACAGTTTTCCACTGACTTCTGAAATCTTTTTGTGTAGACAGGAAGAGTGGGCAGATCCCTTTCAGCATGAAGACTACAATGTCTTTTCCCAAACACGGGAATTCAGCTATGTTTACAGGCTTGTAAGCTACATTGTTTACATACACTTGAAAATTCAAAAATAATATAAGGACAATTCAGTTGAAGAAATGAAATTTGCCTGGAAGACCAAAAGTACCACTAATATATGGTGTTATTTTAAAGACCAAGATTAAATAATATTGTTAAAGTAATTAGCTGATTTTTCCTCTTTTAAATTTCATCATAGCTACTGAATGAGAAGTTCCAGTTATCAAAAAGGCCTATATTTAAAGACAAATAAATTACGTTGTCTTATTTAGTTCAGCTTTTTATTGATAATTAAGGCCACCTAAAAGAAAGTTCCTGATACTATAATGTGTTCATACCATATGCAATGTACAATATTTTTAATAGAGTAACTATTCTTTTTTGAAAGAATAATATATAAAACCTATAGTCCATCTCAGCACTACTATATTAAAATCAATTAGAAAACACCGCAGAATTTACACAGCTATTCTATCAAGCCTTCCACATACAGAACTCTGAAATAACGATCTCAACATTAAGTATTTTAAAAATGTTAATTACTACCCAAACTTGGGGAAGAGGGGGGTTTAAAGCTCACCTCCCTGAACCCGTCAGCCTAGCTATGAACGCTTTCAAAAATTCTAACCATTCTTAATATGAAATGTGACTTAACATAGCTCTGCAAGGTATCTATCATGACACGTAAATAAACATGAAAAACTACACATTCAGCTGGGAAATCTGCTTGTTCCGATAACAAGGATCTTTGGTCTAAAGACATATATTTGTATCCTGTCCAGTACTGTGAGTAAATGCCTTTTTTTGCTTTCACTATGATTTCAGTGATGATGACCCAATGAAATATCAGAAATACTAATACCCACAAAATGACTAGCAACTGTGGAATAACACATATTAGAACTGTCAATCCAGGCTAATATGCAGCTGCCTCAGATAGGAAACTATTACAGAACTGAGAGATAACCTGCACCCTTTGATCATTCAGGCCTCTGGAAGCAAGTCTTCCGAAGGTAATATAGATGCCTAGAAGAATAAGAGTAACCTGGGGAGAATGAGATAACTAGTGAAATTTTAGCTAGATCCATGTCTGAAAAGTTAAACACTTTCATCTAGTTCATGGGTCAAAAAATTAGTAAATACAAGCATTCTGTACTCACTTTGACCTACTCCTAAATCTTCCTTAGAGAAGCTAATAACGTCCTCTTTGCTACAGAGTAAGATCTATTTTTGAAGAAACTTAACAAAACTGGCTGTCTTTGCTATATCTCAAGTCTTCCAAAGGTCTGAGACATCAAGGTTAGCTGAACAGAACTAGAAGTCAAACCAAGAAGCTCCTGAAGCAACCAACTAGTCTTAATCACCTTCATTCTCCTGCAGACTTAATTTGTGAAGATTTAAGTTGCTTTTAATTTGGATTCCCAGCTTGAGACATAAAGGTTTCAGCCTGGAAACCCAGACAGGGCAGCGTACAAATTTACAGTTGATTGCAGAAAGCTGATTTGAGCACTTCCAAGGAAAGAGCTAGGACTAAGGAGCCAAGTGCAATGGGAAAATGATTGATTAATCCAGGGTAAAGCGAGTTGATTTGCAGCACTCTAACCAAACATCAGAACACAGAAACTATTTTAATGGATTATACCAGATGTCTGCCTAGTCCAGAGAGGACAGCACCAGAACATGAACTCCACAGCAGACAGATGTGAGATAATCTACCTTCCATATCATGTCTCAATCTCATTTGAAACAGACAGATTAGTTTAAACCATTATATAGAAAACAATAGTGAGTGTAGTGTAACAGTATAATAAAAGCTAATGGTAGGCCATCTTCTGAAGTACTTTGTGAAATTCTGTGGTCCTAGCCCCTCTCCTCAATTAAAAAAAAAAAAAAGTGCAAAAATTTGCAAGTTATTACAGAAACAAAAATCTTCTACAAGAAAAAGGAATGGAAATATGAAAAGATCTGCATATACAGAGACAATAAATATAATTACCAGTGTAAGAAAGATTAACAGATTTACTTTTTCTATAACAGAAGTATGAGTAACTAATAAAACTGAAATGAAAAATTCTTAATTATAAAAAGGTATGTTTTCCATAAAGTATAATTAACATACAAAGCTTCTTGACACAGTATATTATCAAAGCTGAGTGTGGAGGGGGTGTAAGCATCTTAGATGTATATAATTCAGTATCAGATAATATTTAGGAAGAAAGATAAATTTTAGAGTCACCCTTCTGTTAAGTGTACATTATATTCTTCCTGACATCTTTCCTTGACATTGACTCTTGTCAAACACAGGTTACTGAACTAAATCAGTAAAGAATGGTCCATAACATTAATCTCTGTGGCTATAAAGCATGGATAAGTTACCTTTCTCTGTAACTCAGTTTTCTTATTTGAAAATTACAAATAATAATCATTATTTCAAGATCAGAAGATAAGAATTAGTTATTAATTCTGTTTTCTGATCCAGGAATAATAACATGATGTTTCTGTAAAAACAAAACAGCAAGTATAATGTAGTCATACTTGCTAAATCAATTTATATGCTTTGAACAATGTTTGGTCCTTCTGTAATGGCTTCATTCTCCTTACAACCATACATAAAAATTTAAATTTGTGCAAAATGCAGGTTCCAGAGCTAGATTCCTGTATCTCCTAAAGACTGGTCCAGATCTCGCATATCATGAAGACATACTTAGTAGTCAGGATGCACCAAAAACAAGAACGTTTCCCAAGTACATTACGAGCACATCAAGAGCATCAGTGTCACCCAGCACTAAGGGGACAAGCAGGTTCTTTTGGGGACCTGCCAAGGATCCCTTAGAAACCAAAGTTTAAGGGGGAAGGGGGGGGGGGGGGGGGAGAAAAAAAAGAAAAAACTACATCGCCCCACCTTTTTTTTTGTACAGCCTACTTTCCACGTCCTTTCTCAAAAAATGGTCCAAGATAACAAGATTGCTTCCCAAGTCCCACTGATCTCTGCGAGTTTGTGGTCTTTTTCCTATGACTGTGGTTCTTTGCATTTCTAATTCCTCATCTGGCTCCTCCAAAAAAGAAGGAACTGTAAATCAAGACTTGCAAAGTGGCCAGACAGGCATTGCAAAACTTAAGCAGACGTGTATCAGGAACATGCAACAAAACAGGATTTCCGCACAAGCTGAAACACAACATTTATGATAAAATCACATATTAGTTAGCTGCAACGGGTAGATGTGGAGAAGGGTCTGACAAGGTTGAAAATAAAAAGCAAATACTGTAAGTCTGCAGATTTAAATAATACAGCAGAGAACACAATACAAGAGCATGTTTATGCACTGATCTGGAAATAGTAGGAAAGTTACACTGTATATTAAAGAAAGTTACTGACAACAGCAAAGACACAGGTAGATGAAGTAGGTAGGAAAGCTGACAAAGTCAAAGAGCCACTGGAGATTTGTTTTCCTGTTTCACAGCACAGTCAGGGCTCATCAGCTGTGTTTAGTAGTGTCACACAACACAGTGGATGAAAAGAATCACCTGTCTCATGGACAAGTTTAATGTACAATCAACTGCACAGTATGGTTTGTAGGGTTCATCAACAGCACAGCTGAATACGGGGAATTCAAGAACCTTACAGCAAATCCATTTAGATGCAGCATTTGTAGGTTTTTTTTCACCTTAAGTGGCCCAAAAATCCAAAATCAGTTCTATGGATAATGCATCTTCATTTGGAGCCACTTCTGAGGCTGAAAAGCACAGGCACAGCAGCTAACACAGTAGGCTAGGAAAATGAACTTTGGGTTCAGGAATGCAGATAGTTTATGTATGATGCTGTGGGATATTAAATATTCAGAAAAACTGTCACCTTTGTTTCATCCTCCAAATGTTAAGATCTCTAATTTTCAGAACTTATTTTGGGGAGGTTTGTTTTCACACAGGTTGGAACAGACCTTAACTGTGTTTTGTGACAATTGGAAAGACCCCTATACCTATAGGATCCCTATCATTTATGAGGAAAGGCAAAACTTTGGTTTCACAGACAAACTTATCTTCACATATACATAGTTAAGAGCCGTTGTTAACATATCCTCAATAGGAAGAGGAACATTTGGCACCTTCCTTAAAGTGATGCTCATAGAATAAGGTATGTGAGGTGTAAGGTGAGCAGCAGGCTGCCCTCAGCAGCCCCCGGGGACAGGTGAAGCAGCACCTGCAGGCCAACCCCCAAGCCATCAGCCTCCTGGTGCACTTCCAGTTCCAACCCACTGTCTTCACCTGACATTCTTTCACTCTGAATAAAGCAAATCGTGGCTTCTTGAGTGAAGGGAACTCCAGTGCCCCACCGTTTGGCTCGGCTCTTCGCCCCCGCCACCTGTGCCCCCTGCGCGGGGGGGAGCGGGGCTGCCCCACCGCCAGCTTCGCCCTCGCTCTGCCCCACGTCCTGCCGGCTGAGGCGGGCTCTGGCCCTCCCGCCCCCCTCCCCACGGCGGGGCAGCCCCCCTCAGGCAGGGCTGGAGCGCCTGGGGGCTCTTCCCCCTCTCCCTGCCTGAAGGGGCGCTCCCCACGACCGCTTCTCCCCCGGGAAGACGCTCCTCGTCCCCAAGGGAAGGCGCCTCGTCCTCCTCCGCAGCTCCCTGGGCAGGGGCCTCTGCCCCGGCCCCTTCTTCACCTCAGTGCCCTCGGCCAAGAGGCGCTTCCCTCCCTTTCCCCTGAGAGAAGGGCTCCGTCCCCCGCACTCCGTTGCGAGGCAGGCCCCCTCGACTGCCACAAGCCCCTGGAGAAACGGGGCTCTTCCCCTCTCCCCCCGCCCAGGCGACTGCGGCTGGCACTGACCCGTCTCTGCCGTCCTGCTCCTCTCCGCCATATTTGTTGTCATCCCCCCACCCCCACCCCCCCCCCCAAAGAGCGAGACGCTGCCTGGGCGTCGCCATGGCAACACACGTCACCGCCAGGGGAGTCCCGCGCCCGCCCCCCCCGCCTCGCCGCCCGCCATGGCGGCGCGGGCAGCGGGCGGCCGTCCGGGGAAAGGCTTCCAGCCGCCGCGGGGAGCCCGGGGGGGCCGCGACGGCAGCGGGGTGCGCGGAGCCCGCTCCCCTCACCGCCCGGACCGGTGGCCGCCCCCGCGCTCGCGGGTGGGGCTGTCGAGCGTGAGGGCAGCGGGCGCTGCGCGAGGGCGGGAACGGCCGTGCGTGAGGAGAGCCCCGCCGGCCGCCTGCCCCTGCGCGCCGCTCGCTGCCGGTGTTTACCCGCGCTGCGCGCCCGGGGGAGGCAGGGCTCGTTACCTGCTCCCCGGCGGCTGGCCCTGCCTCGGCAATTACAGTAACAGCGCCCCGGAGGACGGGGCAGCAGCCGGGTACCTGAGCCCTCAGCCGGGCCTCGCTCCCCGCCCGCGGGGAGTCGGCGCTGGCCCTGTGGTAGTCACGGGCTCGGAGGAGAGGCTCGTTTTGGGGGTGGTGTGCCCCTCCACCCACGGCGGGGAGCGATCACAGCCTGGAGGGGAGGGGGGAACGTTGGCTTAGGGGTCTGTGTCACCCCGGTGGGGAAGGGAGCGCATCTCTCCTGCTCTGGCTTCCAGCCTGATGCGCTGAGGTGGAGGCGCTTTAGGCAGAGATGGCAAATCCATGTGTGGGGCTGCCCCATCCTGCCCCAAAACTCAGCAGGTGAGTCTGACCGTGTGGCAGTTCTGTCAACTTTTTTTTTTTTTTTTTTTTTTTTTTAATATCTTAAAGCAGCCCAGTGGGGAGCTTCATTATGTGTGTGAGTGTTACCCGTCTGTCTCCTAGACCTAGCAGGTGAGCCTGACCATATGGCAAATACAGCCCTGCTTCCTGGGGACGGGAGCAACTCTGTGTGCTTGTGTTTGCAAGCCCAGTGGGTGACACTCACCATGTGGCAAATACAGCAATGAGGGCTTTGGTGCAAAGGGGCTAATTATGTGTGTGTTTCCCAAGAGACCCAGCTGGCTGGGTCTGATCATGCGTGTCTCGCTAACGCAAGACCGAGATGGCAGCTTCATTGTACATCCTCAACGCAGACAGACTCCAAACTCCCAGAAGCGAGGCGAGCCATGGGACAAGTGCGGTGTTGCAAGTGCAAGCGTCAAGGCCCAGAATCATGTATGTTTGCATACATGGGCAGACACGGGGGTGAATGCACCCCAGACTGGGTGGCTGTTAAAACTGTAGAACAAGTAGCATGTATGCAATGCTGAGCAACAGAAATGGGCACAACTGTGTTTAAAGGTCATGTACACACTCATGTGTTTGCTTCCTTATAGCTGATAAATTGGTGTAACCACTTCCTAGTGACCAATGACTACTCGTGGAAATGCTCCACACTTAAAAATTAAGGCAGGTAGAATTCTGTCTTCATCTAAAGTTCTGTTCTTTAAACACCACTTCCCCTCCTTGTCTTCCTACCTGGTATGTGCCTTTTCTGTTCCAGTTCAACTCTTCTCTGTAGGGTCAGTTGCTTCCTTTCTTCCTGACTTTTGCGGACTTGTTCATTCTTCTTTCAGTTTATAGTTCTCGGGGGGGGGGGGGGGGGGGGGGGCGTTGCAGCTTGTGTTGTGTGGTGTCTCTTCCTTTGCTGTTTCCTTTCTTTTTCAATGGCACTCAGGCCTCTTTCCTTCATCTACTTCTCTTCAGTCTGAGTATCTTACTTTAGTATTATATAAGCTAATTTAATATTACTTAGCCACATTCCTGTGCCAGCGACTTGATGAAATACCTGTCTGAAGTGGTGTACCAAGAGGGTTTTGTGATGAGGTTAGAAAATACACCCTTGCACAGAGGAATATTGGAGTGTGGATACTAACCTTTGCTCAGTGAGAGTCATCAAGATCCAAGCTCTGGAAAATATTTTCTAGACTTTTCCCTCTGCAGTCTTCATAAACTATAGGTGGTCACTAGCATACTACAAAGGCTGATTTGTCTTACTGCTGACAGTGAACTACAGTGAGTATACACACACACACACACACATATTCTCTCCCCCATCTTTCTCCAGGCTAGCAGAGCACCCGGGCCCTGTGCTCTTCCTTGTTTGTCGTTGGGCAAATGATCCTGTGACATCCCTCTTCAGAATATGCCGTGTGTACTCTCATCCTTTTCTTCCATCCATTCAGATCTTTGTATTAAATGCTCTTGCACATCCATTGAGAAACATCAGCACCAATTCAGGCTTAACATAGACAAAAACATTCTCTCCTGGAATCTCTCCATGTATGTGCATTACAGTACATCCCACCTGTCTGTCTGACACAAAAACCTAACCTAATTGTTGCTTTTCCTCTTTACTTGTCTGGTCTTTTATCAAGTCTAGCTCTCTCTTTCTCTATGAAAAGGTGATCATATCTGTATCAGTAGCTAGGTTACTTTTTTGCTTCTAAGCATCTTTTATCCTGCTACAACCCCTTTCCTTCAGGTTCCCTGATATCCATGTCCCACATCGCAGCCCTCCTTCAAATAGTTTCTCGTATTAGTTACCTCTTCATTCCTTTATCCAAACTTTCCTTCCCCCCCTCCAGGTCTTAGTTCTGTCCAAGTCTGCAGCTCTAGTTTCTTATCATGTCCCCATGTCCCCTTATTCCCTTTGTTCTACTTGCTATTCCAGCTTTAGTTTCCCCTCATCCATATTTCATTCCTAACTATTAATACCCATATAGCATTTTTCATCTGTAAATTTCTAAGAATTAAGTGCCTGTAGAGAAACCTTCCATATCGGGTCTCCAGATGACCTCTTTATTCACATTTCCCTGAGAGACTCACTTCCATGGTGACCACAAATACTAATCCAAAGGCCTTTTGCATCTGCCATTCTACTAACTGAACTCAAGTACCTGCAAGAAAGTCTACTGAAATCCAAGGCATCTGGGAGAAAGCACTTTTTCCAGTCAAATTAGCTCTTCTGAGTTAACACACTTGAAAAACCTAGAAATGCCACACTCATTTTTTTTAGTCTGAGTTTAATGCTATGTTATATTCACCTCACCAAGCTGAAATGGTGTTAAATATAGATGATATGCAGTCTTTCCAAAAACAGTAAGATAATTTGACAAGAGGGAACTGGAAAGTTCATATAGAAAGTTCTTTTGAAAATAGAAAGATAACTGAATGGTGTAACTTGAATAAGGGCTGAAGAACGAAGGAAAGAGTATTAAGGAGAAGCAGTTGCTCATATTTATGTAGTTTTAGAGCACCTGAAAATATGCCAGGGTGCTCATTAGTACAGAGACTACTCTGGTCCCTGCCCTTCCAAAGCTAATAATCTAATTCTGGACATCACAACAAAGAGTAACAGAACACCATTGCAAAACACTGCTGCCCTGGTTATCTTCACACCCATTGTTTCAGCCATATTCCTTATCTCAGTGTATCCCTCCGTCCTTCAGCACCTTAGCAAGTAAAAGCTACTTCACTTTTGTGGCTCTTCACAGGTTATTCCCACCTTATTATCTTTTAATATCCGATAGAGAAACCAACGTCTTCCCCCCACACATTTCATTCAGTAATAACTCCCTACTTGTTACATTTTCAAACCAGCACCTTCCTGCTTTCCCTTGCTGCTGCTTCTCACTCCCACTCACCTAATTTTCCTCCTTTAAATCCCTCCCTTAAAATCTCCTATGCTGTGATGTCTGCTGAAGGAATGACAATGAATACTCAGCTGTGTGCCAAGATTACTGCCTATCGTGGTGACTGGTTTTGTCTTATTCTGATCTGTCTCTTGCATTCACTCCCGGACTGAAAGTGACTTGAAGCAGGCCCCTTCTTTTCACTGTGTTCGTTAAGGGTTCTGGAGTGGACTCTTAAAAACTATTATAAAAACAAAAATAAATCAAGGCAATAGAAATAAAATAGAAGTACTGGCCAAAACCAGAAACATTAGGCAATAATTCAGTTATAATTCATCAGTTTAGGTAAATTTACATAAAATATAATGTAACTGACAACTTCAATACAAATAATGAAAAAGAAATTACTTTTTTAAATACAGATTTGTGCTATTTCTCTGTCTATTTATAATCTACAAGGACTTGAGGTGTATGTTTTACTTTTTTATCTGTGCTTGTATTTGAAACATAAGATACTCCAATTTTTGTTTATCTTTTGTCTGCAGTCCACAAGATTGCATGGTGACTAAAGAACATGAGAAAGCATAATGCCACAAGAGCAAAAACTGAAAGGAGAAAAGATTTCTGATTGCTTTTTTTTAAAACATACTTCAAATATGTTGAGGATAGAAGGATTTGCATTACACATTCAATACTTTCGATTCAACTAGAGGTGGCTGCTGTCAATATGTATCTGTTGAAACCCCAAAGATCTTCCAAGAAAATCGATAAAAATCCAATTTTACAATCCTGATATTTTCAGAGTGTTTAAAAAATTGGCAAAACCCACTGTTTTTTATACATTACAAAAAAGCCAGTAAGGTGCATTATTGATTTTTCACAAATTGTTTTTAAGTGACTGTTAAGGCTGGACGAGAATGAGAAGATAGAGTATTAACATGAGTTGTGCATGTGTTTCACACACCACATATATGGTGTGGTGTATGGTATGGTTCTTCAAAGTGGGGATTTAAAAATCCAGGTTTAATTGTGTAATCATATAATTTTTTATACCACTTTCCCTGTGTAGAATAAAGTAGTGCATGCATTCAAATATATGTTCTATCAGTACTTCAGCTTTGACTGCTGTCAGAGAAAAGGCTGTCAATGTTGGCTGTGCAAGCAGAGTTGGTACAGTCCAAATTAAATATATTAAAAAGAAAAAAGAAAGAAAGAAAAGTCTGGTCAGACTTTTTAGCCAGGATGTTATGGTCTGGTGGATTCAGACAGAAAATTAAATCTGATAAAAAAAAAGAGAGCCAAAATGAAAAACCAAAGCCTAGACTGAGGTAGCAAAATTGAAGTGAATTTTAAAACATGCATACATAGTGGAGGAATGCTATAATCTTATTAATGTAACCTTCATCCACTCTTTCTCTTCTTCCAGCATTTATTGCTCTCATTAGCTGTGTAATATCTAAAAGCAGATAGTCAATTTCTTGTGTCAAGACTATCTTTAATGTATTCTGAACATGCCTACTATAATTTTAGACGTTCTATACAAAAATAATATTACCTCGTGGGTTTTTCTGTATTATTTCTAAGCATAGGAAAAATTAAAATGCAGCAAGTCTGGAAAGGTCGAACTGTTATCTCCCCTCATTCTGTGCATGACTTCAGAAGTAATCAAAAAGTTACGCTGAGATAACTGATACAAAACCTGAGACACCGTGATCACAAAACTTGGATCAATTTGTGCCCATGCAGGCAAAGCATCATCTCATTTCAGTCCTGAAAATATTTTTTTTTTAATTTTACATCTTATGGATATTTTGAACTATTTGTTCCCAATGATTGTCCTCACAGATGTGCATCAATATTGTGTAATTACACAGAGAAACTGTCAGCCTGAAGGAACCCGGCCTATAAATTACAACCACACTGAGTACGGACAGTGAGCAATTTGTGACTCCAGGAGTTGGAATGCTGCCTTGCTTTTCCACTCTTCCACAAGCACTTTTGAGCTTGTAAAAGCAGGGGACTACCAATGTGCAGGACTTTCTCAGGCACACTCCCTCTTTCGCTATTCCTTTGAGCAGGATGCAGGCTTGGATGTAGGCTTGGCTGCCAGTGTGTGCTTACACACTGCATTTAATAGGAAAGTAAAGAAGGGTCCGTGCCAGCCACCTGGGTGCAGAATGGAAAAAGCAATTTTACCCAAGGGCAGGAGCAAACCCTTACTGTTACAAAACTGATGTTTTATAATTACTTTCCAGAAATAAAGAATCTTCATTTTTAAGTTCCCATCAGAAAGGTAGACACACATACATGAGAAAAGTGCACTTTATCTGGGAAGGATGAAAGGCTGTCAGTTCTTCTGGGATCTGAATATGTGAATCAAGACAGTTTAGGAATTTCAAACCTGAAGTATAACGCTCAGCTAGAGTTCTGTGCCATTCAGAGGCAGGTAGAAGGGGCCCAAAGAACCCTTCTACACCAGAACCCCGCAATTCCCTAGAAGCCCTCTTTTTAGTAGTGTAGAAGCCCTTTTTTTAGTAGTTTCTAATCGTGTAGCTGCTAAATACACTCCATTGTTTTGCAGATATTTCCAAGGGGTCTACGTGTTCCTGACACAGTCCTGGTGGCAGTGATTACTACACCTATTCTTTGAAATTAAAATGTGTGTTTGTGTGATGTTCTCATGTATTTATTGAAAATTATTTAACATCTTAAGTATTTGGGTTTCATTAATATTTCTGTATTATTATGGACATTTTCCAGACTCTGTCCTAAGATTTTATGCATTGCATTTTAATATTCTATAAACTCTACCATTGTCCTCTATCTTTTAATCCTTTTCAGCATCTACTCTGTTTTTTTAATGTAGCTAGTGAACATCTGGAAAGATGAGAGAGGTAGAATCGGAACTTAATTTGGGATGAACTGAATGATTGTTTGCTGTCTTGAAGCTGATTATTTGGCCTCCAACTGAAATGTCATTCTTTAGAGGAAAGAAGAGATCATAATGGATTTAGGAACCTTATTACGTTCCATGATTTTTAAATAAATTCATGATTCATTTTTAGTTACAATTCTCAAGGTACCAGTGGCACAGAAAAAGGAGCAGCAAATCACTGGGAGACAATCACTACATGTAGCAGCTGGGAGAGAGGAGGTAAACTGAAATTGCAGAAATTTACTTTAGACTGCAATAAGCTTATGTGAGCTAACACATGGCAACTAATACACGACGAAATCCCAGTGCAGAAAGGCCATTTTTAGTTTTCACATTTGTCAGCAGATCATGGTAAACAGTTGGCTAACCCTAGTATGCACTTGTCTTCCCCAGGATTTTTTTCACATGCTAAGTGGTAAAGAACTGTCTTTTTCGCCTAACATATACGAGGCCTGTGAGTAGTGAGAATGAAATAGATCTATGCCAATGTAAGTAAGCCATGTGGATTAACAATGACCTTTTTTTCCTTTTAAAAGAACCCAAGGAATGAACTCAGAGGCTGCAGGTAGATTGTCTGGTAGTTAAGTTTGTGTGAGGGCTTGAGTTCAATACACTAGATGGCTTCAGGCTGTCAGCCATCAAGGTTCTTGTTCACCTTACGCCTTTTGCTTTTGCAGTCTACTCATGCAGGAACACTGTTGGCTTGCCAGTTATTCCATAAGCCATGCAGTGCCACCAAAAGAAGTCCTTGTAGTGCAAAATATTATCAACATTGGCCTTTAATAGTAGTACAATAAGGAAAACCCCAAGCAGCATTCCCAAACAGCTTAGAAAAGGGATAACAGCATGTCAGAGCCATGCCCTGTGGAATCCAGGGTACAGAGTAAAGCAAAACATGGGGCCTACCAAGGCCATCCATCTTCCTTCAAGAGCCCAGGAAATAGCATTGATTGTTAAATCTAGTCTTAAATACTATCTGCTATGGCAAAATAATGTGACCTCAAGTGAAACAGGTCATGTGCCTCTAAGGACAACATTGTAACTGAACGGTTAGCAAGATGATCAGGGATTAGTGCTCCCCATGCAAACTCCAGCCTGACCAGCTTGAGACAGGCAGAGATCTAGCTTTAGGGTCATTAGAGAACTGTTACACCAAGACCACAAATAATAACATTTTAAAATCACTATTTTATATGTTAGAAACATAAAAGACACAGCATCTTTAATTTCTCTGTATTTTGTCCAAGTAATGTCTAATTCTAGGTATTCCTGAACACACTGATTACCAAAGTTGCTTCCCCTGATAACTAGCAATGCTGAGATGTGGATATTCATTAAGACATAATCACACCCAATTATCTGCCCCCAACCTTGAATATAGCATCTATAGAAAAAATTACATGAACTTCATTTGCAGTTTGCATTCATAACATCTTCTCCTGCATCCTAAAGTTTCAGGGACCTTCACAGCATCCAAACTTTCTGCCCCTCCCTGCAAGAGTCAGTGGTCCTATAGAGGAAAAAAACCCCTTCCAATTAAGATCTTAAGGAAATGAACAGGTATATGTGTATTTGATCAGAAACCACGGAAATAATTTAGTGTAATTACTACCTAATCCATCTTGAAGTCTTGAAACCAAAGACAATTTAAAAATTAAGACATTAATATGAAATTAGAATGACTTGAAGTTTGGATGAAGGAAGTACACAGTAAAAAATACAGTTACATGCTATGTTTATCTTATAAATGAAGATATTTGGTGAAGCACAGATGGGCTACTGTATTTCTTAAACCTTTGACCCATAAGGATTGGCAGTGAGACAGTGTTCCCATTTATACATCTCTCATTCCTTCTACTACATTTGGGAACTCATTGACTCATTTAGGATGGCGGCTGCTGTACCAGAGAAAGGAAGCCAATTTCCTTTTCACATTTTGAGCACACACAAAAGTGGTGGCAACTTAGGAATCAGCTCTTTGAAACAGCACCTGGAATAGAAACACTCTTAATATGTTACCTGCCAGAATGTAATTTTTCATTATACAGGAGAACTGAAGTTCAAGTGCACTGAAGGTCTGGTTGAGGAGTGGGCGCAGCACTGTTTAGGACAGCTAACCTTGGCCGTTTCTGAAGCTGTGCCAAAATTAGAATGGGTGGCAGAGTTGTTCACAAACCAGATACCATATGTGCAACTTGACAATGTCTGTAGAGGAGGGCTTGCAAGTAAATTCCACCCTTGCTTAAAATTCTGTACCGGAAACTGCAGGATTGGACAATACAGTGGTAACTCCATCACCCGTCTTTAAGTTATACCATCCTGATGGGGTCATATATCACTTAGCATCACTTGAGAAGCCCATTAAGAGCAAGGAACTGATCTGGGTTCCTGAGTTTCAAGCTTACCCATCAGGACTTTCCTCCCATACAGTAGGCAAGAACTTTTAAAGGGAGCAGCTGCAACCAGCCAGTGAACCAGAAAGTGACAGAAATGTTAGTAAAGTGGCCCAGCATAGCATTGCGCTCTTACAAAGATTTACACAATAGGCAGGATTTTAAACAAATGCAGGAATAGATGCTATTTAATTAGGACCTTCACAGAAAAACAGCTGGTATAATTGGTTAAGGGGAAGTCTTTACTCAGGCAATGTTTATTGGGATATAAACAATGTCCAATTGTAAAAGCTAATTAAACAGCAGGGCTAAGGTAACAGAGAGTTTTGCCTGCATGACTAGGATATAAGGTTTATAATCCATGCTGTTATGGGACAACAACAGCAAGAACAAATAGTTGTGTATCCAAAAAGTCAATTATGCCCTTCTTTTACTAATAACATGCACCAGGGGTCAGGGAATACTTTTTCTTTAAGTGACATAGGCGGTTTTTGGTAGAGATTGAAGCTTGATTACTGTTCAGAATTTGTTACGAAACTAAGAGCAGCAAAATGAGCCTGATGGATATTCCACCCTATTTGGTGGTACATTATTAGTCCATCACTGCAAAGCTCTAGGCACGCTCATGTCCTTTCCTTTCACAGAGCAAATTCTCTGATTTTGAGCATACGGCCTATAGCCATGTCCAATGAACTAGTATCATTGACCATATATTATTTCAAAATGTTCTTTTAAAGAAAGTTTATTTACAAGTGATAGGGATATTTAAATATATAGAGAGCTGAACTAATGCAAATTAAATGGCAGGTACACACACATCCATGTAGCTATGAATTCAATGACAAATCCTTCTTGTAGAGCTTCTTTAGACCTTTTGCAATGGGTGGCAGCCTATTAGGATTTACCTAACCCCTCCAAATTGTCACCAGGTTATTCACAGGAAAACCTCAACCTCCTGTAGCATCTGCAGCGCTGTTGCTACTTGGCAGCACCATTCCTGCCATTGCATCCATTCAAATGCACTCTCTGTAACAAAGAAAATTCTGCTTTATTAACTTTCATCTCGCTGATCTTTGTACTGGTAGAATAACATACCTCTGCAAATTGAAAGGAATATAAGAGGTTTAGAAGCCAGGTATATAATCCCTCTTCTGTGAAGAGAGAGTGCTGATTTCCCTTGAATGTCATTCTGTCCACTAGTACAATCCATGGGGATTGAGAAGCACCATTTGTCATATACTATGAACAACTAAAATACAGAACCTCCCAAGAAGTCCTCTTCCAAACCAATGATGTCCACAAAAGCTTTACTACCTTTCATGTGAACCCTGTTAAGACATCTTTTTTTTTTTCCAATAGTTACCTTGACACAGTATAGGCTGAAGTGCATCTGCTGTACTTTCCAACTGTAGCCACCAAACAACTTGAATTCCGTGAGAAGGCTGCACACCAAGCAGTGGTGCACAAATGCACTGAAATCTTAAGATAGACTTTAAAAGGCTATTAATAATTTTCTCACAAAGTATCTGCAGCAAGTAGAAAAACTAACTTTAAAATCTTTTAATGTTTTTTAAACTCATAGCCTCTAGCAATATATTATAATGAACAGTACATATAAAACTATACTCATAATCTTAAATGTTTTCACAATAATTTTTACTTTTAATAATTGAATTTACTGCATTTTATATTCAAAAGTAGCAAGGACAATTTCAAACGAAAACTTCAAAACCAACATACAACCAAAGACTTTTTCAGGATGAAAGAACACATGTAAGGAGGATCAAGACCCTACAGTGAGATCAGCTATTAGCTAATTAAATATGTGACTAAAATTCATCATTTTAAATAGCAGCCGTATTGACGATGAACAATCTGGTAAGCAAACAAATGACAGTGGATTTTTTATTTCGTATCTTCAGAGAGAAACATTTATCTTAATAGGATTCACTATGCCATAATATACATGGAATAAGTAAAGTCTACTAATTAAAGGACACTGTCAACATGATTTTCTAAACAGCTCATTAAAATATGTAGCATCTAATACGGCACTTCTTGCAAAGTATGCTCTGTTTAAAAAAATATATCCCTGTAAAAGTTACTTGTTTTTCTAGTCCCTTGCATTTGCTTTTTTAATTGGTTTTTCAACAAAGGAGAATCTGCTGAGCTAAGGATCTATTTCTGTATCAAGTTCCATAATGCACACCCCTGTACTTACACCAAAGCCCAATCTTTTGTAGGTCTAAAAGGCTATACAAGAAAACAATGACACTAATCCTACAAGTTTGCTGTTGTTGCTTTTTCAAGGATGACAAGATTTTCCTTCTCTGTTTTTTTTTTTTTTTTTGGGGGGGGGGGGTGTTAGGTAATCCAAGTGTTACTTGAAACTGTAAAATTTTCAATAAGAAATGTGATTTTCATATTGATAAGGAATATTTAACCTTCTGTTTTATAGATTAAATTATTTTCTCAGAATAACAGGCTTCTTTATTTCTTATTCTGATTCTATATGTAGCTTTTTCAAGAGAAAGAAGTTGTTGTAGATCTGTCAGCAAGGCTCTGGGAGTAGGAGGATGTTTGGATTTCCGGCATATTGCAATGCAGTTCTTGGCCACCAGCAAAGCTATGTGTGTGAATCTCATTTTATATCCGTTGTTTGCAATACTACATATTTTAAGAGACATTTGAAATAGTCTCTGTAATAAGTAATCACAAATCATTCCCTGAAAGCAGCTGAGAAGGTAAAACACATATCTTTACATAACTCATGTCATGAGAAACTGAGGATAACATGATGCTGTCATAGAAGTAAAAAAAAATCTGTTGTATCTTGAACAATTTAAGTTTGTATTCAAAGTTCTTAGCTCAAATCAACCTATTGTGTGCTGTTTGTTTTTTTCTTTCCAGATTCAGATTTAACAATATTTTCTATGATCTACTTTTTGCATTAAAACATTACTATCCAGCTAATCTTATTAGTCAATTTTTTAAAATGTGTAATTTTTGCAGTGCAAAAAACTGATACATTGAACATAGATACAATCTGAAATTATGAACTCTGTGACTACTGATTAGTCTTATATGTGGAAGCATATGGAGTTCATCTTCAACTCATATTTGCATTATTTTTTCCCCTAAAGATCACTCGAGTCACTGTTCTCACCATTTCCCCATCATTTCTATACTCAACCAATACATAGAAAACATCATTTTTCCAAACAAGGCATACGCAACATCCTTCAGAATGCATCAAAGCAGATCCTTATCAGCTCGAGGAATCATTGTGTTAACAATACGAGATCCTTCCTGCCCTGGGCAGTGTAAAACAAGCTTGGGATTTCCAAACATTTTGTCTTCTCCAGCAAAGAGGTAATTTTAGCATGTGTTAAAACCTCATATTTTCCTTTCACATACACATGCACTTTTGTAGGCAAGTGCCCAGCTCCTCCCAAATTATAATGAAAGTTCAGTGGCTGACCAGAGGCTTTGACAATCTGTCTACACAGGACAATGACTTGAAACCAATCCTCTCCATTGTAAATAATTCCTGAATAAAAAAATAATTGACAGTTCTGTTGACAATTACTTGGGAGGGCAAAATACTTTTTACTCTTCTATAACTGTCTGCATTCTGCAGTGTTAACAGGAGTAAAAAATTGGTTTAGTCATTAATCAGGTACGAATCAAAGAAACCTCAGGAGATGCTTTTATTGAGAAAGCAGGTATTATTTTCACACAAACAAGCATTTTTGTCATCCTAACTTCATCTTACTGGGTAAATACCTTTAATAAACAAACCCATTATTTTGAATTGTATCAAGAAATTTCCATCTTCAGTATTGCTCAAATGAAAAATACTAAAATGCTAAAAGCATTTTGGTTTTTTATACACACATCTAGCATGTTCATTGCCATAATGCAATATTGTAAATGCCAAAAAAGTGAGGCAGTGATCTATAATTTTAAAATGCCAATGATTTCCAAGCTGTCACTGATCTTGGAAAATTTCCCCAGTAGCATGTGGAGATCAATAAATGTTTATAGACATTTTAGTCCAAATTTATAGGGAGCGTATAACTATGGACTATGTCAAATCTCTTAACTGTGAAGCAAAAGACAGATTTCACACTTACACCTACCCAAAAGCCCATCATGCTGAAGGCAAAAAGGATGATCCAGGAAACTATAGGCCAGTCAGCATCTGGTTATTCTCTGGGACAATAATGGTGCAAGTCCATGGGAGCCATTTCTGAAGAAGATATGCAATTAGAAACAGTAGGCAGCATGGACTGACCAAGGTTTGCCATCCTTGGCCAAGCCTAATTACCTTCTGTGATGAAATGTCAAGATGTACAGACAAAGGGAAAGCAGTAGATGTTGTCTACCTTGACTTCAGCAAGGCTTTCAGCACACTCCCCCACAGCACACTTGTGCTCAAGCAGGAACATTATAGTGTGGATCAGTAGACTGTTAGATGGGTGAAAATCTAGCTTGACAGGCACAATGGGCTAATGATTCATACTCCACCTGACAACTAGTTAAAAGTGGTGTTCCCTGGGAGTTTACCCTTGGACCTATGCCACTGAGTATCTTTTATCAGTGGCCTGGAGGAGAACACAGAGCACAATTTTGTGAGGCTTGCAGAGGGCATCAAACTAGGGGATGCCATCAGCACTCTCAAGATCGGAATTGTCATTTAGAGGGACACACACAGGCTGGAGGAATGGACTGACAGAAACTTCATGAAACTCAACAAGGACACACGGAAAGTCTTGCACCTGGGACAGACTAACTCCCTGCAGTGGTACAGGGTCGGACTGGCTGAATGAGAAGCAGCTCTGCTGGAAAGGACATGGGGGTCCTGGCGATGTTGTACACTAAGCATGAGCCAGCAGTACACTTTGGCAGCAACAAAGGCTAACAGCATATTGTGCTGTATCAACAGGGGCATAGAGAGTAGGCTTACAGATGTAATTACTCCCTTTTACTCTGTCTTCTTTAGGGTGTTTTAGTATCTGAAATATTATGTGCAGTTCTGGGGAGCCCCTGTACAAGAAAGATGCTGATAAACTCAAGAAAGTTGAGCAGACAAGCACTGAGGTGTTTAGAGGGCTGGAGCTCTTGCTCCTTGACAGTCTGAGAGATGAGGGCTTGTTTAGTGTGGAGAAGAGCCAGCTTCCAGAACACCTGAAAACAATCTGCCCATACTTAAGAAGAGGCTTCCAAAAGCATGGAGCTAGGCTCATTTCCAAAGTACAACTGGATATAAGGAAAAAAAAAATAATTAAATACAAGGATATTTAAGCACTGGAACAGGTTTCCCAGAAAGGCTGGGGAATCTCCAGCCTTGCAAGTTTTCAAAACTTGATTGCACCACGTCCTAAACAAACTGATGTGATTTTAGTGTTGACCATGATCTGACCAAGAGTTTGCACTGGAAAGCCTCCTAAGGTCCCTTCCAACTAAATGATTCTATGATTCTGAGCTCATGTAAGAGTCTTTTCAAAGTTAAGACTTCGCCATCTATCCTATCTTTAGGGTGGCCACTTTACATGTGCGGTTCTGGGCTGATGTCAAAAAAACCTAAACTAACATGTCCTCCCTATCCTTGTATCTCAGAAGGGGGTTTAAGATCAATATCCTGTGCACTGACCTAAATTCCACTGCAATGTTAATGTATCCCGTTACCAGAAAATACCTTTTACTCACTGCTTTTCCTTTCTTGAATAGGTACTCTTGTGAAAGTGGGTGAAGAATTTCATTGTATCATGGGACCTTTCTCTTCAGAATCCAGGTGGTTTTCTATTTGGTATTTTACAGAAAAGGTGCTGAAAAATAACTTTATCTTTGATTATGCCTCTTTACAGCTTATTCATCGATGATTTTAGTTACAGCAGATCAATTCTTTTCTATGTTCATCCATTTCTCAGTCTTTTCTTTCATCAAATTTTTCATCAGCTGAATCTTTGCCTTGTATAACTGAAATATGAACTATAGTTTCACATGCATTGCTGTGTCCGTAATTCCGCAGTCCCTGAACATTAATTGGATGAGAAACTGTGATGCAAATTGGTTACAAAGCATGCCATATCCCAACACTGTAAATAAATGTGAATTTTAACTGTTTTCACAAAATCCACAATTTATTTACATGACTCCATTTAATGATGTCAAACACACTGGAATTAGTATCCTCTTACAACCTTAGGTTTCATCTCTTTACAGTTACATTCATACTATAAACTTACTGGTTAGCAAGATATTGCAGGCAATCCTCAAAATGAACAGTAATACTACAGTATAGTCATTTGTTACATGATCGCACATTCTAAATGTGACAGTATTTAGCGAGCAGTAGAAACATATACTGGAAATGAACCATATATTTTCTTCCTAATTCCTTTAGTAAGCGTGGGTAAACACATTAAATTGCGCAGTTTCATGTCCAAGGTCTCATTTCCAGTATTATTTAAACCTTTATGTTGTATCATCATGAGGGAAAAACCCAAGCTGTAAGGAAAACTTAAAAACACACAAAATTAAAGTGGCTGTTTGAATTCTCTTCACTTTTGGGCAACTAAGGTGGCATAAAATGGGATTTCTAAGATATGACAAATATACAAAATTATTAAGTATGGAAATAGCTAGGAGCCTATTTGGGGGCAACTATAGCATACATTGGTGGCTTTGTTACAAATGAAAGCCAAAGACCAGCTTCTTTTAATCACATGAGAAATCCAATACTCTTCCTGAGGTGCAGTACCATGCATATGAATAGAAGTAGCAGTTTGAACCTATTCAAACAACAAAAGCATCTCAAAAGTCCAGAAAGGTAATAAACAATATCCTTGTTGTTTTTCTACTCCTGGCTGTGCAAATCAGGAAAAGTAGAAAGTGTGGGTAGCAGTGGAAGACTTAGCAAAATACATTTCAAAAAGAAGGAAAGGTATTGAAATTAGTATAAAAGAAATCAGTAATGTTATACTGCCTGTTGAAGGCAGACTGAATACAAAGCCATGTGGCTCTGAGGCCTGATCTTTTAAGCTGCTCCTAATTAAATGCCGCATTGCTCCTACTGGATGCTAAGAGCTTTCCATGTTACTGCCCGTATTAAATGAAAACGAGATACTTATCTGTATGAATGTTGCAAAGTTGATTGAAAAAAGATAATGTGTGAAGCCTGTGTCAAAAAAGAATATTGCTGATTCATTCCAATGTGCTTAAGACATTCCTGAACTCCAATGGTTCATCACTACCTCATAGTATAGGTCATAATCCTTAGCAGATAAACACTTAATCCAAGATAAATCGTAATAAATCCAAATGAGATTAGACCTTTACCGAAATATTCAATGAGTGGTGTAAAAACATGCTGGAGTGACTGTAATACCTCAGTGGGAGCCACTGACTAAATTATGTACAGAACTTCAGAGAAGGTGCAATAATAGTTAAAAGAAAAGCAGGAATTTACTGGTAAGCGCCACTCAGGGGGCCGGTGTTGAGTGTTCTTCACCAGCCTCGCTTCTTAACAATATTCTTCTGATCTGTGAGTCTTCATGGTTTAAATCAGTGCTCTGTCAAAGTTACCTACTTTCTGAAACAAATGTTTTATTTATCTCCTCCTCCCCACTCCTACTATTCTGAATCGGAATAAAACCTACAGGAGCCTCAAGGCTAAATCATTCAGTGGGATCCACTGGCATTTTTATCCCCTTTGGTAGCTTACAATATCTGCACGACTTGTTAAGTATTTATAGTAAAGCACAACTTTGCAGAGTATTTTTAATAAACCAAACAGCCATATTAACTAAAATTAATAGTGCTATGATTGACTCAATGCCTTACACTTAGAGTCACACAAAAAGATACAAAAAATGGCTTGCTGCTAAAATCTGAGATTGCTACAAAAGTCTAGAATCTTCACCTGGAAAAAAATTCAGCTGTCTTTACTTGTGACACAAATATAGCCTCTTAACCTGCCAACTGTAAAAAAAAAAGCTGCTGTCTTGAAGCAGAAGCATTTAATTACATTTTTTAAAGTGGTTTTTTTCTGTAATAATAAGTCGCCCAAGAAATTGCATTCTAAAACACTGTGATGCCTTACATTCAGCAATTTAAGAAGAAACAAAAAAATAAAACCACAAAAAAACCTCACTACAAGAAATCACTAAATAAATTGTAAAATGAATTACAATAAAATTCTGAATGAAGCTGCCTATGTAAGTCTGAGTTCCATTAGTATTACTGAGCATACTTGGAGTTGTGATCCTGGGATGCTGGTTTCATGGGAGTTTTGACGGTGTGAAGAATTAAAAGTTCGTATCTGATGTCCTCAAAGCCTTTGATGTGTTTATAGCTTTTATAGGTCAGTTGCAAAGATAAGCTTTGTAACGGCTTTCTACACTTACCTTGGAAAAGCACTTATAATCGCTTTCCATTGCTTAAAATACGTATTTCCTTCTGACAGTATTTGCTATTTATTCTAAAAACAGTGGTATGCATTAACAATATATTGATTCAGAATGCTATATTCTGAATAGGCAATTTCATCATTGTGCTCTAATAGCACAACGAAGCTATCAGATTTTGTCACCATCTGACTTCAGCTAGTCCTGCTGTTTCATCATGAAGTAATACAACCAAAATTCTGCATCAGGTGTTATGATTTTAATGGTGAACTAGGTAAGCCACTTCTCCTTAGCAAATCACGCCCCTCCATTCAGTCCAGGTTTCTAAACTTCTGCAGATCCTATTGTTGGTTGCTCAGATTAGACAAAGAAATGGGGCGGATTGTGGGAGGAGTAATGTGGCTCAGATGCCCAGGTAGAGACAGATGCACATAGACAAAGCAACGCAGGTGCTTTTCTAGTTCACGTGTAGAATGAGCACTCACGTCCTTTGAGTAGAGACTTCACATCACTTTCATTGCCTACAACACACGACTCGTTTTTCTGAAGGTGAAACGTAAGTCCTTATTTTAGAAGGTGTTCTTGTTGGTTTTGTCATTTAACTAAGATATGAAGTAACATGAAAATGAACTAATTCTTTTACTTTGTGTAGCACGTTATCTAAATCATGCATTAGCAGTATTCAGTTGTAAGAAAAATTCCCATTTCTTCATATTTGAGCAGATCTACCTAGAACTCTCTTTTCAGAATAACAGCATCAGGCTTTACGCTTCTCAAGAGCACAGAAGACTTTCCTATGACTCTTCTGTTATATTTTTAAATGGCAGTTAGAAATATCATCTGAATCTAAACTTGTATCATCAAGCAAATGCCACATAATGATCATTAGTTGTACAACAATGTAGACCTTTTGCTATGCCTGTGGAGAAGTATTTGCACTGTAACCAGATCCAGTAGGAACTATAAAATGGCAGATACAAGTTTCTGGAGTATTAAGTAGAAATACTGAATAGTGCAGACTCAGTATACTGCCAATAAAAAAAGCTGTGTAAGAGATGTAATTTTCTTTAGGTATACAGAGCTTCAAAGTGAACTGCTTTTAGAAAAGCTGTTGTCTAATGGGGTGATACCTTATCATTTAATGGATTGATGCCCTTTACTTGACTGTTGTTTGGAGCTAGACTTCTCAATTTTAAGAATATCAATACCTCTTCAAAAGAAAGTTGTAGAGGCTATAAGTCAGAATTTCCATAATTCTGTCAAAATACACACAAAGAAAAGGTACAGTGCACCTACAAGTACAGCAACACAACTTTGGTTCAGAGAGAAGTATTTCAATATCAGTATACTGTTCAGGGGTAGATGATTTTTAATATAATAGAGTGCACTGAGAAAGTCAAACTTGTTCCCAGGAAAAAAAGAAACCAAAACTCTGTAATTTATCTTTGTATTTCTGACAATTGCACTTCATATCTCCACTTTTTAGAATAATTTACGTATTTTAGGGGATGCCTGCACTGAGTCTATCACAGGTCCTTTCTGTACTTGATAGTATGTCTCTAAAACAAGAGGATTTTGACCAAACTAATAGACAGATGAAGCCAAACAAACAAATTGCTGCTATGCTAATTTCTGAAACAGATGGCTCTGATCCAGTATTTGCTAGCAAATGTAATTCATTGTTGATCTAACACAGAATCATGTATATCTTTCTGTCATTCTGTATGTATGGCATATAGGGAGAAATCTGGCACAGGATACTCCACCCACAGCTAAATTTATACACAAAGAGCTGAAAATCAAAGTGCGTAAACAAGTACAAATTCTGCCATCCTTACTGGAAGTGGAGATTAGACCACTGTTTTGAAGTTTTGGGTACAGATCTTCAAAAGGCCTGAGATGTTAGGGCTATAGTTTTTCCTCACTTTGTGGTAGAAATACACTTGAAATTAATGCAATTTGTATACATGGCTTGCAGCATGAGAATATACCAGTCAAATCACCCTATAAACTTCAAATTTTCTAGACACGAGATATTTTATTTAAATGGCTGAGATTTTGTTACCTTTAACCAAGCTCCCTGAAAACATAGTTTTGCGCCCAGCCTCCTGACCAGGCCATGCAGTTGAGACCATGGGTCTAATTCAGCTTTCCGAGACAGCCTGTCTTTGCTGTTGGTGTATCTTCAGCTAAATTTAGCCTAATGTTAAGAATGACCTACACAGCAAGGAAATAAACTGTTTCAAAAAATATAGGACAAAGCTTATGTTTAAGGGAAAGCTTCCCACAACGTTCTATTTGTGGCACACGATCATACATTTGTGTCACATCATCTTATCTTTTCCTTGAGCATTGATTGAAACAGAGGCTTTTTAACCTACTCAAAATTTTTCGTGAATCTTTATCGGCGAGGGTCACGGACCTGGTCAAAAGCAGCAGGGGAAGCACCTCCAAGCAGAGAACCAGAACAAACCCCTTCCTGCCGGTTGCACTTCATTTATTTTCGTTTCCAACTCGTGAGGCACCTGGATGCTGCGCGGCCCCGGGAGGGAGCAGAGCTCTGCACACCGGTTGGGTATGTTACCCCGGCCCCGGCGCTCACCCTCACCCACCAACCGCCGTGGGCTCACCGACCCGCCCCCCACCGGCCCCACGCCCACCCCTACCAACGCCCCCGCCACTGCTGGTTTCGCAGCGCGCCCCTGTGAGGTAAAAAGCCCACCCCGGCCCCCCCGCCTCGGGCGCCACCTCACGCTGCCGCGTAACGCTGCGCCGCGCCCCGCCCCGGCTGCGCGGGAGACCCCGTGCCCGCCACCGCCACGTGCTGTCGTCGCGTGCTGCTCCTCCCCACCCCCCCTCCCGCCCCGACAGATGATGCGAGTCCGAGGCGCGGTGAGGAAACACCTTCCCCACCCCCGCCCCCCTCCCTCGCCCCGGCCCCCAAAGTGCTGCCGGAGGGTGAGCGCACGGGAGCGAGGGCCCCGCTGCACCGGCAGCTGCGGGAACGGAGGAAAAAACGTAATTTTCCGGGATGGCGGCGGGGAGGGGGGTGCTGGTGTGTTCTGCCCCTTCCTCCGCCCTTTCTGTGCGGGCTGCCGGGGCGCGGGCGGTGGGGCGGAGGAGTGCCCGCGCCCCCCGGAGGGGTTGTGGCGGCGGGCCCGCCGCGCGGGGGAAGAGCCCCCCTCGGGGCGTCGAACGGCTGCGGGTCCTGCCTGCCCGGAGCGGGGTCCTGCCAGCCCGGAGCGGGGCCGCGCCTCGGGCCGGCCCGGCGGGGCCTCGGGCGGTGCTGCCCGGCAGGGCTCGGGGGCGGCCGGCCCGCCGGCCCCGCGCAGCCCGGCTGCGTTTCTTCCGCATCTAAAGATGTGGGATTTTTTCCTTAATTTTTTTTTTTTTTGAGGAAAAAGCTATGCTCCGGAGTGCTGTTGTGCAGCCAGCCCCCGCGGCGGGCTGGCCAGAGGCCGGTATCCCCCTCCCCCCCCCCCCCCCCCGCAGTCCGGTGCGGCGGGGGCGTGCTGGGGGCCTCGCCGCTTGCGGGCGGGAGCGGCGGGGAGCTGTGCGCCGGGCCGCCGCGGCTAACCGCCTCTAATGACTGAGTAGATTTAGTGGCTTGATTGCATCAAATGCGTAAGAACCAGGAAAGAGAAGGTTACGTTCACCGGCGTAATGACTGTGTAAATGGTTTCTCTTTATTTCTGTATATATACGTGGTGGAGAATGTAAGCGTTCCAGGCTCAATCTAGTTTACTGTGATTAGCGCAATTAAGGTGTTTTTAATTAAAATTTTTACCCATGACAGTATAGTTTTAATTGCATGATACTTACTATGGAAGTTAGTACTGGTTTTGTGCCAGTAGCATTTTTTTTCCTGCAGTGGGCTGATAATGCTGAGTATTCCATGATACTAGAAGGGTAGCTTTGGTATAGTTGGAAACTTCTCTTTCCTTGTTATTCCATATAATATAAAACTAAAAAAATTACATTGCTAAAGTGTTATCAATGAACATGTGTGTTAAAAGAATACATACGTCTCTAAATGTGCTTTTTAAGTGTGATGGCACATCTTGAATAGGAGTTGTAGGCACATACTGGCTGTGGAGACTTGGAAGTAGGGCTGATTACAGTGATAAATCATCTTAAATTTGACCAAATAAAGAGTAGGATAATTCATATCACATTACTTGTGCGGTTTGTCTGTCTGTTCTAAAGCAGGTCTCCCACTGACTTGGTTGGAAAGTCATTGTACACAGTGGCACCCTCAACACCATTTAAGGCTTCTGTTGTCTCTCTGTATTAATAGAAGGCCACATAATACTATTCAACAGGTACGTTGGAGGTTTAGGTTTGTGCCAACACCTGGTCGTTTCTGTAAAAAGGACCAGGGAGAGCAGTAGAGTATTTTAATAAAATTAAAGCAGTTCCCATGTTGTTGTTTTTTAATTTAAAAAGTCCAGAACAGTATTGAAACCTTAAACAAGAATGCTGTTCTAGCGGTTGAGAGGCAGAACCTGCAGCATATGCAAAGCAAAAATGGAATTCATAGTCTAATTTTACTATCCACACTGAGTGACATACAAAACAGTAAGGAAGCCTAAATGATGAAAAGTAAATTAGATTTTTAAATTGGGTAATGTTTGAAGATGTTAGAGTATTACTACATTTATTTCATTGTTAATATTCTGAGATGTTTTAGGAAAAAGGAAAGATAAATCATACCAAAATAATTTAAATGACATTTGGAAAAAAAATCAATTATAATGTGAGGCTTATTGTTATGCAGAAGAAGAAGCCTTTGCACAGAAATAAGCCTTTTACTTTACTCCACCTATTGAACAGAAAAATGTAGACCAGGGAGAAAGTGTTTGTCTAGCTTTGGCAGTAGAGAAGCTTGGGAATGATCTGGGGAAATGGAGATTACTGTGCCATTCCAGTTCAGCATGGCTAGTGAGATACATGGCATGGGCATGTATGGGTTTTTTCTAAATTTTAAATGGGTTTTGAAACACACAACTTCTTTTAGCCTTATACAGGAAGGACTTTTTATATATTTTTGTCATGGTACAAAGAAAGAAATGCCTCAAATTTAAAAGTTTAAAATGAATGACTTTAAAGTAAGATGTGCGCTATGGCATTAGCTAAAATAAGACTGCTTTACAGATTCGGGATACCCTGGTTTTGTGGAGGAGAAAGAGGTGACACCCTGCAGCCATAATAGCCTGAAAGATTCAGGCAGGACAGCAATCCAGTGGTGGACCTGCAGCCTCTAATTTTAAAAATGGGCACAGGAAAAACATTGCTGTGGGCAGCGAACTCTTCCTAGGTAGTTCAAGTGTTACATTGGGCTAATGTGCACTGATATACCAGAACAGAACTTTTCTAAAAGCCTGTCAATTTGTATTAAATGTAAGATCATATTTTAAAAAGTAGAATTTTGGTTCCACATAGCTGCAGAAATAGTTTTATGAAAGATAGTTCCTCCTAAGATTTTACTAAGCTGAAACAGTTGATGTGTATCTCAGTAGGGCATTGGGTTTCATGCCAGCACTGTTGGGGAGAGGCAGAAGTTGTTGATTGCAAATAATTCTGCTGTTTGCATTCTGGGATTGTGGGTGGGAATTCCTTTCTTACCCATTTTTATTTCACCTAGGTATACCTGGGATGTTTACAGCTGGGAGTCAGCAACTTTCGTTAATTTTCTGGAAATAGATGTGTAGCAAATAAGTTCTTAAATAACTTTAGGTTCTGTCAGCATTTTTCTTTGCTTGTTTCTATCAGCATTAACTAACTTATTGTTCAAATCAGCCCGGTAACAGTTTTGAAGAATGGCAAAAGTAATGAGAATGGATGTATTTTCATGGAAGGGTAGTATATAAGAGGAAAGTAGTAAAACCTTAATATTGCCAGTTAGATTCCTATTATCTGTAACTGCTTTTAGGCCTTAAGGGAAGTTCATACCGAACAGCAAGATCTGTGTGAAATCGCACCATATTTTTATACTGGCCTAGCTGCCTGGATAAAAGAAAAACACGTGGAGTATAGCATTATTGATGTAGTGATGTATCAGGATCCATTTGCAGTAACTGCATTTGTTCAAGACAAGTAAGAGGAGTGTATAATTATAATTCTGGCCCTATAATAATAATACTGTCCTAGGCAGAAAAGAGTGTCTCAAAACTAATGACAAAATATGCCTGTCATACAAAGTTAAATCTCTGTGGTATTTTCTTCACTTTTGCTCAGTTTTTGAAGAATTTCCATGGGAGAATCCAACATTCAAACAACAAAGGAGTGCAAACAAGATGTAATATTGAAGAGCAAGCTGAAAAATCATGACTAAACTCAGTAACAGTGACAGAATAATTGTGGTCACTTCCAATTAGCCTGTTTACTTCACAGTACCAATTCAGATTTTTCTAAGAAAGTCTATACGCTGGTGTTTTTTTAATTAGCTCTCCTTGATTTTTCTTACATATCTTAATTAAAAGTTTGGTTGTAGTTGTTAATTATGATGTTCTTGTTTAGCCTTTGGTTTAGTCTTTGTTCTGTTTATGAATGCTGCCTTCGAACAGCATTGCTCTTACTCAGACGTCTTGCATGATAGTTTTCCTTGGGGGTTACGGAAATGATAATCAGCCTTATGCTTGCTCTGTTTCCAGGTGCCGGTAAGAGAGATTCTTTGGAAACGATAGCTCAACAAACAGACATTTCATGTTCTACTGTGACCTAGGCCAGTTTGTCAAAGACTGAATTTTAAAGCATTAAATTGCTTATCACTAGCCTGAACTGCTGGTGAGATTTTCATATTACCCCTTTGGATGGACTTCAGAGTTTCAGTTCCAGTGGGTTTTTTGGTGTGGAAAGAGGGTTATAGTGGAGGATCTAATGTCTGTTGTACTACTTGGAGCTTTTTATATTTTTATCAGCTTGTTTTTTCTCCCCAAACTCTTTGCAGTGAGTATGGCATAGAACCACAGAAAAATCCTAACCTCTCATGAGAAGAAACAACATGTCAAATATTACAGTATGTTACTGGATTCAAAAAACAATTGACTTGTGAACCAGGCTTGGTGAACCATTTTGTTCATAATGTCTTTTCATTACTTATTCAGATAATTGATGCAATGTTTGAAATCCCTGAAGTGCACAGAAGCCTCTGCAATTTCATTGACATAGTAAACTATTTTCAAAGAAAGTAACATGCTTCTGTATCTTCACAATAGGGGAAATATGCAGCCTTTGTTTCCATAATGATTTAAAGTTAATGTATGAGAGACAGGGTTTGGGATTTCCATAAAATAAGGATTTTTCCCACCTTTAAACAGTTGGGTTTTAGTACTGAAAAACAAGTTTCTATGTGCATTTTGTATGACTTCAGTAAAAATAAGCATGCTGGTGCTTCCCTGTGATTATAAAAACTAATAATAAAAATAGTATTATTTGTAAAACCCTTGATACTTCTCCAGTTTAAGAATTATGTTGAACAGATGCTTCCTATTGCCATCTACTTCAGTATGTTTACTGGTGCTTCATGCAGCCTAGGTTATATTCTTGTTTTCTTATTTCTGAGTGCTCCGGTAGCCTCTGCCTTTTGAATGCAGTCAGCTGCTCCCTGATTTGGTTTACATGCTCTTAGTGTCTCCCTCGGGTTCTCTCCATTCACCGTCTTTCACAACAGTCTCTGCAAGCTTTGTTAATCAGCTCATCCATTTGCATTAGGAGATTTTTTTTTTTTTTTTTCCCAGTGCAAGAAAAATTGTTTGCATCCCTCACTGCTTGCTGTCATTCCTTAGTTTGGAGCAAATCTGTCCCTGCTTCCTAGTTTATTATCAAATTTATCACTTGCTGTACTTCTAGATAAAGCTATACTTTTTTTGTGGTTTTTTTTTTGTTTGGTTGGGTTTTTTTCCCCTCCATGTGTGTCCCTCTATGTTATCTGGCCTCTTGCCTGCCTTTATTAAAAAAAAAGCTTACTTTTTCTTCTTGATTGATTTCTTCCACTTGGCTCCTTTCATTTTCTTCACTGACTAGTAGTTTTGTCACTTCGGGGATTTCATGCACTATTTCCAACGCAGTTGATTTTATATGAACCATCGTCCTCCATACTTGCATGCAATGTATAGCTAAAAAGTCTTTGCACCTTCCTGCTGTGCAAGTTTGTCTGCCCTTGTTTTTAGACAGGTTTCAGTTCGGCACACTGGCTTGCTATAGTACAAATACCTATATGCCGATGCTTTCTTATAGGTGATATATAAACAGTGGATTTCCTGACCTTCCCAACACGTGTGTTCACTGTGTATGCTTTTGTGTTTTTCTTCTACAAATGCATAATTCCAGATTTCTTTTAGCAAGTTTTTTGACACCAGTTAATGCATTTTGACATCCTTATCAGTTTCTTTGGTTGCAGTAACCTTTGGCTAAACTGTTGCTCACTGGTTATGCAAGAACCCCAGATTTTCTAAGGTATATAAAAATGGTTATGGTTTAATAGAAATACTTTTTATTGGAGGAGATTTCTAGATCAAAAGAGAAGGTCTGGCACCCTTGCGGCAAAGAAAACTTCCCTGTCTCCTGTGTGCACTGCCCACAAAATTTCAAAACCTCTTCCTGGGAAGATTCTGCTACCAGACACAGGATCCTAAAGCCCACCCTCTGCTGTAGACC
Source organism: Falco punctatus (assembly GCF_963210335.1). Classification (NCBI taxonomy): domain Eukaryota; kingdom Metazoa; phylum Chordata; class Aves; order Falconiformes; family Falconidae; genus Falco; species Falco punctatus. The sequence goes on along the minus strand of NC_137591.1, from coordinate 8,401,083 downwards.
TAGCTGTAGGTTACAGAAGGCTTATCTCACCTCCTCATGCATGCCAATTTATGGAAGTAATAATACCCCAGCTAATCTACTTCAGTTTGTTAAGGGATATGATGAGTTATGTGGTGGCTGTTTGTGTGCAGTCTCCTGTGGGTTTGCAGAAGAGTGACTGCTACACTGCTTACGAGATGTGCTAACAGGGTTTGGTGGCTCCAGTCCAGGTTGTGCTACAGAGGTGTATGAAGCACCCATGGCTTTGCTAGAGAGGTTATTACTGTTTCTAGATCCAAGATTAGCAAGCTTCATTTACAGAAGATTTGATAAAAAGCTGGTGTGATACTCGGACTCCTGTTTCCAGGTCTGTCACTTGCCAATAGTTTTTAATCTTTGTTCCTTATTCAAGTAGATGTGTTTTTTAATAGCTTTTGTTTGGTTTTTTTCCTAGTTTTCTTAAAAAAAAAAAAGTCCTCATCCTATCCTGCTTGTCTGTTGGTCATGTATTCCTTGCTTAATAGCTTTCTAACCCACCGGCAAGTCTTGAATGGATGACAGAAAGGTGGAAGTTTCAAAGTTGCTAAACTATTACAAGCTTTGCAAAACCAAACATCAGTGAAGAGCCTTAATTTGAGCTCATCTCTTAGATAGAAGGGAATTGCACAGCAGTAAAACTGAATACCAAAACCTTTGAGAAGCATTGTTTCCATGGGACAGGGTTCCTGCTAGAAGCCTTGATATATGGGAGAAGATTTCACCCATGCTATGATGAGAAGAGATAAAGCACTTTGTATACAAACTTACTGACATCCTAGGCAGCATCTAATAATCTAGGCAATTTACTTTTTGGTGGAATTGAGCTGTGTGTTGTCTGTTGGTGTTTGCAATACAGGCCTTTCTGTTAATGTACTCATAGCTGAACTTAACTGCTCTAAGGAAAACATCCACTTTATTCATTCAGATGCTTCTCCTTGTGAGTTTCCTCTCACTGTCCTCCACACCGGGGTTTGTGCTTGGCTCACTGGAGCTCTTAGGCTCTCATGTAAGTGCAGAGCTCACGGCAGTACCAGGACTGTCCTCTGCAGTTGTGCTTTGACATGGTGGTAGTCAGATGAAATTAATAAACACAGTAGATGAAAGTGGCCAAGGAATCACAGATGAAAAAGGTATTGGTAGAGAAGGCAAAAGTAGCATTTTCTGAAGTTAGTAGTGCATTGAGCAAGTTGGTTTGGGTGGTTTGTTGTGCCTTTTTTCCATTCTTGGGAGGGAATGTGGTATTTCTTGAGCAGAAGAGCAGATCCTGGAAGAATGGTGTGCCTAGAAAAAGAGAGGACTAGGACCTATGTGTAGGTATGTAGAAAGAATCTGCAGGAATGTCTACCAGGTAGGTGTATATAGCTTCCCTTGGCAGATATGTGATACAGAGGAAGGAGCAAGAAGATCAAAAGCAGCAAACACCGTATATTTGCAATGCAATTTCATATCATGCTGGGCACTTTCCAGTCCAAGTAATTTACACTGGCTGTGAATAATGTCAGGAGACTTTATTCTTTCACATGATTTGTGAAGCCTCTCTTCTTTCCAGTAAGTCAGTCCTGTGATATCTTAATACTAACAGCACAGCTAAATTTCCCACTTCACCAGTGGGACCTTAGGAGGAAGAGAATTTGCCACTCCACATCTGCCGCAGCTGGCAATGTGACTGCAGGGCTGAGAAACTTGCCTTCCAGCCCACATACCTTCTTCTGGTAGCAGAAAGGAAAGAAACTGGTTCCAGACTTCTCTCCTCCTGTCCTCTGGTGGTATGTGGAGGTAAATATGAAGGTCAGCCCCAGGCTCTGTGTGCTGTGATGGCATAGGTTGTTCCCTTTACACAGATGGTCTAGCTACTGAGAATACTTCGCTGAACAGAGTACTGAAGCAGGGTTAGTAACACCCAGCACCAACTACCCTTATGGAACCACATAGTTGAATCATCTGTAGTACTAGTATGCTGCATGTAGTACAGACACTTCTTGGATCTGTGTGCATGTCACTGTACATAACAGTCTTGCCCTGTAAATGGTTATGATGTCAAAAATCCCAGCCTTGTACTCCAGAGGGGTATTACAGAGATTACAGCTGGATGTATGCGGTCCGTTGTCTGCTTTTTCCATCCATTTTCTCAAGGGTAAAGTGGTCTCCTTACAAAGTGAAAGGTTGGATATTTTTTTTTACCTCTGTGGCCCAGCCCTGAGCTTAAATGGAGTACCTGGACCAGGGGTGGTGGAAGCTGCAGGTGGGACTGATCTGGACACTCAAGACCCAGGGGCACACCTGGCAGTGGCATGGCCCCAGGCCTTCCTCCTTGCTTACTCCCTGAATCTCATACTGTTCTCAGCAGATCATTCTACTAGAAACCTGTTTGAAATTTTGCCAGGTTATGTTGCTTATGTAGTGTTGAACAACGCATTTGGGATCCCCTTGTGGTATGGGGCTGTCATCAGCCAATGTGCTTTTTTGTCTGCTTTCTGTTAACCCATCAGTTTTGATGCTCAGGCGTCACACTTTAGCAGAATGGTTAGGCTGAGTTTGTGGACAGGATGTGAAAGTGCTGATGAGCAAGCTGGGTACACCAGAGCATCTGGCCTGTCCATCTTAATCTGAACCTTACAAGCAGTCTCTTGTGTAGAAATTAAGAAGTTTTTTCTGGTTTCTTAAATAAAGTGTTCATTAAGCCTGATGGCAATGTTTTTAAAGTTATTTCTGTCAGGATCTTATGGAAGCATTTGGAGCAAAATACTGCTGTGTACACTTAAAGGTTTTTTTTCCAACATTCATTTTTAGTATCTGGTCTTACTTTGGTTTGCATAGTTGATGTAACTGTATTTGCAAGGTGGTTTTTTTTCCTTCATTCATTACTTAAAATCTTACAAAATCTGTGCAATAGCATCTAGTTTTGACAGATCTTTTTTTTAAAAAATAAATTACTATCATGATACAGAAGAAAAGGTTGACCCTGATTTCCACATGGATAGCAAGTGATGAGATTAAGGGAGTTCCTAACCTGAGGAAAATTTGCATCCGTCAGCAACATGTGCAGAGCTGCAGTCTTTATCATGGACATTTTTGTAGACTGTGGTGTTGTGGGCACAGGCTATGTGTACGGAGGCTCTTCGTGGTGAAGGCCAGAGTCTTAAACTTACGATGACCTGATAGTTGCCAACAGAAAGAGAGAAACAAGGTGCTTGGTGTGTGTAGTCCAGGTAGCTGATGAGTGTTGCGTGCTAGTAGGAGTCTCCTAAGCATCAAAGGTTTTGTGCCCTAGCATGTGGCAGCTGTGAAGTGGCAAAGGCAGGAATAGATAGTCATGTCATAACCCAGCAGCCTGGGATAGTCTCTGAAGCAGCTGAAGAGGGTGTCTTCCTGAACAGATGATAGTGCCTAATTGGCCGCCTCCTCAATGTTGACCATCTTGCAGTTACCAGTGAGGTTAGTGGGATTAACTGATTTTCATTGTGCCTTAAATTTAAATAGTGCCATTAACCAAAAAGGTAATGAGCTGAAGTTTCCACTGCTAAACCATGGTATATTGTGGCGTGCACCTGTACTGCCTGATCTTTTGACAGAAGGCAAAAGACGATTCAGGTAGTAGAAACTGAAGGAAGTAATCCGGGGAAAGAGACAATACAGACAGGCTGTGGGATTTTGCCAATTGTTGCGAGCAGTTGAATTTTTCTTTGTAAAATGTTTCACGTCATCACTGATCTCTGGTTTTCCTTTACCTGCAGAAGTAGGACCTCTACCACAGCAGAAAAAATATCTAATATCTTACTTTAAGTGGTGTCACATGTTATTTGTTCACTAGGTGTATGTTGGTTATCCATGCTCTTTTGAAATACTTCTTTGATTATTTTTTTGTGTGTGTGCTCATGTAGGCTTTGGGGCTATGGAAAATGTTAAAAATAGAGGCCTGTTTCATTTATTAGGAGAGTTTTAAAGTTCCTTCATAGTTCGATATCAGAACAATTAAGTTTTATCTGAGCAGAGCAGGATGTCCCTAGATGCAGGTTACAGTGCATCCAGTGATACTATTAAAAGAAAGATCATTTGTTGTTGCATTGGGGAATCCTTATAAAACATCAGGAAAACTGCCTGGAAGAATATAAATGTTCAAGCAATGGAGTAAAATATTCTTAAACTTCAGGGTGATGGCCTGTAGCTGGATAGGTTTTCAGAGTAGCTGTTTTGCTGTGATTGTTGCTTCTCCCAACAGTCATAAATTGGATGTACTAGAATCTTTTTTTTTTTCTTGAGGCTTCTGCTGTTTGTAGTTACGGTCCAGAATCAAAGCTTCCCTTACTGAAGAGAGAGCATCTAGTGTAGAGTTCATGAAATAGGCCTTGGTGGGTTTTTCTGTTGGTAGGATGCACATGTGCCTTATGTGCTTCCAGATATGTTAGGCTTTCCCATATACAGACCAGCATAGTCCTGGAAGATTTGCTTGGTGTAGCTGTTATGTGTGCATTTAGTGTTGGCATTGTGTCTCAGTCTGTGGTCTGGTTCCCTGGACTGTCTGGAGCTTGCCTTCTTTGAATCACTACTTGTACTTAAGAATGGCTGTGCTGAGTTACAGAAAAGATTACACTGTGGTGTTAAGAGCTGCCAAAATTCAGGTAAACTTACTTGCATCTAGGTGAGCGTCAACTGGAGACCATCTGCCTTGGACACCTGGTCAACCTGTGGTAGGACTGGTCTAACCAAAGGTGGACTTCCTACCTGAGCTAGGCTCCCTTGGTCATTGCTGGAGATCTGCTTAACACACAGCCAGTGAAGTCAAGACCATGATTCATCTTACTCCAGAAGAGGTTTCTAGAGCAAAACAGATGACTTGTGCCTTGGAAGTGACCACTTCTCATAATTGCTTGTGCAAGGGGGTTTTTGGAGAGATGAGCTCCCCTGCACATGTATAATCTTAGGTGAGGTAAATTCATCCATGCTACCCCTGGACTGGTAGAGCTCACTCTGTCATGTATGGGTTTTGTCCACAGACTGGTAAAAACAAAAGCAGCCTGGCCTACTGCTTCACCTCTCTTTCCTGCCTATTGAGTTAAGTTGGTCTGAAGTAGTGAGAAAAACTTAACAGCATGTGGCTGTGGAAGAGGCAGTTCAGAACAGAAGTAAATTGTCTTGGGTCCTAACCTACCAACTTCTCCAGCTCATCTGTACAGATAGATCCCTTGGAACCCAAGCACCAAATATGCATTGCTTAGTAATTGTAACCAAAGATATTTATTAGGAAGGTTAGGCTTCAAACAATTTTTGTAGCTGCTGAACATATTTTTGAATGTGTTTCCTTTTTTAGAAGGTGCTAAAAATACCCATTGTTCTTCATCTGCCCTATTTTAAAGGAAGCTAAAAATCATCTGCTAAGATTTATCTGACACTTTGCAAAGAAGATTTTGAAGAAAACCATAAATGCATATGGAAATGTGTGAGATCTGGGCAGGAAAACCTTAGGGCTTCCTGACAGGGGTCGTCCAGATTCTAAGACACTAGCTCTGTGAACTGTAGAGAGCAAAAAGAGGAGCCACGGGTAACTTATTTAGTTGCCTTTCTTTAGAACCTTCCTACTTGTGTGTCAGTAAGGAGAGTTCAGAGTTAGCATTGGTTCTTTCTTAAATGCTGTGTCTATGCAGGTTTTTTCTAACTTCTACCCTCTCTGTATTTTACCTTTGTTCTCCTTACGGTTATAAAATTGTCACTTCTGTAATTTGAATTAGGCACTAGAGAGTTGTGTGAGCCATGTTCATGAGGGAGCTGTTTATCGCTGAGTTTTGGGGTACCTTATTGGTGCAGCTTATTTAACTTTTTTTCTCAAGGAGTAGAATAAAATTATGTACATGGGAAGCTTTTCACAAGCCCTGAGACTTGCAAATACAAGTGTAAACTTCAGAGCATGAGGCAAGCTTGATTTATTCAGTTAAGCAGTTTTAAACTTTCTCCTTTTAAGCACCCTGGGTTTGGGGATAGGTTCCGTTATAGGGTTTGCCCAGATGTGATTATGAGGGGGGTTTATATGTGAAATTGTAATACTTACTTGCATTCTGCCTACTCTTACTAAAATACTGTTTGTAAGTGCCAGAGGTTCTAACAAGAAGTAATTGGGATAATTAATAGCTTCTGATACTTTTTGTTGTCTTTATTCTCTTTTGTATCTTCCCTGGTTCTGCATCCTTCCTATGTAATTGCAAAGTTGCAGGAGACATAACCCTTCTGCATGCTGTTTGTAGGTCTGTTTTGATTCCTGCTGTACCTCTCTTCTGATCCAGCCACCTCATACTCTTCCCCAGATCTTTTTCTGATCGCTGTCTCAAAGCTTGGAAACATCAGCACATTAATCCCCCTTTCAGGTTTTTATCTTTGTTCTTGTTATTGATATTATTTGGCCTGAGTGCAAGGTGTATAGCACACTGTATTACAGATTAGTTTAAAGTGAATGCATCAACTTTCCTAAAATTAGGCAATGCTTGTTGAAAGACCCTGTTCACATTTTTTTATGAGGGTTTTTGTGCTCATACATAGGCACATTAAAAATGGCTGATCTCATGTAAATCTCCCTGGTAAGTCTAGAGTTCTTCAGTGTCTAGGTCCTTTCATTATTTACAAGTAAATACATTTTAAAAATGCAGTCATAAATCTTTGAAAAGTCTTCATTTGTGCTCAGTTGAAACTTTACTAACTGCATTATACAAAATAGCAATGCAGAAACATTTTAACTCTTGTCTGTATGTAGGGTTGAATCCTGCTTGTAGTGATGGGAAAGCAAGCTGTAGAATTTAGATTAAACATCAGACACCCTAAGTTTTAACATCTCTAAATTTAAATGGAAGAAAACAAAATCAGGGAACTGAAAGCACTGAAATATATATTCCTGAGCCAAAAGTAAGAGAACTGGGAAGGGAGAAAAGAATTGCTGGTATCTCTTACTGCTGTATTAACATGTTTACCTAGCGTATACTGTAGTTTGCTTTTCACTCTTCCAGCACTGACTGTGGGTTCTTTAAAATGTATTGAAAATTGGCCAGACAAGATGTACTGTGTGACTGAGTGGATGCCGTGTTTTGCAAAACATTAGTTAGGAGACAGAAGAGGAGCAAGGAGCTAAGGTGCCAAGGACATCACGGGCCTTCGGACATTCTGGGAAGGTGCTGAATCATCTTCTCCAAATCCTTCCTGCATTGTAGCAGAGATGCTGACCCACATCCCTGGTAGGTGTGTACCCTGACATTAACCTCAGCAAAAGCTTCCTGTGATTCACTGACACACATGCGTGCCTAAATGTGTGTAGATACCCAGCTTTCTGGGCACAGTTTGGAAAATGAGGATGTGGTTCCTATCACTTAAGACTTCTCTCACCATCAGAGCTATTTACATCTATTCATTTTGTAACCTCTGTGTTCTGGTGTGCCCTGGAGAATTTTTTTCCAGTCTCCCAGCATTCAAGCATAAGTATCCACAGTGGGATTTGCAAATACACATCTTTGGAAAATTGGTATGTGATACTTAGAGCAGCTATGCAGCATCCAAATAGCACATCTCATAAGGCATGAAAGAGAAAGTGGGCAAGCAACATTAAATAGTGTATTTGTGCAAAAGCAGCTGAAGTGTTATTTCTGTGGGAACTGTGATTACTTTCTTAAGCTTCATGTATCTAAATTCCTCATTAAGGGTTGCAAGTATATAGGAGGAATTTTTTGTCTGGTTTTGCATCTAGCGTCTTTCCATTCCCGACCTCTTTAAGGAGCTAGATCTACTAGTTTGATTTTTCTAATATTTTTTTTTTCCTGGGCACAGTCAAAAAGGTGATAGTGTTTCCAGGTAGATCCGTGGCATATTAATCTCCCTAGCATCAAGAAGAATCTCCGTGCACCAGATAGCTCTGCTGCTTGATGCAGTGTACTTGTACAGCTTGTCAGTGGGGTCCACAGCAGGGGCAGGGTCCCTGCGTTCCCAAGAAGATCATAAAATAAAAGAAACTAAAAAGCTCCAAACCATGTCAGTCATCTTTTTCACCTACTAATTCCTCAAAAAGTGTATGGTATTTCAGTCTTGCCTTTTTTTTCTTTGTGGGTAGTGTTTGAGTATCATGACTTACATATTTTGTAGTGAAAACTTAATCTGACTTCTTTTCCTCAAATACATGAATTCACTAACCTTAAAGAGCAGCTTCCTGAGGAAGATTTTCAGTGTCATGCAGTGCTAACAGTCATAGTCACCCACTCGTGCGTAATTTCCACAGGGCAGTTGGTAGGGTGTGTACTTTGCTGGCTGTTTTTTAAACTATTCAGTAGCCAAATAAACTATGTTTATATATACACTTGATTGTAAACTGTTCAAACAACAGGAGGGGAAAAAACCTTACTGTAATAGGTAAATAACCTGTCCAGCCATTGTTTTTCCCTCCCCTGGTCCATCCTGTCTCCTGCACACACATACAGAGAAGGGCAGTCTGCTTAATGGGACTGATTTTCTGTTGTTTCTTCCTGAAGTCTGGCTTTGGGTTAAGTGCAACGAACAATTTGGCTGTAGCTTTTTCACCTGCGTTTGACTTTCACCACCTCTGAATTGCACATTTAGCTTTTCACATTTGCTTCTTACTTCATGGATGGTTAAAATATTTCATTTCTTCTCTCTGTGTACATTCATTAGGGGCTTGCACCCCTTCATGTTGCTTTCTGTTGCTCTGTTTTAGTTAGTAATGCAGTGAATTTGCTGGTGGTATAGAATGTAGAGGTTATTTTAAATTATTATGAGATCAGGTGATGAAAAGGCTGTGTGTAAGCTAAGTGTTGTTAAAGGTAGTGTTGATGTGGTATCTTGAACTGGAGGCTGTTTCTGCAGAGGTTCTTGAATTACTGCATAGGGCAAACCCTAGTGCTTGGATTGTGTAATGTCCTCTCCCAGCCCATTGCCTTCTATTAAATCACTTTGTAGTTCAAATCCATCTCTTAACTCTCTTGCATGCATCTCCTTTGTTCATCATCCACCTGCACCCTCCCATCTGTCAAACAACAAAATACTCTTTGATCAGAATTAAATATTAACTTTGATAGGAATGTCTTAGAAATGAATAATACAGTTCTAGGTGTAAATGTTTAGTCCTCGGGAAGAGTGGAAAATGAGGTTATGGAAAATGCCAGGTTGTAGTTCACAGGCAGCAGCATTTAAATGGTTTACTATAATCATATTAGGATAGAATTAAACTGAGTTCTTTATTTTGTACTGCAGTGAAATAGGGCTGTTACTTGTCATTTTCTCCTCCCTCTTGCTTTGATTAGCGTGAAAACTCAAGCAGCAAAAATTACAGGAGTTCTGCAGCAGTGCACAGAGAAACTGGTGTGAGAAGGTTTGAGTTAGTTTTGTGTCCTTGCACATGAGAGCTCTGGCGCTTCCCTAATAGACTGAAAATGAGACCACTGCTGCTTTATAAGAGGTCTGTTCCAGTCACATTGCTCTACAGCTTGGCAGATGGTGGCATGTGAATGGCTTCATATTGATTGGATGGATTTGCCTCAGGGTAAGAGAAGTGTGGGTCCTTAAAGATGCACTTCCAGATTCTTTCTTTTTATTTTGAAAAAAAAAAGTGTACTTATAAAACATTTCTCTTTATTAAAGTCAGAGGAGTGTGTGGTGATCAAAGCACTGAAGTTACCTGGAAATAAAAAGTCCTTAAATAGATTATCACAAAGACCAAAAAGCCAAGAATACTTAATTTACTAAATGATTACGTTTTTACATTAGAAGAAAGTGACACTTTTAATTAGTGTTCAAGGCATATGGTGAATGAGAAAATAAGCTTATTTCATGCAAACAGAAATCGATGCAAATAACCTTTCTTCTCATATAAAAAGGGATGACTTGAAACTCAATACATATTCAAGAAGGTTAAGTCATTACTGCATCACTTTAATATTAGTTAAAGGCCAACAAAGAAAATCACTACGCTGCATGTACTTACTCAGCAAGGATTGCTATAAATGAAAGAATTAGGTGATTGTACTTTTGTAGGTGATAAATCTGAAGAAGCCCTTGTCCATACAATGCATTTATTCTTTAACCTCGTTAAATAACTTTTTGGGTTCTGCTTTAGCACAGGTAGTTGCCAGAGGTGTCTTAATTCTCCAGCAATTGATGCCAGCTGGTAAAGACATTATGTGATGCTCTTTGTTTATTGTTCTTTCTCACACCTCTGTTTTGTGCTTCAGTCTTGTAAATGTTGTTTGTAAATCCTTCAGTATGAAATGACTTTTCAGATGTGTTTGTACAGCACCTAACACAAATATCCCAATCTCATTCAAGCCTCTGGGTGCTGCTGTAGAGTGTTGCGTGGATTCTTTTTTTTTTTTATAGTAATGCAAGTATTCCTTGAGGTATGTGACCTTAAAGCGCAAAAAAACTAATACTTAAATAGCTTACAGACATGTAGGAATGGGGACAGTTTGATAACTTTGGAGACTTGGGTGCAGTTGAAAACTGGATCCTTTCCGTCTGTTTTAGTCTTGTGCTCTGTTGCGTGCAACAGTGGCTTCATAAATGAATTGAAGCCAAAATACGTCATAGCAGTATCTTATCAAGTTGTCTTCAAATTTGCTTGAAGGTATAATTCATATTTTCTAACAGACTCTACCCACATGTGAATTATTTACGTGCTGAATTTTGTGCTTCCATGAAAGAACATGGTTGTGCTGAACTTAATGCTAATTTTGTTTCTTCTGCAGTACAGACCATTTCTATGGACGTGCTTTCCCTTTTAATTACACTTTGTTCTCAGAACTGATTGGATTTTACCTTTTAGTTCATTTTTGCTGAATGAAATGCTTCTGTGTAAATTTTAAGATCCCTTTAAAAAAAATAATCAGTGGTAAAAGTTAAGTGATTTTTAGGGGGTTTGTGTGTGGGCTTGCCTCTGGGGAGGAAAGGGCATAAAACTGCAATTTTTTTTTCCCCTCCTGCTTGATAAGCATAGGGGCATTTATGCTGTATATCGCAACCGGCAGCTATTCCAAGAAAAATCTTTAAGATGGTTACTTGGATCTGTGTACACTGCCCACCTGGTGGTTATGGAGTGAACTGTTACTTTAAAGAATAGTTTAAACAACAGCCATGTTTGGGGCAGGCTAATCTTGCAAAGAGAGCAGTACATATAACAGGAGTCTACAGTGTGATAAGGGGAAAATTCAGCTTACTGACTAGATGTTTTAATGTGCGAACTCTAGGGAAATAACATATTGACTATTCTGTTGTGCGCAAGAAAATTGAAGAACCCTTTGCAGACAGAGGGCTTGCAAAGGATTCTTTCTGTTTCTCTTAACCAAAATCTGTGGCAAGATGTTTGAAATCAGCAGGACGCTTAATGCTGCTTTGTTAAATAATGAGGTAATATTTTGTCACTTTCTCTGGGCAGCATCTGTTTTTTCTCCTTTTTCATATGTTTGTGAAGGATTCAGTTTAATCTTAGGAAAGTAAGAGATTTTTTAAAAAATCATTCTTCAATTTATGTTTTTTTCTTTTGATGCTTTTGAGAATTGGGTTGTCTTTTATTTGCGGTTTCAATCGGCTGCTGTTGCCTAGGACATTATGCCACGTAAGGCTTCTAAACTGCACAGAGTAGGTAGTTATTAACGCTGAATTGGCTTCTGGTATAGTCCATCTGGGCTCTGTATGAGAGAGCTTGCTAGCGGCTACTGATGCTAAGATACCCGCAACCTTTGGGATGTATGCGTGGTGGAGAGGGGCTCAGTGATATGAGATCACTTCTTTTAAGGGAAACTGTCATTAATGAGTCAAGAAACTGCTCATTTATGGTAAGGAGAAGGAGGGGGGGCTGGGAAACAACCCTGTGATTTCATTTTGATATTGGATTAGCTGTTTAAGACAAGTTTCTTTTTGTGGGGATGGAAGATTGCATTAAAAATATGCTTTGCTCAGGGGCTTGCTGGCTGATGCTGGAGAGACTGTATAGAGAATCTGATGCTTTACAAATGTCACAACCGTGATGCGGTGGTCAGTCCCTTACCCTGAAAGATAAATAGTACTATTGGAAACATGAGAATAAGGTTGACTTTTTCAACAATAGGATTCTGCCTTTGTCTTTAGACAGAGGCCTCTGAGGGTGTTTGAGCGTTTGTTTTAGCGTTCCTCGGAAAGACTGCATGTGTGGGGTGCTTTTGGGGACAGTGGTCAGTGTGCAGAGTACCTGGGTTTATAAGACTGATAAGATAGCTAATTTTTCAGAGGAGCAGCGTGCAATTGTCGTTTCAGAAAAATGGCTGAATCTTTTGATATTCATAAGAATTTATAGTAACAAAGTAGGCTGAAGTTGAAAAGACTTTAAAATAATTTCTGGATGCCTTCTTTGGTGGTGTTAACCCCTGAAGAGACCTTGAGTAAAAATTTGCATTACAAATCTAACTTTAATATTCAATGTATATTTGCACAAGAATGTATGGTAATATACTAGCTGTGTAGCATTTTTATGCCTGTGTGTTCAGTCTAATAGATCACTTGAGCTAGGAGATCTATCTTAGGAGCTAGTTTAATCTTTACTAGTTTTGACCAAGCTACAAATGTGCTCAAAAAGATGCATGGTGAGAGAAATCCTCTGCAGCCTTTTACATTGTTCGTATTTTAATTGAATTCAGTGCTCATTCCACAAATAGATTGTATGATGTCTTTTAAGTGTGATTTTTCTCTTTGCTTGGTCTGTTTGTAGCTAGATTTTGTATGCTTCCTGTATTTCATAGGTTTTACTGGTGTGTTTAGTCTGTGTGTGTGTTTGAGTGTGTCTGTGGTTTAAGGAAATTTAAAATGCACAGAATGCCAGCTCAGAGCTTAGTAGTTTGGAGGGCATGTTTATACATATAAAAAAAAAACCCAAAAAACTTCCAGAACAATGATTATCTGATTACATATTTTTGAGAATGGTTTTGGTGGTTTGTAGCTAGGTTATCTTTCTCCAGGAAAGCTAAGTGAGCTTATAACGTGGCCCATCCTAGCTTTCTCCGTTTTTAGCTCTTAGGTTTAAAAATGCTTGCAATGATACTGAATTTTTAAAAAAACTTACTTGACTGTTGAAATAAATGTGTGAATGGTAAAATTAAATGATTCGTACGTATGTTAATGGAGTAATACTCAGTCGCTTTGGTGGATGTGAACATAAATTCAAGGTTAGTTGCAATTACAGGATGCCATGCCTTGTTACTTTTGCCAAAATGTGCTTTAGGAAAATAACTCCAAGTAAGATAAAGGAATGCTTCCTAACTTGTGAGAATTTTTAATTAACTTGCCATGCTTGGGAGGCGGTAGAATATTGTTGTTTGGAAGTGAAGTTTTGTTAGTTTGTTGGTGGCAGCAAGTGGAGGATTAATGAGTGTGCATTGTTAAGTTAAGCACGTTCCTCTCTAGGGCTGGAAAAAAAATTTCTTTTAAATGCCCAAAGTTTGCCATCATTTTATTTCCTGTAGAGCTGAAGAATAATGAAGCAAGGTGGTGAAATAATTCTGAAATACTACTGTCGTTCGGGGAGAGTGCTCTGATAAATAGGTGTCTGCTGTGCCTTAGACAGCATCAAGTGGCAGCAATATCAAATCCACTTCTAAAAATACGTATTTAAAAAAAAAAAAAGAAAAGGCAAACAACACTCACAGGGCCGAAGGAAGGAGAGATGGGTTGATTATTAAGATCAATAGTACCTGAAAATAAATGCAGCTTTAAATGCATGTCGAAGTGCTTTTGTTGTGCCTTTAAGCCTAGAGGCAGATCATTAAATATGCATTTCTCCGGAAAGCAACTGTCGAAAAAGATAAGGTGGTTAAAATACGCCGGACCTGGGAGCCGGGTGTGCAGGAGGTAAGAAGATGTAGGCACTGAAGCATGGCCGAGGTATGACATCGCTGCGGCCGAGTGCGCCGGTGGGGTGGGAAGAGGTAAAAAAAAAAAAATAAAATGAAAAAAATAAAATATTTTTTAAAAAATTAAAAATACAGGGATGCGTGTTGTTTCTTCAACCGGGCCTTAATTACTAGACACAAGCAGCAGTTCAGAAATCTGGTCTCTGTTGTTGTAGAGGTCACCAAATCATTAACATTGTCAATCTGGCAGCGGCTAATTTCAATAGCACCTGATGTCGCAACGCCTCCCCGCGCGGCGGCGGCCAATCAGCGCCCGCCCGCCGCTGACAGATGGTCCCATAAATGGATGTAAAGGGGAGACGCCGGCAGCCAGTTCCAGCAGGGCTCCGCGCCGCTCCGCCCGCCGCCGGGGGCTGCCGCACGGGGACAGCGGTACCTGATTTTTAAAAAAAAAGAAAAAGAAAAAATAATAGAAAATTTATTATTATTAATATTATTATTCGCGCTGCACAAACGTCTAGCACTGTGCTTTGTGGATCTTTAAAAAATAATAATAAAAATAATTCCCTGAAACCTTAGCAAATCTGTAGAAGAGTTGAAGCCTTTCAAGACCCAATATTTGCCATTAAGAATGGTTATGGTAGGTATTAGTAGATTTAAAATCGGATTGTAGCGGGTTTATATATATAGAGGTAGATATAGAAGCTAACATACAGATTTTCCCCGAATCTGCATCATTCTCAGTCTGTGTTTTCACATGAATTTAGTTTTCTGCTACTGATTTGTTTGTACATGATCTCTCCCTTTCCCCCCTCCCTTTCTCTCTCCCCCTCTCTCTCTCTCTCTCTCTTTCATATTTAATGTGTGCGTATCCTTTAATAAAGGATGTACTTTGTCATTTTAAGGTAATTGCAATTTCTCTCAGAATAAAGAAAAAAGCTCATTTCTAATGCAAGGCTGGTACGTGGCTAACTGAAATGCAAAAGGAGGAAGAGGCTTTTTTTTTTTTTTTTTTTTTTTTAAGTGGTGGAGGTGGGGGGGGAGTTAATTTCCACATTGACATTTTGGAGATACAAATGCAGAGCAAAATCCTGGGGGGGGGGGGGGGGGGAGGGGGGGTGGGAAAGCCTCGAGATTGGTAATTTTCTTTTGGTGGACTGCGCAATAGGTATGGTAATTTTAAAAGAGGGTGATTTATATGAGCTTCAGTAAATGCTGCATATTGTATTTCAAAGAGTTTCCTGTCATGACCTCATAAAAAGAGGAGGAGGCTTGTATGTGTTGCAGTGCCTAGTATATGTCGGTTTTGTTGCATCGTTGGGCAGCAGCGCTGTAAGAAGGAATGTCAGCTTTTACATAACGCTCTTTTTGCTTTTGACTCTGTGAGGGGCTGTAAGGGTCCATCTTTGTGATCACAGATGGAGTGGAATGGCTTGAAAATGGTAAGTGAACGGGGAGAGCCTGCTTATGGGGTTTTGTCTCGCTTCTCGCGTGCCTCGTGAATTTCTTTTGTTCGGGGTGGCGGATTGTGAGTCATAAAATAAAATTAGAGAGCCTTGTTTATTTTTTGTGGGATATGTCTGCCTGTGTGTGTATATATATCTATATATCTATTTAACGTATCTAACTGTGATGGCACTTCACAGCGTTTCCATTGAACGTTGCATTTCAGTTGAGCGAGGATGGTCTCTGCTGACAGTCACGGTGTCATTGTACCGCATGTGCCTGGCAGATCAGGCAGCCGATGATGCCTTTTAATCTCCGTTTGTATTACACCAGCCTTAAATACAAACCTAATAATCGCCTCTAAAATTCAGGTATTGCGTTTCCTATGGAGCCGGTGCTGTAGAGGATG
Organism: Falco punctatus; assembly: GCF_963210335.1. NCBI lineage: Eukaryota > Metazoa > Chordata > Aves > Falconiformes > Falconidae > Falco > Falco punctatus. The sequence goes on along the minus strand of NC_137591.1, from coordinate 8,385,354 downwards.
GATGGATGGATGGGTGGATGGAAGGGTGTGTTTTTTTGTGTCGGGGTGGGGGCTGGGGGGGTGGGGGGAGCTGTGTTGTTTTGTGCTTTTTTAAATGCCAGGAGAAGTCAAAGCCATTTATGTGAAAAATAGTATTTCTATTTTTAGACTATATTCTCCTGGCAGAGGAGCCCGGACGTGCTCGTCTCGTCCCCTCTTTTGTGCTTTCCTTACAGATTGTGCAAAATGGCATGATCAAATACAACTGCCGGGGACTCTGGGCTGTGCCGAGCGGGGCGACCCGGGGTGGGGGCTGGGACCAAACCCGCACAATACCCATCCCTCCTGCCAGCCCCATGGGATGCTGGGGGGTGCGGGGGTGTGGGGGTCCCCCCTTCCCTTAATTTAACGTTTTGCAGACTTTTGCCACGGATATTTATTATAACAGGGAAACAAAGCGACGGTCTTTTCCCATTCTTACAGGATTGTCTTTGTCTAGCTGCTTGTTTTGATGGGTGTAAAACAAATAAGATTAGACTGAGCAGCCGAACTGAAAGCGATAGCTGGGAGGAAAAGCCAATGAAAGGTTGCCGGGGAAACGAGCATAGGGGAAGCTGAGTGGGGGAGCAGGTGGCAATCATGTGGGAATACTGCAAACAGTGTAAAAAAAAAAAAAAAAAATCTAAAAAAAAAAAAAAGCAGGGGCTACCTCGATTATCTCTGCTGTTCTTTGTGGCAGTCACAACTTTAATTATTCTTTATAAATAGGTGTTAATTACATTTCTGGCTCAGGCTTACAGTGATTTCTAGAAATCTGGTTTTAAGCATCTGTTCTTTCTCTTCTGCAAAAGAGGGTTATCTTTCTTTTTTTTCTCCTTCCCCCTCCCTGCTGTGAAATTGTACGTGCAAAAAATTGCAAGGAATCCTGTGAGGCAGTATAAAAAAAAATGTAAATTATATTGAATGAAGTTGACAGAGGTATAATAGTGAACTCCCACAGCTGATAGCTTCTGCAAATCATTTCTTAGAATTTTCCAGCAAATGTCCCTATGAGAACAGTAGGTAGAATGAATTTACCCTAAGCAGTGATTTTGTGTTAAGTGATATTGGTATTTTTACAAAATCAGATGGTTATATGGCAGAATAATCAGTTCAGGGGAGTTCACCATATCCTAGGGTTTATGCACTGAGCAGAATTTACAAAAATAATGAGATTATTCTTCTCTGTGTCTCCAGCCCCACCTTTAGCCACAGTCTTATTATGTATCTGCTGGAGCAATATCCACTTCCACTGTCAGGCTCCTTGTGGCAACTTTACTTTTTAAACCACAGCTGAATATTTCACTAATTGCGATGGTCTCTTATTGTAGTGGCAAACAATAATGGGAAATAACTATTGGTGCTAGAAGTGTTAGAAAAGCGTAGTAGACTAGTAAGTGATAGACGGTAGTGTAAAAGATACAAAAAATGTGGTTGTCCAGAAAATACTCATCTATCACACATCAGGAGGCACAAGGAGAAGCAAAGCAAGAATATAGAACACGCCTTTCTTTCTGTCTTCTGATTTTTGGATATTTTTACTTTCTTCCTTTTTCTGGTGCAGGGTTACTTGGAATGCTTATTGAAGCAGGAATGATAGTGCTTAGTTTAAATATGAATAAAAAAGAAATTAAATCCCCCTTTTAATTTGCTTTGTTTTAAGTATTGCTTCTGCTGCAGTCCTTTCTGTGAAGAAGTAATTGAATGGCCCTCTGACAACTGCACTGCTTTACAATGTTGGGGGGGCAAGGAATCTCGAGGGTGTGTGTGCCTGTGAAAAATTTTATATTTTATAGTCTGTGCATGTGCACAGAGATGTATTCTGACATGCATTGTAATTGTACGTGAGAGTAAAATAATTTTTCTTCTGTTGAAAACAGAGATACAGTGTTCTAAATCTGTTAACTTAGCCATGACAATAAATAAGGGTGCCTTTTATTATACACAGCTGCATTGTTTGTTTTAAGAGTCATCAGCTAGTAGTTACATTTTCATTTTCTGTTCAATTTGGTGTTTCTACAAAGATTTAAAAATAATGTAACCCTTGTTTTATGGCGCACGTGTTCCTGCCCCAATCTTCCTCTTTTCTTTGTTTTAAGATTTTATTAATGAATATAGCCTGCATGTACATAAATGACATTTTCTTTTTGCATGTAAAAGATTGCATTGTATATCCCCATATAGAAAAACAGCTATTAAGTTAGTGAAATTAAGATTGCTACAAATACTAAAAGGTTAAAACTTAAAACCTCTTTCTGCTCAAACAAAGGTAGAGAAAATGTAGTTGTCTTTAGACATGATAGTTTCTTTAAAAAAATTGTTCTCTTGGTGAACTACTAGTCAGAAGGGATGAGATACTACAATTGGATATTGATGCAACGTGAATACCAGCCATCAGTTTAAAATCGTATCCCCATGTACTCTACTAATCAAGTTCCCATGTTAGTCAACAGTGGAGAGGCATCCCTGTGTCTAGCTTGGTTGCCTCCTTCGCTTTCTTCCTCTTTATTAATTTTACCGTTTTGAGCTCTCTCAAAGTGAGCCTGAGCTGTTGTGACAAAGGATGGTTACAAGAGCTGGAAGGGGTATACTTAAAAATCCCATTTGAATGGGTGTGGAGTAGTCTTCATCATCTTTATTTGGTCCTTTTAAATATTGTGACTCTATTGAAAGAAAATCCAGTTGCATTAGTCTTACATATATTTAATGTATTAATTTTTTTGAAATAATATCTTCTAGGTTACAGTGAATTTTTTTCCTCAACCTTCCTACTTGGTATGCTGGGAGTGTACTAATTAAATGCAGGTTATTTTCTGTGTGTAATTCATACTGTTGGTACATAACCTGGAGCCACTCCACACCCCGAGGTTTTTAAAAAGAAATGAAGTATGATTGTGTCCCATATTCTAGCAGGGGATTTTGTTGTTTTCTTTGGGAACTTGCACTTTCAAAATAATTTCAGCAAACACCCCAGGCAAGAAATGGGCAGCAGCAGAGAATATTATAGCGAGAGGGGGAGAGATTCAGATAACTCAACAAATCCACTTGTCTGTTTTGGCAATCTGTGTCCACTAGACAACTCATTTGCATGCCTGGACACATTAAAATGTACATTTGTTTGTCTGTGGGACAGCTAACTGGATACACTCTGATGCACTGGCAAATACTGCAATGCAGTATTTTTTCAATGTCATTGGGGTTTTGGGGGAGAAGTGGGCACAAACAGTCCTTTTGCAAGTGAGACGATGTTCAGAAGCATGGTACCTCTGTAAAGGATAGGCCAGGTTTTGCAGAATTTGCTAATCTGTGATGGAAAGTTACCCTTCCCCCATTGCACTCCTCTCCCTCGCTTGCTCTTTTTTTTTCGTTCAGAGTAGGACGGAGGAAGAGATGGGTATGCATGTATTTTTATGTGTGTGTTCATGCATGTGTATCTTCCCTTCTCGTTTGAATGGACACTGGGGAAAATGCTAGGATTTGTATGAGAAGGGAAAGAGTGTTTGCATAATGTAATGTTTTCCAGTTGTTTGTGTAAATGTCCAGTTACCAGCAGCGTAGGACTTCCAAGTAACTTTAAAAGCAGGGCGCATTTTTCGGTTTCTAAAGAATTTTGCAAGGAGAAGTGTAACAATTCAACTCAACAAGTGTAATAGCTTCAATCCTAACAAAAATAGCATTTAATGGGGACCTGTACCTCTCCTTTGCCTTTGCATTTGAGTACATTTAACTATTTGAGATAATTTAAAGTGAGGATGTTGGAGAAATGGATGTACAAAGACTGTTCGCTTGCTTGCTTTTTCCCTTCAAATGATCAATCTTTACTTTCTAAAATACTGGAATATTTTAGGTGCGGGGAGCTTTTGTAGGTCACTAGCTTTACAGCAAGAAGAAAGCTTTGCGGGAGAAAAGGTCTCAATGTGTCAGAGGCAGTAATTGTCTAAAATTAGCCGTCTAGAAAAGGCAGGAAAGGCTTGGAGGAAAGAGAAGGAGGTACTAATATGTGAAACAGCACTGTGCTAGTCGGGGAGATAATGAGTGATAAATTTGAACTGGTGCAGTGGTGTGATGCCCATTAATTTCTCAGAACCTTGACTTTGCAGGTTTGTTACTCTGTTGTTCACACCTTTAATTATAACCAGTTTTGGATGATAGCTTGGGGCATTGAAGATGAGACCTTTTGTTTGTTGTTTACTTACTTAAGTATCCAGGTTTGCAATAGCACTGGAACATCAGTGTTAGAAACTGAGTGCTTTCAGATGAGATTATAATAATGCAATTAATTTTTGCAACTACCTAACATTTTTATTTGTAGCATTTACATTGCCTGCATACATTCATTAAGAATTAGCTTAATAGAACCGGCATCAGGTTGATCTTTATTTTCTGTCACTGTAATCAATGTTTTTCCTAAATGTTTTGGAGCTCCTAATGCATTATTGCTTCTTTAGGGCCCCAAAAAGTAGAGAGGAAGCTGAGAGCCTGTCTTACCTATTGTTCTACCATTGACTGTGTCTTATTTGAGGACTTCCACCTTAATGATGAAAATCTGTAAGTCAGGAAATGCTGCGAACCAGTTAGGAGTCATTAATTAAATGAGGTGAAAAGACAGAATATTCAGAAAAAAACTAATATAAAAAAATGGCTAAATCTTTATGCATGCTCTCTGGAAATGGTTTAGTTGCACAGTAAAATACAAGCCTGGCTTTGACATTAGAGTCATGATGTATATAAAATTCTGTAGTACGCCTTTGTTGCTAAGGCACACGCAATTGCGTCAGCGATGCTGTTGTGATAGGAAGTTATATGTCCTTGAATTCGGGGGGGGGGGAAATACTTGGTTTCATTTTTTCATTGTTTTAATATTAAACTTTTTTATTGTTATAAAAGCTCTTAAACATTGTGGGTTGGTATTTTTCCCAGTGTGGAGCCACATGCCAGTATTTTTCGGAATCGGCATGGTAGTGTGTTTGACGGCTTTTGAGCATTCAGAACTCTTGTAGGTAGAGGCAGTGTGGTAATGTATGTTTGTTTCAAAACAAACACAAATGACTAAGGGAGGTGGTTCTGCCATTCACAGTGCTTCGAGAAGTTTCCACACGTAATGTGTCTGTGTCCACGTAAGTGATTTTCGGTGTTGGCGGAGGGCAGCAATGCCACTGGAGCCATTCCAGTAGCATAAGTCCTTCAGATCCAGCCACTTTGCTGCGTACCTGGGTGCGTTCACTGAGCTGTGGAAGGAAAACCAAACAGCTCCCTCTGGTTTTCGCTTCCAGAGGGACGTTTGGTGTGAATGTCCCATCTGACCCTCCATGTAGAGACCAAAAAGATTGCTGCTGGAGCAGGTAACTGCACTGTGCGTGGGCCCTGTGTCTTGGTCAGTAATTGCATGCACACTTATCTGGAATAGCAGATTGTTTTATCTGAGCACTGCGAAGTATTTACTCCCAGGTTGAGTGCTGTAGAAATGCTTTTGTAGGAACATGAGGGATGAAGGAAGCTTGTCCTTCTTTTCCCTCCTCTTACGAATCTTTCATTATTGCATACTGGAAAACTAGCAGAGACAGCAATAATCACAATTTATAATTTAAGGTAGATCTGACTGCTCTTGTACTGTTATGTCTTAATTGTCCAGAAAGGACATAGAATTCCAGGGACTGACTCTGTTCCCTTGTCTCTCCTGCTGCAGGCCAGGGCAGTTGCCAGAAGTCCACATTTCTTTACTGCTATTAAAAGCAAACCTGATATTTTTGAATTTGAGAATTATTATTCGTAGACTAAACTTCCTCAGAAAATTTCACAGTGGGGATTTTTTGTTTAATATGTGGATTAATTTAAACTCTTGATGTCTGTGTGCTTAAAGTGTATGGTAGTCAACCTCTTCATAGTAGTTCTGGTTTGAGAGGTTAGTATTCTGCCTGTGTGATTTACTACCACCACACCTTTTTACTGAGTTGAACACTAATCTAGGGAGGAGGCCATGTGTTTTCTCAGTCCTTCTAAGATGACACATAGCCTCCCATAGCCATCAGCAGTTTGATGTTAGATAATATAAAATTCATGACTCAAACACAGGTTATTTCATGCAGTTAAGTCACTACTGTGGTGAAGTGTTTGGATTTGGGATCAGACATACTCGGAGGTATTTGGTTTTTTACTTGATTAAGTGTTTATAAATGTGGCTGTCAATTGCTGTACTTCTATTCATCTTCTACTGGTCATCCTTATCTTCAGATGGTGGTCAGTGACTTTTTGCTTTACTATGTGCAGAAGAACTTGTGGGCAAAGACTCATGCTGTTATATCTGTAGAGCAGAAGGCACAGTCACGACACTGTAGAAGTAATAATGCACATAAACAAATGCTCCTTAAATAAAAATAGTTCTAATACTGTTCCCTGTATATGTTTGTTCCAAATGAAGTTACTGGCAGTAGATGAGTAGGGGGAAGTTGATTTTTAGCAGAAAGCGTGAATGCTGGAAATGCTTCCTAATATGTGTGTGCCAGCTATACTGTGGCAATGTTGCTGTTGATTCCCTTCCTGTGAGAGCAGCTGTTCAGGGAATTAATCTCTTTGCTTGATGCAGAGGGTCCTGAAAAATTCAGTGCGAAAGCTACGGTGGTGGCTGTGGCCATTTTTAGTGTGACCATTGATGGGGACTAGCTCCATGATCTAGCACAGTGACATATTGTTCTTTAGACTAAACTGGGCCAGGAAAAAAATATTCTGTATTTCGTGTGCTCTGTGAGAGATTCCGGAGTGCACTTCAGAAATTGACATTGTGTTTTATAATTTATGGAGCACAGTTTATATTTAACTGTAGACACGCTAATCCAGGGGAAAAGAGTAGTATATTTTTAGAGTCTTTTTTTTTTTAATTCTCTGTACTTGTCATTACCCAACTACTGAAGGAAGTGTTCACAAATGTAGATGTTCACTGGGGTAGAAATGTTGAATTTAACTTCCATCGTTAATCTTTGCTATATGCAAAAATGAACATTACTTGTGTAATGTTTTTTTGTGATTATCAAGAAGCTTTGCAGCCATACGTAGCCATTGCAGCCGCTGCAGGAGCCATGTTCTCCTCCAGCATTCCAACACCAGGCTGGACCAGGATGCCTAGGCTGAATGCCTCAGCAGTCAGGGATGCTTAGGTGATATATTAGTTTTAATAATGATGCAATATCACTTCCTTCCCCCAAGTTCTTCTTGGAGGTGAAACACAGATGGAGAGAATCCAGCTCTATTAAAGAGTCTGCCTATGACTGCTGGGTATTGTAAGGGAAATCTAGCCAATAGAAAGCGCAGTAACTTGGTTAGCATTTAAAAAGCCAAAATAAGTAAGCTGTTCTTACATATTCAGGCTGTTGGGATATTTCTGCCTAGTAATCTCTAATAATGCTGCCAGTTTGGGGGTTACCTGTTGACATCTAAGCAAAATGTAACGTATGGCTTTTGAGTCAGGATAGCCAGGATGGCCTGGGTGCCACCCTGTCCCTAAGCGCCTGTGTCTGAGCAGGGGCTGAGGTCAGCATGGCTCCTGTTGGGTGCATTAGCAGAACTGCGTCTTAACCAGGAGTATTGTTATCCATGGTCTGTTCACTTTGTTTTTAAGAGGAGTTTTGAAAGATTTTTAGCTTCTTGGTGTTCAGGGTATGTTTGTTGATTTGAATAAGAATCTGGTGAATTTGAATATTTCATGTGGAAATTTTAGCAGGCATCTTAGTAATTGGAATAAGGAGGGTGTTTGATTTGGCCTGTGGCATATTTCCCTCCCTTAGTACAGAGATTAATAATCTGCATCCAGGATAAACCATTAGGATATGTTAGCCTGACCTGTGACAGATACGTGCATATGTACTTGATATTTTGTCCTGTATTGACGAATAAAATATTATTAAACTGTGGTCATGGCTCATTGAGCTTAGCAGAGAAGCTTTTATGCATGAGATTGTTGGAATTTAAGGGTTACTGAACTATCCGATACAGTACACTAAAACTTATTCTCATTTAAGCCATTCTGTAGATGCTTCTTTTATGAGACTGCCAAGAGTAAACAGCTGCTTCTGCATACTAGAAGGTCATTTCTGATCACTTTTCCACCAGAAATTTCTTAATTCTTCAACTCTTGCTATCTGTTCATGACCTTTAAGATGGTAATGGCCATATTACTTCAGAGTAATTCGTTTTAACTTTGTCTGCCACAGGTATGTTACAGAAGAATGCCTGTGTTTTATGGAAAGATTATTTACGTAAGCACTATCAATGTGGTACACTGATCAGTCATCAGGCTGCTGACTTACAGGTGAATTGTAGAAATGACATAAATTTTTTCTTTATTACTAATCCAGTTCAGTTTTTAAGATAAAAACACCGTTAGGTTGCAATAAGCTAATGTTTCTAATGATGGAGGTAGAAACTGATGTTCAGCTAAGTCCTATTTTGGGGTCTCTTAGACCTGCAAGCAGTATCCATAGAGATGCTGTTGCCAGCAGTTGAGATGTACACATGTTGATTAGTGTTTTCTAATTGCATTTACCAGTGTGTCTTCATTAAGGTCCTCTTGAGGACAGAGCATTAAAACATCTTGGTTGTGGCATGCATTTTGCTAAGCCGTGCATTCCTGCCTAATATAAGCTTGTCTTTGCATTAAAAATGTATGGGCAACATTTTCAGAAGAACTTGAGGTTTAGGAGCTGAAATCCTATTGCAGTGAATGTTAATGAATCTTAAATCGCTTAAGGGCTTGTGAAAATTGTAGCTTTTGTTTCTAGAACTTCAGTAGAAATAACAGCGGTGGGGGGTTGAATGTTCCTAGGCTTCATGGAGAGCCTGCTCTGTCCTTGCTTTGCTTTGCCTTCTGGTAAGTAGACGTTTTTAGGTTTCAGTATGGCTTGTAATACAGCTTTCACTGTCTAAACTCTCAGGTTGCGAATGATTCTAGATTATTTTCTTAAAGGGAAAAACAAAGTGGAATTGTGACAGGTCTACAGCAGCTGAAGACTTGCAGCTGTCTGCTTGTTACATGAACATGTTTGTACCCATGGGAATCGGTGCATCAGTACACAGTGCAACATATATATTCCCAAGTCAGTAATATAATTCAGTTACGGATTAGTAATATGTAACTTGGTAATACAGTCAGTAAACTAAACAAGTAGGAGTGATTAGGAAGCAAAACTCAGGGCTAAAAATAAAATTCAAAAAGTAACCAAAAATATAAAAATACTTCCTCAATTTCCTTTGCTTTCATTTCAGTGTATTTTTAGGCTGTATGTCCTTCAGACTGAGGAGCTGTCTTAGATGTTGATCTCTACCATGCTCTATTAATATTATCATCCAGTATTCAGGCTTTTGAGAAACCCTCCAGTCTTTCAGGGTTTGCCTCATACTTAATGCTTTTGGTGGTATTTCTTTTTTTATCAACCTTCTAACACAGATTTTAAATGTTTTTTGTTAGTCACAGTCCCTCTTTCAAGAGGGACGAGACAGTCACTAGGAGACCTCTTGCCTTTGTGGTATCTGCCTAATAAAATGCAATCCATGAAGAAAGAGTAAGTTTCCATCAAATTTTGGATTGGAGCATCAATCAAAGATCTGATCTGATCTTGTTGAGATTGATTGTTTTTCCAGACTCCTTTAGCCTTCATATGCTTGTAGTAGATCCAGATGAAAAGCCAGGAGGGAGTAAGGAGCAATACAGAATGATGGAATAAATAAAATAAAGCTCTTGTAAAATTTTAGGTACAGAGTTGCCTGGTATAAATTTGGCAGAAGTAGAAGGGTAATTGAAGAGGAAATAGCTGTTCCTTCATAAGGCAGAGCCTGACCACATTGCTTTTTGTTCTATTTTCAAAACACTACAGACCTCTGAGTGGAGGTGGCTGGTGACCCATGGGGATGCGGGCAGGCAGGAGCTGTTGATGGCTGTATCCCAGTGTAGAAGTAGGACATCTCCCTGCCACCAGCCTTTGTTATGGTCACTGGTGTGTGGGACAAAAGGGGTTCTAAGGGATTTTAACCTACGCTAGTTGTATATCTCATCTTAATAGACTGGAGACACATCCATTTTTCTCTCCAGTGTTTTTGACAATTGCTTTCTCCAAAGCTGTGTTCCAGAGCAATGTTTGAATGCTGTGGAATCAAGACTGTGTTCTCCTGTATCTTCATGGGTAAATTATGCTTAATGGCAAGAATTATTACAGGCAAATTCTGGTGAAACCAGTCTAAATAAAGGGGCTAACTGTCTGGCTTTCTAGAAGTCAGTTTGTCTTGGTGAAAAGGTTGCCCCTGATACAGGGATAGTAGGAAACTGCTGTGGTGGTCACCTATTATGCTGGTTTTCCTCACCATTTTGTTAGTGCTTTAGACTCATAAGGTGTATGGAGAACACTGAAGAATAGGGCCAAACACATGTGAGATTTCAAATGTGCATAGTTTCTCTGTAGTCTTTGCAGGAGGTGAAGAAGCAGGAAACAGTGACTGAAAATGAAGCCCAGTAGGAGTTCGTACAGAACCTCAAATACTGTGAGTTGAGATCATAAATATGATAAAGCTATAGCTATACTCTGCTTCTGGAAGAATGTTTCTTGTCCTTAAATGTGCAGTGCAGCCCTCCTATCGTGCTTCCCAGAAATTGTTGTGCATGGCGTGCTTGTCCATGCATCTACTCCCCAGTCCTGTTTTTCCTCAGGGCTTTGGGAGTGCTGAGCTGTATGTATGCTAATTGTAGTTCACCTCCTCCAATTTCTTACCCCCAGTGTACCTGCAGGAACAGTAAGAGACCATATAAAGTGTGCGATATGATGCCTTTGTTCTTAGATTGTCAGTCATTACTGGGTGTGTAGTTCTGAGAGCAGTTTCTCCTGCCGATAGCCTTAGTAGTTACTGACATTGAAATGATTTTGGAGTCTTCTTCCCCCGCCCCCCCCTCATTCCTTTTGTCCTTGAAATCAAATGCAAAGCTGTAGAGCCCATGTTTTGTGGGAACAGAAGACATATTTATCTGAAACTCAAAAAATAAAAATAGGTAATTTGGTGCCTCATTATGCTGTTAAGCTTTTTGGAAAAGCTGTTAGGGGTGGTGACCTTATCACTGGGCCAGGTTTGAGGATATTGTGTTGTGTTACAGAGCTGTCACAGCTTACTGTGTAACTTCAGCAGTTTGCCTAGATACTTTCCTCTGGTTTGGTGGTGGGGTTTTTTTTCCCCTTCTGCAAAACTTGGAATAAAAATAACAGGTTTTGCCGTTCTATTTTTTTGTCACCGTGTTGGTACAGCGGCGGTCCCTGCCTTTACTACCTATTTGTACAGCATCTAGCACAACTTGGTACTGGTATCAGTTACATCCTTCAGGCACTACTGTGAGAACAAGTAATATTGCCAATAAACTTTGTATTCATTTCGCTGCAGATCGGGGACAGAATATTTTGGTTTAGCGTACTTGTGCAAAAGCCTATAATGGACTAGATCAGGATAAATTTAGCTATTAAAGAAAATTTTCTCCTTCATTTGAACTGGAGCTTGCCTCTTAAAATGAATGTATTTGTTGTCTTCTCCATTTGTATTAGTTGCATGCTCTGTACAATTACTGTGGCACCCATAGACGTGAACTTGCTGAAAATGTTTGAATGCCATTTCAACCTGAGTGCAGTGCGCCCTGAAACCAGGATCTTGTAAGAAGGCTGTATCTGTGCCAGAAGAGCCAGAGACTGGTAGATTTCTGAGCTGAGAGTTTTCAGTTACGTATCTATACTTAAATATGGCTTTTACTTGAAGGAAGGTAAAGATGGAGCATGTAAAAGTGCGTGTGAGTGGGGAGCATGTCAAAGTATGGAGGGTTAGATAATGATTTGTTTCTGGGATATTGGATTTGCCTCCAGGCAGATTTACTCAAAAGCTTCATTTTCCTCCTTTATATCATGTTTGTGATGTATTTACTAGGTAAATAATAGCAAAGCGTAGTTGTGCAGTACATAAGCTTTAATAAAAATGTAATTGATGGTGAAATTTGACAGTTGTGTTACAGAGAAGAAAATCTTTACTGGAGCTGCACACAGAGTATCGTTTGCCTCTCCTAAGGTCACTTTAGAAAGAAGCCCACGTAATGTGTATGTGAGGTTCAGGTGCACCTACTTCTCACTCTATCTGGACTTGTCGTTTTGAACCAATGAATACTCAAAATCACTTTTTTAACACTCCTATGGGAAGAAGATGATCTGTCCTGAAGATTTTTATGATCCAGTGCCTCATTCTGCAAAAACGTACAGATGTCTTTAATCGCCCTGAAGTGAGTAGCAGTGGCTGCATATGAAAATGGGATGGGAGCATGCTGCTGCTGGTCCAGGGCTGAGGGACCTACCTGGTCTTGGTATGTTCCACTCCATACCTACAGACTGACCTTCTGGCTTTGGCATGGCTATTCACATAAAGATCAGCAGATGGGAGGGCTGTGGATGGATCTCTCAGGCAGCTCCTGTAAACTAGGTATTTCTCACCTGCAGAAAAGCTCTTGTGGGACAGACTTGGGCTGTGCTGACTTCCATTCAAAAGAGCAGATAAACTGGGAGTTAAAGCCTGCTTCCCATTATAGAAGGAAACTTTTGTGAATCTACGTTTATTTTCCTTGAGAGGTTTTGTTTGTTTCTCCTTTTGTCATCATTCAGGAGATGGCTGTGGGACCTCTGCCATGGCACCATTTGTTTTCACTTGTAAAAGCAAACAACTTGCAATGCTAATTAAAAGAGTTTTTTAGATAATGTAAGAGCTTTGCATTATTTATCTAAATTCTTTTTTATGAGAATGTTCTGAGTTTGTTCATTAATGAACACTTAGAAATAATATAAAATTAGATCTCATGAATTCTTCATGAGGTATAATTTACCATGATCATTTTTCTTGGCATTTAGGTGCTGTGAACAACAGTTCATTATTCGTAGATAAATTTTTTTGACTTCTGAGTCCTCAAAATGGATATGTCTACATGAATTCTCCAGTTTTTAGAATTTTTTTTTTCAGATTTTGATTTTGGGAAAAGATTGCTTGTGGTGTGTTTCAGAACACTTCTCTTTTTGTGCCTATAGATAATACTTAATCATTGTTATTGGGGTTTTTTCTATACATATCAACTTAATTTCTATTTGTTGTGGAGTATACGTAATTCAGATAACAAGAATGGGTACCAATTACTTGCTAAATATAAGCTCCTTTCAGTGTACACACGTGACAGTCTTTCAGTTTAACTTAGAGACCTAGACTGCTGAGAAAAAAAATTGTAAATATAAAGCATGTATATTTACATTTATCAAGCCATTGGCTATTACTTATGCATGCAATAGAGAGATAAGACTGTCTTAGTTTGTGGGTAGTTTTCTAAACGATTCATTAGCTGCTTTGTAATGGTAGATGGATGTCACATTTACTGTATTAATTGAAGATTAATGTCAGTTACTCTAGCTTGTTTAAGCATTGTAATACTTGTGTTTATACATACAGGTATTCTTTGCATCATTGTTTCAAGATAATATTTCAAGAATACATTGAAATTAATTGAATTAATTGTTTTTTAAAAAACAAAAGGAGATATGACAGAAGTATTTCTGAAACATTGTTTGTAATGTAGGAGATGCTATAATGGCTACTTGTCGCTGATACTTTGTAGGAGGGGTTATACCAAGCCTTTTGGTAAGCAGTGTTTTGCAAGACACTGGCAAAGCTTGTGCTGTCTTCCCGAGCAGCAAAGCATTTCTTTGTGAAATCTGTCAAACTAAAATACCGTGTACTTTGCTGATACGTTACCATACTGAGAAAAGTAGTATGCCAAGAAGGCATTTTTTAAAAGCAGCAGTCTGATGAAATACATCCAGAATTTGAAATACGGGTTGCCTTTAACTTAAAAAATTGCAGTCTTTAAGTTCTGTCACAGATAGTACTTTTTCAATGTTATAAAGATAGAATATTCAAATTATTGGCAGCTGAATTATCAGTGTCTGTCAATGGTAACTGCAGGGGGGGGGGGGGGGGAGAAAAAACCCAACCCAAAACAAAATGCCTCTTTATACCAGTAGCGTGTATATGTCATCACACCTGATGTTTGCACTGTAATATTTCATGGCCAGTAGTAGCTGCATAAATTGGGTCTGAGAAGGTCTACAAAAGCATAAAGGTGTTGCTAAAATGTGGCATCTATAGAGATGTAATCTTCAAGGGATAAGAGTATATTTTGTTTTTTAAAAAAATAACATTGGTGTTAAATCACTGTTGGATTTACCACATTTATTTTGCTGGAATCCAAATAAGCACTTGATGAGTAAGACAGAATTACAGCCTCTCTTAGTGTTTCTCTAGAATTGAATTAAAGCCCAATACTTTCTTTAAAAAAAGTTATTACCAGTAATTAAAATGTAAGTTAACTGTGTGCCCAGGAAACTAGGGTATCTATTTAAAAACCGTTCATACTGTGGTACAGGTATTGATTTAAAAATCTTAAATCTTAGTGTTGTGGATAGAAAAAAAACAGCAAATGGCATGTTGAAATTTATTACCTGAATTGATGTTACTCTTATGTGCTGACTGAGGTGGGATCAGCAACTACTTTAATATTAAAAGACAGTCATCAACAATAAATGTCCCAGTGCATGCACACTGAACTCTTTTAACAGTGGGTTGGAGCTTCAGACATGTAGGGGAAAGGACAGAATGTTTGGAAAGAAGAGCTAGGACTTACCTTTTTGTTACCGTTAATAATTTAAGTGTTTACTAATGATGTGAATCGATATGTACATCTAAAATAAGTGTTATTCCTTTGTGCCCATGAGAACTTTGAATGCAAGCTCTGGCACGTAACTGCTTTTGCACAGAAATCACTCTGTAAATGGAGACTAAAATCATGCAGTAAAATTACATCTGAAGTACTTTTTCAGAAACATTTTTAATAATTCTTCAGCATTTTTATCTAACCACTGTTTTTTTAATATAGCAAATAGATTTTCAGTAATCTACAAAATTGCAATAATTTGAAAGGCAAATAAGTGCCTTGATTTTTTCCTTTCTACTATTGAAAAATCAGGAAAATCTAATTGGAGTTGAGCGAGAATAACTAGAAAGAAAACCTGGCACCTGGTGCAGCATTGGTTTATGCCAAGGTATTTTGATGAGGTATATGAGGAAATCTCATTGTTCCAAGAACAGATTTTTAAGGAACAGCTTACTTTTAATGTTCTGAATGTGTTAAATGTCTGAGTTGAATTCTTTTAATTTGCTTGGTGTGGAAGGTAAGCATGCTGAAAATGTAACTAAAAAAAGTTTATGAAGTATAAAAGTAGGACACTAGCCCGTTTTGAATTTTGTGTTCTTTCACAGATTTTAAAAGATCCAAGGTTATTGTTTATTGTGGGGAACTATAGATGGCTTTTGTGTCTGTTGCTGATAATAGGTGATACACATTTCTCAGTGCGTTGTGCTGAAATCCTGCTTTTGCTGTAACTGAAACCAGTGGTGTGGTATTCCAGTCTGGTTTAGAAGGGCAGGATCAGTCCCTAAAATTGCACTTTACCATGTGAGGTTTTTTATGTTGGAAGGAATATGGTCAGATGATTTAAATGCTCATGGAAAGCTGCAATTAACTATATCAGCTGCTTCACTCATCTTCTGAGTATATCTTATTCTCAGAATTGGAATTCTTTCCCCCCCAGTTTTAATCAAGTTGATGCAGATACATCATATATGAGCACACTGTGCTCAGCTGAAGCACAGTTAGCCTTGGGGTGCTAAACCCCAACCCTGCAGCAGGCTGTTATTGAAGCTTAGAGTTGGTGTTGATGTCTGCGGGGTCACAGAGGTACAGATATCAAAGGATGATCTTCCAGCTGGAATCCCGAGCTAAAAAGATTAAGCAGCATTTGAAGCATTTAGTAGTATGTGTGAGTAAATATGTGTATGAAGTCAGATTGAAAAAGGAAGTATAGCTGGTACCAGGTGAAAGGGAAAGTCTTGAGGAGTGTATGGGGCTGGTGTACAGCTTGACAGAGGATGTCAGCAGTGCTCGGTGCCATGTGGCTGGTAAAATTGGCAGGGGGATTCTGGTTTGGATGTACTGATTTCTTCCGAAGTGAACTATTTTTGTGAGGTGTATTTTCAAAGCTATTCTGCTGTGTGATTTCAGGCCTTTCTGTTAAGCACAGTGTGGCAAGACTTTTTATTTAAAAACTGTTAAACCAAGAAACTATTCCTGGGCTTGATGATAAAAAATAATGGTAGTTCAAAACTTACTTCCATTGATGAAAAAGAGGGTTATTTCCTAAATGAGGCAATAAACTAACAGCGAAGCATTTCAAGTAAAAATAAATACAAATAGAATTGACCAGAATACAGCCGATTTAGAGTCTGAACCACCCTCATGCAGTTAATTTTAGAATGGACACCCCTTTTTGGTGTGTGTCCCCATCCTCCTGAATTACAGGCCCAATTTGTCACAACATGTACCTCCCTAGATTTTTTTTTTAAAAAAAAAAGGCAAATTGAGTCTTGAGTAATTATAACAATTATAATTATTATCAATTATTACTCAAGATGGTCACATGGTTCAGTGTGTGTGGTGTCTTAGCCCTCAGTTCTCCCTGTGTTTGTCCCTGTCCCTAGGCAATAGAGTCTTCTGCCTGGGGCAGCAGTCTGCATCATTGACTCTGAGTCTTTGATGAAGGAAAGCTGAGCCCATCTGAGGGGTATTCTTTGATAACAGATACCAGTGAAGCTGCACACTGCTAACTTCTCTGTAGACAGCAAAAGCCACCGTTTACATGGCTTTAATTTATCCAGATTTGAGACTTAAGATGTCCTTCCCTTGTCAGTACTGGTGACAGTGAAGACAGTCTGGAAGCCATGGTAGAGGCAAATACCTACATAGAAAAGGCTTGAAGTACCCAGTTTTTTCTGCTTCCTTTGCCTGCCTGTGCAATTTTCAGATGAAAGCTTGTGTTCTGCAGATAAACATGCAGGCAGCTTTACTCACGTGACCAGTGGCACTGGTGACAATGGGGCTACTGTCCTGCACACACTTTGCTAAGCTGAATTCTTATTTCTCATTTTTTGGAAAGGTCTATTTGACTCTCTTCTGTGAAAATTGGAGTTTCGTGTTCCAAGATAGATGTGCTTGTTAAAATTCCAGCCTGCACCTGTGCCTGATAAGCCTTTCTCTGATTAAACCTTTCTGGTTCCAGTAAATATCTGAAGACCTTTGTATCTCTGAACATTGCAAATCCAGGGTTTTATTATTTAAAGAGGTGTCACTTTGTTAGTGAAAAATATAACTGGAGAATATAGGTCATCACTGGAACCAGTAAATGGTATGTCTTGGGACACTGTGAGTTTATTAATTGAAGGGAATCTGGATGGCGACATGTTGCAGATTGACTGTGCCTGGTTAATGTTGTTGTCATTGCACTCTGTGATACAGTTATTAAATAGGTAAAATATTTTACCTTTTCATATAGAGCCATACACTTACTTCATCTGATTTAATGGAACTATAATTTTAATTATGATTATTACCTTAAATTATAATTAAATTTGTGGTTTAAATTTACATTTGTGAAAATGGCTGCATGATGAAAGCAGACATCAGCTTCACGTTAACAAAAAAAGGTTTTTTAACTGCATCTTAGTATATGCTCACAGCCGAAGACTAGCATGACCTACTTTGCAACAATAACAGAGGAATCAAGCTGGGTTTTTTGTTGAAGTATCTAAATTGGCCATGAATGCTACCTACTCATTCGTTTGTAAGTATCTTTAAAAATAGCTATTGTATCTATGAAACTTAAGGGTGGTTTTTTTTTTTCCCTTCTCCTCTTATTTTGATGTAGATAATTAGCACCATGGAGCCTCAGGTGTCGAATGGCCCTACTTCCAATACAACCAATGGACCCTCCAGCAACAGTAGAAACTGCCCTTCCCCCATGCAGACAGGGGCTGCTACAGATGACAGCAAAACCAACCTCATAGTCAACTATTTACCCCAGAACATGACCCAGGAGGAGTTCAGGAGTCTCTTTGGGAGCATTGGTGAAATTGAATCCTGCAAGCTCGTGAGAGACAAAATTACAGGTAAGTGCTTCATATTGTTGACTTGTTGTGCATCAGGGTCCGTTTACATTTGGGGTCAGCAAAACCTCGGTGCCTACTGCAAGTGCTTAACACGGGGAATACTGCAGATACCGTGATGAATACTTCAGATAATAAACCTTAAGTTTTCAATGATGCACATTGGATCTTGAACAACTGTAGAAGACGCCCCTTGTCTTTCAGCCTCTGTACAGGTCTGAGGAGAAGTACAAACATTGCCAGTCTGCGTGCATGTGATACGCTATGCAGCTTCTTGCAGCAGAGCTCAGGTGATGACATTACTTTCTTGATCATTCAGGGTTTTATGGAGGGTAGTCTAAATGGCTGGAGCCAACTGAGTGTTCCAGATTCTGCCTAGTTCTTTCACCATACCTCATCAAATTTTTGCCTGTTAGCAACATTGTAAAGCCAAGGTGGTTCTGTGTGCCTGTCACGGTTTATTTACCACAGCATTCTGAAACAGCAGTGCTCTGTAGTTGGGAGCCACTGCTCTGGATTTTGCTCGGGCATTTCTGGATATTGTTTAATGAGCTCTGTTCCCTGAAAACATTTTAATTCGCCATGAACCTTTTCTGCGTGAAGTGACACCCATTGGTAGGTCCCTTCAGAATAAGAAAAGCCTCCCCTTACAGTTACTACCTCAAAAAGGAGAGAAATGTCTGTACTGTTGCTAGAGGAGGTGTGGATGGCTGCATATTCACCTAGCCTACTCTATCCTTGCTGCTGCAGCCAGGAAATTCACTGATGCACAAGAAGATGATGGGATGAACAATCAGCTTTTATAGCTTGCTTTATAGGTTAGTTTTATAGGTTGTGTGTCTACTCGCACCGTAGGTGGGGAACAGCTGAAATTTCACTGCTGTTTAGTGCATCACCTGCATTGTTATGTTTAGCACAGAGAGCAACAGCCTTGGGAAGGAAAGGATTCCAGGAAAGGAGCAGTCTCAGATGAGCTCCTGGCAACCTGGGTGTGTGCTTTGTGGAAAGAGGCACCATGTAAAGATGAGGAATTAAAATACAAATTATCATACCTACTTCCATAACAGCCTGGCAGCCGTTCTGTTGGCAGCATTAGGATGATCTGCTTAGTGCTTTTAAACATGCAATGCTGCTTCTTTATTTACTTCCTGACATATAGCAATGTTCTGGTTGAACGCAAGGCACATAACAAATGGCAGTAGCTGCAGGGCAGCTCAAGTCTTCAGAAGTGTAGTCCAGCAGAGCTTGCTTTAGCATGTTGACCATGATGTATCTATTTCAAAATATCTTCTGATTGGGCTGCAGCTTCAGGGGTATTAAAAGGAAGACTGAAAAATGGAATTGCCTCTTATTTATTATTTTATCTATTTAAAAAAAAAATCACTTAAACTCCCATTCCAAAAATATCCATGCAAATAACTGAAGTCCTCTCCTTTTTATAAGCATAGTTGGTGCAGTATTCCATGTGACATACCACCCTTGATACCTGTCACCAGACCAGTTTATCTCCAGTCTGTTGTTTTTCGTTTAGTCCAAAAATAATCTGAGAAATTGAATTGCAGGTTAGTTCAGTTATTTCAGACAGAAGCGAATACCTAACACTCATCTGCAAAGGTCTAGTGTGCCTAGCTTGAATTTTGATCATGGCAGGTCCTGCGTTTCATGAGCTTTTTTGCTTCTCGTATCCCTCAGATTTATGGCAATTTCCTCGCAATATAATTTCAAGACTGTAGATATTCAGTGTTGTTTTTGTAGAGAATTGGCTGTCTTTGGACAGAAAGCCATTACTTCATCAGCTAAGAACAGTATCCTTTTTGTTTCATTCCATCTCCAGGCTTTTGTCTCTGTATTTGAAAATGTGAGAAATTTGCTATATAATCTTCTAACATATCCTTGAGTAGCTTTTTGCCTGCGCTTTTTGTTTCTGTACAATCTTTATGGTCAGTAAAATACTTTACAGGAACCATTCTTTAAAAAACGTACACAGATGCTTTGAGTTTTACACCCCTAAGTGACGGAGGAGCTTGCATGTTTCTTTAAAAAGTGATACAAGTGCAACAGAACCGAATTTGCAAAAAAAGAATTGTCCTCCAAAGTGTCTGTGCCACTTTTGAAAACAGAATTCAATCTGCCAAGGTTTTCAGGCCTGTTATCAAGGCACTGTGCAACATTACTGGATTTTAGGATGCGTGTTCATTTCTCACATTGAATTCAGTTAGCAAATTGAATGCAGTCCTGCCAGAAGCAGTCCATGTTTTT
This sequence comes from Falco punctatus, assembly GCF_963210335.1. Taxonomy (NCBI): domain Eukaryota; kingdom Metazoa; phylum Chordata; class Aves; order Falconiformes; family Falconidae; genus Falco; species Falco punctatus. The sequence goes on along the minus strand of NC_137591.1, from coordinate 8,364,981 downwards.
AAAGGTTCTTAGAACACTGACAGTAACAAAAAGGAAATGCACTGAGGTCATACCCAGCTCATCTTTCTGGATCGTCATGTAAGTGTGTTCTTCATTAGGCTTTCTGGGGGTTTTATGGGTTTTGGGAAGGGAAGGGTGGAAGTATGCCAGTAGGCTGTAACAGGAATGACTGGCTTCTCAGGGATTCTGGGTTTTTTTTTTCTTGTTAAAAAGTCAGTGTAGATTTTTTGACAGGAAAAGCTGTATTGCAGAAGAAACAGTAACTACTTAAGCTATTCTTGCTGAACTGGTGAGGGTCTGAAACAATTTTGATTTTGTCTGCTTTTGGATCTTCCGTTGTTCAAAATTTTGTGTTTTTAATAAATCTCAGCAAAGTGTGCTCTGTTGCAGTGTGCCTCCAAATGAATGTTGGAGCTCTTTCAGTTAGAAATAAGAGTTGTCTTCATAGATATTAAGTTTGTCTCCTTCTTGCCAAGGTAAAATATTGGTTACATCAAGGAAAGCCAGGCTAATTACGGGAAGAGGTTGCTTCAAGAAAAATAAAAAGGTCATAAACCACATCATCATTAAACAGTTACGCTGGCAAAACCATATTAGAAAATCTTGAATGTATTTCTGAGGCTAGATAGGATTGAATTGGTTCATGTAAAAGATTGTCCCTCTGTCCTGTTATAGGAATTTCATAGATTTTTGTGAAATAATGTTTAGGCTTCCAAAATACTTTCTCCAAGGAGCTCAGAGCTACACAAATGCTGTTAAACATGCAAGATCTTTGAGAGAATTTATCATCTGAACTCTTTTTTATTAATTTTAAAATGGATTAAACAATATATGTCAGGAGTAATTTACTCCCAGTCTTTTTGCAGTCTTAGAGCAGTAGTAGGGCTTTTTAAGAAAATTGATTTGAGATGTTACCCCTCGCTTTGGAAAGACACGTTTTTAAACAAGCATATTCCTTTACTGGAAAAAAAAAAAAAAATGCTAATTTGGTAGTACACCGTACTGAGTTGAATAGGAATGACAGCTTCTAAGACAGCCTTTAATTTGGTATTCAAAACCAAAATTGTAAACTTCGGTTTTGTTTGGTAGCTTCTCAGAACAGGCAGGATATACAGTAGCATTTTTAAGAGATGCTAATGACTTGAAAGAGGAGATGGAAGTCAGGCATACATTTTAATTATGGGGGAGGGGTTGCAGTAGAAAAATTGGGTTTTTTCACTGCAGAGATTTTAAGGGAATGAGACAAGGAAAAACAGACTGAAGATAGTTGCCTTCATTTGGCAGGGGTGTTTAATAAAAGCAGAACTTGTGGTTGTAAAGTGTGCTTATTAAATTCTTCATTTACACTACCTAATTAATTCTAGCATTTTAAATTAACAGTGAAACTGGTCCCTGCTGTACTGTTTCATAGCTACAGCATATTTCGTCCAACAACCCAGTTGTTCAGGTTTAATCAGCTGCTCTCAAAAAATGAGAAGGAACTTGAATTAAAAAAAACTAAATGGCATAAACATTTTAGAACAGTGTTAGATGAACGAAGATGACTTCATAGAGGAAGACTGTGGCGTCAGATGGATGTGAGGCTCAGTGTTTACAAGTGATGCGAAGCTATATAGTGTTGCAGATGCTATTTATTTCTTCTGTCCAAAGAAAGCCAGTGATCTGTATCTTCCTGACTTAGGGAAAGAGAGGGCTTGAATTAATTGGAAAATTTTGAGAGAAGAAATGCTAAACTTGTTTTGTCCTGTGTTTGAAAACAAAAGATGCGCTCAGTGTAGTGTCTTGTCAGTCACACTAACTGCTGCTGGCCAAGTGAGTTGCCCTTGTTGACATAGCTTGTGTGTGGGAGAAGGAGGTATTTGTTACTAATTTTTTAATTGATTTGGTGCCCTTGGGTGAGCTCTTCAGAATTACATTCTTGTTTCCCTGTAATTTGCACAGGAGTTTACATCTTGGAATTTTCAAATGATCCATATCTAAAATCTTTGAGTCTCAGTCTTTCAAGTCTTAAAATGATCCAGGCGTGCTGTAAAGCAGAATATTTATTGATACAGGATTTCTGTGCATCACTTAACTTATGACAGAGTTTGCATATTCCTGCTGTGTGGTACAATTTGATGTTCTTTGCATGCATAATCAGGAACTTCATTGCTCCTCTGCCTAAAATGCAACTTTGTTTTTAAATCATTCCTTTTTTAATAAGGAATTCTTTTAAGATTATGTACAAAGATTTTTTTTTTACCTTTGTTTTAATTTCAGGTATTTGTAGTAGGACTGATGCAGACTCAGATTAAAACTACAGTTCAGAAATAATTGTGGCATTCTAAGTGTAATATAAATACTGATGATCCCTGTGAAAATCAAGGACAAGCAAGCTATTGACTCAAAGGAGTAGCATCTGTGTGTCCTTACATGTTAGGAGAGAAAGAAATAAAGAAATACTGACTGGTTTACCTGTAGTCCTCTCTGAAAGTTACGGATTGTCCATTCATCACTCTTTGGATGTTCAACCATATGATCCAAGAAGCAAAAGCTAACAAAATGGCAGTGTCAGAAGTAATGCAGCATTATGAGAGAGTACAGGAAAACGTCTTCCACATATAAGCAGTGTTGAATGCTCATTTCTCCATAGAAACCAGTAAATTCCTAACCTAGGAATTGCTCTGCCTGTACGCTGAGCAAGCTACCACGAACCCCTTCTGGTCCAGAAGTATGTCCACACTACATTTAGTTGGCATCATCTGGCCTCTGTAAAAATTCTCTTTTCCTATCTTGCTGTGTAACAAGCAGCTTACCAGCACATACCGAAAAGGTGCTGCTGTAAAAAGCAAAGACCCAGATTTTATTTAACCAAGCATGTTCAGTGAATGATGGCACTGAACTGGTGTTTGTCTGGAACGTGCTGTTCAGAGGTTGCATGCTTGATGTCCCCTGAAATTTGAGGCCTAATTAAGCAGCCTTAATTTCAGCATCTGGAATCAGTAATTGTTTTGAAAACAGTGGATGGAGAAGGTCTGTATCCTCAGGAGCAGAAGCCATTAATTGCACACTGCGGTGGTGACCCTAGGAGGCAAGAGGGAAGGAAGCCAGGTATGATCATGTTCCCCAACAGTACAGCTCTTCAGGAGGGAAGCTCTTGAATCTGATGGCAAGCGTACAGTAGCAGGAAAACACTACTTAAGCTTTCCTTAGTAAACAAACTAGTATTGGCCCAGTGTTTGTAGCAGGCAACGGCTAAGCTTTACGTATTTTAATGGGAGGTTTTGATGCCTGATAGCATAAATGAGCGAGAGGTCATACTGTCCATCTTGGGATCAAAGGGAGACTCCGAAAGCTCATCATATTGGAAAGACACAAAGCAAAACCAGGAGTAATGGTTAAATTCAATTATAGGAAAGATACCTTTTGGTAGTATAGTTCATGTCAATAGGTAACCATCACACAGTTGAGTCTGCATTTGAAATATGCAGGCTGGAAATTGCAGAAATACTAGTAAAATTTTGTTGCTTTGTCATGGGGGGAAAATACTTATTTTTACTCAAGGAAAATAGTTCTCAGCTATTTATGTTTAGAAGCTTCAGATAGAACATACATTCACTGGAAATTGGGCCTGCAGAGGCTACCAGTGTCTTGTTTATGTTTTCTCTGGGAATTTTGTAAAAGGGCATACCAGAAGTGTTTGCTATTGGAAGAAAAAATTGACCCATATGCAGATAAATATAGCTTACTGTCAAACCCAGCGTTGTTACCTGATCCTAAATGACTGAAAGTCTAATCTGAGCATAAACTACTTTTACATTTGATGTCCAATTCACTGATTGTGCTTTGAAAAAGCCTTCCATTTTGAGATACTACTGGTTCCAGCGGTTTTTTCCCCACTTAAAATACATTAAACAGATAGGATTATAGAATGTAGGGATTATGTTAGATAAGACTTAAACTCTTTAGCAAGTATGTAAACAGTCATGCCTCCTGGCATAAGCCCACCTAATAACAGGGTTTAGGAGAAAAATACCTTGTAGAGGTAGTTTATTCCCTTGTTGACTTGGAAGGGTATTTTTAGTAATTCTCCATAAAGCGGTAGTAACTACTCACTGATCTCTGATCACTTACTTGGTAGATCTTTTTAGACTAGACTGTTAGCAGCAGTTGCTTTGCTCTAGTAGTAGATGAGAATTAATGCAATCCCTCAGAACAGGAAAAAAAAAACCCAAAGTTACATACTGTGGTGGTTGCCATGTACAAAGTGAATATAATTCTGGCATTTGGTTTGATTGCATTTAAAGGCTGTATTTAGTAGTGCCCCTTAAATTAGCTGTGCAGGGAATCTCTGTAAGAAACAGTGCAGCTTTCTACATTTGACTTCCTTGAAAGCAGAAGACAATGTTTGCTGAAATTGAAAAAATATTTGTGCAGCAGAGTACTCTGGTAGAGTTCTTTTGTCTGAAAAATAATACCAAATTAAGTGAATTACCTTAGGTTCTTCAGGACTTGACTTTTAGATTGGCCTCACTATATTTTAGCGGATACATGAGATTTGTATGGGAGTTATTTCTTTGTGTTGAGTGCATGGTCCAAAATGCAGCAAGGAAGGAGTAGTCAGAACAGCGTAACTGCAGTTGAAAGTCAAGTGCCCGGAAAAGCAGAAGTTGAATGTGTTTCAGAGCTGGAAAAAGAGAAATCTTTCTGTGAATCAGATGGAATACAGAGCATGCTTCCATTTCTGGTTATAGTCTTTGTCTGGTACCTCCAGCTGCATGTGGAGAATAAAATATTGTAAGATAGGGGGGAAAAAACAGACATGTTTAAGAGTCATTTAAACCTAAAATCTAGGATTATTTTAAAAAAACCTAAATATATGGCTCTGAATGTCATTAGAGAGCTTTGATAAGTTGATCTTAATTTGGTAGCCTAGTTATTTTACTCTTACAGCTTATTTCCTGAAGTGTATTCTGTTCTTCAGCAGAGATAAACCTAATTTCAGTTGCATATCCTATTCTAAGGGCTGCAGATTCAAGACAATCCCCAAATATTGGTTATCTAAATGAACATTTGCATTAAGTATCTGAACTAAATTCATTAACACTGTGGGGGAGGTAACACAGAAATAGTAGTGTCTTAGTGCTGGTTTTCTAAAATATGTTTGGTATGGGTTGATGTCTATTCTAAGTGCTGAAGAAAACGGTCAAATTTGCATTCATCATTTTCTTTATCACCTCTCTGCAGTCGCCTGGTGCATATTCTGCACTGGCGAACAAAAGAATTTTGATTTCTGATTATTGGAAAGAAGCAATTGAAACGAGTGTTGGGGCAAATAGGCAGAAAGCAAGCAGGCATGACCTGTGAGGTGTGAAAGAGCCTTCTAATTAACCTCAGTAGTTTCAGTCCTGAGCTTGTTCTGAAGTGTGTTAAATGTCTTTAATGCATATTCAGTTTATTCTTCCGTTTTAACTGCTTGGTTTGGGTAAATAACATCACCTTCCTATCAAATCTAGTGAGAAAAGGTTAGCAGTATGGCTTTCCTTAACAGTACAAGTACACTTAAACCTCTGAAATTGTGACTTGCAGATACAGGGTTATTTATGAGGATTTTCAGTGTCTGCTGACTTTTTTTCTATCCTTCAAATCATCTGCATTGAAGATAACTGTCTATCGGGGAAGAGCCAGGTGGAATGGCTCTGTTGGTGAAACCCTCTATTTGATGGCAGTCCACCCTTAACCTCCAGTGTTGTCTCTCCTAGAGGGAAAGGCGTAACAAGGGAAAAAGAAGTGCAGACCCTGTGCGGCAGCATTCATGCACAGCTTCTGTCCCTAACCAGTTTCTTTTCTTTCCTTTTAGCCCAAGAAGGACAAGGAGAATGGGGAGGAAAGGAATGAGAGAGTTCCAGGAAAGCTCTGGGAGTTTGGCAGCAGTGTCCATTAACGATGAGCTGCATTCCAGCTGAGGCAGGGTCTTTTGGGGCAGCAGTAGGCAGCACACCAAGAGATACCTGTCAGGGCTCTGAGGCTGACTTTCCCCGCATTCATCTGTTCCCTGCCACTGAAGACCCTCTGCCCTTCAGCCATACCAACAAAGCAGCACGGCTGTGCTGTGGCTGTCACGTCTGCCCATCTTCCCAGTGCCCTTGCTAGACAACTTGTCCAAGAACAAAAGGGACGTCTGTAAAACCAGTCTAAATGGTTTCGGAAGTGGTCTACCTCCTGCTGTCCCTTTTCACAAGACTGCTTTTTTACCAACGCTGCATTAGGAGTTTCTTCTTGGCTTTAAGATGGTGTTTGGTAAACTTGTGACCAGGATTATTTGACCTGCCTGCAGTAGCTGTTTTTCAGTGAGCCAGGAAGTTCTTGCCCCTTCTCTGTTGCAGAGCTGATCCATCATCATCATCACTTCCTAGCGTACAGGTGCTTTTCTCTACATTTAGAAGAGCCCTGCAAGATCTTCTGCTTGACTTCTGGGAACAGTCAACCTGAGACCTTCAGTTCAGTTGGGATCTGCTGCCCATGGGAGTGTGTCTGTCTTCGGCACTCCTTTTTCCTCTCTTGTGTTTTCTGCTAGCTCAGTTTGTGCAGTCCCTATACTGATGAGATAAAGTACCTCTTCAGACTCAATCCACTCGGACCCCGTCCTTCAGATATGCTTTGCTTTTGGGGTTACTCTAACTGACTTGAGCAAGGACCTATTTACATCATCGAGCCAACCTAAGTGAGATGCCATCTTTAGAGAGCCAAGTTCCTTTTGGGATATCTGCTGCATGGAGGTCTTGCCTGTCCTTAAATCCTTTCCTTTGCTTCCAGAAAACTGCAGAGGTTCAGTCCTAATGCTTTGAAACTTAAGGTATCATCTTAATTTGACTTCTGGTTGAGGCATTAATTTCTAGTAATGTTATGTTGTTATGTACAAGAACATATGGAGGATGGGGGTTTATCACTGTTTTCTACACCTGCACATCCTTAATGCTGCTTACCATCTATTCCTTTCTCCTGTTCAAAGGATACTTTCTCTTGCTGCCTGAATTGGGAGTCCAACAGCCTTTGTACACAGCTTACTGGCAATCGCGTGCTTATAGTTAGCACTGATAGCCAACATATTACTGAGAAGGATTTTTGGAAGTTGCTCTGATGCTCAGCCTTTGCCAACAGACAAGCCTACATTTTTGGATTTCAGCAGCATTCTACTTCATGTCCTGTGCTTCATTCCTGGAGTGGTTATTGATAGGGTGTTGCAGCCTCTGACTTTTCAAACCGTTCGTGGTACAGACTGGGTCTTGTTCAGGCCCTTCTGTGCCTCCACATGCCTATTAAGACAGGGTTTGCCCAGGTGCCATGTTTCCCATTTCTCTGATGCCCCAGTCTTGTGGTCATTACCATCCCTGTGAGATTTTCTTTCTAAAGAGAAAGAGGGGAAGAAAGCACCATGTCACTGAAGTCCAAGTCCACTTCAACTTTGCTCACTGGCTCTGCTTTGGCTGACTCGCTGCTGGGGTTTCTTAGATATAGCTGCTGTTTTCCATTCTTCCTGAGCCGTATCCATCACTGATTTTGAAGATGTTCCTACTTGTCCCTGCTAGGAATTTCAGTGCAAGTTACTGGCTTGCAGGTGCTGCTGGAGACAGGATATTGGACTAGGCAGACCTCTGCTCTGACCTAGTACTGCTGTTCTTAGGACTCTCACAGCATCTGTTTAATCAGTGGAACATATCACCTGGAGGGGAAGAAAACCTGAATGTTTTTATTATTTTTATTCACAAGAGCCCAGACTGGGTTTTTTCCAGTTAGATGTTTTTTAAGTGGTGTTGCAAAAGCAGATGGACAAAAAGCTGTGTCATACTCACCTGCAAGCAAACAAATGGCAGCATTGCCAGTATGATTAATTGTTACTGTACTAGAGGGGCTGCAGTTTTTGTGGTAGAAGGTCTAATGTGCCTGCTGCCCTGTGTAGATAATTGTGCTCAAACGTATTTTAAAGCACCTCAAATTAGGTATCAACAGGCTTCCTGTTCCTTAGGATTCTGTTGGTTACATGTAGGGGGTATTTTGACTTTCCTTGTTGTGGGGATGGGTAGGTAGGGCATGAGAAGATAGGACATGTAACAAGGAAGAAGTATTCTCTAGCAGTTCCTTTTTTAGAATCCTCGGTTCTCCTATGTGCTGTATCTGCGTAATTTCTATTTACCGTGTATAGCTTTCTCCTGTTTCTCTACTTTTTCTTTGAATATTTTCCTGCTCTGGAAGCCACTTTGTCTTAAAACAAAAAAAAAAACAAAGAAAAAAAAAACAACAACAAAAACAAAAAAAACCCAAACATGAACACCTTGAGAGCTTGCCTGAACAGTTTTCCTCCTTTTATCCTTTCTACTACATTGGAATAGCTGCTTTGTTACCTTAACTTTGTTTACTGGTAGGATTGTGATACTTGCACCAGGTTAGGCATGTTTAGGTGCTTTGCCAAACTGGAAACAAAAGGAAAAATAAATGTATTTTCCCTCTCCTCTGTTTACCACCTACACGTTTAATATTGTGAAGAGCTCTTCTACAAGAGTTGTGTATCAAAATGTGTGCTGGTTTTGGTGGTGGTCAGCCAGCAGGAATGGCTTGTAGTCAAAACAACACATGGTACATTCAGTGCCATACATGTGAATAGTGTCCTATATAGGAGAAGGTGTAGGCTGAAACAGATTAAATATACCATTTTTAAAAGGAAAATTTTTGCTTCTCAGTCTCAAGAAAATGTGAGGGGTATATTCATGCCAACTTTCTTTTCAACAAAATTACCAAGAAATTTAAGTGATAGGACTTTGTTGTGTGCACATATTAGTTGTTTTCTCCTTGAAGCTCTTTTCTTTTTCATTATTTCTATTGCCATCAAGTATCTAAAAGGAATATTATAAACTTTTAAAGTTTACTTAAATTCCTGCTGTTGTTTTGAAGTTCTTGAAAGTTCTGTCTTAAAGCCAAAGCAAATTTGTTAAGTAGGTTTGCTGCACTCATGAGTATTGATGGATAACGAAATTTTTATGGGTACCACATTTTGGAATACAATAAAGTGGCTTTACTTTTCTCAGCATCTTTCCAGATGCTGTGTGAAGTAATCTACGTAAATCTAACTATTACAGATTAACCTTCTTAGCTGTCAGGTTGCAGCTTTTATTTATGTTTTTGCTGATCAAATTAAAAATGCTGCAGTCACAGGTTGTGTTGTTAATATTAAATTTTGTATTCCGGTCTGTAATAAATTACTTTCCTCTATGCATTGGAAAAACTGGTTAGTAGAGCTCAAAGACCTTAATTAGCAGGCTGTTTGAGACAGAATAGGTATTCAGAGTCATTGTTCGGAATTGCTGTGAGTTTCTTAGTGTTGTGGTGGCTTTTGTTTTTTTGTTTGACAGAGGCAGAGGTACAAAACCTTAAATGTTGCTGCATTAAATTATTTAATGACAAAATTACCAGGGCTTTTTGAATTTGTAGTCATCCAGGCTTCAGATATTGCTGCTGCAGTGTATTGTTATGCCCTACTTAATATTCTTGTTTTGCAAAACAAACTAATTTTTCTCCAGTTCTATGTGCCTCTGCCATTTCCTTTAGACTGAAAGCATTACTGCCACTACTTCCACATAAAATGCTCCCAGGTTTGAGGATACACTGGATTTTCATACCTGAGCTGTACTTTTCCTTTCCCGATTCCTCTGCTTGCATAATTCTTCACAGTGAGAGAGCATGTTCTTGGTCTTTAACAAAAAATATCTCTCCTATAAACGAAGCTGCATGTTTCTTTAAGCCACAACTGAGTTTTCACTCTGCCTGTGCAGTTCTCTGATACATCACAAAGGTGTGAACCCTGGTGAGTGCACAGGCTCTGTTGTGGTTCTGTCCTTCTGCCTTTCTTTTCCCCAGCACTCCACCAACTACCATCATCTTCTAGAACAGTGGGTTTTCTCATGAGATTTTACTTTAGGTGCCTGGAATCACTTTTGTTGATGTTTGGTACGTTTGCACCTAAATTATGCATGTGGTGTGGTATAGGATCACTGGGATTGGAACTCACTGGGCCCTGTGGTCCAAGTCTTACTAGTAGAAGAATCGCTTGTTTCCTTTGGTTTGCTTTCAATTTCTGCTCCATTGTTCAGTATTAAATTTTTTTAGGTGCCTTCCACATCCATCGAAATTTCAAAAATACTGATGTTTGAGATGGGATGTAGGAAGACTGAAGCGTGTTCCTCCTCCATGACCTACTGATTCACGCTGTTGGAGTGCTTTTTCTCTTTGGTTTCAGACCGTGTATTTTTTTACCCTCTCTTAATTTCATCTTCCCTTAATGAGTAACAGTGTTAAGTAGCACACTTTTAACATTTCATCTCTGCTCGTAGTCTTTACGCATTGGAAGTATCTATAGGCTTTTGCATTTCTTTTTAGTCACAATTTACCCAAAGGACAGCATATTTTAGTCTTTTAAGACGCAAGATTAAAAGTGTCCAGTGTTGCTCCCAAGCCTTAAATCATTGTTGATTTAAAAACCTGGTGGTTGCTGAAATTTGCCTCCAGTTTGTTGCTTTCCTCATTTCCAGTATATCCGTTGCTTACCAAGTTGAATACACCCTTTACCATTCTTTCGGTACTGCTGGTCCAGCAATACTGTATCCCTTCCCGCTCCTTAATGTGACATCGCACGTTTGGGATGTGAAAGGCTGCCTGCCACATATTGCATCCTTTATGTAATGCAATGACTTCTTTGACTCCTGTTGCTAATTTCTTTTCACACTGCTGCTTACCATTTTTTATCTCTGGTATGTCCTTCGGGTTTCTTCTGGGTCTATTTGTTTTCACTTTTTCTAACTGAATATTGTTTTAACTTAGCCTGTTTGTTTCTAATGTCTGCATTCCTCTGTTTAATTCATCTCTTCAGCATTGAATTTACTGTTCCGGATAGACAAGTCATGGCTGTTTCTTGTCCATTCATGCCTGTCCCCAGAACACTAGATTTTTATAGTACAGTCCCTGTTCTGTTCTGGGACAAAGAGGGGAGGAGTGCAGCCATGCTTTTCTCAGAACAGCTGCTGATTCAGAGGCTGTGTGCTCCTTGAAGGAAGGGAGGGAGAAGATAAAAAGAAGGGAAGCAAGAGATGTCAGCTAGATGGGGGAGGAATCCAAATATTTGTTCAGAAATGGAACTTGGTTGTCTTGCGTTATGTCAGGAGCAGTAGCTTCTGGAAACGTACTTAGTTGCTTGCAGTAATATGAACACACTCGTGCTTAAAATCAGTTTTACATTTAAAGAAACCTGATAGAAGCAGGAAAACAAAAGAAAAGGGTAGTACATTCTGTAGCATAAAATGTTCTGTAATATATTCTGTAAGCATAAAATTCTTACAGGGTATCTCCAGCCCAGCACGACTCAGTGGTCCAGTGATAAAATTGCTTAGGGTGGGGCAGGTCCAGTTTTAGAGCCTTGCTCTAGTGACTGTGTTACTCTGTCCAAGTAACCCTGGAAATCTTCATGCCTTCAGTTTCTTCTCTCCAAAATAGGAATAAAGTGCTTTCCTCAGTGTTTGTGAGGAAAGGTGTGGTACAGAGATAAAGTGCTTCCATGCTGGTAATCGGAACCGCAGAAGACTCCAGCCAATTCAGCAGCATTTGTCTCAAACTGCCACTTACGCTTTGCATGCAGATTAGTCCATGTCCTCAAGTACAGTAATTACACAGCTGACTTTGAAAACTCTGTGTAGTATGCAGGTAAGAGCAAAGTCTTGTTTCAGGTGAAATGCAGAACATCTGAAATGCTAGAAGCCCTTAAGAGACTGTAAGGCACTATTTGCAAGAGTAGGTGTGTTTTATATTGCTGGTATGGTCAAGTTTAAAATGGAGTAATTGCATGTTTTTGAAAGCCCTCCTGAAATTTCTGTGGGAGTAGGATTTTTGAAAGGATCTAGTGGTGCTGGGCAGCAGCAGGTTCTGTCAAAGCACGCTCCATCTTGTTCTGTTTTCTTGGGTGCATGTGTGGGGCTGTTCCAGAATGAGAATCATTAGAGTGTCTAATTCTGAGGGGTAGCAGCTACCGTCAACTGGAATTTCATGTGATGAGAACTGCTACTGCTTAATCATCTCTGAAAATCAAGACATTAAGACACTGTCTTGCATTAAGGGATTTGTCAAAACTACAGAGAAGGACAAAACTTCTGTAATCTCTGATGCTGCCTGGTGAAGTCACGCTCTCTAACTTGATGAGGTGCTGGTTGAATGACATTGCTTGTAGTTGGGTTTTGGGGGTCTTGCTTTGTTTTTGAGGCCGCTGTGTTCAGGTCCTGGTGGTTCTCTTCCAAACAGATGCAGAGGTCCAAGGGTTACGGTTACCTCACTAACACTAATCATTTGAATACTTTAGCTGCATTTGTAGGATTTGCTTCACGTTTCAGGCAACAGGTTTTTTTATTCCCCTTTTATTTTTCTAGTTATTTTCCTAGGCTTGTTGTCATGGTATCTGGCACTTCCCATTCAGATATTAAAATTGAGTGAGTGGTGTCTGTATGTCTGGTTCATTTTCCCTCTCATCCTCTCCTCAAGGGAGAGTTTTACGTGGGATGTAGCACGCTGTTTGCAAGGGCTTCCTTTGGGGGATTTTTTTAATCATGTAGCAGCGTCTCTGTTGCAGAAGGCCTGGTGCAAAGAAGCCCCTTCCACTTGGACTGGAGTTTATTAAATCCTGTGTGTGTAAAGCTCCCGTGGGAGCTCACTGTGCAACTCGTGACTCCTCATGAGCCCCCCAAAAAGGCCTGTCTCCGCACAAATAAGCCTTTATCCAAGTTTCTCTGGCACTGCCAGAATTAAGGCAGTGATACAAATTTTCTCCCTGCAGATTTCCTATGGGGAGGGCCCAGCCTTTGCTATTTGAGGATCAGGGTTCTGATGCCTTAGGGGAAGAGTTTGCCTGAGGAGTCTTGTCCCGTCTGAGCAGGATTGTGTCAGCATGTACACCTTTACAGGTGCTCCAGCCTGTGCAACACAGGGGTTTTTCCCAGGGCTTTTTTTAATAAGATGTACTTACTTATTTGTTATGAAGCCACGAACATGTTTTTTAGGAAGGGATCTGTGGCAGGAGTATCCCAGCACAAGTCTGGAACCTGCCTGTCTCTCTGGTAGGACCTTAAGAAGATGAATCTACTGACAAAAATTTTGCTGCTGGCTGGTTTTAACCAAGGATAAGTCATGCTGTTTAATTGTAGGTGCACTGTAGCATCAAAGCATATCTGGGGCGCTAGATTGGATCACATTTAAATACAGCTGACTCTTCCTAATCTAGAAGGTAGATCTTCTCAAAAGAACAAGGGTACTCAAAATACAGAATTTGATGGAAGGTTCCCAAACAAAACCTGAACCCAGTCACCTTCCTGCAAAAGGCAGAAACTAAGCTATTTAGTTCTCATACTTCACTTGTGTCTGTTTTGAGAAATACTATGCATTTTCCCCTAAATTCCTGCAAAAGTGACAGTTATATTGTAATAGGAGGATGCTTTCTTGCTATTCATAAGCAACACATACTTAACAAATCCTAGTCTGTACAAATATAAGGAATCTAGTCTAAATAAGCTATAGACTAAACGGATGCTGTGGTAGAGGTGCACTAAGTACAGAACAGGTTACTTTCATAGCCTGATTACAGTGAATTGTGACAGCAATAGCCTTAGCTTAATTGTTTGGTACTAGGAGCGCTGTGCTCAGAGGCTGCTTCCTTCCTGGTTTCCTTCTCCTGTAACTGCAGTGTGCATCACTCGGGTGACAGCAGGTGCTTCTCCTTGATAAAGGGATGGAGGATGAATGAGACTGATGTTACTGGTATATAAAAAAAGCATCAGACAAGGAGCAGAGTTTGAACCGGTCTCATGAGCAGATCTCATTTTCCCTTGATCTGAATCATCTCTCCAGAGCTTACCTCTTTTCTTTTTTAGGTAAACAGCTGTACTTGTTGGTAACTGTCATAGGGGAAAGGAGGGAAGAAAAAAAAAAAAAGCAGGCTATTCACATTGACCCTCTTTGTACATTTTGAATGTGTCTTCTCAAGGGTATTTATGTAACCTTCTCCAAAAGCTCTTCCTTCATACAGCTTTCATATGAGTTTGTCATCCTTTGTCCTTCCAGGAGTGTGTTTAAAACACTTCTGAAATGGTTTGGAGGTTCACAGGTTGTGCTCTGAAATGGGACTACCAGCTGGAGCAGGGCTTACTTTGAAAATCAGCGAGTCTCTCCTGCTACTGTTACTTAGAAAGCAGAAAGCGTGGCAAGTCTTTCTCTTGCCCCTCTCCTGCTTGCTGCTTTCCTTGCCAGTCATTGTATTGTAGGTGGTATTTATTAGGGGCATCCACAGTTTATAGGTATCATTGGGGAAGGCTGAAGAGCATGGAAGGTCTGCTTGGAATAGTCACAGGTGGACAGCAAGTTGACCTCAGCAGCTTTAATAGAGAGAAGCTCACCCTGGCACCAGTTTCTTCCCTAAACACTTGCCGAAGTTGGAACAGGCAGAAATTGGAGCCAGAAGGCTCAGAGAATTCATGGTGAACCTTTATTTATGTTTTGGTCCCAAACCCGGAGTGACTGAAGGCTGTTACTGTCTGACGGCTTCTGCCTGGCTAATATGAGATGAGCTGTCAGATGTGGCCTACTTATGAAGGAAGGGATTGTGTCAGAAAAGCATCGGCGCTCAGTGGCGTTCATGTTATGACTGTCAGGTGAGCAGCTTTAGGTTTTACATTTGGGCAGGGGACAACAAAACCGCAGTTTGCATTGTTGCTGTCCTGTTCTGCACTTGTTTTTGAGTGACTGTTCATAGTGGGTCCCAGAGTCCTTTGACATGACTTTGCATTCTGGAGTAATTTTTTTTTTTTCAAGGAAAAAGGATATTTAAAAAACTTTTTCTAGCTCAACCAGTCATAGGTGAGCAATTCAAAGTTGTACTCTTCTATAAGTGGCTTCTAGAAATGTTTCCAGCAATAGGAAGGCTTCAAATTAGTCTGAGAAAAGTAGTTAACTTCTGCTTCCCTTGTGGGAATGATGGCAGCAGGAGCTGTATGGAGAACAACCAGCAGGAACAGTGTGTGTGTGTAGAGCTTCAGAGTGGAAGAGATGATTGAGCACTTAAGACATCTCACCAAAACCTTTCCTGGATTAGTTCCTCTTGAGCTAGAGCATAGCTTTCAGAAACAAAATCTGAACTTTCAGAATTTTCAGTCAGCTGACAAAATAGTTGGTAGGTAGTAAAAATAATCTGTTACTTTCATTGTCAAAAACAGGACAAATGCCTTCCCCGGGAAAACAGCATTTGCTTTATTTCTAGCCTGCTTTCTCTTGTTTCAGCTACCCAGCAGTGGGACTTGGGATACATAACTCCATGTTTTATCTGCTGGACAGGCAACAAAAAAAGATACCTGTACTTCAGATGAGTGTCAATGTAGTACTGTTAAGGTTCATCTTAACCTTTTTTTGATCAGGTAGACAGATTTACCCCCATCTTTCAATTGAAAGTGCTGCAGTTTATTCTTGTGGCACCAGCGCCAAGGCATTGCTGTCTTTCTTGAAGCACGTACACCAGGACTGGGCACGGCGCTTCGGCAGCAAAGCACACAGCCAGATGAGAAGCAGCAATTTTTCTTTCCCTCTTTGAGTGTGTGTGGCTTTTATGCAGCATTTGGCATAACCCTTTTGGCAGCATTGCAAGCTTGAGAGGTGGTTGATTATCTGTCATTCTTTATCAGAGTCCTTCATTTCCCATTTGGAAAATATGCTGCAGTTAACTTGGCTTGTTGGGCTGTAATCTTGGGTTTGTCCTATCTAAATGTACGTATTTGTTATTTACTGACGAGCTTAAGTTGCTTTGCACCTTCGCTCTGTCCTCTTTGTTCTTATCCTCTCACCCTGTCTTTCTGCAGTCGATTACCTTCAGGAGCAAGGAGTTTGGGTTTTTTCCACTCATCAATGGAAATAAACAGTGTAGGGCCTAGTAGATCTGTTTCCTGAGATAGACCTGTAGGAAAACATATTTCTGATTATTTCCTATTCACAATTCTCAGTTAGAGATCTGTTGGCTGATTTATATTTTTTTAATCCATTTAATGTGTGCCATGTTAATTTCGCTTTGGTCAATTAATAAGCAGTACCAAATCAAGTGCTTTATAGAAGACCCAAGTATATCAATGCTATTAAATCGACATTCTTAAAATTTATAAGTCAAACGTGTAATCTCATCAAGAAGGATGTCAGTTTAGTTTGACAGAATCTATTTTCTGTAGACCTAATTTGATTTACATTGATTTTATTACCCCTCTCTAATTCTTTATTATTAGAGTCCAGTATCAAATATTCTGTAATTTTGCCTTGCTCAGCATTAGACTGATGGACCTGTAATTACTCGGTCATCCAGTCTTCCCTTTCTGTATTTAGTGCAAAATTGTCTTTCCTCCAGGCTCCTAGAATTTGTTCAGTGCTGTGAGAACTGCTGACAATCACAAGAGAGCTATTTGCCCATTTCTTTGGAGTCTATTCTATGCAAATAATCCAGATCATCTCATTTAAACATGTATAATTTTAGGACCTCCTGTTTAACATCCACCTGGGTTGCTAGTTAGTACTTTATAGAGCTTCTTCAGATATACATAACACATCTGTTTTCTCTGTACTATTCCCTGTTACTATTAGTATCTGTTGAGTCAGCATGAGTCTTAAGGGATCTTTGTTCCATAATCTGGAAGAAAAAAAAAAAAAGCTTTTGTTATTCCAACCTTTACTAGCCAGAAGGGTTTTTTTCTGGGGTTTTTTTGTTTATTTCCTATTACTTTTCTGTTCTAGCTTACATTGGTTCTTAATCTCTTAATATCTCTTAATTTAAATACGGAATTGGCCTGATGAGACTGGCTTACAAAGGAAGTAAAAGCAGGTGCAGGTCTAACTGGCATCGCCTTTTTCATAGTTGCAGGTTTTTGCATTTACGGATAAACATTATAAAAA
The DNA here is from genome assembly GCF_963210335.1 of Falco punctatus. Taxonomy (NCBI): domain Eukaryota; kingdom Metazoa; phylum Chordata; class Aves; order Falconiformes; family Falconidae; genus Falco; species Falco punctatus. Next base: position 8,347,995 of record NC_137591.1, on the reverse strand, counting down.
GGGTGTATTGATTTCTCTATATTCTTTCTTACAGTTTGTTTTAATCTTTGTGATTTTCAGCTCTGAAATGGAGCCCTTTATGTACATTACCAGCTTGGGCTTGGCTCTGCATGTGGGTGGGTTTTTTTAAGACTGTCAAGTCCTTGATAATTTTTAACCCTGTTATTGCGCACTTCTAGATCTGGTCTTTACCAGATAGTAGGAGGTCCACTACGCCTTTTCTGCAAGCTAGATAAAATATTCAGAAAGAGCAATGGTAATAGTGATATAACAAGGTGTTGGTTTACGATCATCTAGAAATAATCTCTTGCCTGCCCTACTGAATCGCAGCATGCAACGAAGTACTGGATTCCAAAACGCAGAAAATATTTACTATTTACGGTGCTGTTCCTGGGAAGTGTAGCATGGGAATGAACTTCAGTGTCTGTGTGGGATCCCACTGAGAGGTCCAGCTGCTTGCTTCATGCTGCCAGATTGCGTCCAAAGCAATGTTACCCTTTTCGAGTAGGTGCAGGGAGAGTACACGATAGAAAAAAAAAGTTCATACTGCTTCACCACATTCTGAAAAAAATCTCTCTTCTTTCTCTACTAGTAAAGATTTTTATTTTTTAGTATCTAGATACTGTGTTTTGTCTGACGTAAGGTGTATTGCTCTTGAGAGTAATTTGAAAATAATATTTGTAGCAGGATGTATTATTTTTTTAGTTTCTTAGCTGTAAATGTTTAGCACACTAAAACTTTATGATATCTGCCAGCAGTTGTAAAGCTTTTTCACAAAATGTGGGGTTTTTTTCCGAGTTTACTTTCTCTTCGGTTTTTTGAGCTATGGGTGGTGGTGGGGGAGCTATCTTCATGCAGTGATGGTGTTTAGGGGAGATGCTTGAAAATACAAAAGAAACCAAAAAAAAATATACCCCTGATGTAGCAAGCTTTTAGCGGAAAGATGCTCTCCCTTCAGCTTCACTGGTACGATATGAGTCATATGGCCGAAGGCAGCAACAGGAGTTTGCTGATAGAAACCACTGCACCAGGATTTCTGTGGTCTGCAAAGGGTGTGGGGTTTGAGGTTTCTTAAGATAAAACATGTTTTTGTTGAATTAACAGAAATTCAGTGCTCAAAATGCCCAGTAGACCCACCCTTGTTGTGAGAATGTAATACAGCAAATATAGCAATTAATATATTTGATATGAAATCTTAACCAACAGCTTACGAGTAACAGGCCTTAAACTGTATTACAAGTTTTGTATATAGTCCTGAACATCACAAAATATACTAACAAGAAGAAATCATGTTTCTGTGTGCTTATTATTCTAAGCGAAATTGTATGACAGTGTAATTATTTTCTTTAAGCCCAGTTCTGCAGACAGGCATGGAGACGGCTTTATGTTAGTACTCATACCTCACCTTGGAGAAAATACTTGTTTGTTTGCAGTTGGTGGTGAGAAAGATGATAGCTAAATAACTTGAATAATGTTACTGGAGAACTCCAAGGAAAAGAGTGAATGGTCTATGAGATTTTTGTATCATGATTTTGCTGTTATTTCCCTTTCCTACAGTTTGTGTTGTCTAGGCATTTGTTATCCATGGTTTCTTCCTTGCAGAAGTATTGACGGGGAGAAGGTTCCTCTGAGAGACTATTAAAAATCATCGTACATATTGTAGAGATTGGTCAGACCATGTTCCTTGAGAGTAACAGTGGCTGGACATGGAAGCCTGTGTTCAGGCAGACTGACATAAACCCCAGGGCCTTGCGTCAGCGACTTCTGTTACCTGCGTGCCTCTGAAGGTTGATGGGTGGTTAATGTGGAAAGTAGCGACACAAACTTGGGTTTTCTAAGCCCTCATCCTTCCTCCATAAAAAGTGGCTTGTCTCCTAGAGAATGGCTTCCTTCTGCCTAGAACTGTTGAGGGTTAAATATATTAAGGATTTGATGTGGTCAGAGGCACAGGGATTGGGGCTGTATAAAATCTCAGGTAGGCAAGAAGAGGAAGGTACAGCATAGGAAGTATCTTTATAGTTCCAGACTTCGTGCTCAGTCAGATTTCAGCTCATTCTTGGTTAATGTCGTGTAACTAGGGTAAGAATATTTTTGTTGAGATTAATTCAGCTTTCTGGGAAGACTAGATACGTTTTTATACGTTTTTTTCTGAAGTTAAATTGATTGGATGGAATTGCTCCCTGGATATATATGTAGGTTAAAAAAGCCATTTCTAATCCTTACGCCTGCATGTGGGCATTTTAAGCATGAACTGTGGTGTTTCCATGGATTTTTAAGGTCTTTTATTGCATAGTTAGCAGCTTTTAATGTTTTGAACTGATTTCGTAAGACAGAAGCGCTCCCTGTATTTGTGTTACAGCAAATGCTGTATTTTTGGTGGCGTCTGACTTTGAGAAACACACAGATGCTTTTTTGTAGTCCAGGAGACAAAGAAACAAAGCTTTGTGCTTGGGAGGCAGGATCTGTGCCTCCAGGGTACATCAAGGCACTTGGTGTGCAGCTGCTCTCCCAACCTCCGCTTGCTCCTGGTGAGCAGGAACTGGATTGCTATTTGCTGCTCCTGCAGATAGAAATCTTCATCCACAAGTGCTGTCCCCCTCCCTGGGAGGGATGAGAAGCATGGTTGAAATAAAGGACCACTTGCCTGCCTGCTCAGGCTTGCTTGTTACTGAAATTTTGATTATCTGTGTGTGTTTCTAAGTGTATGTGCCTTACAAAAAAAAAAAAAAAAAAAACACACACACACACAAAAAACCCCCACCAAATGTATAAGAATTGCTTTGTTTTCCAAATCTGCAAAATAACTTCAGTAGGAGGCTCAAGAAGGAAGGGATCTGGAAGGGGCTGTCTGTCACGTTGCATTAATAGATTTGATGCTGCAAAAATGCTGTTTGGGGATTGGGAAAAGGTCCCTCTCTGGTGCGGGTGTTCGCAGCCCGTTGCAGACCCATAGCTCTGTCCTTGTGCTGTGTGCGGGAGTATCTGTAGTGCTACCAGCACGGCCTCTCGAGCTCCGTATTACTTTACCCAGTTAATAACCCGGTCTCCTCTTTCTACTGCAAATGCAAACACGGATCTTGCTAGTAAAACAGAAGCTGTTGAAATGATTTTGGCTGCTAAAGTGGGCTCCTGCCATCCCGTGCGCAGCGGCAGTTGGTGTACTGTTTTGGTTTTGCCGTCATCTCTAGTACACAGAGGAAAGCTTTAATGCGGTCTCTGACTCTACTGCGATTTGATCCGTCCTTTCTCTTCCCATTTACTGGCTGCTCACCGAGCAATAAAACAAGACGTAAAGATGGTTGTCTGTTTCTCAGTCAGCTGCTTCACGGTTAATGTTAAAACACCATTTCCTGATTTTTGTGTTTTAAACACTTACAAACAACAGCAGAAAAATTGGGGGGTGGGGGGATCGTTTTTAGGAGGTGGCCTCATCACTGCTTTGCCAGGTCAGCCATCACATTTATTAGGAATTCAGCACAAAACTATTACACGGTTCTGCTGCTGTCAAGCCTCATACACATGCTTTTTGGTAAACTCCTGGGGAGGGCAGGGTGGGGGGTTGCTGCTTCTTGTTTTTGAAGCAGACTCTTCAGAGCAGCATTTTAAAATGTTTGTTTGCTTCCACTGTATTAATGAAATAATGAAGTGGTGAAGAACGGCATAGAGACCATAGGGGAAAGCAGGGATGGAATGAACAGTGCAAGAAAATTGTGTTCCCACTCTTGGAAGCTTTTCCTGTGCTTTAAAAAAAAAAAAAAAAAAAAAAAAAACAAACACACCAACACTGAGGCCTTTTTTTTCTTTCTTGTGTTTCAACAGGGCAGAGTTTAGGGTATGGATTCGTTAACTATATTGATCCAAAGGATGCAGAGAAAGCCATTAACACTTTAAATGGACTCAGACTCCAGACCAAAACCATAAAGGTAAGACAATACAAAACGCCTTTTGCACAATTCAGGAAGTGGTGAAAGTAGTTGAAACGGTTTCTGGCAATTTCATCACTATTTTAGTCTCCATTGTAAGGGGGCTAACGAGCTCCTCCTTGGAACAATGGGAGGACATGCAGGAGATGAAATCTCTCTTCTCTCAAATTGATGCTATTGTTAAAGGGAGGCAAGTAGCAGGAAGCTCCCTAAAGCATTGCAGTGAGGCTTAAATGTAGAATAAAACAGCCATAGTGATAGTTATCCATAAACAGGTGAAGTACCTGACGCTGTATTCATAAGGTAGAGGTTTTCTTATGTTTTAATAGGAAATACCTTGACATGGAGCTCTCTTTTAGTGACACTCATGTCATTATCAAGTGTTGAAAGTATGTTTGTCTCAAGGTAGAATATGTCATTCTCCAAAAAAACAAACAAAAAAAAAATAAATGCACCACGTTTCTTCTCAGTTTCCACATCCTTAGTTTGATTTAATCTTTTAAAAGCTGGAGGCTTTAGAGATCCCACTGAAGTCTCTCACTTCATTGTAATAGACCATTAGTTATTCAATGACCTTCTTTAGTGGTCTCACAAGAAAAGCAAGCTTCTACACTGTCACGTTTTTTGCTGCATGGCTGATAAAGCTTTTTTGAAACAGCTCATGAAAGATTTCCACATCCCAAATTCTGACAAATAATATAGCTTAAGGAATGTGAATCAAAAAATTGAATGCAAACAAACAGCAGATCTGATTTATCTAAGACTGCTTTGATCGTATTTGAATGCTGCCTTTTGATTTATACTATTTTCTTAATTTTTCTGCTGTACTTAATTTGTATTTCAAAGGCAAAAATGTTGAAGAACATAAAACCAGAATTTTTACTTCTGAAAATACTGGTTCAAACAATGTCAGTGATTTTTGTATCTTGCAAAAAAGATACTGTATGGTCAATACTTCAGTTGTACTTATCCTTTCTCACTAAAGGTTTTGGTTTGGACAGAGTGGTATTTGGGAAAGCAAAAATACTTATTGTAGTCCTGTGCATCTCTAAGGATTGTTTCAAGCAAGTTTTTTCCTGGTCTGTTTCATTAGTGAGGAAGTCCTGAGCCTGAGGGTTGTCAAAGTGGTGGGGTAGCTGCATGGATTGCATAGACATAGCTATTTCCAGAACCTCCCTTAGACCAACAAAGTTCCGTCCCATAGATATATATATATATATGTTGGCCATATATCAAAATGCTCACAGCATGGTTTTGCACAGTTAAATAGAAAAACTTACAGGAATATGTAAGGCAAGACAGCAAAATCTACAGTCTTATCTGCTGCTGCAGGTGGAAATACACGCTTGGACTCAGCAGTTTCCACTTACAATGAAAAGTTGAACAGTAAGTTGCTCTCCAAATTGCTTTTAAAGGCACATTAGCAGGAAAAATACAGTATTCTGAAAGTACTAACCTATCTTCTAAATTCATTAAAAACTCAGTAGAACTTGAAAAAATATAGAGCAGTTTTTAATGCAGCACTTCTACATTTTGAACATTATTCAGCTTTAGCAAAGGTGCTATATTTCTCATCCTAAGTACCTATGTTGCCTCTTCTGATTTTTGTGAGTCTTGTATTTGTATTCATAATATTCCAAGGCTACAGGAAACATGCAAACTACAAAAACTGCAACCCACCCAAATATTTTACATGTGTGTCTCATGCAAAATTAAACTATTATGCCTTCCTTTTATCGTGTATAGTAACATCTTTGTTATCCATGAACTTCCCACGCTAAAACACCTTCGCAGAATATTTTTTCTTTAATGTTTTTCAATTCAATATAAATTTTAGGAATATAAGTGGTTTATTAGGTTTAGGTTTTTCGTGATTATTAATAGCTAATATACTTTTATAGAATGTACCATTTTGTCAGACTCTTGAAAGCCGTTAAAACTTAGTAAGAAGCAAAGAGACTGACCTAACCCCACATGCACAGGAGCTGCGTAATTTCTCCAGCGGCTGGGAAGATGTTTTAGGCTTTTTTTTAAATAAAATTGTTTTCAAGTAAGTGTTTATGCAGATGCCTGAAACTGACCCAGGAGAGCTTTCTGTTCAAATAGCCAAGCTTTGGACACATGGACAACTAATCGGCAGTTTCCAACCCAATTTTTAATTGCAGAATTGCATGCGATTACCTTACCTTACCCCTTGTAGGATTTGTTCTCAGAAATCTTATTAGATCTGATTCCCTGGTACTGTGTGGTGGGGATGGAGGTTTCCCAGTTCGCGCCGAGTAGTGAATTGTGTTTTTACCACTCCCAGCAGCCCCCATGTTGCTGGAGGCATCCCTAGTTTCTAAAGGGTTGTGAAGTGATGAAAAATCGTCCTCAGCGCCACTGAAGTCTCCTAGCTTGCCTGTTGCTCCCACACGCCCCTTTCCAGCCTCTCACTGTGATTCATTATAAGGTTGAAGTATTTTAAGTTGTGGAATTACTATATTTAATTGTCAGAGCTGATTACTTTAGTCTAGCTAGATACCCTTTACCGTTATTAAAAATGCACCTTCAGTACATCGAAAGAGCCTGTCTCAAAAGAACATACAGAAAGGGATTTAGTGGCATATAGATTTGCAGGCTAAAAAATATTTAATTAAATACTAGAATAACATTGAGCTGGAAAAATACTAAGCATTACTTTTTACTTTTTTCTTCGTGAGTGTGGTTGGTTTTTATGGCCTGGAATAAATCCGTAACGTCCTATTGATGGATAGGCTGATGGCCTCTGCCCAGGTACGCTGGGTAGCTGCAGCCCTGCAGGTAGCATTTCTCTGGCTACCTTTTGGAAGCTGTTTTGATAGAAAGTTGAAATGAATAATTTGTGAAAGTCCCTTTTACAGGGGCAAATTACTTCCGCTTGCCAAGGTCACCTTGGTCTTGATGGCTTGCATCCCATCTCCTTGCTCAAACAGTTGTGGTCTCTCCTGTCCCTTATACCTCGACTGAACATCAGCTGGCTGGGGAGGGTCATTTTTGCACTCGTTTTTTGACCTATAATGCTTAATTCCTGCTTTAAAAAAAAAATATTTTTCTGTATGTGTCCCCAAATCCTGTCCTTCTCACTTCGGTAACATTTTTGTGGCAGCTTAATGTTCTCTCTCTCCTGATGCCTTGCAAAACAGCCATGCAGTCACAGGAGGACCTGGTTTTATAGCAGGATCAGCAAAACAGCTAGGCACAGTCTGTTCTCAGATGTGCGGACTAAAATAACTGAAGAAATGTTCTCTTTATTATTTCATTGTTACAATAAATAACCGCTTTTCACTGTAGCAGCTAAAATATTTCTGTGTGTTTTATTTAAGTCAGTGATGCCCTTTCAAGTCAAAGTTGAGAGGTGACTATGGAATATCTGTTTGGGGAAGCATTGAAGGAAATGTTATGCATTTGGTGGTAATAGGTTATAAACATTATGTTTGTCCTCAGCTGATCATAGTGTATATTTTATTTATGCTATTTCATAACATCATCATCATTTTGTGAGGGAGAAGGGCTTCACTTTATTTTTTACAGCTAAAGCTTGACATAATTCTACAAAACAGCTTAGAATGAGGGAAGATAGAGCATGTGTTGAAATAAATATATATTCCAGAAATTGAATCTATTTTTAGAAATTAAATTTGCCCATCCATAAAAGCATATGAAAGGTCACTGCTGCTGTTGAAGATTGCCTGGCAATTCGGTTGCATCAAATATCAGAAAGAAAATGTGTGATGCATGGGGTACAGATTGTTTAAACTGTGCTGCTTTGTCCTGAAAAAGGGACAGCGTCTGAAAGGATGCGAAGGAAGCGTTTTACAATTTACATGGGGATTCAGGTGACCTGGCTTCGTGTTGGGGGACGCTGGAACAAGGGCAGAACAGAGTTTTGAAAGGAAGTTTGCAATCTAAAAAGAGCCAGCGACCCCCTGAAGTGCAGTCTTGTGTCCCCCTCTCCTTCCTGCTCTCTGTCGTCTGAGAAATAGGTTTGTTTCTTTCTTCCCTCACAGGAGCAGGTAGCATGCTGTGACACTGCTGGAGCAAAGGGAGAAGTCTCCAGTAAGGGGAGAAGGAATCTGGGTTCTCTTGAGCCCTTGATGCCTTCTGTATTTTGAATCCGTGAAATCTATCAGATGATAAAATAGCAAACAGATGGGGTCATTCCTCTGTGGTCAGATGCTTCCTCTATTTTAATTTTCAGTTAAATGAATAAACAACATGGAATATAGCTACTGCTATTTTAACACTTCCTATTGTTAGTTCAGAATGTTTACTTCTGTGTTACTCTCCTGTTTTGATTGATAGGACTGCATGGTCCTTGTTTAAAATACAGCGAATAGGGCTGTAGGAGAAAATACTACTGTGTTTTCTGGAAATAAACTAGTAATGTTACTGCCCAAAGATCTTGCTATTTATCTGGGTTTCTCTAGCGGTTTTTTTTTTTAAATGCCAGGTATTTCTACAAAATTCAGGCTCTAAATCTGTCCATGTTAATTCTTGTAATTGTCTGCAAAACTACAAACCACACTGTCACTGTAGGGTAACCAAATAACAGCAGCCTCAGACTTCTCTGTCCTACAAAGTCATTTGTCAAAAAGATTGCCTTGCAGTCATGCTCAGCAGTGAAGGAGGCGTGGGAAGCACAAGGCCGGGGAGGAGGAAGGCTGCAGCAGCGAGCAATGGGGAACAGAGCTGCGTCTTCTGCACCCCATCCCAAACTGTTTGGAAGGTAGCGGGGGGACACAACAACTGGAGCTGCAGCCAGAAAATGCTGGCTTGCTGACAGTTACAGTCACAGAGCTCTGGTGTCGGGTGCCCTTGGTGCAGTACTTTGCTGAAAACCTTGTATTTTCCACCTGTGTTCTCCCATAGCCTCCCCAGGGGCTACCTGCCACTGAGCCAGCCAGCCACCACCTCCAGCTGCTTCTCCTGGTGAAGAAACGGGTGGCAAGGGGAGGGTGTGTGGAGAGGTCTGGGGATACTCTGATTTGTAGGGGAGCTGGGGAAGGCACAGAGAGGGCTTAGGTGTTCGGTGGGGGAGAGGAGAAGGGAGGGTCCGGGAGCTGGAAGGTACTGGGAGCAGCGAGGCCCATTGGCCTGTGCAGAGGGACCTGCATTTTTAAGTTGCCCATGCGTACAGTTGTGCTGGCCTCGCTGTGCGTACAGGCATGCCATGTGTGCCGCCCCAGTGTGCTCTGCCAGCCCGTCGGCTGCCTTCAGACGCCCCCAGCTGCGTTCCCCCCGAGGTCCAGCAAAGCTTTGTAGAGGGCAGAGGTGTAAAAGAGCATGTACTCTTTTCCTTCCCTGTAAATTCAGATTATAGCATTTGCAAGCTGCAGATTTAGGATGTAGTTGTTCTGTGTTTCCTTTTTAAATTAAAGTAATTGCTTGTTCTGTTTTGTGGTAGCTCAGTTAGTCATAAGAGGGGTCATCTGCTGTGACTGCTGCACCCTGGGGCAAAGCTTTGGACAAGAAACTTTAAAGATACCACAGACCTGGAAACCCTCAACTAAGTTTGCTTAGTTTCTGTTCTTCAGGAACCTCTGTCTGTGTAACCTTTTGGACTTTGTAGTGCTTGTTAACAAATCCTCTTTCACCCTTTGTGCCTGTGGTGATGCCGTGGCTCAAAGGACCTCTCCGTGCTGCCTTTGAAGGTTCAGATTTGGCTCTGCTGCTTTCAGCAGGCACCAGAGTTTTTACCTGTTAGTTTTGTGCAACTTCTCTTAATCGTGATTTCTCTGAACTCAGGTTTGCCAATGAGTCCTTTTCATTCCACAGAGCCAGAGCAGCCATTTCTCTTAGCCCTGCTCTTGATACAGCCGGAGTGCTTCTGGGTTATTATCTGTGGGTTTTTTCCTGAAATGATGGAATAGACCATTGTATCTTACCTGCAATCATAATTAAACCTAGCAAAATGGCATTGAATCACTCAACAGTAAACTGCATCGTCACTCCCCTCCATCCCCCAGCCAAGGGCTTGGAGAAGAGATAAAGGACAGAGCAGTGAAGCGGCAGATGTGAAAATACTCCATACTCTGGTCTTCAGCCTTTGGACCAGAGAGCTTTTGTATATGCTTGTCCTGACAAAGCACATAGCTTTCACAGGAGGGTTCCTCAAATCTGTGTGTTCGCACAAAATTAGAGCATGGATGAGGGCCTGGAAGCAGCTGTGGGGAAATGTCTCTTCTGGCCACAGCCCATCCTCTGGTGTTAAGCAGATTTTACTTGTAGTTCTGTATGTGTGTGAAACAAGTGAGAGCATGCTTATTTACGTGTGTGAAGTTCTTTGGTCATGTTAAAGCACTTGCATACCTGTGGAATAAGAGGCGTTCAGTGAAGGAAGGGTTGTTCCCATTTTACACATTTGGACATCAGGCAGAAAAAAAGCGAAGTGGCTCACCCCAAAAGTCAGGTGAGAAATCCTACATCTTGGAGTGTGTTGTGCAAAGAGACAAAGCAGTCTTGCAGAATTAACGTCACCAAGAAGTTCAGGATTTTTGAATGTTAAACAAACTTTTTTGGAACATGCCTAGGGAGTCACTTAATGCCAACTGCATCTTTACCTGCTTGGGCTGGAGAGGGGTCCCAGGGATGGCAGGTTTGGTGGCCTGTGGGTGCCTGTGCTGCTGTGCACCACTCTGATTAAGTCTCCTGACTAGTTTTACGTTCCCCAGGTGAGTGACACTAGATGCGGAGCAAGACACGCATCTCCTTGGAGAAGTTTTCATTTTGAAAGATGTGAGCTGCTGTGTTGCTTGTCAGTGGATGTTTTGAGTGGGGAAGGATGGCTCTGCTGGCAGAGCACATCGTTTCAGGGAAAGATGATGCCATTCCTCTTTGGAGCATGTGGGAGTTGAATTTTGTGAGGAAGCTTCTAGAAATGGACCTAATGTTTGAGAAGTCCGGGTTTAGTATATGAGCTGAAGGCATCTCCTGCGATGAGCAGCAGTGAAGCGGTTAAGTGTCAGTGTTTAAATGGCTGCTGTTACATGTCCAGTGCCTCCTCTCTGTATGACAAATGGGATGCGTTCATGCCTCTGGGTGCCTTTGCTGTGGGCTCTGACTTGGAAAGACCAGACCGCTTCAATTTACCTTCTGAGGAGTCTTGAGGTTATAAATTTTTCCAAAAGTTTTCTATGTGGGAAAATAGGTGGGAAATTAATAGGGAAAATAATTACTTGAGGATATTTTCTGTGCTCCTGAACAAAAATGTGCATTACCATGGAAGATAGGAAACGCTAGACCATACAACTCCACAGTAGCATTTGGGGACAGTGGTGCAGACCCGTGAGATGGGTGTTTATACTGAAGAGAAGCCTTTATGCAGGCTGATGTTCAATGTCAGATGAGAAATACCCTAGCAAATGTCTTTTGCTGTTACTCTGTGTGTGTGTGTGTATATATATATATTTTTTTATAGAAGCTGGCCAGAAACCCATAAAGTGAATTATGCAGTATTAGTATCTTCCTTGCAAATTTGACCGGAGAACTTGTAAATGATCTTACACAGTGAAATATAACAACATAATTCAACCTCCAGCCATCATACAGGTGGACAAATGTTTTATTCTGAGAAATGACTGGGACAGAGTAGGTCGGTGTTCACCAGCTCACTTAAATTTTTTTGTCATGGCTAGGATTTCCGTACTCTTTTTCAGCATCCTGTTTCACTATAGGGTGCCAGCACTGCTGTGAGCTAAAAAATAATTCTTAAATGTGAATATAAAGAATTAATGCAGCATCTTCACTCAGTGCTTAGCACTTTTCAGTGATAAAATGGGAGCTGGTTTTGGTTCCCATTTTAACTTCCACAGCACAAGGAGTGTCTGGTCAGGGTGGGCGATTTCTTCCTTTGATAACTAACACGGGGGAAGACATCCCCAGTACTAACTGAATAATGGCTTGAAAGCAGGATGGCACAGTCTAACCGATCGATTTGTCATTGGCTGACCTGAGAGGGAAGATGAAAAAGATTCTAAAGCAGATAAATAATTGACATTACTAGCCTTGAGTCCATTCAGCTCACAACCTTTTCTCCTTGATATTAAAGACAGCCGAGTTGCTGTTGGCAGCTCCTTTCTTTGGCCCAGGCTCCTCTGCAACCTGAATGTTTGATTGCAGGAGGAAATAAAAATTAGACCTGAGCGGCAATAGGTGGTTACATGTGCTGTGAGTAGCTGGATTTGTGTGTGTGTGCAGCCTCTCCTTCCACTGCATGTCTGCATGGCCCACAAGAGGAGAGTATTTTCTGTTTGAGAAATGCAGATAGATAGATAAATAAAACGTCAGGTACTTGGTGCTTGGGAAGTAGTGGGTTTTTTCAATATCCCAATACTTTTCATCTTCCCTGTAATGTGGCATTTGGTTAATGAATGTGCCACAATGAGAAAAAACCCAAAGGAAACTCCTGGCTGTTTTCCCAGGAACTTTATTAATTTTGCAGCTCTGAGTTTTGAGGAATAGGAAGGTCCTTACCCCCACTCGAGAGAGGCTTTTAAGTGTTTTTTAAACCATTATTCCTAAAGTGGGTTAAACTGTAGGTGTCGGAACCCTTACAGTACCTTCTCAAGGTAATTTTGCAGAGTGTGGAGGGAGTCTGCTTTTCCAAATGCCCCAGCATGGGGCACGAATGAGAAAGCACTAACAAGAGACCACCAAACCAAGCATCAAAACCAGTGGTTTTCAGCATGGTATCTATCCATAGGTGAAAGCACAGGGTAGTTTATTCTGGTTTCCTCAAGCACCTGGCTTGATCTTGGTTACATAAAAGCCAAGTGGTGCTGTGTGTGTTCCGGTCCTGGAGCATCAGACGGTTGTTTGGGACCAGCAGTAAGTGACTCCAGTGCTGCACCCCATCATCAGGAGCTCATGGGCTGAGGTCCTAAATTGCTGAGGCACAAAACAGTTTCCACCCTGATAACCCTCTCCCTTTCAGCACTGATCTCGGCACCTGAAGGTTTGTCTGCTTGTGCCTTTGTGCTGTGTGCCTCCTGAGCTTGCCTCAGTTGATGCAAATGTTTTATCTAACCTCTTTTCCACATTTCTTTCCCTAAATTTTCCCACCTCCTCTCTCTAACCTTTTAAACCTAACATTTACAGAGAAGGCTATGTACAAACATGTAAGTTATAAAGAAGTTGCCAAAAATCTTAAAAATCTAGAATCTTTAGAGTTTGTCTGCTATTATGCAGAGAAGATTGTGGAAGCAAATATTAGTCATTAACATCATTTTCTGTGAGTCAACATCTATTTTTAGGTGTGGAGCACATAAAGACAACTCTTTGACACATAAAGCACATAAAGACATCCATTTGACATCATTTGTGTTTGGGCTAAGGCTTGGGAAGAGGGGAAGACAGTTGCTGAATGCATTGTATTCATAATGGGACACCCCCCCCTTTCCTTCCAAGACACATTTTAAAGATGTAACACAGGAATGTACTGATCTGTTTATATTTAAATAGATCAAGATGAAGTACAAAATCTTCAGGTTTGGCTCCAGTGCTATTTCAGATGTGCTGCAAAGTAATGCTTCATGATCCATGCTGAATACTTGCCATTAGGCTTTATCCAGGAAGTATTTTTATTATGTTAAATGTGTGTATTCTAAATGTATATATTTTAAAAGTGCAGAAGGCTTTTTATGCACATACTATAATTAAAAATCTGATTCATAGGTAGAAGAGCAGTTAAGAGTCTTGATTTAATAATTTTCCAACTGCATACATGCAGTGCCTCGGCTAGATTTTTCCTGTTTGCTTGGTCATAATGTTTTATGGTCTGGTTCTGGGCTTAGAGTACAAAGGAGCTTCTCGTGATAAATTGCAGATATGACAGTGAGTGTCGGTATACAGTTCCCTGAGCAGATGTTCATTTAGTCTAATTTCACTAGTACTTTACTGTTCATCCAGAACAGCTCTCGCCAGCTCAGGATGAAAACACAAAGAGAAAGAACTAAAGATCACTCTGCAAATAACCCGATCTGTTTCAGACACTTGGAGCAGGGGAAAGAAAGAAAAAAAAAAAAACACACACACACAACCATGCTGGAACTTCAGTGCTATGTATGTGCTAAGGTTATTACATTGGATACAGTAAATCATCCATACACCCACAACTCATAGGGGTAAATTTACAAAGCCGTGCGTAGGAAGTTGCACATTAATCTACCTCAGAACAATAGTTATTTTATGACTGCACTTAAAGAATGCTTGCATCTGTTCTTAAGGTCTCTCTAGCTCTTCCTTTGTTCTCCCAGCCTTTCCTGGCACTGCCGGTTTTGCAGAACAGGTAACATCTGAACTGGAGGGTTATTGCTAGTGAAAGAACAGAAAATCATCGGTCTGTTTGAAATGCAAAGGGTGGGTCTGGTGTGCTAATCTGCCTTTCCTTTTCCTCAATCCACAGGTGTCGTATGCCCGTCCAAGTTCAGCATCGATCAGAGATGCGAACTTGTATGTCAGCGGCCTTCCGAAAACAATGACCCAGAAAGAATTAGAGCAGTTATTCTCACAATATGGGCGCATCATCACCTCACGGATTCTGGTTGATCAAGTCACAGGTTAAAATAAAATTTTTCTTGATAAATGCATGTTTTTCTGGAAATGGCAAAATTGTAAATGCTTGTTGGCGGTTGGGTTCTAAGACAATGTGACTTCTAGTGTAAAATGCCATACCTGGTTCTTTATAAGCATAACTGTTTGGAGGCGTAACTGCTGCTGCCTCTTTTGTGAGGGATCTCAAAATGCAGAATGTTGTTTACTTAAAATCGTTCTTTTCAATACGGATGGAGAGTATTCAATGCGCTGGAGAGTACAGATGGGGAAGAGCGTTTTTCTTTATAGGCCTTTCCTTAATTTGCAAGACTTATTCTGTGAAGTCAAAACCAACATGCAGTTTGTTCATTACATTAGGTGAGGCTGTTCCTGCAAATATTCATCTGTTCACATGTTTTTACTTCCCAGGGGTTTCTCGAGGTGTGGGATTTATCCGTTTTGATAAGAGAATAGAGGCAGAAGAAGCCATAAAGGGACTAAATGGCCAGAAGCCTAGTGGTGCTACAGAACCAATTACTGTGAAGTTTGCCAATAACCCCAGCCAGAAAACAAGCCAGGCACTCCTTTCACAGCTGTATCAGTCTCCCAACAGACGCTACCCTGGACCACTTCACCACCAGGCTCAGAGATTCAGGTAATTACCTGGAAAAGAGCTGAGGTCCCACCAGCAACGACAATGTGGGGCAGGTGCTGCGCAGGAAAATATGCTTTAGTTCCATAGGCTGACCTGATTTTCTTTGTAAAATTAAATATTCTTTCCTGGAGAATGAGGAGGAAAATCTGCTGACAGCAGTAGTCATGTTGTATTTACTAAAACAGCTGAAGTACTGTACAAACAGATCTCATGAAGGCTCATAAAAAAAGGGAGGACAGAATAGAGTTACACTGATAATCAAATGAGCAGTGACTATCCTGTTCTTTCTCACTTTTTTGGTAACGCTTTTATTTTGTGCTATATTATTACAGTTTTGATGCAGCTTACTTTGATGTTAATGACAGCGGATTGGTAGCAGGAAAAAAAGCTGAGTCTGGTCCAGTCAGCAGCAGTATCATTAAATTTATTAGCCTGAGATCTGCTCTTAGTATAAAGAGACCTTGTATTAGTCTTTGGTGTGATTCTTCAGATACTTTCAGGGATGTTTTATGCTTTGCATTCTGAATATGCTGTTTCCATCTGATACATAAGCTAGAGTTAGTGATGCATTACTCTTACCTTTGAGGATAATTTTCAGGCAGCCTAGCATTCGAATAAAAAAGTCTGCCTTCAAAAAAAACTTGGACATACTTGCGTAACTGAGTTGCATACTGGCTTTTAGAGAATTATTCAAAAGTAATTTTAGTTTTTCAGTAATGAAAAGTGCTAACGAATTAAAGATTATAAGAAAAAAGTCAGTCATCAGATATTTTAAATTTACACTTAGTTTTGTGTCTTTGGCATGCAGCTGTGTCCATTGAGGTTATCACTGAATCGTTCCATGGATAGAAGGACTTTATTGTGCTCCCATGGAAAACAGATGGTTATATTCTGCAAAATTTGGTGGTCATTTGACATATTGTGGAGGATTAATACTAAGTATATGTAATATAGCGAGGAAGAATTTTTCCAGTTCCAGCAATTCTGGACTGTAACATTCTGTTTCTAAGTTAACTGTAAATACAACGTGAACAGTTAAATTATTTGCAATAACTTCATACTAATATTGTCTTTTTAAAAAATAAAAAAATATCAGAAGTGGATTTTTTAAAACCAAACACAGGAAATGAAGAGGTTTTTTTCTCTTAAGACCGTAAGCAAGTTAAAAATGGCTTTAAATGCTGTGGTAGAAACTTAAGCACAACCTCAGACTTAACAAATCAGGCTGGGAGTTGTTAGGCTTCTTAGATGTGTGGGAAACTTGTTGAACGCTTCTTCTTTGAAAATGGAACGCTATTAATAATAGTTCCATTGAGCGATCTTGCCATCTGTGAGACATTAACCCAAAGACCCTCCTTCTCTTTTCAGGCTGGACAATTTGCTTAATATGGCCTATGGCGTAAAGAGGTAATTAGAATTCCACAGATTGCCAGATGTCCGTGTTGGCACAGATTGGTGCTACAATTTTTTTTTTAATTCACTAACTTTATTTTTTTTTTCAATTCCTTCTTTTTCTTCCACCAGCATGTCAAATTCTTTTTAAGTTTGGACTTCAGTTGGTTTTGTTACTTTAAAGGCCACACGCAAATTCTGTGGGTTTTTTTCAACCTTTTTTTATTTACAGGTGGGTTTCTCAAATGGTTTAGGTGCAACAGCTACAAGCATTCAAACTGCAGTCACCCTGCTAAATGGCACTTTTTCCAGAATCAGAACTATTAACATACGCTTTTAACTAATCTCTGATCTGATAATGGAAAATTTAATGTCTAAATCTCGTAGTTTTTCTCCTACATCTGGCTTCACAAGTTTGACTTGAAAATATAGCTGTGTGCACCTTAATCAGCCCTAAGTTTCTTTTGTTACAGGTTTAATACTTTGAAATTTTCTCGGTGCTTGAGATTTCATTTTTTGTTTAAAATAGCTCTGTGTTCGTATGTTTGTGCACGCATGTCTGATAAAGCTCAGCTGATTTGTAAATGTTTATGCTGTTTCATGAGTATGTTGATGTTTGATCTGATAGCTAAAAGGAGTTGACGTGTTGTTAGTGTTTCTTCTAATGGCACACACCAACGCAAGCGAACCTCACAGCAAATTAAAGGTGTAGTCTTATTCCTGATGTTACCATAAGATGTCCAGCCATCCCCCACAATTAAGATGAGAAAATACTACTTAATCTTCTGAAATGGTCTACTCGCCACACTTGAAAATTGAGCTTTTTCTTTTTTTAAAAAAGCTCATCTTGTAAAATGGTATGGTAAGTATATCTTTGCACTAGCTAGTAGTGGACAGCGGCATGGGTTTTAACTACTGCCACGGTAGCTATCCTACAAATCAGAAATCTTAAGACTACTTACAGTAGTAGCAGTCAAAGCAGAGGCTGCGTATCTTTCCAGAAGCACTACTTCTGGTGTTCCTTAGTACGTTTGTTACCTCTGTGATATCCGTAGTGGCGATGGTAATACGATGAGTCAGAACTTACCACATGATTTTATCACACATCACTTCTGCATTCCCCCATCTCATTTGTGTCTTGATTTCTTCTTCTGCCGAAAACGTGGCAGGACTCAGCCTCGAGTATCTGTCAGGTGCAAGTTGGTGTCAGAAGGATGGGTTTGTTCAGGGAGTTTTCCCTGTGCTGCTGCTTCTCTGGAATTGCACTGGCACGTGCTGCAGGACAAAGGGGGCTTGGTCTGACCCAGGGAGTGTTTGAATTCAGATCTCACAGGACCTGCAAGAGGGAAGAGAGTGCGTTACCTGCCTCTCCGGGTCATGTATCTGCTTTCTTCGTATTCAGAGTCTGCAGTGTTAGTCTTAAATCACAAGAGTATTTGGTTTTTAGGCATCTTGAATTAGTTCTCTCCTCCCAGCCAGTCTCAAACTTGTACTTGCACTGGCAAACCCCATATCTACAGATGTAGGGTGACAAAAAAAATCCTGTATGGATAACTGCCTCTGAAACATCTGCGGTGCATCATTACTGGGGCTGAGGGTCGGTTTCTTCTTTCCCTGCGTGAAGTATGTGGTACTGATGGAAAATGGAATGTGCTGATGTGGAACAGAGGTTTTAGTGATGCTAATTTCAGATCACTTGCTAGTAGCAAAGCTACTTACGCAATAGGTTATCTCCTGTTTGTGTCAACACACTTGCACTAGTTTTGTGCATGTTTTCTTGGATTTACAGCAGCTCCTGTGCTCGTGGTACATAAATAGTTGAAAGCTGCATGGCTCCAGAAGGTTTCCAGAGAAAAACCGCTCTCCATTACGTCGGTGCAGCATTCATTAAAAATGCTAAACTTTAATGACATACTATGTGGCATGCACAGCTTTGCATTGTACAGATTTTACAGTAACGTTACTTACAGGGTAGTGTATACATTCATGTTGTACTTCATACCAAATTTAAACATTACAGAGAAGGAGCGTTTGGCTTCCATACGTTACCAGCACAGTTAGCACTTGTCAGCAACCGGCTTAGTCCCACCTTCCAAATTTCAAAAGAAGCTGAAGCTGTTGGCTTGTACGAGCTCTCGGTCCTGGCCGCCTTATTTACAATTCCACGTGGGGTGGAAGACGTGGTATAAATTGGCCTTGTCCAGCCGCCTTTGTTTTGAGCAGCTGGGGAAATACCGTGGGTGAGAGCCCTGCTGAACCATTGTGATAATGTTACAGGTTTCAGTATGCAGGAGAGAAACTAAAAAGCTGTTGAGAGCAGGGTTTGCGAAAGTGAAGTTCAGTTGGAAAACTGCCATGTGTTTTTAATAAACTGGCTGCAAACCTGTATGTATGTCTGAGGATCCAGTGCTGTGAGCATTTGTGAACTCATTTACAGCATAGCTACACCCCAGTGAGTTCCTTAGCTTAAGATATATATTCAAATGGCTTTTTTTGCCTTGAATATACATATAAAGTGCCATCAGGAGTCAACAGAATAGTGAGCAGCCATCAAGTGTGTAGTTACTTTTATGGTTATTTAATATAGACTGCATAATATTGTGCAGATTACTAAATGTGTGTGAAAGTATTGAGAGTGTAAAAGGAGAAGTTCGGGAAGGCACAGGATCACTCGGCAACACTTGATTCCCCCCCTCCTCTCCTCCAGTCATCTCAGAAAATCCTGAGGAATTTCAATTCAGTTCTGGTATTAAAACTCATCATACTAAAAGGTACATGTGAAACTGGATTTTTATTAAGACATTTCCTCTGTGCAGTTGTTATTTTAAAACCTATCCCAAAGTGTAGCTTCAGAAAGCATGTCATTTTTTTTTCAAACTGATGAAAGGAAAATTATGTTGATCCTGAGGGCTGATACATCTTCATTAATAACCTGAGTCACGGGCTGCGATGCACCCTCCTTGCTTTAACGGGCAACTACAGTGGTGGGGGAGCGGGGACGGCCACTGTGCTGTTGGCCATGGCTGCCACTGGGGAGGCCTTGACAAGCCGGAGGGAAGTGGTGAAATTCAGGAAAAGCAGATGCAGAGTTCAGCCCCTGGCTGCTGCCTTCAGCTCCCCACAAGGGGCATCAGGAAGGAGATGAAGCCAAGCGCTTCTCGGAGGTCAACTGCAAAGGGACAAGAGTCAGCAGTAACAGGTTGCAGCAGGGGAAATTCAGCTGAGTATAAAGGAAAATCATTCGCAGTGAGGATGGTGGAGCCCTGCAGCAGGGCTCCAGGATTGGAGTTCCCTTCCTTGGAGACTCTCAGAACTTCCCTCTGCAAGGCCATGAGCAGCAGATCTGATTTGAGAAGTTAGCCTTGCTTCAAGCAGCAGATTGATCAGGTGACCTCTGGAGATCCTACCCAGCCTGTGTTGCTCTATAATGGCTCTGTGCTCATAAACATACTACCTGGCTTCGGCTCCTCCCTTCAGATCTTCAAGCTGAAGAAAACAGGTGCCAAAAAGACAGTGAGGGGGGAAGTCAGGGTGCTGTATGAGATTTCTGGAAGCTTGTCTCTCTGCGTTGACTATCCAAAGAACCTAAGAGCCTGTTCTGGACATCAGGTCTCACAGTGTGAAGGTATTAGTTGACATGCTCATTAATTATATTTATGTGCTGTTTTACTTACTCTACAACGGCTGCATAAATCTTCTTTAATAAGTGGCCAGCTTTAGGACTGCTTTATTAACTGGATATTTTTTGGCAGTATGTGTCAGTTAAGGACTGTGTTAGGAGGAGAATCAAAATCTACCGCTTACAGATGTCACTCTACATCTAATAGTATTTTCAGCTGAAGAGGCTACTGTTACAGCTGGATCCTGACAGTGGCATTTCATATTTAATCTTTAAAATACTTCTTGAAGTTTGTTTGGGTTTTTTCACTGCAGACCAGTGAAAGGTAAAGCATTAGATCTCCGTTGCTCTGAAACTACATTATTTTAATGATGGGAGAAGGTGGCAAATTCCTACAGGCCTTTTTAAACAGCACGTGCAGGCCCTTTTTGTCTCGAGATTGGCCTTAAGCGTTCCTTTTATTAGGTCTTTGTGTATGTCTAAGTAGGGCTTCTCCTTGAAGGGAGATGTGTTCATGCCCAGATTTGGTCTGTTTATTTAGCGTAGCTCCCCGCCACTTAAGTAGGAGTTAGAGACTGAGGGTGGCTATGTAGTCATCTTCCAGGAATAGGATCAAGAACCTTCATTAACATCAGCGTACTGATTTTAAAGTCTTGGTTCCATGTAGCTTGTGCCAAGAGATATATTTAGAATAGACCCCTGTTTTTACTTGGTAGGTTTTCTCCGATCACAATTGATGGTATGACGAGCCTTGTCGGAATGAATATCCCTGGTCACACTGGGACTGGATGGTGCATCTTCGTCTACAACTTGTCTCCTGACTCGGATGAGAGCGTGCTGTGGCAGTTGTTTGGGCCCTTTGGAGCAGTCAATAATGTCAAGGTGATCCGTGATTTCAACACCAACAAGTGCAAGGGATTTGGCTTTGTCACCATGACCAACTACGACGAAGCTGCCATGGCGATTGCCAGCCTTAATGGATACCGTTTAGGAGACAGAGTATTGCAAGTTTCCTTTAAAACCAATAAAACCCACAAATCCTGAATTTCATATCCTTACTTACTAAAATATATATATATAAATATATATACGAACAAAACAAAACAAAAAAAAACTCTTCAAGGCTTATATTCAACCATGGACTTTATAAGCCAGTGTTGCCTAAGTATTAAAACATTGGATATCCTGTGAGGAACAGGAAAGGATTTTATAATGCTTAGAAAAAAAAAAAACCTTTGATGCATTGAATGTTCTTTCATAGCTGTCGTTGTTGAATATAATATACATAGATAACAATGTGCAGGGATTTTTACCCGGCCAGCTAGTTTTACTACCTTCCTTGAAGGTGGGTCTTTTTAAGATGACCATTCACTCATTTGAAAAAATAATAAAACAAAAACAATTTTTACGAACTAATGGGATTAAAAGCAAGATAAAAGGTTTTTGTTTTCTTTTCTTTTTTTCAAAACATTGATTGAATCAGATTGGTAAACCCCCCACATAAATTAAAGAGGAACAATAAAAATTGCAAAAAGAAGAACATAATTTTGCAACTTTTTTTATTTTTCCTTTTTTCTTTTGTATCATGTGAACTAAACAGTCTTCTGTTAGGGAATGGGGTAAAGGGGGATACCTGATGACATAACAATTTAAATAACATTAACAATGTTGCCAAAGAGGTGGTCTCTTTGCTGAAAATGGGTTTCAAGAAAAATCTATTTTTATAAAATATAAAGAATTTTTACAAGAGAATCTGGATTTGAGAAAAAATATTTTGACTGGCTAATTTAGGGGAAATTGACAACTTTGTCATGTTCATACTGCACTGGTAACTTTTTAGAGATCAAGATGTGTGTTTTAAACTGGATTAGTAGATTGTTTTTTGAAGGATGGGCTACAAACAGATGATCTTCGTATCTTTTCATAGCATGTAATAAAAATATTAAATACAGTACGGGAGAGTGTTCTTCCCAGGCACGCAGTTACCCACAGTCAAAACCCAAAAGCAAGGAGATGAGTTGCAAGACGGTTTTTCTTTAAGTCATCAGTATGGGATATCAGCAGAACAAAAGTTAAAAAAATTAATTTTTTGATCAAAAACTTCCTTGGTTTGAGCAGTAGGTGCTACAAAATTATTTACATATCTTAGTATCATAGTTAAATGTAATGTGTTTAGAAAAAATACATTTGCTTTAAATTTGTTAAGAATTTTCAAATTCACTTTATAGCCCAAGCTAATATAATTGGGCTGTGTTGGCACATTTGGAACACTGTTTATGTTGCTTGAAACACTTATTTATTTAATTGCCGATGTGATGCATATGGCCAAAATCAAATATAGCTAGTTTGGCTAGTCTACTTATTTGTTTACTTAAACTATGGGAAGAAGCATATTATTGTGTCATTTTGTTGTGTGTGTATGTGTATATATAATATAAATATATATATATATAAAGTTATTTTTTCTTTTGGTTAATTTATTATAAGTTGTAACACTTTGCTAGTTTTGTTTGTATATGTCTTAAAATGTTTTCTTATGATACTTAAGTGACAGAGGTATCAAGGTAACTTGTGTAGAAATATTGTTTGATATATTGTCATGTTTGTTGTGAATATTTTTTCTTACTGCACAGTAGAAAAGAAAACAACTGGGTCTTTATTTTAATGTAATTCAGATTGGGGAAAACAGAGCTAAGGGAACAAAATGACTGAGGGGGTGCTCTCCCATGTCCAGTGCACTGATCATTTTAGTATGTTTGTGCTTTGTACGGTTATATATTTAAAACAAAAAAGGGTCATGCTCTTCCCTGAGTACTAGAAACAGTTACTCGCTATGCATAATCTAGTTGATAGTTAAATTTGCTATTGCTTTTCTTGTCTTGTTATATAAAATCTTTTCAATACAAGTTTAGTCTTAATGGTAATAAAACGTTATGGTTATTTATAACTTGTGCTTATTTTGTGCATTTTTTCCATGCTATACCCACTAACTGCATGTAGACTAAGTATTGTTTTTTCACACTGAAGAGGCAAACTTTTTGTAGTAGACAAATAACTAAAGCAAAGGCTGCATCATAATTTTATCAGTTTTTTACTTTAACAATGTTAGATTTTAGTTTAAAGGAACACTCATTCAATGTTCAGGGAAACCTTTATACATCATCTGCTATGAATGAGCGCAGTTTGCTGGGAAAGTTTTGATGCATTTGCTAAGCATTAGTGGGGAAGGCATGTCAGAATCTTTTCTCTACGATGTGTTTTACTATCTGAATAATAATAATAATTTAAAAAATCTTTCTTAGGACCAGGCAGTTGTATACTTTAGTTATAATGAATGACTTCATGTTAACCTTGCTAGTTTAGATCATTTCTGAGGGAAAGTATTGTAAATGTTTTTTTCATAACCTTGTTGTGTTTGAATTATTTGTACTTTAATTGTCCAGACAATAAATGAAAGTGTGTAGAATGGCTATGGACTTTCCACCTTTTTAACCGTGTTCAGATGCTTTAGTAATCCCAGCCGCACCTCAGCCGAGGTAGATGATAGCCTGATTTCAGAAGCAAGGTCTTCAAGAAACGTACTAGTCAAACCAGATTGAGCATATTCATTATTTGTTTTTCCTTCTGAAGGTTAGAAAGACTCGGCCATTTCATTTAAGATGTTGAACATGAAATACCTAACTGTAACTTTACTTGAATGTGGAAGCTACTGAAGGATTTCTATCATATACAGTATTTTTACACAATGAAAATATGAACTCAGTCGATATCAACACTCAACCAAAAGTAGCAAGCAAATTTCAGCATTAATACAGTTTTTAAGCCATCATTTAGTTCAACTTTTCTATGAATATGCTATGAATGTCATGCAATATGAAACAGTGTACATACTATCTGCTGTACAACAGTCTATCTATATGATCACATTCCAAATCTGGTTCTTTTCACCATGTGTTCTAACTAGAGTTGATACTTCTTTCAGTTGACTTGTTTGAATCCCATTAATACAAATATTCACTTCATGTTTATGTTCTGTAACATTCACTAATTGAGAATATGTACCTTGTAAAACTGCAGCGTTGAATTTCGTAACTGAGATTAGGAAAACTATATCAGAGGGCTGGATGGACTGTGTGGTTCTTCAGCTCCTTCACCTATTAATAAACTTGTGTTTTTGTGAGATTAAGTTACCATGGTGGTTATAATAATTAATTTCAGGCCACAGAAGGAGTTTGTTCTTTAAATTTACACCTTGCTTAATTCATCCTTAAGCCAACCTGACCATGCCATAGTAAAACACAGAAGTTACTAATTTGCTGTGTTTAAATGACTTGGCTCTGAACAACATCATCCTTCCATCTATATATGTATATACACACACTTTTAATGATATACATATATGCAGACACTTTACAACATAGTGTGACATGCACCAGCCCATTTTAAAAAACTACTTTCCACTTAAGCCCATAGTAAATAGTGTTCATTTTAAAATAACACTACCTCCATTCTAACATTTCTTAGGTTCATTGCCTAATTTTTCTGACAGCGTGAGGTACACAGAAGAAAGGACAGGAAGAAAGCAGTGAGATGACAGTCACCTTACACTCTAGGTGCTCTTAAGACCGAAAGGTGACTGTGCCACACTGCCATTTTGCTGTTGACTTCAGACAGGCCAGTTTTGATCTAGATTATTTCCCCCCTAAAGGTTGGCTGCTGATCTACATCCCGTTCATGTAAGGTACTTATTGCCCCACTCTGCACAGCCTGCAAGCTGTGAGCTGCACCAAGGCTCCCACAGGACAAGGCAGTGCCAGTTTTAAGGATCCGGTATGTAAAGTTTGGTCCCCCTTTTGAGAGCATCACAAATGTGTGCTAGATAAAAGTGGTCACAGATGGGCCCTTGGTTCACTACATCGATCCTATCTGAGCATTTTTAGAAAGTCTTACTGAAACACAATTTCTGCCCAGCTGGGATCAGAAACAAATTTCACTAACGCTCATTCAAAGTAATCAAGTTTTATATTTCTTTCCTGAAAGGGTAATCGCTCTTTCTGCAATTAGCAAGCCTGCTGCATAAATGGAAAATCACCTGGGGGAGGGCATTTCAAGTGTGTTCACTTTATATTCTACTTCAGACTACCTTGGGCACAGAGCTGGGCTCTGAACGAACAGAGAGGGGAGCGTGCATTGAAAATGACGGCCGATACGTGCAAGCTAGCAGTGAGCTACTCCAGTGTTTACGGTGGGAAGGTGGCTTACCTAGTGCTACTGAATTTGTAGCAAGCACACGCAGCCAAGTAGTCTGGTGCTGTTGATAGTTTTCATTGGAAAGGCTGGGCAGGGGTCCCGGGTCTGCTGCACCGCAGAGGCTGCTACCTGGGAACCTAAACCGGCATCGGGATATAATTAATGGGAGGGGCACAGCCAGAAGGTGTCCCGGGCAACCCCTGTCTCCAGCACCAGTAGCAGGAGCCAGGCAAGACTGTTAACTCACGCACGTCGCTTACACGACCACGGATAGGTGAGGTAAAGCCAGGTCAGCGTGTGATGACACAAAAGACTTGCTCCCTGCCCTGGAGATCTTGCAGACTGAGCTCACTGCACGGAAGTAATTCATTGTGCACACAGAGCAAAATGAAAGGAGATCAAATCCCGCGTAACTACACAAAAGCTCTGACATCTCCAACTAATCCAGTATCTCTCTTCTAAAAATAACTGACTTCTTAAACCCAGAAAATGTGATGGAGCCAATCCAGCTGAGCTTCAGTAACTCATAAGGGGACAAATCACTTGGGGACAAATGGGAACTTCTGCAGAAAGGAAACAAAAAACAAGCACACACAGACACACGGTTCCTGGCGCTGCTGCAATGCCCCACACTAAGGAAATGGCTTTTACCCCAGGTGTGTGGGGTGGCACCTTCAGCAAGCGGGACACGTACATGTGCCTGGTTGCAACAGGCACTACTGAGGCCTTTCCCAGAGCACGGCACCACTGGGCGTGCTTGAGAAACACAAATGGAATCACATGCAGTGGGGTACAAGGGTGATCAGGAGAACGGAAACTTACTCTACAGAAAGAGTCACTGAGCTTAAAGTGCTTCTGTTCCCATAAACTCAAAAACTGTGTTTCAAAAAGCCTGGTCCCTGTAAATCTCCAAGAGCCAGGCACCTGAAAGGGCTATAGGAATGAGAGCAACCAAAAAGACGAGTTATACAAAGGCAAACTAATTCGACTCGCCCACAACTGAAGACAAGAAATCAGACTGGTTCTTTCTGACGATCAGATCAGCAGTTTTCTGAAATACTCTTTCAATAGAAGTAACTGGGAAGGTGGGGGCATGGCTACACACACGCACGCACACAAACAGTTGCTTTTCAGAGAAGGTTTGAAGTTTCATTTACCACGGCCCTAAGGTATCACTGATATTTTTAAACGCCAGTCCAGCATATTTTAAAGGACTTCAAATATATCTTGAATTCCATTCAGATTTTAAACGTTACGGGGCTGCAAATTATTTCTTGTGCAGTAGTAAAGAAATAAAATCCTAAAACCTCTATCCTATCCATTCCACAATAAACCTTCACTCTTACCTCAAATCCAGGGTTCGGAGCCACCAGCAAGCATGACCCAGCTACTGCTGTTTGTTCACAGACAAACAGAACCCAAGGCTGGTTCATATTCCCCTCACCCCCACCCCCACCCCATCTTCCACAAAGCAAACCAGTGTGCACCAGTGGAGCATGGGTATGCCATCAAGTTCAGAAGCCCCCAACACTGCATATTGCTCTGGGGTGGATATAAGGGCTTTGTCACCAAAACAAGTGTCTTGTCCCCAAACACTTCAGCCACCAGCCTCAAGGTCCCTCATGCTACCCTGCACCCCCACTGCAGGTGGCAGCCCCCACACCCAGCCCTACTTGTCTAGCGCGACATCCTCCCCATAGCAGTGCTACCAACAGCTCCCAGCCAGCCCTGAGTGCCATGGGGTGATCCCACCCGCTCAGCCTTGCTCCATGTCTGAAGGACAAGAAGGACAGTTTAAGAATCCTAGAATAACATGGTTGGAAGGCATCATCTAAAGATCATCACTTAGTTCCACCCGCCCCTGCCACGGGCGGGGACACCATTCACCAGACCAGGCTGCTCCAAGCCCCGTCCAGCCTGGCCTTGAACACTGCCAGGGATGGGGCACCCACAGCTGCTCTGGGCAGCCTGTGCCAGTGTCCCACCGTCTTTTTTATTTAGCTCTTTATTAATAGCCCCAGTGGCACAGGGGAAACACACTGGAGACCCCCCCACCCAGGCCATTGTCTTACCTGGCCTGTGGGGCACACGGCACCCCACAGCATCAAACCTTTACTCAATGAACCGATTCTCCTAAATTTCATTTCCGATTAACCAGCCCCTGTGTCACAGCAGCACAGCAGCCATCACTCAGGCAGGAGGAGCAGGCAAATAACCATCTGTGGCCTTATTTTATCCGTCCTGACCACCTGCTTAACATCACAGCCATTAAGGCCCTGGGTTCCCCCCTCCAAAGACACCAATGTGGACCCTGTCCCAGATGAAGCCCCATTTTCTGCGCCACACAAGGGTGCTGGAGTGGTCAATGCTGGGGTCTGGACATACCTGACCACTGAAATTCTCCACTCAGCCCCACATTTTTCTCCAAGACCCAGACACGTGCCTGGAATGGCTGCATGCCCAACACAGGGTGTAAGCCACCAGTGACATCTTTCATAAAGACACGAGGCTTTATCAAATTAGGAAGGAGAAAAAAAAAATCCCCTAAACTTTGCAGTGAACATAAGCAATGCTGTTGAAAGAGCAGTCATTTAAAAAAAAAAATCCCTGATAAGGAACGAAACACACCAAAGGAAAAGGGGCTTAATTCAGAGGCTCTGTCTATGCTGCATATTACTAAGCCTGGCTCAGGCTGAACTGCCCTGGCAACCTTCTTCACTGCAACATCTGCGGAACCTGACACTGAAGCCTAATTTTACTTAAGTGACTTAAGTGACTTTTAAACACACAAGATCATTAGCTCTTCAGTCTGTGTGTCAGAACTGACTAGAGCTGCCACGATCCATTTGCTTTAAAGCAGCACTTAGACTTTTCTTCACTTAAATTTTGTTGGAATTGCACGGGTCCCGACAAAATGATATGCAAAAAATTAGCTTTTTACAAACAATACAATTCTGATTTTAAATCAGCACATCAGACAATTAATTTTGTAGGATAAGGAATCTGTTGCAAATATACAGCCGTACACCCACACATCACCATCTGCTGTGGAGAATTAAATGTACAACTCACAAATGAAATCCTGCAAAGTTGGTGCAAAAAGGTCCTTGCTTGAATTTAAACAAGGCTGTGGAAACCTGCAAACACACTGCAAAAGATCATGAAAACAATAACAAATTTGTCCATCTGTGAGTCATTTCTAACACGGTTGGGTTTTTGTTTTGTTTTTTATATTGGTGTATTTGCAATAATCATTGCAGCTCACAATGCAAATTGTGTAAAGTGTATTTGAGTGCTTCCCCTGGCCAGAACAAAGCTCCACCACATCATGGCAGGTCTTCTGTTTTTTTGTGGTTGGTGTGTTGGTGGTTTGTTTGGTGTTTTTTTTTTGGGGGGGGAGATGACAACAGGGGGATGGACACAACAGAAAAAAAAAAAAAAAACACAAGAAATGCCTTTTCTTTAATATTCAGTTTAGCCACAATTTTGAAAAAATAATGGCAAATCTGGCAATTGTTGTGGATGTTTTATTATTAGAATTATTAACAAACACTGTTCTACTGAAATGAGGCAAAATAAATATCAACAACTACTGCTGCCATGAAAGAACTCTTAATAAATGAATGTCTGTATCCCTTTGACTCCCCTGAAGCCAAGCGTTCATTTTCTAATTTTGCCTCCTCATTTTCTTCTAACATATTGATTTGAAATGTGCTTTTAATTTTACACCTAGTAGAATCACATGATACAAAGTCACGTCTCCTGATCTCCTGTACTGAGGAGATGGCTATGAATCTTCACAGCCGAGAAAAGGCAGTGTAGTTTCTTGACCTAATACATGCCAGTAAAACGCGTGGGTACGTATGAGAGTCTGGAGCAGCCTGAAAGCAAGGCTCTTTGTACAGCTGCAGCCCCTGCCTTTTCTGTGCTAAGCGTTAACCCTCAGGCCAGCCCAGACTGCCAAGCACTTCCCGGCAGCCACAGGCTGTAAATGAGCCCAGGACCGGCTCCTCGCACACTCACCAGCTGTATACCTCAAAAAGCTTGTCTTTTGCAGCATGGGGATGACTGGAGCCATACCAGTGATCCCTGAAATACAGATGCCCTTCTGTTTCCTTTTAAACAGGGTGCCAGGAAAACATGCTGACATTTTCTGTGGTTAATACTTCATTTTATCAATAAAAGAGCTATAAACATGTCGTCTCAAAGCACACACTTAGGATGCTACCAAACCCATCTGCAATTATACCTGCACATCCCCAAAACCACGAGAGTACATAGGAAATACAAGATACAGCATTCCTCTGCCACGGCCAAAAATTGCTCTGGGTTGGTATTCTTACGGATTTTAGCAGGTGCTTTTTTGCAAAATGAAAAGATTTCCTAAACCTTTTCTGAGATGCATGCACTTTTTTAACATGTACTTATCCTCTCACACACCTGGGAAGTATTCTCAGTACACACACACTGAGTATAATTTATGCTAAGGGGCCTGTTACATGTTTAACTCAGATAAAGAGTATCCGTAATTAAGAAATGCAGCATCAGAGGTACAACGTGCATGTAAATTTGCAGAAAGGATTCCATCAACTGAAAGAATGCTGCTAAAGACTATTTAAAACCACAACCTAATCAGAAAACTACACACACACACACACATATATATATATATTTTTACATCAATATCACAAAACCCTTTGACATCCTTAGTACTGCTAACACTCTGACTAGAAGCCGACTTAACACAGCTGCTGGGGCACACTCGCATGCATAAAAAATGAAGTGACTTGATTAATCAGTTAAAGTTGCTGAATCATGGGCTTGCAGCCGTGCCTGCATAGCCTTGGCTATCGACAGGAAACCGTCAGCATGGGATTTAGATGAATTTCTATCAGCTGGTCCACAGACCTCTACAGCCCTTATCTTTGCCAGCATTTTTATGAGAAATAGAATCCCTGTCCTGAAAAATGAGCCTTGTCAAAGGGGTGGAAGTGTGTGTAGGAGAAGGGGGTCCAAAAGTAAGTGTCAAGAGGGATGCAGATCTTAGAAGAAGAGGTAGGAAAGCTGTAAGCAAGAACATCCTGAAGCCACCTCCAACAAACACAGCCAGAGGCCACCTGGCCACACTGAGCAATAGCTGAAGACGGATCCAACCTGAGCAAACCGTTCTGACCATTCTGAAATTCAGCAGCACCAACAAGGAAAGAGCTAGAAGAAATGAGGAACATGTGATATGGGTGGGGATGGAAAGCAAAAGCAGCCAGGCAGTCTATGTAACAGAAAATTGCATTCTCGATTTTGTGCAGTCATACCAAGAAAATGGGAGCACTTCTGTGTCTCCAAAGCATGAACTACCTTGCCATGTGTTTTCTAAGGTCTGAGGGTGGGAAAAAAAGATGTTTTTCCTTAACACATAAAGAGCATTTTGTCCAGAAAAAAAAATCAATTTCTAAGGGATATATTTCATTTGATACTCACTCTGGAGGCTCTCTGCATGGCTGACTCTGCCCAGTGTCCCTGCAAGCTTCACCTCATCTCAGGAGGGCTGGCAGCTTTGGGAGAAGGAGCTTCGCTTAGAGAAAAGAAAAAGCTCAGAAACAATTCACTGTGCCCTGCAGGGACCCTGCGCAGCAGCCCTGCTTGCTGCCTGGCCATGTGCGCCAGATGGGGATGGCGCTTTCTGTCATTGACTTCAAACCCTGCCATCCAATGCTGTTATCCTTCAGCTGGATCTTTAGGTGAGATAGACAGTCACTGCTCCTCTGAAGGACACTGATCCAGCTGCTGTCTGCTTGGAAATAAGAAATGTTTGGTTAAAGACAGAAAGAAATCAGATGAAGGCCTGGTGAGAGCTGGAGAGCCAGAGCCTGTAGCTGCTGCCTTCTCCATGGCCTTTCTCCCACCTGCCCGCACCGCCTGGCAGACCAAGAGTGTGCTGGGGAGGAAAGGCCTTAAAGGACAGTCCAGGCAAGAGAGGGGTCCCTGGAGGGGGCTGTTCCTCAGCTGCTGGTGCCTTCTTGCCCGGCAGACCATAACAGAGAGAACCATGATGACATATTTATTTGCCAGATCTTCCCTGCCAGGCAGCTGGTCAAAGCTTTGGCTTTGCTTTCTCAAAGTGTGAGCAAAGCGTCATTGAACGAGTGTCTAGAATAAAAGGAAAAGGAGGGCAGGCAGCCTTTGGGCCAAACATTTCCTCCACAGTGTGACTCTGCTGCACTCGTGAATGATCATATTAACATATATTAAAGGAGTTAATGTGCCATAATGGAAGAGCTTGTCAAACCACAGTATTTTATCTATGAAAATAGCCAGGGTAATAATATCATGTCAGCTAAATTAAAAAGAAGAGAAGAGGCTGAACAGGTTGGTCACTGCCTAAAACCAGTATATCTTTGGCTACACACATATATATTCCAATATGAACTGACTGTGCGTGTATTTTCAATATTAAAAGATAAAATATTGTTCTTTCCCATGTTATAAACTAAGTTTGTGCAATGAAACAGATTTTTACAGCTAAGTTAAAACCTCTTGAGAATAAGAGGTTTATAATGGAAATGCTGACAGACTCTTAACTATAGCACTGGGATCTCTCTTGCTATTATGACCAGATAAACCAACAAGGTAATTCAATGTAGTGTTCCAGCTCCGTGACACTAACACACTCCTCCTGGTCCCAGGTGCTGAGGGAAAGTTAAATATAAAACTTAATGAAACTGCAGTGACTGACTACAGGGCTGGATGGTTGCCCCTGCACCAGGGAAAGGTGAATTTCTCTCCCGGGAAGGTGTCTGAAAGGCAGGTAGTGACCGGCTGATTCAAGTGCAGGTGGTGGCTGGAGCCTTCCGATGTTTTCCTTTGCTAAAGTCAAACGTCTGGCTAAAGTAAAAAAGCTGTAAGAATCAAACCCAATCGCTGCACTCATATCAGACCAATAAATTAATTGAAATGCCAACGCACCCACCACCCATCCACATGACAGACGCTGAGGAGGCACAGACCTGCCATATCCCTCCCTGCAAAATTGCCCCAAAACGCTTCAGTTTAGCAACTCAAGTGCTGGAGAATCCAACTCCACCGAGAAAGCAACAGCTAGAGGGAAGCTCAGGTGTGGATGGATGTTCATTCCTTGCTCTGTGTCCAGAGCCTTTCCCACAGCCTCAGAGGTGGGAGGTAGCGGCAGGGCTGTGCTCAGCTGGCATGGTGGTTTTCTAGCTTGTGACCAAAGAGATGACAAAACTGCCAGCAGCAAAAGTGCAGTTCCTGCCATGCTTTTAACACCCAGCAAACTTTGCTACTCCTTTTTGTGCCATGTATAAAATTACTGAGACTACTAGGAGGGGCACGTGCTCCTTCTACCTACACATAAAATCCTGAGCAAACTTCCTGAGGTTGGTGGGCTGGTAGTACTGCCTACTGTCAAGACCGTCTGACATTTCCAATTACACGACTCTACTTTCAGCTGCTTATAACTGTCATATTTTGACCAGTAACTTGTCATTTTCCATCCTGGGCATCTGCCTCAGGCTGAATTTTTTTGGAAGGCTTCAGCCAAAACAATATAGCTATTCCCAAGGGCAAGGCCAGGGAACAATGCGCTGTTTTGTAATGGTAACAGAGAAAAAGAACTGACATCCTCTTCTTTAAGATGCACCACAGCTCCTCACAGTTTGGATAAGGGAGTAGAAATTTAGTCGACTTGTGACCTTTGTATTAAGGATGTGCCTTTTCATTACTGCCGTGAAAATCTATGCAAGCGTGGCCAAGTGAAAGCATTTGAAAAAAATCCAGTCCAACTTCCCAGCAAAAACTTTTTTCAGTGGGAATCCTAAAAGCTCTGAGGATCTTGTCCTGCTGGGTTCATCTTGCCCTTCAGCTTGTCCAGAATGGAGTAGCCCCATCCCACCCAACCCCCAGCACGGAGCAGCTAAATCCCTTTGCAGCACTCACCACAGCGCAGGCTCACATGCCACCAGTCGCCACACTACATACATGTTAATGCCTTGTCAAAGGGTCAGAGCAAGGTACTGCCCATGGTCACAGCTCCTCGTTGCTATGCTATGGGTGCCAAGATCACCTGTTTTCTGGGATTCAGACCACAAGGGGAACAAATCCAACCATGCTGGCACAGGAGAAAGGAGACTTGGGCCAGGATCCTGGAGGAGCTGCAGCCATAAAGAAAGGCAGGGACATTTCAAAAATTCTGTTGAGCTGAGTGAAGGCAACAGGACTCAGCAGCAGGGCAGGTGTTGAAGCCTGGTGCTGAGCAGAGAAGGGGGCTGAGTCTCAGGAAGCGAACCCAGACAGGGAGGTTTGGGACTAGCCAGGCAAAGAGACGGAGTGAGAAAAGACAGAACTGGAACAAGAACGATATGGAAGGGAATGGGCAGAGTGATTTGCACCCACCGGAGCTGCCAGCTTTCCAGGACTGGGAATAGGATCCAGGATCCTGAGTCTTACCATCAGGAGGCTGCCAGAAAGAGCTGTGAGATCCCGCCGTGCCCCGTCGGAAATGGCAGGTTTTACAGCTCCTAGCTCGGCGTGGCTCTTCCTGGGTTCACAGCCCACCCACAGGAGCTGCAGCTGGAAGTGCTCTGCACTCTGGAAATCAAATGCCAAAATGAACAGCATACATTTAGCAACCCCATGCAAAACGTCTCGGTTAAACGACCTTCCCAGGCTCACAGAGCAGGCTTTTGGCAGAACCCAGATCTGCAGGGCACCATTCAGGCGGCTGAACCAGGACAACAGCCCAAGCCCAGCTGCATTCATCACAGCCCTCTCAACCTCCACAGCAAATGAAGCCGGGACCTGCAGGAAACAGCATCCCTTACTAACCTGTCCTCGTAATTCATTGTGAGCACCAGCCTCTCCTGTACCAAGCGTAGCAGAAATAACGTGTGACACTAAAACTGCAGCATGATTTGCATGCACAAGTGGTGCAAGCAGCTTCTGTTCAGGGATTCCCTAAATTCTGAATATAGGAATTTACAGTCCTTCATTATGTCCTTTGAATACAGAATTCCAAGAGAGAAAATGGAGGATGTCTTCCTTCTCGAAAGTTGTCTTTGAATGGTGCATCCTGCCTTTACAGAAAGCTGATGTTTACTACTGCAATACATTTATTTTGAAATTCCGTTCATCTGCTGTAAGAAATTACTCAGACCATTAATTTTGGAAGCCAATGCTGAGAGATCACGAATGTTAAGAATTCTAATTATGTTGGGTCTGGGAAATTTAATGAATAAAAGAGACTTTTCATAAGCATCTCAAGCTATAATATTTTAATGCTATTGGCATTAATTAAAATATCTGGAATTTTTAAAGGAACCTTCTCCTTCTCCCTTTAAATTTTTTACTTCTACCATTAGAACAGAAGCATCACTTTGCTAAAGCCACAAAAAATAACGTTCTTTGTGGCTGATCATCTCATTTATAATCATGTCATGGCAGGAACAACCTTTCACTGAAATTTTGTTTATGCTTCAAAAATTTCCCCCTAATAACTTCTTCCCCACCCCCCTTCCCAAACACTAGCAGGCCTGGATTTGTCTTTTGTGCAGGGCTGGGAAGATAAAAGTCCAGATGATTCGGCACCGTACAAGGGACTGAACTCTCAGTGTCTGATTAATGATACTATCCATCTCAGAAGGTAGTGATTCCCTCCTTTAAAGCTTAGGGGGAAAAAATAGGCTAACCTTTGAATTCATACTTTATCACCTTCCACCGACGTTTGTGGCTTTCTGCAGGACACCGGGGTGGCAGCTCTCGGGCAGTCCTGGGGGCTCAGCAGCAGCAACAGCAGCGCTGCCTTTCTTCCCACACCAACCAACACAGCAAATGCTCTGTGAAAAAAGGGGGCACCTGCTCTGCTGCAGGGTGCTTTGTAGGTAAGGCGGGTTCACACAGATTCAGCACCACATCCTGCATGGCTGCAAAAAGCACTGGCTTTTCTAGGGTGCATCGTTTCACCGTGGGGAGGGCAGATCACGACTGTCTAGGTCTCTGCTGCTTATATGCCGTGACCAGTCACAGCAATGCTGAATGCAAAGGCTAGAGACAGCTTTGGCATGGCTCTGAGGTCCTGTGAAGTGGGTGTATTCCCTGACTTGAGAGTTCAAATGAGCTCAGAAAGATAAAAGACTCTTTTTGTCTCTGATCTTAAGCTCACAAGTTTTTATTTTGATTTTTTTTTTAAGTATCTAAATATACAGTCACTTGCTAGGTATTAATAGTGGGGCCTCACCTTATTTGATGCTGTTCTCACTTCTTAGAGTGTCTAATTAAAGGAGGGACACAGAAACTGCCATGTGCCACTCAGCCACTTGGCTAGATTGAGAAAATGGAGCTAGTGGGCTTTCCAGATGCCGAAAGTGCCATGGGCAGCCTCAGATGGAACCAGCGCTGTACCATTACCTGGTCAAGGCAGGGTCAGGTGTGCTGAAATATCAGGCGCAGTGAAGAAGCTATCATGCCTTCAGAGGCACTTAAACGGGTATTTTCTCTAGAGAAGGCCAAAACTGTAGCCACCTGAAAAGCAAAAACAGCATTTTGCAGTAGATCAGGTGAAGCAGAGTTTCCACAAAAATAGCAAACAGAAAGAGGAGGTTGCTTTTCATTTCTGCCACATTGGGCACAGTCTCCTCTGTCTCAGAGTTGCTTGGCATAAAACAAAGCCACTCCTATTGGGGTGCTGGACACCGGTGCATTGCAGAAGAGGCAGGTCACTGCTTCCTGACAGTATTTTCTCCTCCACAGCAAATATGCCGATTCAGCAGGCTGCCAAACTTGCTTGTGCTTATTTCTGTGCTGGGCACAGCCAGGTATCACACAGGTGAGGTTGCGCATAGACATACAGGAGGCCCAGAGGGCTTTTATCTATTTTCTCCATGTGGCTGAGAGAGCGCTCA
The DNA here is from genome assembly GCF_963210335.1 of Falco punctatus. NCBI lineage: Eukaryota > Metazoa > Chordata > Aves > Falconiformes > Falconidae > Falco > Falco punctatus. Next base: position 8,311,692 of record NC_137591.1, on the reverse strand, counting down.
AAGGCGCCTGCTGATTTTGTGTGTTCGGTGCTGCGGAGAAGAAAATCAATGTGGGAACTACAGATGGCTTCAGTGTTACAGGGTAATCCAGGCTGCTTTCCGATGGAAGCAGAAATGATTTACTCTTAATGGCTTAACTTTACTGACCATTATATTCTGTTTCATTATTCAAAGGCAAACACTGAAGAAGCATTTTGTGAACATGCCCAATTCTTTCAGGTGGAAGGAGGTGAGAACCATTTGTGTATTGTTTCAGACACTTGTTTAAGTGACTTCACATGGTTTCAGGAAGCTTTTCTTCTCTCTGATATTGAGCTGTCTTTAGCAGGTCTCTTTTTTTTTTTTATTCCTATGCCTTGGGATCCAGTATCATTTCCTTGTTTATTCTGCACTCCAGTGCCATCAGCCATCCTCAAGTGTTTGTCTCATCGCCTTTGAGACTGCACCCCTACCCAGGAAAACAGCGAGGGACAAACTTTCTGCTCTCTGCAGGTTTTTCTCCCAATAAGCTGGAAAATAATGTTTGTTTGGCTCATATTCTTAGCTAGCTACAGACTCCCCACTGAGACCCCCTGCCCTGTCAATTGCTGACTAATCGTGCCTGCAGCAAAAGTAATCCGAACTAGGGAGTTACTCAGCAGCAGCAGAAGGATCCATTAAAATAGATTATGCTCTCTGCTCCGTTTTGGTACTTACCCTAGTAAGTAGGCCTGCCTAGGCACTGCCCCAGGGCACATGCACCCAGTGCTCTGCAAAGTCACTCTGGAGTGTCCCCTTGGCCAGTCTGCAAGGCTCACGTGTACAGCAAAGGGCCAGGCAAAATTCAGGCCAGCAAGGTCTGTGCACTGAGGGACCCAGCTGTGAGGTGATGCTTACAGGCTGGCTAGTCCAGGAAGCTGCTGTGATATTTTTTTTTTGTTAGCTTTCTTATCAAATTCAAGTACAGCAGCTCTGGTTTTGATTTAACTCAGCCCTCCTCTGAGATTTCAAGGGGAGCAAACCCCTACAATATTCAGGCCCTAGAGGGAAAAAAAAAAAAAAGCATAGTAGCGACAGCCTGGAGTTAATTCAGCCTCAAAACTCGGTAGCTGCCTGGCATCAAGAAAGACCCCAGCCTGGGGTGAGGAGCAGGATTTCTCCAGGCCACTGGAACAAGCCTTTGGTTCTTACATACCTTCCCCTTAGAGCAGCTTGGTTACAAGGCTTTCATGTCTGTCCTGAGCACAAGGCCAGTCCCTATCGGTTTTATTGCCCCTTCGAAGACCTCATCACAGGGTCAGTACTTTGCTTCAAACGTTGGCTTTCTGGAGGAAGCATGCCTCTGTCTCTGCACCAGCTACGCTAGGAGTGGACTCTGTGGTGAGGTCTGCTGCTCCAGGTGCTCTTGCTCCGACCCTGTGACTGCCATTTCACCCTGGAGGTGCCCATCTCTCCAAGGGAAGTTACCTCTGCTCTTCTGTTCAGTGTCTCAGTGTGCCCAAGCGCGTCTCTGGGAGTCATTTCTTTTGGGCACAGGAAGTCAGTCCGACTGTAAGGATCGTAACCCTCCTTCCAACCTGCTGTACAAAATAGAACATATACAGTCCTTGTTACATCTATGAGCTTAACACAGCCACCTCCAGCTGAGCTATGGCCATTGCTAATAATGCATGAGCTGCTCTGTGGTGTGTCAGAAAGGGACTGTAGCTGACAAAAGCTGGAGAATGAGGGACACTGATAAAATGGAGTTACCTTGGTTGGACAGTGAATCAGTCACCCCTTCTGCTCTGGAAAGCACTACACACAGTTAATGCCACATGGCTAGACCTTGCGAGGCTTCCTCTGGCCACTTTGTTTAATTGTGTGACATTAAAGTTACCACCTAAGCCAGTAGACAGGCATATGCAGAATGTGCCTATTTACCTTGCAGGTTTTTAACCCTACTGAATTCAAATAGGTTATGTAAAGCAGCAAAATCTACACAATTTAAATTGGCCTGACTTCTGAAAGCTGCAGGTTCCAGGACCTGAAAGAAAGCCTGCAGCTAGACTGAGTATCCAAGGGAGGTCCTTTTGGCATACAAAGATCAAGCACTAACTGAAATTCAAACATACCTTTAAGCCTAGTTTTTATCTAATTTCAGTTTCACGCAAAATAATGTTGCCCTAGAAATAAAATTTCCCCATATGTCTGCCGCAGCTCTACAATGGCCATTTAGTGGAGCAGTAAAGCAAAGCGCCAGGTACTTGACAGCTCTTATTGTGACACTCGCAACATGCCTTCTAATTCTAGAGAGGTACTGCCATGTTCTCCAACAGGGTTTCTTTGCTTTCCTGAAGCAGTTACATGACTTAAGAGTTTGGTCATCTTTTCTGCTAATAGGAATTGTATATAGGAACAGGACACAAGCAGGAAGGACTGCACATTAAAATCTAGCTAGCTCAGGACACCAGTAATATGATCTACGCAGCTCTGCAAAATGAATTTTTATGAATTTCCCCGCTTAACATGGTAGCATTAATATTTCATTACTAGATTTCACTGTGATTTTGGTCCTGTTACTGTCTCAACCAATTTATTGCTTGAGAAGGTTATTTTTAATCTTCAGCAGTAACTGAGAATATACCCTTAGAAAACCTTTCCCAATGTGGAATTTCTTTGCTGTTTCATTATAATTGAGGTGATGCTGTATCCAACAGCTCTTTACGAGAACAAAATATATACGTCAACTTTAAAAGGAGAGGGAGGGTTATCAGTTTCTAGCTCAAAAAGTCTGTGTTCCCCACTTGTCTTAATTTTTAATTATTGAATTTCAGGCATTAAGAACAGGGAGAATGAGTTAAAAAGAAGTGATGTCATACAGAAAGGCTAGGTTTAGCACTGAGCACTCAGACAGCTGGCCTCTGGGGTACTCCAGCAATTTGCCTTTGAAAAATGAAGGTGTTTATTTGGGCTCTGCTTCAAACAGGGTCAAGGGTATAAAGGCACAGGCAGCTCTAGGCCAGACTTGTTCCTCTCTAGGCTTGTGATTTAGGGCCCTGTGTCTCAGAGCCAGTCCTGGCAGCCAGAGAATGAGAAAGGGCCAAAAACTGCTCAGAGTGGCTGGTCTTAACCCCATCTCCTACCAACCTCACTCAGGCACCAGAACAGGGTTTAGCACACAGGATACAGTTCACTAAGCAAGGCAGCAAAAAACCCAACAAAACTCTCAAAATAAAGTCTCTCAAAATCTGCTTCACAGCTACAAAACATTTCTCAATGTCAAATGTAAGTAAATACTGTTAATTATTCATCCCCTCACCAATGTGAAAAACATCCTCACTCCCCAGTTCCAGTTCCCTCCAGCCAGGTACAGGCAGTGATATTGCAGCTCCCCTTAATTTGAGCCTGAAGGATGAAGGACAGGATGTGCCGGCTTGGTCCCTCACTCTAACCTCTGGAGTCTGCTCTCTTTGCTTTGTGGACAACTTCCTTGTCCTAAGTGCAGGGTTATTTTCCCAACTGTTATGGAGATACACAAAATGGGAGAGGGGTGCAGGCAATTCTCTGCTGACCACTAGCATGAAGCATAACTGCTGCCCCTTCACCATCTAGAAAACCCAGGCTATTCTCAATCGTACAGAGAAACACAGGGCTACTGGGGCAGACCCCATGTCAAGCAGATGATTTGCCTGTTTGTCCCCTTGGATATAAAGTAAAAATATTTCCCTTTATATTGGCAGGTCTCCAGAAGGACTCTTCCTTCCTGAGCTGCCCAAACCCTTACCTGAATTCCCCCTGGAGCAATACTGTTGTGCATCACCCTTCACACATACCAAAACACCCATTCAGGGGCTCCCCGGGGCTACCCTGAAGCTCTCCAAAATGTATCCTCAGCACCTCAATTAAAAGAAAACATAGTTTTGATATACTACCTGTAGGTGTGCCGCCTGACATGGCATTAACATTCATAGACACTTGATGCAATCTCAGTGATGCAAACTCAACGTGACTTGTTGCAACAGTGTCACAGTGGTCCCTCTGTACACTACCTTGGCCGCCTCCTCTCCCAACCTGTGTATGAGCCCAAAGGATGGTCCTGTTTCTTTCCCTTTAACTGTTTATCGAGAAAATAGCTGCTCTTCCCCTCTGTCACATCATCACAGCTACAGTCACAACAGCACCCTAACCCAAAGACAGCCCAAAAGGATCACTGTGGTAACATCGCCAAACAAGCCCAAAATTCCAGTGCAGTGTATTTAATAATAGTCATACCTGTCAACAGCACTCCATCAGACCTCAGTGCACTTACGGTACCTGCATTTTGAGGGGTTTTACTCTTCAAGAGCTTCTTCTAAAACCCCTTCTGTGTAATCATAGCTTTTCTAATCTGGGGACTTAAAACCTTAATTCAAAGCAGAACCAAAGGACACAAAATTTTCACTCTGACTTTTCATGTTTCTCAAACATTTCCCAGCCTGCTGGTGAGTGGCCTCAAACAAAACAGGTACAAATGAGTGCATCAGTGTTCGTAAAAGTATGTTTTGGGGAGAAACCAGGAGGTGGGCTTATACTTATCCCTTTAACAGACTCCAGAAATGACGCTAATCCAAATCAAATGGTCTGACTTTGACACTTACAGCATCAAACAACTCACAAAAGCCTTCCTAGATACTAAACATTGGGTATATTCTTCACAGGGAATATGAGCAGCAGAGCAGATTTTCCAGTGAAAACGTTTTCTCCTGTTATCTTTCCTGATCTGAGAATTGTAACGAGTGCATGGAAATTACAAGCTGCTATAAAAATTATAGAGACTAAAACTACCATTTTATCCTGCATTAGAGCAATTTTAACATTGTTAGAGGAATACATCTCTGCAATTTTAAAATTATTTGCGTCATGACAGAAAGACTCACAACTGCAATATTTATCTTTCAGATTCATCTTAGGATGTTCCTCAAGACTTGTGAGATGTCACATTATATAGTATTTGGTGGGGACCAGAGAAAGCCACTTTGACAAGTAACGCAAGTAAATTGGAGCCATTGATTATGGAGGATTTAATTTTATCTATTCTGTATTCATGGTACAATAAATAAAAAAGACTTCAGTGGTCACTGTAGGACTGCAACAACTTCTACAGAAATGCAATTTATAGTTGCATATTTTTAACAGCAAGCTTTGGCATACATTTGATTAAATTCTGCTTTCCAGTGCACTTCATAAGGATGCTAATTCTCTAGAGATTTCTATAGGCATGCCAGGTAAAGAGGAGTCTATCGAGTCGTAGCTGTGGTTGTTAGTACAAGAAGCTGTCTCCTTTGAAGAGAAATAAAATTCATAAGCATGCATGCATATATTTTAATATTGCCAAGATACATATTGGCAGAGCAATAAATAGTAAGAAGATTTATTACCCACTCTATTTCCCAATGTATACAAATGCAAGTAATACTTGTGAAGCATAACATCTTTCAGGAATGTTTGAACTGCATGGCTTGAGCAAACCTTATTTATTTTGGGTTCTCAGAGAATCTGAGGTTGATGCACTCTCTAAATTTCAACAAGTTGTCCCATTGCTTTCCCTGCCTGCCTGCCTGATGGGGAAGGCAAAGGACTTCCTCTAAGGGACCCAAAGTCATCTCCTGACTGGAGGCCACCCACTTCTTTAAATAAACAGGTTAAAAAACCAATAACTTTTTCTTACCTGCTCCTGTTTGGTATCTTTCTGCTTCAGCTCTCAGATTATCATCACTTTTATAAGGACTATCTCACTACCAATCATCTTCTTACAGCAGCTGGGAAAATAAGTTTCATCCTTCCTGGTAGGAATTTTGGGGGTGTTCAGCCAGGACAGATCCTTGCTATACAAATCTGTAGCCACAACCTTACTTCAAGTAAAAGAACCCTCATTAAATTGTACAAGGCATAGTCTAGTTTTGCTAAGTGTTTTATCCTTGGCTGCAGAGCTGGGAGAAGGACAAAACCTGTCACCACATAACCTGTTAGGAGAAACTCCTTGGAGCTGATAAAATCCAGCTTTAATATTGTCAAAGGTGGAGCACTTGGTGACTGAGAGTATCTCCACACTGTGACTGAACGCACAAATCAGGTCATGCAGGCAGTGCTGTGCTACCTTGCTTTTATGCTGAACACAATGGCAAGTTTGCCTTGTTCCAATCCTCCTTGTTCTAGCCCAGATACTGAAAAGTATGAGTACAATCCTGACATGTTCATCTCCGTGACAAAACCCCATTCATATCAATTGGACCAGGATTTCTTCCATGCAGCTATAGGTGTATCTGCCGTCTCTGTAAAAACTTTGCCGACTGTTTTTCTCCAGACTGAATCTGGTTTCTGGGATGTACAGGGTTTATTGCTTTATTGGAGTTTTAAGTCAATTTTTTGTGAGAAAGTGTTAACAAAAATATCTAGTCATATAACTCTTTTAATCTGCAGATTTCAAATTAACTAAGGAGTTCGGTAAGTTTGTACCCACCTTTCTGATGAGGACCCAGAGGCACGCAGGCAAGGGATTTGCTATTCAAGACAGCAGAAGGGGACAGTGGTAAGACTAGGGGTAGAGCACAGAGTTTTGAAGCTGTACCCCAAAACCTCGGTCATCAGGTCACAGTATTCTTCAGGTGAGTATATTTTTCTTGCTGTCATAACCATTAGTCCTAGAATGAAACTAGAATCAGTCTCCCCTAAAGAATAGAAATGGACATAATAAACCTTAGCATTTATCATTTCAATTGTCACTACCTGAGCCACTGGGGTTTTTTTAATACTGACCAATGATCAATTTCTAATTCTTACACTGGAATTAAAACCAAAACAAGATACATTTAAAAAAAAAAAACAATAAACTTAAAGCAAATGAAAAGAACAGATTAAATATAGCTTGTGCCTATGCTGATTTTCAGAAATAGGTTAATAAACACTGCTTAGATGAAAGGAGCCTCAAGCGTTAAAGAAAGAAATCAGAAGGTCTCACTTAAGTGATTTTTTGGCAGGAATCAAATTAACGAATATAATATGGATTGCTGACAAGGTGCTTGATCATTCTCTGCAGTAATGATTTTTTATGTATATATTATATTTATTTATATATATATATATATATGCATGAGTTTGTGTGTGAGTTGATTCCATTAACACTTCATTTGATATTGATAAATGGCATTTTTATTTAAAAGGAAAACATTAAGAAGTCCTGATTTGCAAGAGCAAGTTGGACTATATGACATTATTATGTCCTACTGCATTTTCTTCTCCTTTAAAAAACACAAGCCTTCAATTAAGGACTTTGCTAGTACAAAAGAATGCAAACATTTTATTTAGTCCATAGACAATTTTCCTCTAATTCAATCTGCAAACAACACAAAGTATTTTTTTGTAAGAGCGTGGAGGATAAAATAAAAAGGGAGACATAAAAGAGAGTTAATGAGATCATGGAACTCTTTCTTAAGCAGTACAACATCTTAATTTCTGGTAAATTCAAGCAACCTCCATCTGGGGGCTGATTCTGTCAGTCTGTATCTATGTCTGTCTGCCTTTATCCATCTCTCTAGGCATTCATTGCTGTGGCTTCAGAGCACCACGGAAGGAAACGGGAGCTCTGCATGAAGCGTAGCTGCAGAATCCAGCCCCTATTTGACAATGATTGGGTCTGACATTGACAAGCACTTACACCCCATTCTCTGGCTCTTTTTGTTTGGCCTTAGATACATGTGTCGTCTGGCAAAAGTTAAAAATAAAACATTTAGGGCTATGCTGTGGTCAGTTTTTATGTGCCTCCGCAGTGTGAGGGGGAGGAAGGGGAGGGTGGAGGCAGCCGTGTCTTAGCGTTCTGCACCACTCGCATCAAGGTCAGTCAGAACTGCTGTGAGAGCAAAGTCGGTGCCACCCAGAGCACGTGGCTTGCTGTAAAAGATGTTTTCCTCTTAGAAGTAATCACCTGGAAGTCCAGAGGGTCTAAGAGATGCTCAGGCATTGCTCCCACTGATTCAGGCAGCAGATTTAGCTGGCCACACCCTGATGCAACCAGCTCCTGAGCCTCAGGGCTCTTTGAAAATTTTCCATCAAAACTTTCATGGGAAGTATCTGATTTCCTTGAAAATGTCAGCATGTTTTTATTTCATTTTGCTAGACAAATTAAATATGGAAAATGGAAACGATATTAACAGAAATCCAGAAACCCTAATGGCTGGGGGAGGGGACAGCATTCATTTTGTCAATATGGAAGGCACTATTTTCAGCTGAACATTTTGGAATTAAATGATGATGGTCTGACTAGGCAAAAGAGTAACTGGAGAAACCCACCTCTTATTTATGAGCAGCTCCATTTTAGATCTTTATGCAGCAAAGTTGACTGCTTCCCCCCTCCCCATTTCTCAATACCAAAGGGGTGGGTATAGGCAAAACATTTCTCCCTCCCTCGATTTCCTAAAGCTGGAGAATCTCCTTGCCACCCCATCTGTCAAAGCTGCAGAAGTGTCATAACCCTGCTCTGGATCAGTGGTGCTGGGGGCTCACCTGAGGGGACTTCAGGGTTAAAGGCTGAAATGGATTTATATGAACGTGGGACCAGAATGAATGAGAGAAGGATGATGGTTGTGGAGTCCAGTCTGCTGCTACAGCATGCAGACATACTGCTGAATCCCTCAGACCTGGACTCATCTCCACTACAGAATTAGTTACAGGGGTTCTCCCCAGTGCTGCTGTGGAAGGCTTTTCCAGGAACTCCTGTCTTTCATTAGAACCCCTCTTCTAAAATACCGGGTAACTTATTGATGGCTAGTTTACAGTTATTTTTTCATATAACAATATTTTCAAAGCTTAAAAAAATCACTCCTACCATGTTTATGGATGATTCTTTGCAGCCTTTAGTATGCTAAAGCACAATCCGTATCCCCCACCAAACCATTCACCTTTCTCTGATCCAACTCTAGGTTGAATTTCTTTCTTTCAGACACAGGTGGTTACAACTGGTCACCACATTCCTAAAAAAGCCTTCTAAAGGGCATTAATTTTTTTCCTGTCATCTCGACTGGAAATGCTTCTTTTGATATAGTGCCAAATATATGCCCAATTCTTCTGTATCAGTCCAACTGAAAAGCCTTACCTTATATTAGAAGTTGTCATTAGTTCCCAGCTACCTGACCTTGCTACTTGAACTGTTGAATGTAATCCCATTTATATCTCCCCAGTCCCTGAGGATATTCTGTTTTTCTGTATGCTGTAAGCCTCCTTGCTATTGACAATCCCTCCCACCTTCAGACTTCAGCACATTGCTCTAGCAGGTTCTTATTCTTTTTGTCCCTGGTTGATTAATGAAAATATTAAGTGCTATTGGTCCCCAGACTGTGCCTTCAGGAACTCCAGCTCTAGCTCCCTCTAACCTGGTATTTTCTCTTTCAGCATCATCTGTTATTATCTTCTTTAGCCAGTTTCTACTTATTTTACAATTCTGGCTCTAATCTTCATCTTTTCCAGTCAAGCAATTCTCCATGTAGCTCTGTGTCAGATGCTTCTCTCCTAGTGTATATACATCATAGCTACTGCCATTTTCTTTGTCTAAAAAGATCAGGATAATCTAAAGAAAGATTATCAAGTTAATCTAGTAAATCTGCTTTCAGTAAACCTATTCTGTGTGTTATCCTACTTCTTCCATTTGCTATGCTCTCTATTACTTTTCTTTCCAAAAGCACTCTAATGCCTTGCATACTACTGATGTCATGCTAATATGCCTACATTTATCTAGATCACCGTTTTTTTCCTATCTTTAAATATAGGAATCATGTCTGAAATTTCTCATACCACTCCTACTTTAACATAGTCCTAAATATCCTTCAAGTTGAAATGCAGTTTCAAATGCCAATTCCTTCAGACTACCATGACGCAGATCCCCTGAAACAGCACTCCTTAAATTTTACTTCTACCTCAAAAAGCATCTTTTCAAACCTCCCAAATGCACTCCCATAAAGCCAGTTTTCTCCCATCCAAGTTCAGAACCATTGTCCAAATTGAACACTGAAGGCACAAAATCATCTCATTTTTGGAAATCTTCTATAATATAATCTATATATAATCAAATATAAGGTTGATTTTGAAAATCAACCTTAAACCCATCCTCCCTTAAGCCAACCTCACTGTTATTTTCCTCGCTGTCATCCAATTTTGATGGATAAAAACCTCTACTGTTTGTTTTAACTGCTTTTGCAAGTTCTAAGCCACCTTCAGTTCTCATTTTACCTCCATAGCTTCAAATCTTAGGCTTCCTGTTGATCACTCTGTTTCCATTCCTGGAAGACTTCACCATCCTGAGACTTCAGAATTTCCTCTCAGTAAAAATACCTGCAATGAGACAACATTGGGAACATTTATTCTAAAGCATTACCAAAATTTGTTATTATCCTTTATACAGTATAAGACAATTTCTTTGTATTTATTGACTTCAATAGTGTCATATTTGAAAAGCATTGCTTCATAGATTCAGCATAGCAGATTTACTGAAGCCTAACATGCATGTCTGATTGGAAAGCGAACTTCTAACCCTGTAAGAAGATAGTATCACGGGTTCTGCATGGCCCACCCGTTATGCATACTGATAGGGCTAAAATGTAACCATGTGAAGCCTAGCTGCAGCTGGAAATGTCCCTCAGTCAAAACAACACTCCTGGATCTGGATTTAATCTTTCTCTGACTCTGTATCAAGTTTGCAAGTCAAAAGAGGGTTTTTCTAATCATCACCTTTGAAAGCTCACTTTCAGATCCACAGTCAAACTCTGCCTTTATTTCCTCCTCCCTAATCACCAGCACACCACTGCATAATTAGCAAGTGAATGACAATTCAGGACCCACTGCAAAGCCCGAAGTGTGAGTTTATTTGATGATCAGGCCTTTTAATTGAAACTGCAGAAGGGATTCAGTAACCCATCCACTTCTCCACAGCAATTTCGACTTTGTAGTGCTCTGAGCTTAAAAGTGTATTGTGGGGTCAAATGGAGGTTTAGTCGACAGAGGGAAAAACAACTCCAGAATATGCACTTGTCCAAGTTAAACCTCAGGGCTCCACATTTGCATAGCCCTTTCTCTGAATATGGCCATCCCTAGCAAGGTGCAGAGTTCTGAGCTTTACAGGTTTTTGGAGCAGAAATGCCTATGTAAGGTACAAAACTCACCCTGTTGTTCCCGCTGCACAGTTTAACCTCCAAAGCAACCCTGTGAATTCCCATCTTATTTATATCAAAACCAAAGCTAGACAAAAAAATTTCAAGTGGTCTTAACTACAGTAGAGATCTTGTTTCATAGAAAAACAGATGTATTTCCAATATAGCTGTTTGTAATATCAATCCAGGCTATTCCTAATATTCGGTACATTAGATATGCTCTGGGATGATGTATCATTTGCCACTCGTTCTTCTGGACTATATATGCAAAAAACCCACCTTATTGCATCTCTGCTGGAAGGTAAAGCAACTGTCTTAAGCCTATGCTTAAATGCAAATCTACCACTGAACTCTTATCATATGTTAAGCACACAATTAAACGCTGCGACAAAGCAGGGTCCAAACATCCAAAACGCTATGTAAAAGGTAAAATCATGCCTACACAGCAAAACTGGCATGGCTGTTGTGGTCAGTGGAGTTACAGACTATGCTGAACAGCTGTGAAGATTATCTCCCCCAGTAGATACTATGTGAGTACTGGTGTCAGAATAAAAATCACGTTTGGGTATAATTAAATTATTTCAATGTAGCATTTTCATATTTATGTTCATATAGTATACCGGAATACCTGCACAATTCGATTTGTTACATATATAGGAGACCTGATTGTAACAGTTAGTACCTTATGGAAGATAAGTGTCATACCCTGGTTTCATATATAGAAATTGAAACATACAAGATCAATGATTTATCTAATGGCAGGATCAAGATAGAGCTGCCAAGTCAAAACTGAATTCTCATTTTAAAATTAAACAAAATCCTACCCTGCTTGGTAATTCAGAGTAGAGTTCCTCTGTGTAATAGGAATTAACTTATTAAACATGGCTCCAATCTTAATTTCAAGTATCTGTCTATTAGTACACAGCTATACCCCATGGTTGGTACCACTGTATCATGGTTTAACCCCAGCTGGCAACTAAGCATCACGCAGCTGCTTGCTCACTCCCACCCACAGCAGGATGGGGAGAATTGGGCAAAGGTAAAACTTGTGGGTTGAGATAAGAACAATTTAATAATTTAAATAAAATAAAATAACAACAACAATTGTAATGAAAAGGAGGGAGAAGGAGGAGAGGAATAAAATCTAAAGGGAAGGGAGGAAAAAGAAATCAATAGCCCAACCAGTCCCCGAGCAGCAAGCAGCCCACCCTGGCCAGCTCCCCCCAGTTTATATACTCAGCATGACATTCTATGGTACAGGATATCCCTTTGGCTAACTGGGGTCAGATGTCCTGGCTGTGTCCCCTCCCAATTTCTTGTGCCCCTCCAACCTTCTCACTGGCAGGGTCTGAGAAACTGAAAAGTCCTTGGCTTAGTATAAATGTCACCCAGAACAACTAAAAACATCAGTGTGATCAACATTATTCTTATACTAAATCCAAAACACGGCATTGTACCAGCTACTGAAAAGAAAATTAACTCTATCCTAGCCAAAACCAGGACACACTGAAAAGGCTATTCTTGTTTTAACATCTAGAAAAGGTTATTAATGTCCTATACCTCTGGTCCTGTGATATTGATTTGCTGCCCCAGTTAACAGGAATATTTTACTAAGGTAAGTGGCTTATTTCTATCCCTTTTTTTATTGAATTGTTCTCTAGGTGAAGAAATATGGCTCTTCTAAACTGAGAATTATCTTATCTTGTTTCCATTAACAAGACAGCAAAAAATAAACAGTAGCTCATGTTTCGACATTTCAGGTAAACCTTTCCATTTTGTTCATTGGCACAGAAGAAAGAATCTTTATCCAGATACCACAAATCAGCATATAATAAATGGATAATATTTTTTAAATACAAAATAATGCTTGGATAACATGACTTTTAGCAGTAACTTCTATCCGAATTTTGCTTTGATTCTTCTGTTTCATTTAGAATTCCCAGCCCTTCATTATTAAATTATAGCCTACAAACTATTAAAATTTACCAATTAGAACTGACAGATACTTTTTCAGAGTGGAGATTTAAGTGTTGATTTATTACAAAAAATATTCACATCCCTACCCTTCACACACAGTCAGCATCTGCCCGGCTTACTCAGAGTAGCTGCTGAATTCACCAGCCCATGCTCCCCCATGACTGCGGATACTGTGAGGTGTCAGTGTAATGCACTTGTCAAAAAGACAAATGCAACTTCAGGATGTCTCCAGGAAGGTATTTCCAAATGCAAAAAACTTACTCCACTCCACAAGGAACTTGTTCCACTTCCTCTGGAACAGTCTGAATAATTCTGCTCTTCAGTTTCAAGAATGAAAAACTCAAAGAGGTGCTAAGAATGACAACTGAGACAGGAGGGATGAGGGGTGAAAGCAAGATGAAGGGGGAAAATTACTGCAGTAATGAACATTTTAATACGGGAAACAGCTTAAAGAGACAAAAAAAAAATCTCTGCTATAGGTGATTGCTGACACTAAAGCAAAAAGTATAAATAGGATAAATTTGGGCTAGAAATTAGGTTTCTAATCATAATAGCAAAGGTGTTCTAGAACAGGCTTCCAGTAAGAGTAGTGCAGAAAACAAATCCAATTGCCTGTAAGATGGAGCTTAATAAAAATGTACCAGATTATATGACTTAAGCACCAGTAACAACAGGGGATTGGACTTCCTGCTTGTTTCCATTGTGAATTAACAATGCAACAATCAGACTATTACTTGAACTATATTATCAGTAACTATGTGTAATTTTACGTGGTTTGTTTATTGCTAGAACTGAGGTACTCTTCCAAACTCCCCAAAGTAAATGCAGTGAGTACAAAAGCAGCTAACAAGCTGGTGAGTTTTAAAATGTGGTTGAAGTGGAATCTGTTAAAGAGGAGTGAGGTAGGAAGTGACTGAACCACAGCTCAGTCCAGGTCCAAGCTTGTCTGGGAAAGCAAAGGATGTCAACCACAGCAAAGCAAAATTCCAAGATGGCTCCTAGTTTAAAGAGAGCAAAGAAAGCTATCATCACATGTAATCAAGAAGGAAGACAGAGAGCCTTCCAGAGTAACTATCACAGAACTGGGCCAAGAAAGAGGGAGGTCCTGGTCACAAAACACCCGTTTGCAGGTGGAGCCTGCTAGTAAAGTCAGGTACCCGACAGGGAGAAAGTGCAATAAAGGAATTGTGAAATAAGGTTTGCTTCTACAAATGAGCATCGTTTGCAGTCTGAGGGAGGATGGAAGTAAGAGGTTTAACATCTAGATCATTACTTGTAGCTCTTTGTGGTTGCTATGTGTCTTTGATATCAGTACTGTCACCTAAACACATGTGGCTTTGTAGAATAAGCATGTGAAAACTGAAAATGAATTGGCATCTGTATTTATCTTCTAAATTTACAGCTGAGTATTTTGAAATCCTGAGAGTGACCCATAAAAACCCTTTTAGTTCTAGCTCTATTTCTATGACGAGATTCTTTTAAAATGTTCTCAAATCTAGTAGCAAGTAATTAAAGATATTTCAATACAATTTAACAGCTGGTTGCATTCATCTATATTCCCACCCACAGCCTACTTATTGTATTAAATAAGAATTTATAAGTACTTTTAAAAATAAAACTTGTAAGCACAAGGTGACCCAACTCAATATCCTTTTCAGTGTGACACAGAAGGCTAAAACTACCTAAATACTACGTTCAAAACGGAGATGGAAAAGGCACTGGTTCCCCCATTGTGTAGGTATTGAAAATGAGAAAGTTTGTCACTGAGGTCATATTGTTTTTCAGCCACAGTAATTGTGATAGCAGGATAATTAGAGGGGTTGTATTGGTGCAACAACCTCATGGTAGTGATCAGCATTGGTTGCCACTGTTGTTCACACCGAAAACTCAGAAGTGCATTAGAAAGCAGATGCTTCTGGCTCCTTATTCCTTATGCTTATGATCAAGCTTCATCTCCATCCTGGTATCAAAGTAAGTGAGTCAGTTTTTAAGTCTTTCACATATCCATAGCATTTTGTTTTCCCCAGAAAATTAATTCTGTTGTCAGCCACTGCATTCAGTGTAAATGGAAAAGCCATTTTCTAGAGGAAGGTCACTCCTGCAGACATTTCGATGACGGAGATAAAAGCGTCCCCTTGTTTCAGACTGGTATTACAGTCCACCATGATGCCCAACAACTACAGTCAGAGCAACCTTCTAGGTCAGCCAAGTCTTGGCAAAATTGTCAGCTATAATCTTGTTCTTAATGAATTATTTGGAGAAAAGCAATTAGGACAAAAGAAAATCCATATATAAAACCTTCCTCTTATGCTAGGCATGAAATTTGTAACTAAAAGTGACAATTCTCATACTCCACAAATTGTGCACAGAAGTAATAAATCCAGTATTAAATAATAAGTTCACTGTGCCTTTGGCTATACAACGATTTTGGCTGGCTTTCTTTTCTATATTATAACCCGTCACTGATACATATTCTTCATATCCATAATGATAGCAGGGAGTTAAATTTAGGAAATATAAGGAGTAGTTCTTCATTATACGTTTTTGACCAGAAGAACACCGTAAGGGAACATATCTTGTATTTCATTGTGACAATGTTTTCCTATCATTTCACTCAAATTATCATTCATGTACAGTATTTATTTTTAATTTAAAATTAAAACACTGAATAATTAAGTACCATAGAGAATACTAATGTGTGGAACAAAGTGGGACAAATAGACTCTGTCTACAAGATTTCTATGATCCTCTCTCCATTAACATAAGCATGAGTTCTGCTGGGTATTTACATATTAGATTTGGCAAGCAATAATACAATGAGAAGTAATTTCTGCATTAATATTTTTTCTTTCAAATAAGACAAGCTCTTGAACTTGTCAAACATAAATGCAAAATTATGAAAAAAAATCTTAACCAAAAACTCTTGTTATTAAAATGCATGGCAACTAATTATTGATCTGATGCTATTCTGCATAAAGAAGACATGCTTGACTGAACAGAAATATTTTAAAATCATTAATATACATGTGTTTATTTTACTGAGTCTAAATTGGAAGTGGTAGATTATTCTTATTGTCTAACAAATTAGGAAGTGTGACAATACTGCTGTACAGTGCTGATGTATGGTATCTTTCTCCTTATACTTACTAATTTCTGTCAAATTAAAACTAAAAAACTACTGGAAACCTTGAACAGCCTTAATATGAAAATCAAATGCGAATTGGTATTAGAAAAGCCATAGTACCTTAGATTGCTCCAGGCAAACACACAGAGATACAATACTAAACACTGTCTTTGTATAAGAAAGGAAAGGAAAAAATCTCTTATGGGACATGCTGCCAGTTGAAGCTGAAGCCCTGTCAAAACTGCAGTTCTTCTGTGGGAACATTGTGAAATCGAAAATCTTTGTGCAGCTGGGGTTTCTCTTCCCTTCAGTTTTCGACTTAAAACAAAAAACTAAGTGAAATTCAGTTCACTGCAGATTTGCCAATGCATCATTTCACTCTAAGGACAGATTAATAATTTCTGAACTTATTTCAACTGAATTTCATGGCCAAGATATCCTGTAATTTTACACCTCCCCACAATGACCTTTATACTGTACTTATTTTACAAAATATCACTGGTAACATTTTTTCCATTCCAACAAGCTTCAGGATACATATATCTTGATATTACTTTGGAATTACTATGGTGTGGAGTGCTCCGTAAATAATCAATGACATGTAGCTCATTCACTGTAAAATTCTGAAGAGCATAGTACTGAAGACTGTTCATCTTTAATGCATTTTGTACAAGTCAAAGTTAACCTTTATGGAAGGTACAAGCTCATTTTGATAAATCCCTAAATCAGCCATACTAATCTAACTCTGGATAATCACAAATACATATTGTAACAATAGCAACATAGCTGCTGCATAATGCGACTCTCCCCCAGAAAGTGCTGTGACAAAACAACGCAACTCTATAGCCTGAACAACCCAAAGTTCTTTGATAATTTCTCTAAAAGCAGGCTCTGACACTCATAGCATCCTTTGCACATTTCCTTTCAGTTATTCATGGAGGTGAAGTAGTAAATGCTGCTCTCACAGCTGAAAGTTTTTATAAGTTTATATCCCAGTGCTAGAACACACAATGCACCCGTATGTGATGCAACCAGAGGTATCAAGTAGTTAAATGCCCCAGTCTTCTCTCCCAGAGAATATTAACACATGGATACATTGCCTGCATATAGATATGTTATCTGAAAGTGCATTATTACATTACCCAAAAAAAAAAAAAAAAAAAAAAAATTCAATATTTTGACTCCTGGATGCCACTGATTTCAGGAAGAACTGGTTCATAGCATTGCTGGAGACAAATAGGAAAGTTAGGACCGTTAGTTCTTCTACAAAGTAGGTAAAATATATTCTTAGTTATGCTGGTAATCCAGAGGCCAGCTAGGCGAAAACCTCTACTGTCTCCATGAGCACTTGACTTCCAAACCTTCCCTTTGCCAGCATACAACACTGCTCTGGAGAGCAGGAGCAATGAGTACCCTACAGAAAACATACCATTTATGTGAGTCATTAATTCTCATTTTAACAGCTCTTTTGGCAAGGTGTTTAGAGGTCTAGACCTGGCTTCTCTTTGCAGATCAGGCCTTCACCCCACACTGTAACCTATTCTCTGGTCCTTTGTGCTCTCTCAGTGTTGGATGTGTGATGTGCTACTGTGATCCACTGCTCCTCACCAAGTTTACTAGTACCACAGGCCCTCCTAGCAGGGGCAAATCACTCTTGAATTGCACTTGCTCTTCTTCTGCTGAGGTGTTTTATTGCTTTTGTAGATATTGATCTGCTTTTGGAGTTGTTGGAACCAAACATCTCGTTTCATGAAAGTGTCCAGGAGAGGAATTTCCGCAGGAATGAAAAACTCCAAAACTCTTCTCTGACAAACTTCCCCTAAGCCATGCTTTTCAGAAGCAAAGGAATGATACATATGGAACACACTACCAATAAAGACTGGAACAAGCAATAGTTCCTTACTATAAAACCCTATGAAAAGGGATATTCAGAGGTCTAAGCCAATATCTTTACAGCCTGGAGCCTCTAGGCTGTCTCTGGGACCGGTATCTCCCATCTGCTCTCTGATAGTAAAGCTCTACTAGAGTACAGGCGAGACAGGCAGTACAGTGATATTGTTATTTTAGCGAAGCCACTTTGCCATGTCAAACAAACTCACATTTCCCTGAAAACTGCTCACTAGATCTGAGCACAATTCTCTAAATTTCATTTTAACAAGAGACTCAATACAGCAGGAAACACCAACCACCTTGAAAGGAATTGCTTCATTTCATTTACCCAAGACTGTATTAAGATCTTCCCTGTTTACTCAGCAGAATAAGCTTTTGCCAAATACAGTTAATTCAAACTGCATCAAAACTCCTTGCAAATAAGAATAATACAAAACAATCAATAAAAGAAAGCCGATGCAAACACATCACCCCAGCCCTCAGCATTTGGGTAAACAAGCATCCAACTTTGTTTCCCTTCTCCCCTGGACAGTTACAATTTCACCTTTATTCCCTGCCACTGCTAGATGAGAAAAGCAAGTATTTTATTTGTGTTGTGGTAGTACCTAAGAGCTCATCTCATAAATGGACCCCCCATGTTATGTGTTATATAAACCTTGCAGTAACACAACATTATTGCTACCAACGAACACAGTTAAAATTTTAACAGTTGGTCTCACATTGATCTATTCCTTCATCTCAACCTTTCCCATCACTGAAGATTGACTAGGATATAAACATGCAAAAGCAGAAATAAAGATTTTTAATAGGTCAGATGTCTATGAATTAAGAGTAGCTTGAAGGAAGTCAATAGAGCTGTACTGATATACAACAGCTAGATATGCATCTCCCGTGGCATACTGGTCCCATATGTATATTTGGGGAGAAAAATCACTACCAAAAAAATTCAACAGTACTTTTATAATGTTTTACATGAATCCCCAAGAGCAGCAGCTCAATAAATATTTTGAACCTTTACTGTAAGAACATAATGAATTGTGAAAATTGTGGTCTTCTTTTGATGTAGTAAGCTGAGAGCTCTTAGTGAATCCAATTTATAATGAATTCTTTCAGATACTGATGAAAATGGTTCACTTACTAAGGAACTTAGCTTGATTTTGAAATTAATGTAGCAATTTAAAACTACTTTGGTAAAAAAGGTTTAATGACAGCTGAAACCTGAAAAGGATAAAAGATGGAGGCTCAATGAATAAAGCATTTGCTGCTCCTGCTCTCCAGGTTTAGCTGATGGCTAACACGAGTGCTGTTTTCCAGGACTTTTAGTTATTATCACATAACAAATTGTTCTTTTTCTTCATACGGTGGACAAACACTACATGAAAACTCCCAAATAAACCCTGGCTGCATTGAAACTGGTGGCAGAGCTCCATTATTTCCTATGGTCTCAGCTTGCTTCTAACCTTCATCATCTAACTTTAATGACAAAAAATGAGCAACAGAAATTGCAGTAAACTGTGGACCACCAGTTCTCTGTCATTTTATATCCTGGAGTCACACAAAGCTACAGTATTCACACTTGATGTCTAAAATTATCATTGTTAAGGATACATTCCTGATACAATGTAAGAGATGAGGACAAGCAAAAGGATTGTTTTCAGAGGCTTGGAATTGGTCATCAGTGAAAAACTGTTCACATGACCAAAAACAGTCTCTAATCTTATTTTCTCAACGCATTAGGATATGATTCATTATCTAATCTTATTTACATCATGGGCATCCAAGTCATTCTCCTACTCTTTTTTTTTAATCTTTAAATCCCAGCTAAATGGATTACGCCAGTACAATTTGTGTTCGGAAATCCTACCTCTGATTGCCTTCTGGGCAAAAGTAAATACCATCATATGTATGCATTCTAAATACTGGAGTCAAATCCTCATCTGGGGTAAATGAGCATGGCTTGGTCAGATGTATAGTGAGTTGCATCCATTTGAGTTTACACCTATTGAAATATTGGCTAATATTGTAGGCAGAGAGAATTTCAGGACTCCTCAGGTATTTTCTGCTACTTGAATGTGGTTGAGCATGATATTGCATCAATTGGTCCATAACTATTAAACATCTATAACTATTAAATTTGCATTAAAAATAGCTCTCCATGACATCATTCTGGCACCCAGGTAGAAATAAAAGCGGTACGTGCAGTCTGAAGAGCATACAGGAGTAGAGAAAGACCTTAGATAGACAATACAAAACTTTAAAAAAGTAGGAGAGAGGTACATGTAAAGTGACCAAATTATCCAAACATGCTGAACCATTTCAAGGCAAAAGGCATATTTTTTCATTAAAATCTTAGTAGTAGTATTGTCCTCGGAGCACACAGAATACAGTATCTAGTTGCAATAGAAATCTTCTGGGAATTTCGGCCCACATTTTTAGCTCTCGTAAATCCTCTTAGTACCATTCTGGCTGCACTTATTTCTAAGGATTCCTGGGAAATCTGGATGTCACATTTTTCTTACCAATAAGTGCAGAAGGCAAACTAGTGTGTGGCTGCTCCAGAAACCGTCTCTGTCCTTCCCTCCAGCGTATTTAAAACCAGTCAGGGTTAATGAACAAATCTCAGGATATGGTCATTAGAACTTATGCCTAGTTCTTACATAAAAGCATTGCCTTGCTTCCGGTAAAACAGGATTAAGATGGGCTTGTCATTTGAGATCTTTATTTTGTTATATGGTCTCTCTGACTGTGGTATCCAGTGTATTCAGCATTTACAGAGAACTTTTCATCAGTGAGAAACTGAGGCAAAGATAAATTACATGACTTGCCCTGAAACTGAACTCAAATTTCCTAAATTCCAACTGACAACCTAACTACTGGAATAATCTGTCACTAAAATAATAAGAAATTTACAAGAAAATTTTATTTGTTTCTGTTGTTTTACTCTGTTATTAAAAATGTACAAGACTGATCCAAAGTGTCTTGATTTATGATAAGGTTCATAATTCTACATCTGTCTAAATATAAGGTTGCATGAAATCCTAGGAAGATTATATGACAAAATATTTGAGGAAAAAAACCAAATCTTGGTTTTGTCCAGAAAAAGGATTATACATATTTTCTTGAACAGAATTTGCTTTCAAACTACTCGTGGATTGATGGGTTGGGCTGGGGGACGGTGGTGTTTGTTTGTCATAGAAGTATTTTCTTTTGGATTTTTTAGGAAAAAAATGAGTTTGCACATCTGAGAAAATCAGACCAGCAACTTAATCAGGATTTTTAACATTCACTATATCCCTGCTGTGCTATCCTCAGACTACCCCTTTTAAGATTTTTCTCTACATTTATTAAATAATACAAATGACACTAAAATAGGGCTGGTCATTGAAATTCTGAAGGATATAGCTGTTTATAGAATAGTTTTGATAGCACTAATAGAAACGTGAACGGCATAAAGAAAATATGAACTGTAAAGCAGAAGAAAAAAGACAAATTCCAATGAAATCATCCAGGTTTTCAAGAAAAAATTCACTGATTAGTGCCAGTACCCTCACTTCATATTGCAACATCCTCCTCTTCTTTCCTCTTCACAGAAAACTAGTCTATACAGAGTAAATAACGCTGAAATTAACAACGAGATGTACTAAAACTAAAAAGAGATGAGCTGGTAACAAAGTAGTTAACATGAGAGAGGAAAAAGCCCTGGGTATATTTGACCGATCAAACTCATGCACTCTCAGTTCAACAGGCAGTGAAGAAGTTTAGTAAGATGCTAGTATACATTAAGAAAAAGGTATTTCTGTAACAAAACAAAATTACATTTTTACTTTATAAGACTCTGTGGTGCTTGACAAAATTTGGAATATAATGTCCATTTTCAATCGTGAGAGTGGAAGACAGATGTAAATAAAATCGAGAAAGTACAGCACAGGGCAACCAAAATGATTAATGTTCTGGCGAAGGCAAACACAGTAGCTGAGAGAATGATGAAATGGGAATTATTTAGCCTCAAGGAAAGGTGATTAGGAGGTGAAGTGACTGAAATATTTAAAACACCTATGGGTTATTATAAAATTAAGCTTGAAGATCAGTTTGAAGTTTCTTGACAGACCAGAAATAAGGGGTGCAGGATTAAATACACTATTCTCACAGGTCACTGTAATACAGAAGTTAGCTGCAAGAGATGCCTGGATTTGGAAACTGCAGGGCAGTCCTTGTGCTACAACAGATAGTTACAGTCTTTATCTCTGGACTATGTACTATGTACAGTCACTGACACAACTGGTGAGAGCTGAAGGTTCAATCATCTACAGCATCAGTGGGTAGAGACTGCTCAATCCAGATCATATCCACTTGGAAATGGGGCTGCCTGTCTCTTTTCATACCTACATAGCAGCTAAACGAGTGGTTCCCAAATGGACCGGCTAGCTCCCTGCCAACAGGACTGATTCATGAGGTAACATGTTCAGCATCATCTTTGGATGTCATGCTCTGAACTTGAGGGCGGGATTAATCCCCCCTAGTTTTAGCCATCTAAGGGAAGGCAAGGCACTAACTTTCAGCTAGTCACTTCAGCTCCCACTGCTGTCACTGGAGAGAGGAAGAGACGCTGCCAATGCAGTGTGTTCATGCCCATTCTAAGGCATGTGCCTAAAACAGGTAAAACTCATTGCTCCCTGGAGGTGCCTTTCTCTTCCCATTGTCTCTACTGGCAGCCTCATATCTAACTAGGCTTGAATCCCAGTGCTAGGTACCTTTTTGACAACCATTACCATGATGCCTCTGAATTACAAAATGAGTGCTGGAGTCCACGAGCATACAGAAAAAACAGAAACTACAGAGAAACGAAGGCCAGATTTTAGACCAGGTAGATGGCATTGAAGACAAGATTTAAGTCCCCAGGGTAAAGTGAGGGAGATGATGAAGAAAGGCAAAGAGTTCAGGCTCACTTATAGTCATTCAGGAACCTGGGAGTTAAGCAAAAAATTTTGATGAACAAACAGTTCAGTTTGTCACTGATGGATGAAGGCTCTGCATCTGCATCGAGACAGTCCTGACATGGTACTTCAACAATACACACCAAGAAAAATAAACTGTACCTGAACAAAGAAAGGAAGAGGCTACAGTGGCTATTAACAGTGAAATATGATGGTTTTAATTAGCAAATGCTAATTGTAGGACTGGATATACAATGGAATGGAAACATCAAATCTCAGGTGAAAGTAAGTGATAGCAAAATACTATTAATCTGAAAAGGTATAATGAGGAAAACAAAGTAAGAGAAAATGGAAAGGCTGATTGTTCCTTCCAGCAAGAAAAAGTTATTATCAATAAAAAAATTAAGTGGAGCCTATTTTTTCTGTACTGAAACAAATTTTATACAGTATGTATACTGCTTGATATAATTTTTTTGCATTAAAAAGCCTAAAAATGAACAGTATTAATTTTACTCAAGTCTATATTATTTTGGAAATCATGGAAATTCAGTAAGTAGCAAAAAACTTTAAAAATGGATTTCACAACAGTGACATAAGCAGGATGGAGAAGAGGAACACAGGTGGAAAGAACTAGAGATGTGTAACTAGATGTCTAGTACAGAAGACAAATATGTAAATAGATCTGCAGATAACAAAAAAAGTATCAAACAGGATGATCGAGTTTTACACCTTCAAAACTACTTTGGCATTAAGTGGAAAAAATTAATAGTACAAACATATTTTCTGCTGAACTCATTCTTTCAGAACCTATTGGGTTTATATATCATCTGCATGAGATGCAAGAAGATCATAATTCTCCGGGACTTTGTTTCAAAAAATTAACTAGGCTGATCAATAAAATACAAATTAGTGCACAATTAGAATTCAGTGATCATGCCATTAGATCTGAAATATTTGTAAGGAAAAGGTAGTACCATCATGTAGCACTCTTATTACAGACAGACTTAAAGAATACAGAACAAATTTTAAAAAGTCTTGAATAAAGTATTTGACAGAGCTTATGGTGTTCTGGTAAATATTTAAGAACAGATAAAGATGATAAAATCAAAATTAATTCCATCAGAGCCTGCCAGATTGCAGCTGAAGAGTTTGGAAGCTGAATACATTTTTGCTGAAGGAAAAAAATCACAGATAAACAGGAGTAGCCACAAATACTGGAAAAAACATTAACATTAGTGTCTGCGCCGTACCCAATCTATTGATTCTTTTTAAGGGTAACATAAAATGGTTTGATTTTACTGGATGGAAACATAAATTGAATGTGAAGAGAAATTGCAGATATTGGGACTGTTTACATTAAAAAAGATGAAGAGCAGTTATGATAAAAGTCAAAAAAGCAGCTTAACAACCCTACTCAGTTCTTTTCGAATATGTTTGTCCTTCCATAAGTACAAAGAAGACACAATGAGACTGAATGGCAGCAAAATGAAAAACATTAAGTTGATAATTTTGCTTTCTCGGGTACTGCTACCTAAACAAGACTCTGAAGATAAACCGCAGTAAATAGACAGTATGTACAAGGTGACAGCAGTAGATTTTTTCATTTTTTTTTTTTAATGGTTTTGAAGCACCTTGCTTCAGAGCCTGCACCAACCTTCACCTAGCAGGACTGGTAGGAAAGGATGACTGGCCGCAGTTATCCCATAGCTCCAGGACAATTGCGCATTTACCTGCAGGAACCGGCACAGGTTGTTAGAGGCAGGATTGGACAATCTAAATCCATGTATGAGCCAAACTGGACAGTTCCTGTTTTTCTCCTTTGTGTGTGTTTTTAGAAGAGAATAAAGGACAGTTTAAAGAGGAACACAGGAATCCATCCACACTGTAAGTACTAAAATTGCACGTGTGCTTTTACAATGTATATATATTTAAGAAACACTTGGCGTTTGTTGTGGAAATATAATTATTATGAACTTAAATACCTCTAGATAGAAGGACATGACTCCTGTCCTTACTTTCACCTTCCTATCAGATAAGAAGGATGATTATCTGTCTCCTATTAATAGCTCCAGAAATAATGGCAGCATGTTTCTGCTCACACTCTGACAGGACACACTTGACTGCTTGAAAAAATAGTGGTTGTCAAATGTGCTCTGAGTAAAGCTAGGGCTGGTCTTCAAAAACTGGTAGCCCAAGCGCAAGATCTAAAACAAGCCCTTGGAAATATGTAAGGAGAGGCTGAAAATTATTTTATATATTTTATTAAAAATGTAGTCCTGAGTGTGTTAGATATCTGCAAACAGCAGAAGCTAATGATGGAACTCTTTAAACACAAAAAGACTCAAGGTTGGGTGGCCCCTGGGAGAGCCTCTCTCTCTCATCTTTCACAGGACCAAACCTGAAGAAAGTGTTGGTTTAGTACGAGCTTTCTATTCCCCAGCCCAGTTGCTCCATGCCTTCTGGAAAAGCATGCAATGGGAGGGTCAAGAAACCGAGACATCACATGAAATGCTGTTGTGGCTTACAAGGTTGTGCATGCTCATTTCTGAAAGACAGTGATGCAGGGAGGGGTGAAAGGCCTTTGGGTCCCTGGTTGAGTATGCTTTATGTTGTGTGTTAGGCTACAGGCACAAGCTCACCCTTAGTCATTCATATCTGTGACATCACCTTGCCTCTGATGTGATACCAGTTACTGGACTTAGAGGTTCTGTGTCGGATCTGAGAGAACATGCTGTGGCTGGTTAAAGTATAAAATGGGATATAAGGTTTTGGTATTCTCCTCCCTCCTATGCCATTAACCTACAGCATGATGGGAAGCATGCCAGCTAAACCCTCTGTGCCTCAGTTTCCCACTTACAAAAAAGAATAGTAAAGCATTCCTATCGTGTAGGACAACCCTCATCGTTACAGCCTAGGGAGTGCTTTGACATCTCAAGTAGGTAAACACAGCTGAACTGTACAGTATTATCAATCTTACACGCAGCAAGGAAGAATTTTGGCTGTTACAAGGCCCTAACCTTTTCCTCCTGCCCTCCCTTCCACTCAGAATGCCCCAAACACATGCCGAGGAAATAACACTGATGGCAGCTGAGGAAGGGCCAGTGGGTACTGAAGTGTGGCTTTGTCAGTTTAATAAACTGCCGCTCTTGCAAAAATGGCTGCAGTCTCTAAACTTAACCCCTGAGAACTTCAATTATTTTATCTACCAATCTTTTGGATTACTGACACCCTCCAAGGGAAAAGCTGTTGTCTTAGATTAGCCAAAGCAGCTACAATGCTGTCTTCCTTAGAGACGGAGGATGACTTAGCTGTCTTATCCTTGGAAAATCTATATAATCCAAAGATTAATCCAGAAGACCCTGATCTCTTTGCAGCAAAAAGCCATTGCTAACAAACTGCTTTCTCTCTTGCAAAGCTAGCTGTTCACTTTCTCTTTCAGCCTAAAGTAAAAAGAGCTGTAATTGTCCTAATAAAAGCATTGTAAGTCATGGATAGCAACTGTCATAATACAATTTCTTTCCTAGATAAAATTTATCCAGAGAGTGAAATGGTTCCTACACTCCTTACTTTGAAAAGTGAGTTAATTGCTATCAGTTAAATAAAAGCACCAAGGAAACTAGAGGAACAGCTTTCTCTTGGATCTCCTACAGGTATCTTAGGCTACAAAATGCTTGGTACTGTATGTGTGTTGACTTTAAAATCATTATGGGATACAAAATAATGCACATCGCCTCTCTGAGCTGCTTCATTAGCCTGATTTACCTCCAAGGTTCCTGTTGCAGGCAAGTCTGCTAGCCTTGCATACAAAAGGATCAGCGACAGTACTCTGCAGCTTAAGCTGAGTCTTTTGTCCTCCCAGTAAAAGGAAATAAAGAGTACAAAACAAAAACAAACCTTCCCTGCAAAAGTAGCCTGTCAAATTAGCAGGGCACTTCAAATACAAAGATCTTCAAATTCTCACTTTTGCTCTATTTTAAAGACAGAGAAGAAAAACCTTGTTTAGCAACAAAACACAGTCCTTGACATACCACTTTTAAAGTAACTAATCGATCAATCTCTCTCCCTCTGTCCATCTTTTAAGAGAAAAGAGAGAATGCCATTTGAAAAAAAACATCCAAGAAAGCTCACCTGTGTGACAAAGCAGAAGCCAGACCTAAAGCAAACGCTAAGAGCTGAAAACGTGCCTGCTCTTCCGAACAAGGCAGCAAGGGAGGCAGAGTCCTGGAGCAGGGTGTGAGAGCTTTACAGGTTGCTCATAGGTCCACTGTAAATGAAGTCATGTAAGTTATCTCACCTGTCTTTACTAGTGATTGTGGGACATTTTAGAGTGTGACCTTTTGAAACATACATAAAATACTGCAGATCATCTCTTCTCTGAGGGCATCTGTAGCATGAAACTGAAGGTGGCCTCACAGTTGGCAGAAACTGTGTAGGGCTTTCTGTTTACATTTATTTGTATACAGACACTGGTTTGTTTGCTGCTTTTTCTAAATTACTGCCCTCTGCATTTTCTTCATTTTACATGCACCGCAGTTAAATCACTTTTTCTGATAAAATACAGAAACTTGATTACTTGAAAAAATCCTTCCATGTCAATTCTGCAGTTCGTATTCATGCTGAGATTGTATCTAATTTTTAAAATCTTCACACTTGTGCCCTGCCATCATGTGTAATCTTTTATGCATGGCTACCTCCACTGCTGCTGAAGCAGTTGCTATGCGACAGATGAACCTGCTCCGTGGGGCCCTGACATTAGTAAAAGCAAATTGACCACAGGAGCACTAATCTAGCATGAAAAGCAGTTGGTGCCGTGCATTTCCTAGAGAAGGATTACCTAATCAACAAGCAAAACCTCTTTTTAAACGTGAGCTGAATTACCTGGGTCTGGATTTCCCTGTTTCACACCTTTTTGCTACACCAAATTATCCTGAAGAGTGAAGTCTGCGAAGGTGCATTACTCAAGAGGAACAGGGACTCACCTCAGACCAGATTCTTCAGCCCTCACCTTGGCTTGCTTGTAAATTTGTCATCTGGGCTGATTGTTGCTGTAACTTGTTTCTCCAAGGTTACCAAAATCTGGTAATAAAGACAAAGACAAAAGACGGTCAGACAACAGTGACTGTCACCCTTTTATCACCTCACTGACAAAAAATATGAACTTTAAGTGTCAAAAAAGGATTAGATGCGAAAGTGGTCAACTAATCCACATGGAAACTGGGATATAATGCCTTCCACTCAAAAAGCACCACAACATACATTTCTTGGAGAAAGAAAACTCTCAGGGGAGTTACACTTTGCCAGCCAGATCACTACTAACATCATTATTAGTGATTTAACCCTGCAAGTACTGGGCAATTTGCTTTGAATCCATCACCAGACATATGATTATATTATAGAATATGAGTCCTGACTCACATAAAGGTTCAGCTGACCTCTATCTTGGATGTTTCTCAGGAGGATAAGGCTGATAATCTACTGTTTTCTCCTAGAGGTAGAAAGGCTTTTCAACCCTTATCTTGTCATAGATGAATAGAGTTGCTAGATAAAAGGGGGACATTCACTATTGCACGACCATCTTTTGTCTTTATTTGTCTCCATTACCATTTTTTGGTAACCTTGGAGAAACAAAAAGAACATTTTTGAAGCGGCAAGGATTTTATAATGTGAAACATTTTCAAGAGAATTGCAGGTGCTACAGTGTTGGAGGATTCAAATTTGCCCCATCAAGGGTGTCTGCAACTTCACTATATCCCAGTGAGACTGGATTTATTGCATAAAAGACAGCCTTCCCCTTCCCTCCTGTTCTGTATTGTGAAAAAAAATCTAACAGTCCAGTGTGCAATGTCAGAATACTTTGCACCCAGATAATACACAAATGGCATCTCAGGTCTAATACCTCGGAGTACTACATCCAAGGTTAAAGCCATATCTTGGTAGCACTTTGACTACAGCCCAGTTTGTGCAAAGGGCTCAACATGCTTAGCTCTCAATGTAGATAAGGTAGCTCAAATTTCTCAGGAGATATTTGGAAAAGAACAGGATAATAATTTGATGACATCTTCATGGGGAAAATACTGAAAACTGATGCATCATAAAGCTTATAAAAGTATCTCAGATAGGAAAACAGAAGTTACTTCTTATAAAATCTTAATCTCTTCCTTAACTCCTCGTTTGTCTCAGCTTCTGAACAATAGCAACCACAACGGAACTTGCTGTCCTTATAATAATCATTTCATTTAGCTCATCAAATGAGTATTATTTCTGGTGCTGCTGCTGTTTATGACTAAACTCTTGTTAAGGCACACAGTACAAGGGTTACTGACTATTCACTGAGCGACGCGAAGGGACTTGGTGGTACAACTTCCATTAACCTTAATAGGATCCACGCAGCTAAATCCCCACCCTGAATATTTAACCTCCACTGTCTCTGTCTCTTCTAGTCTGTATAAATTGCCTTAAAGAGTGAAATAAACAAATGTATATATACTGCCTTTGGTGTAGTGCTTAAGCATACACAGCATATATTCAGCATACCTTCGTGCTGATCTCAGATGGGTCCTGGCCCCCAGCCTGATCATTGCCCCATGTGCATCAGCACAACAGTGACTCACCTTGTAAGCCTTGCCCTACACATGCATACGAAGTCCTTCATATCAGCCAAGCTTCAGTTCTTTGCAATGTTATACCAACAGGATTTTGTGCAGGATTATCTACTGCCACAGATAAGGAGCTACCATGTTCCATACTTGTAGAACTTTTATTCAGACCCATTGCAAATAAATCAAGATCAGATGTAGGACCAGTGAGAACCTGAGAGGTAGGAGTTCAGTTCATACTCATACAAGAGAGACTTAGTTTGTACTGAACCACTGCTCTAGCGCAGATCTCAGGGCATCAGCAGAGATCAGCCAGCGGCAACATTATGCATTGGGTAATGATTATGCATTCAACGAATCTTTTAGAATTTTAGAATTTTTACCCTCTCAAGTGCCAGTTTGTGTAATCAGCCACTGGCTTCCATTGGCCTCCCATAACTGGAACAGGAGAAACTTGGACTCTCTTTCCAGCTTTGTCTCCTGCCTGCTCTGCAACTACATCTGTCTTTTCACTCTTCAATGTCTGCTGGTTAAAATGTTTCCTTAATCAATGAGATACCTTCTTTCTAGGCTGCACTGAGATATAAAAGGTGTTAAGAAGGTGTTATTTGGGTTTAGTTGAAAAAAACAAATGGATACATTAGACCCCACTATCCATCCCAGGAGACCCTGTGAATTCTTGGCCCCAGTAAATTTACTGAACATTCTGTAACTCAGCGGGGATGTGGATTTAGCCAGGATACGTGACATCTTTTGCACAACTCTTGCCTCAAGTAGACTATTTTATCCAGCAAAGGCACAAATGCAAGGTACAGAACTAGAGGGTCAGTGAATCCATGCAGCTTCAGTAGTTGGCCCCTACATCCTTTAACTTGCTAATGAAGGCAGCAAACATCTGCTAAGAAGCAGATTCAATACTCTTCATGTAAGGCCACTGCAAAACTGCTCCTTCGCCAGTTAGAGCTCCTACTGTTTTCATGACCAATTTAAGGACACTTATTCTTGTCCCAGATTTAACTAGTTCTTCTCTCTCTCTCCGTTCTTCACTCACCCTTCCCATTGCACGTGTGCATGTAATTCAGCCTTTTATCTTTATAAAAAGAGAAATTATATCCATTCAGTCTTGACCTGAGTAGGTTTAGCAAGCTTTTAGGATGTGCTACAACCCAAGGAGAAAAGCTGTGCAAGCTGGACTCCGCAGGAGCCAGTTCTAAAAAGCTGTGAAGGGTACTTCAGCACAACATTCCACCTGAGCAAAGAAGTACTGCTGCATTGCAGGGTACCTCAGCTGATGTTCAGGGCTACACTGATGCAGCTATTTCCACATCTGAGTGCCCCATCTGGATGTAGTAGCTTGGGCAGGTGCTAGCTCAAGGCTTTCTTTGCTGTACTTCAATACACAGAATAGATATGTCCCCACTTGTCAGGCAAGCTCTCCAGTTCCCCTTTGTCACCCCTCTGTCCTTTCCAGCACCTGTTTCAGCTTGACTTTGTTTTCCTTGAAGGTAAGTGATGAGAATTATATAGATGAGGTTGTTCAAAACTCATCAGTGTTTTGTACAAAGGTCTCAATACTTCCCTCTTTCTCCTGGAAATACCTGTCTTAATGGATCCTGTGATTGCATATGGGGCTTCTGCCCATCCATGTTAATTTATTCTCACCTATTGGTCATCAGAGCTTTTTTTCTGCCTTAACAGCCACTTCTTTTTTTGGAGCACTGACACAAATTATCATTAAGCAGGGCAATGTTCAAACCCTCAAGGGCTACAATTAGGTTTTGGGGTTCCGTGTGGGAGGACTGCACAAGAATACTATAATCCTTTCTTTATTCTTTAATGATCATTACATTCTCAATGTATTAATAAAACTCATTTGCTATCCTTCTGGATATGCAAGACAAGTAATTAAAACAGAAATTAAGAAGCTCTTGTTGTATGTAATAACAACAAGGGTCCAAATTCAGCTTTCAGCAAAGCTCCAACAGCTTGATTCTGTGCCCAAAAAAAGTCAATGGAAAATATCATAGACTTATAAAATCACGTAAGTCATAGAATGGTTTGGGTTGGAAAGGACCTTAAAGATCACCTAGTTGCAGCCCCCCTGCCATGGGCAGGGACACCTTCCACCAGACCAAGTTGCTCCAAGCCCCATCCAGCCTGGCCTTGAACACTGCCAGGGATGGGGCATCCACAGCTGCTCTGGGCAGCCTGTGCCAGTGGCTCACCATCCCCACAATAAAGAATTTCTTCCTAATATCTCATCAAATCGAACTTCTTTCAGTTTGAAGCCGTTCCCCCTTGTCCTATGGCTACATGCCCTTGTAAAATGTCCCTCTCCAGGTTTCTTGTAGCCCCCTTTAGGTGCTGGGTGGCTGCTATAAGGTGTCCCTGGAGCCTTCTCTTCTCCAGGCTGAACAACCCCAACTCTCTCAGCCTGGCTGCACAGGAGAGCTGCTCCAGCCCTCTGATCATCTTCGTGGCCCTTCTCTGGACTCGCTCCAACAGGTCCATGTCCCTCTTATGTTGGGGGCCCCAGAACCAAACACAGCACTCCAAATGGGGTCTCATGTCAGTGGAGTAGAGGGGAGGTACTACCACACTTGTTGTGATACAGCCCAGGATACAGTTGCCTTGCTGTGATCCAAGTGCACATTGTTGGGTCATGTTGAGCTTCTTATCTACCAGCACCCCCAAGTCCTTCTCCTCAGGGGTCCTCTCAATCCTTTCTCCACCCAGCCTGTGTTTGTGCTTGGGATTTCCCCAATCCATGTGCAGGACCTTGTACTTGGCCTTGTTGAACTTCATGAGGTTCGCAAGGGCCCACCTCTCAAGCCTGTCAAAATCCCCCTGGATGGCATCCCTTCCCTCCAGCACGTCAACCACACTACACAGCCTGATGTGAATTATTTCACCTGGACTCTGAATGCTTGTGTGAGTTACCTGGTTCTTGCTCTGGTTCTCACTTTGAGATGGGAATGGAAATTTTGAGAAGGCTATACTACATGCATTTTATGGTAAAATATTTCCTATTTCAGCATTTATGACCTTCTCTTTTATACTTTGGCATCTATTAAGAGTTACGTTTCTACCCCTTACTAGATGACCCACCAAGGACTGGGAGCAAGGCTGGGAACACAAATGTATGAACTTCAAACTCAAGAGCTGGGAGGAGAGGAGGATATAAAAAAATCTGAAGCCCAAACTTCTATGTTTCATTTGATGAAAACTAATTATAAAATCAGAATGCATTACCATAATTGTTTATATCTGTGTTTTAAGGAATTTTCTGTCTTCTGAATCTAATAAATGAAGGAACTGAAGCTTGACTGCTACAACAGTTTTTAATCTGTTTGGAAATTAGTCCGAACAATGAAGAAATGCTTTCCAGTACTACAAGAAAATGTTACAGTAAGGAAAAAAAAACGGTATGGAAGAAGCCTTCTTAAAAAAACAAAGAAACAAACAAAATTGCTTAATTATTAATTGGGGATAATTAGGGGCAGAATATGCCTGTGTCTCCTGGAGTGCAAGATGGGAAACAAGGACATATGAAGCATTGCCCTTGGCTCTCTGACGTGACACATTCCCAGTAGATACCATACATTGCTCCCCAAGGAAGCTGGGAGCAGGGGTCCTTGTGCACTGGCTGAGAGAGGTTGGCAGGTTACAGACACAGTATCACGATCCCACCCCTCACAAGTACTTCAGCTCCACGTTCTCCCTGAGGTTCAGCAGCAAATGAATAAGGTACACTCTCGGTGAGCTAAATGTGAAATACCTGTCAAGTATCACCATCTCTGTGGTTTTATCCCTCTCAGCAAGGTAGTCTTCAAGCATCTGCTCATACCTCTGCAGCTGAGGCAGATTAATTTAAAGGATAAAACACCAGATAAGGAATAATTGCTTAGGAGCAGCCAAACCAGACAGAGGTTTAGTACAACTATGTTTAGTATTAGCACAGATCCTTCATCCTGTTCTTGGCCATAAAAGAGAAATTAGTCTTTTTCCCATATATCTCACTTCTACAGCTGTTCACCTCACCACATTGTGCATATAGTTGTTAGAGATGCCTAAGATTAAACAAGTTTTTGGTAAAGATTGCAAGATAGGCAGTTTTCTGTCAGATGAGGACGACTGTGTAGGAGGTTAATTTCAGGCACACCTAATGAGAGCAGTAACAGCACAAAGGCCAACAAAGACCCTAAAAGCAACAGCACTTTTGAAATTCATCTCAACCCAATTTTTCACAGACATGGTCAGGAGGCCTTCATTTGCTTCCTGGAGAGAACATGTTTCTATCACCTGAGCTCAGCTAATTTCTGTAGTTCAGGTTCAGTAGTCTCCAAGATCTGAATGAGCAAAAAGAGTGAATAAATGGTGCTTTTATCCTACTCATGACTTTCCAGGTGCACATACAAATGCAGCAGTGAGGAGGAGCAGGCCAGTTGGTACTGTTGTTACCTGTATTACACCTCTACTGTGCATCAAAACACAACCTTGGGTCCAATCTTTCAAAACACCAAAGCATGCACAGCTTTCAGCATGAGTAAGCCTGCTAATTTCATGGTACATCTCATCTGCCTAAAGCTGAGTGTCACTGATCCCATGCATGGATACTATGGCTTTTAGTCCAATATTTAGCACCCACTTAATTTTGCACGGAATAGTAAACTCAGTAACACTGCACTGTAATATCACAGGGACTTAGAAATGCTGCAGAAACACTCTGAACAGAAGCTGTATCTCTGACTCAGAAACAAATCCTCTGACATTTTGTCTGTAGAAGCCAGCTAAAAATATCCTTTTAATCGTGATTTGGCCAAAATAATCTTTTCCAAGGGTAAAGCAGTGAGTGTCCAAACCTTGCTGTAGAATGAATATGCAAAAAAGTCCAATCATTCAGCCCAGCTGAGGAAGCAGTGCTTGCTAAAAGCAGAGGTCAGTTATTTATCCACAAGGCAAGATACAGGGGTGTCAATTTCTCACACTTCTCAGACAGTATAAAGTTCTCTCCCGCTTTTCTTTCTGAGGATGAAAGTAGCATTTGTGGCTTGCTGCAAAAAAAATGAAACTTGCTAGAGGACATTCTGTTTCTCATACAGCCTGCATGCATCTCCTACATGTTCCTGAAATTTCCCTGGCAATAGGTGTTTGTTGTACTGATGCATGGAATCTCAAATATTTTTATGATAGCATCTCCTCTGATGTCTCATTACTCTCAAAAACAAAGTTGTGTTAGAAACGTTTGCTTTCTTTCCTTTTTGTTTCAATATTTGAAAAGGCAACTGTTAGAGACTGATTTTGGTTTTTAAAAATACTTCACTCCTAAATAATACAGCATCATGTGCCTCTCAGACGGAGATCATGCTTTGGCTGTATGTTTAACTGAGCTGCTTTCCTTGGGAAAATGTCATAGCTGGGATGTGACCTGCTTCTAAACTTTGATTTCATTTCTGAAAGACAGAAGTCCGCCATAACTTGTTAGCCCTTTAGGTAGGAATTACATGTTACTGTCTCAGGCCAAGCATGATTTTAGCCCTCAATAATAATAATGAGTTGTGAAAGGACTTCATAACTGGATGTGTGAGGTAAGGAATATTTGAAGAGCAAAGGTTGACAATGTTCTTGGGGATAATGGCAGTATTTCAGGGGAATCTTTCTAAGCAGCATGTATGAGAGGAATATGTCCTCTGCAGACCTCACTGCCAGCTTTCTTGCTGCCAGCACACAGTTTAGTTTCCCAGCCATTATCCAAACAAGCATTTTTTCTTTAAACCTTTTGGTACCATTGACTTTTTGAAAACACAGACTCCCAGGAGGAGTTTAGCACATCAAATAAAGTAATTAAATATAATAAAATAAACTGTGAGGATAACAAAGCCAGAGATTGATTTGTAACAATGCAAACCTTGCTATTTATGAAGTGCTACATATTTTGTTGTACATTATTCCTGCTAGGACAAGTACATTATAAGTAATCACGATGCTGCTGCCTCAGAGAACACGATTTCAGCTGCTTCCTGCTCAATATAGTGAATATCCAAAACATAGTGGGAAAAATTTCTATCAGAAATTTCTCAACTTTCCTAAATCTCTTCCAGGTGCTCTGCATAGCTGCTCATACAGTTTATTCTGCCTGCATTAATGAACTGTTTGTTGTTGCTACAACAGGAAGCACTTGTGTGAGGATGCAAACACCCTGGCAATACCTAGTGCATGGGAAGAAGTACTTTTTTTTTTTTTTTGACCTCTTTCAATCCTCTCAATTTTTGTATTCTTCTCATCAAAAGATTTGTATGCTGAAATCATCATGCCCAAACTCAACATTTTTGCATTTGAATCATATTTATACATCAGCTTTCTTTCCTCCCCCCATATTCTTTTGTACCTCTTCCTGTGCCTGTAAATGCCCAGAAAAAGCTGTAGAGTATATCCTTTTGGGTCCCAATTAAGATTCTGAACTGCTGTTCTCTGTATGATAACAACCTGAAGTGCTGACAACACGCTACCTGTCAACAGGCAAATGAAGGCCAACCATCTGTTCTACTATAAATTGTCTCCATTACTCTCAACTTGAAAATCTGCTTTAAAGACTCCCCAATTATCTAGTAACCTGAGCCAAATGATGCAATGTTATTTTAACTAAAATCGTCATTGTGTACAAGAAAAATAAACATAAAAAGCTCTGAACAAAGAAACATTTTTGAAAAGCTGTTTTATATCTGATTTTGTGTGTATGGCTCTGATGTGTGTGCTGGAGCAGCTCAGAATCGCAGAAGCAAAGAGTATCAGATTACTGCTGGTTGAAAACCTGAATTTCAATTGACAGAGAGCCGGCTATATGCTCCTGCTCAGGAGCCTTTTGTCTCAAAACACTGTAATTACAAACCTGCAAATAACTAGAGCTCCCCTGGCTGCACAGTAGCCAGTATAGCCAGGCACCTGACTGCCCCAAAGGTGCTGCCAGCCCCTGGGGGCTGCAGGTTCAGTGGTGTAGCTCCATGCAGAAGTGCACCTGCATAGCACAGGCTCATGAGTAATGTCATTAGCATGTCAGTGCAAGAAGTTCAGAGGTGAGATACCAACGGAAAAGTCCTGAAACAGTTTTGATTTTGGCATGCATTTAGTTTAGTTGAGCTTGCATCTATTTCCAGGATTTTTGCATCCAGAACTAGAGATCAGCAAAAACAGGCACTAAAGGAAGGGTTCAGCTGTTGCCCAAGTCTCTGGTTTCCCATTCCTTATTCCTTAATCTTCAAGCCCTTGTATTACTTGCTGGGTTTTCTCTTTTGTGCATTCCCTGCTTTCCATCTCACTATACGATAGGCTTGTAACGACTTTACAAGTAATGGAATTGCAACCTTCTCATTTCCTCCTACACACCGAGGAAAACTTGACCTGGCTTGCCTAGTATGCCAGAGACAGTAAGCGAGCACAGCTTCTACCTGTGCATCATAAACTGCACAGAGCTGCAACCGGTGATGTCCAGGGACCAGTCTGCCTATGGTACGCTACCTCAGATCCTTTCAGAAGAGCAATGGTACCAAAACCCAATTTTATTACCTTATTAAAGTCTGCTGGGGAAGGCAAAAAAAAAACCAAAACAGTGAGTTTCAGCCAGTTTTCCATACATCACCAACAACTGTACAGAGTGTGTAAAATAGGACGCAGAATCAGAATTTATATGGATATAAATGAACACATACACAGTGGGGCTGATAATCTAGCTCAGACTTTCCCTGTTCAGTAACCCAAACTTGTATCAGCAGCTGGTTCAAGCCAGCAGGCCAGTCTTAAAAGCTACTCCGAGAAGGATTAATCTACTGAACATATCCCCAGACCGCTACATGCAATAGTGCTCAGGATTGTGAACACAGGACTCATTACACCTGTATTGTAGTCATAGAGATGGAAAACTAAGTAGTGTAAGTCTCTACCTACAGTGGAAATATATTTAAAATTTGTCTATACCTTTTAATGCCAAAAGAGTACAGATAGCAAAGGTATCATTGACTGAAGGGAAAGTAGTAGAAATGTATATGGGCTTAGCTTTGCAGATGCAAGAATTAGGATACGATATTCTACTGGAAAACATGCATGCGCCTTCAGAATGATCTTCAGGTGCAGGTGGTAAATCAAAGCTTCAAAGATAGCAAAGAAGAAAATCTAAAATAGGGAGACATAAGCATGTAAATGTTTTTGTTACTGTGATGACTTTTACAAAGCCATTCACCTGCATAATGCCTTACTGATAAGACAATAGTTGCAATTTGCCATACTTAAATGACACAGAAACACTCTGAAAACCTCTGTAAAACACTTAGCACCTAAACAACAGTACCTGATCCTAGGCTAGGGGCCCAGCAAAATTAAGCAACTGTTTTGAATACAGCTTTGTGTACAGGAATAACAGTTTGTGCTCTGTGGTACTTGCTACTGAAGTTAAACACAAGGGAGTCAGTGAGGAAGAATAAGATGACACAGTTGTGCTCATTATGAAATTTTTGTATTTCCTCTTTCATACAAAAGGAAGGCAGGAATTTATGGATGGTACTAGGTATTTCCAAGAAACTTAAATGAAGCAAAGGTAAAAGTTGGTTTAATGAATCAGAATTGTATCAGTGTGACCACTGTAACATATGTAAATGAGGAAGATTGTTGCCCTTCAACACAAGTAAGTTGCCACCTTCAACAGTGGTAGAAATTTGCACTTGGCATGACACTTGAGACACTGTTTTCAGTTTATGGACTTTAAATTGTTCCTCCTACTAATTTCTGTGTAAAGGAAAGCCTTCCTCCTACTATGATTACTAAATTACTGTTGGTGTTGCTGGCTGGCTAGCCCGATGGGAGTGTTTGTTTCTGGTTAGGTTTGTCATTCTCCTTTCTGAAACCTGTAGCCAAGATTTTCATCCAGTACAATTCTGCTTGCCTTTGCACTAGCAGCACCATGCAACTGTCTGCATTTGCCACTGACATTTGCAACTTCCAACTGGTGTAAATAGCCATAGAAAATGATACACACACACACACCCCTCTCCTTAGACAAGTATTTCAAAATAATAAAACACAGAACTGTCTGCAATTCTGCCAGCTTCTTATACAATCTGAAAAAATGCAGATTGCTTTAATGTAATTGTCCACTCTGGCAGCTACATCCAGTATGTATTCAATAAGCTTCATATTACCCAATGCAATGTAGAA
This sequence comes from Falco punctatus, assembly GCF_963210335.1. Classification (NCBI taxonomy): domain Eukaryota; kingdom Metazoa; phylum Chordata; class Aves; order Falconiformes; family Falconidae; genus Falco; species Falco punctatus. The sequence goes on along the minus strand of NC_137591.1, from coordinate 8,272,832 downwards.
TCTAACTGCACATACTTCTGCTTCTGACCACCTCCCTGTAGTCAGGAAATCCTAAGTTGGATGGTCAAACTTGATAATAGTTCATTAAGTAGGTGACTCATTGAAGAGCTGGGCTACCTCCAAATAAACTCTGTTATTAACTTGAACCAAAATGAAACAATATCATGTTGCATTAAATTTTGATTAAGTCTGGAACAAGTCTGGAGAAAATATAGGAAATATATTTTATTACACCTGTACTACATCTTCTAAGTCATGGCATGTGAAGAGCATCATTCCTCATTGTTTCAAACCAAAGTAAGGCTAAATCATGCACCAAATCTAACCCAGGTTAGATCTCACATCCAGACACCCAGAACTCTATGCTATTTCACATCGACATTGAATACTGCCATCTCTAGTCACCAACTATTTGGAGATCTGGGGCAGGGGGAGGATCTCCAAGAATATGAGTCTAAACAAATAAAGCCAAGAACTCGTTTGCATGACATAATTGCTTACTCTGTGAACTAAAACTACCTCATTTCTTGTTGCTCCAGACAGGAATAGTTCATAAAGAACGTGGGTATCACTTCCAAAACAAACACATCACAACAACATTCCAGCAAAAAGTGAAATACATCATATATAAATACCTATTAATTGATGTAACATACAATAAGGGGAGAAGGAAATGTATATTCAACTATGTGACAGGTATTTCAAAGCACCACATAATTAGCTTTGTTTAGTTATTTTAAATTTGTTTTTATTGGCAAGATGCAGTATGAAAAAAATCTACTAATTAGATAGGAAGTTCCCCTGAAGACATCTATCAACTGTTTCTATTAATACAAGCAACTGTGAGTAAGTAGGTAGGAAGGAAAAACACTCAGAAATAACTTTTAGTTAATTAAATTGAGATCTAGATGCAAAAAACTTTTCCCCCATCAACAAATGTTCAGTCATATTTCCCAGAAAATTGGCTTAAAAGTTTTTTTAGAGTGAAAGAGAATCCTAAAGCTGAGGATCATATCAGACTTTTAATTTCCATCTACCTTATTTCTTGTAACTTCAACACAATAACACTAAGTATATTATTATCTCTATGGATTGCTGAACTCCATGGAGAAATCCACTGTCGCTACTAGTAAGAGGTGTGCATACATGGTTATAGGCATTACAAGTGTGTAGGATGGTAGAGCTTTTTTAACACTTGCACTCCTTGACTGACCTTAGTTACAGAGTAATAGCACAGAGTATGGAAATGTCACCAGCTACTGCGTCTGACTTCTCCCAGGCAGAAAACTAGGATATTTGTTTTCTTCTCTCAACTAACAAAATTTAAAAGACCTTTTCTGATACTCAGGCTGGCCAGCTAGCAATTTGTCATGTTGCCATCCAGGTTTCTATTCTGCAGGCCAGGCTGTCAGCCAATTGAGGTTAAATGGCATAGGAATGCATTAAGAGCCTCTAAGGAAAGATTTAGATTTGATGGGGTTTAGTAATACATAGCCATAACTTGATAACGAAGGCAGTGTCCTCTGGTTCTAATGATGCTGTAGGGTAGCAGGGAAGGAAGCAGGGCAACAGCATATGACTTAATAGACATTTGCTCAATATTCAGTCTTTGCTCTGTTCTGCCTACGCAGCCCCGAAAGGGCAGAAGAGCTGCATCCCCTTCACTGCATAGGCTTGAGCTGGAGCAATCCTCAGTGGCCCTTTAAATGGAGTCTATGTAGACATGTGGCATTGCATTAGCATCATAATTAGAGTGCACACTGTAATATCACTAATAAACTTAGCTGGGATGTTTACCTGTATGTGCTAGATGCAGAAATCTGGCTGGGCTTGGAGGGAGCAGACAACATGGGCAATCACCTGGCAAGAAAAGAGGTAACATGGAGAAACACCTAAACAGCAGAGGTGGTCTTGAATCCCAAGAGTCCATATAGCCTTGTGGCTGGCCTCTGGGTGAGCAGGCAGACTAACATGGAGTCCAGACAAATATGAAAGTCTGAGGGAGTGTCTCCTTTGAACATGGTGTGGGGACTCCTGCAAGGCAGGCAGAGTGCCAGCTGCCATGGGAAGGGAAGGACGCAGAGCCAGTTACAGGAGATTGGCAAGGCAAGGTCTACTGAAAAAGAATCAGACGCTGTTCTCCCTACAGACCTAGTACTGAGAGGGGTAGGTGAATGTCCAAGATTGAAAAGAAATGCTACTTTAACTCCTGATGTACACATACATAATGCAGACAAAAGTAAAGGAACAGCTGAACACTGAATTTGTTAAACAGATATAGCACACAGTGCTCTGTGTAGCATTTCCCCACATCTATAAAATCACTAGATCTCATGCTTATTTTGCTTCCTTTCTCTATATCTAAATTCATATTCTTTACCACCTGCGTGCTCAGAATGGAATAAATAATGATCACCACTGTGATAGAGAACTACTGCTAAAATCCCAGTAAGTCATCAAATGGTTGTTACATACAAAGATAATGCAGTCAATAGTGGGGTTTTTTCAGCAGGGTTAGACAGCAACACTATATGTGCATGTTTTATTAGTTACAAAAATGGGTATTTCAGTATAAGCACCACATGTAGATCAAACTGACAGACTCCTTTGGGATTAAGCCCCATCACCTTCTGAATGCAAGACAAGCATAAAACCACTGCAGCAACGGGAAAAAAAAAATCAGCTTGAAAATAATTAAACAGCAAGGCAGCCACCCATAATGATATTCAGCAGAACACATTAGGGACAGTTTGCTGGGAATGCACAAGAGCACTCCAGTTGTTTAATTAACATTGAAACGGCGGTTCCACAAGAACTAAAAATCCTGTTAATTTATGTGTCTCTTAATGATGCTCATTTAAATACTGTCAACTTTTCTCCAGTTTAATATTCATGATTTCTAGTCATTAAAACACCAGGCTCAGCTTGTGGATTCACCGAGAAACACAAATTGTTTGATGATGATGTCAGTTCTTAAAAAGTTTTTTACCCCTTATAGTGTAAATCTCTCAGTGCTCATCACTGGGGTCATTGTAATCTGGTCTATAAATAACATTTTTATCATTCATATAATACAATAAACTACAATGTTCTCTCTCACCTTCCAAGATGAGCCCTGCTTGCATAGTCAGGAGTTATTTATGTAAAGGTAGTTATCTTTTTATGACAGAGCATCTCAGCTGGTTAATATAATGGCTTTATATATGGGGATACTGGGCTCAAGTCCCACTATAGATTATAAAAACTATTTTAATCCAGGGCAGGAAACATTACATTAAAAATAATTTTAGTGCTGAAATGACACTTGCAGCTGGATACTAAAAAGACACTGCCAATGTAGGCAGAAGTCAAATCTTGACCTCCCCAGGATTTGGATACGTATGGTCTGAATGAACACTTGCTTCCATGAAACTTTTGTTTGCCCTGTCCTTTCCCTGTTCAGATAGTCTCTGATGCTGTCTCTTTGTCAGAAACTATGTTGTAGCCTCCTGTGACTGGGACTTGTTCAGAAAAATATTATATATTAATCTTATACTGTCAGATTAAAACCCTAAACTTTTAAATATATTAAAAAATACAGCTTAATTATATAGTTAAACTTCCACCTTTATCAGGAGAATTTGGTTTTCAGGAAGAGCTGAACATTTTCAGCAAAGGCAGGGAGCAGGACATTTGGGACAGGACAAATATGGACAACTAAAGATTGTCATTTAAATGATCTTCCTTTACAAGTGCATTTCTTCCTGCTATTTTTCTTCTAAGTACCAGACCATAGCATCTTCTTGATTGCTTCTTTTGTTTATGCCTTTTTTCCCAGGCAAGATATATTATTAACTCTTCTTTTTAATATCTAAACAATGGGAAGTCTCTCTTATTAGATATTTTACTATTTTTTCTAAGTGGATTCTAAAAAATATTAATAAAGGGCACAGGTTCAGGCTTAAAAGAGGTTATATACAAAGGACAATGGAAATCTTGTTAGCACTCTAGTTCCCACTGCATACCTTTAAGACTTAGCTGAGTTCCCTGTCTTAGGGTTTTTTTTATTATTCCTGTCAGATTTCCAGTACACATTGAAATGCAACAGTGCCATATAATTTTTCTGAAAGACAGTTTGTTTGGCATTTTAGACAGACATCCAACACAACAAAATGTACTTTATTATACAGAGAGAAAAATAGTCTGTGAACCAGGCAACACAGAACTTACACTACCCGATTAGTAGCAAAGCCAATATTTATCACCTACTTCTGCTCATTTCATTCTTTACATTTTATTCTTTCCCTGTTGTTTCATATTTACAATATGTACTTCATAACTAAATAGCTTAATGTGGTTTACTTCTGAAAAAAACAGTTATAACTAGACAGTCTAGACATAATCTTAATTACCAAAATGCTATCCCATATCTGAAATGCTTTTATGCAGTTACTGTTGTTATTTTCTTCCAGAAGTGTTTCATGTTTCAATTAAGAAAGTAATCTGTATTAACTTATTGTGTATGCATCTTAATGTAATATACCTTATTTTCAGCATCATTCATCCCTGCAGAGATCTTTCTATTTATTTTAGTAGTCTAAATGTTCTTCTTTCAGCCAAAGATTTTTTTTCATTATACCTCACAAAGGCCTAATTATTAAAGGCACTTTCTTGGGACTGTAATTTTGGAATATAGCCTGATACATAGTTCTATCATGAAATATATGCCCATCTCTATTCTGCTTTAATCTGTAACAGATTCTCTCCAGTAAAAATGCATTATAGCTCCAGACTGATCTATGAGTGAGCTATGTAATTCCAATATACCTATTGTTTTTCATGCTGATCATAGGGAGAAAAGATTACTTATTAACATCTCGATTTTCTTGGGGGGAAAAAATTTGAATCACTGAAAAAGGATGCAGGTCTTAAGGCAAAATATATTAATTCTATCTATGGTAACATCCATTTACATCACTACGGATAAATTTGATAACATACACCTAATATGGTAACTTATACAGCTCTTCTGTTTTGGTATTTATACCTACATATCCAACCCTTTTGACATTGCTTTCAGTAGGCAGTTATCTTCTTTGGAAACTTAGTCATTGTCTGTAAACTGGTTCCCAAATGAAAGCTTCCATTACATTAAATTGGTATTTTGCATAGCCAGCATGAAGTAATCAGCATATAATGTCTATTCCCAGTACATTTATTTACTAAACTTCTTCAGTGTCCCTAATCTTTGGCACTAATGGTTCAATAATTAAACAAATTATAATGAACAGTCTTGTCTTGTTCGTTGTTTTTGAAGCACTTGAACCCAATGCATGAGGAAAGTCGTTTCACATGCTAATTCAATTCAGAAAGCATTTTTCATATTTCTCCAAAATCCCAATTAAACACAGGGATTCTACCAAGAAAAACACTTTCTCTGTACCTATACACTGAGAATAAGCCTCTTTTTTAGACTCTATGAAGTGCTAAATGTCACAGAGGAATTTCTTGTACTCACCTAAGGGGCTTCTTTTTCTAAAACACAGTTTGGTTTGCATCAGCATAAGCTTTCTTGTCTCTTAACTCCACCAGGACTTAGCAGAAAATACTGCTTTCTGTTGACTCAGGGGGGAGGTTGATTTGGTTCATCTTTATTTGGACAAAGTTTCAAAACTATTTGTAACTGTGGAAAGTTGTCTGCTAGGTATTCAGTTTCCAACCCGAGAAGAACCCTCCTGAAGAAGGAAGATACTTGGGTCCCAAACATTTCAGAGAGTCATCCAGAGGGCGCATGACTCTTCCCTGTGTTTAATGATAAAATCATCATTTCTATGCCTATGCCACCAGTCTATGTACTCCCATTACACAGCCAGATATTTTGGAACACTGCAATATATCAGCAAACCTTCCATGTTTTGCATATTTATTAACATGCATTTTTGCAGAGATGTAACACTTGCATTTTATGAATCCCTTTATTTTGCTTGACTTTGTTCCTGAGCACTCCTTCTTGTTCTTACAGCTATCTCAGATAATCTATTAAAATTAAGTCTGACTGCTGATATGTCTAACTTCTTTCCCATTGCGAATGGAAACAAAAAAAATGCCAATGACCACTTGTTTGCAAATAGAAGATCTTTCTGGATTTTGGCTCTTGTTTTTGTCAGCAGTAGCTCTATCTGAGAACGGACATTTCACTTTTTTCCTTTCATGAAGGTCTATCTCATTATTGCTCCTGCGAAGTGCAAACTTGTTGCTGTAAGTCTACATGTTTGTGTCTATGTCAAGTTTTTCCTAAATTCACTGTGCAAACTAATATATATCCCTTTATAACTGCTTTAAAGGCCTCCCTCCTAGGATTCTGAAGATAAAGTCTGTAAGGGGTTGCCCAGCATATGATTATTGTGTGATTTTCTGTTCTATTCATGCTTTCCTTCAGTGCTACTTAATCTCCACCTTCTGACATGGACTTTATTTTTATGAATAACAGTGCTGAGTAAGAGATACTGTTGTTGTAATTCTCAAATTGAGAATTTCACGTAATGGACTTATTGATATCAAAATTAAATCACCTGGAATATGTGTTTTGAGAGATTCAGAGAAATAAAGTATATTTGCTTAAAACATAGAAATCTTCCAATATCCATCAACTTTGCTTTTTACAAACTGATTCCAACATTTAAGCTTTTTCAGTGAAGCTGCTGGGATACTTGTTCATGTATCCTGCGTTGGGCTTATGAGACAACTATTACCTGTGAATCCAAGAGCTGTTACAAGCACTAATCAAACACTAAAAGTGGCAAGATCCTCATCATTTCAGTAAAAACTTTATATGGGTAAACATCAGTGGCAAAGTCATCTTCCTTCTAGATCTGATTTGTGTAGGCATTAATAAACACATAGTTTCTAATAGAGGCAAAACACTCCTCCTGCAGAGAGCTCCCAATGGCCTTTTGGTGTCATTAATTGTTTTCCTTCACGTGAGTTTCCTGACAAATCACTAGCCACATTTCCCTTTTTTATTGTTTTTTGGTTTGTGGTTTGGTCTGGTTTGGTTTTAGTTTTTTTAATAAAGGGTATCTTTTAGTAGCCTGCTTTTGCTCCATATTTAAAATCTGCTATGCCCATTTCTTTTTTCACTCTCTCCACACTTAAAATTAAGCTTTATCTCTATTTAGTAGTATCTCCTCTTATCCTTGTGGGGTTTTTCATATCTCCATACCTGCTAATCAGACTTCTGATTATATTCAACATCATACCCAATTATAGCATAACTTTAAACTATACATTGGAACTATGCTACATTTTTGCTTTGTACTGTATTTTCTAGTATACATATTAGTAATTGCAAACTTTTTTAACATTAACTCTTGTAGTTGTTTCTTGTTATTTGTTGGAAATTTGCTTCTTAAACTGTATCTTTATAATTTTAGCACAAAACTCATTATATACATTTTTTGCCATCAAGGCAGTATTTTTTCACAGTACAAGCGCAGTGTTTTATTACATTCAAAAGGCATCCCAATTCCCTTTCTCTTATAGTTAATGAGCCCTCAGGTGAAATACACTTAACTTGAGTCTAATCAGTGCCTATTTGTTCTTGCTTCCAGCAATGAGGTCAGGAACTTCTGGACTTCCCCTGGCACTCAGAAAGCATAGGTTTGACTTACCTGATACATATTTAGGGTTGTTGAGAACTCTGGAGCATAGTCCTCCTATGGAGATGTTTGCAGATTTGTGTTAATAAAGTCCCTTTGGTTATGCTCCACTGTTGTCTCTTTTGATGCCCAGAAAACTAATCACTATAATAACTCTACTATGCCTAGATGACTTCATTTATTGCATCCTGAAACCCTGATCCTTTTTGAATTTTATTTGGCTATATCAATGCAAAGCTTTAGGCATACGTGTGTCAAGTGGCAAACCAGCTGTATGCCTGTGGCCACTCTATCAAACACTAACATTGTCCTTACACCCCTGTTTTTCCATTCTAAGCATTAGGTCATAGACTTCCTCTTGCTTGTTCTCTCTCTGTCCCCATGACTTGCATAACTGGTTTTACATTGGCCCACTTTCAATTGGAGATCTAGAAGGTATCCCTTGGTACCACTGTCAGGTGGAACTCACAGAGTTCACTGACTGCAGACCTCAAAAAACTCCTTAAATACGAAAGTGTCAGGGTTTGGGATGTTTCCGCTGGCACTGCATATTGCCTAGTTTAAGTTGCCTCCCATTACTATGTCTGTTGTTTTAACTCTCTTTAGCCCATGTACAGAAAACTTAAGCATCTCCCTTTTGAACTCTATTCCCAGAGCTAAGAATCTGATTTTAATTGGTGCAACACTGAGCACCAAGAACCCTAGTCTCTTTTGAGACCTATCTCATAAGTCTGGCACATTATTGTCCTCAACTTCTAAATCTGTTCCCAGACACCCTAAGACCCATTTATTTCCTACCCCAGACATACAGCTAGTCCCAAGGCATACCTCTGCCTAGTTCACCTGGGGACACCTAGGCCTGTGGAAGGAGTTGTCACAGTACTGTTATAAATTTAAGTTTCTTTCACAAAATATCCAGAAAGAAGTCTCCTCTTTTCTTTAAAACAGTAATTAAATAACCATATCTCCTTCCTTTTAACAGCCTGTCAAGGGGACATTTAAACAGGGCAAGGAAAAATCTCAATCCATCACAGCATAAGATAATGACATACTGTTTGGCCTAGGGAGAGAATGGTCCTACAGTATAGTGATTAAAGTATCCATTCAGAAAAATTATTTCAGTTACTGCATGAGTAAACATTTAAGTCACAATTCAGCAAAATGCTAAAGCATGTTTGAATCACACAGACTTTAAAATCAAAAAGTGTGGTGCACATTCTTGTCTGCAGTTGAACATTTTGTAATTCTTGGCATGTTCATTTTAGTTTGTTTTAGTGGGTCAGAAACATCAGAAAAGACGCAGTAAACCTAAAAAGATATGGTACAGAATAGATTGGCAGTTGATTGGGGTTTTTTATCTAAGTAAAAATCAAACTAAGATTCTAGAATCATAGGCATGAAGCTAAGGAGAGCACAGGCTTTCATCTTCTGGACCAGTAATCAACTTCACTAGGGTTTACTTGCAAGAATGAACGATTATTTGATCAGCAAGGACTTAACGCACTTCACGTATTGCTTCATATTGGACTTTTGTTCCATCCTATTACAATTCTAAGCATGTTTTGACTAAAAACAAGTTTAGAATTAATTCATAACTATTTGTATAAAATGTCATACAGGAAGTCTCAGTACAGTCTCCTCCACTCTGTGTGACGAACTGGACTCTCACATTTGCAGGAGTTATGCTGCTCCTGCTGACAGCCAGTCAATGCCAAGAAACTGCCTGTCAAGAAAATTTCTGTGTAGATACAGTGAAGATTCAGAGATCAGATTTTATAAGGTTTTTGCCATCTCCCTCTTGCCCTTCATGAAGCAGCAATGTTCTTTTAGAAAGATTTGAGTGAGAGGTACTGCCTTGCAGCAGAACACCTGGATAGTCGTAATCTAAAATATTCCCCTGATATCAAGGCATGGCCAGACACAGGAGGAATGTCAGAGTGTTTAAATAACCATTCCAGACAAGAATCTGCAAATTACCTGAAAATGGTAATATTTCCTAGAGGAAGATCAACAGCATAGCAATTTACAAACACATTTCATTGCAGTAACTTATTTAGAAAAATTAAAAGTAAAATGTTTACCCTTCTAATTGACCATAGGGAACAAAATGTTTTGTGAATGTAAATTACAACTGTGATTAAAATATAAGCTTCACTTTCTTAATATTCATAGTGATGTCTGCTACAAGCAGCATTAACATAAATTCATATATTTCCTTATCTCTCCAAAACCACATTTTTATTAAAACAAGAAGTTTATTATTTATTATTATCTTGGTGGGAGTTAGGGCTTATGCTTCCATAAAAAAATATAAAATGTCACATTTTCTTAATCCCATATTTGCCAGGTTGCCTTGTGATTCGTTTATTTGTTAAATGTATTAACCTACTCCAGCCATTACGCACTTTATATACTGTGGACTAATTGGTATTCATGTGTAGGGAGTATTTTCTCATAGCAGTGAAGTGATACAGTGAAGTTTATAACCAAATGATAGTTTAGTGCACTTGTTTTTTGAGTTCAAATACTAAAAAAGGCCAGGTTAAAAAATGTTGTAAGAAATATTAAGGGAATATTTATAAAGCATTTTTTTCTGTTCTCTGAAAAGACAAGGAAAAGAACATGAGAGTAAAGCACTGCTGATCAAACCAGTCATTCAAGACCTACATAATCCTGTCTCTAGCCATGTGTATGCAAACAGCTTAACCCTTCCTTGAACTCCATGTAACTCCTTAAAACAGCTTAAAACAACTTCTATTCACAAGTAACACTGCCTAGCTCACTTAAGATGACTCCAGCTTGTACCCCTTGCCCCTGTAAGGCTGCTCAAGGACAGTCCTGATTCTGAATAGACAGGAAACCAAAAACAGCCAAGACTCAAGTTCTCCACAAGAGCAATCTCTTATTACAGTGGTTTTATATGAAAGTGTTTTCAAGCAGCAGTTCTTAGTAGTCCTTGCCCAAGCCTGTGACTTTGACGAGCACAGGCAGTGAGTTAAATACTTGAATACACTGGGAGATCCAATTTACTTTCTTTTATGAATATACTTCTTGTCTGGGCCCTGGCAACATCAGCAGGCAGCAGAAGCTGTCAGTGGCAAACAGTCTCACTTCAAAAGAACAATACCTGCACTCAAGCCCCTGAAGTCACTTCATTTTGATCCTACCTTGTGCCCTGGCAAGTTGCTCATAAGAGTGTCCAGCCTCAACTCTTCTGCTGCCAAAGGAGTTTCCTTGCCCAGAGAACAAAACCTTACCACTCCCTTCAAACATGTTAGATATGACATTGTGTGGTGGCTTGTGGCAACCGCCCTCCCTCCTGCCAGCCTGACCATCTGAGTAAAAGGTAAATGTGTTTAAAATGCCAAGATGAAGTCCACTGACTTCTTGAACCACTTCTCAGTAGAAAGGAGAGGGTTTCCATCAAGGGGCAGGTCACCCTTCTTTCTGGTGTCAAGTGATGAGATTCCTGAGTGTATCCACACTGACATTTCTGTTACTCATAGAAAGCAGAAACACAGAATAGAGTCATAAATTGCCTGTTGGCTGAGTTCAGTTTTGCTCCTTGTCAGCTGCGTGGCTTTAGCTGGTAGAAATTGCTACCAAAGGCTTTTGAACAAATATTAAACATCAACAAGTTTCCTGGTGTATAAATAAACTTTGTGATTATAAGGAAAATCTTACACATTCACTTCTGCTTTAAAGATAGCTTCACTAAAATTTGGGAATGAAAAGTTGTCTTCTGGGTTTGTCAACATGATAGAGCATGTAGTGATACCCACTATACTGTGTACACTGTCCTCTACAAGGAACAGATGAATAATGGTGTTTAAATTATCATCATACAGAAAAGCCTTAATTACTAACTAACGTTAAATTGTATTTTTGCCATACAAGCACAGAACAAAGAACATCTCGGACTTTATTATAGTCTCTCTGTTCTACAAATGCTGAACCTGCCACAGAAAAGCAGAAAGAAGCATTTCAAATTAAAAGTGATGTATTTATTTTTACATTAAATCAGTTATGCATAAAATGCTGATATTAAAAATAAAATAAAAACACATTAGCTGTCTTCTTTTTGTTTTTCCTTTGGCTTGAAAGTGGAGCTGATTAGACAGGTTCCCCTTTGTTTGTGCAGAGGTTCCAGTCAATACCATTTTCAGGTTTTCACAAACCAAAATGATGTCTGACATGTCCTTTTCTATAAGGGAATCTTTCCACATCTCAGTGATTCCACAGAGATTTAAACAAAAGCCAACAATCACAGTAATGTTACTTTCATTTTAAGTCTGTAAGTACTTTATTAAAACTGATGTCGCATCTAGAGTTTAAGCAAAGGTGAATGCTTTTGAAATCTGAGGGTTTACCTGATTTCTAGGCCATGTTCTGAGCCCAGAAAGGAGAATATATGTCACCCTTTTCCTAGATTTGCAAGAAAAATCTCACAAAAATGGTATCACTCTGTGCTACAGACTTAATTACTCCTCATCACCACTAATAGAAGTAGTTTCTCCATGTGACAGGCCTTGCAGTACAGAAGAAATAACTTTAAGAGGACTGGAACAAGCCATAGGTAGATTTTAGAGGTACTACGCATGAAGAAAAACATTGGTTTTGACCAAGATGAGGTGTTTCATTTAAAACCAACATAGTCATCTGATTCACAACTGACTAGAAGTTTTGCAGCTGAAATCCATCAACTGAAAGAATTATAACTCAGAGCCTCAAAACTGTTGAGCCACCTAACTCCCACAGAAATCAAGGCATCTAAATACCTACAAGGGTGATGGCCTTGTCACCTTTTAGTAAGGGAAAGGCTCATAAGGCTGCTACGGGTTAAGAACAGCCAGAAGTTGCAGAAACCAGAGTCAGCTAATTAACTGTTGTTTTCTGCAGATATATTAGTATTCCTCACACCTTTGCTCCCTGATCTGCTCCAGTTGGTAGTTTCAATCATCAGGGTACTCACACTAAGGCTACATTAGCAAAAGGCAGCTTGCAGGTGGGTCTAGGATTCTGGACTCATTCAGGAGCATTAACATGCCCTGTGTGTCTTATTTACATATATCAGAAGTGCAGGAGCTCAACTTCTTCCAAGCATATAATCTTTGCAGTCAAAATTGCCGAAAGGTCTGCAATAGAACTCCATGATTTTCCAGATGAGCCAGTGCAAGGATCAAGGCCACTTGCCTCTCACCAGAGGTTGTGCCTGTGCTTTGCACACCTGAGATTTGCCTTGTACGACTTTAGAAAGTCATCCATTCCTTCATTTAGGGAGGACCTAATTTATCTTTGTACTTCTCCTGCACCTCGAGTTAAAAGACAGACACATTCATAATGCATGGCTTTGTGATGTGTGCTCCATGACAGCTACAATCTGTGAAGCAGGCACCAAAACTCCTTGAGAAAAGCACTTGCTGAGAGTTAAGTCCATAGCCAGTTGGACCTAACATCCCTCTCCTTCACTCTATACATTGCAGCGGTGAGGGTACCCTTTTCTACCCTCTATCCCATAGGTTTCACTGCTGACAAACTCTTCAGCATCTGCATATTGACATATGGTATACAAACATACATCTGTCCCCAGTTTATCACTTCTTACCCTCTGAAATTTCATTTTTGCTTTAAATGTATGTTTAAACAAGGGAGATGTGGAAAACTTCCCATCATCTTCAGAGTCAGTGAAAAATTTAACTGGCAACTACATTATAAATGCATTTAATCCATTAGTCTCTCTCATGTAACTGAGATTAATAAATGCAAGCCTTAGATTTGTTCCTTTAGTATCTAGTAGTGCATGTTTTCTGACGAGTCATCTTGCTTTTCTGATTGCTCTCATTACAGGCTCAGGAAAGAGCACAAGTCACTTTTTCAAACGTATCCACTTCCTGACACTCATTTCAGAAGAGCCAGAACAGCAATCCTCTTGTTTTAGCAAGTGGTGGCTCTCCTGAAACGCAGATCACCAGCTGGCTCAGGAATGTGTATTATAAACCCCCTCTCTCTTGCCTCAAAGGTGCTGTAGGATGGAAACGTAACTGTCCGCTTACCTGGTACGGGTGGTCTAATGGGACCATTTTAGGCGGTCTATGTTCCTCACTGGTTCTGTGTCCCTTTTTGGTCTGCTTAGAGGTTACAGCTGTGATTAAAACCTTGAACAGGATATGGCTGAAGTCAACAGATTTTACAGTAATACAGTAATGGTCCATATAATGAGGCTCAGGCTGGAAAATTTCCACTGAAGACCTGTGCCTGAGGAATTCTGTAACTCTGGTTTAAAAAAATGGGGGGGGGGGGGGGTGAGAGGGTGATAATTAGGTTTTTCTTCATGTAAAATATTTCTTTTAACTTACACATTTCCTTACTGGCAATGGCTATGGAATTTATCACTAATGTCATTCATGGAGGCAAAGGCTGTAAACGACCCACCTAAGAACATGACTTTAAAAAAGAAAATGTGAAGCCCTTTTGGGTAGAAGAGATGTCCTTCTGGATTATGTACACAGCACTCCAGTGTTATAGGGGATGTATTTTAAATGCATTTCTCTCAGATCTTTCTCCTTCTCTTTGCCAAGGCTTTCAGAAAGGGTTTTATTTTTTCCTCTATGATACCCTTAGGAAATACCTCTCATGTTGGGTCAGCATCTTGAGCTGTCTACAGCATTTTCAAGACCAGCTTCCAAGGTTTTGCCCTCTGAGAAAACAGTAGAAAGGATGGCATGATGCGAACATACATTAGGTGGCCACAGCCTCCCTGCTCTTAGTGCATAGTGTGGCTCCACACTGCCTGGCCAGCTCCAGTGGAGCTGCCCTTCATGAGCAACACAAAAATTCACTGCAGTACAAGTGATGCATCACAGTCTGGCTTCCCTGACCAAATCAATACAATTACTATATTAATTAGAAATTGCTGCCCAAACACAGTGCCTCATAGCTATAGTTCCTTTCACATTTCCCCCAAATGTTTCTTTATTGCTGGCCTATACCAATTTAAGCTCCGGGTTGCTATTATACAGCACAAACTGCGAAGAGGTTTCAGCCAGTGTCCCCTCTAATCCTCTGAGGTTGGTCTGAACAGTCCGTGTTATGCCCAGATGTTGGTGTATGAATACTTCCTGTGGAGGTGTAAGAGAGGTTCTAGAAGTTCTAGTAGAAAGGTTATATCCCTTGACCAGGGATATAGGCTGAGCTAACAATGTTGCCCTCAGTCTCTAGGAAACACAGGTGAGATCTTTCTCACTTTCTGTCACTAACTTTTCATTAGTGTTTCCATTAGCAAGATCTCCTGAGGATTGTTTGTAATGACTCCCCTCAACAAATGAGTCCGTGACTTGGTAGTCACCCCTGAGTGATCTATGAAAGAAATGAAAAACCAAACCAAACAAACGCTTTCCATGATGTACCTCACCCACTAAGCAACCCTGCACAGGGATGGACAATTTCCTTCCTGATGTCCACAAATGATCAGTTTATGCCTTGAAGCACTGGGCTGGATTCGATTACACTAATCATTATTTCAGTTCATGTAACTCCAGACTACTAGTGATACCCAATGACTTTGGCACACTGGGAATTCAATCAAACGTTTATACTAAGGGGGACTATTTACTTCAGCCCCTAGAGGTACCACTTTAAGAAATTTCCCTGAATATCACTGAAATTAATATTAAGACTTTATACCCTCATGTATTTTTGAGGATTTATATATGTTGAGATATCATTTTTCCTACCACTTATCCTCTTACATACTCCCACAATATCTCATCTGTGGCATTTTCCCAGATGGGGCCCACAGCAACGTTCTTGTAGCTTTTGGCTCACTTAACATTCTCGCTTAACAAAATCCTTGATTTGACGAGGTCTTCTCTGCTACAACAGCTCTATGGAGTGCCAAACATGGCCTTTTGCTGACACACATCCCTGTTTGCTGCATTACATCCTCTGTGCACAGCACACCCCAAATGCAGCCATGGGTCTAATTCTTCGCTGTCCCACGGTCTCCTGAGCAAAAGGAAGAGGCGGGTGTACCCACGCAAGCCACTGTCAGAGAAACAGCAGAAATTTGGCATTCTGCATCTGTGTAGGCAACAAGACAAAGTGAAAGGCAGCGGATAACTGAGCTCTTTATTGCTTCCCTAACATAATTTTCCCATTTTCAAAGGCGTTCCAAATGGAACAACAGGGCTGACAGCCTGTGCACTGGCTTCGATGGGCTCTGCCTTAGATTTCTATTTCTGGGTGTGAAGACCTAATTTTCAGAGGCAGATAATTTTTGAAACTGAGCCTATATCCCTTTCACTGCTCTTGATTTACATGCAATTTTTCAAACAATTAAAACATGCATATTGTCATCACAAGGCCAAAACATCTCTTCATCTCCTCCTCATATTCTTTTTTCGCACCACACAGGTTTTCAACAAGTGAATTTGGCACTGAACAAAGCTTTCTTGCCACTTATGACTGAATGGGGCTTCCTTCAGTCACCCTGCAAATGTTCACATGTGACTTTTCATCTGATTTCATCTTTATGTACTCAAGCACAGCCTTGCATTTTCTCCTTCAGTTTCTTCCTCCCATCATTACCAACTTTTCTTCCTTAACAGCTCCTTAATTTGTACAGGCTCTTCTATCTAAGCCATATTCTTATTTATCTTCAAATTGAGCGCTAGTCATGCAGTCTGTGACATACAGATCTTTTTATAGGTATCTCGCAAGCTCTCAATATTTCTTACATTGCTCAAGTCAGCAAACAGGGCAAAACACCTGCCAATTATTTCCTTGAACTAAGCCAGCTTTCCTAAGTCAATCAGTGTGTTCCCATCCAGATATGTAATCATCCTCTCCTTATCTCAACCTGCCAATTCATGCTGCACTTCTGGCAGACCAAATTGATATTTAGATACTATTGAGCATCTCTTTACACAATTGTTTGCACACAGGTGTGCCATGAGGTTCTCTTCACTTGTTACAAACATGTCAGGAACCTCAGCCATGTCTTATCCAGAACTTTTGCACAGCAGAGATAACAAATCAATTCCCACTCTCCCAGGAGGAATTACAAAAAAATTACCACAATGGGCAAATTTGTATTCTATACTGTCACAGACCCCATAAACTCTGTAGCATAAGAGTATTTTAAATAGTGTTTTTTCAGAAAAATAAAAAAGCAGGAAGAAAGACTGGGCAGCAGGAGAATGAGCTAAAATTTTAGAGAATCACAAATAATTTTCTGCATATTAGACAATGTTCCTCTTACACTGTATCCAACTGATTTTTCTAGGGAATGTCAACATATAAGTGATTACCATGTGTTCCCTGAAAATTGATACTATACTTAGGAATATAAGAATTTAAAAAAAAAAATCTGCTAATTAATGAAGAGTTTCCACTGCCAATTACTACAGCTGAGTTCTTTACCTACAAAAATCTTCTAGGATTCTTTATTAAACATAAATACATACATATAAAAAACAATAATAATCCTAAATAATATTAGAATTTAGCAATGTAAGTAAACTAGGAGTTCTCAGATGTGCAAAGTAGCTGTTTGGTCCCAGACGTTATCTCAAAGGAAACAACATCTAATACAATTTATTCAAGACAAAGCTGGCTTCTCCATCCTGAAAATTTTCTTGCAAGCCTATCTTCCATCTGTGCCTTGGCTTTGTCCTACAAATCATAGGCAGTACAAGGCACTGAACTTCAAAACTGCAGTGTTTTCTTATTTAGATGCTACATGTCTAGTAGAGCAGCCCTTCCCTGTCCTTCAGTGATGCTATGTGCAGTGTCAGTACAGAAATGGATCACAGAGGATACTATCTAGACAATGCACCCACTTTACTGACAGGTATTTAGAGTGTTTACAGAATACTACACTAAACATCTAGTTCAGACTGTCTTCCTTATGAGGTGAACACACTGCCTGGGAGAGTTACAGCCAAGGTCCCCTAAACCAGGGTCATAGCTGCAAGTGATTATCCTGCATGGATGATGTCCCAGCAGATGCACGGTATAGCCTGTACAGCTCACATATTATCAAAATTCAACCTCTTCCCATCTTTTTATTTCATTAAAAATTACTGCAAAAAAACTTGTACAGACACCGTTTTCCAAATGTGGCTATTCTTAGTTCCTGGCAAAGGCATATAACCTTTACATGTCTCTGGTTAGGGTGGGATGTGCTTACCCACTGAAAGATGTCTTGAATCCTTCTGCATTTCCACTGTGAAGTGAGCTATTCCAGAGGAGGTTGCCATACGCTCTTCTGGAGATGCTTATGTTTCAGTGTGACTGATGTAGAAAGGTCAGATCCCGAGGGTATGTAACCAGACCACATGCAAACAAGCTCTGTGACCTCAATAGGTATTTGCATAAAGAAAAATTCTCCCATGGACAAGCAAAGCCATTTGAAATATTGCGCCACGATACTTGTGTTCACCTTCTACATAACTACAGAGCACCATTATTCTGACAGGAGTACAGTTCTACAAAAATCAAACATGCTGGCTCTATGCCACAACATTCTGTTTCAAAGATCTCTGCGAAAAAGTAAGCTTATGCCTTTGGTTATCGCATGGCCACATCTGAGATAATGCAGCTGCTTCTCCAGTACTTACAGCAGGATATTCTGTATAGTAATTCTAACGACAGTTGTTAACCTTTTGGAATGCCCAGTAACACCGTATCATGTAGCACACTGTACTACGTACTACTAAGAAAACATCAAGAGTCTCACGCACTGATTACTGCCTAACATGTCTTTGTCAAACACTTAATGAAGCACATATTGGGTCTGCTGATCTGACTGTCAATTTATTCTAAATGAATCCACATGCCAAAGGATTTAGGTGCCAAAAGCTGGAAGAGCTTTCAAACTGATTTTTTTTTTAGCCCTGACCATGATAGCTGCACAACAATATGCCATCTGAAGTAATAGTTGCTTGAAAACTCAAAATACCAGGTAGTTCAAGTTCATAAATTTCTGTGACTTCCCCTGAAATCATTCTTTGGCTCAACCACAACATGCAGAAATTACAAGCCTACTGATCTCTTTTTATATTACAGAGCAGAGGTATTAATTTTGTGTTGTAAGCATAACCTGTGACCAGTGTGGGAAAATGGTAATTATATTATTTGTTTGGGTTTGTTTTGCTTCTGTCCCTGTTTTGCACAGCCCACGTGCAGCTGAACTAGCAAAGCTTAAGAGAGAGTCAGGGCCCCAAATGAACATCACAGACCAAAAACGGTTGTGTTTCTTTGGCAGCAGATCTATTTCAGGACCTTCCCAGTCCACTCCTGATCTTATACTCTTCTAGCTACTCAGTTATGTGGCACATCAGACCTGCCTCCCTGACCTCACTCTAACTGAAGGACAGTCATGGCGGAGAGGGCACCGAAGGGCATGAACGAACAAAGGCTGCCAGGAACGTGGGAGGCCAGGCTTTCTTAAAACAGAAATTAAAATATAAACTAATTATCAAGTGTGAAATTGATAAATGATAAAACAGACATCATTTAACAGTCCCAGTGTTGAGCACAGATGTTGTGTATGCATGTATGAAGCGCTGCTGCTGGGCTTTCTACTGCTGCTCCTGGCTTCTCAGATAATTTCTGCTGTAAGCAAGGGCAAGGCATTTATCCCAGCCACAGGCTTTTCTTTTCTCATCGATTAAAAGAAACAAGATCAGCCACCCCAATCTGGCCTTTAAAGCAGAACTGCCCATCACTCAGAGCCTCCAGAATCATAGGACAAAGGTTCTTTAAAGTCTTCTCTGATGCAATCAGGAAGAAATTTGTATACCAGTGTGAAGATATGGGGTGAAACTGGGATCTCCAAGCACCTTAACTGATCATGGCAACTCCACTCTTAAGAATGCTGTCAGAGGGCCTGGACCAACCAGACATTATGCAGTTGTGGATGGAAGATCTTCCTCTGCACTACGTCAGCAGCTGCCAAACAGAGTGGACTGCAAGGTGTTTTCACAGACCAAACACTGGAAAAGCTAACATTGCATGGATCGAGCCAGCACGATAAAGGAATCCTTCTAAAAATGTAGTAAATACCTGCTCAAATGACAGTGAAACCCCAGCTGCATGTTTAACAAAAGCCCATAGTTATTCTAAATCTTCGTTAAAGTCCTTCAGGGAAAGAATGGCCCCTCTGTAGTACTTAGGACCAGTCATCAGAATGACCCTGACAACTCAGACTCATAAAGGCATGGATGTAATAAACACAAAATAAAAAGGTTGCAAACTCAGATTTAAAAAAAAAAAATCAAAACAGAGCCTCAGTTATAAGACAAACCTTCCAAAGTAACACTAAAAGACTCATTTAAACTGACCGAAATCAGGAAAACTCCAAAGTTGGGTGGAAACATTATCTTTCACTTATTCTCTTGTACCTCTGCATCACAGATAATAGAGCCTTCTCTAAGACAAGACTTTGAACAGTGGGTGACCTTATGTACCAAGTGTGCTGCAATAACTAAGTGCAGCAGGGGTGAATTGAAGATGACATTTCATCCTTTAACTGAATTTCCCACATTTCTTCAATTTACGCCAGACCCTTATGTTATTTCAACTTCTCTTTTCTATGACAGCATACAAAGCTAGAGGTTCAGAAACTGTTATTAGTACACACACACATAAACATACACACATCAATCAATTATTGTACTACAAAATTATATGCACAATCACTTATTAAATATCTGTATTCAGAAGGACTTGGAAGAACTTCTCTTTTCCATGCAGGACCCCTTTGCAGCCCTCTACCAAGGAATCCTGGCAGCAAACAAGCAGCCCAAACACCTGGACTAGACCAACATTGCTCCATTAAGAAGAGTCAATAATTTTGTAAATTCAGCAAGTGATTGCAAGTCACTTCACTTATAAATAGCTTTTGGGGGGATTTTTTTTTTTTTTTTTCATTTTTAATGCAGTTTTCCAAATAGTTCTGTTCAACAAATATACAGAAAATATTGGCTGAATTGTACACAAACCCTGGTGTAGTTATGAGACTGACTTTCTCTAAGCACGAATAATAACAAAAGGAAAAATAGAAAGACTTACTTTACAGATAACTGCTGCAGGAAAAAACCTAATTTTTACAGAAATGGTTCGGCACTGTTAGCATGTTTGCACTGTATACACCTTGGCTGCACATCAGTTGTTATTGGGTAGCAGAAGCTGCATCCATCTGTAACTTTCATTAAAATAGAATGCCACTGCATAATTATATTTGGATTTTTAATTTTTTTTCCACGGGATACCAGTAAATCTTTCTTTCTCTGCTGCAATACACACAATATGTGAAATCTACATTTACAGCTAAAAAATGGGTGCACAGCATCAAAGAATAGCATGGAAATTAAGCACGATAAAAACAGAACGGGAAGAAACCGAAACATCAAATGGCTCTTACTTGATATGTCTGCCACTCATAGCATCTCCAAATTTAAAAAAAAAAAAAAAAAAAAAGACTAAAGACTAAAGAGCCATGTCTGTTTCAGAAAAATATACATATCAGATATTTCCATATTAAAACTACGTACATATCTATTTCCAAAGCAAACATGGATAATTCTGTCTTCCCCTTGTCACACAGAACACAGACTTCTCTAGAACGGCTGTAAGTGAACAATTCAGAATAAGCTCTCTACTTCAGGTAGTGCCTAGTTACTAAAAGAATTGCCTTGATGTCTTAGCCTTGATGACCGAGGAGTAGCAGGCAGACAATACTTCACATTTTGAGCTTCAGTCACTCTTGGAGCTGGCTCAGTTTCAAGGAATAATTCTGATTCTCAGCAAGTTTAACGCATTTGCATGCAAGAAATAATTTACTCTGTTGCACCCCCTAGTGGGATTACTTTATAGTAATCAGATTCTCCCGATTTTGTTATTTTTCTACTCATAGTACACGTTAACTAAGAAAAGTTACAAAAGGATGTACTTAGGTTCCCAAATTAATTTGCTTCAAGGTTAACTGACATTTCCCTTTTTTGTTGGTGGTTTTCAATGAGGTATAGTAAGGCACTAAGCACTCAGTGCTACGTACATGTCTGAAACAATCATGCATTTCAGTTTCTGGTTTTCAAGCTAGGTTCTACTTTCAGTTTAAACCCAGAGTAGAAAGATTTTCCATTCCAAGAAAAAATTACTCATTCTTTTTTTAAGGTCAAGCCATATGTGTAATAAGGAGAGATCCAAAGAGAGGGGGAGAAAATGTGGTTTTTGTGCATTATTAATACTAGCTATCTTAAATGTGTTCAGTAAGTTTTTGCAAATTGGCAAATGGCAAAAAGTCACTGTATTATTAACATCATTATTTGACTTTGTGTCCATGCTGTTCCTACCTCAAAAAATTTGCCCTGGAAAAAATCAGACCCATAATAAATGAAGCAAAAGGTAAAGGAACAGAATTACCAGGACTCAAATCCTGGAAAGATTTAATTTACCTAACTTCGGCTCTTGGGCTGATCGTGTTCTCACTGCAAAGAGTTATTTGTCAGTCACATTAGCAGGAGCCAGGCACGACTCACAGATTCAGTGTGACCACTGCTAACACTTCACACAAACCATGTACATAAAGCATTTGGAAAAAGAGGTCCAAGTGTTGTGTTCAGATCAGCTACACCTTGATAGGATATAGGTAACAACAGCTGAGAGCTTCATTCTTGCTCCAGCTTCCTCACAGCAGACACAGGAGTAGAGAAGCATAAACACATTCTCAAACCCCCGGATCTGGCCACTCTCAAGCACCGAAGCAGCACAGAACAGGCAACCTTCCCTTCACAGAAGATACCTGCCCTGCCCAGGCAGTATGTTAAGGGCAGACTAGAGAGCTGGTGTAGGTGAGTGACTACAGGTACCACAGGCCTGCTGGAAAGGCATTCCCCCATTCCCACAGACTGGAAGTTCTGCTCAGTCTTGCTAAAGTGCTCACCCTCTAAGGTTTTTAAATACACATAACAAAGATGTGCAGATGATCCCAAATTGCTTTCCTCACTGCATTATGATTTAAAATATCAAGGCACTTCCAGCAAGCCCTGACATCAGATGGCAAGAAGGAGCAAACAAAGAGGTCTAGCTTATCTTTTGTGCTTAGATGTAGTTTATAACAGAGTATAAAGGAAATCAATATTGTCATCATAAATCTTGCTTATTCTCCTTATAGGGGTGATGGCTGACTTCCATGTGAAAATGCCAAAATAAAAGCACTTTGCTCTCCATGAGACTTTGGTTCAATCAGGCATAATACAGCACAAACAACCGTAATGTAAATAAATGCACTGAGAATGCGAACGTCCACAAGAGACAGGACTGTTCGAATCCTCTTACTTCCACCGGGAATATGTTACTACTGCCTAAGCAGACACAGGAGCACCTTCTGGTTGTGGCTCACCAGAATGAGCACAGGCTTCGTAATCTGATGAGCAGTGATTTTTCTCTCATTCATTAACACTCAAAATGGTTTCTTTCTACTTCCTTGTGTCCCCTTTAAATGGGTGACCAAAACATAAACAAGAAAGACCATCCGTATTAGTCAGAGAAAGCCGACTCTGGCTCGCTGCCTGTGCAACTATGATAATAAGCCATTCTTAAAGCATTATCAATGTAAGCCGCCTTGGAATCCATGCGCGCTTTGGAAGACATGAATCTGTTCTGGCGAACCCTCGTGACACAGCTATTGCTCTTCTGCTTCCCTGGGGCTGACACAGATCACATCAAATCCATTATGACCAAAGAGAACACAAATAACTTTTGTAATTTTAACTATAAATGTGTTAATGAAACTACATTAATGCGCTTCAGATTAAAAAAGAAACATCGCTAACAAATAAGGCAAGAAGGTCATTACCATTCCACATTAATGAATTACCAATAAATTATTTTGAGAAAATTGCTTCATTGTGAAACCAGGACACTGGAAAGAACAATATTATGTATATAAAATTAAATTCTAGCAAATCTATCTGACATACAATAAACCCAGAAAGTATATATGTCCTATAATGGGCATTTACAATTCATAATAATTTTATCTGGGTATATATCTGAAACAAGAAAAAAACACAAGTGAAGATTTCATAGGGAATGTTGATAACAAAGGTAACAGGATGAAAAGAATAAAAATAAAATTGCTTCCAGTAACCTGGTAGCAAAAACTAAAACACAGTGTCATCAATATCCATGGCATCTTTGAACAGTCATCACAATGCTAAAAAAATAATATTTCATTTCCTCTGTTAAGGTAAGCCCTATGATCTGGCACCTCAGTCTCCCATTATAATGTCAATAGGTGAAATTCACAGGACAAGAACTGTGTGTTACTTATGCCCTACTTAAGCCTACATTTACTTGGGGTGTGTACTATAATCTGCTACACATAAATATTTCTTTAGAACATCGGTATTTTGTTAAACGTGACTTTGATCCAAATCTTAAGAGTCATTTGATGATTTCAGTGATGGGCATGTAAAAGTGAAACCTTACAATACCATAAATTTGAATTTAATTTTCCATACAGAGGAATTCCTTTTAATTTTCATGTTCCTTATTTCCTTAGACTCATGCTGACATTAACACCTGTATAAACTGAGTGTAAAACACGATCAAATCACAATTCCCCAATCACATCAGCAGTGGTATTTTGCACCCACTTGGCACAGATGCAATTTATTATATGAGATTAAACACACTGGTGAGTCAGGCCTTCTGTATTTAAAAAAATAGCACACACTTTCACTTACAGATACCATCACTAGATCTAGGCACGGATGGAATTAACATTTTGAGCTCATCTTAAATTCTCATGGATTCCTGTAACTATTACCAAGTAATCATGTGGCTGGAAGGCACTGTTTAGGAGCAAAGCAAGAATAACGAAGTTGTTATAAATCAGGCTAGAAATGCACAGGCATGGCTATGTCACAAAGATGTCACAGTGCATAGCTGTTATAGATCTCATTTTGAAAACACTAAATACATGCACAATGTAATGGGGAAATATTCAAAAAGTCATGATGGTGTAACAACATAACTCTGTAAGGAAATACTGTGACCCCTAGTTTTAATATCTCTTAAAGACTGCTGATTCAAAGGCAAAAACAAGCTGATTTTCCAGCTCGGAAAATGACACTTCATAAAAAGGTTCCCTATGTAACATAAATGTTATCTGCAATGTGGAAACTGTATAGTGGAAAAATAAATTATTAGCAAATTAATTGGATGTAAATAGAATACTTGCGTGTTTGGTTTTAGTGGTCAGCAACTCAGCACTCAGAGCTGATCATGGATGTTGTTTTATTCAATCAAATAAGACCCTTTATATTATATAGTGTTCTATATTCTGTAACTAGAACTATTATAATTTGAGCTGAAGCAGTTATCTTTACTACCTTGTGAATACAATCTGAAAGAGTTACAGAAAATGCTGATATACTTAGGATGACCTTCTTTGGTTCAGTGGTGTTACAGGCATACATTTTTTTTCTTTTTTTTGTTACTAGGAAGGAGAAAATTACATTGGGCTAAAATGAATACTAATGAAACTCCTTAGTTAGCTTTCTTTGTGATAAGAATAAAAAATTGGAGCTATGTTCCTCTAGAATCTCAAGCAATTTTTGTCCTTTATTCTGATAGAAAGATTACTGACAGTAGAGAAGGAGAGCAAAGTAATTTCATAAAATATCTGCATTTTTAAGAACGCTTTTGTTGCAAAAATGTTGGTGTGCAATTTCTTCAATCTACTTTTAAGGCTGTAAAGAAAAAGTACCTATTTGTTCTGCACTGCAACAATGCCAGCTGCATTCAATCAACTAAAAAGCTGCAAGCCATAAACCTTCCTCCACAGCTATAGAAGAAAAAAAGGCAGGGCCATAAAAATTCATCAGGATAATGTAGAGATGAGGCGTGTTTGAATCACCATCCCTGCAATCAACCAATCACTCATCCTGTGGCATTTACAGCACATCTCATTCCCCTGTTCCTTAAGGACAATTGATTTTCCTGATTCCATTAGCATAACGGCAAGGAAAATGACTGCAGTGCAATATTTCTGGAAACTTCCAACAAGTATGCTGTGTGCTGGAGTGTGACCATAATAATAAGCTACCTAGCTAGCAACTGCGTGTGCTTCTGCTGCTGCTGCTATGGTATCGCATCCGAGGGAAAAGGACACAGACTAAGCAATTTTGGGTTCACACACAAGAAAAAAAAAATGTTTTCACAGAATATAAACCAAAAACTCACTTAAGCAAATAAACATAATTTCAAGGCGGACTGATCAGTAGGCAACATCTAGCAGGCCTTGAGCATTATTGTGTTATGGTTAATAATTCCATTTTCTGAAACATTAGTAATACTTCTGCATTCCTCGATGGCTTTTATACTCCTATTTTTGCTTAGGTTTAAAACAGAAGAAAATGAAACTTTAATACCACAGTTTTGTTAGAAATATACAAGAAGAATGCATCAGTGGATTCCCCAAAGAATTTACAACCATTCACAGCATTACAGAGTCATCAGCACTAAGCAGGCATCTCCACATTTTTCAGTTTTCTCTTTAAATTCAATGATAACATCCACACTAGCTTAAATTATTCAAGATGATGAAACTTTATTGGTGAACATGCACTGCCTAAATTTAAAACTGTACATTATTATCTTCCCTTGTAAATGTATTTTAAGGATATGTTAAGCTTTTTGAAGTGTAATTCAGAGACTACTGTATCTCAAACAACATAAAATACTTTTCATCTTATGAAGGATCCTTTAGACTTCTAAGGTCCTATCTGTTGTACATTTTTAAGTCCCTTTATAGTTTCAAACCCAGTGGGTTACGCATCTTAAATTCAATCCCTAAATTGAATTCAAAGTTGATAGGAGCCTGCCTGCAGAACTAAGAAAAGTCTTTCTATTATAAGTACCAAAAGTCAATATTTTTAACCCCCCATTGACATGCTTTTTTTCTTATACTTTATCCCTAGAAATATTCCAGTATTACGCAGAAGAAGGAAAAGAAAGATAAACTTAATTTCAATTGCATCCTATGATATGACTATCAGCATGGCCCAGATTCTTACAAGAATTTTTACTATTATTATTTTACATCCTATAACCTCTATTCATAAATATGGATCCTTTCTTCCTAAGCACGGTAGAAACAGAATCACTACAGAGAACTTAAAACTGTCATACAAGAAAAGATTGTAATAAATATAAACAGAAGAAGATGGAGAAGTGTTGGCTCACAAGACTAAAAGTGTCCCAGTACAGCAGCAGCCACGCTGGTGGGAATGACTTCTGCTATTTTAAAGTGATAGGTAGATGTAAAGGGACAGTGTGGAGTAGGTGGCCAGACTCAGTGGAAACGGCAGCTGAATTTTTACTTGTGAAAGGTAACATTGAAGGATAACTTTAGTCACACGATCACCTAAAGAGTACTATGACTACTTACAGGCACAAAACTACATTGGGTATTACAGTGGAGCACACCACAGCCTGCAAAGCTGACTGGATGCAGCAGAACAGAGTGCAGAGGCCTCATCCTGACACCCAGCAATGTGTCAGGACTGGGAACAGGCAAAGGAAATGCAGCCAGTAAAGCAGTTACACAGCACACTGCAACATCTCACTGTGAAAGCCAAGTGGTTCACCAGGATCAGACAACAAGCACCTGATAGCCCCACCTCATGCCTTGGTAGGACTGAACTCAGAGCAATGACAAACACCCAATAGATTCCCCTGTAAATCAACATCAATATAAAGTAACAAACAGAAATTTCAGCTTCTGCACAAAAGCACCCCATTATCCAAGTGCCAGGCAGGGCGTCCTATTCAAGTGCCCTAGGGGCCGTGTCATGGACCCTCAGAGAATGAGTCTGGGACAAAAAGGAAAGGGGCCTGGCATACCCCATGTCTCAGGACTGGACCCTTGTCCCACGATATTGATGATAGCTGCTTCTGAACAGAGTGAAATCATGTGCTCTGCTTCAATCCCTGTCCAAAACTTGAGGAAAACCAATGTAGGCTAACAAATCTGCCCCTGAATCTCAGCATGCTGCACACAGTGTTTCCTACTTGACTGACTTCCACCCTCTGATTAGTTCAGGCAAAGTAAGCATTATTTTGGATATGTGTAAAACAATTAGCGTTCAAGAAAGACTTTTGTCATCAATTCTGTCTATATTACAAAGTTAGAAATACCCTTGATACACTGTCCATGTCACTATGCTAAATAATAGCAACTATTCTTAATTAAAAATGATCAGTGGGTGTAGCTTTCCATCTTCACAGCAGTCCACAAAGAACCATAGTATGAGGATCACAATGAGAGAAACGAGCAAGTTAAATCTCTCTGAGTGCCTGGCTTCCTACAGACCCTGATATACGCATCATAAAAAGGTGGTGTCTCCAAAAGCCAAGGGTTTTTTTTCATTGCTTGCAATGTGTTATTTTGCCCACCCAGATTAGCCCATCTTGGCCCTGGGTGTAGGGGTTTCATTTCTCTTGTTTACATCCAGCCTAATGTTTTACATATTGCTTTAAATCTGTCAGGAACCAAAGCATTTTGCAAGCTGAACGCAAATGTCAAATAACCTTTTCAACAGAAGTAAAATGGTCTGAGAGACAGGTCATGGGCTCCTATTCCCAGCAGCTCTGAGCTCATCACCCCTAGCTGACAGTTACTTAATGTACAGATTTAGGCAAATGACCTAGCTTCTCTCTGCCTCAATTTGCTCGTGTATATAATGAGAATAATGATATACCCTTGCTTTTCAGAAGCTTTATCAATGATTAGTTGGTATTTGGGCAGCAGTGTGACACCATGGTCCGTCTCTTTAAGAGATCATCTGGGGCAGCAGGAGAGGGTCCATCCACTCAGTTTCTTTGACATGCACTTCTGAAAAACAAGGTATTAAATAACTCCTGAGCACCACTGAAACAGCCATTCCAGAGTCTGTTTAACAGAGAACAGCAAAATACCTGCTTAATAGAAAAAGAAAATGAATAAAATGGGATCTGAATCTGTCACCCACTGTCAACTTACCCCACAAAAACAGCCCAAGCTCACTGGCATCAGTAGTATGCAATGCTCCCAGTGACCATCAGTACAGGCCTTCCCTGGCCATGCTCTGCAATTACAGTGACAGCAGGGGCAGCCCCATAGCCAGGATAATGAGGAGTCATCCACTACAAGAGGATGATCGGGGGGCATGGAATTAGCACAGCACCTTTACATGTACTCCTCCCCTAAAGCAGATTCAGCCTGCTAAAAGGGATGAGGAAGTTCTTGTTCTCTAGCTGCAAAGGGCTGTTGGCAGCCTGCATAATTTAGGGCTGCCTGGACAGATGTTACACAGGAGACACCACCATACTATCCCTAGAGTGGGGCAGAGCACCACAAAAGCAGCTTAAAGCCATCCTTTCGACATCCTCTTGATTTATGATGTGCACTTGTTGATTAGCACCCAGGATCAGGGCCACAAGCACAAGGCAGACTCACTGATTTAAAATTTAGACATCCCAAACACAAATTGTATTAAAAATAGAAGCAGGCCAACATAAAAAGGAAAGAGTATTTTGTGGGGTTTTATAGTTGGTCAGGAACTCAGCTTTATAGCTCCTCTGCAAAACAGCACTATCAGCAAAGGCACCCTACAGTGTGAGGGCATCAGCTCTAAACTAACTCAGAGGGAAATGCAAATCTATTAAGTCAACAACAGTTGTCTCTGACCTATTTAGTCCTTATCTGCCCACAAGCTTATTCTGATTTACTTAAAGCAGTTTATCTAGGATGAGCTAAGCCCCTGTTACTAATTGGCAAGCACCTTGTTTCACTTAGGCCTAAATGTCTTAAACTGAGCTAAAAAAATCTAGTTTAGAAAGATCTACGTGTCTACTCACATTGCTTTAAGTAAGGTCTTTTAAAATTGAATCTTAAAGTAATCTACATTAATTGAATCCTTTTAATTAAGGTGCATGCTTGAGCCAAAGATATTGTCTATTTGCATGCTGACCAAAAACCTGGTTAACTGGCATGATCCAAAGACAATCCATTGAGCAAAGGACACCTCACATCCCAAATGTTTCTTTTCTGTTTTGCTTCCAGGCACCAGAACCATAAAGCCTTCGGGTCCACTGAAGTGTGCTGAACCTTGATCCTAGAAGTGCTGTCACACAGAGTGAAAATGAGGTACATGAGAGCATGAATAATATATATCACATTGC
This sequence comes from Falco punctatus, assembly GCF_963210335.1. Lineage (NCBI taxonomy): Eukaryota > Metazoa > Chordata > Aves > Falconiformes > Falconidae > Falco > Falco punctatus. The sequence continues at coordinate 8,242,959 of NC_137591.1, read as the reverse complement.
ACTACATAGCTCCATGGCATGCAAATGTCAAGAACTGGATCGTCAGCAGAATATTCAGTCCAGTTCACAGGCTGAATACAGTATTAGGTGCTGTTGTGTGGTTTTTTTAATTCAAGATCAAAAATGTCCCTCAGGCAAGCTAAGAGTTAAGGTCAAAATAGTAGGAAATACCCACTACCTTCAGGAGCCAAACTAGGGTCAGTGCTAGCTGGGTCAAGGAATCCTGGCTCCAGTATAAAGCCATCTGTCTCACCAAGACTGATGTTGAGCAGACAAGTAAATTTGCTTCTTCCTTTCTGACTCCTCACTCATGTTCCCCAAAGCTGCTGCTAACAGCTCCACAAACTTCTGCACTGGCTTTTCTGCTACATACCAGCCACTCCTAGACGCATTCAAATCCCTCAGCAACTGCACTCCTGCCCACATAAGGGTTCAGGGTAGGGAAATAAAAGAGCAGAGCAGATATTTTCAGGAAAAAAAACAGAGAAGGGGCAGAGAGGTTCCACATTTTACTGTTGCTTTTTCTCTGATCTGATTTCTTCTGACTCCCAGCACATCTTGTTCCTCATCCCTGTAACCATTACTTACACCTTGCTCACACCGACTACTCCAAGCTTGTAAGGAAAGCTGACTTTAGAGGCAAACAATATTAATCCCCATACCATGAGAGGTCCCAAATCATATAGCTACAGAAGCCACAACATGATAGAGGAAGGAAAAAGGACCCACATCTTAGCCCTTGACCCCTTGAAGTTTAATGCTGCATCTGGTTGCAGGAAAAGGCATTTTTTCTTTCTGTCACCTCTCAGTCACTCTGTGAACAGCTACTCTTGTTTCTTCTTTCATTGGGCAATCTCCTAAAAAACAGGTTCATATGCACACTGTTACTGTGTAGCACCAGCATCTATCACCTCCTTTCATCTGTAGAACCAGATTCCATATTCAGGGACAAATTCTGCCTGCTCCTCTGTGAGCATCAAGGGAATCCAGAAAAAAAGCCAGCCAGTGAGGGTCCTTTGTACAGATGGGACATGATTTGTAAAGGAGCAGGGCAAACTCACTGGTCTGCAGCCCTCCATCACATGCCATATAAGACAGCAGGGCTTGTAAGGTCAGTGTAGAAAGAGAGGACCAGGAGAGACACACTGTTGAGATGACCAGGAGTCCATCACCTTCTGCCTTGACTTAGGCAAAACTTTTCCATTTAGAAGAAGGTGTCCATCCCTGAGGAACAGACACATTCTTCAAGAAAAGGCCTCCTGTTTTCCATTTGTAACGTGCATTTTAACAGCTTTAAATTGCTCTACACATTAGTCAGGTGCATAATTAATAAATGATAATAATAACTTGATGCCGGTTCCATCTGGCATCCACAGGAGAGCTTAGCCCTCAGTGTGGTTTGGTAATGCTCTCAGCACTTACCAGTCAGACACCATCAGGCCACTCTAGGGCTGGTGGTAAGAGACAGTCAGGGCAGCACAGGGGAGGGGTGTGTTTTTCAGAAGGCTGCTAGATTTATTTAGTATCATATAAAAGCCCTTAGAAAAAAAAATTCTTCCTTTCTTTTAACTGCTTGCCAAGAAATTACTTGGGGGAATGTGGAAAATGCTCTTTAAAAGGCTATTAAATGTTATTGTTAAAAGAAAAAGGTGCCCATAATGTAATGCCTTCCCCAGAGCAGTTCTTTCTTCTGCCCAGAACAGCATCTCAGCTTTCTGTTTGTTTTGCACTACCAAACTGATGTTGACACTGTGGCTCCTGATGAATTGGTGCTTGATGTCACTGCCAATGCTAACAGTTCTCCAAAAGGAGACAATTTGGTTTTATAATTGCAGCAGCAGCTACATCAGGCACTCACCAAAAAAAAGATTTTAAAAATTACCCTTTTCATTATCTCAAAGGAAGACAACTCCATTTTTCCTTCAAGTATTTGGGTGAGAAACTTGGTTAAATAACCCCAAACTCATATTCATTTATCACTGCATGTACAAGGAGAGTGATCACATTACCTCTAGGCAAAGGCTCACCCTGTGAAGATGCAAGTTTGCAAGAATGGTTCTTTATACTGTTCAGGGCTGCCCAAGGTCATGAGCATTACGGGCTACTACAGACCAAAGCTTTAAAGTAAGCCTCCAGTATTACTTTTAACCATTGCTTCCTTCCATCATCATGTCTGGTGAAACCTGAGTTTGATCTGAGTCTTATATTCCTGGCCAAATCTGTTGAGTAAGCTATATACCAAGAAGATTATTCAAACTACTATAAGCACTGCTAAGCTAAGTAGTAAGAAAGCAAGCCTGGAATCTGTGACATTTCAAAGTTTTGGGCACCTGCTATGTATGTGCATAAGCATGCAAATAGTACATATATACCTACACAAAGGCTAGAAAACTTTTTTTCTTCCTAGTCCAAGAACTCAGTGCCCATCCTACAGCAGTTGGTGACCTGGCACCAGCACTAATGCTTGACTCAGATTGGATCTGAATTTATTATACTGGTTTTAAGCAGATCAGAAACTATAATAAAAAAAAAACAGAAGGCCCTAATTTCAAGTCCTTGGCACTGATTTGACAACAGGCAGATCTTTTTCAGCACTGGTGTTGCTGTCTTACTGACAGAAAAGTGAGAAGGAACTGATTTTTCAATTATTTGGTTTCAAAAGCCTAGTAATATTTAAGTCGGCACTTGCTGTACATACAGCCCCCAGGTGACACCACAGCTTTGAGGTTCAATGTTGAACGTGAAGTTATTACAGTGGGTGGGGAAGAGGGAAGCAGTCATTTTAAAAATCAGACTGACAGCTAGCTCTCTGAATGGCAGTTACCAGCAGCTGTCCTGGCTTTGAACTGTAACAGTTTTATTTTAAAAAGTTAGATCAGGACTATAAACTCCCCATCCCACTTCAAGCTTTTTCAATAAAAATTCAAAGTGAAGAGTTGTCATAGCCCTGAGTAAAAGCAATCGAAAGAGCTACAGTTGGCTACAAGTCTGCAGAAAGGAAATTTTCTTGTTAAACTTCCAGCAGCAGTGGGAAGAAAATTAGAAAAAGGGAAGACAAAAAAAAAACAGAAAACCTGGAGTGGGCAAAGGGTCAAGAAGAAAAAGAGAGGGACTAGTTCAGTTGTTGTTAGAGGACATAGTTACCAGCACGTTGAGTGCCACTTGTGTATACAGTAACACCACTAACATCAGTATGCTCAAGTGAGCAAATTCTGGCAGCCTTTGTACCATCCAAGGGTGTAAACAGACTGTCCCAATTCCAGTGCCATGAGAAAAACACAGAGATACCCTCTATCAACATCACCACTGGGATGCCAGCTAAAGGAAGAAATTCCAGCCTGATCTCAGAAATCAGTCTTGCTTTTTCCTTTCCCACCCCTCACAGTGGCTCGTACAACACAGAGCAGTGTGAGTGATCTGTGCTGTGCACTGCAGATGCCTGTAGGACTGGATGGAATCACCTGTTCTGGGTGTGGTAACGTGGGGGTGTGGAGTTTGAATCGGTATAACATCTTCACTGTGAAATACTGTATGTTAAAAAAAAAAAGAGAAATAATGAAACCCTAGGGTTCTCTCTTTAACAACTCTTATTTTTTATTTGAAAAACTTAATCGGGAATTTTTATTACTCCCCAATAGTGTTTTAAAATAAAAACCAATCCCTTCCAAGTTGCCTTGGGCATACACTGCTGAAACTTGCAGATGGAAGGCATTCTTGCAGACAGTGCTTCCTAATCCTGCCAGGAGTTGGAGTGGGGGCAAGGAAACCTCCAGGGTAAAATAACGGGAGCAGAGGTCCTGTAGGACAAGGAGATGATGAATTCCAAGGGAACAAGAAGGGCAAAACATCAGAGGAAGAGATTCTGGGTTAAGGAAGCAGAACAGCAGTGGAGGGGAAAGTCTTATGGGAAAACAGAATAGCAAGAGAGGTGAGGCATAGCAGAGGAAAACGCAGAGTGGCAGAGCCATAGGGCCAAATCTGTAGATAGCTCTTGAAATGCTAGAACCAAAATTGCCATAAAAGAGGAATAATATAAATGCAGTGAATCTGAGGGAAGGTTATAGCTGATAAATTACAATATGAAGTTTACGATCAGAAAAGAATTCTAAGACAGGCTTTTCCATATGTCAGAGCCACAGTACCATCACAAACTACTTGAGATTCACTCTTGGTGTTGAGAGTCACAGTCTACGGTGTCTAGGTATCCTCCAGTGTCTATATATCATATTCACCAGGTTCTTGCACTATGCCCACCACTGGTACCTGGGCCACCACAAGTCAGAACTAAATTGAGCAGGATCAGAGAAGCCAAAGTTCACATTTCACTCCCTATTTTCACCTACTCAGTTTTCACAAACTTTCCTCTTTTGAGCTGTTTTTTTCTAAAGTTTGTCTCTACATAAAGGTCACTGGTTTTGGAAGCTTCAGCAGAAATAACTCAAATTCTTCCAAGAAAAGGCAAAGAGAAATGTATATATGTATCTATAGGAAGAAAAAAAAAATCCTGCCTTTAGGGTTTTTTAAACAGATGTGGAAGCAAACGAATAACCAAAGAAAGATTAATTCTGAACTGAAAATTAACTTTGCTAGAGAAAAGCGTCTTTAACTATTCAGGCCAACATTGGCTTTGATTTGACCAAATTAAACTATTACAAAGCATGTTTAGTCTGACTCTACTAACCCTTTAAAACTAGGTGTTAAGGCAGAATCCATTTTAACACAACTAGCTAACTTAGGATAGCAGCCAAAGAGTGACATATGTCATCATCCTGAAACAGCTCTAAATTAGCTGACATGAATATTGCTGACAGTGAAGCCTCAGCAGCACAGGGTACAGTGCAGGCCTGACAATCCACTTGATTCCTTGGATGGGTTTCACAAGTCATGCCAAGGTCTGCACTGCCACTGGTAATGTTGTTGTAGGCCTAAACTAATTAACTCCTAGCTGAAGATCTGTAGTGACAGTATAGACATGGAGTTTGTGATTGAGCAAAAAGTACACCAGCTGCACTGGCAGGTTCACTACAGGGCAGAGTTAAGGTTACCCGTGTAGCCCAGCTCTTGAGCTTTGAGACTCTTGGTTCTGTCTCTGACTTGACTTTGAATTCAAGTTAAAGATTACATGTGCAGTGATCTTTTGACTTTGTAGTTTTGTACAGTGTTAAACAATGAGCTCAAAAGCTAAATTCTCCATCTGTACCATATGTATGAATATATAAATGGTTACCTATCTAGGTACAGACCTAGATACGAGGCTAAGGAAGACACCAGCACATTATAGCAGATTATAGATAATTGCTGTTCATTTACTGATCCTTACCCCCAACAGAACTGTGTAAGTTAATGAGCTCTAAAATATGAGTTTCAAAAAAACTTTCATTTCAATAATACTATACACCCTCAGGCTCCTATTAAACTTTTTTGCAACAATAACACCATTCAAACTAACATTCATATGTGAATTACAGTGATACTGCACCACAGGAAAATGCACAGAAAATTAAATGGAAAAGAAAGCACAGGTTTTGGTCCACTAGTTATCTTACCCCCATTCAAATTAATAGGCAGCAGTTCCTGGGGATAGATGAATGGCCTCCAATAAACACAGAACCTACCTGGCCTTCTACTGTATACCTGAAAGGAACAGCTGGAAAACAGAAATATCACAGGATTTATTTCTCAAAATTTCTGCCCTGCTCAAAATGTAGCAAGCATTAGCCTTCTTGAGTGACTTTCTATCAGATCATTAATCTCATCACACTCCTAAAGAGATACACACTCGCACACACTTACTCACCGCTCATCATCAGAATTTGCACCAGAGATCCCAAGGCTGGCCTTGACCCAAGCAGTAGAGGCTCATTCACTAAACTGTGCAGTTTCCAGCTTCACCCTCACTTGCACTGAAGCCAGCCCCAGTTTTGCTACAAACACTGTGCAGATATCTCCCTCAGGAAAACCCACACAGAAAAATCTGATTTACAAATTTATGCCCAATGCAGATAGGTGAAACTTGCCCTCCCAGCTCAAACAGAGTGCTTTTTTAAACTTCTCTAGCAACTTGAACAGGTTAGCTAATGCTTAACAAAAGTCAAAAAGGTTACTGGAAATCAGTCAGAAGAAATAGGTGGCAGGCACTTCTGCAATTCTGGTAAGGCAGCTACTGACATGCTAACACCTTTCAAAATGTGGCTGTAGAGCACCTCAGAAAACCTACCTTTCATGTTTTCTACATCATTAATGCATCCATTGGTTTGGCTACTTATCCAGAAAAGCTACAATCAAACAATATTAGTTTCATGAGCAAAGGCGGCTAAAACCCACAACACTGGATCCTTATGTACCTCAGCTTCACAAAGTTTGAATCCTGATCCCAGTCCCAATGCCATCTGAATTCACCTCTACACATCCACATCTGTTCTGGAGCTTTTGGTGAAACCTCATACCACATGAAACTGTAAGCAGAATCCAAGATTTCCAAAGGCAATGAGAGTAAGCCAAGACTGCATAAGGAACGGAGATCTGGCCACTAATTAGTGCCTTGAATTTTAAACCTTCAGATTTCAGGTCTGTGTTTTGTCTCTGACCCTGTGAGGAGTTCTGTGTGGTGACAGGAATTTTAGCTGTCTGGTGCTCATCACAGGACCTGAGTATTTCCTTCCCACTTTAATAATTTGGCCCTGGATCTCTCTGATTCATAGAATGAAGTAAATGAGACTGAAGTGAGTTTTTAAAAAGCTCTGTTATTTCTGTCTAAGCTAATTGTGTAATCCAGTTCTGCGCAATAACAATCACATACGTTTTCTGTACTAGGTTCAGTCTTATACACAAAACCTTTTCGACACAGTTCTTTTAATATCCCTGTGCCTACACAATTCCAGTGCAATCCAACAGAGTGGGCTGGCCAACTCACAACTGGTGGCTGTTGATTTTTTGTTTGTTTATTTGCAGATCATCAAGAGCATGTGAAGAGTGGGTATGTGTGAAAAGAACTGCAGACTGAGCAGCTTAAAATTGGATTGCTTGAGCAAAAAAACACTCTTTTCCTATTCAGAATTATTCAGGACTAAATCCTGACCTCAAGGTAAAGCAGAGAAAACTGAACTGAAGAGGAGGGGATCTTCAGCTGGTTGTAGGAGCAGGTTCTCCTTTCCCAAGCCAAAGGGCACCAGAAGCATCATTCTGCACTGCAGCCCTATAGCTGTTCGGGTATCCTTTGTATCTGCAATATCTGTAATCAGTCTGATACCCACCCACTAAATTCCTTGACCACCCTCTATTTCACCAAGCGTAGTAACGACTGTGCTGAAGTACAGCTCTGCAGGAAACACTGCAAGCCATCTATCAGGGAAACACCTCTAAAGTTGACAGCCCCATGCAGCTGATCTGGTCTAGTTCTGCTGGCTTCTGCAAACCTGGGGATTTGAAAGCTTCTCATCTAATGTTTACCTGGAATAATGGGTGGTCAGAGAAGCACTGTGGCTTGGAAAGAAAAACTGTAAAGAAAAACAGCAAAGACCTCCATTAGCTTTGCAACAAATGATAATTATGGTATCTCAGAAAACAATTACAAGCAAAGAATCTCAAAATTTAAACAAGAGGGCATTTTTGGCTTAGAAGTCCTGACCAGCCTCGTTGGGCTTCACTCCACTGACAGGTGAAACACAGCACTGAGAGCCCACTGGGCACAAGGTAGAAAATCTGAACATCTCCTATCCACTCTGTAGGCAGCAGAGCAAGCCAGAAGAAGCTAGTGTGGAGGAAGAGCTGGAGAGTGTGTGCCAGAAGATTGGCAGGTTCAGTCCAGCCCTGAAGCTCAGCTGCCTCAGGCCAGTCACTCTGGTGACATGGTGAAGAACTTAGTCCAACAGTACCACAGCAAACAAGTTCAAGCTGTTCCCCACCTCTCCTCCAATGGGTCCTGGAGCTGGAACTAAGGCAGCCTCTTTAGTGCAAATGCAAAGATTTACCATGGGTGAGGACAGTGGGTGAGGCTTGAAAGTGGGCATCAACTACAATTCACTGAGGGACTCTGTCTCAGGGAAAGCACATTAATACAATTCTAAAGTGCAGGAGTGCTCTAACAGTGCTCTTTAATCAGGTTGAGATGACCTATCAGAAAATGTGAGATGACTGTGGATAAATGGTCCATATGCTGAACACCAAGGCATTTAATGAAAAATTTCCCGTAATAGAAAAATTTGCCATGCTTAATACTTTTCATTGACTACCTTTTTACAATTGTACCCATTTAATAGCAATTGCCATCAAGTTATTTTCTACATAACGTCAACTGAAAATCGTTTATTTCCTCCTCCAAACAGCAATTAATGCCAATTATTTTACACAGCACCGTGGACTGCTAGAGATCTTTCAATTTTCCACTCAGCTTCTTTGTATAATTTTTTTTTGTTTAGTTTCATAATTTTCAACTATTTGAAACAAGAGGCTGAAGTGGTGATTTCATCTTTTTTGGCAAAAGATAGTTGAAAAGGCCCAACTATTAAAGCAGCAGGAACTACATAAAAGAATAAGAAGGATACATCATTGTCTTTCTGACTTGGATTTTAACTCAGGGAACATCAATATTCCTAGGAGAAAATCCAGGACATGCCTGTATTGTACTGAAATGGACATACAGTTTTTTATGCTACAAACACAAGCTTCTTACATTGTACTTTTCCTGTGACGAGGTGGCAAATTTGAGACCCCAGGACTGCTTTCTCTCTTGATGGTAGTAAATGCTACACCTTGAAGACTGCTTGATTGTGGGATCAAGGTCACAGCTCTGATGTGCAGTGATGACTTGATCTAAAGACTGATGTCAGAAAGAGTTAATTCTTTGCTTTGACTTAGTTCTGGTCTAACTTGCTCAAGACTGAAGGACCAGCACCATCTGAAAATGTTCTGAATGTTTACTTTTTTCAATAAAATGGATTTCATTTTTATGATTAATGGAAAGGAACTTCTGGGGTTTTGAACATTAACACATGCTAAGTTTTCATTTTGCAAATGAAAACGAAGACATCTTTTTTTTTAATCAACCTTTTAGAGAAAAAGATGTATTTTCCGGATTTGCTGCAGATGGATTTTGTGAATTGCTTTTCACAGTGTTTAGCAGTTGCTGACACTTTACGATCCTAAGATCTATCTACCCTGATCTACTGTTGTGTCCTCTAAGTTTGCCAGACTTACACAAGGCCCAGAAGAAAATACTGCATACAATGTCTTATGTAGCAGGGCCTTTGAACTACACACTTTCTCCCTACACCTCATATTGCCTGCAGAATTTCACAGTCACTAAAATAATAGAAAATCTTGCTTCAGAAAGTTTTTTTTAATCAAATAAAATGATAGACCCATTTTTTATTCTTGTGGCTAAAGTCCAAAACCACACATTCTGTCAATGGTGTTGAATTTAGCATTTTTGTGATAAAGCTCTTTGAGCTTCTTTTCAAATAAACATGTACAGCTTTAAATGAATAAATCATGCAAATACATGTTAATGTATACATAAATTAACACAACATAATAAGGAAAATGAAGAAACAAGATTACAAATTTTCTGCACCTCCAAAATATGAGAGCGATATTTGCTTTAGAAAGAACAAACTCATTTAGAAGAAAAGCTTATATAGATCCAAACAAACCCAAATCACCAATGAAAGCTAATTTTATGTTCAGCAAAGAAGGAAGATGTGCTTCCCACTACAATAGACTAAATCCAATTAAATTAGGCAAACGTAAAAACACAGAAACAAAATTTAATTTAGAAAATAAAACCTCAGAGTTGAATTCTGTTGTCCATTCCATGTTCATAACCCTCATGAAATGAGTTAGAGATTCTGGGGAACAGTATTGTGCATATGAAGAACGGGGGCAGTCTACAGGAGAATCTGCCTCAAAGATTCAAGTTTTCAGATAAACTTTTCAAGCAAAGTGTGTATTTCCTTTTCCCCATCTCACTATTTCCATTTCTCTTTTTCAACCTGTTTTCAAATTAAGACAAAAAATGGGATTTGGGGAATACTGCTCAAAAGACATCATCTCAACATGCATGCTTCATACATATGCCCTATGCAATGGGATGAATTTTTCAAAGCACTCCCCCTTTGCATAAATCTGTTCCCACTAAAGTATAAGACACATTTCAGCAGTTACAGAATTATTCATTGCTGAGTGCTTTTGAAAATCCTGAAAAATCCTGCCCCATACTTTCTGTTACCAATTTTACGAACAAGCTGCTGTTACTATGAGGGCCATAAATCTGTGGTTTGCAAGGTTACAAAGAACTTCTCTCATTGTCTAACAGCCACAGACAGTAGTTTTCTATGGTAAACCCAAACTCCAGTACAATACTGCCAAGTTTTAAAGAAAAACATCTCCTGATAGGTAGTCTATAATGCTACTTACTACCACATATTCAGGGGTTAGTTTATTAGTATCAAGCATATTTTGACAAATGTTACTCAGTTAGCAAAGACCAGGTTTCTGCTGATTTCTGCTTTCTGTTCACAAGACTCAAACTGTATAATAAAGACACCTCACAGCTCAGAAATGTTCAACAGGAACATTTGCTTAAATCAGCTTTCACCCTGAACAACCTTCTTGAGAAGAGCAGAAAATTCAGCCTAAGACTCCTTGATAGTCATTTGAAGACAGAAGGTTTTATCATAGGCAAGCAGAGTATAAAGTAAGGACACCTATCTTATGCATCTCAACTGTCTAATGCATTTGCCAGAATGTTATCACTGCACCTAGATGCCACAACAGACTCCATTTACTAGTCAGTTTTGATACATGGACTCATAACATGATTCTCCACATTACCACTTTAAATATCTGATTGCTTATCTGGAATGACAGCCCTGTTAGAACAAATTCATTCTTCATACTATCCTGGACCTTGGCCCTTTACTTAAGCTACAGTGAAGGAGAGCAGATTTTTGTTTGCAGCAGTCTTATGCCCGCTGGTACACTGCCCTTGCCGACGTGTCAGCCTTTACATAGATGCATATTTCAGCATCCAAATACAGTAAGTGGCAAAACTCGCACTATATGAAATGCCAGTTGTTCAGATTCTGGTCTCTTGACACAGTGGTTAAAATACAAGCACAAACAAGAATATCCTTCTGCTCTGTCCACTGAATCATCCAGCTTCCAACTATTGCTTCTGGTGTCCGAGGCTAATATTGACATGTCAGAAATGTTAAGATATATTTCTCCTTCAGTATAAACAATATGCAATTTCCTGACAGACTTCAGTACTGAACTGTCAACAAAAATATCAGTACAATAAAGCTGCAAAGTTAACAACCCATTCTGTGATTTCTGGGGATGTCAGTAGTTATTATAAATGACTTTCCAGTTAATTACCTGTTCTGAAAATTAAGAAGATTGGGGGTTCACAGCTGCTCCAATAAGTAGCTTCAGTGCCCGCCTCATCCCATTGAGTATGATAAATAATATATTCTCTACCACCCAGACTGCCAGACAGTGGCTGTGTCAAACCCCTCAGAGAGCACACTTTGTCTGCCATGTGTTATAGGCAACATTTATGACAAAAGTAGAAATTAGATGGTGGTTAATCTTGCTTCTCTGTGTCCCATGTGGGGCACAAGCACAGTTGTGGTGTGGCTTGCTGGATGACAGTCAGAAAAAATGACCTCAGCGAATTGTGTGTACATCAGGATATAGCACAAAGAATGGGCTTAGGAAATTATTTTTGGTGAATTGGGCAATGAGGTAGTCTCTTAAAAGAGAAACAAGGTGACAGAAGAGCAAATTTTATTTCCCCTTGAAAAAAAAAAAGCAAGCTTTACATTACAGTTAGATCACAGTGAAGAAGAATGAAATCATACTGCTCTGGGGTTTTTAATTTGCTTCTTATTGCTGCTTAGACTATTTAGCTTGCAGATCATAATAAACTCTGTTATAATGACAGCACCAGAAGATGGATCCAGCTTATAAAAATACTACTAAAGTAACAGCAGTAAGTTCTGCATTGTAGTTCCTGTGAAATGCAAAAGGAATTATTCTCATTTCACTTACATGGGTATAAAAAAGGTAAATTCAATACACAGAAGACTGAAAAATTAAGGCAAGTGAGATCAGAATTGGACTTACATGTAGGCTGTCATCACACCATAACAACAGAGGACACAAATCAAAGTTTTGCCTGAAGATAAATTCTGAGGTAGTCCCCAGTAAGTCTTATCTGCTCCTAAATGGATTTGATTCAGCTCACAAAGTAACCTAAAGTCAACCCCCAGCTGTGATTTCCCTCTGAACGCTTTTTTAAATATATAATTATAGCATGAAGATCATAAGAGGTAGCATGAGTTAAAAGAATCATATTTTTTTAAAGAAATTTGCTAGCTACAGTTACAGATTCCTTATATCAAAGCACAAGGAGAGATAATACTGGTATTAATTCATTCCTCAACATCTCCTGTCCAACATACCTCATGCCAAAAAGCAGTACTACTCATGACTAGTGGTGCCATTTATCATTTAGACTCCTGCTTCCAACAAAATCCAGTGTTTGGATCAAGGAGTTGGGAGCTGTGGCTACACTTCATATTAGAACTGTCCCAACTTCTATGTTTCTACCCACGGTTGTCACATTTTACTGAAGCAAATGAACACACAAAGAGCATTCTGTGCGTAACGTTCTGTGTAAGACTTAATTAAGTGTACAATAATGCATGGGCTGAGAGGTGTTAACTCCTCTTGGGAGTTTCTGAGAAGTCCTGGGAATTCTTTCAAGAGCAGGAGAATTTTCACTTTACTTTGATGAATCTTTTCTTTCTTCCCTGATTTTAATGAAATGCAGGAACTTTATAACTCCTAAAAGTTGATAACAGCTGGCATCCTTTTGCTTTCACGCTTCACATCTTTTCATTCTTAAAAGCCTTGCCAATCTTGTTTTGACCCTTCAACTCTATACTTCCTTCTGTCTGTTGATGCAGTGAATGGTTTACCACCACAGAAGAATAGACATGTAAGAGATCATTTGCCATATAACAAACTTTGAAACTTAACATTTCTTTCCAGTTCTGTATAGAATACAGTTATTTCCCAAACATACAACTTCATATTGGCTAGGCTGGAATAAACAAACCAGCCTCCTGTACTCTCCTGTGAAGATTTTCAAAGGCTCTCCAGCACTCAAATCAGAAATCACATTGATTTTCAGTAAATCCTTATTCATAATTCCTCTTAAAGCATTTCAGAAAACCTCCTGCCTCAAGACTCAGAGAACATATGTAGTGCAATGTTAGGGACATGAAATTGGAGATGATGCTGAAAAATTTTAATATTTGCTATACCAACAGCATGCTGACATAAATACCCAACATAAATTTCTCTGTAGAAAGATATAGGCTTACAGGGCTATAGCTTTGCTAAAATGTCCTGCTCATTACCATGAAATCTATTGATACATTTTCATTACATAGAGCTGTCTTCGCCTTCACTGGAAAGATCCAGAAATCATAAAATTTTTTTCCTTTAATTTCACAATACAAGGCCTTTAGCTAGGATGACAATTTTGGTCTGTAAGACCGTAAATATTTGTCTATTCAAAGGCAGCATTTATCTTACAAAGGCACACATACCAGTTTTGCCTCTGACAAGTTCCTTGTTTATTTATTACTCTAATAACAAATAGACTGTCATCCCTGCTGGGCCTCAAAGATGAACTAAATCTGCTGACACAACTGATTGGGAACGGCTGCAAATTATTTTATTAAAAACTGTGCAATAGCAGATTCACGGTGGGGAGAATGTTTAAATCATAATTCTGTTAGTGTCCTATATATTCCATAGTTAACAACATTCAAAGAAACTAGAGGCACTTTTGTAACCCTCATGTTTATACTGCAGCATTTGATTTTCATTTTGTCCAAACAGGAGAGAAGCGGTGAAGGGGAGACAGATTTCTTTTGTGTTGAGTGCTCTGTGTGCACACACACCAAGAGCGAAGCACAGCATCTTAATTAGATGGGTCCAGAGGCTCCAGCAGACAAGGGAGAGTGACAGTCACTGGACATGCTTGATAGCTCTCTCTAAAGCAGTGCAGAGACTTTCTGGGAAAAGCAAGACAGATCCATACATCTCCAATTTTGGAGAGCTGAACCAGCCATAGCATGACAGGAAAGGACTAGAAGTAGGTGAGTAAAAGATCCTCTGCGCAGTAGTTGATAACAGTTCTAAGACACATTATGCCTTACCAGGTCACAAGCAGTGCTGGCCTCAAGTCTATTCAGCCTCTTGGACAGAGTGGACACTGGGGAGGAACCACATCCCTGACAGTGCTGCCTGACTCCAGAGCCACGGGTCTGAGGCAGGGCAACCAGCAGAGACCCACCCCACTACTTACTGATTACCAAGGCCCTGGCAATTACATACCAACAAATATAAGAAAAATTACCAAGTAATAGTTCTACTTAGCAGTATCATTCAAAGTAGCAGGAGGGAGAGACGGATGCACCACACTGAGCCTTGTAAGGGTGGCTGCCTGAATCAAAACTGGCAACACCTGTGCAGAACAAGAGCAAAGCGAGGAGAGGATTGTGCATCAGAAGAGTATCTCTGACCAGAGAGATTTACTGGGATAAACCATTCACAATCAAGGAGGAGCTTAAAGGCACAAATAATCATTAACTTCACTGAAAACGCTTTTATAGTCAAGTCATCTGTGTACTTGCAGGGAACTCAGCTGGAAATCTCTGTGTCACCATCTTTCTTAAATTTATAGTGATACCAGTGGTACTCGTCTGCATAGAGGGGAATAACGTGATACCGACCTCCTGGTCACCTTTTCCTCCCTGTATTTATTGGCTTCGATGCTGGACAGATTCTCAACCTGCACTCTTTACTGTAACAGATGTTATAGTCACTTGGTCATGTGGTTTGAGGCATTTCCAAGGAAACCTCTCAGCAATTATTTCTGGAGATGGAAAGCAGTCTTTTAGCATGTCTTAGTATCTATTCCACATACTTTATATTATAACAATTTATTCTGCAATGTGATTACATGTTGGCATAGACTCTGATTAGGGCTTTAAACAGGAACTAACAGCAGTTATGTTGAATATGTTTTTCATCTGATGATGCACAATACCATTGATTGGATGTAGATTATATTCAGCATTAACTCCAGCTATATAAAAATATCACAAAGGAAAGTCTATCTCATGGCACAGAATACCCTTTAATTGCATGGATGATCAGTATATGTTGCGACTTCTGCTTTTTTTAAAAACCCTGTACACAAGAAAAGTCATGCCTGTAAGAGAAACATTAATCCAAGTAATTACCAAGCATTGTTTACTTTTCCTCATAAATTCTGTGGTTTCTTCATTTTCACCCAGGCTGTATCATAAAGCTGAAGTGATGGGGGGGCGGGGAAAGCTGGATATGTCATCCAAAGATAAAAGTTTAAAGTTCATCATGTTAGGATTCAGGAAGTGTATTAACTGTTTCTTGCTGACTGCAGTTGCATTGCAAATCTCTGATAATTTTATTTTTTTTCATTATACCCCTTGAACCTCATATCTTCACTGCACTTTATACTTTTGCCATCCTACCATCTCAGAGCATCTTTAACAGATCTGTACCCCTTGGAGATGAGAAAAGTACTAAATGTCCAATTTATTTGTCCGTATCATGGAGCTTGCGGCAAAACAGAACTGAATAAGGACAGGTCTTTAAGTTAATGTCTTTATCGTTGGAAGCAACTGCTGTTGGCTTTCAGAGCTGAGATAGGAGGCTGGGAAGGTATGTTTCAAAATCTCAGTCCAGATTTGATAGGATGTACATTACAAAAAAAGTGAAGAAACTAACAGCGATGTCACTACAAATTTAAGAAAAACAAATTTAAGCGATGCAGAGATTTCCAGCTAAGTTCTCTGCATACCCAAAAAGGAAGAAAATGCTGAAAAGGTAAGTATTAAAAAGTAGGTTCAAATTCAGTCCTTCATCAGCATCCTCAAAGACGATAAGGATTTGCAGCTGTGGAATGAAGGTAGTGGAATCATGGTATGTCTTTGAGAAGTTTTTGGACGAGGTTCTACTTCCTTTATTCCCCTATTGGACAATTTACTCTTCCTACATTTGACAGAAAATGAAGGAGACAAAAAGTTAGAAGGAGAGGTAGGGAAGAGCTCACCTAGTAGGGACAGCGCTTAGTGAGGGACACAGGGAGCACCTGGATCAATTTTATGAGAAATACAAAGAGGAGTTTCTGTTTCCACTGTAATTTACCTACAGCCAGTGATGAAGCCTGCATCTTCCCTCAAGCCAGGTCTAGGACAGAAACTTGTACCTCTGCTGTGTCATATGTAATGTCACTTAAGTCTTTCTTTTCCTTTTTTTTTTTTTTTTTTTACATTCTTGAGTAATTTAAAGTTCTAACATAGTCTTGCCTTATTGTGCCACACCTATAATTTTGCTAATTATATTGTGGGTCATGTGTCCACCCGGAGGGCCATATCAACAAACCTTTTTACTTTAATTTAGGCCTTACAAAACACAAGTTGGGGAACACATCTTTGGTAGATGGAAAATAATGATTATCAATTCTTTTAGAGAATACTCCCATGTTACTAAGTCATGTTACCTTCTGCAAGTAGAATCAGTTTCAGACAGTTGTAGGAATCAAAACTAAAATAATTTTAAATGCATTTAAATAGGCACCATCCCACCTAAAATAAACACGGCCATGAATAACTACAATGGTAAACAATATGGTCATCATGCATGTAGAGTCATTTAACTGTGAGACAATACCTTATATCAACAAGGTTCACTGCCCTCTGTTGAGAAGACACCTACTGGTTTGCTAATTGTAGCTTCCTTTGCTAAAAAACATGACTCTTTCTCACACTTATTGCTTCAACGTCTGCTTGAAATAGCAGAAATTCCTGCTTTACCTCCACTTTGTCCCCATTTTTAATCTTGTTCACATGATTTGGTTATCAATTACATAAAAATTCCCCTAAGAACCTGCATACCAGCAAAAAGTGACTCAAATGCACTAGCAAGAAAGACAGACATGAGGCAGCACCCCTGGTATACTTACCAGTTCAGAGCCAAGGGGAGTCTTACAACCACTAAGATGACAACTGGTTCTTTAGCTTTGGTTTTGCTTGGATTCTAAGATCATTAACTTCATTTCACATAAAACCAAACTGTCAGATTGTTTGATAATAATATAAATGTTACACTGATCAAGCACCGTAACAAAAAATGTACATTAAAAGCATAGGTTAGCTTAAAACAGATACTCCTTAACTAAAATGTCTTCCTTTGCATTGGATTTAAAGGGGCTGCAAGCAAGGAAGGGTTTAGCATCATACCCCTCTGTTTTACGAAATGTTACTGCTTATTGATTTACTCTACCTTAGGCTGTAAAATTTCAGATCAAGCCAGTCAATGGGGAAAAAAAAACCAAACTAAAAAAAAAAAAGTTCATGTCTTATGAGAAAGTTTCTTTTCATCCTCAGCTCCTGTAAAATACTGGTGGTGTTATTTTTTCACTTATAAGTAGTTCTCTCCTGACAATTACACACAGTGAAAAGACAGCAAAATCAAACAAATAAATGGGTGGAGAAAAGGAAGGAGGAGAAGATACAGTTATGGTATTGGAAAACATTTCCACTCATATACAGGAGGCTACAGGTAAGCCAGGTTTTAAGTGAAGTCTATTTGGGTCATGATTTCTGCAGAGAAAACTATCAAATGAATATGCAGCAACAGAACAAGAGGAGGGAGTCCAAGCCTTCCCAAAACTATGCCTAATGTATTAGAAAAACTAATGGTTGATGAACAGTTAGCTGAAAGGAAGACAGAACCTTTTCAGACAAAGTTTAATGCTGAAGCATTAGAGATAAAGGTTTCAATTTTCATTCGTGGCATTGTGTCCACTCATAGTAACGTGGTCAATGGACCAGAAGGGAATTATTTCATTGAGTTTTAACACAAGGCAGAGAAATACCTTTGAAATTTTTATATGCATCTCATCCAAGGTAATAAAAAAGCAAAAATGCAGTAGAAGAACAGAAGAACTTGATGTACCTATCAAGAATAGCTCAAGTGGGTTATTATGGATAGGGTTCTACAAGGATTTTAACTATCATAGACAGTAAGCATGGACAGACAATTGCAGAAACATGCAGACACTACCAGGATGCTATTAGTAAGAGTAGGAAGAAAGAGACCGATACAATACCCACCACAGAAGAAATAAAAGCACCATCAAAATAACATGAGAAGCTGCATTTACTCTGTTGATACAAGCCCTTGTTCAGACGCTGAAAGCTGCCGCTTCCCTGACAGCAGAATGCATTTCTAATCCTAGAGCAGGCTACACTGGCAGGTTTTCAAGTGACAACTGAGAGTATTAATCTACAGAAGTAAGGAGGTCAAAAGTCAGTGAATTTTTTGCATACTTTAGTTCATGTTTGTATGTTTTATTTTGCCTATTTGAACTATAATAAGCACACAGAAGACCACCTAAAATGATCCTCAGTACTACACTGACCAACAGTTTTTTATAAAATTATGTCTTTATATTGATAATATTCAGAGCAGAACAGATCACCAAAGACCACATGATCTCTCTGCTTCTTACAGTCACAACACTTAAAGGATGTCATTTTTTTTCCTAATAAAAACTTATCTAATAACTCTGGCTCCAATATATCACCTTGTTATTTATATATCATGCCTAATACCATAGTGCTTTGGGGCCCTGTTCATGATAGCCCTAATCATCCACTGTGACAAGCAGGCTTCTGTTTGGACTTGGATTTATTGCTGTAGTTTGTTGGTTACCTAAAGATTAAATTGCCCTCCTGTTTAAATAAGAGGCCTCAAATTCATGCTCTATATTGTAGTAGAGAGCTAACTGTTGGATCTGTTGCTCTTTGACACCTTCTCTTCATTTATCAGCCACAGACTTTGAATTTAATCATGTCCATTTTCTGCTTGCTCTTTCCTGATCCATAGGAGAGGTTTTTTCAACTGACTGCATGATCAAAACTTTAATAGGGACTCTGGATAATTTATATGCAAAATTTTAAGAGCTATCACATGTCCTGAGGTTCATCTGTAGAAACATGTATACTGCAAAGAATTAGCAGTCCATAGAGTATGAAGGTAGACACCCATGGCTAAAAAAGTCTGGAAAATAATCTGTGTGACAGGACACAAGAATTCAGACATGAATACCATTTCATAAATGGTACAGATTACACTGAATTAGAGACACATACCAAACTCAGAAGAATTTTAGAAAGCTGCAAAAGAAAACAGTCTGGTGTGTGAATTAATTATCTGACCTCTGCTTTGAATATGTCATATCCGAGGCATTTCATTTTATTAAAAGACTGTATAATCATGAATATAATCACAAATGCAATGTTTAAGAAAATCTGATTTCAACCTTTGTACTTAGGTCACACATCAAGTAACTCAGTTTTACTCTCTGCTTAATGTGATTCATATACAAAACTGTTACACAAAATCATAAAGCATGGAGGAACAAACTCTTCCAAAGGGACAACAACTTTTCAACCAAAGCATTTAAACCAAAATGGGTGGGGTCACTAATCACAACACAATGCCAAATTACTTAATTAGACATAGAAATGCTGAGATTTTGTAGGACTAGATTATGGCATGCATGATGAAATTGTGTCGCTCTGGTGGCAACACTGGAAGCAGTAAGACTTTTTTAAAACAGTTAATTGCTTGTACTGAGATACCTTTGAAAGCATATACTTGGCCCACTCCAGTAGACATGTAAGAACATCCCTGGAAATCACAGAAACTCTGACTTTAGTTTTGCCATATGTGTACTCAGATGATCATTCATGCACATTTGCAATCGGTTAAAGTATCTTCACCATTTTAGTGGAGTAAGTATCAGGCTATGTAGTACAAGACAGCAGGCACTGCTAGGAATATATTGTGCTGGATGAATAAGACTAATATTAATAATGGGCTAATAGTTCTCCTCTCCTTACTTGCATGAACACTTCTTTAAATATTTTTGTTTAGAGACATTGCTTATACAAAGTTCGTTTGTGCCTGTCTTTCAAAGGTTTGCATTGCATTCTGAAAAGAGTTATTCTCTATACTCAGCATTTTATATTTATAAACACACTTCACAAAGCTTTTGTTAAAGATCACCTGCACCTATTATAAGTCTGTAGGAGCACACTGTTTATGAACTTAAAATAACCGGAACACACCAGGGTGGTTTCCATTTGAACAGCATATGGTAGCTACCTGGATATACTGCAGTGCTATGGATCATTTGCTACGATTAATAGAGGTAGCCAAAGTAAAGAAAGTGCAATTAGTATAAATATGCCTTTTAAGGTTTTGCCCCAAATTGGATTGAAATGAAGATTTGAGATATTCCCCAAAAAATTGCATTTTGAAAGGAGTGAAACATGACATTTCCCAGATTAACTGGGAAACATCCTTAGGAACAGGCAACATGAAAGGGACAAGAATGGCCCTTGGTCCTGTTCAGTGTCATTCTGCTCAGTGCTTTCATAGCCTTCTGCTTTAGGACAGGTTGTCTGGGATTCTAGAGAGCCACGAGCCATCTCTTTCTTTGCTTGGCCCCAAAGTAAAATTCAAGGTAAAGTCATCTATATTAAAAAGCTGCCTTCCAACTGCAAGCTCGGAGCATCTCAAAGGACTCCAGGACCCAAGTTGCAGGTCATACCTCCAGCAGGCTGCCTTCCTAAGCAGAGCTGTCACACTCTCTGCTGTGGGGCTAGGCTGGGGATTAAGCAAAGGTCCCCATGATGTTCACATGCCTGACATTGCAGGAGGGCACCTGGAAGCCCTGCAAGGCTGCACTAGAGCTGCAGGCCCTGGAAACACTAGCATCTCTAACCTTGCAACAGCCCCACTGTGTGGGGACTGCTTAGATCAATCCCAATGTGGGCTGCTCAGGTCAACCCCAAAAGCTGTAACCATATTTCCAGAGTACATGATTCCAGGACAAGTCAAGAATTAAAGCACGGATTTGTAGGCTTTGAATGCCTGCTCTGCATAAGGGAGCCCACGAACCTTAAGAGACCCTGGTCTGAGGTGCAGCTGCCATGGCTTTCACAGCTTCAGAGCAGCAAGCCTAGAGCTGCAGAACCTGAAAGCACCTTCAAGACCTGGGCAGCTCACTCATATACTAAATACAAGGTATTTTCATTAGGCATGGCTGCTGGGCCACTTCACCTGAGAGCTGCACCGAGAATGGTGGGGGAATTTTCTCCCCCCCACTTTTCCAGCCTGGAGTAAGAAGACAAGCTTGTTCAGGCAGCAAACATGATTCCCCAGTCCTCTGTGAGGAAGCATTTTGAAAATAGGGAACTAAATGCCTACTTTACGACTTTAATGTTCAAACATCATGATGAAAAATAGAAGCAACGTTACCTCCTGCAGAGGCAAGACAGAAATAAATCAGGGGAGTAATTTACTTCAAAGGTCTCTATGTTTACCTCTCCCTGTCTCGTAACTGGGACACCAATCTTACTGACTGAAACCAAGAATGTAGTCAAGGGAAAAATATCCCCAAAGTGCCTGAAATAGTCTAAATGAATGTAAAGTCTGATGGGTTTAGAATTGGTTCTGACAGTTTTGTATTACATGACAGTTTTAGATGTTAATTTTCAATTTTGTTTGTATTTCTTGTCACAGTTAGGACCAAATTCTCCCTAAGCCAGACCCTTATTGGCAGCATGCCTCTGATCTGTTGGAAACCAATGACAACTGGTGCTGGACAGGATGTTTCCCTCTTTCATGAAAAGGCACAACTTAGAGCACAGCACTTGCCACAGACCCAGATGGCACACTTCATGCCAAAATCTCTAGATAATCTGCACCAGGGAAGAGAGCAATCACAATATAGCACGTGGATCTGTGAGCCACGTTTGGGTAGCTGGCTGTACTTGTTCTCTCACTTCCCCTTCCTGAGTCCTGTAGTGATTCATGCAAACTGCTATGTTTTGCCTTACCCAAAATGCAACAGGCTATTTTAAGTTGTTATATTTATTTCAGATTAAGAAAACAATAAATCAAGAGGGAGGCAAAGGGTTTTTGTAAGTGAACACTCAATTGCCATGTTGTCCTGGTTTCAGCTGGGATAGAGTTAATTCTCTTAGTAGCTGTTACAATGGTGTGTTTTGAATTTAGTATGAAAATAATGCTGAACACACTTTTGGTTGTTGCTAAGTAATGCTTGCTCTAAATCAAGGATTTTTCAAGTTTCCCGTGCTCTGCCAGTGAGCAGGTGCACAAGAAGCCAGGAGGAAGCACAGCCAGGACAGCTGACCCGAACTAGCCAAAGGGATATTCCATAGCACAGGATGTCATGCTGAGTATATAAACTGGGGGGAGCTGCCCGGGAGCTGCGATTGCTGCTCGGGGACTGGCTAGGAATCAGTCAGCAGGTGGTGAGCAATTGTATTGTGCATCACTTGGGGTTTTTTTCCTTTGGGTTTTACTCCTTTCTCCTCCTTTTCACTACAATTGTTATTACCTCTATTAAGTTTTCTTTTATTTCAATTACTATACTGTTCTTATCTCAACCCACAAGTTCTACCTTTTTTTCTGATTCTCTTCCCTATCCAGCTGGGGGCAGGGAGGGGAGTGAGCAAGCGGATGTGTGGTACTTAGTTGCCACCTGGGGTTAAACTGTGATACGTGTAAGAGAAAAAGACAACTCTAAAATGCAATAAAAAGGACTTAGAGAGATTGCCTGTTGCTTGTTAAGCACGGCAAATTTTAACAGTTTGCTTTTCTCAAAATACATGATTTTTCAACAATGAAGTTTGATAGAATCCTAAAACATCCAGAAGTGTTCTGCCTGCATTCCCTGCTTATGTCCACCATACACAATTATTGTCTGGCTCTGCAAGACATAACGTTTAAAGATTTCAAAGTGCAGTGCACAGAAAAATGAGACTTAAGAATGACATCATCAAACACACCACAAAATGAGGCAGAAATACTAAAGGATTCCCCGGAGCAAGCACAAGTCCTGCTGAGAATGTTCCTGCTGGGGGTCCCTAATTAATGTACCCATTTTCCACCTGTCACACAGCAGAATTAAACTCACTGCATCTCTGCTTTAATTCTCCACTTAATCAATAATTCAGATAACAGATCCAAAGTCCTGTAGATTCTGTGTATTGATCTTCTCCCACCCTCAATTTGCCAGTTGTCTCCACTAACTTTGAGCAGTATTTTACTGAAAGTCCATTTAATTTAAAATGTAATCACTTTGCCGATGCTGAACTGCTTGCCGGTTTCATTAGTCTTCGGAAAACTTTCCCAAAATATGGAGGTGTGTAAACACATTAAGTATCACTTAGAAACAGAAATCAGCATTGTTTGATTTCTTCTCTGCCAATAAAATTTCATCTATGCAGATACACAGACAAAAATTCTATACTTCAACTACTAGTCTTTTCCAACTTTACTAGAATTAGGCTAAAACTTTTTACTCTTTTTTTTTTTCTTCCTCCATTACAACTTAAAACATTTTTTGCAGACTGGAAAAAAGTTTTACTTATTTATAATGTTTTAATAGAAAAGGTTTGTAACCTTTTGTAAAAAAAAATTCTACCCTTATTCTGCTGAGACAGCCTCTATCTTTTCCAGCACCGTAAAGATAGATCTCCAAGTCTCATGAGGTTTCACAGTAATTAATGCAAACCATTTAAATCTGATTCTGAAACCTGAATGAACTAAACAATGGAAGGCAAATTACTTTTTGCTGTTTTACATCTTTTCAATTCCTCGGCAAGGGTCAGAGCTGACACAGGGAAGATTAAATAGCATACTGCACAAAACGACCCTTATCACTCCCTTTCTGGAAAATTTGTTTTCTATGTATGTAAAAGGTATATAATG
Organism: Falco punctatus; assembly: GCF_963210335.1. Classification (NCBI taxonomy): domain Eukaryota; kingdom Metazoa; phylum Chordata; class Aves; order Falconiformes; family Falconidae; genus Falco; species Falco punctatus. The sequence goes on along the minus strand of NC_137591.1, from coordinate 8,219,022 downwards.
CTCTTGACTAAGAAGATACATGGGCATCATTACTATGTTTATACCGAGTGAATAGAAATAGATCAGGAGATGCTCAGTTATTGGCAGAGAGATAGCAGAAGAAAGTTATTAAAATACAGAGAAAGTACTGTTAGTAGCATCCAATGCAAGACAGATCCCTGCATTGTTTTTCTGAAGATAAAATTCACTGAAAAAAACTTAGAAAAGTAAGTTTCTGATAGCTGTAAAGTCAGGCATCAGTTAGGATACTAAGCCAGCTGTATTCAGTTTCTAAAGCTTAAAGTTTGACTAAGGCAGTGGCATAGTGATGCATTTTCCAGAAAAAATAGTGTCCAGCACAGTGCCTTTTCTGCATGTCTGTGGTAGGGAAAAGGCTAATATGGGAAGACTGAAAATTCTACTACTGGGTCAACTCCTTTCATTCCCCCAGCAAGGGCAAAGAGATTTTTCATCTGTGTACTAGCTTTGAAGTATTACTAAGTAATAACTTTTTGCCTTAGTGTACCAGGTTAGTACATCATCAGCAGTCTATTACCTTAGAAGTAACATGGGAATAACTTCAAGCACTTCTATAAAAAAGTGGAAGAGATTTAGAAAGGCTTAATAACCTGGTCAAAGCTCATCCAGCTGGCCTGACTGCCAGTTGTACCCAAGACTTTATGAATACTTAAAAAACCAGTGGATAGCCATACAGGAATCATATCAACCACTGATTTGTTTCTGCTTTGAAATATTTAGGTAAATTAAGAGTCTCCAAATTCAGGTCTTCTGATATCCTAGGCTGCTTTAAAACTGTATTAGAAGTGATTTTAGAGCCATTAATGGTTAGCTTTGGAAATTAACAATAGACTTGCATTAGAAGAAAGGACTAGATTTTTATTATATTTTCCATTATTTGAAAAGGAGTTAGAAAATTATTCATTTCCTGGGAAAAAAATCTGGAATTAAATAATCAAACGTATTATAAATGGCTGCAAGATAATAAGGAAATGGGTTACACCCAACAAAGATTTTGTCAGGAAGTAGTCTTGCCAAGAAAACATCATTTATTTGTTAATGAGGTAATAGCCTTTGTGGGTAAGGAAGGAACAGTTAACATTGTACTTTGAATCTAATAATGTTTGCCATAAGATCTTATATGATAGTCTAACAAAGGGCTAGGGAAACATAGCATAAATGAAACTGCTGCAGGTTAGATACACAACTGTTTGGATCATCATCATACTTGAAGAGAAATTATGTGTAGTTTTTCCATACTCAGGCAAATCACTGCATGGTTTCTGCAAAGGATTTGTCCTGAGTGTTGCTCTGCTCAATTCTCTAACAGTACAATCACAGGACACGTAGCTATCACCTTCAGATGACAAGAAACTTGGATGACTGCCAGTTTATTGGAAAACAGAAACAGATTTCAAAATGATTGTGACAAACAGGAGAAATGTTCAGAAAAATGGGATGAATAGTGTGATATATTGTACCTAGGAATAACCACGTGTAGACATACACAGTATAAAATCACTGGTTATTTAAGCAAAGTTAAGCCCTGTCTCAGAAAACAGTCAGAAGTTAAAATTATTTAAGAGCTGAAGATGGATGAGCAGTACCATGCTGCTCCAAAAAAGTCAGTCATTGCATAGGAACATACAAAATCAGGCCTGTAAAGACCATCCCACAATCATTCCACTCTCTCAGATGGTATACTGTCACCATCTGCTTCAGAAAGCTGCAAACAGGAATCCATAGCAGAGCCCACTGGGTCACAAGGTCAAAGAGCAAACTCAAAAATGTGACCAGTTAAAAAAAGATTGAAAGAATTCTGATTGTTTGATGCTGAAGAAGAGGTACTTGAGAAGGGATGCAAGTACTTAAAAGACATTTCTGTGTTAAAAAAATAAAAAAAGAAATTATGCTAACAGGAAAGAAACAATTTACACGCCACATGCCTGAGAACAGAACAAGACATACTCAGCTAATGCACTAAGAAGTAGTCAAGTTAGACCAAGAGAAAACACACTAGCAAAAAGGGCAACAGAAAGGGCAATGTAGCATTGGAATATGGTTCTTAGGGCAGGATGTCAGGTCTTTAAGAACAGGATTGACAAAGCCTGCCAACAATGAGGGGCTGGGGCTGAGGGGTAGGCTGAAGCCTATCCCAATGCCCCTGCTGCGCTGCTGGGGAAGCACAGTTACATCTCAGCCTGACATCATGCAGTCAAGAGAAATGGACACCCACATATAATATTCATACTGCCCATACAACATTTGCCCAAGATCTCCCTGCCCAGCAACAGAAAGATTTTTATGAAATACATTAGTGGTCTTTCCCTGCCTTGCAAACTTCTGCCTTCCTGAATTTGGAAAATGTGGTTTTACATCGGAATTTCTGAGTCAGTGAGTAATTCCAGCTCAACTATCAATGAGACAATGACAAAAATGGATGGGATTATTGCTTGTAGATACATGGCTATGCACAAACTACAGGACCTGGGAGCCCATCCCAGTTTCTTAGTCCAAATCAATATTTCATTCACCCCCTGACTCAATGCAAACCAGAGGACAAATACTATTTCCTCACCTTATGCATGCTGTAGTCTCCATGGCGAAGGAATACAGGCGTACAAGCCAGGGAGAAACTGCGTTGCCATCCTAGCAACAGGCTAAACATGTAGATAGCCAATATATAACAAATAATGCCTGAGTTTTCAAACTCAGATCACTGTCCGGGATCATGCTATGATATTTTTGCAGAAGCCTCTGGACCTGGCTTTTGGATCCACCATTTTGTTGCAGTAACCATCTTAATGCATTGCCCAGATGATCTCTATACCCAAGGTCTCAGTGATTAGCTACAACAAATCTAAATCAATCAGTAGTCAATCAGTAGTTTGATTCCATGCAGTTACCACTACAGGGAAAAGGAAGGAAAGGAAGGAAAGGAAGGAAAGGAAGGAAAGGAAGGAAAGGAAGGAAAGGAAGGAAAGGAAGGAAAGGAAGGAAAGGAAGGAAAGGAAGGAAAGGAAGGAAAGGAAGGAAAGGAAGGAAAGGAAGGAAAGGAAGGAAAGGAAGGAAAGGAAGGAAAGGAAGGAAAGGAAGGAAAGGAAGGAGTAACGGACAGCTGACTCAATAACTGTGCTGTTCTAGTCATTTTCTGTGGGTTCAGTGCTAAATGACTTGGTCTTGAGGAGAACTTATTTCACTGAGCTGGAACATACCCACTTCTGTTTTGCGGTCTAGGAGACAGCAAAAAAACCCTACCCTGACAGTATTTATTAGCAATGAGACACATAGCACTAGTGGGGGAGAAGTCCCGCAGAAGCCATGTCTATTCTGCAGCTGGACTGAAGAAAAAAGCATTTCACTCACAAAAATTGTCAGTCATTTACTATTCAAACAGAAAAAAATCATAATATATTAACTATATTTGTAAACCCTGCAAAGTCTCAGTTGCATTGATTTATACCAGCAAATCCACTGTTTAAGTCATTTATTCAAACGCTGTGAGAACACTTCATTCTTAAAGAAATGCACAGGATGTGACAAATACTTAAAATTTCTCAGTTCCTGTCAAACAACTGACTTATCTGTTAGACCCACTAAAAATGCTACAGTAGGATTCATGCAACCTACTTTGTAATACCGATTTAGTAAGGCATTTTGGATAGGTAAACAGAGGAATCCATGGAGGTGCTGAATCAACAGTCCTTGACAATGCAACGATGTTAGCTCATGTGGCACGCTACAGACTGCAGTAGCATAGACTTCCCTCGAGATCCTTCCTGTATATACTAAATGCCTATTTGTGCAAGAGGAGCTCACTCTTAACAGCCTCCATATAAAGACTACAAAGTTTGGTTTGTCCTGATTAGATTTTTGTCATGTAACCATTTATTATTGAATATAAGGATGAAAAAAATTTCACAGTGCAAGTCTTCTTAGACTGTAGTCTATCCTGCAATAATGCAGGACTCCTGACAAGACATTCTAGTTGCAGACTATATCAGAACAAGCCTTGAAAACAATACCTTCAAGCAATGGTAGCAATAAGTTCTTTCTATTTCAATAAAAGCTTTCTATCTCAAGATCCTAAAGAGCTTTTTAAATATTAATCGAGCCTCTAAGGAGCCCTAGAGATGCTAAAACACTGCAGTCAATGATCAATTAAACCATACACAGTTTATCCAGTTTATAGATAAGGCATGACACAAGTGCAGAAATACCAAAATTTGCTCTGCACAGAGCCAGCTCTCCTAAATGGATGGGAGCCACTTCACCATCTGAAACATCATCCACTTTAGTGTGTCCCACGATAACTGTACTATCCAGGTTTGTCCATTTATCCTAGGCATCCAAACCCCTATTAGAGGAGAAATGACTACTACTTTGGTTTTATCATAGATGAGTAAGTGAGGTACAGGGAGATAAACGATTTGCCCAAGGTCACACAACAGGCCTGTAGCAGAGAATAAGGTATTGCTCAGTATTCCTGTTTCTTCTCAATAGTCCAAATAGTCCTTCTTTCTCTCTCTTTTTTTTTTTTTTAACATTTCTTTTTTAGCATAGTCCAGAGGGTATTGAATCAGTCTGAATGATGTTTTATCCTGGCAACACAGGGATATTTTTTTTTTAATAGCTTTGACGTATGCAATGAGTAAAACATTCTGTACTTGTAGCATTATTTATCCTCTAGCCTTAACTGCAGTGTTCAAAAACTAACACCGACTGCACCTTTCAGAGCACATGCAAGGGTAGCATGTTATTTGTCAAAGCTCACAAAGGCATTGCTGATAGTGCAAGCTTTGTTCATGAGACAGAAAGCTCTTCCCGCTTTTATGCTGCAAATTTCTGGGCAATGTCAATACCAGTTTAAGAGGTCTCCCACTCTCTAGGCTCCTTCTGTCATGTGTTGACATCTTCTAGGAATCAGCAGATTTTATGCCTCTATTCAGTTCACTTGACCTGCCTCTAAATATGTTCCCAGCATCTGAAAAGCCATTCCCCACACAAACATATGATGAAGTCCAGATCAATAACACAGGATAAAAACAAACAAGCTAACTAAGGCAAGTCTAAAGTCTTAAAGAGCTATCCACAGATGCTGCTATCTGGACTGTTCAATATGATGTTCAGAATTGCACACAGCAGGATTTCATTTGCTACAAATAGCTTTGCACCAGCAGCATCTTCAATAATTTTATCATGCAGCGTTCCCTAGATAGAGCAATATTTCATTTAATAAACAGCAAATTAAAATAGCAAATATAGTGAAAGAAAAAGCATGAATAGATTTGCTTCAGAATTTTAAACAGAACATTGATTTTTTTTAATTTTATTTTTTAGTATTTCTGTAGTTGCTCATAAGGTCACCTTCATGACAATTCCAACAGGGGTTTATCTTGTAGTGCTCACTCTGACATACAGCCTGATGATTTATTATTGCTTAGTTCTTGATACTGTTCACTGCACAATCCAATCTAAGAGAGACACATATTTCTCAATTCAGGGACTTCTTTTATTTTATGAAAAATCAGCTTGGTGCTTTGTGGTAAAAACTGGACTTGGCATTTGATCTTTATTTTTAAAACTATTTCTTTCTATTCTGTGTTCCTCTGCTGTATCTTTGATGTATGCCAGGACGATTTTTACATTCTTTTCCTTTGCTGTTCTTTGCTCACCCTATTTTATTGTGGCTACACCCAAAAGAAAAATATGCCACAGTGGCAGTTTTTTCCAGCCACTCTTATCTAGATTTCCGTTTCATAGTAGTAGGTGACATGGTGATAGATTTCATAGGTTTTCTCTCCTCATTTGGGAGAAGGAATATAATTATGCAAAGGAGGGTTAGACGGACAGTAGAAATATATCACTATTAACCCACCAGAACACATGCAGATTCACTGTGGTTATGTGCTTAGAGAGGAAAAAAACCTTCATATGCTAGACAAGGTTTTTTTCTCCCTTTGTATTAATATCAATTCAAGGGTAAGTCAACAATTCTCATCATGTCATTTCTGTGTCTATGGTCTTATGATATGGTGCTATTTAAACTCTGCTCGGCTGCAAAGCTGTCTCCAGTATTCCATTCCCATAGACTGCCTAAGCCATTTGGTATCATTAACCCTCCTGGACCAGGCTGCCCGCTATTCAGCTACATTCCTTTAAGTCTGCCAGTCATTAGCTGGTACGTTAAGTAGCTAATGGTGCTCTCACAATATCTGCTGCATCATGCAGGTGCAACAGAATAAACATTTTTTTCCACTGGTGCTTTGTCCTAAATCATTAAGGACCCCAATCCTGCAAAGATTTATGTATGTGAATAAGTTTACTCACATGAGCAATCCTGTTTCAACCCTCTTAAACACATGCTTGTAGGGTCAGAGTCTCGATGATCAAACTCACTATCAGTTACGCGGCTAAAAGCCTTTTTAAGGAAATGTAAAACAGCATCAGAAAATACCAAAAAGCACTTTCTGCTCTGTATTTCTTTTTATGGAGAAATATTTACAGAAGTATTTTTTTCAAGAACAAAGATTAATAGTCACACCTGCTATTCTATGACCTCATTACTTTCCCACTAATTGATCAGTATATAAAAAATACATATCAAGGCCGTATGAATATTCCCCAACTAACTGGCTGCTGGTAAGGGAGATTAACTTAGGATATGTAAATTATTAAAGCCATAAACTGCTTCTGGAGCTTCCTCACTCTCCTGGGTCAGGTTGGGGAATCAGCTGGCTGTCCCTGGTGGGGCTGAGCTAGAGCAAGGTTAAGTAAGCAACCCTTGTTGCTGTTTCTGCATCTATTAGACACCTTTGCTGACTCTCTGGCGCCAAGAAGTCAGGCACCACCCTCAACACTCAGAGAAGCACAGGAGGTTGCAAATGGTAAATTTAATACCACGACAGGAGGTGCCATTTACAGTCCCAAAGAATAAGTCTCCCCCTCTTCTCTTTCATGCTCATATAAACAAATTGAGGCTGATGCAATTTTGAATCCTGTTGTCCTATTTTATTTTTAAATATGTAATTTCTTCTTTTTTTTAGCATCTATGCAGGATAAAATTAAAGGATTTTTGTACACAACTGATGGCTCAACTGCAATGAGGATTTGTACTTTATGAAATCATTAAAGCAGTGATGAATACAAGAAAAAAAACTAGCAAAAATTTGGTACTTACTAGTAACAAACAACTTAAAAGAAAGGGAGATTAAGTTGCCTGTACAACCAAGCATTACACAGTGTATTCCTTATCTTAGTTTAAAAGAAAAGCAAAATTTATCTCAGAAAAGACTATGAAATATTTGTATGTTTGCCTGTTTTGCTATACCTACTGTGACATACCTTGGCTTCTTTCATTCTTAGAACAATGTGTTAAAAAGGTTAAAAGAATGTCTTTTTTTTTTTAAGTGACATATTACTAGGCACTGTTTGTAAGAATAAAATGTCTAGTGAAAACTGCTGCCTTATCAATTCAAGCCATTCCACATTTATGATGCTAGAACAATGCAAGAAGGCATCTTTTGTATGATCAGAAATGAAAAAAAAAATTAATATTTACAGTCCACATTGAAAAGAAATTGCAAATCAATATTTTTACAGAGGCTGTTTAAGATTAATGTAAATTGGAAAAATGTAAGGCAGGGAAAATACACGGCTTCTAACACCAGATACAGAGAACAAAACCGATCACATCTGAGGAAGACTGACACATTTTCATAGATTTTTGGGGATCCAGGGACCACATCTATTCCTCAGACCAGTTTCCCACATAATGTTGGCCAGAGAATTTCACTCAGTGACTTCTGAATCATGCCCAGTCATGTGATGTTGAGCTATATAATCACTTTTAGAAGGATACCAGTGCTAGCTTTAACTGATTAGAGAATGTATCTTATTTCCAGGCAAACTCTTGTAGTTATATCCAGTTACTCTCACTGTTAAAATAAATCGGGCAGCAGTGGCAAAAGAAGAGCCCTGGCAGCTCTAAGTGACAGCATAGATGGCAGAAATGGGAAAGAAGAGAAATGGAAGAAAATAGGCCAAAAATGCATGTAGAATTAGTATACCAGAGGACTGGGCCAGCACATTAGCAGGAAACATCAAGTATTTCTCTTGTCAGCATAAATATCTGAGACATTTCAGTCATAAATTACATGGTCCATGACAGGCCACAGGGTCCTAGCTTCTGTTCCGTATTGTATTACAGCACATCCATTAGCATTGAGTTAGATTTATCAGCAAAACTGTTAAGCCTACAAGATGAGACAGACCATCTGACCACTGCTACTGTGGAAGAGAGAAAATGCAACCTGGTGCGGTTTCAGTGTAGTATCTTACAAAAAGCAGACTCAGGGCTGTGCTCTTCAGATGCAGGCATTCAAACAGTAAATAATTAAATACAACATTGATTCAAATAAGGAAGAAGGGAGAATCTAAGGACACAAGAAATGTTTAGCTCTAGTAGCTTGCAGACAAACTTCCCAGTGGAGGCAAGGGGAACAGTAAAGGCATGCAACCTTCCAGTCAGCTCAGCGTTGCAGAGCACACATACCTTGGGCATAGGTTATGATGACAGGCTTCTAGCTAGCTGTACAGCCTTACTAACTTCACCTGACTCCATCTACACTTTAGCCATGTCAAGCTCTGCTTCTATGCATGAAAGGCAAATTTAATCCTTATTTTTTTCCTTTTTGTTCACAGCTAAAATGCAAGATTCATCACTGTTTCCCTATTAGTGTAAGCAAAGAAGGCCTGCATTTGACTGTCTTTGACACATCACAAAAACATGGAACGTTCATTAAAAATTTATGGCAACATCAAACATTCTGTTTTACTTTCAATGTTGTCACATAATCCAAATAAAACAGTGATTTAGCCATATCTGTTAAAATTATTTGTCACTGCTGTGTCCTTCCTGTATCACTACTGACACACCAATACGTAAGCCAGTGAAGTCAGTCTCCACGGGATCTGTCTCTTTTGGGAGAGTTTTAAGCACACTCCTGCAGGAATCTGTAGCTGCCACTTAGACTGGGCTCTATATTATTTAAGCTTTCCATTAAAAAAATGAAAAGAACTCTTAAGTAATGCATTAGTGTTATTCTTATCTGAAGAAAGCTTGTGGGACTAAGTGAAAAGATAAAGGAAATAACAGAGACATGTGGCTGTGCTAATGTTAATATTTGATTAGAAATATTCCAAACAAGATGTCAAGATAAATTCAGTTCTTGTTATCAACACACACCCAGCTCATCGAAGCTGAAGTAGTATATTCAGATATACAGTTTAGAAGTAATATGAAAATAGTTTGTATTCATAAAATGAAGACAGTCTAAAAAAAACAAACAAACAAAACAACCCCCTAACCCTTCTAATGTAATCCTCTGAATTAATTAGCAAGGACAAGAACTACTGGAATCAAATTTGTACCTGTTCTTCCATTATTACATGTTGCTTAATTTAGAACAACACTTTGTGCAACATCAAACCACTTGACTTTGCCTTCCCAAAGTCTTAAATTAAATAATTAAAGTGTCTGAAGTCCTCATACTTAACACATTTTCAATTCTCTCTTTGACCACAGTTGCCACAGGCATAATCTCCTGAAATTTAAGTGGTACGACAGCACTGTTCTCTGCTACATCACGTCAGCTTGCTCCTGTTTTCCTATAGTTTTATGTATTCATTTGTTAATTGTAATTGTTTCTGTACAGGACTTGTCTATTGCAGCAGAGAAGAAAACAGAATCTAAAAAAATAACCTGCCTCAGGTTGTAAGTCACCATGATGGTGTCAATATTGCCATTGTCGACAATGACATGCAAGGAGAAAATGGAGAAAGAAAGGCATACAATTAAGTTTAAGCTGATGGCATGATACCCAGAAGCAATTGTCAGAGAGAGAAACAAGAAGATGGAATTGGATGCAGACCAGTCAGAAGCAGAGAAATAGAGCTGCGTCTCAGTTGTGTAAAGATAGCAGGTGAAATTATACAACTGGAGGAGATCATCCAGAGAGAAAGCAGATAAAAAAAAAAAGTGGTAAAATAATTCAAGAAGAAAAATGGGGAGAAGAAGAAACTAAAGAAGAAAAGAGTTGCTAAGTACGGTCAGGAAAAACAAACATTAATAAATAAAAAAAAACATAATAAAGACATAACAAATATATACATACTGCCAAGGGAAGTTGTGATGTTGAGAAGAGTTAAGAACTAAGCAGAAAGATCAGGAAGGCTGGATATGGAAGTCTGGCCAAGAAGTGGTTGCTTGAGACCTCAGTAAAAGTCCACCAGAACTCAACCCTGAGCCAGGATGTAACTGCAGGGAGAAAAAATTTAGAAAAAGAGTTCCTAGCTCTGCCATGGCCTTCTCAAAAGATACCTTAGTGGGAGTTAGGTTAGTGGGTAGATCGGAGGATTCACCTGTTCCCTCTTGAACTCCCCAGTTACACAACTGAAATAGTAATTTTTTCCTGCATGGTAGCTTTGCATAAATTAGGAGAGGAGGCGGTGAATAATGAAGCCATATAAAGATGTGTGAAAGCATTTCAAGAAGAGAGAATGGTCAAGGGTACATTTCTTGATGATGGGTACAGAAGTCAGAAGCATCCAGAGATCAGGAAGAAGGGGAAGGAAAGACATACAGCCAAGGCAGAGGGCAGAGGGGCTAGAGAGAATCCTCAGGAGCATCTAGCACAGACAAGGATCATTAGTGGTTTAAATAAGCCATGTTACTATGCATCTGTTAGGATTATCTATGTAGTCACCCTTTTATCATCCTCTCCCCTTATATATATATATATTTCCTGTGCTTTTTAAGGTATCTTCCATTAAAATCACTATTACTGTAATTTCAGGTATTTGCCCTTATTTCAAGATGTCTGCATGCCATCTTCTTTAACTGCTCTATCAAAGGTGTTTCACAGCAGAGTCTTAGGGCAAAAAGAGAGAGATCAGAAGTGGGAATCAAATGCCACTATAACCAATAAAGCTTAATTAGACAGTATCTATTATCTTATGATCCATGAGGTTGCCTGTAATAATTCAGTCAGTGAAACAAAGTGCACATTAGATTATTTCTTTCCATGAGAAAGCAGCCTTTCATAATATTTAAACAGCATTATGGCTCAACACTAATAAATTAATACAACACTTACAAATATAGCCGTACAGGAATCCAAAATGTAAACCACTGAATGGTTTGTGATGTATGTGCTTCAGCTTGCCTCAAAGCAGGACTGGCCTTTCTTAAGAAAGAAAGAAAGAAAAAGAAAACAAAAACAAAACACAAACACAACAAAAAAACTGACCTTGGTTTTGCTGAGGGAAATCATTGACAAGATTTTGTGGGGAAAAGATAGACTGGTGAAACACAAATGCTTTTTATATTAAGACATGTCAAGTTACATCAGGCATAGTTTTGGACTATGCAACTGTATTTTGTCTCAGGCATTTGCTAAGCTTAACAGGCTGAAATAGACAACAGTAGAGTTGTTAAGATTTATTCATTATTTTCTTCAAAATGTGTGTGTTTGTTTTTTGTGAGCAAGGGGATGATTTTTCCATCCTGAGAAACAGTGAAAAAGATGGTATTTTTCAGTGCAAGCTAGGAGATGGAAATTAATGAAAGATACTTGTAAATCATTCATCAGCCTTGGCAGTGCCAGGCATTTTACGTTTCAATACCTCCATGGTTATAAGAACTGCATAAGGTAAGTTTATAGAAGCCAGACTATTTCCTCATCAAATGTATCACGGATTTACTGAGAGAAGGATATTCATCCCTTCCATCTCCTGATTAGCAAAGATCCAACCATTGTAGCAGCTCTCCTCTGAAATGTTTCTGGCATGCTGACAGACTTTTTTTTTTTTTTTTCCCTGACACTATTGCATCCTAATGAGCAAGACTCCCGCCTGCTGTAAGTGCTGTTTCTCTCGCTTACCAGGCAAGGTTTTGTGCACATGTACATGACTCTTCTGAGAATAAATTGTGAACACTGTGTTTTCCATGTACAAGTACTTCATTTTTGAGGCACTGCATCTCCTCAGTGGAGACATTCAGCTTATTCCTAAGGCAGCAGGCTACTGGTTGTCACATTATGTTTCAATCTTAGATGACAGCACATTTTTCAAGTGTCCCTGCATTTACCTTAAAGTTTCCTCTCTTGACAAAGTTGCTCCTAAACAAGCATGAAAATGTCAGCTAAGGGATGATCCCTTCTTTCAAAAGCCCTTACTAGGTCTTTGTTTTCTCTGATCTTTTCCCCTTTTTCTTCTCGGGGCAGGGGCGTGTAAGTTGGCCCCACCAGCCTGGTATATGCTGTCCTTCACATCTTGATTGAGTACGCTCCTTCTCCCTGCTTGCTTTCCTTCATGCTTCTCTGCTTATTTAATAAAGAAACTGTGCCCTAACCCTACAGAACTTATTTATGTTTGAACATAGAAAACTCAAAAGAAAAGGGATAGCGGTCAAACTGAATAGAAGGCACTTCTCATCATGCCCTTAAACAAGATGGATTTAGGACTATAGCAAAGACATCAAGAACATTACTTCAAAGCAGAAACCCTCAAATAACAAAATCCTATTCAGTTTGTGGTGACTTCACCTCACTGACTGACTGGTAGATATTTACTATTACAGCAGGAAGATGATGAGAGGCAACTACGAGATCCTTAGACGCAGGTCTGGCTGATAACTACAGCTGTGTCCAGCTTTAAACCAGAAGTTATTACACTTTCAGATGTATAACGGTACAGCATGTGTTTCAGAAACAAAACACTGTTACAATTCAGTCACCACATAGGTTATGCACTTGAAGCCTAAGCAGACGTTCACTTTAAAGTCTCTCTCCAACCCAGCTATTTACTTTTAATTCCATTGCCACTGTTTTTTTTCTGGGCCAGCAGAGGTATCACTTACCCAAGGACTGTGTTTCTGAAGTGCTGATGTAATTATAAATATGAAATATAGTAACTGTGCTGCAAACATCAACCCACACCTGTTGAAACATCAAAAAAGAGAAAGACCTCCTCAGCATTCTTTCCCAAACTCTCCCATTTGGGAAACAGACTCACCAGAAACATAGCTACAGGTGACACCTTCAGGACATACAGGTAGTCTTCTTCAAACTTGGGTAAAACACACAAACTCTCTAGAATTAGGGCTCAAGACTGGCTCAAACTTTGGCTAGGGCTCAAAGTATTTTGGAGACTAGTTTTCATAGGTTTGCCACATTATGTTTTTGTAATTTTTTCCTGCAGCCATGTTAAGCAATCAGAGGATCTCTTTCCTATTGATTACCATTACTATTGCTGATAGTTCCTGTAAGGGAAGTCACAGAGTGTGGTATAGGCATCATTTCTATACAGTAGCCTTAAAAGTTATCTTTTAAGAGTGCTAAGGATATGCCCTATGGATACTGGTACCTGCAAAAAGATTGGGATGTGATATGGAAAAGGAATGTGAAAGACTATTTCATAAAACCTGATGTCGCTTGCCAATATCAACATTTAGAAAGTAAATTAAATTTTTAAGAAAACATCTATTTTGGTAGAAGTACAACAAAAATGTGAAGAAGCAGAAACACTTCTCATTTGGCTATAAGTGGTGTGTTAGAAGTCTGAAGACTCACTTATCGTAGTTACAGCGTATTCCATAAACATGATTGTGCCCTAATGATACCACTGTCCTTTAGCAAAGCCCTAGGGCCACACAAAGTATTCAATGCCATGGACAGCAGCTAATGTTTTGCACACTGCCTAAGGCCTAAATAGGCCTTTCATATACAGGCCAGATGTTCACTCTTTCTTAGGCCAGCTTAAGGCTAGAACAAACCTTTTCAACCAGGGTTTATCAGAGTTTCTAAATTACATACTGGGAAGAAATTTAATTGGTTTAATTAAGAAAGTTTATTTCATGGTAATTCAGCTTTGTTATGCTGCAAGACTTAATGTGTCCTCTGGTAGGAGTGATTTGTTATAAATATTCATAGCAACCCTCTTCCCACCCAAGTCAAAAAAAAAAAAAAAAAAAAAAAAAGAACACCACCAAAAAAAACCCCCACCACATTATTAAAGTATATAGTTGCAGATTAAAAAAAAAACTTCAAAAGTCTGGAACATAACTGATGAAATCTCCTCACAGTAGCATCTTATTTAAGTCAGGATACTTGTACAGTTCACACAGTGCTCACAGATTCTCTCCACTCAGAACAGGAATGTCAAAAGCAACAAGGTGACATCTTGGCTGCTTTCTGCCCGTGAAGTCTTAAGACATTACTTCTTTCCACCAATCGCTGTGGGTTGCTGAGGTTTTGGGCTGATTTTTTTCCAAAGTAGCATAAGAAACAAACCATTTTAATTATTGTTGTTATTATTATTATTCACAACAAATACCTTAAAGCTGATTTAATGTGTTTTGAAGTTGGCCCTGCTTGATTGAGATGCTTAACAACACACATTACTGCAGCACACACCCAGGGTTAGAAAAGCACTGTAAATTAGAGGCCTTTCTACCTGTTAAGGTCATGATTTAATCCTTCACACTTAACAGACACCATGACTTAGCTAAAAATCCAAGTTCACAGGCATCAGTCACTACCATAATAGGCCTGCAGGTCAGGCAAGACAACAGGAGGAAAACTAATGTTGATTCAGTTAGGTTCTTCTGAGACACGGGCATCCTTCACACTGTTCTTTTTTTGCCCCTCATCACTAATCATTACCAAAGTGAGGAAACTGTGAGGGAAGTTCATATGTTGAATGTATAGCTCTCTAGTTGCAGCACAGATCTATACAGATCAATAGTGGGTTGATTCTTTCAGCAGCAAATTTAGCACAGGCAAATGGTGCCCACTGACAGCACTGATGTCCTCTGCTCATAACAAGTACTGCACTGGGAGACCAGAACAATTGCTGCCTATCTTGTCTTATCACTGTATCCCCAAGCCTACCAAAACTGTAGGCATCAGACAATAGTTTTGCCCTGTAAATCAGAATTAGAGGGAAGCGTGCAAGAATGTAGACCAGCTATCACAGGACAAATCTCTCAACCTTTATCATCTTTATCAGATTTTGTGTTAGACTAATCCACAAAACCCACATGCAGGAGACTGTCTCCAATTTGCTAGCTGCTGTTCAGGTAGAAACAGACTTCCAAAATGAACAGGTAATCTAAAAACCACAAGAAAAAGTGGGAAGAAAGAGGCATGCCAGAGTGTTATACACTGAAGAGGGTAAGTATTTTTAATCAGAACAAACCAAAGTTCTCAGCTTTTCTTATTATTTCACTCTATTTACTAGTGGTTTTCTTCATTGAAAAAAAAAACCAGCCAAGTAGTACTCAAGGCTTTCCAAAAATCTTATGAGCCAGTCTCAGCATGACTCTGAAAGTCATTTATTCTGTGGGTCTCAATTTGGCCCTGAGATAGAGGGAGGGTTTTTCTCCACACATATTATGCAGATTTGCATGATTTCCTCAAGGCTTATAAAAACTGCAGCTCTCAGATATGACAAAACACACAGGTATCTTTTCAAATACTTCTTTTCAAATAGTTTTACATTTCTGGGAAGTTAAGCAAGGAAAAAACACCAGGATTATTCACTAGGATCTACAGTGATAACTGAAGTTAGGAGTCACACTGAACAAACAAAAACAGAAAAAAAATCTTTGTGCTCCCAAGTCTGTTTTGGCTTGTATGATTTGCAGCAGCCCAGGCACAAGCCTCAATTCTGTATCTGAGGTGGGGGCTGACGTAGCATCAGATAACATGAAAAGACCCTTTTGCACTATTTTAATTTATTTTAATCTGCTTTCTCATATGGAAAAAAAAATGTATCTGTAGGAATTACAGCACAAGTATCTACAAAAGGGTTATTTTTAGCATCCATCTTTATAGGAAAGGCCCTGGGCCAGCCTCACTAATATGTATGGCCAAAAGAGACTCAGAATGAAGCCCGAGAACAATTGTATTTTAAAGGATGTGTGCATTTCTTTTCTTCTCTGTTAATGTTACACTGTGCAGAACAGTTTATAACCCAGTCCCTAGAAAAGCTGCAATGCTTTCAGGAATTCATGCCAAAAACAAAGGAAAGAAAGAAAATGAAAAAAAAAAGAAAAAAGAAAAAAAACCTCAACCAACCAAACAAAAAAACCCACCCAACCACCACTCTTTAGCAGGCAGGTCAACTTTTTCCCAGCTGGTTAAATTAGGAAAGTGATGAGTCTTCCCTAGGTTACTAAAAAACATAAATGAAGGATCTTGACAATACCTCTCTGCCAAATCATAGCAAGAAAAACAAATCCATTTACAAAAAGACTGGATTGATACACATAGTATTTTATTTTCAGTTCCCATATGGCTATATGGGTATTTTAGGCAACAAGAAGGTGGAATTAATATCCTTTAATACTGCAAGGGACGTGTTTCAGAATAAGCAGTATTATCCATCTATTCCTTTTATATCAAAACAAAAAGGATTTTTAAAAAAACCACAAAGCTGAATCTTATTGTCAGAGACTGGAGGAATCAGGAATATGCAGCTGACACTGCCGCTAGGGAAGAAACAGTCTACCTCCTTAGCTGGCCTACCAGCATTTCAAAGTTAGGTAAATGCTGTGAAGGTTAGAAAAGTGTAGTTTCCTTCTACAAACAAAATATGCCAGCCTGTCACAGCATTACAGACAATAGATGGCTGTGTGACTACTTACTCTTTATCTGATCTTCTCCAGTTCATGACA